>NC_141696.1:893560613-898560613 GCF_964263255.1 Lissotriton vulgaris
CTCCTTTTCTATGACACTGTATTTTTTTTCTGTGTCGCTCAATGTGCGGGATGCAAAGCTCAGTGTTTCCATCACTCCTTGCCCTCGGTCCTGCATCAACACCGCGCCCAGCCCTTTGTCGCTGGCGTCAGTTGTGAGCACTGTCTTGCCCTGGGGGTCGTATCAGTGGAGTGGTATGGCTCCTACTACATCTTTCTTGATGACTTCGAATTCTCCGTGAGCTTCCTCCGTCCAACGAAACACTGAACTTTCTCTTGTCAGCTTTCTCATGTGATGTGTCTTTGTGGCGAAGTGCTGCACAAATTTACTGTAGTATTCCTAAAAATGACCTGACCTCCTCCTTGTTGGTGGGTGGCGGTGCTTCGCAAATTGCTTTTACGTTCTCTGTTTTTGGAGTTATTCCTCGCACTCCTATTTCGTGGCCTATGTAGGTCACGGACTCCATGCCCAACCGGCACTTAGCCCATTCTGCTGTGAGGCCCTTATCGTCCAGGATCTTCAGTACCTTGTTGAGCTTTGCGTCGTGGTCTATCTTGTCTCGCCCCATTACCAGGATGTCATCTTGAAAGAACTGGATGACATCCATATTTTTAAATAGTTGGTGCATCAGATTCTGAAACACCGCAGCCGCCGAAGCTAGTCCGAACGGCATGCGGCAGAACTGATAGCACCCGAATGGGGTGATGAAGGATGTTAGTTTCCTGCTTTCCGGGTGCAATGCAATTTGATGGTATGCTGAGGTCAAGTCTATGGTGGAGTACCACTTAATTCCCCTAGTCTAGGCCAACATTTCTTCGATTCTTGGTAATGGGAACTTCTCCACCACAATATTCTTATTCAATTCTTGCAGGCCTATGCATAGCCTGACTTTCCCGCTGGGTTTCATGACCACCACCAATGGCACGAGCCACTCCGCGCACGTGATCGGTTCGATGATCCCCTTTTTTTCCAGTTCTTGTAGTTCCTCCTGTACCGCCTCTCTCACTGCTAGTGGTACATTCCTCACCTTATGGGAGACTGGTATAGCTTCGTCCTTCAGAACTATTTTATGTGAGAATTTCTCCAGTCTTCCCACCGTGCCTCCGAATACTTTTGGGTACTCTCTCTTCCATTTTTCCAGATCTGGCCAAACTTCTGGTTCGGTGAGTAGTATCTGTTCTTTCCCACCCGGATCCAGTTTGATGCCCAGTTCGCCTTGGTCCAGCCATCCCAGCACCGATGGTCCCTTCTCCGATATATATAGCTTGCAGAATGCGGAGCGGCCTCTGAACTCAAATTTTAAAGGTCTGAATCCAACCATGGGTATGCGGTCCCCATTATATGTGACTGGTCGGATGTCCAGTTTTTCCAACTCTGGGCCTAAGTGTGGCTTAAAAGTTTCGTTCCACACCGCTCTCTGGACAATGGTGTAGTGCGAGCCTGTATCTGCCACTATGCTTATCGGCACTCCCCCAATCGTCATTTCCAGTACTGGTTTGGTTGATCTTTTACCGTCCACACTTAACACTTGGTCATATATGCAGAGTACGGTGTCGACTTTCTCCTCTGTGCCTTCCTCTTGATCTTCTCATTCTTGGTTTATATATTTCACCATGCCCGTGGAGGATTTCCTCCGGCACACTTTCTCGTAGTGGCCTACTATGCCGCAGTACATACATTTGGCGTGGAACGCTGGGCACTTCCTATCGTGCTCTTCGTGGGACCAGCTTCCGAATCTATAGCACATTCTTTTGTTGTTCCCAGTCTGTTTTCCTGGGGGGCCAGGGTTGCCTTGCCATTTGTTGGGTCCCTTCAATGAGGATCCCTTGTATTTATAGTCTCTGCGGGTCTCCTCGTCGTCTACTTTGTTCACTATGGGGTTGGGTGCCGTCTCCTTCTTCGCCCCTTCTGCGCACCTGCGCGCCAATTCTGCCCTCTTGACTATCACCATCACCTCCTTCAGCGTGGCGTCCCCGCTGGCCCACAGCTTGTCCTGTACGGCCGTGCTCGTGGTGTGCATCACTATTTGATCTTTGATGAACTCTTCTTCGAATGTGTCATATTTGCATGTGGTCGCCAGTTTCTTCAGGGCTGCCCCGTACTCTTCCACCGACTCCCCTGGACGCTGTTTCTGTTGCTGAAAGTTGAATCTGTCTATTGATACGCCCACTGCTGGCTTGTAGTGTTCATTTAAGTCATCTATGGCATGGGTATACACGTCGTCATCTGTGCTTCCTCGTTGTTTGGGCACCAGGTTCTTGTAGATTCTGAGCCCTTCTGGGCCTAGGTTATGTAATAGAATGCACTTCTTCCTCTTGCTTTTGAACTTTTCTTCGTTTTCATCTTCGAGTACTTCTATGAAGTTGTCAATGTAGTCTCTCCAATCTTCCCACTTCATGAGTGGCTCTCCTGGTTTGGGCAGGAACTGCACTGGGGCTGTTGCGTACACCGCTTGCGCACTCATCTTTTCGCGCTTAACCGTTGGTGGCGTGCCGCTGTGACTCCTGGGACTGCCTGGCGTGCTGTCTGACTCCTGTTTCTCGGACTGTAACTGGGGTCTTTCTGTGTCTGCCCCTTCGCTCTTTCCTGAGGTAGCCAGCGCGGTTTCCCAGTCGCAGGGTCATGGTGCTCTTGAGCGCCCTTTTCGCTGGCTCCGTCTCTGTTCTTTCTCCCTCCCCCACATGCTTGTCTTACTCTGTGGGTTGGGGTGGGCTCTGCCGCGCTCTCTAGGGTTGGGTACTGTGTGTGGTAGCTTACTTGCAAGTCCGTGTTTGGTTGCTCCACTTGATTGCCTGGTTCAGCTACCTTTCTCCTTGTCCTGAATGCTTGGTTCCACTGGTGCTTCTTTAAAGGTTTATTTTCCTTTTTTTTTCCATGTGCAGGTGTTCAGCATCCCACCTTCGTCGCCATTGTGAAGGGGCATTTTTTCCAAAAGAAGACAGGACTCAGGAGTGGTAAATTATGCTATATTTATTTATACATATCTTCCCTAAAGAGCGCCGAGCCGATGTGCACTCAATTGCGGCTTTCGCGCCTCTCACATCGCGATCCGTGCGCAGCCGCCAACATGGCCGCCAGCACGTCACGTCACTACGTGATGTGCAATCACTAGAACGCAACACCACAACTCCCAGTTGCTCGGAGCTTGCCGACGATGTAGGAAAGAGGAGCCGACCCAAAATTGCAAGTGAGCAATTAGTAATGTATTATTAGTGAAGCTCGCCCTGCCAGCATAACGTTTCGGCCTGCCCAGAGGCCTTGGTCACATGACGCCAGCCTGGGAGGGGTTACTATTTAAAGTGCAGATACTAATTTAACATGGTTTACAATTGGTTAAACAAATAGAGGTCAAATACCACTGACAACAGACTATGTACACATAAAAAGATCGCAATTTGGGATTGAGACGGTTTTTGCGTAAAGTTCATTTCACAATATGTGGTGACCAATGATAAAATCATTTCATTATTGTTGATACAAAAACGCTCCTATAAACTATAATAAAAGCATGAAATATCATAAATATAAGTGACTCAGGTCATGTGCAAATGTACAATACGTATCATGATATGTTACAACCTTCAATCATGTATATGACGGGCATAGCTAGCAGCATTACTCAATCAAATATCATCAGCATAGATTACGTTTTCAGCCACTGACCCCTGTCATAAATCCTTGCGATCTACTATTCTGTGTAATCAGCCTGTATTGGCTAAACTGAAGTTAGCCCAATACTGCCCCAGTGGGCGTTTTGTTCAAGTGGACATATCAGCTGTTAGAAATCTATATGTGAACCATGTTGGTGCAGCAAGTGAATTGTGTGACTGTGAAAATAAAACCATTTTTTTCTCTCTTTTTATGTGATATTAAACCAGTGACTGCGGTCAAGTAACAAGCAGTGGTTAGCACCTTGCATGATTAGGCAGAAACCAGCCTTAGATGTACAAATTAGTATCACCTGACTTGACAGCCTATACTTACATATAGTCAAGTCAAGCTAAAGCTAAAAGATATTTTCAACAGCTTACAAACACGTGTAAAAATCCTCTGAAGCATTGAGCCCAGTTGGAGTCTTGCTATCCAGTTCAAGGATGTATCTAGTTTCTGTCGCTCGCAAGATAGCCTCTCTGTTGCCCCCTCTTCTAAGTGGACCAATAGCATCAATCACGAAATATTGCAATAAATCGCTTCTATTATCGTGATGCTCTTTAAAATGACGCGCGACCGGATATGCAGCGACGCTGGTGTTGATGGCTCTTATGTGCTGGAGTATCCGTTTGTGGACCTGCAGCGTAGTGCTACCAACGTAGCGCAGGCCCCATGGACACTCCAGCACATATATTGTAAACTCGGTCTTGCATGTGAGCTGTTTCGTTATTTTTAGAGGGGTCTCAGAAAAGGGGGTAGCGACTTCGGTCTTATTGACCCCATGCTTGCACGCTTTACAGCTTGCACACTTGCGAAAGCCTCTGCTGGTATGCAGCCAGATGACCGGGGTGATGAGTTCCGGGCTGGATTTCACCAGAGCATCACTCTTTGAGCATGCTTTCCTGAAGGTAATTAAAGGTCTAGGTGACATGTGCTCTCCGATTACTGGATCATTGTGAATGAGACTCCAATGTCTTTTGACAATTCTCCTGAGAGCTCCTTGTTGTTTGTTAAATGTCCAAATTAGCCTGGTAGGCTGTTTGGAATCACTTTCGACCTTTTTCCTGCCTTTTTTATATGTTAGAACCTCCTGTCTAGGGAATGCATTCACTTTGTTTATGGCATTACTGATGTCTTTCTCCTTATAGCCTCTAGCTAAGAACCTGATTTTACTGGCTTGCTGAGCTGCAAGGCATTCCTGTTCTGTGCTGCATATATGCCTAATACGCAACATCTCACCGTAGGGGATGCTGCGTATTAGATAGGCTGGGTGGTGGCTAGTGGCGTGCAACACAGTGTTGCCAGCCATAGGTTTTCTGAAAAGCTTGGTTTCTATTTTACCATTTACAATCATGATTTCTACGTCCAAGAAGTGTGCTACAGTTTGGCTAATGTTCAAAGTAAATGCCAGATTGAAATCATTGGAATTAATGCGATCTACAAAGGCCTCTGCTTGTAACAAGGAACCACGCCATATTAGAAATATATCATCGATATATCTAACCCACTGTATAATGTGATTACTGCAGATCTCGTGGTAGTCACCATGGAGTACCTGCCTCTCCCAGTAGCCCATATGGAGACAGGCGTAACTGGAAGAGAAACAGGCACCCATGGAGACGCCCCTGATCTGTTGATAGTATTGATTATTGAACATGAAATAATTATTGTTCAAACAGTGGTTAATCATGGCTACTAGCATTCTGTTGTGGTTTAACATTGCAGCCGGTCTGAAATCCAGATAATACTGGATTGCCCTGACACCATCCTGATGGTGAATACTGGTGTACAGTGATATAACATCTAAGGTAATAAGCCAACAATCAGCATCCCAAGTCATGTTGTGGATTTTTCTCAGGAAATCTCCAGAGTCTTGAATGTAGGACGGTAGTTCACTCACAAAACTTTGTAAAAATGAATCAATATAGATGGTGGTATTCTCCAACAGTCCTCCACGGGCAGAGATGATGGGTCTACCCGGAGGTGTAGTTGCATCTTTGTGTACCTTAGGTATGAGGTACATGACTGGCGTGGCCGGGTGATCATTTTTCAAAAACTTGAGCTCCTCTAGGCTCAAAAGACCCATACTCCGCCATCTTATTAACAGCGAGTAGAATTCAGTCTGTGCCCTCCTCATTGCTGTGATATCATAACGTGATCGTACCGGGGGAAACCCAATAAACCCTTGTAGGCTTGGGCAATGGTTATTTTAGGTCAAAGAAATGCTACAAGGGATTTGTTTGAATAATGTTTCAGATCAGTTGGGAGTCGTATCAATAATATCAAACTCCAGTGTAGCAGGTATCACATATTTACTCAAATCAGAACCAATCTTATGGAAGGCAAAAGAGACACGGAGAGATTGTGGAATCTGTTCTTCAACTGATTTTATATAAATTCAATAAAGTAAATTTCAGATCAAAGTATGGGGAGACATACAGAGAAAGCAAAAAAGAAGTGAAAAGGGGTACATATCACTTCACCACATCGATTCACCACTTAAACATCAACTCCAATCAATTTTATAAACAACAACCAATAGAAATTAATTGATAATGGTTGTATATCTGTGCACAAGCAACAGAAAAGGAGATGATGTAGCTGTCGACGTTTCGGTCTTATATTGCTGTCGTCGTCAAGACCATCATCAGGACCATGAAGTTCATTTGCAAGTAAAATAAACCCCCTGAAAATTCCAGTTGTGTTATTCTCATCTGAAATTTGTTGTATTTAAAAACGATTCTCATATGAAATTAATGTGGACTCAGCGCTGATGTCAATTCTACCACTGAGGTATAAGGCCAGTATATGGAATTTTTGTTATGGCACGGATGGCAGGATGTCTCTACGTAGTATCGCGAACAATCTGTAATCGTTTTTAAATACAACAAATTTCAGATGAGAATAACACAACTGGAATTTTCAGGGGGTTTATTTTACTTGCAAATGAACTTCATGGTCCTGATGATGGTCTTGACGACGACAGCAATATAAGACCGAAACGTCGACAGCTACATCATCTCCTTTTCTGTTGCTTGTGCACAGATATACAACCATTATCAATTAATTTCTATTGGTTGTTGTTTATAAAATTGATTGGAGTTGATGTTTAAGTGGTGAATCGATGTGGTGAAGTGATATGTACCCCTTTTCACTTCTTTTTTGCTTTCTCTGTATGTCTCCCCATACTTTGATCTGAAATTTACTTTATTGAATTTATATAAAATCAGTTGAAGAACAGATTCCACAATCTCTCCGTGTCTCTTTTGCCTTCCATAAGATTGGTTCTGATTTGAGTAAATATGTGATACCTGCTACACTGGAGTTTGATATTATTGATACGACTCCCAACTGATCTGAAACATTATTCAAACAAATCCCTTGTGATATCATAACGGCAGTAGCATGTTTGATCATTTAGTTGTGAGCTAGCTTCCTGTAGATATAGTACACCGGGCCATAGGACGACGTTGCCACCCTTATCTGCCTGGCGGACAATTATGTTACTGTCTCCTTGAATTGTTTTGACCAGACTCATGTATTGATTGTTGAGCATGTAATTTTGCTGTTTGGTTTGCAGTGTTTTAACATGCAGATTCTTAATCTCTTTGGTGGCCAGGTCATGGAAGATGTCGATGTTATCATGAAGCATCACAGGCGTATAAGTTGACCTGGGTTTAAATTTAGAAATGCCAGCAGTGTTGCAAGCAGTAGGTTCCTCTGGGCCCTGTGAGCTTGATTGTTCCGCTCTTAGAGACTCCAAATTGTGCACTAGACGTAGATCATGAACGTTGATATCCTGGGTGCTGTCTCTAGAAGGTGTAGTTTCCTGAATGGCTGGAACTTTGTTGCATGCAAAGTATTTTTGCAACTTTAATTTGCGTGTAAATTTGAAAAGGTCTATCCTTGTTTTCGCATAATTGAAGTTGCTAGTAGGGCTATATGACAGTCCCAGAGCTAGAGTTTGCTAATCCGGTTTGGTGAGTGTCACATTGGTGAGATTGATAACTGAAAATTCATTGCTGGACTGGATGGGAGGCATTACCGTTTTTTGTTCCATTTCTTTTGAAAGGTTTTCTTTTTCGGTATTGCGCCTGGCGCAGGCTTGCCTCCGTCTGCGTCACTTGATGTTCCTTGCTTGGCGCTTTATTGAAAGGTTCTCTTGGGACGTAATTTATCGCGTCGATCTTGGCGCAGGCAATCCACCTCCTGCGCCAATGAAAACCGGGTAAACCCCAATTGCGACTTCGCTCTGGTTGCCTCTGTTTACGATCCACTGTCAATCATAGAACTTAGATCTGACATTGTTGAACCCAGAGTTGGCGCATTTGAGGATGTTGACGCAGTATGGCCCACCGAGAGAACATGAGAGGAGGCCTTGGAAGTGGCTGCTTTGATGGCGTCAAATTTCTTGGCAAACGTAAAAATACGTCCCTCCTGATAGTCTATTTTGTCTCTTTGAAATTTGAACGCCTTCCTCTTTTTAATGACCTCTTCCTCCTTACTCAATCTGGCCAGCATCTCATCATTCATTTTGGCATATTCCGCTGAGTTTCCAACATTTAGTGCTTCAATCTCCTTATTCACTTCATCAATCTGCAACTCAAGTGTAGCGCGGTCACTTTCCGCGTATTTCAACGAAATGGTTTTAAGTCGGCGGGACGATTCCAAATTGCACTCCGCCCATTCCTTGAGCATATTTGGATGAGGCAACTCATAGCTCGGAGCAAGCATAATTCTTAGGCCACTAGGGATGCGGTCTACCTCCAAGTATCTACTGAGGGACCGGTGTTCCCACCACTTGGCCTGTTCTCTTCTCATTAATTTTTCTAGTTTTTTAAGTTTATCACGCAGGCCAGTGCCTTCCTCACCGCTTGTTTTAGCTGTCGCAGTCACATATGACCCCCCTAGCCGGGGAGTCATTAAACAAGTCAAGGGCTGCCTCCTCTCTCCTCCTCTTAGCGTCAGCTGACATGGCGCGTCGTTTTATACAAAAAAACGCTAATGCGTACTCACAGGTCTCAGGAACACTCACCTTTGTGGTTTGCGCAGTGAGATCTTGCAGACTCCTTCTCCAGACTGTGTTGACGGCAATACCGCTGCAGCGGACACCCGGCGCGAGCAGAAAGAACCATCTCGCTGCGTTGTGTCCGTTTTCAGGTGTAAAGTCGAATGCTGTCGTCCGGGGGCTGGAGCAGGTAACACTCCAAATGCTGTGCCGAGCACCGTCAGGAGAGTAACAGACACTTTCATACATTGGTTGCTGGTGCAATGTAAAGTTCTTTATTCTTTAATCAGTGCAATTCGTATATACATACTTTATTCGATCAAAAATATGATCATATATTTTGTAAAAAAAAAACAGGATAAAAAACATTATTATTACATTAAATTTTTTTTCATAAAAATATCCAATAAAATGCAATGTTATAAGCCCCTTAAAAACACAATGGGATGGATCAAACATAGAAGCAAGAAGAGCTAAAAAGGTGCAACAATATTCACATTTTGATCTCCTCCACCAGGCAAATAGCAGGAATCTCGAATTAGCAAACACTAGCCATCTTGTGGTGTCTGATTTGAAGATGCGTGTGGCTTCCAAGTGGCACCTAATGGAAAGCAGTTATTTTAGTTTAAATGTTTAGGCTCCGATTCACAGAGGCACGGGAAATTGTTAAGCATGGGCGAATTTTGAGAATCTGGCGTTCGCGAATTTTGCGAATTTGCGAACTCGCAATCCGCAAAATCCGCGAATTTTCACGAATTTGCGGATTTTTTTTGTGTTCGCAAGGATTTCTGCCAGTTCGCAAGGATTTCTACCAGTTCGCGAGGGTTTTGTACCAGTTCGCAATTGCGAACTTACATGTCGGCTCGCAACGGTCACGATTATGTTGTTTCTACGTCTGGTTCATCATCACAGGTTCCCAGCACCCTCTGTTTCACCCCTGCCACCCTCTGTTTCACCCATGCCACCCTCTGGTACATCAATGCCACCCTCTGGTTCATCATCACTGTAGATTATGGGGGGAAAAAGCAAGCACACCTGCCTGCTTCAACTGACATGAATTAATTTGGGGTTGATTTATTAATGTGTCACTGTTTTAAAATTCCAGTCTGGCACCTGCTTCCTTATCTGTAATTTGCTTTCTGTTGCAGTGCAATTTTTTTTTCCAGGACCTTTGTGGCCTACTTGTAGCTATTCTATGAGCCTGCTGTGAGGGTCAGAGCAGGGTCATACAATTGTTGCAACTAGCAACTGAACTCTGGAGGGGCCCTTGTCAGGAAGCACTACAGGGAATGGTTACTAATGATGAGTTTGAACTTTTGAACCTGCTGAATGCTTTTTTTGTGTTCGCAAGGATTTCTGCCAGTTCGCAAGGATTTCTGCCAGTTCGCGAGGGTTTTGTACCAGTTCGCAATTGCGAACTTACACCGCACGCCGCAAAATTGTATCACCAAGAAAAAAAAATCCGCTGCGTGCGAATTTGCGGATTTTTGGTAAATTCGCAAGCGTTCGCCGATTGCGAATTTACCGAAAATCCGCAAAATCCACGAGCGTAACGGATTTTCCGCCCATGCTTAGAAATTGTATAGTACTGCTTCACCTACTCGTAAATGCCTTTATGAATGGACGACACAATTGAAATAATATGTGAATTTTCACGGGATATGCATTTCCAATGAGTACACATAAAAGGATTGTGCTCTCTCTGCACATTTACTGAAGGTTTTTTTTGTTTCAAGATTTGGTTTTCATTTGTTTATTTAATAGTTTTATATTGCTGGCTGCACAAAGTGACTGCTTTCCATTAAGAAGATTTGTTACAGATAATATTGTTTCAAGTCAAACTATGATAACATAATAAAAAGAGTAAAAGGATACATAGTTATTATGGGTTGCCACAATCGATTGCGCCAATTTCGTCTGGTCGACTGGTCCATGCACAAGATTGCGAAGTTTAAATGAGGTACAGATGAAACAAGTGAGTTTTTAGAGCTTTGAAATAATCTTCAGATTTTTGGGGTGAGGCTTCCACAGCATATGGGCCATGCCTGAGAAAGTGTTTTTTATGCCTGATTTGGTTTAGCATTTTGGTGATTTCATAAGGAAAGAACCATTGCTCTTTGAACCCCTTAATCCTCCAGAGAGAGAGAGTCATATGCATGGTGAGTTTTTGAGGTGAATAGCTTTGAATGTCATGCACCATATTTTAAATGTACACATTACTTCTATTGGCTGCCAGTGGAGGTCATTAAGATCATCGGTGTTAGGTGACTCTTTTTTGAGCTTTACCCGTACAGTACTGTGCTTGAGAAGTGTTAGACGGACCGGGAGGGTCGGCCGAGATTACGAGGAGAGGTCTCCGGGGAGAGCCGTCTCCAACGACTGTACAGACAAGTAACTTCCCCCCCACAGACGGACACCACACAAGGTTGAAGGTTAACGAGACTTTATATGCAATTCTTAGGTTACGATGATATGGTACAAGGAGGTCTGGACTCAGGGGTCCCCTCGGTTCTAGTCTCTGGCTTAGGAAAGGGGTAGCGGGACAGTCTTTGTTACCGATGAGTGGAAAATAGCTCTCAATCCTCGAGCTCGGCGTTCTAGATGATCGGGCCGCGGCGGAGCCAGGCAGGTCCCGAGATGGACGAAGGAATGACGACGGTCCGCGGCGGAGCCTGCAGGTCCCGGTGAAGATGACGGTTACAACGGTCCGCGGCCACGCCAGCAGGTCCCGACGACGATGATGGATTTGAAGGTTGCGAAGGTTGTGGCAGCGCCACAGGCAGGACGATGGTGCACAAGACAGAGCTATGGCAGCGCCAGTAGTCCGTCCAGGATGAGTTCCTCTTTACGTCTCTCGACTCCAAGATACAACTGCCTTCCTGCTCTGGAGCTGCCCCAGTTATAGGGCTGGCGTGCTTTGATGTCCGGACCCTCGCACTTGGAGGTCGGGAGGTCCGGGATGAGGGAGTCCAGACACCCAGCAGGGGGGTGGAGCCAGCGCCCGGGGAGGCGATGGGCGAGCGGCACTTGGCGGGGGAGAGCCATCGGCACCTCTTTCTCCCATTGACTTGCCAAGTAGCCCGCTCACCTCCTGGGTGGAGGGTGGTGCCGGAATGTCTGAGGCCGGGCTAGGCCCAGGGTTGAGGTCGATCGGGGGCCAGGCGGCCTCGTGGTGAAGTGTCCAAGATGGCGGCCCAGGCTGGGCGCGTGGGCCGTCAGTGGATCGGACCCACGAGGTTAACGTGCTCGAGGGCAGGGGTCCCTGAGGGGACGGAGGACGTGCAATGGTGGTGTGTGGTACTTGCGTGACCGGCTTGGGCCTGGTTGGGCCGGGGGAGAGCGGCCCTTCATGTGGCCTGTCCAACATGCGTCCCCCCCAGCTGAAGGCGGGGAGAGTTACCCATCCTCTTGGGGACTCTCCTCGTCGAGGCGGAAAAACCGGGACAGGCCATCCGCGTTGGCGTGATCTGGCCCAGGCCGGTGTTCGACTGTGAAGTCCATACCTTGCAAGGAGATGGACCAGCGTAGCAACTTTGGGTTTTCCCCCCGCATATGCATCAGCCACTGCAGGGGTCGGTGGTCGGTCTGCACCCGAAAGTGGGTGCCAAAAAGGTAGGGCCGGAGCTTCTTGAGGGCCCATACCACAGCGAAGGCTTCCCTCTCTATGGTGCTCCAGCGTTGCTCCCGTGGTAGGAGTCTCCGGCTGATGAAGGCCACCGGTTGATCAAGGCCTTCGGTGTTCACTTGAGACAGGACCGCCCCAATGCCCTGGTCGGAGGCGTCCGTCTGGACGACGAACTCCCGGCTGTAGTCTGGGGCCTGGAGCACAGGAGCGGAACACATGGCGGCCTTCAACTGTTCGAATGCCGTTTGACACTCTGGGGTCCAGTTCACTTTCTTGGGCTGATTCTTTGACGTGAGTTCTGTGAGGGGCCCCACTATGGTACCATAGTCTTTCACGAACCTTCGGTAATAGCCCGTGAGGCCCAGGAAGGCTCGTACCTCGGTTTGGGTGATGGGGGGCTGCCAGTCCTGGATGGCGGCAATTTTCAGCTGTAGAGGGGCCACTAGGCCGCTTCCCACCTGGTGTCCGAGGTAGGTCACAGACCCTTGTCCAATTTGACACTTGCTGGCCTTGATCGTGAGGCCAGCTCGCTGAAGGGCTTGCAGCACGGCTCGGAGGTGGTGGAGGTGCTCGGTCCAATGGTGGCTGTATACAGCGATGTCGTCTAGGTAGGCGGCGCTGAATCCTTCGAGCCCCGCCAGGACCTGATTGACGAGCCGTTGGAATGTTGCTGGGGCATTCTTCATGCCGAAGGGCATGACCGTGAAATGGTAATGGCCATTGGGGGTGGAGAAGGCAGAACGTTCTTGCGCTCGGGGTGTGAGGCCGATCTGCCAATAGCCTGCGGTCAGGTCGAAGATGCTGAGGTAGCGGGCGGCTCCCATTCGGTCGACCAGTTCATCTGCCCGGGGGATGGGATGTGCGTCCGTTCTGGTGACCGCATTCAAGCCCCGGTAGTCGACGCAGAACCGGAGTTCTGGTGTGGTGCCGGGGGCAGCTGCTTTGGGGACCAGTACGACAGGGCTGGCCCAGGGACTGTCTGAGGGCTCGATGACCCCGAGCGTGAGCATCTTGGCTACTTCGGTCTGGATGCAGGCCCGTACCCGATCTGGCACGCGGTATGCCCGGTGGCGGATAGGGGGGCTGTCCCCGGTGTCCACATCGTGCACACACCAGGAAGTGACACCTGGGGTGAGGGAGAACAGGCTGGCGAACTGGGACAGGAGGGCTTGACACTCTTGGCGTTGTTCTCTGGTGAGGGTCTCCGAGAGTCGGACCCCATCTACGGAGCCGTCTTGCTCCTGAGTCCGTAGGAGGTCAGGGAGAGGCTCGGAGTCTTCTTCAACCCCACTGTCTGTGGCCATTAGGAGGCTGAGCTCCGTTCGCACAAAGTGGGGCTTTAGTCTGTTAGCGTGGAGGACCCGGAGAGGGTTCCGGGAGGATTCCATGTCGATGAGATAGGTGGCAGGACCCTTGCGCTCGATTACTTTGAAGGGCCCCGTCCATTTGTCTTGTAGAGCGCATGGCTCTGTGGGGGACATTACCCATACCTGTTGGCCAGGTTCGAATTCAATGGACGAGGCATTCTGGTCATACCATTTTTTCATGTCCTCTTGACTGGCCTCTAGGTTGGCTTTCGCTAGTTCTCTGAACCGCCGGGTCTGGTTGCGGAGGGTGAGGAGGTACCGGAAGACATCTGGGGGGTTCTTTAACGGAGGCATCTCCCAGCCCTCTTTGACTAGGCTGAGCGGCCCCCGCACTGGGTGTCCATATAGCAGTTCAAATGGGCTGAAGCCTAGGGATTTCTGAGGGACCTCTCGGTAGGCGAAGAGGAGGCACGGCAGTAGCACATCCCACTGGCGACGGAGGGGCTCTTCCAACCCCCCGATCATCCCCTTTAGCGTGCGGTTGAACCGCTCAACAAGTCCGTTCCCTTGAGGGTGATAGGGGGTCGTGAATCGGTAGGTGACCCCGCACTGCTGCCAGAGGGATTTCATGTATTTAGAGATAAAGTTCGTGCCTCTGTCGCTGACGACTTCTCGGGGGAAGCCCACACGGGAGAAGATCCCCATCAGAGCCCGGCCGACTACCGGGGCTGTCACAGTCCGCAGAGGAACAGCCTCAGGATAGCGGGTGGCGTGGTCTACTAGTACCAAGATGAATCGATGGCCTTGTTTTGTGCGCGGGTCCAGGGGCCCCACAATGTCTATTCCGACCCTCTCAAATGGGGTAGTGACCACAGGGAAAGGTTGCAGGGGGGCCTTTAGTTTGCGGCCGCTCTTTCCACTGGCTTGGCACGTGGGGCAAGATCGGCAATGCTGGTGCACATCGTTCCTCATTTTCGGCCAGAAGAAGTGGGTCACTAGGCGACTGTAAGTTTTATCTTGTCCCAGGTGCCCTGCCAGGGGGACATCGTGGGCCAGGTTTAGCAGAAAGTCTCTAAAGCGGAGGGGCACCACTAATACTCTGTTGGCCCCCAGCTCGGCGATTCTTTGCTCGCTGTACAGCAGGTCATTGTCCCAGTAGACCCAATGAGTTCCGGAGGTATCCCCTGCGCTTTGGGCGAGCGCTTGCTGGCGGAGTCCCTCGAGGGAGGGACAGGTCTTCTGTTCTTGGCGAAATTGTTCTTGCGTAGGCCCCCCCTCTTGAGGCCACTGGTCGAGGTTAGCGAGGTCGGAGGGTTGAGCTGGTTCGGAGGGGATGTCATGGTCGGTGGTTTCGGCTGGGGCGACCGGAGGCGGTGGCGCCGGCCATTCAGGTTCTTCTGGGCGGTGGTTGGCACGGGCGGCCATGGACCGGGTGGTGACGCACGCCCAGTCTGGAACGCCTAACATCCCCAGGTGTTCTTTTCGCTCCACGGCTGCCCACGGAGAGCTTTCAAGGTCATTTCCAAGGAGGCAGTCTACGGGGGCGTCGTCTCGGACTGTTACTTTCAACATGCCGGAGACCCCTCCCCATTCGAAAGGGACGCAGGCCATCCGGCACAAACTTTCCGAGTTATCGGCTGATCGTACAGGGCAGAGAATGTTCGGTAAATACTGTTCTGGGGCCACCAGGTGACAGCGGACGGCTGTTACACTGGCCCCGGTGTCACGAAGGGCTTCGGCCCGGCGCCCATTGATGCTCACCCATTGGCTGTACTTCTGGGTGTTAGCGGGTAGGGGGACCCGCGGGACCATGTCTTTCCCCCCTAAGCATGCCAGAGCCATGGCGGCTGGCTCCCACTCTTGATGCTCTTGTTCGTATTCTTCCTGCTCCTCGGAGATCTGTTCTTCCCCTAGGGCCGCGGCGGCCACTTGGCGTGGTCTTGGGCTCTGGTACTGTGGGCAGTTTGGGTCGTTTGCGTAGTGGCCGACTCGTTGGCATCGGTGACACGTGACATTGGCTCTGTACCCCGGTCGCGCCGGGGTGCTGCCCCGGTTGGCCGGGGGGGTGGTGCTGGTTGCGGGGGCGGCCGGAGCGTTGTCTCTTCCTCGTCCTTGGCCCCCTCCTCCTCCTCTGGGTCGGTGCTGACCATTGTTGTTCCGGTTCTGTTCGTAGAACCCATTCCGGCCCACTCTGGTGATTTCCCACCGGTCAGCTTCCGCTGCGAGCTGCCGGGGATCTGTTAACTTGCTGTCGAGGAGGTGCTGGCGGAGTTCAATGAAGCAATTGTTCGACAGATGCTCCCATACCATCAGATTGAACAGTTGTTCGTAGGTCGTGACATTGCTTCCTCTGATCCAGCCCTCGAAGGCTCGGCTAAAGTAGGTCACGTAGTCCACCCAAGTGGTACCCGGGATGCGGGTGCAGTCTCGGAACCTCTGACGGTACATCTCGGGTGTGAGGCCATAGCGGGTGAGAAGGGCCGCTTTCATATGGTCATAGGAGGTCATCTGGTGGTCCGGGAGTTGTAGCAGGGTATCGCGGCCCTCATTGAGGAATCTCCCCCATAGCCCGGCTCCCCAATCGCTTCTGTCGATCCGGTGTGCAGTCATAGCGATTTCATAGGCCTTAAACCATTGCTGGATGTCGTCTTCTCGGAAATATTCTTGGACGACATCCTTGGGGATGTGTACCTTTTTCTCTGTGGCCCCTGAGGTGTGGGGTCGCTCGGGCACCCCTGCTTCTTTATTTTGCTTGCGCAGGTTGATCTCGGCTAGGTTCCGTTCGTGTTCGTATGCCAGTTTCTTTTCCTCGAGCTCCCTTTGTCTCTGTTTTTCTTCTCTTTCTTCTCGGAGACGTAGGTGCTCTAAGTTGATTTTTTGTTCGGCCAGCTTGAGTTCAATGTCCATCTTGAGTCGGGCCATTTCCAGCTCGTGTAGTCGGGTTCTTTCTCTTTCCTGGATCTCGTCTTGCGAGAGACCCGTTCTTTGCCCTTCAGGGGCCGTGGTTGTTTTTTCTGCGGTGCTTTGATCGGGGGTTCCGGCAGCCCCGGTCTCCGCCCAAGATTCTAGGGCATGCTTGAAATCATCTTTGGTGCTTAGTCCGGTGGTAGCGATACCCAGTTCGATGCAGAATTGTTTTAGTTCACGATGGCTGTACTCCTCTAGTTTCTCCATTTGGAACTTCTCGGTTGATCCGCTTTCTTTAGTCGTCATTGCGATTTCGTCGTGGGGTGAGCTACTCTCTGTACGTTATGCGGTGATTCGAATCGCGCCGCTGGCCACCAATGTTAGACGGACCGGGAGGGTCGGCCGAGATTACGGGGAGAGGTCTCCGGGGAGAGCCGTCTCCAACGACTGTACAGACAAGTAACTTCCCCCCCACAGACGGACACCACACAAGGTTGAAGGTTAACGAGACTTTATATGCAATTCTTAGGTTACGATGATATGGTACAAGGAGGTCTGGACTCAGGGGTCCCCTCGGTTCTAGTCTCTGGCTTAGGAAAGGGGTAGCGGGACAGTCTTTGTTACCGATGAGTGGAAAATAGCTCTCAATCCTCGAGCTCGGCGTTCTAGATGATCGGGCCGCGGCGGAGCCAGGCAGGTCCCGAGATGGACGAAGGAATGACGACGGTCCGCGGCGGAGCCTGCAGGTCCCGGTGAAGATGACGGTTACAACGGTCCGCGGCCACGCCAGCAGGTCCCGACGACGATGATGGATTTGAAGGTTGCGAAGGTTGTGGCAGCGCCACAGGCAGGACGATGGTGCACAAGACAGAGCTATGGCAGCGCCAGTAGTCCGTCCAGGATGAGTTCCTCTTTACGTCTCTCGACTCCAAGATACAACTGCCTTCCTGCTCTGGAGCTGCCCCAGTTATAGGGCTGGCGTGCTTTGATGTCCGGACCCTCGCACTTGGAGGTCGGGAGGTCCGGGATGAGGGAGTCCAGACACCCAGCAGGGGGGTGGAGCCAGCGCCCGGGGAGGCGATGGGCGAGCGGCACTTGGCGGGGGAGAGCCATCGGCACCTCTTTCTCCCATTGACTTGCCAAGTAGCCCGCTCACCTCCTGGGTGGAGGGTGGTGCCGGAATGTCTGAGGCCGGGCTAGGCCCAGGGTTGAGGTCGATCGGGGGCCAGGCGGCCTCGTGGTGAAGTGTCCAAGATGGCGGCCCAGGCTGGGCGCGTGGGCCGGCAGTGGATCGGACCCACGAGGTTAACGTGCTCGAGGGCAGGGGTCCCTGAGGGGACGGAGGACGTGCAATGGTGGTGTGTGGTACTTGCGTGACCGGCTTGGGCCTGGTTGGGCCGGGGGAGAGCGGCCCTTCATGTGGCCTGTCCAACAAGAAGTCTTCTGTATTGAAAAAAAATCTTGAAAGGGGCTTAGAACTCGCCCAATACTTACCATTCGTTCATTCCAGCATCACTCGAAATGACTTGCTTCTCATTCGCAAGCACGTTGTCTGCTTTCACTTCCTGATCTGCTTTCGCCGGCGTGTGGAGCTTGGACCAAGTACACCTTCTGGTCACTGGCCACTGGCTACTGGTCAGTGTCCTTCCACTGGCTACTCATTTGCCAGGTACATTTTTTGTGAAATCCAAAAAATCACTTCATACAAGTGCATGTGCTTGTCCTCTTTCTGCACCTCGTCGACATATTATGTAGCGCAAACACGACCAAAGGTATTGCAGAGCTTTACATCAGCGCCAGTTAAATTTCACAGGGACACTCGACGAGCCTGTGATTTAAACAGAGTAAATAGAGAGATTTCTGTTAAGTGGCACTTTAGCTTTAATAATCAAACACTATGAACTATACAAGCAGAATGAAACCTTTTAGTTCAAGTGCCGTCAGTGCCAGAGCCCGCGAATGGGTTAAATTGTCTTTCTGTGAACCAATAGAGGTCAAATTGTCTCTCATGAAAACACACAGTAGCTGCTTTGCAACCTTGACAGCAACATGGGGAGGATTCTTTACCACACAGATGTAGGTGCCATTGTCCTAAAATTGCATGTCTCATAGTCAAATGGAGGCATCTTTATTGGTAAAGTCTCTCACCCTGCTGGCATAGGGCCTAATTCAAATTTGGCGGTCCATATGAACGCCAAACTCGCGGTTGTGGTGCAGTGGCGATCGGGGACTGCCGCACCAGTGGCTCAATTGCCATATTACGAATACAGCGGTCAGACCGCAATGAGACCATCTAAACCGCCAGGGATCTGCATCCCTGGCAGTGGCACAGCAGTCTGAGGGCCGCAATATGCTGGCGATGCCACTATGGCACCGCCAAGCATATTTCAAGTTTTCTCACCACCATAGATTTCATGGCAGTTAGCCCGCCATGAAACATGTGGTGATGAGTTGTTCCCTAATGGCCACAGGATGCATGCAGGGGGGCACATGGTGTGCCCCCTGTCTGCATGCACCCCCTTTCCTGCATGACATGGACTGCACAGTCCATAGTGTGCAGAAACAGGCTTTGGCTTTCCTATTGTGGTGGGAACGCCAATTGACCGCCTGCCATACAATGAGAAAATTCGTAATTTGGTTGACGGCCGGCGGTGAGGTTTGGCGATGTGGGAGCGGGGCGGTGATGTGCCACCCCGCTCCCACACCACCAAACTCATACCCAAGCCCTCTGTCAGACCCATATAGCTCAGATCATTTCTCGCTCTGATGCAGCATGACAAACAAATCTATAAATAATGAGTCTTCAAGGGTGCATTACTGCATTAATAACTGCACTACATATTAAAAGAGCTTTCCAGTCCTGAACGCAGATCTGTGAAATAGGAGAAAAATCAGGGAAAATACTTGGGTGCCTAAGTTGGTTAGATACTCAGAAAACCATAATCACTCAAATAAAAGCTATAACAGGGGAGATATGCACCCAACGCTCTGGAACTCTTTCTAGTTTCAAAAGATACAACTCAAAACTATACCGAGAGGATGCGGGTAGTAACATGACTAATATTCATGACTATATAAAGACAATTGATCTGCCAAAATTGTACACTAATGGTAATGCATTACTTAACACAGAGTTTGCGGTAAAAGAAGTCGTAACCACCATTGCTAATTTACCGCGTGGAAAATAACCAAGTCCTGATTGCATCCTGGCTGAAATATACAAAATGTAAATGTAAATGTAAATGTACTTGTAAAGCGCACTGTGACTCCAAGGAGTATCCTGGCACTGAAGACCGCTGAGGAACCTGTCCTGGTTTTCCCTGTGAGATGGTCCCTTTCTGGGTATCTCCAAGGTGAAACCAGGTATCCCCGGCATCTGTGGGGGGCCGTTGTAGAGATGAGGCAAGCTTAATGCCCATAGTTGCCGAGTGTGTGCCCTGGTTAGAGTAGGCACCGAGGCGAGAATTATCGAGTCCGTTTAACCCTGGTCCACGACCCTGCCGCGTCAGGAATTGAACCCTGGTTCCGGGCCGTTCTCTGCTTACGGGTCTGCCGCCTCTAACCAGTGAGCCACACCACTCCACAAGATTTTGGCGGCTAGCACAGTGTCTCCATTGTTGTTGGATGTACTTAAAGAGATTCGTACTATGGATCGTACTCTCTTTTCCTGGGATCTATGACAGAATTTCGACAGACAGAATTTCGACCTACACAAATATCGGCGTAATTATATCGATAGCAAAAATATTGACGCCCTATGTACAACATGGTAAGTACCAAAATATCGAAAAATTAATATCGATGTTAAAAATATCGTTGTTAAATATATCGATTTTTTTAAAATTTAAAATAACATAAAAAAACTGTAAATAATACTTATTAATTACTTAAACATATTTAAATATATGTAATCATTGTTAAAAAAAATAATAATACATATTTAATAAAAAAATAAAATGATAAATCATATATAATATATAATTACTTAACAATAATTACTATTCCCACTCCAGTGGGTGCAACAGTAGGGAAAACTGACCCTGAACACTAAAAATACCCCTTTACCCAAAAACCTAAAACTGACCCTGAACCCTAAAAATACCCCTTTACCCATAAACTGAAAACTGACCCTGAACCCTAAAAATACCCCTTTACCAAAGAACTGAAAACTGACCCTGAACCCTAAAAATACCCCTTTACCAAAGAACTGAAAACTGACCCTGAACCCAAAAAATACCCCTTTACCCAAAAACTGAAAACTGACCCTGAACCCTAAAAATACCCCTTTACCCAAAAACTGAAAACTGACCCTGAACCCTAAAAATACCCCTTTACCCAAAAACTGAAAACTGACCCTGAACCCTAAAAATACCCCTTTACCCAAAAACTGAAAACTGACCCTGAACCCTAAAAATACCCCTTTACCAAAGAACTGAAAACTGACCCTGAACCCTAAAAATACCCCTTTACCCAAAAACTGAAAACTGACCCTGAACCCTAAAAATACCCCTTTACCCAAAAACTGAAAACTGACCCTGAACCCTAAAAATACCCCTTTACCCAAAAACTGAAAACTGACCCTGAACCCTAAAAATACCCCTTTACCCAAAATTAATTAATATTACAAATAAATTACTTCCCACCCTATTCCCCTATAAACCCACAACCCGCTCCAGTAGTAAAACATATAATTTAGTTAAAAATATACATAAATTATCAATTAATTAATCAATTAATCAATTAAAATAAATCATTGCCAATCAATATTTAATTGCAAAATAAATTAATCATTGAAAAATAATTATTTAATTACAAATAAATTACTTCCCACCCTATTCCCCTATAAACCCACAACCCGCTGTGGTAGTAAAACATATAATTTAGTTATAAATATACATAAATTATCAATTAATTAATCAATTAATCAATTAAAATAAATCATTGCCAATTAATATTTAATTGCAAAATAAATTAATCATTGAAAAATAATTATTTAATTACAAATAAATTACTTCCCACCCTATTCCCCTATAAACCCACAACCCGCTGTGGTAGTAAAACATATTATTTACTTTTATATATTTTTAAATTATAAAAACATATTAAACACATATTATAACAATTAATTTAAATACTTAACTAATATTTCTAACACATATTAGTAAATCGAAATTACTTACAT
Organism: Lissotriton vulgaris; assembly: GCF_964263255.1. NCBI lineage: Eukaryota > Metazoa > Chordata > Amphibia > Caudata > Salamandridae > Lissotriton > Lissotriton vulgaris. Next base: position 893,582,273 of record NC_141696.1, read on the forward strand.
CGATATATATGCTATCGATATTAGTAATTTCGATATTACTTACCTTAGGGTCGATATTCCGGCCATCGATATTCTGGACATCGATATTCTGTCCCATCGATATTAGCAACTCGATATAAGTGTAGGTCGAAATTAAGAACTCGATATTTTGACTGTTTACCCTTTTCCTGGTGTTAAGCCACAATAACCATATTAAAAAAAAAAGACAAGGGCCCTCTGGAGTGCAATGCATATCATCCTATATCACTGCTCAACGTTGATTCTAAGATTTATATCAAACCTTTGGCTACTAGGATTAACAAAATAATCTATAGGTTACCATCAGCTGTGGAGCACCGATTTATTCCTGGCAACAATACCACCTTTTCATACAAACCTCATAACTGCACTAATAGATAAAGCTGACACTTTAGGAGAACCACTAAATATTATTCTACTAGATGCTGAAAAGGCATTCCATTGAGTCTCTTGCAGTTTTTATGGAAATTTTTGAAAGAATTTAATATTCTCCCTCAATTCATCAAATGGATCTGAGCAGTATACCAAACATCTAAGGCTCAAAATGTATCCTGATCGCGCAGGGCACCCGACAAGGCTTTCCACTTTCACCAGCCTTGTATCCTTTATATATGGAGCCATATATTGTTATGAAAAAGTATCTCAAGCAATCCTAATATACCCCTGGCATCTCCCCCTTAATGTGTACACAGATGATGTTTTAATATTTATACATTGTATTAACCCAAATGAATATAATCAAACAAATAGCCATCAAATTTGGTAAGATGTTGGCTACAAATTGAATTTTCACAAACCTCTACACATATTGGTGGGATGGGCTACTAGCCACGATCTGTGAGTGGGCACCACAGCTAAATATTTGGTATTACTATTATGCCTACTTTAAAACTATAATTTGAATATAATTATATTTCATTATCACCGCAGATAAAGGCTCTCTTGACTAAGTGAATGCTTCTACCTATCTCCCTAATCGGTTGAATTAATGTAGTTAAAATGAATATACTTCCTAAAATTTTACACTTCTTCCGGGCATTAAACTTTTAGATTCGTAAACAAATATTTAAAAGTCTTGATTCTATGGTATTCAAAAATGTATATGGAAAGGGAACAAATAGAGTAGAGCAATTAAGTTCCTAAAACTTTCCATAATGAGAGGGGACTGGGCACTTCCCGACTGGCTACTGTATTACTAGACAAGCATTTGTAAACGTATCAAGCTGCTATATGATCACAGCTCAATAAACTGGCAACATCCGGTAACAATAACCAAAGCATTATAAGAAGCAAATTTAACAATGAGAAGTTCTTCAAGAAAGTTAAATTGAAAACTACTGGAGTTCTAGCAAAGATGTGGGCAGACATAAGAATTTTTTGAAAATTCCGGAAATGCATGCTCATACTTTATTACTGAATCATCCCGAATTAGCTGAATGCTTTGCAACGTCGTACTTTGGCTGCCGCATCGGTCCAAGATTAGGTATTTGGCAGATCTGCTTGGCTATCAGCGGTTAAAATCCGTTTTAGATCTACAAATGGAATTTTCATTACTTTGAAATTATTTTTTTTAAATATCTGCAGATGATAACCATTTTGCTGGGGACTACTACTAGTATAACACGACTACCAACTCAGTCTGAATTTGCTCAAATGATTTTTAGTGCTCACTGATCTGCTATCTCTGATAGATACTCTTGCTTAATGCAACATCACAAGGATGATTTAGAATTATGGACAGACAAGTGGTGAATAATCTTACATGAGATTGTTACTTAATGAGAGGTGGCTGATAGTCTTTCCCTCTTTAGCAAAATAATTAAACCTGAAACAGAAATTAGGGATCAAGGCTAATATGCCTGCACCGGTGCAGAAGTTCCACAGGTATGTATCTCAAACAATGAAGGTGCTAGTGGCCGGTAACGCAATCCCTATACGTCCCATAAGGGGGAAAGGTGAAAAGACCCCTATTCCCTCAACAACATTCACAAAAAAGTGAAAAGAAGGCTCTTCTGTTGAAATCAGTTCTTTATTCAATGTTCTGTTTAAAATGGATAGCCAACGCGTTTCGTCCGTTTCCGGACTTCTTCAGGGCTTTATGGCATGATAACAGTCGTAATTCAAATCTTTAAATACCGGGAATAGCCAATCAGTTTTAAGACAAGTGGTTAGAGAATTTCAAACGAAGTATAAATCCGCAAGTAAGCGCGATACGTCCAACATGTGGTCATCTGGTTTAAACAGAAAATTGAATAAAGAACTGATTTCAACTGAAGAGCCTTCTTTTCACTTTTTCTTGGGAAAACTATTAATTATTGTTGAATTGTATGCAATATGACCACCTTCAAGAATACTAAAATAACATGTTGAATATCCGAAGGGTGCAGGGCCATCCTTTTTTTGAAAATAATTAAACCTACTAGACTTCGAGGTCAAGTTTATTGGACTGTATTTGATTTCTATATTACACCTTCCAAATTGTGTAGATGGTGCCAAATACCTCATTGCTGCCCACAATGTTTAACTGTGGCTGTTGATAATTTCCACATGTTTGTTAGCTCTCAGAAACGTAATGAATTATGGGCCTCGATCTCACAAAAATAGCCTCTATACAACAAACAAGAGTCTTACTCACTTCTAAAAATATTCTACTGGGAGTTGGGCTAAAAGATTGCTTTTTCTGTGTATTAACTATCGCCAGGTTTATGACTATAAAAAAATGGAAACTTGCGTCCATACCCACGTATTATGGAGAGAAACCATAGAAGCATATAAACTTAAATTCCAGATAGGCAACTTGTGAGTATGAGCTGTCAAAGTTCAACATAAATGGGGGACAATGAGGGACTATTTAGTGTAATTGTCAATATTACAATATTTATGCCATCTTGGTGTCTTATGCATGCTCTTTAAATAACAAAATATATAATACAAAAATTGCATTATTCCTTTACAGATCCAGTAAGGTCTCAATAATTTAAACACAAGTTTAACCCTTGATAATTGTAGTACAGAACAGACAGGCTTAATTTAGGAGAAATATATAAAGCATCTATCAGTACCAAAACAGTTAAGATGTGGAAAACAAAAACACAAATGCGATGCAATGCAGGTCGGATACACTGACCAGGGTCATTCCAGTGGAAAGTGTTCCGTCTGACTTAGGGCCTCATTAGGATAGCAGTCGTACCACCACAGACAGGCCATCGGTGGCGGTCTGACCCACATCCAGCAGAGCACTCCGACCGTCGCATTATGACGCGGTCGGTTGGACCGCAGTGGTCGGAGGGACTGGCGGACGATTCTGACTTTGCTGAAGAAGCTCGTCATGGCGCCAGTCGGATTGTAATCCCCACATTAGAGGCGGTGCCTGCGCAGCCATGGGCGTGGGGAGTATGATGTTCATTTCTAACAGCCTATAAGAAAGGCTGTTGGGAAAGGATTTTGGGGGCCACTAGCAGGGCTCCGTCCTCCCTGGGCCTCCACTATGAGGGCCACTGGGCACCTGTGGTGCCCCCTCAAACATTCATACCCCGTGTGTCAGGCACCACATAGTGCCTGGCAGACAGTGCATGGATGTTTAAAAACATCCCTGTTTCCATTGCGGCTTGTGCTGTGGCACTTTTCGGGCCGCAGCACAAGCCCCAATAGAAAAAGCCATGATTTCGAACATCTACACAGCGCTGGCATCATAATTTGGTAGGTGGGACCGCGGTTGGTCCCAATTCCCCAGCGATGGCGTCGATCCGACCGCCCTCATAATCAGGCCTTTTTTTCTGGAGAATAGTCCCCGTCGATGAGGTCGTCGACTGATCAGTGTGTAGGCTGGATCCGAAGAGGGCTCATCAACAGTGTCTTGTTAAAGCATAGGACCTCCGTGGGAGCCTCAGCATTGGTAGAAGGTTTGATTCTCTCAATGTTTATGGCAGGAAAACTTCAAGCGGGCCTAGTCTAGGCACAAGAAGGTGTCATTGTCGTAGTCGGGGTGCTTCTCGGCATTGGTTTCAGGTGAAATCCTCTATGCTCGGAATTAGAAAATTTTCTGGAATTCAGAATCCTTTCAGTGCGACAAACCAGCAAATCGAGTCTGACTGCAGGTCAATGTTGTAGCTGAGAGTCTGGACCAGCCCATTTGTAGCCTCTATACTTTTGACAAAAAATGTCTAAGTGTCCTTCTTGCATTTCTTAATGGAGGAAGAGTACATTCTAACAGCAGTCGGGAATCCAAAACCTTTTGGGCAGTACTTGGGGTTTAAGTCTCAAACTCTCAGAAGCCACTTGCAGGGTCCAGGGTAAATCCAGTTGCAACTTGTCAGCTGATTGTCCTTGGAGTCAATTCTTGTGTTCTGGTTTTACGTGGGGAGCAGGTGCAGTCCTTGGGGCTTCCCTCCACAAGTTCAACAGCAGGTGCAGTCTTTCTTCTGCCTTCAACAGGTCCAGACGTATTCGAAAGAAGATACCAAGGGTGCCACTTTCATGACTAGTGTGAACCTGTGGGTGGGGAATACTCCTGGTCACTCCCTAACCAATGAGTTAACAATTCCTAGTTGTGCCCATACCCACTTTTGCAGTACTTCCTGTGTGAATTACTGAAAATGCTCCAAAAGTGCCAGTCTCCACCAAATACCAATATGGCAGAACATTTCTTCTCTTGTGTAGAGCTCCCTGAGCCCACCCAGAGGTGTGTCTAGTATAACATTCAAACCCTCCTTTGTGGTCATTCTAAAGCAGTTCTGAGGGGTATCCCCTCTCCCACTGGGAATGCCGCCTATTTGGCTAATAGGGTAATGATGGGGCAGGCCTAGATGTGAGCTACATGTAGTTGTGACAAGCGAGGCACAGCCCAGATTTTCATCCTGTCAAGGGGAAAAACATCACCCCAACAGCCAAGCCCTTTAGTCCATCATCTCTTATCAATACACAGCTCACCACAGGAGAGAAATTAACAGGCAGATGACACTGAATTCCGTCTGAAAGGCACACTTGACTCAGGTAAGAACATGGCAACTTTCTAAACGTGGCATTTTTAAAATAGTAGTTTAAAACCCAATTTGACCATTAGATTGGATTTTCAATTTCTATTAATTTTAGTCTTTGAGACCTTCTTATACCGAAGTTATGCATTATACGGTGTTCAGGGTCGGATTGGCAAGGCGGGCATTCGGGAAACGGCCGAAGGGCCGTTGTCTCAGTGCCCTCTGTGGGCCGGTTTTTTTCTCCCCTTTTTCAGTTCACAGAGAGTGCTCTCTGCTATCTGCTCTCTGTGAACTTGGGAAGGGGAGAAAAAAAACGGCCCACAGAGCGCACGGAAACAGAGACAGAAATGAAAGCGCTTCACTGTGTGCCATGCAGTGATTATTAGCTGTGGCCTCACTTCACCCCCTGCCCCTGAAAAGCAATCACGCCAAGGGTGGGCTGGGGAGCGGTGATTGTCTGCGAAAATCGGCCTCCCTGGGGGCCAGGTGTTGCTCAGGCCTTGAGCCATTTCCACCTCGGCCCCCCTGGGGCCCACGCAGCCGAGAAACGGTGTTAATCTTAACACCTCGCCCACAGCTCCTCAGTTTCAGGGCACAGTGGGCGAGGAAGAATGGGTCTGGCTGTGGGGGCTAGGTGATGTTTTGAACTCCCACCATCTTCACCTCAGCCTTCCCCTGTCTACCATTGTGCTCCCCTGCCAAGACATTGCCCTGGGGCCTGGAGGGCTGGGGAGGGTTGATTAATTTACTAATTGCAGGGGCCATACTGCTGTTCATGTGCTCTTGAGCTAAGTAGGTTAGTAATAGCAGGGGCTTCCCTTCTTTTCAGGTGCTCCTGCACTGAAGTTCTTGAATAATTTTGTGACAGAAAGGGGCCTTGCTGTTTTTTTAGTTGCTCAGCATGTAGGCCATTGTCACCTTGGGCCTGTGTCCTGCGCAAGAACAGTATCCTCCCACTTTCATTCCTTATCTTTGCATAGGCATAGGTGGCCTAACGCCAGAGTTGCAGAGATGGGGATTCAAGTTTGAATCCCAGGGTCTGCTCAACAGCCTGTGATTCTGGGCCGATCACTTCCTCGCCCAGGCCCTTAAATAAAAAATCAGATCATGTGTACTATAATTGGTACTCATGAATAGAACTCAAATAGCCTTTGTTTCGGGCTGAATTTACACTACATAAAACTGTCAAATGGTAAGAAAATTATAAAAAATAACCATTTGTTCATGCTTTATGATTCTGCAAAGGGACCATGATAATTAAAGAGGACACTTTATAAAAACATGTCCATATTTTTAACACAGCTTTTCCGATACAAAATTTCCATTTCATTCCCCTTAGTGCTTCACTGTCTGGTTGTCTTATGCTGTGGAGGCTGCGCTCTGACCCCTAAGTCATTCGGCACCTCTTGCTGAGTGCACCATTCTACTTCTATGTTCTTTTTGTTATTCTGGGAGAGTCTAAGCTTGCCCTAAGATAACATTTCATAGTATTCATAATTTCCAGTAACTCCCTCCTCAATGGGGGATCTTGTTGGCTGATGTTTATGGCCTTCCTTTCCCTCCCCAGCTCCTGGTTTCGTATCTTAATCAGATCATGTGATCCTAGGCAATTGTTTTATTTCACTCCCCATGGCCCAGACTTTAAGGCAGCAACAGATATGAATAAAACTGTGTTTTTTTGTATATAGACATCACCTGCTGACTGTGAAATAAATGTATGACTAGATTGTACAGATACATTTTTTCAGCATTCTTTACACCCCAGACTGCCTTTTCCTCGTTTGTGAATTCTTACTTTTGTTATTACATGTTCTATTACCAGAGATTCCAGTCTTACCCTTTCTCCTTGACTTTGTACTAGATTTCTGGTTTATGTGATGATTAGAGTCTAGGACATAGCTGGTTAGGAAAGAGTATCCAACGACATTGTGCAGGGCGTTAAGACTGCAAGTAAGTATTCAGTTATCTGAACTGCAGTGCTCCTAGTCTTTACCAATGTTACTTGCTCTGTAAGCTTTAAAAGGCTTAATTTACTAAATATTTGTCTACAAATTAGACCTCAAAGAGTAACCAAATGGTGTTTCATGAAAGGGCATGCCCCTCGAATGTGGGCCACGCCCCTTAAATATAGACCACGCCCCTTAAATGTAGACCACGCCCCTTAAATGTAGGCCACGCCCCCTTAATGTGGGCCACTTTTTCGTCAGTGCCCGGGCCAAATTGTGATCCCAATCCGACCCTGACGGTGTTATCATGTAACTCGGGGCCTTTTCAATGGGAGAGTCAGCCTTGCCACAGTAGAAAACGATTTTGGAGATTTTTCACTGCCAGGATTTGTAAAACGTAAGTACACACATCCCTCCTTTTTAAATACCTTGCAACTGCCCTACAGGCATTTACAGGCTACCTTAGGAGTGACATAAGTATTAAAATGGAAGGATTAAACCTGGCAAAGACTTTTTCTCCAGGTTGAATTTGCTGTTTTAAAAGTGCACACTCAGGCTGCTGGGGCAGGCCTTTAGACATGCTTTGTATTGTCACTTTAGTGGTGAGTGTCACAATAGGTCCTGCAGTCCACTAGTGATATTTAATTTACAGGGCCTGGGTACACAGAGTACAATATACTAAGCACTTATAGGTAAGTTAAATATGTCACTCAGGGATTAGCTGATTTTACATGTTTTTTAGAGTTCAGAGCACATACACTGGGCGCTGTACAGCAGTGCCCCGGTGTTCAGTCCGTTCACCAGCAATGAAATTCAACAAAAAGTGAGGAATGACCACAGAAAAATGGCATTTTCTTGTAAGTGTTATTGTCTTGGTTATCTCAATATTTATATTCAGGAAGTTTATTTTACAGAATTGGCAAGAGCATCTATTTTCTCTTCTGACGTACTGCTGCATAGTCAACAAGGAATAAATCATCGGCATAGACAAGACAGGGGAAATGTATATTGCCCATTATGGGTGAAAATGAATGAGTGCTTTTAAGAGCAGAGGCTAGATCTGCTATGTGGAGACAAAGAAAGTTGATTCAAGAAAGAGACTTGACACTAACCACATAGTACCAGAATTCTTTTCAAAAGTCACCCCATAGTATCAAGCTCTACATGTGCTCAATAAGATATATGTAAACCATCGTTTGATTAGAGAGAGCAAGCCAATCCGTATGTGCTACATAATCAGCTTTTTCCAGCGATGGCCTCAGTTCACCATATCAAAGGCAGTACAGAAGTCAACAAAATACATACAGGGTCTTTGATTAGACTCTAATGACTTATAGACCATAAATCAAAGAGGGGTCCACCCTCCTATAGCCTTCTCAGAAACCCCCTTGCTCCAAGGGTATAATATTTTTAGCAATACCCCATTCCTGTAGATGAGTTAGACGAATGTTCACAGAAATCTTTAAGCCATCCTCAGTCAAGCTTTTTAACCTATAATTTTGTGGTAGACTGAACTCAGTCCCACCTTTTATGTCGACTATATGTAAAATCAGCTGTTGATTGAACGTGTGAACATGGTTGTATCCAGAACCATACGTTGTTTCCCTCCTTTTCATTCTTTTTATTAAAATGCACATACTTCTAGCATGGCAGATACTCAAGGCAGTCTAGTCATTAGCATATGGGGGTGGGTTACTTTACCATCATTATGGAGAATATTGGAACACATTCTAGCCTTCAATTCCACGCTGAAAGCGACTTTCATCCATGACTTAACATCATTGCTTTTTTATATACCTTTTTATATCTTTCTATACATTCTAGAGTTCACACCATTTTTTGCAGTGTCTTTAAAAAAATCTATCTGTATTTAATCTCCCTTGAATACAAGAGTAAATCCGTGCTAATACTCGTACCACTCTTGCACCCGCAAACAGGGTCTATAAATATGCTTTATTTTGCCTTTTTTCTGCCCTTTTTCTTGTGTAGACTGAATTATGGGTTTCTAAGAATTAACAATGTTGATATTGAGACTGGTGAGCTGCGAGAAATTACTTTTAAAAAGAGATGCTCTTAACTCACCTCTTTACAATTGACAGCACTGGTTAAGTTCTTGTTCATTCCTTTTTCTTTAGACCTTAGTATGGGCTACTAATAACTATCTATGTAACAAAAAAGGCATTGTTATTATATTGATTGCAGACGCAACATACAGCTTTAATTAACTGGGAGTTTTCTTTTTTCACTTAACTGGTAAGCACAATTATACTCTCTTTTCTTTGCAGTCTTATGAACTTAATTTCTTTATCTAATAATCTTTTGGCACAATTGCCTAATTTCCAATCGGTTTGCTCCCCTCTGACTCAATCTCATTTAGGGTTCCTCCTCTTGGTCAGCTAGTGAACACAACTTTTCCTGATTGGCAGTTGAATCATATTCCGTGTATGTAAGTGAAGCCTTGCTGTATTTTGCTCTTAGACACCAGAGCAGTACTGCCCTTTAAGTTCTATGTTGTGATGCATCGGTTTAGATTTAGGGATTTATAGAGCGCATGGCTACCCTTAGGAATCCCAGCGCTGCATCTTTATATCTTTCAATTTTTTTTTGACATGCTCACTTTAGAAAAATCACAATTGAAAGAATTCTACTGAGCCAAAACAATACCTCGTGTATTTACCAATAGTTAATTTCGAGCAGTTGGTTTCCTTTTTATACAATTCTATCTAGGAATATGTCTGCCAAAAGCGTTTTTCTATACTCTACATAGGGCTGATATATGTTTTAGTAATAAGTGTGGGATGGACTGGAGAGAGTGTGTAGAAAAAGAGGCAGATTACAAGCAACGGGGACTGGAATAGGGAGGAGTAAGAGGAGTTAAGGGAGGGTCAGGGAGGGTGTTAGGAAGAACGTCACTCACCCACACAAGAGTAAGCCAATTTCTTTACACTGTGGGTGGAAACATGTAACCTACACTTTTGTTGTAAATTTGTGCTTGGAGTTTGTGAATACAGAAAAAGTTGCTAATTTACTTCAAAGTGTTAATTGCTAAAAAGTGTAAGTCACCTATGTGAATCAGGCCCTTACTCCTTATTATATTTTCACTGATCCTTTATTACATCAATTGGTGGTGTTTTCATCAAGTTTTAGTTTATAAAATGACAATGAGTCTAAGACGTTTAGAGTAATTTCCTATTATTAATAATGTTTTGCTGCCAATATGGTTGACTGTATTTTTCAGTTTCAATATTAAGCCATCACATTCCATTTCCATTCAATATGAGACATGCCGACAGGTGTGGATGTGCCTTCCACTGCCACTCTACATCACATGTATCAATGCCAGACATTTGCGATCGCATTAAAAAATATATATGAATACATTATGTTTTCCTCTCATTCTTATAGAAGACGCATTCGGTTTTATCACTAGCCAATTACTTATGCATCACCTTGCGCACTTGGGTGTGGCATTATTACTGATAGCTTGCAACACTTCCTCTTGATGATTACGATTGATGTTTTAAAAAAGGGTTTATTTTAGGAAGGGTTATTTTATTAATGTTCTGTCAGGCAGAAGATATATTTCAAACTTTTCAATTTATATCTTCAGTTGACATCTACTGCTAACTACGAGCATCTGGCAGTATCCTTACATTTTTTCGCACATTAATTTTGTTAGAAATCCTGTATTCAAACTTTTCACCATGTGTGCAATTATAAATACACCAAATATAATCTAATCCAAGAGTTTAACTCATCTCTCAAATAGTATAGATGCAAATTGGAAACTCAATTTAAATGCTAATTCATACATTTTAAGCTTCTTTGTAATTAGTAGAATGAACCAATTACATTTGTGAAGTAATATGCAGAATCGAACTAATGATTGTATATCTAACACATAATGATATCACAATTTACTATTAGTCAATAGTAAGTAATATCATCATTATGTGCTATTTTTCAACAACATTTAAAAAGCATCTGGGTCGCGAAACATGTGCTGGGTGCAATGTAACCTGGTTCATACTTGTACATGCTTAGTAATTAAATCTTTACTTTTTTTTTAAATTAGCACAATTTCACTTTCACTTTACTGCAAGTCAATCTTCATGTACAAGACCTTCTTTTGTTATTAATTAGCAATTACAGTATAGGTTAGACGAAAAAATATTTAATCTCAAAATTGAATGTATCTTACTATTACAATATATTTGTGGCTAAAAACCAAGAACTGTTTTCTGGATAGTTTGCTTCAGGTGCCTTTTATAATTATTTATTTGTTTCTTATTTACTATGGATTTGTACCAATGAAGTGGGTCTCTCCCTCAGCCAAATTTGTGGGGGCATTAGATTGTGACATTGATAACATTCCTGTCATATAATTTTCCATAATCATCCATGCAAACCAATGAACATCCCAGCTCACTAATTTAATATTGTCAGGTTGCCCCACAAACTATTCTACAACATTGTAGGGAGTGGGTTCAACCAATCATTTTGTTGGGATAAGATATTATAACGGGTGGAAGTGGATACTTATATGGTGTTCTCATCCAGTCATTGCTATTTTAATTACTTATTACCACATGAAGGTTTATTGTTCTGGATAGTTCATTTGTCCTTCTTGCCATTCATACGTTTGCCTAGGAGAAAAATTAATTCCCCAGAAAGTTACTCGACCTGATATTATCCCTTCATTGTTCTTCAATAATGGCGACTCACTAGGGCTATGTTTAATATTGAGCCTCCACTCCATGTCTGCTTCTATTTCTGATTAGCCTCCAGGGATTTATCAAAACTCCTCCTGTTTCCATCAGCAAGGCTAGCAGGTCACGTTGCCAGCAGGCCAATGAGAACCTCAATCACCTTGCCCTGTAGGAGCTCGGAAGGAGTAGTCATCAGGATTTCCATCACATGCAGCTGAGCACCCACCTACATGTTGTCAAGCGACTGAAGTTTATTATCAAGGTTTGCCGTGGCTTTCACTGCTGTATGTATCAAATACTACATTTCCTTCATGACAGGTGGTATCTTTGAAGTTTCCCCCTCATATTGGATGTGTAGCTTGCAAGCAACCCAAGCAATTTTTTTCAGATACAAATCAATAAGGACACCCAGTAAGAGGCAACATAAGTTGGTGATACAATAGAGCTTTAATGAGAACAATACAAAGAAACACATACATTGTCGATGATGGCTTACAACAGTTGCAATGCAGTAAATACAAACATAACATTGGTACTAATTCATATAAATTTAGAGATAAAGCCATACATCCCTAGTCATCTTTGCTTTTCGAGACAGCACTGGGAAGCCCGTTTAAAATACACCATGGGGATGGCACAGAGGGAAAGTCACTGTGGGCGACAGCAGACGTACACAACTCCATCCGTGAGCTTCACAGATTGTCCGGCCCCCCTTTATATACACCAAAATCTGGCTTGTGCTATCCCAAATTTTCTTTTCATGTACCTGCTTCTTTGGAGTGGTGACAAAGCCCTTGACCATGTATCCACCCAGTTTCCTTCAAATTATCTTAGGCTCAGTTGCCTCCATTCTGGTTGACATAACCTAAGCTGTATGCCTCCCTATCAGCAGACCTTGGTTCGATCGAATGCAAAACATTGGCAAGATAAATAGCTTTTTATATTTACCTAAATATATATTTATGTATCTGTACATTTCTCAATATATCAGATTCCCACTTATATACATGTTACAGCGGAGTCTGGAAAACATTGGACTGAGTATTGTAATTTGACATAAAGCTGCTTGGTTTCCATATACAGCTTTTACATCATTACAGTTGTCATTAAGAGTAATAAAACACCATATTAGGGGGTGTACTACAGGTATAGAATGTTTGTCAATTCTGGCACCCAGCCGATGAATAGGTCATAACAGTGATGCTTAGTTATTTGAATATGTGAGGCTGTGTGGACTAGTTGCTGAGCGTCAATAGTCATAATGGAATGTCTGACATAATATCGACAGACAGAAAATCGACATATAGAAATAATGACGCAAGAATATTGAAGTCAAGAATATCGACATCCTATCTACATTATGGTAAGTATCAAAATATTGGGAAAAATAAATATCGATGTCAAACATATCGTTTTTTTTTGTAAAACAATTATTTAAAATTAAGTAAATAATACATATAATTAAAATAAACATAGTTAAAAATGTTTTAAAATGTTTAAAAATTATAAGTAATATATATATAATGTAAAAATAAATTACACATATGCATATAATATATAATATATATACTCAGTAACAAATAATATTTAATAATTACTTTAATAACTTAAAAAACATATAAATTATAAATAAATCTATACACATAAAATAATAATATAAAAAAATATGTCTATAACAAATTATAAAAAATGCTAATTTATTGTTACTATTTTTACTATTAATTATATACCACATAAACTAAAACAATAAAAAAATATTACATAGCGGAGGTAAAAAAATTACTATTCCAACTCCAAACAGTAGTGAAAGTGTTGGAGAGCGTAGAGGTAAAAATTACTATTCCAACTCCAGTGAGTGCAGCAGTAGGGAAAGTGTTGGATAGCGTAGGGGTTAAAATTACTATTCCCCCTCCAGAGAGTGCAACAGTAGGGAAAGTGTTGGATAGCGTAGGGGTAAAAATTACTATTCCCACTTCAGTGTGTGCAACAGTAGGGAAAGTGTTAGATAGGGTTGGAGTAAAAATTGCTATTCCCACTCCAGTGAGTGCAACAGTAGGGAAAATGTTGGATAGCGTAGGGGTTAAAATTACTATTCCCACTCCATAGAGTGCAACAGTAGGGAAAGTGTTGGATAGCGAAGAGGTTAAAATTACTATTCCCTCTCCAGGGCGTGCAACAGTAGAGAAAGTGTTGGATAGCATAGGGGTAAAAATTACTATTCCCACTTCAGTGTGTGCAACAGTAGGGAAAGTGTTGGATAGATAGCGTTGGAGTAAAAATTGCTATTCCCACTCCAGTGAGTGCAACAGTAGGGAAAGTGTTTGATAGCGTAGGGGTTAAAATTACTATTCCCATTCCATAGAGTGCAACAGTAGGGAATGTGTTGGATAGCGTAGAGGTTAAAATTACTATTCCCACTGCAGGGCGTGCAACAGTAGGGAAAGTGTTCGATAGCCTAGGGGTAAAAATTACTATTCCAACTCCAGTGAGTGCAAAAGTAGGGAAAGTGTTGGATAGCGTAGAGGTAAACATTACTATTCCCACTCCAGTGAGTGCCACAGTAGGGAAAGTGTTGGATACCGTTGGGGTGAAAATTACTATTCCCACTCCAGTAGGTGCAACAGTAGGGAAAGTTTTGGATAGCATAGGGGTTAAAATTACTATTCCCACTCCAGGGAGTGCAACAGTAGGGAAAATGTTGGATAGCTTAGGGGTGCAAATTACTATTCCTCACTCCAGGGAGTGCAACAGTAGGGAAAGTGTTGGATAGCTTAGGTGTGAAAATTAATATTCCAACTCCAGCTAATGTAACAGTGTTGAAAATTTGGATAGCGTAGGGGTTAAATTAACCTACTTATAAATTAAATAATTTTTGAAAAATAAATAACATATTAAAAAGTAAATTAACTAAGAAATAATATTAAATAACAAAAAATGTTTTTATATTTGCTTAAATAAAATTAAATTACTCCCCACCCTATTCCCCCATAAACACACAACACATAAAAATAAACATAATTAATTTAATTATCAATTACTCTATTAATACAAATAAATTACCAATTAATAATACATTATCAATAAATTAATTAACAACAAAAACAAATAAAAACTAAAACTAAATTAATTATAATAAATATAATCATAGATTAATCAATTATAAAAAATGAATTACCAATTAATAATTGATTGACAATACATTAATTAGCAATAACAATAAATAAAAACATTAATTAAATAATTATAATTAAATTACTTACCATCCTACTCCCCCATAAACCCATAACCTGCCACACATAGGAATGTACATAATTAATTTCATTATCATTTATTAAACATTAATTACCAATTAATAGTTAAGTATCAATAAATTAATTAACAATAACAACACATAAAAAATAATACATTATTTATAATTAATATGATGAATTAATCAATTAATAAATCATAATTACCAATTAATAATTCATTAACAATACATTAATAATCAATAACAATAAATTAAAACATATGAATTCATTAGTATAATTAAATTACTTTACACCCTATTCCCCTATAAACCCACAACCTGCTCAGATACTAAAACACAAAATTTACTTTCAACAAAATAAATAATTTCTAAACATTTAAAACATATATTTAAAAATAATAAAACAACTTCACAAAAAAATGTTAAACATACATATTAAATACATACCACAAATATAAATATCGATATTATTAACAACAACATTTTTGCTAACAATATTACTTTCTTCGATTTTATTAACTTTGATATTACTTATTTTGATATAAAAAAACGATATTACTTAATTGGCTGCACCCTGGAGAATCTTTACCTTAACTTTTTTTTTTAATTTAGGATGGCCAAATTAAAAAGGAAAGATTCTGATTAAACTTGGGGTTCCTTTACGAGAGCCTTTAAATATGGAACTAAGCTGGAACTGTCCTTTAGAAGTTGCCCATCATTCTTTAGATGGAAGGCTCAGTAATATTGGTATAAATCTGGGGAGGCAATGCCGCCTTGCCCTTTCTTCCTTCGTAGTTTCTTCAGAGCAATTCCCCATGTTTACAATTTCCCCATGTAAAACTAGTAAACTCTCCTTGTATTCTCTTAACCTATACTTTATTAAATTCTAGAGGAATGGTATTGAACAAAAAGGTAAACTTCGGGAGCACCAACATTTTTAGAAGATTTGAACTGCCAAGAGAAGACAGTGGCAGCGCTCCCCAGGCTTGAAGTTGTTTTTTAACTAATGTAACTAGTTTCTCAAAGTTTGTCTGAGCTAATTTATCCAGATTGTGGACTATCTGTTCTCCTCTGAGGTTATTGAAGATGGGAAGTCGGGCAGTAAAAAATGCTCCAAATGCGGTGAAGAGAATGCGGAAGAAGCGCATATGTTCTGGCAGTGTCCCTCGATCCAGACCTTCTGGGATAAAGTGGGTAAGATCATATCGGAAGTCGTAGGTGAAGCACAGATTATATGTGCATGCAGATCAAGTGAAAGTCTGCCTATAAATCCTGCAAAAAACTCACAGGCATGGTCACACACCTTTACATTTGGATCTCCATCTAATCTACCCTGACCATTACACATCTTTCTGAATTTAGTATCAGCATTGTACATTGGAAAAGGACCCACTTCTTAAACTAATAAAAGTACAGCTGGTTTATGAAGAATATTACCCCAAGATTTGCTAATTTGATTTGGGGTTGCATCACTTTTTTAGTGCAGTCTGGCGCAAAATCTATTTTGAGATTTACAAAACCACACGAACCCTGATTTGCGTGGCTTTGTAAAAAAAGTAACAGAAGGCAGCACATAATGCTGCCTTGCGTTACCCTGCGTCAGGTAGGTGTTACATAGGTGAAGCATGATTGTTCCCACGCATCCACCCATGTTTTTAGTAAATTCGGACCTTATTACTAAATAGCTGGCTTCTCCAGTATTTTAGCAAATTCTCAACATCACCACCCACCAGATGCATCTACTCTACAAATGCAAATGGGTGCTTCTGCTTTTAATATGGGCATGAATTTTGTTGCCCTTCAAGGTGCCCGCCATGCCTTATACATTTCAAGTGATAACATTTAATGGCGTACTCTGCTGTGACTATATGTTTTTCACTAGATTGTGTTTATACCATATCTCTTTCGTAACAGAGTACGAGTAGCCTGCAAAGGGACCAATCACAAAAAAAAAGTGATTGGTTGTACTACTATCTCTGTTCTACGTCTGCCCTATCCAACACACAAGAAGAGGTGCTCATATCAGTAGGCCAATGCAATCTAGATTCCAAAATATCAAATTCAACCTTGGCAGAGCACTGAAAGCCCCCAACCAAACTAGATATTAAGTAGAATAAAAAGTTTAAAAAAAATAAGTGGCAATAGGGAAATAAAACAGTAATATAAACAACAATAACTATTATCTAGTAACAGTAAGAGCAGTTGATATTCAACTCCAGAAAGAATCTGTGAGTTTGGGCGGAGGGGGCTTCTCCAACCTGGGCAGTCAGTATAATATTATTTCCCCACATCGACTAGGAAATGAGATAACAAATCCCGTCTAATTAGGGCATATTCACACATTGGCAATGTTAATGATTAAAATAAAGTCAAATACCTTCATCTGCATCACTCACGGGGCCACCACTGAGTCCGATTTCAACAATCTTCGTATGGAGGCTTGCATCATTCTCATACAGTGTAGCTGGTCTTCAAGGTACTCGGCTATAGCTGTTCCTCACCTTTTGTGCTCAGCTGGTTTCCTGAATGTTCTTCTGCACTTCCTATTTCCTGGCTCTTACCATAGCCATCTCTCAAGATGCTGCTCATGTTGAGACTGTAGACAACCTCTCTTGGCGGTATAGTAGCAGCTGCTACAGCCTTATATATAGTAAAGAAGGGATGCTTCTCAATACCAGTCACCATAGATTTGCAGGAAAAAGCATCATATATTTGAGTCCTAAATTTCTGAGCTTTGCTTTGCATCAAAGTAGGAATTGTGAGGAAGTTAGACCACCAATGCTTAGCCTCGACAAATTAGTACATCAGAATTTTAAAATATTTTAAGCTGGACCTGCCTCGCTCTTTGGAGTATGTGATCCCTGTCTCTGAAATTCAAGAGTCTAGCTATCACAGTTTATCTATTACATGTTGCCACTTGACTCCCAGATCGGAGACCAGCACTCAGGCCCTCTGTGCTCACTTGACAGTGAAAACATTTGAAAGCCTTTTGTGAACAACAGATCTGACGAGGCAGTCCTCCAAGAAAAAATCCTTTAGAGGCCCCTTAGAATGCAGATGTCTTCCATCTAGATCTCTATAAGAAAATGGGTTGTTAGTTGGAGAAGATGTAAGACATACCCAAGTAACAAGCCCCAAACCATGTAAGGTTAACTACACAATACAATAATTTAAACCTAGACTCAACCATGGGAGCTATGGCACAGAGCAGATAGACTCAGGGTACGAAAATGTATGAAGTATTTAGCAACACTAAAAGGGACAAAAAGTCAAAACTCAACTCAATAAAAATACGACAACCAATTTCTAAAAACTAAGAAATTGTAATAAAAAAAATAACACCAAAATGACTAGAGTCCAATAAAGTGGATTGGAGATATGAATTTTTAAAATTGTACTGCAAAAAGTACGAAGAGAAAGTAAAGGTCTGATTAGAAATCCATGTTCATGGTTCACCACCACCTATGCACAATTTCAGGCCAACCGCAATGGGATGGAGGTTGAATACACCAAGCGGGTCATCTTGGTCAAAGTTTTTACCTTCTGACTTAGTCTTTTTTATGGAAGTTACAATGTTACAGTGGGGCAAGTTTGGAGGCTGCACCCGACAAAGTCCTCCCGAATCTGGATAGCCCTGGATGAGGTTCACCTAAAGCCACTGGTTTTGTCAGGTAATGCTTCGAGTAGGAAAATTCAACTTTTGTGGTTGCCGAAGTTTTCTCGTCTGGAGTAGACTTTGCTTTTCTTTGCCTGGTCAAGATTTTTACCTTTGGATTTAGTCTCTTTTCTTGGAACTAAACATCTTCCAGAAGGGCAAGCCTAAAACTTAATCTGGCAACGTCCTCCCACAACGGGACACCTTTGCTACAACGTTACAATGACACTCCAAAGGTCTTGGAAGTCCAATAAGTTTTCAAGTCCCAACTTTTCAAACTTTCTGGGTGAGGTCACACTCTCCTTTCAGCATCCTGAGGAAATACTCTGTCCATGAGGTCATGCACTTGCCCCTGGAGATCTGCAACATCAGGCTGTCACTGATCCGTGGGTACAGTATCTTCCAAGTCCACCTACTTGCAGCACACACTCTGCAGAAGATCAGTGTGGCCAGATGAAGAGAAAGGTGTTAGGACGGTTATTTCGAGGAAGATAGATATGGCACCCACATAGGGACACTGAAAAAGTAAGTTATACAATCACCAGCAGCAATATGTGTCACTTGCACATAGGATTACCTTTACGATTTGCACACATTTCTATTAGCAGCTCTGTTTGAACTAATCTCATAGTAAGGGAATTTAACAATGAGAAACATCCATTACAATGCAGTCATTACATCGCACTGCTTTTTCAACGCAGCTCTTACAACGCAACTGCCTTTACATTGCATGCCATTACAACGCATGCCATTACAACGCATTATAAGGTAAGTAATGAAGATTTTTTAGTTTAAGCTGGGTATGGGTTTTAGGGTAGATGGGAATAGTAATTTTTACCCCTACACTATCCA
Source organism: Lissotriton vulgaris (assembly GCF_964263255.1). Taxonomy (NCBI): domain Eukaryota; kingdom Metazoa; phylum Chordata; class Amphibia; order Caudata; family Salamandridae; genus Lissotriton; species Lissotriton vulgaris. The sequence continues at coordinate 893,601,679 of NC_141696.1, forward strand.
ACACTTTCCCTACTGTTGCACTCACTGGAGTGGGAATTGTAATTTTTACCCCTACACTATTCAACACTTACCCTACTGTTGCCCTAAAAGTATTATGCTTTCTAATGATTTTTGTTGTAATGGAATGCGTTGTAATGGTAATTTTAAAAAATACGGTGTAATGGCATGCGTTGTAAAATCATGCAATGTAATGGTAGTTGCGGTGTAAAAACCATGTTGTAAAAGCATGCGTTGTAATTGTTTGCGTTGTAACATCCGATATTCATAACAATAAGCATATGGACTTCAAATGTGAATAATATAAGTTGACTAGTGGAGCAGCGTAGTTTTGGCTTCACCCCTTTTCACGTTTGACTATTGTATATATACATACATGTAGTACCTTTTAGTAGTGTGCTTTAATATCATTATGGTAAAATAGTGAATTTCACCAGATACTGAAGGTGCCTTTAATGTATAATCCTGACATTTACATGAGTGGGATGTTAGTGTTTTATTTACAGAGTCACCGAATTGCAGCTCTCATATATATCTGCATTTGAGTGGTTTGAATAATATTTCTAACTCTTATATATTCATGCATTTTATAATAGTATCCTGCATCTATTTTATAACTTCTTGTGTATCCATACCATGCATTTAAATGTATTTAAGTGTTTTGAACTGTTAGCTTGACCAAAGGTGTTAAGCATTTGGATTCCAATGTTTAACCTTTAGCACAAAAAGTTTGCTAGGGTTGCCATGTTTTCTTTTTCTTGCATGTGTGTTCATATGATCTCAAAGTTGCTAAAGACACATTGTGTATGAGAGATAGTGAAGCTTGGGAGGATAACTTTTGGGAAGGACAAGAGGCGCTAACGAACAAAGAGAGGACCACTGTTTATGTTTATCTGGAGACAGGAGAAATCCAATGATTTTCTGATGTTCGACTCAGAAGATGTGAGTAGTGGGTGGGAATGCCAAGTTTTTCCATGGGAAGGACGAAAAGTACTAGGAATCATGATGTGGGATTCTCAAATGTTCTGTTGATATTTCAATTGGTGGTCACAATTTAGATTTAGGCAGATTCCTTGAGACTTAGAGGGATACAGACCTCTTTGCTATGTTTCCATTGTGTCGCTTCATGCTATGCAAAACATTTTGGAGAACTTCGACAGAAGTCTCTGCAATGTTGACAAATTCCTGTTTTTTGGTTCTAATTAGGGTTTTCCCAACAATATAATTTAGTTCAGGTTTAGTTAGATAAATTAGATGTACTCTTGTATAGGCAAGAGGACTGAAAACCACATACTGATCACCAGATCTTGTTCCTTATTTTCTGCATTGCCATTACTGAATTTACTGTATGCTTTATGTAATTGAGACTTAACTTTGTCAGACAATTTGATTTGAATTGCCAGTTGTGATTTTTTATTTTTACAACGTATTTTTGAGAATAGTGTACATCAGCTTGGCTTTGAATTTGAAATAAACAATACTTAACCCGATCTATCCATTTTTGGGTCCTCACCGTGCAACCAAATGGGCTGCACTGTAATTCGAATTTTGGATAATGTTAACTCCTCTTTATTCCTCAGGCACCATAAAAAGGTGTATCGCAGGGAAATGTGGATATTAGGCTTAGTGCTCTGGCACTAGCATTACAATATGTTCTCCTTACATCACTAACTTAAATATGAGTCTTTACTGAAAGGTGTTTTTCAGTTTATTGTATTGTATTGTATTGTAATTGCATTTATATAGCACTTACTACCCCTGATGAGGCGTCAAAGCGCTTTTTTGGCGAATAGCACGCTACTCCGGGAGCCCTAGAGGATTAGTGTTGAATTAGTATAGTGAAACATGCAAGTACATTTAAGTGGTGGATAGGTTAGTCAGTTATTTGGATTTGGAATGATAGCAGAAGGATAGAGGAGGCGAAGGTTTATATTTATGTGGCGCTTGTTGACACACACTATTCAGGAAGCCCATAAAGGATTAGTGGTGAATTAATATGGTGAAATATGAAGTAATTTCACTGGTGGATATTTAGTCAGATTATTTGGAGTGAGAAGAATAGCGGAGGGATAAAAAGGGAAGAAAGGTTTGCATTCATGTAGCACTTGTTACCCCTGATGAGTGTTAAAGCGCTTTTCTGGCGAGTAGCACGCCACTTTGGAACCCATAAAGGATAAGTGTTGAAAATTAGTGTAGTAAAATATGAAGTAATTTGAGTAGTGGATATGTTATTCAGTTATTTGGGTAGAGAAGGGTAGGTGGCAGGACAGAAGATGGAAAGAGGTTTGTATTTATATAGCGCTTGCTACCCCTAATGGGGTTTTGAAGCGCAAGTAGCACGCTACTCTGGAACCCATCAGGATTAGTGTTGAATTAGTATGGTGAAACATTAGAGTAATTTTAGTGGTGGATATGTTAGTCAGTTATTTGGATTAAGAAGGGTTGGGGAGGGGTAGAAAAGGAAAAAGGCTTGCATTTATATAGCACTTGTAACCCTGATGGGGTGTTGAGACTCTTTATTGGCGAGTGCCACGCTACTCTGGAACCCAATAAAGGGTTAGTGGTGAATGAGTATAGTTGAATATGGAATTTGAGAAGTGATCATGTTAGTCTGTTAATCTTGATTGAAAAGGATAGTGGAGGGATAAAAGAGTGAAGGATTTTGTTTTTTGTGTGTTTTTTTAGGTCTTAGTAGTAGGAGGAGGCTTTTGGGTGAGTTTTGGAGGGGAGGAGTCATAGGGAAGAGTTTAGAAAGGTTTCTTTTAGGGGATCGGTATAGTAAAGAGAGGTGTCAGATGATGCAAGGAGGGGTAGAGTAGGAGAGAGTCTAGAAAGGGTTATTTTGGCGATCATGGCGTGGTATGGGATTTGGGATAAATGAGAGAGTGGATGTAGAGGATATGTTGATAGATATATAGGATGAGAGATAGGGTAGTGCATTGGAAAGAGTAGTAGAAAGAAGTTTGAGATGAGTCAGAAGGTTGGACTAGAAGATATATTGAGTGAAATATAGGCTGAAAAACAGGGTAATGCATTGGAAATGCTAAATTAGAAGAAAGCGATAAATATATAGATCCATAAGTTCATTGAAAGTATATAGATACATAAAGGAGGTAAGTATATGTAGATTAAAGATATTGATAGGAGGCACAGGATTAGAAATAGTGTAGTGCATTCTATATGCTTTTTCAGGAGAAAAGTAACAGACACACATATCCAGGTACATGGAAGGTACATAGATGCACAATGGAAGTATGTACATGTAGACCTAAGAGGATTTTTTAAAATGTATTTATTTATTATTATTATTATTCTTTTATTCTCTCAAAAACATAATTATTTTACATGTTTATACAAAGTAATGCACAAAGATGGGTACATATCTATAGTGAAAAGAAATGCTTATATCAGAGGGATACGCTATAAATTTCTGTTTGCATATGGTGCTTATGTGGGTAAGAGCCAAATCTTGAGTAGTTTTCTGAAGATAAGGTGGTTGTTGGCGGACCTTATGTTGAGGGGTAAGGAGTTCCACAGTTTGGCTACCTGAACAGAGAAGGATGTGCCACCCATGGTGTTTTTCTTGTATGGTGGGATTTTGAGGCAAGATGCTCCTTTAAAGCGGAGGTTCCTTTGTTGAATGTGTTTGGTGATTTTATTCCTGATGAAGAGTGGTCCCATTCCATGTATTGCTTTGTGGATGATACAAAGCAGCTTGAACGTAGATCTTCTGGCAACCGGTAATCAATGCAGGGCTTTCAAGGCAGGGGAGATGTGGTCTCGCGGTTTGATATGCAAGAGAATTCTGCCAGCCGAGTTCTGAATCTGTTGTAGCCTTTTCATGGTCGTTAAAGGTGATCCGTTTTAGAGGCTATTAGCGTAATCGAGTTTGGACGGAACAAGGGAGATAGTAGCTTGGACCTTGTGTGGAAATCCCAAATGAGGGAAAATGTGTCGCAGCGTTTTTATAGTGACAAAGCTTGATCTTGCTAGTTTATCCATTTGGGCATTCATCGATAGCTTGGAGTCCATGGTCATTTAGAGGTTTCTCCATGCGGTAAGTGGGTTGTAATGTTTCTAATCGCCACACATGAGTATGTCAGTTTTTGAAGCATTCAATTTGAGATGGCTCCAAGTCATCCACTGATCCATGCCTCTGAGACAGCTGAAAATTGGTGATTTTCTAATATCTTTGGGAAATTCCAGTTGAAAGAGTATTTGCGTGTCATCTGCATAGTTATAGCACGTGAGGTGAAGTTTATTGATCAGTACAGGTAATGACTTCATGTAGATGTTGAAAAGCATGGGCGAGATGATAGAACCTTGAGGGACCCCTGCTTTTGTGGAGTACGGTTTGGACGAGAAAGGTGGGGTATAGATGACATTAGTTCTGTTTTGAAGGTAGGACGTGATCCATTCTAGAGCAGTTCCTTCTAGGGCGGCTTCATAGAGTCTTTGTTTCAGAGTGTCTTGGTCAACCATGTCAAAGGCAGCTGAGAGGTCCAAGAGGAGTAGCGCAGTAACCCAGTTGCTGTCAACTGTATTCGTCAGGTCATCCCAGATGGCAAGGAGGGCAGATTCAGTGCCTCCTCCCGGACGGAATCCTGTTTGGAAGTCTGAAATTATGTCATTCTCTTCAATGAATTGTGACATCTGGGCGAACGCTGCTCTTTCTATCAGTTTGCCCAGGAAAGGTCCATTTGTAATGGGTCTGTAGTTGTCAGGGTTCAGCGGGTCCAAGTTTGTTTTCTTCTGTAAAGGGCGTATGTATGACTTTTTGAGTTCTTCTGGAAATAATTCCGTAGTTGAGGAATCATTGATGGTTCTTCTTACTGGAATGGCAGCAGAGGTTGTTAAAAGAATTGTCTTGAAAGTTTGTGGCGGACAGGGGTTAGAAGGGCTGCCGGCAGGCCTTCTTGCTTTGACCAGGTCCATAAAATCATCGTGTGAGATGTGTTGGAAGTAACTGAGAGGCTTGATTAGAGCATTCTTGGATTGTTGTTTTGTACAAGGGTTAGTGCTGGTGCTTTGTTTCTGTTTTAAGTACGAGTCCAACGTGTCTGCTTTGTCCGTGTAATGATTTGCCAGTTTGTCTGTGAAATCTTGAGTAACAGGAGGAGTTCCTTCTCGGCAATTTGGTTAGCGAAATTCATTGAGTATTTTGTATAATCTGTTAATTTTCTGTAGGTTAAGTTTGTCTTGTTTGGCGTTTGTTTTGAGCAAGGTACGTTGCAGCTTTCTAATTTGGTGTTTTATGTTTTTTATTTCTATGTTTCTCCAAGGCGCTTTTTTCTTTTGTTCTGTTGTGTGGTTTTGAGTGGTATGAGGGTGTCAAAAGCTTCCTGTAGCCACTAATATAGATTTTGAACAGAATGTATGGTTTCCAGATTTGTGCTGGATATTAGTTGTGTTTCTAAGTGTTCCAAATTGAGTTTGTTCCACAGCCGATAGGTGGATGGATGTAAGGTAGTTTTATGTATTAAATATTTTATTGAGCATAAGCAAAAAATGCACCCCATCCAATCCTGCAAAGGCCGTAACCAGTCTAGGGAGGCCGAAATCCGCGGCCTCGCGGAAACCCCGCCTAGGGCCAGCGGAGAAGTCATCTCATTAACACAGCAAGCCGCCTACAACCCAAAAAGGGCCGGCCGCGTCTTAAGAGGTGCTACAACGGTGCAAGCTGAGCAGTGCTAGTGCATTGCAAGGAAACGAGAATCAAAGAACTGTAAACAACCCCACCGCCCACCCCCCCCCGCCCCACCCCTCTCCTTGTCCATTTCCGGGCTCTAGCTATAGGTCGGGAACCCCTCTCAACAGTCAGTGGATGCCACGCGCGCAGGGCCTGTGCGTTTGCGAGCGTGTGGTTTGGGGTCCGGGAGGGGCGTTTCCGCCAAGCGGAGCAGTCGCAGGTAGCGTGGACAGCTCACCTCCCGGAACTCACCAGTAAGCAAGGCGAGGAATGGCTGCCAAAGTTCCGCAAAGTCCGCCCCCCTCCCCGCTGCCGCCAGCGACAGTTTTTCCATTCCCAGGATCGCCCACAGACGGTGAAGCCACCCCAGCTGCTGCGGAGCCTGGGTCGCCCTCCAGTGCGCCACAATATTCTGGACTGCAGCCCCAAGCGCAAGCGCGATCAGGCGCCCGCGCCAGGATTTCAGAGGATACATGAGTGCGTTTGGGAGGCCCAGCAGGATGTACGCAGGGAAGCGCGGCAGCTGTGTGTCTAGATGTGCATCTATAAGATCCAGGATAGGGTCCCAATACGGGCGCAGCGCCTTACAGCTCCAAAGCAGATGTTCCAGTGTCCCTAGTTCCCCACATCCCCTCCAGCATCTGTCACTGATTCGGGCATCCCATTGGTGAAGTCTCTCAGGGGTGTGGTACCAGTATGTTGCCACCTTCGTCAAGGTCTCGGTAAGACCAGTGTGGTGTGCCGAGTGCCTGGCTCTATGGTATATCCCTTCCCATTCCTTCCTAGTGAGCTGCCTCCCCAAGTCCCTCTCCCATCGGACCTGGCCTGCATTGTATGTGTGTGCCTGCGTGAGCAGCAGTTGCTGGTAGAGATCCGATATCAGCTTCTTGTCGGAGGTGCGCGTCAGCAGCCATCGCTCATAGGGCGTGAGGTGCCGTTGGGCTCCGGGCTGGACCGAGGGGTGGAGTACCCAGTGGCGTACCTGCAGGTACTGCAAACGTTCTGATTCGGCCACGCCGTAATCCGCCTTGACCTGCTGGAACGACAGTACGCCCTGGAGGTCGAACATGTGTCCCGCCGCGCGACAGGGTGTCGTCCGCCACGTCGTGAACGTGCCGGCGTCCAGGCCCGGGGTGAAGTCGGGGTTCTCAAAGATAGGAGTCATGGGTGAGGGGAAGGTGGTCAGCCCCTTGGCCACGGCCACTCTATCCCACACTCACAGGGCTGTGCTGGTGATTGCAGAGGCATACAGGTTGTGAGGGCGGTGTCGGCGCGGGAGGAAGGGCACGCCCTGGAGGGTACGGCCGGCTACTGCCTGGTCGAGGAAGAGCCAGTGCTTACCGGACTCTAGCTGGAACCATTCCACAAAGGTGCGCAACTGAGCTGCCTGGAAATACAGTGTGAGGTCTGGCACCCCGACTCCTCCGTTCGCGGGGGGTAGAGTGGCGAGGGTGTGCTTGAACCTGGGCCGTCGGCCGTTCCAGATGAACCGCGACAGTTCTGATTGCGTTTGCTGGAGCCAACCTGTCGGGGGGTCCAGGGGGAGCGTCTGGAACAGGTACAGAATCTGCGGGAGTAGTGTCATTTTGACTGCGGCAATTCTTCCCAACCACGACAGCGTGAGTGGCTTCCAGCGCCGGAGCTGCTCCCGGAGCTTGCGAGTGAGGGCCTCGTAGTTGGTCCGCGTAGTGTCTCGGACCGTAGGAGCCAGGCGAACGCCCAAGTATGGGACGGTTGTGCCCGACCATTGGATCTGGAATTCCGATTTAATCTCGGCCACTACATCCGGGCTCAGCGAAACATTCAAAGCCTCAGATTTGGCTTCGTTGATCTTGAAGCCCGAGGCCAGGGCGAAGGTGTGCAGCTCCACGAAGAGAGCGCGCAGGGATCGCATCGGGTCGGTGAGGGACAGCAAGACGTCGTCAGCGTACAGGCTGATCTTATGCGTGTCGGCCCCGAATTTGATACCTGAGATGTGAGCATGCTGTCACACCCTCTGGGCCATCGGCTCCATGTATAGTGCGAATAGGAGCGGCGACAGCGGGCATCCCTGGCGTGTACCCCTGCCGATGTCGAATCTCGGGGAGGTGTGCCCGTTCACCCGTACCGCGGCGTTGGGCCGGCGGTAGCAATTGAAGATGCGATGGCGGAGTTTCTCTCCGAATCCGAAGCGACGGAGGGCCTGGTTGAGGTATGGCCAGTGCACTCTGTCGAAGGCCTTCTCCGCATCAATGGTGAGCAGCATGCAGCCGGGTTTGGTGCGCGATCCGGCTTCAATGAGGTGCAGCACCCGCTTGGTGTTGTCGCTGGTCTGCCGTTGGGGGATAAAGCCCGCTTGGTCGGGATCTATCAGTTGCTGCATATATGGGGCGATGCGGCTCGCTAGTATGCCAGTGTAGAGCTTCAGGTCTACATTCAGTAGCGATATGGGTCTGTAGGAGCCGCAGGCTGCCGGGTCCCGGCCGGGCTTGGGAATAACAGAAATCGACGCCTCCAGCAAGTCCGGGTGTATGGCGCCAGGCGAGTCAAACGTGTTGAACAAGTCACGCAAGAGAGGGGCAAGCTGTTGGCAAAAGGTCTTGTAAAACGCCGCGGTATAGCCGTCGGGTCCCGGGGATTTCCCGACCTTGAGGCGGGCAATGGCCGAGATGACCTCTTCCAGGGCTATGGGCCTCTCCAGGAAGTCCGCCTGGGCCTGGGTGAGGGTGGGGAGGTCCGCACCCCGCACGTAGGCCAGGCCGCCATCCGGGTCTAAGTGATCCGCGTCATAGAGCACCGCATAGAAATTGCCAAAGGCCGTCGTGATCGCTGCGTTTTCCGTGACCAGGTCACCACTGGGCAACCGGAGCGAGCGCACCTGTTGCCTCTGGGTTTGCGCCCGAAGCCTACTCGCCAGTAGTCTTCCACAGCGGTCGCCGCCGGTGTAGTAGACGTGTTTAAGGCGCATCGCGGCGTATTCCGCTACGTCTTGGTCCAAGGCAGCTAGCATTTTCCGCTCGGCGCACAGTTGGCGCCACGCTCTGGCTGCCCCGGTGCGTTGGTGCATCTGTTCCAATTCCGCCACGCGCTGGGAGAGTTCGGCGCGTTTCAGCTCCCTCTCTTTGTTGTTGGCCGTGGCGACGGAGATGATTTCCCCGCGTAAGACCGCCTTGAGGGCTGCCCACTGGGTCGCTTTGGTAGTGTCATCATTGGCGTTGTGCTCCAGAAAATGGGTAATCGCCGACGAGAGCCGAGCTTGGGTGTCAGCCGAGTGCAGGAGACCGTCCCGCAGCCTCCAGTGCCGCTGTGGAGTCGGCATCGCTCCTACCCGAAGCGTCGCTACCACCGGGGAATGGTCCGAGAGCGAGGCTGGCAGAATCTCCACGCTCTCCACTTGTAGCGCCAGCTGCGAGGAGCCCAGAAAATAGTCCAGCCTCGCGTATGTCTTATGCGCCGCTGAATAGTACGTGTAGGCGGTAGTTTGGGGGTATGCGTGCCGCCAGAGGTCGATGAGACCCAGGTCCGACAGATGCGCGTGACCCGCCGCTGTGAGCGCCCCCACCTGACCGGATCTCTGACCCGAGCGATCTGCTGTGTTATGAAAGACTATGTTGAGGTCCCCCCCCAGTAGCAAGTGAGTGTGCGTGGTGGCTGTAGCGGTCTCTAGAGCTGTGTGCAGGAACTTCTCCTGGCCCTCGTTCGGGCCATAAACAGAACCCACTAGCAAGGTGTGACCCGCTATTAGGAAGCTATAGAGTAGGAGCCGCCCTCTGACTTCGGCCTCTTTCTGGAGGACTTTCCCCTCAAAGGATTTAGCTACAAGGATCGCCACCCCTGCGGTCTTCTTCGGGGAAGAGGAAAAGAACTGCCATGGGAACGCGCGGGATTTGAGTCTATGCTGGTCGCTGCGCACAAGGTGTGTTTCTTGAAGCAGGCAGATATCCGCCTTGGAGCGCTCGAGGTAGGACAATATCGCCCTGCGTTTGTTCGGGCTGTTGAGACCCCGCACATTAAGCGTAAGCACTATAAGGTGTCGTGGCATAGCAGGGGTCGTGTCAGGGAAGCCAAGCTTACCCCGCGGTCGGGATCGTAGGCCCGCGGGTCGCCACACAACACTGCGCTAGGGGTCGCGGCAGAACGCCATTTGACTGCGAAAGGCCCTGGACAAGGAGAACCCCCCCGCCCCTCCCCCCTCTCACCCCGAGAACCCCCAACTTCAACCTGCCCCCCCAATCGGGACAAGTGTCTCGCCTGAACCCCCCCCCTCTGCAGTGCAAACTCCCCCCGCTCAACTCCCCCCACCCGTAACCCCCCCCAACCCCTCTCCCCAACAAGCAAAGAAACATGGTCTATCATTGTCCCAGGTCCAGCCCCATGGCCGCTGGACCCGTGGTGAAGTAAGTCCGTAGAATGGGAGCAGTGGCGACGTCGCAAGCAAGTCTGTTCACTCTGAGCGCACCAATGCCGGTAGAACGTCAGTGTCATCAGTAGGAAAGGACAGGGGGTGCGTTGCACGAGCCCCCGCCGCCGGGCTAGTGGAGCCCGGCATGACCAACTCCAGAACCACCAGTGCGTTGCCCTCTCCTCGGTCAGCCATTGTTCGCAGGCGCCAGGCCCTGTGCCACCGTTTCCACCGCAGACCTCCGCCCCTCCTCTATCTCCGTGTCCGCCGGGCGACGCGGCCTACGTCTGCGTCGCTGCTGCTGCCAGCGGCCCGGTCCCGCTTCGTTAGATGATTTGGCTCCGGGTGACTCGTCCTCAGCTCTCGGTTCGTCCAGCCCCAGCGCCTGACAGGCCTCTCGAAGAGTGCGTGGCTGGTGTAGGACATTGCCCAGCCGAAACATCAATCGGAAGGGGTGCCCCCAGCTGTAGGAAATGTTGCGCTGTCTCAACTCCGCCGTTACCGGGCGGAAGGTGCGTCTCTTCTCCAATGTCAGTGCAGCCAGGTCTTGGTAAAGCACCGGGGAGTGCCCGCCGAAGGAAATCTTCTCCATGTGGCGAGCCTTGTGCAGGATTTCCTCCTTCGTCTTGTAGTCCTGCACGCACACTAGGATGTCTGGCGGGTTTGTTGCATTGGCCCTCGGCGGGCCCGTCCGGTGGGCTCTGTCCAGGTGGAGGGGGGCATCCCCCTGACGGCCCAAGATGTGATTGAAAAGGCCCTGGGTGAACTGGAAGAGGTCCTCTGTGTCTGGGGACAGTTTCACACCTCTGATCCGGATATTATGCCGCCGGGAGCAGTTTTCTAAGTCCTCGGCGTGTGTCTGGAGGTCCACTTGCTGGTCGTGGATGCGGGCCAGTTCCTGTCGCAGGGCCTCTATTTCGGCGTCACGCGTATCACTCTTGGTCTCCAGGTCTGCCACTCTCTCCCCTATGGCGTCGGTGTCGCGGCGGACCTCCCTGATCTCATCTTGTAGCTCCTTCTTCAGGGCATGGATGTCCTCCCGCAGGCTAGAGAACAGGGACTCCAAGAAGGACCGCGTGACTGGAGCTTCGGGGTCGGCCTCCTCGTGGGGCGATGAGGCCCCACCCTTCTTGTCCGTGTCTGCTCGGGGGGTAGCGCCTGCGGGGCCGCTCCGCTTCCCCGTGGTAGGGGGGGTGAAGAGGTCCTTGATGGAGCGGTCTTTCCTGGGCCTTCCGCCGGACATCGTGCCGCAGGGCCTTCAAGGTCGCCCCTCCGTCGGCTGCGAGGCAAGTCCCAGGCCCCCTGGACGCAAACTCGGGTCTGCGAGGCTAAAGTTGCGGAGGCGGTATCCCGCGGTCCCCAAAGTCCAGGCGGGCAGTGCAGCGCCACAGGGCGCGGTAGGGGCACAGGAAAGGTTCCAACGGTCGGGGCGGGAAAAGTCAGCTAGGGAGCCGCCAAGATGGCGTCCGCCGCGGTTCGCCCTGCCTCCACCAGGGCCAAGAGCGTAGCCAAGTAGCTGGGCCTCCTCACGTCCTGTAGACTCCTACACCTCCGCAAGGACTGCCGCGGGAGAGCGTGGCTGCCGGTGTAGGTGCCCTGGGGTACACTCCGCCACGACAGGCCGGGCGCCCCGCCTGGGGGACGAGGCACGTGGGTGCAGTCCAGTTGGGTGTAGTCCTGCAGGGGCAGGCCTGCTGGGGGGGGGGGGGAAAACGCCTGACTTCCCCACTCCGCACACCCCCGCTCTGTGTTTCGCCCCCTTGGGGTCCCCTGGGCTCTCCGGGCCGACTCCGGGCCAGGTTCCGTGGCCTCCTGGCGCCCCACGGATCTTCCGCGGCGCGGCGCGTAGCGCTCGGCCTCAGCGGCTGCAGTGCGCCGAGGATCACCCCAACTGGGCAGGCGGGAAGCGGGAGCTCTGCAGGGAGAAGGGGGGGGCCCGCTGCCACTGTCCTACCCCCCCCGGTACCTCCACTCCGCTGCTGCGAGTCCTCCTCGCGCTGGGGACACGTGCCTGCCCCGGGGCCTCACCTCTGCATGTCAGGCGCCGCTGCCGGGTCCTCAGGCGCGGGCCGATGGCGAGCCGGTCGGGGGTCGCTCCGCCGTCCCGGGTGTGCTGCAGGTCCGCAGAAGCCCCCACAGGACGCTGTGGGAGGCCTCGCGCAGCTCCGCGCGGGCCGGACCTGCCACTGCCGATCTCAGGGGACTCCGGGCGGCTCCGAGGCTCCACCCACCTCGGCCTCGCTCTCACCTCCAACCAGGGCTCGGGAGCGCACTAGGCCGCCGGCGGCGCCGCACTCGCGGCGGGAATCAGGCTGTCTCTGGACACTCGGCCGGCCCAAAGGTCGTCGCCGCCACTTCACTGGCGCTGGATGGTCCTCGAGGGTCAGTTGCAGCCGAACAAGCGCTGAAAATGTGCTAAAATCAGCGGCCGGCGGCGGGAGCTCGGCGAGGCACGTCTGCTCACGCCGCCATCTTGGCCACGCCCCCTGTAAGGTAGTTTTAGGTGAGTCGCTTAGTGTTGTTTTATGTTGGAAAGCAAGCAAGTGGTGGTCTGACCATGTGACTGGAGTTATAGTTTGAAAGGTAACTAGTTCAGTATTAGCAAAAATGACATCTAGTATATTTGCAGCGGTGTGCATCGGATTGTGGACAATCTGATGCAGGTTCAATGCGTCTAGGCTAGTGATTATTGTTCTTGAATGGGTCATATTGGGTTTATCAAACCAAATGTTAAGGTCACCCAGAACGCATAGGTTGGAGTGTATTGTTATCAGGTTTGAAACTGTGACTAGAAGTGTGTCTGGGAATGTTGCCTTGCTAGGTGGAGGTCTGTAAAGGAGCAGGAAGTTACAGGAGGAAGACGGTGTAGGATTGCATCTTGTTAGAAGAGCCTCACAATTCATTATGGAGATGTTGTCAATTTTAGTGATATGTATTGTTAGCCTGAATACAACAGCTAGACCACCTCCTTTTTTGTAGTGTTTTGTGAGTTAGCGATGATGGGACTTCTCTGGTCCCTGACTGCCTCTGTAGAACAATAGAACAGTAAGAACATGAGAGATAGTCAGTGTCAAGGGTATCTGTTGCTCAAACCTATCAGTATCCCCATGTAAATTGTGCCTAATCATGCTGTGCTCCAAGGGGTAAGGGGAAGCCACCTATACCCTCAAAACCACCCTCCCGAAAAAACCACCCTTGATCACACTTCGTTGGCTTAAACATTTTCAGTGTGTCTCGATGTATGCATACCAGCGCCCCTCTATAAACGTATTATCACACTGAAGCAGCATATCCAGTAAATGCAAAAGAATGTCCTTATTCACCAGTTTACATCAACAAATAGAATGATTAATACATGCTAGCTTGTATAGATATAATGAGCTACACCAAAAGCTCCCAAAATATGCTCACCAGTAAAGTCTAAAGTAGTGGCTTCCAAATTTGTTATACCGATCCAAAATACCACAAACGGGCAGAGCAGCACCCTGTAATAATAAATAATGGGATTCTTTGGCGTAGTATATCTAAACCTGTATATTGCTTGCTTACAGAGTAAATCAGCTAGCCATATATCCATCCCTCTCCCCTCTGTTCCTGCGTACATTTCGAATCACCACATCGTGGTGCTTAGTACCCACGAAATTATTATACCTCCATATAACATCTCAAATACCACATAAAGAGTAGCTACGTACATCTTGGCAAATGGGCAGTGAGTAATATTCAGCTACTGTACCAGTTATAGATCCAATGGACGTTCTGAGAGTACTCGCTCGTTCTGTGTTTTCATGGGCTGGTTCGAGGGGGAACGTATCTGGGGCATGGGCGTTCAGAGATGGATTGTAAACATCTACTATTGGGGAAGGTATATAAATGACTGCTTGATGATTTGGACAGGCATTAATTCTGCATTGATGGAATTTTTAGACTACATGAATGATAATATTGATAACATGCGGTTTATGATGAATGACAGGATACAGAGCAGGATGTATAGGAAACCTACCTCATATAACTCAGTACGACAAGCTGACAGCTCACACCCAAGAAGTCAGATTAACTCTATTCCATTTGTGGAAATGTTAAGGGCTAGGAGGAACTTCACTGTAGATCATGAATTAAAACTGGAGTCAATTCTGGAACTCAGAAGTGATTTGCAATTGATGAAAGAAGAATAAAGAGACAAAGGATTATAACTGAAGAACACTAATTTTTTTTACAGTATCAGTGATGTAAGTGATTGGGTGTGGTTAATAAAAAGGCATGATGCAGAACTGAAGCAGAATGTTCAGTTAATGGTTTAAACATTGCAGAATAAAGACGTGTATAACAGAGCTCTGTATGTGGCTTGATCATTTATATGAGCACAGGCTAGGGAGGATGCTACACTGTCATTCTTTTCATCAATCATTATTTGCAAACAATTGCTTGGTCCATGAAAGAGGAAGCATTTAAAAAATATAAGTTATATGTCTCAGATTAATTTAGCAGATATTAATGTTCCACTTTACCCAGTTCTGAATTTGGCTATTTAGCTTAAATGCTCAATTATAGTTCCCTTTTCAAATATTGTCAAAAGTTCTGTAAACTAGCATGAGAGAGACTTTGATTAACCAGAGTCAGCCATATTAAAAATGTTTTCCTTCCAGAGAACTTCCATAATCCATAAAGTTCAGTGACTCTCCTCGTCGCTGCTTTTAATTTTGCTGGTAAAACTTATTTTTAAAGTATGAGCTTCCTCAAACAGCTTTCACACCAACTGGGATATTCAATCAGGTTAAGAGCAGTTCAACGGGTGACCATATACATAGCTGCCAAGGTTTCAGATTTCTAAGTGGGATATTTTCATAATTTCAGTGTAATTATGAGTGACATTTCAACAACTATGAGTGACACTCACGGGCAAAATCAAGCAATGAATACGAGGGAAATATAAATATCAAAAATTTCACGCATGGCAGCCTAACTATAAGTGAAGAGGGTCGGATGCCCAGTGACATGAGCGGAAGCCAGACAAGGTAAACAGCAGGACCCTGGCTAAAATTACTGTATCTATGACAACCACAGTCCTCTTTTGACCCTGGGTCCGGCTCAACACTGTAGCTGCCTGTGACATACATACATAACCTATTGAGTTAGCTACAACACTGCCAGGAAACAGGAGTTGTAGTGCTTTGAGCAATTAAGAGCATAATACCACTTTATTCACAGTGACGGTGCTCTGATAATGTACATGTGCTCCACGTTGTAACAGGCTTAATCACCACATGGCACATTGTATACTGCTAAAGCACAGGCATATTTGTAATTATACCACCATTTTATCGAATCCATCATTCAAGTCTTAAGTCCCCCATAGCTGTACAGATAAGTGTAAGTAAACACCCCCAAAACCAGGCTAGTGTTCCGCCCATACAAGCCTGTTAGGTGCCCCAACAACTTTTCATCAGGTGTCTGGGGGCTCCATTTAAATATCAAAAACAAGAATATTCGCTATCCTCTCCCCCTTTATTACAGAGACGCAGCCGGGCCTTGCATGCACTGTCTCAGTTGCTGGCACAGTTTGTGTCGGGTCAGGTTGCTGGATACCAGAGGCGTGCGACCCTATGTTATTGTTGAAATGCTTGGCTCGCTCGCACGTGTAGTGGGTCTGTCATCATGCTGTGTTATTGTGCGCCAAGTGTGACTCATGCGTGCAGCGGACACTGAGAGAGGATTCTAATTGTAACAAGTTAGTTGTAATTGAACATCTGAACCAGCTGAATGCGGCACATCGTGGGCGATTGGGTTTGTGGAATAAAGCTACCTTTTAGCACTTCATCTTCTTTGTGGACTTCAACTTCATTGCATTTGGCAACGGATTTCCTTCTTCACCTACTTTTGCACCCACGCTTGGGTGATTTTCAGATTTTCGCCTCTATTTCACAGCGTTCGTTTTTAGGTCTCGCCTAGCAACACAGCACATGCGCTGCTCGCCTTGGCAAGACCTATTGTCATCGGTTTGGTGGCCGAAGGGGGACAGGAATGTGCACGCTCACAGCGTCTCTTTCAGACAGCCGATATGCACGCTCATGGCGTCTCTTCCAGTTTGCGCTCGGACAGCCCATGTGCACGCTGACCGCGTCTGTTTCAGACAGCCAATGTGCATGCGCATGTTAAGTGTGCGATGTGCTGTCCATCCCCTCCCGTTCTGCGTTTGGTCTGCAGCACTTCTTGTGTCAAACAACTCCCCCCTCCGGGAATCTGACGTCCCAACAAGCGGCTGCCTTTTTTTTCAGTAAATGGCGTCTGTTTTAGACAGCCGATGTGCACGGTCATGTTTAGTGCGCGATGCCTGGTCCGTCCCCTCCCGTTTTGCGTCCGGTCCGCAGCACTTCTCGTGCCAAACAACTCTCTCCCCCAAGACTCTGCCGTCCCAACAAGCAGCAGCCTTTTTTTCAGTAAATTGTAATTCCCCCTATTTTCCCTCTCTTCCCTGTGTCTGCTTTTGCCTGGATACCTGAGCCGATGTCCCTGACAAGCTGCTGCCTTTTGCATTCCTGAGTGCTTTGGTCACGATAACTTCAGCAAAATCGGCGATTTCTGGTCCTCCGCCCTACCGATTCCGTGGCTGCCTTCTCTACCCATTTCAGCTCCCTCAGGTGGGTCTGTTCAGTGTTTCATCATAAATTTGGGAGACGGTTTGTATCGATCTGATGGCCAGCCATTTTGTGCTGAGGTATATAGGTGCGTGAACTGGGGCCACCATATTCAAGGCCTCGACCATTTTCTTCCATCGCTATGGGCCACCGGTCGATGTGTTGGTGCTGGCAATCTTGTTCCAGTGTTTCAAGTTGCCACCCCACCTCGGAACGCACTATCTCCACTCTGAAAATAATGGTCACGGCAAGACACCCCTTTCAGAGGATGGCCACAGATAGTATGTTTTGTGTGACTCTAAACTGTGACACTAAAGTGACAAAAAATACAGATTTTGCTTGTTCTGCTTTTATGGCGGAATTCTCCAGCTCCACCTAGCCCCAAGCTATCAAACATATTGGAATTCGAACTGGAATATGTGAACTGCACTCTGCAAGCATGTATTTCTGTGCCTTGCAAAATAAACCAGCCAGACGACGTATTGTATTTGAATCCCTGTGACTGCCCCATTTTAACTTGTCCTAAAGGAATCGGAGCGCTTTGCCTCAGCACCAGCTTACATTATAGGAGGTCAGATTTTTTTAGGCCCGGGCAGAATAAGTGATTTGCCCAGAATCACAGGATATTGAGCCTAAGAGACTAAACGGACTCAAACCTGTTCCCCCAGTTACAAAGTCAGCCGCTCCGTTAAGCCACATTACCTCCATGCTGTTGCCGCTTGAAGCTTCAGGGCGCATGCACATGTCAGATTTTTGCATAAGGTGCATCAACAATCTTTGAAGGTTGCTGGAATGTAGCTTTTGGCCTCCAAGCTGTACATATATATCTGAAAAAAGCACATTAACCCACCCAGCTCATCTACTATCTTCAGGAGCTTTTCAGATGATCCAGTGATATCACAGATCCCTGCCTTTTCACCAAAATCTCCCAAAGAAGAATAGCGACTTTCTTTGCACTTCAGGTAAAACTGGGTCCGTGCTCTGCTTCCATCTAATAGAAGATGCACCAATGACACTTTTCTTTATAGCACATCCAACATCCCTGGCGCCTTCTTTCAGTATTATTACTTGGTGCCATGTTACTTGGAGCGCCTTCCGGCAGGTCTTTTAGATACCCAACGACCCTGGCTATTTGAGACTCGGGTTTCGATGCTTCTCATTAGAAGTGTGTGACTGTCAGCCCCACTGTGCAGCGCGCTGTTCCATAAAAGTGACGGGTAATCCTACAAACGTGGGGACAATTACACCTTAAGGGTTCCCATTTTTTCATCGTTGACAAGAGGCCTCACGTTGTGTGTGGCATCCTTAATCATAGCTTTCGTCTTAGCAACAGTAGTTTGCATTGTGAGCATATACCAGTAATGCCAAAAGTGAAACTGCAACTCCCGAAATACAGTGCATCACTGGCTTAAAAAGCAAGGACTGGCTACTTTGTCAGAAGACATGGTTCCACTTGGCAGCTCTGCTTTAGCCACCTGAAACCCAAGATACAACCAGGGGTGTAACAGAGCCCCTCACAGGGAGCACTCAGCACAACACCATTAAACATCTGTGAGATATGAGGGACCGAGAGCACCCTCTTCCGTTCCGTAGGGGGTCCCCACCATCTTGCATTACAGTACCGTTGTAAATGCTTATATATGTACTGCACAAAGAACATAAAAGGGAACAATATATTTGACAGGTGCATTCTGGGATGTACAACCTCGATCGTAAACTCCACTGGTAGCACTCTGATTTAATTTTTAATTAAAGTTTCAACATTTGTTTGACAATTTGAAAAAAGAATCACACAAAGAAACTTTATCATAATAAAAATTGTTTTAAATCGATCACAAGAAGTATCTTGAAGTTCATTACAAAAAAGAAGCCGTTTAACATGTGTGCCAGGAGACAGTGTGGGAGCAATAAGGTTTGCTGTGCAAAACAGTAAACAGACTTGAAAACACAACACACATAACGTGTCCTATTGAACACAACCAGCCAGGGCTTATCCAAGCAGCCGGTGTCTAGCTCTCACTGCACTAAGCAGCCATTTTGCATCGAGTGGGTCCCGGGCGCTGACGTACAGTGACCACATTGTGTGACATGAGACATGGGCTGTTTTGAATTGGTCTCGGGTGTGACTGGCTGCAGGAGGGGACCGTGGGGTGCTATGAAGAAACCGGGCTGAATAGTCAGACTTGAGTTGCATTGGGAAGACTGTAACAAGTATTTGCAATGCAATAGGTCTCGCATTTGCGTCAGTTTAAGCTATTGGCTTTGTAAGTAACAATGCCTTTTATTTATGTTTTAAAAACCAACATGTAAATAAAAGACATTGCCATTTACAAAGCCAATAGCTCAAACTCTCACAACTGCAAGACCTATTGCATTGCAAATGCTTGTTTGTGCTGGAACTCACTTCATTGCGGAAACCACTCCGGCGTCCGCCGCCACAGTTCACTAAGTGGCCGGGGTCAGGTTGCAGGATTCATTACCATGGGTGAGCTACGCTACCATTGCTTCCAACAGCCAAAACTTTATTCATTTTCAAACTGCTGCCTGCTCGCGCAGCAGGCGGCAGGACCTGCCTATTACAGAGTCTGACCTTCAATATCCTCACAGCACTGGCTGACACCATCTCCATAGTAGCTAATGGGCACTGACTCCTGATGTCAGGGACATGTATTGCCTCACATTGAATCCTATTGTGCAGCCCCCAAGCCTTCCTGGAGCAGCGCACACGCAGCTGCTTTCAATCTGTAAATGGTGCATTAGCAGCCAGTGCTCCAGCTTAACAGCTGAGGAGGCCCTATAATGTGTGACTTTGCATTTCAGTGCAATGATGCGGACCACACTGAAATGCGTTAGTCTAACGCCTGATGCGTGGTACTTGGCAGGACTGTCTGCTCAAAGATGGCCTCTGAGATTTCTAGCAGTCTTGCAAGCACTTAATTATCAGTTGGGGAACTGCTGAGCATTCCTCCTCTCACCACAACGCACCTGCTGTCAGCTCGCTCTCCAAATACAAAATTGACATGACGCTCATCTTTAACCAGCCAAATGCACTTTACTACAAACGCCCTTGACTCGTCTTTTGGACTTTTGACGTGGACGCAGAGAGCACTTTGAGAAGAACCCGCCATAGTTCAAGCCCTCACAAGGCTCAAGAGAGATAAATTTAGCTCTGGCCTCACCCACTCTGTCTGGCAAATTATGATGGTCCAATCTTTGCAGATTTAATTCAGTAACCACAAAGTGACTATAGTGCTGCATATGTGCCTTATATAGTTTGCAGTAAGTGGTCAAATCCAATGTTGGTGTGATCCAGTTTAGGAGCTTTAACAAGACCTCCACCTGATGCTGCATTATGTCTTTCATGAGCTTGCGTCTGTGTGATTCCAGTATCGCAGAGGACTGGATCTGCACGCAGAGTCTTCAGTTTTCTCATAATAGGAACATTTTAGCACAATATACAGCCCGCAAAATACAGTTGGTGATGTGTCTTGTGTACCTATGGCTGTTTAAGGTCATAATGCAGGATAGCCCCTACTGTCAAGGAATGAACTCCATGCAACAGTTGAAGGAAAAGGGGAATCACAAATGTTAAAGTATCATGCTAAAAGCAGAGGTGTAGGCACCCCATCTTGTATTAGGTGAGGAGCCCTAGAGATTGCATGTACCCCAACAGTCAGGGTGCACAGCTAATCATGGGAAAGGGCCACCAAATGTCACACAGTCAAAGCATGCAATCCCCCACATATGTTCCTGACTTATTAAACAGCAAAGAATGATGTTACGGAGGTAGTGCTTTTGCATGAATCAATCAATACTTCACTGTTGATGTGAAGTTCTGGGTCTTCAGAATAGCTAAAGACCCCAGTGGACTACAGGAGCACAGTCTCAAGCATAAATGTGGGTTAACAGCAGGTTGCAACAGCAGTCTGCTCCTCCGGAGCATCAGTCTGAGTTCCAGTGGCATTGTGCGACACAACCAGAGCCAAACTCCCCTAATATCAAGAAGAAGTCAGAGACCATTGCCCCAGAGAGTCACAAGTAACTCAATCATCAGGGAGCTGAGTAGCTGCCCTCCAATACACACTTGCTGTGGGGTCCATGCCTGTACTCTCACTCTTGCTGCAATCTCTGTAGAGTTTCCATATGGGGCCTCTTCCAACTTCATGGCCATACTTCTCAGAAGTGAGACATACAAGCTCACATACCTCTCTTCATACACATCTGAGATGCAGCCAGGGCAGGTCTCACAGCCCAGACAGCAGAGAAGCCTATGGACAGGAGGCACAAGTTAGGGGCATCCATGTAGGATGAGGATCCCAAAGCTCTTCCAAAGAAGACTTTATTTTGCAACTGAGAGGCTTCAGGTGCATCCCTTTAGCTGGCCACTGTGCATTGGGGATACAGGCCACAATCTGCAGAGCACCTTTCCCAGTGCTGCATTGTTACCGGGACCCAGCCGCCACTACTCAGAGGTCAAAAAGAACAATTGATGTACAGAATGTTAAACAATTTCAAACATTCACCCCAGTACAGAGATCTGGGCCTAAATCTATTGATTTTTGGCTCCCCGTGCCATTCCAGTTTGAACCAAGCCATATGCAAATCAGTCTTGGCCCTGTTGCCCATGGGAACAGTCCAGCCCGAACTGCCAGGCCAGGTCCTCCCTGGACCAGAAACAAGCTTTCTGGGACCATTTTCGGGGTTTCACCCGTCATCAGCCAGGCTAGCTTGAATTCAGTGGCATGGAGAGCACAGGACTCACGTATGGGCATTCCTTTCTCACTTGGAGTGACAAATGCAAAAAGAATAATTAGATGGACTGAACGTTGAACAATGTCAAACATTTACCCCAGTACAGAGATCTGGGCCTAAATTCATAGTTTTTTGCTCCCCATGCCATTGCAGTTTAAATCCAGCCATATGCAAATCAGTCTTTACCCTGTTCCCCATGGGAACAGTCCAGCCCGAGCTGCCAGGCCGAGTCCTCCCTGGACCAGAAACAAGCATCCTGGGACTGGTTTCATTGTTTCACCCCTCATCAGCCATTAGGTTACAATTATGAAAATGCCACTTTTAGAAAGCTGACATTTTCCTGCCCTAACCATTTGGTGCCTGCAGCCTGTTCCTGGGTCACATGACTGTGTGTAGTTGGCAGTTGAACTTTGTTTATTCCTCCCAGGCAGCCACACAATAGATGGATTAGGTGTGCCTAGATGAGCCATCAACTTTGCAGGATGGGGTGGCGCAGCTGGGTACAGTCTACCTGCAACTGATTAGGCTGTGCCATGCCTTTACACAAAGGATGTGTCACCACTGCATTGTTCATGCTGCCAGCTTGGAGCCAGAGCAGGGGAGGCAGCAAACTTCAAAGACTTCAAGGGGAATTCTTTATAAACTTCTCCTATTTCAAAGGAAGCACAAGATTTAAATAATAAACCTTCAGACACTAGTCTTTAGTACACTCCTAGACCTGTGTATACCCCAGAAGAGGGACTGCTGTACTGATTTGCTGCAGAAGGACCGCCACTCAACTGCCCTGCTGCTCTGTGTCCTGCTCTCCTGCTTGCTGAGAAGGAAGACTGGACCGGAACCCTTCACCCCAGGCTGAAGGTACTCCAAGGGTCAGCAGAGCAGTTTTGAGATACAGAGACAGAACAAACTTCAGAGGTTCCCTACAACTGTCTAGCTGACCTGCCTGTCGGAGTCCTGCTGGAGTGAGTGCCTGGCCCCAAGAGGTGCCCCCAAGGTCTTGGACCCTTGGTGTGGCCTCAGTTGAGCTCCAAAACAAAGGAAAGGGGAAATCCTGAAGTTTTGGGCTTTTCTCAAATGTGAACTGCCCTGTTCGCAAGATCATACCGCCCATGTCACCTGCCAACGAGAAGCTCCGGTGAACCCAACTTTTCCAAGGCCTGAATCCCAAAGATAAAAGTACACTTTTGTGTAAGTTTACAATTTGTTTAGTATTCACAAACTATGAGTTTAATTTTATTAATAGTAATGTTACGACTGAGGAGAACTCTGCACATAGAAGGATCCGTCAGGACTATCTTTTTATGTGCTGAGTCTCCCTAAGCCCATTCTGAAGCTTCTAGCCTCAGCCTGCCGAGCGGGAGGAGCCATGGAAATGTTGTACCCTGACGGGAAACAACAGAGAGGAGAATGGTTTTGCTGGAGTAGGAAAAAGACTTGTTGTGGGATGACGGCTCCGTGAGAGGTCAAACCCTGGTCACACAGTGTTGGAGCAGCATGGACATGGTGGGCAGTTGGCTGTGTCAGTGTGTGAGGGGCCGGTGCTGCTGGTATGGGCAGGTTGCTGTGGGTCCTCTGCTCCCAGACAGTCAGCTGTAATAGAGAAGAGGGGTTGGCCCTTCCGGTACAAGGAGGTGATACTGCCTAAACCTGTGCTGACGTAGTTTGTGAAACCTATGTGGGAGAGCAACCATCAGAGAGGTTATAATAGAGTCATGCCACTGAATGAGGGCAGTGTATGAAGAGGTCTGAGGCAGCATGGGGGCGGTGAAGGTGAAGTAGGGAGGAACAAACCAAAAGAAGAAAATATGATTTTTCCACTCAAGGCTTGAAAGAAATCACAAATTACCTTGACTAGTTAGATAAGATTGAGAAATCGATCTAAGGCATCAAAACATGTCCCAGACTGGAAGGATCTAAGGCAGCAAGGAATGCACAGGTTGGAAAAGTGTAACATCTTTAGAATGAAACTGGTGGGCTGAAACAGATTATGCTAGAACATAGTAATTTCAAAGAATGGTGATGAATGCCATAATTGTGCTGGACAATAAGCCGGAGGCAGTGGCAAAGCGAGAGCAACGAATATTTGAATTATGGCGTGTCTCCTTAGTTGCTCCTTAGGTGTCTGTTACAGAGGCAGTATGCTCTTTCGTTTGTCAATGCCAGCTCCTCCTTTAAGGTGGTGATGGTGATAATGTTTGGAAGAAGTTCGGGCTTCCATCACAGATAGTGGGGGTCTGCTATGCACCCTGATGCTGGTACAGTAATAGCTGTGCTGCAAGACACTGACCCACGGACCCCATCCTGCATAAGGTAAGCCCTTTAAAGGGCTATCCTGGGCGGCTCCTTCTAAGGAGTGGAGGAGCGTTGGTCCATGTGGTGTGAGATGCAAAAATAACAGGTGATTGACAGAATGCAGAACAATGTCATACATTCACCCCAGTCCAGAGATCTGGGCCTAAATCCATCGTTTTTTTGCACTCCACACCACCCCAGTTCAGACATGGCCATATGCAAATCAGCCTTGACCCTGTACCTCATGGGAACAGTCCAGTCCGAACTGCCAAGCCATGTCTTTCCTGAACCGGAATCAAGCATCCTAGGACCGGTTTCTGGCTATCAGCCGTCTTCAGCCAGGATAGCTTGACTCCAGGGTTGTGGAGAGTATGGGACTCACGTCTGAGCATACCCATCCCACTTGGGGTGAAAAATGCAAAAATAACAGGTGATGGACAGAATGCAGAACAATGTCATACATTCATAGGAACTGATAATTCCGATCAGGGGGTCCTTGTTGTTTACATAATACATTCACCCCAGTCCAGAGATCAATGTGATTTCCATGTGGTGTGAGTGCAGCAGGCAAACACAAATAAATAAAATAGCATTTCAATGCCAAAATATATTTATTTGCCACCGTATCGGCTCGCACTGTGTACAGCGCGAGGTGTGTGTGGGGCTGAATTCTGCAAATGCACGATGGCAGCAGTGGTCTCTAGTACGCATGTTGGATTGGCCGGCCGTCTTGCAATGGTCAGCCTGACATGCGTACTGTAGATCCAGCAATCCAAAGGCTGTGAAACAGCCTGTGGAGTGCTAACACAGTCCCCCAGCCTCAAAATGAGCTCTGGGTCAGCCAGATCCCACCAATCCTGGAGCTCCTTTCACAACATTTGAGCAGCTCGAGGATTGGTTGCAGATGCGTTCCATAAGCAGGAAGGAAGCCCTTCCTTTTCCTTACTGCTCGAGGAAAGCTAAAAAGAGTGCTGCAGTGGACGTGCTCCCGAATTTATGGTGAGTTCCGCTCCCCACCATTTTTTATTTACTGTAGCTGCCACCGGGGCTGTCTACGAGTTGAGAGTAGGAGAGTGCTCTTTCTTCCTGGCTATGGTGGCCAAAGTTTGCATACAGAACTCTGGAGTTTTGGGTTTAGAGCACTGCTGTGGAATACTGCTTACCTAGAAGTGTGGCCTGACAGTATGAAGAAGCACCTGTTATTAGACACATTCAAGTCTCTGGTTTAAGCAGTTTATGTGAGGTTTTTGATGATTCTAATCCAGGAAGGTTGAAATTGGGTTTGATTGACTACTTTTTCTCCTTTCTTCCATCACCGTGACATAGACTGGACATTGCCTGGGAGATGCTCCACAGAGGGTCTATATTGAAAAGGTTGCATACATTGATATAGCCTCTTCCTCTTACTGTATACCACACTTTTGCTATTTCTCTTTCCTTTCCCTTCCTGTTTTCCTGATTTTCCTTGTACTTTCCCTCTATTCATTCTTTGATATTGGGTTTACTATATAGAGATTGCTGTAAGAGTTCACATATCGGTGAAAATATGTATTGTTGCACAGCAATGATTGGCAGGAATAAAGCCTAAGGAATGGAGATCCTGGTGGCATTTTTCGGAAACAGTGGGATCGGATGTTCCTGCTATGTTCCTTTCTGTTTGTGATACTAATAAAAATATTTAAATACAAATTATTGTTAATTCTTCCAAGATACTGCACAGAGACTGCACAAGTCTTGTCCACAGATGTAAACAGCGACAATATGAAGATTATTGATGTCCCCATTGGTAATATTTAAAAAAAGAACCACATGTTGTAAAATGAAAAAGAAAGTGAAGCGTCAGTCCATTTTAGAGCTTTACCATCTGGTAATAATGTCCAATAGAGTGCTGTGAAATCTCACTCTTTTTCAGCCTAGTTATCTCTTGGCTCCTTGGCAAGGAACATCTCTTCTCTGTGTCACTTCTGATGATTCATTAGTGATCATCTCTGAAAGAGCCCTAAACCCTTGGGAGACAGTGTCCCTTTGAGTGCTTAAATATCTGACTAGCATTAAAAAGTAAACTGGTTAAAGAACTAAGAAATACAAACCCATCTGTTTAAAAAATGAGTTTTGTTAAAAACTCAGAAGACTTTGCAGAGTTCCTGCTGAGTTTTGCCATGCAGCTTCTCCCATGTCTGTGGGAAATCAAAGGTGGCATCTACCCAAAAGATGTATCTAATTCCTAATCACCAACTAGACAGTGTAGGGTGCCACAGGTAACAACCCTAAGATACAAAACACTGCTATAGATCTTCGGGACACTTAGACGAGAGAAATTTCCCTGCGGAATGATTTGTCTACATGTCTAAAGGCTCAGATTTAATCAACTTTTATTCAAACGTATCTGATATTCTTCCAGCCACTAAAAAGATAAAAAAGACAGTCTGGGATTATTCATTACCAGAGTTAAGAGCTCATTGTTTCCGAGGTGAAAGCACCAGAATCTTCACCAAATAATATAGTTTATGGAGCCATTGATAATATATTATAAAATCCATCAACATTAAAAACATGTTTCTTATTTAGTTGTTAGTGGTGTTATACAGTGCTCAGGGATTGTGAAGTATGAGGGTATTTACAGTACAACACAAACAAGACGACACCGCCGTACATCAAATAATGAACGCAGTGTGAGAGGTGAAATAGGGGGACCAGGGTGAGAAGAGGGTGATAGGGAAACATCACTTACAACGCATTTATTACAACGCACTACCATTACAACGCAACCATTACAACGCAAACCATTACAACGCATTGCGCTGGGGGGCGCTCTAGGATAGGGAATATATTTAATTTACTATCCAACACCTTCCCTACTATCCACGGGGACTGGAGTTGGAATAGTAAATTAAATAAATCACTATCCAGCGCTTAAAAGCACTATGCGTTGTAGTGGTATGCGATGTAAAAACCGCGTTGTAACAGCAGGCGTTGTAATAGCCTGCGTTGTAACGACACCAATCTGGGTGATATCAATGATCAATGATGTGTAAGATTGATTTAACCAGTAAAGGGGTACAACAGAGTGAGATGCAGAGGAGATGAATAGAGGTACATAGCTGGAGGTCTGGGATCTGGGAAACAGAGAGAGAGAATGAGGCATGCTGGATATGACAGTGTTAGTGCTTTTGGGTTAGATGCTGTCTGAAAAAGCGTGTCTGTAGAAGTTTGTGAAAGGATGCAAGTGTGCGTTTAGGTACGAGGTCAGCATGGAGAGAGTTCCATGGATGTCATTTAGGAGTTGCCAGGGGTTGCAACGGCAACTCCTGACTTGCCCCTGGCTACACCTGGCACTGCTTGTGCGACCCCTGGCCTAAATGGTGGTAAAATAGGTGCCTGGAACACAGGGGCCAACAAAAACAAAAAATGCCAACTCCACTCATTATTGCAAAAATTTCTTTAGGACTGACCAAAAACCAATTGAAGTATGTCCTGGTATTTTTATTTATACCATGTATCTTTTTATATTTTATATACTTTTTTTCTTCATTTACGTTTGAAAAAAACACATATACAATCAACAATATTTACAATTATCACCCCCCCCTCTCTTTTTTGACTTTGTCACTTTAAAAATTTGGGATATTGATTAATTCATTGTCTTCTAAATTGTGAATACATAAAGATACGTTTTTGTTTGTTTGCATTTAGTATGTATATTTTTTGAATTTTGTCAGTTTGTATGTATCACGGTGGAATGTAAATATGTCTATGTAAGATAGGTGTATATAATTGTAAATATTGTTGATTGTATATGTGTTTTTTTCCAAACTTAAATGAAGAAAAAAAGTATGTAAAATATAAAAAGATACATGGTATAAATAAAAATACCAGGACATACTTCAATTGGTTTTTGGTCAGTCCTAAAGAAATGTTTGCAATAATGAGTGGAGTTGGCATTTTTTGTTTTTGTTGATACAATAGTGGGTCCAGCCTACTCCATGTCCCAGGGCCTAACTCCTTTAGTCTACAAAATGCAACACAGGGGCAGCACTTCCTAATGGACGCTGGTTGGAGCTTCACTTGCCTGGTTTCTGACAATTTTTATTATCATGCAAATAGTGAATAAGATTATTCACTATTAGTGTAATAAAAAATGGAGTACACTAGCTGCAATGTGACCCTATCTGTAAGCTAAGGTACGTCTGGTTGTGGAGTATACGGGGTTAACAAAGTCTAATCATAACAGGATCAAGGCAAGAGCTGCTCTTCTTAGAAAAGCAGGAAAATGAATGGGCTTGCTTTTTTTTAAGGCCTATAAGTGAATATCTTTCTGGATAGGGAAAGCAGAGCATATCTACAGCGGCAATGCTACACCAGAAGCAAATATGCGCAACTTAGTTAGAGGTGTCACGCAAACCCAGATCTTTGCTAGCAAGAAAGTATCCAAAGGTTAGGCTACCTAGTAGCGCACATCCTAGCAGAATTAAACATGCATGCTTCCAAGCCAGCCTAAAAATGTATTTTGCAGGAAAAGTAGAGTTATCTGTACAACCCCGAAAAGCTTGCAAGCCCTCATGGAATGATCCCAAAAAAGAAAAGAAAATTGCTCTGGATAATGTATTCATGGAGGTTAAACACTCTATTAGGTTACTGGCGAATATGATATAGTTCACACTTTGTTTTCCTCACAAGCATAACTAATATATATATATATATATATATATATATATATATATATATATATATATATATATATATATATATATATATATATATATATATATATATATATATATATATATATATATATATATATATATATATATACATATATATATATATATATATATATATATATATATATATATATATATATATATATATATATATATATATATATATAATGACCTCATAATACTGCAATCTAAGATTGATCTTTTTTATGTGTGCATTACTAATTAAAATTGTGAAGCATATGCCATCACTTCATCATGAATGTTTCTGTAACCACCTCTTTAAATTGCTATTCTTTTCAAAATGTATCCCTTCACATTTCCTCTGGAGGGAATGCATGAAAAGGAAAACTAACCCTACAGAAATTTAGCATCTAATAAAATGTACTTGGAAAAAACACTGGTCGTCTCATTTGCAATAATGTAATAATATGTTGAGATTCACATGACCTATTAAGTATAAGCTCCCTTTTGGGCACAAAGCCAAACTTGCACAAAGAAAGGTCTGGGCTTGCTTCCAGTGAAGGCCATACATGACGTCACCTCCTGGGCATGTGCCAATAGGATCCCATGCACACACTTCCGAGGGCACAGCCAGCATCACACAAGATATGCCCGGGGGCTTGCTGCCAATAAAATCGTACACGCCCACTACTGGGCACACTGCCCACATTCTTCGTGTTTGTATCTATATGCAGTAAATCATAGTATATAACCAGCCAAAAATGCATTCATTTGTAAGGAGCAAACATTCATCTTGACACAGTACACCAACTCGGGCCCTGGTAAAGACCAGTTAAAGCCTTACACTGACTGAGCACATGCTCATCCAGACAGATTCCTGTACAGACTGATGGACTCTGGCTTTGAAAATGGAACTATGGCAACATGGAAAAGGGGTCACTGTAGGGCCAGGTTGAGGGAACCAAACACAGCCCCGGCAAGAATGCTCAAACCAGCCCTGATCCTTTCCACTCCTCTTGCAGTGTCTCTCTCCCTCCATCCAAGTATCCATTTTCTCTCTTCTCCTATCGCTTTCTCTCTATGTCCCCCCTCCCTCGCTCTCTTTCTTGAAGCCTCGTCGTCCCTCATGGAAAACGCTCCAATATCTTCGGGTCGAGTTTGCGCTATATAAAACTCGCCCCAAAAAAGAAAACTTCGGGTTCGTTTGGGAAAAGGACAAAGCCACCATAAGCAGCCCCGGGCTTTCAAAACCGGTCACCAATGACTCCATTCCACCTGGGAAATGCCCGGTGGAGTTAAAGGCCTGTTTGGCCCTTGGTGATGAGTTGTACACAATCTAATGGGATTGATGCTTTGAACCAGACACGCATCTCGCTGGTCTAGTAGAGCATGATTAGAGAGACGAGAGAGGAGGGAGGGTCAGTGGAGCATGGAGGGGCTGAGAGGGCAGACAGCAAGTCAGCCATCTTATGACAACCCACAACCTGTGCCTCAATGGGGACCCTCTAGCAGGAGTACTCTAACCCATTATGTACAGGTGCAAATTCCAGACACTCATTTCTTGTTCCTTGGGGGATCTCATTCTTGACAGACTGCTTGGGTGGATGTACAAGAAAGTGGGCAGCTTTCCTAAGACAGACTGAACGTAAAAAGGTCTGTGTGTCAATCAACTTCATTCAACCATCAGTCGTGTCACAGACATGACTTGGGGTTGAACATCCCTGGAACCACTGCCCTATCTTACTGACCAAGCTACGCCCCTGCTCTTAGGAGCAGGTTAAAGGAGCCTCCCAGAAGAAGTGTAAGAGAGGTTTACTATTAGTGTTCAGAATAGGTGGAGCATGCAAACACCAGATTATCAGATAAAAAAACACACGCATTTTGAAATGAAATCCCAGTTTTAAATTTTTGGAAAATAAACCCATTTTCCCTCAAGCATCATCTTATAATTTTCTTAGAATACTTGGATTTGCACCGAAGTACCAGCGTTTTCTTTATACTGAATTATTGTTGTGGTTCCAAACATCAAACTCCACATTTTCATCAAACACTCGCACTTACTACTGCCCAACACAGATAGATACAGCTCTCATGCCAGTGTGTCACATCACATATCTATGTTTCTCACTACATTTTAAGAATTCCCACTAGAAGTCTGGTGTGGCCATCATAGAAGGCGTTTACAAATATCTGGGGGATGCACCCAATGCAGTGATCTCATCTTAATGCAAGGTTGGCCACTAAGGACACTAAGGACACCTCTTCGGACATCAGTGTGTTTGGGACCTACACGCTGCAAAGCTCTGCTTGACAGCGCTACTGCGCATTTTAAAAATTGCCGTTTTTTCTATCTTGGTTATTTTACTTTATTATACCCCTGATTTTAATAGGGTTTTCCTGGCCCCTACCTGCACCATAATAGTTGTTATCACCGCTGCTTAGTGGGTCCGGGTCTGTGGGCTCCTAGCTTGCTGCTCTCTTTTTGGGCGCTATCTTGGGTGTGGACGCGCCGTTCTAGAGGCGCCGGACCGAGCACTCTAGTCTTGCGGCCCTCCTCCGCCCGCCCTTCTTAAGGCTGGTCATCTTGTGGGCTAGTCAGGACACCTCTTCGGACATCAGTGTGATGGGACCTACACACTGCAACGCTCTGCTTGACAGCGCTACTGCGCATTTTAAAAATTGCCGTTTTTTCTATCTTGGTTATTTTACTTTATTATACCCCTGATTTTAATAGGGTTTCCTGCCCCCTACCTGCACCATAATAGTTGTTATCACCGCTGCTTAGCGGGTCCGGGTCTGTGGGCTCCTAGCTTGCTGCTCTCTTTTTGGGCGCCATCTTGGGTGTGGACGCGCCGTTCTAGAGGTGCCGGACCGAGCGCTCTAGTCTTGCGGCCCTCCTCCGCCCGCCCTTCTTAAGGCTGGTCATCTTGTGGGCTAGTCAGGACACCTCTTCGGACATCAGTGTGTTTGGGACCTACACGCTGCAACACTCTGCTTGACAGCGCTACTGCGCATTTTAAAAATTGCCGTTTTTTCTATCTTGGTTATTTTACTTTATTATACCCCTGATTTTAATAGGGTTTCCTGCCCCCTACCTGCACCATAATAGTTGTTATCACCGCTGCTTAGCGGGTCCGGGTCTGTGGGCTCCTAGCTTGCTGCTCTCTTTTTGGGCGCCATCTTGGGTGTGGACGCGCCGTTCTAGAGGTGCCGGACCGAGCGCTCTAGTCTTGCTGCCCTCCTCCGCCCGCCCTTCTTAAGGCTGGTCATCTTGTGGGCTAGTCAGGACACCTCTTCGGACATCAGTGTGTTTGGGACCTACACGCTGCAACACTCTGCTTGACAGCGCTACTGCGCATTTTAAAAATTGCCGTTTTTTCTATCTTGGTTATTTTACTTTATTATACCCCTGATTTTAATAGGGTTTCCTGGCCCCTACCTGCACCATAATAGTTGTTATCACCGCTGCTTAGCGGGTCCGGGTCTGTGGGCTCCTAGCTTGCTGCTCTCTTTTTGGGCGCCATCTTGGTTGTGGACGCGCCGTTCTAGAGGCGCCGGACCGAGTGCTCTAGTCTTGCGGCCCTCCTCCGCCCGCCCTTCTTAACCCTTCCCTCTAGTGCGCAGCGGTGACGCAGCGGTCGGGCCTTCACTGCGCCTGAGTCCTGCCCGTCTGCGCTCGTCAGCGCATAGGAAGTGCTCTTCTTTTTAGTATGTACTCCAGAGCTACACTGATCGGTTTACGCCCGGCTCTATCCCCCTGCTCTGATGCTCCCCTTCATCCTTTATGTGGCCCTTTCTGCTGCCCTCGCTGTGCCTTTTCTCTCCCTTCTCCTGTTCCGATTACTACACACTGCCCAGCCTCTCTACAAGCGTCTAACAACATTAGCTCTCCCCTGGTGCTAGATTCTACCTTATTTAAGGTTTACCATCTTAACGTTAGATCTCTGGTGAAGCATCATCTGGATATCCATGATTTATTATTAGATGAGACACCTGATATCTTTTTTATGTCGGAAACATGGCTCCATGATGATGCTTCGGCGGCGATTAACCTAGCACTCCCTCCGGAGTACACTATTTATACCCTTAACCGTAACTCTAGAGGTGGTGGCATTGCGGCGGCTATTAAATCCAGTTATTCTTGCACTTGGAAGGCCATGGATATTGCGGGCTGTGAAAGTGCCTATTTCTCTCTTTCTGTTAATCTGCATTTCACCTTTTCTGGCCTACTTATTTACCGCCCCCCGGGCCCGGATGCTGCCTTTAGGGCCGCCCTCCCTGATGTAGTCAGCTCTTTGGCCCTGAAAGCTGCTAATTTCAGCATTATTGGGGATCTTAATCTCCACTTTGATTCTCCTTGTCCTTCGGCGGCCAGTAGTACTCGTGCCGATTTGGAGGCTCTTCAACTATTCCAACTAGTTGACTATCATACTCATGTTGGTGGTCACATTCTGGATCCTTTTTTAGGTCTCGGAACTGCGAACAGATTGCGAAGCAATCCGTCGTTCCGAGACTCTATTGCAGTCATTCTTGCTTTCAAGGAGTCAAGGGAGACAGGAGACAAGTGAGGTGCACGCGCAACCTTGGAACTGGGATCAGGTCGCGCACGCTTCCTGTCTCCCATGGCTCCTTGGAAGCAGACTCACACGCACGCACACACATATAGACCCCCCCCCTCGCCGCACATACTCACACGCACACATACAGAACATTTCACACAGAGACCCCCCCCCCCCTTCCTCCTTCCTACCTCGTCTCGGCGTGTCTATGCGCTCCATGGTGACGTCACCGGCTTGCCCCAGTCGCGTGCCGTCCCTGCCTCTCAGATTGCGTGCCAGTGCTCGCGCGCAGCCGCCGTTCACGGCTGCGTGCGCCCCCCGCAGCTGAGGCAGCAGGCCTAAGGTCGCCGGTACGTAGTGAGAAGCGGGTTGCTTTGCTAATTGTGCTGGTGCTTTCTGGTGCTTAGCACCGGCACTTACCCAGGGGCGTAACACAGGCCCGGCCCTGCGCTCCATGGGGGGCCCGCGCTCCAGGGGCCCCCCTCACTTCATCATGAATTATCCCTGTCGTGAATTAAATGGTGCGCAGTGCACACGGCATGCACGCCCCTGGGCCCCGGCCGGGCATCAGAGGCTCATCATTAATTAGGTGCGGGTCGGGCCTCACAGGCTCGCTCTTCATTAATCAAATGTGCGCAACTGCTGCGCACGCGCGCG
This sequence comes from Lissotriton vulgaris, assembly GCF_964263255.1. Taxonomy (NCBI): domain Eukaryota; kingdom Metazoa; phylum Chordata; class Amphibia; order Caudata; family Salamandridae; genus Lissotriton; species Lissotriton vulgaris. The sequence goes on from NC_141696.1 coordinate 893,635,326, forward strand.
GGCCCCAGCCGGGCCTCCGAGCCGTCTTTTCATTAATTACATAGTGCGCGTCATTTGGCATGCGCATTCAGCGCGCGCAAGTTAAAGTGCGAGTGAGACGTGAGGTGTGGCATCCTAAGACTCAGCCACGCTCCAACGACAGAGAGAAGGCCCCTGCCTGGCTAGCCTTGCCCCCTGCCTTCTACTGCCTGCCCGCCGTGCCCGGCCCGCTCCCGCCTATGGCCTACCTCGGAAGCTGCAGTCCAGGCCCAGCCCTCAGGTCAGTACCTCACCTACTCAAATGTTTGAGGCAATTGTAGTTTCCATGCCCATTCAAATATTGGTCTCCTTGCAGAGACTGCCAACAAGTGTCAGTACTGCACTGCTGAAGGTACAGCCGCCGTCATATACAAAGTTATTGGGCCATTAAAAAAACAGCGGGCCTGCTATAAATTTCTGCCCATGTCTCCATTTAAATATGGCAGTGCTGCAGAGCGGTTCTGGTACTATCCGATTAATAGCGCACTCTACTCCCAGTACTTGCCCGTGGAAGTGTTATGTATGTCCGTTTTGTTAACAACCACGGCGGCTCCTTTCACTTCCGACCGAGCAAGTAGTAAGGGGGGTGAAAAACACTCGGAGCCCCGTCCCCCGTCCCAATCCTGTACCTTCCGTTTCTATGTCGACTACCAGCTGTTCAACAAGGGCACGCGTGGATTTTTAGACAATTTTAGCGCGCACAGGCTGTTCACTGTATCACTGCATTCTCTTTTACGCCCTTATTGTGGGAAAGTGTCACCCTTTTTACACAGACTGTGCATTTATCGGAGGTGCCCATAAGCTGAACAGAAGTGTCTCAACATTAAAGCAATAATAATGTAGTTTTATATAGAGCTTCATACTGCGCTTAAGGAGCTGTCAACAACAAGTTTTGCTATCACTAATTGATTCAATTCACCTTCCTCTAAACAGTGAACACAAGCAACAAAATGAAAAAAAAATATTTGCGTTTCAATCTCAATTTGTAGTGTTATAATGAAATACAAAGCAATTAAAATTTGTGTTGTGAACTTGTGAGTGCAGAGTAGTGAGTGCAGAGTAGTGAGTGCAGAGTAGTGAGTGCAGAGTAGTGAGTGCAGAGTAGTGAGTAGTGAGGGCAGAGTAGTGAGTAGTGAGTGCAGAGTAGTGAGTAGTGAGTGCAGAGTAGTGAGTGCAGAGATGTGAGTAGTGAGTGCAGAGATGTGAGTAGTGAGTGCAGAGTAGTGAGTGCTGAGTAGTGAGAAGTGAGTGCAGATTCGTGAGTGCAGAGTAGTGAGTAGTGAGTGCAGAGCAGCGAGTGCACAGTAGTGAATAGTGAGTGCCAAGTAGTGAGTAGTGAGTGCAGAGTAGTGAGTCGTGAGTGCAGAATAGTGAGTAGTGAGTGCATAGTAGTGAGTAGTGAGTGCAGAATAGTGAGTAGTGAGTGCAGAGTAGTGAGTGCAGAGTAGTGAGTAGTGAGTGCAGAATAGTGAGTAGTGAGTGCAGAGTAGTGAGTAGTGAGTGCAGAGTAGTGAGTAGTGAGTGCAGAATAGTGAGTAGTGAGTGCAGAGTAGTGAGTAGTGAGTGCAGAGTAGTGAGTGCAGAGTAGTGAGTAGTGAGTGCAGAGCAGCGAGTGCACAGTAGTGAATAGTGAGTGCCAAGTAGTGAGTAGTGAGTGCAGAGTAGTGAGTAGTGAGTGCAGAGTAGTGAGTAGTGAGTGCAGAATAGTGAGTAGTGAGTGCAGAGTAGTGAGTGCCGAGTAGTGAGTAGTGAGTGCAGAATAGTGAGTAGTGAGTGCAGAGTAGTGAGTGCAGAGTAGTGAGTAGTGAGTGCAGAGTAGTGAGTAGTGAGTGCAGAGTAGTGAGTGCAGAGTAGTGAGTAGTGAGTGCAGAGTAGTGAGTAGTGAGTGCAGAGTAGTGAGTGCAGAGTAGTGAGTGCAGAGTAGTGAGTAGTGAGTGCAGAGTAGTGAGTGCAGAGTAGTGAGTGCAGAGTAGTGAGTGCAGAGTAGTGAGTGCAGAGTAGTGAGTAGTGAGTGCAGTGAGTAGTGAGTGCAGAGTAGTGAGTAGTGAGTGCAGAGTAGTGAGTGCAGAGTAGTGAGTGCAGAGTAGTGAGTGCAGAGTAGTGAGTGCAGAGTAGTGAGTGCAGAGTAGTGAGTAGTGAGTGCAGTGAGTAGTGAGTGCAGAGTAGTGAGTAGTGAGTGCAGAGTAGTGAGTAGTGAGTGCAGAGTAGTGAGTGCAGAGTAGTGAGTGCAGAGTAGTGAGTGCAGAGTAGTGAGTAGTGAGTGCAGAGTAGTGAGTGCAGAGTAGTGAGTGCAGAGTAGTGAGTAGTGAGTGCAGAGTAGTGAGTGCAGAGTAGTGAGTAGCGAGTGCAGAGTAGTGAGTGAGTGCAGAGTAGTGAGTGAGTGCAGAGTAGTGAGTGAGTGCAGAGTAGTGAGTGAGTGCAGAGTAGTGAGTAGTGAGTGCAGAGTAGTGAGTAGTGAGTGCACAGTAGTGAGTAGTGAGTGCGCAGTAGTGAGTGAGTGCACAGTAGTGAGTGAGTGCACAGTAGTGAGTGAGTGCACAGTATTGAGTGCACAGTAGTGAGTGCACAGTAGTGAGTATTGAGTGCAGAGTAGTGAGTGCAGAGTAGTGAGTAGTGAGTGCACAGTAGTGAGTGCACAGTAGTGAGTGCACAGTAGTGAGTGCAGAGCAGTGAGTGCAGAGCAGTGAGTGCAGAGCAGTGAGTGCAGAGCAGTGAGTGCAGAGTAGTGAGTGTGCAGGGTGAACAATTCCAATCCATACCACATAATTCCATTACACACCATATGCATACACTCCATAACACATGGCTAAAAGACATTGCCATTTACAATGCCATTAGCTCTAACTCAAATAAATCCGAGACCTATTGCATTTCCAATGCTTGTTTACTAACCTTGCATCGGTTAAGGTCCTGTCTCCTAGGCCCATGGCCTGGACGGACCACCATTTAATTGAATGTCATCTCACACTTAATGATCTACCTCCAACTGCCCCTACCTCTACTACTCTTAGACGCCCTTGGAAAAAACTGAAACTGAGTGATTTTCATCAGCTTCTGGGCGCTGTTCCTTTGGGCCCTTTTACTGACGTTGAGTCAGGCTACGATCTCTACTGTAACTGGTTGACTAAAGCCTTGGATAAGTTGATCCCTATTGCTGAGAGTAAACAGAGGCGTACTGATTCTAGTCCTTGGTATGATGACTCGCTTCGGCTCTTAAAAAAAATCCTGCAAACAAGCCGAAAGAGCCTGGCGTAAGTCATACCAACCTGAAAGAAGAACTTTGTACCTCGCTGCCATCAAGAAGTACCATAGAGCTATCTGTAGGGCTCGGGCCGCTTATTTCTCTAGTGAGTTTAGTGCTAGTACCAACCCTGCCAAACTCATTTTTAAGGTGCTTAAAGATCTTACTACTTGCAGAGCATCAGCCGCCGAGATTTGTTCTTCTTCCCATTGTGAGGATTTAGCTGCTTTCTTCATTAGTAAGGTGGAGGGTATCTATCGTGCCTTCCCCTGCTCCACAGGATTTCAGCAGAATACGATATTTACATCAAAAACTACTTTATCTCTATCGTACCTCCCAGAGCTCTCGACGGAGGATTTTAATAAACTTGTAGCAAGAGTGAAATAGGGTTCTCCTAAGGATCTGTTACGACCCGCTCAATTTAGAGAATCTGCCTCCCTCTGTCTCCCCCCGCTACGTGAGCTTATTAATTTGTCCCTATCTTCAGCCTCTGTCCCTAGTGCTTGGAAACAAGCCCAGGTGATTCCTATTTTAAAAAAACCTGCTCTGGACCCTCAAAAATTGGAGAATTATCGTCCCATTTCCCTCCTCCCGTGGGCAGCTAAACTGACCGAGGCCCATGTTAATACCATCTTAGCTAATCATCTCCACTCTGCAAATATTTTAGATCCATCGCAGAATGGCTTTAGGCCCGATCATAGCACCGAGACTGTGCTTCTCTCTATGGCTGAACATCTTCGCATGTTGGTTGATTCTGGTTACACGGCGGCACTGGTTCTTCTTGATCTCAGTGCCGCGTTTGACACTGTCTCCCATAACATTTTACTTCAGCGTCTGGTTGAGGCTGGTGTCGACAATTTGGCACTTGAGTGGTTTCGATCTTTTCTATCTGGTCGTACCTTCAAGGTTACCACTCCTCCTTTTGAATCTAAACCTTATGCGATTGCCCAGGGAGTCCCGCAGGGATCGGCTCTTAGCCCCACCTTATTCAACCTTTATGTGCAGCCGCTAGCTGCTGTTGCCATGCGTGGGAACCTGACTATGGTGTCCTACGCTGACGACACTCAGCTGGCGTTTGCCATAAGTGGGGCTTCCGATCTCGAGGCTGCTAAGTTCCGTGAGGGACTTGTATCTGTGGCTCGCTGGATGACTGACAATTTCCTTCAATTGAACGCCAAGAAAACCGAGGTGCTCATTGTCGGGAAACAGATCCATCTATGGGGCGACAATTGGTGGCCTCATGAGCTTGGCCCTACCCCTATCTCTGTCACTGAGGCAAAAAATTTAGGGGTTGGTTTGATTCTCAACTGAGCTTCTCCACTCACACTAAAAAGGTTGCTGCTACGTGTTTTGGGACTTTGCGTCAGTTTCGATCCATTTTTAAATTCTTTGACGCACCTACTAGACAGCTCATTGTTCAAGCAATGATTTTGTCTAAGCTAGATTATGCCAGTTCTCTTCTTCTCGGAGCTAATCAGGCTGAACGTTCCCGTCTCCAACGCGTCCAGAACGCTGCCGCCAGGGCTCTGGTCGGCTTACCTAGATTTTGCACAGCCAGAATAACCATTCACAAGCTCCACTGGCTTCCTGTTGCCCAGAGAATTATGTTTAAGTCTCTTTGTCTGTCGTTTAAAATCCTTAAACATTCTTCCCCTCAGATCTTGGAGCACCTCATTTCCCCTTATGTTCCAGCGCGTTCTCTGAGGTCTTCTGGTCTCCATTTAGCCATAGTGCCGCGTTTTAAGAGGTCCAGGATCGGGTGCCGCTCCTTTAGAGTCCTTGCTGCCAAGCTATGGAACTCCCTTCCTGTCCACATTCGTGCTATTGATGGACTTCTATCATTCAGGAAGGCTGTAAAAACCTTCCTTTTTCCCCCAGCCCCCTAGTGCTGCTGTGTTTTAGTTCTGTTATCGCTTTTGTCCGGTTTTCTGTTCTGTTAGCGCCAGGACGCCCCTTTGCTGGGGCATCTGTGCGCTCTATAAATCCGGCTAACATAACATAACATAACAAGTGTTAGTAAGGGAAACATTGGTTATATCGCGGTGTTTACACCGCAATACCTTTACAATGCGGTTAGTACAACGAAAGTCATTACAATAACTTGCACTGGATGGCGCTCTAACCTAAGGAATAGTATGATTTACTATTCCAACACCTTCCCTACTGTACGTAGACTGGAGTTGGAATAGTAAATCCTACTACTCCTAAATCCAGCGCCCTCTAACGCAAGTCGTTGTAATGACTTGCGTTGTAATGCCTTCGTTGTAAAGGTATCACGGTGTAAACAACTAAGTGTAACGTCATATATTTGTTAGTAATGCCCACCTAATTCCATGAAAACGCTTGGCACAGGGTTAGACTGGAATATAGGGCCATCAGGCAGTGCCCGACAGACTGGTATGAGGAGTCGGTTTGTGGACCTTTTTATGGCTATTTGTGGCCTGTTTTATGGTCTGCTGGATCAGTATTTACTGTAGATTTGACTGATATCAAAAAACATCACCTGCATCAAGCTCAAATCCATGTAATCTTCCATACCTTGCAAAACACTCATACAGTGTGTTTTTACATGTTCAGAACGGCCCCTATTTGCAAATATAGGCCTCTTTTTTAGCTAATTTGTTAATGGTGGCCAATTTTATTTTCGCCCACAGGCCTATTTTCCGTCCCAGTCCAACCGTGGTTTGGCATGTATCTAGTGCAATGTACCTAATGTAAGAATATGAAAGAGTCTCTTCAAATTACAAAAATCATGTATTTTGTTAACAAGCAGAACCATTTCACCTTAGTGCATCAGAACATGTCACTGCATAAAGACATTTAATAAAAGTGATATATTTTAAACATGAACTTAGAAACACTAATGGCTTACCCACTACAACAACAATGCTATTAGTAAGAGACAAGCCAGTGGTCTTTTGAAATCTAAAGTGCCCTAGATTCTTATTAAAGATGAACCAACATTATAAAATGTTTGCTTAAGATCACACTCCCCAAACGCTCGTCTTTTTATTGATTTATGGATTCTTTGTATAATCCGATTACAGATCGTATTGATTGATTGGTCAAGACAAAAATAAAGGTCGCATTCTCCCATTTCACCCATGATCGTGCCTCCTACCCCATTAGTATTTCTTCAATGACAGTGAATCATTGAATGAACGATATCTTTCTCGCTTTTAGCTGCTACTGGTTGTAGCAGGAATGAGGGCGCCTGCGGTCCATTCAGAACTAAAGCCGACAACTAAAAATTATATAAATTAAGAGTATAGTAGTAATGATCATTCAAAATAAATCCAAGGCAATAATATACCCTTTCTCGAGCCAAGGGTGTCATCTAACGGCCATTTAAAAACTGCAGAAGCAAATATTTTATGTAAACATCCCTACTCTGTTAGCACAAGGGATAAAGACCCAAGCAAATTTCAAACATCAAAATGCCTGCTTAAAACAAGGATTGCGCGTAAAGAAGATATATAGTTAAATTAAAAGAGCTGTGTTTGCACTGCTGCTAATGACGTAACAACAAGTGTATTATAATAAATATTGCATTTCTTTCGGTTCTAAGCACCGTGTTCAGCCGATGTTAGTACTCAATTTAATGGTAATGTCCGTTCGTATCTTATTATTTTAAAAAGATGGAAGGTTCAGTCGGAATTGGCGTGATTCGATTACGTGATTCACAGATCAGCTTGAAATCTATCCACAAATGTAAATGCAATTTTTTTTAATACGTAGCCGTAGACCTCCACCGCAGGAAGAGGGCTGATGCCGTCTCTTAGGAACGTATAGGAAAAAATGTAGCAATAAAAAAGGTTATTGACCTTTTCAAAAAATATTTCAACTATTTTAAAACAAAATAATAATGTAAAATTATTTGTAATATCTATTTTAAATCTAGAACTGACAAAATGAAATGTTACAACAGATTTAAGGAAAATGTTATTAAATAATTAATTCATTTAAATATATTTAATTTATAACACTATTTTTTCAAGAATATTCAGAACAATCCCACATAGACTAACATTATTCTTTTCATTCTGTGTGTACACAAAAGTGATTAAAAGTTATGAAAGCTATGTATGTTGATGTAAATTATTTTTTAACCAACATTTTCAAGTTCAATAATATTTTACATTTTAAATAACTTAATATTACATTTTATAAAAATATAATAATTATGTATTCAATAAATGAATGTTTACCATTATGCTAAATATATATATATATATAAAATTTTTGATATAATGTTACTTATCAATATTTTTCTTATGGGGTTCTTTTAAGCTGTTTCTCCGTTGTTTTCTATATGGGTGTATTTCAGTAGTTGTAAGAGTCATGCATGGTGCGCGATTTACTCCAAGGCTGAGATGGAGTGCAGTTATGTTTTAGGATCATGTTGGTTGTAGTAACTTTAGAAGTTCAGTTTGTAAATAGCAATGGTCTAAGTCTTTTGTGGGTGTGTTCCTCCCTAAACCCCTCCTTAGTCCTTCCTAAACTGCTCTTCACTCTTCGATAAACACCTCCCATCTAATTGTAAGTGTTCCCCATTTTCCAGCCTTTCCCTTATGTTCCTCTAACATTTATCCTAAAAATGTAGAACTAAGTGTGTGGAGATCTCCTCACATGTGCAGAGACCCCTGCACAGAACTCTGCATTTCATCAGAGCGGCCTCTTCAGCTCCTGAATTGTGCAAGAAACCTAGCTCTTCACCTAGCCCCTGTTCTGGTTCGGCCTATACAGCTCCTGCTTCAGGACCAGGAGGCCCTCTTGGGTGAGTCGCGTGCTATATAAATACATATAATAGAGCACAACATAGGAGAGGCAAAGGTCTCATCACAAAGATTTTAGAGAAGCATTTTGGAATATTGTTTATGGTTTCCATTTTCCAGTAGGAACTGTTTGTTTGTTGTACAACATAAACATTGGGATGGTGCCAGACTAATTCCATGCATCCCCCTCAAGATACGTTGGTCTATAGACCTGCTAGTTCACAGTGCCACGATAAGTACCCCTAAACCTGGCAAGGTAACAAATGGTTTGGGCAACCTCAGAACAGGACAACCCTGACTCTCCAGGGAATCATGGTAACAGATCTAGAACCTATTCGCTCGATCATTCGTGCTCACTCAGAAAGATAACTAGCAAAAAAATGGGGTGACCCAAGAAGTCAGTAGACCTGGGTAATAATTATCATACAAAAACAATGGTCTCTAACCTTTCTTTTAGCAAGAAACAGATTAATCAGGTACTTAGTTAAACTTTCACCTATTCAATGGGCCTATATGTCTAAATTAGCCCAATCCACTTAATGTCACTTATATCCACAAAGAAACAAAAACAACAGCAAAATATTCAAAACGGCATAGGGCAGTTTTTAATTCACTTCATTGTGTGTCTTTCTAATAACAAACATTTGTGGTTGCCCAAAAGAAGGCGTGCAAAAGAGTAGAATTTCTAAAGTGCTTAATAGAAAAAAGTTAAGAAAACGACAGTAAGGGGAGTGATATTTACAAAATCATGTATATAAACAGTACATTTGTACAAATTAATTCGTTAGGTCCTGGTGTGTGTTCTGCAGTTCTAGACACAGTTTATCTCAAATTGGAGACATTGCTTCCAAATTTAATGTTGCACACACAATTTTCTTATATATAACAACATCCAGGACAAATTAAGGCGTCGACGTTTCGACTGGTGGCCTAGAGGTGATTTAAACCGTGGCCGTGCGAGTCTTCATCAGGACTGTAGATTTGGGCAACCAGAAAAACAGCACGGGCCCTAAAACATAATAGATATATGTATCAAGCTGTTGCTATCAAGAAATTGCGATCACAGTGGTGTCGCATATGCCCATAGGTAAGAGTTAACACTTACCAACTGGAAGTAAGGGGAGCACACTTGGGCTCTTGACTCTGTTCCAATGGTAAATTAATTACCTAAAAACATAATGGGGAAGGGGAATGGGTCATTAGACCAGTTTTAAAGGATCAAAGTATTTAAGTTTCAACAAATGTACATCCCTTATTACCTTGAGGTAGGTCGTGAGTGAAGTTAATGATCCTCCAGTGATGGGCTTGGAAAACGCACCCTAGGGTTTAACACCTTCGCTGATAAGGCAATTCCCCTCCTGTGCTGGAAATTGCTATTCTTCATTGTTTTATGACGAGCTGGGCTCGTCATCAGCACACGACCACTGTGCACCATGACGAGCCCAGCTCGTCATCAGCATCGAAAGGGTTAAAGTGGGGACATTATAAGTACCGTAACATTACTGATGATGTTCAAATGCCCAATCTTAAATCCGGGGCTTACCTCAAAGAGTGATAGGGGTATGTGTATGTCCGCAAGTCTGCATCAAATGCTTTAAGGTTGGACTTGCTTCAATCCAATAAGATATATGCTTCCCAGGCGTACCTACGGGGAAAAAGGTTTTTTAAATAATGCCCGGGTGCCCAGTTCAAGGGGAATATATGATAAAAATGAGCGCATGTCAGAGGATCCCGGCTCCAGAGCTCCACTCACCTCACAAAGTTTGAAGAGGGACTCGGCTCTGGGACGGCATCTGGCGCGTCTTGCTGCCTAAATAAATGAATACAGCAAGGTTGGAGTAAAACCAAAAGACGCCCGAGTTAAGGGGAGGAGGGGCGCAGTAAGGTAGGCGCGTTCCGCGCTGTGTATACACTCACCCCGTTACCCGTTCGGCGTGGGATTCAATCGTGGACTCAGCTCCTAGAGTCCCGGCGGCCCGATACAAAAGAAGGACTGCGTGGGAAAGCTATCCCGCCCCGATTCCAAAAAGTAAAAAATAGAAAAAGGGCTTGTGTCACAGTGATCTCGCTATAGAGTATGGGCGGCCATGTTGAAGAGGGGGTATTGTAACAATCTTAAAGCCTAATTCTTGTTGTTTTAAGGTCTACCCCTTAGTGGTTTATAGTAGATACAATAGATACATCAGAATCTGTATATCGACAAAATTAATTGTGCATAGATGTTAATATATAGAAAAAAATATACATTTAAAATCATATTAGCAGAATCAAAGTAAAATACCTGTACATTTTTCAGAGAGTGAGTACAAGATGCCAATTCAATAAATCTATCTACAGAATCTACTGTACACTTTTCAAAGAGTAAATACACATTCAACAGAGTCAATTCAATAAATGTATCCACATACATCATGGTGGTAAAAAACAAATCAATGTTATGTCAGCAGTAGCTAAACTCTGAGGAGAGCTCCTGAATTGTGCAAGAAACCTAGCTCTTCACCTAGCCCCTGTTCTGGTTCGGCCTATACAGCTCCTGCTTCAGGACCAGGAGGCCCTCTTGGGTGAGTCGCGTGCTATATAAATACATATAATAGAGCACAACATAGGAGAGGCAAAGGTCTCATCACAAAGATTTTAGAGAAGCATTTTGGAATATTGTTTATGGTTTCCATTTTCCAGTAGGAACTGTTTGTGTGTTGTACAACATAAACATTGGGATGGTGCCAGACTAATTCCATGCATCCCCCTCAAGATACGTTGGTCTATAGACCTGCTAGTTCACAGTGTCACGATAAGTACCCCTAAACCTGGCCAGGTAACAAATGGTTTATTTTATTTATTTATTTTATTTATTTTATTTTATTTATTTTATTTATTTATTTTATTTGCTTGTAAAGCGCCTGACTAGACCCCCGAAGGGGTATCTCCGCGCTATAACTGCAGATGGAGGTAGGAGTAACAGTGTATTTAGGGATAAAATAGCATTAGTAGCTAGGAAACAGATAGGTTTTTAGATTTTTTCTGAACATCAGATGGTTGGTGATTGACCTTAATTCAAGCGGTAGTGAGTTCCATTGTATGGGTCCAGTGTAGGCCAGTGCACGGCCACCTTGTCTGGTTTTCTTGATTCTAGGTGTTTTAAGAAGTTGCTGGTTACTGGAACGCAGAGAGCGTCCTGGAATGTAGGGCTGAAAGATGTCAGTGAAATACTTAGGGCCTATCCCCGTTAGGCTCTTATGTATAGTGCAAAGAGTCTTGAACTGAACTCGTTTCTTCACTGGGAGCCAGTGAAGCTGAGACAGTAGGGGGCAGGATGGTGTCCTAGGAGGAGCATTCACGACAATCCTTGCGGCAGTATTTTGAATGACCTGCAATTTCTTGAGTTGCTCCTCGTTGGCTCCTTGGAGCAATCCATTGCAGTAGTCAACCCTACTGATAATCAGCGCCTGCACCAGAGTTTTTCTGTGGTGATCCGGAAGATAGGGGAAGACACGTCTTAGCATCCCTATAGCCCGGAAACAGGTGCCGGCTACTTGATTGACGTGGTCCTTGAAGGTAAGTTGTTGGTCAAATAATACTCCCAAGTTTCTGATCTTACTCTTGGGGGTAGGGACAGGGCCCAGTTCTTGAGGCCACCAGTCTGATGACCAGTGTGTCATCGCTTGACCGAACAACATAACTTCGGTTTTCCCGACATTACACTGCAGACAGTTTGATGACATCCAGTCTGCAATGGCTCTCATGCCATCTGCAAATGATCTTTTAACTGCAGACGTAAGATTTCTAAAGGGAAAAAGGAGTTGGGTGTCGTCAGCGTACGACACGGGGGTGAACCCGAAAGATCTCGCTAGGTTGGCAAGGGGGGCCACATATATGTTGAAAAGTGTGGGGCTCAGACATGAGCCCTGTGGCACCCCCTTATTGAGCTCCCTGTGGATGGAAGTGTGGGTGCCCAGCCTAACCTCTTGAGAACGCCCGGACAGAAAGCTCTCCAACCATGTCAAAGCCTCTCCCCCTATTCCCACCTCCTTTAGGCGATGGAGAAGCACCTTGTGTGACACCGTATCGAAAGCGGCGGAAAGGTCCAACAGCACCAGAATCATAGAGCAGCCATCATCCAGTGCCATTTTGATGTTGTTGGTCACTGTTTGAAGTGCTGATTCTGTGCTGTGGTTTGGCCTGAAACCAGATTGAGAGTGGTCCAGGCCTTCCGTCGCTTCCAGATGTTGGGAAAGATAGGTATTCACGTGCTTCTCCGTGATCTTGCCCAGGTAGGGTAGGAGAGAGATGGGACGTAGGTTGGATAGGTCTGTCCAGGGAGATGATGCCTTTTTTCTTATCGGGTTCACCACTGCCTTTTTCCAGTCTGCCGGGACCTGGCCTGTCCTAAGGGAGATGTTGACCATTTCAAGTATGTGGGGACCTAATAGAGGAATCAAAGGGCCTACCATTTTGGCTGGGACAAGGTCGTTGGGGGATCCTGTTTTGATATGGTTTGGGCAACCTCAGAACAGGACAACCCTGACTCTCCAGGGAATCATGGTAACAGATCTAGAACCTATTCGCTCGATCATTCGTGCTCACTCAGAAAGATAAACAAGGAATACACAAAGGGGCATTTTCAATATGTATTGAACCATTGTGATTCTTGTAAAAAATATGTGCGCAGCAATGATTAATAAACACAAACAGATAAAAATTATTAGCAAAATAAGGACAGTGAAAAGAAGGAATGATTCCACCATTATGCTAAAACAGTGTATATATGCTGGAATATAAGCACAGGATATAGTATACTCCGAATATGAGCTCCCTAACCTGGTTGTCTAGGGTGGGTGTTCTGCGAAGAATCTAAGTCCCCATTATCTGAAGGCAAAGTATGTAGGTTCCCATTTTGGTCACAAGTTTGACATCTCTCCTGGCAGAGGATAAACAGGACTAAGCTAGGCACAGACTCTTACACAGCGATGACCGTGCAAAATGCCTACAAAGTGCTCCTTTAATTTGAGCTCAGAAAGGTGTGTGTATTTATAATAACATCATCCATGCTTCTGTGTCAAGGCTTCAGCTGGGATGACATTGTTTATTGTCTCTGTGATAAACCTGTTACTTCATGGACGAATAATAAACAACAACATTTGCACAATGTGTGTTCAGGCTTTGTACCAAATGTTCAAGGTGTCATGATAGTGTACTTATGAACTAGAATTGTAAGTAATGTGGTTTTAGAGAAACTAATCCTGCATTGTCACGCAAGCAAATGTGTGTCAAATGTCATTGTGTTGAAAAGAAGGCAACTTAACCGGTTCCGTGCTCGTGTTGGCACTACCTCTCTGGTGCTGCGCATGACCGTTGGCCGACGCAGCCCCGCCCACCCTTTAGAACGCCCGCACCATAGCGGAATGTTCCCGCGGTACACAGGTTAAGAAACGCTTATATAAAATGGCAGTGTTTCTTCCTGGGCCTAACCTAGCCCTGTAACAATATGTGAGTGGGACTATGGCCATACTATTAAACATGTAACAAAGTGCACTTTTGTGAATATGCACCCTTATGTTTAGTGGTGAATGGTCAGCTTACTGAGTCACCATAGCTACCTGTCAAAGTTCAGCATCACTTACAAAACAAATGAAGAAATGTGGCAAAATGATAATTGCATTGGTGAAAGCTTGCAGTATATTGCTTTCTTTTAAGGTTCACATAGTAGTGCATTTAATGATTAATCTTTAATCCAGCCTGCAGCTAGGAACAAGACTCAGGAGATAGCATGTTACAGAAAGTAAAAAGCGTTCACCATTTGTTGAGAGATGTAAACACAAGAAAGTGATTCAGTACAAATGCCTCTGTCTGTTGCCGGTGTCAATGGTTACCGATTGCTGTGTCCTCTCACTCTGAGATGTCATCTATCTAGGCTTCGATGGAGATCCCTAATCATCTAAGGCCCCCTGGCAGTCTCATGTTTCATCAATGAACCTACAAATATGGAACCATTGCAGGACCATCCTAACTCCCAAGAGGCATTTAGAATCCAGACCTTCTACCCTTCGTATCAGATGGGTGTTTTTAAAGGCGAGGCATGGGGTGGCCTACCTCCAACCTTTGGGGACTGGCTTGTCAGACGTTTTTGTGAGGCTCAGGTCACAAATGTGATGCATGGCCGTTCTCTTTTTCCTAGCTACACCTTGTGGCTGCTAAGGTTACCTGCTAAAAGAAGGCAAACCCTGCTTTTGTGATCAACATATATTTTAGTGGGGGCCCTGAAAAGAATGGTGCCTATGGAAAAATAGCCTTAGCTGCTCTTCCTTATCAGGGTCCTTCTTTGAGATGGGGCTGTCTTTCTTCTGGAATTAGGTAGTAAGTCAGGCAACGTGGCTTTGTCTGTGCTGCCTGTATGTGTGTCTGGGTACCCTTACAACTGAGTTTCAAATGAGGTGTGTGGGGCCCCATAGGATGCTTCACCAGTGTTTAATTTGTGTAAAAAAAATGAAAAAAATAAGTGCAGGGTTCCAAAGTTTTTCTTAGGAGCCCTCCGACAATAGTGTTGAATGTGACCACAAGAGCCGACTAAACTTGATTCCATCTCGTGCCTCTTTCTTCCATCCACTTAGACTTCTTGTCTCTTTACTTCACTTTTATAGCTTGTTTTCATCCCTGCTTTCTCATTCTGCAGCTCTTTTTCTATATTTCTCATTTTCTTTTTTCACCCAATTATGCCTTTCTCGCTCTTGCTCGGGATCAAAGTCTGATGAGGAAAAATGAATCCCAGTCCTCAAAAATGAGTGCTGGCACACACCACTACAATCATTGGCACAGATTAAGCACTGGTTATGCCACATGGTACATAGGCAACAGTATCCCCTCCAATACTGGTATCATGGAGATAGGACAAGAAGGGACAAGAGAAGTGAATAAAATTAAATGACCCTGGTGTGGGATGATGACTGGGAGAGATCACACTTTTCAGACAGTCAACTATCTCCACAAGAATGGGCTCCGCATTCTCCCTTGCCATTAATCTCAGGATCAAGTGGTATCAAAATGAATCAAGGGTGTACATGCATATGCAAAGACCAAAGGCTGATATCAAGAATTGTGGAACATTTTCTTAACACCAAGTAGGATTCACCTTGCTGCTTCTACATCAAAAAAAGACAAAGGACTCTCAATTGTACACTATTTAAGTCTGGTTGGGTTCCAACAGTGAATTTGGGACACCCTTCTCAACAAGCTCCTTCCCACTGCCATTAACTGCTGTTACCTTTCTTATCACTGTAACCTCGTCTGGAAACAGCAAACTTCTCCTGGTGTCAACTCACAGTTCTTCTTTGAAGGAGGTTATCTTTTAGAATGGGCTAATACAGTTTAGTATCTTTTAGCAGCACCATGATGGTTTCATGTGAAACTCTAGATTGGTCATTTATGTTTTTTAAAGCAGTCTGTTGGCCTTTTTTATTCCAAATGCCCCAGGGTAATTTTAATGCATCCGGTACTCAGCTACGAAAGCATGCATCTCCCCAGTTACATCTGACTCCAAGTCCACAGAGACGTTTTAAGGATTTTGTGGGCCCTGGGCCAAATGTATTTTTGGGGGACCTGTTCAGAACAGCTTTGATTTTATGATCCAGTTTCTGCTCTTCCATGCCCTGTTTGGCCAAATTCTAAATGTGTGTACATCTGATATTCAGGGCTAATGATGTGTGTTTTCAATATTGTAACACAGCAGCATCTGATTAATAGTACTGCAAATAATCTTTGTGACACCCTCCTGTTTCTCATATGTAGGTTCCTGTATTGATCTAAAAGAAACTTTTTATATGGATGTTGCATGAAACAAACACATTTTGTCTGCAAAAAAGACTCATACATAAAAAATAAATGATAGAAAAAACCGATTTACAACAATCTGTTTAAAAAGTATTCAAGGTCCTCAGGGAAGACTCTCTGCAGAACATGGCTGCCTCCATCAGGGGGCCCCCTGAAAGGCAGGGGGCCCTGGGCCAGTGCCCACTTTGCCCATGCCTTAAAACGTCTCTGCAAGTCCATGGCCTGGAACCGCAGGGCACACATGTTTGTATCCCTCCTCATATTCCACAGTGCTTGCACCTTTGCCTCCAGAGATATTTATTGAGATATTGGGGTATTTGCAATATCTTGTCAAACCAATTTCATCTCACAGAACTCAGACGCCATTGCCTCCCCATGACCTTCCAGCGCCTGCATCCTCCTCTACATCTACACCACCACAGGCACGTTTGCAGACACCCACACTTTCATCTTCCCCAATTGTGCCCCTGCGGCTGCCACTGATTTCTACATTTTATCTCTCTCATGAATGCAACCAATGCTCTCATCATTCTCTTTTGCCTCATCAATACGTCACCCACTGCCACCTCCCTCCTTCCTCTGAGTACTGTTTCTCCTCCTCAGATGGGATGGTAGAATTCGTGTTTACTCTTTTTGCATGCTTATCCACCATTTTTGTGCCCTTGTGATCCATGTGCCACTGTCACTCTATGGCCATGCTTCCATCCAGGGACAATCTAACGGCAGCCCTGTACATGGGTGGCCTTCCCCACCAACCCCTACTATCACTTCCTGGTACACTACATCTCCGCTTATATCGGGCCTGGCTAAGCCAACACTGTCAAAAAATACACATACATGTGTGGAACTCAGTCCCAGGACAGCCCAATGTGGGCATGTTAACACTGCAGAAACAAAGATGTATGACTCTCAATAGCTATACCTAGGTACTGGACGCCTTCTTCATGCCAAGCTCCACATATTTGCTGCACCACTGGTAGGAGTGGGCATACTTTCTATCCCTGCTTTGTAGGAAACGGTGGACCAGGGCGGATTGGCAATGCGGGCATTCGGGCATCGGCCGAAGAGCCGGTATCTCCGTGCCCTCTGTGGGCCGTTTTTTTTTCTCTCCTTTCCCAGCCGCACAGTGAAGCTGCATTAATTTCTCTGTCTCTGTCTCCGTGCTCTCTGTGGACTAGGAAAGGGGAGAAAAAAAAACGACCCACAGAGGGCACGGAGACAGAGACAGAGAAATGAATGCAGCTTCACTGTGCAGTGATTATCCGCTGTGGCCTCTCCTTCACCCCCTGCCCTGCAAAGCAATCACTCTGAGGGTGGCTGGGGAGGGAGTAATTGTTTGCAAAAATCGGCCTCCCTGGGGGCCAGGTGTTGCTCAGGCCTTTGAGCCATTTTCACCTCGGCCCCCTGGGGCCCACGCAGCACATAAACAGTGTTAAGTTTTTTTTTTGTTTGGTTTTAATTTAATGTGATTTTATATAGCGCAAATTTTACCAGAAGGTGTCAGAGCGCTTTACATAAGAATCAGTTGCGAAACATAAGGAGTTAGGATTACATGCGTTACATAACAGATACAAGCAAAAAAAATTGCAAATGTACAAGTTGTAAAGTCACACAGGAAGAGATACAAACAAAGAAAAATTGCAAATGTACAAGTAGTAAAGTCACTCAAGGAAGAAAAACAAATGGATATGCTCTAAGAGTCACATAGGAATGGTAGAGAGTACAAAGGTCTACTGCATATACGAGTGATTAGAGTTCTCTCTAAATATCTAAGGAAGGGATACGAATGGATATACTCTAAGAGTCACATAGGAATGGTAGATAGTACAAAGGTCCACTTCATATACTAGTGATTAGAGTTATCTCTATATACATATATATACACACATAGTAGATTTTCTCAGGCAGAGTTCCATTAAGTGGGGTCGGAGGGGGGATGCAGTCACAGCACAAAGGGAGGGTGGGAGGGATACAAGGGTATGGAGAAAAGGCAAAACAGAAAAGGGAAGAAACATTTGAGGATCGTCATGGGGGAAGCAAGGGAGAAGGGTACAAGACGAGGGAATGGACAAGATGGCGGGTCAGGGTCCAGAGAAAAACGGCCGAGGGCATAGTGGGCGAGGAAGAATGGGTCTCGCTGTGAGGGCCAGGTGATCTTTGCAACTTGCACCATCTTCATCTCAGCCTCCCCCTGGCTACCATGGATGACCCAGCTGCTGTGTTTTGTGCTCCCCTGCCAGGACATTGCCCTGAGGCCTGGAGGGCTGGGGAGGGCTGATTAATTTACTAATTGCAGGGGCCTTACTGCTATTCATGTGCTCCTGAGCTGAAGGTCTGGGGAGGTCTGAGTAGGTTAGTAATAGCAGGGGCTTCGCTGCTTATTAGGCGCTCCTTCCTTGGAGGGCTCGAATAATTTTGTGACAGAAAGGGGCCTTGCTGTTTGTTTTAGTTGCTCAGCATGGCGCCATTGTCACCTTTGCCCTGTGTCCTGTGCAAGAACAGTATCCTCTCACTTTAATTCATTTCTGTGCCAAACATCTTAAGGATTTTGGGGGCCCTGGGCCAAACATATTTTTGGGCCCCTGTTCGGAACACATTTGAATTTATAATCCAATTTCTGATCTTTGATGCCCTCTTTCAGCTGGTCACTGGACAGTGCGCTACCATACTTGTCCAAATTCCTACATCTAATATTCAAGGACATTGACGTGTGTAACCAAATGGCGTTTCATGAAAGGGCACGCCCCTTGAATGTGGGCCACGCCCCTTAATTGTGAGCCACGCCCCTTGAATGTGGGCCACTTTTTTCGTCAGTGCCCGGGCCAAATTGTGATCCCAATCCGACCCTGGGTGGAACCACCGGTCGTTCCAGTGATCACAGTCATCACACAATCTGTTCCCCCACAGCATGGTCCATCTCTGTGTGTCCCTGAACCTGTAATGGTGGCGGGAAAGTGAGATGATTTTTGACTGCCAGTTCAGAGACTAAATCAGATCAGTAGGTAGAACTTTCGACCGGGTCGATTCTGGTTGCTGAATCTGTGCTGCTCATTTTATTGCTTTTGCCAAGAATCTCATATCAATACATTTCCTCACTTCACCTGGTTGCTTCGAATTCATTGTGATTATCATGGGTGAGACCCATGTTCTTTGTACATTGACATATTCTTTGCTTTTCAAGCTTATTCAACTTAGCCTCTTAGATATAAAATGGTCAGATCTGAAATGGTTCTCTCTTGTGTCTGAGTGCTCCTTGATGCAAAGCGTTGTCAATGTAAAGTTTTATTGTTACAGTGTTTTGGCAATCCAATGCCTTAGATCAAATATTCATAGTTTTTCAATATATCTTCTCATGACGATCACATATTGAGAGCAAAACAGATTAATTGTAATTCCTCAGTCATATGGCGGATGTCTAACGTGCTGGTGTCACTCAAATCACGAAGAATTTTATGCAGACGTCTTCAGTGTCATGTGTAACTCTGCAGTAAAAGTGTAGACTTATGTGATAGGTTTAAGTCTATAGTAAGCATATCTTTCTGTGTTTTTTTTCTAGTCTATGTCTGCCAAACTCTAAAAGAGGCTCCATGATTCCACTCTCAGAGGTTCTAACCCTGGCCGGATCCTATATTGATTCATTGTGCACCAACCTATAAAATAAGTACCATTGCACTGGATAACAAGAAATGTCTGTTATCTGCCAATAGCACTACGATCCCCGTTAGCAGGAACATGCACTTTACAAATATGTTTATCAGTTCTCTTTTGCATCATAACAGGCTCTGTATCAGTTGGCATATCTTTGTGACTGGTGTTTATATCATTGTGATTCACCCTCCCTATGGCAATAACCAATGTTATGTTTGAGCTTTTATGATTTGTTTAATATTGCTTACTTTTTCTTCCCCTGCCTCTCTCTCTAGAATATTCGACTGTCCTGTGGGCCTGGTTCATACTCATAAAAACCTTTTAAATAAGTAAAACAATGAAAAGCAAATGCGATAGTTAAGCATGAAACCTTGATACTGGACCACATTACAGAAGGAATCAGCCGAAGTAGAAAAAGAAAAGAAGGAAGGGAAAGAATATTTGATGTTGCAGGGGCAAAAATAGGTTAGAGTTTAAAGAAATGTGTCCTTCTTCCAGAACATGCTTGTTCTGGACTGGGCTCTATAGGTATACAAATATCTCTGACTGTTCTCTAACAAGACATCTTTCATAACAAAGGACCTCATTACACGTGCCTCTGTAATGCAGATGAAGCAAGTGGTGAGAGTTACACATATGTTTACATAACACACGTAAGGGCATATTTACAAGTCCCTATCGCCACGACAATGTCACTTTTTATAACGTTGTAGTGGTGATAGGGGTTTCGCCTTATTCACCAGGTGCCATTAAGCCACTTAACATGGCTTTACGCTGCCTTGTGAATAGGGCCCCCTTTCACTGTATACTTACTGTGAAAGGGGTGGGCAATGGGTGTTGCTGTGGGCTATCCACCACAACACCCACTGATTTTGACGCTGCCCCATATTTACAAGGGCAGCACAACTATGGGGCAGTGCCAAAATCAAGACCAGAGAAAGCCTGGTCTTAAACAGGTACACTGAGGAGAAATGTTTAATTTCTCCTCGTTTTTGCTGTTTCTATGTGTTTCTGCTTAGTGCAGCACACATGGAAACAGCAAAAGGCTATTGATTGTTTATGTGCAGGAAGGTATCCCTTCCTGCACAGAAACAATCAATAAAGAAGAATGACGGTTTGCAACTTTTATGTGTGCTGCATTAAGCAGCACACATAGAAGTAACAAAACGCCATTTAAAGATTGTTTATGTGCAGGAAGGTTGACCTTCCTGCACATAAACAATCTTCCCCTGAACGCAGACACCCTTGGACTATGGTGCAAGGGTGCTGCAAAATTTAGCACTAGCGCAGGGGGAAACGCAGGGCTGCGCCATATTGTAAATATAGTGCAGCCCTGCATTTCAGAAGCGGCTGAGTGAGGGGTGAAGCCAAGGAGGCTAACGCCGCGCACCGCCACTTCATTGTAAATATGCCCCTTAGTACCTTCTGGACAGTTGACAGATGATCGCCTGGGATATGTCTTGTCCCTATTGCTCCAGAATGTCTACAGTGCTTCAGATCCACGTGAAAACACTGAGCAGCAAATTCAGCGAGAGGATCCGTAAACAGGAGGCCAGTTTGGGGCATCGGACAGGACTGCCAACTCGCTGCCTGGGTTAGTTTACCAGGAGCCTCACACTGCTTGGGTCCTGAGTGAATGCATGCCCTCAGAGGGATCCTGGCAACCCAGTATGGTACGTGCACTCACCCTCTGATTAATGAATGAGATGGGCTAATGATGTACTAAAATGCACATTACCCCTGTAAACTTTATGGCATCCTCATCACACATTCCTCTCCACTCACTTCTCACTCCTCATCACTCATCCCCCCCTCATCATCACTCACTCTGTACACCTCTATCCTCGGTCCGCGCACATCATTCCCCATTCATCGTCTGTTGCTGCTCAGAACTTGTTTCTCAACTCCCCGCTCACTTCGTCTTCCTTGTTTCTCCACCCTCGCCCTTCATCTCCCACTCCCCGTTCATCATTCATCATCCCCATTCTTCTCTCTTGACCCACCATCTCTCACTCCACTTTCCTCCTCCTAACCCTGCATTCCCAATCCATCACGAATCACTCCTATCACCTTATGCCTTATCCCTCACTCATTACCCCTCATCCATCACTTATTGCTCCATCCCTGGCTCTTTACCCCAAATCCTTCCCTTCAAAGCTCTCATCTCTCACTCCTCTTGTCTCCTCCCTCACGGTATATCTATCACTCACCCTTTATCTGGTTCCATGCTGATGACGGAACCGCTCCGTCATCAGCCTCGGTATAGCTGTGCTGATGACGGAGCGGTTCCGTCATGGCCCGCTCGGCGCGCCTGTGCGGCGCGTTCTATTGAGCTGGCGGGGCCATGACGGAACCGCTCCGTCATAAGCACAACGCAACCGAGGCTGGTGACGGAGCGGTTCCGTCACCAGCATGAGAGCGCTGCTCCCCCCCTCCCCCCTAGTTCTGCGGCGGAATCGCCGCCGCAGCGAAGGGGTTAAACTAGCCCTGAAGAAGCTTACAGCAACTAGAAGTGATTTTGTTCATATTTCTCTGAATTTGAATCTCCAATCTGCCAAGATCGATCATTTCTTACTGGTGTTTAAGTCAAGCAATGGCCATCAAATTGTTTTGAATAACCACTGCAAGAAGTATGTGAACTTTTCAGAGACTGCTGAACATCATCGCTTACACCCACAAGGCCTTTAGCCAGCATTTTCTGGATTTGACTTGATCAGTAGACCCTAGTGCTTTGAACTACTTCTTGACACCGCTTAGCACTGGCGGCTTCCAATTAAAATATACTGTGAGGTGTGATGACGCCAAACTCACGATAAATGCCGCACTTCTCCTTCTCCACGGCATAGCACTTTTCTCCCCGCACACTAGCAGGAATGGAAGAATTTCCTTCCTGCTCAGTGGAATGCAATCCAACCAAACCTGTAACTGCTCACATCAGTGTGAAAGCAGCTCCATGATTGGTCGGACCAGGCTAACCCTCAGCGCTCATTTTGAGGCTTGGGGCCTGTGCCAGCATTTCACCGGCTATTACACAGCCCAGGGATTGCTGGGTCTTCAGTGCGCATGATGGGCTGGCCATAGGTAGCGAGCCAGCCAACCCGACATGCGCACTGAAAGGGGCAGCAGTAATCCTGCAATATCAGAATTCAGTCCCGCCACGTCTCACGTCCGCTCTTTACACAGCACAAGCTGGTGGCAAAATGAAACGGCATTATTATGCCATTTTATTAATGTCTTTTTGCCTGTTGCGCTCGCAGCAGGTGGGCGACTCTCCTCTGCTCTTGTGGAGGCGCTGCTGCTGCCACTTAGATGCAATTGAGCCATTTTGAGCTAGAGAACGGACAATATTTCCTACCTTTGTTCTTTGTTACCTGCTGAGTGACATGGCACATGTGAATCCACTGTTTCAATCCTCAAGCCGGAACTTCAGTGCTGCAGCGTATGTCTTTGATCGATCCATCATGCTGGTGTAATTTAAAACCTCTTCTGTGAGTGAGACTTTGTGTTTAGACATGTTTACTGAATTCAAACTATACCTTGAAACCATTTATAGACTTCGAACTATTTGCTGTCCCATTTAATTCTTTAGTGATTTCCGGTATTTTTATCCTACGTTGTTAAACTAATTTAAACATTTGTCCATAATGTGGACTGTAACTGGGCCAGATGTCTGAAACACTGGTCACACATTGCAACTAGTATTTTTGCAATCAATGTGCAATTTTGCAAGCTGACATTTGTACTAATAGGTCGGTTCCCAAAATTCTGAATTGTAGTGGATCTCAATATGACCTTCCTCAAAAATATATGTGAGGTAGGTTGCTAGGTGTGACACAGTACGATTAGTGGCCACCACAGAGATAATGTCCTGCTGGGGTCAGCTGACCACCATGACTGATTGCTTTTTAAATAATAACAACGTTTGTTTGAAAGTAGGCAGTGGTCCCCTGGACCATTGCCTACTCCTCAACATTTTTTTTTTATATTAACAAAGGGGAATTGGTTTCCACCCTATATTTGGGGTTAATAATTTCTGAATGGTTTACGACTGCTATTTCAGTTTTAAACCATTGATACATGTGGATCGGAATTGCTATTTGAAAGGGTCATCTACAATACGACCTTTCCAAACAGCAATTCCTTATCCCTTTCTAACTCCATTTTAGGAGTTTACAAAAGTTACTACTACTACTCAAAGGAGTTTAGTACATTGCAAAAAGCATTTTTGTTGTTGCACACTCCGAATCAGAGCATTTGAGACCATAATAATTCTTTGCACATAACGATAGTAGGACAAAGGCTATTTGGATAATGAAATTGAAGAGTTAATGAATTATGGCAAGAAATAAATAAGCAATCTCCAGGGCTAAGTAGGTCAAAGCCCCTGCAAATTACTTTGATAACATAGAGCCCAAGTGGACCATTATAGTAGTATTTTATCTAGGATTGCAGAAGCCAACAGAAGCCGAAAGCAGAGTCACAAACTAAAACAAGCATTGTCAAAGCCAATAGGTCTGGCTTTAAGGAACGTTATATGGTAATGAAGCATTACAAGTAAATAGTACGACAATAGATGTGTATTTGTGTGGAAGCAAAGAAACTGTAGACTAATATTGGTGAGGGTTAAAAGGTCAGGTGCCAGTGTAGAGCCAGACCTAAAACTCAATGTATGTTAATGACTGCCCTTCTCCCATCTGTGCTGATGCCAGAGGAAAAACAACATAAATGATCTAGTTACCTTAGACACTCTAATAGCACTGCAATGTCATGTGTGTGCCCTTGAAAGTTCAAGCCTAAGCTGCTAAATAAGTAAACACATATGATCACAGCTGCGTGGAGGGCAATCACTTTTTTTGTGGAAGTACACAACTTCTAACCAATCAAAACATGTACTGGCTCCCAATATGTGGGAGTAGTTAAACCCCTCTCAAGTGATGTAGCCCCTGTCGAGTGATTCTTAAATAATTATCTGCCGATCGCTGCGCTGTCAATCCAGACCAAAAAATGGAATGAAAGCAAGATGGCTTCACAAAACTCTAAAACCAATCTTCATCAACGCGTGAAAAAGAGCTGCACTTGGCATGCCAAAGCCAATAAAGTCTTGTCACAGCGGTACTCAGAAACATGGAACCAGGATGAGTGGGATTCAGAATGGCTGCCACACCCAGAGCTCTCTCCAGGCTATAGGAGCTCCCCTAGTGTTCATTGCCCACGCGTTGCCTTTCTTGGACCACACTGCACTTCCCCCATGCCTCTGTGCAGAGTGGAGATCCGAGAGACTTCTAGACAGCTTTTGTTCAGCTCTCCAGTATGCACACACCCTTGTGGCTTTTCAGACGATGCACTGCTGCCAGCTGTCCTAGGCGTGTGTTGCCTTTTACGCCCTTCTAGGCTGCCATAAGGGTTGTATGACATTACTACGCATTCCTTCATCATGCACATTTCTACATCGCAGATTTTACAACTCATACAACAACCACACATTTACATTCACTCACATTTGAAATACCTTCACCACGCAATCAAGTTCCATGCACACCTACACGCTTACTCTTACTGAAAAATCATGCCACAGTCTAACACTGCCACCTACTGTTCAAATATTATACATTAATTCTTAATGACTTGTATTGTGAAGACTTAAGTGCCAACAGTCTTCACACTCGCCTATATGATGGTTCTATAGCTGTAACTGCTTCACCATTTGTGTAGTTCTGCAGTGCGCAGCAGGCAAGTGAAGCAGAGCCGGGTACCTTCTTTCTATTCTTTATTTTATTTGCCCTTGTTATGACATTGATCTGTACTACTCAGGAAGCTTGTCTCTACCCATGCTGTTTCTGCTCTGCCCTACCCTTGAATTCCTTTCTCTTCCCCATATTGTCAATCTTATCCCTGGAGGAGTTTTGGTTGTGGATATGGGAGGATTCTGCACAGCAAGTGTCTTCATCACGACATCACACATTCACTGTCAGGGGCGCACACTACCAAGGAGGAGCTCAGAGGGCAGATGGAGTTTGACACTTATCACTAACTGAAACCAGATGATGAACCTGCGGGAGAGCCCTAAAAAAGAATGTGGAATCCCACACAAAGAGAGGGTTAGCACCACAATGAATCCCTCCAAATACTCTAACACACACAGCTACCCTGAGCAGAGTGTCACTGAGCCCCTGGACACGGTGGTGCTTGGAGTGGACACAGTGGCCTCAGGCAAATGCCTGTGGTATGGTGGGGAACAGTGGCATAGATAGCCCTCCTGCCACCCTGGGTGCCCCCTAAGTTTACCGCCCGGTGCTGTTAAGAGCGCGGGGTGGTGGCAGATTAACAGCTTGTTTGTGGCTGCCGACAGGCGAATTGTTCGGGGGGGGGGGGGGGGGGTTGGCAGCTGATGACAGATTACTTTTTTGTGGGGGGATGGTGGTAGTCGACAGACAGGACTTGCTCACCTCTGCCGCCCCCAAAAACAGAGCCGCCCGGGGCGGCCTCCTCCATGCTGTCCCCTAGCTCTGCCACTGGTGGGGAAGACTCTAAGCACCCAGAAAAGGGTATGAGGAAGTCATAGCATAATCACTGTGGGGAGCTGTCAGGCCTGGACTGAAAACCCAAAGCAGTCCGGGAAAATTTGTTGGACCAGTCTCGTGAAGCACTGCTGCTTTTGTTACCGTGGGCCGATATTGCAGCACTGCGGCAGAACCCGCCGCGTTTTGATGACGCGGCGGGTGCGCCCCACCACAGATTGGTGCCGGCTCCAGCTGTGACCCGGAAGCTTCCGGGTCAGAGGGGAGGGACCAGGAGGGGGGCGGGCCAGCTAGAACTGGCCTGCCTCCATACGGCAGTAGTTAAAAGGCCGGGAGAGCGCGGGAGGCGCCCTCTTGCCCCCACGCTCTCCAGGCCCTCTTCGTGCCCCCATCTAGGGGCTGAAAATTTTCTTGTTTGTTTTACAGGTTGTTTTCGGGCCCTGGAGGGTCGCAGAGGTTTTGGTCCCCCTGCAGTGGATTCGGCGCAAACACAGGAGTTTGCGACATCGGGACATCGTTCGGTGGTGGTGAACATTTTTTCCTCGTGGAAGCGTCAGAACCCGGCAGCAGGCGAGGGATCTACCACGAGCTCGGGCGGTGACGGGGGCTAAGAGCGGGCACATTTTTAAATAAGGCAGCAGGAGCTGGTGGGGGAGACCCGCAGTGGTCATTGTGTTGGCAGCAATAGCGGGGGCAATTTATCGAGCTACCGGAGTGGAGCGCGGTAGCAAGAGGAAACGTCCATTTCATAGGTGCAGGTCACGGGGTGAAACAGTGCCAGGAGCTGGTTGTCGTGTATTTTTTTAGCGCAGCCTTGTTGCGGGCGGAGTTTTCTGAATAGGTCTATTTTCAAAGTGGAAAATGCTCGTTTTTTTTACGTTTCATATAAGGCGGTGTTATAGCGATTTGGTACCAACTGCGGGCATAGTCAAGGTTGCGGTCGCCCAAAGTAGTCGCTCCTTTGCCAGCACTCGAGCACTGTCTAATACTGTTAGGTATTGTTTAGTCAGGTGAAGCAGGGGCAGCTCTGGTCAGTATGTGGATGGTAGACCAAAGTTGAAAGCTCCCTTTGTTTTCTTTGCAAAACGCTAACAAGTTACATTGTGAGTTCTTTACGCTCAGAGAGGCAAGCACGCCAATGAATTAAGAGCAAGCTAGTTATAGTGTATTATGGCGCTGGCCCTGTAACATAGCGCAAAGCAAGGGCGGAAGTTCAACTGTAAGGTCCAAGTTCCTTACAGGGGGCAGTACTGTGTTCTAACTTTCCTCGCAGAGTGGGCCTTCACTTGGGGTGGCCCTGTAATTTTGTGGACAGAAAGGAGGGATGGGTTTCACCTGCAAAGGTGTAACTTTCTTTCTGGAAGTGACAGTACTGTGTGCTAACTTTCCTTTCATCGTATGCCATCACCAAGGTGGCACTACGGATTGAGCTGACGGAGAGTGGCGCGATGGACAACGCTATCCGAGGACACAGGCAGGCCTGCATTTCACTGCTTCTGTCGGGCCGCCGGGCTAGAGTGCGCTCGCCCAAGCACCCAGGCTAGCTGGTGTGTTGCGGTCACAGTTGCGTGGTGCTTACGGCCAGCCTTTGAGCCTCCAACTTGCATGCAGGTACAAGGCACATCGTGCCCATAAGTGTGTCATTGAGTGTAGGTTGTTTACCAATCACAAAGAAAAAGCAATGTCTAGTGGGCGCGGCGCTAAGCGTTCCCGCATGGAGCTTATGCTGCAGGGCATGATGCGCAAGATGTCAACTATGGACAGGCGAATGGGGAAAGCGAACCAGTTGGGGAGGAATGTGGTGGAACTGAGCCAGAGGTTAAATGATCAGGCAGGGCCATCGGGGAGACCTAAGCGTGTTATAGTGCCCCCTCAACCCAGGGGGGGAACTAGATGTTTTGCCTAAGCGGGGCAGAGCCAAGAGGAGTAATGGTCTGGCCCCCAAGTTACGAGTAGTATGTGGGTCACCTGGGGTAGTCCCCGACGGAGTGCCCACACCACAGGTAGTACCCATACCTCCTCTACCAACCCTGATAAGTTTACCGGTGGTAACAGCTCCGGCCTCACTACCGACACCCGCAAACATAGCGGCCCTGGAGGTCCCAGCGGCAATTACAAGGGTACCAGTGTTGAACCCGGCACTGCCCGGGTGCGCGACATCGGACCATCCCCCTCAGATATTGCACCTCCCGGTGTTGGTCAGGTTCCCCCTGAGCTGGCACCACAGATAGGGGTAGTACTCCACTGGATGGGGATTGGGGGGATGTTACATTCCGCAGAAGATCCCTCCGCAGAGGCGCAAAAAATGGTAGCAAAGATCATGATGGCCAGGGGTGGCAGGGGGGGTTGCCATGCGCACCGATTTATCCTCAAGCAGTATGTTCGGGCAGCGACGCAGGACAAGACAGGAGTGTTGCACCAACGCGAGTTGTTGAAAGTGGCAAGGAGGTTGCTTTGCCGGTACTAGGGACAGGTAAAATACCCTCCAGGAGAGAAAACCTGGCCCAGCATAATGCACAAGGGGTGAAGGAGTTCATTTGGGTGGGCAAGTATGTTCATATGTTTTCACTGTTAATTGATAACAGGGAAATTGAGTATGCCAAGACACAGAAGGACTGGATGCTACCCAGCAAATACCGGTCCCAATTGGCAAAATTCAGGGTGGAGGAAACATTGATTAATTGGATTAGAGCCTTCTCTGTCTTTATGGCAGTCAGGGCCGAGCATTCCCCCAACTTGCAGGCAAAAATGGCATGTTACCAGAGTAGAATTACAACTTTCAGTGACAAGCATGGGGGGGGGGATGGGTGGAAGGAGTATGACATAGCCTTCAGGAAAGCCAAAGAGTTTGACCAATCATTATCCTGGGATAGGGTCGATTCTATTTCATGGTATGGCCAGTTTACAGGTGGGCAAACAGCAGGTGCGTGCACAAGCTGGAACAAAGGCTATCCCACCAAACCCCAACAGCCCTTTAGGCCAGCGCAATGGGGTGACGCGTCCGGTAAGGCCAGAGGCAGTGGGGATCGCAAAGGCGTGTGTTGGGATTTTAACAGACGTACATGCACCAGTGCAGCGGGCACTTGTAAGTTCAAACACGGATGTTACATATGTGGCCACTCTTCCAACCCAGAAACAGCATGCCGCTCCAAAGGTAACACCTCAGGAAACAGGGGAAGAAAGAAACACGACTAAGTGGGGAGGCCTACGGGTCGCTCACTCACCCATTGACGTGCTGGCTATGATTCCTTGGCTTAACAGGTACCCAGACCATGCCTCTGCGAGGATGCTACAGGAAGGTTTCTCACATGGCTTCAGGATCCCAGCAGTGGGATATACCGGGATGCCAGAATGTAGGAATTAACTTTCAGTTAGGCACAACCCAGTTGTGGTGGTGACATAAATTGATAAAGAACTGCGCCTGGGTAGGATAGCAGGTCCCTTTAATGACATCTCTGTGCCTTATTTTGTTTGCTCACCCCTCGGAGTGGTCCCAAAAAAGAAAAGGGCGAATACAGACTCATCCACAACCTCTCGGCACCTAGGGGTGCATCATTAAATGACACTATCGATGAAGGCATTTGTAGTGTTAAGTATGCGTCTTTTGACCAGGCAGGGGATATGTTGAGGATGCTTGGGCGTGTGGCCCTGATGGCTAAATCAGACATTGAATCTGCTTTTTGGCTACTGCCAATGCACCCCCTAGATCAGCATCTGCTGGGTTTTTCCTTTCAAGGCAAATTCTATATGGATATGTGTATTCCCATGCGTTGCTCTATTTCTTGTGCCTACTTTGAAACATTCAGTTCCTTTCTGGAATGGGTTTTGAGGCAGACAACGGGACACCACCATGTCATGCACTACCTGGACGACTTTCTTTTTCTGGGCGCAGCGGGCTCACAGAAGTGTGCATGGGCATTGCAGGAATTTTGCATGCTTATGCGGGCTTTTGAGGTCCCGCTGGCTCCAGGAAAAAACAGTGGGGCCAGCAACATTCTTGGAATTTTTGGGCATAGAATTAGACTCAGTGGAGGGTTGTTTCAGGTTACCCAAAGAAAAAATCAAGAATTCAGAGCAGCCCTACAACAATGTTTGCTTAAATAGAAGGTGACGCTACAGCAGCTGCAACAGACCGTGGGTCAGCTGAATTTCGCACTGAGAGTAATACCCATGGCACGCCCCTTCTCCTGCTCAATCGCGCAGACCATGAAGGGCCTGCGGGAAAAACACCATCGCACTAGGTTGTCGGTCGAGGTTCGCCAGGATATGCGTATATGGGTGGCATTCCTGGAGGATTTCAACGGCAGAGTAGGGTGGTGCGGTCCCCCCACTACGTCGGCGGAGTTAGGTCTATGGACTGATGCTGCGGGCAGTGTGGGGTTTGGTGCCATACTTGGAAACAAGTGGGTGGCACAACGGTGGCCGGCTTGGTGGGAAGAAAGTGGTTTGACAGCGAACATCGGCTTTTTGGACCTTTTTCCTATATGGGTTGCCTTAACGGTTTGGCCTGAGCAGTTGCGTAATCAATCTGTGATCTTCTGGTTAGATAACATGACCGTAGTGAAATGTATCAATCAAGAGGCAGTGCGGTGTAAGTTTATACTCCGCCTCATGAAGGAGATTGTGCTGAGATGCTTAAAATTGAAAGTACAGTTTAGGGCTAAACATGTCCCAGGGGTTTTGAATAACGCAGCTGACACACTCTCTAGCTTCAAGATGCAGGTATTCAGGGAACATCTACCATCTGCAGAGGCAACACCGGCACACTTCCCAACAACACTTTGGCAAATTGGTGCCCTCAGCTACAGAACCTCGTCGCAGCCAGCCTAGCCCCCAGGACCAGGACGGCTTACCAAGAGGCGTTAATGTCTTATTGCTCATTTTTGGGTCAGGACTGGGGGGAGAAGTGCGATCAGGAGGGGAATTTTACCCTGTACATGGACACATTACACAAAGAGGGGCGCTCAGCAGCAACAGCTAGCAGACACAAGGCGGCCGTCTCTTTCTTTGCGCAGCTAAAAGGGGCCAAAGATCCCACAAACAGTTTCATAGTGCGGAAGGCATTGAGGGGGTGGCGGCGCCTGCAAGTGACTACCACTGATTCCAGACAACCTATAGGTTTAGAGCGGCTTGCAGCAGTATTGGATGCCTTGCCTGACACTTGCAGCTCCTCAGGGGAGTTACTACTATTCAGAGCCGCCTTTCCATTGGCCGTTTATGGGGCAATATGAGTAAGCAAATTGGTGGCTAGCAGCAAGCTGGACATGCTAGGGGGTCTCCGGTTCAAACACACAAAGATAATAGATGATACACTGTTGATAACCATATTTAAATCAAAAACAGATCAGGAGGCCCGGGGGGATATTTTGATACTCCACCGGGCGTGGACTAATCCTTGCTGCCCAGTGTCCCATGTTGAGTCATTTATAAAGCAATGGGCAGGCACGGCAGTGGGAGCATTGTTAATACATGCGGACGGTACCCCATTGACCAGGTTTCAGTTCCAAAGAGTTTTGGCAATGGCAATCAGCACAGCGGGTTTAAATCCTAAGGATTTTGGGACGCATTTATTCAGAATAGGATCGGCCACTGAAGCGACAGCGAGAGGGTTGCATGCCAACAGTGTAAAGAGGATTGGGAGATGGTCTTCCGACAGTTATAAATGTTATGTGCGGCTGCACATGTTGTGAGACACAACTAAGTCACGCTGACACCTGTCTTGTTGTTTGTTTATGTTTCAGTTTCTCGGGCCTGTGACACAGGGCGGAAACTATTACCGGGTCATCACCAGCATCCATCCTCATCACGGCGGACTCAAGAACACAGGAAGGAGACTCAAGTAGTATGGGTTGTTGGTCACTCGTATGTTAAGCGCGCTAAACCCACTTTCCTTTCAGGCGAATGTAGACAGAGGACGGAGCAGGGGGGTTTCAAGGTTTCCTTTCATGGTAGGGGGGGCTCTGCCTCAGCCAGCTTAGGGGGTTCTTTTCAGAATTACTCGACAAACACACCCTGCCGCCCTCATTGGTTATCTTACACGTGGGTGGAAACGACTTGGAAACACTGGGCAGGAGGGTCCTGATGGAAGAAATCATCTCTGTAGCGGGTTGGTTAGCAAGAATATGCCCAGGCTGCACCAAAGTGTGGTCTCAGTTGATACCTAGGCTGCAATGGAGGGGGGGGACTCTGTTAGGGCGTTGAATCACTCGGTAAAGAGGATCAACAACAAGATTGAGAAATTATTTTGATCACCTCAATTGCAGAATATTCCACATGGGTGCATCTGGGGGGACCATTACTACTTACAGGATGGGGTTCACCTGACTGGGGCAGGTAATGAATTACTGACAAAGAATATTTTGGCTTGGTTGGAAGGTTTTGCTAGGTAGGTATGACCTTTCAGAGTAGGAGGTTTGGGGGGGCCAGATTGTCGGTCAACTATGCTGGCCTGTGGAGGTAAGGTCATGATTGGTGAGCAGTCAATTTAAGGTCCTTAGGGTGCGTCACCATTCTCGAATGGGTTCGCTCAGGGAGAGTGTTGGACAGGCCACGTGAACGGCTTGCTCCCTCCCCGCATGACAAGGCCCGAGCCCGGCCCTCCAGGTGTAACCCACAGTAACCACCCGCTCCCCGTCTCATACGGGACCCCTGCCCCCGGACATCCCTGCATCATGGGCCCAAATCACTACCGGCCCCCTCGCCCGGCCTGGGCGCCATCTTGGACATTGCACCACGATCGACCCTAACCCTGGGCCTGGCCAGGCCCCGACATCCCGGCACCACCATCCACCCAGGAGGTGAACGGACCACTTGGCAGGTCAATGGGAGAAAGAAGTGTCGATGGCTCTCCCCCGCCAGGTGCCGATCGCCCCCAGCTCCCCCAGGCGCTGGCTCCACCCCCCTGCTGGGTGTCTGGACTCCCTCATCCCGGACCTCCCGACCTCCAAGTCCGAGGGTCCGGACATCAAAGGGCGCCAGACCTATAACTGGGGCAGCTCCAGAGCAGGAAGGCAGTTGTATCCTGGAGTCGAGAGACGCAGTGAAGAACTCATCCTTGACGGACTACTGGCGCTGCCGTAGCCCTGCCTTGCGAACTACCGTCTTGCCTGCTGGCGCTGCCGCAACCTTCTGAAGCCTTCATCCTCGTCGGGACCTGCTGGCGTGGCCGCGGACCGTTTGTAACTACCACCTTCTCGGGACCTGCTGGCTCCGCCGCGGCCCGATCATCTAGAACGCCGAGCTCGAGGATTGTGAGCTATCCATCTTATCATCGCATCTACCAGATTGGTAACGAGACTGTCCCGCTACCCCTTCTCCCCAAACCAAGAGACTAGAACCGAGGGGACCCCTGAGTCCAGACCTCCTTGTACCATTCCACCGTACTTAACGAATTGCTTATAAAGAACGTTAAACCTTATTTCTGTGTGGTGTACCTCTGTGGGGGGGAAGTTACTCGTCTGTACGATCGCTGGAGACGGCTCTCCCCGGAGACCTCTCCCCTTGTCCTCAGCCGACCCTCCCGGTCCGTCTAACATTGGTGGCCAGCGGCGCGATCCAAATCGACGCGTAATCGTACAGAGAGTAGCTCACCCCACGACGAAACCACAATGACAACCAAAGAGAGCGGATCCACCGAGAAATTCCAGATGGAGAAATTGGAAGAGTACAGCCATCGTGAGTTGAAACAATTCTGCATTGAACTAGGTATCGCTACCACCGGTCTGAGTACTAAAGACGATTTCAAGCACGCCATTGAGTCATGGGCAGAAACCGGGGCCGTCAGACCCCCGGACCAAAATGTTGCAGCATCAGAGAGGAACACCACGGCTCCCGAGGAGCGAAGAACGGGTCTCTCGCAGGAAGAGATCCAAGAGAGAGAAAAAAACAGACTACATGAGTTAGAAATGGCCCGGCTCAAAATGGATGGCGAACTCAAATTAGCCGAACAAAAACTGAACCTAGAACATCTGCGGCTCCGAGAAGAACGGGAAGAAAAACAGAGACAAAGAGAACTCGAAGAAAAGAGACTAGCGTATGAACACGAGCGCAAGCTAGCAGAAATAGACTTACGTAAGCAGAACAAAGAATTAGGGGTGCCCGAGCAACCGCGCACCCCAGGAGCAACAGAAAAGAAAGTACACATCCCCAAGGATGTCGTTCGAGAATATTTCCGAGATGACGACATACAACAATGGTTCAAGGCCTACGAGATCGCTATGACCTCCCACCGGATCGATCGAAGTGACTGGGGAGCCGGGCTATGGGGGAGGTTCGTCAATGAGGGCCGCGACGCCCTGTTACAGCTCCCAGACCACCTGATGACCTCCAATGACCACATGAAGGCTACCCTCCTCACCCGCTATGGGCTCACACCCGAAATGTACCGCCAGAGGTTCCAAGATTGCACCCGGATCCCGGGTACAACTTGGGTGGAGTATGTGAACTATTTCAGTCGAGCCTTCGAGGGTTGGATCAAGGGAAGCAATGTAACGACCTACGAGCAACTCTTCAATCTCATGGTGTGGGAACACCTATCTAACAACTGCTTCATCGAGCTCAGGCAGCACCTCCTCGACAGTAAATTGACTGATCCACGGCAGCTCGCAGCCGAGGCTGACCGGTGGGAAATCACCCGAGTGGGCCGGAATGGGCCACATGAACAGAACCGGAACAACCACGGTCAGCACCGTCCCCGAGGAGGAGGAGGGGGCCAGGGACGAGGAAGAGACAACGCCCCGGCCACTCCCGCTGCCAACACCCCACCCCGGCCAACCGGGGCAACCCCCCGGCGCGCCCGGGGTACAGAGCCAATGTCACGTGTCACCGATGCCAGCGAGTCGGCCACTACGCAAATGACCCGAACTGTCCACAGAACCAGACTCCGAGACCCCGCCAGATGGCTGCCGCCGCCCTGGTGGAAGAACAAATCTCCGAAGAACAAGAGGAGTGCGAGCAAGAACACCAAGAGTGGGAACCAGCCGCCATGGTTCTAGCATGCCTAGGGGGAAGAGACATGGTCCCGCGGGCCCCCCTACCCGCCAACACCAGGAAGTACAGCCAGTGGGTGAACATTAATGGACGCCGGGCCGAAGCCCTACGTGACACAGGGGCCAGTGTGACAGCCGTCCGCTGTCACCTGGTGACCCCAGAACAGATCCTGCCGAACATTCTCTGCCCTGTCCGTTCAGCCGACAATTCGGAGAGTCTATGCCGGATGGCCTGCGTCACCTTCGAGTGGGGAGGAGTCTCCGGCATGTTGAAGGTAACGGTCCGAGATGATGCCCCCGTGGACTGTCTCCTGGGGAATGATCTTGAGAGTTCCCCGTGGGCCGCCGTAGAGAGAAGAGAACACCTGGGGATGTTGGGCCTCCCGGACTGGGCATGCGTAACCACCCGGTCCATGGCCGCCCGTACCATCCCCCGACCTGAAGAACCAGAATGGCCAGCACCTCCTCCCCCGGTCGCTCCAGCAGAAGACGCCGACCGGGCCGACCCTCAAGAGCAAACCCCCGAAGAGCTCGCTCAGCCCCAAGACCTTCCCGACCTGGCTCAGTGGCGTCAAGAAGGTGGGCCCACCCAGGAACAGTTTCGTCAAGAGCAGAAGACCTGTCCCTCCCTCGAGGGACTCCGCCAACAAGCCCTCGCCCAGAGCGCAGGGGATACCTCCGGGGCCCATTGGGTCTATTGGGACAACGTCCTGTTGTACTGCGAACAGAGAATCGCGGAGTTGGGGGCCAGTCGAGTGCTAGTGGTGCCCCTCCGCTTTAGAGACTTCTTACTGAACCTGGCCCACGATGTCCCCCTGGCTGGTCACCTGGGTCAAGACAAAACCTACAGTCGCCTGGTGACCCACTTCTTCTGGCCCAAGATGAGAAACGACGTCCTCAACCACTGCCGGTCCTGCCCCACGTGCCAGGCCAGCGGGAAGAGCGGCCGCAAACTCAAAGCACCTCTGCAACCCTTCCCAGTTGTCACCACCCCGTTCGAGAGGGTGGGAATAGACATTGTGGGGCCCCTGGACCCCCGTACAGCACAAGGACATCGGTTCATCCTGGTCCTGGTGGACCACGCCACCCGCTACCCCGAGGCTGTTCCCCTGCGAACTGTGACAGCCCCGGTGGTCGGCCGGGCCTTGATGGGGATCTTCTCCCGGGTGGGCTTCCCCCGAGAAATCGTCAGCGACAGAGGCACGAACTTTATTTCCAAATACATGAAGTCCCTCTGGCAACAGTGCGGGGTCACCTACCGATTCACGACCCCCTATCACCCTCAAGGAAACGGACTAGTCGAGCGGTTCAACCGCACGCTCAAAGGGATGATTGAGGGGTTGGAAGAGCCCCTCCGTCGCCAGTGGGATGTGCTACTGCCGTGCCTCCTCTTTGCCTATCGAGAAGTCCCCCAGAAGTCCCTTGGTTTCAGCCCGTTCGAACTCTTATACGGACACCCTGTGTGAGGGCCGCTCAGCCTAGTCAAAGAAGGTTGGGAGATGCCCCCCCTGAAGAACCCTCCAGATGTTTTCAAGTACCTCCTGACCCTACGCAATCAGACCAGGCAATTCCGAGAAATGGCAAAAGCGAACCTGGAGGCCAGTCAGGAAGACATGAAAAGGTGGTACGATCAAAATGCCTCCTCCATCGAATTCGAACCCGGCCAACAAGTGTGGGTTATGTCCCCCACCGAACCATGCGCCTTGCAGGACAAGTGGACAGGGCCCTTCAAAGTGGTCGAGCGCAAGAGCCCTGTCACCTATCTCATCGATATGGAATCTGCACGGAACCCCCTCCGGGTCCTCCACGCCAATAGATTAAAACCCCACTTTGTGCGTTCGGAGCTCTGCCTCCTGATGGCGACAGACAGCGGAGCCGAAGAGGATTCCGAACCACTCCCTGATCTCCTACGGACTCGGGAGAAAGATGGTTCCGTGGACGGGGTCCGACTCTCAGAGGCCCTCACCCCGGAACAGCGCCAAGGCTGCCGAGACCTCCTACTGCAGTTTGCAACCCTGTTCTCCCTCACCCCAGGGGTCACCCCCTGGTGCTTGCACAACGTGGACACTGGAGACAGTTCCCCTATCCGACATCGGGCCTACCGCGTACCAGATCGGGTACGGGCCTGCATCCAGGAGGAGGTGTCAAAAATGCTCACGCTCGGGGTCATCGAGCCCTCAGACAGCCCCTGGGCCAGCCCAGTGGTACTGGTCCCCAAAGCGGCCGCCCCCGGCACCACTCCTGAGCTCCGGTTCTGCATCAACTACCGGGGCTTGAACGCTGTCACCAGAACCGACGCACATCCCATCCCCCGAGCAGATGAACTGATCGACCGCATGGGAGCTGCCCGCTACCTCAGCATCTTCGACCTGACAGCGGGCTACTGGCAGATCGGTCTCACACCCCGGGCCCAAGAACGATCTGCCTTCTCCACTCCTGATGGCCACTACCACTTCAAGGTCATGCCATTCGGCATGAAGAATGCCCCAGCAACTTTCCAGCGGCTAGTGAACCAGGTCCTGGCGGGACTTGAGGAATTCAGCGCTGCTTACCTGGACGATATCGCTGTGTACAGCCGCCACTGGTCCGACCACCTCAACCACCTCCGAGAGGTTTTGCAGGCCCTCCAACGAGCCGGCCTCATGATCAAGGCCAGCAAATGCCAAATTGGCCAGGGGTCCGTGACCTATCTCGGACACCAGGTGGGAAGCGGTCTGGTGGCCCCTCTGCAACTCAAGATCGCTGCCATCCAGTCCTGGCAGCCCCCCATCACCCAGACCGAGGTCCGCGCCTTCTTGGGACTCACAGGCTACTACCGGCGGTTCGTGAGGGACTATGGCAGCATTGTGGGGCCCCTCACGGAACTCACATCCAAAAACCACCCAAAGAAGGTCAACTGGACCCCACACTGTCAAGCGGCCTTCGAGAAGCTGAAGGCCGCCATGTGCTCCGCCCCTGTGCTCCAGGCCCCCGACTACAGTCGGGAATTCATCGTCCAAACGGATTCCTCCGACCATGGCATTGGGGCAGTCCTTTCCCAGTTGAATCCCGAAGGACTTGACCCACCAGTGGCTTTCATCAGCAGACGTCTCCTGGCCCGAGAGCAACGCTGGAGCACCATCGAGAGGGAGGCATTCGCAGTGGTGTGGGCCCTCAAAAAGCTCCGGCCTTATCTCTTTGGTACCCACTTCCGGGTGCAGACAGATCATCGGCCCCTGCAGTGGCTGATGCAGATGCGGGGGGAAAACCCCAAACTATTGCGTTGGTCCATCTCCCTGCAGGGGATGGATTTCACGGTGGAACATCGACCTGGGCAAGACCACGCCAACGCAGACGGCCTGTCACGCTTTTTCCGCCTCGACGAGGAGAGTCCCCAAGAGGATGGGTGACTCTCCCCGCCTTCAGCTGGGGGGGACGCATGTTGGACAGGCCACGTGAAGGGCTTGCTCCCTCCCCGCATGACAAGGCCCGAGCCTTGCCCTCCAGGTGTAACCCACAGTAACCACCCGCTCCCCGTCTCATACGGGACCCCTGCCCCCGGACATCCCTGCATCATGGGCCCAAATCACTACCGGCCCCCTCGCCCGGCCTGGGCGCCATCTTGGACATTGCACCACGAGGCCGCGTGGCCTCCGATTGACCCTAACCCTGGGCCTGGCCAGGCCCCGACATCCCGGCACCACCATCCACCCAGGAGGTGAGCGGACCACTTGGCAGGTCAATGGGAGAAAGAAGTGTCGATGGCTCTCCCCCGCCAGGTGCCGATCGCCCCCAGCTCCCCCAGGCGCTGGCTCCACCCCCCTGCTGGGTGTCTGGACTCCCTCATCCCGGACCGCCCGACCTCCAAGTGCGAGGGTCCGGACATCAAAGGGCGCCAGACCTATAACTGGGGCAGCTCCAGAGCAGGAAGGCAGTTGTATCCTGGAGTCGAGAGACGCAGTGAAGAACTCATCCTTGACAGACTACTGGCGCTGCCGTAGCCCTGCCTTGCGAACTACCGTCTTGCCTGCTGGCGCTGCCGCAACCTTCTGAAGCCTTCATCCTCGTCGGGACCTGCTGGCGTGGCCGCGGACCGTTTGTAACTACCACCTTCTCGGGACCTGCTGGCTCCGCCGCGGCCCGATCATCTAGAACGCCGAGCTCGAGGATTGTGAGCTATCCATCTTATCATCGCATCTACCAGATTGGTAACGAGACTGTCCCGCTACCCCTTCTCCCCAAACCAAGAGACTAGAACCGAGGGGACCCCTGAGTCCAGACCTCCTTGTACCATTCCACCGTACTTAACGAATTGCTTATAAAGAACGTTAAACCTTATTTCTGTGTGGTGTACCTCTGTGGGGGGGAAGTTACTCGTCTGTACGATCGCTGGAGACGGCTCTCCCCGGAGACCTCTCCCCTTGTCCTCGGCCGACCCTCCCGGTCCGTCTAACAGGGAGGGGCCAATGGTCTCTCCTAGAACTTCAGGGGCAGGATATCAGCTTGGTTGGATGGGTGAGGGGGAGGGAGTCGCGCTTTCTTTGGGCTTTTAGCCACCCCGCACGTACACTATGATGTCATTAAACGGCGCAGAGTGAAAGGGCCCTCCTTTGATTTAATGGAGTTCAAGGAGCGTACAGGGTAACCGGGAGAGGGGAAGTACTCTCCCGGTAACCAGGCCCTGTGGCGCATGCGCACTCATACGTGAGGGCGTAGCTGGGTAATAAGGATCTGACACCGGTTAGCAACCTTGCCGTAGGCCCAAATGCTAGGATGCAAAATTCATACGTAGATTGTTAGATTCGGTTAGGAAACACGCAGTATTAGACATTTGTTAAGGTTAGCCCTTTGATACCTGTCTACATTGCTATAAATCTAATGTCAGAATTTTGCATATTAATGATTGTGTAAATATTATTTTATTTCAACAATTTTTAATTTGTTTTCATGTTTTAATAAATAAGGCCGGGGGGTCGTGAGACTCCCTGCCTTCCAAAGAAAACTCCTCGCATGGCTATGTTGTGAATGTATCTAGGACCCTAATTAATTATCCCTGATTCATGTCCTTATGCGGTTATGATAAATCATGTCCTAATGAAGACATACAAATCTTACCCGTATTCAGCAATAGCCCACGCAGCCCAAATACGGCAAGGCTATTTCCTTAGATTCCTAGAGAGCACAACAAGTTCTTTCGACACACCAAACCTTCAGTAACCTGGGGATTCCCCATGACTTTGTTTTGATTTGTCATTGAACTCCTGCGAGCACTAAAGGAACAGTAAGTTCTTAGTGACATCTTTATTGACGTCTTATGTCCAACCTTACGTCAAATATGGTACCTTCCAGGTATAAATATACCAACACTTGCCTTAAGCAGACACACGGTGGTGTGGAGCAGAGCGGCTATCTACTTATCCAAAGCCCAGCTGATGCGAGAGCCGAAGGAAGCCGCCCCTCCCCTTTGACACACTGGAGAAGCTGCCTTTTCTCACGCCGAGAAATCCGGCTCCGGTGTTTCCAGTCACCCTTGCAGGTTACTGGGAGATCACGTTCTGAGAAACGAGATACAAGAGCTCCTTCATTTTATAACCAAGGTACGGAGCTGACTCAAACCTTAGAGAGAATTTTTGATTCAGATTCTTGGCAAAAAAAACAAACTTAACTTAAAACTGCAACTTACTTACTCCTTCCCACGTATTAGGCTGAGGTCAGGTACACCGGGGTAGGCGTATCTTAGAAGCACCAGTTGAGTTCGTTTAGTCAATGTTTTTATGCATGTAAATATTTTATACATTTTAAAGTGACATATGGCTAAGAAACCATATCAATGCTTTTACAGTATTATTTTATAATACTCCTTTTACTGTACGCACTTTACTTCATGATAATTATTGCAATTATAGCAATTCACTTCTCTTGCACAAGAAAAAAGACTGCTCAATAAAATAACACCTTTTTATTGAAAACGCCCATCTCTCTATTTCTCTGCACTCTGGTGGAACTAAGCATGCACGATTGACTGAGTGAAATAGCTGTCTATTGTTTTCACACAACTCCGGAGATACACTCCTTATTCTGTCCCGTTTACAGGCGGTAGTATCGGAATGTGAACAATTTTGTGTGCATTAAAGTTTGTTTACTTGTTTTTTCCTTAGGCCTTTTTTCCTTTTTACAGGTG
The DNA here is from genome assembly GCF_964263255.1 of Lissotriton vulgaris. Lineage (NCBI taxonomy): Eukaryota > Metazoa > Chordata > Amphibia > Caudata > Salamandridae > Lissotriton > Lissotriton vulgaris. The sequence continues at coordinate 893,676,497 of NC_141696.1, forward strand.
CCATATTTGTCGTATTTATTGTAGTCCTTGGTCAGGCGGTACGGTCATGATCGGTGAGCAGTCAATTTAAGGTCCTTAGGGGGCGTCACCATTCTCGAATGGGGTCGCCCAGGGGGAGGGGCCAATAGTCTCTTCTAGAACTTCAGGGGCAGGATATCCGCTTGGTTGGATGGGTGCGGGGGAGGGAGTCACGCTTTCTTTGGTCTTTTAGCCACCCCGCACGTACACTATGACGTCATTAAGCGTCGCAGAGTGAAAGGGCCCTCCTTTGGTTTAATGGAGTTCACGGAATGTACGGGGTAACCGGGAGAGGGGAAGTACTCTCCCGGTAACCGGGCCCTGTGGCGCATGCGCCCTCATACGTGAGGGCGTAGCTGGGTAATAAAGATCTGACACCGGTTAGCGATCTTGCCATAGGCCCAAAATGCTAGGATGCTAAATTCATACGTAGGATGTTAGATTCGGTTAGGAAACACGCTGTATTAGACATATGTTAAGGTTAGCCCTTTGATACCTGTCTACATTGCTGTATATCTACTGTCAGAATTTTGCATATTAATGATTGTGTAAATATTGTTTTATTTCAACAATTTTTAATTTGTTTTCATGTTTTAATAAATACGGCCAGGGGGGTCGTGAGACCCCCTGCCTTCCAAAGAAAACTCCTTGCATGGCTAATTACTTTAAGGGTTGATGTGGTGGTGCACAGGACGGGGAGGGGGTGGTCGATAGTCCCAGACCATACAACCCTCAACCTTCCAGCCTGCCGGGGAAATGCCCGATGCCTGCTATGGCCAGTTCGGCCTTAGGAGCTGTGAATTTACTTGACTCCCTCTGCAGTATTTTTGCTGTGGGCCTGACTTCACTTGACGCTTTTCTTACAAGCAAACTCTAGAGGTGTAGTGATGTTTTTTTATTTTTTTATTACACGCCCTTTGTTTTCTGACCTCAGATTTGATGCTGCCTCTTTTGAGAGGACTGTGATTCTCTTTCCAGGGATGTCTGGATTACTGGGATGAAGCCACTTACAGCATTCATTCTGACATGACAAAAACATAACCGGACTCTGCCACCCAGATGTTTTGCTGTTTTTGTTTCTTTCTCCATTAGAATTTGGAAGAGATAAAAATCTATAACCTTAGACCTGTAGTCATGTATATAGTCGGAGCTCAGCCTGCAACACATCTCAGTTTTGGTGAGGAGAGGTTGTGGTGATTATTTGCTGTGAGTTTGTCCTTTCTTTGGTGGTCTGCATAGAACACTGGCTTTAATCGCTTTATTTAGCATTTGTCTCCATGTCATGGGCACTCGCTTTTCGAGCTCTGTGCTTTCATTCAATAGAGCTGTGCTTTCTGGGGATTATAACCTATGCTTGTTTTTGCTGACAAAGGGGACTCAAATATCAGAAAAAATGATCTGTCAAAATGAAGGGCCTCATTTATTCACAGCCGGATTCCACTTTTTTGATTTTCCAGTGGCGCAATATGCCACTGCCATATTTATGAGGCCACGTAAAGCAATGCTACGCTGCGTTTCATGGCCTTTGAAATATGTCTCCCTTTCACCTAAAAAATTGTGTGAAAGGGGCGTTTCATGGGTGTTGCTGGGGGCGTTCCCAGCAACATATATGGCTTTTTGACACTGCGTAGGATTTACATGAAATCGTAAGTCTGAGGCAGCGCCAAAAACTTACGTCTCCCCGCGGGAGGGGTATGGGAGGCACAACAAGGAGAAATATCTTTATTTCTCCTCCTCTTCTCTTGCATTCTACAGAACACATAGAAAGATGAAACGGCCTATTGTGATTGTTTTTGTGAAGGAAGGCTTCCCTTCCTGCACAAAAATAATCATCCCCGAAACGCAGGCATCCAGGTGCCTGCGTTGGCTCACAGCAGCCCATTATGTGCCAGCACAGGGGGAAGGGACAGTAATGCACCCTATCCAATAGATACGATGCATTCCTGCTATTTTCTTTTTCCGTAGGGCAGCGCAGCAGCACAGGCCTGCGGCGCTGCCCTACGGTAAAAACACATGAATGTGGCCCAAAAGTCCAAGGAATTAACAATGGCATCCTTTAGAGAAGAAGCAATACGTCGAGCATAATTTTACTTGAACATGAGTAGCCCCCATTCAATGAGTGTGAATTGTTTTATTAAGCAGGTACAGAATTGACTTGGCATTTCATATTGGTTAAAGGACTGCAGACTTGCGATGAGTTGATATTTGTTTGGTGAAAAGGGGATGCGCACTTGCTGTGAGTGTAATGTGTTTGCATTGCCCAGTGGTGTGATACTAGCTTGGTGAAGATGGTGTGTATATTTTCCATGAGTGCAATCTTTGGAAAAGGAGGGCACGCACTACATTGTATGCAGTCCACTTTTTTCCTCCCAGTCTTCCGTGGAAACAGATGCTGGTCACTCGCAGGCTCTTCTATACAACTGTTTATGGCTTCAAAACAGGGCTTCTGGCTTTCTTGAGTTATAAGGAATACTCTTGCATGCTTTTGCACTAGCAATGCCTGCAGAGCTCAGCGCCTCTACATCATTGTGCATTGTGCATCTGCTGTGTCTGTTGGGCAGTTGACGGTGGGCAGAGGAGCACACTGACCACAGGGGGTTGGTGGGGGGTGAAGAGCGCATCCAGCAGGCCGTTCAATTAAGCATTTTGCCCAGACAACTTCTTGAACTCTTCTCTGTCAATTCTGGCAGCACCTGAGTAAGGGACCTCCTGTTCTGGCTGTTGGATGCTCACAGCTGGTGCACAAAGCATTGGTGGCATGTTCTAGAGCAGGTAAGGCATTCAGGGCATTCAACTTCCTTTATTCCATCTTTCCTGATCAACACTGAGTTAAAAACCTCAGTCTCATTAAAAGCTACATTGCAACTGATTCTGAATTGTCCCTCATTCCTTCCCTTCTCACTTAAAGTACTTATTCAAAAACTCCAACTACCAAATCATCACTTTGGGTGGCTTGTGATTATTACCCCTCCCCGTACCATCTCTGCAGTTTTTTCATGTAGATACCTCCTGGAATAAGTCCAGTCTCAATGCCCTTAGAATTCTTGGGCATCCATATTAGATGTACCTTCTTGAAAACAGTCCATGACCGGTTTCCAAGTAGGCTCAAATTTCTTCCAATCATTGTGTAGGTCACATGATGTAATTTCAATTACTCCCAGTGTCCATTGCATTCATGCCCAATTTATATAATCTTGGACCTTAGTCTTTTCCCTTTTTGATATGATTACTTGTTTCACTGCAAGGAGTACTTGTGCTACCACTTACCAATCCCTCCCTGTCTGTCCCTCCTAATTCTTTGGCTTTACCCACCACTGTCATATGGCTTGTACCAAAGTCTGAAACCAGGGAGAGGGGATATCTGTATTGTTTTGTTTACTGATTCTAGCATGTTAGTGCACCACGTCACTGTTGGAGGATTTATTAACTGGGTGGGAAACCCCTGACTACTGTTTCCCCTAAAAAAGTGATAGAAAGAAAACGATAAAACACTTATCTGGGTATATATCTTCTTTTTGAGGGACGGCCACTGCTGGGTACCTAACGAGGAAGAGGAATCTCCAAAGAACCCAAGGAGTAAAGATTTCCTTAGTTTCATAAGCTAATTCCCATCTTGAGCAATGAAGAAATATAGAGAAAACCAAGTAACATTTGCGTCCTTCCTCTTTGTCGTCCTGGAAAGTGTCACACTAAGCAATGCAGATTCAGAGAATGTTAGCCTACATTGACACCCATGCAAATGTATGGCAAAAGTTGTAGGGGCTGATTCACAGAACTAATCTGAGATAAAATCCTAAACTTACTACTTTTGGTATTCACAGAAGGCATTTAGTAGTAGTAAAGTTAGGACTCCAAACTTTACTACTGCTAAATGCCTTTTGTGAATTCCGAAAGTTGTAAAGTTAGGATTTTGTCTCAGTTTAGTATTAGTAAAGTTAGGAGTCCTAACTTTACTACTACTAAATGCCTTCTGTGAATACCAAAAGTAGTAAGTTTTGGATTTTATCTCAGATTAGTTCTGTGAATCAGCCCCTATGACTTTTGACATACATTTGCATGTGTGTCAATGTGGGTTAGCATTCTCTGAATCGGCCCCATTGTGTGTAAAAGAAAAGGCAACTTAAGAATGCTGAGCATGTAAATGGCGATGTTTCTGCTAGGCCTATCCTGACAACTTAACACCATCACCATTATCCGAGGGTCTGATGGGATTCGAAGGCTAGTGTCCTTATTTATATGGCTTGAATCTCTTTCCAGAATGTTTTGATCATCATTCATGACCATTGCATAGCCCTCCATGTTACACCCTCTCTAACATTTTCTATCTGTGTGCACGAAGGAGTGGTGCAATTTTTGTGGAGTCATGCACCAATCGTACATGTTTTTGCATGAAGACCCCCTTCCCCTATACACTATGAGCTGTATTTGGGGTGTCCCTTAACAATCAGCCTGGCCTACTTCTCTTGTGTAACTTCCTTTTTCAGCTCCCTGTCCCATTTCTACATGTAGGGTCATTAATTAGTGTCTGACATTGCCTTTAGTTTAGTGTAAATGGATGATATTAGATATCTAGTCATTTTGTAATTAGTGAACATTTTGACAAACGGTGTTAGCTCTCTATTTCCAGCGGCTCTATTTGGAGTAAACATGGCCCAGTGTCTTTTTGGAAAATATTGGTGTCTGTCAGTCTCTAATAGGTTGAAGTCTATATTGTATTGAATGAAAAATGTGAAGGTTTGGCCTTGGAAAAGGTCTCTCAACAGCATGCAAACTCCCTTTATCCACTTTACAAATTGAAATCTAGTGTTAGTGAAATGTATGGATTAAGTATCAAAGTGAAGGGTGACAGAAAGGATGTTAAATCTTAATGCGTGTACGAGAATCCCATATTCTCATAAATTGTATCGTAATTTTGGATACACAACACTTTCTTTCCTGCATATTTGGGGAGCCAGATTTTATTCAATGGTGGTCTGTGTGCTAAATTGGTGCATTTCCATGATTGGCCATTGTTTTTCGGTTTCATGAAGGGCCATTCAAAGACAACCCTCAGTTGGGTCGCCGTATAGTATTTCTTTACAAGTAGGACCAGTTCTCCTGTGCTCCTTATGCCCTATAACACCTTTCTAGTTATTCTAGGTCTGTGGTTTAGCCAGATAAATTAATCACACAGGCACTGCAAATGCTGTATATCTTGGCTGGGAAGCAATACTGGTTGGACCTGAAAAAGTACATTAATCTAAAAAGCATGTTCATCTTCAAGGATGCTATTCTTTCCACCCAGGAAATGAGCATTGGCCCCCACCTCAACAGATAATTCTTTACTTCTTTTATTGAAGGTGGGTACTTGCAGATATCTAGTTCACAAGGTCTGTCAGGCAGTCCGCCCCAGGCTGCATGGGTTTTGAGGACGGCGGCCTCCTCCCGCTCTTAATTGCGGTCTCTGGGGTGCAATCGCCACCACCTCCCCCACACAATGCAGCCGTCGCGAGGCGGCAACCAGCGGAATGTCGCCAGCACCCGGGCCCCCTGCTCTTCAATGCAGCAAATGCCAGAACCGCCACTGGCGGACAAAGGGCTAGCTATGCCAATGCTGTCAAGTCCGTAAGATGTCATCTGCCTTCAAAGTCCATCCTTCAATCTCTAGTGCCTGTCTCACCAGTTGGGCTAGCAGTTCAATTGAAAGCGTGAAAAGGAGCAGGGACAAGGGTAATCCCTGTATTGTCCCAGCAAATGGTTTGATGTGTCTGTTTGATCCCATCCACCAATATATACACTGTTGGGTCTTGGAAACTAGCCCAGATTTAATTCTGCATAAAGGTACCTATTCCAGTTTTTTTCTAACACTTGGAGAAATAGACATTTTGGAATTGGCTAGGGTAAAACTAATTTTCAGCATCAATCTCCACTATTAATGGAATGACTATCAGCTTTTTCAAATCTATTTAAGATACGGAATATGTTTTTGAAGGCCTGGTGGCCTTTGATGAACCCTGACTGCTCAGGATGAATTAGAAAGGACAAACACCCCTCCAGAATATTTGCCTATACCTCCATAAAAATTTTAAAGTCTGAATCAAGACTTAATATAGGCCGGTCCATTGTACATTGTTCTTTACGTTTGCCTTATTTATGCTTCAGAAATATATCTGTTTTGATCATAGAATCAGTCACTCTACCTGCATACCAGGTTTAGCGAGTTGAACAGTTATTTAGTGGTCAAATCGTTCGTCAGGCATTCGTGTCCCAGGGGTGTATTTAGTGGTACATTTTTAAAGACTCTACCCAGCTCCTTAATCGTTAGTTAATGCTCCAGTTCATCCTTCAAATTTTGTGGCAGGATAGGTACGTATATATGGCCTCATTTATGAGCCCTTGCGTCATTTTTACGCCGCGGGTGCGTCACTTTTTGTGACGCACCAGTGGCGTACAAAATGCGCCTTGTTGCGCCATACTTACAAACTGATGCATCTAGGTAGATACGTCACTTTGTAAACCCCTGCGCCACATTATACCTGCGCCAGGTATAATGTATGCAAGGGGGGCGTATTGACGCAAGAAAGGGTCGTAGAAGTGACGCAGTGAAATCTATGAGATTTTACTGCGTCACTTCTAGGACGCCGTTGCGTCAAAATCTTATGCCTGCCTCACAGCAGGCGTAAGACTGACACAGGCCCTTTCACATGGGGCTTGCCCCATGTGAAAGGATGCATTGCTGGAGTTGCGCCACTTTTGTGACACACTCCAGCAATGCGTCACTTTTGCGCTTACAGATACGTCAGAAATCTTGACGTATCTGTAACTCCTTGCGTAATGATGCGTCATAATGTAAATATGACTCATCATTGGTGTCGCAAGGAGAGTGCAATGAAAATTGACGCCTTCCTGTTTTCACGCAGCGATGCGTCACTTTTCATAAATGAGGCCCATTGATTCCAGCAAATCAATTATTTAGTATTTTTTAGCATGTTCGCTTTGATACAGTTTAGAATAATACTCACGTATTTCAGATTATGTTTTAAAGAGGCTCCTATCATGTTTTCTAATATTAATTATGCGGGAGCGGTCTTTAGAATGTCCCCTTTCCACCAGTATTTTACTAGCTTTATTAACTTTGTTTAAGGTACAATTGGAGATCTTTCAGATTTTTCTGTTAGAAGTAAATCTAGTTGGTTTTTTATTTTAGTAATTACTCCCAGATGTGAGACAGTTCTCCCCGCTTGGTGTTGCTGCTCTTTTGCTATAAGATTTGCCTCTAGTTTGTTTTTGGCCATTCGCGACATATGTCTCTGATGCATCCTAATACCTCCTAAGGCTACCTCGATTCTGACTGTCTGGTTCAGTAGTGTTCCTATTCCTCAAATTTGGTTGATTCTGGAGAAGGTTCTATGGAAATGCGAAAAGAAGGTGAAGCCCATTTCCATTGGGCAGGTTCCGCTCCATAGGCTGGTTACTCCTGTGTCAATCAATCTTGTTAAGTGAGCCTGGGTCATCCTACCTCCCTGTGTATCTGTCCGAAGGGCCTCTGCCCTGCTCAGGATGATGGACATTATTATAATCTCCGGTTCACAGGATTTCTCCTCAAGATTTCCCTTGCAGTAGGTCCAGGATCATGGATATGTGTCTTTTGGTTATTGTAAGGTGCATATGAGGCAGCTGACGTGTTCTCAGTCCCGCTTAGTTTGCCCACAAGTATTACATACCTCCCTTTTCATTTGTTAATAAATGTTTCCATTACTTTCAATGGTAGACATTTGTGTCTTTCTGAAAATATGCCTTTGCTTTTCTTATCTTTAGCTGTGGTAATTAACTGTGTCAGTACAATATGAGTGACATTAATCTTGTGTCCTTTAGCATCTAGTGGGTTTGTTGCAGGCCTGTGACGTAAGGTGCCTCTCTGATTAAGGTTAACAACACCTCACGCCTCTCTATAACAGAGTTTCCCCCTGTACTCTCCAAGTCGCTGTCCTAGTCTAACTGGCAATGGTAGAGAATTTGCATGTTATAGTTTGAAGAAAAGGTACTGACGGCCCATTTGGTGGTGAATTGTGACACTGTTACCGCCTATCCACACCCCCTCCAAAATCAACGTAAATACATCTATCAACAAGCATTGGTAAAGTCAATAGGTTTCGCCTATGTGGGATCTATTGGCTTTGTCAATGTTTTGTTAGTGTTGTAATGTGGTATGCACTGGCCTGTCATTTCATAGTGTTTTTTGGTATGGCCTGTCATTCTATAGTATAGTATGTTATGACCTGTAATTCCTTATTAGGGTGTGGTGTGGTACTGGTCTGGCTGTAGAGCTGTTGGCACCCCGGTCCGACAATCCTTTTTGCCCCCCCTCCCCCCACCAGCTCTTCAAATTTCCTCACGACCATCGGGCAAAACTGCCCCTCAACCCTCTATAGCCCCTCTCTCATTTACATTTCATGTGTTTTAAAGCAGGTATATTTACCCAAACAAACCCTTTTCCAGCAACATTAGGAACAGATCATAAAAGACTGGGGAAAAACACAGAATGTCCTAACCTATTTTATGCCGTTTGCATACAGCTCTTTGATGACAGTTCGTAACATTCACTGTTCTATATTAGGGTTCTCTCTTATGAACTGCTGTAACAAAAGGATCTCTGTGACAAAAACAGTAATCCACTCAGCTATCCATATAGAATACAGGTCTGTGATCTGCACGGTACAAGTTCTTTGCAGCAGGCATATTAACCCAGTAAGCTGCTTTATGTCGAGTTAAAACTAGCACTAGATAAAACTCTGATCTCTGTCTCTAGCAGGAACATTAATCACAAGAGATATCTTGACATTTTTAATACTGCCTGAAAACTTGAGAGCATATTAGAAAGAACCTCGCAAAAATTATCGCTGTTTTAGCTGCAGAAAACTGCTGCTAAAAAGGTTGATAATGGGCTTGCTAATATGCGTTATAGAATTCCAATAGAAGCCCAGGTTAGATGTCCTGCACATCCAACCTGGGCTTCTATTGGAATTCTATAACGCATATTAGCAAGCTCATTATCGCCATTTTAGCAGCAGTTTCCCGGCAGCTAAAACGGCGATAATTTTAATGAGGTTCTTGCTAATATGCCCCTTAATGCACAAGGAGCCCTGCTGCAGGTGTTTTTAAATCATAAGTTATTGCTAAACACAGCGCCCCTTCCCTGAGCTCAGTGCCCCTTGCTCAGGTCAGCACCCAGTGCGGCCTGCACTAATTGTACTGCCCTAAAGCAGGCCCTGGTGTTTTATGCTCTGTCATTCTATAGTGCAGCATGGTATGGACTGTAATTCTGTAGTATAGTATGGCCTATTATTTTATGGTCTGCTATGATATGGTATGGCTTATGATTTTTTAGTACGGTATGGCCTTCCATTTTATGAAATGCTATGGTATGTCCTGTCCTTGTATAATATGGTTTGTCCTGTCATTGTATAATATGGCATGGAATGGTAAGGTATGGCCTGTCATTTTATAGTAAGGTATTACCTGTTGTTGTATGGTATGGGTATGTAATGGTATGGCCCATCATTGTGCAGAATGGTATGGCCTGCCGTTGTATAGTATGGCATGGTGTGGCCTGTCATTTTATAGTATGACATGGTCTATCGTTATATAGTATGGTATTGTATGGCCTGTCATTGTATAGTATGTTCTAGGCTGTTATTGTATAGTATGGTATGGTATGAGCTATCATTGTAGAGTTTATTATGATCTTCTATAGCCTGTCATTGTATAGTATGGCATGGTCTGTCAATATATAGTATAGTATGGTATGGTATGGCCTATCATTGTATAGTATGTTGTAAGCTGTTATTGTGCAGTATGGTATGGTATGATATTGTATGACCTAATATTGTAGAGTTTATTATGATATGCTATGGCCTGTCATTGTATAGTATACTATTGTATGACCTGTCATTGTATGGTATAGTATGGCCTGTTTTTGTATGGTATGATACAGGCTATCATTATATTGTATGGTATGCCCTGTCGTTGTATAGTACAGTGTGGTATGGCCTGTCATTGTATAGTTTATTAGGTGCTTTTATTGTATAGTATAGTGTAGTATAGTACGGTCTGTCATTATATAGTATAGTATGGTATGGCCCATCATTTTATAGTATGTTATGGCCTGTCATTGTAGAGTTTAGTGTGGCATGGTATGGCCTGCCACTATATGGTATAGTATGGCCAATCATTGTATGGTATATATGGCCTGTCTTTGCATTGTATGTTTTGGCTGTAATTGTATAGTATGGTATGGTATGTCATTGTACAGCATAGTATGGTATGGTCTGGTATGGTATGGCCTGTCATTGTAGAGTTTAGTATGCTATGTTTTGGCCTGTCATTGCATGGTATAGTATGGTATAGCATACTATGTCATTGTAGAGTTTAGTATGGTATGTCATTGAGCAGTTTAGTATGGTACGGCCTGTCATTGTAGAGTTTAGTGTGGTATGGTATGGCTTGTCATTGTATAGTACAGTATATTATGGTATGGCATGTCATTGTATGGTATGGTATTTCATTGTATAGTATAGTATGGTGTGGTAAGGCCTATCATTCTATATTATGGTATGGTATGGCCTGTCATTATATGGTATGGTCTGTCAATATAGAGTTTAGTATGGTGTGGCATGTCATTGTATAGTATAGTGTGGCTTGTCATTGTATTGTAAGGTATGGTATGTCATTGTATAGTATTGTATGACATCGTAAGGCCTGTCATTCTAAAATATGGTGTGGTATGTTATGGTATGGTCTGTCATTGTAGAGTGTAGTATGGTAGCATATGGCCTGTTATTGTATAGTATAGTAAGTAATGGTATGGTTTGTCATTGTATGGTATGGTTTGGCTTGTCACTGTAGTGTTTAGTCTGGTATGGTATGGCCTGTCATTTTATAGTATGGTATGGTACGTCATTGTAGAGTTTAGTATGGTATAGCCTGTCATTGTATACTATACTATGGTGTGAAATAGCCTGTCATTGTATGGTATGGTATGACCTGTCTTTGTATGGTATTGCACAGGCTGTCACTGTATGGTATGGGGTATGGTATGGCCTGTCATTGTATAGGATGGTATGACCTACGTTTGTATGGTATGGTACGGTCTGTCATGGTATGGTATGATATGGCCTGTCATTCCATAGTGTATCTCAGGCAAGACCTAAGAAATTCAATATGATGTCTGATACTGGCCCAGCTCTGAATTACATGATTAACTGAATGCTCAGTCTTCACACAGACATACATCAAATTGGAAGAATAAAAGCTTGCCGTCACCCTGTATAGAACTATTGGCCTCTATTTAGCTGTGTAGCTGTCAGAGCTCTAGTGTACATTTAAGCATAGGTGAGCTGGGAGCTGGGCCAGGGATTTCCGTGGCTGTGGGCACGGAGGAGGGTGTGAGTTAATGGCAAACATCTTAAATAACAGCGAGCTTGGTGCAGAGTAGGGAGAAAACAAATCGAGCCAGCCTCACCAATAAATGTTAATGCCACAACAAATATTGATGGTGGTTGTACAGTATATTATTTTTAACCAGTTCTGTTTTTTTCATGGCTTTCAATAAAAATGTGTTGAAACCGGCTTTGTAGAACTTCTGTTTGGGTGCTTTTCTCTCTTTGATTCTCGCAGGGATGCTCTGAGGACAGCCATTAGAGTACATTTATGGCTGTTCATTGTTTCCTCTGCGGGGTTTCTGCATCATAAAAAAAAATCTATTTTTTGTGCAGTTTTAAATAGTGTGAACTCGGCCTGAAAGTTTTGTCATAAAGTCATTTGGAGATTAAGTGATTTGCCCTTAATCGCAAGATGCTGAGCTGACGCCGAAACTCGAACCTGGGGGCATATTATCAAGGGGGTTTATCTCCGCTTTTTTGGCTTTAAAAGCCAAGAAAGCGGAGATAAAATTATCTCCCTATTACCTAGCTGTCTCTAACACCAGTTAGCGACAGCTAGTAGGAGATAGCGACCATCTTGGGCCCCACTTTGCATGTCAGTGATATTTATCACTAATGACATGCAAAGTGGGCGTGCCAAGATGTTAACGACTGGAAACAGCCGCTAAATCGCTATCTCCTATTACCAACTTTTGGAGATATTCGCGCTAAGCGCGAATATCTCCAAAAGCTAACACCTGCCCTGAGCAGTTCTTAGCCATGTTATCCAATGGGAGGTGGATAACATGGCTAAGAGCATTTGCTCGGTAATGCATGAATATCGCGGACTTTTCAACGATATTCATGCATTGCGGCCGATTTTTATCGCATTTGCAATAAACCTTGGTAATACCAAGGTTTATCTGCGATAAAAATCGCCGCAGCTCTGCGGTAAAATTTTGTCTCTAACCAAGCAATAGCGATAATTATCGCTATTGCTTGGTAATATGCCCCCTGGTTTCCCAGCACCATAGGTGGCAGCTTTGATCATAACGCATAACTCTCCCTAATGAAATACAATAATCAGACTGAAGAGAATCTTTACAAAAGAGCGTGGGTTTTTAGTATGGTGGCGCGATGCATTTGTGATAACATGTCCTTTGCAGTGCTTTGATGTGCTGTGGATGTTCAGTTGAAAACAGAATTTTCTTGGCAATGAGATCAACTAAATCTACTTAAGATCCCTTTGGAGAGTGTTGAGAGGTTAAATAATTTTGACAAGAAGGCACTGAAATAACCCTGTGGCCTAACAGGCCTAATGGGCTAGGGCGGTCGATCTCGAATTGGGGAACCGGGTTCGAGTTTTGGCAATGACACTCAACATCCTACGATTCTGGGCAAACCATTTAATCTACCCATGCCTAACAAAAATGAAAGTGTCCTGGTGTAACATAACTGGTGCTCATTTAAAGCGCTCTGATACATACGGGTCAAGTGTGCACTATATAAAGCTCAGGAAAAAAAAACCAGTTTGAATAAGGCACAATGAGACAGCCCGGAGTCCACTGTCGCTGACTGCAACAAAATGTCATTGTTGAAATGTTACATTACTGTCCAGGTGGGAATCTTGGCAACATAAAAGAAAGGCTACTGAAACTGGGAACTGACAGGTGGCCATGAGGATGGCAGATGAAGACTGTTATGACAGTGCCTTGTGACACTCACGTTTATCCCGATTCACACACATTTCGAGTGATGATTATGTGCATTGCACAGCTTGATTTTCCCATCCAACCACATTCTCTTGAAAGGACACACTGTGATCAGCTTGGAACAACAACTAGGAATCTAGATGGGGGGCGATACAGGGGAGAGAGGAGGAGAAATAGCACCTCAATCACATTGTGAGCAGCGGATGTGCACTGAATAAGTTTGATTAATCTGTGCTTGGCCCCAGCTCCACAGAGGCAAACGGAAGTGACGTTTGGACTGTGCTGTTCAGTTAGGAGGCAGGAAAGAAGACTGAAACGGGAGCAAACAAATGGGAAGCAGTGGGTGAGCTGCAAGTCCTTTATTGAACACAATAGTGTTGCTAGCAAGTTCATGCGCTCGCAAGCTCGACTATAAAATGTTAATCATCTTTACCATGTAGGTTAAATCAAACACGTAGTGACAGAGAAACGACAGCTGTGGCCAACGAACCCGCCCTCTTCTCTTGGTGTCCATTGGGATCCTTTTCTTCCTCTCCACTATACCTCATGAAACATTGACAGTTCTGCTCCTTACCAATAATTTATGTCTCCTTTACACTTCACTACTGCTGTGTTTTATTCTCCCAACTGCTCTTTCCAGCTTGACAGTGGTTTCCCTCCAGTTGGTTTGCCTGGCTTGAATTTGTACTAGGTATTGCGATGTATTTTACTTTCTTTTTTTACTAGTTAGATCGATTTAATTTTGCATTCGTTTTGTAGATCAGTGTAAATGGGTGTGCCCATTTGTGTTTAATTAGTCTGCCATTGTTGTATCTATAAGTGTTTTCCTTCCGGCAAGGGAAGCTTTAGAAGCATCTTAGTACATTTGCATAGTGCAGTGATCAAAGATGATGCTTGTTGTTGTGTTGGGCTTAAAATCCAGCCTTTGGTTTCTGACAATGTGAATTTGCCAGGATATTTCTTGGTAGTGGCTCAGGTTCCAGTCGTGCTCTCACTGTTCCAATGTCTTGAGTTGCCTCCTCCACAAGGACGTTTTAATAGGTTGATACAGAGCATACTTAACATTTGTTCTTTCCACATTCTCCCTGGTATTATGGATTCTGATATTGTCTCTTTGTGACCTGTCTTCCAGATCTGTACATTTCTTCTGTGTCTTCCACTTTTTCAGTTGCTATCCAGATCGTTTTCTGAGGTTCTTCGAAGTAGGCGGGTAAGTATTAGATTGACTCTTCATTACTGCTCACCCTGTCTGCTATTGACTGGATTTCTTTTGTTTATTCTGGAAGGGAAGCTAACTTGTCTGATTTCCACAGTTTGAATCTGTTTCATGAGTGCTTGTATCAGTTTCTCTAGCAAGTCTGTTGGGCAAAGGAGCAAGTCCTGTTTTGTCAGGGGCAAGGCCTTGCCCTTTTTTGAACCTGCCATTATAGTGCTGGTGCTTTGAATACCCTGAGGCTGCGGTAACTGCTATTGTGGTGTGGCGGGAAGCACCAGCAGGTCCTGAGATCTCACTGGGCTTCGGGGGTTTCATTTCACTTCATAAGCTGCTTCGTTTGAAGAGCCAAGGGTATTCGTTTCTATAAATGTGAATCAGTTCTTAAATCGACTGGGAAGTAAAAATACAATTTGTTAGACATTCAGCATTATTTCCAATGGTGCAATGATCACACTGAAGTCTGCATCACCCAAGGTGGTTTGGATAAAGGGGAAATATATTTCCCACCGGCTCTGATCAGCAGAAAGAGTAGGGGTACTGGTAAAAAGCACACTTTACTGCCTTTATTGCGCAGAATTTTTTTCCAGGGTTTTTATATTGTGAAAACTTGACCCGAAAGTATCAGGTATCAGAGCACTTTACATGAGCACCGGTTGCATTACACGAGGACACATTTGTTTTTGTTAGGCACTTGAAGATTGAGGGCCTCATTTATGAGAAGTGGTGCATAGCTGTGTGAAAGCATTGATGCAACACTTCTAGGATGCGTCAAATTTAATGTATGACACATCATGTTGCAGGGAGTTACAGGTACGTCAGTATTACTGGCGTATCAGTTGGCGCAAAAGTGACGCATTGCTGGAGTTGTGCCGGAAGCGTGACGCAACTCCAGCAATGTTCCTTTCAAATGGGGCAAGCCCCATGTGAATGGGCCTGCATCACACTTACGCCTGCCATGAGGCAGGCGTAAGGTTTTGATGCATTAGATCTCATAGATTTCACTGAGCCACTCCTACGACCCTTTTTTTTTTGCGGGGGACCGCCCACCCTGCCTACATTTTACCTGATGCAGGTATAATGTAGGGCAGGATTTTAAGAAGTGACGCATCTACCTAGATGCGTCACTTCGTAAATATGGCGCAACAATGTGCATTATTTACGCCACTGCTACGTCACTAACAGTGACGCAACCACGGCGCAAAAGTGATGCAGGGGCTCATAAATAAGACCCTGAGTGATTTGTCCAGAATCACAGGATGTTGAGCGTCATTGTCAAGACCCGAACCGTGGGGCATATTACCAAGCAATAGCGATAATCATCGCTATTGCTTGGTTAGAGACAAACATTTACCACTGAGCTGAGGCGATTTTTATTGCAGATAAACCTTGGTATTACCAAGGTTTATTGCAAATGCGATAAACATCGGCCGCAATGCATGAATATCGCTGAAAAGTCAGCGATATTCATGCATTACCGAGCTAATGCTCTTAGCCATGTTATCCACCTCCCATTGGATAACATGGCTAAGAACTGCTCATGGCAGGTGTTAGCTTTTGGAGATATTTGCGCTCAGCGCGAATATCTCCAAAAGTTGGTAATAGGAGATAGCGATGTTAGCGACTGTTTCCAGTCGCTAACATCTTGGCGCGCCCAGTTTGCATGTCATTAGTGATAAATATCACTGACATGCAAAGTGGGGCCTAAGATGGTCGCTATCTCCTACTAGCTGTCGCTAACTGCTGTTAGCGACAGCTAGGTAATAGGGAGATCATTTTATCTCAGCTTTCTTGGCTTTTAAAGCCAAAAAAGCTGAGATAAACCCCCTTGATAATATGCCCCCAGTTCCCCCAACTTGAGGTCGACTGCCATAGCAGTTAGACCACATCCTCTCCCCAAACACTCCCAGAATACTCCAACTTGAAATAGCGTTTAGAAGTGCACCAAATGTGGGAAGAGGCATTTATGTTAAATACATACACTGCCTCCGCATTGGCAACATCACCACCAGTCGATCTCCCATTTGGATGCTCATTTTCCTATCCTAAACCCACATTTATGTTGGCTGAAAGAAAATCAAAAAACCGGACGGCACAGCAGATTTTCCTGTTGCAGCTGTGTCAAATGGGTCTGTACATTTGTTTTTTAAACTGTCCTTTGGAGATATAAATACGTTTAAGTACATGTACGGCTTTCAGCGTCAGCGAAAAATAGTGGCAATCAGTTCCTATTTGACAAATCGCTTTTAAAATTTCTTATTTCACGCACTCCGTTTTGTGCACGTGTCTATGTGAATGCAGTAAATGAAACGGAATATTCACAGACGTCATCCCCCAAGATGTCAGACGGATCTTTCATTTAGTTAGATTCCGTTTTTCTCGGTTTCACATTCACATTATTTAAAGCAGACTATTAATTGCCAATAAAAATTATTATCGTGCCACTCAGTGTAGCAGAGTGTAAGATAAAACAAATTCAAAAGCAATTTGGAAATTAGTCACAAGATGGCAGTAACATACCATTAATTCACAGTTCGACTACCTGCCATTGTAGCTTTTCGAAAAAGAAAATATCTAACTCCGAACCCGTTTAACACTTGATATAGTCTCTCGATCGATATAGAAATTGTGATGGCCCCCGGGCGCTGGGGGGCACAGGTAAGCCTCACACTTGCCATGAGGTTGGGTGGCAGAATAAAGGACACGCAACGCACACAGTATAGTTGGTTCGCAGGTAGTGCCTCCAGCGGTTTATTCATACGTTCGGCCGCACCAGGCGCTCAGGATGTAGCTACTGCAACACTGTAACGTAGACCGTGTGTCATTATATATCCCATCCAACCCTTATTAAAAAACTATGGGGCAGATTTATGAGGCCGTTGCGCCTCTTTGCGTCGCAATTGCGTCACTTTATTTGACGCAACTGCGGCGCAAACAATGCGCCCTATTTTTGTAAAGCACTGCGCCATAAGGAGGCGTTCCTGCGCAGGGGGGGTCGTTCCTGCACAGGAACGCCTCCTGAAAGTGGCTGAGGGAAATCTATGAGATTTCACTCAGTCACTTTCAGGGCAATGCTGCGTCAAAACCCTGCGCCTGCTTGAAGCTGGCGTAGGTCTTGACGCAGCATTGTGCAGATGGTGTACCCCCGAGCCTTGCTGGAGCTGCGTCGCGCTTGCGACGCAACTCCAGCAATGCGCCACATTTCCGGCACAGATGCGTCATGCATCTGTGCCGTTTTTGCACCATGGTGCGCCGCATTATAAATGCGGCGCACCATGGGTGGCGGAGCTGTGGCGCACTGTGGCGCACGTTAACTGGCGCATCCCTGGGGATGCGCCAGTTAACATAAATCTGCCCCAATAACTCCAAAAACGCTTTCAGCAAACAACGTAGGGGCAGATTTACAAAAACGTACGCATCTCTGCATATTAGCATATTAGCTGAGATGCGTCAGCTAAATTGCGTGATGGAAGAAATCCTTGCGCCACCATGAATGCGTTGCATTTACATTGCACCACACTTTGGCACAAGGATAGACAGATGCGTGACGTATATTTTGGTGAAAAGGCAGTGCATTCCTGGAGTCGTGTCGTAAGCACCACGCAACTACAGCAATGGTCAGGAATGCCTATTCCATCAAGCTGTGTCACTCCTTACGCCTGCTTCAAGCAGGCGCAAGGTTTTGATGCAGTTGCGTTGTACAGCGTGACGCATCTCCCTAGATGCGTCATGTTGTAAATATGCGCTTCGTAGCACATTGTTTACGACGCTGCTGCATTTAGAAGTGACACAACGGCGCCATAAAGTTGTCGCAAGGGGCTTGTAAATCTGCCCCGTAGTCCCTGAGCAACTGGCTCCTAGTAGGGTTGAGACGAAGACCATACTTCCGACTTCGACCTCCTGCACTGCTATTAACAATCTTAATCATGTTTCACAACTTTCAATGATCCGTTCAGGACGCAGACTTGGAGAACCATGGGGTCTCAATATTGGGCAACTTCTTTAGACCTTCCACCTTGAGGTAAACAGCTTTTATCGTTACCTTCACTGGCGATTGATCCATAAAATATGTTTAATGAAAAGATGTTCTAAGCCCCTCCGTTGGCTGATATGCTTTGCCTGTTTAGGTATTACTGCGCCGCCATACACAAAAAGCTGTCTTCATTCCTGCACATCTCTGAGAGGACGGACAAGACATACTGAGGCTGGTAAAGGGGCCTTTCTCCCTCTCTTTCTCAAGGCTTTCTTCATTTCAACAGTCTTCTAAGGAAAAGGAAAAGGAGGTGAGGCAAAAAATTGGAGGGGAGTCACTTGCTTTACCCCTATGGATTGGGGTGAAAGGTTTACATTATTCTGTTTTTGGAGAGGTAATCGTTTTAGGCCCTCTGTGGCATGGATTACACCATTGCAGTGAAAAGAAAGTTAATACTCCCATGATGAACATGTTGTGCCTATTTTGTTTAAATTCACAGACATGAATGAGAGGGTGAGCCTCTGCAAAGAAGCATGCACCATAAATGTTGTGCAAAGAGACATAATGGCCCTCAAGAATATCGCATAATTTTGTTAATTAAAAATATGAGGCCTAATGTGATAGCTAAGTAGTGCTATGACATGTACTGTGTTCCCTGTGGACTTAATGCAGCACAGAGGTTCTCTGGAAAAGAATAGCACTCCTCATTACCGTGCCACAAAACTGTACATCTCAGAATACTAGCCAGGTGCCATATTACGAATAGGCACACTTTCCTTTTTTGCACCACTGCGCAAGGTGCAAATAAGGAAAGTATGCTTTATTTGAATGAATGCACTGCCCCCAGGGCAGGCACAAACTCGCACTGCCCCAGGGGTAGCACATTCAAGTGAATGACCGAGCAGCTGTTAAAAATCTGCTCTGTGTTTCACTGCACAGGTGGCAACCCGCCTGCACTTTTAAGGGAGATTAGAGATTCCCTTGCAGGCAGGTTCAGTAAGCGACTGCATTCGCCTTTAGGGGAATGTCTGAGGAGCTCCATGGGGACCCCTTTCTCATCCTCACGGGGCTGGCTTTAGGAGGTGCACTGAGAGTGTGCCACTTTTTTGTGGGGCATTTTTAGTGATCGTCATAAAGGCATGTTTGTCTCTGTGCCCACATCTGTAATATGTGCGAGCGCAGAGGCAAAGTGATTCCTTCATTTGCATGGGGTAAATGCAACAGAGGGGATGCCCTCTCATGATGCGCCACCACTATCTGTATTACAGAAGGGGATGCACAAGAGTCTGCAGCCCCTTCTGTAATACCAGGGCCCCCAGGGCATTCAAAGCAGGCGCAGAGGCCCGCTCCGTCCCTGGGGCACTGTTAGAACTGCGATTTCTGGTTGGCTAAGGCTTGCGCCAAAGTCAGGCATAAACCACCACTTTAGTCAGGGCAAAGGAGTTACAAGCCAAAGATAACCCCTGCTCACTCCCTTGGTAGCTTGGCACGAGCAGTCAGGCTTATCCCGGAGGCAATGTGTAAAGCATTTGCGCACGTACACAGCAACAACTCCAGGTCACATTTAAAAGCAAAAAGATTAGGGGTGAACCTGCCTAAAAAAGAGCCAAGTCCAACAGGCGCAATGTATAATACGAGCCCTAAAGGTAGTCTCAGCCAACTAGAGGTTGGTGAAATGTGCAATCCCATGCTTCCTAACTACAATTGTCAGTATGCTCCATATCATTAAGATAAAGATATGCAACTCCGTTCCTTATACAGATCTTTTATTTGAGTGTATCAGTTCTATTAGCATAATTGAAATCAAAAGAACAATATTATATTATGTTATGTAGATTTATAGAGTGCACTATTACCTGGGCGTGTATCCTGGCGCTGGACAATGCTGCTCAGAGAATGCACTTATTTCTTCAATGACAGACTGGCATGTAACCACCTGCCACCCTTATCCCTAACTCAGACCCCTTTGTGCACAGAGGTCATACTGAGATCTCATCTGAGCACCACCACTGCACCCTAGCATGGGTTAGTCATTGCAAATTGAGTATATGGGCTAGTGCTGAGCCCTCCAGTAGGGAGATGAGCTGAATCCATACCACCACTTTCCAACCCATAAAGCCTTCTTCTCATTTACTTGAGTTTTAATATGTTAATATAACTTTGTGAGTGTGTTTTGTTTATACTGGTCTTGCATTAGCTATCATTTATCTATCTGAAATAAAATTGGGAACTTGTGGCCAGCTAATATTTGTTGCACGACTACTCTGTTTGATAAAGAGTTTTTCTTTAAAATTAGAATAGACATATTCATTTGTTTTATGTTTGTTACCTGGTTGGGTTAGTACTGTCCGAATGAGCAGAAGTAAAACTTTAATGAGCGTTTGAGCACCAAATAGGGGCTCATTTGATTAATGCTTAGCACGTCACAATGCTTCAAACAGAGGTAAACAATCAACATATGATACACTGAAACAACTTGTAACATCTGTAATCACAAAGTTAAAAAAATGCAATGCTGTTTACTTTACACACGTGGATTTAGGAGGTAGAACCTGATAGTGCAAATGTAGCTTCCGGTGGGCATTAGCTCTCATTTGTTTGGAAGTAAAAGTGAATCATGAAGTGTGGCAACATCATTACCATATGGATTTGCCCATTTTTCCCCTGCACTTAAACTGCATTTCGGTGGTGGTAATGGGACATGCTATTGCAAGTATTTAAGTGGTTATACCATGTAACTTCAGACACGTACTTTCACTGGTAAATTCATACGGGCCTATTCACAAAGGTAGATCTAGACATGTAGATTTACCGGTAGTACATTTACTCTTAGCCTTTTGAGTAACTTTACTATTTTGGGCTCTGCACAAAATCTGAGTGTAAAATTGCTCACAAGTCTAGACTTACATGATTCCACCCCCTGAAATCAGAGGGCGGAGTCTGAAAAATGTATAAAAAACACCCATAAACTTACTACTTGTAAATTTATTACTATATTATAAGTACCACACACTTTGAGGGACCTCTGTCACTGGTCTTGATGCTTCCAGATACTGTGCAGAACCTCTGCTACTGGGGTGGAGACCTCCGATTGGAAGGGAATTAGAGGATTACCTACACCTGAAACCAATCCGATACACCTGAAACCCATTCACTTTCAACAATTTATATATTGACCCCACCAGAGGATCTCTTTTTCCATCTTCAACTTCTTCAGCCTGCATAGAACCTAACCAGAAGGAAGCCTGCACACCAATCTGTTGAGAGAAAAGGGAATTTTATGGAAGAGGGTACAGCCCAGTCGCTATGATTGCTGTAAAATGCTACAAATTATTACACCGGCTGCCTCTATTCACTGTCAGTGGGACACAGAAGGAAGCCTTATGGTAGGAGGTGATAGACTGTCAATGAACTGGGGAGGAGACCCACCCCACCGCTAGGATTAGGGGAGGCGGGTGAAGGAGAAGTTCTCCAAGATTCAGCTGGCCGCAGAAGGACAACTTGATCCTGCCACCACCTCAGTCGCCTTGAGTAGGCTGTCCACACCACAATGTGCCCCCACCTTCACCTATGGGTAGCTCGACAACCCTTATGGGGTGCCAGGAAAGAATTTAATTCCCCCCTCTCCCTTTTACACTCTCTCTCTGTCTATCTCCCTCTCTCTCTCTCTCTCTCTCTCTCTCTTTCTCTCTCACTAAAAGCAAACCCAGCCACTCAGCCATATCTCTCCTGCACTCATAACCTCACTGTTTGCCATTCATCATATATGTTAGAGTTCTTCAGTCTGTGGGGCACGCCCCCTGGGGTGGTGCACCACCATCCCCGGGGGGGGGGGGTGGGGGGGGGGGGGGGTGGTGCGCTTTTGTTCACTGCGTCCGTCGCAAGCCTTCTTGGGGGACTCCGGTATGGTTGGAGAGGGCAGGGAGGGGAGATCGATGGGGCACTACGTGCCCATTCTTTTGTTTTGTTAACTCTCCCAGGAGAGGGTTAATTCATAGAGCTGACACGCTTCAGCTGCAGTGGGAGGCAAGGAGTCTCCTCTGCTAAAACCGAAAGCAAACAGACACACTTTCGGTTTTCGCAGAGGAGACTCCTTGCCTCCTACTGCAGCTGAAGCATTTCAGCTCTATGAATTAACTCCCTCCTGGGAGAGTTAGCTCTTCCCAGAAAGGAGACAAAGTTTCCAGAGAAGTTTTAAGGCATGGGAAACGTGGGCTCTGGCCAAGGGCCCCAGCCGTTCAGAGGGGGTGGGAGTGGGGGGTTGGGGGGTGGATGAAAGAGCCAGCTCTGTTCTACAGAGTCTTGCCCTCATGACCTTTTTCAATGACAATGTTGTAAATAGCGTTTTTCTATCATTCATTTTTAACGTGTAAGAGTCTATTACAGACATTTTGCAGACAAAATGTGTTTATGCGTCATGCAACATCCATTAAAAAAGTTTATTTGAGCACAATACAGGACCTCACATATGAGAAATGGAAGGATGTGACAGAGATTATTTGCAGTAATATTAGTGAACTGCTGTTGTGTTACATACTGAAAACACACATCACTATCCCTGAATATTAGATGTACACACATTTAGTATTTGACCAAAGAAGGCATGAAAGGGCTGAGACTGGATCATAAAATCAAAGCTGTTCCGAACAGGGGCCCCCAAAATATATTTGACCCAGGGTCCACAAAATTCCTAAAATGTCCCTGAAAGTTTCTTTTAAAATTGCACAGGCAGGCACGCCAAATGGTAGCGAGCCATGTGTTATTTAAACAGCCTGCAAATTGCCAAATATGGTTATAAATAAGAAGTATGTATTCCTTTGTAATGTGACTTTTCTGTCCTAAGACTGGAAGTTTGTTGAGGGATCAGCACATTATTTATTTCCTCCACCCTGATCCCTGGTTACTGCCATAATAGCAATAGTTTAACACATTTGAAATCCTACTCTGCCGTCAAGAACATGCTGAGTTACTTCAAGTGTCTGGTAATGCACCCTGCATTCAGACCACTCACTCCTCATTCTCGCCCTTCACTTTTACCCTCACACTGATCCTGATGCACTCACACCATTCACCCACTTACCCACCACTCACAGTGATCAATCTGCATTCACAGTGATCAAAATGCACTTGCGCTGTTCACCCTCTACCTCATCCTGCAGTCACACGAGCACACTACTCACCGTGCACTCATGTGACACTTCACTTACCTGTCCCCCTCACTGCTCAATCTGCAGCCTCACTTCCAATAAGCCCACCACTAACCATACATTCATTCGTCCCACTCTGCACTAACATGCGCACCCAAATTCATATGGTCACCTCACTCACCCCTGTACACAAGTATGGGCATGTGGTGCCCCATTATGGGTTTTGTCCTAAATTACAAAAGGAGACATCTAAATGCACTGCAATCCAGCCTTCCAGGGGGCCCTTGATAGAGACAATTCTGTTTTTGCCCTGATGGACTGGAATAATTCCTAAACAGATTCTTGCAAATACCGTTTTCTTTAATTTCTTTTTAATGTAATTGATGTGAGGGAGTCTATTACTATTTGCAGAGAAATGTGTTTTTGTTTCATGCAACAACCATAAAAAAGTTAACCATAAAAAAGTTAGATCCAAGCGGGTTCTCACATATGAGAAATGGGAGAATATCACAGATATTATTCACTGTAAAATTAGTGGGCTGCTGCTTTGTTACAACAGTGAAAACACATCACTATCTCTGAAAATTAGATGTAAACACTTTTAGAATTTCGACTACAGTGCCTGTGCACCGTTAGTAGCCTGGCTAAATAGTGTATGGCTGAGCTGAAAGTAAATAATTTAAACTCAAAGCGGACTGAACAGGGGCCCCCAAAATAGTTTTGGCCCAGGGCACCCAGTATCCCTAACATGTCCCTGCCATCACAAAGTCTGTCAGACAACATTACTCTGAAGTAAACTAGACAACATCATTAATTTATTATTAGTTCTATTTTTTTAAACATAAGCCTGACATGTCCCAAACCCCCACTGCTTCAGGCAAGCAACTTATCGTACCACTAAGGCATTTTCAAATAGGTGTCTGTTCAGCGCCTTCTGTGTGGGCTTTCAACTGTCTTCGGATCCATAAATGGTTGGTGGGCAATTATCCCATCATAATGCTGGCTAAAACGTTTGCTAATGATTTCTAGAGAAGATTTGTTTCTCGTGTACCAGCTCTGAGCTAGGGAGTGCTCGAAACATCTGACAACACTGTCTCCCTTACAGTCCCTGTCTTGGCTGAAAATGTCTGCATAATATTCAGCTTTGGGAGAAACTGCTATCAAAACTCTCTTGCCTTTCAGCTCGTCCTATTTATGTGAGAATGGGTCCTCAGCACTTGCGGTATTAAAACTAAGTACCGTTCAAGACTGGATGTGGAGCACAACCTGATGATGGCAGTAGCAAAAATCCATCCACAGATTGACCGTCTCTGAAAAACAGGCACACCTGTCACATTTATGTTGGTGATGTTATTATAAATCCATGTCATGTGTAAAACAAAGCATTCTAGTAAAAACAATTTGCGCACATTTTATCTTGGAAAGTGGTGTTTTGAGCTGTGTAATAAGCCTCTGTCATTTCACCACACCCACTCACAAACCTGCAGTTTACTAAACACTCTTATTGTATTGAACATTAATTGCTGGATATGCCCGGAATGTGCGCATGGTGGTCGATTCCAGAAATTTCTCTCAGGAGGTGGGGGGGCCCAACATCTAAAAAAAGTCAGCTGGGGAGCTCAACCTACAAAGCTTTGAAGACCTCTGATATATGTGCTACTTTATAACAGCACTTAACACAAGCCCTATCAATACTTACTACTTTGTAATTTGATTGTACTATTTTTATAAAATTTTCCATACACCTACACATTCTAGCGGCTTGATAGCTTCTCCTTGATCTGGAGTCATTGCCACAGCAGCCAGTCAACACATAGCACCGGTCTTGCAATGCATGCCGTCTGCACACACAGGTATGCCAACCGGCCAGGATATACTTTATTGTGCCAATTAATAAAAAGTGGTACAATAAACACCAAATGAAACCACAAAATATTACATATTATACAGATACTTTAAAACTACTAGTTAAAAAATAAATAAAAATAAAGATATGCTATGGTGTTTTTCTACCAATAAAACAAAAACATGAGTTTATGGGTCCTGCCCGTATAAGCGTATGTTACTTCCTCCCCTAGTTACACTTAGATTACTAGTCTTTTTATAGCAATGTGAAAATATTTACACATTTGCCAAACCGAGCTTGATCCAGCAGTCTATTAGTACTTAGACAGTAAGCCCAAGCTTCTTTCCAAGTTGAGGTTCCCTGGATTAAAACATTGGCTTCAATAAAATGAGTTGCACTGTTAAAAACACTGGGCAGCAACATAAAAAGGTGAAGCATTGTTTCTCGCATGTAATCACAGAACCTGCTGCTCTGACTGGTCTGCGGACTGGTCTGATTTTCCCAGTTAGTCCTGTTCTCTTAAATCAACAGGGCCATTAATCTTGCACTTAATATTAAGGGGCCGATTCCAGTGTCGGATGTACCGGAATCTGGGACTTGAACCGAACGACTTCCTGTCCTCGGTTCCAGGCCTGCAAGTAGGATGCGACCGTAACCATTCAGTCAAAAACTTACACTTTACAATGGTACCATGCATTCTGAATGGAATGCATCCTCTCATTGCAAAGAGCAGAGGTGCAGTTCATCCCTGCACCCCCTGGCAGGCACCTTAAGGTGCCTTCCACCGGGTGAAGGGATCAACAGGGGGCTATGGTATCCCCTAGACTGCCATTCAGAGGCCCTGCACCGATTGGGACTCTGCTGGGGGCCCCCAAAATAGGATTCAGACAGGCTTTCTGTGTCGAAAAGGCCTGCACAGAAAGGCTGCGGGAATCATCCATCGGAATCCCTCGGCCGGACAAAGCTGCTCGAGGTATTGATGGAGGATTTATCAATCTTGGCAGGGAACTCTGAGCCCTTCGCAAACCATTCGGAAATCCAGTTAGGATTCCTGTCCGACCGACCCCAGCAAAATGGGTCGGTCAGAAAGGAATCCGAACAGCTGATTCCAATGCGGTCGGAACAGTTCTGACCGTTTCCGACCGCATTGGAATTGGCCCCTAAGTGTCGGCTTGTTCTGCATAAGGCCTTTTTTTAAATAGGGCTGCATCTTTGCTGTGTCTTAGGAGCCTGCACATATGTGTGCATAAGGTGTGTTCCAGATTTTCTCTATATTTTCTTTTTGAGGAATGGCCAACACCATTCTTTTCAGAATTGACTTGATGGCCTGAGATGTTGACAATGGACCAGATTCACAAAGGTAAACTGAGTTGAAAGTCTAACTTTATGATATTCACAAAGGACATTTACGAGTAGTAAAGTAAGACTTTTGTCTCAGTTTTGGTCTGAAGTTAAACTTTAGACAAAAACTTAAGTTTAACTGAGACAAAAGCCTAGCTTTACTACCCGTAAATGCCCTTCGTGAATACTGAAAGTCATAAAGTTAGACTTTTGTCTCAGTTTACCTTTGTGAATCGGGCCCAATGTAGTTACTGTCTCTAGACTGATCATTAGATCATTAGCTGCATATACTAGGTATGCTCCCCAGGGGTTTTTAGGGACTTTAAAATCTCCAGTAATACCTGATTTGGGGTTCCTGAGTCTGCAGCAACAAGTGAATGGAAATATTTAATGTATGACGCCCTGCATTCTAGGTCTTGTCCAGTCTGACAGAACTTGAGGTGTAACATTGATTGCCTTGTGTACTTTGGTAAATTACAGATTCATCTATAGGCGGTACACTGTATTTTGTGTAGAACAACCGATGATTTCCTGGGATAAGATTGGTGTCATAAGAAACAATAGGCAATAGTCTTGGTCTACCAATCTGTATAATTGCTTTGGCTGAAGATCTGTGGAAGTGTGTATTTAATTTACAGAGCGCAAATGTAACTAAACTCACAGATAAATATATTTAGGCGTGTTGGTGATCCTCAGTTTAACAAGCCTACATGTCTATTTGGATTTGCAGTTGTGGTATCCAAATGTCATGTCCCTTGTCTTCCCATTGTTAATGGGGAATTTGTTGCAATCATTGTATAAATTAAGCTGATGAAGCACTCGCTGCATTCCCATTCTGGTGTGGTCTAGAGTCACCAAGTCCTCAGTGTAACGAAGTACAGGAAGTCAATGTGTGTCAAGCCGCCAAGGATCAGTTTTGACTATAGATATGGCTCAGCCCCAATCAGCTGTAAGAAGGTTGAACAAAATGGTGCTAACACACAACCCTGTTTCAGGCCATGATTTTTAGGTATTTCAGATGTGGCCATGTTTCCCCTGCCTAACTTAACACGGACCCACGCATTAGAATACAGGGAGATGATTGCCTTCAAAAGAGAAGAGGAGATACCTTGTTGTGCAAGCTTTGACCATTGTATGTTCCTGTCCACTCCATCAAATTCAGCTGAGTAGTTGATTAAACAGGTAAAGGGGAAGGAAGGTGGGCTAAAGGCCTGTGAGTTGGGGTGAGCCAATATGGTGGAGCAACCCTGAATGTCTATTGTTTATGATTTTGGCCTGAACCCAGTTTGGTAGTAAGCAATTTTATTGTCCTCCGAGGACCATACCGCTAAATCACGCAAGAGAATTTTGGCAAAGGCTTCGGTCACTTCATCTAGCAAATTAATTTATCGATAGTTTGATGGATCAGTGTTGGGGCCTCGTTTTTTAATTGGAAGTATTGGGGATCCTCTTGAGGAATGTGGAGTTTGGGTCGATTGGAACCAATGACAGTAGAGCAGGCTAAGGATATTGGCCCAAAAATCTATGTCTGCCATAAACACAGAGCCATGCAAGCCATTAGGACCTGGTACCCCATTCTGTATGATGGTTTTGAGCATTACCAACAGCTGTGTTTATGAACATGCGCACAAACTGGCTAGAACAGTTGTTTTGCAGATTATCTAAATTCTCAATCTTCTGTTCCACTCGAAATCACCAAGGGAGATCTACCTGTTCCGTAAGATATTTTTTCGACAGGGCTTGTTAGGGTTTTGCAATCTATTTTTGAATATTCCTGCTTCTTCTCTGTCCCTTTCTGCTTGTTATGTAAGCCTTCGACATCTTTAATCCACTTTCCATTGTCACCTCGTTCCTACTTATGCTGACATGAATATTACATTTATTAATGTATTGCCAGAGTTTTGCCTGATTGTGTGGATCCAGCAGGGAGGGTAGATATACCCACTCCGATTCTAGGGGCCTCATTTATGAAAATGACACATCGCTGCGTGAAAATAGCGATGCGTCACTTTTCATTGCGCCCTCCTTGCGACACCAATGATGCGTCATATTTACAGTATGACGCATCATGCCACAAGGAGTTACAGAAACGTCAGTATTTCTGACGTATCTGTAGGCGCAAAAGTGATGCATTTCCCTAGTGTGTCACAAAAGTGACGCAACTCAAGCAATGTGTCCTTTCACATGGGGCAGCCCCATGTGAAAAATCTTGTTTCAGACGTACGCCTGCTGTGAGGCAGGCGTAAGATTTTGCCGCATTTGAGTCCTAGAAGTGGTGCAGTGAAATCTCATAGATATTACTGCATCACTTCCATGACCATTTCTTGCGTCAATACGCCCCCCCTTGCGCATACATTATACCTGGTGTAGGTATAATGTGGCGCAGGGGTTTACAAAGTGACGCATCTACCTAGACGCGTCACTTTGTAAATATGGCGCAACAAGGCGCATTTTTTACGCCACTGGTGCATCACAAAAAGTGACGCACCGGCGGCGTAAAAGTGGCGCACAGCCTCATAAATGAGGCCCTAGATATTTAGCTTTAGCTGTCCATAGTAGGTTGTGATGTAGGTCCCCTAAAGTGTGTACTCTTTGTTGCAGCACTTTACTATTTCAGTTTTTATTGTGTTCTCTGGAGGTTAATCTCAATGCCCTGTTGCTTTTCTGTATATTAATCATGTTCCATGGATTTTTACAAAAGCGCGTGAGTGTGTTTGATTGATCGACTTACTTTCTGTCTTCCTTTTAAAGTGTGGTACAGGGATTCCATGGAATCGCCCAAGGATGGTATCAGAGTTAACCCTTGACCTTAGTCACTCAAGTTTTTAGACTAACAAAAGGTCCATTTCTAGTAATTGAATCTGGATAAACTGACCGTGTCCCATTTGAGTCTTTTTAATGATACATAATTCTCGTTCTCCTCCGTCGAGCCCAAGGAGATCATTTGTGTGACTGCTTGGGTGGATAACCGAAGGGACATTCTCTGTAGAATATGGGCACTGTCCTGTTGTTTCCTAATTTCATAATCCTCGCAGATGGTGCGAATTGCACTGCTTATGAAAGTATAGTTCAGGGTCGAATTGCCTCTAAATGTGAATAGGGGCTTGAAGTTGTGCCTTCCTGGGCGGTGGCTTGGCTGCAAAGGCTAGGTTGTGAGCGGGCAAAATGTCGATCACCATCCCCTCAGGATTGGGTTTCGAGATTAATTGTGGGACTGTTGAGTGAAGCTGCCTGAGATCAGGAAGAATAAATCCTTCAGATAAAAAGATCTTGGAAGTTTAATGTTTAAAGAAGAGTTCACCCTAGGCGTCACAGTAGTTCGCCATTTTTGTGTTCCTTTTGGCCCTATGAAAATTTAGGTAGACATTGATCAGTAGTATTCTTCTTGGTCTGCCATCAATGTAACATCTGTTAATTGTTATAGCTTGAACCGCTGAATTGTTTAGTATCAACTTCTCTCAATTCGAGGTTCAAAGTTGTGGAAGCATACATGGGCAGACCTTCTGATGGGCGCCTGAATTTTCTGAACTTTGTTGCCAATTTCTGAAATTCGGGGAAACCTGCTAGTGGGACTGCGCCTGCCACCCAGGTTTCTTGCAAACATATGAATTCCCCCCTACTTTTTTTAAACGGGTCCACCTCTGCCGGTACCAGTATGCGGCGAAGACTGGCAACATTCCTTGATATCAGTAGGATCTCTGGTTTGAGATAATTAATAATCCCTTTCAAACTTGTTGTAACAGAAAAGGTTGTTACAATTGTTCTTCCATACTTTGACGTTGAGGTTGAAAGTATGCCTTGATTGTAGCCTACAGCCTTGCTGCTAGCCGGCTTCAGCGTCCTCCCTTTCCTGCATGGTATGGTGGATAACCTTGTAGCCATTAAGCTACTTTGATTTATGGGTGAAGCTAATAGTGTGTCTTGGATGTACCTTGAAGCATTGCTGCTAGCCAGCTCCAGTCTTGCTCTTTTCCCTCTAACTCATCTGCATAGACAAAGCGCTTACCTTGATGTTCTGTCCGAAAGGTGACCCACATCGGGGTGCTTTTGTGTGTGTTGGAGTCCAAGGCGCTATGAGTTAACCTGGAATTGTCTGATTTCTAGGGGTATTTTGCAGGTTTAATTTTGCATATTTTGCTCGGATGCTTCATGCTTTTTCAGAGTTTGCATTACATACATTTGAAGATTTCCAGGTCACTATTGCCTCTTCGTGATGAGGAGAGTGGTAAGATGGTTCGAATTGAGCTCTATCTATATCTTCAGATTGTAAATGTGTTAGGGAGGGGATGCGCTGAAGTAAGTGCAGAATGTTTGCTCTGTGTAGTATGTCTTTTCCCCCCTGAGGTGTATAGTGGGCGCAAGATGTGATGTGTTGTGTTTCTGTCATGACCCTCCATGATGAGGGACCTGTGAAGTTTACAGTCCATACCGCCTATTGGTAGTGTCTCTATTGCTTGAGGAATCCTATTGCCGTCACTAGGTGGCTGTTTGGGCAAGCATTCCAAGTTGCTCCTGTAGGTGGATGATTGGTTGGACCCTGACTATAATATTGACTCTGCTGATAATGTACGGATGTCTTTAGATAGCTGGCATTTCTGTTCTATCTCAGAGCTATCTACGCCTGAATATTGGCATTACCCAATGTTTGTTTGTGCTTCGAGCACTCTTTGTCTATCTCGCACAGTCCTTGCTTGAAAGGTTTTTGGGGTCTGTGTCGTGGGCTTCTGAGGGCTGACAGGCCTTGTTTGCTCGTTAGGGTCTGAGTTGGTTTTTATTCCTGAGTATATAGAGCCATCACTGGGAGTGGATCCCTTTGTAGGATCGTCCTTCTTTTGTGGCCTGGCAAAAATAGAAAACATTTCCGTTTGTATTGGGGCGCTATGGTTGACCATGTCAGCTGACCTATGTATGTACAGCTTGACTAATGTGTGAGGTGGGTTTTATTATTTTTTTCATTCTTTTTTTATCCCCCCCCCCCCTTGTAACTGGTTTAATGATTTGTGTAATTGGCTGAGTCTTTACAGTACTGGACTGTTCATGTCCTATGCCGAGGTCAGTCCCTCACCTCAGCCACTTATGGTGAATTGAGCCGAATATGAAGTTATTGATGGGTAAGATGATAAGGGGAGATATGTGAAGCAGGCTGATAGGAATAGCTGTTGGAGTCAGTTCTATAATGTCTGACCACCCCCTTCCAGTCAGCTTTGTTCCTTCCTGTGTAAGCCAGAGGTTGCTCTAGTTGTATTGATGGGAATATCCTTAGCATTGCAGGGAGATCTAAAGTCCTGCAGACCGCATCACCCTGTCCTGATTTCACCCGGTTACCCATGTCCAATTTGTTAGATTTCAGAAACTATTGCTCAGTTGGGATGGTGTTTGTGGTGTTTGCTTTAGGTACCATGTTTTTGCTGCTTCTTAGAGATAGGCAGGATTCTGTGGACTCCTGTGGCTTCTGCTGAATTAAGGACATCCTGTAGAACGGGATTCCTTTTGGAAGCTCTGCGGGGCATATTACCAAGAAACGGCTGTTAGACCTGGCACCTTGGCGTGAGTTTCCCTTCCACTTTTTGCTGATGTGCCTCCGATGTTTTGCTGGTTTTCCGATACTCAGGGCACTGCGCCACGGCCGACCCGTGCCGCAGTGCAAGTGCTCCCTACTGTAAATTGTACATGCGATTGGTATCCATGATTGGTTCATTGGATTTACTGTTAGTCCCTAGTAAAGTGCACTAGGAGTGCCGGGGCTTGTAGATGCCGATACTGCTGGTGGGCCTGCAGCGCTGGTTGCGCCACCCACCGAAGCAGCCGTAAAGATGTGTCTGGGGACTGCGACCGCAGAACCCGCGTGTGGTCTCGTACTGTTACGCTAGCTGGGCAAGTGCACCCACTTGCCAGCCCCTGAACCTTCCCTTGACTACATATTAGTCACCCCTATGGTAGGCCTGCGGGCAGGGTGCGTTGTAGGTGTAAGGTAGGACAGGCCCTGATGTGTGTGGCATGTCCTAGTAGTGACTTACAACCAAAATCGTATTTCACTATTGAAGGCTACCTGCTTCCATTAGGCCAGACTGAGCTGCTGGAATTATTACACCCTATAATCCCAGCAGGCTCAAGGAGCATGGTAGCGAGTCGTGTTTAGTATGCCTGAACTCAGGATGATAAAATATTTCTTGTAGTCAAGTTTATTTTAGTATCGTGTGTTTGCAAAAGCTACTTTTAGAAAGTTAGCATTTGCTTGCCTAACCATTTCAGCCCGCCTCTGCTGGTATGTGTATCTGACTGTCTGGGATGTGTGAGTGACAGGGCTGGGGGGATGACAGGTGGTGAATGCGCAGATTACACCTTAGTGGGAGGTAGTAGTGGCTCTTGACTCTGGATCTTGCTGTGCTCTGCCACCACAATGCTGGCTCCACCCTCCTGGGGAGCGACTGATGACTCAGCCGACACCTGGCCCAGGAAGGGCGAAGCCCCATCAACAAGGTACTCTGGCTGCCCCTGTCCGCACAATGCTGGCTCCACCTCCTGTGGGGCGTCTGATGCGCCTGCCCCTCACACTGAAAGCAGAAGCCGGAGTACACCCACAAGGGTACTCAAGGACTGAAAGTGGCTATGCAAAGGCCCCCCTGGCCTGTGAGAACAAAAGAAATACCGTATAAAAGAAGGAGCCCTGCTCCTTGAAAGTTAGATCCTGTTTGGGCTACAGAAGGAACTCTGCCCGACGAGAAGGACCGTGAAGGACAAGGAAGAGTGCTGTCTCTTGCCTGTGTCTGGTGCCTTGCTGCCGAAGGAGAGGAAAAAGGAAAGACTGCGAGAAGACTTTTGCTTGACAAGACTTTGTGCCAAACTCTGCTGAAACGATCTCCAAGGGCTTGCTGTTGAACTTGCCCGCTGACCAGCGCCCCAGGACCAGTGGGCGCTACACCCTGAAGAAAGCGACTGTGTGTGCTGCTTATCACTGCAGTACTGACAGAGGGGTCTGGGAGCGCTGGGCAAGCCTGCCACGCTCCCCGTAATCCAAGGTATCAATATCCTCCCGAACACCGTGACCGGGACCCAAGGCAACAGCGAGAGCAAAGTGAGGTCCAGCTGCCGCTGGCCTGAACACCGTGACCGCATCTGCACCGGGAACCGAGAGCAAAGCGAAGGAGGACCCGTCCGGTCCAAGCTCCCGAGCTGACTGTGCTTCGAGCCGTCAGCCCACCTGCAAAGACGGACAGCCGCCCTGCGAGAACCCCCCTCTGGTCGGTATCCTGCCCGACAGCTCAGCTGTGAGCGCACAGCTGCAACCGGCCCCTGGCTGGGTACGTCCTGCACTTGGGGACCGTACTGCCACTGGCCGCAACCACAACAGCCGCCGCCTCCAGGGTCGGAGCGGACGACGAGGAAAGGACCCTGCCGCCACAGAGCACCGCTACCCGGATGACCCGTGACCTGCTCGGCTGAGAGCCGCAACGAACAGCGACCCCGGGAAGGCAACGCGACGTGGGACAGCTCCCCTGGAAGCCGCCCGCTCCACAAGAACTTTGTTGAACCGGCTAGAAGGCCCTAAAGAACGCTTATTGCTAGAAAGAACTGTGGCAACTTGAACTAAGTAACTTGGAACCGCTATTTGAAAGTTTGATAACTGTATTCACCAGCCTGCTTGAAGTTTATATAAAGATATATATTTTTACCGAATACAGTTTGGTCTCATTGTGTGGTGGGTTGGTTGTGAGGGTGTAATATCGCAAGTGTTTAACCCTATGTGCCCCAAAGATTAGCCTACGACTGCTTAAGCCACACTACCTAGAGGGTAAGCAGAGGTTGTCTGGAAGGTAACCCTCAGCCCTGACGAGGAAGAGAGAGTCCCTGCTTGTCGCTAGTGTTACACTGCGCCAACTAGAGCCTCCCCCTTCCTACATTGGACGCAGCGGTGAGGATTTTCGAATTTACACTTGCAGTATCTATACCTTAACTTCTGACCATTGCACAGTGATTACAGTCCAGTTACTTAGCCACAGACTTTGCTTTTGAAATCTTGCCGAAAGAAGATTCCAGAGTGTGGAAACCATGCCGGGCACGAAGAGCCTGGATGGAGCGGAGTCCACGACCTCTGAGATGTTGGAGGTGGAGTGGGACGCCACAAAGCTGGATAAATACTCCAGAACGGAACTGAAGTTTTTTTGCAAGAAACTCAAGGTTCCACACACCGGTTGCAAGAACAAGCCACAGCTCTACAAGGCCCTGAAAGCCTGGATAGAGTCCAGAAAGGCCCCGGAGGACCAAGATGCCCTCGCGGAGCAAGACACAACGGAGGAGCAGAATGCACCTGTGGATCTGGTGGATCTCGAAAGGCAAGACAGCGTGCACAGCTTTGGTAAAGGCCTGTCGCCAGAGGAGCTGGCAGACAGGAAAGAAACAAGGAATCACGAAAGAAAGCTGGCAGAATTAAAAATCCAACTGGAGCTTGAAACAAAAAGAATGGCGCTGGAAGAGCGAAAGCACCAAATGGATTACGAAGTGAAAATGAGGGAGATGAGTCTGAGAGAGGCTTGGATCATCCTCCCTCTGGTGGCAGCACATCACCAGTGCAGGTAGAGTCAAGAGTGCACATCCCTAAGGACGTAGTTAAAGAGTTCTTTAAGGGGGATGACATAGGACAGTGGTTTAGGGCATACGAGGTAGCCATGTCCTCCCACCGGGTCCCTGACAAGGATTGGGGAGCGGGGTTGTGGGGAAGGTTCCTTAGCGAAGGGCGAGATACCTTGCTAGATTTGCCCGTTGAAAATCAGAGATCCTATTCCCACATGAAAGAAGCTTTAATGAACAGGTACGGGCTTACCCCGGAAATGTATAGACAGAAGTTTAGGGGATGTACTAAGCGGCCTGGGAATACGTATGTGGAGTATGTGACTTATTTTTGCAGAGCACTGGATGGTTGGGTGAAGGGTAGCAAAGTGAATGATTTTCAAGGTCTCTTTGATTTAATTGCATGGGAGCACTTGTCTGATCACTGTTTTCCTGAGTTACGCCAACACCTGATCGATAGCAAGCTGTCCAACCCGAGGAAGCTTGCTGAGGAGGCGGACCGCTGGCTCAGCACCAGGGTCCACAAGGGTCCCGTGGGAGACTCCGCCAAGAGTGGGCAGGGTCCCCAGCAGAATAGTGGGGGGGACAAGGGGGGAAAACAGAAAGGGTTCCAAAAAGGCCCCCAAAGTAGTTCCCAGGGAACCAGCAGCAAGGTTCTCAGCCTCCCCCACCCCCGAAGCAGAATGGGGCCCCGACAGGTAAACCTGTTCCAAAGGGGCCCTTCAATTGTTACAAATGTGGCGAGCCTGGGCACATATCCAGTGACCCCAAGTGTCGCCTGTTTGGAAAACCCGCACCCACTGGTGCTCCGCCCCGTCAAGTGACTAGTGTTCACTTAGGAGAAGAAGTGATGGTCCCGGGGGGTGGAGATCCCGTTCACATGACCCTAGTCTCGCTAGGAGACAGTGAGATGATCCCTATGAACTACCTGCCCTCTAACACTAAGAAATATGGGCAGGTGGTGATCATCAACGGCAAGGAAGCTGAGGCTCTTAGAGACACAGGAGCCAGTGTGACTGCAGTGAGGCAGCACCTGGTGTCTCAAGAGCAGGTTGTACCCCATGCCTACTGTAGGGTTATCAACGCTGATAATTCAGAGAGTCAGTGTCCGATGGCTCAAGTTCCCTTCGAGCGGGGGGGGGGGGTCTCTGGTACTCTGCAGGTCTGTGTAAGGAAAACCATGCCTGTTGACTGTTTGCTAGGGAATGACTTGGAGCACTCCCCTTGGGAAAAGGTGGAGAAGACGACTCACCTGCGGATGGTGGGTCTGCCTGACTGGGCGTGCGTGACCACCCGGTCAATGGCAGCCAGTAGGGGTGATCAAGAGGTCCTGGGGCCTGAAGGAGAGGCCCAGGAACCGGCCTTAGGGAGAAGGCGCAGGGGGCGCGGGAAACCGGTCCCTGAAGTTCCCACGGTCCAGGAGGAAGCAGACCTTGAGGGGGATGCCCTGGAGCCTACAGGGGAACAGATTGCCGAACTGGGGGACCTGCCTGAGCTGACCCATTGGCAGCAAGAAGGAGGACCCTCCAGGGAGGAATTCTGCAAGGAGCAGAAAGAATGCCCTTCTCTCGTGGGTATGCGGCAGCAGGCTGCAGACCAGGCCAATGGTGTTCAGGCCAAAACACACTATGTGTACTGGGAGAACGACCTCCTGTATTCAGAGCCTAAGGCTGCTGAACCTGGGTCAGCCCGTGTGCTGGTGGTACCCCAGAAGTTCAGAGCCTTCCTACTGGGTCTGGCTCACGATGTGCCTTTAGCAGGACATTTGGGGATGGACAAGACCTATGACAGGCTTGTCACCCACTTTTACTGGCCCCAAATGCACAAGAGCTCAGACGCTCATTGTAGAACCTGTCCGACTTGCCAGGCAAGTGGGAAGACCGGAGGGAAGAACAAGGCTCCCCTCCAACCCTTCCCTGTGGTTGGTACGCCATTCCAGCGAGTGGGTATTGACATCGTTGGGCCTCTGGACCCCAAGACAGCCATGGGCAACAGGTTTATCCTGGTCTTGGTGGATCACGCCACCCGGTACCCTGAAGCCATCCCTCTGAGGACAGTGACGGCCCCCGTGGTGGGACGTGCACTGATGGGAATTTTCTCACGAGTAGGATTCCCTCTAGAGGTGGTGAGCGACAGGGGGACCAACTTCATATCCAGGTATATGAAGTCCCTTTGACAAGAGTGTGGCGTAACGTACAAGTTCACCACACCTTACCATCCCCAAGGTAACGGGTTGGTTGAAAGATTCAACCGAACCCTGAAAGGCATGATCATGGGCCTGGAAGGTCCAATGAGGCGTAAGTGGGACGTCCTCTTACCATGCCTGCTCTTTGCATATCGCGAGGTGCCACAGAAGTCCCTAGGGTTCAGCCCCTTTGAACTGCTGTACGGTCACCCCGTGAGAGGACCACTGAGTTTGGTAAAGGAAGGCTGGGAGCAATCTCCCAGGAAACCTCCCCAGAATGTATATAGCTACATGCTGGCCTTCAGAACCCAGACCAGACGCTTCAGACAACTTGCCGAGGCAAATCTGGAAGCGAGCCAGGAGGAGATGAAGCGGTGGTACGACCAGAATGCCAATCTGGTCGAGCTTCAGCCTGGACAAGAGGTGTATGTCCTGGCCCCAGTGGAGCCCTGTGCCCTTCAGGATAAGTGGACAGGCCCATTTGAGGTTGTGGAGCGCAAGAGCCCAGTGACATACTTGGTGGACATGAAGACGCCCAGGAACCCTTTGAGGGTCCTACATGTCAACCGCCTCAAGCCCCACTTGCGAAGGTTCGAAGTGGGCATGTTGTTGGCAACTGATGACGGAATGGAGGAGGAGTCGGAGCCTCTCCCTGACCTCTTAGTGGCCTGTGAGAAAGATGGGTCAGTGGATGGAGTTAACCTCTCACCCACCCTGACCCCCGAACAACAGGAAGACTGCCGCCAGTTGCTGGGGCAGTTTCCAGATCTGTTCTCCCTGGTTCCGAGTGTCACAGATTGGTGCGTCCATGATGTGGACACTGGAGACAGCTTACCTGTGAAGCATAAGGCTTACAGAGTGACTGACAGGGTCCGGGCCTGCATCAAGGAGGAGGTCTCCAAGATGCTTGCCCTTGGAGTGGTTGAGTCTTCCAGCAGTCCTTGGTCCAGCCCCGTGGTCTTGGTCCCAAAGGCTGCTGCGCCGGGAGCCACACCCGAACTACGGTTCTGTGTGGACTACAGAGGACTCAATTCAGTCACGAAGACTGACGCGCACCCCATCCCCAGAGCTGATGAGCTCATTGATCGGCTAGGGGCTGCCCGGTTCCTCAGTACGTTTGATTTAACGTCTGGGTACTGGCAGATCGCCTTGACCGATGGGGCAAAGGAGAGGTCGGCATTCTCTACACCAGATGGGCATTTCCAGTTCCGGGTTATGCCATTTGGAATGAAGAATGCCCCTGCCACCTTTCAGAGATTGGTCAACCAGGTGTTGGCTGGGCTGGACGAGTTCAGTGCCGCCTACCTGGATGACATCGCTGTGTTCAGTGGCACCTGGCCAGAACACCTGCGACACCTCTGGGAAGTGTTGATGGCCCTGCGCAGAGCAGGCCTCACAATCAAGGCAAGCAAGTGCCAGATTGGGCAGGGTTCGGTGGTGTACTTGGGACACCAAGTGGGGAGTGGCAAGGTAGCACCCATGCAACCCAAAATTGAGACCATCCTGGCTTGGGAACCCCCCAAGACCCAGACTGCAGTGAGAGCCTTCCTGGGGCTCACTGGGTATTACAGGAGGTTTGTCAAGGGCTATGGCACGATTGTGACCCCCTTGACAGAGCTGACTTCGAAGAAGCAGCCCAGGAATGTGATTTGGACTGACACCTGTCAGAAGGCTTTTGACACCCTGAAGACTGCCATGTGCACGGCGCCCGTGCTCCTGGCTCCTGATTTCTCCAAGGAATTCATAGTGCAAACAGACGCTTCAGAGCATGGTGTAGGGGCTGTTCTTTCACAGATGACTGAGGAGGGTTTTGACCAACCCGTAGCCTTCATAAGTAGGAGGTTACTTCCACGGGAAAGTAGGTGGAGTGCAATAGAGCGTGAAGCATTTGCTGTGGTCTGGGCGCTGAAGAAGCTAAGACCCTACTTGTTTGGATCTCACTTCCGAGTTCAGACGGACCACAGGCCCCTCAGATGGTTGATGCAAATGAGGGGTGAAAACCCGAAACTGTTGAGGTGGTCCATTTCTCTACAGAGTATGGACTTTACGGTGGAACACCGCCCTGGCACCGATCACGCCAACGCTGACGGTCTGTCCAGATTTTTCCGCCTTAGTGATGTGGAAATCCCTGGGGAAGGGTAGTTCCCCCCACATTTCAGCTGGAGGGGACACATGTTAGACCTGGCACCTTGGTGTGAGTTTCCCTTCCACTTTTTGCTGATGTGCCTCCGATGTTTTGCTGGTTTTCCGATACTCAGGGCACTGCGCCACGGCCGACCCGTGCCGCAGTGCAAGTGCTCCCTACTGTAAATTGTACATGCGATTGGTATCCATGATTGGTTCATTGGATTTACTGTTAGTCCCTAGTAAAGTGCACTAGGAGTGCCGGGGCTTGTAGATGCCGATACTGCTGGTGGGCCTGCAGAGCTGGTTGGGCCACCCACCGAAGCAGCCGTAAAGATGTGTCTGGGGACTGCGACCGCAGAACCCGCGTGCGGTCTCGTACTGTTACGCTAGCTGGGCAAGTGCACCCACTTGCCAGCCCCTGAACCTTCCCTTGACTACATATTAGTCACCCCTATGGTAGGCCTGCGGGCAGGGTGCGTTGTAGGTGTAAGGTAGGACAGGCCCTGATGTGTGTGGCATGTCCTAGTAGTGACTTACAACCAAAATCGTATTTCACTATTGAAGGCTACCTGCTTCCATTAGGCCAGACTGAGCTGCTGGAATTATTACACCCTATAATCCCAGCAGGCTCAAGGAGCATGGTAGTGAGTCGTGTTTAGTATGCCTGAACTCAGGATGATAAAATATTTCTTGTAGTCAAGTTTATTTTAGTATCCTGTGTTTGCAAAAGCTACTTTTAGAAAGTTAGCATTTGCTTGCCTAACCATTTCAGCCCGCCTCTGCTGGTATGTGTATCTGACTGTCTGGGATGTGTGAGTGACAGGGCTGGGGGGATGACAGGTGGTGAATGCACAGATTACACCTTAGTGGGAGGTAGGAGTGGCTCTTGACTCTGGATCTTGCTGTGCTCTGCCACCACAATGCTGGCTCCACCCTCCTGGGGAGCGACTGATGACTCAGCCGACACCTGGCCCAGGAAGGGCGAAGCCCCATCAACAAGGTACTCTGGCTGCCCCTGTCCGCACAATGCTGGCTCCACCTCCTGTGGGGCGTCTGATGCGCCTGCCCCTCACACTGAAAGCAGAAGCCGGAGTACACCCACAAGGGTACTCAAGGACTGAAAGTGGCTATGCAAAGGCCCCCCTGGCCTGTGAGAACAAAAGAAATACCGTATAAAAGAAGGAGCCCTGCTCCTTGAAAGTTAGATCCTGTTTGGGCTACAGAAGGAACTCTGCCCGACGAGAAGGACCGTGAAGGACAAGGAAGAGTGCTGTCTCTTGCCTGTGTCTGGTGCCTTGCTGCCGAAGGAGAGGAAAAAGGAAAGACTGCGAGAAGACTTTTGCTTGACAAGACTTTGTGCCAAACTCTGCTGAAACGATCTCCAAGGGCTTGCTGTTGAACTTGCCCCCTGACCAGCGCCCCAGGACCAGTGGGCGCTACACCCTGAAGAAAGCGACTGTGTGTGCTGCTTATCGCTGCAGTACTGACAGAGGGGTCTGGGAGCGCTGGGCAAGCCTGCCACGCTCCCCGTAATCCAAGGTATCAATATCCTCCCGAACACCGTGACCGGGACCCAAGGCAACAGCGAGAGCAAAGTGAGGTCCAGCCGCCGCTGGCCTGAACACCGTGACCGCATCTGCACCGGGAACCGAGAGCAAAGCGAAGGAGGACCCGTCCGGTCAAAGCTCCCGAGCTGACTGTGCTTCGAGCCGTCAGCCCACCTGCAAAGACGGACAGCCGCCCTGCGAGAACCCCCCCTCTGGTCGGTATCCTGCCCGACAGCTCAGCTGTGAGCGCACAGCTGCAACCGGCCCTTGGCTGGGTACGTCCTGCACTTGGGGACCGTACTGCCACTGGCCGCCACCACAACAGCCGCCGCCTCCAGGGTCGGAGCGGACGACGAGGAAAGGACCCTGCCGCCACAGAGCACCGCTGCCCCGGATGACCCGTGACCTGCTCGGCTGAGAGCCGCAACGAACAGCGACCCCGGGAAGGCAACGCGACGTGGGACAGCTCCCCTGGAAGCCGCCCGCTCCACAAGAACTTTGTTGAACCGGCCAGAAGGCCCTAAAGAACGCTTATTGCTAGAAAGAACTGTGGCAACTTGAACTAAGTAACTTGGAACCGCTATTTGAAAGTTTGATAACTGTATTCACCAGCCTGCTTGAAGTTTATATAAAGATATATATTTTTACCGAATACAGTTTGGTCTCATTGTGTGGTGGGTTGGTTGTGAGGGTGTAATATCGCAGGTGTTTAACCCTATGTGCCCCAAAGATTAGCCTACGACTGCTTAAGCCACACTACCTAGAGGGTAAGCAGAGGTTGTCTGGAAGGTAACCCTCAGCCCTGACGAGGAAGAGAGAGTCCCTGCTTGTCGCTAGTGTTACACTGCGCCAACTAGAGCCTCCCCCTTCCTACAACGGCGTTAAAACTATCGCCGCTTTAGAGGCAGGAAACTGCAGCTAAAGTGGCGATAATGGGCTTGATAATATGCCCTTGTGAATTCCCATAGAAGCCCATGTTCTGGTGTGAACATGGGCTTCTATTGAAATTCTCAAGTGCATATTATCAAGCCCATTTTCGCTGCTTTAGCGGCAGTTTCCTGCCGCTAAATCGGCGATAATTTTAACGCCTTTCTTGATGATTTGCCCCTACATCTTTTAGTTGGTCCCGTTTGTTTGAGTTGCATTTTTGAAATTTTGTTTGCAAACTTTCAACTTTGGGGAAGGGCACGGGACAGCAGGAAATGTCTCTTGCCACTGTCGCTTTTCCTCGTGTGTTGTTTTTTGTTGTTACAATCATTGGCACCAGGACCTAAATGGGGAACTGGTGCTGGGTATTTTATGTGGAGTTGCTGCCCTCTCTCTGCTGATTATCCATTGTGAGCCAACTATGCTGCGATAAACACCGGTTTAAAGTGAAGGAAGGTTAAAGGCAGAGGGCACGAGCACAACAGCTTACTGGGTTAAGTATCCTCCTCACTCCTTATATTTGCACACTAGGCTGTGCTTTTTGATGAATGCTTATAGTGCTTGCTGCACTGCATTAGTGTCCTCTCCACCCCAGGCGGTTGCCGGGAGGGGACGAGACTGTGTGAGTATAACTGTGGGCAGGGCTTTAAGTGGGATAAAAAAACTGGTGGGTCTCTCAAAGGGGCCTGGCCAATGTAACTAAGGGCGTGGCTGCAAAAAAACGTAAGCTAAAAATCTGTGCTTACTGCTTAGCATAGTGTGCTGCCCAACTTGTATAATGCTGTTTCTGTTAGAGCATCAAGATAGGATACTAAAAGTAACATCATGCCTACAACAAGTACGAACTATTGGCTTTGTCAATGGTTGTTAGTTGCATAAGATAAATAAGCACCAACTTTGGCTTGTATATAAAATTGAAAAAACTTCCACTTAAAGCCCTGGTGACACCACAACAATATTGCTGCTCCTGAGTTTCAAAAAGAGAAGGGAAATTCAGAGAGAAAATGACTCTCTTTAAAGGATTTCCCTTCCCCTACAAGGCTCACCTGGCATGACGTCATGCCGTAACTTCTCCACTAGTGAGAAGTGAGCAGTGTGAGCAGCGCACATCCATGTGCCTGCTGTCACTGCAGTCTGGAAAAGAACGGACCGCCTGTGCCAGGGTACAAAACGGAGCCCGATAGAGACCCGTTTCGGGGCCCCCTTTAAAAAACTGCTGATGCTCAGCACCAGTGAGACCAGACCCACTTAAAGCCCTGACTGTGTGGCATCCAAGACAGTTGAACCCTAACTACTACTGGTTTGTTCACCACAACTGACTAAACTGCAGTTCCTCAAAAGGCAGACAGCAGGGAGATGGCTGCTGGTGTGTATGGGGCGTCTTTAGCAAACACCACTGCGAGGCCCTGAAAGGCAGTCCCCTCTGAATGGCCGCTGTGTTCACTCCGTGAGCAACCTCACTTGGCTACCACAGCACCTTCGCCAGGCCAGGCATGGCCTCTAGACTTCTGGGCCACCATGCAGCCTTCTTCTCAACTACGCAACCACACCAAAAGGACACCGTAGAGCAGTGGCGTTATGGAGAGGGGGAGAAAGGTGGAAGGCAGAAGGAGGTCGGCCGATGCAAGCTACAGTGGGTAACAGATGGGCTAGTGGGTAGGTGGGTTTGGTCGATCAGGGAGACAGACTGGTAACAGGCAGGCTTCTACGTGTAAACAAGCCTCACCAGCCCACTACCAGCCTCTTCTGTTTGCAGCGGGTCACAGCCTTGTGCCTGTGCATTTACTGGTGACCTGCTAGGCTACTCTATTGTGCAGTGACCTTTTTGGCCCTCCAACGAGGGCTTTAAGTGGGCCGGGTCTCACCGGGTCAGTGCACCAGCAGTTTTTTTAAGGGGGCTTCGAAACTGGTCTTTATCAAGCTGTTTTGTGCCCTGGCACAGGCAGTCAATTTTTTTGTCTCCGGACTGCAGTGACAGCAGACACATTGATGTGCACATGGTGAGCCTTTTAGAGGAAGGGAAATCATTTAAAGAGAGTCATTTTCTCTCTGGATTTCCCTTCTCTTTTTGAAACTCAGGAGAAGCAACATTGTAGTGGTGTCACCAGGGCTTTAAGTGGAAACTTTTCAATATTATATACAAGCCATAGATGCTGCTTATTTATCTTATGCAACTAACAACCATTGACAAAGCCAATAGTCCTGACTTGTAGATATGATGTGACTTCTTGTATCATATATCTGGAGGGAATGACAGGAGCTGCAGAATACAATTTGGGTGGCACACTGTGCTAAAGACAGTTTTTTAGCTTGCGTGTTTTTAAGCCATGCCCTTAATTACATTGCCCACGCCACTTTGAGAGACCCCCCAGTTTTTTCATCCCACTTAAAGCCCTGCCTGCAACTATTTTGCAGCTGCTAAGTTACCCGCCGGCTCACATGGTTCCTACCCCCCTGTGGGCTCACTCCGC
Source organism: Lissotriton vulgaris (assembly GCF_964263255.1). Taxonomy (NCBI): domain Eukaryota; kingdom Metazoa; phylum Chordata; class Amphibia; order Caudata; family Salamandridae; genus Lissotriton; species Lissotriton vulgaris. The sequence goes on from NC_141696.1 coordinate 893,720,971, forward strand.
ATGCACGACGATCGGCTTCAACTTCTTCTTCAACTCGGCTTTGACTCAGGCTCTGCCCCTTACAGCTATGTCCTGAGGCTTACAGTCTTACTAACACACTATAGTCTACGTGTATTATGTATTTTGTCAATGCCAACTAGTGTATTTGATAATGTTTGTTTACATTTCTTTGATTTGTAGCCTAATGTAACTTTGACAATTATTGTCAGGAACTGCCTAGGCGCCTGCCTAAAATGTAAAAACTACATCTCCCAGAAGTCCTGGAGGTGGGCGTGGTCCTATAAAGGCTGGGTGGGCCCAGTCCACTTTGCTCGTGATTTTGTTACTAACAGTACTTTGGTTTTCAGTCGCTGGTTACTGGCATTCGTCTTCTCCCTGGTTCCAGCAGAGAGAAGTCTTTATTCGTTCTTTGGTAGCTATCGGCGTGTGAAAGAGGAGACGCGCTTCTGAGTACTTCCTGCTGACTCGGGTTCTTCCGAGTAGCGCGTGTGTTTTGGATTCTAGCTGCAAAGTCTTATTGCGTTCCTGGTAGACGCTACATATCGGCGTGTGGAGGAGCGGAGATCTAGAAGAGGAAGAGCGGACCCTTAGCAGCTCATTCTAGTACTGTGAGTTTAAAAAGCAGCGCGTGGCGTTTAACGCGTTACTTGTGTGCAACTGATCTGCTATTGTGATTGAGCAAGAGAAAGGCTCCGGATTAAGAGACTGGCACGGCGGTGCTCAGCATTGGTGTTTATTTCGTTAAAGAGAGAGCGGAGTGTAGTGGAGATATCTTTTCTACGCACTACCGCTACGAAGAAAGGCACTAGTGTCTAGAGGGTTAAGTGCCAAAGCGGAAGGTTGTGGGGTTCTACACCTTGCCATGTTTGGAGCATGCTTCATTGAAGATACGGTGGATTTACATATTGGAGAGCGGAAGACGGTAGTAGGATGCTACGTCTTGCCGTATCTATTTAGGATCCTATTTGTACATGTTCTAAGAATTACTTTTGTCTTTCAAATAACAGACTTTTTGATTGAATTCACCTGGGATTGTGGTGTGATACACAATTATCTTAGGACATTGAACTAACACAAAGCGGGGTACGTTACAAACAGAAATGAGAAATTCTTACAAGTGTTCTCTGTAGTATATGAGTTAACCTGATATTTATGTTCCTTAGGGACTAGAGGTTCTGTTATTCGACACATGATACAACAGGGAGGAGGTGGAGTACACTTTCTTCACAAAGGTGAATCATTTGATCTATTTAGCGAGAATGAAATTAGTGTAGGGTTTACATGTGAACATTTGTAACCTGTGTACTTGTTTTCTTGTATTTCAGCCATCCCTTCCCTGCAGTCCCCTTCCGTCCCTTCCTTGTTCTGTTTATTTTTTCCCTCGCCCTATCCCTCGAACACACTGTGTTTTAAGCAACAGTGTGTTGGTGAGGTCGGGAGGTGGAGTTTTATGTGCACCAACCGGATCCTGCAGTGTGGAGTCTGACAGAATCACGAACCCACGAATTGCATTCTGCCTGGTCCGGTTGAGGTACATATGGCCACCTTGGAGGATGTGTTACATGCTCTGGTTTTGGTTCAACAGGAATTGGCATCATCCAAGGCCGAGATGGCTGCACTTAAGGATAGGGTAGAGCAGTTATCCAAGAATCCTTTTTCTGCCAGTCCTTCTCAGATACAGGTTACTGTCCCCCTTCCTATACCATTGGCTACCCCTGAAAGATATGCGGGTGATCCGCGCAAAACGCAAGTGTTTTTGACACAGGTGATGCTCCATTTTTCTTGTAAACCAGCCTCTTTCCCTACGAACCACTCCAGGGTTGCGTTTGCTATCTCTTATTTGGTGGGGGATGCGGCCAATTGGGCGGTACCCCTGATAAAGAGAGACGATGCCATATTGTCTAACTGGAATGCTTTCAGGGAAGAATTTGAGAAAGTTTTTGACAGAAGGGCCACTAATTTTAGCGCAGATAAAGAGTTGCTAACCCTGCGTTAGGGCAGAAGTGATCTGATAACATATCTAACCACATTCAACCGTTTGGTGGCTGAAACGGAATGGCCAGAGGGAAAGAGAATGTCTTTGTTTTATCAGGGTTTGAGGGATGAATTGAAGGATGTGGTGGCGCAGATAGACCCTCAGCCCACTACATGTGTAGACATGGTGAATTTGGTTCTAAGGTTGGATGGTAGGCTAACTGAGCGGAGTGGAGACAGGAGAAAATGGGACAAAGGTTATGCCCGTACCACGAGCTTCCCTCCTAGGGCTATGGGTACCGCTGAGGCAGGAATAGAACCGATGGAAATAGGAGCTATTAGACCCCCTTTATCCAAAGAGGAAAGAGAAAGTAGAAGAGTCGAAGGCCTTTGTATGTATTGTGGGAAAAAGGGGCACTATGTACGAGAGTGCCCTTCCAAGCCCAAAACTTCATCAGGGTGGAACAAAAATAAAAGAGTAGCCGTTTCCACTACTGCTAGAGAGTCAGATAATTTGTTGGTACCTTCACCTAGGGAGGTAGAGAACCCTGATTGGAAACTCACCTCATTATCTTCTTCTGGGATAGGGGAAACTGAGTCACACCTGGTGCTAGCTATGACATTGGAGTGTGAGCAGAAAACCCATCAAGTAATGGTTATGTTGGACTCAGGTGCAACGGGTAGTTTTATAGACAATGGGTTGGTGTCTCGTTTGTCTATACCTAGGGTACCAAGAGACAACCCAGAGGAAGTTTTGGCAGTCGATGGGCAGCCCATAAAATCAGGTCTCATAACTGAGAAAACAGCAGAAGTGGAATTGTCTATAGAAGTGTCAGAAGGGAGACATGTGGAAAAGGTGGAGTTGAATATAATCGATGCTCCTCAATACGAGATCATCTTGGGGGTGCCTTGATTTACATACCATAACCCTTCTATTGACTGGAAAACACGCACTGTGCATTTCTCATCTGGGTTTTGTAAGGAACATCTGGTGCCATACGCGTCTTCCCCCGTAGCAGTGCTAGCTTTACAGTTTATGGTGTCGACAGCAGCAGAGAAGGAGGTGGTTCTTCCAAAACAATATGAAGTGTTTCAGGATGTGTTCAGCGAAAGCAAGGCTGAGATGTTACCACCTCATAGGGCGTATGACTGTCGGATTGATTTGATCGATGGGGCGGTGATTCCCACATGTCGAGTGTATGCCTTGTCTGTCCCTGAGACCACACACTTAAAGGAGTACATCGATCATTATGAAAGTATAGGGTTTATAAGACCTTCTCATTCCCCTGCAGCCTCTCCCCTTTTTTTATTGCAAAAGCTAATGGTGATTTGAGGGCCTGTGTGGACTACCGCGTCTTGAATAAGAACACCATTCGCAACCGATACCCTCTCCCCCTCATTACTGTTTTGATTGACCAAGTGAGGGAGGCCGTGATCTATACTCGCTTAGACTTGCGTGGTGCCTATCACTTGGTCAGGGTGCGTGAGGGGGATGAGTGGAAGACGGCATTCAAGACGCGGTATGGACTATACGAATATCTAGTCATGCCCTTTGGGCTGTGTAATGCCCCTGCAGCTTTTCAATTCCTGATCAATGATGTCCTGAAGGAATATATCGATTTGTTTGTAGTCGTCTACATTGATGATATCTTGGTGTACTCTATGGAGGAAGACAATCATGTGGAACAAGTATGCAAGGTGCTGGCGAAGTTACGAGAACATAGACTGTTTGTGAAACTCAGTAAATGTGAGTTTGGTGTATACAGTGTGGAATTCTTGGGTGTGATGATCAGTCCTTTGGGGTTGGAAATGTCCGAGCGCAAGGTGAAGGCAGTGCGGGACTGGCCGGTTCCGAGGAATGTGAGAGAGGTTCAGAGTTTTTTGGGCTTCGCGAATTATTATCGTCGCTTTATCTTGCATTTCTCGCAATTGGCAGTGCCCATTACAAGGCTTTTGAGGAAGGGTATTCCTTTTTTGTGGACCCCGGAGGCCGGAGAGGCTTTCCTTACACTCAAGACATCGTTCACTACCGCTCCGGTACTGTCCCATCCTAATCTAGAACATCCTTTTGTGGTAGAGGCGGATACTTCGGATGAAGCCATAGGGGCGGTGTTGTCTCAGAGGGATGTAGGTACAGGGCAATTGCACCCAGTGGCCTTTCTGTCAAAGAAGTTGAGTTCGGCTGAACTCAACTACACAATAGCAGAAAAGGAATTGTTATCTATAAAGAGTGCTTTTCAAGAGTGGAGGCAATATCTTTGGGGTGCTCTTCATACCATCACAGTATACACTGACCATAGAAACTTGCAATATATGTCCTCGGCCAGACATTTAACTCAACGGCAAATGAGATGGATGCTCTTTTTTGCCGAATACAATTTTGTGGTCACTTTCCGCCCTGGGTCTGAAAACAGAAAGGCTGATGCCTTATCCCGTCAGACAATGCCAGCAGAGAGCGAGGAAGAGAAACAGGCCATCATTCCTGCAGGGAAAGTGTTATGTGTAGTGAGGGCTGAGACGTTTTTGGATGATGTTAGAAGACATCATTATCCTGGAGGCTGGATGGCATGGGCGCATGGCATAGTCGATAGGAAGGTGAGAGACGGGCTGCCTTTCTTTCAGGATAGGTTGTGCTTGCCCTCGGTTCCTTTGCAGAAAAAGGCGTTCAACTGGTGTCATGAGGGAGAGCTAGCAGGACATCCTGGTATTCGTAAGACCATCGTTACCATCCAAAGACATTTCTGGTGGGCTACCCTGATCAAGGATGTTACTATGTGGGTATCTCGTTGTGATATCTGTGCCAGAGCCAAGGGAGTAACCACAAAGAAAGCGGGGAAACTCATTCCCATGCCTACACCCAGTCAACCGTGGCAGAACATTAGCCTGGATTTTGTGTCAGGTCTTCCGCTTGATCAGGGGTTCTCAGCAGTTTTGGTGGTAGTGGACAGTCTCACCAAAATGGGACACTTCATCCCTTGTAAAAACCTTCCCAATGCAAGCCAAACTGCACAGCTGTTAGCCAGCAATGTTGTCCGTTTGCATGGGATACCAAGAGTAATCGTGTCAGATAGGGGGCCCCAATTCATTGCCCGATTCTGGCGCATGTGGTGTCGTGCCCTGAATATCGAATCTAATCTGTCCACCTCCTTCCACCCTCAAACAGACAGGCAAAAGAACGTCTGAATCAAACTTTGAAGAAGTATTTGAGATGTTTCTCTAAAGAAGCTCACGAGTCCTGGGTAGATCTGTTATGGATGGCGGAGCTGGCCTATAATAATGCTTGGCATAGTTCCACTGGGATGTCTCCCTTCAAAGCTAATTTCGGATTTGATGCAAACACATTGCCTGTTGACATTCCTACAGATCTCCAAGATCAGCCTTCTGTTAAGGAAAAGATTCTATTGCTGAGGAAGGTTCATAAGGGGGTGCAGGTGCATTTGAACAAGGCCAAGGAGGTGTACAAGAAGTGGGAAGAACGCCGCAGGATAGAGAGCCGTCAGTATGTGGTGGGTGACAAGGTATGGCTGTCAACCAAGAACATTAAGTTTAAGCTGCGCAGTGTGTTTCACCCCAGGTACATCGGACCTTATCCCATTGTGAAACAGGTGAATCCCGTAACATACAAACTGAGACTGCCAGGTTCGCTGCGGATACACCCTGTGTTCCATGTGCAATTGCTGAAGCCCGCGCTTACATCTCGTAGGGCGGCCCCTCCGCCTGTGTTATGTGATGGGATATGGAATACGAGGTTAAAAGCATCCGTGACTCTAAGTGGTGCAGGGGTGTTCTTAAGTACTTGGTGTCTTGGAAGGGGTACACCGCTGAAGACGATTCTTGGGAGCCTTGTTCTGATGTGCATCCTCCTGGTGCGGTGCGATCTTTCCACAGGAGATTCCCTGCTAAGCCTGGCCCTAGGAGGCGCTAGGGACGGGGACATACTGTCAGGAACTGCCTAGGCGCCTGCCTAAAATGTAAAAACTACATCTCCCAGAAGTCCTGGAGGTGGGCGTGGTCCTATAAAAGCTGGGTGGGCCCAGTCCACTTTGTTCGTGATTTTGTTACTAACAGTGCTTTGGTTTTCAGTCGCTGGTGACTGGCATTCGTCTTCTCCCTGGTTCCAGCAGAGAGAAGCCTTTATTCGTTCTTTGGTTGCTATCGGCGTGTGAAAGAGGAGACGCGCTTCTGAGTACTTCCTGCTGACTCGGGTTCTTCCGAGTAGCGCGTGTGTTTTGGATTCTAGCTGCAAAGTCTTATTGCGTTCCTGGTAGACGCTACATATCGGCGTGTGGAGGAGCGGAGATCTAGAAGAGGAAGAGCGGACCCTTAGCAGCTCATTCTAGTACTGTGAGTCTAAAAAGCAGCGCGTGGCGTTTAACGCGTTACTTGTGTGCAACTGATCTGCTATTGTGATTGAGCAAGAGAAAGGCTCCGGATTAAGAGACTGGCACGGCGGTGCTCAGCATTGGTGTTTATTTCGTTAAAGAGAGAGCGGAGTGTAGTGGAGATATCTTTTCTACGCACTACCGCTACGAAGAAAGGCACTAGTGTCTAGAGGGTTAAGTGCCAAAGCGGAAAGTTGCGGGGTTCTACACCTTGCCGTGTTTGGAGCATGCTTCATTGAAGATACAGTGGATTTACATATTGGAGAGCGGAAGACGGTAGTAGGATGCTACGTCTTGCCGTATCTATTTAGGATCCTATTTGTACATGTTCTAAGAATTACTTTTGTCTTTCAAATAACAGACTTTTTGATTGAATTCACGTGGGATTGTGGTGTGATACACAATTATCTTAGGACATTGAACTAACACAAGGCGGGGTACGTTACAAACAGAAATGAGAAATTCTTACAAGTGTTCTCTGTAGTATATGAGTTAACCTGATATTTATGTTCCTTAGGGACTAGAGGTTCTGTTATTCGACACATGATACAACAGGGAGGAGGTGGAGTACACTTTCTTCACAAAGGTGAATCATTTGATCTATTTAGCGAGAATGAAATGAGTGTAGGGTTTACATGTGAACATTTGTAACCTGTGTACTTGTTTTCTTGTCTTTCAGCCATCCCTTCTCTGCAGTCCCCTTCCGTCCCTTCCTTGTTCTGTTTATTTTTTCCCTCGCCCTATCCCTCGAAAACACTGTGTTTTAAGCAACAGTGTGTTGGTGAGGTCGGGAGGTGGAGTTTTATGTGCACCAACCGGATCCTGCAGCGTGGAGTCTGACAATTATACTGTTAAACCATAATGCATTAATTATTTTGTTTTAATCTGTTTAACTCTCTGTGATGATGTCCAATCCACCATCTGCTATAATGACTTCTTCTCCAACCAGTGCTGCAAAATCAGGACTATTCAGAAAAGGGGGTGGTGATGGACAGAGTATCTGAATTAAGCAGAACACTCCTACCCAGTCCAAAGATCAGGGCTTGATCCATCACCGTTTTTTAGCTCACTGCACCATCCCAGCTCAGAACCTGGCTACATGCAAATTAGTCTGTCCCTGGCCCAGTGCATCATGGGAACAGGGCAGACCAAACTACCAAGCCAATTCTTATACTGGAAAGGAAACAAGCTTCCGGGGACCGGTTTCTGGCATTTCAGCCGTCTTCGGCCCGGCTTGCTTGAATCCTGATGGTGCAGTGAGCAAGGAACTCACATCTGAGTATACCCTTCCACGGTTATGGTGAACAAAACGATTCAGAAAAGGGGGTGGTGATGGACAGAGTATCTGAATTAAGCAGAACACTTCTACCCAGTCCAAAGATCAGGGATTGATCCATCACCGTTTTTTAGCTCACTGCACCATCCCAGCTCAGAATCTGGCTACATGCAAATTAGTCTGTCCCTGGCCCAGTGCATCATGGGAACAGGGCAGACCAAACTACCAAGCCAATTCTTATACTGGAAAGGAAACAAGCTTCCAGGGACCGGTTTCTGGCATTTCAGCCGTCTTCGGCCCGGCTTGCTTGAATCCTGATGGTGCAGTGAGCAAGGGACTCACATCTGAGTATACCCTTCCACGCTTATGGTGGACAAAACGATTCAGAAAAGGGGGTGGTGATGGACAGAGTATCTGAATTAAGCAGAACACTCCTACCCAGTCCAAAGATCAGGGCTTGATCTATCACCGTTTTTTAGCTCACTGCACCATCCCAGCTCAGAACCTGGCTACATGCAAATTAGTCTGTCCCTGGCCCAGTGCATCATGGGAACAGGGCAGACCAAACTACCAAGCCAATTCTTATACTGGAAAGGAAACAAGCTTCCGGGGACCGGTTTCCGGCATTTCAGCCGTCTTCGGCCCGGCTTGCTTGAATCCTGATGGTGCAGTGAGCAAGGGACTCACATCTGAGTATACCCTTCCACGCTTATGGTGGACAAAACGATTCAGAAAAGGGGGTGGTGATGGACAGAGTATCTGAATTAAGCAGAACACTCCTACCCAGTCCAAAGATCAGGGCTTGATCCATCACCGTTTTTTAGCTCACTGCACCATCCCAGCTCAGAACCTGGCTACATGCAAATTAGTTTGTCCCTGGCCCAGTGCATCATGGGAACAGGGCAGACCAAACTACCAAGCCAATTCTTATACTGGAAAGGAAACAAGCTTCCGGGGACCGGTTTCTGGCATTTCAGCCGTCTTCGGCCCGGCTTACTTGAATCCTGATGGTGCAGTGAGCAAGGGACTCACATCTGAGTATACCCTTCCACGCTTATGGTGGACAAAACGATTCAGAAAAGGGGGTGGTGATGGACAGAGTATCTGAATTAAGCAGAACACTCCTACCCAGTCCAAAGATCAGGGCTTGATCCATCATCGTTTTTTAGCTCACTGCACCATCTCAACTCAGAACCTGGCTACATGCAAATTAGTCTGTCCCTGGCCCAGTGCATCATGGGAACAGGGCAGACCAAACTACCAAGCCAATTCTTATAGTGGAAAGGAAACAAGCTTCCGGGGACAGGTTTCTGGCATTTCAGCCGTCTTCGGCCCGGCTTGCTTGAATCCTGATGGTGGAAGGGTATGCTCAGACATGAGTCCCTTGCTCATTGCACCATCAGGATTCAAGCAAGCCGGGCCAAAGACGGCTGTAATGCCAAAAACCGGTCCCCGGAAGCTTGTTTCCTTCCCAGTAAAAAATTTGCATGTAGCCAGGTTCTGAGCTGGGATGGTGCAGTGAGCTAAAAAACGGTGATGGATCAAGCCCTGATCTGTTGACTGGGTACGAGTGTTCTGCTTAATTCAGATACTCTGTCCATCACCACCCCCTTTTCTGAATCGTTTTGTCCACCATAAGCGTGGAAGGGTATGCTCAGACATGAGTCCCTTGCTCATTGCACCATCAGGATTCAAGCAAGCCGGGCCGAAGACGGCTGTAATGCCAGAAACCGGTCCCCGGAAGCTTTTTTCCTTCCCAGTAAAAGAATTGGCTTGGTAGTTTGGTCTGCCCTGTTCCCATGATGCACTGGGCCAGGGACAGACTAATTTGCATGTAGCCAGGTTCTGAGCTAGGATGGTGCAGTGAGCTAAAAAACGGTGATGGATCAAGCCCTGATCTGTTGACTGGGTACGAGTGTTCTGCTTAATTCAGATACTCTGTCCATCACCACCCCCTTTTCTGAATTGTTTTGTCCACCATAAGCGTGGAAGGGTATGCTCAGACATGAGTCCCTTGCTCATTGCACCATCAGGATTCAAGCAAGCCGGGCCGAAGACGGCTGTAATGCCAGAAACCGGTCCCCGGAAGCTTGTTTCCTTCCCAGTAAAAGAATTGGCTTGGTAGTTTGGTCTGCCCTGTTCCCATGATGCACTGGGCCAGGGACAGACTAATTTGCATGTAGCCAGGTTTTGAGCTGGGATGGTGCAGTGAGCTAAAAAACGGTGATGGATCAAGCCCTGATCTGTTGACTGGGTACGAGTGTTCTGCTTAATTCAGATACTCTGTCCATCACCACCCCCTTTTCTGAATCGTTTTGTCCACCATAAGCGTGGAAGGGTATGCTCAGACATGAGTCCCTTGCTCATTGCACCATCAGGATTCAAGCAAGCCGGGCCGAAGATGGCTGTAATGCCAGAAACCGGTCCCCGGAAGTTGTTTCCTTCCCAGTAAAAGAATTGGCTTGGTAGTTTGGTCTGCCCTGTTCCCATGATGCACTGGGCCAGGGACAGACTAATTTGCATGTAGCCAGGTTCTGAGCTGGGATGGTGCAGTGAGCTAAAAAACGGTGATGGATCAAGCCCTGATCTGTTGACTGGGTACGAGTGTTCTGCTTAATTCAGATACTCTGCCCATCACCACCCCCTTTTCTGAATAGCAAAATCAGGACTGGCACCACTAACCAGACAGATGGTGAAAACTGGTATGTTACATGGCGGCTCTTTTCCCTTTGAATATAACCTCTTTGTTTATTATTGACATGGGGCCTGTATGTCTACATTGGCACTACAGAGTACAAGCGACACACCACCTGCAAACCTCCTCCCTCTTCCACAGCCACCTGCTCCACCTCCATTAGCACTACCTCCATCACCTTAATCTCAACAACATCAACTCCACCCCACCATTCACCCTCCAACAACAAAAGCACAGTCTCAGTCATTCTCACCACCAGCATAGTGTAGATAGTACTAGAAGAAACCTCCCAAAATGCATCTCCTAATTTATTAAATATTTGTTTTGGCTGACATACAATTCATTATTCTTCAAAATGTAGAAACTTCAAGAAAGAGATGAACGCTTTTGGATTAACAGATTATGTATATATTCCTAAAACATTGTGGGGATACAAAAAACTATCCTTGGGCAGGGGATGTAACTGAAGAAACTAGTCTTACACCAGAGGGGAAATGCTAACTGGGAGTTGAGAAATAATAACAAGAACCTCAGGAAAAATCGAGGGAAGCAGTCTATATACAAAGGGAAAAAACACAGCCCACAGTCCAAAAAAGCCCTCAATCAATATTCCACTGTCCCAAATTAGGACAAAGTAATTTCCTCATGCCATAGGGGTGAAGATTCATGTTTAAGGTTTAGGGGCAAAAATGTTCCTGATAATCCTAGATTTCTTCTTTGACCACAAAAACTTTGAAGACTTCCTTGGGCATGAACGTTGTAGGAAGTCTACCTTTTCTGTGTGTGCACCCCAGATTTTTTGCCTCGCCCTGGACCCTATATTTTTGCTGGTATTAGTACTTTGTGAACTTTACCTCTGCTAACTAGTAGTAAAGTCCCAATGCTCCCCCTTTAAATATGGTAGAACAGGTACATTCCTAATTGACATATTTAACTTAGCTACTAGAACCTAGCATATGGTACAAAGTGTACCCAGAGCCTGTAAATTAAATGTCATTAATGGACTGCAGCATTTATTGCACAATCTAATTCAGTGACAGTGTAAAACATAGCTTCAAGTCTACCAGTGTAGCCTGACTGTAGCAGTTTAAGAACTGCAATCTAACCTGTCAAAATAAATACATTTGAAAGGTAAAAGTCTCCCTTTAAAATAGTAATAAGTCTCCACTTTGTGGGCCTTGTCGGTCACAAGGGTTGGTGCATGGTATTTGAAATATGTAGAAAATTAATGTAAACATGTCCTTTCGTTGACAATCACCCAAAATATATTTTGCACAGTGGCTTGTCTAACAGTCCTATGTAGAAAATCGGATTACAGATGAAAAATCCTAATGCTGCATCTCAGGAATGGGAATAGCTAGAAAAGTAATTAAACAATTACTTTAATAGGTATTAAAAGTCCAAGTCAATAATTTTGTTGGATTTCTGATAATTATTAAAGAAAATAAACTGTTAGAAAGTTACCTTTTCTCTGCCTGAAGTTCATGGAGGCTAAACTTGCATTTTATCCCCCACTTCTGCAAGCCAGTTATTAGCATTGAAACAAATGTAAAAAAGTGTGAAATATGTCCCAGGAGAAAACAATAGGCTGATGAATAGGCAGATATGACTCCCCTGAACCTCCAAGAATATGTAAGGGGGGCTGTCAACATCTTATTGACATTACACTGCCAAATCCTGCTTTATTGTCAAATCCTGCTTGACAGGTATGCTGTGTTTTCAATTAACACTCTTGGGCAGACTTGAAAGGCAGAGAAGTGTAGGCCCCCACATCATATGGGCCTATACCCAGATCTTCGGTAACTCCTGAAGTACCCATTCTGAAGGAGGTATTTAGACCAATCAAAGAGGTTTCGGTAGCGATCTTTCTGGTTAACCGGGACTGAGTTGGCCAGAGTCTCTTGCCAGCTCAGTTCCAGAGTCCAGATAGAATGCTCCCTAAATCTCTCGATTGACCTCAGAGCCTCCTTGGGAGACGCCAATGAGACATATTGGACTGCACAAGAGGAGTGTGCACTGCAGGGGCAGAAGTGTTCATCAACTCTAATTCTTCTAGGTGTGTACTGGGAGAAGGAGATGATGCCTGGGCAGGGGGTGCAGCTGGAGGTCCTGATGGAATAGGTTTCTATGGAGTTATTGAGGATCTGGGTGCAGGCCCAAGTGGTGTGGGGCCTACTTTTGGGACACCACAGGTTTGTCTTGCAGAAGACCAGCAAGAGACCAAGTGTCTTCTTCCTCCTAGCTGGTGGTGTCCACATCCCTCAACTCACACTTGGCTGTTCAGCCTCCACCCGGAGTCTCTTGGTAAAAAATCTTGTTACTCTCCAGGCAGACACACACCCTCTCCAGGTAGACACACACCCCTGCTTGTTGTTGCTTCCTCATCCTCACTGGTGGTAGAAAGTCTCTGTGCCCACCTCCCAGATGAGGATCTTGTTATTTGCCCCGGTCCTGCTGAGATTTTCTTTGGCCAGCCCGGTCCGCTGAAAATGAATGTGAGAAAGAGAGTGAATAAGGGTCAATTTTATATATCACACACCAACAAGTTGCTCTGTGAAGGGGGCCCCAGACCCTGGCAGGGCGGCTTCAATGTAGCGGCCACAGAACCTCCTGCCATCATATCCAAACAACACTTATAGGGCAATGTAAAGAATTGAAGCCAAATTTCAGGGAATTCAAGTGCTTTATTAGACACATTTATAATCATTTGGCAGCCAGCATAAATATCTTTCCCAACACATTTTGGCTCTGCTTCTGAGCCTTGCTCATTGGAAAATGAAACCTGCTCTCAGAAATGATCATGTGTTTTAAGGACTCCTTAATTGAGTAATTCACGGAGCCTGTAGGTCATTTATACCAGCATGCGCAGTGAGCATATATCAGCATTTAATATTATCCTGCAGTGGCTGGAATCCTTTATGAAAACACTGCATTAATGTCATTTTTAAAGTCGATTCAATGTGCAGAATTAAAACGCAGTCCCAAAGACTGCAAGCATAACATGGCTTATGGTCAAACATTGCACCTTTCTTCATGAAGAATCTGTATATATATATATATATATATGTTCCTAAATACAAACCGGATTTGATTCCTGAGGCCCACTGGAGACTAACAAAAACTGTTTTAATATGCTGTTACTGAGGCAGAAATCACGGAACCCATTGGAGGGTGAGAATTACTTTGCACACACTTCGAATCCCAGCATGCAGCATCAGCGCAAAATAACAGAGACCCACCGGAGGGTAATTAACTATTTAAATATGAAGAGGGGAAGAGAGGGTGTGTCAAGCCTCGTGAACTGCCAGCATGCCTTTGAGAAAGGAGCAAGCTGCTCTGAAATGCGTCAGGCCAAGCTACAAGAATTATTGGGAAGAAAAATGCCGGTTTTTGAAATAAAAGTTCATGAAGAACACATCTACTGTGAGTGCGTCTTCAATTACGGGGCATCTTTGAGAGAATATATATATATATATATATATAAATCCAAAGAGCACCTCTGTGGGGTATCCCTCGTCTCGTGGGGGTGGCGCGCTGCCGGTGAGGTAACCGGTAACAATATGATTCCAAAACGGCGTGCCAGGCGCGCACTCAGGTACAAAAATCCACACCAGACAGCAGTTTAGTCAACTAGAGTAGGGTTTATTCACGCCATAAGCCCTACGTGACGCGTTTCGCACTCCATGAGTGCTTGTTCACACAAAGTGCTCAGAAAGTTTTTCGTATTTACCGTGTGTTAACATTTGACATAGACAGAGGACTCACACGTCTTAGTGAAATTCTACGGGCGCCATATTGTAGTAGGTTTACATTGTAAAACATATCTGGTATATTGTTAAATACCTAGTGAACTTATTATCACAAAGCCCTCATTAACGGGCGGCCCCAAAGAACATACTGGACATTCACAACCGAGAATATCGTGAAAAAAAAATAAATAACAAACAAAATCATGTTAATGTCACAAATGAAAAACCCAAGAGTTGGATATTCTAAACTCGTAAATATTGGGTTTGTGTCCCAGGTGGTTGTAACCAACAACGTGCCATAGTTCTAAAATACATAGGTGCCGTCTTCCAATCCGAAGCAAGGCACACAGCACGTGATCGTCTCCTAGGTGTTACTATGGAGACGTTGTGAGCCATGTCATACCTACGTATATACACATAACGGTGTATATAAACTCGCTACCCCCTGGTTAGTGGGTGGGTGCATGGCATACATCATAAATACATATCCCCTGGTTAGTGGAGGAGTTCATGGTGACATATCGAAAGTCCAGATGACAAAGTCCTATAGTCAATGCACGGCATCGAAGTGAGCAATCAGTGAAGGGTCAACCACGGAACAACCCCGTTCCAAAATCCATGAGTAATAAAGTGCACAAAAAATATGTAAAAGACATACTTCGTCTGGAGGAAGGAGAAGGCCAGAGTTGAAAAGTACTCGGTTGCTGTAATCACAAGCCTGTGATACAGTCCTACTGTTTCAACCTGTGGGGATAAAAATAATGGGGCTGCAATCAGGCTGAGAGTAAACATAAAAGAATGTCATGCAACATGAAAGACACATTCAATTCATTCTTGCTGTAAATGTACATTGTATTCCTCATCAAGATTATGTCCATTCGGAAAACGGGTACAGAGACCGATGATATGTCTCGACTCTCGCTGTCTCAGTCTTAAAGCACGGTTGCCTCCCCTGGTGGAAAGCATTACCTGTTCAATGACAAAGTACTTAAGAAGTTTTGCATTGGAGAAATGATGGTTTTCAAAATGCCTAGCAATGGGGTACTGTTTGTCTCTGTTAGTAATGGCTCTGGTGTGTTCCAGTATGCGGAGTTTTGCCATTTTCGTCGTACTACCCACATACTTTAATCCGCACGGGCATACTAGTACATATACCACAAAGGTGGTGGTGCATGTTAGGAATTGTTTTATGGTTTCCATTTTGTTGGTACTTGGATTCCAATATTCCTTTACCATGTGGCTACTTGCACATGCTTTGCAATGGCCACATGGAAAGAAGCCAGGGAGATCCACCCCACGAGGTACAATGTCACTGATAACGTTGTGTACTAGTAGGTGACTAAGACTACGTCCCCTGCGGTAAGTTATGCTAGGTCTTGTTGGTATGGTTTTTCCTATGATAGGATCATTTTTGAGAATATCCCAATTTTTTGTGATGCTTTTCTTTATTTGTTTGTGACTGCCATTGTAGTCAAGAATGATGCGGGTGACCTTGTTTTCATCTTGCATCATTTCATCTGTTCTTTCAGTAGTTAGTAAATTCACTCGTTCCACTGACTTGACTTTTTCAATAGCTCTTTTAATGACCCATTTAGGGTAACCCCTATCGATGAACCGTTGGACCATGATTTTTTCTTCTTTAGCGTAGTCAGTGATGGTGCTGCAATTACGTTTGGCCCTGAGTAGCTCCCCATAGGGGATGCTCCATTTCAAAGGTTCTGGATGGCTACTCAAGGCATGCAGTAAGGTGTTTCCTGCTGTTTCCTTCCGAAATAGTACTGTGGTGAGTTTGTTATTTTGGACTTTCACTTTGATGTCCAAATATTCAATTTCTTTGTCACTGATGTTGCTTGTGAGTATGATGTTGTTATTATTCATATTTAATTTGGAGATGAAATCAACGGCTGAGTTTTTACTGCCCTTCCAGATCACAAAAATGTCGTCTATGTATCTTCGCCACATAGTGACATTACGAAAATCTTCTTGTAAATCCGGTCTGCTTCTGATGTCATCTTCCCATGCCCCCATGAATAGATTGGCAAAGCTTGGGGCAAAACAAGTGCCCATCGCCGTGCCATGCAATTGGACATAGATATCGTCATGGAACAGAAAGTAGTTGTTGACTAGACAGTATCTCATCATGTCTAAGATCATGGTCGTATGTCCCAAAAATTTGATGTTACGTGTTTTCAGAAATCTGGCACATGCCTCTATACCCTGATTGTGTTCGATAGAGGTGTATAGTGCACTGACATCAAGTGTTATTAACAAATGGTCTTTATCCCATGTTATGTCTTTGATCTTGTCAAGGAAATCCTTAGTGTCACGCACATAGGTCGGAAGGTTTCTGACATATTCCTGTAGGAAATAGTCCACGTACCTGGAGATGTTCTCAAGTACGCTTCCTCTTGATGAAATGATTGGTCTGCCCGGGGGATTATCTTTAGACTTGTGTACTTTAGGAAGTAGATATAAAATGGGAAGGATTGGATAGTCACGTTTTAAGTAGCAGTATTCCTCCCATTCAATCCAGCCTTTGTCTTTCCAGTCAGACAGTTTGTCCCAGATTGTAGTGATACTGACATTGTACTCTGCTCTATTGCTTATTCTGTATGTTTTAGCATCCCTGAGTTGTCTCAGCGCTTCCCCTATATACATTTCTTTGGGTAGGATAACAATATTGCCTCCTTTGTCCGCTGGACGGATGACGATACTGTCATCTTCAGCTAACTCTGTCATGGCTGATTTTTCTGCCGATGTCAGATTGTGTGCGAAAGTTTTCATTTTCTTATGCCAATTCTGGCTTCTATATTTCAGGAATTCCTTCCCCACCATATCTTGAAAGGTATCTATATTATCATGATATAGTTTGGGAGTAAATGTAGAGCGGGGTTTGAAATTAGTTCTTGTGCTATTGTCATGTTGTATCTCGAGAGCTTCTAGGATGCGCTTGGCTTCCAAGCTAATGTCATGATCATCCATACCTTCATTAATTTCTTCCAAAGCCAACAAATTCATATACACACACACACACACACACAAACACACACACATATATATATATATATATATATATATATATATATATATATATATATATATATATATATATATATATATATATATAATATATATATATATATATATATATATATATATATATATATATATATTACCTACTGGCGGTCGCCAGTAGGTATATATAGTTAGGATTTTTTTCCTATGGAACTTTTGAAAATTCTATGTCTAATAACTTTGGCGTTTGTAGACGGAATCGGCTGAAATTTTCAGGAAAATGGTGCATTTTGTTTCTGAGCAGCCCTTGAAAATTTGGGGGGGTTTCGTCAAGGGGGGCAGAGAAAAAAGGGGGGTCCCAAAACGCGTTTTTCCCATGTTAATTTCCATAGGGCGTTTGGCCTCACTTTTAGCTCGAACGGCTGAATGGATTTGCACGAAACTTGGCAAAATTGTAGGGACTGTTAGCCCGATGTGCCTTTGCTGGGTCTCAATATATGTGCTCCAGTGGATTTTGAGAAATTAACGTTTTAAAAAATTTATATATCTGTGACAGCGTCCTGGATAGCGCACCAGTTCGCGTACTTTTCGCGTAACGGAGCTTTGCGAAGCGAAGCTGATTGGCTCTCCGGTGTCTGTCAACATTCTAAACAGTCCGTAGCGGCCGCCATTTTGTCTCTCGGTAGGATCGAGAGACAAGAGGAGGCCAAAACGAAGGGGGAAATAAAGGAAAGGGGGCAAGGTAGACCCCTTCTGACTGCCTAGGATTGATGAGGGGTATATTAAAGTGCCCCGCGGGGCAAAAAAAAAAAAAAAAATTGCGATTTTTCGCCGTAGAGGCGCGTCCCGGTACGCGAACCGGGCAGCTAACTGGGCAGCTAACCGGCAGCGTAACGGGAGTCTGAGGAGAAGCTGATTGGCTGTCAACATTGTAAACAGTCCGGAGCGGCCGCCATCTTGTCTCTCGGTAGGATCGAGAGACAAGAGGAGGCCAAAACGAAGGGGGAAATGAAGGAAAGAGGGCAATGTAGACCCCTTCTGACCCCCTAGGATTGATGAGGGGGATATTAAAGTGCCCCGCGGGGCAAAAAAAAAAAAAAAAAAAATTGCGATTTTTCGCAGTAGAGGCGCGTCCCGGTACGCGAACCGGGCAGCTAACTGGGCAGCTAATCGGCAGCGTAACGGGAGTCTGAGGAGAAGCTGATTGGCTGTCAACATTGTAAACAGTCCGGAGCGGCCGCCATCTTGTCTCTCGGTAGGATCGAGAGACAAGAGGTGGTGAAAAACGAAGGGGGGAATTAAGGAAAGGGGGCAAGGTAGACCCCTCCTGACCCCCTAGGATTGATGAGGGGGATATTAAAGTGCCCCGCGGGGCAAAAGAAAAAAAATTGCAATTTTTCGCGGTAGAGGCGCTTCCCGGTACGCCAACCGGGCAGCTAACCGGCAGGGTAACGGGAGTCCGACATCTTGTGTTTTTGGAGCGTCCGGTTTGCGTACCGGGTAGCGTTCGGGTAAGCGTAACAAGGGGAAAACCAAGAGAAACAGTAAAATAAAATTTAAAGGAATAGATTTCCACCAAACTTGGCAAAATTGTAGGGACTGTTTGTTTGATGTGCCTTTGCAAGGCCTCAAGATATGTGCACGTGTGGATTTTGTCTAATTAAGGTTAAAAAAAATATATATATCTGTAAGCGTGCTCTGGCGCGCTTATGTTACGGGTTTTGTTTGCGCTGCAGAGACGATACGTCACGTTTATGCGACGTGTCATGAGGCGTCTCACGTGGCTACGTGATACGTCACGTAATAAAGAATATATTTTACAGCTATAGATATTAGCTTTTAAAAAACCAATGAAATTCACTGAAAAAACCATAGGTTATAGACCATATATAGTTAGGAATTAGCATTTACAAAACCTTGAAAATTCACTGAAAAAACCATAGGTTATAGACCATATATAGTTAGGGATTAGCATTTACAAAACCTTATTTTACTCGCATAAAACCATTGAAATTCGCATATATAGTTAGTTGCGCTAACTATATATCGCGCACCCGCAATCCACTGCTGATGATGTCACATATTACATCATTCATGACATGGTCAGTGACATCACTGATGACATCACTGATGACATCTCAAATGACATCACTGATGACATCACTGATGACAACATCCAGTGACTGTATGTTTCTGTAAAGTTAAAATATGTCTTACATATTGAAGAATGAGTGGATGTATAAGTGTCTGGATGAAGGATTTAGTAGGTGCATTACTGACTGTATGAGAGAGTGATTAGATGTGTCTCACTGAGTGCATGGGTTAGTGACTAAACTGTCTTAATTTGTGCATCATTATGTCTGTTGTTCTGTAAACTGCTGCATGTGTTGATCAGTAGCTATATGAGTAACTATATGGGTTATTGATTGGTTGCCCAAGTATTTGTATGGGAGACTGAGTGTGTGTGTGGGTGGCTGGGAGGTGTATGACTTTGTGCATAGATGTGTGAGCAGTTGATTCACTAGATGTATGGGTTCAAAAGTGCATGTGGAAACAGCTGTATGGGCGGTTAACTGTGTGCATGAGTGTATTGGTGAGTGAATGGATATCTCAGTGCTACCATGTCAAAGTAAGTACATATGTAAAACACAGTACATGTGAGAGTTGACATATATAAATAACTGTGCATAAGAGTCAGTGAATGTGTGAGTGGCTGTGTGGATCATTGTGAACTTGTATCAGGGATTGTATAAGAGAGTAAATATGTGTTAGTATATGTTTGAATAAGTAAGGTGTGTATAACTGTATAGTTGAGGAAATGGAGGTGTGATTGATTCTTTGCATGACTGACTAGGTGTGTGAGTAACTCCATGGATGAGTGACAGTCTGTGAGTGTCTGTTTACACTGAGTGTATCTAAGGTTATATCAGAGTCTGAAGAGGTTCATTGTATAATCACATGAATGATGTCATCAGTGATGTGATCAGTAATGTCAAATGAGATGTCATCAGTGATGTCATCAGTGATGTCATTTAAGATGTCATCATTGATGTCATCAGTGATGTCATTTGAGATGTCATCAGTGACGTCATCAGTGATGTCATTTGAGATGTCATCAGTGATGTCATCAGTGATGTCACTGACCATGTCATGAATGATGTAATATGTGACATCATCAGCAGTGGATTGCGGGTGCGCGATATATAGTTAGCGCAACTAACTATATATGCGAATTTCAATGGTTTTATGCGAGTAAAATAAGGTTTTGTAAATGCTAATCCCTAACTATATATGGTCTATAACCTATGGTTTTTTCAGTGAATTTTCAAGGTTTTGTAAATGCTAATTCCTAACTATATATGGTCTATAACCTATGGTTTTTTCAGTGTATATATATATATATATATATATATATATATATATATATATATATATATATATATATATATATATATATATATATATATATATATATATATATATATATATATATATATATATATATATATATATAATGTGTGTGTGTGTATATGTATATATGAAAACAAATTGGACTGGCCCACTGTGTGGAAGTAGTGGAATATTAGTTGATATTCCAAGTCCCTTGTAAATTGTGCTTTGTCAGCTGGGCACATTAGATTTTGTTAATAAACCCTTCACACACCAACCTGGTTGGTGTCATGCTTCATCATCGGGGTCCAACCAGGCAGCCGAATGCCGCCTGGTTGTGCTTCAACGCCTGACTACAGCGGAGCAGGTGTGGTGCAGTAGTGTGATGAGGATGAAGGTGAATAATAAAATGCACCTCTGGGGATCCTTGCCCAATATTTTATTAGTGGCGGCCCAGGGTGTAGGATAAAAGTATGTAATGCAACTACCAGTAGAAAAATTATGACTACTTAGTTGACTAGGTGTTGGCGGTCTACATGTTTCAGTCCCAGGAGAAAAGTGTACTGGACTTTCGTCAGGCGCAAGTAGTGAGTGGCAAAAAGTGGTGCCACGTGTAAATAAAGTCCAACACACGCGCTAAGGTGTGTGGAAAAGTAAAATAATGCAGTTGTTCAACTTACATATACTGCAGGGGGGCGAGAAAAATCGTGTAGGGAGGAAAAAAGGAGAACAATACACAATAAGGCGTTATCAGGGTTTGCTAGAGGCAGTGTCAACCATGCAGGATCTGGTGAAGTATAACATGCATGGCTGTGCCTATTGTGTTAAGAACAAGTGACAAACGCTGTAGCATGCAGTCAGAGCATGCTGGCTAAAAACAGGCTGCGTGCGCAGTACATGGTGAATCGCCCTTAAATCTAGGCGCATTCAGTCATATTGCAGTGTCTAGTATCTATCTATCACAGGGCCGATCCCTGTGGTGAAGGTGACTGGCCCTGGTGTCACTATTGATTAAGAAATAGGTAGTAAGACAATACAATTATAATGAGTAATATTGTGAAGGTTCACACCTGCTAGGGAAACCATTAAGGGACAAACTGTAAAAGGAGCCAGAGATAGGGCGGTGGAAGCAGGATATTGGGTAGGGGGGGGGGGGTGGGTTCGCGCCTGCTATGGGAACCTCGGTGGGGGGTTGAAAATTAATGTTAGTATAATGTAAAGCCCAGGGGAGACAGTAGCGGGCAATTATGATGAGCATTACCGTGAAGGTTCTCACCTACTAGGGAAACCTTCAGGGACAAACTGTAAAAAGAGCCAGAGACAGGGCAGTAGAAGCAGGATATTGGATAGGTAAGGTCATATGGGGGGAATGCTAGTGATGATATAATCATAGCATTGCGGTGGTGTGCCCCCTGCTTGGCTGTATGTCCACATGGGACTGCGGTGGTGTGGAGAGCTTGGTTAATGTCGGGTTAGTGGGTACTTAAGCTGTTCCACGGGATATGGTCGTTAAGGCCTGTCTTGTGAGTAGACAAGCGGTAGATCCACCGCTGCTCCTTGTTTAGCAGCTTTTCTTGAATGTTGGGCCCATTAGGGTTGATGCTCTCAATCACCACCCAGCGCATGTCGTTTGTGGTGTGACCCATCTCTAAGAAATGGTTGGTGAGTTTGGTAGTGTTCTTCTTACACCGAATGGTGCTGCGATGTTCGCATATACGTGTCTTTATTTTACTGCTGGTCATCCCAATGTACCACAGGTTGCATGGGCAGGTAATGCGGTAGATGACGTGGGTGCTGTTGCAGTTAGTGTGACTGCGCAGTTCCCACTGTTTCCCTGGTTCCAGGGCTAGTGTTTTTGTCGTGTTGGTCAGATGACAAACACTGCAGTCACCACAGGCAGAATGGCCTGTGATGTTGGGGAGACCCCATGCATTCGTGATAGTCTACTTAGGCGGTTGTGGAGGTTTTGGTCTGGTTGAGACAATCATGTCTTTAATGGATCTGGCTTTTTTGCGTGAGATCAGAGGGGGATCCCATTGTAATTTCCCTGTATTTATTATGTTCCAGTGTTTCCTTATGATCTTGGATACCTGGGTAGAGACTGTGTTAAATGTGGTTACACATGTCAATGGTATGGATGTGGTTTCCTGGGTACATGTTTCAATGAGTCTCTCCCGATTTTGGTTCCTGGCGCGTTTCTGTGCCTTATTTCTGATCTTCTTAGGGTAGCCTCGCTGTTTTAGTTTTGCACTGAGGTCTTTAGCCTGTGCCTTGTAATCCGAGGTCTCGCTACAGTTGCGTCTTAGCCTGAGAAATTGCCCATAGGGTAAATTTTCTCTGAGGGATCTGGGGTGAAAACTTGAGAAATGCAGGAGGGAATTGCGAGCAGTGGGTTTGTAGTGGGTTTTGCTTTTCAAGCGGCCTTCTGATGCCTCTATGTCGAGGTCTAGGCAGGTGGTCCGATGTGTATCAAAATTGTGAGTGAATTTTAAGTCCCCGTCACAGGTATTGAGCCATTGGCAGAAGTTTGTTAGTGACTCCGTGTTCCCTTCCCAGATCAGTAGGATATCGTCTATGTATCGCTTGTAAAATGTGATTTCTGGGAACTTGGGCACATTGTTGGTGAACAGGTGTGTGGATTCAAAATGATGGACGTACAGCCCCGCTATGCTTGGTGCGAAAACGCTCCCCATCGATGTGCCGTATGTTTGTAGGTACAGTTTGTTTTCTAATTCAAAGAAATTCTCCTTTAGAGCAAGTCTCGCACAGTCCCATATAAATTTGGTTGATGTGCGGTGTGGCCAATCAGTGTTGGCTAAGGCTGCCTCTAGTACCATGAGGGTGTCATCCTGTGGAAAACTGGTGTAGAGGCTCTCTACGTCAAGACTCACCAGCAAAGAAGTGGCTGGGTTGTAGTTCACTTCAACTAGGAGTTTGAGCAGATCTTTGGTGTCCTGCAAGTATGTGTTGGTAGATTTCACTATAGGCTGGAGGAAGAAGTCGCAATAGCGTGAGAGCGGTTCCAATTGGGAACCTATGCCGGAGACTATGGGTCTTCCAGGCGGCGGGGTCTGGTTCTTGTGGGTCTTGGGAACAATGTAGAAATAAGGGATTTTCCCTTCAATGGTAGTGAGAAATTTTGCTTCACTGGGTGTTATCAGGCCCGCTATTTCTGCTTCCTCTATTAGGTTGGTGATGGTCGTTCTGAGCTTGTTGCTTGGGTCTTCCTGGAGTCTCCTGTAGTTTTTAGTATCATTTAGTAATCTGGTGCACTCCTTTCTGTAGTCTTCTTTGTTCAGTATTACAGTCCCTCCCCCTTGTCTGCGGGTTTGATGATAATGGCCTCGTTCTCTCTGAGGGAGTTTAGGGAATGGCGTTCTTTGCTGTTGATGTTTTGGAATGGGTGGCCTTCCTGGAGTTCTTCAATATCATTGAATACAGCCTGTTCATACACTGAAATCTCTGCTGGGATCATCGCGGGCGGTGGCATGAAAGTTGATTTCGTCCTGAATGTGGTATCTCCGTCCTCTTCATTGGATGTCTCAAAGGCAATGTTTCAAAAAAAGCCTTTAGCTTTAGTTTTCTAAACAATGAGGCCAGTTCGCAGTGTAACTGGAATTTGTCCAGTCGAGCTGTAGGGACAAAGCCAAGTCCTTTTTCTAGCACTGCTTGCTCATCATGGGTGATGACATGTGTGGATAGGTTGGTGACCAGGCTTACCTCGTGCTCGGTCCTGGCTGTTGGTCTTTCGCTTTGCTCCTGGTTACTGCCCCGTCGGTCTGGTCCTCCCAGTGCACCTGGTTGCCCCTGCGTCTTTTGCCCCTTCCTCGTTGGCCTCTTCCTAAAAAAGGAAATCTCTGGTTGTGGTTTGAAAAAAGCTGGGGAGGTGGGGGTCCATATGGCATGCCCCATCCATATCCAAAGGGCAGGTGCATTGGTGGATATTGGCCTGGGAAGTGTCCTTGTGGGCCTGGGGGAATGGGGTTCCATGGTGGTTGCCAATTGGGATTTCTTCCTCTGCCTTGTGGTCTGTTCCTGTAGCTGTTTGTACTAGAGGTACTGCTACCGGGTGAATCATCATCTGAAGATGCCCCTGAGGTATTGCTCTTGTTGGTGGGTTTGTAATCAGGTTCTGAATATGGATATGTCTTGGCATAGGAGAATTTTTTGAGGTCCTTTTGGAATTTGTTTATCTTGCTCTGTGTCAGGGTATCTTTATATTCATTGATTTCTTTATTCGTCTCATCCAGCCGTTTTTTGAAGGATGTGATGGTCGCCTTAAAGTGTGCCTCCGTGGTTTGAATTTCTACTAGGATGGCGTCCGAAAGTCTTTTTGCTGTTTGGATTATGAGAATGATCCAATCCCTGGTGCACCTCCATGCAATTTGTGCCCAGTCTTTCCTGAAGGTGGGATCGTCTAGGAAGATGCGGGGTGCGTTGGTTACTATCAGGCCTCTGGGCGCTGTGTTGTTTCTCAAATATTCAGTCAGTATGACTCCGTGGAGGATGGTGCGTATGCGGTTCCGCTTTTTTTCATTCGGACTCTCCCAGTCGGCAGTTTGGGCAATGGTGGTTCCCATGTTGAAATCCGCCATCAGTGGGGGATTGGATAAGATGTTGTTGACGTCATCTATAGTGAACCCCAAGCCTGGGTTTTCAGCCATGTTTCAGTAGTAGTCGGTGCAATATGTGTGTTAAAAGGTGGGATGTTTAAAATACGTGCTTTAGGAAGCAAGGCTCTCGCAGGTGTGCACTGCTGAAAGGATAGGGTAATCAATGGAGAGAGCAAGGGTTTTGAGGGGCGAGTCCCATCCCCAGATATGTAATCATGAAAACAAATTGGACTGGCCCACTGTGTGGAAGTAGTGGAATATTAGTTGATATTCCAAGTCACTTGTAAATTGAGCTTTGTCAGCTGGGCACATTAGATTTTGTTAATAAACCCCTCACACACCAACCTTGTTGGTGTCATGCTTCATCATCGGGGTCCAACCAGGCAGCCAAATGCCGCCTGGTTGTGCTTCAACGCCTGACTACAGCGGAGCAGGTGTGGTGCAGTAGTGTGATGAGGATGAAGGTGAATAATAAAATGCACCTCTGGGGATCCTTGCTCAATATTTTATTAGTGGCGGCCCAGGGTGTAGGATAAAAGTATGTGATGCAACTACCAGTAGAAAAATTATGACTACTTAGTTGGCTAGGTGTTGGCGATCTACATGTTTCATATATATACATATGTGTGCATATATTCACTGAAAAAACCATAGGTTTCAGGCAAGTTATAGTTATAAATTAGCATTTAAAAAACCTTAGAAATTCACTGAAAAAAACATAGGTTTCAGGGGCGTTATAGTTAGTTGGACATTTCACTCCTACAAAACCATAGAAATTCCACTGTTATAGTTAGTTCAGCTAACTATAACTCGCGGTCCTACCGAGTCACAAGATGGCTGCCAACACTTCCTGGTTTGGAGTGTTGACAGCCAATTAGAAGGAGGGTGCGTGGATCCACTGCGCCTCTAAATATCAAAACTTTTATTTTTTGATTTTCTCAGCAACTACTAAACGGATTTACACCATTTAAAAAAAAGGTCTCTTTCGGAACCAAGGGCTACCTTTTTGCCAAATTTGGCGTACTTCCGTTCAGCAGTTCGGGCTGTAGCCGTATCTAAAGTTTCCAATGAGAATTAACATGAGGAAAACATGTTTTGGGACCCCACTTTTTCTTGGCCCCTGCTTGTTGAATCACCCCAAACTTTCAAGATAGGAGCTGACTGGAGCGCCCCATGAGTTTTGAAAATTTCGCAAATATTCGTCAACCGGCGCCAAAGTTATTGGGAAAACAAAAAAATGAGTTTCCTATGGAAACTAGGTCCTAACTATAACTACCTACTGGCGACCACCAGTAGGTAATATATATATGGATGTTACCACTTCCTCAGAGGCAGACAAAAGAGTCTGCCTCTGAGGAAGTGGTAACATCCACGAAACGCGTCAGGCGGGACTCTAATTTTGTGAAGGCTGAGCTGGTGTTTCCTCACTTTGAACCTTTCCAATAATGAAATTTTGGGCATAAACAGATCTTGTGGTGAGGCGCCTCCTTCGAAAGGCAACTTTACGAGTGATATCTTCTATACTAATATATTAAAGAGAGAGCCCAAACCTTTCAGGCGGGTAATCTCAGGAACCACAGCACCAATCACAACACCCAATACAGCGTTGGAAAGGGCAGTTGCAGCAGAAGGACATAGGCTATGCAGACGCCCACCATATACATTTAAAAGGTAAAAGAACTGTGCCAGCAAAGTAGACCCTTGTGGGCGTGTCTGCGTTGTGCTGTGGGCGTTTGCTGGGGGCATGACAAATGCTGGGGGTGTGTGGTTCGTTCCACCCTTCATGCCATGTCTCATATTGTGTGCTAATACCACCCTGCTCCCTTTAAACACCCCTGCACCCCATAATCATAACCCACCCTTACTCCTTAAAATACCCCAACGCCCTTAAACACTAACCCATCTTAACCCTATGAATATACCCTGTACCCCAAAACCCAAACCTATCCCTAAACCATAAAAATACCCCATGTGCCTCAAAACCCAAACCTAGCCCTGAACCCTAAAAATACCACTGTACCCCAAAACCCAAACCTACCCCTGAACCCTAAAATACCCCTGTACCCCTAAACCCAAACCTAGCCCGAACCCTTAAAATACCCCTGTACCCCAAAACCCAAACCTACCCATGAACCCTAAAAATACCCCTGTACCCCAAAACCCAAACCTAGCCCTGAACCCTAAAACTACCCCTGTACCCCATAACCCAAAACTATATCTGAACCCTTAAAATACCCAAACACCCCAAAACATATACATCAGTACCCCAAAACATATACCCCTATACCCATACTTACCTTATCCAAACATTTTTAAAAAACATGCTTTTACCATTCATGCATTTACAACGAATTTCGTTGTAAATGTATGCATGGTAAAAGCATATAAAATGTAATGCCATGCGTTATAATGGCATTGCGGAGTCATGGTACTTTCGTAATGAAAGTATGCGGAGTGATGGTATGCGGAAAGAAAGTTCCGGAATAATAGGTGTTTACGCTCCCCCGGTAAGTACATTGGTGGCACGGCGGCCCACATCTCCAGCAACATACTCATATTTTTTCACCACCCATTTGAAAAATGCACAGGTCTCTCTCATTGATGGCCAGCACCGACATACACTTTTAGACTGCACAAGTTCTAGTGTTGAGAACTTTAGAGCTGGGGAGCTACATCCTGTGATTCCAGGCAAATTGCTTTGTCTCCCCGTACCTACCACAAATGAATGTGTTCTGCTGTAATGTAAATTGTGCTCATGCCATGTTGTCGAGTTTGCGCTATATAATATTGCAAGGAAAAATAAAGTAGGGAAACTCGAGTTCACACACTACTGAACGCGCACTCTTAAGTGCATCAGCAGTGCACTGTGAATCGGAGCGTTTCACAGGCCTGTCACAGATAAGAAATGCTATCAAAACGAAATCCTACCAAACAATATATTACTGGCCGGCAGCAAATCATACCCGGACAACGTCTGGACGGGCTGCTAGTATATATATATATATGTATATATTACTTACTGGCGGTTGCCAGTAGGTAGTTATAGTTAGGACCTAATTTCTATAGGAAAAGCATTATTTGACTTCCCTATATCTTTGGCGCTGGTTTACAAATCTTTGCGAAATTTTCCCAAGAAAGTGTCATAGTAAGTCTTCTTGTGCTTGGGAAGTTCCAGGGTGATCCGTTCAGTTGGGACCTAGAAATAGGGGGCTAAAAAAAGTGAGTTTTCCCATTTTAGTTCTGATGGGACACATACTCGAACCTACAGCCCGAACCACTGGACTGAATTACACCAAATTTGGCAGAAAGGTAGATGTTGTTTTGCAGAGTGTGGTGCTTGTTATTTGGAGCAAATCTGTTCAGTAGTTCTTGAGAAATTTAGGAAGAAATAGTTAGTGATATCTCGGGTTCGAAGCCTTTGTGAGAAAAGACAAGCTTGTGCAGGGAAATGCACAGCTCTGATTGGCTGCCAACCCTTTGACAAGGAAGTGCTGGCAGCCATCTTGAGACTCAGTGAAAAATAGTGCAAATAAAGAAAAGGGGGAGAGTAGGAATACCCTGACCCCCAAGTCATTGTCTTAGGGTCCCTATGGTACACTACCACAAAAAAGCATGTTTAAAATAATTGTTAACAGCATGGTAAGACGAATTGGTGAAATCACATTAAAAAAAACACAAGTGCGGGTTCCCCGTGCTTGTGTTTAAAAAAGCCCTGGGGTGGGCTAAGTACTGGGGCCATATGTAATAGTATGCTGGGATGTGAGTGGGTATGTCAGAGATTCTGTGGATGATATCATCAGTGATAATTAAACAAGAAAAATTACAACATATCTGTAGAATCAGTCATTTAAAGGAGGAGAAAGGGTTTTAACAAGAGCTGATTTCTGTGATTAATTATTTTTAAAATGTTTCCAAAGTTGTTTTCAGCCTATTCCACACATTGCTAACCTAAGAGGAGAGAGCTTTCATACATGGCAACAAAGTGTTGCAAGGCGTATTGAACTGGTCTACATTTCTGGAAGAAATATTTCACATATTAATGATTACATATTTCCCACATTAATAAACAATTGTGTGAAATTAGGAGGTAAAAGGTAACAGCTATACATTGGTTAGGAAGTAAAGCAGAGGTATACAAAGTTTGCATCACTTTAAATTTAAATTGGCAACATTGAAATGATACTGTATTGAAATCTATAAGTTTGGTTATAATTTGTATGTTCCCAGAAATTCAGAGTTTTTAAAATTCACTTCCATTATGTCAAGGTCATTTAATTAGTCAATCCAAACTAAATAAACAATAAACATGCATGTTAGCAAAGTTTAAGTTTCATACCATGAAAACAAAATATAACTTTGAAGGTTATACCAAAGCTCACAGTGACAACATGACAGGACACCACTCTCAAAACAGATATGCACCTATGTGATTAATCCTAATATATACTTACAGTCTTTCTGACACTTAAATACTTCCAGGTGAGCATGAAGAGTCAGCCAGGTTGCTCTCATAACTGTCCCGTACAGTGGTGTCAAGTATGGGTGCCATGAATGTGGCTGGGAGGACAAGCACATATTGTCCTGGTCCTTAATTTGGACCCAGTGACAAAGGTCCTCACAGAACTTATGGCAGAGCTCCCCCTGCCAGGTGTGAACACCAGCAAAAAGAACAATTGATGGATGGAATGCTAGGGTGAAACTGGTCCTGGGTTGCTTGTGCTCCGGTTCAGGGAAGACCTGGCTTGGCAGTTCGTGCTGGACTGTTCCTATTGAAGCAGGGTCATGACTGATGTGAATATAGCTGGGTCCAAACTGAGGTTGCAAGGTGTTCAAAATAGCTATGAATTGGGATGCAGCCCCAAGTGATTACCAGTGGCTGAGATGAATTCAAGCATTCCATCCATCACTGTTTTGTATACTTATTGTGTCCCCCAAAGCGGGACAGGTATGCCCAGATGTGGATCACATGTACACTGTGTCATTGGGACCAAGCTATACTCGGCTGATGAGCCCATAATTAGGATGAAACCGGTCCTGGGCTGCTTGTATTCCAGTTCAGAGAGGGTTAAGCTTGGCAGTTTAGGCTGGACTATTCCTACTGTAGCAGGGTCAGAACTGGTTTGCATATAGATGGGTCCAAACTGAGGTGGAATGGTTTGCAACATAATGATGTATTGGGATGCGGCCCAAATGATTAGCAGTGGCTGATATTAATTCAAGTATTCCATCCACCACTGCTTTGTATACTTAGGGTGTGGCTTAACATCACAATGCAGCATGTGGCAGTGTCCTGTCAAATTTGGGCACGCTCTGCTTTGCTCAGGTGGGTCTCTGGACCCCTGTAATGCTGAGGATTCTAGTTGACCTCCCCCTGACTGATAATGTCTAATTAAACCTCAGAGAAGGAAGGTTCCTTCACATCAAGTCCCTCAGTCTTGTTGCGGGACAAAATAAGATTGGGCTCAGCAGAATGGAGAAGGCTGTTGAATGATTATAAAATTGCTGACTTCCTCTTCCTGTATGCCATTCCCTGTTTGGTGTGGCAAGGAGAGCTCTCTGCCTTGAAGTGTGGAGTCTCCACCCCGCATGCATGGCATAGACTCTGCACTTGAGGTGGTGAGCTCCGCATAGAGTAGGAAACCCTCCACATTCAGACAGGTAACTCTACATTGGGGAGAGGTGTGGCGCCGCAGCCACGGTGACTGACTCCAGAATCTTGGGATCATGGTTCGATCCCCGGGGCCGGCGGCAGATTAGCCCAGCACCATGTGACTCTGGGCATTAGCTTGCTTAATCTTCCCGATGGCCCCCAGCGCCTAGAGACCCTAACGGGTGATGGTTCGCGCTTTACAAATGTGGATTATTATTATTACACACACTGGAGTGAGTCCTCTGCATGCAGAGAAGATACCTACTACATGCAAGAGGGAGAGCCCTGCATGTAGCATAGTGACTCATTTTTAGGAATAACAAAGAAAATGTTGTGTGCGTGGGCTAAGTAAGAATTTGAGTATGTTTGCCTTGCCATGAGTGTAGTATGTGAAACCTTTTACTTATGTTTTAATTTTTTTTATTGCCAGACTGTTCTGGTCTTAATGTAAGCATGTACATTAAACAAAACAATTGTGCCCTTCACCTTGCCACCCTCTGTGAACAGACCCACCACAACTCTTTGTTCATGGCAGGTTAAATGGTCTGTAGTATCCAAACACCCTCTTCAGGTATAGATGGGATCCTCTTGTTTAGCACACCAGTCCATTACCCGTTTCCACTCAGTCAGAGTTGGTAGATCTGAGGAAGCCCATTTGCACACAATGCCCTGTTTAGCCACAATCTGGCCCTTCTGACTACCGGACAGCCCCTCTGGGTCCCACCCACATCCTCCAAAAGGCCAAGAAGGGCAGCCTTAGGTGACAGTTAAACTGGTCTTTCTGGTATTTGTGTCAGTGTATATGAGATCTGCTTTCAGTACTTAGTTATACACAGGCATTGCCACACCATGTGGATAAAAATCTGCCTTGGGGATCATGCAGTGGGTGCATGTGGAGTCAGCACGCAATCCCGAGCTCCTGAGCCACTGTGGTGTGAAGTAAGTTATCTGGAGATAGTGTAGCTGAATCATTCGAAGGTGTGCCAATATAGCAATCTCTCCGTGAGCTATAGAGGCCTCCTGCCAGCCTGTATAATCCAAGGCACCCACCCACTGTTCCCACCTATGGCGGAGTTTCCTGAGTGTGCCAAGGGAATTGCAAATCAATGACAGGTGCAACTGAGTTATGCTGTCGTGCCCCAAACCACCCATAAGCAAACTGGCCTCCATCGGACTGGAATCTGGTAGGTCAGTCAATTCTGTGGAGTGACACTCCGGTGCACGGCAAAGTTGGAGTCATTTGTAAAATTGGGTTTGTGAGAGTTTGAATTGCATCTGTAGCTCTTGAAAAGTCATCAAGTGAGACCCTCTCTAGACATCCCGCAATGTGATGATCCCTATTTTAGCCCACCCCCCAAAGTCTTCTAAATCAGAGGTGTGGTGTAACCATTCTCTGCTCTATCACTCCAGCTGCTGTTCAATCAATCATTTATAACCAGGAGTTGGGAGGACCATTAGTACAATCTGAAGCCAGCTGTTCTTAAACCCCCATCAGTCCCGACAGTCAGCATTTATCATGGGCAATGGAGATCGGCCCCCGCAGACGAAGGAGCAAATCAATTCTGATATGTCAGTAAACCTATTTGGGATAGGGACGGGGAAATTCTGCAGCACGTACAGAAAGCACGGGAGGACCATCATTTTGACAAGTTGTCGTAATTTGACAATGGCCGGGTTAGCGCTTAGCTGTGCTACACGTTTTCCTGCTTAACTTGGCTATACTTGGAAAAGCCATCTTGTATGTTACGGCGGCCATCTTAGATCATGAGCAGCCTCGTGGCCAGCGTGCCCTTTAGTCCGTTGTCCGTGCCACTGACCACTCGAGCTTGCCCAGCAACAGGCTATTTTTAGTAACGGTCAAGCCTGTGCATGCGCAGTCCCAACTGACCAGTCGTCCCTCAGGAATGTGCCTCCAAACTGACCAGCGGGGTTGTAACCCCTCCAATGAGCTGGCTGTGTTCCAAAAATGACCATATATGTACATAACGCTCTGTAACTCTGTACCGCCTATCTTTTTATTACCTGCAAATTGTATAAAAGAACGGGTCACACCGATGTTCGGGGTGATACTTCTTGCATTACCGAAGGGTGCTGTAGGAATGTACCACCACCCCATGGGGTCTTAATAAACTTGTTCTTTGTACTTTTCAGTTTCCGTGCCAACAGTTCTTTCAGTGTATGTTGGTTATCTACGGAGCATGTAGGCCTTGGAAACCCGATACTACAAATTGGCGACCACGAAGGGACTCGTCGGCGACTCGGATGCCCGAAGGAGAGGTCGTGACGAAGGCTTGGAAACTCGCCATGGACGCGTACGCTGCCACTGAGTGACTCGAGTCTTGGCACCCGCGGTGTTTCTTCCTTTCCTTCTGATCTGACCTTCCAGCACCCACCCACTGTTCCCACCTATGGCGGAGTTTCTGAGTGTGCGCTGAGTGGCGCCGGTCTCCGACTGAGTTCTTGATCGTCTGCGTTGCTGGATAAAGTGCCGTTTGGCTGATTCGATTAAAAGACCTTGGCAGTTGGAATCTGGACCTTTGAGACTTTGGGTAAGATTTGTGATCGGTAAAGTAGTCTGCGGACGCTTGCCGAAGTTCTATGATTTGTGATCGGTAAGGTAGTCCTCGGACGCTTGCCGAAGTTCTATGATTTGTGTCTATGATTTGAGTTAGCTAACATTTGTGAATTTGTGAACTTTGAATCTATATGTGTAGTGCACTTCACATAATGAGTGAAGAAGACAGGAGTATCACCCATAGACCAAAATGGGACTGGGTATGTAGAATATAACAAGAAACAATGTCCCACTAGGTATCAATAACAGAGACAATTCAGATTTTTGCATACAGTACGTAT
Organism: Lissotriton vulgaris; assembly: GCF_964263255.1. Classification (NCBI taxonomy): domain Eukaryota; kingdom Metazoa; phylum Chordata; class Amphibia; order Caudata; family Salamandridae; genus Lissotriton; species Lissotriton vulgaris. Next base: position 893,754,571 of record NC_141696.1, read on the forward strand.
TGCAAGAAAGGAACACCAGGGAGTCTCAATACATTTTGTGAGAAGGTTATTAATCACCAGTTACATTAAACACGGGAAGCACAGTTAAAGACAGCACTGTACATGAAAAGCAATCATGAAGCAACCCAAATGACACTTGGTGAAAATGTGATGACGCAGTGATAGTGACGACGCAAGTGAAAGTGAAAGACAGCGTGGTCGGCGCAAAGTGATAAAAACAATCAATTAAAGGCTTTCACATTGAATATATACAAATAGACAAGTTCAATTTGGCATGGTGATAAGCCTATTGGTAGTGCGCCGTGAAATCGCGCTGTTGTTGTCGACGGCGTTTCGATCCTCTATGATTCGGGATCCTCTTCAGGACAGGGTTGGCGTTGAATTAGGGTGCTGCATGATAAGATAATTAATTTTAGGAGATCGGGCATGAAACGGAGGCTTAGGAAGGAGCGTGGTTGTGAGCCGAGTGATCTGGTACTTCACAGTTAACATGAAGTCAAGGGGGGAGGATCTATTGGTGTGGCCAGTGATGGATGGCATACAATTCTTGGTGCTTAGGGATGGTGGGACTAAGCATGGGCGAATTTTGCGAATATCGCGTTCGCGAATTTTGCGGATTTGCGAATTCGCAATCCGCAAAATCCGCGAATTCCCGCGAATTTGCGGATTTTTTTTTTTTTGTGTTCGCCCGTGTTTCTGCCAGTTCGCGAGGGTTTTTACAATTTCGCAATTTGCGAACTTACCTGTCGGGTCGCAAGTTTTGCGAACTTGTTGTTTCTACGTGTCCAGCCTGTTTGGGACACTCTTCTTCATCACTGCCACTCTCTGTCACCACTGCCACTCTCTGACTACTCATGCCACCCTCTGGCCCACCCATGCCACCCTCTGTTTCATCACCACACCCTCTGGTTGTCCAGTGTACATTATTTTCGGCAAAGCACACCTTCCCTGCCTCAAGTGACCTGAATTAATTTGGGGCTGATTAATGTGTCACAGAATATTTTTTTAGCTGGCACCTGCTTCCTTAGTGCGCCCTGATTAGTGATCTTTTGCACTTGCTAAGTGCTTTCATTGTTGCAAAATTAGTTACAACACCTGCCCTGCCCCAACTGACAATAATGAATTAGGGGCTGATTAATGGATTTTAACTTCCAGCCTGGCTCCTGCTTGTCTCCCTTAGCTGTAATTCAGGACCTTTGTGGCATATGTGTAACTATTCTGAGGTTCAGAGCAGGGTCACATAATAGTTGCAACTGGCAACTGAACTCTGGAGGGGCCCCTCAGGAAGCACTACAGGAAATGGCTACTAATGATGAGCCTGAACTTTTGAACCTGGTAAGTAGTTTCAGTTTTGCTAAGATCGTATTTCTGCAATTTAGCACTTATTCGCGGGGCGCGAAGTTGTACTGGGAAGCCGCGAACTCACGCGAACAGTGCGAGCAGTGCGAGCAAAATCCGCTGCTCGCGGATTTGCGGATTTTGCGGGAGATTCGCGAATCTCGCGGATTGCGAATTTCCCGAAAATCCGCAAAATCCGCGAGCGAAACGGATTTTCCGCCCATGCTTAGGTGGGACTAGGGTGGAGGGGGGGGGGCGCTGGAGGGGGGGGGGGAAAAGGGGAAAAGGTCAAAGTTAAACAAACCTGGAAAATAGGAGCACTAACTGGATCAAGGGGTCAGTCCTCCACAAGGTAGTGGGTCCGGAGCCTCGTATACATTTAACGAGTGTTATTTCAGGTATCTGTAGGGCGCCTAAAAAGGGAAGGGAAGGCATAGATCGGTGTCTGGGTTTAAACAAACAGTTAGGAGAGGTCCAAATAGTCCATAATGGCGGCGATTCAAGGAGGCTTAGGCAGGTTACCTGAATCGCTGGAAGCTGAATGTCACCAATTGCGAGTCAAAAGATCACGCTGGGGGGTTAATAATTCTCTGTTTAAGTCGGGTGCCTAAAGGAGAATGGAAAGAGCGATTAAGCGCGTTGGTGCAAGGGCCGGAGCGGCGTGGTTGCACATTAGCGCGTTGTTCGTGGGTCAAGAGGGAGTCAATTACCTGGATTAGTCTGGCGGGGTCTGCCGATTAAATCTTTGGCGGTAACGTCCCGCACAGAGTAGCGGGTTGACTGAAGTCCGTGAATCGAACCAGGAAGTAACCGGAGGGGAGGGGGCAGGGCTACAGGGAGTAGGGGCGGGAGGGGGTGGGAAACAACAGTGGGGGTAACGCCCATAGGCTGGGTCTGTCCGTGGAGGCAGAGAAACGTTATGGAAGTATTGCATACCTTACACTGCTGGAATCAGAATTACATTTGGATATGTATCACAAAGTACAGATATACATCAGAATAAATGTATAACCTAACTAAAAATGCAAGGTTAAATAAAAACATTTTAAGAACCAAATCACGATGTATACATTTATAAAGTATGCGCTCATGGCGCCTGAAAGTACAGACCATGACAGAATTCTAGTCTGGGTGGTTAGGGTGATTTATATAGGTATTAGTAGGTCCACATGGGTCAGAGTGATAGTAGGGAATGGGAAAGGAAAGGTTACACAGTGAAGTTCATGGGACTGCATGGGGGTTCAAGTAATGACCGTGCTACTCCATTCATCAAGGGTGTTCAGGCCCCTATTTACGGAGTCTGTGAGTGAGATCCATTTACATTCAGCTCGGTTTAGGAGTGCGTTTATATTGCCACCTCTGGTTGGAAGTGTGAGATGTTCAATTACTTGCCACCTAATATCAGTGTCCCGGTGGCCTTTTTCAATGAAGTGTGAAACAAGGGGGTCTGACAGCACTTGACAGTTGACTCGGCTCTTGTGTTGGATAATGCGCTGTTTCACCATTTGGGTGGTCTGGCCTATGTAAAGTAGGTCGCAGGGACAGCGGATCGCATAAATCACGTTAGTGGTTTTACAATTGGTATGACATGTAAGTTCATATCTTTTCTCATTGTACAAAAATTCTTTAGTGTTAGTAGTGAGTTCGCAAACGCTACAGCCTTGGCACTTGAAATGTCCAAGGATTGGGGGCAAGCCCCAGGCAGAAGTGATACTGTTTTGGTTTTTGGTTGTTTCCGGCCAAGTAATCGCACGTACCAAATGATTCGCAATGTTGTTACTGCGTTGGTATGAGAACAAGGGTGGATCTCGGAATTGTTCTTCGGATCTTAACACCGTCCAGTTTTTCTTAATGACGACTCACTGGCTGATGCAAAAAATCTCCTTGAGAAAATTAATAAAACAATTGAAACCTTCTGCACCTTTGAAACCAACAAAAAGGTAAACAAAATAGAGAAGGATATTAAATTCTACAAAGTGGAAAATACATACCCCTACCTAAACGAGGAGTTCTTCAATACTCCATACAATCCACCAAGGTCACGCAACTGGGGTAGATTTCGGAACAACCAAAGAGTCACCTTCTCTGACTCATCCAACACCTCAGCAGAAGAATTAGACCCTGGAGCCTCTACCTCCAGCAACAGGCCTCAACCCCTACTACCACCCGGTTTTTTAGGCCGGGGCCGCGGCCGCGGTCGACCCCCCCCTCAAAACCGTCAAACAAGAAACCGACAATACCAACCGCAAGTCCCAGGAGAACGACGGACTCGGAACAGGTTCTACCAATGGGGTCAACAACAATAAATAATGAAAGTGCAGCTCAGGACATGGACCTTACCATCCCTATATTCAACCTGTCTAAGCACATTATGACATCTGATGAAATAAGTTTACTTTCTAGGGGACTGTCCTTTTGTCCCCACGGAACGTACTAACTTCCTTGATCTTCAAGCTGACTTACTTAAATTCTTTAGAAGAATACGGCTTAAACACTTTTTTGCGGACAAAACGGAATCCAATTACCAGAATCAATCGATATTCCAACCTCCTTCAACCTTCAATAATCCCACCAATCAAATGTCACCGGAAATCTTGACCTTTGAGAAACTGGTCATGCAGGAAGTTCTGGATCTTAAAACCTCCTCAAGATTCACCCCCTGTAACTTACCCTTAACAGAAAAGAACGCTCTTCAATCACTTAAAAACAATATCCAAATTGCCATCAAGCCTGCAGATAAGGGCGGAGGAATTGTCATAATGGACATTGATCAATATGACACTGAAATCAAACGCCAACTGTGCAACTTGGAACACTACCGACCTCTCACAAAAGACCCCTTGCAAGACATCAAATCCAAAATACTCAGGACGACATCCTCAGCTAGAGAACTTGGCATTATTACCAAAAAAGAACATGCCTTCCTAAACAATTCTCACCCCAGGACACCAGTCCTATACGTCCTGCCTAAAATCCACAAGAATACAACCAATCCCCCGGGTCGACCAATTGTTTCTGGGTGCGGCTCAATCCTCGAACCCCTGGGCAAATTCATCGACGCCATCATAAAAGAATTTGTACCTCTAACCGACACCTATATACGAGATACTATGGATCTCATTACCACGATAGAGAACAAAGATTTTGACACTACCGCACAACTCATGGTCAGTCTGGACATAGAATCACTATATACTAGCATCCCTCACAGAGAAGGCCTCCAAGTCATTCATGACCTACTACTAACCAGATCACTACCCGCAAGAATTCCAACGGAATTTATCATGGACTTGCTTCGAATTGCCCTACAAAACAACTACTTTTTATATCGCGAGACCTATTATTTACAAATTAAAGGAGTCTCAATGGGCGCTTGCTTTGCGCCCAACTTTGCGATTCTCTATGTACATAATCTGGAGAAATCATTATTCCTTAACCCAGTTAACCCCCACCTCCAACATGTGGGGCTTTGGCGTCGCTACATTGACGACATTCTCCTCCTCTGGCATGGCTCTTCCGATGACTTAACACCTTTCATTGAGTGGCTCAATAACAGTCAAGAACATCTAAACTTCACCAGTGAATCTAAAGTGAACGATCTGCCATTCCTAGATGTGATTATACATGCCGAGGTGTCGGGACTGGCAGCAGCGCAAGGAACATAAACGCCACTAACCTTACTACTTGTCCCAGCAGAGACGATGATAGATGCTAGAACCCAGACTCCCTTCTCGCACAACCCCCAACAGAGAAAAGATATACCTCTGTCTGACTTTGTGCAAAGAAGGGAAAAAAGGAGAGAAGAAGCAGATGTGGAAACGTAGAGATGGGTGTACTTCTCTTCGTTCTTTCTCAGAGATGGACTGGGTCTAAAGGACAGCTCTGTAACACCGTCACGGGTATCTGAAAGGTGAACAAACACACTATTACCCTTCAGGTTCAAACTATACTTAATTCTACTATCAAGTGAGATTATGGTATCACTCACCACAATTCCTATTGAAAGGGCTTCTAATGGAAGGTTTCCAATAAACTCCTTTCCTCATCAGAGTGTCCTTTATGTACATAGGATAATTCCCAAAGTCTCGGACCGACAGCTCCACTACAATATACTTAACTAACTAAGCAAAATTCATAAACAAACGATGCTTCTAATCTTCTGCTCTCCTGTAGTTGTTTAGCAGCACAACTTGGACTCCGTTTCCCATAAGGCAGTTCAAAGTACATATATCATCTGTCTTAGAACTCGAGTTCAACTTTCACTCTATCGGACTTAATACAGGTACTTTCCTAGCGCAGCAGCGCAGAATCTCAAAATGTCCTCTTTGTACTATTAGCCTGTTACCGGCACGCGTTAAACATACACACGCGCACGACAAACAAAGGCTATTTTACTCGCGTGTCACTGTAGCGCAGATGCGCACTAAAACGACTCCGCGGCTACCCTAAATATACACAACTCCTCTCAGAGTCCAGGACAACAATTCTTCACAGAAAAAGGAGGCGAGCCCGCTCTCCTTCTCGTTATCTCTCAAATACCGCTTGGTGAATCTCCGTTTCACCACACAGTCTCCAAACGCGATTTCCTCTGCTAAAACGCTGTACTTCTTCTCGCTGGAATCCGGCGGGGATCACCATCCGCCCATCCCTCGACTCGAACTGCAGGAACAATTGACAAGCACCTTTCTCTGGGGAAGGAGGGGCTTAGTACTTACAAGACTCCCCCACGGCAGTCTGGGAGTCGTAGTTTTTTGCCACATGCCCGTTTTCACCATATAGCAGGAATTCAACCCTTTCATCTTCGCAATCGCCACACGAGGAAGGTAAACTGGGGACCATCCTTTACCGGAAGCCTACAGAACGGAACACCCTGCTACACTACTCAAGTCATCACCCAAGAGGACTCAAAGATGGATTGCCCTTTGGTCAATTTTTACGTATCAGGCGCAACTGTAAATGGAGAAAAGACTACTTTCGCGAAGCAGACATCCTGATGAACAAACTTATACATAGAGGTTATCCCCGTAGATTGGTCACCAGAGCTAAGAAACGTGCCTGGTACTTCCATCGTGAAAAATTACTAATACCCAAAGCCAGGGAACCAATGACAAGGATTCCTTTCGTCTCGACCTTTGGACCAGACAGCAATAAAGTGAGTTCCATCATTAAGAAAAACTGGACGGTGTTAAGATCCGAAGAACAATTCCGAGATCCACCCTTGTTCTCATACCAACGCAGTAACAACATTGCGAATCATTTGGTACGTGCGATTACTTGGCCGGAAACAACCAAAAACCAAAACAGTATCACTTCTGCCTGGGGCCTGCCCCCAATCCTTGGACATTTCAAGTGCCAAGGCTGTAGCGTTTGCGAACTCACTACTAACACTAAAGAATTTTTGTACAATGAGAAAAGATATGAACTTACATGTCATACCAATTGTAAAACCACTAACGTGATTTATGCGATCCGCTGTCCCTGCGACCTACTTTACATCGGCCAGACCACCCAAATGGTGAAACAGCGCATTATCCAACACAAGAGCCGAGTCAACTGTCAAGTGCTGTCAGCCCCCCTTGTTTCACACTTCATTGAAAAAGGCCACCGGGACACTGATATTAGGTGGCAAGTAATTGAACATCTCACACTTCCAACCAGAGGTGGCAATATAAACGCACTCCTAAACCGAGCTGAATGTAAATGGATCTCACTCACAGACTCCGTAAATAGGGGCCTGAACACCCTTGATGAATGGAGTAGCACGGTCATTACTTGAACCCCCATGCAGTCCCATGAACTTCACTGTGTAACCTTTCCTTTCCCATTCCCTACTATCACTCTGACCCATGTGGACCTACTAATACCTATATAAATCACCCTAACCACCCAGACTAGAATTCTGTCATGGTCTGTACTTTCAGGCGCCATGAGCGCATACTTTATAAATGTATACATCGTGATTTGGTTCTTAAAATGTTTTTATTTAACCTTGCATTTTTAGTTAGGTTATACATTTATTCTGATGTATATCTGTACTTTGTGATACATATCCAAATGTAATTCTGATTCCAGCAGTGTAAGGTATGCAATACTTCCATAACGTTTCTCTGCCTCCACGGACAGACCCAGCCTATGGGCGTTACCCCCACTGTTGTTTCCCACCCCCTCCCGCCCCTACTCCCTGTAGCCCCGCCCCCTCCCCTCCGGTTACTTCCTGGTTCGATTCACGGACTTCAGTCAACCCGCTACTCTGCGCGGGACGTTACCGCCAAAGATTTAATCGGCAGACCCCGCCAGACTAATCCAGGTAATAGATCCCTCTTGACCCACGAACAACGCGCTAATGTGCAACCACGCCGCTCCGGCCCTTGCACCAACGCGCTTAATCGCTCTTTCCATTCTCCTTTAGGCACCCGACTTAAACAGAGAATTATTAACCCCCCAGCGTGATCTTTTGACTCGCAATTGGTGACATTCAGCTTCCAGCGATTCAGGTAACCTGCCTAAGCCTCCTTGAATCGCCGCCATTATGGACTATTTGGACCTCTCCTAACTGTTTGTTTAAACCCAGACACCGATCTATGCCTTCCCTTCCCTTTTTAGGCGCCCTACAGATACCTGAAATAACACTCGTTAAATGTATACGAGGCTCCGGACCCACTACCTTGTGGAGGACTGACCCCTTGATCCAGTTAGTGCTCCTATTTTCCAGATTTGTTTAACTTTGACCTTTTCCCCTTTCCCCCCCCCCTCCAGCGCCCCCCCCCTCCACCCTAGTCCCACCATCCCTAAGCACCAAGAATTGTATGCCATCCATCACTGGCCACACCAATAGATCCTCCCCCCTTGACTTCATGTTAACTGTGAAGTACCAGATCACTCGGCTCACAACCACGCTCCTTTCTTAGCCTCCGTTTCATGCCCAATCTCCTAAAATTAATTATCTTCCCATGCAGCACCCTAATTCAACGCCAACCCTGTCCTGAAGAGGATCCCGAATCATAGAGGATCGAAACGCCGTCGACAACAACAGCGCGATTTCACGGCGCACTACCAATAGGCTTATCACCATGCCAATTTGAACTTGTCTATTTGTATATATTCAATGTGAAAGCCTTTAATTGATTGTTTTTATCACTTTGCGCTGACCACGCTGTCTTTCACTTTCACTTGCGTCGTCACTATCACTGCGTCATCACATTTTCACCAAGTGTCATTTGGGTTGCTTCATGATTGCTTTTCATGTACAGTGCTGCCTTTAACTGTGCTTCCCGTGTTTAATGTAACTGGTGATTAATAACCTTCTCACAAAATGTATTGAGACTCCCTGGTGTTCCTTTCTTGCAATACGTACTGTATGCAAAAATCTGAATTGTCTCTGTTATTGATACCTAGTGGGACATTGTTTCTTTTTATATAGTGCACTTCACATAGGCAGGCATGTAGAGATGTTTGAGCAGCACATTTGTGTGAAGTACTGTAAGTGCCAGTTTATACGGTATCACGCTTTCGTGATACTTTTCGAACATGCCTGTTTTAAGCACACTCCGAGGGATGTGCTGTCTTGGAAATGGTACCACAATTAGGTTAGCGGAATCACAGCCGGCTCCCCCAGAAGGTACTCCGAATCGTGAAATGTATATCAAATTTGGCCTTCCCCCTATAATGTACAGTAAATTATGGCATAAATATACTAAATCGGATCCTGAATTGCAATGGCCACTACATGGGTCGTTCGATTTGCGTAAGGTTCAGTTTGTGGAGCAATGTTTGTTTCAACGGAGGTCTAGACAAAATATGTTTGATTGTGTGCGAATGTGGGAGAAAGCGGTGCGTGAACGTATGAAGCGTGAAGTTGCCTTGGCGGACAAAGAGCAGCGTAAGGCTGCTCGTGATAAGGCTTTACAGCTTGAGGAAAAGGAGGTTCAGGAAAAGAAAGAGAGGGAGGAACGGGAGCGTAAATTGCAAACGACTGGTCAATTCCCTATTCGTCGACCACTTTATCCTGTCCTTAATATTGAAATTGATGATTTTTCATTGCTAGATCGATCACCGCCTCCGTACGTCTCGCCTACGGCTCCAACTGCAGACTCGGATGATGAAGGATAGGATAAGCCGGGAAAAAGGGATATCTCCGGTGTCAGGTTTTCTGCGGAGAAATCCGCAAATTTGCGTAGTTGGGCTCGTAAAGTGAATACGAATTTTGTTACTCAGGCTGAAGTTGTTGTTGAAAGGGGTAAATGGACAGACCAAGAATTACTGTATTTTTTGGCTACTTTGGCAGATGAAGTTGTTACTGCATACCGTCAATATTCGGATACGTTAGAACCTAAGGCTGTGTCAGTTCATCGTGAGAACTTGGATAAAGGTGTATTTGATCTTTCAGATGTCGATGCCCTTTACAAGCAACTGATCCAGCTGCGGGATGAGACTTCCAGATTGCGGGACGAGCGGAAAAAGAATAAGGAGTGTTCTCTCCGGGGTTCAGATAAGAGTTCTACAATGCATGTTATGCCTATGCGTGAAGCCGCACCTTTGTATGTTCCGCCAAAAGGGGAAGGTACAGATGATGATAAAATGTCAAAGAATGCGAAGGGGTATTTTATATATAACTGGGTGTATACGCCTTGGAATAGAGCAGATGTTATGGCGTTGAAAAATTCTTTACCTGACCTTCGTAAAAATCCGGCAGCATTCTATGAAGGGGTGGAGGGGGCTATTTCGTCTTGTGTGATGACTCTTGTCGACATAGATTTGTTTTTTGGGTTAATTCTTCCACCTGATATGTGGAGATTAATTCGTAAAAATAATGATGAAACGATACTTGGGGGAACATGGAAAGAGATAAACGCAGCTGATTTAGATAGGGAACCGGCATGTAAGCCGTGCCAGTTGATTTTAGACCTCCCGGCGGCTATTTTGATTAAATTGAAAACGCTCGTCCCTTCTAAAAAAATTGATTGGACTATGTTAGCTTCGTGGAAGCAAAAGCCAGATGAAACGGTTTCGGATTTCTTTACACGCTTCGAAGAAGCGTTTCACGATTACAGTGGTCAATTGTTAACAGACGATACGGGTAGGCATTTGTTTGTAGATAAGTATGTAGCTAACCTCCTACCGGAGATTGCAAAACGATTGAAGTCGAGTGAAAGTTCCTGGGCCACGGCGACCCCTGCGTCTTTGTTAACTATGGCTCAGTATTATGAGCGGCAGGAATTGGAGGCTAAAGAAAGTGTTGATAAAAACCGAAAGAAATGAAAACAAAGGTGACTTTGGCACAGGTTCGTGGAACACAAAATAGAGGGAATAATAGAGGTAGACGAGGTGGAGGCAATACATCGTATGGCCGTACGGATATAGCGGAGGATCAATGTGCGTATTGTAAAGAGTTTGGGTATTGGGCTGACGATTGTCCGGTACTTCGTGAACAACGTAGCCAGCGTGGTCGAGGAGGTGGTAGGTCGAGGGGCAGTTATACGGGAGCGAGAGGCGGTGGAGGTGATCGTGGAAGGGCTGAAGAGAGGGGCCGTGGCCAGGATGAACGAAATGCTTTTGATAGACGAAATCAATATCAGATATCGGAGGGTGAGAATGTGGAACATCAAGATTATGTGCACGCATAGGACTGCGTAGGATGGGGTACGGAATCAATTGAAGTGCCGGTAGATCAGAAAGGGCCATATGTAACAGCGGGCATTTTGGGTTCTACTGATCAATTTCTAGTCGACACAGGAGCTACTCGTAGCGCTTTGTCAAAAAACTTGGTTCCGAGGGCTCCCCTGTCTGGCGAAATGATAACATGTGTAGGGTTTGATTGCACACCCTCCCCTAGCCCATTGTCAAAACCCCTTGAACTTTGTCTTGACAAATTTTTCAGTTTTGGTCAATTTTTGTTATCGCCCCATACACCAGATAATATTCTGGGCATTGATTTGCTTAAATATTTTTGAGCAACGATACGGTGCGCTCCTGAGGGAGTGCGGGTTATCCTGAATGACAATTATCCTGAATCAGATAGGTTTTGCACTATATTAGACACTCCAGCTTTGGCCTCTCTCCCGCACACGTTATGGGCGACCTCGGACACGGATGTGGGAGAGATGCGTATTCCACCTATTCGCATTACTGTAAAGGAGGGAGCCTCTCTGCCACGGGTGCCACAGTATAAGATTTCAAGGGAAGGTGAAATTGCCCTGACACATATTGTTCAGGATTTGATAACTGCAGGAGTGGTGGAGGAGGTTCCTTATAATGTTTGCAACAGCCCTATTCTTCCGATCCTTAAGAGAGATACTGAAGACAAAGTCTATCGGTTTATTATTGACTTGAGAGAAATTAACAAAATTGTCATTCCCCAATACCCGGTGGTGTCCGACATTACGACTTTGCTGACACTGGTGCCTCCGACGGCAACAACCTTTAGTGTTATTGACTTGAAAAATGCGTTCTTTTCCATCCCTGTCCATCCTGATAGTAGATATTTGTTTGGCTTCTCGTTAAATAATAAATTGTATAGATTTTGTCGTGTTCCTCAAGGTTACACTGAGAGCCCGAGCATCTACAGCCAGGCTCTGAAAAGACAGCTTGATTCTTTTGAGTTACAGTCTGGGGTTGTCCTTATCCAGTATGTGGATGACCTTTTACTTGCTGCAGACTCTTATGCACAATGTGAGGAAAGTACGATTGCGTTGCTTTCCTTTCTGGCACAGCACAATCACAAGGTTTCTAAGAAAAAGCTCCAATACTGTAGACCCAAGGTGACCTACCTCGGTCATCTTTTGTCTAAGGAGGGGCGTGCATTAACATCAGATCGAATTCAGGCGATATTAGATACTCCAGTCCCCGCACGCAGAAAGATGTACGTGCCTTCATAGGTTTAACGTCCTTTTGTAGACAGTGGATTATGAGGTTTTCGCACATTATAAAACCTTTGTTAGCGTTACTGTCCAAAGCTACACCAATGCCCCTTGAATGGACAGATGAATGTCAAAATGCTTTCGAACAATTGAGACAGGCTCTTTGCTCTGCCCCCGTGTTAGGTACACCAGACTATTCAAAGATTTTTACATTATACGTGCACGAGAAAGATGGGTGCGCGTTATCAGTGTTAGTGCAAGTACACGGGGATAAGCAGAGGCCATGCGCATACTTCTCAGCCATCCTCGATCCTGTAGCACGAGGGTTACCTGGGTGTTTCCGAGCAGTTGCAGCAACAGCAGTAGCTATACGGCAGAGTGAGGGAATAGTGTTATCGCATAAATTGCTGGTGTTAGTTCCCCACGCAGTAGATGCCCTGTTAAATCAAACAAAGACCCAATATCTCACGAGTGCACGGTTAACAGGATATGAGCTTACACTTTTGGCGCCACATATCACACTGAAAAGATGCGCTACCCTGAACCCTGCCACTTTATTGCCCTATCCGGTCGAGGAGGGTCAGGAAGAAAAACATCATGACTGTGTTTTTCTGACCGAGGAACAGACAAAGGGTCGTGTCGACTTACAGGATATGCCACTTCCAGATGTGGATGGGGAACTGTGAGTTGATGGATCGTGTTTGAGGCTGCCAGATGGTACGACTTCCGCAGCCTATGCGATCACGACACTTAAGACAGTGGTAGAAACAGCTAGAATACCACAGAAATCGGCTTAGGCAGCAGAGCTGATAGCCTTGACAAGAGCCTGCGAATTGAGTGCTGGCCTATGTGTGAACATATACACAGACAGCCGGTACGCCTTCGGAGTAGCACATGACTTCGGGCTACTCTGGAGAGAGCGTGGGTTTTTGACTTCTCATGGAGTACACATTATGCACGGAGAATTGGTGCGTGATCTCCTAAATGCGTTGCTTTGTCCAAAGAAAGTAGCGATAATAAAATGCAGTGCCCATAAAAAGATCACTGATAAAGTGGGTCAAGGAAATGCTTTTGCAGATAGCATAGCAAGACAAACAGCTATGTCCCGAACTGACTCCCCCATGTATGTAACAAAATCACAAGCTGAGCGATGGTACGATGCTAGAGCGGAGATATTAGATATCCAAAAATCAGCGACTGAATCAGAACTTGCGGCATGGGCAGCAGATGGGGTGCTAGATGATGAGGGTTGCTGGAGAAGCAAAGACATGGAGAAATGGAAATTGCCTGCAGCTTACTTGCAAGCGATGGTTCAGATGACTCACGGACTAGCACATGTGGGAGCTCTTGCAATCACTCGATTGTTATCACGAGTTTGGGAGCATCCCGAGATTGCCAATACTGCTAAGAGAGTAGTGCAGACCTGCCTGATATGTTTGCAGCACAATCCTGCAAAAGGGACCCATACTCTGAAAGGAGGGTTTGTTCCACCTTCTGCACCATTCGAGGTACTCCAAATGGATTATATCCATCTTGAGCGTTGCAACAACCTGAAGAATGTCTTAGTGGTGGTATGTGCTTTTAGCAAATGGGTTGAGGCTTTCCCCACGAAAGACAATACAGCTCTGACAACAGCTAAGGTGTTGCTTAAGGAGTTCTTCCCTCGATTTGGAGTTTGCAAATTTCTGTGGAGCGATAATGGGCCTCATTTCGTTGGAAAAATTGTGGAGTATGTGTTGAAGGGTTTGGGAATTCAGCAGAAGTTTCATGCTGTGTTCCACCCTCAGTCGGCAGGTCTTGTTGAGCGGTACAATGCCACGTTGAAACTCAAACTGGCTAAAATTGTGGCGTCCACGACATTGAAGTGGCCGGATGCCCTACCGCTAGCATTGCTCTCTCTCAGATCAGTGCCCCACTCGAGAACTGGCCTCACACCGTATGAGGTGGTGTTTGGACGGCCTATGAATATTTGGGGAGTGCCCAAGCCGCGATTGATACATGATGTGCCTTGTATATTGATGAACGATTATTTGGCACGATTAACAAATGATTTGCTTTCTATTCATCAACAGGTTCGAGAAGCGCTCCCTGACAACTCTACTGGAGAGGCCCACAATCTTCATCCTGGCGACTTTGTGATGATAAAGTCGTTTGAGAGGGCGAACAGCTTGGAACCGAGGTGGCGTGGCCCCGAGCAGGTCCTCCTGGCGACTCGAACAGCTGTACGAGTGACCAATAGAAAGCGGTGGGTGCACTCAACCCACTGCCGTCGTGTCTCTCCTCATCTGGTGAATCCGGCTGTGTTGACCGACTACAAGGAGATTTTGGAGAAAGAAAAGAGCCCAGCTGTGACATCGGCCGAAGTTGAGGGAGGCTTCCCGGACCACACTGTTTCTGGACGAGAGCGCTATAATCTGCGGCCACGATAAGAAGATTTTTTTTTGGTTTTCGAGACTGGTTGGTTACCGCTCTGGGGTTTGTGAAACGGAAACCGGGAATCTCAAGGGGGGGGATCAGTTCTGCCAAGAGTAGCGACACCCGTCTTGACCCCGGAGAAGAAAACAACGGCTACCTCGGAGCTCAGCACCGTATTTTTCTTTTTTTAGGTATATGCGTATGTACATTTGAGACTTTGTGAACTTTTGAACTAATTGAGACATTAAGAACATTTGAACTATGGCGTCTTCTGCATCACGAGATAAAAGAATACTTGGTGCCATCCTTTTCGTTTTGACAATTGTGGTGATAGCAGTGATAGCTTGGGTAGTTGAACTTGTGGTGCCTGCACGTGAACATTTGCTGCCTACTACCCCGGCTCCGTCTGAACATTTTCACTTCACTCTGCCCTATCATGAAGAACGGCACCGACAGACTTATTTGAACAATAGCTTTATTCAAATCCTGCATCATACGCATAACATGACTAATACGTCTAATTGTTGGGTGTGTGGGATGTTGCCTGGGCACCAGAAGAAAGGGGGCACTCCACTCATTCCACTCCCGTTTTCACATAATGGATCATGTGATGCCTGGTACACTCTTCTCTTCACTTTGAGATGGCCAACAAAAGGGGGGGTGCTTTTCCGTTTGAATAAAATTTGCTACCATGACCGGGATGGGTATCCACGAGCTGAGGGTACTCGATTTGAATGGGAGGAGTACCGCCCGATAATGCATCCGCCCCACGTGTGTACAGCAACCAGAGGAACATCAATGTATCCAGTTCACATGTTATTAATGTTATTGCCACTAAAGCTGATTTGTGTATCCGCAATAAAGGTACAATTGCGGTGGGAAAAAGTGAATGTAACACTACACTTACATTTGACAGCCCAAATGGCATATCGTTTGTAGCGTCTCGCAATACTTATTTTATTTGTGGAACGAAGGGTTATCATCAGCTCCCGTTGGGATGGTTAGGCACTTGTTATGTATCCTTTGTACTACCCCCTGTATTCATCGCCCCGCCAATGTATCATAATGATTATGTTCTTTATCACGATTTCGTGTTGAATCGTGTTAAGCGTACAGTTGTTTTGGATGACATGGATCAGACTGATACTGCTTTACAACAATATGTGGACTTCAATTTGGGACTATTTTCCTTTGTGGGGGCTGCTTTGAATAGTCGAAAAATACGACGACTGACCCGTGTTGTTGAAGCTGTAGCCAATGATACTGCTGTTGCACTAGGAAATATTACCAAAGAACTTCAGATTTCTAGGATTGTTACGCTCCAGAACAGGATGGTTCTAGATGTGGTTCTAGCTGACCGTGGGGGGGCATGTAGAATTATCGGAAGTACGTACCAGACAATTCACCATCTGTTTATGATGCTATTTCGAAATTGCATAAGATAGCTGCCGAAATACACCCGGACAATGGAACTTGGACTCTTTCAGGGTGGTTCTGGTCAATGCTTGCCACTTGGGGTTGGAAACTGCTAACGATCCTATGTATCATTGTTGGGATACTGTTTTCTGTATGTTTATGTATACAATGTGGCTCAGCTTTATGCTCCATGTGTTTATCGGCTTGCATACCATCAAGACGAGCTCTTGCTCACGATAAAATGATGCTTCATAAAGAAGTAGCTCAAATAATGCAGATTGATATTGAAGATGAACACCCTGATTATGTTCACTATGAGGTAGCTTCAGCTAAACGCTAAAAGGGTCGTCTGTCGTAATTTGACAATGGCCGGGTTAGCGCTTAGCTGTGCTACACGTTTTCCCGCTTAACTTGGCTATACTTGGAAATGCCATCTTGTATGTTACGGCGGCCATCTTAGATCATGAGCAGCCTCGTGGCCAGCGTGCCCTTTAGTCCGTTGTCCGTGCCACTGACCACTCGAGCTTGCCCAGCAACAGGCTATTTTTAGTAACGGTCAAGCCTGTGCATGCGCAGTCCCAACTGACCAGTCGTCCCTCAGGAATGTGCCTCCAAACTGACCAGCGGGGTTGTAACCCCTCCAATGAGCTGGCTGTGTTCCAAAAATGACCATATATGTACATAACGCTCTGTAACTCTGTACCGCCTATCTTTTTATTACCTGCAAATTGTATAAAAGAACGGGTCACACCGATGTTCGGGGTGATACTTCTTGCATTACCGAAGGGTGCTGTAGGAATGTACCACCACCCCATGGGGTCTTAATAAACTTGTTCTTTGTACTTTTCAGTTTCCGTGCCAACAGTTCTTTCAGTGTATGTGGGTTATCTACGGAGCATGTAGGCCTTGGGAACCCGATACTACAAATTGCCCCCCTGCCCATGACATTTAGCGGACGTTTAGACCATCTGTGGAGGTCTTTTTTAGTTGTGGTCAGGAGGGAGCTGATGTTGAGATTTTGGTTAAGCTCCAGTGTGATCCATATGTGCACCCCCAGGTATTTGAAGCTGAGATGTTGAACAAGGATAACCGATCTCCACGTGATTATAGCATGGACTCCCTTTAGGGATTCACTCCAATTGAATCAGAGTCCAGAGACCTTTTCGTATAGCTTCAGGAGTTTAAGGATTCTTGGCCTCAACCCCTGAGGATTAGTGAGAAAGAGGAGTATGTCATCGGCGTATAGTGCAATCTTCTCCTCTAGTGAGTCTCCACAATTCCAACCCCTCATGTGGGCTTCACCTCGTACCAACTTGGCCAGTGGCTCAATGGTGAGGTCAAAAGGAGGGGAGACAGCAGGCAACCCTGCCTTGATCCTCTCTGGATTGGAAATGTGGTTGACAGGCCCCTATTGAAGAAGACCTGAGCTGTAAGTTCATGATATAGAACCTTAACATAACCCCAGTATCTGGGCCCAAAACCCATGCCATGGAGGCTTGAGTCAAGTATCCCCAGTCACCGTTTCAAAGGTCTTTTTAAAATCCACCTGCAAAAGCACTGGAAGGGCGAGATTTTGATCGATACCTTATCACTATTGATCTAAAACCCCGTTCTGGTCGACTGAACCTTTGTTGCCTGTCATTGAGGGAAGAAAGTGCATCTCTTACCAAGTTAGTTCACCCAATAAAGGACTCCGCTCTGAAAGATCACAAACAACTTCTAGCTTTCAAAGGTTTATTATATAGTTAGAATAAGCTGCAAGTACAGACATCTCAGAATGAGATTCACAAGATACACGGGCCCAACTACATACATGTGCTCTCTGAAAACCCTCAGACGAGCAAAGAAGACTACGAGTACAAGTTCTAAGAATAATAAAGCTATAAGCATAGACACGTATTGAGATCTCTCCGTAATTTAAGGCTGGAGGGAAAATTCAGGTTAGGCTGTCCCTACCCTGCTCTGGATGGTATCCCTACTTAACAAAGTCTCAACCTATCAAAAGGTGTCAGCGGTGAATGACCCCCTAGGGAAGTCACCCACTCTTAGTCTCTTGGTGGAAACCTATAGTTCTCCAGTCATGACCCCTCTCTGCCTACCCATCCGCTCTCTAAAGGGTCCTCAGGCATCTGCTCTAACTCCACCCAGGGGTGCTGTCCCTAATACAAAACATACAACAGCATTGAGACGCCCCCCGTGAGACGCCCCTCACGTGGTGTAGCTTCTGGCTTTTTCCATGATGAGGCCTCGTGCGTTAGAGTTGACCTTGCTTCTCAGACTCTTCTCCGGCCCGCTGATACCCCTTAAAACATTCCGGAACCCTCCTCCGTGTCTGGGCCGTCTCCTGAACAAACCTCTATTCATTTCATTTATAATTGGATCCCCCCTTTCTCTTGCAGACAGACATCTGCAGCCAAGATCCCAATTCCCATAGACTTCCAACAAAAGTTTGCAACATTTCTCGGCCCAGACCAATACGTGTAAATCAATGTCTATAAACATTTCAGGCCTACAGCATTTCTCATAATGATTATAGCATTCAAATCCTTCATTAAATAATAGCATGTTAATACTTTATTCTATTATTCGGTAAACACATCTATAAATTATGGCCCATTAACGCTATTACTAAAAGACATTAGTGCAATCCATGTCGTGAAAGGAAACACCTTTCCCATCCCTTCCAGCTCAGGCCCTGAGGCCTACCACGTTCTACGTTTAACCGCATGCCATCTTACAATTTAGCAGCTACACGACATGGATTCAGGATTAATCACGTCTAATAAAGTTATATAATTTCACACATTTCTGCATTAGTTCCACTTCTACTTAAACCTCTAAGTTAACTGCACATTTCAGAATATAGATGCATGTACTATCAGCACTCATGGCATTTCTCTTCATGACTTGTGCTTACTGCGTGTAAGTGTGATGTACTTATACATTTAGGTCAGTTTGCGCTCTCTCAGTTCCCCCCTTTGATGACCTCTCGGGGTCATCACTAACACTTAAACTGCAGTGATTGCTAGTGTACCTCGTTTCTGCGTTTCCAGAGCCCTCAGACTCCTGTACTGATTATCTTGTATGGCAGCTAATCTCTGCAGCTGTTCTCTCTGGGCCCTCTCTGACCTCCTTGCTCTGTACCATTTGAATACCCTCACCAATCCCCACAACACAATCCCACAGATCAATATTATGATGATAGGTTTCAGTATATACCACACGAAGCTTTTGCCTAATGTGGTGAGCCAACCTCCAGCTTCACTCATTCCATGGCCCACCTTTTCCCAAACATTTTCTCTACTTAGATCTTCGATCTCCTTGTGAATATCAGTTATGTTCATAATAACTTTCTCAAGGGGTTTTGAATTGTCTGGAATGTAAGTGCAACATTCCTGGACCTTCAAAGCCTTACAGACTCGGCCCTCCTTTGCTAGCAGGACGTCTAATGCAAGACGGTTCTGGCGAACCATGGCCCTTATCGATTGCATCTCTCCTTCTACCAGCATTAAGGACTGAGCAGTGCTGGCAGACAACCTGTCTACGACTGTTGCCAGTCGTCTAATTTTGACATCATTAAGGATTAGTCCCAAAAGAGGGAACACGGCTCCAAATACATCTCCAACCATTTCTGCATCTCCTATATCTCTCCTTCCTCTCGATGATGTCTTGCCCTCGATGATCTCTAAGTCTTGGGCATGATATATTTTGGGGAAGATAATTGCCAAGTAACATGATCCATACCAGTTATCAGGTAGTCTCACGTAGGCATTTCTTCCACATACAAAATACACATTTGGAATCACTTGCATTCCCTTTAGGAAATCCTTAGTATAATATTCTAGATTGAAAGCATGTTCACAGCTAGCTTCTCCCACGTATACATTTTCATAATACGTTTTGGCTCGGTGAAGACATAGCTTTCCTCTCTGTGTTCTATCTAAGGCTATTGGACCACTACTACCCTTTCTCTTGTGTGCCTTCTCCTCCTCGGTCCAATCTGTTTTCCATTGTCCTGATTTTTTCAAAATCTTTTGTCTCCTGTATCGATCATCCACCTGCCCTATGAACTTCTTCTCGACTTCTGACACCTTGCATGTCAGATTGTTTCTACGGGCATGTGAAGTATCTAAGGTAATCCAAGGAATGAAAAACTTGGCCAACCTGTCTTCACTCTTCCAGTAGTCCCATTTGTTCATTTGCTTATAATTTGGGACTTCTGGTAACACTGAATCATAATTGGAGAAATAGTATTCAAAACTATCCCTCCCATAGAATATACTAAGCAATAAGCTACATGTGATGCCATATGTCAGCGGGAGGTGATGATATCGAATGCCTTCATCTACAGACGCCGGCAACTGCATGCAGACATAGCAGTCCTTAACCTCCATGGCATCCACGTATTCATATAAAAGTTTAGCATAAGCATTCGACCTAAAGTCGCCTTGGGACTCATCTACGTGTAACCTGCGAGCTTCTGCAGCTAATAACGCTTTCTCTTGAATGTTTTCCCCTTTCTCACCAGCAACGGTGGGTTTCGGTGTCTCTAGAGATTTCACATCGGTTACCTTTGCCTCTTCCTCATGTCCCTTTACATAAGAAACTGTGACTACTAAAACTATTAAAATTATCACTCCTACTATTAGTGTGCCTATTATACATTTGGCTCTGCGGTTCGGGGTGCCGGCTTCCATTTCGTCAGACAGTATGGCTCTCTCTTATCTCAGCACAAAGTTCTTTTCTTCTCGTTCCTTTACAGTCTCTTTTACTCCTCTTGTCCTTAGAACCACACAACTGGAAGCTGACAACCTTCTTCGCAAAAAGTCCTTTAACAGTTCAATACAGACAACCCTAGCCCTTCTCCGTCAACTCAAAGGAAGGTCCCTAAGATTCTCTGCTTCCTGGGCGCTAGGTAATCTTCTTTTTCTTTATTTATTTACAAAGTCTCTAAGCATCTACAATCAGGCTTGTGCCTGCAGCTTTGACAGCATAGTTCAATATTTCCAAACGAAGAATGTGCTCTTCATGGCTTGTTATCTTTGTACCAAAGTCGGGGAATTGCAATTCTGTGAAAAACATGTGCTTTAACTTGCTGAGGCGGGGAGGGCTGGGGAGTATGAAAGTTAGTGACCCTTCTGCTTCGACTCCGGGTACTAACAGTTGTACTTCCACTGTGATGATGGGCTCAGAGCTGGACACCACCACCGCTCGTATCCTCCCTGTCTCCTGTTCCAAAGACATTTGTCGCCAGATATGTCCACTCAGGGGTGGAGTATCTTCGGCTAGGCACACGCACTCTTCTTGACCTTCTCAAGTCCGGTGCTTCAGCGCCCTGAGCACCTTCTTCCGGGTCTGAGTCCTCTGATATCGGAGGAAGGGTTCTCTCTGGAGTTGACCTCAGGCTGGAGCTCCTTCTTTGCGGCCAATTAGCTTCTCCACGTACCCTTCTACTCCTTCTTCTTCTGGTCTGTTCGCACCCTCTGTCAGACCGGTCAGTGTCTGACTCGTATTCCCAGCTACTTTCTCCTTCAGTAGCGTCGTCTGTTTCGCTGTTGTACTGACCGTCCTCAGCTTGGTCAGACTCGTTCCCCGCTTCTTCTGGTACCTCTACAGCTTGGCTGGCCCCCTCTATGGCTTCTCGGTCCACAGCTGGACGTCTATCCGAGAGAGGAGCTGTTTCTTCCAGAGGTGCTGGAACCCTCCGCGTATGCGACGCGTGGATCCAATTGGGCAGGCCTCCCACCTTCACAGCAGTGTTCGTGATCAGGATGATCTGGAAGGGCCCACGCCAACGAACATCCAGGCAGCTTCTTCTCACGTGCTTTCGTACAAGCACCCAGTCTCCAGGGCACAGGTCATGGCACAGGTCTTGGCACGATGGAACCTCGGCAGCCTGCACCTAAAGGGACACAGAATGAATGGCGTCAGACAGCCCCTTACAATAGTCCAGGATCATATCATCTGTGATATTTAACAGTGCGGCAGTTGGGACAGATGGCAACCTCATTGCTCTCCCCATCAACACCTCATGAGGTGACAGCCCCGTTCTTCTGTCTGGGGTACTACGGAGGCTCATAAGGACCAATGGCAGAGCGTCAGGCCAACTCAAGGACGTTGATGAACACACTTTTGCAATTCTGGCTTTGATAGTGCTATTGATCTGCTCCACAATTCCTGAGGCTTCTGGTCGGTAACTGCAATGCAATTTCTGATCTATGTTCAAAGCCGCACAAATCATCTTCACAAGCTCGCTGTTGAAATGCGTTCCCCTATCTGATTCCAAAGAGGCCGGTACCCCGAAGCGCGGAATGAGCTCCCTAAGCAGTAACTTGGCTACTGTGAGGGTGTCGCACCTACGTGTAGGGTATGCCTCAACCCATCTGGAGAATACGCAAATGAGAGAGCGCAAACTGACCAAAATGTAGAAGTGCGTCACACTTACACGTAGTAAGCACAAGTCATGAAGAGAAATGCCATGAGTGCTGATAGTACCTACAGTTATATTCTGAAATGTGTAGTTAATGTAGAGATTTAAGTAGAAGTGGAACTAATACAGAAATGTGTGAAACAAATGATTTAATTAAACGTGATTATTCCTGAATCCATGTTGTGTAGCTGCTAAAATATAAGATGGCATACGGAAACGCTGAACGTGGTAGGCCTCAGGGCCAGAGCTAGAAGGGAGGGGGAAGGTGGTTCAATTTCACAACATGGATTGCACTAATGTTTTAGTAATAACAAATAGACCATGATTTATAGATGTGTTTACTGAATAGCAGAATAAGAGTACTAACATGCCATAATTAAAGAAAAAGTCGAAAGTTATAATCATTATGAGAAATGTTGTAGGCCTGAAAAGTTTAACGTTGATTTACACATATTAGTCTGGGCCGGAGAATGTTGCAACGCGGTTGGAAAACTATGAGAATTGGGATTTGGCTGCAAATGTCTGTCTGTAAGAGAAAAGGGGGTATTCAATTATACGAAATATGAATAGAAGGTTGTTCAAGAGACGGACTAGACATGGAGGAGGGTTCCGGAATGTTTGAGGGGTATCAGCGGGCCGGAGACGAGTCTGAGAAGCAAGGTCGACTCTAACCACAAGGCTTCATCATGGAAAAAGCCAGAAGCTACACCACGTGAGGGGCGTCTCACGAGGGGCGTCCTAAATGTTGTTGTATTTTTGTATTAGGGACAGCACCCCTGGGTGGAGTTAGAGCAGAAGCCTGAGGACCCTTAAGAGAGCGGATGGGTAGGCAGAGAGGGGTCATGATTGGAGAACTATAGGTTTTCACCAAGAGACTGAGAGTGGGTGACTTCCCTTGGGGGTCATTCACTGCTGACACCTTTTTTGTTAGGTAGGGACCTGGTTAAGTAGGGATACCATCTAGATCAGGGTAGGGACAGCCTAACCTGTATTTTCCCTCCGGCTGTAAATGTCTGAGAGACCTCAATACGTGTCTATGCTAATAGCCCTATTATTTTTAGAACTGGTTCTTGTAGTTTCCGTTGCTCGTCTGAGGGCTTTCAGAGAGCACATGTATGTAGTTGGGCCCGTGTATCTTGTGAATCTCATCTTGAGATGCTTGTACCTGCAACTTATCTTGACTTTATAATAAATCCTTGAAAGCCAGAAGTTGTTTGTGATCCTTTGAAGCGGAGTCCTTTATTGGGTGAACTAACTTGGTAAGAGATGCACTTTCTTCCCTCAATGACAGGCAATAAAGGTTCAGTCGACCAGATCGGGGTTTTAGATCAATAGTGATAAGATATCGATCAAAATCTCGCCCTTCCAGTTGGTAGCTATAGAGGATGGTTGCCTTCTTGAGGAAGGTGATCTAGGCCAGGTTAGATTACCCCAAGGCCCCTAGAGATCGATGATCGGAAGAACCGCCCGCCGAAGAAGGACCGGATGACGTGAGACAGAAAAGCAGCAGTATCGGTCGAGAGTGAGTATAAAGGGTCATGCGTGTTAAGATTGCGGTGTTTTGTATTGTATCTATGTTGTAAATGTCTGGCGGAGTTGAATGCTTGTAGAGTGACTGTGGAACAGGTTGTGAGCGCGCACAACCGGTGGAAATCTTAAGTTCAAGGAGAGCTTAAGTGGTTCGGGTGTGCCGGACACCCAGAGTAATTGTCAACTAGTGTGAAGGGGGGTCACGAGGTACCACTGATCACCCGAAGGACCGAGATAGGGGGAACGTAAGAGTGAGTGCGTGAGTAACGGACGCTGGTCGGAAGTTACTGGGTGTGTAAAGAACCTATCAGAGAGACGATAGACATCTCGTCAGTTGTGTTGACAATTACAGATAGACTGTGGACGTACAGTCGAGGGAAGTGACCGCTTGGTCGGAAGTAGTCATTTTTCGGAGTATGAATGGGACGCATGCATGACCGCGAAGAGAGCTGAGAAAGGAGGGGTGCTGCTGCGAAGCGGAGACTAGTGACGTCAGAAAGTGCCGCGCTGGGATTGGCCGGCCGGTGAAAGACCGCGCTGCGATAGGCCAGCTAGCAAAGCCGCGCTAGGATTGGTGGATTGTCATCAGGAAGTAAACAGAGTATTCAAGCTGGAAATTTTACGCATAATTATGAAGTGTTTTAAATGGTTAAGAGCGCTGTTTAAAAGAGAGAGGCGGGGATCGTATGAAGGGGAAGAAGCCCCGCCGGAGGGTACACCAGCCCGTTATATGGGGACAAATGTTGGGCTGCATACGATTCTATGGATCACAGAGTGGAGTAAGATGACAGACGGAAATGAGGAACTTACGTTCCCGAAGTACGGGACGTTCAGATTAGAGGTGCTACACAGATTAAAAGCAATTATGACCTCAACTAGACCCTTGCCTAGACCAACCCAGTTTGAAGCCCTTAATGCATGGATTAGGGCAGCGCATGAAAAGAACATGAACAGACGGCAAGAAAGAGTGAAACGTTCGGTAAGGGCAGTACAGGATGCCAAGTGGGATGCGGATGCTAAAAGATGGAGGGTGCATAACCTGGAAGTAAATAAATTATATCCAGTGTTAGAGATGCCCGGGAACAAAAGCCCCCTAGAAGAGGATGACGAGAGCGAGACAGAGGACAGCCTGATAAACAGATTATTGACAGACAGGCCACCTCCGTATAACAGAGCAGGGGGAGATGTTGAGAATAGTGAGAAAGGGGGGGGGCAATGCAGGAGAGCATGGGCCGCTTCCCAGTCCTGATTGGGATCCCGCTGCAAAGAAAGAACTGTCCCAGCCTAGCCAGGTGCAACAGGTGGTCGGGAGGTTTGTGGTGCAAAGGCCGCCAGAGACGGAGTGTGCCACATCCTACGCATTACCTGATGCACTACAGGTACCCGTTACCATAGGTCCTATAGTATCGATATATGACCCAGAGAGAGCTAGAGGGGAAGAACGGGTACGGAGGGACAGAGAAAGAGCAGAGATGGCAAGGAGGAATGATACGATCAACTCCCCAAGCCAGTTGCCGATACCAAGAGAGTGGAGCACCCCAGTACACACAACAGGAGATCCGGGGGGCCATAGATGGCCAGAGGATATGAGGGGATCAGGACGGAAATCCTTTCAGGAGTTAAACGAGTACATGAAGAAGTGGGATGAGGCAGTAGGGGCTCACAAGAACATCATAACTGCGGAAGCTGAAAGGGAAAGGCAGGACAGCAGAGCCCGGACTCACTGCGGGGCTGAAGAGAGCAGTCCGGAGTGGGACGGGAGGGAGAAGGACAGTAGGAGAGGCACCCATTGGGCCCGGAGTGAAGGTAGATCAAACCTGGAAAACGGGGGCCCAGAGAACGGGGGGGTGTCTCGCCCAATACATAGTGAAGAAGACAGGAGGGCTCGGGAGTACAGAGACAGCTTTAAGTGTATCCACTGTGTACCCGGCAACCGAGAACAGAGTGGGAGATGCGAGAGACCGCACCATAGTCCCTGTGATAACGGACATGAGCGCAGCCCAGGGAATATGGGAAACCAGGAAGGATCGTATCAGATACTGAGTGATACGAGGCCAAGAGAGAATGGAGACCGAAGGGAGAATAGCAGAGAGTCCTACTGTGAAAAGAGAGGAGAGAAGGGACAAAGTAAGATAGGGGGTAACAGGCCCGTGTTCCATCACCTTCCAAGATCGGATGGCCGAGCATGGGACCTGGAGAGATGGGAACAAGAGAGAGCACTCCCCAACTCTCCCGAACCCAAACGTAGGGCCCGGAGTTGGGATGGGAGAGAAACCTGTGAACCTCCCTCGAAGGAGGTATTATTGCGAGCAGAAATAAAAGCCAAAAGACTCGATGTCTCCAGCTTAAAGTCGGATCTGGATGACATGGTAGACGGTACCCTGCCCTTAGAAAGAATGGACATGTATGAGCAGGATGAAATTCTGTTCATGGCAAAGGACGTAACTCGAAAGGCGAGGACAATCCATGAGAAATTGGTAGAACTAGCAGGCAAATATATGGTGGACCTGTCAAGAACCAAAGCATTACAGGGCAACCACAGACTACATTACACAGACCGAGATCTAGATGAGAGGAGAACCATCGGATTGAAAACACACATAAGGGAGCTGATCATTGGAATAAGGACATGGAGGGCCCTAGATAAGTGGGAAGAGAGGTGGTCCAAGAGAGGGACCGTCAGGAGAAGCACACTTAGGATGACACCAGGAGGACAGCAGGGAGTAGAGACATACCCTTTGAGGGAAGTCGCAAATGGGACCTATGTCCACGTCCCTTGGAGTAGGGGGGATTTAGCTGCTTTTACCACCTCTTTCCCCAAACTGCGGGAAAACCCAGTGGAGTGGTATAAGCAAGTTGAGAGATTCGTAAAAATCTCAAAGGTCCTATGGATAGATTTGAACACGCTGTTTGACATAGTAGTGCCAGGAGATTTGTGGACCGCATGCAAGGTTAGCGCTGAGTGGCCCACCATAGAGCCCGAGAGAGATGCTAAGACTAATGGGCCGTCCGAGAGTGTGATGGCAAAGTTCGAGAGACTAATGACTTGGCTGAAAGATAAAGTGCCAATGCAAGACATAGATTGGGTAAAAATTGACCGAACAAGACAGGAACCCAAAGAGACAGTTCACGAATACTATGAGAGATTGCTGAAGGCGTTTAAACAGTATAGCGGTCTGGATGTCATGGATCCGAAGGACATAGGGCAATTTGTGTCCAAGTTCGTCTTGGGCCTGAGACCGGATATTAGTTTAATGATACAGCAACACTTGATTTGTTGGCAAAACAAACCCCTAGACGAAATACTGAGGTATGCCAGGTACTGCTGTGATGAGATAGACTCCAAGGCTAAGAAACTAAAGGAGAAACTGATGGTGGTACAGATGCAGGCAGCTGGGAAGGGGGGACAGCAGCAACAGCAACCAGGAACAGGTACTGGAGGAAAGAAACAGTACAGTCAGAACAAGGGCAATGAGGAGAACTCCACCTTTAGACCCAGGATAGATATAGCTGCCTTAAAGAAAACAACTAGGTGCCACCAGTGTAACGAGGTGGGGCATTGGAAACGCGAGTGTCCCTATAATGTTGAGATAGGAGACCAAGAGGTAGAAGAGGAAGTGACCCAGAGTGCGCCTGCAAGAGGGGTAACGCAATACCAGGGAAAGGTGCTCAAAGGGGGGGGCCCACCTCCCCGAGCTCAGTTCCCGCAGCCACCCAGAGTAGGGACTATGGGTAAGACCTATAGACAGATGCCACTGTTTGTCGGGGGAGAGGAATGCTATTATGTGGACCCACTAACTGGACAGAGGGTAGAAAGGGATGACTGCACCCTCGGGGCAGCTCTGGAGGTAGATCAGAGGGGACCCTATGTTGAGGCCGAAGTGGCAGGGTTCCCCACGACATTTCTAGTGGACACAGGAGCCACCCGATCCACGATCAGATCAGCCGCAGTTCCAGGCCTGCCCATGTCTGGAGAGACCATACAAGTGGTGGGGGTCGCTAACAGGAGAATGACCAGTCCTCTGACTGAACCCGTACAGGTGAAAATAGGAAAGTACAGTGATGAGCATCAGTTTGTGGTTTGCGATTCTAGTCCTGTATGTCTGCTAGGAAGAGACCTTTTGTGCAAGTTAAATTGCACCATATACTGCACACCACAGGGCGTGGAGGTATTGACTAATGACGATGATGCTGACTTTAAGGTCGCAAATTCCAGAATATGTGTGGAATTATATCCCACTCTGACAGTAGACGAGCTCCCCTGGGATCTGAGAGAGACAGTTGCTCCAGAAGTGTGGGATTTCACTGGGGAAGAGATTGGGTTGGTGAAAGGGGTGGACCCAGTGAAAATTGTAGTGAAACCGCATGCTGAGTTTCCAAGAACACCTCAATATAAATTGACTCCAGAAACGATTGCAGGCATCAAACCCGTGATCGAATCCATGATTAAGCAGGGAATACTGAAGGAAATCGTGGGTAGTCCATGTAACTCCCCGATTATGGGTTTGCAGAAACCAAATGGGAAATTCCGGATAGTGCAGGACCTCAGAAAGATTAATAACATAGTCGTTTCGTGTTGTCCAGTGGTACCGAATCCATCAGTGATACTGTTTCAGATACCGTTCCAAGCAGAATGGTTCACGGTAATTGATCTTTGTCAGGCTTTTTTCTCGATCCCTCTGGACGAGGAAAGCCATTTTCTTTTCGCATTTAAGCTGGAAGGTCGCGTCCTAACATGGTGTCGTATTCCTCAGGGGTATACAGAGAGCCCATCGATCTTCAACCAGCTTCTAAAGAAAAATCTTGAAAGTCTAGTGCTGCCCCAGAGGTCAGTTCTGGTCCAGTACATAGACGACCTCCTTGTGGCGTCAGAAACAGAGGAAGCTTGCAGGGAAGACTCTATTGCTTTGTTAAATCACCTAGCTGAGAATGGGCATAAGGTGTCCCCGGGAAAATTGCAGTACT
The DNA here is from genome assembly GCF_964263255.1 of Lissotriton vulgaris. Lineage (NCBI taxonomy): Eukaryota > Metazoa > Chordata > Amphibia > Caudata > Salamandridae > Lissotriton > Lissotriton vulgaris. Next base: position 893,783,521 of record NC_141696.1, read on the forward strand.
GCTTGACAGAGGTGCAGTACTTGGGACACAGAATTGAGAAAGGGAAACGGAAAGTGTCACCAGATAGGATAGAGGCCATCATGAAGATGAATGCGCCTAAAACACAGAGAGAAGTCAGGATGTTCCTAGGAATGGTGGGATATTGCCGACAGTGGATTGCAAACTTTTCACTGAAAGCAAAGCCCTTGCAAAAACTGACGCACAAGGAGGTGAGCGATCCGGTACCATGGGACAAAGACTGTTTGATGGCATTCCTGCAGCTGAGAGAGGACTTGTGTCGTGCTCCGGCTCTGGGAATGCCGGATTACGATAAACCATTCTTGCTCTACTGTTGTGAGAGAGAGGGTTGCGCGCTGTCTGTGTTAGTCCAAATTCATGGGAATGCCCGTAGACCAGTCGCTTATTTCTCGGCTACTTTAGACCCAGTAGCCGCAGCGTTGCCCGGATGTCTCAAATCCGTTGCCGCAACAGGTGTCAGCATTGAGAGGTGTGAAAATATAGTCATGGGGCACCCGTTAGAGGTGCATGTGCCCCACTCTGTTGAATTGTTGATGGCCAGGACCAAAACACAGCATCTGACGAACAGCAGGCTCACGCGCTATGAGCAAGTCATTCTTGCTGCAGAGAACGTGACCCTCAGGAGATGCTCTGTTTTAAATCCTGCTACCTTGATGCCACTTCCAAACGATATTGAGGATGATGATGATTGTACAGACCATGACTGCCTCGATGTGACTGAACTATGCACCAAACCAAGACCCGACATCGTAGATGAGCCACTGACTGACCCAGATGAAATTTTCTTTGTCGATGGCTCATGTGTAAGAGACGAAGTTGGGCAGTTGAGAGCAGCTTACGCTGTTTGCACAATTACTGGAGTAGTGGAAGCAGGATGCCTGGAAGGAGTACACTCCACTCAGGTAGCCGAGATTATTGCCCTGACACGTGCCTGCCTGGCAAGCAATCAAATCCGAGTCACCATATACACTGACAGTCAATATGGTTACGGGGTAGTTCATGATTACGGGCAGTTGTGGTCTCAAAGAGGTTTCATGACCTCTTCAGGCTCTCCCATTCGCAATGGAGAATTTGTGCGCCTGTTGTTAGAGGCATTGCAATGTCCAGCAGGTATCGCAGTTGTGAAATGCACCGCACATACCAGAAATATGGACTTCGTGTCACAAGGCAATAGATATGCCGACGAAGTCGCGCGGTATTGCGCAGAAACAGGGTACTCTTTCACAGAGGTGGAAGTGGGTGGAATAAATGTAAGGACTGAATTAGCCATGATATTAGAAATTGTCGATACATGGGACGAACTAAAGGAAATGCAAGAAAATGCTCCTGATTGTGAAAAAGAAACATGGCAAAAGGCAGGATGTGTGATGGGTGAGGCCCATTTCTGGGTTTCAGCAGATGGCAGAGCAGTGTTGCCCAATGAGATGGTGAGCCCAATGGCCAGACACATACATGGTCCCGTCCACTTAGGAAGAGATGCTATGCTGAGAGTGTTTAGACAGACCTGGTACAACCCTAAGTTCAGAGTAGCAGCCGAAGCAGTGTGCCAGCGTTGTGTGACGTGTCAGCAGTTGAATGTAGGGAAAAAGACACCAGTTGCACTGAGCCACATTGGGAGGTCAGGAGGTCCATTCAATCGAATGCAGATAGATTTTATTGAAATGCCAAGGTGCAGCCGCCTCCGTTATATCCTGGTGGTTGTTTGCGTTTTCTCCAGATGGGTTGAGGCATATCCTACACGTAGGTGCGACACCCTCACAGTAGCCAAGTTACTGCTTAGGGAGCTTATCCCGCGCTTCGGGGTGCCGGCCTCTTTGGAATCAGATAGGGGAACGCATTTCAACAGCTCGCTTGTGAAAATGATTTGTGCAGCTTTGAGCATAGATCAGAAACTACATTGCAGTTATCGACCAGAGGCTTCAGGAATTGTGGAGCAAATAAATGGCACCATCAAGGCCAGAATTGCAAAGGTGTGTTCATCAACATCCTTGAGTTGGCCTGATGCGTTGCCATTGGTCCTTATGAGCCTCCGTAGTACCCCGGATAGGAGAACTGGTTTGTCTCCTCATGAGGTATTGATGGGAAGAGCAATGAGGTTACCTTCTGTCCCAACTGCTGCACTGATTAGCATCACAGATGATATGATCCTGGACTATTGTAAGGGGCTGTCTGACGCCATTCATTCTGTGTCCCTTCAGGTGCAGGCTGCCGAGGTACCATCGTGCCAGGACCCGTGTCATGACTTGCTTCCTGGGGACTGGGTCCTGGTGAAAAAACACGTGAGAAGAAGCTGTTTGGATGTTCGTTGGCGTGGGCCCTTCCAGATCATCCTGATCACAAACACGGCAGTGAAGGTGGGAGGCCTGCCCAACTGGATCCACGCGTCGCACACGCGGAGGGTTCCAGCACCTCTGGAAAACACAGCTCCTCTCTCGGATAGACGTCCAGCAGCGGACCGAGAAGCCATAGAGGGGGCTAGCCAAGCTGTAGAGGTGCCAGCGGAAGAAAGGAACGAGTCTGACCAAGCTGAGGACGGTCAGTACAGCAGCGAAACAGACGACGCTACTGAAGGAGAAAGTAGCTGGGAGTACGAGTCAGACACTGACAGGTCTGACAGAGAGCGTGAACAGACAAGAAGGAGAAGGAGTAGAAGGGTACGTGGAGAAGCGGATTGGCCGCAGAGAAGAAGCTCTAGTCTGAGGTCAACTCCAGAGAGAACCCTTCCTCCGATATCAGAAGATTCAGACCCGGAAGAAGGTGCTCAGGGCGCTGAAGCACCGGTCTTGAGGAGGTCAAGAAGAGTGCGTGTACCTAGCAGAAGATACTCCACCCCTGAGTGGACATATCTGGCGACAGATGGCTTCGAAACCAGATGGCATTACATGTAGCTTATTGCTTAGTATATTTTATGGGAGAGATAGTTTTGAATACTATTTCTCCAATTACGATGCAGTGTTACCAGAAGTCCCTAATTATAAACAAATGAATAAATGGGACTACTGGAAGAGTGAAGACAGGTTGGCAAAGTTTTTCATTCCTTGGATTACCTTAGATACTTCACATGCCCGCAGAAATAACCTGACATGCAAGGTGTCAGAAGTCGAGAAAAAGTTCATAGGGCAGGTGGATGATCGAAATAGGAGACAAAAGATTTTGAAAAAATCAGGGCAATGGAAAACAGATTGGACCGAGGAAGAAAAGGCACACAAGAGAAAAGGTAGTAGTGGTCCAATAGCTTTAGATAGAACGCAGAGAGGAAAGTTATGTCTTCATAGAGCCAAAACGTATTATGAAAATGTATACGTGGGAGAAGTTAGCTGTGAACATGCTTTCAATTTAGAGTACTATACTAAGGACTTCCTGAAGGGAATGCAAGCGATTCCAAATGTATATTTTGTATGTGGGAGAAATGCCTACGTAAGACTACCTGACAACTGGTATGGATCATGTTACTTGGCAATTATCTTCCCTAAAATATATCATGCCCAAGACTTAGAGATCATCGAGGGCAAGACATCATCGAGGGGAAGGAGAGATGTAGGAGGTGTAGAAATGGTTGGAGATGTCTTTGGAGCTGTGTTCCCTCTTTTGGGATTAATCCTTAATGATGTTAAAATTAGACGACTGGCAACAGTCGTAGACAGGTTGTCTGCCAGCACTGCTCAGTCCTTAATGCTGGTAGAAGGAGAGATGCAATCGATAAGGGCTATGGTTCTTCAGAACCGTCTTGCCTTAGACGTCCTATTAGCAAAAGAGGGCGGAGTCTGTAAGGCTTTGAAGGTCCAGGAATGTTGTACTTACATTCCAGACAATTCGAAGCCCCTTGAGAAAGTTATTAGGAACATAACTGATATTCACAAAGAGATCGAAGACCTGAGCAGAGAAAATGTCTGGGAAAAGGTGGGCCATGGAATAAGTGAAGCTGGAGGTTGGCTCACCACCTTAGGCAAAAGCTTTGTGTGGAAAATACTAAAACCTATCATCATAATATTGATCTGTGGGATCGTGTTGTGGGGATTGGTGAGGGTATTCAAATGGTACAGATCAAGAAGGTCAGAGAGGGCTCGGAGAAAACAGCTGCAGAGATTGGCTGCCATACAAGATAGTCAGTACCGGAGTCTGAGGGCTCTGGAAACACAGAAACGAGTTATGCTAGCAATCACTGCAGTTTGAATGTTAATGATGACCCCGAGAGGTCATCAAAGGGGGGAACTGAGAGAGCGCAAACTGACCAAAATGTAGAAGTGCGTCACACTTACACGTAGTAAGCACAAGTCATGAAGAGAAATGCCATGAGTGCTGATAGTACCTACAGTTATATTCTGAAATGTGTAGTTAATGTAGAGATTTAAGTAGAAGTGGAACTAATACAGAAATGTGTGAAACAAATGATTTAATTAAACGTGATTATTCCTGAATCCATGTTGTGTAGCTGCTAAAATATAAGATGGCATACGGAAACGCTGAACGTGGTAGGCCTCAGGGCCAGAGCTAGAAGGGAGGGGGAAGGTGGTTCAATTTCACAACATGGATTGCACTAATGTTTTAGTAATAACAAATAGACCATGATTTATAGATGTGTTTACTGAATAGCAGAATAAGAGTACTAACATGCCATAATTAAAGAAAAAGTCGAAAGTTATAATCATTATGAGAAATGTTGTAGGCCTGAAAAGTTTAACGTTGATTTACACATATTAGTCTGGGCCGGAGAATGTTGCAACGCGGTTGGAAAACTATGAGAATTGGGATTTGGCTGCAAATGTCTGTCTGTAAGAGAAAAGGGGGTATTCAATTATACGAAATATGAATAGAAGGTTGTTCAAGAGACGGACTAGACATGGAGGAGGGTTCCGGAATGTTTGAGGGGTATCAGTGGGCCGGAGACGAGTCTGAGAAGCAAGGTCGACTCTAACCACAAGGCTTCATCATGGAAAAAGCCAGAAGCTACACCACGTGAGGGGCGTCTCACGAGGGGCGTCCTAAATGTTGTTGTATTTTTGTATTAGGGACAGCACCCCTGGGTGGAGTTAGAGCAGAAGCCTGAGGACCCTTAAGAGAGCGGATGGGTAGGCAGAGAGGGGTCATGATTGGAGAACTATAGGTTTTCACCAAGAGACTGAGAGTGGGTGACTTCCCTTGGGGGTCATTCACTGCTGACACCTTTTTTGTTAGGTAGGGACCTGGTTAAGTAGGGATACCATCTAGATCAGGGTAGGGACAGCCTAACCTGTATTTTCCCTCCGGCTGTAAATGTCTGAGAGACCTCAATACGTGTCTATGCTAATAGCCCTATTATTTTTAGAACTGGTTCTTGTAGTTTCCGTTGCTCGTCTGAGGGCTTTCAGAGAGCACATGTATGTAGTTGGGCCCGTGTATCTTGTGAATCTCATCTTGAGATGCTTGTACCTGCAACTTATCTTGACTTTATAATAAATCCTTGAAAGCCAGAAGTTGTTTGTGATCCTTTGAAGCGGAGTCCTTTATTGGGTGAACTAACTTGGTAAGAGATGCACTTTCTTCCCTCAATGACAGGCAATAAAGGTTCAGTCGACCAGATCGGGGTTTTAGATCAATAGTGATAAGATATCGATCAAAATCTCGCCCTTCCACAAACAACCACCAGAACATAACGGAGGCGGTTACACCTTGGCAGTTCGATAAAATCCAACTGCATGCGGTTGAATGGACCCCCTGACCTCCCTATGTGGCTCAGTGCAACTGGTGTCTTTTTCCCTACATTCAACTGCTGACAGGTCACACAACGCTGGCACACTGCTTCGGCTGCTACTCTAAATTTAGGATTGTACCAGGTCTGCCTAAATACTCTCAGCATAGCGTCTCTTCCTAGGTGTACGGGACCATGTATTTGTCTAGCCATTGGGCTCACCATCTCATTGGGTAACACTGCTCTGCCATCTGCTGAGACCCAGAAATGGGCCTCACCCACCACACATCCTGCCTTTTCCCATGTTTGTTTTTCAAAATCAGGAGCATTTTCTTGCATGCACTTTAGTTCGTCCCAAGAGTCAACAGTTTCTAGTATCATAGCTAATTCAGTTCTTACATTTATTCCACCCACTTCCACCTCTGTGAAAGAGTACCCTTGTTCCGCGCAATACCGCGCGACTTCGTCGGCATATCTATTGCCTTGTGACACGAAGTCCATGTTTCTGGTATGGGCGGTGCACTTCACAACCGCGATACCTGCTGGACATTGCAACGCTTCTAACAACAAGCGCACAAACTCTCCATTGCGAATGGGAGAGCCTGAAGAGGTCATGAAACCCCTTTGAGACCACAACTGCCCGTAATCATGAACTACCCCGTAACCATATTGGCTGTCGGTGTATATGGTGACTCGAATTTGATTGCTAGCCAAGCAAGCACGCGTTAGGGCAATAATCTCGGCTACCTGAGCGGAGTGTACTCCTTCCAGGCATCCAGCTTCCACAACTCCAGTAATTGTACAAACAGCGTAAGCTGCTCTCAATTGCCCAACTTCGTCTCTTACACATGAGCCATCGACAAAGAAAATTTCGTCTGGGTCAGTCAGTGGCTCATCTACGATGTCGGGTCTTGGTTTGGTGCATAGTTCAGTCACATCGAGGCAGTCATGGTCTGTACATTCATCATCATCATCGATATCATTTGGGAGTGGCATCAAGGTAGCAGGATTCAAAACAGAGCATCTCCTGAGGGTCACGTTCTCTGCAGCAAGAATAACTTGCTCATAGCGCGTGAGCCTACTGTTGGTCAGATGCTGTGTTTTGGTCCTGGTCATCAACAGTTCAACAGAATGGGGCACGTGCACCTCTAACGGATGCCCCATGACAATATTCTCACACCTCTCGATGCTGACACCTGTTGCGGCAACGGATTTGAGACATCCGGGCAACGCTGCGGCTACTGGGTCTAAAGTAGCCGAGAAATAAGCGACTGGTCTACGGGCATTCCCATGAATTTGGACTAACACAGACAGCGCGCAACCCTCTCTCTCACAACAATAAAGCAAGAATGGTTTATCGTAATCAGGCCTTCCCAAAGCCGGAGCACGACACAGGTCCTCTCGCAGCTGCAGGAACGCCATCAAACAGTCCTTGTCCCATGGTACCGGATCGCTCACCTCCTTGTGTGTCAGTTTCTGCAAGGGTTTCGCTTTCAGTGAAAAGTTCGCGATCCACTGTCGGCAATACCCCACCATCCCTAGGAACATCCTGACTTCTCTCTGTGTTTTAGGCGCATTCATCTTCATGATGGCCTCTATCCTGTCTGGTGACACTTTTCGTTTGCCTTTCTCAATTCTGTGTCCCAAGTACTGCACTTCTGTCAGGCAGTACTGCAACTTTCCCGGGGACACTTTGTGCCCATTTTCAGCTAGGTGATTTAACAAAGCAATGGAGTCCTCCCTGCAAGCTTCTTCAGTTTCTGACGCCACAAGCAGGTCGTCTATGTACTGGACCAGAACTGACCTCTGGGGCAGCACTAGACTTTCAAGATTTTTCTTCAGAAGCTGGTTAAAGATCGATGGGCTTTCTGTATACCCCTGAGGAATACGACACCATGTTAGGACGCGACCTTCCAGCTTAAATGCGAAAAGAAAATGGCTCTCTTCGTCCAAAGGGATCGAAAAGAAGGCCTGGCAAAGATCAATCACAGTGAACCATTCTGCTTGGAACGGTATCTGAAACAGTATCACTGATGGATTCGGTACCACTGGACAACATGAAACAACTATGTTATTTATCTTTCGGAGGTCCTGCACTATCCGGAATTTCCCATTTGGTTTCTGCAAGCCCATAATCGGGGAGTTACATGGACTACCCACGATTTCTTTCAGTATTCCCTGCTTAATCATGGACTCGATCACGGGTTTTATGCCTGCAATCGTTTCTGGAGTCAATTTATATTGGGGTGTTCTTGGAAACTCAGCATGCGGTTTCACTACAATTTTCACTGGGTCCACCCCCTTGACCAATCCAATCTCTTCCCCAGTGAAATCCCACACTTCTGGAGCTACTGTCTCTCTCAGATCCCAGGGGAGCTCATCTACTGTCAGAGTGGGATACAGCTCCACACATATTCTGGAATTTGCGACTTTGAAGTCAGCATCATCGTCATTAGTCAATACCTCCACTCCTTGTGGTGTGCAGTATATGGTACAATTTAATTTGCACAAAAGGTCTCTTCCTAGCAGACATACAGGGCTAGAATCGCAAACCACAAACTGGTGCTCATCACTGTACTTCCCTATTTTCACCTGCACGGGTTCAGTCAGTGGGCTGGTCATTCTCCTGTTAGCGACCCCTACCACTTGTATGGTCTCTCCAGACATGGGCAAGCCTGGGACTGAGGCTGATCTGATCGTGGATCTAGTGGCTCCTGTGTCCACTAGGAATGTCGTGGGGCACCCTGCCACTTCGGCCTCAACATAGGGTCCCCTCCGGTCCACCTCCAAGGCTGCCCCGAGGGTGCAGTCTTCCCTTTCCACTCTCTGCCCAGTTAGTGGGTCCACATAATAGCACTCCTCTCCTCCTACAAACAGGGGCATCTGTCTATATGTCTTACCCATAGTCCCTACCCTGGGTGGCTGAGGGAACTGGGCTCGGGGAGGAGGCCCCCCCCTTTGAGCACCTTTCCCTGGTATTGCGTTACCCCTCTCGTAGGCGCACTCTGGACCTCTTCCTCCTCTACCTCCTGTTCTCCTATCTCAACATTGTAGGGACACTCGCGTTTCCAATGCCCCACCTCGTTACACTGGTGGCACCAAGTTGTTTTCTTCAAGGCAGCTATGTCTATTCTGGGTCTAAAGGTGGAGTTCTCCTCATTGCCCTTGTTCTGGCTATACTGTTTCTTTCCTCCAGTACCTGTTCCTTGTTGCTGTTGCTGCTGTCCCCCCTTCCCGGCTGCCTGCATCTGTACCACCATCAGTTTCTCCTTTAGTTTCTTTGCCTTGGAGTCTATCTCATCACAGCAGTACCTGGCATATCTTAGGATCTCATCTAAGGGTTTGTTTTGCCAACAAATCAGGTGTTGCTGAATCATTAAACTAATATCCGGTCTCAGGCCCAGGACGAACTTGGACACGAATTGCCCTATGTCTTTTGGATCCATTACATCCAGACCGCTATACTGTTTAAACGCCTTCAGCAATCTCTCATAGTATTTGTGAACTGTCTCTTTGGGTTCCTGTCTAGTTCGATCTATTTTGACCCAATCTATGTCTTGCATTGGCACTTTCTCTTTCAGCCATGTCATCACCCTTTCGTATTTTGCCATCACAGTCTCGGACGGGCCATTAGTCTTAGCATCTCTCTCTGGCTCTGTTGTGGGCCACTCAGCGCTAACCTTGCATGCGGTCCACAGATCTCCTGGCACTACGATGTCAAACAGCGTGTTCAGATCTATCCAGAGGACCTTTGAGATTTTTACAAATCTCTCAACTTGCTTGTACCACTCCACTGGGTTTTCCCGCAATTTGGGGAAGGAGGTGGTAAAAGCAGCTAAATCTCCCCTACTCCATGGCACGTGCACATAGTTCCCATTTGCAACTTCACGCAAAGGGTATGCCTCTATTCTCTGCAGTCCTCCTGGTGTCATACCAAGCGTGCTTCTCCTGACGGTCCCTTTCTTGGACCACCTCTCTTCCCACTTATCTAGTGCCCTCCATGTCCTTATTCCCGTAATCAGTTCCCTTATGTGCGTTTTCAATCCTATTGTCCTTCTCTCATCTAGGTCTCGATCTGAATAATGTAGCCTGTGGTTACCCTGTAATGCTTTGGTCCTTGACAGGTCCACCATATATTTGCCTGCTAGTTCGACTAACTTCTCATGGATTGTTCTCGCTTTTCGAGTGATGTCTTTTGCCATGAACAGTATTTCATCCTGCTCATACATTTCCATTCTTTCTAAAGGCAGGGTACCATCTACCATGTCATCCAGGTCTGACCTTAAGCTGGCGACATCGAGTCTCTTGGCTTTTATCTCAGCTCGCAATATCTCTTTCGACGGAGGCTCACAGGTTTCTCTCCCATCCCAACTCCGAGCCCTACAATTGGGTTCGGGAGAGTTAAGGAGTGTTCTCCCTTGCTCCCATCTCTCCAGGTCCCATGCTCGGCCATCCGATCTTGGAAGGTGATGGAACACGGGCCTGTTACCCCCTATCTTACTTTGTCCATTCTCTCTCTCTTCTCTCTTTTCACAGTAGGACTCTCTGCTATTCTCCCTCCGGTCTCCATTCTCTCTCGGCCTAGTATCACTCAGTATCTGATATGACCCTTCTTGGTTCCCCATATTCCCTAGACTGCGCTCATGTCCGTCATCACAGGGACTGTGGCGCGGCCCCTCGCAACTCCCATTCTGTTCTCTGTTGCCGGGCACACAGTGGATACACTTAAAGCTGTCTCTGTACTCCCGTGTCCTCCTGTCTTCTTCACTGTGTATTGGGCGAGACACCCCCCCGCTCTCGGGGCCCCCGTTTTCCAGGTCTGATCTACCTCCACTCCGGGCCCAATGGGTGACTCCCCTACTATCCTTCTCCCTCCCGTCCCACTCCGGACTGCTCTCTTCAGCCCCGCAGTGAGTCCGGGCTCTGCTATCCTGGCTTTCTCTTCCAGCTTCCGCAGCTATGATGCTCTTGTGAGCCTCTACTGCCTCATCCCACTTCTTCATGTACTCGTTTAACTCCTGAAAGGATTTCCGTCCTGATCCCCTCATATCCACTGGCCATCTATGGTCCCCCGGATCCCCTGCTGGATCCCCTGCTGTGTGTACTGGGGTGCTCCACTCTCTTGGTATCGGCAACTGGCTTGGGGAGTTAATCGTATCGTTCCTCCTTGCCATCTCTGCTCTTTCTCTGTCCCTCCGTACCCGTTCCTCCCCTCCGGCCCTTTCTGGGTCATATATCGATACTATAGGACCTATGGTAACAGGTACCTGTAGTGCATCTGGCAATGCGTAGGATGTGGCACACTCCGTTTCCGGCGCCCTTTGTACCAGAAACCTCCCGACTACCTGCTGCACCTGACTAGGCTGGGACAGTTCTTTCTTTGCAGCGTGATCCCAATCGGAACTGGGAAGCGGTCCATGCTCTCCTGCATTGCCCCCCTCCCTTTCACTATGCTCGACATCTCCCCCTGCTCTGTTATACGGGGGTGGCCTATCTGTCAATAATCTGTTTATCAGGCTGTCCTCTGTTTCGCTCTCATCATCTTCTTCTAGGGGGCTTTTGTTCCCTGGCATCTCTAACACTGGGTACAATTTATTTACTTCCATGTTATGCACTCTCCATCTTTTAGCATCCGCATCCCACTTGGCATCCTGCACTGCCCTTACCGATCGTTTCACCCTTTCTTGCCATCTGTTCATGTTCTTCTCGTGCGCTGCCCTAATCCATGCATTGAGAGCTTCAAACTGGGTCGGTCTAGGCAAGGGTCTCATTGAGGTCATAACTGCTTTTAATCGGTGTAACACCTCTAGTCTGAACGTCCCGTACTTTGGGAACGTCAGTTCCTCATTTCCTTCTGTAATCTTACTCCACTCTGAGATCCACAAAATTGTATGCAGCCCAACATTTGCCGCCATGTAACGAGCCGGCGTACCCTCCGGCGGGGCTTCTTCCCCTTCATACGATCCCCGCCTCTCTTTTTTAAACGCCGCTCTCAACCATTTAAAACACTTCATAATTATACGCACAATTTCCAGCCTCAATACTCTGTTTACTTCCTGATGACAATCCACCAATCCTAGCGCGGCTTTGCTAGCTGGCCTATCGCAGCGCGGTCTTTCTCCGGCCGGCCAATCCCAGCGCGGCACTTTTTGACGTCACTCGTCTCCGCTTCGCAGCAGCACCCCTCCTTTCTCAGCTCTTCTCCCGGTCATGCATGCGTCTCATTCATACCCTGAAAAATGACTACTTCCGACCAAGCGGTCACTTCCCTCGACTGTACGTCCACAGTCTATCTGTAATTGTCAACACAACTGACGAAATGTCTATCGTCTCTCTGATAGGTTGCTTACACACACAGTAACCTCCGACCAGCGTCCGTTACTCCCGCACTCACTCTTACGTTCCCCCCTATCTCGGTCTTTCGGGTGATCAATGGTACCTCATGACCCCCTTCGCACTGGTTGACAATTACTCTGGATGTCCGATACACCCGAACCACTTAAGCTCTCCTTGAACTTAAGATTTCCACCGGTTGCGCGCGCTCACAACCTGTTCCACAGTCACTCTACAGGCATTCACAACATAGATACAACACAAAAACACCGCAATCTAACACGCATGACCCTTTATACTCACTCTCGACCGATACTGCTGCTTTTCTGTCTCACATCATCCGGACCTTCTTCGGCGGGCGGTTCTTCCGATCATCGATCTCTAGGGGCCTTGGGGTAATCTAACCTGGCCTAGATCACCTTCCTCAAGAAGGCAACCATCCTCTATAGCTACCAACTGGAAGGGCGAGATTTTGATCGATACCTTATCACTATTGATCTAAAACCCCGTTCTGGTCGACTGAACCTTTGTTGCCTGTCATTGAGGGAAGAAAGTGCATCTCTTACCAAGTTAGTTCACCCAATAAAGGACTCCGCTCTGAAAGATCACAAACAACTTCTAGCTTTCAAAGGTTTATTATATAGTTAGAATAAGCTGCAAGTACAGACATCTCAGAATGAGATTCACAAGATACACGGGCCCAACTACATACATGTGCTCTCTGAAAACCCTCAGACGAGCAAAGAAGACTACGAGTACAAGTTCTAAGAATAATAAAGCTATAAGCATAGACACGTATTGAGATCTCTCCGTCATTTAAGGCTGGAGGGAAAATTCAGGTTAGGCTGTCCCTACCCTGCTCTGGATGGTATCCCTACTTAACAAAGTCTCAACCTATCAAAAGGTGTCAGCGGTGAATGACCCCCTAGGGAAGTCACCCACTCTTAGTCTCTTGGTGGAAACCTATAGTTCTCCAGTCATGACCCCTCTCTGCCTACCCATCCGCTCTCTAAAGGGTCCTCAGGCATCTGCTCTAACTCCACCCAGGGGTGCTGTCCCTAATACAAAACATACAACAGCATTGAGACGCCCCCCGTGAGACGCCCCTCACGTGGTGTAGCTTCTGGCTTTTTCCATGATGAGGCCTCGTGCGTTAGAGTTGACCTTGCTTCTCAGACTCTTCTCCGGCCCGCTGATACCCCTTAAAACATTCCGGAACCCTCCTCCGTGTCTGGGCCGTCTCCTGAACAAACCTCTATTCATTTCATTTATAATTGGATCCCCCCTTTCTCTTGCAGACAGACATCTGCAGCCAAGATCCCAATTCCCATAGACTTCCAACAAAAGTTTGCAACATTTCTCGGCCCAGACCAATACGTGTAAATCAATGTCTATAAACATTTCAGGCCTACAGCATTTCTCATAATGATTATAGCATTCAAATCCTTCATTAAATAATAGCATGTTAATACTTTATTCTATTATTCGGTAAACACATCTATAAATTATGGCCCATTAACGCTATTACTAAAAGACATTAGTGCAATCCATGTCGTGAAAGGAAACACCTTTCCCATCCCTTCCAGCTCAGGCCCTGAGGCCTACTATGTTCTATGTTTAACCGCATGCCATCTTACAATTTAGCAGCTACACGACATGGATTCAGGATTATTCACGTCTAATAAAGTTATATAATTTCACACATTTCTGCATTAGTTCCACTTCTACTTAAACCTCTAAGTTAACTGCACATTTCAGAATATAGATGCATGTACTATCAGCACTCATGGCATTTCTCTTCATGACTTGTGCTTACTGCGTGTAAGTGTGATGTACTTATACATTTAGGTCAGTTTGCGCTCTCTCAGCACCAAGGGGTCCGAGAGAGCCTACACTCCGGCTATAATGGCATACACATGCCGTATACGGTGTCGGGCACTCCTATTGGACCTAAAGCCTTATTGGGCAGGGTGGACAAGAGTATCAAGGACCAGTTATAGTCAATTTTCTAAGAATTTGGTGAAGATTATGATGTTAGTGTTAATCAATGATATGAGTCACTAGGCCTTGCAGTCATCCCCAGGACGGCCAACCTTTGGGAGTACCACTATAGTGGCCAGGTCAAGATTGGGTGGAAAGGCGCCCTTGCCTCAGCAGTGGTGCCTGCTTTGATAAAAGGGGACATAAATGGAGCCGTCATGACCACGCCCGCAATTGGAATGACTAGCACTGCGGCGGAATATCCGCCGCAGTGAAAAGGTTATTCTCCACTGAGGGGTTTGCCAAGGCTGTATCTTCGTCCTGTTTCTATTCCTTATTTATACGAATGGTTTAGAGGTGCATTTATTGCAGGAGAATCTGGATTATCCAAAGATTGGCAGAGACTTTTTTCCAACGCTCTTATTTGCAGATGACACTGTCCTTCCAGCAAGGGCACCTATTTTGTTTTATTTCTTATTCTGTTTATTGAGAAAAAATGTTGTGGTTGTTATTTTCTCTCCATCCAGGTACAAATAACCATCACATGTACTGTACAATAATCTGTGGATTGCTGGAATATAGGCCATACAGTGGGGTACATAGTTCAAAGTAATCAGGCTATGATGTATAATAATAACACCCAATGTTTTACATACATCCAAAACTTGTGTGTAACTTTACAGAAATAGGTACATGAGGTATGAAAAAAATAATATGCTGTGCAGAAAGAAAATATATATGCATTGGGTATTAATAATTGTTACTAAGATTCGATCAACAGGGAAGTTCCCAATATGAGCATTGCACAACTAAGGCATTATACAGATCTTTATTTTTCTCGAGTCAGTGAACTATAATAGGGCTAAGCCTAAAACATAATAGAGCCCGTCGTCCAGTTACTTCAAAGGCCATTGTGTCAATCCACATACCTGTGTGTGTAGGCTGTGCACAGTGGCAATGATGAATGAAAAGGGGGAGGGATTCAGCGGGGGATGGGCAAATATAGGGGGTAGCATGACCGAGTGTAAGTGACAAAAGAGGAAAGGCCAAGTTACATTTAAAAGTGACTATGTTGGGATCTCAGCAATTGTGTTGACTATCAGTGCCGCCTCATATAGGTAATTAGTTTGTAAGGTAAGTGTCCCAGTATGCGGCAAAGGGGTATTTCCGCAGACCAAGTGTGTCTTCTCTGAGAAGGGCCACACTTTTGGCCTGTGCCCAGTTGATCATTGAGTGGTGCTGCCAGGCCACAAACAATGCAGGCGTGGGGGATTTCCAAAGTTTAGTAAGTCGTTTGGCAACAATAAATCCAAAGTCTAAAAACGGGAGGTCATCTTGTGTCTTTTATGCCTGCGATATAACCCAAGCAGGCATTTCTCCCAGTGATGTAGGTCTGGGCTCCCAGTGCATACGGTTATGGCCACTGTGATAGCACACCAATAGGCATGTAAAGATGGTTTGCCCAAAGCAGGTTTAACAAATCTGTGTCTGTTTTCTGGTAGTACCTATTTAAATTAGCAGGGGTGAGGTAAGCCCTGTGTATTATGTAAAAGTGTAGACGTTTGAAGCAGACATTTTGTGGGATGTGTTGTGGGCCCTCCAGAAGTGATGCCCATTCCCTGTCAGTGCAGAGGCGGGACAGATCTATCTTCCAGCGTTGTCACTAATTTAGGGGGTTTGGGGTGGTGTATAAGCAAATAGAGTCAGCGAGCCAGTGAATGAGGTGTCTGCCTCCCCCATCAACTGTAAGTATTGGACCGTGGAATGATTCGATGCTCCAAGGTTATGTCCCCCCCAGTGATGTCACAGTGTGCTGATCAAGGACTGATGGAGCAAAAAGTGGCCTGGGGGTAAGCCGTCCTCATCCATTTGTGTATCGTACATTGCCAATGTGCCGTCCATGTACTGATCGCATATAGTGTGTAAACCTGTGGTTAGCAAAGCTGCCAGTTCTGATTTTGTCATTGGGCCCACAGTCCTACGAGTACACAGCAGTGCCAGTCCTGGCGCATAAGGGAGAACATGCCTGGTAATGCATCAGCATCTACTAAAATACATATGGGCCCCCTCTAATAATAGCGATTTTGGTGGTCGTACTTTCATGCAAGGATGAAATGTGTGCTGTTTCAAACACCCCATTCAATTTGAGCAGCCAGGTAATATAGCTCAAACTGCGGGGCTGTTAGGCCTCCATTAGTAGTGGGAGCGCAGAGTTTCGCCCTATATAAGAAACATAATAATAATAATAATAATAATAACCCTGCTTGTAGAAAAGTAGGAGGTGTGCTATTACTACCATTTTAAATAAAGCCACCCTTCATATGACTGCTAACAGCAGCATGCACCAGAACGTCATTTGTGCATGTAGTGCTCGCGTGATGTTGCCATCAAAGAGATCCGACATGGTGTGATATACCTGAATCCTCATATATTTAGGGGGGGTGTTGTTGCCAGTCCAGCTGTGCCTCTCCAATCCTCAAGTCCGGTATGGCTATACTCAGGAGGAAGAGAAACACGCAGGATTTCTTCCAGTTGACCCGTAGTCCTCATATGTCTGCTAATTGAGTGGTATCAATCGTGGTAGGAGCATTGCATATGTTCCGTAGGTACAGTAACATGTCATCTGCGTATAATGAGCCGACATGTAGTCCATCGCCCCTCGGAATACCCCATTTTGCACCCCAATGTTGCAGCATCAATGCCAGTGGTTTGAAAGCCAATTAAAATAATAATGGTGACAGCAGGCAGACCTGTTGTATGCCTCTGTGAATAGGGATATCTGCTGATAGCAGGGGCCGGTCTTGACTCTGATAAGTGGGTTGATGTATATTTATTTCACCAGCCTAGGAAATCGAGAGCCTGTTTCACACCGGGCGACTGCTGCAAATAAATGAAACCATTCTAGCGATTTAAAGACTTCCTCAAGGTCCAGCACCAGACAGCCAGCTTGAGGACAGCTAGTCGGGGCGTACCCTAGGACCATGAAAAAATGACACAGTTTTAAAGAGGTATTATGTGAGGGGACAAAACTGTTCTGGTCTGGATGCACCAGATTCTGGACCAAAGGCGACAGGTGCTCCTCAAGGATTGTTGCGAATATTTTATAGTACGTGTTAAGTAACTCCAGTGGTGTATATGAGCCGGTGAGTTCAGGGTTCTTAATGGGTTTGGGTAAAGACATAACTATTGCAGCTCCCTGGGAATCTGAAAGTGTTTCCACTGAAAGGGCTTCATCATACATTTTTAGTAGGTGCGGGGTGAGTTGTGTGATATATGTTTTATAAAATCCAGATGGTAGCCCATCCGGTCCCAAACTCTTACCATTTGCCAATGCCTTGATGGCATTTCAGATTTCAGTCAAAGTTATAGGTTCGTCCACTTCCTGCCGTTTGGCAGCAGGAATGGTGGGTATAGTAAGTTCAGCAAAAAATAACCTATATTTATCGGGGTTTGAGTCAGTGACCAACTGGTAAATGTTCATGTAGTGGTTAGTCAACTCACCATGTATGGTGTTTTGAGTGTAAATGAGGGGACCTGTGCCTGAGTGCAATGCTATAATGGGTCTGTGAGGTTGATCCTGACGCATAAGCCATGCCAACAGGCCTCCTGCTTTGTCCGCAGTGGCATATGTGCACGCTGAGTGAGCAGCACAGTAGAGGCAGCGCAGACATTCCAATAACACAATATGTTTGCGTCTTGACTCCAATAGTGCAGCTGATTTATTTGGGTTGTCTGCAGCTCGGGTTTCCAGTCTTAAGAGTTTGCACTCTAAATTAGTGATGTCCTATATAAGCCGTTGTCTCATGTATCTCTGTGAGCCTAAACAGTGTCCTCTCAGTGTCACCTTAAAGGCATCCCACTCAACTAGCCTAGTGGAAGCTGTACCCTAGTTAATTTAAAAATAATCAACATTCATCGAGCCCAGTGAAGGTTGGAAAAGAGGATCTTCCAAGAACGTTGGATGAAACCGCCAAGAGGGAATAGAGGGAATTATGGTCTCCCCTTGCATCTGTTAAAGTTGGAGGTTATAGTCAGAGAGTGTGCATCCTTAATATTCTACTTTCGTGATGGAGGGGAGCAACGTAGGGGTGCTACTACTTGATGCAGAAATGTAATTGTGTGTGAAGATTCGATTAAAAGGAGTAAACATTCATGGTTGGATTACGGCAGTGCCAGGAATCCACTAGGTGCCATTGCTTGAGCCAGTCAGTCAGCATGCTAGCACTGGAGGTGGCAGGTGTATGGGCAGCTGAGGGTAGGAGCGGTCAAGAGTGATGTCCAATACACTGTTCGAATGTCCCCAAAGTAACCACAGTATCCCATTCCAGTGAGAGAACGTGTGTCAGAGTGTTTGCAAAAAAAGGGCTGATCTGTATTCGGTGCATACATAGAGCACAACAATACAGAACGGCCATGTAGTCATCCATGTATTAGTAAATATCCGCCCTCTGGATCTATAATCGAGTCCTCTGTTACAAACGGGGTTCGGGATTTAATCCACAACAGTGCCCCATGGGCATAACTAGAGAAGTTGGTGGCATAGATCTGACCTTTTCAGTAGTCTATAGTTTTCTATTTGTATAAAGTGAGTTTCCTGTAACAGTGCAATATGCACTGAGGGCTGTTTAAAATAGGTGTACACAGAGTAGGGACATGATGGGGTGTGCATGCCCCGAACATTCCACATAATTATGTTAAAGGGAGACATAAGTGATGTGTTGTGGTACCCATCCCTCTTAGGTTATTGTCCTGCCAAATAATGGTGAGGGATCTTGGACATGAGAAAGATATTATGTAAAGTGAGTGTCAGAGCCTGAAGAGGACACAGGTTGTAACAAACAATTAATCACATTTCAGCCACAAAAGTATAATGTACATGCCAAAAGAGCTGAATCACAACTTGTGTGCACCCAAACGAATAATTAATTCTCTCAGATAAAGTCAGTTAGAGAGAAATCTAATTGGGAGAGCAAAGGTGCCACTTAGGTGGAAAGATGTTTCCAGGAACCCATATTGCTTGTGGATACATAGTAACTGCCTTTCCTTCATAACATGGGTCCATTAGTTAATGTTTAGTCAGAACTGCCACCACAATGAACAGAGGTTAATACTCCATGCCTCTAAGAGATGACAAATCTAGCACTCTGGGTAGAAGCTGCAGGAGGATTGTAAAGCGTGCCCTAAAGTTATGATAAGTGTCAGGCAATGTCAATGGATGGCTGTGGAGTTATTTCAGGAGGGGCAGTCAAAGCAGTCCTGGAAGGGCATGTGATTGATGAGCCATCATCACTAAGTGATCAGACAGAATCTTCTTCCAGTCCTGAATTCTGATCTCACTCCCCCAGTGCCGGCGTGGTCTGCAGCGCCTGCCGAAGTTCCTGAATCATTTGTTCCAAATCGGGGACATACTTTAAGGAAGACACTTTGTTTTGGGATGTCAGTAACAGCGTCGCCTCCCCACCCCACCTCAGTTCACAGTGTCCATGCGCGTTGGCCTGCTGGTCATGGAGCATCCAGTGGATTCCAGCTAGTCCCAGACATTTTCAGAGGAATAAAAGAAGTGGGGTTTCCCCTCAAATACAATGTGCAGGCATGCTGGAAATAGAAGAAAGTACTTTATTTCAAGTTTGCGTAATCGACACTTGACTGCAAGGAAGGAGCTGTGCTGCTTCTGTACCTCTATGGTGTAATCAGAGAAAAACATTATTATGGCATTGTCGACCTTGATCTCATGTAATTGTTGCATCTCCTTTAAAAAAGCGTCTCTGTCCCTATAATGCAACACGCAGAATAAAAATGAACTGGGCTTGGCAACCGGTAAGGGGCGTTGGGCAGTAACTCGGTGCGCCCGTTCTACTGTGAAGTATTGCAAGAGTGTATCCTGAGGTAGTTGCTGCCACATCCACCGTTCCACATATATGACTGCATCTGATCCTCCTGTTCCTTCCAGCAGACTCACCACACATACATTATGACTGTGTGATTGACCTTCCACGTCTTCTACTTTATGTTCTAGCATCTCCACCTGATCAGGTAGCAGGCATAGTGAAGTGTCCATGTCGTGGGCTTTCACTTGCATTATCACAATGGACTGTTCAGCATTGTGGACTTTCTCTGCAAGTTTGCGGTGTTCAGTGTGGAGTAATGTTAGGTTGATGAAACTGCATCTATCTTGGTCTCCAGGGAGGTCTTCTTGGATTCCAGGGCAGTGCTAAGTTTTTCTACAGCCGCTAGGATCAATTCAAGTGTATCTCCAAAGAAAGGTGGAGGAGCGGCAGTCCCGGTGGGTTCAAGTTGTCTTGAGGCCACTCTTGCCCAGTAGGGAGCCCAGCAGGTGTACCCGGGGAAACTATATGTTGTCGGCTCATGCAATTATGTCCTGATCTCACAGGGTATTCTAATGTCTCCATGGTTGCAGGGATCTGCTTGTCAGTACTAAATGCAGGGGGTATGACAGCATGAGCAGACCCTGGGGGTTGGCCTCATGAGACAGTGGCATAGGAGTAGTGGTGAGCGGTGAAGTACTTCACGGGCCTGTCCGCCTGTCACTTGCGACCAGAAGTTTTATGCGTTGGTATCACTGTTGTGCTGCACTATAAGTAGATAGGTTAGCTGCGATGTGTTGAGTCTCTATTATACTTGTGACCAGGAGTTTCAAGTATAATAGATCAATGGATCTACAGTTGCAGTACAAGTAAGTGAGTATTCTGTGGGGTGTATAAGTGCCCGTAATATTTGCTGAGTCACTTGAGCCCCAATGTGTGTGCTGGCAGTTGCTCTGTATGTCACTAAGCTCGTGCCACCAGTAGATGCTGCACACAGAGATCTATCATCTTCTTAGAGAGGGCCATGGATGCACAGGAGGGAGACCTCAGTTTTAAAGGAAATATCAAGGGGGCTGGAGTGCAATGCAGCAAATGTCTGGGATTTAATTAACTGTACACCATCAGCATAGAGTCTTACCGTGCCTTACCACACCGGTACTCACCACGCATGGTAATTGCCGGTCGGGGGTCCAAAGCGGTATTATGTATTTGGTTCTCCCTCAGCAACTCCCATCTACAGTGTTGGCCCTACCCTGAGATGTCGTGCCTCAGGTAAAGAGTAACCCTAGGTGGAGTCCGTGTAGTTGCACTACGTGGAACTCCGCGAAGTGCAGAAAAAACTCTGTCGCACTATGTGGAGCTCCGCAAGCGGTGGAGTACGATAAAAAAAATGCCATTCGCGGTGATTGCACAGTGCCGGATTCTTGTCCGCAATGTGCAATCATTGCAAATGGCACCTTGCACACTCGAGCGGCAGCTTTCTCAAAGTGAACAAGCAGTTTCCCAGCGCGAGCAGTCGTGAGCATTCGTGACCACTCTCAATGAGAAACCGGACCCCCGTTGAGAAATCACGCCGGGAGGTTGATTTTCCACGCTCTTGTTCGCCAACTTGATGTTGACGAATGCGAGCTAGGAAAAAACCCTGCCCCATTACGCAGGGCAGAGTTTTTCGGAACTCCGTGTAACATGGAGTGCGGAAAACTCCGCAAACTCCTTGAGTGGAGTTAACTGCCCAGTGTTAGTAAGAGTAACAATCTTTCCCCTAGTAGTCCCTCTGATGCAGCACATTGTCACAGGTGCCAGGTCATCAGCATTTGATCTTCGTACTGTGATTCATGGCCGACAATGACGCTATAGTGAGGCACAGCATCTGTCACGCTCTCAATATGGAGGTGCCTTGTCTCAGAGCTGGGTCTAGTAGCTCCTTTCAACCTCCCTCTGTCTCACTGCAGCAGCACTTCGCTCCTCGTAGCGCCGTCCCATAGCTCCTCCACAAGAGCCAGTCTCATCATGGCTGCTCAGAACTACCAGGGATAGGTGCCTAAATCATCGACCTCAGCTTCACACCTCCGCGAGCTGCCCCCAGGTTGGCAAAGTCAGAAAAGGAATGTACGGTCAGCATGAGGGAATCACGGGTGCCCAGTTTTTGTATCGAGTCCCCGGCAGGAAAATGCAGTTTAAGCTGGGCAATCGCCGCTCAAACCGCACCGGCCATGATGGCATCCTTAGCCATGCCTCCCTAGCAAGGACAGCTGTGAGTCTACAGAAATCCCTTGACGCTTTTTATAGGTTTGATGTAATCTATAGATTTAAAAGTGAACTATAAATAATTGTATGTTATGGCATGAAGCCCCAAGTTAACAAAGTCTTCGAAAATCAGCGTGCAGGGTAATGTGATTGAGAAAGTTCAAAGCTTCTCTTATATGGGAATCCTTTTTAGGTCGAGGTACTATCCGGTTCGGCAGAACCGGAAGTAGCGAGATCTTATGTTTCTTAGAGGGGCTCTTTATCCCGCCTCTAATTTTTTCCTAAATGGAGGCCAGCCATTGGAGGAGAGAGCCGTCACTCCAAATAGGCTCCGTCCTTTTCGGATTTGGAGGTGTGTTCGGTGTTCTTCTTTCCATTTTTTAGCCACACCCACCGAACACGCCTCCAAATCCGAAAAAAAGACGGAGCTTGCCGGCCGCCATTTCGTTTTGTTCGCAAGGAAGGTGAGCCTCGCTGTCCTCTTGTTATTTACCTTGTAAAGATCAGCTTAGACCATTATAAGAGTTCAAATATTTCTCCTTAAAAGCAGATGTTGCTTGGTAAGGCAGAGAATACTATGCCAACATTACTCCACACGTCGGCAAAAACTCTGAGAGACGTTATTCAGATTTCTCCCTTAAGTAAACTCAGGAAAAACATGACGAGTCCCTGGGTCCATTCCGCTCCATCTGCAGCATTATGTGCTTTCGGTATCTGCAGCCAAATGTAGGCGCTGGGAGCGAGTGGCAGGCATTTCAGGACGACCGCCGCTGGAAGAAGTCCAGGTGAGTGCTTTTTACCTTCTGTCCGTGTCTCCTCTCCCGCTGTCCGTGTCTCCTCTCCCGCTGTCCGAGACACATCCACTGACCCATGCCCACCCAAAGACATTTTGCCATTCTCTCATTCCACGTTTGGCTGTAGGAAGTTTGCACTTTTTGGTGCCACGTGAGCGGAGTTAACATTCCACGTGTACATAGCCCGCGTTACCCTAGCCTGGCACAAATGTCAACATCTCCTGTACTGCAGCACTGCCATAGACACACCTCATTTATAAAGATGCTTCCATCTGCGTTCACCTTATGCATGCAAGTGAGGTCAAAATCCATTTCCTAATTCACTCAGCAAACAAAATAAGCAAGGTTGCGATTTTAGCATAAAAATAGGATTTCCTCGCATGTCAATTATTACGCTGGGAGATAGTTACAGTCGCTGGATTGTTTGTGGTGTTCCTGGGAGGGGCATCAAAAGTTGGGGAACGCCCACATGCTGGGAGCTTTGAGTCGTTTCCCAAGTTCCACCCTAAAAATGCACACACGTTTACATATTGTGCAAACACAGAAATGACCCTAGCGAAATGAAATGAAATACCAGCATTTGGGGGTCATGGGAAGATTGAGCGAACTTTTGCCAAAAGTCATTGGGGATCGAACCATGAAACTCGTGGTGCAGAGTCACGCACCCTGGCCGCTGCACCAAACCTCGCAGAGTTCCACCTTCTCCCAGGGGCTCTTGTGATGCGGGCGCTCTCGGTGTCAGCTGGGCCCCCCTCAGCAGTGTGATTGCTCAGCAGCCGCAGAGAAGCAAAGCAGGCTCGTCCTCAGGGCCCTGAAACTGCAGAGTCAAGGAGGTGTGACACCAGCACGAGGGTGCGAGACGTGCCCCCCACCCCTAAACCCGTGGCACGTGCACGTCGGTATCTCTGGCATCCAAGGCGCTCGGGACCCCTCCAGGGTCAACCCCCGGGTCAGCTCCAGAGGCTGAGCAGCTGAGACGTCAGAAATAGACCGACCGTGAGCATCCTGCCGCAAGTCACAGGTCACGCGAGCCTGCATTCGACTGGCATCTTGCGATACTTACCACAGTCCCTTTGGTTCTGCCCCCTGCGGCCAGTAATGCCGGGCTGGCCACTGAAACCTTAGTGTCAGCTCTGGTGCCCACCGCTGGTACCACAGACGCCTCCGGTCCTATCTTAAATAGCACCAAGGGACACTGCCCATACTCCCTAGAACAGTTTCCTATACCCTTTCGTCGTCCTTCCTTTCACTCATCCATCCATCCATCGGTTCTCACTTTCACCCTTTATTCATCCACATTTGCATGCTTCCTTCATTGTCCATCCACTCGTCGGTATATGTATGCATCCATTTATATTTTTAGCCATTGATCCAGTCACTAGCTAATCACCTATCCTTCCACCAATCCTCAATTCACTCTGCTACTCATTGCTCCATCCATTACTCCAATTGGTTCATTCTAAAGTCCATCCATCCTTCCACCCTTCACCATTTCTTCCTTCTTTGTTTCGAAGTTTCCTTCCTTCTTTCACTCTTCCTTTCCCCTTCTATTCTTGTCTTTCTTTCTGCCCATCTTACTTTTTCCTCCTGTGTAGATAGCTTTTTGTGTGGGTGACTCTGTGTGTATAAATGCAATAGGTCATGCATATGCGAGCGATTAAGCTATTGGCATTGTAAATGACAATGCTATTTATTTATGATCAAAAAAGTCATAAGCAATGCCAATAGCTCTACCTTTAATAATGCCGAGACCATTGCACTGTAAATGCTTGTTAACACAAAGCTTTAATGAGACCGTTAATTGATTTTAGGAGCTCAGCAGACAATGGAGCAGTTGAGGCACTTTTACGCTTTGCAGCCAATTTGGGCCAGAAACCAGTTAAAGAGATGATAGTTCCCTACAAATAGGCATGAGCGGATTTTGCGGATTGGCAATCCGCGAATTTGCGGATTTGCGAACTCGCAATCCGCAAAATCCGCGAATTCCCGCGAATTTGCGTTTTTTTTTTTTTTTTTGTGTTCGCCCGTGTTTCTGCCAGTTCGCGAGGGTTTTTACAATTTCGCAATTTGCGAACTTACCTGTCGGGTCGCAAGTTTTGCGAACTTGTTGTTTCTACGTGTCCAACCTGTTTGGGACACTCTTCTTCATCACTGCCACTCTCTGTCACCACTGCCACTCTCTGACTACTCATGCCACCCTCTGGCCCACCCATGCCACCCTCTGTTTCATCACCACACCCTCTGGTTGTCCAGTGTACATTATTTTCGGCAAAGCAAAGCACACCTTCCCTGCCTCAAGTGACCTGAATTAATTTGGGGCTGATTAATGTGTCACAGAATATTTTTTTAGCTGGCACCTGCTTCCTTAGTGCGCCCTGATTAGTGATCTTTTGCACTTGCTAAGTGCTTTCATTGTTGCAAAATTAGTTACAACACCTGCCCTGCCCCAACTGACAATAATGAATTAGGGGCTGATTATTGGATTTTAACTTCCAGCCTGGCTCCTGCTTGTCTCCCTTAGCTGTAATTCATGACCTTTGTGGCATATGTGTAACTATTCTGAGGTTCAGAGCAGGGTCACATAATAGTTTCAACTGGCAACTGAACTCTGGAGGGGCCCCTCAGGAAGCACTACAGGAAATGGCTACTAATGATGTGCCTGAACTTTTGAACCTGGTAAGTAGTTACTTTCAGTTTTGCTTAGATCGTATTTCTGCAATTTCGCACTTATTCGCGGGGCGCGAACTCACGCGAACAGTGCGAGCAGTGCGAGCAAAATCCGCTGCTCGCGGATTTGCGGATTTTGCAGGAAATTCGCAAATCTCGCGGATTGCGGATTTCCCGAAAATCCGCAAAATCCGCGAGCGGAACGGATTTTCCGCCCATGCCTACCTACAAAGCAAAATGTCTCTTGATTGCCACTTATGGGGCAGGAGTGTGGGGCCACAGTAATTGCATTACATTTAAAGTTGTAGAGAACTTTATTAGAAGGCTTCTAGTGGTACCCAGAAGTGCGTTGACCCTTTTTTGTCACTCCGAACTGAGCTTAGAACCTTTCGAGGATTGCATTGGCTTTGCCCCTAAGTTGTTATGGGCAGAATTTAGACTTCTTAAAATCTATATTACAGATTGTCTTACCATATCTAATGCTGAGAAGATTCCCTGGTTCAGTTACCTGAAACATGCGTTCCAAGAAGTGGGACTAATTGATCTTTTTTTAAAACCCTTACAATGCACTCCTAAGCACAACTCATTATTGGATCGGCTTATCTTTCAAATGCAAGCTCACACCATCAGCAGTTACCGAGCTAGCAGAGATCACTGAGTTTTGCAAATGATAGCTCCCTGACTAATCAGATGCAATTTTATCTAACTTTTTTCCATGAATCTGCAATATAGATTTTACGTTACTAGGTTTTTTTTGGGCATAGTGGACTTTTTGGTAGCCTTTTTGCCCCAATGCAGTTGATCCGATAATCTAACGCCATGTGCTTGCATTAATATGGCTAAACAAACTACTTTGGACTTTGTTTTGCTTTGTACACTTTATAAAACTCTTAGAGCTAAATTCTTGCTTCCTTTATTGAGGGCGTACTGCACTTGTTTTTATGGAGAAGGTTTTAGCTATTTGTATTCGCTGCATTCTATTGATATTTGTTCTGCTGTTATAAATTTTACCAGGCGAGCACTTGCAATTAGAAAGCGGTATGGATAAAATAGGTTTATGAGGTGTAGCTTATATATTTACTACATTCTGTTTTAAGGAATTTATATCTGCATATATATTTTAGATTTATTAGTGAGTGATATTTTATGTTTTAGAATTCGTGAGAGAACTGATAAGAACTATAAGCTGTATCAGTTTTATTGTGGATTGTCGTTATATTTCCATTTACATGCCTGGGCTTATCGTTTACACTGACTGTCGTATTTCTCTTCGAACAATGAATTTTGTACTTGAGCTTTTATAAAAAAAAACCTTGTAAATTGTATGTTTGTAACGAATGAATTTTTGATATTGTTCTTATATGATTTATTTGTGAATAAAGCTTTCTTGATAATGATGATGACTGCCTCTAGGTATAATTTGAACAGATGAGGAACAAGGACCTCCTGGTATTTGCTGTAATATTCAAGGGGGAGGCCGTCCGGGCACAGCATTTTGCCTGTGTGGAGATCTTGTATTTCCTCTCCAATCTAGTCTATTGAGACAGAGGGGGACATGTAGGTCTGCTCTTTGAGAAAGCAGCACATGAGGGAGAGACACCTCATTGAGGAGTGGATAAGCCTGGTTTTGGAGCGACCTTGGATGATGGACATATAGTTGTGTGTAATATTTGGTGAACAACTTCGCAATTTTCTTGGTTATGCACATTCAGTACAGAAGCCTCCCACTTTTGTCCCAGTATTCATACATGCGCCAGTTGGCCAGGATTGGCGGGCCTCCTCCAGTTTAATGTGTCACAGTGAGGCTCGGTACAATGTGAGCTAGTGTCAGAGGGTTTTTAAGCTGTCAGACATGCTTTTCAGTTCTAGGCCTAGAATCTAGGCCTGAAGGTCAGTCACTCTGCCATGCTTAGCTTAGTTGACCCGACTATCTTATGCTTAAGCCTCACCCCGAATTGTAGCTTTACTGGCCGCCCATAATTTAGCCTTTGCCGTGATCCACCCATAATTTATGTCAAAATAAGACTGAAGTTCTATGTTCAGATGAGCCACAAAGGGGTCATCCATGAGAAACCAGTCATTAAGATGCCACATCGGCCATCAACGGCATAAGGGAGTTCGAGAAATTGGATTGTTTGATGACTGGGGTTTGAGCCCTGGTCAAGCAACAGCCACAATGCCTTGCAGGGTGAGCTAAAGAAAGTCACCGAATTAACCTATGCTTAAACCTGGGTAGTTTGGCACAAAAAATAAGTCAGGCTTAACTTAAAGGTAATGTGTAAAATATTTAAGAAGCACACAAACAGCAATAAAGTTACAAAAAAACAAAAGAAAAATCCAAAGCCACTTTATAAAAATAGAGTACATTTTATTAATGTTTTTGACACTAAAACAACAAAAAATCAATCAGTAGAAACAGAATTATGAATTATTGAAGTTTTTAGTGGAATCTAGCACCTAAAAGATCAAAGAGCCCACTGCTGACATCTAGTCGCACGAGTATAGGTCAAAGTCAAAAGTTAAGACTAACCACAATGGAATGCAGCTTGGATACAAGAAGTGGATTGGGCCCGGTCAATGATTACCTTAGGACTTAAAGAAATTCTTGAAAAAAATGTCTGGGAAGGTAGCAGTTCAGTGGGGAAAGACTGCAGGAGTGTCTGTGGAGGGAGCGTCGTCGTCAGATGGCGTGGAGCGAAGCCACTGTGAAAATATTTATCTTTGGACTTAGTCGCTGAAATGGAAGTTGAAAATCTCCAGCACGACTAGGTAGAGTGCTGTAGCCAAAAACAGTTCCTTTATGTCGGAAACCCCATTTGTGAAGGACATATGAAAAAGATTTGCTGCTGCAGGGAAGAGCATAGTGAGAGAAGCCAGGAAGTCAATCTGACCAGCGATGTCCCTCCGGCAGATAGGCGAGCAGGATGGTCCTGATCTCCTCCTAGTTCTCAGAGGAACTTTTGACTTAATTTTAATCCTTAATTTTTGAAATTGCTCATCTGGGCACCTTTAGCACCACAGCCAAGTGTTCAATACTGATGGGACACCTCTTGAGGGTTCAGGACTCACTCAGGCTAGGTCCAGGTCCAGGTCCAGGTCCAGGTGTGGGTTCAAGATGGTGGAAGCAGTTTATGTCCTTGGGGCTCTGAACAGGAGGCCAGCAAACTAGCCCTTGGAATCACTTCTAGTAGTCCTGGGTGCAGGTGAAGATGCAGGGCTCAGC
Source organism: Lissotriton vulgaris (assembly GCF_964263255.1). NCBI lineage: Eukaryota > Metazoa > Chordata > Amphibia > Caudata > Salamandridae > Lissotriton > Lissotriton vulgaris. The sequence continues at coordinate 893,812,276 of NC_141696.1, forward strand.
AGCAGGGCTGGCATAAAGCAGTCCTTTCAGGTACATCAACAGTCTGGCAGAGTGCATAGCAGGTCACAGCTGCAGGTTGTCCTCTGTGAGTCCGTCCGCAAGTCCAGCAGTAAACTGAAGAGTCGGTATGAAGGTGTTATTTTTATACCCTGGAGCCCTTTTTCTGGAAGGTTAGAGAAGCTTCTGTAAAGGTTCTTTGAAGTGCAAAGAAATTTCTGACTACCCTGCTCTGGATCCAAGCAGGCTGAATGGAAAATGCAGGGTCTTTGTGTAGAGATCGGACAAAACCTATTCAGGTGTAAGTGGGACTGTGTTCAGCTTCGCCACCTCATACTGCCAGTTTAGGGCCCATTTAGGTACACTTAATCCCTCTATTGTGGGAATGTCTGGGAGGAATTCACAAAGTCTAACTGTTAGCTACAACCAGTCATGTGATCCAAGACAGACTGCAGGAACTAAGAGCTATGGGCAGAAAAATGCAAACGTTCTAAAAGTGGCATTTTCAAAATTGTAATTAAAAAATAGACTTTGCTATTAAAGAGGGGTTTTCATTACAATTTCATAGGTACCAAACATGATATACCCATTTCCTCCCAATTAGGAATTGCACTTATTAAATGTAATAAGAAATTCCCAATGTTATCATATGGGAGCGATTGGCCTCACAGTAGTGAAACACTAATTTAGACGTTTTTCACTATCAGGACATGTAAACCTTACATATCCAACCATCTAATTACATGGAACCATGCCCTATGGGCTACATACGCCCTGTCTTAGGAGTGACTTATAGGTAATAAAAGGGGAGTTTAAGATTTGGCAAATGGGTTTAAATGCCAATTCGACATGGTTCACCCAAAAGCTGAGAGTGACGCGGACCCGCCGGTTTAACCTGGATGCCGTACCACCTCAATAATAGATGTTTCCACGCATGGAACTGAATAAGCAAGGAATCAGTACACATCAGTACGTAAACTCCCAGCAGAGGTGCGTCCTTTCGTCCGCTGCAGAGGTTGGCCTGGGACATGTTTTAGGCTGCGACTTAAGTGGGTGACAGAAAAAGTGCGGCAGACCCTCTAGTACCATATAATTTACAGGCCCAGGTGATATGGTATACCAATTTACAAGGGTGGTTAGCAGTTGTAAAGTGCACAGAGTCCTAAGGCCAACAAAAACAAATTTAAGCAAAAATGGGAGGCAAGTAGGCAAGTTGTTTGTGGGCAGACCACCCACAGGCTGACAGCTCTAACGGGGAGCACCTATGTATAATGAGATCGGATAGTGGTCAGAAATACCTCTGGGGGAGATATTCACCGCCGTTGTGTGGTGGATGTCTGTAATTGAGAAGCGTATAAGGTTTATATGCAAGCTGGTTTTAGCTGAGGCCGAGGTGTGGTTGTACGTCAGCTTGTGTGGATGCCAAGTTCTCCAGGCATCACAGAGCCCGAGGCACTCCATCCAGGCCTGGAGAACCTTAGACTTTTCTAGGCCATTTTTAGGAGGGGGAGAGTGGCAATGTGCACCGGTTAAAGCACAGCTTTAAAGCCTCTCACCCAGAATCGTAATTCCAGGTAGTAGCCCCAGTACACATTGGTTAAGGCGTCGAAGGTGCGTGTTTTATAGCAGGGGTAGTACATAAACACTATAGATGTTAGAGGGTTTTCTTTCCAAAACCCTTCAATTTCCACATAACAACCATGTGGGTCATGAGGGGTACACATCACCTTCAGTGGGAAATATTTGTGTACAAGTATTGCTGTTCATCGGGACACCCTGCTGAACACAATATGGAAGATGTGGTCAAATCCAAATCTACCCAGAAAGGGACAATGTGACCCCAGAAGTTGAGTCTCCTACAATAGCAAAATTTCAGGTTTGCTCCTTTTAGTGAACTGTAAGACTGCTGTGTGCTTAATGCCATCTAGGAGACTACTGACATTCCAAGACAAGATCTGGAAGTCAGACATTTAGTGGATGGGTCGGTGAGTCATTCGAGCACCTCCAAGGGGCACTCAACAGCCTATAGTATATTGTAGTGTGCAAGGTATGTAGATTGGGATGCCTACAGAAACAATCTAGCTCAGCCTACTGCAACAAGCATGAATTGTAAATTGCACCATTCCACCAAAATCCCCCCACCCCATACTTCCACCCCAGAAGTCTCTGTTTTCACCAAACAATACTATTTCAGTAAGATACATTACAGGGCATTAGAGGTGGACCATCTCCTAATCAGGATCTCATGGCGTAAAGTTTTGAAAGTCATCAATGCATCATGGAACTTCTGAACACAGACCAGTTTGCAGCCGTGGGTCACAGCCCCCAGCTGGGAGGATGCCACACCATATGTTTCAGTGTGTCCCCTTCTCAGTGGAATCACCACCTTCGACAGTGTCTCCAGGTGAGCTGTCATGGGTGGCCCTGGCCAGGAGTTGCCGTGAGGGGAGATCAGCATCCATGAGGTGATTCTGGTCAGTTTTCATGGTACTGGAGGGCTTTTGCACCTTTAAAGCCTCCACAGAGTTCTTGAACACTCCACGGCTAAGGTTTCAGCAGGCGACCGGATGTAGGCTGCACTCCAGTGCTGGTATTGGGACCTGGGGGGAGGTCATGACAGCGGAGCTCTTGCCTTTCTGCCACCCACATCCACACCTCCTCAGGTGTATCAAAGAAGTAAGCCCAGGAGTTGTGTAAAAGTTTTGGTATAACAGAGAAGATCAGCATATAACGAAGGGACATATCTCTCGCATTTTGGACTTCACAGCATTGAATGATTTAAGTTGTTTCTGGACAGCTTTGGTGTAATCAGAGAAAATCATGATGTGGGCCAACAGAACATGCAGGGTTCTGATGACCCGTGCTGCTTGCAGGATATTATCTCGATCACAAGAGTTTAGGATCTGAGTGATTATGGGTTGGGGGTATTCCAGGCGGGTGGCACGCATCCAAGGACCTGTGTGCCTGCTACACCACAAACCAAGGAGACAGGGCTTTCTCCGGAATCCAGTACTTGTGCCAGGTCTCTATGAATGTTTATGGGTTTGGGGTTTCAGCTTCCTCCAAGAACCATATAAGCTGTGAGTTGTTGTGGTGGGAGCGATTTTCAGTGTTCTCCGCACTTGCCTCCAATACACATGAAATAGATAGCAGGTCAAACAGCTTCGCCTTGAGGTCTGCCGTGCCATTCTCCAGAGTTGAGACTCTTCCAACTGCCTCAGTGTCCCACCAAGCCATGCCCAGGAAGGTTTGGATTGCCTGCAAAATCTTCACCACTTCGGTAGATTCCAGCTATTCCTGCGCCTGGGAGTATGTAGCTGCCATTTTCATATGGTCAATGAAGGGAGAAGTGTATCTGTCTATTTTGGGATGAGTATGCTGTGGAAGGCCTTTTTCCTTTTCCTTTACCATTGTTGGCGGCACTCTTGGTGTCCACATTGCAGCAAGCTGCTTATTGCTATGGGAGCTGTTGCAGTGACGTGGAGGCACAAAGTCAAAGCTGTAGGCTGAAGCAGCACAGTGACAGGGGGAGTGTGCCCTTCCAATTCTCTCTCTTCTCATGGCCTGCCCACCTCAGGTCTACCCAAGGTAGCATGAGCAGCCAGGATTCCCCTTATTATACCCGGTCACCACAATATTTAAGCTCCAGCTCTGGAATCCACCGACCGCTTGGAAGGCCTCCAAGCCTCCTGCATCACCTATTGCATATTGCATCAGGGGTGAAATGTTATCTGGGTTGTGGGGGCAGGGGGCGCCTCTTGTCATTGAGGGAGGGCTGAGAGTTCTGCTTCTCCAGGTCATGGATGATGAAGCGCGGTGCGTGGAATCTGGGCAGTTGGGCCCGACTGGTCCCCATCATGACTAAGGCCTCCGGTCCTCCTCATATACCCCTCACAAAGCCTTCACGGTGATCCATCAACAGGCCGGTGCAGGGGATTCTCCCGCTCCTCTTTGGGACAAGGCCGCATAGAGTCTACATGCACTGCTGCCTAGCGGTGGAGCGCAGCCCAGTACCTGGCCGCCATTGGCCCCCATCAAGTATGCAGCCCAGGAATAATTTCTCTCTCGCTCGGGGCTCACTTTTCAGGCTATGCTTTCTGCTCGAGTCAGATGGCTGCCATTTTGTCTGAAGGGTCGACTGACAATGTGTTCGCCTCGCAGACAGGCATTGGGCCATAGCTGCTTTTTCCGATGTGGTAGTGCCACTGTCAGCGGTATAGGCCTTCCTCTGTGTCAATAATTTAGGGTGTAGCTAGGATTGATGACAGAATGCACTCTGGATGGTGGAGGAGGTTCAGGGGTGTTCTCAGAACACGTTTTGGCCTCCTCGACCACACCCTGTGCTTATGTTTTCTTAATGACAAACATTAAAAAGTGTCAAGAAAATGAAGAGTCAACTAACTTTTCCGAAGAACACGGCATGTTAGTTACTGACATTATGTGAAATAACTAGAGTTGTCTTAGGATGTATGTATGGCTAGCCGGTGGCGAGTTTTCAGAGTGGTGGGGTGTAAAAGTTGGGGTTGGGTGTTCTGTCGCACGTAAAGCGAGCGAGCATAATGAACAAAAGGAGGGATTGAAGGAATTTCGCCCCAAAGACATTTTTTTTAAAAGAGTGGCAAATGAAACATTTTAAAGAAAATTTGACAAAGAAAAAAAGTTTATAAAGCAATTGTAAATGTGTAGTCTTTAAATATTTAAAACACATTACAAACACCCCCTTTTGTTCTTGCACTAAATATGTTCCATGTTTCAGTCTGTCAATAGGTGGCAGATGATTCAGTTAGTCCCAGACCATCTTACCATGTAAGGAATGGTAAAACGTCTAAATATTGAGTTTTTTATTTCGACCTACAAGAATATCGAGTTGGAAATATTGTAGGGACACTATATCCAAATCAAGAATATTGAGGACCAGAATATCGACCTGAAGGTAAGAAATATAGTTTTTGTTAATATCAAAGTTAGTAATATCGATAGCAAAAATATTGATCTTACTAATATCAATATTAATATTAATGTTATGTATTTTATTATGTATTTTATATGTTTGTGTTTATATTATTGTACTAGTTTTAGAATATATGTATTACACTTTTAGAAGTTAGTAATATTTTTTTTAAGTAAATTATGCGTTTTAGTACCGATACGGGTTGTGGGTTTATATGGGAATAGTGTGGGAAGTAATTTAATTATACTATTATATTTATAATTATTTAGGGATTAGTAATTATTTTTAAGTACATTTTGCATTTTAGTTCCGTAGCGGGTTGTGGGTTTATAGGGCAATAGGGTGGAAAGTAATTTAATTGTAAATAAGTAAATATTTATTTTTATTTATTGGTATTGATAATGATTTTTATGTTAAATAAATATAAATTGTTCATTAATGTTTCTTAATTGGTAATTAATGTTATTAATTGATTAATTGGTAATTATATTAAGTGCATTGATTTATTATTGAAGTGTGTTGTGAGGGTATAGGGCAATAGGGTGGAAAGTAATTTAATTGTAATTAAGTAATTATTTATTTTCTTGTTGAGTATTGATAATTAATTTATAGTTCTTTAATTATTAGTTGGTAATACGTTTATAATAATTAATATTTTATTTGGGAAATTAATTTATTGTTCATTAATTATTAATTGGTAATTACATTTGATTAATTATAATGTGTTTGTATTTATCAATAATTTATTGTTATTTAATTATTAATTGCTAAACATTTTATAATAATTCTTTTTTTTTTTATTGAACTCAATCCAAACAGGTACATAACAAAATAATATTACAAAAGGATCATAGGAGAAACAAACATGTTAGATGGAATACAAGTTAAAATCATAAGGCATCATACTCATAATCATAAGAGTTTTTCATATTCAAAAATTTCCATTCAATAAGAAAGAAGAAAAACAAAATAAAACAATACTTAATACATAATTAGGCTGTATACTATCTTCCATCCCATCAGAGAAAATCTAAATAGATGGGTTTAATCCTGATTTCCACCTCAAGACTGGAGACCAAATTGATTCGCCCAACTTTTTCCATTTAATTCCTCTTGTTGAGTATATGGCTCTTTTGAAGCTGAAATCTGCTAAAAAGCGAGCTAGCCACATCTGGAAGCTTGGTGGTTCAGCTTCTTTCCATCGGGCCGACAAAATAATTCTGAGCACCGCCGTGCCTATAAATAATAAATTTTGCTCGCTCTTTGATAGGGCGATTGAGGAATCATATCCTAAAATATACAATGAATCTGTCTCTGGAAGATTATGACCAAACAGCACCTCCCAGTAATTAGCAATCATATGTTTAATTTGATTGAGCTTGGGGCAGCTGCTTAGCATATGTATTAAATTAGCTGGTCCTTGTGTGCATCTTGGACAAAAATCATTCTCCCTTTTACCCCAGGAATATAGTTTAGCGGGTGTATAATAGAGGCCAAAAATAGTTTTATATGTTTGAGCTTTAAGGTTGCTGGCCCTGAACAATCGTTGGCTCAGCTCAAGGCTTTTGTAGATGTCAACATTCGGATTACTAAGTTTAATTGCCCAGCTAGATTCAGTTTTTTCCAAATCATCTTGTAAATTTACAAGAAGAAGATTATATATAACACCAATTCGTGTGTTAGACCTATTGATGGCCTCCAACAAATCTATTTTTTCTAGCCCAAGGGTAGATCTTTTTGCCTTAAGGTTTGTATATAATTGAACATATTTAATGTAGTCCCAGTTGGAAAGATGATATTTATCCTTAACATCTAAAAAAGTAGTTTCTAAACCATGTACCAGAAAAACTTTAACACGCAGGATTCCAAGTCTCTGTCATTTTCTTGCTATAGTATCGTTTGAAAATGGTATGAACGCTTTCATATGCCATAAGGAAGTATACCTGTTCATATTACTAATATGCAGATGTTTAGTAACTTTGCCCCAAACCTTTAATGCGCCGTTTATAATTTCGTATTTCCGATCATGGGAGTAGTCTCGTGCCTCCTTCTGGTGTAAGAGCAATCCATTGGCCATGTCTCCTAATAGTAACTTATAAATTGAAGGTGGAATATTATTATTATCAAGGGGTGATGCTTGTAAATGATAGCTAATCAGTGGGGTCATTTGTTTAAGACGTGCAGCCCAGTGATACATGCTAATATTGGGTATTGCCATCCCACCTCTTTCACTAGGGAGAGACATTAATTTATGAGACCTTCGAATTTTACCATGTTGCCAGATAAACTTAATCATAAGGGATTCAAGAGTTTTTAGGATCTTAGGATCAATAGCCAATGGAATTGCTCTAAACAGGTAGAGGCATTTAGAAAGTATATTCATTTTAAGAAAATTAGCTCGTCCTATAATGGTCAGATGAAGTCCATTTACTCTATCCAAATCTTTTTTTATACTTTGAATTAATGGGTTATAATTATAGTTAATTATGGATTTAATTCCGGGAGTAATAACAATTCATAAGTATGTAGCACTTGCTGCTTTTCTTTGATCATTATAGTCAATGTTGTCCGTACATAATACAATTGTCTTCGTTTTATTCAGAGAATATCCAGAATAGGTGCCAAATTCTGTGGTTATGGCTTCAATTTCCCCCATAGCTTCAACCGGGTTTAATGTTACAACCACGATATCATCAGCATATGCTAGTACTTTAGTAGAAAACGGGCCAAGAACAATTGGAGTGATAGAGGGGCTCTCAATAATTTTCAAAATCAGGGGATTAATATATACAGCAAATAATAAGGGGGAACACGGACAACCTTGCCTCGTACCTCTAGTTATATTAATATCATCAGATTCAGAACCCATCAATTGTATTTCAGCTTAGGAGATAGGTAGATTGATCGTACCGCTTTGATAAATTTAGGGCCGAAATTATTAAGCTTCATAATTGCCCACAGAAATTTCCACGAGACGCGATCAAACGCCTTTTCGGCATCTAATAGTATCATTGACATTCGACCCCCCGTGACAGTCATGGCATCAAACAAAGCTATTACCCTAGAAGTATGATCTGTTGTTCCTTTACCAGGTACAAAGCCATGCTGCCACGGGGAGACGATTTGCTCAATGACCCTGCTAAGTCTCGTGGCTAACACCTTGGCATACAATTTGGAGTCCGCATTAATTAATGATATGGGGCGATATGACGTTAACTGTTCAGGTGATTTTCCTTTTTTTGGGAAGACAATTATATTAGTATAATTCCAGGAATCCGGGGTTATCCCGTTCCATTGAATACCTAACAAAAGATCATGCGGTATTGGACCCATTTGAAAGCTTAGAATTTTATATAGATCTATGGGTAATTTGTCAGGGCCTGCTGCTTTACCTGAAGCAAGTGCGGTTAGAGATAATAAAACTTCATCTAAGGTGATTTCACCTTCCAGATCCTGACGTGTAATATGATCTAATTTTTTTAGACCTTCGGTATTATTTATAAAGTTGTTCAAAAACTCGTATTCTGTACTTGCTGGGGGGATAGTTATTGTTTATTGGTATTGAAAATTAATTATTTTTTATTCCATTATTATTTTGCAATTAATTTTTAATAATAATTATTTAATTGTATTTATCATCAATTTAATTGTTAATTAATTATTAATTATTTTTAATTATTTATTTATTGGGCAACAGGATGTGGGAGCACACCGCTGACCTCTCAGGCAAGGTTCGCCCCTGGCATTCTGGGAAATGCAGTCTCTTGTAGCTCGCTCCGATATTTTCCAGTGTTTCGCCAAGGTTGGCGCAGATAGTGCTGATCACTAGTCACGTGTTTTTATTTTATTAACCTTCATCAGTAGAGAATACAGTCTTGTATTTTGGGGTTTGCTAAATAGGCTGCCAAACATTATATCAGGTCCGTTCTGCGCCAACTTTGGTGGAACACTCCAGCAAAATACCAAGTAAGCGTGCACTGCAAACTGCATTTACCAGAATGCTAATGGGTGAACTGTGCTGGGAGGTCAGCAGCGTGCTCCCACCCCTTCCTGTTTAAAAAGGCTCCCTTGAGCCACTGAGCTGACAAGTTAGTGGAGATGCACCTGTGCACCTGTGAGAGGTACAGAGACCTGTAAGAATTTTGGCAGCCTGCTCAGCAACCCCAGAAGAAAATCGTTTTTTGATCTCTACTGATGACGGATAAAATCCAGAAACACATGTGTCTAGTGATGTCAGCACTAATCTGCGCCAACTTTGGTGGAACACTCCAGCAAAATACCAAGTAAGCGTGCACTGCAAACTGCATTTACAAGAATGCTAAGGGGCGAATTGTGCTTGGAGGTCAGCAGAGTGCTCCTACCCCTTCCTGTTGAATTATTTGTGAATTAGTGGGATTTATTTTAACCCCTTGTGTGCCGAGGACGTATTGGTTACGTCCTCGGCTGTGGAGTTGGTGTGCCAAGGACGTAACCGTTATGTCCTCGGCACACCACTGTGTAATCCCTCTGCTGTAAACAGCAGAGAGATTTCCTTTTTAGCCTCAAGAGGTGTGGAAGAGTTTCCCCAACCTCCAGATGTATTTCTTTTTTAATGTTATGTGATTAGTTGCATGGTTGCTGACGCCGTTACACTGAAACTGAAACGAGCTGATCGGCTCATTTCAGTTTCACTGATTCGGTGCTTGTGGGGCTATCTCAGCACCCTAGCATCGAAAAACATGCAAGACACCAGGAAGGGGGTAGCTGCCCCTTGGGTAAGGGACTTTGCTCCCCCATATTAATTTGGGCATATTCAGTCTTTCTGCCCCCCGGGGACAGATAGCACACTAGACACTAAGGATTTTATTTCATAGTACTTAGGGGTGGAGGCCGCCCTAAGTAAGTACTATAATTCCCCCACCTCTCCCAAACAATTGCCATGGTCTTTCTACCCCCCTTGGGGTGCAGCTGGGGTAATAGCCCCCAATTTGCACCTCCTGGGGGGAGAAAGCCCACGAGGCACCAGGGATGATTGTTTTTTTTTATAAGAGAAGGTTGGGCAGGAAATTGCCTCACCCCCAACACAAATGAGACAGTCTTTCTGCCCCAGACTGGAGGCAGACAGGGGTAATTACCCTCGATCTGCCCCGGGGTGAGCAGGCATAAAGCCCGCTAGACACCTGGGATTTTTTCTTTTTTTTTATTACTTCGGTCTGGGGGCTGCACTAAATGGGCACTATAATGACCTCACACCCCCAAAAATAAATTGCCACAGTCTTTCGCCCCCCCGGGGGTGCAGATGGGGGCAATAGCCCACTATCTGCTTCCCCGGGGGCAGAAAGCCCACTAGGCAGCTGGGATAATTGTTTTCTTTTTTTTATAAATGAGGGGTGGAGGCTGCCCCAGTTGGCATTTTAATGCTCCCACCCCCCACACAAAAGGGGCAGTCTTTTTACTCCATGGGAGGCATAAGGGGGTTATTACCCCAATCTATCCCCAGGGGCAGAAAGCCTACTAGTTACCATGGATTCATGTTTAGTACTTTGGGTGGGGGCTGCCCTAAATGGTCACTATAATGCCCCCACCCCTCCCCAAAATAGCCACCGTTTTTCTGCCCCCCCCCCCGGGATGCAGATGGGGTAATAGCCCCCGATCTGCACCCCCTGGGGGGCAGAAAAGCCCACTAGGCATCAGTGATGATTTTTATAAAGGAGGGTTGGGACTGCCCACAATGAGCATGAAAATGCCGCCACCCCTACACAAAAGGGCCAATCTTTCTGCACCCCCTGGAGGCAGATGGGGGTTATTACCCCTGATCTGCCCCCAGGAGGGGGGGCAGAAAGCCAACTTGACACCAGGGGTTATTTTTTGTTTTGTACCTAGGGGTGGGGGCTGCCCTAAATGGGCACTATAATTCCCCCACCCCTCGCAACAATTGCCACAGTCTTTCTGCCCCCCTCCCATGTTGCAGATGGGGGCAGCTGTAGGTATTGCCCATCCGTAGGTGATCTCTCGTCATTCCAACACTTGCTGCTAAAACACATACTTATGTGTGCAGGTGGAGTGTTGCTTAAAGAAAAAATGATAGGACAGGCAGAGGCGTAGACCCCAGAACGTAGTTTGTGAATACTATTTTTTTTATATGTGTAGTACTATAGTAGCACTACAGAACGTACTACAAATTGCTGTTTGTGAATAGGCCCCATCATGTGTGCAATTGGTGATATGTACAGAAACATTCTTTATTTATTATTTACCAGGCATGCTATATAACAGCCAAAACATCAAATGGAAGATAAGTGGCTTTATTTACCAATAATATTTTGGACTAGACCATTATGCCATAAAATAGTAAAAACATATCACCATGTTGAGAGAATAAGCAGCACTTTGACAGTCAGGTTGTTCAAGAAACAAAATAAAGACCTTTTAACAGCTCATTTTGATCTGATGTTCATCACTGATTTGTAGCGCTGTTGCAGCACCCCCACCCCTCCCAGTTTCAGTGCAACTGAAGTTGTTGCTTCACAAGGACGTCTCCTGTTTGATGAATCAGTAACTGATAAAAAGCATATTGGTGTTTCTAGTCCTGTCACACACAGGCTGCGGTAAAAGTCACTTCCAGACAAGGCACGTGCTTTCTTTTCATGCTGACAGGGTGTTGCTTTCTCTGTTCTGTGTTCAGTGATCTGTTTCTCTTTACAGGAGTACATGAGAACGTGGAGCCTGCTTTGATGTGCACAAAAGGCTCGGGCATTTACAGACCATTGCTTTGCAGCAGGTGACATGTCACCTCGCAAGTGGTTTCTGCTTCTTGTCATATAAAATCATGTAACCTTCAATGTTATCTTTGATGCAATCAGCAGGCAGCCACTATGCATAGCAAACAATTATAGGAAGTAAGGGCTAGGTAAAGAAAATAAAATATCTTGGGCCATATGTATCAACATATTTCCCTATAGACACAGAATGGGCAAAACCCTTTGATACATCTGGCCCTTATTAGTCAACTCTACTAAAGGAATTAAATAAATGTAAATATACATTAAATATATATATTTTTAAAAACTTATAAGAATGACCAAACAGTGGGATTAAGAGTGCCTCCTTTAATTGTGACCTCCTTTTCAAACAGCTGTTCGCGCTAGGTTAATAATTACAAGTGGTGCAATACGGTTCAGTTAAGCAAAAACAAATTCCCTTCTGTGCTATAACATTTAAGATAGCAATCATCCACCAATAAGTATGCAGTGGAGAGATTTTCAATCTCACATTTGCCATTATTGGTCAAACAAAAATTGTCTCCTATGTTTTATCAAAAGTGGTTTTTTCGCATAAATATTAAAACATGTTAAAAAAAAATCACAATTCAAATATATGGATGTACAATTAGACATACATGAGTAATCTGCATAGGCAAGCAACCTGTGCCTAAACAAAACAAATTCATACAGTGTGCAAACCTCATCAGCAATTAATCTGTTCTTGCTTATCATTACTATCACATATTAATTGTTAAAACATCATACACAGATACAAATACAATAAAAAAGATACATTCTAATTTTTTTTTAATGAAAAGATTTTTTACACAAGTCCTAATACTCTAAAATTACTGTCAATATGTGATAGTAATGATACGCAAGAACGGAGTTATTGCTGATGAAGTTTGCACATTGTATGAATTTGTTTTATTTCAGGTTTGTGTCAGGTTTGTGTCAGGTTCCACGAGGACACGCCCAACACAGCTGCGGTAGATGAGAGAAGTAAACTGAACTGAATGGTGCTCAGGTCATAACAAGACCCACAATAACGGGTCTACCGAATGACACTATCAGCTAGATTCATCAAGGTAAATTGCGCTCGCAAAGGGCCAGATTCTGAGAATCTGGCCCTTTGCGCGTGCAATGTTTGCATTTGGGATTCATCATCTCAAATGCAAAAATCGCTATTTGCGAAATCGCATATTTGCGATGAATTGGATTTAAGGAATCTCTATTAGAGATTCCTTAAATGCAATTCATTAACCAATTTGGAATTGCGAATTCGCAATATTTGGTCGCTATTTACCACAAAGTCTGACTTCGTGGTAAATAGCGAAAAAATAGTAAAAAGCACTTTAGTGCATTTTTCTCTGTTGCATGTTATACACACACATGTCCTTTGGACATGTGTGTGCGCAACACCTGTGTAAATTTGCATTTCAGGGGTGCTACAGGGTGTCCTTTGGACACCCCTGGCACCCTTGAAATCGCTATCTTATTTGCGATTAGCTAATTGCTAATCGCAAATAAGGAATACTCCCCATTCATTCCTATGGGCCTTTAGGAATACTCCCCATTCATTCCTATGGGCCTTTAGGCCCATAGGAATGAATGGGGAGTTATTCCTTATTTGCGATTAGCAATTTGCTAATCGCAAATAAGGAATGTGTAGGAATCGCAATTTATTTTGCGATTCCTACATGAATCCCGTTTTGCGAGTCTGTAATAGCGATTCCTTATGAATCGCTATTAAAGACTCGCAAAACGGGTCTTTGCAGAATGTCAGTAAAATGAGATGAGAGTATCAAGAGGGGTAAAATAATCATGACCAGGCAATATCGAAGGAATCTCAACACTAATCACTCGCAATTCAGGTTTGAAAGTCAACAAGGATTTTTGTCCACACCACACTGGTAAAGGAATGTTGCTGTTATTTCCAGTGTGAAGCCCTCATAACTTAAATGTATTTGTCTTGACCAAGTGGGTATGTCCTGCCTCTTGAAGAATTGTGTTAAATAATTAGGGCCTTATTTATGAAGGCCTGTGTCACATTTACGCTGTCTTTGCAGCACTTTTTGTGACGCTGCGGCGGAGTAAATAATGCGCCATGTTGTGCCAAATTTATGAAATGACGCGTCAAGGCATATGCGTTACTTCATGAACCCTTGCGCTACATTATACCCACGTCAGGTATAATGTATGCAGGGTGGGCGTTCCCCCGCAAGAAAGGGTCGCAGGAGTGGCATAGTGAAATCTATAAGATAGGCCGTCAATGCGTCACAACCTTACACCTGCCTCATGGCAGGCTGAAGGGTGATGCAGGCCCTTTCACATGGGACTTGCCCCATGTGAAAGGACACATTGCTGGAGTTGCGTCTGTTTTCAGACACACCCCAGCAAATCACCACTTTTGCACTGACAGATATTTCAATAATACTAACGTATCTGTCATTCCTTGCAACATGATGCTTCATACAGTAAATATGACACATCCATCATGTTGCAAGGAGGGTGCACTGAGAAGTGTTTTATCGCTGCTTTCATTAATCGATGCAACACTTCTCATAAAGTAAGCCCTTGGTGGTTAACCCAGTACCACTGGGCAAATACAGATTATGTAATAACATTGATTCATTGATGTATTTATTTCACATATTTACATAGTATTCGGGTGTCAGTGTGCTTTTAGTAAAACTACATTAGGGAATGGCCATCTCAGTAAAGGGAAAGTGAAGGGCATATGTAGAAGATCAGTAATCAAAAAGGAAGACAAGAAAGTTGGACTTGGGAAGTGAAGCAAAGAAGGGTTAGAGGAGCAAATAAGCACTGGATGGGGGTTGATCTTGGAGGTAGGACAGGGATGTATGTTATATATTTGATGTATGGCCCACATGATTGATCAATGTGCAAATCCAGAGATTGTCCATAATGCATTGTGATGAGTCACTTCCTAGGTTCACATGGCCCTGCCCCAAAGGAATCCCAGTAAAGCTGGGGTTCATATAGCAAATGGGAGTCTTTCCTCTATGGAGAAGTGATGCATAGGTGCTTGAAAGTGCTGCAATATATAGTTGGTCACTGAGTAGTAGTTTAGGGCACTCCGCTCATCTATAGTGAATCACTATTATAAAAATCTGTTGCTAACACCTTGAATCCATGATAATATGTAAAGAGAGACAGAAGGACGATGCATGCATGGAAGAAATCTTGATCTGCGGAAGTGGCTCGGGCTGCTTCTAAGAACTATTCTCAGGACAAGGAGAGCCGGCCCCTTAGAATGGTCTCATTTTTCCAATGACAAACACTTCAAAGGTGATGAGGACTTTATTAAGCTCAGTACAGAATGTGCAACCACTAGCAGGACCAACTACTCAAGTGCTCACATTCCCTAATTCCCATGGCTTCATTAAGTGTCACCTGGCAACAGTCTCTAAGAGAGATATCACGGGAAAGCATGCTCATTACAACACTAATGACTTATCCAGGATGGAAACTACTCTATTTACTCCTTTTAAGGCTGTGAAGAGATAGAGGATTCCAAGAATGGATTGCACTCTTTTACCCTACTGAAGACCAGCAGAACTAAGACAAACTGGACTGTTCACTGAAGTCCTGAAGAGAACTGAGAAACGTGTCTAGAACTGGAACCAGTGGCTTCATGTGCGAGGAGCGTCTTCAGAAACTTGGAGCTCATATAACTTTTCCTATAAGTTTTGAAGATTATGACTTTAGTTGCCACCAGTGCCGTAGAAAGTTAGATACAGACCGCAAGTGACTAAGCCTATGTTTATAGATTATAGCCTATGGTCATAGATTTGTTTCAGAATTATAAACAAATGTTGAATTGTTTTGGAGCATACTCAGAACAAGGTTGCAATTTTTTCAATCTCACAGACTGCTTAAAGGAAAAACATTAACATTTGTATTTTGACTATTTCATCTCATCCATTAGATTTAATTCATAGCAAACATAAAAGTGTTGTATTTTAACTAATTTGGTTACAGCATTATATTGTGTTCATTTCTTGAATTTAGTGCTGTTTTTTTATGCTGCTATTCAGATTCTGCAGACACAATCTCTGAGGAAAGCCTGTCACTTGAGCCAAGGTACTACGCATGAGCCCTGGATTTATCATAGAAACCATCTTTAATTGTTTGGCACTAGTTTGTTTCACTTGTGGAAGCTCAGCCAAAGTTCACATGAAGATTGAGGCGTCTTCCCCTCATTATAAATCCACTTTTCATACCCTCTCTTTCCTAAAATGTAGTATTGGACAATTGTTCCATCCTTTAGTTCAATGTTACCATGCTTATATTACACTAATTTCGTTGGTGTGCAAATATTCTGTACTCTGCAATGATAGAATGTGGCTTTTTGTACCAGTGCATGGTTTTGTTTATTTCAACGTTATTCCTTTTACGCTCTCATAAGAAACTTGATGTCTATTTGCTGGAGTATTGCTACCAGGCTCCTGAAAGGCGCGGCTGGGTGTGCTCTTGATTGAGTTGTCTCTTTTGATTGTCTGGGCACAGCTCTGTTTCTTTTCACCTCTGGAGGCTGATGGGCTCTAGGTCAACTAGTGTCTTTTAGGCCAGATGCAGCCACAGGTTTTGCCCATTCTGTGTCTATGGGAAAATGTGTTCATGCATATGGCCCTTTGTGTTTTACAGTTCTTGGTTCAGCTGTAAATTGCCACTGTGGCAGCTTTGCGTCCGATGCATTGACACATTAACAGCCATTTCTGTTCATATGTGTTGCTTTAGGAATAATGGTGTCACATGGGTCATGATTGGTGCATGCATTGTGGTGGTAAGCCAGAAAGATGGTTCAGGGGCTCCAGGGTCATCAGGGATTCATGGGTCATAATTTTATCAACATGGGCTACTTCTTGGTAATAAAGGACCTTTTTATTGTGGATCCTCAAACTGGAAACCAAGTACTCCTTTCACACTGAGAGCAGCCTTAGGGAGGTGCTGAAAGCTAGACACTCAGAACTAGCACACACCAATAACACTAACTACGTCAATATCCAGCTAGTACTTTTACTTTAGAAAGGAAAGCACATAGATAGCTACGTACTGTTCATAAAATGCAAATATATTCAAAGTTACAGGTTGCATAACAATGTACATCCATTCCTGCCTAGGACTAAAAGGGGTGAACACAGTGCAACATGTACTGCTTTTCGGGTTTATCCGTGGAGTTAATCAACACCAAAACCCTTGTCGACTATGTTAAGCAGTGGGATTATACACAAATAAGCACCTGCCTACAGGCTTTAACACAGCATTGCCAACGTTACAACTACAGGCCTACTGCCTTTGACAGTGACTTTTCATCATCAACAAATTAGGCCTATTGACTTTGTCATATTGTCAGACCTTTCACTGGTGAGAACAACATGTTCTAGCCAAAACCAATAGCGTTAATGTAAGGTGTCTCCCTTGTGGGGAAAAAGCATATTGTGGCCAGACCAAATAGGGTTAACATGAGGTCTTTCATGAGAGAGACAACTTTCCCCATGGCTAGACCCAATCATAAGCAATAGTCTCTCACTCATCAAGCTTCTCCCTAAAGAAAAAAGTAGCAGTAACTCAGCGCTAAGTTCAGTACGGTATCTGCATGTTCGCAGTATTTGCTTGGCAGCACCCAATACTGAGGGTATGCTGTCACTAACCGTGCCTTTAGTCCTTCATCATCTAGATTATCATTTTACCACTGTCCCAATGTCCTCAGAGCTACTGAAGGTATTCAAAGTCTGCCCAGTCTCTTGGGGCAAGCATGCTCAGGGGTGAGGACATTTTTAAACACTCTACTTGTCCATGGAACAAAATGCAACAGAAATCAATGTGTCCTGGGACAATCAAAGTGTCCCACCAATTCCCAAAACAATTATGTGTCCTGCCACAGAAACATTAATGGATTTTTGTTTTAATAAAACTGACCAACGGTATCAATGATTTGCAAAAATGTTGAAGTAAAACTTGATTTTATTCCTGAGAAAAGTATTATTCTCCTTAACCGCATCGCTGCTGCGGTGATTTTTGCGCTGTGCTGCAAATTGCCATTTTGCTGCTGTCATGACGAGCTCAGCTCGTCATCAGCACACGACACCCGTGGGTGATGACGAGCTCAGCTCGTCATCAGCATCGAAAGGGTTAAGTACTGAGACACGACAATTAACCATCTTGAATAACTGACCTCAGATACGAACATTTGGATACACTGGTCCAAAAAGC
This sequence comes from Lissotriton vulgaris, assembly GCF_964263255.1. Lineage (NCBI taxonomy): Eukaryota > Metazoa > Chordata > Amphibia > Caudata > Salamandridae > Lissotriton > Lissotriton vulgaris. Next base: position 893,830,207 of record NC_141696.1, read on the forward strand.
AAGCTGCAGCCCATTTGCTCATCCATACATGTCGGTTGTATGTGGAAATATCCACTACAGAAACATCATGCTGCCAAAATGCTGAGGACCAAAATGTAGTGTCTGAAGGAAAGAATAGTAAATCTTTACTTACTGTTAGACCTGGTACCATTGGCGTGGGTCTTCTTTCCATTTTTTTAATGTTGCCTCCTGTGTTTTTGCTATGTGTTTTGCTGGCCTAGATGCTTTGGCCACTTTGCCACTGCTATTCAGTGCCACAGTGCCAGTGCTCCCTATTGTTAAGTGTTGTATTGGATTAATGTCTCCATGATTGGTTCATTTGATTTACTTGTCAGACTCTAGTAGAGTGCACCATGTGTGCCCAGGGCCTGTGAATCAAATTCTGCTCTTGGGCTTGCAGCACTGGTTGTGCCACCCACAGAAGCAGCTTGTAAAATGTGACTCAGGCCTGCCATTGCAGAGCCTGTGTGCGGCCTGGGGCTGCCATGTTGACATGGCAAGTGCACCCACTTGCCAGTCCCTAAACCTTCCTTTTTTTACATTGTAGTCACCCTTAAAGTAGGCCCAAGGGCAGGGCGCATTGTATGTAAAAGGTAGGACATGCCCTGATGTGTGTAGCATGTCCTATTACTGAATTATAGCCAATTTCGTTTTTCACTATTGCAAGGCTACCTGTTCCCATAGGCCAGAATGGGCAGTTTGATTATAACATCCTATAATCCTAACTGACTCAGGGAACTAGGTAGAAATCCGAGTTTAGTATGCCTAAACTCAAAATGATAAAATACATTTTTTAGGGAAGTTGGTTTTAACATTCCGTGTTTGAAAATATCACTTTTAGAAAGTAGGTCTTTTCTTGCCTAACCATCCACGAGTGCCTGTTAGGCTGTGTATTCCATGTCTGGTTTGTGAGTGACAGGGGCTGGGCTGGCTCCAGGAGACAGGGTGAGTCAGCACAAGGCTGAATAGACCTATCTGCATGTAGAGTGGTTGGAGGAGTAGCACCTGGGCCTCAATAGGGCTGTGCCTGCCTTCCACAATGCTGGCTCCCCCTCCTGTGGTGTGTCTGAGGACCCTGACCCACCCTGACAAAGGAAAGAAGGAGTCCTGTATACAAAGTGCTCCAGGACTGCACAGAACTGGTTTGGACTAGGTACAGACACTCTCTGCCTTCAGAGACAAAGGATTTTGGGACCCAGACCACAGAAGAACCAAGAAAGCTGAAGGAGGAGACTTCCCCTGTGCTGTGCTGTTGGGGTTGACCTGCAGTGGTTACTTTATTGCCAAGGAAAGGAGAAAAGGAACTTTGTGTGTACTTTTGCAATCTTGAAGCAGAATCTCCAAGGGCTTGAAGTGAGCTTGCCTCCTGCCTGAAGTCTCAGCGATATATGACTTCATCACCAGCTCCTCTGAATTCCCTTGCTGTGGAATTCTGCCTGCAGAGAGGTGCCTACTGTTGTCTTGCCCTCTGAGAAGACTGCGACTCAACGAGAAGAAGCGTGTTGCCACCTCAGTAGTTGCCGTTGCATCGCCGAAGGAGCGTGCTGCCGCTGCAGCTGTTAGCCATCGCATCATCGACGAAGCGTGTCGCATCCCCGGATAAAATCTATAGTCGCCACAGAGGTCGCCGTTGCATCACTGGAGAAGAGTGTCGCAGGGCCTGTTGCGGCTCAGAAGTTACTGAGTTTGCTGCACGGCCATCGGGGGTGCACGCATCACATCCAACATTTTTGTATCGCATCAAAACACCATTTTCTCGCATCGCAACGGATCGTCGCATCGCACCGAGGTGCCATCTTGTTGCATCGCACCAGATCACTGTAAGAGACCGACACATCACCTCCTCTCTGGTAAGGAACCGACGCATCAACTGCCCTGCGCTGCAGTAAGGAACCGATGCATCACCTTCCCTGAAGAAAGGAACCGACGCATCACCTTCCCTGCGACCCTTTTGTTTGTAGTGCTTGACGCATCTAAGGTACTTTGAGAGTAAAGTGTTGCATTTACCATCTACATTGAACTACGCTGTTTCTACCATTTTAAAGTCTATTTTTGATTACAGTATTGTGGATTGTTGTTGTTTGGTTTGTGTTAAGTCTATTAAAGATTACTTATTTTCTAGACTGGCGTGGTGTCCATTTGTAGTGTTTTCACTGTAGTACTGTATGTGTTCACAAATGCTTTACTCACTGCCTCGGAGATAAGCCTGTCTGCTCGTGTCAAGCTACCAAAGGGGTGAGCAGGGGTTATTTTAGAAGTGTACCCCCTTACCCTGACTAGAAGCAAGGGTTCCTATTTGGTCAAAGGTACTTACCTCTTTCAACTAGAGACCCCCAGTTGTAACACCTACCAATTACTTTCTCATTATTTCAGTCTTCAATATTTTGTATATAATATTCTGTTAGCATGATATTCTGAATTCAATATTAAGGTGGAATACCTCTGTGTTGCAGTAAAAAGTAATGGATCAGAAATTCTGTGCAGTTGGGGAGAGGCTGTCTTTCACGAGATGCCTGGCCTGATTCTGTCCCAACTGGTTCTTTCCCTTTTGAACATAGGCACAACACAACTACAATGACCTACACTCCCGGGACAGACAAAAACACACTCAAACAAATCTATTGCACAGACACATAACTACACTACAGATGCATAGACTGATAAATCACTTACTAAACAGACACACAACCCCATGCAGGCACACACCCCTAGAGACATATACCCCCAGCGAAGACATAAACACACCGACTACAGCCAGACCCATGCACTCGCTATTGGCAGGGACAACCCCCCCTCACCCCGGGTGAACGGAGACAAACTTTGTGCAGACACACAATCTCTGAGGAGACACACACCGTCTGCAGACATGCATTCCCTGCACAAGCACACCTACGCATCCTGCAGAGACACCTACACCATGCACAGACCCAGAAAATCCTGTAAACAGACAACACATCCCCTGTAGATTGGCACAGGGATAGTCACCATGAGATACTTCCTCCACATAAACTTGCTTGCACAATTTGCAGAGACTCGCATGCCTTGTAGACACACACTGCGCACACTTTAACCAGCAATTACTTGCACCAGGTCTACCCTCAAGCAAACCAAGTTCCTATACACTTCCCGAACAGTAGAGGCAGGCGCACAACACCAATTGGGCTCAGGCCCCCGCCTACGTCGTGTGTGTCAGCCCGGGCAGAGACAGCTTCGCGGGCTGGCGAGCATATAATTGCAGCCGCACCGAGTACTTAACAGGTCTTTTGAAAGACCATTTACTTGTAAATGAGGCTTTTGTTGTGTGTTCACCCCTTCTTACAGCCACTCTGTCTATGGTTAGAAGAAATAGCCCCCCCCGAAATATTTTTCACCCCCACCCCGAAATTTGGCTCTAGTTGGCCGCCTGAGTAGAGGTTGCTGCCTCAAAGTTGCTACTAAAGCTGCGTTGAGCAATAAATCTTCTGCGATTCTGCTCATCCCACCATATACCAGTAAACAAACACAGCCCGTCACAAACACCACTGCACTGTTCCTGTAGAAAGCATTCAGTGTTTCAGGAAACATCTTACCTGCCTACCCCCAACATGTTACAGTCTGCTCTGGCCAAGTCACAAAGCTCTCTGACGGGCTAGTTCCCCTTGATCTGCTCGGCAGCATGGGGAAAGTGCATTTGCACTGCCTAACAGGAAAGGTCTGCATAACATGTGGCTAACGTAGGCCTGACTAGAGCAGAGATAGTGCTCGCAAAGAAATCCACAGATTTCCAAAAAGGTTGGAAGAAGCGACTCGTTTTTTATTTTAAGAAGAGACATTCTAGGTAGAGCGCGCGACGCGCCAAAACAAAATGGCCGCTCCCACTTGAGCCCCGCGATTTCAGGCGGCGCTTCATGAAGAAGGGCTCGTTCCCTGCCAGCGTTCTCTCTGCAAACCGGCGGATTATGAAATCGGAAATGCCCCTCCTCAGCTGGGTATGCTTTTTGGGGCTTAAAATGCATTTTTTTCCAATAGATAATTGCGGAAATGCTCCTCATTCGATAGTGGCTGCCATTTTGTTTATTTTCACTCATTTTTTTTTCCAAAAGATTTTTTTTCCTTTTTTCTTGACTATGACCCTCCAGTTACCTTCATTTCTCACCTATTGCAGCAAATACTGGATAATTCTTTAATTGACTGATTCATCGTCGTTTCTTGGATCTATTTTTACCTCAGCATTATTCCTTTGAATGTGCGTCACTGGCATATGAGGTATATCTCTTGGTCCATGTAACAGCTCTACCATTCTCTCGCTGTTTGCTGTATTTTTGAGCGCTTAATCTCTTTTGTGTGCTTTTCACTTGACTGTTGTGGCTCTTTGGGTCAGCCTATCACTTACGTACCCTGGTGGTCCACTTTCCCTCTACATCTACACTGGTCCTCTCAGTGTTCGTCACAATGGAGCACACACACAACTCAAAAGCTTCTAATACCGCCTCCCCATACGCAAGGACCTTGCTTCCTCTGGTAAGCGCCTCAAAAAGGATCCTCCCTCTCCCTCTAAGTCTCCACTTCCTGTCACTCTAGAAGATATCATGGAGGAGCTGTGCCTCATACGCCCTTTTATGGCTGATACCACCACTACCTTACAGAGACTGGACGAAAAGTGGTCCAACCTGGATAAGAGGGTATCAGATGAAAAACAGATCAGTGATGCCCAAGATGTTGTTGCTAAGGTTGCTAGCCTTACAAAGGAAGTTGATATGCTCAAGAAAACCTCAGTGGATTTGGAAAATGGTAATAGGCGTAACAATTTGCGCATGTATGGTATTCCGGAGAATTTGGAGGGGTCAGACATCATCCAATTTTTAAAGACTCAAGTCTTACCTATTACTGGCTTGCCTAAGCATCTGGATGTGAATATTCAAAGGGCGCATCATCTTGGACCAAAAAACTCTTCTATTTCTTCTAAACCCAGAGGCATCATCGCTTATTTTCTTCTCTATTCTGACCTTATGACTATTCTTCACTCTGCCAAACAGCACAAGCAGTTATTATGGTCTGGCCACAAAATGTTTCTCACTCAGGATGTTTCTAAGCTGACTGCTGCGCGATGCAAGGAGTTTCTGGACTTATGACCTACGCTACGATCCATGAATGCTAGATATGGCCTCATTCACCCTTGCTTTTTCAAAGTTACTTATAAAAAAAGAACTTTCAGCTTCGATGACCCAGCGGACCTTCGGAAGTTTATCAACACTCATAAAGAAGACTCCATGGAACACAGCAGTTCTTAATGTTTCTGTGTTTTTGCTTGTTGTTTTATAACTTCTCGTTATTTTGTTCCTCATGGTAATGTGTTCTTGTTCTTCTCACCTTGTTTTTTAGGTCTCCTCTCCAATGTTTTGGTTTTATCTTCCCTTCATTGTGCTGTTCCGTTGTCTTTTCTATTCATCCTAGTTCGCTGCCTTCCTTTCCCAATTGTTTGGTAAGTCTCCTTCATTTGTTTTACATTGTTGTGTTTGGTCTCCAGACCCAATTGTATTTTTTTCTTCCCTTCTTGTATCCAATGTTTTTGAGGCCATATATTTGACGTTCTCTTTTGCTATGCGGTTGTTTGTCCTTTGCTGCTCCCGCTCTCACTTTATTGTCCTTCGTGCTATTGACCTGCATGGCTGAAGCCTTTTGGCTTTTCACAATTTTTTTTCTTCTTCACTTTATCTCAGGGGAGTTTTGATCTCCAATTCCTCTCTTTTTCCTTCTATCGTTTCTCTCACTCTATTTCTTTCCTCATGGCATTCTTCATATATTTCTGCTCTCCTCTTTCTCTTTCCCTTTGTTTTTCATACCCAGATTCTCCTTAATCCTTTCAATTTTCTTCACAATTCACTTATTCTCTTTTTCTTTATTGTGGTAGTGGTGTATTATATTTTCAGGTTTATTTCCTTCCTTTCAACAGTCTTTCCTTCCTCTCCTAAGCTGTTTATCCTTTGCTTATTTCTATCTCAGCTCTCTTTATTTTTTCTATCTTTAAGCATATCTTTCTATTTTCCTCTTAAATGAATGGTCTTCTTGTAATATCTTGGAATGTTAAAGGTCTTCGTCACCCGGTTAAAAAACAACGGGTTTTATCTCTATTCCTCACCGAGACATGGCTAAAAGATCACTCTGGCCCGGATATTGCTGCTGCTCTCCCTGACAATTACACTTATGTTGGAAAAAACAGAGTCATGAAAGATGGTGGAGGGATAGCTATAGTTTACAACCGACGGTATTCTTGCAAATGGGAAGACTTTGTATTACCTAACAGCGAGGCAGGTCTTTTTAAGCGTTCGCTGTCTCCCAACTTCACTCTTTCCGGGTTGCTCATTTATCGCCCCCCCCGGCCCAGCGAGTTCATGGGCCGCCACTCTTCCTGAGTACATAGCACCACTAATCCAGAATTCCACTAACTTCTCAATTATTGGTGATCTCAACCTACACCTGAATGATCCCTGTTGCTCCATTAGCAGCAACCTTTTACAGGGCCTGGCTGCTCCAAACATTACTCTACATAATTCTGGTCCTACGCATAAAGCAGGGAACCTTCTGGACCCCATTCTTTCTAATTTAGAAATCATCGACTGTGAGGCTTCCTCACCTATTATATGGTCTGACCACTTTATGGTGACTTTCATTATTACCATCGGTCGTCAACCTAACATCCCCTCTAACCCTACTGAATCTAGACTATCCAGAAATTGGAATAAATTAGACATTAAGAAACTCAACTCCCATCTTGAGAACACTAGACCTCTAACGGAAGTCACTAGTACTGAAGCAACTGAGGCTATAAATCTCTGGCTAGCACAGGCTGCCGATGCATGCCTACCCCAACACATGCAAAAGCACAATCTTCACTACCCGCCTGTACCCTGGTTTACAGCTGCCTTAAAAAAAGAAAAAACCACCTGCAAAAACCTTGAGTGCAAATGGCGCATAAAATATGACCTTCGCACCAAGCAAATTTACAAAGCTGCTTTAACCAAATACCATTCCTTATGTAAAATTGCTAAAGTTGAACATGTCAACACAACTATCCTTGAAGCACAAAACCGTCCCAAAGCACTTTTTAAGGTTGTACAGAAGCTGTCGGGCGCACTGTGTCAGCCCAAACCACCATGTCTAGATACTGCACAATGCAATTCACTGGCTGAATTTTTTATCGCCAAAATCGATACCATCTATTCCAATTTTGAGAAACTTGCCCCCCCTTTCTCTGCCATACCTACCTGCCCCAATCCCACCTCCTGACCGTATGACCCCAGAGGATAAGTCCCTTACTCCTGTTCCGCCGACCGCCCCCACATCATCCAAACTTACAATCTCCTGTGATTCCAGGTTTCCACGGGAAACCTGTCCTCCTGCTTCACAGTTGATCGACACATGGGATCCGCTTAACATCACGACTCTTTCTGATATTATCAGCAAAATTAAATCTGGTTCCCCACTGGACCCTCTTTCCCCCCAAATACTAAAAAGGTTGGACAATTCTTCCCTTGCACTCATTATGGATCTTCTCAATGACTCCCTTAGAGAAGCTACAGTACCCTCTGCATGGAAACATGCAATGATAGTGCCCCTGCTAAAAAAGGCAAATGCTGACCCTAGCATCCCATCTAATTTCCGCCCAATCTCACTTCTTCCGGTTTTCTCAAAAATCGTGGAAAAGCACATCAATTCCCAACTGTCAACCCATGTTGAAGCGAGTGGAATTTTACATCCATCTCAATCCGGTTTTAGATCTGGTTTAAGTCCTCAGTTCTGACAAACAAGTTAAATTGTTAGGAACCACATGCCTGCTTAACATTGCTACCGAGAGGTCGTTTTGTTTTCTTCTTTTGGAGATTCATCAATAGACTCCTTTTTGGTCAAATTTAACAATTTTCTGATCATGTCATGTGAAAATATATGGTTATATATCTTTTTTCCCTTTCTTTTGTGAAATATTGTCACATGTTTTTTTGCACACTGTAATTTTCATTAGTAGTATGTTTCCGCAATTCACGTTATTTGTTGCGTTTAATAATTGTGTTTTGATGCACTGTTTGATTTAAGTTTTTTGTCGTATACTGATGGCAAGTACGTTCAAGATACTGTGATTTCTCTTGACCGAAGTGACTTTTTTACTCTTTGACAAAATTGAAAAATAAAACGGCGCAACTAATCGCCCAGATAAACATATTAAACTTTGTTTATCTTTCTTTTTTCTGCCTCAAATTTAATGGTGTGAAATTACCGAAGTGTGGGTTCCTTCTTTTTTACATAGTAAATGCTTCCTCGAGCAGTGAACATACAGTGAATTGTTCAAGCTCGTTCTGCTAGTGCCACCACAACACATCCGTGTCGAATAGGGTGTCTACAATCGAAGTTCTATGAAGACGTGAGTATGAGTGATAGTGATAGTGATTGTGATGGGTTGGTGTGGACGGAATTAATTGCTCAATATATGTGTTCAATGATCCCAATGACACATAGAGACAAAATTCTGCTACGCAGCGAGAGTGTCCTAACCGTGTGCGGCTCTTACATCCTTCATGCCAACCTTGTGAAATAGTGCAAAGTTTGTGTCATTGCGAAAACATACCTAGATGGCCGTATCAACATCAGAAGGTCTGTGATATTGTTGAGAGAAAAATAAAATCGGAGAAATCTCATCACTAACCAAACTTAAGTGATATTAGGGCAAGATATCACCATAATGAGACTGTCCAAAAAGAACTGCACGTCGACTCACCGCTTAGCTGGTGATAATTCCGACCCAGCCGGGCCTTCACTAGTAGCACTAGTTTGAGTGCGTCCAGAAGCGGTGACAGTCCTATTATCTGTGACATAATCAGGGTAAAGTGTGTCACAATACATATATATTGTTAAGATCCTCCATTTTTAGACTAGGCAGACTCTGCCTGCGCAAAGAATGTCACAAAGATTCTCTCATTAGAATCATATTGTTATAAGTGCATGCGGTGGAATTCCCTGTTTAACATATTGCCGTGATATTACCACTTATTGGCCACAAATCTGTTACATACGTCGAGTATTCTGTATTCACCTATATATGGTGACTCTACTCCACTTACATATATTTAAAAGGAGTATGCGTCTAAGTAGGGCTCGGAATTCACTCGGGGTTCTTCACCAAAATTTCGGACCTTCTGTGGTTAAACAGAGTGCTGTTTGAAGAAAATAAGTCTCACATCAGTAACCACTATATATAGTTATACTAGTGTGAATATAAGGGTCAGAGGGTGCTCGCTATCTTACCAAGGTCAATTCTTATGTCAGGTAACCTGATGCGGTTCCAAGTTCAGAGTCAGAGAGTGTTCGCAAACTCCCCAATGTCAATTCATTTGCCAGAAAACCTGATGCGGTTCCAAAATAGATTAAATAACAAGCTACAGAGAGAAAAAATATAAAAGCGGGATTTAGGACTCTAATCGTGACTCACGAATCCTCAAAGTACAAATCACGTTCGAGCGTGTTGTTGCTCTGCTTACCCGTGTGCGGCGTCTTCAGAGGTAACAGACGAGTGAAGCTGTTCCGGGCCCGGTTCCGTGTTTGGACACGTGACCGCGTTTCTAACTAACTAACTAACTAACTAAGAAGGGATGAGTTGGACTACTCCCGTGGTCGAATTTTTACTTTTGATAAAAAATATGATTCCCTGATTCCCAATAGTTCCAAGAATGTTAACAAAAGAACACAAGGCTCAGAACCTGCCTCCCTATCATCCAGTAACACCTCTCTTAACTCTGTGGGTACTGTAGGGGGAGAATCAGACAATCAAGACAGACAAGGAATGCCACCTTTTTTTCAAGAGGTTTTACGGATCAGGAAGGGCAACAGATTCCCTATAGCAAGAAACCAGTCAGATCCAAAACCAGGAGGGGCAGGGGACGAAAGCTCAGAGGATTACAGAAGGAAACTGAGATCAGGGGCCAACAGGAATTAGCTGGTGCCAATACGAGTGAAGTACAGGTGATTAATCTCTCCAAACTACATCTCACTCCAGACATGGTTTCCCTCCTCAGCAAAGGTCTAAGTTTCAACCCATATGCAATTGGTGATGTATGTAAATTGAAAATTGATTTGTTTAAATTTGTGAGGAACCTGAAACTGAAAAAGCATTTCTTTGGTTTGGAGAAAAGGGATAGAGGGGTTAATATCAATACACCTGTAACAGACACCACTGAATCCTTATCAATAAATGATGTACATGCAACTCACCTTCTTTTATCATTGACCGATATGGAAGACTCTCCTCTTGATATGGACACTCTTCTAGATGAATTAAATGTGGAATCTGACTATAGCATTGCCAGTGGGCTTAAGTCCAAGTCCAAATGGATTCCCACATTACCTGGTGGCAATGCCATAGATAACTTCTACAGACGTGTATCAGAGGATCTTGATAACTTGAACCGTCTACGCAAAAGCAGAATGTTCAAATATAAGGACAATCTTACCAGTGGGGAAAGAGCAGCACTCAACATACTTATGAATGACAATACCATCACTATACGAGAGGCGGACAAGGGAGGAAATGTAGTGGTAATGGATCGCATTGATTATCAACTAGAAATTAACCAACAACTACAGGATGCACTATGCTATGAACGCCTCACTTACAACCCCATTGGTCCCTTAACAATAGAAATTAACTCTCATTTATTAAATTGGAAACAATCGGGGTTACTGAACGAGGAAGAATATCTGTACTTAAAAATATTCAGACCTATCTACCCATGGTTATACACTTTGCCTAAGATTCACAAAAACCTACCTTTTCCACCAGGGAGGCCAATTGTTTCTGGCATAGGTGGCCCCACAGAAAGAATAGCAGAATATGCGGACCTGTTTCTTGGCCCGATAGTCAAAAATTTACCTTCCTATATCCAGGACTCCAAACATATTCTGAGCACACTAGCAGACATGGAATGGCAAGAAGAGTTTCTTCTTGTGACGATGGATGTGGTATCTTTATATACCAGCATTGACATAGACTTAGGTATTCAGGCTATCAATAAATTCCTTGGCAATAGACCTGCCACTCTATGGAAACATACGGCAATGCTATCTACAATGATAGAACTAGTCCTAAAAAATAACTATTTCATGTGTGAAAAACACTGGTATCGACAAAAGCAAGGTGTGGCCATGGGCTCAAAAATATCACCCTCGTTTGCGAACCTGTTTATGGGCGCACTGGAGGCGGATTTAATTTGGGGCGAGAAGGGTAGTCAATATATCGACTCCATAATCTTTTGGGGTCGATATATAGATGACTGTATCCTTATATGGTCAGGCTCAGAGGAGCAACTACAGAATTTCTTTCAATATTTAAATGACAATACGTGGAAGATTAACTTTACCATGAAGTGGAGCAAAACAAATATGGAATTCTTAGACATCGAATTCTATATCTCATCTAATTGCTTGCACAGTAGACTGTTCAGGAAATCAACAGCATGCAATGCAATTTTGCATGCCTCTAGCTCTCACCCCCTACACCAGATTAACGCCATACCATTTGGTGAATTTATTCGGGCAAGAAGAAACTGTAGTGAGGACTGTGAATTCGGGAGATGTCTTGCCAACATGAAAGAAAGATTTCAGACCAGGGGTTATGCAAGAAACTCTATTATAAAAGCTGAGAAAAGAATCAAGAAAGTGAAGAGAATAGACACTCTAATCACTAAACAGAAACCAAACATTGATGGTAAAGACCATATAAGAATGGTCACGAATTTCAATTCACTTCATTCGGATTTACGGAAAAGTCTTACCAAACACTGGAGTTTATTGAAATCCGAAAAAGCACTGACTAACTGTATCACAGAACGACCAGAAATCTCCTTCAGAAGAGGGAACACACTACGGAATAAGTTGAGTCCCTCAGTACCCCGGGATACTAGGAGTGCAGACTGGTTGACTCAACGGGGACTGGGTTTCCACAAATGCGGATTCTGCAGTATGTGTAAATGGGCAAAACACGGAACAATCACATTTATGGGCCCCGATGGGGTATGTTATAACATCAAAAGTAATATCAACTGCACAACTAAATTTGTTGTTTATATTATTGAATGTGAATGTGGTAAACAGTATGTGGGAAGCACGATCAGATCTTTGAAAGAAAGAATGATGGAACATGTGAGAGCCATTGTTAACTGCAACCCCAAATATCCTGTAGCCTTACACGTTGACTCTTGCCAACAAGACCGGCAAAACAAAAATGTACCATTTTTCGGCATAGAAACTGTACCTTTGGCAATGAGAGGTGGGAATCGTGAATTAAGACTAAGACGCACAGAAGCGACTTGGATTATGCGCTTGAAATCTGTAGAGCTAGGATTGAACTATGACCAGGAAATGCAATACTTTTTGGGTGACTGAATATTGACGCTATTATATTACATGTAATTATGATGGTCACAGGAATCAATAATATTGCAGAACTGTGTTTTTGGAAAAACATGTGTGAAAATGTGTTTTTTGATATTATAATCTTTCTTAACGCTGGGATGAGTCTCCCGAACCGAAAAGTTCTGATGTAAATACCGAAACATGAATTATGATGATGTACTCATTGTATTGTGATAGGCAGTCACAGTATGATTGGGCCATCCACACACAGAGGGCAAACCCCTCTGTTTTAAGTCACGATGCACAAAGCACTATGGCACACAATGTTATAGTTTGAATGTCACGTTGCACTGGGGAACGTAGTCAATATGACAAGAGTGAAATTCCCTATATAGGATGGTACACACTCATTTTGTGTATCAACTGGAATATTTCGAACGACATTATTGCTATTTACTGGCCGTACATCGACAGTAACATAGTCACGACGAATTCACATAAGCCACATCTCCGCTTCATATTAATTATCTCTATCACATATTACAATCGTAACAATAATCCCCGTATTTTGAGTAGAGATAAGAAATATGTATTATCCTTTCAATATGGCCGACACAGTACCTCTGAAATGTACTCTTAGAGGAGGGACTGCCTGACGTTTAAGACGCGCTTAAATGGGGGCGGAAACGCGGTCACGTGTCCAAACACGGAACCGGGCCCGGAACAGCTTCACTCGTCTGTTACCTCTGAAGACGCCGCACACGGGTAAGCAGAGCAACAACACGCTCGAACGTGATTTGTACTTTGAGGATTCGTGAGTCACGATTAGAGTCCTAAATCCCGCTTTTATATTTTTTCTCTCTGTAGCTTGTTATTTAATCTATTTTGGAACCGCATCAGGTTTTCTGGCAAATGAATTGACATTGGGGAGTTTGCGAACACTCTCTGACTCTGAACTTGGAACCGCATCAGGTTACCTGACATAAGAATTGACCTTGGTAAGATAGCGAGCACCCTCTGACCCTTATATTCACACTAGTATAACTATATATAGTGGTTACTGATGTGAGACTTATTTTCTTCAAACAGCACTCTGTTTAACCACAGAAGGTCCGAAATTTTGGTGAAGAACCCCGAGTGAATTCCGAGCCCTACTTAGACGCATACTCCTTTTAAATATATGTAAGTGGAGTAGAGTCACCATATATAGGTGAATACAGAATACTCGACGTATGTAACAGATTTGTGGCCAATAAGTGGTAATATCACGGCAATATGTTAAACAGGGAATTCCACCGCATGCACTTATAACAATATGATTCTAATGAGAGAATCTTTGTGACATTCTTTGCGCAGGCAGAGTCTGCCTAGTCTAAAAATGGAGGATCTTAACAATATATATGTATTGTGACACACTTTACCCTGATTATGTCACAGATAATAGGACTGTCACCGCTTCTGGACGCACTCAAACTAGTGCTACTAGTGAAGGCCCGGCTGGGTCGGAATTATCACCAGCTAAGCGGTGAGTCGACGTACAGTTCTTTTTGGACAGTCTCATTATGGTGATATCTTGCCCTAATATCACTTAAGTTTGGTTAGTGATGAGATTTCTCCGATTTTATTTTTCTCTCAACAATATCACAGACCTTCTGATGTTGATACGGCCATCTAGGTATGTTTTCGCAATGACACAAACTTTGCACTATTTCACAAGGTTGGCATGAAGGATGTAAGAGCCGCACACGGTTAGGACACTCTCGCTGCGTAGCAGGATTTTGTCTCTATGTGTCATTGGGATCATTGAACACATATATTGAGCAATTAATTCCGTCCACACCAACCCATCACAATCACTATCACTATCACTCATACTCACGTCTTCATAGAACTTCGATTGTAGACACCCTATTCGACACGGATGTGTTGTGGTGGCACTAGCAGAACGAGCTTGAACAATTCACTGTATGTTCACTGCTGGAGGAAGCATTTACTGCATGTATTTAATGTCCAGACAACATGGTCTGGTATGATAATATATCTGTTCAAAGAATATGCTATATGCTACTCATTTGTCTGTTTCAGCCCTGAGGAATCGCGAAGGCGATGAAACACGTGTCGGCTGGCTGTACTCTTCATTAAAGACTCCAAGATTTACTCATCTTGTGGAACTTTGCTCACTTCTGTCCTATTGGTGTTCTGGAATGTGCTTGTATATTGTCATTGTACAAAACGTCGTTACTTTACAGAGTGCTTTGGCAAACGGTTTACTTGATAGGAGTAGTTCTGTACTCACATGAGTGGTTTGGGTTTGTCCACTCGCCGTATAGCACCTGGAGACTTTATGTTATTTTGAAACTATATGCGTATGAACTGGCAGTGCGCCCTTTTACTGACACAAAAACCTTCGGTCTTCTAGTCCATTTACAGTCTAGGGTAGCCGCCGCGCATCTCATCTACTTAAAGTAGATCTCTAGTATACCATTGCTAGACACACCTGACATTACCAACATGGATCGCACCAAAATGGCAGAAGAGTTGTTTGAGAACTTAGCGAAAGGCATGTCCACTCAAACTGCTTCCACCAGCACCAATCCCCCTCGCATTGAGGGCCTTAGAGATAAGTTCATTAAATTAGAACGCTTAAAGAAGCTTGAAAACTCAAAATGGTGGGACGGGGCAACTCTCAAACAGTATTTGAGGTTAAAACGTGTCCCTAGAGGTCTGAGAGGCCAAATTTTTCCCACCTATGATGACCTAGATGCCGACCTCATGATTAAATGGGAAGAATCTCTCTCTAACAACTCTGTTACGTTAATGGAAATACTAATTGTAAGTGCGGAACGCAGAGTTACTAAATTACAAGTAGAAATAGCTACCGTTGAACAAGAAATTAAGGATCTCAACAGACCTGAATCTACTGTTAAAAATTACACCATCCTGGATGAAATCCTATTAAAACATCAATCCGATATTAAGAATAGGAAAGCCAGGCAACTAAGAAGGGATGAGTTGGACTACTCCCGTGGTCGAATTTTTACTTTTGATAAAAAATATGATTCCCTGATTCCCAATAGTTCCAAGAATGTTAACAAAAGAACACAAGGCTCAGAACCTGCCTCCCTATCATCCAGTAACACCTCTCTTAACTCTGTGGGTACTGTAGGGGGAGAATCAGACAATCAAGACAGACAAGGAATGCCACCTTTTTTTCAAGAGGTTTTACGGATCAGGAAGGGCAACAGATTCCCTATAGCAAGAAACCAGTCAGATCCAAAAACCAGGAGGGGCAGGGGACGAAAGCTCAGAGGATTACAGAAGGAAACTGAGATCAGGGGCCAACAGGAATTAGCTGGTGCCAATACGAGTGAAGTACAGGTGATTAATCTCTCCAAACTACATCTCACTCCAGACATGGTTTCCCTCCTCAGCAAAGGTCTAAGTTTCAACCCATATGCAATTGGTGATGTATGTAAATTGAAATTGATTTGTTTAAATTTGTGAGGAACCTGAAACTGAAAAAGCATTTCTTTGGTTTGGAGAAAAGGGATAGAGGGGTTAATATCAATACACCTGTAACAGACACCACTGAATCCTTATCAATAAATGATGTACATGCAACTCACCTTCTTTTATCATTGACCGATATGGAAGACTCTCCTCTTGATATGGACACTCTTCTAGATGAACTAAATGTGGAATCTGACTACAGCATTGCCAGTGGGCTTAAGTCCAAGTCCAAATGGATTCCCACATTACCTGGTGGCAATGCCATAGATAACTTCTACAGACGTGTATCAGAGGATCTTGATAACTTGAACCGTCTACGCAAAAGCAGAATGTTCAAATATAAGGACAATCTTACCAGTGGGGAAAGAGCAGCACTCAACATACTTATGAATGACAATACCATCACTATACGAGAGGCGGACAAGGGAGGAAATGTAGTGGTAATGGATCGCATTGATTATCAACTAGAAATTAACCAACAACTACAGGATGCACTATGCTATGAACGCCTCACTTACAACCCCATTGGTCCCTTAACAATAGAAATTAACTCTCATTTATTAAATTGGAAACAATCGGGGTTACTGAACGAGGAAGAATATCTGTACTTAAAAATATTCAGACCTATCTACCCATGGTTATACACTTTGCCTAAGATTCACAAAAACCTACCTTTTCCACCAGGGAGGCCAATTGTTTCTGGCATAGGTGGCCCCACAGAAAGAATAGCAGAATATGCGGACCTGTTTCTTGGCCCGATAGTCAAAAATTTACCTTCCTATATCCAGGACTCCAAACATATTCTGAGCACACTAGCAGACATGGAATGGCAAGAAGAGTTTCTTCTTGTGACGATGGATGTGGTATCTTTATATACCAGCATTGACATAGACTTAGGTATTCAGGCTATCAATAAATTCCTTGGCAATAGACCTGCCACTCTATGGAAACATACGGAAATGCTATCTACAATGATAGAACTAGTCCTAAAAAATAACTATTTCATGTGTGAAAAACACTGGTATCGACAAAAGCAAGGTGTGGCCATGGGCTCAAAAATATCACCCTCGTTTGCGAACCTGTTTATGGGCGCACTGGAGGCGGATTTAATTTGGGGCGAGAAGGGTAGTCAATATATCGACTCCATAATCTTTTGGGGTCGATATATAGATGACTGCATCCTTATATGGTCAGGCTCAGAGGAGCAACTACAGAATTTCTTTCAATATTTAAATGACAATACGTGGAAGATTAACTTTACCATGAAGTGGAGCAAAACAAATATGGAATTCTTAGACATCGAATTCTATATCTCATCTAATTGCTTGCACAGTAGACTGTTCAGGAAATCAACAGCATGCAATGCAATTTTGCATGCCTCTAGCTCTCACCCCCTACACCAGATTAACGCCATACCATTTGGCGAATTTATTCGGGCAAGAAGAAACTGTAGTGAGGACTGTGAATTCCGGAGATGTCTTGCCAACATGAAAGAAAGATTTCAGACCAGGGGTTATGCAAGAAACTCTATTATAAAAGCTGAGAAAAGAATCAAGAAAGTGAAGAGAATAGACACTCTAATCACTAAACAGAAACCAAACATTGATGGTAAAGACCATATAAGAATGGTCACGGATTTCAATTCACTTCATTCGGATTTACGGAAAAGTCTTACCAAACACTGGAGTTTATTGAAATCCGAAAAAGCACTGACTAACTGTATCACAGAACGACCAGAAATCTCCTTCAGAAGAGGGAACACACTACGGAATAAGTTGAGTCCCTCAGTACCCCGGGATACTAGGAGTGCAGACTGGTTGACTCAACGGGGACTGGGTTTCCACAAATGCGGATTCTGCAGTATGTGTAAATGGGCAAAACACGGAACAATCACATTTATGGGCCCCGATGGGGTATGTTATAACATCAAAAGTAATATCAACTGCACAACTAAATTTGTTGTTTATATTATTGAATGTGAATGTGGTAAACAGTATGTGGGAAGCACGATCAGATCTTTGAAAGAAAGAATGATGGAACATGTGAGAGCCATTGTTAACTGCAACCCCAAATATCCTGTAGCCTTACACGTTGACTCTTGCCAACAAGGCCGGCAAAACAAAAATGTACAATTTTTCGGCATATAAACTGTACCTTTGGCAATGAGAGGTGGGAATCGTGAATTAAGACTAAGACGCACAGAAGCGACTTGGATTATGCGCTTGAAATCTGTAGAGCTAGGATTGAACTATGACCAGGAAATGCAATACTTTTTGGGTGACTGAATATTGACGCTATTATATTACATGTAATTATGATGGTCACAGGAATCAATAATATTGCAGAACTGTGTTTTTGGAAAAACATGTGTGAAAATGTGTTTTTTGATATTATAATCTTTCTTAACGCTGGGATGAGTCTCCCGAACCGAAAAGTTCTGATGTAAATACCGAAACATGAATTATGATGATGTACTCATTGTATTGTGATAGGCAGTCACAGTATGATTGGGCCATCCACACACAGAGGGCAAACCCCTCTGTTTTAAGTCACGATGCACAAAGCACTATGGCACACAATGTTATAATTTGAATGTCACGTTGCACTGGGGAACGTAGTCAATATGACAAGAGTGAAATTCCCTATATAGGATGGTACACACTCATTTTGTGTATCAACTGGAATATTTCGAACGACATTATTGCTATTTACTGGCCGTACATCGACAGTAACATAGTCACGACGAATTCACATAAGCCACATCTCCGCTTCATATTAATTATCTCTATCACATATTACAATCGTAACAATAATCCCCGTATTTTGAGTAGAGATAAGAAATATGTATTATCCTTTCAATATGGCCGACACAGTACCTCTGAAATGTACTCTTAGAGGAGGGACTGCCTGACGTTTAAGACGCGCTTAAATGGGGGCGGAAACGCGGTCACGTGTCCAAACACGGAACCGGGCCCGGAACAGCTTCACTCGTCTGTTACCTCTGAAGACGCCGCACACGGGTAAGCAGAGCAACAACACGCTCGAACGTGATTTGTACTTTGAGGATTCGTGAGTCACGATTAGAGTCCTAAATCCCGCTTTTATATTTTTTCTCTCTGTAGCTTGTTATTTAATCTATTTTGGAACCGCATCAGGTTTTCTGGCAAATGAATTGACATTGGGGAGTTTGCGAACACTCTCTGACTCTGAACTTGGAACCGCATCAGGTTACCTGACATAAGAATTGACCTTGGTAAGATAGCGAGCACCCTCTGACCCTTATATTCACACTAGTATAACTATATATAGTGGTTACTGATGTGAGACTTATTTTCTTCAAACAGCACTCTGTTTAACCACAGAAGGTCCGAAATTTTGGTGAAGAACCCCGAGTGAATTCCGAGCCCTACTTAGACGCATACTCCTTTTAAATATATGTAAGTGGAGTAGAGTCACCATATATAGGTGAATACAGAATACTCGACGTATGTAACAGATTTGTGGCCAATAAGTGGAAATATCACGGCAATATGTTAAACAGGGAATTCCACCGCATGCACTTATAACAATATGATTCTAATGAGAGAATCTTTGTGACATTCTTTGCGCAGGCAGAGTCTGCCTAGTCTAAAAATGGAGGATCTTAACAATATATATGTATTGTGACACACTTTACCCTGATTATGTCACAGATAATAGGACTGTCACCGCTTCTGGACGCACTCAAACTAGTGCTACTAGTGAAGGCCCGGCTGGGTCGGAATTATCACCAGCTAAGCGGTGAGTCGACGTACAGTTCTTTTTGGACAGTCTCATTATGGTGATATCTTGCCCTAATATCACTTAAGTTTGGTTAGTGATGAGATTTCTCCGATTTTATTTTTCTCTCAACAATATCACAGACCTTCTGATGTTGATACGGCCATCTAGGTATGTTTTCGCAATGACACAAACTTTGCACTATTTCACAAGGTTGGCATGAAGGATGTAAGAGCCGCACACGGTTAGGACACTCTCGCTGCGTAGCAGGATTTTGTCTCTATGTGTCATTGGGATCATTGAACACATATATTGAGCAATTAATTCCGTCCACACCAACCCATCACAATCACTATCACTATCACTCATACTCACGTCTTCATAGAACTTCGATTGTAGACACCCTATTCGACACGGATGTGTTGTGGTGGCACTAGCAGAACGAGCTTGAACAATTCACTGTATGTTCACTGCTGGAGGAAGCATTTACTGCATGTATTTAATGTCCAGACAACATGGTCTGGTATGATAATATATCTGTTCAAAGAATATGCTATATGCTACTCATTTGTCTGTTTCAGCCCTGAGGAATCGCGAAGGCGATGAAACACGTGTCGGCTGGCTGTACTCTTCATTAAAGACTCCAAGATTTACTCATCTTGTGGAACTTTGCTCACTTCTGTCATATTGGTGTTCTGGGATGTGCTTGTATATTGTCATTGTACAAAACGTCGTTACTTTACAGAGTGCTTTGGCAAACGGTTTAATTCACGTTTAAAATCTCTGGTGCCCAAGTCCCTCTGTTATTAAAAGTTACACCGAGATAACAGAATCTGTCCACTACCTCTATTCTGTGATTGTTAAAATGAAATGGCTTAGAGAGTTTCATCCGTTTCCCATAGGCCATAATGTAAGTCTTGGAATTATTAATTTTCGGTTTTCTCCCCTTAATAAAATCGTAGAAATAGTTCATAAGGTTTTGGAGTCCGTTCGGGGTGCGCAAGAGTAGGACCGAATCATCAGCATATAGCAGGACCGGCACAGGTTGACCACCGACCTGCGGGAAATCTACCTGTACCCTCTTCAATTCGGACTCCATAGAGTTTATAAAAAGGGAGAAAAGCAATATACCTGAGTTAACCCTAATTTTCCCAGTACATTCCCCAGCCTGACCGTAGCGGATCTGGGCTCCCATTTCCAGTAAAGTGGACCATAACAAAGTATGATCCACTAAATCAAAGGCACTCAAGAGATCGGCGAAACAGAGAAATAAGGAGCCCTGTTTCGCTTTGGTGTATTTCCCGATGATAAGATCAAGATTTATACACTGCTCTGTTGTCCCGAGGCCTCTGTGGAAGCCATATTGGGATTCGGCTAGAATTTTGTTGTCCTCCGCCCATTCCTCTAAAAGCATCAGTAGGACCCTGCTCATAATCTTGAGGGAGGAATCCAGAAGGGAGATTGGGCGGTAGTTCTTAGCCTCTCCTCTATCTCCCTTCTTATAGATAGATAAGATTATGGATTCACTCCAGGTAGATGGTGTGCTATCCCTAACTGAGGCATTAAATACCTGTGTCAGGAGTGGGCTCCAAAGTGTCAGGTTAGATTTGTACAGGTCGACCGGGACCCCATCTGGTCCCGGCGCCTTCCCCCCTTTACTCTGTCTGATGGCGGTTTCCACTTCTTGGAGAGTAATATCCAGAGATAGCTTTAATTCGAACATGGGGGAGGAGGGACTAGCACGATCTTCCCTAGCTGGGTCAAAGATTTCAGTGAAATGTGCAACCCAGTTCGCTTCGCTAACCTGAGCTGACAATATGGGGAAGTCTTCTTTTACAAGAAAAGGGCTGTTAACCGTATTCCAGAAGAGCTTACTATCGTGCAATATTGCTGCTTTAGTCAGATCATCCCAGGCTTGCACCCTGAGCTCTTGTTTTCTGTGTGTTAAATGCTGTTTGTAGGTGAGTCTAAGGGATATAATGGCCTTTCTGTCTTTGGGTTGTTTTGTGAGTGCCTGCTTGAGTTCCCGGAGAGATTTGGTACACATGCTATCAAACCAACTGACATTTTCCGTCTTAATTAGGCCTTTGGTGATGGTAAGAGATCTTTTTATGATAGTACCTAGTTCCATAAAATCGGCTATAATGCACTCGGAGGATGCCTCTGGATCCAAACATTTAAGTATTGCCACAGACCCCGCTTCTACAATTTTATGCTGCAGCTTCTCGGAGTTATCCATACACCATTTGATACGAATACCATTCTGCCTACAGGGGGTTACATCTTCAACTATCAAGCGCTCAATATTAGCTGGGGCCCCCCAGACAGAAATCAACATGGTGATAGCATTATGATCACTGCTTCCAAGATCGGCAACAATGGGGACCGTACAAAATGGAACAAAATGAGAGGAAACGAATAGGTGATCAATAACAGAGGTCGTATTCAATCCTACAAAAGTTGGTACTGGATTACCCTCAGTGTCTGTTGTCGGGGGTGTATCAAAAGGTTCATGTTTAACATCAAAGAATTAAGGGAGTCTCCATATGGTGAATGTATGAAATGTGCCCGGTTTTCCCTATTATCCCCATCATACCCGCAAATTCTGGTAAATGAGTGGGGGCAGGTACGAATATTAAAATCCCCTCCCCAGATAATATCGAAGGATTTATGAATGCCTTTACGAATATTGCTCACGGCTAGACCCACCTCATCCACCACAGAGGTATTAGCATCATCAAACAAGTTGTTGTAATGATTAATCAACAAAGTTACATGGCCCCTTTTATGTTCCAGGATTAAAATTTGCGAATGAAGACCCACAGTCTGGTGCAATTTCACACGAACAGGGAGATTCACAGAAAGTAAAATTACTAACCCCCCTTTGGCCCTACCCATATTCGACCTTTGCGCTAGGTTGTTATATGACACAAAACCATCGAGGATGATATCAGTGGTTATCCAGGTCTCTTGTAGGCATAAGACATCAAACTCAGAAAGGATTTCGCTCCAGCCCAAGGACAACATCTGCCGGCTCCAGCCAGCAATATTCCAGCTGGCAAATTTAAAGCCAGGGATACAGGAGGCTGGTTCAATGGCCTCGGGTACATTCGAAAATGGGGGCTTAGTGGCAACTAGTGAAGCCATGGAAACGGGAGGATGGGTAGGGATGGGGGGGCTAGCTCCCTGGAAAGGTGTGTGCTCCTGAGTAGTGAAGGAGGGTGTTACGGGTACTGGACATTGGCCCATAACTGCTACTAAACTGTTGTCAACGGTGACAGTTCCCTGGGAAAGTGAGAGTACCGGGGTAACGGTAGAAAGCATTACAAGTGCTGGAGTGGAGGATGAACTATTACCCAATGTTGCAACTAGACCGTTACCAGTGGTAGGGGGGTAGGGACTGGAACAGGGGATGGAGGCAGTCAATCGACTCCGTCCAGCCCGTTAAGGCAGTTGAATCGATTAAAATCGCAGAAGGGAGTCTCCGGGGGCAAAACAACTGGTCTTACTTCATACCCACGGGATCTACCCCTCCGCTCAACCCTCGTTCAATTACCTCAGCCTTGGTCATGGTGCATATGGATAGGGGGAAAGAAGAAAGACACTGTCAGTGTCTGAATGGTGGAATCATGTGATCTATTGAACCCGGCACATATGTGCAATACTGTCCTAGGGTCTCGGAAACTCACTGTGATACAATCCCCAGTTATAGACTTTCTGGTTTTACCCAGCCAAGGTATCCTTCTCACCATGATGATTTAATTATTAAAGTGGGCCGGGAGGGGTCTATTCCAATTCAGCTGTTTAATGACTTTACTTTTAAGTGATTGAAAATTCTCACCTTCTCCAGCCTCAAGGGGAGGGACACCAGCCATGACTACCATGAAGCGGTTAGCTTCAGGAGGCAGGTCGGGTCTACGTGGTCTAGGAACAAACTTTTCAGGGGATGGGGGAGCCAAATGGCCATTAGATGTAGCCCCATTAGTAGCGGTCGTGAGATGAACTGGACCCACAGGTAGCAAAGGTGGAATAATAGAATTACTACTTTGTATCGGGGCTGGATTGCCCTTAGGGGGTTGCAAAGGGGGGGCAACGATAGTCGCTAAAGGGGGTCCTAGATTAGTAGGGGGGATTTGGGAGTTAGAGGGATTAGAGAAAGAATTAGACTCGGGGAGTCTAGCTAGAATAGCGGCTGTGGTTTTCTCAATAATAGACAGACGAAGTTCAATACGTTCCAGTTTAGACTCTAGGGGGAATAAAAAGGATTTAAAAAGAGCTCCCAAAGTTTCTATAGAGTAGTCCGTGCTAGGTAAGGGGTGGGATGATCCAAGTGTGGGATTAAGAGTTTCATGTCGGTGTTTGGCAGATTTTGATTTGCCTCCCGATTTTGAATTATATGGTCTTTTATGTTTGGTTGCGGCCCCCTCATTCACCCCATTTGATATAGAATCACAAATAACAACTGGATCATGGGAGGTGGGCATATTAATGTCAAGAACCAAATCAATTTTGGGAAGAATTTCATTAACCAATATGTCCAAAACAGGTGACGCCGGGTTGGTCTCCACAGATTTTAGAGATGAGGTCGTCGTGGCATTATTACTAGTCTCTTTATGCCGGTCCGGGGTTTTGGCACTAGCCAGAATACCAAGGGAGGATCTTTTGTTGGTTGATAGTTCCTTTGATAGACGCTTCTCAAGGGCGTTTATTTCGGTATCAATAAGTGTATTGGCTCTGACCAAAAATTTCTCCATACCTCCAGTAATAGCTGCTCCCACTAAGGATGACTTGCTCCTTGTTTCTCGGCCGGACATCTCCCCACACTAATGATGTAGAGCAAGGAGCAAAAGCAAGGGGGGGGGGCCGGCCCGGTCATGATCTGTCACGAACGGGCACAAACGGGCCCGCTCTTGGCCCGGTCTTCGCCCGGCAACGCTCCTGCGCAGCGGGGCTCAACAACCAATAAGTAGGGGCGGTTACAGGCTGTGGGCGGAGCAACAAGGAGAGCGGACCAGATGGTAGCTGTAGGTCAGGCAGGGACTCCTGGGAGATGGAGTCCCTGCAACGCTCGCAGCCCTGTTGCGTGCCTCCAGCAAGAGCACGCAGTCCACAGCTCCTTTAAGGCGTCCAGTCACCTCGGTCTCAGAGCGCGATGCGGCACCCGCGAAGCGGGTGCGGTGAGGTCAGGGAAATGCAGCTGTCATCCCTGCAGCAGCAACACCCCGCAAAACAGAGTCTTCAGTAGCTCACCGCATGGGAATCGTCACAGCACTGATGATAAGATTCTTGATTGTTTCGTTCAGTACTACTCCTCTTTATATACACCTGAATCGACTCCATCCCCTTCTCAAATAGACTCTTTCTTTCTAAACATACCTGAATCCTCAACCGTTGATCTTGATTTCTCCTCTCTTGATGCCCCCATCTCTGAAAAGGAGATTTTGCAAGCAATCACTTTTTTACCCAAAGATAAGTCTCCTGGCCTCGATGTTTTTACTGTACGCTTTTATTTTCATTTTAAAAATTATCTAATACCACACTTATCCTCATTGATAGCTTCCTTTCTCTCCATGGGTGAATCCAAAGGTTCTTTTACTCAAGCCATGTTATGCTTACTCCCCCAAAAAGATAAAGATCCCTCCCTTTGCAAAAATTACCGGCCTATTTCCTTAATCAATACGGATTGTAAAATATATGCAAAATTTTTAGCTTCCCGATTGAATACTGTTGTTCCGGACCTCATCAACATGTATCAATCCGGCTTTGGTAAAGGCAGGTCTATTACGGATAACTCTAGAAACCTCCTCAAAAATTATTCATCTTGCCTCCAAAATGAATGCCCCTCTCGCTGCTATCACTCTTGATGCTGAGAAAGCATTTGAAAGGGTTAATTGGGACTTCATGTTTGAGGCTCTTCGTTGGCATGGTTTCAGTCCCCATATCATTAAACTAATCCAATTATTATATTCAGCCCCCTCTACTTCTATTTGGGTTAATGGTGCTCAGTCAGCTTACTTCCCTTTACATAGGGGTATTAGACAAGGTTGTCCTTTGTCTCCCCTCCTTTTTATTTTAGCCTTAGAACCTTTCCTTGAAAAAACTCTGTGCTCCACATCTTATTCCGGTTTTGTTTATAAAACGCTAGATATCAAATTGACAGCATATGCTGATGATATTTTACTTTATATCTCTAAACCTACTACCTCTCTACCTGCTCTTTTTTCCTTACGTAATGAATATTCCTCAGTCTCTGGAAATAAGTTGAATATTGATAAGTCTGAAGTATTACCTCTTAACAAACATTGTCTTTCACATATGTTTCACAGCTCCGGTTTTGAATGGAATTCAACGAGCATCAAATGTTTGGGTGTCCTATATGCCAATTCTATCAAAGATACCATCAAAATCAATCATAAAGATATTCTTTCCAAGCTTTCTGCTCTTATAGAACGTTCCCCCCCCCCCTATTTTTACCCTGGTGGTGTAGATTGGCAACTATTAAAATGATGCTTCTCCCCATTATTAATTTGTATCTCTCTATGCTGCCCATTTCCCTCCCGCGTACTTTTTCACGCTTATCAATCGCATCCTTGTTCGTTTTCTCTGGAACAACCATAAATCCAGGATATCCCTGTTTCGCCTTCAGCATCCAAAACACTTGGGAGGTGTACATTTTCCCAACCATGTTTGTTTTCATTCTTCCTTCACCTTAAAACAAATCTGGCCATTCCTAGCTGATTCATCCTCTCCTCCTATCACTGCATGGAGTGCCTTAGAGATAGCTCAGCTTTTGCCTTTCCCTTTCCTTGCTGCTACTCATTCATCTCAACCCTCTAAACGTTTTCTTTCACCCACTTTCAAACTCTCCAGGGCGCTTTCACTTTCATTGTTTCGCTCCTCTTTTTCTCAAACACATTTACACTCTCTTATCCCGTTATGGTACAATCGTTCCCTGAAGATTAATAACAAAGCCCTCTTTTGGAAGGAACTGATTGACAATGGTATTATGTATGTATATAAGCTCTTTGTTAATGGTTACTTATTGGATTTTTCAGATATTCGCTCATCCTTTCAATTATCTAATACATATTCTCCTCAGTTCCCTGATTTTAAACTAGCTTTATCTACCCTCATCTCATACCACAATTAATTATCTGATAATGCTCCATCAGACTCCACTCCATTAGATTTCACCACCCCACACAAAGCTGCCACTATTTACAAGATCCTCTCCAGCTCTACCCTCGACCATCCTAAATCCAAACCCGAACTTGCATGGGAAAAGGATCTAGCACAGAATTTTTCCTTTCCTATTTGGGAATCCATCTGGTCTAAAATTCACACCGTATCTCATTCAGCTAGCACTACTCAGTCTCTTTATTTTTTTTATAACCAACTTTTCCCTACCCCTTCCGACCTATTCAAGTTCAAAACCTTAGATTCCAGTCAATGCTGTTCATGTCCTCATCCTGATAGTAATCTCTTTCATATATTTTTCAATGCCCCTTGGTTAAATCCCTTTGGCAACAAATATGGTGCAAGCTGAATGATATTTTAAGCTCCAATCACACTTTTGACATTGTTCATATTTTTCTAGGTGGTTCTTCTCCTATTTGGTATGTTTCATATACTGTTCGTAAATTTATAGATTTGTTCATAGCTATTTATTTGCAGATTATTACTACGAATTGGAAAGATACTTCAAAGATCTCTTATAACGCATGGTGGAATTTGTTATGTCATCATCACAGACTTGATCGTCCCCAGCTACGACTACCTCTCTTTTGATTAAAAGAGATTTGTTATGGTTACCTTTAACTGATTTTCTTTCCAGACGTGTATCCTAATATGCCTCAATTGTTTCTTTTAATTTATCTTAATCTTCTACTTTCTGTTCTCATTTTCTTCTCCCTCCTTTTCTCTCTTTCTTCCTTTCCCTTTCCTCTCTTTCTCTCTTCCATTATTTAAAAAACAAAAAAGCATTTTCCCTTAGTACATATATTATGTTTTCCCTTTTTGGGATTTCTTGTTTCTACAATTCACACTTATATTGTATCTTTCCATTTCTCCTATTTTTTTTCCTATTGATTGTGATTCTGTACTAATGTTTTACTTAGCATATTTGATTTAATAAAGCTTTCTAAACTTAAAAAAAAGAAGAGACATTCTACACATGTATAAGAAATGCAAATGTATATTGCAGAAGGGGATGTGTTCCAAGGAAGTTTTGGATTATGTGGCAGATATGTCCAGCGTAGGTCCATAAGAGAAAGGGCAGAATCCATAGCCTGACTTTCAGAATTACCACTGACTATTCAAATGAATTTCTATGAGATTAAATAAATATTTCTTTATTTTATGTGATAATTCTGAAAAACAAATATGGGATTGGCCCTCCTTGGCCCACGTTGGACACCCTCAGTCTCTTTAGCGGTTTAAGGCTTTCTGTGCTTTTACATGTGATGTTCTAAAATCACACACCCACCAAGCACAGACTAGAGGCATTATTCAACATAATAAAAAGTTTCTGCGTTTGCTTGCTTTGAATTTTCAAAAGACTACATGTTTAACTCTCATAACCTTATTCAACTTGGAAGATATTCAGCTAACTTATGGCAAGGATCAGAGCCTGGTTCAAGGCTCGTTGGCGACCCACGCCGCTTTGTTGAAATTCCAGCAGGCCCCACCCGGGGCCTGCCCTGTGGACTCACCCTGCCCCACCCCACCTCGGGTGAGGCGAGCCGGAAAGGGGGTCGGCGCAAGCGGCAGACCGCTGGCCGTATACACCGTATGCCCAAACGTAGCCCCGCCCATTGTTTGCTGGTACAGATCCAAATCTATTTCCCCCCACTTTGCCTCTGGATTGGACGCCATCCGCACCCGAAATTCCTCGTCGTAGTGGGACCAGGCGTACCCACCATACGTCACATGTGCCCTCCGCACCACATCCACGTACTTAAAAAGCGCAATGGACCGATCCGGGAACCTCTCACAATATACGCTGGCGTATATGAGGAAGGCCGCCGACCAATTGTCAATCGTCAAAGGGACCTTAGGGCGCCGCGCCAACTCCTGCTCTTCCTCCTTGGAGCCCTCCTTCGAAGTCAACTCCCTGTGCAACAACTTCAAGATATCGATATACTCCCCCTTCCAGATCTTCTCCTTCGTCCCTGCCAACAGGTGCGCCCCCAGCAGCTTGGTCACCTCCATGTACGGAAGCTTGTGCACCGGCACCACATAACTCTCCTTCCCTCTGGCCGCGCCCGCCCCCGCCTTCTCGACCCCCATACCCGCGGTTTCTCCCGTGCCTGCCCCCGCGCCTCCCGCCGCTGCCGCCCCACCGACGCCACTCACGCCGTCCGTGCCCACCCCGGTGTCCTGCACATAACAGCCTTTCACCAAACGCCCTCCTCCATCCCCTCCACCATCCGTCCCCACCAACACCTGCACACAGCGCCGCTTGCTCGCGCCACTCCCCACTCCGCCTCCAACCTTACCTGGCGTCGTCCGAACTGGATCCCGCCGCCTAACCAGTGGAGCTGAGGGGGCCGTCACTCTGGGCACGTCCTGCTGTGACCGTACCTGTAACACACTGCCAACAAGATTACTCGATCCCCCCCTCCCGCTCCCGTATCTCCCCCTCCTCCTCAGACTCCCCCGCTCCAACATCCCGAACACCCTGGCCGTCCATGGACTCCAGCCGGCTCAACCCGGCCTTCTCTCCGCACACCCGCATCAAATCCACCAGGTCCACGCACTCCCTCTCCTCCACTGCCACATTCGCACCGAGCATTGAATGAACTGGAATTGCTGGCACTACCCTCCCCCTGGCGGCCGTTGCGACCCTTCAGGGGTGGGCCGGCGGCAACACTTCCCATCGCCGCCCCAAGTTGTCCCATGGCATGTCCCACGTTGGAGCGCGACCGCCCGTACCAGGCAGAGCCGGCCCATCCCCTCGGTAGAGTGGAGCCGCATGCTGCTCACCTTCGCGCCTCGCCAAACTGTCCTGCCAAGGAAAAAAGGTGGAGTCCAGCATGCCGGGGTGAAAAGGCCCCCTTCCCCTCTCCAAGAGCTACCCTCACCCCACACCATTCGCGTACCCCGTCCCCACCCCGGAGAGTGGCCCTCCCTCCACGCCGGGCGCCCCACACCCTTGCCCGCTCCCCCTGCCCCCACCCCGTCCCCCCACTATGGTCCTACTCCCTCTCCCCACCCCTCGTACCCCCGTCCCGGCCCCACCTCCCCATCCAACTCCCCCCACCCCCCCACCACCTCCCGCCCTCCCCCTGCCATCTCCCCCCACCACAACCGGGCCCCAGTTCACCACCCTCTGCTGTCCCCCCACCCCTGCCCCCCGCGCCCTCCCCGGCGACGGAGACTTGCTCGGGCCCACCACGATCGCCCCCTCCCCTGACGACGACCCCCAATCCAGGTCGCTCTCCTCAACCCTCAACCCTCCTGTCCCCCCATTGCCTCCCTCCTCCTCCATGGCCGACTCCTCAATAAGTAAAGGGGAACCCGCTCCCATGTCACCCTGCCCATCCTCCTCCACTCTGCCAGCCCCCCTATCCACTCGCTCCTGGAGCACCCCCACCTCACTCACAGGGCTCCCCCCAAGCCCAGCCACCTCCCCATCCTCGCCAACCGCTTATCTCCCCCCGTGTTGTCCCCTGCGCCTCCCACCCCCCTCCCAGGGCCCCAGATCCTTCCCCAGCCTGCCCCCCCTGGCCACCCAGCCCTGCCCTCGAAATCCAGCACAGGGCGCCCCCTTGCTTCTTCCTGCCCCCTTCCTGGACCCACCCCGCGTCGTGGACTTGCCCCGCCGGCCTCCCTCGCCCGCCCCTTTCCCGCCCCTCCCACCTCCCGGGGGCCCTCCGCGCCCAAGGCCGCGGAAGCCCACAAGCAATTACCGCAGCCGCGGCGCCGTTCACAGCGCGCCCTGGATCCTTACCTGGAGGTCGGGCCGCACCAGGTCCATGCGGCCCGCCTCCCCCAGCAGCCGGAGAGCCTCCTGCACCCGGGGGTCACCAAGTGCCGCCATTCTTCCCGCCGCACTGCCAACACCAAAAAGGGGGGTCCCGCAAGCAAGTAAAATCCGCACCAACCGCCAATACCGCGCACCAGGCCTAGCAAAAACTCGTGCCCCCTCTGCCCTGCTGCCAGCTGCTGTGTCACTGCACCGAAATGGTGTCCAGTGACACAAGATGTCCGCTTAAAGTAACCCCCAGCCCAAAGCCAGCCCAAAAGAAGCCCAAGGACCTCCCCTAGCCCAACCAGCCCAACTGGCTCTGCTGTGCTCCGGTGCCCCGTGAACCCCTCCCTATGGCCCCAAAACTACCCGTGGGGGCAAGCCTCCCGTTGGTCGGCTGCCCCCCCAAATCCCCATTTGCGTTGTAACGCATGCGTGGAAAAGGCATGCATTGCAACGGAATGCGTAGTAAGATCATACAACCCTCCGCCCAGCACAGACAACACTGTGGTGCTTGAGGGAACGAAGTGAAAGCACTGCTGCTGAGAGACCTGTCCGGTTTGTCTTCGGCCATTAGTGTGCACAGGACACGCTGATGGAGAGCTTCAGCGCTATTGTGAAGATGAGGTGGGGCGGTGGGAAGAGGGAGAGAAAGCTGAGCTTACAGGGATATGAAGACGAGAGGCAATCATTTCGAATGAGAAAGAACATATATTGTCCTGAAAAATCATATCTCGCGCACGTTCCAACCATGCCTGTTTATTAAGAGGCATTTCCTTATCCAGCCGTCCGAAACTATGACTTCAGTTAACTTTTCTCTAAAGGCAATACTTAGGTTTCATCCTGTTTCTGACTAAGTACCTTCTCCCCTGTCACGTGAACTGCCAGGAAGCGTCAACGCATTTGAATTAATGAGTCGTATGCATATGGGGTATCTAAAAATAGGAAATAATTACTGAGTTCCTATGATTTATGTTATTGAAACCAAACAATGTGGAAATATTATTCAAATTTTCCCTCAGTGGAAGAGGAGCCCAGTGATGCGTTGCATTTGAGTCACGGATGGAGGTGAGGTAATATTCACATGTATAAATAGCACTTAATCCACACCAGTTAATCAGTTTGCTAAGCACTTTCAGCAGAGGAGGGACTTGAGGCACATGGTCACACAAGGCGCCGAGTAGCAGAGCCAAAATTCGGTGCTGAAAGACAGCTATGCACATTCTATACAGAGTCCTGAAAGTGTCAGGCAGTATAAGAATGTACTAATATAGCTGATTTTCCTTTTGCGGTATCATATGATGATTATTGTGTGAGATCTGTCCTTTTCACCTTTTGCAGCTTTCTGGGACTGCAATATTCTGAATATAAAATAGAGCTGTTCGGTTTTGGTTAAAGTTTAATATTTCCTTTTAATAATAATACAAGATTTATTGAGTGCATGGATACTTCATTCGGAGTGTCACCACGCTGCAAATTCTGCTCTGGCTGAGGAAGTCAAAAGATGCTCCCACTACTAAAGAATGATGGGGCATATCAACAAAGAAGAGGGATAAATATCGCTGAGCGGGTTTAGCGCGGATTAGTTTAACGCCGGCTATCGCCAGATTTAATCTCCGAGATATAGTGTTATTAACAACGCATATCTCCACGGCGATATTAAATCTGGCGATAGCGGCAAAATCCGCGCACATCGCTGGAAATCCAGCGCTACAACAGAAGCGATCAGGTAATTGATGGGCATATTATCAAGGGCCTTATCTCCGTTATTTTGGCTTTAAAAGCCAAAAAAGCAGAGCTAATGCTTTCGCCCTATTTACAAGGCAGTGCTAACATGCATTAGCGCATGTTAGCAGCCTTATTACCAACGCCTCGCTTTGCATCTCTAATGAGATGCTAAGTGGGCATTTCCTACTAACAAAACACGAGAATCAAGGAGTTACAGCACTACTCCCTATCGACAAGCCGGTCCAGGACACCAATTTCAACGTTAGAATCCGCGCTAACCGTGGATAACGCCGAAAGCTAACGTCTGCTAAAAAGCAGACTTAGCTATACATATGATGGGAGGTGGATTCTATGGCCGAATCCACATCTCCCTATTAGCAAGGATTACCTGATTGCTTCTGTTTTAGCGCTGGATTTCCAGTGATGTGCGCTGATTTCGCCGCTATCGCCGAATTTAATATCGCCGTGGAGATAATGCATTGTTAATAATTCGATATCTTGGTGATTAAATCCAGCGATAACCGGCGTTAAGCTAATCCGCGCTAAACCCGCTCAGCGATGTTTACCGATGTTCTTTGTTGATATGCCCGATGTTTGCCTAAAGTACCAGGTTTTGAGTGTTTTTCCAGAAGATAGGTTCTAAGCACTCTAGTCTCATAGATGGGGCTAGAGAGTTCCTCATTTTAGAGGCAAGAAAGCTAAAAGAACATCTTCCTATTAGAGCTTTCTTGACCAAGGGGATCTCAACAAGAGCAGCTCCTGTAGTTCTCTGGCTTCTTCCAGAATGGTAGGGTTTCAATAACAGAGTTAGGTATAGAGGGCCTTTCCTGTGAAGGATTTTATGGCAAAAGCACACAGCTTAGATTGGCATTTCTTTGGTGAGCAGAAACCAAGTGGCGTTTGATAGGGGCTGGGCCCATGGAAGAGTGGTTCAAAAGATTGAGCAGAAGTCGCGCTGCTGCATTCTGCACTCTGAAGTCTTCGCATTCTATTTTGTAAAAATACCAAAGTGGAGCACATAACAATAGTTCAGCCTGGCTATTACCGGTGCCTGGACTATAGATTTACTCTAGCTACTACTGGAAGGAGACTCAAGATTCTGCTCTGTGTTTTCAAAATACCAAAGTATTTTCCAGCCAGGCATAACACCTGCTATCAAAAGAGAGTGTGGTGTCAAACCAAAAGCTGAGATTTTAAACTTTTGGCTTAGGGACGGTACTGGTCCAAGGGCATCTGGCTACCAACCAGTGGACCAGATAGTGGGTTGTTTTCCTAGAACCAGTAGTAGGTTGTTTTCCTAGAACCAGTACCTCAGTTTTTCCGGCATTAAGTTTATGCAGCTCTTATCCATCCTTGGCAAACTCAACCAGAAGGAATTTGAGTCGAGCTGCAGTGGCTCCCTCATCCTGCGAGAGAGTGATGATAAGCTGTGTGTCATCGGAGTATGATACGATGTTAAAACCATGACACTCAATGACATATGCTAGGAGGTGCACGTAGAGATTGAACAAGGTAGGGCTCAAGGCAGAGCCCTGTGGTACCTCCTGCTGCAGTGGGAAGATATCCAATGTAAATGGTTTTTGAACCACCTGAAAGGAGGGGTTCTGGAAGAAAGAGGCCAGCCAACCTAAAGCTAGCTCAGCAATACCACAATTCCGCAACCGTTCAAAAAGAAGGCCATGAGACACGCTGTCAAATAAGTCTAACATGATCCGTGCAGCAGTATTATTACCGCCCACAATCAATTTCAGAGATTCAGAAGCCAATAACAGCGCAGATTCTGTTCTATGCTGTGGAGAAAGCCTGACTGGGTCTCATGCAGTAAATTCTGGGCTTCGGTGAAGTTCATCAGCTGACTGTTGACGTGCTTTTCAGCTAGGAAAGATATGGGCCTAAACGTTTCAGGGTCTTTTTGGGTCCAAGATGTGTTTTTTTAAAGAGGCCCACCCATGGCATGGTTCCATCCTATAGGCACTGCAGGGGCGAGATTTCAGATCTCTATCTTATCACTCTGGATCTAAACCTCGTTCTGGTCGACTGAATCTTTATTGCCTGTCATTGAGGAAAGAAAGTGCATCCAATACCAGGTTAACTTTGCTAAGGTTGAACTCGACTCAGAAAAACCACAAACTACTTCTAGCTTTTAAAGATTTATTATAGAGTCAAGGTTAACTGCAAGTACAGGCATCTCAAAATGAGATTCAAAAGATATACGGGCACAACTACATACATGTGCTCCCGAAAAGCCCTCAGGCGAGCAAAGAATACAACGAGTACTAATTCCAAAATCAAAAGGGCTGCAAGCATAGACACATATTGTGATCTCTCCGTCATTTACAGCAGGAGTGAAAGGTTTCAGGTTAGGCTGTCCCTACCCTGCTCTGGATGGTATCCCTACTTAACAGAATCCCAACCTATCAAAAGGTGTCAGCTGTGAATGTCTTCCTAGGAAGCTCACCCACTCTTAGTCTCTAGATGAAACCTATGATCTCCAGTCATGACTCCCTCTGCCTACCCATCCGCTCTCTAAAGGGTCCTCAGGCATCTGCTCTAACTCCACCCAGGGGTGCTGTCCCTAACACGAAAACACAATAACATTTGAGACGCCCCTCGTGAGACGCCCCTCACGTGGTGTAGCTTCTGGCTTTTTCCATGATGATCTTCTTGTGGGCCTCGTGCGTTAGAGTTGACCTTGCTTCTCAGACTCTTCTCCGGCCCGCCGATACCCCCTGAACATTCCTGAACCCTCCTCCATGTCTGCACCAATCTCCTGAACAAAACTCTATTCATCCAATTATTAATTGGATCCCCCTCACATTTGCAGACAGACATCCGTAGCTGAATCTCCATTCCCATAGACTTCTAACAGAAGTTTGCAACTTATTTCCTGACACAAGTCGGCCTGTACCAGTACGTGCAGATTAAAACCCTTTTACCACTTTCAGGCCTACAACAATTCTCGCAAAGGTTAACTAAAATAACATGTTAGCATCTATATTGTGAATAATAAGAAAACACATCTATGGAATATAGTTCTAACTAATAAACAAATCTTTGCAACATTAATGCAGTCCATGTGTATGCAAAGGTGTATACGTTTCTAACCCCTTCTGGCCTAGCCATGAGGCCTATTCCCTTCCATGCCCTGCAGCATGACATTTTCTATTAGCAGCCACATGACATGGACCATGATTAATCACATCTAATAAGGTTATACATTTTCACACATTTCTGCATTAGTTCCACTTCTATAAGAAATCTCTAGATTAACTACACATTTCGAGTATAGGTGAATATATTTTCAGCACTCATAGCATTTCTCTTTATGATCTGTGCGTACTACTTGTAA
Source organism: Lissotriton vulgaris (assembly GCF_964263255.1). Lineage (NCBI taxonomy): Eukaryota > Metazoa > Chordata > Amphibia > Caudata > Salamandridae > Lissotriton > Lissotriton vulgaris. The sequence continues at coordinate 893,865,900 of NC_141696.1, forward strand.
CTTTGGTACACTCATACATTTTGTTCAGTTTACGCTCTCTCAGCACCACTCCACTTTCCAAAGACTTATTGAGCACACTACAGAGCCAAGAGTGGATATCCTCCATCCCGCGCTCCAGCATCAAAGGTGAGGCTGGATCTCTAGGTGATTCTGATTCCACCTTAGGCCACAAGGAGCATAGTTTTTCAATTTAAGGGAATTGAAATTCGAAAGTTCAGTACCAGAGCCCAGAGGTTGGAACCAAGATTCCAAACATGGGGTATTTCTATTCGTCTCTGGGAAGGTTGCATAGATATTAGCAACTTTATCAAAAAAGAACTGGGCAATCAGGTAGCAACCCTCCGTGGAGGGAGTAACAGATGGAGACACCTGTTACAAGGAGGAGAGACATTTCATAATGGAGAAAAGCTCTCTGGATGAAGTTATGTGCTAACTCTATCTTACTTGCATAGTAGGAGCTACGAGTGACTCTAATCTGTTTATGGTGCTCTTTTAAAGCCTTCATTTCTTTGTCCATGGCATCGTATTTTTTGCGCCAAAGGCACTCTAGGTACTTACAGGTCTTTTTTTGTTGGAAAAGTTCCTCATTAAACCATTCGGCGGAAGGTCTGGCTCGCCTCATAGTACGATGAATCAGAGCGCGATCACATCAAGATCTTGAGTGATCCAGCTCTCTAACTGTTGATTAGCCACATCAGCACACTCACTTAAAGTAGGGCAGTTTTGGGCCAGAACATCCGTGAAAGTAGCAGAAGTTACCTCGGTCCAATTCTGTTTCTTGCTCTGCTTACAGCCATTTATTGAAGGCGTAAATCGGGTAAGAGCAATATGAAAAGGGATGGCATAATGGTCTGATTATATCACCAGAAGAGGAGTGTCCACTGTCACTCTGACAGAAGTGGAAAAAATAGGGTCTACCATATGACCCAAGCTATGCATAGGAGCACATACTAATTGGGCAAATTGGAGTGTTTCCAGATCCTCAGTGAGAGAAGTGGTGAAGCGACATGTCATCTCCTCAAAAAGGAGGTTAAGGTCCTCTAAAACAAGAATATTGGAGTATTGCAAAGAGAATGAAAGTAAAATGGCCGCTAATGCATTAATAAAGTTAGAAGCTAGACCAGGTGGGCGGTAGATTAAAAATCCTACAGGAGTGAGATTGCCTGATACTGCCAGTGTAGACGAAGCTGCCTCTCAATCCACAGTATTTATTTCAGAGAAAGTGCAGGTCAAAGCCTGTTTGAAAATTATTGCTATTACACATCCTCTCTGATTCAGTATATCACGTCTTGCTATTTCACAGCAGTCAGGAATAGCAGCTAAGCTATCAGGTGCCCAATTCTCATTTAACCATGTCTCTGTTAAAAAGAGTGCATCTTGTTGGTGGTCAGCGAGGAAATAAAAAAAACGTTGGCCCCATTTTCACCAAGGAGGGGGAGTTCAAAGAGTAACAGGATGCAGTGATGGGAGTGGTGTTCTTCATACATCCGCCATATTTAAGAAAGTGGAAAAAATAAAACAACACTCACTGCACCCCTTCATTCCCCCGAGTGACATTCAAAAAGTGAGTGCAGGCTCCAGCAATAGTGGGGGCGAGTTGTAAGAGTTCAGAAGCCATATGCTGTATGCAATTATGCGCTGAACAGATAGGGGTCCTAGACCCTTGGCGCCGGCCGGGCGCAGATGGGCTTGCCTTCGGTGCGTCCACTGCGCAATTGGCCAACAGCCATCCATAAATAACCCACCTTCAAGAAGGAGTGTGTAGTATCTTGGTATTCTCTATGCTTTCCCTCTCTACCTCTAATGGAATGCTCATGTGATGCATCTATCAGAATGTTGGTGATCTGCCTGACAGATTACAGTTGTCTGGGCTGAGCACCATGTTGGATGCTCCTGCTGGGGTCTCTCTGTACATCTTGGAATAAAGCATCACTTAAATACTACATCACGTGTGGACTTCTCATCATTACAGAGTGGCTAGGTAGAGACACAGCATACAGTGAGCAGCGAGGGTGGTGGATAAATATTGAAATGGAGACCGGCAACTCTATTTCCTACTGGCAGGCTTCCCTTCTAGAGGAAATACTGACAAATAAAAGGTCAAAGTTAAAATAAGGAAGGCAAAATAAGCATGTAAAGCAAAACATAAACAGATAAAACGTATGTGGAGGCCACCCCAAGATGGCCGCTGGTATATACAAGAGCCAGACAACTCCTAGTGCGCTAACCTTCATACAAGGAAATAAAAGCGATATCCCAAATCCAGTAGCCACCCAAAAGCAACTTCATATAAAGCGCAGATCCATACTCCTTATTGAGCAGAAACTGCTATAGCAGCGCAGCTGCCATCCCCAAACAGCTCGCCTTTAAGAGGGAGTGGCTAGGCAGAGGTTTGGCATACAACAAGCAACCAGGGGGGCAAATAAACACTGAACTGGAGCCCCGCAACTTTCCTTCTGACAGCCTTCCCTCTCAGAGGAAATACTGGAAAATAAATGGTCAAAGTTAAAATAAGGAAGGATGAATAACCACTTAAGACAAAACATAAACAGATAAAAAGTAAGTGGAGGCCATCCCAAGATGGCCACTGACATACACAGGAGTCAGGCAACTCCTAGCACACTAGTGCTCATATATGAAAATAAAAGTGCTATCTTAGATTCAGTAGACACCCAAAAGCAACCTCAGATTGGGCGTAGATCCACGCGCCTTACTGAGCAGAAACCGCTATAGCCATACAGCTGCTATCCCTAAATAGCCAACCTCAAAAGGGAGGCAGAAGCGTGGCTATTGGGGGGGGTCAAACAAACACTGAACTGGAGCCCAGCAGTGCTGTTTCCTACTGGCAGGCGTCCCTGCCAGAGGAAAGACTGGCAAATAAACAGTGAAACTTATAATAAAGAAGGAAAGATAGGCATGTAAAACAAAATATAAACAGATCAAAAGTATGTAGATGCCACCCCAAGATGGCCGCCGACATACAGAGGAGGCAGGCAACTTCTAGCAGGGTAGTGCTTATACAAGGAAATTAAAGCCATATCTCAGATTCAGTAGTCACCCGAAACCAGTGTCAAATTCCAGATTCAGTAGCCACCATAAAGCAGCCTCAGATAGGGCACAGGTCCACGCTCCTTACGGAGCAGAAACCCTCGGTGTTATGTTGTTTATCTTACTGTTGTACCTTTCTCTTTAAGGCTCGTGTGTTAGAGCATTAGAATGTATCATGCAGGTGTGTTCTAGGTGAAGGGGCAGTTGCTGACTGACTGCGAAGCCTTCCAGATGTGTTCCTGGCACTACCTGTTCTTTCCTGTTATATCTTAATAAAGATATATAAAGTAATCTACTGCGTGGTTACTTTACAAGTGGCGACGAGGGAAACAGGGATTCTTTGAAAAAAAGGATTTTAAGACAAAGGAAACAGAGTTTTTGTTTTTGAAAGAAACGAAGAAATTGAAAAAAAAAAGAAAAGTAAGAATACGAAGTTTTCAAATCTCTGCGTACACCTTTTATGGCGAGGTAGGAAAAAACTGCTTTATTGTACCTTTCAGGTCATTTCAATCGACCTGCATCATTTAAAATTGCCATAGCGCGATCAGCCTTCAGCGCGAGTAGAAACAGCTCCTGCGCGAATGTGGCGGCCAGCATCACGAACACCAGGATATCCACATGCGTGATGACGTGATGGCGCAAGGTCACGTAGCGTGACCTTTGCGTGGCAGCCATTTTAGGTGAAGGAAATCGAGTATTTACATCGGAAAAGAATAAATACTACACAGACACGATCTCTTCGAACTTGAGTTGAATTAATGAAAAGACATTATATTTTACAAGTATTTTATTAAGCGGATTATACATGAATACGGAGAGAACAGGTGAGGAAGTCAGGACACTTTAAAAAAAAAAGTATACATTTTTTTTTTTAGTATTAATTATTTTTCCTGCTTCTGATTTTAAAAGTGAAAAAGAGGAAATATATAAGAAAAAGACTAGAGACCTTGTTATTCTATGGACGGAGGTGATCAGATAGGGGTTGAGAATGAAGAAGGAATGGCTCAACACAGTTTTACCATAAGTCCTCCACAACCTTTCTGGTCTACAGGATCACAACCAGAGATCAAATGGGTGGAATGGAAGGAATATTTCACTAATTACATTTGTGCTATCGATGAAGCAGGGAAAATGAAGGCAGAACAAAAGAAGAGAATATTATTACATTCACTTGGTCCTAAAGGTTTGAAAACTTTTTCACGTATGCAAAAGGTTGTGAATGCGGATTTAAGTGAATTTGAAAATGCCTTGAATGATATGGACAGGTATTTTGCACCTAAGGTGTGCACTGGTGTTATAAGACATAAATTCTTCCAGAGAAAGCAAAAGAAGGAAGAATTAGTAGATGAATGGCTAGATGATTTAGAAAAATTGGCAATTGACTGCAAATTTGGTAATCTTCATGATGATCTTATTAGGGACCAACTGGTAATGCACAATGACCATTCACCTATACAAGACCGGTTATGGGTGAATGGAGACGCACCTTTAGATGACGTTCTTGCCATTATGAGGAAATCTGAAATGTCGGGTAGATGTGCAAATGTAATTAAAGACACAGTGAAGGATACCGAAAAAACGACCTCAGCAGTGTTTAAGATCCAAAATGTTTCAAAAAACACAAACAGACAGTTCCAAGGGAGATCAACTAACCTACCATTCAAGAGTCAAGGAAGAGATAAGGTTACAGAGGAAAGGAGATGTTACCGTTGTGACAGCCGGGAACATTTGGCCTTTAGCAAGATGTGTCCTGCTTTTAGGAAAAAGTGTGGTATATGTGGATTAGTGGGACATTTCAGCAAAATGTGTCGCAAACGTAGTAACGTTGAATGCATTTGGAGTGAGGAATCGTATGCAGGAGAAAGTGATTGTGAGGATGAGGAGTGTATAAAGAATATAAGAGGAAACTATATGCTCAATATTACTGATGAAGCAATGGAGGGGAAACCAATGTGTGATGTGTCCTTGGGTGGTGTAACAGTCAAGGTGTATGCTGATTCTGGTTCCCCATATACCATTGTAAACGAGGAGGTGTGGAAAAAGAAATTTGTACAGAAAATAGGTGATCATTTGGATGCATCTGATGTGAGTCCAGTAGGATACACAGGCGAAAGGATAAATTTGTTAGGATTCAGATGGCTATCATTTTTATTTAACGGAAGGATGACAAGAGGAAAACTATATATAGCAAAGAAAGGGCCATCTGTATTAGGATGGTATGATCAGAAAAATCTTCATATCATCTTGGACCCAAATAGTAAAGACAAGGTGCTAGTACTAGATGAAGGCAGTAAAATAGAAGATCTGTTAAAAAATAAGTTTGCAAATGTTGTTAGTCAAAAATTGGGGGAATTGAAAGGATTTGAACATAAGATTATGCTTAAGGCAGATGCTCAACCAAAGGTACACAAGGTCAGACCTATTCCAATGTTGATAAGGGAGGAAGTGAAGAAGGAAATTCAGGGACTTTTGGCAAAGGGGGTCATTGAGGATGTGGACACGTCAGAATGGATTTCTCCGATTGTGGTCGCAAGGAAGCCCAACGGAAAAATTTGTTTGTGCATCGATTTACGCCATCTTAATAAGAACATCGTCGTAGAGAGGTTCCCCTTACCGAAAATAAATGAGATGGTGTCATCTTTAAGGGGGGCAACATGGTTCTCTACAATCGACCTTTCTGCTGCCTATCATCAGGTAGTTTTAGAACCAGAATCAAGTCATCTCACGGCATTCATTACGCCATTTGGGTGCTATCAATTTAAGAGGATGCCTTTTGGCTTAGCGTCAGCGGCAGCTGTTTTTCAGCGTTTGATGCACAGGTTATTTGGAGAAATGGAGGGTGTATGTTTTTTCCAGGATGATGTCCTCATAACTGGAAATAACAAGGAGGATCATGATGCTAAGTTGATGAGAGTGTTTGAGGTTTTGAGCTCTGCCGGGTTGACTGTGGAATTGACAAAGTGTAAATTTGGTGAAAGAAGTGTTTCTTACCTGGGTCATGTAATCAGTGAGGAGGGTGTCAGACCTAAGGTCTCCTTGGTTGAGAATATCTTGGCTGCGCCAGCCCCTAAATCTAAAGATGGGGATGGCGGAATATTGCGCAAAATTCATTAAACATTTTGCTTCAAAGGTATATAACATTAGAACCTTGCTTAAAAAGAATGCGAGATTTGAATGGACCGAGCAGTGTGAAAGGGAATTTATTGAAATTAAGATGGACTTGCAGAAGGTAAATTCACTTTCAAGTTTTGACCCCAATTTGGATTGTTTACTGACTACTGACGCAAGTGATTAGGGTTTGGGGGCAGTGCTTTTGCAAATTGGTGATGATGGTAGAGAAAAGATTATTCTTTTTGCATCCAGAGCCTTGTCACCAGCTGAGGGAAGATATCCTATCATAGAAAGAGAACCGCTGGCTTGTGCCTGGGCTTTAGAACATTTTTGCGCCTTTGTGTGGGGCAAGTTGGTACATATTCGAACAGACCACAAACCGTTGGTTCATATATTATCTACAGAAGGGACTGCAACAGCATCAGCCAGACTTGCTAGAATTTCGATGCGTATGAAAGAGTATATTTACAAGTTAAGCTACATGCCAGGTAGGGATAACGTAGTGGCAGATTGTTTGTCCAGGTTACCTACCCCTTTGGAGGAATGTGTAGATGATCCATGGGGAAGTTTTAGTGTGGCTCTGGTTCAAGATTCTGGTGTTCCTGCTATTAGCAAGGAGGATTGGGCTAAAGAGCATGGTAAAGATAAGATCTTAGTGGATATATCTAAGTTCATTTGCAAAGGTTGGCCTAAGGAGAAGTTTATTGCCAATGAATTGAGACGATTTTGGGAAGTACGCCTTGAGTTGTCCTTTGAGAAAGATGTATTACTCAGGGGTGACAGGATTGTTCCACCGGTAAGTTTACGGAAAAGGATTATACAAATGTGTCATGAAGGACATTTTGGAATAGTCAGGACTAAAGTAGCGGTTAAGAAGTTGTTTTGGTGGCCAAAGGTTGATAAGGAGGTAGAAGATTTTGTGAGGGCATGTTTGGTTTGTACCTCTGCTGACAAGTCTTTAAGGACTTTGAAACCTATGATGAGCGAGGGTTTAATTCCTAGTTTTCCTTGGGAGACTGTTGCGGTGGACATTTTTGGTCCAGTAGGGGAACTCAAAGAGTATGGATTGGTTGCTATAGATCTTTTTTCTAAATGGCCAGTGGTTAAATTTGTAGCAAAGGTTGATACCCTAACTGTTCTTAAATTTTTGGACAAGATTTTTACAATGGAAGGATTACCAGTTAACATTTTAACAGACAATGGTGTGCAATTTTTGTCGAATTTGGCAAAAGAATATTTTGGAAGATGTGGAATTAAACATAAGACAACAGCTTTGTACAATCCAAGTGGCAATGGTACCGTGGAACGGTTCAATAGAGTAATTAAGGAAATTTTGCAAGCTGCAATCAATAAGAAATTAGATTGGAAGGTACAAATACAGAAGTCTGTATGGTCGTACAGGGTTACTGTGCATAATAGTACAGGGTTATCCCCTTTTGTGATCTTGAGAGGCAGGTCGCCAAGGTGTACGTTTAGTCCGGGATGGATGTTTGAAGGTAAGTTGGAAAATTGGTCTATTAATGAGGTGAAAAAAAAATTAGAGAGTGTACATTCTAAGAGCAAGGTTTATTATGACAAGCTTCATGGTACCAAAGACATTCAAGTCAAGGTTGGAGATTGGATTCATGTGAAGAAGCCTTTTAGGATTCAGAAGGGTGAGAACAAGTTTGATGTGGCTAAGCAGGTAGTTGAAGTTTTGAGAAACTCAGTTAGGTTGGATGATGGGAAAGTGTGGAATCTCAAAGACATTGCATTTGATATCAGTTTGGACCATGGTAAGGTTGTATCTAGTAATGATGTGGTAAAGGATTTTGATTGGGTGGAGGATTATTTTGAAAATAGTGATTTACAATCTCGTTTGGCTTTGGAGGAGAGACATGATGTACGTTCTCAAAGTGGTCCTTGTAGGGCAGATTTCTCAACTGCGCCTTCTCTAGTAAGGGAAGGGGAAGGGTCTGTGGATAAGGATGGTGGCGATAGTGAGAACTTGCAGTCAGGTGTTGTGGAAGATACTATTTGTACAAAGAGAAAAAGAACGCCACCTTTGTGGTTAAATGACTATGTCATGTGAGTTTATGGAATTACTGTTCAAAGTGTTATTATTTCTTTGTTTTGTTTTATTGGTTTTTTATTTCCTTTTAGTTCTTCATATTTTGTAAAGGGGGGATGTGTTATGTTGTTTATCTTACTGTTGTACCTTTCTCTTTAAGGCTCGTGTGTTAGAGCATTAGAATGTATCATGCAGGTGTGTTCTAGGTGAAGGAGCAGTTGCTGACTGACTGCGAAGCCTTCCAGATGTGTTCCTGGCACTACCTGTTCTTTCATGTTATATCTTAATAAAGATATATAAAGTAATCTACTGCGTGGTTACTTTACACTTGGTTTAATGCTTAGGGGCAGATTTACAATTACTGGTGCATCCCTGCATATCAACAGGGATGCGCCAGTAATTGTGCGCCGCAGCTCCGCCACCCTGGATGTGCCGCATTTAAAATGCGGCGCACCATGGGGCAAAAACGGCACAGATGCGTCACGTAGTGTAGATTTCACCCAGCCACTTTTGGGAGGCGTTCCTGCACTGGAACACCCCCCCCTGCGATGGAACGCCTCCTTCTGGCGCAGGGCTTTACAAGGTGACGCATCTGGGAGATGCGTCACGTTGTAAATACCCCGCACCATGGGGCATCTTTTGCGCCGCCGCTGTGTCACAAAAGTGACGCAAAGGCGGCGTAAAAGAGGTGCAAGGGGCTTGTAAATCTGCCCCTTAATGTTTAGTGATGTAAATGCTAGCCTTTTGCTTTCCGTGTGCCCCGGAGTTGAAGGCAGCAGGTATATTACGAACTTTATTCTTCACTAAAATAGATTCCTTCTAGTTTTTCTTTTTAGACTGAATCCTGCCATAAACATCTCTTACATCCTCTGTTAAACGGATAAAAGGGTCGCGAAATAAAATATTTATAAATATACCAAAGTGTTATTCCAGTTTGTGAACGAACATATGTTCAGAACTCATGGATTCATTTAGGTGAGGCAAATCTCACCATATACAGCCATCATTAAACTGCTGACTGTCATTTAGGTTGAGCGTTTACCTGCAGTTTTTTTCAATCTTAAATAGGATGGGATCAAAAATGAGCACACAGCCACTTAGTTTGAAGACTAATGATGATGTGCCCTGGCAGCATTCACATCCCTTCAAAACTGCACAAGCATTTGGGTGCGTGTTACCAAAAAAACAGTAACTAGAAAGATTGTGTTGCCTGAACGCAAGAATCCACACACTTGGATTGTAAAAGCTATGTCAAAATCAAAATCAATTTAGCGTACTGCAGTTTGACGGTTTCCAAGGTGCTGGGGTGCATGCATCCCTCTTCAGAATTAGTTCTGTAAAGTGTAACCTCCTGTGTACTCAATTTTATTGACAGGTTGTCTTTTTTAGCTGAACTGCAACAGTTTAATAAGGTGAAGTGAACCTGACAGATGACATTTCCTTCCTGTTCTTTGACTTTGTTTTCCAAGGTCCTACTATGTGGCTGAAGCCCTCCTCTCATTTAAATAATTCAAAAATAAACATACATCCTTCCATATCTCCAGAGACAATTTACCATGTTCCCTACTCTATTAAACATGAAATGAATGAATCTGATCTCTCACCCAGCTTTGGACAGGGAGCCAAGGCTTGCACGCGTGCTTCTTTTTATCTCCTGCCTGATTTAACAAATTAATTTTCATGGCAAAATACTCCATAAGTGGTTGGGCTCTCTAAACAAATTCCTTAATAAAACGTGCTAAAAATGCATTATTTTGCTCTATTTTTCAAATATTTTGCTAGCGAGAGAGTCCCCCTTCGCTCCTCAATTGGCAGGTGGACTCGTATATGTTCTTCGGTCCATCCCACTCGTCAACAACGTTTACGCCCCACCACTTTCAAAAGTCACCCGTCGCCACTGGGGCAACCCCAGACTCCTGACAGGGATCAAACAGCAGAGCTTGTCCTTCCTTCTTTTTTAAAGCTTCCTTCTTCGACTATCCTGCTTGAGCAGCCATTTTGTAGAATGTAGGCATTTGCGGGACCCCTACCCAATCTAATATAATCCTTCCATGTGTAACATAGACAAAATCCTTTGACATTTAGTCAAATCAATTTGCTATGTTCCTCTCCACCGCCTTCCCACTTCCCACTCAAACGTCCAAAGGGCCTCTGAAGGCAATAGTCCACTGTCTCTCCTTTGCCCAAGCTGAGGACCACCCCCTGGCCAAATTAACAGGAGGAGGATGCTAGAAGCCTCTCACATTCACAACCCCTCTCCTGTCCTCCAGCAACAGAAGGTAATACGTCTGGAAGGAGGTATAATGTTTGTTAGCTGGGAGCAGAGTAATTATCCCCACCCAGCCATGATAGATCAAAAGTGCATCTCTTTAAATGGGGGTGCTGGAGAAACATAATTCATACACAGCTACGTGAAGGAGTATCTCTTGGCTCTGTACAATGTGTCAATAAAAAAAAGTTACACGTTAGGACATATCAAAATAGTCCCTAGATACCGAGATCATACATTTTACTAAAACAGAATGGCACATTTATTTTGGAGCCCAATGAATTGTAGGGCCTTGGCACCACTAAGCTTCAGCCCAAATTTAATTTAGACTGGGTCCCAATATCCAACAGGCCTTAGGCGTGGAATGCGTTTGGAATCCACATGTTCCATCTTAACATGTAAACTTACAATCTCCCGCATGCATCTTCCTCTGACTCGTTCTCTCCCCCCCCCCTTAAAGGGAACCCCTTCCTTGACTTCTCCTGTATATATGGAGCATAGATTCATTAGAACATGCTAGAGCCACTCACCCTGGAACTGGGGAACCAGGTTTGAAACCTGGGCCTCTGCTCAACATCATGTGATTGTGGGTAAATCAAGTAATCTCCCCATGCCTAAAAAATATGTAATGTCTGGTTCTCATGTGAAGTACTCCAATACCCTCAGGCAAAGTTTGATCTATAAAAAAATGGGGGAAAAAACGTATTATGTTGTTGATTTTATGTTCTCGCTTCATAGTTAGAGGTTCTAAAATCATGTTATACATTGTGATTTATGTATTATTTTTTTATTTTCCCGCTCCCTAGAAAGTGCAACAATTCTGGCTAACAACCCAAAATGAGAATTCGCATTAAAATTAGCTATCTGAGAAAATACCATTCAGCCTAATTTCATACTTTTTGTAAGTTAGCCATTTTACACATGGAAACCCATTTGCTGCATAGTGCACGGAAAGAGTTGCTATTCATATGAAAATATTTTAGTATACTGTGTGCATTTTAGGAATGCTCATATTAGCCAGGGCCACTGGATTATATGATTCTGTGGCCACTAGGTTTTCTGTAAGAGATAGACTTGCCACATTTGCCACATAATATATTACCTACTACATGATTTGCAGATTTTGGGGCAGATGTATCATCCGTTTTTTTTGTCGCAAACGCTGCGATTCGGAGAATAGCAGCGTTTGCGACAAAAAAAACGGGATTTGGTATGTTTCATGCAAAAAGCCTCGCAATATTAAGGAATCGCTAATTTAGCGATTCCTTAATATTGCGAGGCTTGTAAAAAATAGCAAATTGCGATTTTAGATTTGAAATGTATCAAGCATTTCAGTGTTGCGATTTTTGACTAAGAATTCGCAAATTACCATCAACTTGTAGTTGGTGGTAATTTGCGAATTCTTTTCAAAAAGCACTTTTTTTTAATTCTAAAGGTACCATATGACGCTCATACATGCCCTTAGGGCATGTATGTGCGCCATATGCATGTACATGTCAAATTCAGGGGTGCAGCAGGGTGTCCTTAATACACCCTTGCACCCTTGAAATTATTCTCAATTTGCGATTAGCTAATTGCTAATCGCAAATTGAGTATAATTTTACATTCATTCCTATGGGCCTCCTGGCCCATAGAAATGAATGGGAAATTATTCCTTAATTGCGATTAGCTATTTGCTAATCGCAATTAAGGAATTCTAAGGAATCGCTAAAAAATAGCGAAATTCTACATACATACCATTTTGCACTTCTCAAATAGCGATTCCTTAACAATCGCTATTTGAGAAGTGCAAAATGGAATCTTGATACATCTGCCCCTTTATTCCCCCAAAATTATGCTAGCTCAAATGGATCATAAGTTAATAAAAATGATGACAAATGGATTGCCGCGCAGTGGAAGGCCCTTTGCAGGAGACGACTAATTACTGATCACCTTTCACTTGCCTATTGCTGTATTTTAACTCTTAATAAACTCCCACTAATGAGGTGGAACCTTTACCCAGACAGTGTAACATGTGGAAAAAAGTCAAAATAATGCAATAATACTGTCACAAAAGGTGCCACATTACACCACATAATTGGTCTTTTCTTGCGGCACAATTTTGTCAAACCTGCAGCATAATTTGATCCTGCGCTATAGCTTAATTCTATAGGCCCTGATAATAGCCCTTAGAAACAGTAGTCGCCTTTCCTCTAGAAATCAGGGGAGTTGGCACAAGTAGGACAAATAGAGGCTTTAGGTCTAGCAGTTAAAGTTTGGCACTGACCTTCTCAAAATGAGGGAACAGGAGCAATAGACTCGTCCGCCAAATTTAAAAACTTCAGTTGGGCTGATAAACATTTCTTCCATTCACAGTAACCACCATCAAGGCAGTTCCTGTGAATGAACTGGAAGTTTGCCCTATGGATCCATCAAAAAGGACTCAGCTGTACTTCAAAGTTTCCAAAGTTTTTATATTTTCGAATACAAAAACCCACAGTGGATTTTTGTGTTTGAAAAAAAAAACAAAAAAACAATGGCCCCTGCCCTTGCCTTAGGTGTCATTTCACATTTTTTGTTTTTTTACTGCTCCTTACCGCCAGGGTTTGCCTGCAGTTGACAGGTAGGTAAAAACGGCTATATGTCTGCCCATCCTAATTGGTTGGATAAACATAGTGCCAGTTTTCAAATGGCCCTTAATCTTTTGGGCCATCAGAGAAGTTTAGCCATGGTGGAGATAAGATAGTCCCTGCCATGGACAAACTATAGTCCGCTCGCTTTTAAAATTGGCCTGGACCATCATGTTGGCAGCAAGCACACTCTATCACCATGACGATTGAGTATTCTTGTCATCAAGATTTAAATCTGGCTCTGTATCCAGAATTTCAAATATACGCCCATTGTGCCGTCAGCACCTCCTACTGAAGTTACTGACAGTACTGCTAAGAACGTTTTTATGTTTCCATAATTAAAGTAGGTGTCACAGAAGAAAAGGAGATCATAATTAGTCCTTCTCTCAACGCACAAGTTTGGCAGCCTTATTTGTTTCCAAATTGCAAGTTGAAACTGCTGATTCCTTTAATTAAACACTGGTATTAATGCAGTCAACTCTTTCTGCTACACTGGAGTCAATCATCAATGCTGCCCAGGTACATTCTGCCCAAACTGAACATTTAAGGAAGGTTGGAGAAGCCTGCACCAATGTAACTGCAAAAACTGACTGCCCAACTCTTCACTTACCGATAATGGTCCCGATTCACAAAGGAAAACTGAGACGAAAGTCTAAGTTTACGACTTTTGACTCAGTTAAACTTAAGTTTTGGTCTCAAGTTTACCTGAGACCAAAAATGAGATAAAAGTCCAAGGGGCATATTCTCAAGAAGCCATCGCCGAGTTAAAAGCCCTTTATTGCAGCCAAAGTCGGGATAAATGTATCACCCCATTCACAAGCTGGTGCAAACAGCCCATAGCACCAGTTTACCTGCGATAGCAGCCGCAGAAAACATCGCCACAGATGACTCCCGCAACTATCGCTAATGAGATGCAGAGTAGGTGTTCCCATGCCAAAAGCAGCGACAACACCACTCCCCAACATTCTCAAAGACCAGACAGATCGTCAATAAGAACACAAAACATGCAATAAGGCATGTTAGCAGCAGGACACTAACACCTGCTCTGACCTGGTGTAAAGTCAGACCACAGCCTGCACCACAAAAAGGAGCCCTGCCCAGAGCCACACCTGAAGGGCAACGGATGCCATGGAACCACTGATCATGCAGCTGAGAGCCCCAACAGGACCACCCCTCCCTGGGCACCCACCCCGGGCAAACCCCACCACCACCGGACCAAGACACTGCACATGAACGGCCCGAAAACATGGGAAAAAGCAACCGCCTGATGTCGCACAATTGCAGCAATCAACACACATGTGAGTACAGAAATCCTGAGTCATCCATGCACCATTGAAAGACCAAACAAAATGCTACATACTAAATCATCTCCAAACAACTATTGTGAAGAGTCTTGGTGGGGCATCCCTGGACAATCTGTGAGTCACAGCCTGCAAGGCAAGGTCCAAGATCAGAAGGTTTTTCAGGCACCCAGCAAAGGACAGGGAGAGACAGAAAGAGAGAGGAAGAATGAGAAAGAGCGAGACTGAACAAGGAGAGCAATGCCAATCGTGCCCTTGGCCCATGCAAACAGATGTGTGTGTCCCGAAATTCGTGCACCCCAAATCACAGGCCTGGCATCAAAGTCAGTGCAAAGGCCACATCACAGCTCAGAAATGCAACCAGTAGTCAGATTAAATTAGTAATGAAAGCTCCATTGTCCATACACACAAGGTGGCAGGCAAACCGAACCCCGACCTTGGTCCTGCATGCGGCTGGCACACCCTGCGTGAGATAATAAACCAGCCTCCGATGACTCCCATACCACAAACAGAGCTAATGAAAAGCCAACATGCACACACTCCACACACTTGTCCCTGCACGACCTACACCTGCAAGGGCTGGACTTGACACATTGGTCAATAACTACCCATACGTCCAACCGTTGCACACACATACGACTCATTGCCCAGAGCTGTGGCATATCGTCCACAGAACTGCCACTGGTCTGAGGAGTGCAGTTGCTACGAGACCAACAAACAATGCGAAGGTAATCCTTCCTGGGCACATGCACAACCCCTGTTATGTGGAACTGTACCGTGCGCGAATGCTGCATCTGTTGAGATCGGTGCTAGGAAGTGTTGCGAATCAGTTACTGTCTGAGTTTCCGTCTTGCCTACGTCACCTGTGCCCAGCCCTGGTTCCACATGTCGATCATGCACATTCAAGTGCCCCATAGAGGTCTGCCTATCCAATGCAACGGTAGCTGAATTGAATTATGACCTGACAGTGTGCCCCCTGTTGGCACACAAACAGGAGTGTCACCGGGATTCCCGAGCATGGGATGCACTGTTGTATGTGCCGGCAGTTGTGCATGGAAGATTGCACAACTCCTCGTGTGCAGTGACAACATCCAGGCGCTACCCTTTTGGGCTGTGCTGCGGATTGGGGAAACGGCGTGGAATGAGCACATCTGTCCAGACAAGTTAATGGATTGGGTCACTCTGGTGTTCCTTGAATCCGACAACGACGTACTATTGGAACACATTGACCATGAAGGTGCACTTGCATTCATGGACTAGCAACTACGTACATGCAGCCACATCCGATTGTCACCCACGGCACAGGTCCCAACACCTTGTTGCATCGTGGGAAATGTTCACATATCCCACTACAACAGTGGACATGTCTGCCTACGTCTGGACTCAGAATGCATGTGCGAGGAACTACGTGTGTGTACACACACCTGTGCAAGGTGAGGCAGTCCCATGGGCAGAGCAGCACAGCGTCGTTTGGCAACATTCACAAATCACACACACATGGCAATGTAGCATGAGATGTGACCTTGTTGGACCCTCCACCGGATTATTGTCAGCAGAGCAGACAGTCGGCGCAGTCCGGTGGCACAGAACTATGTAGGCTCGATGGGCTGTGACTCGTGTCCCCTGACACGGGGCCAATGGACAGACGCCAAACATCACATGACTCGTCCAGCAAGGCAAGGTGGGCTGAGACCGTTGCCAACTGTAACGATTTGTGTAAATTTTTTCACCGCCATGTCTTGCACCTCGGCATGCTCCCATGCTGCGTGTAAGTATTTAAAGCATGTTCCTGCATGTTGCCCTCTCCGTACTGACATGCACATGCCAATGATTGAAGTCACCGCAACTTCACTACTATCCAAATGTGATGAGTGTTGATTAGATGTACGAATCGTGTGCCACAATGAGCATTGTCCCTACACAGGGAGGGACTGAGGGATGCCTGTACAATGGGGGTGGGTCCCTTTTGCCTGCTTCATCTCTGTGAGAAAAACACTGTATTTGGGATTGATGCTGGCAGGCCTGTGCACTTATGTGTCTCCAACAATGTGAGTATGGTGTCCAACTTCTGAACATGTGGAGCGAAGCAATGATTCAAAACAGATTGTTTGCACACAGATGTGTGTGATTAGGTATGCGACATGAAGTTCTGGCGACACATGTGATGTAGGACACCACTTCTGGCCTGCTACCGATTTGGTCATTCCTACACACAGCCCTATTCAATACAGGGAAGTATGCCTACATGTGGGGGTAGCGAGATTTTCATTAATGTGTAACGAGGCCACAGCTAGTACTTACCTTCACAGACATCCAACTAGCCATGTGGCTCAGGGTTCAACATGCGCATTGATGTCATTTACACAGGTGTACCTTCTTGTGCAATCATTATCCATACATACATACATACATACAGTCACGGTATACAGACAAAATACCGAGTAAAAAATATCGAATTACATAAATATCGACTTCAATATATAGAATGGACAAAATATCGAATGGACAGAATATAGTCAGCAAAAATATCGAATTTAAGGTAAGTAATGTAATATCGATTTTTATGAATAAAGAAAGTCAAAATATCGAAGTATATAATATAGGTTATTAAAATATATTGAATTTATTATAACATTGAATTTTTTAACGTGTTTTGTATGTTAGTATATGTGTGAAAAGTGTATATTTTTTTGTAATTTATTTTAAGTAATGAATTTTATGTTATTTAATTTTTGCGTAATTTAATTCTGTAGCAGGTTGTGGGTTTATAGGGAAATAGGGTGGGAAGTAATTTAATTATATTAAATAAAATATAAATGTTTAGAACTTATTAATTATTTTTAATGTCATTTTGCATTTTAGTTATGTAGCGGGTTGTGGGTTTATAGGGGAATAGGGTGGGAAGTAATTTAATTGTAATTAATTAAATATGTTAATTTATTTATTGGTATTTATTTTGAATAAATTGTTAATTAATTTTTAATTGGTAATAATTCATTTTTAATTGGTAATTAATTTTTATTAATTGATGAATTGATAATTATGTGAATTGTATTAATTTATTTTCTGTAGCGGGTTGTGGGTTTGTAGGGGAATAGGGTGGGAAGTAATTGAATTATAATTAATTAACTATTTTAATTTATATATCGGTATTTATTTTGAATACATTGTTAATTACTTTTTAATTCATAATTAATTAATTTTTAATTTGTGATTCATTTTTATTAATTCATTAATTGATAATTATGTGAATTTTATTAATTTATTTTCCGTAGCGGTTTGTGGGTTTATAGGGGAATAGGGTGGGAAGTTACTTAATTGTAATTAATTAAACATTTTTTTTCTTTCTTATTTTATTAGCAACACAAGAACCAACAGTATACAAAAATGAGTCAAATTAAAAGAAATAATCTAGACATCTACAAAGTTAGCTTTAAGTTGCCATTAGATCATTTGACAAAATTCTTGTTAGATCCAAACAAAATATATGCATGTATCTTGGCACATATAGAACAGAAGACAGTAATGATCTAGATTAAACATGATTTTTTAAACTAAAATATGAGAGACCCCCAAATCTTATTGAATTTAGCTAGAGATTAAGTACCCCTAAGCCTAGCCAGCGCTAATTCCATACTATGAATTTCAATAAGAAGAGACCACCATTCCATTACGTGTGGGGGTTTAGGGGAAATCCAAGCACGAGTAATTATAAGTTTAGCGCAAGTTACCATAATAGTAAATAAGGGTTTATGTGGGATATTCCTACCATTAGTGTCTAACATAACTAACACAGAATCTAAGGGGGATATATTCCCTAATTTCAGTGTTATTATATTCTGAAAAGATGTCAAAAATTCTGATAGTTTAGGGCAAGTGTGGAATATGTGCACCAAATCTGCTGCAACCAACGCACATTTGGGGCACTTAGTACGCTCACTATATATGCTACTCGAGGCCCATTTGGTTATTCTTTCTGGGGTATGGTAAAGCTTACAGGTTATTTTAAATTGCAGCAATCTTAAACTTGATGATGAGACCAAATTATTGATATTACGTAGAGATGAGCTTATTACAGCTGGAGTAATATTGGTCCCTAACATCCTGCTCCACTTCCCTGATATTATATTGCAGTCCATGTTTCTATAAGTGTTGAGAGATTTATAACAGCCACTAATTAATGATTTAGTTTCCTGTGAATAGAGATTATCCCATATGCTTGAATCAGAAATATTCTTTAGTTTCATTTTTCGAGTAAAAAAGTCGAATAGCTGCAAGTACTTGAACTTCGTGGAGTCAGGGATATTATATAAAATTTTAAGTGTTTCAAAGCTTAAGAACCCTTGTGCTCCATACAGGTCCCCTAACTTTTTTATTCCATGTATTTCCCATATGTTAGTTAATCCATCATTAAATATTCCCGGTAAGTCGGGGTTTCCCCACAAAATCAAATTAGGATGGAAAAAATTCATGTTACAGAAGGCCTGGATATTACGCCAAATTTTAACTAGATCTCTCACTGTCTTAAAAAGAACTCTTTTGTAGTAGTTGGGGTCATTAATTCTCCATAAAAACATTTTCGCATCTAGATCAAACATAAATGTAAGAAAATAAGGTTGCTTATCTGTACCTTCAGAGTTAATTAAGTATCGTAAGCGTCCAACAAATGCTGCCCAAAAGTACAGCTTAAAGTCTGGGAAATTCAGCCCTCCCATATCAAGAGCACCTTTTAATAGTGTCATCGATCTACGGGCTTTACGATATCCCCAAATGAAACTACTGAATACCCCGTCTAATTTAAAAAAAAAATAATTACATAATACCAAAGGAATAGAACGAAAAAAGTACAGAAATGTAGGTAAGATTATCATACGAATCAAGTTAATTCTGCCAATGATATTTAAAAAAAGTTTATGCCATTTTTTTAGCAAAGTTATAGTATTTTTAACTAGGTCATCGTAATTTATTTTAATTAAATCCTTAATATTTGCAGATAGTTTAACCCCTAAGTAAGTAGCTGCCGAACACAGTCCAATAGTTAGTCCTTCTGGTTTGTAATTAGCAATTATTTGGGTTTTGTTTAGATTTAATTTATAGCCAGAGACGTCCCCAAATCTATTGGCTTCAAGTATGATACCCTGCATTGCCTCACCGATATCGGTTGAATAAATGGCGACGTCGTCAGCATAGGCTGTGAGATTCAATAAGTGAGGTCCAAACTTAAAAGGGATAATGAGTGGTTGTATTCGTAAGACGTAAAGAAATGGTTCTATTGATAAGGCAAATAAGAGAGGTGATAGGGGACACCCCTGGCGGGTTCCCCGAGCAATAGTAAACGAAGCTGATAATAGACCAGCATAGCTGATCTTGGCCATGGAATTATCATATAGTGACTGTATCCAGTTCAGAAATGTGCCTCCAAAACCAAGACCAGTCATAACTAGCCACAGGTAATCCCACCCCACTCGGTCAAAAGCCTTTTCTGCATCAAGCATAATCATACCGAGTGGGGAGTATTCCTTTTCAGCTATATCAAAGGCTGTGACAGCCAGATGGATATGTGCAGTAGTATCCCTACCAATTACAAACCCATGTTGGTTTGGGCTTACTTTTTTCGGTATTATAGGGGCTAATCGAGTGGCTAACACTTTAGCAAATATTTTAGCATCCGCGTTAATTAACGAAATGGGGCGGTACGAACCGCACTGATCAGGTGATTTTCCCTTTTTTTAAAAAAAAGACTAGTTTTACCTTATTCCAGGATTTCGGGGCTACCTTGTTTTCCCCAATATAATTAATAACTTGGGAGAGGAGAGGTATAAGTTCCTCAGCACACCCCTTATAAATTTCTAGTGGGATCATATCTTCTCCGGATGCCTTTCCAGCTGGTAAGGAAGAGATGGCCTTTCTTATTTCACATGGTCTAATGGGATTAGATAGTTGGTCCAACTCAAGGGAGTCAGGTTTCTCCTGAAAATCATCCAGATATTTCTGGATATCCACCTCGGTCGGTTGATTTTCTGAAGTGTATAGTTTTTTATAGAATGCAGCGAAGTGTTCTAAAATTTGATTGGGTTGATCAATCATATTATTATTAGGGCCCTTTAAATTCTTGATCAGAGTATTAGCTCGTTCGTCAGCTATTTTATAGGCTAATAACTTTCCGACTTTATTGCCGCTCTCATACTGTGTCACCTGATATTTGTGTAGCTTGATGCTGCTCTTAACCCAGAAAATAGTTTTTAGAGCAGATTTCAGTCGTCCTAATTGTAGTTCCAATTCTGTTATATTCGTGGCGTGTCGGCGGAGAGCCTCTACTAGTAACAGTTCAGTGGAAAGTATATCGTTAACCAACGCTCTGTCCTTTTTAAACCGCTCGGAATTTTGATGAAATAGGAATTGCTGGGTAAGGCCCCGAATACTCGCCTTGCAAGAGTCCCATACCATTAAACATGTCGTGGAGTTAAGATTAGTCTTGATAAAGTCTGCAATATGTAGCTTGAGTTGTGATATAAATAAGATATTAGTAAATAAGTGCCTGGGAAATGAGAATGTTTGGGGTATTATATAGCTCTTTTCAGTATCAAAAGTAAATAAAATAGGGTTATGATCTGAGTTAATTCTGGGGCAAAGTTCGATGGTACTAGTTCTCATTACTCTATCTGATGCCCAGACCATATCGATGCGTGAGCAGAGCTTGTGAGAGGCAGAGTAATATGTATTCCCAGGTGTAGTAGGAAAGGCAGCTCGCCAAACATCTTTAATGTTATGAATGCGCCCTAATTCAAGGATGGCAGCTCGTGTTTTCCGCATTCTATAATTTACATTGCCCCTCGTAGTATCAATCTTGTAGTCCATTATGCAGTTAAAATCACCCATGATGATTATTTCGCCTGCCCACTGCAATAATTCCATATTCAACTGATCAAAAATGTAAGCATCATCAAAATTTGACCCATAAACTATACAAAAAACATATTTAATTTTTTCCACCATTAATTGGACGATAGCCCACCTCCCTTTTTTATCACAAACACTCTTCCCAACTTCTAGCTAAACCCGTTTATCTTTCAAAATAGCAACCCCCCTTATAGATGCGTTAAGTTTCGAACAAATTATCACCTCAAGCCCCAAAAATCCCAAGATTTTTCTATCAGCATAGGCAACATGTGTCTCAGATAGGAAAACCACATTAGGCTTATAAAGAGCTATTTCTTCCCGGACTAAACGTCTTTTCCTTTTACTATTCAGGCCAGCAACGTTCCAGGCCAAACATTTTATTTGAAGCATTTTAGAATAGAAAAAATGATATCATGTATTTTGCCAGTTCTAACATTCCAACCATTGCCGTGTTTAATACATAACTCCTTAAATACTCTAGAATTTCAGTTTAATTTTCTTGTGTTGCTTTTTCCCCCCCTATAGCCCAACCACCCCTCCACGACCCCCCCTCACCAACCCAGCCCATCCCATCCCTCCTGCACCCCCCTCCTCCGAAGAGAGGGAACCCCCCCAAATACAGCATTCTGCCGTTGTGGTGGCAGCTAACCTTGAGAGGCAGCCGGTGGCTACAACCCCCTCCATGCCCAACCGAATAAGAACGAAATATAAAAAAAACCACGTATTTTTACTTTTCAAATAGTGGCTGACTTAATTATGAAATGAGGCCAAAACATCCTCAGCTTCACTAACATCCGTGAAAAAATACGTATACCCTCCCTTAAGTACTTTTAGCCTTGCCGGTTCCTGCAAGTATGCTTGACCCCCTAGAGCCTTAAATGGATCGATTAGTTTGCGTAGTTACCATCGTCTGTCCATTGTGGCCTTACTCAGATCTGATTTGACAAAAAAGGATATCTCGCCTACTGTTACAGGTAAGTTGGGTCTTGGGTCTTGCTTTTAAGGATACTGCCTGCCTTAACAAATGGTTCCCAAGGTGAATTAGAAATGGGCGGGGGAATTAACTTTGTTTGTTTCTCTGGGTTATTGGTAGTCTATGGACTCTCTGTAACTAAGAATCCCAATCCCAGTCTGAGAGATCTACGAAAGCCTGCTGAAGTAGCCTTACCATAAATGCTCCTCCCCCTCCCCCTCTGGGATACCAAAAAGCCTAAGATTGGACCGTCTTTGTCGGTTTTCGAGATCCTCAACTTTTAATTATAATGCTAACAACTTATCATCATGCTGGCTAACTACCACACTCATTCCTGCCGCCCCTTCCTCTATCTTAACCACCCGTTGTTGTAAATCCCCTATATCCTGTGACATCCCACCCATCTTTTTGTCTATGTCCTGTAAAGAGTTCTGTAGTTTAGAGTAATCCTCTCTCAATTGTAAGAAGTGCTCTTGCGCCTCCTTTTTATTATCAGTTAAGGTTTGTAATATCATGTGCAATGATGAAGTCCTGTTTTTCATCCTATCTTCCGATACTCTAGCAATGTTGGTATTTTCCGCTCCTTTGAATAGATCATCAGTCAGCAGAGCAGGTAGGACACACGGCCCCATTAATTGCCCCAAGCCATCAGGAGGTACACCATTATCGATTTCATCCAAGACCACCAAGTCACTAGGGGATAGTTTCTTGACTGGTACATCTAACTGAGTACCATCATTCTCTAACGTTTCCAAAACTTTCAGAGTATTAGCCGATTGGTCCGATCCCATAGAGTTTTGTAATTCTGCAATATTCATATCAAGTACATCAGAAGCGTCAGGTACAGTCACCTGGAGGGTATCCGTGACTGACAAAATATTTTCTATCGGCATGGCAGATGTTTGAGTAATGTGCTGTTCGGGCAAACTTACACCAGAGAGCCGGAGCGTCATGGTCTTTACCAGACCCTTGGCTTGCATCCACTTCCTGAGAGGACTTTTCTCAGCAAGATGTAATCTCTTTACTGCTGGCACTGAGGTTGATGTGGATGTGCTTAGTACGCCCAGTGTTTTCCCTTTTTTTTTCTCCCTTCATTCTGTTCTTGGATTTCGTTTTGGTCTTCACCTTCTCTCTCTTAGCGGAGAAATGTTCAGCATTATCAGAGAGAGAGACTGCTTCGATTTCAGTCATTTCCTCGTACTCCTCATTTGAAACTTCACCCTCAATTTCCCCAATTTCTACTACTTGTACGTTTTCTTTAGAAGGGTTAGATTTGTGTGTAACTGAGATTGGAGGGTCTGTGGAGGTCTCCGAGGTGGGAGGAGGAGATAGCGGATTGAGGACGCCGCCGTGTGAGATGGCGGATTGAGGACGCCGCCGTGTAGACGCAGCTGAGAGGTGCTCCCGGCTCCGTGCTCAACCGATTCGCTATGACCCATGCAGACTGCTTGGCAAACGGCAACTAAACTTCAGAATGCTTCAGAATGCTTTTGTAAGGCTTTGGGGAAAAATAAATGTGCCCTCTAAGAAAAGAAACGCAAATCCGGCTTTAATAATTGATGAGAGCTGCGAGCAACAAGGAACTTGCTCTCTAACGAAAACCCGTACTGGAGCTGGAGGTGGAACCGGAGGTTTACGCGTATCTTGGGTGTGGATGCTGCTACTGTATTTACTCCGCGCTCACAGCTCACAGCCCACAGTTGACTTTACCCCTCGATTTTCGGCCGGTTTTGAGGACGACTGCTACAGAGTACATGCAGGGGCTGTTCCGAGCATATCTTCTCCTCGCATGCCGTTTCATACCGCAGCTTGCCAGAGGATCTACACCTGGCTGGTCGGGTCTGGGCCACTGGACGGAGGACTGTACTTACAACGCCCAGGAGAACCTGGTATCAAAACCAAGTAAGTCTAAGAAAATGGCTCCTAAAGTGTATCGTAGGGAGACTCGAGCCAACAAAACTAATGCTACGGAGGGAGTTGAGTCACTGGGGCAGGAGAGACATTGAATACTTCGAGGTTAAATATGGTGACATCGACTTCGAAAACAGCTAAATCCACCTCTGCTACCCCGGTAGCAGGGGTTGGGTCGGTAGAGGGTAACAACGTAACTACCCCACCAATACTGAACAAACAAGTACTTCGACCCCCTGTTCTGGTGTTACCGGTATCTGAAGCTATGGGTGATTGTACTGGTGAGGAGGGAGATGCTCTCACTAACATTCACTCTACAAATTACGTCAGTGCTAAAAAGGGGGAAGAGGTTGCAGATATACCCTCTATTGTCTTGGAGGGGACGACTATACTGGGAGATGAGGTTAGGGAAAGAATGAAAGGAGGGAGTAATGCCTCTGAGTCTATCTCTATCGTTATAGCGGATTAATTAAACATTTGTATTCATTTATTGGTATTTATTTTGAATTAATTGGTAATGACATTTTATTTGTTAATTATTTGCAAATTGGTAATCATTTGTAGTAATAGTTAATACATTTTAATAATTAATATTTTTTATTTGATTAATTATAATAATATATTAAATTGGTATTGACTGTTAATTATTTTTTATTGGTATTGATATTTAATTTATTTGTAATAATATATTAAATATTTACTTTCCCTACTGTTAAGCTCACTAGAGTCAGAATAGTAATTTTTAACCCTATGCTATCCAACGCTTTACCTACTGTTGCATTCTCTGGAGTGTGAATAGTAATTTTTACCCCTACGCTATCCAACGCTTTCCCTACTGTTGCACTCTCTGGAGTGGGAATAGTAATTTTTACCCTCCCGCTATCCAACGCTTTCCCTACTGTTGCACTCACTGGAGTGGGAATAGTAATTTTTACCCCTACGCTATCCAACGCTTGCCCTACTGTTGCACTGCCTGGAGTGGGAATAGTAATTTGTACCCTACGCTATCCAACGCTTTCCCTACTGTTGCACTCTCTGGAGTGGGAATAGTAATTGTTATCCCTACGCTATCCAAAGCTTTCCCTACTGTTGCACTCACTGGAGTGGGAATAGTAATATTTACCCCTACGCTATCCAACGCTTTCCCTACTGTTGCACTCTCTGGAGTGGGAATAGTAATTTTTACCCCTACGCTATCCAACGCTTTCCCTACTGTTGCACTCTCTGGAGTGGGATTATTAATTTTTACCCCTACGCTATCCAACGCTTTCCCTACTGTTGCACTCACTGGAGTGGGAATAGTAATTTTTACACCTACGCTATCCAACGCTTTCCCTACTGTTGCATTCACTGGATTGGGAACAGTAAACTTTACCCCTACGCTATCCAACGCTTTCCCTACTGTTGCACTCACTGGAGTGGGAATAGTAATTTTTACTCCTACGCTAACCAACGCTTTCCCTACTGTTGCACTTTTTGGAGTGGGAATAGTAAATTTTACCCCTACGCTATCCAATGCTTTTCCTACTGTTGCACTCACTGGAGTGGGAATAGTAATTGTTACCCCTACGCTATCCAACGCTTTCCCTACTGTTGCACTCACTGGATTGGGAATAGTAATTTTTACCCCTACGCTATCCAACGCTTTCCCTACTGTTGCACTCACTGGAGTGGGCACAGTAATTTTTACCCCTACGCTATCCAACGCTTTCCCTACTGTTGCACTCACTGGAGTAGAAATAGTAAATTTTACCCTCCCGCTATCCTATGGTAAAAATATTGTATGTTTTATATTAATATCCTGTGAATATATATATATATATATATATATATATATATATATATATATATATATATATTTATATATATATATATATATATATATATATATATATATATATATATATATATATATATATATATATATATATATATATATATATATATATATGTATTACCTACTGGCGGTCGCCAGTAGGTATATATAGTTAGGATTTTTTCTCTATGGGACTTTTGAAAATTCTATGTCTAATAACTTTGGCGTTTGTGGACCGAATCGGCTGAAATTTCAGGAAAATGGCACATTTTGTTTCTGAGCAGCCCCTGAAAATGTGGGGGGGTTTCGTCAAGGGGGAGCCGAGAAAAAAGGGGGGTCCCAAAACGCGTTTTTCCCATTCATTTTTCCATAGGGCGTTTGGCCTCACTTTTAGCTCGAACGGCTGAATGGATTTGCACGAAACTTGGCAAAATTGTAGGGACTGTTAGCCCGATGTGCCTTTGCTGGGTCTCAATATATGTGCTCCAGTGGATTTTGAGAAATTAACGTTTAAAAAAACAGATATATCTGTGACAGCGTCCCGGATAGCGCTCCAGATCACGTACTTTTCGCGTAACGGAGCTTTGCGAAGCGAAGCTGATTGGCTCTCCGGTGTCTGTCAACATTCTAAACAGTCCGGTGCGGGCACCATCTTGTCTCTCGGTAGGATCGAGAGACAAGAGGAGGAGAAAAACGAAGGGGGAATTTAATGAAAGGGGACAAGGTAGACCCCTCTTGACCCCCTAGGAATGATGTTGGGGTTATTAAAGGGTCCCGTGGGGCAAATAAAAATTATTTGATTTTTCGCGGTAGAAGCGCTTCCTGGTTCGCGAACCCGGTCGCGATCTGGTAGCGAAACGGGAATTCGCCATTTTGTGTTTCGATTTAATTAAATTACAAGATGGAGGAAAAATAATGTGAGAAATGGGTATAAGGGGGTACGGGAGACGTATCCTGACCCCCTATGTTTTCTGAGGGTGGTTGAGGAGGCTCATATATGTTGATACTTGTCTTCCAGCGGCAGCGCGTGAGCGTTTTTTTTTTCTTTTGCTGCGTGACGTCTGTTAACATTCGATTCGAAGGAAATCAGGAAGTGTTGACCGCCATTTTGACACTGCGAGTAAATATATTGTTAAAAATAATTGTTATAAATTAATTCGTATTGATAAACAGAAAGGAGAGGTAGTAATATGGCAAGTTACAATCGTTTTAGTTCCAGTCAATTTTGACGAACACCTTTGTGTTCGAAGAGACCCAATTAGGTTTGTGCCGGTGGGGCACAATGTTACCACACAAGGGAAGAGGGAACAGGGGGACCCTCGGAGAGAGAGTCGTCCGCACTCTAAACGAACCATTCGGTACACGTACGACATGGAGAGAGAGAGAGAGAGAGAGAGAGAGAGGGAGAGAGAGAGAGAGAGACGTATACAATAATAGGCCATTTAGTGCGCACACACAGAACAGCAGGGGTCAAGTAATATGGAAACACAGGCAGAGGGACGACGTAGATCCATACATTACATACACACAAACTCGGGCGGGGGGAGACAGTACATGTATTATATACAAAAATCCAAGACAAAACATAGAACAGTTGCTGGCCAAAAAGATCTCTTCCTGCATGCTGCGCATCCTTAGCATCCTACTTAATTCATCTGGGGCTGAGCTCTTTTTACCTTTTTCTTCTCTCTTATCGTCGGCTGCCTTCGCTGGTGGCTTTGGTAGGTTGCAAATACTTACACCTTTGCCAATTGGTCGGGAACTAACCTGGTCGGGCTAATACTGAGGGGGATCTTCGAATCATTTTTAGCGAATGGGTTTCCAGGCTGAGGCAATGGTAGGTGTCAGTCGGGAGAACAATGGGGCAGCTTTGAGTTTCATGTCTATGAGGGTGCGAGAAGGAGGTGGTAAATCTTAACCATTGGCAACGTTCCTAGTCCTCCAGACGGAGGGTACTTGGGTAAACCTCACCTCGGAATATTCCTTAAACTTTCCCTATTTAGTTAAACGTAGGAATTTATTCATTGGTGCACGTCATTCTTGGTTGTATTATTCGGGGTGCCAAGCGAAGTCATATTTTGTCATCCTGTAATAACCCGTCAAGTTTCTGCTTCAGGCTGCCCTCCCAAGCGCTGCGTTCAGAGAGAGACATAGTCATTGTTTGCTCGTTGTGTATAGGCACCATATTCAAACCCTTTTTCCCATCCCATCGGCCGTTAAGTCACCATTTTTCCGTACTTTAATCGACGTTCCGAAGTGACCTGCAGAAAAGAGGGAAAAAGAAGGGGCGGGGGCAGCGTTTAAAACACATCAGCGCGCATAAACCCGAAAAGGCTTTTACTTACTACATACTCGGCCTATCTCCACGGGATGCAGTCCCTACCATCTCGGCGTTTAAGCCCAGGGGGGACCGGTAATGTGGGAGAGATAATTATCGGAGGCCTGTGGATATCATTGGTCGCCCAAGTGTGGCATTACGGATCGTGTGCAGGGGAGGGTCAAAATGTAAATGTAAATGTAAATGTAGACGTATTTGTAAAGCGCACTGATACCCCGGCAAGCAGTGTGTCCTGGCGCTGTACTCATACCGCTAGGGAACCCGTCCTGGCTTTTCCCCGTGAAATGTCCACTCCTGGGCATCCCCGGGGTGCAACCAGGCATCCCCAGCGCTGTAGGGGGCCGTTGTGGAGGCTAAACAAGCTATTGCCCAGAGTTGCAGCGTGGGACCCATGATTAGAATAGGCATTGAGGCGAGAATATCCAGTCAGAGGAATTTATGAGCCAGAGACCCGCCGAGGCAGGAATCGAACCCTGGTCCCTGGCCAGAACTCTGCATCAAGGTCTGCCGCTCTAACCATTGAGCCACACTCCTCCACAAAACAAAGGGCAGTCGGTGTAAAGTGGGGGCGAGCTCGTGCTCTCCTTTGAGGAAGAGAGATAACCTACAGTGGTACAGGGTCGTTTTCGTTCGTACTAGGGGGGCCAGGTGACATTCCTTCGGGGTGGCTTAGGGGCATTTAAAACAACTTCCCTGATACAGGTAGCATATAAAGTAGAGGCTAAATATCAGGATCTTTATCGATTGCTGTATGCTGTACAAAAATGAAAAACACATACAACAAACCTGGACCATTCATATTTGCAATGTTTCTGCGTACTATACTTTTTAACCCTTAACTAATCGAGCTGCTTCATTTCACCAGCTTTTTTTTTTTTTTTTTTTATATACCGGAAACAGTGGCCATTTATCCGAAACTTACCAATCTACGCGTTACAACTACGTTTGCTTTTTCAAAAACCTTTAATAAAAATGTTGGTGCACAAATACGGGCCTACAACCCCGTGGGCCGGCCACGGAGCAGGCTGGAACTGTAAATGGGGGGGGGGGGGGGGGGGGGAGTATTTATTTGTGGAAAACATAACAGAGTAAGTGGTCGTTGATTTCATAGTAAAAAGTGCGACAAGTGCAACAAAATCATATCGATAATTCATTGTGAGCAAGTACCAAAAGTGTCGACAATTCGAACCTTCAATAAATACAGTAATCAATGATGCATTAGAACTTAATATCAATTCATTGTTCGAACGTGTAATCAGTACCCGTCCCATGTCAATTCATTGTTCGAACGTATAATCAATACCCATCCCGGATCAATTCATTGTCCGAACATATAATCAGTCTTATCCCATATCAATTCATGTGCTAAAAACTGCATACATATCTCATAATATCAAGGCGGAGCAATCGGGGCACAACAAGGAGTTGAGAGGTTCATTTGTACCGGCGCCATTTTGGGTGAGGTCAAGAAGGTCCAAGTATAGTCAAAATGTCTCCATCAACTTGTGGTTGGACCGGGACCTCTTTCGGCAGTCCAAAAGTTTTCGTTGAAGGGTAGCAGAGGGGACTGGCGACATGAACCATCAGTGAAAGTGGGGTGGGAGGCAACAATCTCTCCTACCGGGTCATACTGGTGTCCCACCGGAACTGATCACGTTGGTAGTCTTGCAGGATTTTGGTCATTTCAAGACTGAGGCCGGCGCCGGCATGAGCGCGCCGACGTCCCGCGGCTACGTTGTGGTCGTTCCGTGGGTGATCATGGCAGTCATTCCCCATCGGGGGTGTCTGCGGGGGTCGGGGCCCCCGTGGCTCTTATAGAATCT
This sequence comes from Lissotriton vulgaris, assembly GCF_964263255.1. Lineage (NCBI taxonomy): Eukaryota > Metazoa > Chordata > Amphibia > Caudata > Salamandridae > Lissotriton > Lissotriton vulgaris. The sequence continues at coordinate 893,896,049 of NC_141696.1, forward strand.
TCAAAGTCAAGGAGAACGTTTTTGGACGCAGGACTCATTTTCTAGCTGAACTCAGAAGCGCCGTTTCACCGCAACAGTGGACGAGACCCCCGCTGGGTGAGCGGAGCATCATTGCCTCGCAATAGTGGACGAGACCTTTTGTTGGGTGAGTGGAGCGTTGGGGGTGCAGCTGAAGGGCCCCCACCTGGGGGGGTGGGAGAGGCTCATTCGCGCCGCCTCTCCCTCCCAGCACACCCCACGCCGACACCTGGCGTTGATATCCGTGATGTCCGGACCAGGCGATAAGAGGGGGGGGGGTCGGAGGCAGAAGCAAGACATCCCCCCCCGTGGCCTGCAGGGCGCCGCTTCAGGGCCGAACGGGGAGCTCATACCAAGCCGAAGCCAGACCAGGAGATACGAGGGGAGGGGGGGGTCGATGGCATGTGCAAGACATCCCCCCCCGTTGTCGCAGCCATTATTGAAGAAAGAAGAAGAGGGGGGGGTCGGAGGCAGAGGCAAGACATCCCCCCCGTTGCCTGCAGGGCGCCGCTTCAGGGCGGAACGGGGAGCTCATACCAAGCCGGGGCCAGACCAGGAGATACGAGGGGAGGGGGGGGGGGGTCGGTGGCATGTGCAAGACATCCCCCCCGTTGTCGCAGCCATTATTGAAAAAAGAAGAGGATGGGACAAGGGATCCTGTTGGCCTCGGCTCCTCTCCTGACCCACCTTACGCGACGACCTCTCCGGCCGACGGCTGCCAGCAGGACCCGCCCTACACGTGCCGAAGGCCTCGTCTTCCGATGGGCGTAGCAGCGAACCTGTTGCACTTCGGGAGTTACCCGGAATGGGGGTAGGTATCTGCTGATTTGTATCTATTTCATGTTACCATTATTGGGCGTGGCGGGCGGTGGGACAGACATGCTTGGAGCAGTGGGGGTGTGGCGGAGCCTAGCTACCTCGTGGCTGCCGTAACGTCAAGCTTGGCTTCTCTCACCACTTTCATGTTTCTTATTTCTAGCGAAGTCAAAAACTCATCAGTGGCCTACTGATTTTGTTCGATTTCTTTCCCTTCCTTTTCAAGTGTGTTTCATGCTAAAGTTTCTGTTTAACAGGATACAGTGATTACTTCGTATTTTACATATGTCTTCTTTATTAGGGGTACCCTCTGGTTGAGCTTGCTAGATCACCCTTTAAAGTTACAACTACGAAAACCTACTTAATTAAGCTGTTGAATTCGGCTGCAAATGTAAAGCATAAGTTCAAGCTAGCATATCATATGTCTAAAAGGTTTAACATAATTGATATGCAAATTTAAATACTACCCTTTCTTAATGGTGACACCTTATCTCTCCTATATCCCACAATTTCCATGAGCAAAGCAAAAGAAATTCTGAGGCCCTGAAGAAATAAGGCTTACTGTGGGGTTCAACTCAATCTGGTGTTTGGGAGATTCCATGTTTTAGGGTGATATTCTGTGACAGGGTGCAGGCACCAGAAGAATTTTAGCCTAGTTCATCACATTGGAGAATGAGGGTCTGGGTAAATATCTAATCTGGTGAAGAACCATCCCTTCTTTAAACCCCATGGTGACCAACTATAGTTTATTCTCTATTTCGTTCCCTTGCCATAACAAAATAAAAGTCTTGGGTTATTTATGGAAGGGAATACTTTTTGTCTCTTCCAATTTTTAAAAGAAAAGAGGAGGGGGGGGCAGCGTTCAAAGTACATCAGTGTGCATAAATACGAAAATGTTTTTACCTACCACGTACTTGACATTTTACAGCTTTTCATATTTGCTATTAAAAAACCATTAAAATTCACTGAAAAAACCATAGGTTATAGATCATATATAGTTAGGAATTAGCATTTACAAAACCTTAATTTACTCGCACAAAACCATTGAAATTCGCATATATAGTTGCGCTAACTATATATCGCGCACCCGCAATCCACTGCTGATGATGTCACATATTACATCATTCATGACATGGTCAGTGACATCACTGATGACATCACTGATGACATCATCCAGTGACTGTATGTTTCTGTAAAGTTAAAATATGTCTTACATATTGAAGAATGAGTGGATGTATAAGTGTCTGGATGAAGGATTTAGTAGGTGCATGACTGACTGTATGAGAGAGTGATTAAATGGTGGTGGAATAGCCATAGTATACAGAGAAGAAATCCGCCTCCATACCACACCCCTATCCGTCAAAGAATGTGAAGCCATGGCCTTCAGTTGCACCCTGTCCAAAAAACAATCATTCGCTGGGACACTAGTGTATCGTCCCCCTGGTTCACGTACTAAATTTCTTGCCAATTTCCATTCCATCTTGGAAAATTCTATAGGATCGACGCATTACACTATCTTGGGTGACTTAAATTTTCACCTAGAGATAACAGATGATGCAGACTCTATTACTATTCTAAATGATTGCCTAGCAGCCGGCCTCCATCAATTAGTTGAAGCCCCTACCCACATCGCAGGACATACTTTGGATGCGATATTCACGAACAATAACGACATCACGGTCTCCAGAGTAGAACCTCTTACATGGACTGATCACTCGGTGGTATATTTTAACATCAAATTGAATCCTATGACTATAGTACCAACTAAACCACCACCCCATACTACATCAAGGAACTGGAAAAATCTTAAGATCCCTGAATTTTCCACAATGTTAACGGAATCACTGCAAAACACCTACTCTGATCCTGACATAGCATCCAACAACTATCTTACACACCTCACCCAAGCATGCAATACTTTCGCCCCCCTCAAAACTTCCAATAGAAATCGTCATACCCCATCAGCACCTTCGGTTCTCGGAGGATCTCCGTAGGCAAAAACAACACTGCCGAAACCTAGAAAGGAGATGGCGCAAGCATTATTTTCCATCCGATAAATTAATCTATAAATCAGCCTTGACCAATTATAAACAAATAATCTTCACTCAGAAGACTAACTATTTTGTGTCACAAATTAACTCGGCACAAAACTCCACCAAACAATTGTTTCAGGTAGTGAACCAGCTTTCCAATCCCCCGGCACCCCCGGAGGACACATCCCAACAACTCTGTGACTCGCTTGCCAAGTTTTTTACAGACAAGGTTATGTCAATCTTTAGCACTTTTTCCCCTTCCATCCATCCTAGGGCATCAACATCTTCACCTGACCCTTCAAACACCTCAGTCACTTTTTCTCATTTTCAAGAAACCTCCCAAGAGTGTATCCAACACCTCATAACTAAAATCAAATCTGGTTCCCCCACTGACCCATGTCCACCTTCTATCCTTAATTCGATCGCACACATTATTTCACCAGCAATTTCTAACATTTGTAACACCATGTTCAGTACAGGAATATACCCCTCAGTATGGAAACAAGCAGTCATACGTCCACTTCTTAAAAAGCCTAACCTAGACCCGGGAGATCCAGCTAGCTACAGGCCCATTGCCTGTCTACCCTTTCCGTCCAAGATATTCGAGAGTCTTATGAACACGCAACTCTCTAACTTCATCGAAACCAACGATCTTCTAGATGACACACAATTTGGTTTCAGACAGGCACATGGCACAGAAACAGCACTTATTAAAGCAGCTGATGAGATTAGGTCTGCTATGGACAAAGGGGGAGCGGCGGTCCTGATATTATTGGACCTGTCCGCAGCCTTCGACACGGTCGACCATACCACCTTGGTCGACCGTGTCTCTGCCTTAGGGATTACTCACAAGGCAAAAAATCTCATCTCTTCATTCCTTGAGAATCGATCCCTAACAGTCAAACTGGGTCAATTTTGTTCGCCTACTTTCTCACTCCCATGCGGCGTTCCTCAAGGATCCTCGCTAAGTCCGACATTGTTCAATATATACGTGTCGGACTTGGCGAGGGTAATCAAAGCCCACAATATCAGCCTTACAACCTACGCCGACGACACACAGCTCGTCCTATCTATCCATCAAGATGGTGCTGATGTGGCCGCCAATTTTCAATTAGGCATGTTAGCAATAAGCGACTGGATGGCTGCCAATTGCTTAAAGTTGAATTCCTCCAAGACAGAGATAATGGTCTTTGGTAAACTGGAACCCATCTGGTCTCCCGTCTGGTGGCCTGACAAGCTAGGTCCTCTCCCCACCCCGGTCACCAAGGTGAGGAACTTAGGGGTAATATTTGATGATAAATTGCTATTTACCCATCATGCTAACAATGTGGTGTCCTCTTCATTTTTTACGTTACGGAAAATAAAAAAGCTACTACCTTATATCCCCAGTTCTCATGCAAAAACACTCATCACCTCCTTGATTTTTTCACTAGGCATGGGCGGAAAATCCGTTCCGCTCGCGGATTTTGCGGATTTTCGGGAAATTCGCAATCCGCGAGATTCGCGAATCTCCCACAAAATCCGCAAATCCGCGAGCAGCGGATTTTGCTCGCACTGCTCGCACTGTTCGCGTGAGTTCGCGCCCCGCGAATAAGTGCAAAATTGCAGAAATACGATCTTAGCAAAACTGAAAGTAACTACTTACCAGGTTCAAAAGTTCAGGCTCATCATTAGTAGCCATTTCCTGTAGTGGTTCCTGAGGGGCCCCTCCAGAGTTCAGTTGCCAGTTGAAACTATTATGTGACCCTGCTCTGAACCTCAGAATAGTTACACATATGCCACAAAGGTCCTGAATTACAGCTAAGGGAGACAAGCAGGAGCCAGGCTGGAAGTTAAAATCCATTAATCAGCCCCTAATTCATTATTGTCAGTTGGGGCACGGCAGGTGTTGTAACTAATTTTGCAACAATGAAAGCACTTAGCAAGTGCAAAAGATCACTAATCAGGGCGCACTAAGGAAGCAGGTGCCAGCTAAAAAAATATTCTGTGACACATTAATCAGCCCCAAATTAATTCAGGTCACTTGAGGCAGGGAAGGTGTGCTTTGCTTTGCCGAAAATAATGTACACTGGACAACCAGAGGGTGTGGTGATGAAACAGAGGGTGGCATGGGTGGGCCAGAGGGTGGCATGAGTAGTCAGAGAGTGGCAGTGGTGACAGAGAGTGGCAGTGATGAAGAAGAGTGTCCCAAACAGGCTGGACACGTAGAAACAACAAGTTCGCAAAACTTGCGACCCGACAGGTAAGTTCGCAAATTGCGAAATTGTAAAAACCCTCGCGAACTGGCAGAAACACGGGCGAACACAAAAAAAAAAATCCGCAAATTCGCGGGAATTCGCGGATTTTGCGGATTGCGAATCCGCAAATCCGCAAAATTCGCGAACGCAAGATCCGCAAAATTCGCTCATGCTTATTTTTCACGTATAGATTATTGTAATGCTCTTTTTTTGAATGCACAGGCCAAAATTACTAATAAACTTCAGCTAGTGCAGAACGCGGCAGCCAGAGTCCTTCTCAAGATTCCCAAATTTCAATCCATCTCCTCCCACTTGCAAAACCTTCATTGGCTTTCCATCAAAAACCGCACCAGATTTAAGTCCCTCTGTATAGCATACAAAGCAATCAATAACATAGGTCCTGTTTTTCTCAGAGAGGCCTTTAAACCTAAAAACAACCCCAGAACCTTGCGCTCCTCTTCCTATCATTGTGTTAACATTCCTCGCACCCGAAGAGTTAACTGGGGAGACAGATGCTTTGTAATAGCCACAGCCAAACTTTGGAATTCTCTCCCCACCTACATCAAAATTAGCCCCACCCTCATGACCTTCAGGAGACAGTTGAAAACGTGGCTTTTCACTCAGTAAACTGCTCTTTCTGTTTAATTATTTTCTGTCTGACTACTTTTGATCTATAGCGCCGAGACACCTACGGGTATTTGCGCGCTTTAAAAGTCGCATAAATAAATAAATAAATAAATAAATAAATGTGTCTCACTGAGTGCATGGGTTAGTGACTAAACTGTCCTAATTTCTGCATCATTATATCTGTTGTTCTGTAAACTGCTGCATGTGTTGATCAGTTGCTATATGAGTAACTATATGGGTTATTGATTGGTTGCCCAAGTATTTGTATGAGAGACTGAGTGTGTGTGTGTGGGTGGCTGGGAGGTGTGTGACTTTGTGCATAGATGTGTGAGCAGTTTATTCACTAGATGTATGGGTTCAAAAGTGCATGTGGAAACAGCTGTATGGGTGGTTGACTGTGTGCATGAGTGTATTGGTGAGTGAATGGATATCTCAGTGCTACATGTCAAAGTAAGTACATATGTAAAACACAGTACATGTGAGAGTTGATATATATAAATAACTGTGCATAAGAGCCAGTGAATGTGTGAGTGGCTGTATGGATCATTGTGAACTTGTATCAGTGATTGTATAAGAGAGTAAATATGTGTTAGAACATGTTTCAATAAGTAAGGTGTGTATAACTGTATAGTTGAGGAAATGGAGGTGTGATTGATTCAGTGCATGACTGACTAGGTGTGTGAGTAACTCCATGGATGAGTGATAGTCTGTGAGTGTCTGTTTACTCTGAATGTATCTAAGGTTATATTAGAGTCTGAAGAGGTTGATCGTATTATCACATGATTGATGTCATCAGTGATGTTGTCAGTGATGTCATTTGAGTTGTCATCAGTGATGTCATCAGTGATGTCACTGACCATGTCATGAATGATGTAATATGTGACATCATCAGCAGTGGATTGCGGGTGCGCGATATATAGTTAGCGCAACTATATATGCGAATTTCAATGGTTTTGTGCGAGTAAATTAAGGTTTTGTAAATGCTAATTCCTAACTATATATGGTCTATAACCTATGGTTGTTCCAGTGAATATATATATATATATATATATATATATATATATATATATATATATATATATGTTACCACTCGATTCCAAAAAAACTGCGTTTTTTGTAAATATGGCACAAAGCTTCCTGTAAACCTTCCAGGTTCAGAAAGGGTCGGGACACTCCGGGATGCTTCAAATTAGTTTATTTAGCAACAACGGTTACAAAAGCCGACGCATTTCGCCGTAAGGCTTGGTCACGGTGAAGTTTGCACTTGATACTCCCCTTTACATACACCCAGTGATAACAATAGACATAGGACTGGCAGAGTAAAGCAACCAGAAATTCGCTGCCATCTTATAGTGGCTAATGTTTTGCGTTATAATACACAAATATCAAATTACAAAACTTTGGGGCATCGCAACTTTTTGGCATTTGTGTTTCACATTTTTTGTTAGTCATGTTGAGGTTTGCACAGTCATTTGGTGCGTTATCTTGCTACTATCGCAAGCTGCTGCCGGGTTGGGAATTGGACGTTAAGACGGTGTTATTTTCTCGCGATAGACTGCGATATGCAAGTTATGTTATGTTACTTTTGCGATGGTTATCACACGTTCTTGAGAATATACCCCTAACTTTACTACTCATAAATGTCCTTTGGGAATACCAAAAGTCGTAAAGTTAGACTTTAATCTCAGTTTACCTTTGTTAATTGGGCCCAATGTGTTTATATGCAGATTTTCCTACAGAGTGATCAGGTTGCCAAGGCCTTTGAGATCCTTGGGAGCAAGAAAAGTCAACATTATGCACAAGAAGAATAGGGACATTTCTACTAACACTCAAGCTCGAGAGTCTAGTACATTGGTGACGGTTTTCAGTGATGAGTCTACATTGGAGATCCCTAATGCCACTCTTGGGGTGTCAGATAACACCGACCTGCTACCTCACGCACTGCCACCATGTGCCAACGATAATGGTGTGTGAACACATTAAACTGGAAAGCCCTGCAGAGAGTAGGTTTTCAGCTAATTGTTTGGAGGTTCTGCACAGCTGATTTCTAAAACAGGGTGTGAAACCTCCTCAGGACTTTGGTGACAGCCTCAGAAGCTTTGCGTTTTGGTGTTTGAAGGGGGATTTAAAGTGCCTCAGGTTGCTCTCTCCACTAAGCTCCAACCCCTCCGCGACCCCACCCCGCCTCAGAGGCTGAAATATTTTCACAAGTTGGTAGGTCTGTAACACTGAGGAAACACTAGTGTGATTCCTGAAATCTGCAACTCCAAGACAGCACTAAATGCTTGTAAGTGGAGAAGGCTCTACCGTAGAAATAGAGATCTTGATAAAATTGACAATGAACTCCATACACTTAGACAAAATGTAATTTTTAATCATAGTGACTCCATTGTATTACCTCTCTTATGTGCAGCCAGGGACACAACACAGGAATGTGCACCACGGGTTTATTCACAATTATTCACTCCTTTTAATTCTTCCTCCTATTACTGAATCAGAGTTCTTCAGACAAATTCTCTATTGTCACTGCTACTACTGTAGAGCATTCAAGGGCTGAAAACACCAACATTGACGTCCTTGCCTTAAATCGCAATGCCTTACTCCGACTATTCGAAAGAATCTCAGCGCAAGAAAACTTAAAAACGAAAGACAAAAAGCAGTGAGTTCATATCGGATAGAAAACAACAGGAGTACCCTAAAAGTGATTTTTTAATTTATTTTTATTTGCAAGATGAATAAATCTGATGACTAAGTCTCCATAAACTGAAATGAATATATTCTTGTTTGTCGTATGTGGAACCTCCACTGACAGTTTCAAGCCACAGCCCGTAGGGCCCATAAATGATGGTCAAACTCTCTGCGTATCAGAATCATTTCAAGAACAAACTACTGGTGTGATTTGAATTGTCATTCAGCCACCTCAGGAACATGTGAACCACATTAGAGTAACCCTTTTCAAATACAGACAATGTTTATGAGATTACTATACATGGATATCTGGTTGCATGCACACAAGCAACTCTTATCAGCACATTTTGGGTAGCTTATACAAGCTCACCCACAGTGTTAGAAATGGGGTTTCTAGTTGGCTAGGATATGCACCTAAGCCAGACAAAACCCACCACTCTAGTCAGGGCAAGTAAGTTACACACCAAAGATAACCTGTACTTACCCCAGGTAGCTTGGCTCAGAGCAGTCAGGCTTATCCCCAGAGGCAATATGTAAAACGTTTGCGCAACACACTCACATCAGTGACACAATGAATACAGTGTCATGTGCACTTTAGAGTGCAGCAATCATTCCTCCCCCCCCCCCGATGTTACGGGAGCCAAGACCCGCCCTTACCTGCCTGATACTAAAAATAAAATGATACTAACTTTTGTTATTATCATTTTATTTTTTATTTTACACTGCTCCAAGAGTAGAGGGGCAATTCTTCTCTGCCACCGCTTTGACGCTGAGAGAGCACCTAATTAACCATCCTGGATTTCTGAGGGTGAACTGGCGTTAAAGATGATTTTAAAGTTTGTTTTAATTTTGTAATGTTTGTTGTGCGTTCAAAGACAGAGGTCAAATGTCTGTCTAGTCGTCTGACAAATTACAGCTTATTCTTTTAACATGGAGTCTTGTGCTTACTTTTCTCTCACTTACTGCAAACTGTCAGGATTTTTCAAAGTGAACTGTGTGTGTAAATCTTGCTGGGGAGAATGGTGAAGGCTTTAGAATGTTGTTTTCTTTTAGCAAACACAATAAAAATGTAAGTAAATACCTATAAGTTACCTGTACAAATATTTCAAAATATCTTAACAGTTAGGAAAGCACACATGAAGCGATTTTTCTATTTCTAAAGTGTGGTGGAAACAATGATTTTAATAGGATAAAAGCAAATCAATATGCTTTACTTGGTGATGTGCAAATGATAAACATTAGTTGGAACTCTGACGACAATACCAGTGAACTAAGAGGAAAGTCATTTGTCATGTGCATCCTATAAGTTGTCTATAGTCTTATTTTACATGGAACAACATAATACTCCATGAAGTCAAATACAAGACAGATTTTTGTACAACACACATGCTCACAAACTCCAAGGTTATTTTCATATGCAATAATGAAAAAATAGGGGGCACAGTCAAATAAAATAATTTGGTAAAGTGGCCAAACCGGGACTGATCAAAGTTTTTGTAGTTTCAAAGTGTGTAATTCAGCCACTGGATTGGTATACCTTTATCTCTCCTAATTGACTTTAAAGAATATTGTGTCGTCTTTAATTCTTCATGCATGATGTTGGATTGTGGGTAGCAGAGAGACACCACAAGAAAGCTCGGCTCAGGGTGACCTTGAAGGCTCATTAGGACCTTGAGCTGAACCAGAACCCAGCATCTGCCTCAAGCGTTCAGTGGCTCACCCACCTCTGTACTTTACTCGTGGTATCCTGTACTTGAAATAAGCGTAGAAGCTGCTGTCAGTTTGATACCTATTTTGTATGTGAAGATATCTTAACTTGCACCTCTGATGGCCATCTTCCACCTGTGCTGAATCTGAAGGGAACTCTTACACTGCTGCTAAATGCTGCACATTATGTGTGTGTCAGTCTACACACAGTCCTGGACTGCAGCTGCTGTCCATGTATTGGGCATGTGAGGGATGCTTGCATTGTTTCTGACCAGATCAGTATGTGCTCTATGGGTGCGAGGAAAATGTGTACCCCTGCCTGGTGCTGTGCCTGTTTTGTGTGTGAAAATCTTGCTATGCATGTGAGTCAATCTTACGCTCACACCCCATAGTATGAGCCTCACACTTGTACCAAATCTGAACTGCTGCTTTTTTGTATCTAATAGAGGCTTTAAATGATACTGCCCAGAGCCATTATTATTCCATCTGTTTGAAGGAAGCTTACAGTGGCCCTGCAATAGGACACCTGCTCCATGTCTTTGAAGAAAGCTTGGACTGACTATTCCTACGGTGACACACTTGTTCCATGTCTTTGAAGAATGTTTGCAATGGCCCCAAGTGTCACACTTGTTGCATGTCTTTGAATAAAGTCTTCACTGGCCCTGCAGTTGCAGTACCACATCCGTTCCCTGTCTTTAAAGGAGGTTTGCACTGACTGACCCTGCATTAGCATACTTATTCCACGTCTTTTGACGAAAAATTGCACTGGCTGGCACTGCATGTCTTTCAGGGAACACTGTGATGTTCCTGACCAGTGTACTGTGGCTTATGCGAGTGAGCCAAGGACCCTCTGTGCTCCTTCTCCCTGTGCATTGTCTATTTCTACATGTTTTAGGTCTGATCAATAGACTGTTTTAGCTATCTCACCTGCCTCATGTTTTCTTAAAAATAATACGTACAGTTGCTTAGAGAAAACTAGTTTTAGGAAAACCCACTTCCGTTATCCAGTGGGCCGATACAGCTAATACGAAACCTCTGCCTCCTATGCTACCATCTGTCCAAACTCTGCTTCTTACTAGTGAGTGGTGCACCTGTGTGTGAGCAGTGTGCTTGTCTGAGTGCAGGATAGCCACCATGTTTTTTAGGTGCATTGTGAGGAATGTGCCTGTCTGAATGCAGGATTAATATTGTATTTAGTGTGTTCAGGTTGGAGGTTGTGCCTGGGAGAGTGCAGAAAGAGACATATGCCTGTGTGAGTGCAGCATGAGAGATGTACCTATGTGAGGGCATCAGTGTGAGTGTGGATTCATGCCTAAGTCTTTGTGTGCATGCTCTTTACATGGACCAAACCTGTTGGCTTAGGTAATGCTTTTTAGAGCTTTGACTGAGTTGTAGAAATGCGGTGCTGGGAGTGAAACTACAATAGTGTGTGTATGGGAATGGTAGAGAGTTTTGATAGGCGGATGTAGACTTTGTCAAAGGAGGTTGAGGAGTGTCGAAGGCAGCTGCCATACTGGTTTGTCACCCTAGTCAGGGGACCCAGTAACTCTGGTTGCACTTGGGCCCATGGCAACCTAGCTACACCACTGTGTAGAGCACTTTGCTGCCTGTTGTCTAGCTTCACACTATAGAAGTACCATGTACATACAAACGTACAAGTTAATGATAACCAGAGCTTAATTTTTCCCAGTGTGTGTCAGTACTCAGCACGGCACTTAATTCTTAGCATCGGCACTTGTTTATGACAGTTCATCACATGATTGACTGTCTTACTATTTTTGTAGAGAGGACATGCATATACTGTTTATAAGTTCAATATACATTGAATATTCTTACAACTTTACGGAACCTGGAATTGTCCAAATGGTCATATTTGTAGGAGTGTGATGACATTGGACTGTGCTAGCAGGGACAGTGGCTGGTCCAGTCTGCGTGGCCTCCTGTAAAACACCCTGGGAGCTGGCACTTATTTTTCTACAACTCAAGCACTGGGGTAACGGTTAATTTCAAACAATTTCTACAGGAAAGTCAAATGTTGGATAATAGTATCTAAATGGTTATTTAAGTCTAGAGCAAAGAAACAGTCATTTAATGCTGACCTTGCATACTTGGAAAACAAAAAGTCCCTCAAGTACTTACAGATTTAAGTATTCTTTTCATGTTTTTTCTTATTTGATATGTGTTTCCAAACCAAACTTGCCACGCGAGTGCCGACTTTTTAGGCTAGGCATTCAACAAAATCAGCATACTTAGACTGGGGTGTCTTCAGGAGCTAAGTGACGCTGTTGGACTCATTTAGGGCATCAGGGGCCATATGGATCATATTTGGAAATAGCGATTATCTAATTGCGATTCTCTGCGAATCTCAATTAGGTAATCGCTATTCCTAATATATGAAACTCCATAAGTTTCATTTAGCGACTCCTAGTAGGTCCGAAATCGGCCTACCTCATGAATAATAATGAGGTAGGTCGCAATTTGCGACCCATTAGGAATTGCTAGAATCACAGGAATGGTGGCCTGCTGGGGTCAGCAAACCACTATGTTCGTGGTTGCTTACAAATAAAGCAATATTTTTTTATGAAGCCCGTTTCATTAAAGGAAAGGTTGCCTCGATAAAGAGAAAAATGAAAAGATTTATTTTCATTTTTTTAAAGGTAGACATTGGTCCCTGGAACTAATGTTTGCTCTGAAAAAACATTTTTGTACCATACTTAAAGGGGAAGGGGGCCCTTCCCATTTGCGAATGGGTTACCACTTTTGAAGTAGGTGGTAAATTGCAAACGTTTTGAGACCGCATTTCAACCATAAAAAACCTTCTTACAGACCGCTGTGATTCCCTATTAGGAAGGGGCGCCCTAAACATTCCCCTTTCTAATACTGAATCGGTATGTATTCGAATTCCAAATCAAGATTCAGTAACATTATACGAAATTGGAATTCATACATACCAAAACGTATGTTACAGGCCGCAAACTGCCCGGTTTGTGAATCAGGCCGTTTGCGACTGGTAAAATGCATGACACATTGTGTTGTTATGCCTTGTTTTTAAACCTTTGCGGGATAAGTATTTGAAGCCCCAATTTATTGAACACAACCTTCGTACAGTGGCAGTAGATTTTAAATTCATAAATGAACTGGGCTCAGTAAGTCCATCAATAGGTACCGCCTTATTTATGAAAAGTTGTAATATGGCTGATGGTAACACGTGGCGGTGTTATGGTTATGTTTATTAATACTGAGCTCCTTTTTTTATTTATTTTTTTACTGTATTTAAATATTTTTTGTGAAGATTTAATGTGATTGGTAATTGTTTTCTGGACTAATCAAGTTCAAATAAGCATAATTAAAATAAAAATGTAAAACAAATATTAGTAAAAAGCATTTTGCACATTCGCAAAGAATTGGATCTGCACCGAGCCTTTTTTTTTTTTTTTTACTATATTCGAAGAGAAGCTATCGTTCCCTTGGTCACAATTCAGCATGGCGATCTGTTATACATGGGGGTTACTTTTAAACTGCAGGCAAATATATTTGATAAATCACAGTATTCTTTCAGTTTCTTCGGCACCAACGTTCAGCTATAGGTTTAAATGAGATGGAAAAAGTACATTCGAATTCTCCACCTGTTTTATTTACAAAACTGTCACTAGATGGTGGTGTTGTCATACATAAAGAACACAACGCACCAATCTTGCCGCAGTAAATTTCAGTGTAGTTATTTTCTTGTTTTTTTGTATATCTGCTCTCTTCCACTTATAGTTGTTCATCTGTTAAAAACACAGTTCTCGGCAGCACTGAAAGCAAATGGGATTAATATCCCCAAATATGGTTTAAAAATATGGCAAGAAAATATAGCTGTCTTTAACGAGCAAGTACTTTAATGTTTTCTGAAATAAATTGCCTAACATTTACGGGGGCATATTTAACATTCAGATGAAAATCACGTCCAGAGAGGTTATTCCTGTAAATACTTATTTTTTTCCGTGTGGAGCCTCAGCTGAGGGCATACATTCCAGTTACTAGATTTTCTAGTGCTGCGGTTTTGCTAAACTAGATCTCTCTGCCTCTCACTCTCTCTTCTGTGCAGAAGTGCTTATCTAGTGAGTGGCAGCTGAAAGGGTGGCACGCGCTACGCTGCCAGCACCTGCTGTCATGCGTATTCCAATAGGCTCATTGTCAGAGGCAACAGATTGGTCTCATCCATTGTGAGGGATTGGTGATGAAGCGGTACTGCCAAATGAAGATGCTGTGAAGGCAGTTTTAGCGTTTACACTTAATCAACTGCTCAGATAACGCAGGCGAAGATTTATTAAGATTTAGCGCTGTCGCGCAAATCGGCGCAAAATCTTTTTTTTTCCAATTTATTTAAACTTGTTGGGGCTTATTTGTGAGGCCCTGCGTCACTTTTGGGCCGCCTTTGCATCCCATGTTGTGACATAGTGGTGGAGTTAAATATGAGCCACGTTGCGACCTATTTACAAAGTGACGCATCTAGGTAGGTACATCACTCTGTAAATCCCTGCGCCACATTATACCTGTGTTTGGTATAATGTATGCAGGGTGGGCGTTCCCCCGCATGTAAGCCTTGTAGAAGTGGTGCAGTGAAACCTATGAGATTTTACTGCACCACTTCTATGACGCCCGAGCATCAAAACCTTATGCCTGCCTCATGGCAGTTGTAAGGGTTAGGCAGTGCCATAGGCACAGGCCTACCCCATGCATTGTTGGAGTTGTGCCATTCTTACAACGCTACTCCAGCAATGTGTGGCTTTTTTCTGACGCATCTGTCTGTCCTTGTGACATGGAGCGCCGTCTATTAAATATGGCACATCCATCGTGTCGCAAGGAGTGCACAGAGAAACCGATGCATCAATGTTAATGTGTCAGTTTATCATAAATGAGGCCCGTTTAGCACTGGATATAACAGAAAAGTAACGCGAAGCATTTGCATTACTTTGTGCCTTGGGGGCTAACCAAGAGTGATGCATGGCCATGCCCATGCAACCACCCAAGGTTTCTCACGCTAAACCCAATTTACTCAGTAAAGTAGATTGGGTTCAGCATGAGAAAACTGCGCCCTTTTCACACAATGAAGGAGAAATGCTTTTATTTCACCTTCATTTTCCACCATTGTAGGTGTGCTGCACTGTACATCACTCATACAAAGAGGGAAAAGGTTTGAAGTGAGTCTCAGCATAGTATTTTACAAAACCTATGCTAGATTCACAGAGACACCCTTGAACCATGGCACCAAGGTGTCTCCATGGCGCACAGCAGCTGATTTCAGCGCCGGCACTAGTCAGAGGCAAGGAGAGTGCAATACGTTAATAAATAAGGTTTTCTCCTCCTCTCTTATTTTCCCGTAGCGCTGCGCAGCATTTACAGCTGCTGCAGTGCGCAACAAGAAAAGTTGGTAAATCTCCCCCCCAGTGTGTTAAGTGCTTGCTGCACGCATCACTTTTTATGTTTGCCAATGTAGAGTATGCTGGACTATGATATGCCATGTTATGTCGTACTACATTATGCCATTTTTTGGCATACTCTGATATTATTCTGCTTTTCGGTAAATTTTTTAATCTGTGTCAACGAAACCGAGATTTCCATTTGACAAATGACTTACACTGGCAACCGTTGAATCAGTGGCACACCAAGGGTGACGTAGGCCCTAATGCCAGAAGGAACTGGGCCCTCCTTCTGTCAGTTTGGTAGTAAAAGACACCCATAATCGGAGACTGCTGGTTCTTACCATGCTGGACTCGGGTTCCACTGCCCCTGCTGCACCATTATTAGCTCCACCCCTAAGTTGAGTCCAAGAGCAGAATTTAGGATTTTTAGGGCCACATTTATCAATTTCTCATGCAGCACAATGCAAAAGCCACAAATGCTGTGCTGTGTGAGAGGGAGAGAGCAGGAGAGTGACAAATTTACTGAAATATGGCATGCGCCTCCCCTCTCCCTAGCGCTGGCCGTGAAATCAGCTGCCGGGAGACACCTTTGTACCATAGAGCACGGGTGTCTCAGTGAGTCAAGAATAGATGTTGATACCCTAGCAGTACAAAATACTATGCTTAGACTAATTTTAAACGTTCCCATTTTGTATGTGTGCTTTACAGTGCAGCACACATGATAAGTCGGAAAATAAAGGAGAAAAAAGCATTTCTACTTCATAGCGCCTAGTTGAAGGATGGCCTATTTTCTAACAGTAAACCCTGTGTACTTATTTAGTGAATTTGGTTTAGCGTCAGAAAGCTTGGGTGGTTGCATGGGAATGCCCATGCAAGACCCATGGTACGCTCTCTAGGCGCTATGTAATGCAAAGCAACACTAAGCACTGCTTCATGTGACTTTTGTGTTACTTTCCAGTGCTAAACAAGTTTAGCTCTGGAAAGAAAATCGAACAAAAAGATTTTGCACCAATTTGAGTCACTTATGATGCACACATGGTGTGAAATATTAGTAAATCTGCCCCTTACTCTCTGTGCCTGATAAAGTACGAGTGGCCCATTGGAATGTGCGGCCTGAGGAAACTCCTGTTTGCACGGGAATGGCTATTATAAGTGGTGCAATGTTTATTGCAAACAATAAAGTTTGCACTCTCCTTACATTTCGGCAGGTTAATCCTGTCGCAATTTAATAGAGGAAAAACTACTAACCAGGAGATTTTGGTGGTAAGTAACAAGATCCATGTTATTTGCCAAAAAGACTGAAGAGAAGATTTTTCACGCACAGGCCATGATTAATCTGGCTTTCTGAGGAGACCTTTCTTGGCTTACATTTCGCAGAGCAAACTTTATTTTGGGGCAAATTAGAGTTTCTGTTTTGGGACCTAAACTCTGGAATTATCTCCGGTTCCAGCTATTACTCTCGGCTTTCAGGAAAGGATGTCAAAGTTGGCTTTTCTGCTCATTGGTCAGGTTTTTATTAGTCTTTGCTGTGGATTCTGTCACGCCTAGCTGCAGTTTTATTCAGTTAATACTTTAATAAATAAATTAATAAAAATAAAGGAACATCCTGTCAGGCTGTGTTTAAATACGTAATGTCATGGCCTTTTTTTTCTTCTGCTGTTATGCAGTGCCAGGAGACAAAAGAATATGCAAACAGTTAGTTTTTCACGTTTTTTCAGGAAAACATAAGGGGACAGATTTACAAGCCCCATGCGCCACATTTATGCCGTCATTGCGTTACTTCTGTGTCACAGCGGCTGCGTAAACAATGCACCACGTTGCGCCCTATTTACAACGTGACGCATCTAGGGGAGATGCGTCACGTTGTAAAGCCCTGGTTTCATGTGGGCGTTCCTGCTCAGGGTGGCTGTTCCATCGCAGGAACGCCTAGTAAAAGTGACGCAGTGAAATCTACAAGATTTCACGGAGTCACTCTTGCGTCCATGCTGCGCCAAAACCCTGCGCCTGCTTGAAGCAGGCGTAAGGAGTGACAACGCATGTTAGGCATAGGGCGCCCCTGAGTATTGCTGGAGCAGACTCGTGCTTGCGACATGACTCCAGCAATGCACGGCCGTTACTCCACAGGATGCGACATGCATCGCCCTATCCTTGCACCATGGTGTGCCGCATTGTAAATGCGACTCATTCGTGGTGGTGCAGGGGGGAATTGCATGTCGCATCTGTTCTGGCGCAGCCCTGCTTATTTGCAGAGATGCGCCAGAACTCGTAAATCTGCCCCAAGGTCTGTACTATTTCTAAATGGGCCCAGGCACTGTTGAGGAAAAAAACTGTTTTCTATGTCCAGTCCCCCATAGCTAACAGTCCCCAGCAATAGGCATGCTAGAATGTTGCTTGATTTGATGATGTCTTTTTGGGTGAGACATCATTCACCAGGTAGACCCTTTAACTGTTGAGGAAGAGAGTTTTATTTGGTTTCTCCTCGATCAGTGAACATCCGATCAGTAAAGTAGAAGTTGAATGAGAGAGGATTAGGAACTACTTTAAGAGGAGTGCAAAGATGAATTGTAAAATAGGTTGACATCTAGAGGTAGTCAATGAGAATAATTCTGTTAGAATGAAAACAAGTATTTTAAATTGACATCACTGACGTCTCTAGAAGTGTGTGTGTTTTTTTCAGTACAAAACGATAATGTTGTCACTGACAAATTCAATTCACCGCACTATAACGATACTTTATTCTTTGGGTTTTTGAGTGGAAAATAATGAAATAATAATACATACACAGTCATATATATATATATATATATATATATATATATATATATATATATATATATATATATATATATATATATATATATATATATATATATATATTACCTACTGGCGGTCGGATTTTTTTCCTATGGGATTTTTGAAAATTCTATGTTGAATAACTTTGGCGTTTGTGGACGGAATTGGCTGAAATTTTCAGGAAAATGGCACATTTTGTTTCTGAGCAGCCCTTGAAAATTTGGGGGGGTTTTGTCAAGGGGGGGCCGAGATAAAAGGGGGTCCCAAAACACGTTTTTCCCATTCATTTTTCCATAGGGCGGTTGGAATCACTTTTAGCTCGAACGGCTGAATGGATTTACACAAAACTTGGCAAAATTGTAGATATGGTTTGCCCAACGTCCCTTTGTTATGTCTTAAAATATGTGCTCCAGTGGATTTTGAGAAATTAACGTTTTAAAAAACAGATATATCTGTGACAGCGTCCCGGTTAGTGCCCCTGTTCGCGTACCTGACGCGTAACGGAACTTCGCTAGGAGAAGCGGATTGGCTTCCCGGTGACTGTGAACATTCTAAACAGTCCGGAGCGGCCGCCATCTTGTGTCTTGGTAGGATCGAGACACAAGATGTGGCAAAAACAAAGGGGAAAATGACCATAAGGGGGCAGAGTACATCCTCCCTGACCCCCTAGGTTTGATGAGGGGGCTTTAAAAGGGCCCTGCGGGGGAAAAAAAAAATATTATAGTTTTTGTTGGACTTGGCCCTTAAGGCAGGTTCACCCCTAATCTTTTTGCTTTAGATCTGTGATCTGTGTGGATGATTTTCTGGTCTATGCGCACTTTTTCTCTGTGCCCCAGAGTAAAGTGCGTGCATGTAGTTAGGCTGGCCTGCTCTCCCATAGGGATGCATGGGGAATGTCTGTGTCCCTAGTAATTCCTGATGTGTGGGGAGTGCATGCTCGAGTTTGGTATGTGCGTGTTCGTGGGAATGAATGCTTCGCAATGGTGTATGTGGCATGTGTGTGTCATGAGTAGAAATGCCATTTCTAGTACTTGGCATATTACTGTAAAATATGTCTGCAGTGTGATTGACTGGAGCTGGCTGGTGAGCCTGGCTCCAGGAAGGCTGGATGGGTCTGCCCGGTGGTGAGTGTGAGATTAGCATGCTTGATGGCTTGGGAGGAGTGCCCCTGGTCCCTGATGGGCCTGGACTTTCCCCAGACAATGCTGGCTCCACCCCCTGTAGTGCGACTGATGGCCCTAGCCCTGCCAGTGAATAGAGAGGGTGGTTGAGGTAAACAGAGTACTTCAAAACCAGCTGCGACTGGTTTTTCCCCCACCCTGCACCCTGAGACAAAGGGGTTTTTCTGTATAAGAAGGGGCTGTGTCCCCATACAATTTGTCCTGTCTTTGGTTTCCTTCCAGGATCTTGCCAGAGGGGGCTGCTGCTGCTGCAGGGGCCAAGAGTACCGCCACTTGGCTGTCTCCCTGCCTGGAGACCCAGTGTGCTGGCTCTGGCCCTGCCTTGCCCCTCTGCCTGCCTCCAGACCCTGCTGGAGCTTTCCTGTGCCTGGAGGTGCCCTGATATTGATTTATAGCGCTAGGCGCGCTTTCCTTGTGCCCCAGCGCTCAATAGCGCTTTGATTATCTTTTTAGCGCTGAGCGCGCTTCTTCTTGAGCCCCTAAGCGCTTGGGAGCTCTTTATTTGCATTGCCGGTGCCCACCCGGCATTGGAGCTGAATTGCCGATTTTTTTGAAGTAGCGAGTGCCACCTCGCTTTATCTCTTAATTACGAGCCGGTGCCCACCCGGCATTGCCAAGGAATCACCGCCGCAGCCCAGGAGCACTGGAAGCTGTTGCCGGGCCGCCGCGCTGCCTGCAGCGACCCGAAAGTCCCGCCCCCTGACCCCCAGGGCTGCGCTGCCATTGGCGGCCCCGGCGGAAGTCAGGCGGAGGGGAGAGCGAGACAAGGCCAGGCGGGAGGCGAGAGGAGCAGCCGGCTCCGTCCTCGAGGCTCCCCGAGTGAAGGAGAGCCCCGCGCCAGCCGCCGAGGAGACACCTCCAGCCCGAGAGACCCGGTGAGTGCCTGAAAGGAGGAGAGGGGCGTCGGGACACATTGTCGGTGTCCGCCCCACCCCCATAGCGCGATCTTGCGCGCACTACTTTATGAAGCCAGAGGGCTTCAGGGGGCATTTGTCTTGGATGCCGAGTCCCCCGTGAGGGACTCCAACGCACCCCTTGATTGAGTGAAGCCACGAGGGCTTCCAAACGGCATATCTTTGTCTTCAGAGCGGCCCCGGTTGGCAGAGGGCCGCTCCAACGTGGGCAGCATTTCTTAAGTTTGAGAGCCACGAGGCTCTGAGGGGCCATTCTGTTCTGCAAGCCCAGCGAGGCTCATTGCCCACATCATTTAGAGCCCTGAGAGAGGCTCTGGGGCACTTCCATTATTTTAAGAGCGCTGGAGCTCTAATTTGCACATTTGCTTTGGGAGCCCCTGAGAGGCTCCTTGCCCACTTTGTTCTTGAGCCCTCCTGGCTCCAACGTTGCCCAGTCCTGTTTAACAACTGTCCAGCACTTAGTGGACAGTTGCCACGTTTAGGCTTTGTGTTCTGTGCTGCCTGCGCAGACCTCCCTGACACTGAGACTCAGGGCATTCCGCCCCTTTCGAGGCCCGTTGGCCTGAGGGACATTTGTGAGTGTTGTGCTGTGTGCACCCCGCGCATTGTAATTTCTTACTATATGATTCTTGCGCAAAATGTTCTAATCTGCACCTCTGTGGTTATTATCTCATGTGCAATTGTTGATGTCCCACTTTATGTTTATCCACTTTGCTAAATGTGACCTGCATAGAGGATTGTTGATGTCCGCTTACCTTTTCTAAAAGTGACCTGATTAGGTATTTTATGTTTATCCACTTTGCTAAATGTGACCTGCATAGTAGATTGTTGATGTCCCATTTTATGTTTAGGTTTCCTTCCCTTTGCTAAGAGTGAATTGCTTAGGTGTTGGTATTCCTTCCTTAGGTCCTGATGAGAAGGTCCTAGTTACCTGCGTGATTACCTACAGTGTTTTAGGGTTGCGTAGGAGGTCTTGACTCTGTTCCAGTGATTACTGGATGTGTGTTGCATTTATAATTTTGGTGCTACTCATTCTATGTTTACGACATAAGTGTATATCTACCAGTATTATTTTCTAACAAGTGCCTACCCCTGACAGTGGTCCATGTGGCACTGTCCTGTACATAATTCCCCTTGTAAATTCTGCCCGTGCCTCTGGCACATTGTACAGTTTGCGTGTGTTATCTAATGTGTTTTGTTTATAATACAAAGGCTATTTTTTATATATCCTTGTGTAGAGTCTTTCTTTGTGGTGGGCCTTGGGTGTTGTTGCTGGGGTGCGTGAGCAAATACTTAACTCATACCGCCTCCAAGTTTAGCCTAGACTGCTCGCGCCACGTTACCTAGAGGGCGAGTGGGGGTTGCCTTGGTGTGTGACTCCCTTGCCCTGACCTTAGAAATGGTGATCCCTGACTGACCTCGACGCGAGTCTTGGCCGGCCAGGGTCCCGTTTCTAACATTGGCGGCAAGCGGTGAGGATAAGAATTTGTGTTTGCGCTGTACCACAGTGGCGACAGGCCACACTTCAAAGCTCTGCATTTTTTTAGATAACCGCATTTTGGGGATTATTGTTTTTTAGGGAAGTTCAGTTTTGCTTCTCCTGAAAGGTGTCATTTGTATTTTGTCCAGTACCTTGTTCCCCGCCCTGCTCCCAGAGTTTGGTACCTGTGTCGCTAGTGGTCAGGTTGAGAGAATCAAGGGTGGTAGAAACTGCCTTACCAGTCCGAGGGGAGGGTTGTGTGTGAATGAGTGTGTGTTACGCTGGACAGTGGAGTGCAAGTTCTCTGATAGGAATCTTGCTGAATTTTGTGATTGTATTCTCCTGTTTAGCTCAGACCCCCAAGTTCCCTGTGTCAAACTTTTCCTGAGAACGTCCGCCAAAATGGAGCCAGTTTTTGATCTCTGTAGTCTGTTTAGGTACAGTAGATTAGAGCTGGCCAGATTCTGCGAAAAGGGAGGCATAGAGGTGAGTGAGTTGGTTACTCAGTCCCAGCTTAGGGACAGCCTGATCCTGTGGCAAAAGGATCAGTGGGATCGTGAGCACAGAGAGAGAGAGAGGGCCCGGGCCGCACGCCATGAGGGTGGTGAGTCTGTGGGGAGCCCTGAAGATTCTGTTGATGATTGTGAGTTGGATGGTGATAACAGTGGATGGATGTCAGCAGAGAGTGAGGACCCCATAGATAGGGAGTCCCTTGCTGGGTCCAGTGTCAGTACCAGCGCCCCGTCCCTTTCCCTGTCCCCAGAGGAGTGGTTGGATAGGTAGGAAGAGAGGGAGTATCAGCTAGCGTTGGAACAGCTCAGGTTGGAGCATGCCAAGCTAGAGGCTGAGAGGGCCTTGTTCAGGGAGAAGGTAGCCCAAGAGAGTAGGTTACACCCTGAGTGCATGTGTAATTCTCTGGATTCCCCAGGGAGGGTGGAGTCCAGTGGTGGCAGCTTTTTAAATGTTGGTGTTGACAGTCCCACTCCCAGTTCCCCGAGCATGGTTCCTGTTTCCCCCGCAGAAGAGTTTGGGTTGAAGTTCAGGAGACTTAGGAAACTGCCTCATCAGTCTTGGTAAGACTTTGAAGATGAGTGTTGTGAAGCACTGTTTGATTGGAGAAAGACTCACGTGAACGGCAAGTCTGGCAGTTTGTTTAGCATGGTTGTCACAGAGCACCTGCTCAGTTATTGTGTGCCAGAGTTGCACCAGCACCTGTTGAGGTTTGGATCGTTCATTGCATGTGAGCTTGCAGCGGAAGCCGACCGCTGGGAAGGTGCAAGAGGTTCCTTAGCGCCGCTAGCGAGTGATTCCAATAATAGTGGGTCAGGTTTTCTACAACCCAGCGTGGTGGAGGAGGGTGAGAGTAGCCCAGCTAGGTCTCAATATAGTGAGGAGGGTGTAGGGGCTTGCTGTCTGTCTCAGTGCAGCGGAAGTAAGTGTGAGACCGAGAGTCCCCAGATGCCCGAAGCCCTGCCTCAGAGCCTGGATGGTTTCTTTAGGGAACACCAGGGTGGGGACCTATGCTTTCCTGTTAGTCCACTTGAGGGAGATCTCCTAGTGTGTGGAGGACCTGGAGCATCTGTGAGCGGAGCTTCTGTAGCTGTGGAGTCTGGCAGTACTGCTCCAGGAGGGAGAGCACAGAAGTCCAGTTAAAGGAGTGATTGGGGAGTGACCTGTGAGTCCTCGGAAGTCCTGGAGTGCCAGGCACTGATTCCACCAAAGGTTCTAGACCGGAGGTTGGAGGTCCAGGTTCAGGGTTTGCCTGACCTGAAGGGTGTGAGCACTGTAATCAGTGTCCTAACCAGTTCTTTCTCCAGAGGTGCCGCCCCGGTTGGGAGGGAGCAGGACTCTGGAAGGGGGTGCAGAGGGTGGGAAAGCCCGCCTCTGACCCCGGTACCACCTGAGGGGTTAAACCCTAGGTTGGGAGAGTGGTGTTTAGAGGGTACCCCTCGCAGGAGGAGGAGGAACCCTAGGAGAAGAGGTAAGGGGAGGAGAGCCTTCCCTGAGACTCCTGGTCCACCTAAGGTTGTAGACCCTAGGCTGGAGAACCAGTGGCAGTCTAACCCTGTCTTGCAGACAGGAAGAGTGGAGCATGGCTGTTATGTGCCAGGGGTTACTACCCCCCCACTTGGTGAGTTGGCAGGAACCAGTGGCACCTTGGTGGCCTAGGGCCTGGTCCTGGCCGAGGGCAGCTGGAGAGTACCAGTGGGGTAGCCCAGTTAGTCCCTACAGTAGCTTTAGAAAGAACCCCAGGGGTTCACAGTGGCGTAAAACAGGAGGGTGTCCATGCAGTTGCGGGCCCGCGTCCTTGTTTTATCGCCCCAAGCAGGGAAGTCCATCACGGTGGTGATTGGTCTGCCCTGCGTTTTGGCTGGAAGGGGGTTGTGTTGGACTTGGCCCTTAAGGCAGGTTCACCCCTAATCTTTTTGCTTTAGATCTGTGATCTGTGTGGATGATTTTCTGGTCTGTGCGCACTTTTTCTCTGTGCCCCAGAGTAAAGTGCGTGCATGTAGTTAGGCTGGCCTGCTCTCCCATAGGGATGCATGGGGAATGTCTGTGTCCCTAGTAATTCCTGATGTGTGGGGAGTGCATGCTCGAGTTTGGTATGTGCGTGTTCGTGGGAATGAATGCTTCGCAATGGTGTATTTGGCATGTGTGTGTCATGAGTAGAAATGCCATTTCTAGTACTTGGCATATTACTGTAAAATATGTCTGCAGTGTGATTGACTGGAGCTGGCTGGTGAGCCTGGCTCCAGGAAGGCTGGATGGGTCTGCCCGGTGGTGAGTGTGAGATTAGCATTCTTGATGGCTTGGGAGGAGTGCCCCTGGTCCCTGATGGGCCTGGACTTTCCCCAGACAATGCTGGCTCCACCCCCTGTAGTGCGACTGATGGCCCTAGCCCTGCCAGTGAATAGAGAGGGTGGTTGAGGTAAACAGAGTACTTCAAAACCAGCTGCGACTGGTTTTTCCCCCACCCTGCACCCTGAGACAAAGGGGTTTTTCTGTATAAGAAGGGGCTGTGTCCCCATACAATTTGTCCTGTCTTTGGTTTCCTTCCAGGATCTTCCCAGAGGGGGCTGCTGCTGCTGCAGGGGCCAAGAGTACCGCCACTTGGCTGTCTCCCTGCCTGGAGACCCAGTGTGCTGGCTCTGGCCCTGCCTTGCCCCTCTGCCTGCCTCCAGACCCTGCTGGAGCTTTCCTGTGCCTGGAGGCGCCCTGATATTGATTTATAGCGATAGGCGCGCTTTCCTTGTGCCCCAGCGCTCAATAGCGCTTTGCTTATCTTTTTAGCGCTGAGCGCGCTTCTTCTTGAGCCCCTAAGCGCTTGGGAGTGCTTTATTTGCATTGCCGGTGCCCACCCGGCATTGGAGCTGAATTGCCGATTTTTTTGAAATAGCGAGTGCCACCTCGCTTTATCTCTTAATTACGAGCCGGTGCCCACCCGGCATTGCCAAGGAATCACCGCCGCAGCCCAGGAGCACTGGAAGCTGTTGCTGGGCCGCCGCGCTGCCTGCAGCGCCCCCGGAAGTCCCGCGCCTGACCCCCAGGGCCGCGCTGCCATTGGCGGCCCCGGCGGAAGTCAGGCGGTGGGGAGAGCGAGACAAGGCCAGGCGGGAGGCGAGAGGAGCAGCCGGCTCCGTCCTCGAGGCTCCCCGAGTGAAGGAGAGCCCCGCGCCAGCCGCCGAGGAGACGCCTCCAGCCCGAGAGACCCGGTGAGTGCCTGAAAGGAGGAGAGGGGCGTCGGGACACATTGTCGGTGTCCGCCCCTCCCCCATAGCGGGATCTTGCGCGCACTACTTTATGAAGCCCGAGGGTTTCAGGGGGCATTTGTCTTGGATGCCGAGTCCCCCGTGAGGGACTCCAACGCGCCCCTTGATTGAGTGAAGCCACGAGGGCTTCCAAACGGCATATCTTTGTCTTCAGAGCGGCCCCGGTTGGCAGAGGGCCGCTCCAACGTGGGCAGCATTTCTTAAGTTTGAGAGCCACGAGGCTCTGAGGGGCCATTCTGTTCTGCGAGCCCAGCAAGGCTCATTGCCCACATCGTTTGGAGCCCTGAGAGAGGCTCTGGGGCACTTCCATTATTTTAAGAGCGCTGGAGCTCTAATTTGCACATTTGCTTTGGGAGCCCCTGAGAGGCTCCTTGCCCACTTTGTTCTTGAGCCCTCCTGGCTCCAACGTTGCCCAGTCCTGTTTAACAACAGTCCAGCACTTAGTGGACAGTTGCCACGTTTAGGCTTTGTGTTCTGTGCTGCCTGCGCAGACCTCCCTGACACTGAGACTCAGGGCATTCCGCCCCTTTCGAGGCCTGTTGGCCTGAGGGACATTTGTGAGTGTTGTGCTGTGTGCACCCCGCGCATTGTAATTTCTTGCTATATGATTCTTGCGCAAAATGTTCTAATCTGCACCTCTGTGGTTATTATCTCATGTGCAATTGTTGATGTCCCACTTTATGTTTATCCACTTTGCTAAATGTGACCTGCATAGAGGATTGTTGATGTCCGCTTACCTTTTCTAAAAGTGACCTGATTAGGTATTTTATGTTTATCCACTTTGCTAAATGTGACCTGCATAGTAGATTGTTGATGTCCCATTTTATGTTTAGGTTTCCTTCCCTTTGCTAAGAGTGAATTGCTTAGGTGTTGGTATTCCTTCCTTAGGTCCTGATGAGAAGGTCCTAGTTACCTGCGTGATTACCTACAGTGTTTTAGGGTTGCGTAGGAGGTCTTGACTCTGTTCCAGTGATTACTGGATGTGTGTTGCATTTATAATTTTGGTGCTACTCATTCTATGTTTACGACATAAGTGTATATCTACCAGTATTATTTTCTAACAAGTGCCTACCCCTGACAGTGGTCCATGTGGCCCTGTCCTGTACATAATTCCCCTTGTAAATTCTGCCCGTGCCTCTGGCACATTGTACAGTTTGCGTGTGTTATCTAATGTGTTTTGTTTATAATACAAAGGCTATTTTTTATATATCCTTGTGTAGAGTCTTTCTTTGTGGTGGGCCTTGGGTGTTGTTGCTGGGGTGCGTGCGCAAATACTTAACTCATACCGCCTCCAAGTTTAGCCTAGACTGCTCGCGCCACGTTACCTAGAGGGCGAGTGAGGGTTGCCTTGGTGTGTGACTCCCTTGCCCTGACCTTAGAAATGGTGATCCCTGACTGACCTCGACGCGAGTCTTGGCCGGCCAGGGTCCCGTTTCTAACAGTTTTTTTACGGGGGGAGCACTCGGTACGCGCACCGGGAAGCGGTCCGGGGAGCGTCATATAGGGAAAATAGAACGAAAGAATGTTCAAATAATGTATGTATTGATTGTTCTTTTTGTTGTATTTTTTATTTTTTTTATTTAAGTACCTACATGTAGGTACCAATGCAGAGTCTAAAAATAAAAATACACCGTTTCCTTTGTAGATATCTTGCATGTTGTTTCAGAAGTTATTGTGGTATATGGAATTCATAGCGAAGTCTGTCAGGAAAACAGAAAGACCATGGAGGCAGGAGATGATAAAGAGATGTTAAATACACATTGGACATAATATAGTGGGAGAAAGGAAGTAACTATGAGCAAACTTACTATGTAACACAAAAAAGTTGCACAGTATATTTAAAGTCTGATTTTACATTATAATCAATTTGGTACTAGTTTAAAAAATACATATAAAAATGAATAATGTCTCAAACAATTTTGGAATTATTAAATATACATTTATTTCTCTGATTCGTTTTCAAAATTTAAATGAACTTCTAATAATTGATTGTTAGAAATGTTCTCATTTTCAATCAGGTAATCTACTGATTGTACACATTGCAGAAGTTCAAAGTCCCGTGATTCATCAAAGAATTCAGAGTCATTGGGTTCAATTTCTGTATCTTTGTTGCTTTCCAGAACAATTTCGATGGTATTTTTTTGCTCTCCTTCCATTTTTGTGCTGTAAATTGAATTTTAAAAAAATATATCAGTACATATAGGGCACTGTTGGGTTTAAGTACAGACAGGTAGTTTGGTTTTTTAAACAGTGATTTTATCTTTGGGCAATGTATGGTATCAGACTGGAAGTAGAAATATAAAAAAATGTATGTGATAAAGCCTAAGTAAATTCTTAATTATACAAGACAAGCCTAACTCCATCCATAACTAAAACAGAGAAGTCTATCTTATTCTATAACTATTACAGAGGGATAGTATATAACTAAGCATGGGCGAATTTTGCGAATCTCGCGTTCGCGAATTTTGCGGATTTGCGAATTTGCAGTCCGCAAAATCCGCGAATTCTCGCGATTTTTTTTTTTTGTGTTCGCAAGTGCTTCTGCCAGTTCGCGAGGATTTGGTACTAGTTCGCAATTGCGAACTTACTTGTCGGCTCGCAACGGTCACAACTATGTTGTTTCTACGTCTGGTTCATCATCACAGCCTCCCAGCACCCTCTGTTTCACCACTGGCACCCTCTCTTTGACCCATGCCACCCTCTGTTACATCAATGCCACCCTCTGGTTCATCATCACTGTAGAAGATGGGGGGGAAAAGCAAGCCCACCTGTCCTGCTTGAACTGACATGAATTAATTTGGGGTTAGTTTATTAACAACACCTGCCCTGCCCCAACTGACAATAATGAATTAGGGGCTAATTAATGTGTCACTGAATTTGAAGTTCCAGCCTGGCACCTGCTTGTCTGCTCCCTTAGCTGTAAATCAGGACCTTTGTGGCATACAGTTAAGGTCAGAGCAGGGTCACACAATAGTTGCAAGCAGGCAACCGAATTCTGGAGGGCTCCCTCAGGAAGCACTACAGGGAATCGTTACAAATCATGAGGTTGACCTTTTGCACCTGCTCATTGCTTTTGCAAAAATCGTTTTTCGGTTTTTTCGCGCTATTCGCGGGGAGCGGCGTCGTGCGAAACCGACCGCGGAAGCCGCCAATTCGTGCGAATGAGCTTTTTATTTTTTTGCGGCTTGTTGTTTCGCGAGTTTTTTTGCAGTATTCGCGAGCCGCTTGCAGCGCAACACGCGAATTT
Source organism: Lissotriton vulgaris (assembly GCF_964263255.1). NCBI lineage: Eukaryota > Metazoa > Chordata > Amphibia > Caudata > Salamandridae > Lissotriton > Lissotriton vulgaris. Next base: position 893,924,968 of record NC_141696.1, read on the forward strand.
ACCCCAAGGTCGAGTACGGGCGCGGCCATTTTGTTTGCGTGACGTATTTCCGTTTCCGCCCGCTATGTATAATCTCGCGCAGTAAGCGCATTGCGAGTAGAAGTTCGCACGAGATCGCAAGGGAAATCTCGCATGAACTTACTTTCGCGCTCGTGAACGGGCGCCGGCCATCTTGTTTTCCATTCATTTCCTGTGTCTGGGCATGGTGTTTAATCCTCTTGCTATCTTTGCCATCCTTTGCTTGTTTTCAGTTTTTTTTTTAACGATTTTGCTTCTTATCTATCCCTCTCTTTTCCCAGCTGTATATTTTTGTCTTTTCTGCTATTTTTCTTTACTTTTAAACTACTTTTTTAAACTCTTTTCTTTTCTTCTTCCCTATCCTATTCCTTCTTAATTTTCTACTTCCTACCTTACCTGCCCAGACCATGGTGAAGCCAGGCGCCGTGAAGCTGCCCAGGCACTTGAGGGCGGCAGCGGCGGCGGGGAGGAGGAGTCCTGGACCCCGTGCCAGGACACCATGCGGTCGATTGAGGGGGGAGCAGGTGATGCGACGGGAGATCTTCAGCCCGGAGGAAGTGGGTGCGCTGGTCTACTTCGTCCAGCGCCGCCTGCCCAGGACCATCGCGGGAGGCGGCAGGATCGCGGCCGGCGGCTACAACATGCGGGAGCGCCGGAAGCGGTGGGAGAAGGTGTGCTGGGCCATATCCCACCTCTACGGGGTCCAGCGCACCTACAGCCAGGTCACCCATCGCTGGACGGACCTCCTGGACCGGGAGTGCGACCTGCTGGACCAGCTCGGCTTGGAGATCCCCGGGCTTGGTGAGTAGTAGTAGCCATTTCATCACTCACTACTATGATGTTTTCTCCTGCTCTGTGTTGTTGTATTGCAAATATTTGTTTTTTACATGGAGCAAGCCAATAATGCCGCTGATGACGATTACATTGTAGTTAAATTATATTTCAAAATCTTCTGTGCATTTCAGGTGCACTGCTCTCCTTCTCAGTGGCGTTGCTACTATGCTTATTTGTTTTCTATTTTGTGGTCTCATTGGCCTGAGTAACTATTATGTATGAGTGTACTTTACAGAACTGCGTAATGCTAGACACTAGGGGGCAGATTACATTTACAAGCCCCTTGCGCTACGCTTACGTTGCCTTGCGTGACGCAACAGCGGCGTAAACGTGCCGCATCCCTGCGAGTCATTTACAGCATGACGCATCTAGGGAGATGCGTCACGTTATAAAGCCATGGGCCTGCACCACAATGGGTGCGTTCCTAGTACGCAGGGTGGGCGGTCCGGCGGCTGTGCGCCTCGCACAATTGCCTGCGTGAAATCTACAAGATTTAACGCAGGCACTTCTGCGACGCTGCTACGTCAATTCAATTCCTTATGCCTGCTTGAAGCAGGCGAAAGGACTGACACAGCATGTTAAGTATTGGGTGGCCCTGAGCATTACTGGAGTTGCATTGCGTTGGCGACGTGACTCCAGCGATGCGCCGCTCTTACATGACGAGATGCGTCACGCAAGTGCCTACCCTTGCGCCAGGGCGCGCCACATTGTAAATGAGGCGCATCTGCCGTGTCGCAAGGGTAACGATTCAGAAAAGGGGGTGGTGATTCAGAAAAGGGGGTGGTGATGAACAGAGTGTCTGAATTAAGCAGACCACTCTTACCCAGTCCAAAGATCAGGGCTTGATCCATCACCGTTTTTTAGCTCACTGCAAGGGTAGTTTTGCGTGACGCATTTGATCTGGCTCATCTCTGGAGATGCGCCAGAACGCGTAAGTAAGTATGCCCCTAAGGGGCAGAATTGCAATTACCGTCGCATCCCTGCAAAGTAGCAGGGATGCGCCATTAATTGTGCGGCCCGCTACCACCACCAAACATGGTGCGCCGTATTTGCAATGCGGCGCACCATGGGCCCAAAACGTCACCGAAGCTTTACTGCTGGAGTTGCGTCGCAACGATGGCGCAGCTCCAGCAATGCTCTGGGGTACCCTATCTCCCCAATGCTGGGTCAAGCCGTACGTCTGCTTCAAGCAGGTGCAGGGTTTGTGTGACGCATCATTGTCCTAAAGGTGACTGATTGAAATTTTGTAGATTTCCCTCAGCCACTTTTAGGATGTGTTCCAGCGCAGGAATGCCCTCCCTTGCGCCGGAACGCCCCCTGATGGCGCAGGGCTTTATAACGGGATGCATATCCCAAATGCGTCACGTTGCTATAATATTATACGCCGCACCATGGCGCCCTTTTTTGTTTAGCTGCTGCGTCACAAAAGTCACGCAAGAACGGAGCAAAAGAGCCGCAAGGGGCTTAAATCTGCCCCTTCCTTTGTACCCCTGACAATAAGAAAAATAGTGGCGGTGGATTGATAGTTTGACTATTTAAATGACTGGTAATGTAGCAGGCAACTGTTAGTGTTGTCACTGATCTGACTGAAATCACAATGGAGTTTGTCTGTCACTTTGCGTCTTGCCTGCGGACTGCTGCCTGCCAGTCCTAGGTGAACCTTTCAGTACTTTGTTTAGTGAGTTACGTGACTTTTGAAGTCACAGGTCCGCAAATAAATGAAAACTAACCCTAATCAATATAATTTCGCGGAAATATTTTGTTATTGTTCTTTTGAAATGTTTGATTTGGTTGACATTGACAAGCAACAATCATCCATGTTTTCTGTTCTTTCTTTCATGTTGTACGTCAGCTCCCCCCAGGGGCGAGGGGAGGACACAGGAGCAGCAGGCGGCGGATGCTGTTGAACAGGGCCAGGATCGGGCAGGCGAGGGCTCCTTTGCTGGCCCCAGTAAGTTTTCATTTTAGACTAGTACCTATTTTCCCTAGCGTTCCTCATTTGATTTTTTCAAAATCGTCTTTGATCTTCTTGTAGACTGTATCTAAATTCTTATCCTGCCTCTACTATGACTCCCTGTGGTATTACTAGATTATTCTTATTAGTCTGTCTGTGTAGCTAACTAAGATTGCACGGTTGGCGAAACTCCCATTCTAGTCAGCAATAGCTCTATCAACTTAGTGCAGTCCTCTGGGATTGCCCATAATGTCTTTTGAAGTGTTCTATCTGCTTTGAAAATTCCCAACTATAAAATGTGAATGACCACCAAGAAAGAATAAGATACTAACTTTTGGTTTGGATAGGAGAACAATCCATACCACTACAGTGGCGCAGACAATTCTTCTGCAGAAACAGAACTATGGACAATAAATAGTGCATTGCTTATCAATTATAATAGGAGCTGTTAGAGTTTCCACATACCTCTGTGATAACAGACTTTGAACCCCCAATGTCCTTACTGACTGACTACATAGTGTGGCACAGTCATTTACCTCCCGAATTCATCGATCATTGATCCCCAATGATGATTATTATCCAACGTAGCTGAAGAGTACGGAGTCAGAGTCAAGAAGTGTCAGAGGCACGGACTCATGCTTGCAAAAATTGCAAAACCTTTCGCTCAGTCACTCTAGTCACTCTGGACCAAAAAACACAGAGTCTCTCTAAGTTTAAAAGCTTTATTAAAAGTAAACACATTTATTAAAATGAAGTCATAATAAAAAAAAGAAACGTTTAACTGAGAATGTAAAAGTGGTTAGTGCTGACGATTAATTGAAGACATTTCTTGTGGTCGAGCCGAGCTCTCACCTTGTTTCAACTTGATCTTGTTGTTAGAAGTCCATCTTCTGTCTGTGTGGAAAAAAATGGTGCGTGTTAAAAAGCCAGCTCTCATCAGTTGTGCCAAAAAGTGCTGCATTACATTGTTTTCACATGTCTTCATTCCTTGACCAAATACTAGTGAGTGGTTTATTCCAACATTCTTAAATGTACTTTGTAGGTGGAACATCTGGTGGTGGGGCCAACGTGGAGGTGGTGGTGCTCGACACGGAGGCGGAGGGCAATTCCTCAGGGGAGGATGCGGCGGTTCCGGTGCCGGCTGTGAGAGTTCAGACGGTGGTGGTGGCGGGCAGAGGTAAGCTCTTATATATTCCTTACTTATTGAGATTGAAGACGTGGCTGGGAAGGAAAGAATATGAGATGCATGGCTGGGTGAATGATGAAGCAATGATTGGTGGAAGGACAACAGCCTGGGTGGGTGACACAGAAACTGTATGTGACCATATACCTGGATCATGCTACTATCTGACTCTTAGATAGCATATGTGTATCTAGAGCAGGGGTACTCATAGTACGGCCCGCGGGCCGGTGGCGGCCCGGCAAGCCTTCCTTGGCGGTGACCAGACCTTGCAGACAATCACTGCTCCCCCGGCCCCCACAGAGCAGAGTGGAGATGCAGGGCCACAAAGAGGTGAAATAGAACAAAGCCTCTGCTCTGTGGGGCCGGGCAAGCAGTGATTGTCAGGGTGGAGATGCAGGGGCGCTACAACAAACAAAGCCTCAATAATATGTTAATGGTCTTTTAAAGACCTGTTAAGTACTTTGGTTTGGCTGTCTGTGTGTGCGCGTTGAGGAAGCTGTCTCAGCCCGGGCTGAAGGCTGACACAGACAGACACACACACAGTGAGATGACAGAGGGGGAGGGAGAGGGAGGGCAGGAGGGAGAGAGAGATGGAGAGGGAGGGCAGGAGGGAGAGCATGAGTGAGAGAGATGTATGTAAATGCTGGGTCTGGTGGCTCAGTGGATGAAGGCATCTGCTGCAGGGACCTGTGTGCAACCTCATGGTCACAAGTTTTTGTTTTGCTTTAGCCCCGCCCCCTCTGACTCCGCCCCCACCAGTGCAGCCCTCGGCCACAAAATACACTGTAAATTTAGCCCCTGGGAGAAAGTTTGTGAGTACCCATGATCTAGAGAGAGTACACGGTCAGTGGATGAACTAAGTGTAACTTTGAAGAGCATGTAACACTGCACCCGCACGTCCGTTCCAGTGTAGGAAAGGCAAGGAAAAGAAGTTTAAATTTTGTCCAAATACTACCATCAATAGTAGCAGTAGTTTGTATTGCAAGCACAGCATAGATCCGGTTATTACGGTGGCCACTCCCTACCTCTCTTAATAAGTTTAGTAGTACTCAGTCATTCATGTGTGGATGTATCACTGGTCACTCAATAAAAAGCAAAGCACCTAAAGTCATCCCATATATAAGCAAAAACATCCCATGTGAAGTGATAGATAATCCGATTATTTATCTTCTTCAATTTTCCATTTCTAGTACTCATTTCCACTGTAGGGTGAAAGTTAAATTAATTAAGCAGTAGCCCTTGGGTTGTAACAGAGTATTCTCAGTGTCACCCGTAATAGAAAAGTAAGAGCTTCACCACCTGCATGTACTGGACGGGTACAGTAACGCAACGCAAGTCTAGGTCACTCATCATGGCGTGCGTCTCTTTTTCTCGGGTGCAAGTTTACTGCGCTGGCATTATGCCGGCTTGCAGAAGATAACGTACCAATTTTCCTAAACAAGAGACAAGAAGAAGAATAAGACTGGTGTACTTTCATAGTCGACTCCAATGGAAGTCCATAGTGCTCGTAGAATTTGTTCCTTAAACTCCCACTAATGTTAGAGCAAGGATGAAGAAGTGTGAGGTTAGATAGATAATGGCCTCAATAGTTATGTAATGCGCTTGCAAGTTGCTAGTTGTACTGCAACACAAATTTCTGCTGAATGATTGAGTTAATCTTAAAGAGCGTTGGTTACAGACTATGTCTTTCTTTCTTCATATAGATTCTCCTTCCAAACGAACAAGGAGGAAGGAGCTGGCTAGAGCGGCCCGGCAACGGAGGATCGCTGCCACTGTGGCCGAATATCGGCGGCTGGTGGCCCTGGAGGACGAAGAAAGTGTGCAGTCGACCACAACAACAACGTCGTCTGCATCGGCCTCCGTGCCCCCACGGGCTGCCACCCAGCACAGTGGTCCACCCAGACTGAGCCGGGCTGCCAAAGCCAAATGCCACCGCCGAGTAGCAAGGACAACAGCTTCCTCTCACAGCCGTTGCACCTGCAAGGCAGTGAAGGCACGCCTGCGCCGCAGTACCCTGATGGTGTCCCGCCTCCAGCAGGAGCTCCACCACTTTTCAAACGTGATGGAGGGGCTCCGCGTAGAGCACGCCTTGCTCCGCCAGGAGCATGATGCCCTGGCCCAAAAAGTAGACAGCATCCACCCATAGTATCCCTTGCCCCTTTTTTAGAGACTTTTGGGGGGTGGGAATTGGGAGTTGGGTTTTTGGGGACTTTTGAAGGACAATCGTTGGGGTTAGGGAGGGTCTTGCGGGAGATTATTTTGTTAGGGATATAAATATACTTTTTCAAACTTTATCTGAGCATACCCGTTTCTTACTGCTTGCCTGGTGGGTGGGGGTTTAACAGTGACTTTGTTTTCCTGAAAGTTTAGTTCCATTTTCTTCCTTTAAGTGTAAATGCCCAAATGTTTTCAACACTAAGTACCTCTCACAGAGTAAGTGAAGTGAATCCAAGAGTCCTAGGACTTTAGTAGTACTACCGTCAGTCTCTCGTCTCTCCTACTAATACTCCATTATCCCCCCAAACCACCAAACGCTTATCTTACCTGTAATTTGTGTTTGAAAGTAGGGCTAGACCCAGGGCTGGTTCCACGGGAAACAGCGAATAAGGTTGGCAATCTTGGTCGGATAAAATGTCCTCATAGCGGTGATACTAGTGGTGTGACACAGTGGCAGTTGCATGCCTATGAAAAAAAAGAAAACTAAATCTGGTTTGTCCTCCTGAGCAATTCAATGGTACAATAGAGAATATAGCAGGTGACAGAAGTACACTAGAACAGTGCCACATTGTAGCCTAACAAATGGTAAAGTATAACTACTAATTCGGTTGAAGTTCTTTGACATTAGCCATGGGTCTTTGTCAAGCAGAGTAAGAATATATCCTCGGATTTCTTCACCAGCCTGTTGCTATCACCTTATCCTCCCCAGCAAGTGTGTGGATTTATTGCTGTAATTTAGTCACACATCAATCAAAACCACACAGCCCGGGGGAAGAGGGTTAGGGTTTGAAAAATGGATGGGTACGGGGGTTTTTGGGAAAGGTTTTGGGAGACAAGAAAAAATAGCACAGCATGGACAAACAATTGTGAACATAAACAAATCTTTGGGTACAAACCTATCCATCAATCTTTGAAAGTGCATGCACTACTGCATGCATGTCAGTGAAAAGTAAGTAGTACTTTCGACAACTGTGGAAGAAAGAATGCGACAGTACAGGGCCTGTGTGGAATTATTGATAACTATATTCAACATAAGGTCTCTGTAGCCAGATACCAGAGAGCCTTGCTGGTCACTATAAATCCATTCACAACAACACTCAATGGGGTTGGTCTGGAAGGTATAGTAGATAGAAAAGGAGAAATTGCTTTTTTTCTAGGTGTCCCCTCACTCACCAGGGTTGCCCCTTGGTGACATGCTTCATCATTGGGGCCATCCCAGTCCTCTACGGGCTGGGGCGTGCTGCGACTTGCGAATTACGTAGGAGCACTTACAAATGACTATGTGTGGTGCAGATGTGATAGTGGAGTGGACTAAGTGATGTGTTAAGGGATCAATTTAGAAGCAGAGAGAGATCCAAGAAATGCAGTCACAGTCAGAGAAAAAGGCAAGGGATACTGTATCTATGTTGTTGTAGTTGTCCTGTTGGAAGTGGTAAGTTGCCTGCAGAAAAAAAATCCTCTTATTAGCGGCACTCCTCCATTGCAGCCGACGCTTCGTCCATCGATGTTGGTCACCAGAAGACACCCTGTAAAAAAAGCACAGCATAGACAAACAATTGAACATAAACAATTCTTTGGGTACAAACCTATCCATCAATCTTTGAAAGTGCATGCACTACTGCATGCATGTCAGTGAAAAGTAAGTAGTACTTTCGACAACTGTGGAAGAAAGAATGCGACAGTACAGGGCGTGTGTGGAATTATTGATAACTATATTCAACATAAGGTCTCTGTAGCCAGATACCTGAGAGCCTTGCTGGTCACTATAAATCCATTCACAACAACACTCAATGGGGTTGATCTGGAAGGTATAGTAGATAGAAAAGGAGAAATTGCTTTTTTTCTAGGTGTCCCCTCACTCACCAGGGTTGCCCTTGGTGACATGCTTCATCATTGGGGCCATCCCAGTCCTCTACGGGCTGGGGCGTGCTGCGACTTGCGAATTACGTAGGAGCACTTGCAAATGACTATGTGTGGTGCAGATGTGATAGTGGAGTGGACTAAGTGATGTGTTAAGGGATCAATTTAGAAGCAGAGAGAGATCCAAGAAATGCAGTCACAGTCAGAGAAAAAGGCAAGGGATACTGTATCTATGTTGTTGTAGTTGTCCTGTTGGAAGTGGTAAGTAAGTTGCCTGCAGAAAAAAAATCCTCTTATTAGCGGCACTCCTCCATTGCAGCCGACGCTTCGTCCATCGATGTTGGTCACCAGAAGACACCCTGTCCACTGCCTGCCTGATGCTGAATTGTGGCTTGCTAATGTGAAGCCTGACTCCATCCTTTTTTCCCCATTGCAGAGACTGAAACCCGGCTTGTAATTATTCAACGAAAAACAGGAAGTGATATAATATTACAACACCACTGATAAATAAATATAAGGTATGTAGGCTGTGGAGTGCAAAAAGTCACAATTTGATTTTCCTAGTAGACAGTACAATATTTTTGAAAGTGCGTACTCTGTCTGAGTCACCTTTTGAAGGATAAATAAGTAGGGGCAAATTAATGTAGCGGATCTTTCCCCTCAAGCTAGGTGTACTGTAAACTGTGTTTTAGAACAAAATTAGATCTTCCTAGCAGTGCTCCCACCCAGACCCTTACTAAAGCCAGTCACAAAAATGTAGAAGACCCCCAATCAAATCTCAAAAAACAAGGCCTAGCAGAAAACTGGTGACAAAACTTACTTTGAAAGTAAAAGTAGGCCGAAGTACCCCCTTCCTAATTACCCCTTACCCACCGTGGATTGCATTCAAACCACTTGCAAGCAACCAAGCAAAAGTATCCATAGCCAGCATCGCTCCAAGACTCGAAATCCCCCCCACTCAAACACATGCAATAGAAATACTGCTAACCCTAACGAACCCTAAGTTAAGAATAGTGGCAAAGGCTTTCTTTAACTATGCCAAATCCCCCCTTTCCCACCATGGATTTTCTTCAAATGACCTGCAACCAAAATTACACATTCTCACGAGTGCTCTAAGACCCCAGAACTCAGTTGCAAAAATCTAGAACACCCCGAAACACATGCAATGCTGCTGCTAGGGCTAACCCTAACGAACCCTAAGTTACAAAAAGTGCCAAAAGGCTTTTCCGCGAGGATTTTGTCCCAACCACTTCTACCCGGTATTAGACCTTCCCAGGAATGCCCCAAGACCCGCCAACCCACCCGCCAAGAAGCATAACACCCCCAAACAGGCCAAAAGCTAAATCTCATACTTGCAATATTTCTCGGCCTTCGGTCCAAACGCGCTGCGTAGCTAGGCCATAAGTCGGGGTTGCCACGACGGATTTCCTGAAAAGCAAATGCAATCAAGATTAGAGTGTCCCAGCAGTGCTCCCAGACCACGAAACTCACCCACAAACAGACGGAACCCCCCCTAAGAGCACCTCAAAGGCAAGCAAGTCATCAAAAACACACAAAAAAATTCGCCTGGGATTTGGTCCAAACCACTTTTATCCGGTATTAGAGCTTCCCAGCAATGGCCCCAGAGCCGTCAACCCAGGAGAAAATGAGTAGAAAACCCCCAAACAGCCAAAGAGCAAAAGTACAAAAATGGGGACTTTGTCAGTTTTTCACAAATTTCCCAAATCACTCCGCGTGCGCTCTGCAGCTAGGCCCTAACTCCCCTCTGCCACCATGGATTTGCTTCAAACCTCTTGCAAAGTAAAGTATATATAGCCAGCAGTGCGCCCAGACCCCGAAACCCACCCACAAACACCAGGAAGCCCCCCAAACAGGCCCCCGAAAACGCTACATTGAGCAAAATGTCAGAAATAGCCAAAAAAAAATCGGCCTGGATTTTGTCCCAACCACTTCTACCCGGTATTAGACCTTCCAAGGAATGCCCCAAGACCCCCCAACCCACCCGCCAAGAAGCATAACACCCCCAAACAGGCCAAAAGCAAAATCTCATACTTGCAATATTTCTCGGCCTTCGGTCCAAACGCGCTGCGTAGCTAGGCCATAAGTCGGGGTTGCCACGACGGATTTCCTGAAAAGCAAATGCAATCAAGATTAGAGTGTCCCAGCAGTGCTCCAAGACCACGAAACTCACCCACAAACAGACAGAACCCCCCCCTAAGAGCACCTCAAAGGCAAGCAAGTCATCAAAAACACAAAAAAATTTCTGCCTGGGATTTGGTCCAAACCACTTTTATCCGGTATTAGAGCTTTCCAACAATGGTCCCAGAGCCGTCAACTCACCTGCAAAGAGGTACAACAACACCCCCACAAGTGCTGAGTCTTTCTTCATTGGGCGTAGACCAGCCCTCTGGTTTGATGGAAATAGGAGTCTGGAGGAGGAGGATAGAGGAGCATGTTCTTCTGAACTTGTGAACCTGAGGAATGCAGACTGCGGCAACTTCAAATCAATTAGCAAACCAGTGAAGACAGTTCTGCTGATGGGCTTGTTTTTGTGATTATCTGATTAAAGTTTGAAATATATTAACTGTGCACAACAAAGAAAGACAGACACACAGGAATAAAAGTGAATAAGGACCAAAAAGAAAGTTATTGATTCGTTGTCTCATTTTCAGGGCTCGGTATCACGGTCCAGGAATGAGAATAAGGCTTTGTCATCATACTCTGCGAATTCAGGCAGGGTGAGCTCAGTGTCACCTGACAGAGTAGAAATTCCCTCAACTATGTTGCTGGCCACCTCCTCTTCATCTGGCACGCTTTCTCGTACTCTGAAATCTGGTGGTATGAGGTGCTGATTCATCTTGATCATTGTTAACCTCTCCACATTTTTGGGCGAGAGGCGGCTCCGTTTGGGAGTTACAATGCCACCTGCAGCACTGAAAACCCGTTCAGAAGAAACGCTTGCGAGTGGGCAAGACAAGTAGTTTAAAGCCAGGTTGGTGAGCTGTGGCCACAATTCTTTTTTCCCATGCCAATACGCCAATGGGTCAGAATTAACATAGACCTCTGTTGAGTCATTCAGATAGTCCTTCACCATCGACTCAAGGTCCTCCTCATCCAAGGTTCCTCCACTTTGCTTAGCTCTTGCTGTGCCTCTGACCTTTTGAGAACCAAACCCACGCAGAGCTAGCCAATCCTCTTCAGCCTCCAATGTTTCTGTTGTGTCTCGTGCAGATGATCCGGTTGCCGGTGTCTTTAACGGCTGAGAGGTCACTTGTGCCACAGCCACAGGTGCAGAAGTGGATTGTTTTGACTGGGGATGGCCTGCTGATGTACTGCCATTTCCTTCAATTTCCAGCCGTTCTCTTTCAAACCTCTTGGCTGACAAGGCTAGCCAATGTTTGTACTTTGGAACATGTTCATCATCAAAAGGAAAGAATGCTTGGCCTGCCAGCGCCTTTTTGTAGCGTGGATCCAGAATAGTAGCACAAATGTAATGCTCTTCTGAGTGGATCTTTTTAAGGCGTTCATCACCTTGTAGGAGCTCTAATAATTTCTCAGCCAGAAGAAAAGAGTCTTGGTTTTTTACATCTTTTTCAAACACAGAACACACCTCCTTCAGTTGGTCCTCCAGCATGTACAACAATGGGATAGCTTTTCCCAAATTACAGTCCTCCTTGCTGACTGCACGCGTGAAGAACTCAAAAGGACGAAGCATGCGTGTCAGGCTTTGAACTATGTTCCATTGCGCCGCACCCATCCTCAGCTCCTCTGTACCCTCTGTAAGGAAATATTGATCAAGTTCCGTATACTGCTCATACAGACGCTCAAGCATGTAGAAGGTTGAGTTCCAACGTGTTACCACCTCCTGGATGAGTGCTTTCACTGGCATTTTACGTTGATATAGCAGGCTCCTCAGCTGCTTCCGGGCCGTAAAAGAATGGCTGAAATGCTTGCACATTTTCCGGCAGGTGTCCAATACGCTGTACGCTGCACTGCCTTTATTACACAAGAATTTTTGGACAACCAGGTTTATACAGTGCGCCAAACACGGCACTCAGAAATAGTTACCGTCCCTCATGGCCTTAACTATATTGGCGCCATTGTCCGTGGAAACATAACCAACCTGGCGTTTTAGTGGGGACAGCCAGTTAAGGACCTTTGTGTTAAAGACATCCAAAATGTTTTCTGCTGTGTGACGTTTCTCCAAACCAAACATGGCTAGTGTTGCATGTTTCCGAGCAGCTTTAAAAACAATGTCCGTGTCAACACCTGTGTTTAGCTTTGCTTTAGCCCCTGAAAAAGAGACCCAGTGTGCAGTGATGCACATGTAATCAGCGCCTGCGCCACTGGTCCACATGTCTGTTGTCATATGTATAGTGTGAACAGCACTCTTCTGCAAAGCTGCCCCAATCACCTTCAGAACATCTTCATGTAGTGCTGGAACCGCAACTCGGGCAAAATAGAACCGGCTAGGAACCTTCCATTTAGGGCAGAGCGCTGCCACTAATTCTAGAAAACCAACCCCTTCTACAAAAGAAAAAGGGAGAAGGTCCAGAGAGCTAGCATTTTAGCCAGCTTAGTGTTATACAGACACGTCAGTGGGTGGTTGCGTTCATATTGCGCTTCTGTAAACAACATCTTTTTAATGTTGCCATGGACCAAGGATTTACGGGATGATGATGATATCTTCGACCCAGTTACGCTCGCTGATGAACTTTTCCGCATTGATGTCTCACTCTCTCCCACACTCTTAGTGTGCCTCACATGGGGTGTGCTGCTGACAGGGGTACTGGGTGTAAGTGAAGTGTTTGAATCGTCTTCTTCCTCCTCGTCATCATCAGATGAAAAATCAACGTTTTCATTACGTGCAATTCCGGCTTTCTTGACCACCTCTAGGTGCGGAAACCATTGGACAGGGTGCGCTCTCTCAAGATGACCTCTCTGGCCTCCGGTACCATAGTTAGAACCAAGCTTACCACGACTAACTCGAAGCTTACAAATGCTACAAATGGCTACGTTTTCCATTTTTGGGCAAACACTAAAGAAGTCCCAAACTGGAGACTTGAAATGTCTTTGGGGGCCGGAGGAGGCGGCGATACTGGTGGTGGTGGTCCTGCTGCTAATGCCAGATGAAGTGGAGGATGTGGATTGCCGAACTTCAGTACGTTTTGCACTTTCACCACCACGAATTAAGGTCGAGGTGGGTACCTTCTTGCGAGGAAGAAATATGGAAGCGGTAGGTGTTGGTGTAATACTTAACTCCAAATCTAATGATTGTTGTGTTTCCATTTCCATTGCCTCCTCGTCGACATCATCATCACGCTCAGCAGCTTCTCGGGATAGGGTCAAAATGTCTCTTTGCTGCATGCCCGGTGGGGCTGCAGTGGCCTTTGTGATGACTGGCTCGTCGTCATCGTGAGAGGCTTCATCACCAGCAGTATCTGTCACTTCTTGTTGAGCCTCATCACACTCCATAGGTATGAGTTTTTCGACGACCTTCCTTTTACGCTTAGGTATCTTTGTCAGATCATGGTGTGCCTCACTCTCAGGCTGCCGTTGTGGTACCCATTCGTCATCCAGATCATCAGTAGGAGGTGAGCTTGAAGAAGATGTAGACAACCCCCTTGATCTTTTCCTTGCTAGGGATGTGGAAGACAATGAATGATCATCAGGAGGAGTGGCTTCCTCAAATGATACCTCGGTCTGATTGTCAATTTCCTGATGTGCCCCTACTTCGGGAGGAACAACTATTGTGGGCACTTGTGACCCTCCAAGCACCTCTGCTTGCGCATCTCCTTGCGCTGCCTCTCCTTCCACATGTACTTGGGCTTGTACTACTTGCACATGTTGTTGTTGCGGCTGTGGTTGTTCAACACTTGTCAGATGAGTTACAACAACCTGTGTTGATTCAGGGACATTGCTGCTACTTTCTTGCGATGAGCCAACATCACTGGTCGATGGTGATTGGAGAAGTACACTGACTGCCTCTGAAGCACTCAAGGGCTTTGACTTAAGTTGGCGTGGTGGTGGAGGCACTGAACCCAATGGAGCAGGGGTGCTGCTCCCAGCTTGGTCCCCAGCAGATCCTGCTGCTGCTGCAGGCGTCTTTTTTTTTTTCTCCCAAAAAACGTGGCGGTTGGCACACCAGCCTCCTTGGTAACTTGCTTCTTCTGCTCCTTACTAGCAACTTTCTTGCTAGAGGAGCTACGGAGAACTTTTTTTGGGGCCATTTTCTTCAGAGCAGGTCAGACAGCAGGCCGCAGTTGCACGAATTGTAGAGTTGTCTGAGGCCAGACGTGACGTCGCGTGACGTTATGCTGCACACACACACCGCTGCAGGACTTCTTCCTGGCACTGGTGGTTCTCTTGAGTCTTGTGCACCTAAAAACAATGGAAGACAGAGGAACATCAGTTCAGTTATACACCACAAAAAAAATCGGGAAAAAAACAGAAAAATCAGCACAATCCCATTCCATCCATGCCCTCCATGATGTTTAAGTTCAAGACAGCCCACAGAAAGACTAGGCCCATGCTAGACTCAAATACCCCTGGTGAAAAGGCCACAAGTACAGCCCCAAAAAACGAAAATCACTGAAAAATCAGCACAATCCCAATCCATCCATGCCCTCCATGATGTTTACATTCAAGACAACCCACAGAAAGACTAGGCCCATGCAAGACTCACTACCCCTGGGCATAAAGGTTGAAAAGTAGGCAAAATGGTTGCAGGCCTAACAACAAAGCCTGCATTCAAAATGGCCACTTGCCTCTCCCAGCACATGGCCAGTGCCTGTAGCAGCACTCAATATGGCCACCAGCCACATGGCCTGTCCCTCCCCATGAACACCCCCAAAAATCGAAAAACACTGCAAAATCAGCACAATCCCATTCCATCCATGGCCTCCATGATGTTTAAGTTCAAGACAGCCCACAGAAAGACTAGGCCCATGCTAGACTCAAATACCCCTGGTGAAAAGGCCACAAGTACAGCCCCAAAAAATGAAAATCACTGAAAAATCAGCACAATCCCAATCCATCCATGCCCTCCATGATGTTTAAGTTCAAGACAGCCCACAGAAAGACTAGGGCCATGCTAGACTCAAATACCCCTGGTGAAAAGGCCACAAGTACAGCCCCAAAAAACGAAAATCACTGAAAAATCAGCACAATCCCAATCCATCCATGCCCTCCATGATGTTTAAATTCAAGACAACCCACAGAAAGACTAGGCCCATGCTAGACTCAAATACCCCTGGTGAAAAGGCCACAAGTACAGCCCCAAAAAACGAAAATCACTGAAAAATCAGCACAATCCCAATCCATCCATGCCCTCCATGATGTTTAAGTTCAAGACAGCCCACAGAAAGACTAGGCCCATGCTAGACTCAAATACCCCTGGTGAAAAGGCCACAAGTACAGCCCCAAAAAACGAAAATCACTGAAAAATCAGCACAATCCCAATCCATCCATGCCCTCCATGATGTTTAAATTCAAGACAACCCACAGAAAGACTAGGCCCATGCAAGACTCACTACCCCTGGGCATAAAGGTTGAAAAGTAGGCAAAATGGTTGCAGGCCTAACAACAAAGCCTGCATTCAAAATGGCCACTTGCCTCTCCCAGCACATGGCCAGTGCCTGTAGCAGCACTCAAAATGGCCACCAGCCACATGGCCTGTCCCTCCCCATGAACACCCCCAAAAATCGAAAAACACTGCAAAATCAGCACAATCCCATTCCATCCATGGCCTCCATGATGTTTAAGTTCAAGACAGCCCACAGAAAGTCTAGGCCCATGCTAGACTCAAATACCCCTGGTGAAAAGGCCACAAGTACAGCCCCAAAAAACGAAAATCACTGAAAAATCAGCACAATCCCAATCCATCCATGCCCTCCATGATGTTTAAGTTCAAGACAGCCCTCCGAAAGACTAGGCCCATGCTAGACTCAAATACCCCTGGTGAAAAGGCCACAAGTACAGCCCCAAAAAATGAAAATCACTGAAAAATCAGCACAATCCCAATCCACCCATGCCCTCCATGATGTTTAAATTCAAGACAACCCACAGAAAGACTAGGCCCATGCAAGACTCACTACCCCTGGGCATAAAGGTTGAAAAGTAGGCAAAATGGTTGCAGGCCTAACAACAAAGCCTGCATTCAAAATGGCCACTTGCCTCTCCCAGCACATGGCCAGTGCCTGTAGCAGCACTCAAAATGGCCACCAGCCACATGGCCTGTCCCTCCCCATGAACACCCCCAAAAATCGAAAAACACTGCAAAATCAGCACAATCCCATTCCATCCATGGCCTCCATGATGTTTAAGTTCAAGACAGCTCACAGAAAGACTAGGCCCATGCTAGACTCAAATGCCCCTTGTGAAAAGGCCACAAGTACAGCCCCAAAAAACGAAAATCACTGAAAAATCAGCACAATCCCAATCCATCCATGCCCTCCATGATGTTTAAGTTCAAGACAGCCCACAGAAAGACTAGGCCCATGCTAAACTCAAATACCCCTGGTGAAAAGGCCACAAGTACAGCCCCAAAAAACGAAAATCACTGAAAAATCAGCACAATCCCAATCCATCCATGCCCTCCATGATGTTTAAATTCAAGACAACCCACAGAAAGACTAGGCCCATGCAAGACTCACTACCCCTGGGCATAAAGGTTGAAAAGTAGGCAAAATGGTTGCAGGCCTAACAACAAAGCCTGCATTCAAAATGGCCACTTGCCTCTCCCAGCACATGGCCAGTGCCTGTAGCAGCACTCAAAATGGCCACCAGCCACATGGCCTGACCCTCACCATGAACACCCCCAAAAATCGAAAAACACTGCAAAATCAGCACAATCCCATTCCAACCATTGGCCTCCATGATGTTTAAGTTCAAGACAGCCCACAGAAAGACTAGGCCCATGCTAGACTCAAATACCCCTGGTGAAAAGGCCACAAGTACAGCCCCAAAAAACGAAAATCACTGAAAAATCAGCACAATCCCAATCCATCCATGCCCTCCATGATGTTTAAGTTCAAGACAGCCCACAGAAAGACTAGGCCCATGCTAGACTCAAATACCCCTGGTGAAAAGGCCACAAGTACAGCCCCAAAAAACGAAAATCACTAAAAAATCAGCACAATCCCAATCCATCCATGCCCTCCATGATGTTTAAATTCAAGACAACCCACAGAAAGACTAGGCCCATGCAAGACTCACTACCCCTGGGCATAAAGGTTGAAAAGTAGGCAAAATGGTTGCAGGCCTAACAACAAAGCCTGCATTCAAAATGGCCACTTGCCTCTCCCAGCACATGGCCAGTGCCTGTAGCAGCACTCAAAATGGCCACCAGCCACATGGCCTGTCCCTCCCCATGAACACCCCCAAAAATCGAAAAACCCTGCAAAATCAGCACAATCCCATTCCATCCATGGCCTCCATGATGTTTAGGTTCAAGACAGCCCACAGAAAGACTAGGCCCATGCTAGACGCAAATACCTCTGGTGAAAAGGCCACAAGTACAGCCCCCAAAAACGAAAATCACTGAAAAATCAGCACAATCCCAATCCATCCATGCCCTCCATGATGTTTAAGTTCAAGACAGCCCACAGAAAGACTAGGCCCATGCTAGACTCAAAATACCCCTAGTGAAAAGGCCACAAGTACAGCCCCAAAAATCGAAAATCACTGAAAAATCAGCACAATCCCAATCCATCCATGCCCTCCATGATGTTTATATTCAAGACAACCCACAGAAAGACTAGGCCCATGCAAGACTCACTACCCCTGGGCATAAAGGTTGAAAAGTAGGCAAAATGGTTGCAGGCCTAACAACAAAGCCTGCATTCAAAATGGCCACTTGCCTCCCAGCACATGGCCAGTGCCTGTAGCTTCACTCAAAATGGCCACCAGCCACATGGCCTGTCCCTCCCCATGAACACCCCCAAAAATCGAAAAACACTGCAAAATCACCACAATCCCAGTCCATCCATGCCCTCCATGATGTTTAAGTTCAAGACAGCCCATAGAAAGACTAGGCCCATGCTAGACTCAAATACCCCTGGTGAAAAGGCCACAAGTACAGCCCCAAAAAACGAAAATCACTGAAAAATCAGCACAATCCCAATCCATCCATGCCCTCCATGATGTTTAAATTCAAGACAACCCACAGAAAGACTAGGCCCATGCAAGACTCACTACCCCTGGGCATAAAGGTTGAAAAGTAGGCAAAATGGTTGCAGGCCTAACAACAAAGCCTGCATTCAAAATGGCCACTTGCCTCTCCCAGCACATGGCCAGTGCCTGTAGCAGCACTCAAAATGGCCACCAGCCACATGGCCTGTCCCTCCCCATGAACACCCCCAAAAATCGAAAAAAACTGCAAAATCAGCACAATTCCATTCCATCCATGCCCTCCATGATGTTTAAGTTCAAGACAGCCCCCAGAAAGACTAGGCCCATGCTAGACTCAAATACCCCTGGTGAAAAGGCCACAAGTACAGCCCCAAAAAACGAAAATCACTGAAAAATCAGCACAATCCCATTCCATCCATGGCCTCCATGATGTTTAAGTTCAAGACAGCCCACAGAAAGACTAGGCCCATGCTAGACTCAAATACCCCTGGTGAAAAGGCCACAAGTACAGCCCCAAAAAACGAAAATCACTGAAAAATCAGCACAATCCCAATCCATCCATGCCCTCCATGATGTTTAAGTTCAAGACAACCCACAGAAAGACTCAGTCCACCCACCACTGAGTACCCCTGGGCAAAAGGCCCCAAAACAGCTCAAAAATCGAAAATTCCAAAATTTTAGTTGCAGCAACTGCAATGCCCCAAACAAACTTACTTGTAAAATTTCTAATCCAACAGTGATCCAAAGAAAGTCAAAAAGGCCTCAAATCAAAATATCCAGCAGCATCCACAAAAAGTAATCCTTCCAGCTCCAGATCCAAATGAAAAGTGACCAGGAGATGGACAAAGCACTGGGAGGAGCCTGCTGGACAGGAACAGGAAGTTGAAGACTGTGGGGCACTTCCTTCCTCCCACCCCCCCCCCTCCTCCCCAAAATGGACTCCTCGCTAAAAAAGTGCAGGCAAATGTCAACCTAAGGAGTTATTCAGATAAAAATCATCATTTCAAGAAGGTTTATGCTGCTTGCTGGTGGATTTCTTGTGCAGAATTGCCAATTTTATATTTTTGCTTGTGCGAGATTGTTGCTGCTCGCCGCATCTCAAATCTCGCAATTGCGAAGTACCGCGAGACGTGATCTCGCCGTACTCGCGTTGACAAACTCTCGCTGTGCAAGTTGGCAAGCCGCGATGACGTACTCGGGCTCGCCAAATTCCCGCGGGATCACACAGCAAGATCCAAAATGGCGCAGCACTCGCAAAATATCGAGAAAAACAACTCGGCAAACGATGATAAACGCCGCGCGCCGCAAAAATTGTATTACCAACGACGCGAGCCGCAAAAAAAATCCGCTGCGTGCGAATTTGCAGATTTTGCGGGAAATTCGCAAATCTCGCGGATTGCGAATTTCCCAAAAATCCGCAAAATCCGCGAGCGTAACGGATTTTCCGCCCATGCTTATATATAACTATCAGAAAATGTTTTCCTAATTAACTTAAAGTGCAGAACATACTTCAGTTTTTAAAATAACATCTTACCTTTCAAAAAGAAGTTTAAGTTCTCAGTTGAAATGCACTTGATATGTACTTCAGGAAGTAGTAGTCAAAATGGCTGTGTTTCTCTCTCTTTATTTATATATATTCAGGTACATAACCAATCAAATGTCATGAAATAATAGAAGATATTGAAAGTAGCATTTTAATTGGTTGTCAATTCTAACACTTCATAAGTGTTTTTGTTAGGTAATTTACCTCAGGATATTTAGTCAGGCTTCGAGCATAATTTTCTCAATGGAATTCCATCAAATTTGGGTAAATGGTAGGGACTGCTATGTAGTAGGGCCTATTCTATATTTGATGAAAGTGTCTGTAGTGGTTTTTCTGCAAATTACTTTTCCACCTTTTTTAATCGAGCGCTTACCGGTGCGCTCCCCGGTACGCGAACCGGCAGCGTTACGGGAGTCCTCCATTTTGTGTATCGGTAGAATTGAGACACAAGATGGAGGACAAACAATGTTCGGAATGGGTAGAAGGGGGCACGGTAGACACTTTGTGACCCTCTAGGTTTTCTGAGGGGGGTTTAGGACGCTGATATATGCAAAAATAAAAAAAATAAAAATGGAAAATTTCGCGGGGGGAACGCCCGGTACGCGCACCGGTAAGCGAACCGGGGAGCGTACTTTGGTGAAAAAAAAAAAAGTTAGAAAAAGATAAACGTTTTGAATGATCAGAGGTAGGCTAGCTCTGAAAAGAGCTATTGGGTTCTGTGGCTAATTTAGGTACCTACAAGTAGGTTCCAATGCACAGTTTTAAATAAAGGATGAATATTCTATTCCCTTCATCGGAGAAGTGCACACCATCTCTTCTGTAGATGTCTTGAATGTTGTAACGCAAGTTATTGTTGTATTGTTGCTGCACTAGCGCAGGTCGCGCTGCCAGCGAGCTGCGATATTTTAAACCTGCCTTTAGAGTATTTTGGTTTTCTTGATTTTACTTTTCCCCTGATTTTAATCCTATCATTGTGACTGGGCTGTCCCCATACTCGCATTTAATTTAAGGAAGACGCACCGCCATTCGGCGGGTCCGGTTCCCGGGGCTGGATTCCTGTGGGCGCCATCTTAGTTTGGGGTGAGTGTATTGTAGCGCGGGCGCCATTTTGGAGCGTCCCGATGCTCGAGTTGCTCAGGGAGACGCCTATTTAAGGCGGACTCGTGTTTTCTATCGCCCTGATCATTGCTGCACTAGCGCAGGTCGCGCTGCCAGCGAGCTGCGATATTTTAAACCTGCCTTTAGAGTATTTTGGTTTTCTTGATTTTACTTTTCCCCTGATTTTAATCCTATCATTGTGACTGGGATGTCCCCATACTCGCATTTAATTTAAGGAAGACGCACCGCCATTCGGCGGGTCCGGGTCCCGGGGCTGGATCCCTGTGGGCGCCATCTTAGTTTGGGGTGAGTGTGTTGTAGCGCGGGCGCCATTTTGGAGCGTCCCGACGCTCGAGTTGCTCAGGGAGACGCCTATTTAAGGCTGACTCGTGTTTTCTATCGCCCTGATCATTGCTGCACTAGCGCAGGTCGCGCTGCCAGCGAGCTGCGATATTTTAAACCTGCCTTTAGAGTATTTTGGTTTTCTTGATTTTACTTTTCCCCTGATTTTAATCCTATCATTGTGACTGGGCTGTCCCCATACTCGCATTTAATTTAAGGAAGACGCACCGCCATTCGGCGGGTCCGGGTCCCGGGGCTGGATTCCTGTGGGCGCCATCTTAGTTTGGGGTGAGTGTGTTGTAGCGGGGGCGCCATTTTGGAGCGTCCCGACGCTCGAGTTGCTCAGGGAGACGCCTATTTAAAGTCGTCCTCTCCCGCGCAGCGGGAACGCGCAGTGGGACGCCGTCGCTTAGCCGGAGTCGTGCCAGAGTCCTGCCCGTCTGCGCTCGTCCGCGTCGAGGTAGCGGGTGCGGGCTATGGACTCTGGCCTCCTGCATCTATACCATCATGTGTAATATAGCGACATTCAGGTATGATCGCGCTGACCTCTGTTCCATAAGAGACAGTCTACGGGTGTGCAACCATGCCCCTTTACCTCCTCTTTCGGGACCTTATGAGTGTGCGTGTGGCTGTTTCACTCTGGCCTCCCCTATTGGGGTGCGCCCTGCTGAGGTGACCGCCCGAAGCACTCATACGGATTGTACCGAGCGAGTACTCAATATATGGAGCTTGAATGTTAGATCTTTGGTCAAGCACTATCAGTCACTCCGGGACATGATAGATACAGACTCTCCTGATATCATCTTTCTTACTGAAACTTGGCTGCAGGACGCCGACACTGCCATAATAAACCTGGCCTTCCCTTCTACCTATACGGTGTTTACCTTGAATCGCTCGTCTAGGGGAGGTGGTATAGCCATGGCGACTAAATCCTGCTTCCCGGCTGAGTGGAAAGCTCTGGATCTTCCAATGTGTGAAAGCGCCTCTTTTAAGGTAACGGTCAGTCATCAATTTACCTTTAGTGGCGTACTTATCTATCGTCCACCTGGGAATGACACTGCTTTCAAGGCCGCTCTCGCTGATGTGGTTAGCTCGTTGGCTCCTAGATGTGCTAACTTTAACATAGTAGGTGACCTTAATATACATTTCGATCAGACATCATCTCTACCCATCAGCTCCTTGCTAGCGGACCTTGAAGCGGTGCAACTTAACCAACTAGTCACCTCCCCCACCCACACAGGAGGACATATACTTGACCCCTTCTTCACCACCTTAGTCCGGGCTAGAACATCTGACCCGATGGCGGTGGGTTGGACGGACCATATGTTGGTTAAAGTGTCATGTCCCTTAGATAACCCACAACTTAAACCTGTGGATAAACAGATCCTAAAGCGCAATTGGCGTAAACTCAAGCTGGAGGAGTTTGTCAGGATATTGGAGGCACAGCCCCTAGGCAAACCGCAGAATGTGGAACAGGGATACGAACAGTTTTGCAACTGGGTCCTTACTGCCCTCGATTCTCTTATACCCCTGCGCTGGTCTAAATGTCACGCCAAAACCCGCAGCCCTTGGTATAATGAGACTCTTGCCGAGCTCAAGAGAACCTGCCTGCAAGCTGAGAGGGCCTGGAGGAAATCCTTTGATTCCACGTTAAAATCGCTGTACTTTGCCCAGCTTAAGATCTACCACAGAGCTATCTGTCAAACCCGGGCTGCTTATTACGCAGCTGAGTTTTCCAACAGCCCCAACCCTTCCAAATTAATCTTCAAGGTACTCAAAGACCTGATGGGGAAACGGGCTACCTCGCTAGAAATCTGCACGGACTCGCACTGTGAAAGTTTGGCATCCTTTTTCGTGGAGAAGGTGCAGGCAATCTACTGAGGATTTATACCATCTGCTCCCGGGGATGCTCCTAGTGTTGTGAAGGTCTCGGTTTCTGAAACTCTGTCCTCCTTGCCGGCCATGTCTAACGAGGTATTTGACACTCTGAGCCTCAAAATTAAATCTGGCTCTCCCTTAGACCCGCTGAAGCCGGAGTTTCTTACTCTTCTCCCGCCCCTCTGTCGTGAGCCCATTTTGGATCTGATTAATCTCTCCCTCAGTGAGGGCATGGTTCCTTCCTCCTGGAAGCAAGCTGTGGTCAGCCCTATTTTGAAGAAACCCAACCTAGACCCTTTGCTCCCGGAGAATTACCGGCCCATCTCCCTCCTGCCTTGGACCGCCAAGGTCACTGAGGCACACGTAAACTCCATCCTGTCTGCCCATCTCTCTCGTAATAATATTCTTGACGAGAGTCAAAATGGGTTTCGCTCACAACACAGCACTGAAACTGCTTTGCTCTTTATGACCGAGCATTTGCGGTCAGTGCTGGATGCGGGGCAGACTGGGGCGCTCCTATTGTTAGACCTGAGCGCCGCGTTCGACACGGTGTCTCATGACATTTTGATGCGGCGCTTGGAGGAAGTAAGTATTGTGGGGAAGGCTCTTCAGTGGTTCCACTCTTTCCTCTCGGACCGTTTTTTCAAAGTAGCCATTCCACCTGGCCAGTCCTCTTTCCACTCTCTGGGCCTGGGAGTCCCTCAGGGCTCTACCTTAAGCCCCACACTGTTCAACCTGTATGTGAAACCGCTGGCCGCTGTCATCAGGCAATGTGGCCTTACCATGACATCGTACGCCGACGACACGCAGCTGGCGGTGACACTCAGTGGGGACCCTGAGGTGAATGCGCCCAGATTCCGTGCAGGACTTATAGCTGTGGCCAACTGGATGCGTAGTACCTGCCTACAGCTTAATGCTAAGAAAACCGAGGTCCTGATTTTAGGGAAGCAGGCGGAACTTTGGGGAGACCAGTGGTGGCCTCCCGAATTGGGGGTGTCCCCCATTCCAGCGGCCGAAGTTAAAATCTGGGGGTCTGGCTGGACTCTAACCTCTCTTTCACCAGTCATACAAAGAAGACAGCAGCTACCTGCTTTGGTATTCTGCGAGGACTGAGACCTGTCCTCAAGTTCTTCGACCCTCCCACGCGGCAACTGGTGGTTCAGGCCTCTATCCTTTCTCGGCTGGACTACGGGAGTGCTCTGCTGCTTGGAGTTAATCAGGCTGAGGCTACTAGGCTTCAGAGGGTGCAGAATGCTGCTGCACGGGCCATTGTGGGCCTTCCGAGACGATGTTCTGTCTCCACTGTTCTGACCTCCCTTCACTGGCTTCCGGTCAGACAGAGAATCAAATTTAAGGCTCTCTGTCTGACATTTAAGATTCTGAAGCTTTCCTCCCCTCCTGCCCTCGTGGGCCTTATCTCTCCGTATGTCCCCACGCGGTCCCTAAGGTCTGAATCTCACCATCTGGCGATTAAGCCTAGGTTCAGACTGAGTAGGATGGGAGGACGCTCTTTTCGTATTCTGGCGGTTGATCTATGGAATTCCCTTCCTGTACACATTCGTGCCCTAAATAGCCTAACTCTTTTCAGACGCGCCATTAAAACCCACCTGTTCGCTTCTGTTAATTGATTCTTTCCCTTTTCAGCTTTGACCTGTTATGTTGTGGTACCTGATCAGGCGCCAGGACGCCCCTTCGCTGGGGCAGCTGTGCGCCGAATAAAAGTTATTATTAACATATATTAAACCCATTCCATAGTCTCTCATGTAAGCAGAAACAGATTTATTCACATGTTTCCGTGCTTTCTCAAATTGTGGAAAAAATTGGTTGGACCACTTCCATTTCTGTCTTTGGCATATATTGGAATATACCAAGGCAGTTTGGAGAAAAAGTGTCATCAATTGATGAAAGGTGTTCTTTAAAAGCATTTCCAGACCAACCCCAGTCATAGTGCCCAAATCATTTCCACCACAGTGCACTATTAGGAGGTCAGGGTTTGGCAGATGCATAAAATAATTAAATTAAAAACATATAAAATATATTTTTCATTTAAAAGAAGAATACACTTTACAGCTTTTGATATTTGCTATTAAAAAACCATTGAAATTCACTGAAAAAACCATAGGTTATAGACCAGATATAGTTAGGAATTAGCATTTACAAAACCTTGAAAATTCAATTAAAAAACCATAGGTTATAGACCATCTATAGTTAGGGATTAGCATTTACAAAACCTTATTTTACTCACACAAAACCATTGAAATTCGCATATATAGTTAGTTGCACTAACTATATATCGCGCACCCGCAATCCACTGCTGATGATGTCACATATTACATCATTCATGACATGGTCAGTGACATCACTGATGACATCACTGATGATAACTCAAATGACATCACTGACAACATCACAGATGACATCATTCATGTGTTAATACGATGAACCTCTACAGACTCTGATATAACCTTAGATACACTCAGTGAAAACAGACACTCACAGATTGTCACTCATCCATGGAGTTACTCATACACTTAGAAAGTCATGCAAAGAATCAATCACACCTCCATTTCCTCAACTATACAGTTATACACACCTTACTTATTCAAACATATTTTAACACATATTTACTCTCTTATACAATCACTGATACAAGTTTTCAATGATCCATGCAGCCACTCACACATTCACTAGCTCTTATATACAGTATTTATATATGTCAACTCTCGCATGTACTGTGTTTTACATATGTACTTACTTTGACATGTAGCACTGAGAAACCAATCACTCACCAATACACTCATGCACACAGTCAACTACCCATAGAGCTGTTTCCACATGCAGTTTTGAACCCATACATCTAGTTAATCAACTGCTCACACATCTTTGCACATAGTCACACACCTCCCAGCCACCCACACACACACTCACTCTCCCATACAAATTCTTGGGCAACCAATCAATAACCCATATAGTTAATCATAAAGCTACTGATCAACACATGCAGCAGTTTACAGAACAACAGATATAATGATGCACAAATTAAGACAGTTTAGTCACTAACCCATGCACTCAGTGAGACACATTTAATCACTCTCTCATACAGTCAGTCATGCACCTACTAAATCCTTCATCCAGACACTTATACATCCACTCATTCTTCAATATGTAAGACATATTTTAACTTTACAGAAACATACAGTCACTGGATGTTGTCATCAGTGATGTCATTTGAGTTGTCATCAGTGATGTCATCAGTGATGTCACTGACCATGTCATGAATGATGTAATATGTGACATCATCAGCAGTGGATTGCAGGTGCGCGATATACAGTTAGTGCAAGTAACTATATATGCGAATTTCAATGGTTTTCTGTGAGTAAAATAAGGTTTTGTAGATGCTAATCCCTAACTATATATGGTCTATAACCTATGGTTTTTTAATTGAATTATATATATATACATACACACACACACACACATAATATGTTTGTATTTTTTTCACATTGTCATTTGCCACTGTGTATTTATAATTAGGACCTACTTACCATAGGAATTTGAGGGGCATATTTACAAGCCCATATTGCCACCACAACTTTACTGTCAGTGACGTTGTGATGGCGATAGGCGCTTCACCTTATTTACAAGGCAGCGTTAAGCCACCTAACATGGCTTAATGGTGCCTTGTAAATAGGCACTCTGTCACGCTGTAATTAGACTGAAAGGGGAGGGCAATGGGTGTTGAGGTGGGCGTTCCACTGCAGTACCCATTGATTTTGATGCTGCCCCCTATTTACAAGGGTGGCGTAAATAGGAGGCCGCACCAAAATTAAGACCAGGGAAAACCTGGCCTTTAACAGGCGAAATGAGGAGAAATGCTTTATTTCTCCTCGTTTTTGCTGTTTCCATGTGTGCTGTGTTGTGCAGCACAAATAGAAACAGCAAATTGCCATTGATTGTTTATGCCCAGGAAGCTATCCCTTCCTGCACATAAACAATCACAAAAAAAAGAAATTACCTTTTTGCAACTTCTATATGTGCTGCATTAAGCAGCACACATAAAAGTTACGAAATGTAATTCAAAGATTGTTTATGGGCAGGAAGGTTGACCTTCCTGCACATAAACAATCTTCCTCTCAATGCAGACACACTTGCACTATGGCGCAAGGGTGCCTGGTGCTAGGCTGCTAAGCTTAGCACCAGCGCAGGGGGAAATCCAGGGCTGCACTATATTTTTGGAAATATGGTTCAGCTCTGTGTTTCTGAAGTGGCAGAGTGTAGCGTTAAGCCAGGAAGGCTAACGCGGTACTCCGTCACTTCATCATAAATATGCCCCTGAGTTTTTTGGTGTGCTAACAACTTTGGAACTGTTTGACAAATCTTCATCAAACTCTCCCAAAAAAGTGAATTCACCTCAGTTCCTTAAAAGTTTCAGGTGAGTCATTAAGCGGGGTGAAGAAAGAAAGAGGGGGTCCCAAGATGCAATATCCTCATGCAATTTCCCTAGGTAATTTTAGACATTACTTTATCCAACATGGCTAAATAGAATTATACCGGATTTGGAAGAAAAGTAGACCTTTGTGCTGAAAGAATGTTTTTTGTGATGTGGTGTAAATCCGTTCACTCGTGCTTGGGAAATTAAGATAAAAAATGTATAGGTATCTGGACAGTTGGGTTCGTGGGACTCTTCTGGGAGTCCTGCGGGCATGCAACTTCAAATTAAAAAGTGATTTAATTGGCCAAGTGGGCTTATTTTCCCATTGCTGTCTCACTTCTTACTCCTACCAGTCCAGCAAGAACATGCCCTCTGATTGGCTGATCACAACATGAAAGAGAAATGCTGCCTTTGCAGACAGGACATGGAGGTACCAGTGTCCTACAAATTATAATAAAATAATTTATAAGGGGGCATGGCAGGGGATACCCTGACCCACTGGACCTTGTGGTGCGCCCGGGGCCAAATGTAAAAAGTAAACAATTGGGTTGCTGTGATCCTGCTGGCTAATTTGCATATAGCCAGGTTCTGAGCTGGGATGGTGCAGTGAGCTAAAAAACGGTGTTGGATCTAGCCCTGATCTCTTGACTGGGTGAGAGTATTCTGCTTAATTCAGAAACTCTGTCCATCACCACCCCTTGTTGTTTAATTATTTTGTCCACCATAAGCGTGGAAGGGTATACTCAGATGTGAGTCCCTTGCTCATTGCACCATCAGGATTCAAGCAAGCCGGGTCGAAGACGGCTGTAATGCCAGAAACCGGTCCCCGGAAGCTTGTTTCCTTCCCAGTGAAAGAATTGGCTTGGTAGTTTGGTTTGCCCTGTTCCCATCATGCACTGGGACAGGAACAGACTAATTTGCATATAGCCAGGTTCTGAGCTGGGATGGTGCAGTGAGCTAAAAAACGGTGTTGGATCTAGCCCTGATCTCTTGACTGGGTGAGAGTATTCTGCTTAATTCAGAAACTCTGTCCATCACCACCCCTTGTTGTTTAATTGTGATCCTGCTGGAGCACAAGATTTGTACTAGCAATTGTGAGAGTTCAGCTGGGTCAGATGACCATTTTATAAAAAGGGGCTGGTCTTTGGTGAACTGGTGGTGTGGTCCCTGCAAGTAACCCCTGCAGCCGATTGATATGGGCGATACTCGGCGGGAGTTGGCCCCTGGGAGGGGTTGGATACAAGGACTGGCCTCAAGCAAGGCTAACCCCGGACTTGCATGGCCAAAGGCTGTTAGCAGCAGGGGGTGGCCGCCTGCAGGAGTTGGGTGCAGGCCCTGCGGCCAAACACACACTGCACACTGTATGGTATGTACATATAGTTATAAATATTCCTCTACATTGAAAAAAACCCTAGAAATGCACAGAAAAAAAACAAAGGTTAAGGTGATGTTTTAGTTAGGTATGGTAATAATAAGTTACTTAACATGTAAAAAACTCTTAGAAATCCACTGAAAGAAACAAAGGTTAAAGTTACGTTATAGGTAGGTGAAAAGGTCAGTTTAAAGTAACATTTTAGACTCAACAAACCACTGAAATTCAGCACATATAGTTGAATGAAAGTAACATATAACTTGTGCCCTCACCATGCGTTGCTTATGACCTGATATATTACATCACTCATGAGAAGTTCAATGGCATTATTGATAACATCACATATGACTCTGAAATAACTTAGGGCCTCATTACGATGTCGGGCGAAAAACCTCCTCCCGACAGTTAGATTCCCCTAGACCATGTCGCAACCCTTCTGACCATCTTGGTCAGGTTGCAATCCACGTGACCAATTACGATGTTTGAAGTCGGATTGTAAACCACAGTCTTTTCAAATTGGTTCCGACTATCTCTCAGAAAATTTGTGTCGGTCAGAACCGCATCAAACCCTGATGGTCCTTGAATTCACTCTAATAAAGAGTAGAGCAGTCAGGGTTTACTAGAGGAACATGTGTTAAGCTTTTCAGAGCACAATCATGGACAATAAGTAATTGATATGACTCAAGAGAAATCCAACTCCAGTTTATAAAACAGGGTTTATATATTAATTTAGAAACCAAAATGAACATATTTGCATACATATAACTGGAGTTATAGATTGTTGAAGCACTATAAAATCAGTGCAAAAAATTCAGTGAAAATTTAACACGGCGGTCAATGGGAAAAACCACTGGTGACAATCAGTCACTTACAGCTCAATTTGTGTTGTACCGCTTCTGGGTAAAGGTGATGCAGGTCCCAGGACCAAGCCATAACAGTCATTTCAATTTCACCTGTCCATGGAGCGCATGGGCAGAGTTGTCCCGGTTGTCCCTGGTGCTAAGCGGGAGCTGCAGGAGAGCTCCTTTTACAGCTGATATGGTGCTGCTGGGGAAAAAGATGCAAAAACACAACAAAGGCTTTTACCTGAAGTTTGCAGGTGACTAGTACCACTAGCCCAAGGTGTTTGACAGTGCTTTAGGCTTCCACAGGGTTCTCTCTATCAGTAGAAACCGAGAGATAGCCAAGGGTGAGTCTGGATCAGGCAGTTCCATGTGTGTTGTCACAGGGACAGAGCATCCCTCTTTTGCTTTGGTGCAAGTTCTGTTGTCGCCGACACAGTGCCGTCTTTGTCCTCTTTGATGCAGGAATTTCAGAACTGAGGTTCTGGTGTCAGGGGTGACCCTAAATCCTAGAGGGAGTGAGGGGTGTGGTAGCAACTATCCACTGGGCTGCTAATCATCCCTAAAGCTTGTCTGCCCCTCAGGTAGCCACATACAGGTCACTTTTTCAACCCAGAACCCTCTATTCTGCCACTCCTAAGGATGGCAGAAATCTGGTTTGAGTATACAGATTTTAATGTACAGAGTCTGCTCACCCCGGAGGTGTGACTAGCCTTCTGGGGGGTGTACACCTCTATGACTAACTGATTTCCCACCTGTCTGTGTGCAAATGTGCCTGGGGCTGGGAGAGGGCAGTTTGCTTCTCTGGGGTCAGCCCAGATGCAAATCAGAGGTGGTACAGCCTATGAATCACACCGCCTTGTTGTGCCACTTCACCTGCTTGCTTAGGAGGAGGAAGGTGTGACCTTGTTCCTGCCCTAGTCGTTCCTCCTGACTCCAGGGAGTGATCACAATACCTGGCAGGGGGTCAGAATCTGTCTTGGCAGCAGCAAACACAGGAAACACAGGCTGTCAAGCCACAGCACAGAGAAGCTGGGGCAATCCGGTGGGCAACTTCTAGGGCAGCCACCTGAGTGCATGCCACATCGCCCTGAACATAAGCTTCAAGTCAGGGGTGAGAAGGCACGTTGTTTGATACCAAACATGACGATACCAAACATGACATATTTAGGTGGTACCTTAATGGAGCTGCCAGCCTCAGGTTTGCCTGGGTGCCAGCCCATGTTATCCTATGCACCGTCTCTCACTTATAGTGTCCTTTAATTGCAAAGGGCACTAAAAGGATATAAAAGGGTGCACGTACATGTCCACACCCTTAATATAATGCACCCTGCGTCTTGGGACTCTTGGAGCAGGGTCAAAACTGATTTGCATTTTGCTGGGTTCAACCTGAGGTGGCATGGTGTGCAAAATAACGATGGATTGGGATGCGGCCTCAAGTAGTTACCAGTGGCTGAGATTAATTCAAGCATTCTATCCATCACTTTTTGTATACTTTTGTCTGGTAGCCTTGCAAGCCAATGGTGGAAGTGATGCCAGAAGAAGGTTTCTGATGGCAGGAGCAGCTGAGACTCTGTCATTGGAAACCAAATGGTTCCTCCACCTCTAAATGAGACATTTGATGGGATGAGAAATCTTCAGATTTACAGTGGAAAAACCAATCTACAAATCTCTAAATTAATCTAAAAAAGTCTCCTGTTCCATTGCTAGTTTCTCCCACTCCTCATCTGCACTCAGCTGAGCCATGAACTGCTAAGTAGTTCTTTTTGCAACCCAGCAGTAGTGCCTTTGACACCAAGCAGGGCAGCAGCTTGTTTCTTCTACTCTGAGAAAGTGAA
Source organism: Lissotriton vulgaris (assembly GCF_964263255.1). Lineage (NCBI taxonomy): Eukaryota > Metazoa > Chordata > Amphibia > Caudata > Salamandridae > Lissotriton > Lissotriton vulgaris. The sequence goes on from NC_141696.1 coordinate 893,956,510, forward strand.
CAGACCAGGAGGACTCGGGACACAAACACTCATGTCCTTTATAGATTTTTGTAATACTGCACATATGCCATTCTTTAGCCCTGTAAGTTACAGGTGACCTTGATAATTAGTCCCATGGTACTCAATTTACTGACTTCTGAAGGATGGAAGTTTGGAAGTGTGAGCCACCTATGGTAGGATTTGAACTCTGCAAGGTGCTGTAGACATCTGTAGTAGGTTTAACTTGTTGAGCTGTATTGCTGTTTGGCCTGCATTGCAGACGTTGACCCTCTTGTCACACAGTGGCAGCTGGTACTGAACAAGGTTGGAGGTCGGGGTTTAAAAAAGAAATCTCACTTACCTTTGTAAGGCCGCTGACTCTCTTCCGTTGTTGTCTCTTGTCTGCTTCTCTTCCGGTCCAGAGTGAGGAAGCACACAGGCTCCCCAAAACCAATCACAACACTGCAATGCAACATTGTGATTGGTCTGAGCGCCGTGGTTCGGCACTCAGACAAGGACTGGGAGCCTGTGCATTTTCCACCCAGGCTGTGTATTACAGGCCAAACCATTATGTGCACTTAAGTGCACATATTTCCTCCTCCCCTTGCTGGCTGTGATGACAGCCAAGCCCTGCCCAACAACCTGCTTCAGCATGGAAATAAAAAATATAACAACATCGTGTTGTTATCATTTTATTTCTCCATCTTTGCACTGCTGAAAAGGAGTGGGGCGACGCTCCCTTGCCGTAGCATAGGAGCCACCACTATTACAGGAAGGGGGGATAAGGTTGTTGCATTGTGATACTTCTCTGTTAATTCTGTCACATGCCACATAGTGCAAGGAATGTTCATGGAATTCTGATGTTGATGGTTACGCTGTCAGTTGGGAACTGGGCGTGGAGCCGTCATGCAGCCACAGGTCCTCCCACGCAGCACTAATTCCCCGCCTGTGCGTGCGAATTAATGAGCAGGCGTGATCATGACCGAACCATGCCGTCATGAGCACACGCCGCCCGTGACTCATGACGGCGTGGAGCCGTCATGAGCACCGAAGTGCCGCGCTCACCCCCTAGCCCCTGCGCTGCGGTGGAATTCCTGGTGCAGAGAAGGGGTTAAAGGAAGTACTTTCTGTATCGTTGGATCCGTTATATATTTGTTTTAGGGTTCACTTCAGGCAATCACCAGAGAGCCTCAGTCTTTCGCCCTCTCTTTCTTTTTAAATTGTACTTTTTTATAGCAATAATTAGGATTCTTTAAATAGCAGCTTCACAGGGCTTGTTGCACAAAGTGGCAGTTGTTAAGGACTTAATGTATTGCTGAAATGATCCACGTTGTAAACAATTTTTACATGTATCTCCTTCTTTCGCTCTCTCCTTCTTTTCTTTCCCAGTATACCTGTATCTCTCATTATTTTGCTCTTTCCTTCTTTTCTTTCCCATCCTACCTGTTTCTCTCATTGTTTCGCTCTCTCCTTCTTTAGTTTCCCACCCTACCTGTTTCTCTCATTCTTTCGCTCTCTCTTTCTTTTCTTTCCCATCCTACCTGTTTCTCTCATTCTTTCGCCCTTTCTTTTTCTTGCCCATCCTACCTGTTTCCTTCTATCGCTCTCTCTTTCTTATCTTTCCCATCCTACCTGTATCTCTCATTCTTTCGCTCACTCCTTTTCCTTCGAAGCCTACCTGTTTTTCTCATTCTTTCGCTCTCTCCTTCTTTTCTTTCCCATCTTACCTGTATCTCTCATACTTTCGCTTTTTCTTTATTTCCTATCCCGTCCTACCTGTATCTCTCAGTTTTTAATTGTACTTTTTTATAGCAATAATTAGGATTCTTTAAATAGCAGCTTCACTGGGCTTGTTGCACAAAGTGGCAGTGGTTAAGGACTTAATGTATTGCCGAAATCATGCACGTTGTAAACAATTTTTACCAGACATACAATTTTATGTACGCAGCTTGCTGATGCTGCTTTTGTGAAGATAACAAGATGTCAGGAAGTCACATGAAATTACATTCTCTTCACAAGCATTCATGCAAAAGTGACGGGGGCTCCTATAATTGATACAAATGACGCAAATAGCGCGTGAGTACAATTGCAGGCAGTGAAGAGGTCAGCGAAAAATTACATTTATTTCTCAGAATCAATGAGATGCGCAGACGGGGCGCACGCGCTAGTTAATGCTCAAACGGTGTGAAGCTAGTCTCATCATAGAACGTAGACAAAGCTAAGAACGTTTCTGCCGCGCGCTGCACCAGACTTGGCATTCCGCTGGTGACGCGCGAGGCAAGGACAGCATCTAAATGCGCTGTTGCTATGAGATGGCGCAGCTGCGAGCGTGAAGGCTCCTTCATAGCCTGCCAATGTTTACAGTGCCTGACAATATCTCGGCCCAATGCAATTAGTCCTTCGTCTTTACAAGCACTTTAACTGGTATTATCTGTTCCAGAAAGGTCTGTTCAAATATCAGTCCAATGTAATATATGTCCGTGCGTAGGCACTCGTGAGCCTCAAGGGGATGCCATTTGCAAACAGCATCGCTTCACATGGGTAAGTACTGTCACGCGCGGCGTGGTGGCGCTTTTTTTTCATTTGTAGGTCTGGCCGTTGAGACAGCTTTAGCTGTTTCTCGAGACTATGACCATTGGTATGTAAAATTGTCATTCACATTTTCGCCCAACATAGCATACTCTGCATGGGACCATGGCAGGCCTGGCTCCAGGAATTTTTATTTGGGTGGGCCAATGGTGCATTCGGGTGGGCCACTACAGCAGTCACAGCCGTCTTGACTCGCAGGGGAGGGAGAGAGGGGGCAGGGGGGTTTAATTTAATAATATTAATTTTTAGAAAAATGTAGCTTACCTTTCCGCTGGCCGGGTCTCACGTCTTCTCGCCTCCGGCTCTCCTCCCTCTGGCAGGAACAGGATGCAGGTAGCCAGGCTCCCTCCCCAAAGCCAATCACAACGCTGCAAGCAGTGTTGTGATTGGTCAGGATGCCGCCCAGCCAAGGGCTTATGTGGAGGCCATGTTCTCAATGCAGGCTGCATTGCAGCCAATGCAGCCTGCGTGGAGACTGCATGGAGAAGGGCAGAGTGGGCATGACTAGTTTGGGCGGCCCCAGAGGGCGAACCAAACAGTCTTTGTGCACTCATGACCTGACTGCTAATTAAATAAACAAAAAACAGAAAGCGCATAACAGGGCCGGCTTTAGCACTAGTGCGAAAGTCTTTGTTTGGCGCCCCACCAATGACCTCTTTCTCCGTAGATACCATTACTACCACCCTCCATCAGTGCCCTTCATCTCTCTGTAGCACCTCTCTCATATGCATTTCATTTGTTGTATAGCATTACTCATATCAGTGAAGGGTGTCACAGTACATTACATCGTGCACACATTACACAGAGATAATGAATCATACAAATAGGTAAATCAGTCTATAGGGAATACCACATAAGCCAATTAGGATTATAAAGTGTAGGACTCACATCATCCTTACTGGTGGGCAGTATATTTTAAGAGGGTGTGGTCTGGAGAAGCCCAAACTCAGGATTTAAAGCAAACTTCAATGATTAGAGGGTTGGTTTTACTAATAAAAACGTATATGTGACCAAGCTAACTCTTTTTTTTTTGTTCAAGTCTGTTTTTATTGTGAACACAGCGATAAGCCTACAACCTCATGCTGAGGCCGGCCGCGCATAAGAGAACTCATAGGTGTATATCAACTGGGGTGGGGAAGAAGCGGTAACACAGCGCCCTGCCTACAACCCCACTAAGGGGGCTGGCCGCGTGGCTTAAGGGTGATGGTCGCAAAGGTTGGCTTCGCGCGGGTGCTATGCTGCTACGCGAGGGAGGCGCACATAGAATAGCTAACTGTAGTGTCACAGAATTTTAAGGCCCAACAGGGCTCAACTGCCCCATAGGGAGGCGAAGGCCAGGATGGCAAGTAGGAAAGGAGAAAGAGTCAGAGGGTAGCAAGGTAGAGATGAAAGGGGGGCGGGGAGAAAGAGCGGCAGCATCGTAAATCCGGTCAGGGGGCAGAGTGCGAGAGGACGTGCGGGGTTGCAACAGCGCCTGCAGGGGAAAGGGTAGTCAAGGGCAAAGTCTGCCGGGGTCTGCTGGGATAAGGGCGTCGTCAAAGAGGTGTAGAGCACGGAGCCTAGGAGGCATGTGGCGCGCGTAGCTGATGGAGCATAGGTGGCGCACAAGGGGTTCCCACACTGCTTTGAAACGTGCCTCTCTCGCTTGTATCCGCGCCGTAAGCATTTCCATAGCTAGGACCTGCCAAAGGCGCACAAACCAGGAAGCTATCGGCGGTGCTTCGGCCCGCTTCCAGTACAATGCGATGAGTTGCTTAGCTGCGCCTAGCATTTGGAGCGTGAGGATCCAGTCGCTGCGCGTGAGGGCCCTAAGCGCGGGGGGGTCAGATGCCTAGCAATAGCGTGCACACCTCCTCAGGCAGGGGGAAACCCAGCACCCTTTTGATGTGACTTAGTACCTCCTTCCAGAAGACAGCTAGATTGGGGCACGTCCACCAGATATGCACAAAGTCACCAGTCGCAGACCCACACCTCCAGCACAGCGGCGAGGTGTTAGGGAACATTTTGCTAAGTCTCAGCGGGGTATAGTACCATTGTGTGACATCTTGTAGGCGTTTTCCCTCTGGGGGATGCTGCGGTAGATTTTGCTAACTCTTTTTTAGGAACATTAGAATAATAAAAGACTGATGAAGGTCGAACTATATCGCAGCACAAAGAAAATATGAAATTCTAACTAAACCATTCAGGTTTGTATGCAACTCTTTGATGACAGCTCATAGGTCACTGTCCTATGTTAGGATTGTAACTTCTGAACTGCAAGTAACCCAAGAATCACTGTGACAAAGATGATAACCCACTGACCTCTCCACATAAAATACAGTTTATCTGCATTTCAAAACTACCAACAAAGGATTGATCTCCAGCAGGATCATTCAACACCAGTTATCTGAAATTTTTTATTGTTGACTTGCATGCATGGCCATGATAATGATAAAAACGATATAAATGAAGCATACACGAAGAATGTGCCTTGCTGGGCCTTTTCAGATTTTAAAAATTAGAACAAATAGTCACATATTTTCATTCCTACTTGGTACAAAGAACTCTGCCTCACAGTTCGATCTGATAAGTAGCTGCAGTGGTCACAAATGGTGAATTAGGACGAACAAACTTATTTTCTCCAGCACAGAATAGAAAAGGAAATATCCAGGCAGCCAGTGTCTGTGGTGGCCCTCCTTTGACTGAGGTAATTTAAAAACTGCACTGTGGAGGCACTAGGGCCCAGGAAACTCGCTGCCAAGGGCATCTGCTGACAAAGCCTCTAAATTAAGTGCCACATCTCAAAGAGACAGGCAAGGCGGGATTGGTTTCTGGATAAGTTCTGAGTTTGAGATGGGAGGTTGGTAGAGCAGTGAGGATGACTTGACTGGCCAGCATGAATTGGAGTCGGACCAGCGATCCACTGGGAAGAGGGAGGGAGCAAAACCCTGTTTTTTGCCCCATCACTTCCTGTTCCAAGTGGAGTGAAAACTGTGGCCCGCAGTAGCAGCATCTCCTGTGGTGAGGCCTCACTGTCATACCCTAAGGCCAGGGCGGGAGCTCCAACCACATGCTGTTACTGCTGGGTCTGGCCCATTGTCATTTTATATGTGACAATGGGCCGCGATAATCTGTGCTGGGCTGCGCAGATGCTGCAGCAGCCTCTTAAATTCGGATCAGGGGAGCCAGCCCGAACAATGATGGTGGGGGGTGAAATTGGCTCACATCAAGTCTCGGGCACTGGGCCTCAGGTACCGTCCGAATGCCCACCTTGCCAATCCGACGCCCAAGGCTCATGTTTGGGTGGGCAAGGCTCATGTTTGGCTGGACCTGGCTCACCTGGCCCACCCGATAGAACCGGGTCTGGACCATGGAGCAGCCCACTTTACCCATTGTCCATCATTCTTGTGACAGATTGCAAAACTCCTGTGTACATTATTTGCTTATCTAGTTCCTTTTCTATTCAGTGACAAACCTGGTTCAGGGTGTTTTTATTAACTTTAAATATGGCTATTTACATCAGGTTCCCAGTTAGATAGCAATTTATTTTTCATCTGCCTTATGAAGTTCTTTTTATCCTTTTCCATGCGTCGGATGGCCGGCGGCCGTCCAACGTCACAGTGGGCGTGTGCCGAGGACGGCCGGCGGCAGTCCGAACTGCGCATGTGTCATTTTTTTCCACACCGTGGCGGAATGTCTACCGCTGCAAAGCGGCTAAAAGGCATTTAAGTGAGAGTATAGCGTTGTAGTTGCCTGTAGTTTCGGTGCTGTGGTAGGTGGGAACTTTTTATGTGTCCTTCACAAATATTAAGAAAATGCATGACACACCTGAAAGGCTTGTTATTTAATAAATGACATAAGTAAAACTACTGCTTCAGTAAATGTTTACTCATTTTACATTAACTATATGATGGCCGCGTTTAAGTGACTGCATAGCTTTTTTCAACGGCGGATGGTGACTTTTGAAAGTGGTGAGGCGTAAAAGTGGCTGTCAAAGGATTGAAGCAAACAACCAAGTCCTACTGCTATTTGAGGGATTCATGATGACACAATTATGCATTTTTCAACAACTGTTGATAAGATATTCTGTTTAAAGCACAACCAATTGTGAGTGGCTAATTTGCCAATGAAAATGAATATATACAATCAGGAAGCATTATTAATCAGGCGTGCAGGCCTTGCCCCAGTCTTGCCACCATCATCAGCAGGGTGTGCAAAATCTCTGCAGGGGCTCATTTCTTATATTTGCATTGAGAGACGAGGTGAACTCTTTCGAACTGAGAGAAGGTTGGGAATTTAACAAAATACCTCAAGGGACAAATAAAAGTGTCTACTGCCTGGTGTGTGCAGCCTGTGTGCCCTTCACAGCCAGGTCTAGTTAAGGTACAGAAAACCTCAGAAAATAATCTGTACAAGTGGAGTAAAAATGAAATCGAGAGGACTGACTCATGAATAAAGCAAAATAAACAAAAACCCTCTAACTAGAAGAGAAGAAAGAAAGGAAAATTGGCTGTTTAAAATATTAAATACTGTTTACACGAGGAAAACAAACAATGGCAACAGCTTTGGATGTCACGAAACACTTTTAACTTACATGCCCCAGTCAGGCCGGACATGCTGAATGGCTAATTGTGCCTGCATCCCCCCGCGCCACACACACACATGCACACACACACACAAGCACACACACACGCACACACACGCACACACACATACTCACTGGTGAACAGGCACCTCTCTGTGCTCTGATTTTCACTCCGTCGCTGCTTGTAGAATTGTCAGCCACTGTAAAAATAAAATTCTGTTTAGCTTGTTGCGGTTGTGTCTTATTGTTACCGCAGGTCTTTTTACAAAATCAAAGGCATCAGACAAGGGTGCAGTTAGAGGTACGGGGCATAAAGAAGAGCACTAAATGAAATATTTTAATATCTAGTGTAGTACTTGTGCATGTGGAGAAGTGTGGCTCAATGTTTAGAGTGGCAGACCCTGATGCAGAGGTCTGGCCCAGGACCAGGGTTCAATTCCTGCCTTGGCGGTTCTTGGGCTCAATTTCCTCAGACCTGGTAATTCTCACCTCAGTGCCTATTCTAATCATGGGTCCCACTCTGCAACTCTGGGCAATAGCTTGCTTAATCTCCACAACGGCCCCAACAGCGCTGGGATGCCTGGCTTCACCTTGGGGGTGCCCGGAGTGGACATTCCACAGGGAAAAGCCAGGAAGGGTTCCACAGCTGTATGCGTACAGCGCCAGGAAACCCCGGTTGGGGTATAAGTGCGCTATACAAGTACAAATTCATTTCATTTCATGAAAGTGAAATCGACTTCCTGGAATCTGTTGTACAAATCCTTATATTGTGCAGTGCAGTGAATAAGATATGATGCCTGTTTTAGAGAACGCATCCAGTTATGGCTCCCGGCTAACCTTCACAGCTCAACAGCGAGCTCTCATGTGATGCATAGCTATTGGAAAGCGGTTTAAGATGCTGCACGGCCTTCTATCTGCAGAGATGCATGACCTTCGCATCTCCCAAGCGGGTGAAATATGTAATTATAAACTATCCGAATCCGATCTCATCACTCAGGCTTCAGCTGTAAAGTGGGCCTACATGTTAAAAACTGCCCGCCTGGGCCTTACCTGGTGTACTGTACGAGTTCACAAGTCCAGTCCTTCCCCCTACTACTGCCCTACACCAGACGGCAACCACCTGGACTAGCTGCTAGCGGTAATATCATAACAGTGCTTCAGGACGGACTGCCCCCTCAGCTCTCCGCTATTATGCAGTCTGTCCGTCTGGAGTGTAAAATGTCTGCCACTAACTGCCAACTCACGTGCATGGGAAGCAGTCAGATCATCATCGAGCCTGTGCAGACGGTCACTCGACTCCTTGGCTGCCCACCTGACACACCCTTTCCCAACTCGTCAAAGGGTGGGTCCCACCATGCCCTGTGACAAGTTGGGAAGGGGTGGGGTGACACCGTGACAAGCTCTCCTCCACTCTCTGATTGACGTGGCGAGTTAGCAATCCCGGGCTTGTAATCAAAACACCCAGGGCTAACTTAATCTCCACGCCATCGGGGTGGAGAGGGGGCCTGCCAGCTATGTCTTTGCCGAGCTGATGACATCACAGCCTTTAGGGCTGTGAGGTTGGCGGCCCGGCAAACATATAGCAGGCTTCTTTGGGCCCGGCCGCCTGGGAGCAAAGCAATCAGTCACATGACGTGACAGCGGAGCTGCGGCGGTATTGGTGAGTGGAGCACACTACAGTCTCAGAGACAGTGCCCCGTGTTCTTATTTTGAATTTATTTTATAAAATTAAATGTGATCTAAATTCTCTTGAGAAATGTAAAAATGTACCTGGGGCGGAGCCCCTACGCCCTCAAAGAGAAACCACCACTTGCTTTTTTCAAAATTGGTGACATATGCTTGCATAAAAAAAGAATAATCATTGCATCAGCTTGCAGAGGCTAGACATATTGGTTTTGCCAAAGTTTGTTACGCTACCAGAACACTGGTGCTTCTCTGGAATACTTCAGTAGTTCTGGAAAATGCTGGCACTTTAGACAATTAGTTAATGTGTAGCCTTGAGTGCCTATAGAGGACACACCTTCATAGCCCTCACATTTGTGAGGTGCAATATGTCCCTTAACTGTACACTAAGAACTACACATAAAATTGTCAATGTACATATTACAGTAGGAGTCATATTTGCGTGTCAATACCTATTTGCAGAGATGTCATAAAGTATAGGCAATGTGAGCAATTGATCAGGGCCCCCACCTTGCAAGGTGCCCCTTGGTAAAATGAGTGGGCAGTCAAAGTTCCTGCTATAGTAACACTGCGCATAAAAAAACGTATTTTTTAATTTTACATTTGAACATGCTTAACAGAAACTCAGGCCCACATTTACTAAGGATGTGCCTGGGGGAAAAGTCACGCAAAGTGACGCAAGGTAGCACACATATTTGCAAAGGTGCTAACTTTCCATCACGTTATTTTACACTGGGAATTTGCCCTTTTCTCTGCACAGACTGCACATTACCATACTTTTCACACTTTGCATCACGAGAGCATTACTTAAGTGTATTAACCCAAGTGCCCAATTGTCATTATTTTTTATTTTGATGCAAAGCCTGATCTACCAAAGATAGCCGGACCGAGCTTTGCATTATAAACCTAATCGTTCTTTGTAACAGGCCAGTGGTGTTGAAACACTTTTCAGAGTAGGGGTGCTGCTATCAATGTTACATCACTGAACTCATAGGGATTGTAAAAAATCCAAGCATCAACAAAGTGTAAAAAATAAGCAATGCCTATTCAGCAGGAGAGTGGTGAGGCTATGTAGTATGAAGTTGGTGGTGCATTTTGGAGCACACTGTTAAAAACATATTACCAAAGCATGATGTGGTAGCACACTCTCCATTGAAATTTTTACATACATAATTTCCTGAAAAATAATTATATTGCATGTAAACAATAATGAGTGAAAATCAGATTTGAGTGAATATTTGTAATTTGCGCATCTCCAATTGAAGTTTCATGATTTGTTGTGATTGTATTAAAATCTTTGTTTCCCTCACACTTTGGAATTACAAAAAAATTGCTTGTCTTTTGATTACTACTGATATATTTTAAAATAATTGTACTATTCATTAATAGGTATTTACATGTTGTAGCGTGTTTGAAAACAAGTGACATCCTACAGTTTTTCCTTTCACACCAATATTGTCACATAGTTCACTTTACAAAATCCTGTAGTTTTGCAATGAAAGAAAAAAAGTAAAAAACTATATAATTGTTAAAAGAATTAGCAGCAATTTGTCAGAAGACAGTCTGTCTTTTGATCCCTGCCTCTAAATGTAGAGCAAATATGACATGATTAAAATAACATTTAAAGGCATCTTTTTTTTCAATCGCCTTCCGACTCCAGCATGGTTTTTTTGGGGTGCTGCAGAACCCCCAGCACCCCTACTTCCAGCGCCTATGAAACAGGGGCTAACACGGAGAAATGTTTTCATTTTTGCTAACATGCTATGAATTGCATGTGTGCTGCAATTTACAGCAAATATACAGCGTGTTGCATGTGTAATAATTTGACTAGGCATAGGGTTTTTGTACTGGATGGGTATGCTTCCAGTACAATCATATTCATGACAGTACATATAGTCCTCTGCACTATGGTGCAATGTTTGTGTGCTAGTATAGAGGTAATGAGCAACAGCAGGCCAGTTTTAATAATATGGCTCTACACTGCTTTCTCCCCTTAGTGCAATTCAGTACAGCAACTTTGGTTGCTGCCCTGAGTACTGCAAAACATTAATCTGCCCCTTTGTCTCATGCCTGGCCAACCAAGTTCTCAGGCAGTTGGTGGCTTTTCTGAGGTTTTCTGTGTCATTTCTCTCTCCTTACTTCACATCAACTTATATCCCTTAAACGTGCCTCTTAACCGCGGTCTTTCTATTTCCACTTCTCTATGTACCATCATCCTCTCTCTGTCTCAGCTTCCCCTACCCCTTTTGTCTACCTCAACTCTCTCTTAATATATCAAACATACCATGCTCTATTTCATGTCTCCCTCTCTCGCATATGCTTGCTCCTCTTTCAGTCAGTTTGTGCCTATATCATCACTCTTGATCCCCTCTCTTCCTCAATTCTATGTACCTCATCTTTTTGTCTCTACCTCACTGCACTTTTCGCATCTAACCTCCCTATATTTCTCCTCCATCTACTTCCCTTCTCACACAGCCTCATTTTTATCTCTCACTCAATATCTCTTCTTCCTTTCCTCTCTCTACCTCTTTCAGTCCTTTCTCTACCTCCCCACTCTGCCTCAATTCTCTATTTCATTTATTTCGCCACCTCATATCCACCTGTCTACCTCACCTTACTATAACCCATTGCGCACACTCATACTACCTAACCAGTCAATTTATCTGATTGTTAGTTCACTACCTCACCTCACCTTCGCCCCTTTCTCATAGTCTACCATTTTTCCCTTTCCTTCACCTATCGAAATATTGTACTCCTTTCTGGCTACCTCTATTTATCTCTTTTTCCCCATCATCAGCTCCTTTACCTTTTCCTCTCTTTGCCTCACTCTACCGCAAACAAGCACATATCTCTTTCTGGACCTCCTTCTTCATTTCAATTCACTCCCTGTGCCATAGCTATCTTTCGCAACCACTTTCTTTACAGATCTCTCTACCCCACCGTAACTTCTTTTTCTATCTCACAACTCTCAACATATGTGTAATCCTCACATCTCTTTCACGTATCTCTCTGAACTTCTGCTTCTCATTGTACACCAAATTTCTCCCTTTGTCCTTGACTTCTCTCTACCAGTCTCTGTTCCCCACTACTCTCTTTACCTGACATGTTTTTCATATCTCTTCTCATTTTCCTCTCTCACTACCTTTCATTGCTGTTTCCCCTCTGTCTACGTCTCCCTCTCACTGCATTTATCACTCTCTAATTCCTCTTTTTTCTACATAAACTCTCACTCTCTATCTCACCCCTTTGAGTGCCTATTTCCTCTGCCTCTTTCTACGTTTCCTTCTGCCTATCTCTAATTCTCCCTACCTCACTCTAAAACCTTACCTATTTCTCTGCCTACCTACAATCTCTTTTTACCTCGCCTTATTTTTCCTTCTGGCTACATCACCTTTGTTTATTTACTTTACTTCTCTCACCACCCCATTTCTTTCTACATCATCTTTATCTATACCTACTTCTCCCAGTACTTCACAACTCTCACTATACTGTCCTCTTTATGTCCCTGTACATCTCTTGTATTCTGTCCCGGTCCATTTCTTTCACTCAGAATGGTCACATAAAACTGTGTAGGCAGAGAAGTGCACACATATAAGGAGATGAAGAGGGATGAATTAGGGCAAGAGAAGTTAATAGAAAGTTGTTAGATGTCTACCAACGGAATGGCGAGAATCCTCAGAGCCGTGCTTTGATTTGAACTGTTGCAGCAAGGAGACCCTAAATGAAGGGAGCTGTATTTTTGAATACACACATTCAGCAATGTGTAAATCTGTAATATCATGCACTAATCCACTAAACTTCGAATAAGTTATGCGTAGCATGCTTTCTTACAATGGGAGTAACAAGCAGGTTAGACATTTAATTTCACACAAAGGGGCCGATTCCGATTCGGTAAACTAATCCGTAGACTGAATCGAATCCGTATCCCTTTCTGTACGACTCGTCCAATTACCGTCCGAATCCCGTAGTACGATTCATAGGAAAAATATACGACCGAATCGTTGCGAACCGTACGAATAGCAAGGGAAAATCTGTACGACACGGACCCTCAAAGTGAACCGTACGAATCGTAAACATGCTGTACGACCTGACAAGTACGATCCAGACTGGGGAATCAGAATGCGATTCATACGGAAAACGTCGCGTATGAACGAGTCGTATCACTATTGTAATGGAGCCATACGCGAGAGTGTGTAACACACCGTACCCAGCATTCATGGCGTGTGTACACACTGTACCCCATGTATGCACCATACCCCGGCATTCATGGCGTGTGTACGCACTGTACCCCGGCATTCATGGCGTGTGTACGCACCGTACCCCGGCATTCATGGCGTGTACGTCGCCTACGGGGATGCGGTTCGGGTCGGACTCTGCTTCTCCGGCCGTTTTGAGCTCCCATAGTAAAAGAGTCGTACGGCGTGTCGCAGAGACGAATCATACTTGCTGGGCCAGAAACTGCTGCTTAATTACGTACGGACGTCGCGTATTGCGTGTTGCAGATACAAATCGCACATATTTTTTAGTCGTACAGTTTCAGTACAATTCGCACGAAGATCTGCTTTGGATCCAAATCGTACTTCATCCTACGTACGGGGACGTTTACGGGTACGATTCGTACGGGAAATATGCTCCGTACAGCTATTTGTAAAGGGATTTTACAGAACCGGAATCGGCCCCAAAGTGTTGTCATTGCAATTAAAACATTCTAGATCCAAACTCAAAAAGAAATGGCTTTGTCAATTTCTGTTTAAGCTTTCTTTTGTGCAAATGATCGGGTGGACACCAGACAGCTTGAGTTCTTGGTTGTTTTCTTTTTCCCCGTTTTTGAAGGTTTGACATAAAATTCAAACTTTGTTGGCATCAAGAGGGTGTGAAGGAGCCAAAACGGTGTAATAAATTCAAAGGTGCTTCAATCAGGAGGCTTAAAAATATATATTGCCTAGGTCCCCACAAATCTTTAAGATGTCCCTGTATTTATTTTATTGACACTACTACAGCTTAATTGCTGGTTAATGTTTTTTCTCATTAAGAAGTGCATACTTTTAAGATGTTTGAGTTTGTTATTAAGATTTAGGGCCTGATTATGAGTTAAGAAGAAATGTATCACACTTGATAAATAACAATACCACATGGCTTGTTAAGTATTGGGCATGGTAAACAGCACCTATACTGAGTTTCTGGGGAATACCATGCTGATTTTGGTGTTTAACACACCAAATTTTGCATGGTACCGTAATTTCCATATGACGTGCCCCTTTTAAATTTTGGCAGGTTTGTCCTGCCGAAAGATAACGAAGGTTGAGGTATTTTATGCATCCAATTATATGTGTTATATACCTTCACACGCGTAATTTCAACCCCTGCGTAACCAGGTGTTCGCTGATAAGTCAGAATATAATGGCCCACTCGTAACCAGGCCTTAGTGCTATTTACTAATCACCATAGTGTCTTAATTTGTTTTACTATGCTGTTATGATTAAAATACTGTTGGATTTACAGATTTTTATTCACAAAGATGTTTGCACACTTAGAAATGTTTTAAAGAAACAATGAAAAGACTGACCTTGTTTAAGATTACTATCAAAAAGGAGGGAAGAGGATTCAAGGTCCATTCAGTTCCCCTAGTTAGATACTGAATTAATCAAAAGGGAATGGACACTGGATAAGAGTGAGAAGATAAAGTTTGCATGGTAAATGTTGGACATAAAAGGCATATGCAGCAAAATATTGCCTAACAGGTTAATCTAAAACAAGTGCTGAATTAATCAAAAGGGAATGGACACTGGTGTCTACTAAACCTTTGGTTAGTCTTTGAAAACCCTCATACCTTGCCATGACGCCTGACGGGGCGGATAAAAGATACACCGCATCGACTAAATCAGGCTGTCTATGAGGGTTTTCAAAGACTAACCGAAGGTTTAGTAGACACCAGTGTCCATTCCCTTTTGATTAATTCAGCACTTGTTTTAGATTAACCTGTTAGGCAATATTTTGCTGCATATGCCTTTTATGTGCAACATTTACCATGCAAACTTTATCTTCTCACTCTTATGCATAGCACTCTTCTTTAAGGGAACAGCTTAACTTAGTCATTGGAGACTTTTCAGCTAAGGCGTCTTCCTCCCAGAATCCATACTGTTACAGGTAATAATGTTGCTTTTTATGGGACTATCTTTTTAGGAAAGCTGGGGCATCACAATCAGTTATTGAACATTTCACCTGCCAAAAGCCATATCTAATTGTGTTGCCTGTACTTGCTTGTTTTGGTCCAGTGAGTCAAGCAATAATGCAAACTCACTGAGGGCCTCTCTGTTAAAGTGGACCCCTGAGCAGTGCTCTGCAGTTGAGGAGGCATCTGACCTTCACCCTCTCTTACAAAGTGACATTTGTTCTCTGTAAGTGGTGGCAGTGTGGGTGTTATTTAAGGAGTTCAGTGCTCTATGTGCTCTGTGCTTTGTTTGTCTCACAGCGATCGTTGCCATTCACTTCTGCAGGGGTCGAACCACTTTCCCAGCACGCACAACAGGAACCTGCAGGAGATGGGTTCTTGGGTCAATCTTGCCAGCCAACCTTGTGCTTATGAAATAAGCGCTGTGTGTGTCCTGTGGCTAATCCCCACCTTACCAGTTTGATTGATGCTTTTAAATCTATCCTGGTTACTAGACTCTCGCACATGCTTGCTTGTTTGTCTGTCTTCGAAAGTAAACTGTCTGAGGTTGAGGCTTGGTGCTAGACTGTGTTGCAGTGGGGTATCCAAGCCTATTGTTGCTACCACAGCTTCATAGACCATTTCTCCTATGAATATACCTAGGGCCTTTCCCTAACCTCCCATATCACTTACTTTAATACCACATGGAGTCCTCCATGAAGCCACTACACCCTACCAACTTATGCAGCCTTCTTTACCCCAGGACTTGTCAGCTACAACCTCACAAGCTGTCAATCAACTGTTGCCAGAACTGGACCATCTCAAGGAGCAATAATGTTTTCAATTTACCCCCAGCTGCTTGCCCTTTTGTTGTGATTCTTGCCAATGTTCCCAGACTCAAGCCACAGACTATAGAAAGTGCTGAGCAGCTAATGAACAAAGCCACCCACTTGCTTCACTCACATGTCTGCCATAAGGCTAATTTATTTTCCGATGTTTTGTTTGCTCACAAAGTCCCCTAGGGGGGCCCTATGAGAAAGGAATTTGAGGGTGATTGTATTATTGTGGATTTTGCCAAACAGCATGTTGCTAAGGAATTGATCTACTTCTTATTTGGGTTTAGCACGGCAAAGCAACATGAAGGTATTACCTTTGGGGTCACTTTATAGAGTCTTGGGTAAAAGGAGTGACATACCAAGGGAGAAACCTGCTTTTGAGCCTACCTAGAGTGTCATTAGGTCTTGCCTGAACCAGCGCATGCAAGACTTTTAGTAAGTAGGCTTAAAAAATCCGACTACACGCTGGTACGCGCACGGGCGCCAACAAGCTTTCCTCTCGCACAGACGCCATCTGGCTTTCCTCTCTTGTTTTTTTTTAAACTTTCGAGGCGCACCACTTGTATTCATGCGTTTTGCCCACAGGAGGGCAGCGATAATACACAATCCTCCTCCAAGGGAGCCAGCGCCTTCTGAAAAATTGAACAGTAGCTGCCCTATCTACTGCAAGGTGACTTCTGCTTTCGGTTTCAAGTGCTTGTATTTGTAGGCAGGCTGGCTCACAGCTTTCTCCGGTTACTCGCCTCGCTTCTGATAACGCAGTTTTTGTGGCGACTGCAGTGAGGCGGCGTTGGCAGGGTGCCCTCTTTCGTGTGACTCAGGCTTGCCGCCGATGACCAAGCCTCTCTTTTTTGATGGTCACAGACTGTGATGCGCTTCGTATTCCGAGGTCGAGGACCTCAAGGAGTGTTTGGGTCAACCCTCTTCTGGAAGGGACTGCATGTTAACCTCCTGTTACTGAGACCAAGTCGTATCTCATGAACCTGCTTGGAGGTTTCTGTCGCTCTTCTTTCGAGTTAGTTCACGCTTCTTTGTCTGTACTCTTTCCAAACTTGTTTGGGGCACTTTCCGCCCACTGCTCGCCTTTGTGGGCGCTGCCCAGCTGTTTACTATCATCACTCCGAAAGTAAACCCTGGCTGAAGATAACTGCACCTCCTGGTGAATGGTGATTTCTTTCCATCATTCCTTGTCTTCAAAAACATGGTAGACTAGTTGATTTTACACATGTTTAGAAAATGAAACATGAATTTAGCACACACAAAAATCAGGCATGCTTCATTATAGCCATTTTTGTAAAGCTTTAACCATACCAGTGAAGCACCCAGAAAGGATTGCAACAAAATCCAAGTGAAAATAAACCCGCATATGCTGCAATTTAAGGTATTCCGTTTAGTTCTGGTTATCCTTTCAGGCCCCTTGAAGATTTTTAGTCCTGTTCTTGTGATCTTGCCTCAAATTGAAGTATCCGGGTATTGTCCAGTACTTAAGGCTACAGCAGCTCCCTGTGCTTATAAGAAGTGTGTTCCCTTGTCCTCAAACTGCCAGTCCCTAGGTTTTTCTTCAAGCTTTTTTGCGTTTTGGTTTAAAAATACACTTGTTGAATGTGACATGGAAGCCAGAGAAATAATTCCAGTAAAATGTGAAAGTCCAGATGTTTTCTGCATAGTTCAATGCCAAAGTCATCCTATTCTTATGTGCTCATTTTTTAGGTGTAGCTTGAGAACACAGCTGTCAACATACCTTTGGTTACTAGTTCTTTAAAATATACACAGCACAGGCTTTGTCTCTGCCCAGGTGGGAATTCTTCTCTGCCTCCTGCTATTTAGTGTATCCTTCCACCTGTTCTGGAGTGCTTGCTTTGCTATTAATTAGGGGACTCATTTAGATCTCAAAAGCACAGTTTGAATCTTTGCATTTTATACTGAAAGTAACTATTGCCCCCTGCAGCTCTATTTTAAAAACATTTTAGGTAGGATTCCAAAGGCCAGCCAAACTGGATTAGCCAGTTTGTGTTTTCCAGTGTATAAGAAGTGTTCCAAGCAGGTACAGTGTTTCCACAGAACTGTGTCTGCACTTCTCAATAGTGCCCCAGTTTTCACTTGAACCGTACCTGCACCTTTCATTGGTCATGCTATGAGTGCCACGAAACAGAACCTGCACTTCCCAATAGTATTACTGTTTTCACTAAAACAACACCTGCACTTCTCAATAGTGCTGCTGCTTTCTCTTGAGCAGTACCTGCACTTCAGGTTGGTGCTGATATGTTTGAGTAGAATATCTACACTTCTCATTAGTAATTCTATATTTTCATTGGAACAGCACATTTCTCATTTGTGCTTCTACGTTTCATTCAGGTGGAAGTATACCTGCACTTCTCACTAGTGCTGCCATATGTTCAGTGGAATAGTACACGCACTGCACTGACAGGTAGTGCTGTGTGTTTGCAGTTGCAGAGGGGCTGATCTCCTCATTTGGACTGCTTATACTATAACAGCACAGCACCAGCCCTTCTTGTCTAATCCACGTTACTTTTAATAGGACAGTGCAGTGAACTGCACTTCTTGGCAGGCCTGTATCTAGCAGCCCACAGCACCTGCAGTTGTGAGTAGGGCAGTGTCAGTACTTCTCGTCGGTGCTGCATTTACTGGGCCAGTGCCAGCACTTCTCAGCAGGAGGCTCTGGGCCCCAGCACCTGTACTTTTCTGTTTTACCTCAGCGCAACCACAGCATCACTCAGTGCCACCACAGCATCACTCAGCGTCACCACAGCATCACTCAGTGCCACCACAGCATCACTCAGCACCACCACAGCATCACTCAGCTCCACCACAGCATCACTCAGCGCCACCACAGCATCACTCAGCGCCACCACAGCATGACTCAGCACCACCACAGCATCACTCAGCACCACAACAGTATCACTCAGCACCACCACAGCGTCACTCAGTAGCACCACAGCATCACTCAGGGCCACCACAGCATCACTCAGCGTCACCACAGCATCACTCAGCTCGACCACAGCATCACTCAGCACCACCACAGCATCACTCAGGGCCACAACAATATCACTAAGTGCCACCACAGCATCACTCAGCACCACCACAGCATCACTCAGCACATCCACAGCATCACTCCGCACCACATCAGTATCACTCAGCATCGCCTTAGCAATAGTACACCACCACATCATCATCACTCAGAAAGACCTGAGTATCATTCAGCATCACCTCAGCATCATCTCCACAGTAGTCACCACCACCACTACCACCTCAGCATCACTCAGCACCACCTCAGCCTGCTCTCGGAATTTGGCATCTGTTGATTCTCCCCTAGCGTCTGGCCACTGCTAGTGTTATAATACAGGTACCAGTTCCCAACCTTCATCCTCCGATTGTTTATGCCCCCTCAAAAAAAGCTTTAACAAACAACCATTGGAATAGGCAGAAACAAGTTGCCAGCATTGCAAAAACAAAAGAAAACTGAAGAAATGTGTTATTGTAAATGCTTTTTTAAATATTTTGTTCAGTTGTACATAATGGCTTCTTGGTCATATATGAGGTAACAAAAATGCTTCTGACACTTTTTTATTAAAACTTTTCAGCATGCTGCACAGCAGCCACACTTCTCTACAGCTTAAAGACATTGGCAAAGTCAATAGCTCTGGTTAAACACTTATAAGGCCCCAAAGACGAGACCTTTTGGATATGCCAATGCTTGTTTATTTTGTGCCTTTCACAAACCATTTTTCCACTCTGGCTGGACTTTGTAGCACTGTTTTTCCCCCTACAGACCGATGCTGTAAGTTGCCACCTGCGACTGTCTCAAACTGGAAGTGGCTTTGGGCACTAAATCTATACTGATGTGGCCAGGTCCCATATATAAGGTTAAGTTGGTGAGGTGGAACATAGCCAGACTTGCTGCTGAAATCCAGTAGAAGAATTGAATGGACTTTGTTTTATCTT
The DNA here is from genome assembly GCF_964263255.1 of Lissotriton vulgaris. Lineage (NCBI taxonomy): Eukaryota > Metazoa > Chordata > Amphibia > Caudata > Salamandridae > Lissotriton > Lissotriton vulgaris. Next base: position 893,976,275 of record NC_141696.1, read on the forward strand.
ATAATATTGTCATCCTACAGGAGACCTGGGCAAAAGGGCCTTATTTTGCGATGGTTTTATTTGTCACTCTGTCCCCGCTGTTGCCTCAGCCCGTACCGGGCTTGCAGTTTGGTTTAAACCCTCCCTTGACTGTAATATTTCTCCAATTCCTACTAACAGTAGGTTAATCCAAGAATTCCAGTTCAGGTGCTCTAAGTCTTTTAGGTGTTCTTAATAATTTCTATAATGACAACTTCTCTACAAAGATTAATCCCAATTTTGCTCTTCTATATGACTTTATATATGACTTGAAACTTGGCTATCTTCATAAATACCGTTGCTTCAACATCGTGCTTGCTGGGGACTTCAGTGAAAAATTGAGCCCAGGAGAGGGTGGTTTTGTTGGCCTAGAATCATTCATTTTCAATCCTTCCCCTTTGTGCACATCCGTCCGGCCTAGTGATTGTAGAGGTTTGATGTTATCCCCCTACCTGTTTAGACATGACGTATGTAACATGTTCGAATGTGTTACCCTTTACTGTCTTTTAACACCTACCTTTATGGGAGGGGCAGGCTTGTCGATCAAAGACAACATTTTTGTCAGCAGGAGCATTATTGGTCTTTTTGGGGATGGCATGCTAATTCCTAGAATTTTCAGTGACCACACTTTTCATTCTGTTACTTTGTCTTGCTCCTGACCCTGACTGTGGGCTAGGAGGTACAAATCCTTCTCCGAATAGTGATGATCTCAGGTTGGCATGGAAGTTCACCAACTTGAACGATTTGCAGTGTAGGCTCTGCATAGAATATTTGGATATGCTCTGTGATTGTCTGTGTTTGACCTACTACTCCACAATTAGTAAAGGTGCTTTCGATACTTTAGGGCACACCATCCCAAAAAATGTTATGAAGCGAATTCTTCCTGCAAGGCCTGATGTTCATTGCTGGCGTGACAAAGCCTGTAGGGAGGGTAATCACTGTCTGAGTGCGCATGCAAGACAACCCTATGGGTCCCCGCTGAGGTTGCCTCTATGAGTGAGCCATCGGTAGAAGGAAAGCGGAGCTCAGGGAGGATGTCTGGTGTACCCTGATCACTACTTGTAGGAACAGAAACACCGGTCTGTTCTGGCACACGGTTAACAGCAACCATCTGTTAAAAACTAATTCCAATCACATTTTTGATAATATTAGTTCCGACCTTTGGTTGGGCCACATCAAGAAAGTTTATTATATGAATGATTGTGTTAATGGAGTGTCTGAGATATGTATGCCCACCGACCCATTGAGCACAGAATTCACAGTGGAGGAGGTATATGAAGTTATCTGCAGCAGTCCCATGCACAAAACTGCTGGGCCTGATGGGATGCCCATGGATTTATATAAGCCGGAGGTGGACCTCTGGGCACCATCCTAACAAACAATGCTAACTTAGCCTGTAAGATTGGCCTGCCTAATTCGTGGGGTTCTGAGATTATTCTCCATATTTTTTAAAAGGGGAATAGGGCTTCTCTCTGCTGCTACAGGTCCATATCTCGTTTGGTCTCCACTGTAAAGGTCATTGGCAAGGTTACTCTTAATAGAATCATGTCATAGCTCTCAGATAGCCATATTACCTCTGATGTCCAGTATGGCTTCAGACATGGTCTAGGCACCTAGGAGCAGTGCCTAAACTTCTATCTTCTCATTATTAAATAATAGTACGGCCAAAGAAGGTCATTTTTATCACGCATTTATGGATCTGGCCTCTGCTTTTGATAGCGTGTTCAGATCTAAATTATGGGGAACACTTATTTCCTTGGAGCTCGATTTTGGTTAAGCATCCTTTTTATGTGCTCTTCATTTTGATCTGAGTGCCTCTGTCAGATAAGAGGCGAATGGTGAGTGTCCCAAGAGCTTTGGCCTGGGACATGGTGTCTGGCAGGACCGCATCCTAGCTCTAAATGTGTTCCTCCTGTATATTAATGGCCTGGAGGCAGGCCTGGTTGATAGGAATAGGACAGACTGTGAATAGCTGGTGTGACTCTGTTCTTTTTTCCGCAGACAATTCTGTTTTAATGTCCCAACACCGAATGGCCTTCAACTTTTTTTGAATTCCTGTGCTAATTTTATGAACGGCTTGGACCTGAATTTAAATCTTGCCAAAACCTTGGTAATGCCCTTCGGTCCAAAGAATTTGAAATTGCACCGTTTTCCACTGCAGGAAATGCCCTTAGAGGTAGCCCATGAACACCCTTATTTGGGGGTTAACTTTGATTCACAAAGGTCTTGGACTCCAAGCCAGAAACTGAGACATCTTAAGTTTTGCAACTCAGATTGATTTCTTTTCAGTCTGGCTTCAAAGATAAATGGAAAAAGAACAATTGATGTAGGGAATGCTGAACATTGTCAAACACTCACCCCTAGTCAGAGAGCTGGCCCTAAATTCATCATTATTTTGCTCACCAGGCCATTCCAGTATGGACCCAATCATATGCAAATTAGTCTTGACCCAGCTCCCGATGGGAATTGTCCAGCTCGAACTGCCAGGCCCTCCTTGGACTAGAAACAAGCATCCTAGGACCAGTTTCAGAGTATCACCCCATACCAGCCAGGATAGCTTGAATCCAGTGGCATGGTGAGCACAGGACCCACATCTGGGTATATACATCCAACCTGGGGTGATGAATGCATAAAGAACAATTGATAGAATGCTGAGCTTTGTAAAACACTAACCCCCAGTCAGAAATCTGGGATGTAAATCCATTATTTATTTGCTGACCACGTCATTCCAGTTTGGACCCAGCCATATGCAAATCTGTCTTGACCCTGCCATTACCATTGCATATTATAGATTATTTAGAGTTTGGCTACAGAATCCTCCCTCAAAAAATAAAGCGCTTTATTACCCATGCCATACGCTATTTTTTGTTGTTGTTTTTTGCTGATTTACATAGCGCGAACACGACTGATAGTATTGGAGCACTTTACATGAGCACCAGTTACGTTACACAAGGACACATTCATTTTTTTGGGTAGGCTCAGGAAGATTAAGTGATTTGCCCAGAATCACAGGATGCTGAGAAAACGCCCGAACCCTGTTCCCCAGATCCAAAGTCGGCAGCTCTAGCCGTAAGGTTACATCCTGTCCCCACTATTATGTACTTGCAATATGTATGACGAGACATGATGGTGACGGGGTATCTAATTCATGGTCCTTAGTTTCAGCCTTTTATTTACTGTTCAGTGAACTTTTTTCGCCACGCTAAGTGAAAATGAGTTTGCACTTCTTAAATACATTGAAAAATGAGCTTGGAGTATTTCACCTGGACCCTCTGCATTGCATGCCACCGTCATGCTTTGCAAGACACCTGATTCACAGCACAGTATGATGTCTCCCAATCTCATGCATGTAACCTGAGGCCCAAGAGTCCGGCCCCCTGATTTTCTTCAAAGGAGAAACATGTTTAAAGCTCAGAGCATATCCCTTGGTACACCACCCTGGCAGCTTCATCAGTCAGCTACTTTGCTTTCAAGCACATGCCGTCTTGCAGCCCGGGGGCTACATTGACAGCTCCCCGTGGAGGGCCCTTTTCAGTCACAGCAGTGAAATTCAGACTGGAACTCCTTGGCAGACACTTCAGAGACTCGGGGATCTGACAGGAGGAAAATGGAAAGAGAAGAGCGAGCAGGCACAAATGTAACTAAAAGGAGGTAAACCGGGGTCACGAGGCACAGTGCTGTAAAGTAACAATAGAAAAGGCAAGAAGGAGTATTAAAAAACCCAAGCAACGGCTTCATTATTGGTATAAATAGCGCTATTTTCTGGTTATTCGAGGAGTGTGCTATGCCTAGGCTAGAAATGCATTATTCAATAATTTCAATTTTAATTTGTGTGTAACAATAGATTTATGTCATGCTGTGTTTGCCTTTTTTTGCGATTTCAGATTGTCTCCCATTATCTGATTTATTTTCCAACTGCGCTGCACTAACAGGGGATCAAATTCGTGGAAAACATAGTTTTGGTTTTAATCTTTACAGATTCGCTAGTAAGACAATATAAGGATTTATATTGATGACGCTCTCTGCGTTCTTTGGTGTCAGCAGAAGTGAAAACGACCCAGCGGATCGTTAGACTCTCGCTTGCTACTGCCATTGAAAACAGCAAGCAATATGGCGCTCATTGTCAGAATAAATCAATCTTCAAACTCTTTAAATGCCTATTCCATGCCATACACGTTCACGAGGCGAAAAATGCCATCAACACTGACCGAGTCACTCATGTTCATTTGCTCGCCTCAATTAATAACTGTACCCACTCAATGAACCCAATCACTAGTGAACATGATTGTCTAACATTTGCCTCACACCTTCAACAATTTTGCCCGCTCGTGACCACCTGTGGAATACACTTTGTTTAGAATCAGATCTAAAATACATCTTCCTCCATACAATATAGAGACAATGAACTTAGGGTGACTTGGTTCAGAAGTTATACATCTAGGAAGAACATATTTCCCCCACAATCAAGACACCTCCCTTTGCTCAAAAGGCAGTATTTGGGAAAGCACATGTATGCCTTATCAGAACATCACGCCACGAAGTGAAGTGAAAACAATTTTCTTGTGGTGTGCCCCCGTTTTTTTTTATTTCTGAACGTCTACATACTGACCTATACTTTTGCCTCCCAATGAACGGATGCATGCAGTGGAGACGTCACATACTTGTTTTAAAACGGGCATATGCTTCCCCTGCACTCCAGCCACTTTTAAATTGATCTAGCTCGTCCCTTGACAGGTCACTGACATTGTGTCATTCCTGTTTGCCCATATATGGTCTTGGTTACGAAGCTTAGAAAAACTGTGCCCAACTATTTTCTCATATGGCTTACTCCAATCACAGGGCTATCTCATTGAGACTCTCCTAAAAACAAACTTCCACAAAATATTTCTTGATTAAGGATTTTTAGAACATTGGAATGTTGAGCGCTCCATTGAGGACAATAGAGTGGTCTGGGATTCTACGGACTGATAGAAGCCCAGAGTATCAACATTCCAATGTTTGTTTTACAGCTATTGCTGGGAACAAAGGACTCACAGTGCCAAAGGGGGTTTCAACGCCCTCTGGCTCTGTGAGACCTTTATTTGACAAACTAGAACATTCTGCCGTCTGCGGCAAAATGTTCCAATAGCCTTAAAGCACTTCGCAACAGACTCTACGGCTATTAAAGGCCTGCTCCCTTGTCAAAGCCCTCACCTTTAGCTCATGATTTAACGCTAGAGAGGGCCTTTAATGGCCAATGGAGCCCGCTATGGTGGGCTCTTAAGTCTATAATGGATACAACTCCCAAATATGAAAACAGAATTACAATGTAATCACTGGAAGAATAGTTTTTGAATGCTATGCTGCCAATTCGCACAGGCCAAAGTATTACTTGACATACTTATGTGTCGAGAACGTGAAGTAGTACTCAAATCGTACTTCTTTACGTACTTCTAAATGCCTTTGTGACTTGTCCCCACAGTGAGAAATATCGACCAGTATGAAAAACAAGCTTTTTTATATTAGCAAAAAGAGAGATCATTAAAAAATGTAGCCACAAACTGAAACATTATTTTAGGGTTAGTTAAACAATTATGAAGCAAATGCACAGAAGCAATGAAAAAGTACTCCCGTAGTATTACTTCACATACTCATAAATACATTTCTGAACTGGTCCAGCACTGTTTTTACATTGTACTCCATTATTGTTCAGAAGCCAGTTGTCTATTAGCCCTGCCGCAATGGGAGGTGAAGGATGCAAAGAGCCTTTCTGAACCCTTGACCAGCAGGTAGCACATGCAGGGAGAAGTGCAGCATTCTGATAATACATTCCTTGGTGTTTTTGGGCCCTTGTGTGACTCATTTGCATGCCAGCCTGAGTATGGGATTGTCACTTTGGGTTGTGATGACTTGTTCTTCTGAGGAGCGGAGAAGGTTTTGAAATGTGAAATTGCTGAAAGCTCTCATGAAGTAGAGGTTTTGCTCACAAAAGTAACCTCTGCTATCTTGGAAGAAGTAGCTGGTAGTCACTCCATGACATGATGTAACTTTCCCCTGGAATACTATTTGTACATTTCAGCTAAGGAAAAGTGAGTATTGCACCAGGCATTTGATGTTGATGTTGACATAACAGTGCGTCTTCTGCAACGTTAGAGCTCCCCCAGTGCCATCTAAGAAATGTAATGCTGGTGCACACACATGGCGGCTCATATACACCTTGCTGAACCTCTGAAAAAATGCAAGACCAAAAAGATGGAGATGACACAAAGTGCAACAGGGATCCAGTACTGAAGATAGAGGGACTAAATCAGTAAATAATGACTGCAAATGACTTTGTTCCCTGCACAACAACTCACGTGATGCTGAATAGGAACCTACAGGAAGCTTTTAATCCAAGTATCAATGCAGCTGCTTGTGGCACCAACTTATAATGCTAATTGACTGTATCTTCTCAGAAATCTAGTGCAGGTACACATAGATGACATATCCAATGTGAAGCACATCTTCTACATAGAAAAAATAAACTAAAAAGGTGGAGATGATGTAAAGAGCAGAGTCCGATAGTGAAGGGGAAGAGTCCAGGTGGGCGATCAATGGCTAGAGCAGTTGTGCACCTCTTCTCAATGCATTTGAGACATAAAGAACACAAATTGCAGTGAATATATATTACCTATACGCCATCAATTAATGCAAAAAGGCCAAATGTTTTTAGAATGCATAAGTGGTGCTAACCAGTTAAAGAGAAGTCCATTGAGCTGCATTCGAGCTTATGCCCCAGGAACTGCTATTGAAAGTCTAATTAGGGATGGGGCTCCTGCTAATTTGGTTAATTTGCTTGTTAGGCTGCACAAGGCTAACTATGTGCAGGTCAGGTGGGGGAGACAGAGAGAACTAACTGCTAAGATTTCTATACGGCGTGGAGTTTGTCATGGATGCGTTCTAGCATCTACACTACTCTCCCTGTTCGTAAACAAAGCAGTCAATGACTTGAGGGATTGTGCTAATGACTCACTGGTGCTAAATTGCAAGAAAAAAACAATTCTGCTGTTCGCAGATGATTCTCTTCTTATTTCTAGGACCCCGATGGACCCTCAGAAAATGTCTGGCCTTCTGTCAAACTAGGTGCCTGGAACTAAATGTGGAAAAAACGACATTCTTGGTATTCAGTAAGAGTAAGGGTAGAATAAGAACAGTGAAGATAGCTGAGAAACCCCTAGAGAGGGTGGTCACTTTTGACGATCACAGGGTTGGGTTGACCGACACTCTGGGTTGGGCTCTCCAGAAAAGTTATCTGAGCCCATGTCATAAATCAAAACCCATAATTAGACTCTACAAACAGACCCAGACATGGTCAATAACCCCCACCCTAGAGGTCTACCGGATGAAAGCCCAAAATGCAGCACTACATGGAGCAGAGCTATGGGGTCATGCTGATACGCGCAAGCTGGAGGTAAGCAAGAACGTATTTGCTACATCCCTTGTCTCTGTTCCAGCTAGTACCCCGCTGATCTCATTGTATCTTGACCTTGGGTTGAGAAGAATTGGAGACGTGGCCGCATTAAAACCTTTGTTGTTTTGACTGCGACTGTGGTCCACCTCAGAACTAAGAAAATATAGTGGTTCACTGAGAGAAGTCATAAATATGAGTGGTGCCAAATGGATTGCATGGCTACTTCATGTTGCAACTTGGTGTATATCCTTGGGGTTAAGTAACCAATGGGACTGCCCAGAGCACATCAGCAGAAAAAGACTTAGCTACTGCGAAAGCCAAGTATTGGGCTTTTGTGGCTGAACAGTATGTTACTAGCACAACTGCAGGGCGTTTAACCAGTGAGTTTTTAAGTTTTACGTTCCACCCAAAGTTTGAGCCTTTTCTTGATCTGATCACATCAGAATTGGCAAAAAGTCTTTATGCAAGATTCCACCTGGGCTGCCTTCCCCTTAGGGCTTTTAACACGTGGGCCCCTGAACCAGACTCAATTACTTGCCCAGCTTGTGGCCATACTCAGGAGATTGTTGATCATATTCTGTTCTTTTGTCTCAAATACGGCTTCCTTTGAAAAAGGTGGATCTGACATGTCTGTTGCAATCTGGGAATCAGACATTATTGGCTTGCCCTGAGGATCCTAAAGACTGATACATCAAATCCTATTGGTTTTCAAACAGCAACCTGCACGCACAATAGCGAAAGAAGGAGTGAATATGCCCGGAAATAAAATTGGGTGGGTACTCTTAGAATACAGTGTTGTAGAACTAGATAACAACATATTAGTGATCCTGGGATCAATAATATGTTGTTTTCCAGTTCCCTGTGGCATCCAATATTGAGTCCGATATTTCCAACTAAGCATATGAATAAACAATCATGTATAATAAGTTCTGAAATACAGAGAAGAAACAGAGAACTCTTGACAGCATAACTGTTAGACATCGAAAATTATTCATGACATTATGACTTTGTGCAAGATTTCCTTTCAACTATCCATCACAGTTTTCAAAGTATGTGCATCATGGCCTTTCCAAGTGATGAACAGGGTAGATTTCACTTTTCAGCAAATGAAACGCTTCATTATTGACATCTGGACCAAACTACATTTCTCTGACCGGAAAGAAAGGATTTTGGATAAGCTTCAGCTAGAGATATTTCAAGAAATCCCTAATGCCACCTTCTATAGAAGGAATTGAATGAAGATCACCACACTGCTGCAGAAGTTAGAAAGCCGTGGTTTTGGTCAACAGAGGAGGAGAGCTGGCAATAATCTTCAAACTGAAGGACTTGGTTGATGATGATACAGAGGAGTTAGAAAGAGAGAGAGAGAGAGAAAGAAATAAAGTGAGAAACAGAAATAGATAGAGAGAGAGAGAGAGAGAGAGAGAGAGAGTAGCTTACCTATTTTTCTGTACAGAGCATATAACAGACCTGCAGCAGAAGATGATGGGCAGAGTCAGAGCCATGTGAGACTGCAAACAAATCTTCTATAATTTTAAGGGCTCCTCAAAGTGTTTTGCTACTTGAACTTTTTTTGGAGTTCATCAACAGAACGAAGGGAGTGCTTTAGGGAAATAGGAAGATTTTTAACTGTTTCCTGAAGGAGAGGTGCCTGGGTTCAGTCCAGAAGTGACGAGGCAGAGCGTTCCAGAGTCTGCCTGCATTCAGGGAGAAGAGTCTACCACCACTTCTAGCACGTTTTATTCTGGGGTTGCGATGAGGTGGAGATCATCCGATCGCAGCTGTCCCCTAGCTTTGTAGGGTTGAACCATAGCTGAGATCAGAGGAGGGCCTAGCCCTTGGAGTGATTTGTCGACAATGCAAAGGGCTTTTAAACTGATTCGCTCTCTCACTGGGAGCCAGTGTAGGAGACAGAGAGCGGGTTTTGCGGTAGACAGTTTTGACATCCCGGTCAACAGTCTAGCTGCGTAGTTCTGGATGACCTGCAGCTTGTTGATCACGGTAGTAGGGGAGCCTAGGTAGAGCGCATTACCATAGTCCAGTCTAGAGAGCAGTATGGACTGGACCATGGTTTTCTTGGCTTGAGGAGGAAGCAGGGGGAGCACTTTCCTAGCCATTCTGATTAGGCCAAAACAGGTTGCCACTGTCTTATTGGCTTGTACCTGGAACATCAAATTATGATCCAGCCAGATGCCCAAGCTCTTTATTTCGGGCTTAGGAGATGGAACTGGGCCCATGCAGGCTGGCCAGATGGTTCTAAGGGCAGAATTATCAACGTTACCCAGGGTCATGATCTCAGTTTTACATCCGTTTAGTTTCAGGTAGGAGGACCCCATCCAGTTTACTACTTCCGTAAGACAGGCATTTAGGGTTGAGGAGTAGGGGGCGGATTGATTTAGGGCTATGACCAGTTGGGTGTCATCGGCGTAGGTGACCATATGGATACCAAAAGGAGCTACAGTGGATGCAAGTGGGACCAAAAAATACGTTAAAAAGTGTCGGGCTCAGCGACAAACCCTGGGAGACGCCGCACTGGAGGGGCATGGGTTTGGAACTCATACTGTCTTCAAAGACCTGAAACGTACGGCCTGTCATGATGGAGCACAGCCAGCTCCGGGCGGTACTCGATACTCCCTACTTGCCAAGGCGAAGAATCAAGACCTGGTGATTTACCGTGTCGAAGGATGCGCTCAGATCTAATAGTATTATGACTGCTGCACCTCCTGCATCTAGCAGTTTCCTGCTTTCCTCAACGACTGCCAGCAGTGCGGTTTCTGTACTCTGTCTGGGGCGGAAGACAGTTTGTGATGGGTGGAGCAGGTTGGAGGTTTCTAGGAACTCAGAGAGGGTGCGGTGTACATGTTTCTTGATGATTTTTGAGATTCCTGGTAAAAGGGATATAGGGCGATAGTTGCCCAGATCTGCAGGGTCGAGGTGGGGCTTCTTTAGAAGAGTTTTAACCATAGCTTCCTTCCAGAGTGGAGGGACAATGCCTGACTCAAGTGAAGTATTAATCATATGGGTGATTGTGGGACCGATAGTGGAGGAGACTTTGGCTAAGATGTTCATAGGCGCCGGGTCTCTTGGTGATCCTCTCTTCACTGTGGGCAGAAGTGCTAGGAGATTCTCCAAGGAAAGGGGGGGAATATGCCAGGTGGTGGGTGGCGGGAGGAAGATCAACTGTGGGTCCATCTACTGACAGGTCAGGAAGAGGAAAAGTTTTCAAGTCTTACGTGCCACCACCAGCGATGAAAGTAAGTTCAATTGTGAAAATAGGCAAAGTAAGTGAAATTACTATTTTAAAAGCAGTCAATAGTAAAAAAGTTATTTTTAAAAGACCAATGAGCCACACAACGAAAATTCAAAACAGGAGCAGCTCTGAGCGATCCCTAGCTCTGCCAACAAAGAAGTGGTCAGCCTCAGGCAGTAGCGTCAGGGATTGTAACTTATCCGCCTCCTCCGATGCCGGGTGCAGCAACTAGACCGCTGCCCCGAGCATCTGAAGCGCTAAGCCGGAAGTGGTGCACAAGACCTTCCTGTCCGCCGAGCATTGAACACAGCTCATACCGGGGGTCGGTTCCTACGTGCCACCACCAGCGATGAAAGTAAGTTCAATTGTGCAAATAGGCAAAGTAAGTGAAATTACTATTTTAAAAGCAGTCAACAGTAAAAAGTAAAAAAGTTATTTTTAAAAGACCAATGAGCCAGACAACGAAAATGCAAAGCAGGAGCAGCTCTGAGCGATCCCTAGCTCTGCCTACTCAGAAGGGGTCAGCCTGTAAGTTTGTTTTACTCATTTCTTGGTCATGCAATAAATTGATCACAAGATCATGAGATTATTGCCATAATGACCAGATTGATATTTCTAAATGGGCTAGATTGGCAAACATGGTAGGCCATAGGGGTTTTACCCTTCACATCCCAGCCTACTTAATGGACCTTTGCTTCAGCTCATTTTTAGTTAGAATGTTCGACACCCACCTTGTCATCACTGTGTAAATGGCACAAATTCTTATGTTTAAATTATGAATTATACGGGAATGCAATGAAGGATGGTGAAGCTTTAAAGGGAAGGTAGTTTGAATATTGTTGGATAAAGTTCCCCCTACAGTACATTATAAGGATATTGCAAGTCACGGAGGATTTCCATAACCATATAATGGACCAAGGCCGAAGGCTGAGTTACTTTATAAGGTTACAGAACTTCAACATGACTACCAATATCCTTATCATGTATGTCAGTGGGTACTTTATCTCCGATAATATATGATCACAACACCAACTTTACCACAGACTCCTTCACCTTGGCTGCTGGCAGCAGACATTGTGACAGCAGAACTCAATTGTACAAAGATATTACAGTTCAGTTCTGACCTCTTTTCTTTATAATCAGCGTCTAGGTGCAGCACAAATCGCCGATTATAAAGAAATTAGAGAGAGACGTTTATAGAGGGATTGCAGAATCCCATGTACTGTATAGTGATAAAATAATATCTAACAATTTATATCACAGCACTTTGTTGAATTTGTCCAGATGCAGAGGGGAAAAATAAATGCTTGCTTTGCAGAACGATCCTGCATGACTCACTGCTCTAAATCAACTAAACATGCATGCCTTCAGGGCTTGAAGAGGATGGAGAGGAGCATAGTGTAGGCACCAACTGGAATTCAACTTCACATCTCTGAACAACTGAGTTGACCTGAGAAGGACCACATATCTCATGGAGCCCCAGGACTCCCACAATACCTTCAGATGGGGGCGCTATTCTTTTTTCTGTACACAGACCCCTGAGAAAGGGTCCCACACGACCCGAAATGCATAGGGTATATGTGGAATCATGAGTGATGTGGATCATAAATGAATAGATTGACAATGATGAAGAATCAAAATGGAAAAGAAATGAAATAAACACTTTAATTTTGTGATTTTTTTTTCGTGTGAATAAATCATTGACTACAGAATACATTTAGGAAGACCAAATGGTCGAGGTATAACTGTGCACACCACCACCAAAGGTGGAACCCTCCACCTTTCCTAGGAAGTGATTACGTACAGTGTTTTCAGACAAAACAATTGGAAGGATTTGCACAAAAATCACAACGGATTGAATGAGATAAAACAGCTTACATTGAGTGCACCGACGGACCTCAAAGAATTTGACCTGAGAAGGACCACATATCTCATGGAGCCCCAGGACTCTCACAATACCTTCAGATGGGGGCACTATTCTTGTCCACGGGAAACAGCGTTTACAATGCTGTCATAACATCGCAGTGCTTTTACAACGCGGTCATTACAACGACTGCGTTGTTAGTGCGCAATACCTTTACATCGCAAGTCTTTAGAACGTCTTGCTGTTGGGGGCGCTAAGGTATTGGATATGAAATCCAATACCTTTTCTGCTGTTGCAAAAAACTGGAGTAGGAATAGTAAATAATACTATTCCTACGTCCAGCGCGTCCCCTACAGCAAGTCGTTCTAATGACTTGTGATGTAAAGGTTTCCCGTAATAACAACGCGGTTGTTGTAACGACCGCGATGTAAAAGCATGTGATGTAATAGCATACATTGTAGCATGCTATATTCCTTGTACACTTAGAGTATAAGTTTGTCATAGATCATAGTGTCCTGGTAGCCAGTAGTAATACATAGGGGGATATTTGCAAGAAACTGTTGGAGCAAAGCATTAAGCTAAAATGGCTAACGCCGCACTCCAACAGTTTAAAAAGGCAGGGATGTGCCATATTTGCTGGTGCTAAATTTAGCTGCCTAGCATCAATACAGGCACCCTTGCACCATAGTGCAAAGGTGCCTGCATTGCAGTGAATGATTGTTTAGATGCAGGAAAGTGTTCCTTCCTGCATATAAATAATCACCAATGACGACTTGTAACTTTTATGTGTGCTGCAGAATGCAGAACATATAGAAGATGCAACTCATCATTTTTAAATATCCCTCATATTTGCTGAAGCCAGGAATTGCTATGTAGAAGTTAGGGACCTCGTAATCAGTTAAGCAGAGAAGTCGACAAATACATATTGCATTGAGAGAACTATTACTTGCAATCCCACTCGTATAAGGATTTAAACTTGGACATGTTTATCCATCCAGGATTTGTCCATTAGCGCTCTTAACTTGTAGTTTGTGCTTAGTTAACTTTGATCGAAGTTCGCCATCAGGATATGAACTCGTATTTTGCTCTTTGTTACTTTTCGCAAATAGTTTTTTGCCAGTAGACGAACTAAAATGTTGTACTTTGCTAGTTTCACAAGGAGTCATCCCCCATTATCCCAGGCCTGTTTGCAATTGTTACTCTACAAAGAGGCTTCCATAAACATTGTGAACTCAATGTTCATTTACATTGCATCAACAATAGAAGCAAGCAGATTCACAATTGGCCTAAAGTATTTCTTATAAATTATTAAGGTATTGATTAGCTATCATAACACTGACAAGTTTAGGTGAATCACATTATATTAATGAATGATTTTCATGGTACAGCTATCAATCACTGCACTGAATGTAATCAGATTTATGGAAGACTATTTTCAAATAACGAAGGCAGCTTTCGAAGTAAATGATCTCTAATACCTCAGACTGTTGTTTGCGGTAGCCTTGCCAGTTTTAATTATATGACATCTCAGTAAAAATATAGTTTCACCCCAGAGCGGAGAGGGAGCAAATATAGATATATCAGATCTAATGTCAAACAATTACTTGCCAATGTCAACACCAAAGTCATACTGAAATTCTTCTTTTGTCGTTAGATATTAACACTCCTGCAGTGCAAATCAAGTCCAGCTGTTCAACCAGACAGTATGATGCAATAAACTGTCTCTGTTTCTGTCTCAGTCCCATTCCCCTTCCCCCAAGTCTACTGACAACCTACAGGTGCTTAATGTAAGCTTGGCGTTGAATTTGGAGAAGTGTGGAAACTCACATCTCTCATGTTGGATCTGGATTGGAAGGTTATTGCATCTTGACAAGATTAGGATGATTTGGCTAAGGAAGTGACATCGCCCACTTGGTTGGCTATTTTATTTATTTATTGAATGCTTTATTTGTTTATGTTTACTCTGACATTGTGAGCAAGACTGGGACATTACCAGCCTGGACAAGGCACACTCGAACACAGAAATTCATTGCAGAATAGAGCTTTAAACCTTTCCATGAAAAGACAATGATTAGATTAAGGGGAAAGGCATTTCAGACCCAAAGGGCTAGGACCAAGAAGGCTGTTACTTGCTCATTGGAAACAATGGACACAAAGCAGGCACAGGTCACGTGAAAGGAGTAAGCAACTGGGAACATATTTGATGAATTTAGATTTGAAAAATGAAGGGTCTGAACCATGAATTACATGAGAGGCAATGCACAGCACCTTGAAATTGCACCTAGCTTTGATAGTCAGACAGCGAAGCTCCTTCAGGAAAGGAATAGCTGGCAGAATTTAAGAAAGATACCTAGCCTTTGGCAAATCATTCCTCTGTATTTGCAGACTCAAGAATCTCCTTTAGCTGCATTTGGGATGGTTGGGCTGGGCTTTGAACAGTTATGTAATAGGAATGTGGACTCATAGAAGCAATGACTGCTCATTTCCCTTATTCCAGGGTTCTCCAAAATCGATCCTGGAGGGCAGGATCAATGCCAGATTTTTAAGATAACTACATTTATCTAAATGAGGATATGCTAAAAATCTGCCATGGACTGACTTTGGATAACCCTGCCTTATTCTAATGTATGAGAAGTGTGTTTCTAGATTATATTTGCTGATGTTTATACGTTCACTTCTTTAATTACGTTACATGTGCAGTCCAATCCCTAAGAGTAGGACCTTTCTTTATTAGTTGTGCAGAAATGATTAAATCTGTTGCATCCTATGTGGTCACTATTGTGTCCTTTACTACTGCTCTAATTGACTGTGATATATTATGTTGGCAAGAAAACATTGTACCTTGTGTTTGATTATTTTTGGGGAATGATTGATGTGATAAGGTACCCCGTGATGTACACTATAAGGATATTTAAAGTAACCAAGGAGTTCTGTGACTATTGAGAGGATGAAAGCAAAAGTCATGGAACTTCAAAGTGACTTGCAATACCCTTAAAATATATGGCTGTGTTCATTTTTATTCTTACAATACATGGCCATTGTTGGACCCGGCCCTTTCTGCAGGGTCACCCTCAGAATTTTGCTTTTGTTGCTGAGCCCATTTTTGTTTGCATTAAAACTCTGGCCACTTTTTCCCTGCTAATCAGTGGTAACGTGCTTGCTCCCTAAAACATACTAACATTGGACTACACCTAACTGCCACATTTAATTTACTTATAAGTTCCTAATTAATGGTATTATCTGTACCCAGGGCCAGTAAAGTAAGTGCTACTTGTGGGCAGCAGCACTCGTAGCACCCACTAAACTAGCATTTCAAAACATGTCTGATGCCTGCCACTGCAGCTTATAGTGTATTTTTAAAATGACATTTCAACCTGGAAAAATAAACCATTTGCTAGGCTTAAACCTTATTTTTTAATACTTAGAAGTTATCCTGAAGGAAGGCCGTAAAGAGTTACAAGGGCAAAGTGCATTCTATTTCAAAAGTAGGATGTGTTTTTAATTTGTACATGTCCTGGCAGTTAAACACTCCTAAAGTAATTTTCGCTGTTATAAGGCCCATTGATGAACAATGGGTTACTTATTACATTCAATAAGTGATAACTTCAGATTGGAAGCTGATAGATATATGCTGTTTATACTGAAACATATTGTAATTTCAAACCTTCTTAGTTGTGAAGTTGGATTCTAAGTTATTATTCTGAAAAAGCAATTCTCTGAAAGTTGGCATTTTCTTGTCCCGACGATTTTTGCCTACTGTCAGTGTCCTGGGTCACATGTCTGTGAATGACTCTGCTGTTGGAGTTTGTGTTTTGCTTCCAGACAGTAATGCATAGGGATGTTAGGTGTGGACCAGATGTGGGGGTAGGAAAGGTAGTCCCCACACACAAAGACTGTCACCAGGTCTAAATATTGAACTGCCAGAGCCACCTATCAGACCTCTCCTGGACCTGTGGAAGTTACATAAGAAGGACTGCCATGCTGTCATAGGACTGCCCTGCTGCTTGAAAGATGGCCTTGTTGTTTAAAAAGGAGGATTGGGCCTGTTTGCCTTCATTCTAGCCTACCAAGATGGAATCCAAGGTTCTGTTGGCTGACCTCCTTGGCAGCTACAGGGATC
Organism: Lissotriton vulgaris; assembly: GCF_964263255.1. Taxonomy (NCBI): domain Eukaryota; kingdom Metazoa; phylum Chordata; class Amphibia; order Caudata; family Salamandridae; genus Lissotriton; species Lissotriton vulgaris. The sequence goes on from NC_141696.1 coordinate 893,992,956, forward strand.
ACAACAAGTTTCAGAGGCCTCCCTGCATCACACAGCTAACTTGCTGCAGCTGAACCTTTGTAGAACTGCAACTGGTCCTGTCTGAGCCATGCTGCTAGCCTCTGCTGGAGTGAGTCCTGATATCCAAGAGATGCCGCCCAGGGACTTGGACCTTGGTTGGATCAGAGGGTACTCCATCCAGCACAACTGAAGATATCATTGGAACCAATGCAGCTTGATACAAACCAATGCAGGAGCTGGCATCACAGTACCTCGCAGACCCCGATCGGTGGCTTAATCAAAATCAGCACACTGCCCAGTGCAGGACCTCGCATTGCAACATCTCGCAGCGTCTGACTGGTTGCTTCATTGGAACCAACGTAGCGCGACACGACCCAACACAGGATTTCGTATTGCAGCACCTTGTAGCACCCGATCTGCGGCCTCATCGGAATCAATGCATCTCAACGCAACCCAACCAAAACCTTGCATCGCAGCTCTTGATTCATGGTTCCATCAGAATCGACTCAGTGTGGTGAAAAACGATGCAGAATGCATCGCAGCACTTTGCAGATACCGATCAGTGGTTTCATCAGAATCAGCTTAGTGCGACGCAGCCCAACGCGGGACCTCTCATTGCAGCACCTCACAGCTCTTGATTGGCTGCTTCATCAGAACCAACACAGAGCAACCCAACCCAATGCAGGATCGTGCATCACAGCACTTTGATCAGCAGCTTCATTGGGACAGATGCATCTCTACTCAACTCGACACAGGACCTTGCAGCACAGCTCTTAATCAGCGGCTCCGTTGGAATACACTCAGCGTAGTGCATACTGATGGAGAGCCTCACATCTCCACACATGGACACTAAGGTAAAACTCCCAGTGGGCCAAAATCTGTTCTGTACCCAGCACGTCATCACAGTCAGCCTAAACTTGTGACTTTGGCCAGTTCCGTGTGGCTAGATAAACGCTGTTGGTGATTTCTCCCATGTAATGTTACTTTATTATTAGGGTTTAATGTATTCAGTGCTTATTTTTCTGAAAATGATTTTGGGTATTTATCAGTTTTTTCCCAAATGTTTTGAATTCAGTGGGTAACTGTATTTTTATTTGCTTTAGGGTAACTGTGTTCATGCACTTCAGCACCAAAAAAACTTGCAGGAGACTGTTTTTCTCATGTTTAAAAACAATGATGCCTTCAAAACAGCTTTTGTCTTAGAGCTACTCTCTCTCTCCCTTAGCTCCCCTCAGTCTCCCTATGAGACCCATTTCTAGAGACCCTCTCTACCAGAGGTCTTCTTTCATTGATGTAGTCCAGATGTTGCATCATTCAAAGTCACCACTGATCCGCACAACCATCCTTCTGCCTATAATTGAATATGTTGCCTTTTTACAATATAACAGCATTTCCGGGACAAAACAATAGATATATTGGTGTTTACTCACAAAGGCAAATTTGGCAGTAAACTAAATTTAAAACCAGATTTACCCTACTTACACCTAACAGAAATTCATAAAGGCATTCGTGGAAGGCGTACACTCATTTTAAGTGTGTGGGGAGCTCTGTCACACCTGCCGAGTTCTCAACAATTGTAAATTCCACTACAACAGCTGTGGCCCGTGCATTTAAGATCGTTGGTACCGGTTTGGGGTGGGGGGTGGGGGGGGATTCGACAGACGAACACAAAGGAAAATTAAATAAATAATACATTTTCCCTTATCGTCATCAATCGAATCCCCCACCGCTCCATTGCTCTTGCCTACACAGGCCATGGCTGCACTACAGGGGTGATAAGTAGGTGTTTCAAGGTGCGGCTAGCCTTGGCAGTTTGTGTACACTCACAAACGTGTTTGCCTACATTAACACATTTCTCTCTTTTCCGTTTCTACCCTGGAAAGTATTGGAGATTGATTCCATCCACTTGTGGATACTTGCCCTTCTAAGGCAAAAAAGGGGAACAGATCACCCCCAGACTTACTGGTGTGCAATATTAGGACTTTCTCCACAAAGGAAAAATAATTTCCCAGTAGAGTTAAAATTATCGGTGTTTGCACAGGGGATCCTATTCACCCTGTGTGGAGTTGTCTGCTATGCAGAACTCCGCATAGCAGGATTAACAACAGGATAGGAATGTCAGATGACCTTCCGAGGAATGCGCATGAAAACCTGAACCCGGTGCTTTTTGTCACACTCTTACTCACTCACACTCTCTCACTGTCACTCACACTAACACCCTTTAACATTCATTTTCTTTACCTTCACTCTAACTCACACTCTCTCACTTACAATGAGGGTGAAAGAGTGTGAGTGAGAAAGAGTGTGTTTGCGTGTTTTATGATTGTGAGTCTGCAATGACCATGGCATACTCAGTACAATTCTGGGCTTATTTAGGCGCACAAGGTAACATGCTCCCAGTGGCATATTGGAGATCAGTTTTTGGCATAAGCTCGGGTATCCATTGCAAAATGCACACCCAAACACTCTGGAAGGAATTGTTGGCACAGTGACCCCTGAGATAAAATGCTGATGCTAACTTATTGGAGGACAATCTTGGCATGGTGGCACCCATGGTAAAATGGTGGCCCTCGGACATTGCAGGTAATTCTTGGCATAATGGGGGGGCACCCAAGACAAAATGCGGATGTTGTCATACTGGAGGTAATTTTTTGCTTCAGAATGGGCAGCCATGACATATTTGGTCTGAGATGGCAAGTTGGGAGAAGCAAACCATGATAAAAGCTGACTCTGAAGTACTGGAGGCAAAGTTTGACAAATGGGCCAAAGATGGGATATGGGCAGTATCTTTGGCAACATTTTGTTACTCGAATATTGTATGTATTGCTTGACTTAAAAGGGTAACCATAACAGAATGTTTCTATTGGCACAATGAAAGTAATTCTTAATATATGGAGAACTCTCAAGTCAAATTTTGAAAACAGTTTGTTGAACTGACAATATTATTCTCCACCGTTTTCAAAGGTCGCTAGCTGCCACTGCTGTCTGGTTCTCACTCTCACTTAGAAACACACTCACCTTTTCATACTCACTGACTCTGGGCCCTGATGTAACTGCACCAGATGCACTATTGATAGCTACTCCCCTGACTCTCTTCCACACCCTTCACAAACCATAATCACTCCTTATAAAACACTCACAATCCTTCACTTACTCCCTTCCATTCACTTTCACTTATTCATACACTTTCAAATTCGGTTTCTCACTCACTTTCACTCTCATTAACACTCTCAAACACACTCACACACACACTCTTAATCACTTACAGACACATACATACACATGCACAGAGAAAAATCTTTTTTTTCCACTTACCTAGCTTCCTTTGCTAGCAACTTGGAGACACCATGGCAGCAGCAGAGGAGGACTGGACATTGGAACCAGAAAGCCATGATTTTCAGTGAGGAGGCAGACAGGAGAGCAAAGCCAATAAAATCATGAGGGCTCCCAGCCAAAAGAGTAACATCTCTATCCCCTCTACTCTGCCCATACATGGAGATATTTCAATTATGACATTTCCAGCAGTCAGTGACTTAGATCTTCCTTCCCTTATTAGTCACATAAAATCGGGGTCTCCCGATGATTTCTTGCCGAAAAAATGGTTGCCTCTCTGAGCACTCTGCTTGGACCTTACATCCAAGCAGTAATAAACCATTCTCTCAGGGAAGGACATGTGCCCACGGAGTGGAAAAAAGTGGTGGTGAACCCTATCCGAAAGAACGCAGCACTTCCATGGACGGACCTCTCAAACCTCCGACCCATCTCCCTCCTGCCTTACCTTAGCAAAATGACAGAGAGACATGTGAACACCCATCTGTCTAAGTACATCGAGGCAGCGGAGGGTCTAGACTTTTCTCAATCTGGGTTTAGGCCCAATCACAGAACCGAGTCTGCCCTCCTCTCAGTGACCGATAACATCAGGATGTCACTGGATGGAGGGGGTTCCATGATTCTGGTGCTGTTAGATTTATCCGCTGCCTTTGACACGGTGTCACATGAGATACTTCTCGGTCGTCTGAGGGAGGTGGCATAGGAGGTGTGGCTCTGTCCTGGCTGGAGAGCTTTCTCTCGGGTCGCCTACAAGGAGTCAGATTGGGCTCCCATCATTCCATCTCAAGGGAGCTCACCAAGGGAGTGCCAGAGGGCTCATGTCTAAGCCCCACACTTTTCAATGTGTATGTGGCCCCCTTGGCAGGCATTGTAAGAGCACATGGGTTCACCCCGGTGTCGTATGCTGACGACACCCAGCTTCTATTCCCCTTTCAAACCGACGAAATGAGGGACGGAATGAGGGCAATATCGGACAGGATGGCCTTAAACTGCCTCCAGTGCAACGTAGGCAAGACGGAGGTCATGCTGTTCGGGGAGGCCACTCTTCTGTGGTCTCCAGAATGGTGGCCCCTGGATTTAGGACCAGCACCAAGCCCCAAAAAGACTGTAAAAAATCTTGGTGTGCAGCTCGATAAGGCACTTTTGTTTAAAGAACATAAAAATCAAGTAGCAGGATCTTGTTTCCGTATCATTGGACTGCTAAGACGTGTCTTTCCATTCCTACCTGATAACTACAGGAAAACTCTTGTCCAGACGTTGGTAATCAGTAGGCTGGACTACTGTAACGGCCTGTTCATCTCGGCCAATGAGGAACAACTACAAAGATTACAAGTGGTCCAGAATACTGCAGCGAGAGACTTGTTCTCAATCCCCAGCCAAGGACTGCCTCACGTCCCCTCCTGGACAAACTCCACTGGTTGGCGGTTAGGCAAAGTGTAAAATTCAAAATCTGCTGCACAATACATAACTGTCTGTTTGGCACTGGACCCAAGTATTTGAATGAAAAATTCAATCCTTACAGTCCCGGACGCACTTTGCGTTCTAGTAGTCAGCAATTGCTCCAGGTTCCAAGGATTAGGAAAGCTAGGCAGGGTGGTCGAGCTCTCTCTTACAAAGGCCCCATCCTATGGAACTCACTCCCCCCTACTTTGAAACAAATCACCAACCTTCAGTCTTTTAGGAAGACCCTAAAAACATATTTATTTTCAGCCTCTTAAAATATTAATTACTGATTCCCTCAAAGTCTATGATCATGGTTGGGCTGTTTGGTAAAAGCGCAAGCGCGGAGATACCCCTCAGGGGGTCGAGTCCTGTGCTATACAAGAACATAAATAAATAAATAAATAAAATAAATAAATTATGGCCCTGGATCAAGTAGGATTTATCCGCAATAGACAAGGAGCAGATAACATTCGCCGCCTAGCCCATCTGGTGGAGAAAGCTCATTGCCACAGTATACCCACTTGCGTCCTTTTGCTCGAAGTGGAGAAGGCCTTAGATAGGGTGGATTGGTCTTTTCCCTGTGCTGTCTTAGTTCGAATCGGGCTCGGGCCTGTAATACGTTTTAAAATATTGGCCTCCTACATGGCACCGGTGGCGAAAGTACATGTTAATGGTCAACTCATAAATCCTGTGACCATCCTGAGAGGCACATGACAAGGATGTCTCCTGTCCCCCTTGTTGTTTGCCCTAGCGGTGGAACCTCTCACAATCTTGATCTGGAATTCTGATTCAGTGAGGGGCATCACCTTTGGGGGTCAATAGCAAAGAACAGCCTCTTTGGAGGGGATCTACTACTTACACGTACTCAACCTCACGTCTCCCTCCCGGGTATAGTGCATTGCCTCCAAGACTACGAGGAAATATTGTGCTTCCATATTAATATGGCCAAGTCCTCAGTGCTCAACTTGACCATCCCCATATATAAACTCCCACTCCTGCAACACCTGGCACCCTTCCAGTGGTCCGAGATTGCCATTAAGTACTTGGGCCTCAACATTACCCCACGCTCTCCTCCTGGTCTCGGGCTAACTGGCCCCACTTGTGCCATGCTATCCTAAATGATTTCCAGAAATGGAAGCCTTTGCATATCTTCTGGCTGGGACGCATAAATGTAGTGAAAATGAATATACTACAGCGGGTCCTTTACCTCTTTCAGACCTTACCCACCCCGATTCCTCAGGACGACATCTTGCGTCTTGAACAGTGCATTCAAATTTTTATATGAAAGGGATGCACCCCCACGTAGCAAACACACTCCTAATTGTGCCACCAGACAGGGGAGGCCTTGCATGCCAGACCTTCTTGAATATTATTGGGCTGCTCCTCTTCGGTATATTTCTGAGTGGGTGAGCCGAGAGAGTGAGAAGCACTGGTTCCATATGGATCAAGCAGTGGCATGTCACACACTGTGGGACCTGGCATGGCTGCCCAAGCACGCTCGCCCACGAAGTATATATATCGAGACTCTGTGCTTGAAATCTGGGACAAAAGGCCCTCAAAAAAGATCTGACTTCCTTCCCTTCCCCAAACACACTGATTGCACACAACTCAAACTTCCCCCCAGCACTCTCACCCCCCTCGTTCCGCCACTGGTCTGATGGGCAATGTCGAACAATCCAAGACTTGTTTAAGGGAGACAATATGAAATCCTTTGAACAGTGCAAAACAGACTATAATATCACAGATGCCTCAAGGTGAAAGTATTGCCAGTTACGACACTAGGTCCTGCATCTATAACTGACTCTACAGAGTCAGTTATACTTTCAGTTATGGAGGAACTGCGGAGAGGGGCGGACTCTAACATCAGCCAGGTTCTGGTGCTCCTGGATTTGTCGGCCGCCTTTGACACGGTCGACCATGATATTTTGGTCGACCGTGTCAGGGAGGTTGGCATCCGGGGCACCGCTTTGGACTGGGTTCGCTCCTTTCTGTCCAATCGCCATCAGGTGGTCCGGCTCTCTCAGTTTACCGCTGACAGGGTAGGCCTAATATGTGGCAGGTTCCTCCCTATCCCCTCTTCTTTTTTTTTAAATAAAATTTTTATTTATTTTTCCTTGAGCATGAATAAAAGAGGGAGGAAAGACCAGAAGGAAGAAAGAAGGGAAAAAAAGAAAAGTACAGGCGACAAGCCACAAATAATCCCACACAGGGGGTGCTGGAGAACGCTTTCACAAGAAAATGGCAAGGGGAGGTAGCATATATGAACGTTAAAGGCAGGTACAAGAGTCATTGTTCGCCAGATGACAAAAGGAGAATTAGGCTCAAACCCCTTCTCAAGTGGTCAATCGTCTATAAACTTGCTGTGAGAGGTGACGACCCCGATTGGGGGACAAAGCTGCATAGGATGTCAATATAGTCCATCTCCATAGGTTAAGCAGTGCCGCAACAGAGAAGAACTAACAACCCCAACAGCAACCCCCCCACTCCCCCCCTTTTCATCACACCCCCCTCCCCGGCAGTGGCGACCATTCACTCATTCACAGCAGGCTCTCATACAGACCAGCTAGTTAAATCTGGAAGAGGTGAAGAGCACGAAGTGCGGAGGGACAGACCGCAGATGGGAGACCTCGAGACAAAATTGGACCAGAGGACCCCAACGGAACAAGAAATTTTTAAAATTGCCCAAAAATATATTTGACATTCTCTCCATGCTCAGCAGTCGCCACAGCCTCGCGTGCCACAGTGAAATAGCCGGAGCAGTCGGTTTCTTCCAGGCTGCCGCTAGTGTTAACTTGGCTGCTCCCAGACACAGCCATATAATACGTTTGTCGGCCTTAGTTTGGTGTTCCAACATCGGATCAAGAAGCCCCAACAGGACAAAATCTATTGACTCCGGAATCGGATAACCCACGACATCCTTGATGTGGGACAAAATCTCAGACCAGAACGGGGGATGGTAGGACAATCCCACCAGATATGGCGGAAGTCTCCCAACAGACCGCAACCCCTCCAGCACCTGTCTGAGGTGGCTGGGAATATCCGATGCAGCTTGGACGGGTAGAGGTACCAATCGTACATGAGCTTCAAGTGAGCCTCTCTAAGGTCCAACGAGTGATTATGCGCCGCCACGTCCCGCCAGAGGCTCTTCCATTCGCAGTCAGAAATGTCCCTACCTAGGAGGGCCTCCCAGTGTTCCATATAGCGGGGACGAGGGGATACCACGGTGTCTAGCAGCAACCCATAGAGGAAGGAGATCGTCCCTTTCATAGTGGTTGTGCGGAGAATAAAGGCCTCAAATTTTGTCAATGGTCTTGTGGCGGCGTCCACCACTCCCGCCGATGTCGCCCAATGCAGGAGTTGAATGTGGTGGAAGCGTTCAGTGGGTGGAACACCATAATACATACAATTATGAAAGGTGAGAGGCGACGTACCGTGGAACAAATGGGTAAGGGCTCTACAGCCTCCCTCTCTCCACAGCCCAAAGGGTCCCTCTCTCAGAGCCGGAGGAAATGCTGGGTTAAAGTGAATGGGCGTAAACGGGGATGGAAACGAGGTCCAGCGGTCATCGCCACTGACCGTGTCCCAGACTTTTAGAACCATGGTGGTGGGAGTGCTGATATACGCATTCATGGGTCGGTCAACCTTAGGCTTCCAGGCCAAATCCCAGATGGCTCTCCTGGCCACAGTCCATATGTAGCCAGTGTTTCTCTGAGAGCTGCTGGGACCATTACACCAGAACCCGCAACTGCGCGGCTTTATAATACAGGTGCATGTCCGGGAACCCCACTCCTCCCTCCCTCCGCGGTCGCCTCAGCGTTGCAAACGAGAGTCGCGCACAGCCTTCCTGCCACACAAACTTCAGCATCAAAGGTTTGAGGCGGCGAAAAAAATCCAATTCCACCGGTATAGGTAGAGCCTGGAAAAGATACAGGAACTTAGGAAGTAGGACCATCCTGATAGCGTGGATCCTACCTAGCCAAGAGATGTACTTCGGCTTCCACCGCTCCAGCTCAGCGCGCACTGCCGTCAGCATTGGGGGGAAGTTAGCTGAGAATAATGAGCCTAGGTTAGACGTTAGTCGGATGCCCAGATACAACAGAGATGATTCAGAAAAGGGGGTGGTGATGAACAGAGTGTCTGAATTAAGCAGACCACTCTTACCCAGTCCAAAGATCAGGGCTTGATCCATCACCGTTTTTTAGCTCACTGCACCATCCCAGCTCAGAACTTGGCTATATGCAAATTAGTCTGACCCTGGCCCAGTGCATCATGGGAACAGGGCAGACCAAACTACCAAGCCAATTCTTATACTGGGAAAGAAACAAGCTACCGGGGACCGGTTTCTGGCATTTCAGCCGTCTTCGGCCCGGCTTGCTTGAATCCTGATGGTGCAATGAGCTAGGGACTCACATCTGAGTATACCCTTCCACTCTTATGGTGGACAAAAATGATTCAGAAAAGGGGGTGGTGATGAACAGAGTGTCTGAATTAAGCAGACCACTCTTACCCAGTCCAAAGATCAGGGCTTGATCCATCACCGTTTTTTAGCTCACTGCACCATCCCAGCTCAGAACTTGGCTATATGCAAATTAGTCTGACCCTGGCCCAGTGCATCATGGGAACAGGGCAGACCAAACTACCAAGCCAATTCTTATACTTATACAACAGAGAGGCAGACGACCATGATAGGGGCGTAAGTGCGCGCACCCGGTCTACCTCCGCGGGGGGAAGAGTCAGGTTCAGTATGTACGATTTGTCGAAGTTGCCTTTGAACCCTGCCACCGCTTCAAAGTCAGAGAGCACCGTTTGAATGTGAGGTAGCGATTGGGCCGGATCCCCCACGGACAGCAACACATTGTCCGCCAATAGGGAGATTTTGTGCTGCTCACCCGTAAAAGGAAAACCCTTGATTTGCTCCTTCTCCCGGATTGCGAGGGCCAAAGGCTCGATAATTAAAGCAAAGAGGAGAGGGGAGAGAGGACACCCCTGTCTCGTCCCGTGCGAGTGAGGGAAGCAGGTGGATCTATGCCAATTGACCATCACCCTAGATGTGGGGCTGCTGTAATTAGCACTTATCATTTTTATAAAATGGGGAGAGAAGCCGAAAGCTTCCAAGGTACGATACAAGAATCCCCAGTCGACGCGGTCAAAGGCTCTTTCGGCGTCGAGCCCCACCAGCACCGCCGGAATACGGAACCTGTTGACCTTTTCTTTCAGATGGATCACCCTTCTCAGGTTGTCGTGAGTTTGTTGCCCCTTTATGAATCCAGACTGGTCCGGATGTATGAGGGCCGGCATCAAGTTCTGGAGCCTACTCGCGATGATAGAGGAGTACAGTTTAGCATCCAAATTGAGAAGAGCTATCGGGCGATACGACGAGCACTTGGTGAGATCTTTCCCCGGTTTGGGGAGAACGGTAATCATGGCCTCAGCCATTGTCCCAGAGGTCAGCCCGGTGACTGCCATCTCATTAAAGAGGGAGACCAGACAGTCACACAGCTCCGTCGCAAACGTTTTATAAAACAAGACAGTGTAGCCATCCGGCCCGGAGCTTTGTGGAGCTTCAGAGCCTTGATAGCGTCCAGCACCTCCTCCCTGGAGATAGGGGCAGACAGCAACTCATTCCATTCCTTGGAAACCTGTGGTATAAGGAGGCCGTCCAAGAACTCAGATTGGGCATCCCGGTCTAGGGCGTCGCCCCTATAAAGATCAGCATAAAAGCGGCCAAAGATATTTGCATTGTCCGCATCTCGGTGCTGTACGGACCACGTCGGATCCGGAATCCCTCCAATGTAATCCCTCTCCCTCTTATCTCAGAGTTGCCAGGCCAAGTGCCCCCCCACTTTGTTCCCTTGTGAGTAGGAAACACGCCGCAAGCGCAAGAGAGTGAATTCAGCTCGGTTATTGTAGTGGGCCCTCAGCTTCCCCCGCACCGCAGTCAGAGGTCGGAGCGTCACCCTAGACGGATTTGATTTGTGCGCCTGTTCCAATACAGCGAGTTCCACCTCCAGGTCCTCACGCTCCTTCCTCCTTAATTTGTTAAGGTTCGCATTGAGGCCTAGGCAGGTGCCCCTTAACGAGGCCTTGCATGCGTCCCAAGTGTTGTACACCGAGGTGTCCGACGGTGGGTTGAGAGCCAGGAACTCCCTAATGGCCTTCCACAGCTCCCTGCAGGAGACATCATCCCGTATCAGTGCTGCCGGAAAGTACCACTTCCGCCACCCGTCCCCCCCACTGACCACTGCAGCCCGAGAACCACCAGGCTATGATCCGACACGGAGAGTGGAAAGACGCTGGAGACATGGACATCACCTCTAAGGGCCTGGCTCACGAAGATATGGTCCAGGCGAGAGTAGGAACGATGGACGTGGGAGAAGAAGGTGTAATCCCTATTCTGGGGGTGCAAGAAGCGCCAGCTATCAATCAACCCCAGTTCACCCACCTGTCGCTGCGTTTCATCGGAGAAGACCCCAGCCTCTGCCCTCTGTGCACACGAGCTATCCAAATCTTTGTCCCACACCATGTTAAAATCCCCCAAGAGGAGCAAGTGCCCTTCCACAAAGTCCCCCACCTTTTCCAATAGGTCCTGTAGAAAGCTATTCTGTCTAGCATTGGGAGCATACACCACCACAAAGGTACACAATCGACCATACAACGACCCCTTCACCATTAACCAACGGCCCTCCTTATCGCTGCTCACCCCCACAGGCTGAAAGGGGAGGGACGCCCGGAAAAGGAGAGCCACCCCCCTGTGCTTGGTGGATGCAGAGGCCCTATAGATGAGAGGGAAATGTCTGTGCCGGAGCCTATGTTCATCTTTCCTAGCCAGATGAGTCTCCTGGAGGCCCACCACATCAAGATGATGGTCCGACAGGCACTTCCAGAGTTTCTGGCGTTTCTGCGGGGAGTTGAGACCTTTCACATTCCAAGTGCCAATACTAACAGGCATAATGATTCATGAAGCCCCAAAGCTGTGCACTCGACATGGCGACCTGGTCCCATCCCCTGTCTCCCCCCATCGTCCAGGCCTCCTCCCGGGGTCCAGTCCCACCCTCGAGTACCCCTGCCCGACTCCCATCCCCTCTCTCCCACCACAGGCCCCAATCTCCAAGAGCCCCCAAAGACCAGTCGTACAGCAGGAAGCATAGGATCCCTATCAGAGCAAGGGTCAGCGATAACACCTGTACAGAAGCACCGTCACCAAAGGCCCACTCAGCAGTCCTCCAGAGGGAACAACACTCACCACAAGCATCCATTGGTCGCCACCACCCCCCTGCCCACCCCCACCCCGAGTCCCAACTTCCCCCCGCGCATTCCACCCCCAAGTGACCCCACTCCCCACCCCCTTCAAACAGAAGAACAAGAGAAAGTAACACAATGCACTGAACCTGAACATTGTACTTAGCAGTTCCAGTAGATTGTAGTCCATAAGGGCCCCCTTGGACTGGGGTCGGGGCACCATCTTAGTGTCCTCCAGGGCCACGGTCCAGGGTGTCTTCTCCAAAAGTACACCCAAACCCACAAGACCTGAGAACCTGTGACCCTCCGGCACCAAACCACCAGTGGCTCAAGGATCATGCCGCCCCAGAGCTTTGCTGGGAGCCTGCCAACGTTGCTGAGTCCACCGATGCCACCGCAGTGCCCCTCTCCTGCAGGCTAGCAGTACGGTCTGGCCTTCCCTGGTCGGACCCACTCTGTGCCAGGAGGAGGATCGCTGACGCCTCCGTGATGGTGAGATGCTTGCCTACTGCGATGGAGCGACGTCGTCCAGGCCCAAAAGATCCTTCGCCAACTGAAGAGAGTGAATTTGCGCCAGTCTGTTTTGCCATTGAAAGATGATGCGGAAAGGATGACCACACGAGTAGGAGATGTTGCATTCCCGCAGGAAGGAGGTCACCGGACGGAACTCCCGCCTCTTCTGGAGTGTCGATGCCGCCAGGTCCTGGTAAAGCTGCGGACGGTGCTCTCTGAACTGCAAAGACGGGATGGCTCTAGCCTTCCGCAAGATGCGTTCCTTTAACTGGAAGTCGTGCACACAGACGAGAATGTCCGGAGGGGGCCCCCCTCCTCGCCTGGGCAGGCCAACTCTATGGACCCTATCCATTCTGATGTACTGAACATCCTCCTCGTCCAGAATCTGCAGGAAAAGAGCCTGGACATATCCGCGCAGGTCCCCCGCCTCTCCGTCCCATGGCACCATGCGAATGCGGATGTTGTTCCGCCGGGAACGATTCTCCAGGTCTTCTGAGTGAGCCTGGAGGTCCAAGTTTTGTTCCGTGAGCCCGATGATATCTTGCTGTAACTGGTGGACATCGTTCGCCGTGCTCAAGTCATGATCCTCCAGCGTCGCCACCCGTTCTCCAATGCCATCTACATCTCTCCGCACTTCCCGGAGGTCCAACGCCAATTGAGCGCAAAGCTCAGAGATGTCCCCCTTGATGGATGCGAAGAGTTCCGTCATAAAAGCCTTGGTAGCAGGGGCCTCACCATCCGATTGTTTGGGCGACGCACTGGTTCCAGGGGAAGCCGGCTGCTGAGAGGATTTTGATGCGCCATCTTTCCCAGGCCTCCCTTTGCGCAGCGTGTTGGACATCATGGGATTCCCGCGTCGGCGGGAAGGCAGGTCGACCGTGCACGTTCCAGTGGCCAAAGGGCCGTCACTGCAGCTGCCCTCATCCCGCTGTTGCCGTCGAAATAGCAGCCCGTACAGCACCCCCACCAGCCAGCTCAGCCAGGGGTCAAGCCACCTTCCTCTCCTTCAGAGATCACCGCTAAGACCTGCACCCCAGGAGGCACCTGTGTTACGCCTCCGTCCAGCCGCCTGTTGCTCCCAAAAGGGGGGTCAATTGCTATGGATATCCAGGTTCAGTTTAGGCAGGGAGGCCTGGGAGTACCCCCTGGTCCCAGGGCGCCGCCGTGATGCCAGGCTGCCCAAACCGCCCGGTCAGGTCAGGGACTATGGGGGATGAAGTGGGCAAGTGCTGTGCTCGCCGGCTCCCGCCATTCGATGTTGTAGCCACCAAGCTTCCAGTCGTGGCGGAACCGCAGCGGTGGCCCCTCGACAAGGAGGTCGCTTTCCCGTCTCTCCGCGCAGCTCCCCCGACAGGTGGGAGCCCGACAGTACAGAATGCCAAGAGCTCAGTCCGCTGCGGCCCCTCTCCAATGGGTCCTCACCGCCTCTTCGGAGCAGGGAGCCCGGGCCCCTCAATTACCACAGGCCGTGGATCCCTAGGCCGCGGACCGCCAAATCACCGCTGCTCCCTCCAATGCCCCCGCTGGCCAGATGTTATCGCCAACCCAACCACGCTGTGCAGGAGCCCACGACAGGACCTTGTTGGGTGCATTTGCTTGGCTGGGCGGCCCCGCTCAAGATGTCAAGTCAGAGGCGGCGGGGGGGGCAGCACCGCGGCCGCCGTGCTCGCTGGTCCCAGCCGGCCTGTCTTACCGGCACTTGTCCGCCGACTGCTGTGGGGCTCCCAAGGCAGCCGCTTCTCCCCAGGGGCATGTGCAGGTTCCTGCAAGCGGCGGGACGGGAGCCGAGAGTTCCGAGTCCGTCGCGGCTCTCCGCCTGTATCGTTTCCGCTCCGCCGCGGAGCAGGAGGTCCGGCCTCTCTCCTACGCGAGGCCGAGGCTCGCAGGGCCGCAGTCCGCCGCTACATCCAAGACCGCCTCCAGGCAACCTCTGCTCTCGCTCGCACCCACGGACCTTACCCCTCCGCTTCGGGGTCCACCGCTGGTCTCTGGGAGTCGAACAGCACGCCGCTAAGTATGCTGTACAAGGCTAAGCTGGGTTTGTCGCCGGAGGGACTCGAAAGAGCGTTTCACTCCGTCGCCATCTTGGCCACGCCCCTCCCCTCTTCTTTTTAATTTATACTTGACCCCCCATATCCGGTCCTTACGAGGCAATCATGTCACCGCGTTTAACTACGCGGATGACATTCAGTTGATCTTTAATATTGATGGCTCGGCGGAGTCCATCCTTAATTTCCAGTCCACCCTCTGCCACATCAGCGACTGGATGAGGGTTAACCACCTTAAGCTCAACCCCGAAAAGACAGAACTGGTTCTTGTCGGGAGAGCCGCCAACCCATGGAAACCCACCTTTTGGCCTGTGAGCTTAGGTCTTCCCCCTAGTCCAGTCGACTCAGCAAAAAGTCTGGGAGTCATCATCAGTAATGATCTCACGATGAAGCCCCATATCAATGCTGTAGTCTCTTCTAGCTTCTTTCAGCTCCGGAAAATCCGGAAGATTGCCCGTTTTTTGACCACTAAGGCTCTCACCTTAGTTCTGTTAGCTTTAGTCATTTCGAGGATTGACTACGCCAATTCACTCTATGTTGGTATCCCGTCCTATTTACTGAAGAGGCTGCAGCTCATTCAGAACCAGGCTGCACGCCTCATTTACCATCAACCTAGGCACCAACATGTCAGTCCTCTGTTAAAGTCCCTTCATTGGCTCCCCTGTCCGAGCGGTGCAAATTTAAGCTAGGCTGTACCATCTTCAAGTCCCTCACCGGCATGAGCCCTTTTTTTATTTCCTCACTATTGCACCTTTATGTTCCGTCCCGCAATCTTCGTTCCTCCCACCTTGCCCTTACTCAAGGTCCCTGCTTTTAAACGTAAGAAACATGGTGGATCAAGATTTTCATTCCTTGTCCCTTCCTTTTGGAATTCACTCCCCCTGAGCATTAGAGTTGCCTCTCCCTACGCACGTTTTAGGTCCCTTCTCAAAACTTACCTGCTCTGTAATGCTTATCACTAACGCCTTTGTCTTGCAGACTGTCTACTCCCTGTTGCTCGAGCGCCAAGAAACTGCTAGGTGTTAGTTGCGCTTTAGAAGTAATTTTTACATTACATTACATCTATTGGTATGCCTGGCAACCAATAGGCCTTATACCCTCTTTGAGAAACATGTACATGACTATACAGGATCGAAGGGCCTGAACTCTATTACATACCAGGTGCTCCACAGTACGCACACATTCTTTCCAAATGACATGGCAGATCACTGCACAAATAGAGATATCATCCAAGCAATGGGAGACCCTGTGGTGTGACATACCAGAAACGTACTGCAGCCTATAAATTGATCAATGGAATCACACTCCTGCCCAGCTTTCTGTAATATATCCAGGAATTACCCATCTTTGCTGGCTTTGTGGAGAGGAGAGGGGATATTTCCTGAATATTTGGTGGTCCTCTAAAGTTATAATAATGTTCTGGAAGGAGATCTTGGGTCATATCAAAGAAATCTTATTATCCCTGCTCCTATCCACATACCCCACAAATATTTTGGGCATCAGACACCCACAAATACAGGCTTTGATTCTAACTGACTGGAAGGTTATATGCAACCTGCCTCTAGCAGTCCAACAGATCATATCCCTGATGTGGAAACAGGCGGCTCCCCCCTCCATAGTGCAATGGTTTGCTCGTGTCTGGCACATCCTAGCTATGGAACGACTGTCAGACAATCTGATGAAAACAGAAAACAAATTCCAAATACTGTGGAAACCCCTAATTCATATAATTTCATTTCAAAATCTTTATTTGACTTTCAAAGGGAAACAGCCATAAAAGTACAGACAATAAAAATAGATCTTCATTTATTAAATTATAACAGACTACTTTTCTTTGCGTTAATTGATTTCAGGATGAACAGGGCAACAATATAGCATATCAGTGGGTCCGCTAGTGTAACCAGGAATTTCATAGCTAGTTTGTGCAACGTGATATTGTGAACAGTAAACAAAGGTTTGAGATAAAAACATCTAAACTTGTGATAAAAATTACAGAATAATATAAAGTGGAGTGTGCTTTGTTTACTTTTGTTATCGCACGGACATGGAACCATATTCGATGGACGTGACTTCATTTTAGAAAATGAGACAAGGTAGTGGACAATGCTGCATCTCAATCTCATAGCACAAAACTGTACATGGGTCACATATGACAAATAGTTATTGGCTCCCTCCTTTAACCCCTTGTATGCTCATGACTAGCTGAGCTCGTCATGGCATACAGTCGCCTTGTGCTCATGAAGAGCTCAGCTCATCATGAGACCCACCCAAGGGGGAAGCGCTGGTGCTCCCCCGTGGGTGTGCGACCTTCAACTTTTGTACGGGGAAGGCAGGGGAAGACCTTCCCCTGCCTCCCCCCACCCCCACGTCATCAATGATGTCAGCACGCGAGGCGCGCTGACGTCATTGCAGGATTCCCTTTTGTTTTGCAATGCGCAGGAAGCAATTTGTTTCCTACGCGTCAGAGAAATAATGTGAGTTTTGGGGCTGGGGAGGGGGATTACACCGAAAGAGGCATCGGGGGAAAGGAAAGGGTTTTCTGGCTAATCAGCCGTCATCAGCCAGGTTATCTTGAGTCCAGTGGCAAAGTGAGCAAGGGACCCACGTCTGCCAACTTAGGGCAATCAAAGTGCACAGGGTCAGTCTGATTTGCATATGGCCATGTCTGAACTGGGGTGGTGGAGAGCGCTAAACAATGATGATGGATTAAACCAAGATCAGTTGACAGGGGGTGATTGTTAGATTTGCTCAAGCGCTCCGTCCATCACCCCCTTTGGTATCACCTTGAAGGGCAGTTCAGCTGTTTTTTTTCTGTAGGGCCACTAGGGCACCAGGGTTTATTTTTATGTTGGGGAGCCGCCCCTTGGACATGGGTCGTTCCACTTTATTGGAGGATGATTGTAGCCATTTCTGCCCTCTTTGAGTGGCAGAGTAGCAGTATGTGTTTAGGCCCATCTGCCCCAAGCGGGGCAGAAGCCACTAGACACCAGAGTTTTAAAATCTTTTATTTTGGGTGTGGCCTCAAGGGTAAGGGTTGCTCCCCTTTTACGAGGGTGAATATTGAATTTATACTGTTAGGCCCACATAACCCTTAGCTTGGCAGGTGGACTGGTGCATTATTTGCATATGTGATTGTAATGTTTTTTTCTCCTTTTAAATCTAGAGTAAAGCTTTTGATTCCTGTTTGCGGTTTCGACAGTGGTTGTTTTGCAGTTTTGTGTAGTTGCATTTTTTAGGTAAGAAAAACATTTTTGTTGTATGTACTCCAAATGAGTAATATTGTAATGTATGATTTATTTTTTTTGTAAGTGGTCTCATAGTGGCATTTAGTTAGTGTTTGAGCATGAAAATATTTGTGATGTGTTTTGCACGTCTTATGTGTAATTTTCTTTTTTCTTTCTTTTTTAGTGGGATATTGTTGATCCATACTGTGTCTGTGCACGTGGTGGTGAGTTTAGCTGCTTCTGACAAGTGAGTGGTATTGTTTTGGAGTGTATAGATATTTTTGATAAAGGTGCATTTTGTTTATTACTTATTTTACAAAGTGTTTGTTGTTGTTGACTTGTTTGACAGGTTACCTTTATTAGTAATCATTGTGGCTAGCCGTAGAATGACTGCTCAGCAGGTGGTTGGTATGCTTCTTGAATCTTCCTCTGAGCCTGATTATGAGACTGACAGTACGTCTGAGGGGGAGGAGGGAGGGGAGGATTCTGGCAGTGAGTTTTCTCTCCACATAGAATCATCTGATGATGAAGGTTCTCTCAGTGCAGATGAAGTGCCTGTTTTAGAGGAGGATACTGCTGTGCCGATTGTGTGTGGAGGCAGTCAAGTCACCCCATCCTGGATTCCCCTGTGTGTCTAGTTTTTAAAAATGTATAGGTTTGCTAGGTTTCCCTAGGTGCTGGCAAAGCTAGTGTACAAAAACTACAGCTAGGCACTTTGCCAAAAAGGGGTCATTTTTCACTGCGAAATTGAGGTGTGACCTTGTTGCGTTTTGCACCGTTCCTTGTGGCAGGCACTAGTAGGACCCACACAAGTGAGGTACCATTTTTCTTGGAAGACTTTGCGGAACGCGGGGTGGGTAGAAATTCGTGGATCCACGCAGATTCCAGTACTTTCCACCACAGAATTGTCGGGAAAATGTGTTTTTTTAAAACAATTTTTTAGGTTTGCAAGGGATTCTGAGTAACAGAACCTGGGGGCAGGCAGTCAAGTTACCCCATCCTGGAATCCCCTGGGTGTCTAGTTTTCGAAAATGTATAGGTTTGCTAGGTTTCCCTAGGTGCCGGCAGAGCTAGGGTACAAAAACTACAGCTAGGCACTTTGCCAAAAAAGGGTCATTTTTCACTGCAAGATTGAGGTGTGACCACGTTGCGCTTTGCGCCTTTTCCTGTCGCGGGCACTAGGCAGACCCACACATGTGAGATACTGTTTTTCTTTTAAGACCTTGGGGAATGTAGGGCGGGTAGAAATGTGTGGATGAACGCAGATTCCAAAACTTTCCAATACAAAAATGTGGGGAAAATGTGTCTTTTTTGATAATTTGTTAGGTTTGCAAGGGATTTTGCTTTTTCAAATTTTTCTGAAAAAAAGAAAAAATTGTTGTATTTTTGCTAATTTCTTGGACCCCTCCAAGGGAATCCACAAACCCTGTGTACCTTTAGAAATCCCATAATGTTGGAAGAAAAGGACGCACAATTGGCGTGGATACCTTATGTGGTCAAAAAGTTACAGGGGCCTAAGCGCGCACTACCCCAAATAGCCAGAAAAAGGCTTAGCACAGGAGGGGAAAAGGCCTAGCAGCGAAGGGGTTAAATCAAATGATTTATATAGGACAACCTAAGGTCCCGCCTTTGTTTCTAGAAGTATTCTTTAATCTCCTTCTTTGTGAAGAACAATATTTTTGCGGTGTCTGACCATACTGATAAATTGAGCAAGTTTCCTAGCGTAGAATTAATATACAATAACCATAGAATTCTTAGCACATCATACAAATTTAGACAATCTAAAATAATTGACCTGGTATAAGCTGTCTGTTCCCTCCCTCAAAGTGAGGACTATAATAGCAGTGGTCCAGCCATTAAAGAATCTGCTAGAAATCAAAGCCCTACCTCATGGTGTACAATGGTATTTGATACAGAGGATAGTAAATATAGCACACATTTTAAAAAGCAATTTTCTTCTGTTTGCAGGGCCGAGCTATTAGCGTAGCCCCAGAGGCCTGCCACATAGAGGGCTGAGCTTACTCCTTTAGCTTTATGAATGGTTACCATTTTGTTGGTAGGTTGATTTCCTAATTTTGAAGAGAATTTAAAAATCCCTTGGGTGACCCTGCTCATTTTAGCTCTGGTATTTAAAATATGTTGGGACCATATGCCATTACCAGAGAATAAAATATCGAGATAGCAGAAGGAGTTCACTGTGTTTTGGGGTGCTATCAATTAAAAAACGTTTTACAAGGTTTCTGTTTGGCCCCGCAAATCATGGTCAATGTTTTCGATTTATTGATCACCATTTTCCTTGTGTCATAAAACCTGAGAATTGCCAAACAACAATTGATGAGAATGCAGAACAATGTCATACATTCACCCCAGTAGAGAGATCTGGGCCTAAATCCATTGTTGTTTTGCACCCCACATCACCCCAGTTCAGACATGGCCATATGCAAATCAGCCTTGACCCTGTGTCTCATGGGAACAGTCCAGCCCGAACTGCCAAGCCATGTCTTTCCTGGACCGGAATCAATCATCCTAGGAACGGTTTCTGGCTATCAGCCGTCTTCAGCCAGGATAGCTTGACTACAGTGGTGTGGAGAGCATGGGACTCACGTCTGAGCATACCAATCCCACTCGGGGTGACAAATACAAAACAACAACTGATGGACAGAATGCAGAACAATGTCATACATTCACCCCAGTACAGAGATCTGGGCCTAAATCCATCATTTTTTTGCACTCCACACCGCCCCAGTTCAGACAGGGCCATATGCAAATCAGCCTTGACCCTGTGCCTCATGGGAACATTCCAGCCCGAACTGCCAAGCCATGTCTTTCCTGGACCGGAATCAAGCATCCTAGGACCGCTTTCTAGCTTTCAGCCGTCTTCAGCCAGGATAGCTTGACTCCAGTGGTATGGAGAGCATGGGACTCACGTCTGAGCATACCCATCCCACTCGGGGTGACAAATGCAAAACAACAATTGATGGACAGAATGCAGAACAATGTCATACATTCACCCCAGTACAGAGATCTGGGCCTAAATCCATAGTTTTTTTGGACTCCACACCACCCCAGTTGAGACATGGCCTTATGCAAATCAGCCTTGACCCTGTGCCTCATGGGAACAGTCCAGCCCGAACTGCCAAGCCAAGCCTTTCCTGGACTGGAATCAAGTATCCTAGGACCGGTTTCTGGCTATCAGCCATCCTAAGCCATGGTAGCTTGACTCCAGTGGTGTGGGGAGCATGGGCCTCACGTCTGAGCATACCAATCCCACTCGGGGTGATAAATGCAAAACAACAATTGATGGACAGAATGCAGAATAATGTCATACATTCCCCCCAGTACAGAGATCTGGGCCTAAATCCATAGTTTTTTGCACTCCACATCACCCCAGTTCAGACATGGCCATATGCAAATCAGCCTTGACCCTGTGCCTCATGGGAACAGTCCAGCCCGAACTGCCAAGCCATGTCTTTCCTGGACCGGAATCAAGCATCCTAGGACCGGTTTCTGGCTACCAGCCGTCTTCAGCCAGGATAGTTTGACTCCAGTGGTGTGGAGAGCATGGGACTCATGTCTGAGCATACCCATCCCACTCGGGGTGACAAATGCAAAACAACAATTGGTGGACAGAATGCAGAACAATGTCATACATTCAGCCCAGTGCAGAGATCTGGCCCTAAATCCATCGTTTGTTTGGACTCCACACCACCCCATTTCAGACATGGCCTTATACAAATCAGCATTCACCCTGTGCCTCATGGGAACAGTCCAGCCCGAACTGCCAAGTCATGTCTTTCCTAGACTGGAATCAAGTATCCTGGGACCGGTTTCTGGCTAGCAGCCGTCTTCAGCCAGGATAGCTTGACTTCAGTGGTGTGGAGAGCATGGGACTCACTTCTGAGCATACCCATCCCACTCGGGGTAACAAATGCAAAACAACAATTGATGGACAGAATGCAGAACAATGTCATACATTTACTCCAGTACAGAGATCTGGGCCTAAATCCATTGTTTTTTTGCACTCCACACCACCCCAGTTCAGACATGGCCACATGCAAATCAGCCTTGACCCTGTGCCTCATGGGAACAGTCCAGCCCGAACTGCAAAGCCATGTCTTTCCTGGACTGGAATCAAGCATCCTAGGACCGGTTTCTGGCTATCAGCCGTCTTCAGCCAGGATAGCTTGACTCCAGTGGTGTGGAGAGCATGGGCCTCACGTCTGAGCATACCAATCCCACTCTGGGTGATAAATGCAAAACAACAATTGATGGACAGAATGCAGAACAATGTCATACATTCACCCCAGTACAGAGATCTGGGCCTAAATCCATCGTTTTTTTGCACTCCACATCACCCCAGTTCAGGCATGGCCATATGCAAATCAGCCTTGACCCTGTGCCTCATGGGAACAGTCCAGCCCGAACTGCCAAGCCATGTCTTTCCTGGACCGGAATCAAGCATCCTAGGACCTGTTTCTAGCTACCAGCCGTCTTCAGCCAGGATAGCTTGACTCCAATGGTGTGGAGAGCATGGGACTCACGTCTGAGCATACCCATCCCACTCGGGGTGATAAATGCAAAACAACAATTGGTGGACAGAATGCAGAGCAATGTCATACATTCAACCCAGTACATAGATCTGGGCCTAAATCCATCGTTTGTTTGGACTCCACACCACCCAAGTTCAGACATGGCCCATACAAATCTGCCTTAACCCTGTGCCTCCTAGGAACAGTCCAGCCCAAACTGCCAAGCCATGTCTTTCCTAGACCGGAATCAAGTATCCTGGGACCGGTTTCTGGCTAGCAGCCGTCTTCAGCCAGGATAGCTTGACTTCAGTGGTGTGGAGAGCATGGGACTCACGTCTGAGCATACCCATCCCACTCGGGGTGACAAATGCAAAACAACAATTGATGGACAGAATGCAGAACAATGTCATACATTCACTCCAGTACAGAGATCTGGGCCTAAATCCATTGTATTTTGCACTCCACATCACCCCAGTTCAGACATGGCCACATGCAAATAAGCCTTGACCCTGTGCCTCATGGGAACAGTCTAGCCCGAACTGCCAAGCCATGTCTTTCCTGGACCGTAATCAAGCATCCTAGGACCGGTTTCTGGCTATCAGCCTTCTTCAGCCAGGATAGCTGGACTCCAGTGGTGTGGATAGCATGGGTCTCACATCTGAGCATACCAATCCCATTCGGGTTGATAAATGCAAAACAACAATTGATGGACAGAATGCAGAACAATGTCATACATTCACCCCAGTACAGAGATCTCGGCCTATATCTATCGTCTATTTTTTTTTTGCACTCCACACCACCCCAGTTCAGCCATGGCCATATGCAAATCAGCCTTAACCCTGTGCCTCATGGGAACAGTCCACCCCGAACTGCCAAGCCATGTCTTTACTGGACCGGAATCAAGCATCCTTGGACCGGTTTCTGGCTATCAGCTGTCTTCAGCCAGGATAGCTTGACTCCAGTGGTGTGGAGAGCATGGGACTCACGTCTGAGCATACCCATCGCACTTGGGGTGACAAATGCAAAACAACAATTGATGGACAGAATGCAGAACAATGTCATACATTCACCCCAGTACAGAGATCTGGGCCTAAATCCATCGTTTTTTGCACTCCACACCACCCCAGTTCAGACATGGCCATATGCAAATCAGCCTTGACCCTGTGCCTCATGGGAACAGTCCAGCCCGAATTGCCAAGCCATGTCTTTCCTGGACTGGAATCAAGTATCCTAGGACCGGTTTCTGGCTATCAGCCATCTTCAGCCAGGATAGCTTGACTCCAGTGGTGTGGAGAGCATGGGACTCACGTCTGAGCATACCCATCCCCCTAGGGGTGACAAATGCAAAACAACAATTGATGGACAGAATGCAGAACAATGTCATACATTCACCCCAGTACAGAGATCTGGGCCTAAATCCATTGTTTTTTTTGCACTCCACACCACCCCAGTTCAGCCATGGCCATATGCAAATCAGCCTTAACCCTGTGCCTCATGGGAACAGTCCAGCCCGAACTGCCAAGCCATGTCTTTACTGGACCGGAATCAAGCATCCTTTGACCGGTTTCTGGCTATCAGCTGTCTTCAGCCAGGATAGCTTGACTCCAGTGGTGTGGAGAGCATGGGACTCACGTCTGAGCATACCCATCGCACTTGGGGTGACAAATGCAAAACAACAATTGATGGACAGAATGCAGAACAATGTCATACATTCACCCCAGTACAGAGATCTGGGCCTAAATCCATCGTTTTTTGCACTCCACACCACCCCAGTTCAGACATGGCCATATGCAAATCAGCCTTGACCCTGTGCCTCATGGGAACAGTCCAGCCCGAATTGCCAAGCCATGTCTTTCCTGGACTGGAATCAAGTATCCTAGGACCGGTTTCTGGCTATCAGCCATCTTCAGCCAGGATAGCTTGACTCCAGTGGTGTGGAGAGCATGGGACTCACGTCTGAGCATACCCATCCCCCTAGGGGTGACAAATGCAAAACAACAATTGATGGACAGAATGCAGAACAATGTCATACATTCACCCCAGTACAGAGATCTGGGCCTAAATCCGTCGTTTTTTTTGCACTCCACACCACCCCAGTTCAGACATGGCCATATGCAAATCAGTCTTGACCCTGTGCCTCATGGGAACAGTCCAGCCTGAACTGCCAAACCATGTCTTTCCTGGACCGGAATCAAGCATCCTAGGACTGGTTTCTGGTTACAGCCATCTTCAGCCAGGATAGCTTGACTCCAGTGGTGTGGAGAGCATGGGACTCACGTCTGAGCATACCCACCCCACTCAGGGTGACAAATGCAAAACAACAAAGGAGCTCTGGTATCTCTGTCTCAGGACTTGATTTCCCAACACCCTGCAAGGGGAGCTTGGAAACACTGGAGCTGGATTTCTCGGCAGGAGAAAAGACAGCGTCTCTCTCAGTGCGTCTGTTGGAGGTTCGGCTTCCTTCGGCACTTGCTGTAGCGAGATGCGTTGGGTAAGTAGATAGTCGAACTGCTCCAAGCCACTATGTGTTTGCTTGGGCAAGTGTGGGCATATTTTTACCTTGAAGGTGCCAAATTGGACGTAAAGTTGGACCTAATAACGGCATGAAAGATTCTCAGTTCTTTGAAAAATCCATGAGTTCTTGGACAAATCAATATTCAGACAAGGGGAAGTCCCTAACTGCTGAAGCTGAATTTTCCAAGATATCGTTGTGGATTTTCGGAACTAGTGGAAGTAGCCATGCCGTATTTGGATTGCATGAGCAGTGTCTAAATATGGTTATGATTTCTATGCCTATATAAGGAAAAGGTGATTTATACCTATATAAGGGCATGAATCGGGAAAATTACACTAGGGTCCTAAAATGCTATACAACACTACCACGATAATAAAGAGGGAAAATAAAATTGGCGCCAACACACACCCTTGCCGTATGCCCCGCCCTACTTTAAATTTGGGTGAACATCACCCTGGTGGGCAAAGCTGACTTGGCTGGTTAGGTTCTCATACAAACGGGAAAGAAACCCAACAATCCCCCTAGTAGCTCCCATGGAGATCAGAGTTGGCCAGAGTAAATTGTGGTTGACTACGTCAAATGCAAAGCGCAAAGTGCCTGCCTATGCTTTAGTATACTTGCTGATACGTAATTCTATTACAGGACCGGAGGCTTCAGATTATGCTTCTCAATCTTTACTGCATAAAACACAGAAGCCAATGAAAATGGATATTTTCACAAAACTTCATTTCCCATGAGTACACATGAGTATAGGCACGCCCCCATAGTCCATAAGAACCCCTTGCGTGCTCCCATCATCCTCTTTCTTTGCTGCTCACAAGTCAGAGTTAAGTGCACCTCCCCTCGGGTCCCCTCAACCTGATTGTGGTTTGGGATGCTGTTTGGGGTTTATATTGCTGTGATTTGATATTACTGCGGGTTCTCCCGCTTATTCTTGGGGTCTTATTGTGTTACCATTTTGTTATAGTTATTAGTGCTTTTTTATTCAAAATAATTGAACTCTCTGACTTTAATTCTTTCTATTCTCGCTCTGGGCCGTTCAGCTTTCAGCTGTGATTATTTCCGCTGTGGAGCGCGCGCTTCGAAGCGCTTAATAGACGGTCTTTGACTGTCAAGGAGCCGTCGTGTTTTCAGTGGAGCCCGGTACCGGCTGCCTGAGGGCGCGCATGGGCTCCCCTGATACACCCTGACGTTCAGACCGGGTGGCTCTCGGTCGACGCGCGCGCTCAAATCCTGACCAAATTGGGCTATTTTTGGTAGGTTTTTTGGTCGCTTTTGGGCTGCGCGCCTCGGCGCGATACCCTGGCTTACAGGAACGCACATTCTCGCACGTTCCACACACCGACGTGCTCCTTGTTAGATCGCCAGAGATATTGGTTGGAAAATAGTGGAGGCCCAGGGTGTGCACACGCTCAGGAGATCTAAGGGCCGAGGTCACTGACCTGATTGACTACAGCTTTGCTGAGGGGGTTTGGGTAACGATGCCGGACTGTTTCATTTGTATCAGTGTGCTTTGTGCTGACCCCCCCCCCAATTCCCCCCCAGGTGTGAGACATTCTAGAGTGTTCTCCTTTGTACCGTGAGGTGTATTCCTGGCCCATGGAGAATTGGGTACGGTACCGAACGAAGAATTTGCAGATGGGGAGGAGATTGTTGAAGGACAGCAGAAGGCTGTCTTGGAAGACAATATTGTGGAAGCTTTGGATGCCTCGGTCCAAGCTTCAGTAAACCGAGCCATGGAGACGAAGGTCCCTCAGACAGTGAAAAAGGCACTTGCGGTGGCCCTACGCCCCTTACGGAAACAACTGGAGGGCTTTGCGAAACGCCACGGATACAATAAGAAGAGAAAAGGGAAGCAGGTAGCCTCTTCTTCTTCCGCCGCAGGTTCGGCCGAGCAACCGCAATGGCCACATGCGCAATCTTTGGCTTCCCTACCGGCAAGAGGGGCATCGGACCAGCCCCATGCAAGTGCTAAAGCGAGAAATAAAAGATCGGTTCCGACAGACACCGATATCACCACCACCAATACAGATACCAACATGGACATCGACACCTCGGTGGAGCAATCTCCCCCTCCCAAAAAGGCTAAGGTTGTCCCCAAAACGGCAGAGGACAAAGTTGCCAAAACCTTTAACTTTGACCCTTCGGATATAGTACACCTGCGATCTTCGGACTGGGTCCCGCCACAAGAGAATTCCGAATATCTTCATGAGAACCTCAGGAAAAGCTTCGATAGAGAAGTTCGTAACAGGTTAAGGTCGGAGTGTCCACGGCCAGATATCCAGGATGGTGTTGCTGACACTCCGGAGATAGATGCCAGCATGCTAACCTTCTTAAAGCAATTTTTGAAAGATCCCAAATGGGGGTTAGACCGGGCTTGGCGGGGTTGCCAAGACAAAATGCTTGATGTTGTGGGGCCCCTGGCGAAGATCCTGGAGATGGCCCTGGTGGCCAAAGAAGGGGCGACTCCTGTGGATCCGGGCATCTTGGCAGGCTGGGCTCAGCGCGCTATTTGCTTAGTAGGCAATGCGAACTGTGCGATATCTTCCGAGAGGCGCAAGTCCTTCCTACTCAGGATGGACAGTAATCTGACTGAACCTGCCGAAGCTGAGTCAGGCCCGCTGGCAGGGGGTTTTTTGTTCGGAGACCGCTTCGTCAAGGACGTCACTAAATACGTGGGGACTTTCACCGCCTTGGATAAGGCACAGAGTGGGATAAAGCGTGCCCTCAATCAAGGGGTTTTCAACAGGGCCGGGTGAGGCGGGGGTCGCTCGTCAGGCCGAGGTTTCCAGCAAGGCTCCCAGAGAGGAGACTTTGGTCGCGGTCGTGGAGAGTGGGACTCCACCCGAATGGGACCTTCTACCCATCCAGAAAGAGGTTTAACAAAGGACGTTTCCAGTCGGGAAACAACAGAGTGAGCTTCAAGTCAAACCAGAATACCGGTGAGTGTAACAGATGTCTCTCTACTTCCATTGGGGGGGCGCACGCAACACTGTCTGCCACAGTGGCAAGCCTTGACTCAGGACGCTTGGGTGCTGCAGACCATTCAGGGGTTTCAGCTGGAATTCTACTCCCACCCAGCGCAAGCGTTCCTCCCACCACCTCTCCATTTTTCCCAACTAGATCACAATTTCATAGACGAAGAGGTGGCAGACTTGCTGAAGAAAGGCGCGATTGCTCGGTGTCAGAGAGGCCCTCGCGGTTTCTCCAGCAATGTCTTTATTGTTCAGAAGAAAGGAGGTGGCAACAGGTTAGTGCTCAACCTCAAAGAGTTCAACCAGTACCTGACGTACAACCAATTCAAAATGGAAGGTATTCATTTGTTAGCAGATTTATTACGAAAGCGATTGGTTGGTCCGTCTGGACCTCAAAGATGCATATCTTTCTGTATCGATTTTTCCTCCACACCGCAGATTCCTGCAGTTTCTCTGAAACGCCAATGCTACGAATACTTGGCCCTTCCTTTCGGTCTCTCCTCGGCTCCCTGGTGCTTCTCCAAAGTGATGAAACCGGTGGTAGCCTATCTCAGAGAAAGAGGAGTGCAACTGTTCATTTATCTGGACGATATTCTGATCATGGCGCAAGATCAGTCCGTCCTACAGCAGCAGTTGATCATGACTACTTCGCTGCTCCAGGACTTAGGGTTCGTGATAAATCTAAAAAAGTCGGTTATGGTCCCGACACAGGTGATAGAATTCCTGGGGTTCACGATCAACTCCCAGACAGCGCAACTGTGTCTACCCGAAGCGAAATTGAGGGATTTGAAGAAGGAGATTGTGAAATTACTGGAATAGCAAATGGTCACGCTGAGAGCGCTGGCCAGAGTAGTGGGGATATTGGCATCGTCTATTCAAGCGATATTCCTCGGGCCCCTGCATTACAGGGCCCTCCAGCGTCTGAAGATCAAGCATCTTCAGAGGGGACTCTCATACACGGATTCGGTTCCCCTTTCAGAGGAGGTCCGAACCGAGCTTCAGTGGTGGCTAGGCCACGTGGACGCCTGGAGCGGCAGAGCTATCTTTGGATCACAACCATAGGTGATCATAGAGTCAGACGCCAGCAGGTGGCTCTGGGGCGCGCGTTGTGGAGAGGCTTCCACAGGCGGCAGATGGTCAACGCAAGAGCTCGAACTACGCATAAATTGTTTAGAACTGCTAGCGGGGTAGTTTGCGATTCGCACATTATCCCCGAGGCAGACATCTTGTTGCATCCTCCTCCGTTTGGACAACGTGTCCGCGGTGAGGTATATCAACAAGTTGGGCGGCACGAGGTCGTCTCTTCTAGTCCAAATAGCCAAGGACTTTTGGCACTATTGCCTCCAGAATCAAATCTCAGTAATAGTAGAATACATCCCAGGTCAGGCCAACCAGGTGGCGGACTGGAATTCCTGACATTTTAGGGATTACAGCGACTGGAAGCTGCTTCCCCAAGTATTTCACTGGCTACAGGTGATTTGGGGTACTTTTCAGATGGACCTGTTTGCCTCCAGATTGACTTATCAGATTCCCCGGTTCTTCAGCTGGAGACCGGATCCGATGGCGGCAACGACCGATACCTTTCTGCAGGATTGGTCTCAAGGGATTCAGTATGCCTTTCCCCCGTTCTTGTTGATTCCCAGAGTGATGACTCAAGTGATCAGACAAAGGGCGAAAGTAGTCATGGTGACTCCGTGGTGGACGTCACAGGCATGGTTTCCCACATTGTTACAGTGGAGTCGCGATCGTCCACGGTTACTACCGGACTCGAAGTGGTTGTTGCAGGGCCCTCGTCAGGAGCAACATCCGTTGCTGTTGGAGGGCAGGCTGTCACTGATGGCATGGAGGCTTTCAGGGAACAGTGGCAGTTGCCGGGAGTTTCAAGCAAAACTGCCAAGTTTATCAAGCAGGCATGGGCACCTTCCACCAGGAAACGTTATTCCGCAGCCTGGAAGAACTGGGTGGATTGGTGCGTGGGACGACACCTGGATCCCGTGGGGGCAGAGTTACCCCAAATTTTGAATTTTCTGTCGGAGAAAGCGGCCGACGGTTAAGTGTACCGTTCGGTCAATAATTTTCGTTCCGCTATCTCAGCGGGGCATGCTCAGGTGGACGGGAAACCGGTAGGCATGCACCCGGTGGTTTGCAAGTTATTGAAAGGAATCAGGGTGGCTAACCCTCCCAAACCCAAGTATACCGGGTAATGGGACGTTTCTTTAGTGATCTCGTTATTTAACAAATGGCCAATCAATGCTCTTCTCTCGAGGAAGCAATTATCGGCGAAATTGGCCATGTTGCTTTGCTTATCGTCTTGCAGGAGATCTTCGGATGTGAGAGCACTCAACGTAACAGGTAGAGTGTTTACCCCGGAAGGGGTTTCTTTTCATATTACAGGTCGTTCTAAAACATTGTCTCGACATATTTCTTACAATTCTTTCCCTGATAATGAAAAATTATGTGTGGTCCAATGTTTGAAGGTTTACGAGGAATGTACCAAGGCCTTGCGGCCGCAGGGCTGTACCCAATTGTTGATTGCAATCCAAAAGCCCTTTAAACCTGAGGTAGCTGCCACTATTGCCAGATGGCTTCGCTTCGTTATGAAAGAAGCTGGTGTTGATACGCAGATCTTTGGTGCTCATTCAGTGAGAGGCGCTATGGCGTCGAAATCATATGGTTTGGGTTCAGCTGTTCAAGACATAATGCGTTGTGCAGATTGGTCTTCTGAGTCAACGTTTAAAACGTTTTATTATAAGCCGGTGGGAGATATTACTTCAGTGGTATTTAATCAGCGTTAAACTAGCATAATCTGAAGCCTCCGGTCCTGTAATAGAATCAAAAATTTGCTAGCATTCGCGATAAGAATTTTCAATTCCATTAAGGACACAGAGGCGAGGATTATCCCACCCGGCTTAATGTACAGTATGTATTAAGCTTGCCCACCCTATTATTCAGTGTTTACGGTGGTGTTATTCCTTTATTCCAGGATCTGATAAGAAGTCGGATGGAACGACGTTGGATGTCAGGATGTTAACCTACAGATGTTTTTCCACGTTGGAGGAGTTGTGAATGTTCAAGTTTCGTTGGACTTGTTTCGCCACAAAGAAAGAGGATGATGGGAGCACGCAAGGGGTTCTTATGGACTATGGGGGCGTGCCTATACTCATGTGTACTCATGGGAAATGAAGTTTATTTACTGTTTTTTGTGAAAATATCCATTTTCATTGGCTGCTGTGTTTTATGCAGTAAAGATTGAGAAGCATAATCCTCGCCTCCGTGTCCTTAATAGAATTGAAAATTCTTGGCGCGAATGCTAGCAAATTTTTGACTCCAGGTGAATACATTGTTCAATTGTCCATAGTTGTTTTCTAAACCCATACTGCACAGGGGTTAGTATAGAATACTCCTGCACCCATTCCTCCAATCTTAATAGTAGAACCCTACTCATAACTTTCAGGGCTGTATTTAGGAGCGAAATGGGGCGATAATTTTTAGGATCTGTTTTTTCCCCTTTTTTATATATGGGTATAAAAATAGACTCTCCCCATGTCTGAGGGATTATATCAGTTACAGCTAAGTTAATCACTCTAGTTCGAGTAAGTCCCTACAATGTAGTTGCGGATTTAAAAACGTCAACTGGGGCCCCATCCGGGCCTGGTGCCAGTCCCCCAGCACTCTCCTAAATGGCCTGGAATACTTCATCATTAGTAATGTTAAGGGGGCGGGGTTCCCTTCACAAGGCTCCAATTCAAACCCCCCCAATGTCTCCCTATTGTTACTAAAAATCCTGGTAAAATGTGTCACTCATTTATCTGAGGGAATAAAGGAGAAAAAGTCTGGGATCTTATCGTTCTTCAAAAAGAGGGCATTTACTGTATTAAAAAACACATTTGCAGAGGGTCAAGGGGAAATAGTTTACCGACCTGTCTACTCGCGCCCCTACTGTCAAGGTACAAACAACAAAATAGAGAAGACCAGGTCCATGGTACTTTCTGTTTTTTCGACAGGAAGAAGATTATCTTTCTGTCTTCAGTGGACACTTGGGGCTCCAGGTTCCGGGCAGATAGATGACCCTTTCAAGTACACTGCATGTTATCTATTTAATTTAAATTTCACTTTGTTACTTTTGTACTTATCACCGGTTTTTGCAGTAGCTTATTACTTATAAGGTCCTGAAGAAAGCTGGAGTATCTTTTCCATCAAGCTGAAACTAGTTGACCACTCTGCACAGCGCCACAATGTAGTTTTACTCCTTTACTACCAGGCGTGATTTTAATCTTGACACCTACACCATCCTTTATGAACTACTCTCGAGTCTAGGTAGTCAATTTTAGTGAGCACCACAATTAGAGCACTGCACCCATCTAGTACCACTCTTTGAGCAACACTGTGGCCAATATGTCGCTATCCTCTTCCGCACCATCACATGACGGTCAGGGCGACAAATGGAGCGACCACTTACTCCCATATGATGTAATTCCGCCACGAGGGTGGTCTGATGGGAATTTCATAGCCCAGTGTGACTCAATACACCTTTTCACACACGTACCTGTATAATCCCAGTTACCGCTTATGGCATCACACCACCATGGACCTGGTCTTCTCTATTTTGTTGTTTGGCATTTACTGTATCCCAGAAGAGTTTATTATTCTTAGTTTGTACAGAAATAGCCACATTTTCCCATGCTTCAGCCTGTAGTTTCTTTTTTCGGGCAGCTATGGCTAGTTTGTACTCACTTCGTAGGGGTTTATTGATTTAAAGGTCTCGTGGTGATTTAGACAACGCATCCTTTAATACCTGTAATGCTTTGGTGCAAGTACCATCAAACCATTAATAGATATTGTAATGCGCTGGCAATTTGCAGTCACTATATTTGGAGTAATTTCATCCTTAAGGCAGTAAGCTATTTCTCAATGGTTAGTCACTATTATTTGCTGCATAGCCAGGCATGGGTCGGCCCCCATCCACTTAATTCTAACACTGTTACTCCTAAAAGGGTTGATATAATTGACTAAGTTGGATACTTTGCTCCTTTGGCCCAAGAAAAAAACAAGATAGAGTAAGTAGGTTATGGTAGCTAAATATGGTGGGGACAGCACTAAGGTTGCGACGCCTGCAAGTAGCAGAGGCAGACACTAGTATATGATCTATGATAGAGTGCCTATTTCTCCCTGTAAAGGTTGGCAGTAAATCCACATTGGGACCACGGCCCCCCGAGTAGATGGAAATTGTATTTGGAGGTCATCCAATTTAAGGTTTCTCCATACTCATTGTGGTAGAAGTGATCATTCCCCTCTCCTTCCGTGTAAATGTGACTGCATGCCTGATTGTTAGGTACATTACAAGCCTGGATATCAATGTCTCCTGCCCATAGTAATACATAGTCTGTACAGATTGAGGATAAGAATCTTTTGAGGGTACGATCAAGGGCTGTTACCACATTAGTGCGTGTAGAATGGAAAATGTTGTTGTAAAAATTAACAACTATCAGATCTTTCCCTCATTTTCTACTAAGCCACAGTAGCTGTGCCTGGGGTCCCACTGATGCAGCTTTTTTAACTTTGATAGAAATTTTATTGGAGATAAGTATCTGTAGACCCCATTTTACACGCCCTGCTTGTGACCTTATGGCTGCTAGAAAATGTGAAGAGTATCCTTCTACATGTACAGGACTTATACACCAGGTTTCTTGTAGGCATATAATGTCGTAGCCAGATATGGTATTAACCCAGTCAGTGTTCCCAACCTTATTTAGTAGCCCATTCACATTCCAGGTTGCGAACTCCAACCCTTCCATAGGGGGCTGTTCAACAGGCTCAGTGTCTGTTATGCCTTTGGATATAATATTAACTGTAGGGATGTCTTTGCCAGATTCCTCAACAGCCACTGCTTCAACTAACCCACCAATAGCTGGTGCCTGTGTGGTATGTAAATGGTCACTCTGGGATGGCTGGTTTGTCTGGTTAACTATGGGGGTCATTGTGAAATCCCCTCTCTGCTTCTTCCTGGGCTCCCCAGCATGACCTTGTTCAATGATAAGTCAATCATTATCGTTTAATCTGCTCAGCTTCTCATATCTATTGGGCATTGCAAAAACTGAATCATATGGCGAATGGAAGCTTGTGATGTCCCTCTGTCTCTGTAATTCTGGTAGACCCCTGGAGCATTGCTCTAAGCCCTTCAAATGACAGTAAAAAAACCTAGAGGAAGTATACCCATGGCTTGTGGATCTGTGGTTGGTACCCCTATCATTTTATGGACACTACTAATTCAATACCTTATGTGTATAGAGTTCACTTGCTATAGTCCAGTGAACGCTCCAGCTCCTTGACTGAAACATGTCACCCATTCGGACCACATCTAACCGAGACCTAACCTTACTGCCTGTGAATGACGAAACCATGTAGTCCTTGATTCTCCCTACAGCCAAACCTGTCCCCTTAATATTTGTTATGGATTTTACAGTTACAAATATAGACACAATTAGTTTTTCTTTTTCTTTTCTTGTTCGCTGTATGTATGCACATTTCGGCAATGTACCTTAAAGATGGCTAAATAACACCTGTAGACCAGTCCAACAGCATAAACCCCCTATGATGCAATGTAGAAAATAACTAACGCCTATTTTACTCTTCCTCCATGTATCTTGGGTATATATCGATGGTCATTTACCTATGCTGCAACTGATACTGTGCTGCGAATGTAATGCTCATTCGGCCACATGCATCATTGTTGCCGTTTGCGATTTCTTAATTGCGAAAATTAAGGAATCGCAATTAAGAAATTGCAAAAGGCTATGCATTAAGAATTCGCAATTTTTTTTGCTATTTCTTAAATTTCCCTAATTGCGATTCACAATTTGCAAATCCATCCCATTGATTCCTATGGGCCTAAAGGCCCATAGGAATCAATGGGAATTCATTTTCAATTTGCGGTTAGCAATTTGTTAATCGCAAATTGAAAATGCAATTTCAAGGGTGCAGGGGGATCCAAAGGACCCCCCGCCCTGCACCCCTGAAATGTAACTTTAAGTGCATTTTTCACACACACATGCCCCAAGGGCATGTGTGTGTGTAAAATGAAACTTTCAAAAATGCACTTTTGTGCATTTTTGAAAGTTTTCGCAAATTACCATGAAGGTCAACTTCATGGTAATTTACCTCTCCCTATTTGCGAATTCGCAAATTTAAAATGTTCATGGATTGCATTTAAGAAAACTAAAATTGCGATTTCTTAAATGCAATCGCAATTTCAGAAATCGCAACATGATTGCAATTTCTAAAATTGCGAAAAACATGATGCGTCCCAATTTTGTCAATTGCATTTGCAAACGGCCGAAAATTGCGATTCGCACCATTTGCGAATGCAATTCACAATGATGCATGTGCCCGATTGACTTTATAATAAACAGAATTTGATTAAAAAAATTCTACTGCATGGCACAACAGAAAGGCGTGCTATTTAAGAAAAACATCACACCTAACATGTCCACATTAGTGAATATTTTTCATTTTAAAATGTTTATTAGTCCTGGCCATGTTTTAGTGGCTGCATTCTTTCTTTTTTCCCATGCTTTTTTGTGTCGCCTGCATGCATAAAAGAAACCGGTTCGGGCCTGGAGATAGTGTCCAAAGTTAATTGGAGTTAATGCGATCATCCTGGTGGGGAGATATTCCTAGATGATCATACCGATCAGATGCCTGAATACAAGACTGACATAAACTCCTAGGAACACTTTCACGGAAGTCCATTATGAAATGGCTACTATTTTGTAAGGTTGGATTTTAAATTGCTATTAATTTGAGCATTTGAATCATGGTTCTAGCTTTTCCCAAACTGAAGTTGTGCATTTATAAGGTGTTATAATGTAACCAAGTGATTTTCTATTGGAAATCCAGCCTTGTCACAGTGAAAAAAATAACTTTGTGGGTTTTTTCACTGCCAGGATATATAAAGCTTAAACATACATGCCCTACTTTTTAAAACACCATGTGCTCTGCCCTATAGACAAAAATAGTGCTGTTATTACTATACATTGTGCACTGATGATGTCATCAGGCATCATATCTCAAAAATGTTGTTGTGGTGTGATGCTAAACACAATTTAGCTTTGTGCTATGGTTCAAAGATTATTGATCAGTGTCTTGCTTTAGATTTGTAACCACGCAAATATCTACTTGCCAATAATAGACTGAGTGTCAATCACCTAATTTGTTTCAATTTCTTGATACTATGCATATCACATTTACACAAGTTTCCTTTAATTATTGCTTGCACCTGTTTTCATTTGGTGCTTCGATTTGACACAACGCCAGATCACTTCTAAACTGTGTGGGACTCATTTATGAAAAGTGACGCATCGCTGCATGAAAACAGCGATGCGTCATTTTCATTGCGCCCTCCTTGCAACACCAATGATGCGTCATATTTACAGTATGACGCATCATTGCGCAAGGAGTTACAGATACTTCAGTATTTCTGACGTATCTATATGGCGCAAAGGTGAAGCATTACTGGAGTGTGTCACAAAAGTGACGCAACTCCAGCAATGTGTCCTTTCACATGGGGTAAGCCCCATGTGAAAGGGCCTGCTTCGGATTTACGCCTGCTGTGAGGCAGGTGTAAGAAATTGACTCATTTGCGTCCTAGAAGTGGCGCAGTGAAATCTTATAGATTTCACTGCGTCACTTCTATGACCTTTTCCTGCGTCAGAACGCCCCCCTGCATACATTATACCTGGCGTAGGTATAATGTAGCGCAGGGGTTTACAAAGTGACGCATCTACCTAGATGTGTTACTTTGTAAATATGGCACAACAAGGCAAATTTCTTACGCCACTGGTGCATCAGACAAAGTGGCGCACCGGCGGCGTAAAAGTGACGCACAGCCTCATAAATGAGGCTCGGATCTTTAATCGATTGGGTTCAGCGCAAATTCCTAGGGGATGTTCGGCTGGTCAATCCACTTTACATGACTTATCTGGGGTTAGGCTCGACGTGACTTAAAGCAATTTAGCACTACAGTCATGTCAACTTTCAATACAAAAAACTTTCGTTTTTGAAACTTGGCTGTGCACTGCTTTTGCGCTACTCTGCATCCCAGAATGTGTTTAATGTAGCACCATTACTGGAGTTTATGTTTAGAGAATCTTGCCCATTGCACAGTTTATCTCATTAAACTTTCTATAGATTACTGCATTTATTGCCTTGTCAACGTTTACTTTTGCATATTTCCTTTATTTTGGTACCTTCCAGAAGACTAGTGTTTTTAAAGGAATCCTACATAGTATACTTTGAGGGGCTTTTTGGTCAGTAGGCTTTGTCCATTGGTCTTTTGAATTGTCGGTCATATTTTTCTTCTGGCAACACATAATACAAGAAGTAATGTGTCAGCCTACTTAACAGATTAACTCCCTTTACTTTCAGTGACAGAACAAAGCCTGTGCTTATTGTGTACATCCACCTAAAAGTAGTTTCATTCTCGTAGGTGACAAATCTGGCTCAAATCAGTGAAGTAGTGTGGCTCACTGGTTAGAGGCGGCAGACCTGAGAGCAGAGGACGGCCCGGGACCAGGGTTCGATTCCCGGCGGGGCAGGATTCTGGACCAGGGTCAGCGGACTCGATAATTCTCTCGCCTCGGTGCCCACTCTGATCAGCGATCACACTCGGCAACTCTGGGGACTCTCGGCAACCTGGAGATACCCATTAAGGGACCATCTCTCAGGGAAGCCAGGAAGGGTTTCGCAGCGGTCGAAGCTCCTTGGGACCCTCCGGGTATGTAGTGCGCTATATAAATGCCTCTACATTTACAAAGAGTAATTTATTTAATTCTTTTTAAAAACTAAGTTACTTTGCAGCTATTTCTTTTTCCCGCACTTGAGATGACAAGTTAGGGGGTGATTTATCTCACAACACCTTTTTAATATTGCCATTATAAAGTGTAAAGTGTTTAAGTAGCATTGAAACATTGTAGTTGCGTGTCATTTGATTGCCTGATTATGTGGTGATTTATTACTGTTGCGTTTAACAATAAAAAAATGCATGGCACAACAGAAAGGCGTTTTATTAAAAGAAAACAAAAAAAAAACACCACTACTAGCACACTCACATTAGTGAGTATTTCTAATTTTAAAATGTTTATAATGTTTATTGGATGCTTGTCCGGGCCACGTTTTGGTGGCAGCATGCTTTTTTTCTATGCTTTTTTGTGTCACGTGCATGCAATAAAAAACATAACGACTAAGGCCTTGGCAATGCTTGTTATTGTGGTATTGCAGTGAATTTTGTGCTGGTGCTTGGTCAGCTGGCGTTCGCCTCCATGGTGGAAGGTGCTAATGTGGTGCATGGCGGTAGGTCCTGATGTGGAGCAGGGTGGAAGGTGCTGATGTGTTGCAGGGTGTAAGATGCTGATGTGGTGCAGCTTGGAAAGTGCTGATGTGGTGCAGGGTGGAAGTTGCTGATGTGCTGCAGGGTGGAAGGTGCTGCTGTGGCGCAGGGTTTTAGGTGCGGATGTGG
Source organism: Lissotriton vulgaris (assembly GCF_964263255.1). Lineage (NCBI taxonomy): Eukaryota > Metazoa > Chordata > Amphibia > Caudata > Salamandridae > Lissotriton > Lissotriton vulgaris. The sequence goes on from NC_141696.1 coordinate 894,031,285, forward strand.
TGCAGGGTGGAAGGTGCTGATGTGTTGCAGGGTGGATGTTTCTGATGTGGTGCAGGGTGGAAGTTGCTGATATGGTGCAGGGTGGAAGGTGCTGATGTGGAACAGGGTGGAAGTTGCTGATGTGGTGCAGTGTGGAAGTTGCTGATGTGGTAGAGGGTGCAAGTTGCTGATATGGTTCGGGTGGAAGAGGCTGATGTGGTGCAGGGTGGAAGGTGCTGATGTGGTGCAGGGTGGGAGTTTTTGATGTGGTGCAGGTGGAATGTGCTGATGTGGTGCAGGGTGGAAGGGGCTGATGTGGTGCAGGGTGGAAGGTGCTGATATGGTGCAGGGTGGAAGTTTCTGATGTGGTGCAGGGTGGAAGGTGCTGACGTGGTGCAGGGTGGAAGCTGCTGATATGGTGCAGGGTGGAAGGTGCTGATGTGGTGCAGGGTGGAAGTTGCTGATGCGGTGCAGGGTGGAAGTTGCTGATATGGCGCAGGGTGGAAGGTGCTGATGTGGTGCAGGGTGGAAGGTGCTGATGTGGTGCAGGGTGGAAGTTGCCGATGTGGTGCAAGGTCAGAGGTGCTGATGTGGTGCAGGGAGGAAGGTGCTGATGTGGTACAGCGTGCTAGTATCTGATATGGTTCATGGTGGAAGGGGCTGATGTGGTGCAAGGGTGGAAGGTGCTGATGTGATGCAGGGTGGAAGGTGCTGATGTGGTGCACTCTATACAACACTTGCTAAGCCTTTCTGCCTCCAGCATGTCCTAACACGAACCTGAAAAAAAAACGATGTAGGCCTTAATCACATTCTGATTCACAGTATAAAAAATGCCTCCTTCCACTCTGCCTCATTCAGTGCAGTTCAGGAGATTGGTTTATGGACGCTCTCTGAAGAACAGATGTGGCATGCAAATTGAAGCTTCGAGAAAAAATAAATCACCAAAATGCATTCTGTTATGGAGTTAGAACACCAGTACTTCAGAATCAATACAAAATGTAGGGCTCATCCTTTCAGTAAGCAATTTTCATTTGATAGTCGAAAATGAGGCAGTCAATTCAAGTCTGTTCGTCTCACCAGCACTCATGCCTTTTGTTAGGTGTTGGAAAATTACCATAATGCCTACTAACGGTGATCTGTTCCAACTTTTATACGCAATCTACCAATGTGTGTAGGGAAATTGCTGTCTGATCTCCCTACCTGCAGAATCGCAAAGTGCACTTAAATGCTGCAGGCTATCTCAATGGACAACTGTCGCAGGTAGTGTTTTTTGTTATACACGTGCTGTGTATCTCGCTGTCTATACGAGAGTACAAAGGTCCTGTCATATGAGGATAGAAATACTTTATTTAACCCGTTCTGGGATTTCCAGCTCATAGCAATTTCACTGTAAAAGAGACATTTCGTGCCGTAATGTCAATATTTTGGTGTCACTTTTTTCTGAGTTTGTAATAGGATTATTATACATTTTTAAATCTATGTTTTAGGGACACACTCCAATATAGGGGCAGTCTTGGGTGATATTGGATAACTAATATTGCCCAGAGCTGAATTTAACAGGTATGCAAAAATTCTGAGCCAAATTACGAGTCTGGCTGTCTACAGACCGCCAGACTAGTGGGGGCGCGAGGGCCTTCCGACCACCCTATTACGAACAGGGTGGTTGGACCGCTATTACCCTGCCTCAGCCGCCAGGGAACTGACATTCCCTGCGTGTTGCGGTGGTTAAGGGCCATCACAATGCTTTGCAGAACCGCCGTGGTCCCGTCAAGCATAGGAGTGTCCTCTCTGCCATGGTTTTCATTTCATTTTCTCCTCCATGAAAATACTAGTGGATACCAAACAAAGGAGCCCCTACACGGCCCTCTTGTGCTTCTGAGCCATGGGGGGCCTGCAGAGGGGCACAACATATGCCTCCCATGTGCATGCACCCCAGTTTCTGCCCAGCATGGGCTTTTCAGTCCATGCTGTGCAGGAACTGTTTTTGGCGTTGATTTGGAAAAATTAGGACCCTACATACAACAAATGCACTTGCTAGCGGTAGGGAAAGCAACATAAAAGGGAGAAAAACAAGCTAGATCCAAGTATTCAATGTTCAAAAGACCATTAATTTATCAGGACAACATATAATTAATGGAATAACATTGTGCATGTATATTATCAAAAAGATTTTTATTTTCTTGATATTTATCGTTTTTTAAGTATCAAAACATTTCCATTTCACTAAAATCATCAATGCATCAAACAGATTATGACGTATGAAACATGATCATATTGTTAAAAAGGTCATACAGTACAGTAGGATTGTATATGTGGTACAACACTTTGTTACACGTGTTTTGAAAAAGGGTCCAGATGGTTCATGGACAGAAAGGAGGGTTGGCGGTGGATGAAAGCTACATGCGTTTCGGCAGGTGGCCTTCATCAGGGAACAGTCTCAGCTTTCTCTATTTCTGTATATATACATTAATTTAAATGAAATTCTGCTTTCTGAAATTTCTGGGCTTTCATTTAAGAAATGCACTGGGGCCTTTTAGAAAGGGCACAAAAGGATAAGAAAGATTTTGCTGATCCACACGTCTTAATTGGACTTCCAAGACTAAATATATATTCCTTGACTTGTGTGTATCACAAGGTTCCTGTATGGGTACCTGTATAGGGTCCCAATCTCATAAAAAGTGTGATCATTTTGTTATATTATTTTACTTCTCTCCGTGAAGGGCATAATGGTTCTCACCAGCTCTATATCATAGACATTAAAGCGGCTTCAAAATAATGTTTTTGAAATATCCTGGCTCATATTCTTTTGGCATAGGATAAAGTTCCCTCAATTTTCAGGGTCGATTATTGTTTATCTTAAAATAGCTGGCATGTCCTTTATAGTTCCGGGAGCCCCTCTGTGATAACTGTTTTTGGCATTCCCATTGCGGTGCCCATTTTCAGGGCACTGCTGTGGGAACGTTAACACTGCTGTGGGAACGTTAAAAAAAAGCCAGCACAAACACAAGTTATACTCGTTATCTGGCGGGTGGATCGACCACAGGTTTGGCAGTGCAGCAGAGGGGCAAACCCAGTGCCGCACTGCCACATGAATTGCACCAGGTTTTGCATTTAATTGCAATTTTAATTTGGGGACAATTCCCATTGTGGCCATATCGGGTTTCACGAAGAAGTGGGAATGAGGTCCATTTTTTTGTATTTTTAACAAAAGAAATGTTCTTATTAAATACCAGTGATCTGTACGAAAAACATGCTTTACTCTAGAAACTAAATCCAAACCGAAGCACTAAAAACACCAACCTTCTGACAAGCCATGGGAACCATAACATGACATTACAGCAACAAGATAGTATTTTTTTCTTCCACCCAATTGTTCTGCAAATTGACAGTGGAGCTCATATTTCTGGGATTTGTAGATGGCTAAGTGTTCGCTCATATTTCTTTTGCCGGCTGTCATGATTACTGTCAGAATTAGGTATGCAAGTTAATGTGTGAATTCAACGTGAACCTATCTCATTGTCAAAATAATCATGAAAAAACATTGGTAACTGAATTTAATTGGAAAATAACCAAAGACAGATCACTATATATAGAAGCCAGCATAAGGCAAATATGTTCACCCTAGGACACCTGCAAGCAAAACTCGTTACAATTGACTATTGTGCCAACAGAAGTATGTACATTGCAAAAAGAAACTAACTACACTTTCCAATACACGACACACTTAAAATGCAACAAGCTTAAAACGTCTTTGTCAAAAACAAGGTCCGATTTACCATTGCCATCAGCCCCCACCTCTACATATTTAGGGCCTCATTTATGGGATTTTGGCGAAGGGCAGCACAGCAAGGCACCTTGCTGCTCGGTGCCCTACACCAAAGTAGAAGGCAGGAATGCTCCTTATTTAAGCAATACAGTGCATTCCTGTCCTTTCTCTCTATGCTGGTGCCGTTTCGGCAGTCTATTGCCAATGTCGGCACCCTTGCACCATGGCACAAGGGTGCCTTCATCGCAGGCAGAATTGTTTTTGTGCAAGAAGGCGCACCCTCCTGCACAAAAACAATCCTAAGAGGCATTTTCCTCTTTCTTTATGTGTTGCAGAATGCAGCACACATGGAAAGAGGAAAAAGCGAGGACAAATAAACATATTTCTTCTTGTTATGCCTCACATCGGTATGCGCACAGATTTGGTGCTTCCTGAGGTTTGCATCAGTTTGTAAATCTGGGGCAGCAGAAAATGTCATGGGTGTTGCGTGGCAAAACCCACTGCAATGCCCATGGAACATCTTGCGGGTGCAGAGTAAGGCGACCCAACGATTTGCACAGTGATGCTTTCTTATGATTTATGAGGCCACTCAAAGCCGAGCAGGGTTGCTTTGCGTATCTTCATAAATCAAAATGAAAGCCCTGCATCATGAGTGTACCATGTTACGTGGTGCAAAAGTGATAGAGGGCTCTCATAAATAAGCTATGTAAAGTCTAATGTCCAAACATGCATAGATGAAGGTGAGTTTTGGTTTCTCACAGAGGCAATGCTGGCCACAGTTACAGTCCAACATTTTTTAAAGATTGATAACCACAGTATGATTCTTCTTTAAGGTAAGCTACAATCGATAACAGCATACTTTACTGCAGTGTCTTCGTGAACTTGGAAGCTCTGCAAGAACCCACCATTCAATATGACAGCCAGTGCCATTACTGCTGCCCTTTGTTTCTCCAATGAGTGATCACATGACATAACAGAGGCACCCAGGGGCATATTTACAAAAAATGTCAGAGCGCAGTGTTACAACAAATTTAGCAAAGCTGTGTTCCGACATTTTTAAAACTCAGGGCTGCGTCGTATTCACAAGAATACAGCGTACCCCTGTGTTTCCCCTAGCACTAAAAAAGCTGCCTAGCGCCAGCGCAGGCACACTGCCGCCATGTTGCAAGGGCGCCTATGCTACAGGGACAATTGTTTATGTGCAGGATGGGACGCCTTCCTGCACATAATGAATCAATTCTGGAGATTTGCTCTTTCTATGTGTGCTGCATGATGCAGCACACATAAAAAGAGAAAAAAGGAGGAGAAATTAATCCTTTCTCCTCGCATTGCCATTCTAAGACCAGGTATTCCCTGGCCTTAGTTTTTGGCTCTCTCCCAGCCTAGTAAATCTGGGGCAGCATTAAAATGCAATGGGTGTTGCAGTGGAACGCCATATGCAACACCCATTGCACACCCCTTTGCCGCAGAGGACTGTGGCGGAAAGGGGCATATTTACAAGGGACGTTACTTATAAATATGGGGAGTGTTGCTAGTCCACCGGTGCGTCAAAAAATGTGACGCTCCGGTGGCTATAGGGGATTGTAAATATGCTCCCAAATTTGCACCAAATGCACTCTTTTTAGTAGCAGGGAGTCGCATACCTGATAATTCCAGGCAAACAGCTTTGGTCTGGTAAGTGTCGTATAGAGGAATAACAATTGGGAATTTGTAATTCAACAGGAATTTGGATTTTTGGCTAAAATGTATCTAAAGTACAGGTTCTGGTCATTCTAACAGGGCATTCCATTCACTCCTAAGGATCCCTGAATTAGGCAGAGGGCCACTGAAGAATTTACAATAGGAGCCATAACCACAACTTTCAATTCAACAATTAAAAGAAATTAACATACACAGTATGCATGTTTGTCTAATGTGACACATCCCACTGAAACACCACTTGCCATGTAGCCACTGCTTGCGTTCAATACATGCTGTTCATTTTAGTGTTAGTTCTAAAGAAAATCACAAGCCATATTCCCATGACATCTTGGTTTACACACCTTGAGAAAAGGCACATTTATGACATTTCCAGACTAATGCACGACAGATTGTGAGAGTTGATCATTCACCTAGGGCATCGTACTGCCATTTTGTCACCAAATTGAGCCATTAGTTATGCAGTGCAATAACATCTGGAAATCATCATAAATAACGTCGAAGATGAACTGTTTGTCCATCTGGCACTTCTCACTAACATTCATTATTACCGCAGTGATTCAGTAATATTTCATATCTGACGTCCCATTATCATACTGCCCGTTAGCTGGCATCCTGCCAATATCTTAGTTTTCTAAATCATTTGTACCTCGAGTGGCAGACTTTACAGGTACACAAATGTTCTCATTCGATAAAGGCAAATATTGTGTGTGTAATGTACACCAGCATTTGCCTAATTGGTGTACATCTCTAAGGGTCGCTAAACCTAACAAAATCCAATGCTTACTTTTTCTAAAAAAATAAATAAATATATATAAAAATGTATATATATATATATATATATATATATATATATATATATTTTTTGTTTGTTAAGTGCTGAGCGCAAGGTTTTTCTTAGGATCCCACTACAGGCGCATTCGAATGCGGGGATTGCTAAAACCACAAGCGCCCATTCTTAATTCCCACGTGATTCTGGTTTCTTCAACCACCCTACTCTTTTCGGGGGATATTATCAACAAGAGGCGAAATTTATCGCTAACCTTGTTTAGCGCAAGTTTTTTAATCGCCGCGCATCGCCAGTATTTTTCGCCGATGTAACGACGTATTATCAATACATCGCTAGCCGGCGATAGTTTCCTATTCCAGGCGATAAAAGAAGGCGATAGATTTAGCGTGACGTCGCTACCGCAATGCACGCTAGCATGAAAAAAAGGACGTTGGGCCAATCAGCGATAAATATCTCAAGCCAATAGGCCCCAGGCTTTCATTTAACATGTTAGCGACCCGAAAAACGCCTGCTACGCCGAAAAAATTACCTAGAACAATGCAGAACCCTGTAGATGATGGTGAGCAACCAGGAGCAAGTGCAGAGGGCAGAAACAACACCCAGGAAGGCCAGGCAGAGACCCAAGGAAAGGCCAAGAGGAAGAGGTACCCCAAGTCCAGTCCAATGGAGAACCAGACACTGGTTGAAGAGGTGACGCAACACCAGCATGAACTCTTCGTGAGTTCCACCGTCACCTTGGCAAGGAAAAAGGAGATATGGCAGGCCATCATAACCAAAGTCAATGCAGTGGGGGAGAGAAGGAGGACAGTGGATGAGGGCAAGAAGCGGTGGCACGATACAAAGAGCAAGACAAAGAAGAAACTGGGAGCCAACCTTAAGGCAGCGAGGGAGACCGGAGGCGGCGGACCAGCTCCACAGGAGCAGCTGGATGATCTGGAGGAGCAGGTGTACCACGTCATCAGTGAGTAGACTGTCGTTGGAGTCGCAGGCCAGGATAGTGCTGAGTTGGTACGCCCACAACAACACCAGGGTGAGCATCAACCAGGGACGGGGGAAGGGGGTCAATGGGCATAGTGGCATCCATGTACTATCAAAGTAATTGTATTGCATATCTTCAAGTACTGTCCAACAAGTCCAGGATACCCCTGTGCATGCTGGCATAGGGACATATCACCATTCACAAACAGCAACTCACACAACACACAGGGCCATAGTAACAGCAATTATGCTAGTGTAATTGATGCGGTAGCAGAAGGAAACAGCTCACAATGCACTGATGAGGGGCATGCCAATATGATTAATTGAATGTAAATAGTATGCCAAAGCACAACATACGTTTCTTTTCCATTTGAATCCAATAGTGCATATCAGCAAGCACCTTTGTGTTGCAGAACCAGCATCACCCTCCTTAAAAATGTACAACAATGTTGGTTACACATTTCATATCATGGCACATTGTGGCAGCCAGACTGAACATTAAATGTGCAGCGAAAAAGCTAGGCAAACATAGTCAAATCACAATGCCAGAGCACACCACATGTGCATCTGCAAAACTCACAGTGGCACAACAACGTGACATGTTGAAAAATTACCAAATGGTCCACTTGCCACATCAGCATGCACATACAAATTGACTCCACGACTACACATGTCACTCGGATGCCACATTGTGGATGTGCAGGAAATGTCTATGCCCCTGTGCACAATCAGGCATGCCTCCCCCAACATCTGCACACCTGCAGCATTGCCCACATATGTCTGAGTAGTGTCCAAACTGCAAGCATTGGCAGCCTGACACATACACACATACACACTTGCCTGCAGACCACTCAAGCACATGTGCCCATTGTCACATGTGTGCCAATGTCTGTGGTGGCATGCCTAATTGTGCACATGAACATAAACATACACAGTGCATCCACAATGTGCTGTCAGAGTTGCATGTGTCTGTGTGCACACAAATCAAATGTGTGTGGTGAATATTAAAATCACACAATAAGACTACACCTGCAAACTCTTGTAATGTGCTCCTGGCAGATCCATAAGATGTGGGGCCACATTACCCAGATAGGTCACCAAATCATCACTGCCTTGCAGTATAAAAATGCACGTAAAGTGGTGGCAAGAGGCGTGATGAAATCCCCTATAGAATAGCATCCAAAATCCGTTGTCTGGTGTGACCCTGGGGTCAATTGGGGGCCTATCTACAACAAATTGCAGACAGTTACGTACAAAGGCCTATCTCACTTTAGTATTTGTCTAACGTCATTCCACTGACCTCCTCATTCCAGTCATGCAACGCCCACAAACACTCACCTAGGACACATGCATGAACTTGCAGAAGATGTACTTTTCATTGACAATGGCACAGCAAACTACCCCAATTCCCTGGGCTCTGACACTCACAATGGACTATGTCTGCCACTCCAACATCCATCAAATCATGTGTCATATGGGCCAGCACTGGTGCAGTCTCAAAGTTGTATTGTAAATGTGTTCATGTAATACACACAGATGGGTGACCAAGAAAGAATTAAACTGAGGCAATAAGTAATGGAATGTGAATCCACAAGAAGGTCCACCAAGAGAAATATACATCTGTCATCTGACACGGATAGGCAGTGAGATGACCGTGTAGGAACCAATTATATATCTCAAGGTATCAAGCTGCACATCCATAAAGCACACTACTCAGCTGTGAGTGTCTCAATGCGCTGGGGGGGATGCTAATACTGCCACGTCTTGCAGAGTCCCCTGAAGGTTTGCATTTCCTGGGTATGCTGCAGGAGGATGGGGATAGTGCCCCAGGTCTGGGTGGTGAGGAGAGTGAATTTTCAGCCCTGGAGGTCGCACACTGGATGCGGGGAAGTGTTACAAGGGTGAGGGTGGCATAACAGAGATGGCATGTATGTGTGGTAGAAACTGAGTAGTTGTTAGAGCTATGCTGGGCCTGTGTCGTGGAGTGCCTTGTGTGTGTTAGGAGCTTGATTGTGACCCTCTTTTTGAAAGTGAGCCAGTGCTGGGCTCACAGGTGGGGTGTGATGTGTCTGTTGCACAGAATGTTGGTGTATGTGCCTGCCGAGGCCTTCTAAATGTGTAGGATTTGGTTAAGGATTTTGGTTGAGGGGACTGCAGAGAGGGCCTTATCTATTGCCAACCTGCTGCTGTTGCAAGACCTGGGAGACCTTAATCCTTGTTATGGTGGGGATCCAACAGTACATCCTGTGGAGCATGTGGAGGTTGCTGAAGCTGGAGGAGCAGATGTCCTTTTACATGCATTGTCACGGAGACAGTAGATTAGATAAATGAGCACATGTAAGGTGCATGGATGGGTGTTGTTGGAGCTGTTACCAGTGCAGTGGGTCACCAGGAGTTGTCACTAGCTGAGGATGTGGAGCGCAGGAAGATGACTCACGTCTTGTCAAAGTTCCACTACATGTACCAGTACTACATCCACTCAGTGACGCTTACCATTTCTACATGGAGGTTTGCAGTGGCGGTGAGGCTGTCCTTGTTGAGGGAGAGGATCAGCTGTATGTCGTTGTTGTAGGAGATAATGTAAAGGTTGTGTTGTCAGGCAACGTGGCTAAGCAGTGACAGGTACATGTTGAACTATGTTGTGCTGATGGATGAGCCATGTTTACGCCACACATGATTGTGGTGGATCCAGAGATGAAAGGGGGATGCTGAAGCACTGTGTCATGCCAGAGTGGAAGGAGGTGTTATGCTATAGAGTTCTGGTTAGCAACTTTGCCTTGTGGAGGCCTGTGCATTGTGTCTGGTGGCAGACAGTGTCCAAGTCAGATGACAGGTCCAGGAGGATCAGTGATGCGTTCTCTATGTTGATCTGCAGGGCCCTGATCTCATTGTTGTTTGTGATGATGGCACTTTTGTCGTTGTAGTTGCCTATGTGTCCGTCTAATGAGGGCCTCATGAGGATCAAATTAGGTGATGGTGTCTGCCGGTGTTGTTCTTGGGTGCTGCGTGGATGTTCATTGTCTGTACACAGTGAAATTCCTCATCTGGCAATTGGCACGTTTGTCCTGGAGTTCCTCAATGAACATGATGGCTCACTTGCTGTTGTGTCTGTGTGAAGCTAATGTGTATGTGGACAGTTGGTTGGCACAGTCATTGAGCCATTGTCTGATGTTGTGTGTGGTGGGGTGTCCTTTGGTGTGGTAGCTGTTTAGGCCACCGGTAAGTGTGGTGGTTAGAGTGACTATGGTGACTGTGCCCCAGCACTGGTGGGGGATCTGGTGTGTGTGGTGGGGTTCCGGGTGGTGAAGTGGAGGCATACATGGACAGTCCAGTGGAGTTGGGTGGTGTGTCTGAAGGAGACATGTGACAAAGTGGACAAGATGTGTTCAAGCATTTAGCAGGCAGAGTGTGTGGGTGTTGTGAGTAGTATCTTGAGTTGGACTTTTGTTAGGTTGTCAATCTGGTCTGTGGATGTGGCGGTGGTGTCCTTACCGAGGTGGAACTCCAGGTCACAGAGGAGGATGTAGTCTGTGCAGGCAAGGGCATGTGTACTGATGAAGTAGGCAATGTAATAGCTGAACTGTAATCGGTGTTGGGGGTCTGTACACGATTGGCACTCTGAGGGGTGTGTTGTGATAGGTGTGGATCATGAAGTACAGGTGTACTTCCAAGCAGAGGAGGTCGTTGCTGATATTTGAGACTCTGAGACTGCTCATGTGGATGAAGGCATTTCGTACTCCTACTCTGTTGTTGTGGTCCCTGCAGATGCACTTGTAGCTGTCTAGGATGTTAATGACGATGATGTGTGCTGTGGAGGGGTACAGGCAGCTCTCCGGCAGGAAGGCAACATGTGGTGATGTAGTGAAAATTTTCTTCCAGAGTACAAGGGCGTGTTTGTGTGCAGAGTGTGTTTTCTGAAGAATGGATCTGAGGAAGGGGGGTTCACTAGGCGTGGGTGTAGTTTGTAAAGTACAGCTATGCGTAGCTACACAAAGTGCACTTTGCACTTAGCGAGTTACACGTAGCACAAAGCCAACTGCGTATTAGCATGTCCGCACTGTGCAAGATGTCATTTCAATGAGTGCACAGTGCGGACAAGCATCCGGCACTGTGCAATCTTTGAAAACGGCATCTTGCAGAGTGTGAGCTTTAGGTTTCTGCAAACATGGAAAGAGTCTCGCAAGGATGTCAATTTGCTCGCTCATGGTCGCCAACTTGATGTTGAGGTCCGCGAGCAAGCAAACAATGACCACTGCACTATGCTACGCTACACTACGCATGTACGCAATGTGCTACGTGCTGTTCATGTAGTGCAAAGTTGCACTAACTTTGCTAACTACACCAGCATAGTGTAGTGCTATGCCCATGCGTAGTTCACATCATGGGTGGTGGATCTGTGTATCGCAAACTGAATGAGCTGCAGATCAAATGTGAGGAGGGTCCTTGTGTGTGTTCTGGGGACGCTCGGAAGCAGGTGTGTAAATTCCCATGTTGAGTGCGTGGAGGCTGCTGCCATTGTTGTGGCATTTTATCATGTGGAACCTGTGTGTGGCAGGCGTGTTTGCGCTGTGCGCGGTCCAGGTGTAGATGGGCACATACTGGCCAGCATCATGAGCGCCATTAATGTGCCTGAAATGTTAATATACAGTGTCTGCCATTGGAAAGGGACATTGGAGGGAGGACCATCTGTGAAGGGCTAGCAGGTCAATTGGCCTTGCGTGGAGGTGTGAACGCAGAGGATGTTGCAGGGGGAAGTGAGGGTGGAGATGAGCAGAAGAAAGGTATAAACAAAACATGGCCAAAAATAGAACATGAGGTACACTACCATATCAAGGTGACTGGGGCACAGTGCTCAAAATGATGATACAACTGTAAAAAAATATCCAAATTAACTCCGTCAGGCAGACAGTGTATACGGTGCACACGGGTGAAAACAACAGTACACTGGCTAAGATGCTGTGCCACATTTATCTAATATAACAAGCTAGCTAGGTACCAAGTCTGACCCACGCACTTTGTTTATAAATGCGTGTTTGACAGCACACACGTAGTGTCCCACTGAAGGATTGGAAAGCAAATTCAACGAACAAATCTCCTTACGCTGGACGTGGCGGACAAACCTATTTGTGACGTGGTGTTTTGCATATCACATCACTAGATGTTACAGAGCAGATTCAAATTGGTGATGCGAGTTAAGGTCACATGTGCAACATACATAGATTGTACCTGGAAGTCTGAAGCATTACATTTTACTCCACAATAGTGACCGTAGCACATTTGATAACTGTCATACTGTCCATACCTGTGCACACACAATGGCCAAAAAAAACTGAGCCCTCTGATGCTGTGCACAATGACTGCATATTGGCCAATGTGCCAATGTTCCCATGAGGCACAGGGTCAGACTGATTTGCATATGGCCATGTCTGAACTGGGGTGGCAGAGTGGGCTAAACAACGGTGATGGATTCAACCCAGATCTGTTGTCTGGGTGTGAGTGTTTGATTGGTTCAGATGCTCCGTCCATCACCACCCCCTTTTGTACCGCTTTGTTCGCCATAAGTTGGCAGGGTATGCTAAGACGTGATTCCATTGCTCACTTTGCCACTGGATTCAAGCAAGCCTGGCTGAAGAGGGCTGTAATGCCAGAAACCGGTCCTAGGAAGCCTGTTTCCGGTCCAGGGAAGGCATGGCTTGGCAGTTCGGGCTGGACTGTTCCCATGAGGCACAGGGTCAGACTGATTTGCATATGGCCATGTCTGAACTGGGGTGGCAGAGTGGGCTAAAGAACAGTGATGGATTCAACCCAAATCTGTTGACTGGGTGTGAGTGTTTGATTGATTCAGATGCTCCGTCCATCACCACCCCCTTTTGTACCGCTTTTGGCCGCCATAAGTGTGGCAGGGTATGCTCAGACGTGAGTCCCTTGCTCACTTTGCCACTGGATTCAAGCAAGCCGGGCTGAAGACGGCTGGAATGCCAGAAACCGGTCCTCGGAAGCTTGTTTCCGGTCCGGGGAAGACATGGCTTGGCAGTTCGGGCTGGACTGTTCCCATGAGGCACAGGGTCAGACTGATTTGCATATAGCCATGTCTGAACTGGGGTGGCAGAGTGGGCTGAAGAACAGTGATGGATTAAACCCAGATCTTTTGACTGGGTGTGAGTGTTTGATTGATTCAGATGCTCCGTCCATCACCACCCCCTTTTGTACCGCTTTTGGCCGCCATAAGTGTGGCAGGGTATGCTCAGACGTGAGTCCCTTGCTCACTTTGCCACTGGATTCAAGCAAGCCGGGCTGAAGAGGGCTGGAATGCCAGAAACTGGTCCTCGGAAGCTTGTTTCCGGTCCAGGGAAGACATGGCTTGGCAGTTCGGGCTGAACTGTTCCCATGAGGCACAGGGTCAGACTGATTTGCATATAGCCATGTCTGAACTGGGGTGGCAGAGTGGGCTAAAGAAAGGTGATGGATTAAACCCAGATCATTTGACTGGGTGTGAGTGTCTGATTAATTCAGATGCTCCGTCCATCATCACCCCCTTTTGTACCCATGCATCAAGTGTGCCAAGGTCTGTGCAATGGAGATGGACTCTGAGCCTGGAGCATCAGATGTGCAGTTCTCCCAAGCCATATGTGTCATTTGGGGAATACATACCTCTCCATGATGGATAAATATAGCAACTCTGACAGACTCACAATGTCATGTTACTATGTTGAATTTCAAACATGCAACATCGAGCTGTGCAACTCTGTGCATCACACTTCATATGTTGTGCGTCACTAATTAGATGTCACTAGACTAGGCCGTGCCCTATCCTATGTAATCTGTCAGCCCTTCAAGTTAACTGTGCCCACAGCTAAGGTTAACTGGACACTATACATGCAACAGAGTAACATGTCTCATCCATAGTCACTCATACAGGGATCCTTCCACAGATGGCATGAGTACCATACAATGTAGCAAAATCCACATTCTGCATCCTCCCTGACATCAGTGCAACTAGTAATAAATCCAACAGTATTCATTCTACAAAATGAAACTTAAAAGAACCTACACTAACACTATTCACTACTGCTATCATCTTATCTACAAAAGCTAAACATATATTAAACTAAACTATACATGTAATACTAACTAATCACTACTACACAGAATAAAAAAGGACATCAACCCCCCACCCAAAGATAAAAGAAACGTAGCCCCAACACTATCTTAACCTATCCTATATATATTTTATACTTAAAAACTAACTATACCTATTCTAAAACTATTCTTACTAAATACTAACAATACTAAATACACATCTAAAAACATAATAACATTGTGGGAAGGAAAACGAGGGGAGTGGGGGATAACAGGGGACCTTCACGGAAGTTCAAGCTTCTGGCGGATTTCCTCAATCTGCTTGTTCAAGTGAAGCATCTCGCTTCGCACCTTTGACACCAAGTCATTGTTCCTCTTCATCTCCTTCCACATCATTGTGAGTGCCTCTGTCATCTGATTCAGAGTCTTGGGGGGGACAAACTCCTTGCTTGTTGTGGGTGGAGGTGGCTGGCTGCTCGTTGTTGCCACTGGCACCTGGCTACTCGTCGATGGGACCGGCATCTGGCTGCTTGGGGTGGGAACTGTCCCCTGGCCCGAAGCGGGGGAAACTGGCACCTGGCTGTTGGGGGGGGACAGTCCCCTGGACGGAAGCTGGGGGAACTGGCACATGGCTGTTGGTGGGGGGGAACTGTCCCCTGGCTGGTTGGGGGGTGACTGGCATGTTCACAGGTTTAGACCGTGCTTGCGCAAAAGTGATAGGTCCTGCACTGGCATCAGTGGTGAAGGTTTTTGCCTTTCCAGGGACCTCAACAACCTCAGCCATCGAGCACCTCCTTCCTGCCTTCTTCTCGGACAGGTGCTTTCTTGACATGTCCCGGTATCCCTTCTTCACCCGTCGGACATGGTGCCACCTTTCTTTAGATACCTGGAAGGCATGCACCTGTGCTGGAGTCATGTTGTCTGTAAAATATGGTAAATGTCAATTTCCAGCCAATCACACTATGTCACGGTCCATATTGACAATACATTTAAAAATCATACACAATAAGGTAGGCAACATACAAGCCTAACTCTGTAAAGTTACAAAGTGACCTGTCCACATAAATGTCAAGGCATGATTTGGTCACTACAGGCTATGGATGGTGACATGACAGTGCATGGCAGGGGACATGTACAGACAAATCAAAATGCTAATGATACAGTCATAACATGTCACCATTGTGCATCCTGAGTGTGTGCAACATGTACAGATCACTTGAGTATGGAGGCATTACCCCTCCGTGGCCAGCACCACCCTCTTCTGATCCTGTGACACACTGCTACGACTTCTGGACAATGCACATGAGCAGCCATGTGTGTCTACCAGCAACCGGGTCCAGTTCATGTAGTCACTGACAAGACTGGCACTCTTTTACATGAGTGCTAGTGTGACTGTGTGCAGGTGTGAAGGTCAATCTATTGTAAGCTCTGCCTACATGCACAGGAACAAGACTGGGACACCCCATATATCCTAAAGATTTTGGCTGCATTACGCATCACACATTAAACAAGGTTGTGCGATGAACGCAGACTTTACCACTAACTGCATTAACTCACTCAACCATCACTATACAATGTCTGACTTTTTGACCCTGCGAGGGGCAGTTATCTTGTAACCCTTCATCCCACTCATGGGTGTCATGTAACCCCTATTGACACTGTCTAGTAGATGACAACACACGTGCGTCCACAACGCAAATATTAAAAATAGATTACACATAGCAATGGCACCCTGGGGTCATGAGGTCATGGTATTGCCAATGCCAAAGTCCGACTCGCAGAGTGTTTGAGAGCCACACATTGCCAAATCAATGGGAGATCTGATGATGCAGAGTGAAAACATGCTCACTAAATGCTTGTTGTCTGATGTCACACATTGTGACAGAGGAGTATGTACACATGATCCAGATACAAGCATGGTATGTCACCAAAGACACAGCCTGAGCACAGCACTGCAGTGCACTAATATGCAACTGCATTTGACAAACACATCCATGTATTGTGTGGGTAACATAACATTTCTACTTTTGACTATGAGCTACACACTGCCACTACTGTGAAGCAGCAATGCAGCATATCTTCTGATTTTACTGTGCCAAAATGTCTATGCTTACATGGCATAAACCACACTGCATCCTGGTGCACAACGCAACAGACACTGCACGCACATTGGACAATACACACAGCAGCCTCATTGACTATGCATTGCTACTCACCATGTGCTAAAATTAAGGATTGTATTGCCGGCATCAATTTATGAACAATGACTACTTTGCTAGAATCTGTGCCATATTTCATGATCAGTAATTGAAAGCTGTATCACTGTCTCCTGATGTGCTAAGTCACAACTGAGAATGATATGCGTTGCCCCACATCCAACTAACAATTTGCCGACAAATTGGATTCCCAATATACATCTGCACATTGTGGCAGAGTGAAATCCGGTACACACCCATAATGCCAATTAACCATGTGTACCATTCGGTACTGACATTCATGACACCACAATACGGCAATTTCGAATGCCAATACTCACCAGTGGCGTGTGGGTCCCTGAATCATTCCACGTCACCCCATGTGATGGGTTGTCGACCATCTGTGAGTGAACAAATGTAAATATGTGTCACTACCAGGCATCAAGAAACGTGACATAAACATGAGGAAAAACATTACATTCACAGTAAACACAACATCACTGGGGAGGTGGATGACATGTTGTCTGCATGAGCCTGTTCACTTTCACTGCCATGCATACATGGCCTGTGAATGCAGTGGCGGCCCACACAAAACTTCAGTGCTGTGAGACATGCACATAACAGTTGTCTCACGCAATTTCAAAGCACCATTTCCACACAGGCATCATTTCTAAATTGTACTGCGTATGATGTAATCTCTGCAGTTTGTAAGAGGCATATACGCAGTGCTTTGGGATGTATGACACTATGGAGAAGTCTAACTACCGGAGTGTCTATAGACCTGAGAAGGACATTTCTGCACATTAACCATGTGCAGGGACCGTGTAGGTACAGTTCTGATTTTCATGGAGCCCTGCATTTGTCACACTGTGTTCTGACCTGCACATAGGTCACACACACACAGGCTCTGCTTCTATATGTACAGTCACCCTAACTTGACACATACACGGCATCCTGCGCACTGTCTCTGACCATCTGTACGAAGTTTGGCCCAACAGTGCCAAGTCTGGATCCTGCACAGCGGGTCACACATAAGAGCCTCAAATGCTTGCGAAAATGATGCAGCATTGTGCGTCTGATGTTACCACAAAAGATGTGTGTTCAAGGCCATGACTCTGGCCTTTCGAGCTTCAAAAGGCCAAGGGATCGGCACACCTCAAAAACATTCTTCGACCTTATGCCAACTCCAGGACTCTACGGTCCAATACCCTCCATTTCCTGGAAACCCCCCGATTTAAACGATCTCGGGCCGGTGGCAAAACCTTTGAGGTCTGTACCTCTCAGTGCTGGAACAAACTTCCATTAGCCTTACGCACCTGTCAGACTGAATTAGTTTTCCGTAAATCCCTGAAAACACATCTGTTCTCCTCATAAATTTGGATATCTGCCCCTATGACCTCCCTTTGTTTTTCAGAGTTTCAGCGCCGGGACGCCCCGTTGGGGCCGCTGTGCGCTCTATAAATTTCTCAAATAAATAAATCATGCATAGACACATTGCACCTCACACATCACTTTGGTATCATTTTAATGATTGTAACACTACTCAATGACGTCCGCTGTGGGGAGAGAGGAGCAGGACCTACAACTATTTCTCTTTGGAATTGCTCTAGCCACTCACAGATCCAACCTTGCATGTGGCCTCACACAAGTACCTGAACTATTTAGTGTGATTGTCGGATGGCTTTCCCCATCGACCAGTTCACCTGTGCCTCAGCCATGGTGTACAAATGGACCTCTGTCACCTGCTTTACACTCAATATTGCAATCATTGTCACCTTTGACCATCCCAATTTTTCACCATCATCCATTTACTGATGCTCTTTCTTGTCTGGTCGTCTGCTACTTACTCTATATGGCCTTTTGGCCTTATTTTCATCCATCCACGCACGTTTCCTGACCACCGATGCTGCCCCCGCGTGCCTCTTGCCATCTACATCAACAACATCTTCTCACTGCATGCCATTGCAACCATCAACTACACCCCATTTGTGAACCACAAATCCGACATTGCTAAACAACTGTAGCCCAGCACAAATGTCATCCAGCATAATGTACATAACATTGTACTCTGCCAGATTGTGACTGAGCACAGGCACTCATCGTGACACACAGGTGCACCACACTTCACAACAGGAGAGTCAATGAGCTCATGGCACATACCCATAATGGAATTGAATTACAGTTGCTGTGTCCACTACATCTTCAAGCCTGCCAACATCCACAGAAACATGCTCCTACTCCCACAAAAAGACAGCTTCTGAATTTGTGCTCAACATCCACACACATCACTCAGGTACTCCATCACAAACATTGAGGAGGACTACACAAATGCCATCGCTTTACAAGACATGCACCGATGCATCTCAAAGACCTACACAACCAGGAACCACAAACTAGCAATCAACAACTGGACACCCATCACCAACACTGACACACTGTAGTGTATGAAGTCAAGCCACACCATGTGTTGCATGGAACCCTGCTGCACAAACATCTTCTACTTGTATGCAAGATTCTTTTCTGACAAACTCTGCAACAACATCAAACGTTTCTAGGCACATGCATTGTTGGCCAACTACATGGAACACAGTGACTACAAGTCACTCCTGATTGGACACAAGGCCTAGCTCACAAACATCAAACAATCCATGGACAACTCCCTGCTAGCTATACCAGCCAATCACATTGAGAAACTCATTGCCAGCCTATTTGCAAGTTTCATCAGACAGAACAACATCATCCACACATCCCAATACTGAATGAAGTCATACCACAGTCTATATACCCCCATCATCAACACAAGGGAGGACAACTGCACTGAATCGGACAAAGGTAACAGTGCTGCCCCATCATACTTTACCTCCCTGTGGCGTTCAACACTGTCTCTCAACACACACCAATGTGCTAAATACATGAGGTATGGATCCAAGAGAAGGCCACACCATTATCTGCTCCTTTATCTACATCCAAAAGCTGTGGGACAGAGTCCACTCTTTCCTCTCAGAACCCACCACAGCAACCTGTGGAGTCCACCAGGGGACCACCCTCAGCCTGAGGTGTGGCAACATCTACATGGCTCCGCATGCAAGTATCTTCCAAAGCTATAGATTGTCCATCATACCATACAACAACAAGAAAAAAATAGCCTCTTCACATCCAAAGGACACATGTCCGCCATACCCAACTTATGCGAGGGTATGTAAAGCCTTGCCATATGGATGACAGACAGTTGCCTAAAACTGAACAACAAGAAAATGTCATTTACCGTCATGCTCAAATGCAGAGATACATGGGTGTACACATGGAGATCCTGTGTACTTGTGATCACAAACCACCCAACCAGTGAATATAGATGAACTGTAACATATATATGTAGACCAAAATCTAGCACATCTCCTGCTCCTGCTCCCATACCCTCTGCCCCCTATGTTAGGCACTCACATGATTACCACTCAAACACACATGGACAGCCACTCATGCCCGTGGCACTAGCTCACCCGAATACAGCCCCACTATCACAGCTGGAATGAAGACAAAGCACAGCTGAAAATTACAGGGCATCCCCCATGCCACCGCAGTACTGATCCTCACACTGCCAGGACACTGACACATTTCCCACCATCTGCACACAGTCCACTGTCTCAACATTGGAGGCCGAGTCCTCCGCCAATATGTTCATCAACGCTCACACAGCCCTCTTCAACACTGGGCCAGCTTACCTCACCGTACAACTTACTTTACACACATTAAAATACCCTATGATCAGCCATCTATCCTACAATGTGTCTATTGGCATAAGAGAGACAAGATTGCGAGTATGCTTCTTTTCCCACCTTGCAGACATGGCCCGCATTGAGATTTGTCCCCACCTCGACAGACAAAAGTGCTCACCATCAAGGATGATAGGAGCAGGAAACATCTCTTTGAATGACTCCACTCTTGATGGACTTCTAAATGCAAATATCCCCACGCCTTCCAACCCTTTCTGCTGAGTGGGCACTCACTATGACATTGTTATTTTTTGGAAAGTGTCACATGGGAGATCGCTGTACCATATGTGGTCTTCACAGTTCAAATATGTCTTCACACATCAATCACAATGTGAACACTCACCACAACTGGCACTTGATGCTGATATACAATAAGGGATATTTTGATTGACTACTCACACACCTACTCCACTGTTGCACACACTGTGTTTGGAAGAGGTAGTCCTTCCAATCCTAAGTTACCTGAATCATGCGTAGGTCTTTTCTGGCTAATTACATTATCAGTACCACAATGTCACAGTATAAGTCATGAGACAGCATGTACATGTCATACACACTTGACAAACACGTCACTCACTTTCATACTTAAGTTATGTGATGTTAAAAAATGGGCTTAGTACTTACCACCCTGTAGGCCAGGCATCACTCCTGTGTAGTCCAGCAAGTCCGCCTCACGTGCCAACATGTCTTGCCAGCGGTGCTTCCACTGGCGTACGTTCCGTCTTACTCCAAAGTAGCGCTCCATCTGCACCCTCACACGCTCCCAGCGCACCTTCCTCACCGACACCCTGTACCCCTGAAGGATACGTCCCCCAGCCTCCAACATCAAAGGTAGGTAATGTTGAATCAACCACAGGAAGCCCCACAATGCCCCCTCACTCATCCTCCCCGACCTCCCCACAGCCGGCATCCCCCTGCACCCTGTTACCCACTTAAACTCTAATAAATGATAACCCACTAATCAAACTGGAACAAACTAACTAAGTAACTAACCCCACATAAATACAACAAGACTGAGGACAGTAAACACACAAACAATGTAAAACAAAAAAAACAGACCAAAGAGACACTTTTGACAGGACACAGCACTCAGCACCACTCTCAAAATCACACAGCAATAGCACAATCCAACAGACACCTCCTTCTCTCAGCACAATCACAAGCAATGTGGTTAAAAGTGAAAGTGAAAGTCAATACCACACCCCTGTGACATGAAGCAGTAATACATCACTTCCTTTGTGTTAGAGTAGAAAATGTAGCTATAGCAATGAAAATATGGTCGCAAATAGGCTGTAAAGCTTCACATTGTAAAACTGATATGTGAATGCGACCCGTTTTTGAAAATGCAATAAAAAAAATAGACGCTAATAGGCCGCAAAGGGCCCAATGTTGATACAGTATGATACAGTGTTGTATTTTCATGGTAATGATGATTTAAACTTTGCCTGGACTTTATTTGATTCACTTTAAAAATTTGTTTTTTTTCATGTTTATACGTATCATTTTTGTTGTACATTTCATACATTGCATATTATGTGATACAGCAGCATGCAGGTGTTCAAGTGAACACCCATTATGGAAGTTTTAAACTCCAACGACCACACTTCATGGTGCAGAATTACACGCCTCTAGTGCCTCTTTCATATCGCCATTGCATCCCTTCTTGTGATGCAGCAGCGGTGCAAAAGATGCGCCATTCTGCGGGTTAGCCACAGCGCCACACATCTGTGAGATATGTGATGTTCCAATGCACAGTGCCAGAAAGAGGCATGCATAGGCAGGGGGTGGGGTTCCAGTGCAGGAACCATTCATAGAAGTGCTTGGGTGAAATATAAAAGATTTCACTCACTCACTTTTGGGTCCATGCTGCTTCACATACCTGTGCTTGCTTGTAGCTGGCGTAAAGATGGACGCAGCATTCAAAAAATTTGGACACCCCAAATCATGTCAGGGACTGCGTAGCACTTGCAAACCCACTCCAGCAATGCGATGCATTTAGTGCAGATATGCGTAAGGTATCGGTTCCATTTGTGGCCCGTGTTGCACCGCATTGTATATGCAGCACATCCATGCTGGCTGAGGCGTCGGGCACAATAACTGGGGGATCCCTGCTGATATGAAGGGATGCGTAAGTAATTGTGTTACAGCCCCTTAATGTCTAACACTGTGGGCCTTAGAAGAGGTGTAGGACCCAGTACGTAATGCAAGCAACCATATCAAAGGCACAGCGGCTAGCTGGACGCATAGAAACTCACATCGTGCCATCCTAGAGTCACAATGGTGACAGTAAGGCCCTATGACACCAGGTGACGTATCAGTGTTCCATGTATCTGTCACTCTTAAGGCCGTGGGTGGTGCGTTGATATTGCAATCTTTAATCCATTAGCTATACAGCATGGATCAAAACAGGAACAATGAAGATCCAACCACTAAGGGGGAGGGGAGGATAGGAACAGGTGAGTGGGGAAGGATGAGCATATGCGAGGATAGGTCACAAACTGACGCCATATTGCCAGTGTCAATTTACATCACAGGGCATATCATCAAGCACAGCGTTAATATCATCTCCGCTCCAGTGGCAGTTTCGAAGCGCAAAAGCAGAGCCATTTCACTAGGTCTTATTGCCGATATGGCACTGTGTGAACACCATGTACCACTACAACTTCACAAATGCAACCTCATTAAATTCATAGCCATTTGTCAACACATTTTCTGCCCCCCCCAATCAGTATGATCTGACATTGTCCTGCTGTCTCTAAGTGAAATAAAGAACTGCATGATTGTTGGTGATAAAAACTGATGTAATTTATCTCCATTATCACATTTCAGAGGGCAAGAAAGCCCCTCCTGAACAGCAGCCTGGCCTAGCACCTGCTGATGACGTGGATGAGTATGTGGACATCGACGTTGACTCCCTGCAACTCCTGATCGACAGCATCAACTCGTCTGCCTCTGGAGCAGGGCAACCCAGCAGCCTTCCGCAAACCCCACCCCCTGCTCAGACCACCGAGCAGCATGCACCTCCCGCACCAGCTAGCTCCCAGGAGCCAGATCCCACCACCTGTGCCTTCCTAAGGCGAGTCATTGAGCTCCAGGAGCAGTTGGGGGAAAAGGTGCATGTGGGGTCCCAGCAACTGGCAGATGCCAAATGTGCTCTCAACAATGGACCTTTTGCGTCTGTGTGCTGCATTATACTGCCTCTGGCCATGGGTGGTGGGGTTTCGTAGGGGTGTCATCATCCATGGTCCAAGTGCATATCCTTGGTCCCCTGTGACATATGAGTGAAAGAGGAATTAGTAATTGGTTGTGCTGGATGTGTTGTTAATGTTGATGGATTAGTGTGTTGGCATTTATGACATGTTGTTTCTCAGGTTAACCATGTCTTGCAGCCGAATGCTTTTGTGCATGTTTGAATATAATATTGGCTCTCTGATGTTACTCCCTCCACAACCCTACATCTTTTTTTGTTTGCAGCTCAGTTGCATGAGTGGCTCTTCTCCCGTCTGCCACTGACAGTGATCCACCGAATGCACTGGCATTAGCTTTTGCTAGGTAGGATGCAGGAGAACACACAACACACATTTGACAATCTGTGCCACTGCAGCTGGCCAGCCTGCAACAACACACGACACATGATGTTTCCTGTAATGAGCATACTCAAAACAACAGTTAGCCACCCCTTACATGCATGGACCATTGTGGACCTCTTTGCTTCACCAACACCATCAACTTCACCAGATGCAACACCATCCACTGTCTGTACTACATGCTCCTTCCTGGCATGGACACCGACTTCCATGCCATGACTGCTCCACATACATTGTCCATGTTGACATATGACATGTTGTCTGATATTAGGCTGAGCAGGGTTGTCACCACACTGAACCAGCATGCAGGGCACACCTTAGACTTCTCATCATGCACACCTAGGGGCAGCACTTTGGCACCTGTCCGCAACAAGTTATGACCAGGCCCCTGATTTCTGCAAGTCATACACCCCATCAAAGCATTGAGTACACGGCAAATTAACTGCAGAGCAGGACTCCAACGTTTGGAAATGTATGTCAGCAATTTATCCTGGCTGAGGATGGGACTTAAAAATGTGGACACTGCAACAATGAGATCTCACACTTGATTGCAGTCACACAACTGGGTAGAGACCTGTTCTTCCTCCCGCTGAATAGTCGGTCAATTACCTAACATGAATCTTTTGACCACACCATACTCAAGGGAGATAAACCCAAAGGAGATGGTCAGTGCTAAGACGTTGCTTGTTAATTATTCTGTCACTGACATCCTTGATGCTGTACCTGGAGGCTATGGGATTACAAGTAAGGATCAGGTGGGACAAGGAAGGGGTTGTCTGCAATAAGTTACAAGTTATCTTTCACATGCCAAATGGGAGTGGCAGACATGTCCAAATGTGAAGGATATGTAGCCACACTCACCATCAGTGACCATTACAACATAGCATGCTTCCTGATTTCCTGCACCACTGGGCCAGGATCTAACTTGTGTTCAGTAGCTGTGTGTATTCAGATACATTGGTCAATCCGACACAAAATTGTCATCCGCTTAGGGTATCTCAAAATACACTTTGATGATGTTGTGAAATCAGAGGTAGCAATAGTCTGTGATGGGATCATAGTGCTGCAGCTGACACAAATTAGACATTGCTCCCACACACCAAGCAGGGCACTTCCTGGATGCAATCTTCTATGACATGACAACAATGGAATTGTGAATGCTTGTGGCCATTTCCATGGTACTACCACCATATTACCCCTTTTCACACCCCAAGTCAGTGACCCACAGGCAGTGGGATGATTTATGACAGAGACATTTGCACTGGTTTTACTTGAAAATGAACCCATATTGGTTAAGGACATTGACATAGCCAACAGACAAGTAGTATCCTGCTTCACAGATGCACTCAATGAGTTAGCACCATGATCCACTGACAATGCCAGGCCAGCTATGACCTCTGCACCCACGCTCAACATGAATGTACGATAGGCAAGATCAATGATGCAAACAACTGACACACTCGATGGCCGAAGAACTATTGTTTCATAGTTAAGGGGGCTTACAAGCAAGTACAATCACAATCTTAAATACTGATCAGGGCATTCAACGCAAGTTGTATGACACGCAAATTGATATGTCTGAATACTCATCTGCAAACATGTTTAGCTTACTGAAAGTCTTACAATGAGATGTGAGATTGACTCAGCCCCCTCATACATCTGAGGGGTCCTGTAATGGATTATTCAATGTAATGTCAGATGAGGTGTAAGAAGTTTCTGTCACCTTTCCTATGGAGGCTCACCAGGGCATGGGCAGCTTAACCACTATAGATATAGCAGTCATAGGAATAACCCTAGAGGAGTTTGGAGTGGTAGCAACAGATGTGATTAGGAAGATAGCAACTGTTGTCATTGCAGGCTCACAGCACGAAGCTGCACACACATACACTCATATGCAGATAGGTCACTGCATCAAACCATCATTGTCATTTCTGTTCTACCACTCATTCAATTCATGTACAGTTCCCTTTGAATGTAAAGTAGACATGGTCTGTTTATTGAAATGTACCCTCTCATAGTCCATAAAGTGCTTTTTTGTTTGTGGCCCATTTGTACACTACCTTTCCTGGGGAAGAGTTGCTGTTAAAGAAATTGATGTACAGCTCACCAACCATTGCACTGAGAATGCCCTGCTACACATGTCGCTATCTGGTTTCCAAGCTGCACGCTCCAATGAGACTGCATTGCACTTGCCTAGTGGAACCCTGGGACAACGAGCAGCCATGGGTCAGACTGATGCACAGGTCCTGTAGGTTTTCAGTGCTGCATTTGACACCGTCTCTCATGGGCTAATTCTCCTGTGCCTGGAGTCATATGGAGTCAAGACCTTAGTCCTTAGATGGATGAATTATTTTATTACCTAAAGGGGCGTTCATGTGGTACAAGCAAGATTCTCCTCCGAAAGTACTCCAACACCTCTGTTGTCAGCAATGGCACAAGACTACATGTTTGTATACATGTATGTACAATTGCACCCTTGTACCATTGTGCCACTGCTACATAGGGCATACACTGGGGGACAATTCAGTCAGCGCCAACATCTGACTTGGTTGATGCATCTGTGTAAACATGTGGTGGAGATGATGCAGGCTTTGGGATGTGATGGGACAGCACCACCCATATTGACATGAGGCTCCTATTCGCCATCAACAACACACACAAATTCACTTTCATGTGGGTTTTCTGTGATTTGCAACATTGCCAGTCTGCAGCTGGTACATCATCTACACATGGGATTTTATGGGCCTTACTCCTGGTGACATGACCATCAGCATGTGTGATCACCTGGTTGGCCATTGCCTTCGTATGTACACACCACCAAACTAGGTACTTGGGCACCATATTTGAGACTTCCATCTCCATATACCTACAGGTGTACCCAGTGGCCTTAATCTGCCTTGCATGCCTCTGCATCCTCCATGCAGCCTTCTCAAGTTTTCCCACATTGTTGTGTGCAAGTGAAGCTGGGCTACATTTGCACACCATATGGCAACATGTCCACATCTGCTGTGGGATTCATCTTGCCTGTCCAGCACGAGACATGCACAGTGGGACTTGTGTTTCAACTTTCTTTGTGAGTAATGCTTCTCCATCAAACATGCATGTTTAACACCTCTCACAACAGTTGGGGGGTGGGGTGCAAGGGTCAACGCCTTGGAGTTAGGTTGATCAACATATGTAGCTGCAGTTCCCACACTTCATGGTGTTAGTGTGTCTGGTGTGGTGTTGTTTGACCTGTTGTATGGGAGATTGTGACAGGGAAATTTGCACATTTCTGTTTTGCATGTGTGTAATGAAGATGCAAGTGGTATGTTGGATTGGTACTTACCAACTAGGAATGCATTTCCATATGTCCCATCCTGGAAGCGCTGATTCATGAAGGACTGTTGGAAGATGTACAAATCATGCACACTCCCTGGGAACTTGGCTATGACATTTGAGAATAGTCCACAGTGGTCCCCTATCGCATGCACATTCATTGAGTGAGTGTGCTTTCTGTTGCAATATATGTGTGCCCTTTCTGCAGGGGGCACAAATCGGACATGTGTGCAGTCTGTTGCGCCCAGGACTTGTGGGAATCCTGCTATGGCCTGGAATCCTTGCTTGACAAGGAGCTGTTCCCGCACGGTGTTGGGGAAGTAGAGTTGCTGGGGTATCAGGCTGATTATGCCATCCAAAACTTTTGGGAGGAATTTTGAAAAGGATGCCTGTGAGACACCTCCAACTCTGGATGTCGTGGGTTGGAAAGTCCCTGAGGCCAAGAAATGCAGCACGGCCAGCAGCTTTGTTTGTGGGGGGATATTAGTTGTCCGCTGGGTTGGTGGTGTCAGCCTGTGGGCAATCTGATTCAAGATGTAGTCAATGGATGGCCGTTTGAGCCTGTAGTGGGCTATGACATCCTCTGGTCGTAGGTCAACAAGGACGAGGCATGTGCGCATTGGCCGCTGTCGTCTTCGGCGCTGCCTTGGTGGTGGTCCTGGTAGTGGTGGCGGAGGCAGTGGTGGTTGTTGTCTTTGTGGTACTCCAAGCTGAATGATTAGTGCCTCCATGGCATCTGCAAGTCCTCAGCTTTGTGTCTGGGCTGGTCTCCCTTTATAGTCCCCATTTATCTCCAGTTTTTCAATTTTAGAACTAGTTTTAGCAGTTCTTATTTATCTCCAGCTAAGGGGCCTTAGCACGATTTTTTTTTGTCGCTAAGCTGGTCCAGGCGATCGTTGGTAATAGTGAGATAGTGTGTTTGCAACTTTTTTTGTGACATTTAGCGAGGGTACGCCTATTTCGCATATCATTAGCGACATTTGTCGCTTTCATGCATGGCGATAGTTGCTGGTCGCTATCGCGGGAAAACTGTCGCTAACTGCTGATGGCGACAACTTGTTGATAGGGCGATAAAATTATCGCCGCTTTATCAGGAAAAAGTCCTGCTAAAGCGGCGATAAGGCCCTTGATAATATGCCACTTCGTTTTTTATCTCACTGAAGCAGCTTCTTTTTCATCCTTGCTTTCTCTCTTTGTCACTCTTTCCCTATTGCTATTTCTCCCCTTATCCCCCCTTTTCTGCCTTTCTCTGTCTTGCTGCACCATGCACTGCATTGTGCATGGGGGAAACACAGCACAGAGCCATATCCACTAAGATTTTGATTGCTGTTGCTGTCATCTCCTGAGTCGATGCTCTAATTAGACTGCCTTGGGCAACGCACAGCCATGCTCCATTTTGCAGAGGTGACTGTGGACTGTCTAGCATGGGATTTCAATTTAAAGCGTACTATTCTAGTACAAATTAGAAAGCCTAGACACATTTCAAAAGGATCCTACACATTGGATATGTGATGTGAACTTCAACAAAAACACAACAATTCTTTTTTATTTTTTGAGAAATTAAAACATTGACTCTTGCCTGCTTGAATAAGGTATTGGTTTTTGATGCAAAGCCCATTCTAGCTAGCTCAGTAGATAGTTCTTTACCTGTGGGTATTTGAGCTGATCTGCCCAAGTGATGTCCCAGTAATACCCACTTGATGCAAAATAGAGCAAAGTGCCTTTTACACTGAGAAAAAGCACCTTCCCATCTCAGAATAACTTTTATTTGTGAAAGCCAATACCACAGTGTTGCCATTCATCTATTTACGATTCAGAAAAGGGGGTGGTGATGGACAGAGTATCTGAATTAAACAGAACATTCATACCCAGTCAACAGATCAGGGCTTGATCCATCACCGTTTTTTAGCTCATTGCACCATCCCAGCTCAGAACCTGGCTACATGCAAATTAGTCTGTCCCTGGCCCAGTGCATCATGGGAACAGGGCAGACCAAACTACCAAGCCAATTCTTATACTGGGAAAGAAACAAGCTTCCGGGGACCGGTTTCTGGCATTACAGCCGTCTTCGGCCCGGCTTGCTTGAATCCTGATGGTGCAATGAGCAAGGGACTCACATCTGAGTATACCCTTCCACGCTTATGGTGGACAAAACGATTCATAAAAGGTGGTGGTGATGGACAGAGTATCTGAATTAAACAGAACACTCATACCCAGTCAACAGATCAGGGCTTGATCCATCACCGTTTTTTGGTCTGCCCTGTTCCCATGATGCACTGGGCCAGGGACAGACTAATTTGCATGTAGCCAGGTTCTGAGCTGGGATGGTGCAGTGAGCTAAAAAACGGTGATGGATCAAGCCCTGATCTCTTGACTGGGTACGAGTGTTCTGCTTAATTCAGATACTCTGTCCATCACCACCCCCCTTTTCTGATTCATCTATTTACATCACTTTGCAACAGCAAAAACCCTAGATAAACCTGGGCCGTAGTTGCATCAATTGCACCTGTATGATCGTCAGCTCAGTTAGATGCAAGTCCTTAACACCTTGGCTGCTGTGGGTATTTTTCCCCTGTGCTGGGAAATTCTTGATGCCATATATTCATGACGAGCTCAGCTCGTCATCAGCACACGACCACCGTGGCTGATGACGAGCTGAGCTCGTCATCAGCATCGAAGGGGTTAAAGAGCATCTTTTCCATTGATGGATGATAGATCCTGTGTTGTCATGGTGTCTTCCTTGAGGCAGTACTGCAGCATGGCACTATCTATTTTAAGTAGATGTGTTGAGCCAATGTGTGCCATTACACTAGTCTTCCATCTGTTCCAAAAGTTCAGTATGTTTTAATGTCTATCTATAATCATCTGCTGAGTGTTTGTGATAGAAATATCACACAGGAATTACATCAAGTGGTTCATATCTGAGTAGTGGATGGTACAAGGAAGTTGGTATGTGGAAAGAACAGTGACAGGTGGGACTTTTCAAAGGTGAAGGATTAATCCAAAAAGCCTGAATCAAATATACCCATCATTATAGATTTTTTCAGTCTGCTTACCTGCATAGTTACGTACAATTTACATCAGTTGTTCCTAAATTTAAACCAGCCACAATCACTTGATCATGTTTTGTTCAAAGTTATATAATTTAATTGAGATTTCTTTCAATCGAGTGGTCCAAACATTTAGCAGAACAAAAATGCACTGTTTAAAGTTTCTATTGGTTTTATAAATTGTGCCCTACACTTCATATGTTTAGTAGCTTTACAATATTATAACTCATGTACTACAAAATGCATTAAAAAAAACCTTTAGGCAGAACCCTCCTCCACTCCTATTTATTTTTAGAGATCACATGCCCATTAGTGTCTACTTCTCTTAAGCCCTACCAGGACATTTGAACTCTAATTTCTGTTTTGATTGGGGACTGATTATGTTCCTTCGTATTTTCTACAATTTCTTCTGTGATGGGGGCTCTACTGTAGGATGCACTGGAATTATATATAGTGCATGTTCAATGCGTTTGGCATT
The DNA here is from genome assembly GCF_964263255.1 of Lissotriton vulgaris. Taxonomy (NCBI): domain Eukaryota; kingdom Metazoa; phylum Chordata; class Amphibia; order Caudata; family Salamandridae; genus Lissotriton; species Lissotriton vulgaris. The sequence continues at coordinate 894,061,974 of NC_141696.1, forward strand.
AGAAGTGCTTGCTTTACTGTATGGGCCTTATTACGAGTTTGGCGGTCCCACCGCCGGAGAACCCTGCCCACCCCGCCAGTAAACCATGGTGCCGGTGGTCCAAAGACTGCCTTATTACGAGTTCACCACGGTGCCGGCGGTGTGGCTGCGGAGATCTTGCAGTTGTGGTGAGTCCTGTTTCCAAATATATTGATGCCTGTGTGTATTTGACTGCATATGTGCAGGATGAACATATATGCATAATCATGTGGAAAGATACCATCTCCCCTTTTCCGGGGTTCTGCCAATATGTGGGCAGTCCTAGGAATGAATACATGGAACGAAAAGGACTCACCTGTAGATCATTGTAAATGGGGTCTTATTCCTATAGTCAAGATCCTGCTGTGAATGGGGGACCTGAAGAAAGGGATCCACATTGAAATATGCTTGGAAGAACAAGACAGGGATGAGATTGCACCCAAAATCTTTCATCACTGCCACCTTGAAGCAGGCGAAAAAGTCAACTCATAATACGCATGGCGGTGTTGCTCCCTTCTACCGCCCTATGGTGGCTGCCTATCCCCGACTGCAAACCCGGCGGTCTGCTGGCAATCTCGGCGGGTCAGCTGCAATCTTCGTTAGTGCGATCCGCCCAACTCGAAAAACGGCGGTTTGACCACAGAGCTTTCCATGCTTGGACCGCCATTGTCGGTATGGTGGCCCACGGTAGGTTCACCAAGAATTCGATGCACCCGGAGCCAATAACTGAGCAGCGTCTTGTAGTGGTTTTTTATTATGTACCGGGTCTATAGCAATTAATTTGGGAAAAAAATCGGTATGAAAGACACCTATGTATTTCTGAAATTGAAACAAAATATAGAGTTTAGAAATAGTAGATATTTGCACATTTCTGAAATTGTGAGTACCCATACTAGCATGAGAATTATAGGACATTTTTCAAAGGGACTTCTTTTTTACACATTGTCTTTCATTTGGAAGGCAGAAATGCATCAAAAGTAAATAGGTACGAAAAGTTGCTCTACAATTCTGTGTTACCCTAAGGTTCCCAATAAAAATGGTACCTCACTTGTGTGGGTAGGTCTAGTGTTCGGGACAGGAAGCGGCTCAAAACACAAAGTGGACACACTTTATTTTTACAGTGAAAACTGACCCTTTTTTGTCAAAGTGCCTAACAGTAGATTTTGAATACTAGCTCTGCCTAGGGAAACCTAGCAAACCAATACATTTTTGAAAACTAGACACCCAGGGGAATCCAGGATAGGGTGACTTGACCGGCTTTCACCAAAACACAAATGTCCTCATGTTTCTGTGGTGGAAAGTTTGGGAATCCGTGTGGATCCACAAAATTCCACCCAGCCCGTATTCCCCAAAGTCTTCAGAGAAACATGGTACCTGACTTGTGTGGGTAGGCCTAATGCCCGCACCAGGAAATGCCCCAAAACGCAATGTGAACACACCACAATTTCACAGTGAAAACTGACCCTTTTTTTGCAAGGTGCCTAGCTGTAGATTTTTAGCCCTAGCTCTGCCGGCACCTAGGAACTCCTACCAAACCTATACATTTTTGAACACTAGACACCCACAGGAATCTATGATGGGGTGAATTGTCTAGCTTTCACCAGGTTCTGTTACCCAGAATCCCTTGCAAACCTCAAAATTTGTCCAAAAAAACACATTTTCCTCACATTTCTGTGGTAGAAAGTTCTGGAATCTGCGTGGATCCGCAAAATTCCACCCATCCCACATTCCCCAGAGTCTTTTGAGGAAAATGGTACCAAAACCTATTAAGGTGACATCAAAATGACCTATCCCAAAACAAGCTGGCTTTGCAAGGTGGCTCCTATGAGATTTTGGCTTGGCGACCATCTATGGAAACCTACCAAACTCACACATTTCAGAAAACTAGACACCCGGGGGAGTCCAGCACGGTAATTTAGCTGAAAAAGTCACTCTTTGCTTATATTTTTGCATGGGATGACAGTGCCGGCACAAATGTTCTACCACCCAACGTTCCCCTTGTTCTCCCAAGTAAAATGATACCTCACTTGTGTGGGTGAGCCAAAGGCCTGTGACTGGGAAGAGCCCAAAACATAGGGATTAAGGGTATAGTACAGAGAATTCTAAGTGCTACATTTAAAAAAACAAAATACTAATTCTTCTTTGGACACCCACACAAGTGAGGTATCATTTTACTCGGGAGACTGAGGGTAACACTGTGGGGTAGGACATTTGTGCCGGCATGGTAATCCCACGCACAAATATAAGGAAAAGTGATTTCTTTCAGCTAAATTGTAGATTTGCAGGGGTTTCAGGGTAGGTAAACGTTGGAGGATCCATGCAATCCATACCTCATTGGACTCCTCAGGGTGTCTAGTTTTTCAGAAATATGTGGGTTTGGTAGATTTCCCTAGAAGGCTTTGTCCCCACTTCTAGGCTGGATAAGTTCCAACTACATTGTGAACTGTCTAGCTTTTTCCAAAAATTGAAACTTAAAGCCTTCTTTGATAAACAAGAAAACAGCCCACCGACTGATGACCCTAATGAAACAGGGCTCCGAACAAAATCCAGTTTCATGCCACCAACACACACGATCCCAGTCGAAGTAGCCGCCTTCGAACAATCGGTTTTCAATGATATTGAGAGACTTGAACCAAAAAGACCATTTATGAACATGAGTAAAGAGGAGAGTGTTGCTCTAGAGAACCTGAAGAACTGTGACAGGATTGTTTTAAAACAAGCGGACAAGGGGGGCGGGGTGGTCATCCTTGATAAAGAGGCTTATCAGAAGGAATGTCTGAGACTACTATCGGATGAGAAAAACTACAAGAGACTACCCAATGACCACACTCTGGATTTGAGACAAGAAATAAAATCACTAGTGGATCACGCTTAGACAATGGGATTTATCTTTAAACAAGAGGCCGACTTCCTGTGCAACAATGAAGGGACAATTACCTATTTCTATACCCTCCCAAAAATGCATAAAAAGAAACACCCCCCTCCATAGCATCGGGGATAGGCTCCCTTTTGGAACCCCTGTCACGCTTTTGCGATGTTTTTTTCAAAACTCTGGTACAGATATTGAAAGCCTCTACACAAGGATGATACCCTGAAAGTTCTACAAAGTGCTTTAGACAAGGAAGAATGGACAGCCAGGACACCAAGAAACTTTAGACAATGTCTTTGCCATCTGGCAAGGACCAGAAGACACCCTGAGGTCTTTTTTCCATTGCATCAATACATGTGATCCAAATCTGAAATTCACCTATACCAAAGACCACAAGACCGTGGTCTTTCTGGACATAGTCATCAGTAGGGAGAATGGACGCCTGGAAACTTACAAGCCTATAGCCAAAAAACATATTCTAAGATATGAGAGTTTTCACCCTAGACCGCTGAGGGAAAATCTACCTTACGGTCAGTACTTAAGGACCCGCCGCAACTGCAGCAAGACCACGGACTACCGGAGGCAGCAATTGATCTCACGAATAAGCTAACTGAAAGAGGGTACCCAGAGAAAATCGTGACTAAATGTCAAAAAAGAGCACACAACCAACCCAGAGAAGCATTACTGGAAAACACTCCCAGAAATGAAAGCGAAATTCCACTGACCTGCGTCACCACATACTGCACGGCATCTAGCTTGGTCACTTAGTCCATTAACAAACATTGGGCTATGTTGAACACCGGCAATTTCAACCGTGAGAAGCCACTCCTCTCTTTTAAGAAAGCAAGGAGCATAAAAGATTCAGTTGTGAACACACGACCAAGAGACTTGCAAGAAAAACCAGCAACAGTTCTGAATGCCTGGGATTTGCCAGATGTCATGGGACAATACAAATGTGGAAACTGCAGTGTCTGTCACCTAACTGAAAACACGAAGTCTCTATCGTTGGAGTCAGGAAAGGTGAGGACTTTACAAGCACACACCTATTGCAGCAGTACAAATGTGGTATACAGGATTGTATGACCGTGTAATCTACAATATGTGGGAATGATGAGTAGAAGAGTAAAACAGAGAATATGTGAGCACCGAAGCACGATCAGGTGCAAAAAAAATCATTGACCAAGCTCACTGAACATTTCCTCATGCAGAACCACACTCCCAATGATATGAAGTGGACTGTCATAGAGCAAATAAAATCAGGAGAAAGACCACAGCAGCGCTTATTTGAAAAAGAACAGCAATGGATTTATAGATTATCCACGCATAAGACTGGATTAAATGACAATATTCCGTGGAATTCTGTTCTTAGAAACTAGAATGTTACTGTCCCCTTTCTGCCCTTGAATGAAAGAACTGATCTGAATCTGCTTTTGTTTCACGGAATGCATGCCATCAAGTGAATGTCTGGCTTTAGGATGTTGCTTTTCTATTATGCAGCAACTATTTCCTACTTCATACACCCTTTCCTCCCAACCCCCCCCGTGCTACCTGCCCATGCCCACGCACAATTAACAACCCTCATCCCTTCCTTCTGTCCTATTGAGGCTGCTGCTCAATTTGAATTTTGGTCTCCCCTTTGAATAATTATGGCCTTGGAGCTTACTCACTTTGCATGTTATTTTATTCCTTTTTTTCATAACTTTACAGGTCTTCTCTGCTCAATCAGGGCTTTGTTCGATCGCTTTTAAACATTTACAAAGTAGCGCTTTTCCCCCATAGTTCTTTTGCCCTTAACTTGGCAATGCTTTATTGACTATCTGAGGGTAATACAAGCGCACAATTTCTATAGCAACAGGGACACTCTGATCACTGCGCCCGCCCTTTCAGCATGCCGTGACATCACCACGCGCGGTCACGACCCTAGCCGCACCAGGAAATGCCGGCCTCGGAGCCTCCGGTTGACACACATGGGGCGCCGAGGGGATTTACAGGGTAGGCGAAACAGCCATACATGGTTCCTCACAAGTAAGTTGCCCCGACCATGATGGGCAGGCACCGGGTATTTTCAAGCAGCGGGAACGCGATAGAGAGGCAAAAGATGGCGGCCACACTAGTGGACGCGTAAGTTTACCACTCGCCGGACTTCACAAGAAGCTGCTGGAGAAGCTGCTGGAGGAGCAAGGACGGTCATTCAGAAATGAGGGGAATGAACCTCGAAAGATATAACTTTTAAAGCCACTTACATGCTGAAAAGGATTTTGTGCGAGTGCCCTGAAAAGGCTGCTTCTGCTGTTTGTTTTGAGGAGGAGACGGCTGATGCTGGAAGCATTCTCGGCTTTCGCGATCAGAATCACCAGGTGCTGGCACACTTGGTGGGCGAGTACCGCTGCTGCTGCACGGCTGGGAGAGGCTGTGTGGGAGGCTGTGAGTGTTTCCACCTGGGCTTACTCTGCCGGGAAGAACGCTGAAACAGCCATGCCGCCGAAGGGAACCCGCGGCAGACCTCGAGGTCAGGAGGGTGATGCTGGGGAGATAGAGACAAAGAAAGCTGTCAAAAGCTCCACCAGCGCTAAAAACTCAGATGTCGAGATGGTTAAAGGTAAAACAAACTTGGGGGATAACAGAACTATTCCTGCAATCTTTTCAGCCTCTAAAGAGAAACGGAAGGGGAAAAAGATACTCGCTGCCCTGGAAGTGAGACAAGTAGGATTGAATGTCGGTATAGCAGAGATTGAAGGGTCAGCTGCTGAGGCAGAGGATGCCACTGAAAACAGCGAGTTGTTGCGACATATCACTGCTGTTTATGCTGAGGTAACTTCATTAGAGGCTACCCCGGGCACGGGGGATGATGAGCGTTTGAATGATTGGAGTACTCAACAGAGCTTGAATGGTCCCTGCGATGTAGATATTATTTCAGAGGATGTAGTACAAGGTGCTGACCCCCAGTCTCAACAGGCGCCACAAGTGGAAGGGCAAGCACAGGTACAGACACAACACATATACTGGACGGTAAATCTGGGGATTTTTACTCTCTTTCAGAACACTCTACTTCTTCTTGTGAAGATCTAGCGATGCAGTACTCCAGGCAGATGAATATGGCTGATGATAGAGCCCACAGCAGTAACGGTTTGAAGGACTCAGGGGACTTTATTGATGGTAGCCCTCAAACAGTGCGGAAAAAAAGGTGATACAGTCTTGGACAAGGGGGGAGTAGAAACTGACCAATTATACTCCTTCAATAAAGGACAAAAAGAATATACTGATGAAGATATTACTTTATCAATGATATACCAGTCCATTATGTCTCACCAAGATGAGACACAAGAGGAGAGTCAAAGGGCCCAAAACTCTTGTCGTAAGCTGCAGAATTCGGTGTGACATCTGGTTAAATCTCAGGCAGATTTTGCTACAAGGTTTACCGAGGCAGAGTCGAGGATTTCAAACTTGGAAGATGAATTAGCTCAACAGAAGGCAATTACAGAATCATTACGGAATATTAAAGATGATACACAATGGAAAATAGCTGACTTTGAAAATCGTGCTTGACGCAATAATTTGAGATTGATGCAGGTTCCGAAGGAAAAGAGGGACAGGATCCTCGCAAGTTTATAGTTGAACTTTTTAAAAACACCTTTCCTGAACTGACCGAATGGGACTTGGATAGGGAAATTGAAAGAGCGCATAGATTTCGGTTTAATATCCGTCTTCGGGCCGGACAGGCTGAGGCTAAACCTAGACCATTTTTGATTTCTTTCAATTGCTTTTTAGCTAGAGAGGATGTTTATTTGCTGGCATGTCCCAATAAGAAAAGGGTTGGGGTGGGGTTTGAGTTCTTTGCTACCCCTGATTCTTGTCGTTATACAATGGAGAGCCGCTGGCAACTCCGTCAGCTGATTACTCAATTTCAGGCTAAGGGGGCTCAAACTTACTTAATGAACCCTGCCAAGCTAAAAGTTATTTTTCAGGAACCTATTCGGTTTTTCACAAGTGACGTGACCGCAAAAGAGTTTTTGAATTCTATTTAGGTCTCTATGCTATATTGGAGCAGCTAGAGGGTATTGTTTAGATTTTTTTGCTTCTCCTAAATCTGTAAATTTTAATATGTTTTCTTTGAATGTATATTCTTGTGAGAGAAGGTAGGGGAACACGGGAAGCTTTACATCTACAGGACCATAAGTCCTAAAGCCTCTATAAGGGGAAGGGGAGGGGGGAAGTTAGGGTGGTTCAGGGGAGGAGGGGTTTGGGGGCTAGGGGCACTGAGGTGGGGTGAAAATGGGTTAAAACCCACAGTTGGAGCAAGAGAGAGATGTGATAGAATGGATAAAATGCTTCCAAACAACCAGAAAGATTATGGTAAAATGTTAATTAATTTTCAATTGTCTATGTCATTTATTCTTTATTATGGTGCTTCGGGGGAATAAAATATGCTCTTTAAATGTCTCGGGTCTCAATAACGTTAATAAAAGGAAGAGAGTAGCTATAGAGCTACGGCATATACAACCTGATGTTTTATGTCTCCAGGAGACACATTTGCCCTGGAGTAATCGTCACTTAGTAGCTGATCTGAGGTACTCTTTAATTGCCGCCTCACAACAGTCATCTACGACCCGAGGAGTCATGATATTAATCAAATCAAATGTCTGTTCAATTGGACGATGTCTAACGGACAAATGGGGCCATTGGGCCATAGTAGAATTAAGGATGGGTGGTTCTCAAATTCATTTATGTTCCATTTATGGATCTAATTTGGATGAGGCAGTGACTCTGGAGGGTCTGAACTTAGAATGGGCGGCATGGGCATCTCCCCTTTTTGTATGCGGAGACATCAATATTAATTTAACCCCTCAAGAAATTATAATAGGACCTATAAATTATAAAGGACGCAAACCACGGGTCTTTAAGGCTCTTTATAATTTTTATAAGATCACGATTTAGTGGATGTATGGAGCAGTTTGTACCCCACAAACTCAGGTTATACCTACTATTCTTTTCCCCATAAAAAAATGGCACGATTGGATCACTTTTTTATGCCTTCATCTTTGTTAACCGTTGTAAGGGTGCAATTATTCCCTAGGATCTCTTCTGATCATGCTCCTGTTATGTTAGAAATACCCGCTTTACGGATAGATTATAGAAGTAGAGGCTTCACCTTTGATCGGAAATTATGTGCAGATGATCAATTTAAGAGGTACATGTCAAAATGGATTACAGAATTTTTTGATATTAATGCACACTCTGCACATATAGATATTGTATGGGACTCATTCAAGGCATGCTTTAGAGGTGAAGTCTTGAGCTATGGCATCTCTCATCAAAAGAAAATTAAAGCAGAAATGCGAGACCTTTATTCTACACTAAGAGTAGAGGAGGAGAGGTTGACTCAAGAAATTCAAGGGATGACAAATCGGGGGAATATTTCGAATTTTGAAGATGCATTTGCTAGGGGTCGTGCTAAAATTACTGGGGTTCGGAATATAGAGACTGCGAATAAATATCTGGCATATAAAAAACAATGTCACGAGTATGGGGAAGCAAGATTACGCATGCAGGAAACCTCGCGACGTATCAAGGGTTTATTAGATTCCACAGGAGAATTGTGCCAGGACCCGGAGAAGATTTTAACAATTTTTCATCAGTTTTATACAGAGTTATATACACAACAAAGACGGGATGAGGAAGTTGATTTAGTAATACCCAGGGGGAGCTCTTATCAATTAGACCCTAATGAGATAGAATGGTTGGATAGTCCTCTTACGATGGAACAACTAGAAAGTGCAGTGCAAAGCTTAGCATCAGGGAAGGCGGCCGGTCCCGATTTTATCCCAGGAGAGATTTATAAGCTTTTCTTTGGTCAGTTGAAATATATAATGCTTGAAACATTTAAAGCAACGCAAAAAGGGGGTGCACCTAAATCATGGGATGAAGCCACTATAGTGGTTTTAATAAGAAGGGTAAGCCTCCAGAGCTGCCAGGTTCATATCGCCCGATCTCTTTACTTAATTGCGATAGTAACATTTATTCAAAAATTTTGGCCAATTGCATTGCAAAAGTTATAACCTCATTAGTTTCAATAAATCAACACGGATTTATTCCTGATAGAGGAACCGTTACCCATATAAATAAAGTTATTACTCTTTTTGATATTGCGCAAGTTGAAAAACGTAAACTTGGGTTAATTTTACTAGACGCTGAGAAAGCGTTCTACCACGTGGAGTGGCATTATTTTGGGGAAGTGATGAACCAGGCAGGGTTTGGGAAAGGTTTTGTGACGGCAATTCAGATGCTGTATGCTTCTCAAAGCGCTAGAATCGCTGTCATGGGTATGAGATCTGAGGTGATTAAAATAACAAGGCAAGGGTGCCCTTGCTCCCCTTTACTTTTTTGCGTTGTATACAAATCCTTTTATTGAAATGTTATCTAATAGTCAGTTAATAAGACCTTTCTTTGTTCTGGATATTCCGCATTCAGTCTTCGCTTATGCGGATGACATAGCGGTGACGTCTGTTGATCCGGCCATGGCCCTCTTAGAGATCGAGCGGCTGGCACTTGAGTTCGGCCAGGTTTCTGGGTACAAACTTAATGTTTCAAAAACACAAGCCCTATGTACTGATAATATTTTAATACAGGATCCTAGAGTAGTCTCTGAAGTATTTGGGTATCAAAATTAAAACATCAATGAAAGACATAGTAGAAGTAAACTGGTTGTCTTTATTACAGAATTTAAGACAATCCTTTGATAGATGGGGACGTCTCCATTTTACTATAATTGGAAGAGGGAATATTAGAAAAATGAGCATTCTAAAGTACTACACTTATTAAGATCTATTCCTCTGGAGATACCCCTAAGTCATTTGCAACAGCTGCAATCTTTATGCTCTAAATTCTTTTGGGCTCCTGGTAAACTGCGCCGGGCTATGAGATGAGATTGATGACACTTCCAATTGAAAGAGGCGGTCGGGCCATAACAGATTTTATCCTTTATTACTATGTTTGTTTATTTCAGAGAATGCGAATAATATTGACTGGGAAACAGATTGGTAATATAGCTGAAGCACCGTCTACATTTCAATACATTTTAGGGACTAAGGCTAATAGATGTTTATTTAGAGAACTAGAAGGCAACTACTATAAACGGACTCGGTTTAAAGTTCTGGAAGCAGCATTCAAAGTGTGGAGGAGGGTATGAAAAATATTGCTCTTGGATGGATTAACTTATTACATCGTTATTAAAGCACACCACACTGGAATCATTGAAGAACGCACCAAGAATTACCTCTTACAACAACACCCTAAGAGCCCCACCATACACATGTGTCCAAAATTTCACAAGAATCTTCAGAATCCCCCTTTCAGACCCATTGTGTCTACCAAAGGATTGATACACGAGCCAACAGGTAAATTCATCGACAAATATCCTCAACCACTGGTGACAAAAACTACCAGTTATATCAAAGACACTACTGAATTCTTGTTAAAATTATCCACTATTCAATGCAACAGTAACAATACATTCATACTATGCACAGCGGACGTTAACTCCTTATACACTTCGATCCCCCATCAGGGTGGAATTGAAGCCATTGAACAAGCCTTACTCAACAGTGACATCGACCCACAAATGCAAACCTTCTTACTTGAACTCATGGGATACACCCTATACCATAGCTATTTTCAAGAAGACAATAAGTGGTACCTCCAGCTATCTGGAATGGCTATGGGAAACTGCGCTGCTCCAACTTATGCCAATATCTACATGGAAAACTTCGAAAAATCATATATATATGCCAACACCACCTTCAATGAGAAAATTTAAATGTACGTCAGATATATTGACGACTTGTTCATAATGTGGACGGACTCCAAAGAAAGTCTTAACCAATCTTTACTTGAGCTCAACACTAAGGATGAGCGTATCAAACTTACGTGGCAAATCAGCGATAAAAAAATAACATTCTTGGACGTTAAGATCAAAGTCACACCACAAGGTTTTACTACAGATCTCTACAGAAAAGACACTGACCGCAACAATACCCTTCACTATACTAGTTTCCACCAGGGATCTTTTAAAAAACACCTGCCATTCTCCCAAATGCTGCGTGCCAAACGCATAGTGTCCGATGAACAAATTTATCACCAACGAATTAAGGAAATGCATCAACGCTTTTTGGATAGAGGTTACCCTGAAAACATCATTAAGGAAGCTCAAACTCGAGTGTCAAAAATCACAAGACAAGAAAGTCTGACTAGAACTCTTAAAAACACAGAACAACGCATGGTACTTGTCTCCAAATATTCCACAGCGAGCTTGGCCTACAAAAGAATCATACTTCAACACACTGTAATGACTGCTGCACGCTTATGTATTGCAACAGATTGGCTGAAATCGGAGCCCCCGGCATTTGAATTTTGGTGGGCCAAACTGTATAATCTGTTTAATTTGGAATGAAGTCTTTATTCTGTTAAGGGAGCAAGGAAGCGGAAAATGGGCATGCTTATTTGGGGGGCTCTTCATGATTATATGGAGATATGATGTTTGAAGTATTCTTTTTTTCTCTTTTTTTGTTGCTTTCTTTTCTCTCTTCTTCACATTTAAAGATTGTGTGCTTTTTTCTATATGCTCCAACTGTGGAATAAAAAAATTATTTAAAAAAAAATTTAAAAAAGGCCAAGCTCACTGAACATTTCCTCATGCAGAACCACACTCACAATGATATGAAGTGGACTGTCATAGAGCAAAGAAAATCAGGAGAAAGACTACAGCAGCGCTTACTTGAAAAAGAACAGCGATGGATTTATAGATTATCCACACATAAGACTGGATTAAATAACAATATTCTGTGGAATTCTGTTCTTACAAATTAGAATGCTACTGCCCCTTTTCCGCCCTTGAATGAAAGAACTGATATGAATCTGCTTTTTATTCACGGAATGCATGCCATCAAGTGAATGTCTGGCTTTAGGATGTTGCTTTTCTATTATGCAGCAACTATTTCCTACTTCATACACCCTTTCCTCCCAACCACCCCATCCCGTGCTACCTGCCCACGCCCACGCACAATTAGCAACCCTCATCCCTTCTTTCTGTCCTGTTGAGACTGCTACTCAATTTGAATTTTGGGCTCCCCTTTGAATAATTATGGCCTTGGAGCTTACTCACTTTACATGTTATTTTATTCCTTTGTTTCATCACTTTATAGGTCTTCTCTGCTCAATCAGGGCTTTGTTTGATCGCTTTTAAACATTTACACAAAAGCGCTTTTCCCCCATTGTTCTTTTGCCCTTAACTTGGCAATGCTGTATTGACTATCTGAGGGAAATACAAGCGCACAATTTCTATAGCAACAGGGACGCTCTGATCACCGCGCCCTGCCCTTTAAGCATGCCGTGACATTACCACGCGCGGCCACGCTCCTAGCGGCACCAGGAAATGCCGGCCTCTTAATACCGCATCCGAGCCTCTGGTTGACACACACGGGGCGCCAAAGCGATTTGCAGGGTAGGCGAAACAGCATTACATGGTTCCTCACAAGTAAGTTGCCCCGACCAGGATGGGCAGGCACCAGGTATTTTCAAGCAGTGGGTAGGCTCCGCTTTGATCACGATTGTGGATCTAATCCCCCCATTTCCCCCCTCCCCTCCTTTTCTACTCCCCCCTCGCTCCCATTTTTGTTTTCGACCTAGATCATGGCAGGATCTGGTCTGTGCAAACCCGACGCCCATGAGGCATGCTACTATAGCGCTTCAAGTAAGCATTCTACTGCCCTCACTGTGTGTATGTGTGCATTGGGGTTTCTGCTCCTGTGTTAGACTGTATGCCAGTATGCCATTTTGCGACTTTTAATCACACACGATTTTTTGAGCATTGACACCCACGTTTAATAAAACTTATGGTGAATGTGTATATGTAGCTTGGGGAGCGATCTCACTTCCCTGTGAACAGCACTCCCTTTCACTCACGTTTTGAACCAGTGAGTGGGTTATGAGTGCACAGACTCACCGCATCTAGTGGGTTGTAGTATATATTCACAGGCTCTGTTTGAAGCCCAATGGTGCTCGTTGCACACCAATGGCACCCAGGCATGACCACCTATGAGCCATCCATTAACACCAATCGTATCTCTTCATCACTTTGGGTGTCAAATAGGAGGAGCACTTCGCACACGCCCTATGTCTAATGTACTGAACTGTGTGTTTGTCTTTTTTCTCGTTTGCTTCTTCCTTTGCAGGTTCTTTTTTCTAGGAACCCTGGAGAAGAACATTTTACAACCACTTAAAATATTTTGGTGGATTTTTTCACATAGTCAAGGGCAGGGTAAGCCTTAGCGAGTGTATACCACCCGGGCTACCACCACTGGTCCTGACGAAAACCCTATAATCATACAAGCGGTTGAAACATGTAGACCACTTTTATTTCACTACAAAATCTTTGACACCATAGTCCTACCTAATTTGGCATGGTGTCCAATTTATAGAATTTTTATTGTTGCCCGGACACTCCAGAATAAAGTTTTGAAAGTGAGTAGTTTACTGGACAATTTTTAAATCACCAACACCTTTTTTCACTCTCACGCAAAAATTCAAAAAAACAAACCCGCTCCACTGTAGTCAGGTGTCGCAGCACATCCGGATGGCACTCGGCTGTCCGGGAGGGACCCCGATGATGAAGCATAAGGAGAAGAAGGTTTTTGAATCAGTTCTAATTGGGTGCACTGCCAGTTCATACGCATATGGTTATAACTATGAGTTTCCTAGGTGCTAATCGGCGAGTGGACAAACCTGAACCACTCCTATGAGTAGGGAAATACTACTAACTGGTATATGGATTGCCGAAGCACTCTATATCGAGTAAAAAGATTGTTCAGTGACAATTTATCAAGCAATTACAAAACACCAATATGACAGAAGTGACAAAGGTTCCAATAGATGAGTAAATCTTGGAGTCTTTAATGAAGATTACAGCCAGCCGACACGTGTTTCATCGCCTTCGCGATTCCTCAGGGCTAGATGGCCGTGTCAACGTCAGAAGGTCGCTCAGCTGGTGATAATTCCGACCCAGCCGGGCCCTTGACCTGTTACACTAGTTCGAGTGCGTCCGGCAGCGGTAAAAATCTTTGTTTCTATTTGACTTCTTGTGCGTGGATACCGGTTGCGGTTCCAATTCAAGAGTGTACCAAGCCGTGTAAGGCTCTTCCGACTGTGTCCGGTGGGTGCACCTCCTCCGAGCTCTGTTCCTGTAGGAAGAGAGCTCGGAGGAGGTGCTCATTAAAGACTCCAAGATTTACTCATCTATTGGAACCTTTGTCACTTCTGTCATATTGGTGTTTTGTAATTGCTTGATAAATTGTCACTGAACAATCTTTTTACTCGATATAGAGTGCTTCGGCAATCCATATACCCGATGATGAAGCATGTCACCAACTAGGTTGGTGAGTGAGGGGTCTTCTAACAAAGGATGAATTTGTCCTTTCAGGCATTTTCTGACGGGGGCATTAAGGTGCCTCCTAGGCGTACTCCTCTATTTGTTTGTTTAATATTGGCCAAGGGGACTAGGAGTATTCCCGTTATACATATAGAAAAACCCAATGGTCCCGATTCACAGAACTAACTTAAGACAAAATCCTAAACTTACTACCATATTGGTATTCACAGAAGGCACTTACTCATTTTGGTATTCACAGAAGGTACTTACTCATTTCGGTATTCACAGTAGTTAGGAGTCCTAACTTTAGGACTCTGCCTTCTGTGAATACCGAAAGTCTTAAAATTAGTATTTTTCTCAGTTTAGGAGTAGTAAAGTTAGGGCTCTTAACTTTAGGACTCCTAAATGCCTTCTGTGAATACCGAAAGTCTTAAAATTAGGAATTTTGTCAGTTTAGGAGTAGTACAGTTAGGCCTCCTAACTTTAGGACTCCTAAATGCCTTCTGTGAATACCAAAAGTCTTAAAATTAAGATTTTTCTCAGATTAGTAGTAGTAAAGTTAGGACTCCTAACTTTAACTCCTAAATGCCTTCTGTGAATACCTAAAGTTGTAAAGTTAGGATTTTTCTCAGTTTAGCGGTAGTAAAGTTAGGAGTCCTTACTTTACTACTCCTAAACTGAGAAAAATCCTAACTTTAAGACTTTCGGTATTCACAGAAGGCATTTAGGAGTCCTAAAGTTAGGAGTCCTAACTTTACGACTCCTAAACTGAGAAAAATCCTAACTTTAAGACTTTTGGTATTCACAGAAGGCATTTAGGAATCCTAAAGTTAGGAGTCCTAACTTCTGTGAATACAGAAACGAGTAAGTACCTTCTGTGAATACCAAAATGAGTAAGTGCCTTCTGTAAATACCAAAATGAGTAAGTGCCTTCTGTGAATACCAAAACAGTAGTAAGTTTACGATTTTATCTTTAGTTAGTTTTGTTAATCAGGCCCTTTCTCTCTTACTGTTTTCCCGATCTTTCAATCTAGCCACATCCTCCACCACTCCAACTCTAGGAACACTTGCCTGTTCCACTACAACAAGCCTGCCTTTCACAGACTCCCAAAACTGAACAAAAGTCATCTTTGACACAGGAGAACATTCCTTAAACAGAACAAAAACATTTAAAGTTGCTAAATTGAAGAGATAGATGGCCAACTTCTTATATCAAATGTAAGCCTTACAAACAGCAGTGTAAGGTTCCAACCTCTGATCTTCTCTATCGATACCACCCAGGTGCTTATTGTAGTCTACAATGCGCACTTCAGCAACCTGACCCCAAACAGTCACAGGGGAAGTACTCTCATCATGGCTGGTAGTCAGCATGTACACATCCCTCCTGTCCACAAATTTCACAGCTAGCAGTTCCTCACTACGCAAGGCACTGCAATGTCCCCTCCGAAGCTTTTTGCAAACAAGCTCTTTTGGGTAACCTTTACGGTTAGAGCGGATTGTGCCAAAAGCAAAAGTGTCCACTTTGAACAATTCCTTAAGCAATTGCGGAGCAGTGTAGAAGTTATCAAGGTACAAATGGTTACCTTTGTTAAACAGTCCTCTAGCAAGATCCCACACAATTTTCTCTGAAACTCCAAAAGTGGACGAACAACCAGGGGAGTCAATAGTGGAATCCCTACCAGTGTACACCCGAAAATTATAGACACATCCTGTCCTACTCTCAGACAAAATATAGATCTTAATTCCATAATGGGCCCTCTTGCTAGGAAGGTACTGCCTAAATACCAAACGGCCCTTGAACAGGACCAAAGACTCATCAACAGCTATTTCTTTCCCTAGTGTATAGATCTTTGAAAATCGATCTACAAAGTGATCAAGAACAGGCCGAAACTTAAAAAGATGGTCACAGTCAGGGTGATCTTGTGGCAACGCCAAAGCATTATCAACAAAATGCAGCATCTGAAGCTAAAGTAAATACCATCACGACTCATAATTGCAGGAAATATGGCTGTTGCCATCAAGGAACTAGTAGACCAAAATGAAGCCAGGGATTGCTTCCCTATCAAGCCCATCAAAAAAGTCAAACCCAAAAACCTCTTCATCACATCCAGATTTGTGGGAGTCCATCGGGTAGCTCTAGAGAGGGCCCTAAGTCTGGCACTGTTGTCCCTCAAAAAATGTTCAGCATACAAATTAGTCTGCTGAACAATCTCAGCCAAAAATACATCATCCATAAACAATTGAAAAACCTGCATAGGCAAACATTTTACACAATCCATTCTACACACTGCATTACCACTAAAGGCAGGCAACACCGGCTGCACCATGTTTCGATCAAACCAGAGTCCAGCACCTCCAGTAGGAAGCCTTGAAGCCTCAGGCTGCAATACCGATTTCTCTTGCTGCACCATCAGCACATCAGTGTCCTCCTCTAAAACAGACACTTCATCCGAAACTGAGAGCAGCTCTGTGAGAAGTTGACCGGGCATATGCTGTCCACTATTCTAGTGGGCACCTTGCACCAGTCCAAACGACCCCTTGTTGATGGTAGGTTAAAGACAACCTTATGGAAAGCTATCCTAGTGGTAGCTGTAAGCAGCCTTCAGGCTAAGTCTTGAAGGAATGTAAAGCAGCTTGTTTTACCAGTCTATAATCTCATGAATTACCAAATTAAAGGAGAGCCACACCAGGTATATATATAAAATATATGTATTTATTCCAAACACATCCCTCTAATCTCTTTATGAGGCTAGGGGCAAAAGTACATAAAGTAAACTTATTTAGCACACAGTAAATTAGCACAATATATCATTAGCTAGGGGCATCACAAACCATATGCTATGGGCCCGATTCACAGAACAAACTTAAGACAAAATCCTAAACTTACTACCATTTTGGTTTTCACAGAAGGCACTTACTCATTTTGGTATTCACAGAAGGCACTTTCTCATTTTGGTATTCACAGAAGGCACTTACTCATTTCGGTATTCACATAAGTTAGGAGATGCATTGGAATGGTTTCTCCCAGGTCTGCGTTCCACTGTATAGTCCAGTCAGTGTTCTCAATAGAACTTAGGGCAAGCGCATCACACAATATAGCGACGTAGTCAAGCCATGCTGGAGAATGTTAGTGACTCGTGGCATGCAACGGGTGAGCACGCCTTGTCACTTCAAATGGTATTATATCATAAAAGATTCAGAGGAAGAGAGCAATGAACATCATGAACTCACCCTATTAGGGTCATCATAAAACTTTATTTCGATTCACAGGAAGAATCATAAAAGTGTACATTTTTAAAACAGGAGTTACAAATGGTTTTCAAATCTATAGTTCAGATTATTATCATACAATAAATTTCAGCCACATTTCAACACACTACCCAAAATAATTTCAATCCATATATAAAAAAGGTTAACAAAATTCATAAAAATCCGAAAGGACAAAATGTGCAGTAGTAAAGTGCATTATGCAGTTTAAAAATGTGGGTATCACAAATATAAGGCAGTTCAACCTTTCACGGTATCCAGCTTATTTTGCCCTCAACTCTTTAAATAAGTGTTTTCTCAGTGTTCCCACTAAAGCAACCAAATTTCTTTCAAACAGGATCATATTTTCAATGTCGTTTCCTGATAATAAGTGCTAATCTGATGAAACTAAGCATGGCACTGCATATAGCAGCAGTATGCAACGATCCTAAATACTAATATCCTTCTTTGTAATTGCATGGTCGAATATCCATTAAAATAGGTTTGATAAACTGGTTTCTCGGTTTTTTATAAAAAGAGCAAAAAAGAACAAAGTGCAAAGTGCATTGTTGCGATTTGTTATCACATGAGCAATGGGGTAGCCTCTCACACCAACCTCCTTGCTTCGGAAAAGCAAATAAAAAATGCAATACATTAAGTCGAAATCATGTTAAATAAAAACGCCATTGTGTATGTGCAGTAAATGATAAATAAAATTGATGCTGCAATTTACCGAAGCGATATATTGCTTGTTCGTCATTTTTTAACAAGCCCAAGGTATTACGATAAGCGTTCTTAATTACCATCTTTGTCTCTTGCTCAATAAATTCTGGGTTATTATAAATATGTCCTAAGCCGATTTTGTGGAAAGTTTCCTTCACATATGACAACCAAGGGATCTGCAAAGCAAAATCAAGCCTTATACAATCTTTCAGAATATCTTTTGAAAGCTGCAGATCCTCAGATAGCCAAATTTCCCCCCATAAAAGTAATGGGGTAACATGAATGGTATCACTCACAAATTCTATACCCATCTCTGAATGGCAGAAAGTGTTTGGTGAGCTAATTGGGACTGACAAGAGACGCTTTAAAAACTTGTTTTCCATCACTTGTATTTGGGTGCATTTATGTGTCCCCCACACCCCTGCCCCATAAGTGGCGACAGGCATACATTTAGCGTTATACAAGGTCTTCAGTTCGGCAATTGGCTTTTGACCCAATTTACTTGAAAAACGAAAAAGGGCCTCTATAGATCGCGTGGTCTTTTGTACTCGAGACGTTATTAGTGAATCCCAGCTCAAATTTTTATTAAAGAGGTTTCCCAAGTAGTTGAAGTTTACAACTTTTTCAATGATCAAGTTATCTACAACAAACCTACAGCTTTTTGTCCCTCTAGGACCACAAACCATTACAAAGGACTTTGTAAAATTGACCCTAAGGTCTAGATCCTGCATAAAACCATTAAAAGCGTTCAGACAAGTTTGCATACTGTTAGCAGTGAGGGTCATTAGCAGAGTGTCATCGGCATACAATAACAAAGGTATTTGTTTACCATTTACTTTAGGGAAGTCTGGACAATTCTCCAACAGAAACCTTTCTAAACCATTTGTATAAACTAAAAACAAAAAAAGGGGCCAAAATACAGCCCTGGCATACACCTTCAGTCAATGGAATGGATTTTGTCTTTTCACCCCCGGGCCGTATCTAATGGTGACAGTAGTAGCAGCGTGTAATCTGCGCAGCAAGGTGACCAAAGGCTCCTCAAACCCCATTGCCTCCATCTCCGCCATAGCTTATCCCTACATACAGTGTCAAATGCACTTGATAAGTCCATGAAGGCCAGGTGTATAGAAACACCTCTGGCCTTCATGTACTTACCCATAATTAGGGCCAAATTAAGGCACTGCTCTGTTGTCCCCTTTCCTCTCCTGAACCCATACTGTGAATCCACAATAAGGCCAGATGAGTCTGCCCATGTCTCCAGACGAGCTAGTATAACCCTCCCCATCAGCTTACAAGAATCATCTACCAACGAAATTGGCCTGTAGCAGCACGGGTCACGTTTATCACCTTTTTTAAATATTGGTACAACTACCACCTCTTTCCATTATAAAGGGATACACCCGACCATAATCGCCTTAAAAACATTAAGTAATAATGGTGCCCATACATCAAGATTAATTTTAAAAATATCCAATGGCACTGCATCTGGACCTGGGGCTTTCAACAAAATACCTTTCCTCAGAGCCTCCTCGACTTCAGGGAGGGAAAGTGAAAGACTAAGTAATGAGGCTGTTTCATGGTTAGAGTCCAATTGTCCCTCATTGTTGGTTGCCAAACAAACACCCTTTGGGTTAAAAAAGTTTGCATAGTGGGCCTCCCAAACTTCCCCTGTTATATGGGTGATCATATTTCTTTTTTCTTCGCTATTTAGGAATGGTCGATTTATTACCTACCAAAAAAGCCTACTGTCTTTCAAATCTGAGGCTTTCCCAAGATCATCCCATGCCTTCTTTTTTAATTCTAATTTCAGTTTATTAACCGTATCCTTGTAAATTTTTCTTACGCACTTGATCAGTTCCCTATCCCGGGGGACTTGATGCAATGCCTTTTTTAATAATGTTTGTGCTGCAGAGCATTTAGCATCAAACCATTTATACTCCCTTGGTTCTCCCTTCCCTACCGGTTTGAGGAGGTACCTTGCCACACTTCCGCAGAGAGCTTCAAAGTTCTGAATTATTGTTTCGGGCTCACAGGTGGACGTAAGACAAGTGTCTATCTCCAAGCGATTTACATTAAAAATCTCCTCCTCCAACTTTCTCGCATCAACCCTATCCCATTTTAAAGTTAGACCTTGATTTTGACTATATTTCATTGATTGTTCAGAGGACTCATTCCTCCCAATCATAGGGCACAACTTCAAAACAAGGGGATTATGATCACTAGCGGGGTTTACTTCTATTTTAAATTCATCAACGAAATGAGTGTACCTACTAGAAACCATAGCAAAGTCAATTACACTCATTTGACCCCCCGTCCCTTGAAAAGTTGGTATCGGCAAGGATAAAGTAGAGGATGACATTTCCAGAATACAAAGATCGTTTGTCACGATGATATTGTTCAATGCTTCTCCTTGTAATGAATGTTTAAAATGGGCCAGTGGTTGCTCATTTATATCAACCAGGCCACAGGCCCTAGTCCCACTAAATTTGCATAAAGAACAATTAAAGTCCCCAACCGACATAATAAATGAGGTAGATAAGCTTTCAGTCACCTTAATTATCTCCAACTGTAGTTTGTCAATAACAGAAGTGGTTTGAGGGTCAAAGATGTTATAATACCAGTTAATCAAAATCAAAAGGACTGGGAACAAATTTTCAATCAAAAGCAGTTGATACCAAGGAGAGTACACTAGTTTAAGTGTTTTCACAGCATTATATTTGACAGAAATAGCGGCCATTAGTCCTCCCTTTGCCCTTCCAGCCAATGAAGGTTTGGCGCGCATGTTAAAGGATTGGTATCCGTCCAGGTCTTGATCATTTCTGCTCCAGGTTTCTTGGAGACAGATTATGTCAAAACCTTCTATATATTTTATCCAAGCCTCGTCCTGCAACCTTCATGAAAGCCCTGCTATATTCCATGAAATCAGACAGAAAACACATCCGTCTGATTGATTCCTTAAAAGTACTGGGTGTATACTTCCTACACATAATATTGTCCTTTACCCCATTTGGATAGAAATTCCCTGATCCCGATCATCATCCAAATCTTTACTCAAAGCCTGTGTATTGTAAGTGATATGGGATGACTGTGGGAATTCATCTTCTGCTATGGAGTTGCTGGCTAAGGCATCTATCTGCTTAGCTTTGTTATTTAATACTACTCCCACCGTATCTTTGTCATTACTTGGCGTTACTTGGCCAACCTCTAGGCCACCCCCAGCCATATCCATACCAGATACTTTATGACATACAGAAACCACCACAGAAGAAACACATGGGTCTGTGTCACTACCAGCAACCATTTCAGCCGCTGCTATTCCTTCCACTGTGCAAACCATCAGCCACCTATGCGACCTTCCCAAAGGTACCCTACCCGATGTCTTAATTATAGTGTTCCCATTAGTGCTGTTCGGGAGTCAATCCACCCCCTCCAAACCTGCGAGTGACTCGAATCGGCTTCTCAGGGGGAGATACTGCACCGCCCAGTCAGGTGAATTTTCACTATAAGGTCTCCCCCTACAGTGATTGTATAACGGGTGAGATACACCATGATTCACACAGGGATAAAAATAGTTTAGGCCTAAGGATTGAATATCTCTCACTCTACCAAACCTTGGTTCTCGATGAATATGATCGACTACCCATGGGTCTCTGAAATTCACAATGACACAGTCACCTTCACGATCCTTTATGGTACGACTCACCCAACTTACCCTTCTAACATTTAGAATCTCTGCTTTAGAGCATGGAGGGAGTGTTCTATTTTTTATCAAGCCAATAAATTACTTTGTTTTTCAACTCCCTATGTGATTCTAATTGCTCAGACCTAATCCCCGGAACGCCTGTCAGTATAATCGTATATGGTGCAGATTCGGGGGGAAGGTGTACACAGGGCAGCTGCTTTGAAGAAACCTCATTGCCCTTTTGGCTGTCTTTCCGCTGATTTTTCATGTGGAATGGGCTGACATCTGGCGACCACACCCGCCACGTACCCCTATCTCCAGTAGAGCATAGAGGGTTACTCACTACAGAGTTCTTCTCTACACGTAATTGGAGGGTCTGGTTTATAGGACCTACAACGTTGGCTGCTTGAACAACCTTAATAGAGTTGCTAGACCCTGGGACTAGGGGAGCAGGAGCTATAACACTTTGGCCCTCTATACCCTTTACTAGCATATTCAGTGAACATGTGTTCGCAGTTACTAGTCTTTCTAGTTGGTCAAGTTTAGAGCTAATTATTTTCTTCATTTACACTGCATTGGATAGGCGATTGGATTAGGTCAGGGGATGCCATAGTCGTGCTGGGGGACTGGACTGGAAATAGTGGTGCTCGATTCGAATTTTGTATTTTTGGTATTTTTGCAGAGCCGCCCTTCCCATGGCTACCCCTTCTTTTCCTTTCACTTGTTTTTGATGTAGATGTATGATTTTTACTAGCTATTAGCCCGACCTCAATCGGCTTCGGACGGCCACAGACGGCCCGTCCTTGTCCCGGGCTTCACCCGGCTCATCACGCGTGCGTCTCGCGATGAGGGATGAGGAGGCTGGTTTTAACCTCCTGTGGAGGGCGTGGTGGGAGGGTGTCTCCTAGCCCAGATGTCTTGTGGGCAATGTGGTCCAATCTCCCTGCTTGTCGCAAATAGCCCCCAGCTGCGAGCGTTTCTCGCGGAGCGGGAAACGCGAGAAGTAGTTCGCTGATGCCGCTGTAGTGAGGGGGAGCGTGACTCTGCTCCATGTCGTAGCCTCTGCAGCCTTCAAAGGTAATCCGCTGGTCCGTGTAAAGGTTTCCCACGATGCGGGATGAGGAGGCTGGCTATAACCCCCTGTGGAGGGCGTGGCGGGAGGGTATCTCCTAGCCCAGATGTCTTGTGGGCAATGTGGTCCAATCTCCCTGCTTGCCGCAAATAACCCCCAGCTGCGAGTGTTTCCCGCAGAGCGGGAAACGCGAGAAGTAGTTCGCTGATGCCGCTGTAGTGAGGGGGAGCGTGACTCTGCTCCATGTCGTGGCCCCCGCAGCCTTCAACAGTAATCCGCTGGTCCGTGGAAAGGTTTCCAGCGATGCGGGATGAGGAGGCTGGCTTTAACCCCCTGTGGAGAGCATGGCGGTAGGGTGTCTCCTTGCCCAGATGTCTTGTGGGCAATGTGGTCCAATCTCCCTGCTTGCCGCAAATAGCCCCCAGCTGCGAGGTGCGTCTGTCCTACCCTCACGAGGCCTGTCCGGGTAGCGATAGTGAGCATAAAACACACTAAACCCTGCTTGTAAAGTTAGGAACTGCATACCGGTTTTGTTCAAACATGTCAGGGACTGTATCAGGACTGAAGTCCAGAAAATGTTGGATTTGGGAGTTATTGAACCCTCAGATAGCCCTTGGGCTAGTCCAGTGGTCTTGGTACCAAATCCTCACACCCTCGGTGGTAAGAGAGAGATGAGGTTTTGTGTTGACTACAGAGGTCTCAATGCAGTCACTAGGACTGATGCCCATCCAATTCCAAGAGTAGATGAGCTCATAGATACTTCGGCCTCAGCCAAGTTTCTGAGCACATTTGATCTTACAGCTGGCTACTGGCAGATCAGATTAGCTGATGATGCACAACCAAAGACAGCATTTTCAACCCCGATGGGCACTCTCAATTTGTGGTAATGCCCTTTGGTCTGAAGAATGCCCCTGACACTTTTCAAAGGTAGGTGAAGAAAGTCCAACAGGCCTGGAAGACTACTGTGCAGCATATCTAGATATTGCTGTCTTTAGCTCCACCTGGGAGGATCACCTGGTCCACCTGAGAAATGTTTTGGAGGCCCTGCATAAGGCAGGCCTAACTATCAAGGCTACTAAGTGCCAGATAGGGCAGAGTCAGGTTGTGTACCTGGGCCACCTTGTAGGTGGAGACAGGGTTCAATCATTGCAGAGCAAAATCCAGACCATCATGAACTGGGTTGCTCTAACTACCCAGACCCAGGTCAGAGCTTTCTTGGCCTGACTGGGTACTACAGAAGATTTGTCAAGGGATATGGTTCCATTGTGACACCCCTGAATGACTTAACTTCTAAAAGAATGCCTAAGAAGGTTCAGTGGACAGTTAGCTGTCAAAAGGCATTTGATGACCTGAAGCAGGCCATGTGCACTGCACCAATTCTGCAAAGTCCTAACAACTCCGGAGAATTCATTTTCCAAACAGATGCATCTGAGTTGGGGTAGGGCTGTGCTATCACAATTGAATGATGAAGGTCAGGACCAGCTAGTAGCTTTTATTAGCAGAAGGCTAACCCCTAGAGAGAAACGTTGGTCAGCTATTGAGAGAGAGGCCTTCGCTGTGGTTTGGGCTCTGAAGAAGCTGAGGCCATAATTTTTTGGCACTCACTGCACTGTGCAGACTGACCATATGCCCCTCTTGTGGCTAAAACAGATGAAGGGTGAAAACCCCAAACTTTTGAGATGGTCCATTTCCCTACAGGGGATGGACTATACAGTCCATGCAGATGAGCTCTCCAGATATTTCCACTTAGAACATGAAGACTCAACTGGTCGGAGCGATGTCGACTCTGTGGGTATAAATACGAAACTTTAGCCCATCTTTTTTGTGTATGTCCGGCACTGATAGGACAGAGACGACAATATTTGAAATCCATTTTTAAAGAGATGAACATTCGCTCATGCAGACAGGCAGTTACAAGCTGGTTGGGAGGTTCCTCCTCAATTTTGATTTGCCGGGGAGTTAAATTTATGGCGGAGGCTAGTAAACGCTTAAGAGAATGTGAGCAGGGGGAACACCGTGACAAAAGCCTATCAGGGAAACCCTAACTCCAGGGTCTCATACTGGGAAAAGAAAAAGAGACCCGGAGATAGACTGATTAATGTCAGAGGAAGCCCCTCCTATTGCTTTCTAACTCGCATCACTTTTTAAGGTTATTTTAATCTGGAGAAGTAGCAATTTAAGAAACGTTAGCAATCTGCTCTGTTATTTTATCATGTGAATTTGTAATAATTTTAATTAATTATGCAATAAATCTTTGACTTGACTTGAACTGGTCAAGGTTAGTTTAATGTCCCTGCATTTGGGGGCGTTGTGTAGGAGAGTAGGATCTGCTTACTATGGTTACCCCCACTTTTTGCTGGTGTTTCACAGTTTTTTGACTTTACTCTGGCTGGGGCCCTGCTAAGCAGGACCCCAGCCTATCTGCTTCATCTCTAAATTGATTGCATGTACATTAGGTACACTCCAGATTGGTTACTAGGTTACCCTTGTGAGTCCCTAGTATATGGTACCTTAGGTACTAAGGGCATAGGTACCCCAGAGGCCTACCAGGGGCTGAAGCATGTATTATGCCATCCCTGGGCAGCCTTCCAAAATGGCACCACAGGTCTGCTACTGCAGCCTGTGTAAGGTGGTGTATGCACCCCTTACTGAGATATAGGTTATCTATATCTACCTAATATCACTGACACATATAAACCTATAAGTCACTCCTATGGCAGGCCTTTACAATCCTGAAGGCATAGGGGGCTTGGTTTTGTGTGAGAGGGTGCCCATGCATGAGCAGGACCCCTCTGCAGCTTTCGGGATCCCTTCTCTGTAGCTGTTCTGTGATGCAGCCAGACCATGTACTCTTACGTGCATTATAACCTCGCGTTTAATGCTAACTTTGGAATGGCTGCATGGAAACATGTCGTGTTTGGTGTCAAACACTTTGGAATCCTACCCCCCGCCAGTAATGGCAGCGGGGGTAGAACTCCACCCTTCTAGAGGGAGAAGACATGTACGTACTTACCTAACCGGTAATAGTTTAAAAGAGTCCTGGCATCACAAAATAAATGCCACAGCCACAAACACGGTCTGACCTCCTGCTGCTGGACAAAACTCTGGCAGGGGAGGCCTGGACAATAGGTTTCCTGTGACAGGGAGGTGTACACACCTCCCAGACAGGCTTTAGTGTATTGGGGCTGGGTGGGGGGCACACTTGGTGTCCCTGTGCATACCCCAGTTCAAACCAGTTGCAGGGGCACTCAGCCCCTGCTCTGGCGCAAAACTGGACAAAGGGAAAAGGGTGTAACCACCCCCTTCTTGGATCCACCCATAGGTGGGTCCCTAGAGTAAGTCCAACCCCTAAACTTAGTGTAAGTATAGGAACCCAGTCCTTAGGACTTCAGATTACCCTGGATGAAACTCTGCAACATATATCCTGGAACTTCAATATTCTATTTCGACTAGAAGACGGAAGAATCTCCCTTGGGGTCAAGGAGTAACTCCCCTGTTCAAACATGCACCAAAGAAGCATCTTGCCAGTCTGCATTTCCAAGGCTTCTGCTGGATCCCGATGGATTTGTTACACAGGACATGGACTTCCAGACATCTCAAAAGCTGATACGAGATCACAGCAAAGATGAGACCTGCAGCCCTCACAAGAGACATGGGACTGGAACTCCTGGACACGTGCACATTTGCAAGTGCATCAAATTCCCGAGCTTTCCCGAAGTTGTGCATTGGGCTACTTATAGTCCAAGCCCGAGCACCATTTGCACTGAAGATTGTGGGCCTACACTCCACGAGTGTTCTGTGGGCATGCTTCTAGCATTTCCCCTTGAGGCTCCTTTGCGATCCCTGGTCTGTCAACTGGTGGGTCCCCACGAAGGTGACACTTCTGTTTCTTGGGCTTTCCTGGTTGCTCCAGAAGTTCCTGACTCCCCTCCAAAGTGTGAGTCCCTCAGACCTTGCTGGTCTGCACAGAAGCCAATCTTTGCTTTTTGCTTGGGTTGCTATTGCCAAGGTTTGATGGGTCAAATCAGCAAACTGACAACGCAGCACTTGACATCCTTCATGGGATAGCTCGAATCCAGCTCCTGGTTGTCCTCGACACCTCCTGTTCCCCGTGGCTCAAGATTCAAGCTTCACCTTCTTCACCTGAAATCACCCAACATCGGTTGGCATCTTCTCCTCACCTTCCTGGTCACTGGCTAGTGACCCAGACTCTGTCCCCTCTGCTTTCAGGTTCTTCAGATCTTCGATCCACCCTTGGATCCACCCGGACACTTTCAACTTGGTCGCCAGCAGCACTTTGCAGCAGATCGCCATTGAAAACGACAACGAAACCCGTCACCCAGTAACCAATGTCGAGTGTACCTAATGTACATGCAATCAATTTACAGAGGAAGCAGCTAGGTTGGGGTCCTGGTTAACAGGGCCCCAGCCAGACTAAAGTCGAAAAACAGAGAAACACCAGCAAAAAGTGGGGGTGATCATAGTAAGCAGATCCTACTCTCCTACTAGCTCCATCTGCACTGAAAGTAGCTTCCTCATCAGATGATTCCTCATGGACAGAAAACTCACTGCCAGAATCTTGCACTCCCTCCTCTCCCTTAGATGCACTGTCAGTCACATAATCCTGCTCAGAGGAAGAATCAAAAAGCATACCAACCACCTGCTGAGCAGTAATTCCATGACTAGCCATCATCCTTACTAAAAAAGGTAACCAGTCAAACAAGTCAACAACAGCAAACCCTTTGTAAAATAAGCAATAAACAAAATATGGCTTCATCACAAAGACCTATATACTCCAACACTATACCACTCACTTGCCAGAAGCAGCTAGACTCACCACCACCTACTCTGCAGAGACACAGTAAGGACCAACAGTATCCCACTAAAAAAGAAAAAGAAAAGAAAATGACACATAAGACAACGCAAAACACATCACAAAGGATTTCATGCTCAAAACACTAACTAAATATGCTGCTATTATGACACCACTTACAAAAAATTCATTCATGCATAACATTAATACTCATTTGCGTTAAACATAACAAAAAAAATTC
Organism: Lissotriton vulgaris; assembly: GCF_964263255.1. Lineage (NCBI taxonomy): Eukaryota > Metazoa > Chordata > Amphibia > Caudata > Salamandridae > Lissotriton > Lissotriton vulgaris. The sequence continues at coordinate 894,090,057 of NC_141696.1, forward strand.
CTCAGCAAAAAAAATGCAACTACACAAAACTGCAGATCAACCACTGCCGAAACCGCAAACAAGAATTAAAAACTTTGCCCTAAAATAAAAAGGAGAAATAAAACATTGCAATATCATATGCAAATAATGCACTAGTCCATACACTATCCAACAGCCAAGCAAAGGTGGTAGGTGGGCCTAAAAGCATATGGCCGATCTGTCCCCACGGGGAGCAGAAACAGCCCAAAAATTCACCCTCATAAAGGGGGAGCAACCCTTAACCAAGGGGTCACTCCCCAACACCAACATTTTAAAAGCCCTGGTGTCTAGTGTCTTCTGCCCCCCTAGGGGACAGATAGACCTGAAAACATATAGCAGATCTGCCCCCAAAGGGAGCAGAAACGGCCACAATAAATACCCCATAAAGGGTATTTATTTGCTGATTCCCAAAGGGGAGCGGCCCTTGCCTAAGGGGCCGCTCCCAACAACACTAAAACAATCTGGTTGCCTAGTGGGCATACAATACAATTAATTGTTTATTTGGGCCGATCTGCCCTCCAGGGGGGGCAGAAACGGCCCAAATAAATGCTCCCCAAAGGGGCGTGACACTTGCCTAAGGGGGACGCTCCCCAATAACATATTGCTCTCCCAAGGGGAGACTAAACCCCAACACTAAAACCCATCCCTGGTGTCTAATGGTCTAGAACAACAAGGCCGATCTGCCCCCAAGGGGGGCAGAAATGGCCAAAGTAAATGCTCCCCAAAGAGGAGCGACCTTGGCCCAAGAGGCCGCCCCTCCAACAACACAAACAATCCCTGGTGTCTAATGGCTTCTGCCCCCCATGTGGACAGATGGGCCTAGAATAACAAGGCCGATCTGCCTCCAAGGGGGCAGAAACAGCCAAAATAAATGATCCCCCAAGGGGAGCGACCCTTGCCCAAGGGGTCGCTCCCCAATAAGGCAAACAATCCCTGGTGTCTAATGGCTTTTGCCCCCCTTGGGGGCAGATGGACCTAAAATACCAAGGCCGAAACAGACCAAAATAAATGATCTCCAAAGGGGAGCGGCTCTTGCCTAAAACATATTAAAAAATAATAATAATCCCTGGTGGCCTAGTGGGCTCACAGTGACTTTTTAAAAAAAATTGATCTGCCCCCCCGCCCCCCAAGGCGGGCAGACACATCCACAAAAATTGCTCCACCAAGGGAGCCACCCTTGCCCAAGGGGCCGCTCACCGACACAATGGCACTTTAAAAAAAATCCCTGGTGGTCTAGTGGTCTCATAGTGATTTTATTTTTAATCGATCTGCCCCAGACACAAAAATCCCCCCCCCCCCCCCCAAGGGGCATATCCCCAACAGAAAGGCACTTTAGAAAAAAAAAACTAACAGGCATTTCTGCTGCACAGTCACGCCTCATGAGGGGCACGATCGTGCAGCAGGAATACTTAAAAAGACCTCGGAGGAAAGGAAAACACTTTCCTTTCCTCCAATGCCTTTTTAAAATACCCCCACCCTCCCCGAGGACAAACTCACCTCTAATCCGCCAGACGCACTGGAAGCAAATGGCTTCCAGTGCGTCCAGTATCATGTAATGACATCAGCGAACAAGGAGCGCTGACGTCATTACATGATGTGGTGGGGGCGTGGGGGGAAGCGGAATGGCTTCCCCTGTCATCCCTAGTGGGGGAAGCTTTAAGGGCGGCGCACGGGGAGGCGTTAGCACTTCCCTGTAGGTGAGTGCTAGAACGGCCGGGAGCCGTCCGACCCACACGCCCACAGTGACGACGGATGGAAAGGGTTAAGGTTTTTCGGGCAACATCTTTCTATATGTATATGTATATATATATATATATCCACAGAAATGGCTCCAACACTCGCAGTCCAACGGCGCTCTTGACACCGGTGCCGACTACAAAGCAGAGCCCCGCTTTTCTATAGTCATCCAAAGCTATCAGCCGATAGCGAAAGTCAGCACTCAACAAGGGTGTAGTTTTCCCAAAGTTCACGATTTATTGCAAGATAGCAGCATACATCGCACAACACCAACGCGTTTCGCAACCCACTGTTGCTTGATCACGGTAGGGATACAATGTTGCCATTCACTTTTGTATTTTAGAAAAAAACGCCTCAAACATTCTATTGATCTCACTTCCTGTCCCACGACAGGAAGTGGTCTGGGAAATGTAGTTTTTTTTTTTTTTTTTTTTTTTTTAAAATAAAAGTAAGCATTTGGGTTAGGAATAGCGCTGTTTTGACAAACCCATTCTTGTAAGGTGTCTGATGTCACAATTTATCCTTATGAACATTATAACTTGGCCATCCACTTCTCCAATTACAACTATGGTGGACATTGCTAGTGAAATGTGACCTCCTCGTGTGAAGGTACACACACAGTAAGACGGCAATAATCAATTTTGACATTTGACAGGGGTATGGACGCCCACTAAGTGGGCCAATTCATCCAATGTGACATATTTAATAGAGCTCTCTGGTGAGCAAATATGCTAATTTTGCACATTCAGTTTAGCCCTCCAGTGGGCTAATGGACATCACAAGGTTACCCCCTTTTATTTGAATTAAATATGTCACATTGGATGAATTGGCCCACTTAGTGGGCGTCCATACCCCTGTCAAATGTCAAAATTGATTATTGCCGTCTTACTGTGTGTGTACCTTCACACGAGGAGGTCACATTTCACTAGCAATGTCCACCATAGTTGTAATTGGAGAAGTGGATGGCCAAGTTATAATGTTCATAAGGATAAATTGTGACATCAGACACCTTACAAGAATGGGTTTGTCAAAACAGCGCTATTCCTAACCCAAATGCTTACTTTTATTTAAAAAAAAAAAAAAAAAAAAAAAAAAACTACATTTCCCAGACCACTTCCTGTCGTGGGACAGGAAGTGAGATCAATAGAATGTTTGAGGCGTTTTTTTCTAAAATACAAAAGTGAATGGCAACATTGTATCCCTACCGTGATCAAGCAACAGTGGGTTGCGAAACGCGTTGGTGTTGTGCGATGTATGCTGCTATCTTGCAATAAATCGTGAACTTTGGGAAAACTACACCCTTGTTGAGTGCTGACTTTCGCTATCGGCTGATAGCTTTGGATGACTATAGAAAAGCGGGGCTCTGCTTTGTAGTCGGCACCGGTGTCAAGAGCGCCGTTGGACTGCGAGTGTTGGAGCCATTTCTGTGGATACAAGGAGGTGGTCCTGGTGAACGCCAACCCAGTGAAATTGACTGGCAGAAAAGCGGGACGTCTGGACGAGGGAAACGCACAGAACCCTGCGGACCAACATCGAAGGGTGGAGGTAAGCACGGGAAACTGTGGCGCGGTACTTCAAACACGCGTCTTTGACAGATTATGCCTTTGATAAATCAGTAAAGGGTTTGGCTACATTGTGAACGGAATCGTCAAAAGTACTGAACAAACAATACCGCACTGGTTTGTGTACAATACACATAAGCGGAATTAAAGGATACACAGTAACTTTAAAGTACGTTTTTTCTCACACCAAGGGTTCCCAATTACTCCTACACGAAGAAGGTTAATAGGAGTACAATTAAAGTGACAAGAATAGAAAGAAACGGAGAAAAGTACGCCGGTCCTTTTTCTCTGAAGCAGCCTTAACACAATTGTTTTTTGGTGATACAAAAATGGATAAACGTGACGCCGAGAGAACTGAACTATTGGACGCACGTTTCTTTGAACAAAGAAAGATCGAAACGGATAAAGAGAAAAATAAAAATAAAAATAAGGAGGACAAAACGGATACAAAAAGTAAGCTTAAGATGTGGGAAAAACTAAGTAAGAAAGAAATCAATAAATGGTGGGAGTTAATTACACTGAAAAAATACATTGAAGTTAAAAGAGTCCCAAGAGGACTAAGGATCTCACTAATGCCTAGCCAACAGGATGTATCGGATGAATTATTAAATGAATGGGGCGAATTCATTTTGGAATCATCTCTGGGATTAATCAAAATCCTTATAAAACATCTAGAGGTTGCGCTCACTAAAATAAAAGAGGAATTGGCGGAATTGGAAAAAGAACTGGCAGCTTTGGAACTTACCCCAGAACAAAGTAAATTTAAAGAAGAGTTGGAAAAATATGTGAGCAAACATGAAGAAGTGGTAAGAAACCGAAAACAATCTAAATTCCTAAGAGATGAGGAGGACTATACCAATGGATGCATATTCACATATGCCAGAAAATTTGATATTTTCAAAAAACAAAGCAAAGGTTTCAATAAACAAAGCTCATCAAGTGCAACATCATTGACGTCTACTGGAACAAGTGAAGATGGGGCACAAAACCCAGACCCAATTAACAAGGATTTTTTAGGGGATATGAGACTGGTATTAGAACAAAGGACTTGGGAGTTCAGTCAAAACCAAAGTACCAGAGGAAGAGGTCGAGGACGCAGATGGGTACCCAGATCAGGAACATCCCAAAAAAAACAACCAGAAGGGGACAAAGGGGAAAAAAATGGATCAGAAACCATAGGCACGGAAACGAGATCGATGCGTCAGAAGAAGGGCAAATAGACAACACAATGCAAGATGAATTGGTGGTTTTGAACTTGTCTCATAGAAATATCACTGAATATGAAACATCTTTACTAAAAAGAGGAATAACATTCTGCCCATCGGAATCAATGGATATAGCACAGACGAGAATTGATATATACAAATATATCAGGAAGATAAAACTTATGAAAACCTTTGAAGAAAATGAAAAAATGGCAACATATGCAAAAAATAGAAAACAAAAAACAACAGATACATCCAGCATAGGAGAGAGACTAACAACAGCGGATCTACCAGCATTGACATTACTCACGAATATGGATACAGACAATGAGGGAGATTTTATCTCTGAATCCCAAACAGTCCAACAAAAAGGTGCGGGGTTAAGTGGGATGAAAGCACCCTCAAAATTCTATCCCCAATTGCCTCAAGGGAACAAAATTGATCTATTCCAAGAAGCTATTGTCAAAGATATTTATAAAATCAAAGGACAAAAGTACAAAGACAACCTATCCAAAGATGAAAGAACTGCTCTGAATAATTTGAAAGATGATAAAACAATAACAATAAAGTCCGCCGACAAGGGCGGAAATATCGTCATCCTGAACACGATTGATTATGTGGCTGAGGCACACCTACAGTTGGACAACAAGAAATATTACAGGAAATTAGAAACAAATCCAACGAAAATCTACAAAGAAAAATTAGATCTAAAACTTCAATTGTGGAATAATCAAAATCTAATAGACACAGATGAGAAGAAATTTTTGTGTACAGATCATCCTAAAATGGCTACAATTTACTTTCTACCGAAAGTACACAAGAACCCACTAAAACCACCAGGGAGACCCATTGTGTCATCGAAAGGGTCCCTCATGGAGCCAATTGCAAACTACATTGATTTTTTCCTTATGCCGTTCGTTACCAGCTTAAGCTCATACTTACGTGATACAACAGACCTCTTGAAACATCTAGATGACTTACCATGGCAACAAAACTATCTATTGGTGACAATGGATGTCGTGTCTCTGTACACGAATATTGACAACAACATTGGTCTGAAGGCTTGTGCATCCTTTTTGAAAGAACGGAAAATTCAATTCAATCAACATAATCAAATGCTGATGGACATGGTGGAAATGTGCCTAACCCAAAATGTTTTTCTTTTCGGAGAAGAGATCTACCAACAAATCCATGGCTGCGCCATGGGTTTCTCATTCAGTCCAGCATATGCATGCCTCACAATGGGGTGGTGGGAACAACAAATCGCTTGGCACACGGAGAATGACTTTTATGTGGAGAAAATCGCCAAATGGGTAAGATATATAGACGATCTTCTGATAATTTGGGAAGGAACAGCTTTGGAATTTGAGAACTATTTCCAGATTCTCAATTCCTCTACTTCAAACATCCGCTTTACATACCAGATAAGTAAAGAAAGAGCTATTTTTCTAGATACAGAAATCTACATACGAAACAACAAGGTGGAAACAACACTGCATAGAAAAGACACAGCAACCAATTCAATTTTGCACTATGACAGTTTCCACAAACCCTCAATCAAGGAAAACATACCGTATGGGGAGTTTCTAAGAGTAAGAAGAATATGCTCGGAAGAAAAAGAATGGGAGTCAAAAAGCAAAAACATGGCTCAAAGATTCAAAACCAGAGGATACCACAAAGCCATCATCGAAAAAGGGTGGCAAAGAGCAAACCAAAAGAAACGAAAAGATGCCTTGATAACGAAAAAAACAGTAGTGAACACCACCCAGGAAAGAGTGCCTAATGAAAGAAAAGTGAGACTAATTTTGGATTACACAAGGGAATCAAAACAAATTGTCAATACTCTGAGAAAAAATTGGAAGTTATTGCAATTAGACCAAACAGTGGGGAAAATAATGGGCAATCATCCACTGGTCACATACCGCCGAGCCAAAAACCTAAGAGACAGATTGATACAGAGCCACTTCCAAGATAAGACAAAAAAGAAAAAAGGAATCCAATGGATGAATACAAAAGGTTTCATCAAATGTCAACGATGTAAAGTTTGCCTAATTGCCACAAACAAAAAAGAAGTAATGCTGCCCAACAAAAGAATGTGGAAAATCAACCAACTAATAGACTGCACAAGCACACACGTGGTTTATGTAATTGAATGCCCATGCGCAATGAAATATATTGGAAGCACGAAAAAACAATTCAAATTACGCATCCTGGAGCATATCAGAGCCACAGTAAATAAAGACAAAAATAATGCTGTTGCAAAACACATGGAACTAATGCATAACAGTGATTGGAAACTTTTAAAAACATATGCACTGGAATGTGTGTTACCACATGAAAGGGGTGGAGACCAAGAAAAACAACTGAGGTGCAGAGAATCCAGGCAAATTCTAAACTTTCGGACAGTGAGCCCTTGGGGCTTAAATCAGAGTGAGGAACTCTATGTACACTTATGACACACTAGACACTTTGAGACCTGTTGTAAATACGGAACCAATTTCTTTGCAATGAGAAACAGAGTCCAATAGTAAACATGCTAAACGTATTATATGTATGAATGTGGGAAGGGAATGAATTATTAAGGAACAGCGTACCCACTGCAAAAGAATCATGATCTGATAACTGGCAAAATTAATTTGGGCTTAACATACTATTTCGACTGAAAGTGAAAATGGAAGGCATAATTTTAATTCAAATAAAAGGGGGTAACCTTGTGATGTCCATTAGCCCACTGGAGGGCTAAACTGAATGTGCAAAATTAGCATATTTGCTCACCAGAGAGCTCTATTAAATATGTCACATTGGATGAATTGGCCCACTTAGTGGGCGTCCATACCCCTGTCAAATGTCAAAATTGATTATTGCCGTCTTACTGTGTGTGTACCTTCACACGAGGAGGTCACATTTCACTAGCAATGTCCACCATAGTTGTAATTGGAGAAGTGGATGGCCAAGTTATAATGTTCATAAGGATAAATTGTGACATCAGACACCTTACAAGAATGGGTTTGTCAAAACAGCGCTATTCCTAACCCAAATGCTTACTTTTATTTAAAAAAAAAAAAAAAAAAAAAAAACAACTACATTTCCCAGACCACTTCCTGTCGTGGGACAGGAAGTGAGATCAATAGAATGTTTGAGGCGTTTTTTTCTAAAATACAAAAGTGAATGGCAACATTGTATCCCTACCGTGATCAAGCAACAGTGGGTTGCGAAACGCGTTGGTGTTGTGCGATGTATGCTGCTATCTTGCAATAAATCGTGAACTTTGGGAAAACTACACCCTTGTTGAGTGCTGACTTTCGCTATCGGCTGATAGCTTTGGATGAATATATATATATATATATACATTTCATTTGTCTTCTTTAATAATGTGTTTTCTTTACATACATACTTTATTTCCGATTTTGTATCATTATTTTGGCTGCCAATATATTTATTTTCATTGTTTTCATAGTGTCTTTGCTTTTAATGTGGTCTTAATGTTGTACATTTCTTTATTATTGTTTCCTATATTACTTGTATTTCTATATTTTGTCACTTTATTTTTGTAGTCGATATTTTTGTATTTTGTGTTTATTACTTAAAAAGGTGACATTAACAGTCTCGATATTTTTTACACAATAGTTTTATATCTTGATATTTTGTATTTGCACTATCATCGAAGCATTAAAGTTGGCTAATACTCTCGAACTTGGTAGACTGTAACAGCTCTTTGTATTGGAGTCGAAGCCTGCTTAGCAATTTCCATTATGCTGCTGGTATCACAACGTGCAAGTATACATAATGCATCAGTTAGCATACTCTGCTTTTCAGCTTCTGACGGCGCCACCAGTGTGTAGATTTAGAACATTCTGCATTAGTCTTGTAGGAAAATTCACTGTCAGGCTCCACTATTTCTCAGAATTAAGGATTGATTTCAATCCATCCATATGAGACCAAGGTCTTAAATCACAGCTTTTGAGAGCTATTGGCCTTTTCTGCACTACATGATATTTATTCGAAATTGCGCCCATATATGTCCAACTCTACAATTTCATAATTAATCAAGGTGTGACAGTTAGAGTTTTAAAGTTTCATTATGCACCAGATAAAAAATATTCAGTTTCCTCTAAAGCCCTGTGCTATTTGCTACTTTCACAATTCACCAGTCAGTTCTCTTTGTTAGCCTCCACAATGCTAACCGTGCACATTATTTACCAATTCCATGGAGAATAAAGGGACTTTGATGCGGGTCAAGCTGTCACTCCACTACCTAGTTTGCCTTGGAAAAAGAAGCATTGCAAGAACAGGGGCAACGTTGTAGATAGAAGAGTAAGAAGGCCGATGTAGAAGAGATATTCAGTCCTTTTCTCATCACATCCCCCAGTTATTGGCAGTCATATGTGGACTCTTGCAGTCATTTGATTCATCCTGCTCCTCACTCTGCTAAGGACTTCAGAAAAAAGTGCTTGCAGCATCCTTTAAGAGATGTCAATCTAACATTAAAGAGGATCCAGCAACCTTTAACAGATGTCAACCTTGATCCAGCCTAACGGCCTGATTAAGAGTTTGGCAGTGCAACAACAGGTCTGCCCCGCTGCCACGCCGCCAAACCCGTGGTTGGCAGCCTGCCAGACTAGGAGTGTTTCTCGTGTCTGGCTGACGTTCTTTTATGTTCCTACGGCGGTGCTCTGAAAATGGGTACCGCAAGGAAACAGCCAAAAACGGTTCCTGCTTGGCATAGTCTGAAAACTGGGTTTTATGCACACTGGTGGGCACATGTTGTGCCCCCCTGAATGAACCCCATGTCGCAGAGCCCCCTTTATTTCCTCTCTGTCACGGTTTTCATGTAGGAGGAACTGCCATGAAAACCATGGTGGAGGGGAAACTTGTAATATGCTTGGCTGGACTGCTGCAGTCCCGGCAAGGCCGAAACAGGCCAAAATGAATGATTCCCAAAGGGGAGCGGCCCTTGCCTAATGGGCCACTCCCCTAAAACATATTAAAAAATAATAATAATCACTGGTGGCCTAGTGGGCTCACAGTGACTTTTTAAAAAAAATTGATCTGCCCCCCCCAAGGCGGGCAGACACATCCACAAAAATTGCTCCCCCAAGGGAAGCCACCCTTGCCCAAGGGGCCTCTCCCCAACAAAATGGCACTTTAAAAAAATATCCCTGGTGGTCTAGTGGTCTCATAGTGATTTTTTTTTAATTGATCTGCCCCAGACACAAAAATTCCCCCCTCCGAGTGGAGCGACCCTTGCCCAAGGGGCATATCCCAGACACAAAGGCACTTTAGTAAAAAAAAAACTAACAAGCTCCCAGTGCGGACGTTCGATCGCGCTAACGGGATTCGGACGTCCAACGGTCGTGAGCAGCACCAGCGAGGTAGCGCGCGCGACGACCGTTGGACGTTCGAAGCACGGAAGGGGTTAAGGGCGGCGCACGGGGAGGCGTTAGCACTTCCCCGTAGGTGAGTGCTAGAACGGATATGGATAGAATGGATATACACGGTGTTGGTAAGGTGGAGCCCATAAACCAGAACACGATAAAGCTTCTCATTCTATCACCAACCTCTATGGTCATAATTGTTGCATGTCAATATATAGGACCACTTTTTGCTATATAAGTTTAAAATACCTAACTAGATTACACAAGGGTTGAATCTACCCCTGGGATTTAACAAGAAATCCACTATCTATTTACAGAATTCTGAATACTGGACTAGATCGACTATCAGGACTGAAATCATTTACTCAGCCAATATTAGGCTGGGACGGATATAGAACCAGCCAGAAGGTATGTAGCCTACCGCCTGGCACTCACACTCTATGACAAATTTTGGGAGATTGAATGGCCACTTATACGTTACTCCTTCTAAATCTCCTTAGGCAACTCTGAAACAAGTTGAAGTTCGCAAGGTATGCCTGAGAATTCTTACTCAATTTTTTGATTTGGGTTGAGGACACATATGGGTGTTATCCCACCACCTCGTATTTATGAACAGCGATGCGCAGACCCCTTCCCTTCCATCACAATCTACCACGAGCACCTGCTTTTTCTGTGTGAATTCCTTGATTTATTTTCTGTATTTTGGACGTGAAATACCTAGCTCTTTTTCATTTCTGTCCCTCACTCCTCCCCTGATGTTATATCCATAAGTTGCGAGGATCTTAATTTAAGATCACTTTATGTAAATGCATAAAGCATGATATATGCTACTGTTGCTATTACAATGTTAAGGCCCGAGAAACTGTGGGATTACATTATGTTTTTCTTCTGTATTCTTTTCCCAGCCCTGAGGAAGTCGTGGGTATATCCCATACGACGAAACATGTGTTGGCTGGATTCAGAGCAAGATACTAACATTAAAGCATCTTGTCAAACTGTTGTGGTCATTTGGAATCTCAAGTTATGTACTTGTAATAATCTGTATTTTGGTGTAATAGGGATCAACACAGTCATTAGGAATCTTCTGATCCGATTTAGGGTAAATTGGATGATTGCCCCTTCCCTAAGCACCCATTAACTAAAACGACTATAAGCAACATAATATTACCGAAATCTGAGAGCGCCACTATCTATCCAGGGTAAAATCATCTCAGCTTTTTTCTCATGTAAGTTGCACCTGGAGGGGCAGCTCCAACTGTATTATTGTATAGATAAGTCAGCATGGACAGAGGCAAAGAGTTAGCTGAACTATTCGATAGCTTAGTAAGAGGAGAGACTGTGATAACCTCCTTATCAAGTGGCAACACAAACAAAAAGAGGGATTGAGGGACAAATTTGTGAAATAAGAAAAAGTACGAATCTCAGAGAACTCTAAATAGTGGGATGGAGCAACCCTTGAACAATATATACGGCGCAAAAAAATACCTAGAGGACTCCGTTTCCAAATACTGCCATCGTATGATGGCCTCGACGAGGATCTCTTATTGCCTTGGGAGAAAGAACTAACTTCCAACTCAAATATCCTAATGAATATCCTTGTAGAAAACACATGACGAAAGGTAAAACAATTACAAGAATAAATTGCACAGGTGGAACTAGAAATAAAAGAGTTAGATTTAAAAGAGGCTACTGAAAAAAACTATGAGATATTGAAGGAAGTGCTTAACAAACACCAGTCAGACATCAAGCAGAGAAAATCCCGTAAAATCAAAAGGGATGAAATAGATTATAAGCAGGGTAGAATATTCACCTTTGCTAGAAAATATGACCACCTGGTGGAAAAAGATATATAAAGAGGGAGGAAATCACACACAGAATGTGACCCCTGTTAGCTCAAATTCCACATCACTTGAAACTCTACCTAGTGATAGCGATACGGATGGGGCATAAGTTGGCAGCAATCAGGATACTGTTTTTTTAAGAGATTTTAAAATGATCAAATCTGGGAAACAAAGACCTACCAAAATGAAAGGAAAATACAACAAGAAAACAAGACAACAAGGAGTGGAAAGAGAGGAGGGGGAAATGAGCAGGACAAACAAGGATTGAGATTAAGATCATGGAAGAAATAGGACTGGAATCTACTAACATCAAGGGTGTGGAGGTTATCAACCTTAGTGACCAAGTATTGATGAATGATATGATTTCTGTTTTGGAAAGAGGTATGGGATTCTGCCCTAAATAACAAGGGGATTTGTATAAAACTATGAATGACTTGTTTAAATTCACGAGAAGTCTAAAGCTAAAGAAATTTTTTGAATGAAACCCGAGACCGAATAAATGAATGAATATTGATGTGAGTGATGTGCCTAATGATATTGTCACAATACAGGATATTAGAGACACTGAATTATTACTGTCTATTGCAGATGATGATAGAGACCATATGACAATTGAAGAATTGTTGTGGGAATATGATACCGAAACAGATACCAACATCTCTATTGGTTTAAAAAATAAATCAATGTGGACACCCACACTGTAACAGTGTGGAAATGTTTCACAAACTGGTCACAGAAGACATGTTTAATCACATACAACATGAGAACAGACATAGAACTGGGTCGGCTGATAACCGGACTGTGAATGAACGTAGAGCACTGAAAGACCTTAGTAAACTACCCAATGTTACCATCAAGGAGGCAGACAAGGGTGGTAACATTGTGATAATGAACACCAGTGAATACAACATAGAAATCGTCTCACAACTTGAAGACCATACGTGCTATGATAAACTGAAGGACAACCCTATAAGACCACTGACTATCCTTATTAACACACACTTAAGGGAATGGTTCAACAGTGGGATGATTAATCAGGATGAATATCTGTATCTTAAAGTTGACAAACCTAGATCCCCATGTATTTACGCACTTCCCAAGATACACAAGAACCTACAATCACCTCCTGGTAGACCCATAATTTCTAGTGTAGGAGGTCCTACAGAGAAACTGTCACAGTATGTGGACACATTTCTGCAGCCTTTGGTACAAAGCTTACCTGCATATATCAGGGATACTAAGCACATCCTTAGCATCCTAGCGGATGTGACATGTGAGGAAGGTATGATATTTGTGACACTAGATGTCACTTCCCTCTATACTAACATTAGAACAGATTTGGGTATAAAGGCAGCCAGGAAATTCCTTAGCAAAAGACCGGCAACACAGTGGGCACATACAGAGATGATCATTAAGATGATGGAACTGATATTGGAAAACAATGCATTCCTATTCAACTCAAAATGGTACAGACAAAAACAGGGTCTGGCTATAGGCTCCATGTTCTCTCCTTCTTACGCCAACCTCTTCATGGGTGGTTTTGAGGAGGAGTGGATCTGGGGCCCAGGAGGCACGCCATAGAATAAGTCCATTATTTATTTGGGGTGTTATATCGACAACTGCTTTATGATCTGGTCAGGGGATATGATCAACCTGACCGCTTCTGTGAATATCTCAACTCTAATAGCATAGGAATTCACCTGACCTATACTCTGAGCACCACGCAAATTGAATTTTTAGATCTGACACTCTTTATTGATGGTGGTAGAATCCAGAGTAAACTTTACTGGAAACCCACATCATGTAATGCAATACTGCATGTGGGAACCTCCAATCCTAGACATCACATTGAGCCAATACCCTTTGGAGACCAAACCCAGGAAAGAAGGAATAGCAGTAAGGACAGTGATTTCATTGAGTGTAAGAATGACATGAAATTGAGATTCAAAGCCAGAAGCCAGAGGCAGAACGCAGACTCACCACTATAGTGAGGAATGATACTCTAAAAGACAAACAAGATAAACGTCAAAACCAGACACAGGTTAGATTGATCACTGACTACAATGATACAGCAGTGAGACTCAGAAACAGCATGAAAAAACATTGGAGGATACTAAGCAATGACAAGACACTGAGTAAATATATTACCAAACAACCTCTGATAACTTACAGGCACGGTAGAAATATCAAATCCTGGATCAGTCCCAGCTACCCCCTAACAGATAGAAAGAACACCAGACTGGCTTGCACAACGATATACAGGTTTCTTCAAGTGTGGAGGCTGCAAGATCTGCCCTCTAGCTATGAACACCACCAAGACATTCCACAGTCACATGGGAAAGGAATTCAAAATCAGACAGATGATCAACTGTAATTGTCGCTTTGTGATCTATATGAACAAGTGTAAATGTGGCAGCTTCTACATTGGTAGCACTATTAGACCATTAAAAGAAAGGATCTATGAACACCTGAGAGTTACACCGACACAATGACACAGGTATGTAACTGCGTCACATATAAATACTTGCAATGCCCAGGGTACTAACAAAACTATCCTGTTCTGTGGAATTGATCAGATCAAAGGTGACCAAAGAGGTGGTAATCAGGAATTATACCTAAGACTCAGGGAGGCCCTATGGATTATGAAAATGCAGGCGGTGGAACATGGGATGAATTCCGATCATGAACTACACTACTTCTTGGATGAATAAGTAGAGATTCTAGGTACTGGGATGAGAGCCTACTACTACCCTACTTATCATCCAGATAATGGGATATAGCCTGACTATCGCTCAGTCGCCACTGCCATTAGATGGACTAAATTCATGATGTCTTTTAGATTACAGTGCAAGTTGCAGGTGACATCTGGCTTGACGGTAAACAAATGACGATAGTAATGAGAAATAAATGGATAATACAAACTCTTTACTTTGGATAAAAAGATTTAGTTTGTTGGATATAACTCGGGATATGGATTGTGTAAATATGTACATCATGTAATTAATTTCTAGTGAAGTATGATAAACAATGTAATACTAAAATGAAACATACAATTACAATGTGGGATTAAATTAGATATATATGTTATATAAATATGCACGATTTATGGATCCGTCGGTGCACACTGTGGATTCTTGTTTTAACAATTTATCTTTGTAATTTTTGTGCGACTACTTCCCAGTGTTTTGTCTGGAACACTCTAATTCAATAGTAACAAGGAGGGATGGAAGGTTCCACCCTGGTGGGTGTGTGCATATTTACGTAACATTCAAGTCTTCTCGAGTTATTCTCTGTAATGATCAATTCCAGTCACTCTTATTTTTTCATAAGGAATAATATTTATTTCATATTTCCTTTTTCATCATTATTCATTTTCATTGGTATTTTCAATTTCATTGTCACTTCATGATTCCACTTTTACCCAATAAATTTCGGGTCTTTAGTGAGACCCTTCCTCAGGGGTCTATAATGGAAAAGAAAAGGGAAACTTGAGCTAGCCTCATGTGTAACTTAATTGAATGCCTATTTTAACATCTCATGCTTAAGTTATAATATTGCAAATATTAAAGTATCAGTGTAAATATCAATGGCATGGCGAACTACTAGATAAATGAATAGCTACTTTGTTTGATTTAAAACCAATGTGGCCAGGGGTGCTCTCAGTGTCGATAATGTTTAGTGGTTGAGTACAAATAGATAATATGGTGCCGGTACGATCACTAACTGCTAGATAAATAAGTCGCTACTATGTTAAGTTTAATACCAATGCGGCCGAGGGTGATCTAGGAAAGAATCCGGTGTTGACAATGTTAAGGGTGGAATCCTTACTTCAGCGAACATGAAGTATCGCTTGGCGGCAAGAGATACTTCATGTTTGCTCAAGTAAGTTATCATCCGAGTAAAGCCATTCTCGATAGAATAACAATTCAGGGTCTTACCACTATACCGGCACTATATGATTTATCTGAATCATTCACTTGGATTCCACCCTTAACATTGTCGACACCGGATTCTTTCCTAGATCACCCCCAGCCACACATCGTTCAACATGATACTGTTGTATTTGAATTGCATTTTTGTTTAGTTGCATTGGTCATCTCATGTTTTTTTACTTTGGTCATTTTCAATGTTCTGTTGAGGGTAATTAGCTCTTAAAGCAGGCAGGCTCATTTGTTACGGCACAGTCAGAGAGTGGTGGCATGTATGACGAGTGGGTATTAAGATTCGTGTGGAATTTAAATGGATTTGGGTGAGGTGTGCAATGTGAAGGTAGAAGCGAGGGGCAGGAATGTGCAGATAAGGATGAGTCATTGTTCTAGTGATGATTGGGTTATGTATGAGATGCGGGAATTGGGCGATTTGATGCGGTAGTACGGTTTTGGCTGAGGATTAGGCAATGCATTATGGGTGTTTGAGTTTTGTGAGCGATATGAGAGTGTTTTCATGTGGTTGGATGGTTCAGTATGATTGGTGGCACGTGATTGGGAGAACCATTGTTTATAACGGTTTGGTTTGGGCGGTTGAATGTGAGAGTAAATTGCGGGAGAGCGAGAGTGGAGGAAATCGTTCGCACAAGTATTGATTTTGGCTTTAGGAAACCAACAGGTACACATCAGGGAGTTTTTCTTCAGTTGTGGTGCAGTTTGGAACAACTGTGGGTGGTTATAATGGTAGTTTTTTTAGCGGGGTATCTTCATGATTTTTAGTGAATAATGCACGTTATAAAGGAATGGGGGATCAGATGGTGGAGAATATTGTGTTTATTTATAGTTTTCAATGTTTTGTTTTGAGCAATTGGTATAGCTGACTCTGTTGTATTTTACAGAAACCCCTGATGAACACTTCAATGTTATCTGTACAAGACATCCATGACCACTTAGCTTTGTATGTGAAGATACCAGACAGCTGGAGGAGCAAGAACTATGCATTTGAGTTCCTTGAGGCCATCAATAGCGTGATACACTGTGAAGCTATGACAGAACTTCGGCAAGCTTTGTATCACACCTTGATAATTGATGAGAGCACAGATATTTCTGTTTCAAAAATGCTCATCCTGTATTTCAAGTTCCGACCTGTAACATCAACTGAGCATAAAACGCAGTTTGGGGGCATAGTGAAGCTGACTAGCTGTAATGCTGAGGCTATCACTACTGCCGTGAAAGAATTCTACACTGCCAATGAACTGGACCTCATGAAAATGGTCATGTTCACATCTGATGGTGCATCAGTGATGCTGGGGAAGAATAATGGTGTTGCTACTCGCCTTAAACAATCCATTCCTCATCTAGTTGAGCAGCATTGTGTCGCCCATCGAGAAGATTTGGGAGTTGATGATGCCTGGAAGAGGGTTCCAATGATTAAAGAGATGGAGACATTATTGAGGACTGTCTACACTGTGTTCTCCAGATCTCCTGCAAGGAAGTCCAAGCTGGATGAAATTGCATCGGTCACTGAATGTGAAGTTGTCTCTTTTCGACCACTGAATGAAGTCCGGTGGCTTTCAAGGCATTTTGCTGTTGGTGCACTAATTCGTAATTACGAAACTGTTCTTAAGTACTTTGAGCATGAGAAAGTTGAGGAGAATGATCCAATTGCTAAATATTGTTATAAAAAGCTATCAGACTCCAACTACCATATTTCCCTTGCAGTACTTAATGACATTCTGGGTGAATTTGCAGCTTTGTGCAAACTATTCCAAAAAAGTTCTTTAACTACTGTTGAAGCCTTACAGTATGCAAGAGCGAAGATTGGCCAAATTAAGCAACAGTATTTGGGGGACACTGTCTTTTGGAGCAGCAATGTAAGAGAGCTGATGGTTTTGTACAAGGATAGGCAAGAGTTTGACAGTGGGCCTATTTTGTCTTTTGTTTCCCTTCTTTGTGAGCACATGCAAAAAAGGTTCCCTGAGGGTGAGCTAAAAGAATGGGCAAGTTTTGAGATCCAGGCAATAGCCACACAAGCGCATTTTGATTTTGGGACTGAGAATATTGAAAGACTTGTTGAAAAGTATAAAAATGTCTTGGCCCTGGGTGATTGTGAAACACCAGAAGATGTTGTTCGACAGTACAGAGACTATAAATATGTGGTGGCAGAACATGTTAAGGGTGGGTTATTTACCACCTTTCAAGACATGGTGACTTTCACTGTACGCAATGCTGCTCAGTATAGTGTCGTGTCTCAGCTTGTTGATGTCTGCGCAACATTTCAAGCATCTAGTGCAGACTGTGAACGAGGATTCAGCCTCATGAATACTATCAAGAGCAAATTGAGGAATAGACTAGAGCAGAAGCATTTGGACATGCTGATGAGGACAAAGGCCTACCTCCTGAACGGGAAAGTTGACCTAGACCGAGTTTATCAGCACTGGAAAAATGGCAAGGATCGCCGTGAGAAGCAACCCTGTCACCCATCTAGTGACGCCACTTGACGTGTCTGAACAGTCCTCTACCTTCTTGTGTATATGATATTGTATAGGCTCGCAGCATTTCCCCACCCAATGAACTGTGCTCCAGTTAAGAATATTTATTAAAATCTAATGATGGTACCACCATTGAAGTCTTGTGCTTTTCTAAACTTGAAGTGTACTTGCTAGTGTAACCAGTTCATGTCATGGCGTGCTTATCCAATATTGCAAACTGCCCTTAAGACCCTTATTGTGGCGCTGTATGTGTTAGCTTTTTAAAGACAAATTTTGGAGTGCCATTTGGCGCCGCAGACACGCGCGGTTTGGTTCCTGGCGCACATAGCCATGGTTGCAGCGCACAGAGACCCTCCACTGCCGCACACAGAGGAAAAAAATTAGAGGGAACATTGGTTAGGGGGGAATGATTTGGTTCTGTGCAAAGGGTTAGCATTGGTTAAACAGATGAAGAGGGATTTGCTGGAGATAAGGCGCAGGTGGGCTGGGTGCCATGTGATCTGGTCAGAGCTCATTCCCAGGCGGGTTTGGAGGGGGGCAGAAAGGCCGGTGGCCATAGATAAGACTCGGAGGAAAATTAACAGGGAGATGAAGGTTTTTTGTGAAAAAGAAGGAGTAGGTAGGATGTAGCACCCGGAGCTTAGGTATGGGGTGGTGCATTTCTTTCAGGAAGATGGTGTCCACCTGTCTAGGTATGGGATGGAGCTCTATATTATGCAGTTGAAGGAGGCATTGGATCAGGCTATTGGGGTGCGCAGGTATCCGAAGGTTCAGGTGTCCTAGAGGGGGTCGAAAGTCGTTAGTACGTCTTTCGAGTGGCGGTTCTTTCTAAGTTATGGGGGAAATGTAGGAGATCTGGTTTGATTATCAGGGGGTGGTTAAGTTCAACAAGTTATTTAGCTAGGCAGAGAGGCAATTTGAAGTTTGCAAATTGTTTTCATGTTTGTTATTCGGGGGAACCATTTTAGGGGAGGGGGTGGGGGTTGTTAGGCAAATTATATACTTAGTGAGGTTTCGTTTTGTATGGCACAGGCCAAGGGTTTGTTTGTGTAAGGTGCACCTGCTTCCAATAAAGCGGTCTTTGTCACACCTTAATTTGAGTCTGTGGTCGGTGCTGTTTCCCCCCCCTTCCCCGTTGGGCCCCAATAGGGCTTTGGGGGGGGCCAGCCAACCAGTGGGAGGCCTGCTACCCCTGGGGGGTTTTGGGGCCGGGGGAAGGGCGGGAGATGGCCAGCACCGTATGTGGGCTGGTTTTGGGCTGGTAATAATTTTTGGGCTTGGGTTGTGCTGTTTTGGGCTGGTGGTTGGGCTGGCTAAGGTAAAACCGGCCATTTTATGTCACAAGCCACCATTTCGGTGGCAGTGACACGGCAGCCGGGTGGGGGATTTTTCGTGGGGTTAAAATTGATTTCTCTCCCTCCCTCCCTCGGTTTGTGGGGTTGTTTGGTAGTTTGTGGTGGGGGTTTCTTAGTGTCTTGTTAGGCAAGAGGGTTTTTGGTGTGAAGGTTTTTTTTTTAGAAGGGTTTTCTTGGGAGCCGGTGCATCGGGAGTGTTTTTGTATGTGGGTTTCTTCGTGTCGCTGGAACAGGTGCTGGTGTGCTGTTAAGCTGTCTGGGGCGGTTCTTTCTAAGTTATGGGGGAATTGTAGGAGATCTGATTTGATTATCAGGGGGGTTAAGTACAACAAGTTATTTAGCTAGGTAGAGAGGCAAGTTAAAGTTTGCAAATTGTTTTCATGTTTGTTATTTTGGGGGAACCATTTTAGGGAAGGGGGTGGGGGGTTGTTAGGAAAATTATATACTTAGTGAGGTTTCGTTTTGTACGGCACAGGCCAAGGGTTTTTTGCTTGTGTAAGGTGCACCTGCTTACAATAAAGCGGCCTTTGTCACACCTTAATTTGAGTCTGTGATCAGTGCTGTTCCCCCCCCCTTCAAGAAAGTGAGTTGTACCCGGAGACTGTCGGCCCAGAAGAGGTGAGATACTGAGACGTGGACTAACTGAATGAAGAGTGATAGTACCACAGCCAATTCTTGAAAGTTCTGAGCAGTCCGATCAGAGTGATAGTGATGATGAGTGAACAGCTATAAGGAGATCCTAAAGATCAAGAGAACCCAGCTAAAGGTACTCGTCTCCTAAATGAATCTATTTGGCTGTGAATTAATGGGAGCAGGAATATCTTGCCTTTTGTCATATCAATTCGGCTCCACCTGAACCTTATTGAAACGATCTTTGTTGTGGATTTGAATTTCAGTCTTGGTGTACTGCCTGAAGGACTGACGCAGTTTATCTTGACCTTACTCATTAGTAAAACTGATCTGCATTTTTTAAATTCTGAACAGAATCATTGAACTGTGCCTTGGTATTTTTGTGCCGACGTTTGCTGATATTGCTCATATTACACTATCTGCCATTTGCTATTTCCTATGTTCTGAGTTAAATGTTCTGAGTCATAAGAAGCCAAGAAGGCTAACAATGGAATCTCTCCTGGATGTAAACCTGTATATGTTGGAATCTTTACTAGTATTGCTTTAATATTCTTTGCATTGCTTCTTACCTTAAAGTTGCCACAGTCTATCCCTGGTTTTAATACGGAGCTTACAGCTACATTCACATCTGTTGAAACTAATTACACTGATTCAAATGTTTTGGATGATGACACTTTACATTTGGTATTCACAATGGATGCAAGCGATTGCTATGTATGTATGCAATACCTGCATCGATTGCTAAAGGTGCCATTTGCCACAGTTTACTCTTCACATGTGGGGTTTCTTGTAGTGTGTTGACTAGTTTGTACTATGGTACTGATCAATTGCTTTACTATTACTCAAAAAAGATCTGATCTTTTCTGAACTCTCTGTACTAAAATGCTTCAATCGGTATCTTGATGCTTCGCAAGCTCAAACTATGGGTTATTTGTTTAGATCGACACAATCCTTGGACATGGCTTATGCATATAGAAATACTCTAACATGTAAAGTAGGTAGAGCTGAAATTAATTTTATAAGTTTAGCAGAAAGTTGATGAATTAATGTAATAGTTAGAAATACTAAACCACCTACACTAACTCTTTGGAATTTACCAGAAATTGAGAATAATTACAAATAATGTCTACTTTAGCTTTAGACTGACAGCATTGCATATCTAGAAAAAGAAAAAATATTAACATTACGTTTGTAGGTATTAGTGCATGTGAACATATGTTTGACATTTCTGGCCAGTGGGCCATCTGCCATGGTCTTAATGACCACCTTACAGTCCTTTTTATTGAAGTTATTTCAAGAACCAGTACATTCACATGTAAAAGTTCTACATTCACATTTAATAACCGCAAACACCTGCCAATTTATATACAATGTGCACCTGCACTCTAGGAAATGGACCACTGTACACAAAACAAAATGTTTACTAAAAATATCAAGCACATCTACAATCAAGTAGAATGCCGATAAAAATGCAATGTTTTCGCAATGCCTGCCATTATCTGCATCTATTCCTGAAAGGTTTGGGAGTGAGCTCTAAAGCCGTTGTTGCTTTAAGCCACTTCCATTAAGGTGATTGCTTTATACAATGACGCTGCAACAGTTAAAACTACAGGGAAAGCAATTTGGCATGGAAATGGACTACTGTTAGGATGTGATGATGACACACCAATGAAGATTATACCAAAAGACATGTAATATATACAGAAACGAAATCTTTCAAATGACTAAAAATGTAGTTAACAGTAGTAAGTTGGAACAACAATGACCTTCCTAAAGGTCGATTCATCATGTATGGGCAGTTAGTGGTAAATTGCTGCCGAACCTGGCACATGACTGATAGCGAACCAGACAGGCACCCTGTCCTCCATGCTATGGTGTAAATGGGCCCAGGACGCCATATAGTAACATGGCTGTTTAAACCGATCCGAGAATTGAACACAGTGCCACTCACCTCTCCACGAGACAAATGGGAGGTTGAAATCCAGAGACCTCTTCATGATAAAGAATGGGAACTGGGCTAGAATACCCCCAAAAAGTATCTCGAAACTACTGATTAAAAAACACAGGGGCATATTACCAAGCCCGCGAGAAATGCGTTAGCGACTTTTTAAAGTCGCTAACGCATTTTTTTTCACATCGCACTATTACCAATACGTCTCTAACCTGAGTTAGAGACGTATTCTTTACGTTATCTATCGCCCCGCGCTGGGGGCGATAGATAACGCTAATAGGATGCAGGGTGGGCGTTCCCACGTCCAACCACATGTAAAATGTGGTTGGAGGTGTTAACACCCTATTATCAAGGCAGGCTTTGGGAGAAGGAGACCTGCGATAAACGAGTTTATTGCAGGTCTCCAAACGCCTGCTTTGATCAGGTGTTAGGCGTAGATAACATGGGGGTGTGGATCATAAAGCTGAATCCACCGCCCCATATTATCAAGGCACACATTAGCGCGTGAAAACAACGCTTCTTTTATGCGCTAATGTTCCATATCGCCGACTATCGCCGGATTTCATTTCGCCTACGTGATGCTCGTTGATAATTACGTGCTATCACAGCAAAAAAATCAGGCGATAGCCGGCGATATGGAAATGTGCGATGTGCGTATTTTAAAGCACATCTTGGTACTATGCCCCACAGTTTTTTATCCTGCACCGTGCATATCTGACACCAGAAGATCTTCAACGATACTATCCCAATGCAATATTCTCATGCCTGAGATGCCAGGAACCTAATGCTACCTTCCTACACATGTGCTGGGGCTGCCCAACACTCCACACCTACTGGAATGTAGTGCACACCACATTGCACGAGGTAACGGGCTCACAGACACTGCAACATGGGAAGCCAGCGTGTTAGGTATATTCAAACGCCGCAAACAGCACAAAGTTGAATAAGGTTCGCATCTCTAGCCCTCCTGCTAGCCAAGCGAAGCATTGCCATGCACTGGAGAATGCTGGCAGGGCCCCCTTTGGCGGCCTGTAAGGGAGCAGTTGCAAAATGGGGTCATCAGAGGAAGATACTATACGCCATGAAGAGGTCCGTGGCATCCGTAAACATGCAGTGGCAACACTCTTAAACACTTTCAAAAACACAACGGAACATGATGAATCACCTCAATCATCGACAAATCCCACACAGACCAATCAAGAGAATACTACTCCAGAATGCGACCAAAACGACCAACCCTGCGTGCACACTGCACAGGCTGCAAATGCAGAGCAAATCTAAGCACCAAAACGTACACTCCCTGATGTATGCAACCTTGATACCCTCACATTGTTACAGTAACGAGAACCCTCAGTGTAGCACACCTACATCTATTACTTTGCATGTTTACATACACTGTATAGTCCCGACCCGGTTCAATTCCCCCAGTTCACTTAGGGTTGTATTCTCCCCACTAACATGGATTCTTGCACTCCCTCGGCACAGAGGCTACACATAGCTGTATTACTTACATTAATTGCATGTATACCACCCACCAGGGACAGGAACGTAAACTGAACATTTAGATTGAACCTGAACTATGTAAATGTCGATGACTCCTATAGTAATACATCCAATTGCATGTATAAGCTCTTCTGCGAATGCCAATTGTTGGTTAAGTTGTCATTGAATGTATGCAACGAAAATCAAATGAACAACATTTACAAAGAAAAACAGTATTAAGTTGGGAGAAGGGGTTGAACTAATACATTGAAAGAAAAGAATTGCTATGGATGTTTTCACAACTTTACTTATCTGAAATCAAATAATCAACGTTGGAACAATCAAGGTGTGTGCACTTACCTGTTGAGGGGATGTGACTTGATTGCAGATTACACAAGTTCAAGTCATTTCAGCTGATTCCTCTGCAACAGCCAATGCTTCATTCCTATTCAGGGGGCCTCATTCATGAGAAATGACGCATTGCTGCGTGAAAGCAGCGATGCGTCACTTCTCAGTGCGCCCTCTTTGCGACATGATTGATGCGTCATATTTACAGTATGACGCATCATGTCGCAAGGAGTTACAGATACGTCAGTATTTCTGACGTATCTGTAGGCGCAAAAGTGACGCATTAGTGGAGTGTGTCACAAAAGTGACGCAACTCCAGCAATGCGTCCTTTCACATGGGGCAAGCCCCATGTGAAAGGGCCTGCGACAGTCTTACGCCTGCTGTGAGGCAGGCGCAAGATTTTGATGCAACAGTGTCCTAAAAGTGACGCAGTGAAATCTCATAGATTTCACTGCGTCACTTCTACGACCCTTCCTTGCGTCAATACGCCCCCCTTGCATACATTAAACCTGGCACAGTTATAATGTGGCGCAGGGGTTTACAAAGTGACGCATCTACCTAGATGCGTCACTTTGTAAATATGGAGCAACAAGGTGCACTTTTTACGCCACTGGTGCGTCACAAAAAGTGACGCACCGGCGGCGTAAATGTGACGCACAGCCTCATAAATGAGGCACCTGGGTTTTAGAGGTGTAGGAATTTTGACGCATCTCAAGTACAGGCACCCACTTCCCGATGATGCTTCACTTTTGGAAAATGTCATAAACACCACTGCATACGTTTTATGGGGGATTTTACAAAAGAATGCCTAACTTGTATATATTACTTCTAATGCAACGCAGCCAATTCAAATGAAGGAAAGAGCTGATGCATCCTGACTAAAAGTGACGCATCTGCCTAAATATGGAGCAAAGAAAGCGCTCCTACTGCATCAAAAAAATAAGGATGCAGCAGTGGAGCAAGCTCCTTGTAAACTGTAAAATGTACTACCTCATGTCGCCAGAAGAGTCTGTGTATCAATGCCAATAGTTAGAAAAGACAATGTAGGTTATTAACAAAGCTCGTAGGTTCCATTATATTTGTAAAAAAAAAGTATGCATGAAAGTTGCTGGTTGAAGAAGGGCTTGGAATGGAAAAAGTGCAGGTACACGCTATACGAGTCCTTTTTGCTGAGGAGAAATGCCTGCAACATTAAAGGTATTGCACCCTGAAGAGATGTGCTCAGGACCGGACTGGCCATAGCGGCACCGGGCAATCCCCCGGTGCGCCCACTGGTGGGGGGCGGTTTTGGGCCGTTTTTGTTACAGGGCCGGTTTTTCAGCATAGCTGCAATATCGGCCCTGTACCAAGATCGGCCGAGAACCGGCCCCAGCAAAGAGCTCGGCGGCACCTCCACCCCGCCCCCCCCCCACCTCCTACCGAGTAGGGAGGGGGGAGCCAGCCTAGAGCACTTTGCCAGGGCTGGTTGTGGTTCCCAGTCTGGCCCTGGATGTGCTCGTGCGCTCCATTTAAAATTAAAGCAGTTCTTAATTTGAGCTGGTGTTCTACGGTGTTCCACACCTATTCTCCACATCAGCTTTTATGACAGTCTGCTACATGGTGGTGCTGTTTGTCTGACCCAGAGATGAGCACAACATGTGTTTACTAATTAAATGTACATTCAAAATTACTAACACCTGCCGCCCAAACCGTTCTTATAGTTTTAGGGGCCTGAAATAGTCTGAATCATCACACTTGTAGGAGGTTGATGGTTAGTAGTTATATTGGTACTGTCATTGGCATCAGTGGCAGGGGAAATGGGTGGTGCAAGCAACAGTGGCCTACTGACGAGGGTACTGGCACTATTTTTTTTTTACAAATTAAGCACTGAATTAAATATATGCAGGTACTCAGTACCTGTCATTATGTGCCCATTCAAAGCAGTGGTTTGTATTTAATGTATCTCTGGAAGGCCAAATACCAATGTATGGCTCGTTACTAATGGTGTGAACCACAAATTAGCTGGCCGCAGCATTATTTTTGCTTTAACACTTCTGAATAATTAACATCACGTCCTTGCCTTTTGGTAGAGAATGGAGAAATGCACTGTACTGTCGTCTCAGTAGGCAAAATAAAAGTGAATTATATTTTTGAAGCTTTTAGTCGAAGCTGTGAAATTATGTGAGAAGAGCAACCATTTACTAAATTGAAAAATGCGTGGGCATTCACACAGAGATGGCACAATAAATCAGAATTCTGCCAGACAAACGCAACTGAACCTTGAATGATATGGCCTGCCTAAGGTTGCAGAGCACACTTTGGAGTACATTAAATTTAGTATATAGAAAAGTGTGCCTCAATAAAATAGAATGCAGTGCTCTAGAGCACTTTATAGCAATTTGTCAGAACACAGAGGAATCAAAACATATAAGATACCATGGGCTCAATGCATGGAAGGAAAATGGGCACTCCAATCCCTTTTTGGGTGGTAAGACAGTCAGAATTTGGGTACAATGCCCCCCTCATGATAAAGAGCCTTAGTGCCATTGCACCTGCTTCACTAATGATAGCTTTGCCCCAATAAACAAAGTAAAATGGCATTGCACAGATTTACTAATGTCCACGTAGTGACGCATGAAAATCTGCAGCGTTGCATTGTAGGAGTGTTAAATCATTGTGCAGCGCCACATTTATTGAGTCACGTGCTCATGAAATCATGGGCTTTCCTTGTGAAAAATAAACCTGTTTATGACAACACTAAGCACCACATCTACAGAGATATGTCTCTCTCCTCCCTCTCCCTAGCACCGGCACAGCTTTTAGGTGAGGTGCGCCAGGAACAATCCTTAGTGCCAAAGTGCTAGGGTGCCGTATGAGTCTACCATCGCAGAGGCCGCCCCCAACGGGGGCTAGAGGGCCGGCGCCATAACCGAAGCTGAGCCCCAGAAAAAACTGGTTCTTGGCGGCGGGGGTGCACAGAGGTGGGAGAAGCTCCCGTGCCCCCGCAACAGCCGCAAGGAAGGCGCCAACCCCCATGGCCAATGAGGAGACGAGCGGGGTAGAAACCCCCCAATGGGGCGAGTCTGCCAGCTAGGCGGGAAAGACACAGGGGGGATATAAGCGCCGCTCCCCCCAGGTAGCTCCTATCTTTGTGGAGCGGGGAAGCAGCGGCGGCGCAACAAGAATTTTGTCCCACTCACCCACGCCTAAGGATCAGCGATGTCGCAGTGCTGAGAAGCAGGCAAGGCAATGGCAGAGAGCTACAGGGATAATGGTTGGTATGGAGGCACACTGAAGGGCGGTGTGCCGGAATAGGACCACTCACCTTCAGATGCCTCACGGCTGGGTGAGTTGGCCTAAGGGCGGTGTGTAGGACCGCTGACTTTGGGATGCCTCACGGCTGGGCGAGTTGGCCTACAAAAAGGGGGTAGCAAACGGAGACGGCGCTCGCAGCCCAGCCCCTGCCGGATGGCAGGGCACATAAGAGTCCAACAAGGTAGCGAGGCGTGGCCTAACTCCGGGGAAAGAAGCTACCCCCGCGCAAAGAGTGTGCAAATCCAACCGTACAAAGAGATGACCAAGAAGGGACAAGAAACAAGACAATCATCCAAATGAGCTAACCAACGAACTGTCAGTCCAATTTGCTAATTGGTGATGTACATATGATTTATGACAGACATTACGGATGACATGCATATGATTTATGACGCAAATATGGCAGTTCTATGACGATGATTTATGTCCAGGGCATTCAAATAATGCCAAAGTGTATCCATGTATTCCTAATAAAACTGCGGCCAACAAATGAACACAACAAACACAAATGCATGTTGGCTCGTTCATTCTAAGGAATACAGTGGGGAAATATAGCATGTACTTTGGAGTGGGCACAGTGCGGGGGTTATAGGTTTTGCAAAATACTATGGGTAGACCTGTTTAAAACCTTTTCCTACTTTGTACGTGTGCTGTATAGTGCAGCACACATGCAAAGTCGAAAAAGCAAAGAGAAATGAAAACATTTCGCGTTTTAATGCCTGCTATTCAGCATGATCAATTTTTGGGGCTTAACCCTGTTTTGTAATGTTAGTAGATAGGGTTTAGCATCAAAAAGCATGGACGGTTGATTGTGAATGAACTGTTGATGTAAAGTAATGCAAAGCAGCGTTTCGTGCTGATTTGCATTAATTTGCCATGAATACCAGCGCAAATACCAATTTGTATTGGTTTGTTAATCGCCAAAAAGGTTTACCATCGGTTTAGCATTAACCCCACCCCTGCTGGTGACGGAACCACTCCGTCATCAGCCGCGGTCACGCTGTGCTGATGACGGAGCGGTTCGGTCACGGCCCGCTCGGCACGCCTGCGCGGCGCGTATTCCGTGCCTGCGCTGAGCGTTCTATTGAGCGGGCGGGGCCGTGACGGAATCGCTCGGTCATGAGCAGAGTGCAACTGCATCTGGTGAAGGAGCGGTTCCGTCACCAGCATGGGCACGCCGCACGGCTCCCCGCCCCCTTAGCACTGCGGCGGAATAGCCGCCGCAGTGAAGGGGTTAAAAGAGTAACGCTAACCCAACACTAAACATTTGTGAATCTTGGTCTTGGGGATATATTACCTAACATTTTGTGCTGGGTGAATCGGTGCAAGATATTTATTCGAAACCTACGTTCCAGCGCAAAGCTTGTTTTCTGCTGGAAAGTCACATGCAAGTAATGCGAAGCAGCACCTAGCGCTGTTTTGCATTTTTTAGTGCCTAGGGGGCGTTCCATGGGTGGTACAAGGGCATACTCATGCAAGCACCCATGGGTTTTGATGCAAAATATTATCAATTAAAACAAAATTGCAAAGTTTTGTCTACAAAAATGACGCTGTTTTGACGTTAGCATTATCGAGTTGAGGATATTATTTCTAAAATCTTCTCTGGCTTTGCATGTTTGCTGAACTGCACGGCACACATACAAAGTATGACAAGTTTCAAAGTAAGTCTAAGCATGGTATTTTGTACTGGAAGGATACCCTTCCAGTAAAAAACCTATGCTAGACACCAGCATAACCCTTGGCACTAAGTGGCAATGGTGTGTGCATTTCACTGGCAGCCTGACTGTGCGCAAGAACTGGGGAGAAAGCAGGACACCACCCTATCTTTCTAGATATGTCACTGTCACTGCCGCTGTGTTGACATTTAGTAATTATACCCCTATGCATTGCGCTAAGGTGTAAGGTTGAGCCAGTAGTGTCTCACGTGAGATTTGTACTTGAAGTACAGCTATTAGTACACATTTCAACACAAAGATTACTCGCAAAAAAGGATAATCCGTGTACAATTAGAAATTTAGTGGAAAATATGGATGTTACATAGGAATGTTAGGATTTGATACAAACTCAGGTAACATTAGCTTTGTAAGTATGGCTTTGTGTCAAATTCTAGGGTTGTTTGTGCTGTTGCGGTTCCCAAGCACCACCTTTGCATACATTAACAACTAGTTGGTGTTCAGCCACGCAAAATCTTTTTGTTGCTATGATTTCGTAACCTTTTAAGTGATAATACAGTTTAGTGACAGTAATTATTCGACTACCCGTTTTGTGCAATTTTGCGTTGCAAACCACCACCTAGTTTTGCATGGAAGTCCGAGCAAATAAATAGCAAATCTGGATCTATGTGCATTATCACAGATTAGTGGGAGATGAGACTGTATAGTTAAATCATGAGATCAAAGGATTGAGTCACAACATATATCAATAAGTAGGGGGCTTACTCCTGGAAAATGCCATAAAACATGTCTGCATTAGATGAGAGTACACAAGCGATAAAATCTAAATTAAGTATTCAGATGTTTCACCCATGCATGCGAGAGTAGATAGTTTGCATAAATTAAGCAATCTTCATTCTCACTTTGGTGTGTTCAAGTGGTCGTTCCCAGGGGAATTTCAGAACAGTCATGAAGATGCAAGCAATTTATGTGAACACCAAAACAGTGGGTTGGTACCTTTGGAGGGATCCATATTTGCGACTACATTTCTGCAAACTGTTTGAACTAAATGATTCAATCGTAAGTGCTGCAGACTGGGTAGAGAAGGTAACTAATGGCATAATTTATATGTTGGGGAAAAGAGAACTAACTCTCAATGCCGATGGAGTACCTTTTCCCCCACCATAAGGGTCCGCCTGACATATTTAAATGCAGGTGGACCTTTGGTGTCATGACGGCAGAGACTACTCCATCTCCACCCTGGTTACACCCCTCCTACGGCGTGATCGAGTAATGGCTGTCAAAGGTTGACGTGTATGACCGCTCACCTAATTTAGATAGGTGGACATACAGGTAAGTTTTCATTGCCCTGCAATGGCAGGAAATCTCTGGCGGTGGGAGTCAGTGAAAACTGCAAAATGCCCCCCTCGCCATGAAAAAGTACTACCATGGGGAGGGGGCATTGTTTTCTTTGTTTCTGAAAAAAATCCACTTTGGGGTTTTGAAATAAAAAAAAAGATCTTTCCAGTATGGCTCGATCATGATTGATGGAGCCGCATTGCAAATTTACAATACACTGGCAGGAATCACCATGATAGTGGTTCCTGACTATGTTTGAAATTCCACCAGCCCGACCGAAATTTCAAAATCTAGTTGCCGGGACCTCCACCAAGGCCGTAGAGAAATTTGCTCTGTTGCTGTAGTGGAGGATGGCCCAACTGTCACATTCATTTTAAATTGGGACCTAAGTGTCAGGGAGTATGTGCAAAAAAGCAAAATATTGTATGGAAACATGTGTTTCAGGAAACATACACAGAAAAATGAAGATATAGTTAAAATGTCCTCAATTTGGTTATTGTTTGGACTTTGAATCTACATAATGAGTTAGATCCTCAGACACAGAGTTAGGGAAACAGGCAGGCAAAACAGATGTCCTTCTATGTGTAAGTTAAGACAAATGTAAGTTTTGCCTGGAAAGTTTGAAACATTTTTTGAGTCGGCTTTCGAGTTGTAAATTACAACCACGCAAAGGGATAAGCAAACATGTATGGCATTTCTGTGTGACTAGGTCACTAAATGTGCAAACAATATTTGAAGTATTTCAATATCATACTTCGCTTAACGTTGGTGCCTAAAAATGAGGCAGAAGGTACCATGTGCTGTCACAAGAACGAACACTAGGCTAATAAACTGCACCTAATACCAGAGAAAGTAAACCCCACTTTACAAGCTATTTTTATGAGTAAGCTCAATGTACATGTGCATCTGGCTAATTTTATGTCTATTTACACTCATAAATGCACTTGTTTACTTGAAATATTACAACAATATGGATTAAAATTAATCTGGAGTGAATATACTCTTATGGGAGTAAATATGCTCCCATGAGGGAGGCGAGGATGCTCCATAGTGGGAATGCCCTGAAAAGATTGTGCACACCCACAAACCCATGAGATTTTGAGTAGTCATAAACTTTCTTTGACTCTTTTCTACACTGGAAATGTTTAGAGATTCATAGGCAGGAGAACATTTGTTTTCTGGGTGGAAATGGGCTGAGCATCCAAGATGTACTCCTGAAATTCTTTGACAGTTCTGGACATTTTAAAATTTACATTAAAAGTAAACCTCCAGATTTACATTTACAAATGTGTAGGTCTGGTATTGTTCCCCAAAAATATTTAGTAAGCCTTTTCATTAATTGTTCTGTTGTAGTGCCTAGAATCCAGATCCAACTTACCTTGGACTGGTCCTCTGACCAGTCGAAAGCCCTTTGACCAGGCCGTCTGCTCGAGGACCCACTTTTTTGCGCTCCTCCTTTCTCCCTCTCCGTCTGTTGTCCTCCTGCTCTCATTCACTTTTTTTGCATGCTCCCCATGCTTCTTCTGCTCTTGCTTGTTCTCCCCATTATTCTGCCTATTCTGTGTTTTGACCTGTGCTTTGTCTTTTATGACATTTTGGTTGCTCTGTCCCAGCTTCTGTGCCCGTTTTTGTGTCCTTTCTCATCTTTTGTGTTCATATCGTCTCTTTGTGTCAGTTTTTGCGCTCTGCCTCATTTTCATGCCTGTTTTGTTGTCTTAACTCGTCTCTGTGACTGCTTTTCTCCTCGCTCTAGGGACTCACCCTGCCTCTCCTCCCACGCATTCCCATATCCCTCCTCCCCCTCTGCTTACCTGTTTCTCCTGCATTGTCCTTGTGCCTTTTCCTGCCTTTGGATTTCCGCACCACCCTGTGCCCCTCCCCCTCCTAGGACCTACTTAGTGGCAGCCGCTATGCAACGATGAATAGAATAAGGTAAAGGGGTGGTCCCAGGGAATTTTAAAGTAAAAGATAAGCCAAAAATGATCTCAGGATACTTCTGAAGGAGTCCTTTAATTAGGACGTAATCCAATCACCCACCAAGGTGGCATGCTTCATCATCTGGGATTCTCCTCTTGACGGGGAGCCCTAGTCCCCCCAAGGACTACAACCCCCTCACTGTAAGGGAGGGGCTCAGGGATGTTTTATTCCTACGCTATTTAGGATATAGTAAATCCTTTAGAAGAGAAGACACTTAGACTGGTTAGGTAATGGGTGCAGTGCAAAACAAAAATCAGTTGTAATATGAGGGAAGTGATACTAAAACTAGCTACCCGGAGCAACAGAAACTTTATTGATTCATTCCTGGTGCCAGCATTAAAAACAGAGCAAGATGCAGTCTGAAAGGATAACTGCATATGGTGGACCCAAATAGGTCTACATGTTTCAGGCTACATGACCCTACAAGGTGTCATGGCTTTCGTCAGAGGACCATCAAATAAGTATGCTCCTGCATAGAAAAGTGAATTGTGATAAATAAAGAATTCAAATACAAAACCAGTAATCCCACAGTTTTTGTGTTCGATTTACTGGTCGTATCTGTGGAAGACAGAAGAATAAACAGAGATCAAAAATGCTTGCATCTCTTATGTGACCCCATTGAGCAGGTGCCCAGGCCCCAGCTCCCACTTACCTTGGACTGGCCCTCCCACCAGTCTAAGGCACATTCAAACCCAGTCATATGCCTCGAGGCCCCACCTCATTGCGCTCCTCCTCACTCAAGTCAAGTCAAACTCTTTGTTATTTAGACCATAGTCTTTAAACACAACGGGAAACCACAATAGATAAATTACAATTAAATTCATTAAAACTTCCTTATAATATATTCATAATAAGGGTATGGAATCCACCGTATTTCCCCAATAGCAGCAACCTTTTATTCCAGTGAAATTCAATATTATATATATTATTCTAAATATATAAGTAACAGTACAATTCATTAAAAATACACATGTGTACATATTAAAAATACAATATCCACTTCCTTTCCATAATAGCAACAACAATTCGACACATGTCAGTAGTATATACATTAAGCTAAGATATATTGCATAAGCTGGATGAGGGGATCTTAGAAGGCGGGATAGAATTACTAACCCTCCTTCAGTCTATCCCTCAGGAACATTTTTATGCCCTTCATGTAATTCCCCAGTGCAATGGCAATATCATGATTTGACATTTCTGTAAGCATTACTATTGCTTGAGCTCGTGACCTTATTCCATATTTTAAGAAAATTGGACGTAAAAACACTTTCCTCAAAGCTAAAACTTCTAGACAATCTACCAATATTTGTAGAGTATCATTTCTGGTTCCAACCCCACATTCACAAGTTCCATCAGCATGTATCATTTCGGCCTTTGTTTTTCCCTCCAACTGCCAGGGCTTAATACTAATTCATATTCTTAGTATTTCACATCTAAGCTCATAGTTCGGCAAGGTATCCAGGTACGGGTACCATGTTTCTTTTACCCATGAATTTCTTGTACCTTGCACTGATTTTTTCATACTCAGGTAAGCCAAGTCATTCTTCCTTGACTGTTCCCGACCTTGGAGTCTAAGTGAACACTTGGTAAATTCTAACTCTAGTGAGTGCTGAATTAGGCTCACCTTTAGTCTCTCCGCTATAGACAGGAGTTTCTTTCTTGCTTTCCTAGCCCACTTGAGGCTGCTACTTCGGATCTCCTCCCTACACCACTGTGAGACCTTCTTCATACCCCCTGGATCCTGTCATTTCCTAAATCTTAAAAGTGACATTTGGATCTGAATGCTCCATGCTGTTGTTCCTGATTCCATTCTAACAGCCTGGATCATTGTGGAGCTTGGCAGAGACAATAAGGTTTTTAGGATCTTCCCTTCTTCCAGGTCCAAGCTGCATTTACCACTTAAGTACAGGATTTCTGCCCCGTACAATATCTGTGAGGGGATCATTGCTTCATATGCTTTTAGCATTGGTCTGTGGGACATGTCCACATATTCCTTGTTAAATGTTTTCAGACTGAATATTGAAGATAAGGCTTTTGCTTTTTGGGCTTCTAGGTGTGTACACCATTTTAGGGCACTGTCAATCCAGAGGCCCAAATATTCATATTCTTTTACAATCTCCAGTTTCGTTTCTCCTAAAACCAGCTAAAAATGTTATCCTTTTTCCCAAAGCATAAAATCTTTGTGTTGTCCATATTTACAACTAAAAACTTTGCTTCACAATATTTACTAAAAACATTTAATTTCCTTTGAAGCCCGAGCTCCGTTTGATCCAGTATCACAAGGTCATCTGCATATAAAAGACATGCCACTTTATTTCTGCTCAATCTAGGGCTTGCACTGCTTTCCACTTCTAATACTGCGGGTAGGTTGGCGAAGAATAAGGCAAATAGCAGGCGGAGCCAAAACGCAGCCCTGTCTTAGCCCATTCCCTACTGCTATTTTCGGCGTCTAAGCCGCTTGTGTATCCTTGATTGCCTGGGCCCAATTTCCACTGTGCAGTTCCTTTAAGATGGCCAATAGCCCACTGGTATACAATACCTAGTCAGGCATTCCCATAGACACTTGCGATTTACTGAGTCAATTGCTGCCCGGAATTTAACAAAACAGCATTACAATTTCACCATCTGCTCTATTGACTTCCGGGCAACTGGGCAAGAGCCCAAAGGGCAAAGCAGTGGACAATGGTTGAGTGGCCTTCTTTAAAACCACCCTGTTCTACCGGTGCAGCTGGAACCTGTTCCGCCCAGGCTTTGAGCTTTCCTAATATTATTTTTGCAATGATCTTTTTCCCAATATCTAACAAATTTATTAATCTGTCGTATTTGGGGCATGCTTATCACCTTTCTTATGCACCGGTCTGAATATTGCTCCTTTCCAGTTATTGGGGATCTTTCAAGTTTCTAAGATAGCTTGAAACATTAGTGAGAAGAATTCTGCCCACCAGTTCAACTGTGATTTTATTATCAGGGCTGGGAGATTGTCTGGTCCTGCTGCCCTAGTCAAGTTCAGGGTTTTTATTGTGTTTTTCACGTTTAGGGGCGAGAAATCTGCTTTGTGCTCTTCTACCAGGTCGCTCCACTCCTGAGGCTCCCCAACTTCCGGTTCTCTACCCGGGCTATACAAATTCAACAGATATTCTTCCCATGCCGCCTCTTCCACCACACAATTCATTGAGGCGACCGGGAATTCTGCCGCTTATTGTATCAGCTTCCAGAACTGGCGCAAGTTCTTTGTCTCAATTGTCTCCAGCAGTTTTACCCAACAGATTTCTTTATGAGTTCTTTTCACACTACTGACTAGCATATTATATTCTTTTTTTAGTCTTACAAGCTTATCAGCCCTATCCTGTTCATAGTTCAGCCTTAATCTACGTGCTTCTCTCCTTATCTCCCTCTTCTTTTTTAAGCAATCCTCAGTGAACCACTTTCCTTGGCTCTGTGTTTCCTTTTGGAGACTCTTTGCATTTTTTGAGTCCTTTCTGAGTTCACACTGGAGGCTTTGAACCACTTGTTCTACTTTGTCCACGTACCACTCTAAGCCTTGCCCTCTCACATTTCCCAGATCTAGGTTCTGTTGTAATCTTTCCAACCTTTCTATATATTCTTCTGATAGCCTCGTTGTAATACGCCTGGGGTACTCCAGCTGTTGATCTAACACTTTCTCATTGGGCTTTGGGTGGACCTCAAAGAGCTCTAACTCCAATGGATTATGATCACTCCCTTCTCTTTGATATGTCCTAAAACCCTTCACTACGGCAAAATTCCATGGTGACATAAAAACATAATCTATTGCACAGTTGTTTGTGCCTGGTTTAAAAGTTTTCATCGTGGGACAATCTAGGGCTGACCTCCCATTTAGAAAGAAGAGGCTTTTGATCCCCAAATAAATTTCCAGTTTTGTATCACGAATTGTGGAGGCACAGTTTGGGAAGGTTGCTTGGTTTATATCATAAGCCTCCAGTATCGCTGAGAACCAATCATCTGAATACTTTGTGTTCAATTTATGATTAAAATCCCCCATCAATAAAATTATACCCATACCATACTTTTCGCAGATTAAATCCATGCCTTCTTTGAATTGCCCATTTCAACAACATATTCCTCCTGGCTTCCCCATTGCATATACACATTTAAAAGCGTCAAATTTACATACTTTTTGCTGGTAACCGCTAAAGATGTCCTGCATGCAAGCAGCCACTTACATTTTACTGTGAGTTGGGTCACATTCTTTACTATTCTAGTTGAGAGAAATGTCATGATTCCTCCCGCAGGGCGCCCAAACCTTTGTTTCTTTGCTGGGCGGTGGAGTTGAGGGAAGCCGGCGAATATTGGGGTCTTGCCGCATAGCTAGGTTTCCGAATGCATATGATCTCGGATCTTTTTGCTAACTCCTTTAAATTTTCTTATTTTATTTGCTCTCCCAGGCCATTAACATTCCAAGAAACAAAATTTATGCCATGTGGCGTCCCCTTTACCTATTCGATATCTACTTGGTAACCCTGTTCTCCAAGCTCCTCGATATACCTATTGGATGGGTCTGCCTGGCTGGATCCTTGACCCCAGTTTCCCCACCATTTTTCTATGTCTGAGTTGTTTGCATCAAATTTACGTTTTCCATTGCATCCACCTACTTCTTTCTCTATTATCCTCAGCTGTCTTTTACCTAGTCCAGCGTGGCACCTTAAAAAATCCTTTCCTTGTGGCACTTTTCCTTCTAGATCTAGTTCTACTTCACCTTCGGGTACTAACTGTATCCCTTCCTTTAGTACCTCGCTCTCTGCCTTCTGAATTGCAAACTTTACCAGGTCCGAGTAAACCAATACCCTGGTAACCTCCTTTCCTTCCTCATTTAACTTAAATCCTTCTTGCACAAGTCTTTTGAGTCTATGCCTTTCAAATGTGGACCCTGGGCGAATGAGTTTAAGAGTTGTGCTCTGTTTAGAGGCCCACTCTTCCTCAGCTTCTTGCCACCTTTACCTATTTGCATTGGTACAAAATATAGCCACTTATTCCCTACATCCGCCTTTCTCACCCCAGTTGGTACCATATGTGACTGGCAGGTATGCCTTCTAGATCCTACATCCGCTATTTTACCTACTTGTGCCCTTTCTCCGTAACAATCAATATTATTAGAGTTATTGGTCTTGATTGGTGCTGTATACCGTAC
This sequence comes from Lissotriton vulgaris, assembly GCF_964263255.1. NCBI lineage: Eukaryota > Metazoa > Chordata > Amphibia > Caudata > Salamandridae > Lissotriton > Lissotriton vulgaris. The sequence continues at coordinate 894,127,432 of NC_141696.1, forward strand.
TTGCTTCTCCTGTGCCATAGGCTTATTTTTAGATTGTACCTTTCTCCCTTGCTTCTTTGGGACCTTCCTCTGTGTTGTTTCTCTTTGGGATTTGCTTTGCATGGTTTCCTAATCAACTTTTCTTGGGCTATCCTTAGCAACCCTACGACTTTTTGCTAGATTGGGAGTTCCCTTTTTTTCTTTTCTCCTTCCAACTTGTATCCCTCGATTAAGTAGCCCATATCTTGCAATCTCACCCCTTCTAATTACTCTCATTGGCCACCTTGAGATATAAACCTCCTGGTTTAATTTAGCGGGATCGACCATCGGTACCTCCTCCCCAAATGACGCAGGAGGCTGCGTGTCTGGGACTGGTCTTACCATTGCCGGCATTTGGATTCTGATTCCTTGTAACTCCCCCTCAATCTTAAATAAATGCTTTTTTTGTACTTTTAAGATTTTATTATTTGACAATGTAACTGCTAAAAGCCCTTGAAGGGTTCTTTTTAAAATTAGCATCGGGTCTATCATAGAAGAGGCGGGTGTTTTGCGGAAAGTTTTAGGTTCAACACTGAGGTTTGATTCAGTTCAACGTTTTTTTTTTCCACCGAACTCAGGTTACCAAGATGGGTCTCTTTCACCCTTAGCTCGGTGTCTGGTATAACCTCTCCTTCTGACCTTAAATCTTTGCTATTCAATTCCAGAGAGTCCTGAACTGTATTTTCTGGGTCCTGAGTAAATAGCCTGTGTGGTGAGGAAGACAGCTGTGGAGAGGGTGGACCCTTTTGTCCCAATAAGGATTGAACAGACTGATTAGCCAAAATTACCGACTCCATTGTATGCTCATCGTAGAATAATGAGGTATTCCTATTCCACAGTTCGACCTCTGACTCCTCTATGACTGGGGACTTTGCTGGTGAGAATACCTTTTTAAAATGCTTCCCCACAAATTCTTTTAATGAATTGGAAGCCATGCCACTCCGTCTTGTACTGGCGACCTCCTTCCCTTTTCCTTTTTGCTTCATTCCTTTCTTAGGTCGTCTCCCTGGGTTCTCCATGCTTTCTACAGAGCCACCCAGTTCCACTGAAGACTCTTTTGACTTTTTCTTTTGCTCCTGGATGTTTTTGGTCTTCCTGGGGGCCTTTATGAAACAAAACAACCACTAGGTTAACAGCCATTCTATGTCGAGTTATCTCCCTCTGGAAGTATCCACCCGAATTATGGGCTCAGACCAATGGGTCAGACCTTTGAATTAAGTGAGTCCAAGAACAGTCTACAGGCAGTCCACAAACCATAAACTCCCTCACTTACCTCTGTTGTGCATTAAAGTGCTCGCCCGTGTCCTTTCCTTTACTGCAGTAATTAAATCCTTCTTTTTGTGTTGTAGTGGTTGACACTCGTGAGCCTTTTTCCTTTCCCATGGTATCTTCAGTGCTGCTGTTGCCCAAGTTTTACCCCATGCTGGCAGCTCGCACCCAGTGAGTTCTGGGCACTACCGCCGGGTGCAGCCGCTCTTGGGAGGACCCTGTGAGCACCACAAGCACTCTCAGTCAGCATAAAACGGCACAGTGTGTAAAGGGAGTTCTTCGATTCAATCCTCCCCTGGTTCCCTCATGGCGTAGCTCCCTCACTCTTTTTGCACTCTCAGTTCTTCCGTTCTCACTTATTCACCCCGTTATTGTGCCCGTTCTGTGCTTTGGCCTGCACATTGCCTTTTGCACCAGTTTTTGTGATCTTTTCTGTTTTTTGGTGCCCTACTTGCCGCTTTGTGCCCGTTATGTTGTCTTGACTTATTTCTGTGACTCCTTTTCTCCTCCCTTTCCCCCCGCTTCTCCCCTCGCCCCAGGGACTCACCCCTCCTCCCCCTCCCATACTTTCCCACCTCCCTTCTCCCCGCCTTCTTACCTGTTTCTCAGAAATCCTTGCTTACTGACCTGCAGTACGATGCATCCCCTTCAGTAACCTTCTCACTAACTTCATCACTCCCATCGGCATTCAATCCAACTGCTTGGCGAACTGAACCTCCATCTCGATGACCCAACTGACCACAATACCACTGCCCTTCTACTGAGCCTTAACAATATTGGACTTAGACAGCTCATCCAAGGCCTGGCTCACAACTCAGGGCACACCCTCAACCCCATATTCACTGCCAGCAACAAGAGCACCTTCAGCCCCCTCATCCTGCTCACATGGAAAGACCAATTCATTGTACACTTCCACATCAATATGCCCTGCTCCAGTAAACTAAAGCCAACCATCAACATCAAATGAAACTAGAACAACATAGCAGAGGCAGACTAGACCCTCACTCTCAGATCCAACCAGCCTATCCCCATCGGAGACCAAGAGAAAGACCTAACCCTAGTCAACAACTGGATCTCAGACTACGCCCACACAATGGCTCCACTGAAGAACATTAGGCAAACAAGAACTAAAACTTAAGTATGCTGGTTCATGGAAGATCTAAGAGACCTGAAACACTACTGCAAACAACTAGAAAGAAGGTAGATAACCAGCTGAGATAAAACCTCTAGAGAGGCATCAAGCACAGATCAAAGAAGGCAGAAAACCCACCCTCAGGCGGAGACTAGAATACTGCTATAATAGTTTTTCAAACATCATCAGAGATTTCACCAACCCAACAGAAATCACCAACACCATTACCCCCTCACAGGACCTCTATGATGACCTGCAGTGGGTTGGGGTGCGAAGCTAGAATCAATCTTGAGTATTTTGTTGTGAAAGAAGATGGAGAGAGGACATCATCATACAACCACCAATCACCACCAAGAACCTCATCATCTAACAAACTGGAGCCCCCTCACCTCAGAAGACACCGCCGGATTTGTGAAGACCATCCATTCAGGGTCCCACACAGACCCCAGTCCTCACCACATTAACATCCTAGGAATAGCACTGATTATCACCAACCTCACCACCATCATCAACTCCTCCATCTTTAGAGGAAACTTCCTGGATAGCTGGACACACACAGAAGTCACAGCTCTCCTGAAGAAACTCCCAGAAGACTCAAAAGAACTTAGCAACTACAGAACGATCTCACTCCTTCCATTCCCGTCCAAGGTCTTGGAGAAAGAAAGCAATAGTCAACTCTCCTCCTATTTAGAACAGTAACCACCAGTTGAACTTCATCCAGTCAAGGATCTGCAGAAACCACAGCATGGAAACCACCCTCCTGGCAGCACCAGATTACATCCGGTCCATCATGGAGAGAAGTAAAACCACTGCTCTCATCCTCCTTGACCTCTTGGCGGCCTTTGACACCATATCCTATGGCACCCTCATTGGTAGACACCTGAACTCAGGAATTCATGGGCCTGTTCTGATCACCTCCTTCATCTCCAACAGAACTCAATGAGTTAGACTCCCCCACTCACACCCAAACTCAAGAGACTGACGGCAGAGTCCCCATGGATCTTTCTTCACCCCAACTCTTTCAACATGTACATGGTACCACTCGCAACATCATAAGAGCTCACAGCATTAACATTGTCAGCTACGCCGACTAAAACAAAACCACCAGGACTAACCTCCTGCATAACCAATGCAGCTAACTCAATTCAGGAGGGCACTTTTCTCCTTCATCACTGGCAAGCCCTTTAAGAAACTTCCTCAACTCATCAGTACAGCTCCTTCACAACTCAACTTCTGCAAGAAACTGAAGACCTGGCTGTTCAACTAAGAACTCCTCACAGCCTATGTTCCTTCTCCAGTCTTTTGATACCCTCACAGGTGGTAAGTTGCGCCATTCAAATCCATCTAACATAACATAAAATCCCCCCTTATTTCCAGCCACCTTAGCATACAGCTTGGGATAGCGGAAAGTCAATTTCAGCCATTGCTTCCCTTCTGTGTGAGTTCAAACAGGTTGCAGTCACCCATACAGACAATAGTCCTTTCAGTGCCTGAGACTACTGGCCCAATGTACGTGTTTTCATTTTTTATAGTTTTTTCCTTGGCTAACTTTTTTTTCTTTAGGGATTGCCCGGCAGACAGCAGACACTGCTAGTGAGCCCTTGCTGCTTCATAGTGCTCCACATTACTTGTGTGAACTGCTTCCAACTGCTGTCTTGAATATAACCCTGGTAAAATAATACAAGAAGATAGCTCATGAAGTGGTTTCTGATCTATTTTCTGAAAATCATTTCAAGATGACCATGTTCGCATGCACAAGTGTGTGCATGCATGAAGACAAACATGGTTTTTGTAAAACGTATCACAAAAAGCTTTATAGAGCACCTCCCGTGCATACTGTAATGTCGGCCCTCTGATGCAAAAGGGGCACCCTGGGTCAGGAACCTGAGTCAGTTCACTGTTAGAACAGGTCCGGGGGATGTCATGTGGGACCCCTGAGACCTGGTAGAACAATTGTGTGGTCGCACATCATGTGACCGGGTTAATAAAAGCGAGCCCTTGAGGATGTGATGCCAGAGACGCACATATGCGGGAGCTCTCATTCTATTTACTCATGGCTCTGTGTAATTTGTCAAGCCCACATATGCCATTTGCCATGCGGCGCTGCGCAACCCTGGGCCCAAAAGTGTTGGATGCTGACGGCGCGTCACTGACACAACCTTGACGACGAGGGTGTGGGCAGACAGTTCCTACACCGGCCGTGAGTGCGGAGTAGGAGCATGTGGTGCTCGTGCCCCAAAGCATGCAGAAGAGCACACCGGACCCTCATCGCGTGCCTGACTCTGGCTGATCGATTGAAGTGAGGCCCTCAGCAGTACCTCGCCCCAAGAGCAATTTCTACAGCGCCTACAAGGAGGAGAGCCAAGACACGTGGCACAATGGGTGGTGTTCAGGGCAAAGTGGTGGTAACACTGCCAAGAGCACGGAAGGGCCTTCCAGCAATACACCGGAGGGGGGGGGTAATAATAGAGACAGTAATGAAGAGGAGCACACCCCTCTGGGCCACAACACACCCTGGTGTTGCTAATGTGAACGCCTAGTAGAGCAGAATGGCCACGATAACCCGATTGAACTATTCCTGGTAGAGGGACCACCATCTGCCCAGGCACCCAAATGGAAGGAATGGGTGAAGCGGCTTCTATTATTCTTCAAGGCCACATGAGTGCACAACGACCAAAAGAGAGCTATGCTTCTGCATCTAGAGGGAAAAGACATTTATAGGATCGCCAAGTCAATAGATGAATCGACCCCTGTGAGAAAGTGCCATCTTTCTTGCATGGTATGCGCCCAATTTTTGGTCAATTGCTTATGTGCTTTTACTGAGTGTGCCCTGGGTTCCTGACAATCAGGTGCCCAGGGCCTGTGTTCCTTCCCTAAAAGGGTATTGATGCTCAACCCCAATTGGCCCTGTACCCATACACCCACACACTGCCTTTGCATACTGTGTGTCCTGGTGCAGAACTAAACAAAGAGTCGACATGGCACACATCCCTGTTTGCCATGCCCACAAACCCACTGCCCTGGCATACATCAGTCACCCCTCTAGCTGGGTGCCTTATGCCAGTGGTGTGGGCACAGGTGCATGAGCTCTGTGCCCCTACAGTACCCAGGACCATTCCTGGGTACTGTAAGTGCAGTGATGCCATTAAGAGTATATGGTGCCGGGAGGTTATCATTATGAACTCCACAGCACCATAATGGCTACACTAAAGACTGACAAGTTTGATGCCAGCGTGGGATTCAATGAAAAATGCACTACAGAGGGCATCTTAGAGATGCCCCCTGAAACCTAACCTACAATCCACATCTGGTCTGAGAGGCTGCCTAGGCTGCCACAAAGAAATGTTGCTGGACCCCTGGGTGGAGAGCCCCGCTCTCCTGGGCCTGCAACAATGCACATCCTGGGCGAGGTGGTAGGTCTCCTCCCCCAGGATGGGCAGGGGAAGCTTCATAGGCCTGCCACATTTGTGAGCTTCTCCAGGCCACTTGCTGTACTCAGCAACTGGCCCCCACTAGTTCTGACCCCCACTCTGGCGGGAAGACTGGCGAGAAATCCTACATTAGGAAGGGGGGTGCCAGCCTGAGCCAACTCCACCCATCAGGTGGGAGAGGCGAGGTGAAGAACAACTCAGGGCCCCAGCCATCTTGAAGATGGGGAGCCCTGCCCAATTAGAGATAGGCTCCTGCCCCCCTCCCACAGGAGAGGAGCAGGATAGGGGGCATACTCACCCCAGGACAGGGACTTATTGGTACCTGCCCTTCCCCTACCTGTAACACCCCTAAAATTAGTATTTAGGGGCACCCTAAACCTTCCTTCCTCAGATCCCGATATGAAAACAAGAAAAAAGATCTAGAAGAAGAAAACCCGCGGTGCAGCTGCTAACAAAAGGACAACACCAACTGACTTGGCCCCTGCCCTACAGGCCTGTCAAACCTTGAACCTGCTCCTGCTAAATACCAGCGACTCCTGCGGGCCGCAACCATGAAAACTACAGAGGACCTGCCTGCCTTGACCCTCTGAAATACTGGGACTTCCATGAGCAGTGGTTCTGCTCCAACAGCAATACCCCTTGTGCCAGCCAGGCACCGCGACTCCATCACACTGTGCACCCGCCAAGCCCGGCCCGTGCCTGAGTGACCCAAGACCACGAGGACGTACCCCCTGTGACTGGGACCCGAAGTTCAGTACCCAAAGACCCTCCTCGACGAACTAGATGACACCTGCAGTCTCACAACCAGTGACCCCTTCAACCACGACCAGCTGAGGGTAAGATTTCCTAACGTCAAAAGACACCCCTGCACCCGGCGCCCCACAGCCCTCTGTGCCCAACTCCTGGGTGCCTACCTATCCTCCAAGACCCCAACTTACCTTTCGAAGTATTGGTCGCCCCTGAAGAATCTCCGTCCCTGAGCCAGCAGCCTTTTTCCCTTTTCCAAGATCTCTATTCAATAACATTGAGCGCCCGATGGCTCAAAAGCACCCTGCACCACACTGCCCGAGTGCCCCTGGCCGTGCAACCTTTGTCCTATCATACTTCCCAATTTACCCTGAGCAAGTGACCATGAGCCCTGCTCTCACAGCTGCGTGGCCTGCTACAAAGGCCCCCTGCCTCTCATTGGATAACATTGGGCCTAACTACCTTTGCACCCAGCTGCCCCTGTGCCGCTGAGGGTGTACAAACTGTACCTACCTGACCCTGGGAGACCCCTGAGTCTATGCCCAGAACCTTAAGTCTGCCAGTCGAGTACTTACCTAAAAGCCGATGGATTTTTGGATCTTTAAATATTCACCTAAAATCAGCCGAACAACGAATTCCGACTTACTCACCTGTTATCAGCAGATACCTCAGTGCTGCATCTTTTAGCCCAGCACAAAAGTCATTTTAACCTTACTTACCAGTAACTTGAATTTTCTTCCATAGGAAAGCATTGGCTGATTTTCTGTGAAATTTCTTCTAAGTGTCGATTTTTGCAAACTACAAATATTCTTTAACCCCTTCACTGTGGTGGATATTCCGCCGCAGTGCTAAGGGGGCGGGGCGGAAATGTGGCGGGCGCATGCTGGTGACGGAACCGCTCCATCATCAGCTTTGGTTGCGCTGTGCTTATGACGGAGAGGTTCCGTCATGGCCCCACCCACTCAATAGAAAGCTCAGCGCAGGCGCGGAATTCGCGCCGCACAGGAGCGTTGGGCTTGGGCAGGCCATGACGGAACCGCTCCGTCTTCAGCACAGCGCCACCGCGGCTGATGACGGAGCGGTTCCGTCATCAGCAAGGGAGGGGTTAAAAATCGTACCAACTACCAAAACGTAATTGCTTACCTGTTTTAGATAGATGTCCCAGTGCTGAACCTAGGAGTCCAGTACTGGATTACAAAAGTAACGTGAACATACTTTACCTACAACTTCCATAAGATAACATTGGTAATTTCAACTGAAAAAGTTTCTGTCAACTTTTAAAATACTAAAATATTCCTTAAAAATCACTACTGTAACCAAAACGCTTTTACTTAAATGTTTACAGGACTTGTCCCCTGACTGAATGTAGGATCCAGTCTTGTGGTTAGAAAAGTAATCTACAAAGTAATTAATTGCATTCAACTGAACATTCCCATTGAGCTCAATGTTGCATTGTATTTGAAATTGTGTTGCCCATTGCAACAAACTGTAACTATTGGATTTCAAAAGTCCAATGCCTATTTGAGAAGTATTTAACTAAAACAGCTCATTCTGATAAAGTATATTTTGATACCTTGTTGGTTCTAAAATAAAACAACGATATCTTTTGATATAAAACAATTGGTCTAGAGTTCAGTATTTGAGTGTGTGAGACCATTTGCTGACTGAATGTGTACAACAAATGCTTTACACTGTCCTCTGATACTGCCTTACCGCTCGACCAAGCTACCACTTTAGAGAGTAAGGTTATATCTAACTTTAGCCTCTGCCAAACCTCTGGGGACTGGGGACTCTATACACACTGTACCTTACTTTGGTGCAGTATATATAGAGCCACTTTCATATAACCCCCAAAACACATCTCACAGTAACTGGTGCCCTATCAGCATACTTCAAACCTATGACGAATACAATTATGAGCGTTTTGTCTTCCACCAGGCGTACCAACAGGTGGATGAGTCCATTGACACGTTCCACGCTCGCCTCAAGGGCTTTACAAACACGTGTGGGTTCCATGATGAGGCGGAAGAGATAAGGGGTCAAATTATACAAGGCTGCGCCTCTGCGAAATTCAGAGAGAGAATATTAGAGGAATTGGGGAAGCCCCAGGCAGACATTCTAACCCTAAAGCACACTAAAGAACTGTCGCGGGCTAGGGCAGCCCACATGGAAGCGGCCCTACAAACACCAGTAAAGGTGGAATCGGTCAATGTCGTAGCGGCCTGACCGTCCACCAAATCAAGCTGGAAGGAACACGTGAATGACCAGAGCTGTGGGTACTGCGGATGAAGCACTCATAGTGCAACAGAATGTCCAGCACATGGTAAAAAGGGGGGCAGGGTGTGGGAAAATTAACCACTTGGAACGAGTCTGTCGCTCGGGGAAGAATCGAGGACCCAGGCCTGCAGTTAACCTAATCCCTGAAGTGCGAAGCGGAAATAGTGATATGGACGAGGATGAAGGAGAAAAAACGGTCCGCGCAGCATACATGATAGGCGCAGCCACCCAGACATGATGCCGGATTCCGCAATATTAGGTGTGAGTCGGAAATCAGGACGTCACAGCTGTCATAGACACGGGGGCCACCATCAATATTATGTCTGCAGAACCCTACAAGGCATGAAGCCAACCCCATCTCTGAGCGCCACTGCCATTAAAGCCTTTGCATACGGACAAGACCAACCCATGCTGATGCAAGGAAAATTTAAGAAGACAATTTTGTACGGCTCCAACTCCATAAAATCCCAAATATATGTGGGGAAAGGTGGACAGGCCATACTGCTAGGATGCTGTGTTGCGGAGGACCTGGGAGTCATGACATTTGCTAAAACCGCCTGAGTACCAAAGTGTGGTCCCCCTGATGGACGAAAAAGTAGAAGAGGCTTTGAGATCCTGTCAATGGTGCCAGGCCACCGAAGAAAGCAATCCACCAGCTCCGATAATCACTGAACCTCGACCAGACCACCCCACACCTTTGTACTGATTGACGACCACTCAAAATATCCAGAAGTGGAAGTACTCCATTCATTGAGTGCGAGTGAAGCCATTCCTAAACTGCATAAAGTAAAAGCCACTCATGGGCTCATTCAAGAACTAAAGACCGACAATGGCCCTCCATTTCAGGGACAGGAGATGGCCAACTCTCCGTCATCTCTCACCATCTCTCACAAGATAACACCAAGGTGGCCTCAAGCGAATGGTGAGGCTGAGAGGCACCTTAAAGTTATACATGTTGCTCATGCTTGCCACCTGCGAATTAGATATCTTTTCATTCCTCCGGGTACACTGACAAACGCAGCATTCCACTTCTGGAGTGGCTCCGGGACACCTTTTCATGGGGCGTGTGGTCGCCAACTCTATCCCGCATCATTCTCTGTGGCATCCAGAGTCCCCAAAAGAGCATCAAGTTCAAGCGCAGCGCCAACTTCAAAATGACCAATCCAGTCGGCGGCGGAGAGCCCGGCAGTCTGACTTGAAGGTGGGTGACCTGGTTCTCCTGCAGAATCGTGCCACCAATAGCAAATTCCGTTTGTCCTATGAGAAGGAGCCATGGGTCATCACACATTTGAATGGCACCAGAGTCACTGCCCGGCGGGGTACTGAGACTGTCACAAGGAATGTGTTAGTCTTCAAGAGCTTTCACCCTTCTAATGAAGTGCCTCTGGACGTGAGGGAGCCTGAGTCTGGAGAGTGGTCATTCCCGATCACGATGAGCGGGGAGTTTCCGAAGCAGACTGTCTTGTGACGAGAGGTTGGATCCTGAGGTGCTGGTGACCAGCCTAGATACGAGCGATCCCGAACAACCTAAGGGGGGGGGTTCTCCCACCCGAAGAAAATTTTGAAATAAAATTAGGAAAATGGTGCATTTTCAAGCAAATTTCAGAATGCAGGAAGGTTACTCAAGCAATTGTGAATCTGTTCTAACAAAGACAGTGACTGGCAAAACTGGGTGTAAGGTTAGGTTTGTGCCTGAAGCAAGAATATAATCATGCACACATTGACCCATGCCCCAGTGATTTAGGGCACAAAAAGGGCTGGTTTACGCACCGCCAACCCTTTCAACCGTGCACAAAGTCCGCCTCCTGCTGATCGAGCGTAATGAGCAAGGCCAAACCACCCAAGGGGAGTTGGGGGGGTTCTCCCCCGGAGAAAATGTTTAAACAAAAGTGGGCAAATGGTGCATTTTCAAGCAAATTTGAGAAAGCAGCAAGGTTAATAATGCAATTGTGAATCTGTTCTAACAAAGACAGTGACTAGCAAAACTAGGTGTAAGGTTAGGTTTGTGCCTGAAGCAAGAATATAATCATGCACACATTGACACGTGCCCCAGGGATTTAGGGAACAAAAAGGGTGGGTGCACGCACTGCTAACCCTTCCAAACATGCACAAAGTCCGCCTGCTGCCTTGCTGAAAATGAGTTCTACAAAAATCCATTCAGGAAGTGGAAATTGTGAGTGGTAAAACAATCATGCAACTTATCAGCTGGTCCCTGCGCATTGAACTCCAATGCGACCGCTCTCCGTTTCTAAGTGCTGTAGTATACAGGCAATATACAGCCTGATTCATGAAAAACGGAATCTGCGATTCTCAAATAGCGAAAAATTGCGATTCGCTATTGAGAAATCGCAGATCGGAATTCATGATGTTTTGCGATAATAAAATGCGATTCGCACGCGGCCGCAAATTCCGTTTGCGATTATCGATAATCGCAGAAAAATCGCTATTTCCGGCTACATCCGTGTCGGGATTGCGATATCGCAAATAGCGATATCGCTAATTGCGAGATCGCAAAATCGCGAGATCGGGAAAACGGGAAGTCGCATTTCGAGCACAGTGATGACATCACAACCAGGAAGCAGCCAGTTCCCACACCCATTCACCACAGTGAGGCAGACCTCGAGTCAGCAACTGGGAGAGCTCCTGCTATTCTTTTTGGATTCCTACTCTGCAACAACAGTGCTGCCATGTCTGAGGAAGCTGTTCCTAGGCCCAGCAACACCACAGGGCGGAAGAGGAAGTTAAAATTTTCGGAACAGGAGCTGGAGCATTTGATAGAAGGGGTGGTGGCCAACCACTCCAAACTGTTTGACAAGGACTCTAGGAGGGTGCCGGAGCAGGAAAAAAGGAGGATCTGGCAGGGAATAGCGTCCACGGTGAACTACGTGGGTGTGGCTGATAGGTCACTGGACGAACTAAAAAAAAGATGGTACGACCTCCGAGGTCGTGCCAAAGAGAAGTTGGCTGAGTGCCTTGGAGAGGCATCGGGCACTGGAGGGGGAGGACCTACAGTCCCTCCAAACACAGCCTTGGAGGACCAAGTGGAAGACACGCTTGAGAGGGAGGCGTGCATTGGAGTTACGCGTCTGGACTCATCCCGCCCCACCCAAGACATCCAAGGTAGGTGGCATGCGACTGCGACCCTGTCCCCTATGAATGTCCATGACCATATAGGCTCCCATAATGTTCCATAGTCATGCCATTGTTGCACATCAGGTAATGCCCTGAAGCATTGTGGGACATGTAGTGTGGCCACAATGTAGTAGTACCACAATGCAGCCAGACAGGTTCCAAAGTACGCAAAGCCATAGCCAGTCAGGGAATGTCACCCAGCATGCAAGTAGCAACTGCACGTGTGACAGATACATGCAACTAATGAACGTCCACTTACCCTCACTGGTGGCGCAGACAGCAGCGACAGTGAGAGGCTGCTAATAGATGAGGAGGCCCAGGATGAGGAGGAGGTGCCGCCACAAACACAGGCACCAGCCCCTGCCGCAGCAACAACACCAGCAGCCAGGTCCACCAGCAGTGTGCCTCCTGCGTCTGGCGCAGCAACCACTGCCGCAGCCAGGCCCACAACTAGCGTGCCCCCAGCCTCATACGCAACAACTACAGCCGCAGCCAGGCCCACTACCAGTGTGCCTCCAGCCCCTGCCGCACCAGCAACGCCTGCTGTGACACCCCCAGCAGCTGGTGCTTCTACATCAGGGCCCGCGACAGCTGCAACACAGCGGCCAGCCACTGTGTCAGGCCAGCAGAGCAGGCGTGGCAGGTCTCGCCTGCAGTCCAATGCAGCAATCAGCAGGAGGGGGAATGGACAGCGGCTGGCGCGAATGAGCGTTGAAAGACACATGCTGCGTATTCATCAGCTTCTGGCACGCCAGCATGGTGCCATACAGCTACAGCTGTACAACATTGGGCGCAATGTGGCCGGAGTGGGGGACCGCATGGACCGCATGACGGCGGCCACGGCAGGTGTGGGGGAGGGAATGGCCCGCATGACTGCAGCCATGGAGGCCAACACTGCAGCTATAACATCTCAGCGCAACGCAGCACGCCGGCGCCACCGTCAGCTATTGACCCGGCTGACGGCCTACACCAGGTCCAATTATGTTGTAGGCAATGCAACATCACAGTTATCGCGGCGGTCCCTTGCACAGCAGCAGCAGCTCATCCATTGCTGCGAGGATGTGGCCAGGGTCCTTGAGCACCTGACCACTGCCGTGACAGCACTACACCCTCCTGCCCTACCTGCCACTGTTGGGGGTGATGATGTCAGTGAGGGGACATCGAGCATGAGCAGCCACTCTGCCTCACAAGTAGGGTCACTCAGGCGCAGCACCAGGCCCACGGCAGGTACACGTGCCTTGGAAGAGGATGAGCCTCAGAGGCGCTTGGGTGGTGCGCGCAGGAGGCGCAATTGACTTCATATGACTATTTCTGGCACAGGCTGAGTATAAGCCTGCCCTGTCCTTTCACACAGCAGTATGCCGAAATACTGTTACCAATGACAACATTTATAGTGGTAGCATTATTGTGAATGAAACAATAATAATTTATTTTGCAGCACACATTGGCGTTGTGTCATTATTACATTTTGCATGCATTTGTGATTTGTGGGGTGAGGGTAGAGGGTGCACTAGAAACAGTTCATTGTGATGTGGTTGCGGCGTCTGTGGCCTTCAGCTGGGTTCTCGCCGCGTGCATGACGCGCATGTGCAGGTGGCCGGTCGTCCGTCCCCTTCCGATTCACTGCCAGAGATGTCGACAGGTATCCTGCTCTTGGTAGCAATGTTGTGTAGGATAGCACACACAGCCACAATGCGGCAGCACACTTCAGGACTGTAGTACATGGCCCCACCTGTCTTGTGAAGTATGCGGAATCTGCTCCTCAGTAGCCCAAATGTTCTCTCTATGCAATTCCTTGTGCGTATGTGTGATACGTTGTAACGCCGTTGCTGTGGTGTAGCAGGGTTGAGGTATGGGGTGAGGAGGTATTCACGCAGGGCGTAGCCACTGTCACCTGGATGAGAGGAGCAAAGGGTGAGTGCCTGTGCAGCGCAGCTAGTCATTGGCAATGCGACATTGTGGGCAAAGTGTACTTACCAAGTAGGTGTCCTTCCCCGAAGTCTCCCCTGACCAGTCGTGTGTGGAGGCCGCTGTGGCGGAATATGAATGAGTCATGTGTACTCCCCGGGTACTGTGCCACTATGTCGGTGATGTATGTCTTTGCATTGCAGACCATCTGGATGTTGAGGGAGTGGTAGGACTTGCGATTGCGGTACATGTACTCCGTTCCAGCAGGTGGGCAAATGTGGACGTGGGTACAGTCAATGCATCCTATCACGTGTGGGAAACGGGCAACATTGTAGAATTGTAGCTTGGTCTCATCCAATTACTGTTGGCTGGTGGGAAATTTGATGTGCTGGTGTAGCTGGGTCAGCATTGCGGCAAGGAAACTATGTAGGCAGCGGGACATGGTGGGCTGGGATATCCCCCCAGCTACCGCAACTATCCCCTGGAAGCTCCCAGAGGCCAGGAGGTGCAGGCTACACAATACCTGGACATGTGTTGGGACGGCATTGGTCCGCCTTGTTGGGTGCTGCATCAGGGGGTCAAGGTCCTGTATGAGCTTGATGATCATAGCCCCATTCAGCCGGTACTTTGCGTATATTTGCTCTCTGGTCTGGCCCAGCAGGGTGACCCGCTGGCGGAATATCCTCTCCTGGATTCTGCGTCTCCTTGCTGCTCGCTGTAGCCTTCGCCGCCTGACCACCATGTACATTCCTGGCATTGTGAGACTCCTTCTGCTGTTGCTGCTTCCCCTTAAGTGTGTTTGGTCAGGACTGCAACAGTTACTGATTGGCCAACGGTTTTTCAAAAAAATGTTTCCAATGGGTTTGATGGTTACCACCTGCTTTGGGTTCTCCTTAAATTGCGCCTCGCAAAATGCGATTTTTGGCTTTTTCGCTAATAGCGATTTTTCATGAATACCGATTGCGAGTAATGTGCGAATTCGCTATTATTTTCGCAGATTCCGTGCATTCTCGCTATCTCCGATTCGCTATTGGATCCTGCCGTCATTCTGCGAATGTTTTAGCGATTTCGCAAATCTGTGTTTGCGATTTCGCATTTTTGATGGTGAATTCCGATTTTTGAAATTGCGCCCGCGATAGCTTTTTCGCAGCTATTGCGGGCGCAATTTTGCTTCATGAATCAGGCTGATAGTTACCAATGTTTTGGAAGTATGGAAGGGTGAGTCAATCTTGCAGTAAATCTGACTGATGTTTTCTGTCACAGAAAGACACTGCACCAAGAATGTCCTGAAAACCTGACTTCACCCCATTTCCTAGTGAGATTTCTCAGTGAAGCAGGATAAAGTGCTATGAATTTTCCTGATTAACCATGGACCATTCTCTTGTGGTAAACCTGTAACAATGTCCAGTGAGTGACAGAGTAACACAACTAAACAGTATTATGTACAGTTGAATACCACATTCTTCATAAGTCACAGCTCTTCTTTCCAATAAAAAGTCTTATTATAGTTATAATAGTTCCTTCCAGCATGCAGGGCCCCCACACAATACCAGCAAGAACCTACAAAAGAAGATTAATTGAATGGTTCATTGCATGAGAAAAAGAGAAATGTACGAACAATCTATTAATATCTCCTTATTAAAGGTCTGTATACGTTTTCTTATTCTAAAATGAAGGAACAATGTTTAACTATTAATGGCTTACAATGAACTATCACATCTGAAATGATAAAAACTGAATTTCATCCCCTGGCAAATGCTCGCAAACAAAACAAACTCAACTTAGTGACCTGGCTGTCAACCGAAGCCGTCACTTAACAATACTCCAGAAAACATAGATACCAAACAGTGAGGTATTACAAGACAGCCCCACAAGCTCTACCCCTGACATCCTCTTCCAAATCCAAGAGGAAAAATGCTTATTTTCTACACAGCTTAAGACCAAAGGATTGACATCACCCAAGCAGGCAAATAACATAAAATGCATTCTGAAAAATTATATGGGTGAAAGCAATATAACAGATGGCAACATTCAGAACATGAATATACACTAGTAATGCACTTACAGGAGAAGGAAAGTACTCAATTAACCCAAGATGTTAAACGTTTTTCCTTCTAAAAGCGCACCAACACGTCGAAAGTTACAAAAAAGGCCACACATTTGGCTACACAGTAAGACACCCTTTTCAAAAGTTAATTGGTCGTGTTCTGTTTGCAAATTGCTGTCTGCAGGTGTTAAATTGGCATTAACAAGGGCACACGTTTGCCGGCAACATTCATGTGTTAAAATGAGAAAGTAGTGGAATAATGTTGCTACCATGTGTGCTGCATTATGACTCCGGGAGAATTTTGTGGTCTGGCGTAATTCCCGCCACACAGACCCATTACAAGCAAAGTTGTGAAATGTTCTGATTTTTATGCAGTCTTGTCTTGGACCCAGTTGAAGGTTACTTGTTGCCCCTTTCAGCCTTTTTGTATTTACCTGACCAACCACCCGGGGGGGTGGTGAATCTGCAGTTAGATAGATTAGCCACCAGAAAGAGCCTTACTGCTGGTGAGTAACTTCTTCATCTGTAGCCAATGATTTTTATAGTTTTAGGATGGTCTAACAGTTGGCATGGTTTTATATGTATTTTTTCCTAGATTCAGAATTATACATTAATTAGGGGTCTTCAAAATATAAAAGGTTCTTCCATTTGAAATTGTAGTGCAAGCATGCATGCTGGGTCCCACCTCTAAAGAACTTGTCTGCTGAATTTATCTGCCATGTTGATTCCTGGAGGTAAGCGGACTAGGCTGAGTTTGTGACGTGATAACCTGCAAATGGCCACATCCGTCTATCTGATGTTGCTGCTTTTAGAAACTTGAACTGATTGAAGTGCCTTGGTGTCTGTATCGCCGACAAAGTTCTGAGTTTCACCATTGGTGAACACGACACACGTTGAGTACTGCTCCCAGCTCCACAGTGACTGCTTGATTTCTTAGCCTGTAGCAGAAAGTTCAGGTTTGAGTCAGGCTGTCCCATTTTGAGTGGCTTTCATAAGCAGGTAACCAAGTCTATTAGTGGGTTAGTGGAAATCCTGAGGAAAAAATAATATAAAACCAAGACCAATCTTTGAAGACCAGGACCGTTTTTATGACTAAGTGGACGTACAACTCTTGCACTATTAATAAAACAAAATGTATTGTTGCTGGGGGCTTTTTCCTGGTGCTTGGTCTTTTGAAGTTGTGCAATCTCAACGGCTATGTGCCAAGCACATACAAACAGGTAGTAAGAATCGTACTGCAAGAGTGGAAATTCCAGCAACTCACAAGTTGTATACTCTGTTAGAATATGTACATTCACAAGTACTCGACAGTTGCAGCAAACGAAATTGAGTCCTGGACGTTGAGTCCCATATTACCTCTAATATTCACCCCCTGCTACTTTTAGTGATCACTAATCAGATTGTCCTGATTGAAAATTGCAATCCAAGGAGTTTTGATCTGGGTGGTTGGGACATCTTTTCATTGTTTTCTATTCTTTGCCATATTAAATGAGGGGCTTATCCCTGATGACTCTGAGAATGACATTCTAATTCCTCTGCGACTAAAGCTTTCATTAAATTATCTACAGCATCCAATTGTAGTTATGTTAAAGATAAATTCTTAGATTAGGAGTCATGGTCCTCGGATTTCATATGTACTTGGATGTCTGCTTTGCCCCATTAAGTCAGACAGGAAGTGTTCATGGCAGTGTGCAAATGCGTGCACTTATAGACTTAAACAGGTTAAACATTTACACTGCACCTTTCCAGAATGTTGCACACTGTGGCATGTGCTTCAAAAGGGAGGGATGCTTCAGTCTATGCTGGAACCTCTCTTAAAGTGCATAGGTATTTTTGTTTGACTCAGGTCAGCTTCCCCTAGTGGTGCTGAAGGGCAGCATTTCCTGCCGATGCTCAGGCTCACCTTTCCCTGCTAGCGATAAGACTGCTCTTTATCTATCAGTGTTCTACCTTCAACCCTTCCCTCTGTGGTAAACCGCGCTATACCGGGCGCTGACATTAGCTGGCGAGCCATCGGCCGCCATCACCGGTGTAGGGTCGAGCCTCAGCTTGCAGCAGGCCGCAGACGGTGTATTGGCACACTCCTGTCATCTCCGCGTCAGGAACATAATTAAGTGAGAATCTGGATATCAAACCAGCCTTACACAGGAAACAACTTTGCTAGAAACGGGTGTCACCTCATCACAGCCAGCTGCGAGGTGACGCGTTATCT
Source organism: Lissotriton vulgaris (assembly GCF_964263255.1). Taxonomy (NCBI): domain Eukaryota; kingdom Metazoa; phylum Chordata; class Amphibia; order Caudata; family Salamandridae; genus Lissotriton; species Lissotriton vulgaris. The sequence continues at coordinate 894,145,605 of NC_141696.1, forward strand.
CAGAACCCTGCTTGATCATGGCAAGGACACCCCATCACAACAGCTACGCACGTGTGTTGTGTTAAAGCATGGGTACTCACAAAGTTTCTCTTGGGGCCAAATTTACAGTGCGGTTTGTGGCCGAGGGCCACACCAGTGGGGGCGGGGCTAGAACAAAAAAAAACTGTGACAATGAGGTTGAACACAGGCCCCTGCAGCAGATGCCTTCGTCCACTGAGCCACCAGACCCAGCATACACACATCTTTCCCTCTCTCTATCTCTCCCACCCTCTCTGTCTCCCTCCCTCTCTCTCTCTCTTTCCCTCCCTCTATTTCTCTGTCTGTCTCCCTCTGTCTCCCTCAGTCTGTCTGTCTCCCTCTCTCTGTCTCCCTCTGTCTCACTCACTCTGTCTGTCTCCCTCTCTCTCTCTCTCTCTAACGGTCTCCCTCTCTTTATCTCCCTCCCTCTCTCTCCCTCTGTCTCCCTCTCCCTATGTCTCCCGCCCTCACTCTCCCTTCCTTTGTCAGTCTCCGCCTGTCTCCATCTGTCTGTCTCGTTCTGTCTCCCTCTGTCTGTTTACCTCCATCTGTCTCGCTCCCTCTGTCTCCCTCCCTCTGTCGCCCTCATCCCTCTGTCTTGCTCCCTCTGTCTCCCTCCCTCTGCTGCCCTCCTCCCTCTGTCTGTCTCCCTCCCGCTCTCTGTCTCCCTCCCTCTCTCTGTCTCCCTCTGTCTGTTGCCCTCTGTCTGTCGCCCTCTGTCTGTCACCCTCTGTCTGTCGCCCTTTGTCTCCCTCTCTCTGTCTCCCTCTCTCTGTCTCCCTCCCTCTGTCTCCATTCCTCTGTCTCCCTCCCTCTGTCTCCATCCCTCTATCTCCCTCCCTCTGTCTCCGTTCCTCTGTCTCCCTCCCTCTCCCTCTCCCTCTCTCTCCCTCTCCCTCTGTCTGTCTCCCTCGGTCTTTCTCCCTCTGTTGCCCTTCTCCCTCTGTCTGTCTCCCTCTGTCTGTCTCCCTCTGTCTTCTCCATCCCTCTGTCTCCGTCCCTCTGTCTCCGTCCCTCTGTCTCCCTCCCTCTGTCTCCCTCCCTCTGTCTTCCTCCCTCTGTCTCCCTCCCTCTTTCTCCCTCTATCTGTCTCCCTCTCCCTCCCTCTGTCTATCCTGTACTCCCTCCCTCTGTCTCCCTCTGTCTCTCTCCCTCTGTCTCTCTCTCTGCCTCCCACGGTCTCCCTCTCTCTCTGTCTCCCTCTCTCTCTCTGTCACCCTCTGTCTCCCTCTGTCTCTCCCTCTCTCTGTATCCCTCTCTCTCTGTCTACCTCTCTCTTTGGTCTTCCTCTGTCTCCCTCCCTCTGTCTCCTTCCCTCTGTCTCACTCTCTCTATCTCTCTTCCTCTGTCTCCCTCCCTCTGTCTCCCTCCTTTTGTCTCCCTCCCTCTGTCTCCCTCCGTCTGTCTCCCTCTCTCTGTTTCCCTCTGTCTATCTCCCTCTCTCTCTGTCTCCCTCCCTCTCTCTGTCTGTCTCCTTTCCTCAGTCGCCCTCCTCCCTCTGTCTGTCTCCCTCTGTCTGCTGCCCTCTGCTTCCTCTCTGTCTCCTTCTGTCTCCGTCCCTATGTATCCCTCCCTCTCAGTCTCGCTCCCTCTGTCTCCCTCTATCTCTGTCTCCCTCCCTTTCTCTACCTCCCACTGTCTCTCTCTCTCCTCTGTCTCCCTCTGTCTGTCTCCCTCTCTGTCTCCCTCTCTCTATCTGTATCCCTCTGTCTGTCTCTGTTTCCCTCCCTCTGTCTCCTTCCCTCCCTCTGTTTCCCTCCCTCTGTCTTCCTCCCTCTATCTCCCTCTGTCTGTCTCCCTCTGTCTGTCACACTCTGTCTGTCACCCTCTGTCACCTCACCCCAGCTTCCCGGGCACACACACAGGCGCACCCGAGTACTTCACAGGTCTTTAAAAGACCCTTTACTTGTTAATGAGGCTTTTTGGGAATCACCCGGCCCCCATAGAGCAGAGTGTCTCGGAGTCCGCGCTGCTGACACTCTTTCTAAGGAATGCCTCTTTATCAGTGGTCAAAGTGGGGGAAAAAAAGTAAGGGAACTGTGGGCATGGAATCAGAGGGCGGGAATAACCAATGGATTGGGTCCGTGAACGGAGTCAGAGGTGTGGCCAGAAAGAGCAAATAATTTTAATTGTTAGTATTTGTTTGGCATTTCACTACCCAGTTACAGCTTATTATGGTATTTAATTCAACCAATGCATACTCTTTTGTTTAAGGTTTAATATGAGTTATTGACATTAAAATACATTCACAAAGTGGGATACGTTTCCAATCACAGATTGTCCCAAATACACTTAAAAATTGAAGCACAAGCAATTTGTCTCCGAGCCAATCAGTTTCTGTCATCAGCACTTCTCCCTTTTTCCACAGGAGCAGTTCAAACATCAATGGCAAAATATCCTAGTTTGCAATATTTGCCACATAATGCATCATCAGCTGCATAATTTGAAGATTTTAACTAATAAATTGTTTGTAGCTCGAGTGGATCAAAAGTTACAATAAAATATGACTTGTGTTTCTGTGAAGAGTACAGCCCTTTGCAAATGTTGGCTGATGCCTTTCTCACTGCTTCATTTGTATGTTACACTGGTACTAAGAAGGCAAAATCTTTGCAGAGACTGTTAGCAGGTGTAAAAATTTTAAAATAATAAAGTATCAGTAAATATAACGCATTACGCAGCAGCCTTTTTTTGTTTATAATTTAGGCAACACTGCAGCATAATTTTGTCCTCTATTGCGACATAATTCCAGTGACCCCAAAGCAGACAGCACATGTTAAAAGTGCGTGTGCTTGAAGCAGAGACCTTGAGTATTGGTGTGCGTGCAAATCCTGCATTGCTAACCCCTGGTGAGTTGCAACCACTACTGCTGAAGGTATACAGACAAAAAATCGAATCAAAAATATAGAATAGCAGTAATATCAAAGTGAAAATATAGAATGGACAAAATATCGAATGGACAGAATATAGTCAACAAAAATATCGAACTTAAGGTAAGTAATTTAGGGGCAGATGTATCAAGTGTTTTGCATGTCGCAAAAGCTGCGAATCTCTATTTTTCAGCGTTTGCGACATGCAAAAAAGAAATTGGCATGTATGAAAGAATTCGCATCGCACAATAGGAATTCGCATGTTTGCAAATTCCTAATGTGCGAGAATGGAGAAATCGCAGAATAATTAGCGAATCCTGATTTTGCATTGTCGCATAATAGCGAAATTCGCATGGAGATGTAAGACATTTTCGCAAATTGCGATTTTGCCTATTTTGCACATTAAGGAATCGCTATTAACACCAGGTAGAAGCAGGTGGTAAAAAAAAAAAAATCCTATAAATGACCTCCCAGAATGCTTTTTCACTGTTTCCAAAATGGCGGGACTGTACCTGATTGCCCGGAGGATGCGCATCCAAGCTCTTGGCCAGAGAAGACAACGGCAGGAAAGGATATTCCGATTACGTATTACGCTGTTCCAGCAGACACAGAAGGAGATATATGAAAAATACAGGCTACATCCCCACACCATTCTTGACCTCATTACTGAATTGAAACCATTTTTGACACACCCAACTGCCAGAACACAATCAATACCAACACATGTGCAGGTATTGTGCTCACTGCACCTGTTGGCTTCTGGCTCCTTTCAAACAGTAATAGCAGAGGTTGGTGGAGTCTCACAGAGTGCCCTATCACGTTTCTTCCATGTCTTCTTGGATGCAATGATCAGTAGACTTCAACATCATATATATTTTTCAAATACACATCAAGCCATACAGGAAGCCAAGTTGGATTTCTATCAAATTGCAAGATTTCCACATGTGATAGGATGCATAGATGAAACCCATATTGCCATCACCCCACCAGCAGCCATTGAATATGTATTCAGCAACAGAAAAAGCTACCACTCACTGAACATCCAGGTCATATGCAACGCTAAATACATAATCCAGGACATTGTGGCAAAGTTTCCAGGGAGTACACATGACTCTTACATCTTCAGACATAGTGCAATACATAGACGTCTCAGTGCTGGTCAGTTTGGAGAAGGATACCTGCTGGGTAAGTAATACTCATCCATCCTCCCTTCCACCCAACAAATGTAATGGAACTTAGAGTCACTTTTTCCTCTCTAACTTGCAGGTGATAGTGCCTACGCAGTGCGTGATTTCATACTCACCCCATACTTGAATCCTGCAAATGCAAGTGAAAGACGCTACAACAGGGCACACCGGTCCACAAGTGGGGTAATAGAACGTACATTTGGAATTCTGAAAAGCCGTTTCAGACGCATGCACAAAAGTGGAGGTGCATTGCAATACAATCCAGAGACATGTTGCAAAATAGTGACAGCATGTGCAATGCTGCATAACATGGCAATCCGCAAAGGCAGAGAAATTGAAGTGAGTGACTCAGACACATCTGATGATGATGATGATAACCCTCCCCCAAGAATGGCAGTGGCAGGAGTAGGAGCCATGGCTGGTCGTCAAAGGAGGGCAGAGATTACACGTAACTATTTTTAGGTGAGAAAAAAAACTAAACACCATTTACACTTTGCTAGTGTTCTTTTATTCAGAACATGCAAACAGTGCTATATGTATGTTTAATTATTTCTAATCATTGTGAATTTACATATCCATACTAGTAAAAACAAACAAAAAATAGTATCAATGCATGACTGCTGCATAGGTACATCAACATGGTAAGTCATTTTTTCTGTTGGCGGCTGCAAGCATGTTGCTCAAGTGGAGGCATGGCCGCTTGCTCTGCTCCAGTAGTGGAACGCCTTCCACTCCTGCGTTGCACCATGATGTTTGTTGGTGTGGGGTTGTTGCTACTCCTACTGGAGTTGTCCTCGCTTTCTCCCGAGCACAGGAGAGCCCTTGCACCTGAGTTAGTTGTCTGCATACTTTCCAATACCAATGTCATATTGTCCACACTCTTTCCAACTGAACGTGTGCATTCACTCAATTCACGCTGCATGTTCACACTGCGACGTGTGAAGTTGCTGGTGACTGCACATAGCCTGTTGATGGCTTTGGTGTAGTTGTGCATTGTGTCCTGCGCAGCCTGTGCAGCCCTGTTCCGTGCCTCCTCTGTGTTGACAAGTGTCAGGCAAAGTTTATCTATGGCATCAGCCATGCGTTCCTAGTTCTTGTTGGATTTGACTAGCTGCCTATTGATAGATCTCAGTGCCTTATGTTGAAGGCGTTGTACCTCAAGCATGTTGTGCTCAAGGCCTGCAAACACTGTCACTACTTCACTTTGTCCTGTGTTATTTACAGATGGCTCAAGACGGAATGCACGTGCCCTCCTTGGACTTTGTGATTGCTGTTGTGCATCTTGGGAGGATGAACCCATTGGTTCTAGAGGTAGAACTCGTCGGCGCTTCCTTTGTATGGTCACAGGGGCATTAGTGACTTCATTTTCTACATCTGACATCACATGGGGAGGTGACAATTCAACATCATTGTCAGTCCTGTCCTCACTGGTATGTCCTGTGAATGTAGAGTGCAAAATATGAATTTGTGTTCATGCCAAAATAAAAATTCTCATGGCAGAGTATTACTTGTACTGCACTGTTTCTGCATTACGAAGTCCCAATTTAAAAAGTTATATAAGTAACTATGATTGAGAGTGTTACTATGTCAATGGGACTACCACTCCCATAATGCATTGGTCTGTTCTTGTTTCACAGTGTTAATGGACTAATGGTAATCTTACATGCAGTGCACACACACACACACACACACCCACACACACACACACACATTCTTTGTACAAACACATGGGTGCACTTTCAAATCCTCTTACCTTCTGCTGTTGCTGTGGGTTCTGAGCTGTCAATGTTAGCCACTCCACTCACACTTTCAGTTGACAGTGTGGATTCTATCAGTTCCTCATGGGGTGTGGGTTTGTCCACCATGGAAGTTCCACCACCTGTTAGGTTGGCATCTTTGATCCGCTCAGCAAGTCTTTCTTTGGATCTGAGCCTCATGTCATACCACCTTTTTTTGATTTCATCAATGGAGCGAGTGGTGACTCCTACAGAGTTGACTTTCTCCTGGATCTCCAGCCATATTTTTATTTTCCTGGAGTCAGGTACCTTAAAAGATTTTTTCCCAAACAGGTCCTCATGGTTACACACCATTTCTTCTATTAGCACTTCTTGCTCCTTTTCTGAAAACTTCTGCTTTCTTTTTTTCTTTTCAATTGGCTGCTCCTCCTGTGCCTTCTGTGACTCCATTGCTGAACAAACAGGTCTGCTCTGCCTCAGCACACTCTTCCAACTGCCACTGGGTGTGGCTCTGGGTAGCAGGTGCAAGCAATCACTAGGACTTCCTGCTTGTGATGTCATCAACTTGTTCCTGCATTGCATGATTCCCGTTTTTGCGAATTCTTAAATTGCGAAATCGCAAATATGCGATTCGCACAATATTCGCATTAATTTCTGCGAATTTTAAGAAATCGCTATTTTCTCGCAATATTTTTGTTAAATACAATTTTGCGATTCCGAAATTGCGATTCGCAACAAATCGCTATTACGGACTCGCAAAATGGTTTTTTGATACATCTGCCCCTCTATATCGATTTTCATAAATATAGAAAGACAAAATATCAAAGTATATAATATAGGTATTAAATATATCGAATTTATAATAATATCACATTTTTTAAAGTGTTTTGTATGTTAGTATATGTGTGAAAAGTGTATATTTATTTTATAATTTATTTTAAGTAATTAATTTTATGTTATTTAATTTTTGCGTAATTTAATTCTGTAGCGGGTTGTGGGTTTATAGGGGAACAGGGTGGGAAGTAATTTAATTATAATGAATTAAATATTTACATTTATTTATTGGCATTTATTTTGAATTATTTGTTAATTAATTTTTAATTGGTAATTATTACATTTTAATTGGCAATTTATTTTACTTAATTGATTAATTGATAATTATGTTCATTTTATTAATTTATTTTCAGTAGCGGGTTGTGGGTTTATAGGGGAATAGGGTGGGAAGTAATTTAATTATGATTAATTAAATATTTTAATTTATTTATTGGTATGTATCTTGAATTATTTGTTAAATAATTTTTAATTGGTAATTAATTAAATTTGAATTGGCAATTCATTTTTATTATTGATTAATTGATAATTATGTTAATTTTATAAATGTATTTCCTCTAGCGTGTTGTGGGTTTATAGGGGAATAGGGTGGGAAGTAATGTAATTGTAATTAATTAAATATTTTAATTTGTTTATTGGTATTTATTTTGAATTAATTGTTAATTAATTTCTAATTGCTAAATAATTAATTGGCAACTGGTAATTGATTTGTATTAATAGGTAATGAATTTTAATAATTATTTTTTATTTGTATTTTTATTGATTAAATATTACATAATATTAAATAGGTAATTACTTTTAATTACTTTTTTATTGGTATTAATATTTAATTTATTTTTATTAATATATGAAGTATTTACTTTCCCTACTGTTGCACTCACTGGAGTGAGAATAGTAATTTTTACCCCTATGCTATCCAACGCTTTCCCTACTGTTGCACTCTCCGGAGTGGGAATAGTAATTTGTACCCCCACGCTATCCAACGCTTTCCCTACTGTTGCACTCACTGGAGTGGGAATAGTAATTTTTACCCCTACGCTATCCAACGCTTTCCCTACTGTTGCACTCTCTGGAGTGGGAATAGTAATTTTTACCCCTACGCTATCCAACGCTTTCCTATTGTTGCACTCTCTGGAGTGGGAATAGTAATTTTTACCCCTACGCTATCCAACGCTTTCCCTACTGTTGCACTCTCTGGAGTGGGAATAGTATTTTTTACCCTCCGGTTATCCAACGCTTTCCCTACTGTTGCACTCTCTGGAGTAGGAATAGTAATTTGTACCCTTATGCTATCCAACGCTTTCCCTACTGATGCACTCTCTGGACTGGGAATAGTAATTATTACTCCTATGCTATCCAACGCTTTCCCTACTGTTGCACTCTCTGGAGTGGGAATAGTAATTTGTACCCCAATGCTATCCAATGCTTTCCCTACTGTTGCACTCACTGGAGTGGGAATAGTAATTTTTACCCCTACGCTATCCAACCCTTTCCCTACTGTTGCACTCTCTGGAGTGGGAATAGCAATTTTTACTCCTACACTATCCAACGCTTTCCCTACTGTTGCACCCTCTGGAGTGGGAATAGTAATTTTTACCCCTACGCTATCCAAAGCTTTCCCTACTGTTGCACTCTCTGGAGTTGGAATAATAATTTTCACCCTCCGGTTATCCAACGCTTTCCCTACTGTTGCACTTTCTGGAGTGGGAATAGTAATTTTTACCCTTACGCTATCCAACGCTTTTCCTACTGTTGCACTCACTGGAGTTGGAATAGTAATTTTCACCCCAACGCTATCCAAAGCTTTCCCTACTGTCGCACTCACTGGAGTGGGAATAGTAATTTTTACCCCTACGCTATCCAACGTTTACCCTACTGTTGCAGTTGCTGGAGTAGTAATAGTAAATTTTACCCTCCTGCTATCCTACAGTAAAAATATTGTATATTATTAATTAATAATATGTTAATCTATATATGAGTTAAAAAATGTAATTGTATGTTTATTTTTTTAACTTAAATTAATTATTGGAGACTTTTAAAGTGATTTACGTATTTTTAAGTATGTTTTATTTAATTATAGTTATTATTTCATTAATTTTAAATTACTTTTAAGACATTTTTAAAAATTCGATATTTTGACTAACTATATATTTTTTTCTCGATATTTTTGATTAGATATTTTTGTACTTACAATTTTGTATATAGGACTTCGATATTTTTTGCTTTCTATATTTTTACTTCGATATTTTTAGTATTCTATATTTTTGTATTCTATATTTTGTCAGTGATGCCTGCTGTAACAAGGCCAATGGAGGTTCTGATGGATGAGGCGGACTAGCCTCAAGGGCAGGGCCGACTTTAGTGCAGGTCAGTCGCAGCCCATGCAGGTTAGAGCAGTGGCGCTGTGGGGCCGGTTGGGGGGTGGAGATTTCGACAGACGACCTTGTGGTCGTATGTCGAAAACTCCCCAACGCGGCCCCACCACTTTTACCTGCACAGGCCGCGGCTAGTGCTGGTGGAGCCCTGTGCAGCAATGTTTGTTGGTGTCCCCAAATGTCTGCCTCTCCCATGGATTCCCTCAATACCACCCTTTAACAGTGTCCCTCGAGCCTCCATAACCACACTCTCGCTCAGATACACTTAATTTGATTTACAGCACCAGTGATACCAATGTAGGGTGTCAGAGTACTTTACATCACACACATTACACATAAACAATCATACGTGTGTAAATCACTGTATAAGAAATATTACATAAGACTAACGACTACAAGGTGTAGGAGTCACAAGACAACCATTCTAGTAGGCAGTAATGAACCCTTTTTGCAACATTTGAATAATCAAAGACTGGGGAAAACCATAATGCTCTATTTTATACCTTGCAGTTTGCAAGTATGCATGCAGCTCTTAGATGATAGTTAATTGCTCACTGTTCCATGTTAGGATTTTGACTTATAAACTGCAAGTAACAAAAGGATCTCACTGACCTATTTACATTATGTGCACTTTGTGACGAGCATGATACATGTTCTTTGCAGCAGGCACATTAACCATCTGCACTACCTTTCCACCAGTAACAACTTCCACTTGGCAAAATTCCATCTCTCTGTAGGAAGAACAGTAATCACTGGTGTTATTGTGACATTGTTATTGTTGCCAAACATTGCTGGAGGGCAGGAAGAAGCCAGCAAGTGCTTTTCGAAGCATCATATACTTGCAAACATGACGCCCCCACCCGAAGTCAGCAACCAGTGCAATCACACCCGTAGCACCGCCCTAGAGCCGCCCTGCTCCAGGGTCCTGTGACCTCAGTAACAGAGTCACTCTTGCTCTAGGGTACTTCATAGGCCTGCCTGCAAGACTGGAGGTGAACTCCAGTATGGATTGTAGTGGAGAGGCCTTCAAGGTTAACCCACACTTGCCACTGCTAGGGTCCTCCTGCTGGTGCTAAGACCTAGAGGGCCTTCTAAGGTCTAGCATGGGAATGTGCTCCCTCAGGAGAGTAGTCTGGTGGACTGGTCAAGAAAGCTGTCCCTGGTTCCCCAGTTGCAAATTCGGCAGCTCTGACCATAGTGTCATATCCTCTCCCCCAATGAACACCATACTGCCCCACAGAGAGAAACTCGGACTACCTTCAGCTACAACCCAATTGTGCCCCGCTATAAACACCTGGATGCAACTCAATTCAAATTATGCACTATACAAGAGTACTATGCTGCCTGAAAAAATAACACTCAAGGGAATGCAAGATTAAGTAAAGCAAGTGAAATGTACGCAGAACAACATGGGCTACCTTAACGCTTTTACACTCATTCAGAAATCAGTGAGTGCTTTTGCATGAAAAGTTAAGGACATGACTACAGGGTCCGGAAGGGACCTGTTAAATGTCCATTGCTTATATCCTTACAAAACATATGTATGTAACAGTATGGTTTAAACAGTATGGTTTAAAAAGACCACATCCCTGAACAGAGAGCCACGCTGCACAATTTGTTTACCCATCAAGCATGTATTGCACAGTACCTCCAGTAATGGTGCACTTCCCCACCCAGGGAAAGACGAGAACACAAAAGTAGCGCTTTACTGACAAACTTTGTAAAATGGCACTAATGTGTTTCGGTCTGAATAAAAATCAATCTTGCCACTTTGCGACCGCTCGATATTTCTTTCATTAGTTTTTCACATTTAGGACCTTTTATTTCTCTTGATCCCAAGGCTGCACTTTGGAATATAAAAATGTACGAAAAAGACAACATTTACAGATAAAGGTTTTTTCATTTTTGGATATTTTTCACTGAGGAACAAATAAACGAAAGGAGAGGAAAGAGAGAGTAATGATCGTTTCTTGAAGTTGCGGTTTTCAGTAACCTGAGGAGGAGCGAGATAGAAAGAGAGGGAGGAAGAGTAAGAAAGAGGGTGGGGGAGTCAGATGCCAGTGGCAGAGCAGAAGTGGACCCTGTCCTTGTCTTCATTGGGCAAGAAGGAAAAGACAGAGTTCCTTTTCTTTCTCTGCCGACCCTGCCCGTCCCGAACGGCCCGAACGCTGAGCCTTATCTCTAGGCCTTGCATATTTCTGCCGTCCTGGGACACGTTTAAAAATGTAATAAAAAGTAGGGGAACGGAATCAATTAAATTCAAGAAGAAGGGGCACGCCGTGCCCTGCAGATCCCGCCCACTTCTACCACTGCTCTTAATTTGCAGCAGTTATGTGCTAAGTGCCAGTTAATACCGGCGTCATCCCGCGACACACACATCATTTGCAGGCGACACAGTACTGTGTTGGGACACACAGTTTGGAAAGCTCTGGGGCTGAAGGACCATTTCATGTAAGACTGTTCTTTTTTGTTCCGCATATCAAATGTGGGAGCCATTAGCATTATTGTGGTATTTTAGATTCTGTTTGGGGAGGAATGTAATGTCGGTCCTATGATGCCATAGGCGTGACCTGGGTCAGTCACTGTTAGAACAGGTCCGGGGGAATGCCATGTGGGATCTCCGAGACCTGGTAGAACAATGATGTGGTTGCGTATCATGTGAGCGTGTTAATAAAAGCAGCCTGTGCGGAAGTGACGACAGAGGCGCGCATACGAGGGAGCTCTCTTTGTATCTACTCCAGGCTCTGTGTAATGTGTCTAGCCCGCGTATGCCATTTGCTATGCGGCGCTGCGCGACCCTGGGCCTAGAAGTGTCGGACACTGATGGCGCATCACCGACACAACACATACAGATGTGTGTTCAACCGATATGCATCTATCTTTGAATTTTTATTATTAAAACTTTCATACCAAAACCATTTTAAGATGGTTTTCAATGCCTTCAAAGACGGCCATCTTTAAATGTTTTTTCATAAAAGACTTCCAAAGGAAACAAGCATTGGCAAAGCTGATAGGACTGCAGCAAATGCCAAATCAATTGGCGTTACCATTGCTCGCTTTGTGACGGGTGAAGTGAGGGGCATATTATCAAGCCTGGGCGATAAAATTATCGCCGCTTTATCGGCAGGAAACTGCCGATAAAGTGGCGATAATGGGCTTGATAATATGCTCTATGGAATTCCAATCAAAGCTCATGTTAGATGTCCTTCACATTTAACATGAGGTTCGATTGGAATTCCATAGAGCATATTATGAAGCCCATTGTCGCCACTTTATCAGCAGTTTCCTGCCAATAAAGCGGCGATAATTATATTGCCCAGGCTTGATAATATGCCCCTAAGTGCTTTGAAAACACACAAATAAAGCACAGTACTCAAATTCAGCACTAACTTTGCGTTTCCTGTCATACAAAACATAGCGAAAATGCCAGTCAAATCGAAATTTCAGTACATATCTTCTGTGTTGTGGGTAAACAAATGCAGGTAATAAAGAATGCATTTGCGCAAACGTGGTGAAAGGAATACCTTATTTGGAGTGTAAATTCAGATACCATCAACAGCAGCTCCAGTCTCTGGCATCACAGATCAACTGACGAAGCAGAATCTGAGATCACCCAACTCCGTTCGATATTCCATCTCCAAGCCCAGATCAAGTACAAAATGACAATACATGGAGGACATGCTGTAGAAGACTAATAGTCTTAAGGAATATAATCCAATTGAAGTTTATTGGTAGGTTTCCAATCACAGGAGGAGCGCCTCATCAGCCAGGAGTCCAAGCAGCAACTGACCATACACAACGGACACCTGGCTTCAGGAGGCGCCCTTACATTCAAATGAATACATGTGTACATTCTGTGCATGTGCTGGTACATGCGAGGACAAATAGCACGAGCACAGAACCATCAAGAATAACAATACACTACACATGCTGATTCGTGTTTCATTCTACTGGCACTCTCTGGGTCAAGGAAGATTACGACAAAAACAGAAGATCAACCACAATGCCCGAAACACGACAAAAATAACAAACATGAAACAGAAATATTAATTGAGCTGGATTTTTATAATATGAGAAAATATCAACCCAGATGTGAAAAATAAATGTCAGTAAATATATTTTATAGTACGGCACGAACAGTGTTAGGATGTAGGGATCAAGAGGTTTTGAGGAACATCAGAAAAATGCTATTGGGAGAATAGGCATATTCTTCAAAATGGCTTATGAAGGTAGTTACCACAGCGCGGATGTGAAGTGTTAAAACTAGGTGTTAAATATTTTGAGAATGTAAGGCTATTTAGCAAACGGGTGTCAATGTCTATTTTAATTAATCCCTAACAGACATGAAAAGTTCTAAACACCTCTTGAAAATCCAGCCTCTGAATGCATCTGATAATGAAAGCTGGTAATTAACACATCAGACTGTGAGTGTTGAATGTTTTATAGAAACACGCGCAATTAAGATGCATTAAAAATCAGATATTTTGTAAAGACAATATTGACATTGAGAAATCATTTTACAGACCTAATTAGAACAAGTCATTAATATATCATTTATGAAGTACATTTTTGACAACGTATGATAAGGGAAATCAATTATAGACGTTTTTCAAAGTACTTAAGTTGTCATTAAATGTATATTAGCAGTGTCGGACTAGAAACCCAAAGCAGCCGTGGCAATTTTGTCAGACCAGTGCCCACCACGGGGGCGGGGTGGAGGTGGGGGTGTGAAAGCGTGAAGCACTGCTGCTTAACAAAACCGTCCCCCAGCACAGATGCTTTTGTTACTGGAGGACGATATTGCTGTGTTGCTGCAAAACCTGCCCAGAGAAACAAAACCGGCCCCCACCGCTCCAACAGCAACCCCACCCTTCCAGCCTCCCGGGAATTGCCCGATGCCCGCTATGGCCAGTCCGGTCCTGTTTATTAGCCTACTACAGGTTAGGCTAATTTAGAATTAGAGCTTCTTGTTTACTTGCTAACATCATATCCATACTGGATATTTAACGGAGGAAGTACAAAATACTAAGGCCATGATTGTGAGTGAAATTGTATTTTTTAATCCTTGCACAAACTGCTGTTTGGAGAGAGTTAGGAATTCTGAATTGTGTGGTGTTTGCCACACCCAGGAATTACCGGTTGTAATATGTAGCTTACCCTTTGTTACATTTTGGCAGTCAAACTTAGTAGATTTTAAAAGGGGAAAATAGAACAGTATTCCCTGTAACAGCATAATAATAATAATCCATATTTATAAAGCACGAACATACCAGCCCTTAAGGTTTCAAGGCACTGAAGGCCGTTAGGGAGATTAAGTTAGCTAATGGCCAGAGTCACATGAGGCTAAGCTGAGCTGCTGCCGGCGATCGACCCGTGATCCACGCACCCCTGAGTCAGCAGCTCTAGGCGCTGCGCCATACCTCTCTCATGTGTATTTTGTGCAGTAAGCACCAACATCTGCATGTTATTTCCTAGAAATTCAGCACAGGTTCTATTTATTGCACCCCTTAAAAATATCAAACCCCTGGAAGAAGGTTTTTATTGGTTGCGATAAATAGCACTTATCCCTACAACCCACCCATGATCATGGTCTTAGATGTCAAAATGTGAAAGAGATAATAGAAAGTTAGCCATGAGAAATGTTCTAATATCTTTTCGAAGGTATTATGGAAAAGGACAGCCCTATTTGAGTGAGCAACTTTCTTGCCAGTGTGGAATCGGGAAAAATCTGCAAGGCAGATGGAGAAAGGGCTAAGAGTTCAATGACAAGAAAGTTTAAGCCCTCAGTGCAAAAACTTGAGGCAAACAATATTTGAGCTGGTTGACCTCTTAGTTTTTGCTTTGTTTTTACATTTTCATTGAAAACATCAGGTCAAAAGGGTGTGTGGACCTTTAATTACCTTAGATCGCTGTGTTTTTTAACCCATTTTTTTAGCACTAGCTCCTAACTCTTGTGAACATGGGAAAGCTGGGATTTACATCTAGATTTTCTTACTCATTTCTAGAATCCCAAACCAGGTCGACTGGATCTTTTTCCCTGTTCTAGAAGAATAAAGGGAAGATTTTACAACCGCTTTGAACAACTTCACCATCAAATCCAAATTAAACTCAAAGGACCACTGACTACGACTGAAGGCTAAAAGATTTATTACAAAGCCAAAAATAGTTGAACATAAAAACATCTCAGCAAGAGGTACAGAAAATAAACTGGCACTAATACAAACATAATTCTACGCAAGATTCTCAGACGACTCAGAATACAAAGCAAAGTCAATTTGAGTAACATTAGGCAACCGAGAACAGTCCCAGCTCGAAGTTTGGACTGCACATTTACAAAAGGAAAGAACATGGTTAGTCTGTCCCTAAACAATTCTAGAGTGACATCCCTACTTAACATTCCCTTCAGACCAGAATAAAGGTGTCAGCAGTGAAGACTTCCAAAGAAGTACATTCAATTTCTCAAGCAGATAGTCTAACTATTGAGGTCGTTCTAAGATGCTCCTTCTTACACCTCACTCTGCCCTAAGGTCCCCAAACTCTCTCTACAGTTACCTACATCCTGCTCTGTCAATCCCCTAACTAAATTCTGCTCTCCACCCTCGGGTGCTCTCCCTAATACAAAATCCCCAAAACAGTCGACTCACCCAGAGGTACGCCCCTCTGGCAGGTGAAGATCTTCGTACTTTTTCAGTATGGCACCTCTCCATCAAGCGTCCGTTGGTGCGTCCTTGGGTCCGAGGCACCTTCCTCGCTAAATGTTGCACTCCCAAATTCTTTGGCAGCTCCTCTGCTCTCGCGCCTACTATCCTAACTCCTAAACAATGAACCCTTCTACCTAACGAGCCTTGTGGCCTTGCTCCTTCAAGCTGAAATACATGGGAACATCTCTGCAAACATTTGAAGTTACAACTTAGGATTTGCTGAGGACAGCGTTTCCCCCCGAAGAGAGAAAATCTTTCCTTCGCGACTAAGGGTAACAAAAGAAAATACAGTTAGGCCTCTACTGGCTTTAACATGTCCCAGGCATTTGCAGGTTTAAAGACATTTCTAATACAACATGATATTACATTTCACCACTATAGAGTATTAATCCTGCTTTCAATGTGAGCACTACCTTTCATATTAAAAGCCTACATTAATTCACTCATTAATAAGATATATTTCAAAAGCATTTCATTAGTAATATGACATTCCACATATTATTATACTTCTACATTAGGCAACACTACATTTCGACTAGAATACTACATTGGTCTCTGATTAATAACCACATCACTACATATCGTCATGATTCCCAGCCTAACGTTACATTTCTAACTACATCAGTAAACCCTCTAAATATGTGGGAGCTGACTACTCTGGCTTATGGTGCACCCCTACAATTTTCAAGAATAACATGGCGCTCTCTCAGGCCCCCCTTTTGATGACCCGTGTCATCACACACTACACCACCCTTAGGGAAAAACGATTTATACAGAGCTTGTTGCCATTCTCTTCTCCTGAGCAACTCCATGTTCTTCAAACTTTGATATTGACTGTCCTGCAGTCTCTCCATTCGCCTCTCTTACATTCTTAACGACCATTCAAGTCAGCTTGACTTGTACCACTTGTACGCTCTAACCAAACCCCACAATCCAATCACACAACACACCACTATTATTATGGGCTTCAAAATGTAACCAAGAATCCATTTTCTGAGATTCGCAAACCAATTTCCAACCTTACTAAAACCCTTTCCAACCTTCTCCCACACTGTTTCTCCAGTCAAGTCCTCAATCTCATAATGAATCGCAGTAATGTTGCTTATATATTTCTCCAGATCCTTGCTGCTGTCCGATATATAAGTGCAACATTCTTGAACCTTTAAAAGTTTACAGACTCCTCCCTCTTTAGCTAGAAGGACATCTAAAGCAAGACAGTTTTGTAAAACCATAGTCCTTATTGACAACATCTCACCTTCAACCAACACCAACAACTTAGCCGTAGTCATTGACAACTCATCCACAACAGTCGCCAACATTCTTATCTTCACATCATTCATGATCACTCCTAAAGTTAGTATCATTGCTCCAAAAATATCCCCAACTATGGCTCCCGCACTTTCACCTCGCTTCACTCTCACATGTTGTCCTCCTTCGAGAAGCACAAAATCTTCTGTATGATATATTTTAGGGAAAATGATTGCTAAATAGCACATACCATTTCTCAGGCAATCGCACATAGGCATTCCTCCCACAGACAAAATACACCATCGGAATCACTTGCACCACGCTCTGCAAGAAATCCTTTGCATAATAATCCAAAGAGAAAGTATGCTCACACATGGTGTGACCTACGTTGACATTCTCGTAAAATGTCTGTGGTCGGTGAATGCACAACTTCCCCTTCTGTACTTCATCTAGAGCTATTGGACCATAACTCCCTTTAGACTTGTGCAACTTCTCTTCATCTGTCCAATCCATTTTGCCTTGTCCTAAATCTCGCAACTGTTTTTACTTTCGATATCTATCTCCTACCTGATCAATGAATTTCTTCTCTGTATCTGCCAATAGGCATGTCAGATTATGACGATGTGCAAAAGCTGTATCTAACTCCTGGGTTGGAATAAAATACGTTCCAAGCCTGTCTTCTGACTTATAATAATCATACTTGTTCAAATGTTTATATGCCGGTACTTCAGGAAGCACCCCATCATAATTCGAAAAGAAATACTCGAAATCATTGCGACCATAAAATATGCTAAGCAGCAAACTACATGAAATTCCATATGTCAATGGAAGATGGTGATATCTAATACCCTCATCTACAGAAGCTGGCAATTGCATACACACAGCAATCTTTTGCATCCATTGCATCAATATACTCATACAACAATTTCGCATACGCATTAAGCTTGAAATTACCCTTAGACAGATCTGCATGTAATCTATGACTTTCTTCTAGCAACAAAGCTCTATCGTGTCCTACCTTAACCTCTTCTTTGCTAGGAGTAATAGGTGTAGATGTACCCTCAACCTCTACGGCCTGCTCATGTGGTGCCAAATACAAAACTACAACTACTAAAATAATGAAGAGTACCACTCCTCCTATAAGTGTGCCTACAATGCACCTAGCTCTACGATTTGGGTTTCCAGCCTCCATAGTTTCAGGACTGGTTTTTCAATATATTTGTTCAACAGCAGTGTCAAAATTCTCTTTCTTCCTTCTTCCTGTAGAAGCACTCGAACCACACCTCACAAGCTGAAAGTCCCTTTTTATTTTCAGTTCCTTATTTACAGCAAACAATAGACAACCCTAACCCTTCTCCGTCCTCTATGGGAAGTCCCTAAATTTCTTCTTCTTCCACTCGGACCTAGGTTATTTACAACAAGTATTTACAAAAGTCTCATTCATCAATAATAAGATTTGTTCCAACCGCTTCTAGCACATATTCCAAAAGTTCAAGACGAATAACAATAGATTCTGGAGCTGATATTTCAGGGCCAAATGTAGGAAAAAGCAACCTACTCAAAATCAGATGACGAACTCTGCTTAAAATCAGTGGATTCGGAACAGTGATGGTCAGGACAGCTTCGATCTCAAGTCCTGGCACCAAAAACAGCACGTCCAGTTTGATGTTAGGACTGTTACTCATCACTGTCACTGCCCTCATCCTCCCGCATCCCAATATGCCTGGCATCATTCACAGGATATTTCCACTCAGGAGTCACTTACCTCTGACAAGGCACCCTTATTCGCCTTGATCTTCTCAGTCCTCCACAAGCTTGCCTTTCTCCGTCTCCGTCTGATTCAGACTCCTCTGACACAGGAGCAAGATCCTTCTTGGAAACCAACCTTAGGTTCAGCCGCCTTTGTCTTCCTGGCCACTGCTCCCCCGATCTGCTGGTACTCCTGCTTGGTACTTGCTCACTTTGCTCACTGTTCTCTTCAGCTGAGTTTGGCTTTGGGTCACTTTCACAGTCACTTCCCTTTTCTGAGACAGTCTCAGACTCACTTCGGTTGTCACCCCCTTCAACTTGATCCGGTGAGTCACCAGCTTCTTCAGACACCCTCACAGCTTGGCTTGTCCTCTCCTGTGGCCCTGCCACTTCAGCTGGATTTTCATCAGGGAGAGGAGCTGTTTCTTCCAAGGGTGCTGGAAATCGATGGGTGTGTGAAGCATGCACCCAATTTGTTAGCCCTCCACACTTCATAGCAGTGTTTGCTACAAGGAAGACTTGGTAGGGTCCTTTCCAATGAGCATCCAGGCAGCTCTTTCTCACGTGCTTCCGAACCAGCACCCAGTCCCCCGGACTCAGGTCATGGCAGAGATCACTGGAAGCCGGAACCACAGCAGCCTGCACCTGATGGGACACAGAACGGATGACATCAGCGAGTCCCTTGCAATAATCAAGCATCAGACCATCTGTGATACTCAGCAAGGCTGTCAATGGCACCGCTGGTAACCTCATTGCCCTCCCATCAGCACTTCATGAGGCGATAGACCTGTTCTCATGTCTGGGGTACTGCGCCTACTCATTAGTACCAAAGGCAAGGCATTTGGCCACTTAAGAGACGTGGATGAACACACTTTCGCCATCCAAGCTTTTAAAGTTCAGTTGACCTGCTTCACTATCCCAGACGCCTCTGGTTGGTAACTACAATGGAGTCTCTGATCAATGTTCAGTGCTGTGCAAAGCATCTTCATAATCTCACTATGGAAGTGAGTTCCTCTGTCCGATTCCAAAGAGGTCGGGACCCCGAATCTAGGCACAAGTTCCTCAACAATAGCTTAGCTACTGTAAGTGTGTCGCACCTGCGTGTCGGGTATGCCTCCACCCACCATGAGAACACACACACCACCAACAAAATGTATTTTAAATGATTGCATCTGGGCATCTCAATGAAATCCAATTGCATCCTATTGAACAATCCCCCAGACCTCCCAATGTGACTCATGGTGACTGTAGTTCTCTTCCCAACATTCATTTGTTGACACGTAACACCCCTTTGACAAACAGCATCTGCCACTGCATGAAACTTTCGATTGTACCATGTTTGTCTGAACACCCGTACCATCGCATCCCTTCCCAAATGAACTGCACCATGAATTTGTCTCACCATCGGACTCAACAGCTCATCTGGCAACACCGCTCTCCCATCAGTCGAGACCCAAATGTCCACATCTCCTTTCACACAGCCTGACTTGATCCACGCATTTTTCTCATAGTCCGACACCTGTTCCTGCATGCTCCTAAGATCATCCCAAGTATCTGCCATGACAAGCATCATGTCTAACTCCGTTCTTTCCTCGGATCCCTCTATTACTTGTTCAGTGAATAAATAACCTTGTTCGGCACAGAATTGTGCAACTTCGTCCTCATAGCGGTTTCCAAGTGACATGAAATCTGTCCCTTTACCATGACCCGTGCACTTCACAACAGCAATTTCTAAGGGGTCTTGTAATGCTTCCAAGAGCAGCCTAACAAATTCTCCATTCCTGATGGGTGTTCCTGACGACGTCATGTAACCTCTCTGAGACCATAACTGTCCATAGTCATGAACTACACCAAACCCGTATTGGCTGTCAGTATAAATGGTAATCCAAATTCCCTTTGCTGCCAGGCAAGCACGAGTCAAAGCTATGAGTTCGGCCACCTGAGCAGAGTATACTTCTTCCAGGCAAGCAGCTTCGACAACTCCTCAAATAGTGCATACAGCAAATGCTGCTCTCAACTGACCAACACTGTCTCTTATGCACGAACCATCAACAAAGAAATTCTCATCAGGGTCAAACAATGGTTCATCGACAATGTCAGGTCTCAGTTTGGTGCAAAGTTCAGTCACATCAAGACAATCATGGTCCTCACAATCTTCATCAAGCGTGTTTGGCAATGGCATCAAGGTGGCAGAATTCAAAACAGAGCACCTCCTAGGGGTCACATTCTCCGCAGCAAGTATAACCTGCTCGTAGCACATGAGCCTATTATTCGTAAAGTGCTGTGTCTTGGTCCTGGTCATCAGTAGCTCAACTGAG
Source organism: Lissotriton vulgaris (assembly GCF_964263255.1). Lineage (NCBI taxonomy): Eukaryota > Metazoa > Chordata > Amphibia > Caudata > Salamandridae > Lissotriton > Lissotriton vulgaris. The sequence goes on from NC_141696.1 coordinate 894,166,635, forward strand.
TGTGGCACATAAACAATCAATGGATGACACATCACAATGCTTTCACACCTTTCAATGCTGACACCTGTTGCAGCAACAGATTTCAGACATCTGGGCAACGATGAAGCTACTGAATCTAAAGTAGCTGTGAAATAGGCAACTGGTCCATGGGCACCTCCATGATCCTGAACTAGGATTGATAATGCACAACCCTCTCGTTCACAGCAAAACAATGCAAAAGACTTATTGTAGTCAGGCATTCCCAATGCCGGAGCATGACAAAGGTCCTCTCGCAACTCAAGGTTAGCCTTCATACAGTTGTTGTCCCATGGTACCGGATCGCTCATGTCCTTGTGCGTCAATCTCTGCAAAGGCTTTGCCTTTAATGAGGAGTTGGCAATCCACTGGCGGCAATAGCCAACCATCCCTAGGAACATCCTGACGTCTCTCTGTGTTGAAGGCACCATCATGTTCAGTATTGCCTCAATCCGGTCAGGTGACACTTCCTCTTGCCCTTCTCTATTCTGTGTCCCAGGTACTGCACCTCGTTCAAGCAGTACTGTAACTTTTTTGGTGACACCTTGTTTCCGTTCTCTGCCAAATGATTCAGTAAAGCAATTTTATCAATCCTGCATGCATCCTCAGTCTCTGATGCAACCAGGAGGTCGTCTATGACTAGAAGAGAACGGAGTTCTGTGGCCGCACTAGACTCTCAAGATTCTTCTTTAACCTCTTCGATGCTGATGACGGCTCACGGCCGTCATGCATCACGGTGGGCGTGTGCTGATGACGGTCGGTAGTGGTCATGACCACGCCCGCGATCAGAACCTTCAGCACTGCGGCGGAATTCGCGCCACAGTGATGAGGTTAAGATCTGATTAAAGATCGATGGGCTCTTTGTGTACCCCTGAGGGATACGACACCACATTAAGACACGACTTTCCAGCTTGAAAACAAATACAATTTGGCTCTCCTCATGCAGAGGTATCGAGAAGAAAGCTTGACAGAGATCAATCACGGTGAACCACTCAGCTTGGCCCAGGATCTGAAATAGGATTACAGATGGATTCGGTACCACTGGATAACAAGGGACAACTATGTTGTTTACTCGGCGTAGGTCCTGCAAAATCCTGAACTTCCCACTCGGTTTCTGCAGTCCCATGATTAGCCAGTTACACAGACTCCCCAGTATCTCCATCAGTATTCCCTGCTGAATCATAGACTCAATCACAGGCTTTATTCCTGCAATCGTTTCTGGGGTCAAATTATACTGCGGTGTTCTGGGGAAATCAACATTCTTTTTAACCTGAATCTTAACTGGCTCAACACCTTTAATCAATCCTATGTCTTCTCCAGTAATGTCCCACACCTCCTGTGAAACTGAGTCTCTCAAATCAAAAGGAAGCTCTTCCACTGTCAAAGCTGGGTACATCTCTATGCACACATGCTGATTCGCGACCCTTAAGGTAGCATCATCGTCATTAGTCTGCAATTCCACTCCCTTAAGGGTGCAATAGATGGTGCAATTAAGTTTGCACAGGAGATCCCTCCCTAGCAAACAAACAGGACTTGAATCACACACCTCAAATTGATGTCTATTCCTGAATGTTCCTATCTTCACAGGAATCGGTTCTGTCAGAGGATTTGTCATTTTCCTATTAGCAACACCCACAACTTGGATTGTCTGTCCTGAGAGGGGTAGGTTGGGGACTACTGCAGATCTCACAGTAGAACGGGTAGCACCAGTATCAACAAAAAAGGTGGTAGGGTGACCATCAACATCAGCTTCCACAAATGCTCCCCTCTGGTCTACCTCCAAGACTGCCCCAAGAGTGCAATCCCACTCCCCTCTCAGGCACCATCATGCCAACGGGTCTAGGTAACAATCATCGCTCTCTTCAAAGAGAGGTATCTGCCGGTAAGTCTGAGTTCCTGTCGATATTTTCGGTGGCTGGGGAACCTGTACTCCAGAAGCCGAAGTCCCCCCTTTTATCAACTTAGTCTTTGCCACTGATGTCGCCGTCACCTGAGGTACCTGTTCCTGAACAATTTCCTCCTCCTGCTGCTCCTGATTTGTAGGATTATAGGGACACTCGCGTCTCCAGTGTCCAATCTGATGACACTGGTGGCACTCAGTAGTCTTTTTCAACGTTGCTACATCTACCCTTGGCTTGGAGTCGACCCCTTTTCCCTTTTTCTGACCATTCTGTTTCCTCCCCAAGGTACCCCCCCCCTGATTGAAACTGCCCACCCTTGTCAGCAGATTGCATCTGGACCAGCATCAGCGTGTCCTTGAACTTTTTATGCTTCAAATCGATTTCATCACTACAGTACCTAGCATACCTCAAAATCCCGTCCAGCGGTTTGTTCTGCCAACAAATCAAATGTTGCTGGATCATAAGACAGATATCAGGCCTCAATCCTAGAACGAACTTCGAAACAAACTGTCCCATGTCTCTAGGATCCATCACATCCAACCCACTGTACTGCATAAAGACCTGTAATAGCCGTTTGTAGTCTCTGTAGGCTCCTGGACCGTCCAATCTATCTTATCCCAGTAAATATCCTGTGGTGGTACCTTAGATTTCAACCACGTAATCACTTGTTCATATTTTTTCATTACAAGAGGTGACGGTCCATTTGTAGCAGCATCTCTTTCTGGCTCCACAGTGGGCCATTCAACTGCAACCTTGCATGCTACCCACAAGTCTCCTGGAACCACAATGTCAAACAACGTGTTCAGATCAATCCACACCACCTTCGAAATCTTAACAAACCTCTCTACCTGCTTATACCACTCAACTGGGCTCTCTCGCAGCTTTGGGAAATCATTCGTAAAGGCAGCCAAATCTCCCCGACTCCAGGGTACGTGTACATATCCTCCATTAGCCACCTCCGCAAAGGGTATGCTTCAATTCCTGTCATTCCTCCTCCTGGAGAGGGTGTCTCAGTCGTACTCCTTATAACACTCTTTTTCTTTGACAACCTTTCTTCCCATTTATCAAGTCTACTCCAAGCTCGTATGCCTATGATCAGTACCCGAATGTGAGTCTTTAGGTCAATCACCCTCTTCTCTTCTAGGTCTTGATCAGTATAATGCAATCTGTGGTTTCCCTGCAGCATTTTCATCCTAGACAAGTCCACATCATATTTATTTGCTAATTCAGTCAGTTTCTCATCGGTCGACCTAGCCTTCCGAGTCACTTCCTTCGCTAAAAACAACAACTCATCTAGTTCGTAAAGCTCAATCCTCTCTAAAGGCAAGTTTCCTTCAACAATCTCATCCACTTCTGCTTTTAATCGCATCACGCCAATTCTTTTTGCCTTTATTGCTGCACTCAAAGTACCTCGGCTAGAGCCACTACTCCTCTCTTCACAAACACTGTTCTGTTCTCTACTCCTATTCACTTCAAATATGCCTCTGAAAGGCGTCACGTTCTCGACACTTCCCTTGTCCCAGTCCTCCCTTGGCCTGTAACTCTGAGCCCCTTCAATTGTCTCCCATATTCTCAAATCTGGCCTCAATTCTCCAAAAGATTTTGGTCTCGGACCCCTCAAGTCCATCTGACCTCTCGAAGACTCCGCTGTCGCTGGCATGGGGGTACTCTATTCTGTAGGCCTTGGCATTTGACTCACCCCAACCATCACACTATTCCTTCCACTGCCTATGCTCCCTTCCATACCCATCTGTGATGGACCTCCACTTCGCATCTGCTCTGGATTATGTACTGACACTATAGGGCCAATGGTAACCAGTACTGTAAGAGCATCCGGCAACCTCTAAGAACTGACACCTTCTAAATTCTGTCCTTCCCCTGTCGAGAGCTTTCCCACTACCTCACCTCTAGGAGGAACTTGCGGTACCCTCACTTCTTCGACCAGGGCTGACTTCTCCTCACCTGACTCTGGGTTGTATGGGGGTGGTCTCCCCGACAACAGCCTTTCTATCAGGCTGTGATCCGTATAACTGTCATTGTCCTCTGTGCTCCTCTTCTGTATCTCCCCTGCCTTTACCAACAGCAGGTATAATCTGTCTCCTCCAAACGTCTGTATTCTCCATTTCTTTTCCAATGCATCCCACCTTGCGTCTTGGACTGCCCTAACTGATCTCTTCACTCTTTCCTGTCGCCTGTCCCTGTTTATTTCATGCGCCGCCCTGATCCATTCATTCAATGCCTCAAACTGTGTCGGCCTAGGAAAAGGTCGCAAGGAAGCCATAATCGCCTTCAACAGATACAACACTTCCAATCTGAATGTTCCGTATCTAGGGAAAGTCAACTCCTCATTTCAATCTGTCATCTTAGCCCAATTCCCGAGCCACAATATAGTGTGCAACCCAACATTTGTAGCCATGTAATGAGCCGGAGTATCCTCGGGTGCGGCCTCTTCTCCCCCCCCGAGGTTCTAACTTGTTTTCTTTTCTGAACAAATCTCGCAAAACTTTAAAACATTTCATGATGAAAACCAGCGTTTCTTCTCTCGCAGTGCTCTTTTACTTCCTGATGACAATCCACCAATCCCAGCATGGCTTCACACCAACCGCCCTATCCCAGCGCGGCACATACTGACGTCACTCGCCTCCGCTTCGCAGCAGTTCCCCTCCTTTACAGTTCGCCTCTCACTCACACACAAGTCCCAACGAATGTTCCCTCTAATTTTTCTTTCTTATATGCAGCAATAGAATGTTGGTGTGCACTCTTTTATTGCCTGTGTGCGCAACTGAGTGATAAGATGTGCAACAAGGCAAGTCGATCCGCTACCACTTATAGGTAAATATCAAGCATTGATATTGTCAATAAGCCTTGCTTTTAATTTAAAGGGATTTCTTGATCACTGATTGGTTTAAGCACTGAATAAGTCCTCACACATGAACCCTGTCAATCATCCTTGCGAATCCATAAATCACTTATTCATTCTTGCATTCATCAACTAACTGAGAGAGCACCATGTTGTTTTGAAATTTGTAAGGGTGCACTATATTCCCAAGTAGTCAGCACCCGCATATTTAGAGGACCTACTAACGTAGTATAGAAATGTAACGTTAGGCGGAGAAACCGCATGATATATGTGTTAAGAGATTAATGGGTTTAAGCAACATGTAGTATTGCCTAATGTAGAAATGTAATCCTATGCGAAATGTCGCATTAGCAAGGATGTGCCTTAGTGAGGTAATATACGCATTTATAAATGAGTGGATTAACGTAGAGTTTTAATATGAAATTGTATTGTGTGTTTTGAAGGTAGAATTGATGCTTTATAAGAGATGACATGTAATGTTTTGTTATAATAGAAATGCATTTAAACGTGCAAGGGCCTGGGACATGTTAAAGCCAGTAAGAGGCCTGACTGTATTTTCTTAAGTTAGCTTTAGTCGAGAAGGAATGATTTTCTCTCTTTGGGAAAGAAGCTGTCCTCAGCAAAATATTAAATCATAACTTCGAATGTTTGCAGAGATGTTCCCATGTATTTCAGCTTGCAGGTGCAAGGCCACAAGGCTTGTTAGGTAGAAGGGACCACTGTTTAGGATTTAGGATAGTAGGCACAGATGGAGAAAAAGCTGCCAAGGAATTCGGGAGTGCAACATTCAGCGAGAAGGTGCCTGGGACCCAAGGACACACCAACGGACGCTGGATGGAGAGGTGCCATGCTCGAAAACTCCGAAGATCTTCACCTGCCAGAGGGGCGTACTTCTAGGCGTGTCGATTGATCTTGGGATTTTGTATTAGGGATAGCACCCGAAGGTGGAGAGCAGATATTGAGAGGGAATTGACAGAGCAGGATGTAGTAAGTTATAGAGAGAGAGTGTCTTGGGAACTTAGGTAGAGTGAGGTGTAGAAGGAGCATCCTAGAATGAGCTCAATGGTAGATCATTGACTTAGCAAATAGTGATGGTGCTTCTTTGGAAGCCTTCACCGCTGACACCTTTATTCTTGTCTGATGGGAATGTTCTGTAGGGATGTCATCTTAGAGTAGTGTATGGACAGACTAATCATTTTCTTTTTCCTTTTGTAAACGCAGTCCAAACTTCACGCTGAGACTGTTCTTGGTTGCCTAATGTTACTGAAGTTAATTTTGCTTTTTATCCTGAGCCGTTTCAGGATCTTGCATAGAATTATGTTTGTATTGGTGCCAGTTTATTTCTTGAACCTTTTATTGAGATGTCTGTATGTTCAACTTGTTTTGGCTTTGTAATAAATCTTTTAAAATTTCAGTGGTAGTCAGTGGTCCTTTGAGTTCATTTGGATTTATGTGGAAGCGATTTAAAGTTATCAATGCAAGATCTTCCTTTATACTTCTAGAACAGGGAAAAAGTTCGGTCGACCGGGTTTGGGACTCTAGAGACGGGTAAGAAAATCTAGAAGAAAAACCCAGCTCCCTCATTACACAACCACAATATAGCACATACACAGTATAGTAGAAAAAATACAACATGCTATTGGCTAAAAATGGCAGACATATCTGTGCAATAATAAAGTTAAACAAAGCAGTTCATTTCTTGCCCTCTGTTTGTGCCTTCTCTGTTCATTTCTTGCCCTCTGTTTGTGCCTTCTCTCCTCGTTTCTTGCCATCTTTTTGCCTTTTCTGCTCATTTTTTGAACTCTGTGCCTTCTCTGCTTTTTTCTTGCCCTCTTTTTGTCTTTTCTGCTCGTTTCTTGCCCTCTTTTTGCCTTTTCTGTTCACTTCTTGCCCTCTGTTTCTGCCTTCTCTGTTCATTTCTCACCCTCTGTTTGACTTTTCTGCTTACTTTTTTGCTCTCTGTTTTGCTTTTTTCTGCTCGTCTCTTGCCCTCTTCCTGCTGTTTTCCTTTTCTCACTGCCCAGTGCCCTTCCTTCCCTCCAGGACACCGTCCCTGGCGGAGTTCAGATACAAACTCTAAACTTGGCTTTTTGATGGGGGTGAGAGAGCGCAAAACTGTGTTAGAATTTGTAGGGGTGCATCATATTTACAAGTAATCTGCACCCGCATATATAGAGGATTATAATCATGTTTAAGTGTGACACAACTGTGAAACCATGTACCCGAATATACATTATGCCATGTTAACTTAGAAATGTATTTGTGAAGTAATGCTGATTCAGTTAAAAGATGCTTAAAGGGGCATGGATGTATTTTAATGCACGTTTAGTAATTCATTATTATATTCATGTAACGGCATAGAAATGTTTAGTGGGAAAATGTATTCTTTCTTTTGCTATAATGATGTAGGCCTAACAAGTTGAATTGTTTGCCAATGTTAGGGGGTGACATCTCGAATGTGCAGAGGCCCAGGTGGGGATAGCGGATTGTGTAGGCCGAGCTAGGAATGTTTCTGCTAACGTTAAATCATGGAACTGCCTTTTTCCTAGAAGGTTGCCTTAAAGAATTAATTGCAAGTAGCATGTTGTTGCGAATCGATTTATGTGCGTTCCTTTGCAGGTGCAAGGTTAACCAAAGATAGTAGAGAAGGGCCCATTGTGTATGAGAGTCAGGATGGTAGTTACAGACCCGGAGGAGTGGCTATGGAATTTTAGGGAAGCAACTTCAAGAGGAGAAGACTGTGGGACCCAAGGCCGTTTTTCAACAAACAAGGATGAAGACATCAGAATGAAGACCCTTTGAAAACTAATACTTTCAGAGGGGCGTCCCCGGGAGGAAAGCAGAGTAGAAGCGCACGAGGGCGAAGAAAGATGCTGGGTAGGCAGAGAGCTGCTGTGCGAGATGAACTCAAGAGGCTAAGTCCGAACTGAGTGAATGAACTTCTTTGGAAGTTACCACGGCTGACACCTTTTGTTAGGAGAGAACCTGGTTTGTAGGGATGACACTTAGTATAGTGTAGGGACAGACTTATCTTGATGTATTTCTTCTTTTCTTCCATGCCTACCAAGACCCAAATGATAGCAATTATTGCAAGCCTGGTGGTCTTGGAAATTATATTAGTGTTGTTTCTCAGTCGTCTGAGACTTTTCCGTAGGATTATGTTTGTATTAGTACCTGTATATTTGCTGAACCTTTTACTGAGGTGTTTATATACACAACTGCTTTTGGCTTTATAATAAATCTTCAACTTTGACCTTTTGTCAGTGGTTCTTTGGGGAAGGAGATGGAAGCGGTGAAAAGTGATTTGTTGAGAAAGATTACCTTCTACACTCTATGACAGGTAAAAAGGTCTAATCGACCTGTGACGGGATTCTAGAGAGTGGTTCTAATTCTAGATTGAATTTCCCGGCTTTTCCAGTTGGTAGCAGAGTAGGATGGTTTATCTTCTGGAGTGAAGGTAATCCACATAGGTTAAGATTTCCCGAAGGCCCATAGAGATCCGAAGATGCGCGTCCATAGAGCAGTGGACGGAGGATGGCGATCCATGGAAGATGACGGAAAGTGACGGTGCGGCAGAAAGTAGCAGGTCGTAAGAGTGTGAGTATAAAAAGGGTCATGCGTGTTAAATTGCGGTGTGTACTGTGTTATTGTGTAATTGTATTGTCTAGCGGAGTTGAGTGCCTGTAGTGTGAAAGGAGAACAGGTTGTGAGCGTGCGCAACCGGTGAAAATCTTAGGCTCAAGGAGAGCTTAAGTGGTTCAGGTGTATCGAACACCCACAGTAATTGTCGACCATTGAAAGGGGATCATGAGGTACCATTGATCGCCCGTAGGACCGAGATAGGGGGAATGAATGTGTGAATGCGTGGGTAACGGACCCTGGTCGGAAGTTACCGTGTGTATGAAACCTATCAGAGAGGCGATTGTTTGCTCGTTAAGTGGACAGACATTTGCCAGTCGGTGACAATTACAGTCAGACTGTGGACGTACAGTCAGAGAAGTGATTGCTTGGTCGAAAGTGATCATTTCAAAGCGTATGATTGGGACGCATGCATGACCGAGAGACGAGCGGAGGAAGGAGGGGAACTGCTGCAAACGGAGGAGAGTGACGCCAGGAAGCGCGCGCTGGGATAGGACGGTTAGCGTGAAGCCGCGCTGAGATAGGGCGGTTAGCGGGAAGTGAGTGACGTCAGCGAAGAGCCGCGCTAGGATAGGACGGCCAGAGTGAAGCTGCGCTGGGATTGGTGGATTGTCATTGGGAAACGAACGAAAGTAGTGAACAAGAAATTGTTGTGGGTATCATCATGAAATGTTTAAAAGGATTGCGAAGTTGTTATTCTGGAGAGAAGAGGCTAGAACCTCGGGTGGGAAAGAGGCTCCACCCGAGGATACGCCAGCTCATTACATGGCTACGAACGTCGGATTACATACTATATTGTGGTATAAGAACTGGTGTAAGATGACTGAGGGGAATGAGGAACTGACGTTTCCTAAGTACGGGACATTCAGATTAGAGGTGTTGTACCAGCTAAAAGCGATTATGTCTTCTCTGCGACCTTTGCCTAGACCAACACAATTTGAGGCTTTGAATGCGTGGATCAGGGCAGCCCACGAGAAGAATAGGGACAGAAGACAAGAAAGAGTGAACAGATCAGTTAGAGCAGTGAAGGACGCGAGGTGGGACGCACTGGCCAAGAGATGGAGAGTACAGACCATAGAAGGGGATAGGTTGTACCCATTGTTGGTTAGTGAAAAGGAAGCACAGAAAAAGAATACAGAAGACGATGACAGTGAAACAGAAGATAGTCTGATAGGAAGACTGTTGTCGGACAGACCACCTCCGTATAATCCAGAAATAGAAGGGAACTCACCAATACCAACAGAAAGGGGAACATCGACAGTGGACGGTGGCATCCTAAGAGAGAGTGACTTAGGTCCAGTGGGGAACAGGGCCGTCTCAGTGGAAAGTGAGGTACCTCAACCGGCCCCGGAAGCAAGAGTAGTGGGAAGATTCACTGTACAGAAGGTACACTGTGAAGAGGGGGCCAATGCTCAGAGGTTACCAGATGCCCTTACGGTACCTGTTACCATAGGTCCGATAGTGTCAGTATATAATCCAGAGCAAACACAATCCGAGGGTCTGCCACAGATGGACAGGGAAAGGAATACCTGCGAAGGTAGGAGTAATCCCACAGACGAGTGGAATCAATTGTCCAGACCGATAGAAAGGAGCACCCCTTTGGCAGCATCAGCGGATTCCTCAAGAGAACAGGGGGGCTTAAGAGGACCGATGGATCTGAGAGGACCACGGCCCCGGTCGATTAGAGAATTGAGGCCAGATTTGAGGACTTGGGAGACAATCGCGGATACCCAGAGTGACAGGACAAGAGAGGATGGTAGACATTGGGGTTCAGAGAATAGGTCTAATGAAAGCAGACAGGAAGGGGACCGCGGGAGTGAGGAAAATAGGGGTATGTTTACCCCTGGGACTGCAGAAAGAAGTCAAGAGTGGAACTGTGAAAGATGGGCGAGAGGAAGTGTTCCCCATAACACCCCTGAGGAAGACAGAAGGGTGAGTCAGGAATGTAAAGGGAAAGACCCAAGCGAAACTTCTAGCCAAGGCACATTGAGAGCAGTGATAAAGGCAAGGAGAATAGATGTACTAAGACTGAAGTCAGAAGTAGAAGAGATAGTGGAAGGTACAATCCCTCTAGAAAGAATAGAACTTTACGAACCAGATGAACTGTTGTTTGTAGCGAAAGATGTTACTCGCAGAGCTAGGACAGCTCACGAGAAGCTAATGGAACTAGCGAACAAATACTCAGTGGATCTGACCAGGACAAGGGCCTTGCAGGGTGGCCATAGACTACAGTACTCAGATCAAGAACTAGACGAAAAGAGGGCGATCAGATTAAAAACCCACATTAGAGAGCTAATAGTGGGTATCCGAACGTTGATACAATTGGATAAGTGGGAGGAAAGGTGGTCCAAAAAGAAGAGTATTAGGCGGAGCACTATAGAGACTTCTCCAGGAACAGGGCTAATGCATGCAGAGGCCTACCCCTTGAGAGAGGTTGCCCATGGAGGATATGTGCACGTACCCTGGAGTAGGGGAGATTTGGCTGCCTTTACGAACACATTTCCAAAATTGAGAGAAAACCCAGTAGAATGGTACAAGCAGGTAGAGAGGTTTGTCAAAATCTCAAAGGTACTGTGGGTTGATCTGAACACTCTGTTTGACATTGTGGTTCCGGGAGATCTGTGGGTAGCGTGCAAGGTCAGTGTCGAGTGGCCCACAGAGGAGCCAGAATGGGATGCACACACGAATGGACCTTCACCAAGAGTGATGGTAAAATATGAGCAAGTGATTACATGGTTGAAAACCAAGGTGCCACCACAAGACATAGATTGGGTGAAAATAGATCGAACTAGACAGGAACCAAAGGAGACAGTTCATGAATATTATGAGAGACTGTTACAGACATTTAAGCAGTGCAGTGGCCTGGATGTAATGGATCCAAAGGACATGGGACAGTTTGTGTCCAAGTTTGTTTTGGGCCTGAGACCCGAGATCTGTCTAATGATACAACAACATTTGATTTGTTGGCAGAACAAGCCTCTAGACGAGATCCTGAGAAACGCAAGGTACTGCAGTGATGAGATAGATTCTAAGACTAAGAAGCTTAAAGATAAGCTGATGCTGGTCCAAATGCAATCGGGAGGACAGGGTCAGTCAGGAAGTGGAACATTGGGGAGAAGATCAAACAGCCAGAAAAGAGACAGTGAGGATGGCCCAAGACCAAGGGTGGACCTGGCGACTCTGAAAAAGACAACAAGGTGCCATCAGTGCCATGAGATCGGGCACTGGAGACGTGAGTGTCCCCATAACCCGGAAAATCAAGTACAGGAGGAGGAAGAGGAGAGTCAGGCTCCCCAAGTTCCAAAATCAACAGTGGTCAAGCTCAAGGTGACCAAAGGGGGGACTTCCGCTCCTAGAGATCTCGTTCCTCAGCCACCGAAGATCAGAGCAGGGAACAAGATATACCAACAGATGCCTCTTCTGATAGACGGAGACGAGTATTATGCCTTTAACCCAGTGACAGGAAGGTGTCTGGATGGAGAGGAGGAATGCACCTTAAGAGCAGCATTAGAGATAGATCAGAGAGGACCTTTTGTAGAAGCAGATGTGGCCGGACACGCCACTACCTTTCTGGTGGATACGGGTGCGACTCGTTCTACTGTACGGTCCGCAGTGGTCCCTAACCTGCCTCTGTCAGGACAGACCATTCAAGTTGTGGGTGTAGCAAATAGGAAAATGATGAATCCACTGACCGAGCCAGTTCCAGTGAAAATAGGAAACTTCAGGGATAACCATCAATTCATGGTATGTGATTCTAGTCCTGTGTGTCTGCTAGGAAGGGACCTGTTATGTAAACTCAACTGCACCATCTATTGTACACCCAAGGGAGTAGAGTTGGGGACAAATAATGATGATGCTGCCTTTAAGGTTGCAAACACACGTCTGTGCATAGAATTGTATCCTGCACTAACAGTGGAGGAACTCTCCTGGGACCTGAGGGAGACAGTCAGACAGGAGGTTTGGGATTTTACAGAAGAGATTGGATTGATCAAGGGCGTAGAACCAGTCAAAATACAAGTAAGACACGATGCGGAATTTCCGAGAACACCCCAGTACAAGCTGACCCCAGAAACAATCGCGGGAATAAAACCTGTGATTGAGTCCATGATTAAACAGGGAATCCTAAAAGAAATAATGGGCAGTCCGTGTAACTCTCCGATTATGGTCTTGCAAAAGCCTAGCAGGAAGTACAGGATTGTGCAGGATTTACGAAAAGTGAATGACATTGTTATTCCATGCTGTCCAGTGGTACCGAATCCATCAGTAATACTGTTTCAGATTCCAGCACAGGCTGAGTGGTTCACCGTAATTGATTTATGTCAGGCATTTTTCTCAATACCGTTACATGAGGAGAGCCAATTTTTTTTCGCTTTTAAGCTGGAAAACCGTGTATTAACATGGCGTCGTATCCCACAGGGGTATACAGAAAGTCCATCGATCTTTAATCAATTATTGAAGAAGAATCTTGAAAGTCTAGTACTGCCCCAGAACTCGGTTCTTGTACAGTACATAGACAACCTCCTTGTTGCGTCAGAGACAGAGGATGCCTGTAGAATAGACACCATTGCTTTGTTTAACCATCTGGCTGAAAATGGTCACAAGGTATCTCCTAGCAAGCTACAATACTGTCTTCCTGAAGTACAGTATTTGGGACACAGAATAGAGAAGGGAATAAGGAAGGTGTCCCCAGACAGAATAGAGGCAATAATGAAAATGATGGTGCCTCCCACACAAAGGGAGGTTAGAATGTTCTTGGGAATGGTTGGCTACTGTCGCCAGTGGATTGCAAATTTCTCACTAAAAGCGAAGCCTTTACAAAAACTGACGCTCAAGGACGTGAGTGATCCGGTACCATGGGACACAGACTGCATGATGGCTTTCCTGGTGTTGAGAGAAGACTTATGTCAAGCTCCGGCCCTAGGAATGCCTGATTACACCAAATTATTTTCATTGTTCTGCTGCGAGCGAGAGGGCTGCGCGTTAGCAGTTTTGACCCAAGATCACGGAGGTGCCCGTAGACCAGTTGCATATTTCTCGGCTACCTTAGATCCAGTAGCCGCAGCGTTGCCCGGATGTCTCAAATCCGTTGCTGCAACAGGTGTCAGCATTGAGCGTTGTGAGAGCATTGTAATGGGGCATCCATTGGTGGTACACGTTCCACATTCAGTAGAATTGTTAATGACAAGGACCAAAACGCAGCACCTGACTAACAACAGGCTCACACGTTACGAGCAGGTTATACTTGCCGCAGAGAATGTGACCCTAAAGAGGTGCTCAGTTTTGAACCCTGCTACGTTGATGCCATTTCCAAATGTTTTAGATGATGATTGTGAAGACCATGACTGCCTTGAAGTGACTGAACTGTGCACCAAACCGAGACCAGACATTGTCGATGAGCCTTTGGAAGACCCAGATGAAATTCTCTTAGTAGATGGCTCATGTATAAGAGACAATGCTGGACAGTTAAGAGAGGCTTTTGCAGTTTGCACGATTCATGGAATAATCGAAGCTGCCTGCTTAGAAGGAGTACACTCCGCTCAGGTAGCTGAGATAGTTGCGTTGACGCATGCCTGTTTGGCAGCCAACAAGATTCGAGTCACCATATACACCGACAGCAGATATGGGTTCGGTGTGGTTCATGACTTCGGTCAGTTATGGTCTCAGAGGGGTTACATGACATCATCAGGTTCCCCTATCAGAAATGGAGAATTTGTCAGGTTACTGCTGGATGCTCTGCAGGGACCAGCAGAAATTGCAGTGGTGAAATGCACAGCACATAGCAAAGGTGCTGATTTTGTGTCCCTGGGTAACAGATATGCGGATGAGGTTGCACGTTATTGTGCCGAGCAAGCTTACTCCTTCACCGACCAGGTTGTTGAGGGAATACACAGAGGGACCGAGCTGAACATGGTACTTGAAGTGGCAGATACTTGGGATGAATTGAGGAAGATGCAGGAACAAGCGTCAGATTTTGAGAAAAGAGTGTGGGTGACTTCTGGCTGTACCAAAGGGGATCTGGATTTGTGGATTTCGGCAGATGGGAGAGCTGTGTTGCCGAATGAACTAGTGAGCCCGATGGCCCGACAAATACATGGCTCTGTGCATTTGGGAAGGGATGCTATGATACGAGTGTTCAGGCAGACTTGGTATAATCCCAAGTTCAGAACGGCGGCAGAAGCGGTGTGTCAGAGGTGTGTTACATGTCAACAGATGAATGTTGGAAAGAGGAAACCAGTTACATTAAGTCATGTGGGGAGGTCCGGAGGGCCTTTCAACAGAATGCAATTGGATTTCATCGAGATGCCAAATTGTAACAGCCTTAGATATGTCTTGGTAATAGTATGTGTGTTCTCCAGGTGGGTCGAGGCATATCCCACTCGTAGGTGCGATACACTCACAGTAGCTAAATTGTTGTTGAGGGAGTTAGTACCTAGATTCGGGGTCCCGACCTCTTTGGAATTGGACAGAGGAACACATTTCAACAGTGAAGTTTTGAAGATGCTCTGTTCTGCATTAAACATTGATCAGAGATTGCATTGTAGCTATCGGCCGGAGGCTTCTGGCATAGTGGAACAAATAAATGGAACTCTCAAAGCACGAATGGCGAAAGTATGTTCCTCCACGTCCCTGAAATGGCCAGGTGCTTTGCCGTTGGTGTTGATGAGCATGCGTAGTACCCCAGACAGGAGAACAGGACTTTCACCCCATGAGGTGCTGATGGGAAGAGCTATGAGATTGCCATCAGTCCCCTCAGCAGCCTTGCTGAATATCACAGATGATCTGATTCTTGATTACTGCAAAGGACTATCTGACGTCATCCATTCTGTGTCCCATCAGGTGCAGACGGCAGAAATCCTGACTTCTAGAGACCTCTGTCACGACCTGTGTCCCAGAGACTGGGTTCTCGTGCGGAAGCACGTGAGGAAGAGTTGCCTGGACGTCCGCTGGCGAGGGCCGTTCCAAGTCATCTTGGTGACGAACACAGCAGTGAAGTGCGGTGGACTGCCAAACTGGATCCACGATTCCCACACCCGAAGATTCCCAGCGCCCCTGGAAGAAACAGCTCCTTTCGTTGAAGAAAATCCAGCTGTGGAGGAGGATCTACAAGAGGGGACAAGTCAAGCTGTGGGGGCGTCTGAAGAGGCTGGTGACCCATCCGACAGAGCCGAAAGAGATCACAGCGGCAGTGACACTGAATCTGCCACTGAATGGGAAAGCTGTTGTGAAGGTGATCTCAACTCTGAAAGAGCTGAAGGCAGAGATGAGCAGGTGGTGCCGACAAGGAACAGAGGAGTGAAAGGTACAGAGGCAAGTTGGCCTGAAAGACGGAAAAGGCTGAATGTGAGGCTGACCTCTGAGAAGGATCTTGCACCTGTATCTGAAGAATCAGACCCGGAAGGAGAAAGCCAAGAATCAGAGGAAAAAGGTCCGAGGAGATCAAGGAGGGTGAGAATACCTTGCAGAAGATACGCCACTCCGGAGTGGACCTACCCTTTGACAAATGCCAGGTGTACTGAGATCCGGGAGGGTGAGGTCGGTGCTGGTGACCGATACGGCTCGAACTATAAGTTGGAAGTGATATTGTTGGTGCCTGGACTGGAAATCAAAGGCTTACTGACAATCACTGTTACGAATCCTAACCCCCCTCTCCTAAGCAAGATAAATGATTTGATCTTAAATAGATTGACCTTTCCTACCTTTGGCCCTGAAATACCTGCTTATGAATGAATAGTCCTTCACATGGAACTTTTGGACTACGTACTTTGTGCACTTGGAGAAAATCTTATCATTGATGCGCAATAAAGACTTTGTAAATAGCTGCTCAAGTTATTTAGAGCCGAGTGGAAGAAGAAGAAATTTAGGGACATCCCTTAGAGGACGGAGAAGGGTAGGGTCGCCTGAATACAAAGTGGAAATGAAAAATTGAAAGGGAATCTCTGCTTCTAGGTGGTTCGAGAAATTCATAAAGCCAAGCAAGAGACTTTGTATTGCTAAGACTTTGTGTTGCTGTTATAATCGAATCATACTGTCTGAGACCATGGAGTCTGGGAACCCGACTCGTAGGGCAAAATGTATTATAGGTACATTATTAGGATTAGTGATTTTCTTTATATTTGTTGTAGTTCTACTTTCTTATTTAGCACCACAAGAGCAGGAAGCGGAGGTCAAGGGAACACATACATCTACCACTCCTAGCCACAAAGAGGTAAATATAGGAGCCGAGAAAGCTTTGCTAGCTGAAGAAAGCTGTAGATTACATGCTGATCTGTCCAAAGGAAACTTTGGGAGAAATGCTTATGCTAAATTGTTGTATGAGTACATTGATGCAATGGATGCGATGGATGTTATGTGTGCATGCAGTTGCCAGCTTCAGTAGACGAGGGTATTAGATACCATCATCTGCCATTAACGTATGGAATTTCATGTAGTTTGCTGCTTAGCATATTTTATGGGAGATCTCATTTTGAATATTTCTTTTCGAATTATGATGCTGTGTTACCAGAAGTCCCAAATTATAAGCACCTGAACAAGTGGGATTATTATAAATCTGAGGATAGACTTAGATATTTTTTCATTTCAACGAAAACCATAGATACCTCATATGCACACCGACACAACTTGACCTGCTCATTGATAGAGGTATAGAAGAAGTTCGTAGAACAGGTTGAGGACAGATACCAAAAACAGAAGCAGTTACAGACGTCAGGTCAGGGTAAGGTAGATTGGACGGACGAAGAGCTTGGACACAAGTCAAAGGGAAGTTATGGTCCAATAGCCTTAGACGTTGTACAGAAGGGGAAGTTGTGTTTACATAGGCCAAAGACATACTACGAAAATGTGTATGTGGGTGAGACAACTTGTGAACACACTTTCAAATTAGAATATTATACCAAAGACTTTCTGAAGAGTGTGGTGCAAGTGATCCCTACGGTGTATTTTGTTTGTGGAAGAAATGCGTACGTGAGGTTGCCGGATAAGTGGTATGGGACATGTTACCTGGCGATTATCTTTCCTAAGATATATCACACTGAGGATTTTGCTCAAGTAAAGGGTGGCAAGTTGACAAGAGTAAAGACAGGAGAAAGTGCCGGTGAAATAGTGGGAGATGTGTTTGGAGCTGCGATACCAATGTTGGGAGTGATCTTAAACGACATTAAGATACGGAGATTAGCAACGGTGGTGGATGAATTATCGATGAGTACGGCAAAATCACTGGTGTTGATTCATGGTGAGATGTTGTCGATACGGGCGATGGTTTTACAAAACCGCCTTGCCTTAGACGTCCTATTAGCAAAAGAGGGCGGAGTCTGTAAACCTTTGAAGGTCCAGGAATGCTGTACGTATATTCCGGACAATTGTAAAGATCTGAAGAAGTATATACGCAACATTACTGCAATCCATTATGAGATTAAGGATTTGACACAAGAAACCACGTGGGAAAAGGTTGGCAAGGAATTTGGAAGTGTTGGAAGTTGGTTTGCAAACCTGGGAAGGAGTTTTCTTGAATACATTTTGGAGCCTCTCCTCATCATAGTGGCCTGTGTGGTTGGAATATGGGGTTTGTTGAGATTGTGCAAATGCTATAGGTCCAATAGGTTGGATAGAACAGTGAGGGGACAGGCACAGAGAATGGAGGAGTTGCAGGACAATCAATACCGAAGCTTAAGAGCTTTAGAAATGCTCAGGCGAGGAAATGTTGCAACAAGTGCTGTTTAAAATCGGTCCCTACCCTAAAGGATTGTGGGATGGTGGTGATGACACAGGTCATCAAAGGGGGGACTGAGAGAGCGCAAAACTGTGTTAGAATTTGTAGGGGTGCATCATATTTACAAGTAATCTGCACCCGCATATATAGAGGATTATAATCATG
The DNA here is from genome assembly GCF_964263255.1 of Lissotriton vulgaris. Lineage (NCBI taxonomy): Eukaryota > Metazoa > Chordata > Amphibia > Caudata > Salamandridae > Lissotriton > Lissotriton vulgaris. Next base: position 894,184,921 of record NC_141696.1, read on the forward strand.
TTTAAGTGTGACACAACTGTGAAACCATGTACCCGAATATAAATTACTATAACGTAAAAGCGTTTCTCTGAAATACAAATGCCATGTTAACTTAGAAATGTATTTGTGAAGTAATGCTGATTCAGTTAAAAGATGCTTAAAGGGGCATGGATGTATTTTAATGCACGTTTAGTAATTCATTATTATATTCATGTAACGGCATAGAAATGTTTAGTTTGAAAATGTATTCTTTCTTTTGCTATAATGATGTAGGCCTAACGAGTAGAATTGTTTGCCAATGTTAGGGGGTGACATCTCGAATGTGCAGAGGCCCAGGTGGGGATAGCGGATTGTGTAGGCCGAGCTAGGAATGTTTCTGCTAACGTTAAATCATGGAACTGCCTTTTTCCTAGAAGGTTGCCTTAAAGAATTAATTGCAAGTAGCATGTTGTTGCGAATCGATTTATGTGCGTTCCTTTGCAGGTGCAAGGTTAACCAAAGATAGTAGAGAAGGGCCCATTGTGTATGAGAGTCAGGATGGTAGTTACAGACCCGGAGGAGTGGCTGTGGAATTTTAGGGAAACAACTTCAAGAGGAGACGACTGAGGGACCCAAGGCCGTTTTTCAACAAACAAGGATGAAGACATCAGAATGAAGACCCTTTGAAAACTAATACTTTCAGAGGGGCGTCCCCGGGAGGAAAGCAGAGTAGAAGCGCACGAGGGCGAAGAAAGATGCTGGGTAGGCAGAGAGCTGCTGTGCGAGATGAACTCAAGAGGCTAAGTCCGAACTGAGTGAGTGAACTTCTTTGGAAGTCACCACGGCTGACACCTTTTGTTAGGAGAGAACCTGGTTTGTAGGGATGACACTTAGTATAGTGTAGGGACAGACTTATCTTGGTGTATTTCTTCTTTTCTTCCATGCCTACCAAGACCCAAATTATAGCAATTCTTGCAAGCCTGGTGGTCTTGGAAATTATATTAGTGTTGTTTCTCAGTCGTCTGAGACTTTTCCGTAGGATTATGTTTGTATTAGTACCTGTATATTTGCTGAACCTTTTACTGAGGTGTTTATATACACAACTGCTTTTGGCTTTATAATAAATCTTCAGCTTTGACTTTTTGTCAGTGGTTCTTTGGGGAAGGAGATGGAAGTGGTGAAAAGTGATTTGTTGAGAAAGATTACCTTCTACACTCTATGACAGGTAAAAAGGTCTAATCGACCTGTGACGGGATTCTAGAGAGTGGTTCTAATTCTAGATTGAATTTCCCGGCTTTTCCAGGGGCCTTGCATCCCAGCACCTTAGGGGTGACAGCGCTGCACACTAAAAATGCTGATTGATAGATTGATTTAAATAAAGATACTTCACAAAATGTTATGATTGTTTGAAATTTTTTGAATTGCAACGTTTCTAATGGAGGTGAGTGGGAGAACTTGTAGAACTGGTTTGTGGGCAAAGGCAAAGGCCTATTTTTTGGGAAGTCCACTGCCAGTCCTTGATTTCTAGCTCATGTTCCGAAGTACTTGACGTTTGTTTTTATAATCAGATAAGTAATATTACAAAATCATTCCCCAAATGCCTCTAATTGCCTGATGACCTTTTAAATACTTAGTGCCTGGGCAAGTATTTTCAGTGGCCACTTAGAGTGTATTCTCTGCTAAGCCTAAAACGTTTTCCCTATTTGTTCAACTTTTGCTTTGTCATGTGTATACAGTTGGCAATAACCTGTTTCACTAATAAAAGATATGAAAAGGGCACTCACTTGCTCCTAATCTGTCTGGGGCCCCAAAAACTCTAGAACTAGCCCTGCTGCTGTGTGTGTAATCGCTGCCTTAGTGTCAACGGCACATGCTGCAGAGCTCCTGGCAGTTTCGAGAAGTGGAATGAAAAACTAACATATTGAGCAGCTTGAGGCCGGAGACACAAATGTGAATGGCAGCATGCAGTAGAGTGTATTTTAGGAGTCACTGCACATGTATCTGACTAACAATAACAGCTGAAGGTCCTGTACTGGATGGAAGCATCTTACAAACAGTAAAAGCACACGTGAAGCCAGTGACTCCACACAGTGCAAAAAAAAGAGAAGAACTAGAGAAATCAGGAGGTGGCCTGGTCGGAGGCAGTGATGTAAGGTTCAACATGCTGGTGAAGAGCGTTTAACAAGTCACTGCAGAGGTGAATGGCCAGAAAAAATAGCAGAGGCTGCTGAACTGAGACCAACGAGCATACCGACTGATAAGACCTCAGACAAGCCTGTGAGACGCCACAGCCAGACACAGAAAGAGAAAACAAAAGAAGGAGGCAGCTCTGTCAAGTACCACGCATCAGGCGTTAGACTAACGCATTTCAGTGTGGTGACCCGCATCACTGCACTGAAATGCAAAGTCATGCATTATAGTGCCTCAGATGTAAAGCTGAGAGCGCTGCTATAAATATAAAGCATCATACAAGTTGCAGTGGCAGCGCGCAGTGTGCGCTGCTGCTGGCAAACTAAGGGTGCTCTTTGGCTGAGCTATAGCTTAGTTCAGCTGCACAGAGTGGCGTGCTACAATGTTACAAAGTTACAAATACACCAATGTGCCGCAATATCTCTGACATCAGAGGAGGACGGGTCAGAGCCCAATTGCTACCTAGTGTCTTGACTGACAAGTGACTTTAGGCGGGCCTGGCTCCAGCTTGCTGAGGCTTGGGCAGGTGGCCCGACACGCAGATCAAAGTTGGCTGATGGAGCAATTGTGATACCGTCCCCATGGCTGACTGTCACAAACAATAATTACTTACTTTTAGTAGCTTGCACACCTGCGGTATCTGGCAGTTGCTACCGGACCCGGCCCACCATGGACACATGTGTGGCAAGTGGGCCCTGGTGCAAAGGAGTAAACAGGTCCCTTGAATCCTCATCTAAATGAAAAACACAGCAATAATCTGGTCAGTGGGCCCTTCAGACCTCTGCGCCCGCTGCTGGTGCATGCACCTTGTAATATATGGTCTGCCTTGCTGATGTCAATGAGCAACGTGGGGCACTCCGTGGCAATGCAAGGATATGTGGTGTGTCCATCAAGTACCTGCTGCTATCCAGTCCTCTCAGGGACCTTTACTCCAAGAGAGAAAAGACAGGCAAGAGACCCCAGTGAGGGAGGTCGCCAGGTATGGAAGGGAGGAGAGAGGAGGAATAGGAAAGAGGCATTTAAATACCAGAGGGGTAGAGGTAAGCTAAGCTGTATGCGCCTATGGAAGTGTGACTCTAGCGCAAGGCATCACAGGATCCCACTTGGCAGAGAGGCTGAGGTGCAAATAAAGGAATCTGGTCCAAACAAAATGGTGTAGAACAATGCACAGGAGAAACGCCACTTGCCAGGACAAGGGGTACAGCTGGCACAGACCTTGCTAATGCTGATGCTCTGAGACCACATCAGAAATAAATCCAGGGCTCTGGTTTGTACCCGAGCTATTATGTACAACAATCTCTTCTAATTAGGAATAAAGAAACGCAGAGGAGAAGCCGCCAGTGGTATATCCCCCACCATACTAGTAATTTCACTACCACTGCAATTTACATCGAACTGTTACTATTATCATTATGCAATATTAACCTGTGATCTATATTGCGTGAACACCCAACTTCTGCCGATTCTTAGAGCTATAAATAACATTCTTCCAGTTTAGTGGTGCAAGAGGAGTCTGTGATAATGCAGCAGGCAGGGAGAGAGTAGCCCAGAGCCTGCACTGCCCCATCAACACCTTTCTCACCTTACTGCCATGGCAGATGAGTTCGCCCAATCACCGCCCACATTGATAATGATAATGATGATAATGATAATGCTATTTATAGAGCGCACACATACCAAAATGGTGTCTCGGTGCTTAAGGACAGCAAGAACCCCACAAAGCACCCCTCACCGAAACAACCAAGGGGCATATTACCAACAACTAGCGATAATTATCGCTATGTTGGTTTAGCGGCGATAATTTTATCGCCGAGCTGCGGATTTTTATCGCTTAGGAGCCTTGCTATTATCAAGGTTTATCTCCTAAGCGATAAAAATCGGCCGAAATGCATGAATATCGCTGCAAAGTCAGCGATATTCATGCATTACCGAGCAAATGCTCTTAGCCATGTTATCCACCTACCATTGGATAACATGGCTAAGAACTGCTCAGGGGCAGGTTGGTAATAGGAGATAGCGATGTTAGCGACTGTTTCCAGTCGCTAACATCTTGGCACGCCCACTTTGCATGTCATTAGTGATAAATATCACTGACATGCAAAGCGGGGCCCAAGATGGTCGCTATCTCCTACTAGGTGTCGCTAACTGGTGTTAGCGACAGCTAGGTAATAGGGAGATAATTTTATCTCCGCTTTCTTGGATTTTAAAGCCAAAAAAGCGGAGATAAACCCCCTTGATAATATGCCCCAAAGTTTTCAGGCTTTTTCTAATACCCAGGATGGAACTGGCCTTCCCGATCTCAAGTGGAAGAGAGTTCCACAACCTAGATGTGCTGTACTGAAAGCTCCGGGCGCCCCAGTGCAAGTTCCGAATTTAGGGCACCACCAGCAGTTTTGCCCCAGTTGAGTGGAGCTGTCTAGCTGGCTGATACCACACAAAGAGCTTCTAAAGAAAGGACGGACCATTCTGCATCAGGGCTTTAAAGGCCACACAGAGTGCCTTAAATTTGATACGTTGTACCACTGGAAGCCAGTGCAGCTTCCGAATTTCCTCTGAGACAGACTTATACCGAGGCAGATTCAGCAAAAGGCGAGCCGCTGAATTTGGCACTGCTTGGAGTTTCTTCAAAAACTGCTTTTGCGCATTCAAATAAAGTCCATTGCAGTAGTCCAACTTTGACTGTATGAGGGAGGTAACCACTACTTTCTGCGTATGAGCTGGAATATAGGGTAGTACCTTCCTAATTTTCTTTATGAGGAAGTGTGAAGCAGACCCAATTGCATTAGTTTGTTGAGCAAATGTCAATCTATTATCAATCAACACACTCAGGTTTTTTGTCTTTGCCATAGGGGTAGGCGGGGCACCCATTTCTACTGGTCACCAAAGATTGCTCCAGGAGGGCTGTAAATTGCCAAAAATCAAAACTTCCGTCTTATCGGAGTTTAATTTAAGGCAATGCCAGCTCATCCAATTATTGATCGCAACCATGCAGTTTTGAAATTGCAAAGCAGGAGAGATCTGGTTTTTATATGCTGCTACCACAATCTGAGAGTCGTCCGCATGTGATGTTAACATAAAACCGAAATCCCTCACCAACGGGGCGAGTCCGGAGACATACACATTGAATAACGAAGGACTCAGCGAACTGCCCTGCGGTACTCCACAAGGCAGCAAATAAGGATCCGAATTAAAACCATCGAGAGACACTGTCAATCTCCTCTACTGCAGAAAGGAGGCTAGCAGTGCTAGTGCCATGCCATCCACACCCAAGGTTTTTATTCAGTGTAGCAGGAGAGTATGATCAACAGTGTCAAACGCGGCGAAGAGATCGAGGAGTACCAATGCGGCAGTTCCTCCTGCATCCATGACAACTCTAATCTCTTCGGTCGCCTTAATGAGCGCTGTTTCGGTACTGTGTACCTTGCGGAAACCAAACTGGGAATGATCCAACAGCCCATTCTCATTATTAAAATGAGTCAGTTGACAGTTCATGATTTTGTCAACAATCTTTGCCGGTAAAGGGAGCCGAGCAATGAGACGGTAATTCAGAGTATTGGCAGCATCTAAAGTAGGCTTTTTTAATAATGGGAGAATAGATGTCTCCTTCCAGCTCACAGGAAAAATGCCTGATGAAAACATCCTATTAAAAATGTCTGAAAGCACAGGGCTCACCAAGTCAAGCAGCTCTTTCAACATAGCCAATGGGCTTGGGTCCAAAGGTGAACCTGCCTTGGAATCCGAGATGTAATGGCTCATCGTAGCAGCCGACACAGGAGAGAACTCAATTAGTCTACTCAAACCAGGCTCCAAAACCTGCCCCTTAGCTGCCATTTGCGGACCTGTACTATCCTTAAAAACACTGAAAATATCCAAAACTTTAGTTTTGAAAGAGGAGGCCATATCATTAGCAAATTGTTGGCTCCCCAACTTGCCCAGTAATTTAGGAACGATAAGTTTGTTAATCACCGCAAATAATTCTTTGGAAGAATTCTTTGCGGCGTCAATCTGGGCTTTAAAGTAATTACTTTTCTCAGCGATCAGTAGATCTTTGTAGTTCCTAAGTGCCAACTTATAGACCTGCTTGTCGGAGTCCAGATAGTTCACTCGCCAGCGACGTTCCATGCGGGGACAGTTCTGTTTCTCCTTAAGAAGGAGATCAGAGAACCAAGGTGCCGACGAGGCCGCCCTGTTACGAGAGATCTTTTTTGTAGGAACTGCTAAACTGATTGCATCTGACAGCCAATTATTATAGTTATTAACTGCAATATCCACATTATCAGAGCATTGCGCAGAAGAACCCTTGAGAATAGTCCAGAGGGCAGTTTTATCCGCTTTGCTCCAGGCTTTGCAGGAGGCTGCCTGAGGAGATTAAAACTAATGAAAGAGTGGTCCGACCATAAAAGAGGATACACATCTTTAATTTTAAACCCCTTAATCGATGAGAATATCCCAACCAGCGTGTGTCCCGCCACATGAGTGTGAAAACCCACTAATTGGGCCAGTCCGACTGCACATAGTGTGTCTACAAACATAGCTGTCTCTTTATTGTCAAGATCCTCTAAATAAAAGTTAAAGTCACCAAAAATAGTAAACTCCTTATTGGACAGAATGGTTTCTAGCATCTCCTCGAGGTTAGCTAGGAAGGAGGTTTTAGTCCCGGGTGGACGATAAACTAAAATGCCCTTAAAGGATAAATTGACACTTAATCTAAATGTAAATTGAAGTGCCTCGAAAGCGAGAGAGGAAAAGGGTGAACAGTAACTAAGAAGCATTCTCTAAAAATGATCGCAACTCCTCCACCTCTTTTATTCAGAGGCCTGTCCACTCTGATAGCTCTGTACTCCACTGGGGTGGCAGTAATAAAATCTGGGTCAGAAGCAGCATCTGCCCATGTTTCTGTGATAAAAAGCATGTCCAGCCCCGCATTTTCTATCAATTGGGCTATTTCGTACCTATGCTTCCCTAAGAACCTTACATTAACAAGCCCGCCCTGCAGCATAGTTTCATCCCGGGAGTTAGACACATCGGGAGACTGATGACTCACAGAAAGATTTGATGAAGAGTGATCCTTCCTAGGCATGAGAGCGAAACCACAACCTGTGCAACTACTGTTGTCCCTCAATCCAATCAAACCACAGCCTTCCCTTACATGATTAAATAAATGAAGTTCTTCCTCTGAGTAGGTTACATGGTTCCTAAACAAACCAGCAGCATTTCGTGCACTGGGAGCGGTACAGGCGCGGACAGGCGCAGACGGGCTTGCCTTAGGCGTGCCCGCCACATAGGCAAATATATAGCTTCTTCCGGCGGACGACTAGACCGCGTCCTGCCGGAAGTAGAATATTGAGAGAAAAAGGGAACCGCCCTCCGCTCAAACGGCACAACAGCCGCGGCGGACCGGGGTCGGTCCCGACCAGATTAGGCAGTCACAAACAAAGTGGTGAGTAAAAAACAGCAATAGATCATGCAACACTGTCTGAAATAAAAACAGGTTAAAAAACTAGCCACCCAGTAAGCAGCGCAAGCAGGGCTACTTGAATCCATTCACCAGCTGCTGCTCAGGTAAACTGTACTTTTTCAGCGCATTGAGCGACGAGTTAACATTAACATCACTAGGTCCCAGAGTTCAGGCGGACCCTGTCTGTAAGTGTACAGTGCGCTTAGGGAGCCCCTGGAGTTCGCCCCCCCTCCCCGCACTGTGGGGATTGCAGGGGGCCTTTGTTACACCCCTGGCTGCAAAGAAAGCTCTGTAAATACTCTCCTGCTGTTTAATGACAGCGTTGCAGGCATTTAAAGTCTCCATTAGCATTTCTAAAGACGAAAAACACATCTTTTGAAATACATTTGGAAGCGCAGCAGCATCACCATGAGCCGCACTTCAGAGGATCCAGTGATGTATTTTCTGAATGCGTGGAATCCTTTGTAGTGCGCGCTCATTGTAGGTGTCTTCGTGGAGGGAAACCTAGGTGTGCGCCCCCGCTCAGGCGCGCAGGTTAGTGGGAACCATGGTCCCAACCATACACTGAAATGATCACTTCCGACCAAGCAACCACTTCCCTGACTGTTCATCCACAGTCTGACTGTACGTGTACAGTCGCGTAATTGTCACCGAACTTGCAACTGTCTGTCCGCAAAACGACCGGACAATCACCTCAACTGATAGGTTACAAACACACAGCAACTCACGACCAGCGTCAGTTACTCACGCACTCACACATTCATTCCCCCTATCTCGGTCCAGCGGGCAATCGATGGTACCTCACAATCCCCTTAACAATGGTCGACAATTACTATGTGTGTTCGATGCACCCAAACCACTTAAGCTTTTCCATGAGCCTAAGATTTTCCCGGGCTGCGCACGCTCACAGCCTGATCTCTTTTCATACAACAGGCATTCCAACTCCGCAAGACATTACAACACAACACAACAAAAAACACGGCAATCTAACAACATATAACCCTATTCATACTCATTCTCCTACGAACTGCTGCTTTTCGCCCCACTGTCACTCTCCATCTGTCTCCATGGAACGCTGTCTTCCGCCGACAATCCACTGGGCAATCATCACCTATTTTTTATGGCCCTTGGAAAACTCTTAACCTAATCTAGATCAGATCTTCCCTCACTCCAGAAAGGGAACCATCCTACACTGCTACCAACTGGGGAAGCTGGGATTTACATCTAGATTTTCTTACTCATCTCTCGAATCCCAAACCAGGTTGACTGGACCTTTTTCCCTGTTCTAGAAGATAAAAGGGAAGATTTTGCAACCGCTTTGAACAACTTCACCATCAAATCCAAATTAAACTCAAAGGACCACTGACTACGACTGAAGGTTAAAAGATTTATTACAAAGCCAAAAATAGTTGAACTTCCAAACATCTCAGCAAGAGGTTCAGAAAATAAACTGGCACTAATACAAACAAAGGGGCATATTACCAACAACTAGCGATAATTATCGCTATGTTGGCTTAGCGGCAATATTATTATCACCTAGGTCCGACGATTTTTATAGCAGATAAACCTTGCTATTATCAAGGTTTATCTCAAAAGCGATAAAAATCGGCCGAAATGCATGAATATCGCTGAAAAGTCCGCGATATTCATGCATTACCGAGCTAATGCTCTTAGCCATGTTATCCACCTACCATTGGATAACATGGCTAAGAACTGCTCTGGGCAGGCGTTAGCCTTTGGAGATATTCGTGCTTAGTGCGAATATTTCCAAAAGTAGGTAATAGGAGATAGCGATGTCAGCGACTGGCAGGCCCACTTTGCATGTCATTAGCGATAAATATCGCTGACAAGCAAAGCGGGCCCCTAGATGATCGCTATCTCCTACTAGCTGTCGCTAACTGGTGTTAGCGGCAGCTAGGTAATAGGGCGATAAAATTATCGCCGCTTTAGCGGGAAAAGTTCCCGCTAAAGCAGCGATAAGGCCCTTGGTAATATGCCCCATAATTCTTTGCAAGATTCTCATACGACTGAGAATAAAAAACAAAGTCAATTCGAGTAACATTAGGCAACCAAGAACAGTCCCAGCTTGAAGTTTGGACTGCTTTTACAAAAGGAAAGAAAATGGTTAGTCTGTCCCTACACTATTCTAGAGTGACATCCCTACTTAACATTCCCTTCAGACCAGAATAAAGGTGTCAGCAGTGAAGACTTCCAAAGAAGTACATTCACTTTCTCAAGCAGATAGACTAACTATTGAGCTTGTTCTAAGATGCTCCTTCTTACACCTCACTCTGCCCTAAGTTCCCCAAACTCTCTCTACAACTACCTACATCCTGCTCTGTCAATCCCCTAACTAAATTCTGCTCTCCACCTTTGGGTGCAGTCCCTAATACAAAATCCCAAAAACAGTTGACACGCCCAGAGATACGCCCCTCTGGCAGGTGAAGATCTTTGGACTTTTCCAGTATGGCACCTCTCCATCAAGAGTCCGATGGTGCATCCTTGGGTTCCAGGCACCTTCTTTGCTAACTGTCGCACTCCCAAATTCTTTTGCAGCTCCTCTGCTCTCGCGCCTACTATCCTAACTCCTAAACAATGAACCCTTCTACCTAACGAGCCTCATGGCCTTGCACTGGCTGCAAGCTGAAATACTTGGGAACATCTCTGCAAACATTCGAAGTTACAGTTTAGGATTTGCTGAGGACAGCTTTTCCCCCGAAGAGAGAAAATCTTTCCTTCTCGACTAAGGCTAACAAAGGAAAATATAGTTAGGCCTCTACTGGCTTTAACATGTCCCAGGCCTTTGCACGTTTAAAGACATTTCTAATACAACATGGTATTACATTTAATCCTGCTTTCAATATAAGCACTACCTTTCATATTAAAGGCCTACATGAATTCACTCATTAATAAGATATATTTCAAAAGCATTTCATTAGTAATACGACATTCCACATATGATTATACTTCTACATTAAGCAACACTACTTTTCGATTAGAACACTACATTAGTCTCTGATTAATAACCACATCACTACATATCGTGCTGATCCCCAGCCTAACGTTACATTTCTAACTACATTAGTAAACCCTCTAAATATGTGGCTGCTGACTACTCAGGATTATGGTGCACCCCTACAATTTCCAAGAATAACATGGCACTCTCTCAAACACAATGTCAAAACTAGAGAGAGCACAAATAGTGCCCCACCATTAATCAAAGATGAACAACCAAGGAGTGAATACTAACCCTGGGTGTTGAACGCCACTCCCCTCATGGAGTTTGCAGAGTTTTCTGCACTCTTTGTTACGCTTGGTTCGCAGACGTCTGAAAAACTCCACTTTGCGTAGAAAATTCACCTCCTGGCGTGATTTTTCCTCGTTCCCAATTGTCAATGTCAAGTTGGCGAGCGGGGAAAATCAACCTCCCGCAAAGATTTGTCAATGCGGACGGCCGTATTTCTCATTGTGAGTAGTCGCGTATGCTCACGACCGCTCGCTTTGATAAGCTGCCTGTTCGCGTTGAGAAAGCTGCCCCTCAAGTAAAAAATCTACTCGAGTGGCAGAATGGAAGCAGCGCCCATTTGCGCTGTGCATGGTGCTGTTCGCGATGATTGCACAGTGCGGACAAACACCCGGCGCCAAAAATCACCAGTAACGGCATTTATCTAATGCACTCCATGGCTTGCGGAGCTCCGCATAGCGCAACACAGTTTTTTTTGCACTTCGTTCCGTGTCAGAACTCCCCGAACCCTGCCCAGGCTTAGTAAATGCCTCCTGCTCCCATTTTTTTTAAATTTTACTAACCTCACTACGAGCTTCCTATTGTGTTTTTATCAACTAGAGTAAAAGTTCCCTTCCACTGGAGATCTTGCACTGGCTGGAAAGACATGAGCAGAAAGAACGTCTAACTCTGTTGGTGGTCCCGTGCTGCAGAGTGGCACTGACACAGTTGGGAATGAGGGATGCAGTCACTTATGTAGAAAGGATTCTCTCTCTCATTTTGTGCAGCATTTTCTCAATGGAAGTGGATATCTGGCCGCTGGCCAATTAGGGCATGATCTCTGCTATTTACCCAGTAGCTACAAAATAATACATGACCTCTGCTATTAAACAAGAGCTGGCTAAACCACTGAAACTTCATTGTTTATCGGACTACAGACTGAATAGTAGAGATGCTGATGACTGGCTGCTTGATAAATAGTGTGAAAGATGTGTTTATTTTGCCATGTGTGAATAAAAAGAGGACTACTGGCAATGGATGGGTGGTTGATATCTTGTAATGGGGATGGCAGCACGTGTGAAGCATTTGAAAGTTAGTGCATATACAAATGTACAACAGTATGTATAAAGGCAAGAGCATAAATTAAGGTGAATTATTTACAGATATAAAAACAGTAAAAACGAATTTGCATAAAACATGTATGTTATTTTTCTATTATATTAAGGAATGTAGGAATTGAACTTTTGGTTCAGGACGTTTAGGATTTGGCACACTTACATTTTGCACTACAGTACAGAAAGGGCTATTTGGCTGTCTGAAAAATAATGATGAGTATGTTTTTAAAGCATGTTACATGAATACTTTTTTCACTTATGAGAATATATATATTTTTTGAATGTTCATGACCTTCCTTTTGATGATTTATTATGGCTGGGCTAATGTTGGGGGCTTCTTGTTGAAAGCATTGTGCTAGCTTGAGGCTTCTTTTTAAGGAGTATATTGCTTGCTTATTATTTCAGACCCAGGGCTAGCTTTAGGGCAATGCGACTGGGTGCTGACCTGGAGGGGGGCACTGACCTCAGGGGTTGGGGGTACTTTGCTTCGCAATAACTTACAATTTAGGTTTAAAGCATTTTTTATTAAGACAAAAAAACATGGGGTAGGGGAGAGGAGGTTAAGGTTACATACAGTATAGCAAGAAGAAGCGTATCTCAGGAGCGTTGGTCAAAAGTAGTCCGGTGGTCCAGAAGGAAAATACAACAAACATAAGGCAATTAGGCAGTTCGTGTAACATTCTCATGCACTCCAGCACCCCACCCAAGGTCGAGCGCGAGTGGCCATCAGCGATCCAATAAGGCCTAACCCCACCCCTCCATGCCCCCCACCCCCGATAAAGGAAAAAGAAAGGAAACAACACCCCAACTCCCCCGTCCAATGGCCCTGTCTCAAGATAACCCGCCCCGAACAGCCCACACCCCGTCCCCCATGCCCCTATCTTCTGTACACTCTAATCCACCGGGGTCACCGGTGGCGTAAGCCTGAGAAGGCGAAGGTATCTCGGGCAGGTGAGTTCCCGGAATTCCATGGACAGTAGTGCTAGGAATGGTTGCCACAGCTCCTCAAATTGATCCACATCCCCAGCCACTGTAAGCGACATCTTCTCCATACCCAACACCTGCCAGAGTCTATGCAACCAGCCAGTAATGGAGGGGGCAGTGGCGGTGCGCCAGTGAATAAGAATATTCTGGACCGCTGAGCCTAGCGCGATAGCAATCTGTCTACCCCTACGGGACTTCAACGGGTACATGAGATCATTGGGAAGGCCTAACAGAACATACGCTGGGAAGCGTGGCAGCTCAATCTCAAAATGCTTGTCTACCTCATCCAAGACCTCCTTCCAATAAGCAGTCAGCACCGGGCAAGCCCAAAGAATGTGCGAGAGAGTACCCTCCTGTCCGCAGCCCCGCCAACACCCCTTGTCAGTGTGTTTATGCATTTCGTATAGCCTCTCCGGGGTGTAATACCAATAAGTAGACACTTTAGTAAATGTCTCTGTAAGTCCAGTGTGGTATGCAGAGTGCCTCGCCCGATACGCAACTTTGTCCCATTCTTTATGACTAAGTGTTCTACCCAATTCTCTGTGCCAGCGCTCCCTCCCTGGGTTATGATAGTGAAACGTCGGGGGTTGAAGGAATTTATACAAATCAGTAATTAGCTTGGCGTCCGAGGTCCGGGTCACCAACCACCGCTCATATGGTGTGATTTGGCGAGCTCGGTGTCGCGCACTTGGGGTTGGAGAGCCCAGTGTCGGACCTGCATATAGCGCAGTCTGTCCGTCTCCGTCAGGCCGAAGTCCTGTCGAAGTTGCTGGAAAGGAATCACGCCATCCGGCCCATAGATCTGGAAAAGAGCCCTGCAACCCGCGCTCACCCAGTGGGAAAAGGCTCCCGGCTCCAGGCCTGGTGCAAAGTCCGGGTTACCCACTATGGGCGTGAACGGCGAGGGGAAGGTGGTCAAGTCACGGGCTTCGCAAACAGCGTCCCACACCCGCAAAGGGGTCCGCGTGACAAAAGAGGCGTAGAGATTAGCAGGGCGATGCGTGCGGCGCAAGAACGGAACCTCCTGGAGGGTGCGGCCCGCCACTGCCTGGTCTTGAAACAGCCAGTGTTTATCGGATTCCCACCTGCTCCACTCCACCAAGTATCGCAATTGTGCCGCTTGAAAGTATTTCCGGAGGTCCGGGATGCCAATACCTCCCGCCTCCGGAGCAAGCGTGGAGAGGACCCTCTTCATTCGCGGCTTGCGGCCTTGCCAGACGAAGCGGGAGATGTCAGCTTGCGTTTGCTGTATCCAACCCACAGGGGGTTCGAGAGGTAAAGCGCGGAAGAGGTAGAGAATCTGGGGCAGCACCCTCATCTTAACCGCCGCGATACGACCCAGCCACGACAGCAGACCCTTGTTCCACCGGCCAAGTTCCTCCTTGATCTTCCTGCTGAGGGAAGTGTAATTGGCTGTGACCATCTCGGACAGTGTGGGCGCCAGCAGAATCCCCAGGTATGGCACCGCCGACGAGGACCACTGCATGGGAAAAAGACGTTGGAGGTCTCTCCTGGTGTCCGCAGCCAGTGACACGTCCAACGCCACCGACTTGCTCATATTCATTTTGAAGCCGGCTACTCGCGCAAAGGCGTCCAGTTCCTGGACGCAAGCAGGGAGTGACCTCTTGGGGTCGTCGAGGGTCAGCAAGACGTCGTCCGCGTAAAGGCTGACTGTGTGGACATATTGGCCCATCTTAACCCCAATGGCGTCAGGATTATTGCGAATCCTCTGAGCAAACGGCTCCATATAAAGGGCGAACAGAAGCGGCGAGAGGGGACAACCTTGTCTCGTACCGCGTTCGATGGCAAAACTACCGGAGCTGCACCCATTGACTCGCACCGATGCAGATGGACTTTTGTAACAGTTGAAAACCATGGTGCGGAACTTCTCACCGATACCCAGTTTCCCGAGAACCAGCTCAAGGTACGGCCAATGAACCCTGTCAAAGGCCTTCTCCGCATCAACTGATAGCAACATCCGCTCCCCCGGGATACGCGAGGCCTTTTCTAATACATGCGTCACTCTCTTGGTGTTGTCCACCGTCTGTCTACCGGGTACAAAGCCCGCCTGGTCCGCCTCCACCAGTCCTGGTAAGTGTAGACCAAGCCTGGATGCTAGAACCCCTGTGTATAGCTTGAGGTCTACATTCAAGAGTGAGATGGGCCTATACGAACCACACAAGGTCCGGTCCTTCCCGGGTTTCGGGATGACTGACACCGTGGCGTTGAGGAGGTCCGGTGGGATAGCGCCAGGCTCGGAGAAAGAGTTAAACAGTCGAGCCAGGATCGGGGCCACAGCGGTGCAGAAGGTCTTATAAAACAAAGCTGTGTAGCCATCCGGGCCCGGGGCCTTACCGTGCTTTAGTCGCGCTATAGCGGAGATGACTTCCTCAACATGGATGTCCCTCTCTAGATGGTCCGCCTGGGCGGAGTCCAGCACCGGGAGGGCCACTGACTCCAAATAGTCCTCGGCGTCCCGCGGCGAGGAGGGCTCCCCAGCGTACAGTGTCTCGTAGAAGCTGCGAAAGGATTCCGCCACCTCCGCGTCACCAGAAACAGTAACCCCGTCCGCTCCCACCAGTTCCCTCACGACATTACGCTGCTGCGCCACCCGGAGTCGATGGGCCAGGAGCTTACCGCACTTGTCTCCCCCTGAGTAAAAGGCATCCTTCAAGCGCAAAGCGGCATATTCCGCCCTATCAAGATCTAGTGCTGATAAAAGCTTCCTCGCTGCTTTCAATTGCCGCCAAACTCTCGGAGCCCCTGTGCGGCGATGAACCTGCTCAAGCTCTCTGACCTGCGCAGTCAGTTCGTCCCTCTTACGCTGCCGTTCCCTATTTGTCGGCTGAGGAGATGGAAATAAATTCCCCTCGGAGGACCGCTTTCAAAGCTGCCCACTGCGTTGCTTGAGACGTGTCGGAGTTGCCATTGTGGATCAAATAGTCCTGAATGACCTACCCTATGCGCTTCACAACCGACTTCTTATGTAGAAGAGTATCGCGAAGACGCCACGTCCCTCGAGAGGGAGAGGCCCCCGGCCACTTGAAAACGTCGGAAACTGGCGCATGGTCAGACAGGGACAGGACCCCGATATCCGCCGCCACGGCGGCAGTGCGCATCGGTCCGCTCAACAGGAGGTAATCCAGCCGCGAGTAAGTGCGGTGCGCGTGGGAGAAGTAGGAGTAATCCCTATCAGTGGGGTGCAGAAAGCGCCAGAGGTCGTGCAGATCCATCTCCTCAATCCGATCTTTCACCGCGCGGGGAAGTTCCCCGGTCTGCGGGGAGCGTTGCGCCGACCTGTCCATAGCCGAGTCGAAAACGATGTTCAGGTCTCCCCCCAGGATAACATGGCGATCGGGCGAGGCAGTGACATCCACCAACACTGAATCTAGGAAACTATCCTGATGATCATTCGGGCTATAAATGGAACCAACCGTAAAAGCTGTACCCCCCAGGCGCATGCGGTATGCAAGGAGCCTCCCCTTCTGTTCGGCATATTTATACAGAACCTCGCCTCTAAAGGAGCTAGCTAAAAGAATGGCCACCCCCGCTGTCTTGGTCGCTGCTGAGGAGAAGAACTGAGTGGGGAACTTGGCAGAGCGCAGCCTATGGCAGTCCCTGGGCAACAAATGGGTCTCCTGCAGGAGGCATATATCCGCCTGCGTCCCCTCCAGCAAAGACAGGATCGCCCTACGCTTCACAGGGTTATTCAGACCCTTAACGTTCAGGGTCACTACCTTTAGGGACGGCATTCTACCCGGGGAACAGAAGCGCTATGCAGCAGGCAAGGGGTCGGTAGGCGGGGCGCACGGGGCAGGCGCGCGGAAGAGGCCAGGACAGGCCAAGCGTAGGCATGGGTAGCATCGGACGGGACCCTCCCAACAACAAAACAACCCTTACTCCCCCCCAAAACATACTCATGGCAACTAGCCAAAAACAAAAACAGATGTAAACACCCCATTGTCTCAGTCAAGCCCAAAAAACGGGCAAGTCCGTAGGAAACAGAAAAGTGGACGTCCAGCCACTCACCTCCAACCGCCCCCCCCTCCCCCCGGCCACAAACCCAGCATCGTAGAGGCTAAGAATCTCTCCCCCCGGAGTGAATTCAGGCCGTCAAGGCCACGCCATTGGAGTCGGCCAAGTCCCTGGCCGCTGCCCTCAAAGCATCTGCCATGTCCGCCCTGATAGTAGGGGAATCAGGGCGACTTGCACTCGCTGGTGACTGTCTCCTCGTCGACCTCCGTCGGCTCCGTCTCTCTGGACGCCTCCAGGACGGTGTAGCTCCGTCTTCCTCCGTGGCCGTGAGGCCCAGTACTCTGCAGATGTCTTGTAAGGAGCGCAGTTGGTGTAGCACCCCGTTCCACCGAAGATCAGACGGAAAGGGTGTCCCCAGGAGTAGGGCGTCTCGTGTTCATGCAAAAAGTCAGTGGCAATCCTGAAGGACCTGCGCTTCTGAAGCGTGATGGCGGACAGATCTTGGTAGAGCGCCACAGGCCGCTCCCTGAAAGTTAAAGGCTGCTTCTTTCGGGCCTCCGCCATGATGCGTTCTTTCAGCGGAAAGTCGGGCAAGAATGCCAAGATGTCCGGGGGGGGCGCCGATGACTGGCGCTGTCGACCCACCCTATGCGCTCTGTCAATGCGGACAGGGAAGTTTGCTCCTTCTCCCAAGATCTCACGGAACAGGTCCTGTAGATAGGCCACCAAGTCGGCCCCCTCGTCCGCGGATGGGACACCCCGCACCCGGATGTTGTTCCGCCTGGACCTGTTCTCAAGGTCTTCTGAGTGGGCCTGGAGCTCGACACATTGCTCCCGGAGGCGGAGAACGTCCTGTTGAAGATGGACTATCTCTTCGTCTCGGCGCTGGCTCGCCGTCTCCACTGAGTCAACCCGCTCGCCAAGGCCTTCCAACTCCCTGCGCACTTCACGAACTTCACTAGCCACCTCTCTCTTCAACGTCTGAAAGTCTTCCTTGAGGGAGCTGAATAATTCCTCCATAAAGGACCTCATGACCGGTGGTTCGCCTCCAGTCGCATCCGCTGAGGCCCGGGAAGACCCCGGCGACGGTTGCGTTCTGTCCCACAGCTGCTGGGCCCTGCTGAGCATGTCCGGCAGGGTGCGGTCTCCCTTCCTTGAGCCTCCTCTACCAGTCATCGTGATAGCTGCAGTGGACGAGGCCTAAGTCCGGCCGCAACAGAGTTGCCCAGCCGCCCGTGGGCGACAGATGTGGAGACCGCTCTGCAGGCAAGAGTGCTGCGTCACAAGCGACAAAATGGCGGTCCGGCCCGGGCACCACCAGTCGCGGCGTCCGACCAGGGCGGCAACTGGGATCCAAAGCAAGGGACACTCTTCAGCACGTCCCTCGGGAAGTCAGTTCAGTAGTGGAGGCGACAACAAGCGCCCGCCAGCCAAAGGCACCGACGGAGGCCACCAACACCAGCTCCTCAGGGACAAGATGGCGGCAGGGCGGGGCCAGGTAGAGCGGCCAGGGCTGGCAACACCGCCGGCGACCCTCGGGATACAGCGATCAGAGAAAGCCCGCAGCCGTTGTCATACAGTTCCATCTGAGGGCTCCGACGGGCCGATCCCAGTGTCGAGGCCTTCGGTCGTCGTTCACGGGGCCGGGACCCGCATAGCGCAGTGTGTCGCTGTCGCTGATCGGAGGGACAAGGCGCAAACTCAAGTCCAAAGCCTGCGGAGTCCCCAAGACACCGTCCGCGGGGCTCCGATATCCTCCGGTGCGCGGCAGGTCCGGTCCCCTCCGGATCGGCAGCTTTCAGCACCAGGCCCAGCCGACGGATCGGCAGTTTTCAGCACCAGGCCCAGCCGAGGCGCCTGGACAGCATTGCAGTTCGCTCCGCCCCCAGGTTCTCCTCCGTGCTCCGATCTTTGATCAAACTTTCAAAGTGCTTCCTCCGAGGCGATGTGAGCCAAAGTGGTATCAATGTGCACACCAGACACTCCGGCACACTCCTCTCGCTCGCTGAGCAGCAGCGGGGGGAGAGAAGCGCAGAAAAAGGGGCTCGAGCTGAGCCGGGCCGGAGGAGCTACGGGAGGAAGCGTCCGCTCACCCCGCCATCTTGGCCACGCCCCCCATAACTTACAATTTAAAAGCATCTGCTGCAGAGTTCTTTGGGCTCCAGCTTTCAGGCAGCAATAAAAATGTCATGATATCTCTTGTGATTAATGTTCCTGCTAGAGAGAGAGATCAACATTTTGTCTAGGGGCAGTCTTTTGACTCGCCATAAAGTAGCGCAGAGGGTTATTATACCTGCTGCAAAGAACAGGTCAGTATTTAATGTCAATAGCTGAGCATATTAGTAAAGCCAGTGCTTTTGAACAATAGTAATGTATGTGACAGAGGGGCTATCAAGAGATGAGTGAAGGGAACTTTTCCTGGATGGTAGTGAGGAATTCCGAGGAGGAGGTCAAGGGGGGCACCCATGACCAGTCCGGCTATGTTCACACCTGCCAACACAGCAGCAGGGACAAGCAGCAGCAAATAGGGACTGTAGAGAGATAGATGGTGCCAGGGCCACAGAGGGCGAGATACTTAAAGTAGGCAATTGGTTATTGAGGGTCCCAGTACTTTGGGATACTTAGAGGAGGTCAATTGAATGAGTCATAGTATTGGGGCTTCTATGGAGCGGGGAAGTGAAAGCAGGAGGCAGGTGAACAATGCATCTGAGCAATTCACAGGAGGAGTATATCAGCTGCCTGCTGAGTAAACACACCTTTTCATTATTTTCCCCCAACAGAGTGGTTTTCGTGCATGGATGCTTATTGGTCTCATGTAATGAGTGGCCCCTTCAGTCACACTGATATGTTAGTCTCCTGCGTAATATATCTCAGATGTGGTAAGTTTTGTTTTCACATGCTTAGAAGTGTTTTAAGTGGGCAGGGT
Source organism: Lissotriton vulgaris (assembly GCF_964263255.1). NCBI lineage: Eukaryota > Metazoa > Chordata > Amphibia > Caudata > Salamandridae > Lissotriton > Lissotriton vulgaris. Next base: position 894,204,750 of record NC_141696.1, read on the forward strand.
CCTGACTCTACAGAGCCCTCATTTATGTCCTCAAAAGTGCTCCCTGGGAAACAAATATAAAAGCCACAAAAAGAGAAAGAAATCTGAGTAGCAGGCTTGTAGGCGGTACCTGGCTAAAGTCCTTGTGGTGGAGGCCTGGGCGAGGGGAGGTGTAGGACAATTTGGAGGAGATTGATGACCAGTAGTAGGATAAGAACCATGAGATTGGGAACCAAGAGGGCTAGAATGACCAGAGCCACAAGAATCAGGACAAGAAGGATCGGCCCCAGAGAAACCTAATCCATGAAGACCAGGTTTACCAATGCCAGAGGAACAAATAGACGTGGAGAACCAAGACCAGGAAAAACTAGGCAAAGGGTACTGGAAGCAGGGTGAGCACGTTGAGAAGGTCCAGTAGGATGTTGAACATAGGCGTCAGGGCCCAGTGGACTAGGACAAGAAAAAACAAAAGGGCCAAGGGTTGAAGGAACAGAAGGACAACAAGGAGAGCTAGGAGGGCATAAGAACACCTACCAGGACCAGAGGAATGAGGATGACCAGGGCCAGGTGTAGCAGACCGAGATGAACAGATGAAAAGGAAAAATATGAAGAGACAAATTGAAAGAGGGACCTTGAGAGAGGGGGACAAAGACCACAAAGATCAGATCAAGGAGGACAAATTTGCCAAAAGCAAATGGACCAGGATTAGGAACACCATACCAGAAAACCCTAGATCAGCCGGACCAGAAGGAAAATAAAGGACTTGGAAGTCCAGGCCAGTAAGACAAGAATCAGAAAGTCTACTAGGGTTCAACTCAGGAGGGACCCTATACCAAGGTGACAAGAAATACATGAACGAGGGTGACCCGCCGCAACATAGAAACTAAAAGGACTAGTGCCACAGGGATTAGGAAGACCAGACTCAGGAGGGCCATTACCAGGAGGACCATGATAAAGGGAACCAAGGTCAGCTGGACAAGAACAAGGTGGAACATGCAAACCAGGACTAGCAGGACTAGAGTGGGGCAAGATCATGGGTGATTAGGAGGACTAGGAAAACCAAGGTCAGTGGAAGCAGCACAGGGAGACCCAATGTAGGTGGACCGAACAAAAACATTCCAGAACTCAAACCAGGACTACACGGACTGGGGAACCAGGAACAAAAGAAAAGGGAACAGGAAAACCATGGAACAGGACCAGGAGGACTGAAGGACGAGCATTAATGTGAGGACCTGGACCAAGAACCTATAAAAAAGGACACCCAGGATCCAGAGGACTAGGGGTTGATAACCAGCCAGGCCAGGACCCAGACGTACAGGGTCAGGAAGGTCTAAGGCAAGTATGAACCAAATGTCAAAGAACATTAGAGCTAGGAAAGGATAGGAACATCAGTGGTGGACCAGGACAAGTTATTGCAGAACCATAATGACAATAAATAAGGAGGACTAGGTGATCTAAAAGGATCATGACCAGGAGCACTGAAAACAATTCTATAAGGGCCATGAAGATCAGGGCCTATGGGACTGGGGCTCAGATTACAAAGTGGGGCAACGCAATCCTCTGGGGTATCAGGACCAGGGTGAGGCAATGTGAGAAGGCCAACCAGAGTCTGGAAGACCAAAGGGACTGGACAATGGTGGCTAGGAGGACCACAACCAAAATTACCAGGTTCAGAAGGACATGAACAAGGAGAACCCAGATCAAAGGGACTTGGTAAGTAGCTGCAGAAGGCGAAGAAAGAGGTCCAAGAGGACAAAGAGTAGGAGTGCCAGGACATGAGAGGCCAGATGGACTAAGGGGACCAGCAAGAGGAGGACCAGCGGTACCAGGGCTACGAGTTTCAGGGTGAGGAGAACCAGGTAAAGTGACCAGTGTCAAGAGGATCATAAAGGAACAGAAAAAGATGGGTCAAGACTGGGGGAACCAAGAAAGGCCAGGACGGTCAAAAGACAAGGTTTATTATTACCAGCACAATAGAACAAGAAGGCCCAGGATGTTCAGAATCGCAGAGACAAAGAGTAGGATGGCCAGTGGACCAGATCCATGAGAACTAGGCCCAGAAGAAATCAAATTATAAGGACTAGGTCCATGCGGATCAGGGCACAGAATCCAGAGAGGACAAGAACTATGAAAAACAAAAATAGGATGACTATGGCTGGAAAAATGAGGGAGATGAGTTCAGGGACACAGGAAACCAGGGTAGAAAGGACTAGAGTCAGGGGCAGCAGATTGATGAAACCAGTACTAGGGTGACATAAATTGGTCAGACCAGGACCAGAATGAGTACCAAGAGGACCAAAGCAGCCCAAATAAGGAGAATTTGAAAGAGGGCCAGGAGCAGAAACTGCAATAGAAGGACCTTAAGGGGAAGGAAAACGACCAGTTGCAAGAGGACACCTATATGATTTTAGGCTATTTGGATTGGGATATCCCTTTTGTAAATGGGACTTATGCATGCTTCATAGGCTGTCAACCCATAAAAACCCCCACCTTTTAGCCCACTTATAAAACTAGCAAGAATTTGTAAAAAAGCAGAGAATGTAAAGTGAATAAAAGGCCAGGACTGCTACACTCTGGGCCTGATTCGCAAAGGTAAACTTAGAGTTTTGGTCAAAACCTAGACCGAACGTCTAAGTTTATGACTTTTGGAATTTACGAAGGGCAATTACAAGTACTATCCTTATGTCCACACTCGTCGTGGAGATCTGGCCCAAGTGCAGACATAAAGATAGTACTCTAGTACTCATAAAGACATTGGGTCTACGTTTAGACCAAACTTCTAAGATTACCTTTGTGACTCAGGCCCTCTAAGTGATATCAGACAATGTTAATCACAAAAGAGCCACTCCCAGTGGGTTGTAGCTAGTGCCAATTAATTAGTGAGTGCTGGCATCTCACAAAAAGTGAAGGACTGGTCTCACACACCATCTGGTGTCATGCTTCATCATTGACCAGTTCTCGCCCTCTAAAAACTTGGTTTGATAGAGGGCGGGCATACACCTGACGACAGGGATGCACTTCTAAACTAAGTGGGGACCGTAAGACAAATAGTGAGGTTAAAAAGCCATTATAGATGTCAAATTAGGTTTTAATGGTGCTGGCAGCTATATGGTGATTAAAATCAAGTGATCGGTGTGATGAGAAAAATTGTTGTCCCTCTAGCAATATCAATAAGGTCGACATGTTTCTGCCAGTGGCCCAGTGGGATCTGTGGCATTCATCAGGACCTAAACGTGAAAACCAAATGTGGGCTCCACTTTTACCAAGCTCTAGTAAGAGGTTTTCCACTGGGTGGGGTGACAAAGATCACTCTCCACCGCGGTCTGGCCTGTATCTAAACCCTGAAAGAAAAACAAACCGGTATAAGAACGGTAACAAAGCACTAGGATCATACAAAAAACATCAAATTAAATAATAATAATAATAATCCACATTTGTAAAGCGAACAATCACCCGTAAGGGTCTCTAGGCGCTGGGGGCCGTCGGGAAGATTAAGCAAGCTATTGCCCAGAGTCACATGGTGCTAGGCTAATCTGCCACTGGTACCTGGGATCGAACCGTGATCCCGAGATTCCGGAGTTGGTTGCCCTAGCCACAGCGCCACACCTCTTCCCAGCCACATACGCCAAAAACTATAGTGATTGGCTATAGGTGCAACATTTATGGAAATCATATGAGCACCAGAACTGAGTCATTGTCTCACAAATGCTTACCCTATGAGTGGGGCAAAATCTGCCCTATGGGAGGGTGAGGGTAGGAGACCAGTTGGATCAACGCTCAAAACGTAATGAGAAGAAACAAATACAGAAAACACTATGTTAAGATATAGGAATGTACTCAGAAAGTCTTCTGTAGTATAGCAGGTTAAAGGATACCTGTAAAGGAATTGCATTCACTCTCTCATTCATACTCTTACTATCATGCAACGTGGTCTCCGCCTCTGTGCCTATGTCTGTGCTCCTCCTCTCCCCGATGATAACTAAGTGGAGTCGGGAATGGGTATTTATAGTCTTAGCGTTCTTATGTGAATTGCAAATCAAGGTGAATGGACTCCAGGTGTGTGGTATCCGGTGTCATATCGCCGCGCTAGGTGGGGCACGGCAAAAGTGCCTGACCTCCTAATATGGGCCCCAGAACAGGGTCCAGTAGGCCAGTGGTACATGCATGGAGGCCCGTACCGGCCGTTTGGGCAGACACTGTCTGATGCCTGCACAGTTGTCTGAGGGTGGATCTGAGGTAATAGGGACTGAAATTTAGTAGAGGAGTCTAAAAGAGAATGGGTGAAAAGGACTGTGGTCTGTGAAGAATAGCAGAAACAGTTTGAGAAACTCAATTGGCTGAGGTCAGCAAAAATGTTAATGGTTAGCAAAGGAGGTAAAGGGGCTATTACAATCAGCAATGGGGAGGTAATGATCGTAAGAAGGCTCTGATGCATATAAGGGGGGGTAAAGGAGTAAGCATGAGCGTGAAATCCGTTACGATCGCGGATTTTGCGGATTTTCGGGAAATCCGCAATCCGCGAATTTTGCGGATTTCCCGCAAAATCCGCCAAAAAAAATCTGCGAACGTAACGGGTTCAAAAGTTGAACCCACACTCATTTAACTATTTTACAATGGCGCCAGCAAGCTGCCAGCGCCGTTGTAAAATAGTTACAAAGTTAGCTTGCACAGGAACCACTAGATAAAACGAAGCAGGTGCTTCCTGTGCAAGCTAACTTTGTAACTATTTTACAACGGCGCTGGCAGCTTGCTGGCGCCATTGTAAAATAGTTACAGGGCAGCACAGCCTTACAGGTCACTCAAGGGACCCCTGCGCCCTTCAGGGCGATTGCATAGTAACACACACATGGTCGCTCGAACTAGTTAATGCTCAAATTCAGTGACTCATTCATTAGCCCAAAAACAATCATGTGCCTCTTCCCAAATGTACCGCGGAAAATCAGCTGTGATGCTGGATAGAGGCCTTTGCATCCTTGACTTTCACGAGCGCAATACCCGTGCTGTTCCTGTGACCAGGAGCTTCTTTTTCTTCATCTGCTGAACCAATCTTTCTCTGACCTTTTATACATACAAGAGGCATGTGAACTCGCATGGAAGCACCCCCCCACCACAAAATCCGCAAATCATGGTCGCTCGAACTGGTTAATGCTCAAATTCAGTGACTCATTCATTAGCCCAAAAACAATCATGAGCGTCTTCGAGGCTGGACAGGTGTGCCTCTTCCCAAATCTACCGTGGAAAATCAGCTGTGATGCTGGGTAGAGGCCTTTGCATCCTTGACTTTCATGAGCGCAATCCCCGTGCTGTTCCTGTGACCAGGAGCTTCTTTCTCTTCGTGTTCGCACGGGTTGCTGCAAGTTCGCACGCTTTTTGTACAATTTCGCAATTTGCGAAATTGTACAAAACCCTCGCGAACTTGCAGAAACCCGTGCGAACATAAAAAAAAAAATCCGCAAATTCGCGAGAATTCGCGGATTTTGCGGATTGCGAGTTCGCAAATCCGCAAAATCTGCGAACGCGAGATCCGCAAAATTCGCCCATGCTTATAAAGGAGACTCCAGATAGGTTGTCTCAGATGACCCACTGAGAGACTTTGAGTAACAAAGGACTCTGATTGCCAGCTGTGATAGAACTAGGAACCAAGACCAGCAGTGATATTTTCAGCACCAGACGAGTATTCTGTGAAACTCTGAGGGATAGATAAAGGGTGGGGAGATTCACATGTAGTAGAAGTGTTCAGAAGGCTAACAAAAAGGCACTGAATGTTAACATTGGTAGAGTAGTCTGTGTGATTGTCAAGTCTTTGCACTGACTTTATATGTGTGTGTACTGGCAGTGGATATGTAGCAAGTGTGCAGTAGTAGGACTCTGTCTGAGTAGAAGTCGAAGTTCTGGAACCATTGGGATGCCTTTTGGGTGGTCCCTAGTGTAGCATGGGACATGATAGGGGGAAGATATTGCTTCCCTAGACAGTGGAAGTTTATTAACCCTGTGGGTGGAAACCCAGAACTGAAGTGAGAGAGTACAGAGAAAAGCCTACCCACAGATATTCTGTGAGGTTCTTGTTAGCTGCTTATTATTTCTTACTGAGTGAGCGATAGGTCAGAGGTTTGTCTATTAAAGGTGTTAATGTTTCTAAAAAGGGCCTACATTTGTGTCTATGCCTGATGACCGATCAGGTAGACTGATAACAGCAAGGTGGCAAGTTCTCATGCTTCTTTGTGACATTGTTTTGGATACTCTTGCTTACAGTAAGTACTACTGCTACTGCTGTGAGAACCATCACCTAGCACAAAGACTGTGCATGAGTTGCAACCATTACATTTGAAAGAGAATCACTTCAAATTAGTTGATGAAATCTCAAAACTGGATCCACATCCTCTGTCTGGAAAATGAGTATAAAGAAACTGTAACTTTAGGGTGATTTATCCGTAGGTCACAAGAATGGAGGCAATAAAACAACTCTTTTTATTCGCTGTCTTAATTTCTACAATATTTGTAACTATTGTGAATATTTATACTCAAGAGTACTGACCATCAGTACTTAGACCATCCAGACGCTCTACTTGGATGATGGAGGATATTCCACCTTGTCCTCATACATCACCAGTAGTCTGTTACTCATATGGTCAACAAGGATTCCCAAATGATGAAAGGCGGATCCGTGTGGTGACTGATGGGTATCCTTCTCTGATCTTCATAAGGTTAGGATCACTCTTTTTAGGTTAGATATCTTAGTACACTGTTTTGCATCACTTGAGGCACGATTTTTCTAGACCCATAGACACTCTTGTGTTAGGTACTTTCAGCTGTGCAATGTCCGTATGGTGGGGGCAGGCTCAGCAATGCTCACGATTTGGTTGACTTGCAGGAGTGAGGTGTCAACAGTGTCTCGTAAGGGAGTCTATCCGGAGCAAAAACCTTTGATCCTTGATTGTTATCGTAGGGATCCCTTACATCTACATCCAAGGGTAGAAAAATCACTGGGAGTGTAATGGGCGAGGCGGCGGGCAGCTCACAGTCTCCGGTAGGGCCCGTGGGAGAGAGAGAGTCTCTATGTGTTTCGTCTGAGCTTGCACGTTGGACACCTGAATTGTCTTTTACTGCCTGGCCTGTTGTTAGGGTCCTTGGGAGGTCGGTGAATTAGGACTTGAGTGGTCTGAGAGGGCGGAAGGCCCAGACGAGACCTCCCCAAGTAGGTGCTTCCAATAGTCTAATTCCGACCCCTAGGCCTATCCCAGATTCAATATCCGCTTCACCTTTAAACAGGCTCTGGCTTATTTAGGAGGTGCTTCCAGTGCAGGGGCCACGTATTCTGGGCCAGGTGCCCCTCTCATGGAGCAGGACATGGGCAGGGTAGAGGCGGCCAGTAAATGTGCGGCTTCACTCAGGCTGCCCGCCCGCCATGTTTACTCCAAATATGGAGAGAAGGTCTCAGTGATATGGCGCAGCGCACTGCGTGATCTCCTGGGCTATTCAGCAAGTCGGACCCCAGTGACCAGGTTGAGGTCTGCGGCTATTAGGCCCTAATGGAAGGAGGAAGCAGGGGGGGTGAATGGTCCCACTGCTCGATTCCCACAGCTAATCCCCCTTACCTCCACTATTGCTGTGCACCGCTGAGTCACTGCAAAGGTGTTGATCCCAGCTGGCAGCTCGATGGCGTTGATCCCATCGTGGTCCAGGGCTGTCGCGGGAGACAAGGAGCTGTGTAGAGTGGGATCAGCCGTGCTCTCCTAGGTCATTACAGAAGTCGCATCCGCTGTCTTCCAGGCCGCACTGCAGGAGAGTGAGCAGCTTCCAGACATGGATCTCTACCAGGGAGGGCAGCTGGATTGGATCTCCGACTGTCCCCAGAGTCCCCGGAGTCAGTGAGGAGGTCGAAGTGCCCCGGCAATCACCTTCCCCCATTTAGGCCCCGCTGCGCCCATCTGCCACCAACAGAGCGAGGTCTGGGATTCAGAGTAGAGGGTGAAAGCACGGCCAAAGGTGTTGTCCAGGTCCATGGCAGCTCAATTCAGGCAGCAGCTAGCAAGGAGAGGCAGCTCTGGATCCGTGTCCCCAGGATCCAAGATGGCAGCCCGGGCATTGCAGTGGCCCCACGGTCAGGACTCCAATCCTGGCCTGAGTGGTCTCAGGGACATCCTGGACTCTCTGCTTTGTCGTGGGAGATAATCGTATGGTCGTGGGCAGCCTGAGAGAGTGCTTTAAAGGCGGTGAAAGAGTAAAGATAAGCCACTGCGGAGCCGAGTCTTGAAAAACAATGTCTCACTCCATTCATGGCTTAGCCACACCCCACATATTCTTTTTATTCTATGATTATTGTGGTATGACTTTGAACAGTTCCATATTCATAGTCTGATTAAATTTGTCTTAACTTGTTGCAATATCTTAATGACGAAAGGAGAAGCAGCCGACACGTGTTTCATCGATATGACTTTATCAAGGTCAAGTATAATATCCTAAATGCCAATGGTAAGGCTGAGTGGTTTCAGGGACATCCAGTACCCTCTGCTTTGTCGTGGGAGATAAGCGTATGGTCGTGGGCAGCCTGAGAGAGGGCTTTAAAGGCGGTGGAAGAGAAAATTAAGCCACGAAGGAGCGGAGTCTTGAAAAACAACATCTCACTCCATTCATGGCTTAGCCAAACCCAACATATTCTTTTTATTCCATGATTATTGTGGTATGACTTTGAACAGTTTCAAATTCATAGCCTTATGAAATTTGTCTTAACTTGTTGCAATATCTTCATGATGAAAGGAAAAGCAGCCGACACGTGTTTCATCGATATGACTTTATCAAGGTTAAGTATAATATCCTAAATGCCAATGGTATGGCTGAGATGGTAACAACATTCAAAGATGTATGTCAAAGTTCTGTATTATAAGACCACACCAGGAGAAATATAATCCAAATTATGTCAAGGAAAGTATCTGGGCACGTTTGGCAACCACTGTAACAAAGGAAAACAGACAGTTAGTGAATGCCGCCTGCTTGATCTTCGGATCCCAGGTTTGGAGTCAGTCAGGTGGGAGTGCTTTTTGGTTAAAGTGATCAACACAACATTATTATCTTGTAAGGCCACTTACCCCTGGCATGGATGCAAGGAGGTAATGTGTCCTATACATGAAAGAAAAAAAAAGTTGGAGAGTTTTGTGGTCTGCTTAACAAAGCAGAGAAGGAATGAAGCTGTAAGGCCAGTGAATGCATTTATCCTGTGAAGTCTGGACACCTTATGCAGAAATGTCCCAAAAACCCTTAAATGGGAACATTACAAGGCGGATGCGCGCTGCACTAATGTTCATGCACTAGCTGCTCCAGGTTTTTAAACATTTTATTTGCCTTAGAAATTGTATCGCTTTTACTACTTCGAACAGTATTGTGCTACTCCTACCTGCCATTCTTGATTTCTTGCTCGCAAGCCCCGCACCTTCACTTCTTTAGCCCCTACCCCGGTCCACCACGGGCTTGCTTGATTGTTGTGGAGGGTAGTGAGGGCAGAGGTCATCACGTACGGTTGGGAGGGTGAGTCAGGGGTTAGTGCTCCAGCTATTTAAGGGAGATGTTATTCCCTACACACTGCGGGCGCGCGCAGCGGGTGCGCCGCTGGCGCGCCAAAGGCCCACTAAAGGCAAGCCCGTCTGCGCCCGTCTGTGCCTGTTCCGTGACCAGTACCAGCCATACTGATGGTTGTCCCCCTGCTTCAAGGGTATGATGGTCCAGGTCCCAACTATTGGCTCTTAGGAAAGAGGACTGCACTTGCTCCTCACGTTGCAGTCTCTCCCAGCTCTTAACCAACTATTTTAGCTCTGACCACTGCCCGTTTACATTGATTCCTCTGAGGGAACAACCCTCCACGCGTGCAAGGGGAGCCAAGCCTTCTTGCCCCCTGATTCGATCAAGGCCTGTCTGCTAAATTGCAGATCTCTCCCCCGCCACGCTGGAGATATTTGGCTCTCCTTTTCTACTCATGCATGGGACCTAATGTTTTTGATGGACACGTGGGTTAAAGATTCCTCCAACCCTGACCTTAATCATGCTATTCCCCCAGACTTTCGCTTTGTTGGAATCAGTCGTACAGGTACTAAGGTAGGAGGAGGGATCGTCATAATCCTACACTCTCACTGGAAGATCACATCTAGAAAACTTACTAACATCGGCTCTATGGAAGCCGTGTATTTTAGCATCTCGGATGCAACTAACCTAATCTTAGCAGGTGTTCTGGTATATAACCCCTCTGGCGCTTCCCCTTCCATTCTTTCTGAACTCCTCACTACGATCGCTGACCTATCCCTGAAGGATCCTCATTTTACCATCCTAGGAGACTTTAACCTGCATGTGGACGATGCCGCATGCTTGAAGGCTAGACCTCTCCTAGATACTATGGAGGGCCTGAATTTTTATCAATGGGTACAGGGCCCCACACACCGAGCGGGCCACACCCTTGATCTCTTATTTATGAACCACCCCGGCCTTACTACCTCTCCTCCCCTAGCCCTTACCTGGTCCGAACATTACCTGACTCCATTTAGGCTGGCCATTTCCATGCCACCTGCTACTTCTACTAAAGCCCGGTACCTTGGCAGGAAATGGTATAAGGCCACTTGCGATGCTCTTGAACCCGTTCTTGCCAATTCGACCTGGCAGACCTCTGGTGATTAAAACACCAATATCTCCAATTTTAATACTCATCTCTCCTCTGCTATTGATGTCATCGCCCCGGTGCGACCCTTGTTCTTTTCCAGATCTGAACCCTCAGCGCCTTGGTTCTCCCTGACCCTACATGCTGATAGCAGCTATTGCATAAAGCTTGAGCGCAGCTGGCGACTAACCTATGATCCTGTTGCTAAAGCTATCTACAGAGCTGCAATAAAAAAAAATAACAACCTTAAGCGTGGCACTGTGAGGGTCTAGTTTATCAGCAAAATTAGAGCTGCTGATAACTCTTCAAAAACTCTGTTTAAAATTGTGGAGGAATTTGCTAAACCCTCAGCCCTTGCCTGTTCGATCTGCCCCAGTCAAAACCTCTGTGATGGTCTCTCTAACTTCTTTCATGACAAAAATGTTGACATCTCTGCCTCTTTCAATCAGGCCCTTGCTATCCCTCCCCCGGATCTTAAGATTCCTCAGGGGGAGGCGTTTGTGTCTTTTAACGTTATTTCGCTGGGAATTGCCCTGATGAAAATGCGGCTGTGTAAATCAGGGTCCTTGCTGGACCCGGTTCCCGCCCAGGTGCTTATCACTCTCGCCCCCCTCATCTTCGCCCCACTAATTTCGATCTGGAACTCGTCTTTGCGCTCAGGTCAATTCCCCACATCATGGAAAAAGGCCATGCTGGTTCCCATTTTGAAAAAAGCTGACACCGACCCTTATCGTACAATTTCGCTCCTCCCCAAACCAGCCAAGGTACTTGAGAAAGTTGTGCAAGAACAACTGGCCAGCTATCTGGAGTCCAGACAATTATTCCATGACTCACAATCCGGATTTAGTTCTGGTTACAGTACGGAGACCGCACTGCTGGAGTTAACCGAGACCATTCGTGAATGCGTGAATGCAGGTAAAGAGGCTATGTTGGTGCTTCTCGACCTGTCCGCGGCTTTCAATACCGTCTCTCATGCCATTCTGTTAGATAGACTTTACAGTCTTGGGATACGGTATATCTCCTTGGCCTTTGATAAGATTTTTTCTGAGTGGTAGAACTCAACAGGTCTTCCTCCGGCCTTTTGTTTTGCAAAAAAAAAACACTCAGCTGCGGCGTACCTCAGGGCTCTGCATTGTGCCCCCTCTTCTTCAATGTCTATCTTTCACCTCTGGCCAAGGTAGTTGAATCTTGGGGGGTCAGAGTGATCTCCTATGCTGATGATACTCAGCTTGTGTTTTCATTTAGAGATCGCTCTGACGGCGGCTTTGCCAACTTTAGACGCTGCCTGACTAACATTTCATCTTGGATGACGCTCAACACCCTGAAGCTCAATATGGATAAAACAGAGGTGCTGTTCTTCAATCAAAGTTCCCCACTCTTTTCTCTATTGTGGTGGCCATCTGAGCTTAACCCTCCCCCGGTACTGGTAAAATCAGCTCGAAATTTGGGTTTCCTATTTGACAATGAACTGTCATGTAAGACTCAAATTAATAAGGTCACCTCTGCTTGTTTTGATAAACTCCGTATGATTAGTAAAATTCTCCCTTTCCTGCCTCTGGATTCACGTTGGACCGTCATCCATGCCCTTATTACTTCTCACCTGGATTACTCCAATAGCCTTTATGTGGGAGCCCCAGCCTATTTGATTAAACGACTGCAGATTGTACAGAATGCCGCAGCAAGGTTGATATGCAATATCCCCAACCGCCACTCAATAACCCCATATCTGGTGAAACTCCACTGGTTGCCTGTTACCCATCGCATCCGGTTTAAATCCCTGGTCCTGGCTTTCAGGGCTCTAAATGGCCTGGGCCTGGCTTATCTCAGATGTAGACTAAAGCCTGTTCAGTCTGCCCGAGCTCTCAGATCCAACCACCTTCGTCTGCTCCACCCTCCCCGTTTCTGCCATTCCAGAATGAGGGGGCAGAAATGTTGCCGTTGTCAATGCTAAACTGTGGAACAGCCTACCACTGAGTCTGCCGCTGACCGAATCTGAATCTCTGTTCCGGCGCAACTTAAAAACCTGGCTGTTCTCCAATCTTTAGCCGTGATAGACATCCCTGCTGCTCCTAGTTCGTAGCGCCGGGACACCCCCATTGCGGGTAGCCACACGCTTTATAAGCTTAAAAAATAAATAAAAAAAATAAAATTCTAAACGGTGATTCCATCTAGCCTTCTACCAGTCACCCTAAAACACCATCTCATTGCCAATATTCTTTTTGTGACAGCATCTTATCTTTCATTCCTGGCGCTTTTTAACACAAGCCAAAAATAATCCACTCGGGGTCACGTCTACATGGATTTCAAAACCACTGTCAACTTTTTGCCCAGACCTAGACAAAATTGCAGGACCTGTTCACCTTACCTAAAGTAAAATGTGAACATGCATCCTCAGTAGATGGAGGAAGCCTGATGTCAGGACTGATAATAGTAGTGTCCTTCCCAGGCTGGGTACATGCAAATGATCCCGCAACACATGGAGCTTGGTATTACAAGTCTTTATTCCTCAGCGTGTAACTGTTAACTGAACATTCTACATCAAGAACTCTATCACCCACACCCATGCACTTACGTCTACATTCTACAGAGTCCTTCAGGAACCAAAAGAGTTCCGTTATCTCTAACTTATTAGACACTACATCTCCCCCTTCGTTAAATAGAAAGTATATACATAACAACTCTTCAGTAAGTCATTTCAGTGCTCAAATCAATTGCCCAGATCTCGCCATGTGAGTTTGCAGAGATACGGGAGAAGTGTCAAGGATTGGCAGTGGTGACAGAGACATTGATACATTTGTTGGACTCTCTGGATTCTCAGGTAGATAAGTCGCAATTCTGACATCTGGAGTTGACGAATGTCAAGGCAGGTGCTGGAAATGTAAAGCATCTCACGTAATGGACTTTCCAGGATGGTGAGCAGTTACCATGTGTCCTTTACTAGTCATCATGACCCTCTGTGGTTCAGCATCAAAAGAAGCATCAGAATTGCTTTTTCATTTCATCCAGACAATGACTTGATCTCCTCTTTGCAACACAGTGATCTGAGCACAGCGGCATAGGTCTTCATTTTGCTTTTGTGAGATAAATCAGTACTGTGAAGTTTATCAATGTCAATAGATCTATCAGTGATCCATTGTGGCAATTTGCTTCCTATGGCTCTCCCAAATATTAAAGTGGAAGGGCTTTCACCCGGGGTAGAATGGGGAGTTAACCTTTATGCACGAAGAGTAGACTCAAGAACTGATTTGTGCTCAAGCTTTTCCAGTGCAGGGCGTGAACAGTCTTCTTGAGGGTGCTCATAAATCTCTTGAACACACCATTCACCTGTAGCCAGATAGGTGTGGTTTCCTGATGCTTGACATTTAGATGACTGAGAAAATTCTCAACTATTGAAAGGTGGGCCATTGTCAGATTTCAAAATTGAAGGAACACCCCATGTTGCAACATACTTTCTAATCTCTCAATGACTCTGTCATGAGTAGTTGATGACAGATCTTCCACAAGGGGAAAACTGAAAAAATCATTAACAATTACTAGTAGAGGATGCTATTGTCAGTGGGGCCAAAGAAATCAATAACAAACTTCTCCCATGCATGCTTTGAAAGACCAGACATGCTTAACGGATGCAGGGTTGTTTTAATGACAAGCATTTGTTCAAATAACATGCCTTTAACACTTTTTCTAAACATTCATCAAGTGTCGAGAACCACACTCGGTCATTGGCAAATTCAATAACTTGTTGTCTCAGACTCTGGAGTATGGTAATTCTCAATCCTCATAAGAGGATGCCTTCTGCCGTGACTGAAAGGTCTTCCTGTATGTTTTTGAATTTTCTGGTATTCAAGGTCATTATGACAAGGTCAAGCATGTTTTGGGCACGAATGGCACGTAATAATGTCTTTGAGTTTTAACAAAGTTCTGTCAGGGCCTATGCCAGCAATGATTTGATCCACTGACATGGCAGCAGGGGTACTGGATTTCTAAATAAAGTTAACATAAGCATCAGTCGCTTTCAATGTAGTGCCTTGACACTGTATTGGTACACAAGTACTCAGCAGGGTTTTGATCTTTTCCTGGATGATGCACAACCGTATAATCATACTCCAACAAACGCAACCCCTAGCTCTCAATGCAAGGGGGCATCTTGACTTTAGGAATGCCTGAAAATGGGGAGCAATACTTGGTGGTCGGTGAAAACTGTGAAATGCCTTCCATTCAGGAACATTTGAAAATGCTCAAAAGCCCTCACCATAGCGAGGGCTTTGTTTTCAGATTGTGAATAGGCACATTCCATCGATGACAAACTGTGTTTTGGATCATTCGGATGTCTAGTGTGCTGGGCAAGGATGGCCCCCAACCCCACTAGGCTTGCTACAACAACAACCTCTGTCTGCATTTTCGGATCAAAGTAAGCCATTTCAGTGTAGTTCTCAATTGAATTCTTGATTTTCTTGAAGCTTTGTTCACATTCATGAGACCATCTAAATGGAACATTTTGTTTCATTAAGTCTCTCACTGGGGCACTTACAGTGGCAAAGCCACCAACATTCCTTGAACAGTAACTGGTCGCAGTAAGAAAGGATCGCAGTATAGTTACATCTTATGAGGAAGAAGTGGATAATTAGGCTTGTACTTTGTCATTTCCCCATCAGAAAAGATATGACCAAAGAACTTGAGTTTAGTTTTATGAAACTCACACTTTGCTGCATTTAAAGTGAGACCTGCATCGGCAAGTATATGACAAACTTATGTAAGAGCTTTATCATTTTCCCTTTGTGTAGCCCCAAAAACTATTATATCATCATTGTAATTGAATACATTTGTGACTGGCTGTATTAGGCGACAAATGACATCCTGAAAGAGTTCTGCAGCTGATGATTCTCCCAAACTTAGCCTTTTACATCTAAAACTTAGCCTTTTACATTTATATAAAGGAAAATTAGTCAAAAAGGTAGGAATGTACCTGCAATTTTCTTCCAGTTTGAGTTTGTGACACATTTTGCTCAAATCAAGGCAGGAAAAAACATTAGCTCAGCAATGTGCAGACCTGGATGTCGTTCTCTTTTGATCACCTTTTTCGCTCAGTGCATATCAACGCAAATGCTCATGGCTCTTCCACTGTCCTCCTTTGGCACTACCACTAAGGTTGATACCCATGCCATCTGACCAGTAGAATGCTCAATGGTGTCATGCTTTATTAGTGTCTCAAGTTTTTTCTCAACAATTTCTTTTAAATTAAATTCAATTTGATGATGTCGTTGAGCAACAGGATGGATGTCCTCATTTATGTGAGGTTGCACTTTTTTCGTTATAAGTTTTCCTAGTCCATGATCAAGGATGGAATCTGATTCACTATTTCATGATATGCATTGACATTGTAGTAAACATGCACTGGTTGAAGTGCCTTGCATGACATGTATTGTTGTTTTATGCTTCACAGTTGCTAGGAATGAACCTTGACTTTGCAGTGGCATTAAAACTGCCCACATACACAATTTGCTTTTTATGGGGTTAAACAAGGCACTGGAGGCAGTGCATTGTACTTTCCTGCAGGGATAATGTTTATCAAAGTGCCACTGTCTATGATCAAATATATGGAGCACTCATTCACTTTCAGTGTGATTTTGGGACAATGTCCAAATGTATTTCACACTTTCACTTGTCAACCTAGCTTCGACTGGAATACTTCCTAGCAAGAAACTAATCCCACATTATCTAGTAGTCAATGTTGACATAGCACACCCATCTTCCTCACTGGTGCTTGACAATGATGGTGACAAACATTTAGATGAGGAATTTGCTGACAATCGACATCGTTCAGTTTCTACTTGCCTCAACCGATGTTGCCGCTTGACCATGTAGGCATGGTTGGAACATCTCTGGAACTTTCTGGCATCCATTGTGAAACCTCAAAGTGAAGGGCTTGATCTTTTCTACATTTTGTTTTCTCCATATGATGCACTTGATCTTTCCCTCGCTTTTCAAACCATTACAAAATGGTTATCTTTCCTGCAGTCTTCACCTAGCTGTCCAATGGCGGTACAGTTACCTACATGAAAGGAAAATCCACATCGGACACACAACTTCTTTTTCTTTGGAGACATTACTTTATGGCCTTATACCTTGTGTTTCAACTTACTTTTCACACTCAGCTCTTACTAATTTGGAGCTGGACAGGCATCCATTTTAGCTGCTTATCTATCAGTCCTTTCTCCATTTCTGGCAGCCATGAGTACTTTCCCAACCTGAGTGTCTCTTTCAGCATTCAACGTTTGAAAGAATCGGAGAAACAACCATCCATTACTCTGAGACGTATTGCCTCTTCATAATTGAACTCATTGAACTTGCAATGCTTCATGAGCAAGTCAAATCTTTCAACAGACTCATCCATGGTTTCACCAGCTTTCTGTCTTTCTTGGTTGAAAATGTATCTTTCATAGTCTACATTTGGCATTAGATTGAACTTGGTGTTCAGCACCTCGTTGATTTAGCGGTAAGTCACTTCACCATTAGGTGGTATTTTCTTTATCACTTCTTTTATTCCTTCACCTGCCAAATTTTTTAGCTATTTAATTATCTTTTTGTTATTTACTTCTTCCAGCACATCAATAATACCACTGAAGATTTTGACCAGACATTCCATCTGTTACCAATATTCGGCTTTCAGGAGGTATTGAAGAGAGATGGTGGTTTTAGGAATACAGCAGCATCATAACCCGTGGATATGTATTCTGTCGAGAGCAGAGCCCGCTCTGGCTCTTGCATGACCACTTAGATCGGCACCTTCGTTAAGCACTAGTCGTGTGCTAATATTTGGGTCATCACGCCCGCTTTATGGTTGAGAGGCGCTGCCTTCTTCTTTTGCGGTGATTAGCGGCTTTTTTTCTTGCACAGGTTCTTCACCTTTCTCACCTCTATGCATTGTATCTGGTTTCAACTGCCTTTTGCATTCTTTGTGGCAGAAATGTTTCCGCTTTTAGCACTTTCTTATATTTGGCTATCACTGTCTCTGGCACTTCTATGTACCTGGTTGTCGCTGTCTTTAGCATTGTCGTACTGTATGAATGACAGCTCTGTGCTATGCTGTGGCATAGTACCTCTTGTCTCGATTTTACCAGCAAATTTCTGGCTGACGACAAACCAACTTTCTAGAAGGCCTTCCCCTTCTTCACAGGCCTTGCACTGGCTGCAGTGGCGCTTTGACTCCATGTAGTCACTTGTTGATGATTTTTCACTAAGAGTGAGGCACACGTGCACATACAAGCAGTTTGCTGGGCCATGGCAAACTCTTTTGAGAGCCCTCTTGGTTCTTCGGCTTGTGGGGTTTATGTAATCCCCTATCCCGTCACCAGTTGTAGTGTCCTTCCCAGCCCAGGTACATGCAAATGATCATGCCACTCACGGAGTTTGGTTTTACACGTCTTTATTCCTCGGCGTGTAACCCATTAACTGAACATTTTAAATTAAGAATACTATCACCCACACCCATAAACTTATGTCACCTTTCTATGGAGTCCATCAGAAACCAAAAGTGTCCTGTCATCTCTAACTCAAAAGACACTACAATAATCAGCACTGAAAAGGCAGTAACACATAGCACTCTTTAGGTTTCAAGAGGCAGAGTACAGTTTAACTTCATTGATGCAGTTTGGGTACTCACCCAATACGTTATATTCAAGGATTTATTTAATAAGATACAAGTGAAACACCCTCCTCCCAGTACTTGCTTTTACAAATACTGTCTGGTTCCAGAGGCATACTTAATGAGTTGAAGGATTAATATCATCTCAGTAGCCTTACATGAACATATAAAGGAGCACCTCCAACACTAGCTGTGAGAAATTGCATTGTTGTTTGACGGGGGAAGTGAGCCCTTGTCAAGCAGCAATCATATTCCTTGACAAGGTGAGGCACAATCCAACCCTAAATTAACCTGTGCTCAATCCTCTGGTAGCTTGGCACAGAGCAGTCAGGTTTAATTCAGGATAATGTGTAAAGTATTTGTGCAATACTTGAAGCAGCAATAAAGTGAAAAGCACCACACCAAAGGATCTCACACCAAGTTACAATCATAGCTTTACTTTTATCAAATAAAACAAGACCAGAATGACAACAATCCAATCACTAGAACTGGAGATATGCAAGTTTAAAGATTTGAGTAAACATAGAGCCAAAAAACCTAATGCACTAACTGTGGATATCCAGTCACCCCGGACTGTGACAAAATTACAAGTTCAGGCTGACCACGATGACAGCTACATGGACCCAGGTAGGCCGCTTACCAAAGTACCTTCAATCCTGTTTTGTGGAGAATTGTGAGGATCCATGTCAAAGATGCTTCACGCACTGTGTGATGCGTTGGTTCTGAGATGCGGCAAGGCTGCGATGTGAGGATCTGCATTGTCGTCTATGATTCTGTTGACATGGGCTTGAGATGTGAAGTCTAGCGTTGAGGATGTATCATGCAGTCAGGGCAATGTGCCGGTTCTGCAGAGCCACGAGACTGCAATGAGGGTCCGTCGTTGCAGCTGCTGTCGATAAGGATGCTAAAGCCACAATGCAATGGCAGTCTTTGCGAGAGGGAAGATCCATACAGTGTCAGTGATGCGTCGGTTCTGCTGGGGGTAGCACCGCACAGACGATAGGATTTGTTAGTTCTTTGGGATCCACAGACACTGGCAAAACACCTAGGCCATCTTCCGAGGGACCTGGACTGGGATGACACCACTTGGCAGGGTAGACTCACAGATGACAGAGTCCTGGTGCTGGGGATGAGGTTGTTGGAACATTCTGACCCTGAGGCTCATGTCATGAGGCCAGCTCCTGAATCCTTGGAGCCGGTGTTCAACAGATGCAGGTGCCGTCCTTCTCACCGAGGCAAGAGGGCAGCATGCCAGCATAGTAGGGCATCAGTCCTTCAGATCAGAAGTCCTGCAGAGTGGCAGTCCTTGCAGCAGCAAAGCAGTCCTTCTTCCTGGCAGAATATCCACAGATCCAGAAGTGTACTGAAGAGTTGATGTCTAGGGTCCAATATTCATGCCTAGTTGTGCCTTTGAAGTGGGAAGAAGCTTCTGGAGGTTAATCGTTGAAGTCCCCATGCATCCTGACTTCCCTGTCCTGGCTCAAGACTAACTACAGGTGTTATGCAGCCCTTTGTGTGGAGGTAGGATACAGTCTATTCAGCATTAAGCAGGGCTGTGTTCGGCTCCGCCCCCCTAGCCTGCCAGTGAAGGCCCATCCATGCACATCTAAGCTCCCTATTGTGTGTGGCTGTCTAGAAAGAATAAGCAAAACCCACCTGTTAACTACACTCAGTCATATGATTCAGAGATAATCTGCAGGCACCAAATGGCTAAGGCAGGAAAATGCCAACCTTCTAAAAGTAGCATTTTCAACTTCAGCAAAAGTTAGGATTTCTCATTACAATTCAAAGACACCAAACATGGTTACCTGTTCTCATCTGTAAATGACAGCTTATTATTTTATTATAAATTTTATTTTTGTTGGCGAGGATAGTAAAGAAAGCACAATTTATACAGTCAGCAAGCCAGTTGACACATAAGGAACAGGTAGGCCAGGGCCAAAGGGAGTACACAGCCAAGTAAGGCCCACATCCCGGAGGCAGGGCGGCATCACGGTGAACCTGTTAAACAAGTAAAGGGATTCGCTCTTGTGCTTCAAAGTTCAAAGAAACAATATCAATGTCTACGCCAATTTACATGCACGATGCAGTTCCAACCTAAACAACAACATAACAGCAACGAAAAACCCCATGAATGGCACTTGTAGCGCTGATACGATCACATAAGGAGATGAAGGCAAGGGCCCATTAGAACTCGGTCCTCATAGTACAGTGTGGTCAAATGGGAATCACAATGAGAGACAAATGTATGCAATAAGGAATATCGGCATGGCTCAGGGGACTGCTACACTACCTCCAGACACCCCTCCCCAGGTCCCCCCCATCTTCATCAGACTCCGAGGAAGCGGAGGAAAACAGCTCAGCGCTGGTGGCGTCTGAGTCATCCCCCTCCATCCCCTCGATACACATGGCTCTCCAAGCGAGTAAGTCATCCTGGAGTTTCCCATCCCTGCGAGTGCGCTGCATATGTGTCTCCTCTGCCAAGGCCCATTCCCTGGCGTCCCGCAACCAACTAGGAATTTCAGGAGCCCTCTTGCCCATCCAGGTAATGGCCACCCGTCTCCTCGCCAAGACCAGCAGGAGTTGCAGTAATTTGTAAGACAGTCCCCTCTTCCTGGGTTTGGGCACTAACGCTAGCAAACAGTGAAGCAGGACTAGTTGCAGCTTAAGATGTGTGATCCGAGTAATGTGAGCAACCACCTCATTCCAAAAATCATGCACCAAGGGGCACTCCCAAGCCAGGTGAAGGAATCCCGCCCTTTCTGCACTACACCTCGGGCAAGTATGGGGCCTATCCGAGGAGATACGGTGGAGGGAGGCAGGCGTCATATATGTGCGATGGACAAAGTTAAAGTGGATCAATTTGAAACGCGCATTACAAGATACTTTGCGAGTCAATAGTCCAATTCGCTTCCTCTGAGCCGGATCCAATTCAATCCTCAGGTCCGCTTCCCAAGCCACCCAAGCTGGCGCCAACGGGGGAGTCGAGTCTCTGCGCATGGCTGAGTAAAGGAGGGAAATCAGTCGCCTACCTCTGCCACAGGACAAAATGATGTCCAGGGTATTAGTGAGCTGGGGCGCCTCTGAGAATTGGGGCCACTTCGTCCTGGCCACATCCCGGAGACATCCGTAGTGGAGGTACTGGCCCTCCTGGAGTCCAAAGGAGTCCGCCGCTCTCTCAAAGGACACAAAAGAGTCGTCCGGATAAAGATCCGCGAGGGTCTCGCAACCGCCAAGGCGCCACTCCCGGAAAGACATATTTGCCTCCATTGTGAGTATCGGGGCCAGGATCCAAAGGGAGAGCTCCCTGTGAAACGGCGCACGACGCAGAACCCGCTCAACGAACTGTTGCCAAATATTAGCCGTATGCCTGACGACATAGGGCAGAGTGTCATCAGCACCCCGACCCCGCATGAGAGCCTCCTGTAAGTCCCTGTCCGAAGCCGCACCCGCCATCAATGCCAATTCCCAGTTCTCGTCGTCAGCGAACCACCTGGCCGCTGGGAGAAGCTGCGCAGCATAGTAGTATAAATCAAACCTCGGGGCCTCTAGGCCGCCTTCATCCTAACACTGCGTCACTGTGCGCAACGCGACCCTGCTACGTCCACCCGCCCAGAGCAGGGACGTGAGGAGTGAATTCAGCGTACGAAACACCCGGGGGGGCAATGGGCATAGGGTATTTTGCAGCACATATAGGACTCTAGGAAGCATCACCATCTTGGCAACTGCCAGTCGTCCCATAAGGGAGAGAGGGAGCGTGTTCCAAAAGGCAATAGATTTACGGAGGGCCACAAGAATTTTGTCTACGTTATGAGTCAAGAGAGCTTCGTCGGAGGCGGCCACCTGAATACCCAGGTATCGGAACGCCAGGCGTTCGCACCGGAGGACCAAATAATAAGAATCCGCAGCCGGGTCGAGGACACCAGGAGTTAGTGGGAACACCAGGGACTTATTGACGTTCATGCGCAGTCCAGAGGCCGCACCAAAACGGTCCAAAAGTCGCAACAAAGCGGGGAGGGCCTCCACCGGAGAAGTCAGGTAGAAGAGCGCATCATCGGCGTATAGGGAGACGACATTGGTGGTGTCTCCCACCACGATACCCCAGTCATGCAATTCCTTGCGGGCAGATACGGCCAGGGGCTCAATTGCAAGGGCAAAGAGAAGGGGGGACAGCGGGCAGCCCTGCCGGGTACCCCTCCCCAACGGCCATTCATCGGAGCGGGCCGAACCCAGACGCACCCTGGCCCGGGGCGCTCCATAGAGAACCCGGATCCAGTCTCGAAATCCGGGACCAAATCCCATCTTTAAGAGTACATGCATCAGGTAACCCCAATGCACCGTATCAAAGGCTTTAGCCAGATCAACAGAGACCAGCACATGGGGAGCCTCTCGCCCCCGGACCTCATGCAATACATGATTCAGGCGGCGCAAGTTCATCGCCGTATTACGACCAGGGACAAAGCCACACTGGTCTGGATGAACGAGCTGGGCCACGTGCGGGGCAAGGCGATTGGCCAGTAGCTTAGTCAGGATTTTTGCGTCCGAGTTTATCAAAGTGATAGGACGGTAAGAAGCGGGGTCTGTGTTATCACCCCCCGGTTTCAAAATCATACAAACCTCACCCTGATTCAAGGTGGGTGGGAGGGTACCTGTACTCAAAGCCTCATTGTAGACCTGTAGAAGGAGGGGGGCCAGGGTATGCCCGAACTCATGGTAAAACTCCGCAGGGAATCCATCCCCGCCAGGGGTCTTGGCCCGGGGGAGGGCGGCTATCGCCGCAGTAATCTCACCCAACGTCAGCTTGACATCAAGGTCTTTCGCCGCCGCCTCTGGCAGGATCTGCAGTCCGAGGTCTTCAAGGTATAAATGATAGACCTCCTCAGATATGGACAGGTCAGCCTCATACACAACCCGCAGATGGTCTCGCAGAACTGAGAGCACCTCGGCCTCCGAATGGACTATATCGCCGCTGGGCGTCCGTAGGGCCACTATACGTTCGGCCGTGAACTCACGATGAAGTATCCAGGCCAACAATCGTCCAGACTTATCCCCCTCACGGTGTAGTCTCTGTCTATATTGGCCGAGCGTGAATTTATCGAGCCTCGTGAGAATGTCGTGGACCGACCCCAGGGCAAGGCTCTCCACCCGTCGATCCGAGGCGTCCGGATCAGGCCGGGTTTGAACGCGTAAAAGCTCAGCCTCCGCAGTCTGCAAGTCAGATAGCAGCTGTTTCCTGACCCCATACGACAGTCCCATGCATGCTCCGCGGACGACCGCTTTCAGCGCCTCCCACTTAGTGGAATAGGACAGATCTCTCCCCGCCCAGTTGAGTTCCAGATAATCGGAGAGTGTCGATGCCACGTGGTCACGGGCCATCTGGTCTTGGAGCAGGTCAGTCGGCAGTCTCCACGTGCGCGGGCGCTCCGTCCGATCAGGCCATCGTGCCACGCACGTGACCGGAGCATGATCCGATAGGTATCGGGCCTGGTGTGTAACCGTCAGTGTGAGAGAGGAGGGGAGGTTGGCTGCCAGCACTCTATCCAGTCTACTATGAGTACCATGTGTCGGGGTATAACATGTGTAAAGCTTCTGCGCGGGGTGACAGGCACGCCAGACATCGATTGCCCCTATGTTATGCATCACTTCCTGTAAACACGCCGTCATACGAGGCTTAGTGCCCGCCCTAGGTGGATGACGGTCCAGTTCATGATGTAGCACGCAATTGAAATCCCCGAACCAGAGGAGGGGTGCGTCCAGGCTCGGAGCCACAAGATCTTGCATCTGGGAAAAAAATGTCGGGTCATCAACATTCGGCGCATACGTATTAAGGATCAGAAGGACTTTATCGTCCAATCTGAGCTTCGCCAATATGTACCTGCCATCCACATCCGCATCAATATATTGGACAGTGCAGGGAACCCCAGGGGCCACCCAAATCAGAACCCCCCTAGCATACGTAGAATAGGAAGAATGGAAAATCTGGCCTCTCCATTTCTTGGCCAGCCGCTGCGCACCATCATCATCCAAGTGGGTCTCCTGTAAGCAAGCAACTGAAACCCCATGGCGTTTGAGGAAGGTAAGGACCCTGTGTCTCTTAGTGCACGTACCCAGGCCACGCACATTCCACGTCAAGAATTTAAATCCCATGACCACAAATCATGCCCTGCCGGGCAACAGTGTAAGCACAGCCTATGCCGACGCCAGGAGGCCCTCGCCACATAGTATTCTAGGGATGCATCGCATAGAATAAGCACCCCGCAGAACGGAATCAACATGCGCCAAATGCCTGTGTCATCATTGTCACAACCCTAGTCCCACCCCCCAACAACCCCAACATTCGAAACTTTGACTTGAACCCCCTCAACCCCACCACCCACGAGCAATAGGATAGCAACAACCAAAACCGCCACCCCGCCCTCCCCCTGCCAGTGCCAGGACGTGCACAGCCACCCCATACAACACACTCCACACACACTCACACAGAACAAACCAACCCCACCCACCCACCCTCCCAGCTCCCCGAAAGACCCAGTGGATCTGAGATAAGAACCCGGGCACAACTCCCAGCCGTGTCAGCAATGCGGGAAGGACCTCTGCCCACCTCACCCCCTTCCCCCCTGCAGCACATGATCCAAATGCCAATCCCAGGGTACCTAACAGTGTTCAAGAAGGCCCCAACAACAATGGTGTAGTGCGTCAAGTCAAAGAAGTGCAGGACCATGGAGGGTCACACAAGTAAGGACGGAGTCACAGAGTGGCCTTTGAAATTAGAGCAATGATCATTCCAACCCTGGTGCCGGTAGGGCAGTCTCCGGGACCACCGGGGCCGTAGAATCTGTGTTTAGCGGGGTTTCCTGCAAAGTATCCGGCACCAATATGTCATTAGGAGCAGTCGCCCCAGTCGAACTCGAACCAGTTCCCGACGGCGAGTCATCCATAAGGATAGCCCCATCCGGTCCCACCACGGGCCGGGCCTCAGGAGAACCACAGGACCCAGAACGGCGTTTCTTCCTGCCACGCCGCCTCCTCTGTGGCCTGGTCCCCCAAGTGTCACGCGTGCCACCTCGCTCACCCGGGGGCAAGTCATCCCCCCTGATCTCAAGCCACTCCCACACCTCCGCTGGTGTCTCAAAGAAATGTGCCCGGCCCTGGGAGAGTACCTTGAGCTTGGCAGGATAAAGTAGCATGTACTGAAGCTGCATGTCCCGGAGTTTTTGCTTGACTCCCAAGTAGGACTTCCTTTGTTCCTGGACATGCTGGGTATAGTCAGGGTAGATCGATACGCGACTGTTCTCAATCATATGGGGCCCCGACTCCCTCGCTGCCCTGAGAATACAGTCACGGTCTTTGTAGTTTAGGATTTTCGCAATGAGAGCCCTAGGAGCCTCCCCTGGTCGCGGCGGGGGCACCAGAGCCCTGTGTGCCCGTTCCACCACAAAGACGCCGGACAATCCATCTGGACACAGATGTTCTCGGATCCAAGTCTCTAGGAAGCGCTCAGGGTTCCCCGCCTCCAGTCGTTCCGGTACTCCCAGCACTCGTATGTTGCTCCGATGCGCCCTCCCTTCTGCGTCCTCGGCGCGCCTCTCCAATGCACGGGTAGTAGAGGTAAGTTGGGCAAGAGACTTTTGCAGGGTAGCGACCTCCCCCTGAAGTTGGGTGATATTGCCCTCCGCATCTGAAACTTTGTCCGACACTTTGCGAAGGTCTGTCCTCAAAAGGTTGACATCAATAGAGACCGTCTCTATCTGGCGTTCCAGGGCAGTGTGTGAACCCTGAATAGCCTTGAGGAGTTCCGCTCTGGACGGCTCCGATGGGCCCGCACTTCTAGCGTCAGGCTCCGTCTGCCGCGTGATCCTTTGTGACGGCAGGCGAGGGGTAGTGTACTGCTCGATTGTGTTGGACTGTGAGGCCTTCAACGCACGGCCCGTGCGGGCCGTCATAGCACCAAGCTTGCGTCCGTGCGTCCCAAGACGCGCACCTCAAGGGCAACCGGCCAGGGAGGGCCCCCCCAACCAATCCAGATCAGGTCACGGAGGCGCAGACCGTGGTGCTCAGATGATGCTATATCATATTATGCAGCGAAGGTAGCACCCAGGGCCGTCCAGTCAGGGTGAGAGGTAAGGCAGCACAGGAGCAACAGGTATCCACTACCCACCGGTGGGGGTCTAGGATTCGGGACCCCAGCAAAAGCAGGAGCGCGGGCACCACCACCTCCTCACCTCCTCACCTCGTGGTTCCCACTGCGTGTGAAACAACAGCACAGGATCTCCCAGGCCCCGCAGTTCCAGGCAGGGAGGGACACAGGTGGACTTCGCCCCCAGCAGCCCCGGACGCCCTGGAGGCCGCCTGGTACAGTCCTCAAGATGGCGGGCACGTGGGGGGAGGGGCGCAGGTCGGTTTCAGCCCCAGCAGCGCTGCCCTTCAATCTCCCTCGATGCTGCAAGGCAGCGAGGGGCAAAACCAGTGTCCAAGTCGGATGGCGGTGGGAGGAAGGAGCAAGTGAAAGATCTCCGCAAGTTGCAGCGAAGGGGCCGGGTCCAACTAGGCACGCAGCAGTCCGGGACCCCCGCAGTCACCCCGCGCTGAAATAGAGAGCCAAGGCAGGCAGTACTCACAGCACTCCCCGCGAGGTGTAGTAGCTCCGATGGCCGGGCCCGCAGTCCCCAGCAGCAACAATAGGGGGGGGGGCCCCGAGCTCCGTCAGAGGATCGAGTCACAAAATGGACGGCACCTCCGTCCCGTCACCCTAGCCGCCTCTCAGCAGTAGGATCTCTGCGCCGCCGTCTCCCGATCCACCGCCTACATTCAGGGAGCCCCGGTCAGGCCACAGGCGCTCATCAGATAGCCCGCTCAGATCGGGAAGCCCTGGGTGGTACGCCCGCAGTCCGGCCCCACCGTGCAGGCCCAGTCCGCGGCGTCGCGTGATTCAACGCGCCAGCGCCGCCTCCAGGAGCATTAGCTTTGCTGCCTACAGAGCGCAGGTCACGGGTCCCTTCATTCGGGCTCAGGGGTACCGGCGGGGTTACCGCTTCCCTCGACACGCTTTCCGGCTATCGGGAGAGCCCGGGCAGGAGAAAGTACAGGATTTTGCTGGTCTTCGGGACGGAGCTGGTGGAGCTCACGTCCTGTCGGCCATGCTGCTTGGCCACGCCCCCCCAAAAAATGACAGCTTATTAAATGTAATAAGATAACTCCAATGTTATCCTATGGGAGATGTAGGCCTGGCAGTAGTGAAAAATGAATTTACTAGTTTTCACTACCAGCACATATAAGAATTAAGAGTACCGGTACTACTTTTTAAATACATTGTACCCTGTCCTCTGGGCTGTCCAGGACCTATTCCAAATTAAGGTTCGGGTCAGACAAAAGATTTATTTTGCCAGGTCGAAATGGCAGTGCGCATACAGGCTGAAATGGCAGACCTGAAACATGTTCAAAGTGCTACTTAAGTGGGTGGCACAATCAGTGCTGCAGACCCCCTAGTAGAAATAAATGTATATGCCCTAGCCCTACTAGGGGCTTACAAGTCAATTGGGCATAAGCCAAATCTACTATATTTTAAGGTGAGAGTACAAGCACTTTAGCACTAAAGGGCAAAGTGTGCAGAGTCCTAAAGCCATCAAAAACAAAGTCAGCTGGATCGAGACGGCGTAATGAACTTTAAAGTGCTTTTTCTGGGATCACTGAAATAATATCGAGGGACAGAATATCGACCATCAAGAATATCGTTGAAAAAATATCGACAGTCAAAATATCGAGTTTCTATCTACAAACAGGTAAGTACAAAAATATACTAAAAATATAGTTTTAAAAAATATCGACTTTACTAAAAACAATGTTAAATTAAATTAATAATAAAAATTAATTACTAAAATATACTTAAAAATACTTAAAGTAACTTATAATAATTAAATAATTAATGAAAGTAAAAAAAAATTGTTTTATTTCATATTTGTTAAAACATATATATATAGTAACAAAATATAATTAAATAATAGCCAATATTATTAACATACAATAACAAAAGTGTAAAAATTACTATTCCCACTCCAAAGAGTGCAAGCATAGGGAAAGCGTTGGATAGCGTAGGGGTTAAAATTACTATTCCCACTCCAGTGGGTGCAACAGTAGGGAAAGCGTTGGATAGCATAGGGGTACAAATTACTATTCCCACTCCAGTGAGTGCAACAGTAGGGAAAGCGTTGGATGGCATAGGGGTTAAAATTACTATTCCCACTCCAGTGGGTTCAACAGTAGGGAAAACGTTGGATAGCGTACAGGTAAAATTTACTATTCCCACTCCAGTGGGTGCAACAGTAGGGAAAGCGTTGGATAGCGTAGGGGTTAAAATTACTATTCCCACACCAGTGGGTGCAACAGTAGGTAAAGCATTGGATAGCGTAAGGGTAAAAATTACTATTCCCACTCCAAAGAGTGCAACAGTAGGGAAGCGTTGGATAGGGTAAAGTTAAAAATTACTATTCCCACTCCAAAGAGTGCAACAGTAGGGAAAGCATTGGATAGCGTAGGGGTAAAAATTACTATTCCCACTCCAGTGGGTGCAACAGTAGGGAAAGCGTTGGATAGCGTAGGGTTTAAAATTAGTATTCCCACTCCAAAGAGTGCAACAGTAGGGAAAGCGTTGGATAGCGTAGGGGTTAAAAATACTATTCACACTCCAGTGGGTGCAACCGTAGGGAAAGCGTTGGATAGCTTAGGGGTTAAAATTACTATTCCCACTCCAGTGGGTGCAACAGTAGGGAAAGCGTTGGATAGCGTAGGGGTTAAAATTACTATTCCCACTCCAAAGAGTGCAACAGTAGGGAAAGCATTGGATAGCGTAGGGGTAAAAATTACTATTCCCACTCCAGTGGGTGCAACAGTAGGGAAAGCGTTGGATAGCGTAGGGGTTAAAATTACTATTCCCACTCCAAAGAGTGCAACAGTAGGGAAAGCGTTGGATAGCGTAGGGGTTAAAATTACTATTCCCACTCCTAAGAGTGCAACAGTAGGGAAAGCGTTGGATAGCGTAGGGGTTAAAATTACTATTCCCACTCCAGTGGGTGCAACAGTAGGGAAAGCGTTGGATAGCGTAGGGGTTAAAATTACTATTCCCACTCCAGTGGGTGCAACAGTAGGGAAAACGTTGGCTAGCGTAAGGGTAAAAATTACTATTCCCACTCCAGAGAATACAACATTAGGGAAAGTAAATACTTCATATATTATTTTAAAATTTAAAAATGAATATCTATTAATTATTAATTAAAATAATTAAAAATGTTATATAATATAATAATTAATATATTACAATTACTAATAACAATAATTGTTTCAATAGATCACCTATTAATACAAAATAAATAAAAATTAACAATTAATTATTTAATAATTAAAAATTATTTAACAATTATTTCCAATTAAATAAGTGTAAATACATTTAATTATTTAATTAATTATTAATAAATTACTTCCCACCCTATTCCCCTACAAACCCACAACCCGCTACAGAAAATAAATTATTAAAATTAACATAATTAACAATTAATCAATTAAATTAAATTAATTGGCAAATAAAATTTTTATAATTACCCATAAAAACTTAATTAATAATTAATTCTAAATAAATACCAATAAATAATTTTACATATTTAAATAATCATAATTTAATTACTTCCCACCCAATTCCCCTATAAACCCACAACCCGCTACAGAAAATAAATTAGTAAAATTTACATAATTACCAATTAATCAATTATTAAAATTAATTACCAATTAAAATTTAATTAATTAACACATATAAATTAATTAACAATTAATTAAAAATTACTATCAATAAATACATTTACATATTTAATTAATTATAATTAAATTACTTCCCACCCTATTCCCCTATAAACCCACAACCCGCTACAGAATTAAATTACGCAATAATTATAAAAACAAAATTCATTAATTAAAATTAATTATAACATAAATACACACTTTTCACACATATTATAACGTAAAAATACACTATAAAAAATTAGATATTATTAAAAATTCGATATTTTTAACTATCTATATTATATACTTCGATATTTTAACTTTCTATATTTTTAGCAGTCGATATTAAATCACTTACCTTAAAAACGATATTTTGGTTATCTATATTCTGTCCTGTCGATATTTTGTCCAGCCTATATTTACTACTCGATAATATGTCCAATCGATATTTTGGAGTAGATATTATGTCTGTGCACCCTTTTTCTGTGCATGCCTGATATATTTGATTCTGTATTGCATTGCTTGATTACTGGAGGATGACTCTGCTGTTGTTTTTCAATAAAATATTAAATCAAAGAAAAAAAAACAAAGTCAACAAACACGAGAGTTAAAGCCAATAGTTAGGGGGAAACCACACCAAGAATGCAAGAACTTACCCTACCTGTTACTTGGACTCATTCATCCATCTAAATCCCAGGATGAGTGCTCTTTGTTCTTTATGCTGAATGCCAGTGGAGATCTCAGAATGTGCATAGACTATCAGGCACTCAATCACATCATTGTGAAGAAATGTTTATTGCTGCTCCTCGTTTCTGTCCTACTTGACAGATCCAATTCGCAGCCATCTACACCAAGCAGGAACAACAAGGGGTCTAATAAATCTGTGTGACAGGAATGAAGATATGTCAATAATAGACTCACTGACTAGATATGGGTGCTGAAAATACCTATTCTGCAACTCAAGCTTACCTTGACCTCACTGATTATGCCATATAACATCTATAAAAGTCATGGCTATGCAAAGCACTGGTGCCATTCCAAATAAATCCTGATTATCAGATAGTTATCATGAGGTTTATAACACTACCTTGCCAATTTGTCATGCATTTGGTACAGTAAGTTACGCAGATTATTAAACAGGTAACAAGTAAGCATGCGGTCATGCTAATTTTCATGATTTTGGTACAGGTTGAATTGCTGATTATTACAAAGGTATTATGGATTTTGTAAATGTACTTCAATGTCAAATTGTTGCACATTTTGTGCAGTGTTCGAAGATGATTATCACACAACTGTCTTATTGTTTGTAACACTGTCATGCTAGCTTAATACAATTGCTATGTTGAAATATGATAGTTATCACATGGGTTGTAAACAGTCTGTCATGCCATTTGTCATGCTGAATATTTGGAAAAAGGGGACCCCCTATATAATATAGTAGCACTTGCTATACATAGGGAAGAAACAGAGTTAGGAAAGGTCTATAGCAAAGTGACAAACATTGATTAGATAATACAATTTACGTTTTTTTGTAAATAAAAACCTAGGATGAAACAGTATATTAAGTCAAAATACAAAAGAGAAAATACAAAATCAATAGACATGCATTCTAGTATACCGGTGTGCGGTCTTTTGGCGGTCGAGTACTGCTACCAGTCCTTTTCTACCAGGAGCGTCACTATCTTCATCAAACCTCACGGGCAATGCTATGACTAGATCATCCTCCATAGTATCTTCCGCTCCTGGGACATCCTTTCTACTTTATCTTTAGGTGGATACAAAATATTCGTGCTAACAATTATACATCATTATTGCTCGCCTCCGGATATTTTATCAACTTGTGGAGAAAAATACTCGCTTCCTTCACTATTGCTCTCATCACCTTACCATCTACTCACTGGAAGTTATCCTCGTGGAGGTTCTACAAATGTCAACACAAATAACGATCTGAATCTAAGCTACCTCCACTATACTGTTCTACCACCTCATTTTCTCTGATGTCATAACATCATATGACAAGCTATAGGACTACATCGTTCCACATCTCAAGATCTTAAGAAGCTGCCTTTACCGACTGACCTTTTATATCCACGCCACACCTAACTGTGAGTCCTGGACTCTTTGAAACTCTAACAATAGACGGTCACCTGAAGAAGGCTCAAGAGCCGAAACGCGCGTAGGGGTGTCTACCGCTTTGCCTTCATCACTGTATATATGTTTCATGTCTATTGATTTTGTATTTTCTCTTTTGTATTTTTTAATTCAATACTATATAAAATTTAAACACATAATCACTTATAAAAACTATATATACAAAAAACAGTAGAAAACAAAAGAAAAATAGTCAACAACAATAAACAATAAAGCTCTAGCAGAAATTATTTTGCTCATTGGTTTCTGTACACAATTGGACTTAATATACTGTTTCATCCTAGGTTTTTATTTACAAAAAACCGTAAATTGTATTTGTCATGCTGAATACATACCTTCTGTATGAAACTTTTAAACCCCACACAAGGAGTGCTGTGTGGCATTCACCTAGAAGCAACAGAGGGACAGCACATTGCACTTTGAAATCACAGTTTAGATTTTATCGAATCAAGTGGTTGTGAAATAGGTTTCTAACATGTGTAGGAGGAATGCACAGCTACCTGCACTCAGCAACCTGTCTAATTAACGCTGGATAATTACATTTTTATTAAAATATGTTTTTTATAATGAAACATTTTTAACGAAGGGTCACACAACACAACACAACACACTTTGATGCTCCTTCTCTTCTACAGGGGTAATTAATAAAGATTTGAGAGCATAGTTGAGCTGTGGGACCCTGAGGTTCTGGGACCCAGGGGATGGCAGGAAGGGAGATATGAACAAAAATGTGTATTTCATTGTAATGATTTTAATTAGTTAAACAGTAACTTTTCTGTTACTTTTACTGAGAGAGGGGAAACCGTTCGAGGTGCTATGACGCCCCAGGAGTGTAGTATGGGGTTTATCTGGAAGTGACAGAGAGTAGCCATTTTGAGGCGGCACTGCTAACCTCTCTGGGGTGTTTTATGGCATTCAACCTGGAGATTTAGTTCATGATTTTGAGATCAATTTTTTGATAGTAAGCGTTGACACTGCTGGTGGGGAAGTGGTAGTGCTCTCCTTTCACTGTGCTTGAGGGTTTGGCTGGCCGTCTCAGGTTGGCCAAACCCTCTTGCGCAATGAGGCTCTCTCCAGCCCCAGCTGTGTTGCTGGGGCTTGAGAGAGTAGGCACAGGCTCCCAGTATGCCTGGGAGCACAAGTTGTCAGAGCTCAGGCCAATCCCGATGCTGCTTTCATGCAGCATCAGGTTTGGCCAAAGTGCAGCCTTGGAGCCTATGCTCAGAAGCAGGAAGAACGCAATGTGGCGGATGACACCGGCGTTCAGGTACGTTTTTTAATTTTAATTTTTGTATCCCTGAATCCCCACCCCTTCCCTCCACATCTCCCTTGCTCCTCCAGCCCACTCTGCCACTTTGGCAGGGGATGGGCCTCTACTGATTCTCTGTGAGCAAACATTTATGTTCACCAACCAGGGGAAGAATAGGGTAAGTGGAAGCGAAAAGAAGGAACAATAGACAGGAATTCTGGCTCAAACCTATGTCCTTTTTTGCCTAAACAGACCTACAAAGGGAAGGTGTCAAAGCCTGAGACACTGAAACTGTCTCCCTTTAACTGGATTTCTCAGCTTGAGACCTTAGCTGGAATGGCTCAAAAATGGCTGGTGACTGGTTACCTGGCCCTTGTGTCTTATCAGCATGTGATTTAGACCTGGGAAGGTGAAGCAGGCGAAGAAGGGAGGAAAAATCACAATAATGTCCTGTGACAGGAAGGAAAAGGTTTGCAGGCAGCAAAATGAGGAAGCAGAAACCCAGAAAAATTGTTCCACTGAGACAGCCGGACTATCTACGTACAATAAAAAGCATATACATGTAAAAGTTCCAGTAAAATAAAAACAAACATTTTAAGCAGTGGAGGATCTCTTTTTAATATGTTTTCACCAGTGTTGTTGCTCCGGATTAAATATGTGGGTCCTAACAGAGGTTAACCTGGTTGCAAAGTGCTCTCATTTCAGCTATCATCCTTCAGAGTGACCATGCTTTAGGTTGTCTGCACCCTATTACCATTTTCCCCATTGATTCCCTCCTCTCAGTCAGTGAAGATGACTGAGAACTATTGGAGATCTAGACACCATTGGACAACCAGCCCCACTATAGCGGAGGGTCCAACCACACAGTGAAATCGTGCACTAATCACAAGAATATCTAGTTCTTGTAGTCTGTACAACCCACTAAAACACTTCAGATTAGTCAGTATTAGTTTATACAGAACTCACTGTTAACATCAATTGTTGCCCCCGAAATGACCACCTGTGAAGATGATATGTTATCCAGCTTGTGCTCCTTATCACTGTTTTCATGAATCTCGCACTCCACATCGATATCCGCAAAAACCTCCCATTTATCCCCCAGTTGTGATTTTAAGAGAACCTGTGCACAGCTGCCAGGATGGCCTGTGAAATATAGTGGGTCAGTTATCTGTGTATGTAAATACATTGCAGTAGCACATATTGTCTTGTTGTCATGCCTTGCAATTTTCTGATCATCTCAAAACTCCTGAAAGTCTGATCAGGCAAGAATGTTTTAGAGTAGACTATACCCAAGCATGTGGAATATGGCTGGGGAACAAAGCCAATTATGCATAACCTCAAATTGTGCTCATCCCTCATCCACCACAAGCAGTCCCACAGCACACAGTTTCTTTAGATTTTTCACAGGCCTTCCCCAATATCACAGCTGTGTAACAGTAATCATGGTGGCAGTATAATTCCTCACTGCAATACTTTGCTTCTTCCCCATCAAAGGAATTCCAACAAATGTTACTCTTTGTTTAAGCAATTGTTTGCAAATGTCCCCTATTGTCAGTGTGTCAGACATTTTTCATCTTGGTTCTTGCAAGCCACATGCAAGATGTTATGTATTTAGTGGTGTTTGTCATTGGTGTATAATCAGCAGCATGAAATAGTGTGTGACTGCATAAAGCATGGACTCCTTCTTCCGGGCCCTTAGCAATGGAAGGTTTTAGGTGCCTGAGAAATAAAAGGAGTTCTGGTCAATAATTTACCTATTACAGTGAAACCCATTTGGCCACACAGTAACTCTCAGCGTCGATTGATGGGGTATGAGTATGGATTTATTACAAATTCAAAGCCAAGCTGATATAAAGTAGTCACAGAAACATAATGTAGAAATACAGAATCACTACGGGATATCTGAAAAGACACAACATTTCTCCCCAACAACAGAAAGAAATTGAGTAATTCTGTAGCTGGTATACAAAGAACGATAAACAAAGTCTGGAGAGAAGTTTGAGAGTTTTGATCCTCTCACCTACACATGAGGTTGTCTAAGAAGATCTGTTTAACCCTATTCAAAACTAGGAATCAGGAAAACTGTATTAAGCCAGGGAGGCAGAGTAAGGTGTCAACATAGTAGAACCTCTGTAGAAGTGCTCTAAAAGCAAAGAAAATCGTATAGCAGAAAGCTATACAACAGAGATGTCGCAAAGAGGTCTATACCTCTCAGAGTCCTAAAGGAACCTGAAGAAAGCTAAAGTGAAACTCTCAATTATACCTACAATAAAACCTTTGAGAATCATATGTCATAATTCATTAATTTCCATCTTAAAACAACAAAACCTGGCAACTACACTCAGGATTTCTTTCCTTTGGTCCACACAGTAGGACGTCCCTGGATTCTTAGGTCTCCCAATTCGGATCGAACAGTAGTCCTCCCTTTGTTTGTTAAATCTTCTTATCTTTGCCAAAAGATACTCCTTTCGAGACTCACTATCTCTTTCACACAATGCTGCCTTTCTTTAACCTTGAGTTCATGCAACTGCACCTTCAGAGGAGAGAACAACACTTCATCCAAAGCAAACATTCAGGTGAACGTTAAAACCTCAACAAATCCCAGTGCTTAAGGTCTTTGGTCAACTTCGTGCAGCAAGCATCTCAATACTTATTTAGATGCAGATTATAGATACATATACGGTTACAACATAGATGTAATGCGCTATTCAAATGGATACATTTTCAGCTATAAAATATATGGAGAGTATTATCCAAATGGATACGCAGATAATCATGAATTGAAAATATTATTCAAACCACACAAATGGAGATATAAGTGAGATCTGCAACTCGTTGTTACTGTAAGGAAAACGTTAATATGCAAGCTCCTATAAAAGTTGAGATTACACAGTAGATACACTTTCTGTAACTGTTGAAGTGCACCACATTAACATTAATAATGTTGCACATCACACAAATACATGAGACCATCCATAAACATATATATGGCCTAGTAAAACATGAATTGGTGGAGCCAAAATTACGCTGCTTCAAGTAAACAGATGAGATCAATTAGAACACTCTGATGTTTACCACTCCAGTGTTATCTCATATGCTCACATATAGACACTCATGGGAGACTACAGACAATTCCCAGGCAAAAGACAGCAGCTTAGAAGTAACAGGTTCAACAATCTCTCAATGATTTGCAGGCATTGTACCTTTGTGTTTTTTCTACTTGGGTAGCTTCATTGTACACTATATCCGCATTATATATTTCATGTAGTGTGTTTCTAAAATATATGTTGTGTGATCCTTTGTATACTTTGTGTCCTATCACTTTGCATGTTGCTCAACATTACCTAGTTTCCTACTGGGAAGTCTTAGACGCAGCCTGCACTTTTGCACCCTAGCTCTGCAGGTGTAGCTCCCTCCAATGTCTATTTGGCTCTTCCGCTGGTGTTTGCCTTACAACTACGACTGAGTGTAAACTATGGAATAGTGTTGGCCTCAGAAGAGATTGGAGCAACTAGATGCTTACCTGAAGAGATTCATATAAGATGTTACTGACACATAGAGTGACTTTGGAAAAGTGTGACTGGACCATTCTATGCTTGTTGCACATAGGGGTTCCAGAAATAGGGGTGACAAACAACAGAAACATATTCTAGAAGTTCATCTGAATTGAGGAAGGAAAGTAGTCTGCAAACTGAACCAGGTGGCCACTTGATCATAGATGATTTGTTGGCTGTCCAACATGGTCCAATTATTAGGGGCATACAACTTTTATATATAGCGCTTACAGTTACATCCACATTTCTTTTTACATGGCCATAGGTGTGAACAACCATGGAGAAGACCATAGAAAGGGTTTCAAGCACTGGGCCTCTCTTAATGATTTCGCAATGATTCAGGAAAGAGTTGAAATGCCATAGAAATTCCCACCCTGGTAGTCAGAGCTTGACTGTGTTTCTGATGGCCACCTTCCACTGAGCCATGCAATGCCAAGCTCTCCTATTGACAAATCAGCTGTAATGATGGACAGAACCTTCCACATATGGCCATGAAGCAATCTTGCTCTGGTTGCCACAATTTCATGGCCCTCAGGAAATGGGAGCTGAGCAAGACACATATGTACACAAGCACACCACTCCCCACCTCCTCTAACCTAGTGGTGATGGCTGACTTGTGAGTCATAGCAGGGATTGACTCAAACTGCCACAGTGCCGTATTAAAGGCACCAGAGGCATGTGATGGTCAGATGTGTCTGGGTCTTACCACTGCTATCACCCTCATTTGCCATTTGGAAAATGTCACTGATGTGTAGGAGTCCAAGAGAATCTGTGCACTACATGTGTAGCTCAAAAGAGGAAATGCTGCTGCTGCTGCTAACACACTGAGGGGTGTTGGTGGATGTATTAAAACAGGTGTTCTATAGACAGTTGTCTTAATTTCAGAAAGAGCTGTCAACTCCAAGCTGAATTAAATGGCAGAACATGTCAAGCTTTTATCACAATTGACAGAAATACTGCGTTGAACTATTCTATTAACTTTTTAAAATGCTGTGGATTGTCTCAACTTTCTGCCATTGTGCTATTAGTCATCCCCACTCCTCACTTGGTATGCTTTATAACACCACACAGTAACACGATTGTTTCTGACTCTCTGCTGTCTCTCGCCAGTGCACCAGTGCAGGGTGATCTACAGAAAGTCACTAAATTCACCTGTGCCTAATCCTCGGTAGATTGTCATACAAAGCAGTGAGGCTTAATTTAGAGGCAATATGTAAAGTATTTATGCCACACACAAAGAGTAGTATTGTGAATATGCAACCCAAGAGAAATCCCACACCAATTTAGAAAAATGGAGTAAAGTTTCATAAATTATTTGACACCAAAACAATAAAAATCCAATCAGTCGAGCCGAATTTGTGATTTTTAAAATAAATTTAGTAAAAATTAGCGCGTGAAAGATCGAAGCGCCAACCGCGAACATCTAGTCATGCGCCACTGTGTCAAAGTAAAGAATTTCTGAGGAAAAGTGTTCTGAGAAGGTAATATTCAACGGGGTAAAGCTGCAGGAGGT
Organism: Lissotriton vulgaris; assembly: GCF_964263255.1. Taxonomy (NCBI): domain Eukaryota; kingdom Metazoa; phylum Chordata; class Amphibia; order Caudata; family Salamandridae; genus Lissotriton; species Lissotriton vulgaris. The sequence continues at coordinate 894,243,243 of NC_141696.1, forward strand.
ATCCGAGGAGGGAGCATAGTCATTGGATAGCCTTGGGTTGAAGCCACAGTGAAGATGTCTATGTTCGGACTTTGTTTCTGAAATGGAAGTCAAAAATATCCAGCGAGACGAGTCAGAGGGCTGTCACCGAAGGCAGTTCCACACGGCCGGATACTCCTCTGCAGAAGGACCACTGAAAATGATTTGCTGTTGCTGAGATGAACTTAGCGGGAGAAGCTGTGCATCCAATCCATCTGGCAATGCAATTTGGGGAGCTAGGAGAGCAAGTTTGTCCGGGTCTCCTCCTGGTTCTCAAAGCACTTTTCAGCAAAAAAAATTCCAGTGTTGGATTTTTGCTAGATGGTCACCTCCAGCACAACTTCCAAGGGTGCAAGACTGGTGGAGTACTACTTGGAGTGTCAGGATTTACTCGGGCTGGATTAAAGTGTAAAGGGAGCCTTTTGCATCCCTGAGGTTCAGATAAGTAGACCAGTGAACTAGCTCTATGAAGACACTCTGTTGGTCTTAGGTTCAAGTTCCAATTCCATTCCTTCTCCAGGCAAGAGGGCAGCAGGGTAGAAATGCAGCTATTTAGCAGCAGGTCAGCAGTTCAGCAGAGTGGTAGTTATTTTAGGAGCACTGTAGTCCTTCTTCCTGGAGGAGTATCCACTGGTCCAGAATTGTACTGAAGAATTGGTGTATAAGATTCTATTTTTATACCCTGGTGCCCTCCTTCTGTAAGGTAGGAAAAGCTTCCAGCACAGTACCTTTGAAGTGCATGGAAGTTCCTGACTCCCCTACCTTGCCTCCAAGTTGGCTGCAGTGTTGAAGTGGAGGTGTTAGGTCCTTTGTGTGAATGCAGAGCACTACCTATTCAGTTGCAAGTGGGGCTGGGCTCAGTTCAGTCCCTAACCTGTCCTGCCAGCAGATGGCCAATCCAGGCATACCTCTATCGTGTTTCTGTTTGAGAGGAATTCCCAAACTCTGTCAATCATGTGACCCAGGCCAAAAGGGGGGCTAAGGCAGAAAAATGCCAGCTTTCTCAAAAGTGCTATTATAAAAACTTTATTCAAAAATCCAACTTTGTGTTTTTTTAACACTTCCAAAGACATCAAACATGACATAGAAATACCCAATGTTATTCGATTGGAGGTGTTGGCCTTGCAGTAGGGAAAAATGAATTCAGGAATTTTCCACTACCAGGACCTGTAAAACCAAATGGTACATGCCAACCCTTCCAACTATAAGGCACCCTGCCCTATTGGCTACCTTGGGCCTACCTTAACATGACTAATATGTAATAAAAGGGGAGTTTAAGGCTTGGCAAAGTGGTTTTATTGTCAAGCCAACATGGCAGTTTAAAACTGTTCAGGCTGCAGTGACAGGCCTGGGACATGTTTTAAGGTGCTACTTAATTGGGTGGCATAATAAGTGCGACAGGTCCACTCATACCATTTAATTTACATACGCTTGTTATATGGTATACCACTCTACAAGGGATTTATAAGTAAGTTAAATATGCCAATCGGGTATAAGTAATTTTAACCATATTTTAGGGGTACTAGGACCAGCACTCTAACATTGGCTTTCAGTGGTAAAGTGCACAGTGTCCTAGGGCCAACAAAACAAATTCCAGCACAAAAATGGAAGTAGGTAGCCAAAACATTTGGGGAAGACCACTCTAAGGCGGACACGTCTAACTTGTGTCTTCCCCCTCTGAAGGTGTGGAGAACTATCAAACCTCCTTGGAGTTCTCATCATAAAGGTGGAAGAACCTGGATAGACCATTAGCACTGAAGTGGTCTGAACCAGGCCGGTGTTCCACTATGAGCCCCATTCCCGGAAATGAGATGGACCACCTCAACAATTTTGGATTTTTACCCCTCATTTGCATCACCCTCCTGATGATACTGTGATCAGTCTGAACCCAGAAGTGAATCCCAAAGAAGTATGGTCTCAGCCTCTTCAGAACCCAGACCACAGCAAAGGTTTCTCTTTCAATAGCACTACATCTCTGTTCCCTGAGAAGCAACCACCTAGACATGAAAGCTACAGTTCAGTCTAGACCCTCATCCTTGACCTATGATAAGACTGCCCCCTATGCTGTGCTCTGAGGAATCTGTTTGGACTACGAATTCTTTAGAAAAGTCAGGGGCCTTGAGCAGAGGGGCTGTGCACATGACCTGTGTTAGGGAGTCAAATGCTTTCTGGCAAGTCTCTGTCTAGATCACTTTCCTGGGCTGCATTCCTAGAGGTTAGCTCAGTCAAGGAAACAGCAATGGTGCCAAACCCCTTGATAAACTTCCTGTAATACCCAGTAAGGCTTCACCTCTTTCTGAGTCTTTGGGGGTCCCAGGCCAGGATAGTTTCTATTTTGGCCTGGAGGGAGTGCACCTTTCTCCATTTACAAAGTGCTCCAGGTACATCACAGACCCTGCCTATCTGGCACTCACGGCTTTGATAATCAGGCCTGAAACACTTCCTGCAGGTGAAAGACATGGTCCTCCCATCTGCTACAGAAGACAACTATGTCATCCAATTAAGCAGCACTGAAGACCTCCATACAGGCCAAAACCTGGTTCACCTGCCTCTGGAAGGTGGCAGGGGCATTCTTTAATCCAAAGGGTATCACTCTGAACTGTTAGTGGCCCTCTGGAGTGGAGAAGGATGACCTCTCCTTCGGTTTGGGCAATCTGCCAGTACACCGAAGTAAGATCATAGGTACTCAGGAACTGGCATCCCCTAACCTATCAATCAGATCATCATCCCAGGGGATGGGATGAGCATGAGTCTTGGTGACTGGGTTTAGCCCCCTACAATCTACACAGGACTGGAGCTTTTCGTACCAGCACCACAGGACTTCACCAAGGGTTATTGGAGGGTTCAATCATCCCCAACCCCAACATCTTAGATACCTCACCCTTGATGCTGGCCTATACTTTGTCAGACAGCCTACTGATGTTTTTCTTGATAGGGCGGCCTGTCCAAATCATGGGTACACAGGTGGGTAGTCCTAGGAGTGAGGGAAAACAGAGAGGAAAACTGTCCCAGTAACTGGTGACAGTCCCTCTGCTGTTCTGAAGCAGGGGTAAGGGACAGGTTCACACCTTCCACTGACCCCATCTTTCTCTTTGGAGGCTTAGAGATCAGGGAGAGGTTCCCTCTCCTCTTCCTCCCCTTCATCTGTCACCAGCACCTTAGACCTCTCAAAGTGTCATTTGAGATGCTGATGTGGAGCACCCTCTGGGGTTGCCGGGTGGGTCTTGAGGTCCACCAAGTAGTTGACCTCCCTTTCCTCTCAAATATCTCATAGGGCTAAGTCAAATGAGCCCTTAGCTCCATGGGGTCATCACCCACTTTGTGCCTAGGCTGTAATTCCACAGGGGTAGCCGTTTGGTCATACTACTGTTTCTTCACCCCCTTGATGGCCTCTAAGTTGTCTTAATCTTGCTTCCACAACTTGCCCATCTAAATCCAGATGGCCAGCATACAGCTAACAGCATCCTGGAGATGTTTCCTGGGAGCTTGCTCCCACCCCTCTTTCACCAGTCTGAAAAATCCCTTGACAGGATGACCATACAGAAGATTAAAGGGGCTAAATCTAACCCCCTTCTGTGGCATCTCTCTATAAGAAAAGGGAAGGTATGGCAAGAGAATACCTCATTTATATCATAGATCCTCAGGCAGGCCTTTGATCACGCCTTTGAGGGTTGTGTGAAATCTCTCAACAAGCCCATTGGTTTGTGGATGGTAGGGGGTGGGGAACTTGTAAGTAACCCCATACTTTTTCCATATTGACTGCATATAAGCAGATATGAAGTTGGTGCCTCTGTAAGACTACACTTCTTTGAGAAAACCCACTCTGGTAAAGATTCACATTAGGGGGTTAGGCATTGTAGGTGCATTCCTTAGAGGTATAGCCTCTGGGTATCATGTGACTTGGTCCATCAGTACCAGGACAAAACTGTTGCCAGGGGCAGTCTGGGGATCCACAGACCATAGAATATCAATTTCCACCCCTTCAAAGGAGATACCAATAACAAGCAAGGGATTAAAGGGGGCTTTCAAACTCTACCCTGTCTTCCCGCTGGCCTGGCAGGTCAAGCAAGTCCTGCAGAATGTATCTGGGGAATTCTTCATCTGGCACAATAAAAGTGGGGGAGACGCCTGGTAAAGGTTTTGTTGTGCCCCAGATGGCCTTCTGGGGTTCTCTCATGATCCAGCTCTCATAGGAAGGCCCTGTAGCATTGGGGAATTACCAGGGCCCTTGTTGACCCATGCACAGATGCCTTAGGCTTGCTATACAGGAGGTTTCCCTCTGAGTAAATGTGGTGATTCCCAGAGGCGTCATATGCTGCCTGGGCATCAGCCTGTTGTCTCATGCCCTCCATGGTTGGGCACTCTTTCTGTGCCTTGCAGAACTCCTCCCTAGTGGCCTCCCTCTACTTGCCATTCAGAGAGTTCAGGTAGGTCACCAAGGGAGGCAATGTCCTTGTCAGTGTGCTCCGGGGCGGCCGCCTCTGGCACCCCATCCACCTCAGCTGGGAGACATTCATGGGCTGGGTTCTCATGCCCCTTGCCCTTCCCTCCTTTGGCAGCTATCTAGGCCATTCTCCCAGGTTTCAGACTTCCTTGACTCCCTCCCTGGGCAGTCAAGGAACTGGTGGTTGCACAAATCCATGCAGGAAACCCTAACATTTACAGGTGTGACTTGAGATCCACTTCCTTCCAGGTAGTGTGCTAAAGATCATTCCCTAACAAGCAGTTCACAGGCATGGCAGGGCTCACAACAACTTTCAGAAGAATCACACTCAAATGGAACAAAGGCCACTGGATAGTGACCCTCACGGTTGTCAGCTACTACAGCATGGTAGAATGTTTTAGGTATAGCTTGCTCTGGGGCCAGTGGCTGACTCATTACCATTGTGATGGCTCCTGTGTCCCTCAGACTCTCAACACCTTGCCCATTGATGGCAACCCACTGCCTATACTTTTCAGTATTGGAAAACACATGGATTTTAGGAACCATCTCACTGTCGAGCAGAGACACAAAGATAGCTTCACTGAGCTCCCCCCACTTATTGGGACAAACTCCTCCCCAGTACTATACTCGTCAATTCTGGTGTCTCACTGCCATTGGGAGTCTGTGCTCTTTTTGGGATCTTGGGATCCCCCTTGCAATGCCCATACTCTAAGCAATGATAGCATCTGGAACTCTTTGGCTGACTCTTGTCATGGAAGCTCTTAGTCTGGTTGCCAAATTGGGAATGAGACCCTTTTCCCTGTGAAATACTTTGGGGGACTTTAGAGAACCTATTATTTTACTCCCCCCTTCCTTCTTCTGGTGGGAACCTGGAGCACCCTTTTGGAAGTTCCCCCCAGATGCCTTCTTGGACACTCTGGTGCTGACCCAGATGTCCGCCTCCTCAGCAAGCTTCCTGGGCTCAGTCAGCGTGCTGTCAAGGAGCTGTTGGCGCAGCTCTGGAAAAGAAATGTCTAGCATGTGGTCCTTCAAAATCAAGTTGTACAGCCCATAATAATCATCAACCTTGCTGCCTCTCACACAGTCCTTCAGTGCCTTGCTAGCATAATCAAGAAAATCCACCCATGTTTGTGTAGATGGTTTGTGGCTGTTGTTAAACCTCTGTCTATACCTATCAGGGGTCAGACCAAATTCACTAACAAGTATGGCCTTCATGGCTGTGTACTGTGCTTGATCCTCTACCTCTAGTGTCAGGAGTGGGTTCCTCCCCACTGTTGGCATTTGATTCCATAAGCTACCCCCTGGACTCCCCAGGAACCTTGTGCACCCTTAGAACCACCTCAGGGGCGGGGAAGCACTTGTCAATGTCACCCCTGACAAGAAAGCAGGGTACAAAATCCTTTGGTAGGCAAACTCTCCCTTCTCCCGCAGACACTGCAGGTAGGCTGCCGCCACTACTACTGGACCCCACTCGAATGGCCAGAGTATCCATCTCTAGAAGACTTAGCTCCTGGGCAGTTCTCATTTCCTCCATGATCAGCCTCTTCTTCTCCAGAGATTGTTCTTTCCTGGTTATCAATTTTGCAAGCTCTAGTTTCAACTTCTCTCCTTCCTCCAGTCCTCTAGCTCCTCTGAGGTCAGGTTCCTAGATGACACAGTGTTTCCTGCACATGGATGGAATTCCAATCCTGGGAGGATGTTTAAACCTCCTCAACAGGTCGCATATCAAGACGCTCAGGCAGGTCTTGCCCCAATTCTTCCTCACATCCTGACCCTTCCTCCTCATTGACTGTATGGGTCTGTTGGGCTTCTGTCCATGCTCTCAAAGCTATTTGGAGCTCTGCTTTCTTAGCACTCCCATTTGGTAAGCAACCTCTTCTCCTGGCATAATCCCTTGAGATGGGCCCCATTGTAGCTTTCTAGGTTGGCCAGCTCAAACTCCATCTTGTCAGGTGAGGTCACAGACACAACAGTAAAAATGGGAATTGGGAAAACTTTGGAAAAATCTAAAAGTGTCAAACATGAGATTTGACTCAAATTGTTCTCAATATGAAGTATTAGTGTACACCAAGTAGCTGTATGGCTATGTGCAAACACAAGTCCTATCCTCACTGCTGATCACTAAAGTTAGAAATTGGGTTTCTGGTTGGCAAAGGTATGCACCCTGTCCAAGCAACAAACACAATCCTAGACAGGGTAAGTCAGATACACACCATAAATTAAACTGTGCTCACCCTCTGGTAGCGTAGCACAGACCAGGCAGGCTTAACTTAAGAGGCAATGTATAAAGTTTTTGTGCAACACTTCAAAGAGTAACACAGTGAAAACACCACCAAAAGACTCCACACCAGTTTATAAAAATAGCTTATATCTGTTTGAACAAAACAAGATCAAAACGACAAAAATCCAACAAGTATAACCGGAATTATGAATTTTTAAAGACTAAATGAAAATGTAGAGCTAAAAAGCTTAAAGCACCAACCAGGAATATCTGGTCACGCTAGACCGGAGTAAATCCAAAAGTTCACGTTGACCATGATGTCATTGTCAAACCGTTGAGTTGAAGGCAAAGTGTCCACACTGAGCCATGCAAAGTTGAAGATACATCAGAAACTGTAGATTGCACCACGCAGTCGGCGATGCGATGTCCTTAGTCCTTGCAATTGTGGCAATGCATCGCCTTGAGGGTAATACGCTGGTTCAGATAGGTGCAACATTGTGGATGCGTGGATTCTGGTAGTTGCACACTTTATACCCACACACAAGGGCCAGGACTTTATTGGCACCACTTGGCAGGGCAAGACTTGCAGCATGCAAAGTCCAGGTGCTGTTGCAGATGTATGGTAAGTCTTTGATGTCCCTGAGACTTAGAACAGGGGGCAAGCCAACATGTACTTGGAGTCACCCTGGGTTCCAGTGAGATGGGTCCAGTCATTCCTCTTCCTCTCCCGCTGTTCGGGTTTTCAGACAGACTTAACCAATAGTCTGTGGTTCTGCCATTCACATTTTTCTTCCACCCATTCCAGCATGCATCAAGAAGCAATGTGTTAGCCAACATCAGCTATAGGCTGACTTCACTATGAGTAATAGCTTTATGCCCTTTCACAAGGGACACATTAACACAATAAGAATTTCACGTCAGTGCTAGGGAGTGCTCTAGCATTGTATGCTTTTTTTTAGATCAAAACAACATTTTCTGCATATAGCTAATGTTTATGTTTAGATCTATGAGGGCCTGGAAGCTTCCTGGACAACAACGTTTTGCAAAAACTATGAAAAAAATAAAACAAGAATTGTCAAAAGGCTGGCGGCCAATGCTAGTCCTATTGGCTTTGTCAATGCTTATTTGAAATTGCTTTAATAAAAAATTGTTATAAGTATAATAGATACAGTACCCCAGGGGGGAAGCTGAAGTGAGGAAATGTCTTATGAATCCTGTACTTCACGGTGCCATGCTGGTTTTTCCTTGCACAAATGGTTTAGTTCATATCCTTTATGCTGCGCTTCTCAATACATGTTGTCAACACGTTTCAACCTCTTGTGAAGGATTCTTCTATAATATGGTCTTTTTCAGGACAAAGCCATTCATATTTCTAGAAGGCTATAGGGCAATATTAATCGACACAAATAATTTCTGAGAGGTACTTGTGTGTACTAAGGGCATAAATCTATTTGTGCTATTCAGGGTCAGCATGGGGTACATACCAGTTTAATATTTCCTTATTTAGTATCTCTGAAACTAGAAAAAAGGAAAAGTAACGGGCAACTGAGCGTTCTGGTGAAGTGAGGTACTTATTACCCAAGTGGTTATGAAGGATATTCTCACCTTCACTGTAGAGTGCGCTGATCCAGCGCTCCTAATGAAAAACTGTCTCACAAACGCTACTCATCTCCACAATACTCACCATTAATCATAAATCACTACCTAGGTCCATAAACTGAAGAGACAATTTTTGAGCGACTGAATCATGTGACCTAATTAAAACACTCTATTCGTAAACTATTTACAAAACTATATACAACTGCAGTTTAATGTATTTTACCATGGTTTTGATCATACAACATTTATTAAGTCACATAGGCGAATGGATCTAATAATGATAACTAGACCATGAATAAACAAGACCAGCTTGTCATTTCAAATTCTATTTTATTAACTTTATTATATTCAGAGAAAGTGTATTCTTTATTCAGAAATCATTATTTTATTAGCAATTTGAAAGCTTCATTCAGGATAAGGCTTATTAGTCTGACATTTTAAAATAGATCATTTAGCATGAATTAAAGCAAAAATAAAGTTTCCATTCTCTGAATTCTATTTCCCTGTCCAAAACTCTCTTCACATAAAGGAATAAATGATAAAGTCTGCTATCCTTACGTGCGCCAAGAGTCCGTCAGCACGTCATTCAGGAATCGGGAAGCAAGAGCCCCCTCCTGCCTGTAAGGCCAGTTTTTATACCTTTCTTACTAGCTAATCTTCTCAAAAAGTACACTTTTCCTTGCCATCAGGGTTCCCATTGTCTGACAGATGTCAGACCATCTCTATGTCATTCTTTCCTGACCAAGTCCGGAGCACATCATAAGCCCTTATTGTTCTTAGATTCCATCCTTCTAGCTTCTTTGGAAAAGAAACATTTGACCGAACATAAAACTTTTACGTCCTAATCTTGGCAGGCGATTCAGGCTTTTTGTCCTTGGTGCTCTTCTCCAAGAACACGTACAACTCGACCAAAAACAGTTCAGTTTATTATTCCATTGTTTGGCAAAAAAGCTCTTTTTTCTGCATGTGAGTGAAGGCTTCACTCTGGTTAAGTTTCGCATTTTCCAGCACTGCCAGTCAACCATTTCTTAGGCCCACTCGAGAACTAGTATTTAAACAAAAACAACACAGTAATTAATTAGAGAATTGAGACCCATTCTGTTACCCTCCCCTTTGCTAAATATTAACCCATTAATTATGTTACCTAGCAAGGCACATATAAGCAGTGTGTATAAAAACCTTCTTCTTTTAGGCCACCAGGGTTCTCCACGAGCTTTTGCCACAGAAAAGACACGACAAAACATATGCACATGAATATAGCACATGCTATTAATGAAACAGCCGCATTTAATACTGACAATAACGATAGACTAGGTTAGTTTATTATTTTTCACAAACTTGCAAGTGCAACATGAAAGCACATTAGTCCCGCGTGTAATGTGTGCAATTTTAATCTAGATTGATTCATTATTTAAACACATGCTATTAATACGGTTACATTATGGAAGTTTAACTTTGCGAGTTTGAACAACATTTTATTCAATATTTTGCTCCATCAACTCCCTCATCTGGTGATTTCATAATCACCAAACCACACCCAAAAATTTTAACAAACATTTTATCTATATCGATCATGTTTTGTACATTCTCTGTGTTAGTTTTTCTAAAGCTTAGATTCAGCAATTTGTCTACTACTCTTATAATGAGCTCTACGAAACTCTTCCAATTCTATTTCCTTCTCCTGTTCTTTTCTGAGCTTATAAATTCTCTTCTTTTCCCTCACAAATTTCTTTCTCTTGTTTATCATGCAACTAATTTTTAACAAAAGTATTACTATAGCTATAACTATTACAGGATAAAGTATTTCCCCAATGATTGAGCTACCAATCTCTTGGAACCAGTGTTTAATTGTTGTGAATATTTTAGCCAAGCGCTCTGTAAAACTCTCATCTTCAACGGGTTCAATTTCAGCATGTATTTCTGTTAAATTCTTTATATATATTTCTATATCTCTACTTTTATCTGGAATAAATGTGCAGCAATGTTGGACATGCAATGTCCCACAGACTCCTCCTTCATTAGCTAGCAGAATGTCTAGAGCAAGACGGTTCTGCATTACCATGGATCTCATGGCAACAAGTTCAGTGTCAACTAATTGAAATCCACTTGTAGTGTCTGTTGACAATCTATCAACAATTGTAGATACTTTTCTGATTTTATTTGCATTCAGGGTAATTCCCACCATAGGTATTATTGCGCCAAATATATCTCCAATAATTTCTGAAAAACTTTCTCTTTTAAATCTACTCTGGTGATCACCAATTTCAAATGAACCGTTTGAATTTCTATCTACATGGAATATCTTTGGAAAACCAAACCAACAAAACAGGTCCCATACCAATGGCCGGGAAGACTGTAATAGGCTTTATTCCCACAAATGAAATAAATTCCTGGAAAGAGCGGATCTTTGCCCCCTTTAAATCCCCAACACCCTATAATCCGATAGGTATCTTCACATTGACTTGCTCCGACAAAATAATTATCGTATAACGTGTTATCTCTCCTAATGCAAAGCTTTCCTCTATCAAGTTTATCTATGTTAATAGCAGCATTTTCATTTCTTCCATTAAGTTTCTCGTCCTCCTTTTGCCAAAACTTAGATTTAGTATGTTTCGTCATCATGTTTCTCTTATAGATTGCTCTTCTCTCTTCCACCATATTTAGCAATGTTTTTTCTTCTGTTCTCAACTTACATGTTAGATTATTTTTGAACGCATACTCATAATTGAGTTCACCAGTCACTAAGAAAAATTCCCTCATCTGTTTCGCAGGCCTCACTTTGTTTAGGCTATTTACAACTTTTAGATTTGCAAAGATTTCATCAAAGTCAGAATATTAATATTCCAACCGTCCAGTTTCATAAAACATGCTTGTTAATACACTACAAGTAATGCCATAAGTAAGGGGTAGCAAGTTATAAGTCACCCCTTCCGAAACTGAAGCAGGTAATTTCACACAAATGTAGCAATCTTTGACATTCATCACCGTGACATATTCAGAAAGGAGTCTAGAAAAAGTATTACTAGAAAAATCACCAACAGATCTATCTTGGTGGATCTCTGGTTTGTGCTCAATGACTCTATTAGTTTTGCCTGCTACATCATGAACAGCTTGTTTAGTCTCAGCTTTACTAGTCATATTAGCTTTGTATATTTCTTTGTCAATTCCAAACGGGAAAATGACAGCTAGAATTAACCAGACCAAAATTATTAAAATCACACAAATAGAAGACATTTTGCAACACCTTCTTAAGATAGAGCATCTCGAATTATTGTTAGAATGAGGCATCTTTTACTTGAGGCAAGAGCCTTTCAGAAAAAACAAAAATTAAAATTAAAATTCTTGAAAATCACTAAATATACACCCCCCCTTTTTTTTTTAAAGAATCCACAACAGCTTTTCTTCGACCTTACGTCTTACAATGTGTTTTTCCAACTAACACAATTTCTTCGACCTTGTGTCACCAAACACATTTTCTTCGACCTTATGTCACTTACAATTTTAACCTGAAATTAAAACAAATTCAATCGATGTCACTTGTGTCATCTATCTCTTCCTGACTACTACTTCTCACTTCCACTACTGGTGGGATAATGATGTAGGTCCATTCAGGTGACTTATACTTTTGGTTTGGCTTTAATGGTCTTTTTCCCCTACTGCTAATCACTTCTATTTTCTTTCCTGCTTGATTTTTCTTATCCAACTCACTTTTTTGACTCAAAATCTCGTTTATTTGTTCTTTTGACTTATTCACTAATATGAATTTCAGGCCTTCATTCTCATATGGCCAATTATCTCCTTTTCTGAACAGTTTCTTCTTTGGCTCAGATTGATTACATTCAGTTCTCCAAGCTCTTTTTCTGAATTCTCTTATTTTTGATTCTTTATCACTTTCATCAGTTTCACTTTCTGTTTCTGAGACTTGAATTCTAGATTCAGGTACTTCTTTACTCGGCAGCTTCACTCCGTTAGGAACATTATCCTTATAGCTGGTACTTGGTAATTCGTCTTCTTCTTCTTCTTAAATTACTTCCAATCCACCAGTTTTAGAATTTTTGTTCCTTCTTCCAGAGCTTCTAGTCTGCTTTTCAGTACTCTACTGATCTTGAATTTCTTCTTGATCAGACTCTTTTTCTGCTCCTTTTTCTAGCAGATCTTCATCATTTTCAGAGTCTACTATCACGATTTCTAGATCTTTTTCATTCGATGCCCGATTCACATCTGCATCTTCCAGATCTCGACTTTGTTGTCGATCTTCAGTATCTGGATTTTCAGGTTCTTCTTCAGAGTCTGAATCAGTTGTTGTATCACCTTCTTCGTCAGAATTCCCAGGTGGTGGTACTCGAATAGTATGGCTAGCGTGAATCCATCTTTTAAGACCTTTACACTTAACTGCATTTGTTGTAACAAGTATCACTTGTCTCGCTTTCTGCCACCTGGGTACCAGACAATTTCTCCTTCGATGAACCTTTGTCCTCACCTAATCTCCTGGCAAATGATCATGAGCCTGCTCCTTTTCTCTTGTGAGCACTTCAGTTCCCACCTGATGGAACACAGAAGTCACTACGTCAGACAGAGTTTTACAGTACTCCATAACTGCACTATCATTAATGCTAAGTACCTTTACAACTGGAACAAATGCTCGTCTCATTACTCTGCCCATGTGAATATCATGAGGACTAACCAGTTTTTCTGTCAGGAGTACTTCTCAAAGACATTAAGACAAGTAGAAGTGCGTCAGTCCACTTCATTCCTGTAGCCAAGCACATTTTAGCAAGCCTATTTTTGATAGTACCATTGACTTGCTCAACAACACCTGATGCTTCTGGTCTGTAAGCACAGTGCAGCTTTTGTTTTATACCAAGTGCTTCACAAATCATTTGTAACAATCTGTTTTCAAAATGTGTGCCGCGATCAGTTTCAACCGTCACTGGAAATCCATACCTAGGTATGATTTCTCTCAAAAGCAATTTTGCCACAGCAACTGAATCATCGGGAAAGCTTCCACCCATCTTGAAAACAGACAGATTATCACCAGGACATATCTTAATCTATTGTGTGGAGGCATATCAATGAAATCCATCTGTAACCTGGTAAAAGGACCACCCTCCCGTCCTATGGTTCCCATGCTTACAACTGTTTTTCTGTTCGGATTGATCTGTTGACAGATCAAGAATCTTTGGCAAAAAGATTCTGCAATGATCCTGAATTTTGGGTTGTACCATGTCTGTCTAAACAACCTAATCATTGAATCTCTGCCTAAGGGACCCGGACCATGATACATTCGTGCCATGTCAGCAATCATGCAGTTTGGCATTACTGGTCTGTCATCTTTATAAACCCAAATTCCATCTTCTTCTCGCTGTCTGCAAACTGCTTTTAGCCATGTGTCTTTTTCCTCATCATCTGCCTCATCTTGTAAATCTTTTACTCCTTGCCATGTCTCAACTACAGATATTAGCATGAGTGAGTTCAAAACATGATCATTGTCTTCATCCTGATTAACTGACATATTGTTTTTCGCACAGAACTTAGCAACTTCATTCGCGTATGCATTATCTCTTGTCATATAATCATTGCCCTTTTTATGAGCTGTGCATTTTACCACAGCAATTTTCTCTGGTAATTGAATGCCATCAATTAATCTTTTAATCAATTTTGCATTCCTGATTGGAGTTCCCGCAGAAGTTAAATAACCTCTTTGAGACCAAAGCTGGTCATAGTCATGGACTACGCCATATCCATATTGACTATCAGTCACTATGGTAATTCTCAATCCTTTTGCTTTTTCACATGCACAAATCAAAGCAATCAACTCTGCTATATGAGCTGAACGAATTCCTTTGAGACAAGAGGCTTCAACCACATCTGCAACTGTATAGACTGAATATGCTGCACTCAAAACACCTTGATCCGTTCTCAAACATGAGCCATCAACAAAATAAACAAAATCAGACTCAGGCAATGGTACATCTTTAATGTCCTGCCTCGGTTTGGTGCAATATTCTAAAACATCCAGGCATTCATGATTAATGTCATTCTCATTTCTGATTTCTGTCGCAACACCATCAGGCAATAATGTGGATGGATTTAGATTCACACATCTTGCAATCGAAACGTTATCTGATCCCAGAATAGCTTTTTCATATTTTGTCAATCTGTTGCTCGTTAAGTGTTGAGTTTTACTTCTGGTAAGAAGAATCTCAACTGAATGGGGAACATATACTTTTAAAGGAAACCCCATTATTATCCCTTCACTTTGTTCCAAACTCACACTTGTTGCAGCCACTGCTTTTAAGCAACCTGGTAATGCTTTTGCAACAGGGTCAAGAACTGCTGAGAAGTAAGCAATTGGCTTTCTCAGTTTTCCATGTCTTTGAATCAAAACTGATAATGCACATCCTTCCCTTTCACTGCAGAACAACTCAAATTCCTTTTCGTAATCAGGCATACCCAATGCTGGTGCTTCACACAAGCTTCTTTTTAATTGTTCAAAAGCCTCTAATTCAGTTTTTGTTAGGATAATCAGGTCTTTTATGTCTGCTTTTGTCAGTCTCTGTAATGGTTTTGCAATTAAAGAAAATCCACTAATCCATTGACGACAATAACCTACCATTCCAAGAAACATTCTGACCTGTCTCTGTGTTTTTGGAGGTTGCATTGCTTGGATCATTTTTATTCTTTCAATCGTTACCTGTCTAATTCCTTTTGCAATTCTATGACCAAGATATTTTACTTCTTGTTTGCAAAACTGTAATTTTGCAGGGGACACTCTATGTCCGTACTGAACAAAATTAGAGAGCAAAGGGATTTTATCCAACTAGGTGGACGGAAGGGTACTCCCGATCCCATGGTTAGGTAACTATATAACAAAATAAGGAGTACCACCAAAGATAAGGCTAGAAAACCAATATCGGTGGGATGAGACTCTAATGTAGAAAAAGAAGAAGTCCTTCTTTGTTTTTAAGGAACCCCTCACTCACCGACCTGGTCGGTGACATGCTTCATCATCGGGGCCACCTTGACAGCCGAGTGCCATCAAGGTGTGCTGCGACACCTGAGATACAGTGGAGCGGGTATGTGAGTGATGAATGTGAAAAAGAAAAAAAGTCAGTGAGTTAAAAATTGTCCTGGTATGACTTATCCAAAGATTATTTATTCTAAGACTACTGGACAATGTTAAAAACAGTGTATGTTGATACAATGAAGGCTTAATTAGGACCAAATGTATCTGTGGTATGTGTTAGGTCTACATGTTTCAAACCAACAAGGGGATATTGGTTTTCTAGCCTTATCTTTGGTGGTACTCCTTATTTTGTTATATAGTTACCTAACCAGGGGATCGGGAGTACCCTTCCGTCCACCTAGGTGGATAAAATCCCTTTGCTCTCTAATTTTGTTCAGTACATACCTTGGCAGCGCACAGCTGCGAGAGTTTACTCTGTCCTTCTTTGATCCTTAGTCCATCCCTTCAGACACCTCACCTACACACATTTTTTTGCTCAACATGGGAGAAAACCAAGGCCTCACGTACTCCACAGAGGAGATAGATGCCATCTTCGGCGAAATCTCTGGTTTTGCAGACGCAAGCATCTCCCAGACAATATCACAAACAGGCGATTGGGAAAAACTCACAGAAATGAAAAGGGAACGTATAAGAACAATACTACATGGCACCATCCTGAAAGAATATGTTACAAACAACATGGCCCCCAAGGGCCTTCTGGTTACAAATGCCCCACGGATTTTCCTAAATGATGCCCAATTTAGAAAGGACTGGGCTTTAATAGCACGATTGGATTGTATTAATATTGAAAACAGCCCTAAGATTGTCAGAAACTATTCAAATCGAAATTCAAAAGACAGAAACACATATAAAGACGACTATAACTGGATACAAAAGAAGACTAGATGAAATAAATAAGGAAATAACTGAATACAAAGACAACTTGACCCAACAAAAAGTCACGAAATTCCAAAAAGATTTGAAAAGATTTTCATTTGTTAAAACTTACCCCTACTCTGACCCTGATTATAAACCACCTGAAAAGTCTACATCTGACTCTGACGCATCAAGTATTTCGTCAGGCAGTAGCAATGGGTCTAACACCAGTGTTAACAAACAGAGAGGAAGAGGAGGGAGAAGAGGGCAAGGAAACTTCTGGCCTGGATTCAATCCCCCCATGTTCCAAGATCCTTTTAACCAAACAGCAAATTTCCAAATGTATGGATGGCAACCTTTTTTTCAGCCACATTTCCAACCTCCCCCTTTCCATCAAAATCAGTTTCGTCCCCCTTTTTTTCACAGGGGCAGAAGGGGAAGAGGAAAAAACAGACAACCCAACCAAGTACACTGGGAGGAAGACGACCCAGTGAGCAACAGAACAAAGAGCAAGGCAGGCACGAGCAGTGCGAAACCTTAGTCACCAATCTGTCTTCAAGACCACTAACAACCATTGAAGAGAACGTTCTTAACAAAGGACTTGGTTATGTCCCCACAGCCCGGTTGGATAAATTCCAGTTACATTGTGAGTTGGCCAATTTTTTCAGAAAACTAAGGTTAAAAGCCTATTTTGAGAAGCAAGGCCAATCAAGAGTTTGTGAAGTGGAGAACGAGAGTGGACTGAGATTAAAATCGACCTTTATGCCACCTCCACACACCACACCAGTTGAACTAATGACTTTTGAACAAGCTGTCTACAATGATGTTGAGAAGATGCAGGCATCCTCCCATTTCCAGAACCTAAGCAATGTAGAAAGAACAGCCTTAAAAGAATTACGCGCTTGTGAAACCACTATAATAAAACCAGCTGACAAAGGTGGGAGACTAGTAGTTATGGATATGACTGCCTACCGCGAGGAATGTGTCCGACTTCTTAGCGACAGAAAAAACTATCAAGTTCTAAACACTGATCCCACGAGTGATTTGAAAGCTGAAATCTGTCAACTGGTTGAAATTGCAGAATGCAATGGTGCAATATCTAAACAAGAAGCGGATTATTTATGTACTACTGAAGGAAAAATCCCTTATTTTTACATCTTACCAAAGATGCATAAGGGTAGATTACCTCCCCCAGGACGTCCAATTGTTTCTGGCATTGGCTCCTTGTTAGAACCTCTCTCTAGGTTCTGCGATTTCTTCCTTAAGACTATTGTACAGAAGTCAACCACTTATCTGCAAGATACAAAGTGCTTACTAAATCTGTTACAGAACGTGGAAGTTGATGAAGACACTGTGTTACTAAGTTTTGATATTGAAAGCTTGTACACAAGCATACCCCAGGACGATACCATCCGAGTCCTGGGCAATACCTTAGAGAATGCAGGCTGGCCTTTTCACACCCCCAGGGCCTTCATTTTGGAATGTGCCACTTTGGCCCTCAAACGTAATTACTTCGAATTTGAGGGAACGTTATTCTTACAGACCAGGGGCACTTCAATGGGCAGCGTTTTTGCCCCCAGCATAGCTGGCATGTACGTGTATGACTTCGAGAATAAATTTATTCTGAACAACACAAACCCATATCGCGAGTACTTGACTTTTTGGAGGCGTTACATTGATGACGTCCTTGCCATTTGGCAAGGACCAACTGGACTCCTTGAGCAATTCATCGCTTGGATTAACACCTGTGACATCAACCTCAGGTTCACGAGTTGCTACGACAAAGAAGAAATTGCTTTTCCCGAAGTAGTAATAAGCAAACAAGGCAATCATCTGGAGACAAGAACTTATTACAAACCGACCTCAAAAAACAATCTTCTAAGGTTTGAAAGTTTCCACCCTCGACCGCTAAGGGAAAACCTACCCTATGGGCAATTTTTAAGACTGCGCAGAAACTGCAGCAAACTATCTGATTATAAGAGACAGGCAAAGGACCTATCTGAAAAACTAGGGAATCGTGGATACCCTGAGAAGATAGTGAAAAAATGCCAAAAGAGGGCCAGGAACCAGCCCAGAGAGGCACTCCTTGAAGAAAAGACCAGAACCGATGAGGAAATACCTCTAACATGTGTGACAACGTTCAACTCGATATCAAACCAGGTAACCAGAAGTATAATTAAACATTGGAATATCATAAACACTGGCAATCTACACTGGGAAAAACCTTTGTTTTCTTTCAAGAAGTCACAGAGCTTAAAGGACACTCTTGTTAACACCAGACCAAAAACAAAAATGGCTCCTACCACACCATCTATTACCAGGGCTTGGGGTCTACCTGATGTAACCGGTCATTATCGCTGCGGAGATTGCAGTGTTTGCCATTTAACCAGGAACACAAAAACTCTAGACTTAGAAATTGGGAAGACCTGGAGGCAAATTGCACATACTAACTGCAACAGTGAAAATGTAGTATACCTGATCGAATGCACTTGTAAGAAACGGTACATCGGGATGACAACTCGAAAGGTCAAACAGAGGATATGTGAACACCGCAGCACCATACGCTGCAAGAAAAATGCGACCCGACTGACTGACCATTTTCTTGAGAAAGGCCATACACCTAATGATATGTTCTGGACTATCATTGAGCAAGTAACTCCGGGACAAAACATACAAAAACGCCTATATGAGAAGGAGCAGAGATGGGTATATAGACTATCTACCCACAAACATGGTCTGAATGACAATATACCCTGGGCATCTGTACTTTCCTAAGCATTCCACCCAACCCTCATTACCTGTGTTTTCCCAGCTAAATCATGATAAACAATTCCCTTCAGGATGTGACATTGCTGTATAGAATCTACCAGGTTATGTTCTGGACACAGCGCCTTTGTCCACTAGTCTTAATGTACCTTCTTGTTTAGATTCATTTCATTCTATTGCCAAGCCCCGCATTAATATAGTAACTCGGTATTTTTACGGGTGCACATAAATACTCCAACTCTATTTCTTTGCCATGATCCCTACTGCCTGCCCCGTGTTCGATCGACTGAACAATCAGTTATTATAATGGGGCCCCCTTTTTCCCTTCTATAAAATAATCCCTTCCTGTGATATTTTCATTAGGACTGGCCCGTATTTTCACGCGGAACGGAGGTTTGTTTACCGGCGTTCCTTTGGCAACCGTCCTTCTTCCCTAACGAGCTCCCGTACTACGATCACGTGGTTACGTGACGTCAGCACGCGACGCCAACCACGCCCCCAATGGCCGCCGCCTTTAGCTTCGGCGCTGCCTTCGCTTCCACACGGGTGCGCGGAGGGGCGGCATAGGTTGATGGTCGATTCTTGACATCAGAAACTGTAAGTAGAGACTGTATATTAGGAAACGCGTCCGTTTCCTTGCCCTTTCATTCGAAGAGAAGGAGAACAATGCGGTATACTCTGCCGGATCACGAACTGATTTGTTCCCATTTCTCTTTAAATTCACAGAATACGTTTCGAGCTTTGTGACCTCTCCCCTCAATCCCCGTGCATCCAATATTCCCCCACTGAGGAGTGAGCGTTTTTAAATACTCTGGCAATGTGTGTTTAGTGTGTCGTTTGTCTTGTATTGTATGTAACTTTGGATCAAGTTGAATTATTATCACGTCGGTAATCCCTGGCACTATTAAAATATAGTCATGACTTAGGCACGCACTATCTGGCTTGTGACAGACTGGCTATTAAAAATATAGAAATGTATATGCGTGTTCACCTTCACACCTATATTGATATGTGTGTCCTTTTAGAACCTAAAAAACTTCCACTCAGAAACAATGCTGATACACCGCACTATGGTTAATTCGCATTAACTGAATGTGGGATGATTCACCGATAGAGCGGACTACGTCACTTCACTACGTTGCAGGCATGTAATCAGCTTTTATGACTTATGATCCTCTCTTTCTTCACAGGTTTTTTGCCTTTTATTGTAACCACTTCTGGGTTACAATTATCTTCACCCACTTAGCAAATTGCTATTTTGGGTCCTGAAAGGATTGCAGGTATGGCAGGGTGTTAGTGTACCCTGACCAACCAACTCCTTTTAATATTTTTTTTAGTCCTGAAGAAAAACCGGTAACTCCCCTTGTTGGTTTGAAACATGTAGACCTAACACATACCACAGATACATTTGGTCCTAATTAAGCCTTCATTGTATCAACATACACTGTTTTTAACATTGTCCAGTAGTCTTAGAATAAATAATCTTTGGATAAGTCATACCAGGACAATTTTTAACTCACTGACTTTTTTTCTTTTTCACATTCATCACTCACATACCCGCTCCACTGTATCTCAGGTGTCGCAGCACACCTTGATGGCACTCGGCTGTCAAGGTGGCCCCGATGATGAAGCATGTCACCGACCAGGTCGGTGAGTGAGGAGTTCCTTAAAAACAAAGAAGGACTTCTTCTTTTTCTACATTAGAGTCTCATCCCACCGATATTGGTTTTCTAGCCTTATCTTTGGTGGTACTCCTTATTTTGTTATATAGATACACTATGTCCTTCATCTGCCAAATGATTTAAAAGAGTAATTGTATCTGTCACACAGTTGTCTCGTGTTTTTGCAGCTACGAGGAGATCATCAATGTACTGCACTAGTGTTGATTTTCCAGGCAAATCTAGATTTTCCAGGGATTTCTTTAACAACTGATTAAAAATTGATGGACTTTCTGTATACCCTTGTGGGATACGGCACCATGCTAAAATGCGCTCTTGGAATCTGAAGGCAAAAATTTGTTGGCTCTCTGGATGCAGTGGAACAGTAAAGAACGCATTACAAAGATCTATAACTGTGTACCATTCTGCATCATGCGGAATTTGATAAAGAATTACCGATGGGTTTGGTACAACTGGGCAACATGGAACAACAATTGTGTAAGTTCTGTTTGGCTTTGTGATTCCCATAATCGGTGAATTACATGGACTGCTCTCAATTTCTTTTAAAACACCTTGTTTTATAAATTTTTCAATTACAGGAATTACTCCCTCAATTGTTTCAGCTTTCATTTTATACTGAGGAATATTCGGATAATCTGCTCCTTGTTTTACTATAATTTTGCACTGGGTCTATATGTTTCATTAAACCCATTTCATCTCCAGTCAAATCCCAAACTTTAATATTAACTTTTTCAATTCTTCAGGTAAATTATTTTTGTCAAAAGCAGGAAATAATTTACTTTCTTCTGCTTCAACCATTAACATTGTTAATTTATAAAGGCCATCCTCTTCTTCTGGAGTTTGAAGCTCAATACCATCCGGTGAGCAATATAATTTGCAATTCATTTTGCAAAGGATGCCCCTCCCTAACAAATTTACAGGACTGCTGTCTCAGACTACAAATCTATGTTTGTCCTTAAATTTTCCAATTTCAACTTTAACTGGTTCTGTTAAATCTGTTTTAATTTGTTGATTAGCTACACCAACTACTTGGATAGTGTCACCTGAGAGAGGCAGGTTTTCTATTTCCACTGATCTAACAGTAGAACGGGTAGCACCAGTGTCCACTAGAAAAGTGATTTCTACATCATTCACTTTACCATTAATAAATGAACCTGACTGATCTACCTCAAGAGTGGCTCCAAGCACACACTCTTCCTCCTCTCTCAGGCACCGTCATAAGTAATCATTAGACTCACTTCCATCATTTTCTTTCAACCAATATTGTTGAGAAACATTCGACACATTCACTCTTGGTGATCTGTTTACCTGTTCACCTCCGCAGAATCCTTTTTCAGAATTGTACCTCTGCACATTAACACAATTAGGAAGTGGCGGTTGTGGAATCTGACTCTGCTGATTCACTAACTGTCGCAGTAGCTGTTGATGCTGATTTATCTTGTTTAACTGTCGCTGTAGCTGTTGCTGCTGATTTACCTCATTCTGCATCTGTGGATTTAATGATGTATTTTTGAAATTTCTGGGCGGATTTTTACACTCACGCTTCCAGTGTCCAATTTCGCCGCAATTAAAACATGGGAGTTTCTGCTTTAATTCTTCAATATTACCCATTAATTTTGGCTTATTAAAATTTCCCTTGATTCTGTTGAACGTTTTTGTTTTCTAAAGTTGCAATTTGTTGTTCAGCTACTTTCACCTGTGCCCACATTGCTTTTTCTTTCAGCTTCTTTTGCTTAGCGTCTATCTCATCACTACAGTATTTTGCTTTTCTCACAATGTCATCAACTGTAAGTGAATGCCAACCAACTATTCCTGATCTGATCATTTCACCCTTTTCAGGTCTTAAGCCATATGCAAATCTGTAAAAAAAATGGCTCATATCTTTCTCACTCAGCTTCTCATAACCACTGTATTGTTTAAATACCAGGAGTAATCTTTCATAGAAGGAATGTACTGATTCTTTTGGCTCTTGATTTGTCCTGTCAATTTTAACCCAATCCACTTCTTTTGGGGGAATCTTGTTTTTCAGCCACACAATTACTTTATCATACAGCTTTATAACATCAGTTGAAGGTGCACCTGTCACTTTATCTCGAACAAGTTCTTCTTTGGGCCAATCTATAGAGATTTTATATTCTGTCCAAAGTTCTGAAGGAACAACAATGTCAAAGAATCCATCAAGATCAATCCAGAGAACCTTTGAGACCTTAACAAATCTCTCTACCTGACGATACCATTCCACAGGTTTTTCTCTCAATTTGGGAAAATCATTTGTGAACAGTAATATGTCCTGTCTTGACCAAGGAACACAAACATACCCTCCGCCAGCTATTTCTCTCATAGGAAACTCAGTTGCAACTTCCCCTCTTTCTCTTTTTTCTTCCTCTCTTTTCTTTGTCCATTTCACTCTCCATTTACTTAATTCACCTATTCTTTTTAGAAACACTATCAATTATTTTATATGAGTTATCTTTCCTGTGGTATTCATGTTTTCAATATCTTTTTCAGAGAAATCTACTCTATAATGTTTCTGCAAATTTTTCTGTCTCATCAAATCTATATCTAATTCAGTAGCTATTTCTTCTAACAGATCATATTTATTTTTCGTTTTCCATTGTATGCTTTTACAAATGAACAACAATTCATAATCCTGATATAACTTTAAACTGTCAGGACCAATTGTGCCAATAATTAATTCCTCCAAATCTGCTTTCAATTTTGAGACATCAAGTAATTTAGATTCTGAGGACTTATTCATACTTCTTTCTCTTTCTGGAGTTCCAGAATCAGATTCTGCAACAATTGGAGATTGACCATTTGAAAAACTTCGATTAAAAGTTAAGTCTGGCATCTTTTTCTCTCGGTGAATTTCTGATAAATCTGAATAAAATTTGTCAGCCACTTTCTGAATTTCTGCATTTAATGGGACAGTCAGAGCTGAATTTCTAATTTCTTTTTGATCAAAAACTGGAACAACGGGTCCAATTGTTACTGGTACCGTTACTGCTTCCATGCCTTTAGTTAACTGCTGTAATAATTCTTCTTTTGATCGAAGATATTCTGAAATATCTTGAGTATCCTCAAGTCTTTCTGTTCTTTTTACATTTCTTGGAATCTCATTTCTCTGAACTGGAGTTTCAGCATAATTTATACTTTCTCTAGATGTACTAGAATTAGTTCTTGTTTCTACTCTTTCAGGAAATTTTGCATTATTCTGATTTAATCTAAATGGAGATTCACCAATAATTTCTCTAGGAGGAGCACTTGGAGAAGTTCCTTGAGGAATTCTCGGGGTAGACCATGACCAAACTGGTTGATAAGGTGGCGGTTGTTTTGATTTCGTAATGTAAATCTCTTCTAAAACTGGATCTTCTAATTCACAATCTTCACCAATATTATTTTTCTTTGCAGAAATCTTTTGACCAGATTCTTCACTAAATCTTGCTGGGTATAAACCATTACACATGTCTGCCTGTCTCCAACGATGCATTCTATCTTCATGAGTTTCTCTATTAATATTAATTCTAGTACCTCTTGTTACACCTCTGTTCTCCCGTTCTAAATCAAACAGCTCATCCTCCCATTCAGCTAAAGCCTCAAATTGTGTAGGTCTGGGTTTCGGTACGAGAGACATCATTTTTTCTCTCAAGTTTTTCAACACCTTCATATTAAATGACCCATCTTTTGGCCATGCCAATACACGATCATCTTTGGTAGATTCCATCCAATTCTCCATCCAAAGACAAGTATGATAACCAAATTCACCTTCCATATAGGCTGCAGGTGTTTTATACTTATGAAGTAATTTTCCACCTCGCGTTTCAATTTTCTTGTCACTTTTAAAAATATTTTTTAATTTCTGAAACCATGTAGGCTTCTTTTCATCATACATGTAGTAATAACTCATATTTTAAAATAAATCCGCTTGCTTCAAAAGATCGTAAATATTTTCTTGTTGTTCCGCTACCCTAGCCAATCCGTGCGTGAAACTCACTAACAAGCCAATCAGGTTAAGCCACGTCACTATTCTGTTCGGCCAATAGAATTGCTGTATTTCAGAATGAGCCAATCAGGTACAAGCCTACAGAGTCACATGAGCCAAATCAGTACGCGAATACTGTGACGTATACTGCCGCTGCAGCTTCACTGTCTCCGTTCCACTCCTTAAACTGACCCCTCCTTTACAAAATATTTTCACAGCGCCATATTTTTACAAATCTTTCAATGGAATTTGGTTAGGAACTTCACATAAACAAACCATTTGTCTGTTTCGCTAAAATAAAAAGATAGCTTTTTCAATCATTCAAGTATCCTTTCGCGTGAAATAGACGACGCTATTTTCACAGAATATTTAAATTTATTCTTACACATGCAATCATACGGAAAGAGTCCCTAACCATTCATATATGAAATTTATGGTAGGACTTTAACCCACCAATAAAAATACTCACTTGTCAGTAAGAATAGACAACGCTTCCTTACCCTTCACTCAAGCTTGGATAAATTCTACTGCTCTTTTCGCAGTAAGTTTTAAAAACAGGACAGTTGTCCCTATACTCGAAAGCTACGATTTCATAGACAATCCTCACTATACATTCAACCTATCACACCTAAGGTCCCTAAACTTGTGCTGTACGTCCACAACACTAGTGATATATGACAATACCACTATTTTGAAACAGAACAAATTAACTGTGTAACCTCACTTGTCACACTACTCTTGCCGGCACACTAGGAATTTTCTCACTGCTGGAAAAGACCTTTCGACTACATATAACAACTGAACAAACTTAACATGTTTTAGACATGTATCCTATGTATCTACATGTAGCATGTCAGTTACCATAGTAACCATCCTCTGCTACCAGATAATTGATCCAGCGCTCCTAATGAAAAACTGTCTCACAAACGCTACTCATCTCCACAATACTCACCATTAATCATAAATCACTACCTAGGCCCATAAACTGAAGAGACAATTTTTGAGCGACTGAATCATGTGACCTAATCAAAACACTCTATTCGTAAACTATTTACAAAACTATATACAACTGCAGTTTAATGTATTTTACCATGGTTTTGATCATACAACATTAATTAAGTCACATAGGTGAATGGATCTAATAATGATAACTAGACCATGAATAAACAAGACCAGCTTGTCATTTCAAATTCTATTTAATTAACTTTATTATATTCAGAGAAAGTGTATTCTTTATTCAGAAATCATTATTTTATTAGCAATTTGAAAGCTTCATTCAGGATATGGCTTATTAGTCTGACATTTTAAAATAGATCATTTAGCATGAGTTAAAGCAAAAATAAAGTTTTCATTCCCTGAATTCCATTTCCCCGTCCAAAACTCTCTTCACCTAAAGGAATACATGATAAAGTCTGCTATCCTTACGTGTGCCAAGAGTCCGTCAGCACGTCATTCAGGAATCGGGTAGCAAGAGCCCCCTCCTGCCTGTAAGGCCAGTTTTTATACCTTTCTTACTAGCTAATCTTCTCAAAAAGTACACTTTTCCTTGCCATCAGGGTTCCCATTGGCTGACAGATGTCAGACCATCTTTATGTCATTCTTTCCTGACCAAGTCCGGAGCACATCATAAGCCCTTATTGTTCTTAGATTCCATCCTTCTAGCTTCCTCGGAAAAGAAACATTTGACTGAACATAAAACTTTTACTTCCTAATCTTGGCAGGCGATTCAGGCTTTTTGTCCTTGGTGCTCTTCTCCAAGAACACGTACAACTCGACCAAAAACAGTTCCATTTATTATTCCATTGTTTGGCAAAAAAGCTCTTTTTCTGCATGTGAGTGAAGGCTTCACTCTGGTCTAGTTTCGCATTTTCCAGCACTGCCAGTCAGTCATTTTCTTAGGCCCAGTCGAGAACTAGTATTTATTGAGACCCATTCTGTTACCCTCCCCTTTGCTTAATATTAGCCCATTATTTATGTTACTTAGCAAGGCACATATAAGCAGCGTGTATAAAAACTTTCTTCTTTCAGGCCACCAGGATTCTCCACGAGCTTTTGCCACAGAAAATACACGACAAAACATATGCACGCGAATGTAGCACATGCTATTAATGAAACAGCCGCATTTAATACTGACAATAACGATGGACAAGTTTAGTTTAATATTTTTCACAAACTTGCAAGTGAAACATGAAAGCACATTAGTCCCGCGTGTAATGTGTGCAATTTTAATCTAGATTGATTAATTATTTCAACACATGCTAATAATACGGTTACATTATGGAAGTTTAACTTTGCGAGTTTGAACAAAATTTTTTTCAATATCTCGCTCCATCAGTGCAAAGCTTTGAAAGTCCTCAAAATGTAAAAAATGGAAAAATATTTGGCGAAACTTTTCAGTCTATTGTATGAATGAAAAATGATAAACCTCACAGTTCTTGTATAGTATTGGCAGAATAATTTGACTTACTCGCCTTTCTGATGTTGTCTTTGAAGTTTCTGTCCCTCATCTAAAAGCGGTCTTGGCTGATTTATTAACCTTCGTGTATAATTACTGACTTGCCCCTGCTTATGCTGAGTGAATGATTATTGTAGGTCTCACTCCCAGTAGTCCTGAATGGGCTATGCCCCTGGATTTTGACAAACAGTAGGGCAGTGGGTCTAGATGGGATGTAAAATGATGCTATAAAAAATAATCTGGGCTTTTAGGCAACAATGTATTCACCTGTATTTAAAGGGCCGGCTTTAGGGTGGTGCGACCGGTGCAGCCGCACTGGGCACTGACTTTGGTGGGGGCGCTTTGTTTAAAAATAGCTTATGGTTTTAAAAGTAATTGAACTTCCTTGTACGTCCAGCAGTCTTCAGGCAACAATAAAAATGTCAAGCTAACTCTGGTGATTAATACTCCTGCTTGTGAAAGATCGCAATTGTGTCAAGGGGCAGTTTTGACTCATCATAAAGTAGCGCAGAGGGTTAATGTGCATCCTGCAAAGAACATCTACCATGCATATTACAGAACTGAATGCTAGTGAACTATGACTAGAGCTATAATAAATGAAATGTATGTCAGATATGGATTATGGACAGATGAGGGGCACTGCTGTAGTGTGTTAGTGAGGGGATTAGGGGAAGATTTACAAGCCCCTTGCGCCACTTTTGCGTAATTTCTCCCATGTTGAAAGTGACGCAAAAGTGGCACAAGGGGCTTGTAAATCTGCCCCTTAGTGTGTAAGTCGGTCATGGAGGGGCATCCATAAAGGTGGTCGCCCTGGGTGCCACAGGCCCTAAAGCCGGCTCTATTTAAGTCTATTGCACTAACGGGGACAAATCACATATAGGTGCAATATCACCACAGGTTCAACACCAACAGCAGAGTGTAAACCCTTTATGAGCACAAACACGTGTAGTGATGCTTATTCTCTTTAGAACTGTGGGCTTGTGCTGTAGAATGTAATATCAGAATGTTTGCATGTCATTTTGTATGATTCTTAGAGTATTGCCAGACCTGTATTCTACTTCAAGCTGGCAGCACCTTTATTACTTACTGCTTCAACTTATCTTCATTAAAACCTTTAAAGCAACATCTGCAGTGTTGGAGTTACTACAGATTTGGCGACGAGGGAAACTCTACATACAATTTGAAAGTCCATGCTTACAACCTAATTGGATTCGACTTAACTCCACTTCTTTTGGACCGAACAAATTCAATTTAATTTGGGAAATCAACCTTCAACTTTAACCCTCATCGGAACTCATTTAAATCATTTGCGGTGAGAACTTATTTTTTCCCAATTTTTTTTTGTTCGTATCCTGTGCTATCTGTACCTCTGCATTCTTCAAATCCTGCCGTTTGCCCAACTGCTCCAGTGCTACTGCATCATCGCTGATTTTGAAAGATGCGACATCTTCGTGAGGATTGCTCGCCCATTCGAATCCTTCTTTGTTTGTCCGCGTCACGTCAGTTTTGAGATCTCGAAGTGCATTTTGGGTACGACCCGACGTAAGGTCACGTCGGCGGCCATTTTGGATTACGCTTTTAGTCTAATTTCACTGTGTTTACATCGCGAATCGATGTGGAGATTGGGACAGCTTCTTAGGGTATTTTGCATGACGATTATTTCTTGGTATTATTTACTTATTCATTTATTTTAAATTGTTACAAAAGGTGCTGCCTGTAATATTTTTTTTTTCAAGAACCTCAAACCACTTCAACATACATCTCATACTGTAAAGTACTTGTATTTTTGCTTCATTATGCCTGACACTAATGATAGCACAGCAAGTGGAGAAAGACCTGTACATGGGTTGAATTTAAATGCACCCAGAGAATTTTTTGCTATTCCTGGTGATCCTCCTGTTGCATGGCTAGACTGGAAGGAATACTTCATAAATTACGTGGCTAATCTTGAGGATGTTAGTGGTTAATTTTCACCGGAAATGAAGAAAAGAATTTTATTATTAGGTCTTGGTCCTGAAGGATTAAGAATCTATAATCAACTGGATAAACTAGATAGATCTGCTGGAGATGTTGATGTTTTCAATGCAGCACTATTGGATATGGATGATTATTTTTCTCCTTGTGTCTGTATTGCAGTCACCAGACACTCTTTCTTCCAGCGCAAGCAAGAGAAAAGTGAATCAGTTGAAGATTACGTTTCCGCATTAAGAAAATTAGCTGCGAAATGCAAATTCGCCCAACTTCATGATGATCTTATTCGTGATCAAATTGTAATGTACACTAAAACCAAAACCATACAAAACAAGTTGTGGGTTGAAGGTGATGGAACCTTAAAAGAGATCATTGCCATGGTTAAAAAGGCAGAACTTTCCGAACGTTGTGCTAAAGCATCTCTTTCTAATGACAAAAAAGAGATTGAAGTAGTCAACAAGATTTCTGAGGGTAAAACTTTTGTTAAAAATAACAAAGATTTCAGGTTGGGAAGTATGAAAAGGGAAACCTTTGATTCAAGGAAAAGTTCTGAACCTGTTTGTTACAGATGTGGGAGTCTGGCTCATTATCATAAGTGCCCAGCTAAAATACTAAATGCTTAGTTTGTGGTGTTTTGGGGCATTTTGCGAAGGTTTGTAAAAAAAAAATGTATAAGAATTACAAAAGCAAAATTGCTTGTATTCAAGAAACTGAACATGATGTTAGTTCATCATCTGATGATGAGGTGTTACAGGTACAGAACATAGTTAAAAAAAAGGTTGTTTTGAATATTTCTGATGTTGATTCAAGCAAACCTTTCTGTCAAGTCTCTTTAGGGGGAATTCTTACGCAACTTGCTGCAGATTCAGGATCACCCTATACTATTGTTAATAAGCATGTATGGGAAGAGAACTTTATTAACCAGATTGGAAATTGGTTAGAACCCTCTGATATTTCACCTGTGAGCTACACGGACAACACAATTGATATTTTAGGTTTCAGGGTTTTAATTTTTAGATTCAAAGGGAGACATGCTACTTGTAAATTATATGTCTCTAAGGATGGACCATCTGTTCTTGGTTGGAGGGATCAGAGAGGTCTACATATAATTCTGGATCCCAACAGTAAAGAACAGGTTTTGGTTTCCTGTACTAGTGAAGACACTAAGAAATGGGTAATGGATGAATTTCCATCTGTGTTTACAGGAACCATTGGTAAACTGAAAGGTTTTACACACCAAATCAGGTTGAAACATAATGCAGTCCCTAAAATTCATAAAGCTAGGAATATTCCTATCATCATTAAAGATGACGTCAAATCTGAATTGGATAAATTGCTAAATTCCAATATTATTGAAACAGTAGAAGCTGCAGAATGGTTTCTCCTTTGGTCGTCGCACGAAAGGCCAACGGAAAGGCCCATTTGTGTGTGGATTTGAGATATTTGAACAGCCAAATCTTGGTTGATCAATATCCACTTCCACGTATAGATGAAATGCTGTCACTCACCAAAGATGCTAAGGTATTTTCCACTTTAGACCTATCTGCAGCCTATCATCAGGTAGTCCTTGACCCTGATAGTAGACATTTAACTTCATTTTCCACTCCGTTTGGTTGTTTTAGGTTTAAAAGAATGCCTTTCGTCTTAGCATCTGCCGCGGCAGTTTTTCAAAGGTTAATGGCTAATCTTTTTGGACACATCAAAGGAGTGATTTTCTTCCAGGACGATATTTTGATCATGGGGAAGGATAAGGCTCACCATGACAGTGTTCTGAGAAAAGTGTTAAAAATTCTAGCAGATAATGGATTAGTCGGGGAACTTAGCAAGTGTAAATTCTCTGAAAGGTCAGTTACGTACCTTGGACATGAAATCTGTGATGGTGGTATTAAACCAAAAGCAAAATTAGTGGAGGCCATTGCTAATTCTCCAGAACCTAAGTCTAAGGATGAGCTCAGATCATTTTTAGGATTAGCTGAGTTTTACTCAAAATTTGTTAACCAGTTTTCACAGAAAACTTTTGATATGCGTGTGTTGATGAAGAACAAATCACCTTTCTTGTGGGATGAAAAGTATAAGAATGCATTTAAAGAAATTAAGTCTGCAATAATCAATGCACCTCTGCTACAAGGATTTGATCCCTTTGCAAAGAATTATCTTACCACTGATGCTAGCGGGATTGGTTTGGGTAGTGTTCTGTCACAAGTTTCTGAGCAAGGCAATGAAGTCGTCATAGTATTTGCTTCTCGTTCTTTATCGCCTTGTGAAGAAAAATACTCTGTTATCGAGCGTGAAACATTGGCTGTTGTGTGGCCAATGGAACATTTTCGCAAATTTATTTGGGGTAAACAATTCATTTTACGCTCTGATCACAAACCCCTAACTAAACTTCTTACCACTGAAGGTTTGAGCAGGGCGTCAGCCAGGATTGCAAGGCTGTCAATGAGGCTTCAGGATTATATGTATACCATAGAATATGTACCTGGAGCGAAGAATGTAGTGGCTGATTTTTTAAGTAGGCTGCCTTTACCCATGAAAGAAATTGATCTAAATTCATGGAATGATTATTGTGTTGCAGGAGTGTTTTCTAGTTCTCAAGGTCTATCAAAAGAAGAATGGGAATCTGAATCTGTTAAAGATATAACACTTGAAGCAATTAAGACCAAAATTAACCAAGGCTGGGTTGCTCAGTCTAAAACCGATGTCCAATATAAACCATTTTGGGAGGCCAAAGATGAACTTAGTGTTGATGGTGTTTTCTTGTGCGGTGGTGATAAACTTGTTCCACCCTTAGGAGTGCATCAGAAAATTATATCTCTAGGGCATGAGGGACACCCTGGTATATCTAGAACCAAAAAGAATGTAAAAGCTTTGTATTGGTGGCCTGGAATTGATATGGAGATTGAGAGGTCAGTTCGTGATTGTGTTCAGTGTGAGTGTTCTGACAAAAGACAAAAGACACTCAATCCCCCAATGTCATCTCTTAATTGCCCAAAATTACCCTGGGAGGAGTTAGCTTTAGACATTATGGGGCCAATGACGTGGCAAAATGATTCTGTCAAGTATATTCTTGTTTTAGTTGACTTATTCTCGAGGTGGATTGAATTGAAAGTTGTTGATAGGGTAAATACTGACACCGTTATTACATTTTTGGATGAATGTTTTATCAGAGAAGGTTTACCTGCTTCTATATTGACTGACAACGGTGTTCAGTTCAAGTCTGATGCTATGAAAGTTTTTAGGGAATCTACGGGTATAAACCAAAGATTTTCAGCTGTATACCATCCTCAAGGTAATTATGTAGTTGAGAGAGTTAATAGAGTCATTAAGGGGACATTACAACTTGCCAATAAGAATAGAAAAGACTGGTACAATGAATTGGATAAAATGTTGTGGTCTTATAGAATTACAGTACATGAGACTTGTGGTGAAAGTCCTTTTGGTTTGATGAGAGGCAGATTTCCCTATTTCAAGCTGAATCCTTTGTGGATGGGCAGAAGTAGAGAATATATTTGGAATGCTGAGAAAGTTATTGACAACATTTGCAAATCTCAAAACAAGAGTAAATCTTACTATGATAAAAAACATGGGACTAAAGAAACTCATGTTGTCGTTGGTCAATTAGTTAGAGTCAAGTTGACAAGGAAGGTTGGTAAATTGCAGCCTCGTTTTTCGGATCCAAAAATCATAACTAAAGTTATGCATAACACTGTGATGTTAGATGATGGATCTATTCATCATATGAGTAAGATTGCGTTAGCCAGGTTGTCAAGTATATTCTTGTTTTAGTTGACTTATTCTCGAGGTGGATTGAATTGAAAGTTGTTGATAGGGTAAATACTGACACCGTTATTACATTTTTGGATGAATGTTTTATCAGGGAAGGTTTACCTGCTTCTATATTGACTGACAACGGTGTTCAGTTCAAGTCCGATGCTATGAAAGTTTTTAGGGAATCTACGGGTATAAACCAAAGATTTTCAGCTGTATACCATCCTCAAGGTAATTATGTAGTTGAGAGAGTTAATAGAGTCATTAAGGGGACATTACAACTTGCCAATAAGAATAGAAAAGACTGGTACAATGAATTGGATAAAATGTTGTGGTCTTATAGAATTACAGTACATGAGACTTGTGGTGAAAGTCCTTTTGGTTTGATGAGAGGCAGATTTCCCTATTTCAAGCTGAATCCTGTGTGGATGGGCAGAAGTAGAGAATATATTTGGAATGCTGAGAAAGTTATTGACAACATTTGCAAATCTCAAAACAAGAGTAAATCTTACTATGATAAAAACATGGGACTAAAGAAACTCATGTTGTCGTTGGTCAATTAGTTAGAGTCAAGTTGACAAGGAAGGTTGGTAAATTGCAGCCTCGTTTTTCGGATCCAAAAATCATAACTAAAGTTATGCATAACACTGTGATGTTAGATGATGGATCTATTCATCATATGAGTAAGATTGCGTTAGCCAGGTTGTCTGACCCTTTAAAAAAAAAGAAGGAGGATGTGGGTGATGTTGGTGAATTTTGGTGGTTGTCTCCAGTTGTGCTTTCAGACACAAAGTCTGTTGTTTCCAGCAATAGTAGGGCTCTTCAACCTATTGTTCCACAGGTTGACTCTGAGGTCATAGCCGGTTCGTCTGAATCATTACTTCCATCTCCTCAACCTTCATTCCCACACATCCCTTCAAATTCCTGTGTTGACCTTGCACAGGTTTCCAGTGATGTTGATTCTTCTGTTGATAAGGAGCTGCAATTTCAAATTTCCACCAGAAGTGGAAGGAAGATTGTTGCTCCTAAATTCTTAGATGATTATGTTTGTAAATAATTAATTCTCGGTTTGATTTGTGTTTTTTTAAATTTCTTTTATCTTCTTGTTTATTTTGTATATTTAAGGAGAGGGATGTGTAGTGATGCTTATTCTCTTTAGAACTGTGGGCTTGTGCTGTAGAATGTAATATCAGAATGTTTGCATGTCATGTTGTATGATTCTTAGAGTATTGCCAGACCTGTATTCTACTTCAAGCTGGCAGCACCTTTATTACTTACTGCTTCAACTTATCTTCATTAAAACCTTTAAAACAACATCTGCAGTGTTGGAGTTACTACAACACGCTTTCATTGAAGAGCATGGATGCCTTGCTTCACAGTCCACACACTACAGTGGAAAGCATACTTTAGGCAGGTCGACTAACACACCTTGCCCTCAATTTCGACTCAGGAGGAGCGAAGGTACCATTTGGAATTTCGTTTAATCTAAATCTGAATTGTTAAATGTTTCCATGTCCAATTTTTCCTCATATGGGGAAACCAAAACCGATTTGTATGGTGTAGTAAAGGAAGATACACAGTCCAGCTGTATAGTTAGCTAATCCTTTATTGTAGATTCCTTCTAGGATAGATGAGTAGGAAAAGATAGGAAGCATAGGTAAAGCCCCACCAGAAGCAGGCTCCAAGCAGCTCAGCCTGAGTTGACTAACTGACACTATGAGCCAGAGAGTCACCCAGGCATTCTATGATGTCATGTCATGTCATGGACATTCGATTCAGTGGCGAAACAGTGGAGAAGTAATTTACTACACATCCTCTTTCCTTAGGGAAAGACAACAGAATATAGAGAAAGATAGGCAAGATACCTCAAAAATAACATTTGCATGAAAGTATAGAATGAGATACAGAAATCTAATAATGTACGACATGAGGTATCATTAGCATGATCAGAAATACAATAAGATGTTAAACTTTACTACTACATGCCTCATCCCCCTCCCTTAGAGAAACAGCATGGTTTAAATGAATAAAGACCACTGCAATAAAGAAAGGTGGTCACGCTCACAACCTCCCCATACATGGGGACACCACAGGGTAAGCACCCTGATAAACAAAGATGAGCGTAGACACAGACCTTTGGGAGAGATACATCAAGAGGTCATCCCCCTCCCTTAGAGAAACAGCATGGTTTAAGTGAATAAAGACCAATGCAATAAAGAAAGGTGGTCACGCTCACAACCTCCCCATACATGGGGACACCACAGGGTAAGCACCCTGGTAAACAAAGATGAGCGTAGACACAGACCTTTGGGAAAGATACATCAGGGGTAAAATTCACTCTAGACAACCAGAAGAGTGTAAGCCCCAAAGCAAAAATTCCCTAGAGAAAAACGCTCTGAAAAAAAACCAAAAGTTCCCCTGGTAAAGACATAATGACACTGAAAATATGATAAAACTCCTCACTCAAAGACCTACCAACATGAAACCCTTGGCCACGAGTTCCAAGCAGGTAAACTTCGACAGGAGAATACTGTCAAAATGAAAAGATGTCTAAACAATCTCCACCAAAAATAAGGAACAACGCAGGGTACTAACCCTCTGAAATAATACAACCTCCCCTAAATAGGGTACACCCAGGATACTGACCCTGAAAAACTAAACCACCAAATATTGGAAACAGCACAGAGTATTAACGCTGTAAAATAACACAACCTCCCCTAAGAAGGGTACACCGCAGGATAGTCACCCTGGGAACTGAAATGGTGCATTGACTACCCACAAATATGCAACCTTACCTACGTAGGGTACACCACAGGATACTCACCCCGGAAAACTAAAACTACAACATCCCCTAAATAGGGTACACCATAAGGCTCAACATCACCCTAGAAAACAAAAATGGGCATGGACTACCCACAAAGCATACAACCTCCCCAAAGAAGGGTACACTGTAGGGTTAAAAATCACATAACCTCCCTTGATAAAGGTAGACTACAGGGTACTCACCCTGGAAAACTGAAATCTAAGATTAGAGGCAATGACTACCCCCACAACCTCCCCAAAGAAATAGGTACACTCTACATAAGAAGACTAAATCAAGACACACACCATTCAATGGTACACTACACTTATGAGCTGTATAGAACGCTTACTGTCACACAACACACTTGAATTCAAAACTGAATTGGAGGAGAGTACGCACATACAACTTCCCCAAAGAAAAGGGTACACACTGCACTAAATCATATACCAAATAGGACATGTATTATATCAACTTGCTCTGTGTTCCTTTGTAAAGAGCTTTGGGTCCATGTATTGTCCGTTCTGCTGCCCACGCATTCACAGGAGCTCCAGGAACATTGTTCTTGTCCCAGCTCAAATAGGCAACCCCTGGGAACTCCTCGTGGACTTCGCCAGGAGCATAGTGACCTCCTCCAAATTAGCGCAATGTCCTCCGCTTACATGTCGCACCAGCCGTTGAGCCGTTGGAGAGAACTGTACTCACAATACTCACTTATTGGAGCAGACCGGGTTATTTGTTGTCCGCAAAACTTTATTGGCAATGCGGTTGGCGGTTTATCGGCAAAAGAGGTACACCACAGTGAAGTTTGCCAAGATTCCCAAACATGCAACCACAAAATGGCGGCACGCATACATGGCGCTGTGCAGGATGGCTTGCGGCAGGAACGTGCACCAAAGCGTCCATTGCCGCAAGTCACTGAGAGAGGAACGAACGTCACAGAAGAGTGATTGTAGGCATGTCGAGTGCAGGCACGCAGTGGAGGCTCGTGGGCCATTTGAAAGTCAACTGTCGAACTGCCATGAATCACGGGTAACATCTGAAATATCCAAATAAGTAACGTAAAATGCCCCATACATCGGAATAACATGGCCTCAGTTTTCGCATATCCAAATATGCGCGTCGGCTGACTAAAGATGCC
Organism: Lissotriton vulgaris; assembly: GCF_964263255.1. Lineage (NCBI taxonomy): Eukaryota > Metazoa > Chordata > Amphibia > Caudata > Salamandridae > Lissotriton > Lissotriton vulgaris. The sequence goes on from NC_141696.1 coordinate 894,279,969, forward strand.
TCTCGCAACACGCACGCTGGGACTGCCAGCTAAATACACACGATGCCGCTGTTTACCAGTGTGTCAGGATTCCACTTGTAGTACACTGAAAATCACTTGTCTCAAAAACATATGAGCTTACTGACAGTGCCGCTTTTGTAAACACTCTTGAGTCCCTTCCAAAGCTGTGAAAACACAGGCAAACTCTGCTAGATGCTGATTTTAGCTCCTAAGTCTTCTCCAAGGCTGCCAGTTACTCATGCAGGCGCCAAGCTCCAAAAGTAGACCACAATGCAGCATCAGTTTTAGAGAGTGTGCTAGTAAGCGTCTCTTTTGTGGACACTGTTTAGTCTCTTCTAACACTGCAGGACAGGAAACTTATGGCGCTTGGGAAATGAGAGTTGTAGGAGAGACTTGATCAGTGTTGCTAATGGGACATGTTCACTGTAGGAATCTTCCAGACAGTAGCAGGGTGACAGCAGGCTCATTACTGACAAACGCCGAGGGTACAGGCTGTCCAGATACTACAGGACACTGGTGGGGCTAGCCAGGGCGTTACCTTTGGGTTTAAATTGACGGTTTGGAAGTCCTTAATGTCTTTAGTTCCTTTTCTTGTAGTTCCTTGGTTCCTTAGTTGACCTTTCTCCTTAGTTCACGCGTAGGTTCATCCTGTTGACAATCGTCATTAAGTTGTAGTAAAGGAAGATACACAGTCCAGCTGTATAGTTAGATAATCCTTTATTGTAGATTCCTTCTAGGATAGATGAGTAGGAGAAGATAGGAAGTATAGGTAAAGCCCCACCAGAAGCAGGCTCCAAGCAGCTCAGCCTGAGTTGACTAACTGACACTAAGAGCCAGAGAGTCACCCAGGTATTCTATGATGTCATGTCATGTCATGTCATGAACATTCTATTCAGTGGAGAAACAGTGGAGAAGTAATTTACTACATATGGCCTGTAAATCCTGTTGTTCAAATTGCATGAGACTTTGACCGCAGCAGTAGCCAACCCTCATTCCTATTTTTTTCTCACAGATGGGCACATACAATGTTCCCCCCTGTAAGAAATTACTTTCCCCTTCCCTTCCATAAGAAATTACTTTCCCCTTCCCTTCCATATTGTCCTCAGCACTTCCTTACCCGCATCCCAGCTAGAGGTCCCGCATCCTTTAGTCCCTTGCTCAGAGTAGGTGAAACCACAGAGAGTTGGGGATTCTGTGTAGATTTACAACTGAAAAAATACCTGCCACTTGCTAATGTTCCCTTCTTTGAAGTTTAATTCATAATTGTGCGGTAATAGAGTGAATTTACTACATGCAAATTTACCGTTCGCCTAGTACTCATTTACCGTTCGCCTAGTACTCATTTACCGTTCGCCTAGTACAAATTTACCGTTCGCCTGATCGTAATCAGGGCCGATGTAGCCAATAGATGCTGGTGCGAATGAATGCTCCTTTGGCCTGGTTTAAAATTTAAATGCCACATTCTTCAATCAATGCTGAAGGGCCCTGAAATTTTTTTTTTAAATTGCTAGCCCAAAGTCAATCTCTGTGAGCTTTGTTGTGTTTAATTCTTAAGCTCTGGTAGTCAGCTGACCTTGTCAGTGGCCAAAATGGCTGTAATACTTGTTGTCAATTAAACGAAAATGGCAGCTTCTGCTTTAACTTGCCTGACTTTCAAAGACTCAAGAACCACCGCTCTGTAATTGAAGGCATGTATCTTTTTAGCACGGTTTGTTTGCTGTGTGCATGCTCGAACAGAGAATCCCGAGGCCCCATCTGTCAGCGTGATTCAGATAAATTCGTGCAAATGCAAATGCGCAGCTTATTGCCATGAAGTACTCCGTGATATGAAGCCACAGCTGTCAGTGAAAACAGATGCAGGGATACAGAGAAGATGTCCTCTGTGAATAGCAGGAAAATGCATATTTGCACATTTCTTAGTTTTGCAGGAACAACTTCCAGAACATTCTGGTCATTTGTACATTTCAGCGAAATTAAGGCTGGCTGCTCTATAGAGCATAAGCGTTCGACAAAAAATAAAAAGAAACACAAGGGATTTCTCAGACTTGGCAAAATAGCTCAGCCTGACAATCCAACTGTAAATGTAATCGTTGAATACATTCTAGAAGACTGTGAAAGATTACATATAGTTTAATACGAGTAAAGGTAAACAAAATATTTTTTCGGTTGCTCTCAGTATAATCACATTTTGTCGAATCTTATTCAACGTCTGGGTTATGGAAAAAAACCTCTTGCTGATTTCGGAGGGAAACGCACGAGAGAAATCAGACTTCTTAAAGCGACCTATAAACGGGGCTTAGCTTAGTCAGTAAGATTGGGGGTGGGTGAGCTTCAGATATTCCAACAATCACACCAGCACATAATGTTAAAATTCATTATGTGACAAGCAGGGTGCAGGGAGGGGCTTGTGGGGCAGTGGAAAAGTAGAGGAATGCAGATTGGCAGAGGTTCTAAGTGTGAGAACACATTGGGGCATATTCTCAAGGAGCTATCGCCGAGTTAACGGCACTTCATGCAGCCAAAGTTGTGATAAATGTATCACCCCATTCACAAGCTGGTGCTACCAGCCCATAGCACCAGCGATAGCAGCCTCAAAAAACATCGCCACAGATGACTCCCTCAACTATCGCTAATGAGATGCAGAGTAGGCGTTCCCGTTTCAAAAGCCCCGACAAAACCACTCTGCAACATTCTCAATGACTGCCACATTGGAGATATGACCAAAAAACATGCAATAAGGCACGTTAGCAGCAGTAAATTAACACCCGCTCTGACCTGGTGTAAAGCGGGACCACAGCCTGCACCACAAAAGGGAGCCCAGCCCAGAGCCACACCTGAAGGGCAACAGATGCCATAGAGCCACTGATCATGCAGCTGGGAGCCCCAACAGGACCACAACCCCCACCACCACCACCCCCAGGACCCCTCCCTCCCAGCCCCCCCCAGCCAAAGACATGCCACATCAACTACACAAGAATCATGTACCAAATAATCAGCCTGATGTCGCACAATCACATCTGGTGACATGCATGTGTCGTCACAAAAAGGAGCATCAAACATTCCCCTTCGAATTAACAAATTAAAATGTATTCAAATAAACACATAACAGAAATGAAGTTACATGGCGGCTCCCCTCAGGACAATCGTAGGTCACAGCCTTCAAGACAAAAATCATGATGAGAAGGTGTGTCTTGCGCACATCAAAGGACACAGAGAGAGCGAAGGAGAGAGGGAGATACAGAGCGAGAGAAAGAAAGGGAGCGAGAGAAAGACGAATTGAGAGGGGGAAAGAGAGATAGACGGACAGAGAGGGGGAGAGAGAGTTGGACGGTCAGAGAGGGGGAGAGAGACACAGATAACAGAAGAGACGGACAGGGAGAGAGAGTGCCGACACTGCGCACCCAGGCCACACTGCTCACCTGCTGCCAATGGTGTTTCTCCAACCACGTGCTGATATGTAGTGCAGTTCACCAGGTCCTTCACCTGAAACTGATCCGTCATCTGAAACAGAGTCCAGATACATGAATGGCAAACTACATACATTTGCACACAACATCATCGTCTGTCCGCCCCTGCGCACCATGGACGCTGCAACCCAGCCTGTCGGCCACCCAGCGGTGCATGCCTTCCTCTGCACATGCAGGCAGCTGCACCCCAGCAACTCCTGCTGCCCAGCAGTGCATGCACGCTCCTGCGCACCCTGGCCTCACTGCTCACCTTCTGCCACTGGCGTGTAAAAAAGGTGGCCCACCACGCCCCTCTACAAGCCATAAGCCCAGGGCCTCCGACATGGCACCCTCTACATCATGCAGCCTTGCTCCGCAGGCCACCAGGTCTCACTTGATTCTGGGTCTTGATTTCACCATAGCAGAAGACATACCAGTGCACCCGGCATCATCGCAGGCTGCCCACCCACTCAGCCTTGTAGGTGCCAATAACTCCGTGATCCAGGAGGTGACGCCACTTGGCGATACATCCCCGCTGCCCTCTGGCTCAGGCCTACACTGCGGTCCAGCAGGGCACACAAAACCTGAACAGTCCGGACTGCCGGGACGAAGCATCATCGCAGGCTGCTCACCCACTCAGCACTTAAGATGCCCCTACCTCAGTGCACTGAAAGTCACCGTCATGTGGCAGTGTGCCTGTGCCGGCTGCAGTGTATCCGGTGCCATCAAGTCTGTGGCCCGCAAGTCATGGACCCTCTATGATTGGGTATCGTGGTGCGGACGCCATCATGTCACCTCCCGGCCGGCGGAATGTGATGTTTAGGGACCCCTGGTCCCCATGCCTACATGCACAACATGCAGATACACCCCGAGAGTGCTTGGAAATGGCGTCAAGCACGTGTGCCTGATCCTTTTTATTTGCAGGATCACATGTCCTGTGACGCGTGTGCTGGATGGGTGTGGTGTGGGTGTATACCAGCCATGAGGGAGTGGCTGTGGCATGCTGACAACTAGACATGTGATCAGCAGATCACTACAGGGAAGATCTGGGACATGTAGCGTTGCCGTCCCTCCCTGTGAGCATAAGCGGAGTGGGCTGGCTTGGCGTATGCCAGTCCAGCATAAGGGTTTGAACAATGACCTGGGGCTCTGGGCGTTGTTCCCTATGGGGCTGGACAAGGAAGTAATAAATGCGTCTGTCCCTGTTGTTGCGTCTGCGCCATCGGACAGCATTCGGCAATGTGTCACCCTGTGACCCAAGTCCAACGACATGAGCCACATGGACGTAGGAGGAATTCACTGACCCTACATTCATCCATACTTCCACACTTGAAAGACCATAGACATGACGCATCAGTGTGATTCGGATTGTTTAATGCACATTCAGTGGAGTGTTGCAGCTGGAGCAGTACAGGGCCATGCAAACCCCACTTTAAAATGTTGGCTCGTGGAGGGCCAGCCAGAGTCCTTCACGGAATGACAGGTCCAAAGGAAGAGGAAATGTTCAGTCTGCAGTCTGATTGCTGTGTCATTGGCGATCAAACAAAATATGGCAGTCCATGTGGAGGTCCAAGGTGAGTGTCACAGGGTGCATCGGGGGACAGTGGAAGGTGATGATGCAGAAGGCAGAACCAAGCAGAAACAGGCCATATGGCAGAGATGAATGTTACTGCGTCCTTCTTACCACGAAGGTGGTTTCATCCGCATCTTCATCCGCTGCTGTTCCATGTGCCTCACATGTGGGTGGTGCTGGCCTTTCTCCAGCACTGTGTGGCAGTGACGTCTCAGGGGCCAGAGGTGGAATGTCTGCCGCACTGTGGGGCACTGATACTTCAGGGGGCGGAGATGTGGATGGAGTGGTAGCAGCAGCATGCATCAGCGCCAGTCCTTGTGGCAGCAATGCCATGAGGATGGTTTTGAGGTAATTGAGGAACCAGCTACCTCTCACTGGTCTGCAGCCGTGGCAGCCGCTCTTTCTGCATTGGCCCGCTCCATGCTCTCCATTAACCTCTGCATGTGTCCCAACTACCGACTGACATCGCTAGAGCCACTCTGACTGGACAGTTGTTCTAGTCTGTGAGTCAGGGCTCCAGCGATGTTAGCCATGGTCCATTGAAGAGCATGGAGCGGACTGTGGGTGTCCGTTAGGGACCATGAGTGGTCCCTGATGGGACTTAGACACCCACGTATGGCATCTAGTTTGTCTGCCATGCGGTCGAAGCCCACCCTCACCTGTTCAGCCAGCAGCTCCTGGCATCCCAACACACAGCATTGGAAGGCCATGTGTTCTTCATGGGGGTCCTGGGAGGCAGCCCTGGTGGTGGGAGCTCCCTGCTGTGTGGTCTGTGCAGGGGATTGGGTATCCTCGTTACAGCTGGGCTGCCCTGCTCCTGGAGGTGGGCTGAGGAGGCTATCAATGAAGTCTTGGAGGGCGTCGGAGTTGAAGCTGTGGTGGTCCTTTTCATCATCAGAGAAGAGCGGGTTGGGCTGCTCTACAGGAGGTGCTGATTTTCCCTTTGCAATGTGAAGGGGAGATGCAGTTTAACAATGTGTTCACATGTATGTTGTCGCATTGTACATGTTTACATACAGACTGCATGACTGTGTACATCATGGCTGTTTTGGAGGAGCTGATTATTTGATGGGGGACAGTGGACATTTCGACAACAGACGTGTGTGTGTGTTTGTACTTGTACATTATCAATTCACATTTTCCTGCAATGCTAATTGTGATTGGCCAGTGTCTACACCAAGACGGTACCAGTTGTGTCCTTTGTTCTGTTGTGGACGTGTTGCAGTTTGTGCCACATTGTTGTCAGTGTTGATGTGCTCTGCATATTATGTGTGTGTGTGCTGCATTTTGGGGGAGTGGCCCCGGCTGCTCTTATTTTGCCCTTTTATGCAGTGTGCCTTTGACTTCTGTGCTTATACAGTGCTGAGATGTTGCATACTTGGGTACATTGGTCTCTTGGTGGGAGTTAGGGTCTGGGGTATGGATTGTCCGCAGATGTGCTCAGCTCAATAGTGCATGTGAGCCACTGTGCCCTTCTCCCCCATCCCCCCAGTCCCTGGTCATTACTCACCCTGCTGCTTTTGTGTTCGGTCATGTTGAGGAGTGTCCGGTCCCCCAACTCTAGCCACTGTCTCCCTACTGATAACTGTGGACACCATTTCCTCCATTTCATCCAGCTACTCCTGTGGCGCAGGACTCCCACCTCCAGTCTGCATTGCTGCCTTCCTGTTGTTGCAAAGTTTCAGCTTGGTTCACACTTGACGTCATTCCAGCGCCTCTTGACCTCTTCCATTGTCCTCTTCAGCACTCTGACTGCATTCACCTTGCCCACGATGGACTGCCATAGTCCATTTTTTGTTGCCAATGACACAGTGAAGGTGACAAACAGTTGTTAATGGTGTTCTACCACCTCCGTTACAGTAGCGGACCGTATAAGCTGTGCTGTCGGGCGCTGATATGGGGTGGGGCAGGGTGGGGGGTAGTAAACACCGGAATATGGATCAATGCAGGTAAGTAGACGTTTCAATCAATAAAACGAATTTCGTTTTGCGCGCTGCATCGCATTTGGCAATGTAGGGCACGCAACAAAATTCCTTTTATTAATTTAAAACTCTACTCTTCTTCTCCTTGGCCTTCCCTGACCCCAAGGCCCCAGGCAGGTCCTCCGTGGGGCTTGTTGGGTTCTGGTTCTCCTCCGTACTTGCTCCGGCAACATCCATTGTGCTTCGCTGTTGTTTGGCATTTATTTTTCTGTTTTTTTCTACTTTTATGGTGATTTTTCTGCCTGACGTGTGTGGATTACAGGCCTGTCGCTGGTTTTCGCTGATTGTTGTATCGCGATTCGCCTCATCGTAGCTTTTTTTGTGTTCAGGTTTCATATTTTTGCAGCATGGCTTTGGTTTTAACACGGACATTTGACGCGCTATCTGGAGACTATGACGTACCATAAAAATAACATAAGGAGCTACACCTACCAATAGCCCCAATACCGTTACCAAATAACCAGTCTATTGGCAGTGAAGAAAGTACAATCGTTTATTATGCAAAATACTCTATAGAGAAGCCTCTCCAACCCTCACCCATCAGGTGCGTGGAGACGACTGCTGGCTTACATTCAAAACTTCACATATATACTTTCAGTTCAACACATGAAGTAACCGTAAACGGAAAAACACCACTTGGCTCTTGGGACCCGAGGAAGGACCATATATGGCACACATGGTTAGCTCAAAGCCTTGCTAAGTTATTACTGGGGAGGTCAGGAGAGGTGACTCGCTTCCGTCCTGATGCCCGGGAGAGTAGGCACGGCGCTTCCAGGAATGCGCTTGTCGCACCCAAAGCCAGATGCTACCTTGAGTTCCAGGACAGAGGGAGAACAGTTTACTTTCAGCTGCTCTCAGTAACTCAAATGAACTGGTACCGGTCAACTACTGGAGAGTAACACGTGATCACAGCTCGTGTCTGACACAGGCAGAGAAAAGATGGCGTCTGTATGATTCTCGGCCTACTCTATTGGGATAGAACACACCGACAGAATAAACCTTTTCCTACTAGCTAAAACAGATAGAGGTTATGCAATGTGCATATTAAGCGAGAGAGGATATATAGATACATCATGCTAACACAATATATATGTCTGATACTCCTTGTGTAGGGGAAATCTAACTTTTATTCGTCAACTATCGCATGGTACCGCCATGTTGTGAATACTTGGTTACCACAGCGTAATTTTCCAGCGATAGACTGTGATGTTGAGAGTTGCGTTAAGTTACTTTTTTCGATGGTTATCACACAATATTGATAATATGCCTCATTGTTTTGTGAAATAACCACCATTTTTAAAGTCCTTCCAAACAGGGAGATGGTGTGTCCCTTTCTGTCTGTGTGTGTAAAATGTCCTGGAGAAATCTGACAGACACCTCAGCCATACCCGACTGAAAGCACCAGTACCCAACTATCTATCACAAAATACATTTATTGAGGGGGTGTAACACCCCAAACATCCCTTGAAGCTATGCCCTGCCTATAATTTATATTATAGCACTAAAAGTGATAAGTATTAGCACAACATAACAGTTTTTAGAATTGTTAAAATTAATGATGACTTTTTAAGATATTTATTTTAAAGGTAAGTTTGTGTATAGGGCTTGAACCTTCTACCAAACCTAATTTACTCTTAGTGCATCAATGGTTTGTTAGAATCCTAATTTTGTTAAAATACATTAATTATTTATTAGATACACAGTTATATGTAGCGCGGACCAGACCGGTACCCATGTTTTATATAGCTTACATTGAAAAGAAGTGTAAACGGTGGATGACTTTATAAAATACTGGCTTCTAGATTCATTCATCAGGGATAAATAAAGAAGAGCCTCACTTTTCATGCAGAATGACATTTAGTCTGTAATGAACAAAATCTTGTTGCTGAATATTTACAGAAAGAGGGTTTAGAAGAATAGACAGATTTCTATACGATGGCCAGTTCAAGTCAAGTCAAGAAATACTTTATTCCGCCACTAAAAGCCATAAAAGCAAACATTTGATTAAAAAAATACCATAATAAAAAAAAATCGCACATCTGTAATTAAAAAACAACTAATCAAAGAAGTCAATTGGCTAAAAACTAACAGTGCACATGGATACAGGTAAAACACATTTTTAAAAGTTGTAACTAAGCATTACAATAAACATAAAATACAGCCAATAAAGTGCATCAGTAATAAAGCATTGGCTCAGTAGATAGACTAGGGAGTTAGCATAACAGAAAAAGGGCGACATATGTAATTCCCAGAATACAGTTTACAAATACAGGATAACTACTGCAAAAACAACCTCTTACTATGTCTTATGGCCCCTGTTAAAAGGCTTGCGACCCCAAAGCAAACCAGAGGAGGTGAAAGCATTTGAAGATGAAGTAGTGCAGGCCTTACTTGGACACATTGACAATTTTAGAGTAGGGGGGAGTATGAACTTTTTACGTAAGGAAACATAGAATTCACACAAAAAATTAAAGCGTGGAGTGTCCTGCTCAGAAAAATTGTCACAGGAGCAGGGCTTTAGTGCTCCATTTTTCACCTAGCCTTTGGGAATGGCTAATAACCAGGGTACCAGGTTCAATAGGAATCTGGTTAACACAAAGCAATGGTATGCTTTAGTGACAAACAACAGATATGGCTGTACCTGTGAGCTCAGGCTCAATGTGACAAATTTTCTTACAATGGGCTTAGTTACCTCACTACCTTCCCTGAGCCCCTGCCTTTTGGTCAGAAACAGCTGTTTAATGTCTCTAATTGCTGCCAGGCCTAGGGGCCTAGGATTAGCATACAAATCAAGGGAACCCAACCATTTCTTTTGCTCCCTAATATATTTTAGCCAGGGGATTCTTGGGACTCCCTCATGTACTATGAAATCCGTGATGAGTAGTTGATTTAGTGTAGGACAAACCCAAATTCTCAACCAGCGCAGCAACGGGGCAACGGCAATCAGGTCTGAAATATACTCCATGCCCAATTCCTCATGTAGGATGTACCCCGAGGTAGTGGGGGAGACGGCAGGAAGTTTGCGCATAAATTTATTTTCTGCCCCCGGGATGTCTCTCACGTCTTTGTAACCCCAGACGGCAGACCCATAAGTGACCATGGAAATGCATTTTTCTCTGTACACCTTAAGCAAGGCGGGATGGGCTTAGAGCCCAGCCTTTTTGCAAACTCCAAGCTTGTCCCAGCTAGGCTCTGAGGTACAAGGCAAACTCAATGCTCTTCGAGGAAGATGTTATAGGCTTCAGGTAAATTTCTCTCAACCCTTTGAGATTAGTGCTCAAAGACAGTAGCCTTTGATCTCTTGGAGCACTTCCTCCCATGGTTATTGAACTGGAATCAACTGGGATAAATTAGACCCAGCACATATTGCCATTTTCCAGACAGGAGATTTTTAGCACAGTGCCAATGTTTTGGAGCCAGTTTAGAGTCGTTTGGTAACAAATGCACCTCCTTCTGCTGAGTTGAATAAATCTTTGTTGAAAGTACGCTCTTAGCAGGTAGTGACAATGCTGTCTCCCAAATATAGCCCCAAATCATTATTCCCAATTAAGTGAGCAGAATCTGCACCTTGCTGTCCTTGGCCTTCTGGAACAATATTCTGAGGAGAGACTGGTGGATTCATGGACGACATTGCTAAAAGTTAGCACAAGCTTTGCTGCCATGTTGCTGCTTTTGCACACGTTCCTACATGACTTTGTTTTCACTAAACTCCTCTGGTGCCAGTTTACATGAGAACCGTCTGCTCTTCATGTTCCTTACAGTTCTCTGTGGTTTTCGTCTGCACATGATGCACAAGGTCAAAAAACAATGTCCCTTGTTATTCTGCTCTGGTCAGTCATAACACGAAACACAGCTGCACTACTGAAGATCGAGCGCTTTTAATATTGCATGCATGCATGTTAGAGACACTTGGAGAAAAACCTTTCCAGAGAAGGGCTGTGTTTGTCCGGAGATGTAAACCTTTGCATCTAGACTTGGAGGTATGGGTCCCCCTGACAAAGCCCAGAGGTCCTCTTTTTTATAATAAACTAGTACCTAGCACGTATAGGGGGTAAGGCACAGTAGGCCGTTTTCCACCAGCTTTTTAAAATTATATGCCCATTCATATTCTATGGAATTGTAACAATGCTGACTATATTGGGTTAATGCATTAGGCTGATAGTACTGGCATGTGTACTGCATTTTAGAACACGTTAGTTAAAATAAACATTTTAAACTATACCGTGTCTCTTATTACTCATGTTGTGGACAAGTATGAGTGAGTGAGCGAAAGAGTGTTCTTGCTCCCGCGATTCTGGAGAGAGTCGGAGTGAAATGTTCTTGGTTGTCTAATCATTGGTAACTTTGCTGTAGTACGGAGAATGAATGAGACACTATAGCTAGTCGGATTGGGATTTTGGGCACTAAGGTGGGTAGTTGGTACACCACTATACACCGAGGTCCTGGTTTCCTGCGCATATTTCTGTATATGTACAGAATCCCTGCAACAACACAAAGGGGCAGGCGCCACCTAGAAGATTCCTTATCCTCAACAAATGAAAGCTCACTTCCCACCTACCCACACAAATGATCAGCAAAGTGGCAGTACTCAGCAAAGGAGGAGCTGACCATATTACTGTGTAGCTTTCACATAAATGCCCCTTCGTGGATAAAAGAGTCAGACTTTGCAAGAACGTTGGGCTGTTGGTTGACTGGGATATGAGCCCTGGTCAAGCAGCAACAACAATCCATATCATGTTGAGGCATATGGTGAGACACAAACAACCCCTAAATTGGCCTGTGCTCAACCCTCTGGTAGCTTGGCTTAACTAAGAGGCAAAATGTAACGTATTTGTGCAACACTTCAAACAGTAATAAATTGCAAAACACCATGAAACAATGGGCCCCACACCAAATTAAACAATAGAGTGATTTTTAATAAATAAAACATGACTGAAATGACAAAAATGAAATCAGTAGATCCGGAGATATGCAATTTGAAAGAAATTAGTGAAAATAGAAGCAAAAAACACAAAGCCCCCACTGTGGATATCTGGTTGCTCCGGATCAGGACAAAGTCACAAGTTCAGGTCGACCTCGATGGAGCATGGGCTGGCTACAGGGACCCAGATAGGCCCACTGAACAGAGTACTTTAAATCCTGGTTTGTTGGGTGTTGCAAGGATCTGTGTCAAAAACGAGTCACGCAGCCGAAGCAATGCATTGGTTCCGAGGCACGGCAAGGCTGTGATGCGAGGTTCTGTGTTATTTCAAAAGAACCTACCAACAAGAGTTTGTGATGCAAACTTTGGAGTCGAGGATGCGTTGTGCAGTTGGGGGTGATGCACCAGTCCCGAAGAGCCGTGAGGCTGCGATGCAGATTGGAAAACCGGGCCTTATGGGCCAGGCGGCGCAGGGCACGCCTTAATCCCCGCGTTCACCTGCCTTGTACAAAACAGAGACACAAGATACTCCGTTGAGCGTGGAAACAAGGTTTATTAGCTGCAGCTAGGCACAGTTGTCCTAGAAGTTACACTCAAGGTGGATTCTAAGGAGACTGCCACTTCAATCCGTGGCGCACAATTTTTTATAGGAAACATATTTACAGCATCTCACTCCTATCACATACAAAACGAACCAATGAGAAAAGTTGGAAAACAAGCTATCAGGTGTCTCAAATATGCCCCTCTCTCCGACCCCCTGTGCTACCCCTCCCAACAAATTAATCAGTGATGGCATCCACAATCCCTTCTTGCAGGTGGCAGGACGCAATTGTGTGTCTCAAAGGATGGTTGTGTAATAGGAGCATACAAGGAGAGAATAGCGAAGGCCAGTCGGATAAGATAGTATAAGGAAAGAATAGGAGAGGGCAAATAGTCGACCAAGACAGGGATCAATTGAGCCAGACATGGATTAACTAACTCAGCCAGACCCTGACATCGGGTTTCGTAGACAAGGGCAATGGAGTTACTTTTTAACTGAAAGGACACGTAGCAGCTGGAAAAGCAAAAGCACATCGTTCGCTGTGCTGCCTGAGTGAGTGCAACACAAAATGGCGACAAACTACAAAATGGCGGCTAGATACGGGACGAAATCCGAAATCGTAGAACCTCCAGAGTCCGGTCATTGTCGAGGGTGACATCGACAAGGGATGAGAGGGCATGTGCCAAGGATATGTCATGCAATGCAGGAATTTGTGACAGGTCCAATCATCGCAGCAATTGCTATGCGTCGGTTCTGCTTGGAGTTTGGCCTTGCAGCAGTGGAGATGCATCAGTTTTGCTGGATCCACGGAGGCTGGCAGACCACATTAGGCCACCAACAAAGGGTGGTCCAGAACTGGGGTGGCACCACTTGGCAGGGTAAACTCACAGATGTTATAGTCTAGGTACTGGGATCAAGGTTTTTGGAGACTTCTGTCCCTGAGGTGCAAATCAGGAAGCTAGCCAACCTACCCACGGAGTCACTTATGGATCCTGGGGTCAACAGATGCAGGTTCAGTCCTTCATAACCAGGCCAGAGAGCACCAGGTCAGCACAGCAGGGCAGCAGTCCTTCAGAGAAGCAGCCCAGCAGTGCTGCAGTCCTTTCAGCAACACAGTAGTCTTTCTTCCTGGCAGAGTATCCACAGGTCCAGAATTGTACTGAAGAGTTGGTACCTCAGATTCAGTATTTATACTCAATTGTGCCTTTGAAGTGGGGAGAAGCTTCCAGAGGCATGCCTTTGAAGTGTACAGGTGCCCTGCCTTCTTTGCTCTGATGCAAACTAAATACAGGGGTATGCAGCCCTTTGTGTGGAGGCAGGACACAGCCTATTCAAAAGTTTTTTGGGGCTTTCCCCAGCCCCTCCCTTCCATCCTGCTAGTGACGGCTCATCCAGGCAAACCTATGCTTCCTACCGTGTTTGGCTGTCTAGAAGGAATACACAAAGCCATATGTTTAACCACATCCAGTCATGTGACCCAGAGACAGGCTGCTGGCACCGAAAATTGCATTTATTTTCAAAATTGTAATTTAAAATTCAACTTCACCTTAATTTAAGACTTCCCGTTACAATTCCAAAGACACCAAACAAGAACTGGTTACCTGATCTCATTTGAAAAATTACAGCTTATTTAATGTAACAATATACTCCAATGTTATCCTATGGGAAAGGTAATCCTTGCAGTACTGAAAAATGAATGTAAGAATTTTTCACTACTAGGACATGTAAAACTTAAAAGCACATGTTCTACTTTTTAAATACATCACACACTGCCCTCTGGGCGGCCGATGGCCTACTTTAGGGGTAACTTAAATGTATTAAAAAGGAAGGTTTGAGCCTGGCAAAAGGTTTATTTTGGCAAGTTGAATGGGCAGTTTAAAATTGGACACACTGGATGCAAGAACAGCCTGAGATGTTTGAAGTGCTACTTAAGTAGGTAGCATAATCAGTGCTACAGGCCACTAGTGGCATTTAATTTACAGGCCCTGGGCACAGGTACTGCCACTTTACCAGGAAATTACCAGTAAACTAAATATGCCAATTCTGTATAAGCTATTTCTACCATGTTTTGAGGAGAGAGCACAAGCTCTTTAGCACAGGTTAATAGTGGTAAAGTGCGCAGAGTCCCAAAAGCTCCCCAAATTTTTCAGAAAGCAGGAGGGTGAAGGAAAATGTTTGAGGGTGTCCCTGCAGAAAGGGCCATGTCCAACAGTCTTTATGGGGCATCCTTAGGTAATGAAAGCAAGAAGAGGTCACACAATTGACTTAATTTAGAATATTCCAAGCATTATGGAGAGAGACTCCTAGATTTTTAACCATGGATACCGGTGAAAGAGAAGGATTTAGCTCCTTGGACCACCAGCAAGCTGACCAATCCTCATTAAAGTGACCAAGGATGAGCACCTTGCTTTTATGTGTATTTAATTTGAGAGCAAGGACACATTATCTTTTATATAGTATGCTTTTACCCTGCTTGGATGCATGTTTATGACAGAAAATTGGAGTGTAGTGTGACCATCCTCCAACGCACCTTTTTGCCATTCAGGCTCGTAATCTAGGCCGGCTTCAGCTCATGTGATGCCAGGTGCAATATTCTTTCTTGGCACCCCCCCCCCAATGACCTCCTTCTCCCCCGGTTCCTTCACTATGTATGACATTGTTCTGCATTCTGTCCATCAATAGTTCTTTTTGCCTTGTGAATCAGGCACCCTTTCACGCTATAATTAGCGTGAAAGGGGTGGGCATTGAGTTTTGCGTTGGGCGTTCTGCTGCAATAACCATTCATTTTGACGCTGCCCCCCATTTACAAGCGTGGCATAAGTAGGAGGCAGCAGCAAAATTAAGACCAGGAAAAACTTGGTCATAACATGGCGAAACGAGGAGAAATGCTTTGTTTCTCATAATTTTTGCTGTTCCTATGTGTGCTGCATTGTGCAGCACACATAGAAACAGCAAAGTGCCATGAATGATAGTATATGTGCAGGAAGGTCCCGCTCCGTGCACATGAACAATCATTAAAAAAATTATGGTTTGCAACTTCTATGTATGTTACACAATGCAGCACACATAGGAGGTACAAATCACCATTTGTGATTGTTTATGTGCATGAAGGGACACCTTCCTGCACATAAACAATCATTCCCTCAACGCAGGCACCTTTGCATTCTGGTGCAAGGGTGCCTGCGTTGGAGCTAGGCAGCTTAATTTAGCACCAGCGCTAGGGAAAACACAAAGATGTGCCGCAGGCGCGCAATGCCCATTGGGCTCAAAGGGCTTCAGCCCCCCTGTTGTGTGTGTCAGCCTGGGCTGATACAACTTCCCAGACTGGCAACTGTCTTATTGCAGCCACCCCAAAGTACTTCACAGGTCTTTAAAAGACCATTTACGTGTTAACGAGGCTTTGTTGTGTTTTCACCCCTTCTTAGAGCCCCTGTGTTGGACTTGGCCCATTTTCCCAAAGTTTTTGGCTTTTCACCCCCCTATTTTAGGATGTCTCCCCATGGGAAAGAACTGTACAGACCATGTGTGGTGTGAGACGCCATGTTTAATGTGACGCAATGGTGTGTGCACTTGTTAACCCCCCATTGTAAAAATGTACCCTGGTAACATGCTGCATTTAAAATGGATGCCATGGTTGTGTGTGGTGCCACCGGACTGCAGTAGATTAGCAGTCTAGATGTTCGGTTCCCAGCCATCCCTGCTTTTGGAGGGAAAGCCTGGCACCCAGGGTGCTCTACTCCTCCCCCCGACCCAGTTAGAACCAGTTCCCCAGAGGCTTCTAGAAGCTTCTGGCACTGCCTGGTAGGTTGGGAGGGGCACATAAATAAGGGGGCTGTGCCACCATGTGCTCAGACAGAGCAGGGACATGAACGTTAGGGGACCTGCTGCCAGGGGGTACCGCTGCTTGGGCCTGTGTGCTGGACCCTGCACCCAACTAAAACCCCTCTGCAGTCCACAGGGCTAGTGGAAGCCCCACTGCAGGAGTTCAGGCTGCTGTACAGGAGGAGTGCCACGCTACAGTGGAGGATGGTGAAAGCCTACCGCCCTGTCCTGATGAGTACCCACTGACTGCTGACCTTGCCCAGTAGTGCCTGCTGCTCTACTACCTGGCCCCTGAAAAAGGAGCACCATCCTAGGTCCCTGAGGCTGGTGGGACCTTGTGCCACGCAAGCGCTACCCCTAAAAGCGCCTGGAGAGAAGAGCGCTTTACCTGACTGCCAAGGAGCACCTGTAACTGCACCGCGAAGGAGGTGAGGAGCGCTATAAGCTGAGGGATAGTGAAGAAGAGCGCTACCTCCTGTCCCAAGCTTGCCTGCTGCCTAGCGCTTGGTGAGTGCAGTGCTATATTTCAAGCACCAGAGAAGATGGGCTGAGGCCAAAAGCGCTGTAATCCTCTCAGCACTGTGGGGCCAAGAAGAACTGTTGGCTTAAAAGCGCCGCGGGTGCCTACCCCGCGTTTTGGTGTGCTCTTGGAGTAATTAAGACTGGCGGGTGCCTACCCCGCTTTATTGTGGCCCTCACGTGTGATTGCCGCGCCAATTCGAAACGACGCGGGAGCCTACCCCGCGTTGGCGCCTTAATTACCTCAGCGGGTGCCCACCCCGCATAATTGCTGCCTAGAATCACCGCCGCGACCTGGGATTTACGAAGGGTCACCGCGCTGCCCATGTGACCCGGAAGAAGAAGCAGCTGCCCCAGAAATCAGGCGGGGCTCCCGTGAGTTGGTGGGAGCCCGCGCGGTTGCTGAATTTATAACCGGAGCGGGAGCCCACCCCGCCGGTTAATACCCGAGAAGCGCCGTGGTCTCTGGCCTCGCCGCAGCCCCCGGAGTGGAGGGGGAGCCGCCGCAGGAGTGGAAAAGCCAGCACTGGGCCTGAGAAGTCAGAGAGGGCCATCACCTGACTGGGGCGCCGGCCGCGTCATCGGCTGTGCCCCACCTTGCTGCTGCGCAGCCATTGGCAGAGGCTGACACTCCCCCGCAAGCCGCATGGGGATAGGCAGCTGCAGGCGCGCCTCTGGCATACTGCGCCCTGATTGGCCCTGAAGAAGGAAGGAGTTGTAAAGTCCGAGGCCGGTCCCTGTCTCGGCGTGGGGGCTCTGAGAAGAGCGGGAGCCCCCACCCCCATGTCTCCCACAGCCCAGCCGGTCACGCGAGGAGCCTGAAGGGTGAAGAGAGGAGCTGCCTGCAGACGGAGGAAGCCGTGAGGACCGGTGGAGACGGGAGGAGACACCCGGGGAGAGGCCCTCGACGAGCCGGGAAGGCTGCCGGCTGCCGCACTTGTAAGAACTGACTCCACGCGAGGAGCCTGGTGAGTGGGGCTCTGCCGTCCTGTGTTTGAGGGGTGTGTCGGGGCACAGAGTCGATGCCCACCCCCGGGACCAGTGTTTTGTTGTGGGGGCTCTCCCAGGCCTGAACTAATTTTGCTGGACACCACTGCCCCGCTGGATAGTGGGCAGTGGCAACGATTGGGGCACACAGTACTTGGACTTGTGATGTTCTAGGCCCCATTACTATAGGACTCTGCCCCAGTGGTTATGTAATGTGTTTCCACCCCGCATAGGAGGCCCACGCCATGTTCTAGGCCCTGTGTGATGAAGGGGATGCATGATGTAAGTTAGTTGGCAGATAATGCTCCCTATGCTTCCTATGCTCATGTGAATGTGCCCCTACTCATGATTTGTTGTGCCTGATGCCTCCATGCCCCTTTTGCAATGCGCAGATGTGACTTATGCGTGCATGTTTATGCCTCCGCCTGATAAGGTTCTGAGGCCAGCAATGCTGCCTAATGTTGTGCTTTTGCACCCCTGGTAATTGTTCCGCCCCTGATGCGGTTACTGACTGCTACTGTGTTATGCCACGCACCAAGTGTTGATGCTTCCCCTAATGTGCACACTGAGGAGTTCATGTCTAGTGTCTTGTGCCCAGGTTTGTGCCTAATGTTAAGCTTGACTTATGCTAATGCTCCTGAGGCCTACTACTGTTATGCTACTATGTTTGGGCCCCATGCTAATGCTGTTTATACCAATGCATTATGTTAATGAGATTGTGCTCATAGGTCAGGCTTATTGCTTTTATGCTAAGGGTTAGGCCCACAGGTTTATGTTTGGTGATAATGCTTTATGCCTAAGGGCCTGCAAGCCTGTTTTCTTTCCAGGTCCTGGCCGGATTACGTGGCCAGGGAGGATGCACGAGATGCCACAGGTTCATGTTTCATGGTAATGGTTCTTTAATCCTGATGGGACGAAACCTGTATTCCACTATGCTACTGTGCACTGTGATACCATGATGCTTTGTTGTACCACTAAAGCTGATGGACTTAACTTCTTTTTCATTTACCCTGTAAATAATCCCCTTGTAAATATTGCCCTGGTTCCAGTTGGCTCAGTATAGTGATAATTGTGATTACCTGTGTAGGTTTGGTGCAATACAAAAGTTATTCTTTTTCATCAAAACTGGTGTCATTTTTGTTTTTGTGGTGTGCCTTGTGTGTCGTCTGTGTGTACTGCGTGGATGCTTCACACTTGTCCTTTGGAGTTTGGCCTGCCCGCTCTGCACCATGCTACCCCGTTTCTAACACCCTGCATCTTCACTCTGCCTATTGCTGGAAGAAGTAGCCTCCACCCCGAAATTTTTATCAGCAACCCCCAGAAATTTGGCTCTAATTGTGCCTCTGATGTGCCATATCTTTGTAAATGGCAGAGCGCGGCGGTAGCATTTTGTGCTTAACGCCCCTCCGCCATTCCCTTGTAAAGATGCCCAGACGTTTGTAATGGTTTCCAAAAGTTCTTATTGAGGCATTGGACGGCATCTGCATGTCTAGAGCCTCAAAAGAGGAACTCACATGGCGGCTGAAGGACGGGAACCTAATTTTGGGCAATTTTACAAAGACATTCGGTTGCAGTTAACAGCATACAACTGAGTGGCAGATTTACAAGCCTCTTGCGCCACTTTTAACACGGGAAAAGTGTCGCAAAAGTGGCGCAAAGGGCTTGTAAATCTGCCCCAGAATACCTTTGCATTCTGCGTTGGAGTTTCCTCCTTTGAGCACACCCACACTCCCAGTTGGCTCTGGCATTTATGACTAGAAGGGGACCGGCATGAATCAAATTTTCTTTTCTACAACACTTGGAAAAGAAAAATATATCTACTACTAACTCCCTCGTTCCGTGGTAAATCTCCCAAACGAATCATTACTTAGTTAATTACGAAAGCAGTATGCAGCCTTTTCTCACGTACATGCCCATCAGGCACCAGACCTTCCCACAACACCCCCTCAAACCGTAATATACTCCCACGCGACCATCAATCAATTACCTCACAGCTCAGAATCTCTTCCTATAATTTCTTTTTATTGCTTAAAACACATATACCGCTTTATAAATAGCAATCTTGTTTTTAGACTCTCTAGTCATATTTACAAGAAGCTGATTTCTGCAGAGGAAGGATGTGCACGGTTTGTGAGAGCATGACAATTACAATCAAAGCTTAACAGATGCGGGATGCGTGTAACGAGGGGCATCCGCAGAGTGGGATTTATGTTACGCAGATCACTTCATTGCTTTTCGATTGTGAGTTACGTTTCGGTTGAAGTTGTAATTACCATCTACCAGATGGTCCCCGTATCAGAAATTGCGTTGCCCATTAAAATGACCTTGTGCTGAAAGAAAATGTACTTGCATATTTATTTGCACCACGTAAAAGAGCAGCTGAAGGAAAAGACACTTAGGAATGTTTCAGACACAGGGAAGGGTGTTACTGTTATATTTTGCTTCAACAATATTTTTTAACTATTTTGCACGGTAGGCAGTCTATGTAATTTGAGAAGAGCTGCTAACTCTGTGCTGAAAAGTAGGTCCATGTAACATTTCTGTAATGCTGGCGTAATAACACGTAATTTTGGTAATTTCGCATTACATTCGTTATATGAAACTACCAAAAATATACCAATATACCGCCACGTTACGTAATTACGCGCTGTTCGCAGGAAAAACTTTGGTGTGAGCATCAGTGGCAGCTGGTGGCATTGGAAATTGGTGAGCGCAAAAGTCGTAGATGAGTGCTACGTGGCGATACATTTTTGAAGAAAAGAATGGGCAAATGGGACACTAGGGCAAAACTGAGAGAGCAAGAAGTTTTATAAAGCAATTGTGAATCAGGTGCGCGTAGTTGTATAATAAAATAGAAGTGTTTTCACCCCAGCCTTGCAACAATCTGCAATGCTATACTTTGACTGCAGTACATACTTTGAGCTGGTTGAAACACAATCCTGTGCACTCAAAAAATCACAATAACAATGTTAATGAGTAAATTCAAATTTAGCAACAAAAGAAAGTCTTGTCCAGCGTCGTTATCATTGGAGGTTCTTATTGTCTCTCCTTTTATTAGAACAGCAGATAGGGCAATATATAAACAGCCAGCCGACACGTGTTTGGTTGTGGGACTGTACATGAACAGGCACCACAACTCTTCAGGGCTGGAAAATACAAAAGGAATGAACTAAATTTAACTTCTATCATATCAAAATATAGAGTTCTATTTTATAGGCTCTATATCCCAAGTGACATTGTGTTTCATGTTGTAAGAGTGTAATCTGTTGCACTCCTATTGAGGGGTTTCAAGGGTCTCCTCTCCCTGCCTGCACCAATACTATTGAATCAATATACTCATGTTAACTTGGCTAGAGCGCCTATTGAACCCGTATACTCAAAACCCTCCCTTCTGATCTCATACTTTGAGCTGGTGCCGGTGTCCCTCTTGAATAATAAACAGCCAACGTGAACACGTAGAATACAGCACACCTGCTGCTTTCTGATTATCCCCGAAATGAAATCGGAGCTGCGTAGGTGAACTCTTCCACAACCCACCCTCCGGCTTCCATTATCCAATCAGGAGTCTTAAACAGTAGTGTAAACATGAAGGGAGTGCTTCAGTTGTTGCCACCCACTTAATTTTGTCGATGTAGGCCAGCCCTGCCCCTTACCATTTATTTCAATGGCGCTCTGCCGAAAATCAGGGGCGAGGAGTTGGCCTAACGGCTAGGGCGGTCGACCTCGAATCTGGGGAACTGGGTTTGAATCTCAGCAATGACGCTGTGATTCTGGGCAAATCCCTTAATCTCCCTGTGCCTAACAAAAATGAATGTTTGTCCTCATGTAACGTAACTGGTGCTATGTAAAGTGCTCTGATACCCGAATCGGGTCAAGTTTGCGCTATATAAAACTTGGCACAAAAAAAAAATGTCCGGGCCCCAGCATAAGTACCCCATTAACCAATGCCGCTTCCTCCAGACACATGCTGACATCACTCTCCCTGTGTGTGCCTCGGGCGAGCAATAGCCAGCACATGCACAGGAGGACCCCATTGCAATTAGCACACACTTTACTCCATGGTGCATGCACTTTCTTTCTCTCCTCCCAGACGCTACTAGGGCAACACCCATCAGCTATATAGGAACAATGTGAAAAGACTAGAATGTGAGCAGCTGCTGTTTGTGGCATATTTACTAACCCTGGGCGAAGCTCGTAGTAGTACTCTGCGGAATTTCACGTAGTTACTAGAAAACTCAGTGAAATTCCACAGAGTTCTGTGTCTGGTGGAGTCACTAATTGCCCCCCCTGTCCCCCACTAAACCCCCGTGTAATAAGGCCTGCTGGCTGGGAGACTTTCTGCCTCCCAAATTGATGTCCTGCCTGCTCCTGTGGCTCCACTCGCCTTCCACTGCGCTGCTCCGGTTCAATTAATTAACAGGAAGAACCGCAGTGCACATGGTGCACTGCGTCATGGCATGCCTGACCCTATCATGGAATTTGATAGGTCAGGCATGCTTTCATGCAGTAGGCCATGCACACTGCAGTTCTTCCTGTTAACTAATTGAACTGGAGCAGCACAGCGGATGGTGAATGGAGCCACAGCATCAGGTGTAGGCAGACACCAATTTGGGACTGGAGGAAGGTAAGTCTTACTCTGCTCCGCTGCAATTGCAGAGTTTTGGAAAACTTGGCACTCCAAACGGAGTGCAGAGTTTTAAAACTCCACAAACTTCGCTAGCGGAGTGGAGTTATCCGCCGAGCCTTAATATTAACAAGCCCCTATTGCCACAGGAATGCCACTTTTATTGTAATTTCAGTGGGGATATAGGCTTCGCCTTAATTATAAGGCATCGTTAAGCCACTTAAGATGGCTTAACACTGCCTTGTAAATAAGGCAAATAAGGCCCCCTTTCACATTATACTGAGCGTGAAATGGGCGGCCAATTGGTGTTGTGGTGGGACTTCCACCGCAACACCCATTGATTTTGGCTGCGCCAAAATCAAGACCAGGGAAAACTTGGTGTTAAAAAGGTGCAATGAGTAGAAATGTTTCATTTCTCCTAGTTGTTGCTATTTCTATGTGTGCTGTGTTGTGCAACACACATAGAAAGAGCAAAAGGTCATTGATTGTTTACGTGCAGGAAGCTGACCCTTCCTGCACATAAACAATCAATTTGAAAAAAATTTGTTTTGCAACTTCTATGGGGCAGATTCACAGAACTAATCTGAGACAAAATCCTAAACTTACTACTTTTGCTATTCAGAGAAGCAATTTAAGATTTTTGGTATTCACGGAATGCACTTACGACTCCTAACTTTACATCCGCACTCGGGCTGGAATTTCCACAACCGAACCGTACTCTCCGCACGCGGACCGTACTCTCCAGCTACGGCCGTACTCTCTGGCTCGAGCCGTAATCTCCATCTGGGGCCAGATAAAGTGTAATCAAAGGGCCGGATTGTAATTTTTACAAAAAGGAACATTAGGAATGTGTGATAAATGGTAGAGGAGTCCATGAAAAACAGTTTGGGCAGGGAAAAGGGTACGGCCAAACACTACATCATAACATATCATGGTACATGCAGTGCACAATTTGTGCTCCCCTCAGTGTTGTCTGCACAGCATGAGTGTATGGGTACTGCCTGAGTGAATGGATGAGTGCATGAGTAGTGCCTGAGTGGAACGTTTGGTGGAAGGGTAATGTCTGGGTCATTTGATGAGTGCGAGTATGAGAGCAAGAGTAAAGCCTGGGTCATTGGATGAGTGCATGGGTAGTGCATGAGTGAATGGATGAGTACATGGGTACTGCCTAAGTGAATACTAGAGTGCGCAAGTATTGCCTGTCTGATTCCATGAGGGCATGAGGGCATGGGTAGTACCTCAGTGATTGGATGAGTGTATGGGTAATGCCTGACTGGAAGAATGGGTACAAGGTTAATGCATGGGTCATTGGATGAGTGCATGGTTAGCACCTCAGTGAATGGTTGAGTGGAATAATAATGCCTGAGTGATTGCCTAAGTACATGGGCAGTACCTAGATGAATTCATAAGTGCTGGGGCGCTGTCTGAGTGATTGAATGAGTGCCTAGGTAGTCCCTGAGTGACTTTATTAGTGCATGGCTTATGTCTGGTTGCTTAGATGAGTACATGGATGGTGCCTAAGTAAAAGGATGACTGCAACAGAAATTCCTGGGTCTATGGATGAGTGCATGGGTAGTGTATCACTGAATGAATGAGTGCAGAAGTAGTATTAGAGGTGAATGAATGAGTTCAAGAGTAGGCCCTGAGTGACTGCATGAGTAGAGCATTGGTGATAGCATAAGTGCAGGGGTAGTGTCTCGGTGATTGCATGGGTTTTGCCTCTGTGATATGAAAAATGCAAGGATAATGCCTGCGTTATCCTATTAGTGCCAAAGTTGTGCTACAGAGATTAGATGACAGCATGGATAGTGTTTGTGTGAAAGGATCACTACCAGGCTGATGGCATCAGTAACATAATGAACATTTTAAATTGTGTAAAGGATCAACATTATTTTTAATACAAATAAATAACATAACAGTGTTGACTGCACAGTTAACACTGAGGGTAGCGCAAATTGTGTACTGCATGTACCATGATGCAAAGGAGAAAACTTTTCTGGGTTATAATGTAGTGTCTGGCTGTACCCTTTTCCCTGCCCAAACTGTTTTTCATTACCTCCACTACTATTTTTTCACACATCATTAAGTTTCTTTTTGTAAAAATTGCAATCCGGCCTATTGATTAGACTTTATCCAGCCCCAGTCAGAGAGTACGGCTCGAGCCGGAGAGTACAGCCCTAGCCGGAGAGTACGGTCCGGGTGCGGGGAGTACGGTCCAGCTGTGGAATTTCCGAGCCGAGTGCGGACGTAAAGTTAGGAGTCGTAAGTGCATTCTGTGAATACCAAAAATCGTAAGTGACTTCTGTGAATAGCAAAAGTAGTATGTTTAGGATTTTGTCTGAGATTAGTTCTGTGAATCAGCCCCTATGTGTGCGGCCTTAAGTAGCAACCATAGAAGTTTCAAAATGCCATTTTTGTGTATGTGGAGCAAGGGACACCTTCCTGCACATAAACAGTCTTCCCTACAACGCAGGGACCCTTGTACTATGGTGCAAGGGTATCTGCATTGGCGCTAGGCAGCTAAAATTAGTGCCAGCGCAGGGGGAAATGCAGGGCTGCACTGTATGCTTGTAAATACGGTGCAACTCTGCGTTTTGGAAGTGGCGGAGCGTGGCGGTAAGCCAAGGTGGCTATCTTCACGCTCCGCCACTTCCTAGTAAATATGCCCCTTTGTTTTTTTGCATTTTTGTGTTCTTTGCGTGAAGTGCATCCTTGTGTCCAGAATGGCGTGAAGCCGAATTTCACGCAAAATGTTAGCACCAAAGGCCAGTTTTACAACTCACAACATAATTACGTATAATTTTGCATACTTTTTCTAGAATTTCACATAATTCTGCAAAAGCATATAACATGAATTTCACACACCTCTGCTGAAGAGGCATAACTCCAGTGAGAAGGTTCCAGACAAAATTTGAAATTCTAATAGTACTCCCTAGTTCTGCTAGTACCAGTCAGTGACTCAACACAAATGCCAAATTAGGACTAAATGATACTAAAACGCTCATTAGTCCTACGACTTCAACAAATAACAACCAGCAAGGCAAGGTTAAACTCCTGTCTATTGTAATGCCTCAGATATGTAAACATTAGCACAATGGACAATACCTCAACAAAATAGAACTGTCATGAAAAAAAACTTACATCTAATGTGTCTGGTTTGTAAGTATTCATAAGATCAACCCTAATTTGTGAACTGCCTGTCCTTAAAAAAGAATACTAATGAGGATGTATTGGACTCTGAATAATAAATAAATTGAACTTAATAGTGGATAAAAGATATATAAAATGCAGGAAGACGCTGCAGGCAGACACATTTTAAATGGGAGCGAAATGTGAAGCAATCAGGTTCCGGAACAAAAGAACAACTGAACGGATCATTCCTGTCAAGCTTGCAAGTTACACAGTCAGATACAAATCATTATGCTAAACGAACTCTTAGAATTTAAATCCATTTCAAAATGCATGAATAACTGAAGGTTTACATGTTGGCAAAAAGACTGTTTGGGTCATTGGAAAACCTCTTTATATGAACATATCCACTCATGTATAGCTGACATGTGAAATGTGTTAAATAGGGCTTCATTGTGGTGACTGATTGTTGACTGTGATTAATGGGTATTGCTCTATCAACGCATGCTGTGTGTTGAACGTTGGTGGGCGCATTATGCCTTTAGCCAGGGAATAAAGACCCTTCCAACATTACATGGAAGGGAACAAGGGAAAGGAGGGGTGTACCTTTGTAAAGGGACTATGAAATACGAAATATAGGTGGGCACTGTAAAAATACACATATTGACATGGAATCTTTTATTTTCACTTTAAACATAACAATCTGCCTATCAGCTCCCCTGTAATAAAGGCACATTATTTTATTTATGTGATTTATATAGCGCCTTGCTACCAGAGGCTTCCCCGTGCTGACAATAAGAGCTGTAGTTAGAGACAAAGGCACCTTAGTGGCTTGATGGAAATAGCCAGGTCTTCAGCTTATACCTGAATATTAGTTCATTTTGCTGCCCTCTGAGGTCCAACGGAAGAGCATTCCACAGTTTTGGGACCAAGTGGGAGAAGGATCTGCCTCTCCATCTGGATTTTTAAATTGTTGTGGTGCTGAGGAGGTGTGTGCGTAGGAAAACCTTAGAGATCTCGAGGGGGTATAACCTGAGATCAGGGATTTAAGTTTTGGTGGGCCTTTGTTATTTATTGCCCTGTGAGCGATTCAGAGGGCTTTACATTTTATCCTTGACGCTATTGGAAGCCAATGGAGTAGTTTCAAGGATTCTCTAACTGGCGCTTGTCTGTGGAGTTTAAGCAGGAGCCTGGCCGCCGCATTCTGCACCATCTGGAGCCTCTTGATCACTTACTTGGGAGAGCCCAGGTATAGGGAGTTCCCATAGTCCAGACGGGAGACTATGAAAGACTGCATGACGGTTTTCCTTAGTTGCCCCGGGATCAGTTCTAACATCTTTCTGAGCATCCCCAGGAGTCCAAAGCAGATGCCCGACAATTTGTTTGCCTGTTTGCACATTTAGAGTGTGCTGTCGAGCCACATACCTAAAATTTTTACAACCAGTTTAGGAACTGGAGGCTACCAATAGAAGGAGGCCATTGATTTATGGGTCTTGGGATTGACCTGTTACCCAAGATCATAAATTCGGTCTTGTCACCGTTCAATTTTAAGAAGCGATCTGACATCCAGTTGGCCAGTTTTTCCAGACAGGGGCCCAGTAGAGAGTCTGCCTGATGGTGATCCTGGGGCAGAGCGATGATCAACTGGGTGTCTTCTGCATACAAGATGCCTAGGATGTCAAATTCCTGTATAATGTTGGCAAGCTGCCTTACATAAATATTGAATAGGGTCGGGCTTAAGGAGGACACTCCAGACTTTAAGGGCAGACTGTCAGAGAGGCAGTCCTGATCCATAACTTTGATTGACTGATTATCTAGAAAAGAGCATAGCCAATCCCAGACTCTGCCCTGGATACTAAATTCCTGCAGTCCGTTTTTATATCAGAGAGAGATTGACGCTGTCAAACGCCGCGCTAAGGTCAAGTAGTATAATAGCGACCGACCCTCTTCCGTCAAGTAAGAATTTAAGTTCCTCTGTGACAGCCAGAAGTGCTGCTTTGGTACTATGAAGGGCATGGAAGCTCATCTGCATGGGATGGAGAAGTTCGTTCTCTTCCAGGAATTTGACCAGAGTTTGGATGACATGTCTTTCCAGGAGTTTACCCAGGAGGAAGAAGGGAGATGGGATGAAGGTTGCTTAGGGTGTCCGGGTTCAGACGGGTTTTTTTTAGGATGAGTTTTATTATAGAGTGTTACCAGGCCTGGGGGACTGAACCAGAATGAAGTGATTATTGATGATTTTCACTAGGGAAGGGAGGACCACCTCCGTCACCTTGAGGATGGCATGTGAGGGTGCAGAGTCCAGAGGAGAGCCTGATTTGATGGATTTGAG
Source organism: Lissotriton vulgaris (assembly GCF_964263255.1). Lineage (NCBI taxonomy): Eukaryota > Metazoa > Chordata > Amphibia > Caudata > Salamandridae > Lissotriton > Lissotriton vulgaris. The sequence continues at coordinate 894,307,845 of NC_141696.1, forward strand.
CAGATTGACAATGGCTTCCTCATCGAGGCCAGGGAAATGGGTAGACTAGGGGAGGAAGCTGGGACACTAAACAATGTGGGACTCAGCTAGAACTGACTGAAGAATGTTTTGAAAGAGATCATAGATATCGGCCATTTTTTTCTGAAAGGAACATGCTATTTGGTTGCACCTTACTATCGAGGCTTTCGGGGGGCCGTTAGTTTCTTGCGGAGTGGTCAGGTTTTTTACTACTCTAAATAATTCTTTGGGAGAGTTGAGTTCCTGGCAGATTATTTCCTCATATAATTTAGCCTAGGACAGTTTTAGTTATTTATGATAGCATCTAATTGAAGCTTTGTAGTTTTTTATTTTTATCTGGGTCAAAGTCTTTTCTCCAATCCCTTTCTGCTCCCTTACAAAGCTTTTTTAAGGAGAGCAGATGTTCATTAAACCATGGGGCTCTCTTGGTCCGGTGAATATGAGAGTTTTTTTTTCAGGGGGGCACAGATACCTAGCAACTGGCTGACCCAATATTCCCATTTATTAAAGTGTTCCTCTGGGCCACGGTCCAGAATGGGCAGGGAACTCATCAGGGTATTAGACCAGAGGTTGGTATTGATCCGGGGCCTTTTTTTAATGGTAGTTAACTGGACCAAAGGCGACAAAGTGCACAATTATCTTCACCCTCTATGTGCAATCCCCCGGTGTCTCAACACAATGAAGAGCAATTCAAAGTGGTTAAAACACTAAAATTAACCGGCAAAAACAGTTTGAGGAAAGTAAAATCCCCAGTAAAAAAGCTTTCCCAAAGATAAAAAAATGTGCAGCAATGAACTATAGCAGCAATCAAATTTAGCAGCAGTGAAGTATGGCAGCAAACACATTTTAGCAGCAGTAATCAATTTTAGCAGCACAACAGGGTCTCTTGGCAGTTTAAAAACAGATCCTGAACAAGAAAACAGGGTGGGCACGGGCAATGCCTCGAACTCACCAGCACTATCATCCACGTGTCCGGCACAGCATATGCATTATATTTCTGGCCGGAAGCGGAAGTTGCGGTGGAGTGGAGGGGGCGCGGCTGTGTTTCTACACTCAATCGGCTCAGCCGTTGTGGATCGGAGACAATGGTGGAGGGGCAGGGGGCAGCAACGGAAGTTAACCCGACCAACACAGGCGTCCCTCAGTAAGGTGACAAAGTGCAAAATGAACCTTCACCCTCTATGTGCAATCCCCCGGTGGCTCAACACAATGAAGAGCAATTCAAAGTGGTTAAAACACTAAAATTAACCGGCAAAAACAGTTTGAGCAAAGTAAAATCCCTTTAAAAAGCTTTCCCAAAGATAAAAAAATTAGCAGCAATGAATTATAGCAGCAATCAAATTTAGCAGTTGTGAATTATGGCAACAATCAAATTTTAGCAGCAGTAATCAATTTTAGCAGCGCAACAGGGTCTCTTGGTAGTTTAAAAACAGATCCTGGACAAGAACACAGGGTGGCCATGGGCAATGCCTCACACTCACCAGCACTATCATCCCTAATCTCCATAACAACAACAATCTTTGATCTTCACCATGTGTGGTACAGTTGTGAAGGATACCTGCAGTTTGTTTGTTTGTCTGTGTTGTAACTAGACTGATCCATTGGAACCCGCTGTAAAGCTATCTCTCCCATAGACTAAACACTGGGTTACCTTATTACACTTAATAAACGCTAAAGTCAGTTTGGGACCACATAGAGACATGCTATTTACACTCAATAGAATTATAATTTTAAATTGCCTTTACTTTTAAGGTTGGATTTAAAGTTCTATTCTGAAAACACCACTTTTAGAAAGTTGTCATTTTTCTGCCTCGACCAATGTGCCTTTCTGCCAGTGTCCAGGGTCCCAAATGACTGTGAATTGCTCTCCTGTGGTGTTTTTGTGTGTTCCTGCCAGACAAAAAGACAAAATGGCATTGGGTGTCGGGCAGGATATTGCTCTCCTGGCAGGATGTCCTAGGGTGTTTTACTCAGCCTCCCTGAGCTTCAGAGGGTAGCCTCAGGGGCTGCCCATCACCTTCCTGACTTTAAAGGCCTACCTTCCCTTCAACTGGCAAATTCAGCTGACATGTTGGCCAAGCCTTCTTGTCCTTTGCTACCCTAGACAGTTTAGAGCCAAACCCAGGAAATGGAGAAGGTTAGACAGGGTGGTCATGCCCCAGGAACAGGCTGGCATGGAGGATAAAAGTGTATCTTCTGAACCTTTCATCAGAATGCTGCTGGACCTGAGGAAGGTTCAGAAGAAGGACTGCCCTGCTGCTTGAAGATTGGACCTGCTTCCCTTTAACCAACGCTTTTCAGAAGTGACTCCAATGGTCAGTAGTCTGACCTCCTGTTTGATCTACTTGGAAACAACAAGCTTTCAGATGACTCTATGCAAAGGCTCATCTGACCAGCACCATCTGAACCTGCCAGAGCCCTGCTCTGGTCACTGCTGGACTGAGTACTGACCCTCAAGAGGTACCCCCAGGTCCTGGACCCATCGTCGGAATCAGAGTGTATGCCTACTGAAAAAGTGAAGATAAAGAAGGTTTGGGCTCCCCAGGACCATGAAATGACCTCATCTTGCTGAAAATTGAGCACCTGTGATGACTGCCAGTGCGAAGATCCAATGAGACCTCCTCTTTGCACCGCCAGTGACCGTCCACGATGCCACGCAAAGCTCCAGAAAGACTGTTTCTTCATACCGAGAGTGACAGTCTGTGTCCACTGCCAACGTGAATCTCCAGTGACTGCCAACCCCCCGGGCTTGTTTAAAAAGGGTGGGGGACTCTTAGTCCCCCCAGCCCCAGGGACCGCCACCCCAGGGCTTGAAAACATTAATTGAGGGGGGCTCTGAGGTCCCCCAGCCCCCGGGGACCGCCAGCCCAGGGCATTTGAAAAATGTGGGAGAGGGGCCGTGCAGCCCCCCCTCCTGGATCCCAAGATGGCACTGGGGACCTGCCACCTGCAGTGTCCCGGGGTGCCCACCCCGGGACACTGTTGTTTGCAATGGTATGGCGGGAGCCTCGCGGCTCCTACCCTATCATTGCAAACTGCTTTCCTTTTTGGAAGAGAGAGCAGGCAAGCTGTTCTCTCTTCCTAATAGGAAAGCAGATTGCTTTTCCTCAGGGGGAGCAGCATGTTAGCTGCTCTCCATGAGGAAAAGCAATGCTGGCTCCCAAAGGACACGGGGAACCGGCTGGGACTGTGGGGGCATTGGGGCTCCCCCCACGGTCCCCAACATATTATATAAGCCCCGGGGATGGGGTCCCCGGGTATAATAAAAACTAGTGATAGGGGCTATTTTTTTAGCGTAAAATTAGGAGTCGCGCACCCATCGCGGAGCTCAGTGCGCCCCCTGGTGTGCACACGTTGGATGCACAGTTTCTAACCCGTAGGGTGCGCAACTCCAGCTCGTTTAGTGCACAACTTTTACGCTTTGGCTGCACGACTTTCGCTCCTTGGGTGCGTGACGCCTGGTCAAAAAACAAATAATATTTTTCAAATATACATCAAGCTTATTTGTTTAGTTGTTAGGTGGCTCTAAAAAGAGCCCTTGTGTTTATTGAGAGATTTCAGTACTTACAAGTAAGTATCTGAGTCTAAAGTTCAAGAGGAAGTCTCTGTTCCCCTCATCTGTAAAATGTACGCCATCTCTCCTATAAATGCCATGCATATTGAAACGCAAATTGTTGTGGTATATGGACCCCATTCTATAGTCTCGGAGAAAATCAGAAACTGATTTATTCACATTTCCTAGCTTTCTCAATCTGTGGACAAAATCGATTGGACAAGTTCCATTTCTGCCTCTGGCATATGTTAGAATAGACAAAGGCAGTTTGGGGCAAAAGTGACATCAGTTCTGCAAAGGTGTCCTTCATAAGCATTTCCCGACCTACCCCAGTCATAGTGCCTAGGTCATTGCCACCACAGTGCACAATAATGAGGTTAGGGTGTTGGAGATGCAAAAAGGATTTCACCGATGGCATCAATTGGTGCCACTTTAACCCTCTCTGTCCAATCCATTTAATGTCTACATTTGTTAACTTAGGCCTTTTTTAAGTCCACTGTTTTCTGCATACCTTTGGCTCCAGAAAATATAGCTGTGTTCACAATCAACACTCTAAGCATCTTGAAAGGAGGTCTGGATGCACTCAGATGGTCACTGTAAATGAAATGGCAGTTTAAAAACTATTTTGTTTCAAAAATGGAGGATAAGATGCAGTTTTGAAAAAAGAAAATAAATGATTGGTTGTTTGACAACATTCTACACTGAAAACTAGGGTGCATGTTTCTGTTTTTTAAAAGCATGATTCTTATTGGTTAACAAAAACTGATTGAAAGGAACGTTACATAAGATAACTTGGTATATTGAAAAGTCAAGCACACTTGCTGTTTTGATTAGCAACATTGCGTGAATAACTTTTGACCTGTGTGCTCAGTTAAGTGTTCCATGAAGAGTTTCTATGGTAGCTGACATAAGGCAGAATGGGGGTAGGGTTGAGATTTATGTCATTTGGAAAGGGTTGAAATCTGTAACCAATAGAAATGTGTGTTTGCTTTTGAATTATTGAAGGAAGGAATGTGATTTGATGTGAAGGTGTATATGTCTTCAGAATGGGAGGGAAACGGTTCCATTGTTTGGTTCTCTTGAGAGGTGTTTAAAACAGAGATTCTGTATCAGAAAATCTGCTGTGTGACTGATATACTTCGTATTCTACAAAATAATTTGAAAGGTGAGATTTTAATTTGTGAGGGGATGTATGTGGTGCATTTTGATTTTAATTAGACTAATGTTTTTGTCCTGCTAAAGTGCAGGGAATACTTTTTTTCTCTAGAATTTTATTGTGAGTGTGTGTGGATTTCGAAAGCATTCTGAGATAAGCATTTGTGTATTTTATGTGTTTGCAGACAGATAACTATGCTGTTCTCATGTTTTGGTAGAATTAGAAACCAGTTATTCTTTATTTATTTGAAAAAATTACTCACGTTTCTACATTAAAAGGCAGTACTTATTCTAGACTATGAAATGTGTTTTGGTAAAATGCAATGGATAGTGTTGTTTGTCTAGAATCACACAGTGAGTCTTGTGTGCATTTAGGAATCATTCTGATAGAAACAGTCTATACTAATGTGTAGTAGAATATTTTGTGCAATGTGTAGAGTCACCTAAAGTCTTGTAGAGTGGTAAATGTGTTTTGGTAAAGTGCAAGGGATAGAGTTGCTTGAGTAGAATTAGACAGTGAGTCTGTGCATTGAGGAATCACTCTGAGAGAAGCATTTTGGTAGTTTATGTGTTTTCCGACATGTAATTGATTCAAAACGTATTGTGTTCTCAAATTTTGGTAGAATTAGAAAAGAGTCATTGGTTATGTGTTTTCAAAATGAGTTTGGCTTTAATAGTAAAATGCATTATTGTAAATCCTTAATCTATCTCCAGCACAACCTCCTACACTACCCAAACACCACTTTATTTCCTAGAACACTACCATACCACTATTTCTAGCATGAGCCTGTAGAGTACATAAACACCACTGCACTATGCTAGAACACTACTCCAGCATGACTATCTACACTACCTAAACACAAGTTCACTACCATAAAGCTTAAATCTGTCACAGCAGGACCCCTTACACTGCCAAACACCACTATACTATCCTACTTCTGCATTTATAAGAAATATTGTTATTTGTCTAGAATCATACTGTGTATCGGTGTCTACTTGGATAAAATGAGAAACAATGATTTGGTTGGTTTATGTGTTTGCAGACATATAAATACATGTACTCTTGCTGTGACACTATCCCTAGCACAGTTCCCTACACTTTACAAAGATCAGTGCACTACCCTAAAACCTTAATCTACCTCCAGCACAATCACCTACTCTACCCATTCACTACTGCAGTACCTTAAACCCTAAAACACTACTCCAGCACAACCGCCTACACTACTCAAACACCATTGCACTATCCAAAACCTTAAATCTACCCCAGCACAACCTACTACACTACACAAACACCACTGTACTTTCCTAGAACACTACTCTACCATGATCGCCTACACTACACAAACAGCACTGTACTACCTTAAACCCTAAAACACTATCCATAGCAAGACCCTGTGCAGTACATAAACACCACTGTACTATGCTAGAACACTACCACAGCATGATTCCCTACAGTACCTAAACACAATTTCAGCACCCTAAAGCTTAAATCAATCACAGCAGGACCCCTTACACAACCGAAAAACCACTATACTACCCTACTACTGCATTTATAAGAAATATTGGTATTTGTCTAGAATCACACTGTGAATCAGTGTCTACTTGGAGAAATGGAGAGACTATGATTTGGTTGGTTTATGTATTTGCAGACATATAAATACATGTTATCTTGCAATGGCACTATCCCTAGCACGGTTCTCTACACTATACAAAGACCATTGCACTACCCTAAACCCATAATCTACCTCCAGCACGATCACCTACACTACCCATTCACTACTGCAGTACATTAAACCCTAAAACACTACTCCAGCATGACCACCTACACCACTCAATCATCATCGCTGTACCCTAAACCTTAAATGTACCCCAGCACAGCCTCCTACGCTACACAAACACCACTGTACTTTCCTAGAACACTACCCTATCATTATCTCCTACACTACACAAACAGCACTGTACTATCTTAAACCCTAAAACACTATCACAAGCATGACCCTGTGCACTAGATACGCACCACTGCACTATGGCAGAAGAGTACCCCAGCATGACTCACGATCACCTACACTACACATTCACTACTGCAGTACCTTAAACCCTAAAACACTACTCAAGCACATCCGCCTACACTACTCAAACACCGTTGCAGTACCCTAAACCTTAAATGTACCCCAGCACAACCTACTACACTACACAAACACCACTGTACTTTCCTAGAACACTACCCTACCACAAACCCCTACACTACACAAACACCGCTGCACTACCGTAAACCCTAAAACACTATCCATAGCATGACCCTGTACGGTACATAAACATCACTGTACTATGCTAGAACACTACCACAGCATCATTCTCTACAGTACCTAAACACCATTTCAGTACCCTAAAGCTTAAATCTATCACAGCAGAACCACTTACACTACCCAAACACCACTATACTACCCTACTTCTGCATTTATAAGAAATATTGTTATTTGTCTAGAATCACACTGTGAATCAGGGTCTACTTGGAGAAATTGAGACACAATGATTTGGTTGGTTTATGTGTTTGCAGACATAAATACATGTACACTTGCAGTGACACTATCCCTAGCACAGTTCCCTACACTAAACAAAGACCAGTGCACTACCCTTAACCCTTAATCTACCTCCAGCACAATCACCTACAGTATTTACTCACTACTGCAGTACCTTAAACCCTAAAACACTACTCCAGCACGACGGCTTACACTACTCAAAAACCATTGCACTACTCTTAACCTTAAATGTACCCCAGCACAACCTACTACACTACACAAAGACCACTGTACTTTCCTAGAACACTACCCTACCATGAACCCCTTCACTACACAAACACCGCTGCACTACCTTCAACCCTAAAACACTATCCATAGCATGACCCTGTACAGAACATAAACACCACTGTATTATGCTAGAACACTACCACAACATGATTCTCTACAGTACCTAAACACCATTTCAGTATCCCAAAGCTGAAATCTATCACAGCAGGACCCCTTACACTAACGAAACACCACTATACTACCCTACTTCTGCATTTATAAGAAATATTGTTATTTGTCTAGAATCACACTGTGAATCAATGTCTACTTGGAGAAATTGAGACACAATGATTTGGTTGGTTTATGTGTTTGCAGACAGATAAATGCATGTACTCTTGCAGTGACACTATCCCTAGCACGGTTACCTACACTATACAAAGACCAGGGCACTACCCTAAACCCTTAACATACCTCCAGCACGATCACCTACAGTACCCATTCACTACTGCAGCACCTTAAACCCTAAAATACTACTCCAGCACGACTGCCTACAGTACTCAAAAACCATTTCACTACCCTTAACCTTAAATGTACCCCAGCACAACCTACTACACTACACAAAGACCACTGTACTTTCCTAGAACACTACCCAACCACGATCCCCTACACTACACAAACAGCACTGCACCACCTTAAACCCTAAAACTCTGTCCATAGCATGACCCTGTACAATACATAACCACCACTGTACTATGCTAGAACACTACCACAACATGATTCCCTACAGTACCTAAACACAATTTCAGTACCCTGAAGCTTAAATCTATCACAGCAGGACCCCTTAAACTACCCACAAACAACTATACTACCCTACTACTGCATTTATAAGAGATATTGTTATTTGTCTAGAATCACATTGTGAATCAGTGTCTACTTGGAGAAATTGAGAGACAATGATTTGGTTGGTTTATGTGTTTGCAGACATATAAATACATGTACTCTTGCAGTGACACTATTCCTAGCACAGTTCCATACACTATACAAAGACCAGTGCACTACCCCAAACCCTTAATCTACCTCCAGCATGATCACCTACACTACTCATTCACTACTGCAGTATTGTAAACCTTAAAACAGTACTCCAGTACGACCTCCTACACTACTCAAACACCACTGCAGTACCGTAGAACAGTAGTCCACAACGACCCCCTACACTATACAAACACCACTGCCGTACTGTAAACTGTAAATCTGTACAATTGATAAACGATAGTGACTGTTTATGTTCCATGTAGTAATCTATTTATTAAAGTGAAAGTGAAGCAATTATGAATTCACTCAGTGTCTCTCCTTATAGTATTCTGATCATTTTCTTAGTATGCATGTACTCATAAAGTGGTTCAGGTTTTAGTTCTATGGAGTGCTTCAAAGTGGTATGTACTATATATGTACTTCTGTTTCCAACTTCGCAGTTGTGCTTCAGGCCTACATTTTTTTAATTAGAATGTATATGGAATGCGTTTGTTTAGCAATAAAAAATTATAATTTTAAAGTTATTAATAAATATTTATTTATGAATATTTTTTACAGATACTTATTATCATCATTAAAAAAAAGTTATCATGCCAGAGAAAAAAAGAAGAAAAAAAGCTCAGAAGAAGGATATTTACTTGAAAAAGAGTCAACTACAGGTATTGGAAGACTAGTTAGAATTTATATGGAATGTGTTCGTTTAATAATAAAAAAATATAATTTTAAAGTTATTAATAAATATTTATTCATGAATATTTTGTACACATACTGATTATCATCATTAAAAAAAAGTTATCGTGCCAGAGAAAAAAAAGAAGAAAAAAAAGCTCAGAAGAAGGATATTTACTTGAAAAAGAGTCAACTACAGGTTTTGGAAGACCAACATAATGTATCTAAAAAGAGAAACATTTCTGGTAAGTCCACAAAGGATTTCCTAAAATTTTCTACAAGATTGAGAAAAAAAAATGCAAATGTTGAAAGCAGAGAAAATATTCCAGATACGGAAAAAAGTGCAAAGATTAGGAAAGGAAAAAAAGGCAATGTCCATACAAAGGATACTACTTATAGTAAAAGGAGAGAAAATCAATATAAAGAAATGCGCAAAAAAATATTTTGCAACAGAGTAGTCCATAATTTGCTGAAACATACAAAGAAATGTAGAAAGAGAACACTATTGTATAAAAAGAAGAAGCATATTGAATCCTTTGTTGAAAAGGCTTTGGAAATAAAGAGGAGATTATTCATTTTAGTATTAAACAGAATTTGGTCACTAGATAAACCAATCCATTTAATTAAAGTCAAAAGTAAGAGGAAAAGAGTAATTAACAAAAGTAATTTTTGTGATATTTTTTTAGAGCAATGGAAACATAGTTCAAGTTCTGAGCCTTTTTTTTAATGAAGAGAGTTATTTACAGAGCAATAATTTGTTGCATGCTGTTGACACCAGTGGTCTAGCTTATGAGGTTAGAGATGGTTGTCCAATTGAGAAAGAGAAAATGGTTCCTGGAAATGCAGAAGAAGTGATAGCTGATGAAGTTCTAGGCAGACTTCCTAAAGCCTCAGTGTAGACTTGGGATTGTAGTAGTATTTGTAGTGTACAACAAGAATCTATTGATAAATTATGCAATTTCTTACAAGTATATTGTAAAAAAAAAGTGTTAAACAAAGATTTGGCTGTTGCAAGGACTAGACCCTTGCAGAGTGAGAAAACATACTGGTTTGCAAGGTCATTCTCAGGCTTGTCTTTCTAGAAAAATTTGTCAAAGGGTTTTTCACCATTTCAGGATGTTGGCAGTACATCATACTCAAATACGGAAGTTAGTGAGAAGATAGTATTATGCAAAAAATCCAGCACTAAAGTTAAATGAGTTGAACAGTGCTCTTTTGCGAGGCTCAGTATCAGATGTGAAAAAGGTTTGTGATGATATTGAGTTTTGTTACTTTGGTCCTGAAGCAGAGAGTGAAGAAAGACAGACAGTAATAGAAGAAAATGTTGGAGAGAATGTTGAATAGAAGAAGGCTCCTTGAGGAATTGTTTACTGTATCTAAATAATTTTTGATAAGTCTTATACAAGAACTTTACTTAAGGCAAGAACAACAGAAGCATGGCATCTTTCAAACAATGTTTTATATAATTTAAACAATGATCCCTTTGTTTTTTGCACACGATTCTCAAAAATTTACAATATAGGCAACACAGATAACACTACAATTTTCTAAGCATTTTATGTAGTGTAGTACACCGTTGGTACAATATGTAATATACAAATATATACATAGAGGGCTGCTATACAGGTAGTCAGCTAATCCATCTATACACTATATACAAATCCTTGTTTGGACAAGTATAAACCAAACGGTGTATGTGCGTCGACGTTTCGGTCTCTATAGTATGTATTTCACCGAGACCATCCTCAGGACTAACCGTTGCACATGGAATCTACAAAAACATATACAATATATACAGTCAGTATAACCAAACCAGCTACCTATGTCCAATATTTGATCGTCTGCTTACATTAAAGTACCAGCACCACACCCACAGTGTCCATCAATCATATGTACATATATACAACCTTACATACCTTAACACCTCATGCCAAGATCCTTAATACTCACTAGGCAGGTTGTTTTCCTAAGCCTCAATCCGCTATCTCTTTTGGGGTAATAGAGACCACTCCTAGGTAAACAATATATAGGTTCAGAATACAATCCTTCCCTTCATGTAGTTAAAACGCGGTAAAAACCGTACTGGGGCTTACCTCCGCCGTAATTCAACTTGACATACGAGGGTAGTTCTATATAAATCATGGACACCGAGAATGTTGAACATAGTTGTACAAAAAATTTTGAAAATGAAATTACAAGGTTTAAGGTGATTTCAGGTAAAAGGCCACATTTTTTCTTGTATTTGTTGTCGCCGAACTCACTACAAAAATCAGACTAGGAGTGTTGATCTGTATTTAAAAAGTGAAAAAGAAAATAATGATATGTGGAAAGAATTTGCAACTTATTTATTGGTAGAGAATTGTTTTGATTTAGGTTCTGATCAACGTATTTGTAAATATTGTTATAACAAATTAGAGGAGAATAAAATGCCTGCTAGAGCTGTTCATAATAATCTAGAGTTGGTTGCTATTCCTCCAGAATTGAGAGATTTAAACACCTGTGAGTCTGTTCTTATTCAATGCGTGCACCCGTTTCACGCAATTGTTCGTATGGAGCCTAAAACAGGTAAATTGCCTCCTTCAGATTTACAAAGAGGATTAAAATGAAGAGTTGTGTATTTACCATTAGATTTAAAGAAAAAGTTTGAAACTAATGGTGTAGAGAGTGTAGAAAATGAACCACTAGTTATTCTTGTTAATGGTGTGCCGACTAAGAATAAGAAAATCTGGCAGGAGTTAGTGGATGTTAGGAAAGTGCAAAAGGCTACATTGTATTTGATAAAAAACAATGCATACTATAAGGATGTTTACATGGGAGAAGAAGAAATAGTTTTAGCAGAAGATACTGAAACGTCAAGTGGACAAATTGAAAAAGTGGATATGATGTGAAGAAATTTATGAACACTACAGTGTGCAACCACTGCATTCAAAAGAAGTGATGGGGAACACTATTGATTTGTTCCAAATGAAAAAAGCAAATGGAAGTCCTATGAGTGTATGGGAAGAGAGTTTGGAAGCTCGTTGTTTTCCGCAGTTGTTCCCAACTGGAAAAGGAGGACGATATTATGAACGTCCTGTGCAGATTCCTGCATCTGAATATTGAACAACAAGATTATATGCAGAAGATCCAAGATTTCGACAATGTTTCCCTTACATATTTCATCTTTTGTTTGAAAATGACTTGTCTGGACTTTCATTTGCAGTGAATCATATTCTGAAACCTGGAATACATCTGCAAAAGATTTTATGGATAAAGTGTACCAGAGAGATTATCATCTAGAATCTCAGCTCATTAATTTAATGGCATGTCAGCGTGGGACTAATGAGTATTGGTACCATCGTCATGGAGAACTGAAATTTATGCTCCGGAACTTAGAAACTCCTACATGGTTCCTTACCGTAAGCTGTGCTGAGTACGCTTGGGATGATTTGCTAGAATTTCTCCGAGAAGCAAATTCCAATATAGGAAACATTGAATACAAGATGCCTGGAGAATTGTGCTCTTTGGATCCTGTTAATGTATTCAGGTATTTTAATCATAGATTTGAGGCTATGATGTCTTTTATCTGCAATAAAAAAAAACTCCTCTTGGAGAAGTTGTTGATTTCTTTTGGAGAAAGGAGTATCAAGCAAGGGGTGCTCCTCATATTCATATGCTGTTATGGATTAAGGATGCTCCCAAATTTGGAACAGATGCAGATGATACTGTTTTGGTTTTATTGAACAATACGCAACATGTGATGTACCCAAAAGAAAACAACTTAAGAGCACAAGTGTTACTATTCCAAAGTCACCGATGTGGAAAATACTGCCGATGAATGTACAAATCTAAGGACAAGTTGTACACCAAATGTCGTTTTGCATTTCCATGTCCTGTAATGTCCAAAGGAAGAGTGAACAGTTTTATGTCCTCTTTGCGACATACTATCGCAAGAAAGTCTCCAAAAAATACCTACAACTTAAGAAGAAATGAAGAGTCAAAATATATAAATGACTAAAACCCAGTCATTTTGTCCATGTGGAATGCTAACATGGATATTCAATATGTTGCAGACAATTCCATTGCTGTTGCTGGATATGTAACATCGTATATTACAAAATCAGAAAAGACGGAATTGAAAGAAATGTGGGAAGAAATTTCTCACGAGAAGACTCTCAGTAAGAAATTATACAGTTTCAGTTTGAAGATGTTATCCCATCGAGAAATTGTAGCATATGAATGCTCAGATCAATTATCATCTGCAAGTCTATACTCCAAATTATGAAGAATCCTTTATGTGGGAGTACGTCTTGCAGCAATGCGAAATCGAGTACTGAAATGGGTACAAGAAATTGAATATTAAGCAGCAAAAGATCCAGAAAGAACAGATATTTTGAAAACGAATATGTTGGACACATATTACCCAAATAGAAGTCATCATCTTGAGAACATGTGTCTCTATGAGGTGCTGCAAAACTATAGTTTTAAACAGAATACTACAGAGAACATCAATGATGGAAAATATTGAATAATTGGTTCTGAAGGATGTTTGGTGAAACAAACGAGAGGAAATTTGATTAATAACAGGAAGCTTAGTTGCGACACTGCTGATAAAAGGGAATTTTACTATTTAGCCCTTTTACAACTATTCAAACCATGGCGTTTAGAACTGGAATTACTTGGAGATTTCCAGAGGTATGAAGATTCCTTTAATGCTTCTAAAGATAGCATACAATGCGGTGCTTTTGCAAAGTATGTGAAAATGTTGAACGATGAAATTGATCAAGAAGCTAGAGGCAGTTCTCAAGACACTCAAAGTTCTGCTGCGCTGAGTCAAGATCCACTAGGACAACCAATTGTTAAAAACGAAGCAGCAATCGCCATGAATGAGGTGGAAACAGCAATGTATCAAGCTCAAGAAGATGTAACAAACTTAGAAAACTTGTAAGAAGAACTAAATGTTGAGCAAAAACAAATTTATGAGCAAGTGAGACAACAGATTGACCATGGATTACTTCATGAAAAGAAATAGTGCTCATGCGCGTCATTTCAACCTACTCGAATGTACGTGAGTGGACAAGCTGGAACAGGAAAACGTTTTTTAATTAAAGTCATTACAAGTTATCTACAGAAAACAACTGAGTCGCATTTGTCTTGTGTTGTCACTGCTCCAACTGGGTTGACAGCACACAATATTAAAGGAATTACTTTACATTGTCTACTAATGCTACCAGTAGAGCATGAAAACAAAGTGAAATACCACAAGTTATCTGGAGAAGCTTGTTGTGAAGTTTCAAGAGTCTAGAAGAAAATTAAACTTCTCATTATTGATGAGGTAAGCATGGTATCAAACTTAATGATTGCGTTTGTGCATTTAAGAATGCAGCAAATTCTTAAAACAGTATGACGTGTTATTTGGAGGAAACACGTCATAGTTTTTGGAGATGCAACTGACTCCTGTAAAAGGACAACCAGTATTTAAAACACTTGCACATGAAGACACCAGAAAGTCTCTAGGTAGTGTAGGAAATGTGAACATTTGGTCATATTTTGAATACAAAGAACTCATTACAAATATGAGACAGGCTAATGATGTTGATTATGGAACTATTCTCCAAGATATAAGAATTGGACTACTGATAAAACATGGCAAACAAGCTTTGCAGACTCGATTATTTTCCAATTTGTTTCCAAATGAAAATGTAGTTCCTGAGAAAATTTACATGGACATTGCAGATAAGAAATCTGTAATCTTCTTAATGCCAACACTTCATGAATGTTCTATATTCAATGAACAACTTTTGAAACTGGAAAATGAAGAAATAATAAAAATGAAAGCCATCGATAAAATAGAACATGAAGGAATCACTATTATTTTGACAGAAAAATTGAAAGACAAAATTGGATTCTTTGGAAAATCAATATCTAAAACTGCTGGTTTAGAAAAGAATCTATATGCATATAGGAACTGTTGGATAATTTTAAGGTGTAATTTGGATGTAGAAAAAGGTTTAGTTAATGGAGCAATGGGCAAAGTTGTGGATTTTGTTAATTATCAAAATAAAGATGGTATTGAATTCTTAAAGATTACATTTGATCAGATTGAAGAAGTGAAACAAATCGGTTGTTGTTCTGTTCTCCGCAGAAAACAGTTTCCATTTTCTCTGGCATATGCAGTGACTATTCATAAATCTCAAGGTTTAAGTGTTGACAGCGCTTTGGTGAACATTGGAAATACTGTGTTTAAGAGGGTATGGCATATGTTGCTTTGTTGTGAGTCAGAACATTATCTGGTTTGTTTTTGATTGGTTTTGATGATACTAAGATTACTACAGATGCCAACTGTGTCAAAGAGTGCAATAGGTTAAGAAGAACATATGCTCCTAATTTACGTCAATATCCTGTATTTGAAAAGCGCGTGGTTGGTGAAAAAAGAAGGTATGAGAATATCTGTACTGAAGGTGTAGGGAAGGGGAAAAAAGATAATGTGATTGCAAGGAAAAAGAAAAAGGAGACTGTTGAAGAGATCGTTGGTTTTCAGTTTGAAAATAGTTCTGGTGTCAACTGCTATGCTAATGTAGTGGTCAATGTTTTTTTTTCTTGAAGGTTTGCGACAGCAAATTATGGAGAATCGCGAAAAAAGACAAAAGTAAAATATAAAGTGTTTCTAATGTTCATAATCTTTTGTATGTATGTTCTGGTTCTACACAACTTACACAAAATATCCAACAAGATGCTCAGAAGCTTCTAATGTATATGCTTTCAGTATTGGAAATTGAAGGTGTAGACATAGAGAATATTTTTGGCCTTTGTTATAAATGGGAACATCAATGTGAAAATTGTATGTATACATGTAGCACTAATGTAGACACTGAAAGATTTTTATATTTGACATTACCGGACTGTAAATCAGTGTCT
The DNA here is from genome assembly GCF_964263255.1 of Lissotriton vulgaris. Lineage (NCBI taxonomy): Eukaryota > Metazoa > Chordata > Amphibia > Caudata > Salamandridae > Lissotriton > Lissotriton vulgaris. Next base: position 894,323,955 of record NC_141696.1, read on the forward strand.
TTCAGTAAATTAGTTAAAGCTGCAAAGCTCCAAACCAAAACATGGAGTGTAGGCAATGCAAATCAGAAATGTTATCAACATTATTATACAAAGATATGGAAAATATATAATTTTAATGATGCAACGTTGTACAGCTGATGGAAGAAAATTGGACACTTTAATAAAACATTTTGTCGCTACACAACTATCAATATCAGGAAGGACTTTTGTAGCAGTAGCAATAATTTTCCACAATGGTCTTTCAATAACATCTGGACATTACACTGCCTATCTCAAAAGTGAGAAAGGCTGGAGTCTTTGTAATGATGCTGAGTTGGTTTTCAAACAACCTTTGCCTTTCGAATTACCAAATTCCTACCTAATATTTTTAAAGCCAAAGTTTTAGGAAGATAATTCAGCCTCTGAGGAATTTATTGTTATCATTATATAGGATTACCATTGGACAATTTACATAAAAATTACTTTTTGTTGCACATTGTCTCGGTGTATAATTTTAACTGGAATCATTTATAGTGTTAATAAATTTAAGTTATAACATTTTCTTAGCAGTAATCATTTTATATACATGTGATTTGTATTATCTAGTATTTTACTATAGATGTATTATTGTTTTTTTAAACAATCTAATTTGATTGGGGTTTTTTTGGCCGTTGTTATGAGTACAATTGAAATCACTATTTCTAGTGAAATTCAATATATTCTGAGAAGAGCAAAAAAGGTAAAGAAATTACTTTGTAAAATGTTAAAATTATGCTGTGCCATTAAAAATGTATTATTACATGTTATAACTTTTTTTCTTATTTTTACAGATCTTAATTTTAAGATATCAAATTTAGCACCATTTACATTATAAAAAACAAGTGAATAAAATGTGTACCGTTTTTTAAGTGTATTACTGTTGAGGTAAGTTTTAGTAAGTCTTAAAATGCACAATGGACTGTGTTTCCACACAGTTGAAGAAAAGGAACATGGATGGACTATATTTGTGCCAGAAAATTGCAATGCAGACAGGTATAAAATAGGGGACAGCTTCAGAACACCTGTCTGCAAGATACATGGCTTAGTACAGAACAGACTGATATGGTTGTTTTGCAGGTCTTGGCAATTTCAGATTTAAAAGAAATGAAACTCTTTAACTTAAACCACATCATTCAGTGTTTTTGCACATGTCATATTAGGTTGCATCCCTTCCCTTCTGAATATATAAATATGTCCTATCAGTTCCTAAAACGTAAGTAGTTGTAAATGTATCTTGTTCTCTGTTATCAGTACAGAAATGTACTCCTATAATAACAATAGGCCTAGCCATTAACCCCCTTTCCTATTTATGAGGTGAGGAAAAGGCATTCGTATACCTTTTCTTTTCCATGTAAATATAATCTCATCATAGACAGTACTTTGTGTTGAAAAGGTGTTCTATAGGTTTTGCTGTGCGTGTTTGCACAGAACACTCATAGAACAAGACACATCTCCAGATGTATCATAAATCTGGACATGTTTGTGAATGCTGCACCATCCTCCTATTGGTGTAGCAAAGCACAACAAGGAAAGTTGTTTTCACTTCTTCTAATTTTTTCACTTTCAATATATACTGCAATACACACCATATATTGAAGGAGAAAAACGCCGTTACTGATTCTTTTTGTGCAGGAAGGTGTCACTTCCTACACAAAAACAATCTCTGCATGACATCTTTGCACCATGGTGCAAGGGTGTCTGTGTCACCACATGGCTGCAGTTTGTGCAGCTGTGCAGAGGGAAGCACAGAGTTGCAACATATTTATGTACATATGTTACATCCCTGTGCTTCGGAAGTACCACAGCACACTGCACTTAAACAGTTTACAGTGTCATGCTGCAGCACTTCCTTATAATTCTGCACTTATGCATTCAACACACATCACAAATGTATTTTTACAGTCAATTATGTACTACATATACATTCATCTAAACTTTCACACACTATCATATTAGTTTAGATCTTTCTTTAACCAGAGTAGTTAGCTCTGAAAAGAATTTAGTTTTTTTGTTTTTGTTGTTTTGTATTTTTTGTTTGTTTTTTGAATGATTTTGTATTTTGTATTTTTAAACAGGGGAAAAATATGTGAACTGTGAAAAGAGAACTAAAAACTGGGAGGAGAGGAGAAAAGAAAACTAACAATGGTGGTGGTCAACAGCTAGACACACCAGATCCACTGACTGCTCCCCATACGCAATCAAGCGTCCGCATTTTATACATGACATTCTTAGTTTCCCAAATTGGGGATGAATATCAGGCTGTGAGGTAGAGCTTGCTGGTGTTGCTCCACTGGTACTCGGGCCTTCTGATAAAGCAGGAGGATCCTCTCTCAATCTCCTTAACTCCTCCATTGCAAAGTTGACCGGATGCTTGTATTACAAGTGCTTCCGCATATTTGCAGTCCAGCAGGAGTAGTTTTCGTTGGGGACTCCCATTGAAAGCACTTCCTTGCATACGCGGCAAGTAACTTTTGTTGCTTTCACCTTTTTTAAGCCTGGTGGAAAGGTGAAAAATTTCGGGACAATGCTGGTATATTTTTCCTTTGGTGGAGATTCAGGAACAAATTCTTGCTCTGATGAGTTCTCTGAATCAGAGGATGATGGTGGATTAGCAGCCATGGTATCTTTAAGTGAATCTCTTCTCCAAAAAAGTAAGAGCAGCAGATCTTCTCAGGAGGTCTTTCCCTAAGAAAGGTCTAAGAAGAGTGATTGAAATGGGTGGGGTCCTTTAACAGTTTCAATAGGAAGTGTAATGAACCAATAAAATCTCTGTTTTTTGAGGTCACATGGGGTGCGCGTAGGATGCGCGCAGTCAGCATGCATCCTGCGCGCACCGTGCTCACACCCAACGCGACTTCGCGCATTAAAAAGTGATGTACTATTCCAGAAAGCTAAATAATATTATTTTTATAATAACCTCAGATAATCTCTTGTCTTAATATTTATATTAAATATATAAATAGTTTTTTTTTAAATTGCAGGAGTCACGCATCCACCGCGACCGATATGCATATGACATCACGCGCTACCGCGTGTCCGCCATGTCGCGTAGTACGTACATCACGCGTATGCGCCAGAAGTCGCGCAAAAGTCACATAGCAACCGCGTTGGAAAAGTCGTACCCATCGCACACCCTACGTGGATCCTAACAACCCTAAAATGTCGGATCCGTTTCGAGCTGGAAACAAGCAGGATGCTCGTAGCGTGCACGACTCCCCCAAAAAATTTAAGTATATTATAAACAATATAACATTTTTAAAATAATTTTTTTTGTAAAATAAATGTATATAAAAATATGTGAAATGTAATTTAAAATATAACATATCTAAAAATAAAAAGATTTAAAAAATGTAGTTAAAAATATTTTAAAAAAACAATAAATATATTTAAAAATTATCATTTAAAAAATCTTTCAAATTCACTAAAAAAACATAGGTTTGAGATATGTTATAGTTAGGAATTAGCATTTAAAAAACCTTTGAAATTCATTGGAAAAACCATAGGTTTCAGGGATGTTATAGTTAGCTAGACATTTCACTCATATAAAACCATCGATATTGATATGTAACATCATCAGCAGTGCATTGCGGGGGGGGGCAAAATATAGTTAGTACATCTAACTATAACAGACGAATTTCTCTTGTTTTGTACGAGTGAAATGTCCAACTAACTATGACGTTCATGAAACATGTGGTTTTTTCAGTGACTTTATGAAATTTTTAAAATGCTAATTTCTAACTATAATGTCCCTGAAACTTGTGTTTTTTTCAGTGAATTTTATATATATGTACTTAATCTCCTCTCACTCTTACAAGGAAGGAATCAGCACTAGTTGTAGTTTGGAAGTATTTAATCTGCAAAGGACGTGATCCACACTTTTCGGCTTGTCCGAACCTTGATAACGATACAAGACATCATTGTAGCATCCTTATTTAAATGTACAGATGCCTAAAGTTGCGGACATTAACAAAGGACTACATATTACTTTAATCCAAAAAGCTGGTATCCATATTGGCCTGGTGTTTTAATATACACACACTATCCCTAAATAAAGTTCTAGCGATTATAGTTCCATTCCATTCACAGCTCATTTGAGATGTCATGAATGATGTAATGTCTGAGGTCATTAGCAGTACATTGCGGGGGCGTAAGTTATAATTAGCTCAGGTAACTATAACTGCTGATTTTCACTGGTTGTGTATGAGTGAAAATGAGTTTAACTATACTGTCCCTTGTAATCTTTGTTTTTTCAGCAAATTTCAAGTTTTTTTAACATTAAGTAAGATGCATATCACAATGGATGGTGGGGGGTTGGGAGCAGGGCCTGCCACTCCTATATACTCAGAGTGTTCTGTTGAGCTGCTTCTCCCCTCCCACCTGCCTAGCATTGTCAGATGACTGTAACCTGTCCCTGCCACTTTCACCCTGCCTGTCCACATTCCATGCCCCTATCCCCTTCCTCATGTCCGCCATGGTCCAATTTACTGCCACACACTTCTGCCCTTCATGGTCTGTTGTGCTGCAACTGCTCCTCCTGCCTGCCACATATTGTCTGTTGTGAGGCCCCTTCCCCTGAACTCTCTTGTCTGTGCCCAGGTCTGACCCTCCCTTCTATCCTCCATGGTCCTTTGTGCATGCCCTTGCACCCTCCTTCTTGCCCATCATAGTCATTGTGCTGCCACTAACCCTCCCGCTTGCCATGCATGGTCTTCTGTGCTGCCACGGCCCCTCCCACCTTCCCTGTGTGGTCAGCTAGCTGCCCCTGACCCCTCCCACCTTCCCTCCATGGTCTGTGTGTATGCCAATATAGTCTCACTGTTGCTCTCCATGGTGTGTCTTGCTTCTAGTGCCCATCCTGCCTAACCCCCATGGTCATCTTGCTGCTCCTGCCCTGCCCCCTTGCCCCCAGCCCTCTGTTTCCATGTGCAGACCCCTATTCCCTCGCTCCTGGCTTGTCTGTTTCATTGTAATGCCCCTGATCAACCCCTTCTGCCCTTTATGGTCAGCTAGCTACCATTGCCTCTTTCCCCTCTGTTCTCTGTTGTCCTTGTGCATGATCATGTCCCCTCTCTATTACTTTCTATGGATTGTTTTGCTGAACTCCCGTCCCGCATGCCCTGTGTGGTATATTGTGCTGCTGCAAGCCCTGATGCCTGCCCTGTAGGGTCAGTTTGGTGCACCTCTTCATGTCCCTCCTGTCCTCTGTTATCTGAGTCCATGTCCCTACCCCAAATCCTCCTGCCATGATCCAATGTACCATATTTGCTAACATTTTGAACTTGGTAAGAGGAAGATTGTGAAAAAACTGGGGTATTGATTTTCCCCTTTGACTTACAATGAAAAAGAGTAGATTCTAGACAGGAGACACATCAAATAAAGCCCATTTGGACTTAAAAACATTGGACGTTTCCTGGCTGAATTGGGTCTGTTGGCATGTATGGTTTACTACCACTGCCTCTTCCTTCTGCCCACAATGGTCTATTATATTGCCACAACCTCTCTTGCCAGTCCTGTATTGTTGGTTTGTTGCCCCTGCCCCCCTTTCCACTGCCCTCCGCAGTCTGTTGTGCTGCCACTGCCCATTCTGCCTGCCCAGTGTGGTCAAATTGTTGCCTCTGTACCCTCCTACCTGCCTTCAATTTTCAGAGTCCGTGCGCCTGGCCTCTGCCTCTCAACAGTATCCTAATGAACACCTAAATTGCTAACATTCTATATTTATTACAAAAGTATGGAATGCCTGACGTCATCTTGATGTAATCAAAACTGTAATACCTAGAGAATTTCCTTCAGAAATTACATATATGAGAGGGTCTTAGCTGCATCAAAATTATGGTTAGTGCTCTAAAAAACTAAAATGGGGACATATTTTCTGAGTTTTCAAATAGCGACAAAGCACTTTTAAATTATTTGTTATCTTTATGTTTTTTTCATCCAGTTGACCACTTGATTAAAAGTTGCCCTAAGGGGAGAGGATGTGGTGTTACTTCCAGAGCTGCAGACTTTGCAACTGGGGAACCAGGTTGAAGTTTCAGCTTCAGCTTGACATTCTGTGATTCTGGTCAAATCCCTTAATCTCCCCATGTATAAAACCAAAATGCATTTGTTCTTGTGTGATGTAACCAATGCTCATGTAAAGCACTCCAAATACCTCACAAGGCTGCACTATATAAAACTGGAAAAACACAAAAAATATAAAGTGTTTTGCACACTTCTGTCATTGGGCTACATGTGGGCGGCATCTGGGTAATATTTGTGCTACATTTGGGCACTTTTGTCTCTGGTGGCCATCTTGGGAGATTTATTTTTTATGAAGTTTCCTAATTTCCTCATTTACTGCAGTCTCCTCAGTAGGAAATGCTTTCAGTTTTTTACTTTGATTCCATCAAGAAGGTATTCAGATATGTCACACATTTGCCATACATTCTGAATTTTATAGTTGCTCATTAGATCACTGTAGTAAAGCTACTGCTCAGCACAGAAGTCTGCTGGTATTAAAACAGCATGTTTCAGTCTGCATGTCAGAATTTTTTAATGAAATAAAAGAGGATTTGAGAAGTCATTCAAAATGTGCCCTCATTTTTCTTTCTTCAGCTCTAATCATAATTTCCATGGCAAAATTAACCCCCGCATTGTGTTCCTTTTTAAATTAAATGTTTTAAGTGTTACCAGTTTATTCCAATCAAGATGGCTTCAGGTGTGCCACACTTTTGTCATAAGTAAGACAGTAAGCACTCTAGTTGTTCTTAAGAACACTCTGGGACGGTTGAGCGAGGGCAAGATGGCCACCGCTTAGGTGGACGTGAGCATCACTAGCAGGCTGCGGTCCGATCAACTCTCTATGTGACCGATCTCTGAATAGGCTTCCCCACGCTAAAAAAAAAAAAGTTATATCACCCCCCTGGGCTCATTTCTACTCTTTCGAAAAGGAATCCGGCCCCAATACCTCGGCGCGATCATGAAGCGGTGTGTGGAGCAGTACCTGAGGCGTTTGGTGCTCCGGCTCCCGGACAAAGAGGTAACCATGGCCCTTGAAGCTGGCTGTGGGCGGCTCCGCCTCCAAGACAACCGTGGCTGCAGCCAATCGTGAGGCTCGAACCAAGGCACTGGTGGCATCTGCAAACATCGAGACTCCGATCCCGACTTCAGGGGAAAACGACCCGGCATCAGGAGAAGGCTCACCCGTCCGCCAGCATAGACTACTGCAGCCCGAGCAGCTCAGGAGAGGAAAAGGTGGGGCGTCGGCTACAGGAGCCGCGAAGGGCTGGACAGTGATCGAGATGATGCAGCGAGGAAGGGAGCAGGCTGCGGGGCTGGTGAATAAGAACCCAACACTAGGAACCGAGTCAGCGACAGACAGAGAAATTGATCCCGGCATGGGGCTAGGAACGAATCCCATGGTGGTCACTCCAGGGAATATGACACTGACACCGCAATCGACCGGGGAGCTTCAGACAGCAGTTAGTCCCTTGGACATTGATTTGAATGGGGTCGGTCGAGAGAACTCAGGGGAGGTTACAGTGTTTGAACAATCTATTGGGAGTGATTTAACGTTGAATAACGCATTAATGACTGTTAGGGAAGACGCTGGCATCAAATTACTAATACAAATAGGACCAAAGGAGACAGGGCCCACGATGCGCAGATACCTGATTCCACTGGACCCCCTATGATTAAAGATCCTCAGAGCCAGTCCGGGAGACAGAATGTGAATATCATGTTGGCATCCAAGAACCCCATGGAAGATAAAGACAAAATTAAGGATGAGACCAAGAAGGACTCTAGCGAAGGTTTCTTCTCTGTGACAGAAGAGGCAGAATGGTCGGATGATGTATTGAGCACCTCGCAGGGGGCAAGTATTTTAGAATCAGACCCTGAGGAAAGTGGGGAGGCCCATCGATCGTCAGTTAAGATAACACTGGCTCAAAGGGGAAAGGAAAATAGAGAAAAGAAGGATCTCTCATGGGATTATTCTGCAACTACTCCACTCTCTGGGTCATCTGGAAAAACACCTCCAGGTCTAATGGCTGAAACCCCTCCCAGAGATTATTCATCAAGCTATTCTTGCCCACAGGGAATAGGCTCAACAGAATAGTCGTAAGGCACAGGCGGGGATGCAAGAAATGCAGAGGGTGGTAAGAAAGCTCTCAAAGGCCTTTTCTAATTTGGGCGAGAGAGTGGTAACTTTGGAGGAAAGAATGATGGTTGGAATATCATGAAGAACGGATTAAAGACATACAACGGAAGCTAGAGAAGTCTGAAAACAGACAAAGAAGAAATAATTTAAGGAATCCAGGAGGGCCTGGAGGGGTCTGACACCAGGGCCTATATGGTCACCCTTTTCTCGGCAGCCTTCCCAGAGTTATCTGAGTGGAATTGGACCTCTGAGATTCAGAGAGCACATCGCATACCCTTCAAACAAACAGCAGCGGCAAGGATGGTGATACACCACGTGCCATATTAATTTTTCTCTGAAACTTTTTGCTAAGGATGGCCATAGCTAATAAGGCCAGGCCGGATGCCAGGAGGACAATGGGCGGGGTTCATTCTTTGTAAGACCAGATTTCTGCCATGTAACAGTAGAAAGGCAGTGGAGACTAAGGCAGCTGTTGAAACCCTTCCAGGATAGAAAGATCCAAGCGTATCTGGTCAATCCGGCACAGCTTAAAATCATCAATCAGGGAACCACTCGATATTTCTCTTCGGAGATTAAGGCAAAAGAATATCTGGACTCCTTAGATAAAAAATCTGTTTATTTTCTGATATATTTAGCCAGTGGGTTTGAGGGGGGACAGGGGAGATGGTGATAATTATCTTTATTGAACTTACTGAAGAAATTGCGAGGGGGGATAAGCTTGGTTAGGGAACAGGGAGGGGTAAGCTTGGATTTGCATTTTTTTTTCTTGAGTAACCTCTAAGTACATAGGAAGAAAATTGTCTTACCTCACTTTTTCCTTTTAAGTGCAAAGGGTCTATTGGAATTTTTATCTTCCGGCAGCACTTAAGGGACTGTGGTCTGCTAGGACTGCGTACATCTTATGCACAGACCTAGGTCTGAGCGTCCTGAAGGGGTGTTAGGTAGACTCAAGAAGGGTTGGGGGGGTGGGGGAGTCAAGTCAAGTCAAGTCAAGAGATTTATATAGCGCGCTACATACCCATAGGGTCTCAAGGCGCTTGAGAAAGGGTGGGGAATTATTTGTCGAATATCCAAGTTTTGAGTTGCTTTCTGAATGCTAGGTGATTCTGAGTAAGGCGAAGGTGAGTGGGAAGTGAGTTCCAGGTTTTAGCTGCCAGGTAGGAGAAGGATCTAACACCCATCGTAGTTTTGTTGATGCGAGGTACAATGGCGAGGGCTTGGTTGGAGGATCATAGCTGACGGGAGGGGGTGTAGAAGGATAGTCGTGTGTTGAGGCATTCGGGTCCAAGTTCGTAAAGTGCTTTGTGTGCGTGGGTTAGGAGGCGGAAAGTAATCCTTTTATTGACGGGGAGCCAGTGGAGGTTTTTCAGGTGACCAGAGATGTGTTCTTTGCGCGGGATGTCTAGTATGAGTCTGAGTCTGAGTATGAGTACTAGGAGAGGGGGAGGGAGGGCAAGAGGGTTGTGGTGGTATGGTTGCACGGGGGTGGAGGGGTGTAGGGTGGCAGGATAGAAAGGAGAAAAAAGGGAAAGTAAAATGTATCTGGTGCATTTTTGCGAGCTGTAAAAAATATGTAGTCTTAATAACTGCTGATGATCAGTCCTGGGATCTGCTGGGAGCTGTAGAACTAAAGACCGATGATGAGAAAATGTAAGATATGTACGTGGAACACAGGGGGGATGAATGTAATCTATCTATTCTCACTGCCCGGAGGTAATTGTACATTCCTACGCAGAGCTGCTGCAGACTACCCACTCTCTCCTTTCACAGATGACTTGTCATTGTTTCGGAAACAAGCTTCTTTGCTCATCTTGTGCCATTGACCAGATTCAAACTGGGTGCACTACGTGTCGAAGCAGCCTTCTCAGAAGTTGTTACAATGGCCACGCATCATCGCAGAACCCTCGAACATTGAGCTTTAGAGGTGTTGGGGGGGAAGCCAATTTGTGAAACACAACCTGTAAGATAAAAAGGAAGTTAACATTGTGTGAATTTTTTTATCAAAGGAGAGAGGAAGTGAGAGAGGGACTGCAAATAATATTCGAAGCTCACCTTTCTATCACCGGTGTGTTTTTCACCACGTGCCGGGACATAATGAACCCTGAAGCTCTACATATAAAAGATAGTAAAAGAAACATGTTATGATTGTGTTTGTTACTATCTTAATGTGAAGTTGAATAACATCACACTTTTTTTACATTTTCCCCCTCGCATTTAAAAACAACTATTTGTATAGTTTATATTCTGGACGTTTGACCGATTATAAAAACGTTCCTGCTATTGGAAAAAAATATATAAATGCCATAACATTCGGTATTTAGGACAGCGTTCGTCTAAATCGCTGCGTCGATTTTTGTTTCCAGTCTGCTAGAGCCCATCGACTCCCTCCGATGCGCACCCAGGCTTCACTGCTCACCTTTTCATGGACAGGACACCTTCTACACCATGTAGTCCCGCTCTGCCAGCAAGAAGTCTGACATATGGTGCAGAGTCTTGATATCGCTATGGCATACTTGTGCACCCATCATCATCGCAGGTTCCTCATCCGCTCAGTCCTTCCGGTACCACTAACTCAATGACCAAAGAGGCCACACACATAGTGGTGGACCGTTGTACTCAGTGGTTTGGCCCTATATAAGCTGTTCGAACCACTAGGACGGCCATCACAGCGCTTGCGATGGGAGCAACTCTAAAATGGCGTACAGCACGTGAGCCTGCCTTTTTTATTGGTACGGTCACGTGTGTAGTGACGGATGCGCTGGATTGGTGTATACCAGCCATGAGGGAGTGTGTGTGTGTCATTCTGACAACTAGACCTGGAACTAAGAAATCACTACAATGGAAATCTGGGCAAAGTTTTGTTGTGTTTTCCTGGAAGCGTAAGTGGAGTGGGCTGGCCTGATGTATGCCAGTGCTGCTCGAGGCTCTGTCTAGAAAGTCCTCCGGGAAACGCACCTTAGCCACCCTTCATTGGCTGCCTATAGGAGAGCGCATTGTATTTAAAACAATGTGCCTGACTCACCGCATTGCCCAAGCGAAAGGACCAATATATCTCCAAAAATTACTGACCAAGTATCAACCCAAACGCCATTTAAGATCTCTAGGCTGTATGCTTTTTCAAGTGCTCAGAATTTACCGGGCGCGTATGGGTGGTCGGTCCTTCAAATACCTGGCCAGTAAACAATGGAACTCCCTACCCATTGAACTCAGGATGGAGCCATCAGAGAAAATCTTCCATCAAAAACTAAAAACCTATCTGTTCCCAAAGCTATGAGTTCCCCTTTTTACCTTCCTCACCAGTCCTTTGTTCACACAGCGCGGGGACACACTGTTTCCTAGTGTAACCAGGCGCTATATAAGATGCTTTTATTATTATTATTATTATTATTAACCATGATCCCGGAGCAATGGGCGTGGTCCCGTCGTGAGCTATATGAGAAATCAAGTGATTAGGGTGTCTGTTTTGTGGTGCTAACATCACCCGGGTCTTAAAAACAAATGTATCATTATATCTGTAAAGACCCACAACTTGGCCAACATAGAAGGTACGGGGAATCAGTGACCCCACATTTATCCATAGTTCTACACATATAAGATGGTGGACATGAAGCATTTCTGCGATTATGAATGTCTATTGTACATTCAGTGGAGTGTTGTAGCTGTAGTAATACAGGGCTGTAAAAGGATTAAGTTGTAGTTTTTCACACATGAAGGGCAGCTAATATATATACGTATGTGGTTATTTAGGTACACTGTAGAACTTGGTGCTGGAAATCGATGTTCGAGTCTCGGAGTTGCGCCCACATCCTGTTATTGTAGAGTAATGATGTAATGTACGCATGCCTGAAAATGTATTGTAAATACGGTGCTCATGTAAATAGCTGATATAGTTTTGGGTTGATTTTGCGCTATATAAATATGCTTTTAAAAAAAAAGAAAGAATAGCCCACACTTACTGTCACAGGTAAGATGGTTGCATACGCTATTTATAACACAATATAATGTGGTAGGGCGGAGGAGCAGCATTTTACAAACACAATAAACACACAGACACAGATAGATAGTTGAAGTAGGTACGGGCATGTGTGCTCGACTCTATTTTATTACATTGTTGTTGGCAACAAGTAGAATCGTAATCATGATATTATATACAGATATTTAATCATAAACGGTTTATGACTTCTGCTGTACAAAGGTAGGAGCATTGTATGTGAAATATTACACAGAAGAGTCTATCGTAAAGAGTTCATGAGTTGTGGTGCACTGAGGTAGGGGCGGTTTGTGTGGAGCCTGCGATGATGCGTGGTCCAGGCAGATCGCACTGGTAAAAATGTGTTTTGACTATTGAATTTTTCCTTAACAAGGGCACATGGCGATTAATTAAGGTGTACTGAGTTAGTGGTACGTCTGGTGTTTTTCCTGTGCTCACCTTGCGATGATGCGTGGTCTGAGCGGGCTGTACTCAAATAATTCACTGTTGCATACTGGACTATATGAACTTTGAGGGGGGGGGGAAACTAGCATCGGTGGTTATCAATTGCTGTGCAAACTTTGTGTCCTGATTGCTCCCCATAACAAATTAAACGATTACACTTCATGCAGTGCATTCTAACTTTCACAAATTGGGGACGTATGTCTGGTGGCAATGTTGAAGGTGATACCCCAGAGGTATTTGGTATTGCCGGTAGTGGAGGTACATTTTGGCACTGTGTTCTACATTGTTTGTGAGCATAATTCACAGGATGCAGCGATTGAAGGTGCTGGCGCATGCTAGCAGTGCAACAGCACTATTTGTTATCTCTGCCTTAAATAAATCAATGCTGAATTTGATGCTGTCTGTAGTGTAGATGAAAAGGTAAATTCAAGTTGTGAACCCTACTGTGAACAGTGTACATGGAAGCTAGTAGTCAGTACAGTTATAGAACAATGTTTTTTTTCACTTATTTTAACACAATCTTAATACATACAGTATAATTGTGTCTGCATTAAAAAATAAAGGTTGAATTCCCTACTGTCTATAGTGTAGATGCAAAGGTGAATTCAAGTTGTAAACCCTGATGTCCACAGTGTACATCTTAGGGTGGAGTGTATCATCTGCAATTATAGTGGAGGTGGAAGATCAAACATGTATGCAACATGCATTTTATTATTAAACTTAATCTATAAGTGATATAAAAAAAATTGAAGGAAGCATACTAAAGGAATATTGTGTAGGGTGTGATAGGTGTTATACTTAGTTTGGTTTCCACTGAGTTAGTGACACCTGAAACAATAAGGTTCTGTGGATCCTGTGATGATGCGTGGTCCGGGCAGGCTATACTGATAGTAATATTTTTTGTCTTTTGAATTCTGCCTTAGTAAGGCCACGTGGCGATGATTTTTGCTGCATTGAGTTAGTAGTATCTTCGGTGCTTAGCGTGTACGTATCCTGCGATGATGCGTCGTCAGGGGAGGGGGAGGCACAGTAATTGGAGTAAATTCTTTTGTCGATTGAATTCTGCATGAATTCTATTTAAAAGTGATAGTATGCCTTACTGTGACATAAAACTGTTCACTCTTTTTTGCAATGATTTATGGTGCACTGAGTTAGTAGTATCTTTGGCGCTGACCTTGTACATAGCCTGCGTTATGCGTGGTCCAGGGGGGGGCTCTATGGGAGCAATGTTTTTTGCCTAGTGAATTCTGCCTTAATAAGGCCACAGGGAGATGACTTGTGGTGCAGTGAGTTAGTGGTACCTGAGGAACTCAGCTTGTGCGCACCCTGCGATGATTCATTGTTCGGGCGGGTTGCACTGGTACAATGTCTCTTGCCTACTGGAATGTGTCATGTGCAAACGCCATTCCACCTGAACGGTGAGCCCTCACAATGTAGATTGAAGGCAGTAGTCAGCACAGATATTGAGGAATGCTTTTTGTTGCATCGTTTAACAAAATTTGTCGACATAGAGTACAATTGTCTCTGCCTTAAATAAATCAAGGCTAAATTCAATGCTGTCTGTAGTGTAGATCCAAAGCTGAATTCAAGTTGTGAACCCTGCTGTTCTCACTGTTTATCAAAGGCAGTAGTCAGCACAGACATCAAGAAATTCTTTTTGAGGACATAGAGTACAGTTATCTCTGCCTTAAATAAAACAAGGCTGAATATCATGCTGTCCATAGTGTACATCCAAAGCTGAATTCAAGTTGTGAACCCTGCTGTCCGCACTGTAGATGGGAAGCAGTAGTCCACACAGATATCGACAAATGATTTTGCTCACTTATTTTAACAAAATCTAAATACATACAGTACAATTGTCTCAGCCGTAAATAAATTAAGGCTGAATTTCCTACTGTTCGTAGTATAGATGCAAAGCTGAATTCAAGTTGTGAACCCTACTGTCCGCAGTGTAGAGCGAAGGCAGTAGTTGACACAGACATCGAGGAATGCTTTTTTGTTACTTACAAAATCTGAGGACACAGTACAATTGTCTCTGCGTTAAATAAATCGAGACTGAATTCAATGTTGTCTGTAGTGCTGATGCGCAACTGGTAGCAAGTAGTAAGCTCTCTTGATCACAGTGTACATTTGAAGGCAGTAGTCATTACAGACATTGAGGAATGTTTTTTGTCACATCCTTTAACAAAATTGTCTCTGCCTTACAGGTAAGGTAAACATACTTTATTTAGATATATAAAACATATCTTTAAAAGATTCTTCCAGCACATTAATACAATCTTACAACTTAAAAGAGATTAAGAAATGAAAAAAATAAAAACAAAATAAAATGTGGCCTGCTTAACAGTGCTTACTGCAATGTGTCAATTTAGAAATTAGCACTCCCGGACAATGCAGATGGAGTTAAATACATATTATTCTGCACAGTGGTCCAATTTTTCTAGAAGACTATAAGCATGCTGAACAAATTTGGCCAATTTTATGTTTAAAACAGTGTTCTCTGAGGACAGAGCAGCAATAATGGCGTGTCTGCAAGTCCGAACTCCCAGCCTGTTCCATTCCGGCCTGAGTAGGCGTCTGCGTTGGAGAATAAAGCAAGGGCATATACAAAGCACGTGCAAAAAAGTTTTGTTTGCTGACCCACACCCTCTGCACGTTTGATCAACCCTTTTTTGACGCCATACAGGGAGATTTTGAAGGAAGCGCCAGTCTCCCAGTCTTAGGGCGATCAGGCATCACTTTAGATGATAGGAGAATGTTATTGAAAGGTAATTTGCCGGGGATAGTTGTTTATAGCAGTTGGTTACTGCCCAAGCATGGCTACGTTTCACAAAGAGAGCTTTGTCCATGATCAGGGATTTCAGTCTTGTAGCTTTTTTAATTGTGTTTTTGAAGGCAGTCTGGCTTGGGTTAAGGGCCCAAAGATCCGCAGCAGACATTTGTTTGATGTAGTCATTTAGGAGGCGGCCGAATGTTCCCCCCGGATTGCTCATACTGATTTTGTTCCAGACCAAGAGTTCCAGAGTACCAGCTTCTGCCTGTCTTAGTTTGTGGATCAGGTTAAGATATGAGCCAACATTAGAGGGTTCATAGTTAGTTAAGCCCAGCTCTAGTCTGACCTGTGCTGGCGAGGAGGAACTCGGCAGGTGAAGCAATTTCTTATAGAGTTTAGTTGTCAGTTTATTTAAGGAATTATTCATTTTTCCCTTAAAGATCTCTATGCCATACGAAAGTGTGGGCCCGATCTTTGCTCTAAGCACTTCCAGTAAGGGCAAAACCGTGGGGCCTGAGAGTCTCCTCGAGAGCTTAGCCAAGGATATCATTAACGCTGTAGCCTTGGCTGCAATCACAGTGCTCTGTTTGGTGAAACTGCCCCTGGAGTCCAGATGGACCCCTAAGTATTTGTACGATTTTCCGATTGAGATGCTTTCTTTGTTTATTGTCCAGCCTCCACCGCTGTAGCGTTTTTTGCCAAACGGAACAACCATAGTTTTTTTCATGTTAATTTCTAACTGGTTGTTAACCGTGTATTGCATTAAGGCGTCCAGGAGTGTCTCTAGCCCCACTCTGGTGAGACTGAACAGTGCCAAGTCGTCGGCATATAAGAGATTGCATAATGCCGTGCCTCCTACTTTTGGTGGATGGCTAATTACTTTCTCTAGAGAGCTTGATAGGTCCGCAATGAATAGATTGAAGAGAAGGGGAGCCAGCATGCATCCCTGTTTGACACCACGAAAGGTCCAGATTTTCCGGGAGAGATGCGCGCCAGACCCTAACTTCACTCGAACCTATGTGTTGGAATACAGCAAGATGATGGGATTCAGGATATTATCTGGGATTCCCCACTGCTTCAGTTTTTGCCACAGAGCAGCCCTAGGCACCCTGTCAAATGCTGCTTTGAAATCGACAAAGCAGCGAAAAATCGACCTGGAATTTGTAAGGGCTTTGTCAATGATGGTGGAGATTACCAATAAGTTTGTCATTGTTCCTGATTTGGCAACGAACCCTGTCTGATTTAAAGGAATTAGATTTTTGTCCTTTGCCCATTGTCTGAGATCCTCCAAAATGAGGCCTGCAAAGTGCTTTGCCTCTATATCCAACAAGGCAATTAATCTGTAGTTGTTCGGGTTGCCTCGTGCTCCGGCTTTAAAGATGGGATGGATAATAGCACCTCTCCAAGAGTCCGGAATGGTTTGGTGGCTCAGGGTGTAGTTAAAGAGATTTGATAGCACCTTGGACCAGAAAGGGGCGTAGGATTTGAATAGCCTCTGCGGCAGGCCATTCGGGCCTGGTGCTCCGTCTTGTCTCCCTTTCATCAGTGCTTTGGCTACTCTTTCTTCAGACAATTCCTCGAATGAGGAAGGCCCCTGCGTTTGATTGGGTGAAAGGTTCGATGTTATACCCGTGCCAATGTCAGAGGCCCATGTTAATCCAGGGCGGTCAGGGTTATCTTGTGCCTGGAAATGCTCTGTTAAGTACGAGATCCAGTCTGCTTCCTGGATGTTCGCTGATCCAAAGGATGTTGTATTTCGATCGATGTTGTTGACAAGTGACCAAAATGTCTTTGAGTTCTGTTGTTTGCTTTCCCATACCAGTTTAACCCAGAATCGAGATTCCTGATCCTTTCTCTCTTGGGTAACTGCCTTCCTGAATGCCTTTTGGGCATGACGGTATGTATCAAGGAAGCTGCTGTTCTCTGTGGATTTTAAAAACGACCTCAGTGCATTGTTTCTTGTTCTTTTTAATGTTTTTATCATGGGGAGTGCTGTTGCTCCTACTGGTGGTGTGAGGTTTGGGCCCTGCCTTGTCGCTGGATAAATTCTGATCAAATATGCGCATAACTGCGACCATATTGCTGTTGAGGAGGCCATTTGGTCTAGAGCACACATGATCAAATCCTTGCTTGTTTTTAGGATACACTGACAGTTAGACTCACTCCATTTCAGGCGTTTTAGGTTATCGGAATGTATTCCTTTGTATGTAGATGGTGCCTTTTTATGGAGAGCTAAATTTGTGGCAAAAGAAACGGCCAATGGCCTATGGTCGCTTTCGAGCCTTGGCAGGACGGAGAAGCTAGCCAAATTGGACAGGAATTCCGAATTACAAATAGTAAAGTCCAGGTAGGATTTTGTTCTTCCATTTGACCAAGTCCAGTTTGGGGGGGAATCGCTTGCTGATCTTCCATTCACCACCAGGTACCCTGCGTTGTAAAGTCTCAACACTATGACCTCGCCTAATATATTGGAAGCTTGCGTGGGGGGTTTGGATTGGGGGACAGCCTCAATAATGCTGGTCAGGTTGGGTCCTTCTGAGTCTGCTATGTTCCCCTGGAAAAGGTTTGTGTTAAAGTCCCCTGTGATGATGCGGTCCGAGTTGAGATATTCTGTGGCTATATCGTTCATTGTTTCACAGAATCTGGCCAGGTGGTCTTTTTTTGTGCGGGTGTTAGGATTAATATACACATTTATAAGTAAGAGCAATCGCTGTCTGCTCCGTAGATTAATTTTGACCCCCAGTAGCCAGTCTTCTTTCAGGTTAAGTTGACTGAATTCACCTTTTAGATTATTGGATATGTATGTGGAGAGCCCGCCTTTAGGGTGGCCGAAGCGGATGTCCCTCAGTGCCTGTTTCCGATATTCAATGAATCCTTCAATGGGGCGGCCCTCAAGTTCCCATGTTTCCTGCAGGGCAATTACCACATGTTCCCCCAGGAAAGACATAGTGTCTTCAATTAAAAAATGTTGGTGTAGGCCGCTGATGTTCCATGAGCACAGTGAGAAAAGTGGCTCCCCCTTGCTGCTGACCACACTGTGCTGTTGTATCCCTGGCGGAAGGAGTGATTTTAATGAATTGTATGTTTTTGCTGGTGGACCTGTCACAGATGGTCAGTTTCTGCTTTTTGTGGCCAATACTGCTGGCAGCCATCCCCAGGCATGGTCAGGTTCATTGTTTCTCACCGCTGTTTCAGGGCATTTAAGTTCTATATCCGGCCCTGAGGCATTTTTTAGAACAGAGAACGGCCTCCCATGCTCTGTATTTTTGGTGAAGGCCGGCTTGTTGGGTGTAGTTGCTCCTGATAGCACAGCGTGATTGGATACCCTGGCGTTGAATAGGGGTGCACTCTAATCCCCCAATTCCGCAGTGTAGCCTTGTGTTCGAGAAAGGCTCCAGCCCAGCCTGCCTGCGTGAAAGTTACAACAGTGACTTCAGAGGGTTGGTTTCCTCGTGGGGGAAGAAATTCAATTGATTCAATGTTATTCGTGTCCAGACCCACTAGCCCCGGTATGCCTTCTGCTAATTTCAGCAGATTTGATCTGTTGAGAATATCGTGCCGCCCCTTAGATTTGTACTCAGGGGCTAATAGAATCCGATGACACGATTGGTTGTCGCTTCGCGGCTCTGGTGCAATTGTGGGTTTGGGGATCAGTTTTTCGATTGATGCATCAGATCTGTTTTTATGTAGCTTCTGTGGTGGTTGGAGGGGAGCCTGTTTTGATTGTGGAGTATGACTGATCCGAGCAGCTATGTCATTGCAAATGGTTTTGGTAAAACTCAATTTTGACGTTATTTTTTCATTCCTAGAAAGGGGGAGATCCATTAAAAGCCGAGATTTTCCTGCCGCTGTCTCTTGTCCAGTGTTGCTTGACCTAACTGGACTCACCCTTATACTTGTTGCAGGATCACTACCCTCTGTTTTCGTTGCCGAGGCAATTGTTGATGTTCTTGAATGGGTAAGTCCGCAGTTAGTCCATTCGAGATTGTTGTTGGGTTTGTTGTTGGTACCACTGCGCTGCGCTCTATGGAGGATTTTTCGTTTTCGGCTATCGAAAAAATGGGGAAGAGATTCTGATGGGCCAAGTTGGGATTAGCCCTGAGTTTGTTCCTCGCTTTGCATTGACGTTTACGCTCTCTTTTACTGAAAGGGGGGATAAGCCTGGGAGAGGCCAGGGCTGATGGAGCGGGCGAAGAAACAAGACTATTAATTTGTCCGTCCTCAGATTTGGCATGCTGGTTTGTAGGCACGGGTGATGATGGGAGCGTGCAGATTTCATCCGTTGGGGTCGGTTTTGTTGGAGCACTGTGGGGGTGACCGTTCACCGATGGAAGGCGGTTAATTGATCCTGTGATATCCGTTTCTTCTTTCTTTGTTTTTGTATTTTTATTTCCACAGTCCTCCAGTGGTTTGTCTTGTTCTTGATGTTTAGTGGGTTGCAGTATGGATGACACGTATCCCCCCTCAGCTGCTTTACTTCCCTGATAACTGTGGAGAGGCAATCTGGGAGCAGGGAGAGGGAGTCAATGATTGGAGAGCAGCAGCACGTTGGTTGAACAAAGTTTGCAAATGCTTGCGCTCTTAGGATTAACGAGTTCAATTGATCTAGTTTGCCGTCGATCCCTGACGTAAAGAGTGCCAAGGTGTTTAGTAAATCAACTTGCACCTCTAGTTTTATTGAATGATAGTTAAGTGTGGTCACGATTTGTTGGAGGGTCTGCAATAGATGAGGCCAAACACTGGTCGTAGTGTCCTCTTCTGTGTTAAGTTTGTCATCCGGAGTGAGACTCGGGCTTGGGGGATTTGAGGTGGTTTTAAAGAAAAAGGACAGATTCGACATGGATTGGTCGTTTGGTGCCATCTGCGCTAATTGACTTTGACATAGAGTCCTTATTTGGCCAAGAGGCGGAGATAGCTTGTGTAAAGGAATTGAGTCTGTTGATGCTGTTAATGTTTTTATTGTTGGTGAGGTTAGCGAGTTTAGAGGTGGGCAACTACCATTGGATTGCGGTGGCCCGGCTTGCCCATGGATTTGGGCCGTCGTTGTTTGCTGTGGGGAGCCCATAAGTGGCTTAATCGGGAAATGTGTACGTTGTAGCAGCAGAGGGGAGGCCTCTATTGAACACATGATATCTTCCAGCTGTGATTGCGGTTGAGGGGCAACCCCGTTATTGTCTGCCAGAGGGGTGGAGGGCTTCTCCGGATTGAGAGGAACTGTTTGGGTGTTTTCCCTATTTTGGTTGATGCAGGTAGACCCAAAAATAAAAACCTTGGACGGTTCTTTTGCTGGCATTGTGTTGAATACCCAATTTTGCGGTGGTACTTTAAGGTCAAACCCTAAGTGGTCAGAGGTTGTGAAGGTGGTTGCCTCCGAGGCTTGCGGGTGTTTCTCTAATAATTGTATTGGTTCTGCTATTTTTGATAGGGTCTTTCTAAAATAATCCCGTAGGGTTAGGCTCTTGAGTTTCAGAGGTTTTGGCGTATGCTTGGCGTGGCCCTGAACCCCAGCTGCGTCTGGTTGCTTGGGCTTCCTTCGCTTGGGTGCAGTGTACTTTCTTTCTTTTCCGGATCTCATTGCTCCAGAAAGGTCTTGGCTTGAGCTCTTTTTCACCACTGCATGTGAATCAAAGAGAAAAAGGACTGTTTCCCAGTGGAGGTTTGTTTAGTTTATTTAATAGGTGGATGACAGTAGGTGTAGGCCACTTAAGATTTTAATATCATTAAAAGTAAAAATGGTCGGTTAGATGTTTATATGCTCCATGCAATTAATTAGCACTTGATTGGCAGTGATCTTTAACAGTTTCGTGTAGGGCAGGAATTACTATCCTACTGGGATAGCTTTGTCGTATAGCCACGTACCTGGGTCAGTTAGTGTGTTAGGAATGCTTTTTGTCACATACGTTAAGAAAATCTGAGGACTGAGTACATTTGTCTCTGCCTTAAATACATTTAGACTGAATTCAATGTTGTCTGTAATGCTGATGCCAAAGTGGTAGCAAGTTGTAAACTCTACTGACTGCACTGTAGATCGAAGGCAGTACTCAGCACAGATATCGACAGAATTTTTGTCACTTATTGTAACAAAGTCTGAGGACATAAAGTAGAATTATCTCTGCCTTACTTAAATCAAGGCTAACTTCAATGCTGTCTGTAGTGTAGATCCAAAGCTGAATTCAAGTTGTGAACCCTGCTGTCCACACTGTAGATCGAAGGCAGTAGTCAGCACAGATATTGACGAAGTCATTTTTGTCACTTATTTAAACAAAGTCTGAGGACATAGAGTACAATTGTCTCTGCCTTACATAAATCAAGGCTAACTTCAATGCTGTGTGTAGTGTAGATCCAAATCTGAATTCAAGTTGTGAACCCTGCTGTCCACAGTGTAGATCAAAGGCAGTAGTCGATACAGACATAAGTCTGCGGTGCTGTGGCGCTGAGTTCGCAATGGGCCTGTATCGAGGAGGTACATGGTCATGGCTGCAGCCACGTGGCAAAGTGAGGACCTTCGCCGTGGCAGTCTTTTCTCTTTGTAGAAGTGAACCACGCCCAAGGCGTAGGCTAATTAGTTATAGTCTTACGCTGGCGTTGCGTACTTTGGACCAGCCCACTCCGCTTTCGCTTCAAGAGTGGGGAGACAACTCAGCTACATGTCCGAGAAATTCCCCAGTGTCTGAGATAATATGGTTGCGCCCACTATGCAGTACACTACACATATCAATAGTATATCTACACACAGAAAGGTTTTTGGTGTGTATAGTGAGTTGTGTATAGCATATCACCAATAGTGTTAGGATTGTGTCATTATTGTTAATGTATGAGTTCCTTCCCTTATATATAGTTGATTGCCACATCTCTGAACATTGACCTAATGTGCTGTTGAGGGGATATATTACTTTGGGTAGGACTGTTGTCCTGTTTTGCGCTGCCTCTGAGGTAGTAGAGAGGGAGGGGTCAGGAGGGGTGGTTGTAGTGGTGGTGGCACTAGGTGTTGGGATTTTGTTGGGTGTTGGAAGTGCATTATTAGTACTTCTATTACATATTTGTCTTTATATATGGGTGTGAGTTGGATGTAGTTCACACAGAACATAGTCCACATCCTTACACCAGTTAAATGTTGATATTAATTTGTTAGTGGTAAGTGAAACTATCACCTGTTTTTATAGGTAGCATTGCAAATTTGGCTTGTTGTTGAAAATATGGGGAAGTGGTGTTTTTTGTTTTTTTACAAAGGGAACGCCTAGTTTGTAAATCATTAATGTTAGTTGTGGTTCTGGTTTAAGGCAATTTTCTTGGAGGAAGGAATGCATTAAAGATTGGTCATATTTGCAGTTTTTACGACATTGAGAATGGTATGATAATTATAAAAGATAGAAAAAAAGATATGCTTAATGAACATTATAATTAGGAATTATCATTTCAGGAACCTTTGCAATTCATTGAAAAAGCATAGGTTTCAGGCAGGTTATAGTTAGGAATTATCATTTAAAAAACCTTTGAAATTTACTGAAAAAACCATAGGTTTCAGGCCGGTTATAGTTAGGAGGACCTGGCTTGGCAGTTAGGGCTGGACTGTTCCCATGGGGCACAGGGTCTAGACTGATTTGCATATGGCTGGGTTCAAACATGAAGGCATGGTGAGCAAAAAAACGATGGATTTAGGCCCAGATCCTTGTAGTGGGGTGAATGTCTGACATTGTTCTGCATTCTGTCCACCAACTGTTGTTTATGCATTTGTCACCCCGAGTGGGACGGGTATACTCAGACGTGAGTCCCGTGATCTCCATGCCACTGGACTAAAGCTATCCTGGCTGAAGAGGGCTTAAAGCCCGAAACCGGTCCTAGGATGCTTGTTTCCAGTCAAGGGAGGACCTGGCTTGGCAGTTCAGGCTGGACTGTTCCCATGGGGCACAGGGTCAAGACTGATTTGCATATGGCTGGGTTCAAACTGGAAAGGCATGGTGAGCAAAAAAACAATGAATTTAGGCCCAGATCCTTGTAGTGGGGTGAATGTATGACATTGTTCTGCATTCTGTCCACCAACTGTTGTTTATGCATTTGTCACCCCGAGTGGGACGGGTATACTCAGACGTGAGTCCCGTGCTCTCCATGCCACTGGAATCAAGCTATCCTGGCTGAAGAGCGCTTAAAGCCCGAAACCAGTCCTAGGATGTTTGTTTCCAGTCCAGGGAGGACCTGGCTTGTCAGTAAGGGCTGGACTGTTCCCATGGGACAAAGGGTCAAGACTGATTTGCATATGGTTGGGGATCAAACTGGAAAGGCATGGTGAGCAAACAAACGATGGATTTAGGCCCAGATCCTTGTACTGGGGGGAATGTATGACATTGTTCTGCATTCTGTCCATCAACTGTTGTTTTTGCATTTGTCACCCGAGTGGGATGGGTATGCTCAGACATGAGTCCTGTGCTTTCCATGCCACTGGAATCAAGCTATCCTGGCTGAAGAGGGCTGAAAGCCCGAACCCGGTCCTAGGATGCTTGTTTCCGGGTCCAGGGAGGACCTGGCTTGGAAGTTCGGGCTGGACTGTTCCCATGGGGCACAGAGTCAAGACTGATTTGCATATGGCTGGGCTCAAACTGGAAAGGCATGGTGAGCAAAAAAACAATGGATTTAGGCCCAGATCCTTGTACTGGGGTGAATGTATGAAATTTTTCTGCATTGTGTCCATCAACTGTTTTTTTTATAGTTAGGAATTATCATTTAAAAAACCTTAGAAATTAATTGAAAAAAACATAGATTTCAGGGGTGTTATTGTTAGCTGGACATTTCACTCATACAAAACCATTGAAATTCCTCCTTTATAGTTAGTTGTACTAACTGTTACTCTTGCACCCGCAATCCACTGGTGATGATGTCACATATTACATCATTCATGACATGGTCAGTGACATCACTGATGACATCTGAAATGACATCACTGATGACATAACCGATGACATCATCCACGTGACAATCAGATACACCTCATCGTACACTAGTATAACCTTTCTTTTTTTTATGTCCTCATTTGCCACAATGGTTTTTGTTTCCATGATGGAGTGGTATACGAGCGGGGTGCTGTCTCAGCAGATAATTAGCTGGTAGGGTTCAGCCTTAACTTTCGATACTTAACCCTCAGCTCCTCCTTCTCAACCGACTTTATTTCACCAAACGAAAACCAACCATTAAAGGAGTGGATATTTCCGCCATGATATCTGGCCCTGGAGTATGTCCAAGTGGCTTAATCATTGGACCCGGGGAAAAAAATAAAAAACCCTGGACATTCAATGTGCCAATTTAGTAGATACCAAAACGCCTTTTTGTTTGAATTACTAGACCTACCCAGGTCTAATCTGGAAACAGTTAGAAACGAGGAGTACCAATCTTCTATTGTAGGGGGCAAAGAGTCCTTCCATCTTCTGCATATCTCTCTCCTGGCAAGCAAGATAGAATAAAAAACGAGTTTCTTCTCTGAGCTATGGAGACCCTCCAAAATACCAAAGATAATCAATGGGAGATCGAGGACTATGTTCAAGTTCAAAGATAAAGACAAAGTTCTTTTTATGTCCTCCCAAAAGGTTAACAAAACTTGACATTCGAAAAACATGTGACAGTCCGAAGCAGCTACCTCACCACATTTAGGGCATGCTAACTGGCTCCCCTGCGTAAATTTTGATAACCTTAATGGAGAGTAGTAGGCCCTGTGGATAGTAAAGATGTGATTTCTGCGGAGCCAAGATGATTTCACTACATCCCACAACGATCCACAGGATAGGCTCCAGAGCACTTGTAGATTAAACCCTATTATGGTTCATGACCATAGGTCCTCTGGTAATGAGAAAGTTCCATCCCTTTGCTCCATAATCATATTGTACCATGCAGTCAAGTCAAGTCAAGTCATAAAATTTGTATAGCGCACTACATACCCAGAGGGTTTCAAGGCGCTTAGGAAGGGGAGGAGGATTATTTGTCAAATATCCACGTTTTAAGCTGCTTTCTGAACGCTAGGTGGTTCTGGGTGAGGCGAAGGTAAGCGGGGAGTGAGTTCCATGTTTTAGCAGCCAGGTATGAAAAGGATCTGCCTCCCATGGTGGTCTTGTTGATGCGAGGTACAGTGGCGAGGGCTTGGTCGGAAGAACGTAGTTGGCGGGAGGGGGTGTAGAAGGACAGTCGAGAGTTGAGGCAATCTGGTCCGATGTCGTAAAGTGATTTGTGTGCGTGGGTGAGCAGTCGGAAAGTGATCCTCTTATTGACGGGTAGCCAGTGGAGGTCTTTAAGGTGACCAGAGATGTGTTCGTTGCGTGGGATGTCTAATATGAGCCTGGCTGAGGCGTTTTGGATTCGTTGGAGTTTCTTCTGGAGTTTAGCGGTGGTACCTGCGTAGAGGGTGTTTCCGTAGTCCAGTCGGCTCGTGACCAGAGCGTGGGTGACTGTTTTCCTTGTTTCGGAGGGGATCCAGCGAAATGTTTTTCTGAGCATGCGAAGAATGTTGAAGCAGGAAGAGGATACGGCGCTGACTTGTTTGTTCATTGAGAGTGAAGAATCCAGGATGACGCCAAGGTTCCGTGCGTGGTCTGTCGGGATGGGTGCTTTTCCGAGGGCTTCCGGCCACCAGGAGTCGTCCCAAGCAGAGGGGGATGTGCCTAGGATGAGGACTTCTGTTTTGTCTGAGTTCAGTTTCAGACGGCTTTGTTTCATCCATTCGGCGACTTCTTTCATTCCTTCGTGCAGGTTAGTTTTGGCGGTGCTGGGGTCATTGGTGAGAGAAAGGATCAGTTGAGTGTCGTCCGCGTAAGAGATGATGTTGAGGTTGTGTTGGCGTGCGATGGCCGCGAGGGGGCTCATGTATACGTTGAAGAGGGTGGGACTGAGTGAGGATCCTTGAGGTACGCCGCAGATGACTTCAGAGGCCTCGGACTTGAATGGAGGAAGGCGGACTCTCTGGGTTCTTCCGGTGAGGAATGAGGTGATCCATTCAAGTGCTTTTCCTTGGATTCCGATGTTATTGAGGCGTTGTAGAAGGGTGCTGTGGCAGACTGTATCGAATGCTGCAGAGAGGTCGAGGAGGATGAGGGCGACTGTGTCTCCATTGTCCAGTAGAGTTCGAATGTCATCTGTTGCTGCGATGAGGGCGGTCTCAGTGCTGTGTTTTGCTCGGAAGCCAGATTGTGAGGGGGTCGAGGGATTTGTTGGCTTCGAGGAAGGTGGCGAGCTGGTTGTTGACGGCTTTCTCGATGACTTTGGCCGGGAATGGAAGAAGCGAGATGGGGCGGTAATTTTTGAGTTCGGTGGGGTCCGCTGTTGGTTTTTTCAATAGGGCGGTGAGTTCAGCGTGTTTCCAGTCTTCTGGGAAGGTAGCGGAGTTGAAGGAGCAGTTGATGACGTCTCGGAGGTGCGGTGCTATGACGGAGTCTGCTTTGTTGAAGATGTGGTGAGGGCATGGGTCTGTGGGGGATCCTGAGTGGATGGAATTCATCAGGCGGATGGTGTCCTCAGTGGAGATTGGGTTCCAGTCGTTAAGGGTGTTCACGGGGGGAGGATGGACAGCAGACGGCAGGGTGGGTTGGTTTCCGGGTTGGTTGTCAAAGCTGTTGTGGATGTCTGCAATCTTGTTGTGGAAAAAAGAGGCTAGGGAGTCGCATAGGGTTTGAGAGGGGGTGATGTCGTTGGAGTTGGCCGAGGGATTGGAAAATTCCTTGACGATGTTGAAAAGTTCCTTGCTGTTGTGAGCGTTGTTGTCGAGTCGATCCTTGAATGCTGCTTTCTTGGCTTTTCGGATTAGTTGGTGGTGAGTGCGGGTGGCGTTTTTGAAGGCGTCCTTGGTGCTGGTGGTTGGGTCTTTTTTCCAGGCCTTTTCAAGGGAGCGGCAGAGTTTCTTGGACTTCTTGAGATCATCGTTGAACCATGAGGCCTTCTTGCTGCCAGGTTTGTTTTGACGTTTTTTCAGTGGTGCTAAGGTGTCAGCGGTGTTGGATAACCATAGGGTGAGGTTAGCGGCGGCTTCGTTAGCGTTGGAAGAGGGGGCTGGGGTGTGTTGAAGGAGCGATGCGGAGATTTGGTCCGTGGTGATTTTGTTCCAGTTCCTTTTCAGGGTAGGTTGGAGGTGGATGCTGGGTTTTGGTTTGTTGTAGGTGAAGTGAACGCAGCTGTGGTCAGTCCAGAGGAGGTCCGTAGTGTGGCTGAAGGAGACATGGTTGCTGGAGGTGAAGATGGGGTCGAGTGTGTGGCCTGCGATGTGGGTGGGGGAAGTGACTAGTTGTTTAAGTCCGAGGTTGGTGAGGTTGTCCACGAGGGTGGCGGTGTTGCGGTCGTTGATCTTATCGAGGTAAAAGTTGAGGTCTCCCAAAAGGATGTAGTCTTTGGAGTGAGCGCGTGTGGGGTGATGAAGTCCGTGATGTCTTCACTGAATTTTGCGCGGGGTCCTGGTGGTCTGTAGAGGAGGGTGCCTCTGAGTGTGGTCTTGGGGTCGATGTGGATCTGGAAGTGAAGGTGTTCGGAGTTAGCGAGGTTGGCGTCAGAGCTGGTTGAGATGCGGATTGATTTCTTATGGACGATAGCGATTCCTCCTCCTGTGTGGCTGGTGCGGTCCTTGCGTGTGATCTTATATTCTTCAGGGATGGCAATGGTGATGTCTGGTGCTGAGGAAGCATTCATCCATGTTTCCGTAAGGAAGGCGATGTCCGGAGAAATGGTGTCTAGTAGGTTCCATAGGTCAATGGCGTGCCTGTGGACTGATCGGGTGTTGAGAAGGATGCAATGTAGGTGGTTGGGGTCGGGAATCTGTGGTGTGGTCGTAGCGGAGATGTTGTCGGTGCCGATGAATTTGCAGGAGTAGCAGGAGAAAGGTCCATGGGTGTGTCCAGGAGCGGCTTGGACGCAGTTGGGAGCGCGACCGGGGTTAAGGGCTAGGAGGGTTGCGGCATCGTAGGTAGTGCGGGGGGGCTGGGAGGGACGGGGGCCAGGGGGTATGGCGCTGGGCGCGGTCCAGGCGCGGACGGGCGTAGACGGGCTTACCTTTGGCGCACCTTCGGCGCGGGTTGGGCGATGACGCTGCGCGTGGACGCTGCGCGCGGGAGCTACTGTCATAAATGGATAGTGGAGGGGGAGGGGCGAGGGCGTCTCAGCTGGGAGGCGGGTCGGGCACACGAGGAGGCTAATAAACAAACAAAATGGAGGCGGGGGGAGGAGCAGATCGGAGCGCTCTAGGCAAACGCGCATACAATGTTAAAAACAGCCAAATTGAATCACTATATAGAAATTTCCTTTTTAGCAGGAGGTTTATCGACCAAGGATGATATTAATTGGCTGTACCCTCCTATGGGGAATTTATTTCCACGCGTTGTACGAGAAGCATATGCGTGTGACCAGCTAGCTATTTGCATATATTTAAATATAGCGAAGTTGATGCCAATAGTGTTTCTAAGACACTCCCACGGGAGCAACTCTCCTTCTGTGAACAAATCACCCCAAACAGCCAACCCAGCCTCCTTAATCGATATCGCTAGACTGTCTCTCAACCAAGCGGGACTCTCAGGGAGATCCCAAAGCGGAGTCCTGCTGTTGTAATACCCTACCTTAATGGTTTTAGTTATCTGTGCCCACATTTTGGCCATTCCTTGCAAAATCTTCAACTTAATTTTTTTTTTAAACTTGGGATCTCCAAACTTAAACAAAAACCCTGATTGGCTAACACCTTCTCCTGCGAGAAGAGTGGAATACAAAAAACCGACCCCATACCCTGATGGATTTTTAAGAAGCATTGTGACATGTGATAATTGAAATGCCCATGCATATATTTGGAAGTCGGGGGCCGCGATTCCACCTTTTTCTCTGCGCCTCCTCAGCTTTTTCCACGAGATCCTTGAAAGGCGATTACTCCAGATAAAGGAGTTAATGTCAGATTGTAATTTATTTATTAATGAGGGATCAAAATATAATGGAATTGTGCTGAAAAGAAAAGAAACTTTAGGTAAAATAGACATTTTAATTAAATTAACCCTTCCTAAAAATGATAAAGGAAGTTGTGCCCATGACATTAATAGTTTACGGCATTCCTTAGCTACAGCTGCAAAGTTTATCTTGGCGATCTGATTGATATCTTTAACGATGTTGATACCCAGGTATCTCATCATATTCCCAGTGCATATTATGATATCTGCTGGAATCTGATCTACGTTCCTTATCAACATCTCCGTTTTGTCAGGGTTGATCTCGTACCCAGAAATTTCTCCAAACTCAGAGGCCAGCTTTAAGACTGCTGGGAGCGCCGTGTGTACCTCTGAAGTATATACCAGAATATCATCGGCGTATAGGGCCACCTTTCTCTCCCACCCCTTATACATGAACGGTCTGATGTTAACATTCTCTCTTAAACACTGGGCAAATGGTTCAATGTATAGATCAAACAGGAGTGGGGAGAGAGGGCAGCCCTGCCTAGTACCTCTCGAGATGTTCAAGGGCTCAGATAGAATGCCATTTACCAAAATACAGGCACTAGGATTCTGATATAGAAGATCAATTACTCTCCGAATTTTTCCACCCACGTTGAACATAGCCAAGGCCTCCGACAGGTAAACCAAGTTCACCCTGTCAAAGGCCTTGGTCGCGTCCAGCGTGAGGACAGCCAAGGGAAGGGACTCCAGAGAGGCCATATCTATTGCCCCTATTAGATCGTATGTTAACTCGAATAATTGTCGTCCCTTCACGAACCCCTTCTGATCTGAGTGGAGGATTTCAGGAGCCATCATTGCAAGTCTCTTAGCGAGTATTGTGGTAAAAATGTTATAATCCACATTTAGAATTGATATGGGTCTATACGACCCACATGCAGAAGGTGACTTTTTTCCAGGCTTTAGGATTAAAGTTATAGAAGCATTATCCCAAGATGATGGAGGGCGAATGCCGTCTTGTAAAATTTGGTTAAATAAAACTGTCAAAAAGGGGGCTAGTTCTTGTACCAATACTCTGTAGATTTCTGCTGGAAGACCATCCGGTACTGCAGCCTTCCCTTTTTTAGCATATTGAATGGCTTTTTCAACTTCTCCCTCTGAGATTATACTATCCAATAACTCGCTCTGTTCACTCGATAGAGTCGGCAAAGCTATTTGATTCAGCCATTGCCTAATTTGATCAGGTTCAGGTGTTTTATCTTCATGATATATTTCCTGGAAAAAGTCTCTAAAAGCCTGTCTTATATCCAGGTCTGATGACCTTGGGACGTTGTTAACCGTGATCAAATCTATGTTGTTATGAATTTGATCGGTTTTGGATTTCCAGGCCAATAATTTCCCTGCGCCCTCACCGTATTCAAAATGGGCAATCTTGCTAGCGTCCCATCTCTCTTGAACACGCTGGTTTAAAATTGAAGTTAATTGTCCCTTTAGGGAAAGAAGCTTATTCTGTAGGCTTAATAAGAGAGTTGCCGAGGAAGCCCTGTTGGTATCGATATTGTTTGGACTTTAGCTATGTTTGCTTCAACCGAAGTAACAGCCTCCCTATATTCCCTCCTTCTATAAGACGTTTTGGCGGTGATAAGGCCTCGTAAAAATGCCTTTAGGGAATCCCAGACAATACCATTATCAACTGACCCAACATTCTCATTAAGAAAATGCCGGACCGCGGTTTTAAGAGATAAAATGTCTTCGGGGTGGGAGAGCAGGGAACTGTCAAATGTCCATCTCCTGCATGAAGCATCAGAAGCTACCAATAAATCCAATACCATGGCCGCATGATCAGATAAGTGTATGAGCAAATAATGAATATTTTTAACGCCAGCCAGTAAACTGTGGCTGACTAATACGAAATCAATCCGAGATTGATGATGATATTTATAATTTCTAAAAGAAACCCCCTGCTGAGTCCCAGACCTTTCTCTCCAGACGTCAACGTATCCAAACTGCTTCATCGAGCTAAGAAAAAAGGACCTAGATTTTGAAGGTATATGGGACCTATTGTTTGGGGACTTGTCCAGAATTGGATCAAGTACGATGTTAAAGTCACCCACGAATATTACTGGCTCGGGGAAAGATAAAAGGTGGAAAAAGATGGTCTCTAATACTGAGGGGTCGTCTTATTATTAAACATTTTGGGGCTCAATTTACTAGTATAACCTTTCATCAATCACTTTAAAATACAGAGTACCATATTTGAATCCATTGACACAGCAATACAAGTATCTAAAAACCCACTCAGTGATTTCTAGATCTACACACACATCTAATCAATTACCTAAGGATCCACTCATACATGTTGTCAATGATCAATAGGACACTATCAGATATACTTATAAACCTATATTGACATTACACACCAGCACACATCCTATTCAGTCATGCAGTCATCCTACTCACTTTTGCAAACAATGTATCCTATTTACATTTACTCAGCTACAAACTTATACAAATAGCACTTCATTTATTCATATAGATAGTAACTCATACTTAGTGTATTATGAAATCACTTTTACAAGTATACAGTTATCTATACAGTCACTCATGCAATCAATGAGTTTTATGTACACTTATTTATATACAACAACTGTCACATATACTGTCTTTTATTTTTTGTACTTTGTTGGACATGTACCATTGAGAAATGTTTTCGCTCATCACCACACCCATAAAAATATTCACTCAGCCAAACAACTATTATAACACGTAGTCTTAACCTCATATACGTACTGAATTAACTATTCACAGATCTTTGGGCAGTCACAGATCCCCCACCGAACCACACACGCATTCACTTTCCCATAAAAAAAATCAGTTAACTAATCAATAACTAATAAAGACTTTCACGTAGCTAGTAACCAACTGGTGCAGCAGTTTACACAACAACTAAGAAAGTAATACAGATATTCACACAGTTTAGTCACTATCCAATATATTTAGTGAAACACTATAAATTAGTCAAGTAAACAGTAAATCACACTGCTACTAAATTCTCCATCCAGATATTTATATATCTATTCATTCTTCAATGCAGATTCTATATATATAATACATATTTAAATAACGAACCAAACCACATTCACTGGATGATGTCATCAGTGATGTCATCAGTGATGTCATTTGAGATGTCATCATTGATGTCATCAGTGATGTCACTGACCATGTCATGAATGATGTAATATGTGACATGATCACCAGTGGATTGCGGGCGCGAGATTTACATTTAGTACAACTAACTATAACGGAGGAATTTCAATGGTTTTGCATGAGTGAAAGGTCCAGCTAACTATAACACCTGTGAAACCTATGTTTTTTTTCAATGAATATATATCTATATATATATATTTATATATATATTTATATAAATAAATATACTCACATACATGCATACACACACACAGCTTTCAGGCAGTAAAGAAAATGTCAAGATAAGGCTAGTGAGATCTGGCTTTTGTATAGTGCCAATTCTGACACTGTGAAGTTGTGCAGATCTGTATTTATGTGGATAATAAGTTAATTAGTAAAGCCAGGCATTACAAACGCTTAAAAAAAATGTATGTGAGAGAGGGGCTATGGAGAGATGAGGGGCATGTATTCTGGGTGGTAGTGAGGGAATCCAAGGACGTCATAACGTTTATTTGTAAAGCGCATGTTCACCCCTGGGCATGTTGGCCCTGAATACCAGATGTCTTTTGGGAAGTCATGGAAGGGGGGTGCCAAAATTGTTGTCACACTGAGTGCCACCAGCGCTAAAGGCTGTGATGATGGGTATGTGGCAAGGTGAAATAATACTGTGTCTTTGTTTATCTTTTTTATTGTGTTTGAAGAGCCTGCTGATTTTGGAAAGGTCAATTGGGGTGACATAGTCATTATTGACTGTTGCACACATCACTCACGCACACACCTACAGTCTCAAATCAACAACCTATCTGCCTTCTACGCAGGATAGTGTTTTAGAAGGATGGTTTTAGGCACTAGCATTTAGGCCGTATCATTGGATGAATGCTGCCTAGGCCCTAAATCTGGACCTGGAATCCAACTCTGAGGCAAAATCAGAGACTAAGACAGCAGATACTGAGACAGCATCTGAGGGAGAGGACAATGGAGCAGAATCTGGGAATGATTTTTCAGACGGCGCAGTTCTATCTGACGACTCATCTTCCAGTGATTGTAAAGGAGATGATGACAGACGTGCTGTCCCTTTGCTAGCACAGTCTGTGCAGCAGGACAACAGAAGCAGGTTAAACCAACTCAGAGAGCAGGCAGGTGCAGCGGCTAGCACAGACGAGGTGATCTCTGGGCAGCCTCCCAATTCAGTTCAGCCCCAAATTCCGACTTTTACTTGCGAAGCTGGATTCAAAGTCGATATGGCAATTTCTTTGGCCAATTGACTATGTCCACCTCTTTTTGGATGTTGACATCCTTGATGAAATTGTGCAGCAAGCAAATTTGAGCGCCAAACAATTACTGAGGGAGCATGGATGCACTCTTGGGCCTCATTTTAGGGCACACAAGTGGACTCCCACTTTATTAGAGTTGAAGATATTTTTAGGCCTTACACTCAAAATGGGGGTAGTACATAAATCAACCTTGCTGTCCTACTGGTCTACTCGCACAGTTTGGGTAACCCCCATCTTCGCACCATACATGAGCAGAGATTATTTTTTGCTATTGCAGTGCATACTGCATTTCAATGACAATACTGCTGCATTGCCCCAAGACCATCCAGACCATGCCAGGTTGTTTAAAATGTGGTCTTTCATGGAACATTTGTCTGCCAGGTTTCCAGAGGTTTAGACTTCTGGGAAGAATATAGACATTTATGAGTCCTTGATCCTGCCGTTCATGCAGCACATTGCGAGCAAACAAGCTCTCTACGGCATCAAGCTGTACATGCTGTGAGAGAGGTTGACTGGCTATGTGCACAACTTGAGAGTGTATACAGTAAAGGACTCAACTTTAAACCCTGTGGGTTGTCCTCCAACACTAGGGGTCACAAGAAAGAATGTATGGGAGCTTGTCCTGCCACTCCTTCACAAAGTTATAGCCTTTATGTGGACAATTTGTATACAGGAATAGAGCTATTCAGTGAGCTCTAAAAAGTTGGCACTGTGGCCTGTGGTAAAATTCATTGTTGCTGCAAAGGATTCCCACAGGAGCTTGTTTGCAAGAAGCTCTAGAAATCCCACAGAACTGCATTGCGGTAAATTGATACTTGTATAGCGCACTACTCACCCGCAAGGGTCTCAAGGCGCTTGTACGAATACCGCTGTGGAACCCATCTTGGCTTTCCCTGTGAGGCGTCCACTCCTGGGCACCCCCAAGGTGGAGGCCAGGCATCCTTAGCGTTGTGGGGGCCGTTGTGGAGATTAAGCAAGCTATTGCCCAGAGTTACAGAGTGGGACTCCATGATTGGAATAGGCACCGCGGCAAGAATGATCAGGTCCGTGGAATTTTTGAGCCCAAGACCAGCCGGGGCGGGGAATTGAACCCTGGTCCCGGGCTAGACCTCTGCATCAGGGTGTGCCGCTCTAATCATTGAGCCACACTTCTCCACTTGAGCCACACTTCTCCTACAACAAACTGCTCGCAGTCAAGTTCTCAGATAGGCGTGATGTGTACATGCTCCCTACAATTCATGATGAGAGCACTTCCCCTGTCACGGTTTGGGGTCAGATGGCCGAATTCCACAAGCCCACCTGTATACTTGATTACAACAAGTACATGAGTGGACTGGACAAGAACAACCAGGTTCTGCAGTCATTCAACGCTAGTCATAAAACTTGCACTTGGTATGAAAAATTGTTTATCGTCAGACAACCACAGGAAGGCTCATGTCTTTCCTGACTTCCAGTTGTCTGTGATTGAAAGTCTCACTTCTACAGAAGCAGCAGCCTCCGCTTCATGTGTTCTGCAGGACGTGGCAAGATTGCAGGAGCAACACTTAGCTGCTAAAATTCCTGCAACATCCAAAAAGGAGCAGCAATATCATTGTTGTAAAGTGTGCTCAAGGCAGTGAAAGAGGCAGGAGACTCATGTTTACTGTGTTCAGTGCCCATCTCAGCCTGACTTGTGTTTTCTTACTTGCTTTATGTTGTATCATACTAAAGCAAAGTAGTGGGATATTGACTGAGGTGGAGCTGCCTTTTGGTAAACCTTTCAGCTGCAGTGAATTGATACCTACTGTCTGTGGAACACTACTTCGCTGGGCAAGCAGTCACAGAATTTTAGCTCCTCTACTCGAGAAATCATGGACTTCTCAAAACCTTTATCAGTTCTCAGAACGTGGTATGTGTTCTGTTCACCGATTGACAAGGGCATTATAGTCCCCACACTGCATGTACTGATGGTTGCTAGATCGAGGAATGGCCTTGCGGCATACTTGTACACACCCCAGTTTGCATCCACAAAATGAAAGTAGTTGGATTTAGCACAGTGACTGTGTTGATGGTGCACAACAGAAACGTTTTTTTCGAGCTTCAAGTTGCTATGGACAGAAGGCATTAGTGTGGGTTTACTTGACAATTAGAGAGGATTAGTCAGGACTCTGATGAGGACAGACACAAAAATGGGTAAAAAAGCTTACGGTAGGAACATTACATAGGTAAAAGGCACATAGTAAAGGTAGTACAGATACACGTCATGACTTCATCTTCACATATTGATTTAAATCCATTGGTGCCACACTCACATTGAATTACTATAGTACGGATGGGTTAATGCTTTACCTGCTTGCCATGTCCATCCTCCGTCAGATATTAGTAGATGTTTAGTTTTCTGTATGATAAGTGCTTTACAGTCACAGCACTGTACATAACAGTGAATGGGATATATGCTACGTTGTCACAAACTAACCGTGTTTCACAACTTACCCTTCTTCATGGTTTATGATGTTCTCTTTAGAAAACTTTGGGACATTTTCAGCATGTTTGTCTTTTTTTAGAAAGGTAGATATACTCACTCAGTTTGAGGAATGGCTTTGTGGCATACTCAGACACCCCTCGTCTTGCATCCACAAACTAGAAGGAGTTGGATTTAGTACAGTGAGTGTGCTAAAGACGTATGAAGACAAACCTTCCTGGACTCCCCCAGGTGTATAACTTTAAAAAAAGTCTGGGTTTGGTAGGTTTACACAGATACCCGCTGAGCCTGAGATCAAAAACACAGGTGACTCCCTCACAAAACCAGGTCTTTTTGTGATCGATAATTTTGAAGTCTCCACAGTAGGTTTTGGGCCTTTCCTTGTTGCGGGCACTAGGCCTACCCACACAAGTGAGGTACCATTTTTATCAACAGACTTGGGGGAACGCTGGGTGGGTTGAAGTTTGTGGCTTCCTACAGTTTCGAGTGCTTTCCATCACATTAATAGGAGAACATTTGTTTTTTTTTACAAAGTTTGAAGGGATTCTAGGTAACAGAACCTGGTGAGCCCAAACGAGATTCCACTCTAAGCAGAAATATATCACTGCTCTTTAAACTAGGCTTAAATTCTCACTGCACTCATGCACCTGAACTGTCTGCAACAGTAAGCAGGTGAGCAAATGAGGATTACCCAGCAGTGGTGGCTGCCTGAGCTGTGGTGAGCTATTCTAGACAGTCACCATTGTAACAAAACATATAGGGCCAGATTCACAAAGGTAAACTGAGACGAAAGTTTAACTTTACGACTTTCGATATTCACAAAGGACCTTTACATGCAGTAACGTTAGACCTTTGTCTCAGCTAAAATTAAGTTTTGCTCTTAAGTTTAACTAAGACCAACACTGAGGCAAAAGTTTGACTTTACAACACGTAAATGCCCTTTGTGAATATCAATAGTCGTAAAGTGAGACTTTCGTCTCAGTTTACCTTTGTGAGTCAGCACATTGTTTTGGCAGTCCTAGTCAACAAACTGACATCCATACCAGGCATTTGCATTTACTTAGACCACAGAGGAGTAGGGGGCCCCAGGTTAAAATGGGTCAGTAATATTGGACATCGGAAAGTGCATTATAAAAGAGGTGGAAAAAATGAGTACATTACTAAGAGCTTAAACATCAGAAATCGAGAGCAGCTAACATCAGCAAAGATTCATGTTACTGACGTCTGCATTTTATAAAAACAAGTTTGTTTGACTAGACAAGCAAGCAAAAACAAGCAAATGCTTACAAAAATAAGACACCTTAAGAGATGACTTCTCTTCACATTAAATTGCTTATTTAAGTTGTTTTTCAACTGGTTATTTTCCAACGCTGGTTTTCACTTTTACTTTCACAGAAAAGGTTGTTATTTAAGGTCACAATTCCTCAAGTCCTTTCCACTAGATCAGTCATTGCTAATGCTGGAAACAATCTCTGGCAGCCTTTTATGCACTTCAAAAGATGTTATCCAATTACCCTTCATGGTTGATAGTGCTACACTGTCTGCCCGCTTGCCTTTTCGGCGAGGATTTAAATGCTGATGAAAGGTTAAGAGGCAAGGCTTTCCAAAACCGAATATCAGCATTTTTGCACCGTCTTCATGTATCACAGAGCACAGTGCAAGGCTCATTAATATGCTAGAGGTGTTCTAAATCTCCAACAGCGTTCCATTCAGAATAGGTGAAGATATAGATTATTAAATAGTGAAATTAGAAATTACAGGCATAGAATTGATTCTTAAAAAATATTATCTTGAGGCACGTGATCACATTTCTCACTGTACTTTTCTGAACTTTCTACGTTTAATTTCCTGTGATACAGATCAGATTAAACTATGCTTTCAAATCTGAAACAGGTTAAAAATAAAACAGTTTCATATGTTTTAGGTCTGTGACCTGGTGTGTGTGTGCATGTGTTTATCACCTGATTCAGGGCCGGACTGGGAACCAAAACCGGCCCTGGAAAATTGCTCGGCCGCCACCCCCCACCCCTCCCCCCAGGGGGTTGTGGGTGCCGCCAAACTCTTTGCCAGGGCCGGTATTCAAATGATTTTTGTGCTGCAAAAACAGCCCTGTAACAAAAACGACCCCCAGGGGCCCAAAACCAGCCCCCCACCTGTGCACGCACCAGGGGATTGCCCCGTGCCTGCTACAGCCAGTCCGGCCCTGACCTGATTCCTAGATGGTAGTGTGTAATGGTAGTGTGTCCTGCAGCTGGATTTTTCACAGCTCTGTTTCTAGGATGGCCGTCGCTTCAGGCCACACAGGCCTTTTAAGCCACCAGGCATTTCCCTGGTGGGCGAGGGCTAGGTCCTTTGGAGGCCAATTTTGAAAGCCACCCCTATAATTGATGTCACTTTTACGAGCTCCTGGAGGTCAATTACAGCTGGCATGGAGAGGCCTCTAGAGAAAAAGAGAGGGAAGGAGATGGAAGGCAGAGAAACAACGACTAGGGAGAAGAGAGAGAGGGAACAGATGGATGGAAAGAGCAAGAGAGAAATGGCATGAGGAGATGAAGGGAGTGGGGCTGATTTGACCGTTCTTGCCAGGGGTGGTTTTGATTCCCCAGTCTGCCCCTCGTTCTCTTTCTGTTCTCTCATCCGTTGTGGGGGTGGTGTCATTTAAAATGAGTGTGACTTACTGAATCTGCCTCAGTGTCACCTCCTCTTATTTCTGGCTCAAATAGACAACTTATATGGGAATCAGACTGCAATTTCGGTGTGTTTTCTGTGAATTTGTTCAAACCTCTGTAATATCTGGCGTTGATGACACCCAACTAGATCTGTCTATAGGGGACTGCCCAGAAAGACCCGAACAAGCAAGATTCACTAGGTGTTAGAAATGGGCAGAGGTAGGTACCTTTGTCCAAATAGGGGCCCTTGCTTTTAGTCAGGGTAGGGGGGATACACTCCTAAAATAGCCCCTGCTCACTCCCTAGGTAGCTTGACAAGAGCTGCCAGGCTTATCTCAGAGGTAGTGTGTAAAGCATTTATGAACAAATACAGTAATACAGTGAAAACACTACAAATGGACACCACACAAGTTTAGAAAAATAAGTAAACTTTATCTCAACCAAAACAAGCCCAAACGACAAATATCCACAATACAGTATTAAAATAAGACTTTCAAATGATAGAAATAGTTCAGTTCAATGCAAGTCTCACAAAGTACTTTAGATGCCTCACGCGAAACAAACAAATAAGTCGCAGGGAAGGGTATGCGTCAGTTCCTTGCCTTGGGGGAGGTGATGCGTCTGTTCCTTACTGGAGAGGAGGGGAGGCATCTATTTCTTACTGCATTCTGTTTACGATGCAACAAGATAGTGCCTCGATGCGTGACGATGATCAGATGCGATGGGACAAAATGGTGGCTTGATGCGATGCAATGGTCAGGTACGATGCATGATCTTTGGCAGCCGCACAGCAGGTGCTGCCATGGCCTTCTCAGCCGTGCATCGGGCCCCGTGTGGATGCGGCGCGTTTCTTCTTGTTCCATTGATTTTCCAGCTCCCAGCGACAAACAGTGTCTAGAGGTCCTGAACAGCAGCAGACACCTCTTTTCAGGTTAGAATTCCCAGCAAGGAAATTCAGGGGAGCTGGTGGTGAAGTTTTTGTGTCCCTGAGACTTCATACAGGAGGCAAGCTCAGTTTCAACCCCTTGGAAGCAGGTGACAAAGCAAACAGCAAAGTCTTTCTTCTCTTTCCTTGGCAGCAAGCAGCCACTTCAGGCCAACCCCAGAAAGCAAACAGCACAGGAGCAGTATTCCTCCTCAGCTTATCCGGCTTTTCTCCTTGGCAAAGGTTTTCTCTTAGTTTCCCAGAAGTGATCGAAAGTTCTGGGGTCTGGGTCCCCCTTTTTATACACACACATTCTTTGTTCTGTGAAGGCAAAGAGTGTCTGTACCCAGCCAAAACCAGTTCTGTCCTCACTGATGCAGCTTCTTGGCAGGAGGTGGAGACAGAATTGTTGAAATCTCCTCCCCCTAGTCTAAATTCAACCCAGGTCCTTTCATCCCAGTCCTAACTCATTAGACTGCCAGAGCCGCAGCTCTCCTCCGGCCCTTGTCACTCACAAGCCAGACATGCAATACATAAACCTAGCAGAGGCACACTGGATGGTTAGGCAAGAAAATACCGACTTTCTAAAAGTGGTATTTTCAAACAGAGAATGTAAAAATCACCCTCACTAAAAGATGTACTTTAACATTCTGATTTCAGGCATACTAAACTTTATTTTCCTATTTTATTCCCAGGACCAGTTATGTTTATAAGATGTTATAAACTAACGGCCCATTCTGGCAGATTGGAACAAATAGCCTTGCAATAGTGAAAAACGAAAAAGGGAGTATTTCACTATCAGGACATGCCACACACTCTAGGACATGTCCTACCTTTTACATACAATGCACCCTGCCCACATGGGTAGCTTGGGCCTACCTCAGGGATGACTAACATGCAGAAAAGGGAAGGTTTGGGTACTGGCAAGAGTATGCACTTGCCAAGTCGACATGGGAGTCCCAGACTGCACACAGGTTCTGCAATGGCAGGCCTGAGCCACATTTTACAAGCAGCTTCTGTTGATGGCACAGTCAATGCTGCAAGCCCACCAACAGCATTTGATTTACAGGCACTGGGCACACATTGTGCACAGTACTAGGGTCTGACAAGTAAATCAAATCAGCCAATCATGGAATCACTAATACATTACATCAATTTACAAAGGGGGCACTTGCACTTTGGCACTGAACAGCAGTGGCAAAGTGCCCAAAGCATCTAGACCAGCAAAAACAGATGAGGCACCAGCAGAAAAATGGAAGGGAGACCCATGCCAATGGTGCCAAGTCTAACACGAGGCAACAAATAAAAGCAAACTGCGCATAAATCTGAATAGAGAGTTCACAGCATAAGATGCGCACTCACACGGAAAGTTGATTTAACTTGAAATTGGCCTGAATAGATGGTGAAAAAAACGTACAAAGCTACATAAAGTAAAAAGACGTAGACACATGCTAGAATTGGTACTTCCACTAGAAACTTATGTAAACGTCACATAAGGTTGTCATAGATTCCTGAGCATGTGAATGATAACAACATTCCTCTGAAACAGATCTCTCAGCCACCATCAATCTGCTTATGTATTCAAAGGCCGATAGTTGCAAATTGTTATGAAAGGGCATAATGATGACGTTTACCTACACACTTTAAACTACTTTGTTAAAATTATCAGTAGCAGCTGCTACGGGGCTGTAGTGGTGAGGTGGGGGTTTAAAAAGATTGAAAAATCCCCTTACCTGCTAGCCCCCACCTTTCCTCATTTAGAAGCATGAAACAGGAAGCACACAGGCTCCCAGACTCCCCTAGCCAATCACGACGCTGCTGTTGATTGATCTGAGCGGCCTGGTTTGGCGCTTAGGAGTGGGAGGCTATGCATGCTCTCCTCCCGACTGTGCAATACAGTCGGGTGGAGTGGAGAACATGCTAAATACACATGACTGTTTGCCTGGCCCAAAATGGCCGGCCAAATCAATATGCGCACTTAGAAAGTGCCCACCACTCGTCCCCCTACTCTCTGGGCAGCCCTGCCCTGCCCTGCTCCACACGCACCCTGACAGATACAGTTTGGAAAAACAAATAATAACATGAGGCCCGATTCACAAAGGTAAACTGAGATGAAAGTCTAACTTTGTGACTTTCGGCATTCACAAGTGCATTTAAGAATAGTAAAGTTAGACTTTTGTCTCAGCTAAACTTATGTTTTGGTCTCAGTTTAACCAAAACTGAGACAAAAGTTTAACTTTACTACTCATAAATGACCTTTGTGAATACCGAACGTAGTAAAGCTAGACTTTCATCTCAGTTTACCTTTGTGAATCGGGCCCATAGTGTTATTAGCATTTTATTTTTCCTGTGGGGTGACTCTCCTCCGCCTTAGCGGAGGATCTACCACTGAAAGTTATTACTGTTGTAATAGGGTGGGTCAAACTTCAACCCCACCACTCACATTGTACCTTCTGTCACTGTAATGAGAACTTAAATATACTGCTCAATCAGTGTAATTACTCACTAGACAGACCTGTCGGTAGCACACATTTGAGGTGTTTATTTGCACAGCTGGTTAAGGTGAAGGGTTTCTTTGTCATAGGATGTTTGAATTCATAGTTCTCAGGAGAGTCCTTCCTGCACCCTGAGCAAAGGGAACCTAATGCACAGGAAGTAGCTTAAAACTTGGAGCCTCATTTATGAAAAGTGTTGCATCGCTGGTTGAAAACAGTGATGCACCTCTTTTCATTACGCCCTCCTTGCGACACCTTGGAAGTGCTGTGAAAACAGTACGGTGCTCCATG
The DNA here is from genome assembly GCF_964263255.1 of Lissotriton vulgaris. Lineage (NCBI taxonomy): Eukaryota > Metazoa > Chordata > Amphibia > Caudata > Salamandridae > Lissotriton > Lissotriton vulgaris. Next base: position 894,366,502 of record NC_141696.1, read on the forward strand.
TCACAAGGATTGACCAAATAGGTCAGGAATCCTGACATATCTGGTGGCATAGTATTGACACATTACTAGAGTGTGTCGCAAAACAGATGCAACTCCAGCAAAGTGTCATTACACATGGGCCGATCCCATGTAAAAGGGCCTGTGTCAGTCCTTACACCTGCTGTGAAGCAGGTGTAAAGATTTAACGCAGTGAACTTGTAGGAGTGGCACAGTGAAATCTCATAGATTTCCCTGCACCACTTCTATGAGCTTTTTTAACAATGGCACGCCCACCCTGCATACATTATACCTGACACAGGTATAATGTGGCGCAATGGTTTAAAAAGTGATGCATCTGCCTAGATGCGCCACTTTGTAAATATGGCTCTGTGTGGCACATTTTTTCATGCTGCCCCTGTGCCTCAAAAAGTGATGCAATGGCAGCATAAGGCCTTCATAAACATGGCCTTTGGTTTTCAAACAGTAATTACCTGGTCTTTCTCTTAACATGAGCCTGCTCTGAAAAGCCAGCAGATTACTGTGTTTTATAACTAACTAACTCACTAACTAACAAACTTACTAATTAACTATAGGCAGAACAGCCGTTTTTTGAGTATCCATGTTCCATATCATAAAATGCAGAGTTTCAGAAATATTTACATTTCACTACTTATTTTTATACCATGACATGATACAAAGATTGATTGTAGAATTAATATAAAATGTCCGCAATGGTTATGGTTGGACATTATGTCCGTGAATTGATACTATGTCACAGAATGTTATGTAATAGAGAATCCTTGCAGTGTATTCTCTATCATTTTTAACCCCTCTTATTTTTAGGAGCTTTTCATCAGCTAGATGGGGAAGAGGTACCAACTAAGTCCACCCTCCAAACAAATCCATACAACACTGAACGGGACTGAATGGAGACAACTTTTTGATTCTTTCTGTAAAGGCACAAATGCTTATCAAGCTTTCACACAAGATAACACATTGAGCCACCTGGCTGTGTTGCGCTGTGTGATAGGAAAAGGGCAGGAATGAGCTGCATTTAACATTATACAGCGCATTTCTACCCTTTCCTTGTGCTGGCACAGAAGGTGCTGCCTAGCTCCAACACAGGCACCGTTGCACCGTGGTGTAAGGGTGCCTGCATTGCAGGCAGGATTGTTTTTGTGCAGGAAGGGACACTTTCCTGCACAAAAACAATCCTCAGAGGCATTTTCCTTTTTCTATGTGACTTGCAGAATGCAGCACGCATAGAAAGGGTGAGAAATGAGGTGAAATAAAGATATTTTACCTCGTTATGCCTCATCTGGAGAGGCATAGCATTTGGACGCATTTCCAGGTCTACCAATAATGGCAAATCTGGGTATGCATCAAAATCCATGGATGGATGTGTGGGAACACCCATGGAATGCCTCTCGGGGACAGAGACATGCAACACAGGTATTTGCTCTGTTGCGTTACTCTAGATTTATCAAGCCATGCAGGGCCATGCAAGATGACCTTGAGTGGCTTGATAAATCTGACTCAGTCGTTGCATCGCCTTTATGCCCCCTTGCAAGGTGCAATGGTGATGCAGTTTAATGATAAATATGCTACAAAATGTGCTAACAAGAAATTAATGTGTATTAAACTCACTGACATCTTAACATATGATATAAAATTAATAAGTATCCATTTTCACCAGTCTGTAAAATAAAAACATTGTTTGTCCTCACCCCCTTGCCATCTGGACCCAGTCATCAACAATAGCCTTGCAAGCATTTTCACCCTTCAAGGCTGAGGAGCTATTCCTTTCCCAAAGGGTCTTAGGCCATTGAGTCAATTTAATAAGTAAAGACCACATATGGTGTTATTAATCATAGGACCCAGTTGTGTCTAACTCTCAATCATTCATTCACAGGAGACCATAGATCACAATTGGAGCCTGATTTCGACTTTAGTGGTCTGGGATAAGGCTGCAATGCCTGCGCCTTTCTTCCAGATCACCAAAATGGATCGTCGCCTGCCCACCAGATTATAAGTGTCCTCGTTGTCTGGTGGGCAGGCGGCCGTCCCATTCCTGTGCTTATTGAGAAGGCACCGCAATGGGAGAACCTAGGGCTTTTCCTGCACAGCATGGAAGAGACTGTCATAGCTTATAGCCTTACCAATTTCTCCGAGCACCCAGTCTGGCCCTGCTTCCTTCCCATTACTAAATCCTTTTACTGGCTTCCCTGACCTCTTCTCAAGTTATCTCTTGCACTATATCTGCTCTAAATTCATCTAAGAGACATGGCAGTTGTATCGAGTCTAGCCACTCTCTAATACTATGTGCATCAGACATCAAATCATCCTTATATAGAACTTGATACAATATCTGAAAGTCCTCTCTAATTTAATTGGCTGTCTTAATTCTCGCTCCTCCCCTCCTCATACCCTAGAATTTGCTGAGATAAATGTAATAACATTATAAGTAGCCTCTGTTCTCGCACACCATGCCAACATCTTACCAATCTTTTCCCTGTCATAAAATCGCCTTCTCTTCCTAACTCTCCATATCTCCTATTGTTTCTTTTCCACAAGATCTCCATATTCTTGTGTACACTTTTTTACTTCCTTGTTCAGGCGTACAGATTGACGGTAATTAGCTGGGTCACTGATCAAGTTATCTAAATGTTGAATCTCTACTTGCAAGTCTTCCTCCAACTTTCGTACTTCTCTTCTATGATCTTTTGCCCATTTAATAATCATTATCTCTTATAAAGGCCTTCTAGGCATCCCACAGTATCCTCTCCTCACAACTATCTCGATTAATTTCAAAGTACCCCTTTGTGTGGGTCAGTAGGATTTGTATGAATTCTAGGTACATAAAATACCTTCTTTCCAACGTCACTGCTCCAATCAGTTGTATTTCTCATTTTCTTCTCCTTCCAACTCCATCCAAACTATTTTATGATCTGAAAATCCGGTGATTTGAGGTCACTTATTTCTTCCATATACCAGTAATCTAAGAACCATTAATCCAGTCTTGAGTTATGACTGCATTTCAACCTGAAAAATAAATATGACCTTTGAGCACCTATTTTTTTCCGGCCAGCTGTCTCTTAGGGCCTCATTATGATGTTGGTCGGGAAGGCTTCGACTGCAGGTAGGAGAATTTCCGATCAACATCAACAGTTTCAATTCCGACCGCCTGCTTTCAATCTAGGGGGTCATAATTGAAACCGTCCGGTCATTCCAGCTGGCTTCCGACAGGCTCAAGGAAACCGCCGGCCAACCGGAACTGGCACGTAATCCCTATACAATGGCGTTTCCACCATTGGGTTTTGATGTCGGTTTCCGACAAGCCTTCCATGTTGGGCTTTCTGACATGGAAAACATGTGGAAACGACTTTGGGGGCCCCTAGCAGGGCCCCCTTCTCCGTGCCGCCTCAGGTTAGGGGCAGAGGGGGCACCTATGGTACCTCCCTGTTAATCCCTGCACCATGTGGCAGGCACCTTGAGGTGCCTGCCACGCGGTGCAAGGATTAAAAAAAATTCCCAATTCTCTATTGGAGCTTGTGCAATGTAAAAATAATGCACTTCATAACGTAACAATCGGGCACATTGCAATGTAAGAATAATGCAATGCGTAATACAACCATCAGGTACGTCGTTATGCAGAAATAAGGTAATGCATAATACACTAATCAGGTAGTGTGTTATGCAGGAATAATGCAAGGTGTAATACACTAATCAGGTAGTTCGTTATGCAAAAAAAATGCAATGCGTCATACGACAATCAGGTAGTTTGCTATGCAGAAATAATGCCATGCGTCATACACTAATCAGGTAGCTCAATATGCAGGAATAATGCAATGCGTCATACACAAATCAGGAACTCCGTTATATAGAAATGATGCAATGTGTAATATGATGATCAGGTACTCCGTTATGCAGAAAGTAGACAATGCGTAATACACTCCGGCACCGATTACGGTGCCTTTGGCGGTCTCTCCGCCACTGCCTCCAACTCGCAGTCAGCCTCTGTCAACAGCTGCCCCCAACATGGGTATGGTGTAACAAGAACTGCAGCTCCACACTCCGGCCCCAGTACTGCCATGCCCTTGGCAATACAGGCCCCAACACGAGCCGAAGCAGAGGCTTGCACTGCCCGAACGAGAGAGAGGCCGAGAGCGTGTCCCTTGGAGCTCGCACCCTGCCCCAGGAGTCGAAACGCGTTGCCTGGGGGGCGCAAACTCACTCTCTTCTCCTCGACCAACAGTTTGGGCCTCCAATGCAATCTTGGTGAATGGGCAATGGCAGGCTTGGGCTGGCGGCTCAGCTCCTCCGGGGCTGCCGATCCGGGCCACTACTGCTACGAAGATCTCAGGCTGCCACAGAGCACACGAACACAGCGTCGCTGAGACTTCCTTAAGCTTCGGGAAGCACGATCACCAGGCCCTCCACACGAAGGTCTCAGGCTGCATAAAGAACATGCGCACAGCTCATCTGAGACTCACTTTAACTATGGGTGAACGTTAACAAGGCATTCCTTATGAAGGTCACACGCTGCACAAAGCACATGCACACAGCATTGATGAGACTCAGTTGGACTCCGGGTGCACGATAACAAGGCAATCCTTACGAAGGTCTCACGCTGCACAAAGCACACGCACACAGCGCTGATGAGACTCACTTGGATTCCGTTGCACACAATAACTGGACAATCCTTACAAAAGGTTCAGGCTGCAAAAAGCACAGGCACACAGTGTTGCTGATCCTTGCTTGGACTCCAGGTGCCACGATCACAGGGCTCACTTTAGGAGGGTCTCAGGCTGTAACAAGCACACGCACACAGCGGCGCTGAGACTCTCCTGGAAACTTATGTGTTCCTGTGTTTCTGCAACAGGGAGCCAGCTCACCTCTGGCCCTTGGAGATAGGTTACTTCAGGACACAGCACAAAAAAGTTCTTTCAAGCATGGGACACAGCACACAGCATAGACCCTTTAGCTTTTCCTTGGTTAAAACAGCAAACTGCAGGCCAGCCCCAGAACACACAGCAAGGGTCCATCCTTTTCTTCAGTCTCTTCAGTAGTTTCTTCCTTGGAAAAGGTTCAGTCTTGTTCAAGCTTGATCAAGCCAATCACCAAATTTGAGGGGCTTCACCTCTCATAGACATAACTCACAATGGATTTGACGTCTTTGTGTTTCAGGAGGTGCTTACCCCTGTTCAAACCAGTTCTGGGTGCCTTCCTGCCAGTGACACCTTCTTCCTTTGAATAGTGGGGGTCTGGATTCTCAATCACTCAGCAGGAGATGGGACAATTGTTGTATAGCAGCAACCTAGGCCTCTTAACCTCTAGGGGCTACTCCTCCCCCTAGACTCCAGATGCAGGTCAGCCTGTTGCTCTCTCACCTCCTCCCCTGGGTCAATACATTACCCAGATCCTATCGCTTTCAAATCCAGACAATCAATCCACAACCAGGCAGAGACACACTGAAATGTTTAGAGCACAAAAACCCAGCCACTTCTAAAGGAGTGGCTTATAAACACAAAATGCAAAAACTACCTTCATAGAAAGATGTGTTATTACATTGTGAGTTCAGGCATACTAAACTTCACCTCTCCATCTTAAGCCTTTGGGAAGATAGGCTGGAAAACATCTCTATCCTATGGGCAAGATGACCTTTCAACAGTAAACAAGCATATACAATGCAATGGTCTCGGCATTATTAAAGGTAGAGCTATTGGCATTGCTCATGACATTTTTTTTTTAAATCTTAAATAAATGGCATTGTCATTTACATTGCCAATAGCTTAATCGTAAAATAAATGGCATTGTCATTTACAATGCCAATAGGTTAAGTATGGGCGGAAAATCCGTTACGCTCGCGGATTTTGCGGATTTTCGGTAAATTCGCAATCCGCGAGATTTGCGAATTTCCCGCAAAATCTGCAAATTCGCACGCAGCGGATTTTTTTTTCTTGGTGATACAATTTTGCGGCGCGTGGCGTTTATCATCGTTTGCCGAGTTGTTTTTCTCGATATTTTGCGAGTGCTGCGCCATTTTGGATCTTGCTGCGGGATCCCGCGGGAATTTGGCAAGCGCGATTACGTAATCGCGGCTTGCCAACTTTTGCAGTGAGCGTTTGTCAACGCGAGTACGGCAAGATCACGTCTCGCGGTACTTCGCAATTGCGAGCTTTGAGATGCAGCGAGCAGCAACAATCTCGCACAAGCGAAAATATAAAATTTGTAATTCTGCACAAGAAATCCACCAGCAAGCAGCATAAACCTTCTTGAAATGATGATTTTTATCTGAATAACTCCTTAGGTTGACATTTGCCTGCACTTTTTTAGCGAGGAGTCCATTTTGGGGAGGGGGGCAGGGGGGTGGGAGGAAGGAAGTGCCCCACAGACTTCAACTTCCTGTTCCTGTCCAGCAGGCTCCTCCCAGTGCTTTGTCCATCTCCTGGTCACTTTTCATTTGGATCTGGAGCTGGAAGGATTACTTTTTGTGGATGCTGCTGGATATTTGGATTTGAGGCCTTTTTGACTTTCTTTGGATCACTGTTGGATTAGAAATTTAACAAGTAAGTTTGTTTGGGGCATTACAGTTGCTGCAACTACAATTTTGGAATTTTCGATTTTTGGGCTGTTTTGGGGCCTTTTGCCCAGGGGTACTCAGTGGTGGGTGGACTGAGTCTTTCTGTGGGGTGTCTTGAACTTAAACATCATGGAGGGCATGGATGGATTGGGATTGTGCTGATTTTTCAGTGATTTTCGTTTTTTGGGGCTGTACTTGTGGCCTTTTCACTAGGGGTATTGAGTCTAGCATGGGCCTAGTCTTTTTGTGGGGTGTCTTGAACTTAAACATCATGGAGGGCATGGATGGAATGGGATTGTGCTAATTTTTCAGTGATTTTCGATTTTGGGGGGTGTTCATAGGGAGGGACAGGCCATGTGGCTGGGGGCCATTTTGAGTGCTGCTACAGGCCCTGGCCATGTGCAGGGAGGCAAGTGGCCATTTTGAATGTAGGCATTGTTGTTAGGCCTGCAACCATTTTGCCTACTTTTCAACTTTTATGCCCAGAGGTAGTGAGTCTTGCATGGGCCTAGTCTTTCTGTGGGTTGTCTTGAATTTAAACATCATGGAGGGCATGGATGGAATGGGATTGTGCTGATTTTTCAGTGATTTTCGTTTTTGGGGGCTGTACTTGTGGCCTTTTCACCAGGGGTATTGAGTCTAGCATGGGCCTAGTCTTTTTGTTGGGTGTCTTGAACTTAAACATCATGGATGGCATGGATGGAATGGGATTGTGCTGATTTTTCAGTGTTTTTCGATTTTTGGGGGTGTTCATGGGGAGGGACAGGCCATGTGGCTGGGGGCCATTTTGAGTGCTGCTACAGGCCCTGGCCATGTGCTGGGAGGCAAGTGGCCATTTTGAATGCAGGCATTGTTGTTAGGCCTGCAACCATTTTGCCTACTTTTCAACCTTTATGCCCAGGGGTAGTGAGTCTTGCATGGGCCTAGTCTTTCTGTGGGGTGTCTTGAATTTAAACATCATGGAGGGCATGGATGGAATGGGATTGTACAGATTTTTCAGTGATTTTCGTTTTTGGGGGCTGTACTTGTGGCCTTTTCACCAGGGGTATTTGAGTCTAGCATGGGCCTAGTCTTTCTGTGGGGTGTCTTGAACTTAAACATCATGGAGGGCATGGATGGAATGGGATTGTGAAGATTTTTCAGTGATGTTCGTTTTTTGTGGCTGTACTTGTGGCCTTTTCACCAGGGGTATTGAGTCTTGCATGGGCCTAGTCTTTCTGTGGGGTGTCTTGAACTTAAACATCATGGAGGGCATGGATGGAATGGGATTGTGCTGATTTTGCAGTGTTTTTCGATTTTTGGGGGTGTTCATGGGGAGGGACAGGCCATGTGGCTGGGGGCCATTTTGAGTGCTGCTACAGGCCCTGGCCATGTGCTGGGAGGCAAGTGGCCATTTTGAATGTAGGCATTGTTGTTAGGCCTGCAACCATTTTGCCTACTTTTCAACCTTTATGCCCAGGGGTAGTGAGCCTTGCATGGGCCTAGTCTTTCTGTGGGTTCACTTGAATTTAAACATCATGGAGGGCATGGATGGAATGGGATTGTGCTGATTTTTCAGTGATTTTCGTTTTTGGGGCTGTACTTGTGGCCTTTTCACCAGGGGTATTGAGTCTAGCATCGGCCTAGTCTTTTTGTTGGGTGTCTTGAACTTAAACATCATGGATGGCATGGATGGAATGGGATTGTGCTGATTTTTCAGTGTTTTTCGATTTTTGGGGTGTTCATGGGGAGGGACAGGCCATCTGGCTGGGGGCCATTTTGAGTGCTGCTACAGGCCCTGGCCATGTGCTGGGAGGCAAGTGGCCATTTTGAATGCAGGCATTGTTGTTAGGCCTGCAACCATTTTGCCTACGTTTCAACCTTTATGCCCAGGGGTAGTGAGTCTTGCATGGGCCTAGTCTTTCTGTGGGGTGTCTTACATTTAAACATCATGGAGGGCATGGATGGAATGGGATTGTGCAGATTTTTCAGTGATTTTCGTTTTTGGGGGCTGTACTTGTGGCCTTTTCACCAGGGGTATTTGAGTCTAGCATGGGCCTAGTCTTTCTGTGGGGTGTCTTGAACTTAAACATCATGGAGGGCATGGATGGAATGGGATTGTGCTGATTTTTCAGTGATTTTCGTTTTTTGGGGCTGTACTTGTGGCCTTTTCACCAGGGGTATTGAGTCTTGCATGGGCCTAGTCTTTCTGTGGGGTGTCTTGAACTTAAACATCATGGAGGGCATGGATGGAATGGGATTGTGCTGATTTTGCAGTGTTTTTCGATTTTTGGGGGTGTTCATGGGGAGGGACAGGCCATGTGGCTGGGGGTCATTTTGAGTACTGCTACAGGCCCTGGCCATGTGCTGGGAGGCAAGTAGCCATTTTGAATGTAGGCATTGTTGTTAGGCCTGCAACCATTTTGCCTACTTTTCAACCTTTATGCCCAGGGGTAGTGAGTCTTGCATGGGCCTAGTCTTTCTGTGCGGTGTCTTGAACTTAAACATCATGGAGGGCATGGATGGAATGGGATTGTGCTGATTTTTCAGGGATTTTCGTTTTTTTGGGGCTGTACTTGTGGCCTTTTCACCAGGGGTATTGAGTCTAGCATGGGCCTAGTCTTTTTGTGGGGTGTCTTGAACTTAAACATCATGGAGGGCATGGATGGAATGGGATTGTGCTGATTTTTCAGTGTTTTTCGATTTTTGGGGGTGTTCATGGGGAGGGACAGGCCATGTGGCTGGGGGCCATTTTGAGTGCTGCTACAGGCCCTGGCCATGTGCAGGGAGGCAAGTGGCCATTTTGAATGCAGGCATTGTTGTTAGGCCTGCAACCATGTTGCCTACTTTTCAACCTTTATGCCCAGGGGTAGTGAGTCTTGCATGGGCCTAGTCTTTCTGTGGGGTGTCTTGAATTTAAACATCATGGAGGGCATGGATGGAATGGGATTGTGCTGATTTTTCAGTGATTTTCGTTTTTTGCGGCTGTACTTGTGGCCTTTTCACCAGGGGTATTGAGTCTAGCATGGGCCTAGTCTTTTTGTGGGGTGTCTTGAACTTAAACATCATGGATGGCATGGATGGAATGGGATTGTGCTGATTTTTCAGTGTTTTTCGATTTTTGGGGGTGTTCATGGGGAGGGACAGGTCATGTGGCTGGGGGCCATTTTGAGTGCTGCTACAGGCCCTGGCCATGTGCAGGGAGGCAAGTGGCCATTTTGAATGCAGGCATTGTTGTTAGGCCTGCAACCATTTTGCCTACTTTTCAACCTTTATGTCCAGGGGTAGTGAGTCTTGCAAGGGCCTAGTCTTTCTGTGGGTTGTCTTGAATTTAAACATCATGGAGGGCATGGATGGAATGGGATTGTGCTGATTTTTCAGTGATTTTCGTTTTTGGGGGCTGTACTTGTGGCCTTTTCACCAGGGGTATTTGAGTCTAGCATGGGCCTAGTCTTTCTGTGGGGTGTCTTGAACTTAAACATCATGGAGGGCATGGATGGAATGGGATTGTGCTGATTATTCTGGGGTTTTTTCGATTTTTTTGGGGTGTATAACTGAACTGATGTTTCTCTGTCTTCCATTGTTTTTAGGTGCACAAGACTCAAGAGAACCACCAGTGCCAGGAAGAAGTCCTGCAGCGGTGTGTGTGTGCAGCATAACGTCACGCGACGTCACGTCTGGCCTCAGACAACTCTACAATTCGTGCAACTGCGGCCTGCTGTCTGACCTGCTCTGAAGAAGATGGCCCCAAAAAAAGGTCTCCGTAGCTCCTCTAGCAAGAAAGTTGCTAGCAAGGAGCAGAAGAAGCAAGTTACCAAGGAGGCTGGTGTGCCAACCGCCACGTTTTTTGGGAGCAAAAAAAAAAGTACGCCTGCAGCAGCAGGATCTGCTGGCGACCAAGCTGGGAGCAGCACCCCCGCTCCATTGGGTTCAGTGCCTCCACCACCACGCCAACTTAAGTCAAAGCCCTCGAGTGCTTCAGAGGCAGTCAGTGTACTTCTCCAATCACCATCGACCAGTGATGTTGGCTCATCGCAAGAAAGTAGCAGCAATGTCCCTGAATCAACACAGGTTGTTGTAACTCATCTGACAAGTGTTGAACAACCACAGCCGCAACAACAACATGTGCAAGTAGTACAAGCCCAAGTACATGTGGAAGGAGAGGCAGCGCAAGGAGATGCGCAAGCAGAGGTGCATGGAGGGTCACAAGTGCCCACAATAGTTGTTCCTCCCGAAGTAGGGGCACATCAGGAAATTGACAATCAGACCGAGGTATCATTTGAGGAAGCCACTCCTCCTGATGATCATTCATTGTCTTCCACATCCCTAGCAAGGAAAAGGTCAAGGGGGGTGTCTACATCTTCTTCAAGCCCACCTCCTACTGATGATCTGGATGACGATTGGGTACCACCACGGCAGCCTGAGAGTGAGGCACACCATGATCTGACAAAGATACCTAAGCGTAAAAGGAAGGTCGTCGAAAAACTCATAGCTATGGAGTGTGATGAGGCTCAACAAGAAGTGACGCATACTGCTGCTGATGAAGCCTCTCACGACGACGAGCCAGTCATCATAAAGGTCACTGCAGCCCCAGCGGGCATGCAGCAAAGAGACATTTTGACCCTATCCCGAGAAGCTGCTGAGCGTGATGATGATGTCGACGAGAAGTCAATGGAAACACAACAATCATTGGATTTGGAGTTAACTAGTACACCAACACCTACCGCTTCCATATTTCTTCCTCGCAAGAAGGTACTTCCATCCACCTCGACCTCAATTAGTGGTGGTGAAAGTACAAAACGTACTGAAGTTCGGCAATCCACATCCTCCACTTCCTCTGGCATTAGCAGCAGGACCACCACTGTTAAAAGTTAGGCCGCAAACATCAACATTATCGGCGCCATCTTGCCCTTTTTGAGCCCATTCGTGCGCGTAAGCGGCAGCCATTTTGAGCACCATGGCCTCCCTGCCCCTCGCTGATAGCCAGCGCGTCTCTCCCTCTCCTAACCTCGCAAGCATCCCCCGCACGCTGACAACCCCCGCTCTCTCATGCTTTGGGTCATAAACCCCTCTTCAGCGCAGCTCTGCCTCGGAATCCCATCCTGTTCCCAGCGCGACACCTCCCTTCATTCCTTTCATGGTCCCGGGTCCTTTTGATACCACCCCCCTTTTCCTGTGTGCCCGTTTGTCTTCCTCGTTCCCAGGCCACCACCTGGCCCTGCGGATACTGTTTATTGCCCCCCCCGTACAGTAGGAAGCTCCCCCCATCAAAGGACCCTCGAGTTGATCAAAGCCCCCACCCTATGAGATCCGATCAACCCCACACATTCCGTGAATCGGCGGAATGTCCAGCTGCGCGATAATCGTCACCTGTTGTGACCGGGGTGGGGACTTCAACTGTAAATGTGTGTGGGAACGGGCCTGAAGGGGAGATTCCGAGGATGTCCTTTCATACATCAAAGCATTGCAAGAATGTGTTACATGCAATAAAGATCATAAACCTGTGTATAAGAGGCCAGGCCTCAGAGATGCAGTTAGTGCACCTCGAGAGGATACCCTGTTGTCTGATTTGATGTGTGCTGCTCCGTCGGAATAAAACTTCTGTTTCCTGCCTTCCAGTCTCCAGCGCCTGCCTCTTTGTTTGGTAACTTGAATGGGTATAGAGGCGGTTAACGCCGGGCAACTCTGAAAAAGGTCATCTGCCCGTACCTTTTTTCTACAATTGGCGTCCCAAACGTGGGGCCCATCAGCGACTCGTGGATCCAGTGGGAGAGGTCCTGACGACAGAGTGAACGACTGCAACGATCGGGAGAGCTCCTGTCCGATAGACCCTCGTCTGACAGCCGATCATCCGAACTTCACTGGTTCCGAACAGACCTCTCTCGAGTGATCTACGGTCCTGACTGGGAACCATCAGGAGTGCCGCGAGGACTACGAAGGATAGAGGACGATCGGGCGCTGGATTCGGAAGACAAGAAAACTGTCCATGCGGTCCGGGTAAGGTCGTGTAAACACGACGAATTGCGAAATGATTGTTTGATTGTTTGGAAAATACTAGTATTACTCTTTGTTGATTTGTTTGGAGATTCGCTGTCTGCAAACGGAGAAACAACAGGCTCTCTCTCTTTGCAAGCAGTGAAGGATAGGTAATGCAGCCGTCGTGCCTATCTTTCTCCCCCACTGATTGATTGTTTGAACCCGAACTACTGTTCGCGGATTGTTTTCTGGAGATTCTCTGTCTGCAAACAGGAAAGAACAGGTTTCCTCTTTGCAGATAGTGAAAGGGTAGGTGACGCAAACCTTTTGCGGGCCTACTTATTCTCCCCACTGATTGTTTGATTGACCGAACATTGACTGTTCGATATTGGTTCATGAGGTATTCACTGCCTGCAAACAACGTAGAATAGAAATATTCTGTCTAGTCTTTGCACGCAGTGATAAGATAGGTAGTGCTGACTTTTTGTCCCCATTGTGATCCGTCATGCCTGTCTTCTCCCCACTGATTGGTAGCCTGTTTAGCCCGGACCGCTTATTAGAGATGAACCATCCGGCTCCACTGGAAGGCACCCCTAATAAAGACATGTTCATGAAGCATGGATTGATCGCTATAGCCTATAGCAAGCTGTGGCATAAATATACGAAAAAGGATCTAGAAAGTCAGTGGCCACTGATAGGATCCTTCGATGATGATAAAATAAACGCGCTAGAAACAGCCCTTGGTAAAAACAAGACAACGCCCACTATGCTTGATAGTTTCGGCATGTGGCGCAAAGAAACTGAACAACGTAAAAAGAGAACTGAGAGTAGGTTGGGAAAAGAGCTGCGAAAAGCAGCCCACCTAGCTGCTCAGAAACTAGAAGAAGAGATAAAGGAAAGAGAGGAAGCCAAACAGAAACTAGAAATGGAAACATCAAGCCAGTGTCCGGTTAGAACGTCCTCCACGCTCTACCCTGAATTACCCTCGAAACAACGAGCCAACGATGATCTGCTGTTAGGTCCTCCGATCATCTACATGCCCCCTCCATATGCCCCTTCCCAACCCTTAGCTCAGCACCCACCACCCCCAGGTACAAACGAGAGTAGCGCCACAGCTTCGGCCCCCATGGCCTCTGTGCCGGCCGAACTCCTTGTATTAGATACTACGCAAACGACAACGTTAGGCGACCCTGAGACCCGAAGGGTTGGTTCTGCAAGAACAAGCAGACTAAGCAAAGATGAGCGAGCAGGGATTGACAAGATAGCAAGGACACTGGTAGAAAGGAAGGAAGATGAAGAGTACATCACGGATATGTTTAACTCGTATACAGGGAGTCACAGACGACATTTTACCGTACGACTGTGTTACCATGTCTTGAACGCATACGAGGACCGATATCGAGACAAAGGTCCCGAGAGCCTAACGACTCTGTACCGGAAGGTCGATATCGGGGATGAGGACGAGTGTGATGTGGCGGACCTCCTTATGCGTACGCTTGAGGTTTTCCGCCACCTCACTGAACAAGAATCGGGAGCTAAAACCATGACATCCGTAGCGACCGAACCACGAACTGAGCAATCTAACGCTATGATGCCGATACGAGAGGCTGCCCCTTACTGGGTTCCTCCGCGAGGTGAAGGGACTAACGATGATGCAAACCACAAAGATGCAAAAGGAAGGGTAGTGTACAACTGGGTCTACCAGCCATGGGACCGGCAAAAGATTCTGACATTCCGGAAATCTCTGCCTGACCTACGTAAAAACCCCACTGCCTTCTATACTGAATTAGGTACAGCCCTAGGTTCAACGATTATGACCCTGGCTGACATCGACTTGTTCTTCGGGTTATGTCTACCAGCTGATGTGTGGAAGCAAATCCGGAAAGTCGACCACCTTGAGCTGTTTGGACACACCTGGTCACAACTCGATGGCATTGATAAACAACGAGAACCTGGACAAAAGCCTTTGAAATCCATTTTAGACCTCCCAGATAAAATCGTACAAAAATTAAAAACCCTGATTCCAGAAAAGAAAGTGGACTGGTCGATAGTAACGGCCTGTCGCCAGAAACCCCAGGAGGATGTATCGGACTACTTCTCCCGGTTTGAAACGGTGTTCTCCGATTACAGCGGCCAGGACATGATCACTGCAACCGGACACCATCTGTTTGTCCAGAATTATGTTAAGGGTCTGTCACCAGAAGTCTCCCAGAAACTGCAGGCCAGCGAGAGTAGTTGGGCAGCCTCCAAACCTACGGCTATCCTCCAGATGGCCCAATATTATGAACATCAGAAAAATGAAAACGATAGAGCAACAGAGAAAAAGAAGAAGGACTTGAAAGAGAGGGTGATGATTGCACAACTGCAAGGGGTGACTATAGGACGAGACCAATACCGGGGAAACTATCAGACGAACGTCCCTAAGACTGCACCTCCCAAGGACCGCACTTTGACTTAGAGAGGACCAGTGTGCTTTCTGTAAAGGGACTGGCCATTGGAAATCCCAATGCCCGGTTCTTTTGGAAGTAATCAGAAACAAAGACCCCAAGGACATAGCAAGTGGACGGAGAAATAAGGGACAGCAGCGAGGGCCCCCAACTGACACGACTAACGACAGATCAGGCAGACCGAATACATTTGATCGACCCAGACAGAACCAGTGCCAGCAATCTGACTACGATGATGCCCACGACTTTGCATAGGACTGCCAAGGGCAAGGGAGGGATCCAGTCGAGCTCTATGTTGACCAGCAAGGCCTTTATGTCACTGCTAAGGTCTTGGGTACAAAGTCTCCATTTCTGGTAGACACTGGCGCAACACGTAGTGCGTTATCTAAACGACTGATTCCAAGGGCACCCTTGTCTGGCTCACTTATAACATCGACAGGTTTCGATGGAACGCCCTCCACTAACCCTTTGTCCACTCCGATCCTCTTCGACTTAGAAAACAACACCACTGACACCACGTTTTTGCTTTCCTCCAATAGCCCTGACGCCATTATGGGACTCGACTTATTGAAACACTTCCGAGCGACAATCAGATGTTCTCAGGACGGAGTTCGAGTTTTCCTTTACGACAATCCCGTTCTGCTTAGACATTGCCCTTCCCGACGCATGTTTTCCATCACAGACGCTGACACATCCCTGCTTGACACTCTGCCTCCGTACCTGTGGGCCAAGACGGATTCGGACGTAGGGCGCATGATGATTGACCCAGTGCACATTTTTTTATTATTACATTTCTTAAGCGCTCAGCTACCCGTAGGTTTCCCGGCGCTGACTGTCATTACTGTCCGACCAGACGCAACACTCCCAAAACTTCCACAATATCGGATATCGCCCGAGGGCGAGAAGGCATTGGTAAAGATTATTCAGTCACTGATAGACGCAGGAGTGGTAGAGGAAGTGGTTAGCAACGTTTGCAACAGCCCTATCTTGCCCATCATCAAGAAACAGGGAGAGGGAGATGAGAAAGCATACCGCTTTATCATTGACCTTCGAGAGATCAACAAAGTGGTGGTACCCCAGTACCCCGTGGTCTCAGACATCACCACCATCCTGACTTTGATTCCTTCTACTGCCACCACCTTCACTGTCATTGACCTCAAAAACGCATTCTTTTCCATCCCCATCCACCCAGACAGCCGATATCTCTTTGGCTTCACCCTAAAAGCCCGCTCATATAGGTTCTGCCGAGCACCGCAGGACTACACCGAAAGCCCTAGCATCTACAGCCAGGCCCTCAAGAGACAACTGGATCAAGTCCAGTTACCCGATGGAGTGGTGTTAGTGCAATACGTCGATGACATCCTTTTGGCAGCCGACACCACTCCATTAGCAGTCACAGCCACCATTCAACTCCTGCACTTCCTTGCGGAAAATGGCCACAAGGTCTCCAAGAAGAAGTTGCAATTCTGCCAACCCCAGGTCACTTACTTAGGCCACCTCCTGTCCAAAGACGGAAGGAAACTCACTCCCGACCGGATCCAAACCATTCTCGAAACTCCTGTCCCTAAGACTCAGAAACAAGTTCGCTCCCTACTAGGCCTCACCTCCTTCTGCCGACAGTGGTTACCAAACTTTAGCCTCATTGTGAAACCGCTGCTTTCTCTGCTAGCTAAAGACGTCCCCTTCCCGCTCCCTTGGACCCCTGAATGCCAAACCTCCTTCACGGAACTACGAGATGCCCTTTGTTCGGCCCCTGTCCTAGGTACCCCCGATTACACAAAGCCCTTCTCCCTTTACACTCACGAAAGGGAGGGGTGCGCTTTATCTGTCCTGACCCAGTCCATTGGCCCAAAACAACGACCGTGCGCTTACTTCTCTGCCACTCTTGACCCTGTAGCCAGAGCCTTGCCTGCCTGCCTTCGAGCTGTAGCTGCCGCTGCTATCTCTATCCGACAGAGCGAGGGGATCGTACTCTCGAATTCCCTCACGGTACTAGTACCCCATGCAGTCGACACCCTCCTGAACCAAACCAAGACGCAACACCTGACGAGTGCACGACTGACTGGATACGAGCTGACTTTGCTTGCACCCCATATCACCCTGAAAAGATGCACCACACTGAACCCAGCAACTCTGTTACCCTTACCAGAGAACGATCCCGATGTGCCCCCTGTACATGACTGTGTGACTCTTACGGACGAACAGACTAGAAGTAGGGTTGACCTCAGAGACACGGCTTTTCCTGACCCTGACGGAGAGCTGTGGGTGGACGGTTCTTGCATCAAACTCCCCGATGGCACCACTTCAGCTGCCTATGCAGTCACCACGGCCCGAACTGTGGTCGAGACAGCCCGCATCACGCAACGATCTGCCCAGGTAGCGGAACTGATTGCCCTGACACGAGCCTGCATTCTAGCAGCAGGAACCACAGCGAACATTTACACCGACAGCCAGTACGCCTTCGGGGTGGTTCACCATTTTGGGCTCCTTTGGAGGGAAAGGGGATTCTTGACCTCACACGGCATCCCCATTTTGCACGGAGACCTAGTCTCCGCCCTGATCGAAGCTGTCCTTCTCCCCAAAAAGCTTGCGGTCATCAAATGCCAGGCACACAGAAAGGTGACAGACATTATTGGACAAGGAAATGCGCTAGCCGACATCACTGCTCGAACGACTGCTGAAAATAGGACGACAACACGTTTGTACGTGACCAGGTCACAGGCAGAAAAATGGACTGACGCTAGGGACACTATTAGAGACATTCAAATGGCTAGCACACAACACGAATTGACTGAATGGACACGGGTGGGATTAAAGGACGATGAAGGCTGCTGGCGGACAAAAGACACAAACAAATGGTTGCTACCTGACTCATACTTGATTCCCATACTGACTATGGCACATTCCCCTGCCCACATAGGATCAGCCCCCATGATTGAACTTGTCTCCAGAGTTTGGCACAATGATAAAATCACAGACTCCGCCAAACGTCTGGTCCAACAATGCTTGATATGCCTGCAACACAACCCCGGGAAAGGAACTGTAGTACCCCGGGGAGGGTTTTTGGGGCCTTAAATCACCCGTTTGAAGTCCTGCAGATGGACTACATCCAGCTAGACAGATGCCAAGGCCTGAAATATGTACTTGTTGTGGTAGCAAATGGGTGGAAGCATACCCAACCCGTGACAACACTGCTATGGCCACTGCGAAAGTACTGTTAAAATAATTTTTCCCCCGTTACGGCCTTTGTCGAATTTTGTGGAGCGACAATGGCCCCCACTTCATAGCCGAAGTCATCCAGCTCATCTTAAAGGGGCTGGGCATCAAGCAGAAGTTCCACGCAGTCTTCCACCCCCAGTCTGCTGGACTTGTTGAGCGACACAATGCCACACTAAAGCTCAAACTGGCCAAGATAGTGGCTACCACGGGTCTGAAATGGCCAGACTCCCTCCCACTGGCATTGCTATCGATGCGTTCCACCCCCACCAAACATCTCTTGACACCTTATGAAGTTGTTTTCGGTCGACCCATGAGCGTCTGGTCTGCACCGAAACCAACTTCCATTCATGACGTCCCGGACGTCCTAATGTCTGATTACCTGTATAAATTGACTGAAACTCTGTCTGTCACTCATCAGCAGGTGCAGCAGGCCATCCCCGATGCTTCCAGGGGTCCGGGTCACGCCATCCAACCTGGGGACTTCATGCTGATCCGGAATTTTCAGCGGTCGAAGAGTCTGGAACCCCGGTGGACGGGCCCCTGGCAAGTGTTAATCACCACCCGGACGGCTCTTCGTGTGGAGGGGAAACGGCACTGGCTGCACGCACACCACTGTAAGAAGGTCTCCTCGACCCTGGCCACAACAGAAAACATCGACAACCAAGAAGAGCTCCTGAACAAGGACCGACCGTCACTAACCTGCTATCCTGATACCGAAGCCACTGTGCCATCCAGAGAAGGGTATTTCCTGCGTCGAAAGGAGGGAGCTTCGGCTAAGTAGACCACGGACTAAGTTAAATCTCAGAACGGTGACCTAAACACCACCAAGGGTCACCCGGAGAGAAGCTAAACGAAGTCTGTGGTTCTGTCAGGTTCGGTTCAGGATGCTCCTCAGGATGGGGTTGATGCTATAAGGGGGCCCACCTCTAGATCAACCCAAGTCTGACTGTGATTGTGCCCAGACTGTTAAGGTGATCAAGCGGGGGAAAAGTTGGGGTCCGGAGGAGAACAGCTGGGCTCTGGTCACCGTAACCTGTAACCACAGAAACAAGGGATAAGTACTGCAGTACCCTCAACCGTGACAAATATAATGTAACCAAACCCCTGTTACCTCACCTGTATATCTCACAGGTGTGCCTATCTGCAGGAAGGATCTAAGGGCGGCTTCTATATCCCCTGGTGAATTACTGGAAAATACAATGCAGAGATCATTAGCAAACCCCCTGGTTCCCTCCCTTCCTAGTTTCCAAATGATCAGGCCAGCATGAACACCTACCCTTATGAAGGATACATATAACCTAAAGTTGCCCCAAAACACCATTCAATGAAAACAAAAGAACGATCCCATTCCTGGTAGCGGTGGTAAATAACAACAAAGTCTTTCTCCTCCGAGGAAATGCTGATAGGCCTGACCTCAGGGTGTGCAAGACGCAACTACCCCAGGATCTCTCTCAAACATTCCCTATAATACAAGAGTTAGTAAAACAAATCATAAACCCAGCTCAAAGTATGTGAATAGCGTCTTTCCAGATCCAGCTCTGTAAGCGCTTTAGAGTGGTAATTGAGTACTGTAATTGAAAGCGGCACCAAAAACAAGGTGTCCTGCGCTAACAGGAGCAAGACGCTCCCTGTACGTACACAACAAATGTATTCTGAACAGACAATAGGACTGTAAATGCCCCTCTCGTTTCCTGGCAAAAACCTGGAGTTTGAATGATGGAAGGACACACGGGCGCTTCCTAAGCCCCTCCAGTTAATCCTCAAACGAGCGGCCACGCTCAGGGAACACCACGTTGTAGGCGCTTCCGAAGCCCCACCAGTATAATCCACAAATGAGTCTCCGAAGACGAGCAACACTGAACCCACACGCGAAAGGCGGCGTGTCTCTTCAGCGCTTAACCTAAACTTGCCTCTGACGATATCCACGATACTGCAACACAATTCCAAAGCACTCGACCAAAGGCACAAACAGGAATAATCGGCAGCGCATCTTCCGCCTGACTTCCTGATAATCTTTCACTGCGTCGCGTCATAGGAGCGCGCGGTGCAAAGGTTCATGGGATTTGTAGTTTTCTCATCCCGTTTCTCAGCACAGGGCAGGCAGTGATTTACCAGAGGTCGGGGAGGGCGAATCGTGACAGTACACCCCTTCTCACAACGCTCACTGACTGCCACCAGGTTTACCAGGGTGCAACAAATGGAACCTCCGCACCAGTCTAGGCGCATGGACCGCCCCCACCGGTTCCCACGAATCCTCCTCAGGACCATAACCCTTCGAAGACACCAGATACTGGAGCCTCCCCCTGACTCTACGGGAGTCCAAGATGCGCCGCACCTCGTACTCCACCTCCTGTTCCACCCTCACAGGAGCAGGGGCGGCACGGCTCGGACCCCGGGCAGGCTTGAGCAGTGAAACATGGAACACAGGGTGTATCCTGAAATGTGAGGGGAGTTTAATTTTCACCGCGACTGGGTTGACCTGCCGAACCACCTGATAAGGACCGATGAATCGGGGATTGAAAACACTGAACCTTTTGAAACGAATGTTCCTAGTGGACAGCCACACCCAATCCCCATTTTTGTACCCAGGACAAGGCCTACGATGTCTATCGGCCTGCGCCTTGTACCTAAGCTTAGCTTTCACAAGGTTGTTTCTGGCCTGCAAAACTGTCTTCCGTAACTGCACCAATCTTGTCTGCAACTGGGGAATAGGGGCTTCAACACTTGGCACACTCAAAGGGACAAATCTGGGATGGAACCCATACGTACAGAAAAACGGGGTACACAATGTAGAGGAATGTATGGCATCATTATATGCCACCTCAGCCGACCATAACCACTCTACCCATGCTTCCGTAGAGGTATCCACAAAACACCTCAAGTACTGCTTGAGGGTCTGGTTTAACCTTTCAGTCTGTCCATCCGTTTGCGGATGAAAGCTGGTGGACAATGATGAAGCAATGCCCAAACGATCACACCAGACCCTCCAAAACCTAGCGGTGAATTGTGCCCCCCTATCCGAAACAATGACTTTAGGCAAGCCATGCAACCGAACAATATGGATAAGTAGCAACTGGGCCAATTGACTAGCCGTTGGTACCCCTCTACAGGCAATGAAGTGGCCCATCTTGGTCAAGTAGTCCACGACTACTATTATAGCCGACATCCCATGATCTTGAGGGAGTCCCACCACAAAATCGACTGAAAAGCTTTCCCAAGGACTCACAGGCGTGGGCATTGTTTGCAACAGCCCTTGTGCTGGTCTATGATCGCTTTTGGCCTGCGAACAGACCTCACAATGTTGAACCCAAGCAAACACATCCGGCCGGATGGTGGGCCACCAATAAACACGTAGTAGTTTTTCCAAAGTTTTCTTCCCTCCAGTGTGTCCTGCACAAGGTAGATCGTGGCACCACTTAAATACTTGCTGCCTCAAAGCAAGAGTGGGGAGAAGCAATTGAGACCCTTTCCTTGGCAGACCTTGACGTATCTTCCATTCCGGGTGCAACTGAATCCACTTCTTCCAAGCAAAGGTCTGGATGCCTTTCTTTACCTTGTGTAAAAACTCCGACGTATGGATCACCCCTATCACCTGCTGAGGTTTGATGATGCTGGTTTCCGGAGACTCCGTCACTGTGGAATGGCTTTCTTGACGGGTAAGAGCATCAGCTTTCCGGTTGTCACATCCCGGGCGGAAGGTGACCACAAAATGGAACTCTGAAAAGAAAAGCATCCATCTCAGTTGCCTAGGAGTGAGGTGACGTGCGGCTCTTAGAAACTGAAGATTTCGGTGGTCTGTAAAAACTGTGATTTGGTGTGTGGCACCCATCAACCAATGCCGCCACTCGGTGAAGGCGTCTTTAATAGCAAGCAATTCCTTCTCTGCAATTGTATAATTGCGTTCTGCCGGATTTAGCTTGCGTGACATGAAGGCAATGGGATGCAGATGACCTGTGTCTTCACTCCTCTGGGAGAGAACAGCCCCCACTGCCAGTTCAGATGCATCCGCCTCTACCACGAAAGGGAGGTTTGGGTCCGCATGAATCAGTACCGGAGCAGAGGTGAACGCTGTTTTCAACAGATCAAACGCTGTTTGCTCTTCAGTACCCCATATAAAAGGGGTGTTCTTCCTGGTTAATTTTGTGAGAGGGGTCACCAGATCCGAAAAGTGAGAGATGAACCTTCGGTAGAAGTTGGCAAAACCCAGGAGCTTCTGGATATCCTTGACCGTGGCGGGTTGGGGCCACTCTGCAATGGCACGTACCTTCCTTTCAGCCATTATCTGCCCTGACGGAGTGAGCATAACCCCTAGGAATTCCACGGTGGTGACATGAAACTCACATTTCGTCAGTTTGCAGTAGAGATGGTTTAGCTGTAAAGCCTCCAGTACTTGTTTCACGTGTTGGATGTGTTCTGGTTCATCATTAGAGTAGATTAAAATGTCATCGATGTAGACAACTACAAAGATGTCCAGGTAGTCTCGCAACACCTCATTAAGAAAAAATTGGAATGAGGCTGGGGCATTGCATAGCCCAAAGGGCATCACCAGATACTCAAAAAGCCCATACCTGGTCTTGAAAGCGGTTTTCCATTCATCGCCTGATCGTATGCGCACTAAATGGTAGGCTCCCCTGAGATCCAGTTTTGTGTATATTTTGGCTGATCTCACTTGTTCCAGTAATACCTGAATTAACGGTAGGGGGTATTGGTTTTTGATGGTGATGGCATTTAATGCCCTATAGTCTATACAGCACCGTAATTCCCCATTTGCCTTCGGAATAAAGAAAAGGGGGGAAGCTGCTGGGGACCGGGATGGTCGGATAAATCCCAAAGTGAGTAGGTTGTCCAAATATTCCCGTAGATGTTTTGTTTCGGGTTGGGATAGTGCATAAATACGACCGCATGGAACCACTGACCCAGGGGTTAGATCGATGCGGCAGTCGTATTCCCTATGTGGGGGAAGCACTTCTGCTTTGGTTTTACTGAAGACTTCTTCATACTCAATGTAATACTGAGGTAAGTCCACCTCTTTTTCCGCAGCCGTGGAAACGGTGTGAGTGACTGCCAACACCATAGATGGTCGAGATTCCTCCTGGAGGCAATGGTCGTGGCAGTAGGAAGAGGAGAACTCCAAATATTGTTCTTTCCATCTTATCTGGGGTTCGTGTTTTTTCAGCCAAGGGAGTCCCAATATTATACCATAATTAGGAGCCTGGATGAGGTTAAACGAAATCAATTCCTTATGATCACCCCCATACCACATCTCATACTCCGGGGTATGCTGTGTGATAGGTCCCGATTCCAACACATGACCGTCTACTGCAAACACTTCCTCCATGATGGGTTTGTCTACTGGAGTCACTCCCAATTTCCGTGCTTCTGCTAAATCCATGAAGCAACCTGTTGCTCCGGAATCTACCATGGCACGTACATATTTTGGAGATTGATCAATCCATAGTTCAATGTCTATGAAGAACAACTGGTTTCCTACTCGGTTTTCTTCTGTAATCGAAGGGATGAAATGTACACTTGAGTCCCTCCCTTCTTTAGGATTCAAGCCTCGGAGTTTTCCGAACTCTTATCGACAGTGGATACTGCCCCTGGACCCGTACGATAGCGTCCTCCTTTTGGTTTCACCGGACATTCTCGTAAAAAGTGGCCTTTCTTCCCACAGTACAAACACAGCCCAAACTTGCGACGATGCTCTCGTTCACTGGTAGTGAGGGATGCTCTCACCACCCCCACATCCATAGGTTCGGGTTTACCCTCAGCTTTATCCCCACTAGTCGGTTTCTCCCCGAACACCGGGGTTCTGTCTCTTCTTCCAGACTCTCCCTTTCTCTCTCTCAATCGGTGATCCAAGCGCAAGGCCAAATCGATAAATGCTGCACATGTGGTAGGCTGGGGTTCAACTTGTGCTATTACATCCTTGAGATTGTCTGTGAGCCCTTGGTAAAACAGAACCATCTGTTTGGCTTCAGGCCAATCAGTTTCAGCGATTAATCTACGGAAATGATTCAGGTAAGTCACGATATCCGAATTGCCCTGTTTGAGAACCAACAGCTCCTTATCAGCTGAGAAGGTCTCCGCTCTTCTATCAAACGTTTTCTCAAATTCGGCTCGAAACAGATCCCAATCGTATAGGATTCCATCATTGTTCCTGACTATGGGTACAGCCCACTGGGCTGCCTCCCCTCCCAAATAGGAGATCAGAAAGGAAACACGTGATTGGTTTGTCAAAAAACATTTGGGTTTACAGGTGAAATGCATCATCACCTGGGTCATAAACACCTGCACTTTCTTTCTATCACCCATAAACCTTTCTGGGGGGGCCAAAGGAACTGGAGAAGGCATTTCGACTACCAACGAGGTTGGTGGAGGGGCAGGGTTACCTGCATCAAACGGGTTCCGCTGCATGGCATCCATGCGTGCCTGCAACGCAGCCGTTTCCTGGCGAGAGGCGGCCAACTCAACCTGAACTAAGCCTAAGGCGGTCACTACCTCATCTAAGGTAGCCATCCCTTGTATCAACCCAACCAGGAGGAGCGGAACTTTTAGGCCGATTATTCTGTCAGGTTCGGTTCAGGATGCTCCTCAGGATGGGGTTGATGCTATAAGGGGGCCCACCTCTAGATCAACCCAAGTCTGACTGTGATTGTGCCCAGACTGTTAAGGTGATCAAGCGGGGGAAAAGTTGGGGTCCGGAGGAGAACAGCTGGGCTCTGGTCACCGTAACCTGTAACCACAGAAACAAGGGATAAGTACTGCAGTACCCTCAACCGTGACAAATATAATGTAACCAAACCCCTGTTACCTCACCTGTATATCTCACAGGTGTGCCTATCTGCAGGAAGGATCTAAGGGCGGCTTCTATATCCCCTGGTGAATTACTGGAAAATACAATGCAGAGATCATTAGCAAACCCCCTGGTTCCCTCCCTTCCTAGTTTCCAAATGATCAGGCCAGCATGAACACCTACCCTTATGAAGGATACATATAACCTAAAGTTGCCCCAAAACACGATTCAATGAAAACAAAAGAACGATCCCATTCCTGGTAGCGGTGGTAAATAACAACAAAGTCTTTCTCCTCCGAGGAAATGCTGATAGGCCTGACCTCAGGGTGTGCAAGACGCAACTACCCCAGGATCTCTCTCAAACATTCCCTATAATACAAGAGTTAGTAAAACAAATCATAAACCCAGCTCAAAGTATGTGAATAGCGTCTTTCCAGATCCAGCTCTGTAAGCGCTTTAGAGTGGTAATTGAGTACTGTAATTGAAAGCGGCACCAAAAACAAGGTGTCCTGCGCTAACAGGAGCAAGACGCTCCCTGTACGTACACAACAAATGTATTCTGAACAGACAATAGGACTGTAAATGCCCCTCTCGTTTCCTGGCAAAAACCTGGAGTTTGAATGATGGAAGGACACACGGGCGTTTCCTAAGCCCCTCCAGTTAATCCTCAAACGAGCGGCCACGCTCAGGGAACACCACGTTGTAGGCGCTTCCGAAGCCCCACCAGTATAATCCACAAATGAGTCTCCGAAGACGAGCAACACTGAACCCACACGCGAAAGGCGGCGTGTCTCTTCAGCGCTTAACCTAAACTTGCCTCTGACGATATCCACGATACTGCAACACAATTCCAAAGCACTCGACCAAAGGCACAAACAGGAATAATCGGCAGCGCATCTTCCGCCTGACTTCCTGATAATCTTTCACTGCGTCGCGTCATAGGAGCGCGCGGTGCAAAGGTTCATGGGATTTGTAGTTTTCTCATCCCGTTTCTCAGCACAGGGCAGGCAGTGATTTACCAGAGGTCGGGGAGGGCGAATCGTGACAGGTTCTGCCTGCTACCGAGCACCTTGAAGATGATGGCAGCGCCAGATAAGAAGATGATGGAAGCAACAGGAAATACCCACTACAGAAACCCAAGAACAGACAGACTCCACAGCACAAAGACAATTGCACTCTTCATCACAATCCTTTTCTGCTTTCTCCTCATGACCACGCTCTGGATTGTGGAAGAAAATGCACCTGCTCACGAAACATTCCTGACCACTGCTCAGCCTACCACCATGAAGGAACATTATCTGATTTCGCTCTCTCCTCAACTCAGAGAGAGGCGAAAGGAGTTTTGGAATAACTCCTTTGTACAGTTGCTGCACCAGCACAATCTTGCCACCAACGCCACCAACTGTTGGATCTGTGGGTTGCTACCCCACGCCACTGGACATTCAATTCCTTTCATCCCTTCACCCTTCTCAGTTCATGGCTCCTGCCTTGCTTGGCTGATCCTCCTGCAAGAAAGCTATAAAGACAATGCCACCTCCAGCAAAACCATGATGCACTTCTATCATGGGGTCTGGCGAAACAAAACGAAGACACACTTCTGCCCGCAGACCTCCAACGACTCAATCCACATGGACATCCCTGCTAAAGAACGAATTGAAATGCAGGTGTTCAACAATCCAACCAGACCCACCTTTTCCTACCTGCGGAAACGAACGGCTGCCACACTGACTGTGGCCCTGCCAGTCATCAACGTCACAGGCCACATGTGCATAGAAGGGCTTGGGACACAGCTGATAGGCCGCAGTGCCTGCCGTTTCACCAGAACTTTGGACTCCACCGATCCGCCTTCCTTTGTATTCTCTCCGAATATGTATTTCGTTTGTGGCGCGAAGGCTTACACCTGGCTCCCCAAAGGCTGGGGGGCACTTGTTTCATCTCCTTCATCCTTCCTCCGACTTATGTGGCTCCAGCGAATCATCATAGACAAAAACGAGCCAAGGACATTGAACAAGCCGACTCAACAGGAGCGCAGTTCCTCGATGCTATGAAGGGACTTGTTCCACTCTGGGGCCCGATGGCAAACAGCCGTGCCATCCGACATCTGACCCAGGCAGTTGAGACAACAATGAACATCACAGCTGGTATCCTTGCTAACAACACCGCCGAGCTTCAAGCGGTCCGCTTGGTGGCACTCCAGAACCGCCTTGTCCTAGATGTGGTTCTTGCGGTCCGTGGTGGAGCATGCCGCATTATTGGGTCCAGCTGCTGTACATACATACCGGACAATTCACCCTCAGTGTATAAAGCCATCGAACATCTTCACAGACTCTCTTCAGAAGTCCACCAGGAACAGGAAGAATGGTCGCTTGGTGGTTGGTTCTGGAACACCGTTAAGAACTGGGGCTGGAGACTGTTCACCATTATCCTGATTCCTGTAGTTGTAATATGCGGTCTATGCTTAGGAATTCAATGTCTGCCACCTCTGTGTTCATTATGTGCAAATTGTATTTGCCCTAAGACTGTGGACTTTGGAAACGAACGCATGGGAGCATTATATGATGCCGAGGTTAGGAATTTGATGAAGATTGACATTGAGTAAGCAAGTTGGCTAGATATGTTGAAAAGGGAGGACTGTTAAAAGTTAGGCCGCAAACATCAACATTATCGGCGCCATCTTGCCCTTTTTGAGCCCATTCGTGCGCGTAAGCGGCAGCCATTTTGAGCACCATGGCCTCCCTGCCCCTCGCTGATAGCCAGCGCGTCTCTCCCTCTCCTAACCTCGCAAGCATCCCCCGCACGCTGACAACCCCCGCTCTCTCATGCTTTGGGTCATAAACCCCTCTTCAGCGCAGCTCTGCCTCGGAATCCCATCCTGTTCCCAGCGCGACACCTCCCTTCATTCCTTTCATGGTCCCGGGTCCTTTTGATACCACCCCCCTTTTCCTGTGTGCCCGTTTGTCTTCCTCATTCCCAGGCCACCACCTGGCCCTGCGGATACTGTTTATTGCCCCCCCCCGTACAGTAGGAAGCTCCCCCCATCAAAGGACCCTCGAGTTGATCAAAGCCCCCACCCTATGAGATCCGATCAACCCCACACATTCCGTGAATCGGCGGAATGTCCAGCTGCGCGATAATCGTCACCTGTTGTGACCGGGGTGGGGACTTCAACTGTAAATGTGTGTGGGAACGGGCCTGAAGGGGAGATTCCGAGGATGTCCTTTCATACATCAAAGCATTGCAAGAATGTGTTACATGCAATAAAGATCATAAACCTGTGTATAAGAGGCCAGGTCTCAGAGATGCAGTTAGTGCACCTCGAGAGGATACCCTGTAGTCTGATTTGATGTGTGCTGCTCCGTCGGAATAAAACTTCTGTTTCCTGCCTTCCAGTCTCCAGCGCCTGCCTCTTTGTTTGGTAACTTGAATGGGTATAGAGGCGGTTAACGCCGGGCAACTCTGAAAAAGGTCATCTGCCCGTACCTTTTTTCTACACCACCACCAGTATCGCCGCCTCCTCCGGCCCCCAAAGACATTTCAAGTCTCCAGTTTGGGACTTCTTTAGTGTTTGCCCAAGAACGGAAAACGTAGCCATTTGTAGCATTTGTAAGCTTCGAGTTAGTCGTGGTAAGTTTGGTACCAACTATGGTACCGGAGGCCAGAGAGGTCATCTTAGGAGAGCGCACCCTGTCCAATGGTTTGCGCACCTAGAGGCGGTCAAGGAAGCCCGAATTGCACGTAATGAAAATGTTGATTTTTCATCTGATGATGACGAGGAGGAAGAAGACGATTCAAACACTTCACTTACACCCAGTACCCCTGTCAGCAGCACACCCCATGTGAGCCACACTAAGAGTGTGGGAGAGAGTGAGACATCAATGCGGAAAAGTTCATCAGCGAGCGTAACTGGGTCGAAGATATCATCATCATCCCGTAAATCCTTGGTCCAGGGCAACATTAAAAAGATGTTGTTTACAGAAGCGCAATATGAGCGCAACCACCCACTGACGCGTCTGTATAACACTAAGCTGGCTAAAATGCTAGCTCTGGACCTTCTCCCTTTTTCTTTTGTAGAAGGGGTTGGTTTTCTAGAATTAGTGGCAGCGCTCTGCCCTAAATGGAAGGTTCCTAGCCGGTTCTATTTTGCCCGAGTTGCGGTTCCAGTACTACATGAAGATGTTCTGAAGGTGATTGGGGCAGCTTTGCAGAAGAGTGCTGTTCACACTATACATCTGACAACAGACTTGTGGACCAGTGGCGCAGGCGCTGATTACATGTGCATCACTGCACACTGGGTCTCTTTTTCAGGGGCTAAAGCAAAGCTAACTGCAGGTGTTGACGCGGACATTGTTTTTAAAGCTGCTCGGAAACATGCAACACTAGCCATGTTTGGTTTGGAGAAACGTCACACAGCAGAAAACATTTTGGATGTCTTTAACACAAAGGTCCTTAAGTGGCTGTCCCCAACAAAACGCCAGGTTGGTTATGTTTCCACGGACAATGGCGCCAATATAGTTAAGGCAATGAGGCTGGGTGACTATTTCAGAGTGCCGTGTTTGGCGCACTGTATAAACCTGGTTGTCCAAAAACTCTTGGGTAATAAAGACAGTGCAGCGTACAGAGTATTGGACACCTGCCGAAAAATGTGCAACCATTTCAGCCATTCTTTTAAGGCCCGGAAGCAGCTGAGGAGCCTGCTATATCAACGTCAAATGCCAGTGAAAGCACTCATCCAGGAGGTGGTAACACGTTGGAACTCAACCTTCTACATGCTTGAGCGTCTGTATGAGCAGTATACGGTACTCGATCTATATTTCTTAACAGAGGGTACAGCTCAGGAGGACCTGAGGATGGGTGCGGCGCAATGGAACATAGTTCAAAGCCTGACACGCATGCTTCGTCCTTTTGAGTTCTTCACGCGTGCAGTCAGCAAGGAGGACTGTCATTTGGGAAAAGCTATCCCATTGTTGTACATGCCGGAGCACCAACTGAAGGAGGTGTGTTCTGTGTTTGAAAAAGATGTAAAAAACCAAGACTCTTTTGTTCTGGCTGAGAAATTATTAGAGCTCCTACAAGGTGATGAACGTCTTAAAATGATCCACTCAGAACAGCATTACATTTGTGCTACTATTCTGGATCCATGCTACAAAAAGGCGCTGGCAGGCCAAGCATTCTTTCCTTTTGATGATGAACATGTTCCAAACGTTGGCTAGCCTTGTCAGCCAAGAGGTTTGAAAAAGAACGGCAGAAAATTGAAGGAAATGGCAGTACATCAGCATCAGCAGGCCATCCCCAGTCAAAACAATCCACTTCTGCACCTGTGGCTGTGGCACAAGTGACCTCTCAGCCGTTAAAGACACCGGCAACCGGATCATCTGCACCAGACACAACAGAAACATTGGAGGCTGAAGAGGATTGGCTAGCTCGGCTTGGGTTTCGTTCTCAAAAGGTCAGAGGCACAGCAACAGCTAAGCAAAGTGGAGGAACCTTGGATGAGGACCTTGAGTTGATGGTGAAGGACTATCTGAATGACTCAACAGAGGTCTATGTTAATGCTGACCCATTGGCGTATTGGCATGGGAAAAAAGAATTGTGGCCACAGCTCACCAACCTGGCTTTAAACTACTTGTCTTGCCCACTCGCAAGCGTGTCTTCTGAACATGTTTTCAGTGCTGCTGGTGGCATTGTAACTTCCAAACGGAGCCGCCTCTCGCCCAAAAATGTGGAGAGGTTAACAATGATCAAGATGAATCAGCACCTCATACCACCAGATTTCAGAGTACGAGAAAGCGCGCCGGATGAAGACGAGGTGGACAGCAACATAGATGAGGGAATTTCTACTCTGTCAGGTGACACTGAGCTCACCCTGCCTGAATTCGCAGAGTATGATGACGAAGCCTTATTCTTATTCCTGGACCGTGATACCGAGCCCTGAAAATGAGACAACGAATCAATAACTTTCTTTTTCGTCCTTATTCACTTTTATTCCTGTGTGTCTGTCTTTCTTTGTTGTGCACAGTTAATATATTTCAAACTTTAATCAGATAATCACAAAAACAAGCCCATCAGCAGAACTGTCTTCACTTGTTTGCTAATTGATTTGAAGGTGCCGCAGTCTGCATTCCTCAGGTTCACAAGTTCAGAAGAACATGCTCCTCTATCCTCCTCCTCCAGACTCCTATTTCCATCAAAGCAGAGGGCTGGTTTACGCCCAATGAAGAAAGACTCAGCACTTGTGGGGGTGTTGTTCTACCTCTTTGCAGGTGAGTTGACGGCTCTGGGACCATTGTTGAGAAGCTCTAATACCGGATAAAAGTGGTTTGGACCAAATCCGAGGTGCAAATTTTTTAGTGTTTTTGCTGACTTGCTTGCCTTTGAGGTGCTCTTAGGGGGGGTTCCGTCTGTTTGTGGGTGAGTTTCGGGGTCTGTCAGCACTGCTGGGACACTCTAATCTTGATTGCATTTGCTTTTCAGGAAATCCGTGGTGGCAACCCCGACTTATGGCCTAGCTATGCAGCGCGTTTGGACCGAAGGCCGAGAAATATTGTAAGTAGGAGATGTTGCTTTTGGCCTGTTTGGGGGTGTTACGCTTTTTGGCGGGTGGGTTGGCGGGTCTTGGGGCATTCCTGGGAAGGTCTAATACCGGGTAGAAGTGGTTGGGACAAAATCCACGCCGATTTTGTTTTTGCTATTTCTGACATTTTGCTCAATGGGGCCTGTTTGGGGGGCTTCCTGGTGTTTGTGGGTGGGTTTCGGGGTCTGGGCGCACTGCTGGCTATATATACTTTACTTTGCAAGAGGTTTGAAGCAAATCCATGGTGGCAGAGGGGAGTTAGGGCCTAGCTGCAGAGCGCGCGTGGAGTGATTTGGGAAATTTGGAAAAAAATGACAAAGTCCCCATTTTTGTACTTTTGCTCTTTGGCTGTTTGGGGGTCTTCTACTCGTTTTTTCCTGGGTTGACGACTCTGGGGCCATTGCTGGGAAGCTGTAATACCGGATAAAAGTGGTTTGGACAAAATCCACGCCGATTTTTTTGGTGCTATTTCTGACATTTTGCTCAATGTAGCGTTTTCGGGGGCCTGTTTGGGGGGCTTCCTGGTGTTTGTGGGTGAGTTTCGGGGTCTGGGAGCACTGCTGGGACACTCTAATCTTGATTGCATTTGCTTTTCAGGAAATCCGTGGTGGCAACCCCGACTTATGGCCTAGCTACGCAGCGCGTATGGACCGAAGGCCGAGAAATATTGTAAGTAGATGTTGCTTTTGGCCTGTTTGGGGGTGTTATGCTTTTTGGCGGGTGGGTTGGCGGGTCTTGGGGCATTCCTGGGAAGGTCTAATACCGGGTAGAAGTGGTTGGGACAAAATCCACGCTGATTTTTGTTGTTGCTATTTCTGACATTTTGCTCAATGTAGCGTTTTCGGGGGCCTGTTTGGGGGGCTTCCTGGTGTTTGTGGGTGGGTTTCGGGGTCTGGGCGCACTGCTGGCTATATATACTTTACTTTGCAAGAGGTTTGAAGCAAATCCATGGTGGCAGAGGGGAGTTAGGGCCTAGCTGCAGAGCGCGCGCGGAGTGATTTGGGAAATTTGGAAAAAAATGACAAAGTCCCCATTTTTGTACTTTTGCTCTTTGGCTGTATGGGGGTCTTCTACTCGTTTTCTCCTGGGTTGACGGCTCTGGGGCCATTGCTGGGAAGCTCTAATACCGGATAAAAGTGGTTTGGACAAAATCCACGCCAATTTTTTTTTTTGCTATTTCTGACATTTTGCTCAATGTAGCGTTTTCGGGGGCCTGTTTGGGGGGCTTCCTGGTGTTTGTGGGTGAGTTTCGGGGTCTGGGAGCACTGCTGGGACACTCTAATCTTGATTGCATTTGCTTTTCAGGAAATCCGTGGTGGCAAACCGGACCTATGGCCTAGCTACGCAGCGCGTTTGGACCTAAGGCCGAGAAATATTGCAAGTATGAGATTTTGCTTTTGGCCTGTTTGGGGGTGTTATGCTTTTTGGCGGGTGGGTTGGCGGGTCTTGGGGCATTCCTGGGAAGGTCTAATACCGGGTAGAAGTGGTTGGGACAAAATCCTCGCGGAAAAGCCTTTTGGCACTTTTTGTAACTTAGGGTTCGTTAGGGTTAGCCCTAGCAGCAGGATTTCATGTGTTTCGGGGTGTTCTAGATTTTTGCAACTGAATTCTGGGGTCTTAGAGCACTCGTGAGAATGTGTAATTTTGGTTGCAAGTCATTTGAAGAAAATCCATGGTGGGAAAGGGGGGATTTGGCATAGTTAAAGAAAGCCTTTGCCACTATTCTTAACTTAGGGTTCGTTAGGGTTAGCAGTATTTCTATTGCATGTGTTTGGGTGGGGGGGTTTTCGAGTCTTGGAGCGATGCTGGCTATCGATACTTTTGCTTGGTTGCTTGCAAGTGGTTTGAATGCAATCCACGGTGAGTAAGGGGGTACTTGGGCCTACTTTTACTTTCAAAGTACGTTTTGTCACCAGTTTTCTGCTAGGCCTCGTTTTTTGAGATTTGATTGGGGGTCTTCTACATTTTTGCGACTGGCTTTAGTAAGGGTCTGGGTGGGAGCACTGCTGGGAAGATCTAATTTTGTTCTAAAACACAGTTTACAGTACACCTAGCTTGAGGGGAAAGATCCGTTACATTAATTTGCCCATACTTATTTATCCTTCAAAAGGTGACTCAGACAGAGTACGCACTTTCAAAAATATTGTACTGTCTACTTGGAAAATCAAAGTGTGACATTTTGCACTCCACAGCCTACATACCTTATATTTATTTATCAGTGGTGTTGTAATATTATATCACTTCCTGTTTTTCGTTGAATAATTACAGGCCGGGTTTCAGTCTGTGCAATGGGGCAAAAAGGATGGAGTCAGGCTTCACATTAGCGAGCCACAATTCAGCATCAGGCAGGCAGCGGACAGGGTGTCTTCTGGTCACCAACATTGATGGACGAAGTGTCAGCTGCAATGGAGGAGTGCCGCTAATGAGAGGATTTTTTTTCTGCATGCAACTTACTTACCAAATTCAACAGGACAACTACAACAACATACAGATACAGCATCCTTTGTGTTTTTCTCTGACTGTGACTGCATTTCTTGGATCTCTCTCTGCTTCTAAATTGATCCCTTAACACATCACTTAGTCCACTCCACTATCACATCTGCACCACACATAGTCATTTGTAAGTGCTCCTACGTAATTCGCAAGTCGCAGCACGCCCCAGCCCGTAGAGGACTGGGATGGCCCCAACGATGAAGCATGTCACCAAGGGGCAACCCTGGTGAGTGAGGGGACACCTAGAAAAAGAGCAATTTCTCCTTTTCTATCTACTATACCTTCCAGACCAACCCCATTGAGTGTTGTGAATGGATTTATAGTGACCAGCAAGGCTCTCAGGTATCTGGCAACAGAGACCTTATGTTGAATATAGTTATCAATAATTCCACACACGCCCTGTACTGTCGCATTCTTTGTTCCACAGTTGTCGAAAGTACTACTTACTTTTCACTGACATGCATGCATTAGTGCATGCACTTTCAAAGATTGATGGATAGGTTTGTACCCAAAGATTTGTTTATGTTCACAATTGTTTGTCTATGCTGTGCTATTTTTTCTTGTCTCCCAAAACCTTTCCCAAAAACCCCCGTACCCATCCATTTTTCAAACCCTAACCCTCTTCCCCCGGGCTGTGTGGTTTTGATTGATGTGTGACTAAATTACAGCAATAAATCCACACACTTGCTGGGGAGGATAAGGTGATAGCAACAGGCTGGTGAAGAAATCCGAGGATATATTCTTACTCTGCTTGACAAAGACCCATGGCTAATGTCAAAGAACTTCAACCGAATTAGTTATACTTTACCATTTGTTAGGCTACAATGTGGCACTGTTCTAGTGTACTTCTGTCACCTGCTTTATTCTCTATTGTACCGTTGTATTGCTCAGGAGGACAAACCAGATTTCATTTTCTTTTTTTTCATAGGCATGCAACTGCCACTGTGTCACACCACTAGTACCACCGCTATGAGGAAATTTTATCCGCCCAGGATTGCCAACCTTATTCGCTGTTTCCCGTGGAGCCAGCCCTGGGCCTAGCCCTACTTGCAAACAGAAATTACAGGTAAGATAGGCGTTTGGTTGGAGGTAGTATAATGGAGTATTAGGAGAGACGAGAGATTGGATTGACGGTAGTACTACTAAAGTCCTAGGACTATTCAGGAAAACAAACTTACTGTTAAACCCCCACCCACCAGACTCAAAAGCAGTAAAAAACAGGTATGGTCAGATAAAGTTTCAAAAAGTATATTTTTATAGCCCTAACAAAATAATCTCCAGCAAGACCCTCCCTAACCCCAACGATTGTCCTTCAAAAGTCCCCCAAAAACCCAACTCCCAATTCCCACCCCCCAAAAGTCTCTAAAAAAGGGGCAAGGGACACTATGGCAGGGTGCTGTTGGATTTAGCAGCCAGGGCATCATGCTCCTTGCGGAGGGTGGCAAGTACGAAGCGGAGGCCCTCCACCGAGTTCTTATAGTTATGGACCTCCTGCTCCAGGTAGGACAGTCTGAGGGATAAGCGGCGCCGGTGTGCCTTGCAAATCCTGTGAGGGGCAGCTGCTTTCTTTGCTGCTCGGCGGTGGCGTTTGGCTTTGGTAGCCCGGCTCCGTACCGCTGGAGCACTGCGCTGGCTGGCAGCCCGCACGGAGGAGGATGCAGCTGTCCCAGTGGACGTTGTTGTTGTACAAGACTGCGTCTCCTCCTCCTCCAGGGCCACCAGCCGCCGATATTCAGCGACAGTGGCATCCAGCCTCCGTTGCCGGGCCATTCGAGCCAGCTCCTTCCTCCTTGATGGTGTCTTGGATTTGGAAGGAGCAACTACATGAAGAAAGAAAGACATAGTCTGTAACCAATGCTCCTTAAGATTAACACAAAATGATTGAGCAGAAAGTTGTCACAGTACAAGTAGCAAATTGAAAGCACAGTACATAACTATTGAGGACAGTATCTATGTAACCTCCGACTTCTTCATCCTTGCTCTAACATTAGTGGGAGTTTAAGGAACAAATTCTACGAGCACTATGGACTTCCATTACAGTCGACTATGACAGTACACCACTCTTATTCTTCTTCTTCTCTCTTGTTTAGGAAAATTGGTACGTTATCTTATGCAAGCCAGCATAATGCCAGCGCAGTGAACTTGCACCCGAGAAAAACAGACGCACACCATGGTGAGTGAGACAGACTTGCGTTACTGTACCGGTCCAGTACATGCAGGTGGTGAAGCTCTTACTTTTCTATTACGGGTGGCACTGAGAATACTCTGTTAAAAGGGCTACTGCTTAATTAATATAGCTTTCACCCTACAGTGCAAATGAGTATTAGAAAAGGAAAATGAAGAAGCTAAATTATCTGATTATCTATCACTTCACATGGGATGTATTTGATGACATATGGGATGACTTTAGGTGCTTTGCTTATTATTGAGTGAACAGTGATACCCCCACACATGAATGACGTACTACTACTAAACTAAAGTTATTAAGAGAGGTAGGGAGTGTCCACCGTAATAACCGGATATATGCTGTGCTTGCAGTTGCAATACAAACTACTGCTACTATTCATGGTAGTATTTGGACAACGTTACAACTTCTTTTCCTTGCCTTTCCTACACTGGAACGGACGTGCGGGTGCGGTGTTACATGCTCTTCAAAGTAACACTTAGTTCATCCAGTGGCCGTCTACTCTCTCTAGATACACATATGCTATCTAAGAGTCAGATAGTACCATGAATGATCCAGGCATCCATCCATTCAAAGTATATGCACACATACAGTTTCTGTCTCACCCACCCAGGCTGTTCTCCTTCCACCCATCCTTGCTTCATCATTCACCCAGCCATGCACCATACCATATTCTTTCCTTCCCAGCCACCTCGGGGACCAAGCAAACACATATCATTCTTCTTTGCCAGTCATCATTACATTTCTCGTCCTTCCACACTTACTTACACCCTTCTTTCGCTTTTCGTTCATCCCATCCATCAAGTTCACCTCAGATCTGATTGGGATTCTTCTCGCCAAAAACTTCACAGCTAAGTCGAAGTACATTTAGAGGAGGCTACTACCTGCTTTATTTATAATACACCCGTGCAGAAAGCACACTCTGCAGTCTTCAATCTCAATGACTAAGGAATGTATAGCTTACCTCTGCCCGCCACCGCCGTGTGAACCCTCACAGGCATGTCCTTGTCCGGCACTTGCACCGCCTCCTCCCCAGAGTTGTCCTCCTCGTCCAATGCCACCACCACCTCCGCGCTGGCCCCGTCTCCAGATGTTCCACTTACAAAGTACATTTAATAATGTTAGAATACACCACTCACTACTATATAATATTTGGTCTAGGAGGAAGAAAGAAATGTGAAAAAAACAGTATACAATTTAATAATTTATGACTGTGTACTCTAAAGTAAAAACGTCCCTTTTTCCAGGGAAGGCTGTTGTCTTGCTGCACTTTTTGGCAAAACTGATGAATGTTTGCTTTTTACTTTTTAACACGCACCACTTTTTCTCCTAACAGACAGAAGCTTGACTTCTAAGAACACCAGCAGGATCAAGTTCAAACCAGGTGAGAGCTCGGCTCGACCACAAGAAATGTGTCCAATTAATCGTCAGCACTAAGCACTTTTCCATTTCCAGTTAAACGTTTACTTTTATGACAAACTTGATTTCAATAAATGTGTTTACTATTAATAAAGCTTTTAAACTCAAATAGACTCTGTGGTTTTTGGTCCTCCAGGCTAGAGTGGATGAGCTAAGGGTTTTGGAATTTTTGCAAGCATAAGTCCGTGCCTCTGCCATCGGTGACTTTGGGAGCTAAATGACTCTGCCACACTATCTAGTCAGTAAGGAGATTGGGGGTTCAAGTACAAAGTCTTTTATCACTGAGGTATGCGGAAAGTCTAACAGCACCTATTATAATTGATAAGCTAAGCAATGCATTATTTAGTGTCCATACTTCTGTTTGTGCAGATTTGTCCCTGCAACAGTAGTAGAATGGATTGTCCTCCTATCCAAACCAAAAGTAAAGTAGTATCTTATTCTTTCTTGGTGGTCATTCGCCTTTTTATTGTTGGCAATTGTCAAAGCATAAACATTTAGAATACTTGAAAAGACATTATGGACAATCCCAGAGGACTGCACTCAGTGCATAGAGCTATTGCTGACTAGAATGGGAGTCCAATGGAAATGCCAAATGTGCAATCTTAGTTAGCTACACAGACAGACTAATAAGAATAAT
Organism: Lissotriton vulgaris; assembly: GCF_964263255.1. Taxonomy (NCBI): domain Eukaryota; kingdom Metazoa; phylum Chordata; class Amphibia; order Caudata; family Salamandridae; genus Lissotriton; species Lissotriton vulgaris. The sequence continues at coordinate 894,404,786 of NC_141696.1, forward strand.
CTAGTAATACTACACGGAGTCATAGTCGAGGCAGGATAAGAATTTAGATCCTGTCTACAAGAAGATCAAAGACGATTTAGAAAAAATCGAATGAGGAACGCTAGGAAAAAATAAGTACTCTATATTAAAAATAAAACTTACTGGGGCCAGCAAAGGAGCCCTCGCCTGCCCGGTCCTGGCCTGCATCGTCAACAGCGCCCTCCTCCTCCTCCTGTGTCCTCCTCTTGCCCCTGGGGGAAGCTGATGTACAACATGAAAGAAAGAAAAACAGAAAACATGGATGATATTTGTCAACCAAATCAAACATTTCAAAAGAACTAACAAAATATTTTTGCGAAATAGCAAATAGACAACTACTCCACGGGATATATTATTGACCAATCTCATGTGGTCGACTACGTTATTACTTTAGTATTGCTTGATTTGCGGACCGTCGAATTGGAAATTACCTTATGTAACTCACTAAACAAAGTACTAAAAAGGTTTGCCTAGGATTGTCAGGCAGCAGTCCGCAGCACGCGAAGTGACAGCCAAAGTCCATTGTGATTGAAGATCAGCGACAACACTAAAGTTTCCTACTACATTAACCAGTCATTAAAATACTCAAACTATTAATCCACCACCACTATTTCTTCTTATCGCCATGTGTACAAAGGAAGGACTGGACTTGAGTCTGTAGGGGCTGATTTAGAAGCTCCTTGCGGCTCTTTTGCTCCATTGTTGCGTGACTTTTGTGACGCAGCGACAGCACAAAAGAGGCGCAATGGTGCGGCGTATATTAACAACGTGACGCATATGGGAGATGCATCACGTTGTAAAGCCCTGCGCCAATAGGGGGCGTACCGGCGCAAGGGAGGGCGTTCCTGCGCAGGAACGGATCCTAAAAGTGGCTGAGGGAAATCTACAAGATTTCAATCAGTCACTTTGAGGACAATGATGCGTGACTCAAACCCTGCGCCTGCTTGAAGCAGACGTACGGCTTGACGCAGCATTGGGGAGATAGGGCACCCCAGAGCATTGATGGAGCTGCACCATCGTTGCGACGCAACTCCAGCAATGCGCCGCCTTTACGGCACAGATGCGTAACGCTTTGGTGACGTTTTGGGCCCATGGTGCGCCGCATTGTAAATACGGCGCACCATGGGTGATGGTGGCGTGACGCACAATTACTGGCGCATCCCTGCTACTTTGCAGGGATGCGCCGGTAATTAAAAATCTGAACCTTAGTGTGTAGCATTACGCAGTTCTTTAAACTACACTCCTACATAATTTCACAGGCCAATGAAATGAACACAAAATCTAAAACAAATAAGCATTGTAGCAACACTACTGAGAAGAAGGAGAGCAGTGTACCTGAAATGCACAGAAGATTTTGAAATATAATTTACCTACAATGCAATGAGCAGCATTATTGCTCTTGGTAAAAAACAAAAATTTGCAATATAATAACACAGCAGGAGAAAACATAGTAGTAAAGAAATAGCTACTACTACTCACCAAGCCCAGGGATCTCAAGGCCAAGGAGGTCGAGCAGATCTCGCTCACGGGTCAGGACATCCGTCCAGCGGTGGGTGGCCTGGTTGTAGGTGCGCCAGACCCGAGAGTGGTGGTAAATGGCCTGGCACACCTTCTCCCACCGCTTCCGGCGCTCCCGAGCCCCGTACCCGGCACTGATCTTGCCGCCTCCCATGATGGTCCTGTGGAGGCGGCGCTGAACATAAAAAATGAGTTGGCCCACCTCCTCCGGGGTAAAGATCTCCCTGGGTACGACCTCCTCCCCCCTCAAACGCCCGCACGGGAGCCGGACACGGGGTGCGGGACCCTTCCCCTTCTCGGGATGCTTCCCGGCTCCCTTCACCATGGTCTGGGCGGAAAGGAATAAAGAAAATAGAATAGGGAAGAGAAGAAAAGAAAAGAGTTTAAAAAAGTAGTTTAAAATTAACCAAAAGTAGCAGCAAACACAAAAATATAGGGCTAGAAAAATAGAGGGATAGATAATAAGTAAAATAGATCAAAAAAACTTCAAACAAGCAAAGGATGGCAGAGATTGACAGAGGATACAAAGACCATGCCCAGAACCATAGCAATGAATGAGAAACAAGATGGCCCCGCCCGTTCACGACGGCACGGGTAAGTTCGCGCAAGATTTTCCTTGCGATTACGCTCGAAACTGTACTGGCAATCCGCAGACTTTGCGAGATTACACTTCGCGCCCGGAAACGGAAATACGTCAGGCAAACAAGATGGCCGCGCCCTTGAACGACCGCGAGGGTAACTTCGGGCCTCGCGCTACGAGCGGCTCTCAAAAACGCACAAAACCTTGCCAACTAACACGCCGCAAAAAAACAAATTGCATATTCGCACGAATTTGTGGCTTCCGAATCCGATCTCGCGCAGGTTCGCGCCCCGCGAATCCCGCGAAATTGCAGAAAAATGAGTTTTTTAAAACTGAAAGCACTCGGCAGGGGCAAGAGTTCAAACTCATCATTAGTAACAATTCCCTGTAGTGCTTCCTGACTGGGGCCCCTCCAGAATTCAGTTGCTAGTTGCAACAATTGTATGACCCTGCTCTGACCCTCACAGCAGGCTCATAGAATAGCTACAAGTAGGCCACAAAGGTCCTGGGAAAAAAAAATGCACTGCAACAGAAAGCAAATTACAGATAAGGAAGCAGGTGCCAGACTGGAATTTTAAAACAGTGACACATTAATAAACTAACCGCAAATTAATTCATGTCAGTTGAAGCAGGGCTGGTGTGCTTGCTTTTCCCCCCCATAATCTACAGTGATGATGAACCAGAGGGTGGCATTGATGTAACAGAGGGTTGCAGTGGTGAAACAGAGGGTGCTGGGAACCTGTGATGATGAACCAGACGTAGAAACAACATAATCGCGACCGTTGCATGCCGAAATGTAAGTTCGCAATTGCGAACTGGTACGAAACCTTCGCGAACTGGCAGAAATCCTTGCGAACACAAAAAAATAAATCTGCAAATTCGCTAGAATTCGCGGATTTTGCAGATTGCGAGTTCGCAAATCCGCAAAATTCGCGAACGCGAGATTCGCAAAATTCGCCCATACTTACAATAGGTTAATCGCTCGGAAATGCATGACCTATTGCATTTAAACCCACACAGAGCCACACACACAAAGCCACCCACACACACAAACAAAGCCACCAACACACAAACACACAGAGCCCCACACACACACACACAGAGACCCCCCCCACACACACACAGAGTCCCACACACAAACACAGAGCCCCACACACACACAGCCCCACACACACAAACAGAGTCCCCCCCACACACACACACACACAGAGACCCCCCCACACACACAGAGCCCCCCCAAACACAGAGCCCCACACACACACACACAGAGAGCCCCCCCCACACACACATACAGAGCCCCCCCACACACACACAGAACCCCCCCACACACACAGAGCCCCCCCCACACACACACACACAGCCCCACACACACACAGACATACACACACACACACACACAGAGCCACACACACACCCAGAGCCACACACACACCCAGAGCCACACACACCCCCAGAGCTACATACACACACAGGAGAGCAAGCACAGCGAGGGGGCAGGGAAGCAAGCACAGCCAGGGGGCAGGGGAGCAAGCACAGCCAGGGGGCAGGGGAGCAAGCACAGCCAGGGGACAGGGGAGCAAGCACAGCCAGGGGGCAGGGGAGCAAGCACAGCCAGGGGGCAGGGGAGCAAGCACAGCCAGGGGAGCAAGCACAGCCAGAGGGCAGGGGAGCAAGCACAGCCAGGGGGCAGGGGAGCAAGCACAGCCAGAGGGCAGGGGAGCAAGCACAGCCAGGGGAGCAAGCACAGCCAGGGGGCAGGGAAGCAAGCACAGCCAGGGTGCAGGGAAGCAAGCACAACCAGGGTGCAGGGAAGCATGCACAGCCAGGGGACAGGGGAGCAAGCACAGCCAGGGGACAGGGGAACAAGCACAGCCAGGGGGCAGGGGAGAAAGCACAGCCAGGGGGCAGGGGAGCAAGCACAGCCAGGGGAGCATGCACAGCCAGGGGAGCAAGCACAGCCAGGGTGCAGGGAAGCAAGCACAGCCTGGGTGCAGGGAAGCAAGCACAGCCAGGGGGCAGGGAAGCAAGCACAGCCCGGGTGCAGGGAAGCAAGCACAGCCAGGGGGCAGGGGAGCAAGCACAGCCAGGAGGCAGGGGAGCAAGCACAGCCCGGGAAAACCAATCCATGTGGAAAAACATCTAAACATTGCCATGAAAGTCAAATTGTGAAAAATGCCCAAATAATGTGCAATAAATACATGACAAAAATAAATCAATGATGAGTAAACACAGATTTGTAGCAAGAACGAATGATTTAGTGTCAAAAACAACCTTTTGCTCCCTGACTCACTCAAATGAGAGATGCACTTTTCCAGTATGTTCCTCAGCCATTAAAACAACATACTTTCTTAATAATTACTTACTTTGCCTTATGTTTTAATGAGAGGCCTGGAGTGGGGAGAGTACGGTAAGACCGGGTCACAGCAATGTGTTTCTCTGCAGTGTTTCCATTCATGGAGGTGGACCCAGATCTGAAAAGGAGGAGGAGGGACGGGCAGCAGATCACACAGCTCAGACCCCAGCAGCAAACAAACAGGCAAACACACACAAACACAAACAGAATTACCCCCAGGAGCGCATGCCTGCATGAAGGGGACAGAGAGAGGGGCGACTCCCTGCCAGAGCCTTGGACTGCAGAGGCGGACAGGGGCGCCTGACCCTGGACCACTGCAGGCTCGCTCAGCTGACTCTCTCAGCCGTGAGGGGAAGTCGGCTCGTTGGCAGTCCTCCATCCCCTTCTGCACGTGCCCCGACTTTGCAGAAATCTACCCTGGTCCTTCCAAGTGAGAGACTGCTGGGAGATGGGCGGCCCCACTAGCAGGCAATCATAAACACAGGTATCAGTGAGAAGGAGGTGTGAAGATGGGCAGGTGGGGCAAGAGAAAGCTAAAGTTCAGAAAAACGAAATGGAGCAAATGCAGGGAAAAAAGTAGAATTTTGAAACAAGAGTTAAGGGTGCACTTCCCATAATCGGGCTGGTTATAGCGCCTGAAAGGTTGTGTGCCTGGGAACGGGACCGAAGGGCAAAGGGGTGGTTGTTCACGGGGGTTAAGCAGGTGTGCCAGGAGGCGATGGACCAGGAGTCGAATACTTGGGAAGGAGTTGGCCCATAATGGCAGGTTAGTGTTGTCAACAGAGGCGGGGTTTGATCGGAGGGAAGAGAGAAAGGTGAACGGGGAGGGAGTGGTGAACAGATGGGAAAGGAGATGGAAATGGAAGACAAACGAATGGCGAGGGATGTGGGTCACTTGAGGGGTTCATGTCGATGATATCCCTGGGGTTGGAGATTGAGCAGAAAGCTGGGGAGCCAATGTAAGGCGAGATACACGTTGGGACTTGCAGAGAGCAATGCCTCATGAGAGATGTTGGGGTGAGTGAGAGGTAGCCAAGGGGAGTACGGGACAGGATAGATATAATGGGGGATTGATTACCTGCACTTCAAGCAGGGGTGCATTCTCCCCAGTATTGCCACGTGTGGCGGCATGGGTTGGCCTGGGCTGCTGCATGCTGTTATGGGGCTCGCCAGGGCCCGAGTTTGTCTCTTCTAGTGGCCGCACCTCCATGCCTGAATCCGTGAGAGTTGATCCCTGGTGTAGGAAGGCTCGGCATCCTGAGGAAGTGCACAGGGTGGGACCGGCAGCCACTCTCAGACCACCGGCAGGAAAGGGCGCTCCAGCCAGCGCTCCCGCAGCACTCGCAGAAGAAAACGAGCCCTGTCTCTGGACAGTCTGCTCTGGGAAAATCCCCCCCCCTTCTCTTTGACTTGTGTGCCTAGTCCTTGGGAATCAGCAGGGGTGCTGGGACACTGAGGCTAAGAGGAAAGGGGGTAACTTACCTGGAGTGGCAGTGAGGCTGTTCCGGGCAACAACACCAACAACAACAAAAATGGCGGCCGCAAACGTCCAAAATTTTCAGAATCGGGGGCGTGATTTTGCATTCTGTATGACGGATGACGTCACAGGGCAAAAGAACACAAAAAACACGCCCCCGAATCCGAAAAGGACGGGGCTTCAACCGAGTGTCTCCCCTCTCCTCCAATGGCTGGCCTCCATTTAGGAAGCCAGCCAATGGAGAAGAGAGGCGGGTTCAAGCCCCCCTAACTCAAAAACATAAAATCTTCGGACTCTGCCCACTGCTTCGCAGTGCGACGGTCCTCGACCTAAAAACTAAATGGAGATTATTTCACTGTCAGGACAATGTACACACCTTAGTACATATCTTCCCTCTGACAAGCACTGCACCCTCCCATAGGGTTACCTGGACCTACCATAGGGGAGTCTGATGTGTATAGAAAGCGAAGGGTAAGGTCGGGCAAGTGGGTGCACTTGTCAGCACAACATGGCAGTTTAACAAACTCTGCACAGGCCTGGGTTCACTTTTTAAGGCTACTTGTATGGGTGGCACAATCAGTGCTGCAGGGCCACTAGTAGCATTTGCATTACCAGCCCTGGCACATATAGTACAATTTACTAGGGACTTTACTAGTAAGGCAAACATACCAATCATGGACAATCAATTACCATTATACTTTATACAGGGAGCACTTGCACTTTGACACTGTTTAGCAGTGGCAAAGTGTCCAAAGCATCTAAGTTGGCATCCCCATGTCAGAAAAAAGGTCTAGGGGGGAAGCAAAATGTTTAGGGACTTTAGACAAAAAGAGCCAAGTCCTACAGCTACCACATCTGCTCTGCAGGCGCAGTCCGTGCAGGTAACAATGGTGGGGTGGTGGGGCCAAGTGGGAGGGATTTCAAGGGACGATGCAGAGGGAACATTAAATGAAGAAAATAATTTATTTCCTCCCAGCATTGTCCCTCGAAATCCCCCCCATGCGGCCCCACTGCCCCATCACTGTTACCTTCACCGTGTCTGCTGCAATGAGATCTCTTATCTCCTCTAAAATACCCCTTTGTCTTCTTTTAACTTGGAGACCATTTACATTTGATGACTTCATTTTGATACCTTTCCTATGACAATCCTTAGTCCTTTTCTGTACCATACCAGGCTATTTCTATTATACACTGCCCCACCCATCTATACTACTATAATAAAGAAAGAACTTTCAGCCTTTGAGGCGGGTAAACTCGGGAACCACAGCACCAATTCACACACCTGATACACCGTTGGAATCCTCACGGTGTGTAGATGGTTATAGGCTATATAAATTTGTTTAAAAAACGTTATTTAAAATTTTTTACAGTAAAAGAAAAAGTAGTGCCTCCTGAGTAGCGCCGGCCGTGATGTGCGTGCTCACGTCAGGAGCGCGGGGAGGAGCGGCGTCCAGGAGCGCGACGAGGAGCAGCGGACATGGCACGGGGGAGGAGCGGTGATGTGAGGAGTAGCGGACAGGCCAGCGGCGGTGTGAGCAGCGGACAGGCTGGAGGAGCGGTGGCTGAGGTAAGAGAGCGGCGGACATGGCGCGGGGGAGGAGCGATGACGTGAGAAGCAGCGGACAGGCCAGCGGCGGTGCGAGCAGCGGACAGGCGGGAGGAGCGGCGGCTAAGGTAAGGGGACGCATGTCGGGGCAGGCGAGGGACGGGCTGAGCGGGGGCCCGGGCTGCAGGAGAAAAGAGAATGATCCTGTGTTTTTATGGTGAAACAGCAATCATTAACACACCTCTAGGCAAAAAAGATTAGCTATGATGTAAGCTTTTCCAGCCAATGCACACTCTGTAGAGCGGATTGGTCAGCTGTACACCTCTGCAAACAAGAACAGACATATTTAAAGCAGTATATCAGCAGCGGACAGGCGGGAGGAGCGGCGGCTGAGGTAAGGGGACCCATGTCGGGCAGGCGGGGGTCAGGGCAGGCGGAGGACGGGCCGGGCGGGGGCCTGGGCTGCTGGACAATGTCGGGGCGGTCGGGGGTCGGGGAAGCTTGTTGCTCCCGGACAAGGTCGGGACGGGTTGCTAGTTTAATATAAATGTAAATGTAAATCCAGTACTTGTATTGCACATGAATCACCCCCAAAGGGGTATCTCAGCACTGGGGGCCATTGGGAAGATTAATTAAATAGACAGCAATCCTTGAGAGTCATTTAACAAACAAAATTCATTATTACAAAAATCATCATGAACATGAACGAAAAATTCAATATAACAAAGGACAAGGTTATCTCAGAAAAGTTTCCTTTTATAAAAACTTTGTTTTACACTTTTCAAGCATCTTTTTTATATTTTATGGAAATTTTTGTGCAGGACATAGAAATATGTACAGTAAGAAATATATATATATGTATAATTCATATATGGCAACCAAAACTGCTGTGAGAAATTCTATATTTACAACAGTGTATTACACCTTCAGCGTATTAGTATGGACTCAACAGATATTGCCATACAGTATCATCAGAATACAATATTCATAAATTTCTTCAGTTTTCAACAAGGCTATATTCACAAACAGAGGGTGTAGTAGTGTCGACGTTTCGGTCTCTCAGGGTTAGTTCCACAAGACCATCCTCAGGACCAAAGAGGTTGCACCAAATCTAATATAAAACACAACATATGCAATTCACTATATACAAGAGACCACCTTATACCTATGTACAACAATGATCGTCTGCTTACACCAAAACAAAACACCCGGGTGAACCAGATTTATCCCACAAGTGTATCGCATGATATGTGATAACTACAACCAACACCCTATGTGTTAAATATCTAGCCAATGGTACTCACTAGACACAGCGTGTCACCAATACATCACTAAGTCCTAAAAAACAAAAATCAAAACTTCAAAAAACATAGCAAATTCAAAAGCAATTCACTTAAATTAAACCTAAACAACACTATCATCACTATCAGCTATCACTCTTACCTCCAGCAAGTAGCCACTTGCTAGAAATGTCCTCGTCACTTCAAAGATAATCTTTAGTTTTCCACAATGCATCAATTCTGCAAAACACAACCGTAACCCCATATGTTAAATATGGTGACCCGCATCAATATCAAAGTAGCTTAGTAGACAATAATCATTAGTAGATTAAGCTTACTTAAATGCGGCAACCACACAGTCTCCAGTTATCCAGCATTTGGTATTTCGGCATCTACACGAGAACGACGCGGAGCTCTAACCTTTAACCTGGTGAGACTACGTCAGAGCGTCTCTCTAAAACGTGGCGGCCATCTTGGAACCCCCTACGTTATCATATGCTGCTATGTGAATCATATCCAATACGCCACATATTTAAACAAGTGTGTAATCAATACTGTTCGATGGTAAGAAACAACATAGTTCTCAAGACCCTTAAGGAAGTTAGAGGGTAAAGGGCTAGAAATGTAGAGGTATTACTGCCTCTAAAAGGACAATTCCCACACTCCTATTGTCTACGTCAAAAAAGTGTCGGCCATCTTATGAGGTGGAACAAATGTTTCAACAAAATAAATATGTGAAAATCAACTTTTCAAATGAACAACATTTGACTCTAAAAACTCTTGCTGGTCGGGATGATATTTTGATTAAACCGGCCGACAAGGTTGAAAGTATCATTGCTCAAGATAAAACTAGTTATGATTCTGAAGTCTTACGACAACTGGGCAATGTTGCCCATTATGTCAAATCAGCTGGGGACCCTACAATGAATATCAGAAAAAATATATTATTGGTCACACAGGCTGGACTTGATGGCTTGTGGCTTAGTAAAAAGGAATTTGAATATTTAAACAGGAAAGACTTTACCATTCTGGCGTTTTACACGCTGCTGAAAATTCACAAAAGTGACACACAACCTCCCGAGATACCCATAGTGGCAGGATGTCAATCTATCTTACAACCCCTGGCAGAATATGTAGACTTTTTCATAAAACCTTACGTTCCTCTGACCAAATCTTTCACAAAAGACAGCACGAGCGTGATTACATTACTGGAGGGTGAACCTTTCAATGAACAGATTAATATCTTGGTAACAATGGACATAGAGAGTCTTTACACAAATATTCCACTGTTGTGAACGTATCTAGGATGAGGTTCCGTGACAATCGTGATGGTGTTTTTGACTCGGTCGAATATGGACGAGTTTGGTATCTATGAACCGCAAATGACGAGTTTAGTGGGTGTACGCGTTTTCGCTACGCTGGCCTGAACCGTTCATCTTATTCGTGGGTTTCTTCGTCTGAACCCACGGGTTCCATTTTAGATACGGCATCCATTTTGTCTCTTGCCCTCAAGTAGCCAGCGAACGGACACTGTCCGATTCGTGACCCTGGGATTCCCAAGCTCTTGCGGAAGACACGTGTTCCTTCGAGGGTGTCTTTATGATGAGGGGGATGACACTGCAAAGGCAGATGGCCCAGCTCGAGGCTCATCTTGCCGTGCCGGTCTATTGTTTCAGCCGTGCATGCATTAGGCACGAATCCTTTGATCCTGCAATCGTGTTTCCGATATTGCCCCCTACACTCTTTTCCAATCTGTTGTCTATGTTTGTCTTCCTTGCACCTGTTTCTGTCTCTTTACTTAACTCATTTACAGCTAGAATGGAATGTACTTAATGATGGGATAACGTACTTTTACAGTTGGGAACCAGCGATGCTACTGTAATTATGTTCCGGGCTCCTGAATACATGAAAGCAACCCTTTTGAAGTTTACTGTGGGAACTGAATTGTAACCTTTTGTTCTCCATGTTGTGCTATGACTGAAATATGTATAAAAGGAGCGATCCACTGTTGCAATTTGAAGCAGTCTCCCAGAACCTACACGTGGTGTACTTCTTGCGATTTCTGTATTCCCTGCAGTAAATAAACCTTGATCTTTGACGCCGAAGGAAGTGTCCCGTGTCTCTGTGATTTGTACGCCGGAACAGGTAACCCACGAAGGTTTCAGGTGTTGTCCCCTGGCACCGCTGGGCCTTAGAATAGCCCAGTCCTTCAGTTGGCGCCCAACGTGGGCCGACATCAGCGGTACCGGTCCAAAGCCCGACGATCGTGAGGAACTTTGTGTGAAATCTCCGAGGGAAGGTGCACCCCGCTTCATCGATCCTGTTGTCGAAATAAGTGGCCCGAAGACTTTTCCCGCGAAGATTCCCGCCTCCTGACGGCTGCGACGGACTGATGCCCTGACTGTCGACCTGTTTTAGCGCCTGGCGTAGTCCTTTGTACGGCGAGACGATAGACGGGCCTTCCTGGTGACGCCATTGCTCTTTCAGTTAAGTATTTGTGGGTCGCTCCCAGAGTCCTTGGTTGTTGTTTGAAACTTGGTTGTTTGCATGGTTCCATTGCATTTGTGGTTCTTAGTTATTGGTTCTTAGTTGTTGGGTTTTATTTGACGATTGCAATTGCCAAAAACCGAGGGTCTTGCATTTTTGCGAGGACATCGTAATTCGATAACCCTTGAAGTTTGTAAACTCGGTTAGTGTGCACGATGCCTGGCCATAGTCCTTTGTTTGGTTTCTTTAAATGTTGTGGTGCGGATTCCCGATTGGAGGACTCATGTCCGATACCTCCAGTTGGAACTCCGATCTATAAGCTCTATAGTCGCCATGGAGTGGGTCCTATCGTATATAATGATTATTGGATCCGCTACACTAAAGACGATGGTGTCCTTAGTTGGCCACCTCATGGTAGTTTCGAAACAGCAATTTTGGATAATCTCGAAGCAAAATTGTTTAAGAAGAAATCTAGGCCGGCCATGTTTGATTCCTTTCGGTTATGGCGCAAGGAGGCCAAGCAGAAAGAAATCAAACAGATAAAGAAAAATAAGAGAGAAGGTATCATTACGGTGATGAGAAATGCAGAGCAGTTTCAGCGAGACAAAGAAGAGAAGGAAAAGGAAGTTTTTGCTAGATTGCAACATATGGCGGTGGATACGTGTTATCCTGTTTTACCGTCGAGTTCTGATAAGAAGGGAGAAGAAGCGGTAGAGGACCCTTTGTTGTCCTATCTACTGAAATCGCCACCTCCATACGCACAGGATACTACGGCTCCTGTGGTTCCTCCTGTTCCTCAACCCGTTATTCCGGCAGCTGCTGGTCAGCCTGTCGCTGGTCCTGTTCCTCCGAATCCTTTTGTTCCTCAAGCTGTCCCTGCTCCCTTACCTGCCCTTCTTCCTACTGCTCCACTGCCTATACCTTCTCAGTCTGCTGTTCCCGCTACTTCTGCTCTCTTGGCTACTCCTACTGCTCCTACTGCTCCTACGTTCAGTCCCCATGTTGTTGCCCCTGTGCTTCTCTCCTCTTCTCCGTCTGTCCGTAGTCGCATACCTAATGCTGTTGCTAATCTTTACTCTCCATTCGGACCGATCCTTGGGTCCGATGTTTCTGATGTCCCTCAAAGACGAAGTCAAATTCCTGGTGGTAGGGAGAGTGATACGTTAATGAAAATGACGCGTAAATGGATTAGGTATCCCGCTAAATACACCCCGTGCATGGTTTTCGACACGTTCTCTCAATTTAATGAGCCCACACAAAGATTTGTGTTTGAGGAAATGTGTAAATCCCTAAGAGAAGAGTGGGATAATGATGAGGTAGACAACGTACCGTCTGAAATGACTGAACTCCAGAATCAGTTTTCGAGCGGTATGATTGTGGGTAGTAATGTTCGACGTGCTGTAGAGCGTCTTCTATCTTTTCGATCTACAGTATTACCTCGAGCATTGTTTAATGACGAAACTGAGGAGTGGATGGCAACGCCTGGTCAGTATCCCATGCGAGAAGTCCCCCAAGTGTGGATGCCAGGTGATGCGACTGTTAATCCTGCTATTCTACCGCACTTCCAGAGAGTTTGGATACACCTTCCATGGAAGCGGTCGGAAGTTTTGCAGGTGAAGCAAACTTTGCCTGACCCCCGCAAAAAAATCCGGCAGGTTATTATAAGGAATTATCTCAATTAGTGGAAGCTACTGTTATGAACCTTGCCGATATCGATATGTTGTTCGGTAACGTAGTACCGCAACCAATTTGGGCAAAAATCCGTCAAGAAGATCACGTAGCTGAGTTAGGCGGTGATTGGGCTGCCCTTGCGGCGGCCGACGGACGACAAGTTGGTGGGGCTAAGCCTGAACGGATTATTGAGAATTTGCCCCAGAGGATAATTACATTTATGAAGACACTTATGCCAGCAATGAGAGTTAATTGGGATAAACTGTCTGCGTGCAAGCAAAAGAAGGACGAGAGTGTCTCCGATTTCTTTACGAGATTTGAGGAGGCATTCATCGATCACAGTGGTCAAGATATGAGCACTGAGGGAGGTCAGCGATTATTTGTAGATAAATTTGTATCGAATTTGTTGCCTGACCTCAGCAACAAGTTGAAAAATTCCGAAAGCTCATGGGCTGTGTCTACCTCTGCTTAGATATTAGCCACGGCTCAATATTACGAAAATAGAGAGAAGGAGGAAAATGATCGTGCGGATAAGAAAACAAAGGATCTTAAAACTAAAGTTCTGTTGCAGCAAGCGTATCCTCCGCGCTCGAATCAAAATGACGCACAGCTGCAAAATAGATCGCAATCACAGTCTTCTAGGTCGCAGTCGCGTACTGACTCCTCCACACCGAGATCTATGCTTGGTTATAATCAATGCGCATACTGTAGGGGCGAGGGCCATTTGAAGTTTAATTGTCCGGTTCTACGTGACCGAAATAATGGTGGTTCGGCTCGAGGAGGTCGTAGTGGTCCTCAACCGGCTTCACATGGTAGAGGACGTGGTGTCACTCAGAATCAGAATGAGCGTTCTAACACTTCAACAGATTCGAACAATTGCTTTGATCAGCGCGGTTCATCGTCAGGTAGATCTGCACAGTATCATGTGGATGACTGTTACGTCGAGCATGATATTGATGACTGTAATTACTAGGACAGCCACAGACAAAGAGAGGGAGTAGTATCAGTTCCGGTAGATCAGAGAGGGCCTTACGTCGCAGTTGCCACATCGGGCGTAGTTGAGCCTTTTCTGTTGGACACTGGTGCAGCGAAAAGTTCCATCATGCGTTCGAAACTCCCTGGCGCACCTTTGTCTGGCTTAACGAATGTTTCCGTTGGATTCTCTGGCGCCCCCGTTAGCAATCCGGTTTCTAGCCCTTTGCCCCTTACAATTGGGCCTCGTGAGCTAGAAGCTCCATTGATTTTAACTACTGGTTGTGGTGAGAATCTTTTGGGTCTGGATTTGTTGAAACGGTTATATGCGACACTGTACTGTTCTCCTGCGGGAGTGGAGCTTACATTGGGTCAGAGAGAGATCTCTCCTATGTATTTGTCAACTGATAAGCTCCCACCGGAATTGAGTTCTCTTCCTAAGTCTTTGTGGGCAACAGGTCCCAATGATGTGGGCCTGCTGGACATATCACCTTATGTTGTCCAATTGAAATTGAATGTGCGATTACCACGTATTCCCCAGTATCGTATCTCTCTTGATGGTGAACGAGCGCTATTAGCGATCATTTATGACTTGATCGAGAAGGATGTCATCGAGGAAACACGGGGAAATGTGTGTAATAGTCCTGTGTTACCTATTTTAAAAAGAACCGATCCATCCAAGCCTCCTGTGTACCGTTTTGTCATCGATTTGAGGGAGGTAAATAAAATTGTGGTCCCACAATTTCCTGTGGTGCCTGACATTACGGCTTTACTGACTCTGATTCCAGCATCTGCCTCTTGGTTCTCAGTGATCGATCTGAAGAATGCTTTCTTTAGCATTCCGATTGCTGAGGAAAGCAGAGATCTATTCGGCTTCTCATTAGGTGGTCGCAGCTTCAGGTTTAAACGCGCTCCTCAGGGCTACTGTGAGAGTCCATCGATCTACAGCCAAGCCCTAAAGAGTCAACTTGATGCGTTTGTGTTACCGGCTGGTGCGGCCTTGATTCAGTACGTTGATGACTTGCTAGTGGCCGCTGACACTAAAGAGATCTGCAAAACTGCTACAGTATCGCTGTTACAGCATCTCTGTAACTTACATCACAAGGTGTCACCTTCTAAACTGCAATATTGTTGTCAAGAAGTAACCTATCTAGGTCACTTATTGTCAAAGGAGGGAAGAAGGTTGACCCCAGAGAGAATTGCAGCGATTGCTCGAATGACTGTGCCAACAACTCAGAGAGATGTGCGTGCCTTTCTAGGTATCACGTCATACTGTAGGCAATGGATTCCGAAGTTTTCATTGCTAGCGAAGCCATTGGTAGCCCTCACGTGCAAGGATGTTCCGACTCCTTTGCCATGGACTGAAGAGTGTCAGAAAAGTTTTTCTGAATTGCGTGATGCGTTGTGTTCGGCCCCTGTGTTAGGTACCCCTGACTACAGTAAGCCGTTTACACTATACGTTCACGAGAGAGAAGGTTGTGCGTTGAGTGTCTTGACGCTACAATTTGGTGGCAAGCAGCGTCCATGTGCATATTTTTCCTCGACCTTGGACCCAGTAGCTAGAGCTTTGCCGAGCTGTCTAAGAGCAACAGCGGCAGCTGCGGTGTCCATCCGGCAATCTGCAGGACTGGTCATGGATAATATGCTTACGGTGATGGTTCCGCATGCAGTTGACACTCTCTTGAATCGTACAAAAACTCAACACTTGACGAGCGCAAGGTTGTCCGGTTATGAGTTGACGCTTTTGGCAAGTCATATACAAATAAAGCGCTGTAATGTACTGAACCCGGCGACATTGTTGCCGACTAATATGGAATCAGATGATGTACCACCACATGATTGTTATTTGCGAACTGAAGAAGAAACGAAGGGTCGTGTTGACCTAAAAAACACCCCATTGGTAGATCCCGATGGTACTTTGTATGTTGATGGTTCATGTTTCAAGTTGCCGAATGGTGATGTGACGACTGCGTATGCTGTGGTGACGTTGAGTACGGTTGTGGAAACTGCGAGATTGAGCCAGAATTCCGCGCAGGCGGCAGAGTTGATTGCGTTGACGAGAGCGTGTGTTTTGTCTAAGGGAAAGCGAGTGAATGTGTTTACAGATAGTCAGTATGCATTTGGCGTTGCACATAGCTTTAGTCGCCTGTGGAGAGAAAGAGGATTTATGACATCGCATGGCACGAAGATCCAACACGGACAGCTCGTGAACGATCTTTTGGACGCACTTACATTGCCTAAGCAGGTGGCAATTATTAAATGCAGCGCGCACCGAAAGGTTACGGATGATGTTGGTCGTGGTAACGCATTTGCGGATGAGATTGCTAAAGAGACAGCTAAGAATCTTGCAACCCGAATGTACGTCACAAGTTCAGTAAGATGGCCGGCAGAGACTGGTATGTGTGAGGACACTGTTGAGAGCATGAAAACGATTCAGAATGAGGCCACCGAAACTGAAAAGACTAAGTGGGAAGAAAGCACGGGAAAGCTAGATGCGCATGGATGTTGGATTGATTTGTCGGAGTGTCAGAGGTGGATGTTGCCGGACGCATATGTGCTAGCCGTTGTGACTATGGCTCACGGCTTGTCACATATTAGCGCGAAAGGTATATGTAAATTGTTGTCCCCTGTATGGAAGAATGATGGTATCGCTAAGTGTGCTGAGAGAGTGGTTAAGAATTGTATGGTATGTATGATGTACAATCCCGGCAAGGGCACCCCCACTCCACCTGGCCATTTTGCTCCTCCTACATGTCCCTTTGAGGTTATCCAACTGGACTTCCTCCATATGGAGAGATGCAATAACCTGAAGTACGTTTTAGTTGTGGTTTGCGCGTTCTCCAGATGGATTGAGGCCTACCCTCTCAAAGATAATACTGCCCTGTCCACAGCAAAAGTCCTACTGAAGGAATACTTTCCTCGGTATGGAATGCCACGGATTGTATGGTCGGACAACGGAAGTGAGTTTGTGGGGAGTGTGATGAAAAGTGTGTGTAAGGGCCTTGGAATTCGACAAAAATTCCATAGCGCCAATCATCCCCAGTCAGCGGGTTTAGTTGAAGGGTACAATGGTACTCTGAAACTGAAACTTGCTAAGATTCAAGCTACGACTGGTCTGTCATGACCTGATGCCTTGCCTCTGGCTCTCTTATCGACCAGGGCAACTGTGCACTCTCGAGTAGGGCTTAGCCCATATGAGATTGTGTTCGGCCGTCCTGCGAACATTTGGGGAGTCCCGAGGCCTAATGTTAATTGATTATCTTCATGATCTGACTGCTAAACTGAGGTTAATTCATCAACAGGTCTTTGAAGCTCTACCGGCACCGACAGAGGGTCCTGGACATCGGCTCCAACTGGGTGACTGGGTTGTCACCCGCAACTTTGGCAGAAAACGTAACCTGGAGTCGAGATTTGTGGGTCCCTTCCAAGTCCTGCTGGCTACAAGGACTGCTGTTCGTTTGGAAGGCAGAAAGAATTGGGTGCATGCCACCCACACCAAAAAGGTTCCTATCCCTTTGCCAGCAGATTCTTGGGTGAGGACTGGGATTGCCGCAACGGAAACGGAGACCCCAACAAAATTTGTGCCGTTTAGTGATGCTCAACCTGTAGGAGATACTTCATTGCAATCAGACACATTTGTTGAACCATCAGCATTGGAGAACTCGAGGGTTGAACTGTCATCTAATCGATTGGACACTGTCTCACAATCTGAACAATTATTTGAAAAACAGACTCGTCCTGGGAAAAGTCGATATTTTCTTTGTTCTCATAACAAAGACTAATAAATACATCCCTTTTTGTTTTCCATTTTGAATTGATATTACCCCATTACTGTTGTCATGAACATTATGAACAATTGCATCCTCTATTAATTCCTGAGCTCTATTTCACGTATGTTTTTCCACAGCTAGATTTGCATTAAAATTGAATGTTTGATTAAAGAAAACCTTACATCTGGGTTGACCGTAGGGCCGTGCGGGTACTTCCTTCTGTTTAGCAGGTTCCCGACACTAGGTCGGTTACTTTTGTCGATTTCTGGGAACTCCTGGGAATTGATAATCGCTACTCAGAACGAAGTGCGTCAAGAACGTTGCGGACGGTTTTAGAGGATGGATTTCTCTAAGTTGTCGGAGGTAGAGAGGATGTCTGCTCGAAGATTGAAATTGCACAGGGTTGTACAAACAAAATGCTTTCTGTTTCAGGTATTCCTGCTGTTTCTGACTGTTTCTATGCTATTGGTGGGTGGAGTGTATTTTGGAATACAGTTATTATTGCCTTCCGCTTCACCTACTTCTTCTTCTTCTGAACTAAAATCTGTTCCCACTGTTTCTCCACATTCCTTTCATCCTCTGCCCCAACATGAACAGGTTAGACGTGCGGAATTCATGAACAACTCCTTTGTCCAGCTTTTACATCAGCATCAGTTGGTGATGAATACTACTAACTGTTGGGTGTGTGGGTTAATGCCACATACCATGGATAGGGGTATTCCGTATTTAGTTCTTCCTTACAGCTCCCAGGGGTCAGCTCGAGCGTTCCAAACTATGTTCCGTAGTGCACTAGATTCCTACCCCCATCGAGAGCCACGCTCTGCAGATTCTGGTCCCGGCCCGTACCACAAGCCTTTGGCAAGAGCGATTGTTGACTTAGATAGAGATATTTTTGATGCATCGCTTATTCCAGAGGAAGAGGTGCGAGCATACAAGGATCTGAGTGAGGCTGAGTATAGTATATCAGTGGGTGATAGACAGCTTAAAAGCTTGTCTCCGATCCGGATTGTACCCCATCTCGGTAACTTCTGCTTGCAAGGCCTTGGTCGAAATCCGCGAGCCCAGCTTGGGAAGAGTGCTTGCACTGAAACGTATGTTTTACCAATGCTCTCTTCCCCTGTTTTCCTGACTGCCAAGGGTACATACTTTGTATGTTACGATCGCGCATATACATGGTTGCCCCGTGACTTTTCGGGCACCTGTTATATTGCGAATCTGTTGCCACTGACCTTCACAGTTGCCTCGGACTATCACAAGATTAGAGTTGTGAGAGGCGTTATTAGCAAAGAGGACACTGCCGGTCGAGAAGCAGGAGACTTCTTTAAGGGTTTCCTGCGGTTTTGGGGACCTATGGTTAATAGTAGGAACCTGAGACAGTAGACTTGTGTGGTCGAATCGACTGCTAACATAACTGCAAGTGCTCTTGGTAATCTGACAGCAGAGCTTCAGGCGGATAGGCTTATGACGTTGCAGAACCGTATGGTTTTAGACGTTGTTCTTGCAGATAGAGGTGGTGTATGTAAGGTTATCCATTCGAGTTGTTGCATTTTCATCCCTGATAACGCTCCAACTGTCTATCAAGCCATTTCGAAGTTGCATAAAATCTCCGAGTCCATACACGTGGACGTAGGTGATTGGACGCTACTTGGATGGTTTTGGGGCCTAATGTCGACATGGGGTTGGAAGATTCTGATGATCATCGGGGTTGTTGTAATGTTTCTGTTCACGTGTTGTCTTTGTGTACAGTGTGGTCCTGCCTTATGTGGCCTCTGTGCTACAACGTGTATAAGACGGCCATCTGTTACCAAGGAAACATTGATGGATAGAATAATGTTGCAGCAACATCTGAATGATTTGATGAATATCGAGATCGATTCTGATATCGACTAGTGCTTGCCTACATGAGGGCAAAAGGAGCGTCTGAGGTTCCGTGACAATCGTGATGGTGTTTTTGACTCGGTCGAATATGGACGAGTTTGGTATCTATGAACCGCAAATGACGAGTTTAGTGGGTGTACGCGTTTTCGCTACGCTGGCCTGAACCGTTCATCTTATTCATGGGTTTCTTCGTCTGAACCCACGGGTTCCATTTTAGATACGGCATCCATTTTGTCTCTTGCCCTCAAGTAGCCAGCGAACGGACACTGTCCGCTTCGTGACCCTGGGATTCCCAAGCTCTTGCGGAAGACACGTGTTCCTTCGAGGGTGTCTTTATGAGGAGGGGGATGACACTGCAAAGGCAGATGGCCCAGCTCGAGGCTCATCTTGCCGTGCCGGTCTATTGTTTCAGCCGTGCATGCATTAGGCACGAATCCTTTGATCCTGCAATCGTGTTTCCGATATTGCCCCCTACACTATTTTCCAATCTGTTGTCTATCTTTGTCTTCCTTGCACCTGTTTCTGTCTCTTTACTTAACTCATTTACAGCTAGAATGGAATGTACTTAATGATGGGATAACGTACTTTTACAGTTGGGAACCGGCGATGCTACTGTAATTATGTTCCGGGCTCCTGAATACATGAAAGCAACCCTTTTGAAGTTTACTGTGGGAACTGAATTGTAACCTTTTGTTCGCCATGTTGTGCTATGACTGAAATATGTATAAAAGGAGCGATCCACTGTTGCAATTTGAAGCAGTCTCCCAGAACCTACACGTGGTGTACTTCTTGCGATTTCTGTATTCCCTGCAGTAAATAAACCTTGATCTTTGACGCCGAAGGAAGTGTCCCGTGTGTCTGTGATTTGTACGCTGGAACAGGTAACCCACGAAGGTTTCAGGTGTTGTCCCCTGGCACCGCTGGGCCTTAGAATAGCCCAGTCCTTCAAGGACCCTAATTAAATATTCCCGATTTATGCCCTTATGTGGTTATAACAAATCATATCCTTATAAAGGCATAAGAATCATATCCATATTTAGTCATAGCCAATGCAGTCCAAATACGGCAAGGCTACTTTCCTAGACTCCTAGAAAGTACAACGCGTTCTTTAAGCAGCCCGGGAATCCCCCGGCTTTTGTTTTGATTTGTCCTAGAACTCCTGCGAGTCCTGAAAGAACTGCCAGTTCTTAGTGACAGTTCTTAGTGACGTCTTATGTCCAACTTTACGTCAAACACGGCACCTTCCAGGTATAAATATACCATCATTTGCCTTAAGCAACACACAGTGGTTTGGAGCAGAGCGGCTATCTACTTACCCAAAGCCCAGCTGATGCGAGTGCCGAAGGAAGCCGACCCTCTCATTTGACGCACTGAGAGAGACACTGTCTTTTCTCCTGCCGAGAAATCCAACTCCAGTGTTTCCAGTCACCCTTGCGGGTTGCTGGGAGATCGAGTCCTGAGAAAGAGATACAAGACCTCCTTCATTCTATAACCAAGGTACGGAGCTGATTAGACCCTTAGAGAATTCGTGATTCAGATTCTAGGCAAAACTAGCTTAACTTAAACTGCAGCTCACTTACTCCTCCCCACGTACTAGGCTTAGGTTAGGTACACCGGGGTAGGCGTATTTTAGAAGCACCAGTTGAGTACGTTTAGTCAACTTTTATCATTGTATGTAACTGTATATATTTTATCCGTTTTAAGTATCATATGGCTCAGAAACCATATAAATGATTTTACAGTATTATTTCATAATACTCCTTTTACTGTATGCACTTTACTTTATGACAAGTATTGCAATTGTGGCAATTCATTTCTCTTGCATGAGAAAGAAGACTTCTCAATAAATAACAACTTTTATTGAAAACTCTGTCTCTCTATTTCTCTGCACTCTAGTGAAACTAAGCATGCAAGAATGACTGAGTGAAATAGCTATCTATTGTTTTCACACGACTCTGGAGATATACTCCTTATTCTGGAGGGAGCAAAGTTGTCATGTTTATGCGGTTGTCAGAAGCTAATACCTTCTTGTCTAATCAGGAAAGTTAACACCTTCCTGTTCATTTGAGAAAGTTTCTAGTGACTTCTGAGCTAGCTGACATTCATAATTAAGTCTAACATATTCAGTAGAGACCTAGTCGACCTCAGCCCTACGTCTAAACTACCGTTTATGTTATTCCAATGTGCATAGCCTATTGGGAATATAGGAACTACACTACACCACAAACTGAAGCTCTCATTGTCATCACCAATGTCTTAGATGACAGACCTCGTCCACATCAAGTTCCGACGAACTTCATTGTAAATTGTGCAAAAATTGCTTTGGAACACAATTATTTAATCTTTAATGGTGATTTCTTTGGTCAAATCAAAGGGGTGGCCATGGGGGCTATTTTTACGCCGGATATAGCTAACTGTTTCAGTAGAGACCTAGTGTTATTCCAATGCGCAGAGCCTATTGGGAATATAGGAACTACACTACATGGCGCCCAACGTTTGGTAAGGCGATAATCTAACGCAAGATACTAGAGTAACTCAGTTGTGCTTTTCACACAGGCCCCTTTTCCCGTAAAAACTCCAATAGACGTCTGGAATGGGTGAAAGGTTAATATCTGCCAGAACTTAGTAGGAAGAAATTCCTATGTATTAGTTTTTGGTTTAGTCAACGTTGAAGGATACAGTGTTCCAAAATATTGTGCACCTAATCTTTCTTTCCTTGAAACTTGATCTGCAAAACTTTCAGTCAGTAAAATGTCAGAAAGTGACGACGAAAGAGAGAGAGCTAGAGTAGCAGCTCAACTCTTAGCGGATGACACAAACATCCAAGATGACGACCCGAATTCTATAATCATCCCAGTCAATATAAGAAAAACTATAACTATAAAACGTATAGAAAATTGAGTAACATCAAGAGGTGGTACGGTTGTATTTGTGGTAGAGGCCCATGAATATCGGCAGACAGAGGTATTCTATTCCTGGATAACTTTTCCAGCAGCACATGCTGTAACACACAAGTTCCACTACTACAAAATAGAGGAATCTCCAGAGGAATACTCTCCTTTCGAGGAAGTTGAAATTTCACTAACATACCAAGAGCACCTGCTCTGGTTTAATGGCGCCCTTAAACATTAAAATCACATTACCAGGCTCGGTCCACTAGGTAGACCAGGAGCCACATGGCCGGTTCTAGCCAGCTACACACCACATCCCGACATTGAAAAAATGTCAAGCGAAGAACTCTTAGTTAAAATAAAAGAATTAACAAAAGCATATAGAGATTTAGTTCAATTAACTGTTGATGGTACAACCTACCGACTAAAACCCCAACTAATTGAAAATCCTGAAAAAACTTTCATTAAAATAATCTCAATTCTCAAAAAAAGAAGTGGGAGGGTAATAAACAAACCTCTCCCAGAGAAAAACAATTTCAGTCCAGAGGAAGGTCTCCCCAATGACGAAATAGATCTCCAGAAGGGGGGGGAGGACAAGTCTCCCCAAAGGGAGCCCTCTGAAAAAAGATATAACCTTAGAAATAGGGTAAATTTGAGAAAACCTGACAGATATCAAGATATTGATACACGTCCCTCTCGATCTTTTCAGACTTCCTTACAGAAATCGGAAAGAAGAGGACGGTCAGAACATAAAGAAGAGCATGTCAAGTCCAAAGACAATGAACCTGCTCATCAAAGTAAAAAATTACAATTTCCCAGAAAGAAGGTAGCCAGTATTAAAGTAAAACATGCCGAGAATTCTGAGGACACAACTGAAAAACGGAGAGTGGGCCCAGAAAATGCTAGACAGCACAGCAGAAGTGGCCATAGCTCGCAAGATCCTGATGAATCTTCTGGAGACACTGGACACGAATGAATACATTCAAGTGGAAACTGCAGACACCCAAATTAGCGTGCCCCATAAACTATATGAAATAACATTACGTATAGAGGGAGATAAAACTAGGAAAATAAGAGGTCTCTTTTGGGAGAATCAATCTAAGGGCTATGATATCCTTCCAGCAGAGAAAGACTGGCAACCAGAGTTTGTCAGGGAGTGCCCACATGGCGAAGAAATGATTATGCCTTCCTTCTCAAATCATATTCCAATTCATACAAAATACACATTTTCTAGAAAATGGGCGGTGGCCCAAGCCCCTGCATTATATAAAAATCATGTAGGATGGGATGAGGATTCTCCTCACCATAAAATCCAGTTAAAAAATCAACCTACTGCACAGAGGTAGTATCCTGTTAAGCAAGAAGCTAAAAAACAAGTAAGAGAAATTTTAGATCAACTTGAATATCAGGGGGTGATTGAAACATGCACCTCACAAATGAACAATCCTTTGTTTCCTGTCTCCAAACCAGATGATTCATATCGTCTAGTTTTGGACTACAGACACCTAAACTCCTGCTGTAAAACTTTTGCAGTGCAAAACTCACACAGTGCAGCACTAATGAATAACATTGTGCGCAAGAAATGTAAAAGGACATTAGACATTTCAAATGGTTTGTTCTGTCAAAACATAGCACCAGAAAGCAGATATTTGACCACTTTCTCCAGCATGGGGACCCAAAAACAATGTTGTCGTCTCCCACAGGGATTCAAGAATAGCCCAGGATTATTTTCAGCCAGGGTAACAGATTTACTACAAATGTATGATGGTGAGGCATTATCTTATGTCGATGACATCTATCTTACAGACAATGACGTGGAGACTCACTTGAAAAGAGTGAACACCATCATACTTGGGTTCGCATCTGAAGGGTACAAATTTAACTTAAAAAAATCACGAATTGTCCATCTAACTGTCCTATTTTTAGGATATGAATTATCAAGTGAAGGCAAAAGCCTAGCTGACAACTTCTTAGAGAAATGTGCAGTACTCCAAGCTCCAAAAATGCTGAAAAACTTACAATCAATTCTAGGTTTTCTGAATTTCGGAAGAACATACATTCTAAATTGTGCAGAGAGGGTTAAACCTCTCTACAAACTAATAAAACCTGATTTTAAACCAATTAATTGGACTCAAAAACACAAAGACATTTTAAGATCATTACAGACAGACATGTTAACTAAAACAAAACTGCAAACACGCGCAAACGAACGCAACCTTGTAATCCAAGTCATCCCAGGAAGATGCAGATTCACATACCTGACCTCTAATGAGGGAGAAACTGTACCAATAGCTTACAAATCACACTTGTACACACAAGCTGAAATGAAATTCAGTTCTACTGAAAAAATTCTGACTGCGGTTCAAACTGCTGTAGCAAAAGAAAGAGCCCTAGCCCAAGGGAAGAGGATATCTGTACTAACAGCAGTATCAGCCCTTGAGGCAGTAACAAGACTAGGCATTCTAAATGCTAAAGCTCTAGATCCAAAATGGATACAATGGGAAAATTCTCTTGCTACAGAAGACGTGAAACACGCTTTTGATCCGAAAATGAAAAAACTAGAAGATCTGGAATATGAACATGAATGCCCTCTGTCAATCGAAATTCTGCCTCTCGAACAGTACACCTGTGTAATCTACACGGACAGATTTGCACAACACTTCGTTGTGGAAA
Source organism: Lissotriton vulgaris (assembly GCF_964263255.1). NCBI lineage: Eukaryota > Metazoa > Chordata > Amphibia > Caudata > Salamandridae > Lissotriton > Lissotriton vulgaris. Next base: position 894,429,900 of record NC_141696.1, read on the forward strand.
AATAAATTTACAATGCTGCGTGCGCGATTGTTAAAGGTTGCTGGCGCTTAGGTAAATTCAGACCGATGGTCACTAAAACTGAATCACTCAGAAACTGTACAGCTCAGCGAACAGAAATAAGATCTCTAAAGATGGCGCTTGAAAATGCCGATCGCGATTTCCCCTACACTAATAGTGTGCGCTTTGCATTACTGCGTCCGGTCTTACAAATAATTCCATGCAGACCTGGATAAAAAACACTTACATTTCTCCCCAAAGCTTTCTGGCCTCCCTGTATGGGTGAGCTGCCTTTGCCAAAAGAAAAAATCAAAAGCCTAGGGGTGTGGTTCGAACCCGAACTAACCTTCAGGACGCATGCTCAGAAAGTCGCTGGTGTGTGCTTCGGCCTGCTTCGGGCGGTGCGGAAAGTTCTCCCTCTCCTGCCTTTCCAGTCCAGGAAACTACTGATCCAGGGACCAATTTTATCCAGACTGGATTATAGCAACGCCTTACACCTGGCAGCTCTGGAAGCCACCATTAATATCCTGCAGCTGGTGCAGAATGCAGCAGCCAGGATGCTCTCGGGGGCTCCAAGAAGAGCGTCGGCCAAACCACTGTTGAGAGCTCTCCACTGGCTGCCAATTCGTGAGAGAATTGCCTTCAAATCATCATGCATTGCCCATAAGACGCTCCAAGGCAAACGTCCTCCAGCCCTTAGGAGCCTGATTTGTCCCTATAGACCCGCTCGGGCCCTCCGGTCGGATTTGGAAAATCTTGCCATAGTTCCAAGAGTTAGGAAGGCCCGCACAGGAGGACGCCGCTTTACTGTAAATGCGTCGAAAAACTGGAACGCTCTCCCTAGGCATATCCGGACCGAACCCTGCTACCATAAGTTCCGAAAGTCGCTCAAAACTTTTCTTTTTCCTAAGATCCCCTAAGTACCGGTTTCTCTCAGAGGTTCTTCCTGTCATCTGTTGAGTTAGTGCTGGGACGCTCTAGGGCAGCCATGCGCTTTACAAATTAAATTTCATTTCATTTCATTTCATGAGACAGGTGCCACATTAAAGCATAAAAAACTATGGGAACAAGTAGTTCTTTTGCAGAAAGAACTACGAAAGACTCACGTGATACATACCCAGAGTCTTCAACGTGATGGCGTTCACGTTGCAGGGAATTAATTGGCTGACAGAGCCACAGCAGCAGCTGATCACTCGGCTTCCGTAGATACAAAAAAGCGTACGAAAAAACAAATAGATGGCGAAATGCTGCTTGCAGTAAAAGCCTCGATGGAAGGCAATTATGCGGCGTTACCTCTAAACTATCCACTCTGAAATACATACATAATTGATGCGAACTCCGTTCCGTTTGCTCATATCCCTGGAGTGGGGTATAGAGTAATTCCAAACACGAACCGGAGAGTCTTCTTGATTGAAGAATCACACATGGGATTGGGTCTGAGGCAACAAGAGATCCTGAAATCTCTAATAGAATTACAATCAAAATGCTGGTGGCCGGGGATAGGCGTGCAAATTTATAACTTTGCAATGAATTGTCAGGACTGCAACAGAGATCGCAGTTGTGAACTGGACCAGACACCTGCCCAGACACCTCTATTAGACAGCATTAGGCTATCTATACGCAGACATCCAGACGGAAAAATGTGATCCCATAATTATTAAGACGAGATTCATTTGGATGTGGCCCCAGCGCATGGCTGACGTCAGAACTGTTATAAAAGATTTGCGAGTCTTTATTGGCACATACGCAATTGGCATGCTACATTCTGACCAGGGCCCTGCGTTTAGCTCTTGGGCTTACAAGGAGGCCATGGCCAGCATGGGCATTGCATTGCGGTATTCTAGTCCATTCCATCCTGAGGGAAATGCGGTAGTGGAGAGAAAAAACTGTGATATAAAGCAATCTATAACAGCAAGGGTATTAGGTTCGGGTGACGGGTGGGTCTAACATCTAATAAGTGTTCAACGTAGTCTTAATAACATGCCAAGAAATTCTCTAGGAGGTATCAGTCCATACGAACTTTTGTTTGGTACTAGAATGATCATCCAGGATCTGGATTGTCAGACTTCAGTGGTGAAACAAAAAATCCTTTGATATCAAAGATCGTTTGGCTATTTTACAGAACTTGAATGAAACAAGAAAAAGTCTAAGTAACGAACAGCTAAAGCCAACGACCACTGAAGAAAAGCCACCTGTCCCAGCAAGACCTGTCTGGATTCCAAAGATTGGGGATCTGGTCAGAGAAAAGATCGCGATGAAGAAGGAATTTGGGCCTTCTTACAGAAAAGCAGTACCTGTCTTAGCTGTCAGCGGAACAAGATCAGTAGTACTACCGCCCCTTGCTGGTAAAAAGGAGAACCGAGTTGTATCAATCGACCTGGTGAAACCACAACCATGTGGCCAATAATAAGTAGTAGGCCCAGCGGACTCCCAAGAAATAGCAGAAGACCAAATCTTGCTACAATCCAAGATGTTCAAACTGGGAGACTAATCAGATTTGATAAACCTGCAGTGAATAAAAAAGGACTATGCAACAAAGCCATGGAACTTGTGCCTCTTGAAACCCAAATTGCAACAGTTCGTCAAGAAACACCTGTCTACAACGATGTAGCCTCTGACTATACAAATGTAACAAAAGAAAATCCAAAGATCAATGGAAATCCGGAAGCAATTCCACCAATTGACAGAACTGCATCTGGCTACTTTATCAACTTTGATGACTTTTCTGATGATCCAAGTAAACATGGAGACAAGCCAGCAACACAAACTTTCAAAGAAAATATTACAGAGCTCTTTCATCAACTGAGAGAAACATATCTAATTTCACCATGGATTAAATTATGGATTGTGTTAGGTGTACGTTTCCTCCTTCTGTGGCTCATCTTGGTTTTAAGTTTGGGTAGATGTATTGATGGAAAATATAGTACAATGGACACAGCAAGTCAGAACATCAACTTGGTCCTGAAACCACACAGATCTTCTCACATCAAAAAAAGAGAACTATCATCAGTGAACATCACAGCCATCCCTATACCTGGTGGTATAGCATGGGACAAAACTGACTATGAAATCTATGGCCCGGTTGAGCTCTTGAAATATCCACACCAATTTAAGATCTCCTTAAGTGACTTTGTATCACCTAGTACATTGTCTGATGATTGGGACTTTGAAAATATTAATAATATGATGTCAGATTTAGATATGTCAGCAAAATTTACAGAACATGATTATTTGCTGGGTTCATCGAATTATCAGGAAATGTATTGCTTCAATCACTTCGGGCATCATTATCTGCATAAATCTGCTAATCCTAGAAATGTTTTCAGTTATAATCAGTGGGAACATTGTCCAACTCCGCCAAAAGGCAGTTCAAAGACATTTTATGAAAAATGTCCATACTTCTCAGGGTTTAATTACACTAACCCAGAAATGTTTTATTTTAAAATTATGAATAGGACAGCAGTGAAAAACATGTTGACACATACTAAATTGATTTATTCTGAAAAGTTTTATGAAAAAAGTCTACATTTGGTTTTGAATTTTGGAAAAATAACTTTGGGCCCGATTCACAGAATGAACTTACTACTTTTGGCATTCACAGAATGCACTTACTACTTTTGGTATTCACAGAATGAACTTACTCATTTCGGTATTCACAGAAGTTAGGACTACTAACTTTAGGACTCCTAAATGCCTTCTGTGAATACCGAAAGTCTTAAAATTAGGATTTTTCTCAATTTAGTACTAGTAAAGTTAGGACTCCTAACTTTAGGATGCCTAAATGCCTTCTGTGAATACCGAAAGACTTAAAATTAGGATTTTTCTCTATTTAGTAGTCGTAAAGTTAGGACTACTAACTTTAGGATGCCTAAATGCCTTCTGTGAATACCGAAAGTCTTAAAATTTGGATTTTTCTCAATTTAGTAGTAGTAAAGTTAGGACTCCTAACTTTAGGATGCCTAAATGCCTTCTGTGAATACCGAAAGTCTTAAAATTAGGATTTTTCTCAATTTAGTAGTAGTAAAGTTAGGACTACTAACTTTACTACTACTAAATTGAAAAAAATCGTAATTTTAAAGCTTTCGGTATTCACAGAAGGCATTTAGGCATCCTAAAGTTTGTAGTCCTAACTTTACTACTACTAAATTGAGAAAAATCATAATTTTAGGACTTTCGGTATTCACAGAAATAATTTACACATCCTAAAGTTTGTAGTCCTAACTTTACTACTACTAAATTGAGAAAAATCGTAATTTTAAGACTTTCGGTATTCACAGAAGGCATTTAGGCATCCTAAAGTTAGTAGTCCTAACTTTACTACTACTAAATTCAGAAAAATCGTAATTTTAAGACTTTTGGTATTCACAGAAGGCATTTAGGAGTCCTAAAGTTAGTAGTCCTAACTTCTGTGAATACCAAAATGAGTAAGTTCATTCTGTGAATACCAAAAGTAGTAAGTGCATTCTGTGAATGCCAAAAGTAGTAAGTTCATTCTGTGAATCGGGCCCTTTGAGACCAAAACCATCTGGGGTACAAAAGAGTGGCAGGTACAAGGTTTAGAATCATTGTTTATAGCCTGCATGATCCCAGAACAAATAATGTTCCTGAATGACACCATTCAACAAACAACCTGTCTTGGTTTAGCCAAGATAAAAGATTTAAACAACCCGTCTATACCAAAGCCTATGCCTGATAGAAACACCACTACAGATGAGGGGTTAAACGTGTCCTATATTTTGAAACAAAACAGAACAATTCCTGATTGGAACGAATGGTTGATCTGGCCCACAGACACTAATAACTGTCAAGATAGATTCCTAAACAAAATACAGGGGTTCAAACAGAACAGGCCAGACCCAAGATATTCCCAGAGACAACATCCAGGGATAGTTACAGCATATAGTGTAGGAAAACTATGCCTCAATTGGCTACAGAGATCCACACTTCCCGAAATTAAGCAACACTTAACTTTACTTAAAGAAGGTGCTGACTTGCAGGGTTTCATAATGGGACCTCGCAAACAGCGTCCAAAAAGTTTCATATACGCCGGTATATACGCAGCTTACAATGAAGCTTGGAAAGTAACACAAATTGAAACTGCAGAAAAAATACGAGAAATTGGTCGTATTCATTTGGAAAAATCACTTTCTGTAGTGGACAATGGGTTAACGACTCTGTCCTCCAGAATTTATTCACTGGACAGCATTGTATCATCTGCTATTGATATAATAGAACAGGATATGCTAATGTTACAACATGGTCAGTCCCAATTACGTTCTATTGTACAGCTAGGCTGGACGTTACAAAACCTCCATTCAGGCTACGTGCCATGGCGTCTAATCAACAGAACGTCATTATTTTCTATCTTTAACCTTACTGATAGACAAATCTCATTGGCACAAAAAGGAGCAGACTATACGGTGCTGAGCATTGAAAAACTAGAAAGATTACCATTGACAATGTCAGAAAGACCTGTCATTGAATGGATAATACATGGCACCATTACAATCCCGATAACAACTTTTCAGTTTCAATACTGCCACAAGTATATACCAGCAGGGCTGTATGAAAGGTTGGGTAAAGGATACATCAAGTCAACCTGGAATTTGCCTTATACACATAGATGTTATAGTGAGGGGAAAATAGAGGTATTTCTTAGTGGTAACAATTGTAAAAAATCACTAAGCGGTACACTTCTATGTCAAGGTATTAACTTGCATGGAGCCTGCGAAGGTTCATCAAACAACCTTTCAGGTCATCTGCACGGCACCCCTGCTACACAGATAGAGCCTTTTTTCAGACAACTTTCCAACGGTAGCTACGTTATAATAAGTGACCACAGCTGTTGTGGCATGATGCCAGGAAAAGTCTATCTCATGAGCGTTACTTCCAGGGTCATTTGTTCTATGCAAGTATTGTATCCAAACAACAATCCAAACATGGAGGCAGCAATATGGCCTTCAGTGAATATCTCTTCTATTCGAATTGATACTTTAAGCAGAATGAAATCTTTTCTTTTACAGACAACTGTGCCTTTAACCTCGTCCAAAGAGACGTATGACCTGCAAGTTGCAAGGACAGGGGCAGAGATACATACCCTATTATCAACAAATTGCCCCATGCATTTTGTAGAAATGTTAAGCCAAATCTTAAACATGCCAGATACCAGTGGCATCGCACATGTATTTAATACAATTTTTTCGGGACTGTTAGCACCCTTTGAAACAGTTCTGGGCATCTTCCCGAATTTTGTGCATTCTTTATTCGGTGGCCTGCTTCTTATTTTGGGACTCGTAGCAGGAATTTTATTTTTGTTCCTTCTGCTCCGATATGGCAAGCCAAGTCACAGACAAAACTCAGGCTACGATGGAAGAAACGATCCTAGCAATACCATCAGCAGTACCAATGGATATCGATGCTTTGCTTTGTCCGGTAACGACTCATGCAACGTGTTGTCCCCAGCCGCTACTTATTCTGATGACGGCATTTGTTGAGACTTCACCATTAAGATTAGGTGGCTGTGAAGTACGAGATGAAAGCAGCACCACACAGGTACAACCTTCCATAACCATTGCTGATCTGAACATCGATAATGGCAAAGCATCGCATATAAGCACTATTTCTGATTTTTCAGCGTTGGCCCAACTTTCACCTATTGTTGTAGACACATTTTTTGCTGGCCCATCTGAGGTAATGTTCTCTCCTAACAACAAGAATAATATTTGAAATAGCGAGCACACAGCGTTCCCTGAACTCTGAATTCGGCCTTCAGTTTCCATAAACAACAGTGCTGAAAACAATAGGAACTATTTTTTTCCCATGAAAGCGAAATAATTTTTTCCCAATTTCCAAAATATTTACCTTTTTTTTGGCACATGGTACTCTGCTTAAAGTAGAACTATTCTTAGAGAACAGAACTTCTATTTTTAGAGACTCTTGAGACAATATTTTGAATCAGCCTCTAGCACATGTAAAATCTTGTATAAATATGTGATGAAATGGTCTCGACCTTTTTTTCTGTATTAAGAGCCATTTCATGAATGTAATTTTCGTGACTCATTCAGTCAACATACTAAATGAACAAAATGTTATCTGAATGATACCACTGCTTGAAAGCGTACAGTATAATACTCATTTTCATGTATCTATACCATTTCAAATGCATTTGATGTATTTTGGGGTGGGCTGGAAAACACATGCATACTCATATGTTTATAATTTGCTTAGTATTTAGTAATGATGGACATTATACGTGGAGTGAGTGTTGTGAACGTATCTAGGACCCTAATTAAATATTCCCGATTTATGCCCTTATGTGGTTATAACAAATCATATCCTTATAAAGGCATAAGAATCATATCCATATTTAGTCATAGCCAATGCAGTCCAAATACGGCAAGGCTACTTCCCTAGACTCCTAGAAAGTACAACGCGTTCTTTAATCAAACCAAACCTCCAACAGCCCGGGAATTCCCCCTGCTTTTGTTTTGATTTGTCCTAGAACTCCTGCGAGTCCTGAAAGAACTGCCAGTTCTTAGTGACAGTTCTTAGTGACGTCTTATGTCCAACCTTACGTCAAACACGGCACCTTCAAGGTATAAATTTACTAGCATTTGCATGAAGCAAAACACGGTGGTTTGGAGCAGAGCGGCTATCTACTTACCCAAAGCCCAGCTGATGCGAGTGCCGAAGGAAGCCGACCCTCCCATTTGACACATTGAGAGAGACGCTGTCTTTTCTCCTGCCGATAAATCCAGCTCCGGTGTTTCCAGTCACCCTTGCGGGTTGCTGGGAGATCGAGTCCTGAGAAAGAGATACAAGACCTCCTTCATTCTATAACCAAGGTACGGAGCTGATTATGCCCTTAGAGAATTCTTGATTCAGATTTTTGGCAAAATTAGCTTAACTTAAACTGCAGCTCACTTACTCCTTCCCACGTACTAGGCTTAGGTTAGGTACACCGGTGTAGGCGTATTTTAGAAGCACCAGTTGAGTACGTTTAGTCAACTTTTATCATTGTATATAACTGTATATATTTTATCCGTTTTAAGTATCATATGGCCCAGAAACCATATAAATGATTTTACAGTATTATTTCATAGTACTCCTTTTACTGTACGCACTTTACTTTATGACAAGTATTGTAATTGTGGCAATTCATTTCTCTTGCATGAGAAAGAAGGCTGCTCAATAAATAAAAACTTTTATTGAAAACGCCCATCTCTCTATTTCTCTGCACTCTAGTGAAACTAAGCATGCACGATTGACTGAGTGAAATAGCTATCTATTATTTTCACACGACTCTGGAGATATACTCCTTATTCTGGAGGGAGCAAAGTTGTCATGTTTATGCGGTTGTCAGAAGCTAATCCCTTCTTGTCTAATCAGGAAAGTTAACACCTTCCTGTTCATTCGAGAAAGTTTCTAGTGACTTCTGAGCTAGCTGGCATTCATAATTAAGTCTAACATATTCAGTAGAGACCTAGTCGACCTCAGCCCTACGTCTAAACTACCGTTTATGTTATTCCAATGTGCAAAGCCTATTGGGAATATAGGAACTACACTACACCACAAACTGAAGCTCTCATTGTCATCACTGATGTCTTAGATGACAGACCTTGTCCACATCAAGTTCCGACGAACTTCATCGTAAATTGTGCAAAAATTGCTTTGGAACACAATTATTTCATCTTTAATGGTGATTTCTTTGGTCAAATCAAAGGGGTAGCCATGGGGGCTATTTTTACGCCGGATATAGCTAACCTTTATGTGGCAACTTTTGAAAACAAAGTTATTTTTAACAACAACCCCTTTTCGACCCATATAAAGCAATATCTGCGTTACATAGATGACGTATGTCTTGTATGGGAAGAACCGAATAAAAAACTTTTGGAATTTCATATATGGCTAAATGAACGGGATAAAAATCTGCAATTTACTATGGAATACAACAACCGGTCCATTAGTTTCCTAGATCTATGCATCAGTAATGATGACTGAAAACTTTTGGTTAGTTTATATACTAAACCGACCTCAAGAAATACCCTCTTAAAATATACGAGTCACCACCCACGAAACATACGTGATAATCTCCCTTTTGGTCAATTTCTAAGGATAAAAGGAATTGTACCAAAAGGGAGGATTATTTCAAAGAGGAAAAAGTTCTACAGCAAAAACTGATGGCACGAAACTATTCCTACAGATTGGTCAAGCGATCACTTAAACGAGCGTGGTATTACGACTGACACGCTCTTCTACAAACAAAGGATAGGAGTTGCAATGAAAAGGATGCGATCACATGTGTAACCACTTTTGGGACTGAATCTAACATGATAAAAAAGATCATAGCCAAGAATTGGCACTTGGTACAAAAAGTAGAGCCCCAATTAAAATACCCTCGTTTTGCTTTTAAATGAGGTAGGAATCTGAGAGACCACCTGGTGAAAGCATATAAGGAACCGGCTCCATTAACACTGCAGAATCTGTGGGGTCTAATGCCAGTAATAGGCCACTAACCCTTTGGGCAATGTAAAGCTTGTGCAACTACATCATCTGTAAAATCATGTATATTGAATGGAAAAGAATGGTTCTTTAAACACCACTCTAATTGTTTGACTAAAAATTTGATCTATTGTATAGAATGCCCATGTGCCTTAAAATATATAGGCAAGACCACCCAGGAAGTGAAGAAACGGATAATGCAACACCAGTCGCGCATTAGATGTAGAACTATGACTGCACCTCTGGTAGAACATTACTGTAACCTATTACATGATCCCTTGGCAATGAAATGGTTGGTGTTGGAAGTAGTTAAGAAATCTAAACGTAGACATGATGTTGATCGTCTGCTGACACTAAAAGAAAATAGGTGGATCTGGTTGGCAAAGACTGTCGAAAATGGTTTGAATCAATTTGTGGAGTGGCACACATTAGCGCCCCTTTAAGGGCTATGTGGCGTCTCCTTATCAGGACAGATACATGATGGCACCTAGAATGCTACCATTTGGACACCGGCTTTTTAAGCTCGGGTGTGGTTGGTACCCTGCTGCTCTGACTTGTACACTTACTTGTGAGGGTATGTACTATGTTGTTCCAGAAATATCTACGTGGTACTTGGTGACGATGTCCAAAGGTCTAGCGGTAACTGTTTTGATTGTACGTCAGTACATGTAAAGACAGGGAATTTTAAGATGGCCGACACTTTTTTTGACGTAGACAATGGGAGTGTGGGAAGTGTCCTTATAGAGGCAGTAATACCTCTACATATCTACCCCTTTACCCTCTGACTTCCTTAAGGGTCTTGAGAACTATGTTGTTTCTTACCATCGAACAGTATTGATTACACACTTGTTTAAATATGTGGCGTATTAGATATGATTCACATAGCAGCATATGATAACGTAGGGGGTTCCAAGATGGCCACCATGTTTTAGAGAGACGCTCTGACGTAGTCTCACCAGGTTAAAGGTTAGAGCTCTGCGGCGTTCTTGTGTAGATGCCGAAATACCGAATGCTGGATACCTGGAGTCTGTGTGGTTGCGGCATTTAAGTAAGCTTAATCTACTAATGATTATTGTCTACTAAGCTACTTTGATATTGATGCGGGTCACCAGATTGAACATATGGGGTTACGGCTGTGTTTTGCAGAATTGATGCATTGTGGAAAACTAAAGATTATCTTTGAAGTGACGAGGACATTTCTAGCAAGTGGCTACTTGCTGGAGTTAAGAGAGATAGCTGATAGTGATGATAGTGTTGTTTAGGTTTAATTTAAGTGAATTGTTTGTGAATTTAGTATGTTTTTTGAAGTTTTGTTTTTTGTTTTTTAGGACTTAGTGATGTATTGGTGACACGCTGTGTCTAGTGAGTACCATTGGCTAGATATTTAACACATAGGGTGTTGGTTGTAGTTATCACATATCATGCGATACACTTGTGGGATAAATCTGGTTCACCCGGTTGTTTTGTTTTGGTGTAAGCAGACGATCATTGTTGTACATAGGGATAAGGTTGTATCTTGTATATAGTGAATTGCATATGTTGTGTTTTATATTACATTTGGTGCAACCTCTTTGGTCCTGAGGATGGTCTTGTGGAACTAACCCTGAGAGACCGCAACGTAGAAACTACTAGACCTTCTGTTTGTGAATATAGCCTTGATGAAAACTGAAGAAATTTATGAATATCGTATTCTGATGATACTGTATGGCAATATCTGTTAAGTCCATACAAATACGCTGAAGGTGTAATACACTGTTGTAAATATAGAATTTCTCACAGCAGTTTTGGTTGCCGTATATGAATTGTACATATATATATATATATATATATATATATATATTTCTTACTGTACATATTTCTATGTCCTGCAAAAAAAATTCCATAAAATATAAAACAGGTGCTTGAAAAGAATTAAACAAAGTTTTGATAAAAGGAAACTTTTCTGAGATAACCTTGTCCTGTGTTATATTGAATTTTTCGTTCATGTTCATGACGATTTTTGTGATAATGAATTTTGTTTGTCAAATGACTCCTCAAGGATTGCTGTCTATTTAATCAATTATACCCATTTCCTTGGGGAAGATTGGGTTGCCCTATTTACTGTTAGATCGTTGGGAAGATTTGGCAAGCTATTGCCCAAAGTCGCATGGTGCTGGGCATACCCCTGCTGCCGGAGCCAGGGATCGAACTGTGAGCCTGAGCATCCAGCGTCAGGTGCCCTGGCCTTGGTTCCACATCTCATCCCAACTTGCTGTGCTGAGGACTCTTTTTTTGGTTTTTTTTCTACCACATGCTCCCTACCTAGTGCACCCTACCCGACCTCCAAACAATGTGCCACCCCACAACCTCAAATGTTCCCCTGTCCAGTCCAGCCATTTGGTTGTGCTATGGGGTCACCCTACATACTCTATATGATACCAAAACACTTTCTCAGAGTGAGCAACCCTCCACAGATAAATCATACTACATCATTTGAAACCCCTTTTCCTCTTCTCTCCACTATGCTCCACACTCCCCTGTGCCTTTTTATCCCATTATTCCCCACTCTACAATCTTATGATCTTATGTTTATAGGTCTTGCCAAATCGTATAAGACACCAACTCTTTTACTAAGTTGTATAATACAGACTCATCGCTTCTGTTGTACTAGCCACAACAGGGCATTAGTCTCTTCTCCGCTATGGGCAAAGTACATTATATTACCCACATATCCTTAAATGTAGCTGCATACTTCTGATGAGCAGACACCCCCACGTTTTATAATTTAGCCGTCTTGGTCCCCATATTCCGCCTTCTCTCTTTGTTGCTTGACACAAGTCTGATCATATAGAGCATGAGAATCCCTCGAAAGAGGAACATTTTGAATTCAAGACTTTAGACACAATTGCCTGAAAGGAGCAAATTTTCACCAGACTTTTCCTACGCTTCCTCCTATTCTGTGTTATTCTGAACAGTCCCTATGAACCCTTTGAATTTCAGTGACTAGATCTTCATGGAATAGCCCCTCAAGTGCCTCCTCATGAACCAGTTTAATGACAAATGCCTTAGTGTCTGAGTCTTCAGCTCCTTCCAGGACATCCACGATCTTAATATTGTTGTGCCTTGCTTGATTTTCTATTTTCTCCAGGTCCCATGAATTACTTCTCACATCCAGTGTCAACTTTGTCATTGCATCCTCTAATACTGCTATTCCCAAAGTCATTTAATCCATTTTGTCCAAGAGCTTCTGACACATGTCTCAGGTCTCTCTCTGGTTGCTCTCTGAAACATCAAATCTATTTCTGACCTCCATAATGAGATCCAATAGCAGTCTCTCAGTCTTCCTTCTATCCTCTGTAACTTGGGGCATCTGATTTAGCTCGGACCGCCACAGGGGGTATGCTGCAATACCTGAGGGCAAAAAATCCTGTCCAGTGTCTGAAGCTTTCTCACTTCTTCCTACTGCTAACAGAGGGTTGCATTCCAGAGACATTACACCTGCTTCTAGTTCTGAGTTGCTCACCTTTTCTTCTGAGCCAAACCTATTTGCCACTACTACCGTATACACCTTGTCATTTCCCTGGGCTACTTGTGAGGTTGAGTTGGTGGGGTCTACTTTAGGGACACTGGCAGTATGTGAGGCAATAGTGTGGCTTTTCTGGGATAGCTGCACAGAGGAGCATAAAGAAGGAATTGGTTTCTGAAGTTTAACAGCCTTAGGTGGCTTACTAGGTCTAGTAGATTTAAATCTCTCCTTTTTATTCAATGCACATTTGTCTATTTCTCGTTTAGGCTTCCTATATTCACATCAAGCAGATAATCTTCCTGTGCATCATTTTCCTGGTTTTTGCTGTAGTCAAACAAAGGTGCAGGCTGTGCTCCAGACCTAAGCTGGTATCTTCCTTTCCGTTTATATAATCCCAGGCTCCTCCTGCATTATTTCCAATGTAATAGTACATAAATTCCCAAAAGGAACTTGATAAGCTTGATGAGCGTATGTACCAGAGCCTGCAGAGCTTGTGACATCTTCTAGAGTAATCAATCTCACTGGTGGGACAGAGTGCATGTCTAACAAAGAAATTGCTATTGATGTTGTTTTAGTAGGCTTACCATCTGCACCCGAAGGTACTCTGGCCATTTAGAGGTGAGCCTGTTTACCAAACCTACCGATCGAAATACTCTGTTGGAATTTACAAGTGGCCACCCAAGGAGCCTTAAAGAAAACTTGCCCAAAGGCAATTTTTACGGATTTGTCGTAACTGTTCTAACAAGTACTATTACTTCCATATTGCTGAAATCGTTTTGAAAAAATTGTGTACTAAAGGCTACCCTAAGAAATTAGTTAAAGCTGCCTTAAAAAGGGTGTGGTATATGCCTTGTGAAACTTTACTCACTCCTAAAGAAAAAACTAAAGCCACACAAATGACCTATGTGTTGACTTTTAATCCTAAAGCGAATAAAGTCAAACAGATAATCCTCAAAAATTGGAGATTATTCGAACACCTTAATATCCCGTAGCCACTTTTCGTTTTTAAAAAAGGAAAACATTTAAAACAACATCTTGTCCGAGCAAGCAGAGAACCAGTGGCTAAAAAAGGCACCAGAAGCCTGTTAGGTCTGCCAGCCCTGGTTGGTCATTATCGCTGTATGAACTGTGCGGCTTGTCCCAATTCTAAAGATTCTAAATCTATTGTAATCAATGATAAGACTCACACTATGCAGTCCTTCTCAAAGTGCAACACCAAAAATGTGGTGTACGTGGTAATGTGCCCATGTGATCTCGCCTATATAGGCCAGACGACTCAAGCGGTGAAAATGCGAATTGGCCAACACAAGTCCCGCATCAGATGTAGAACCCAAGGAGCAGCGCTGGTACAACATTTTAATGACGCTGGTCACAGTGAAGATAACTTAATCTGGACAGTACTAGTGGTAATTACGGCAAACAACAGGGGCGGATTAGAGATAAAATTAAACCAACAGAAGCCCGGTTGATTGAAAGATACCATACTGCTACTAAGGGACGGAATGACCGAGACAAATTATGGGTATTATTTTAGATACTCAGGGTGTTCTGTCGTGCTTAGCAGGTTTTTGTAAATTGGATTCTGAGATCTGTAGGTGCAGAGATACAGATTTTTTAATTTGATTGGTGCATATATACTTATATATATATATTGTTGACAGTATGTGTGTATAAGATTGTAAGGTGTGCACATTCAGTGTCAAGAAGTGTCTTTTACTGTGCTTATATATAATTTTCCCTGGTACGTGGGTCACTGTGGGTTTAGTCCTTTGTATGTTATTATGGTTTGAAGATCAAGTTGTTTGTCGTGGATACGAAGATATAGTTATGTGTAGCGGACCATTGATATTGACTGGTTGTGTTGAAAGATATGGTTAGTTGATTCGGGCAGAGTTGAAACTGTAGTTCGTGGATTTTCTTCGATCTCCCCTGCCCGTTTAAAATTCCTTCCTTGCCTTAATGTGCATTCTTTGTTTAAAATTCTTTTCCCCTTTTGAATATTTATTGTTTTGACCCCTTCGTCCCTTTTTTTCCCGCATTATTTATTACCGGACGCGTGGTGCAGTGTGTTGTGCGTTCCTTGAGGCGTAGCATGGAGGCAGTCCAACCTGTTTGATTTTTTGTGAACTGCGGGTGCTGCTGTAAGGGCATTCCCATTCTGAGTCCGTCCTTAGTGTTGCAGCATTTGTATGGGTCACGTAGAATCCTTTTCCAAGACACGCAAATGTGAGTCCACTGTTTGTGTTTGTGGACCCTTTACGTATGACGTCTTTGCGTTTATATGCTGAGTGCCGAGACGTCCTTTCCGTGTTCTTCATGACGGATGTCGACCGCTTCGTATGAGGACCTGGATCGAGTGATAGGTATCCCCCTTGAGAGGTAGGAAGTGAGGGTGTTAGATCGGGAGGGGTGTTATTTCATGGCATTTTCACTATGGGAATGCAGGTTTACAGGCAGAGCTGCGTTGTGCTCTTTGCAATCCGCGTGGAGGCAGGGTACGAGCGTATTCTAAATCGGGGCTCATTTTGATATTTTGACAGGAGAAGGAGAGTTGCGACACTTTTGAAATACTAAGGAGTGACTCCGTGGATGTTTAAGTGGGCACGGAAGGACTGTGTCCTTTCAGGTATGTGGTGCAAGCCTTTTACTTTGAACTACATGTCCCACATTAGATTGTTGGAGTTCTCCTCTTTTGTTTGATGGCCGCTTAGAAATGTGTATTTGTTTTGTCCTCCTAGATATCTAGTGTACCATCGGACTGAGTGGCCGTAGTGACCTGTCCCTGTATATTAGGGACTGGAGAGTGCTTTATTCACTGATATTGTAGGTACTTGTGGGACTCAGGATGATTATTACCTTTGGGTCTGTTGCATTGCTCTGGTACACTCAGATCCTCTTTTTAACGCACGCATGGTTTTGTATCGCACAGGCCCTCATTGTTTCTGTGTTTTAAATTACTTTTGCTTTTGATTGTTGGGCCCAAGGCACTTTTTTGTCTCCTTCTTACACTGGAGCATCACCCGATTCTTCTGGCACTGAATGGTCACACAGGGGATAGTGCTATATTGGTAGAACTGACTGTTGTGTTAAATATGTATCATCATTATTGTTTTAGTGATTTTATACCTTTGTCCTGATGAAGCCTATAGAAATGACTGGCTGAAACACAACCACGACTGCGTCAACACTTTGATGAGGAGTCCCCTAAGTGTTGAGTTGGTCCAAATTAAGATATAAGCGCCTTCAAAAATAATTAGTTAGGAGTGTTTCACCTCTGGCGCTATTAGGACTTCCTTTGAGTGTACTACTTGGAGTTAGGAGTGTACACTGTGAGAATTTTTTGTGTTTACTTAGGGTATACATAGACATTTTTTTCTGTATAAAAGAATTTTGGCTTGTGTATGTATTATATATATGGTACATGTGATGTATATATTGTATTATGTATTGTATATGGACATGAATGTGAGTTAGAGTGTTTCCTTGTTGTGTATTTTCTGTCAAGTATATATATACATTTATGTTATTTTGTGCCCTACCTCGTCACTTGACACGTATATATTTTATCTTGACTTATGGATACATAGGACATGTAAATACTGTATTGAACATCATGGTAATTAGTTGTACCTTGTATGCAAATAAATGTTGAATGGATCCCTCTATACTACTTCTTGTGTATATACATCTTTTGATGTCCCTTGCTCATGTATAGGAGGGTGATTTGGGCATAACCCCGTTCCTTGATTTTCTAGCGTTCTGCTGCCTAGGCCTCACACTCTGACTGAGAACCACAACAACAACTTTGACTGGCGCTAAAGCTGCCACTTGTCCCGCGGAAGGGAGTCCTCCACACGGCCCAGCATTTTCTACGTAGGGGTGTGGCATCTGAACAGCTCGGGACTGTGCGCTCGGGTCCGCAAACATCTACTTTTGACTGCTTCAAACACGGGGGATCAACACATTTAAAAGGTATGCAGAGCAGTTTGACTACAGTGTCATTCTATGGAAAAAGACAGAGAGCAGAGGAATTGAATAGCCAGATTCTGCTAGCCAGGGGAGAGGGATTCATTCACTCCCGCAGCCAAGATTAAGTCTGCCACCATGTTCCCTAATCCAAAGGGATCAGCCTTGTTATGGGCTAACCCACTCAGGAGGTAGGTCTAAATATGAATTAGGCTTCATAGCACTCAGTATTAACTTGTGTCTGCATTTTACTACCCTTGACATGCATGTGCCGCTCATTCTTGAGAGTTTCTTACCTTTTGTCAACTCACATTTTCATGTGTTTCTTTCTTTCTAGTTTCATTGACAGTATTTGTTTTTGTTCTCATTTTTTTACTCTCTCTTCTGCTGATTGCTAACTGGCTAACTGTTGATTGTGTGATATCACATGTAGTTCTCCTTTCAGGAAATAGCCTTGTGAATGGTCTCTACCTTATAAAAGTGTGGAGAGAAGGGGATGTGCGCTGGGCAATTGGAGCTATTGGCTGTTTGTGCTGGGGAATGGTATGGTATAAGAGTCTTAAAGTTCCCTGGAAATACACTCACTATGATTGCTTTGCATTGAGTTGGACGCTTGTGTTTTATCCTTACTGTTTCACAGCAAGTATTTTTTCTCATACTCCCAATCTACCAACCAAGCACAGCACCACAAGTGAAGGCCTGATCTGTTTTCAATGTGACCTTCTAGCATACAAAGGCATACTTGTATTTCCACAAGACGCACGGAGGATTATGTGAGGGGAACTATAGGTTGTCTGCTATATGTCGTATGGTGTGCTACAGCGCAATTTTGTTTGGCGTGTTGTAGTGATTGATAATGTGCTGTCAGGCCTCCAATCAGTACTGTTAAATCTGAGAACCTCAAGCTTAATATATTTAAAAGAACTGTGCACCCCTAACATGGGATGTAAATGTACATAAGTCCATGGCAGCCATGACTACCAAGGTAAATGCTAGGACTGCCCTTCTGTTGAACCCATTGGCCCTATGACATAACATAGCACTAATACCATATCAGAGAACAACTGCAGGCCTCCAGAAGGATTGCAGATAGAGAGAAGGTTGATGGCAGTGGAGCTGTGTGATACTGCTCAATGATTTAGGCAACTCTGTGCCATCCTTCCTCATCAGTTCTCTGTTTCTGGAGATCACACATGGTGTCTATTTTCCTCTCTATGATACACACAGTAAGTACTCAACACTGCCATTTCCCGGTAAGACCACACCACTACCAAAATGGCAAAAAATACTACAGGTGTAGTGGCCTGAAGTGGCAGGGTGACTTATCAGACACCCTGCCATTTCCTGAGCAGATTCATATTGTTTCATTTTGGGATTTCTTATTCATATACAGCTAACATCACAGTAACATTAGCCATTCATGGAAAAACACAAAGGGGGATTCACTATACTCCACGTAGTAAGCTACTGGGGACTGGTGAGACCAGTGATAGATGGTGTGGCTGGGAGCCGTGATCATTGCATCATTGTATCCCCTACCTTTGCTCAATTTTCCCACCGTGGAGTTATGGTTAACAGCGTTTCCATAGCAAAGACATTTTTTATTTTCTTAATAATTCTGACGACCATATATGAATCAGCACTAAACTTTACAAAAAAGATCCACTTCAGGTCCTTCCTTGCAAGTTTCATGAAGATTCGTCAAGCAGGGGCCAAGGCACAGGGGTTGTCCCAAAAGTGCAATTTCCATTTTAATTCCCAGAGGATTATTTGGTCTTTGATACAGAAAATGATGGAATTAAGCCAAATGTGGCATAAAGGTAGAACTTTAATCAAGGACGGTTGTTTTGTTGGTTTGGTGTAAACCTGTTCAGTAGTTTTATAGAAATTAGTGTTTAAAATGGTTCTTGGCTTGGGCATGAAGAGGTTAAAATTTGGAGATGTTTGGGAACATTTTCTCACAAATAAATGGCACACTATTGGCCATAAATAAGAAGCTCACCACAAATCACTTGCGTCTCGGTTCACTAATGGCATTTTCGTCAGAGACTGCTCATTAGGAAGATGCAGCCCCAAGTGCAGTGACTCCCACTGACTGAGGGGCCTCTGCCACAAGCGAGGTGGCCCTTGTAAATCAGTCCCTCAGTGTTTTTGGTTGGTGTATTTTGCCACCTTGATGAGGACATGCACTATTCACTAATGACTTCCTAAATATACTCTTACGTTCCTCGTGGCCACTTAGCATGGAAAATGTCTGCCCTTTGGGAAATTTTGATTCAGAAAAATCATTAGCTGGTGACACATTACAAAAAACCCAACAGGCCATACAGCCCTAAGAGCCTCCCAATTAGCACTCTGAGTTCGTTCATTATGAGCAACGCCACTTTATTCCGGTGATTAATTTGCTTGCATGTCCTTATTATCGTTTCTTAGTACTCGTCTTAAAATATGCAACGCTTTCCTAGGCGCTTGACGTATGTTGCATGAAATAGCTCTTGCGCTCACTTTCCTTTTTTTTCCTTCACTTGCTCTTAGCCTCAAAATATTTCCTCACTTGTTTTCAGATTTCGCCCAACCATAATCTGCCCTCTCACTGCAGGTTTATTCAGTCACCTCCAGAGGAATAACAGGAAGGCAAGCTTTGCATGAAAAGAGCCGACGTCGTGATTAACGCTGCCGGCGTCGCTTAGCCTCGTGGAGCGTCTAATGAAGGAAGGGTCACTCGAAGACAAGTGTTCCAGCCTCGACGTAACTGAATCCTCTGAAAAGTATTGACACGGGCGGCAGAAAAGATAAACAGCTGTGTCGTGTTGTGGCCAATAGCTGATGAATGGTCTGTGCAGTGATTACAGCAACCACGGATAAAACCCTTAATGAAGGTGTGGAGTAATTATAACGTGCGCGTGTCCTCACCGGTGCTCCATCGACGCGCGAGAGAGACCTCCTCTGAATGGACTCCGCGATTTATGTCTTGAAGCGAGGTGATTAATTCACAAACTGATGATCCCTGCTCTATGAATCTGGGCTAACAAGTCCTTCAAAGGAGTAATTGAAATTAACCTTGGAAGATTAGGCTGTTTAATCAGAGGGAAAGTGTCATTGGTTCCGTCGCCATAAGGTCGCGCGACAAGAGTGTTTTCCAACTTCTAGTCAGTAACAGCAGCGGGAAAACGATTTCGTTCATGGTATACCTTTAACATGCCTTATGACTAGTCTATATGTATATAAAAAAAAACTGTATAGAATGTCGCCCTTCCCCTCCACCGCGGCTATAACGCAGGTCCCTGCTGCTCCTGCGGGGTATGGGGACCACAACCAGTCCAAGACCAATGAATATTACCGCCGATATCGACAACCCCCCCCCCCCCCCCCAAAAAAAATACATTAAAAGTGTACACTACTAGACACGCTTTTAATGAGATGAACGTCCTTAGGTGCACCCATGACAATTATGAGTTTTCATATCTTGCATAAGCAGTTAAGACAATCGCCTCCAGAAAATAGCAATGCGTGCATTATCGCAGGAAGTTGGTACTTCGAGGCACAAACATATCCTAAAGTGTCTCATTGAGTAAAAAAGCCAATTCAAGGTGAATGCGTTCAGCCCTAGCTAATTTAAGCTCTCATGTGACCACCTCGTGCTGACCTTGTGTGCTCACAATTCCATCACTCAGGTATGCAGCTCAGTAGGAACATACATACATGTCCCTGGAAAGCAGGACGTGACGTCAGAGCTGCTTCATAAACGAGGAAACTAGTAAAACATTTCGGGCTAAGAGTTTTAGAGAACAGACCTCATTCGTGCAATTGCTTAAGCAGCAGATACGTTTTAAGGCATGGGCTAAGTGGGCCCTAACCCAGGGCCCCCACCTTTCAAGGGGCCCCCTGATAGAGCCAGCTCTATTCTGCAGAGTGTCTTGCCCTGATAACCTTGGATGATTCTTAAACAGATTGTTGCAAATAGCGTTTTCCTTTCAGCTGTGAGTCAATTAACAGACATTTTGCAGAAAAAAGTGTTTTTGTTACATGCAACATCCATAAAAAAAATTCTTCTAGATCCAAACAGGATCTCATATATGAGAAATGTCAGAGTGTCACAGAGATTATTTGCAGTAGTATTAGTGAGCTTCTACTGTGTTAGAATATTGAAAATATATATCACTATCCCTGAATATTAACTATAAACATATTTAGAATTTGAGCCAGTGTGTCTGTGCACTGTCTGTGATCTGGCCAAAGAGGACATGAGATAGCTGAAACTGGATCATAAATTCAAAGCTGATCCGCACAGGGACCCACAAAATCCATTTGGCCCAGGGCCCCCAAAATCCTTAAGATGTCACTATGTGATGGGTAAACATTATGCAGCCAATACTAATCTAGTGGTAGATCATCTTGTCCTAGCCTATAGTGCACTCATAAGAAGCAGTGGCAAAGCCAGTAGGTCTGGTTTTAATGTGCTAACTCAGGGAAATATCTTTTGTGTCTGCTTGTATTTGCATGTGTTTATTCAATAAAACCAGCCATATTGGCTTTGGCAGGGCTTTATTTCCTACATGAAACAGAAGAGACAACAATAGACAAGAGTCAGGTGAGAAAAACAACATGCAAATGAGTGCACAGGGGAAATCACAATGGAAAGGGGCATACATGAGTCTGTAGGAAAGACACAGAGAGGAAAAATAACAATGGAAAAAACAGATAAGGAAAACATACACTAGTCTGTCCCAAAACATTTGAAAAAGCTGGCTGCTTTGAAAAATAGTAAGAGAAAAGGATTATTTTCTGTATACAGTGCATGCATGTGATAAAGTATGATGAATTGGTGTATTTTCAGATTTAAAATAGTCTCCCATGCATTGCAATGTAAGCATTCCATATTAGGCTTAATGGTAACACTGAAAAGCCAACAGTATGATGTGTGAGGAAAACACTCCTCTAAGTGGAACCCATATCCATTCTGTGTACTTTTTAAAGGCATAGTAACAATAGTTTTTGCTGTGGATTTCCTGTTGAAAATCAACCTGTTCTGCTATTTTACTAACCTGTGGTACGGGCGAAAGCCCAAACTTGATGTCCTGGGATGTCTTTAAAAATATTATATTGCAATGTACCCTGTAATGCAATCTGAAATGCCTATAAAGAAATATAAAAAAACACAATATTTTGTTTAAACAGCTACCTCTAAAGCTAACTTACTTGCTCTACAGAGAATAGGGGTATGCAAAGTCCCTATTATGGAAGCAAAGTCCAATGGTCCTACTAACAAATGTACATTTAGTCGGAATCTCCTGAAGAGATTGCAGAACAAAGAACGAAGGTACATTTAGTCACACCTCTTGAAGCCTGCACACCATACATAATTCAGCGGGCAGACTCATCTTCAACCTTAAGCCGACCCCCATTACTCCCCACCTCAAGAAGATCCACTGGCTCCCCATTCAGAAGAGATGTTAATTCAAGATGCTGAACCACACCTACAAAGCCCTACATAATCAAGGACCAGCAAACATCAACCAACGGCTAAACTTCCACCAACCCTCCAGACATCTGTGCTCCACCTCCTTCTACTTTACTCACACCCCTGCATCTGCCAAAGCAACAGTGGTGGATGCTCCTTCTCCACCCTTGCTGCCTAATCCTGAAACACCTTCCCCCTTGACCTCCCAACCTCATCCTCTCTGCTGGAATTCAGGTAAAGTCTCAAAACCTGGCTGTTCAACAGAACTCTCCTTATGCAGCAGGGTTCTCAGCGCCTGGATACCCTAACAGGTGATTAGCCACACTTTATAAGTCCTGGTTGATTAAACCATAACTTTAGAACTGGCCATGGATATATGATATACCACTCTACAAAGGACTGATAAGCAAATTAAATATGCCCCTCAGGTGTAAACCAAGTAAACCAAGGTGTTAGAAAAGACCCATGAATGCTTACACAGTGCCCCATATAAATTAGCATTTTGGCACCATTTTCTGTTTAGACACCATTTTGAATGATGAACAAAACGAATCCTTTACTGTTTCTGAGAAAAAGCTTCTGTTGAGTTTTGTTTCTGCAATAATGAACTGTTAGTGCCAGGGCATAGCTTTCCCGCTAGATAGAGGCCCTCTCCCACTTGTCTGATGTAGAGTCCAGGGTGAAACAGAATCTATTACAAAATATCGACTACAAAAATATCTACCTACCAAAATATCGCAACAAAAATGTTGATGACATTAATATCGAGATCCTATCTCTAACAAGGTAAGTACAAAAATATCGAAAAAATAATATCGATGTCAAAAAGATCGTTTTTTAAAAAATATCGTTTTTTTTAAAAACATAGAATATTAACAAAATAATACTTATACATTTAATAAACATAGTTAAATATATTTTACAATATTTAAAATTAATAAATAATGTAATAAAAACAAATAATAATAAAGATATAATACATAGTATATATTTCATTAATAATACATCTAATAAATTATTTTAATAACTTATAAATAAATGAAAATATAATAAATTACAAATAAATGTATATACATCAAATAATAATATAAATAACAATTAATAAAAATGTAAAACAAATAAAAAAATTAAATCCATTTTGGATAGCGTACGGGTACAAATTACTATTCCCACTCCAGAGAGTGCAACAGTAGGGAAAGTGTTGGATAGCGTAGGGGTCACAATTACTATTCCAACTTCAGAGAGTGCAACAGTAGGGAAAGTGTTGGATAGAGTAGGGGTACCAATTACTATTCCCACTCCAGAGAGTGCAACAGTAGGGAAAGTGTTGGATAGCGTAGGCGTAAAAATTACTATTCCAACTCCAGAGAGTGCAACAGTAGGGAAAGTGTTGGATAGCGTAGGGGTAACAATTACTATTCCCACTCCGGAGAGTGCAACAGTAGGGAAAGTGTTGGATAGCGTAGGGGTAGCAATTACTATTCCAACTCCAGAGAGTGCAACAGTAGGGAAAGTGTTGGATAGCGTAGGGGTAACAATTACTATTCCCACTCCAGAGAGTGCAATAGTAGGGAAAGTGTTGGATAGCGTAGGGGTAACAATTACTATTCCAACTCCAGTGAGTGCAACAGTAGGGAAAGTGTTGGATAGCGTAGGGGTAACAATTACTATTCCAACCCGAAAGAGTGCAACAGTAGGGAAAGTGTTGGATAGCGTAGTGGTAACAATTACTATTCCAACTCCAGAGAGTACAACGGTAGGGAAAGTGTTGGATAGTGTAGGGGTAAAAATAACATACTTATAAATAAATGTATTTTTTTAAATAATAAAAAACTTAACTAATAAATAAATATAAACCATTTACAAATACCAATACATAATTATTAAAAACATGATTAGCAAAATATATTTAAATACAAAAATTATTAAAAATACCATTTAATAATATTTAATTTGCAATTAATAAATAATTAACAATTATATAATTAACAAAACAATAAAAAATGCCTTAATTACATTTAAATTACTTCCCACCCTCTCCCCCTATAAACTCACAACCCGCTACAGAACATAATTATAAATTAATCAATTAGTTAAAATAAATTACCAATTAATTAAAAATAATTATCAATTAAATAGAATCTATTTATCATTCCTACTAATTATTAATTAATTCAACATCATTAAATTACTTCCCACCCTATTCCCCTATAAACTCACAACCCGCTACAGAACATAATTAATCAATTAATTAAAATTAATTAAAATGAATTAAAAATAATTGCCTATTAATTCGAATTAATTTATAATTCCAACGAATTAATAATTAATTTAACATAATTCAATTACTTCCCACCCTATTCCCCTATAAACCCACAACCCGCTACAGTACTAAAATACAAAATTACATAAAAATAAATTAAAAACATTATAAATACATAATGATATATACAAAAATAATATAAAAATCGATATTACTAACATCAATATTTAACACTTCGATATTACTAATATCGATATTAAATCTATCGATATTACTTACCTTTTATATTATGTCCCTTCGATATTATTGTATATCGATATTTAAATATCGATATTTTGTCTCCATACCGGTGAAACAACCTTGGACTGTGCTAGGTTGTGCAAGTTACGAGAAAAGAAACCTTTTTTTTGTATTTCACTGGCCAGTTGCATCTGCCTGGAAAATACCACTGTGGGCGTGCCTTCGCCCGGGTATGAAACGTACATAATGTATCTCTATGCTTGTTGATTTTAGTTCCCTCTGTAGTATCCTAGCGACTTTACAGATGGGGCTCCACTCTGAGTGTATATGAATAAAGTTATTGGTTTGTATTCTCTGCTGTCTGACCGACTCTTCATTTGGTACGGAAGGTTGAGAGGTGGTCAGTTGTGACCCGGGGGGCCCTAAATGGGTCACTTCCTTCAGTTGGCACCCAAACAGGGACTCCTTCGGGTGTTGACCCATCCCATTTCTGCGGAAGGTTGGGGAGGACGAGGACATCATCAGGTTGGACAGACGGCTCAAGGATCTCTGCTAGAAGAGTTTATATACTCGCAGCTGCAGCCTTTGTCCCACTGGAGGGTGCCTCACCCAGTGGTCATCCGACTGGAGTCCTGAATGGCATAACCCTTGATCTGACTGTTTGGTATGAAGAGTCAGCAGTGGAGAATTGGCTTGTTTGTACTTCTGATATCAGGTGAGTCTGTTTTGGTTCTCTGTGGATATGGTACTATTGTGGTTTGAGTTTGTTACGGTCTAAGGACTGTCTTGATAAAAAGTGTTTGTAAATACTTTGGCAGGTAATAGTAATGATTTTGTTTCTCTTTTGCAATTCCTGGCCTAAGTAAAATTCCTGGCCTAAGTACAAAGTCCTATGTGGAAGAGGTGTGGCGCAGCGGGCAGGGTGATTGATTCCGGAACCTGGGGCTCATGGTTTAATCCCTGGGGCCGGCAGCAGATCAGCCCAGCACCATGTGACTCTGGGCAATAGCTCTCTTAATCTTCCAGAAGGCCCCCAACGCCTTGACACCTTTGGGTAATTGTTCATGCTTTACAAATACTGGACATTTACATTTATGTGACCAAAGTGGAAAATGATACTTTTGTAGAGGAATTGTTAGATACTCGACCCCTGCCTCCTTAAGCACCGCAGAGGATATATCCTGTTGTTCTTTTACAGCCACAGCAGTCTGTCTCGTCCGCTCCAGTTGCCCTAATATCTACAGCTGCTATCCCCACAGCTCTGGCTACTGTGCCCCGCTCTTTCTCTTTCCTCGCCATCTTTGGTGACTGTGACCTCTGTTACATCCACTGTCTCGACTCCTGTACCCTCTGTTCTTGTTTCTCCAATGAAATCATTGACTACCGTTCTACCTACTACTTCCATCACTCCTCCTCCTGCTGTCATTCATTCTCCGATGTTTTTGGAAGCTGATACCCCTGTACGTAGTTTTGGTGAGATTTAGGGAACAAACAGGCCGTTGATGCAATCTGGAGTAAGGGAGGATGAGAAGAGGGTAATAGCAAGTAAGGAAATCCGGTGGGCTCCTACTGCGGTTTGTAACGCTGAGGCTATTTGGCAAGTTATTCGTGATTTTGAGCCCTTTTTACAACAGCATGCCCTTCAGCATGTTTGCTACATTGATTGACCTTTGGAATACACATATCAAAGCTCCCCAGGTGCTATTTGATATTAGAGACTGTGTTTATATTACTTATTTAGCGCCAGAATAAGTGTTTGGTAATATTTCTACCATAGTCTCTTATAGAGGCCGATTGTATGATAAGAGTCCTACTCAAATAACTCAGTTCCCCATGTGTGAAGTTCACCCAATTTATCATCCATAAATACCTGCGTTGAAGGATCAGCATGGTGCGGTCACAAGACTGGCTGTCGCTGCCCGTTTCCAGGAGCTGTGGGTTTATACTCCATGGAAAAAGAGTAAAGTTTTAGCCATTAAGACTTCTTTGCCTGACAGTACGGCCTACTATAAGGATTTAACAGAAGCTGCCTCTTCTACTGTAATGAGTTTTGCTGATATTGAAATGTTTTTTGGTCTTCTTGTTCCCGTTGATATTTGGTGGCAGGTGCATACTCAAGATTATGTTGCCGAGATGGGCAGTACATGGGATTTGATTAAGGGATGGAATAAGGAAAGGAAGCCAGGAGATAAACCCCATGCTGAGATAGTTGCCTTTGCTGGTCCTAATATCACATATATTCACACACTTATTCCCCCTAAGAAGGTTAGTTGGGATAGATTGTCTGTCAACAGACGAAGGATGAGAGTGTGTCTGATTTCCTCACCAGGTTTGAAGATACGTTTTTTGCATTATAGTGGGCAGGATATGTCCACGGAAGGAGGAGTTCTTTTGTTTGTCGACACATTTGTTACTAATCTTCTTCCAGAAATAATGACTCTTTTGCAGGCGTCTGAAAGTACTTGGTCTACGTCTTATCCCTCTGTTATTTTGAATATGGTTCAATATTATGAGCTTCGAGACCAGGAGGGAAAAGATAAAACTGACAAAAAGAATAAGGATTTAAAGGCGACAAAGGTGTTGCTGCCGCAGGCATTTTGGGGTAACACCAGAGGACGGGGAGGTCCTTTTTGACAACTCCCACGTACTAGGCAGCCTTCTACTGCACCTTTGGGGCAGAATCAGTTTGCTTATTGTAAGGAGGAAGGACATTGGCATAGGCAGTGCCCTGTGCTTTTACAGAAGGTTTCGCTCCCTAGAGGATGCCCCTAGAGGATGTAGCTCTGGTAGTAGAGGCTGCAGAAATCAGAGTGCTGCAGCTCTTCTGGGCCATTCTGACAATAATTATTTTGATGACCCCAGGGATGGACAGTATTATCATGATGATTATGATATTGTTGATGTGACGGGTATGACTTACAGTTAGGACAATCAGGGACAGGGTGAGGGACCAGTTTATTTAAGTTAAGAATATTTACATAGCACATGGCTGCCCCAGCAATGAGGCATCTCAGAGCTAAAGCAAAGTCCTGAGTAAGGTAGCAGGCAGGAAAATTATCATTGGGGGAAAAGCCAGGTCTAGACCAGCCTTCTAAAGGTCAGGTGATCAGGGATGCCACAAATGTGAAGAGGGAGGGAGTTCCATAGAGCGGGTGTCAGCCGCCAAAAAGATCTACCACCAGATCTAGCTCTCCATATTCGTGGGATTCTAGCAAGAGACAGGTCTGCTGAGTGCAATGCTCTTGTGGGTACATAAAGAGAGCATAGATCACTCAAGGTTCCTGGGCCGATGCCTATAACAATCTTATGCATAATACATAGCGCTTTAAAATGAACTCTTTTTTCAAGGAGGTAGCCAATGCAGGAAATGAAAGAGGTTGGAGATGTGGCAGTATTTGGTGGGGGCAAAAATAGCCCATGCCGCAGCGTTCTGTACACTCTGTAGTCTATTCATCACAGACTTATTGGACCCCAATAGTAGCACATTACAGTTGTCCAATCGGGCCAGGATAGAGGCCTGGATAATCAGCTGCTGTGTTTGAGAATAAAAAAAAACAAGTATAGGTTTTACGCCTCGTAGTAGACCAAAACATTTCCCAGCCACCAATTTAGCATGCATCTCCAAATTAAGTTCTTTGTCCAACATAATGCACAGGTTCTTCACCACCTGTTTGGGTACATGGGGTATTCCAAGAGAAGGCTGCCACTATTTATTGCCCCAAAGATGGAAATCCTTGCCCACCAGAAGGATCTCGGATTTGGCCGAATTCACCTGCAGAAAATTTGCCGTCATCTGTTCTGAGACGGCCATAAGATCTGCTTTGAATTTTGCCGCATCCAGGCTGGGATTATTGGAAAGGGTGATCACCAACTGGGTGTCATCTGCATATGACAGCAGGGAGATGCCCCGAGCTTTGATCATCAGTGCCAATGGTCTTACGTAAATATTAAATAGCGTAGGGCTCAAGGCTGAGCCCTGTGGAACACCACAGCGCAGTGGATGGGTACAGGAAGAACAAGCATTTGCAATGCAATAGGTCTCGCATTTGCGAGAGTTTAAGTTATTGGCAGCTGTTCTACGACTGTCAGCAAAGCCGACTCAGTACTATGCTGTGGTCGGAACCCATTCTGGGATGTGGCCAGTATTGAATTAGCTTCCAAATAATGGATTAGGATCAAATTAACATGACAATTCCAGATTTTAGATAGGAACGGAAGTAGCGAGAGTGGACGGAAATCTTCCGGTTTGGACACATCTAGTGATGGCTTCTTCAGCAGGGGGACCACTTTGGCATGCTTCCAGGACTTTGTATCCACCGCTGATGTCAAAGAAAGATTGGTCAACTCCAGGCACTTATGCAGGAGACACTGTTGAGATTTGATTTTCGAAAAACATCAGGTCTCAGAGGGTGGTCTGGAGACCCTGATTTTATCTTAACGAACAGTGCATCCATCTCTTTAGGAGAGATGCAGGGGAGCGATACAGATGAATAACTCTCAGGGCCTATGGGCACTTTCCTCCCCATGGCACTGGGGGCATTGCCTGGGTGAAAGCTGCGATAAATGCAGTCCACCTTTTCCAAAAATAAATTTGCCAGCGCTTCATATTGTAGTCTAAAGGATATGGTGCTGCCTGAAGCAGAGAGGGATGTAACCAGGTCACTCAGAAGAATATAATTTTACTGGGATTATTACTCATGGTAATCAAATTTGAGTTGTATGCTGCCCTAGTTTTGCTGACCAGTTTGTGATATGCCTTAATCGCAATCCTATATTGAGTTTTGGCGTGAGGGTCATAAGATCTTCTCCAGGCCTGCTCCAGAACCTTACAGTTCTTACAGTTCTTCCTGGCCAGTTTCAAAGGCTCATTGAACCAGACATTGTCCCGTGTACTTTTAGAGTATGTAAGTTTGAGCGGAATGCATGTATCCAAGGCTCTGATAACCCAGCCATGAAAGAGCCCATCAGCATCTTACATATTCAAGAATTTTCCGGGAAGTTGACTGCTCAAGGCCGCAAGGAGAGCCACCCGGTCCAATTTATGCCAGGGGCGTTTAAGTGAGGGGGTTCTTATGGAGCAACCAGTGTATAAGGCTATCTAACACTAGTTGTATTGGAATAAGAAAGTGATCTGTCCGGGTCATGGGAAGGTGTGCTTGTACTACCAACGACTGGAGATTTGAAAAAATCAGGTCAAGAAGATGCCCTGCAATATGGGTTGATCCTGAGACCAATTGAGTCAATTGGTAGGCAGCCATATCCCCCAGAAAATTAAAAGTGTCGGGAGACTCTTGTATCTCTAAATGGAGGTTCAAATCCCCTGTGACAATAAAATTAGTGAGAAACAGCTGGAAGGGATTTTAGGAGCTTCAGATATGTGGGGCGCTCTGCCTAGAATTTACGTTATATTCCGTAGGGAGGGGTGTTTTGAGTGTGGTGCGTGAAGAGCGAACGGAAAAAGCCCTGAACCGTTCAAACGAAAATCTGGAAAGACTTCCACAAACTATGACAAGCAATGCTCTCGCAACCACATAACAGTGTAAAGCAAACAATACAATGTAAACAAGAATAACAGGTAAGTAGCGAACAAAAGCAGATCTTTGTGTTTCTAATCCTTTTCAATAGATGTTTATTGGATCCACATTCAGCCGACACGTGTTTCGTCGTGTTCAAAAAGTGGAGTCAACACGACTCTTCAGGGCTGATAAGATAAAACAACATGAGCATGAGTAAACCTGTGCACGCGACTTACACTCGATTAACCACTTCCCTCCCTTTTTAAAAAAAAAGTGTTTTCACTTCACAAACACCATGCGTCACCATCACTAGAGTTGGAATATGGATGAGCATGGGCATGGGCATGGTTTTTTGTACACAAAGACGAACACTAGTCACGTTAAACAATCCGTGGCTTATGAATCACCATCACAACCATGCACCTCTCTGTCACTGAACAGTGCACAAGATGTGTCACATGTATAATGTACTATACACATGTTCTTTTATCTTATCAGCCCTGAAGAGTCGTGTTGACTCCACTTTTTGAACACGACGAAACACGTGTCGGCTGAATGTGGATCCAATAAACATCTATTGAAAAGGATTAGAAACACAAAGATCTGCTTTTGTTCGCTACTTACCTGTTATTCTTGTTTATATTGTATTGTTTGCTTTACACTGTTATGTGGTTGCGAGAGCATTGCTTGTCATAATAAAATTAGTGGTCTGGAGTGCTAATGCGATAATAACGTCTACCAGGGCTACACTAAAACTCTTTGATGGACCAGGTGGGTGATAAATGAGACGAACTAATAGAACTGCCCAGAGTAATGTATTCTTGGAAACACATAAGAGGTTCTTTTGTGAGGGAACCGCCTGTAACCCACCCAATCTGTCACCAGTCTGTGGACTACATATCCATTGTCACTCCTAAATTATACATATACTCGGCCACCTCAGTTTACAGAAGTGAAAGGAGTGTTTGGCTTTGGTTATCCAGGGCCATGTCTATACCATAGAAAGCCACTGAGAGTGGGTTTTCCAAGTTGTGATAACAATGCATATTGTGATAACTTTCACATGGAAGAACAGAACGTAACATTGGTGGGCTGGCATTACAAGGAATTGACAGTCCCCCGAGAGGCGGGTTATTACCCTGCTTGTTGCCCCATTGTGAACAATACGGATACTTCATTATATATAAATTGCTCAGGAATGGTGTTGTACAAACACACGGTTCCCTTAGAGAATAAAAAGGATCGTAGTACTTTCGGAATGAACTCTAGGTGCGCTGCAGCTGATTATGAGGGGCCAATTTATGCACACCCAGGGTTTTTCTTCTTGTCTAATGGGACTTATTCCAATGTCTATAATGGTACAGACGATGTAGGCCTTTGTTAGGCCCGGGATCCCTGGTTGGCTGAGGTAGGTACCTTAGGCCAAGTAGGGACCCGCTTTCTAACGTCAGGGAAAGGAAGGTCACCTTCGTAGCCCAGCTCACCTCCTAAGTAGCTTGGCATGAGAAGCCAGGCTTATCTTCAAGGCAAATGTGTAAAGTATTCGCAACCTGCTCACAATAACCCAAGGATGACACCACAAATAGACTCCACACGAGTTTTATAAAATGAGTATAAACTTTATGTAAAAGATATATGATAAGACCACACAATATAAAACCAACATATGAGGTTGTGTAATATTTCTCCTGGCAGGTTGTTAGGCCAGCCAGCCCTTGTAAGTTCTGGTGATGTCAATGAACACTTCTAAACATTCTCCTGTACTCCTAACCACTTGTAAAACAGTTCATAATGCTAGAATCAGGTACTTTTGCAATGTAAAAATACTGTAATGCGTAACATAGTAATCAGACACTGCAATGAAAAGAATGCAATGCATAACGCAACAATCAGGCACTTTGCAAGGTAAAACAATGCAATGCCTAATCCAACCACCAGATATGTTGTTCTGCAATAATGAGGCAATGCGTATACAATAATCTGGTAATTTGTTATGCAGGAATAATGCAATGCGAAATACGCTAATCAGACACAGTATGATGTAATTCCAAAGTGCAGCTACGAACTCCAGCCCCTGTACCGCCACACTTTTGGAAATACGGGCTCCGACACGAGCCGAAGCAGAGGTTTGCGTTGCCAACACAAGAGAGAGGCCAAGAGCGTCTGCCTCCCAGCCTGCGCCCCACCCCAGAAGTCGACACATGTTACCTGGGAGGTGCGAACCCACTCTCCTCTCCTCGTCCAGCGGATGGGCCTCCGAGCAGCTTTGTGAAATGGAAACAGCGGCTCAGGCCGGCAACACAGCTCCTCTGGGACTGCCGGTCTGGGACGCTTCACTTATGATGATCTCAGGCTGCCACAAAGCACACATCGTCACTGAGTCTTCCTTCACTCCGGGTGCATGATCAATGGGCACTCCACACAAAGGTCTCAGGCTGCACGAAAATCACACGCCCAGCGTAATTGAGATTCCCTTTACTCCGGTGCACATGATAACACGGTAAATCCTCACAAAAGTCTCCCGGTGCACAAAGCACATGCTCACAGCGTCAATGAGGCTCTCTTGGAGTCCGGTGCAAATGATCACTGGACAATCCTCACAACGGAATTCAGGTTGCACAAAGCACACGCACACAGCGTCGCTGATCCTTGCTTGGATTTCAGGTGCCCCTGGTCACAGGCCGATCCTCCTGAAGGTCTCAGAGCTGCACAAAGCACACACACACAGTGTCACCGAGACTCACTTGGACACCACTCACCCATGATCACAGGCAGTTCTTATGAGGGTCTCAGACTGCAACAGGCACGCTCCCACAGCGCCGCTGAGGCTCTCCTGAAAACTTTTGTGTTCCAGTGTTTCCAAACAGGGAGCCAGCTCACCTCAGGCCCTTGGGGATAGTTACTTCAGGACACAGCACACAGCACAGTCATTCAAGCAGGGGGACACAGCACACAGCAAAGTCCCTTTTGCCTTTCCTTGGTTGAAACAGCAAACTGCAGGCCAGGCCCAGATCACACAACAAGGGTCAGTCCTATCCTTCAGTCTCTTCAGTTTTTTTTTCCTTGGCAAAGGTCCTCTTGACCACAAAGTAGCTCCAGTCTTGTCAACTAAAAATGACTATGAGGACGAAAAATATGTTTATTCAGAATCGTCCAAATGTCAAGATTAAAAACAACCATCAAGAGGGGAAACATGGTGGCAGCTAGTTGAGCTGCCGCAGTGCTCCGCACCTGGGTTCCCGTCCGTAAGCCGTCATGTGAAACTTCTTCGTGGAAGTCGGGCTGACTTGATGCTAACTAGTACCTGAGGTCTCCGGGCGATCTTTGGTACACTTTGGAGTTCTGCCGGTGTATTTTTCGGCGGTTCTTTTTCCCTCCCACGTGTGTTCTTGTCCTCCATTACGCCCTATGTGTTTGTTGGGGGTGTGTCTCTCTGAGTCGGGAGACGCTGTTGCTGAATCGGCGCTGTCTTTCTCGATCCTGAGCTCGAGCCTGTGCCTGAGCCCGAGTTCGAACCCAAGCGTATCAGATCACTTGCAGGCTGTTTCAAGCTTGCAGTGTTGGAGTCTTGTCACCATGGAGCTTCGGCAGGGGCGCAGGACCCGTAGTCTTCTTCCTGGGCTTCGTGGGGCTGCAACGAAGTCCACAGGCAGTGTTTTGGGGGATTTAGGTGCCGCACGGGAGGAGGAGGAGGAGGAGGAGAAATCAGCAGACAGCAGCGAGGGCATTAAATGGCACAGCGACGGTGAGAGCTTATCACGGACTGCATATTCAAGAGCAAAAGGTGAGATCTGCCCTGTGTCTGTGCGTGGTGGGACACTGGAGTCCGAATCAGGGGCTGTAGCCAGCCTAAGGAAAGGCAAGCGTAAGGGATCAACAAAAAGGGGGCCAAAAAAAGGCAATAGTATACAAGCTGCCGAAGTTTTTAATTCCAACTTAGTCCCCAGTCCAAGTACAGAGGCAGGCCAGCTGTCAGAGTCACTTCCTCCTGTTTCTGACAACATTAATCCATCGACGAAAAAGAAGGTCTCCTTCTTCCTTACCGGGCAGGTTAAGGCTAAGAGAGCTTTCACATGTAAATTGCCCAAGGGTCCCAAACACACTAACTCTGCTGACAGTTCGGGGTACAGAATATCTCCGTTGTTGTGGTCTTACTGCAAAGCGATCCCCCAAGTGCTACTACTTCTGAGCAGCCTGCCTTTAAAGATTCTCTACATTCCCCAGTTAAAACGATGACATCTACTGGAGGTCTGGGAACCATAGACACTGTGGATGTAGACACTGTGGACACTGTGGATATAGATACCACTGATGGGTAACTAAGTAATGTACCAAGCGAAATAGCAGCTGATTGTATGGCAGCTGATTGTATGGCGGAAACTGATATGGGCCTGGGACTTGCTGCAGCAATGGAGGGGGCTACGGCGAGTGGAGAAATTGCGGTAGTAGCTGCAGTAAATGAAATGGGCACAAGGGAGGATGGTCTTACAGATGCTATGCTGGATGCTAGTGAAATCTTGTCTTCTAAGCCTGTAGTTACAGAGTCTTTGTAACACCCTCCGCCGCTGGCTTTAGTCCTAGCTCCTCCACTTGTATTGCCACCATCATTTTCTACACGTGGTCCCCCTGCTTATGGCACACCACAAGGTGATGCGCCAGAAGATGGTACGTTTGCCCTCCCTGCCAGCACGTCGGCTGACAACTGCTATAACACATCTTTCACTGCCTCTCTTCAGGCCATGTTTTCATCTTTGTCAAGAGATATAAAAAGAGGGTTTGAAACCTCAGCAGCAAACCCAGCTGACATTAGGTGTTTCTGTGAGTCTCTTGATAATAAAATCAGTGGTCTTACCGTGAGAACAGAAACCATAGAGGATTCAGTGACTGGCTTAACCCTACAGTTGGACGAGGCAAAGGCTGATATTATTAAACACAGGAAAGAAGAGCAGGCGTTGGCAGAGAGGGTGGAGACGCTCGAAAACATGCCTGGCGGAACAATCTCCGCATCTTGAATATCGCGGAGGACAGTGAAGGCTTGGACATCAATCAATATGTCATCATATTATTGAAAGAAGCTTTAAGATTAGATCAATCTGTGGAAGAACTAGCTCTTGATATTCAGCGTATCCACAGGGAGCCTTTCAGAAAAAACCCCAAAGGACTAAGCCTAGAAAAATCTTGGTAAACTTCCACGCGTACTCCCTTAAGGAGGCGATACTTAATCTAGCCCTTAAGCAGAAGTCTGTGAGCGGGAAAGTGTTCCACTTTCAGATTCACTCTGACTTGTCTAGAACCACCCTTGATAAACAATGGGAGTTTGGGAAGAGGCTTGAGGCTTTTAGAAGCTATGGTGCTGTAGCTCAAGTGGTCTCTCCTGCTGCACTAAAAGTTATGTATAAAAACAACATGCACAACCTTAGGTCCGTGCAAGCAGCTGATGAGCTATTGCTGGCCGTGGGAAGAGATAAGGGGGCAACAGGGTATGGTTATAGCAGTCGGCAGCCTAATAATAGAGGGAAGCTGTGTACAATAACGGAAAATAATGGAAACCAATGGTATTACTAGAAAATAATTTCATTCAGATATGTGAATATGGATAGGAAAAAAAAAGGAAAATTTTGCAATATTTCCTTTATAAAATTTTGTTGTGCTGTGTTGTAGCCACAGGGATAGGTGTAGGGATAGGCGACTATACTTGAGCAGTATGTTCTTCATTGCGGACGTTGGCTCTTGTCTAGTTGTTATTTTGCTTTCTTTGTTATTGACAAGGCGGGAACCCAGAACAGGGGCACTATCTTCTGGATTCTTCCAGATAGATAGAGCAAGGGTTTCCCAGGGGGGGTGGGGGGGGGGGGCTGTTTGGGGCACGGGTTGGGGCTGCTAGGGGAAAAAATGAAAAAAATCCTAATTTTCGTGTGTCCTTAATCTGGTTCTTTATTCTACAGAGCTTGTTTGAGGGACATGTGTTTCTAAGATATTGCTGGCAGTCCTATTTCTGGTGGTATGGCTTATGGGTGTTGACAGGGGTTTTGGTGGGCGGATTTTCATGCAATGAGTAAATTAGTAATTCTCTCCTGGAACATTAATGGTCTGCGCACTAATCCTAGAAAGAACAAGATAATGCAATACCTTTGTGACACAGATGCGCAGATTATAGTCCTCCAGGAGACCCACCTCGCTGAATCTGAAATGTTAACATTAGTTAAAAAAAACAGATGGATTGATTTTTGCATAACAACTTCCCAGTATGCACACATTAGAGGAGTGGCAATAATCTTTAAAAAATCTATAAAAGCAAGACTAGTGTCAAAGGTAGTCGACTCTTGGGGCAGATGGGCTATAATATCCGTGATCATAGCCGGGTCTCCAATTACCATAATAGGATATTACGGCCCAAACCAGGGCGACCCATCAGTGTTGAGAACTCTTTTTCCCACCTGCTGTCATATCTTGAACCTGTTATTTTGGCAGGTGACTTTAATATAGTCTTGGATCCACTTCTTGATAAGTCTTCCCCCAACAGGTCCAAGACCTTGTCTAAAACTAGGTCTTTTCTGCTCGACAATATGAGGCAGTTAGGGTACGTAGATATTTGGAGAGCAAAATGCGGGCAACAAAGAGGTGTATCTTTCCGTAATTATCGATATCATCATCAATCAAGAATCAATTACATCTTGATTAGTCAAATCTTAGTTAACTTGGTGCAATCTGTGTCTCACTTGCCGTTTCATTTATCTGACCATGCGGCCATACACTTAGTACTGGAGGGTTTCCCTAAGAGCCCCGTGAGAAATTAGACTTTCGATCGATCATTGCTCTCCTCCCGTAGAGGTTATTAATACTTTCAACTTGGATATCCAGCACTTTATGGATAGAAATATTGGGTCAGCCTCTCCAGGTTGTGTATGGGACTCATTTAAGGCCTTTGTTAGGGGCCTCATAACAAATAAAGGTGCATTCAAGAGAAAGATGTACAGGGAAGCCGTAGTTACCCTAGAATCTGAGATGGCCAGAATCCAAACTGAAATTGCTATGCACCCAGAGGCTCCTTCTACCACCATTCAGGAGTGGAAAAATAAGTTAATCATTCTAAAAGGGGATCTGGGATCAGTGTTGAATGCTCGGGTCCTTGAGAGGTGGGAAGTAAGTAAATTAGCCCACTTTGAATATGGCGTCGGGGCGGGGAAGTTGTTAGCCTGGAAGGCAAAGACTGACCAGGTTAGGAACAATATCGATTCTATCATCACAGGAAATGTAACAAACTCAACTGATGCAGATATTAGGGGAGCCTTTCGAGAATTTTTTATTGAAATCTACAGTGAGGATAAAAATATCGAGACAGAGCAGGTTAAGGACTGGCTGGACGGTGTTACCCTGCCTGGGTTGTCAATAGAACAGCATGCAACCCTGAATCAAACTATCACGCAGGATGAAGTGAGATTGGCGGTCGCGGGTAGTAAAAAGGGTAGGGCATCCGGTCCGGACGGTTTGCCATCCGAATTATATAAGATCCAGGAGCCATCAATTCTTCCTTTTCTTACCCATCTGTTTAACCATATTCTTCAAGAGGGAACATTCCCCCGGTGTCCTGGAATAGTGCATCTTTAACACTATCATTGAAACCAGGGAAATCTTTTACTTGTTGTGGGTCGTATAGCCCGATTTCCATCTTAAATTCTGACTACAAGATCTTTGCATCAGTCTTGTCAAACAGGTTGGGGGCGGTTGCCACAAGTATCCTACATTCTGACCAGAAGGGCTTTGTAAGGGGCCGCCAGCTTTATGAGTTGACGTATGACCTTATAGGTGCCATTGATATGGCATCTGTTAAACGGTAGGGTGTTAAAATATCGATTAAAAAAATATAGCTGACATAAATATCGTTGCAAAAATATCGTTTACAAAAATATCGACACCCTATACTTAAACAGGTAAGTGCATAAATATTGACTCCAAAATATCGTTGTAATTAATATAGAAGTAAAAAATATCGACTTTTTAAAATAATTAAAATTACATTAAATATTAAATAAATATAAGTACTATTAACAAAATACATTACATTACTTTTATTTTTTAACTATTTCAAAAAAATTTACTACACTTTTTAATTATAAACTTAATAAATGTGGACATATAAATTGATTTTACACATTACTTTATATAACAACAATATTACATACATATAATTAAAATACCCCTTTACCCAAAAACCTCAAACTGACCCTGAACCCAAAGAATACCCCTTTACCCAAGAACTGAAAACTGACCCTGAACCCTAAAAATACCCTTTTACCCAAAAACTGAAAACTGACCCTGAACCCTAAAAATACCCCTTTACCCAAAAACTGAAAACTGACCCTGAACCCTAAAAATACCCCTTTACCCAAAAACTGAAAACTGACCCTGAACCCTAAAAATACCCCTTTACCCAAAAACTGAAAACTGACCCTGAACCCTAAAAATACCCCTTTACCCAAAAACTGAAAACTAACCCTGAACCCTAAAAATACCCCTTTACCCAAAAACTGAAAACTGACCCTGAACCCAAAAAATACCCCTTTACCCAAAAACTGAAAACTGACCCTGAACCCAAAAAATACCCCTTTACCCAAAAACTGAAAACTGACCCTGAACCCTAAAAATACCCCTTTACCCAAAAACCTTTTCACTAAAAAAATCCTGTACACACACCTAAAATTAATAAAAAAATTAACATAATTAATTACATAATTATTATTCAATTAACTAATTGAAATAATTAACTATTATTTATTACACTATTTATATTCATTTAAAACAATAATTAATGTATTATTTCATTATATTTAAATTACTTCCCACCCTACTCCCCTATAAACCCACAACCCGCTACGGAACTATTAATACTAAATTCAACTGAAAATACATTATTAAATAATAATATACTACTAAAAATACTACTTTGACTACAAATATTCATTAAAAACACTACAATACTTATAATTATTTAAAAAACGATATTATTGTAAACTATGTTTTTGTAAACGATATTTATTACAACTATATTAATGTTAACGATATTACTTACCTGTCTGTCGATATTCTGGTCAGACGATATTTTTGTCATCGATATTTCTTCCTGTAGATATTTTTGCAGCGATATTTAGGTTAGTCGATATTTTTACGACGATATTCCTGCTCTGTACCCTGTTAAACCACTCCCCTTGGCGGTCCTCACATTGGACGCCACCAAGGCCTTCGATAGAGTGAACTGGGTTTACTTATCGGAGGCCTTGGCGAAATTTAACATCGGTGATAAATTTAGGCGCGCTGTAGGGCTCTTGTACCAAAATCCATCTGCCTCTTTGCTTGTAAACGGGGAACTCTCCAAACCATTTAATTTCACACGTGGTACGCGTCAGGGCTGCCCTCTCTCCCCCCTCTTATTCGATCTAAATATTGAGCCTTTTGCTCAGAAATTGCGGGATGATTGTAACATCAAGCCCTTTATTTATGAGGGGTGGGAGAAGAAGGTAGCCCTATATGCGGATAATGTCCTCGTCATCTCCTCTGAACTGAGCTCAGCTTATACAGCAGTAATCGCCTTGGCCCAAGACTTTGTCAAGGTGTCCGGTTACGAGATCAATGCCACCAAAACAGACATTATGGTATGGAATGACCCTGAGCCGACGGCCGGGGCTGAGTTGAGTTCCACGCTTCGTTACCTGGGCCTTGATATCTATAAGGACATAAATAAGATTGTACCATCTAACTTTTCTAAGACTGCCAGAGAATGTTGCAGACTGATGAGATCTTGGTCTTCCCTGCCCTTATCACTTTTGGGTAGAGCAAACCTAATAGAAATGTCAGTACTCCCTAAAGTTTCTTTTCTGTTTAACACTATTCCCTTTTTTTTTAGCCCTCTTTGTTAGCCAAACTCCAGAGTGATCTAAGCTCTTTTATCTGGAATGATCGGGCCCCCAGGATAGCCTGAAAAAAACGTAGGCGCCGTAGAGAAAAGGGGGGTCTAGCGGCTCCTGATTTACAGTTATATGCATGGGCTTTCCAACTTTCCCATGCTAGGATGCTGCTTAAGACGCCCACAAACTACGGATGTGGATGTATGTTTCCAGCACTACTTCAGAGGGAAGGGGTAGCCGAGCAGGGGTTTTTGTTTAAATTCGGTGACCCCAAGTTTTTTACGAGGGTTAAACTGAAGGTGCTATGGGACATCGCCAAAACATGGATGAAACTCAGGTGCGCCATAAAAACCGACTACTTCACAGCCAGATCACCTCTGTGGAATTCGCCTGGGACCCCGGGGTGGCTTCTTGATAGTCTCGCAACTCCACTGAGAGAGGCAGGTATGGAGATTTGGGGGGACCTTTTTGTGGAAGGATGCTTATTCCCATGGGAAACTCTACTAGCCAAAATAGGGGCTGGGCTCTCTAGGTTTAAATACTTGCAAATCTCAAGTTGGGCACACTCTCAGACTTCTGCTAAGGGTAGATTCTTGCTGGGGGGTGATAGTAATGTGGTGACTCTTCTACTGGATAAGTCACCCTTCAGAAGAGAGGTTTCATTTTGGTATAACCTTTTTTTGGAAGAGGTTGAGGGCGAATTCCATCTCCCAGTGTCTTTGTGGGCTTCATCCATTGCTAATCATAATGTGAAAGACTTGTGGTTTGAGTCATTTAAGATCTTATGGAACATCGTGAAACCCTCTTGGCTCCGTAGGAATCATCTTTTTACATTACATAGGGCCTATTACTCACCACTGAGGCTTTCTAAATTTTCTAACAATGCAACTGGTGCTGGCCCTAAATGCGGGTTGATTGCTGCTTCAGACCTCCACATGTTTTTGGAGTGCCCCCAGCTGCTGCCCTTCTGGAATGCTGTCTGGCTAGCATTAACGTCTGCCTTGGGCTCAGAAGTCTCGATAAGCCCTGCTCTCGTAATTTTCGGACTGGCACCAGAGTTTCGAGGTCCGGCTAAGAATTTACTCTTCTATGGTATTCTGCTGGCCAGGAGGGAAATTTGCAGAAAATGGAAGGTCTCGTTGCCTCCTACTCTGTTGGACTGGCGCACCTCAGTTATGCAAACCTCCAAATTGGATTTGATAAGAGCAGGTAAGAGAAGAGAAATTTTTGGCTTCTGTTGAATTTAGTTTTATTGGGTTATCTGACCATGGGTTTTTTTTTCTCCCCCCACTGTCCAATGATTAGGCTGCTTGGTAAACCTTTGGGTTTTTGGTATACCCAATAGGGCGATATTGGTATCTCAATGGGTACTTGACTGCAGTAAATTACCCCTCTGGTTGTCCGGGCTGTTCATTTTGCTCAAGAGGAGGTATGTTCATCTTCTAGTGTCACAAATGTTATTTTTTGCATTATTTCAGGAAAGAAGATTACATACGTACCTACCGGTTACCGTGGTCCAAACCAGGTCCTGGTAGGGTGGTTCACAACCACTGATGTATATATTCTCTTAAGAAGATTTCTGAATTCTGTTGTATATTGTATATATTATTGCAGTAGCATACCATTCTTTTTAAGTCCTGACAAAAGCTGGTCACTGTTACCTTTACGGCTGGAACATGTTGACCTTCCATCTATTGCCAAAGATAGTCATTTTTTCACACTATCAGGTTGCTTTTAATCTTGACATTTGGACGATTCTGAATAAACATATTTTTCGTCCTCATAGTCATTTTTAGTTGTCACATTCACTTTGCACTGCACACCACCAGCACTACTGTTTTGAGAGCACTTTGGCTGAGCCAACTATTGGATAGAAGTCGAGTGTTGTACAGCCATCCCACTGGCAGGTTGGCGACACAGATTTCACTCCACCATCTCCCAGATGACGATGCTCCACCAGAGTGGTGGGCTGATGGGACTTGTTCCAAAGCCTAGTGCTACCAAAATCAATAGTGACTGATGTCCTTATCCTCTTGAGCATATGTGTTAGGCTTGAGAAATTGACCAATAATCTCCTATTCTTTTTCGGTACCCTGGACCTTTCATAGGGGTGTCTGATGTACACAGAAAGGGAAGGGTAAGGTCAGGCATGTG
Source organism: Lissotriton vulgaris (assembly GCF_964263255.1). NCBI lineage: Eukaryota > Metazoa > Chordata > Amphibia > Caudata > Salamandridae > Lissotriton > Lissotriton vulgaris. The sequence goes on from NC_141696.1 coordinate 894,472,405, forward strand.
AATGCAATTGAAAGAACAACATGGCAGTTTAACAAACTGCATGCAGGCCCTGCAATGGCAGGCCTGAGTTCCCTTTGTAAGGCTACTTGTGTGGGTGCTGCAGACCCTAGTAGCAGTTGCATTACCAGCCCTGGCACACATAGTGCACTTTACTAGGGAATTCACTTAGTAAGGCAAACATACCAATCATGGGAACCAATTACCATTACTCTATTCAGGGAACACTTACACTTTGACACTGTTTAGCCGTGGCAAAGTGTCCAAAGCATCTAAGCCAGTCAAAAATAGCGGAGGTAATTTTAAAAGTCAGGGGTAATCACGCCAAGAAGTGCCAGGTCTAACAGCCTTAGAATGGTAATACCTTTGGGTGTGCCCTGCAAATGTGCCTAGCCTAAAATAAGATGGGTTAAAAGGACACTAACGAAAAAATTCTGTGAGGGAGTGACCGATATAGAGGTCAAAAATACAGTAATTATATCACTTTTAGATACATCCTGTCCTATATTTTCACATTGGGTGGTACTTCTATGGCCAGGGGTGAGAAAGCTAGACAACACTTTGGATGCAAGCTGCAAATTCTATCTAATACTACAGTGGCAGCTTTGCGCGACATCACCACTCAGTTGGAGTGTATGGGGATATATTCGTAACAGAATAGATATGCAGTGGATATTATTCTAGCAAAGAGTGGTGGTGTATTCACGGTAGTTGGCGATCAGTGAGTGGTCGGGATCAAGAACATAGAAAAGAATATTACTAAATACATTTTAGATATTCTTGAAACTGTCAAGGGAATGGAAAGTGGGAGTTGGAGTTGGTCCCTTTTCGGCAGCTGGGGCTGGATTCTCGAAAAGGATTTCTCTTATTGTCGTTTTGATGCTCTGCTGTGTCCTCTTTCGGTGTCTTCCCTTGTGTTGTTCCTATTGTGCCACTGTTTTCACACCAAAAAGAAAATATCAATTCATGACACAAATGCCGCTATAATGCGTCAAAAAGATGTTGATGATTTGAAGAATATAGATGAGGGAATATTAGAGAATGTATCCCTCCTTGCTATTTCGCTTTCTGATGATGATGGTATGGCGTGCTCATAACTACACCCTAATGTTATACTCTATTATCACTTGCAATTTGTTTTTTCTTTGCTATAGTTGAAAATGTTTTAGCACATGCTAAAAGGATGGTCTTGTTAGATTAGACCCGTGAATGCTATGCTATTCCCTATATAAGTTAGCTTTTGCAGCACCATTTTCTGTTTAGACGCCATTTTGAATGATGATCTAAACTAATCTTTTACTGTTTCTGAGAAAAAGCACCTGTTGAGTTTTGTTTCTGCAATAATGAACTGCTAGTGCCAGTACATAGTTTTCCCACTATATAGAGGTCCTCTCCCAATTGCCTGATGGCTGGTCCAGAGTGAAACAACCATGGACTGTGCTAGGTTGTGCAAGATACGAGAACAGAAATATTTTTTTTTGTATTTCAATGTTCAATTGCATCTGCCTGGAAAATTCCACTGTGGGCATGCCTTCGCCCAGGTATGATACATACATACTGTATCTCTATGCTTGTTGATTTTAGTTCCCTCTGTAGTACTCCTAGTGACTGTACAGATGGGGCTCCTCTCTGAGTATGTATGTATAAACAGTTATTGGTTTGTATTCTCTTCTGTCTGAAAGACTCTTCATTTGGTACTGAAGGCTTAGAGGTGGTCAGTGTGACCCTGTTGGCCCTAAACTGGACCCTTCCTTTACAAGGGTAGAGGAGTGTGAACAAGCACTTTATTATTGATTAGCAGTGGTAAAGTGCACAGAGTCCTAAGGCCTACAAAAGCGAGTTTAGCAAAAAGTGGAGTGAAAAAGGCAAAAGGTTTGTGGGTGACCCCGCGGAGAGGGCCAGTTCCAACATGACCCCCCCTCCAACCTAAAGCTAGGGTAAACTAATCAATACCTTGATGGACATCCCTGTTTAGACAATTGAACATGTAAACTGTCTCTCTACTGCAGAAGCCTGTGCCAGTTCTACACCCTTCTGCATTTAGTTGGATCCCTCTGTCTACAATCTCATGGGGGACCCCATATAAGCAGCAGCTAACCATACTTTGCTCACAGATGCATCTCAGTAGGCAGACAGTACCACAATGGCCAAAAAAGTAATGTGGCACATTCCTCCCCTTGAAACAGACTTTTGTCCTCAACCCAAGGAACATTCTGCCAATAAGGACAGCGACTAGCAGGGGCTACTGGCACCTGTCCTTCACAAGGGTAGAGGAGTGTGAACAAGCACTTTATTATTGATTAGCCATGGTAAAGTTCACAGAGTCCTAAGGCCTACAAAAGCGAGTTTAGCAAAAAGTGGAGGGAAAAAGCCAGGTCCCAGGCCATCCAGTGGTCTCTGACATCTAAGGTTTCTCAGAGTGGGGAGGGGGCAATAAATCCAGGTGTAGCCTGGGACTGGTCACACAGCCCAGGATCAGTTCCCTGAGGCTGACCAGGAGTCAGGTGTCAGTCCTTCCTCCCCCTGTCCCTCCATCTTTGCATCTGTACCCTCTGTTTTAGAGCGATACGCTCAGATGTATGAGCTTTCAGGGTGCCCTACTCTTCCATCACCAGGGGCAACTCATTCACCAGAATACAGTCAAGGGGCATCTGGGAACGAACTATGACCTTCTTAGGGTCACCTCCCCATCCCACTCCTGTAATACCAGGACCATGAGGCGGAGAAAGTCCTGCCTCAGATCCAGAGTTAGCCTACACACCTGACTGGTGTACTGCTCTGGTGAAACCAGCCTTTCCACTACCATGGTTGGTCTTAGGGCTGTGAAAGGGACCCCGTTCACTTTGACCTTTTGGAAGTGGTGAGTCCCACCTTCAGGGATCAGTCTACCCTCTGAGTTCACCCTCTACCTAAGGGAGATTAGGGCATGATTGATCTCCTGCCTTTGGGGACTACCAACCCCTAAGGTCATAGTGACCACCCCTGTAGAGGCCACACCAGCGGTGTTTTCTTTAGAGACAAAGCCCCTGCTTGTATCCTAGCTGAGAACAATCAAAGTAGTGGGGTTGGAAGTGGGGCACCCTGGGCCACTGCACACCAGAAACTCCCTCCTTCTTTCCAGAAGGGGCATGGGGACTCTTTCCTTCCCCTTAACTTGGGAGTTGTCTGTGTCTTCTATGACCTCCCCATCACTTCGCTGGGGAGATCCTGAACCCCCCTTCATGGGGTCAACCTAGGTACCTTTTTGGGCATTCTGGTACCAATCAGAATTCTGCCTCTTTAGCAAGCTTCATGGGGTCCGTAAACCTGCTAATCACTAAGTGTTGGTGGATCTCTGTAAAACAAATATCAAGCAGGTGCTTTCTTAAAATTAGGTTGTACAGTCCAGTAAAATCATCCACTCTGCTGCCCCTCACCCATCCCTTCAGTGCCTTGCTGTCATAATCTAAAGTTCACTCAGGACTGGTTTTGGAGTATGTGGCTGTCCCTGAACCTCTGTCGGTACTTATCAGGGGTCAGCCCAAATTTGGCAAGAAGTATCACTTTCATAGGGGCATACCTTGTCTGGTCCTCTTCCTCTAGTGTAAGAAATGCATACCTCCCCACTGTGGGCATGTGTTTTCTACAAGCTACCCCCCAGTCCTCCTCTGGGACCTTTTGTACCTTTAGAGCAACTTCATATGCAGCAAACCACTTGTCTATATCATATCCCACCACAAAGTTTGGCACCAGCTCCTGTGGCATGCAAACTCCCACCTCTACAGCAGACATTGTTGGTACGCTGCCACAATCACTATTGAGTCCTGAATATTGCCTTGCCTTCATGTTCTGTTCGTGCTCCAACTGTAGCTTTTTCTCAGATAAGGCCCTCTCAGTGTTCCATGGAGTCACATCCAGGAATCTGATAGGGTGGCGAATAGATGAGATAATTTGTTGACACCCATAATACATGATTATAATGAATTCCATATGGAGTAACCAATTAATGAGGTGCTTAAGATTATACACTGTCTTGTTCTCTGATAGTTGTTTTTTATATTGTTAACACATAGGTGTTTTTTAATTTTAAAACTGTATCTGTCCAAAATTGTCTTTTGATGATGTTTTAACTATTGTATAAATGACATGAAGTGTATTAAATTTGTTTACTTTTGCATATCGGTTGTTTTTGAGTATTGTCATACATAACTGACTATAGTGGGCCCTGGATGATTCATTCCGGCGACACTTGAGCTACTGTGTATGTATGTGGTTGAGTGAAAATCAATTGTTGATCTAGTGCAAAATTATTCCCAGGAGAAATTTCCTTTTTTTCTTACCTCTCAGTTTTAGCCCTGTTCTCCTTAGCCATGGCTTTTTCTCTGGCTAAGGCCCTCTCAAAGTCAGCCTTCTTCTTCTAAGCCTCCAGTTATAATTTGGACATCTCCAGCTTGAGCTTCCTCTCCTCCCTCATGTCGTCCAATTCCTCTGGTGACAGGCCTCTGGAAGATACACTACTCATTGCCCCATTTCTCCCAGGGTTCCAATGGACTCCCCCGTTAGCTCAGGATCATTCTTTGGGCCCTGTTCCTCATCCAAGTCTTCCTTAGGGTCATCCTCTACTGGTTATTGTTATTGTTATTGTTAACTACAGCTTGTATAGCGCCAAATCACCTACAGGTCTCAAGGCGCTTTTTGACAGAAGGAAGCTAAGCTAACAAAGAACAGAAGCATGAAGCTATACCACTAAGTGGAGCTTAAAGCTTCTCTGAACAGGAATGTTTTTAAGGATTTCCTGAACTGCAACAAGTTAGATTCTTTACGAAGAGATTCAGGAAGTTTGTTCCAAACCTGTGGGACAACCACCGAAAAAGATCTACCACCCTTTGTAGCTAGTTTATAGCGAGGGCAGGACAGCAGTTGAGTGTCTGAAGACCTTATTGATCGTGTCGGACTATAGACTCCAAGGCGTTCTTTAATGTAAGCCGGAGCTTGACCATAGATTGCCTTATGGGCAATGCACAAACTTTTAAACTCCACCCGTCGTTTTATGGGGAGCCAATGTAGCTTACATAACAATGGTGATGCATGAGTGCGTCTAAGTAGCCGAAAGTTCAGCCTAGCTGCATCGTTCAGGACTACTTGCAGTCTCTTTATCAGAGTTTGGGGGAGACCCAAATACAGGGCATTCCCGTAGTCAAGTCTCGAGATGATTGTAGCAGAGACAATTGTCCGGAGCGTAGAGGGGGAAAGCAAAGGGACTAACTTGCGTAGCTGTCTAATTAAGTTAGTACAGGTCCCAACCACTGAGGAGATCTGGCTGACCATTGACAGCTCATGGTCGATCTTAATGCCAAGACTTTTAATGTTGGCGCTGGGTTTAGGGGTCGAGCCGAGATCTTGCGGCCAAAGCAAATCACTCCACGGAGACGCTTCCGATGAAGCCACCAGGACCTCCGTTTTTTCGGGATTAATCTTCAACGAATTTGCTGTCATCCAATTCACCGTATGGCTAAGTATTTTTTGAGCATAGGTCTGCGCTGATGCAGTGTTATCGATGCTGAGTAACAACTGAGTGTCATCCGCATAGTTATAGGTTTTACAGCCCATGCTTACTAAAGAGTCAATTAGAGGCTGCAGGTAAAGATTAAAAAGGAGTGGGGACAGGGCAGATCCCTGGGGGACTCCACACTTCAGGGTACCCAGGTTTGATGTACAATCCTCCAATTGAATCCTCTGAGATCTTTCAGAAAGAAAGGATTTAAGCCATTTGTAGGCTACCTCTTGTATCCCAAACGCGGCCAATCTGTCCAAGAGCAGGGTATGGCTGACAGTATCGAATGCCGCTGACAGATCTAATAATATCAGGGCACTCGGTTTTTTACTGTCAGCCATACCCCTGAGCTCATCAAGCACCGAAAGCATCACTAATTCGGTGCTATGATGCGCCCGACAACCAGCTTGACGTTCGTGGAGAAGATGGTGTGACTCCAAGAAAGATGACAAAGACATCAAAACATGTTGTTCCAAAATCTTGGACAAGAAAGGAAGCTGAGATATAGGCCTATAGTTTTTTAGGTTGATGGGATCAGCCCCCGGCTTCTTTATATGGGGCCTAACTCGAGCTTCTTTAAAGCTGGATGGTAGCTGGCCGGAATCTAGTGATTTGTTTAGTAGGGAGACAAAAAGACTTCCCAAGGCAGGAAGTGCCATATGAAAGATACTGGAAGGACAAGGATCTGCAGGGGAACCGGATTTTGTTCGATTCATGAGCTGTCCTAAGACCATAAAATCAATTGGAGGAAATTTATAGATGGTGTATATTGGCTGAGGGGGTGGGGGATGTGGGAGACAAGGGTACTTGCTAGAGGTATTCTTAATGTCAGTCAGAATAGTTTGTACTTTGTCAAGGAAATAGTGTTGGAAGGTATTACAATCAATGGGAGATTCTGATCTTTCTACTTTCTTACTCAACTCACATAAGATTTTAAAGGTTTCTTTTTGAACATTGTCCGTGTTCTTAAGTTGGGTTTCATAGTACTCCGCTTTAGTTGATTGAATATAGTTCTTGTACAATTTTAGAAACGATTTATAGTGATCTTTATCAACGAGATCGTTTGATTTCCTCCAACGTCTCTCTAACAGGCGTAATTTAATTTTATGTTCCCTCAAGGAGGAATTGAACCATGGGGCTCCCTTTACCATACTATTTATTTTTTGATTTCTTTCAGGTGCTGTTTGGTCAATAGTCTGGCCAAGATTTTGCATAAGATAAAAGTATTCCTGATCAAGGTCCCCATGCGCATCATGAGACTGTAAGTTTTTAAGAAGAGTGTGCGATAAAGTTTCTGAGTCAATTTTCTTCCATTGTCTGACTTTTTTGGATTTAACGGATGGAGGTTGAGGCAAAAGGCCATCAACTGGAATGTCACAGTTTATCATATAGTGATCTGACCATATGCAGGGTATAATGTCTGTTAGTACTACTGCCGGGTCAGAAGTCCAGACAAGATCTAGCGTGTCACCTTTGATATGAGTGGGAGTCTCTACTAATTGTTTAAGTCCAAGTGGGGTCATAGTATTTTCCAACAGTCGCGTTGCCCCGTCTTTACATGAGTTGTCCCAGTGGACATTAAAATCTCCAGTTATAAGGACCTTTTGATAACGTGTACAGATGTCTGAAATAATTGGGGTCAATAGGTCAATAAACAATGTAGTAGATTTTGGTGAGCGGTAGACTAGAAGGATGACCAGACAGGTGTTTTTCAGTGTAATCTTCACCCCGAGTATGTCCGCTAACTCAATTGTTTCAGCCATTAGTTTAGTATCTTTCAAATGTTTTTTAAAAAGAATAGCTACCCCGCCCCACGGGCATTGTCGGCACGATTATGCCAAATTGCATCATAGTCAGAAGGGAGGGAGGCAATAATATCAGGTAAAGAGTTATCACCCAGCCACGTTTCTGTGAGAGTTAGAATATCAATGCCATTATCCTGAAGAAGATTAAAAATCTCTAGATGGTGTTTTTGTAGCGATCTGGTGTTTAGACTAGTTAACTTCAAGCTGGGATGACGCCCCATGATACTCCTATCACTGGACAATATACTGGACTCTTTTAATTTAGCTAAGATGGTTGAGGGTAATATAAGAGTGCTAGTATGTAACAGGTGTAACTCACCCAAGGAGTAGGTCAGTCGACGTGCAGGGGAGTGAGCCCTAGAGCCCGGTCGTGCGCGGACGGGCGCAGACAGGCAGGACTCTGGCACGACTCCGGCGCGTCCGCTGTACGCGTCCGCTGTGCGGAGTTATAGCCGTCCCCTTTTAAGCGCTACTAGAACGCGTCACCCGCCCGGCCCACACCCAATATGGCCGCCAAACCCAGGAACCAACCCTCGGCGTCGATGCTCGGCCGAGAGCGGTCCGGGGGCAGAGGGAGGGGGTAAGGGGACACAAAGCACAAGGGAGCAACAGGAAGTCTCCAAGCTTATTAAATCAAGCCTTAAATGAAAACAAAGTTTAAAATGCACAAAATACTAAAAGATGCACAAGATAGGAAGGAGAGACCTCCCGGCTTCCGCCTCAGAAATAATTGGGGTCAATAGGTCAATAAACAATGTAGTAGATTTTGGTGAGCGGTAGACTAGAAGGATGACCAGACAGGTGTTTTTCAGTGTAATCTTCACCCCGAGTATGTCCGCTAACTCAATTGTTTCAGCCATTAGTTTAGTATCTTTCAAATGTTTTTTAAAAAGAATAGCTACCCCGCCCCACGGGCATTGTCGGCACGATTATGCCAAATTGCATCATAGTCAGAAGGGAGGGAGGCAATAATATCAGGTAAAGAGTTATCACCCAGCCACGTTTCTGTGAGAGTTAGAATATCAATGCCATTATCCTGAAGAAGAATAAAAATCTCTAGATGGTGTTTTTGTAGCGATCTGGTGTTTAGACTAGTTAACTTCAAGCTGGGATGACGCCCCATGATACTCCTATCACTGGACAATATACTGGACTCTTTTAATTTAGCTAAGATGGTTGAGGGTAATATAAGAGTGCTAGTATGTAACAGGTGTAACTCACCCAAGGAGTAGGTCAGTCGACGTGCAGGGGAGTGAGCCCTAGAGCCCGGTCGTGCGCGGACGGGCGCAGACAGGCAGGACTCTGGCACGACTCCGGCGCGTCCGCTGTACGCGTCCGCTGTGCGGAGTTATAGCCGTCCCCTTTTAAGCGCTACTAGAACGCGTCACCCGCCCGGCCCACACCCAATATGGCCGCCAAACCCAGGAACCAACCCTCGGCGTCGATGCTCGGCCGAGAGCGGTCCGGGGGCAGAGGGAGGGGGTAAGGGGACACAAAGCACAAGGGAGCAACAGGAAGTCTCCAAGCTTATTAAATCAAGCCTTAAATGAAAACAAAGTTTAAAATGCACAAAATACTAAAAGATGCACAAGATAGGAAGGAGAGACCTCCCGGCTTCCGCCTCAGGAGGGGAAAGTTGCTTCTGTCAATAATCGCTTGCACGGGCACTGGTGCAGATTGCAAGCTCTTAACACCCTCAAAGGCCCAGAGGGCTACCTGGAGATTTACATTGTAAGCATTCCTGCCCACATTCAGCCCCCTTTCTTTGCAGAGCTTTTGCAGCACATATCTAGTGAGGTAGTCAACATTGATCAGCTCCATCTCCATGATAAGAAGAGAAATGTAGGGTACTTGAGATGGGAGTGGGGGACTGTTCTGGTGTAGAAAATTCTGAGTATATACACACACACACACACACACACACACGCACACACGCACATATGTATGTATCTTCAAGATACATAGATGTAGAGTTAAGAATGGTAAATCTATTCAAATCTATGTACTCTTACCTCCTATGTATTTTGGGTTTCAATATTTTAGTCTATATACTATGGTCAATCAATAATCTATGCATGATATGCTGGACTACAATTCCATATTCCACCAGTTTCTTCAATAAGAAAAGGATGGAGCACGTTTGGTCGAACACTGATACTATTATAATGTTGTTGACATGCTTGTGAGAATGTGTCTTTTCAATCTCATCTTGACCCCTTTTATAGCACTATTCCTCTGCACTCTTGTGGCCAGTGCTTTGATGCCCAGGGCACATAGTAGAGGGTCAAGGGGCAGACATATATATGGTGCCTCTCATTATCATTTTTTGGAATTTCCAGGTCTTCTCTGATATGGGTCTGGCCAGCCGGATGCATGAAGCAACTGAAAATCCATTGCATAAACCATTTGTGAATCACAAATGCTTCCAATGTCCTCAAAAGGAAATACTAGTTCCCATGAACAAGTACTTTCTTGGCATCTAACAGCAGTAGTATAACATTCGTTTAAGTTCTCCTAATGCTGTCAATTAGGTGTAATATATGTTTTTTTAACAACATAAAATTACTTTTAATGTGTCAGCATATATATCTAATTTGTCAAAGGATAAAATGGATTACTTAACATCAGACTATTACCCGCCACCTCTCACCTACTAACATCTACAACCTTCGAGTTGGCGTTTAGTACATTGCAGTCATAAGTCATAATGACTAGCCTCTTATTCTAAGACTGATGATATAAGTCCCTTTACTACTTTTGTGTTTTTTCTGGACTTATCCTGTTCATTCAGAGTGTACTAAGTATTTCAGGGCATGAAAAACTAGGTATATCCAGCAGTGGTTGACGAAACACATTAAAGCGATCCCCTTGTCCTGGAAGGTCCTATGTTAATGGTAACTTTTCAATTGCCATCAGGATCTAAAGCCATCTGGACCATTTCAAGTTATTAGTTGCTTCCGTCTTTTTCCAGTATGCTGCAACTTCTTGTTTCACTGCCAGGAGTAACTGCATAATCACTTAGCAAGTCCTTAAGCATTAAGGCCTCCCAGTATCCCTGTTTAATGTTTAAAATTATTATGGCCGCATCAAATTAGATAGGAATCCCCATCCCCTTTTTAATATGGCTCTTTCGTTCAATATGTTTTACTTTTTTTGGCATAACCATCAGATAGTATCTCTGAGCACTCCCCTCCACAGCCCCTCAGCACCTATTACCTAATTGCGGGAATATAAATTTGAATTTACTGGGTGTTAAGTCCCAATTAAACATGATTTGTTGCGGTGGGATCCAATGGGATCAAAACCCCCTCACCTTTTTAATATAGCTTTTCCGTCCAACATGTTTTACTCTTTGGGTATGCTCATCAGATAGCATCTCTGAGCACACCCCAATGTAGCATCCTCTGGGACGATCACCTAATTGAGGGAATATACGCTTGAATATCCTGGGTGTTAGATTGAAACATGATCTCTGCCATGGGCAATTCTGGAATTTTTTTTATGAGGAGCAGTGTAATTTTGATTCCATCCTAAGATACTGTAAGAGTGTGTCATAATCACGAGTAGTCAGGACTCGAAAATATTTTGTGTGATTAAAATTACTAAAAGAAGATGGAGTACCGTATATTTAAAGGGCTCCACGTATAATGAATATGATATGATATTATATGATATTATAAATTGAGTGTTTAACAGAAGTGACCAATAGAGGAGTTCAAAGTACTTAATAATGAATACAATAAAGGAAAATCCAAGTTGCTGACGATTTATTATGAGGCTAATGAGACGAAATGTATGTGCAACTAATGTTTAGAAGTTCATGTGTAACATGATATTATATTCACTTGAATGTACTTTAATTAATATTACTTACTAGCCTTTCACATTACTTATGTGTTAAGAAACTTCATTTGTTATACATTTGCAATTGTGCATGTATGTGTACCCAGTGCACTATTAAGTTGACTTAATTTTGAGGCCTATGTATAATATCAGTGCAAGTTTACGTTGCAGTTAACATTTGATATATGTTTAACCTTCAATGTGTAATGTTTTTATTCAGATTTTGTTTCCACTGAAGGTGTGGATAAAGCTTCATTAGTTAGTATAGAAGGGTTTTGTTTTCATTAGATAGCAAGGTATGAGAAGACGAAGTTTGGCAAGGAAAAGCGCAGTAACAAGCAAGAAGGTGAGTTCTCTTGGAGGAGGAGAGGAAGGACGACTGAAGTTACCAGTTACAAATTATCGATGTGAGAAAGGAGGTGCAAGCATCCAATTTGTGCTGGAATCATGCAAAAGTACTGGAGAAAGTTAAGTGGGGTTGAATGCAGCTAATATCTTATGCTGTAACTTAGTGAGGGTCAGAGAGACGTCTTAGGACTTCACGGGGAGCAGCCCTATGCTTCTGCTTTGTGTGGCTTTCAGCTACGTAACCCATGGTGGGAGGGCCTTCTACTGAAGACTCTGACAGCTGACACCTTTCCATTATATTTCCAAACCTCTGATCCTTTTAGTGGAGGTGGTCCTGCAAGGTAGCGTAGGGAAAGAGTGGGCTAACTAATGCTTACTTCTGAAAATCAACTGGTGCAATTTAATTCTCAGTTCTTTTTCCTCATTGCTTATATAATTATAATTAACTTAGTCATACTCTTTCTGTTGTATAGAGTAAGTCTATTTAGGAGATTTAGACACATTTTAATTGTTCTGCGTCGCTATACCATTATGCTAAGATTTGTTTATGTAACCCTATTTTGAAAGCATAATTAAACCTTACTAATCTTATTTTCAGCTGTGGACTGGATTATTGAGTGACCACATTTTATTGATCTATGTGATTGAGTTTGCCCTCTTACCTCTCATGCAGCAAGAATGACCTTCTGGTTGAGAATAAATATTTAAATGGGCCTAAGCTTTTTCAGTTGGTAGCAGAGTCGGATGCGTTGCTCGTGAAGTAGAAGGAGACAGAACCTAACCTAGAATAGTCTAGACCAAATCTTAGTGGATACTTTATGCAGATTAGGTAAAACCGGAGAGGAGAATATTATTCATTTATTATGTATCTGCCTCGAACTGCAAACTGAAAAACTATACTTAAGATACTTTTTAATGCGTGAGGAATAAGGTCATGCAGGCAAGCTTTGATAAGGTGTCTGCATTCTAATGATATAAGTATGAATTCTGCTTTTGTAAAGTATTTATTAAGAGTAAGAGCCAAATTGGAAGATCACAATTAAGGAAACATTAGCACAGTATGAAACTTTGTTTACATTATGAAATTGGAATATTTTTTATTGTAACTGGTTTAGAATGTGATGGATCATTTTATTATCTTGTTTTAGTTGTGTTATATTGTAGTGTATATTATATGTATAATGTTGCATTGTAAGATTTTACGTAATCAAACAATAAAGAATTATCCCCAACCTTAGCGCCCTAGTCCAGAGTCCAGAATTGAGATGCAGGGGATAGACAGAGTTCCAGTGGCATCAGCTGAAGGAGCAGCGGCGGAGGAGTGAGTATTAGTGGGGTGTGAGAAGATTGTTTCTAGGTTGTTGTGAAGAATCAAGTCTATGATGTCTGGTGGAGATGTGAAAGTTGCATGAATGTGGTGTTCAGTGGCTGAAGTTAAAGTTGTTGAAATTGTTATCGGGTCCGATGAGACCTAAGATCCAGGGATACATAAAGGGTGCAGAAGACACTGTGTTGTATTTCTCTACCAATGTTTTGTGGGGTTGTCGTAAGACTTTGCCGATGGCCAAATCGAGATAGGGAACTTTTTGTTCAAGATAGTGTTGGAATTAGTGTGGTGGACCTTTTTGCACAAAAGTTAAACTGTACTGATCTAATTGATACCCCACTGGTTGAGGTTCATTTCATTTGTGAATGGCTGATTGAATTCTATTGATTCTTTTAGCAGAAAATTGTTATTTGCTGTTGTTTTTGTATAATCAAAAGTGAGCAAGAGAGAGTGTGGGGAAAATTGTGAAGGAGGGTGAACTGCTGCGAGGAGTAAGAGTGATGTGCTGCGCTGTGATAGGTCGGTTGGTGTGGCCCCGCGTGGAGATTGGTTGCATTCATCATCTGGTGTTATTGTCAGGTGCATTATTAGGGAATTTTAAATTTTGTGGCTCTGAAATGGATTGTAATTGACATGGTACACAATATTTAAAATGAGATGTTTTGAAGCAATAAGGGACATGCTACAAGGAGATGTAGATGTATCTACTAGAGTTGGTGAGGAAGCGCGACTGGAGGATATGCCAGCTCATTATATGGCAATGACTGTAGGCTACTTTCTATTATCTGGCTTAAAAAGTGGTGCAAGGTCACAGAGAAAGAGGGTGCATCAACGTTCCATGCTATGGTACTTTTAAATTGAGAATAATTGATCATTTGCGAGGAATATTGTTTGCAATTAAACTATTACTTAGACCCACACAGTTTGAAGTGCTTAATGCATGGGAACATGCAGCGCATGTAAAACAAAGAGATAAATATCAAGGGAGGATGAAGAAAGTGAAGTGTGCATATGCAGACGTAAGATGGGATGAACAACAAAGGAGATGGAGAGCAGACATGATTGAGGGAGCAAGATTATACCCTGTCATAACAAGCAAGGGAAATTATGCTGAGAGAAGGAGAAGTGAGAAGAAAAATGAGGGAGATGAGCATGAGGACAGTGACAGTCATGCAAGTGACAGCCTTTTGGATGGGATGTTAGCTGACATCAAGCCCCATATAATCAAACCTACTTTGGAGGTGAGGGAAATACAAATGTTACAGGTAGTTCTGGAAGTGCTTCAGCACCTATTGCTTCTAGCCCTGATGTTATCTGGATCATATCAACTATAGCAGGAGGAAATATGGGAGTGTGTGTCCCAGACTCTTCAGGAAATTGCATCCCAATTTGGCTTCAAAACTTCTGAAAGCTCTTACAATTTTGGTTACCATAAGTCCTATAGTCCCTGTGCACGATCCGAGTTATGCTCGGAATGAAAGTCAGCCATTTTCAAAAATGGGGTAGCCCAATTGGTCACGGACCTGGGTGTATTACAATATGGAAAAACAATGGTACTTGACCTCAATTCAGTTATTGCATTAGTCAGTCAACGCTGAAACCGTGAGGCTGCCGAGGACTGAGATGACGGACGGAAGGGGCTGTCCGATGGACATGTGGATACTGGCAGCATTGCTAGGTTGATAAATTATGCTTAAATGAATTGATCCTGCCCTCAACCTGTGACACGCTTTATATAAACGAGGAGTCTATTGAAATTTTGGTATTCTTCTATTGATAAGGTGAAATTATAAACTTTTCCCTGTGTGAGAGAGTCCGCACATGGTTCACTTCGCTACTATCTTCCCTTGCGGGGATATCCAGATCACCAAGCCTTGGTGAAATTGCCCCCCTTTCTTGTCCTGATGAAGACTCGCAAGGCCGAGGTGTAAACTACCCATCGGGCCACTAGACGAGTTGAAACGTCGACGCTTACCCTTTGATCTCACCCAGACCCAGATTGATCCCCTATTGACGTGCCTAATTTGGAACTTATGTCCCATTAGCATTGTTTGAAAATGTCATATATGAATAATAGAATGGCTGGGTGAACACTTGGACGCTGACTTTAAGGTCCGATCCTTCTTCTGTTGTGTTAATAATAATTGTAATTATTTTTTGTCACTAATTTCTGAATTCTTCCCCATCTCTTCTTAACACGTATATCCTACTTTGACTCTTCTATCTGTGCACGTTCCACTTGGGGGGCATACTCACCTGTAAATGCAAATGTTTTGTACTATTGTGACTGATTGACAGTATTTTGCTGTGATCTATTCTATCAATATTTAAATTGTCTTTATAAATAAGAATTTATCTGAGGAGCAATTAATTAAAAATTGCTTGGCTATATATAAAAGAATGCTTGCTTATAATTCTGTCTGTTGCTATTGTGCGTTTTTTGTTTAGTATTTATTACTTTGAGCTGGTGGACTATTATATGCTCAAATTATTTCACTGATTGACTAATGCAATAACTGAATTGGGGTCAAGGACCATTGTTTTTCCATATTGGGAGTGAAAGTCAGGGAGTGCCTGCTTCCATAGA
This sequence comes from Lissotriton vulgaris, assembly GCF_964263255.1. Classification (NCBI taxonomy): domain Eukaryota; kingdom Metazoa; phylum Chordata; class Amphibia; order Caudata; family Salamandridae; genus Lissotriton; species Lissotriton vulgaris. Next base: position 894,487,845 of record NC_141696.1, read on the forward strand.
AGCGAAGATATCAAAAAGAGGAGCAGATAACCAGAGAATATAATTTGCCCCATTGATTCCAATGAGTGTGAGCTCCCCGTGTGCAGCGAGTGCAGATCCTTCTGTAGTACAAAATGGATTCAGACCTATATGGTCTATTCATGAATTGGCAGGTAGGGATAAACCTGTATGGGGAACTCTCCTGAAAGTATGTAATAGTACACCCCAAGAAAGCACTACACAAAAAAAGACTTTTGAGGGCCAACATATATTTGATGTCCAAGATTTAGAGCAATGGTTGAAGGAGCATAATAATAATTCAAATGAAAATCAGAGTATAGAGGTGAGCCATGGAACTATAAAATCGACTGGAAAGTTAAATGTGATAGATGTGGTTACATTAGAAACTGGATTGGATGACATGATAAGTGGGAGCCTAATCAAATAGATACCTACCAACAAAATGAATTGTTATTCATGAGTAAAAATGTCAGTATGAGAGTGAGAAAGGCTCATGAAAAAATATTAATAGCTCAGAGATTTGATGTTGGTATGGAATAAAGAAAGGCTTTACTGGAAACTCATAGATTTACATTTAGCTGAAGACTAAAATCTGTGAATTAATTCTAAATATTCAGATTTGGAGTACATTGGACAAATGGGAGGAAATTTGGGTAAAAAGAAAGGTTTCTGAAAGAACAATGATATGATATGATATGATATGTTATAGACATTTAATACAGTGCACAAATCACTCCTGAAGGAGTATCTCAGCTGCCGCACTGCTGAGAGAAGAGAAACATCCTAAAACAACCAAGTCTTCAACCCTTTCTTAAAGGATATAAAGTCTGAGCAGAAACGGAGACTAAGGGGGAGCTTCTCCCAATGATAGGGGGCAGTGTAGGAAAAAGATCTACCCCCTTGATTTGAGGTCTGAATGGGAGGGATAGTCAGAATAGCCTTATCTGAAGACCTGAGGCATCTTGTGGGCCGATATGGTTTTAAACGTATGGACAAGTAGTTGGGGGGATTTTTAAAGTGCCTTATGTGTCAGACAGCAAAGTTTAAAAATTGCCCATTTTATGACTGGCAGCCAGTGAAGTTTCTGAAGAATAGGGAAGGAGGGGGAACGAGAAGGAACATTGCAAATTAGTAAAGCGACAGAGTTCAAGGCAGCAACTTGGTCAGCAAGGTTTTGTTTACAGATGTTAGCAGAGCATTTCCATAGTCCAGGCGACTGATAATGAGAGCCTGACATGTGTTTTCCTAGCACTGTCAGTAAAAAAAAAGGAGGGCTTTTTAAGAAGCTTCAAAGTGGCAAAGCAGGACCCGCAGGTGGGGTTTACTTGACCCTTCATGGACAGAGTTTGATCATACTTCACTCTGAGTTTTTTCACAATCTCCTTAGGTGAAGGGGTCGGGCCAAGTTCAAACGGCCACCAGTCGGCCGACCAAAGCTCAGTTGCTTTCCCAAAGAGCATAATCTCAGTCTAGTCGCTGTTTAGTTGGAGATAGTTACTGGACATCTAAACAGCGACTTCCCTCATACAATCAGCAAATTTGCTTTTCACTTTTTCTGGGTCTAGACAAAAGGAAATAAGAAGTTAGATGTTGCCAGCGTACAACACTATCTCCACATCACAGACTCTCACGATCTGGGCAAGTGGCACAGCGTAGATATTAAAGAGGGTGGGACTCAGACACAAGCCCTGGGGGCATAAGACGTGACTTGAAGAGGTCCAGGCAGACGTGTTTGGTTCGTAACGAATTTTCAGAGCCAGTGGAAGGCACTGCCATAGAGCCCAGCCTCATGAGGACTGTGAATTAAGATGGAATGGGAGACCGTCTCAAACTCCGCCATTAAATCCAGCAGCACTAGCATAATTGAGGTACCTATGTTAAGAGAGACCCTGATATTACCAAACTCGGCCAACAAAGAGCTCGCTGTGTAATGGAGCTCTCTGAAACTGGATTGTGAACAAATCAGGATGTGATTTTCTTCGAGAAAAACAGTGAGTTGTTTATTGATAAACTGAAATGCAAGACATAAGCAAGATGTGACATAAACCTTTCCAGAGATTTGGCAAGGATAGGTTACAATGAAATTGGTCGATAGTTAACGGCAACTCTCGGATTTGCTGAGGATTTCTTAAGCAATAGCGACACTAATGCGTACTTCCGTTCCTTAGGCACTTTAGCCGAAGTCAGAGAGAGGTTATATAAGTCTGTGACTACAGGAGCCAGAGAAGTTCCTAAGCTAGCTGCTATTCTGGGAGGGCAGAGGTCCAAAGGTGAACCGGACTTAGCGTGTGATAGTATATCCAAGTGTGGCCGTCGGATGGGGAAGATTAGGTTCGAAATTATGCTGAGAGCTATCCGAGAAAGCTGGTAGATTTTTGTAGACAGACCCGATTTTGTCTTCAAAGAAGTTGGCCAAATTGTCACAGAAATCCTGGGAAGACTCAATGGTGGGGACACAGGCATGGGATTTCATTAAGTTCTTAATAGTCTTAAAAAGCTCTTTGGTGGATTGAATTCCTTGCTTTTCAATTGAGATTGCTAGGAAATCTTTCCGGGTGGACCTGATCTTATTATTATGGTCTCCCAGCCTGGAGCAATATTCTGCTTTATCTTTAACTGATTTAGTAGAGCGCCACATGCGTTCAAGGCGTTTGCACGTTGATTTCTCTTGACGTTTCTGAGTACCATGGGGCAGATCTTCTAGAGGAGAAAGGAGATGATATCTTGAAGGGTGCAATATAGTCTATAGAGTTCATTAAAGAATTCTGGTAAATAGAAAGTGCTGTGTCCACATCTACAGAGGAGGAAAATGGCAGCGGATTGAAAACCTCTGTGAATGCCTACAGGGTAACTTAATTCCAGTTACACTATGGCCTTTTTCCTACTTTTATATGAATATTACAGTTTGTTAGATGGAGAAATGGATCAGATAATGGTCAGACCAGGAAATCGGCAGCCAGGGGTCATGAGCTACTTCCTCAGCATTTGTGAAAATTAGATCCACTGATGACCAGCCCAGTGGGAGAAACTCTTCTTTGGGGGGAAATGGGAATGGGTGTCACAGCTTTGCCCTTGCAAGTTGAACATAGTGGAGGTTTTGTGCATGTACCCTGGAGTAGAGGTGACTTTGCAGCATTTACCAATGATTTCCCGAGATTGGGAGAGAAGCATGTGGCATGGTACCTTCAGGTCGATTGATTTGTGAATATCTCTAAGGTGTTTTGGATCAATCTGAATATGTTGTTTGAGTTTGTAGTCCACAGTGATTTGTGGTCAGCATGCAAAATAGCTACAGAATGGCCCGAAGGTGAGATCCAGTGACGCATTGTCTGTCACCTATAGTGATGTAGAAATATGAGCAAGTGATTACTTGGGTAAAAGCTAAAGTGCCAATAGGATACTGAGTGGGTAAAGATTGATAGAATGACTCAAGAACCTAAGAAGATGATTCATGCATTTTATAAAAGGCAGTTGCAGGCTTTCAAACAGTATGGTGGGATGGACACCCTAGAACCCAAGGTTATGGGGCAGTTTTTGTCGCGATTTGTGACTGGGCTGAGACCTGAAACTAGTTTGATGATTTAACAACATTTGATTTGTTAGCAGAATAAGTCAGTTGATGAAATTCTGCATTTTACTAAATATTTTTGTGATGAGATTGAGAGGAAGCACAAAAAGTTGAAGGAAAAGTTGATGGTAGCACATAACATGTGTATTTGTAAAGCGCACATTCACCCGGAGGTATCTTGACGCTAAATAACAGATGTTTATTGTAAACCCAACTCAATGGTGCTCATTCTATTGACCGCAGGTGGATGAAAGGCTAAGTAGACGCGCCAGGACTTGAACCTGTGACCACGAGGTCGAACAAAGGCTCCTGTAGTGGCTTCTTTAGTGCACTGGGCAACCAGACCCAACACAGACCCACTCAAATGACAGCTGATAAAAGAGGAGGTAACATTTAGCCTTATTTAGGGAATACTGTCCAACGCATGGGGTCTACCAATCTGGGGCTCCGATGCAGTGACAAGGAAGGGGAAGAGGTGTTCCTATACATCCTAAGACAGGAGTTGATGTTGTCATTTTAAATAAGCCCAACTCATGTCACTATTGTAATAGAGTGGGGAATTGGAAGCATGAATGTTGTCTAAATTGCACAATTTAGGAACAGAATGGGGAGTAGGTCAGTCTCAGGGGAATATTGTGCAGTCTCAGAATAGACACAGACCGAGATCTCAAAATATAGCTGGCTCCCAAGATCCTGTATGCAAGTTTCACCCCCCCCCCCATGCCACAGCAAGCTGCAAACAATTTTAGAATTAATTTGAACATGGATATGAGTAGTAATCAGAATTAGTCCAATAACAACAACCCATTTCAACAGTTCCCCATGTTTGAGACTTCCAATGAATACGGCTCAGACAAGTCCTTATGACCGTGCCTACGTGGGAGGAAGACTATACACTTGATGCAGTCTTAGAGGTAGACCAGAGTGGCTAATACGTTGATGGTGATGTAGACAGCCACAATGCTACTTTCTTGATTGACCCTGGTGCCATCTGCTCTACTGAGAGAAGAGCAGAAGTTCCAAACCTACCCCTCTCAGGAAAAGAATCCAAGTTATAGGAGTTTCAAATAAAATATTGTCAAATCCCTTTGCTGAAGAAGTGCTGTGAAGATAGGGACATTTGAAGATAATCATACATTTCTGGTATGTGAGTCTAATCCTGTATGCATGTTTGGACGTGATATGCTGTGCAAGTTAAATTGCACTATCTATTGCACACCAAAGGATATTGAGTTTCAGATGAACGATGAGGGCATTGCCTTCAAACTGGCAAACCAGAACTTGTGCATTTTATTGTTCTCCATGTTGACAGTAGAAGACATACCGTTGGATCTCAGAGACACAGTGAGAAACTTAGTTTGAGATTTTTCTGGAAAAGACATCAGACTCATCCGAGGAGTTGAGCCAATATAATCTGACGCCCGACATGCTGGAATTACACCTGTATTCGAGACTATGATTGAGCAAGGTACCCTGAAAGAGATCCTGGGGATTCCATATTAATCACTCCATAAAATTAACAACATAGTGGTTCCTTGTTGTCCCGTGGTACCAAACCCATCTGTGATATTGTTTCAGATTCTATTTGAGGCTGAATGGTTCACTGTCATTGAAATTTGCCAGGCCTTTTTCTCTATTCCCCTCCATGTGGAATACTAATTCTGATTCTGCTTTCCGGCTTGTGAATCAGGTTTTAACATGGTGCCATGTACCACAAAGGTATATGGAGAGTCCTTCCATCTTTAACCAGATCTTGAAGAAGAATCTGGAGTCTCTGATCATGCCTTGCAATTCTGTCCTAATCCAGTATATCAATGACCTTTTGGTTGATTGAATACTCGAAAAGCATGCAAAACTGATACAATTGCCCTTCTGAACCATTTGGCTGAGAATGGATATCTAGTGTCCCCAGGTACATTAGAGTACTGTATGATGAAAGTCCTCTAAGTAAGACATCACATTCTGAAAGGTGCGAGAAAGGTGCCACAAGAAAAAATATTGGCGATCATGCAAATGAATCAGCCTTGCAGGCAGAAAGAAGTCAGGATGTTTTTGGGAATGGTGCCCTACTGTCGCCAGTGATAGTGGCCAAACCTTTGCAGAGATTGACACACAAGGATGCATCCGATCCTGTGCCCGGGGACAATGATTGCTTGAAAGTATTCCTAAAGCTCAGAGAAAACTTTGTACTCCTCCTGCATTTGGAATGCCAGATAGCAACAAATTATTTTTGCTCTTTTATAATGACAGAGAAGGTTGTGCTCTCTCAGTATTGACTCAGAAACATAGAGGTGCCCGTAGACCTTTTGCCTACTTCTCACTACTCTGTATCCAGTAGCACCAGTCTTGCCCAGATAGCTCAAATACAATGCTGCAACAGGTGCTAGCATAGAGAGATACAAGAGCATTGTAATGGGTCACCAGTTGACTGTATATGTGCCGCACTTTAAAAAAAATATTGTTGACTCAAACTCGTACTCAGCACCTAACTAATAGTAGGCTCACAAGGTATGAGCAGACTATTTTTGCTGCTAAGAACGTCACTTTAACAATATTTTCAGTTCTGTACCCTGCTACTTTACTCTCTTTACCTGACTGTGATGTGGATGAGATCGAAGTAGAGCATGACTGTCTGAATGTCACTGAACTATGCACCAAGCCCCATCCTGACAGTACTGATGAGCCATTGTCTGAATCTGATTACACACTGTTTGTGGGTGGCTCTTGCCTCAGAGACAATGAGGAAAACCTGAGAGCTGCTTATGCTGTCTGTACTGTTATGGGAGTGGTGGAAGCTGCCTGGCTTAAAGAGTATTCTTCGCACAGGTGGCAGAACTGATTGCTCTTACTAGAGCATGCTCCATTTCAGACCAGCTGAAAGTGACAATATTCACAGATAGACAGTACGGATTTGGTATTGTTCATGACTTTGGACAGTTATGGTCTCAATGGGAATTTATGCCCTCATCAGAATCTGTGGTCCGCAATGGAGAGAATGTGAGAAAACTGCTAGAGGCACTAAGAATGCTAGCTCAAGCCGCTGTTTTTAAATGTTCTCTCATTGTAAAGGAAGCGATTTTGTGACAGTTGGAAATCACTATGCAGACAAAGTTGCACGTTATTGTGCATTAAACGTTTGTACTTTCAATAAACCACTGTTACATTGAGTCACATAGGAACATCTGGAGGTCCTTGCAAAAGGATGCAGCAGGATTTCATTGAAATGCCAGTATGCAATTGATTGAGGTATATTCTAGTAGTGGTGTGCATCTTTTCATGTTGAGTGGAAGCCTACCAAACTAGGAGATGTGACAGCCTCACTGTAGCTAAGCTGTTGTTGAGGAAACTCAATCGAAGATTCAGATTTCCAAACTCTTTGGAAGCAGAGCAAGGCACACACTTTAATAATGAGGTTCTGAGAATGCTACGCAGGTGTCAGGTGGAGCAGAGATTACATTGCATTTATTGACTAGAAGATTCAGGTATCGTGGTACAGGTCAACAGCACGTTGAAATCCAGGTTGGCTAAAGTGTTTTTAAATGGACATTCATATGCTCAGTTTATTGAAACTGCTAGTGGGTATTTTACCCTGATTAATTAAAATGCTAGATACTGCTTATGCAAAAAGACGTATTTTGATCTGTATTCTTACTGACATCGAAAAGAGACCCGGTGGTGCCAGGGGATCACACCCAAAGACCTCTGAGTTCTCCCTGTTCTGGACTTACAGAAACACAGAGTCTTCTAGGTGAAGTCAATGATCGAGTTTTATTGGCTGCAACTAAGTAACATGTGTCCTAGAAGTACGACAACACGGGCCGTAAGTTCTCAGGAGACTGTTCGTTTTTACAGAACCAGCCTTCTCCTTATATACACAAATAATAGCTGTAGGCAAGAATTCTTGAGTTTATGATATGGCTATACACATATTTTCGTAACAATACAAAGAGCGAAGTCATGCTGGTCAGCACATATTTCAGATGTCCGGTTGGTGATGGATTACCCCGCCAAATCCAGAACTCCCATCAGATATCGATGGAATGCAAATAAGGTTGAGCACCCTCCCATCATAAAACGGGCCATAAACAAGAATCATGGACAGGTGTGTGTGTGTATGGAAAACATAGTTTGTATGTGGTGAATGGTTTATGACATGTTGTGCCTTGATGATATCTTGCTCGGCCACTGGGCGAGGAGCTGCCCGAGCAGGCTTGGCTGAGGCAGTGGAGGCAGCTTCGGCCAGGTCATGGAGAAGTCAGCTACAGAGGACGTGTCCTTTAGATCGGCTTTAATCAATTGACTTATATGAGGGCAAGCCCTAAGATGGATGCCGTTTACAAAATGGAGTTCGAGGGTTCGGGACGGAAACTAAGATTTAGGGGTGTTAGCATCACTCAATCGTGACGCAAATACATAGGGATAATGTCCTGATCATTACCGGTTCGTAGATACCAAATTCGTCATGGTACGACGATGTTTTATGACGCGAGTGTTGGACCTCGATATCTGTAAAACTGCGGGGTCCAAATTTGCAGTACCACAGACCATCCTTTTGCCCTCATATTAGGCAATAACTCACACTAATCTGAGTCCAAGTCTGTATTGATGAATTCACAGAGATGTTGCTGTAGCATCATTCTGTTGCTCAATTCGTCCCTTGACACAGGCTTCCTTACACATGAGGTGGCGCAGAGGCCACATATTGCAGGAGCGCACTGCACAAACAGGCAGAACATAAACAGAAAGGCTAAGATCATCCCAATGAAGATCAGGGTTTTCCATCCCCAGGCAGAGATCAGTTCCCAGAACCACCCTAGCAGAGACCAATCCCCTTTTTCTGTGTGAAGGGAATCAGATATTTTGTGTAATTTGGAGATGGCCTGGTACACTGTCGGAGCATTATCGGGGATGAAAATGCAGCAACTAGATTGGATCATTTTACATACACCACCACGGTCTGCAAGTATGACATCTAGGGCAACCCGGTTCTGAAGGGTCATAAGTCGACCCAACTGAAGCTCAGCTGTCAGGTTGTTAAGGGCACCGGCCGTTTTAGTCACGGCGGATTCAACTATTCTCGTCAGTTGTCTAATGTTCCTGCTGTTCACCATGGGCCCCCAGAATGGCCGAAAACCCTTTGCGAAGTCTCCAAACTCCTGACCAGCGGTGTCGTCTTGACTCACGACACCCCTAACTATCCTTGTCCGATGGTAATCTGCCCCGGCCGTGTAGGTGGGTGGCACCAGAAACGAGATGAAACATGTGCCCGAGAAGTCAGGGGGCAACCATGTGTAGGCTTTGTCATGGCAAACGAAATAGGTGCCTTTAGCCGCCAAGAATGGAGGGGAAGTTCGGGAGGCGAACACATACGTCTCCGTACATAGGCTCTTCCCCAACTGCGCTTTGGGATCCCTGCCAATACCTTGCAGACATAAGTGACCTCGGTGGGGTACTATCCAGACTGGGGAGGATTTCGTTGATTTCTGGCTTTCACTTAAGGAAATCCCATACTTGGTGATGTTCCACCTGCTGTATGGGGTAAACTCATCCTTGGGAGTTGCTCTAACCGTGTCAATATCTCTACTCATATTTCGGATCCCTGCCACTAGTGCCTTATTGTTTGAGTTCTCCCCTCGAATGTAGGGTTCAAGGGAATACAGGAACATAGTCTGGAAAGCCCACAGGGAACCGAAATAACTGAATGGCAGGACAAAATAAGGGATGCCCTTATCTGCAGTGTGTGGCATGAGTCCGCATATCCAACAGTTCGATGTGTTCATAATAGACTGGTGCTGGTGTAGGAGCTGGACAAAGGAGTCATTTGCGAATTCCAGTCTTCTGGCAGACTCGTGTTCAGGTAGAGGGTGAAAGGAGTGTGTAGGATCAGTGGGAGAAGGTGCGGGTTGTGTGTTGTGTATGAATGGAACTCGAAAGATGAACAGAGCAAAGCCAGTCAAAAACATTATTATACTGCACAACATTAAGATGCTCAACACTAGAGTTCGTCTTCTTGCCATTATAGTACATATTTTCTTTTCAAAGGTCATGTGTCTAGCAGGTCTCTCAACCCCTGGAAACTCCATCCTCTGGTTGCTGCCCGCGGTGGGGGGTTGCTTCTGCCAAGATGTGCGCTCTGTCCAGTCCGGGGTGATTCCCTCAGACTGACCAGAACCGTTGACCTAGGCGTCCCCGGCTGCACTCCTCGGACTTCAACCCCGGCCTTAGCAGCAGAACCGAATGGCGGTTCGAAAATCAAAAATGAGCTAGTTCCCTGGGAGAGAGAGCTGTGGAATCAAAAATAGTTCATGGGAAGAGGGGGGAATCGCACAAATTCGGTTAAGTCAGTTCCTCGGTTTTGGCCTCAGATTATATCGTTCCTTTCCAGGCACGGCGTGATCTTCGAACAATGTTTCAGGTTCCGTAATGTCCAACTGCATCGACGGGGGCACAGATCCTTGTAAAATACAATCACTCTCCTTGTCAGTACCAGTTCCTTTTAATCGTGCATCGCTGAAGGGGACAAAACGTGGTACGACTTCAGTCTCGGAGTCAGCGACTCCTTGCTGGACCCATAGGTCGTATGGAAGGGGCAACGGGACCCTTTTGCCGTGGGCACCGTGTACCCAATGTTTTTTCCCGTGGACACGTACTGCAGAGCGGGTAGACAGTAAAACCTGGAAAGGTCCGGTCCAGCGAGGCTCCTCGTTCTTGGTACGTCTGAAATTCCGAATCAGGATCCAGGAGCCGGGCTCGATGGCGTGGCCTGGATCGTCGGACGCCGGTGGAGAGGAGCTGTGGACCTGTTGATGTAAAGTATGCAGTTTAGTTGTCAATTCGTGCAAATAGTCAAATAGTACAGGGTACTCGATCTCATTGAGCTTTCTTGGCCTCGGTACTCCCCATATATTAGCTGGGCGCCCAAACACGATCTCGTGTGGGCTGAGTCCCAGTCTAGAATGGACAATCATCCTGGTAGACAGGAGTGCTAAAGGCAGGGCATCTGGCCACTTGAGGCCTGTGCTGGCTTGGATCTTGGCCAGTTTCAATTTTAAAGTGCCATTATAGCACTCTACCAATCCTGCCGACTGGGGGTGGTTTGCAGCGTGGAACTTCTGGCGGATGCCTAGACACTCACACACTCTCTTCATTACTCGTCCCACAAATTCACTTCCATTATCACTCCAGATAATCCTAGGCATGCCGAATCTAGGGAAGAATTCCTTGACAAGAGCTTTAGCAGTTGACAAGGCAGTGTTGTTCTTAAGGGGGTATGCTTCTACCCACCTGGAGAAAACGCAAACAACAACAAGGACATATTTCAGGTTGTTGCACCTCTCCATGTGAATGAAATCGAGTTGCAAGACCTCAACCGGGTATGTTGGAGGGGCGAAATGACCAGCTGGGGTTGGGGTTCCCCTACCGGGATTGTGTTTCAAACACACCATACAGTTTCTGACCAGATTCTCTGCACATTTTGGGATACCACTATTCTGCCATACTGGGGCCAACAGCTTACATATTCCTTTCACGCTGATGTGTGCCATTCCATGGGCCATCGTTACCACTGCGAGCACATAAGCATCGGGTAACAACCATCGCTGATGTTCTGACAGTTCAACCCAACAACCATTCGCGTCTAACCTACCTTTGCTTTCTCTCCATTCATTCACTTCTCTCTCGGTAGCATCAGCTTGTATAGTCTTTACACTTTCAATAGTGTCTTCACACATACCCACATCAGGGGTCCATCTAGCAGGGCCTACTACATACATCCGACTCATTGCAGTCTCTTTCGCGACCTCATCGGCGAATGCATTCCCTCGACCAACATCATCTCGAATCTTTCTATGCGCGCTACATTTCACAATTGCAACCTGTAGGGGCAAGGTCAGTGACTCGAGAAGGCCGTGTACTAGCTGGCCATGTTGTATCTTTGCACCATGCGACGTCAGGAACCCACGTTCACGCCACAATCTTCCAAAACTGTGGGCGACGCCAAAGGCGTACTGACTATCAGTGTACACATTTACTCGTTTTCCTTTCGCCAACACACATGCTCTTGTGAGTGCGACTAACTCCGCTGCTTGTGCAGAATTCTGGGGGATGTGAGCTGTCTCTACAATCGTGTGTAATGTTGTCACGGCATATGCTGCAGTCGTATCACCATTCGGCGACTTGAAACATGAACCATCAACCCATAAGTTATCATTACATTCGGGAAGGGGGTGTCTTTCAAATCTACTCTCCCTTTGGTCTCTTCCTCTGTCCTAAAGCAGCAATCATGTTTGTCGACCTCATCTGTCTCTGCTGGAATGGGTAATAATGTAGCAGGGTTGAGTGTATCACACCTTTTTATGTGAATGTGACTTGCTAACAGGGTCATTTCATAGCTGGATAGTCGAGCACTAGTTAGGTGCTGTGTTTTTGTCCTGTTCAGTAGGATATCTACTGCATGCGGGACCATAACGGTCAGAGTATTATTCATGACTAACCCAGCCGACTGTCGAATGCAGACAGCCGCTGCGGCAGTGGCCCTCAAGCAACTCGGTAATGCCTTAGCTACAGGATCTAGAGTCGCGGAGAAGTATGCACATGGGCGTTGTTTGCCCCCAAAGTGCTGTGTCAAAACCGATAATGCACACCCTTCCTTCTCATGGACGTATAGTGTAAACGGCTTGCTGTAGTCGGGGTTGCCCAACACAGGAGCCGAACATAATGCATTATGCAACTCATGGAAACTCGCCGGACAATCTTCAGACCAAGGCAAAGGATTGGGTGTTTAGTTTAGTTTAGTTTAGTTTATGACATTTGTTAAGCGCTTGGTTGCACAGAGAACAGTGCGTCCCCGCGCTGACAACCCTACCTACATCTCTTCAGCCGAGCTCACAGAGGGTGGTAGTTTCTTTACGCATTAATGCCAGCAAGGGTTTGGCCAATAGTGAGAAGTTCGGTATCCATTGTCTACAGTACGATGTAATGCCCAAGAAAGCACGCACTTCTCTTTGTGTCCTTGGGATACTCAATTCTGCAATTGCCTGTATCCTTTCTGGGGTCAGTCTCCTTCCCTCCTTCGATAAGATGTGACCTAAGTAGGTTACTTCTTGTCGGCAAAATTGTAATTTGGAAAGCGAGACCTTGTGCTTCAAGTCACATAAATGACGCAACAAGGACAGCGTGGCTTGCTTACAAATTTCCTTAGTATCTGTAGCGATCAGTAAATCGTCTACAAACTGAATCAGAGTCGCGCCACCAGGTAGAGTAATCGTATCAAGTTGCGTTTTCAGAGCTTGACTGAATATTGATGGACTGGGGAGCGCGTCTAAAATGGAAACTTCGACCTCCTAAATTGAAGCCGAAAATATCTCGGCTCTCTTCGGCGATCGGGATGCTGAAGAAGGCATTCTTCAGGTCGATCACTGAAAACCAATTGGCTGAGGCTGGAACCATTGTCAATAAGGCAGTGATATCGGGGACGACTGGAAACTGCGGTACAACGATCTTATTCACTTCCCTGAGATCAATCACAAATCGGTACACAGGGAGCTGTGAAGGATCGGTACGCTTTAAGACAGGCAAAACGGGACTGTTACAAATGTTGCCTGTAGTTTCTTCAATGACATCTTTCGCAATTAGATCGTGGACTATTTCTAGCAAAGCCTTTTCACATTCTTTTGACATTCTATATTGGGGAATGTGTGGCAACCTGACGTTACTTTTCAATGTTATGACATACGGTGCTATCTCCAAACGACCCACATCATTTGAACCGTTCGCCCAAAGTACATCTGGAAGAGATGACAACTCAGTCGGAATTCTTTCTTTTGCCAAATACATCGGGGAAATCACTTTCTTACCAAGGGTGAGTTGTACTCCCGAAGGAGAACAGTATAAAGTCGCATACAATCTCTTCAGCAAATCCAAACCTAACAAATTTTCGCCACAACCTGTTGTAAGAATGAGGGGTGCTTCTAATTCGCATGGGCCAACAGAAAGGGGCATGGGATTGGAGATCGGGTTTCTAACAGGGGCGCCAGAAAAACCTACTGAAACGTTCATTTCGCCGGACAAAGGTGCGCCAGGAAGTTTTGAGTGCATAATCGAACTTTTTGTAGCACCAGTATCCAGCAGAAATGGCTCTGATACTCCGGATGTGATCACCTCGACGTAAGGTCCATTCTGATCTACTGGAACTGAAACAACTCCCTCTCTTTGTCCATGGCTGTCCTAGCAATTATTACCCTCATTCTCGTTTTCTGCGTAATAGTCATCTGCATAGTACTGAGCTGACCTGGAGGACGCATTATTCTGTTGGTCAAAGCTATTCATAGAATTCTGAGGCGGGAAGGAATTGGTGTTCTGGGGGAAGTTTCCACGGCCCCTACCTCTAGGAGCCTGTTGAACACCTCTACCTCTTGCACCGGAGGCACCGTTTAAACGTCGTGCAAGAGCTTGGCAATTACTTTTGAAATGACCCTCTTCTTTGCAATATGCACATTGATTCGGGCCATACGGAGAACGCTGGTGGGAAAACTCGTTTCCTTGTGCGTTTCTCGAATATTGCTGCGGTTGCTGATAATTGGGCTGACTAGGAGTGCGAGGCGGATACGCTTGTTGGAGAAGAACTTTAGTCTTTAGTTCTTTAGTCTTTTTCTCAGACTTATCTAGCTCGTCTTTGCGTCTATTTTCATAGTACTGGGCTGTGGCTAAAATCTGTGCTGACGTGGAGACAGCCCAAGCACTCTCTGAATCTTTCAATTTATTGCATAGTTCAGGAAGCAGATTATGTACAAATTTGTCTACAAACAATCTTTGACCACCCTCGGTAGCCATTATTATTATTAATTGGGTTTTGTTAAGCGCAGACTACCCGGAGGCCTCGTAGCGCTGTCCTGACCACTATGATCAGTGAAAGTCTCCTCAAATCTCGTGAAAAAGTCGGACACATTCTCATCTTTCTTCTGTTTGCATGCGGATAGCTTGTCCCAATTTACGCGTAATTCAGGCATCAACGTTTTCATGTACGCGATAATCCTACCGGGAAGGTCTGCTATCAAAGGCTCGGGTTTAGAGCCACCAATTTGTCTGGCATCAGTAGCTGTAATATTAGCCCATGAGTCACCTAGTTCTTGATCATGATCCGCATGACGGATTTTACTCCATAAAGGATGCGGAACAACATTCCCAAACAACATGTCTATATCTGCTAAATTCATTATACATGAGCTGGCAGTCTGTGACAACTCCTTGTAATATCCTGCTGGGTTTTTACGGGGATCAGGTAGTGTCTGTTTGAGTGCTAACACTTCGGATCTTTTCCAGGGGACATGTACCCATACACGCTGGAAATGCGGTGGAACAGGCGGTTGCGCGTTCGCATCGCCTTCCCTCCATACCGGGGGAACCTCTCTCATGGGGTACTGTCGTGCCCTTTTTCTACCAGACACATCATCCTCATCAAACGATCTAGAGCTGTTTCCTGTGCTCCTATAAGATAACAGCAAATCCATTGCTTTCTCAACATCTGCGCCTATAATCATGCCTTCATAGAATTTGAATCGCATGCGGGCTAGTTCCTGCATTCTGCGTTTTGGGTCATTGTCTCGTACGTCTTCCCAGAGGTATACACACATTTCCTCAAATACGTATCTTTGAGTGGCTGGATCCCACTGACGGAAGACTTCCATAACAGATTGAAGATCATACCTTACAGTATCAGTAACCCATTTGCGTGCTAACTCATTCAGTACTTCTCTTTCCTCGTAGTCGGGTAGTTGACTACGCAACTGTCTACATTCTGGTTTAGGGGTCGTTTTAGGCGACCCAAAGAAGGGCGAGAACAGACCAGTGACAGTACTTGCCACTCTCTGTCTGACAGAAGGAGAAGCTTGCGGCGAGGCAGATGCGCCAGAAAAGACAGGCTGATGTAAAGAGGAAGTCGAGGCAACAGCAGAGGAAGTTGAGGCAGTAGCAGACGTAGTATCATAGTGAATAGTTGGAGCAGTATGCAAAGTCATGGAAGTAGAAGGAGTATGTAGCAAAGGCGGCGGCCCTTGAGAAGGCTGCGCCGGAGAAGTAGGAACCAGCTGAAGAGGAGCTGGTGCTTGTGCAAGAGCTGCTTTTCGTGCGCTAGGGCGTGGTATAAC
The DNA here is from genome assembly GCF_964263255.1 of Lissotriton vulgaris. Classification (NCBI taxonomy): domain Eukaryota; kingdom Metazoa; phylum Chordata; class Amphibia; order Caudata; family Salamandridae; genus Lissotriton; species Lissotriton vulgaris. The sequence continues at coordinate 894,503,556 of NC_141696.1, forward strand.
AATACGTCTCGGGGGTCCAACAATACTCGATGTGTATGGGGGTGGTGAGTTCAATAAATGAGACATTAATGGATCTTTCTCAGTTGTTCCCTTTGAGTCTTGTCCCCCATGCGGTAACACCGGGTAGCATTTATCTATTGCTAGTTTCTTGCTTCTGAGCATTTGTTCACTTTCCTGCTCTTCCTCATTATTAAGCATGGGCGGAAAATCCGTTCCGCTCGCGGATTTTGCGGATTTTCGGTAAATTTGCAATCCGCGAACTCCCGCGAATTTACCGAAAATCCGCAAATCCGCGAGCGGCGGATTTTTCCGGGGGCAAAAGTTCACAACTTGAAGCCTGGCCTGTTGTAACTATTTTAGGATGGCGCCAGCAAGCTGCCAGCGCCATCCTAAAATAGTTACTAAGTTAGCTTCAACCTGAAGCTCTAATAGATAAAATAAAGCAGGTGCTCGCACCTGCTTTATTTTATCTATTAGAGCTTCCTGTTGAAGCTAATTTAGTAAGTATTTTAGGATGGCGCTGGCAGCTTGCTGGCGCCATCCTAAAATATTTACAACATGCCCTTCCTGTGACCCTTCCTGTGACTCATTCGTCGTCGAGGCAGGTGTGCCTTCTTCCCAAATCTACCGTGTAAAATCAGCTGTGATGCTGGATAGAGGCTTTTGCATCCTTGACTTTCACGAGCGCAATACCCGTGCTGTTCCTGTGACCAGGAGCTTTTTCTCTTCATCTTCTGAACTGATCTTTCTCTGACCTTTTATGCACACAAGAGGCATGTGAACTCGCATGGAAGCCCCGCACGTTTGGCCCCGCGCACACACTCGCGGTTTGCACCGTCTTCCCGCCATTCACCCACTATGATGGACAGCTCACTCAAGGGACCCCTGCGCCCTTTGGGGCGATTGCATAGTGACACACACATGGTCGCTCGAACTAGTTGATGCTCAAATTCAGTGACTCATTCATTAGCCCAAAAACAATCATGAGCGTCTTCGAGGCTGGACAGGTGTGCCTCTTCCCAAATCTACCGTGGAAAGTCAGCTGTGATGCTGGGTAGAGGCCTTTGCATCCTTGACTTTCATGAGCGCAATCCCCATGCTGTTCCTGTGACCAGGAGCTTCTTTCTCTTCATATTATTGTGTTCGCACGGGTTGCTGCAAGTTCGCACACGTTTTGTACAATTTCGCAATTTGCGAAATTGTACAAAACCCTCGCGAACTTGCAGAAAACCGTGCGAACATAAAAAAAAAAAATCTGCAAATTCGCGAGAATTCGCGGATTTTGCGGATTGCGAGTTCGCAAATCCGCAAAATCCGCGAACGCGAGATCCGCAAAATTCGCCCATGCTTACTCATTATCCCTGTATGCGATGGCAGCTTGTACCATCGACATGCCTCTTTTATTTTTCTTTGCTAATTTTATTTCTTTCTGTTTGGCTTCTTTGCGCCATAAGCGAAAAGAGTCAAACATCGCCGGCCGGGCTTTCTTCTTGAACAATTTGACCTCGAGGTTGTCTAATATTTCTGAGTCAAAACTACCATGTTGGGGCCATTTTAAAACACCATCCTTGCGGGTGTATTTTATCCATACCTCGTTATACGTGATAGGACCTACTCCATGTTTTATATATAACTCATATGTTGGAGTCCCGATCGGAGGAACCGGACACGAATCCTCTAATCTGGAGTCCTTACTACAACCAAGACAAAACAAGTTTCCAAGTCTGCTGAGACCAGGCATCTTTGCTCACTAGTCTAGCTTCAAGCTTCAAGGGATTATTTAATTACGATATTGTCATGAATACACGAACCCCTCGGTTTTGGTGCTTGCAAGTACCAATACAAAAACCCTATCGCTGGGATACCAAACTAAGAACCAAGAACCAATACAAATCGTATCTCTAGGATACCAAAGCTAAGAACCAAACTAAGGACTAGACTAAGAACTGGGAGACGCTCCACTTATACTTAACTGAATATTGAAGATCGGTGACGTCACTAGAAGACTCGTCTATCGTTTCGCTCTACCAAGGATCACTGGGTCCAAAACAGGGCGATAGTCAGGGCAGCAGTCCTTCGTAGCCGTCGGGACGCGGGGAACCTCGCAGCAAAGACCTTCGGAACCACGTCGACATGCAGGGGTCGCTGAAGTGGCTGGCCGTCCTCCGGAATTTTCACACGAAGCTCCTCACGAACATCTGGCTTGGACCGTCACCGCTTGATACCGCCCCACGTTGGGCGCCAACTGAGGTGCCGGGTTTTTAGAGACCCGGTGGTGCCAGGGGATCACACCCAAAGACCTCTGAGTTCTCCCTGTTCTGGACTTACAGAAACACAGAGTCTTCTAGGTGAAGTCAATGATCGAGTTTTATTGGCTGCAACCACGTATCATGTGTCCTAGAAGTACGACAACACGGGCCGTAAGTTCTCAGGAGACTGTTCGTTTTTACAGAACCAGCCTTCTCCTTATATACATAAATAATAGCTGTAGGCAAGAATTTTTGAGTTTATGATATGGCTATACACATATTTTCGTAACAATACAAAGAGCGAAGTCATGCTGGTCAGCACATATTTCAGATGTCCGGTTGGTGATGGATTACCCTGCCAAATCCAGAACTCCCATCAGATATCGATGGAATGCAAATAAGGTCGAGCACCCTCCATCATAAAACGGGTCATAAACAAGAATCATGGACAGGTGTGTGTGGGTATGGAAAACATAGTTTGTATGTGGTGAATGGTTTATGACATGTTGTGCCTTGATGATATCTTGCTCGGCCACTGGGCGAGGAGCTGCCCGAGCAGGCTTGGCTGGAGGCAGTGGAGGCAGCTTCGGCCAGGTCATGGGGAAGTCAGCTACAGAGGACGTGTCCTTTAGATCGGCTTTAATCAATTGACTTATATGAGGGCAAGCCCTAAGATGGATGCCGTTTACAAAATGGAGTTCGAGGGTTCGGGAAGGAAACTAAGATTTAGGGGTGTTAGCATCACTCAATCGTGACGCAAATACATAGGGATAATGTCCTGATCATTACCGGTTCGTAGATACCAAATTCGTCATGGTACGATGATGTTTTATGACGCGAGTGTTGGACCTCGATATCTGTAAAACAGCGGGGTCCAAATTTGCAGTACCACACTAGATACTGCTTATGCAAAAAGACGTATTTTGATCTGTATTCTTACTGACATCGAAAACAAATTCTTAAATTAAGTAGAAGATAGATATAGAACAGTAAAGACGAATGCAGCTAAAGGAACTTGTGTTGTTTGTTGGTCACAGGAGGAGATAGATCATCAAACAGCAGAGAATACTGGAGAATTGACATTAGATTGGCAACATCAAGTAAAACTGTGCATACACAATGATAAGAACGAATACAATACTATTTCTGTAGGGGAAAGTGAGTGTGATCATACCTTTGAGGTTCAAGGATCTTGGAAATTGTTCTTGGACGGAACTGATCCTGTGATTTTTGGGGTTTGCTTTATTAGTGAGTAGAATGCTTATTTTAAGTGCAGAACAAATGGTTTGGAATATGTCATTTAGTTGTAGTGTTTCCAAAGTTGTATCGTGGGTCCCTTGCTCGAAGCACCACTGAAATCAAGCGAACCTGGCTGATATGGGTTGATACCCCAAAACTGGTCCCTGGGTGCTTGTTTCTGGTCAAGTGAGGACCTGGCCTGGCAGTTCTGGCTGGACTGCTCCCATGAGGAGCAGAGTCAAGACTGATTTGTATATGGCTAGGTCCAAACTGGAGTGACATGGCGAGTAAAATAACAATGGATTAAACCCAGATCTGTGACTGGAGTGTTTGAAAAGTTTCAACACTCTGTTCATTATTTTATTTTTTGGATGCTGCTATTGGCGATTGCTGACTGGGAGCAAGTATAGAGTTACATTTTTGAAGTCACTTGAAAATTCATGGTCACAGAGTTTTATTATTTTTGAGAGTAATATGAAGTTGCAACGTTTTGTAAAGTGTTTTTTACATGGACTTATAAAATGCCTGCACTAGGGGCTGATTATGACTAATAGGTGTTTTTGAAAGTGCCTGTTTTATCTTAAACATTTGGGGCCTGATTGCGGTTTTCCCGCATCCTCCGGGCCGGCGGAAGCCACCGCCGGCCCGGAGGATGCGGGAAAACCGCTGCGGACTGAAAAAGACCCCCAGCCAGATTAGGATGGCTGGGGGATCGTTTTTCAGTCCGCAGCTTTTCCGCCGCGGTCGCCTTCCGACCGCGGCGGAAAAGCTTTAACATGGCTGGCGGTGTCTATCAGACACCGCCAGCCATATTAGAATGTCTGCGGAAAGATGCCTTTACACGGCGGCATTTCCGCCGTGTAAAGGCATACGGATTCGTGTTTGGGGGCCCGTTGCGGGCCCCCAGGGGTGAAGGGGGGGTGGGGGGTGCACATGGGGGGTACCTATGGTACCCCCCTGCATTTGCCTGCACAAAGCGGCAGGCACCGCGAGGTGCCTGCCGCTTTGTGCATGCAAATACACAACTTTTTATCATTGCGGCGGGTGCTGCTTCAAGCAGCACCCGCCGCAATGATAAAAATACAGGATGTGACCGCCAGGGTGGCGGTCACATCCTAATTTGCACGGAGGTACCGCCGCTGCCCCTGCGGACGGTCCCTCCTACTCTATGGTGGCGGACGGACTCAGGTCCGTCCGCCATCATAATCGACCCCTAAATCATTGTGGCAGTTTATCATAGCATGTGTAATACACTTTTTAAATAATGATAAACCTACCCATGGTTTTTTTGTTACAGGCTGGGATCTTATAGCATTATATAAATAAACAAGTCACTATTTCACACTGCGCCAATCAGGATTCAAATCTGTGGCTCTCTGGTCTCACAAACAACAGTGATTGTATTAACCAACTGAGGTTCCATAACCCAAAAGAGTGCATTTCCCACTAATTAGTTCAATTGGTATCTATGTTTAATTTAAGGTGTGTGCATTATTTTATTTGCAGTTCCCCGAAGGTGAACAAAAACAACAAAATACTAAGGGCCACATGTACGACCAATCTAAATTGCGACTCGCAATTTGCGCTCAATTGGGAGTCACAAATTGCGGCTCACAATGTAAAATGTACAACAGTGTCAGAGACACTGATTGCGATTCCCAATGGGGTCGCATAATGTGAGGCTCATGAATGAGCCACTCGCAATTTGCAACCCCATTGGGAATAGTGCACTGCTGGGCTCAGCAGACCTCCATGTCTAGTACAGCTTTTAAGTAAAGCAGGTTTTTGTTTTTTTAAATGCAGCTTGTTTTCCCCAAAGGAAAATGGGATGCATTACAAAAAGAAAAATGAAACGTTTTCGTCTCATTTTTTAAGGGCAGGCAGTGGTCCCTGGAACACTGCCTGCCCCCCAAAAAATATTTTCCCCTGCATTTGCAAGGGGAAGGGGTCCCCTGGGGACCGCTTCCTTTTTGCAAGTGCATTACCACCCTCTTTAAGAGGATGGTAATTTGCAAGGGTTTTGCGACCGCAATTGCGGTAGCAAAACATTAATGCATGGATTTGGGGTCGCTATTAGGAAGGGAACGCTCCTTCCTAATAGCGACTCGCAAAACACTATTTTGCAAGTCGCAATTTATTTGCGACTCACAAAATAGTGTTTGTACATGGCCCACGAGGATTGAGCATGTGCAAACGGGTTGCAAACCAGTTTATGGGTGCTAAATCTCACAGTACATCTCTCTTTATAATAGAATATTTCATAATTTTTAGTCACATCTTTGACCCTGCAACTACAATTCTCAGAATCACTGTTGCCATACTTTTTGTATTTTTTTTTGTTGAAAGCAACAATCCCTGATTTGGTAATAGGACCTTATGGTGCCTCTGCATGAGAGTAAAATTGAAGGTCTAAATGACAGAAGCACTTCTCACGCTACATGTAAATGAAGACAGCCTGGAAACGCCAAAAAACATGTCAGGCATCTTCATTTACAAGTATTTACTGAGACATTTGCGCCCTACAGGGAATGCAGCCACTGACTCCCAGGGGAGGGCGCCCGACAGTTTGAATACCTCTGGGCTAGCGGAAGTATTGGCCACCAGAAAACAAGTCTGAAACGTCAAAAGTTTTAAATCAACCTGGTCAAGGGGCTCAAATGGCAAACGAGTTCTAGCTTCTAAAACCAACTGACATTCCAAGTAGGAAAAGAACGCAAAGCTGGGGCGTGGCTTGGCCGACGATCATGGCGGTCATCTAGAGCTTGAGCTCAGACCAGACTAATAATATCCTACCTTTAAATCCTTGCCATGGGCATCCATAAGGGCTCCCTGCCAGGGGATTTTGCTGCTGTACCTGCGGGGTGTGATCGGCGACGGAACCGGCCGGGTAGCGGCCCTGGTGACGACGCGATGGCCCGCTAACGCAGCAGGTCCAGGAAGATCCGACGAGGCCAAAGAAGCCGGGACCTCAGTTTTGGCACTGCCAGGACCGGGCGAGACTGTCGGCGGCGGTGAGCGTGATGCGGTGCCGGGGCTCGGCCGGGGGTTGGTGAGATCAGTGGCCACCCGCGCCTCACCGCAGTTACGCCATCGCCAGTGGGAGCGGCGCCCTGCCTGGAGCTGTGAGGGCAGACATCGGAGGGGACCCCTCAGAGAGGCATCTGCCATTTTGAGTCACTCTAACTTCCATAGTGACGCTCAGCCGGGTGGCAGTATTGAGCGGCGGAGGGCCCCCCGTGGGCGCGGCGTGAGACCTTGGCCTGCCCTGATCAACGGGAGCCGTGGGACACCAGTTGGGCCCCATATGGTGGAGATCTCTATTGCTGTGCAGACGGACCCGGCTCTGCCCGATATCATGAGAGGAGGGCGGCACTGACCGGCGGAACCATTGCGGCAGTGGTGAGTGGAGATTGCCCAGAGGCAGTGTGTTTCGGGGGCTGGATCGGGCCCCGGTGGGGAGGATAAGCGGCGCCCAGCACCAGTGGGGACTTCATGCGGGGGGGGCCCTTGACGCAGCGTTATCATTGCCGAGAGAGCGTGCCCCTACCTGTGGCCCAGCATGTCAGAGACCTTGTGGGTGTGATAGCGGGCGCCAGTGGATCCGAGTGTGGCCCTGAAGTTAGTGACCCGCCGTGGACGATTGCCTGCTATACCCTAGGCTTACGTGCCTGGCCCTAGGTAGTACTTGGAGTGGAGATATGACGCGAGGTGGAGCCGGAGGGGGCCAGGGCAAGCAGGGGCCGATGGACAAGTTTACGGAGGCGGCGGGCCCTGGGGGTTCTCAGGCGCCAGCGCCTGACAATGCGGCAATACTGGCAGCAATCACGCAGTCGAGGGACATGCTAGACGCCAAAATAGGCGCGGTTGGAGCCGACGTTACCCTTCTCAGACAGGACTTGCGGAATGCTGTAGAGCGCATCACCGGTGCGGAGGCCCGTATTACAGAGGTAGAAGACGACGTAACTGTCTTGAAGAAAAAGGTCGCGGCCATGGAAAAGATACAGAAAGGTCTGGCCATGAGGGTGGAAGACGCGAAAGGGCGTGCTCGGAGAAACAACCTCCGCTTTGTTGGTTTTCCGGAGGGCTGTGAAGGGGACAGGATGGAGAGCTTCCTGGCCCAATGTCTGGAGGGCTGGATCCCGTCAGACACACTATCTCGCTGCTTTGTGGTGGAAAGGGTCCATCGGGCGCTAGTGCAGAAACCTCCGGTGGGAGCGCGACCTCGACCGATCATTGCAAAGTTCTTACTCTGATTGAGACACCATCCTGCAGCAAGCGAGACTTAGGGACATGCTCTCATATGACAACTCTAACATCCTCATATTCCCAGATTACATGAGGTTGGTACAGCAACAGCATCAATCGTTCCTTGCGGCCAAGGCCGGACTCCGTGGCCTCAAGCTTCAGTACGCCCTGCTCTACCTGGCGCGGCTGCAGGTTATCTACCAGTCCCGCACCCTGTTCTTCGACACCCCGGAGGAGGTCTTCCAGTGGACGGACGAAACAGTGAAGATACGAGTCAACACGGCCAAGGGCGGGGAATCGGACTCTTCCTCCAGAGGTATCGCCCGGGAGGGCCTCAGGAGTCAGCGTCGGTGTTGCAGAAGGTCGCACTCGAGCAGGGGCTCGCGCTCTGGCTCTGCCACCCGGCAGGACGACCTCACAAGGGGGCAGCAGACAGATGCTCCTTGATTACTGTGGGACATGTGTCACGACTCATTGTATGTGATGTGTATCGATGCTCAGGTGCACTATTGCGTTGGGCAATACGACACAAAAAGAACACATCCGTGGTACTTTTTCTTCAACATCTGTTAGTGATAACCCATATCACATCGAATTGTTGTGTGCATTGGCTTTTTGCTTACAAATAACCACAGGGAAGGATCTTTTGACATCCCTGTTTTTCAGAGTTTAGGGTTTTCTCTGACCCATTTGCACCAACTATAAGCAATCATAACTATCAACCGATCCACTACCTGTAGAGCGCCACCATATTTCTGAAAAAATACAAACCCATCGCAGACTTTCCACTATTGCGTTGGGCTTGACCCTGCCCCTACTAGAACGGGAGGGTGGGAGTGACAGCCTAGTTCTTATGGGTTGGCACACAGGGATCCCTTGGAGGACGTGGTTCTGGTCCTCCCGTTGGAGACCAGGCCATAGTCTGACCGCGACAGGTGCTTCCTTGTTTGGGAGGTACGGGGAGGGGGGTGGGGCGGGGTGGGGTATTGGGGGTTGGGGACTGGGAGTTTGGGGGGGGCTTGCGCATGCTTTGTTGCTTATTAATGGCCATGCACTGCACCAGATGTGCCAGGAAGACGCTTGGTCTGTCCATGCTTTATTACTCCAATGTCTGCCATCGGGGAGGGGGGTGGATAAGCCCCGGTTCGCTGCGAGTCTTGAATTGGAATGCTCGACAAGGTGAAGCGGGGGGCAGAATTGCAGTTAGTTAAGAGAGTGGGGGTGGATGTACTGTTCCTGCAAGAAACTCATCTGCTAGGCACAAAGGCGAAATGTCTTCAGCACGCTGGCTTCACGCATGCGTTTCACGCGGGATTCACGATGTCTGTTTGGGGAGTCATGCCGATACCTTGTCCGTGGTAGGGGGGAATTTGAACGACATGATGGATAAGTACTGCGACAGATGGCGTAGTGCAGCAGCGACCCAGGTTCCTGAGGGGGAGGGTCCCACTACTGGGGGGGGCCTCACTACCAAGTTGCAGGTGTTAGCGTCAGGGCTTGACTGGGTTGGACACTTGGAGGTATAAACATGGGGCGAGTAGGGAATACACGTACTTTGTCGCGGCACACGATTCCTTCTCCAGACTGGACTACATCATCCTCCCATGGACACAGGCTCATAGGGTGATATCGGCGGGGATTCTGAAGCGGGCACTTTCGGACCACTCGCCGGTGACGGTCACGCTCAACGTGGGCCCGGCCGGGTGGCCATTCCGGTGGCGACTGTCAGCCTGGCACCTGACGCAGGAGGATTTTAGGGCACACATGACGATTGAAATTGACCAGTACCTGACCACTAATACGGGCTCAGTGGACTCCCCTACTGTCCTCTGGGAGGCCATGAAGCTGACGCTGAGAGGCGTGGATATCTCCTGGTGCGCAGCTGCCTGCAGGGAGAAACTGAAAGATCTGGTGCGGCGCGAGGCGGACATGGAGGCCTTTGAGCGCAGGAGTCGAGAGGATGGGGGCGGCTCCACCAGGAGACAATTGGTTCTGGCGCAACAGCAATATGCCACGATTCTCATGGATGAGGCGTGACAGGCATGGCTGGCCACCCGTAGTCGGATCTACCAGTGGGGCGATAAGTCCAGTAAGATGCTGCATCGTCTGTGTCAGGGCATCATGCATGCTCAACCGCTACCCCGGATTGCTTACCCAGAGGGGGAGCCCATCCTCGAACCTGCGGCACTAGCAGAGAGCTTTACTGGGTATTACGAGGGGCTGTATGCGCCTCGGGAGTGCCTGAAGGCTGACGTTGTTCAGCGTTTCATTGACGATCTACCCCGAGAGCGGTCTCGGATGAAGTGCGGGAACTCTTGGACCGGCCCCTGTCACACGAAGAGCTGGGAGCAGCTCTGGGTGAACTGAACCCGGGTAAGGCACCGGGCCCCAATGGGTTTCCATGCGAGTTTTATCGGCGCTTTATGGTCCAGCTGGGCCCTCATCTCCTGCCGGTGGTTGAGGAGGCGTGCGAGAATGGTGCGCTTCCGCCAGATTGGCGGCATGCCGAGGTCGTGGTCTTTCTAAAGCCTGGACGGCCCCCGGAGAGCCATGAGTCATACCGCCCGATCTCTTTGTTGAATACAGAGGCGAAGATCCTTGCTAAGGCCTTGGCCACGAGGCTCAAACCCTACATCACTGACCTGGTCCACCCGGACCAGGCGGGATTCATGCTTCGAAGGGCTACTCGGCACAATATGAGACGGGCCCAGGTCGCGGTGTCGGCCTGGAGGAGCCTCGGGGAACCGGCGGCGTTGTTCCTGACGGACATGGACACGGCCTTTGACTCCTTGAGTTGGACGTATCTGTTTGCCCTCCTGCGGCGCCTCAACCTGGGCCCGCGATTCTTGACGTACGTCCAATTGCTGTACACTGGCCTCACGGCATCGGTGCGGAGTGGAGGGTGGCCTCCCGCTCGTTCCCGGTCTTGCGGGGGACACGACAGGGCTGCCCCCTCTCCCCATATTTATTTACGCTCGCCATGGAGCCTCTCGCGGCGTGGGTAACCATCGAAGCCCAACTCGCAGGATTCCGGTGGTCCACGGACCACGCTGACAAAACTGCTTTGTACGCAGATGACATGTTGTTTTTTCTTACTGACCTGGCCCGTTCTGGGCCGCGACTCCTGCGCATATTGCAAATATTTGGCGAAACCTCCGGCTTGTACATGAATCCGGGCAAATCTACACTGTGGTTGCTGGGCGGCGGGCGGGACGTGGGCGTCGGGTCTGCAGCTGGCCTCAGATGGGGTGAAGTACCTTGGTGTGAACTTGACGGAGGACGCAGCGGTGTCCCGTGATCGCAACCTTGTCCCGGTATGGGATCGCACGCGCGAAGATCTTAAGACATGGATGAAGATGCCTTTGTCGATCTAGGGCAGATCTGCCATCTTTAAGATGGTAGCGCTGCCTCGACTGGTGTACCAGCTGCAGAACCACCCGCACGTAATCCTGCCTCACTGGTTTCAACAGCTCAATTCGGCATTGAGTAGCTTCCTGTGGGAGAGGGGTGTTGCGCGTGTGGCCCTGAGGACATGTTTCCTGTCCACTTACACCGGGGGGTTTAGCCACGTCTGATATACTCTCCTACTACCAAGCGGCGCATCTCTTGGTGCTGAATGACTGGTGGTATGGGGATAGATGAGATCCGGCCTACGCCGTGGAGAGGATATTGATGGGCAATGCTTCTCTGCATACTCTGCTATACTCAGCGCCAAGGCGGAGATCTCTCCCTGCGGCCATGCAAGTGGTCTTCCATGTATGGAGACAGACGCTGCATAGAATGGGGTAGGGAATGTACTCACCCAGGAGACCCTCCTGTGGAATAATAGGCAGTTGCCCCAGTTGACTGCGCTGAGGGGCTTCCAGGAGTGGGATGCGATTGGCATCTCCACCCTAGGGGATGTATTATCGTGGTGCATTCTTAAATCATTTGCGGAGTTACGGGAGGACTTTGGGATGCCCCGCGCCAAGTTCTTCAGGTACCTTCAGTTTCACCATGCTCTATCGCCCTAGCTGGTGGGCTTGGAACAGCTCCCGGAGTTCAGCCCTCTAGAGGCCAAGATATTTATGGGAGAGCTGCCGGATAAGAAATTGTCGCGTATATGTCAGACGCTGGTGCGCCACTGCTCATCGGATTTGGTCGGTCTTAGGGCTGCCTGGGAACGGGACCTCGGTGATCTGGACGAGGAGGATTGGGTTGCGGCCCTGGAGAGCCCTAGAGGGGCGGCGATTTCCACTGGTCTCCGCTTGATTCAATTCCGGTACTTACACCGCACATACTATACTCGACAGCGCTTATGGAAGGCGGGTATGATTGCATCACCCGACTGCCTTGAGTGCGGCTTAGAGGAGTGTACACTGCTGCACACGGTCTGGGAATGTCCGGTGCTGCGAAGGTTTGGGAGGGGGTGCACCGTTGCTTGGCGGAGGTACTGGCCAAGGAGATCCAGAGAGACCCTAGGTTGGCACTACTGCATATCATGGCTAGGGTGGGGGGCAACCGCTATAAGCGACACCTGCTACTACTGGGTCTTACGCTGGCGAAGCGCGGCATCGCGAGGGCATGGAAGACGCCCCGGCCCCCGTCACTTGCGGCCTGGAAGAATGGCCTGGACTTTAGTATGGGCATGGAGCAGCCCGTGTTTGTTGCCAGGGGCTGTCGTCGCAAACATTGCAAGATATGGAAGAGGTGGGCGGACTATCGGGGTCTGGACTTTGACCCGCCACCTGACGAGGCCACCCTTCCAACTCCCTGATGTGCTGTACTGTGCAATGTCACTCTTGGTGTGTGGTGCATATGGCTGGAGATCTATTCTGGTCTAAAGAGCTAGTGGGTCAGCGGCTGCGCAAGAGGGGGAGGGGGATTGGGGGGGTTGAATGTCCTTTTATTTCTGCTATTTCTATGTGGGGGTGCTATTGCTCATTTTACACACTATTGACGATGATTCTGATACATTTATTGTGGCAGTAGACTTTGAATGGCAGGGCTCTGCATATCTTGTGTATTTAACAATAAAATCTGTTTGAAAAAAAAAAAGAACGCAAAGATCTGGGAAACAAGTTCAACAGCCCTTGGAAAAACCTAGACATCAGCCCTTTCTCATCGTTCACATTTTGCCAGGAACCCCTAAATGCCTAAATAGCCACTCACTGGACCCTCAGGGTAGCTACTGACAGACCCATTCTAGCTCGAGCCTTCAAAAATTACATATTCAGAAAAAGAGTGACTAAAGTAGGATCCACCTGCTTTCCCAAACACCAGTTTGAAATGGCCTTCCAATGCCTGGCTTAAGAAAGCAGAGTAGATGACCTCCCGGATGCATGTATAGTCACCACAAACTTCTTGGGAACCCCCAAACAAGCTAAATCTCTCCGTTCAACCTCCATGCCATAAAGTGCATTTTCCTCAATAATCCAAGGGAAAGAGACAAAAAAAATAGAGGAGATGGGACAACTTGTAGAGGCCATTTCCGACCACTCCATAACAACTCCAGGAGGGGGAACCAATTTGCTTTGGGCCACCGTGGAGCAATCAAAATCACCTGAGCTCTCTCTTTCCTGAAATTACCCGATCAATTGAAAGGGTGGAAAAGCATACATCAGAGGCCAAAGACAAGTCAACCCATTCATTGCCCAAACCTGAGGGCACATCCTCCTTGAACAAAACTTCTGCACCTTGACATTCTCTGGAGAAACAAACAGGTCCACCACGGGATGACCCCACCTCAGAACAATCATATCAAACAGACACAGGTGCAGGGAGAAATGTCCCTAACACCTTCTGAACCAGAAACAGGATGGAATAGGCACCTTTGCCTTGCTCTGCAACAGGTACTCTGCAGATGGCCCCTTTCCATATCAAGTTCCTGGTTCCACCTAGAAGAGCCAACCTCTTTTCCTCAGTCGCCGGAACCGGAGTCAATCAATCAAATAAGTTTATTCGCATTTAGTATCTTATATCTAATTCTGGGTAGCATGTTTAGAACCTTACACTGATTCATTTTCTGGAATTGGACAATTAAAGGCAGGCTGAAGATTTAATAAAACAACTCCCCTTTCTGATTAACTTTTCCTAGTCTGAAGGACTGCGTATAAGAAATTAAACAAATGAAAGGAGTTTTCAAGGAATTAATATCTGCAAGTGGCTGAAATGTGTAAAAATAGACTCAGTTTTGTTAACATTGGGAGAATACATTTTGTTCTTTCCATTTTAAAAAATCAACAGAATAATAAAGTATGGAGCATTGTTTGAATAGACGAGTCATCATAGGGACATAACGATAAATATTTAATGAATGTTCTTGAGCTGGATCTCCGGTCATCAGGGGGTAAAATCAATCTCATCCTTGTTAGAAGATATTGATGCATATTGTTAGAAACAAAGGAGAGATATGAATCATGTCCCGTGAGCTCTCTAGGCAGTCTCTGGTAGCATATAACTGAGACTTTACTTTTGATTACGTTGCCATCTTTCTAACTCACATTGATTAATAAACGCCTCCCTTAGCTGAGTCTTGGAGAAAGACAAGCATTCTCAGGGTGATGTGTACAGAAAAGCTAAGCCCAAATCTGTCAGAGACTTCTTAACATATACTAGCCAGGGAATACTGTTGGCCCGGTCAAGATTGATTATATCTTTTATTACAGCTTGATTCAACATAACCGAGTCCCTTTTCCAGATACGCAACCATAAGAGGAGGGGCCCAGTTTTATTGAGTCAGTAAAAAAAGGAAGGCCGAGTTCCTTTATGGGCAATCAGATTCAAGCAAGCCGGTGTAACTGAAAGCAACTTTTAACAAACTTATCTTTCACTTTCTGCAGAGTACCCACTTTGGTTGTGCCCCATATTTTTACGCTGTAAGTGGCTATAGCTACGGATTTTGCCAGATACATTTCTACCATTTCTTTAATTGAGTTTTTTCTCCAAATTAAAGGCAAATTTCCAGAGGGTAACAGTGCTTCTTTGCAACACATTGATTCTGTTTGCAACCATAGCGGACCAGGTGATTTTGGAATCGAAGAAGAGGCCTAGACACAAAAAGGACTCTACCCGTTACAAAGAGCCCCGTCTAGATGAAATGGAATAGACTTTTTCCTTCCCAGTCCCGCTATCATAACAAAAGTTTTCACTTTGTTAACAAGCAGGCCCAGTTCGGCCATAAAAGTTAAATAAGAGCCAATCAAGTGCTGTAGGGAGGGGTGTCCTAGCCATTAGAACCGCATCATCTGCATAGAAGAGAGCGGGGAGCAGTAAGCCACCTTCTGATGGAACATCTGTGCACTGTGCGGTCAAAACTTCATTACATTTGATGGTATACAGGGAGAACAGAAAGGGGGAGAGGACGCACCCCTGCCACACCCACTTTTCAATTTTAAACATTTCTGTACATACCTGACTACAGCCCCAGCCTTTCTGAACAATTCCCTAATTAAACAATTATGGAGTTTTCAACTCCCATTGACTGCAGAAGAGCCCACAATTTTGTGTGGTTTACGCAGTCGTAGTCCACAAAAGCCATATAAAACTGGCCCTTTTTTGCGCAAGCATATTTTGCTGCAAGTAAGACCATATTGAGTCCTTGGTTGATCGTGCCCCTCCCCTTTCTAAACCTATGTTGTATCAGCTAAAACATTATTAACAAGTGCAAACTCCTTCAATCTATTTAGGAGCAGTCTCCCCATTAGTTTGTGCTATCCAACAGGGAGATTGGGTGGTAATTTGCCGTTTTCAAGGGATCATCCTTCTTATATATAGGGATTATCACACATTTTTTTCAAGATACTGGTGGTCCCACTTTGGAAACAGCGTTAAAAACTTGAGTCAAGAGTGGAATCCATGAATGTTTGCGTACAAAGAATATGCAGAGGAACCCCATCCGGGCCGCTGCCTTAAGGGCAGTCGATTGGGAGAGTGCAAGTTCCATTTTCTCTAATGAGAATTCTATGCCCCAATAGGCGGACAACGTGTCATCTGTTTGTTTTGTATCACCAACCATATCTACATTAAAAATGCTCTGGAAGTTAGACAGCCAGGAGGATTCATCTATTTGAATATCAAGAGAAGTGTCGCCCTGATCCTGAAGAAAAGGGGCATTAACCACCCTCCAGAAGGCCTTGCTGTCTTTTCTCCTTGATGCGGCACACAAATGTACCCATGCTTCATCCCGTAACTCCTTTTTTATCACCAGCCTAGCTGTCTTATATTCAGCTCATAGCTTCCTTATCAGATCTTTATTTTTAATGATTTGTTTTAAGAGATGAGAGAAGTTCTTTGGAGGCCTTCGAGCAATTTTTCTCAAACCACTTTGTTATCGAGGGAGTGTTTCTTTAAACTGGATGTGAGAGATTACAATTTATAGATGCTAACATGTTATTAAATGCTAGCACTACCTGATGGATATCAGTATTGATGTCTAATCAGGATTCAATCTCTGGTAACACCTCCTTTACAACCTTTGGGAGGGAGTAAGTTGAATCAATTTTCTCCCATTTATGAGTTAATCTGTTTTTCCTACTCGGAATCGTGTTTGGGGCAAACATAGAGCTTGACTTAGCAGAGAGAGGCCACACAAAACAAAAGAAAAGGAAAGCATGATCACTGAACTCTCTCAGCTCGGCCTTGGAGGACTTGATATATCTCCTAAAATGAGTCTGAATAATTATAAAATCAATTGTCGATGTAACTCCAGTGCGTTGAAAGGTGGGGAGTGGTTGACCAGTAATGGGGTGACATGGATTTATTATAGCAAGTTAATAAAAAACTGTTTAGAATGTTTCCATAATTGTGATGAATAAAATGAACAAGCAGCAAATCATTAAAGTCAGTTGCCCCACAAAAACGCTGATCCGATATGAGGCAGCCGTGCACATTAAAATCATCTGCCCAAATAAAAAAAAATGAACATGGATTGTATGTTAATAGAGGTTCTAGTATTCTCATTAACTCATCTGTCACCTGTGTAGGGTTTTCAAAATTATTATTATAAAAATTAATCAGTAACAAATCAGTTGTCCCAGAACCTGCAGTCAAAATAACGTTCAAAATGGGGCAAATTGTTTATAAAGGACACCTTACCTAGGGTGATCGTACGCACTATAAATGTAAGTAAGCCCCCCTTAGATCTACCTGCTACTGATGGGACTGCTGGGGTAAAAAAAGAGCGGTAGCCATTAACATATTCAGACTGCTCTGCCCAGGTTTATTGGAAGCAGATAATGTCAGAGTTTGTGAACACTTTATACCAATTTTGATTATCTTTTTAATTTCTTTTTTTTTAACATTTTTTATTAGTGGTTTGCATTAATTGGTACACATTAAATAGGCTGAAAAATATAGATTCATACATGGTACATTGATTAATCTTATTTTCATAGTTTACATTTGTATGCTCTTAGTCACATTCTCCCCTCAGAAGTATTTCAACCCACCCACGTAGAGTATGGAAAATGTCACAGTGTCCCCGACCAGCACAGCTATTCACTGATATCTGACACCGACTCAACCAGAGGCGGATCGCAAAGGTTACCTCTGAAAGTATTCCATTTCCCCCACACCCATGTCCATTTCTTGAGGCACCCTCTATGTACATAGAACAGTTTCTCTGCTAGTATTGGGCCGTCCATAACACAGCACCACTGACGATAGGTGGGAATTAATCTCGCTCCCCAGTGTTAAGCTATGTTCCATTTAGCTATCATCATACCTAGCATCGCCCAGGCTTGGGTCGTTTGGTTGAGATCCGTCAGCTCCCTGATATTTAGAAGACATCTCTTGGGTTTCTGGCACAACGGTAGCTCCACTAACCTGTGAGATTGTGCGCATAACAGCTCCCACAGTAAGTGGTGAAAGGTACCTAGCCCCCCTTATTCCAGCAAACAGGTGGTGTGTCAGTGCAACCCATTCGGTGTATAGGTATTAGTGTGTAATATATTCAGTGGAGGATTTTCAGTTGCACTCATTTTAATTTGGGGGGGTATTGTAACTTCTTGCGCAGATGCAAGTTCCTCCTGCCAGTTTGTCTCGTCCAGTTCCCCAATGTGGTTCTGCCACCTTCCCCTGAGGATTTTTGTGGGGTCTGGTTGGTTATTTATAATTTTATGATAGATTTGGGAAATAGCTTTTTTTGTCATGTGGTCTGTCAATAGTCTATCCTCTAATGGTGAGGCCTCTGGGAGCTCAGTTTCCGGTGGGATAGTTCCCATGAGTGCATGCCTGAGAATGCAATGACCTTGCCCTTACTCCACAGACCCCCCACCCATAATATACCTATTAGGTCCTATTGTTTAAATCCTTTGCTATTGCGTAATTTGCCTAATCGTCGGGTTTCCCAGAGAGGTGGGGATTGTGTTAAAACCCCCTCCCAGCCAAGTGCGCGGAGTGCAGTGAATCATACTCATACAGTGTGTGCTGCTGGCCCTAGGAGGGTAGTCCCCTGATACTTATTATAGAGTGCTCCCATGACACCTTTTGCACCAAGGACATATCTATCTATACGTAGCGCCGGCTCCTCTTGTGGGTTGTGGACCCATTGGTTTACCAGGGTGAGCTGTGAAGCCCAATATTATACTTTTATATTTGGAAGGGCAATTCCGCCATCATACCAGCCCTTCACCAATTTATGCATAGCTATGCGGGCGGGATTTACATCCCAAAGGAGATTACTTACTTCTGCTTCAATTACTTTAAAATAGGTGGGGGGGCCAGGTATATGGTATTTTGTAGGGCAAATGCAAAAACCACAGTTGATGGACAGAATGCAGAACAATGTCATAAATTCACCCCAGTACAGACATCTGTGCCTAAATATGGCCACGTCTGAACTGGGGTGGTGTGGAGTGCAAAAAGACGATGGATTTAGGCCCAGATCTCTGTACTGGGTGAATGTATGATATTGTTCTGCATTCTGTCCATCAACTGTGTTTTTTGCATTTGTGACCCCAAGTGGGATGGGTATGCTCAGACGTGAGTCCCATGCTCTCCACACCACTGGATTCAAGCAAGCCGGGCTGAAGACGGCTGGAATGCCAGAAACCGGTCCTCTGAAGCTTGTTTCCGGTCCAGGGAAGGCATAGCTTGGCAGTTCGGGCTGGACTGTTCCCATGAGGCACAGGGTCAGACTGATTAGCATATGGCCATGTCTGAACTGGGGTGGTGTGGAGTGCAAAAAAACGATGGATTTAGGCCCAGATCTCTGTACTGGGGTGAATGTATGACATTGTTCTGCATTCTGTCCATCATCTGTGTTTTTTTATTTTGTAGGGCGTACATGAATCTAGGAGTGCCATCATTTTGAAAAAGGCAGCTCTTCCCAGCAGGGTCAATGGTAGGGATCGCCAATGTTTTACATCACGGTGGAACCTTTTTAGGGGTTCCAGGAGGTTGTTCTCAGTAAATTGCATGGGCTGGGGCGTGATATAAAGTCCCAGGTGCTTAAACCCGCCATCCACGACCTGTATCTCATAGTTCCTTGGTAGTAACGGAGGGGGGCCACTACGCACATATCGAAGAGATTTTGCCCAATTAATGGTATAACATGAGACTCTGCCGTACGCAGCCCAAATATCCAGGAGGCAGTTAATGGAGCGTGTGCGGGATGCCATGTACAGTAACATATCATCCGCATACAATGAAATGCGGTCTTCCCAGCCCTCAGTCCATTTTAACCCCCAGATGACCGGGTCCCGTCTTATAAATGCCGCCAATGGCTCGAGCACCAGTGCGAACAGGAGCGGAGATAAGGGGCAGCTCTGTCTTGTGCCCCTTCCCAAGGGGAAGTGGGCCAAACTGTGCCCATTCACTACCACATGTGGTAAGGGTTTCATGTATAATAGGTGGACCCACACACAACACTCGGGGCCGAAACCTAGGTGTCTAAGGACTGCAAAAAGAAAAAGCCACTCGACTACATCAGACGCCATACGTGCATCCAAGGAGAGGATGACAGCGTCTTCCTTAATGAATAGTATGCATGCCTTGAATCTGTGTAGTCGCCTCAGGTTAAGTGCTGTGTTGTGACCTGGCATGAAACCCGACTGATCCGGGGGTGCCAACATTGTGAGATATGGTTATAGCCTGATGGGTAGTGTTTTAGCCAGTATTTTGGCTTCTGCATTTAGCATTGAAATTGGCCGATAAGATGTGCAATCTTGTGGTGTTTTTTTTACCAGGCTTATGTATTGCCACTATTGTTGCTAGACATTCATCCCTGGGAAGTTCTCCTCTTTCTAGGCTATCTGCATACATTTCAATTCGGCGTGAGTTGACATACTCCGTTTTTATAAAGTTCGATAGGTATGCTATTAGGGCCTGGAGCTTTCCCAGTGTGTAGTGCACTTATTGCTTGTGTCAGTTCCTCTGTCGTCAAATCCGCATCTAGTTCCTGCATTTCACTAGGAGCAAGTGTAGGCAGCTGGATATTTTTGGGAAATGAAAGATTATTGTCTATCGTGGCTGTGGCTGTAGGTGTATATACTGTCTTGTGATGGAACGCTAACACTGTGGATCTGTAGTGGTAGCTCCAGTGTCTAATCTCAATTGTGCCACCCAGCGACTAGCTTTTTCCCGTCTATCCAACCAGGCTAGGAGCTTGCCCGCCTTATCTCCAACTTTATAAATAGTGTGCTGTGTCTTAGTGAGCATAGTCTTTGCCTCTTCCCATATATAATCTCTGTTTTCCTGTTTGTCAAAGTTCAACTAATGTGCCATGGCGTCATTTGTATCTGAAGCATGTTTGTCTTCGGCTTGGCCTACCTCCCGCTCCAGAACCTCCAACTGGTGTAATTTGTCATGTTTATTACGTATGATTAACGAGATTTCTTGGCCCCACAGAACTGTCTTATATGCCTCCCATAGAGACGTCGGGGATGCGACTGAGTGCTCGTTTTCCGCAAAATTCTGTCTCGTGGTTGTGATTAGACCTTTCCATATCTTGGGGTTTTTAAGGAACCCTGTGTAGACGGGAAAAATGAGTCGTCGTCCCAGGACATGAGATGTGTATTTGATTAAGACAGGGTAATGATCGTATATACCCCTGGGTAGGTGTGAGCCCTCTATTACTTTTTCTGCCAGTGTGAAAATATAGTCTATTACCGAGAGACTGTCATGTACTCCCGATTGGAAGGTGTATTGTCGCTCCTGTGGGGATCATGATTTCCAAACATCCATGAGACCAAAGGCATCAAGGAATTCTGCTAACCGGAGGTTTTTGCCGGATTGTTCCCTGGGGGTTTTTCGATCCAAAGCAGCATCTACCGTGGCATTAAAGTTCAATTTGCCTTGTGGGAGTGTAAGTAGGAAGTTACCCAGGGCTGGGAAGGCCACCTGATGCAAAGCTGCTGGGATATATACTTGACACTAGATTATATGGTTGTCCCTCTCATTGGCATGCCACAGCTGCAAAGCGTTGCTGTTCATCTGTCCAAGATCCAGTACTAATAAGCGGAAAGCGTTTATTAAGCAGGACACCTACCCCCCGTGAACCGGAAGTGAATTCGGAGTGTGCAACAATTTTTTTGTTTAAATGTTTTTATTGATATTTTTAAGATTGGAAAACCATACAGAGGCATAAACACACAATAAAAAAACGACCATCCACTCTTGATCTCATAGTAAAAAGAAACATATTGCATCATGAAATTGGGATAAAGAAAGCATTTACACAGCTGTGAGTGGATTACATCATGAAAGGCTTTGCCCCTGCAGAAAACCAATAATATTAACTACCCCCCACCCCATCCAGTAGACTCTATAACATTGAGCAAGTTCTGTTTCTATGTCTGTGGCATCACTAGCTAAACAGTAGGAGAAGGCAAGTGGTCTGTCCAGAGGTCCGAAAAACGCAGCACCCTTAGGTATTTTGGCTGGGTAATTGCATTAAATTCTGATAAGAGCAGCTTCAGGAATGGGCTCCATATTGTCTGAAAGGATTTGGTGGAGTTATTCAGAGTAGCTGAGATATGTTCCATCCCTAAGATGTTCCATAGCCTATGTAGCCAGCCTGTGTGTGTGGACGAGGTAGATGATCTCCAATGGGACAATATGTTTTGCAGCGCTGCCCCCAGGGCCAACCCCATTTGAGGTCCTCTCGGGCTTTTGAGTGGGTACATGATTGGGTTGGGAAGGCCCAAAACAACAAAAACAAGGAGCCTAGAAATCTGTGTGTCCAATAGCTTGTCTATCGTATATAAAATCGTCGTCCAATAGGTAGTCAACTGTGGACAATCCCATAATATGTGTAGTAGTGTTCCCTCATTATCACAGCCACGCCAGCTGTTTGGGGTCCTACGTGGGTTTGCTCTCTCTAAGCGTGCAGGTGTGAGGTATTTTTTGTGGCTGTCTCTAGACTAGCTACATTCCAAGCTGTGTGTTTTGCCCTATTGTATATCCCTTCCCAATCTTTCTGTATGAGTTCACTGCCCAGTTCTCTCCCCCATCTCCTTTGGCTTGGTGTGACTTGTGATTGTGGTATGTGTCTAATCATATCGTACAATTCGGAGATCAGCCCTTTATCAGTGAGTTTAGTGATTAGTAACTTCTCATATTTGGTCAGTCAATGGCACCCCTGCACCCTCATCTTCTTTTGAAGTACCCAGTAACGCAATTGCACATATCGCAATTGCTCGGATTCGGGGATCCCATATTCAAGTTTCTTCTGTGAAAATGGTATCACTCCTGAGAGGTCAAATAGATCACCAACGGAGCAGCAGGAACTGTTCCGGCATGCTTTGTATGTTTTACCGGACATTCCAGGTGTAAATTTGTTATTCCCAAACAGGGGGGTCATTGGAGACGGAAAGGTTGTGAGTTTCTTTGTTGTGGCTACCTCATCCTGGACAGTCATCACTGATTTTGTGATTGGAGACCCCATCAGACTGCGTGGGCATTGGGCCTTCTTCAGAAAAGGAACCTTCCAAAGAGGGATTTACTCCAAGCGCCCAGGTCATTCTTTGCTTGTCGTATTCGTTTAGTGTTATTCAGCTGAGTTGTTTGACGCACTGTTGCTGCCAATTCCAGTCCCAGATAGGGAAAAGAGTCCACCATGTGGATTCCAGACACCCATTCTTCACTAGGGTTAAGTGTAGAAGATGATGGATTTAAAGTTAAGATGAGTGATTTACCCACGTTGACTCGGAAGCCAGACTCTCGGCCGAAGGTATCTAATTCCGCTAAGAAAGCGGGTAGTGAGTCTATCGGTTCTGTCAGTACCACTATCACATCATCAGCATAGAGGCTGATTGGATATGTTTCTCCCCCAAATGGAATCCCTCTAATATTAGGGTTATCTCCGACCTTCTGAGCCAAAGTCTCAATGTATAGGGCAAGTAGCAAGGAGGACAAAGAGCATACCGGCCTAGTTCTCTTCTGAATGGTAAATGGTTGTGAGGAGATGCCATTCACTCTAATAGATGCTGTAGGGCCATTATAGCAGCAGCCCACCCACTCTCTAAATTTCTCCCCTAGACTGAATTTTGTCATCGAATGACAAAGGAAACTCCAATCTACAAGGTCGAATGCTTTTTCAGCGTCGACTGTCAACAAAAGCCCATCCATTTGTGTTTGGTGGGTCTTATCAATAAGGTGGATTATCCTTTTAATATTGTTCCTACACTGACATGATTGAATAAACCCTGCCTGATCTGGTTCTATCAAATTAAACATGTAGGGGCCTAATCATATAGTATTCTCGAAATATTTTAAAATCTACATTAAGTAAAGATATTGGGCGGTGGGAGCTACATTGCTGCCTATTATTATTATTATTTTTATAAGGTGCACAGCTACCTGGATGTTTCCCAGCACCATCAGACAGAACGCAAGAGAAAAGGAGGACATCTACTGGTTAAATAGCCAAGTTTTTAGGCCCCTGCGAAAGTTGTTATAGCTGGTTTCGTGTCGGAGAGGTGTGGGGAGGGAATTCCATAGTAATGGGGCCAGATAAGAGAAGGATTGGCCACCCAAACGTGTCTGTTTGATCCTGGGGACTAGAAATTTGGCATAAGAGGAAGATCGAAGAGGGTGTGTAGGAAGATAGGGATGGGTTACGGCACTCAAATACTGAGGTACTGTGCCCGATTTGTTCTTATGCATGTAGCATAGGGCCTTGAATTTGGTACGATTCTCTATCCTAAGCCAATGAAGGTCATGGTGCGAACCTGAGATGGAGGTCTTTTTAGGTACATGGCAGAGCAATCTGGCCGCAGAGTTCTGCACTACCTGCAGTTTTAGAACTACCTCCGTATTGGCTCCTAAGTACAGGATGTTGCCATAGTCCAGCCTGGACGTAATCAAGGCCTGGATCACTGTTCTTTGTGTGAGACAAAGCAACATCCAGAGTATTTTTCTGAGCCATTTTAGAATGGTAAAGCAGGTTTAGGCAAACTTGACTGCTTGCTGCCTCATGGATAGCTGGTCATCTATAACTACGCTTAAATTACGAGCATATTGCACTGGTTGAGGCAGATTGCCCATTTGAGGAGGCCAATGACGGGTGCCCCAGAGATCTTTGTTTTTCCCAGGAATACGAACTTCAGTTTTTCCACCGTTTAGTTTCAACCGATTGGTGTGCATCCACCTAGCTATCTTTTGCAGCCCTACCTGGAGAGAGGGCACCATAGCTACCTAATTGGTGGACAAAGAGAAGATCAGCTAGGTATAATAGGCATACGAGAAGATAGACAACCGAGCTTCTTCCGCTATTGTGGCTAGAGGGCTAACATAGATATTACACAATAATGGGCTGAGGATCGAACCCTGCGGTACTCCGTAAGGAGAAGCTTGGGACTTAGAGCTAGTAGACAGGGAAAAAACCTGAAAAGTCCAGTCGGTCAAGAAATCCTTAAGCCATTTGAATGCTGAACCAACAATGCCCAAAGATTGTAGAACTTCTAGTAGGGCAGTGTGTGACACAGTGTCAAAAGCGGTCCTCAAATCAAGCAGTATGAGTGCCACTGTTTCACCCATGTCAAGATGATGGCACAGAGTTTCAGTAACTCTTAAGAGCGTGGTTTCTATAGAGATCCCTTCTCCAAAACCCAATTGTGATGAATGTAAGATATTTTGTGACTGCGTTAGTTGTTGGTTGACATGAATTTTTAGAATTTATGAAAAGGCA
This sequence comes from Lissotriton vulgaris, assembly GCF_964263255.1. Classification (NCBI taxonomy): domain Eukaryota; kingdom Metazoa; phylum Chordata; class Amphibia; order Caudata; family Salamandridae; genus Lissotriton; species Lissotriton vulgaris. The sequence goes on from NC_141696.1 coordinate 894,528,399, forward strand.
GGAAGAAGCGGAATCGGGTGGACATTGGAGAGTTCAGCCGGATCAGCATTGTTTTTTTTCAAAAAGGTTAGAACCATTGCATGTTTCCATGCAGATGGTAAAATTGCCTCCTTCAGTGACGCATTGATCAACTCCATGAGGTGTTTGAGCGGAGATGGTTCCAGTTTTTGGAGAATGGAGATGGGAAGAGGATCGTTTGGTGAGGCAGATTTAAGTATATTTAAGATGCGGCTGAAGGAAGGGATGTCCAGAGGCATCCAGTTTTTGAAGGAAGGGATGTCCAGAGGCATCCAGTTTTTTTGCGTCTTAGGTGGCACGGTGCTGTGGGTCCCCAGTGGAGCAATGCAGAGTAATGTGCGGGGAGCGCTCTTTGTTTGCTGCTCCACAATAGTTGTTACTGCATTTCGTTCTGAATAGATTTTCTCTACTTTTCCAAAAAATAACTTTGCCAAGTACTCGCATTGGACTTCATTGAGCATTGGTGGTGCCGGTTAGCAGGTTGAACCTGATAGCTCCATTACTATTTTGAACTAAACTTTGGGATTATTATGTGTCGATGTAATAGTGTTGTTAACATATTCAGCTCGGGCAGCGTTGCACAGGGAATGGTAGACCCTTTTGGCTTTATATATATGTTTGGATTCCGGTGCATAGTCCTTCCTCCATGCTTTCATTTGGTTTTTTTCCGCGAACCAAGGGACGGAGGAATATGATTATTCATTTTTTTAATAGAAATTGGAAGGAAAGCATCAATGGATGTCATGATCCAAGTATAGATGGTGTCCGAATCGGCTGTCTTAATGGAAGAGACGGCAGGAATGTTATTAACGAGATGTTGATTGAGTCTGGATTCTTCCAGGTTTTGAACTCCGGTCTGGCGGTTGAAATAAATGTATTATCACGCCGCAGATCTAGCCTCACTTTAAAACTGACAAAAAAATGATCCGACCAGAGTATAGGAAGGGCTGTCCCGCATGAGATATTAGGTAAGTGGGAAAAGATGGGGTTTAACAAGTATCTTGCCCTATGGGTGGGGCCTCCGTTGCAGAGTAAAACATTCATAGCTGCCAGATCAGCTATCAAGGCAGTGCTAATAGCGCATGCAGAGTCATTAAAATTAATATTTAAATCTTCCAGGATAGTAAAATTGGCCGCGTCTCACAGAGAAGGGGCAATGAGTTCTGGAAACGTCTCCGCCCACAGCCCTACCAGCGGAAGGTAAACCAAAATCCCAAAAAGAGTGAGTTGAGGTGGGAGAAAGAGTTTAAAGGAGCTGGCCTCACAGCCTTCAAAGGGTAGATTCTCCAATTTTCAGGTAAAAACCTTTTTAAAAATTAACGCAATGCAACCACCAATTTTGTACCCATGATCCTTTCCAATGATCGTGTAATTGGGTGGTAGGGTGGCCACAACATAGGGACCAGAGCTCTCATGTAGCCATGTTTCCGTAAGGAAGATCACATCAGGTTTTATATTCTGTAAGAGGTCGTAGGTTTCCTCCTTGTGTTTGGGAAGCGATCTACAGTTTATGTTAAAAAATGTAAATTCTTTTAAAGAAGTTGCCTTTCTCTTGACAGAGGAGGGCAACTGCTTGATAAAATTAATAGAATTAGTGGTGTTAAAAGTGTGTGTCCTGCTGGGTGAGGTGGTACAGGCAAAACCACATCAGGGACAAGTAGGAAGAGGACTTCCTGGTTTGAAAGAGATGGATGTTTGTTGAGGTTTAGGCCGAAGTACAAGTAGCATGTTTGAGGAGTAGGTCTTATATCCTTTAAAAAATGGGCAGGGGTCATGGCCCCTGGTCCCGGTCAGGCGAGGACGGGCGCAGACGGGCTTGCTTTTGTCGCACCTTTGGCGCACCGCCGGCGCGCCCTCTGCGTAAAGTGTGAGGCATTGTTGTTTATGCTGTTTAGAAGCTGGTCTTCTGACAGCGAATCGCCGCCTACCCCGCCTCCTACCCAGAAATTGATGTGTCAGCAGCTCCCTCCACAACAAACGGGAAAACCAGTGGTGGACCGGGGAGCAGTGCGGAGTAGAATGCGGTTAAAGGTGTGCAGGAAGGTACAGAGAGCAACAAAGTTTAAAATCTATTTAAAAGCGGAAATCCGAAAGTGCCAAACAAACAGCAGCAGCGAGTCGCAATGTCCCACTTTCAAACGCGCGTCTGCTGTGTGAAGTGTGAGGCTTTGATGTTTATGCCATTCAGCAGCTGGTCTGCTGACAGCGAATCCCCGCCTCCCCCGACTCCTACCCGGAAATTGATGCGTCCGCAGCTCCTTCCACAACAAACAGGAAAACCTGTGGTGGACCGGGAAGCAGTGTGAACAAGAATGCGGTTAAAGGCGTGCAGGAAGAAACAGTGAGCAACAAAGTTTAAAATCTATGTAAAAGGGGAAATACAAAAGTGCGAAACAAACAGCAGCAACAAGTCACAATGTCCCACTTTCAAACGTGCGCACGCTATCCTTACCCGACTTAGGCAGAACTACAATTGCTGCCTCCAGCAGCGTCCCTGGGATCGGATTCGCACTCCCGTAGGAATTGAACAGCCTCGCCATAATCAGGGCTAAGATGTGGCAAATCTTTTTATAAAAAAGGGCAAGGAACCCATCTGGACCGGGAGACTTGAGTACCGCGAGATCTCTGTGACAACTTCCTCGACCCGGTTAGGGGCATCCAACGTAGTTGCCTGGTCTGGGGTGAGTATGGACAAGGTAATAGATTGGAGGTTAGCCAAGGAATCATTAGCTGATGTAGAGTCGACTAAGTATATTTTTCATAGAACTCCCGAAAAGTGTGAGCTATTTCTTGATCTCCGGTTAACTCCCCCTGTCCGCTCATCTGTAGTGAGGACACCCGTGTCTGTTGTCTTTGGGCCCTAAGCATATTAGCCAAGAGGTGGCCTTGCGGTCCCCTGACATGATAAGTGTGTTTCAATCTGGCTGCCGCATACTTCACCTTATCCAGGTCTATCCGGGCAAGCTGTGCCCTGACTGCTTTCAATTGCCAATAACAAACACGGAGGGAGTAGGGTCCGAGGTGATATTTAAAGACCAAATACACAGTTATAACCCCTTACAGCATACTATAACAACAAACAATAACTGTGGGTCTGCATGAAACTAAGGACTCTGTATATAGAGAAGTGTCAACCATGTTGTAAAGTACAAAAGGGACTAATCACACTGTGATATATGTACTTATCAGTTACGCACTCTGAAACCCCCTGTTGTCATCATTTGGGCAATTTCACAAAGTGGTATGTCCACATTGCACATACCACTAGTGAACACACAGTGGTAACCGGAAGCAGTGCTCAAAACAATATGTGTGAGTGAAAGTGTAAGGATAAAAATGGATAGTGGAAACACAAATAATTTTAATGAAAAAGTAACCACTTCCAAGTTTAAAAACCAAATATGTGCAAAGTAACAGTAGTTTGTAACAAATATCTACTGCATGTTATTAAAGGTCGACATGTTTCTGCAGTGGATAGACCCAACCGGGGTCTTCTGCTTCTTCAGGACCAAAAATCGACTTTGCGACTGCTTCTAAAGTGAGTGAGTGCAAAAAGGAAAAGTAAATTGAATATCACCTGAGTAAGTCCTCTCACTGTTCTGTTAGAGTGATGCACAGGTGTTGGAGACACATGTAAAAGAAAACAGAGATGATAGGATAACATATTATTCTTAGAATTATCTCTCCTTAGTTGCAAAATAAAGTCTAGTAACTTATAAGTTTGTACTATATACAAAGCATATTGCCCAAGCATTTTTTAATTGGATACTCCTCTCACTCACCTGGAGAATGAAGGACCAGCGCCACTCCTCGCCTGGCTACAGCTCAGGAATTGGGGGCATCTCTAATTTGAAATCATAAAAACGAAAGTGAGAAAACCCCACTAGCCAGCTGCTGTTCCAAATCTGAACAAGATCATCACTAAGTATGCAAAATTATGATGATATCAATGTCTATAACAGTCAAAGCCCTATGTTGTGCTACAATGTCATATCTCACTCGACATCCACACACAGCTTTTATATGATATTTCACAGTTGTAAGCCCTTGATCTCCTATAGTTGGTAAAAAGGGGGGGTTTGTGTGCTCTGTCTACCCCAGTAATTTGTGGGCACATGGGTAGGGAGGCTGTTGCTATAATGCCTCACTAAGATTTTTAAAATGTAAGCCCTTGATCCTCTGTATTTAGTAAGAGAAGATTAGTATTCTGTCTATCTTGCTTAAAGCGGCCGTACGAGTAAGGAGGCTTTGTTAAGGCGCTCACCGCGGGAGTGCCACGCAACCGATTAGCATCCCGCTCCTTGCTAAGCAAGTTCCCAGAATCCCAAGCAGCCGGTCTACATACCTGTCCGTCGGTGCACCGATCAGGCATCTGCGCTGTTCGGGGAGGCACCGAGGGACGTCCATTTCCGTGATTTATTTCGCCAGGACTGATGTGATTACACGTCATAGCGCGACGTGTTGCTCCATTGGTCCTGGCCCATGGTGTAATCAAACTGCACCTAAAGACTCATGGGAGTTGTGGTTTGTAGCGCGCTGTTGCTAGACGCGATCCCTTGGATACAGATCCAGTAATCATATAAGTCTAGTAACGTGATAATCAGCTCTACAACGATTTGGTAGTCACCCATATTGCTTTCTTATATGGGAATCTTGCGAACTTATTTTAAAGAACCTGGCGATATTGTTTACGGTCTTTTATTAAGAAAAAGGAGAGTCATCAAACTGCGCCTAAAAACACATGAGAGTTTGTGGTTTCTGGCTCGCTGTTACTAAACGCGATCCCTTGTATACCCATCCAGTAGCCAAAATCTCGACTCCTGTTATAAATGCCTACATCGTTTCTAACAAACAATACATTGCACACATTTATAACAGGAGTCGAGATTATGGCTCCCCTTGTCGTTTCCTTTATCATCGGCATTCCATTCTCTGTGCCTCTGTCTCACCTAGTCAATACTGTTGGGCTGGAGAAAGGACATTTGCGCATAATAATATAAACTATTGCGCTAGGCACTCCAACTACCTCAGTTTCATAGACCGATTGTGTCCTGGTGTTACAATATAACGTTCCGCCCCCTTTTTCTTAAAAGGAACTTAAAAAAGATTGCAAGGTTCTTTAAATAGTTCATAAGATTCTCACAAAGAAACGCAATATGGTTGTACGCCAGACCGTAATAGAGCTGATTATCAAGCTACCATATATATATGATTACTGGATGTGTATACAAGGGATCGAGTTTAGTAACAGCGAGCCAGAAACCACAAACTCTCATGTGTTTTTAGGCGCAGTTTGATGGCTCTCCTTTTTCTTAATAAAAGACTGTAAACAATATCGCCAGGTTCTTTAAAATAAGTTCGCAAGATTCCCATATAAGAACGCAATATGGGTGACTACCAGATCGTTGTAGAGCGGATTATCACGTTACTAGACTTATATGATCACTGGATCTGTTTCCAAGGGATCGCGTCTAGCAACAGTGCGCTACAAACCACAACTCCCATGGGTCTTTAGGCGCAGTTTGATTACTCCATGGGCCAGGACCAATGGATCAACACGTCGCGCTATGACGTGTAATCACATCAGCCCTGGCGAAATAAATCACGGAAATGGACGTCCCTCGGTGCTTCCCCGAACAGCGCAGATGCCTGATCGGTGCACCGACGGACAGGTATGTAGACCGGCTGCTTGGGATTCTGGGGACTTGCTTAGCAAGGGGCGGGACGCTAATCGGTTGCGTGGCACTACCGCGGTGAGCACCTTAACAAAGCCTCCTTACTCGTACGTCCGCTTTAAGCCAGATAGACAGACTACTAATCTTCTCTTACTAAATACAGAGGATCAAGGGCTTACACTTTAAAAATCTTAGTGAGGCGTTATAGCAACAGCCTCCCTACCCATGTGCCCACAAATTACTGGGGTAGACAGAGCACACAACCCCCCCCTTTTTACCAACTATAGGAGATCAAGGGCTTACAACTGTGAACTATCATATAAAAGCTGTGAGTGGATGTCGAGTGAGATATGACATTGTAGCACAACATAGGGCTTTGACTGTTATAGACATTGATATCATCATAATTTTGCATTCTTAGTGATGATCTTGTTCAGATTTGGAACAGCAGCTGGCTAGTGGGGTTTTCTCACTTTCGTTTTTATGATTTCAAATTAGAGCGGTGCCCCCAATTCCTGAGCTGTAGCCAGGTGAGGAGTGGCGCTGGTCCCTCATTCTTCAGGTGAGTGAGAGGAGTATCCAATTTAAAAAATGGTTGGGCAATATGCTTTGTATATAGTACAAACTTATAAGTTACTAGACTTTATTTTGCAACTAAGGAGAGATACCTTTAAGAATAATATGTTATCCTATCATCTCTGTTTTCTTTTATATGTGTCTCCAACACCTGTGCATCACTCTAACAGAACAGTGAGAGGACTTACTCAGGTGATATTCAATTTACTTTTCCTTTTTGCACTCACTCACTTTAGAAGCATCGCAAAGTAGATTTTTGGTCCTGAAGAAGGAGAAGACCCCGGTTGGGTCTATCCACTGCAGAAACATGTCGACCTTTAATAACATGCAGTAGATATTTGTTACAAACTACTGTTACTTTGCACATATTTGGTTTTTAATCTTGGAAGTGGTTACTTTTTCATTAAAATTATTTGTGTTTCCACTATCCATTTTTATCCTTACACTTTCACTAACACATATTGTTTTGAGCACTGCTTCTGGTTACCACTGTGTGTTGACTAGTGGTATGTGCAATGTGGACATACCACTTTGTGAAATTGCCCAAATGATGACAACAGGGCGTTTCAGAGTGCGTAACTGATGGGTACATATATCACAGTGTGATTAGTCCCTTTTGTACTTTACAACATGGTTGATACTTCTCTATATACAGAGTCCTTAGTTTCATGCTGACCCACAGTTATTGCTTTCAATTGCCTACAAACCCTAGGTACCCCAGTCCGTCTATGAACCCTTTCAAGTTCTTGGACCTGGGGAGATAGAGATGCTCTCAATTCCCTGCACTCTCTATTATCAGCCGCTGATAGCTCTATTAGCTCCCCATGTACCACTGCTTTCATTGCTTCCTAAAGAGTCATAGTTGCTATATCTAGGATATCATTAATTGAAAACTAGTCCTGGATAGATTTAGTGAGTTGCTGCTCTACAGTTTTCCTGTGAAGCTTGCTTTCTTTAAGTCTCCAGCAGCCAGTTTGGCGGGCGCTCAATGTGAACATTAGGGTGGCCGTCAGAGGGTTGTGATTCAAGAGAGTGACAGGTTCGATGCTCACTGCTTTGACTACCCTATTAATCTCCATTACCATGTTTTGGTCCCCCCATAAATGTCATGCGGTTCTGTGGGTCCAAAGCGTCTGCTAAAGCTGCTTTAGGAAGCTCTCCTGTCCTGAGTTAGGGGTGTATATAGAGCCTATCACAATGGGTTACGATCCAAATTGTACAGTGTAGGCCAGCAGCCTACCTTTCAGCTCGGCCACTTTCCCTTTCACCACCCCTGTGCAACGGTTAGATAGAAGTATAGACACCCCTGCTTGCTTTTCCCCTGTGGAAGAAAAATATTGCTGAGGAAATGCTCTTGATCGCATTAAATGGCAATCCTTGGCAAGCAGGTGTGTTTCCTGTAAAAGATATATGTCGGCTTGTACATTTTTTAGCTAGGATAGGTGTGCACGTCGTTTAACAGGGTTATTAAGCTCTTTGACATTAAGTGTAAGTATTTTCACTTCCTCAAAGACCATAACAGATGGTAACAAATTAATCTAATACTGCCCTTGTGGTATACCCTTCTCTCTGGTGTAACTATTCTCTCCCTTCATCGAATGGGTCAATGAGTAACAATGTACAAATTAATGTGGAAGTTTGCCGTGTACGTCTAGGGCCCCCTGCAAAGAAAACAATATGTAAACTGGACACCCCCTCCCCCTAACCCCACCAAGCAAACAATAATTACCCCCCATAAAAGTCCAGGAGTCACAGTGGTCTCCATGCCCCCGTGGCGAGACAGTTTGTGGGGTGCATCTTGTGGCCTTCAATGTTCCCCCTGCTCCCAGATGCCCCCTCGCAGCCTCCAGGCAAGGCACTGAATCACTTATCAAACCATTATCAATACATCAATCCCCAGCTCAGGATCCGGATTCAGCAGTCAATGTGTCCAGGACCCCCTGGCGTTCCTGTGCTTTAGTCTCCAAATCCGGCTTGGAAAAGGCCTCCAATCTGTTCTTGCCACCGACTCTTTGCCATCTCTCTTTCTGATCCTTTGGAGTTCCCCTGTCTGATTCAATTGGTTGAGGATTATCGATGCCCAGAATCTTGCATGCTTCCTGTAAGGACATAATTTGGCGCAATCTGCAAACCCACTTTAAGACAATACGGAAAGGGTGCCCCCATGACTAGGAGACGCCTTGGCTGCGGAGTTGGGTCGTGACTGGACAGAAGTCTCTTTGTTTTTGCAATGTTATCGCTGCCAAGTCCTGATATAAAGCGATAATGTGCCCTTGGTAAGTTAGTGGTTGCATTTCCCTTGCTTTCCTCAAAATGAGTTCTTTGAGTTGGAAATCTAGAAGGAAGGCCAAGATGTCCGTAGGAGGTGCTGGTGCCTTCCCTTGCAGACCTACACTGTGGGCCCTGTCTATTTTGATTGCCAAGTCTTGGGATTCCTGAAATATGTGGCGGAAGAGACCCTGAAAATACTGAGTAATGTCCGTGCCTTCTTCCATTGATGGAACTCCTTTCATGCAGATATTATTCCTTCGAGAGCGATTTTCTCAATCTTCCGCGTTTGATTGAAGTTTGATTTCTTGTGCTTGAAGGCGGATTACTACCTGCTGCAGCTGTTCTACTTCTTCATCATAAGACTGTTTGTGGTCTTCCATTATGGCCACTCTCTCATCCACCGCATCCAGATCTCGCCGAACCTCCTTCATCTCGTCAGAGAAATCTTTTTTGAGGGCCTGCAAGTCGTTTCGCAAGGTTGAAAATAATTGCATCAGGAAAGCACGCATGACCGGCTCATCCAAATTATCTTTTTCCTGTCCTACTAATGCAGTAGGGGAAGCATGGCCATCTCCTCTGCTCGGCCCCATGTCTTGGCGAACATATCTTTGATGGTCCTGTCCTTCTTTGCCCTGGTTAAGGACATGTCCAGGCGCGTTGCAGCTAGTCACGGAAGACAGTGGTGTACTGATGCGGTCCGTCATCTGTGCCAGGAAGTTTGATCACTCTCGGCCCAGTCCTCGCCCTGCCATGAGGAGAAATGTCTAGTGTGAAGGTCGTATAGCCGAGGCTTTCGCCAGAGAGGCGACACCCTATCTCACTTCAGCCATGCATCCCGGGGCACTTATACCGTGGTGGAAGGCTCCATATGGGTACAGCTAAGCAGTTAGCTAGGCCACTTCGGGTACAACATCTGCAATGTAGCCCCAATTAATAGCAGTCAGGTGCTGTCTTTCTGTGGCGCACAGCCCCCAAGACTGTGGGGCTCCTCATGGTGTAGTGAGCTATGAAGCTCCATGTGCCATCCTTTGCACGGAAAAGAAATGACCCGGTGACCGCCATACCATTTGCTGAGTATGTGACCTTGATAAGGGGGAGCGGCTCAGGGCATCGCACAGATCTGGGTGTATGTCAATGGGGCCCCTAGGAGGTGTTGCTGTTCTGTCAAACAGTGAATGCTATCTTGAATCAGCCTCCTCTGCCTTCACGTGATCACCTTTGCAGAAGCAGGCGCCATTGGAAAAATCTGTGCGTAATTTGGTAATGATAGCCTGGAGGTCGGTACACAAGTGAGGGAAGCAGTGTGTGTGATGGTTGAATTGGGTCGTACTGCACATTGAAGCTTGCCAGATGGGCAGCCACCCTTATTGCCCCCACCTCATGCACTCAACCGTGGTCGCCGGCTCTCGCTTGCGGTCTCTGTAACTGGCTTCTATCTTGCTGGGCCCCGTTGTCTCCTATGCCACAGTTGAGGGGGCTGTATGTTGAGTGATGGACTCACCTAAGCATCCAGCTGTCCCCGGGGTTGACGCGTCTTTCCGCTTCCTCTTGCCGTTCCTGGGGCCTGTTACGTGCTGCTAGCCCCGGAACCCAGCCGGGCCCTCTTGAGTCCAGCAGCGAGGTGGGCACTGTCACCAATCGTCTGTGAGGCAGTTAGGGCTGCGCAGTTAATATTCTGCAGCCTGTTGGCGTTTAAAGGGTCTCTGGGCACACACCGCCCCAAGTGTAGAAGCGACTGTGCAGCCGAAGAGTCGGTCCGGGTTATTTGCTTGTGCCATGTAGTATAAAGTCAGTGGAAGAGTACAAAGAGCATTGTGACATGAACACTATGTAAACATTTTATATATACCGAGTAATATTGTAGTATACCTGTACTAATAGAAAAAAAATAACATTAAACTGGTCCCCATTCCCCACCCGTCTCCCTGCCTCCCTGCATGGCAGATATAGAACTACCCGCCACCCAAAATTTGCAGAGTGCTTTTTCCCCATAACTTGTACTTGCGTGAGGGGGGAGAGTAGTCCACGATCACCCCGAATCATACCCATATTAAGACCATGGTATACCAACTAGATGTCCACTCAATAAGTATCTAGTCCACTACAGTGAAAGCGCCGGGTAATGCAGAATTCACAATGAATCTGGTCATGAGTGCCAGCCTGTTGCAGTCAAGTCAGCAACCATTCAGGCCGGTCTGTCAGCCTCGTGGAGCCACTCCCCAATTCCAGTTCTAAAGTGGCAGAGCCGAACCTTATCTTTATTTTCCACCCTTTGCCTTTGTTAAGTCCTCTGTTGAATCTAATTCACTCGATTCTGGAGATGTCATCTCAATCAATCGGTGCTGTGTTTCTTGCCCAGTCTTTTACGCCCGGAGGATGGACGCAATCTCCCCAGCCAGTCATGGGCTTCTTCAGGTTTTGCAAAGAACTAATGTTTTCACTCAGCTTTGCCGGGAATAGCACTGAGTATTTTAACCCTCGGTTTCTCATTTCTTTTTCAAAATCCAGAAAGCGACAGCGTTGTTTAGTTACCGCTGCAGTGTAGTCTGGAAAAAATGTACAGTATAGTTTTCAAGACGGATTGAAGGAGCGATTCGTGTTGTTTTCAGGATCACATCTCGATCTCGAAAGTTCAAGATGAGGGCGAGTATAGGCCTGGGGGGCCTCGGCCTGGGCCGGGACTGCCTCCTCGCACTCGGTAGGGCCTTTCAACTGAAAAGAAGCTGGATAGACCACATGGTTGTAGTTGATTCTTAATGAGGCCTTCAACAAACAGATCTAGTGCAGGGCCCCCCACCCCTTCCGATACACCAATAATTTGGACATTGTTACATCTCGAGCAGCCTTCCCGATCATCGAGCTTGGCCGCCATTAACTTGTTATCTGCTTCTAGTTGTCGAACCTGACGCTGTAGAGCAGTCGTATCTGTGGAAAGAGCCGCTGTCGTGGTTTCAACCGCTATCATCCTCATGGCCATTTTTTGAAAGTCAGCACGTATTAGTGAAATATCTGTAGAGATCAACCCCACGGAGGTTTGGACCTTGTTCAGAGTGGTCATGATATCTTGCAGAGTGACCTCAGCAGGTTTCTATGTCGTAAGGTTGTCCCCTCACCCGGTGTGCAAAACTGACTGTTCCGGCGGATCCTTGTTATAGGCATACTTGTCTAGTTTTAAGTTCTGTACAGTGCGTTGACACCGGCCCCTACGAACCACGCTGAGCTGTGTGGGTGATTGGCATTAATCGCCGCTGCCTGCCTGTAGGACTAACAGACACGTGCAGCCTTTCGGTTTTCCTGCCCCCCCCTTGTAGTGTTGGTCGAGGGATGTGTCAGGGGAGGTTTGCCGTTATTGTGGCGTATCTGTACTTCAGGTTGTATGTGATACCACCTAAATCCGCCCGGCAGTATCACAGTTCACCTGAGCTCCGATAGGTCGACACGCTGCAGTACTGTCTCTTCTGATCCAACATTGTAAGACTATCCACTATGCACCTTTTAATCTCTGCAGACCCCTGAGCCACCGACTCGAAACACACCAGTGCCTGCAAGGGGTAGGTCTCATCACCTGGCAGGGTTCAAGGGCGCACTTACGGTCACGTGTGCGGACAGCGCGTTTCACTGGCACAGTGTTGGTAAAGATATGTTTATCATTGCGCTTAAGGTTGCGCAGTCTCAGAGCATAGCCAACGCTGCCGCTGGGAATTTCACTGCAGCGGCCGTAGATATTGGAGAATACCTCTTCGCCACACCTTCCTTTCACTGTCGTGTATTGGCAACCTGGCATGTGTGAGGGCGTCGGGTGGCCCCCTGTGTTTAAATCGATGGGATGTACCAGTATCTGCAGTGTCAGCGTGTCTTACTTCTGTGGGTAAGCACTTGGACTGGATCATCACTACTTGCTGAGTCAGCACATATTGATTCCTCCTCCGTCCGGCAAATACAGGCCTCGCGGCTCCACCGTTGCTCAGCCAGCAGTTCACTTGTGGCCCATGCACCACTCCGCACAGCGTGGACAAAGGCATTTCCCCGTGTGGATGCGCTCCAGCTCACAGTCTGCAGCTGGCCAAGACGTGCAAACGCCTCACATTCCCTCAGTAGAGCCGCGCTTCACTGCCTTCCCTATCTTGCAGCCACTAGTCTACGCGACACCCGGCTTTGGTGTATGCCGCAGGCCGTGTCTCTTCCAAACGACGTAGGCTTTCTGGTGTTTAATGCCCAGGGCTCATGACTAGCTCCATCGATGTCCCGGTGTTTCCAACGCCCCATCCGCTGCTTTAAGGCATAATGCGCCGTCGGATCAGTCTCCGGATTAATAAGGATGTCGCTTCGATCGTGGAGCCTCTCTAGGCAGGGGCCATTTCCTGTGGCTGCTAGCCACGCCCCCTTGATGATGTTTTTTATTTTCATAACCCTCTATGTTCCAGGAAAGAAACTTTATATCACTTAGGGACTCCTGAGGGCAAATCGCCAGTGATGCTGGCGAAAAAGATGATGTAGGGTCAATTGGTAAATATATAATTCAATTTGGTGATTTTAAAACGGCCAACTGAGTCTTTTCAACAGGTGCCAAGCCAGGACCCATTTGATAATCATTGTAAAGAACTGACTGAGGAGGCAAGTGGTTTGGTCGAGAGATCAGTCAATCACAGGCCTCCATATCTTCCTGCATTGAGTACCGGTTTGATAGAGCAATGGCATCAGAAGGCACCTGCACAGGCTTATAACCGGTTCTCACTGCGGGAAAGCCCTCAGTGCATGTAATGGAACTATGTACTGGTGCGGGCCTATAAAAGAAGCCCAAAAAGACTGCATAGATCTGAGATTGAAGTGACGGGGCAACCAGAAGACACCCTAGTAGGTCTCTCACTAGCCATTCATTAACAAAGTTTAATGTAACACAATCATTATTGATTGTTTTTGCATCAGACCCACTCCACTGCATTCTTCTGGCCATTATCAAATGATTTTGAATCAGATGCCCTTTATTAGAGTTTTGAGTCAACCAATGGCGAGCCTTGGCCATCAGCTGGAAAGATGATTCTCTTAATTTGGGATGGAGTAAGGGCACATTAACGAAAATTAAGACATAAGGACAAGCTGCAGAAGGGAGGTTCATATAGTGTTGATTTGGTCTGCTATGGGCTTGAGTATAAAGGGGATTTACCTTAACCTGGAGTCTTAGAGGATCATGTGATTGCTCCTTCCCCATAGATTCTTTTGTTATCACCTGCAGTGGGCAACACCTAGGGACCGAGCCTGCATGTTCTGAACATATAGGATCCTTACTAGGGACCAACTGTTTTACAACACAAGAATGACCAATAGAGGTAGAAGGCAATTTATCTAGCTCATGACTAGGGATCATATTTTTAAAATTAAAACACAAATTATGATTTTCACATTTATTATTTTCGAACGTTTTACAAACATCAAAGGGGATGACCTTGGTTTGTGGCTGAAGGCTAGAAGAAGCTAAACTGTCACTAGGATCTGCCACCATTTGCTGTTCCAACTTAATCGTAGACAAATCTTTTAGGATACGATCAATAGAATCTTAGCAGGCATAAATTGGTAGCAAACGTTGTTTAACATTGTCAAGAAGATCACACCAATATGAGGGAAATGTAGTCTCTAAGTCATGCTGGCTTTTCAAGCAAGTGGAGCTTGCTGACGTAGCAACTTTTCTGTTCTTTTTGGCTGGGCACTTGGGGGACAGTATCGCATAGCCTCTTTTTCATTTCCCATTAATGGAGATAATGTCAATTGATTTCCCACTAAATGTAGTGGCAGACTGTAACTGTTCGGAAGGTGATCTAAAGACCACTGGCGATTCTGTAAGAGCATCTAAGTCTGGTTTTAAAACACCCCCCTGTGTTGGAGAGACAGCTAGATTAGATGACTGCCCTCCCCCTGAGCCCAATGAAAGTCTCCTTTCTGTAAGTGCAATTTCTTATTCTAATGCCGATATTGCCCTGGGCAGAAAAGTATCTAGAGAGATTACAACTACCCCCTCTGTTGCTCGTGGCTGTTTCTTTCCTGGAATCGTGGAGCATAGAATTTAGAGGGGACCCAGCCCAGCCTCCTCCGGGCTCCGACAGGCGCGTCTCTGTCCTCATCCCACGCTGCAGAACCTTACAGCGGTCTTCATGCTGCTCAGCAGCTCCAATCGGGGATGTGACATCGGGCTATGCATGGGGAGTTGGGAGCTGTGGTTTCTCCCCTCCTACGGTACAAGGTGCTCTCCTCTGTCAATTTTGCGATCCCGACTAGCAGAACCTCACAGATGTCTTTTTATGCTGCTCCATCAGCTCCAATCAGGTAAGTGATGTCGGGCCATGCGGGGGGAGCTGGGAGTTGTGATCTTTCCATTCCGGACGCTAGAAGATGCTCTACTAAGTAAATTTTGTGATACCGTGCTGGGCAACCTCACAGCGGTCTTTTTATGCTGCTCCATCAGCTCCAATCAGGGAATCTCCCCTCCTATTGGTACAAGGTGCTCTGCTCAGTTAATTTCATGAACTGGAGTCAGAAGAACGTCAGTATCTGGGGGAACATGCTCAAATTTGATTGCGTAACCATGGGCCACAATGTCTAGGATCCATTGATCTGACACATCCGTACAAAAGAAAATGCTGGAGCCTGCCTCCCACTGGCAGAGCCAAACGAGGACTGTGATTGTCAGGAGCCCTTCTTTGATGCCCCCTTCTGAGTTGGGACATTACGCTTAGAGAAAAGCAGGGCTAAAACCTTCTCCTTCTAAAGGAAGAGTGACAGTCCTCATGTTTAGGAGATGACTCAGAGGACTTGTTCCACCCCTTCCCAGCCAGAGACCCACCCTTATAGGGCAAGGCATGCTTCCTTCCCTTAAATGCCTTAGAGATCATGGCAAGCAACTGTTCCCCAAAAGAGTACCTGGCCCTCAAATGGGATCTTCATCCAAGAGGCCTTCTCCCCAGGATCGCCATTCCACTGTCTCAGCCAAATAGATCTCATGGCCACAATTAAAGCCCCTGTGGACATGGCTGAAGAGCGTATAATGTCTGAAGAAATGTCTGCATACAATCTAGCCTGCTATTCCATCGCTGCCAACAGAGCAAAACACTCTGAACCTTCCTGAATGACTACAGCCAGCGTATCAAAGTCCTGCACAGGGGATTGTGCAGAATAAGCAGAGAAAAGCCTAGCTTTTAAATCCAAATCCTCAGCTGCAAACAACCTCTTAATACCAGAATCAATCTTCCTATACACTGCATCAGTGGGAGTGCAGTCCTCATGATTAAAGGCAGTCTTACCAATCAGGTTAGTCAGAATAGAGTCCAGGCAAACAAAATGAGGAAGAGCGTTCTTCCCTTCCAACAGGTACAATTTCTGCAGAAAACGAGGGACCTGAATTTTATCCACATCCTACTGACACATGCCTACAAAGCCCTTCATGACAAAGGACCAGCATACTTGAAAAGCTGCCTGAACATACACCAGCCATTCCGAAACCTTCACCCCGCCTCCCTTGCCCTAGCATGGACATCGCGCATCTGCAGTAGCCACAGCGGATGACACTCCTTCTCCCACCTCGCCACCACATCCTGCTATGCCCTTCACCTCAGAACATCATCACCCTAGCTGACCGACTTCAGGAAGAAACTCATGACCTGTCTCTTTGACTAGACCCAGCAACTCAGCACCTGGATACCCTCATGACTGATTAGCCATGCTTTACAAGTACTTATTAATTGATTGACATCCTTCCATTCCCTCAATGCCATATCCCTAACAGGACCCTGAACGGACATGGCAAACCTAGAGGGCTTAACATATTGGGGAAAAGGGCACCCCTTTCCTCTGCTTCTTGAAAGGAAGGAACCCCTAAATTCTCTCATACATTGGCCAGAATATCCCACATTTCTCAGCATACATATTTCTCCCCTAAAGAAGTTGATAAGGCTCCACATCTGAGGCCGAAAAATCATTGTCCTCCACAACAGTCTTGAGCTTGGCTGTATTAACGGGCTTTCTGGGATTTGCCTGAAGGGTTCTCACCACTGCTGCCTCAATCATTTCTTGCACCTCCTCCGTAGCATGAGAGGTGCTTTCCCCACTCCTGGACTCCGATTGTTACAAGCCCTCTTGCAGAGGAGAGGAACTTCCTCCTCTGAGGAAGATGTAGTAGCGAGGATATGATTCAACGTATTCACAATCTTTCCCCCCATGTTAATAGAGGATAGGTCTATTGGGGGCAAAGGAGACCCATTTATTAAAAAGGAAAGGGTGAGAGGGACACGAGTTCATGTTTTCATTTCTCCTTTCTTTTCCATCTTTGCATGTGTGCTGCACTGTATAGCACACATGCAATGTAGGAAAAGTTTTAGAAGTTGTTTAGGCACAGTATTTTGCACAGGAAGGGAACCCTTCCAGTACAAAACCTATTTAGACTCTCGCACACACCCTTGCACTTTGACCCATTGGTGTGTGTGAGGCACACAGCAGAGAAAAGTCTATACCAGCACTAGAGAGAGGGAAGGAGAGAGCCATATCTCCGTAGATATGGTGGTCTCCTGCTCCGTCCGTCATTCAACACACAGCAGCATGTTTGCCAGCTGTGCTGCGTTGGGGGACAGTTTAGTAAATCTACCCTTTAGGGTATGATTTAGAGTTTGGTGGGTGGGTTACTCCCTCACAAATATAATGTATATCTCACCCACTTTATTGCAAGTGCATTATATACTATGATACAAGTAATAAGGAAGATGCGATATCCTTATGTTTGAGACAGAGTACCCATTTGCTACATTCTAAATCACCAATGTAATCGTTCAATTGATGGACAAGTGCCTCAACTCAATGCAGTCTCCTTTGGGCCACATAGCAAACTGTTTGTCACCCTGAGCTGGGGGGAAGTATTTAAAGGTGGTGGTTTTGGGGAGCACATTCCAGACTTCCATAAAGGACCCAATAATATCATCTATGTAGACAACTGTGGGTCTATAACCTGCCTGGGGAGCCAAAGCCCTTCCTATGGAGGTCTTCCCAGCAGATTAAAGTCCAGGATGAGCCAGGGTTTCTCTGTTTTTTCGTGCGGACCATTCAAAAGCTGTTCTCATCTGAGATGCCTTGTAGTATTTCACTACATCAGGTAGTCGCAGTATACCCAGTTTCCTACCTGCATGTAGTAATTTTCAAGAGATCCTAGGTTTCTTGCATGCCACTTGCAATTGGTGGCTATCTATTTTATTTATTGAGACACACAGCACCTGGAAGAGTTAAACCAGTCACTTGAGTATATTTATTTGCAATGTCGCTATCCTGCCTATCTATGATATTTACATTGGACTCCATCTGTTCAGATGGCCTTTAATTAATTTTATTAGAGCAGGGTAGTTTGCCCTACAGAGAGCTTGCAGGTTTGGATTTAGAAGATATCTAATGTGCTTTGTTGCCCATGTTTTCGGAGTCGCGCACTCAAAGCTTACACATCACAGTGGGTGCGTGGATTCTAGCCGCCATTTTAGAAAAGTTGTGAAGGATCTGCGTACCGTGTGGGATGGCTGCGTATTTTTCAGTTACATCATATACATTTAATATTGCGTGATGTGCGCAATTGGTATGTGACAAGTCCGCGACTCCCGCAAAAAAACCTTTATGTTCAAAAATGATATGTATGTGTCTATAATATATATATTAAGGTAAGAGATTATCTAAGATATTCATAAAAATAATAGGGCAGATTTATGTTAACTGGCGCATCCCCAGGGATGCGCCAGTTAACGTGCGCCACAGTGCGCCACAGCTCCGCCACCCATGGTGCGCCGCATTTATAATGCGGCGCACCATGGTGCAAAAACGGCACAGTTGCGTGACGCATCTGTGCCGGAAATGTGACGCATTGCTGGAATTGCGTCGCAAGCGCGACGCAGCTCCAGCAAGGCTCAGGGGTGCCCCATCTACACAATGCTGCATCAAGACCTACGCCTGCTTCAAGCAGGCGCAGGGTTTTGGCGCAGCATTGGCCTGAAAGTGACTGAGTGAAATCTCATAGATTTCACTCAGCCACTTTCAGGAGGCGTTCCTGCGCAGGAACGCCCCCCCCCTGCACAGGAACGCCTCCTTATGGCGCAGGGCTTTACAACGTGACGCATCTCCTAGATGCGTCACGTTGTAAATAGGGCGCATTGTTTGCGCCGCAGTTGCGTCAAATAAAGTGACGCAATTGCGGCGCAAGGGCATGATAAATCTGCCCCAATATGTTTTAAAATATTTTTTCGCGAAATCGGGTGCATGCATCGTGAGCGCAGAGAACGAGGTCAGCAGAGCTGCTGTAGAGCCAGAGAAACCAGGTCAGCAGAGCTGTTGTAGAGCCAGGGAACCAGGTCAGCAGAGCTGCTCTAGAGCATAAAAAGCAGGTGAGCAAAGCGGCATTAGAACCAGGGACCCAGGTCAGCAGAGTTGCTCTACAGCCAGAGACCCAGGTCAGCAGAGCTGCCTCAGAGGCCAAGAACCAGGTCAGCAGAGCTGCATTAGAGGGAGAGAACCAGGTAAGCAGAACTGCTTTAGAGGGAGATAACCAGGTCAGCAGAACTGCTTTAGAGCCAGAAAACCAGGTCAGCAGAGCTGCTTTAGAGCTAGAAAACCAGGTCAGCAGAGCTGCTCTAGACCCAGACAACCAAGTCAGCAGGGCTGCTTTAGAGCCATAGAACCAGGTCAGCAAAGCTGCTCTAGAGGCAGAGAACCAGGTCAACAGAACCGCTTTAGACACAGAGATCCAGGTTAGCTGAGCTCTTTAGAGGGAGAGAACCAGGTCAGCAGAGCTGCTTTAGAGCCAGAGAACCAGGTCAGCAGAGCTGCTCTAGAGCCAGAGAACCAGGTCAGCAGAGCTGCTTTAGAGCCATAGAACCAGGTCAGCAGAGCTGCTTTAGAGCCAGAGAACCAGGTCAGCAGAGCTGCTCTAGAGGCAGAATACCAGGTCAGCAGTGCTTCTTTAGAGCCTTAGAACCAGGTCAGCAGAGCTGCTTTAGAGCCAGAGAACCAGGTCAACAGAGCTGCTCTAGAGCCAGAGAACTTGGTCAGTAGACCTGCTGTAGACCCAGAGAAACCAGGTCAGCAGAGTTGCTTTAGAACCAGAGAACCAGGTCAGCAGAGCTGCTTTAGAGCCAGAGAACCAGGTCAGCAGAGCTGCTTTAGAGCTGACACTGACTGATTGACACTGACTGACAGTGATTGACTGACACTGACTGACTGACACTGACTGACACTGATTGACACTGACTGACACTGATTGACTAACACTGACTGACTACTCTCTCCTACTCACTCTCTACTACTCTCTACTACTCTCTACTAATCACTCTCTACTACTCACTCTCTACTACTCTAGACTACTCACTCTCTACTACTCACTCTCTACTACTCTACTACTCTCTACTACTACTCTCTACTACTCTGCCTACTACTCACTCTCTACTACTCACTCGCTACTACTCTCTACCAATCACTCCGTACTACTCTACTACTCACTCTTTAATACTATCTACTACTCACTCTCCATTACTCACTGTACTACTCTCTACTACTCACTCTCTACTACTCACTCTACTACTCGCTCTCTAATACTCACGCTCTACTATTCACTCTCTACTCTACTACTCTCTACTACTCTCTCTACTACTCACTCTCAACTACTCACTCTACTACTCTCTCTCTACTACTCACTCTATACTACTCACTCTCTACTACTACTCACTCTCTACTACTCACTCTCTAATACTTGCTCTCTACTGCTCTCTACTACTCACTCTCCACTACTCACTCTCCACTACTCGCTCTCTACTACTCATGCTCTACTACTCACTCTCTACTACTCTTTCTACTACACACTCTCTACTACTATCTTCTACTTACTCCCTCTCTACTACTCTTTCTACTACTCACTTTCTACTACTATCTTCTACTCACTCTACTACTCTCTACTACTCACTCTCTACTACTCACTCTCTATTACTCTCTCTACTACTTGCTCTCTACTACTCACTCTCTACTACTCACTCTGCTACTCTCTACTACTCACTCTCTACTACTCTCTACTACTCACTCTCTACTACTACTCACTCTCTACTACTCACTCTCTATTACTCTCTCTACTGCTCGCTCTCTACTGCTCACTCTCCACTACTCACTCTCCACTACTCGCTCCCTACTACTCTCTACTACTCACTCTCTACTACACACTCTCTACTACTCACTCTACTACTATCTACTACTCACTCTCTACTACTCACTCTCCACTACTCGCTCCCTACTACTCTCTACTACTCACTCTCTACTACACACTCTCTACTACTCACTCTGCTACTCTCTACTACTCACTCTCTACTACTCTCTACTACTCACTCTCTACTACTACTCACTCTCTACTACTCACCCTCTATTACTCTCTCTACTACTCGCTCTCTACTACTCACTCTCCACTACTCACTCTCCACTACTCGCTCCCTACTACTCTCTACTACTCACTCTCTACTACACACTCTCTACTACTCACTCTACTACTCTCTACTACTCACTCTCTACTACTCTCTACTACTCTCTCTCTACTACTCACTCTGTACTACTCTCTACTACTCACTCTCTACTACTCTTTTACTCTCTACTACTCACTATCTACTACTCTCTATTACTCATTCTCTACTACTCACTCTCTACTACTCACTCTCTACTACTCTCTACTACTCACTCTCTACTACTCTCTACTATTCACTCTCTACTACTCACTCTCTACTACTCTCTACTACTCTCTCTCTACTACTCACTCTCTACTACTCACTCGCTACTCCTCTCTACTACTCACTCTCTACTACTCACTCTACTACTCTCTACCACTCACTGTCTACTTTTGTACTACTCACTCTCTACTACTCTCTCTACTACTCACTCTCTACTATTCACTACTACACACTCTCTACTACTCTCTCTACTACTCACTCTACTATTCACTCTCCACAACTGACTCTCTACTACTCATTCTCTACTACTTGCTCTCTACTACTCTCTACTACGCACTACTACTCACTCTCTACTACTCTCTCCTACTCACTCTCTACTACTCACTACTACTCACTCTCTACTACTCTCTCCTACTCACTCTCTACTATTCTCTCTCTTCTACTCACTCTCTACTACTCACTCTCTACTACTCTCTCCCTACTACTCTCTCCCTACTACTCTCTACTTCTCACTCTCTACTACTCACTCTACTACTCACTCTCTACTACTCACTCTCTTCTACTCTCTCTCTACTACTCTCTCTACTACTCCCTCTCAACTACCCACTCTACTACTCTCTACTACTCACCCTCTACTACTCTTTCTCTACTACTCACTGTCTACTATTCCCTCTCTACTACTCACTCTCTGCTACTCACTCTCTACTACTCTCTCTCTACTACTCACTCTCTACTACTCACTCTCCACTACTCACTCTCCACTACTCACTCTACTACTCTCTACTACTCACTCTTCACTACACACTCTCTACTACTCGCTCTACTACTCTCTACTACTCACTCTCTGCTACTCTCACTACTACTCTCTACTACTTACTCTCTACTCTCTAATATCCATCCTCCACTCTCTACCTCTCTCTACCTTCACCTCTCTACCTCTACCTCTCCACCTCTACACCTCTACATCTAGACCTCTACCTCTCTTCCTCTCTCTGCCTCTCTCTACACGCACACATATGCACATATATATATGCATATATATGCATTTATATATATGGACGTGTATACATATATATATACATACATACATATATAAACATATATGTTATCTGCATATCTATATACATATAAATGCATGCATACATATATGCACACAGATGCATGTTATGTACATTAAACTTTGAAAAACAATAATAACAGCAAAGATGTAAAGCCACCTTATTACAGACAGAATTTCTTTAACTTAAACGAGGGCAAGACTTATTGCATTTTCAATGCTTGTGTACTTTGGTTCCATCAAGAAGGCATTTAGATGTGTCACACATTTGCCATAAATTCTGAATGTTAGCAGTCTCATTGCTCATTAGATCACTGTAGTAAAGCCACTGCTCACCAGGGAAGTCTGCTGCTGGTATTCAAAGTGCATGTTTCAGTCTGCTTGTCAGAATTTTTTTATGAAATAGAAGAGGATTTAGGAAGTCAAAGTGTGCCCTAATTTTTCTTTCTGTAGCACTAATCATAATTTCTATGGCAAAAGGAACCCCCTCATTTTGTTCCTTTTCAAATTAAATGTTTTAAGTGTTACCACTTTATTCCAATCAAGATGGCTTTTGGTGTGCCATACTTTTGTCATAAGTAAGACTGTTAGCACTCTAGTTGTTCCTTCAAGCACTCTGGGACATTCTGTCATTGGGCTATACTTGGGCTACATCTGGGTGTTATTTGTGCTACATTTGGGCTCTTTTGTCTCTGGTGGCCATCTTGGGAGACTTATTTGTTATGAAGTTTCCTAATTTCCTCATTTACTACAGTCTCCTCAGTAGGAAATACTTTCAGTTTTTTACATTGATTCCGTCAAGAAGGCATTCAGATGTGTCCCACATTTGCCATAAATTCAGAATGTTAGCACTCTAGTTGCTTATTAGATCACTGTAGTAAAGCTACTGCTCACCAGGGAAGTCTGCTGCTGGTATTGAAAGTGCATGTTTCAGTCTGCATGTCAGAATGTTTTAATGAAATAGAAGAGGATTTGAGAAGTCACTCCAAATGTGCCCTCATTTTTCTTTCTGCAGCACTAATCATACTTTCTATGGCAAAATGAACCCCCTCATTTTGTTCCTTTTTACATTAAATGTTTTAATAGTTATCACTTTATTCCAATCAAGATAACTTCAGGTGTGCCATACGTTTGTCATAAGTAGGACTGTTAGCACTCTAGTTGTTTTTTAGAACACTCTGGGAAGCTGCAGTAGAACACAAAGGAATCAACTGACAATTTCTGCCCTTGTTGGATGTCCATGTTTTAATGAGAATGTCAGACTTCATTCTCACATGACTGAGAAAGATAATGTGAATTTACAGAAAATATGCTCTCAGTTTAGCTTATAGATCACCTTCCAAACCTCTGTGGGAAAAGCATGAGAAAATAGTTTTCTCTCAAACATGATATCCCAGCAGAAGGCTTTTTCACATGGTAAAATCACCTTAGAACACACCAATCAATCAAAGCATTTATATAGCGCACTACTCACCCAGAGGGTCTCAAGGCGCTAGGGGAGGGGGGTCCGCTACTGCTTGAACAGCCAGGTCTTGAGTTGCTTCCTAAAGGCGAGGTGGTCCTGGGTCAATCGGAGGTGGGTCGGGAGGGAGTTCCATGTCTTGGCGGCGAGGTAGGAGCAGGACCGTCCCCCTGTGGTGGCTCTTCGGATGCGGGGGACGGCGGCGAGGGCGTGGCCGGTCGATCGAAGCTGGCATTTGGGAGCGTAGAAGTTGAGGCGGCTGTTGAGGTATCCTGGCCTTGGTTGTGTAGGGCTTTGCGTGCGTGGGTGAGGAGTCGGAAGGTGATTCTCTTGTTGACCGGGAGCCAGTGCAGGTCTCTCAGGTGTCCGGAGATGTGGCTGCGATGGGGGATGTCCAGGATGAGTCGTGCTGAGGCGTTCTGGATCCGCTGGAGTCTCTTCTGGAGTTTGGCGGTGGTTCCGGCGTAGAGGGAGTTGCCGTAGTCCAGACGGCTGGTGACGAGGGCCTGGGTGACCGTCTTCCTGGTCTCAGTGGGGATCCACCGGAAGATCTTACGTAGCATGCGCAGGATGTTGAAGCACTACGAGGAGATGGCGTTGACTTGGTCATGGAGAGGGAGGAGTCCAGGATGAAGCCCAAGTTGGGTGTGTGGTCTGTTGGTTTGGGTGCGCTGCCTAGGGCGGGGGGCCACCAGGAGTCGTCCCAGGTGGATGGTGAGGATCCCAGGATGAGGACTTCCGTCTTGTCTGAGTTCAGTTTCAGGTGGCTGTTCTTCATCCATTCGGCTACCTCTTTCATCCCTTCGTGAAGGTTGGCTCTGGCGGTGGCGGTGTCGTTGGTGAGGGAGAGGATCAGCTGGGTGTCGTCGGCGTAGGAGATGATGTTGAGGTTGTGCTGGCGTGCGATGTCTGCGAGGGGGCTCATGTAGACGTTGAAGAGGGTTGAACTGAGCGAAGAGCCTTGAGGAACGCCGCAGATGACTTCGGTGGCTTCACATCTGAACGGGGGGAGGCGGACTCTCTGTGTCCTTCCGGCGAGGTAGGAGATGATCCACTCCAGTGCCTTCTCCTGGATTCCGACGTTGCTGAGTCGCTGCACTAGTGTACGGTGGCAGACAGTGTCGAAGGCCGCAGAGAGGTCTAGGAGGATGAGGGCTGCTGTTTCTCCGTTGTCAAGCAGTGCTCGGATGCCATCGGTGGCTGCGATCAGGGCGGTCTCGGTGCTGTGGTTGGCCCGGAAGCCAGACTGCGAGAGGTCGAGGGATCCGTTCGTCTCGAGGAAGGCGGCCAGCTGCTTGTTGACGGTCTTCTCGATGACTTTTGCAGGGAACGGGAGCAGCAAGATGGGGCGGTAGTTCTTGAGGTCGGTGGGGTCGGCTGATGGCTTCTTTAGTAGAGCGCTGAGTTTGGCGTGCTTCCAGCTCTCCGGGAAGGTAGCGGTGTCGAAGGATGTGTTGATGATGTCCCGCAGGTGGGGTGCGATGACAGCGTCGGCCTTGTTGAAGACGTGGTGAGGGCAGGGGCCGGTAGGAGATCCGGAGTGGATGGAGTTCATCGTGCGGACGGTGTCTTCGGTGCTGATCGGGGTCCAGGCGCGGAGGGTGGTGGTGGGGGGCGGTGGTTCGGTCGTGGCGTGCGTCGGTTGAGTGCTGAAGCTGTTGTGTATGTCCGCGATCTTGTTGTGGAAGTAGGAGGCGAGGGAGTTGCAGAGGTCTTGCGAAGGGGTGATGTTGTTGTTTCCGGCGTTGGGGTTGGAGAGCTCTTTAACGATGTTGAAGAGTTCCTTGCTGTTGTGTGCGTTGTTGTCCAGTCGTTCCTTGAATGCAGTTCACCACAATTCCTAAAATGAGTATGGTACCATCAACAAATGATTTATAATGTAACTAACGTCTTAAAACCTTCTATTAACTGCAATGCTTTTTAATGAGGTGCTGCCGTGTATATTGGTCCCAAGTTGGCAGCCAACACTTCTTGTATGAAGTGCTGACAGCCAATCAGATCTCACGATGAGATGTGTGGTTAGGCTCTGCCCAGATATATATGTATTTTATTCCTTTAATATCTACAAAACTACTGAACGGATTTACACCATTTAAGCAGAAGGCACGACTCTGAACCAAGGTCTACCTCGCTGCCAAATTTGGTGTAATTCCGTTCAGCAGTTCGGATTGTAGCTGCGTTTAACGGTCCCTATGGAAAATTGCATGGGTAAAACACGGTTTGGGGCTCCCCTTTTTCTTGCCCCCGTTTGATGAATCACCCCGAGACTTTCAGGATAGGAGCGGACTAGAGCGGGTCATAAGTTTTGAAAATTTCATCAACTGGCGCAAAAATTATTCCAAATAGAATGTTGCGGATTTCCTATGGAAAATAGGTTCTAACTATAACTACCTTCTGGCGACTGCCAGTAGGTAATACTGATGTCTGCCTTCTTCATGGTATCTATTACTTTACCTGATTCATAGAAGGTATTATATAGTGATGTCTACTGTGAGCACAACAAGGAGCTATTTGTTTTATATTTACTGAATTGATGGTGAGCCTATTAACAGGTAGGTCCTTTGTGATCTGCTCTACCTCTTCTTGCTCTATCTCCTTCTCCAGGCCATCTCTTTCAAAATGTGGTAAAATAGGTAAGCGTATCAGTTTAAAAAAGTCCAACATTTTTTTGGGGTCTGGATTTTGACAACTGTAGAGGTTGTAATTAAAACTATGTCAGGCCTCTTGTTTAGATTGCTAATATTGAAAAAGTTGATGTAAATATGAATAATGATACGTTCATGTATAAAAACAAAATCACATGTTTATTGACTAATTTGCCTGTTGTGAACTTCATGTCAACCCTGACTCAGTAATATGTAGTTAAGTAGGACCTGAGGCACAGGCCCAGAGTCACTGAGTGAGAGATCACAGGTGGGTGGCATTTAGCCAGCAAACAAACGCACAAAAGCCCCAACTCTTTCCCTCTCCACGTTCAGCCAGCAACGCCACCACTACCAACATCAGGGCGGGACTGATTAATGCTAGATCGGCAGTGAAGCATGCGGCTGATATCTTTGAACTACTTTCAGATGGCCAACTGGAGCTGCTGTTCCTCACGGAGACTTGGTTGACTTGTACCTCCGCCCCTAGCGTTGAACTCGCGATCCCCAGGGGGTTCAAGATAGCTAGAGCGGACCGCCCCCTGGGTAGAGGGGGCGGACTAGCAGTGGTGTTCAAGGAGGGATGGAGCTTTGAAACTGAGCCTCTGACTGAGAATCTAGGGGGTGAGGTTCTCCATTTCTCCATCAAAACCTCTCCCCATTTTACCTTAGGTGGATCTTTGATCTACAGGCCCCCAGGCTCAGCCACCCAATTCCTCAATTCTTTAGAGGAATACTTAGTCCCACGGGCCTTAGGTTTTCCTAAGTTTCTTTTGGTCGGGGACCTAAATGTTCACATGGATACCCCTGATTCCTCTGAAGCTCGTAGGCTCGGGGAAATTCTGGAGCTTGCCCAGCTAGTACAATGGGTGTCGGGGCCTACGCATGTGGGTGGCCATTTACTTGACCTGGTATGTACGAACTTCCCCATCCAGCCAGTGTCGGTGGAAAAAACATCCTGGTCTGATCATGACCTGGTCAGGTTTAGTTGGGAGTTGGCAGAGTCCAGCCCCCCGCCCCCCACATGTCATCGTCAAAAAATTAATCTACCTGCGTTCAGACTTGCCCTGTCTAACACTCGCCCACATCTCAAGGGATGTTTGGACGATGCAGTGGGGGAGTTCAATGAATGGATAGGGCAGGCGGCGACTGCCTCTACTAAACAAACTGTGTTGACCAGAGCCAGACGCGCGCCCTCCCAACCCTGGTTCTCCCCAGAATTAAGAGAGCTGAAGCAGGGCTGTAAGAAATTAGAACGCTTATGGAGGAGAGAGTATAGCCCCGAGGCTAAATCCGCCCTTCGACTTGCTCAAAAAAACTATTATGGAGCCATTAGGGATGCAAAAGGTCTCTATTATGCCGGGCGCATTAACAAGGCTAATAACAACAGCAGAGAGATCTTTGCGATCGTTAAAAGCTTTGTGTCCCCTGTTGCGGAAGCCATGCCCCTCCCGTCCTCTGCACAATGGTGTGAGGAGTTGTCTACTTTTTTTATAACCAAAATAGCGAAGATCCAGCAGGGCCTTTTAGAGGCACTTCCTGCTGATCGCTCTGTAGCTGGTCCCTGCTCACCCTCTCCCTCACTCCCTGGGCACCAACTTACCACCTTCGCACAGGTTACGGAAGATGATGTTCTCCATCTTCTCCAGTCCCTCAAATTGGGCTCCCCTGTCGACCCATGCCCTGCCCGAGTGCTCTCGGAGGTGGCGGAGACTGTTTGCAGTGAGATTACGCAATTGGTGAATCTTTCCCTGGCCGCTGGTGCAGTTTCCCAGGTTTGGAAACACGCCAAACTCCTTCCACTCCTGAAAAAACCAGGACTAGATGTGTCGGTCCCGGGAAACTATCGACCCATCTCCCTCCTGCCTGCTCTCACAAAAATCTGTGAGAAGGCAGCTCTTCTACAAGTGGAGAGCTTTGTTGAAACATCTAATGCCCTCCACCCGGCCCAATCGGGCTTCAGGGCTGCTTACAGCACCGAGACGGCCCTGGTGGAGATGTCTGAAGCCATCCGGGAGTGTCTTGATGGAGGTGGCAGAGCGGTCCTAATTTTATTGGACCTCTCTGCCACTTTCGATACTGTCCCCTATGATCTCCTTCTTGGCCGGCTGTCGGACATTGGTATTGGGGGAGTGGTGCTTGATTGGCTTTCTTCTTTTCTATCTGATAGGACCCAGCAGGTTTGGATGCCTCCGTATGCTTCGGAGCAAAGACCTTTGCTTACAGGGGTCCCGCAGGGGTCCACACTTAGCCCCCTACTGTTCAATGTGTACATTACACCTTTGGTATACTTAGCTGAACAGTTCGGGGCTAAAATTTTAGGGTATGCTGATGACACCCAACTGTTGTTTACCTGGCCAGATGACAACCTGGACACATCTACAGTTCATCTGTGTCTGTCCTCAGTATTTCGCTGGTTAACACAGGCCCAGCTGAAGTGCAATGAGGACAAGTCCGAGGTGCTCTTTTACGGCTCCTTTCCCCCCTCATTTAAGAGCACACTCTGGCCCCCAAACATTCCTGGCCCAACAGAGATGGGGAGACCTGCAAAAAATCTGGGCATTTGGTTTACGGAGGATCTCAGATTTGAGTATCACATCAAAAAACTCACCGGCACTTGCTTTGCCACTCTGAAAATGCTCCGTAAATTTTTCCCCCTGCTCCCCAGGGAGGCCAGAGAGTCGGTTGCCAGAGCACTCATACTGGCTCGCCTTGATTACGCGAATGCACTGTTTAGTGGCATTCCAGCATACCTGGTCAATCGCCTCCAAATTGTTCAGAATGCGGTTGTACGCCTATTATTTAACATCCCCAGGTGGAAGAGCGTCCGCACGGAGCTGCGCTCGCTTCACTGGCTTCCAGTAACACAACGCATTCGGTTTAAAGCCTTGGTGCTGGCGTTTCGTGCAATTCATGACCAAGGCCCCTCGTATTTGAAAAGAAGATTCACTAAGTACATCCCGGCACGCACCCTGAGATCTGCCTCGTTGTTCAAACTGTCTCTTCCCCGCTTCAAACGTGCCAGACTGGGTGGTCTGTCGCTGTCGGTGGTGGTGGCTCGGGCTTGGAATGCCCTCCCTTTCCATCTTCGCTCCATGCCGACAGTGACTGCTTTTAAAAAACATCTGAAAACTCACCTATTCACGAGTGCAGGATAGGAGGATTCTCTTCAGTCTTGTTTTCTGCCGTTCTGATCCTTTCCCCGCGCCAGGATACTCACAAGTAACAGAGCGCGCTACAAAACGGTTTATAACATATAACATAACAAACTGGAAATCCCAAATCAACCCCACAGATAGACTTAGTGATACCACAATGGTCCTGGGAGATTGGCCCCAGTAAAACACACATGGCCGCAGTGGTGCGCACGCTCACAAAACACCATAAAGTCAGATGCCACATGAAGTTAGGAACACTTAGCCAATCAAGACACAGCACACACAGTACACACAGTGATCACGCACACCCCATGCCGGACATCGGGACATGTTACCAACTGGTCGCATTGCGGCCACGCAAGGGTGAGGCCCAACTGGATTCCTCATCCAATACATTAAGTTATGGCTCCAAAGACTGAGGTACATATTCCTTATTAAAAAAGGATATCCGGACCCATTTTACTGCTTTCAATGAACTGTATAAAAGTCAGTGTTAGACCATTTGTAAATTGAGACAGTCCTCAGATCCTATGCCTGTGTCTGAGCTCTCAGCCGCATTGTTTAATTAAACAAACTGTTCCTGTTTTGCCAAATGCCTTTTGTCTTTTGTTTTTCAAGGTATTTCATGTTCAAGCAACAAGATTGCTTGGTATTGGATAGGGAGACATCTCAGACACCTGGTGTGATGTATCCTAGAAGAATTATGTATGTGTCTCAGCCTAGCTGCTAGCAGTTTTTGAGCCGTATAAGCTTTCTTGCAGTATTTCTGTTTTACTCTACGGGCCACGATATTCTTTTCACACCCTCCCCACAGTTTTGCTTGTGGGTGAACCTAAATTGGTTGGATTATACCAATCTCAACAGAAATGGTCTCAGACAGAAAGCTAAGATCCATGTGAGCAGTTTTGCATCAATTTTACTGAGGAATATGGGCCCATATGAGGAACACAATGGTGTGCTTTTTTTCCAGGTTTATGGGTGACTGTGATTTGTGCTATTAACATAGCCAAAGTAAGTCCTCATTTTGAGAGAGGTGTTTACAGTCATGTCAGTAGGGAGGGCAATCTTTGACAGAACGTCTTGTAAAACAGTGAGGGAATTCAATCCTGTCTTCTGCAATTTCCCTAGTTTGAGTCTGGCAACACCTGATTTAACCTCTTCCATCCAGATAGGTTGAGCAAGTATTTTGGCATCCTCTGCCATCAGTTTGGCCAGATCTGTTTCCGCCCGGAATGCTGTAATTCAGGTCCGGATGAGTCATCCACCCTATAAAGATCCTTAAAAAAGGCACACGTCACTTCCTGTCCTCTAAAAGCATAAATAGAAACATCACCACAGTTCTATATTTGTTCCGTTTTATTTAGTACATCCAGTTTTCAAGTGATTGCAAAGTAACTTCTGAATGGTCAATTCAGCTTCACAGTGAACTTTTCAGAATGTAAATTTCCAAAGATATTTTTAGCAAATGAATAGTCTAATACCAGAGGAATGCCAGAGATGCTTCTAAATGCAATATTTTTGACAGTACCCTTTTTTTTATACAAAGCCTACCTCTAATTTCAGCAATTTGAAAATTCTAAAGAAATGAGAGTCAAACAATTCTAATAATGAGCATATCATTTTCAGACAGCTTAGACAAAGAAAGTGATTTGAAATATACTGGAGAGGCATCAAAACTGAAGGAAAAGAAATGAATGAAGTATTATGGGAATTAATATGGAGAATCACATCAATTTATTTTAATGTACCCATTAGTGATATTATAGTTCTCCTGTCACCCTTACAGGAGAGCGCAGCTCAACAGGCAACACGTAAGGATAATTTATACTATTAAAAACAAGTTTCAGGAACTTTAAAAAAAACATTTTAAGGTTTCTGTAAATTATAAAAAAGTTTATGGCATATGAAAGACTTGTCATTTAATATGCTGTTTGAAAAGCATCAATTGATTGAAGTTTAAAATACTATGCATAAGAACAAGCTCATCCAATGCAAATGAGTTCGGCCTTGGTAAGCTGGTGTAATTGTTCATTATTTAGATATTTGTATAAAAAGAATATGTCACAAAAATAAAAAGAAGAAAAAAAACACATGCCATCCATACGTGGCACTCATAGGGTTGAAAATAAAAATGTAAATAAATAAAGTTACTACTGTATATCATTTTATTAGATCATCATGGGTACCTTCTAGCAGGCCGACAGAGAAACTTTTTTGTTTAAAGGTACATCACAAAAAAATATCATTCTTATTGATGCAAAGAAAAATATACTGTTATCTTTTAATTACATTTACTTGAAGACATAATTTAAACAAACATGGATGGCTAAAAAAAAAACAAGGATAAAGAAAAAAAAGGAAAAAAGCATTTGAAAGTAACATATTGGCCAGTTAGCAGCAGCACTACATTGCACTTCTTTGTAGGGGCATTTGCCCATATAATCAGGCGAAATGCCGCTGCTCACAATGCAAGAAGCCAATGACTGATGTAGGCTGAGGCACTGCCACATGCTATATGCTTTTTGGAAGCAACATGTGAATATATATATATATATATATTTCAACAGGGTTTCCCCGATCGCGGGGAAGGATGGAGTCGCAGAACAAAAACGGACTGTCAATCGCTTGATTTGTTACTGGTGATGTTTTATTTTTCCATAGGGGGTCAAACAAAAAACAACCGACGCGTTTCGGAAGCGTACGCTCCCTTGGTCATGGTCAGTTTAGTGCAGGGAGTTCCCTGCACTAAACTGACCGTGACCAAGGGAGCGAACGCTTCCGAAACGCGTCGATT
Source organism: Lissotriton vulgaris (assembly GCF_964263255.1). Lineage (NCBI taxonomy): Eukaryota > Metazoa > Chordata > Amphibia > Caudata > Salamandridae > Lissotriton > Lissotriton vulgaris. The sequence continues at coordinate 894,560,765 of NC_141696.1, forward strand.
GTTTTTTTTTTTTGTTTTGTTTGACCCCCCATGGAAAAATAAAACATCACGAGTAACAAATCAAGCGATTGACAGTCCGTTTTTGTTCTGCGACTCCATCCCTCCCCGGGATCAGGGAAACCCTGTTGAATTGTCAGCGGTTGGCTCAACCGCAGGAGAAACGCGATCAGCAAGAAGCAGCGCCTTACGAGGGGAAAGGGAGCCAAGCGGAGGATATATATATATATATATATATATATATATATATATATATATATATATATATATATATTCAATAAAAAACCATAGGTTAGAGACCATATATAGTTAGCTGCACATTTTATTGATATAAAACCAATGAAATTCCATATATAGTTAGTTGCACTAACTATATATTTCGCGCATCCGCAATCCAATGCTTATGATGTCACATATTACATCATTCATGACATGGTCAGTGACATCACTGATGACATCACTGATGACATCTCAAATGACATCACTGATGTAAGGTGTTCTGTGTTTAACTGTATAGATGAAGAAATCAAAGTGTGATTGATTCTTTACAGGACTGACTAGGTGTGTGAGTAACTCCATGGATGAGTGGCAGTGTGTGAGTGTCTGCATTTTCACACTTATACTAACACATACTTACTCACTGATACAATCAAATACTTCATCCATACTCTTATACATCCACTCATTCTTCAATATGTAAAACCTATTTAAAATTTTAAAAAACACACAGTCACTGGATGATGTCATCAGTGATGTCATCAGTGATGTCATTTGAGATGTAAATTCCTAACTATATATGGTGTATAACCTATGGTTTTTTCAGTGAATATATATATATATATATATATATATATATATATATATATATATATATATATATATATATATATATATATATATATATATATATAACATCTGGGACCCAAGACAGTTCGTAAACAACTCGTAGCTTATTTATGTGCACATTAAGGAGAAGGTGGCAGGCAACAAGCTCTCCCGTCCCCCGGGTCAGCAGGCAACAAGCTCTCCCGTCCCCCGGGTCCATTTAACATTTAATATTGTTTACTTGGGCTGCGCATATTCTCAGAGTATGCTGCTTCAATTACGTCATACATCTGCAGACATATTCCTCTCCAAGACTCCCTCTTCCTCATGCCTCCTCCTTTCCCAGGCTCTGCGCCTCATGTCCCTCCCAGGCTCCTCTCCCCTTCTGCTTCAACGACGCACCCCCTCCTTCTCAGGGCACCTTTTAAATTATGCCAGGGCCCTTCTCTTCTCTCTAAAGCCCTGGCCCATCCCCCCCAATCAAGCCTAGTGTATCTGCTCCCATACATCGACATACACTGAACACCCCTATAGGGAAATGTTGCTGCAAGGAGAAATATATGTGTTGCGTGGGTTTGATGGCTGCTTTAAAGAGGGAGAAAGGAAAACAAATTATGTTAATATCTTTGGCAAAAGAAGAGTTGCCATTTATTTCCTGGGACTTCCAGGTTCGATAGGCAACCCCTTTCTTCCCCGTGATGTTTGAGCACCCCTCGAGTCCCCTTGCCCCTGCACCCCACCCCCGCTCTCTCCCTTCCTCCCCCACTCCCAGCCCCCTGCTCTCCCCTCCCTGTCATGGCGGCGTTCGCTGACAATAGCCCAGCACCCGCCTCCCGCAGCCTGATGCGCATGCGCAGCTCCGGTTCTAGGGAGAGGAGGCCTCGCGGCGTCGGCCGTGGGCAAACAAATATAATTATTAATAAACAGGGGCCGCACGGGTGGTTGTAGCGCGGGGGTAGCCAGGGACTGAGCCCGCCAACGGCCCGTCCTCTCTCGGTGCGCAGCGCACCATACTAGCCAAAGGCTGCAGACAAGATGGTGGCGGCGGGATAGGCAGAAGGGAGCTGAGGAGAGCGCAGGAAGGGGACCTGTGCTGGGCCAGAAGGGGCTGAGAGAACAGGCGGAGGAGAGCCGGAGGGAGAGGGACTGAAGGGAAAGAGCCACTGAGAGACCTAGAAAGACGCCAAACGGTCGGAGGAGGCAGCTGAGGAAATGGACAGAAAGCCCGCCGGCAGGCTCTCGCCTCCCACGCGGTCTCTGCCTGTCTCCTCCCTCAATCACGCATGTCTCGCCCGCAGGGAGTGTGCGAGGGGAAGTGCTCTGACCGTGCTCCGCTGACAGCACCAGAGGGAGGCGGCCAGCGCTCCCTCCGCGGCAGGCACCGGATCTCCCTGGGCTGTCATGACGGGCTGACCTGCTCCCGAAGCGGACCGAGCCGAGCCATGATGAAGGGCGGGGGCGGGCATTGCCGGCCGGCCGCGCTGGTATTGGCCGGCGGCCGGCCCCAGCACTTCCGGGTCACCGCGGGCAGCGCAGCAGCCCGATTTCAGGCAGGCAGGCGGGGACAAAAACGAGCTGGACAGTCAGCCGCAGATGACGCTTCTCTTGCAGGTGGCAGGGCTCCCTCCCATCACGGGAGCCCTGCAGAGTCATCCGCCATCTTCCTTCTTCCCCCTCGCGGCGGGGGCGGGCATTTCCAGCCGGCCGCGCTGGGATTGGCCGGCCGGCCCCAGCACTTCCGGGTCGCCGCGGGCAGCGCGGCGGCCCGATTTCAGGCAGGCAGGCGGGGACAGTGCGCGCACGCGTGCGCGCTTATAGATATATAATTGATTTTAAATGCAATTTTCTCAGCAAATACTGGACGGATTTACACCATTTAAAGAAAAGCGTAATCTGCGAACCAGTCTCTTCCATTTTAGCAAATTTCAAATAATTCCGTTCAGCCGTTCGGGCTGTAGCCGTGTCTAAAGGTCCTATGGAAATTTGCATGGGGAAAACACGTTTTTGGACCCCCCTTTTATCTCAGCCCCCACTTGACGAACCCCCCTCAAACTTTCAGGGAAGGAGCGGAGCGTAACGGGCCATCTTCTTTGAGAAATTCACGTAGATTCATTAACCGAAGCCAAAGTTATTCCCAATAGAATGTTGTGGATTTCCTATGGAAACTAGGTCCTAACTATATATACCTATATATATATATATATATATATATATATATATATATATATATATATATATATATATATATATCTATTACCTACTGGCGGTCGCCAGTAGGTAGTTCTAGTTATAATTGTTTTCCATAGGGAATCCGCAACATTCTATTGGGAATAACTTTGGCGCCGGATGAGGAATCTGCCTGAATCTTTCCTCAAATTTGCCTCGCTGCGCTCCGCTCCTTCCCTGAAAGTTTGGGGGGGATTCGTCAAGCAGGGGGCGAGATAAAAGGCGGTCCCAAAACGCGTTTTCCCATGTTAATTTCCATAGGGCGGTTGGACTCACTTTTAGCCCAAACGGCTGAATGGATTTCCACCAAACTTGGCAAAATTGTAGGGACTGGTAGCCCGATGTGCCTTTGCTATGTATCAAGATATGTGCTCCAGTGGATTTTGAGTAATTTAGGTTAAAAAAAATATATATATCTATAAGCGCGCCCCGGTACGCGCACCGGGGCGCGCACCAGCGCGCTACGCGAGTTCGCGAGCGGAAAGCTGATTGTCAACATTCCAAACAGTCTGGAGCGGCCGCCATCTATTGTCTTGGTAGGATCGAGACACAAGAGGTGGCAAAAACAAAGGGGGAAATGATCAAAAGGGGGCAGGGTAGACCCCCCCTGACCCCCTAGGTTTGATGGGGGGGCCATAAAGAGCCCCGCGGGGCAAAAAAAAAAAAAAAAATCGATTTGCGCGGGGGGAGCGCCCGGTACACGCACCGGGGAGCGTACCGGGGAGCGTAACATAAGGAATAAAGAATGACAGATTTTTTTTAAAAAGTAGCATTTTTTTATAAATTGGAGGTAGTTCTAAAAAGAACAGTTTTTTTAATTCTTTTTGTTGTTTTATATTTGTTTTATTTTTTTTGGAACATATTTTACTTTTTTTGGCTTTTATGAACAATTTTATATTTTTTTTGTTATTTTTATGGGGACAAACAAAAAACAGGGAATTGTAAACGGCTCAACTGGAGCAAAAAAAAACAGGAAAAAATTAAGGTTGTTTTGGGCAATTGTGGTTGTCACCAGCACGGTTGATGAGTTTAATGCTTTGCCCACCATAGGTAATTGTTTTTCCACAAAATATACAAACGATTTTGTATTGTACAAACTGGGTTTGGATGTTTGGGACCATCTCCCTTGTCTCTGGACCCAATGGAGTGGGTTGCTTACTTTGGGAGGTGCTGGGAGAAGATTGGTGAGGGTTTCTGATCAGTTCTCTGACCTCTGCCTCAGCATAGTTGTTAGGGTGCCGGCGTTGCATGTGGCGAATCATGGTGTTATTGCCAAAAGACTACTTTTTGTTAGGGTTCCCCCTGGAAAGTACAGTGCCACAGATTTTACAAGTAACCTTTGGCGCATTTACTTTCTTGAGGTCCTTTGGGATTAAAAAAAACTCCCAGATAATGTGCTCATTTGGCTTATATGGGGTAGTATCTTCAGGCAGGAACCTCCTCCTCTCCTCCTCCTCCTCCTCCTCTTCCTCCTCCTCCTCCTCCTCTTCTTCATCTCCACCACTGTGGTGTTGTGGTGGTCCTTGTGGTGGTGGTGTTGGTGGTGGTGGTGGTTGAGATGCTCCTGCTGCTGCTGCTACTGTATCAAATAACAAAATAGGGTTTTGGCTAAAGCACAGTAAGGCTGTGCCAATAACGTAATAAACAAAACAGATTGCCAATACTGTGCAATGATTTGATTTTTACCAAGGGAATGAACTATCTGTCGCTCATCCCAAAGACCACTCTTTCAGTCAAGGTATTTATCAAAAATAAATGCATTTATTTTAATTTTTAATTCTGTTTTCTTCTTTTTTATTTTTCAAGTAGAAAAGTATTTTTTGGTTGTGGTACAACACCACATGTATGATTTAACTTGAATCAATTACATTTATCATATACAATCAAGGAGGATAAAAAGGAACTAATGGGCTGAGGATTTGAAGAAAAAAGAAGGAAAGAAAGGCAAGAATGCCAGGGATTGTACATTTAGCACATAACACTTACAGACGACAAATTCACGACAGACAACAAAAAATATATATTGAAATTAAAAGGGAAAGAGGGAACTTTACCTCTATCAAGAGAGGAATTTTTTATTCATTAGATGCCCTATCAGGGTCCTGTTTTAAGTTAAACAGGTGGGCCTACTCCACTAAATGGTAAAATGCACAGATCTAGATTTTATTCAAACAATAGACCATCAAACATTATTACATTCAAAACATATTTGAAAATCGATTGGTCTATGTAGGTAAATAAATTAGAACAAAGGTCGACGTGTTTCGAATCCCTGAGGTTTGAGGGATTCTCTTCAGGACCAAACAACAAAATCTGTAAGACATAAATTAAATAACGTACTGTCAGTTATTCGTGTGAGCAACTCTCAACTTACATCCAGCTCTGCATGTACTCAGTTCTTACCTGGATTATCTCGTAGTGTATACACTTCTGGAGAGCTAAAGAATCAAAAAAAGAGAATAAACTTCTCTACCGATGTTGGCTAAAAAGGAGGCTTCAAAAAGAGAGTGTCTTGTAGAAGTGTCACTTACTTGTGTAGTCAGTCGGGTTTTGTCCTATTTGAATCGGTTTTAAATGTCTGTGATTTGGTTCTCTGTGTAGAGATGTTTTTTCCCTCTGGAAGAAATAGGGACGCTCATGAGTTCGTTTAAACGAAGCGGCGTATCTATGTACGAATCATCGGCTTGGTGAGTGAGGAAAATGCTCAATGATTACGTTAGGAAGCCTAATGCCATATCATGTTACCAGGGGACTTTTTTCGAAATGGTGATTTGACTTGAAAGGGTGATTTGACTTGAATGGGGTATATTCGGTTGACCTTAGTTGCGTGTTGCCTAACGGCAAAACATTGAAAATTATTGAAAAATATTGAAAACCAATACTCCGTCGCGGTAAACTGATTCACTAGTTAACTCGCGGGCATAACATTTTGCGCTAGATAGTCCTTTTAGCAATAGCTTATGGATTTACCTTAAATCCTTTTCGGTATCCTCCTTAGTGGGGTGCCGCCATCAATGCGGACGCCATTAGGTTATTTTTCCGGGTCAGCTTGTTTGAAAGGGAGTCGTATATGCCGTGTGAATACGCAAGTTCTGTTGGGAGTTGTAGTTTAGCCAACATGATGCGGGAGAAATCTCACTGTTGTCCGCATATACTCTAGTTCGTACTGGTGACTTAATTGTGGGGATTTATTGAATTGATGAACAGTGTCATCGTTTACCGCGTGCACTCCCATATTTAAAGATGATACTTAGTTGACAGATATATGTGCGGGTCAGCTTGTTTGAAAGGAAGTCGTATATGCCGTGTGAATACGCAAGTTCTGCCGGGAGTTGTAGTTTAGCCTACATGATGCGGGAGAAATTTCACTGTTGTCCGCATATATTCTAGTTCGTGCTGGTGACTTAATTGTGGGGATTTATTGAATTGATGAACAGTGTTGTCTTTTGTTTACCGCATGCACTCCCATATTTAAAGATGATTCTTAGTTGACAGATACATGTGTTGGGAAAACATGGATTTGTACTTTGGGCTACATTTCATTCCGTGAACAATTAAACCTGTAGTTAGCAAGATTTGCAATTTGAGACTGCTCAGTTCTCATGCTGGTGTATATTAGTGAATCGCGATGTGAGTGTAATTGTGTTTCGGATAAAGTGTCCTTATTCACAGAGGTAATTGGTTGATGTAAAATGGAGAACTTTCGTGAATCACAGATTATTTATTAAAGCTTCAAAGGTGGTATAATTCTGACATTTCATTTAAACCTCGAATGGTTGTATTAAATTTAAGAAAAGAATTGCCTCTCGCTGTCTCAATTTGGCCTCCACATCTCCACCTCTTGGGTCTGGTTCAATCTTGGATATTATTGTCCACTTGAAATCGTTTTCCCCATGGGCTTCCTCAATCCATTGTTGGACTAAGGGGGCTGTGAGTACTTTCTTTCTTATCCTGGATTTATGCTGAGACATCCTTTGCCTGGCCTCCTGATTAGTTTTCCCAATATAAAGCTTATTGCATGGGCAAATTATGCCATACGCTAGGTTTCGCGTTTTGCAGTTCGTAAACTGATCATGTTTCCACGATACGCCCTCGTGTTGGAATAGATTACCTTCAATGGTAGAATTGCAACACAGGCATGTGCCGCATTTTCGATGTCCAGTGATTGGGGGAAGACTGACATAATCTCGTAGAGACATAGTTTTTGTTTTTGGTACAGCTGCTCGGACAATTTGGTTGGCAATACTCTTGTCCTTTTTAAAGGCAAATAATGGCACTTCTTTGAATTGATCATTAGTTTCTTTTAATAGGTGCCAGTTTTGCTGAATAGTCTTTTTCAAGAAGTTTGATGAGGGACAAAAGGTTGACACGCAAACTGTGCGATTCAATTGTTTCTTTTCTTTCTTTTTGAGCAATTCTTCCTGTGGAGTCCACCACGCTCGTTTGATGGCTTGTTTCAACAATTTAGCTGGGTATCCGCAATCTAGTAGTCTTTCTTTCAAGCTGTTAGCATGATTCATGTATTCATCCTTGAAGGAACAGTTCCCCCGGATGCGGAGGAACTGTCCCACCGGTAAATTTTGTTTTAAGCTTCTCGGATGATTACTTGAGTAATCTAATGCTTTGTTCCGGTCAGATTTTTTCTTAAATAGTGTAGTCACCAGTTGACCATTGGAACAGTATATTTCGACATCCAGAAAGGAAAGGCGGGTTTTAGATGATTGAAGGCTAAATTGGATATCTCTTGTCCTGTCGTTAAGCCATTCATGAAATTGCGAGAGCTGTTCTGCATTGCCAGACCATGTGAAGAAAACGTCATCATTGAACCGGACCCAGCCTCCGATCCATTGATGAAACGGGTTGTTATTATAGGTGAATGTATCTTCGTATTGGCTCATAAACAGTATTGCCAGCTCTGGGGCGAATGGACAGCCCATTGCGACTCCCTTTATTTGGAAGTAAAAGTCGTCTTTGAATTTAAAGTCATTTTTTGTCAAGGCCATTTTGGCTAATTCCAGGATAAATTCAGTTGGGATTTTAGATGGCATTTCCCGCTTATTCAAAAATATTTCCAAAACCTCTAATGCTTGGTCCTGAGGAATTTGGGTGTACAGTGACACAATATCCATACTGACCAAAAGGTCATGATCTGAATTGAATGGTTGTTCTTGTACTTTATTTAGGAAATCGGTTGTGTCTTGGAGAAAAGATCTGACCTTAGTAGTGAAAGGTTTCAAAAAGAAATCAATAAATTAAGAGACTGGTTCGAACAATGAGTCGCATCCAGAAATGATCGGCATACCTGGCGGGACTTGCTCATTCTTATGTACTTTGGGAAGTACATAGAACAGCGGTGTTCGCGGATGTTTATTTGCAAGGAAATTGTACTCATGCTTACCTAAGAACCCTTGTTCAAGACCACTAGTTAGAATTTTAGAAAGCTCATTTTGAAGTTCACTGGTTAGGTCAGTATTGATTTTACGATAGCATTCTCTGTCTGTCAGTTGTCTTGTAGCTTCCGCTACATATTCAGTTGTTCCCCAAATGACGATGGGTCCGCCTTTATCGGCTTCTTTCACAATGATATTTGCGTCATTTTTGATAGACAGTAATGCTTGTTTCTGATCACGAGATAAATTTGGTTTAGCAAATCCTTTATTCTTTTTTTCTTGGGCTGCGATGGCTGATAAAACTGTTTTTTCAAAGTAAATAACCTCTTTCGGTATTTTATGAGTTGGTGGGCAAAAACTTGATTTTTTCCTTAGGCCAGTGGTTTCTATTTGGGGCCCCATTTCTTTGTCCGCAAAGAATGTAATCAATCTGATCTTTCTGCAAAATTCAATGAATTCGAGTTTAAGTCAGACAAAGTCGGTGGCTTTTGATGGTACAAAGGTCAGCACTTTTTCAAGAACGCTTATTTCACTTGGGGTGAGGAGTTTGTTTGAGAGATTGTAAATTGAGGTTTTTTCTAATTTTTGTAGTTTTGCCTCCTCGTTGACATTTCCCAGGGTTGCTAAAATCGCGTTTTCCCTCTGGTTTTCTGCTGACCCTGTCCTAAAAAAGGTTGTTGTTGTTGCTGTTGATTCGTTTGTTGATAATTCTGTTGAAATTGTTGGTGGTACTGGTTTTGGTATCCTCCCCTCCGTGAAAATTGTGGACGTGGGGTGGGTTGATCTGAATCACTACCTTCTGATGATGATGAGGTATCTGAAAACGTTAGGTATTTTGTACGTGATCGCCCTTGATTGTCAGGAAGAAAACGACGCGCTTCCGGGCGTGAGTAGAAATCTTGTTGTAGGTAAGGATATGCTTTCTCAAAGGTGAAATTGCGTTTATCCCTGTCAAAGTTGCTCTCTTTTTGTTGTACTGTGTAGTCCTTAAAGTCGAAAATCTCTTTCTGCACTTTGTCAAGTATTTCTTTGAGTCCTGGATTAAAGGGTTTGATTTTATTTCAGTCTCAAGTGCTTCGATTTCTGCTAGTTGTACTTTGGACAATCGTTGTGCTGTTTCTATGGTTAAAACCATAAGATCTCTGCTGCACTTTGTCTCTATAAAGCTGAAGCCTTTCTTATAGAAGGTGTCCTCAGTAAAAATTACTGGTATATTTTTAACTATCAGTCCTGATGGAATTGTCCCAGACCTGAGGTGTTGAAGCAGATAATGTCCGTGTAAGTCGGTGCGGATTTGCTTTTTCTTTAGACGTATTAATTTATCTGATTCGTTGTTGGTTTGGGCATTACTACTGAGAGTAGCTGAGCCGAATAAAGGAGGGTTGCTCAATAGTTTTTTGATATGTTCTTCACTATATGCGAACGTTTGATCTTCTGACATTGTTTGGTGTCTATAAACTCAAATCAGAGGCACCCTATACTAGATTTTTTACACTGATCAACACATTCATTCAGGTGCATTCATCCAATAAAACATTACAAAAACCACACAAAAAAAAGAGCCAAAATTGGTCACCACAATGAAACAAATTATGACTTCAAGCGCACTTTTGCGCAAGCAAGAAACCTCGCGAGCCAGCGCTCGCTAATAGATCAAATAACAAAATAGGGTTTTGGCTAAAGCACAGTAAGGCTGTGCCTATAACGTAATAAACAAAACAGATTGCCAATACTGTGCAATGATTTGATTTTTACCAAGGGAATGAACTATCTGTCGCTCATCCCAAAGACCACTCTTTCAGTCAAGGTATTTATCAAAAATAAATGCGTTTATTTTAATTTTTAAGTCTGTTTTTTTCTTTTTTCTTTTTCAAGTAGAAAAGTATTTTTTGGTTGTGGTACAACACCACATGTATGATTTAACTTGAATCAATTACATTTATCATATACAATCAAGGAGGATAAAAAGGAACTAATGGGCTGAGGATTTGAAGAAAAAAGAAGGAAAGAAAGGCAAGAATGCCAGGGATTGTACATTTAACACATAACACTTACAGACGACAAATTCACGACAGACAACAAAAAATATATATTGAAATTAGAAGGGAAAGAGGGAACTTTTCCACTATCAAGAGATGAATTTTTTATTTATTAGATGCCCTATCAGGGTCCTGTTTTAAGTTAAACAGGTGGGCCTACTCCACTAAATGGTAAAATACACAGATCTAGATTTTATTCAAACAATAGACCATCAAACATTATTACATTCAAAACATATTTGAAAATCGATTGGTCTATGTAGATAAATAAATCAGAACAAAGGTCGACGCGTTTCGAATCCCTGAGGTTTGAGGGATTCTCTTCAGGACCAAACAACAAAATCTGTAAGACATAAATTAAATAACGTTCTGTCAGTTATTCATGTGAGCAACTCTCAACTTACATCCAGCCCTGCATGTACTCAGTTCATACCTGGATTATCTCGTAGTGTATACACTTCTGGAGAGCTAAAGAATCAAAAAAAGAGAATACACTTGTCTACCGATGTTGGATAAAAAGGAGGCTTCAAAAAAGAAAGTGTCTTGTAGAAGTGTCACTTACTTGTGTAGTCAGTCGGGTTTTGTCCTATTTGAATCGGTTTTAAATGTCCGTGATTTGGTTCTCTGTGTAGAGATGTTTTTTCTCTCTGGAAGAAATAGGGACGCTCATGAGTTTGTTTAAACGAAGCGGCGTATCTATGTACGAATCATCGGCTTGGTGAGTGAGGAAAATGCTCAATGATTACGTTAGGAAGCCTAATGCCATATCATGTTACCAGGGGACTTTTTTCGAAATGGTGATTTGACTTGAAAGGGTGATTTGACTTGAATGGTGTGTATTCGGGTGACCTTAGTTGCGTGTTGGCTAACAGCAAAAACATTGAAAATTATTGAAAAATATTGAAAACCAATACTCCGTCGTGGTAAACTGATTCACTAGTTTACTCGCGGGCATAACATTTTGCACTAGATAGTCCTTTTAGCAATAGCTTACGGATTGCTTACGGCTGCTGCTACTGTAGCCATTTTTCAGTACAAATAGGTACAAACAGGTCTTCCTCACTCAAAGTACAAAGTGAGAATGAGGAAAATAGGTGGGGGCTTTCATCATTTGGAAAACAAAACTGTCCTGAACCAATGAAAAGTGTTATTTTCAGGTCACATGACTCGGGCTTTCATCATTTGGAAACCAAAACTGTTCTGAACCAATGAAAAGTGTTATTTTCAGGTCACATTACCTGACGCGCTTACGCTACGCTCCCCGTAGCGCGTTAGTATGCGCGTGGGTGCTTCCGGGTGCGCTCACGCCGTGCGTATCACGTGGACGCGGCTACGCGATACGTCACGAAGTTGTTTTCATTCGCGGCAATAGCGCTAATGGGACGCTCACCGGTACGCGCACCGGGGCGCGCCGCAAGACTGCGCTGACCGGCGCGCTCACCGGTACGCGCACGGGGAGCGCCCCAAGGAAAAAAAAAATGAGGAATATACATATAAAAAATAGTATTACATAAATATACAATATAGGATTCATTATAAAAAATATTATATTTGATAGCAATAGAAATTTGCGATTAAAAAAGCTTTGAAATTCACTGAAAAAAACATAGGTTTGAGGCCCTATATATAGTTAGGAATTATCATTTAAAAAACCTATGAAATTCACTGAAAAAACCATAGGTTTCACATCAGTTATAGTTAGGAATTAGCATTTAAAAAACCTATGAAATTCACTAAAAAAAACATAGGTTTCACACCAGTTATCGTTAGGAATTAGCATTTAAAAAAACCTATTAAATTCACTGAAAAAACCATAGGTTTCACACCAGTTATAGTTAGCTGGGAATTTTACTGACATAAAACCATTAAAATTCCCACGTTATAGTTAGTTGGACTCACTATAACTTGCCCGCCTGCAATTCACTGCTGATGACGTCACATATTACATCACTCATGACATGGTCAGTGACATCACTCATGACATCACTGATGACACCATCCAGTGACCAATGTGAACATTTTTATTACCTAATAAAGCTGATGGCGAGAAGCTTGTCTGTGTGTGAGTGCCTCCCGCTGTTGGACATTCCCCAAGGAGCTTTGATGTATGTGCGGCCGTCCTGCCACAGGGATTGTACCGCTTCAAACTTTGAAAGCCACGGAGCTCTTAGCCATCCAGGGATCCGAATGTGGGGCACAGATGTGGATTAAGAACGTCACTCTGTCCAGGGCTCAGTCGGAGCTTTGTTGCAGTGAATTTCAAGCACCAGCATCGAAGGCACAGTAATCGAACTACACCTCCCATAAAACAACGTGATTGCTCATCCAGAGCCATCCAATAAGGACTCACGATATGCGGGATAAAAGAGGGTGTGGCCGCAAGCGTGATGTAGAACTGCAGACTCCCTTTGAGAAAGAGAAGTCCTCGAAACGCATTACTGTTGCAGTTTGCTGTGTATTTCACAGACCAATGCAAACGTTTTTATTACCTAATAAAGCTGATGGAGAGAAGCTCGTCTGTGTATGCGTGCTTCCATCTGTTGGGCATTCTCCAAGGAGCTTTGATATATATATACAATTCCAGCTCCCAACGTGCTCACAGTCGGTGCCAGCAAAACAGGTGGAATCAGGCTCATAGTCAACGTCATTAAACAAAAGAATGCCACAATCCAAAATATTGTGGTTAACAAAATGTATTCATACCACTAACACCAACACGTTTCGACACAAGGTCTTGCTCACGATTTTTTAAAATAATGTTCCAGTGCTTGTTCATAATTTTGTGATTGAATTGTGCTCCTAGCTATAAGTCGTTATCAGCCTTGTTTTGTTATTCTCTTTACCTGATTGACTGCCCTTATTTTTCAAAGTTTCTGCGGGTGGGATTGCTTCGGCACGTGTTCTTCCCTCTTTGATATCCTTTACCCTATAGCCTCTTGTGTTGAATTTCTCGTCTTTTTCATTGGATTTCATTTGAATTCTTCACACAGGTAAAAGAAAACCCAAAGTGTTCTTCTCTTCCAAAGGCTTGATCACGGGTAAATGTCTCTGCCTTTCGACTGGCCGTGTGACTTAACACTGCGGTTCAATCATCTTTATCACCTTGGCTGCTAGAGGTTTTCCCCTCCTGTGCTGCATATGCATGATCCCCATTGTTCATGACGAGCTCAGCTCGTCATAAGCACACGACCAGTGTACTGCATGACGAGCTGAGCTCGTCATGAGCAGCGAAGGGGTTAAGAGTGCCAATTACAAACAGGAATGTTAATTTCAAATGGAAAGCATCTTAATTATATTCTTTAAATTCAATGTCAGAAAAATGCTGCAAACCTTTACTTATATAAATGGTGTTTGTTATGCCTTTTTCCTTTTTAAACCTGTGTAATCTTGCCATTTCATTTCCTTGTAGCATTGTCCACTCTTTCAGCCAGCCAGTGGAAAAACCTCCATCCTGCTCCCCTTGCCAGCACACCTTTCAATTTTCACTTATAGTAACTACTGTTTCTTAAACTAATAGTTTGGGTCTTCCAAACAGAACCCCGCTTTAGAAAAAGTAATGAGCAATCCAGGTAATATGGCTGAGGAGCCTGACCTCACCCCTTACTCCAACCTAGCTTCTCTGCAATGACAAGCAAATAGGGAACTGGGTCCAATCCTACCAGAATACAACTCCTGGAGTTCCTGGCAGGGCATGCAAGGGACCACTCCTCTGGAGAAGGTGAAGACCTTCAGGAGGATGGGGAAAGTAGTGAAGAGGATGAAGTCTTAAAATGACCCTCTGAACTATTTAGGGAGGAAGGAAACTTTGTATCCTACCCTCCACACTCAACAGGTACAGGGGCTGGCTGATACAGAGACAGTGCCAACTCCCTACCAGACAGAAAGGCCAACCTCTCTGAGGAGGAATTCCATTTAGCAAGGATGGCCAAGAGACTAGATGTATAGACTAAGCTCCTAGCTCTAGGCAAAGTGCGAACAGAGATGGGCCTAGGACCAATCAATGATGGCATCAATCTACAAAACTTACAAAAAGAAGGGTCTTATGATCCTAAAATCCCCAAAGGGATTGTCCCGAAAATTGAGGATGGTGATGACTTCACTAAGTGGTTCACAGCCTTCGAGAGGGCTTGTTAAGCCATACAAGTGAGGAATGCTCACTGGGGGGCACTCATGTGGGAACTGTTCTCTGGTATGTGCAGGGGCAGACTTCTGACCCTTCATGGGGCAGAAGCCGAGTCCTATGAACTCATGAAAGGCACCTTAATTGAGGTATTTGGACTCACTACTGAGGAGTACAGAATTAAGTTCAGAGGGCTCAGAAATTCCAAATTAAGTCCTGGGGGGAATTCGTAGACTACTTAGTAAAAACACTAGGTGGCTGGTTTATTTATTATTTTATTTATTTAAGAAGCTTATAAAGCGCGCAGCTACCTCCGTTGGGGGTGTCCCGGCGCTGAGAGTACAAGTTAATCACAGGAGGGGGTTGCCAGGATCAAACCATCCAAACCTGAAGCTACAGAGGCTCGCCTGATCTGGTTGGCTGGAAGTAAAATGCAAGAATATGACGGTCTTTATAATTTGTTTTTGCAAGAACACATTTTAGGCAACTGCCTCAATGAAACATTGCATTAGCATCTGGTAGACCTAGGTCCAATTTCTCCCCAAGAGTTGGGAAAGAAGGCGGACCACTGGGTCAAGACAAGGTTAACCCATATAACCACTTTGGGTGACCAAAAGAAAGGGGTCACAATACCTCCCCAGGGGAAAGAGGGTGAGAAACCTCAAAATAAAATACAGGGGTCTTCTAAAGGCCACCATAATCCTTGCCAGTGGGTGGGCCCAAGAACTCTTCCCAACCCACTAGTGGGTACAAGGTGAAAAAAGTTGTCCCTACAAAGGCCTAGTGTTCCTATTGTAACAGGAAGTGACACCAAACTGAAGCTGCTGCCTGTCCCAACAAACCAGCTCCTAGTCCCCTACCAGTTCCTACTGGTTTGGCAAATATCCAGATGGGATCAATAGTGTGCCCAGAGCAAATCCTGAGGCTGTACTAGTCTCTGAAGGGGAGGGAGGGTTAGCCACTTAAACTGTCGGCCTCCTAATCTAAAAAAATACCTGCTGTACCCCTTAGTGAATGAGACCAAGATAGAAGCCCTGAGGGATACAGTTGCTAGTGTCACTATAGTGAGAGATACACTGGTTTCCCCAGAGCAATACATAATTGAAAAAAAACTATGCAGTCACCAATGTTGACAGTGTTACCACCAACCATGCCATAACTATGGTGGCAATAGACTGAAGGGGTTGCTGACATGAAACAAGTAGGGGTCTCTACAAAACATCCAGCCGCCTGTCTGCTTGGGAAAGATCTGGAAACCTCACCATGGGTTGAGGTAGAAAGAAAGACATAAACAGCCATGCTGCACATCCCTGAGATAGTGTCTGTGAAGATTCAAGCACAGTGCCTAGCAAGGGTGAACAAGGAGGATCGGAGCATGAAAGGATGGCCCATCCTCTCCAGAGAAAAGGTAGGAAGACTTGTGAAACAGCTTCCCCACAGCAAAAGGATCAGGATCCCTCTCCTCAAGGAGAGGACTTGTCATCCCCAGAGGGAATTGAGCCCATGGAGCTTGAACCGTACGAGGTAGTGCTCTTGGGACCAGGGAACCCTCTAAGGAACAGCTGTGCCTTTGGGCGCAAGTATTCCCCACTCTTGAAGGCCTTAGACAGCAGGCTGTTACACAGGAGCAGGGAGATGTCAATGGTTCCCACAAAGTCTATTGGGAGGAAGGGCTCCTGTACACTGGGGCCAGAGACCCCAAATCTGGAGCCACTGGGAGAGTGATAGTGCTTCAACTGTATAGGGAATTCCCACTCACTTTAGCCCATGGCATCCCCCTAGCTGGGCATCTGGCTGGACCAAGACTTGGGAAAGATTGGTCACCCACTTTTATTTGCCCCAGATGTCCCAAAAGAAAAGGAGTTTGTAAGCTCCTGTGTCACCCGCCAACAAGTGGCAAGAGAGGAGGGCACCCAAAGGCCTCCTTACTCCCACTACCAGTGGTTGAGGTTCCTTTTGAGAGGATAGGAGTGGACATAGTGGCTCCACTTGAACCTATCATAGCCTAAGAAAACACATTTATACTAGTAGTAGTTGACCAAATTACTAGGTATCCTGAAGCCCCCTTAGGACTACTACAGCCCCTGTGGTAGCTAAGGCACTCATTGCCGTCTTCACAAGGGTAGGGTTTCCTAAGGAGGTAGTATCATGTTTGCCTACCTGAAGCACATGTGGGAAGAGTGTGGGGGACTTACTACACCTTAGTACCCACACACCAATGGCCTTGTTGATAGGTTCAACAAGACATTGTAAGGCATGATAGTAGGACTCCCTGAAAAACTCAAAAGGAGATGGGATGTCCTGTTGCCCTGCCGGCTATTTGCTTGCAGAAAGATGGCTCAGAAGGGAGTAGGGTTTTCACCCTTTTAACTTCTATTTGGTCACCCTGTGAGGAGACCACTCTCATTTTTAAGAGAAGGATGGGAGAGACCCCATCATATATGTGTTGGATTATGTACTAGGCCTTCGTTCCAGGATGGCAGAGTATATGCAGAAAACTACCAAACACCTTGAGGCCAGCCAGGAGCTCCTGAAGCTCTGGTATGGCTAAAAAGCTGCACTGGTAGAAATCCAGCCAGGGCACCAGGTGTGGGTTTAGGATCCCAACATCCTCCAGGACAGATGGAGTGGCCCTTACCCTATCCTAGAAAGAAAGAGTGAGGTCACCTATTTGGTAGACCTGGGCACTAGCAGGTCCCCCTAGGGGGATACATGTGAACGGCCTTAAGCTCTAATGCGACAGGGCTGATGTAAGCATGCTGATGGTTACCGACGAGGATCAGGAGACAGAGAGTGAACCTCTCCATGACCTTCTATCCTACAGCCCCCAAGATGGGTCAGTGATGGAGTCACCTACTCAGACACCCTCTCTGCCCAACAGCAGGCTTATTGTAGACAGGTTCTGCAGCAGTATGCACAGCTTTTCTCCTAGACACCTGGTCAGACCTCCTGGTGTACTCATGATGTGGATACCTGAGACAGCTTGCCTGTCAAAACAAAAACCTATTACCAGTCTGACCAAGTCAATGAAAGCATCAAGACTGAATTCAACAAGATGCTGGAGTTGGGGGTTGTTAAGCCTTCTGAGAGTCCCTGGGCCAGCCAAGTGCTCGTAGTCCCCAAATCTCATCCACAGGGTGGAAAGAGAGAAATTAGGGGGCATATTACCAAGCAATAGCGATAATTATCGCTATTGCTTGGTTAGAGACAAAAATTTACCACAACGCTGCGGCGATTTTTACCGCAAATAAACCTTGGTATTACCAAGGTTTAACGCAAATGCGGTAAAAATCGCCGCAAAGCATGAATATCGCTGAAAAGTCAGCGATATTCATGCATTAGCGAGCTAATGCTCTTAGCCATGTTATCCACCTCCCATTGGATAACATTGCTAAGAACTGCAGGGCAGGTGTTAGCTTTTGGAGATATTCCCGCTTAGCGCGAATATCTCCAAAAGTTGGTAATAGGAGATAGCGATGTTAGCAACTGTTTTCAGTCGCTAACATCTTGGCACGCCCACTTTGCATCTCATTAGTGATAAATATCACTGACATGCAAAGTGGGGCCCAAGATGGTCGCTATCTCCTACTAGCTGTTGCTAACTGGTGTTAGCGGCAGCTAGGTAATAGGGAGATAATTTTATCTCTGCTTTCTTGGCTTTTAAAGCCAAAAAAGCGGAGATAAACCCCCTTGATAATATGCCCCTAGGTTCTTTGTGGACTACTGAGGTCTCAATGCTGTCACCAAGACAGATGCTCACCCAATCCCCAGGGCTGCTGAATTGATAGATATATTTGGGGCTGCCAAATTCTTAAGTACCTTTCACTTGACTTCAGTGTACTGGCAGATTGGCATGGCCCAAGGAGCAAAAGAAAAGATGGCAGTCTCCATACCTGATGGGCACTTTCCGTTTCCTGTACCTGGTTTAAAGAGTGCTCCTGCCACCTTCCAAAGGTTAATGAACCACGTCCTTGCTGGGTTGAAAGGCTTTCGTGCAGCTTACCCCGATGATATTGCTGTAATTAGCCCTCCCTGGCAGTATCACTTGGTCCACCTGGGGAAGGTTTTACAGGCGCTGCAAGCTGCAGTCCTAACTATCAAGGCATCCAAGTGCCAGATAGGGCAAGTCCAACCCCTCCAACCCAAAATCCAGATAATTGTGGATTGGGAAGCTCCAACAACCCAGATCCAAGTCAGGGCATTCCTTGGCTTGACTGGGTAGGAGGTTTGTGAAGGGATATCGGTCGATAGTGACCCCCCTCACAGAACTTACCTGCAAAAATATGTCCAAGAAAGTGAACTGGACAGTTGGCTGCAAAAAGGCTTTTAACACCCTAAAAGAGGCAATGTGTGCAGCACCTATTCTCAAGGCTCCAGATTACTCCAAGCAGTTTATAGTGCAGACTGACACATCTGAACTGAGGATAGGAGCGGTCCTGTTCCAGACTAATGATGATGGAGAAAACCAACCTGTTGATTTCATAAGCAGAAGGCTACTGCCCCGAGAGCAGCGTTGGAGTTCCATTGAGAGGGAGGGCTTTGCTGTGGTTTGGACCCTGAAGAAGCTGAAACCATACCTGTTTGGTACTCATTTCTTGTTTTAAACTGACCACAGACCTCTGAGATGGCTTATGCAGATGAAAGGAAAAAATCCAAATCTTTTGACATGGTCCATATCCCTACAGGAAATAGACTTTACAGTGAAACATAGACCTGGGAGTAACATGCCAACGCAGATTGCCTTTCCAGATTTTTCCACTTAGAACATAAAGACTGTGTTAGGAAATGTTAGTTCCATCCTCTTTCATGGGGGGGGGGGGGTTGGTGGTGGTGTAGGAAAGCACCATTTGTTTGCATGGTTACCCCCTTTTTTGCCTGACATCTGATGCAACTCGACTTGATGTTCCCTGGGTCCCTGCCAATCAGGTTGCCAGAACCTTGGTTCTTTCCCAAAATTGTACCTTTGGATCCACAATTGGCACATCCCTGGCCACAGGCAAGCCCCTTGTAAAAGGTACCATGGGTACCAAGGGCACTGTGACCAAGGATGGCCTTTGTACCCCTACAGTGTCTTACATAGACATTGTAAGTATAGCCAAGCCATAAAGAATATATGGTATGGGAGTTGGTCACTATAAACTCCACAGCCCCATAAAGGCTTTACTAAAAACTGGGAAGTTTGATCGCAAATGTCTCCGCACATTAAACCCACACTGATGCCAGTGTGGGGTTTGATGTAAAATGCACACTGAGGACATCTTAGAGGTGCCCCTTGAGAATCAACCAATCATGGTGTGTTTCCTGAATGGCTGCCCATCATTGCCACCATCAGACAGGTTTCTCGACCCCTGGGTAGAGGTCCTCCACTCTCAGGGTCCAGCATCTCAGCCCATCCTGGGCAGAGGTGTTATGCCTCCTCCCTCAGGATGGGCTACGCCCACGAAAGGAGAAGCTTTAAAGGCCTGCCACCTTTGGACGCTGTCCCTGCCTTTTGCTTCCTCCAGCAACTGGCTCCCACTGATTCTGACCCCCAATAGGGCGGGTGAATCAGTGGGAAATCCAAGCTAGGAAGGGAGATGTGCCCACCGTTGTCAACTCCACCCCTCAGGTAAGGAAAGCGAGGTGAAGCACACATATCATTCCATCTTGAAGGTGAGGGAATTTAGACAATTAAGAAGAGGCTCATGCTCCTTCCCACTGGAGGGTAGCATAATGGGGGTGTACCAACCCCAAGGAAGAGACCCATTGGTCCTAACCTACACACCCTTTTAATGCCCCTAAATTTAGTATTTAGGGCTCACCCTGAGCCTTGCCTTTTCAGATTTGAGGAAGAAAGAAGAAAGATCAAAGAGCCGTGCTGACCCAGGAAGAAACCGAGGACACCAACTGACTTGGCCCCAGCCCAACCACGACCTGCGTAAATCGAAGAAACCAGTGAGTCCAGCAGCAGACCCCCAGAGCCCAGAGGACTTGTCCTACACTCAACTAACAGACTCTGTCTCCTGTGAGCACTGTATTTGCTCAAACCAAAGACTAACCTTCAGATTCAGGACTCCGCAATTCTGTACCCATCTGCACCCAGCTGCCACAGGCCAAGACCAATTGGCCCCATACTTCAAAGAGGTTTGCTGGTGATCCTAAGTTATGATCCGGTAACCCGTGACCTCCCACAAGCTTTGAAACTAAGCCTGCAGCCTTTACTTGAAGGGTCCAAAGGTGGTAAGACAACCGCTCCCTTGACTGAAGTGGCCCATGAAGTCCGACCGCGTCTGTCCAATGGACGCCGACTGTGACTGATCGCAGCCTTAGGAAACCGATGTCTAAGACATCCCAGCCCCCGATGCCTTCCCGGCCTTGGGTGGCCCAACCAATGGTGTCCAAGCATCCTCCCAGATCCCCAGTCACCTTCCAAGTTGTGTGTTGCCTCCAAGAAGTCTCCCCGACCGAGCCGGCAGCTCTCTGAAACCAACAGACTCCACTGAGAAAGCCAGGGACCCCGACGTCTGCTTTACCTCCTGCACCTCTCAGTGCTGCTGGAGGTGCAGTTCTTTTGTCGGTCGTTGGTTACTACAGTACCAACTGCAACCTTAGGAGCTTGGCTCCCACACCCAAGTGGCCTGCCTGGTAACACCAACCGAATGCCCCCTTTGCCCATTGGCTAACATTGGGCCCCTGCACCCAACCACCTGGGCCTTGGGGAACCTTAGTCCTAACTCTGAAACTTAAACTACATAAGTCACATACTTATCTTTGAGTTCAATGGCCAGTTTCCACCCACAGGGACGCAAAGTAGGTGATTTGGGGTTTAGGAAGTTTTCTTGAGCAGTTGTGTATTTGTCAGCGTTTATTACCTACCTGTACCAAGTCCTGCTTGGTTTTTATAACTAAACCATAAGTATTCCTTTTTTTTATACTTACCTAATTGATCTGGATTCTGTCTCTGTCTCTGTGTGACATGAGCCTTGATTGAGTGAATACAATACATGCATAACACACCCTCCTGATAAGCTTAGCTGCTCGACCACACACTACCACAAATAAAGTTGTTAGTGATTATCTCATTTAGGCTCTGCTATACCTCTGGGAACCCATTAGATTCTGTGCACACTATACATTACTTTGTTATAGTATATGCAGGGTCAGTTTCCTACAGATTTTTTAGTTAGGCTCAGATTTCACTCATACAAAACCAGTGAAATTCAGCAGTTATAGTTAGCTGAGCTATCTTTAACTATCCCCCCCACAATGCACTGCTTTATGGCCTCGCATATTACATCACTCATGACAAGGTCAATAACATCACTGATAACATCATCTACAGAAACACTCAGTAACCCACTCACATCCCCACATAACCTCTCATACACCCACTGGCCTACCTATATAACCACTCACACACTCCCTTACACATCCACTGAGCCTGACTACAACAAGACATTCTTGAAGCCATTGAGATGCAACACCTTCATCTTTGTCCTCTAATTTTGCCTACCACTAATATCTGACTCTAAAAGTCGATGTGCACACCGAGATACAATTGTGCAAGGGACACTTTTTTGCCTATGTAACCCAACAAGACACTCTATATAGTTGATTATTTCCTTACCCGAACATCTGTGTTTCCATTAGTACACATAAGCCTTGTCAACTATGTAAATATCTGCTTAAGAGCAATTTGTCCTACCTATCACTGAGTTATTTATGCCAGAGAGGACAGAAAATTGTTCTTCCTTTTTTTCTCGTATTTCTACTCTCAATCTCTCTCTTTTTTGCTCTTTCTATTTCTTTCCCCTGACTATATCTCTTTGTTACCTCTCTCTCTCTCTTCCAGATTGTTTCTGTCTATTTTTCTTACTCATGCTTCCTTGATCTCACTCTTGCTGCTCTATCTACAAACAATAACCTTCATGGAAATTGAAAGACCTAGTATTAGGTCAAAAACCCATCTCTTGAATTATTATTTTATACTAACTGCTAGTTTCCTCTATTTTCAGTAGCTTCTGTTTGTTTTTAAATCTTAGTCTTTACTCTGCACTAAATACAACATTTTGTTGGTTGTATGACTTGTGATGGCTTTTGGTGAGGATTGTGCTTAACCTATGCCTTAATAAATACATAAACAAAAAAATAAAAAGTGACAAACCTTAATAAGTGTATAGATCTTCCTTGACAACTGAGCCCTTCACAGTTCAAATACAGGATTCTACTACATTACCTTTGTAAATTGTACTGTGTTACGGCAATTGATTATGTCTTTTGGAGGCTGGCTTAGTATACAGTGCTCACTTATGTAAGTCTAGCACCCTGCACTAATCCAGACAATCCTTATGGAGATTTCAGTTGTCTTAGGCAACCTTATAAAGCTCTCTGAGTGGTAGCTATGGAGAGCAGCCTTCCGGGTTAGACTAGAAGGAGTGTAAAGCTGCTTGTTTTACAAGTACTTAATCTTATGGTGTATGATAAGTGAAAATAGAACCACCAGTGTAGTTATAAAAATATGTCTTTATTATAAACACTCACTAACACATTGCAATATCTCCTACCCAGAGATATAATCACAACACACAAAATACTTGGAAAATAGAGCACGTAAGTAGCACAAATACACAGTGCTCTCCTGGGGGATACCAACTAAAATAGTGGAATACAAACCACGACCTAAGTCAAGCCTGGACCCAGAAGATATAGATGAGTCGGGGACCCAAGAAACAACCCTAGGTAAGTACCCAGGAACCACATGGAGGCCGTGTGTAGAGTGGGAACACTACAGCTGATTCAATATAAGCCAACGGGTAAGCAGGAGTTGTAGTTTTAAAGAAGAAGGACCCCCATAGCACCCTGAGGAAACCCTGTGGAAGATGGGAGGTTAGAGAGTCACCCCACCCGTGGATACCCCAGGAATCGGGATACCTACATCCGGGAAGCTGGGTACATAGGTGCAAAGTGATGTCATACACTGCTGTAGACCACAATGGAGGTCTTCAGTAAAGATGCCACTGGTAAAAGAGTCCGGTAGAACCCAAAGGTGGATTCAAGAAGAGAGGTACCTGCAAGCAGAGGGGACAGAGTCTATGCCACTCAGGAGTGACCAGGAGGCACAGGAGATGAATGCCCACCGATGTGGGAGTTGCAGGTCAGTTGACAGTGCCCTTGAAGTTTCAGCTGTGCTGACCAGGTGATGCTTTGAAAGGCCTGGAGCCATTCATGTGCTGTCCCAAGTCGGATATCAAGAGCCAGGGG
Source organism: Lissotriton vulgaris (assembly GCF_964263255.1). Lineage (NCBI taxonomy): Eukaryota > Metazoa > Chordata > Amphibia > Caudata > Salamandridae > Lissotriton > Lissotriton vulgaris. The sequence continues at coordinate 894,584,602 of NC_141696.1, forward strand.
ATCGGTCTCCGGCAGGGGTAGCAACTGGCGTTGGCAACGGCAACCAGTGTAGTAGTTGAAAAAGGTGCAGTGTCGGGACCAGCAAGGTCCAAGTGACTCACCACAAACAGGTACGTTAGAGCAGGCTCCAGGCAAGCAGGGGATCCCACTTCAGCCAAGGAAGACCCTCAAGGGGGCCAATGGGCCAGAGGCACAGGAGTCGCAAGAGGACCTTGAGCAGCTCACCAAATGATGAATCCCCACGGTGCAGAGGATGCCTTGCAGGTGAAGATCTTGGCTGCAGGAGATTCTTGAGGCCGGAGCTTCTTGGAGCCTGAAGATCTTCAGCGAAGAGAATCAACAAGCCTTGACTACAGCAAGTCGACGCGGTGCACAGGGGTACTGCTCCAGAGGTTTCAACAAAGGAAACTGGCTCCAAACTTGCTGTGTAGACAGTGCAGGCATCAAAGGAGTTGCAGAACCACACCCTGTGTTGCTGAACCTTTTGGAGTCCGTAGGAGTTCAGGGACAGCAGACCAGTCAGCTTTGTTGAGGTGCCTGCAAATGCAGGGAACTGATTCCTTCACTTCAAGGGAAATTCATTTGGGTGTCTTGGATGTCCACAGGCCTGTAGAAGAACATGTATGGAGCACAGGCACAGTTGACGCAGAAGACTGGCTCCATGATGAGACCAGGAGCAGCAGGAGTCTTCCCAGTTGCAGTCTCAGTTCCCAAAGCGAAGTCCAACGAAGTACAAAGTCCCCAGAAGGTTGAAGATGAAGTGGTTTCAAATCTGAATCTTGTACAGTGACAAATCCAAGGAACCATCTACAGGTAATCCCATAAGTACCCTAAGGAAAGGGTTGGGACGAATCAAGGGTCCCTCATACAGGAGGCGCTGGACAGTGGGGAGGATACTCCCATATCATTTGTCCAGTTTTGTGTTAGAGCAGTATCCATCAGCTCCTTGAACTGGTTCCAACTGGAGTATGCAAGGAGGGCGCCAAATGTGCCCATTAAAGCAGTCTAGTGGTGCTGGCAAGTGCCCCTACCTTGTCCCAATACAATAAGTCCTGTCACACCTCCCTGTGACAGGAAACCTATTGTCCTGCCCCCCCCCCCCTGCTCAAGCTTGGCTCAGCAGCAGGAGGGCAGAATCGTGTCTCTGGTCGGCAGCAGCCATGGATTGTTGTCTGGGTCTAAAAGATGGGTACCAGAACACTGAGGGCCTCCCGGAAGAGCTTTACAGTACATGGAATCATATCTCCAACACCATGTATGATGTTGGGGTATGATTCCAACATGTTTGATTCCAAACACAACAGAGTTATTTACAGCCAGTTTAAAGTTAGCCATGGCGTAATGACGCATGGCCACTCCATATATCATAATGGTGATGCACTTACAACCCAGGAGAATGGACTCTGTGGATTGTAGCAGTGGCCTGCTCATGTAGGGGCGCCCTCACATTTATAACCAAGCCCCCTGCTTTCAGGATGGAAAGGCCTGCCTTAGGGGAGACTTCTAGGTTTTAAGTGCAGTGATCTCAGATATAAGGAAACTTATAGCACCAGCTTACACAGGCTGCAATGGCTGGCCTGTAGTCACAATTTGAGTGGTGCCCCATGGATGGCATAATACATGCTTCACCCATGGGCGACTCCTGGTGTACCTATACCCTGGGTACCTTAGTACCATATACTAGGAACTTATAAGGGTACATCAGTAACCTATCTGGGGTGTACCTAACTACTCACCATGTCCAAATAGCGAAGAAGTACAGAGACTGGGGTCCTCTTTAGCAGGTAATCAGTCAGACTAGTTAGTAAAACATAATGGCACCAGCAAAACGTGGCGTTGTCCAAGAAAGCAGAACCTACTTTACTACAAAGTCCCACTGCTATTCTATAGGCTGGTGTACAGGGCCCTTGGACACAAAGTTGCTAAGTATGCACTCCCATATTTAATGAAATTGGGGGTCCTGTCAACTTAAGCAATGCAAAATTAATTAAAATTCATAGATGAAACCCTGAACAACCCCAAATTAAAGGGGAATTACTGAGGAATTGCCAATTCAGTTTTGATTTTCCCTGTAATAGGTCATTCTTCCTTAACATTTCTTGTAAAGATTTGTTTTCTGTGAGAATTATCAGTCTATCTGACTGAGGTTATGTGTGTTTTATGAATGTGTGGTGAAAGCATATGTTTACTGTTTTTCATGTTTATAGTGCATTTTCTACTGTTTATTACAGTTTTTAAAGAAAATGTACAATGACATTTAAAAAAAAGTATTTTATACCTATTTATAGTCTTAGTTTATGATGGATGATGTACCAATAGTGATTTTAGTTTGTGCTTTTATGATTATTAACTGATAAAGACTTATTGATTGATTGAAGGAAGCTTGATTTACTTTTGATGAACAAACATATGGTACATTCTATGGGTTACAGAGTAATGTTGTTTTGAAAGGATTCCTTATAAAGCACCGTACCTTCTCTTCCAGGGCTCTCTTTAGTAAAAGGCACAACAGTTTTCCATAGATGGAGACCTAGCCCTTTCACTGACAGATTTCCCAGCGATAAATGTTCTTTTCCTAAACTTGCTGAAGACAATCTGCCATTTTGTGTTCCTGAACCCAAGGAATGAACGAATACATGTTCCTGGAAATTTAACAAACTAAACAAATGCCAGAGGCCCTCCCAATGAGGACCATAGAAACAAACAGCTGCAAAAGTATCACATGATTTGAATGAGAGAAAACATCTGACTGTCTTAAATAATTTGTTTGTACATCTGCTTTAAACTATTACAAAAGATATGCATTCCACTAATCATCGTAAAGTACAGTTAATGTGCTGTATCTTTTGTTGATTTCTATGTTTTACGGACAGTACAGAGTATGTAACATCACAATCTGTTTTACGGAGACATTACTGTCTATCTACTGTAAGAGTAAATCCTGCTTCCCCGCTCCCTTTGTGTTGGGAGCGGCAGAACGGTTCGGCTGTTTTCTGGTCACAATCTCAGCTCACATATATGCTTCAGATGGAGGAAAACCAGGTAAGAGAACCTCTAAACGTGTAATACAGAAGCAGTTAAAGATGATATGCCATCCTATCACCATTCTTATTGTTAGGCTTAGTTGTTTACCGACAATAGCAGCCTAAATCTGAGAGAACCGAACCACTACATGTTCATTGTTGATATAATGACAATTTAACACTATGTCAAAGGCAGCAGTGTCCTCAATGGTCTTAAAGGTCTTAATATAGTGTTGCACTTCAATAATTCATTTTTTTTAAACACACACTTTATTGATTTTGATTTTATACCATTATATTCATGAAACATTTTATACATCATTGTATTGGAAAGCAAATTATCATACATGTGTAGGATTCAATACTTTACAGCTGGTAATCCATACAGGGTTTGCATAGTTTTAGCCATGTATTCACACTTCAGAGATATTTGTTTAGAACAGACTTTGAATAATTGGATTTATTGCATATGTGTTAATCTAACAACCTGTCCCTCCCACCCTCCACCCATCACCGTGTAGCTGTGTATCCGACTTGTGCCTGAGTTTGGCCCAACTAAACAGTGTCAAGTCTATAGACGCCTTCTATTAGAAAAGCTAGGCCTAGAAAGCGGAGCTGCACTTTTTGTGATTTGGGGATCCGATGCAGTCCTAGTATGCAGCTTTCAGCAGTTTCTCCTGTACGTAGACCTGTCACTGTTTCTATGTTGTGCCGGACTTCCGTCCAGAACTCACTAAGGATTGGGCAGGACCATACCATATGGACAATGTCGGCTCCTTACATTGTAGGTGGTGCGGTGTAAGATAAGCCCTATGTAAGATCATGTATTGTATAAATGTACATTTGGCATATCATGACTTTTTTAGGGTATTCTAACATGGTTGCCCACTCCTTATTGGAAAATTCCTTTTCTAGGTCCCTGGACCATTTGTTACGCAACTCAGTAAGGGAGGACTGAAAGTGCGCCCGGCTTCTTCTGTATATCCATTTTATGAGGTGGCGCCCTTTTCCCATTAGATACACCACCTGTACTAATTCATGTGTTGAGGGTTCTTCCCTGGCAGGGGTCCATTGTCTCTTTACATTACGAAGTATGGCAGCATGTGTCATATATAAATCATATATAAATTGCTCGCGACCCTGTTCTCCCGAGTGAAGTTCTCGTGATCCATAAGGATTCCGTTGTTGAAGACCGTCCCTACAGTGTCGACCTCTTCCTCAGACCAGCTGAGGGTGTTCCATTTAGTGATCAGGCCATTGGGCATGGGGAGTCCTAGCAGGGGGATGTTATTTGCATATGGGAGGCGTTGGTGCGTGTATTGTATTGCTTTTTTTCAATATGCAAGTGCTGTGCGCAATGGCGTTGGGGCATCTTGAGGGATCCTGCTTCGAGGTAAAAGTAGGGTGTTTCGCGTTCCCTGGTTAATTTCTTGTATAGTATATCCTAGTTCCTGTAGGTTGCGGCCGGGGACCCAGTAGGATAGCCACTGGAGTTGGCTCGCATAACAGTATGCACGGAAGTCAGGTTCCCCCAGCACTCCTCTCTCTGTCTCCAGTTGTAATTTAGCAAGTACCACCATTCTTCGGCCAGTCCCTGATCAAATCCGATAATAGTGTGCCGAGTGTTTTAAAGAGGGAGGTGGGACCTGTACCGGTAGATTGGTGAAGAAGTATAAGAGGCGTGGGAGAACCACCGTCTTAGATATGGCTATACAATCCTTTGCTAAGAGGGGCAGTGAGATTCAGCAGGCTGTCTGGGAACGGATTGCCCTGATTGCTCCGGTCGGGTTACCTTCGATTAAGTCTTGTTGAGTTCTGTAAAATAGGATACCTAAATATTTGAACGTATGCTGCGTTACAATTAGGGTATATTGTCCAAATTGAATCGCATCTGGGCAGTCGCCACCACGAAAGAAGAAGGTGTGCGACTTCGTCTCATTTATGGCGAGTCCCGAGATGCATTCAAAATGTGAGAAAATACTTGGCGTCAGCTCCAGGGTGCCCATCATATCGCGGGCGTATATTATTAGGTCATCCGCATATGCTACTAGCACATGTGTGGTATTTCCTAATTTAATTCCCATTTGTCCTAGCTAGTGGCTCAAATGCAAGCACAAGTAATAGTGGTGGCAGGGGGCAGCCTTGCCGTATGCCTCCGACTACTGGGTATGCACGTGATATATGACTTCCAGTATGGACTCTAGCTGTGGGGGCCGTGTATAGAAGCCCTATACACTGTACATATGCAAGTGGTATACCAAACTCCTCAAGGGTCTTGAAACAGAGAGAAACAGGTGAGTGAGGGTAATTTGCGCTGAGAGAAATAAATAGTAATCAATACAATATCTGATAAGCTCCAAGGATTAGACTCTGGTCACCCAACCAGAATCAAACAATGTGACTTAGAAAAAGGCACAATTGTAAAGTTATGAACATAGACAGAAAAATCCTGAGCTACGAATGTTCATCAATATCCAAAAGAAAGGACAATTGTTGAGCTGAACGCCGCTAGCTCATGGAATACGTCTAGACTCTGCACTCGGAGGACAAGAGTATACTCAGCAGACTTACTTGGACACGACTTTGCAATAATAAGGACTCGCGCTTTTTGGATTAAAATGCCGATATATATGGATCATTTTAAATGAACCCGAACTGACGCGGAATATACATAAGGGATTTGCTCTTCATTTTTTCGACGCATACCTTCTTAGATATATATGCCCTGACGAAGTCTTTGGTTTCTACGACCGAGACGAAACACGTGTTGGCAGAGGTTGCATTTTTATCTGTTGATGAAGATTATCAATAAATGAAGAATAATGAGAACATTTGAAACTTGGAACTCAACAATTGTCCTTTCTTTTGGATATTGATGAACATTCGTAGCTCAGGATTTTTCTGTCTATGTTCATTCCTCAAGGGTCTTGACCATATACTCCCATTTGAGTGTATTAAATGCTTGTCTCAGGTCTATTGCAATGCATCCTGCATTTGTATGTTCTACGGGAGTGGCCTCCATAACAAGGTACAATCTCCTAATGTTCAGTGACATGCTGCGTGCTGGTACAAAGAGGCATTGGTCCGCGTGGATTAATTTAGGCAGGTATAGGAGTAGTTGGTGTGCCAGTATTTTGCTCAATATTTTGTCTTCTGTGGCAAGGAGTGATAGTGGGCGGTAATCTGAGATATCCATGGGCCTCGTCCCGGTTTAGAGGGTGAAACTATTAGGCCCTGCAGGGTAGTGGGGGGTAGATGTCCTACTTCCAGTGCTGTTTTGTATAACTGCTCCAATTTGGGGATCAAGTCATCGGAGAATGTGTCAAGAAATTCTATCTGTAGACCCTCTAGGCCCGGTGCCTTGTTATGAGGTAGCTCTCTGATAGCCTTTTTGATTTCTTCTCTTGTAATGGGACCTGCTAGATAGTCTTGAGCTATCTTTCTAAGTTGGAGGTAGGTCAGTGCATCCAAAAAGCCATCCATGAGTATGCTCGTCGTCTGTACGGGGGAGTTGTACAAGGTTTCGTAGTATGTGACGAATGCCTCATTAATTGCTTGTTGGGTATATACAGTCTCCCCTTCGGGTGTAGTTCTTTCATGTACAGTGGTGGGTGGAGTGCATACCGCAGTATCTTGGCTAGGAGTGTGCCCGACTTGTCAGCCTCTGAATGTTTCATCTTGGTGTATGATCTATACTCTATAACTCTGAGACTTTCTAGCAGTTCAGCATGCTGTATGCCCGCCTCCTGTAGTGGTGTTGATTTTGCAGGGTCTCTTGTTGCTTCTTGCTCTAATGCATTCATGTTACTTTCTGTGGTTTTCCTGACTTGCCCCTGCTGTGGTGCTAATTGCCATGCCCCTTATAACAGTTTTACCATTCCACGGGGTTCGAAGAGGCGGTATTCACGTTCTCTGTAAAATAATTGGTATCTTCGGAAGACAGCGTCCTCCAGCATTTGGGGCCAGAGTTTCCAGGTAGGGACCAGAGTGGGGTTTGTGACCAAAGCAAGGGTGATCTCTAATGGGTTGTGATCAGAAAAGGTCTTCCTCAAGTAAGTGGTGTGAGTCACTTGTGTAGTGATAGGAAAGGCACATAGCATTTTATTAATTTGTGTGTGGAGTTGGTGGGTCAGAGAAGAGAATGAATTTTCTCTGCTAGTCAGAGTCTTGTTTCACCACACATCCCCTATTGCCTACCCATCCGTCCATCTGCACAATGCCTCCGCTTGTTTAATAGACCCAGCACCTTGGATTGGGGTGTGAGTGGTCCGTTTGAGTGTCCATAACTGCACTGAAATCCCCTCCCAGTCTCCTATGGGTATGCATCCCATGCTACTAATATTGGCTTTAGGCTTGAGAAGAATTTGTCTTGTTCGAAGTTCGGTGCATATAGACTGGCCACCACTACATGTGCGCAGTCTGATGTACCATGCACTATTATGTACCTACCCTGAGGGTCTATGTATTGTTCTAATGCCACGAACAGGACCCATGTCTGACCCATACTGTTGCCCCTCTAGCAAAGGCTGAATATGATGTGGAGAATGCTTGCCCTTTCCATTTTTTACGTAATTTTCTTGCCTCAGAATCGGTAAGGTGGGACTCCCACAGGAGCACTATCTGTGCCTTCCACCTATTTAATTGTGCGTGTATCCTGTCGCACTTGTGTATCGAGCCCAGCCCTCTCACATTTCAGGTTATTATGTTATATGTACCCAACATGTGTTTGTGGTTCTGTTTTTGTGTCGTAGTCCTGACACAGGTACAGAGATTAACAGTCCATATTGCATTATACGGAGTGAACCAGTTCCCCAAAACTCCCTTGTAACATTGAATACTAGGTCCAGCATCAAAACTGTGCTGGTCCAAACTATGAACACAACTGTGTTAACAATTAACCAATTAATATGTTGCTTTCGCAGTGTGGGAGGTGTCGCTTATGCCCTGCATCTTGATTTAGGCAATATGTGAGCCCTTCAGTGTCCGGGCTGTGTTCTTGTGTTTATGCGTTTCTCCTGAAGCTGGGGGAGGATGCTTGCAGTGGTTACCTCTTCTCCCACTTCACAGATCATTCAAGAAGGCCGGGGCCCTTTAATCAGGTGTCATATTTGCCTAGAAAATGGTCAGCAGTTTGGGGCGTCACAGCGGAAAACAAGGCAATGCTGTTCTCCGAGTCAGAGTGTATAGTGTTGTCCTCTGATGACTAGTATGTGGGATGGGGATTACAGTCTCGGAGCGTAGTTGCTGCAGCTAGGGCTTCCTCTTTGCCTTTCGGCCTTGTTCAAGTGTGGCTTTTTGTCTGCGGCTTATGAGTGATTTTTGTGGTGGGGCGTGATCTTCTTTCTGCTATACTCTTTAGACTTTGTGGTAAGCTATGTGATGGAGTTGCAGTTGTTGCAGGGGGGGAACATGACTTCCAGCCATTCCTCCGCTTGCTCTGGACTCTCAAAGAAGTGTGATATTTGGTCTTGGATGACCTTCAGGCGGGCAGAAAACAACAAAGCATACTTAAGGTCCAGGGCTCTGAGTTTCTTCTTGATTGGTTGGTACGAGGATCTTTGACGTTGGACTTGGATTATATAGTCTGGATACATCAATATTCTCTGATTCTTGTACTGTATTGGAGATCTCTCCCTTGTCTTTTGATATATGGCTTCCACAATTCGCTCCTCACAATAAATGTGAAACTTTGTTTGTAAAACTTATGTCTTTGTTCTGATATTCCGTCTAAGTAAAAATAATTAATTAATTTGGAAGCTACAGGTTAAATTAGCACAATAACAAAATGAAATTGACAGGCATAGCCAGATCTGACTGTAAATATCATATTTGCATGTCAAAGAATCAATAACCCTTCACATTCCCACTCTGAACACTTGTCCGTTATTTCTGCATCTCAAAACATTATTCTCACTTTAATTGAACCTTCTTCTCATACAATTTCTCATTCAGTAAAGGTTTTGATGGATGAGATAGCTGAACAAATATTTGTTTTCTTTTTACCCACACTACAGTTTCCAACAGTGCTTATTTGTGTCAAGTCAACATTTAGTAAATTTTCTTAATTTGTCACTAAATTGTTTTTTCTACATGCTGGGGCTTTTTTTCACATCTGCATATGGCACAAGTTGTGGATTTCACAGAGTAGATTACCTAAATTTGACATCCCGAATTATAATACTTTTTCACTATTCCTAATAAATTAATCACACACTTTTAAAACATCTTTCTCTTTGTCATGTCCTGAAGATCTCATTACAAAATGTGGGGTAATCCCAAATCAGCCCACGAAATGGGTTATGAGCAGAATTGGGATTATAATTTCTGCAGTCACTTAGCAGATCTGTATGTTTCGCCCTGAGGCTTTTTCTGCTGATGGCAGGCACATCCTCAGGGAATGATGAAGATTTGCCAAGGAAACTGGAATGGAATAACCAATGTCTCTGGCAATTTCATAGTTCTAAGGGAGCATTCATTGTCCCACTTCTAATCCTGATGACTCTGGGGAGTACAAGTGAGATGCTGAAGGTCCCATTAAAAATAAAGAATTACAGGGGAAACTAGTTGCTTAGATCCTGATTCCCTTGCTAATACCTCATTTATCAGGGGACATTTAGTGTTCCACTCAAAATCTTCTGGAGTTACCAATGCCACTAATATTGGTAACTCCAGAGTTCAAAAATTAACTATGGATATAACAGGGACCTCGTAAGTCAAATCATTTTCCACTCTCATTCCAGCCCTTTGCATTTTTCTGGGAATATTTGGCCTCGTTTCAATTATTCTGTGATGGCTACTTCTGGCCACCTAGATACTCTGGGCCCGATTCACAGAATGAACGTACTACTTTTGGCATTCACAGAATGCACCTACTACTTTTGGTATTCACAGAATGAACTTACTCATTTCGGTATTCACAGAAGTTAGGACTACTAACTTTAGGACTCCTAAATGCCTTCTGTGAATACCGAAAGTCTTAAAATTAGGATTTTTCTCAATTTAGTAGTAGTAAAGTTAAGACTCCTAACTTTAGGATGCCTAAATGCCTTCTGTGAATACCGAAAGTCTTAAAATTAGGATTTTTCTCTATTTAGTAGTAGTAAAGTTAGGACTACTAACTTTAGGATGCCTAAATGCCTTCTGTGAATACCGAAAGTCTTAAAATTAGGATTTTTCTCAATTTAGTAGTAGTAAAGTTAGGACTCCTAACTTTAGGATGCCTAAATGCCTTCTGTGAATACCGAAAGTCTTAAAATTAGGATTTTTCTCAATTTAGTAGTAGTAAAGTTAGGACTCCTAACTTTAGGATGCCTAAATGCCTTCTGTGAATACCGAAAGTCTTAAAATTAGGATTTTTCTCTATTTAGTAGTAGTAAAGTTAGGACTACTAACTTTACTACTACTAAATTGAGAAAAATCATGCTTCCTTGATCTCACTCTTGCTGCTCTATCTACAAACAATAACCTTCATGGAAATTGAAAGACCTAGTATTAGGTCAAAAACCCATCTCTTGAATTATTATTTTATACTAACTGCTAGTTTCCTCTATTTTCAGTAGCTTCTGTTTGTTTTTAAATCTTAGTCTTTACTCTGCACTAAATACAACATTTTGTTGGTTGTATGACTTGTGATGGCTTTTGGTGAGGATTGTGCTTAACCTATGCCTTAATAAATACATAAACAAAAAAATAAAAAGTGACAAACCTTAATAAGTGTATAGATCTTCCTTGACAACTGAGCCCTTCACAGTTCAAATACAGGATTCTACTACATTACCTTTGTAAATTGTACTGTGTTACGGCAATTGATTATGTCTTTTGGAGGCTGGCTTAGTATACAGTGCTCACTTATGTAAGTCTAGCACCCTGCACTAATCCAGACAATCCTTATGGAGATTTTAGTTGTCTTAGGCAACCTTATAAAGCTCTCTGAGTGGTAGCTATGGAGAGCAGCCTTCCGGGTTAGACTAGAAGGAGTGTAAAGCTGCTTGTTTTACAAGTACTTAATCTTATGGTGTATGATAAGTGAAAATAGAACCACCAGTGTAGTTATAAAAATATGTCTTTATTATAAACACTCACTAACACATTGCAATATCTCCTACCCAGAGATATAATCACAACACACAAAATACTTGGAAAATAGAGCACGTAAGTAGCACAAATACACAGTGCTCTCCTGGGGGATACCAACTAAAATAGTGGAATACAAACCACGACCTAAGTCAAGCCTGGACCCAGAAGATATAGATGAGTCGGGGACCCAAGAAACAACCCTAGGTAAGTACCCAGGAACCACATGGAGGCCGTGTGTAGAGTGGGAACACTACAGCTGATTCAATATAAGCCAACGGGTAAGCAGGAGTTGTAGTTTTAAAGAAGAAGGACCCCCATAGCACCCTGAGGAAACCCTGTGGAAGATGGGAGGTTAGAGAGTCACCCCACCCGTGGATACCCCAGGAATCGGGATACCTACATCCGGGAAGCTGGGTACATAGGTGCAAAGTGATGTCATACACTGCTGTAGACCACAATGGAGGTCTTCAGTAAAGATGCCACTGGTAAAAGAGTCCGGTAGAACCCAAAGGTGGATTCAAGAAGAGAGGTACCTGCAAGCAGAGGGGACAGAGTCGATGCCACTCAGGAGTGACCAGGAGGCACAGGAGATGAATGCCCACCGATGTGGGAGTTGCAGGTCAGTTGACAGTGCCCTTGAAGTTTCAGCTGTGCTGACCAGGTGATGCTTTGAAAGGCCTGGAGCCATTCATGTGCTGTCCCAAGTCGGATATCAAGAGCCAGGGGATCGGTCTCCGGCAGGGGTAGCAACTGGCGTTGGCAACGGCAACCAGTGTAGTAGTTGAAAAAGGTGCAGTGTCGGGACCAGCAAGGTCCAAGTGACTCACCACAAACAGGTACGTTAGAGCAGGCTCCAGGCAAGCAGGGGATCCCACTTCAGCCAAGGAAGACCCTCAAGGGGGCCAATGGGCCAGAGGCACAGGAGTCGCAAGAGGACCTTGAGCAGCTCACCAAATGATGAATCCCCACGGTGCAGAGGATGCCTTGCAGGAGATTCTTGAGGCCGGAGCTTCTTGGAGCCTGAAGATCTTCAGCGAAGAGAATCAACAAGCCTTAACTACAGCAAGTCGACGCGGTGCACAGGGGTACTGCTCCAGAGGTTTCAACAAAGGAAACTGGCTCCAAACTTGCTGTGTAGACAGTGCAGGCATCAAAGGAGTTGCAGAACCACACCCTGTGTTGCTGAACCTTTTGCAGTCCGTAGGAGTTCAGGGACAGCAGACCAGTCAGCTTTGTTGAGGTGCCTGCAAATGCAGGGAACTGATTCCTTCACTTCAAGGGAGATTAATTTGGGTGTCTTGGATGTCCACAGGCCTGTAGAAGAACATGTATGGAGCACAGGCACAGTTGACGCAGAAGACTGGCTCCATGATGAGACAAGGAGCAGCAGGAGTCTTCCCAGTTGCAGTCTCAGTTCCCAAAGCGAAGTCCAACGAAGTACAAAGTCCCCAGAAGGTTGAAGATGAAGTGGTTTCAAATCTGAATCTTGTACAGTGACAAATCCAAGGAACCATCTACAGGTAATCCCATAAGTACCCTAAGGAAAGGGTTGGGACGAATCAAGGGTCCCTCATACAGGAGGCGCTGGACAGTGGGGAGGATACTCCCATATCATTTGTCCAGTTTTGTGTTAGAGCAGTATGCATCAGCTCCTTGAACTGGTTCCAACTGGAGTATGCAAGGAGGGCACCAAATGTGCCCATTAAAGCAGTCTAGTGGTGCTGGCAAGTGCCCCTACCTTGTCCCAATACAATAAGTCCTGTCACACCTCCCTGTGACAGGAAACCTATTGTCCTGCCCCCCCCCCCCCCCTGCTCAAGCTTGGCTCAGCAGCAGGAGGGCAGAATCGTGTCTCTGGTCGGCAGCAGCCATGGATTGTTGTCTGGGTCTAAAAGATGGGTACCAGGAACACTGAGGGCCTCCCGGAAGAGCTTTACAGTACATGGAATCATATCTCCAACACCATGTATGATGTTGGGGTATGATTCCAACATGTTTGATTCCAAACACAACAGAGTTCTTTACAGCCAGTTTAAAGTTAGCCATGGCGTAATGACGCATGGCCACTCCATATATCATAATGGTGATGCACTTACAACCCAGGAGAATGGACTCTGTGGATTGTAGCAGTGTCCTGCTCATGTAGGGGCGCCCTCACATTTATAACCAAGCCCCCTGCTTTCAGGATGGAAAGGCCTGCCTTAGGGGAGACTTCTAGGTTTTAAGTGCAGTGATCTCAGATATAAGGAAACTTATATCCGTCGTAAGTGGTGGTAGCACCAGCTTACACAGGCTGCAATGGCTGGCCTGTAGTCACAATTTGAGTGGTGCCCCATGGATGGCATAATACATGCTTCACCCATGGGCGACTCCTGGTGTACCTATACCCTGGGTACCTTAGTACCATATACTAGGAACTTATAAGGGTACATCAGTAACCTATCTGGGGTGTACCTAACTACTCACCATGTCCAAATAGGGAAGAAGTACAGAGACTGGGGTCCTCTTTAGCAGGTAATCAGTCAGACTAGTTAGTAAAACATAATGGCACCAGCAAAACGTGGCGTTGTCCAAGAAAGCAGAACCTACTTTACTACAAAGTCCCACTGCTATTCTATAGGCTGGTGTACAGGGCCCTTGGACACAAAGTTGCTAAGTATGCACTCCCATATTTAATGAAATTGGGGGTCCTGTCAACTTAAGCAATGCAAAATTAATTAAAATTCATAGATGAAACCCTGAACAACCCCAAATTAAAGGGGAATTACTGAGGAATTGCCAATTCAGTTTTGATTTTCCCTGTAATAGGTCATTCTTCCTTAACATTTCTTGTAAAGATTTGTTTTCTGTGAGAATTATCAGTCTATCTGACTGAGGTTATGTGTGTTTTATGAATGTGTGGTGAAAGCATATGTTTACTGTTTTTCATGTTTATAGTGCATTTTCTACTGTTTATTATAGTTTTTAAAGAAAATGTACAATGACATTTAAAAAAAAGTATTTTATACCTATTTATAGTCTTAGTTTATGATGGATGATGTACCAATAGTGATTTTAGTTTGTGCTTTTATGATTATTAACTGATAAAGACTTATTGATTGATTGAAGGAAGCTTGATTTACTTTTGATGAACAAACATATGGTACATTCTATGGGTTACAGAGTAATGTTGTTTTGAAAGGATTCCTTATAAAGCACCGTACCTTCTCTTCCAGGGCTCTCTTTAGTAAAAGGCACAACAGTTTTCCATAGATGGAGACCTAGCCCTTTCACTGACAGATTTCCCAGCGATAAATGTTCTTTTCCTAAACTTGCTGAAGACAATCTGCCATTTTGTGTTCCTGAACCCAAGGAATGAACGAATACATGTTCCTGGAAATTTAACAAACTAAACAAATGCCAGAGGCCCTCACAATGGGGACCATAGAAACAAACAGCTGCAAAAGTATCACATGATTTGAATGAGAGAAAACATCTGACTGTCTTAAATAATTTGTTTGTACATCTGCTTTAAACTATTGCAAAAGATATGCATTCCACTAATCATCGTAAAGTACAGTTAATGTGCTGTATCTTTTGTTGATTTCTATGTTTTACGGACAGTACAGAGTATGTAACATCACAATCTGTTTTACGGAGACATTACTGTCTATCTACTGTAAGAGTAAATCCTGCTTCCCCGCTCCCTTTGTGTTGGGAGCGGCAGAACGGTTCGGCTGTTTTCTGGTCACAATCTCAGCTCACATATATGCTTCAGATGGAGGAAAACCAGGTAAGAGAACCTCTAAACGTGTAATACAGAAGCAGTTAAAGATGATATGCCATCCTATCACCATTCTTATTGTTAGGCTTAGTTGTTTACCGACAATAGCAGCCTAAATCTGAGAGAACCGAACCACTACATGTTCATTGTAGATATAATGACAATTTAACACTATGTCAAAGGCAGCAGTGTCCTCAATGGTCTTAAAGGTCTTAATATAGTGTTGCACTTCAATAATTCATATTTTTTAAACACACACTTTATTGATTTTGATTTTATACCATTATATTCATGAAACATTTTATACATCATTGTATTGGAAAGCAAATTATCATACATGTGTAGGATTCAATACTTTACAGCTGGTAATCCATACAGGGTTTGCATAGTTTTAGCCATGTATTCACACTTCAGAGATATTTGTTTAGAACAGACTTTGAATAATTGGATTTATTGCATATGTGTTAATCTAACAACCTGTCCCTCCCACCCTCCACCCATCACCGTGTAGCTGTGTATCCGACTTGTGCCTGAGTTTGGCCCAACTAAACAGTGTCAAGTCTATAGACGCCTTCTATTAGAAAAGCTAGGCCTAGAAAGCGGAGCTGCACTTTTTGTGATTTGGGGATCCGATGCAGTCCTAGTATGCAGCTTTCAGCAGTTTCTCCTGTACGTAGACCTGTCACTGTTTCTATGTTGTGCCGGACTTCCGTCCAGAACTCACTAAGGATTGGGCAGGACCATACCATATGGACAATGTCGGCTCCTTACATTGTAGGTGGTGCGGTGTAAGATAAGCCCTATGTAAGATCATGTATTGTATAAATGTACATTTGGCATATCATGACTTTTTTAGGGTATTCTAACATGGTTGCCCACTCCTTATTGGAAAATTCCTTTTCTAGGTCCCTGGACCATTTGTTACGCAACTCAGTAAGGGAGGACTGAAAGTGCGCCCGGCTTCTTCTGTATATCCATTTTATGAGGTGGCGCCCTTTTCCCATTAGATACACCACCTGTACTAATTCATGTGTTGAGGGTTCTTCCCTGGCAGGGGTCCATTGTCTCTTTACATTACGAAGTATGGCAGCATGTGTCATATATAAATCATATATAAATTGCTCGCGACCCTGTTCTCCCGAGTGAAGTTCTCGTGATCCATAAGGATTCCGTTGTTGAAGACCGTCCCTACAGTGTCGACCTCTTCCTCAGACCAGCTGAGGGTGTTCCATTTAGTGATCAGGCCATTGGGCATGGGGAGTCCTAGCAGGGGGATGTTATTTGCATATGGGAGGCGTTGGTGCGTGTATTGTATTGCTTTTTTTCAATATGCAAGTGCTGTGCGCAATGGCGTTGGGGCATCTTGAGGGATCCTGCTTCGAGGTAAAAGTAGGGTGTTTCGCGTTCCCTGGTTAATTTCTTGTATAGTATATCCTAGTTCCTGTAGGTTGCGGCCGGGGACCCAGTAGGATAGCCACTGGAGTTGGCTCGCATAACAGTATGCACGGAAGTCAGGTGCCCCCAGCACTCCTCTCTCTGTCTCCAGTTGTAATTTAGCAAGTCCCACCATTCTTCGGCCAGTCCCTGATCAAATCCGATAATAGTGTGCCGAGTGTTTTAAAGAGGGAGGTGGGACCTGTACCGGTAGATTGGTGAAGAAGTATAAGAGGCGTGGGAGAACCACCGTCTTAGATATGGCTATACAATCCTTTGCTAAGAGGGGCAGTGAGATTCAGCAGGCTGTCTGGGAACGGATTGCCCTGATTGCTCCGGTCGGGTTACCTTCGATTAAGTCTTGTTGAGTTCTGTAAAATAGGATACCTAAATATTTGAACGTATGCTGCGTTACAATTAGGGTATATTGTCCAAATTGAATCGCATCTGGGCAGTCGCCACCACGAAAGAAGAAGGTGTGCGACTTCGTCTCATTTATGGCGAGTCCCGAGATGCATTCAAAATGTGAGAAAATACTTGGCGTCAGCTCCAGGGTGCCCATCATATCGCGGGCGTATATTATTAGGTCATCCGCATATGCTACTAGCACATGTGTGGTATTTCCTAATTTAATTCCCATTTGTCCTAGCTAGTGGCTCAAATGCAAGCACAAGTAATAGTGGTGGCAGGGGGCAGCCTTGCCGTATGCCTCCGACTACTGGGTATGCACGTGATATATGACTTCCAGTATGGACTCTAGCTGTGGGGGCTGTGTATAGAAGCCCTATACACTGTACATATGCAAGTGGTATACCAAACTCCTCAAGGGTCTTGAAACAGAGAGAAACAGGTGAGTGAGGGTAATTTGCGCTGAGAGAAATAAATAGTAATCAATACAATATCTGATAAGCTCCAAGGATTAGACTCTGGTCACCCAACCAGAATCAAACAATGTGACTTAGAAAAAGGCACAATTGTAAAGTTATGAACATAGACAGAAAAATCCTGAGCTACGAATGTTCATCAATATCCAAAAGAAAGGACAATTGTTGAGCTGAACGCCGCTAGCTCATGGAATACGTCTAGACTCTGCACTCGGAGGACAAGAGTATACTCAGCAGACTTACTTGGACACGACTTTGCAATAATAAGGACTCGCGCTTTTTGGATTAAAATGCCGATATATATGGATCATTTTAAATGAACCCGAACTGACGCGGAATATACATAAGGGATTTGCTCTTCATTTTTTCGACGCATACCTTCTTAGATATATATGCCCTGACGAAGTCTTTGGTTTCTACGACCGAGACGAAACACGTGTTGGCAGAGGTTGCATTTTTATCTGTTGATGAAGATTATCAATAAATGAAGAATAATGAGAACATTTGAAACTTGGAACTCAACAAT
Organism: Lissotriton vulgaris; assembly: GCF_964263255.1. NCBI lineage: Eukaryota > Metazoa > Chordata > Amphibia > Caudata > Salamandridae > Lissotriton > Lissotriton vulgaris. The sequence goes on from NC_141696.1 coordinate 894,602,308, forward strand.
TGTCCTTTCTTTTGGATATTGATGAACATTCGTAGCTCAGGATTTTTCTGTCTATGTTCATTCCTCAAGGGTCTTGACCATATACTCCCATTTGAGTGTATTAAATGCTTGTCTCAGGTCTATTGCAATGCATCCTGCATTTGTATGTTCTACGGGAGTGGCCTCCATAACAAGGTACAATCTCCTAATGTTCAGTGACATGCTGCGTGCTGGTACAAAGAGGCATTGGTCCGCGTGGATTAATTTAGGCAGGTATAGGAGTAGTTGGTGTGCCAGTATTTTGCTCAATATTTTGTCTTCTGTGGCAAGGAGTGATAGTGGGCGGTAATCTGAGATATCCATGGGCCTCGTCCCGGTTTAGAGGGTGAAACTATTAGGCCCTGCAGGGTAGTGGGGGGTAGATGTCCTACTTCCAGTGCTGTTTTGTATAACTGCTCCAATTTGGGGATCAAGTCATCGGAGAATGTGTCAAGAAATTCTATCTGTAGACCCTCTAGGCCCGGTGCCTTGTTATGAGGTAGCTCTCTGATAGCCTTTTTGATTTCTTCTCTTGTAATGGGACCTGCTAGATAGTCTTGAGCTATCTTTCTAAGTTGGAGGTAGGTCAGTGCATCCAAAAAGCCATCCATGAGTATGCTCGTCGTCTGTACGGGGGAGTTGTACAAGGTTTCGTAGTATGTGACAAATGCCTCATTAATTGCTTGTTGGGTATATACAGTCTCCCCTTCGGGTGTAGTTCTTTCATGTACAGTGGTGGGTGGAGTGCATACCGCAGTATCTTGGCTAGGAGTGTGCCCGACTTGTCAGCCTCTGAATGTTTCATCTTGGTGTATGATCTATACTCTATAACTCTGAGACTTTCTAGCAGTTCAGCATGCTGTATGCCCGCCTCCTGTAGTGGTGTTGATTTTGCAGGGTCTCTTGTTGCTTCTTGCTCTAATGCATTCATGTTACTTTCTGTGGTTTTCCTGACTTGCCCCTGCTGTGGTGCTAATTGCCATGCCCCTTATAACAGTTTTACTATTCCACGGGGTTCGAAGAGGCGGTATTCGCGTTCTCTGTAAAATAATTGGTATCTTCGGAAGACAGCGTCCTCCAGCATTTGGGGCCAGAGTTTCCAGGTAGGGACCAGAGTGGGGTTTGTGACCAAAGCAAGGGTGATCTCTAATGGGTTGTGATCAGAAAAGGTCTTCCTCAAGTAAGTGGTGTGAGTCACTTGTGTAGTGATAGGAAAGGCACACAGCATTTTATTAATTTGTGTGTGGAGTTGGTGGGTCAGAGAAGAGAATGAATTTTCTCTGCTAGTCAGAGTCTTGTTTCACCACACATCCCCTATTGCCTACCCATCCGTCCATCTGCACAATGCCTCCGCTTGTTTAATAGACCCAGCACCTTGGATTGGGGTGTGAGTGGTCCGTTTGAGTGTCCATAACTGCACTGAAATCCCCTCCCAGTCTCCTATGGGTATGCATCCCATGCTACTAATATTGGCTTTAGGCTTGAGAAGAATTTGTCTTGTTCGAAGTTCGGTGCATATAGACTGGCCACCACTACATGTGCGCAGTCTGATGTACCATGCACTATTATGTACCTACCCTGAGGGTCTATGTATTGTTCTAATGCCACGAACAGGACCCATGTCTGACCCATACTGTTGCCCCTCTAGCAAAGGCTGAATATGATGTGGAGAATGCTTGCCCTTTCCATTTTTTACGTAATTTTCTTGCCTCAGAATCGGTAAGGTGGGACTCCCACAGGAGCACTATCTGTGCCTTCCACCTATTTAATTGTGCGTGTATCCTGTCGCACTTGTGTATCGAGCCCAGCCCTCTCACATTTCAGGTTATTATGTTATATGTACCCAACATGTGTTTGTGGTTCTGTTTTTGTGTCGTAGTCCTGACACAGGTACAGAGATTAACAGTCCATATTGCATTATACGGAGTGAACCAGTTCCCCAAAACTCCCTTGTAACATTGAATACTAGGTCCAGCATCAAAACTGTGCTGGTCCAAACTATGAACACAACTGTGTTAACAATTAACCAATTAATATGTTGCTTTCGCAGTGTGGGAGGTGTCGCTTATGCCCTGCATCTTGATTTAGGCAATATGTGAGCCCTTCAGTGTCCGGGCTGTGTTCTTGTGTTTATGCGTTTCTCCTGAAGCTGGGGGAGGATGCTTGCAGTGGTTACCTCTTCTCCCACTTCACAGATCATTCAAGAAGGCCGGGGCCCTTTAATCAGGTGTCATATTTGCCTAGAAAATGGTCAGCAGTTTGGGGCGTCACAGCGGAAAACAAGGCAATGCTGTTCTCCGAGTCAGAGTGTATAGTGTTGTCCTCTGATGACTAGTATGTGGGATGGGGATTACAGTCTCGGAGCGTAGTTGCTGCAGCTAGGGCTTCCTCTTTGCCTTTCAGCCTTGTTCAAGTGTGGCTTTTTGTCTGCGGCTTATGAGTGATTTTTGTGGTGGGGCGTGATCTTCTTTCTGCTATACTCTTTAGACTTTGTGGTAAGCTATGTGATGGAGTTGCAGTTGTTGCAGGGGGGGAACATGACTTCCAGCCATTCCTCCGCTTGCTCTGGACTCTCAAAGAAGTGTGATATTTGGTCTTGGATGACCTTCAGGCGGGCAGAAAACAACAAAGCATACTTAAGGTCCAGGGCTCTGAGTTTCTTCTTGATTGGTTGGTACGAGGATCTTTGACGTTGGACTTGAATTATATAGTCTGGATACATCAATATTCTCTGATTCTTGTACTGTATTGGAGATCTCTCCCTTGTCTTTTGATATATGGCTTCCACAATTCGCTCCTCACAATAAATGTGAAACTTTGTTTGTAAAACTTATGTCTTTGTTCTGATATTCCGTCTAAGTAAAAATAATTAATTAATTTGGAAGCTACAGGTTAAATTAGCACAATAACAAAATGAAATTGACAGGCATAGCCAGATCTGACTGTAAATATCATATTTGCATGTCAAAGAATCAATAACCCTTCACATTCCCACTCTGAACACTTGTCCGTTATTTCTGCATCTCAAAACATTATTCTCACTTTAATTGAACCTTCTTCTCATACAATTTCTCATTCAGTAAAGGTTTTGATGGATGAGATAGCTGAACAAATATTTGTTTTCTTTTTACCCACACTACAGTTTCCAACAGTGCTTATTTGTGTCAAGTCAACATTTAGTAAATTTTCTTAATTTGTCACTAAATTGTTTTTTCTACATGCTGGGGCTTTTTTTCACATCTGCATATGGCACAAGTTGTGGATTTCACAGAGTAGATTACCTAAATTTGACATCCCGAATTATAATACTTTTTCACTATTCCTAATAAATTAATCACACACTTTTAAAACATCTTTCTCTTTGTCATGTCCTGAAGATCTCATTACAAAATGTGGGGTAATCCCAAATCAGCCCACGAAATGGGTTATGAGCAGAATTGGGATTATAATTTCTGCAGTCACTTAGCAGATCTGTATGTTTCGCCCTGAGGCTTTTTCTGCTGATGGCAGGCACATCCTCAGGGAATGATGAAGATTTGCCAAGGAAACTGGAATGGAATAACCAATGTCTCTGGCAATTTCATAGTTCTAAGGGAGCATTCATTGTCCCACTTCTAATCCTGATGACTCTGGGGAGTACAAGTGAGATGCTGAAGGTCCCATTAAAAATAAAGAATTACAGGGGAAACTAGTTGCTTAGATCCTGATTCCCTTGCTAATACCTCATTTATCAGGGGACATTTAGTGTTCCACTCAAAATCTTCTGGAGTTACCAATGCCACTAATATTGGTAACTCCAGAGTTCAAAAATTAACCATGGATATAACAGGGACCTCGTAAGTCAAATCATTTTCCACTCTCATTCCAGCCCTTTGCATTTTTCTGGGAATATTTGGCCTCGTTTCAATTATTCTGTGATGGCTACTTCTGGCCACCTAGATACTCTGGGCCCGATTCACAGAATGAACGTACTACTTTTGGCATTCACAGAATGCACTTACTACTTTTGGTATTCACAGAATGAACTTACTCATTTCGGTATTCACAGAAGTTAGGACTACTAACTTTAGGACTCCTAAATGCCTTCTGTGAATACCGAAAGTCTTAAAATTAGGATTTTTCTCAATTTAGTAGTAGTAAAGTTAAGACTCCTAACTTTAGGATGCCTAAATGCCTTCTGTGAATACCGAAAGTCTTAAAATTAGGATTTTTCTCTATTTAGTAGTAGTAAAGTTAGGACTACTAACTTTAGGATGCCTAAATGCCTTCTGTGAATACCGAAAGTCTTAAAATTAGGATTTTTCTCAATTTAGTAGTAGTAAAGTTAGGACTCCTAACTTTAGGATGCCTAAATGCCTTCTGTGAATACCGAAAGTCTTAAAATTAGGATTTTTCTCAATTTAGTAGTAGTAAAGTTAGGACTCCTAACTTCAGGATGCCTAAATGCCTTCTGTGAATACCGAAAGTCTTAAAATTAGGATTTTTCTCTATTTAGTAGTAGTAAAGTTAGGACTACTAACTTTACTACTACTAAATTGAGAAAAATCGTAATTTTAAGACTTTCGGTATTCACAGAAGACATTTAGGCATCCTAAAGTTAGTAGTCCTAACTTTACTACTACTAAATAGAGAAAAATCCGAATTTTAAGACTTTCGGTATTCACAGAAGGCATTTAGGCATCCTAAAGTTAGTAGTCCTAACTTTACTACTACTAAATAGAGAAAAATCCTAATTTTAAGACTTTCGGTATTCACAGAAGGCATTTAGGAGTCCTAAAGTTAGTAGTCATAACTTCTGTGAATACCGAAATGAGTAAGTTCATTCTGTGAATACCAAAAGTAGTAAGTGCATTCTGTGAATGCCAAAAGTAGTAAGTTCATTCTGTGAATCGGGCCCTCTGTAATTACAGCTAAAACAGTTTTTCCTAAAGTCATAAACAATTCAGCTTTTACCAACATTTGCATGTTTTGGCTGCATTTGTTATGTTTGACATTGAATATATATGTTTTCATGAGTGGATTCAGCCTTTTTTATCCTCTGTACACGTTGTGTATTGCTTACCTGAATGCTCTAAGGTATTTTGTGTCTTAAATTGATTTACAACCAACAGTGCACCTTAATCAGGAAATTAAAATGATTTATCTGTTGTAATAAATCTCCCTCAGAATGCCAAATAATACCAAATCCTTGTTTAAGTTTGGAGATTATACACTGTTGTTTATTAAATAAAGTTCATATCAAAGCATCAAGAAAGGAAGGTGTTCATAGAGGAAGGGAACATGAACAGAATTTGCAGTAAGTGACATTACCAGTCCAAATAGCTATGATGTGTTAAATGTTTGCAATGACATTTGCTCTAAGGTTGTGTTCACAAAACTACAAAGTGTTCTTTCTGCACTGCTCAATCACAGTAAATTTCAATGTTTTCATTAAACATGGAGTGCAAATGTATAGCCAATGTAATTATATTAGAATAGGGAAACATTGAGGGAGTAGGTGATGAGAGTGGATAAAAGGCAACCATATTTTCAAAAAGCTGAAAATGCAGCACAATACAATATTATCCATGGTAGGATATTCGATGTGATTAGTGCAATTTCTGAAAAGATCTGCATGTAAATTGAAGATAAATGCATACAGACAAAACAGGTCTATCCTCGAGAAGCAGGTTAAGTTAGTACCATTTATTTAGACAATAACAACAGCTGTTAATGGAAGGTTTAAATGATTTGTTGTCATACCAAGCTTCAAACTTTTGACCTGTATATTTCACATCTCTGCATTCAGTTCATATATAAGTGTGATATTTGATGGATTGTATTTTGTTATTTAAAGTAGATATTTATATTGCATGTACTCATTTCCTTTTGCTAGATTAGCTGCTTTTCAGCAAACTTAACCATCAAGACGGTTTCAGGTGAATCGCTTCCTGCGGAAACTGCTTTGAACATAAGCATATCTGATTGCTAAAACTCTCAAACGTGTATGAAAACTCATATAAACTGATGCCAAAGCTTCAGAAAAGAAATTTGTAGTTTGTTAAGCATCGATTCACACCAATATTCTGGTATTTCAGGTTGGGTACAATTTGATTCACTGCTGAGAGACCTGGGGAGCCAGAGACTTCAACCCCCCCTGGGTGCCATGCGGCGCTTAACGATCAACCTTCGCTCCAGGAGGCGCCTAATTGACAGACAGGGATCCCGCAGAGCGGGAGCTGTACTTGCTATCTTTTGACTGGCCTGGATGCTGCTAGCCCTGCAGAGAGACCGGGCAAGCCAGGGACTTCAACCCCCCAGGGTGCCACGCGGCGGGTACGCCGCCACATATCAACCTTCGCACCAAAAGGCGCTTAATTGTCAGCCAGGGATCCCACAGAACGGGACCCACGGGGGCGTGCCTGGGCCAAGGGCGGGCCCATCTGCACTCGTCCAAGAACAGAGGAGGCCGGGCTGGGCCCACTCTCTTGGCTCTGTTTTTTCCAGCAGAATCACTCGCCGCATATCTTTTCTAAGTCAGTCTCTCCTTACGTAAGCTGCGGACGTTCAGGTAGGGAGCTATCCTTTTTCTCATTGTTTGTTATCACTCCCTATTCACACACTAACTATTTGGGTGGATTTTTAGTAGGCCACTGGTCTAGGAATTGCCCCCCCCTGAAGCATTTTGGTCAAGTTAGACTGGACTTCCGTATTTCCCTTGTGGTTTGATCTGCCTTCATTGTCATTTAAGTGGTAATCTGACATACTGATAAACTAATAATGGGTAGGCGCAGGGTGACGGCAGGACCCACAAGCAAAGAGCCTTTACCCATTAGTTGCACTATGTACGCCTTTCTTCAGCGTGCAGCGAGTGTCCTGGATAAGGAGATTGAACTGGTTACCACAGATGTTTATCTAGCTCACCCATGCACCTCCATGCATCTATATTTCCAACCACCCCACAGGCCAATACTTCAATTTAGTCTCAGTTTTCTGAGGTTGTTGAGTTGAGCTGCTGACATCTGGGTCGAGTGGTATTGTCCCTCTTTCCCCGACAGTTATCACCCAGCGTACTGCACTTTATCCAGTTCTCGTTCCAGCCTCCGGATCTGGACTAGGAAATCCCCTTGGCAATGGCTCGAGTACAGGAGGTGCAAAAAGGAAGCGCCCTTCGGAGGGGGGGAACATGCAAACATAGTAAGAAAACCGGTCCTCAGCCAATTCCAGCTGCATACCCCGTAACCTTGAATTTGGATGCAATCTCGCTAGATATGCTTCGAGCAGCACTATTGTCAGCTTTGGACACTAAATTGGACCCTATCTTACATTTCCTTGCTACCTTGGGAAAGAACCTCAGAGCATTAACTGTCTCCTTGCAAAGAGACCGTGCTCTCTACACCACAAGTCTCCCCCCTTTAAGACCTTCGACCACGACTATCACCCCTTGTTCTAGTGGCAGCGGTTCGGGGTAGGAAGTGTGGGTTTAACTACTGTTGCCCAGCAGCCCAACACTGAGGTATCTGTCTCTACAGTACCAACCAGGATCAGGTCCAGAGCCCATTCCACCTGATCGCTTAAACTTCTGTAGGGGGGTCATTACCTGGAATTCTGTCTCTCTTCCATCCCGCCAACCTAAGAGTGATAATGTTGGTGGTTTGCATCATTACAGGCAAGATGGGTTTGATGTTACACCCCCTTCCCGCTGTGTGGGCTCTATCCACATTCCTCCTGAGTTCACCCCCCTTGTAGTAGTATAAGAAATGTACCACCTCTTGCACCCAATAAAAAGGAAGACTTTTGCCAGTTAAAGACAGGGTGGTTCACTGGCTCAATTCTAATGTTGCTCACAGTCCTAGGATGGATAATCAAATCCTCATGGTGCGAAGGACTGAGTGGGTTGGTGGCACTAATAAATCTTGGCAAGGGGACTGTATCATTGTTAATTTTAATAACCCTTTTACTGTAAATCACATCTTAAGCTTAGTAATGCAGTCCGATTATAGGGGTTGGAACTCTGAAATTTTGGCACTCCTATTAGGTTTCTTTTATAGACCAGGCAATTCTAACCCGGGGCCGGACCGCAAGTGGATTCCCGTGGAGGGCCACAGGTTCTGCATGGAGGGGACTGCAGGGGTAAGCACTGTGAATAGATTTGCCCAATTGAGCACGCTGGAAGATTGTGATTGACACTGTACTGGCTCGTTGGACTCTGTTGTCCACGCATCACAGCGGAACGATCCATCCCCAGAATATGTACAGTGTAAGAATGGAGGGTGCAAGTTCCTTTCCTGGAACATTGAGGGGGTGGCAAGTAAGATAGACAGCCCTGGGTGGCTGGCCTTTGTGAAAACATTTTATGTGATCTGCCATCAGGAAGCCAGTGACATTGAGAGCAATTACCACTTGAACGGCTATAAAACTTTTTTTGTACCAGCAACCACGTGTGTGTCAGGGAGAGCAAAGGGGGGCTTATTACATTTGTCTCATTAGCGGTCCCCGATATTCCAGCATCTGTGCTTCATGCCTCGCCCAATGTACAAGCGATGTTGCTGTTGAGTGGCAAGAGTAGACTCTTGTTGGTAAATTTCTACAATGCAGGAGCGATCTTGAGGGTGAGGATAACATAACGCAGTTGGGGGTAGCATTACAGGGTTGTATCTTGAATGCTCAGAACTGTCATCATATATTTTTAACATGGGATTTTAATATCCACATGTGTAGGGATATCAGAAAAGGAGGATTGGAAGCCATGGGTTGTGCACGTCAATCGGGCCTGCACATGGGGCATACCCCTCAGGGTAGCGAGTTTAACTCTTTTTTGCTTGAATTTGACCTAACATCAGTCATGTACAAGTTGCCCCGAGGGAAAATCGACAATGTCCCCACTTTTATGGGTAGAGGGTGTGAAACTTTTATAGATTGTAATTTTGTATCTACCCCTTTCTTTTCTTTAGTCATAGACTTTTTATTCAAACAAGTGAATTTAGTGACCATAACCCTATTTGCATTACCACAGGCTGGTCCTGAGTACCTGGACATTCTGATAGGGGCGGGGGAGGAGGCCCTCTCATAGTGACCACGGTAGGGAGGAGTTTAAAATGGGAGAGCATAGCACCAGAGTCATTTGACGAGTCCCTCACAGACCAGTGCTGCAGGGAGCTTGCTACCTGTCTCGATAGCGAGGCGGGTGCCTTGGACATTTTGGGTGCTTTCAGCACTATGTCCACCGTCATCCAGAGGCTACTGCATGCCCCGGACGGGGGAAGCGAGCCTGCAGGTGCAAGATTGTTTGATTCTGCATGCTCTTGGGCTTCTAGTAAATTGAGATAGGGTCTGAGCAACAAGCCCTGTGATACGGTGGTGGTTAAAGGCCTTCGCAGAGCATAGAACGCTGCGTTAGCAACCCATAAGGCCATCTTGAAGGACAAGGCCTGGTCAGATCTAGTGGAGGCAAGTACTTTGCGAAATAGCTCTAAGTTCTGGGCTATTATTAACAACCCATTTCTCTCAGTAGAGGGAGCGCCCTTATTGGACGCTCATATTACAGAGTATGATTGGGTTCATCGTTTTGAGGGTATCTTCCTGCCAGACTCCATGCCTATTGAGAGGCAGAATAGGGTGGTAGGCAAGACGGACCTCGTCTTCTCTGAACTAGAGGTTAGAGCAGGCATTCTAGGCCTGACAAATATTAAAGCCCCGGGGTAAGATGGGATTCCGCCCAATCTTTATATCGGCCATATAGACACCTGGGTACCCGTTCTCACTGCTGTTATTAATGCCTCTACCCAGGCTGACCACCCTGATTCTTGGGCCTTAACGACCATTGTCCCGATATTTAAAAAGGGCGACCGGGACAGCACCTTATGCTACAGGCCATGCCCCTCCTGGATTCCGTGGTGAAGGTGGTAGGCCACATGATTCTCAATTGATTGGCATCTTGGGAGGATCAAAGTAATGTCTTCTCTGAGACACAACATGGGTTTCGCCCTGGTCGTTCCACTGTGGAGCAGTGTCTTAATCTGTTAGGGTTTGTGCACAGCAAAGAGCATGTCCCCTCTCATTGCACTAGTGGTCTCTGTAATAGCTATCTTTAAACATACTACTGAAAGCCTTTATTGTTATCTCAGCTCCTCCCTAAGACTTCTGTGTATGTTGCTCAATGTGTTCACAAGTTTGGACATTGCTGTCTTGTTTGCACATTGGACCTTGCTTTTACCAAGGCTTATTTAGAAAACATTGGACCTTGCTTTTACCAAGGCTTATTTAGAACACTCCTCTCTAGGCCATGTGTTACTTCAACTCATTAGCATAATAACTGAAGCTCTGCATACCTGCTTGTGAGAACCACACCCAGTTCTTCGAACCACACCCAGCTCTTCAAACCACACCCAGCCCTGTCTATAAAAGGCAGCCCCTGAGCCTCACCCAGTGCTTGTGCTCGTCTACCTCCCACTTACCTGAGAACAGATCCTTCAGCACTGCCACTCCTGCTCTCTCCAGACCTTCATTGACTTCAACGGGTGCAGCTTCTGGCTCTTCCTTCTTCTGGTTTCCGGCTACTTCTTTCCTCAGCCCCTCTTCTGTCCACTGCAATCGACCTGCAAAAGAGAAAGAGGTCCAGGTTAGACTGATCTGTATCCCTTTTCAGCAATAAGTAAGTGCAAAACCTTTTATTACCTGAAAGAACTTTATCGGTAATTTTTGGATTCATGTAAAGACAATTTAGAACAAGATATCTCCCACGAACTTTGTGGTTCAAACCCTTTGTTACAAGAATACTTTGTGGAACTTTGTGAAATAAACATTGTTTTACATGGAACTTTTTTAAGAATGGATCAGAGGAAACCATTGACAGCAAGGCAAACAGTAAATCAAGGACTTGCACACATTACCTGCTGTATTTTGATGTAAAAGTACAGTATTTGTTTTATAAAAAGTCTGGAAAAGTGAGTTTGCTATTAAGAATTTAGGCTTTAGTTATATTAAGGTGTATGTTAGACGTTGGTAATTCTGATAATGATATTCGTTTGATTTTACAGAAATTTTACAGTAATAGAAAGCACATCCCAGAACAGTAACACATTCCAAACCTGGAAGCTTGAGACCAGGATCCAAGAGTTACTTTTAGAAGAGAATTTCTAATAAGATTAAGGTTTAGCCAGGAACACATTTAGGGATAGGTTGCACTTATCTGTTCTTTGTTTATGTTTCATTAGGCACCAGTTTCTACAGAAGTCAGAGAGGGCTGCAGATTTTAGCAGCTCTTCTACAGTGGAAACGCAAGAACGGTGTTGTCTCTCTTTTTTTATTTTATCCTCTTCCCCCCTTCCCTTGAGCTTCTGGTTCTTAGTGCACTGTTTTAAAACTAGTGTGCTGGAAAAAGCAGTTTCAGGGTGGGGTCGGACTGTCTTCAACCTCCATCAGAACTGAACAGAAACTCAGGTGAGCTGGGCTTTGATAGAAGCACAAGCCTTCAAAATATTCAGTTCTGTTGGACGATGAATGCCGGGGAAGAAACAGAGGGCATTGATGCCACAGATATGGCGCAGGCCCTAAACGAGGACTTGGCCCATAATGAATCAGTGTCTGGCATCTTGCAACATATGCAAGAGGAAATAGAGAAATTAAAGTTGGAAAACACCTTTTTAAGACAGGATTTAAGCAGGTATAAACCTAGGGAATCTCAGTGGAACACAGCTTTTACACCTTTGTTTGAAACCTCCTCAGAGACAGGGGTGCAACCAAAACATGCAACTCCCACCCCCCCCACCCCCGTTGAGGTTACTGTTAATGTTCCTAATGCTGTGCCTTTAGCAACACCTGAACGTTTTCATGGAGATAGTAACAAATTCCATGTTTTTATCAATCAATGTCAATTACACTTTGTTTATAAACCACAACAGTTCCCTACTGATGCTATGAAAGTGGCATTCGTCTTGTCTTATTTGGGCGGTACAGCAGCCAATTGGTCAATTCCTTTCGTGGATAGAGATGATCCCATTCGCCATAATCGGAATCAATTTAAACGTACTATGACCAGCCTTTTTGCAAAACACACTTTTATGCAGGCAAGCGACAATGAGCTTTTAAATCTTAAACAAGGTAACAAGGATTTATTGACCTATCTCACTAGTTTTAATTATTTACTCACTGAGACACGTTGGCCAGAAGAAAAGCGTGTCTCTCTTTTTTATAAAGGTTTGAAAGACGAGTTAAAAGACGCGCTGGCTCATATTGTTGATTTGCCAGAAGACTATTCTGACTTTGTAGATTTAGTTGTGAAATTGGAACACAGACTAGGAGAAAGAAAGGGAGATAAATCCAAACTGGAATTGCGGTTAACTTTTATTAGACATGAGAAGAAAGACACAGATAATAAACTCCCTGAACACGAGCCTAGGCAAATAGGGACACTCAGAGGTCCACTCATGTCAGAGGAAAAAGAAAGAAGGAGAAAACTTCAATTATGTTTATATTGTGGCAAGGCAGGACATTTTGCCAGAGAATGTCCAGTAAAACTTAAAACTTCACAAAAGGGTACTGTTTCCTCTATCTCCTCAACTGAGTCGGGAAATGATGAAGCTCGACAAGGGGGGAGGTTACTTGTTCGAGAAAACATCTTAATCAAACCTCTAATTCTGCAGCCTTCATGGTACTGCACAAACCTAGACATTTCATAATTCAGATCTTTTTAATTGTTACTACCCAAGTTAGACATTCTCTCCCTATCCTACTGGACTCAAGAGCAACAGGAAATTTTGTGGATAATAAGTTAGCTTACACATTAGGTCTTCCTATTTGCCTAAAGCCTTGTCCAGAAGCAGTATGTGCAGTGGATGGGTCGGAATTGACCTCTGGTTTAATCACAAAACAAATAAGTCCCCTTGTCATGGTCTGTCAAAACGGGCACACAGAGATGATTAGCTTTGATCTGATAGATACCCCTAATTTTGGCTTGATTCTCGGGGTACCCTGGTTAACAACTCATAACCCAAAAAATGATTGGGTGAACAGAACAGTTACTTTAGATTCCTCATTCTGTAGAACCAATTGCTATCAAGAAGCAGGTACAGAACAGAGCTCAGTAATACACTGTGCTAGTGTTACTCAAGACGAACCAAGTCTCCCTCCTGAATATTCTGACTTTAAAGACGTTTTTGATACAGTGAAGGCTAGTGTGTTACCCCCACATCGGTCATATGACTGCTGTATAGATCTCATCCCAGAGGCCCCTTTACCTAATAACAGAGTATATGCTTTGACTGACGAAGAGACCAAATATTTAAGAACCTATCTAGATGACCTACTACAGTCTGGGTTCCTCCGACATTCCACATCTCCGGTGTCATCTCCACTTTTTTTTTATCCCGAAGCTGGATAAATCTCTGCGTGCGTGTATCGACTTTAGAGGACTAAGGGCCCAATGTAGGTACCAAATACCGGTCGCAAACGGCCGACTTTGGCCGTTTCCGACCGGTATTTGGCCTACTGAGATGTAGGGGACCTTTTTTTGTCCGATTCGGTATTTTACCGATTCGGTAAAATTACCGAATCGCAAAAATACCGAATCAGTAATTTTACCGATTTTTAAATTTGGGATGTAGGTGGGACTACTTTCTGTCCCACAGGCCCTTCAGATTCGGTATTTTAACACCCAATCCAATTGGGTGTTAAAATACCGAATCCAGGTGTGCATGCACATGTGTGCATGCACACCTATGCCATGTGACAGACAGACATGCCCTTAGGGCATGTCTGTGTGCCACATGGCTCACATGCCTGTTTTGGGGGTGCTAGAGGGTGTCAATGTGACACCCCCTGCACCCTTGCACAAATCGGTAATTACCGAATCGGTAATTACCGATTCGGTAATGCCCATTGATTCCTATGGGCTTCAAGGCCCATAGGAAGCAATGGGGGATACCGAATCGGTATTTACAGAATCGGTAAATACCGAATCTTACAGATTCGGTATTTACCGAATCTGAAATACCTACATCTCCCCCCCTCTAATTTACCACTTCATAAATACCGATTCGGTATGATTTGGTATTTATGAAGTGGTAAATGTAGATTTACCTACATCGGGCCCTAAATAAGGCTACAATAAAAAATAAATATCCTCTTCCTCTAATACCTGTGTTGTTGGATCAATTAAGACATTCTACTGTATACACTAAACTAGGTCTGCGGGGAGCTTACCACCTGGTCTGAATAAAAGAGGGGGATGAGTGGAAGACAGCTTTCAAGACAAACTTTGGTCTATTGAGTACACAGTAATGCCCCTTGGATTTTGTGTAATCCCCCTGCGGCCTTTCAATTCTTTATAAATGAGTCCTACACAAATTCCTGGACGTTTGTGTCATAGTATACATAGACGACATCCTCATTTACTCTAAGAACCCGGAAGAACATACCCAACATATTCGTGCAGTATTATCAAAGTTTAAAAATAAATCATCTCTTTGCTTAATTAGAAAAATGTACTTTTAATGTCAGCAAAGTGGACTTTTTAGGATACTGCCTGTCACCTCAAGGAACAATTATGGATGAAAAGAAAATTAGTGCTATTACTGATTGGCCAGAACCATCATCTGTGAAGGATGTTCAGAAATTTCTGGGTTTCGCCAATTTTTATAGGAGGTTTATTTCTCATTTTGCAGACATTGCAGCCCCAATAACCACCTTGTTGCGGAAAGGGCAACAATTTATTTGGTCTGATGAGGCGGCTCACGCCTTTCAACTCCTGAAACAAAATTTCACTACAGCCCCAATTCTGAAACATCCTGATCCTGACTTGCCATTTTTTGTCGAAGCGTATGCTTCGCAAGTAGCTTTAGGAGGTGTTCTCTCTAAACGAGATGCAATAGATGGCCAATTACATCCTATAGACTTCTATTCCAAAAAGTTATTACCAGCCTAACAAAATTACACTATTAGCTATCAAAGTAGCCTTTTCTGAATGGAGGCACCATTTAATGGGAGCCAAGTACCCTGTTACCCTCTTTTCTGACCATAAGAACCTACAGTTCTTTGGATCACTAAAAGCATTAACTCCACGTCAGATGCGCTGGTTAATTTTTTTAGTACATTTGACTTCGTTATAACCTATAGACCAGGTGCACAACAAATTCAATCTGATGTGTTATCTAGATACGGACATATCTCAGACATGAAACAAGACAAAATAGGAGAACCCATTATTCCTCCCCAAAAACTTTTGGCACCAGTACAACAGAAGGATTTCATCACAGATCTATATAATGCACACATGCAAATGGCACCTCAAGATTGGTTTAAGGATTCCCATAACTCAATACAACGAGGTTTATTGTATCACGACAACATGCTGTTAGTGCCCACCACAGAATTACAAACACAGGTGATAATTTGGCATCACGCCTCACCGTTGTCAGGTCATCCTGGCTGGGTAAACACCCTGGAAAATGTGCGAAAACACTTTTGGTGGGACAATATGAGTAAGGACATTAAACAATTTGTCACTACCTGTCCAGTTTGTGCAAGACATACATCTTCTCATAAGGCCCCTGATAGTTTGTTAATACCAATGCCATCACCCAAACAACCTTGGCACACTGTGAGTGTAGACTTTATTGTAGGTTTACCACCAGTAAAATCCTTCACAACAGTATTAGTGATAGTGGATTTATTGTCTAAAATGGCACATTTTGTACCATTACGGAAATTGCCAACTGCAGCAGAATTTGCCGGTATTTTTATAAGAGAAATTGTGCGTTTACATGGTTTGCCAAGTAAAGTGGTGTCAGACCGAGGTAGCCAGTTCAACTCTAGATTTTGGAAAAAATTATGCGAAAAACTGAAAATAGATGTGGCATTATCCACTGCTTTCCATGCAGAAACAGATGGACAAACTGAACGACTGAACCAAACCTTACTTCAAACGCTACGTTGTTTATTGGCTGATTATTCTAGTGAATGGTTGGAAGCTCTTCCTGTAGCAGAGTTTGTTTATAATAATACTGAGCATGCAGCTCTACTTTGCTCACCATTCTATTTCATGCAGGGGTATCATCCGAGAGCTATACCCATTTTATTAGAAGATTCCCTGTTGCCTACAGTAAACAGATAGATTAACGAGATTAGGTGACATACAAGACAAGGCCAGGAAACATTTAATAAAGTACAAAGAAAGCATGAAAAGACAAGCAGACAAACACAGATCTGAGGCCCCAATGTATAAAATCGGTGACAAAGTATGGCTCTCCACAAAGAACCTAAATATAGAGGGATCCCGAAAGCTGCAACCACGTTTCATTGGACCCATTAGTATAACTGCCATAGTAAACCCGGTAACAGTAAAATTGGACTTACCAAAAGAATACCCAGTACATGCTACATTCCATTGTCCTTGCTTAAGCCGTACAACCCAAATACCCGACCCCAACCACCACCTCCACCCATACCAATTAAGTGAAATCTAGAATATGAAGTGAAAAGCATAAAAGACGCAAAAAGAATTCATGGACGTCTGTTTTATTTAGTAGAATGGAAAGGATATGACTAAACTGAGAATTCATGGGAACCAGCATCCTATGTACATGCCCCACGGTTGATTAGACAGTTTTATCTAAAAAATCCAGGGAAACCCCGTCCAGTAGGAGGGCCTTTGAGGGGGGCGACTGTTAGAGTTTGTGCACAGCAAAGAGCATGTCCCCTCTCATTGCACTAGTGGTCTCTGTAATAGCTCTCTTTAAACATACTACTGAAAGCCTTTCTTGTTATCTCAGCCCCTCCCTAAGACTTCTGTGTATGTTGCTCAATGTATTCACAAGTTTGGACATTGCTGTCTTGTTTGCACATTGGACCTTGCTTTTACCAAGGCTTATTTAGAAAACATTGGACCTTGCTTTTACCAAGGCTTATTTAGAACACTCCTCCCTAGGCCATGTGTTACTTCAACTCATTGGCATAATACCTGAAGCTCTGCACACCTGCTTGTGAGAACTACACCCAGTTCTTCAACCACACCCAGCTCTTTGAACCACACCCAGCTCTGTCTATAAAAGGCAGCCCCTGAGCCTTACCCAGTGCTTGTGCTCGTCTACCTCCCACTTACCTGAGAACAGATCCTTCGGTGCTGGCACTCCTGCTCTCTCCAGACCTTCATTGACTTCAACGGGCGCGGCTTCTGGCTCTTCCTTCTTCTGGTTTCCGGCTACTTCTTTCCTCAGCCCCTCTTCTGTCCACTGCAATCGACCTGCAAAAGAGAAAGAGGTCAAGGTTAGACTGATCAGTATCCCTTTTCAGCAACAAGTAAGTGCAAAACCTTTTAATACCTGAAAGAACTTTATCAGCGATTTCTGGATTCATTAGACTTTTTTGTATCTAAGGTTGAGGGCATCCATCAATCTCTTGCTTCCCTTCCCTCTCCAACTGATTCCTCTCTACACGGTCCGTATTGTAATACCTCCACCTCCCCCACTGAGTTTATTTACAACTGGACACCATTTGATGACTCTTCCTTCCTATCCTGCTTAAAAAGCATCAGGTCTGGATGTCCGCGGGACCCAGTCCCCATGAAGATACTCAAACAACTTGACCTTGAACCACGAAGATTCCTAATGAGGCTATTAAACGTCTCGCTCACCGAATCTCGAGTGGAACAGGACTGGAAACATGCCATGGTCGTCCCCCTGCTTAAAAAATCTGGTGCTGACATCACAAATCTTGCCAACTTCAGGCCTATATCCCTGCTGCCAGCCTGTTCTAAAATCCTAGAACGCCATGTTAACACCCAGCTTAATGAGTTTGTTGAAAACATGGGATATCTCCATCCGTCCCAATCAGGCTTTCGCGCTAATTACTCCACCGAATCCGCACTCCTAGGGGTAACTGAGCGACTCCGACACGGTATCGATGGCGGTGAGACCTTTGCGCTGATTCTTCTTGACTTAAGCGCTGCTTTCGATACCGTGTCCCACTCCATCCTATTGGAGTCTCTCGGTTCCCTCGGTGTTGCTGGATCTGCGCTCGCCTGGGTGTCCTCATTTCTTAATGAGCGCACCTTTCAGGTTTTCTCAAACAAAGCTGAATCTGCGATTCATTCCTCTGCCTACGGCGTCCCCCAAGGGTCTATATTGAGCCCTCTGTTGTTCAATATTTACATCAGACCACTTGCTTCCATCGTAGAGGACGCCGGTCTGTCTATATACTCATACGCAGACGACACGCAGATTGTGTTCTCTTTGTCTAGCAGCAGGGCTCAGGACACCTCTGCCCTCAAAATCGGCCTCTCTCGCGTTGCAGCTTGGATGCAAATGCATCTGCTAAAGCTCAACGGAGACAAGACCGAGGTGATCATACTAGGCAAACAAAAAGATCTCTGGGGTCCACGACATTGGCCCAGTGACATGGGTCCTCTGCCTACCCCCGTGCCTGTTGCTCGCAACCTCGGTGTCCTAATCGACGACAAACTCTCGATGAGGCAGCAGGCAACTAAGGTCGCTGTGATCTGCTTTAACACCCTTCGCTGGTTGCAAAAGATCATATGGATGCTGCCTGAGTCCACTCGTAGAACTGTCGTACAGGCCCTTGTGATGTCCCATATCGACTATGGCAATGTGCTTTATCTAGGAGCAGATAAAGCTACAATCAATAAACTCCAGGTTGTACAGAACTCAGCCGCCCGCCTGCTGCGTAATGTCCCAAGGAGAATGTCCGCAATGCAGGCTCTACGTGACCTCCATTGGTTAAAAATCTCGGATCGAGTGGCCTTCAAAACTTTGTGCATCCTCTTCAAAATTCGCCAAGGCTCCGCTCCGGCCTACTTGCACAATCTTGCGCAGCCATATCAGCCTGGCCGCCTTTTGAGGTCATCCAACAGTGGCAATCTTGTGATTCCCAGAATCCGACTGGCAAAAATGGGAGGCCGTTCATTCGCATATCTGGGCCCCAAGATGTGGAATGCTCTCCCATTGGCGCTTAAAACAGAAACCAGTCTTCTGGCTTTCCGCAAAAAACTGAAGACCCTCCTGTTCTAGTTCCAGATTCCTCCGGTCTAGTGTCTCCCTCTTGCAATTACTTGTTTTCTGATTTCTCCTCCAGTCTATCCCTGGCGCCGGGAAACCCACTGCGGGTAGCTGCGCGCAATATAAGTTCAATAAAATAAAATAAAATAAATGTAAAGACAATTTGGAACAAGATATCTCCCACGAACTTTGTGGTTCAAACCCTTTGTTATAAGAATACTTTGTGGAACTTTGTGAAATAAACATTGTTTTACATGGAACTTTTTTAAGAATCGAACAGAGGAAACCATTGACAGCAAGGCAAACAGTAAATCAAGGACTTGCACAAATTACCTGCTGTATTTTGATGTAAAAGTACAGTATTTGTTTTATAAAAAGTCTGGAAATGTGTGAAAAGTGAGTTTACTATTAAGAATTTAGGCTTTAGTTATAGTAAGGTGAATGTTAGATGTTGGTAATTCTGATAATAATTTTCGTTTGATTTTACAGAAGTTTTACAGTAATAGAAAGCACATCCCAGAACAGTAAAACCTGGAAGCTTGAGACCAGGATCCAAGAGGTACTTTTAGAAGAGAATTTCTAATAAGATTAAGGTTTAGTCAGGAACACATTTAGGGATAGGTTGCACTTATCTATTCTTTGTTTATCTTTCATTAGGCACCAGTTTCTACATAAGTCATAGAAGGCTGCAGATTTTAGCAGCTCTTCTACAGTGGAAACGCAAGAACGGTGTTGTCTCTCTTTTTTTATTTTATCCACTCCCCCCCCCCTTCCCTTGAGCTTCTGGTTCTTAGTGCACTGTTTTAAAACTAGTGTGCTGGAACAAGCAGTTTCAGGGTTGGGTCAGACTGTCTTCAACCTCCATCAGAACTGAACAGAAACTCAGGTGAGCTGGGCTTTGACATAATCTGTATCTCATCTTGAATAAGTACACAGTGGCTCGCACCTGTCCTATTTACTTAGCCTTTATGGACCTGTCATCAGCCTTTGAACAGGTCCAAGCTATGGTAGCAGATGGCATCCGTTGGCATTTATAATAACATTATATGGTTTCAGAGGGATCTCCATTGAGACACTAGGGCAGTAGTACGCTATTCAAAGGACATGAAAGTGTCCCGCAAATTCAATATAAAGCTGGGGGTGTGTCAGGTGTGTATCCTCGCATCCTTCCTTTTAAATTTATACATTAATTCCGTAGAGGCAAAGGCAAAGCAGACCATCTTTAAATTAGGAGGCTCATCAATACCTAGAACCAATGTTTTCTCCTTCTTGGGAGTAGTTTTTGACGACTCCCTGAGCTGGTGCTCCCTGATTAACCGCAAGAAAGGGGACCTAGTGAAAGCATCAGCAGGCATTTTTAACTTTGCCAGCAGAGTGGGAGGAAAGTCAATAGGGGCCCTGCTGAAAATTTGCCTAGAGAAATGTATCTCTAAGGTTAGGTATGGGAGTGAGATATGAGGTCATATTGAACTTGGGGCCATGCACAGCACAGAGCCAATTTTTGTCAAGAGTTGTCTCTTCAGCAATGTACTCCATTTTATGTTGTTCATGAGGAATTGGTGATGTCTTACCTTGCTGACAATCTAGCTTTTCGTTCTTTGTCTTTGTGGCTCAAAAGTTAGTCGAAGCAGGAGAATACACTTAGTAAAGACATCATCTGGGATTGTTTTACACTTGATCACACCTCACGTATCCGATGGCTCCAATATATAAGAGTTAGCCTTGCCAGGCTAGGATGAGCTGATCTTTACACAAGCCCAGAGGGAATTTGTAAAAGGGAATTTGTTTGGGCCAAGGATGTTTTTTTTTTAAACTGTCACCGTGATAGAGAGGATAAAGAGCTGTGTAATCCGAGCGTGCGAAAATTCATCATACTGAAAACTGTGCCTACCACTGAGCCCCATCTTTTAGGGCTCAAAAGTACCAATGACCGGTACCTATTGACAAGGTTCCGGCTCGACCTCTTCCACTACTTATTGGCATACCCCCAAGGCTCCCACAGAGGTCAGTACCTAATGCCCTGTGGTTGCAACGGTGAGTCTCCTCAGGACATGATGCACAATATTTTTTGTACTTTTTATGCTGTACCTAGAAAGTTACTTATTATCCCCATTTAAAAAAAATTGGGGTTTTGGAGGGTGAGACCAGCTTTTACCTTTTTACAACTTCTATCCAGCGATACTGTTTGTGCACTCTTAGTTTTTTACGGCAAGCCGTTAGACTCAGGAAAACCTGCAACGAACATCTGCATTGCACATCATGCATTTTATATTGTGTCTTGATTACTTGGATTTTAGCTTATTTGTAATTTTATAACTTGCATGGTACCTTGTAGGCTGTTTTGACTTTAATGGTTTTATACTTAAAGCTGAATAAAGTTTCTTAATGATGATGATGATTTACTTAGGACCAGTAAAAGTTTACCAATTAACACATAATATGCATACATTTGAAGAACTGTGCTTGGATAATCCTTGCTTTCCTTCAGTGAACACGTTTACAAAGTACACACGAGTCAGTTATGCAGCATGAGGCAGAAAATATGCAAAGACTAATTTATGTTCAGTGTGCATTTAATTCTACAGTTATCATATCTTTGCACAGAGAGCATCGGGCTGCAGACTGACAGCCTGAACTCTAGTCGAGGCAAGATCTTGAGCTTTAAACCAAAGTAGTCAGAAATTGCAAAGTACAGTTTAGTTATGGGTCTGAAAAAAAGTGTGCATTTTTTTACCCAAAAGATGGGTTTTACATTCTATTGGAGGGACATGACTTTTGAGGGGTGCTTTTTTTTAACTGTTTTCCAGGAATGTGTTTCAACAATAATACTCACATATACTATTCAATAGACTCTGATTGGAGTTTATTTGCTTGATTTAAAGAAGAGCCTCTGAATAAAAGAGAAACCAAAAGAAAACTACAGGCAACATTTCATTTGAAAGTAGCTTAAAGCAGTAGTTGCCTAATTTTAGGTTTGCTAACGTGCATTCACCTATTCACCACCTTATTTGGGCCAATTTTCTTTCTACCACACATTCAATTCCCAGAGCTGTAACTCTTAAACAGTCACTGTGGAGAAGAGGCCATTGCAATGGCCACTTCTCCACCGCTGATGCCTTTTGGTTACATTCTTTATTGAAATATCAGGCTTTGATATTCAGATCACCCTTTTAGACTTTCAAGCCTTCCATCCACCAAGTGTCTTTTCTTTGTAGAATCCGCCTGATGTTGCTTTGGAGTTGTGTGACTGCACCATTTGTGGAATGACTCTGACATTAGAATTTGTATTTTTTTTGTTTTAAAAACAAGTGTGCCTGAGGTGAAATCAGAAAGAAGCTGGAATTTGAAAACTAAACTGACTCTAGCCCCAAGGTAGATGCTGGTAAGTGTGGTACTCTCTGGTCTGGAGCAGAACATCACATAAGCCATGTTGCCTCTTTAAATGACCAGTGCATCCGGGGAGCTGCTTGTAGGACCTCAAAAAGAATGGGGACCAAGGTGAAATACATAAGTGTTTGATCTTTGGCAGTGCTTTGTGTTTAGGCCCCACATGGTTGTGAGTCATGTCATATTCTACGTGTGTTCCTTACCCATTGCTTACAGGTTTCACAATAAATGCCTGGCAGGTGAAGTAGGCTATGACAGGGCCACGATTATAAGGACATGTATTTATGCTCTTAAGTCAAAGACTGAAACAAGTCATGAACCAAAATGAAATTGCTCAATATGTCTAACCATTAGTATTCCTTCATGTCTGAAACACTATTTATATGTAGGGCATCTTGAAATTGGAATTGTAGATAATCCTCGCCTCACTCTCTTTCAATTACGTTTATATGCTTCTTTGTATAAGCTAGTCAGTCAAATCCTGATTTAGATTTGGCTATAAGAAAAAAAGGGTGTATATGGGGTTTTCTTCTCTGTATGCAATTTTCTTCATAACATTTGTAGACATCATTTTCTTACTTTGATGCCAGCGCTAATGCCACTTTTGGTTATCTAGTCATGAATGTATGTGCATTGGTTTTAAATATGACACTAGTTCTATTAAATTAGACAATTATTGAAGTATTCTACAACAATATAAAAATACTGAATGTATGAAACTTAAGTTCTTAATATCTGACCTCACCAAGGGCCAGATATACTAAGATTAAGAATAGGGATATCCTCATTTCACTTTCCTGTGAATCACAATTAGGAAATCCCTATTCCTAATGTATGTAACTCTTTTGAGCTTCATTAGAGATTCCTCATGGATCGCAAATAGACCTACCTCGTGCTTAATATTGAGGTAAGGCAAACAAAACAGGTGATGGACAGAATGTGGATCAATGTCACACATTCACCCCAGTCTAAAGATCTGGGCCCAAATCCATCGTTTTTTTGCACTCCACACCACCCTGGGTTAGTGGTGTGGAGTGCAAAAAAACGATGGATTGATCCACATTCGGTCCGTCACCTGTTTTGTTTGCTAATATTGAGGTAAGTCGCAATTTGAGACCCACTAGGATTAGCTGCCATCACAGCGATGGTGGACTGTTTGGGTCAGCAGACCACCATGTCTGTGACTGCTTTTAAATTAAGCAATATATTATTTAATGCAGCCCATTTTCCCTATAAGATATTGGGATTCATTTAGAAAGAAAAAAATGAAGCATTTAAGCCTAATTTTTTAAGAGTAGCCAGTGGTCCGTGGGGCCACTGCCTGCTCTTAACAAAGATTGTTTTAACATTCTCAAAGGGGAAGGGGGCCCAAAGAGACCCCTTCCTTGGGGCCATTCTCATTTGCGAATGGGTTGCCACTACTTTTTAAATAGTGGTTAAGTATTACTATTTTATGAACGGAATGTGGACGCAAATAGATAATGCATATCATACAGATTTGGTATTTGGAAAGGGGCGCCCAAAACAGTCCCCATCCAAATATGAATCACAAATGGAAATTGAGATTCGGCAATACGTTACCAATTATGTATTCTAAGTGATAAAGGCAATATAGATGTTATTCAGCATTCAAAAGCATCCAAGCTAATTTATTGTGAGGTTATCTTGAATCTAATTTTGATAGTTTGGCTGGGCTTCAGGTTTAACCAGTATGGAACTTCTAAGGAATAGGCTAAATTCAAAGGGTGCTTGTTAGGGTTAATTCAAAGGCTTTTTCATAGGATCACGCTATTTATGTTCTTCAATGAGTTCTTTACCTAGGCTTTCAAGCCTTCACACCCCTTCCATGTCCCTAGTTCCTGATTTTCAGGCTCCTTGCTGCTTGGCTTCAATTTGACAATTTGACAAGTAGTCAAAGTAGGTATTGTCTGTGTTCATTTCAGCATTTATCTCAATGGATAATATTTCACTGGGTAACTCAATGTAAGCCTTTGGAGTAGCCAAGGAAAGGAAACAGTCTAGGCTTTACTGTAGTCGGTATTATGTCTATGTTGATAACGTAATGTTGTGGATGTCTCATCCAGTTGCAGCTAGGTGAAGGAGTGGAGCATGCTGAAACAGTGCAGGTTGCACATGGCCCATCCATTTCTCCCTTCACATTATTACCACAGAGTCTTGTTTTTTTAAATTTAGTATTGTTGCACCGTTTGAAAAATTCTGACCTTTTTTCCAGGAAAGTACAGTCCAGGAAAGACCAAAGCAAATGCATGTCAGGCATAGAACCCTAGCCTCAACATGGATTCCGATAAGTCTGGGACTAAAATTGCTCAGGCAGCACCAGAAAAGGAGTGCATGCCCCCTTTAAGGGGCCGATTCCGATCCTGGAAAAAGCTCTCCGATTAGCAGTACGGAGCGTTTTTACCATACGAATCCTACCTTGCAACGTCCCCCGTACGTACGACGAAGTACGATTCATACCAGGAGCAGGACTCCGTACGAATCGTACAAAGACCGTACGACTCGATTCTCCGCATGATTCTCCCTCGGAACCCGCTGTACGCGACATCTGTACGGATCGTGGCTGCTTTTTCCGACCCGGCAAGTACCATTTGTGTCGGGTTGTGCCCCGTATGACCCTTTTCCTACGAGAGCTGAAAACAGATGTAAAAGCAGAGTTCGCCCTGAAACAGGTATGGAATGCCCCCCCCAGGTGCGGCGCGTATCCCCCCATGATCGCAGGGGTACGGCACCGCACTCCATGTTCGCTGGGTGTACGGTGCGTACACCCTGCGATCGCGGGGTGAATTTCAAGGGGTATTGCATATTTGATCCCTGATTGCTGGGCACTTAGGGAAGGGCGGTCATGTTTATACCCAAGAATTCTTTAAGGCAGGGAGTCAGTGAAATTTCTTCACAATGAAAAGACTCTGCCAGAATGACTATTAGAGGGAAATATGTTTCTACTTTCTTTTGAGAGTAAAATGGAAACACACTAACTGCTAATAGATCCTTCCTAACATCCTGTCTAAAAACCTTAGTTATCTGTAAGGCTTCATGAGATTTTCATTTTTCATTTCTAATGCGACGATTGTGGTGTTTAAAAAGAAAGGTAAATAGATACTGAAATGGGGTCTTATAGGCCGATCTCATTACTGAATTCGGACAGTTAAATGTATTCTAAATTTATTCTAAACTTATTGCTAAATGGTTAAATGATTTGATGCCGGGTCTGGTTCCGTTAAGACAACACAGGTTTATACAACATAGAGAGGCTACAGATCATATACGACAGATCATATCTTTGCTGGATTGGTCACAGGGTATGCATTCTCCTAACGGTGTGGCCCTGTTGGACGCTGAAAAAGCGTTCAACAGGGTCTCATGGAGTTTTATGTGGTCAGTCCTGGCAAGGAAGGGGTTTCCGCTGGAATTTGTCAGGGCAATTCAGACAATGTATATCCACACGTCTGCTGTTATTCGGGTTTCTGGAAAGACATCAGCGAAGATATTGATAGGAAGGGGGACGAGACAGGGTTGCCCCTGTTCCCCCTTGCTGTTGCATTGTATATTGATCCCTTCATCATTACCCTGGAGAAAAATATGGCAATTAAACCTGTAAGATAAATAATTGTGATTTTAAAGTTTGTGCCTATGCGGACGATATCGCAGTACTGACATCAGATATTAGCAACGCATTACCTAATATTATAGAGGCCGCTGAGATGTTTGGCCGGTTTTCAGGCTAAAAATTAAATATTGAAAAAACACAGCTTATTCATTCAGAGGCCGGCCGCCCAGAGAATATCAAGTTCGAAAAGGAGGCTACCTATTTAGGTATTAATATCACAGATAAAGTTGAAGATATCATCCCTGCAAACGTGGACCCAATTATAGCTTCTTCTAATAAAACATTAGAAAGAATAAACAATTTACAGCTTTCACTTTTTGGGCGTAGTAATGTACTAAAAATGCTTATTTTTCCTACATTTTTGTATTTATTTCAGGCTATCCCCTTTCTTATATCCACCAATTATTTTTCCAGAATAGAGAGAATGTGCTCTAGATTTCTCTGGGGGTATCATCGAGCTCGGAGAGCATTTAGAAAATGTATGCTGCCCAGAGAGATATTAGGGTGGGGTATTCCGAATTTTCAGTTTTATCACTGGATAGCGATATTACAGCATATGGGGGTGTAAATATTACCGGAAGATCTAACTGAGGATTTTTCCGCCCCATCTATATATGAGATGCTTTTGGGTACTGAAGCAAAACAATGCTTAAACCGCATTGTTGAGCCAAGCTACTATAAGAAAACAACATTTAATATCTTTTATACTGCCTATGTTATTTGGAGGACAATAAAAAGAGATTTGGAATAGGCCCTAATTTAAATCTATATACTCCTCTCCAAAATTGTTCTTTTCTTCCGGAGATATTTAATGACCGGGTAATGCTAAGGTGGCATAATTTGGGGATCCGTAAGCTTGGGGATTTGTTACAGGGGAATTATTTTGTTTCTTTTGATTATCTAAGGAAGGAATATAAGCTACATAGCACTGACTTTTTCAAATACCTCCAACTACGAAGCTTTTGCGAACAGAAAATATCAAAGGATATGATTGTATTAGGGAAAATCGAGATTATTGAAGCGATTAAAGACAGGTATAAAATGGGGCCCTTATATCAGTTACTTTTGGAGAAGGTAGAAGATGACCTAGTGGTTAATGAAGCAAAATGGCAAAATAAATTGAGTACCGAGCAAATTAACCTTGGGAGAAGTATAGAGGTGGCTATGAAGGTACTACTGAATGGTTATTTGAAAAGTCAACATTTTATGTCTGTTTTTGAGCTATATTATACGCCAGGCAAACTGGCCAAATGGAATTCGGGGCGGGGGACTGAATGTAGTCGTTATGGTCCATAGGCAGCAGATGCTGCTCATATTTTCTTTTTTTCCCCTAAGCTTTCCCGGTTTATTGCTGATTTTAAGTTTTATTTAATGAATAGTCTCGGTATCCGAGTACAATTAACGGCGCCAGGGGTTATTTTTGGATGTGAAGAGAGTACGGCTTATAAGGGCTCAGTTGCAGAAGAAGGTTTTATTTTCATATGCATGTTGGTTTACCGATCATGTATCACGTCTCAATGGCTCGATGAGGAAACACCAAATTTTATCAAGTGGCAAACCAAACTACTGTCTATTCATCATCTTGAGACTGCATTGTACAAAATTAAGGACATAAGGAAGAAAACTTTTGGGTATCAATTATGGTCTCCAATCACTAACTGGATAGGAAGTTAAGGAAAACTGCTGTATTTGTATCTGTATTTGTATTTTTATTATCTTCTTTAAGTATTTCTGTTGTTTTGTTAGTATGTCTATGGAGATCTGTATTTGACCAAAAGAGGTTTTATGTTGTTAGGTTACAAACTGTCTCAATTAAAATGAAGGTGTTTGCCTATTGATATGTAAGTACTTTTGTTGTCTGTTTGCTGCCATAAAATTCAATAAAAAAAAGGCATAGAACTCTAGCCCCAACATGGATTCCGATAAGTCTGGGACTAAAATTGCTCAGGTAGCAGCAGAAAAGGAGTGCATGCCCCCTTTAAGTGTTCAAAGGCTTGAATAAGTTGCATGTTTATTTCCCAGAAAGTAGGTTGTACATGGGGCGAGACATGTGTGTTAAATTTCAAGAGGTATTGCATATTTGATGCACGATTGCTGGGCACTTAGGGAAGGGGGGACATGTTTATACCCAAGAATTCTTTAAGGCAGGGAGTCAGTGAAATTTCTTCACAATGAAAAGACTCTGCCAGAATGACTATTAGAGGGAAATATGTTTCTACTTTCTTTTGAGAGTAAAATGGAAACACACTAACTGCTAATAGATCCTTACTAACATCCTGTCTAAAAACCTTAGTTATCTGTAAGGCTTCATGAGATTTTTATTGTAGCTAGTTTCTATCCGACTTTCTTTGAATAATATGTGTATTCATCCATGTGCTCCCAGTGTCTCAAATGACACTTAGGCTTAGTCTTAAGGAAGGAACCGGTCTTATATGAGTTATTTTTCCTCTACAAGCATAATTTTCAGAGCATAATACTGAAATCACTGCACATCGACATTTCATTGAAAAACTGGCTTGACCTAAATTACCTAAATATCAATGAAATTATATATTCATTAAAGTGATTTACACATATAAATATTGAGTGCATAAAACTAAATTTATTGATATCATTGCACTATATCTGTACATTGTATAGGTGCAGTCAGGACCTGATATTGAAATCAAGATAACAACATCTGACAATGGACCTGACACATATTCCAAACCTCCTCCGGTAAGTGTGATATTGTGAAGATTAACAAGCAAGGTTAAAATGCAATAAGGGTATTCAAAATCACAACACAACAAAACCCAAATATCCAAACAGGGATGCTTTCAATATATTCTCTAGGAATAGATAAGACTCTTAAAACATTGAAGAGATTCTTGGGATCAGCGAGCTGAATGCAGAGGTTACTTTTAAGAGGTATTCACATGAACTAGAAGTCCTCTTTGCAAATCTTTGACCCCTTCTACTGAGATTAATGCTAATGTTCCCGATTACTGGGCCTCTTACTACCTTGCTCAAATAGTTAGATCTGTAAACACATATCAACTTCTGTCTGGAGAAGTGTGGCTCAGGGGTTAGAGGAGGCAGACCCGGAAGCTGAGATCAGTCCTGGACCAGGGTTCAATTCCCCGCCTCGGCGGGTCTTGGGCTCAAAAAAATTCCACGGACTCGAAAATTCTCGTTCCGGTGCCTACTCAACTCACGGGTTCACACTCTGCGACTCTGGGCAATAGCTTGCTTAATCTCCACTACGGCCCCTCGCGGCGGGATGCCTGGCTTTCACCTTGTGGATACCCTGCTGGGGTTATCTCACAGGGAAATACCAGGATGGGTTCCCAAGACAAGCGCCTTGATGCCTTCGGGTGATACGTGCGCTATATAAATCGCAATACATTTACATACATACATTACATTTGTCTTAAGGACATTGGTTTGTCTGTGGCTAACATGGTATAGTCAGAGACAGAGTACAATGTACAGTAAAACGCACACAGGGCAATAGGACAATGAAATAGATGGTAATCATTATCTATTCTACATTCAATATGGGCGCATGTAACTATAACTGCTCCTAACTAGGTACCTTTTTTGTGCCCGCTCCATTTTAAATTAGTGAAACTAAAAGTAATTGGTGGAATGATTGGATTCATATTCGCCGCTGAAAATTCTTGAATTATCCCTAACTACTGCTAATTACCTGGCCCTCATTCCAGTCGGTAGTTTTTTTAACCACAATTTCATCTTAGACAGCCAGACACTAGCCATATTCAACTCGGTCTTGGTCCTGCTGGAATAGGAAGGATAATAAGCAACCCCAGATTGTTTTCAACTTTTGGGCTCATCAGTGAGGTATGGCTTGAATTCAGTGAGACAACGCATATCCATCACACATCGTCATCTCAATTTGAACAACAACATCTGATGGGCAAAATATTTATATTAATCTCAGCTATTGCTATTTACTGAGGATCACATGCCAGTCTATCCTTTTTTGCCCACAATGCCAATCCAGACAGGGGCCAGATAGTGGCTAATAAAAATTCCTTCAATCACTTTGCTTTTTGTTCCACTCTGAAAGCAGGAATGATGTTAGCTACTTTATATGATGGATATATTGTTGGTAATTCAATATAAGTTGAATATAAGTTGCTTGACTAGCTATAGAAAAGACAACAGTTTTTCTTGAACTTGCTCAGAATGCATTATTGTTTGTAGGTACTGAGACTATGTTTAGAGCTTGATGCTAGGAAAGTTAGCTCTGCTCTAGTTGTCGCCATGTTTAGGTGTAGGAACTCTCAAATTATACAGGTTGGACACTGCATTACTATTTGTGTCTTGAATACAACTATGGTATATCTCTGTTCACAATGATGCAACTGTTTATTGTTTGTTCTGGATCAGCACATGGGAGCTGAAGAGGAGACCAGAAAGAATCCATAATATGCTAAGTAAAATAGCACTAGCCCCTAGGTGGATGCTGGTACGTATGGGACAGCATGGACTCGAAATGGAGAAGAAGAGGACATGTGCATCACTTTGAATGCTCAAATCCTCTGAGGAGTTTTATGGTGGGGTTGAAGAAAGTGAGGTGATATTGGGCAAACCTAATGTGTTGAGTACCAGAGGATTTGCATGATTCGCCCCTAAATGGCTTGGGAACTTGGGGCAAGATGTGTTTACATTCCAGAAATTAATAGTGACATGGAGAAAGGGAGAGCTTTTCACACACATTAATCCATGGCAGACACAATATTAGAAAAATGCGTTTTAAGTTTTTGAGACCAAGAGTGATACATTTCATGAAATGAATTGATGAAATAACACACAATGCTTTGTTTTGACCTATGCTTCAAACTAACTACCGACATATACTTTCTGATTTCCTGTCTGAAACATGTTGATCCATTTAGATCGCTTTTCGGTAAATTTAACCAGATAAGTCTAGTTCTATGTTTTTGAAACATGTTTGGGATAAGTAAACCAAATGAAGCATTTTCTTTCTAATTCCCTAATACATTTTTTTTTATTTATGTCTAACTTATCTTCACTCACTATCAGTGAGATGAGATGAGGCGCTCATATACCAGCTCCTCATTTTCAGAACACTTGATACTTGCTTTCAAGTGGACAGATCATTCCCAAAAGCCTAACAATAATTCAGAAGAATTACATTGTTCCTATTCTGATTGGCTGAAGGTATTTCTACTCTTAAATCTCTTCTTCACACTGATTCATATTCTTAAGCAGGAAAGCTCTTTTTAGGCAAAGATGCTTCTGTACCACCACAATATGTAATTTATTGTGACTAATTTCACTGCATCCATTAAACTGCAATCTATGCATTCTGATAGTTGTGTGAATCCATGTTCCCTGCTTTGCTATCTTCTCCCTGCACATGGGCTCATCAATGCCAGCAGATGAAGATACTTTCTTGAAACAGGTATCATTGGCTCTTGTCTACATCACTAACATTCGTCCCGAGCTGTCGGTTATCATCAGCAATTATATGCAAACATACGCAGAGTGATATGTTATTGAGTAAGATTAAAGAAAACTCTTCTTGGATGGTCTACATAGAATAAATGTATAATAGTGTAACTACCACTAAGTAGGGATCCTCTGTGTAACTGTTGCACTTTGAAGGAAAAGATGATACTAGTTAACTCAATGGCTGATTAGATTCTTGCTTATACTATATTAGTCTATTGATGAGCTGTTTGAAAGTCTCTAGATCACTCAAGCATTAACAAAAGGTTGGGTTTATTCTACTGAACCTTGCATTTACATTCAGGCTTGATGCTCAGAAAGTCTGCCAAGGTTGATTCCAATTGCAAAACGAATATGCTGGCAAACATTTACATTTGGATGTGACTCTTGTTTGGGTCACTGGTTTTGCTTTATTCACAATTGCAAAACCGTGCTTTCTTTTTGGCTGGATAGGTAAAACGTTGCTATTTGTAGAACCACACTGACATCAATGTTTGACCTCTTGTTTTGGCAGGCAATTATGATCAAAGCTAAAATGAAACAAATCCAGATCAGCCGTAGTAATCTGTCACTAGCGCCAAGGTGGATGCTGGTAGGTAGGTGAATGTCTTGAAAGGAGCAGACACAGAAAAGTATCCACATTGCTTTTTGAATGCTAAAAATGTAAAAACACACTGAGGGATGGGCAAAGTTTAAATGATAAAGCACCCAAAATGACTGCCATGTTCTTGTGAGATCCAGAAATATTGTGCAATTCCTTTGTGTCATGAAAAATTTGAAAGTCTTCCACTGCAGCCTTCAGCAAGAGCTTCGAATACTAGGGTTGTTGCAATAAATATGTGGGTGATCCTTAAATGCTCACAAAATGCAATGGATTCTGAGTGTACAACCATGGGAAACCTAGACAAGGGTTTCCCAGGGAGCAGGAGATGGATTTCTGGTCCCTAGTGGTGTTTCATGTTTGTGCACCATCTGGCTGGGATGCCTTTTAAACTAGTGCTGTTTTATGCAAGAGGAATTACTGTTGTGTAGTTTCCATTAATCAGTAGGAACTGCTCAAATGTGAATGACATAAACTTTGGGATGGTGCCAGACTGAATCTGTGCAGCTCCGCAGAATATGTTGTCCTTAGACCAGCTAGCTCACAGTGCCACCATAGGTCCCTCTAACCTAGACAGGAGGTAAACAATTCTGGCAACCAGTGACCATGAAAACCCTGTTCCCTCAGGAACCATGGTGACAGACCTATAAACCTTTGCTCATAGTCTTGTGCTCTCTTTTACTCAGAGAAGTATACAAAGAATAAACAAAGGGATGTTTTCAATGTTGATTGAACCAAAGTGATTCTTGTATTGAATATATGTGCTGCAATAATCAATAGAAGCAGATGATAGTTATAAAGAGTATCAAGACAGAGGACAATACAAAATGTTCCACCATCTTGCTGCTATAACATCTATCTGCTAGCATTTAAAATAATATGACAGTCTCCTACTATGCAGACCCTAACGTACGTGTCTAGGGTGTGTGTGTATGTTATGCCAAGAATCCCCTTACTGATGATCCAACCCCCATTACCTAGTGGGTAAGAATGTAGAAGACCGTTATGGTTACGAACTGAACACCCCTCATGGAGATGTCAGTCAGCTGCTGGGTGAAACCTCAGCCTGTGGGGACCTCTGAAAGTCAGTAGAAGTTCCTCTTTTGATTATGCACGATAACAGATGTTTATTTATGGAAAAGGGCATCCTTGCTTTGGGCTGAGATTGTGTTCAGGCTGCCATTGTTTGTATTCTGCAGATAGTGTGACCATATGGATGTAAATAAACACATTTGCACACCATGCGTGTAGGCCTTGTACAAAATGGCAAGGTAATATGATCGTTTTTTTGCTCTGTTGATTCATGCAAGCAAGGTCGGTGCTTCCTGGAAACAAACCCAAAGTGTCACAAATGCAAATGTGTGTCAAAAGTCTATGCGGGAAGTGAAGGCAACTTTGGGAAAGATCCATGTACATGTAAAAATGGCAAGATTTTCCTACTAGGCCTGACTGGGAAACATGACATTACAGGAGACTCCAAGCAAGCCCAGCACAAAATTAAAGATATGAAAGACACACCCTTGTAAGTAAGTATTCTTTGAGTTGTGTTTAAAAGTGAATCAATTAGGTGCAGCAAATTGCTAGCTTGGAAAGCCAAAAAGGATTTGCTCCGGAATCAAATTAAGGGGGTTAAGACTTCAGCCACGGGGTCTCTAATAACTGAGAGTAAAGGGATAGCAGAAGCCTTCCACACCTTTTTTGAAGATATATATAGGGAGGATTTACACCCGGGGCTAGAAGAGATAGAGGGATGGCTGCTGGAGATGGACCCCCTCGCTGAGGATTTGAAGGTGGTGCTAAATAATGACATAACGGTGGAAGAGGTGGTCAAGGTTATTAAGGAGAGTAAAAGAGGGAAGGCATCAGGACTAGATGGCCTCCCTTCTGAAGTCTATAAGATTTTAGTAGAAGAATTGGCTCCGGTATTGTGCAACTTATTTAATCAAATTTTTATGGGTGGAGCAGCTATACCGTGTACATGGAATGAGGCTATTATTACTTTGCTACTTAAACCTGGTAAATCCCCTAGATCACTAGATTCGTATAGACCTATAACACTGCTTAATTGTGATTATAAGTTTTTTACAAAGATTCTGGCAGATAGGTTAAGTCTAGTAATTCCTAAGTTGATAGACCAAGATCAAAAAGGCTTTATTAGGGGTCGTTATTTAAAAGAACTAACTTTTGCTCTTATTGGCAGTATAGATATGGCAGTTACAAACCATCTGCCCTCGGCGGTAATCGCTTTAGATGCCGCCAAGGCCTTTGATCGAGTTAATTTTGTTTTCTTAAAAACTCTTTTACAACATCTTAACTTAGGAAAGAGGTTTACTGACTCTATCCTTTCGCTCTATGATTTCCCGACATCCAGGGTTTTGGTTAATGGATTATTAACTCCACCCGTGCAAATTATGCGCGGTACGAGACAAGGGTGTCCTCTGTCACCATTATTGTTCAACTTATATATAGAACCACTGGCTTGCAGAATAAGGAGCTCAAACAGGATTCTACCTTTTGGGGTGGCAAATTGGTAAAAAAAAATAGGCCTCTATGCAGATGACATTGTTATTTTCTCTTCAAATTTGCATGGCTCTTTGGATGCACTGATAGATATTATTAAGGATTTTGGAACTGTCTCTGGTTATAAGATCAACCAAGAAAAAACTGAGATCATGGCTTGGAACTTACCCACAGAGGGGTTGGACATTAAGACGGATATGAGATACCTGGGGGTAAGGGTTACTCATAACATTGCGGATTTGGCTAAAACAAATTTCTTTAGAGTCAAACAAGAAGTCTCAGCCATGCTTAAAGGATGGATGAATCTACCTTTGTTGTTATATGGCAGAACAAATTTAGTGAAGATGATGATCCTGCCAAAGGTAACTTTTTTGTTTGAGGTTATTCCGCTTGGATTTCGAAAGGAGTGGTTAGCCAAGCTCTAGAGTGAGATAGCTTCTTTTATTTGGGCATCAAAGGGGTCACGACTTTCGTGGAAAAAAATAAGAAGGAGGCTTTGTAAAGGAGGATTGGCTGCCCCGGACTTGCAAATTTATGCATGGGCTTTTGGGTTGAAAAATTGTAGGATGCTATTGGGTACCCGCTTTCAGTCACCAATAGGGGATTTATTTGGTGTGATGTTAAAGAATGGTGGTTATATTGATTTTGTTTTTTTGTATAAGTTCTCAGATCCAAAGTTTTTTAAAAAGATTAGGCTGAAAGTTCTATATGATTTGGCGGAAATGTGGTATAAGATTAGGAAATTCCTAAAGATACCTTATTTGAGTTGTATGGCTCCAATTTGGGACTCTCCAGGTTCTCCGCCTTGGACAAAGGACTTATTGGCAATTTCATTGAAGAGAGAGGGTTCAGTTCGGAGATGGAATGACTTGTTTCAGGAGGGCAACTTGTTGGCATGGAGTGAATGCCAACAAAGGTGGGGGCAAGTTCTTTCAAGGTATAAATACCTACAGATTCAGAGCTGGGCGAAGAGTGCTGACATTCGAATTGGGATACAGAATGACTTTGAGGCAAAATTGGCGATGCAGGGGTCTTTTAAGAAGGAGGTGGCCTTGTGGTATTGGTCAATGTTGGAGATGGAAGATGGCCCCTTCTCACTTCCGGAGGTCCTGTGGAAGCAAAGCTTGCCAAAGATTGCAACAGAAAACCAATGGCAAGTATCTATGGCTATATTATACAGAGTGGTTAAACCCGCGAATTTAAGAAGAAACCTTCTGTTCACAATCCACAGGGCCTACTGGACTCCGCGTAGATTGACGAAACTTAAATCAAGTGGAGTGGTGGAGTGCGCAAAATGTAAGACCCCCAATGCCGATGACCTCCATATGTTTGTCTTTTGCTCGGAAATAAGAAGCTTTTGGCAAGATGTGAGTAACTGTCTATCTCAAGCTCTGAACCTACAAATAGAGGTAAGCCCCGAACGTATAATTACTGGGAGGAATGAACTAGAGGAAAATAGAATCAATGACAATGTGAAATTGATTTTTTATGCTATACTACTGGCACGTAGAGAACTTTGTAAGTTGTGGGTCTCCCCCCTCTCTCCAAATGTTTTCGACTGGATAAAGTCAATGAGATATACAGCTAAATTAGATATGTTGAATCACACCAGCAAAAAAAAACTAACATTTTGGGCACCGTTTCTTATACATTTTGGGTGATTGCCATATGGGGAAATTTTGAATTGTTATGAATCGTTTATCGAACAAAACAACATCAATCCCATGATTAAGCCCCACGCCTATCTCGCTAGTATTTGGGCTGACACTCAGGTTCCAGGAACGAGGATTAGACGGGCACACCGGACGGGTCAAATGGCTATAAGGGCTTGGATAATACGCTGGCCGGTCTCGGTAGAGGTGAGCCTGATATCTCTTCCTCGATATACTAGCGTATGAGATACAAAACACCCAGCAGGTGGAACAGTTAGTGAACTGGGTGGCGAGTCGGCAAATGAGGATAAAAAAATAAAAAAATAAAAAGTGAATCAATTAAAGGTCTACATTTCAATTGTTCAATATGTTCACGTCAAAAGACCCTTTTAAGGCATCATTGGAATAGTATTGAATCAAAGCTTTACTCTTTGCAGTTTGAACACTATGTAAACCCAGCAATCCTCAGCTACTGGATCAAAGACCTCTTGACTCAAAGAAACAAGTCGTATACTATGGTGTATTCTTTTCTGTATGTAACATTGGTCACATTTTTTGTTAACAGTTCCCTAACTTTGATTAAAAGGCTAATGCCACATTTCAGTTTATCAAAAAAGAAGGGAGGTCTCCTCACAGTTCCGATTTAGGGACGAGGAGTGATAGACAGAAAAACTTGTTTTTAATTGTCTATTGATAAACGTGTTTTCATTGTCTCTTTATAAACTGTATTTTATTGTTATTGATGTGTATTGACACATTTTTTAAATTTCATAGTGTGGCACTGTAATCTGCAAATTAATATTTCGTACTGTATGGAATAAATTGTACAAATTTTATAAGATTCTTTTGTTCATTTGTATATTTTGAATTTAAAATGTGGTTTGCTTTTGTAAGGGTTTCTTGATAATAGTGGTATACAAATAACAATCCATTGTGTGGTATTAAAAGGGATCTGTTCAGTTTTTCTGTCTAATGCCACATTTCAGCAACTTTTAATGGGAAAATTGTTTTGTCCTCGTGCATCTGACAGTAGGTTGTAATTAATTTACAAACTTGTGCAGGTACTTCATAAATATACAGAAATCATGAAACTAAAATTGTTAACATCCTTGCTTAAAATGTATCCGTTATGCAGAAGCAGCAATCAAAAGTTAGTGACATCTGCAATGAGGACCACACTTATGAAAATACATTTGATAATGGATCTGATACTATTTTCAAACCTGATGAAGTGAGTATACAATTATGCAAAGCCTCACAAAATGTCAAAGTCCAAATTGAGATCATGAAGTATGGTGAAACAACCACAGTCCTCTAAATAAAATAGGGCCATTCAAAATATTCTTTAAGTACTTATCAACTGTTGATAAAATGGCTCAGCCCACTCGGAGGGAGATGAGCAATAAATTACTTTTTTTTCTCTCAGAGTATTTTTTATTAGGCTGCCATGTGTTTTGCACTCAGTCTTTTCAATGGCTGATTCTCTACTGCCTCTTAGCTCAATTAATTCATAACTGCAATTGGACTGATTAGTCCAACAGTACTATCAATATGTCAAAGGTTTTATCAGAAAAACAAGACAGAGTCCAGGCTGGTGCACGCGAAAACCTCTTCCCTGCGCCTATTCTAAAACCAAATCCAATTTCTATCAGATTAATTTTATGGAGATTGCTGCTAAACAGAGCAGGTCAACACAAAGTCTGCTGACGGTAACATATCAAAAATCAGTTGCTCTTTGATGCTATGAATATTTTGAAGGAACAAGTGCTTAATTTGTAAAAAAGGAAGAAAAAAAAGGAATAAGTGTCAGGGCCCTCTTCAGGAGGTCACATACCACAGTTGGCACCACCCATTGCCACTGCCAGCACTGCCTATGACAGTATCAACATAACTATTACCCTTCAGGATTTGCAAAGCATGAACAATTACCAGAGGGCGTCAAGACACTGGGGGTCGTTGGGAAGATTAATCGAGCTATTGCCCACAGTCACATGGTGTTGGGCTGACCTGCCTTTGACGCCGGGAATCGAAACGTGAGCCCCGTGTTCCGGAGTCAGCAGCCCTGGCTGCCGTGTCACACCTCTTCCCTACCTCTCGTATTAGTTGTTTTTAATATATGTTGACATATTAAACAACTGTTGTTCTGCTCATCTTTTAATTGCACAAATAGCATAATGCAAAAATTCCCACTTGACCTGTATTGCTTCAATAATGGGTCATTATACTACCAGTTACTCCAAAAACAATAACAAGGAATACAATGTATATGTTTTTATTACATTTTATGTTTATTTTTGTTTTATCTCATTTCAACATCATTTATGTTTATGTTAGCCATGCAAATGTATATTTTTCAATACAAAATGTTTTACATAAAAAACATTTGATGTATAGAAAGTGTATATCAATGTGTAATATTATGTGTTTATGTCTTGTATATATGTAAATATAAAAAGCTTTTGTGCCAGCTGTCATAAGTATCAGGGCTGAGAATTTAGTGCTGGTGCGAATCACCGTAAACTACCGGCTCAAATTAAGCACTGGATGGAACGAATCCTGCCATGTCACAGGTTTTCCAGACAGCTTTTGCTTTCCTGAAATATTTCAATAGAATTTTCACAAAGTTCATGAGATTAGGGAAATGCTTTAGAAAAAGGTTGACATAAATGTTGGCAGAAGACATGTTATTTGCATAATGGCAAATACCATAATCATATTTTACTTATTGTCTTTCTGAAGTGTTCTAATGCTGTGTAATCTCTATTGAGAGAGCAGCAGTCTGCAAATTCATTCCAGACCATCACTAAGCGCCTTGGCCTGAAAAGGCAGAATTATTAAACACATAATTATAAGTGTAAACCTGCCTAAAAAGTAACCAATATAATTCAAATATGGCATAGATTTCCCATCTGTGCAGGTGAGCATAGTACATTTCTTGATTGCAAAGTTAAGAGGAAAGCGTATCTGCTTACATTTTTCTAAAAAATATCATGGATTGCAGAGATTGATTAAATAATTCACATGCACAAAAATCAAGGTGGTGGGTAAAGAATGTCTGTAGAAGGTGTCTCATCTGCCTGCCTTTCCAATCCATATATTATATGCCTCTTTTTTTAGTGTAGGGGTACATGGTTTTCCTGAAGGAAGGGACCTTTTTCATCTAAAGAACTTGATGGGGGTTTCTGTTGGAAGGGGACCTCATTGGTTGACCATTGCAAAGACTTATGTGATACCCAAAATTCCGGCAGAAATTGCAGCAGACAAGAGGCCCAATTTAAAATGAACATCCCCTCAGCACTCTTTGTGGCACCTCTTCTGTAAATCATGGCTGTCATGAAAAGAAAGGCCTCATAATATCTATGACATTCTAGGAGATATTTTACACAACATCACTCAATTAATCAAGCATTATGGGGCCGATTCACAGAACTAACTTAAGACAAAATCCTAATCTTACTACTTTTGGTATTCACAGAAGGCATTTAGCAGTAGTAAAGTTAGGATTTTGTCTTAAGTTTGACTTAAGACAAACTTAAGACAGACTTAAGACAGAGTCTTAAGTCTGTCTTAAGTCTGTATTAAGTCTGCATTAAGTTCATCCTAAATCTGTCCTAAGTCTGTCTTAAGTCTGTCTTAAGTTTGTCTTTAGTCAAGCTTAAGACAAAATACTAATTTTACTACTACTATATGCCTTCTGTGAATACCCAAAGTAGTAAGTTTAGGATTTTGTCTTAAGTTAGTTCTGTGAATCGGGCCCAAAGTGTATAGCGCAGCTAATCACCCAGGAGGGTATCAAGGTGCTGAAGATCTTGCTGGCATCACTGACATTTTTATATTGAGTACTACATATATAACCCCTGTATAGGCATATATTTCTATCCAAGCATTTGTTATGTATTTTCTATATGCCTTGTACTCATTCCCTCCTCAATGTATACAGGTTGTACAGCTCAGAGAAAAAAAGATGTATATTACTTGATCCACAGTACTGTGAGTAGCAGACACAGCTGGATCATAATAAGTGGCCACTTTCAAAACACACTTTTACCTTAAATCCTGACAATGCCCAATCTCACTGAGGAATATACACTGTCAATTGAAAATCCTTCCAGATTTTCCATAGACAATACCATTTCCTTTTTAGTACTCATATTTTAAGAGCAGTCATGATACTATTCCACCCACCAGTACAGAACGCAGCTGACTACCATGCAAAGTAAGATGAGTCTTTAGACATTACATTAGATATGCATGTTTCTCATAGGTGCAGTCCTATTTTTATCAAATGAAATAACTTTTCTTCTGCTACATGGGCATCATTTGCCATATTTTAGGTTAAAAATGAATTGAGATGGTGAATTTCACAGTCTGCTTATCTTATATTATTGTGCTCTCCATTTGACAAAATATTGCAGTACGTTCGACCTGAAAAGCAAGTTGTTTTTGACTAACCTGTTTTCTTATATTTTAAACTACATAATTTAATATATATGTGCTTTGAATCAAAAACCTAAGGAAATCCAATGTAGACTAACAGAGACAAACTTCTTTGCGTGAATGTCCAAAATTGGCACATTACAAACACATCCGGAAATAACTAATGGAAAATTTGAACTTGTGTTTTTTATTTTTCAGTCAAAATTGTTTTAGCTATGCTCCCAAACAAAATCAAATTATATTTTGATCGCATCACCATTGAGTGATTTATTGCAAAGAGATCAGGGTCAGTCAAGTATTGATTAGACTTAACGCCCCAATCTCTGTTGCAATTTCATGAGATGCACCTTCATCATAAATAATTCTTGTTATAATGCTTCAGTATTTCCAGAGAACTGTACTTTGAAAAATCCTCAGATAATTTATGAGACGTGCCACAAAGTTAATTAGACTACGGAAATACGGTAATGAAAGTTGATAAAGAGTGTGGTGATAAAATATTTGATATGTAATTAGTGAAACATGACAATAGCAAAGTAAATTAATTCTTCTTGTTGACAATCTGCAGTATTGTAAAGTTGAGAACAGAAGGCAGAAGGGTACATGCAGAACCATGACCATCACTGTCTGGCTTGAATCGAGTAGGCAGAATAATATACCTCATAACACTGCAAAAGGAAATATGCTTGTTAAGGAATCAATAGCCTTGACATGCAACTCTCCCTTCCTAGATGCACAGGTATGATAGATGTCCTGTTTAAAGTGCAAGAAGGTACATATGTCACTGATTTCCCAGCTGTGCAGGTGAGCATCGTACATTCCTTGCCTGGGGCGTAAGGAGAAACACATACCTGCTGATAAAGTATCAAAATATCATGGTTTGCAGAGAGATGGATTAAATGATGCACATGCACAAAAATCAAGGTGATGGTTTTGGAGATGGCTGTAACAGTTCTTCTAACATAACTAACAGGGGCTTTATCTGCCGGTCTTTCCATCCATCTATTCTATGCCTTATGAAAATCATGGCATTCCTGAAGGAGAAGGGACCGTTACATCTAAGGAACTAGGTGGGTGTTTCTGTTGGAAGGGGAACTTGCTGGTTGGCCATTGTAAAGATTGATATGATGACCATAAGGCCAGCAGAAACTGCATCAGGCATGAGACCCAATTTAGAAAGAACATTCCCTCAGCACTCTTTGTGGCATCTCTTCTGTGCAAGACGACCATGAAAATCATGGCAGTCATGCAAAGAAAAGCCTCAAAATGATTATGATGTTCTAGTAGACATTTTGCACACCATCACTGGCTTTTTCTTTTTGAGTTCTACATATGTAACCCCTATTTGAGGGTATATTTTACATTCATACATTTGTCATATCTTTTCTACAGGCTCCACAGCTTTCGCTCTTTACCGGAATGACCCTTCTATTTTCCATATTGGTACCTCAATGGGTGCACAGCCCCTCCTCAGTGTATACATTTTGTACAGGTCAGAGAAGAAAGACATAAATTATTTGATTCACAATACGATGGGTGGCAGCCATAGTTGGATTACATTATGTGGCCACATTCAAAACCCACTTTTACCCTAAATCCTGGCAATGCCCAATATCACCCAGGGACTATACACTGTCAACTGAAAATACTTCCAGATTTTGCATAGCCAAATATCACTCCATTACTTATACTTCAATGATACTGTTCCAACCACCAGAATTGAAAGCAGCTGATCACTTTGCAAAGTAAAAGGAGACTCCTGATTTGCCAGTATATCTGCATGTTTCTCATACGTCCACCTAAACTATACTTTTGTTTTCTTTTGCTTTAAAGTGTGTTCACTTTCCAGGTATAGATCTATTTCTATCAAAGGGAACAACTTTTCTTCTGCTACACGGGCATCATTTTTCATATTTCAGGATGAAACTGAGTTGAGATAGTGAATTTCGCAGCATATCTATCTTGACAAAATATTGCAGTACATTTGACCACATCAACGTTGAGTAATTTAGTGTTGGAGAGAGCAGGATCAGTCAGGTGTTTGTTGGTCTTAACACCCCAATCACTGTTGCACTCTCATGAGATGCACCTACATTTGTAAAGAATTCTTGTAATTATGCCTCGGAATTTGAAGATTACCGTAATTGTAGAACATTAGTGGAACATGAAAATAGCAGAGTACCTGTATTCTTCTTGTTCACATTCTGCAGTGTTGTGAAATGGGGAACAGAATGCAAAAGCAGAAGGCTACATGCAGAACCATGACCATCACTGTCTATCTTGAACCAAGTAGGCAGAGCAATGTACTCAATAATACCCGAACAGAAAATATGTTTGCAAGGGAATCAATAGGTATGATAGATATTTGGCTTAACATATATATATTTAAAGAGTAAATAAGAAAAATATAGAGGCAAAATATTATTGTAATTTACAGACAGGTGGATTAAATAATCAATTTCAGAAACATGACCAAAACCCAGCAGAGTTCCAGTCTGTTCATATGTTTATTCCACATCTCATCTTTGTTGTCCTTGGCTCTGCCGTTGTGAATACTGATGTGATGGACTTGATGCATTAGGAAGCTGCATCAGAGTGACAGTTCAATTTATAGTTATCTTTCCACTAACATTTTTAGTGATGTCCCTTTTGTGCAAGACAGTGACGTAAATAGTGAAAGTCATGGACAGAAAAGCCTCAAAATGTGGGGGTGTCCTGTTAGGAGTACATTCTCATGACATCCAATTCATTTGTGAAAGTAGCTGTTGAATATAGGACTCTTCCCTTCTTCTGTATATACCCAGTTCCTACATTGCAGTTTCACCATAACAAAATGGCATTTTAACCTGCCATCACAGACATTTCCCCCAAAGTAAATTTAGCCATGTAGGTAGTAACTTCAATTGGTAAAAATCCTGAATTTTGAGGATAAACAGTGTATACCTCTGGAAGAATAAATATTCATATTGCTCAATTACAATACTGTAAGTATTATCCAAATATGGGCTATATAATGATGTCTAAGTCAAACTCATCTTCTACCTTCAATCCTGTGTCATTAACCCATCTCTCCAGGGGAATACCGACAGTCAACGAAAGACATTTTCAGAATTTTCATACATGGTTTTAATACCTTCTTTGGACTCCTAATAGGAGTGCAACAATCATACAATCTCCAGCGAAAGCGAAAGTGAAAGGGTACCTACTGCAGCAGACCAACGTGTAAAGGAAGATGAGTCTCCTACTGGACCATAATGTCTGCATTGTTTCTCATACAGTATCTAAAGAATTACTCTAGTTTGCATTTGACATTACATTAGGGCACATTGTAGGTGCAGATATATATTTAATCAAAAGAAAAAGATACATTCCACAACTTTGCACCTCATTGGTGATATTGCCAGCTTGAAATGAATGGATAAAGGGCCACTTATTTAGAGACTATATGAACCCAAATCCCAAATGGTAAACATTAACTTTAGTCTAAGTTTATTAAATTTGGGTATTCACAAAGGTAAAGTTAAAAGTAGTAGCTTTATGAGAGGGGAGTTTTATAAAGTTACTCTTGTGCGTAACATCCAATGACTTTGTTGGAGTTAGTAAAGAGACAGCATGATTTGTAAGAGTTCATCCTGTCGTCGCATGGGTTTTTTTCATATTGATGTGCTTCACAAACTTTTCTTATCCCTCAAGACCATTCTCTTAGATGTGATGAGATAAGGAAAGGCATTGCAGACATCTTGGCAACATGTGTAGGCAAATGATGCTTGATATATGGGTACATGGGATGAAACATGAAGATAGAAAGCAAGTGTA
Source organism: Lissotriton vulgaris (assembly GCF_964263255.1). Lineage (NCBI taxonomy): Eukaryota > Metazoa > Chordata > Amphibia > Caudata > Salamandridae > Lissotriton > Lissotriton vulgaris. Next base: position 894,646,837 of record NC_141696.1, read on the forward strand.
TTTTGCTTTTTTGATATTCTGCAGAGCAATAATGATGGAAACACTTTAGAAGGAAAGCTAAAATCTAGAAACACTATCGTTAACACAAAATTCTTTCACTACTGTGACCTGATTCAGAAGAAGTTTGAACATCATAGTGGCACAGTAGGCAACAAGCTGGAAACAGGAACCACAACATCAACTGAAGAAGCTGATTGTCAAGATGTTTAGGTGAACATGATCCATTTCTAGCACTGGGGAAAATATGATCAACTTTAATAAGGAAAACATAACTGTTGTAAAAAATAGCATGAAATGCAGACCAAAATCTTCTTTAATTAATTTCAATTTGCAATCCAATGATTGAGATCTTAATTTATAGAAGTGTCTAAATATGACTTCCTGCAAATTATTGTTCATCACTTTTTAGAAGATTATAAAAAGAAGACTCAAATATTGATTTTTAATCGATTAATGGAGAGGGTGAAGTTTTCAGCATAAAATGTTATCTTAATTAGGGGATCTGTGCATTATATCACAGAGTACGTGCCTTTTCTCTCATGTAAAATGTATTTTCCTATGGCATTAAGCATGTCTTCTTCAAATTATTCTTTCTTTAGCTACCACATTAGGCACTGGTGTATATCTCATATAAACTTATAAATACTGTCCTATTCGTTTTCACTTCGGATCTTCTTTATTTCAAAATAGAAGATTGAAAAGAAAAATCAACAAGCATTTGCAATGCTATAGGTCTCGCATTAGGAAAGTTTGAGCTATTGGTCTTGTAAATGACACATTTTTTATTAATGTGTTGGTTTTGAAAATAGCGAAATTAATAGCTTTGTCATTTACAATGCCAATAGTTTTAACTTTTGCAAATGTGACACCTGTAGCATTTGTAAGGCAATATGTGTTGTATTTACGTGACTTAGATGTATTGATATTACAAATAACAATGGCTTTTAATTTTTTTAAATAAATAATACTTAAAAGTTATTGTAATTTATAAAGGCAATAGCTTAAACTTTTGTAAATAAGTTTTGTAAAGATAATGTTCAGTGTATTTTATTGTGACGAAAATCCAAGAACAGAAGTGACATATTAACATCTTTTTGTGACATTTGTAATAAAGCTTGAAACATTGAGAGGACATATTTGAACCAGTTGTTGAATGGTTGCACAGATTGATGCTGTGGTGGCGCTGAGTGATGTTGTGGTGGCGACAAGTGATGCTGTGGCATACAGTAATGCTGTGGTAGCGCATAGTGATGTTGTGGTGCCCCTGAGTGGTGATGCTGTTGTGGGGCTGAGTGATGCTGTGGTGATGCGATAGATGGACAGAGTGAGTGCGATAGATAGATAGAGGGAGGGCGATAGATAGATAGAATGAGTGCGATAGCTAGATAGAGTGAGGGCGAAAGATAGAGTGAGGGCGATAGATGGATAGATAGATAGATAGCGACAGTAAACATCCCGTATTCGAAGAATATACTACAGATAGAGTGAGGGTGATAGATAGAGTGAGCGCGATAGATAGATAGAGCGAGGGCGATACATAGATAGAGTGAGGGCGATAGATAGATAGAGTGAGGGCGATAGATAGAGTGAGGGCGATAGAGTGAGGGCGAAAGATAGATAGAGTGAGGGCGATAGATAGATAGATAGATAGATAGATAGATAGATAGATAGATAGATAGATAGATAGATAGATAGATAGATAGATAGATAGAGGGAGATAGTAAATATCCCATATTCGAGGAATTTACTGTGTGCAATTTTAATTTTGATTCAACGTTTCAATGCGTCTCTTTGAGCGCCTGTGTTATGCTACTAATATAAATGAATTTGCAGATGTTAATCACTGTAACCAAACAAAAGGAGGCGGACATGTGGCCTCTGGCTTCAAAGGCACAAAACCGGAGTTCAGATTTTAGTTCCTGCACATAAGCAAAGCGTCTTATCTGACAGTTTTGTGCTTTCTGAGCGGGCGGACACAGTGAGTGCTGAGAAACCGGACTACCAGTGTGCTCATTGTTTTGACTGCCTCCTTACAGTTTTTTTTCTACCCAGCCATGAAGTGAAGGCATCTCAGCAAGTTAACTACACCACATATTTCTGCGTGCAACAAGAAGTATCTGGGGTCTGATTCCAGTCGGGGTGAGTTAGACGTTTATCCTATTTTGACCAACAAAGTCAGTTTGAAATGGACAGTAAAATAATTAAAAAACACTTCACACCTTCTGCTGTGGGCTCAGAGATGAGAAAGGACAGGGAAGGAAGGCCCGGCAGAAGAGCTGTTATGTCTGATGCTTGTGGATGGCTGACGTTTGTGGATGTCTGTTGCCTGATGTTTGTGGATGTCTGACGCTTGTGGATGTCTGACGCTTGTGGATGCCTGATGCTTGTGGATGCTTGTGGATGTCTGGCACTTGTGGATGTCTGACGCTTGTGAATGCTTGAAGCTTGTGCATGCCTTACGCTTGTGCATACCTGACGTTTGTGGATGCCTGACGCTTGTGGATGTCTGTTGCTTGTGCATGCCTGACGCTTGTGCATGCCTTACGCTTGTGCATACCTGACGCTTGTGGATGCCTGGCGCTTGTGGGTGCCTGACGCTTGTGGATGTCTGATGCTTGTGGATGTCTGATGCTTGTGGATGTCTGTTGCTTGTGGATGTTTGATGCTTGTGGATGCCTAACGCTTGTGGATGCCTGATGCTTGTGGATGCCTGATGCTTGTGGATGTCTGATGCTTGTGGATGTCTGACGCTTGTGGATGTCTGACGCTTGTTGAAGCCTGATGCTTGTGGATGTCTGACGCTTGTGGATGTCTGTTGCTTGTGGATATCTGTTGCTTGTAGATGCCTGATGCTTGTGGATGCTTATTGATGCCTGATGCTTGTGGATGCCTGATGCTTGTGGATGCTTGTGGATGTCTGATGCTTGTGGATGCTTGTTGATGCCTGATGCTTGTGGATGCTTGTGGATGTCTGACACTTGTGGATGTCTGATGTTTGGGAATGCTTGAAACTTGTGCATGCCGGACGCTGGTGCATGCCATACGCTTGTGCATACCTGACGCTTGTGGATGCCTGACGATTGTGGATGCCTGACGCTTGTGGATGCCTGACGCGTGTGGATGCCTGACGCTTGTGGATGCCTGACGCGTGTGGATGCCTGACGCTTGTGAATGCCTGACGCTTGTGGGTGTCTGATGCTTATGGATGTCTGATGCTTGTGGATGTCTGATGCTTGTGGATGTTTGACGCTTGTGGATGTCTGATGACATGTATCTACACCATTTTAAACAGTAAATATTACAAAGAGCATTTCTAGGTATTCCAAACAATTTGCAAAGAAATTAAATCTCTTACTATCACATACTTTTTCAGGTCTAAAAAACTGTGATTATGGTACTTTTAGAAAGCCAAACACCCACGTTGAAATAAGAAATTCCAATATGAACAAGTTATTTCCACCACCATTAATAAAACTTTAACTTTGTGTTTCTTACACGTAAAACGGCCTCACAAAAAGACATAATAGGGACAAAGTGATCTGAAAACCTTCTTTTCTAATACCAGTTATCACAAACTACAAAACACATTTCTTTCTTGCATCAACAAGACTAGAATGGAAATAAAAAAATACTGTTCAAACCATCAATATTTTATGAGAACATTTTGTACAGTGCCAAACGGGAGACAGAGCTAGAAAGAAGCCAACACAGAAATCTGATGCTAGAAAAGTACAGTCGGGGGGGGGGGGTCATTACCCTGGCCTCTCTAAAGTTAGATGCACTGTTGTCAGCGTGAATGCAGCTGAGACATCCTCTCTCCCATCCTCGCCCCTCTTGAAGTAGCTTGGAGCATCTTCTTCGCTAACGCAGGGCATCTTTTGCAGCACCCAGTCTCAGTTGCCCTCCCTTTCGACGGACAGCACTACGTTTATGCGGTCTGCTTTAAAAAGTAGTTAGCTGAAATTGTTTTTAGCATGACCAACATTGTGTATTTATTATTATCGTGGTGAAAACAAAAAGAATTAATGAATTGCGTAGGGAAGAGCTTGTGTCTAAGTTGGTGCCCGAGTTATGTGTTAATGATATAAGTGACACTGGAATCCAAACAGAGTTGGGTTGGTAGGGCTGCGGGGAGCATCTGTACTGGAGAGGGAAAGAGAAGCCGAGCTTCTCATTTGCAATGATTACCGAGTATCTGAAAGTGCAAGATGGGTGCAACAGGGATTCGGAGATGAAATGTCAACTGCATACTGCCAAACTCTCCTTGGCATGTGCTGGAGAAACACAGCTGGGCAGGCAAGCACATTTCACACCGCGAGCCAGCAAATCGCAGAGTCAGGGGCGAACAGTGTGAACAGACAGTGTAGATGGAGACTACGAGAGAGGCAGAAAGAGTCTAGAGGAAAGAGATCGCGAGAGAGAAAGTGGAAGGCAGAGCAAGGGGAAGAGTGCAGGTGTGAATGAGTGTGTGTGTATGTTTGTGTGAAAGAGAGAAATAAGCAATGTGACATATCGAGAAAGAGGAACAAAGAAAATATTACCATGGGAAATAGTGAGAGAGAGGGTGAAACAAAGAGAGAGGATGAAACAAAGAAAAAGTGCGTGTTAGAGTGTCTTCATGATTTTCTGAGCGGGAGTGCGCGTGAAAGTATGTGCACGTGTGTGAATGAGCGCCTCAGAGGGCGTGTGTAAGAAAGAGAGAGTGTCGAGCAGCTTTCTTGCAAAAGTTGTCAACAAACAGCTCCTGGAAAGCTTGGTTCGGAAGTACTTAAGACAAACAACAGTATATCTCGGCACAAACTTGGATTAAAAACGTGGTAATGGCCAAAAGACAACCACCAGTTCAACACCAATCAGCCTTTTCATTGGTCGGTAAAAGCACACAGGGGATATACTCCAGCTTCAGGTCAACTCCAGCACTTGTTAAGTGGGTATATATTGGAAATATCGATATAATGCTTAACAAGATGAAGCTATACTCCGACAGTGTTGCTGCAGGGCATTCGCACAGCATGGTGTGCGGATCAGACTGCTTAAAAGATCGGTCTCAACCTATTCTGATGACAAATTAAATTGCCCAATCACTCTTTGCAAGCGAGGATTGCAGGAGAGAAAGGCTCTTCAAGAACCAGCCACTGAAGTGTCTACATTCTGAAACGGCCCACTTCTCACTTGGTATACAGCTACAGCAGAGAAAGCATCGTTAACAAGCTCCTGGCATTTCTGTGAGGAGGGAGGAAGGAGAAATGTGAGACAAAGTACGGCCGGCCGTGGGCAGCAACAGCAGGGGTGACTAATTAGGGGGAGGAGAAATGCCTGAGCAAATGGCAAGCTCGTACATGGGAACATGCACTTTAACACACTGATGGAGACCAAAAGGCGGCCGGGCTGTACAATGCTGTCACGTTTTGAAGGCATGAGTTTGGCCTGGGCTGGAAGCAAGGAGCGCGGCGAGCAGGGAGGGGCTGGAGAGGTGAAGGCACAGAGAAAAAAATGCGAGTCACGGCCTGGCGGCCGTGAAGTGTGAAGCAGTGGGCGGGGAAGCAGGAGCAACTGGTAAGGGTAGCCTTTGAAGAGCAAGGCAGGGGGATAGAAGCGCGTTCACGAGCACGTGCACTTCTACAAATCCTCAGCTTTCTGGTTTGACTGCAATAGGTCTCTTTACGAGACCTAAAAAGTGCAGTCTTTTACAGTCAGTGCATTGTAGTTTAACCTCTCTTTGCTCGCTTATACATATGGAAAGTGAGATGATGTGGCTTTTATGTTCAAACTTAGGCACATTTGGGAAATGAAGAATGAATGAGTGTGGTACACAGCTGCAATTTAAGCTCTAGTTACACATGTTCTAACATTTAATAACTCATTGTGATTGTTCTTTGTTGTACTTAGAATAATTTGCATAATCCAATCCTGTGATGAAACCTCCAAGAAGATAAGTTATGGTGTTTCAAGCTTAGATCCTGCTACATATATATAAAGAAATACTTTCACCAGATAAACACATGATTCAATAGATCATGATAAGACTGTCTCCTTTCAAATTCATGTCTTCTCTAGAGGACAGGATCCATTTTCTCCTTTCCTTGACAACTGCAATAACAAAAATTGAACTGTAAGTACATATTAGGAAATATAATTGAGGTGATGAAAACATTTACAAATTGCGAATCTTATGTACAACTCTTTTTTGTGCTTTTGTCCTTATTTACTTAATTTGTCTGCATCTAGTGTTGAAATGTAATAATGCATTCCTGGAGCTTTAGAGGTCTTAGCGCTGGAAACATGGCACCTTATGTAGAGTTTGGAAGGATCTGAAAATCTCCCAATTTCAGGAGATAACTCTAAATAAGGAGTTCCTTCAGCCACTGAATTCTCCATATTTAGCATTTCCAGGAAAGAAACTACTGTCATTAACCAGCTGCTGAAAAAGAGCAAATATTCTGTACTAGTTGGCCAGAAGACATTCAAATAGCAATAAATGCAATTATTTACATGGCTGCCTGTTAAATAGCAGAAAATGTATAATATTTGACCAGCAGCCTGGCAATTAGCAAACACATCTCTATATTTACCCAGCTGCTAGCTAACTAGCAGAAATGATGTACAGATTGGCTGGAAAAGAAACTTCTTTACATACCTAGTGGCTGGTTAAATAGCAGACACTAAGCAAAAATTGGTCAGTAGTCATGCAAACCGAAGAGGAGCTTCACTATTTACCCAGCTGCTATCTAAACAGATTACATTTTGTGTTATTGTACCTAATATAGATTTTAACAGGTAGTTACCACCAGGTAAAACTGCAAACAATGAGCTAACATAATTGCCATCCAACTCCGTGTGAAAGTTAGGGTACTGTTGTATTATTATTTAATTCGGAAAAAATGGTTTCTAACACATAATACATTAAGCAGTTGACAATATGCGACTCTCTGTGATTGGCTCTAATCACAGGGATGGTGTCCTGCAAGGGACAGAGTACCACATTCCCTATGACAGAATTTCAAAACTGAAAACCTTTTTTGAAAGCGGTCTATGAACCTTATAGGAACCAGAGCTACTTTGTTTTTAAAACACGTACTATTTTAGACTTGTTAAATGTTTTCATCTTCTAAAGCTATCTACTTGCTCCTACTCACAAAGCCATGGGAATGTACGAGGGCCAGACACAGGACTACCAAAAGGTCCTATGTTATCAGAACACCTCTTTTTCCGCAGCAAACAGCTCATTCTGGTTCCGTTCAAATAAACAAATGAGACTAAAATGCCTGAAATCAATGATTTGTAAAAGCAAAAGCCATTGGGAACATGGCAGCCAACTAGAGTAGCCAGTCGAGAGCTTTTACCTTCGGGAGTAGATATGCACTTTCCCCCGGCTGCTTCCGAATTCTCTTCTTCCATGTAGATGGATTCAGAAGTGCGCTACACGCCCCTAGCATGCCCAATCATGGCACTCTTTGCCATGCTAGTGAAACTGGGAGAGTTGCACTAGTTTACGGTGGCTGGAGCACTTTGGGGTCTGCGTGCTGCGCAACATGTCCTGCTGCGACATGGTATCAGTGTCTGCATAGCTAGCACAAGCACACCTGCGGCTGGAGGGGGAGAATCTGAGACCGCTGCCTCTTCCCTGAAGAAGGAACGCTTCGCCAGCGGTTCTGAGGGGGGCCTGGAGGCCTCGGTTCTCTCTTGCAGAAAGATGGTCAGTGGGTAGTCTGGATCAGGGAAGCATGGGACGCCTTTGGAAAGCAAGATTTGTTTTAGAAAGCAATGGAAGTGACTGTAATGATCTGGTGGAAGCAGTCAATCCAGTCAGCGTATATAGAGAGGGTAAGAGCATTTTGGGTCATCTCTCTATACTTTTTAATAAGCATAAGCGTCCTGTGGGCACGATAGTTGTTCAATGCTATATCGTAAGGTACACAAATTAACTCTTAGTGAATCCCAAAGCTGGTTTGGTGGCTAGTGAGAGAAGTGAGCAGCAGCAGGTTAAGCAGGCCAAGCCCAAAATAAGCGTGCAAAACTCTGATAACCGCAACTAAAGCATTACTAAAGCTTGGGCACATCCCGTAGAAGAACATGAGCAATTCAAAATGCTGTCCCTTAGGTCCTTTTTTAATGAGAAGATGGATTCTGGGAATCAAGAGAAGATCTCAGGGCAGGACGAGGGAGACAAGAACGTAAGTCAGAGCAAGGGCATGGAGGCTGGGTGCTGGAAGGAGATGATCATGGAGATATGTAGCCTGGTAGTGAATTTGATACACTCAGTCATACCTGTGACAAACCAATTTGCCTCTCTGGCAATGGAGGACTCAGGTGAATGGGTTGTAGCAGACTTGGAATCCTGGCACAGCAAGAATCTGATCTATAGCGAGTTAAACCCCTGATAGCAGTAGCCCTGATGGTTAGAAGATGTTGCAGGAATTTTTCGGTCAGTTATCTCAGGAGATTAAGGATTGCTTCTAGACAGATTGTTGGTATGCACCTGACGGACCATCCAGCCGTATTTATATAGATTAAGTTGCAAGTTTGTAAAAAGAGAAGAAGATGAACTTTTAACAGGAGTTTGTTTCTTCAATCTGAGATTATGAAGCAGAAGGAGAAGGGAAGAAAAGAGTTTTTCAGTTGGAGTAGGACACCAGCACCAAACCTGGCTTAAAAGCACTCTAAAGGGTCTTATGGTAGCTTGGAGTAGAAAGGTGAGGGAACAGCTAGCACAGCTGGAGGAGGAAATTGCTAGTCTAGAGATGGTGCTAAAAACAACCCTGACAGATAATATAAGGGGAACAAAGGACGCATTGGAGGACCAGCAACTGAAGTTCAAACTGAAAATGTAAGAAAAAGTAGTGCAGCAATGGGATGTCAGTAAAGTTAGGGAATATGCTCATGGTGAGAGTTGTGGAAAGTTGTTAGCCTGTAAAGCCAGACTGGATAGAAACAGGAACTATATCAATGCGGTTCTGGATGAGGAGACAAATCTGAACGTCGAGGAGTGCAATGAATCAGAAGCAGCACTTTTAATTTTGTCCGAGATTTGTACTCTAAAGACTTGGTTATAGACGGTGACAACTTAGATAGCTAGCTGAAGGACAAGCAGCTACCCAGGTTCACTCTAGAACAGCAACAATATCTGACTCATGAATTAAAATGGATTGAAATTTTGACAGCAATTAGGAAACTTAAAAGAGGTAAAGTTGTAGGCTCCATTGGGATTCTGTTGTAGCCACTGCACAATGTTGATGTAGTGGCAGTGGGCACTATGATGTAACATGGTGTGTTACCCAGGTGAAGGAACGTGTTCGAAAGTTGAAGAAAAACAGCTGTTGGAGCTGGAGGGCGGTTGATCTGTGGATCGGATCTCCTGAGAATAAAGTAACTTCGACTGAAGCTACCAAATCCTCTTGTCTCCTGGCTTTATTTATCTGAACATGGATTCCTACATCGGCAGCCTGAAGATCCCAACATTGTGAGTCTTCTTTTAAACGTATTAGCTCAGGACTTTGTTGGTGAAACTCTATATATATTTTAAAAGGAGGCTTGCCTACTTTTCTGTTTAAACTCATCTCGTGTTAGAATATAAAATTCATGCGTATGCATTGTTTTATGTATGTTAGCATTCACTGTGCCATTTTCTACGCCAGCGCCATTTTATGTTAAATCGAAACTTATACTCTGCTATTTCAGAGAAAAGGCCTCTGTTAGGTTCTGTTTCTCCAAGGTTAGGTTTTGCTTCACTAATGAACACACTATTCTTATTAGTGACTACCTTTCCCTTTAGATATAGGCCTTCTCCCCTTTGTCTAGTGGCGGGCATGTGCAGAACAACCTTAGATAGTAGATAGTGTGTGCCCTGCCTCAGAATCGAAACTTAATTTTGTATTTCACTGTTTTGCTACATCTGCTTAGAAAATTCCATTATGGGCATGCCTTTGTTGGTTCTGAAATGTACATAGTGTATCTTTATGCTTACTGATGTCGGTCCCTCTGCAGCACCCCTAGGCAACTGGGCAGACTGGGCTCTACTCTGAGTGTATTTGAATAAACAAATATTGGTTTGTGTGCTCTACTGTCTGACCGACTCTTCATTTGGTATGGAAGGCTGAGAGATGGTCATGAGTGACCCGGGTGACCCTAATCAGGCCACTTCCTTCACCAGCTACACTTGCAGTTGTCTTCTGTCTGTTCTCTCTGCTGATAACTAGCCTTTGTGATGCCTCTCTTCTCGACTGAGCAGGCGGCCTTTGCAACGCTCCACCCATCATCCTACTGTTCCACTGACAGGCACAGCTGTCTCTCAATAACTGCCCGATCCTTGCTCCTCCTGGGTCTGTCTGCACCGTTACAATCCTCCGTATCGGGCTCCTGTGACTCCACAGCACCATTGCAACCCACAGCATTTGGGTTCCTGCAGTGCCTCTGGTTCCGGCACTGTTCACACATAGTCTCTGGGAAGCTTTCGCTGACAGGCACAGCTTTGTCTGTCAATAACTCTGCCATATTTCCTGGGTGTGTGACTGCTTTTGTGCTGCTTACGGACTTTCTCTGCAATGATGTGTGTCTGCTGCTCACTGGAAGCCAATTTCTCTTCGTGGGGGTCCCGCTGTGTGCAGCCTCATAGCTGGTGGTCTCCTGGCAATCGCTGACAGGCACAGCATTTACTGCTTCACCTCATGCTTGTTTTTTACTGCAGTATTAAACCTAAAACGCCTGTCCCCTGATAGGCACAGACTAATTTTAATCATCTTTTCACGCTGTCAGGCACAGGACTTAACTGAGAGCTTGTTGGATTTATGACATCCTATTCGAGTGTCACTGATGGATTTACTGTCCTCCTGCGACTTGGTTTGGTATTGCAGTGTTGATTCTTCTGTATTTATCTGGTGACAATTTAAGTGTACTTCACAGTTCTGCAGTGTTTTGCTTTTTCTCTTAACACATTTCTCCTCAGTTTTGGGTGAATCCAACTCAGCTCGACAAATTGTTGAGCTGAAGGTGCTTATTTTAGTGTGTTTCAGAATATTCTGGCTCCTCCTTTCTTCCTTACTAGCCCAGGCACGCCACCACTCAAGTGGCAGAAAGGGAAGATGGTATTCGAGAGATATTCAAAGGTATGTTCTGCCACCTTGAGTGCCAAAAGGAAGGCAGCCCTGCTACTCCATTGTTTAGGCTCTGAGGGTCAAGAGATTTTTGATCATCTTCCTAAACCTTCACAAGGTGATGCAGAGGAGTTAAATAAATATGACCTGCATATTAAAAAACTCAATATTCATTTTCTTCCTAAAGTGTGCACCATTCTGGAGTGCTATAAATTTGCCAGGAGGTTCCAGAGTGAGGGTGAGTCAATGGAAGATTATGTCTCGGAGTTACGTAGACTTGGATCTTCTTGCAAACTTGGGGCATGATGGAACAATGTATTTGTGACCAATTTATGGTTAGTTGTGCAATTAAGAAGTTGAGGAGTGAGCTCTGTTATAGTATAAGCCCACTTTGTATGATGTGTTAATCATTGCAAAGCGTATTGAGCACTCTAGGGCATATGTGAGTGTTGTTAGGAAAGCCAAAGAAAGGATCAAAGTGTACATGTAGTGAAGGAGAAAGTTAAGAAGAATGTGGTAAAAACATATGATTAATCTAGTAAAGGGAAGTTTGGTGCAAGAAACTGTTACAGATGTGGCAGAGCTGGTTACCTGGCCAACGACAGGACATGTCCTGCCCTAAAGGCGACATGTTAAAATTGTAAATAAAAGGGACACACTTCATCTGTAAAGCGAAGGTCTTAAAACCTAAAATTAAGGAAGTCAATGCGGAGAGTGACCAAGATGATGAGGATACAGATTTTGTGTGTGTTTAGATTGTACTCCAGGTGAATGAGGAGGGGGTAGGTAAAACCTCACCTGTTGATGCTATTTCGGCAGATAGCGAGTTGACAAATGTTTTGTTTGACTCAGGGGAAAAGATAACTATTGTGTCCAACAATTTACGGAGTAAGCTTGCCTTATTTAAACTGGATATCAGACCTTGGAGGGGAACCCATAAAATTGCATGGATTCTTCATGAGTGTGATTGAGTATAGTTAATACCAACAAGAGAGAAAGGGCATGAGTCGGCACTCCTGTACCCCAGTCAATTCATGAACAACAACAGAGGAGTGACTAAGTGAAAAGCTAATTAAACAAAATGTGCTCAAAAGAAATTATATTGTGGTGTCTATTTTTGTGTCTCTAATTTGTACGTATAAATGTGTGCACAAAATGTCATACACACACCCACATGCACCAGCATGAAGTACTTTATCTCTATCTCCCCTTAAGGAACCAAAACCCCCTTTGAGGAGGACACCTCCCAAGGGAACTAATATCCCAAGTATTTCGCAGGAAGGAAGGAAAAATCTTTCTTTTTTATGAAGGACCCTCACTCACCACTAGTTGGTGACATGCTTCATCATTGGGTCCCCGCTGGGGTGGTCGAATACCCCCCCAGCGTGCTACAACGCCTGATTACAGCGGAGCGGGATGTGGTGAGTGCAACAGTGCCCAAATTAGAATGTGATTATAACTATGTGTGCAGAATTTAAAAAATGCGAGATTGTAGCCTTTACAAAAGTCTTTAATAATGGCCAACCTGCATTGGATTAAAAACAAAGTGGACGGACTACCAAGGTTCTGTGCTAGGGAACCTGAGTCCTTTGAATATAAAAAATGGTCAACATGTTTCTGCTGATTTTAATGCAATTTGCTCAGCATTCGTCAGGACCAATCAGAAAAGTCCTCCGGTGGTGTACGCGCGCTAAGGCGCACCCTCCCGTGAGGCTCTATGTGTGAAAAAATATCTTATTTGATGGTTTCAAGGTCAGTATCCGTGGTTATTCACTGAATAGTGATATTTGTGGCCTGAAAGATGTTAATAAAATACTTAAAGATATGTTCAATGTTTTTTTTCTCCGAAAATGCTTTATTAAACATTACTTGACACAGTCACTATTATTCAACATTGTAATGCGTGAATTTATGAAATATATATTTGATTACAGATAGTAGTGGGATTTTGACATAGCCAATAGTTCTACTTAATATGCCTTAATGTGCTGAGCCCTTGATAACGTTAATAGGCCCAGCCACTTCTACTTTAGACGTTATCAAAGCCAGCAGGTCTGCCTTACTTAAAATGACACTTTTTATATTGTTACATGATATTGCCCCCATGCACAATGGCGGGTGCAGGGTCTGGCTTTCCCCACAATGCGCATGGTTATGGACACATTAATTATGTTAAAAAAACAGAGAAATTCACTGGAAAAATGAAAGTGACATTATGCTCAGAAATTGTACTAATATGTTGCTTTACATTACAAAAAGAAAATGTAGAAACTCAACGAAAAAACTGAGATTAAAGGGATATTATAGTTAGGTGAAAATGTCAGCTAAAACATACTATTATAAAGGGAAAACAACACTGAAATGTACCAGTCACAGTTATCTCAATTAACTATAACTTGTGTCCTAAAGAAACTATAAATCGTGTCCTCCGTATGCACAGTGGTGTCAAACTTTACAACATTTAAAAACAGGCACATCATTCATCATGATTAATAAAATTGATTTATAACCTAATAAAACGGAATTATTCAATTTGTTTACAATCATACAATATAATCACATCTTACACAAATAGAAATGCTACACACTGAAATGAGTGAAAACTGCAACGAATGTTCATACCCCAGTTTAAGTTTCACCTACCAACGACAAATAAAATTATGAATATGTTTAAATAGACTCTACTGACATACCCTTACAGAATTAATCATAACAAAATAAAGATATTCATAAAAAATGATGAGATGAAATACAACTACACTCCCTAAATTGCAATCTGATAATATCACAGTATTGAGAGATGCTGACAAAAGAGGTACAATAGTGTTGATGGACGAGATTTGATAACATTTAGGAAAAGTGTTTGGATAAATGAATCAACAAGAAATCCATAATACAAGTATTTCTATTGACTATCTATATGTTACCTAAAGTTTGTAAATACTTTCAAAATTATCCCCTGACGTCCATTACAATAGGGTTGACCTTCATAGTAGAAATATTTTAACAATTTGTGGATTTCTACATATAACTAATGCTGAAGATTATGGGAACCTCCAATAAAAAAACACGTGGTTTCTTGAAGTACATTAATTTCATAAAATAGGACATAAAATATGTCCTATGTATGTTGCTAGCCTTAAATGTTGCACACAATGAAGTAGGAGAAAATTTCAATAGGGCATTATTAGTTCATGAAAATATTGGAGGAGAAACTTTTTACTACACATACATCACATTCTATTTGCTTCTTAAGATATTGCAAAAAGGTTACTATCTTCAACTGGCTCCATAATAGAACTCTCTTACGCAAATACATTTATGTTGAAATTTTCCACATAATGTATAAAAATGAATTTATACATGTTTCTTTAAAGAAAGAAATAGATAATATGACTGCTTTGGAAACGTAAAAATGCTTGAAACATTGTATATATATACTAAAATGTAGTATATTTTAGAACAATTCCCAACCTTCCTCTCTAGTCCAATTGTGTAGATAAGTACATTAAAGAAGACTTAAAACTGCAGTTTTTCGGTAACGTTCACATAAGCGGCAGCGGTAAGAATATGCATAACAGAAGGCAACTTCGATTAAATAATAATTAGAGACATCGTACAAATTGCTATCAGGTTGTCTTCTTGCAAAGTTTACTGCATTTCCCAGAATGCACCAGGGTGCAACATTGGAAAATACTTGCTGGCGATAGGCTCCTAATACAGCGGAGGTCCCGCCTCCCCTTTGAATAGCGGAAATCCAAAATGGCAAGCGTTGCGAATAATGGAGCGAGGTTGCCAGTGAATTAAGGCGAGGAAGAGTGAGAGGTAAGCGCTCCAAATATAACAAAAACACAGGGACTTGTTGATTTTTAGCAAGCATGCGGGTAAACGGCTAATTGCCTTCCGTTTGGTTTCAGATATATTCGGTCTGAGAAACATGAGGAAACTGAACGCGGCGTTTGCGCGCTAAGCGGGCTAATCAAGTTAAAAGGTACATTCTTTATCTATGGCAACAAAGTAACTTTGAAGTTGCTAAAGAAATTGATAGCACCGGGTATAATGAATAATAATAATAATAATAATAAAAATAAAAACACTTATAAAGCGCTTGGTTACACTTATGACAGTGTGTCCCCGCGCTAAGAAATGCTGCAGTATATCAAGAGGCCGAGATCAGGAGCCCCCGCGGGAACAGGGGAGCAAGACCATTATTACTTTGGGAAAAGGTGTGTTTTAAGTTTGAGCCTGAATCTTGTTTCAGAGGGCTCCATGCGTAGATCTAGTGGGAGATTGTTCCAGTGCTTGCTTGCAAGAAAGCGAAAGGAGCTACCTCCCATCCTGGTCTTACATACGTGAGGGAGCTTAAACAGCATCGCTCCCGCGGATCTAAGGTTCCTGGTGGGGCGGTGAATAGTCAGCAGGTTGCGTAGGTAACTAGGTCCTTTTCCCTGGGCAATACGATGGGTAAAGCATAGAGCTTTAAACTTAACACGCTCCTCAATAGGGAGCCAGTGGAGTTTTCGTAGTGCTGTTTTACCAGAGGCTCTGCGAGGGAGGTTCAGTACCATGCGGGCCGCGGCATTTTGGACACACTGTAATTGATGTAGACATTTACAGCTTAGTCCTAAATAAAGGGCATTGCCGTAATCCAGGTGAGGAGTAATCAGGGCATGGATGAGTGTCTTCCTGGCGCTAATGGGGAGAAGGTCTAAGACTTTCCGGAGAGTTTTTAAAATACCGAAACATTTACTCGTAATTTTACTGATTTGTTGCTTAAAGGAAAGCTCCGCATCTAACCATATTCCTAAGTTTTTCACCAGGTTAGAATACACTTCTTTTCTTACAGCTTGGGAAGCCCGAATAATAAACGTATTATCTATAATAACCAAAAGGCTGGTTATCACCTGCTGACAACAGGTATTTCTTTTCTGATATTCAAAAGGCTGAGCTGCCATTGACAATATTTTTTTTTAAATAGTACTGACAAACAGTTTCCGTAAAGAATACTGGAAAATAGTTTTCTAAGGACTGTGTATACACTCTTTTAGGAACTCCTGATCGCCTTCTGAGTAGAGGGGATTGAACAATTACGAACTAATAAAAAAGGAGGATTAAGGTAGGCAAAAACAATCTGAGCAAAACTTTATTACCACATTTCAATAAAACACGTGCAGACGTTTACAGTTTAATTTTATTGTCTGCAGCATTTTGAAGACCAATAAGACCAATAAGAGACCGTCCATTGTATGGCCAGCTGCTCTAAGTGAGATAAAAACAACAACACCCAGGTATGACGGCTATATAATCAGACGTAGTGAAAATAGAGAGTGAAAGACAATCAAACATCTTAAAACAAACTTTGATTTCACATAAATCTTTGACAGATAAAAATGTGAAAGCCCTAATGAGAGTCCATAAAAAGAATATCTGAACTCGAAACGCGTCGGCATAATTCCAGGAAAGGTTCAGGATTTGTGGTTAAAATCCACGAAAAATTAAAGGAAGATACAATCTTTATTCCATGAACAAAAGAAACATTTTTTATTAAGAAGATTGGTTGTAGATAATTGATGTGTACAGTACATTTTTTGTATAGCTTTTTTCACAAATGTAAAGTATAATTTCATGTGATGTCTTTTGATGTAAAGCACAATAGGTTTATATGTGTATTTAAATTGTATGATTTGATGATGTTTTCATTGTTCGTGTAATATATAAACTTAATCTACCTAAAAAAACACAAAGAAAACAGTAAAATAAAATACTGAGATAAACATAAAATTGTTTGTCTTGTGAGCAGAAAATAGTAATTCTCTGATAAAAATACGAGGTATAGGTGCATTTTCATGTTTTTGCGAAATTATATACCAGGCATATTTATAGCAATCCTCATCGGGATCTAAATTGAAAATAATTTGCAGATATATAGATGGCTTGATTTTACTATGGGGAGATTTAAAAACTTACTTACAAATGCTCATTAGGAACTCTAAGATATACATCTTGGGATTCAGCAATTCCTGTATTAAAACCTGTCTCTAAATAAATATAAAAATTTAAAAAACTGTCTCTAATTTCTATAAAATCGACGACTTGTGTCTTGTGACACACCCATTCACCTATTATTTATTATAAAGAAAAGATGTGACCACTCAACCTATTACAGTTTAACTATGACATCACACTGTCTGCTGCCAGAGTCAGCAGCTATGGAAGGGCAGCTCAGGCCATTGAGCATAATTATAGCATCTGTTTAAAGAACGTAGAAGAAATGTTGCCTTTCTATCTAATGCTCTGTTTTTTTAGTTGTACAGTGGCAAGCAGAAAGGAGACATTAATGGCAACGTGTCTAATTGTTGTACTCTTTTGGTAAATAAAGACATTGTAGAATCTTTCGGCATGTTTCTACGCATTCTGAGCTACTCCACATTTTTGTTTAAAAACTGGCTTGTATTAAACTAACTCTAATATTGTTTTGCAACATTTTTCTAGCAACTTTTCGAAGGGTTTAATTTTGCACTAGTGATTCAATTTGTATTTATCCTGTTTGCAAACATGCTTTCTCTTTCATTTGAAAGAACTACGTACTAAGGATTTAAGCGGCTTGTGAGAAAAGTGATGGAAACAACAACCTACTGCCTTACATGAGAAGGATACTGAAAATCCCCTCAGAGTTCCATTACTTTAAAAGGAACTCGGCCTACAGCCTTGTTAATCTATATGGTCGTGGAATCCCTCAGTGACTTGCAATATCCTTATAGTGTATGGAATGGGTTACTTTATCCCATACATAATCACATTTACATCTATTTACATCTATTTATACAACAAAGTTGCAAAATAGTAGCATACCTCACTACTTGCAAGTGATAAAATAATTTACGGCATGTAAACAGCTTCCGTCATATGACATTAAAAGAACACCATCCTTAAAAACAGCTTTTAATTCTTAAAGTAGTAATAGCACAAGAAATTGAGATGAAAAAACAATTGCTGACATTACGATGAACACATGCTTATCAAACTGTTGCAAAGTAAAAATAGTACATCATCAATGATTTTTTAACTGCAAACCAAAAAAAGACTTCAAATTGAATACTGTTCGTAATGACATAGTGCACAGTACAATCGAATTGGAGCGTTATTAAATCTGATGATCAACTGAGGGCATTGTTCCTTTAAGCAACAACAATAACAAAATGCAGTTGACCTTACAATGAGAGTGGAACAATTAACTTGAGAGAAAACAAACACTTGTGCTCTCTGCTGTGACAGAGTGAAAGACAGAAAACTAAACAATAGGACAGAGTATCAAAATAGCATACACACATCTGGAAGTCACATTTCGACAAGCAACACTTTCTGCCAGTAGCGGCTCGCTGTGGGAGTGCTGCGGGCAGTGGGGTGGGGGAGGGGTAGGGTGTTGGGGTAGTGGGGTCCGACATACGATGGACAGGAGTAAGGTAAGTAATTAAATAACTAAAACAATTTACCTCACGCACGCTTCATCGTCGAGTTGGCGATTCAGCGAGCGCAAGGTAAATCGCTTTATTTATTTAATTACTTACCTTTCTGCTGTCCGTCATTTGCAGACTCCCCGCCCCCTCAGCCTGCCCAAACTGTGCCCCGCCCAACTGCACTACCACGGCGGACCGCCACTGCTTTCTGCATGTCATTATTCCATACAGAGGGCCTTAATTAGATCTTGGCGGATGGGGCACTCCATCACAACAGTGAAGGATATTTCACATCCGGCGAAAAACAAATACCATTATATCCTACAGGATTTATATTTCAGCGAACAGGATATCTTTCACCGTTGTGACAGAATAAGCCGTCTGCCAAGATCTAAGTCAGGCCCTGAGCGTGATAGGATAGCAACAGTCCATTTCAGAACAGTGCAGTGGTAATAGCTCCAATTACATTCTCCTTGTTTTCCTGTATTAAATACACTTCCCTTGGATTGGTCTGTACTCCCAATTATCTGAAAGAGAACCTAAATCAAGGGTGTCAGGTTTACTCTTCTAGTTCAACCCCTGTAGCCTGCCAGAGAGAAAACAGGACCCTGGCTCCATCATTAATCCAAACATGGTCAGTGTCAGGGACAGTGGGAATCCCAGGTTGCTTTCCCACTCACCTTTTCAATGGTCCAAGAGTTCTCTCTCCTTATTTCGGTGTACATTGGATGAACGAATCTGAGCATTTCTTTTCCAAAGCTCATCACCTGGAGTACACAGGGTGTCTACTGCCACCAGAGGGTAACACATTCCATATCTGTTAGACCTGGCATCATTGGCATGAGTCTCCCTTCCATTTTTGATGGATTGCCTCCTCTGTTTTGATATATTTTGCTGGAACCCAAAGTTGTTGAGGTGGTCCATTTTCCTACAGGGTATGGACTTTACTGTGGAACACCGTCCTGGTACAGAACACACCAACGCTGATGGTCTGTCCAGATTTTTCCGCCTTAGTGAAGAGAACTCCCAAGGGTAGTTCTCCCCACATTTCAGCTGGAGGGGACACGTGTTAGACCTGGCATCATGGGCGTGAGTCTCCCTTCCATTTTTGATGGATTTCCTCCTCTGTTTTTATATGTTTTGTTGGATTAATGCTTTTGGCACTGTGCCACTGCTAATCAGTGCCACAGTGCAAGTGCCCCCTATGTTAAATTGATGTACTAATTGGTTATTCCAATATTGGGTTATTTGATTTATCTGTCAGCCCCTAGTATAGTGCACCATGTGTGCCCAGGGCTTGTAAATCAAATTCTGCAGGTGGGCTTGCAGCACTGGTTGTGCGACCCACAGAAGCAGCTTGAAAAGTGTGTCTCCTGCCTGCCATTGCAAGGCCTGTGTGCAGTCCAGCACTGCCATGTCGACTTGGCCAAGTGCACCCACTTGCTAGTCCCTAAACCTTCCCTTTGCTTCATATTAGACACCGTATGGTAGGCCCAAGGGCAGGGTGCATTGTAAGTATAAGGTAGAACATGCGTTGATGTGTGTAGCATGTTCTAATCGTGAATTACAGCCATTTTCGTTTTTCACTATTGAAGGCTACCTGTTCTCATAGGCCAGAACGGGCAGTTAGATTATTACATTCCTATAATCCTAACTGACTCAGGGAACACGGTAGAAATTCGAATTTAGTATGCCTGAACTCAGAATAATAAAATACATTTTTTAGTAAAGTTGATTTTAATTTCTGTGTTTGAAAATACCACTTTTAGAAGTAGGTATTTTCTTGCCTAACTATCCAGGGCTGCCTCTGCTGGGTTGTGTATTCCTTGTCTGGCTTTGTGAGTGACAGGGCTGGGGGATTTCAGGAGACAGGCTGGGGCAGCCCGGTGGTGAATATAGAGATCTGCATCTAGATGGGAGGGAGGAGTTGCACCTGGGACCTGAATGGGGCTGGGCCTTCCCTCTACAATGCTGGCTCCACCCCCTCTGGCTTGTATGATGTCCCTGCCCTGCACTCTGAAAGGAGAGGAGGAATCATGTCAACAGAGTCCTCCAGAGCTGTATCTTCCCTCCCCTGCGCTGGCTCCCCCTCCTGTGGGGCGGCTGATGTCTCTGCCCCGCACTGTGAAAAGAAGAAGAGAGCCATGTAAACAAAGTGCTCAGGAACTGGTTTGGACTAGTCAGAGGACTCTCTGCCTTCAGAGAACAAAGGATTTTGGGGTATAAATATTGGGACCCTGATCCTAAGAAATTAGATCACTTCTGGACAAGAAACCTTTCTGCCAATGAGAAGAACCAAGGAAGCTGCAGGAGTTTGGACTGCCCCTTTGCCAGTGTGCTGTTTGCTGGGTTGGCCTGCAGCGGTTGCTTCATTGCCAAGGGAAAGGAGAAGGAACTTTGTAAGGACTTTCATCTACAGAATATTCTCCTTGGGCTTGAACTGTGCTTGCCTCTTGCTGAAGTCTCAGGGACAAAACACTTCACCTCCAGCTCCCTCCTGAATTTCCTTGCTGGGAATTCTGACTCGAGTCACTTGCGTGACGCTGGGAGCTGGAAGTGTGACGCATTAAGAAGAAGCGAGTGAGAAACGCCGAAGAAGCGAGCCTTCGTCGCATCTCCTTGGAAGCGTGTGTTCTTTGAAGATGCCTAATGTCGCATCACCCGAGAAGCGTGACGCCATCGTGAGAGTCGCCATCGCATCACCGGAGAAGCATGTCGCAGGGCCTGTCGTGGCTCCAAAGTACAGAGTCGACGCAAGGCTGCCAGTGCGTCATCACATAGTCATCGCATCGCCACATCAAGGACGCCGTCTTCTCGCATTGCATCCAGATCATCGCATTGCATCAAGGCGCCATCTTGCGCACCATAACGGGCCCGCAAGCCGAGATTCTACGCATCACCTTCGCTCCGGTAAGGCTCACGATGAGTCCCCACTACTCTGCGCAAGCATTGAGGATGGACACAACCGTTCCCCTGGATCACGGAACCGACGCTTCTCCCCTTTTGCGAGCCTTTTGTTTACTTTGCGTTACACATCCAGGTACTTTGCTGAGAACTTTGTCGCATTTACCAACACTTGAACTAAGCAACTTTAACCATGTTTTGAGTAACCTTAAGTGTAGTATTGTGTATTTTTCATGTTTGTGGTCTTGTGCTTAAGTCTATATAAAGCATACTTATTTTTTATAAAACCTGCATTGTGTCCATCTGTAGTGTTTTCACTATATTACTGTGTATATTCAAAAATGCTTAACACACTGCCTCTGAGATAAGCCTGTCTGCTCGTGCCAAGATACCAATGGGGTGAGCAGGGGTTATCAAAGAGTGTAATCCCCTTATCCTGACTTAGAAGTAAGGGTCATCTCCCTGAAAGCGTGTGTTCATCGAAGCAGCCTGCTGTCGCATCACCAGAGAAGTGTGACGCCATCGTGAGAGTCGCCATCGCATCGCCAGAGAAGCGTGTCGCAGGCCCTGTCACGGCTCCAAAGTATTGAGTCGTTGCAAGGCTGCCAGGGCGTCATCGCATCGTCATCCCATTGCCGCATCAAGGACGCCATCTTCTCGCATCGCAACCAGATCATCGCATCACATCAAAGCGCCATCTTGCGCACCGCAACGGGCCTGCAAGCCGAGAATCTACACATCACCTTCACTACGGTAAGGCTCACGACGAGTCCCCTACTCTGCGCAAGCATTGAGGAAGGACGCAACCGTTTCCCCGGATCACGGAACCGATGCATCTCCCCTTTTGTGAGCCTTTTGTTTACTTCGCGTTACACATCCAGGTACTTTGCTTCAAACTTTGTTGCATTTACCAACAACTTGTCTAAGCAACTTTAACCATCTTGTAAATAACCTTAAGTGTAGTATTGTGGATTTTTGTCTTTTGTGGTCTTGTGTTTAAGTCTATATAGAGCATACTTATTTTTTATAAAACCTGCGTTGTGTCCATCTGTAGTGTTTTCACTGTATTACTGTGTATATTCACAAATGCTTAACACACTGCCTCTGAGATAAGCCTGTCTGCGCGTGCCAAGATACCAATGGGGTGAGCAGGGGTTATCAAAGAGTGTAATCCCCTTATCCTGACTTAGAAGTAAGGGTCCCTATTTGGACAAAGGTAAATACCATTGCCAACTAGAAACCCCCAGATCTAACGATATCCATTTCTTATGAGGTTTCCAAGGCAAGAAAGTTGAGGACTTCCTTCTCTGTTAATAAGTAAAACACGCCTCTGAGACTGGTGATTGCAATATTGACAGGGACTAATACACTATTCCACCAAAGTGCCCAACATTGACTGAACTCCAGTGGTCGATAGCATCCCCATGAATTTATAATCTAACATCAATAGTGGGTGGTATGAAGATCTGTCTGAGAGGTCTCTCCCTGCCTTTGGGACATGTACCTTGGTGTTCTGATGCACAGATTCAGGGAATTTACCCACCGAGTGCATACAGATTTAGAAACCTGTCCAACAGGTCAATATATGCATCTTATAACATGACCAGGAGCCAATTGGAGCCCAGAGTTTAGTTCCTGTCTAAATCGTACGGCCTAGAAAGCTTCCCCTACATTGATTGGCACAACAAGGGATTTACTCTGTTTGCAAGCTAGGTTCAAACGTTGAACTTGTAGCAGAAATATGACTGTCTGGTATCATGGATACTGAGATTTACTAATAATAGTACTGTACCATGTTTCTTGTTCAGGACCTGGATGCAACATCCCTTCCCCCATGGCAACTGTATGTAGGCATGAGGTGGCTATGTGAGCCAATGGTGCAGTGTAAATAGATAGGCGTGTACACTGAGAGTATCCTACCAAGACATTCCACTCTTGCAGCTAGGTCTGGTGTGTAGATCATAGAATAAGAGTGTTGCCTATCCTGCTGCTTTGAAACATGCTGTAGCGTTCTAATCTAGGATCCTGATCGATACTGTGACCTTATGCCCCTATTCGGCTATAAATCCATTTATTCCCTATATTGGCATAACCGATCAAATCCAATATTCAGAAACTCATCTCTGGCCTCACACGAACAGAGCCACATTTCAGAATAGCTTTCTCTGCCACTTCCTTTGCAGTCAATTAGTGCAATGACATAGCAGAAGTCACTATCTGAGATTCCTAGATTAACACTCCGAGTTCTTCAACAAGATAAAAACTCAGCAAACCTGGAAATCCCCGCTTGCTGTGTTTTGATTAGTAATAGAACTCTAATGAGCACTGATAGACGATCACTTCCTAGTGACATCTTTATTGACGTCTAATGTCCAGCAAACTTACGTCAACCAAGGCACCTTTCAGGTATAAATACTACCAACGTTGCCTTAAGCAATGTTCTGTTGCCCGTCGCCTGAAGCTGCTGTTATGCTGATGATATCATAGCTGCTATCGCTACTGCTATCGCTGCTAACTAGCGAACGATGGTGTGGTGAACTTAGGAGCTGAACAGCCGTCCCCCTGCAAGAGCCCAGCAGATGCAAGCTGCCCGCGGACGCTGCCCCTCCTCCTCCTCCTCCTTGACGCGCTGAGAAGAGACGCTGTCTTTCTCCTGCAGAGAAATCCAGCTCTGGCGTTTCTAGTCTACCCTTGCGGGTGACTGGGATATCGAGCCCTGAGGGAGATACTAGACCTCCATCATTCTATTCCATAGGTATGGTGTTGACTAAACCCTTGAGAGAGAATTCTTGAAGCAAACCTTGGCAAAACCAACTTAACTTAAAGCTACTTACTTACTCCCCTCCCAAGTATTAGGTTTAGGTCAGGTACACTGGGGTAGGCGTAGTTAGAAGCACCAGTTGAGTATTTTAGCCTAATGTATATATGAATGTATATATGTTTTATTCATTTTAAACCATTGTATGGCTAAGAAACCATATCAATGCTTTTACAGTATTATTTCTCAATACTTATCTTACTGTACGTACTTTTTATAATAACAAGTCTTGCAATTGTGGCAATTAATTTCTCTTGTACGAGAAGAAAGACTATTCAATAAATGTTACCCTTTATTGACAAACGCCCGTCTCTCTATTCTCTACATATTGTGAAAGTAATCTGCACCAACCTGACTGAGTAAAATAACTGTCTATTGTTTCACACGACCCTAGAGATTGACTCTTGATCAGAGGAGCAAAGTTGTCATGTTGCACGGTTGTTGGAAAACTGAATCCCTTCTTGGCTGTGCCAGGGAAGCTGATCACTTCCTATTCAGTCAAGAAAGTTTCCAGTGACCTCTGAGCTAGTTGGTAACAAACCCAATTAAGTTTAGCATAGTCAGTAGAGGCCTGGAAGATCCGCACTTCTACGTCGATACTACTGTTTATGTTATTCCAATGCGCAGGGCCTATTGGGAAAATAGGAACTACACTACATGGCGCCCAAACGTTTGGTAAGGCGATAAACTAACGCAAGACGTTAGAGTAACTCAGTCATGCATATTTCACACAGACCCCTTTCTCCCGTAAATACTCCAATAGACGTCTGGAGTGGGTGAAAGGTTAAAATCCGCCCGAACTCAGTAGGAAGAGATTCCTATGTAAAGCTCTGGTTTATTCAACGTTGAAGGATACAGTGTTCCAAAATATTGTGCACCTTATCTTTGTCTCCTTGGAGACCTACTCTGCAAAGCCTGCATTTATAAAATGTCAGACAGTGAAGAAGAAAGGGAAGCAGCTAGGCTGGCAACCCTACTAATAGAGGAAGACTCGAGTCTCCTACAGACTGACCCGGATGCTATCGACATCGCGGTCCATTTAAGAAAATCTATAACTTTAAAACTTATAGAAAACGGACTGACACCTCAAGGTGGTACAGTAATCTTCGTGATAGAGGCACACGAATATCGGCAGACAGAGGTATTCTATTCATGGATAAACTTTCCAGCGGCAAACGCTAGAACAAAAGAGTTTCACTACTACAAAATAGAGAAACCACCGGAAGAGTACGCTCCTTTCGAGGAGACTGAAATCCCACTAAAATTCCAAGAGCACCTGCTCTGGTTTAATGGCGCCCTAAAACATAATGATCATATTACCAGGCTCGGTCCACTAGGTAGACCAGGAGCAACGTGGCCGGTTCTAGCCAGCTACACACCACATGCGGACATTGCAAAAATGTCTAGAGAAGAGCTGTTAGTACAGCTAAAAACATTAATTAAAATACATAGGCAATTAGTCCAATATGTAATGCGGACTGCAACAGTCCAACCAGCTGTTAATGTACCACAGCTGACCCCTCATCAGGGGAACACTAATAAAATCACACCACAGAACATACAGTCATGTCTTGGTAAAACACCCGTAAAACGGGAACAAATTCCTTTCTGGTTAGCACAGAAAATCACTCAAATAGAGGCAGTATTTCCGGATACTACCCCTATTGAGAAACACAGAATCTTGACCATCTGCCTTCCTATGGGAATCACACCACACGTGGAGGACTGCGACACTTGGGGTACAGTCTTTGCTTCCATTTACACAAAAACACATGGTGTTCCGTCTATGGCGGTAATACCGGATGTGCTAAAACAGATTCAGAATGAATACGGTCCAGAGCCCACTTTAACTCTTGGTATGAAATTACTGAAAGACTTCAAGCAGGTCTCGGCTATATTATTAGCCAATATAAAGGGGGAAGCAGCATCTGTGGCGTTCCGCCAGAAGTTGAAGGAAACAGATATAACAGATCAGCCAGTTGAGCTTGCCAGAATCATAGAGAAATGCTATGAAGAATTAGGTAGAGACAGCTTGGGTGGGAAACCAGTAAAGCCCCAACTGCTCGAAAATCCTGAAAAATTATTTATTAAAAATAATTTAAACACTCCTAAAAAGAGCTGGGATGGAAATAAACAGTCCAGTCCCAAAGAAAAAGTTTTCCAGTCCAGAGGAAGGTCTCCTCGACGGAGGGAAAGAACTCCGACTCGAGAACACCAGTCTCCCCAGAGGGAGCCTTCTGAGAAAAGATATAACCTTAGAAATAGGGATAATTTGAAAAAACCTGATAGATATCAAAGTATTGATACACGTCCCTCTCGATCTTTTTCGCAGAAATCGGAAAGAAGAGGACGGTCAGACCCAGGAGAGCACACCAAGTCCAAAGACAAGGAACCTGCTCAGAGTAAAAAATTTCAATTTCCAAAAAAG
Source organism: Lissotriton vulgaris (assembly GCF_964263255.1). Lineage (NCBI taxonomy): Eukaryota > Metazoa > Chordata > Amphibia > Caudata > Salamandridae > Lissotriton > Lissotriton vulgaris. The sequence goes on from NC_141696.1 coordinate 894,673,534, forward strand.
AAGCTAGCCAGTATTAGAGTAATCAACCATGCCGAGAATACTGAGGACACAGTTGAAAAATGGGGAGTGGGCACAGACAATGCTAGACAGTGCAGCAGAAATCAGTATAGCCCGCAAGATCTTGATGAGTCATCTGGAGACAGTGGACACGAATGAATACATTCAGGTTGAAACTGCCGACACCAGACTTAGCGAGCCCCATAAGATATACGAAATAACATTGCGTATAGAGGGTGATAAGACTAGGAAAATAAAGGGTCTATTTTGGGATAAACTCTCAAAAGGCTATGATATTCTGTTAGCTGAAAAAGATTGGCCCCCAGAGTTTGTCAGGGAGTGCCCTCGTGGCGAAGAAATGATTATGCCTGCCTTCTCGAATCACATTCCGATTCACAAAAAATATACTTATGCAAGGAAATGGGCAGTAGCCCAGGCACCGGCATTATATAAAAATCATGTAGGATGGGATGAGGACTCACCTCCTCACAAAATCCAGTTAAAAAGTGAACCAACTGCCCAACGGCAGTATCCCATTAGGCAAGAAGCTAAAAAACAAGTCAGGGAGATCTTAGATCAACTTGAATACCAGGGGGTGATTGAAACATGCACCTCTCAAATGAACAATCCTTTGTTTCCTGTCTCCAAGCCAGACAAGTCATATCGTCTAGTTTTGGACTACAGACACCTTAATGCATGTTGCAAAACATTTGCAGTACAAAACTCGCATAGTGCAGCCCTAATGAATAACATAGTTAGGAAAAAATATAAAACGACATTAGACATATCTAATGGTTTCTTTTGTCAAAACATTGCACCAGAAAGCAGGTATTTGACCGCTTTCTCCATAATGGGGTCTCAGTAAATTCTGTCGACTCCCACAGGGGTTCAAGAACAGCCCAGGACTATTCTCAGCTAGAGTAACAGAGTTACTACAAATGTATGATGATGAGGCATTATCTTACGTAGATGATATCTATCTCACAGACGAAGACTTGGATACTCACTTGAAAAGAGTGAACACCATTATACTTGGGTTCGCAGCAGAGGGTTACAAATTCAACTTTAAAAAGTCTCGAATTGCCCATCTGACAGTATTATTTTTAGGATACGAATTATCAAGTGAAGGAAAAAGCCTAGCGGACAACTTCTTAGAGAAGTGCGCTGTACTCCAAGCTCCAAAAACGCTGAAGAATTTACAATCCATACTAGGTTTTCTGAATTTCGGAAGAACTTACATTCTAAATTACGCAGAGAGGGTTAAACCTCTTTACGAACTAATTAAACCTGATTTTAAAAAAATCAATTGGACTCAAAAACACACAGAAATTTTGAGATCACTGCAAACAGACATGTTAGCTAAAACAAAATTAGATACACGTGACAACACACGCGATCTTGTAATCCGAGTCATCCCAGGAAGATGCGGATTCACGTACCTAACCTCTAATGAGGGAGAAAAGGTACCAATTTCAATTAAATCTCACTTGTACACACAAGCAGAAAAAACATTCAGTCACACAGAAAGAACTGTGAGAGCAGTGCAAATTGCATTAGAAAATGAACGAGAACTAGCACACGGCAAAAGGATTAATATCCTCACAGCGGAATCCGCCTTCGAGGCGCTATTCAGCCCAGTAAACCTGCCTACGGTGTCACTGGATCCGAAATGGATACAGTGTGTAGATTCTCTAGGAGCGGAAGATGTGAAATACTATTTCGCCTCGCAATTCGAAGAACTGAATGATTTAGAATATGAAGAAGAATATCCTCTGCCAATCGAACTTCTGCCTCTCCCACAGTATGCCTGTATAATCTATACAGATAGATTTGACCAGCATTTCAACGTAGAGAGCAAATCCTACGATGCAGCCTGTGCGATTGTTAAAGTTCATTGGCTGTGCGGTAAATTCAGACCGAAAGTAACAAAAACTGAATCAGTAAGAAACTGTTCGGCTCAGAGAGCTGAAATCAGATGTTTAAAGATGGCGCTCGAAAATGCAGAACGTGAATTCCCGACACTTATCGTGTGCGATTCTCATGTATGCGTCAACTCTTACAATAATAAACTGCAGAGTTGGATTGAAAACGATTACAAAGATGACACAGGTGCCACAATAAAGCATAAATTGCTCTGGAAACAGGTAGCTCTTTTACAGAAAGAACTACAAAAGACTCACGTGATACACGCACAGAGTCTTCAACGTGATGGCGTTCACGTTGCAGGGAATTCATTGGCTAACACAGCCACAGCGGAAGCAACTAAACCGGCTTCCGTAGCCACAAAAAAGCGTACAGAAAAATACATAGACGGGGAAACCATGCTGGCAGTAAAAACGGCCGTAAAAGGCGACTGTGCAGCACTACCCGTGAACTATTCACTCAATTATGCATACGTAATCGATGCAAACTCCGTTCCTTTTGCTCGAATCCCTGGAGTGAGGATAGGGTAATTCCAAACACGAACAGGAGAATATTTTTAATAGCAGACGCACACATGGGTTTGGGTCCTAGGCACAGAAAGATCAAGGAATCCCTGACTGAATTAAAATCAGTATACTGGTGGCCAGGAATGAGTGTACAACACCAAATATATGCAAACAACTGTGAAAACTGCAACAGGGATCGCAGTAGTGAACCATGCTACCGGCTACCAATCAGAAACAGTGTAACGCTGTCTACACCCAATCCTGCGTCCTATTAATCATTAAGGCTAAACACACTTAAAAAATGTGGCCTCCAGCGCTCGGCTGACGCTAGAACGGTTATAAAAGATCTGCGAGTCTTTATCGGCACATACGCAATTACCACGTTCCATTCTGACCAGGGTCCTGCTTTCAGCTCTCGAGCTTATAAGGAGGCTATGGCCAGCATGGGAATTAGGTTGCGGTATTCTTGTCCGTCGCACCCCGAAGGGAATAGTGTGGTAGAAAGAAAAAACCGGGACATAAAGCGATCTATAACAGCGAAGGTATTAGGTTCAGGCGCTGGGTGGGTCAAACATTTAATAAGTGTTCAGACCAGTCTTAACAATTTGCCAAGAAATTCTCTAAAAGGTTTCAGCCCATACGAACTATTGTTCGGAATTAGAATGACAATTCAGGACTTAGATAGTCAGGTATCAGTGGTACAAGATAATAAAACAGACTTTGACATCAAAGATCGTTTGGCTGTTTTACAGGAACTGAATGAAACAAGAAAATCCTTAAGCAACATAAAGTTAAAGCAACAGCCAGATACCACTGACGAGGCACCACAAGCAACAGCCCCAGCAAGGCCTGTCTGGATTCCAAAGATTGGGGATCTAGTCAGAGAAAAAATCGCGGTAAAGAAGGAATTTGGGCCGTCTTACAGAAAAGCAGTACCTGTCTTGGCAGTCACCGGAACAAGATCAGTAGTACTACCGCCCCTTGCTGGTAAAAAGGAGAACAGAGTTGTATCTATAGACCTGGTAAAACCACAAGCATGTGGCCTATAATCAACAGTAGGCCCAGTGGACTCCCAAGAAACAACAGAATACCTAAACTTGCAACAATCCAAGAGGTTCAAACTGAAAGACTAATCACACTCGATCAGCCTGCAGTGCACAGAGAAGGACTATGCAATAATGCCATGGAACTCGTGCCTCTTGAGACACAGATTGAAACAGTTCATCAAGAAACACCAGTCTACAATAATGTGGCATCAGAAAATGCTACCGAAAGACAGATTGAAAGAACAATCCCAACAATTGATAGAACTGCCTCTGGTTATTTCATCAACTTCGACAACTTCTCTGAAGATCAAAACGACCCAGAAGTGATGCCAGAAACAAAAAAGACTTTCAAAGATAAAGCAACGGAACTCTTTCATCAACTGAAGGAAATCTACCTTATTTCCCCTTGGCTAGAGTTCTGGTTCGGTCTAGGTGTATTTTTCCTCCTGCTTTGGCTCATCATGGTACTTTGTTTGGGAAAATTCATTGAGGGAAAATATAGTACAATGGACACAGCAAGTCAGAACATCAACCTAGTCCTCAAACCACACAGATCATCCCACGTGAAGAAAAGAGAACTGTCAACAGTAAATGTCACAGCCATTCCAATACCCGGTGGGGTAGTATGGGAGAAAACTGACTATGAGATCTATGGTCCGGTCGAAATCCTGAAGTATCCTCATCAACTAAGGGTTTCCTTAAGTGACTTTGTAAAACCTAGTACATTCTCTGATGATTGGGACTTTAACAGTATTAATGACATGATGTCTGATTTAGTAATGTCAGCTAGATTCACAGAACATGATTATTTACAAGGTTCGTCTAGTTATGAACAGTTATTCTGTTTTACACATTATGGTGATCACTATTTGCATAAATCTGCACAGCCTAGAAATGTTTTTAAGTATAATCAATGGGAACATTGTGCAACACCACCTAAAAGCAGTTCTAAAACATTCTTTGAGAAATTCAAGTACTTCTCACGGTTTAACACCAGTGATGCAGAAACGTTTTATTACCAACTGTTAGATAAAACAGGAATGAAAACAATGCTGACAAACACTAAATTAATATATTCAGAAGCATTTTATGAAAAAATGATGACATTTGGTTTTGATTATTGGAAAAATAACATTGAAACAAAAACCATTTGGGGTACAAAAGATTGGCAGGTACAAGGCCTTGAAGCACTATTCAGAACCTGCATGATACCAGAACAAATGATGTTTTTAAATGACACAATTCACCAAACATCCTGTCTTGGCCTAGCTAGGATTAAAGACCTTAACAAACCGTCTATTCCGAAGCCAATACCTGATAATGCAACAACAGATATTGAGATAGACGTTACTAAAATTTTACATTTTAACAGAACACATCCTGATTGGAAAAAGTGGTTAATCTGGCCTACTGACACAAACAACTGTCAAGATAGATTCCTGAACAAAACACAGGGGTTAAAAATGACCAGACAAGACCCTAGATACTCCCAGAGACAAAATCCAGGAATAGTAACAACATACAGTGTAGGGAAACTCTGCCTCGAATGGCTAGGATCATCCACACTGGCTGAAATTAAGCAACACTTATCTTTACTTAAAGATGGTGCTGATTTGCGCGATTTCATTCTTGGTCCACGCAAACAGCGTCAAAAACGTTTCATAGCGGCCAGCATCTATGATGCGTACAACGAGGCTTGGAAAGTCACTCAAATTGAAACAGCAGAAAAAATACGAGAAATTGATCGTATTAATTTGGAAAAATCACTTTCTGTAGTGGACAATGGGTTAATGACTCTGTCCTCCAGAATATATTCGTTGGACAATATTGTATCTTCTGCCTTTGACATAATAGACAGAGACTTGCTAATGTTACAGCATGGCCAATCTCAATTACGTTCTATTGTACAATTAGGCTGGACGCTGCAAAATCTTCGTTCAGGCTATGTGCCTTGGCGTTTAATCAACACAACGTCATTGTTTTCCATTTTTAACCTTACTGATAAACAAATCAGCTTGGCACAAAAAGGAGCAGACTATACAATCCTGAGCATCGAAAAACTTGAGAGATTACCATTGACAATGTCAGAAAGTCCTGTCATTGAATGGATAATACACGGAATTATCACTATTGCGATAACAATTTTCCAATTTAAAAAGTGCCTTGAATACATACCTACTGGCCAGTATGAACGATTGGGTAAAGGATATGTTAAGTCAGCATGGAAATTACCATACACACATTCATGCTACAGTGACAGCGACAGCGACAAAAATGTATTTCTTAGTGGTGAAAACTGTAAACGTTCGCTAAGCGGTATACTTTTGTGCCAGGGTATTAATTTACATGGAGCCTGTGAAGGTAAGTCTAACAACCTTTCATGCCACCAGCTTGTCACACCTGCAACTCAGATAGAGCCTTTCTTTATGCAACTCGCGAATGGGAGTTACATTCTAAGAACGGATTACAGATGTTGTGGCCTTGTTCCAGGGAAAAGTTATCTTGTAAGCGTAACATCCATGGTCAAATGCTGTATGCAAGCATTGTTCCCGAGCGGGCCTGGAGACATAGAGACTCCCATCTGGCCTCGTCTGAATCTCTATTCTATACGAATTGATACTTTAAGCAAAATGAAGTCTGTGCTTTTGCAGACAACAGTGCCCATAACGTCATCAAAAGAGACGTATGATCTCCTAGTTGCAAGGACAGCTACGGAGGTTCATGACCTTTTATCAACAAATTGCCCCGTGCATTTCGTAGAAATGTTGAGCCAACTCCTTAACATGTCTAGTGCCACAGGCATCCCAGGCATATTTAAGACGATTTTTACGGGACTGCTAACACCATTTCAAGCAATTCTGGGAATCGTTCCAAATTTTGTCCACTCTGTTTTTGGCGGCATACCCCTATTTTTGGGACTTGTAGCAGGGATTTTATTTTTGACCCTCCTGCTTCGTTATGGCAAGCCACAGCTCAGACATGACTCCTATGGGAATGGAAGAGACAATCCTAGCAATCCGCTACCGGGACAGAATAACTAGAGTCCTTGGATTGGCCAGGCTGAGAGATCTAAACATGACCTGGTTCCTTTCATTCAGACCGATATGGCAATCCTGCATCTTACCTGTACTTCGATGTATGCTATGCGGAGATGAGTGCGTGTTGGACATCTGTCTTTCACTTCCATCAGCAGTACCAATGGATATCGATACTTTGCTCAGTCCGATAACGGCTCACGCATTGTGTTGTCTCCAGCGGCTACTAATCCTGATGACGGCATTCGTTGAGACTCCTGTGCTACGACTAGGTGGTAACAGTGGAGCGAGTGACAAAAGCAACATCACCCAGGTACGACCATCTGTGAGCATTGCTGATCCCGACTATGATGACAGCAATCATTCTCACACCTGCCAAGTTACAGCACTATCGAATTTGGTCGAACTGTCACCTGATTTTGTAGACCAATTCTTTGAGAGCCTGTCTGATATGATGTTCTCACCTGAACAGAAACAATAACTTTTCCGACACACGGCGTTCCCATGAACTCTGAATTCGGCCTTCAGTTTTGAACAACAAAAACTGCTAAAAGCGTTGGAACTCTAATTTCCCCGTTCAAGCAATAATTCTTTTGAATTGAACACTTTTTAATATTCACCCTTTTTCTGTCACGAAAAATTCTTTGCTTAAAGTAAAACTATTCATTGAGAACAGAAGCTTCAACTTCTATTTCTAAATACATCTAGGGACATAATACCTTTGCACCAGCCTCTAGCACATGTTATTGCAATGCATTTATATGTGATGATTTATCTCGCCCTTTTTCTGTTTCAGAGATATTTCATGTGTAATTCTTTTGCATAATCGTTCATTTATTTCATATGCTATAATTTTTGAATGATTTCTATGCTTCAAAAACGTACAGTACCTAAATTTTCACATATTACAAATACGCCTATTTCAAATGCATATATGTATTTTGGGGTGGTCAATGTTACACATGCATCTTATAGCTCTAGTTTTAGTAATTTGATGGACATGAATTCGTGGAGTGGGTGTAGCGTTCTAATCTAGGATCCTGATCGACCTTATGCCCCTATTCGGCTATAAATCCATTTATTCCCTATAATGGCATAACCGATCAAATGCAATATTCAGAAACTCATCTCTGGCCTCACACGAACAGAGCCACATTTCAGAATAGCTTTCTCTGCCACTTCCTTTGCAACCAATTAGTGCAATGACATAGCAGAAGTCACTGTCTGAGATTCCTAGATTAACACTCCGAGTTCTTCAACAAGATAAAAACTCAGCAAACCTGGAAATCCACGCTTGCTGTGTTTTGATTAGTAATAGAACTCTAATGAGCACTGATAGACGATCACTTCCTAGTGACATCTTTATTGACGTCTTATGTCCAGCAACTTACGTTAACCAAGGCACCTTTCAGGTATAAATACTACCAACGTTGCCTTAAGCAATGTTCTGTTGCCCGTCGCCTGAAGCTGCTGTTATGCTGATGATATCATAGCTGCTATCGCTACTGCTATCGCTGCTAACTAGCGAACGATGGTGTGGTGAACTTAGGAGCTGAACAGCTGTCCCCCTGCAAGAGCCCAGCCGATGCAAGCTGCCCGCGGACGCTGCTCCTCCTCCTCCTCCTCCTCGACGCGCTGAGAAGAGACGCTGTCTTTCTCCTGCAGAGAAATCCAGCTCCGGTGTTTCTAGTCTACCCTTGCGGGTGACTGGGATATCGAGCCCTGAGGGAGATACCAGACCTCCATCATTCTATTCCAGAGGTATGGTGTTGACTAAACCCTTCAGAGAGAATTCTTGAAGCAAACCTTGGCAAAACCAACTTAACTTAAAGCTACTTACTTACTCCCCTCCCAAGTATTAGGCTTAGGTCAGGTACACTGGGGTAGGCGTAGTTAGAAGCACCAGTTGAGTATTTTAGCCTAATGTATATATGAATGTATATATGTTTTATTCATTTTAAACCATTGTATGGCTAAGAAACCATATCAATGCTTTTACAGTATTATTTCGCAATACTTATCTTACTGTACATACTTTTTATAATAACAAGTCTTGCAATTGTGGCAATTCATTTCTCTTGTACGAGAAGAAAGACTGTTCAATAAATGTTACCCTTTATTGACAAACGCCCGTCTCTCTATTCTCTACATATTGTGAAAGTAATCTGCACCAACCTGACTGAGTAAAATAACTGTCTATTGTTTCACACGACCCTAGAGATTGACTCTTGATCTGAGGAGCAAAGTTGTCATGTTGCACGGTTGTTGGAAAACTGAATCCCTTCTTGGCTGTGCCAGGGAAGCTGATCACTTCCTATTCAGTCAAGAAAGTTTCCAGTGACCTCTGAGCTAGTTGGTAACAAACCCAATTAAGTTTAGCATAGTCAGTAGAGGCCTGGAAGATCCGCACTTCTACGTCGATACTACTGTTTATGTTATTCCAATGCGCAGGGCCTATTGGGAAAATAGGAACTACACTACAACGCCAAACACCTCATACCATATATTACATCAGACATGTTTACAGAGCTGTTAAGGTTTTGGAGCCTACAGAAGAGGCAAAGGGAAGGAAATATCTATCAATATTATGGTAAGCAAATCACTTAAAATCACCACCCCTTAGAGTAGCTCACTGCCTGATAATTACTAATCTATGGAGTAACTCAGCAGAGAGTAGATATTTGTCAGGAATAAAGGATCTCGATTCAGGTGCCCGTAATATGTATCCCTGTAACAAAACATTAGATTACTGCCATTCAAACAAAATCCCAGTTTGATTCAGATCAACATTCCCTTTGCTGAACAGATGTGTCAAAAACAAAAAATGAAGGGGGGGGAGGTAGAGTGCTGATCCGTTCAGTCTCCTTTGTTTAACAGTAAATCATGGGGGAAGGATCACTTGTCCTGCATAACCAGGGTATGCAGGTTGGTACGTGGTGTCTCACAAATTAAAAGACCCTCATACACATGTATCTTAGATGGTTGTAGCGGTATATGTTGTCTCCCCGCTTTCATGCACGTGTGTGCATAATCCTTGGGTCAGTGTTTATGCAACCTCCACCTGGAGGATTTACCCTTGGTTAAAAACAGTAGTGATCGTGGATAGAAGTGCTCGGGAAGTGAGTTAAAATACCCGGACAGCCAGAAGTAGAACTTTATTGGGTCTGGATTCGGGTAGCCCAAGTGAGGGTGGGTAATTGGATATTGTGCCGCTTTGGAGTAATAAGGAATTCAAGCGCGCTGCATGGTGTGTTTTAAAACGGTCCACATGTTTCAGCCTAGTTGCCTGTATAGCTCGGTGGGCTTTCTTCAGGACCAGTGCAAAACAATAGGGAAAGTGAAAAAAAAATTGGAAGAATGACCTGATGTCAGTCAGTCCTTGGTCGCATTGTACCTGAAATGAAAACTGTTTACTTGCAGAAAAGACGGGGGTCAAGGGACAGATGTGTCCACAATCTCTTATCTAGCTTGGACCTCTCGACTTTGAACGTCTGGGTTTTCTCAAGAAGCCAAACTTTGCATTTCAATACTTGCAACATAAGAGAATCTTGAAGAATTCTAGTTGTCCAAGTCATGTCCTAACAATCCATATAATGAAATTAAATGCCATGTCATATGATAGCATATGATTTGATATGTTAGATAATATGATATATGATTTAGCCAGTAACTAATTTTGCATATGGTCAGGTGGCTTTCTTACCAGGTTTAAGTTTGGATGTAGGAACAGTTTAATGACCAGCAAAATTAATTCTGTACATAAGATCCCACGGCTGAAAATTCCTATTTTTGTGGCTACCAAATGAAGGGATTTGTTGGAAAGATTATGCAGAGGCTTTTTACAGTTTTAGACATCTCAATGGGAGATTGGTGCAGGCTTGACCAGCCTTCTTCTCTTGGAGTACTGGATGAGCAAATTCAAATCTAGATCATACTATAGGGAATGTTGAATATTTTTTCACAGCTGCATTGATTATAGCATAGACATTATGAATAAAAAAGATAACTGTCTTTGAATGGCTATCATACCTTCTGCCTCTGCCCAGCCACCAGAACGAAGCAATATTTTGCCACATCATCAGGAAATAAGGTACTTGCCAAATTTGCCTTAAACATCTCAGTAGGATTGTCAATGATGTACAGCTGTGCAAGTCATGTGTATGAATGCATCTATCTGAAATCAACTGCGTGTGCTAGATTTGAGGCTTTTCGTTTAGAGTTGTGGTTGATAGCCCAGAGATTATGCCCTGCAGTACTAGATTACAACAAGAGGCCCAATCGTGGGTGGTAGGATTATGAAGTCAGTAATTAGAGGAATGTTATCAGGTATTTGCGGCAACAGATACAAATCTCCCAAAACTGGATGGTGGTGGTAGATGCCATAAGAATGACTTTGTGGAACAAGCCAATTATATTTCTCCAAAGGAATGGGTAACCAATATCTCAAAGTTATTTGAGTCAGCCTAATCTTCAAATGCTCACTAACAAACTACATTGTGGCTCCTTTTGTCTTTGCATTTACATAGCGTGTTATACCACTGACAAGGAGATGAGGTGCATAAACAGACTGGTCAAACACTACAACATGAGTGAGTGCTGAGGTGGAAGTGTTAACTTACAGTGTGATGTTTATTGAAAGTGATTGGTCTAGTACGTTAGTGACCAGAGTTGTGCTCTTATCTTTTCATGGGGGCATTGCATCAAGGCATGTGATGGTAGCAAGAAGAGTGAGAGCTAGAAGACTTGTAATTTAGGTTATTGCATGATTGTACCTGTCTCTATGCAATCCACCCATGAGTGATAGAGGAGCAGCCACAGCATGCACTGAATACAGACAGTCATGGCAGATGCTCCTTATGTTTCTTCAGGAGTGACTGGTAAGTGGCCCACAAACATACATTGTATACAGCAAGTCAGTATAAATGATCTGAGTCCATCCGGGTATATGCACATTAGAAATGCAGTCGTAGCAATGCTCTTAAGGCGTGACAAAGGAGTGATCCACAGTAGTGCTGTGGTTTCAGGGAGCTAGGATAATGGGCCTGCAGGGTACCTCCAAGAGTGATAGAAGAGTGACCCCTGGTGATGCAAAGTGAATGCTGTAGCGAACCTTTTCAGGGGTGATTGGAGAGCAAACCATGTGCATGCATTGGAGACAGTCAGCCATTGTAAATAAAGAGTCTGTCCAGGAGTGTTGAAGAGTCTCTTGTAGCATGCTGTCATTATGATGCTTCTTGGAAGCCATCATGCGATTCTTCGACTGGCACTTTGATGGTGGGATCTGGTTACCGTCATCCAACCCCCATGGGCACTGTCATAACTGTAGACCCCCAGAGAAGGGTTTTATACACACAGAAAACAAATGTAGCACATAAACAAATAAAGGAGACTATGACTTTCTAACACACTGATAAAATTACCATTCACCTCTTTGGATTCCATCAAGAATAGAGGGAGTGAGACCAAAGTAATACCATAGTTGCCACCACAGTATTGGGTCTATGAAACCCACCTAGGGATGGAAGGGGTAGAGCAGAAGGACTACCACAGCAAATGGTCTATCAAATTCACCAGATGTGGAAAAGGAAAGACACAAGTCCTCTCAAAGCAAATGTTTTGAGGGGTCCACTCCAAGATGATGGAGCTGTATTCAAAGGATTAACACTGATGCCCCAGTAGTGGGTCTGTATTGTACCACCCAGAAGTGGTGAAGTTTAAACCCAAGGAGATAGCCAGGTGCCTTAGTAGATGGTTTAACTCTTACTTCCCAGTAAGAGGGAAGCACGATCCAAGTAAAATATTGTAGACCTCTTTAGAGAGTCTATGCTGTGCCACATGGCAGTGGTAGATGCACAGCCTCAGTTTCTGCAGAACTCGACAGTTCAAAACAGTGCAAGGGACTAACTTTAGGGATGGAACCAAAGGTCCTTCAAGAGCAGCATGAATTGCCCGGATAGCTTTTGGTTGCTTTTTCTATGTTGAGACCCTGGCATATCAGCTTGTGTTTGTTGAATGTAACCTCCCATTCAGCAGCTCAATGCAAAGAAGCTATCAGGTCTGTCGAGTCAGTGAGGAAAAAAGTTTGAAGCCAGCAATAAACCTCAGTTTGGCACAAAACAGCAGCACATACATCAACGTCAGGCTTCATAGCTACTTCTTCGCACTGTAAAATGATCTCCGTTGTTTTTGGGCCGTGTGGGTGTAATGCGTGTAGATCATCCATGCAACATTCTCAGGTTTCAGGAGACTGCCCAATCCGGTCATTTGTAAAATATGGTCATGATTTCTGGGATTCAGATGACGTGCTGTGATGGTGCACTTAAGGATTGCTGCAAGGTGGAGAGGTGGGACAGGACTGTGAAAAGCTTAGGAAGGCCCTTCAGGGTGACTCCCCCAAAAAAGCAGTTTTCACAGAAGAGCTCCATACGCAGCTCTTCTGCCAGTTGTGGATATCCCACAACTTTGATGTTGATGCATCTAGAACGGCCTTCATTCTGTTGTAGAATTAATTTTCTTTGCCCAGCACTGGCAACTATTCTCCCCATTCAACACAGACACATCCATGTTTGCTATTTGTTGTGAGACCTTGCATGGGTGCAGTAGGTGGGATGAGTTTGCCAAAGGCTTTAGCTGATCTATTTTAGCTGATCCAACTTATGTGATCGGGTGTTGAGATTGCTGGGAGTCAAATTCAAAATCTGTCTAATTTGCTCTAGTGCCTATAGGTGGTTGGTGTCAGTGTTATGGTAGCAGCCTTCTTCAGGGAATGTTTAGTATGAAAGGCATTATGTGGTGGCCACTCCATATGGCCACTCCAATGGCCCCAACAGCGCTGGGATGCCTGGCTTCGCTTTGGGGGTGCCCAGGAGTGGACATTTCACAGGGAGAAGCCAGGAAGGGTTCCACAGCGGTATGCATACAGCACCAGGAAACCCCTGTTAGGGAATAAGTGCGCTTTACAAGTACAAATTAATTTCATTTCATTTCATTTCATTTCATATGGTAGGTTCATATCATGCGTTCAAGATAAGTGAATGAGGGCTGAGAAGCGGAGAGCTTCCAGGTTTCCTGTAATTGTTCCGAGTGGTGGGAGCGAAGGTTTGTCGAGCCAGATGTTCAGGTCATTCCGAACACAAAAGTTTATATATCTTAGGAAGAGGTCTGAGATGGTGCCCAGGAAGGCCTCTGTGGAAGCTCCATTGTTTGGCGGCAGCCAGTACATGAATAGGAAATCAAAGAAAGTAGAGATGGGTGTCCATTGGACCAAGTGGGATTGACAATATTTCAAAAGTATATTTTCTATATTTGTAGTTTATAGTGATTGAAAAGTACTGCTAAACTTCTACCAACCTTCCCATGGATGTGGAATGAATGGATTCAATATCCTAGTGTGATTATCTGTGAGCTACTGGTGAGATGTCAACAAGCCAGATATGGTTATGAAGAGTAAGCCTGGTTTCAATTTCGATATTAGAACATGTTGTGGTCGTTCTTGCTGTTGAATGTGCATTGATCAGCAGGCAGTGCAGAGGTAAGAGGAGGTTGAGTTTGGTAAGGGAATGGGTTAGAAGGTGGTACAGAGGGTCGGGTGAGGGGTTGTATGGTAATAAAGAGAGGGAGAGTTGGGTGCTAAGACAAAAAGAAGAGGTAATTGAAGATTGAATGGGTTTGACTAAGTGCTCTTCCACCTCCTCGAAGAGGTTAAGGGCCCGATGTAGGAGCCCTAATACCGGTCGGAAACGGCCGATTTCGGCCGTTTCCGACCGGTATTAGGGTTTTCTAATGTAGGAGCATGCTTTACAGAATCGGTATTTTACCGAATCTCTATTTACAGATTCGGTAAAATTACCGAATCGGTAAATACAGACTTGGTAAAAATACCGATTCTGTGAAAGCACATGTAGGTAGCACATCTTTGAGTGCCGCAGGCCTTTCAGATTCGGTATTTTACCACCCAATCCAATTGGGTGGTAAAATACCGAATCCAGGTGTGCATGCACATCTGTGCATGCACACCTGTGCAATGTGACACACAGACATGCCCTTAGGGCATGTCTGTGTGCCACATGGCACACAAGTCCGGAATTGGGGTGCCAGAGGGTGTCAAAGTGACACCCCCTGCACCCTTGCAAAAATCGGATTTTACCGAATCGGTAAATACCGATTCGGTATTCACCATTGATTCCTATAGGCTTCAAGGCCCATAGGAATCAATGGGGGATACCGATTCTGTATTTACCGAATCGGTAAATACCGAATCTTACAGATTCGGTATTTACCGATTCTGAAATACCTACATGTGCCCCCTTTTATTTTACCACTTCTTAAATACCGAATCGGTAAAATTCGGTATTTTAGAAGTGGTAAAATAGAATTACCTACATCTAGCCCTAGGTCTTTAACCAGGTTAGTGGCTGCAGCCGAGGGTGTAGGAGGAGATGTTTATTTACCCTGCAAAGGGTGTAAGGTGAAATAGCAGGTATAATAGGGATAGGCTCTTCGGAATAGGTTGTTTGAAGCCGTTTGGATCTGGAAGGGGGAAATGTGCCTTTGGGACAGCTTCCCCTTCGTGAATCAGGGGTGATTAGGGGTGGTCCACTGATCCACGGTTTGTGACAGCAGTTACAGTCATAAACATTTGCTATATCTATTGCTACTCGCAAAATGGAGGACGCTCCTTTAACGCCCAGCCCAATTTGCAATTCAGAAAATGTTGCAAAACCCTTTTTGCAAGGCAAAATGACTGTTCCAAATCATAGGTGAGGCTTTCCCCAAAGCAATGCACGATGTTGCTGCTACAATGCATGTGTTTTTTGTGATCCACATGTTCTTCTACCATAAAAGTGTGTTGTTCAAGAGGCCCGAATTTCCTAATTCACCATGACAGCCCTTGGAGCATAGTGAAATGTGAAGAAGAAATGCTTTGGTCTGTATGAATTGTAATTTCATCCAATCGTATTCATGCTGGTGCTATTTTAAGGCACACATGTTCTTGTCTGCATTTCAAGGATGCCAAATTCTCTCTTCCAGAACTGATATCGAAAAGTAATGCAAACTGAATACACAGCACATGCGGTAAAGTAACCCATCATGGCATCTTATGCTAGGCTCCCTGTACACATATAGACTTTGTTCAATGGTTTTTATAATTACATTTATTCTTCGTCAGTCGCAAGAATTAACAATGATGGGGAAACCGTGCACAGCAAAGCAATTGTGCCTTCGTGCAACACTGGCATGCCGAGCTTGAGATGTCTGACGGCGCTTCGATACCTTCAGTACTAACCGAGAGTTCATGGTGTTAAATTATATGTCATGATTTAAACTGTAGAAATAATTGAACTCTTAATTCAAAAACCTTAGAAGTCTCTTACTTTTCTTCGCACGCGGCTGCAGGAACCCAGCTGTATAGCATTTCTGGGTTCTACAATAAAACCGAGAGACATTATCTACCCTTTGAAGCAAATAAGTGCTACCCCAGAATTTTATGTTGATTACATTTCTGAAATAGCTATTTGTAGATCTGTTTTGGGTGAATAAACCATTGTCAGACACTGGATAAGGAACAAAGAAGTGGGTGGATAATCAGCGTCAGGTGTTTAGCTGTCAAGAATTTTGCTGTCAAGAATTATTGCTGTGAGAATAGCAGCTGGTCGGACAAAATATACAGCTGCTTTTCTGCCTTATTTGTAATTTGAGACTTAAAGCAAATTTCCGCTCAAGTATAGTATTTATGAGTCGTGCCACTGCTCTTCGTGATCTGTGTTGACTGGTACCAGCTGCGCGGTTCTTCTTCAACTGTCAAGGGTCTTCTGCCCACATGCCTGTACCAGGCTTAGAAATGTGAAAACAGATCAACCTGGGATTCCCGTGGCTGCACTCTTCTGTGTTGTTCTGTCCTTTCTTTCTCGAGCCTCAGTCAGCCATACCTCCTGCCAATCCTATTTATAATTGGCAAGGCCAGAGTGGTGATGTGGTGCACGTGACAAAGCAAACTAGCAACTTTGGTTGAGCAAAGGTTGTTCAGGCTGAGGCAGGGAAATATTATTTTTATTTTGGAACTATTAGACGTTGTGATCTAAACATTTATTAATATTTCAGCACTGCCCGACGATATGGAATGTTCCGGTGAGCCAGTGGTGTAACGAAACTTGAGGGGGCCCCCTTGCAAAGCACATGGACGCACTAATCCCCCCCCCCCTCGGGCCAAGCCCACCACTTTGCCCTACCACCAAGAAATCTAGTATATTTTGATTTGAAAACTCCAACATTTAAATGAAATGCCTCTTTGTTGTCTTTCTCTAAGTTCTAATGAGAAAGTGGGAAACACTCGTAACATACAAGTTATGCCATGTGTAACAATACTGTCAAAAGCAGATTATTTAACTGAGGCAGCAATCAGAACAAGGCCAAGGAGCGATCCAATGGTCTCAGGAACACTATGGCTGAAGAACAAAGTACTATGAAGGCTCTGAAATAGAATTGACATTAATGGCCAATAACCCAAACATGTAATTCCATAAAAACATGAGATGTACTTGAGTTCCTCTCCATTACCAACTAGTTTGGACCGTGAACCTCCAGTTGAAAAAGGAGGGAGTATTAACTATTTCAATTATTAAGCATCAAATATAAAGCCATCTTTTTAAGACTCATATCCATCACTGCCTAGTCCCATGCACCTTCCTCTTAGTCCCATTCAATAATGCATTTGGTTCATCAAAGCAGGAGTCAGCGCTGAGCAGGAGTAGGAGAGCTGGTCAGGCCCGGACTGGCCGTTGCAGGCACCGGGCAATCACCCGGTGGGCCGCATGATTGGGGGCCGGTTTTGGGCCCCTGGGGCCGTTTTTGTTACAGGGCCGTTTTTGCTACAAAAACGGCCCTGTAACAAAAACGGCCGAAAACCGGCCCTGGCACAGAGCGCGGTCGCAACCCCCCCTCCCTCCCTGGGGGAGGGGGGGTTTGGGGGGGGGAGTAGGGGGGCCGGCCGAGCACTTTGCCAGGGCCGGTTCTGGTTCCCAGTCCGGCCCTGGAGCTGGTATTGCAACAACTAGAGTCTATGGGAAAAAATACCCCACTTCTTGTTTTTCCTCTCACCTCTTCTTGTGCCATAACAATCGCAAAGTGGATTGCTTCAGAGGTGCTGCCCACAAAGGTTCAGACCGACCTCATGTGAACAGGCTGCAATTACTGAGTCCCGTACAATACCTTGTTTATGATTAGGGCTCCCGGTTTTATGGCATAACATTTCCATCTGTATTTAATCATATTTATTTTTGGGACATCTTATTGGTAATTATCCATATTTATTTTGTGTTTTGAGATAAATGGAGTTGTTGCATATTTGCACATTTATTTAACTCTTAGACGTGCACTCATATGTGGATGCCCATCGCATTTTCGCAAATTAAACAGCCACTTATAAAAAACACTACACCCACTGCTGCATATTAGCATGTTACTACAAATACATGTTAACATATGTCTATGTTTAAGGAATATTTATCTGTGAAAATCAGTAAAAATTGAAAAATAGGAGCCTTATTTATGATATAGTGCTTCAGCTTCACACCACATTACTACCGTTTTCAAAAACTAACTATTTCATGGTATTGATGAAAAAAAAGAGTTGAGCTATAATCTTAGAACATCAGGCTCCTCATACTACAGTTCCTAATCTTGCTACTTCACGATCATAGCAATACATATATATTTAAAGTGATGTGAGGTGGACTGTGAAATCAGAAAATGCATCTCACAACCCAACATGTTGGCATAATGGCTATAGAATGCACTGCAGAATTCCACTGGTGTTAACAACCATAATATAAAATGTACATTTACTAAGTTTTACACTTTTTCTATTCCTCATTAAAAATGTTTATATTTATCTGCCAGATTAGATTTTGCTTTCTCATATTCCTTGTATATCTTGCATTGTTTTAGTTATATGCAAAACAGCAAAGTAATAGCAAACACTGGAATCTTATAAAAATGCATCCCAGCTTTCGGGGATGTGGGGATATTAGAAAATAAATATTTGAGATGAGAAACCGAGGTTTGATACATAGGATATTAGAAGAGACATAAGCCAGACTCCTCTGATGCACAAATTAAAACCAATTTGCAAAAGAGGTTTTCACGTGGAGATTGATTCATTCACCAAAATCCCAGAAGCAATGAAAGTGACGTCATGCACCCTTTGACCACTTGTGACATCAGAGGGTTCACACTTTGTGCTGTCGTTCATGGGTTAACATGCTTCTCCTTGCTTCAAAGGAAGGGGGGGGCTGATGAAAGTAAATAGTAATACCACTATCTTAGCAGAGACCAGGGTAGCAAGGGCGGAGGTAGCAGTGGTGGCTGATGACCCTTGAACGTGGTTGGGAAAAATAGGTGTCTTGCATTCTAGTGAGCAAGTCTGGCTTCTCGAAGTCAGTTGGGGGTGTAGGGGTCTGCCTGTGAGAAAATCTCGAAAAAATTGGGTCTAATAGTGCATCTTTAGGCACAATTTTGTCATACTTTTGTTCAAATGCCATTGGCATCAGTCCTTAAATATTAAAGCCCTTTGATGATGCACCAATCCAATGAAACCTGATGCTACCAAGGAGTTGATTCCATTGTTTTCCATTGTGCTAGGGACAAAATGTAGTAATGTGTCCCCCCTATTTGCTTTGGGTTCACACGATTGGCAACAATGTTACACAATATGCCTGTGTCAGAATGTTTCCATTTATGCTGTCCACAAATAGGGCTGGGCCTTACTGCAAAAAAAATCTCTAGCTTGTCATGGTCAGCAGTTTGTCATGTTTGCCCTCCTCCCAGATCTAAGGGTTGTCCTTCCATTTACCAAAATGAACATATAATGTGAAAACGCCAGAATTTTGCTATGAGTGCCCCATAAACCAAGAATTACCTCTAGTTTACCAGAGTCAGAATTTTGCCATGGAGGTCCCATATGCAAGGTATGACCTCTAGGCCCAAGAACCCAGTATTGCCTGTAGTCTTCTTACTTATAGCTTCATGGCAATTGTATCACACTCAGTGACTATCAATCCCTTCCCACCCTTTAGTTGGTCCTGCGTAATAACATCCAATACTGCCTTGGCCCACTTCAGAATCTCCCCTAGTAGGGTCTTCACAGCAGGGTCCACAGCAGACTTCCAGGACATCGCTATCTATCATTTGAAAAAAGTACCAGTGCTAAGTCAATGAACCTATGCCTAAGCTTGTCCCCCTTGGTCCTTGAGAGCATATTCCTACAGGTAGATCTCCTGTGTCAGCAGACCTATGTGGCCTATTATGCCATCTATGATTATCGTGACCTCCAAAAGTGCCTGTCACAGCACCACACAGTCCCAGACCATGAGTATGAAGCCGGCATCTGGCACACAGCACCGTGGTGCATTTGGAAGATGGTCCAATGAACATGCTTCAAATACAATGTGGTGTCAGGTAAGTCTGGTGTAAATAATTTCATTGAGTACATCAGAACTGGGGGTGTTCCTGGACAATTCACCAAAAGCTTCCCCAGCGTTTTATAATCTAAGTTCATAAACAAGAGGGATCAATACATTCAGACAGTATGTGGTTGAAAACTGGCTGTGGGAGTACCACTATAAGGGCCTTCCTGTAGAAATACATGGATCTGGCATCAGAGGCGACCCCATGTGCCCTGCACGGGGTGTGGTAATAGCCCTAAAATGTGACATTGACTTCAGTCTGAGGAAGAAAGTATAGTTCGCTCATTGTTCTGAATGGCCCCCATCGTGGAATGGAATATTTCCACCTTTAACACCAGCAATCTACCGGCCCATTCCCCCTGCCCACGTTGGCAGGCTAGGTACTTCCTATAGACCAGGGCCATCAGCCTGTCAGTCACGTCTGTGTGCAACTGCCCAAGCTTGTGAAGTTGTTGCACCCTGTCTGGGTTTGATGGACTAGATTTTCAGCCTTGTGGAGGGATTCCTGAGCCTCTGAGAGCTCCCTGTGGAGCGTCTGCTTGACCCCTCATTTCATGGAGTTTCAATGTTCACTCATGACCACTGTGAAAGCTTCCTATTTTACAGCCTTTTTTTGTGGTGGATCCCTCTTTGTCCGAATAGTAGTGCATGATGTGTGTGGGTATTACATCATGATATCGCGTTTCCCACAACACGTCCTTCCAGAGTCTCAAGTCAACATTGGGGCTTAGATCCACGGTCTGCCCTGATGTATGGTGAGCCGCAAGGGCAATGATCAGATATGAAACAGGTTAGGTATGTCACTCTGAAGGTGCGGGCACACATCTCCAGCCAGAGGAATACATTCAGACAGGTGTGAACATCATACACTGGTGAATAGAAAGCGTACTCCCTGTCCTCTGGGTGGAGCAGTCTCCATATATCATGCACTATCCCACTCTCCATCCTCCTGTGAAAGCCTTTCGTAAGCCTGTCGCATGAGGCTCTTTCCGCTGGTGGGATGGATTTGTTCAGGTCTATAAGCTGTACACAAATATAATCCCCCCCGAAGAGACAGGTCTACTGAGGGGTTCGCATTATACATATAGGGTGATCTGAGCCAGGAAGTTTGAGTGCTGGACATTTGGGGCACAAATTGTCACTAGTGATAGGGGTCCAGATGCCCTTCCAACATCATATACCGGCCCTCTGGATCAACCCTGCGGAACCATTTAATGTAGGTAACCAGTGGACTTTCCAGATGAACACTCTCCGGGCCAAGGGAGAGTACACTATACCCAGTTCGCTTCCCCTCCATTTTTTCTGTAGCTTGTGCAGCTCTGTGGCCACTAGATGTGTTTCCTGCAAGCAAGCAATCTCTATGTGGTGATGTCTAAGAAAAGCAAACACAGCATGCCTCTTCCTATATGTAAAAAACACAGTTGATGGACAGAATGCAGAACAATGTCTTACATTCACCCCAGTACAAAGATCTGGGCCTAAATCCATCGTTTTTTTGCACTCCACACCACCCTAGGTCAGACAATGGCTATATGCAAATCAGCCTTGACCCTGTGCCTCATGGGAACAGTCCAGCCCAAACTACCAAGCCATGTCTTTCCTAGACCGGAATCAAGCATCCAAGGACCGGTTTCTGGCTATCAGCCTTCTTCAGCCTGGATAGCTTGACTCCAGTGATGCCCCGAATGTTCCAGGTCAGAAAACTACATGCTGGAGATGTCATGTTTGTGAAGTCTTCCCTGTTCCCCACACACAATGATTCTCCACTCCTCGCTGTATTTCCATTATGAATCCAGCGAGTGTGGCCTCCAGCGCTACTCCTGATACTCATCCCTGTGCAACCTCCAACTCAATCATGACTGAAACAAGAACGCCCCCAACAACCCCATCTCGGCTGGGTACCCACTAGCTATCCCACCCAAAAATGTCCCTCCAAGTCGAACTGCAATTTTGTAAATGTAGAGTAACGGATATGTCCCATACGGTGGATGGTGGAGCATGGCACTTTCTCCATTGTGAGCCAGCCCTGCTGGTTCCTACTTCGCAGTGGCCACCCACCTCCCCAAAGCCCCCCATCTCACCTCATGCCTGTATCGAGTCCAGCAACAATAAATGGCTCACCAGCATCCAAATTGGGTACACTATGCCACCTGAGCTAGGCAATAGCATCTGTCAATCAGGGGATGATAGATGGCCTCATCTCCCCTTACCAATGCAGCACTCACCTTGCAGTGCCAGTCTCTGAATCGTAGCCATGGTCTGAAGACAGAACTGTAAATGGATTTTTGCAATGACGCAACACATACGCCACCACCTGGGCCCTCTCCCTAGCAGCCTGCACAGGGGATGTGCCCCCACCCTACTTCTGGTTGTGCCTCTGTCTCGATGTCCAAGTGCCCAGGTCACATCTTGGTGTGCCGTTTTTGGCAAGAGCTGCACACCCTTTCCTCACAGCCATGTCCATGCCTCTTCTGGGGTTTGGAAGAAATGTGTTTTCTCCTCTTCCACCACCGAAAGGGTAGCGGGAAAGAGGAGAGCATACTTGAGGTTCTTCTGGAGGAGGTGCTGCTTAACCACAGTATTTGCGTTCCATCGTAGTTGAACCTCCAATGTGTAGTCAGGGTACACGGCACTGTGATGGTGGAGCCCTTGTGGGACCAAGGTCCTTTCAAACTAAAGAGCTGCCATATAAGAGAAGGTCTATATAGTCCTGTATATACACAATTTTTGGTCTCGGGCCACTCCTGGCAGTGGAGGTCTCCCCGGGACAGTGTGTGCCCACTCAAGAGAGAAGAGTTTCAGCACCCTCCCCAGAAGGACTGTATGCAGCTGCCAGTGTTCTATGAAAAACTCAATTTTTGGTCCCTTCACTTGCTCTGGGAATCCCATGAGTCTTTCTATGATAGACACACAATTAGGATATCTCCAAGGATACTGTACCGTAGAGGATGAGTTACTCTGGGGATGGATATCCTGTCTGTCGAAATATAAACCCCATAATATCCTGTGGGATTTAGATTTCAGCGGACGGGATATCCCTCACCGTTGTGACAAAGTAACCCATTCGCCAATATCTAAATCAGGCCCTTAGTGTCATGAAAGGCGGACACAATTTCATCAGATTTATCAGAGTGTTTCTCCAGGGTAGCCTCTAGTGAGATCAGTGGGGTACCACCCTGTGATGATGTCCCTAGGTAGTCCATGATGCCTTTGCTCAGAATCGTTGGGTGGTTGGGCCCTCTGGGCTTCACAATCCTGTGCAACAAGGAGAAGCCTCCAGACGGGAGGCACAGCTCTCTAGACCCATAGAGGACGTTCCCCCAGTGCCCAACTGTGGAAGCCCAGTCGCAGCAGGGCCCCACCATGTGCAACAGCACTGCCCTCTATGAAGCTGTGTAATAATGTCAATCACTCAAAGGCATCCAGTGATCCCCTGCCTCATCAGGCCCACACCCCGGTAGCAACTCCAAGTGCCCCAGGCACAATGTCTCAGGTGGTGCAGGCTTTGCCCCAACAGAGTGGAAATTCCAATGGCAGTCCACCACCTGGTGACCCTCCTCAGAAGTGTTACAGTGATCTGGTAGTGCAGGGAAAGAAATGCTCCATGGACTCCCATGGTCATGGTCTACCAAGCGTCCATCATACGGCCTTCTGCAGTAAAGGAAGTGTGCAGCGCAGCAGCCCCGACAGTTATTGCAGTGCCTCCAGGGCAGTGCAGGGTAGGCTCGGCCACTGCTCAGGTGCCTCACAGTCACAGCCGAACACATAGAGGGCCATCTACCATCAGGTCCAGCTTCAGAGTGTGGATGCCGTCAGTCATGGATCCCCAGTGCTCCCACTCAGGCAGGTGCGCGGTCACACGCTGCAACGCATGGCGACCCAGCCACAGGGGAGCTAATCAGGCATGGGCCACCTTCAACAGCTCCACTCTATGCCCTGGAGGTGCTTCGAGACTGAAGGGGGCTCCATGGCCCCACTGCCCTCACTCCAGGAAGGAGACACCGTCGGCCTTGGACCCCTCGTGTCTGTCTTTTCGCCCAGGGGAAAGTGCATGCGTGCCCTGCAGTGGCCGGTGACCCCACCCTTTGTAGCCAAGCAAGGCCAGGTCACTGTCATGAGCTCTGCTCCAAGCCCAAAAGGCATTGGGTGAGCTGGAGGAAGGCGCGGGGACTGGGAACAGGGAATCGAGGGAATATTAGATGATCTGTGTAAGATGGTGCAGGATCCACGAGGGCATCAGGTTAGTGCACTAACCGGGCACTTCTAGTTTTGCTATTCCCTTTTTTCTTCAAGGAACCCTACAAATTTGAGTTCAATAAGAAAGCCTTGGCTAAAGGAAATAGGACAAGGTGTGTGAAGTAACACAAGGTTAAGTACAGATTAAGATTTAAGAATCACTTGAGCAGAGGTTAAAGGCTACACAATCAGGTTTGAGTGAAGGGGTCTGTGCTCTAGGGCACTTTATATGGACTTGAATTCCTTATAGCAACTCTCATTTGGTATGTTTCATTAAGGACTGGCACTTTAGGCTGACTGTAAAGTATTCATGTATGGTTGTCTGAAAAGAATGTGTTGTTGATGCTGAGTACTTATCCTGACTGAAGCCGTGTACCTTTCCACTAGAACTAGAGACACTCACCTGCCATTTGGTTCACCGGAGTTCCAAGGAACACCAGAACCGTTATGCTATTTCTGTCTCTCTCTCCACCCCCTTCACCAGTATCTCTTCTGAAACAAAGAATTAACCTAATGGGAAAGTGTTGAGGATCTTTGTTTCCACTGAAGTCCTGGGTAGTCAGGTGAGTAGAGCTTGGAGCGACGCTCGCTTTTACACACACACACATACACGCATGCAGACATACACACACATATACACACACCCCCTCACACACACACAAACACACATGCACACACGCACACTCACAAAGGCCCCAGCTTCCACTTACCTGGACTGGTCTTCTGACCAGTCTAAGGCCCTTTATGGCATGGCCTTGTGCCTGGAGGTCTTGCTTTATTTCTTGCGCTCCATCTCTCTCTCTCTCTCTCTTGCTCTCACTCTTTGTTGCTCCTTACTTTACCTGTCCTTCCTTTACTCTCACATTCTTCATTGCATGTTCGCTTGCTCTTTCTTTTACTCTCTCTCTCACTCTTTGTTGCCTGATTGCCTTTTGCCTGTTTTTCCTTTTACTTGAAGCCAGCAACCACACCACCATCAAAGGCACCCTCGCATATCAACCCCTAGACCACACACTACGTACAGCAAGCTCCTCACTGACTTCATCACCCCCAACACACATCAGCTCAAATTACTTCATTCTACTCGGGGACCTCCCCTTCCCCACAAAACCTAACCCTACTGCCGTACTCGAGAGCCTCAACAACCTCAGACTCACTCACTTGTCCAAGGCCCTACCCACAATGCAGGACATAGCCCGATACCGCTCTTCACAGCCAACAACATGGTTAAATTCAGCCACCTCTCCCCACTTACATGGACTGACCACTCCATCATTCAGTTCTACATCAATGCACTTCAACTTCCCACACCGAAGCCAACTAGAGACTCCAGGCGCATCTGGAAGGAGATAGCAGAAGCAGACTGGACCAACACCCTCAAAGCTAACCAACCAGACCACATCAGAGACCTGCAGACCAACCTAAAATCCTTCAACAACTGGATCACAAGCTGCACAGACACCCTAGACCCCCTGTAGAACATCAGACAACCAAGAAACAACATGCAAGCCAGTTGGTACACGGAAGACCTACGAAACTCTGCTGGAGAAAAGATGGAAAAGTAGCTGGGACCCCAACTCAAGGAGCACCTACAAATCCATGCTTAGAAAATGTAATCCCAAATCAAACAGGCCAGGAATGCAGCCCTTTCACTTAGACTAGAAAGCAACTCCAACAACTGCAAAGAGCCCTTCAACATCATCAAAGAGTTCTCCAACCCTTCAGCAGCCACCAGCTCCATCACTCCTTCACAGAACCTCTGCAAGAACCTCTCCAACTTCTTTCACAACAAAATTCTCTGGATCTGCAACAACTTCAAACCCAAACACATGACACAAGACGTCATCAACCAGCTGCCCACTCCAAGTTTGACCATCAGCTGACAAACTGCAGCCCCCTTACCCTAGTCAACAACTCCAAAATTATGAAAGCAATCCGCTCAGAGGCCGCCACCGACCCATGCCCCCACCACATCTCCAACCTAGGTGGAAGCCTGATCAGTTTCAGCTCAACACCATCATCAACACCTCCATTTATAGCAGAACTTTCCCAGACAACTGGAAAAATGCAGAGGTCACAGCTCTCCTGAATAAACCTTCGGCAGACTATTGTATGGTTCATACTATTTCAGAAAGACTGCACGTTTAGGCAACATAAGCATCAAAACTATATAAGAATATGTTAACCTAAATCCTGGCTAGCTCACAGTGCGCCATATGGACCTCTAAACCTTATTTGGTGTTGGATGGTGTCTACAACCTTAGAACATGACAACTCTAACTCCCCATGGAAATCGTGGAAACAGATTCAACCCTTTCATTAATAACTCAGGCATGCCCAAAAGGGAAACACAGGAAATACTCAAAATGGCATTTCAAACATTTTTTGAATCAATATGATTCTTGTGTAAAATAAGTATTCTGCAAAAATTAATAGAATGGAACAAAACAATTTTACCAGCATAACAAGAATGTTGAACAGAATGAATAATTTGACCATCGTGCCTTTGCATTAGATTATATTCATACATATAACTGCACTTATACCTAGCGCTTCCTATCCTATAAAGCATAGGGTGGGCGGATCTGTCAGAATGCCCTAGAGTGGTCTAACTCCCCATTTATATGAGGGTATGTGTCATCTGGGAGCCAGTCTTTGGTGTAGAGAATGCCACCGTCCTTCTCAGGATGGCAATGGGATTCTGCTGGGCTGGAATTCTGGAATGGGCGGAACTCGACAGTGCCAGCGGAATGTTCCTCACACAATACAGAGCACCAGGAGAGTTTATATAGTAGACTTTACCCATACTCTATGTAGGAGTTCCAGTGTGGCTGTTATTGTTTATTCTACTCCTGCAGAGCTGTAGCTAAACAGACAACAACAAACAACAGCATTTTGCGCAGTGAACTTAGTCCTTATACAGAATGTTCAAGGGCCAGATAATATGCCTATAAAGAAGTGTAAGTGTAAGTGTAAGCAAAATCAGTTTTTGAGAACATTATCCCATACATGTGCACAAACAAATGTGTTAAAATTCATTGTTTAAAAAGGTTGTCAATTTTTATAGTGAATGTGTAAAATGGTGGTGTTTAGTGCCTGGGCCTATGTAACCACACAACAACCCTGATCAGCTCCATCATCAGCGCCTCTATTGTTAGCAAAACCATCCCCGATAACTGGAAACACACAGAGGTCACAGGTCTCCTGAAGAAACCTTTTCAACACGGAAGAGCTCAGCAAATTCAAACCCATATCACTCCTGCCCTTCCCATCCAAAGTCATGGAGAAATCAATAAACATGCAACTCTCCAACCACCAAGAACAGCTCCATCTCCTAGACATCACTCCATCAGGTTTTCGCTGCAACCACAGCACAGAAACCACCCTCACCGCAGCAACTGATTACATCCGGACCATCATGAGCAAAGAGGAAACTCCAGCTCTCATCCTGCTCAACCTCTCAGTGGCCATTTACAACGTCTGCCATGGCACTCTTGTCTCGATACTCCACAACTCTGCAACACAAGGTCCTGTCCTGAGATGGCTTGCCTCCTTCCTGTCCGACAGAACCCAATGAGTCAGACTCCCACCGAACACCTCGTAACCCAAGAACCTCATCTGCGGAGTCCCTCAAGGGTCATTGCTGAGCCCTTCCCTGGTCAACGTCTACATGGCACCACTCGCTCATGTCATGAGATCCCATGGAATCAACATTGTCTCCTACACAAACTACACTCAATTATCCTCTTCCATCACAGACAACAGCCACACCACCAGGACCAACTTCACACCAACATGTAAGCATGGCAAACTGGATGAAACAGAGCTTTCTAAAACTCAAAACTGACCAAACAGAAGTCCTGATTTTGAGGAAGAAGAGCTCTCCGTGGGACTTCTCCTGGCTGCCAACTAAATCGGGACCCAGGCCAACACCACCAGACCATGCCATGCCATAAACCTCTGAATCACTTTGACTGACAAACTCATGATGTCCAACCAGGGGAACAACATAATTTCTTCCTTCTTCCTCATCCTACGTATATTACAGAAGATATTTAAATGGCTCCCACCAAACATTGGATGCACGGTCACCCAGCCCTCATTACCAGCAGTCTGGACAATGGCAACTCACTCTACACCAGTATCATGAACCAAATCCTACAAAGACTCCAGGTTACCAAGAACAACTCCACCAGATTCATCCTCGACATCCCTCGCAAGGCACACATTGTGCTTCATCTCACAGAACCACACTGGCTACTCATCCAGAAGTGTGCAAATTCAAACTGCTCATGCACACCCAAAAATCCCTCCACAATGCCAGACCTGCCTACCTCAATCAGCGCCTTAACTTCCGCCATCCAACTAGGCAACTTCACAAAGCCACACTCTGCTTTGCTAAGATACAACGCATCCACAGAAGCAAACAGGAGGATGCTGTTTTTCCTACATCACCACCAAAACCTGAACAACCGTTCCCATCACATCTGGACCTCCCCATCTCTACTCGGGTTCCACAAGAAACTGGCTGTTCAACTAGGAGCTCCAATCGGCCTACACATCTGCTGCAATGCCTTAATGCTTCCTCGGTTGATACGTGCACTATACAAATCCTCATAACTAAATAGAACCCCCTTTGTACATACACAGACACGCAGAAATGCTCAAATGTAAACTTGAGCCTCTCACAGACACATTGTCACCCACATGCATGCACACATTTATAAGCGAATGCTTTTTCTAACATATTTGCGCGTGCAGGTCACGTTTGGCCTCCTGCTGCTCTGTTTACCATCAGGGAGCCACACAGCCCCTTCCTCCTTTAACCAGCACTGACGCATGAACTTGAAATCTCAAATCTGTGCAGTCACAGGTCCAGAGTTCATTCTCTGATTTTTCATCCCACCCTTTCCCAACTCTTGACGCGTTAGAAAAAGGTGAAGTAACAGGCTGATTGGTGAGTTCCCCCTGGCTCCGCAGGGCTTAAGCCTAAATCACCCTGAGCTATATTTATAAGTGACGCTTAAACACATCACAGATGGGAAGGCATTGATACATTCCAGGCACCTGAGGCCAGGGTTGGGTCTTCACCTGCCCTCGACAATCTCTCTGATGTCTAGTGCAGTGCCTTTATGCGCCAGCGCCAGCCATCAGGTTGAGTCACTGGCCACATCAGGCTACTGCAGAATCGGAAGTAGGCAACTTTTTATTATAATAATCATTAATATTCCGTTATTAATATTAAGATATTGAACCCAGCCTATCTCCAATTAGAAAGTCCCCCCCCCCACGCTTTGTCAACATCTAGGTCAGGGGTCTCCAATCTTTTCTGTAAAAAGAGCTACTTAAGTTCAATGAAAAATGAAAATCATCATGAGCTACTATTATAAGTGTTATAATAATGAACTTAGCAGACAAGATTACATTAGTTGCCATCATATACAACGTGCAAAAACAACAATTGATGGACAGAATGTTGCACAATGGCAAAACATTCACCCCCAGTCACAGATCTGGGTTTAATCCATTGTTATTTTGCTCACCACACCACCCCAGTTCAGACATGGCCATATGCAAATCAGACTTGACCCTGTGCCTCATGGGAACAGTCCAGCCCGAACTGCCAAGCCATGTCTTCCCTGGACCAGAATCAAGCATCCTAGGACCGGTTTCTGGCTATCAGCCGTCATCAGCCAGGATAGCTTGATTCCAGTGGCATGGAGAGCACGGGACTCACGTCTGAGCATACCTGTCCCACTCGGGGTGATAAATGTAAAAACAACAATATATTAAAGAATGCTGCACAATGGCAAAACATTCACCCCTAGTCACAGATCTGGGAACAGTCCAGACCAAACTGCTAAGCCATGTCTTCCCTGGACCGGAATCAAGCATCCTAGGACCGGTTTCTGGCTATCAGCCGACTTCAGCCAGGATAGCTTGACTCCAGTGGCGTAGTGAGCAAGGGACCCACGTCTGGGCATACCCATTCCAAATAGGGTGAACAGCAAAACACACAAGATGATGGACGGAATGTTGCACAATGGCAAAACATTCACCCCCATTCACAGATCTGGGCTTAATCCATCGTTATTTTGCTCACCAAGCCACCCCAGTTCAGACAAGGCCATATGCAAATCAGGCTTGACCCTGTGCCTCATGGGAACAGTCCAGATTGAACTGCCAAGCCATGTCTTCCCTGGACCGGAATCAAGCATCCTAGGACCGGTTTCTGGCTATCAGCCGTCTTCAGCCAGGATAGCTTGACTCCAATGGCGTAGTGAGCAAGGGACCAACGTCTGGGCATACCCTTCCCAAATAGGGTGAACAACAAAACACACAAGATGATGGACGGAATGTTACACAATGGCAAAACATTCACCCCCAGTCACAGATCTGGGTTTAATCCATCGTTATTTTGCTCACCAAGCAGATATGTAAAAATGATCCTGCAAATTGGAATGCCTCTACATGGGTAATACATAACAGCCATTGCCGCAATGCCCAAGGCACCAACGTAATAATATTAGCTAAATATCTCCCCAAGGCTGCATACTTTATCATTGAAATTTTAGCTTTCAGTATATTTTGGAAATTCAACAATTTTTCTCCAAGCATCAGCTAATGAGTTTTTAAAATATGCACATTTACGTCTCAACTATATGCTTTTAAAACATGGGATACATATAATAATGCAATCCAGTAAAATTTTCTGTTACAGCAAGCTGGTGGGCACAAAGGAGAGCTATTTATGGAGAGCTGCTGAGCCATCTGTAGCTCGAGAGTTACTTGTTGGAGAAGCCTGATCTAGGAAATGTTTAGTCAATGTTATGATATGTCATGCTATGTTGTGGTCTCCCTAAGAACAGGTGATATCAGCATTAGGTGGGCCGAAGAAAGGACTACTTGTGGTTAGCACCCCAACAAAAGTGAAAGCTGGGGAATATGTGTGAACAACAATTTGCTAATGGAATCTACATCCACATTGCCTTATTAGGTGTAAATCCCAATGTCCTTGACAACTCCCTGCCCATTGTCAATTCTTTCCAGTGAACACCCCTTACCCATGTATGCTTAAAAATTAAGGAAACAGTATCTCTCCCTCCTATCATTACAACCTACTTCAGCTACTGACTACTGACACCAAGACCTGGAACTCCACTCTCACAGATCCCCTCGAGAAAAGAAGTGGAGGATGGTGCCTAAAAATAAATTTTGATTGACAAGACACTTAGACATCTTGTCACCAACATTTATACTATCACATCATTAAACAATAATGGTATGCCAAAAAATGTGACAAGACAAATTCTATCCTTCCTCGCTGTCAAATATATAGGCCTCACATTATTAAAGGGAAATATGCATGGTAAGTTCAGAATCAGGTAAGCTAAGAAGAGATGGGGTGGGGAAAATGGGTCACAGAAGCCTGTGACATGGGGATAGAGACACACTCACAGGGAGTCATGCAAACAAAGTGAGGTGTTGATATATTGGTATGTAAACCATGCCCTCTTCACTCTTCAAACCATGGTCTGCCATGGAAGGGCAATATGTATTTGCCAAACATTACTATCTCAAGACTTTAGCCTTTTCCCAATTGGCAAAGATGCTTCCAACAGTTACAAAGGCGTCATTCTGGGGGGGCCTAGGGAGACACACTGCCAGCCCCCGGGGAAAAGTAAAGTTGCAGGTACCATCACGCCAATATATATCCTTAATATATTAATCCTCTGAGGATGGATACATATATGCGTGGCGGCCCCTGGAGGGATTTGGTGGCCTCCGTCTGTTCAACTTCCAAACACCCTGACCCTCCCCCCTCTTCACTGGCCTCGGTACTCCGCCCCGCCTGGACCTCCTCTTCCGGGGCCCCCCACTTACGCTCCCTGCCCAGGGCCACCTTGAGCCTAGAGCCGCCCCTGAGTGCGATGAGAGATGTTAGATATCTTGGACGTGTCATGCAATATTGCTTTGTGGAGAGCGGTTCAGAGATCTTAAAGTAAGTGTTCATCTCACTCCAAATCATTTACCAACAATGTGTCAAAGCTGTGCAGACCCACAGGACATGCACTGTGTTGCAGTCATTTTGATAAACACTCATAAGGGGCATAAGCCTGCTGCTCACAATTGTGCTGGAGGCCAGCGCCGAGCATGCAGAAGGCTATGCCTTTGATAAACAAATAAAATCTGACCAATGATGACCATAACTATGAGAATATAGTGTTGTTAGGGTGCTTTTATTGTACTTTCAGTGACAACCACCTTTCCAGGATTGGTAGAGGACTTTACGTCTAATGCATTGTAAAGTTTTGTTAAATTCTTGCCAGATTGTGACCTCATTTTCTCAATTGCTGGAGCAAGCGCTCAGAAACAGTCTGTGGCCGCAGCTAGCGCTACAAACGCAATAATCTGGAAAAGTTTACATAACGGCTAGAGGCATTTGCTTCCTCTGAACAGTGGGGAGCAAAGCATGTGGAAAGGGGGGGACCGCTCGGCTCCCCCACACGTATGGCGGGGCACCAGCCCCCTCGCCCCCCCTCACCTTGCATTCTCGGTGGTGGGGCGTGCCCCTCCACAGCGCCATAATGACGCGGCGGGCGCGCCTCACCACCGATTGGTGCTGGCTCCCGCTTTGGCCCGGAAGCAAACGTAATTGCTTCTGGGTCAAAAGGGGTGGAGCCAGAGGGAGTTAAAAGGCCGGGAGAGCACGGGATGGGGCCGGCCTTGTTTCCGCACTCCCACCAGGATTGCCCCCTCACTATCGAGGCTCCAGACAGATTTTCTCTCCGTGCCTCGGCGAGGAGCACATTAATTTGTTTTTTATATCTTAGCAGGTCCTTGCACCTCGATTGCGGTGGGTCGTACATCGATCGCCGGCAGCCGCCGTCGTGCCTCGGCGAGGAGCACATTGATTTGTTTTATATCTTTGCAGGTCCTTGCACCTTGATTGCGGTGGGTCGTCTATCGATCATCAGCAGCCGCCGGATTTGGCTAATTTGATCGCAGGCAGCGTTTGGAGGAACCGCGGACAGCATGAGAGAGTGGAAGCTAGTCTAGCGGGGTGGGAGTGTCGGAGAACATTGCACCGCGTGGGCTACTGGCAGTACTGCTTCCGCTGGACGGTAGCATAGAGTGAAGACTTCGCGCCTTTCATTGAGGCGGGGTCCGAGGTGGGAGAGCTTTGCATATGCGAGTTGAGCGCGCTGGGGGATTGTTTTGAGCGAGCACGGGGGGCAGCATTTACCCTGCAAGCCTCGCTGGTTTAGGAGTGGTAACAGTATCGGGCAGGAAGGGCCTGTGACCCGATTAGGAGGCTGCAAAAACACCACACGGATAAGCTAGTTTGGAAGTGAAGCAGAGATGAGCCTGGTTCGCAGTTGGATGCGGGACCATATAAGAGGTCATTACTAATACTCTGGTTTCTCTTCTAAGGAACTAGATCTTAAGCCTTGTATTCAATTGTGTGTCTTTTTTAGTGAGGATTTCAGTGAGGTAGGAAAGTGGAAGAGTTTCACTCAATTTCAAAAGCTCGCTGATGCTGAGGGGGTTGGTTTTAAGAACCAGTTTTCAGGACATAGAAGTACTATAATTTAATACTGGCATAATACTGTTTCGGGGCATAAGTTTAATTCATAAAGGGACCTTGCTGGTGTAGGGTAGTATTATCCAGGCGTGTTTCGGTGGACATAGGGAACAGCTGCCATCACTACTGGGCCCTGTGTTTTCATCTGCAGGGGTATAACTTGGTCAGAAAGGGGTGCTCGGGTAAGGCTGCAAGGTGGCAATTTCTTACGTAGTGTGAAAATACGGTATGCTAACTTTCTTCTCATCGTAGGCGAACACTGAGTGGCACTGCAGGCTGATTCAATGGCGAGTGGCGCAGTGAACAGCGACAGCAGAGGACACAGGCAGGCCTGCATTTCACTGCTTCTGTTGGGCCGCCGGGCTAGAGTGCGTAAGAGTGCGCTCGCCCAACACCCAGGCTAGCTGGTGTGTCGCGGTCACAGTTGCGTGGTGCTTATGGCCAGCTTGTGTACCTTCAACTAAGTAAAGGTAAAAGCCAGGCAGGCCCTGGTGGGGGTGCAGGAACACAATGTGCTCTTAGGTTGGGCTTAACTGTAGGTGTTTTTAACGGTTGCTAGGCAAAGAGAGGATGACTAGCGGTCGTGGCGCCAAGCGTTCCTGCTTGGAGCACATGCTACAGGGCATGATGCGCAAGATGACAGCAATGGACAGGAGATGGGGGAAGGTGGACCAGATAGGGAAGAGTGTGGCGGAGCTCAGACAGAGGTTGGACGATGAAGCTGGGCCAGCTGGGAGACCCAAACGAGTAATAGTGCCCCTACAGCCTGGGGGGGGGGAATTGGATGCGTTGCCCAAGCGCATCAGGGCCAAGAGGGGTAGCGGTTGGGTCTCCAAGCCACAGGGGAATGGGGGCACCCTGGGGTGGTCCCTGAAGGGGTGCTTACACTTGCAGCCGCTCCCATGCCTACTCCCATAATCCCGGCGGGTGTACTGGTATCTCTGGCGCCGGCCTCGCCGGCACCTGCACCAATCATAGTGCCCCAGGTCATTCCAGCGGTAGTCCCGGTACTACCGATGTTTCACCCAGCGCCTATTCCGGTACCCGGCACGGTACCCCCATACCAGTTTCAGCACTTCCAGTAGTTGGTCAGGTACCCCCAGAGCTGGCAGCGCAGATAGCCATTGTACTCCCTTGATTAGGGATAGGTGGGATGCTACCTGCTTCAGTGGGCACCAAGGAGGTGGGAGAGGACTCCGCGGCAGAGGCCCAACAAATGGTAGCGAGGATCCTGTATGCTCAGGGTGGCAGGGGGGGGGCCAAGCACGCTTAGTATCCCACAAGCACCATGCCCGGCAAGCGACTCTGCGAAAGACAAGATTGTTGGAACAACGCCAGTCGCAGAAAGTGGTAAGGAAGTGGCATTGCCAGTATTGGGGAAAGGTACAATACAGAAGGACTGGATGTTGCCAAGCGAATGGCGGGGCCAATTGGCAAGATTCAGGGTTGAGGAGACATTGATTAACTGGATTAGAGCTTTTTCTGTGTTTATGGCAATTACAGCAGAATGTTTCCCGAACGTGCAGGCCGAAATGGCATGTTACCAGAGCAGGATGACTACTTTCAGTGAGAAATATGGAGGGGAGGGGTGGAAGGAGTATGACATCAACTTCAGGAAGGCTAAGGAGTTTACCATACATTATCCTGCGATAGGGTAGACTCCATTTCTTGGCAGGGCCAGTTCACGGCTGGGCAACCAGGGAGTGCTGGCCCGAGCTGGAACAAAAGCTACCCGCCAAACCCCAGCAGCCCTTTCGGCCAGCGCAGGGGGGTGACATGGCCTATAAGTCGGGGAGCAGTGGTGGGTGAAAAGGGGTGTGCTGGGTTTTTAACAAACGTTCATGCACCAGGGCACAAGGCACTTGTAAGTTCAAGCATGCATGTTTCATATGTGGACACCATTCCCACCCCGAAACAACCTGCCACTCTAAAGGTAGCACTTTGGGAAACAGGGGACGAAAGAAACAAGATTAAGGGGGGAGGGCAGATGGTAGCTCATTCACCCATTGATGTTCTGGCAATGACTCCTTGGCTGAACAGATACCCAGACCATTCCTCTGCGAGGATGTTGCAAGAAGGTTTTTGGCAGGGTTTTAGAATTCCAGCGGTGGGATATACTGGGACATCAGAATGCAAGAATCAAATCTCAGTTAGGCATAACCCAGAGGTAGTGGCGACAAAAATTGCTAAAGAGCTGCTCTTGGGTAGGATAGCGGGTCCTTTTAATGACATCCCTGTGCCGAATTTTGTTTGCTCACCCCTCGGTGTGGTCCCAAAGAAGGAAGAGGGCGAGTACAGGCTCATCCATAACCTATCAGCACCTAGGGGTACCTATTTAAACAACGCTATAAATGAAGACATTTGTAGTGTTAAGTATGCATCTTTCAACCAGGCTGTGGAGATGTTGAGGACTCAAGGACCCGGGGCCTTGTGGCTAAATCAGATATTGAATCTGCTTTTCGGTTACTGCCAGTCCACCCCCTAGATCAGCATCTGCTAGGTTTTGCTTTCCAGGGCAAATTCTATATGGACATGTGTATGCCCATGGGTTGCTCTATGTCATGCACCTACTTTGAGAAATTTAGTTCCTTTCTGGAATGGGTTTTTAGGCAGACAACAGGACACCACCATGTCATGCACTACCTGGATGACTTTCTCTTTCTTGGCGCGGTGGGCTCGCAGGAGTGTGCGTGGGCATTGCAGGAATTTTGTGTGCTAATGCGGGCTTTTGGGGTCCCACAGGCACCTGGAAAAACGGTGGGTCCGGCTACTATCCTGGAATTTTTAGGGATAGAATTGGATTCAATCGATGGTTGTTTCAGGTTACCCAAGGACAAAATCACGAAGTTTAGAGCAGTTCTCCAGGAATTTTTGGTTAAAAAAAAAAAAGGACACTCCAGCAGTTGCAGCAGGCCGTGGGCCAGCTGAACTTCGCGCTAAGAGTAATACCCATGGCCCGCCCCTTCTCACGCTCAATCTCGCAGGCCATTACGGGCCTGAGGGAGAAACACCATCGCACTAGATTGTCAGCTGAGGTTCGCCAGGACATGCGGATATGGATTGCATTTCTGGAGGATTTTAACGGCAGAGTAGTGTGGTACGGTCCCCCCACAACGTCTGCAGAGTTAGGCCTAAGGACTGACGCTGTGGGCAGTGTGGGGTTTGGCGCCATCCTTGGAAACAAGTGGGTGGCCCAACGGTGGCTGGTTTGGTGCGACGAGAGGGGCTTGACAGCGAACATCGGCTTCTTGGAACTTTTTACAATCTGGGCCGCATTAACAGTATGGCCTGACCAGTTGTGCAATCATTCTGTGATATTCTGGTCAGATAATATGACTGTAGTTGAATGTATCAACCAGCTGGGGGCGCGGTGTAAGTTTATACTCCGCCTTTTGAAAGAGATTGTGCTGGTATGCATGACATTGAATGTACAGTTTAGGGCCAAGCATGTCCCAGGGGTGTTCGATAACGCAGCTGACGCACTTTCTCGCTTTAAGATGTAGCTATTCAGGGAACACCTACCATCCGCAGAGGCGAAGCCGGCACATTTCCCAACAGCACTATGGCAGATTGGTGCCCCCAGCTACATAACCTCGTGGCAGCTAGCCTAGCTCCCAGGACCAGATCAGCCTTACCAAGGGGCGTTTTTGTATTATTGCTCCTTTTTGGGACAGGATTGGGCAGAAATATGGGATCAGGAGGGGAGTTTTGCTAAGTACATGGATGCATTGCATAAAGAGGGGCGCTCAGCAGCGACAGCTAGCAGACACAGGGTGGCCGTATCTTTCTTTGCACTGCTTAAGGGGGCCAAAGATCCC
Source organism: Lissotriton vulgaris (assembly GCF_964263255.1). Lineage (NCBI taxonomy): Eukaryota > Metazoa > Chordata > Amphibia > Caudata > Salamandridae > Lissotriton > Lissotriton vulgaris. Next base: position 894,711,144 of record NC_141696.1, read on the forward strand.
ACAAATAGTTTCCTTGTGCGGAAAGCACTGAGGGGGTGGCGGATTCCAGACAACCAATAGGTTTAGTACGGCTGGCATCACTATTGAAGGCCTTGCCTGATACCTGTAGTTCACCGGGGGAGGTACGCTTATTTGGAGCAGCCTTTTCATTTGCCTTTTATGGGGCGTTACGGGTGGGCGAGCTGGTGGCTAGAAGCAAGCAGGACACGCTAGGGGGTCTTCGCCTGGAACACACAAAGATACTGGGCGATACACTGTTGATCAACATACGTAAATCTAAAACTGATCAGGAGGCACTCAGGGAGAGTCTGGTACTTCATCGTGCACGGACTAATCCTTGTTGCCCGGTGTTACATGTAGAGGCCTTTTTCAAACAGCGTGCTGGCGCAGCGGAGGGAGCATTGTTGGTGCATGCGGACGGTACCCCATTGACCAGGTTTCAGTTCCAAAGAGTGCTGGCAATGGCTATTGGCAAGACGGGCCTGAATGCCAAAGATTTTGGGACACATTCATTTAGGATAGCGGCAGCCACTGAAGCGACGGCTAGAGGGTTGCATGTGAACAGTGTAAAAAGGATTGGGAGATGGTCTTCCAATTGTTACAAGCGCTATGTGCGGCTGAACATGTTGTAAGGCACCAAGTAAGTGATGCTGACGCCTGTCTTGTGTTTGCTTGTATTTCAGTTTCTCGAGCCTGTCACGCAGGGCGAAAACTAGTAACGGAGCACCGTCAGCAAGTATCATCATCACAGCGGAATCATCATCACAGCGGAATCAGGAACATAGGAAGGAGACACAAGTGGTATGGGTGGTTGGCCACTCATATATGAAATGCATAAAATCTGTTTTCTTTTCAGGCGAATACAGAGGGCGAAGCAGGGTGGTTTCAAGCTTTCCTTTCATGGGAGGGGGGTCTTTCCCTCAGTCAGTTCAGGGAATTTTTTACAGAATTGCTCGAGAAACACACCCCACCACCCTCAGTGGTTATTGTGCATTTGGGTAGCAACGATCTGGTAAGTCTAGGCAGGAGGGTCCTGATGGAAGAGATAATCTCGGTAGTGAATTGGTTAGCCAAGATGCGCCGGGGCTGCACCATAGTGTGGTCTCAAATGATCCCTAGGTTGTGTTGGAGGGGTGGGGACTCTGTCAGGGCGTTGAATCACTCGGTAAAGAGAATCAACAACAAGGTAGAGAAACTATTCCGGTCACCTCAGCTGCAGAATATACCACATGGGTGCATCTGGGGGGAGCATCTCTTTTTACAGGACGGGGTCCACCTCACTAGGTCAGAAAACAAGCTATTTATGGAAAATATTTTGGCTTGGCTAGGAGGGTTCTAAGTAGGCATGACCTTTCAGGAGAGGAGGATTGGGGGGGGGGGGCAGATAGTCGGGCAACTATGCTGGCCTGTGGCGGTAAGGTCATGATAGGTGAGCAGTCAATTTAAGGTCCTTAGGGGGCTTCACCATTCTTGAATGGGGTTCTCCAGGGGGAGGGGTAAGTTGTCTCTCCTAGAACTCCAGGGGTGGTACATCGGCTTGGTTGGATGGGTGCGGTGGAGGGGGGAGTCACGCTTTCTTTGGGCTGGTTAGCCACCCCGCATGTGCACTATGACGTCATTAAACGGCGCAGAGTGCAAGGGCCCTCCCTTCTGGGTAATGGAGTTTATGGAGCGTATGGGGGTAACCGGTAGGGGGGGGGGGGGAGTACCCTCTCGGTAAACGGGCCCTGTGAGCAAGCGCACACAGACGTGAGGACGTAGCTGGTTAATAAGGATCTGACACTGGTTAGCGACCTTGCCGTAGGCCCAAAAATAGGATATGCAGAAAAATTAAAAGTATGATGTTAGATTCGGTTAGGAAACGCGCTGTATTAGACATATGCTACGGTTAGCCCTCTTGATACCTGTCTACATTGATTGTAATCTAATGTCAATAATTTTACTGCATAAATGCTTGTGTGTAAATATTGTTTTATTTCAATTTTTTTGGGACAGGATTGGGCAGAAATATGGGATCAGGAGGGGAGTTTTGCTAAGTACATGGATGCATTGCATAAAGAGGGGCGCTCAGCAGCGACAGCTAGCAGACACAGGGTGGCCGTATCTTTCTTTGCACTGCTTAAGGGGGCCAAAGATCCCACAAATAGTTTCCTTGTGCGGAAAGCACTGAGGGGGTGGCGGATTCCAGACAACCAATAGGTTTAGTACGGCTGGCATCACTATTGAAGGCCTTGCCTGATACCTGTAGTTCACCGGGGGAGGTACGCTTATTTGGAGCAGCCTTTTCATTTGCCTTTTATGGGGCGTTACGGGTGGGCGAGCTGGTGGCTAGAAGCAAGCAGGACACGCTAGGGGGTCTTCGCCTGGAACACACAAAGATACTGGGCGATACACTGTTGATCAACATACGTAAATCTAAAACTGATCAGGAGGCACTCAGGGAGAGTCTGGTACTTCATCGTGCATGGACTAATCCTTGTTGCCCGGTGTTACATGTAGAGGCCTTTCTAAAACAGCGTGCTGGCGCAGCGGAGGGAGCATTGTTGGTGCATGCGGACGGTACCCCATTGACCAGGTTTCAGTTCCAAAGAGTGCTGGCAATGGCTATTGGCAAGACGGGCCTGAATGCCAAAGATTTTGGGACACATTCATTTAGGATAGCGGCAGCCACTGAAGCGACGGCTAGAGGGTTGCATGTGAACAGTGTAAAAAGGATTGGGAGATGGTCTTCCAATTGTTACAAGCGCTATGTGCGGCTGAACATGTTGTAAGGCACCAAGTAAGTGATGCTGACCTCTGTCTTGTGTTTGCTTGTATTTCAGTTTCTCGAGCCTGTCACGCAAGGCGAAAACTAGTAACGGAGCACCGTCAGCAAGTATCATCATCACAGCGGAATCATCATCACAGCGGAATCAGGAACATAGGAAGGAGACACAAGTGGTATGGGTGGTTGGCCACTCATATATGAAATGCATAAAATCTGTTTTCTTTTCAGGCGAATACAGAGGGCGAAGCAGGGTGGTTTCAAGCTTTCCTTTCATGGGAGGGGGGTCTTTCCCTCAGTCAGTTCAGGGAATTTTTTACAGAATTGCTCGAGAAACACACCCCACCAACCTCAGTGGTTATTGTGCATTTGGGTAGCAACGATCTGGTAAGTCTAGGCAGGAGGGTCCTGATGGAAGAGATAATCTCGGTAGTGATTGGTTAGCCAAGATGCGCCGGGGCTGCACCATAGTGTGGTCTCAAATGATCCCTAGGTTGTGTTGGAGGGGTGGGGACTCTGTCAGGGCGTTGAATCACTCGGTAAAGAGAATCAACAACAAGGTAGAGAAACTATTCCGGTCACCTCAGCTGCAGAATATACCACATGGGTGCATCTGGGGGGAGCATCTCTTTTTACAGGACGGGGTCCACCTCACTAGGTCAGAAAACAAGCTATTTATGGAAAATATTTTGGCTTGGCTAGGAGGGTTCTAAGTAGGCATGACCTTTCAGGAGAGGAGGATTGGGGGGGGGGCCAGATAGTCGGGCAACTATGCTGGCCTGTGGCGGTAAGGTCATGATAGGTGAGCAGTCAATTTAAGGTCCTTAGGGGGCTTCACCATTCTTGAATGGGGTTGTCCAGGGGGAGGGGTAAGTTGTCTCTCCTAGAACTCCAGGGGTGGTACATCGGCTTGGTTGGATGGGTGCGGTGGAGGGGGGAGTCACGCTTTCTTTGGGCTGGTTAGCCACCCCGCATGTGCACTATGACGTCATTAAACGGCGCAGAGTGCAAGGGCCCTCCCTTTTGGGTAATGGAGTTTACGGAGCGTATGGGGGTAACCGGTAGGGGGGGGGGGGGAGTACCCTCTCGGTAAACGGGCCCTCTGAGCAAGCGCACTCAGACGTGAGGACGTAGCTGGTTAATAAGGATCTGACACTGGTTAGCGACCTTGCCGTAGGCCCTAAAATAGGATATGCAGAAAAATTAAAAGTATGATGTTAGATTCAGTTAGGAAACACGCTGTATTAGACATATGCTACGGTTAGCCCTCTTGATTCCTGTCTACATTGATTGTAATCTAATGTCAATAATTTTACTGCATAAATGCTTGTGTGTAAATATTGTTTTATTTCAATTTTTTTATTTGTTTTCATGTTTTAATAAATACGGCTGGGGGGTCGCGAAATACCCCGCCTTCCAAAGAAACTCCTCTCATTCTCAAGTGCTACAATGGTAAGTCAATTCGTGTTGGTGCCCAAGTGGGGGGGGGAGGGGGATGGGCAGTAGTCCCTGACCATATGGAAAGGGGGGCCACTCGGCCCCCCCGCACGTATGGCGGGGCACTGGCCCCCTCGCCCCACTCACCTTGCATTCTTGGTGGTGGGGCGTGCCCCTCCGCCTCGTCGTAATGACGCGGCGGGCCCGCCCCACCACCGATTGGTGCTGGCTCCCGCTTTGGCCCGGAAGCAAACTTAATTGCTTCCGGGTCAAAAGCGGAGGAGCCAGAGGGGGTTAAAAGGCTGGGGGAGCACGGGAGGCGCCCTCTTGTTCCTGCGCTCCCACCAGGATTGCCCCCTCGCTATCGAGGCTCCAGACGGATTTTCCCCACCCACCAGCCCCTGAGGCAGACTTTTTGGGTTTCCCCACCCACCAGCCCCTGAGGCAGACTTTTGGATTTTGTGTCTTGATTGTTGGTAATAATGTTTGGGGGTCGTAATTTGTACAGGAATTGTGGTGAAGTTAGTCTTTTCCTTAGGCCTTTTTCCCGTTTACAGGGGTTTAGTATTGAGTGATGTAATGTTGTACAGTAATCATCTTCGCAAATTCCTTTTCTGTAGGCCTTTTTCCCGTTTACAGGAACATAACTGTTGTATTTATTAGTGGTCATTGGTCAGGCGGTAAGGTCATGATCGGTGAGAAGTCAATTTAAGGTCCTTAGGGGGCTTCACCATTCTTGAATGGGGTCGCCCAGGGGGAGGGGCAAGTTGTCTCTCCTAGAACTCCAGGGGCGGTACATCCGCTTGGTTGGATGGGTGCGGGGGAGGGGGGACACTTTCTTTGGGCTGGTTAGCCACCCGCACGTGCACTATGATGTCATTAAACGGCGCAGAGTGCAAGGGCCCTCGCTTTTGGGTAATGGAGTTCACGGAGCGTACGGGGGAAACCGGGAGGGGGGGGGAGTACCCTCTTGGTAAACGGGCCCTCTGCGCATGCGCACTCAAACGTGAGGGCGTAGCTGGTTAATAAGGATCTGACACCGGTTAGCGACCTTGCCGTAGGCCCAAAAATAGGATATGCAGAAAAATTATAAGTATGATGTTAGATTCGGTTAGGAAACACGCTGTATTAGACATTTGTTAAGGTTAGCCCTCTTGATACCTGTCTACATTGATTGTAATCTAATGTCAATATTTTACTGCATAAATGCTTGTGTGTAAATATTGTTTTATTTCAATTTTTAATTAGTTTTCATGTTTTTAATAAATACAGCCGGGGGTACGCGAGATCCCCCGACTTCCAAAGAAACTCCTCTCATGTTCAAGTGCTTTAATGGTAAGTCAATTTGTGTTGGTGCCCAAGTGGGGGGGGGGGGATGGGTGGTATTCCCTGACCATACGCACTTCTTCGTGTCTACAATTCAGAAGCAGGGCCTGACTGGGAACCACAACCGGCCCTGGCAAAGTGCTCGTCCGCCCCCCCCTCCCTAAACGGCCATGTAACAAAACCGGCTCCCAGGGGCCCAAAACCGGCCCCCACCCGTGCGGTGCACCGGGGGATTGCCCGGTGCCCGAAATGGCCAGTCCGGGCCTGTTCAGAAGGAGGCACAACAGCGGGGCATTCATGCCGGAGTGTTTGGCTACATGGATCCCCCTGTGTGTGTGGTACTTGAGGGCAGGAGGGCAGTGTCAGTGCTGCTGCTGCACGGAGCAGCTCGGAGGTCTCGGGCAGTGCAGGGAGCTTCACTGAACAGAAAGGGGGCTATGTGTCCCTGCTTTCTTCCCTGTGAGCGGCGGGGTCCGTGGCTGCGTCACTGACTCCATTCCCTCGTGAAACAAACGTTTGCAATGCAATAGGTCTCGCATTAGGAAAGTTTGAGCTATTGGTATTGTAAATGACAAATTTTGTATTTATGTTTGTTTTTTAAAATAGCTAAATTAATAGCTTTGCCACAAGAGAGTGCCAGAGAGCCAGAAAGCCTACGGAGACGCCAGTCCATACCGCACATCGCAACAGACAGCAGCTAGCGGTGAGCACGCCAGCCGGCAAGAGTCGGGTTCACTACCGGCCGCCCCCACCGGCCGCCTCCACCGCCGCACAGCTCACCCCACTCACGGAGGCAGGGACACTCGACCCGTGGCACCAGTAGACCCTGCACAGCCTAGGCGTACCAAGTGCCAAAGCGTACGCCGAGTTGCAGGGGACGTGAGCAGAACGAGTGCGGCAGCGTGAGTGCCGGGAGAGCTGAGGAGGTACAGCGAGTGAAGTCAACGGAGCCAACGGAGCCTGACAGCCGGCCGATCGAGCCGAACCACAACCGCACCCCTGACCCCCAAAACTCAAAAAAAGCCTCAAGCCTCCAGTTGCGGCCCCCCAGCACCAGCACCAGGCAGCACCAGGCAGCGCCAAGCGGCAGGCGTTTAAGAGGACGGTGGCAGCGAGGAGCAGTGGTGAAGGCGTGAGGTAGGAGGCAGAAGGAGGCAGAAGGCGGGGAAGGGGGGGGTAGCAGGGAGCTAGGGGGAGCCAGGGGGAGCCAGCAGCACGGGACTGGCGACCTCCTCACCACCTCATCACCCCACCCTGCTCGGGTCACAGCCCCACACAGAGCTGTAGCCCCACAGAATGTAACAGGAAATAACGCAGCATCTGTGGACTACTGCTCACATTAGCAGATCTCCTGCAGACCTGCAGACCTTAGGCGAGACTCTAACCTAAGCCTAAATCAGTGTCGACCGGAGCCTGCCACAGAGTCTGCCACAGACACTGACGGGGGCCCATACTGACCTCTAACCTCTGCCACCACCACCGGCATAGTAGCCACTGGTGCCACAAATCTCCTACTTCCCACTTGCCCCAACCCTACCCACAAGGTGCAAAGGGGGGAAAAGGGTAAAGGGCAAAGTGACAGAACACAGGGACCAAGGTGTGGTGATAGCAAGAAGGCGAGCAGAGGGGCGTTAAGCGACATATCACGAGGCAACAAGGCTACCAAAGGCAACAAGTGGAAAATAGGGAAGGCTTAGTCGGGACCAGACACTAAGTCCAGCGGACCCCAGGACGCCAGGAAAATCAAATTTAAAAAAGAAAGAAAAGAAAGCAAAGAAAGCAAAGGAGACGCAGGATGAGGTCGGGGAGGATAAGGGACAACACAGAACATAATGCACCCCCGAACCTCACGAGAAAGCCCAGGCAGACAAAAAAGAAGCTAAAGAAGGACCTGATGGATACGAGCGATGCAAGCTGGGAGAGCAGGGGGGACAGGGAGGGAAAAAAAAGGGACGAGGAGCCCTCTCAGTTGTCCCCCTTGCTCCCGGGATTTGCCAGCCCGGGAGGTTCGGAGGCACAAGGACATCGACACAACCAAACTAGTAGCAAACCGTCTGTTCAACCCAAAATCTATACAAAATTCGCATTTATTAAAGATCCCAGCATGCTCCTCTATTTGAACAATAATGTTAATAAACCCAACCTACCAAGCCCACTCAACCCAACCAAAACACACAGGACAACCCTCATGGAGCAGGGATCAGAAAGTGCAGCATCAGAGGCGATATATACCCAGAACTCACAGAAAGGGGCCTCACCGGGATCCCTAGAATCAATCCCGGGATCCCAGGAAAGTCAAATGGAACTAGAACAAGCACCAGAGAACAGAAGAAAATCAGAGAGGGGGAACCAAGAAGCCACCATACTGGAAGATGAGAATACTAATCAAAAAAACGAAGACAAGGAGGACCCAATGGTGGGCTCAACGGAGAACTCGGAGAACCCGGAGAATCCGGGGGGGATTCAAACTGTAAACCACGAAGCAACAGGAATCAAGGAGGGCTACAACATAAACCACACAACCCCCGGAAGTCCAGCAAGTTCAAGAGATAACTATAACGGGAAGGAGGGAGAGAAATGTGACCCTCCAGCACTCCAGCTGAGTCCCCAGGGCCGGAAAGGAACCCGTGAGGCTCGTCGCGGACAAGATATGATGGCAGACCAGGCAATAAATAGGGGGCCTGTGGAAGAACCCTCCTGGGCCAGGACAAACAAAGCCCAAATGACAAAAACTCAAGAGGGACAAAACGAATCATCACCCCCAAGTACACATGGAAATTGGAAACGAGGGCACAAGCGACCCCTGACCCTGGCAACAAGCACGGCCCGAGTACAGCAGAGGTTGCCAACAAGGCCTGGCAAGCAAAGGGTAAAACCATACAGGAGCAACGGGACTATGGTGGTAGTCCCCTACACACCACAGATCCGGAACAACTCGAAGAAATCAACCCAAAAAAGGCGGTTGAAGAGCCAGCACTACAACACCTAGGCACAAAAACTCGGACTCAACTAGACATGTCTTCACCGCCTAGTACAGGTCCCACAATCCCCATGCTGCTTGACCTGAACACCTCGTACTTCACTCCAGAAGAATGGGTAGATCTGGCAGCATCTAACCCAGTGGAACCGGAGCAGGGAAAGCAAAGAAACGGCTCCTGCGACAGTCCGGAAAAAGAAAGGACCAAGAAGAATGCAGACATCTGGGCATCTCTCTTGCAGACAATGCAACTATCAGTAAATGCCATCCAGTACCAATCTGACAAGATGGATCTGCAACTTTCTGTCCTCAACACCCTGGCCACATATGTGGCAAACATTGACGGTAAACTAGCAGACCTGAACGATCTGATAAAAAGGGCACAAGCTGAGACACAGCTTACAGCATCTAACTGATCCTGTATCACCATAGTGGATAAACTAGCAACGCTACCAACAGCACTGGGAAACCTCCTATCTGATTTCAGGACTGTAGTCAAAAACAGCCATCCTCTCAGGCAAACTGAGGTGAAGCAACTAAACACAACTACCGGGCAAGATGATCCACAATCAACACAGCAAGAGCCCCCAAAGACTCCCACCAACTTGCCCCCAAAGACTCCCACTAATTCACACCCGACAAGGGACAAAATAACTCAAATGAAGACACCGATCATCAGTAGCTATCAAACTGGTCGAGTGCAAAACCCCGCAGCATCCACATCAGACTCAGATAAAAGTAACCCAAAAAGGGAAGCAACCTCCCACCAACCATCCCAAGCAAAAGTCAGAAGAAAACAGAAAAGAAAGGGAAGAAACCAAAGGAAACTGACAGGGTGCATAGCCTGGGGCAAGGCCCACAACAGTGATCAAACAGCGACCAACTCCTTACAAACAAGTGCAACCAGGGAAAAGGAAGAAATAAACCCCACGACCGCCAACTGGGAAAATACGAGCCGAGTAGACAAATCTGGTATCGGCCCTACCCCACCCAGTGGCTCAACCACCTGCCCCGTGCCTAAAACCCAGAAAGACACGCAGAGTATGCCAAAAAGGGGCAATAACATAGGGCCCGTGAAGAACAACGTGGGGCATAACCAACAAAAAACTTCAGACCCATCTGACAGTGACACTCAAGAAAGCACAAAACAAAATACGGTGCATCTTGCCAATAATAGCCCTGAAAACCGGGCTGAAATGCAAATCACAGGAAGCCCCAAGTTGATTATAACGACAAGACTAAATCTCTCAGGCCGCAACCTGCGAGAAAGTATAGTAAAGACTGACCAACTCAAAAAAACTGTTCCAAGGCAACCTTTATCCCAGGGGAATCCAAACCCGCCGACGAAGAAAACACCAAGGCAAGAGAGAAGGGGCCAGACGGCTCAACAACGATAGTAATATTCCATCCTGAATACCACTCTAGAGGTTCAATGGACTTCTTAAACAGGGGAAACATCTTGCGGCTATTAAAACCAATAGAGAGCCTTGAAACCATTACATCAGCAGACTTGGAATCCGTCTAATTTATCGAATCTCGGAGCCATCCTGGGGTAGAGTCGACAAAAACCACATGGGCCACAGGAGAATTCCCGGAGAGAATACTAAAAGAAAAGGAACGATTTGACTCTTGGGGCATAGAACTTCAAACTTTCTCGCCCACAAGATACCCGGAGCCCTTCTTATACGACAGCTTCCAAAAGAAGTCCAAGGAGCCGACTCTTAAAGGAACTGTCTTAAGAGGAGCCAGAAGCAAAACGCCAGAGAGACAACTGCACCTGAATCTGGAAGAAACAAGATCACTGACTAACGACAAGAGGGCTTCACCCAATTGGAACTGGCTCGCAAAGTCTCTAAATGCGAAAGAGACAAGCCAATGACAAGCAAAAACAAAAACAGCCAACAAACCTAATACCCTAAGCATATGTTCATGGAACATCAACGGCACCGGGTACAAGTTCTCAGACACTGACTTAGGCAATCACCTGACAAAATTCGACATCATCGCCATACAAGAAACTTGGACTGAATCACCTCCAATTCTGACAGGGTATACACTGAACTTCTTACCGCCCACCCAGAGCTCGTTTTTCGGCCACAAGAAAGGAGGCCTTGCCACTTACAGTGCATTAACAGCGATACTAAAAGTAGACCAGCTAAACTACAACTTATCTGCCCCAAACGCAATGTTAGCTCTACGACTGTCACCCCGCGTGCAAGACCCAAATGAGGATATAATCTTTATAAACCTCTATCTGCACCCCAGGGAGAAAATGAAGGGAGCTCGACAACTGAAGGAAGAACTTGTGAAATTGGTGAAGGCCGAGCTCATGAATAACATCATTATCTCAGAGGATTTTAACCTAAATTTGCTGAGCGAAGCAGCCACGGGCACTAAATATGATGAGGACCCATTCGCCTGGGAACCTAATCGGCAAGACCGTACCGCAGGGGGCAGAAGTACAAAAACTACAAGGACCCTGCTGGATACACTAGAGGAGCTAGGACTTAGGGCACTTAACGGAAGATTTCCAGGGGATCAACCGCAGTCAGCAACATTTCACAGTACCCAGGCAAGTTCCACCATAGACTTTACTTTTGTATCCCGTAGTCTATACCATAGAGTTGTAGACTTTAGAATTGGTCTTACTGACTGTAGTGACCACCTGCCTCAGGAAACAGTAATGCACATATCAGCGACACTAAAGCCTCCCAACTCGAACAACGTAGGTACAGACTTTACATCAAATGAAAGACGAGTACAATGCAAAGTCTCCAACCCAGAAAAACTACTAGAGCAAGCGATACGCTCTCTCAACGAAGCTCAACGCATTACGCACAACCCGATAACAAGCTGGGAAGTGTTTGTAAAACAAATGAGAGACACCGCGCAGAGAAAAGAGCTTGAAACACGAACAAGAAACTGCTGTAACAAGATACAGAAAAGATGCAACAACTTTCGAAACAGCAGCAGGCTAAAAACACTTAAGACAATGATTAATCGGACTCTACGAAAAGCAACAATAGATCCGTCCCTCCTCCATGAGCTCAGACAGCTAAAACGAGAGCGTAAGAAATTAATATGGCAGCAAAAAAGGGAAGAGGAAGAGGCTTTTTGGGGAAAACTCCTACATGACGCCAAAACAAATCGCAGTGCGCAGTTCTGGCAAAAGATCAATGCTCAGATCAATGGAAAAAATCGAGGGATTGACTCACAGGTGACAGAGGATGACTGGATAATCTATTTCAGCACTCACTTTAGTGAGAATAAAGGAAGGGGGAAAGAAACAGGTGCTGACAATGGAAAGACGGACGACTACCCGTCTCTACATTGAGAACATTGGAGAACGAATGAAGCTGTAATAATCACGACGGAACAAATTATTAAAAGAATTACAAAAGGCAGAAGAGAGGGAGCCCCCGGCCCTAATGGTATACCACCAATAATATTTAAGCAGGACCCAAAATACTGGGCAACTAATCTCAAACCAATGTTCGAAAAAATCTGGCAATCATCTACAATCCCACAATCTTGGAGGGGGGCAATAATATCCCCAATATACAAAAAAGGAGACATAAAGGATCCTAAAAGTTATCGGCTAATAGCCCTTCTAGACAACGAGGCCAAGTGCTACGCAGGCCTCTTACTTCAGGAACTAACTCTATGGGTAGAAGAAACATCAACAATCCCGTTCAACCAAACCGGCTTCAGGAAAAACATGGGGACATCTACCAATATCCTAGTCCTGTCACTAATCGACTCAGCGCAAGAAGGGAATTATCCCTTGTACCTGTGCTTCATAGACTATAGCGCTGCATTCGACCGGGTAGACAGAAACCTGTTTTGGAAAAAACTGAAAAGAATGAACATCCCAGACGATCTACTGAACCAGCTAATTCTCCTGCACAGTGACACGTGGGTGCAGGTCAAACTAGACCCTGGAGAATTCTTAACTAAGAAAATTCAAACCCACACAGGTGTAAAACAAGGCTGCGTGTTAGCCCCAACCCTATTCAACCTTTTTATGGTCGAATTATCCACAAAATTAAACGCAAACAACTCACATGCTCCAAAATTAGGGGGCAAACAGCTTTCTTCCCTATTCTACGCCGATGACCTGGTGCTGATCAGTCGGACACAGATTGGGCTACAAAGGCTCCTCGATATCACTGCGGTATACTCCAAAGCCAATAAACTCTGTATTAACTACAGTAAAACAAAAATCATGCCCCTTAATTATCGTAAGAAAAATGTACCATTTAGATGGCACTTGGACTCGAACAAACTGGTGACCACAAACAAATATTGTTACCTGGGAGTGATTATAGATGAAAGGGGTAGCTTTAAACCACAACTGGAGGAGATCAAGAGGAGAGGCCTAATGATAGCAGCATCAATTAGGAACCTCAAAAATAAAATCGTTGGCCTAAACCTCGCCCCCTTCCTACAAGTAATCCAAGCCAAGCTGATTCCATCTATCACATATGGAAGTGAAGCAATGAGAGGGAGGGACACGGGAACTCTGAACAGAGTAGTCTCAAAGCAATGCGCATCATGTTCGGTCTTCCGAAATACATCTCACCGGCGCAGATCCGCCTAGAATTTGGGATGGCCAAAGAAGAACTTGCACGAAAGGGAACTTACTTTAAGACCTGGTACAAAATAAGCAGAGGAGAAGAAAACACCCTTAACGCACTCCTCTGGAAAGAGCTACAAAGTAAAAGCAACAGTCCAGCAAGACATTTCCTGGAGGATGCCATCAATCATCTTGGGGCAAGGCAGCTATGGGACCTCCAAGGGAGCCCATCAGGCTTCAAAAAAACCATAAACAAAATCGTCAAGAAAGAATCCCTCCTGCAAGACAAAGCTTCACTAGCAAAGAGAGCACACGGCTGGCTGAACGTGCAAACATACAACAAACTTACTCCACAGTCGTACCTGGTGAACAGCTTCTCCAAAACAACAAAAGAATCGTTTTTAAAACTACGACTTGGAGTGCTACCAGCAGCGGGCCATATGGCCCCATGGCTGCGGCCACCAAAACCAGCAAAATGCCGCCTGTGCGGAATATATGAGGAAAATATCACACACCTCATAACCATCTGCAAAGAGCTGCAGCAAGACCGGAAGAACTTACTGAGACCCTTATTTTTAAATAAAGGAATCAGGTCCTGCAGAGAAGCAGTTTTGAGCTGCTTTAGAGGAGACGACGTGCAGATGGCCTGCCGACTGGTAAAATATCTCGGAGTGGCAGAATCCAGGCTCAAAACGACGAGACCACAAGTGGACACCGATATCACCTACATAACATCATCTGCCTCCAGTCCTCAGACCGGGCAACAGACCCATATAGACCAAGAACATTAAATTATTTCCCACAAGAGGCACGATCATCTTGGGAGATAGCCAGTCCGTCCCCGGTGGGGAAAGAATAACCCATTTGCCGGAAGCAAGCGCTCGGACAGAAGTACAAATTTTTACTTAAAACAGAAACTTATCTGTACTTAATGCTGGATGAACATTGTCCAACCTTTTATGGTTCTATACCGACCTTTTTAATTTGTTTCCTTCTTTTTTAACTGACCATTTTCTTTTATTGCGAAAAGCTATTTGTAATGGTTTTTATTAACTGTACAATAAAGCATTTATTTACTTAAAAAAATAGCTTTGTCATTTACAATGCCAATAGTTATAGCTTTTGCAAATGTGACACCTATAGCATTTGTAATGCAATATGTGTTGTATTTACGTGACTTACATGTACTGATATTACAAATAACAATGGCTTTTAATTTTTTTTCAATAATTAATACTTAAATGAAAGTCTTTGTATTTATAATGGCACTAGCTTAAAGTTTTGTAAATAACTTTTGTGAAGATTATGTTCAGTGTATTTTATTGTGACGAAAATCCAAGAACAGAAGTGAAATATTAACATCTTTTTGTTACATTTGTAATAAAGCTTGAAACATTGAGAGCACATATGTGAACCTGGTGTTGTTGAATGGTTGCACAGAAGATTGATGCTGTGGTGGTGCTGAGTGATGTTGTGATGGCGAACGAGTGATGCTGTGGCCTTCAGTGATGCTGTGGTAGCGCATAGCGATGTTGTGGTGCCCCTGAGTGATGCTGTGGTAATGTGGAGTGATGCTGTATGCTATGCTATGTTTTGTTTTGCTATGCTATGTTTTCTTTTGTTATGCTATACTATGTTTTGCTATCCTATGCTTTGATTTGTTATGCTATGCTATGTTTTGTTATGCTATGCTATGTTTTATTATGCTATGCTATGTTTTGCTATGCTATGCTGTGTTATGTTATGCTATGTTTTGTTATGCTATGCTATGTTTTGTTGTGTTTTATTATACTATGCTTTGTTTTGCTATGCTTTGTTTTGCTATGCTATGTTTTGTTGTGTTTGGTATGCTATGTTTTGCTATGCTATTATATGTTTTGTTTTGCTATGCTATGTTTTGTTGTGTTTTGCTATGTTTTGTTATGCTATGTGTTGTGTTTTGTTATGCTATGTTTTGTTATGTTATGCTAAGGTTTGTTATTATATGCTATGTTTTGTTATACTATGCTACGTTTTGTTTTGCTATGCTTTGTTATGTTATGCTATGCTTTGTTTTGTTATGCTATGTTTTTTATTCTATGCTAGGTTTTGTTGTGTTTTGTTATGCTATGCTATGCTTTGTTGTGTTTTGCTATGCTATGTTTTGTTTTGTTTTGTTATGCTATGTTTTGTTTTGCTATCCTATGCTTTGTTTTGTTATGCTATGTTAAGTTTTGCTATCCTATGCTTTTTTTGTTATGCTATGCTATGCTGTGTTTTGTTATGTTATGCTATGTTTTGTTATGCTATGCTGGTGAGTGTGTGTGTTTGTGTGAGGGTGTGGGAGGGTGAGTGAGGGTAAGTGAGGGTGAGGGGGTGTGAGGGTGAGGGGGTGTGAGGGTGTGGGAGGGTGAGGGTTGTGAGGGTGAGGGTGTGCTAGGGTGAGAGGGTGTGAGGGTGTATGAGTGAGGGTGTGAGTGAGTGAGGGGGTGTGAGGGTGAGGATGTGTGAGGGTGAGGGGGTGTGAGGGTGAGGGGGTGAGGGGGTGAGTGAGGGTGTGTGAGGGTGAGTGAGGGTGTGTGAGGGTGAGGGTGTGTGAGGGGGTGTGAGGGTGTCTAGGGGTGTGAGGGTGAGGGTGTGTGAGGGTGAGGAGGGCGAGGGTGTGTGACAGTGTGAGGGTGAGGGGATGTGAGGGTGAGGGTGTGTGAGGGTGTCTGGGGGTGTGAGGGTGAGGGTGTGTGAGGGTGTGTGGGGGTGTGAGGGTGAGGGGGTGTGAGGGTGAGGGGGTGCGGGGGTGTGAGGGGGTTGGGGTGAGTAGAGGGTGGGGTTGTGAGTGTGTGAGGGTGAGGGGGTTTGAGGGTGAGGGGTGTGAGGGGGTGAGGGTGAGGAGGTCTGTGAGGGTGAGAGGGGGGTGAGGGTGTGAGGGTGTGAGGGTGAGGGTGAGTGAGGGTGTTTGAGAGTGGGTGAGTGAGGGTGTGTGAAATGTTTGTTGATTTTTATCAATGTGCCTTAGATAAATAACATGACGGTGATTCACGATCAGCAAAGCATGATGCAATAGTAAAGAAACAGAGGTAACATGCAACATAACCAAGAGATTTACAGAGAAAGGCACATTAGCAGATCATTCCCGGGCAAAGAAGGGCTTGCAAAGAAAGGTTTACAATGCCCTGCTGAGAGAACTGGGGACAATCCGATAGATGCATGCTAACAGTTTCAAAGTCTTATGGCTTTGCGGGTGAAAGCTTTTTTTTTATTCCTTATTTTGAGTGATTAAAGTAGCATTGCGAATTTACTTCTGGTGCT
Source organism: Lissotriton vulgaris (assembly GCF_964263255.1). Taxonomy (NCBI): domain Eukaryota; kingdom Metazoa; phylum Chordata; class Amphibia; order Caudata; family Salamandridae; genus Lissotriton; species Lissotriton vulgaris. The sequence continues at coordinate 894,727,509 of NC_141696.1, forward strand.
GTGAAAAGCAGCTAGAATCCCAAGTTTTTCATGGAGACAACAGGGTTAGTAGCAAAGAACTGTTTTATGAGCGATTCACAGGATTTTTTTGTAGCAACTTCATACAGGAGACAATGAAGGCTAAGGAGGTGTGGAGTCTTATTATTCATCTCCATAGTACACAAGGAGAATGGGGCGGATCTGCCAATCAGTGGGAAGCATTTTAATTCAAATAGGGGTTAACAAGAGGAATTGGAGAGATGTTTTACTCTGCAGCAAAATGCCACATTTCACAGATAGAAAGGCAGTTTTAAAACTGTGGAGTGTCAAATGGGAACAAGCTCTCGGCATTGCTGGGGCGGGGGGCGGGAGCGCATTCCTTTGAAGTCTGATGCGGCGGGCGGGGGAGCGGGAGCGGTAGCCTTTGAAGTCTGATGCAAGGCACAGACAAATGGTGGTGTGTCACGTGGCTGGTTTGTGCACGCACATACATCACATGAACTGTGGCTAATCCTCCATTTTGGCAGACTTTTCGGACCGCTTACTAGAATCTCGACAAACATGCATTGCTAAAGCAATGCTTTAGGTCGAGACCTAAAAAAGAAATCTCCTCAGATGTCCGGGGGCGCAAAGAGCCCGAGGTGAGCCCTGCTCTCATTATGCCTGCGTAAAATGTTCTCAGCATTAGGGGCCAAGGGGAGATTCTGCTCATCGGGGCAGTTTTCCAGCGTTCACTGCAGCTCGTCCACAGAGTCACTGGAAATAAGTTTCCTCCAGGAGCCAGCAGCCTCTGCCTGCCTGTCTCTGCACCTCCTCCCCTGAATGACGGCCGAAATGCAGGACGACAAGGTAAGGGGGGAATGTGCTCATATGCTTTCAAATTTAATATTCTAAAGGAAATGGCAAGGCAGCGTGTGGATTACTGTATCTGTGAAAAGATGTCTAGACCGCCCCCAAACTCTAACCCTCTTGTCTCCTCCACATAACCGTTTCAACTTGATACAGCTGCGCACTCCCTGGTTTTGGTCATTTATGGCAACTGAAAACAACCAGTGCGTGTCTGCCTTGTAGTGTGAGCACGCGGTGAGAGCGTGAGAGTCAGAAAGGAGACGCCATGCAGGCGCGCACATGTACTGAAAGCCAAAATGAAGCGCACGCTGAGAGCCTGTTGAACAGAGAGGAGACACCATGCGCGTGCACATCGCCTGTCCGTGCCCGCACATGGTTTGTCTCCCTTCTCTAGCAAAACCGACAACAATAGTCTCACCAAGGCGAATCAGGGCATGCGCTGCGTTCGCTAGGGGAGACCTAAAAACTAGACCACCAACCCAAAATAGCAACAGACGGACATTATGAACGAGGTGTAGTTCATAACCAAGGTTTGCCTTTAGATTTCATTTGATTTTATGGTATACTTGAGAGAAATAGAGGAGTTTTCTTAGAACAACATGTCAAGAACAAGGCTTCAACTGTCCTATTATTTACTGTAGACGTTGGATGCTTTATCGAGCACCAGTATAGCCATCAAGGAACTAATGTTCAAAACTGGAATTCATATAATTGCTGTTTATCATTTCTCATATGTACCTTGAAAATAATAAAGAATCACCATAATAAAAATAATGCTGTTTCTGCTGTGGTGCAGTTTGTGCTTTTGGCAGCTCCCAAGCAGTTCCCCACTTCTTACTGTGATGCCCTGGCTCTGTAGGGCCACTACACAAGCCAGTGTGTACATTTTGTAAGCCCTTGCAGGGAAGTATGAGGCAAGCTTCCAGCCTCTGAGTGGGCCCTTTAATCTGGATGCCACAGGAGTGTTATTAAGTTGTGCTCCCTGTGATACTTTTTAGAAGTTGGGTGTCAGTGTTTTAACGGGGTGATAGAAACCACCCAAGAGCTCCAGAGCCTATGCTTACAAGGAAGCTCCTTCGCCCACCTGCTCACTGTGGCTTAGCTAGTGGTGGAGCTAACAGCCTCACTCTGCTTCCTTTGCCCAGGAAAGTCACCTGTTGCTCTGTTCTGTCATTCACCCACATGAATGTGAGAATCAGCAGGAGCAGAAGTGTTCAGGGGTGTAGCTAGCATTGGTGGCGCAGGTGCACTGAACCAGGGCCCAGAGCCCTGAGGAGCACATATTTTTTGAAGGATTTTCTCCAGCAGCTCCGGTGCCCAGTTGTCTCCTTCCAGCAGCAAGTGCTGAGTAGTATCAATGACCCTCTCCTTTGTTCCTAGTAATCTTTGTCTGGGGTCTTCCCCAGAAACACCTTGTGAACCTTATGGCAGGTAACACTCCCTAACTGAACTATTCAGGTCCCACAGTCTCTAGGACACTTGCAGAGTGCATGTGTGTCTAGAGGGAGTCAAGTGGTTCCCCTATAGGGGTACCCTCCACAGGACCTGTCCATGGAAATTCCAGAGGAATCCTCCCCTTCCAGGTTCCCATCAAATCCATTAACTACTGTCCCGCAGAGGGAGTAAAGATACTGTTGTCACAGGCCCTGGAGTTACAGGTTCAGTATAGTCCCAGTCAGTATAAATCCAGAGGGTGCTGTCACTCCAGATAAGGATTTATCCATGCAGGGTCTGCCTGTCCTTGTCTTCTGCAGATTCCAGTGCTTCTCCTTGTGCAGCAGTTTAAAAGTGGAGGTGGGAAGTTCCACATGCTGGGTATCTCTGTCCAATTCAAAGATGCCCCATCAGACCCCTGCACCAATCCATCTTCCCTGCATAGCATGATGAGAATTTTCACAATTTCAGATTCAACTCTTGATCAGCTACGGCTCCTTTAAAGCCTGTACATCTGCCCCTACTGACACAGCAAGCAGGTTCCTTACCTCTAAAACCTTCTTGTGAGTGATGCCAGAGGTCTGGCTGCCTTCCTTTGTTTCTCTGAGGAAGGGCATGCCAATGATTGTCAGTAAGGTGGGTTAGTTAATCCATGCAGATTCCTCCCCAACCACTTTATCTTCCAACCACAGGCTAATCCTATGGCCTAGAATGGTAATTCACAGCTTGAAGTTCATTAGAGGCGGACTCAGGCAAATACTACACAACCATAAAACAGGAAGGAGTAGCAATAGGGCCAAATTAATAATATTTTTGCACTTTAGACCATTATCTACAGAAATAGAAGTTAAGCCTTTCTATAGGTTGAGTCAATGTGAAGTTGATATTTTGGTGTAAGTTTCATCTACAGTGTGAATATACTAAAGCAGCACAGACTTACAGTGACGTACTACAGACTCCCACTATAATCAAAAAGAAATTGGGATAGTTCTGTTTAGATGAAAACTTAAATTATAAGGTTTTATTGTTTATAATCCATGTAATAAAGGTTTTATTCTGAGAAAGTCTACCTGCCTCCCACTCACTCAGCTCCCTCTGTCCGCATACGGATGCATGATCACGTGTAACTAGTGTTGAGTATTTTACCCAAGGTGTGTGGCAGGTGGTTTTGTTTTAAAATGTAGGCACTGCGTTAGCTCTCCCATCTATTTTGCTGGAGATTACAGTGAGTGAGAGTCAGAGGGACTCACTCACAGCAGAGATCCAAACAATGGGTGGCCCAAACTCAAAATATCTGGGGAAGAGGGGACATCATGTCAAAAACCACTTCATCACAGTGGGCCTTCTAGCACTATTTAGGCTCACAGCATTGTGATACCCAGCCCTCTATGAAGGTGTCCCACAGTGGAGCCATCAGATTGGAAGTACATCAGCTACTCCCCTTCAAAATGAGGCTCAGGAACTGAGATGTGGGAATATTGAACATTGACCATTTTCGGCATATGTGTCGTTATCTGGCAATGTTTACTGCTCTTTCTTTTTTCAGCTTTTTTTCCACAACAAATAACCTCTTTGATTAAACTGGAAGTATATTAAAAATGAAAATATATTTGAGGGTGTGATCTCGCCGAGCAGCAAGATGGCCGCTATTTGAGTGTGCTCTGCCAGCCGAGACTTAATCCTAACAAAATCCGTGCATAAAAGTAACCAGTGGCCCTTGGAATAGCGAAAAAACTGTTCCTGATGTGGCGGAGAGCATAATGGCACCTGCTAGCTGGGAAATCAGCCACTAAATATCGCGCTTACAGAGCACTGCGACAGGCCCACCGCGATGATCTGAGGGCCGCGGAGCCACCACAATACCTGCATCAGGCCGCTTTGCTGCCAATTCCTGTGGGTGGTGACCCATGCTTTGCGGCGCCTGGTGACACGGAACCCCACAGAAGACTTCGCCGATACTTCCCTGAGCCCCATTCAGACTCCGGACAAGACGTTGCAAGTCCGATGCCCGTGGTGGTGGAGGCACCATCTTGCAGTGGGGTGAAATGGTGCTTCAGCTTCAGAAGCAACGTGGCGGAGATCGGGTCTACTGAAGGTGGGGCAGTAATAGATTCTGATGGGACAACAACCTGCAGCGGCCAATGCGCCCCTGTCAGACATCCAGGCATCGCGTCGAGAGAAGGTACAGGGGAAGGCCGGGAAATTCAGGAGACGCTAACTCTGCACTCTGTGGTGGGCGTAGGCCTCTCCCCTAAGCTGACTCCGGCAGCATACAATGCAGAAACTGCTGGTTGGGCATCCGCAGTGCGCGCTTGGCTCTCCGTGTCCAGCACCAACTTGGGCCGCTGACGCAACAGGAGAAACGCCAGAGCCCTGGACGTGGGGCTCGAGAGGATACGATACTGCTGTAACTTTTGTGCACATTGGGATTAGGCGCGCCTAGCCGCTCGCTTCGGCAGCGCCCTCACTGTTTTCACTAATACTCGAGCTGCATGTCATCTGAAAGAAGATCCTGCAACAGTATTTAGTGGATGTGGCTATATTTGCCACAGCCGCCATGCCCATCTGTTAACAGTAACAAGGTTCCCTGCACATCAGCCTGGTGGCTTCATCCACATTGCGTCTGCCAACCCACTTGTCTATGAACTGCTTTTATTGCCTTTGGCAATTGGTGCCACCGTTGAGCAGTTGTGGCCTTTAAGCTCGAGCTGGGGATTGCTGATACCATCTTTTGTCTTGCTGGGGTTGGGTTTACTGGTCGCTCCGTGTCTTACGAGTTGAACTGTGCGGACCCTGGTTGATTCTATCCAGGGATTGATAAGAGCTACAATCTCCCAGAGACATGAGTAAGACCGATGCTAAACAGTCAAAATTATCATTTGAAAACAAGAGGCTAACAAGGCAAACAGACTCTGGCACTGAGGGGGAAGGTGACAACCCCTCCACAGCACCTATAGACGATAGAGGAGAGGACGTCAGCGCATTCTTATTGGAAATACGTTTCAGCCTAAAGACCATAGACAACAAACTAGATGCTCTTACCTCACAACTTGACCAGGTCAGGAAAAGGGTAGATACGCATGAAAAAAGGCTGGACCAACTTGAAAATCGCTCCTCAGACACGCATGACTTCCAGGTAGAGCCAAAGAGCAGCTATTGCAGATGGACAAAGTCTTAACCCTGATCAGAGCCAAAAATTATGATTTGGAGGCCAGGTCACGGTGCAATAACATTTATATAATAGGTATTCCGGAAATGACGGCCATTTCCAAAATGGAGACGTACATGGAGGAACTTCTACGCAAATTGTTTGGGCCTGATCTATCGACAGTTTTTATCGTTGAGCGGGCACATCATATATTAGGGCCTAAACCTCCAGTGGGATTCACTCCCCGACCGATCCTGGCCTGGTTACTGAACCACCAGGATTGGGATCTTGCTCTATGCCTTGCCAGGGAATGTGGGACTGTTCTGCACAAAGGTAACACCATATCATTATTTCCGGACTTCACACCTGCAGTACAAGCAGCGCAGTGAGAATGTGTACCAGTTAAACGCTTGCTCCTGTCAGTGGAGGTACCGTGCGCTTTACTGCACCCTGCCAAATAGAAAGACACTCACAAAGGCACCTCCCATTTTTTCATCGATGATAAGTCAGCAATGAAGTTTGCCAGGCATGCGGACGGTAGCAGACGATCTGCAAAATCCAAAGACTACAAGATCTCTGATAACAATCTTAGTGGTAATGACTGATTGCTTGATGCCGTTGCTTAGCACTATGTACTCCAAAGCCGAATACCATCAATTCTGCATAGACCCAGAAACAAAATGTGTTTATATGTATGCCAAGGTTCTACACCTACTTATCTCACGTATTTCATGCGAACTGAAGCCTGATGTTACTTATTCCCACAGGTACTCATGCCTCTCTCTCGGTCACCCCGCCTCCGGGCAGGGCTGTATGCCGGTAACCCCACGCCTGCGGGAAGAGCTCCCAAATTCAGCTACCAGGTCTCGACCTGAGGCATGCTGCTGAGTTCATTTTGTAAGGGGGTAGTTCTGCACAACCTAATTGGGGGTTTGGTGATGGTGGGGAGAGGGGAGGGAATTTCATAGTTGGGAAGTTAGACAGGAGAACACTAGGCATCTATCCATGCACTGATGGCATCTGTCCTGCACTAGTCGGCCTCAGTTGGGAGCTGCCAGGGAGGGCAATGCCCTGAAACAACCACACATAGTACTTACTGCATTCTTGTGGCTACTCGAGCCGGTCCCATTTACCATGTTCACAGCCATCAGGTGGGTATGACCAACTTTAGATTTTTTACTTGGAACATCCGTGGGCTGAATGACTGTAAAAAGACCAAACTTGTCCACTCCTACCTAAGTAGGCATCATATAGACATCTGTTTTATTCAGGAGACCCACTTAAATAGCACTTCTCATTCTAGATTGCATCACAAACGCTGGCGACACACCTTCCCCTCTATTTATTCCAATTATGCTGGAGGGGTAGCAATTTTGATCTGACAAGGTCTTGACTGGAAAGTGTTAGACTAACAGTTAGACCCAGAAGGCAGATTTGTGCTACTTTTTGGCATGTTGGTAGGAGTGAAGGTGGTGATTGTGGCAGTCTATGACCGAACATTGATTGTCCTGAATTTTTTTGAACTGTATGGGTTAGAATCCAAGTGCTGGGTTGTGACACAATAATATGAGGGGGAGAATTTAATGCTGTGTTAAATGATACTTTGGACAGAAAGGGCACCTCCCGTATTCTACATCCTAATTCTTGTGACACTTTAAATGTGGTACTGCAGGAGGGAGGGTTAGCTGACATCTGGAGGTAGAGGCATCCACGGAGGGTACTTGCTTTTCAACACATCATGCAGCTTGGTCCTGCTTAGGTTACTGGCTAGTATCGCAGGACATTGCAGCTTGGACTGTACAACTGACAATTCCTGAACCTCCTCTAAAGATGTTTAATTGGAGACTGGCCCTGAACGCTCTTCTGGACTCTGCTTTCAAAGAGGAGATACACAGGGACATGGAAGAATATTGTGAAACCAACACTGGTTTTGTATCCACACATGCCTCACTTTGGGAAGCGTTCAAGGTGGTCATACGGGATCAATGTATATCTCCTCATGCTGGGGTGCTTAAAGTTATCAGAGGCACGCTGGCCTCTCTGGAAGCCTGCATCAAAGAGCTAGAAACAGATTATGTATTATGCCACTGCAGATACTAAATATATTTCTTCCATCAGGGGGCTAATCTCTGAATTTGAAGACGAAGCACAACGTGAGGGGCACTTTTTAGGTAAACACACTCAAGCCAGATGGTACGGGGAGGGAGACAGACCGGGGAAAACATTAGCGGATATGCTCAAGATACCACACTCTGCCGCATATATATCCGAAATTATGGGTGAAAATTCTACTCTTATCAGAGGCCCCCGAGAAGTTATGGACAGATCACTAATGTTTGCTCTAAGCTTTACACAGCTTCTCATCGGGCTGATCCATAGGATTTCCGGCCCTTTCTAGAGTCTATCGCAATGCTGTGGTTAGGGAGAGCACATAGGGAATACCTAGATGAACCCTTCACATCCAATGATATCATGCAGGTAAATAGCAGTCTGCTGGCTGACAAGGCCCCAGGCCTGGATGGACAGACAACTACATTCTACAAGGCCTATGCCGACCTGCTAGCGTCCCGCCTACTGTCTGTTTTTGCAGAGGCCCAAACTACTGGCATACTCCCACCTTCGATGTGAGAAGCGATTGTTCAAACATTTATAAATCCTGGGAAACCAAGCCAGGAAATGGATTTGTATAGACCACTCTCATTAATAAATATAGATGCCAACATTTTTGCCAAATTACTAGCCAATAAATTGCATCCTCTACTCCCCCTGATAGCAAGACCGGACCTGTCTGGGTTTATCCCAGGTAGGTCTACTACTCATAATCTTCGCACCTTCTTCACAATGCTACACTAATTGAATCCCAATGCAAGGGCGCTTGTAGCATTTGTAGATGCTACCAAGGCTTTCAATGCACTGGAATGGCCTTATTTGTTTGCCATACTGGGGAGGCTTGGCTTTAGCCCGCAGTTTATTGCACTAATCAAACTGTTTTACAGGACCTTTGGCAAGAGTGAGCATGAATGGAATGATTTCTGACCCATTCTCTATATCCTGCGGTACCAGAGAAGGCTGCCCCCTCCCCCCCTCTTATTTGCCATAACGATGGAACCAATAGCAGCTAGGATTCATCAACATCACTCGGCCTCAATGAGGAGATACCGTTGAGCTCCATCAGAATTTGATACATATCTGTAGCCGACACCAGAATTTGTTAACTCGACCCATACATGCCAGTATTAACAACCATGAGTTGGGTGGACGCTCCCGTGAATCATGAGGGGGACACTAGGGGTCTCCATCAATATAGAAAACAGACGTGAAGTTTACACTTGACTCAGTCTTCTTGACCCATATATGCAAGTATATATCCGGGCTTCTAAGGATGTTTTGGTCTGCTCCAGAGTGGTTCCGATACGTTCCACAGCCACCAGAACAGAGTCCATCTTGGCTGCTAGGACTGCTGCAGGCTCCAAGTCAACCCGTCTGTGCTCCTGTGCGGGGCTAGGGTCGGCCATCGCTTGCTGCTTTGACTGGCATCTGTCCTTTAGCTTGCCCATCACCAATTGCTGTGCTGTTGGCATCAACGCACAATGTCCGGCTGCCAGTGCCGAGTGAGAGGGCGCCTCCCCAACTCGATCGGCGCTGCGACAGGACCAGGAGAAAGGCGGATTGTCACTGCCCGGGGGCTTCTCAGAAGTCCCAGGGGTGAGTCGGTGTCCAACCAAGCCCCAACATCCTTGTGTGTTTGCCTCCCCGGGCGCAAGCAGCCTCCGGTTATGCCTCGCACCTATGGGCGCAGCAGCTTGGGCAATGTAGAAGGGTGGGTCCGACGCACCCAACTAGGCCTCTAGGCAACAACATCCTGGCAAACACCCAAGCTGCCTCTGAGGCAGAGTGCGCTCGCTGTGGCACAATTCAAAATGACTCCTGTCTCAGAAATGGCACGTCTCTGCCAAGTTGCGCTTCCTGCGGAGGCTCGCCACAGCGCCGCGACACCACCGCCACTCAGCCCATGCCGGCAGACTCCTCCTGTGCCCAGCATCCACAGCCCGTCCGGCTCGATGCAGGGCCACTCCTCGTCGTCGGTCCGAGGCCCCGCAGAATGGGGCCAGAATACGGCGGCCCCCGGACTCGGGCACTCTCTCAACGGTGGCAACACTCACGGGGAAGCCCCCTTCGGTCAGGGCCCAGCACCCAGCACTCAGCACAAGGGCCGCCACTTGATGGGCTCATGCTATTTCCCCTGGTCTGCAGTGGCCCCGTGGTCCGGCTCCTGCGCCGCATCGCGGGGGGTCCCAGCGCACCACCAATGTCTGCTCAGGTATTTAGTGGACCCCGCAGTCTCGTGGCAGGGCCGGTTGGCAGGTGTCTCCAGACAGCCCCCACACCAGGCTCCTCACCATCTGACCCTCCGAGCCAACTCAAGAAAGGATACTTCGGCAGGTGAGAGAAGAACTTACAGACAATTCGCGCAAGATGGAGAACTCACTGTGTCCCCAAGAAGCCATCCAATGCAGAATTGTACCCTGCAGTATGCCTCTTCTGTTATCTGCACTATTCAAATACCATCACGGCTAGGATTTGTGAGGGGTACCCCCATCAGGTCACGCCCATCACCATCCACCTTGAATATCAGGAAATTCTGGGGCAACTGGACCTAGCGGTCCCCCCATCTGAGAAATGGATGGGTGACAGCAGCAATCTCTTTTAGTGTCCCCGATCTGAAGTTAGGGAGGAACCCCCACTGCCCTTCTGTAGTCAGACCACAAATCCCGTCAGGGCAAGCTGTTCCTGCCATCCAGAGCAGCACTCATGCATGATAGCAAGTGTGGGGTCCAGAACATCTAAACGGGGACCAGAAGGTGGAAGACCCTCCACTCCAAAGTTGGGGAACCACAGCAAGAAGGCAGCACCACAGGAGATAACTGGAGTCCAATCATAAAGGAGAGGGTGCTCCACAACTACTGGCCCCCAGGCAAGAGACGTCCAAGATAAGCTGGGCACCTCCCTCACATCAAAAACCACTGTTTGAGTTTTAAATTATTTTTGAAGCGCGCGTACACCTGACGGTTTCATGGCGCTACAGTATGCCGAGTCCTTGAGAGGCGAAAAAGAACAGGGGGGGACTTGTGAGATATTATTGGGGGAAGGCTTTATTATTATTATTATTATTATTTATTGACCTTGTATTGCACACAGCTACCCGCAGTGGGTTTCCCGGCGCCAGGGACAGACTGGAGAAGAAAACAAGCAATTGCTGAGAGAAAAGAGAAACAGAACCGAAAAACTTAGAAAAGAAGAGTCTTCAATTTTTTACGGAAAGCAAGAAGACTAGTTTCTGTTTTTAGCGCCAACGGGAGAGCATTCCACATCTTGGGTCCCAGATATGCGAATGAACGGCGTCCCATTTTTGCCAGTCGGATTCTAGGAATCACAAGATTGCCATTGTTGGATGACCTAAGAGAGCGGCCAGGCTGATATGGCTGGGCAAGATTGTGCAGATAAATGGGAGCAGAACCCAGACGAATCTTAAATAAGAAACATAAAGTTTTGAAGACCACACAATCAGAAATTTTTAACCAGTGAAGGTCACGCAGAGCTTGCCTTGCGGACGTCCTCCGTGGAACATTGCGCAGCAGGCGAGCAGCTGAGTTCTGTACAACCTGGAGTTTATTGATTGTGGCTTTATCTGCTCCTAGATAAAGCACATTGCCATAGTCTATGCGGGACATCACAAGGGCCTGTACGACAGTTCTTCGAGTGGACTCAGGCAACATCCATATGATCTTCCACAACCAGCGTAGAGTATTGAAACAGATTGCAGCGACCTTAGTTGCCTGCTGCCTCATCGAGAGTTTATCGTCGATCAGGACACCGAGGTTACGGGCAACAGACACGGGGGTAGGCAGCAGACCCATATCACTGGGCCAGTGTCTAGAGCCCCACAGATCTTTATGTTTGCCTAGTATGATCACCTCGGTCTTGTCTCCGTTGAGCTTTAGCAGATGCGCTTGCATCCAAGCTGCAACACGAGAAAGGCCAGTTTTAAGGGCAGAAGTGTCCTGAGCCCTGCTGCTAGACAAAGAAAACACAATCTGCGTGTCGTCTGCATATGAGTATATAGACAGACCGGCGTCCTCTACGATAGAAGCAAGTGGTCTGATGTAAATATTGAACAATAAAGGGCTCAATATAGACCCTTGAGGGACGCCGTAAGCAGAGGAGTGAATCGCAGATTCAGCTTTGTTTGAGAAAACCTGAAAGGTGCGCTCATTGAGAAATGAGGCCACCCAGGCAAGCGCTGGTCCAACAACACCAAGGGAGCAGAGAGACTCCAATAGGATGGAATGGGACACGGTATCGAAAGCAGTGCTTAAATCAAGAAGAATAAGCGCAAAGGTCTCACCGCTATCGATACCGTGTCGGAGTCGCTCAGTCACCCCAAGGAGTGCGGATTCGGTGGAATAATTAGCGTGAAAGCCTGATTGGGATGGATGAAGATATCCCACGTTTTCAACAAACTCATTGAGCTGGGTGTTAACATGGCGCTCCAATATTTTGGAACAGGCTGGCAGCAGGGATATAGGCCTGAAGTTGGCAAGATTTGTGATGTCAGCACCAGATTTTTTAAGCAGGGGAACGACCATGGCGTGCTTCCAGTCCTGTTCCACCCGAGATTCAGTGAGAGAGATGTTAAGTAGCCTCATTAGGAATCTCCGTGGTTCAAGGTCAAGTTGTTTCAGTATCTTCATAGGGACTGGGTCCCGCGGGGAACCTGACCTGATGCTTTTTATGCAAGACAGGAAGGAGGAGTCATCAAATGGTGTCCAGTTGTGAATGAACTCAGTAGGGGAGACGGAAGCATTGCAGAAAGAGCCGGGTTGAGAGAGATCAATTGGTGGTGGAAGGGAGGCCAAAGATTGATAAATGCCCTCAACCTTGGATATAAAAAAGTCTGCAATGGCATTACATTGTATACCATCTAAAGCCGGCAGCGCGGGAGTGGTATCAGCTCCTGTGAGTTTCTTAACTGTGGCAAAGAGAGTCCGGGGACAGTTTTGCACTGAAGTGATTGTGGAGGCGATGTAAGAGGCCTTAGCACGTTTACAGTTTGCGTGATAGAATTTTAGTTATTCTTTGTAAATCACTTTAGAAGGAGCGGAGTAAGACATCCTCCACTTCCTCTCCAGGGCTTTACATTTGGCACGTTGGATTTTCAGCTCATCCGAGTACCAAGGTGCTGGTGGGCGCAAGGATCTACATTTGCTGCTAGACCGGGGAACGAGAGCCGACACTGCATCTGTCATTAGAGAATAGAAAGGTTTTTAAAGCCTTTCTGAAGAGCGAGTATTGGGTGGAACATCTAAGATGGGCTGGGAGGGAGTTCCAGAAGATGGGGGCAAGGGTGGAGAATTTAGAACCTCCCCATTTTATTCGGAGAAAGCGTGGGACTATCAGCAGATGTTGAGAAGAAGAGCGTAGTTCTCTGGCGGGGGCATAGGGTTTGATCTGTTGACCTTTGAAATCCCCAGGGGACTGAGCGTGGCATCTCCCCCACTCCACAGGAGCAGCAGGGCTTGGGGGTCAGCAGGTTAATTTGTGGCCTGACCAGCGACCAGGTGCAGTGGTGTATCGCAACTTGTTGCTGGTCTCCTATGCAGACAGGGTCTCCAATCTCTGCAACAGGTGAAGAGGCAGCCAGGTCAGCCTAGACAGGGGCTGCCAAAGAGAATGTAGGGCAGGATTAGGAAGGATAATGACAGGGGTTTATGGAGTGCCTAAGTAGTGTGCGTCCTGTTGGCCTTCTTGCTTAGCCATGCCACTTTTCAGCACCATATTGAAACACTCAACCAGAACATTTGTTTGGGAGTGATAAAAGATGAAGAAATAATAAACTAACCTTACACTTCTTCCACATGATCATCACATAAATTAGCTGAAATTTATTCTCAAATTGCATAGTGTGTTGTTACAGAAATTGATCATGATAAATATTCCCAACTATGTTTGTGGCTGTCACAAAGGCCACTGGAATTAAGCGGGAGGTTAGGGCTAAATTACGCAGTAGGGTTGACTAAATTATGTGGCAAGAAAAGGCAGATTAAGCAGCACAATGTGGCACATTTTGCATAGTATTACTTCATTCTTTTCTAATTTTTACACTTGTTGACACTGTCTAGGCCTAGTTCATACCTCATCAGTAGCAGTTTAATACCCAAATACAGTAATAAGAAAAAGAAAGGTGACCAGTCAACCTGTGCAAAAAGCCTTCCACTGCTCAGCAACATGTGTGACTGCATTTTTGAAGCATGTGAACCGTTTGAGTTAGAAACAAATTTGTTTTTGCTAAAATCTGCAGATGACGGATTATATGAAAAATGCAGCAAATCCATAATTATGCGAAAACCTCAGCGGCCACACAATTGCATAATTCCAGTGGCCAAAAATGCAGTGGCCTTATTGTCGCATAATTCCAGTGGCCTTGGCTATCACTGAGCCTGTCTTGCTCCTGAGTGGATACCGCCTCAGTAGGCATGGTAGTATGATCAACCTAAACTAAAATGAACTTGTTTCCTGAAGTAATTTGAGGATACCTGGGGCCAATATTCTCCATCTCCACCATTCTTAATGGAACGTCAACCATAGGCTGTGGCACTAGGAAGCTCATTGTATAACCTTCTGAATTTGGCCACATTTATGGCTATGTAGGGCCATTAAAAGTGCAGATAATACCTTTCTTTGGACTTTGTGCCTCAAAATGACTAGATATACTTAGAGGGCTTCTTATGCCAGAGTTAACAATGATTTTCTGTAACACCTTGGCACCACAATTTACAGGGTAACTCATGCTCAGGGGTAAATTGAGTGCTGTATATTTGTCTGCTTTCGATGAAGACTTAGAGGCACCTAGCTACTTTCAAAGCAGATTACACGTGGGCTGCATAAGCAGAATCACTATAGTAGGGCATGCCTTTGTGCCTACATTAAATATTATAAATGAGTTCTTCCTTCCAGTTGCAGCAAATGTTATTAACGTCCTTCAGGTGAGCCCAGTGAAACTTCAACACTGTCAATCCCTGCTAGGTATATAGCTCTGAGATTTCTCTGATACGGTAGCAAAGGCAGTCACACCTGACATTCTCTCTGGCTTTGAAGGGCATCTGAAGACTAGAGGCCTCTCTAGATGAGCTATCTGTGACTGCATTAAGACAGCATCCACCATCCATATGTTTTTGAAGTCTTTACCCAGTGAATGACCATCTTTAATCCCCTTCTATCACAAAGGAAGAGTGGGAGGATAGAATCCCTAGTTGTGTCCTCCCCAACATTACTGTCAACACAAATGGACAACTATTGGTTCAGCGGTGGTCTCTGTGGAATAATGTAGGATGCACAGGCAGGCATGCCTTCTTACTAAATGCGTGTCTATAGCAGCATGACTTACACTAAATGTGCATGAGTGTTGAACAAACCATAACCAGGTTTTCGTTCAGTAGAATTCTCCTAGAAGGTAAGAGCCTTAGGCCTCAGATCTACACCTGGTATAAATGAGTAAACAGGCAGGGATGCTGCTGGCAGCCCTGACGAAGGCCTTAGACCTGTAAGGAGTTTAAATGTTGGCCAAACCATGTTGGTATATAATAGGGGCAATTGAGTCACTGTAACTCATGTATACCCCACAAACCTCCTCTTTATCAGTGCCTAGGTTACCCAACTAATAAAGGGAATCTCCTTGAGTATACACTAAGACATTTTTACTATTTTCTTCTGGATCCCTGTTTTGTAATCCAGTAATGATTTTTATAGGAACTCCCATTTTCGGTTGATTCCGCCCTGGTGGTATCATCCTAGCAAGGTGTGGATAGGCGCTGATGATGAAGCATGCCACTATTTAGTGGGTGAGCATCAACTCCAAAATCTTTGGATTTCCAGCTTTAAACCTAATTAAAGAATCTATTCTTGATATTCACTAATTGGTTGACAAGGACAAAAAGGATTCATAAAATGGCTTTTATTTTGGTTGGCAGTGCCATCTTAAGCATCTTGCCAGGGTCTACCTATAAGTTAATAACCATTTTGAGTCCCGTTCCAGAGTTTTGCAAGGCTGCCACTCTCAAGTCAGCTATGTGTATGGTATTTAAGGGTGACAGAGAAAAATTCCACATTTTGCAAATTAAACGCATTTAACTGCAAAGTGCTAACTTCAAAGTCGGACAAAATGCACACATTTAACACAACATTTGTAGTAAGTAATCGTATTTAGACATTAAAGGCAAACACTCAAAATAACCTATTGTAATGAATTAAGTGAAGCTTAAATGTTAATGCCATTTTGAATGTCTACTTTACATGTTAGGGCTAAGGCTTGTTTACAGTTGACACGTGTTTTGCACAAGATGTTTTTCTTTTTCTTCCCACTGGAAATGCTGTAATTTTCCAGAAGCCTTCAGTTAGCTGTTGAATTGGCATTAGTTATGTATTACACAATTAAGGGTAAGGCTCTCACAGGGAGGTGAGGAGATGGCAGGAAGTACAACTCGTTGGAAGAGCTGACTGAACCACAAGATTCTCTTCAAAAGTACAAACCAAGGGCATAGCTCGAGTATGACTCATTGTAAAGACATGAGGAACTGGGGAGTTTAACTGTTCCCAAACTTTGGAAGCACATGATTCGTTCCTGAAAATAGGGATGAGATGTTGCAGTAAATGTTTTGTTAGATTATAATAGTGTATGTTCCTTAGACTAGATAAAGAGGTGTTCTGCAGGACTTAGAGGGCAAATCTTAGAGATGTCTGCTGACTTCAAGCTGCGAAGACCTTTCCAGCTTTCGCTAATCTACCCTGTGTGAGTGCTAAAGCTTCATGCCTATGCGTTCCAATTCTCTCATCCGAAACCTTCAATTGGTTTTCTGAAGCTGACACCTTATCCTACTTTGGTTAAATTAAAATGCTGTCCTTGGCTTATAATAGGAATTTCCATTATGGAACAGACTTGCTGCATTTTCTGTATTTTGTTTGTAATTCTCACTAATCTAGTATTTTTATTTATTTTAAAATATTGATTACTAGATCATTAAAATTTGTAATATTGATTACTAAATTTTAATACTTAATAAATTAATATTCTGGTTTGAAATAAATTGTTAAATGTATCCATTTAAACTCATTTTAATTCTCTTTGTTTTTCCTGTGAAGTCCCCTTTGGTCATCACTGTCATGGTAACTAATGTAAATGATAGCTCCTTATCCCCTCTCCTCATTGACTAACAAAGCTCCATATGATCAATTATGGGGGTTACTTGATGATTAAACTCGATGTTTGATGCACAGAAATCCCTGCTCTGGCAAGGGCCAGAAGGTGTGTGGCCACAAAAGGGCTTTATATAAGTACTAACCCCATTTTGCAAGCCAGAAAATCCTTTTTGACTTCAAAATGGGTCCTGGGATCCATTCTCTATTGCAAATGCCCCTTTCATGACCCCTCCTAATTGTAGGTCGAAACGGTAAGTCTGAATGGTTTGCGAGTCAAATTGTGCTTGGAAACCATTGATCAGTTAGCTATACCTCAAAGGGGATGGTAACTGATTCGCAAAGTGGATTTTGTGAATTATGTTGGCAGCATCATCTAGAATAGGCAGTAGTCAATTGGACCACCACATCTTCTCCTCCAGATATTTCCCCCAACTGAAAACTTTTTTTTTTTTTAATAAAGCCTCACTGGTTCCTTTCTAGAACACAGGCTGCTTAAAAAAAAGATTTCCATTTGGGAATACAAACACATGGACGTTGGTCTGATGTAGCATCACAAAACTAAAGACTGGCCACAAAAACCTATGAGTAATTTGGGACCATATTTAAATACTATACTTTTGATCTATGAGGCCCCTAAATTTTGAAGATTGTTTCTGATCACTTAAGTGAGCATTATCCTCTGAAACGTTGTCTTTAGACCCTGTCTGTATTAACTGATGCATCTTGGCCAAAAATATTAGCGTGTAACATTTTTTCAAAAATACTTTGGTGGAGTCGCCAAAATCTCCTCTTAATTTTAGAGCAAATTATGTTCTTATCAATGCTAAGTAAGGACAAGCTTTAAAAATCTACTCCTTTGCACTAATTTGCCCAAATATTCTTTGTATGTCAACCAAAGTACACCCAATGGAGTTTGCAATCAGGGCCTCACAAAATTCTCTGACAGGCTTGTCAATAAGTGGTCTCTTTTTTTTGTTGTTTAAATTTGAGGGCACAAAAGTGAAAGGACAAAATAATACAGTTCATTTAGACAATATGGCAGAATAAGTATACAAATAATTCATAGCACAAATTTGAATTTGCGAAAAAAAACATCAGAAAATAATATTACACAGAAACGAGTGTTGCAGAGTATTCAGATAAAACTACCCCATATTCTTTCAAATTTCATTAATGATCGTATACCTCTAATTTTGGCAAGGGCTAACTCCATGATATATATTTCGTTTACTAATGACCACCATTCCATGATATGTGGGGGTTTGGGAGAGAACCAAGCTCTGGCTACAGTTAGTTTTGCACAAGATAATAATATCGTAACCAAAGATTGCTGAGGTAGCGTAACGGGATGTATATCTAACAATACTGTTAAGGCCGTAAGGGAGAGTGAATTTATCCGTTTAATTTTCATTGCCTTATCTAATGTAGATACACAAACAAAGGAAGAGTGTCCGTCAGTGAGGCGTGGGTGTGATCAGGATAGCACGTATTAATATGAGGCCAACTGTAGTTGGTCAATATACTGGGCTAACTTTCTAGAAAAAACAAATTATTTCTTCAAGAAACCCTCACTCACCCTAGTGGTGACATGCTTCATCATCGGGTCCACTCGGGAGATCGAGTACCTCCCGAGTGTGCTACGACGCCAGGAGACTGCGGAGCGGGTTGTTGTGAGAGTGAATGTGAAAAAGAAGGTGTAGTTAAAAATGTCAGAGGTTGTCCCAAAAAATCATTTATTCGCTGGTCAACTTGACATATTAAAATTAATGCTATGTGCAGGGAAACTATCCACAAGAAATACAGGTGTTTCCCTGTTAGGGGAAGGTCAACATGTTTCTGCCCTTTAAGTGTATGAGTTTACAGGGCTTTCGTCAGGACCAGTAAGTGGGTGTTACCTCAACAGGTATAGGCGCGCTAAGGCCTACCCTGCTGTAGGTGTGAAAGTTAAAAATAGTGGCACTATGTGTAAAAAGTGCGTGAAAATACAAACCAAAGGCTGGGGATTTACCTCAGTTGCGAGGAGCCCAAAAGTTTGTATTCAGTATGAACCACGCCCCATAGATTCAGAGGGGGGGTGGGAGCGACAATGGCACACCGCCCGCAACGCTCAGCACCCTCTCGGCACCTAGCTGTCCCCGCTGGATCTCCAGCCTTTGGTTTGTATTTTCACGCACTTTTTACACATAGTGCCACTATTTTTAACTTTCACACCTACAGCAGGTAACACCCACTTACTGGTCCTGACGAAAGCCCTGTAAACTCATACACTTAAAGGGCAGAAACATGTTGACCTTCCCCTAACAGGGAAACACCTGTATTTCTTGTGGATAGTTTCCCTGCACATAGCATTAATTTTAATATGTCAAGTTGACCAGCGAATAAATGATTTTTTGGGACAACCTCTGACATTTTTAACTACACCTTCTTTTTCACATTCACTCTCACAACAACCCGCTCCGCAGTCTCCTGGCGTCGTAGCACACTCGGGAGGTACTCGATCTCCCGAGTGGACCCGATGATGAAGCATGTCACCACTAGGGTGAGTGAGGGTTTCTTGAAGAAATAATTTGTTTTTTCTAGAAAGTTAGCCCAGTATATTGACCAACTACAGCTGGCCTCATATTAATACGTGCTATCCTGATCACACCCACGCCTCACTGACGGACACTCTTCCTTTGTTTGTGTATCTATTGATTGGGGACTAAGAGTGCCTCTGAACCCTGTCTCTCCTTTTGTTGATTCTTATCTAATGTAGACCAGAACTCACTCAAAACCGGACAGGAAAACAGCATGTGTTCCAGATCTGCTGCTACTAAGTCACACTTTGGACATTTAGTGCGCTCGCTGAAGGATATATCAGAGGCCCATTTAAAGATCTTTTCAGGTGTATGATATAGCTTACATGTAGTTTTAAATTGTTGTAGTCTTAGACTGGAAGGTTGAACAAGTCTGTTGATATTACTAAAGGAAGTGGCTATCTGATTTGAAGTTATATTCGAGCGCATCTTATTGCTCCATTTCTCTGCTAACTTTAGACAATCATTCGTTTTATAAGTACTAAGGCACCAATAGCCCTCGCTGGTTAAAGATTTATTCTTAAAAGAATATAAACAATTCCCAATTTCAGAATCCGAGATTTCGCATAATTTAGTCTTACGTATTAAGAAGTCCTGTATCTGGATATACTTAAATCTCATTGACTCTGTCAAATTATATAAAATTTTAAGTGTCTCAAAATCTAAAAGACCTTGGGTACAATAGAAATCCCCCAGTGTATTAATACCTTTAACAAACCATATATGAGCCATACCATCATTAAAAATTCCAGGAAGGCCTGGATTTCACCAAAGCCGTAATTTAGGATGAAAAAAACAAAGTTTTACAAAATGCCATAATATTAAACCATATCTTGGCAGTGTCTCTAGCGGTCTTGAATTTCACCCTCTTGAAGTAATTAGGGTCATTGAGTCTTAACAGAAACATTTTAGAATCAGAGTTAAACATAATTTTAATGAAAGTACAATGGATAATCCGCGTTGAGCAGTGATCGTAGACGCCCTAAGAAGGTACCCCAAAAATATAGTTTAAAATCAGGACAATTAAGCCCCCCACTTTCTAAAGAATTTTTAAGTAATAACATAGACCTGCGTGCTTTCTTATATCCCCAAATAAAACTACTAAATATCCTATCTAGTTTTTTGAAAAAAGAATTACTAAGTGCTAAAGGGATAGATCGAAATAAATAAAGGAATTTGGGGAGAACTTTCATTTTGATCAAAATAATTCTACCAATTATATTCAGTGTAAGTTTATGCCAGATTTTTTAGAGATGGAATGGTTGTTCTTATTAAAGCATCATAATTAATATAAATTATATGATGTATATTAGAAGTAATTTTAACACCTAAATAAATAGCAACTTTACATATCCCAGAAACCACTGTAGTTGGTTCATAGTTAGCGACAATTTGTGTTTTATTTATATTTAATTTGTACCCGGATACCAATCCAAATCTACGGGCTTCGAGCATTATCCCTTGCTATGACTCTACGACATCGGGTGAATAGATAGCAATGTCGTCGGCGTAAGTCGTGATTTTTAACGATTGAGATCCAAAACTAAAGGGAATAATTCAGTCTGTAAAGCATATAAAAAAGGCTCCATTGAAAGAGCAAATAACAAGGGTGATAAAGGGCACCCCTGACGGGTCCCTCGAGAAATAGTAAACGTGAAGGAAGTCAACCCTGCATAACTGATACTAGCTATAGGGTTGTCATACAAAGCCCTTATCCATGTAACAAATTGTCCACTAAACCCCAAATTTGTCATGACAGACCAAAGATAGCCCCACCCCATTTGGTTGAAAGCCTTTTCGGCATCTAATAAAATCATACCGAGTGGGGTGGATGTTGTCTGTGCTATATCAAACGCTGTTATGGCCATATTAATGTGGGCTGTAGTGTCTCTACCTGTCACAAACCCATGTTGCTGCAGGTTAACTATTTGGGGCATGAGTGGAGCCAAACAGGTAGCTAAAATTTTGGCAAACACTTTCGCATCAATATTAATGAGAGAAATGGGTCTGTATGAACCACGATCTTCAGTAGGTTTGCCCTTTTTGAGAAAAAAAAATATTTTGGCCATATTCCAAGAATTAGGGGCTTTCCCATTTCTCCCAATAAATTCAAGAACCTGAAGCAATAAAGGTGATAATTCCTCAATGCCTATTTTATATACTTCTACTGAAATGGAGTCTTCTCCCGCTGCTTTACCAGAAGGTAAAGATGTAATGGCATATCTAACCTCCAGTAAGGTAATATTCTCTGATAGTTTATCTATTTCCGAGGTATTTCTAGTATTTGTAATATTCTCTTCTATGTAGTCCTGTATCATGGCAGAGCAGGGACAGGCCTCCGGAGTATATAAAGTGCAATAGTAATCTACAAACTGTTCTAATATTTCAGCTGGTTGATGATATAGAATATTATCAGAGCCGCGAATACTCTTAATCAGGGTGTTAGCTCTATCTTCATCGACTTTGTAGGCTAGAATTTTTCCAATCTTATCTCCACTCTCGTATTGAGTGATTTTAAATTTGTGTAATTTAGCACTGCTTTTTTGGAACAGTATTGTTTTTAAAGTTGCCTTTAGCTGTCCCAGTTTCAAAGCAATTTCATCAGTATCCTGAGAATTTAAACGCAGTGCATCAACCAACAATACTTCTTGTAGTATATTAGAAGTCAGTAGTTTATTTATTTTGCGATGTTCTGATTTTTGTCTGTATACGAAATCCTGGGTAAACCCCCCTTACAGGCATCCCATACCATTATACAAGAAGTAAGATTGTATCTGATAAATTCTATAAGATGAGCTTTGAGTTGTGTTACAAACGTAAAATCAGACAATAGATATCTAGAGAAAGAGAACAACCTCAGACCAGTATGAATTTGTTGGGTGGTAAATGTGAGTAAAATAGGGTTGTGATCGGAGGAGACTCGGGGGCATAACTCAATAGATCTTGATTTCAGTACATTATCAGGAGCCATATCAATGCGGGAACATAATTTGTGGGGCGCAGAGTAATATGTGTAACCCGCAATGTTAGGGTAGATACTGCGCCAAATGTCCCTAATATTATGCATACAGCAAATGTCTAATATTGAAGCCCTAGATTTACGCATGCGTTGAAAAGCCCCTTGTTTTGTAATATCCTTTTGATAATCCAAAATACAATTGAAATCGCGCATTATGATAAGGTCCCCCTCCCAATTCAAAAGTTCTACATTTAAACGATCAAAAACAGCAGATTCATCCAAATTCGGTCCATATACCACACAGAACACATATTTATGTTCTTCAATACTTAGTTGCACAATAGCCTATCTTGCATCTTTATCATGAGCAATTTTGAGAACTTCTGTTCTACATCTCTGTCTTTAAGAATC
The DNA here is from genome assembly GCF_964263255.1 of Lissotriton vulgaris. NCBI lineage: Eukaryota > Metazoa > Chordata > Amphibia > Caudata > Salamandridae > Lissotriton > Lissotriton vulgaris. The sequence goes on from NC_141696.1 coordinate 894,750,118, forward strand.
GCGACCCCTCTGATTGAAGCACCCAAGGCAGAACAAACTATGACATCATAGGCGAGTTGATCTAATAACTTTTTGTCTTTGTGGGCAATGTGAGTTTCAGATAAGAACACAAAATGTGGGTTATACAATCTTAGCTCTTCTGATACTAGGCGTATTTTATTCTTGCTATTTAACCCGGCAACATTCCATGCCAGACATCTTAACTTATACATTAGAAAAAAATGAAAAAAGCTTATCAAAACTTATCTACCCACTCAGAAAAAAAGAAAATTAAGCAAATTTAGCAAGTGCTAACTCAGCTTCTTTTTCATCGGTGAAAAAATACGTGTGGCCGCCTTTAATAACCTTGAGGCGATCAGGTTCTTGCAAGAACACTTGCCCCCCTTAGATTTAAATGGGTCAATATGTTTGCGCAATTTCCACCGTCTGTCCATTGTGGCCTTACTAAGGTCAGAACGAACAAAAAGGGAAAGATTCTCAAAATTAACTGGGGAGTTAGGGCATGCTTTCAATGATACTTCTTGCTTCAGTAAAAAAAAAATTACCGAAGCAAATAAGAAAGGGGCGTGGAAATTTATTTTCCTTGTTCCGCTGAACTAGTGGTAAACGGTGGACTCTTTGAAGTTGGGAATTCCAATCCCAATCGGAGAGGTCTGGGAAAGCCTTTGAAAACAGTTGAACCAGATAAGATCTAGGATCTGACCCTTCAGAGCCTTCTGGGACCCCCAAAAGTCGTAGATTTAACCTTCTTTGTCGATTTTCTAAATCCTCAACCTTCAGTTGTAAAGAGATAATCTGAGCATCATGTTGGTTCACGACAAATTCAGTGCGGGTTGACCCTTCTTCTATATTCACCACATGTTGTAGTAGTTCCTCTATATCTTGTGACCCCCCCTAATTTTAGTGTCATTTCTTGCAAAGAGTTCTGCAGTTTGCTGTTGTCCTCCCACAACTGTAAAAAAAATTCTGGAGCTTCGAAATTATGATTTCTTAAAGTTTGCAAGATAATGTCTACCGGGGAGATATTAGCTTCTTGTGCGTGCATCCTAGTTATAGTTGCATCAGGCATGTCAGATAACATAGGAGTCAACACCGGTAATTGCGCAGGTAATTGCTCAGGTAAATTTGAGACAGAGGAAATAGAAGTTTTCAATATAGGAGTATTATTGGCGGTACTCGCTGTGGCTTCACCTACTTCGGTGCCGACGCATAGAGAAGGCACAAGGAGTGGTGTTGACAAAGTAGTATTAACATTAGCGGAAGGCAGCAGGGGGTATCGAGGGTGAGGTTGACAGAGGGATCCTCCGTTGAATCAGGGCAGTTGTTCATACACTCAGAATCAGTAGGGCTTGTGCCTGATAAACGTAAAGTCATATTCTTCACAAGTCCCTTTGCGTGGATCCACTTCCTAAGAGGGCTCTTTTCAATACGTATCTTCCTCGCGGCAGAGGTAGAGGGGTTAATTATTGCCGGTGTAGTAACAGTAGCAGGTGCGAAAGCTTTGCCTCTTTTGTTTTTACCCTTGGACTTGGGCTTAGATTTGGCCTTATTCCTTCTGCCCGCCAAGAATTTAGCCGTCCCCAAGGCGGAGTTGGTGAGCTCTTTGTCAGCATCAACGTCCTCTTCGTATTCTACATTAGAGCCCTCTTCCTCCTCCTCCTCCTCCCCCCGATCTCCTCAATGCCTTCCTCAGCCATTATAGAAACAATAGGTGCGTCACCCTCAACCCTTATTGACAAATCAACAGCTTCTGAATCGCCAGGATTTAATAATTCTACGGGAACAGATTTTGTAACTGGCACCGGCCCGCCTTCAACAGCTGTACTGACACTCTTAGTATTCAGGCTCTTATGTGGTTTCAACTCCCCTTTTCTGTTCCCTGAAACAGCAGTTGCCGCTGTGACACCAGTACTATTTTTCTTTGGGCTAGTTATGCCACTCGCAATCATTAGGGTTGGGGGGCGTAGCACCGGCTTACCCGTGGGCAGTGGGTCGGTTCCTCCAGCTATGGCAGCTGATGAAACAGAAGCCGGCCCACCTGCAGCGTTGAAAATGTCACCCGCAGTCTCGGTCGGCACAGAAGGAGCTGCTGGAGCCGGAGCCGATGAAGATATTGACACTGACACCACTGAAACTGCAGCAGGCGCAGAGGGAGAAACCGTCAGAGTCCCCACCACGTTCTTCGTTACCCGAGCACTCCGCAACACAATCTTCGGTGCCATCCCTCGGGTGTGTGATTGCATGCCTGGGAAGGAGGTCGAAATGGTTGAAAATCGCTGCCTCAGCCCTGACCAGCGGAACGCCGATCCGCTGACCCGTCCTGCAACCGTGCGGCGAGCAGTCCAGAAGGTGCTCAGGAACAGCCACAGCATCTGCCGGAATCTCCAGCGTTCACCTCCGCTAAGAGAAAAAACAACCGGAACCCCTCTAGTAAGCTTCTTTTTTTTCCACTATTTTCCGTCAGCGAAATGAGTGGAGCCTCCAACTGAGCTACCACCCACCAGCGTCCTCAGTCCGCCATTTTGGACCGGCGCCAGCGCAGACCCATGAAGTGGTCTCATATACTAGCAAATCAATTAATTATACATTTCTAAAGCATGTTGCAACCATGGAATTCAAATATGTGGTATTCCTTGGAGCTGGAAACACATGTGCATAGCCAGAGTATAAACATTGTATAGTACCAAAGATAAGTGAGTAAAACATGTAGTGTGCTTGAATTCTTTATCCCTGAACTGGGGTTTGGCCTTCTCCAACATTCAGTGGCGGCTGGCATCTATGGGGAGGTGGAGGCGGATAGTGCGCAAATATAAAAAAATAAAAAGTACCTTACTTCTTTTGCTCCAGACCTCTTCTGATGGACTGCATGCTGCTGCTGTGTGATCACCAATCCTGGTGCTGCTCTCAAGCTGTGAGAGCAGCACCCTAATTGGAGGGAGCAGCCTCACTTGGCGCTCCCCTAGGTCCTGGAGGTCTGCTCTTACTCTAACCGAGCTGTCTTAAGATAGTTGGGTTTGAGGTTTCAAAATGTGCATGTCTGGCTGGCCGTCACAAGACGGCCGGTCAAAGAGACATGCACACTTTGAAAAGTGCAGAAACAGCCCAATCTCCTCCCTGCTGCTGTCATTCAGAAGTGGCCCCAACCATGTCCAGACGCTCGGTTCAGTTCGGGAGGATGAAAAATAAAATGGTAATGTATTACCATTTCACTTTTCATCTTTGGGGTAGTTTAAGTGGGGCAACGCTCTTCCGCTTCAACAGAGGAGCCACCACTGCTAACATATTTGATACTGTTACTGTTTTATCTTTATGAGATAGTTAATGCTGCGTATTATTAGCAGTGGCTGCTCGCACACGTAAACGCTTTGGAGGGTTAGATGGGAGCGTGACATGGGCAGTTTTGGCCTACAGAGTTGGGCTCCCCGCCCATCCCGGCTAAATCGGCAAAGAGCCTGGGTGTTATCATAGACTCAGAGCTCTCCCTCAAGCCTCAGGTTGGTGCAGTCGTATCCTCGTGTATGTTTTAGCTTCGGAGAATCAGGAAAGTTTCCCACCTACTCTCGCCTGAAGCCCTGATACAAGTTGTAATCGCTCTTGTGCTCTCCCGCCTGGATTTTTCCAACTCCTTGTATCATGGCCTACCGAAATACCTGCTACATAGGCTGCAAGTCGTGCAGAATCAGGCGGCCCGACTAGCCTTTAAGACCCCGAAGTGGCAGTCTGCAAAACCACTACTCTGTAAACTCCACTGGTTGCCGGTCGAACAGAGAGCTGCATTTAAGATCAGCTGCCTGACCTACAAAGCTGTGACTGGTACGTCCCCCGTCTTTCTGAAGTCCCTAGTGACTCCTTAGCGTCCGGCACGCAACCTTCGGTCCTCCCACCGTCAACTTCTGACCGCAGTCCCAATCAAACTCAAAAAATATGGTGGTTGCAGATTTGCTCATCTGGCTTCCAAACTCTGGAACCAGTTGCCGTTATCCTTCAAATCCTGCATGTCTCTGCTGGAATTCAGAAAACTTCTTAAAACCAATCTTTTTACACAGTCTGGCTAGCTCCCCCTCTCTACATCTCTCAGTACCACCCAGCGCCAGGAAACCTATGGTGACAGAGCGCTATACAAGTCCCTCTTAAGATAAGATAAGATAAGGGTGGAACGGGGTGGGGGTAGTGAAGTTTGACATACGACGGGAAAGGTGTAAGTAAATAAATACATATATAAAATAACTTACCTTGCACTTGCTACCTCGCCAATGCTGCAAGTGGTTTTATTTATGCATTTACCTTAATCTTTCCCATCATATGTCGAACTCCACTAACCACCCACCGTGCCCCCCCTTCCCCCCCCCCACCAACCCACCGGCTCACAGCATTACCTTTGCGAGCCGCCACTCATCATTCGCTTAGGATATAGGCTAAGTCAAGTAAAAGTATAATGGAGATATACTTTTGGTTTACTTTCATGTGATCAGGTTTTCATCTTCAGCAATTGTGTTTTTGTCATGATAAGGAATATTCAGAGTCAAGTGTAAAGTTCTAATTCAAAGAAACGCAAATGTGTTTTCAATCCCAACAAAAGTGTTATTAAAATATAGAGTATATTATAACACCGATGACCATACCGTGTGCCTATAATATATCAAACCAAAAAGAATCGCAGACAACCCATCCTTTTTCAGAAAAGCTCACACTCGTCTCTCATGTCAGTGTGAAAGCTAATGAATAATTAAGAGCAGAACGGGTGCCCCTTACTTAAAGCTAACCCTCTCCGTGGTATCTCCATCCATAAGTAATAGCCGTGCATATTTCAGATATTTACAAGCAGGCATGGTAGCTGATGCTCTGATAAATGAGAACGAATGGGCAAATGATGAATGTCAGCCTGAGGTGCATGGAATGAAGACGGATGAGGAGAGGCAGCCATTTTAAGCGGATTTGTGGTGGGCGAGCGCGAGGGAAGAAAGATGAATGCTCCGAGGAGCTATAGGTAGAAGTGACTTAAGAGCAAAACAATGAAGACGAATGCAGGAGTTAGACACGGCGTGGGCATTTAGTTTATTAGCAAGACAGGAAAAATAGATAAATGCAGAATCAATAAAGGGAAGAAAAAGCGATTAAGAAAACGGCGCGCAACGTTTTTAACGCTTCTCGCCTGCATTCGTTAATACGTTAAAAACTGCTGGCTATGACAATAAATGTAATGTAATCAGTCACACAATTGGTTGACCGATGGTTCTGGAAGCTGCTCGCTGTAATTTTAAAGCGTATATATGGTTGAGATCCTGCTCACTCCGTACTTCCTATCCAGTTACTAAAACCGTTTTGTTGCCTCTGACCTGAATTTTTAGTGAAGGAAAAGTGCTACCGGCGTGTTTCTAACGTTACTGCAGCTAGCTCCGCCAATCAAACGTCGTTTGTTTGAGGAACATTATATGTGGCTATCTTAAGGTTCAATAATATTTCAATAATGTCTAAAGTAGTGTTTTATTTTCACCGCTGTATAGTTTTTTAAAACATGTAAATATATTTAAACTCTTTATGCACATGGCCGGACTAGAGAACCAAATGAAACTCTGGCAAAATGTTCATTTTTTGTAGATTTATATAGCGCAAACTCGACCCGAAGCGAAGGTATTGGAGCGCTTTACAAGGGCACCAGTTACGTTACACATTCTCTCTCTCTTGTTCTCTTCCTTCTGCCTCTGTGTTCGCTTTCTATCCCCACCCCCCTCTCTTTCTTTCTTTCTAGATGCCTCCCAATTCCTGCAGGCAGCAGTTAACCTCGGAGAGCTAGTGGAAAGTGACAGAGGTGACAGCAGCAGCGCCTTCCCTAAAAACACAGAGCCTCCAAGGTCCACGGCACACTGGGGAAATAGCTTGAAGAATAAAAGGCCTGCCCCGTCCATTGAAGGTCATGAGTTGCACACCAAGGGCCGGATTCCAAGTACGAATCTCCTGGAGAAAAATAGTGTAACAGTTACTTGTTTGTGTGTTTTACGTCTGGGCAGTTTATTTGTTTGGTGTAAAACACAGAGGACACCAGTCGCTTGTTTTCCTTGTCAAGAGATGCTTCAGCAAACGTGTTGGATAATCTGTGCTTTAGGATAGGGGTCTGAGAAAATGTGTTCACTTGATTTGTTTTTAATGGAATACTGTTCACAACAGAAGAGAACAATGTTTTTATGTTGCTGCCATACGTTGTTTATAAAATGTTTTGGCAATGAAAACTATCATCTTAGAGTAGATCTGTCTGTAATTATATATGGTATGATATGATCTATATACACCAACAAAATGAATGGTGAAATCTATCATTTCGAAGTGTAGGGAGTTGCTATGTTTAGAAGGTGTGTGTGTACAAATAAGACAGTGGGGGTGTTAGAATTGGGGGTCCCTAGCTGGCAGAGGTAGGTACCTTTGACCAAATAAGGACCCTTGCTTCTAGTCAGGATAAGAGGCTACACTCCTAAAATAACCCCTGCTCACCCCCTTGGTAGCTTGGCACGAGCAGACAGGCTTATCTCAGAGGCAGTGTGTAAAGCATTTGTGAACACATACAGTAATATAGTGAAAAAACTACAGATGGACACCAAGCAGGTTTAGAAACATAAGTTAAGACATAACATAAGACTTAACACAAGACCAATCGACAAAAATCCACAATACTCTTATTCAAATAAGTCTTTAAAATGGTAGAAATAGCTCAGTTCACTTTAGGTTATAAATGCAAGCGCAGTTGATGCTTGCTTCCTTACTGTGTGGGGCAAGTGATGCGTCGTTTTCTTTCTGCGATCCGTTGTGATGTTGTCCTGTGTGCGATGCAACAAAATGGCATCTTGGTTACGGTGCGACAACGTAGATGCGATGCGCGCACGCCCGACAGCCGTGCAGCGACTCGATGATCTTCTGAGCCATGACAGGCCCTGCAACACGCTTCTTCGGTGATGCGATGGCAACCTCTGCGGTGGCGGCACGCTTCTCCGGTGATGTGACGTGCTTCGGCGATGCGATGGTGACATCGGCGGCTCGCTTCTTCGGCGATGCAACAGCAAATGAAGTGACGCGTTTCTTGTTGTTTAGTCGCGCTTCCAGCTCCCAGCAACATGCAGTCTCCCAGAAGGCCCAGCAAAACAGCAGGCACTTCAATTCCCGGCAAGGGAATTCAGGGGGGAGCTGGGGGGAAGTCTTGTATCCCTGAGACTTCAGGCAGGAGGCAAGCACAGTTCAAGCCCTTGGAGATTCTTCTTCAAGATGATGAAAGCACACTCAGTCCTTTCTCTCCTTTCTTTGGCAATGAAGCAACCACTGCAGGCCAACCCCCAAACACACAGCACAGGGGTTGTCTCCTTCAGTTTCTCTGGTTCTTCTCCTCAGCAAAGGTTTGTCTTGATTACCAGAAGTGATCTAAAGTTCTGGGGTCTGGGTCCCCCTTTCTATACACCAAAATCCTTTGTCTCTGAAGGCAGAGAGTGTATGTACCTAGTCCAAACCAGTTCTGTCCAGTGCTGGAGCACTTTGTGTACAGGACTCCTTTTTTCCTTGGTCAGTGTGGGCCAGGGTCATATGACACACCACAGGAGGTGGAGCCAGCAATGTGGAAGGCAGGCAGAGCCCTATTCAGGCCCAGGTGCTACTCCTCCCACCATTCCTCACGCAGATAGGTCTTTTCAGCCTTGTGCTGACTCACCCTGTCCCCCGGAGCCACCCCAGCCCCTGTCACTCACAACCCAGACAAGGAATACACAACCTAGCAGAGGCAGGCTTGGATGGTTAGGCAAGAAAATACCTACTTTCTAAAAGTGGTATTTTCAAACACAGAATGTTAAAACCAACTTCACTAAAAGATGTATTTTATCATTCTGTGTTCAGGCATACTAAACTCGAATTTCTACCTAGTTCCCTGAATCAGTTAGGATTATAAGATGTAATAATCAAACTGCCCATGAGTCAGCCCAGTGGTGAATAGAGAGATCTGCATCTAGATACGTGGGAGGAGTTGCACCTAGGACCTGAATAAGCTCTGCCTGCCTTCCACAATGCTGGTTCCACCCCCTGTGGTGTGTCGGATGTCTCTGCCCTGCACTGTGAATGAAGAGAAGGAATCTTGTCAACAAAGTGCTCCAGGGCTGTGCTTTCCATCCACAATGCTGGCTCCACCACCTGTGGGGCGTCTGATGTTTCTGCCCTGCACTGTGAAAGGAAAGAAGGAGTCATGTAAACAGAGTGCTCCAGAACTGGTTTGGACTGGGCAAAAGCCCCTCTACCCTCAGAGGACAAAGGATTTTGGGGTATAAATATTGGGACCCTGATCCCAAGAAATTAGATTACTTTTGGACTACAAGAAGAAACCTTTGCTGAGGAGAGGAACCTGAAGAAACTGAGGAGAGACTATCTTTAAGCTGAAGTGCTCATTTGGGGATTGGCCTGCAGTGGTTGCCTGACTGCCAAAGAAAGGAGAATGAACTTTGTGTCCTTTATTTTCAACTGGTGAAGGATCTCCAAGGTCTTGGAAGAGAGTTTGCCCCCTGTCTGAAGTCTCAGGACCAGTAGACTTTACCAGCCTTTGTGAATTGCTGCTGGAAACGCTGTTTCAGTGGCTACAGAGGCAGGGAGCTGTGACAGACTCTGACGACCGGCCCGGTGTCATATAGGCACCGCATTGAACAACGTCTGCATCTTGCAACATAAGCTCTGAGCTCACCGACTCCATCCTGACGCCACCACCGAGCCATTGCCTGCACTGTAACCTGTCGACACCGCGACGTGCAACGCCTTGCTACACCGACTCATACCGCGCTGACCGACGCGGTCACTGCTGCTGACTTCGAGTCCTGTGAACGCATTGGAGTTGGGCACCGCCTCGCACACTTCGCGAGGCACCGCCCGACTCGTACCGCTGTCTGGACTGATCGAAGCCAGCTCCCAAACTCCGGCTCTGTGGCGGCACCGCAAGCTGCAAGCACCGCAACGAAGCACTGTCTCACCCTTCAACGTACGCCTTGGACCCACCGACTCCGTCAACGGGCCGCTGCCTGCACCGCATCGAGGGACAACGCACCCTATAACGCGACAAACGCTAAATCCGGCTCGCACATCTGTGCCATCCGCATCAAGTAAAGGTACTGTGACCGAGTCTGTCTACCCTTGAGTGGGCCCGTATCGACGCGGTCCACTAGAATTGTTAGACTCTGTGTTATTTTCATCAACGCTGTAGCCGGACAGGGCTACCGACTTGCATAGAACTCTGATTTATGCATTTTTAACAAGAACTCTTGATTTTTAATAGTACTGCGGATGATTCTTATTGTTTTTGGTCTTGTGGTGAATCTATATAAAAGGTACTTATTTTTATAAATATACAACCTGCGTGGTGTCCATTTGTAGGGTTGTCACTTGATTACTGTATGTGTTCACAAATGCTTTACACACTGCCTCTGAAATAAGCCTGCCTGCTCGTGCCAAGCTACCAAGGGGGCGAGCAGGGGTTATTTTAGGAGCGTACCCTCTTACCCTGACTAGAGGAGAGGGTCCCTATTTGTCACAAGTACCTATCTGTGCCAACGAGAGACCCCCAATTCTAACACTTACCTAAATGGTCACAAAGTGCCTGCAATTTAAAATATCTTACAGGGTAAAGAAAGCTGCTAGAGAGATCTCTGGGTGCCTATTAATTTTAAGGGGATTATGATAGTGGTAAGACAACTCTAATGGTTTCTATAGTTCTGGGAGAGTTCTGTGCTTGGCAAGTAACAATTGGGGCTCATAAAGATGCATAGAGGTCTAATGTGCCTGCTGCAAAGCACATTGTGTAACCTGCAGGTCACAGATTTGTATTTTATGTAGATAGGTAAGTGGGCTACTGCTTTTGATGCTGAAATCCTTTTGCTACATCAAGTTAATAAGTTGCAACTATTTTACTGTAGCACATGGATCTATTTACTGGGATCAAGGAACTGCATGCAAAATATAAATTATACATTTAGATTATTATTGTTATTTTCTTCAATCTGTATTTATTCTAAGCTTGCAAAGAAGGGTTACTTTGAAAAGTAATAAAGTCTTGTTAGTACAGACAACCACAATCATGACTTTTTATATCCTGACTTTTTGTTTCTCCTGACAGTTCACTCTTAACAAATAATGTCTACAAGTATGGATATGTGATTCCTGCACCTCATAACCCTCTTTGTCTAATGTAACATTTTCTGTACATTGAGCTACACGCTAGTATGATTTATTGTACCTCCGTGTGTGATGTAAAGTGCTCTGATGCTCTACACTTGGAGGAGGTGCACTATAAAAGAATTAAATAAAAAATAGTAAGTGCCCTCTAAATAAAAAGCGATGTACTTTCTTGGCACACAGATACCTCTTGCATTTTCACAGTGAATGCAGATCTATTCAATAGGGGGTTAAGTCAAAAACCTGCCTCCAAGTCATAGTTTCTCCGAAGCATTTGTGAAGTGATAAGCTGTGTGCCTTTATTTCCTTGGCATCTACGTGATAGGCTCCATATGGTTGACAGCCAAGATGATATTTGAACAAAAGAAGGACAGATAGCAGTTTAGATCAGGCCTTTGTTTTGGGCCTAGTTGGATGTGAAAATAAGAAAGCCTCTCACTGCCTGAAGGTTTCTGCTCCAAACGGAATACAGTGATCAGTTATGGTGTTGGAAACTGATACTAGGACAGATTCAACATGTTTCCCTGGCCATCTGGATCCCAGATCTGACACAGATATAACTGCCAGAACAGAGATCTGGCGGGATCACTCTACTTTCCAGCACTGATTAGTGGTTCTGTGTGGGGTCACTGCTGAGTGTAATATAACAGCCATTGTTGCGGCTCAGGCTTGGGCATGTTTCTAAATTTAAATGTTGCAAAAATGGTCGGGTGCCTCTGGGGTTCAACAAAAATATCCCTTTTGTAGTAAAAAAAGTAAAGTTTTTTAAATGACTCTTTTTATTTCAAACATGCTCGGCACAGTAGAATGTGAATTTGGACCGACGAATTGCATAGCATCAACAGTACAAACAACAAAGGCCAAACTCATAGAGAAAAATGAATTTTTTTTATTAGTATAATTTTACTTGGTACAAAAGTATTGCGCTCATTTCTTAATCCTTTTAGAAAGACACACCTAACTTGTTTAGTGCCATTTTTTTGATGTCTCTCAATGAACTAATGAATTATGCTCATTGGAATGGGCCTGTAACTTTCCTTACTTTTGCTGTTTATGCGTCTTTAGGTGTTGCAGTGTGATTGGAACAATAGCAGAATAACAATTGAAGTTTGTTTGCTGTTTTTACTTGCAATTAACACGAATAAACCAAAGACATAAAAATTAGATGTATTTTCCACAACTACACCTAGATTGAGCAGGCGCCCCCGCGCCTAGAACAGGGGCGCCTTTAGTTGCGCCAATAGGCTGAACATCCCACGGGGAGGTTGCCTAATGACATTACGATGTAGGATCGGTCTGGGATGAAACAAAACCGATTCCTAATAGGTGAGGTACTTAAGGCAGTGCCCAGGGCCGGACAGGGAACCACAACCGGGGCCCAGCCAAAGTGCTCGGCCGGCCCACTTCCCACTGGGGGGGGGGGGGGGGGGGAGGGGTTGGAGGTGCCGCTGAGCTCTTTGCTGGGGCCGGTTTTCGGCCAATTTTGCAGCTAAATTGGCCCTGTACCAAAATCGCCCCCGAGGGGCCCAAAACCGGCCCCCACTGGTGCGGCGCATCGGGGGATTGCCCGGTGCCCGCTATGGCCAGTCCGGACCTGGCAGTGCCTCGAGGGGATCCTCCTCTTTGTCTCCCTGGACCCCAGCCGCGGAGCATCGGAAAAACAGCGGGAGTGCTCCCATCAGGTTCCGGTTGACAGGCCCGAGTTGGGCAACGTGCTGGGTTCAGGGGGGCCTGCTTAGTGTTTGATTGAGCTATGTGGGTCTGTGATTATTTCAATTGGATTGCAGTGCATGGCGATTGTACGTGGTTAGTTTAATTGGTGTGGGGTGCACAGAACCTAATCTCGATGTCTGCCGAGGTATGTGTAGATGCCCGGGGTCGCGGTGGTGACTGGGTTGCTCCGTTGGCCCTGGAGGACTAGTATTGTGGAGGACGTTGGGCATGGATTTGCGTGGGGGGATTTAAGGCCCCCCAAGGGGTTATCCATCATTGTTGTGAGGCTGGCGCCACAGGCGCAGTCTCCAGTATGTAAGCAGCAAAAGAATGGGTTGTTGGTTTATCATAGCGCAGGGGCCGCGGGCGTGGTACATTCAAGATGGGTTCTGCAAAGAGAATTGATTTTGTTGGTTGATCCTGGCACCAAAGGAAGAGACCAGATATTGTGTTTTTTCTCAAGTTTTAAAGGTTGAAGTGTTTATTCAGAGAAGAATGCTTAGCCGAGTATACCTATCGCCCGGTAGCAACCACGACCTGCCAAACATTTAAATATTGTAACAAATGCACGGCACAGAGGTAACGGGCAGGCTTTAGCTGCGGGTAAGAATTTACAATGTTTACAGTGCGTTAATAAAAGGACGTGATGGGATATACCAACATCTTCGGGGTCTGCCTCATGACGATGGTGAACAGCTCACCAGTTAAGCTTCCCGCTAATGGTTTAGGGGAGGGGGCAGCATATGTGGAATGAGGCAGCTCAGCCAGACCCGGCGACTGGGGCCCTCAATGTTGTTTCAGTGATAAGTTGGTGATCAGGCACGAAGAGTTGCAGAGCTGGAGAGCGCTCTGAAAGGCTTCCCGCTACCGTCATGGGCGGGGGGGTAGCGGATTGTATGGGAGCGGGGTAGCGCGACAACATACAAATGTAAAATAGCCTCCTGATATGCGAGTGGCGCTTCTGCCAGATTTTCTAATCTGTACATAGTTTTGCACATTTGAGAAGATAGATTTGAGACCTTTTTTCGAGCTTTGATCTGCACGTGGGTTGTTATTTTAAGAGGCATTTGCCCAAAACTGTAGGCTGCACATTTCAACAATCCTGACAAGCACATGTAATTCACTTGGAGGAAACTGTTTCTCCATTAAGTAATATGTTAAATATATTAAAATGGGTCAATAACATATGTGTGTGTGTGTGTGTGTGCAAAGAATACAATCATATTCAGTGAATGTGCAAAATATGACGTGCAGAACTGTACAAAGCTGTTACCAGTGCAGTGATGTGTTCTATACACTGTAAATTTAAACCAACAGAGAAATGGAGTGTATACCCATCATTGTAAGGATGTATACAGAATAAGGCCAAATCATGCGGTAGTGTTGAGTAAATTATGTGGCGCACCGAAGCAATCCTGCAGCGTAACCCTGGGCAAAGCACTACGCGATGCACGCATAGTTTGCAAAGTTTGCGCTACTTCGCACTACGCGAACTGCACGTTGCACAGTGCAAACACGCGTAGCGTTGCGTATCGTAGTGGTCATTTTTTACTTGCTCGTGGTCCTCAACATCAAGTTGGTGACCGCGAGCAAGCAAAATAACATCCCGGCAAGACTTTTTCCTCGTTTGCGATTAGCAACATCAAGTTGCCGATCGCGAGCGTGGAAAATAAACCACTCAGCGAGATTCTCAACGCAGGGGAGGTCAGGTTTCTCATTGCGAGTGGGCGCGTATGTTCGCGATGAAAAACTACCAGTCCACGTTGAGAAAGATGCCGCTCGAGTAAAAATCTACTCGAGGGGCAGAAAACTACAGCTCGCACTGTGCAAGATACCGTTTTCAATGATTGCACAGTGCTCGATGCTTGTCCGCACTGTGCAATCATTGAGAACGGCATTTTGCACAGTGGAAGAGGGTACTACGCAGTTCGTGTACTGCTACACGTAGCTTGCGTAGTGCGAAGTACACTTTGGGTAGCTACGCGTAGCGCTACTTGGCAAACTACACCCAGCACTAAGTGTAATGTGGCACAAGTTGGTGTTAGCAATATTTGGTGATGGTAATCATGCCCTCCAGCCGTGTAAAGGTTCCCACTCCCTAGTACCAGTTCAACACCCAATTACAGCAATGACCATAAGAAGTTGCCCCCCCCTTAACATCTGATTGCCGAATGTACATCTTAGAGTGAAACTCTGGTTGTGGGGACTATGTGGGTTGGAATGTCACCTGGTGATTGGGGGAGCACAACATTTAGTCGCCCTGGGTTGCTGGTGATCTGTGTAGAGTATACCCTCAAATCTGGTGGGGCATCAGGGGTGATATCCATCAGGTGGTGTGGGGGGAATTATGGTGAGTGCATAAAGTCCTCTTTTGTTTTCACTAGCAGGTGGTAAAATTGCGCCTAAACGTGCTCACCCCACTTCCCGGAAGCCGGTGGCCCAAGAGGATTTTGAAGCCCTGAATGAGCTTTGGAAGTCAGCAAAGCGGCATGACATGGAGGTGGCCCTTCAAAAGTTGGCTGGCGGGTCACAGCAACAGCCGAACAACAGGGCACCAAAGCGGCAGAGCAAATTTCCCGTGCAAATATAGAGAGGGGCAACAGGACAAGTCACGCACACAACCTGCAAAAGCGACCATTGTGGGGGGTGAGTCAATCAGTCAGGGCATGGCGGCATGTAGTACAGACAAAGCAGCACAGGGGCCGGTGCTCAATATGATGGGTGGGTGCGGTGGGGCATAGTATCATGGCAATCTCCACAACAGCAGCATCTGTGGGGGCTCCACAAGTGGGGGGGTGTCAGTAGTGTCACAAGCGGCGGGCACCGCTGCGGACCTGCAGCCCCCAAGCACTGTGCCAGGGTTAATGGTACCGCCAACGCATGGGTCATGTGTGCCTCCCGGAGCTTCATGGTGGGTGCAAGCAGCGGGGACCTTTGGTGCCCAGCTGCCTACGGCGGCATTAGGAAGGGTGCCAACTATACAACCACCCTGATCACTGTCAGTAACAGGAGCACAAGGGGTGTTGGCAGCACGAGTATGGTCACAGACCAGTGGGACTCCAGTAACGGCGGGTTTGGGGGTAGGGCAGCCTTCTACCACATTACCAGCAGCAGGAGTGAGTGTAGTCCAATCGCCCCCTATGGTGACTCCGTTAATATTTAGGTCTACGTCCTTGGTGCTGGCCCCCTCTTCCGCGATTGCATGGCATGGTCCATGGGAGAGAAGGGACAAAATTCACAGGGGGGAATTTGTGAACGTTTTTAATATGATCAACGCGGAGGTGGTACCAAGTTGGTCAAAAGCAACTAAAGAGAGCGAGTTCAAGCTAAAAACGGTGTGGGTGCAATGGTCCTTGCGGAATTGAGTAACAGGATTTTCTATTTATGCAGCGATATTAACTGAGACGACTCCAGCTTTAGTGCCGCAGTTGTTTGGGTACATGTCCCTCATACACGGGGCGGACTCCGAGTTCCAAGGGTCCGCATGGATGCAGTATGACACAAAATGTTATGCAGATGAAAGCTGTCAGGCCAGAGATAGCATTGGACCAAAGAGAAATCAATATTTGAGATGCAGAGTTTAACATGGCTCAGGCACTGGGGAAGTAAACTCAGTCCTTTCGATTCAACAAAAGTTTGGGAGATAAAAAATTGGCCTGCTGGCAGTACAACAAAAAGGAATGTAGCAAGGGGGCGGCTTGTAGTTGTAAGTTTAAACACATTTTCTCATTCAGTGGGGGACATAGACATCCGGAGTTCAAGTGTTTTAAAAAACAAAGCAAGCAAAGAGAGCGCACACCCTTTAAGAGCATACTTCCCAAGCAATAATTCTGAGCTTCCTACTCCAATCCGCATGCATGTTCTCACGCACCTGATTAGTAAATACAATAATCAAGAAGATGCTTCATGCTGTATCATGGGTTCAAGGATGGGTTCCTCACTCCTTCCCACGAACCTCCTTTATCCGTCCTGCCGAAAAATCAACAGTCAGTTCTTCAACAGCGGGAGTTGGTCCAGGACAAGATTATGGGGGAGGTGTTCACGGGTCCTTTTAGTTCTCCACCTTGTGAATCGTTTGTGTGTTCGCCCCTGGGGTTGATGCCAAAGAAAGAGCCGGGTAAATTTCGTTTGATTCACAATCTGTCTCATCCCAATTGGGCTGCTGGTAAATGATGGCTTGGACCAGACTATATGCACTGTGCGGTACAAAACCTTTGACGAGGCCATTGCAAAATTGCAGAGATCAGGCAAAGGGGCTCTTATGGCCAAATCAGATATAGAGTCCGCCTTCCGCCTTCTTCCCATTCTTCCCATTCATCCAGAGGATACTCGCTTGCTGGGTTTCACGTTTGAGTGACAGTTCTTTGTGGACTTGTGTATGGCCATGGGTTGTTCCATATCGTGCTCGGTGTTTGAGACTTTCAGCAGATTTCTGGAATGGGCGGTGAAAGACTTGGTGCCATCAGATGATGTGGTGCATTACCAAGACCACTTCTTGTTCATGGGTCCCCCGGGTGGTCAGATGTGTGGGAAGGCGCTGCAAGGTTTGTGGAAGTTGGCCCAGGCTTTGGGGGTTCCGCCAGCTGAAGATAAGACTCAAGGCCCTACCTCCTGTTTATGCTTCCTTGGGATTGAAATAGACTCGGTGTCGGCTACTACAGGGGAAGGTGTAGGCATTCAAGGAGGCGGTTAATGCCTGCATCTCAGCTAAGAAAGTTACCCTGCATCAGCTGCAGGTCCTGGTGGGCCAATTGAACTTTGCCTTAAGAGCGATTTCCATGGGGAGAGTCTTTTAAAAAAACAAAGCGAGACGATATCCAACCTACGGTCTAAGCACCAGCACACAAGGTTGTCGGCGGATGTCAGAGAGGACTTGGAGTCATGGCGAGGGTTCTTAGATAATTTCAATGGAACACTGTTATGGCAGCAGCCAGCATGCAACAACAGTGAGTTGGCCCTCTATACGGATGCAGCGGTAAGTATTGGTTTTGGAGCAGTGTTGGGCTCTAGGTGGTGCATGAGACATTGGCCAGAGGAATGGGTTACGGCAGGGCTCACGCGTAACATCACCTTTCTGGAATTGTTTCCTATTTTTGTTGCCTTACACATTTGGGGGGCTTCCTTGGCGATCACAAGAATCCTTTTTTTTTCAGACAGTATGTCAGCGGTGATGGGCATTAATAATCAGAGCGCGAAATGCCCTTTGGTGCTGCAGTTGTTAAAGTCTCTTATTTGCCTATGTCTTTTGCATAACGTGCATTTTGCTGCCAAACATGTACCTGGTGTGGATAATACAGTGGCTGACGCTTTGTCTCGATTTATGATGGCAGAGTTCAGGGCACGGTGGCCGCAAGCAGACAAATTGATGGCAGAGTTCCCAGAGGAGTTATGGAGGCTTGGTGCCCCATTGCCGCAGCCCTTATTACAGCAGCATTGGCACCCCAAACAAATCAGGCTTGGGGGTGTACAGTGCAACGTTCGAAGCAGGCTTGGAGCGAAACAAATTCACACCAGAAGGGGTACCGGGTTTTATTGTGGGCCAGAAGGACCAAGGAAAGTCAGTCTCGTTAATGCGGAGGCAATTGTCTGCCATTGCTTTCTTCGCCGGGTTGCATGGTGTTAGAGATGCTAATAAAGATTTCAGGGTGCAAAGGCCATCAAGGATTGGGAGCGTTTGGTACCAGGAGTACAGGACACTAGGGGGCCTATAAATGTGGAAAGATTAGAAAGGATTGTGGGTGCCCTACAGATGGCGTGCCGGTGGCAATATGAGGTAAAGGTATTCAGCCTGGCTTACTTGCCTGCCTTTGTTGGGGCCTTGCGTGTCTCTGAGTTGGTGGCGGCTTCTAAACAAGGTGATGGTGGTTTAGGACTGTCAGATGTCTTCCTGGGCGAGGGGGCAATCCATATAAGGATCCAGCGGTCAAAAACAGACTTGTGTGGCTGAGACACAAAAGAATACCTTGAAGTGCGACCAGTGGTGGCCTGAACGAGATTTTTAGTGCACAGGGATGGTGTGCCAATGACAAGATATCAGTTTACCCAGGTGCGTTAACATATCTAGGTGAGTATTCCATGACATTTAGCTCTCATTCCTTTTGCATTGGGGCAGCCACCACAGCAACGGCAATGGGATTGTCGGCTGATGCTATCAAAAAAGTGGGTCATTGGCATTCAGAATGTTTTCAACTGTATATCTGGCTAAGTTTAGTTTAGGGGAGGAATGATGCTCAGGTGCCATCAGTGATGGTCTTAATGCCAATTCTTTCTCTGTTGCAGTTGTTTCCCGCAAACCAGTGCATATATGTTGGTGTGGGCATTCCTTGATTCGCAGTGCGGAGCAGCAGTTTCACGGGTCCAGTTTGGAGGCAGCACAAGGGGCCGCTGGGTTTGCGTACCACTGGCTTGGGGTGCGGGGTTGCGGTTACAAGATCTCTTTGTCCAGCTTCAACGAGCTGTAGAATCTGAAGAGGTGCCTCGCCCGGTCATTTTAGTTCTACACGTGGGCGGGGATGACATGCTGCCTCTGGACAGACAAGGGGTACGTGAGGCCTTGTTTTCAGTCCTGGCTAGTGTTAGACCTGTCAGCCCTAGGGTGGTCTTAACCCGTTTTTTTCCCCTTTTTGCCTCATTTTTCCCACCATCTTTTTGTTGGACCTTGGACTCTGGGCACCTTACCACTGCCGAACAGTGCTGAGGTGCAGGTGCTCTCTCCTAATAACATGGCTGCCACAGGCTCCTGCTACTGCGGAGTGGCCCTTGTACATGCACGCACCAGTAGTTAGGAGCAGGCTGGGACATACTGCTACTGTATCTTTGCCGTCCCGCCTTTTTGTCCCATAGACAGACATGTAGAAGCTCCCGAAACCTTCCAGCCCAGGGAAGAGTTATGCTTTGCCACTTTTCAGGAGCATCACCGGACCTGGGGGACAAGAGGAAAGGAGAGAAACCTGACTAGTTAGTTGGGTCACCACTGAACATGGGGGAACCTCTGCCGGAGTATAGGCGGTTGGGCCTAGGGGGGAAGCCACACTACTGAGACTGACTGAGCTTAGGCCTTGCTGTACCCAAGATAGCTGAGAGACTTTGCCAGCCTGTTGACTTTTCCCAGTGAGGGGGAATGCCAGGAGACCAACACCAGGGTGCTGCAGGGGGACCATCCTGCCTCTTGTGCCTGCCAACTCAACCCCTTAACCTTCCCCCCAAGAACCTGCAACTAAGACCTGCTATCCACTACCAGCGCTGAGACTGGGAAGCGCTAGGAACACCCCAAGATAAGCTCTGTGCCAACCAAGCGCTATATTGAAGGAACTGGCTGCCTGCTGCGAATGCTGCTGCCGGGGATCATAAGGTAATGAGCGCTGTTTCTGCTAAGCGCTATGCCACAAGAATCCTGCTAATATCCCCATGCGCGGTGCGCCCAAAGCCAGCCAGTGAACCCCAGCACTGAATTGGCAAAGTGGTGCATGGCCAGATCTCACAACTAATGGTAAGCACTGTGACCCTATAGCACTGGACAGCCTATCCCCCGCAAGTGACTCTAAGCGCTGTGTTAGCACGTTGTTTTGTGCCCAATACCTGCATTTGCTGGTGGGTGCTGCTGGATGGGAGCGTTGTGCCCATGAACTTGGGCGCTATACCAGAGCGCACCCTGGGCCCCCGACCGGGCATCTGCCTTCCAGCGCCCTGCACCCGTGAAGCGATGTGGCCAGAATCACCGCCGCGGGCCCGGGGCAGTTGAAGGAAGAGTCGCTGCGGCCGAAGATCCCTGCCGCCGCCCAGGCGCTGTTGAAGAAGAAGACTGCAGGAATCTGAAAGTGAAGGGAAGGCTGGGTTAGCGACTGTGAAGGCCGCGCCAGGCCTGAAGAGGGCAAAAGAGAGCGTTTCCTGGCAACCAGGCGCCTGCCACGTCATCGGACGCGCCATCCGGGAAGCCGTGCTCTAATTGGTTCTCGGGCCCCGAGGCAAACAGGAAGCCTGGAGCCCGCCCAGGCATTGGCGAGGGGTCTCCGAAGAGAGCGGGAGCCCCTGACCTCCCCAGGCCGGGTCCGAAGAAGTGTAGAGGCCCGTGAGAGTGAGGAGGCAGCCGGTGCCTCTCAGAACTGGCACTAGCTTGACAGCGGACTTTTCCCCCCAGGTAACAGCCCCGCAGGGGAGGTTGGGAAGTGCTGTGTTCTCGCCCAAGCAATGACTGAGATCCATGCGCAGCGGGTATAGCCAGCTACACGTCCCCTTGGCACCTGGGAAGGAGAGGTTGACTTTAATTGATGTGTACCTCAGGAATGTTGCCTATATTCTCCCTGAATATCAGAGTTGTTCCCTGAATTGAATTTATGCTTAAGCAATGTTGCATGCATCAGCCAAGTGCCTAAAAAGTGTTACCTGCATTGATCTAAGGTTATGAGAGCGGGTTACCCTGTTTTGAGTGAGAACCGAGCGTTACCTAGCTGAACCAAAAGTAGATAAATAGTCTTGTTTTATAAAACAGCCTGGTGTGGTGTCTCTTCATTGCGTACGCATTCTTGAGTCAGTGTCAGTGCGCACTGCTTTACACATTGCCTTCGGGTGCCTTCCTGCCTCGCGCCAAGCTACCGTGTCAGAATCGGTGACCCCGGTCCTAACAGCTAGTATTAGGCACTATTTGCCAACTACCTTGATATTGTGGTCGGAGGTGATACCGAGGATGGTGTGGCTTGGTGTGGCTTCAGCAAAGGCCATTAATATCTCTGTGCGGAAGCTGAATGATTTTACGCAGTTCTGCACTGGCTACAGTTCGGCATAAATTGCTCCTTCTGGGGAGACCAGAGTTGTTCCATCGAAAAGGAGAGCATCTGTCGGTAACAGGAATAGAGTTGTTCATCCACACAGTACTGGGGGCTATTCTAGAGCACAGTTAGCGCCTGGGGGGGTTCGAGTTCGCCGGGGAGCTTCTCACCCTGTGGCGGAGCGCTGAAAGTTAACAACAAAGGGGCATGGCCAACAAGGGAGGTTGAGCGGCTGGATGGACCCCAGGACAGGGTAGGATTGAAGTGTGCAGTGGATTGGCGGTTAAAGGGACAGGCCTGCCGGTGGTCTTCGACTCTACTGCCTTAACACGTCACTGTAGGACTGAGATGAATTTTGGGGAGGCTGTCTGTGTTCAGGTACCTCGAAGGGCTGGTGTGTTATACAGTGCCCTGGACTTCAAGTAAGGCAGCTGTTTGTTGTAGCACGTTGTGGCCTGTTGGCACAATGGGCGCAGCAGAGGACTACATCTCTTGCTATAAAAAATTATCTCAATAATGACCAGTTAATTAGTCTTCAAATATTGCACCTAAAGATACATTGGAAACAGATCACATTTAGGAGTTTATAGGGGACCCAAATAGTGCATTCAATTGCTTGTCTTTGTGCGTAAGTAAATCCAAATTAATTCTCCTGTTTGGTGTGAAAATAAGAACATTTCCCACAAGCTCAATCTAACTTTGAGATTTTTCGAAGAATATAACAAATGATTGACATGCCAATAATATTAGTGGCCGAGTTCAGCTAAATCATGTTATAGAAGGAAAACAAATATGAATAAGGGAGGGCAAAATACTTTTAGGGAAGTGGGGTCACACCAAAAGAAACATGGGGACCACAACTGCAAAGGCGGTGTGTTAAAAAATGTTTTCACCAAAATGAATGATCATCATAAGAAATATTGGGCGCTGGTGTTCCAAACAATAGCAACTATTAGAGCTGTTAGAGCATTTAGGAAGATGGGTCTGCTGAGGAAATGTTTCAATGTTTTGTGTCTGTGTTAGCCGTGTGTAAATCTCTAACTTTGCTCAGTAATCCACTGTAGTTGCTACCCTGACATCTGGAGGAGCTTCAATTTTCTGACACTGAGGATGAGAATCTTCTAAGTGAGATCCTTAAGGATCCATGTTGAGGATTGGTATATGCAATGGTTACCCTCAGTTAACTCATGGTCATTGATATAAAACTGAACATATTACACAAAGGTCAATGTTCTGTTTTGTGCATTGAGACAACTTTGAAGGGCATGCCGCTATGGACTGCAGTTCAATTTTCAATAGTTTACTGAATATTCTAAGAATGCATATATATATATATATATCAGTGAGCAAGGACATTATGTCAAAACGCGTCTGATGGCTTGCACCACAATGAATTAAATCATCTTTAAAAATTGAAGATTGGCTTTGGGGCTGTTACTATTTTCAATTTTGTGTCGTACCTGAAAGCCTGAAGTCCATATGTGAAGGGCAAATGTGCTTCACTTTCCCTTGCCTCACGGTGTTCACCAAAATCTCTCAGCTGGAATGCTCTGTGCCATTTACTGTTTGGAACACTTCGGGCGGGTATGACTTCTTTTACATTCAATCCCAGCTCTTGTTTGTCCGCAGGGAGCATGGACCTCTCCAGGGTGGTCTAAGCGTTGGGGGCGGACAACCTACATACAAATCCAGCACAACTCCAATTCACAGGAAAAGAAGCACGCCCGACCAGACTTCAGGGATTAACTTGCACTTTTATTCACAGAGAAAAGAGCCTTGTTCAAAGTAATTACGCGTTTCAGCTAACATCGGTAGCCTTGATCACAGGTGAGCTGCTTAAATCGAATTACGGCGTGATTGCGTGCTTTGTACGCCTTCATTGGACTATACCACCATCACGTAGTCCTAACTTAATACAATTCCCAGGGTGCACTTTGAATGTGAATTCTCACTGTCCTTTGATGTTTTCACTGCTGTTAATTTTCCCATTAAAATGTTCAAATATCGGGTATTTGCACAGTGCATCGTGCAGCATGCTGAAATAATTCAGAGCATTGTTCATTTGCTCAAATAATCATGGGGCTGTTACTATTTTCAATTTTGTGTCGTACCTGAAAGCCTGAGGTCCATATGTGAAGGGCAAATGTGCTTCACTTTCCCTTGCCTCACTGTGTTAACCAAAATCTCTCTGCTGGAATGCTCCGTGCCATTTACTGTTTAAAACACTTCGGGCGGGTCCCACACCTTTTACATTCAATCCCAGCTCTTGTTTGTCCGCAAGGAGCATGGACCTCTTCAGGGCGGTCTAGGCGTTGGGGGCGGACAACCTCCATACAAATCCAGCACAACTCCAATTCACAGGAAAAGAAGCACGCCCGACCAGACTTCAGGGATTAACTTGCACTTTTATTCACAGAGAAAAGAGCCTTGTTCAAAGTAATTACGCGTTTCAGCTAACATCGGTAGCCTTGATCACAGGTGAGCTGCTTAAATGGAATTGCGGCTTGACTGCGTGCTTTATACGCCTTCATTGGACTACAAACATCGTCACGTAGTCCTAACTTAATACAATTCCCAGGGTGCACTTTGAATGTGAATTCTCACTGTCCTTTGATGTTTTCACTGCTATTCATTTTCCCATCAAAAATGTTCAAATATCTGGTATTTTCACAGTGCATCGTGCAACATGCTGAGTTAATTCAAAGCATTGTTCATTTGTTCAAATAATAATGGGGCTGTTACTATTTTCAATTTTGTATCGTACCTGAAAGCCTGAAGTCCATATGTGAAGGGCAAATGTGCTTCACTTTCCCTTGCCTCACGAGGTTAACCAAAATCTCTCGGCTGAATGCTCTGTGCCATTTACTGTTTGGAACACTTTGGGTGGGTCCCACTCCGTTTACAATAAATCCCGGCTCTTGTTTGTCCGCAGGGAGCATGGACCTCTCCAGGGTGGTCTAAGCGTTGGGGGCGGACAACCTACATACAAATCCAGCACAACTCCAATTCACATGAAAAGAAGCACGCCCGACCAGACTTCAGGGATTAACTTGCACTTTTATTCACAGAGAAAACAGCCTCGTTCAAAGTCCTTACGCGTTTCAGCTAACATCGGTAGCCTTGAATACAGGTGAGTTGCTTAAATGGAATTGCGGTGTGACTGCGTGCTTTATACACCTTCATTGGACTACAAACATCGTCCCGTAGTCCTAACTTAATACAATTCCCAGGGTGCATTTTGAATGTGAATTCTCACTGTCCTTTGATGTTTTCACTGCTATTCATTTTCCCATCAAAATGTTCAAATATCTGGTATTTTCACAGTGCATCGTGCAACATGCTGAGTTAATTCAAAGCATTGTTCATTTACTCAAATAATAATGGGTCTGTTACTATTTACAATTTTGTGTCGTACCTGAAAGCCTGAAATCCGTATGTGAAGGGCAAATGCGCTTCACTTTCCCTTGCCTCACGGTGTTAACCAAAATCTCTTGGCTGGAATGCTCCGTGCCATTTACTGTTTGGAACACTTCGGGTGGTTCCCACTCCTTTTACATTCAATACCAGCTCTTGTCTGTTCACAGGGAGCATTTAGCTCTTCAGGGCGGTCTAGGCATTGGGGGCGGACAACCTCCATACAAATCCAACCCAACTCCAATTCACATGAAAAGAATTCTGGTCGGGCCTGCTTCTTTTCATGTGAATTGGAGTTGTGCTGGATTTGTTTGGAGGTTGACCGTCCCCAACGCCTAGACCGCTCAAAGTAGATTTATTTCCAGCCACAGTCCACCATCCACCATCAGCATGACGCGTTTCGATCCCGTGCGATCTTGATCACATGATATATATATATATATATATATCACAACAATCCTTTTTTTTAATGATCCATGCAGCAGTGGAATCAGAAACAGGACGGACTCAACTTTCTTGTGCACATTTTTTATATATTGTTTGCGCTGTTCCACCATTATATATATATATATATATATATATAAATCACTGAAAAAACCATAGGTTTCACACCAGTTATAGTTAGGAATTAGCATTTAAAAAACCTATCAATTTCACTGAAAAAACCATAGGTTTCACACCAGTTATAGTTAGCGGGAAATTTTACTGACATAAATCCATTGAAATTCCCACGTTATAGTTAGTTGGACTCACTATAACTTGCGCGTGTAATGCACTGCTGATGACATCGCATATTACATCACTCATGACATGGTCAGTGACATCACTCATGACATCACTGATGACACCATCCAGTGAATGTGTGTGTTTCTGAAAAATAAATATGTGTTTTTTTTTTTGTCCTCATTTGCCTTACCCCCTGCTTAGGAAATGCCAACCACCTTGCGTGTCCCCGACCAAGAGAGGGAACCAAGGATGTGATACCCATCTCTGGAACTGGAATCCGAGATATTTTACTGGTGGCAGAGAAGTCCCAAGAAGAAGGGGATTTTAAGTTCTTACGCTGACTCCATCTAGGTATGTCTCAACCTGAAGGACCAAAAAACCGTATCGAGGCCAGACCCGGTCCAAGGAGTGTTGGTGGCATAATCATAGGACCCGGGGAAAAAAAAAACAAAAAAAACAAAAAAAAAAAAAACCCCGGAACACTATCTCCACTGTATCAACAGATCCCAAAAGGCCAGGTTACGGTTATTGCAAGCTCTAGCCATGCCCACCTTTGATGTTTCATATAGAGACGTGAGCCAGTCCGAATATATTGGAGCAGTTTTTTCCACCCACCGTATGCAAATCTGCCTTCTAGCCAACAGAATGGCATAAAACAGAAAAGATCTTGCTTTACCAGAAATACTGTCCTCTAATCCAAAGATGATAAGTGGCAATGAAATTACTAATGATGTATTCAAAATGGAATTTAAGGTAGACACCACTTCCTCCCAAAACTGACCGATGTTGGGGCATTCCATGAACATGTGAATATCTGAAGCTTCTGGTAAATTACATTTATTACACTTCTTGTCTGGGAGAAATTTGGAAAGTCTCAGCGGTGTTATATAAGCCCGATGTGCTGTGAACAGATGGTTGCGCCTCAGCCATGATGGCTTCACCACTTTATAGAGGAGCGCAAAAGATCTTAACCATATCTCCTCACATTGAAAGCCCATTGTCTTTCCCCACAATTCATCTGGAAGGGTGAAATCCCCATCGGTTTCCTCCAGAAGCTGCCAATACCAGAAGGCCACCTCCTTACCACCCCTAGGTCTTTCTAGTAGCAGCTGCTCCAGGGAGCTTGATTTCCCAAATAGTACATCTTTGCACCGCTGGGCTCTCCCCCAGCTTTCCAGCTGGATGAATTTAAATCTAGAAAATGCTGGACCTATACGCTCATGTAATTCATCCCAAGGAAGTATCGATCCGTCCACCAATAGCTCTCCCCATCTAGCAATTCCAGCTTCCTCTAATGGAGAAGATAAACTGTCCCTAAGACACTCCGGTAAACCCGGGGAGTCCCATATGGGAGCGAAATTGGAGTAGTAAGACAGCCCCAATCTTCTTCTAATGGCTAGCCAGCCCTTAGCCCATGACTGTATGATTTTCAGTCTTATTTTCTTAAAATATTTCTGGCTCCCAAATTTATATAGAAATCCGTCAGCTGGTAGATTTGCTCCGGTTAACATGGCTTTATACATTGTCCCCTCCAGAAGACTCAATGGTGTTTTTAATAACATCCTGGAGTAGGACAACTGAAAGGCCCATGCGTAATACACTAAATCCGGTAGGGCGAGACCCCCCTTCTCCCTTCTCCTCCTCAACTTCTTCCACGCGATTCTAGTCGACTTATAATTCCAAATAAAGGAGTTGAGTTCTCGCTGACATCTGTCCAACATCTTCACATCAAACCCCAAAGGAATGGCACCAAAAATAAATATAAACTTGGGAAGGATAGACATTTTTATTAAGTTGACCCTACCCATTATAGAAAGTGGCAAGTGAGTCCAAGATTTCAATAGGCCCTTACATTCCCTGGAGACTCGATCTAAGTTAGTTTGGGCAATGGTTCCAATGTCTTGGGTGATTCGGATCCCGAGATAGCGCATAGAAGTGGTGATGTTTATGCCTAACCGTGGGTCAGGAATATTCCACACCATGACCTCGGTCTTACTTGAATTGATATTGTAGCCCGAGATCTTGCCGAACTCTACGGCCTTCTGGATCACGGCAGGGAAGGACAACACCGGATCCGAGGTAAAGATTAAGATATCATCGGCATATAATGCCGTCCGCCTCTCCCACTCCTTAAACTTGAATGATGGTATATTTTCGTCTGCTCGCAAAGCCTGGGCAAACGGCTCAATGTATAAATTAAAAAGGAGGGGAGAGAGCGGACAACCCTGCCTCGTACCTCTAGTAATCTTAAAGGGTTCTGTCAAAATCTCATTAACCAGCAGCCTAGCCGAAGGGGCTCGATAGAGCAAAGCAATAGTTCTGCGAAAGCCCTCCCCGAAGTTAAACCTTTTTAACACATCATTTAGGTAGGGCCAATTGACCCTATCAAAGGCCTTAGCTGCGTTTTATATATGTATATGTAAAGGTCGATGGAAGAATAAATGGTTAAATAGGTGTCTTAATGGATGTTTTTTTTAAAAAAAAACAATTGGTTAACTGGCTTATTAAGTGTATCATAGTGAATACATATATTAGCGAGTATTGTTTCAATATTTAAATGTTTGTATCAGTGTTTCACTTTGTATATAAGTGGGTGTATGGGTTGGTGAGTAGCTACATGTGTGTTTCTATGGCTTATTAATGTTTTTTTAGTATCAGTATAAATGTCTGTATGATTTGGTAGGGGTGTTACTTAGCACACTGATGCATCAATGACTGACTCACTGTTTGTATGTGTTTTGAAGACAGCATATGTGCCAGACTGTATGGGTGAGTGAGTGTGTATATGTATGTGTTAGTAAGTGAATGACTGTCTCACTACTGTCTTTATCAGTAACTATATATGTTTTAATCTAGTATATGTGAGTATTGGTGTATATAAGTGAGTATATGTGGGAGTGAGAGATTGAAAGAGTTCTTGTTTTAAAAGTATGTGTTTCTATAAGTGATTGTTTAAGAGAGTAAGTATGTGTAAGTTTCTTTAGAAGTAAGGTGGTAGTGTATGTATAGCTGTATATGCAAATAAATGGATGTTCAATAGTTTATTTGCATGTGTGAGTATGTGTGTGAGCAACTTTTGGAAGACTGTCGGTGTGTTAACAGATGTATAGGTGTCTCACTACATATGATGAGTGAGTATATGTATGAGTGACTATATAGAAGTGTTGGTGAATGAGTGGATGTGTATATAAATGGTGGAATTACTGAATTGGTTGTTGTAACTGGTATAGCTATGTCCACTTTTTATAAAATGTTAGTTTTTATTTTTCAATATGTGTTTCAAGGGTTACTTTACAGTGAAAGGAGGTCAGTCTCTCTGTCACAAGGATGGTGTCATCAGTGATGTCATGAGTGATGTCACTGACTATGTCATGAGTGATGTAATATGTGATGTCATCAGCAGTGCATTACACGCGCAAGTTATAGTGAGTCCAACTAACTATAACGTGGGAATTTCAATGGTTTTATGTCAGTAAAATTTCCAGCTAACTATAACTGGTGTGAAACCTATGTTTTTTTCAGTGATTTTCATAGGTTTTTTAACTGCTAATTCCTAACTATAACTGGTGTGAAACCTATGGTTTTTTCAGTGAATTTCATAGGTTTTTTAACTGCTAATTCCTAACTATAACTGGTGTGAAACCTTTGTTTTTTTCTGTGAATTTCATAGGTTTTTTAACTGCTAATTCTTAACTTTTTATAGGGCTTCATACCTATGTACTTTTTAGTGAATTTCTAAGGTTATTTTTTTGCAAATGTCTTTAGCTGAGAAAGGTATGTTTTTCTAAAAATGAACCCTATATTGTATATTAATATAATATATTTTTTTTAAAGTATATTCATTTTTAAAAAAAATTTCACTTTGGAGCGCTCCCGGTGCGTGTACCGGTGAGCGCCCCGGTGCGCGTACTGGGGCGCGTTCCGTCAGCGCACTTAAAAAAAAAAGAAAAAAAAAATAATGAAGGAGTGAGCATGAGGAATGGGGACAAAGAGAGTGGTGTAAAGAGAAAGAGAGCTAGAGGGAGAAACACAGAGGGACTGTGTAAGAGATAGTAAAACTGTTGCGTGTTTATCTAGGTTCCTGATCGATACTGTGACCTTATGCCCCTATTCGGCTATAAATCCATTTATTCCCTATATTGGCATAACCGTTCAAGTGCGATTTTCTGAAAAGTCATCTCTGGCCTCACACGAACAGAGCCACATTCCAGCATAGTTCTCTCTGCCACTTCCTTTGCGACCAATTAGTGCAATGACAGAGCAAAAGTCACTATCTGATATTCCTAGATAACACTCCGAGTTCTTCAACAAGATAAAAACTCAGCAAACCTGGAAATCCCCGCTTGCTATGTTTTGATTAGTAATGGAACTCTAATGAGCAACTGATAACTATCACTTCCTAGTGACATCTTTAATTGACATCTTATGTCCAGCAAACTTGCGTCAAACCCAGCACCTGTCAGGTATAAATATTACCAACGTTTCCTTAAGCAATGCCTGTTGTACGAGCTACTGATGCAAGCTGCCTGCAAGACTCCGTGTTGGTGACTCTAGCACCCTGTCGCTGCAGCCTGCTGTCCCTTGGTGGTGAAGCTGCTGATACCATTATCGCTGCTAAAGCGCGAACGATGGTGCAGTACGCTTAGGAGTTGAACAGCCGTCCCTCTGCGAAGACATCCAGCAGATTCCAGCTGCCCGCGGACGCTGTCCCCCCTCCATCCTCGACGCGCTGAAGAGAGCCGCTGCCTTTCTCGTGCAGAGAAATCCAGCTCCGGCGTTTCCGGTCTGCCCTCGCGGGTGACTGGGATATCGAGAGTGACCCCTGAAGGAGATACCAATCCTCCATCATTCTATTCAGAGGTATGGTGTTGACTAAACCCTTAGATGAGAATTCTTGAAACAAACCTTGGCAAAACCAACTTAACTTAAAGCTACTTACTTACTCCCCTTCCACGTGTTAGGCTTAGGTCAGGCACACTGGGGTAGGCTTAGTTAGAAGCACCAGTTGAGTATGTTAGCCTAATGTACATATGACTGTATATATGTTTTATTACTTTTAAACCATTGTATGGCTAAGAAACCATATCAATGCTTTTACAGTTCTATTTCGCAATACTTATCTTACTGTACGTACTTTTTATAATAACAATTCTTGTAATTGTGGCAATACATTTCTCTTGTACGAGAAGAAAGACTGTTCAATAAATGTTAACCTTTATTGACAAACGCCCGTCTCTCTATTCTCTACATCTAGTGAAAGTAAACTGCACTAGACTGACTGAGTGAAATACATGTCTATTGTTTCACACGACCCTAGAGATTGACTCTTGATCTGAGGAGCAAAGTTGTCATGTTGCACGGTTGTTGGAAAGCTGAATCCCTTCTTGTCTGTGCCAAGGAAGCTGATCACTTCCTATGCAGAGAAGAAAGTTTCCAGTGACCTCTGAGCTAGTTGGTAACACAACCCAATTAAGTTTAGCATAGTCAGTGGAGGCCTGGAATATAAGCAGTTCCACGTCGATACTACTGTTTATGTTATTCCAATGCGCAGGGCCCAGTGGGAAACTAGGAACTACACTACATGGCGCCCTAACGTTTGGTAAGGCGATAAACTAACGCAAGACTTTTAGAGTAACTCAGTCGTGCATATTTCACACCCCTTTCTCCCGTAAATACTCCAATAGACGTCTGGAGTGGGTGAAAGGTTAAAATCCGCCCGACCTCAGTAGGAAGAGATTCCTATGTAAAGCTCTGGTTTATTCAACGTTGAATGATACAGTGTTCCAAAATATTGTGCACCTAATCTTTGTCTCCTTGGAGACCTACTCTGCAAACCTTGCATTTTAACAATGCCAGAAAATAACGGAACCACTGGGGCCGCAGTAAATGCGACTCAGCAGGATTCCGACGATATGGTACCGGGTGCAGTAATCATCCCGGCACACTTAAGAAGATCTATAACTTTAAAACTTATAGAAAACGGACTGACACCTCAAGGTGGTACAGTAGTCTTCGTGATAGAGGCTCACGAGTATCGGCAGACAGAGGTATTCTATTCATGGATAAACTTTCCAGCGGTAAACGCAATAACAAAAGAGTTTCACTATTACAAAATAGAGAAACCTCCGGAAGAGTACGCTCCTTTCGAGGAGATTGAAATTCCACTTAAATTTCAAGAGCACCTGCTCTGGTTTAATGGCGCCCTAAAACACAATGATCACATAACTAGGCTCGGTCCACTAGGTAGACCAGGAGCCACGTGGCCGGTTCTAGCCAGCTACACACCACATCCTGACATTGCAAAAATGTCAAAAGAAGATCTCTTATTTAACATAGGAGAATTAACAAAAGCTTATAGAGAGTTAGTAAAATTATT
The DNA here is from genome assembly GCF_964263255.1 of Lissotriton vulgaris. NCBI lineage: Eukaryota > Metazoa > Chordata > Amphibia > Caudata > Salamandridae > Lissotriton > Lissotriton vulgaris. The sequence continues at coordinate 894,781,294 of NC_141696.1, forward strand.
TCTTAAAAATAATTCAAACACTCCTAAAAAGATCTGGGATGGAAATAAACAATCCACTCCCAAGGAAAAAGTTTTCCACTCCAGAGGAAGGTCTCCTCGACGGAGGGAAAGAACTCCGACTCGAGAACACCAGTCTCCCCAGCGGGAGCCCTCTGAGAAAAGATATAACCTTAGAAATAGGGATAATCTGAAAAAACCTGATAGATATCAAAGTATTGATACACGTCCCTCTCGATCTTCTCCACAGAATTCGGAAAGAAGAGGACGGTCAGACCCAGGAGAGCACACCAAGTCCAAAGACAAGGAACCTGCTCAGAGTAAAAAATCTCAATTTCAGAAAAAGAAGGTAGCCAGTATTAGAGTAATCAACCATGCCGAGAATACTGAGGACACAGTTGAAAAACGGGGAGTGGGCATTGACAATGTTGGACAGTGCAGCAGATATCAGTATAGCGCGCAAGATCTTGATGAGTCATCTGGAGACAGTGGACACGAATGAATACATTCAAGTTGAAACTGCCGACGCCAGACTTAGCGAGCCCCATAAAATATACAAAATAACATTGCGTATAGAGGGTGATAAGACTAGGAAAATAAAGGGTCTATTTTGGGATAAGCTCTCAAAAGGCTATGATATTCTGTTAGCTGAAAAAGATTGGCCCCCGGAGTTTTTCAGGGAGTGCCCTCGTGGCGAAGAAGTGATTATGCCTGCCTTCTCGAATCACATTCCGATTCACAAAAAATATACCTATGCAAGGAAATGGGCAGTAGCCCAGGCACCTGCATTATATAAAAATCATGTAGGATGGGATGAGGATTCACCTCCTCACAAAATCCAATTAAAAAGTGAACCAACTGCCCAACGGCAGTATCCCATAAAGCAAGAAGCTAAAAAACAGGTCAGGGAGATCTTAGATCAACTTGAATACCAGGGGGTGATTGAAACATGCACCTCTCAAATGAACAATCCTTTGTTTCCTGTCTCCAAGCCAGACAATTCATATCGTCTAGTTTTGGACTACAGACACCTTAATACATGTTGCAAAACTTTTGCAGTACAAAACTCGCATAGCGCAGCCCTAATGAATAATATAGTTAGGAAAAAATATAAAACGACATTAGACATATCTAATGGCTTCTTTTGTCAAAACATTGCACCAGAAAGCAGATATTTGACCGCTTTCTCTGCATTTGGGTCGCAGAAAAAATTCTGTCGACTCCCACAGGGGTTCAAGAACAGCCCAGGACTATTCTCAGCTAGGGTAACAGAGTTACTACAAATCTATGATGATGAAGCATTATCTTACGTAGATGATATTTATCTGACAGACGACGACTTGGATACTCACTTGAAAAGAGTGAACACCATAATACTTGGGTTCGCAGCAGAGGGTTACAAATTCAACTTTAAAAAGTCCCGAATTGCCCATCTGACAGTACTATTCTTAGGGTACGAATTATCAAGTGAAGGGAAAAGCCTAGCGGACAACTTCTTAGAGAAGTGCGCTGTACTCCAAGCTCCAAAAACGCTGAAGAATTTACAATCCATTCTAGGTTTTCTGAATTTCGGAAGAACTTACATCCTAAATTACGCAGAGAGGGTTAAACCTCTCTACGAACTAATTAAACCTGATTTTAAACAAATCAATTGGACTCAAAAACACACAGAAATTTTGAGATCACTGCAAACAGACATGTTAGCGAAAACGAAATTAGATACACGTGACAACACACGTGATCTTGTAATCCGAGTCATCCCAGGAAGATGCGGATTCACATACCTAACCTCTAATGAGGGAGAAAAGGTACCAATAGCTTACAAATCACATTTGTACACAAAGGCTGAAATAAAATTCAGTTCGACGGAAAAAATTCTAACTGCGGTTCAGACTGCTGTAGCGAAAGAAAGGCCCCTAGCACAAGGTAAACGAATAATAATCGTAACACCTATACCGGCTTTAGAAGCGGTAACTAAAGCAAGCATTCCTAATGCTAAAGCTTTGCATCCGAGATGGATTCAGTGGGTTAATTCTCTTGCTGCAACAGACGTAGTTTACGAATTTGATCCTAACTTAAAAACACAGGAATTTTTACAATATGAATACGAATGTCCTCTGCCAATTGAAATCCTGCCTCTCGAAGAATACGGAAGTATTATATACACTGACGGATCAGCACAACCTGCAGTTGGGGGTAAGCAAGCTTACAGTGCTGCGTGCGCGATTGTAAAAGGTCGCTGGCACAAAGGAAAATTCAGACCGCTGGTCACTAAAACACAATCTCTAGGAGATTGCTCGGCTCAACGAGCTGAATTGGTAGCATTTAAGATGGCGCTAGAAAATACCGATCGCGAATTCCCCACACTAATAGTGTGCGATTCTTTTTATTGCGTACAATCTTATAATGAATACTTGCAGAATTGGGTGGAAAATGGTTTCAAAGATGCAAAAGGTGGCACAATAAAGCATAAAATGCTTTGGGAACAGGTAGTTCTTTTACAGAAAGAACTACAAAAGACTCACGTGATACATACACTGAGTCATCAACGTGATGGCGTTCACGTTGCAGGGAATTCATTGGCTGATGAAGCCGCGAAGGCAGCTGTGCAAACGGCTTCCGTAGCTGCGATAACTCGGTCACAAACAAAAATAGACAGCGATATTCTACAAGCTGTCAGTGCGTCAGTAAAAAATGATAAATAAACACTCCCAAAAGGTTTTCCTGAAAAGTACTTGTACTTAACGGATACAAATAATGTTCCTTTTGCTCGAATCCCTGGAGTGGGGGATAGAGTAATTCCAAACAGGGAACACAGATTAGGACTAATCAAAGCGGCACACGAAGGGCTTGCTTCTGCACACGCTGGCGTTTCCGCAACAATATCACTATTAAAACAGAGATATTGGTGGCCTCGCTTGAGAATACAAACTAAAAAGTATGTATTAGAATGCGACATATGCCAAAGGATAAAAGTATCAACAGTAAAACGACAAGCGCAGACACCCCTTCTCATCTCGGATAAACCATTTGCATGCGTTTACCTGGACCACTGTGGTCCCCTACAAAGGGACGGCAACTATAGATATATCATGGTAGCAGTGGATTCCTGTACGAGGTTCATATGGATGTGGCCCCAGCGCTCGGCTGACGCTAGAACGGTTATAAAAGATTTGCGAGTCTTTATGGGCACATACGCAATTACCACGTTCCATTCTGACCAGGGTCCTGCTTTCAGCTCTCGAGCTTACAAGGAGGCCATGGCCAGCATGGGAATTGGGTTGCGGTATTCTTGTCCGTCGCACCCCGAAGAAAATAGTGTGGTAGAAAGAAAAAACCGTGACATAAAGCAATCTATAACAGCGAAGGTATTAGGTTCAGGCGCTGGGTGGGTCAAACATTTAATAAGTGTCCAGTCTAGTCTTAACAACATGCCAAGAAATTCTCGAAGAGGTTTCAGCCCATACGAACTATTGTTCGGAATTAGAATGCGTGTTCAGGACCTCGATAGTCAGATGTCAGTGGTACAAGAAAAAGCAACAAACTTTGACATCAAAGATCGTTTCGCTGTTTTACAGGAACTGAATGAAACAAGAAAATCCTTAAGCAACATAAAGTTAAAGCAACAGCCAAGTACCACTGACGAGGCACCACCAGCAACAGCCCCAGCAAGGCCTGTCTGGATTCCAAAGATTGGGGATCTAGTCAGAGAAAAGATCGCAGTTAAGAAGGAATTTGGGCCTTCTTACAGAAAAGCAGTACCTGTCTTGGCAGTCACCGGAACAAGATCAGTTGTGCTACCGCCCCTTGCTGGTAAAAAGGAGAACAGAGTCGTGTCCATCGATCTGGTAAAACCACAAGCATGTGGCCTATAATCAACAGTAGGCCCAGTGGACTCCCAAGAAACAACAGAATACCCAAACTTGCAACAATCCAAGAGGTTCAAACTGAAAGACTAATCACATTCGATCAGCCTGCAGTGCACAATGAAGGACTATGCAATAATGCCATGGAACTCGTGCCTCTTGAAACACAGATTGAAACAGTTTGTCAAGAAACATCACCAGTCTACACTAATGTGGCATCAGAAAGTGCTACCGAAAGACAGATTGAAAGAACAATCCCATCAATTGACAGAACTGCCTCTGGTTATTTCATCAACTTCGACAACTTCTCTGAAGATCAAAACGACCCCGAAGTGATGCCAGAAACAAAAAAGTATTTTAAAGAAAAAGCAACAGAACTCTTTCATAAACTGAAGGAAATCTACCTTATTTCCCCTTGGCTAGAGTTCTGGTTCGGTCTAGGTGTATTTTTCCTCCTGCTTTGGCTCATCATGGTACTATGTTTGGGAAAATTCATTGGAGGAAAATATATTACAATGGACACAGCAAGTCAGAACATCAACCTAGTCCTGAAACCACACAGATCATCCCACGTGAAGAAAAGAGAACTGTCAACAGTAAATGTCACAGCAATTCCAATACCTGGTGGGGTAGTATGGGAGAAAACAGACTATGAGATCTATGGTCCGGTCGAAATCCTGAAGTATCCTCATCAACTCAAGGTTTCCTTAAGTGACTTTGTAACACCTAGTACATTCTCTGATGATTGGGACTTTAACAGTATTAATGACATGATGTCTGATTTAGTAATGTCAGCTAGATTCACAGATCATGATTATTTACAAGGTTCATCTAGTTATGAGCAGTTATTCTGTTACACCCACTATGGGGATCATTACTTGCATAAATCTGCACAGCCTAGAAATGTTTTTATGTATAATCAATGGGAACATTGTTCTACACCACCTAAAAGCAGTTCTAAAGCATTCTTTGAGAAATTCAAATACTTTTCGGGTTTTAACACCAGTAATGCAGAAACGTTTTATTACAAACTGTTAGATAAAACAGGAATGAAAACAATGCTGACAAATTCTAAATTGATATATTCAGAAGCATTTTATGACAAAATGATGACATTTGGTTTTGATTATTGGAAAAATAATATTGAAACGAAAACAATTTGGGGTACAAAAGATTGGCAGGTGCAAGGCATTGAAGCACTGTTTAGAACCTGCATGATACCAGAACAAATGTTGTTTTTAAATGACACAATACACCAAACATCTTGTCTTGGCCTAGCTAAGAACAAAGACCTTAAAACACCGTCTATACCAAAGTCAATAGCTGAGAATGCAACCACAGATATTGAGTTAGACGTGTCACAAATTTTACATTTCAACAGATCACATACTGATTGGAAAAAGTGGTTAATCTGGCCTACAGACACAAATAGCTGTCAAGATAGATTCCTGAATAAAACACAGGGGTTAAAAATGACCAGATTAGACTCAAGATATTCCCAGAGACAACATCCAGGAATAATAACAACATACAGTGTAGGGAAGCTCTGCCTTGAATGGCTAACAACATCCACACTGGCTGAAATTAAGCAACACTTGTCTTTACTAAAAGATGGTGCTGACTTGCGCGATTTCATTCTTGGACCACGCAAACAGCGTCAAAAGCGTTTCATAGCGACCAGCCTCTATGCTGCTTACAACGAGGCTTGGAAAGTCAAACAAATTGAAACTGCTGAAAAAATACGAGAAATTGATCGTATTAATTTGGAGAAATCACTTTCTGTGGTAGACAATGGGTTAATGACTCTGTCTTCCAGAATATATTCGTTGGACAATATTGTATCATCTGCCTTTGATGTGATAGACAGAGATTTGCTAATGTTACAACATGGCCAATCTCAATTACGTTCTATTATAGAATTAGGCTGGACGCTGCAAAATCTTCGTTCAGGCTATGTGCCCTGGCGTTTAATCAACACAACGTCATTATTTTCCATTTTTAACCTAACTGATAAACAGATCAGTTTGGCACAAAAAGGAGCAGACTATACAATCCTGAGCATCGAAAAACTCGAGAGATTACCATTGACAATGTCAGAGAGTCCTGTCATTGAATGGATAATACACGGAATTATCACAATTCCGATAACAACTTTCCGATTTAAAAAGTGCCTTGAATACATACCTGCTGGCCAGTATGAACAATTGGGTAAAGGATATGTAAAATCTGAATGGAAATTACCATACACTCATTCTTGCTATAGTGACAGTGACAAAAATGTATTTCTTAGTGGTGACAACGGTAAACATTCACTAAGCGGTATACTTTTGTGTCAGGGTATTAATTTACACAGAGCATGTGATGGAAATTCAAACAACCTTTCATGCCACCAGCTAGTCACACCTGCAACTCAGATAGAGCCCTTCTTTATGCAACTTTCGAACGGGAGTTACATTCTTAGAACGGATCACAGATGTTGTGGCCTCGTGCCAGGGAAAAGTTATCTAGTGAAAGTAACATCCATGGTCAAATGCTGTATGCAAGCATTGTTTCCGAGTGGGCCTGCAGACACAGTGACTCATCAAAAGAGATGTATGATCTTCTAGTTGCAAAGACAGCTACTGAAGTTCATGACCTTTTATCAACAAATTGCCCCGTGCATTTCGTAGAAATGTTGAGCCAACTCCTTAACATGTCTAGTGCCACAAGCATCCCAGGCATATTTAAGACAGTCTTTACGGGACTGCTAACACCCTTCCAGGCAATTTTGGGAATCGTTCCTAATTTTGTACACTCTGTTTTTGGCGGAATACCATTATTTTTGGGACTTGTAGCAGGGATTTTATTTTTGACCCTCCTGCTTCGTTATGGCAAGCCGAAACTCAGACATAGCTCCCATGGGAATGGAAGAGACAATCCTAGCAATGCGCTACCGGGACAGGATAACTAACGTCCTCGGATTGGCCAGGCTAAGAGATCTAAACATGACCTGGTTCCTTTCATTCAGACCTATATGGCAGAACTGTATCTTACCGGTACTAAGATGTATGCTTTGCGGAGATGAATGCGTGTTGGACATCTGTCTTTCACTTCCATCAGCAGTACCAATGGACGTCGATACTTTGCTCAGTCCAATAACGGCTCACGCATTGTGTTGTCCCCAGCGGCTACCAATCCTGATGACGGCATTTGTGGAGACTCCTGTACTACGACTAGGTGGTAACAGTGGAGCAAGCGACAAAAGCAGCATCACCCAGGTACAGCCATCTGTGAGCATTGCTGCTCCTGAATACGATGACAGCAATCATTCTCACACCTGCCAAGTTACAACGCTATCTAATTTGGTTGAACTGTCACCTGATTTTGTAGACCAATTTTTTGAGAGCCTGTCTGATACGATGTTCTCACCAGTAGAGAAACAATAACTTTTAAGAAGCTTTCCGACACACAGCGTTCCCATGAACTCCTGAATTCGGCCTTCAGTTTTGATCAACAAAAACTGCAAAAAGCTTTGGAACTCTATTTCCCCGTTCAAGCATTAATTCTTTTGAATTGGACAATTTTAATATTAACCATTTTTTGGCACGAACAATTCTTTGCTTAACGTAAAAACTATTCTTAGAGAACAGAAGCTTCACACTTCTATTTCTAACCACATCTAGAGACATAACAATATTACATCAGCCTCTAGCACACATGTTATTACAATGCATTTTTATGTGATGATTTATCTCGCCTTTCTTCTGTCAGAGATACTTCATGTGTAATTCTTTTTGCATAATCGTTCATTGATTTCATATGCAATACTTTTTTGAATGATTACTATGCTTTAAAATACGTACAGTACCTAAATTTCATGTATTACAAGTACGCCTATTTCGAATGCATTTATGTATTTTGGGGTGGGCAATGTTACACATGCATCTAATTGCTTTAGTTTTTGTAATTTTGATGGACATTAACCCGTGGAGTGGGTGTTGCGTGTTTATCTAGGTTCCTGATCGATACTGTGACCTTATGCCCCTATTCGGCTATAAATCCATTTATTCCCTATATTGGCATAACCGTTCAAGTGCGATTTTCTGAAAAGTCATCTCTGGCCTCACACGAACAGAGCCACATTCCAGCATAGTTCTCTCTGCCACTTCCTTTGCGACCAATTAGTGCAATGACAGAGCAGAAGTCACTATCTGATATTCCTAGATAACACTCCGAGTTCTTCAACAAGATAAAAACTCAGCAAACCTGGAAATCCCCGCTTGCTATGTTTTGATTAGTAATGGAACTCTAATGAGCAACTGATAACTATCACTTCCTAGTGACATCTTTAATTGACGTCTTATGTCCAGCAAACTTGCGTCAAACCCGGCACCTGTCAGGTATAAATATTACCAACGTTGCCTTAAGCAATGCCTGTTGTATGAGCTACTGATGCAAGCTGCCTGCAAGAGCCCGTGTTGGTGACTCTAGCACCCTGTCGCTGCAGCCTGCTGTCCCTTGGTGGTGAAGCTGCTGATACCATTATCGCTGCTAAAGCGCGAACGATGGTGCAGTACGCTTAGGAGTTGAACAGCCGTCCCTCTGCGAAGACATCCAGCAGATTCCAACTGCCCGCGGACGCTGTCCCCCCTCCTTCCTCGACGCGCTGAAGAGAGCCGCTGCCTTTCTCGTGCAGAGAAATCCAGCTCCGGCGTTTCCGGTCTGCCCTCGCGGGTGACTGGGATATCGAGAGTGACCCCTGAAGGAGATACCAATCCTCCATCATTCTATTCAGAGGTATGGTGTTGACTAAACCCTTAGATGAGAATTCTTGAAACAAACCTTGGCAAAACCAACTTAACTTAAAGCTACTTACTTACTCCCCTTCCACGTGTTAGGCTTAGGTCAGGCACACTGGGGTAGGCTTAGTTAGAAGCACCAGTTGAGTATGTTAGCCTAATGTATATATGACTGTATATATGTTTTATTACTTTTAAACCATTGTATGGCTAAGAAACCATATCAATGCTTTTACAGTTCTATTTCGCAATACTTATCTTACTGTACGTACTTTTTATAATAACAATTCTTGTAATTGTGGCAATACATTTCTCTTGTACGAGAAGAAAGACTGTTCAATAAATGTTAACCTTTATTGACAAACGCCCGTCTCTCTATTCTCTACATCTCGTGAAAGTAAACTGCACTAGACTGACTGAGTGAAATACATGTCTATTGTTTCACACGACCCTAGAGATTGACTCTTGATCTGAGGAGCAAAGTTGTAATGTTGCACGGTTGTTGGAAAGCTGAATCCCTTCTTGTCTGTGCCAAGGAAGCTGATCACTTCCTATGCAGAGAAGAAAGTTTCCAGTGACCTCTGAGCTAGTTGGTAACACAACCCAATTAAGTTTAGCATAGTCAGTGGAGGCCTGGAATATAAGCAGTTCCACGTCGATACTACTGTTTATGTTATTCCAATGCGCAGGGCCTAGTGGGAAACTAGGAACTACACTACAAAACAGAGAAAAGGTGTAAGAGGAAGTAACTGAGAAAAGGAAAATGAATAAGGAAGCAAAAGAAGAGAAGAAAGAGGAAGAAAACTAAAGCAGAGGTTCTGGGAGAATGTGAATGGGTGATGAAAGTAAAAGGAAGGAGAGTTAAGTATGGGGAATGACAGGTAGTGACGGAACCAGAGAAAAGAAACAGTAGTGACAGAGGGAAAGAAAATAGCAGTGAGTGTAAGTAAAGAGGAGTGAAAGAGGGTGGATATAAGTGAATAAGGGTAAGACATGGGGAGTGACAGAGAGAAAGAAGAGAGAGAGTAAAGGAAGGAGTGTCAGAAAGGGACTAAGTGAACCAGTAAAAAAGGTAAGTGAAGGAGTGTGGATGAGCAGGGGCACTGAAAGAAGTTGAATGTGGTAGGAAAGTAAGGAAAAGAGAAGTAAACATGGAGGATAAGAATAAGTGAGGGAAGCAGAGTAAGGAAACAGGGGTGAGGTAGGGTGAGAGAAAAGTAGTGAGGTTAAAGCAAAGGGTGATGACAAACTACATTTTGTAGGCACACTTACCATATAATTAATGAAAACTTGTATCTGTGAAAGACAAAAGAAAAAACAAGTTATAATTAGTAAAATATATATTTAAAAATAGAAGAAACAGTTCAAGAGGTAAAAAATCTAAAAAAGTTTACTAAGAAATAAAGCAATAGTGAAGGATACAAAAACAGAAATAAAGTAATGTAGAAAGAGAAAAAAGAGGGAAAAAGAAATAGAAAGAGAACAAATTACTAAAGGTAAGTAAGATACTAAAAGAATGTGAGATACCAAAACGAAATCAGGAAAGATAAGAAAGTAAAAGGAAAATGAGTGAAAAGGAGAGGAGTCTAAATGAGGAACTATTAATAAGAAAGAGGAATAGAAGATGACTGAGAGTGAGTGAAGGAGAGTCACAGAGTGAAGGGATGAAGGAATGAGGTTAATATAGAACGATGGATGAAAAAGGAGTGAGAGAGTAAGCACACAGAAAAACAAAGGGAAGGACTGAGTGAACTGCAGTAAAATGAGTGCGAAAGGAAAAAGAGTAAAGGAGAAAAAGAAAGAAAGAGAGGGGAAGAAAACTAAAGCAGTGGTACTGAGAGAATGTGAGAAAGATAAAAAGTGGTGGAAGGGAGAGAGGAAATGCAGACAGTTCAAATTGGATTGAGGAGTTGTGAATGAAGTGGAGTAAAGGAACAGCGATGAAACAAAGTTAAAAAAGGCAGTGTAAATGAGTAAAGAGAGCTAAATAAGGGTGAAAAAGGAAAATGAGTGTGACACAATGTGAATACAATATAAATTACACAATGCAAACTATAGAATAACTTCTACAATATGTTACATTGTTTATTTTTGCTGTTCTCAGAATATATTGAATTTCACTTAAATTAGTGAGTTCAAACTCTTCATCATATAACAGCGGGAAAAAAAGCCACAATCTAAAAGATTGTGTTTAAAAAACCCATACAAACTTACAACTCATATATGTACACTAATCTTTGATTCACTTACTTTTCCGTGAGGCCAAATAGAAGATAGTGAAGGTCCTTTTGGTGGAAAAAAGTCTGCTGTGCTCTATAACTTCCATTTCATCGACTTCCTATGAAAAAAGATCTAAGAACATCATACCTTACACTTTCCTTACGGCCAAATTGTGTCAGATATATGAGTATTTTTTACTATGAGATCCACTTACAGTACCTATATGAGATAAATAATTTTAAACATTAAATTAACTAACTAACTAACTTTTATTAACTATTCCCATCTTCAAAGGCCAATTCCCTTTACTAAAACTTTGGTTTTAAAAACACTAGGTAAGAATTTTTAAAGTCATAAGGCAAACGTTGTTTATAAGTCAAATGAGAATCATTGCAGTAAGTCCAACCTTTTTTACATTTTAAGTAGCATGTATAATGTCCTGATGTTGTCGAAGGACCGTCATGATAAATAATAGCTTCAGTTGTAAAGGTTCTTCCTGAAATTGATAACTGAGAAGCCACAAAATGTTTGATACAAGTTGTCAATTTAGTTCCATCAGGTCTACATCGTTGCAAAACTAAAATGATATACTGACCATAACTTTGTATAAATAATGTGGATAGCATTGGACATTTACATTGGGTACACACCATATTATGATCTGCTGCTTTAACTAGATTTTTAAATGTCACTGATTTACAGTCTGGTAAAGTCAAATATATAAATCTTTCAGTGTCTATTCTAGTATTACTTGATGAACTACAGTTGTGGCAGTCATGCTGCCATTGATAAGAAAGGCTGAAAAGATTATCTACATCTACACCTTCATCTTCCAAAACACCAAACATATAAATTAAAAATTCCTGACAATCCTGCTGAATGTTCTGTGAAAATTTATCTTGACCAGAACACATATCTAAAATATTTCAAATTTCTGTTACACTTTCTATTTTTGCTCTATCACTGCTACATTTCTCAAACACAGAATTCAATAAACCACACAATCTTTGATCCCGATTTTCAACAATCTGTTCTTGTAAAGTTTGAAGAAAAAAAACATTAACCACTACATTAGCATAGCAGTTGACACCAGAACTATTTTCAAACTGAAATCCAACAACATTTTCATCACAATCCTTTTTCTGTCTGTTTTGAATTACAGTTTCATCTACTTTTTGTCTTTTTGCTACTACCTCACTGCAATTATCCTCATTTCTTTTTTTTCGGCCTACCACACGTTTTTTAAACAGAGGATATTGTGGCAAATGTGGAGCATACTCTCTTCTTAACCTATTGAATTCTTTAACACAATCTAGATCTGCACAAATCTTTGTCTCATCACACTCAATCAAGTACAATCCTGATAAAGTTCTGACTCAGGATAATGCCACATATGCCATACCCTCTTTAAACACAGATCTTCCAATGTTCACCAAAGCACTATCTACACTTAAACCTGAGATTTATGAATTGTTACTGCATATGCCAAACAAACAGGAAACTGTTTTCGGCGAACATATAAGTCTTTTACAAGTAAAACTCTAGCAGAACAACAACTGATTTGTTGTACTTGCTCAATACCATCAAATTTTATTTTTAAAAATTCAATTCCATCTCTATTTCTATAATTCACAAAATCAACAACATAACCCATTGCTCCATTTACCAGACCTCTTTCAACATTTAAATTCCTTCTGAAAATGATACGACAATTTAAACACACATTCAGAGTCTTTTCAAAACCAGCTGTTTTAGAAATACTTTTCTCTAATGAATCCAATTTTGTTTTCAAATTTTCTGACAAAACAATTGTTGCACCCATATGCTCTATTTTATCTATTGTTTCCAGTTTCACAATCTCTTCATTTTCTAACTTTAACATTTTGTTGTTGAAGATGGAACATTCTTGCAGAGTTGGCATCAAACATATCCCAGATTTCTTCTCAGTCATTTTTTAAAAAATATTCTCTGGCAGAATGTTTTCATTTGGATACAAATTTGAAATTAATCGAGCATGTAAAGCTTCTTTCCCAACCTCACTTACTTTTCCAATTCTTACATCTTGTAGAATATTTTTATAATCTTCATCCTTTGCCTGTCGCATATTTTGAAGCAGTTCAGCATATTTAAAATTTAACCATATATTAACGTTTCCAATGCTTCCAAGGGACTTCCTGGTATCTTCATGCGTGAGCATTTTAAACACTGGTTGTCCTTTTACTGGAGTCAACTGCAATAGATCTCCAAAAACAATAATGTGTTTTCCTTTAAATAACATATCATACTCTGTTCTAAGAATGTCTTGCATTCTCAAATGCACAAAAGCAAGCATTAGATTTGAGACCATGCTTACTTCCTCAATGATAAGACGTTTCATTTTCTTCAAGACTCTTGAAACTTCAGAACACGCATCTCCAGATAACTTGTTGTAATGCAATTTATTATCATGCTTAACTGGCAGCATCAGTAAACGATGTAGAGTAATCCCTTTAATGTTATGTGCTGCGAGACCAGTTGGAGCAGTTACAACACAAGACAGCGGTGAATCAGTCCTTTTCTGCAGATAAGTTGAAATGGCTTTAATCAGAAAACTTTTTCCTGTTCCTGCTTCTCCACTTACGTACAGTCGGACAGCCTCAAATGATGTACATGAGCACTCTTTTTTCTCATGTCTGAATCCATGTTCAGTCTGTTCTGTGACTTTGTCATGTATCTTTTTCTGCTCAACGTGTTTAGTTGCTTAATCAAATCTTCTAAGTTAACTCCATCCTCTTGAGCTTGTTCCATAGCTCTTTCCACCTCATCCATGGCAGTTGCAGCTTTATTTTGGATAATTGGTCCTCCTAGTGGATCCTGGCTCAATGAAGTAGAACTCTGACTGTTTTGAGAACTGTCTCTAGTAATCTCTTCAGCAATTGTGGTTTCTTGCTCTATTTCTTCGTTCAACATTTGCAGATAATTTGGAAAACAGGACATTCTATGGTATCCTTGGTTGCATTAAAAGAGTCTTCATAACACAGAAAATCTCCAAGTAGTTCCTCTTCTGTACGCCATGGCTTAAAGAGTTGCAAAAGAGCTAAATAGTAAAATTCTCTTTTGTCTGGACTTCGCAACTCAATTTTCGATGATTAATCAAACGGCCTTTTCTGTGCTTCACTAGACATCCTTCATACCCAATGACAGCATATTTTCCATTATTGATATCTTCTGTGATGTTCCTCTTATAACTGTAGTTTTGCAGAACTTCATACAAACAAGTGTTCTCAAGGTGAGTACTTCTATTTGGATAGTATGTATCCAACATATTTGTCTTCAAAATATCTGTACTGTTTGGTTCTTTCTCCGCCAAATATTCAATTTCTTGTACAGATTTCAAAACTCGGTTTCGTGTTGCAGCAAGACCTAGACTCACCCAAATGATTGTTCTTGATTTGGCATAGAGACTTGCTGATGATAACCGATCAGAACATTCATATGCTCCAATTTCTCGATGCGACAACATCTTCAGACTAAAACTGTATAATTTCTTGGTTAGACTATTTTCATGTGAAATGTCCTCCCACATTTCCTTCAGTTCTGTCTTTTCTTTTTTTGTGATGTAAGATGTCACATATCGAGCCACAGCAATAGAGTTGCCAGCAACGAACTGAATATCCATGTTAGCATTCCACATGGACAAAATCACTGGGTTGTAGTCGTTGATGTACTTGGACTCTTCGTTTCTTTTTAAATTATATGTATTTTTGGGAGATTTCCTCATCACAGTATGTCGTAGAGAGGACATCAAATTATTTACTCTTCCTTTAGAAATCACTGGTCGTGGAAACGCAAAACGACATTTCGTGTAGTACTTTTCCTTGTTTTTAAATTTTCGACGACAGTACTTTCCACAACGATGAGATTGAAAACGTAAAACTTGTTGCCTTAAACTGTTTTTTTCAGTAGTTTTTGGAACAGCACATGTTGAATACTGTTCAATGAAACTCATCACTGTTTCATCCGAATCTAATCCAAATTTGGGTGCATCTTTAATCCATAACAGCATATGTATATGAGGAGCACCTCTCGCCTGATATTCCTTCCTCCAAAAGAAATCCAAAACCTCTCCAAGGGGAGGATTTTTTTTGTTGGTAATAAAAGACATCATAGCTTCAAATCTATGATTAAAATATCTGCAAACATTCACTGGATCCAAAGAACAGAGTTCTCCAGGTGTTTTCAATTCTATATTTTGTATGTTTCCATTTGCCTCTCGTAGAAATTGAAGTAAGTCATCCCATGCATACTCAGCACAGCTAAGAGTGAGGAACCATGTAGGAGTTCCTAAGTTTCTTAGCATACATTTCAATTCCCCATGACGACGGAACCAATACTCAATTGTTCCACGCTGACATGCCATGAGATTGATTAGCTGAGATTCCAAAATACTGTCTTGCAGATTGACTTTCTCCATAAAGTCCCTTGCTGAAACATTTTGCAGATGAGCTCCACTTTTCAATATATGATTAACTGCATAAGAAAGCCCAGACAAACCACTTTCATACAGTAGATGAAACAAATACGGAATGCATTGCCGAAACCTTGGATCTTCAGCATATAATCTTAAAGTCCGGTATTCAGCTGCAGGAATTTGAACTGGTCGATTGTCATATCGTCCACCACGACCTGTTGGAAATAACTGTGGAAAACAACGAGCTTCCAAACTTTCTTCCCATACACTAATGGGACTTCCTTTTGCTTCTTTCATTTGAAAAAAGTCAATTGCATTCCCCATTACTTCTTTGGAATGCAAAGGATGAACAGTATAATGTTCATATATTTCTTCACTTCTACACACATCAACTTTTTCAATTTGGCCAACTGAACAATCACTGTCTTCTTCTGTAGCTGTTTCCTCTGCTCCAACACTTACATCTTTATAGTACTCATTGTTTTTGACCAAATACAACGTTGCCTTTTTGACTTTCCTAACATCCACTAAATCTTGCCAGATTTTCTTACTCTTTGTCGGAACCCCATTAACTAGAATAACCAGAGGATCCTCTTCTACTCTTTCTACACCAATTGTATCAATATTTTTCTCGATATCTAGAGGCAAATAAAAAACTCTTCCCTTTAATCCTCTTTGTAAATCTGTAGGAGGTAATTTCCCTATCTTAGGCTCCATGCGAACAATAGCTTGAAAAGGATGGACACATTGAATCAAAATTGATTCATAAGTATTTAAATCCATCAATTCAGAAGGAATATCTATCAACTGAAGATTATTATGAACAGCTCTAGCAGGCATTCTATTTTCATTTAATTTTTTTAGACAATAATTACAAATACACTGATCAAAACTCAAATCAAAATAATTCTCCACCAACAAATAACTTACAAAATCCTGCCATTCACTATTATTTTCCAATTCACATTTTGCATATAAATCAACTAACCTAGTCTGAATCTTATAATGAGTCCGTCGACAACACACACAAGTTAAATTAGGCCTTTCACTTGATTTCACCTTAAACTTGGTAATTTCCTCGTCAAACTTTTCTGTACTTGAAATCTGTACATTGTCTTCCTCATTACCATCCATTACTATATCCATTTCTACACTGTCCTCTTTGTTCCCAAAATAACAAAACTCAACTTCTTCACAAATAGTCTTCACATCCACTTCAGATCCATGCAAAAGAGCACTGTTTAACTGTTTAAGCTTAAGTTCTGGACTTTTTGCATAATACAACCTTCTCACTAATTTCCTCACCTTATTATGATGCACTGCTAACATCCTAAAATGATGAAAAACACTCTGACATACTTTTCTAGAAAGACAAGCCAGTGAAGGCCCATGCAAACCTGTGCTTTCTCTCACTCTGCAAGGATCTAACTCTTGCAAGATCTTCATTTTTTGTTTTAGACTTTTCTTACTATATGTACGTAAGAAATTTCGAAGCAAATCGATTGAATCCTGTTGCACACTACAAATACTACTGCACTTCCATGTGTACACTGGACCCTTAGTACATCTCCCTAAAACTTCATCACTTAACACCTCTTCTGCATCTCTAGACACAAGTTTCTCTTTTTCCATCACACAACCATCTTTCACCTCATATGCTCGACAACTGGTGTCAACTGCATGCACCAAATCATTTTCCTGAAAGTAACTCTCCTCATTAAAAAATGGCTCAGAACTTGAACTATGCATCCATTCTCCAGAAAATACTTCACAAAAATTAGTCCGATTAATAATTCTTTTCCATCTACTGTTCGATTTGAAAACATCAATTGCCTTATTAAGTATTCTAATTCTATTGATTAAAAAAAAAAAAATTTTTTCTTAACTTCAAAAGCCTGATCAACAATCTTCTCTACACTTTTCTTTTTCTTGTAAAAAGCAGCTCTCTGTTTACCTTTCTTTTCATTTTTTTAGCAAATTTAAAACTACCCTATTGCGAAACATTCGTCTACGAATGTGCCTAAATTGATTTAACCTTCTATTGCTATCCATAGTCTTATCTCCTGCTCCAATAGAGACATTTTTTGAGGGCCTCTCATTCAATTTTAAATTTGTTCTCTGCTTCTGGATCTTCTTATTACCATTAACATTACTTTTTCATCTACATAAATTGTGAAGAAAAGACTTAATTGTCTTACCAGGAGCTTTTCTGGTGTTTTTTGAAGTACTTGTTGCAGAGCATTCTTTTATTTCCTTTGATGATTTTGTTTTTTTACGTATGGTATTTTTTCTATTCCTTTGCCTTGATGGCATTTTTGCTTGCTTTTCAAATGTTGATTTCAATCTGTGGTTCTGAAAAAAATAACACATTAAAGACCACTATTAGCAAACAACAAAGTAATGACAAAAAGAAAACAATATAAAAACTAATTTGCAACATATTAAAGTTTATACCACAGCAACTCAGGGCCTTATTTATGAAGGCCTTGCGCCACCAGTGCGTCCCATGTTAAAAAAAAAAACGCACCGGTGCCACAAGGCAGTCATAAATAAGGACCAAATGTAACTACCATTGATTTTCCCCCAAATCGTTTTTTGAATAACATTTAAGAAACACTGCGCAGAACCTATGTACAACCACTCAATATCACTTTTGAAACCTCACTGTTTCCCAAAATACAAATCCTCTATTTTGCAAATGTTCATAATAAGTATTATCAAAAAGCAAAAAACAAATCAACAGCCAACAAACTCAGGGCCTTATTTATGAAGGCCTTGTGCCACCAGAGTCACTTTTTTCCCATGTTTAAAGTGATGTACAAGCTGCACAAGGCAATCATAAATAAGGGCCAAATGAAAATACCATTGATTTGCACCCAAAATCGTTTTTTGAATAACATTTAAGAAACACTGCGCAGAACCTATGTACCACCACTCAATATCACTTTTGAAACCTCACTGTTTCCCAAAATACAAATCCTCTATCTTGCAAATGTTCATAATAAGTATTATCAAAAAGCAAGACACAAACCAACAACAACAAAAATTAGGGCCTTTTTTATGAAGGCCTTGCGCCACAAGAGCTTCACTTATTTCCCATGTTTAAAGTGATGGACAGGCTGCACAAGGCAAACATAAATAAGGGCCAAATGAAAATACCATTGATTTGCACCCAAAATCGTTTTTTGAATAACATTTTAGAAACACTGCGCAGAACCGATGTACAACCACTCAATATCACTTTTGAAACCTCACTATTTCCCAAAATACAAATCCTCTATTTTGCAAATATTCATAGCAAGTATTATCAAAAAGCAAAAAACAAACCAACAACAAACAAACTCAGGGCCTTATTTATGAAGGCCTTGCGCCACGAGTGCGTCAAGTGTTAAAAGAGACGCACTGGTGCCACAAGGCAATCATAAATATGGACTAAATATAAATACCATTGATTTGCACCCAAAATCGTTTTTTGAATAACATTTTAGAAACACTGCGCAGAACCTATGTACAACCACTCAATATCACTTTTGAAACCTCACTGTTTCCCAAAATACAAATCCTCTATCTTGTAAATGTTGATATCAAGCATTATCAAAAAGCAAAAAACAAGCCAACAGCAAACAAACTCAGGGCCTTATTTATGAAGGCCTTGCGCCACAAGAGCGTCACTTATTTCCGATGTTTAAAGTGATGAACCGGCTGCACAAGGCAATCATCAATAAGAGCCAAATGAAAATACCATTGATTTGCACTCAAAATCGTTTTTTGAATAACATTTAAGAAACACTGCCCAGAACCTATGTACAACCACTCAATATCACTTTTGAAATCTCACTGTTTCCCAAAATACAAATCCACTATCTTGCAAATGTTCAAATAAGTATTATCAAAAAGCAAAAAACAAATCAACAGCCAACAAACTCAGGGCCTTATTTATGAAGGCCTTGCGCCACAAGAGAGTCACTTATTTCCCATGTTTAAAGTGATGCACCGGCTGCACAAGGCAATCATAAATAAGGGCCAAATGAAAATACCATTGAATTGCACCCAAAATCGTTTTTTGAATAACATTTAAGAAACACTGCGCAGAACCCATGTACAACCACTCAATATCACTTTTGAAATCTCACTGTTTCCCAAAATACAAATCCACTATCTTGCAAATGTTCATAATAAGTATTATCAAAAAGCAAAAAACAAATCAACAGCCAACAAACTCAGGGCCTTATTTATGAAGGCCTTGTGCCACAAGAGCGTCACTTATTTCCCATGTTTAAAGTGATGCACCGGCTGCACAAGGCAATCATTAATAAGGGCCAAATGAAAATACCATTCATTTGCACCCAAAATCGTTTTTTGAATAACATTTTAGAAACACTGCGCAGAACCTATGTACAACCACTCAATATCACTTTTGAAACCTCACTGTTTCCCAAAATACAAATCCTCTATTTTGCAAATGTTCATAGCAAGTATTATCAAAAAGCAAGACACAAACCAACAACAAAAAAAATCAGGGCCTTATTTATGAAGGCCTTGTGCCACAAGAGCGTCACTTATTTCCCATGTTTAAAGTGATGCACTGGCTGCACAAGGCAATCATAAATAAGGGCCAAATGAAAATACCATTGATTTGCACCCAAAATCGTTTTTTGAATAACATTTTAGAAACACTGCGCAGAACCTATGTACAACCACTCAATATCACTTTTGAAACCTCACTGTTTCCCAAAATACAATTCCACTATCTTGCAAATGTTCATAATAAGTATTATCAAAAAGCAAAAAACAAATCAACAGCCAACACACTCAGGGCCTCATTTATGAAGGCCTTGCGCCACAAGAGCGTCAATTATTTCCCATGTTTAAAGTGATGCACCAGCTGCACAAGGCAATCATACATAAGGGCCAAATGAAAATACCATTCATTTGCACCCAAAATCGTTTTTTGAATAACATTTTATAAACACAACACAGGACCTATATACAAGCATTCAATTACACTACTGAAACTTAACTATCTGCTTCCAAATATTCTCCATAGAGCAAACAAGTCTCTATCTAAATTAAATAAATCATTACTTACCTTTACAAATGCTTTGGGAGATTGAAAACAGTGCCAGACACACACACAAATCATTACTTACCTTTACAAATGCTTTGGGAGATTGAAAACAGTGCCAGACACACACACCAATTTTTCTTTAGCAGAGCAAAAGTTGTGCACTCAATACACTGAAACCAAGACTGGCATAGAAAATCTCTAACTTTACACACATATGCCTTATTTCAACCAATCAAAAATCTTCCCTCACTATTTTCAAACCAACACCCTTCCCCCTCTCAGACCTTTCTATCTGTTACCATAGCAACTCCCTCCTAACTGAACTCTCAGGTTCAAAAGTTTATTCTACAATGTTGCAAATTAAGTCAGCAAGGATGTTTGACCTGTCAATACACCAGCTTATCCAGGGCATTATTGCTTTTAGTGACTTTTTCTTAACCATTCAAATTGCTTCTTACACACAACACAACCATGCACCCTAACTTTCTGTTTTCAACTAACTGAATCCACCAATCAGTGCTTATGATTCAACAGCAGGGAAACTCCACAATTATTTTTTTGTAAACTCCTACTGTTCCAACTGCCATTTCATTCCCACACTTCATCTGACTGCACCAGAACCTTCTTCCTTCATGTTTTCTGTATGGATTATTGGACATAGCTACATCCACTGGGCTCAAAGGTATGCAGCAAGCAGAAATTATCACAACCTTGATTTATCAAATGTGGAAATCAAGTGGATTGGCCAGAGAGGATTGAGATGTCATCAATTGATACCATTGGTGAAAACCTTTTTGCATCTGCCAAACCCTGACCTCTTAATAGTGCACTGTGTGGGAAATGATTTGGGCACTATGACTGGGGTTGGTCTGGAAATGCTTTTAAAGGACATCTTTGATCAATTGATGAAATTTTTTCCACAAACTGCCTTGGTATATTCCAATATATGTCAAAGACAGAAATGGAACTGGTCCAACCAATTTTGTCCACAATTTGAGAAAGCACGGAAACATGTGAATAAATCTGTTTCTGCTTACATGAGAGACTGTGGAATGGGTTCAATATACAATATTAACTTGCATTACAACATGCAAGACATCTACAGAAGAGATGGTGTGCACTTCTCAGATGAGGGGAATAGAATATTCCTCCTGAATTTAAGACTGTGCATTGGAACCTACTTGTAGGTACCTAAATCAGCCACAGAACCCAAAAGCTCTTTTCAGAGCTACCCTACCTCTGATCATTCAAAACGTTTATCTTTTTCTAACTTTTTTCACTATTTTTCACCAAAGTACGCTCCCCGGTACGCTTACCGGTGCGCGTACCGGGCGCTCCCCCCGCAAAATTTTTAATTTTAATTTTTAATATTTGGCCTATATGAGTGTCCTAAGCCCCCCTCAGAAAACCTAGAGGGTCAGGAAGGGACTACCGTGCCCCCTTCTACCCATTCCCAACGTTGTTTGTCCTCCATCTTGTGTCTCGATTGTACCAAAACACAAAATGGAGGACTCCCGTAACGATGCCGGTGCGCGTACCGGGGCGCGCACCGGTAAGCGCTCCCTAAAAAAAGGTGGGAAAGTAATTTACTGAAAAACCACTGGAGACACTTACACCAAATATAGAATAGGCCCTACTACATAGCAGTCCCTACCATTTACCCAAATTTGATGGAATTCCATTGAGACAATTATGCTGTAGGCCTGACTAAATATCCTGAGGTAAATTACATGACAAAAACACATATGAAGTGTTAGAATTGACAACCAATTAAAATGTTACTTTCATTATCTACTATTATTACATGACATTTGATTGGTTATGTACCTGAATATATATAAAGAAAGAGAGAGAAACACAGCCATTTTGACTACTACTTCCTGAAGTACATTTCAAGAGCATTTTCACTGACAACTTAAACTTCTTTTTGAAAGGTAAGATGTTACTTTAAAAACGGAAGTATGTTGTGCACTTTAAATTAATTTGGAAAACATTTTCTGATAGGTATATACTATCCCTCTGTAATAGTTATAGAATAAGATAGACTTCTCTGTTATAGTTATGGATGAAGTTAGGCTTGTCTTGTATAATTATGAATTTACTTAAGCTTTATCACATACACTTTTTTATATTTTTACTTCCAGTCTGATACCATACACTGCCCAAAGATAAAATCACTATTAAAAAAACCAAAGTACCTGTCTGAACCTAAACCCAACAGTGCCCTATCTCTACTGATATAGTTTTTTGAAATGCAAATTACAGCACAAAAATGGAAGGAGAGCAAAAAAATTCCAACAAAATTGTTCTGGAGAGCAACAATAATAAAGTTATTGAACCCAATGACTCAGAATTCATGGATGAATCACGGGACTATGAACTACTTCAATGTGTACAATTAGTAGATTTCCTGATTCAAAATGAGGACATTTCTGACAATCAAATATTAGAAGTTCTGTTAAATTTTGAAAAGGAATCTGAAAAATAAATTTATCTTTAATAATTCAAAAATTGTTTGAGACATTATTCATTTTATATGTATTTCTTAAACTAGTACCACATTGATTATAATGTAAAGTCAGACTTAAAATATACTGTGCAACTTTTTTGTGTTACATAATAAGTTTGCTCATAGTTACTTCCTTTCTCCCACTATATTATCTCCAATGTGTATTTAACATCTCTTTATCATCTCCTGCCTCCATATTGTTTCTGCTTTCCTGACAGACTACTCTATGAATTCCATATACCACAATAACTTCTGTAACAACATGCAAGATATCTACAAAGAAGACGGTGTATATTAAATTATAGACTCTGCATTGGTACCTACATGTTGGTACTTAAATAAAAAATAAAAAAATAAACAACAAAAAGAACAATTAATAAACATACAATATTTGAAAAGTCTATCATTCTTTTTTCCCCATAGTACGCTCACCGGTCCGCTTCGCGGTGCGCGTACCGGTCGCTCCCCCCGCAAAAAATCGGAAAAAAAAAATAACTTTTTTTTGGGCCCCGCGGGGCCCTTTTAAAGCCCCCACATCAAACCTAGGGGATCAGGGAGGGTCTACTCTGCCCCCTTATGATAATTTCCCTCTTTGTTTTGGCCACCTCACATGTCTCGATCCTACCGAGACACAAGATGGCGGCCGCTCCAGACTGTTTAGAATGTTTACAGACACCCGAGAGCCAATCAGATTTCCGTGCGCAAGTCGCGTGGCGCGCCCGGTGCGCTCCCCGGTGCGCGTACCGGGGCGCGCTTACAGATATATATATTTTTTTGAACCTTAATTGCTCAAAATCCACTGGAGCACATATCTTGAGACAAAGGCACATCGGGCTACCAGTCCTTACAATTTTGCCAAATTTGGTGTAAATCCATTCAGCCGTTCGGGCTAAAAGTGAGGTCGACCGCCCTATGGAAATTAACATGGGGAAAACGCGTTTTGGTACCCCCCTTCTATCTCGGCCCCCGCTTGACGCATCCCCCCCAAACTTTCAGGGAAGGACCGGAGCTTGACGAGGCCATTTTGAGGAAATTTTCAGGCAGATTCGTCAACCGGCGCCAAAGTTATTCCAAATAGAATTTTGAGATTTAACATTGAAAAAAATCCTAACTAAAACTATCTACTGGGGACCGCCAGTAGGTAATATATATATATATATATATATATATGCCGCTCACGTGAAAAGATCACTGCACACTCGCGGGGATGGTTCAGAGTAGCTTTAATGAGCAGAGTGCTTGGATAGCTGTACAAGGACGGGGAAATGATGAGTCCTGTTTCGTCAAAGTCCTGACGCGTTTCGAGGGTGTAGTCCCTCTTCCTCAGAGGACGACGAGTAGATTACAGGGAGGCCGGAAGCAGTTCCACTTATATGGCACGCCCCTGGTTGGGCGGTACTGGGTGCACTGATGCCTCATGGAACTTGTAGTCCAGCTGTGATAATTGCTGCTGATGCTTCGTTACCCGTCTTCTTGCGCTGCACATCAAGGGCATCCTCTGGGCATCCCCTCGCCAGCCAGGCGACGTCTCGGGGATGGGGCAGGGGACGGAATAATGTCCGTGAACCCAGCAAACTGGATGTTTGCTAACTCCTCCCAAGTTGCCGCGTGGCGGTGCTCAGCGCGTGCAGTTTTGCTGCGGGGCTCAAAGTTCCATCAAAGCGCTGTTTGCACTCTTGCGGCGGGTGCTGCATGGAATGGTGATGGAACCATTCAACATATGCCGCTCACGTGAAAAGATCACTGCACACTCGCGGGGATGGTTCAGAGTAGCTTTAATGAGCAGAGTGCTTGGATAGCTGTACAAGGACGGGGAAACGATGAGTCCTGTTTCGTCAAAGTCCTGACGCGTTTCGAGGGTGTAGTCCCTCTTCCTCAGAGGACGACGAGTAGATTACAGGGAGGCCGGAAGCAGTTCCACTTATATGGCACGCCCCTGGTATATCACGCTCCTCATTGCATCAGCAGACGGGGCACAAACAGACGAGTGCCGCTTACGGTGATGCTCCGTTTACGTATTAACGCTCAATATTCTCCCAATCCTGAAAGAAGATGCAGCACTCGCGGGGTTGGTTGCAGCAGCAGCGGCTTTTATTGCACAGACGCGTTTCGGTAGATTACCTTATTCAGTGTGTTTACAGTGGTAGTATCCCAAAATGCCATTTATTTAGATCAACATGCTTAGGAAATGAAAGAAGGACTGGCGCCCCAGTGTAAGTCAAGGACACGCGCCATCTTGGAATGGTCTAAATTTCGACAAACGAAGCATGCCTGCTTATGTTAACAGTAAATGTAAACAAAGCTCATTTAAACATGATGCAAAACAATATACTTGCAAAGACAGACTCTTAAAATGGCATGTACCCAACGTTAAACAATCTTGCCGTGGATCGGCATAAGCAGCCTATATGCCGGCTGCTGGCAAATTTCCACATTTCCAAAATCAAGCTGTGTATCGGCAGCCATTAAGTTTATCTATATATTCAAGTCTATACCAGATAATCAAACAGCAAACAACAAAATACAATACAATTCATAAATCAGTAGCTCTACACAATGTTTTAACAATTTACAGTGACAGTGGAATTCATCTACCCAAATGGACCATTAGTTCTTCCCCTGAGTTCAGACCATTCGTGGATATGGTTTGTAAATCTATTATGTAGCGAGACTCCAATCTCCTGAGTCTCAACACTCTGTCACCTCCTCTGGCATCGCTGGGTATACAATCCAAGCTAAAGTATCGTAACAGATCCCTGTTACCCCCATGTTTAATGGCAAAGTGACGGGCTACTGGATAGTTCAGGTTCCTTTTACCGATGGCCCGCATGTGCTCTAACACTCTGATTTTGACGCTAAGGATAGTGCTCCCTATGTAACGGAGACCACAGGGGCAGACCAAACAATACACAGCGTGAGTAGTTAGACAGCTCATGAATTTGGTTATCTTTCTCTCTGTTGATAACCCTTTGATGTTATATGAGACAACTATTCTGCTGAAGGCACAGGCCTTGCACTTTCCGCAAGGAAAGAATCCCCTCATATCGCTCAGGGTACCTTGTCTGGGAGTGAGATCTGCCAGATGGCTATGAATGAGACTATCTTTCAGGGAACGGGCTTTCCGAAAGGTTAATAATGGTCCCGTAGAAATATCGGACCCAATGATATTATCTGTCCCCAAGATATGCCAATTTCTCCTCATTATAGATCTTAACAAGTTGGCATCTTCTGAGTAGGTTGTAATCATTCTAAATTGTTTGGTCTCATTCCCAGGTTTCACTGGTTTTAGTAAATCCTCTCTTCATTTGTTTCTAGCCCTTTGCAAAGCACTTTGCAACACTTTTGTCTCATAACCCCTGGCCAGGAATCGATTGGTGCTCTCTCTCGCTGCCAAATCAAAGTCTCTGTCTCTGGAGCAATTCCGTTTTAATCTAAGGAATTCCCCATAGGGGATGCTGTTTACTAATTTCCTAGGATGACCGCTGCACGCATGTAGTGTGCTGTTGCCAGCGGTCGGTTTTCTGAAGAGAGATGTATTGATGTTACCGTCTATGATCTCTACTTTAAGATCTAAATAGTTCGCTGCCACCGAACTTGTCAGGATCGCACTCCGCAGGATCCGCATGCAGAAGAAATGCTCCACCTCCGGACCTCCCCAACACCCCGACTGTATTACACAGGGTGTTCAGGCGATACGGTGAGGGAAAAACCCCAAAAGGGGAAAAAACCCAAAAGAAAAGAATAGAAGGGAGGGTTAGCAGGGAAAAAGAAACTGGAAAAGAAATACACAAACATTAGATATGTTCATAATGCTACTCTCATTAAAGTCTCGCTATATGGCACACATTCTAAGTCACCTGTCAATATACCAGTGTTCTCCTCTTCCCGCAGCATTGACTTCTATGTCCCTTCTGCCCCTGTACAACACAAGACACACACCATGAATTAAAGAGAAAAGAAACCAGGACATTCCTATGAACTAATGTCGCTCTAGATACATACCCCCACAATATAATAATCTAACTTTTTTGGCAAGCACTTCAAAGGAAAACGAACGACTTCAGTCCGGAGTCCTCAGAAAAGAGGAGAAGAGAAGCACAGTAATACAGTAATAAGCAGATAGCTCCTCTGCTATGAAAAAGTAGCAAAATGATGCAAAAGAATATCCAGAATCATGAATGAACTAAACACGGCATGATGTAGTTAAATGCACTACCATCATCCGCTTTAGTATTTGTAATCCGATCAGTAAGTTTAATGTCCAATTACAGCGTAATTCGTGCTGGCATTGCGGAGGCCTTCCCCCTGCAATCCGTCACTGGCAAGCACTCATGCAACCCCCCATCCAGAGTTCGGTTGCAACCATGAACCCCCACTTGGGATATGTTTAGCACCAACCGAGGTATTCCCTCGCAGCCGCGAGGAAGAGAAATGACACGCGCCGGGATAAACTGCCGGTCAACAACCAATGACAAAAGCAAAGCGCGGATTGTGCTTTCACGTTACCCAAGTTCTCCCTTCTGTGTGCCTCTGAAGCCTCAGAGTCCTCGAAAGGCAAAGCGCCCAAAGCTGCAGACAAGGAATCAAGAAACGGACCTTCTTCCGAAAACAATCAGAATCACAAGCACTTCCCCATGGTTCCGCCCCGCTATATCCGGGGGCCGCAAAGGAGCATGGGACCTGTAGTTTTAGCCCGGAAATCATGGGAGTTGTAGTTTTAGGTAGGCGCGGTTACAGTTTAGATCCTGACAGTACGCCCTCCTCCCATGCGCCTCCTAGGACCAGGCTTACCGGGAAACCTTGCATGAAATGTTCTGACCGCTCTGGGAGCATGTACATTGTGCCACGGCTCCCAAGAGTCGTCCTCAGCTGTATAGCCTTTCCAAGAAACCAGGTACCAAAGCACCCCCCTACGGCGTTCGGAGTCACAAATAGACTTCACCTCATACTCCAGACCTCCATCACATTGTACAGGAGGCGGCGCCTTCCTGCGCGAGGAAAGGGCTTTTTTCAACAACTGCACATGGAACACTGGATGTATCCTCAATGAATTAGGCAATTTCAACTTATACGCCACAGGACTTACTTGCCTCACTATGGGATATGGACCAATGAACCTTGGATGGAAAACACTCCTCATCTTGAACCGGATGTATCGTGTGGATAGCCACACCCTGTCACCCACCTGGAACAGAGGACCCTGAGCTCGATGTTTGTCCTCCCATTTCTTGTACACCTCCTTTGCTTTCACCAGATGTTTTTGAAACCCCCTATGCACCTTCCTTAAGGCCATAACACATTCTCTCACAGTGGGTTGATTGGTCAACTCAGCGGGGATGTCTATTGGCAAAGTGTTGGCATCATAACCAAAGTTAGCCTTAAAAGGTGACATGCCGGTTGAACTGTGCCAGGTATTGTTGTAGGACAACTCAGCCATCCATAGCAGATCCACCCAGGATTCATGGGCTGCCTCAGAGTAACAGCGCAGGTATTTCTTTAAAGTTTGATTTAGGCGTTCCGTTTGTCCATCTGTTTGAGGATGGAAACTGGTAGAGAGGGCTGACTCTATGCCCAATGCCTTGTACCACATTTGCCAAAAACGAGCGATGAACTGTGGTCCCCTGTCTGACACTATCACTCGAGGAATGCCATGCAACCGTATGACCTGTGAAGCCAACAATTGAGCAGTCTGCCCTGCCGTAGGGAGGTTTACGCAAGGTATAACATGTCCCATCTTTGTCAAATTATCCACCACCACCAAAACCGCTGATTTACCCTGATCCAAAGGCAGGCCCCTTATGAAATCTAAACTGATGTTTTGCCAAGGGCGAACGGGAGTAGGCATAGGCATCAATAGGCCTTTGCTTTTTGTGTTCTCTCCTTTTGCTCTGGCACAGGTTTCACACTTCCCTACCCATTTGGAAGCATCCAGAACCAAAGACTCCCACCAGAAGTGTCTTCTAAGCAGTCTCACTGTCTTGGTAACCCCTGGATGACCCGCTGAAGGAACTTCGTGACACCAGCTAAAGGCCTTCTTCCACAATTCCTCAGTAGGCAAAAACAAGCTCTCCCCCTGAAAGGGCAATCCCTGTCTCACCTTCCTGCCAGGTTTCTTAGCAGCCCAACGCTCCCAGGAACCTAAAGACCTGGAGCTCTTAATTTCTCCCAGGAACTTCTCAGTGCGAACCGCACACACTACCTTATTAGGAGGGAGTATGGAGTGCTGTACTTCCTCGGATGGCACTGTACAAATCTCCTGCCTGGACAAAGCGTCGGCTTTCCTGTTCTCTACCCCAGGACGAAAAGTGACCACAAAGTTATATTCAGAAAAGAACAGCATCCACCTCATTTGCCTTTGCGTTAAGTGTCTCGCTGAGGTCATATATTGGAGATTTCGATGATCGGTGTATACCGTCACCGTGTGACTTGACCCCCAGAGATAAGGCCTCCACTCCTGAAATGCTCTTTTAATAGCCAACAGTTCTTTCTCCGCTATAGTATAATTGAACTCTGCAGGGCTCAATTTCTTGGACAAAAATGCAACAGGATGCAGCTGACCATTGTCTGGGTCTCTCTGGGAGAGTACTGCGCCTATGGCTTCATCAGAAGCATCCGCTTCAACTATGAAAGGTCTTTCCAGTATGGGGTGTGCCAACACCGGTGCTGTAGTAAAGGCTCTTTTCAAAGCAAGGAAAACCTCATCAGCCGCAGAAGTCCATACAAAAGGTGAACCCTTTCTTAACAGTCTTGTGATGGGAACCGCTGTCTGAGAGAAGTGCAGAATGAACCGGCGATAGTAATTCGCGAAACCCAAGAAGCTCTGCACCTCTCTCACGTTTCTCGGGGCTGGCCAGTCCTGGACAGCCTTTACCTTTCTGTCTGACATCTGAAAGCCATGAGGACTAAGATTGACTCCCAGGAACTCCACTTCCTGCACCCCAAACTCGCATTTACTTAGCTTTACATACAAACTATGCTCTCTCAGTTTGTCCAGAACCTTACACACTTGTGCTGTATGACATGAAACATCCTGAGAGTATATCAAGATATCATCTATGTACATTACCACAAACCTATCCACATACTTCTTCAACACATCTTTTATTAAATATTGGAATGCCGCCGGAGCATTACAAAGCCCGAAGGGCAGCACCAAATATTCATAAAGACCGAATCTTGTCTTGAATGCTGTTTTCCACTCGTCCCCCTCACGTACACGGACCAGGTGATATGCCCCACGTAAGTCCAAACGAGTGTAAATCTTGGCTTCTCTCACCTGGTCTAGCAAGACTGGAATGAGGGGGAGAGGGTAGCGGTTGCGGATGGTGTTCTTATTTAATACGCGGTAGTCTACACAGGATCTCAGGTCTCCATTTGCTTTTGCTATGAAAAACAGGGGAGAAGCTGCCGAGGAGCGGGAAGGCCTGATGAACCCCAAGGGCTCGTAGTGGTCTATGTATTCTCTTAAATGAGTGGTCTCAGGCACAGACAAGGCGTATACTCTGCACGCTGGTATGGTAGCCCCCTCCACCAGATCTATGCAGCAATCATATTCCCTGTGAGGGGGTAATGTTTCCGCTTTACTCTCACTAAAGACATCACTATACTCCCTGTATTCTTTGGGTAGTTGGACATTCTTTTCAGCTGCAGTAGCAGCCAAAAATGGGGTAGTTAACACTGCAACATGAGCCGGGACACATGGCACTAAATGATCCTGACAAAATGTGGGTACAAAATGAAAAGTCTTTGTCTTCCAATCCACCACAGGATTGTGTCGGTGCAACCAAGGCATACCTAGGATGACCTCATATTGAGGAGCAGCGATGATGTTCAAAGTCAGTATCTCTGAATGTATGCATCCATGCAACACCAAAGACAAACCTATTTCACTGGTTCTTTCGGTTATCTGACCTGATGTTAACGGTTGCCCATCAACAGCCAAAACATCCTCAGGGTTCTCTCTTGGGATCCGAGTTAAGGTTAAACGTGTTACTAACCCATCATCAATGAAATTGCCTGTGGCTCCAGAATCTATCATCACCATAACCTGATGTTGTTCATGATCACTTTCAATAGTCATGGCTACCACAAGATGTGCTTCAGTCTCCTCTGGTCCTGCAGAGGACAGAGAGGTGAGTTCCATTCCTGTCTCCCTTCGTCCCTGGGGTTGTCTTCTTCCCTTACTGCCTTATCAGACATATGTGCCGATACTACTACTTTCTTGAACCTGTTAAAGCTACCCGAAGGTTTGGGTTTTGAGGGACAATCCCTAACTTAGTGACTCTTCTTTCCACAGTACATGCATAGGCCCTGTACTCGCCTGCTCTCCCTTTCCTCTCTTGACAAGGGAGCCCTAAGAGCTCCGATCTCCATGGGCTCAGGAGCAGATTCAGCTCCTCCTAGACTTCTGCGAGGAGTTCGCTCATAACTATAAGTACCTTTGTCCCACCGTCTTCTGCTACCCCCTCTCTCAGTTAACCGACTATCCAATCGTAAAGCCAAATTCACCATGTCCACATATGTTGTGGGTTGTGGATCCACCTGAGCCACCACGTCTTTCAACTCCTCTTTTAACCCTAGGTAAAAAAGGGACATCCTTTTTTCCTCTGGCCATTCCGCTTCTGCCACCAACCTATTGAAAGCTGTCAAATAAGGAACCAATTCTCCCTTGCCCTGTCGTAATTCTAGGAGTTCTCGATCTGCGCTACAAGACTTAGCCCTCCGATCAAAAACCCTTTCAAATTCAGTTCGAAAAGCAGACCAATCCGACAGGATAGCGTCATCGCGCTTCACTAAGGGCACTGCCCAATTCGCCGCATCCCCCACTAGATACGAAATAGTAAAAGCCACCCTGGAATGATTCGTAGGGAAAGAAAACGGTTTACACGAAAAGTGCATAAGAACCTGAGTCAGGAACACCTGCACCTTTTGGGGGTCACCGGAGAATCTTTCAGGATTAGCCAAAGGAATGGGAGGCGGCACTGTAACCTGTACTGTGGAGGCCGGGGCAGAAGCGTTAAAGGGGTTACCTCCCAGCCTATCCACCTTTTCCCTTAAGGCAGCAGTCTCTGCCTTAGAGGCAGCCAACTCCTGCTGCACCAACACCAGCGCATGCAACACATCCTCCATGGACGCCATTACCACCACACACGGATCAGGCAGAGTGTAATTCCTAGGCTCGCGATTCTGTCAGGATCGCACTCCGCAGGATCCGCATACAGAAGAAATGCTCCACCTCCGGACCTCCCCAACACCCCGACTGTAATACACAGGGTGTTCAGGCGATACGGTGAGGGAAAAACCCCAAAAGGGGAAAAAACCCAAAAGAAAAGAATAGAAGGGAGGGTCAGCAGGGAAAAAGAAACTGGAAAAGAAATACACAAACATTAGATATGTTCATAATGCTACTCTCATTAAAGTCTCGCTATATGGCACACATTCTAAGTCACCTGTCAATATACCAGTGTTCTCCTCTTCCCGCAGCATTGACTTCTATGTCCCTTCTGCCCCTGTACAACACAAGACACACACCATGAATTAAAGAGAAAAGAAACCAGGACATTCCTATGAACTAATGTCGCTCTAGATACATACCCCCACAATATAATAATCTAACTTTTTTGGCAAGCACTTCAAAGGAAAACGAATGACTTTAGTCCGGAGTCCTCAGAAAAGAGGAGAAGAGAAGCACAGTAATACAGTAATAAGCAGATAGCTCCTCTGCTATGAAAAAGTAGCAAATGATGCAAAAGAATATCCAGAATCATGAATGAACAAAACACGGCATGATGTAGTTAAATGCACTACCATCATCCGCTTTAGTATTTGTAATCCGATCAGTAAGTTTAATGTCCAATTACAGCGTAATTCGTGCCGGCATTGCGGAGGCCTTCTCCCTGCAATCCGTCACTGGCAAGCACTCATGCAACCCCCCATCCAGAGTTCGGTTGCAACCATGAACCCCCACTTGGGATGTCTTTAGCACCAACAGAGGTATTCTCTCGCAGCCGCGAGGAAGAGAAATGACACGCGCAGGGAGAAACTGCCGGTCAACAACCAATGACAAAAGCAAAGCGCGGATTGTGCTTTCAGGTTACCCAAGTTCTCCCTTCTGTGTGCCTCTGAAGCCTCAGAGTCCTCGAAAGGCAAAGCGCCCAAAGCTGCAGACAAGGAATCAAGAAACGGACCTTCCTCCGAAAAACAATCAGAATCACGAATACTTCCTCATGGTTCCGCCCCGCTATATCCGGGCGCCGCAAAGGAGCATGGGACCTGTAGTTTTAGCCCGGAAATCATGGGAGTTGTAGTTTTAGGTAGGCGCGGTTACAGTTTAGATCCTGACAGAACTAATATCCCCACTGAAGTGTCGGTTCAGTGTGTTGTCATTAAGATGTTTTACATAGTCGGAGGCCTCGCTTTCACTGCCATTCCAGATGAGGAACAGGTCGTCTATGTACCTGCTCCATGACACAATTTTTTCAGACCATTTTGCATTAGCCGGAGACAAGGCCACCTGCTCCTCCCACCAGCCAACGAACAAGTTCGCATAGCTGGGGGCGAAGCAGGTGCCCATCGCGGTCCCCGAGGTTTGTCTGAATAGTTCCCCCTGAAAAATGAAAATGTTGTTAAATAGGCAGAACTCAGCAAATTCTAAAAACATAGTGTTGTGGATGGCAAACTTAAGCGGTCTCTTCTTCAGAAAATACTCCATAGCATAGAGGCCTTGTTGGTGATCAATGCTCGTGTAGAGACTAGTTATATCTAATGGCAACAAACAATAGGATGGTTGCCAGGTTATGGATTCAATGTGATTAATGAAGTCAGTAGTGTCTTTAATGTAAGACTTCAATGTCAATACAGCTTCAAACAAATAGTGGTCTAGAAATTTTGACAGGTTTTCAGTTAGACTCCCTATAGAGGAGACAATGGGTCTCCCTGGTGGTTTTTAGCCGATCCTTATGCACCTTGGGGAGGTGACGGTCGCCAGTAGGTAGTTATAGTTAGGACCTAGTTTCCATCGGAAATCCACAACATTCTATTTGGAATAACTTTGGCGCCAGTGGACGAATCTTCGCAAATTTCTCCAAGAGAATGGCCTGCTCCTTCCCTGAAAGTTTGAGGGTGATTCGTCAAGTGGGGGCCGAGAAAAAAGGGGGGTCCCAAAACGTGATTTCCCCATGCAATTTTCCATAGGGACCTTTGGCCAGGGCTACCGCCCGAACGGCTGAATGGAATTACACCAAATTTGGCAGAGAGGCAGAGTTCGGTTCGCAGATTGTGCTTTTTGTTAAATGATGTAAATCCATTCTGTAGTTCCTGAGAAAATCAAAAGTAAAATCATAGCGATATCTAGAGACGAAGTACAGCACGCGTACCGAATCCGTACAATTACAAGCACGAGCTGCTTGCTGATTGGATGTCAATTGTCTGTCAACACTCCAAACCAGGAAGTGTTGGCAGCCATCTTGTGGCTCGGTAGAACCGAGTCACAAGAAAACATTACAACAAAGTTGAAAAAATAGGAAAGGGGCAGTGTAGAAAGATCCTGATCTTCTAGGCCTGCTCACGGGGTCCCACATGGATCTTTAAGCTCCCAATTTAAAAAACAATTAAAAATAAGAAATCGCGGGGTACGCATATAGGTAAAAAAACAAGAAATACGTTTTATTCTTAATTAGCCTCCCGGGGGGGCCAAATCTCGGGGGCAATTTTTATCCATAAAGGGGGGCTTGTAAGGCCCCCCACAGCCCGGGGACTGCCACCCCCTCAGGGTTTTAAAAAAAGAAAAAGTATGTTTTCAGCCCCCCCTCCCCCTGTACACGCCCCAGAGACCTGCACCCCCCGGGGATTTTTAATGCTGGGAAGGGGTCCCGCGGCCCCCTCATGGAGCCCTTGATGGCCATGGGGATCACCGCCTCCCAGGGCCGGCTCCTGCAGTGTCTCGGGGTGCCTACCCCTGGACACTGCTATTTGCTATGTTAGGGTGTGAGCGTCGCTGTTCTCACTTTACCACAGCAAACCGCTTTCCTATTTGAAGGAGAGAGCATGTTAATCTGGTCTCTCTTTCAAGTAGGAAAGCAGATTGGTTTTCGATAAAGAGAGCAGCATGTAAGCTGCTCTCTCTGACAAACCAATGCCGGCTCTCGAAGGATGCGTGGAGGATCGTGTTGGTATTGGGGCTAAAAAAACAGAGCCATCTTATCAAGCCCGGGCGATAAAATTATCTCTGCTTTATCGGCAGGAAACTGCTGATAAAGTGGCGATAATGGGCTTGATAATATGCTTTATGGAATCCCATTCGAAGCTCATGTTAGATGTGAAGGACATCTAACATGAGCTGTGATTGGAATTCCATAGAGCATATTATGAAGCCCATTATCGCCACTTTATCAGCAGTTTCCTGCCGATAAAGCAGAGATAATTTTATCGCCCGGGCTTGATAATATGTACTACAGTTCTTTTTGAGAACTAACTTTATTGGTGAAAAAAAGAGCTATATTTCTAGGATAGTATGTGAAACTTTCCGTTTTTTTATGCACCAGTTGTACTCTCTATGCATGAGCAGCCTTGTTTCCAAGCCCATGTGTCTTTCTTTTTCTTTAAGTTCGCCAGGCAAAGCTGTCCTCATTTCACATATTAAATTTGTTGCTTTCTTTACCCGGGCCATGTGTGTTAATCGCTGCTATACTTTTGTAATATATTAAATCATATTGTCGAGGCGCCAAACGATCATTACATACTCCGTCCTCCGCTATTTTAGTAGTTTCCCTCAGTTTTTTTTATACCTGTTACTTTCATTTTACCCTCCGCCTATCTTGTCTGTGATCGATGAGATGTCCTGTGTTTGTCTTTGGCCTCCGATGTTATCAGACTTGGTGACACGTATACGTAAAAAGTCATTTGAAGCACGTAAGCCACAGCCATTACAACGCATGTCCGACACCAGAAAGCCATTTTTATGCTTATGCCTTTTTCATTGGTGGTAAATGTATGTGGCTAATGACATACTCGTGCTCCCATCATTATCATTGCAGGTTGTTCACCCGCTCAGTGCTTTAGGCACCGCTAACGGAGTGACCAAAGAGGCCACGCATGTAGTAGTGGGCCCCCTTGTACGGTAGTTTGGGAACAACTCTAAAATGGCGTAGAGCACGTGCACCCGGGCTTTTTTATACATAGGGTCACTTGTGAAGTGACGGATGCGCTGGATAGGTGTGGTGTGGGTGTATACCAGCCATGAGAGAGTGTGTGTCGATCTGACAAATAGACCTGCAACTAAGAAATCACTACAATGGAAATCTGGGCTTTGTACTGTTGTTGTGTTTTTCTGGTAGCGTAAGCACAGTAGGCTGTACTAATGTATTCAGTCTGGATTAATTTATCACCTCCCCAAGGGGCTTTTAAATGTTGGGAGAGGGGTCAATAATTGTGTTGACTTTTCTTCTTTAGTGTGCAGTGCTATATTGTTTTATAACATGTATAAGTCTTCAAACTATCTTTAATCTTACGACGTACGTGCGGTATTTCCGTAATTGATTTTAAAAGTAATATACGCTTTTTTACAGTTATTAAAAACTATTTTTATGATTATCCCAGATAATGTCATAAATATATGTTTTTGAACAATTTGAATATTACGTGGAGTACGTGTACAGGGCGCTGTATATGACGTCACACGGGATATTTTTTTTTAATTAAAAAAACGCAGGGTACGCGTTTTGGGCGAAAAAGAAAAAAAACGTGAAGCTCGCTTTATTGTTAATTAGCCTCCGGGGGGGGTCAAATCTCATAATGGGTGGCCTAGAGGATCTCCCCTGTGTGGGGATCGCTACCCCCGATCTTTAACTATATGTATGCGGGGGGCTCATGGCCCCCTGGAGTTCCGGGGACCGCTTTCTCCTTCACTCGATTCTCCCCCCCTCCCCCACCTCTGGGGCCTCTTTTTAATAAGAAAAAACTGTGCAAAGGGGTTGCAAATGTGGTATTTTGGTTTTGTTTCTGTCTTGTAGAGGATCCAAGGTAAATATAACGTTTTTTTTTGTACAGCCACTACCTTTCTGCCTGTTACCATAGTAACAGGTCATGGATCAGTTGCGTGAGTACAGAGGTTAGAAGTTCACCACAATTTGTTGCTAATTGAAATACTTACTGTGCTAGAAATGTATACATTTTTTTTATAGGAACCGTTAGTCGTAGAAGATATTTGTGGAAAAGTTTTATTCAGGATTCCTTCCTGTTCGGGGAATATTAGGGTAACGTGCTGCAAGCGGGACTTTACGAAGTTTAATGTTCCGAACACAAGTTTGGTCCTTATTGGGTGGGAACGGTTCACTGTTGTCAGTGATATTGTGATGTATTTTCCAAAGGAGTATGGGGAAAGAAAGTAGTATAGGGTAGGTTAGGAAAACTATTAACTGTGTACAGTGCCCATAAGGTGGTGGAGAGGAATTATGAGGTAAACAATTTTTTATATATGTTTCAAGGGCCATTTATATAATTGCTGTGTGGTGTATAAATCACGGCGGAAAAATGACAGTGTTTTGCGCTGTTTTCTTTTATAAAGTTTGTAGGTGACATACTTCTTAGTACTACTATTTACTTATAATATGGTGTTTACTTTCATGATGGGGAGGTGTGGTTGAGCAGCAAAAATTTCAGTCTAGGTTTGAAACAGTTTTTATTAAGCAAATACAAATAAACTTTCTTCAGAAACTGTCGCAGTATATATGAAAGGGGTGACAATTAAAAATGGAATTTCATAAAATATCAGTTAAGCGTGGCTATGTAGTTCATTTTTGCGCTGCAGTTTGTAAAAGTGGTGCCCCACATTCTTGTTGATGTAAGAGGGCATCAGTTACTTTTAGATAAAGTAGAATAGAAGTGCTACAACAAACCCTCCCGTACTACATCATCTCAGATCAAGAGAACAAGTAAAACAGTGAAATCTAAATTGTTTCATATTACATAGAAATGCATGCATTATTATTTTGAAAAATTGTATTCTGTACAATTCAGAAACGCGCTGTCGTAGTGTTTACAAGTTGCAGACTGTACCGCTAATAAATCACATACTCACCAAAGAATATATAGAATGTTAGTCTTATGATTTATAGTACAGGTCCTATATGTTCTTTAGGGAGAAGGTGAATAGGAATCGCCAAAAAGAATAGAAATTAGAAAATAACATCCAGAAATGTAGGGTTTATTAAATATTTAAAGTAACAAAGTATGCATGATAGCTATATTTTAATATTTATAAAAATATCTGATCAATTTTTTTTAATATTTGATAATTATATTACAGATGGCGCTGAAAAATCTCCGATTCCTGTTCTGTAGCAATAGGACAATCTATTATAATATAACGATTGATACCATTGTTACAGTAAAAAGAAAAGGAAAATAAAGTTGTGTATTTAATAGAACATCCATAATGAAATAGTTTCGAGCAGTAAATATTTACTGAAGTTCTTTTCTCCGGAAGGTGAAAAAATTAGATCTTCGTGGTGACGGGTCATAAACTCCTCTGAGATCATGATGTTGAGAATAATAATATATTTTCACAGCATATGATCACAAGGGGAAAATAGACTGAAAGCCGCAAGCCAGTAACGTTGCTTACTTATCGTTACTGTTTGTAAAGACGAATTTGAAATTCCGCTAGGATCACTAAGACTGTTAATGTTATAATATACATATTAACAGTATGTGATCTCTAGGGGAAAACATTATAACAAGTGTATCATTTTCACGTTGATTGTAAATGTTTAGGGTTAGCGTCGACGGGTTAGCAACAACTCTCGAGTGAAGTACAGTATCAATATTATAATATAAAAAGTCACTATATATAAGGTAAAAGGAGCCAGAAAAGGAGTAATATTTGTTATAATGTATCTGTTTCTAAGAACAAGCTGCTGGCGTTACAAAGAAAAAGGGAAAACATGCAATAACATTTTTTTCTACATATAAATGTTTAAATATTGTCAAATAGTCACAATTCATAATGAAGTACTATGCCTATGCCATCTTGAAACAACTTACAACTCCGGAATATGTTTGATGACGCAAAAAGAGAATCTGATGCTAGAGAACAGAACCTGCAACAGAGATTGGTGATTCAGAAATAACTCGGGAAAACTAAACTAATTGCACAGTAGGTGTGGTTTATATAGTTTTTTTGTTGTTTAGTAGTCTATGGAAGGAAGATGTGGATCCACCTATGCAATTTACACGTGCTCACGTTTTAACTGTTTTTCGTCTGCACGTGTTCGGAAAAGTTTCAAACTGTGAAGCAGTAAAGGTTTCAATTTTGATAGTAACACATATAAGGTATTATTATCTACATACGTTGGAGAGTTAAAAAAGTGTTACTCAGTAAAATGTGTTCTTTGCATTTTCATGATTAAAAGCATCTAAATAAAAGACGTATAAAAAAATATCGTTATCATTAGAAGAAAAAAAAGTTTAATATTTGTTATTTTTATGGTTATTAATTTAAAAAATGCTAGCATTTGTAGATAGTAATCCTACCCTCGGAAAGGTGTGCTGGCGCTTGGGGCTTTGGGAAGGTTATTAAATAATAAATGCCCTTTTCTATGCACCTGTAGACATGGCTTTTATACTTTCAATTGCCTAGTCTGTATATTTACACTTCCTCCAAACATTTTGGTACTGCTATTTCAGTATTGCATTGAGCCATTCAGCAGTATGTGTTTATGTATGCACTGTTCTAAAATTAAAGCTGCTGTACTTTTTGCCAGACACTCTGCTTTCAGAATTGTAATAATTCAGCCAGTAGGATATTTTTTTTTAATTAAATGTACAATTAATTTAAATCTTTACAGTAAAAGAGCAAGTACAAAGATCAATAATTCTAAAAAAACAAACTGTCTTTCATGTTTAAAAAGAAAAAAAAGAGTAGAGGAGTGTACCTATGCTGATTAGGATAATGGTATATAAGGAGAGAACAGTATGGGTAGAGAGGAATGCAACTCCCACAGTCTTAGACCCATTGATTAGGAGTTCCCAGCATTTGTGTTGGTTCGGATAAGTCTTTGCATTATTGGTTACGAGGACGAGCAGGTGGCTTTTTCGGTGGAACAACGGGTCTGTTTCAGTTCAGCTCATGTCAGTTCTTGTTGTGGTGAGTATCCTAGATGAAGAGATACTCTCGTTATGAGTTTTCAGTGCTAAACTAATTTGGTGGACAAATTTCGCTGATCTCGCTTGGAACATGGTGTTAGTGGTTGACAAGCACAGGGCTGATGCTTCTGAGCATGTTGTTATGCTCTGATTAAGGCAGATCGGGTGCAGCAGTCGCCGACGTTCGCTCTTGAAATGAGGACAGCAGCAAAGAAGGTGCAGCCAGGATTCCCTTTAGTACGTACAAAGCCTGCAGGATGTGGAGACCCCTTTTTGGGCCCAAGCGGGGTTGAAATCAGCTATCCCGAGTGTGATCAGCCTCATGGATAGAATTTTACTTCGGGCATATGTTGTGATGGCCTCGCTTAGATATGGTTGTGCTTTGCCCACCGTATAGGAGTTGTTTAGGGGTTCCAGATTAGAGCTTCAGCCAGTACCCAAGTAGTCATGGTGCAAAGTGGGCCTTAGGGCATGGACTGCTTCAAACTCCTATACACTAAGCATGCAGTCTTCTATGCATGGTAAACTTGTCTTTTATAGCTTTTATTATCCAGTCTATAGTCTTACACTTCCAGCAAACTCTTTGTGATTGCTGATTCAGTATTGTAGTGAAGTATTCAGCAGAATGCCCTTATGTATGCACTGTGCTAAAAATGAAGCTCTTCTAAACTCAGACAGACACTCTCCTTGCAGAACTGAAATTATCCAGTCAGTACTCAAGTAATCATGGTGCAAAGTAGGCCTTAGGCCATGTACTGCTTTAAACCTGTATAGAGTATGCATGCACTCTTCTATGTAGGTGCACATTTATCTTTTATACATTCAATTGTCCAGTCTGTATCATTAGACTTTCACAATCGCTCTCACTCTACCGTTTCAATATTGTAGTGAGCCATTCAGCAGTATTTCCTTATATATGTACTGTGGTAAAACTGAAGCTCTTATAAATTCAGTCATGCACTCTCTTTGCAGAACTGTAATCATGCAGTCAGTACCCAAGTAATTATGGAGCAAAGTAGGCCTTAGTGTATGGACTGCTTCAAACTCCTATTTACTATGCATGAACTGTTCTATGCACCTGCAAATTTACCTTTTATATTTTGAATTCCCCAGTCTCTATCCTTACACTTCCAGCAAACACTCTGTCATTCCTGTTATAGTTTTGTAGTGACTCATTGATCAGTGTGTAGTAATCCATTCACTACATTGAAACAGTAATCAGTAGATGTACAATAAGTGGTACATTCCCAGAGATATGGCAGCTATTGTGCACTGTGATATCAGCACAATGGATGCACCATATTTACAATGTAGTGTATTATGGAGCAAAAATGGCACAGATATGTGATGTATTTGTGTTGTGAAGGTGGTGCATTGCTTGAATTGCGTTCCAAGTGCAACACAGCTCCAGCAATGCTCTTGGGGTTCTATGCTCACAAAGCTGTGTCAATCCTTACACCTGTTTCAAGCAGGTGCAGGGTTTTGACGTAGCATAGGACTAAAAGTGACTGAGTGAAATATTATAGATTTCACTCAGTCACTTTTTGGAGGTGTTCCTATGCTAGAACACCTCCACTCCCCCCCCCCCTCTCTCTGCGCAGGAAACTCTCTTTCTGGCACAGGGCTTTAGAATGTGATACACCTTACATATTTTTTCCAGATTCTTTCCTTATAAAATGAGAAAAGGGACTCTTGTTTTTGTTGAATACAAACCCATTTCCTTTTCCTAAAAAGGGTTCCTCCCAATACTTTTTGATCCCTTCCATATGCATCACATTGTAAATACCAGGTACTATGGTACTTCTTTTGCAACACCGCTGCATCACAAAAGTGACGGAAAAGATGTGTAAAAGAGGTACAAGGGTGTTGTAAATTCGCTTCTAACACATACAAATTCACCCAGGCAGTTTCACTAGCAGTGCAAATTGAAGTATAGACTTCTAACATATTTATATGGATGTGTTACACTGAAGTGCTTTGGAGGTACTACAGTATAGTATAGGTAAACACCCTATACATTTATGCTGTAGCACTCTCTTATAGTTTTGCACTTTCACATTCACCATACACTACTAATTCATTCGTTCATTTATGCACTACACATTCATTCTGAAAATTCGACAAAGTTTTACACACTAATATAGAAACATAGTTCTTTTTTAAGCCAGTGGAGGTAGTTCTAAAAAGAAGTGTTTTTTTTGTCTTTTTCGTTTTCTATTTTTATTTCAGCAAGTTTTATTGTTGGTTTTTGTTTTAAACCAAAAAAATGAAACTGGAAACTGTGGAACAGGAAGAAAAAAGAAAAAAATATATTATTGTTTTGGGCAACGGTGATCTTCTTTGCTCTTCACAATGAGGTGAATAGACTGCTTACTGTAACAAAGGAGTTCTCTGCAAAATTTACAATGAATTGTAAGGTCTGCAAACTGAGGCACAATAATAGGATGCGGACTGCTCGGAGGAGGTGGTGGTGCAGTTGAAGTTGAAGGAACTGCAGGTTGGGGGTTTTCCTTGAACCTTTGTGTTGCCATCCTTCCATAATTATTTGGATGCAAATTTTTGACATGGCGAACCATTGAGGCTGTCCCGAAAGAGTACTTTTTAGTCGGGTCAGTCCTCGAAAGTGTAACCTCACAGATCTTGCATGTTACTTTCGGTACTTTCACCTTTTTCTGTCCCTCCGTAAATTAAGAAAACTTCTAAAAGAAAGCTTCTTTTCACTTTTTCTGAGGTGGCTCAGGAACAAAATCTTCCTTAGAGGAATGTACTGATGAAGTCTCTAAAAGAGCAGCCATTGTAGAGTTTGGTTGTAAAAGACTACAGTTCCACAGAATAGATGTTTTTCCTGGGAAAGTCGAAGTAGGATGATCAAAATGAGAGGGGTCTTTCAACAGTTGGAATAGGAAGTATTATGAACCAATCAAAGCTCTCATTTTAAGGTCACATGACTTTGGGTACGCTTACAGTGCTCTTACGGTGTTCTTAAGATGCGAGTATGTACGACGTACCTTTGCGATTTGCGTAATTGCTTTTAAAAGTAATAATCGCTTATTAAAAGTTAAAAAAACTATGTTCATGATCTTCCTAGATACTGTCTTCCCTTAATATGTACATTAAATACATAAATATATGTTTTTGAACAATTAGAAACTTTAGCGCCGTACGCTTACGGGGCGCTGTATATGACGTCACGCAGAAGCGTTGATCCGATGCGCAAGGTCAAAGCTTATCTGTAACGAGTGCGCGGCTACGCGCAGAGGACCATTTGCAGTACAAAGTGTGGTGCGAT
Organism: Lissotriton vulgaris; assembly: GCF_964263255.1. Classification (NCBI taxonomy): domain Eukaryota; kingdom Metazoa; phylum Chordata; class Amphibia; order Caudata; family Salamandridae; genus Lissotriton; species Lissotriton vulgaris. The sequence continues at coordinate 894,824,613 of NC_141696.1, forward strand.
CACTGTACGCGTACGGTGCGATTCCCCAAAAAATATGAAAAAGGAATTATACAGATTGTAATTGTAAAAAATGAAAAAAAAATGTTTTTATATGAAAAATGTGGGATTTAGTTTTGTTATTATTTTACATTAACAATATGAAATATAATTTAAAAAATAAAATAAATATAAATATTTTCAATAAAAATGTAAGAAATTAGTATAAAAAGAAAGAAATGTATAATTTATACATTTAAAAATTATCATTTACTAAACCTTTGAAATTCACTGAAAAAACCATAGGTTTCAGCCACCTCATAGTTAGGAATTAGCATTTAAAAAACCTTGCAAATTCACTGAAAAAAACAGGTTTCACACATGTTATAGTTAGCTGGACATTTCACTCATACAAAACCATTGAAATTCCCCCGTTATAGTTAGTTCAGCTAACTATAATTCATGCTCCCGCAATGCACTGCTGATGACGTCACATATTACATCACTCATGACATGGTCAGTGACATCACTCATGACATCACTGATGACATCTCAAATGACATCACTGATTACATCACTGATGACATCATCCTTGTGAAAGAGTGGCAGACCTCCTCTCACCCTAACATAACCTTTGATACACACATTAAAAAATAGAACCTAAAATCTTCAAAAAAACTAAGATACCAATAATAGTTAGAATAACCTATTCAGTAATTCCAAAATCTACATACACATCCACTCATTCACCAATAGTTCTATATAGTCACTCATACATGTACTCCCTCATCATATGTACTCATACACCTATACATCCTGTTACACACCTACACTTATACACCGAGTTATTCACACATATACTCACACATGCAAATATCAAACATCCATTTACTTGCATATACAGCTCTACAAACACCACTACACTTATTTCTACAGAAACTTACACATACTTACTCTCGTAAACAATCAGTTATAGAAACACATACTTATTTATACAGGAACTCTTCCAATCTGTCACTGTCATCTATCCTTATTTATATACATCAATACTCACATATACTAGTTTAAAACATATGTATTTACTCATAAAGACACTATTGAGGCAGCCATTCACTCACTAACACACCCATACACACACACTCATCCACCCATGCAGTCCTGCACACATGCTGTTTTCAAAACACATACAAACAGTGTGTCACTCATTCATGCATCTGTGCGCTAAGTAATACCCCCACCAAGCCATACAGAAACTCATTCTGATACTAAAAAAACAACTAATAACCCATATAGACACTCATGTAGCTACTCACTAACCCATGCAGCCACTTATACACAAAGTGAGACACTGATACAGATATTTACAAATTTAAACATTACTCGCTAATACATGTATTCACTAATATATAGTTAATAAGTCAGTTATACAAACAATTTTACAAAAAAAAACTATTTAGACACTTATTTACCCATTTATTCTTCCATCAACCTTCAGATATACATATATATAAAAAATATTTATTTTTCAGAAAGACGCACATTCACTGGATGATGTCATCAGGGATGTCATTTGAGATGTCATCAGTGATGTCATGAGTGATTTCACTGACCAAGTCATGAGTGATGTAATATGTGACGTCATCAGCAGTGCATTGGGGGCGCGCGAGTTATAGTTTGCTGAACTAACTATACCGGGGGGATTTCAATGGTTTTGTATGAGTGAAATGTCCAGCTAACTATAACATGTGTGAAAACTATGTTTTTTTCAGTGAATATACATATATACATTTCTACAGCGAGAGTGTGCTGTTTGAAGATTTTGCCTATATATATATATATATATATATATATATATATATATATATATATATATATATATATATATATATATATATATATATATATATATATATCCAACACTTGCAGGTAAGCCCAAAGACGAAGAGAAGCCACAAGAAATTCATAGGCATTCGAATTTATTAATTCCACAGCTTCCCAGCAGACAGTCAAACCCCTGCATTCTTCAGTAAATAAAATCCGCCTGACGCGTTTCAGGAACTCTGTCCTTTCATCAGAGGCATGTTCAAAGGGATTACGAAGCAGTTTTTGGGCGCGCACTCTTGTTAAATGTCAGCACCTGCCCTGGTGGGCGTGGCCTTTCGCTAGGCCTTCTGGGCCTTGTAGTGCGTCTGCCATCTTCCCCGAGTGGGGCAGCTTGCAATACCTCACAATAAGAACAAATTTCATCCAAGTGGAAGAAGCTGTGCACTGGATGCCGTCTGCCCTGATTTGTAGCTGTGATATCATGCCCAAGGCAGCACCACCTGCACTGGCGCCGTACTTGCTTTCTTTCCATTACTGCAAGCCAAGGTACATAGCCTGCATGGACCCGCCTCCAAGCGGTGGGCTTCTCTTCCCGGCCAGGCAACAGCCGTAATAAATCCAACACTTGCAGGTAAGCCCAAAGACGAAGAGAAGCCACAAGAAATTCATAGGCATTCGAATTTATTAATTCCACAGCTTCCCAGCAGACAGTCAAACCCCTGCATTCTTCAGTAAATAAAATCCGCCTGACGCGTTTCAGGAACTCTGTCCTTTCATCAGAGGCATGTTCAAAGGGATTACGAAGCAGTTTTTGGGCGCGCACTCTTGAAATGCAGGTTACACGTGGAAAAACCGCCATTTACATACAGAACGCCATTGAGGAAGGGAAAGGATTCCCGAAACCGGTCTGGCGAAATGAACTGGGATGTTTGTTTTCTTGCACTTATCTGCATGCAGCTGTCTTTGAATAAATGGAACACCTTTAAACTTACCTCGTGGTTTCTTCTATGAAGGGCAACCTTGTTGAAATGGATAATTAGCGGCTCTGCTCGGCCGCGGAGGAAACCTGCCGCGCTGCGGACCTGTGATGATGCCACATGGAGTCATTGCTTAAGGGAGGTCAGTTTCCTAAAGACAGTTGAAAAGCACATCAGACGAGTAAGCAGGACTCAAGATCCAATCCACTGGGGTTTTTATGTCTGATTTCTGCATGTAAAAAACGGACTCACTGGAGGAAAACTTCGTTGCACCACAAGACCCAGAAGGCTGTGAATTCAGCCACGCCCACAAGGGCAGGCTCTTTGAAATGCAGGTTGCACGTGGAAAAACCGCCATTTACATACAGAACGCCATTGAGGAAGGGAAAGGATTCCCGAAACCGGTCTGGCGAAATGAACTGGGATGTTTGTTTTCTTGCACTTATCTGCATGCAGCTGTCTTTGAATAAATGGAACACCTTTAAACTTACCTCGTGGTTTCTTCTATGAAGGGCAACCTTGTTGAAATGGATAATTAGCGGCTCTGCTCGGCCGCGGAGGAAACCTGCCGCGCTGCGGACCTGTGATGATGCCACATGGAGTCATTGCTTAAGGGAGGTCAGTTTCCTAAAGACAGTTGAAAAGCACATCAGACGAGTAAGCAGGACTCAAGATCCAATCCACTGGGGTTTTTATGTCTGATTTCTGCATGTAAAAAACGGACTCACTGGAGGAAAACTTCGTTGCACCACAAGACCCAGAAGGCTGTGAATTCAGCCACGCCCACAAGGGCAGGCTCTTTGAAATGCAGGTTGCACGTGGAAAAACCGCCATTTACATACAGAACGCCATTGAGGAAGGGAAAGGATTCCCGAAACCGGTCTGGCGAAATGAACTGGGATGTTTGTTTTCTTGCACTTATCTGCATGCAGCTGTCTTTGAATAAATGGAACACCTTTAAACTTACCTCGTGGTTTCTTCTATGAAGGGCAACCTTGTTGAAATGGATATATATATATATATATACATATGTGTGTGTGTGTGTATGTTGAGTGAAAAAAAGGCTGAAATTATGTTATAGTTAGGTGTTGAATTAAGATAAAAACTGCAGTTAAAAAAACAAAAAATGGATTGCTCCAGTTATAATTTTCTGAGCTAACTATACCTTGCATCCCTGCCACACACTGTATATGACTTCACATATTACATCACTTATAACATAACAAATGACAAAATTTATGACATCCCTCAAGATATTACTGATAACAGAATAGGCATATGCAGCGTATAATTACTAAGTGGATACGTGTGGGTCCACAGCATGGAAATAGTGTAAGTCCTGGAAGCAAGTGTGATTGTGACTGTGCTTGTTCAAGTTTATATGGTGCACCGTTTACATAACAATGAAGATTGGGGTGCAAGTATTACTTGATGTCAAATGAGGTAAAGGCTGGAAGCACCTGGTGTGGGTACCACAGGTATGTTTGAAAGTATGTTATGGCTTCAAGCCAAAGCATACTCCACACCACTTGGAGAAAGACGGAAGCTTCTATTGACAATAGACTATTCAGCAGTGGAGGTCTGAGCACATGCCCCTTTTAGAATTATTGTAATACAGTACTACAGGCAAGTTCTATGAAGTAAGGACATTCAAAAGATGTAGATGTTTATTTCCAGACCTTTGCTGAAGATTTCGAGGCATTGCAGACTGTTGAAAAATGTAGAATTCAGGGGCATCCCACTTTGAGATGGTTCATCTCACACTGGTATTGTAAGCATGGATACAAGGTGTAAGCCATTGTGCCCATCTCAGGAATGTGTTCAGTGTATTTTGCTAAACTACTGATGGCTGTCCATATGGTCTGGCAGAAGGTATCTTTTCAATGCAAAATGTATGAGTCTTAGCTTGGAATTGTGGTCACATGGAGCACTTATTTAGGTAATCCGATTAAGGGGAATAGAAAATTGGCCACAGGTGTAGCATGTTGAATTGCTTCAAGTGCATAAACCATATAGGATGATATAACAGTGATTCTATTATGTAATTAGTGTTGTCATCAATGATGTAATTTGAGATGGCATTAGTGATGTCATCAATGATGTAATTTGAGATGGCATTAGTGATATCATCAATGATGTAATTTAATCATAATGAGTAATGTTAATTTTTGATGTCCTAAGCAATGAATACAGGATTGTAAGTTATGGTTAGCTTAGGAAGCTTTAACTTGTAAATTTTAGTATTTTGTTGGTGTTTATCTCAGCACCTAAGTATTACATAACTTTAACCTTTCCGGGAATTGCTTTTTTTTATTGTACCATAAGATTTGATTACCAATCTTAACTGTGACTTCACATTAATGTCTATTTTGTCCCAGTAGATTTCAGTTTTTACCACATTCACTCAGCACCCCCCTACACACAGCCATTGCCAGTAAACAGTAAGGGGCTAGGTGCAGCGCCTGATTTCATGCCGGCTCTGCGTCCAATGGCACCATGATTACGTATCAAGACGTTGGGCGCAGGGCCTAGCCTCAGGCAAACGCTGCACCATAGACTGCCATGTGAGCCCAATCCCCCAGTGCACAATATTCAGCCCCGCAAACGCCCAACCCATATTACATGTGATTTCTTTTATTTTTTTACATTTTTAATTTTTTTCCACAGGGCAGAGAAAGATGAGGCTTGTGTGGCAGCTATGAAAAAAGGTACTTTAATGAAATTATCTGCCATTACCTGTCAAATGAATTGGAGCAGAAGTTAATGGATTTGCCTGATAGTGTTTGGGTAGCCACTACAGGTTTGTGGCACAATGGCTCTACTATCAGAACATGGATGCCATTTCATTTCTGAAGCAAACACAAGGAGATCATGGACGAAGTGCTGAAACTCTTCAGACACTCACTCCCTAGTCACTATTAGACCTGGGTTGATTCATCGTTGTTCTTTAGCTCACTTCACCATCCCAGTTTATACCCAGCCACATGCAAATCAGCCATGGCCCTGTCCTCATGGGAAATGTCTAGCCCGAACTGCGGAGCCTGGTCTTCTCAGTCAATCAATCAATCAATTATGGCATTTATATCGCGCACTACTCACCCGGAAGGGTCTCAAGGCGCGTGGGGAGGGGGGTCTGCTACTGCTCGAACAGCCAGCTGTTTCCTGAAGGGGAGGTGGTCCTGGGTCAGCCGCAGGTGGACGGGCAGGGAGTTCCATGTCTTAGCCGCTAGGTAGGAGAAGGATCTTCCTCCTGCGGTGGCTCTCTGGATGCGAGGCACGACGGCGAGGGCGAGGTTCGCCGATCGCAGCTGGCGGGTGGGCGTGTAGAAGGTCAGGCGGTCGTTGAGGTACCTAGGGCCCAGGTCGTGGAGGGATTTGTGTGCGTGGGTGAGGAGTCTGAACGTGATCCTCTTGTTGACAGGGAGCCAGTGTAGGTCTCTCAGGTGGCTCGAGATGTGGCTGCGTCGAGGGTCATCCAGGATGAGTCAGGTGGAGGCGTTCTGGATGCGCTGGAGTCTCTGCTGAAGCTTGGCTTTTGTTCCGGCGTAGAGGGTGTTTCCATAGTCCAGTCTGCTGGTGATGAGGGCCTGGGTGACCGTCTTCCTTGTCTCGGTCGGAATCCATTGGAAGATCTTGTGGAGCATGCGGAGTGTGTGGAAGCAAGATGAGGAGACGGCGTTGACTTATCTGGTCATCGATAGGGAGGAGTCCAGGATGACGCCCAAGTTGCGTGCGTGGTCTGTTGGCTTGGGTGCGGCGCCTAGGGCTGGGGGCCACCAGGAGTCGTCCCATGCGGAGGGCGATGGTCCCAGGATGAGGACTTCTGTCTTGACCGTGTTCAACTTTAGGCGGCTGTTGTACATCCATTCGGCGACGTCTTTCATCCCTTCGTGGAGGCTCGCTTTGGCGGTGTCGGGGTCTTTGGTGAGGGACAGGATCAGCTGGGTGTCATCGGCGTAGGAAATGATGTTCAGGTTGTGATTGCGAGCGATGGCAGCTAGTGGTTTCATGTAGATGTTGAAGAGAGTGGGGCTGAGCGAAGATCCTTGCGGGACGCCGCAGATGACTTCGGTGGCCTCCGAGCGGAACGGCGGGAGGCGTACTCTCTGTGTTCTTCCGGAGAGGTATGAGGTGATCCAGTCCAGGGCCTTCCCCTGGATGCCGGTGTCGTTGAGGCGTTGGACTAGGGTGCGGTGGCAAACAGTATCGAATGCAGCGGAGAGGTCTAGGAGGATGAGTGCCGCTGTTTCACCGTTGTCGAGCAGGGCTCGGATGTCGTCAGTGGCTGCGATTAGGGCGGTCTTGGTGCTGTGATTGGCTCTGAATCCGGACTGCGATGGGTCAAGGGATCCGTTCATCTCGAGGAAGGCGGCCAGTTGCTTGTTGACGACCTTTTCGATGACTTTGGCCGGGAAGGGAAGGAGCGAGATGGGGCGGAAGTTCTTGAGGTCGGTCGGGTCCGCTGTTGGTTTCTTCAGTAGTGCGCTGAGCTCGGCGTGCTTCCAGCTCTCAGGGAAGGTGGCTGTGTTGAAGGAGGTGTTGATGATGTCTCGGAGATGGGGTGCGATGGTGGGGGCCACTTTGTTGAAGACGTGGTGGGGGCACGGGTCGGTCGGCGATCCGGAGTGGATGGTGTTCATCATGCTTGTCGTGTCTTCGGGGGTCACCTCGGTCCAAGTCTGGAGGATGGCGGCTGGGTGCGTAGGTTCGATCGATGGGTGCGGGGGTTGAATGCCGAAACTGTTGTGGATATCGGAGATCTTGCGGTGGAAGTACGAGGCGAGGGAGTCGCAGAGGTCCTGTGAGGGGGTGATGTTGTTGTTGCCGGTGCTGGGGTTGGAGAATTCCTTGACGATGTTGAAGAGCTCCTTGCTGTCATGGGCGTTCTTGTCCAGTCGTTCCTTCAGAGATTTCTTCTTTGTGGTGCGGATGAGCTGGTGATGTCTGCGGGTGGCGAGTTTGAGGGCGGTCATGTTGTCGGTGGTCTTGTCGAGGAGCCAGGTCTTCTCGAGTGTGCGGCAGGCCTTCTTGGAGTCCTTGAGTTCGTCGGTGAACCAGGGAGCCTTCTTGCTTCTGGGCCTTGTGAGTGGGTCCTTCAGTGGGGCGAGGTCGTCAGCACTTGTGGTCAGCCACTGCGTGAGGTTGCAGGCTGCTGTGTTAGGGTCCGTTGTCCTGACGGGTGGGTTCTGGCTGAGGGAGGTGGCGAGCTGGTCGGCGGTGATCTTGCTCCAGTTCCTGTGGGGAACCTGCTTCGGGTGGTGGTGGACCGTGTTCTTTGCGAAGCTGAAATGGACGCAGCTGTGGTCGGTCCAATTGAGTCCGGTGGAGTGACTGAAGGAGACGTGCTTGCTGGAGGAGAAGATAGGATCGAGCGTGTGGCCGGCTTAGTGGGTGGGGGTGTTGACCAGCTGCTTGAGTCCGACCGTAAACAAGCATCCTAGGACAAGTTTTGGGGTAGCACCTCTCATCAGCCAGGCTAGCTTAAATCAAGAGACAAAGTGAGCAAGGGACCCACCTCATTTCTGAAGGCATGCCAAGGGGTGGAGAATGACTCCACAACAGAGAGGCAACCATACATTGACTCATCTATCAGCTATTTTTACAAAATGCCTGGGGAACATAACAAAAACAAAAATCCACACATCATAAATTGCAGTTACCATCAGCCAATGGCCAATGAATATTGACCAAAATGAATGACGCTTAAAACAACCATTGACTTGAGGAGGAGGTGTCAACCTTTACCCATCTATCTCTGTGTAGACCATGTGAGCTCTGAGAAATGTTTCAAGCTACTAAAAGCCAGACTTAAAAAGTGAAAAGAAGTACTTTTCAAGGCTTAAACTGATGCTTTGGGAAATACCAAGATAAAAGGACTTCTACTGGAGAACAGACAAACAACATTCCATGTGATATCCTTTAAGCCATTAATTAAGATATCACTTCAAATCATTGAAATAATGACAGTATTTATATGCCATCACCCTTGGGCCTAGTGTAGCGGATTCCTATGATTGCTATTGTATTTATATAGTGCTTACTATGAGGCGTTAAAAGCACATTAGGGTGAGTGGCACACTACTCCAGTATCCAAGATTAGTGGTTAATCCAATTGTTAAATGTTGAATATTGCAATTAATCATGTGCTTTCACTAAAATAATTGCACACATTTAATCCATCTACTGTGTGATAGATTGCATTAATACCAGTTAGGTGTAATCATTGGTAGGGGCTAAGTGGTTCCAGGTGAAGGATCGATGAGATAGATAGACTGGCAGAGATTAGGTATTATTACGTTGCAGGGTTATTTTAAAGTAGGAGAGTTTGTGATCAATGAAATGAAGTGTCATCCTTTTGCAAAATTACATTAAGAGAGAATAAGACATGACACTAGGAGGAGGCTAAACTAAAAATAGAAGGTGGAGGAAGGAAGGCTTGAAAAGGGTCAATCTGGGGACAGAAAGTAGAAGAATGAGGTGGCAGCCAAGGTACATTTTCCATGCAGGGGTTAGGACTACAGTGGGAGATGGCTTTCTAAGATATCAAGCAATCCAAGGGTGTAGGCTATATAAAGCAATTTGAGGTTGTAAGCTCAAAGAGGGGGATTTAGCCAGCACCATGACTAGCTTCATAGTGCGAGGAGGTTACTCAGAGATGAAGCATGCCACCTTCGGGTAGGTGAGGGAAACCGCCTTATAAAAGGGACACCCCCTTTTGTACTATAATCCTCCTGGTTTACAGACCCAGAATTTCTTTATGTGTTGTTTTTTTTAAACTCCTTTCATACCATTTTTAGATGTTTTGGATGAGCGCTGCCACAATCTGTGAGATTTCTTTGAACAGCAGTCTGCAGGAGGAAGGCAATAGCATAGAGTTCTTGCTGGAATATATCCTTTAGCAGCATATTTTCTGCATCATTCAAAGTCACTACAGATTAACAAGGTAAAATTCCTCTGAAGCTCCTTAACAAATCTCTCATGTTTCCCAGCTATCTGTGTGAGCAGCTCTTTATGTCCAGGTTTTTTTCTTTCCATCCTAAGGTTTGCAGTCCTGATATGAAACTACAAATGTAAAAAAAGTGGCTTAGATGAGATACTAATGCATGATCGAGAAGAGCAAAGAGCTTTGCTTTAATGAAGGCAAAGGATATTAATCCCAGCGGATTATTTTAGTGAAAGTGGAAATGCAGAGATTCAAATGAAAGGAGATAACCTCAATGAAAATTGTTTAGCACTTACTGCAAAAATATTTTAGAAAACGAAAATGAAACAACCACGTCTACCACAATGATTGCTACATGGCGTTGCTGAAAGTGGACACATTTAATACGTTCTGTGTATTGTATAGTATATATTGGATTTATATAGCGCTTATCACCCAGGGGTCTCTAAGCGCTTGCCTTGGGAACCTGTCCCCAAGGTGAAAGCCAGGCATCCCGCCGCGGGGGGCCGTTGTGGAGATTAAGCAAGCTTAATGCCCAGAGTTGCAGAGTGTGAACCCATGATTAGGTCAGGCACCGAAGCGAGAATTATCAAGTCCATGGACATTTGAGCTCAAGACCCTGCCGCGTCAGGAATTGAACCCTGGTCCCGGGTCTGACCTCTGCTTCAGAGTCTGCCTGCTCTAACCAGTGAGCCACACTTCTCCAATGTGCTACATTGTCTGAGTGCTACCACAATTTGTGTTCGTATTAGAGATAATTTAGCAGGATCCATCTCAGTGGTGTACCTAGTGTGTTTGGCACCCGGGGCGATCCCAGAGTTTGCTGCCCAAGGAGGCCAGCGGAAGGAAGGGGGAGGTGGCGACTGATGACGATGATGGAGAGAAAACTTACCTTGAGCTCGCCTCTGCCCCCAAAAAGTATGACCCTGAGTGAACCCCCCCTCTTAACCCCCACAGCTACGTCACTGATTCAGCTGATCAAATGTATGATACAATTAAAATCAGTGCTTGAAATGGAAAAATAGAATTGCAGGTACTCTATCAGAGTACCTGCATGTTTCTGAGAAGTAAGAGAAAGAACAAAATCTTTTGGATTCAATGAAAAAACTCTGATGTTCAATCTATCAGCTCTTCCCATCCAGCCTGATACATATTCACCATTCCATCATATACACACTTTAGGGGACTATACCATGTAATTCCCACAAAAAGTCATAAACTATAAAAGGTACCAAAGATATAAACTGATATATTGATAAAAAACAGGTAAAAATAGTATTTAAAAAAGGGTAAGAAGAACCCTATATTTTATGGGCACAATACATAGTGTTGTAAACTTAACAATAATCACAAACATTCAGTAGACAATCACATATTAAAGCACAATTCATTGAGAAACATAATAAAACATGCGTAAAGAGAGTACATAACACAGGCAAGCTCAATTTGTCATTTGTTTGTTACACATCTGTTTAACACCAATACTTTGGGCATGGATTTTGGTATTAACTACTCATTGACCTCCGCCTTTTACACAGGTTATGTATTGTGATGAGCCTCGATGTATTTCGATGGGAGTATTATTTGACCATCTTTTTCAAGACCAAACAATATTTAATCTCTTTGATTAAAATATCTTTTCTTCTCTTTTGAACAATATCAATTTTACCAACACCTCCAATGAGCAGTAATTGCCGTGTCAGTAGTACTAGACATATATGGTAGGCTATAATGTCTTGTCTACATGTTTATTAATATGTTCTGAGATGATGAGAATAAACTTGGATAAAGAAATGCAACAGACTATATTTATGCCATGTAGTGAGGCTAAAAATAATTTGAAGTCTTCTCATAAGATCTAAGACACACCTTATGTGTGACCGCCTCCACAAACAACTTATTTATATATTGGTTGGGTCAAAAAGACTCTTTTCTATGGGAGCAAAGTTGCTGCTATTATCGGACGAATTGTTCCAGTTTAGTCATCCTCAACAAGTCCCTTTTAAACATTAGGATTTGTAAATAGAGTCCGACATCGCGTGCAATATTCGTCCTCGAGCAGCTAGTTGTTTCTGAGAAGTGCCGGTACTCTAAAATGAGGAGTATTACATTTTTCTTGAGAAGTGCAGGTACTCTCCCTCTCAAAATAAAAAAAAAAGTCCTGGTTCTTAAAGCACTGATTCAAATGGACCTCATTAGGGGTTCTCTGACTGGTTTCAATAACTCTCCACCCCTCATCCACGTTTATGTTATTGTTGATCTCAGCGCCAAGAAACTAATCGGTGATAGTGCGCTTAACAAATGCCTTATTAACATAACATATACTTTAAACATGATTTCACTTGTGGGCTCTATGTGTACTGCTCATACGCTCCTACACAATAATACATCATCCTCAATCACATGTGTGTTATTAGTTTATAAAAAAAAAATATGAAATCATTGAATGATGTGTAAAATAATGCTGATATTTTGCATCGATATGTATTAATATTTAAAGGCATATAGCAGAATAAAAAAGTTTTTTTATCTATTGTGGAAACCAGCGTCCTATTTTTCTACGAAATGGTACAGATTGAAAAGATTTGCAAATGCAGCCATTTAGTCAAGTTTACATTAAGAATATTTAGGAGACACACTTTGAACTGCCCTCAGCACCTTTGACTTGGTTGCTAAAATGAATTTCGGATTCGTTAATTCACCTTGAAGGGCAGATGCCCAGTGCCCTTGAGTAAACACATGTTACAGTTGCATGTAAACTGATGAAAGAGCTCAGTAATTACTACATTAAAATTATTTATTTAATCGGTTTGACATTGCAGCTTCTAGAAGACCGCTAAACGAGAAAGGGAAACTACGCAGTCTAAATGGCTCACGCCACTCTTAATTTAGGGCAGCTGGTCGTGTGTATTCTGATCAAAATTGAGTAATTAATTAAGTAAGCACAACCGGAATCAATGCTCCGCTGTGCCTTGTAGTCTTTGTGGGCCATTGATGCAGTGGAGTTCATTTTAAAGTTGTTTGTGCCAGCGACGGGGGACTTTAATGCAGCCATACATCACTGTCGAGGCTACCACAACTTTACAAAGAGATTTCCAGATGCAACAAATTGACCTTCCAGATCATTCACCGCTATTGATGAACACATTCTGTGTGTACGTAAGAGAGGATTTTTTATTACACCTTTAGCACAAATTGGGTAGGAAAGAATAACACTACCTTAGCTTAGCTGCTACAGCCATTTAAAACAAGCATTGGAAAAGCCAATAGGTCTGGTGTTGACTGCCTGCTTTTGGCTTTGACAATGCTTGTTTTTTTTGGGGGGGGGGGTGGGGGGGCATGTTTTTTGTTGCATTTTATTGCTGAAGTAGCTGCCGGGCCATCATCCGTCTACATGAAAAACGGTAAAAGCAGAAGCGTTTGGTTTCAAAGAGCACACATAGCCATATTAGTACTTCCTTGTGAAAGAGTGGAATGGCTTCCCTCATGCTGAAGTTAGCCAATAGCTGAAGTGGGCTTCCCAATGCCCCATGACGCATACTGTATTGGGCAGAACAGAAATGCGAATAACACTAAAATATGTCAATAAATGAATAGGGCTGGTTGAAAGTCCCTAACACAGCCCTAGCCAAATCACGTCAGCACAGTAGATGTGAGCTGCTATTTGGCAAGAGTAGGGATCCTGCGGTTGAGGAGACAACAAACACAGATCAGAGCAATGACCCCCATTAGACTGATATTGACGTATTGCAAACAGGAGAACCAGCCGACAAGTATCATCAAACAAAGCTGGCCCCTAGTGCTTGTTGATCCTGTTATAGGACACCTTTTACCCAAAGCACCCTCCATTTCACATAGGAGGACAGTATCCATGAGCAATGCCCTGGTAAAGAGCACTACGGAAGTGGTGGTAGGGAGCACATGGCTGAATGCCAGAAAGGGTTTCTTTAAATGTGCATTTTGCATGGCTTGCAAGTATAGGACATTGGGGCATATTATCAAGCCTGTGCGCTAAAATTATCGCCGCTTTATCGGCCGAAAACGGCCGATAAAGCGGCGATAATGGGCTTGATAATATGCTCTATCGAATTCCAATCGAAGCACATGTTAGATGTGAAGACATCTAACATGGGCTTCGATTGGAATTCCACAGAGCATATTATCAAGCCCATTATCGCCGCTTTATCGGCCGTTTTCGGCCGATAAAGCGGCGATAATTTTAGCGCACAGGCTTGATAATATGCCCCTCGTCTCCTCGCTCCAGGCAGATTACTATGGGCAACAGCAGACTGTGAAGGGTAAGTCTTTCCTAAACAGTCTTACTGAGTAGCTATGTTTTTCACATTTTCAAAATATGTCTTTGCTGTGGAAAGTACCCACCCTTAGAGACTGTTTCTTCAGCTTGTAAACTAGCTAGACGCACAATAATGAAATTGATGTGTAGATTCTTGTGTTGAGTGCAGCGCATTACATTACAATGTAAAGGGTATTAGTATATAATCACCAACATTTATCATATTGAACCACATGCATGACAGGTTTGAGCATTTACAAGATTAACATTATCTGTAATTCTGACATTTTAAGAATATTGCTCATGACAACTAATCACTGTGCACAGACACTATGTACAGAGATTTTTCTATCATCAACACTCTGTATATATATTGCTGAGCATGTTGAAAGTGAGGTTCTGCTTATGTTTTTATTGAATTTTAGAAAAATGTGGATGGCCTTGTCTTGAGCAAACCTTGTAAACCCTGTCTTCTAACCTGTTTGAGAAGCTGCAAGTTGAGGCACAACACCTGTTGCTTGCGGCTAAGCATCGGAGTATACCTGTAGGAAAGAGGGGTGTTATGTAGTGAGGCTGGGTAGACGTCACTATGTAATACTCTCACAATACTCCAAATATGTTCCTTGGATTCACAATGATTACTCCTCAGCTTAGTCCAGGTATTGTGACAAAGCGCAGTCAAGCTTTACTAGAGGAACATGTGTTAAGAATTTCAGAGTAACAACGTGGACAATAAGTAATTGTCACGACTCAAAACAAATTCAATACCAATTTATAAAAATAAAGCAGATCTTTATATGAATTTAGGCACCAAAATGAAGACAATTGTATGAGTATAACTGGAATTATTGATTTTATAAAGAAAAGTGAATCATTGCAAATCAATTCTGCAAAACTTTAGCAATGTGGTCAATACTAAAAAGCACTAGTGCTAATCGGTCACTTGCAGGCCGAGTTGACTGGAACCCACTAGGGGTTAAGGTGATGTGGGCCCCAGGACGAGGCCACGACAATCAATTAGATTTTCCCTGGCTTGTAGGATCCTGATGCAGATTTGCTGTGGCTGTCCCCTGTGCTGAAGGAGGAATAACAGAGCAGCTGGTTTCACTACATACATGGCGCTGGTGTGAAACCGGGTGTAAAAAGTCAACAAGTGCAATTCCCTCATGTTGCAGCATCGAGTAAAGGTAGTGGTAGCCAGACTGGCCACAAACAAGCCTTGGCAGCTGTAAGGTCAGTGAGAAGTTGTTTCGACGTCGGAAGGAAAAAGGTAGCCACTTGAAACTTGCCGGAGTCAGGACTACATTTCTCACAGTACACTGGAGCATCTACATTTGACCAATCCCTCGGAGGGCCATATGGCCAGTAATTCTCTGTTTCCGGTATGTTGTGGTTACCTGTGGAACACAGGAGACTAGTACCACTAGCCCAAGAGAGTCTGGAATTGCCTCTAGCTCTCAAAGGGGTCCTTATGGCTGGGGGAACCTGTGTTTGGTCGGGGATGAGTTTCAGTCACGTATTGCCAGGATGATTGCCACAGTTGCAGAGTATCGTGCCTTTATTTTGTGCAGGTTCTGTTGTCGCAGAATCATGTCTCTTCTTTGTTCTTTGTTGCAATTAAGTTCAGAACTGAGGTTCTGGTGCCAGTGGTGTCCCTTAAATCCGAGATACAGGGACGTTAGAGGTGAGCATGCAAATAGCTAACGGAATACTAGTCCCAGTGGCTAATCCGCCCATGAGGTGACCACATTTGGGGGTGTATGTCACCTTTTCTACCCAGAACGCTCTATTTTGCCACTTTTAAAAATAGCAGAAACCTTCTTTAGCTGTCCAGACCAGGGAGCCCAGCCTAGGGGTGTGGCTAGCTTTCTTGGATCATACGCCTCCTGACTACATAATTTTCCTGTTGTCTCACTACAAATGTGCCCTTGGGGCAGAGGGAGGGCTGTTTACTCCTTTGGGAGGCAGCCTGGTTGCATATCAGAGGTGGTGTAAGCTTTGAAGCTCACCGCCTTGATGTGTCACTTCACTAGCCATCCTGTCAGGGAGTGAGGTGTCACCTCCTTCCCATTGAGCCCATTGTTTCTGACTCATGGAAGAGTGTTCACACCTCCTGTCAGGTAGTCAGATTCCTGTCTTGCCAGCATCAGCTACAGGCTGTCAGCCAAGTCACAGGAAAAGATGGGGCAAACAAACGGAGAACCTCTAAGGTAGCCACCTGGGTGCATGCCACATCAACTCTGACAAGGGAATCATGTTAGGAGTGATAAGGCAAGTTGTTTGATACGAAACATGGGTGTCAGCCTATGTTATCCTATGGACAGCTGATCACTTATAGTAGCCCTCAATGGAAAGAGGCCACTATAGAGACATATAAGCTTGCACTTGTATGTCCACACCAATAATATAACACATCCTTCTGGTCTCAGGAGGCCTTCTTTAGGGGTGACTGGCATATCTTAAAAATAGTACTTTAACCTTGCCATACATGGTGAGGGCAAATATGAATTAGAGCAGTTTGCACTGCTCCTGCAGTCTGCAATGACAGGCCTTCTGTCTTCTGTTTACTTGGGTAACTCAGGGTAGCACAACCGGGGCATCAGGCCCCGGTGACCCCTTTAACTCCCATGTCCTGGCTAACACTGATACCATTTACTAGGGAATTATAAGGGTGTTAAAGTCCTTGCCAATTGGGGTTACCAATTCACATGTATCTGTTTTAGGGAGAGACCACTGGCACTGGGGCCTGGGTAGCAGGCTCCAGTGCACTTTCAATAATAACCATTAGCATTGGGGCAAAACGTGGGTGTGGGGTGGTGACCATACAAAATGTGCACTTTTCTACAATACCTTTTCTATACCCCTAGAAATCAGTGTATATAAATCACTCCTTTATGATTGTGTTTTTGTAGTTAACACAATGAGGCTGATTGGCACTGACGCTATTGCTGTGCCGCACACAAGCATGACAATCTGATTGATATGCAATTATTTTCTTCCAGTTTATCTCTTGACTTTTTACAGGTGACTACAATGGTGAATTTGTTCCTGCAGAGGGAAAATAATAAAATTCTGGTCCTGGCGATTGCCCCACACGTCATTGTAGGGTTTCCAGATTCGCAGAAACATCTGAACCCCATCATCACTATTGGGTTGAGGTCACACTCACCTTGTTTCTTAAAAATATCCCTCAGGGACATACAATACAGTCTTGATTTGGTGCACCAAGAGGTATTTTTAACTTTTGCACTGTCCTCATTATAGACTCTGCCATGCTCACCCACACCTTACAGCTCATATAGGGCCCTACACTGAATAAAAGAACAATAGTGTCCCACCCTGGTTAGGAGAGTTTTAGCCTACCCAAGGGTGGGTAAGGGTTTTTGTAAGTTAGGCTCAGATTTTACACACACAAAACCATAGAACTTCAGCAGTTATAGTTATCTTTAGTAACAATTACTTGTGCACTTAGGTAACTATAATCTACGCCCCCACCATGCTTAGTTTTTGCATGAATATTCAATGCAAATCTTGCAGTGATATTTTCAATAATGTCATAGAAGATGTCATGAGTGATGGAATATGTGGGGTAATTAGCAGTGCACAGCAATAGCACGCCTTATAGTTACCTTAGGCCAGAAGTTATAGTTACCTCAGGGCAAAAGTTATAGTTACTTGAGAAAACTATAACTATCACTGCTGAATTCCTATGGTTTTGTGTCAGTAAAATCTGAACCTAACTCTAATGTCCCTCTAACCTTTGTTTTTTTTGTTAATTTCTAAGGTTTTTTAAATTGTATTTCCTAACTATTATGTCCCTGTAACCTTTGGCTTTTTCAGTGATTGCTACGTTTTTTTTATTGCTATTTAGTAAACTTTAACATCCCTGTAACCTTAGCTTTTTTCAATAAATTTCTGTGGCCTTTTAATGCTATTTTCTAACTATAACGCCCCTGTAACCTGGGGAAATGGGTGGGCAAGTGGTTTTGTGGGTGTGTTAGTGGGTATATGAGTGTGTGGTGGGTGTGTCACTGCATGTGTGACTAACTGCGTAAATCTATGAGTGGGTATATGAGTGGCTGTTTGGGTGTGTACATGGGTGTGTGAGTGGGTGTATGAGTGCCACTATGGGTCTGTGTGTGGGTATGAGTGGTTCTTTAGATCTCCGAGTAGGTGTGTGAATGGCTGAATGAGTGTGTAAGAGGTGTGTGAGTGGTTTTCTGGGCTTCTGTGTGGGTGTGTGAGTGGCTGTATTGGTGTGTGAGTGTTTGTGTGGGTGCGCAAGGTTGGTGTGAGTCTGTGTGTGACTGGCTGTGTGGGTCTGTGAGTGGGCATGTGAATGGTTTTGTGGGTCCCTGAGTGGGTCTGTGAGTGGCTCTTCAGGTATGTGAGTGGGTGTGTGAGTGGTTGCACGGGGTGTACATGGGTGTGTGAGTGCCTGGTGGGTGTATGAGTTGTTCTCTGGGTCTCTGTGTGGGTATCTGAGTGGCTGTGTTGATGTGTGAGTGGTTGTGTGGGTGTGTAAGTGGGTGTGTAAGTGAGTGTGTGCGTGTATCTGTGAGTGGGTGTTATTTTTTAAATAGGATCTGGATCCACTGATCCATTGTGGATTGGCACAGGGTCCCACGCTGAGTGCTGTGGTGGATCCGCAGATCTTCGCTTGCCATTAATAGGATATTTTTTGATAATTTCTTTCCCAGGAGGGATCCCTCCCAGACCTCTCTATCTGTTCCATGGGGTCAGGACACCTCTATCTTGACCCATTTTATCCTTTTTATACTCCCCACCCAGGGAACCGTGTCTCAATTAACAAAATGGCCACCACAAATCTTTTCTGAGGTTGTGGCCAGTCAATCACGACATTGATGGTGGCACATGGATCTGCAGATCTGCCCTGGTGGATCCGCGGTGGACCCACATCTCAAGATACTTTTTCTTTAATAACTCAAAAACTACTGAACTGATTTACACCAAATTACATAAAGCACACATTCCATTCAGCAAGTCTGGCTGTTGTCATGTCTCTAATGCGTACAGGAAATTGCATGGGAAAATCGCATGTTGGATCCCCCCTTTTTCTCAACCACCGCATGACAAATGACCCTAAACCTTTCCAGACAGCAGCTGTAGTGACTGGCACACAAGTTTTTAACATTTCGTGAAGATTTGTCAAATGGCGCTAAAGCTATTGGCAAAACTATGAAAACTAGGTCCTAACTATAGCTACCTACTGACTCTGCCCTGTTTTCCTTAGTAGTATGCAAAGGTTTTCCTGTCTTTTCACAGGTCGAATGACAGTTTACCATTAGGTCCCCAAGTGCGTTTCCCACCAATTTTGCTGCTGTATTCTTAATGTAGAGGAATATAAGGACATATCCACCAAACAAAGAAGCACTTACTTCATATAGTTAAGAGAAGAGGAGGCACCCTTGTTTGATGGAGATTCACCTCTTTGTAGTCTTGATCCCTTCTCTAGATGAGAATTCATGTAATCACAGGTTTGTGTTTTCAAGTAACAATCACATTGCCGAAATTACATGCACAAGACCACTGGAGACATTACCTGGCGCTCCTTTACTCAGTTATAGTGTAGAAAATGCTACGAGGTGGCACTTACTAATTAACCAGTAAAAAGTACTCCAGTGCAGTAGACATTTTCTGCAAAACCGTGGAATCTTCTTGGATAAAATGAGGTTCTATTCTGACCCTGATGCTCTTTTCACAGAATCAGAAGCACCTACAAATATAAATATAGCCGGTGCCCATGTTGAAGCTCCATTTCTGTAAAGAACAAATGATCCTAACTTCTTGGGCTTTGTGAAGGCAATGCTAGTGTGTTTTCAAGGCAATTCCACCTTGAAAAATGATCTGAAAACCTTGATGCAGGTGAATGCAATTTCTTCTGTAGAGAGTGTGACAAAAGGGTTTTTTCTTGTCACTTCGGGGTGAGTGCAGAGTCCATGGTTCTCCCCATAAATTACTACAAGTATGCAAATGTTCAAAATCACTTACAAGCTCTGCCCATTTGGCCCCACGCCATCCACCTTAGTAGTAGGCAAAAGTTTCCCAGGTTGATAGACATCGTACCAAAAAGCCCCCCTTGGCGGCCAGGTCCTCTGGTCAACCCTCTCTGCCGTGTGCGGCGGCGATCGGATTTACGTATTGTAATTAAATATTACTTTATGTTAAAAAAACATAGAAATTCAATGAAAAAACAATTGGTTGAAGTATGTTATAATTAGGTTCACGTTTTACACACACAAAACTATTGAAATTCAGCGGCTACAGTTAGAGTTATCCAAAGAAACTGACTTGTGCTCTAAGGTAACTATAACTCGTGCCCTTGCTGTGCACTGCTAATTACCCCACATATACATCACTCGTGACATCTTCTATGACATCATTGATAATATCACTGCAACATTTGCAATAAAATTATTGATGAGAAACCTGTGCATGGCGGGCACGATTTTTTAGTTACTTTAGGGCACAAATTATAGTTTCTTCAGATAACTCTAACTATAATTGTTGAATTTCAATGGTTTGCTTATGTAAAATGTGAACCTAACTATAACATCCCTGGCAGCTCTGCACATTTTCACTCACCACTGCATGAGGTTTAGTAAACTTGAGTCATGGCCTCAGAAAACGTTTGTCATCACCAATATAGGTCACAGCCAGAAAGCATGATGGTAAGTCCTCTCTGTAATTTTTTTCCCTAGTCAAACAATTTCTAGGTTTCGTTTTACATTACATTAGAAGAAAAATTGTATATTGTCTTTATTGAGGTAGCTGTGGATTTATTTGACTTTGCATAGCATACTGCATGCCTTAGGTGCCGAAGCACAACTATCAATAGTGAAACAGGTGCAGTGCCACCGGAACCCATGTTTGTGAGAGGGTCAGAGGCCACTGCACCTCAACTATCACTGCTAGGTCCATTTGCACCCAATTATGCCTGCTAGTTACTACTCAACTCAAGAAGTACATTTGCTTTGCTTGCCTCTGGCAACCATGCCACGTCACTACTCTGGCATCTACTTCTGAGCAAAATAGAGCTGATCCTCAAATAAAAATGAAAAGAGTGACGGAATTCTTAGAGCTGAAAGTGGGTTCGATTATGTGAGATAGGCCAGCCTGCTGGAATTCCGATCCAAAGTCTGGGTCGCTTAGCAAATCCTTCCTGATGTAGTGGCTGCTCTCTTTAAGTCTCTAACTTTAATTGTACAATGAGCCATACAACCACCACACTATGGACAGAACATTTATTTTTTAAGACAAGGGCTTTAGCACTAGGCAAATAGCACCACATGTACATTAGGAAAATAATTTGTGTGATGTAATCCTGAACTAGTGCCACTAACAGTGGCATTGAGAAGAGTGAGTCACGACTTGCAAATCAAGGACAAAATGAACTCCCTAAACAGGCCTTACCCTGATTCTACGTTGTGTGGAATAGAGTGGAGTATTCACTGCATGTGTTATATTCCCCCTATTCAGAGTTGATGAAGCAGTCTTAAACACACTGAATTCCACATCCTTTGCTTTATTTCTGGTCCTTTGCAATGATAAATTCCGGCAGGTTTGACTACGGAACTTTTTCAAGAGAACATGTCAACGGTGTGATATTTGCTTCTCTTTACCCCTCTCTTTCCGGATCTTTTTTCTTATGATATCCAGGCCTGGTTTAGAGTTTGGTGGATGGAATACTCAGTTACAACATGATGGATATCCTGTGCACTGTACTACATGAGGTCCTCCTGAACTTTACATGCGACCCCCTGTTAAACAGCAGCACTGGGCTGCTATTTACTCAACTCAGCGCTAACATTAAAATAATGTTAAATAAACGGGATAGCATTTATTTGAAGGTTAATTGAAGCTAAAGAAAGGAAGTTAGGAGGGTGTCCTGCACTGCTTAACTTTAGAAACATCTTCATGACATTGTGCAATCAAAGTGTAAAATTATGATAAAGTCTGTTCAAAATTCAAATGGTGTATTTCATTAACATGCAGAACAGTTTCACCGTAGTACATTAGATTATACCAGTGCATTGAGAAGTATTTTTTTTAAGTGATAGTTTTCAAACATCAGTTTAGAAACATTCATTCTCCCCCCTTCACCCTGACAACAATGCCTATAGTGAACCAAGAAGCAAGTCAGTTATGTGCACTTTTAGAATTGGCGGTCTCTAGTTGGCAATGGTTTGCACCTTTGTCCAAATAGGGACCCTTGCCTCTAGTCAGGATAAGGGGGATACACTCCTAAAATACCCCCTTGGTAGCTTGGTACGAGCAGACAGACTTATTTCAGAGTCAGTGTGTAAAGCATTTGTGAACACATACAGTAACACAGTGAAAACACTACAAATGGACACCACACCAGTTTAAAAAAATAAGTAATCTTTATCTAATCAAGACCAAACGACAAAACTCTACAATACAGTATCAAAAATCTGGCTCTCGAACGGTAGAACTAACTCAGTTCAATGCAGATGCTAAATGCGACACGTTTCTCTCAAAGTACCTTGGATGCGTCACTCAAGGAAAACAAAATGGTCGCAGGGAAGGTGATGCGCTATTCCTTACACTCAGGGGAGTGGATGCAACTGTTTCTTACTGTAGGCAAAGGTGACAGGAGTAAAACCCATAGACAGAGTTGAGATCTGGGTGTACATGTATTTAGGCAACAATATCTCAACCGGATTTAGTAAGAGGGACAAATAAAGGCGTATGTACGAGACATTGCGAAAACACAAGAAAAAAGGGAAGAGAGACTATAATTCTGGTTTTTTGAAAGTGCATATAGCATCATGTATTTATTTAGAAAAACATATTTCATACAAAACAGTTGGAATAGCACTGTGAGCACGGAATGCGGAGGCAACCCTAGGGGGCTTTGTGCACTAATGATAGTGAAGCAAGGACTGACGGCGCAAGTGACAAGTAGGTATATACAGCGAATGACGCAAGGTGACACTTGTGAAAAAAACAATATATACAAAGACAATGGTTCTTGCTCGATCAATGAGTAATAATTGTTAGTGTTGGGAACCAAAGTTGATAGTGCGCCACGAGTCGCGCTGTAACTGGGTCGACGGCGTTTCGATCCTATTTAGTTCAGGATCTTCATCAGGACCGGGTTGCGAGTTCAGGTAGTGTATTGTTCCGTACGGTCGGCGGGAGGGCGTCCACGGGGTTAGGTTGGAGTGGTACGGTGTAGGTGAACACAGTGGTCCACAGGGGGTAGGTAATACTGATACTGATACTATATGCACTTTCAAAAAAACGAAATTATAGTCTCTGTGTTTTTTTTTTATCGTAATGTCTTGTACATACGCCCTTTATTTGTCCCTCTTACTAAATCCTGTTCCTTACTGCAGCACAGGGGAGGTGATGCGTCACTTCTTTACTGTGTGGGGAGTTGATGCGTCTTTTTCTTATTGAGTTCCGTTAACGATGCAACAAGATGGCGATCCAGTGAGATGTGACAAATATAGAGTTGATGCGGTGCGACGACTCGGTGCGATGAGTGCATGCCCGGCGGCCTTGCGTCGGATTCGCTGCGCCGATCTTCTCATGCCACGACAGGCGCTGTGACTCGCTTCTTCGGTGATGTGGCAGCAATGGAAGCGGCGGCGGCGATACGCATCCTTTGTGATGGGGCGGCGACAGCAGCAGCAGCGACACTCTTCCTTTGCGATGTGGCGGCAACAGCTGCAGGGGCAGCACGCTTCTTCCTTGTTGCGTTGACTTTCCAGCTCCCAGTGACAAACAGTCTCTAAAGGTCCTAAATAGCAGCAGGCACCTTTCTGCAGGATATAATTCCCAGCAAGGAAATTCAGGGGAGCTGGTGGTGAAGTCTTTGTGTCCCTAAGACTTCAGAACAGGAGGCAAGCTCAGCTTCAGGCACTTGGATATCTTCCTCAAGATGACAAACCAAACACAGCAAAGTCCTTTTCTCCTTTACTTGGCAATGAAGTAGCCACTGCAGGCCAACCCCAACAGAAAACAACACAGGGGTTGTAATCTTCCTTCATCTTCTCTGGCTATTCTCCTTGGCAAAGGTTCTTCTTTATTTCCCAGAAGTGATCTGAAGTTCTGGGGTCTGGGTCCCCCTTTTTATACACACAAATCCTTTGTCTCTGAAGGCAAAGAGTGGCTGTACACAGCCAAAACCAGTTCTGTCCACACTGGTGCAGCTTCCTGGCAAGAGGCGAAGACAGCATTGTTGAAAGCAGACCTGGCCCAGGCAGGTGAAAGGAAATCTCCTTCCCCTACTCTAAATTCAACCCAGGTCCCATTCAGCCCAGCCCTGACTCATCAGACTACTGGAGTCGCAGCCCTCTCCCAGCTCCTCTCACTCAAAAGCCAGACATGCAATACACAAACCTAGCAGAGGCATACTGGATGGGCAGGAAAGAAAATACCTACTTTCTAAAAGTGGTATTTTCAAACACAGAATGTTAAAATCACCTACACTAAAAGATGCACTTTAATATTCTGAGTTCACGCATACTAAACTTTATTTTCCTATCTTGTTCCCTGGGTCAGTTATGTTTCAAAGATGTTACAATCAAACTGTCTAATCTGGCCTATGGGAAGAGATAGCCTTGCAATAGTGAAACACGAAATTGGCAGTATTTCACTATCAAGACATGCCACACACATCAGGGGATTTCCTACCTTTCACATACAATGCACCCTGTCCACAGGGGTACCTTGGGCCTACCTTAGGGGTGACTGAAAATGTAGAAAAGGGAAGGTTTAGGGACTGGCAAGTGTGTGCACTTGCCAAGTCGACATGGCAGTCTCCGACTGCACACAGGCTCTGCAATGGCAGGGCTAAGTCACCTTTTACAGGCTGCTTCTGTGGGTGGCACAATCAGTGCTGCAAGCCCACCAGCAGCATTTGATTTACAGGCTCTGGGCACACATGGTGCACTGTACTAGGGTCTGACAAGTAAATCACATAACCAATCATGGAGTCACTAATCCATAACAACAATTTAAACAAGGGAGCACTTGCACTTTCGCACTGAACAACAGTGGCAAAGTGCCCTAAGCATCTAGACCACCAAAAACATAGGAGGCAACAGCAAAAAACGGAAGGGAGACCCACGCCAATGGTGCCAGGTCTAACACGCACTCTTTGGGTGGCCTGGGTTTCTATTATACATGAACAACATTTTAGTTTCATAAATCAAACACAAGAGAAGGTTTTCTACAGCACACATTCTGAAGTCAGGTATTTGAGGCCCTCAGAAGTGATAATTAATAAAAAGGAGGGAAAATGAACTAAAACAATTGCCTAAGATCCCACAATTTGGTTAAGTGGCGCAGTGGACACTTAGGGCCTCATTTATGGCATGCACAGCACAGCAAGGCACCTTACTGGGATGCCCTACGCCAAAGTGAAAAAGCAGTAATGCACTGCATTTAAGCAATACAGTTCATTCCTGTCCTTTCTGCTTGCACTGGTGCCCTTTTGGCAGTCTAGCGCCAACCTATGCACCCTTGCACAATGGTGCAAGGGTGCATCTTTTGCAGGCAGGGGCACCTTCCTGCACAAAAACAATCCTACAAGGCTGAATGTAGCACACATGGAACGAGGAAATAACGAGAAGAAATTAACATATTTCTCCTCATTACGCCTCACCTCTGGAGGCATACGGATATAAAGCTTCCCCAGGTTTACATCACTTTGTAAATCTGGGGCAATGTCAAATTTCATGGGTGTTGCATGTGAAAATCTCCCGGGCACAGAGTAAGGCAACGCAGCGATTTTTCCCGTGTCGCCTTACTCATGATTTATGAGGCCATTCAAAGCCACGCAGGGTGGCTTTGTGTGGCTTCATAAATCTTTGTGAGAGCCCTGTGTCTCAGATGTACCACTCTACGTGCTGCATAAGTGACACAGGGCTCTCATAAATCACCCCCTAAATGTATACACTTCACTTTCCCTACAGCCACCTTGCCACCATCCCACCACCAGCCCACCACTGGAATCAATGCGACCCTCTGTCACATCACAGACCTAACTTTGTGACCCCTGGGAAAATGTTGGCAAGGACCCATGTGTTATATGATATAACACAAATGTAATACACTTGGAATGTGGCGGACATATATAACTGGGATAGGATATACTGAAAATGTAGTACACTTGGAATCAGTGGTAGAAGTGGGCGGGACGGAAGGGCATGGCGTGCCCCTACTTCTGAAAATTATTTAAGTCCGTTCCCCTACTTCTTACATTCAAAAAAGCAGTCCGGGATGGCAAGAATAGTCCTACTTAAAAACTATCACTTTTTTCACCCAGATTCCAGGGGCTGCTCGCACTTCTCTGTTAAACTCCAGAGGCTGCAGCAGCCCCTCCCTGCGCTCGCACAGAGGAGGGCAGGCCCATTGTCATTCTGATTGAGGCAGATTATCCCCATTCCAATGACAATGCACCCCCCCCTCTCAGTTGGTGATTACAGAGGAGCTTTCCCCAGACAGAGTACTGTGGGGAGCTTGACACCTTGTGTAATTTGTCAATGTTGTACACAGAGTGAACTGGCAGGAGCAGTGACTGGACAGAAGAGACGACAGGAAAGGAGAGGTACTAGGGCAGGAAAGGTGACCAGGCAGGAGAAGTGACGGGGCAGGAGAAGTGACGGGGCAGGAGAAGTGACGGGGCAGGAGAGGTGACGGGCAGGAGAGATGACGGGGCAGGAGAAGTGACGGGGCAGGGGAGGTGATGGGGCAGGGGAGGTGACGGGCAAGAGAGGTGACGGGGCAGGAGAGGTGACGGGGCATGAGCTAGAGCGGTAACCGGGTGAGAGCGGTGAAAGGACAGGAGCGTTGAAAGGACAGGAGCAGTGAACGGGGCAGGATCAGTGAATAGGACAGGAGGAGTGAACAGGGCAGGAGCAGTATACGGGCAGGAGCGGTGACGGGCAGGAAAAGTGACGGGGTAGGAAATGTGACGAGGCAGGAAAAGTGACGGGCCAGGAGCAGTAACGGGGCAGGAGAGGCAACAGGAAAGGAGAGGTGACTGGGCAGGAGAGGTAACTGGGCAGAAGAGGTGACCGGGCAGGAGAAGTGACAGGCAGGAGAAGTGATGGGGCAGGAGAAGTGATGGGGCAGGAGAGGTGACCGGGCAGGAGAGATGATGGAACAGGAGAGGTGATGGGGCAGGGGAGGTGACGGGCAGGAGAGGTGACTGGGCAGGAGAGTGAACAGGGCAGGAGCAGTGAACAGGGCAGGAGCAGTAAACGAGGCATGAGCAGTGAACGGGGCAGGAGCAGTGAACGGGGCAGGAGCAGTGAACAGGGCAGGAGCAGTGACAGGGCAGGAGAAGTGATGGGGCAGGAGAGGTGATGGGGCAGGAGAGGTGACAGGGCAGGGGAGATGACGTGGAAGGAGAGGCAACAGGGCAGGAGAGGTGACCGGGCACAAGAAGTGACGGGCAGGTGACATGATAGGCAGGTGATGTGACGGGTAGGTGAGGTGATGGGCAGGAGAGGTGACGGGGCAGGAGAGGTGACGGGGCAGGAGAGGTGACGAAGCAGTAGAAGTAATGGGGCAGGAGCAGGAGCAGTGATTAGGCATGAGCAGGAGTGGTAACCGGGCAGAAGCAGTGAGCGGACAGGAGCAGTGAACGGGGCGGGAGCAGTGAAAGGGGCAGGAGCAGTGAATGGGGCAGGAGTAGTGAATGGGGCAGGAGCAGTGAACGGGGCAGGAGCAGTGAACAGGGCAGGAGAAGTGACGGGCCAGGAGAAGTGACTGGCCAGGAGAAGTGACGGGCCAGGAGAAGGGAGGGGGCAGGGGAATTGATGAAACAGGAGTGTTAATCGAGCATGAGCAGGAGTACTGACTGGACAGGTGCAGTGAAAGGGCAGGAGCAGGCATTTCCCAGGGCGAATGGAAGGGTAGGGGGTGAGTTTAGTTTGGGGGGACCGGTTTTGTGCAAGTGCAGGAGTTTTAGAAACACTGCAAAGTTCTTTGTATATTCAGCAGGTTTCGGTCAACAATACAAGTGCCAAGATATCTTTGGTGATCAATGTACCTGCTGGAGAGAGATGGGAGCATGTTTTGTCTAGTGGCTGTTTTACTGATCTAAGGTAGCGCAGAGGGGTAATATGCCTGCTGGAGCTGCTTGTCTGCTGATGAGGAGATTGGCCCTGGTTTTCCCCCTTGACCGTCACCTACCCAGCCAGACATTGGGCATTGTTCACCCTTGTCTCCCCGATATTACTCCTTCCTCCACTCCCTCCTACGAATTATTGAAATATTGTTTATGTGTACTGTACCTTACTATGCTCTTGTATCTGATGTAACTTGTAACTAAATGTAAAGCGCTCTGATACCCTCTTGGGTCAAGTTCGCGCTATATAAAACTTTATAAAAATAAATAAATAAAGAACATGTACCATGCATGTACCATGCATATCAAAGAGCAATATGTTATGTGCATAGTTCAGTGGGTACTGCTTTGTGTTCACTTCCCGAATGAAAGGACACTTGAATACATATGGCCTGGCAGTTTGGGCTGGACTGTTCACATTGGGCGCAGGATCAAGACTGATTTGCATATGGCTAGGTCCAAACTGGAATGGCATGGTGAGCAAAAAAACAATGGATTTAGGCCTAGATCTCTGTACTGGGGTGAATGTATGACATTGTTCTGCATTCTGTCGTTCAATTGTTCTTTTTGCATTTGTCACCCTGAGTTGGACAGGTATGCTCAGACATGAGTCCCGTGCTCTCCATGCCACTGGAATCAAGCTATCCTGGCTGATGAGGGCTGAAAGCCCAAAACTGGTCCTAGGATGTTTGTTTCCAGTCCAGGGAGGACCTGGCCTGGCAGTTCGGGCTGGACTGTTTCCATTGGGTGCAGGATCAAGGCTGATTTACATATGGCTGGCTCCAAACTGGAATGGCATGGTGAGCAAAGAAACAATCGATGTAGGCCCAAATCTCTCTACTGGGGTGAATGTATGATATTGTTCTGCATTCTGTCCAACAGTTCTTCTTTTTGCTATATTATGATTGAGCAGCCAGCTGGCTGACATGAATATGAAGGAGCCTTTGTGGGTTTCCGTGAGTCTAGATTCTCCTGAAGAGTCCCTTTCTCTTCTGAGCCCCGCTTAACACGTGTACAGGAGGATCCCTGTATTCATGACCTCAATGTTTGAGACAAAAAATAATCATGGATTTCTGAACAATGAGAGTAAAAGCATTAAGGTAACATGTTGTTCCTGCTTATATTTCCTACGCTTTACATAAACCTGTATTCCCTATGAGTGTTTGCTTTTTCCTGAATTAAACCTCAAATAAACATGTTTATCCATTGTTTTAATTAAATAACGCTATAAGCTGTAACTGGTCAGTAAAAAAGGCTAAACGTACTAAAAATTGGTACGTTTTGCTATTCCTAGCCACACCCCTGACCCCGCCCACTGATTCAATCTTCGGTTATTCCTGCCCCCTGATTCTCCACCCACAGTTCCCCTACTTTTTTTCCCCACTTCGACCACTGCTTGGAATACGATGATCGCTATATCCATTCTACTTCTGTCAATCTATGGATCAGACCTTTAGTCATTGTTTTCCCGTCTTTCTCCCTTTTATTGCCTTTGTCTTTCTCGACCTTGGTCAAAGTGTGATGATGAAAAAAGTTCTGGTGCTAAAACATGATTGACAGTGCCCACCACCTTCACAAATCAAGTACTGCTAACATAAACATGTACCTGTCAGTTCTGATTCATATATACAAAACAGCTAAGCCTCCTACAAACACTTGATGTGTCGTCATTCAGCTTGCTAACTATAAGTTCAACCTCTTCTTAAGAGGACCAATAGAACTTTACATAACTGCAACTGTTCATTACTGCCAAAGGTAATTCGCAGTGAAAAGACACAAGGTCGAGCGCTGATTGGTTCTCGTTTGGTCTGGTCTGCGGCAGGGTGTCATGAGTTGTGATGTGTACAGTAGAACGCACAGGCCCGAAACGCTGCAGTGCTCTGTAGAAAAGTAAAGACCTCTTCGAATCAATCCTCTTTGAAACACTTTAAACAACGCCGTAAACGAAGCACAGGGGAAATATACTCCTCTTACCAGAGAGTAGTAGCCTCTCATTTTTTTTTTACAATCTGCAGCCATTTGAGAGACTGAGGACGTCGAAAAGGGGCATCGAAGGCAATATGTGATTTATCCCAAATAAATACAGCAGTCAGATTAATATCAAACGCGCCCTGAGCCTCGTAAACCCATAAAATGGTCTCTGTGAGCCAAGAGTACGCGGAGGGCTAGTTTAAACGAAAATATTACTGCGGATATTATTGCAAACCTTAAACCATATGTCAGGGAGAGTTGTTGCTGATAGGCGTGTGTTGTGCTTTCCATGGCTGCGATTTGTTCTCAAAAGAACGATTCGAAGTGATTGGCTGACGGTGTATTGTTCCAGGCGGGTCTATTTATTCGCCGAGATTGTATTCGTGGGAGGGCTTCAAGTAGAGTATTCTGACAGTTTGCACGACCACCCACGCAAGTTTATTTGCTGCTGTGCCCGGAAAAAGTGCATTGAATCCCAAGTTTAATGTGCATAACTTGTCAAGATTTACTCTGTCACTAGCAGCGTCAGGCCAGTGTTTTGTTTGCATTCTGGGACCATTCGGGTGTGGGGTTTATATTGAGATAAACGACGCTACAAGTCTCAGAATGCACAAAGAACACCTGGACTGGAGTAGCTACTCACGCATGGACGTGGGGGACTTGGCAGGGCTAATGAGATGCATTTTGACTGACGTACTTGAAGAGTTAATGGATCGGTACGGGGAATTGGTAGGCATGTAGCTCAATTTTGATCAGTTGAAGGTAAATTTCATTCTGAAGGGATGAAACGGAATATGTTAATTAAAGGAAGTTTGCCTTGGTAACCTAAATGTGGCTCGCACAACACAATCGGTAAAAAGGGTGAGCCCCCAATGAAGGAATGGGGAAGCCTTACAGGGCAAACTCAGCTTTTCATCATTCCACAGCCAATGCATTGAGTACTACCACCGATTTGGGCGATGGCAAATCGGCAGAAGACACTACAAGTTGTGATTTGACATGGCCAATATTATATTATTAGCATAAATAATAACATTAAAAAATTGTGTTTCTTAATACTGTATTTTCTTCTCAATTAGCAGCAGCAGTTTTGGGTGCCCTCTCTATATTAAGTTGACGAAGCATATTCCAAACACAGTTACATTTTATTGTTAATTTGTTTGCAAAGATGGCTTTTTCTATTTCCAATGAGGTGAGTAGGAATGGGGGAGGGGTGGGTATGTGCTTTTTCCACTAAAGGAATTTGGAGTTGATCAGTGACAAATGGTGCATTTTATGGGAAATCAATAAACGCAACCGCCCAACGAAGAGATGCGATTTGGTGAAAGGCTTGTGACTCTGTGTGTCATATGTGTATGTATGGAGCACCACTCCAGCCTGTTGGTCCATGTGCAGGCTTTTCTCCCACTGCAGAACAAACGCAACAATTCTTGCACATCCGCTTTAGCTTTAACTATAGTGATGCACTTACCAATAATCAATTAAGCAATTAGTCCGACTACGGCCGAATTATGAGTCTGGTGCTCCAAGGACCGACATACTTACGGCGGCGCAGCAATCGGGGTCTCCTGAATGCCTTATTACAATATGGGCGGTGGGACCGCCACAGCCCTGTCGCAGCCGCCATGGAATCGCTTTTCTCTGGCATTGTAGCTGTGGTCAGGAGGCAGTCATGTGCTTGGCGTAACCACCACTGTCCGCCAAGCACATTAAAGGTTTCTGCTTCACTATGGTTTGGAACTGACATGAAAACCGTGGAGGAGAGGAAATGAAGGGGGGTCCTACAGGGCCCCCTGGTGCCTCATGCCCTGTGGATGAACAGAGGGGGGGGGGGGGGCACAACAAGTGCCCCTCTGCGTGCATGCACACCAGTTCCTGCGCGGCATGGAGTTTTGAGTCCATGCTGTGCTGGAACTGTTATTGGTGTTCCCATTGCGGTGCACATTTTCAGGGCACCGCCGTGGGAATGACAAAAACAAAGCCTGCTAGACAGGAGGAAGCTCCTAATCTGGCAGGCTGTCTGACCATGGTTTTGGTGGTGCAGCGGTCATTAATCAAGCCCACACTGGCATTTTGGACCAGCCTCTCTGAAACTGTCCTCCTGCATGATATACTTTGCCAATCCTGGCAGCGGTCAACTTCACAGACATGTGGGCTGCACAATACAAACATATTGCCTAAGAGGACAAAAAAAAGAACAGCATTGTGTATCTCACTGATAGGAAAGCTTGTCAAACAAACCACCGTCAAGGACAGAACTAAGAGAACATGGATTAGTGTGTAATGCTGCCGTAGAAATGCTATTATGCTCTTCCTAAAAGTGTACGCTCACACCCTGGGATTGCATATTATTAGAACATTGGAATGTCGGTAGCTCCATTGAAAACAATGGAGTGCTCTGGGCTTATAATGGCTGGTATAAGCTTTGAGCTCCAACATTCCAATGTTTCTTTGTTCACAGCTCTGGCTATGAACGAAGGCTTCAGGGAGCCTGAGGGATTCCAATCCCCCCACGCTCCCATAAGGTTTTTTTTTGTTAGAACAATCTGCCCTCTAGTGGCATGATGTTCTAATAGCCTTATAGCCCTTCGTAGCTGGGCTATACCGTCTATTAAAGTCCCTCTCCCTTGTTAAAGGCCCTCGCCTTCGGCTCAGGCCTTTAACGCTGGAGAGGCCTTTAATAGCTGGTATAGCCCTCTACGGCGGGCCATAAGGCTATAGTATAGGACTTGAAATATACATGTCATTCCTTATTTCATATAGCTCGAACATCAGTCAGTTATTTGCAGTATATTATGAAATCTGGGCAATGTGTTTTGGGGATTTTCAATGCCACCAAGCCCTTGTGGTTGTAGCACATTCTATAAACCAGATGACTTAATAGAATGTAATTTTTGCTTCAGTAAAGCCATAAAATTTGCACAAAGTCAAACCTTCAAACCGTCTCATCCTAATGACATTTGGTAATATACATAATGTCACCACTATCAAAGCCTTAATTCATAAGGCGAATTGTTAGGTTGATCAGGACCAAACCGGCACAGTGATTTATGTGGATAAAAGTGGCTTTAATACACATTAATTTGATCAGCACTTGCTTATTTATGCACCACGCCGACTCTCCCGAGCCGCTCTCCCTGGTCCACAGCGGGATATCCCGTTTGTGTGGAAGGATGTACTTCCGGCAGAAAGGAGGTCAGCGCTCTAGCTTCCACCCCACTCCTACTGCAAAAACTCCTGGTCGCCGGAGCGCGCAGCGGACACGCATTGATTGTAGCAAAGGCATTTGGCATCAGGCACTAGCTGCTTTCCCTCCTACGACCAGTCACCTTCAGATCTAACTCATGGTGAATACTACAGAGGGGGGCTAATTTTTAATTGATTATTTGTGATTTGTGTATTTTCCTAAAGCACTTTGAATTGAACTTGCGAGCTATTATAGAATTTTTAAACTCGCCTACCTGCACCACGCTGGCTCTCCTGAGCCGCTCTCCCTGGTCCACAGCGGGATATCCTGTTTGTGTGGAGGGAGGTACTTCTGGCAGAAAGGAGATCAGCGCTCTAGCTATCATCCCACTCCAAGTACAAAAACTCATGGTCACCGGAGTGCGCAGCGGGCGTGCAGCGGGCGCGCCGATGGCGCGCTAAAGGCAAGCCTGTCTGCGCCCATCCGCGCCCATCCGCGCCCATCCGCGCCAGGCTGCCACTGCCGCCAGCCGCCAGTGACCCTGCCCAATTAAGCCCAGACCAGCACACAAACTCCCCTATTCAAGGGCAGAGCTGTTGCTTATCGGAGGACACCATCACCACTCCCCCCACTATTTTTACAATAAGGGCCCACCCCACCTGCAAGACCTAGAAGGGTTCTTTTCATGCTTACACTGAAAATATCAGAGCACAAATTGCGCTCTAACACAGCATGAAGCATATCCCCTAATCCCATGCCCAAAGCAGAACCTAGGGGGAAAAATAAGTGG
This sequence comes from Lissotriton vulgaris, assembly GCF_964263255.1. Lineage (NCBI taxonomy): Eukaryota > Metazoa > Chordata > Amphibia > Caudata > Salamandridae > Lissotriton > Lissotriton vulgaris. The sequence goes on from NC_141696.1 coordinate 894,858,706, forward strand.
AAACCTAACCCCAATCCCTCACGAAAAGCCTCCCCCCCTCGGATAAACCGGAAAGGCTTTTGGGGAAATTTAAGATCCCTACCAAAGCACACAATTGAGATATGGGACTTATTGGATACCAACTCTCCCAATGTAGGCTTTATCACCGAGATTTGGTTAAAACCTGCCAACACCTCAACAATCACCATTGCCCTGCCAGAAGGGTATAGGAACCTCAGACTTGACAGGCAGCTTAAAACCGAAGGAGGGATTGCTATCATTTACAATGACAGGACAAAACTCTCCATTCTGGAACAACGCTCAAATGGACAGATCGAGATCATGATATTCAGATTAGATTTCTCACCCCAACTCAACTGGAAGGGGGCACTGGTGTACCGCCCCCCAGGACCCCTAGCTGATTTCTCTCTCTTACTAATGGAACTAATAACCCCAACGTGATCTCCTCTAGTAACTTTATGCTAATGGGAGACTTTACTGTTAACAGTGAGAACCTTGACAAGGCAGAAACTGTGTCCTTCCTCTCAGACCTTGCCACACTAAACCTTAATAAAATCAGCAGTGGCCCGACTCACACAGCAGGACATGCCTTAGATATAGTCTTCTCTAATTCCCCCTCCTCACATGCGAAGCCTCAAACCCAGTTAGCTGGTCAGACCATGCTATTATTAACTTTCAACTGGAGGGACCCAGAGAACCACAACGGCCCATTCCGCGAAAACAATCCCTCTACTGACAATGGCATAAAGTCAACCCAGCCACTTTCACATCCACATTTACTATCACCAAAAACTCACCATGTAGCAACACTGAAGACAGCCTAGCCCATTTCAATAATTCTGTCGTAGCTGCCATCGACCTGATCGCCCCAATGAAAACAGGCTCCTCCAAACCCAGAGCTCCACAGACAGCGTGGTTCTCCTTAGAACTCCACAAAGATAAAACCGGATTTAAAAACCTTGAAAGGAAATGGCGCCGCACCAACCTTACAGCCAACAAAAAGAAGTACAAGGCCACTCTCACCCTCTGTCACAAAAACATTAAGTATGCCAGTAAATAACATATAGCCCTTCAACTCAGCCAAGCTGAAAACACCCTCAAAGTCATGTATCAAATTCTGAAAACCTTCACCAATCCCAAAGCTTGTGAATCAGAAGAAATCCCCTCCCAAATGCTATGTGATAACATAAGCAACCACTTCATACAGAAAATTGACAACATATACAACAATATTGTCACTACCAAACCTCCTCCTCCTCAAGTTCCTCCCTGGACACCCCCCATAGCCATACACTTAATACCAATACTTTATTGAATTTCTCCCCTCTAACACAAGAGGAAACTGAAATTATAATGAGCAAAATAAAATCCGGATCCCCACTTGATATCATACCTGCCAAAATCATGGCATCTCTATCAAAACAACCATCCAAACCCATCTGCTCCCTTTTGAACCAATCTCTGACAGAAGGTCACTTACCCCCTCATGGAAGGCCGCCCAAATCATCCCCATCCGGAAAAACACCAAACTTCCCACTTAGAATCTCTCGACCCTCCGCCCCATCTCCCTCCTCCGTTATTTGAGCAAAGTCTTGGAAAAGCACGTCAATAAACATCTATCCGACCATATCGAAATGACTGGCTACCTGGACCCGGCCCAATCGGGCTTCCGTCCAAAATATAGCACTGAATCGGCCCTAGTGGGCGTCACCGACACCATCAGGCTCACTTTAGATCAGAACCAGCCCACCCTTCTAGTGCTATTAGATCTATCCGCCGCTTTTGATACGTCGATCACCAAACTTTGCTCTCGAGAATTAGGGAAGCAGGGATTGGGGTAGTGGACCTGAAATGGATGATCAGCTTCCTCTCCAACCGCTCCCAGACCATCAACCTTGGCCCTTTTTGATCCAATCCTCAAGAAATTACCAAGGGGGTGCCACAGGGATCATGCCTGAGCCCAACTATGTTCAACATATACATAGCCCCCTTGGCAACTCTCTTGAGGAACTACAGATGCTTCCCAATATCCTCCTACACGGACGACACCCAACTTACCTTCTCTTTTAACAAAACCTCTCAGACCGCTCAATCCACCTTCTCTTCCGCCATGTTGGCAATATCATCCTGGATGGAAAGCAATTTCCTCTGGCTGAATGCCGGAAAGACTGAGGTTTTACTCTTCGGAGATGCCCCCCTCCTATGGACACCCCACTGGTGGCCCTCAGAACTAGGCAATCCACCCATCCTAGCGACCACAGTCAAGAACCTCGGAGTGTACCTCGAACAGACCCTCACTATGAAGAAACACGTTACACACACTGTAGGCTCATGCTTTCACATCCTAGGCCTACTAAGGAAAGCTTTTCCTTACTTCCCCGACTCTATCAGAAAGACCCTGACTCAGACCTTGGTACTGAGCAAGCTAGATTACTGCAATGCACTTCTGATCGCAGCGAACAAGTCCTCTTTAAACCACCTACAGATGATACAAAACACCGCCGCCCGCCTGGTCCTAAATGCCCCCCTCAGATCAGCCTCTCTCCCTCTCCTCCACCAACTACATTGGCTGCCCATAAGACAACGCGTGACATTTAAGATCTGTTGTCTCACACACAAAGCAATATGGGGAAACGGACCCTCCTACCTGGTGGAGAGGCTCCACCACTCCACTCCACATCGTACTCTGCCCTCTAGCTCTAAATCGCTCCTCAAAATCCCCAGGTTAAAAAAGCAAGAACTGGAGGCAAGTCCTTCTCCTACCAAGCCCCACTCATTTGGAATCAACTTCCTCTTGCCTTAAGGCAATGCCTGGACCACTGGAAGTTCAGGAAAGTCCTGGAACATGCTCCTCTCTAAGTCTCAAGCCCCCCTAATGCATATCCCGAGCACTGAGATACCCTCCTGAGGGTAATTCAAGCGCTATACAAGACAATACATTAAATCAAATCAAATCAAATGGGCCACTGGCACGAAACTATGAAGGGTGCACATGACACATAAGCACCAATCGCAAACAGATGACCATAACCTCTACATCGTAATCATCAAGGGGAACTTTGTGCAAGCAAAGGTACAGCAAATGATAGAGCAAGCATTGAAAATGGGTCGACAGCTTTAGCTGGGTAGTAAAATATCAAAATTAAGTCTTGATATGCGTGCCTAGTATCCTCCCAAGGGACATCAATATGTTCAGAATAGAGCATGCCTACCCATTCTGTAACACTGAAACATTGAGGAATTACTGGAGCAGCTGGGAATGATACAACCAATTCCCCTTATAATTCTCCTTTCATTTGAAGTGCCACCAAGACATTTTTGGCTGTTACAGCATTAAAAATGTAACAGAGGGTCTGTTACACAGGAGACAAAAAGCTGCCTGAGGTGCACGCCGAGTGGTGAAGAGATTATGGAGTGGGCAGGTATGTTGGGAGTTGGGTTTCTAGATTAAAGGGGCACGTACAACACACTGAGGTTCTGTATATTAAGAACGCAGGAATATGTGCAAAGGTTTTTTCACCCGTTGGGAGAGAGAAGTGAATGCAGTGATTTCGCGAAGGAAGGGAGGAGAGAGAGAGTTAGAATTTACATGTTATCAAAGATGAGCAGGAGTAGTTCAACAGAAGTTGGGAGAAGAATGGGATTCGGTAGACAGGTGTAAGAGTCAGAAGGACTGTTGTATGAGGGAAAGTTTAACACCAGAGGGAACGTGGGATGATATATGGTTTATTGTAATTTTATTCTGTTTGGGGAGGGAAGAACTATGGCTAGAGGGTCACGGGGATGATCATTTGGTCTTGTTGTATTTATTTACTTTCAATTGACTGTTTGAGCACAAAAGGATATATCCGCAAGATGAAATACAGATTTATGTGATTACTGTTGATAAAGGTACAATTTAGTAATGATGCACTTTCTGAAGTTGTTGACTTGCAGTTACCCCGAAGGAGGGCTGGAAATAAGCCCGAAAAGCATTGGGTTTCTAATAAAGACATGCTGCTCTGAACTATTCTGTGTATTTCAATCGTATTTTCGAAGAGGTCTTGATGGGCACACATGAACATGAGAAGCATCCAAAATACATCATGTTATATGTGTGGATAAGAAAAACAAGATGAAGAAAGTTTTACAAATATTGTGCACTGAACTGGATTAATTTTGAACAATGTCAAATGGTGAATCATTGGTTGGATCTGGCATCCATCTATGCAGTGCTTCTGGAAGTGGAGCATGGACCACGGGCTCCCCACAGCATTGTACTTATCATGGTGCATTCAGGGAAAGTCACAGCCCAGTTCCGGATGCAACTCGTAAAGTTTGTCAAAAAAATGGATTACATTGAGAGAAATATGGCGTGCATACCATCTCTTATTATGGGTGGAATGTGCGACATCTTTGGTGTTCCCACAGACCTTGTAATTTCAATTGGGTTCTTTAACTCCAGTTAGCGGCCTAATTGAAATTACAGGGCCAGGTCAATACATGGGGTCCAGTAAACTCATCACATATCTAGCCCCTGGTGCCTCTGCATCAGTTGCACTAATAGATTTGCAGGTGAATGTTATATGCCCTTCCAACCCCTTCCATTCACCCCTACTATTAAAGCCAAAACAACAATCTTCCTTTTTGAGCATGGTTGTAGCATAATATTATTTCTGCTTTCTTCCAAGAAATTAATGACATCGATATTTGGTTCAGGTGAAACTGTGCAAGGGACTGAGATGACCATGTCAAGCATATCTCCTATGTAGAGTAACCCAGGTGGCCGAGGACATTGGTCATGTTTGTTGTGTCTACATGTGTGTCAGTGGTCACATGCTCTGTACTCACCCGTGGCTTGTTAATTTTTTTTAGAACGCAAACCCCACAAAAATTGTATCAGCGCGTAATTTAAAGATCAGCTCATGAAATCAATCAATATACCAAGAAACCATTTGAATAGCTAATAAACCATGGAACAATGGAAGAGAAAAGGTGAGGCCTAAGGTTGGCTAACAATGGTGTCATTGGAGTTCTCAGCTGGTGGAAAGGGAGCAAGGGTGTAGGATAAAAGGGTGAGTGAGGTAAGGGAAGACTCCCCAAAGAAGCACTGTCAAACATGTCTCAGGCTGGCCACAGAGGCATGCTGTGCAGTTTTAAAACTGCTATTTTGCCTTGGAGAAATTAACCTTTGGCTAAGCCTAAACCTTCCATTTTAATACATATACTTCAGCCCTAAGGTAGGCCTTAAAGGCTTATAGGGCACGGTATATGGCTTTTACAACGTAGTGGACTTAAGCTTTACATGTCCTGGCAGTTAAAAACTCCCAAAGTAGTTTTTACCTTTTGAAAGGCTAGCCTCCCAAAGACTGACACTGGTTTACCTTATTGAATTTAATAAGAGATATTATCAGTTTGGGAAATGCTAGAGAAATACTTCTTTAACTAATTTGAATTATAATTTAAAATCCTCTTTAATGGTAAAGATGGATTTTAAATGACTATTTGGAATATTCCTCATTTTCAAAGTTGAAACTTTTCTACCAAAACCAAAGTTTTCTGCCAATTACCAGGGTCACTTGACTGTTAATAGCTAAGCTGTGGTGTGATGTGTATTCCTTGCAGAAAAGGGCAAAAAAGAACGTGGGTGTGGGGAAGGGTGTTCCTCTCCTAAGCAAGGTGGCCTGTGAAGTGTACCTAGTCCTACTTGAGCTTCAAAAGTTAGCGTGATGGCAGTACCCAGGGCATTCCTGACTGCAGAAGATGCCTGCTGTGTCACTGAAATATACAGTGCCACTGCTAAATGCAAGACACACCTGCCCTATGTTTCCCCTGGGTTTGGCTCCAAACCCAGGGGAATTAAACAAAACAAGCAGTTCTAGGGATATACAAAGGAGAATTGCACACACACACACACACACACACCCGCACACACACACACACACACACACACACACACACACACACACGCAGGCTAGCACTGGGATAAAAGTGGCAACCCTGAACCGCTCTTCAAAACACTCCTGGATTCCAAAATATTCAGAAGAAGGACTGCACTGCTGTATAAAGATGGTATACTGAATCTGCTTGCCTCGAACCCAGGACCCCAGAAAGACTCCAAAGGACCTTTGGCTGACCACCTGTTTGAGCTGTTTGATCTACAGGGATGCAACATACTTCCAGAGGCTCTTCCTGCTTTTCACCTGACCAATACCACCTGGATGTGACCTGGTCCACTGTGCTGGCCTCCGTGGGAGTGAGACCTGATTGCCCAAGTGCTGTCCTCAAGGTCCTAGATCCTTGGCTGGAGTCAGAGTGTACTTCACCCTGCCTAACAGAAGGTTCCATCAGATCTGAAGTGAAGCAGCGCAGAACCCCGCAAAGCCGAGCAGCTACATACGAATGCTCCACTGGAACAGGTGTGAATCAACACAGAGCTCCACAGATCTTTGCCTTGCATTTCGAAAATGTCCTGAAGGATAGGATAAACCGCTTTTCAAGAGCCTTCCAAACTATAAATTGGTCCACCTTGCCCAACCTTAGCTTCATTTTTCAGCACCTAGTCCCACTTGCCTTTATATATATTAGGTTTTGTTGCCTTTTGACTGTGCCAGCAGCTTCAACCAAGTGAGCAAGGTGGGGAAATCAATCGCAATCCTAGTAATCGTATAGGGTAGCTGAATCTTTAAATAGGCTTTACATAATTTTCTTGCTTCCTTTTTTTTGCAGTTTTCTGAGGTTCAAGGAACCCTTTGGGCCCACGTAGTTTAGGATTTACTTCAGATTTGCCATCTATGGATTTTAATTCCTAGACTATGGGTAACATTTCAATATATGCCCAACAGTACCCTTGGGTACTTCCTTCAATAATTCAATAATCTCTTGAATTATTCACATTTAATGCTTATAAGCTACAGCTCAAGTTGTATCATTGACCCTCTTGGAAGATCTAACCATGACTTTCAAATATTCATTTCTATTATTTCCAGGAGTTTAATATCTTTCTCAACCAGGATTACTGAACCAGCAGTACTCTAGTGATTTTCAGATTATACATTTCTTTTAACACCTCTACTGAGTTGTGGCCTAATTCCTTTTCTAGTGTAGTAAATTCAGCAGCCACAGCTTTACTGTTCTGCCCTGTCCACCGTGCTCTTTTGGCCTACACAATGTAGTTATATACACTGCCCAGGTTTCTTCTCCTATAGGACTAGTTGTTATCCTTTTTATTTTCCCCAAGGTTTTCCCTATCAGACTCCAAAAGGTTTTTGTCATATTCTACCTTACGGCTGTATTAACTGCTATCCATATCAATTTTTCCCCTTTCAGACCATCCAATTTGCCTTACTCCTCTAGCTATTTTTATTGCTCCCTCACTTTCAAGCAGGACAAGTCTGTGGACTTTCCTTATCTTCTTATTTAAGTTGGCTTTTGCTATTTTCATAGTCTGATTTCCTGGCCATAGAGGATTTGTGCACCTGGGTCATGTCTAAACTATTTTTTATTTTCTGTATCAAATTACCATAAGCTTGCAGAATCCTTTTGGAACATACAAATGCCAATACTGACTTTACTTTACCAATACAATGATTTCTGTTCGTGGTCACAAAACTCAATTACTGTGGTCACCATTTATTTTTATTTTTATTTATGAAATACTACATCATTTTGCATGATACTATAATAAACAGAGGAACAGCATCATCATAAAATGGATAAATTCACATTCATTGTGTTACCCACATCAAATAAACAACATAATTACATTACCACAACAGTGAATTGTTCCGTACAACATAACAACGGACAATACAAAAAACATGTGTCAATAAACGTCCTAGTTCTGAACAAATCAAAGTGGCACTATGTGCAGTTGGAGACATTGCGAGAGCGACTGGAGGATCTGTACGACCTTCCAACCAGCAATTGTAAAACATTAAGAGCTTCTAAGAAGACAACAATTCACGAAAGAAATAAGACGTGGAACCACCATTTACATAACTTTCAAGATCAAAGAAGCGCATTGGAAGATAATGTCCAAGCTGTGGCAATAAAATGTGAAACCACAGGGACAAATTCTGCATCCAAAAAATAACTCTAATAAAATTGAAAAAAGAAGAGCTTAATGAACAAGATGATACCAAGCAATTGAAGTGAATTGTCCTGCAGTTCTGGGTCCCTAGGAGAACCCCAAATTGATGCCAGGTTCAAAACGCGTCGGCAGCATAATTAAACAAGGGAGTGTGTAAATAAAGGAAGCACAGGCACACAGAGAATCCTTTAGTGAAATAACTCATTGTACAGATTCCTGATTCAGGCCTTAGATACAGAATAAGCTTACACTCCCACGTCGAAGCCAACAAATAAGGGGGTTTTAGGAGCATCTCATCTCACATGTGCTCCTTTGGTTTTAGAAGTTCAAAACTAGGACATTATTGGCAGATGTTTTTTGTATTGCATATAGTTATGTTGTATGTAACAATTCATTGTCGTTGTAATGTAATGATGTGTTTATTTGATGGGGGTACACAATGAATGTGAATTGATCCATTCTATGATTATGCTGTTCCTCTGTTTATGACAGTTTCATGCAAAATTATAAAGTGTTTCATAAATAATGATGAAAATAAATGGTGATCACAGTAATTGAGTTTTGTGACCACAAATTGAAATCATTGTTTTGCTAAAGTAAAGTGAGTATTTGTCATTTGTATGTTCACAATATGTTTAGTGGCCTAGCCTTGCTGACGTTAAATAGGCCCAACTCCTTGTTCTTGTCGACTTTCTAAAAGTCACATTTTCAGAATTGCACTCTAAAATCTGACTTTACCATTAAAGAGGATTTAAAATTACAATTCATTTGAGTCCAGACATGATATTTATACCTACACCAAATCAAAAGATAGCACATATTAAATGTAATGGTGTAACACAATGTTACCAATTCACTACCAGGACTTTTAAAACTTAAAACTACATGCCCTACTTTTTAAATGCAATGCACCCTGCCCTATGGGTCTTTGGGGCCTACCACAGGAGTGACTTATATATATTAAAAAGGAAGGTTTAGGTCAGGCAAAAGGTTTATTTAGCCAGTTTGAAATGGCAATTTACAATTGCACTACAGGCCGTAGTGGCAGTCCTGAGACAAGTTTTAAAGTGCTACTTTGATAGGTCGCTTAATGAGTACTACAGACCTACTAATAGCATTTAATTTCCAGGTGCTAGGTACATGCAGTACCAATTTACTAGGAACTACAATAAAATAAAATTAAATGTGCCACTTAGGTGTAAACCAATGTTACCAAGTTTTTCGTGCAATCTTAGCGCCGGGACACCCCCGTTGGGGGTAGCCGTGCTCTTAACAAATTTCAATAATAATAATAATAATAATAATAATAATAATAATAATAATAATAATAATAATAAAGGGGAGAGCACACATACTTTAGTACTGGTTAGCAGTGATAAAATGCACAGTCTTAATGCCAACAAAAACTATTCAGGAAAACAGGAGGGGCGAAGGCAAATGGGTTGGGAATGACCCTGCAGAGAGCACCAAGTCCAACACAACACCTATCATTGTTGCTAAGAGCAGGGCCGAACTGGCTACCGGGCAGTTTGGAATGCTGCTGAGCTGTGGGCTGATTTCGTTCATGGAGACCTGCGTGTGCTAAATGAAATTCGTTTTGCTTTAATTATTTCGAAGCACACGCAGGTCTTCATGAACGAAATCAGCCCCTATCGCAGTGAAATCAGCCCCAAGCTCGGCAGCATTCTAAACTGCCCGGTAGTCAGTCCATCCATGGCTAAGAGTTACTAAATAATGCTCTTGTACATTGACCTGCTTAATAATTTCATCACATGATCATCAAAAGTAAACCCAACTGTACATTGAGACTTGTCGCCAAAATGTGATCATTTAATTAACTATCGGTGAGTTTCAAATGACAAACATCGACAATTAGGCAGTCCATAGTTAAACCTCTTTAAATGATAGGAAACATTCACTCACAGTATCAGTGTAGCTCTTTTTGATTTGTTCATTTTTATATACTTTGATTCAAAGATACTGCCTATATTTGTTGGCTAATTTGATAGAATGAGTTACTACCTGAAACCTATGAGCTGGTGAGAGTAGTTTGTATTTGAAATAGTTTGCTGTTTTTTCTCAAATATATGCCACTGGGAAGAAAGGTAATGACATTGATGAGCACTAAAACTGGTGCTACTTGTGAAGGCTATGTACTTGCTGTCAAAACCTTTACTCTTACGCAGAATCGCTCCTGAGGCGGAAGCCAGGAGCTAGGCCCCTGAATCTCCTATTGACTCTCTGCTAATTTGCACATTGTTTGTTTTTACGCCTTTACCTGCAAAATACCAACTTTAAAAAAAAAGCCAATTTTAAAAACGTTACTTGTTTACCTAACTTGCACTGTGTATTCAATTTTACCGGCTCACTGTTGGGGGTGTAATACAGCTCGTGTCCAGTTCACCGAGGGCCGAGTCAAGGCTCTACTCGGACTGACACTGCCTACCTGGAGGGCGACGAGTGTGGCCGCCATCTTTGGGGTAGGGGACGGTTGGCGCTCTAGCGGTCGGGCGAATTAAGGCCCGATCACTATAAAGCTCGCCAGCGCCCAGAAACCGGCAAAACCTTTACTATTACGCAGAATCGCTCCTGAGGCGGAAGCCGGGAGCTAGGCCCCTGATTCTCCTATTGACTCTCTGCTAATTTGCACATTGTTTGTTTTTACGCCTTTACCTGCAAAATACCAACTTTTAAAAAAAAGCCAATTTTAAAAACGTTACTTGTTTACCTAACTTGCGCTGTGTATTCAATTTTACCGGCTCACTGTTGGGGGTGTAATACAGCTCGTGTCTAGTTCACCGAGGGCCGAGTCAAGGCTCTACTCGGACTGACACTGCCTACCTGGAGGGCGACGAGTGTGGCCGCCATCTTTGGGGTAGGGGACGGTTGGCGCTCTAGCGGTCGGGCGAATTAAGGCCCGATCACTATAAAGCTCGCCAGCGCCCAGAAACCGGCAAAACCTTTACTCTTACGCAGAATCGCTCCTGAGGCGGAAGCCGGGAGCTAGGCCCCTGATTCTCCTATTGACTCTCTGCTAATTTGCACATTGTTTGTTTTTACGCCTTTACCTGCAAAATACCAACTTTTAAAAAAAAGCCAATTTTAAAAACGTTACTTGTTTACCTAACTTGCGCTGTGTATTCAATTTTACCGGCTCACTGTTGGGGGTGTAATACAGCTCGTGTCTAGTTCACCGAGGGCCGAGTCAAGGCTCTACTCGGACTGACACTGCCTACCTGGAGGGCGACGAGTGTGGCCGCCATCTTTGGGGTAGGGGACGGTTGGCGCTCTAGCGGTCGGGCGAATTAAGGCCCGATCGCCATAAAATGAAGACCTCATTTCGCCCGCGCAGCGGGCGGGCGCAGCGGGCGCGCCATTGGCGCGCCGGAGGCGCGCCAGAGGCAAGCCCGTCTGGGCCCGTGCGGGCCCGACCAGGCCCAGGGCCCGTTATTATGCCCGTGGTTCCTTCGGTACCCCCGGCCTACTCCAGTAAAGATCTCATAGCCCTACGATACACCATGTGCCAGTGCGATCATCAGTTGGTGGGGACTGACCCGTTATTCAGTCGCTGTCTCCTCTGCCCTGATCCTCCATCCGAAGATACCAATGGTAATAAAGCTTGTAAAACCCTGAGGATGGCACTGCTAAACTGTAGATCCTTGCCTAAACATGCGGTTGAGATCAATCTGTTGATTGAAGAAAGCCGCCTGGATCTGCTCTTTCTTACAGAAACATGGTTATCCCCTCACTCAGAGTTCGACGTCATCTCCGCCCTTCCCACTGGCTTTCTAGTCCAAAACCTGAATAGAAGCGAAGGAACAGGAGGAGGTCTCGCCATAATCTACCGAGACTTTTTGACATGTAGACTTGAGAATGGCGGCATCTCAGACGCAGAGAGCGCCTGCTTCAGCATTCAACTAACTCCCACACAATCTCTCTCTGGAATCCTGATCTACCGCCCACCGGGCAGCATTAAGCACTTTGTCGACTCCTTATTAGAAGTCACCCTGGCAGCAGCCACCCGGGCCTCTAATTTTCTGGTACTCGGAGATCTTAATCTCCACATCGACGACCCAAACGACAAAGCAGCTGCTGAACTTTTGCTAAATTTTAAAACCTTCGAACTTCATCTTCTCAATAAGGAAGCTACCCATAACAAAGGGCATTTGTTAGATCCCGTCTTCTCTAACAACACCCAGTTCTTAGCCACTTCACCTCTGCCCCTACCATGGTCCGATCACTTTGTAGTGCCCTTTTTCTGGGAATTACGACTGGAAGTGTCCAACGCCCCCCCACTGCGTACTCTCCAAAGAGCCTGGCCGAAACTCTCAGTGGAAAAACTGAAATCTGCCCTTGAGCAATCTGTCCCTGAATCAGTACCGGAAGTCCTGCTTGCAGACCAGAATTTTCAGAATTGGCTCAACAACTCCCTGGACCTGGTTCTGCCCCGAAAAATGGTGACTAAAAAGAGCAGCACTTTTAAATCTCCTTGGTATACCACCGCATTGAGAGATCTTAAAAAGTCCTGTAAAAAGGCAGAACGTATTTGGAGGAGGGACTGGGCCCATAGTAGCAAAACCTCCTACCAGGCGGCCTTGAGACTTTATAAAGACGCACGACAAACGACCAAGGCCTCCTTCTTTGAAGAGAAAATAAGTCTTGCTGCCAACTCCTCTAGGGAAACTTTTAAAATACTCACTCAGCTGACCAAAATCCCAGCGCCAATCACTATACAAAATGACCTTACATCAAGATGTGACCGGTTAGCAGAGTTTTTTGACCAAAAAATACAAAAAATACTAGGACAGTCTCCCTCAAACTGGTTCACCCTTGGTGTCCGATCCCTTCCCCCCTCCCATTTCAGGACCCTTACTCGAGTCGTTCTCGTGTATCACCAGGGAAGACTTTTGCTCAACACTAACCAACATTAAAAGTGGCTCACCATCTGATCCAGCTCCCATGCACGTTCTCAAGCAAATCATGAACACCATCTCCCCTCTTGCTACTGATCTATTGAATTCCTCACTCACCACTGGCATCGTCCCCCCGAGCTGGAAACAGGCTAAAATCAAAGCCCTCCTAAAAAAACCAGGACTAGATCCTGCTGACCTGGCAAATTTCCGCCCTATTTCATTGCTGCCTGGACTAGGAAAAATCGCCGAAAAGTTAGTGAATCGGCAGCTCTCTGGATTTCTCGAGAGCAACGACCTGCTGGGCCACTCCCAAACGGGATTTCGCCCCGGGCAGGGCACAGACACTGCCCTCATAGTGGTGGCAGAAGAGGCTAGGTGCATCTTAGATTCAGGGGGATCAGCAGCTCTGATCCTCCTGGATCTGAGCGCTGCATTCGATACCGTAGACCACACTACCCTGATACACCGTCTCTCTAAACTGGGTATCGTAGGGTCCGCCCTTAAGTGGCTGAAATCATTTCTCGACAATCGGTCCTTTAGGATATGGGAGAATGGCACCATGTCAAAATCCACCCCTCTTCAATGTGGGGTTCCACAGGGATCTTCCCTGAGCCTCACATTGTTCAATGTCTATATGGCTCCGCTGGAAGATGTAGTAGCCCCCTTTGGGATTAAATCTATTAGCTATGCTGACGACACACAACTCGTTGTCTCTCTGTCTCAACAAGGGGGATGCCCTCACAACCTCTCGAGCTGCCTTTCGGCAATCTTTTCCTGGATGACAGACTCCAAGCTGAAACTTAACGGAGCCAAAACTGAGATAATGCTCCTAGGTCATCACCTCACATCTCTGCCTTCCGAGCTCTGGCCCCCCTGTATGGGGGATTTGCCTCCAGCAAAGGAGAAAATCAAAAGCCTCGGGGTCTGGTTCGAACCCCAATTAACATTCAGGACCCATGCTCAGAAAGTCGCAGGCAGCTGCTTCGGCCTGTTGCGTTCAGTGCGGAAAGTGCTCCCTCTCCTGCCCTTCCAATCTAAGAAGCTCCTAATCCAAGGTCTAATACTATCAAGACTTAATTATGGCAATGCTCTCCTTCTAGCTGCACCGAAAGGAACAATTAACACCTTGCAGCGGGTACAGAATGCGGCAGCCAGAATGCTCATGGGGGCTCCTAGAAGGGCCTCGGCCAAACCACTACTAAGATCCCTGCATTGGCTCCCCATCCAGGAACGAATCGCATTCAAAACTCTGTGTATTGCTCACAGGATACTTCAAGGCAAAGGTCCTCCCGCCTTAAGAAAACTGATTTGTCCTTATAAATCCCCAAGGACCCTCCGCTCTGACGGAGAGAACCTGGTCTCCGTTTCAAGAGTGAGAAAAGCCCGGACCGGAGGACGCCGGTTTTCCCTGAATGCAGCAAAACACTGGAACGCCCTCCCTAGGGAAATCCGGATGGAAGTCTCCTATCTAAAGTTCAGAAAATCGCTTAAAACTTTTCTCTTCCCTAATACTGAATAATCCTTGTCTCTCTTCTTTTTGCTCTCAGGGCCTTTCTGTTTTTTCTGTTAAGGTAGCGCTGGGACGCTCAAGGGCAACCACGCGCTTTATAAATCTAATTTCATTTCATTTCATTTCATGAAATTTCAGCCAAAAGCCTGATTATATTCTTAGTGAAAATGTAGTTGTGTAATTAATACTAGAAACAGTCTCTAGTACAATATGAGTTTGTATCTTGCAGTTGCTCGGTGAGCTCTTTCTTCATTTGCAGATGTAGCGGGATCCCCTTTTCGTGCACCTCGTAATTCACAGACAAATATTTTTTTCAAATAAGTAGTTTACCGATTTAACCATAATGTGTGTTTTCTTCAAAACGGTGTATTTAATAATACATGTACGTGTTAGGATTTCCTTGTTGGCTACACATGCATACATAATAATTTAAAACTACATCTTGTCTGATTTCCTGTGGATGTGAGGTTGGTTTATGGAAATATTACCTCTCTGTCATATTTGGTATCTCATGACAGAAGCATTCCTCGAATTCATAAATCCATGTCTGAACAGGGGTATTCAAATGTAAACGAGCTTCGTTTGACAACTATGTCATCGATGTCACTCCTGTACCAGCACAAGATGACACATCAACATGCCAATTAGCTCATGTTATAGGGAATTTGTTTTCCTAGAGTGCAAAGGAGTCTAAAGTATGTGCCTTCTTTGCACTGATTCGGATTGCCCCTTTCCATTAAAGTACGAAAATATTGAGGAAAACGATGGCGAAGACTGATGACAGGAAAGTGACGTGCAATGTTGGATGTGCTGGCTAGTAGAAAGTGGAAGCTAGCTGTCCCACACCAAATCTCACATGGTGTATTTATATCAATGTGTTAGAAAAGAGAGTGCTGAAAACTTTTCAAAAATCGGAAAATTAGTGGAGTGCATCAAAAGCTCAAAACAGCACTATGATTTTTAGAACAAATTCTGCAGGGCTGACAATTCGGGGTGCGGAAATCTTGGGTAGAGAACACAGATTCTTCAAAAAAATGAAGGGAAGACCTGTAATCCAAGATTGTAGGTCTTAATTGAAATCTGTAATACCTATATATATATATATATATATATATATATATATATATATATATATATATATATATATATATATATATATATATATATATATATATATATATATATATATATATATATATATATATATATATATATATATATATATATGAAAAAGGAAATACTGTAATTGAAATGAAAATTAAAACTAAACCTCAAGCTTACCCTAACCTCTGAAGCTAATCCAAACGCAAAGTCTGGCACTCACCTTCATTCTAACCTTTATTATACTCATGCCATGTGCCCTTGCTCTAAGACTAATGCCAAACCTATGGGGGCATATTTATGAGTTGTGTGTTGCAGGGCAGCACAGCAAGTCATCTTGCTCTCTTGTGTCACAAGGAAAAGGCAGGAATTTGCAGTATTTATTCAAAACGGCACATTCCTGTCCTTTCTCCTTTAGCAGTCTAGCGCCAACGCAGGCACCCTTTCACCATGATGCAAGGGTGGCTGTACTGTAGACAGGATTGTTTTTGTGCAGCACGAGGCATTTGAGAGGCTTTTTCCTCTTTCTATGTGTGCTTCAGAAGGCAGCACACATGGAAAGAAGAAAAACAAAGAGAAATTAAGATATTTATCTTCTTTATACCTCCCCCAGGAAGGCATAGGAGTTTGGAGTATTAACAGGTTTACAAGTCCTTGTACATCTCGGAATGCTTAAAAATCCGTGGCATTTGCCTGGGGACACCCACTGTAATGCCCATGGAACACCAACCCAGGGCAAAATAAGGCAATGCAGCAATTTGTGTTGTGCTGCCTTACTCCAGATTTATGAAGCCACTCAGAACCACGCAGTGGTTTGCCTGGCTTTATAAATCTGCCGTCGAGGTTTGCATCATGCTGTACCACATTTGCATGTACCATGTTGTGTGGTGCATGCATGACACAAACCTCTCATATGCCCTATGGTTTAAAAACAAGTCCAATGCTAATCTCTGTTTTAAATTTTGTCAATGATCGTATAGTGTGGGTTGCTCTATTATGACTGCACACTATGCTATCTTTCAACAAAGTCCCTGCTGGACTGAACTTGCTTACCAAGACTAAAGAAGCCAGTTTTCTGAACTACTGTGTTAAACAGTACAGCGATATGGCTCTTGATGTCTGTCTATCTTTGGTTCAAGTCTTAAGTACGAGGGAAGACAGATGTCTGGTGGCCACAGAGACCACTGAGGAGAACTATTTTTATCTCAATTCTAGCCTGACCTAAATCATCTGCCTGACTGTGTCCAGAAGATGAGAGCGAGAACTGAAGTTAAATATTCCTACTTGCTTATTTGAAATCAAAGCTTGTTGCTTAGGTTGGATTTACATAGGTGTGAACTGTTGGCCCTCTGTTAGCATCTGCGTACAATTCTGAGGAAGCATCTGTGATCATATATTTTAACTGGTGCATTTTTATCAGTATTGTCTTTCTGAGGCGAGACTACTTCGCCTAGGATCGAACTTCCCTTTTCAGCGCCGCTGTATCCAGGCGCAGGGAAGCTTTACACTCTACTTGGCCGCCATCTTCCATTGGGAAGGCTGGCCGAGAGCTCGGCGCCCCTCCCGCCCTCCCAGGGTATTTAAAAGGCGTCGCTTACAATCGCCAGTAATTGCAGTTTGTTTCCCT
Source organism: Lissotriton vulgaris (assembly GCF_964263255.1). Classification (NCBI taxonomy): domain Eukaryota; kingdom Metazoa; phylum Chordata; class Amphibia; order Caudata; family Salamandridae; genus Lissotriton; species Lissotriton vulgaris. The sequence goes on from NC_141696.1 coordinate 894,875,928, forward strand.
CTGAGGCGGAAGCCGGAGGTCTTGATTGTGCTCCCTTGCACCTCTGATAATTAAAACGCGCCAAAAACGATTTAAACAATACTTGTTTTTTATGCTGTGTATATATTTTAACTGGTGCATTTTTATCAGTATTGTCTTTCTGAGGCGAGACTACTTCGCCTAGGATCGAACTTCCCTTTTCAGCGCCGCTGTATCCAGGCGCAGGGAAGCTTTACACTCTACTTGGCCGCCATCTTCCATTGGGAAGGCTGGCCGAGAGCTCGGCGCCCCCCCACCCTCCTTCCGTCCCGCCCGGAGTATGAATAAAAACAACACCATCGCCCGTCCGCGCAGCGGGCGGGCGCAGCGGGCGCGCCGGCGGCGCGCCAAAGGCGCGCCAAAGGCGAGCCCGTCTGCGCCCGTCCGCGCCGGGACCGGGCCCAGGGCCATAACCCCTGCCCCTCGCCTTCCCTATACCCGCAACGCACTTTTGGAGCTTTGTCCATCACACGCCTCGCTGTGCACTAAATTAGATGTTTCCTTCATACAGACTACACCGCCTATACATTGCTCACATTGCAATGTTCCGCTAGTGACTGCCAACCCAATCAGGGACGCTAAATCTTCTGCTTCTAAGGCTGACAAGTATGTCTCCATGGCCCTTATTAATGCGCGCTCCCTGGGCAAACATTGCCAGGACATAGCTGACCTTATCAGTGATTCTAATCTAGATGTGCTCTATGTTACAGAGACATGGTCCGACCAGGCATCTGCCCCTGACTATGTCACGGCAGTCCCTCTAGGTTATACTGCCTACCGACAGGACAGGCCCATAGGAAAAGGTGGAGGGTTAGCCATTATAGCGCGAGACCATTTCAAAGTCCGCTGCTCGCCTATTCCCATCAACACATGCGAAGCCATGCTTTTTGATATAAAGGTGTCCCCCTCCTATAATTTCAAGGGAACATTGATCTACCGACCCCCGGGGACAAGATCCGCGTTTCTCGCTAATCTCAGTAACATCACTGAGTCTATAGCCTCAGAAGACTCTACTACAATTCTGGGAGACTTTAACTTCTATTTAGAGCTTCTCAGTGATAGGGATACCACTACCCTTGTATCTGACTTAGATACAATGGGCCTTAGACAACTGGTTACAACTCCCACCCACCAGGCAGGCCATACACTAGATGGAATTTTTTCAAATGTGGAAGGATTGTGTATCACTTCAGTTCTCCCCATGACCTGGACAGACCATTCAGTTATTTTTAGCAGACTCACTATCAAAGGTTCTCAGAGAATAAAACCCACCCCTGCTTATAAGAACACGTTCAAAGCATGGAAGGACATTAATCCTAATGACCTCACGCTGCTTCTTAATACCACTATGCCGGAATTCTCCACTGACCCTATCACTGCAACCAACCAATTCCAAAAGTGGTTGGGTGAGGCCACGACTCAGTTGGCACCCACCAAATCAATATCCAAAAATAGAAATATGCCTAAAGCTCCGTGGTACACGGCAGAACTTAAAACCCAAAAACAGTTAACCAGGAACTCGGAAAGACACTGGCGAAGAAATTATGAAAGTGAAAACAAGGAAAAATATAAGAAAGCCCTGGCCACATATAAAGCTATGATAATAGCAGCAAAAAAAGATTTCTTCACACGGCATATAGAAACAGCTAAAAATTCCAGCAAACAGCTGTATCATATTGCCAAAACCCTGGCGGGCAACGCCCTGGACCTTAACCCTCCCCCATCGCAAGCACTATGTGATGCTTTATCGGAGTTCTTTTTTGCAAAGGTTAATGACATCTATCAAGCCTTCAACTTAGATCAGGTTAGTAGCAGTGCTACTACTCCCATGGCCAGTTCCAATATCACCTTGACCTGTTTTAGGCCTCTCACTACTGACCAAATTAAGGGCATAGTAACAACGATTAAAGCTGGTTCTGCCCTGGATCCATGTCCAACCTCCGTACTAGCCACCGTACCAGAGACAATCATCCCTGTTATAACCTTGGTTTGTAACACAATTCGGGCTTCTGGATCTTACCCCGACTCACTTAAAAACACATTGATTAAGCCTCTGCTCAAAAAGCCTGGGTCAGATAAAGGTGAATTAAAAAACTTTCGCCCTATAGCAAGTCTTCCTTTCTTAGCCAAGGTCATAGAAAAGGCTATGAACCAGCAGCTATCAGCTTACATAGAAAATAACAATCTGCTTGATGACACGCAGTTCGGTTTCCGCAAACATCACGGAACCGAAACCGCTCTCATCAAAGCAGCTGATGACATAAGAGTCATCCGCGACCAGGGAGGAACTGCTCTGTTAGTTCTCCTGGACCTGTCAGCTGCTTTCGACACGGTTGACCACACGATCTTGGTCGACCGTGTCGAGAGAATGGGCATCACGCTCACGGCTAAGGACTTACTTGCTTCCTTTCTGGCCAACAGAACTCAGGCGGTCACAGTGGGCCCCTTCCAGTCGGCTGATCGGTCACTACCGTGTGGGGTACCCCAAGGCTCATCCCTAAGTCCGACACTATTTAATATATATGTGTCGGACCTTGCTAGTGTCATCAAAGCACACGGGATGGGCCTAACCTCATACGCTGACGACACTCAGCTGGTGCTGGCAATTAAGGGCGATGGACAACGGGTGGCAGAGAGTTTCCAAAGCGGGATGACTGCTATAGGCGAGTGGATGACAAGGAATTGCCTAAAACTTAACTCCGATAAGACGGAGGTGGTCATCTTTGGTAATCTCTCCCCAGCCTGGTCGGAAACCTGGTGGCCACCGGCCATGGGCACACCTCCCATCCCCACGGTTAAAGTTAGAAACCTAGGTGTTACCTTCGACGTCCAGCTTGACTTTATGGCCCACGCAAACAAGGTGGCAGCTAACGCTCATTACAAGCTTAGAATGGTAAGAAAAATCACACCTTATTTACCAGACTCAGCAGCAAAAACTCTAGTTACCTCTTTAGTGCTCACATCATTAGATTACTGCAATGGTCTGCTGCTCAATGCTCAGAGCAGAGTTACCAAAAAACTACAGACCGTGCAGAACGCTGCCGCTCGAGTTCTGTCAAAAAAACCTAAGTTTGCACCCATTTCGGATACGCTCAGAAGCTATCACTGGCTGTCCATCCACAATAGGGTCAAATTCAAATCTCTGTGTACAGTGTATAAGTCTCTACAGGATCAAGGACCTCGATTTCTCAAAAACCAACTGATACCCTACAACCCTACCAGAACTCTCAGATCCATGTCTCTCAACCAATTAGTGGTTCAACGAAGTCGAACAGTCTCTTGGGGGGACCGCCGCTTCTCAATTGCTGCTCCCAGACTTTGGAACACCTTGCCTAACCATATAAAAACAAGCCCCACACTTCTCCAGTTCAGGAAAAAACTGAAAACATGGTTATTCAATCAGTAATCCACATCTCTGTACTTCCTGATCATGGTGAGACATTACTGCATTTTTAGCGCCGAGACGCCCAAGGGTAATTGTACGCGCTCTACAAATGGCATTAATAAATAAATAAATAAATAAATATAATGTTACTACGCTCTTTGAGGAACCATGTCCACTTTTTTGGGCCAGGGCTAAAAAGAAAATGAGCTCATGCAATTGTCTAGTGACTTTAGTTTAAGTGAATGCCCTAAATAAGCAGATTGGAGCCTTTGGTTTTTTTGCTGAGCACATTTTAGTGCAAATCTGCAGCTGCTCAGATTCTAAACTTGTTTCTTACTTTGAGAAAATTGTTAAATAGATCACTCTATGTCCCTTTTGTGCTCCACCTTGTACCACCCCTTTAGCCGTATGTGATAAGTAGGACTTATACAATGTATTAATCTATAGATAACATTATTATGTAAATCAATAAAAAAATATTAATACTGTCACAGTCTACACTACCATCTAGTGCAAAATCAAAACTTTGGGTCTGATTGTGATGTTGGAAGAACCGCAACTGACCGACATCCGGTTGCGGTCTTTCCAACATCTGCCCCTGTGGTCCGCCCGCCACATCATAATGTGGCGAGCTGAGGCATCGGACAGTGGGATGATCCACTGTTGTTCCGACTGGGTCCTTGAGCCTGTCAGAGCATCAGAAAGACACCATAAACCCCTAATAACAGAGGAGTCAGCCTCAGCTCCGCTGTCCGGATTATGATGTCGTTGTCTGACAGCCTCACCATGTCGGCTTTTACAACATGGAAAAGCTGTGGGAATATGAGTTTCGGGGCCGCTAGCAGTGCCCCCTTCTCCCCTGCCCTCCACTATGGGGCTTGTGGGGCACCTATGGTGCTCTCCTAATTATTCCTGCATTGTGTGGCAAACACCTCACGTGCCTGCCACATGGTGCTGGGATGTTTCCAAACATCCATTTTACTATGACAGCTTGTACCTTGGGCCTTTTCCACCCACAGCACAAGCTGCCTTAGTGAAATGGATGTTTCCAACTGCCCTATGGGTGGTAGCATCCTAATACTGAGGTCATAACCGCTGACCTAAGGTTGGGCTGTTCCAGACAGTTACGATGTCTGCCCGCCCAACACTGTAATGAGGTTCATAGGCAAAAATTTCGAATTCAGGCCTCATGGTTTATTGGCTCAAATAATACTCTGTGGAAGTGGCTACTGTTTCCCAAAGGTCCTCAAGTCAGCACCTGCCCACTGAGACTATTGGTCAGCATCCTACCCGAAAGTTAAGGTTGATTTCAAGTTCAATGCCAAGAATTTGATATTCTTTCTAATGACTGGTTAAATGCCCGGAGCATCCACCATTTTACAAACCTTGTGATGACCCAGTGGCGGTTTCCACTGGGTACTTATAGTTAGGATGACATTTCAATAGGAAAATTATTTTTGGTTTGCTAATAATGTTGCAGACGTTTGAGAAATCTTCACAAAACTTTTCAAAAAAAGTCTCATCTACCTCTGCTCCATCTTGGAAAGTTTCAGGGGGATTAGTCAAGCACGAGCTAAGTAAAAGGGGGGTTTCAAAACACGTTTTACACAAGAAATTTTCCATAGGAAAATTGAACAGCAATAAAGAAAAAAAAGCTGAATGGAATTAACCCAAATTTGGCAGAAACCTATATCTTTACTCAGAAGGCATGCTTTTTATAATTTAATGTAAATTCGTTTAGTAGTTTTGGAGAAATTAAGGTTAAAAATGTATAGATATCGGGGTGTGGTCAAGCAACCTGATTGACAGGGAGCAACTTGTTTTGCTAATAATTTTGGCACCCTTTAATACATTTTCAAAAACGTTTCCCCCAAAAAGTTCATCCACCTCACCTCCTTTCTGAAATGTTTTAGGGTAATCCATCAAGTATGGGCCAAGAAAAAGGGGATGTTCCAAAATGCAATTTGCTCATGCAGTTCGCACAGGGAATTTTAGGCGGTGCCAGAGCCAAAACGGCTCAACGGAATTGCCACATTATTTGGCAGAAAGCAAGATCTTTACCCAGAAAACATGATATTTTGTGATTTGGTGTAATCTGTTTAACATTTTTCAAGGAATTATCATTTAAAATGTATAGATATCTGAACAGTTCTGTACATGAGAGTGTCATGAGATTTCTGCGGTCATGCAACTTCACATTATGGAACGATCGGGTGGGCCACTTCAAGCATTTTCCTCATTGGTGATCTCCCTCTCATGGGAATGTTAGGCGCCTCCGAGTCTCAGAATGCACTCGCTTTGATTGGCTGGCACCAAAACAAGCAGAAATAATAATGAAGTTATAAGACATAATAATTAAGGTAAAAAAGGTCAGGGTAGGGATATCTTGACACCCTAGCCCTTGTAGAGGAGGTCTATAAGGTAACCTCCGAGGGTCAAATCTGACAAAAATGTTTTTGGGAGCGCAGCAATCCTGTGGAAGTCTCTCGGGAACCAGCACAGTCATTTTGCTACCTCAAGAGTTAAATGTGCTGGCTCCTGAGAGACTCTACCAAGAGTAACACATGGAATCCCCATGATCTTCCTGTTTTTCTGTGAAACAGAGGAGCAATATTGGGAGCTTGAAAATATATTTTTACAAAATATGTTTGCATTATAATCATTTAACATTTACCTTATTATGATCCAGTGTTTATCATCTCAAGAGTAAAACTAATTGGAGAAATACTATGATGCTTATTCAAGGCCATTTGGCCGCGTTTTATTGTTTTCTTGATATATTGATATATCATATCACAACACATGCTGATCATATTTTATGCTGAAACATTTTGTACACTTACTTCAATGGGTAACTGACAGGCCACTTGCCACATTTTTTTTAATATACTATGGCACCTTAAATTTTTCTTTTTCATTTTAATTCGGTTTAATAGATGAAATAATTTAATGGCATGCATTTATTGTTTATTACATGCAAATAATAGTGAGATATATTGCTTTAAAAATTCCAGTTAATTAATTGGAGTCTGTTTTCCAATCCCTCAAATGAGGTGTTTCACTTTTTTAAATCGAGCAAGCACAAATGCATTGTTTCTTCTATGTTTATTGTTTGTTGCATTCTTTTTAAAGGTGATGGTGCACAAAATGTTACAGGTATGAGGAAGACAGTAAGATTGAAACTCATTGCCAATAAACTGCTTCTTTTAAACCATTCTCGGAGTGTGAGCCTTTTGTGCCCTCTACATTCTGCAGCACACATAGAAAGAGGAAAATGCCCCTCAAAATTTTTCAATGTCAAAACAGGCTTTTCAGTGTTAAAGGATTATTTTTCAGATAACATGGCATCAACAGTTAGGCTAACTTAAATCAGCATTTGTATTTACTTACAGACCTAAAACATTTAATTGTGGTTACTTACTGCAATTTCATGTTTATTATACATGCTATGTAAATGTCTACTTTTGGACATTTTTAATAAAAGCGTTATTGTTAGCAATTGAAAATGTGTGTCTACCGAATCATCCCTTGAAATATAGCACATTCAAAGACGGCTATGGTGGATGTGTGCATGTCCATCTTTCAATGTCTTTGTAATATTTTAAAAACACTCATTCAAAGATGGCCATTACGAATACCTGTGTACAGCTGCTATCTAACTCAAAAAAGCATTGGCAAATCCACTAGCTTTCACTGCTGAGGCCTATTGGCTTTGCCAACGCGCGTTCATACTTCCATTCATTTCTGTTAATTAACAGTACATTGACTCATGGAGTACCTAATTTACTGGTTCTCAGTGTATCAAGCCCAGGACATTGAAAGTGTGAGCCTGCCATGCATAGATTCAATTAATAAAGACCTGTTTCGGCTTAAGGATTGTTTCCAAATATTTGTGGCCTGAAAGCGATATAAATAAAACATACACAGCCGGTGGTTTCGTCTTTTAAATCAGCATTGACTCGTCCGATCTTTGGTATGGAGCAGAGAGTATGGCAAAGTTCCACTGTTGATAAGGAATTTCTCCAGTAATGAATTGTCATCCCAGAATGTTACATTTTTTATATTTAGGAAACATATTTTAATTATACAAATCCATTTTAGTTTAGCAGCCTTCAGATCTATGCATATAAATCAATGTGATATATTGAAATTGTTCTAAACTCTGCATATTCTTTTCAGTTTCACTGAGCTGATGCCATTAGGGATCAAATGTCTGACTTCCAATAAACAATTTCCTGCCCCTTTCATTCATTCCTTACTAAAAGTATGAAACGCCCCTCCTGCCTCTCCTTTTGCTACTGCTGTTTCATATGAACATATTGGTAACAGCACCATACATGTAGTGGATACTGAGTATCAGGGCAGGTTTTACTAAGAACCAGTTAAATAAGGAAACATGTGTTACGGATTCAAGGAGGAATCTCCTATAGAAGAGTGGATGTGTTGTGTGTTGACTCCTGAGGAGAATGATTACTATCTTGTGCATGTTAGAATGGGGGAGTTTGCATTTCCTTTCTTGTTATTACTTTGAATTAGGTTGATGATATCCTACCCTCACATCTCAAAATTCTTCAAGAATATCTATTGTCTCAAACTGATGATGCCAATGCAGGGCATATTATTTCTGTGATTTTTGAAAAAGACCATTGTCTTAGACTGCCGAACTTCATTCCAACCTGGTTGTCAGCATGCACACCAGCAACAGACAGGGCCACTGTGTAACACTTTGGTGACAGACTGATACAGTGTTTAGCCTATGGTGCTAGTGGTCGGCTGCCTGTTGGTGGATAATGTGTCTCTTGTCCACTTTGTATTACCTGATAAACACTGATAAACACTTCTTGATATTACTAAGGGTTTTTGGGAAGACGTTGAGGGAAAATGTTGTTTCTAGCCTATTGGTAGTGGGTTAATAGGATTGACCTCTTCCAGTTTAAATTGAGCACATCCTTTACAATGCTGCACAAATTCAACCAAGATAATACATTTTGCCTCATTCAGCGCTTAATGAGTTTATTGCTTTTGGAGCCACAGTGTACACGTACTCAGTAAAAGTTGTCAGTTTCTTTTATTTTTAACTTTAGGAAGTAGAACCCACCAAAACCCCTTTGTAGTTGAGGAGGTTGATCGCTGTGCACACTCGCTGCTAAGGCTCGCATGTGCAATTTGGACTGGTTGGCTTATATCTGGCGTCCTTGTTGTGTTGGCGGTCGGCAATTGCCGCGTTCTTGTACAACCAGGAGTCTTTAACCATCTTCTCTAAAACCACGGATGTTCAACCAATTCTTACGTTCACTATCCGCTATTTTCATGAACCACCGAACATAAAGTCTACGTGTGGAGATAGTCAATCATCTCTGGTAACATTGCTGACGTCATTATATCTTCTGCTTGAAGCTAATCATTATTGTGAAGATATCATTCTATACTTCAACTTAAACTATAATTATTTTCATTACCTGTCTGGGAACAATTTACCAACAGATACGCCATCGGGATTACATTTCATCATTTCTGAGACCTCAAGAAGCAGTCTTTTTCGACTGATTGAATAAATCCGCCACATTCTATGCTGACTTATCCACTCTCTGAAAATCTAACAATAGACGGTCACCTGAAGAAGGCTCAAGAGCCGAAACGCACGTAGTGGTGTCTACCGCTTTGCCTTCAACATTCTACACGAGTTTCTTGTCTATTGATTTTGTATCTTTTCCTATGTAATTTTAATTGAAAATCATATAACAAAAAATAATTACCCAAAAAAACAAAACAATATAACAAAAAGAAAAAAAGAATATAAAAGCTTATATCTATACACAAAAAAGAACAATAAAGTTATATCAGAAATACTTAATGTTTATTGGTGTTATATACAGTTGGACATTTATACATCATATAAATATATGTGGTGTACAATACCTTTGGTTTCACTTTAAAAAATAGTAAAATAATTTGTTTTTATCTACTTTGTCACTTAGCTATAGACCTTTCCTAATCTTACAATTTGGACTGGTATGACAGCATTTGCCAGAACTGTTTTTGTTTCCCAGTCCAACCCTTCAAAACACCTACAACATACAAATGTAGGATCATAATTCCCCCAGTGCATGTGAGCCCACACCAGTTTGTGAGATGAACATGTATGTATGTTTTTGTTGTCCACGTGTGCGATAATATGAACTGACAGGAGTTCAGCTATGCTGCCATGTCAGGTCATTAGTTCTGCTATTCCAGAATCTACATGATAATGCTGATGCAATGCAGCTGCTATTGCCACTTGAAATTCCACCACAGAACTTCGCGCTTCAAGGTTTTGTGTTATACATGATGCTGTGGTATTGGAGGCAGGGAGCATGCTTCTATAGAATCATTTGTATTGTAAGAAAATGTTATCAGCCAAATACAATACCCGCAATGCTGTCTTGCCTAGAGAGGAGATCCCATCAGTCTTGGGGCTCACCTCACCCCATGTACTCAACAAATAAGGCAACTACACATTGGGCCCCTATGTGAATGACTTCTATATAGTATGATCAATCGTTATGTCATTCCACCCCATTCAGTAGAAACTGCAAGAAATCTAGGGGTCTTATTTGATTCCTCCCTTTCCTTTGACCAACATGTAAGGAATATGGCAGGAAGCTGCTTTAGCATCATTAAGTCTCTTAAGAAGTTTTTTGATTTCCTGCCGACTGACTCTAGAAAGTCGGTGGCAGTGGCTCTGATGTTATCGCGATTAGATTATTGCAATGGCCAAATGGCTGGAGTCAAAAAAGCCACACTAAAAAAAACTACAGAGTGTGCAACATGCAGCGGCAAGATTAGTTCTCAAATTACCTAGAAGATCTTCCACCTCTGCTGCTCTTCAGACTCTGCACTGGCTACCCTTGCATAAAAGGATCCTGTTTAAGATCTTGCTAACCTCTTTTAGAGCCCTTAATAATACAGGTCCGAGATATCTTGCGAGACGTTTTACTCGCTATGATCCCCCGAGATGCCAGAGGTCGTCAGGCGGTAATCTAATTAACATCCCTAGATTTAATCTTAGAACCAAAGGAGGAAGGACTTTTACAGTACTGGCTTCTAAGGCCTGGAATGCCATGCCCAAGGACCTCAGACTCCTTGTACAGGAAAACGCCTTCAGGAAGCATTTAAAAACCTGGATTTTCACCCTGTCAGATGGTTTTGTAATGGCTGCCATTTAGATCTTATCATTTGGTTTGTACACATGTTCAGCGCCAGGATGCTCCTTTCGGAGCGACAGTCAGCGCTTAAGAAATACCCCATACAAATACAAATACAAATTCACAACTGTATGTTGGACAAAAAACAATCTATTTCTATTAATCAGTTAACATTCTCTGATTTCATACAGGCAAATCATCAACACTGGAGTGTCAGTGGGGCCACTATTTTGTTTTGTAGCATTTTTGTAATGTTTTTCTACCCCGCGACTGGACCCAAAGAATTTCTCAGTTGGTCATGTAAGTAGGAATTTCACTTGTTAGGTACAGTTGAAGTAAGTGGTTTATTGAGGAGCCACTTATGTCTCATATGTTTTTAATATCATCTATGAAGACCAGAGATGCACTTAAGACTTCATGTAGAGGTATCTAGCAAAGTCTTACATGAAAAGAGGCATATGAAAGGGGTGTGAGGGAAAGTTTTGTGTACTGAGTGGTCACAATGTTCTGAACAGGCAGGTCTTTTTGCAGTTCAGGGGCTGTATTATATAAAGTGCCCCAGGGGCGCAACAGACATTTGCGCCCACTTTGCGTGCCCCCGGGACACTTTGGCATAACAGAAGGGGCCACATACTCTTGTGCTGCACCTTTTGTAATACCAATAGTGCTGGTGCACGTAGAGCACCAGTGTTATTTTCAAGAGGGCATTCCCTCATTTGCATGGGGGCGTGCCCCATGCATTTGATGGAATCCCTTTGCCTCTGCACCCTCATAGCATTACAGAAGTGGGCCAGAGGCAAAGAAGCACTCAGGAGGCACACTGACAGTGCGCCGCCTCAAAGGTCGCACACTGTCAGTGCTCCTCCTGAGAGCACCTCTCTGCAGGGGATAAAAGGGAGTCCCACGGACCCCCAGACATCCCCTTGCAAGTGAGTACAGTCTCTGCCTGCACCCTTCCGCAAGGGGATCTCTATTCTCCTTTAAAAGTGCAGGCGGATTGCCACTGGCACAGTGAAACACGGAGCAGCTTTAAAAGCAGCTGCTCCGTATTTCACATGAAAGCGCTGCCACCAGGGCAGGACAAGTTTGTGGCTGACCAGGGGGCAGTGCATCCACCATAATGTGGTTCACATTCCTTCATTAAACCAGGCGCACCTTTTAAAAGGTGCACCCGGCACAACAAAGGAAAGTGTGCCACATTTTTAATGCTTCATCTAAATTCTAGATGGCTATAGAGGGCCATTATTGTTTTAAAGGCTTGTGTTCTAGACCTTGTAAATCCTAAAAGATAAAAGGCTCACTGCAGTGTGCGTTTTTTTACAAAGGGACAATGACTAAGGGATGAACCATTTTGCATCTAAGGTTTCTCCTTTGACTATACATTTTAAGTTTCGGCTGTAGTAAGATGAGTCCCATGAATCACCCAGTGTGTGTGATGCTAAGGGCTTTGTAAAAGATTCCTCTTGCTAGGGAAACCAGTTAATGGCTTTAAGCATAGGGGGAATGTGCTCTTTTTTGCTCAGGCTTATGAATTTTCCGCTGCTGTAATCTGAATTTATTGTAGCTCACTATTTTCTTGTAAGGACATTCTGATATAGAGTAGTGTTTAAAGAGCGTATGCAGAGGATGTTAATGTTCCTAAGGAGCAGTCTAAGTGTGTAAGGTCAACATGTTTCATGCCGCCTGGTATTCAATTAGTAGATGTGAATTACCAGGGGCGATAGAGACCCTATTTGACGTTAACTGGGGAATTGGTAGACCCCTAGAAAAATGTCACTTGCCGAGAATCTACCCTCGCTCTGGGGCCGTGGAGCGAGGGTAGGATTCTTGGCAAGTTGCTTCATCGAACCTACCACCGTAGCAACGGCGTGCTCCGGCTATCCGCGTCGGCCCGTGACGTTTTTCTAGGGGGTCTACCAATTCCCGAGTTAAAGTCAATTAGGGTCTCTACCGCCCCTGGTGCATTGGCTAATTGGTAGGCCTGGTAGAGGGGTAAGTACATTTTGCGTTCTGCTCTCACCTGGAGCAGTGATGGACTTTGCAGACTCCCCTCTCTCAGGCACCCCTTCTCCCTCAGACCACGTCTTTTTAGACTTTTTATCTTAAATTAGGATTTTCCTAACTTAAGACAAAATCCTAACTTAAGACAAAATCCTAACTTAAGACCACTAAATGCCTTCTGTGAATACTAAAAGTAGTAAGTTTAGGATTTTGTCGTAAGTTAGTTCTGTGAATCGGGCCCATATTTCCCAGTCACCCCCCTCCTATGTTGAATATTTGGTGATGCTTGGATCCCAGCCAGAAGCCTCTCATTTAATTCTACCTCTGATTCTTCCCCGATAGGTGCCCTGTATCTACCCCATCTCTGCTCATGAGGGGGGGATGCTGCTCTGTTTTCTCAATGTGCTTCCTGAATGCGAGCTCTTTCTCTCTCCCTCGTTAACTCGAGCTTTTCTTTCACATCCCGTCTAGGTTGCGTCCTTTACTCTGCACTATTCAATGTTCTTTTCAGTCAGGTTTTGCCCTCAAATTCGCTCTCTGTTGTTTCCTTGGAAACCTGAGCAATTCCTGTAGCTCCACCCTCGTCATCCGAACCCACTCCCACTAGCTGTATCGCTGTCTAGAACACCACAAAACTCCCTGTCACTTGTGTGTGCTTGTGTAAACCAGTGGGAGTGCGTGCTCTCTGCACCACTGGGGTTCCATGTGTCGAGTGCAACCAGCGGGAGGTCAAACTTCTAGGAGCCCTCGCACCGGACTGGGGTTGCCAGGGAGTGCCTGGGCCTGTTGGTCTTTTAGTCTCTCATGCCTGGACCTAACCTTTTGTTGTTCAGTAAGGGGTCTGCCAATGTCCTCAACTGGCGGACTGGAGTGACCTAATGCAGGGAGAGTGAATGAGAGCACCTTCATGCCTGCATATGGTGGGGGAGGTGAGGACACCTTGTTTGCAATCTGTAGTGCAGGACTGTTGATCTTGCCTTCCTCGAAGAAGGCCCCTGGTTCTAATAGTGCCTCTCTGCTGTCTCTGTGTTTACCTGTGTATTTGGTTTGTATGTGTGTTCTCATGTGTTTAATTGCATTAGCGTCAAAAGTTCCCTCCTTTGGCCAGGTAAATGTGTTTGCCTTCGTGTGTGTGTGCCAATATTGGCAAACCTTTTCATTTTGTTTTTGTCTGTGTGGGGAACCTGGTTTGCATGTGTTTTATTGATGACTCAGGATACTTTTGGAAGTTTTAAAGGACAAAATCTGGGCCGGACTAGGAACCGAAACTGGGCCTGGCAAAGTGCTCGGCCACCCCCCAAGGTTGGGGTTGCCGCCGGGCTCTTTGCCAGGGCCGGTTTCAACCAAAACCAGCCCCCACCTGTGCGGCGCACCAGGGGATTGCCTGGTGCCCGCTACGGCCAGTCCGGCACTGGACAAGATGCACCTTACCTTCTATGTTTTAGGGAATCTTTGGTTTTGATCTAATCGTAGGGAAAAAATACACTGGAGTTACGGCGTATGATTTACGTTATTACAAGCTCAGTGGTATATACAGATGCATTAATAATTCAACATGAACATTTCAAAAACACAAATAACTATGCAGATGAAGGGTTGCAACACAGAGAAAGTGTAATTGTCAATAAAAACAGTGTCTAAACGATATTGACTCTTGGCATCAAATACAGATTGTGAGAAATGTCAGAACCCCCATTGACAAAAACACAATACTTAAGACAAAACATAGTTTGCAGCAATTAACAGCACTACAATATCACATATACTTTACAGCAATCTTCAACAGTAAAACTGACATACAATTGATGACTTTGTCAAAGATCCCTTAAACTGGTCCTAGTGCAACCATCCTCTGATCAGGGAAACCTTTGTATGGTATACAAGACCAAGTGAGCCTGATATTCTGTTAATATTAGCTCCGGGACAAAGATAATAACAACAGTACAAAGAAAAAAGGGAATAACTCGAAAACCACAGGCACCTCTTGGCAAACACAAGTTATATCTAATCTCCCAGGTCTAAATCTTTTTCCCTAAATGTCCAAATTGCACCCTGTATCACACCCAAGGGCCAAGAGTACCATCTGTGTTACGCCCAGTGGCCAAGTGACCAATACATCTCGCTCCTATCACATACCAACGTTGTTGCACTGAGAACCCCTCTTAAACTAAAAAATAAGATTGAGGTGCTAGCTTCACCCAATCAGGATAGCTATACCGCACAAATAGTGTCCTGGGAGCCATAAAGGGCTATACATTAAATATTCATCTTTCCTAGCATACTCACTATCGAAAAAAGGTGCCTTCAGCATGATCACCTCCGAGGCTGCCTTACGACTATTCAGCTGGAACATATAAAATAGGAAATATACCAGAGTTCTATCAATGGTAGAGTGCTCAGGTTACCTTTTTAGTTTTCTCCCCAGTTGGCCACATGCTTTACTAAGGTTCTGATGTAGTCTTTTACCCATTGTGGCAGCTCCATTAGGCTGGACCTCCACCCACGGATTAAGCAGAGCTTCCAATCAATTGTAGTGTCTGCCCACCTTCCTTGATGCGTAAATCCAACTGGGCATGGTCTCCTTCCTTTGGCTGCAGTGTGGTTCGAGGTACCATAAACTCCTATAGTGGATTTACAAAATGTTGCTTGAACATGAAATATATTTTAAAGCACGAAACTAGATGCATTTGGAAAAACAGGTACGGTCTGCTTAATTAAACAGTGCGGTTGGGAGACAGTTACAGGCACAGGGTCTGAAGACTGTCTCAACTTACAAACAATCTGCCATACCGGCAGCACCTTTTATCTTATCCAGACACCCGATTTGGTGGCGCACCACGAAGTTCGAGGGCCATCCCTCCGTCTATTGCCATGCTGCGCAGATATCCCTGCATGTGTGAATTAGTATTTGTCTTCTTTTTCTTCTCCTGAATGGTGCCTAGTCGTGTTATTCAGATTACTGCTATCCATTGCCAGATTGCCATTTTGTCACCAATTTTGTGGTTCTTTTTCATCATTCTGTGAAAGTTTATCTATGTGATCCTCTTTATCTTCCAGGAGTATCTGCCATAGATGATTTTGTGGTCTATCCTTTTTCTTATTTGTGTTTTGTGTCTTGCAACAGGCGGTTACCTGTAGAAGGCTGACAAGCCGAAACGCGCGTAGTCTCTATCTACCGCATTGCCGTCATCGTCATAGTTCTAGTCTAAAATATGTCTGTCTGTCATGTTTTTTATGGATTTTTAATATGCTGTAAATAATAGATTATCTCTTGAACATATAAAAGTATGACATCTAATTCAGAATTCTAAAACCATCTTTTTGATTAATAAAAAAATGTACGAAATTTTCTATCAAATTGGTGATTAGTCCTCTTCATGTGGGTTTTCTTTAAGTACCCTTTGGTTAATGATTTAGTTCACCTTTGTTGTTCTTTAACTTAGCTATAGACCTTTTCTAAATCTATGGGTTTTTATACAATTCATTAAATGCCATAAAATAGTTTCAGTGATCTTTTTTTGGTAAGGAATGTAAACCGCTGTCTTTGGAGCCATAAATATATGTATTCAATGGGAAAGCCAGGTGTGCCTCGATCTTGTGTGGACACAATGCGGCCATTAGGCAACGTGTCTAGGCATGGGGAGTGTGTGATCACTGTGTGTACTCTGTGTGCTGTGTCCTGATTGTCTATGTGTTCCTAACTGTGGTATCTGACTTTCTGGTGTTTTGGGAGAGCGCATACCCTTCCGTCTCTGTGTGCTTTATTTGGGCCAATCTCCATGGACCATTGTGGTGTCGCTGCACCTATCTGTGGGATAGCTCGGGGTTTTCTGTTTGCAGGTGGTTTGTCTGCCGGCTACATGCCACCTCATCTGTGACCTATTGATCAGTGACCTCAGCCCTATGTCTCAATGACTACGTGATTCTGAGTCAGGGTTGACGTGGAGTTCGAAACAGGCGAATTCATCATGAAAGAAGCAATTTTATTTTTGATACATGAATGTATCATTATTCATATTGATATCGTCATTTAAAAAAATAACAACATAAATAATGATCAATTAACTAATTAATTAACAACTAATATCTATTTATTAATTATTACTTAATTAACATCACACTCCACACCCCTACACATTTAGCAACACACAACTGAAATATAACTGAAATAGTCAGCATTACATAATGTACATAAATATCAATAAAATATTTAATAATAAATAAATATTTAATTTTTAATTAGTACCTAATTAACTTCCCGTCCTATATTTCCCACAACCCCAACAGCCCACACCTAATATATAACAAAAATATAAAGTTATTACACAATTTACATTTTTAATAATCAATTAAATACTAAATGATAAATTAATACTTAATTGTTGATTATGTATTACTTAACTTTCCACCCTATACCATACAAACCCAACAATCCGCAACCAAAATATAACAACAAAATATAACTATTACACATTTAACATCATTAATAATCAGTTACATTATTATTTAAAAAATTATTATTAATTGTTAAATAATGATTGCTTACATAACTTCCCATCCTATACCCCTTCAAACCTAGCATTCAACTGCAACAATATTCATTACTATTAGCACTTAAATAAACAATTATAAATCACTTTAAATTACAAACTATATTTAAAAATGTTATTAACAATTATACAAACAATACTAGCACATAAAATGAATATATGAACTAAAACACATTCAGATAATTAAAAAATATTGTTTTTTACAACTATATAATTGATAATTATATTAACAATGATATTCTTAACAATGATATTACTTATCTGAAAAAAACGATATTCTTGAGAACAATATTTATGCATCCAAATATTTGTATATTACAATATTTTTTTCTGATATTTCTGTCTCACAATATTTAAAACTCAATATTTTGTCTAACTACCTAAATATACTTTATTGATATTTCAGAAATCTCTTATTTTACTTTCTTTATTTGGATTTGGGAAAACATCAAATCACAGATGCACACATGTCAATATCCAATTGCAATTAGATTGCAGGCAGTTAGTAAAGTATCGCATATGGCAGATAACAGACTGAATTAGACGCCAACCTTTTCAATATTTAACAGTATTGTCATTTGAAAGTCTATTGCAAAGCCGGCATTGTCAACATTCACATATTCTATCAGTAGCAGCATGCATCTTCCTTATCCCCAGCTACCCAATAAAAATAATGTAGATTTAATTACAAACCCTAAAGACAACACATAAATCCTGCCCAACTGCGCAGAACATATCAGTACTTAAAAATGGGAAGCAGCCTTTACAACAAGGTTTTTTCCGTGATGGTTTTAGAACCCATATGCTTTTCGAACGTTTAGCTTTACCACCCATTTAAGGTAAGTTCGAGGGTGCAGGGGCTCTCCATCCACAAATACATAATTTATACGTATAAATATATATACAAACTATGTGTGGTGAAGGCATATATTGTAAAAGCATATGCGCTCTAAAACAATGCAGGTTGAAAAATGCATGATAAAGGCATGCAGAGTATTTCCCTGCGTTGTTCCTTCATACAGCCCTTAAAAACATTGAAGATGCTTGTGTCCGCAGAAGGGAGAAGACTAATTGTGTTGAAAGAAACACCAGACAGGAGGATAGGCTTATAGTATCCAGGGGCTTATCAGTTCCCATGCACCCACCCATGTGTTAAGCCATCCAAATGGCACCGGACTTGAGCAGTCTACAAGCTATCAATGCAAGGAAACGCTCCCAGGGGCACCTGCAATAGAGACCTCTATTGGTTGCAGCTGAAGAGGCCAGTGGCCACCTCTATCCACAGATCTGCAAAAGGCTTTTGATGTACCCCTCTGTAGTCCTCAGCGCTCATCACCATGCCCTCTGTTGCAGCCCACTTCTCCACCTCTGCCCACCATCAACTATGAGATGGGTCCTGTGGAATTTTACATTTGAGGGCAATACCTGTGCTGGATACCCCCATCGCTAGGTCCAAAAATGTATGACCAACTTTCTTCTTGGGTTTCCAGACATGTAACCAAAGAAGGCAGATTTCAACTGTGTGAAGCAAGCTCAGGCCTAGCATACGCTCGAGGTCCGCTGCGACCATAAACCAGAAGTGGTTTCTTATTGTGCAGCTCCACACCATGTAGATGAAGCCTGCATCAGTCAGAGCACACCTGGAACAGCTCAAGTCAGTGGTGTGCAACAAGACATTCAGTCTATGTGACTTGAGATAGGTACAGGCAGGTAGTTGAATTGAGTGTACTTAAATCTCGTATTACGTTTAAAAGTGTAAGTGCACTCCAAGGTCTGACCCTAATCTTTCCCATTGAAGGGTTGAACAATATACTTCTCACACTCGACCTTGAAAGCTAGCAGGTGATCTACCTTAATGGCCAAGGCAGTTTTATACACCTAGTATACGAGGTGCTGTCCCCCGCCAAAGGTCGGCAAGTTCTGAAGGAGATTGTGCACTGGAGCTCTGGTTTCAGAACACCCAGGAGATGGTGAACATCTGCAGTTAATGTCCCATATATCAAGAACTGAGAACCTGGCAAATTATCTTCAGCCATCAGTTCCTCCAAAGTGAGGAAAGAACGCTCTGAATTTCCATCTCACAATGTCTTAATGGCAGTGAAGTATCCCCCTCCTATGTATGACAGACCCATTAGCTGCATGGTGGGGGGGTGCTAAGCAGCTGTTACCAAGCAGCAGCATGCTACCTTCCAACACTGAAGCCCAATGCGGAGTAGCTCCGATTTATTCGAGGGAGAGCTTAACTACCAGAAACATAGCCATTACAGTTCCCTCCCTACTTAGAGCCCCAAACTCCACCACTTCTGCCAAACTGAGCCCCAGCAGCCATCGGGTGACCCACTGCAGTTGCGCAGCCAGATAATTCGATCCATAATTTGGGACTCCAAGGCCGTCTGTGATCGTGGGTTTCTGAAGTGTACGCTGTGATAACCTAGTGGGCTACCCATCCCAGATCACCTCTTTAAACAAAGAGTTTAGGGAGTGGAACCACTTTTCCGATATCCAGATTGGGAGATTTATAAAAACAGCATAGGACTCTGGGCAAGATCCCCATTTTGGTCAGTGCTATGTGGTAGTGGTAGGTATGATTTGCAGAATTTGACTTCACGGCTCCACGAGATTCCCCGGAGTTCCAACAGTGGGCATAAATAGACATATTGCGCCAATTCCACTGTGATTTAGCACTGGTTGCAACTTCTGTTTTGAAAAATCAGTATGAACAGTACCACACAGTGGACCAGAGGGCTCAGCTACTCAAGTTGGTTTTGCTGCCCCTTATGGAGATTTCCTACTTAAGGGACAGCCCTCTAACTACGTTACAAACATGTTGCTGGATGTCCTTCTAGCAACCAGAAATCACGCTAGGGGACACCAGATCTGGTTTGCGCTCTCCAACTTACGATTCTGGAGCTGTGCATGAGAAAAAAATCTGCCATTTGGAGATTGCCAGAATTTGAATGGAACTTTTCAAGTCACCAAAATTCTGCTAATTTTGCAGACAGGACAGAATATTCCAGTCCCCCATACCATGCGGGCCATGATTGGGAGTTACAGCTACCTCCAAAGAGCCACGCATCCCCTGAGGTCCCTCATTATGCCCGTGAGGTTACCCACTCAGACATCATTGTCAACCTGATATGCACTAATCCCCAAGTACTTGAGAACTCTAGGCTCCTATTACAAACCAAGTGCTTATACTGGTTCCGGAGTGCCCGGGAGCTCTGGGAAAACTGAGAAGGCAAAAGATTAAAGCCAATTCGCACGAAGGCATGAAATCTGTCCAAAATAATTGAGAACCACTCCATGGTATGCCGGTTGGGGGACTCCTCAGGAAGATCAACATATCATCTGCATACAATAAATAGCTATGTTCCCCATTGTGCAATGAGATATCTCGGTTCCATCTCTCCCGTTGCAAGAGGCAAGTAAGCGGCTCAACTGCTAGCACAAAGAGCATAGGGGAGCGAGGGCACCCCTGCCTCCCATCCTGAAGGGGTAGGAAATGTCTACCCCCATATGCACCCATGCACCAGCAAACAAGAGAGAAACCCAGTTGCACCAATCCCCCCAGCCCCCCGGACATCCTGTTCATTACCGCTCTCAGATAATCCCACCTAAGTGTATCAAACACCTTTGGAATGTCAAAGGAGAAGACCAGAACATCAAGAAACTGATCCCAATCTTCCTCATCCAGTACATGATAAAGGCATGTTGTGGGATGTATCACGCTTGGGGATGAAACTATTTTGACCCTCATGCATCAGCATAGAGAGTGGGGTTACAACTGGTTTGCCAGTACATGGCTCAGAATTTACAATCTAAATTCAACATAGAGAGTGGGCGGTATGCCGTCGTATTGGTGGCGTCGCTCAGTGGCTTATGGATGGAAACAATCATGCCCTCCCTGGTTGTATCCAGTAGATGTCCATACTGCACTCAGGGCTGGACTGGCTGTAACGGGCATCAGGCCTTTCCCCGGGAGGCTGAAAGGGTGGGGGGCCATTTTTTCAGAGGTGGGGCCTGGTTTTGTTACTGGGGGCCGGTTTTACTGCAGTGCTGCAATATTGGTCCCTAATAACAAAACCAGCAGTGCACACTTGCGCATCCACCGGTGGCTGGTCTCACAAAATTGCCGGGGCTGCTTTGGATTCTCAGTCCGGCCCTGACTGCAGTGCACTTGCATATATGGTAGCCAGTCTGGGAGCCAGGTGTATGGCTTAAGTCTGGTAAAACTAGGTGGAGGACCATCCGTCAGAGGTGTCTTAACTTGTGCCAGGCTTTTAACTGCCTCACTGATTTCCAACTCCAAAATAGGGGTGCGCTACCCTCGCTCCCCGTCTGGAAGCTGCCGCAGCTGCACCCTTTCTAAGAAAGCACTCAGTGTTTCATTCACCGGTATCATACAAGTCCTGATAATGCCTTGTGAAAACTTTGTTGATTCCAGTTTAGGAAACAATATTTTACCCCTTTGACCAGGTAACCTGGGTAACGGGGTTGCCCCTGTCTTCCAGGCTGGTCAGCCATGCCAACATTTTGCCAGCATGCTTACCCTCCATATGTGCCACTACTGTACACAAGGATGTGAGTTTCACCAGCGCCACATCATGCTTCTCGCTCCTCTCTCTCAGGGAAGGCCCAATCTCAGTCCAGTCAAGAACTTCGGTTCCCAAAAGGCAGATTTCACCCCACACAGCAGTTAATTCAGTACAAAGCAATCAGTCTACAACCACTTATTGTTAAAGTGGTGCCCTCTTATCAGGGCTTTGAAGTTGTCCCATTCAATGTTCATATGCGAGGTAGATTCAGCATTTGTGGTAAAGTAGTCCACAATTCGATCTCTCAGGAGGTCCCTAAAACTGAGTTCACATAAGTGGCCAAGAGAGAGACTCCACGTGGTAATGGATGATGCATGCCTTCCCCAATGGAGCAGAGCCAAAAGTGGATTATGGTCCGAAAGCGTGCAACCTTGGTATTCAGAGCTCGCAACCTTGCTTAGCCCAGAATCTTGCCTAATCAAATGTGTGAGTCAAATACTGGGAAATTAAAAGAGAATTCTCTACGTACGGGTTCAGTTCATGCCATTCGTTCCGGAGGGTCCAGTGTCTCACCTATTCCCTGTAGCTCTGCGCTAACTTCACCATGGGTGAGTCAACCAGCAGGGTAAATGAGCTGTTGAGATCAACTTTCCCAACTCAGTTGTAACCTCCTCCCAGTAACAATGGGATGTCAGGCTCTGATGGGAGAATTGTGGACATTTCAGCTAAAAACTGCAGCTGGCCCATGTTTCTGGGCATAAATACCAATGTGTATACAAAAGCCATTAACAATAATACAGCAAAGGTAGTGGTGGTTTAGACTGTCGCACTTCCAAAACCAAAATTAGTCTTTTGTTAAAACTGATTGGGCCCAATTCACAGAACTAACTTAAGAGAAAATCCTAAACATACTACTTTTGGTATTCAGAGAATGCACTTACTACTTTTGGTATTCACAGAATGCACTTACTACTTTTGGTATTCACAGAATGGATTTATGACAACTAACTTTATGTCCGCCTCCGGGCCGGAATCTCCGGCCCGGAGGTGGAGTTTCCACAGGAGGCGGAGCTTCCAGCCTGGAGGCAGAGCTTCCGGCTTGGAGGCGGAGCTTCTGGCCCGGAGGTGGAGATTTCGGCCATGGCTAAATCTCCGCCTCAGGCCGAAATCCCCACCTCCAGGCCGGAAGCTCCACCTCCAGGCCGGAAGCTCCGCCTCCAACCCGGAAGCTCCGGACCGGAATCCCCGGCCCGATAGCGGACGTAAAGTTAGTAGTCGTAAATTTATTCTGTGAATACCAAAAGTAGTAAGTGCAATCTGTGAATACCAAAAGTAGTAAGTGCATTCTGTAAAATACCAAAAGTAGTAAGTTTAGGATTTTCTCTTAAATTAATTCTGTGAATCGGGCCCATTGCATTTATACAGATTATTTTCCATGTAATAACGGTGCCCCTCAAGGTAACATTGACATCCCACTACCACAGATGTCAGCTTCAACTAAAAACCCAAAAGAGATTAGTTGTAAGAAACTATCAAAAGATTTATCATACCTCGGCACTCGAATGCTTAATTATCCTTGAAGAAAGTGCTTCTAAGGGAGCTGGGTGTCGCGTAACTAGTTAGCATGGAGGATTCTCGTTCGTTATCGGAATCCATGCTAACTAGTTGCCCGACCCCCAGCATTTTCATAAGCAATTGGCAGTCGTGGCTCCTTAAACAGGTCAGGACAGGGAACAAACTCCCTTAGAAGCACAAAAGCCATTAAGTCTACCTGCTATGAAAGAAAACAAGCGCTTGACATTAATTTGTGTCTTAGTAACTTCTATTCCTGGACTGACCCAGATAAGCACCCCTCTAGGGAAGGTGGAATAGCCCGTCATGTACATGTGTCCTCTCAAGCGCCTTTGAGGCTTGAGTACTTCAGAATCAGCCAGGCGTCTCTCCTGCCTGTACCCAAAGAAAACCTAAAAATTAAAGTTTAATCACCAGCCTGGAGGTTATAGACAGTTCAGTCCCAAGTTCCTCAGGTAGAGCAGTGGAGTCCAAACTCTTGGAGAGAGAGGTGGATCGATGTGGCTCAGGGGAACTTTCAGTGCCTTCCTCAAAGAGGATGCTTATCCCGTGCTGCTACTCTCTTGTTCTCTGACTTTTCATCGAGTGTGAATTTCTAAAACCTCTCCCTTTTTTGCAGCGGCACTTTAACTTAGGAAAGAACCTTTACAGACCTCAAAATAGGCCCACACAGTAGGCGAGTCATCAAAGAAAATAGCTTGCCTATCTATTATAACTTTGAGGTGGGCAGGGAACAAGAGCATATAGGAATGGAGGCGTGATCTATGTGGAAACGTTGGGTCTCCCAGGCTTTCGGTAGGATCAGGGCCCTGTGCATGTAGTGCGGCAAACGGGAAACCACTGGGTGTGGTGATACTCCAGGTAGGGGCAGTCTCGAAGGATCCCTGTGGGCCCTCACCGTGACAGAAAATGGTGAAAGAACCTGAGGCGCAAACTTCTTAGTAAGCATGGGCGGAAAATCCGTTCCACTCGCTGATTTTGCGGATTTTCGGTAAATTCGCAATCCGCGAACGCTCGTGAATTTACCGAAAATCCGCAAATTCGCACGCAGCGGATTTTTTTTTCTTGGTGATACAATTTTGCGGCGTGCAGTGTAAGTTCGCAATTGCGAACATGTAGGTGCGGGCAGCAACAATCTCGCATTCGCGAAATTACAAAATTTGCAATTCTGCACAAGAAATCCACTAGCAAGCAGCATAGACCTTCTGAAAATGATGATTTTTATCAGAATAACTCCTCAGGTTGACATTTGCCTGCCCTTTTTTGGATTTGAGGCCTTTTGACTTTCTTTGGATCACTTTTGGATTAGAAATAAACTTTCACAAGTAAGTTTGTTGACATTACATTCGCTGTTCTGCAGAGAAACGAGTTTTGCTAAACTGAAAGCACTCAGCAGCAGGTGCAAAAGTTCAAATTCATCATTAGTAACCATTCCCTGTAGTGCTTCCTGACTGGGGCCCCTCCAGAGTTCAGTTGCTAGTTGCAACAATTGTATGACCCTGCTCTGACCCTCACAGCCGGATCATAGAATAGCTACAAGTAGGCCACAAAGGTCCTGGAAAAAAAAATTGCACTGCAACAGAAAGCAAATTACAGATAAGGAAGCAGGTGCAGACTGGAATTTTAAAACAGTGACACATTAATAAATCAACCCCAAATTAATTCATGTCAGTTGAAGCAGGGCAGGTGTGCTTGCTTTTTCCCCCCATAATCTACAGTGATGATGAACCAGAGGGTGGCATTGATGTACCAGAGGGTGGCATGGGTGAAACAGAGGGTGGCAGTGGTGAAACAGAGGGTGCTGGGAACCTGTGATGATGAACCAGACGTAGAAACAACATAATCGCGACCGTTGCGAGCCGACATGTAAGTTCGCAATTGGGAACTGGTACAAAACCCTCGCGAACTGGCAGAAATCCTTGCGAACACACAAAAAAAATCCGCAAATTCGCGAGAATTTGCGGATTTTGCGGATTGCGAGTTCGTAAATCCGCAAATTTGCGAACGCCAGATTCGCAAAATTTGCCCATGCTTACTTCTTAGTCAGCCAGTCCTCTAAGAAGGCCATCATGTCCATCCCTTACACCCTTTCAGGCATTCGAATGAGCCTTATATTATTCCGGTAATTCCACCCCTCTACATCCTCTGCCAGCTGTTACAGCTGATTTACATGGTGGAGCAGCTACCTTGTCCTGCAGTGCTCAAACTGTGGGCTTCACCTCCTTGATTGTGTCTGTGTTGCATTTCACCAACTTTCTATGGTCATCCTGGAGGATCCCAAGGTCCACAGACACCTGGTATATCTTACTTTGTAGGACTTCACGTGAGGCGTTCACTATGTTTAGTGTCAGGTCCAACTTATCTGGCCGGTCAGTGGGGTATCTTGTCTCTGTCCTCTGACTTACCTGGAACTTCTTGGTGGTCCCCCACTGGAGTGTCTCTAATGGATTTGGTGTGGCCCAGGCCACACACAGTGTCCTGAGCCGGTGCCACTCGCTGCAGTTAGTAGTACCATGGTCAACTGGACAGGTCTAAGCTAAGGCACAAGGGTAAGGGAGCAGCAGGGCTTGCAGTCCCAGTCACAGCATCCGAACAGTCTGTATGCCCCTGACGCAGATCCAGTACTAGGTGGAATGAATTCTACTAGTGCCATTGTGAGCCCCAGGGTTGCAGCTTGCTTGTCAGGTACTTTAGATGCACCCCTCAGACAACATTCCTTGTGATGGCAGTAGGAGAAGGGGGGAAATGCAAGGCCATCCTCCACATTCTACAATGGGGGTTCCCCACATGCACATCACCACCAATGTTCCTCGTTGCACAGCAATGAAGCCCCCCAGCCAGCACAATATTAGGCCTCTTCACTAAGGCCTCCCAACAGCACTGCCATCATGCAGGCTCCTCCCTGCAGTCTGTGGCTAGCTGAGCTATGGAGGCTTCGTGCCTGGGCTTCTCTCAATCTGACAGCCTCCATATTGGATGCCATGCTGCAGTTGGGAGCCTTCTTGTCACTTGGGGCATCTGAACAGTTCCAAGCCTGCCACCCTCAGGTCTCCTCTCTATCCGGCAGCCTTCATAAGCAGCACTGGTGTGTTTCACGAAGTTTTCATAGGTGTTTTTCATTAAGTGCACTTTTTATATAGCCAGGCAGGTGGTCACCACTCATCAGTGCCTCAGACCTCCAGGGCCAGGCCCTCAGTAGCCCCAGCACCAGCAGTCCATGCCAGCACAAGGTCTGGGCAGCTTGCAATGAGGGGGAGGCATCCATCATGTAGACTCCAGGTCCACGGTTGGGCAGAAGCTGCCTCCCTCAATCGCCTCTCTCCCCTGGGGCTTTCCCAGTGTCGCACCTGGGATCATGCCAGGGCCAGGTGGTCTGCTACTAGGGAGGACAGCAGAAACCGGTGCCACTCGCTGCAGTTAGTAGTACCGTGGTCAACTGGACAGGTACAAGCTAAGGCACAAGGGAAAGGGAGCAGCAGGGCTTGCAGTCCCAGTCACAGCATCCGAACAGTCTGTATGCCCCTGACGCAGATCCAGTACTAGGTGGAATGAATTCTACTAGTGCCATTGTGAGCCCCAGGGTTGCAGCTTACTTGTCAGGTACTTTCGATGCACCCCTCAGACAACATTCCTTGTGATGGCAGTAGGAGAAGGGGGGAAATACAAGGCCATCCTCCACATTCTACAATGGGGGTTCCCCACATGCACATCACCACCAATGTTCCTCGTTGCACAGCAATAAAGCCCCCCAGCCAGCACAATATTAGGCCTCTTCACTAAGGCCTCCCAACAGCACTGCCATCATGCAGGCTCCTCCCTGCAGTCTGTGGCTAGCTGAGCTATGGAGGCTTCGTGCCTGGGCTTCTCTCAACCTGACAGCCTCCATATTGGATGCCATGCTGCAGTTGGGAGCCTTCTTGTCACTTGGGGCATCTGAACAGTTCTAAGCCTGCCACCCCCAGGTCTCCTCTCTATCCGGCAGCCTTCATAAGCAGCACTGTGTGTTTCACGAAGTTTTCATAGGTGTTTTTCATTAAGTGCACTTTTTATATAGCCAGGCAGGTGGTCACCACTCATCAGTGCCTCAGACCTCCAGGGCCAGGCCCACAGTAGCCCAGCACCAGCAGTCCATGCCAGCACAAGGTCTGGGCAGCTTGCAATGAGGGGGAGGCATCCATCATGTAGACTCCAGGTCCACGGTTGGGCAGAAGCTGCCTCCCTCAATCGCCTCTCTCCCCTGGGGCTTTCCCAGTGTCGCACCTGGGATCATCCCAGGACCAGGTGGTCTGCTACTATGGAGGACAGCAGAAACCGCTCAACTCCATCTTGGATGCCACGGTGCAGCTGGGAGCCGTCTCGTCACCATGGGCCTCCATGCAGTTCGAAGCACGCTACTTCCCTGGATTTTCCCTCCCATTTGTGTGTGGCTGGGCCCGCTTACACAGACCTTTGGGGCAGCCCCAGGCTCCGATGAACCACAGGGGTCGGAGGTGGCTCTCGGAGATCTTCTAGCTATCGGCTGTCTTGGTGTACGGTCGGCCATTGATAATGCTGCACTTGTTGTAGGGTGATGCTAAATACTCATTATTGTGGTAGAATATGAAAGGGAAAGGTGAAGTCAGAGTGGTTTGAGTGAGGACATGCTAGCAGTTCAGAAGGACATTAGGCAAGTTGCATCTGAGTGTTGGACAATCTGCACCTCCCAATGGGCAGCTAACCAAATTTGAAGGACCCTATTTTGCTGCCCCACTGCCCTGGTTGATGTTCACTGGCTTTCAAGAATGCTTGTTGCCTAGACAACAGATGCCTGGAGCCCTTAATGATTGTCTCCTGGTGAGGGATGTGATCAAACTACGGACAATGAACACATCAAAAGGGATCTTTGGTCACTGTTATTATTTGGTGGGGTGGGCGGTGGTTTGGAGGAAAAAGTTGGACAGGAAATGAACATCAAATATTGTTCCAAGTAGGCATCATATGCTGTAGGACAGAGGTAAGTATTACGTTCAAAGAACTGTTGGATATGTGCCATTGAATGAATAAAGCTTTATTTCGATATAAAACATATCATAAAAGCAATACATTACATCAGTAAAAAACAGTTCAACAATACTCAATATAAAATGTCCTACAGGATCGACAGTAAGATTTAAAAGAACAAGCATTAATGGGCGAATTAAAAAAGACAGTACAGGCAGAGAGCACATTACTGGATCAACAACTTCTTTGCAGTTCTTATTCGCCAAGCCCAGCCTAGGAATTTTGCCATACAGCAAGCAAAAAAGGGTCTGGCATCTGTACGCAATATGCGTAAGGCTTCCACATGTGATCTCGTTCCCAAGCTCCTACATAAAGGCTTCAACCACCTCAATCTAGGCACCGCATAAGCATTGCATTCGAACAACAGGTGGGCAACGGACTCGACCCTTGAGTCACAGAAGGGGCAATATGGTACAGTTTGTAGTGGTGGTTTCCAGGTGGAAGTTAACAGTCCTAAGGGGAGTACCCCTACCCTGAATTTGAAGTACAGTGATCTGTCGCCCGAGTTATGGATTAAATCCAGATAGGGTTCCCTATAAGGGAGCTCCTTAACTAACAAAAACTGGGCAACAGATCTACAGTGATTTGAATTGCACATTCTCTCGTTGTCCACCCATGACCAATAAGCCTTCTTTAGCAGTTGTTTTGACGGTGCTGATTTATTGACCCAAGCGTCTCCTAAACCCAACTCATAGAGAAGCCGCTTAACCTCCCTGAGCCAGGTTACCTTATAACAACCCGAAAGGGACAAAAGTTCACTTAGGGCATCTGCGTAACTACGCAGTTCAGGGACATTCCATATCCTGGACCATAATAAAAGGGGACGTAGTTTTGCTTGCTCACATATTGGGCGGGTGCCTGCATCTAGCAAGAGGGGGATTGTAGGGGTACTGTGGGGTAGCCTCATAAGATCTTTGTGAAAGTTATTTTTGAGGTGGGCCAAAGTGTCAACTCTCTGAATACCCCACAGTTCTGCGCCGTACAGTGCTGCACTCACAACCCTTGCCCTGTAAATGTCTAATAGTGCCCCAATTGGTTTTATAGATGAGGCACGCTGTTCTTTGAGCAGGGCATCTGCGACCCTCTTATGAGTCAGAAACACCTTTTGGTGGTGTGCCTTCCAACTCATAGTGTCGCAGAGACGTATGCCCAGGTAGTCAAATTCTTTGACTCTTTCGAGTGGAACAGAGTCTAGAACAGGAGGGGCAACAGATTTCTTGGGGGGGTTAAGGATATGTGCCATTGATGTTGTCAGCATAGAACCTCGTGTGGTATGATCATGTCAATAGTGAACCAACATCCATGTAAGGGGTACAAGTGTGATGCAGGGCACTCATTTCAATTTAAGAAGCTATGCAAAGACACCCTGCATGACACTGAGTGGCCTTATTGATCAAGAGTAAGGCGGCACAACACAAATTGCTGCGTCACCTTACTCTGTGCCTGGGAGGCGATCGATAGGCATTTTGGTGGGTTTTCTCACACAACACCTATGGAATTTGACGCTGCCCCAGAGTTACAAAGTGATGTAAACCTGGAGAAGCACCAAACCCCTACACCTCCCAAGGTAAGGCGTTATGAGGAGACATATATATTTATTTCTCCTCGTTTTTTACTGTTTATATATGTGCTGCATTTTGCAGCACTCATGGGAAGAGGAACACGCTTCTTGGGATTGCTGTGTGCCTTCCTGCAAAAATACAATCCTGCATGCAGCTGAGGCACCCTTGCACCATAGTGCAAAAGTGCCTACGTTGGCGCTAGGCTGCAGAAGCTGTGCCAACACAGGGAGAAAGGCAGGATTGCATCTTATTGCTTAAATACAGAGAATTTCTGCCCTTTCACTTTGGTGTAAGGGTCCACAGCAAGGCGACTTGCTGCACTGCCCTATGCCGAAATCCCATAAATAAGCCCCTCAGTTTATTAGTGTGGAGATTGCAATTCTTTATTGAGCATAAGGAAACAACCGTGCTAGTCATCACACAGTGTATTTGTTAGAACTGGGGGTCTCTAGTTGGCAGGGATAGGTACCACTGTCAAAATAGGGACCCTTCCTTCTAGTCAGGGTAAGGAGGAAACACTCTTTAGATAACCTCCGCTCACACCCTTGGTAGCTTGGCACAAGCAGTCAGGCTATGTCTAAAGTAGTTGTACCAAAACTCACAGTAACACAGTGAAAACACCACAAACTGACTCCACATTACCAGCACTGACTAACATTGTAAGTGAGGACATTATCTCTGTTGAGTTTATGGAGGGAAAAAACAATAGCCAGACTCCGACGCTAATCACATTAATATCTCCAAAAATATCTGAACAGATCATGAACGAGCAAATGACATTCAAAACCTGGGGCATAGTACTAACCAAACAAATCCCAGAGGTCTATCCTACTCCTTTTATTGGGGATGAAACAACATTTGAAAAAGTAGACACACAGATCGTTTCTGTCCTAAAAAATGCACTTGGTACATCGCCCACAAAAAATGTTTGTACCCTGTCGCAAAAGACAATAGACAGAAATGTGGAAATAAATGAAAAATGGATTAATGTAGCACTACATAGCAACAATAAACAATGATATGGTAGTCCATCGCAACTAGGACCAATAAGTAATGACAGAGAAATAATAAGAATGTGTTCATGGAACATTAATGGGTTGAGAGGTAAGATCAATAACACACATATAGACTCTCTAGTGGGAAGTTTCCAGATTATAGTACTACAAGAAACATGGGAAACCATCCCATTTCAGTTACATGGATACGCCGGCTTCTATGAACACGCAAAGAAAGAGCAAAGGTTCGGGCGAGCTAGTGGGGGACAGGCAATATTTATCTCTAATACGTTACAGGTACAACATGAACAAGTGGAAGTAGATATCATGAACATCCTTATAGTCAAGCTAAACTATAAAATAAACAACCAAAAACCCAAAACGTTATACCTGATTACTGTATACATTCTGCCTACCAACCGAAGTAGGGAAACAATTTGTGGAACCTTGAACAATGTTCTAATCAACAAAATATTGGAGGATCCCCTAGCTGATTTTATGATTACTGGGGACTTTAACCTCAACCTTATGCCATCCCACATAAGAGATGATACAACACAATCGCAAAATCACCAATGGCTAATTCCAGAGCAGGATATAGGGAAAGAAAATCACTCCAATAAGAACAGAATGGGGATAAAATGTGTAAAGGACATTGAAGCTATGGGACTTCGAATTATTAACGGCAGAATAAAAACGGATGTGCCTCCAGCATATACTTACTTTGGGTATAAGGTATACTCTAGGATTGATTACACCATGTCCTCATTATTTATGTTTCACAACATTACCTCGTACCAATTAAAGAAAGTAAATGAAAGTGACCACACACAGCAAATAATTGTAATGAACATTGGAACAAATACAAACCAGGTCTATCAGACTGTCCAAGGGCTATGTTGGTACAACTAACTACAAAAAACTGTTTTGGAATGCTGAAAACAAAGATGAAACGAATAAACAGATGGAAAGGCTCTTGGAAGCATGCTTTAAAAACACTGCACTAGAATCAGTGATAGAGCAATGAGAAAACTTCACTGGGTCGCTGATCAGTACGCAATGTCAAACACAATCAAATAATAAGCGACTGGGGAAAGAACCAAACAGGGATAAGGAACAACATTTAAACTTGCCATATACAATAATGAAACTGAAGAAAGATCGAAATAGGACTATCAGGTTAATGAAGAAATCGGGGGTAAAAGCAGAAAACCGGGGATATTGAAGCTATTAAATCAAAATTTGAAGAAGCTAATATGGGGTGAAAAAAATAAAGCAAAACAGGCAACTTGGGCTAAAATATTGCATGCCAGTAAGCAGAAGAATCCAAGAGACTTCTGGAAAATTATCAATTGTCTTGCCAGATCTAACAAGCAAGTAGTCTCATCACCACTAACCGAGCAGGATTGGGATATCTTCCTGAGGAAACATCTAAATCAGGACATTATACAGTCAATCTTACCGGAAATGCGACATGGGTGCAAAAAAGACAACGATATGGAATCTTCCGCTCAAGAGAATGAACTGGATACGCCAATACCCATAGCTAAAGAAGAGATAATCAAGTCTATAAAAAACAGAAGAACGGTGCTCCTGGACCAAATGGGATACCATTTGCACTCATGAAAGAAAACCCAGAACTATGGGCGACCGTCCTAGAAAAACTATACGTGGAAGTCATCATAACAGGAACTGTACCAAAGTCTTGGTGAGGATCCCTAATAACTCCAATATTTAAAAAAGGAAACTGGGCACATGCTGAAAATTATAGGCTGATCACTTTGCAAGACACGGAAGCCAAGTTGTTTGCAAGAATTTTGCTGACTAAACTATCAGAATAGGCGATGGAAACCAAGAAATTGCCCCTCAACCAAACAGGTTTCATACAAGGCCTAGGAACAACTACAAACACACTGGTTCTCCCCCTACTCATGGATAAGTCAATCAGACTAAAGCAACCACTGTATCTATGTTTTATAGATTTTAAATCCGCATTTGACTGTGTTAATAGGAACTTACTTTGGAAAAAACCTGAGAAAATGAAAATTCCAGCTCCCTTTCTGAAACTGATTCGCCTCTTGTATACAGACACATGGGTGAGGGTGAGGATGGGGGATGGCAGAACATTATCTAAGGAGATTCCAGCAAACGAAGGCCTAAAACAAGGCTGTGTTCTAGCCCCCCTCCTTTTTAATTTGTTTCTTGCCGACCTAACTGTAATACTGGATGAGGAAAATGCGCACCCCCCAAAACTAGCGGATAAACGTCTCACGAACCTGTTGTAAGCGGACGACGTCATACTTTTGAGCCACACTAAAGTGGCACTACAGCGTCCAATTCGGCGGACCCACACGTACTCGAAGGATAACGGGATGGGTCATAAATGAGGCAAAAACTAAGATCATGATTGTTACCAAAAACAGCAAAATAAGATACAAGAGCAAATGGTTCATGGATAAGACCGAGCTAGAACAAGTAGAGGTATATAAATACCTGGGTGGGTTATTTGATGCGAAGGGCAACTTCCAACTACAAAAAAGGGACATCCAAAGAAAAGCGAATGCATTAACTGCAGCATTCAGAATAGTGCAGAAGACACTTTCCAGCCTAACCTACAGCCCTCTTCTGAGTATTATTGGTGCAAGACTTCTACCTACTATCACATACGGTAGTTAAGCGGTAATGGATAAGGATACTGAAACTCTGAACAAAATCATAACCAGAGCATATCGGACCCTATTTCATCTCCCACCGAACGTATCCCCTGCCCAAGTAAGGTTGGAATTTGGTCTTACCAATCAAAAATATGCAAGGCAAGGCCACCTTTTAAAAGTTTGGAATCAAATAAAAAATGACCACCAAAATGAAATATCGCATCTGTTATGGAGAGAACTAAATAACAACACCAACTCTACTGCAGGGCTCTATCTTAGGGAAGCAATAAAGGATTTTGGGGTCATGTCGATATGGGAAAATAATATAACCAAGACATCGTTTAAGAAAATAATTAATAAAACTACAAACTATCTACCTATTCTAAACAACAAAGCTACCCTTACTAAGAGAAAACCCGCTTGGGCGACAATAAACGGTTATAAAAAGAAGGAAATTCCACAATATCTGGTAACACCTTGGACAGAAAAAAACAAGCAGGTGCTCCTTAAAGCCAGATTTGGAATAATGCCAGGCCTGTGTCACCTTCCACCGTGGGAGAGATCGGTAACCCAAACACAATGTAGACTGTGCAATAATGGTGAGGAGGATATTCTTCATCTTCTATGTACTTGCCCTGAACTCTTGCAGGAGAGAAAAGCACTGCTTAAGTTTCCTTTCAAGGCACGTGGCATAAGGACACGTAGGCAGGCCCTGATTAAGTGCCTGAACTCAAATGATATCATTTTAAATGCTACCTTTGTAAAGTTCTTAAATATAGTTACAAGGAAACTAGGATTTGTGCCTACTGTAAATATTTAAATTGACTACAAAGCTGATGAAATGTCATTTTAAGTGGTTTTATACATGAATATAGCTTTTACTGTTTACCTTTTGATGTGTAATATTGTAAGATTTTAAATAATCAACATAATAAACTACTTTGTACTTTGTACTTTGTACTTTGACTCCACAACAGTTTAGAAAAATAAAGGTATTTAATCTAAACTACATAAGACCAAAACAACAAAAATCCAACATACATAGTTCAAAAATATGGTTGCGAAAGAGTTTTAAGGTTGCGATAAAATAATCCACAGTTGCTTGAAAAGTTCACAGTTGCGTCACGTTTTGCCAACAGTACCTTTTGAAAGCGACAAAGTTCCAAAGCAGAAGCTGCTGTTGTGGAAAACAAGCAATGCGTTGCTCCTGAGACCCTGGGGAGGCGATGTGACAACCCTGCTGCAGCAGTGGGCGTGTTGCGACAAATCCGGTCTGTATCGGGAGGAAGGCGGACTTGTATGGATTCAGGTGCGAAGGTACCATAGGAAGTTTTCTCTCTCAAAGGCACGATGCGATGATCTTTGGAGTTGCGACGATCTCCGGGGCGATGATGCGTGGACCAGCGGTGATATCTCTCTCGCAGCTCCTCAATGCTTTGGCTTCTGCGACGACACTCGCAGCGACGTGATGCGGTCCACCAGCAAGCGGTGTGGCGATCTCACCCAGCGGCGACAGGCTCTGCGACGACACTCGCAGCAATGGTAATCTTCCCGCACCGGTCTGGTGCGTCCCGCAAACAAAGGATGCAATGGCTCTGGCAGCGGCAACAGGCGCTGTGACGATCTCGGCCTTTGTAGCGGCGGGAATTTCCTCGCACTGTCGGGGATGCGCTCCGCAAGCGAGTGATGCAACAAA
The DNA here is from genome assembly GCF_964263255.1 of Lissotriton vulgaris. Lineage (NCBI taxonomy): Eukaryota > Metazoa > Chordata > Amphibia > Caudata > Salamandridae > Lissotriton > Lissotriton vulgaris. The sequence goes on from NC_141696.1 coordinate 894,911,120, forward strand.
ACTTGCAGAAAGTCTTTAAAAGCTTGCTTTCCAGCTTCCCCACACAGGTACAACTTCCAGAGGCACCACAACTGGCCCAAGCACTCTAGGAAGGACAGAGCTCTCTCAGCAGAGTTCAGGGAAGCTGGGGGTGAAGTCCTTTTGTTCCTGGTACTTCAAAAACAGGGAGCCAGCTCTTCTTAGGCCCTTGGAGATTCCTTAAAGCAGGGGACATAGCACCAAAAGCAAAGTTCTTCCCTTCTCCTTGACAGCAAAGCAACAGCAGGTCAGTCCAGCAGAGCAACAGCAGGACAGTCTTCCTTCTTCAGTTTCAGCTTTCTCCTTGGCAGAGGTTCCTTCTTTATTCCAGGATGATCTAATTTTCTGTAGTCAGGGGTCCTGTACTTATACCCCTAAAAGTCTTTGATCCCTTTGTGCAGGAGGGCTCTGAGCCCGGTCTGAACCAGTAATGGGTGTTCCTTGAGCACTTTGTTTTCCTGGCCTCTCCTTTCCTGTCAGGGAAAGGGGCAGGGTCATCAGCCGCCCAGCAGGAGGTGGAGCCAGCATTGTGGAAGGCAGGCACAGCCCTATTCAGGCCCAGATGCTATCCCCTCCCACCACTCAAGATGCAGATGCAGTCATTCAGCCTAGGGCTGACCCAGCCAGCCTCCTGGGGGCTCCCAGCCCCTTTCACTCTCAAACCAGACAGCCAATTCACAAACAGGCCAAGGCACACAGAAGGGTCAGACAAGAGAACAGCAACTTCGTAAAAGTGCTGTTCTCAAACACAGGATTTAAAAACAACCTTTCCTAAAAGATGTGTTATTAAATTCTGAGTTCAGGGACACCAGACTTTTATGTCCTATCCTGTTCCTATGGGAAGCTATGCTGGTAGCCACTGTAGCCAGAATCCCCCATGATAGCCTATGGGGCAAGATAGCCTCAAAATAGTGAAAAACGAAAATGGCTGTAATTCACTACCAGAGCATGTCACCTGCACAAGTACATGCTCTACCTTTCACATACACTGCACCCTTTCCAAGGGGATACCTTTTGCCTTCCATAGGGGTGAACAATGTGTACAGAAAGGGAAGGGTTAGGCATGGCCAGTCGGGACACTGACCAGGAGGACATGGCAGTTCACAGACTGCACACAGGCTCTGCAGTGGCAGGCCTGAGACACCATTTTAGGGCTACTCATGTGGGTGGCACAATCAGTGCTGCAGGCCCACTAGTAGCATTTGCTATCACCAGCCCTGGCACACTCAGTGCACTTTACTAGGGACTTCTTGGTGACACAAATATGCCAATCATGGATAACCAATCACAATATCAATTTACACAGGGAGCACTTGCACTTTGACACTGAACATCAGTGGCAAAGTGCCCAAAGCATCTAAACCAGCAAAAATGAAATCCAGCACAGCATCAAAAATACAGGAGGTAGAGGCAAAAAGATAGGGGGAAACCACACCAAAGATGCCAGGTCTAACACGTGTCCCCTCTAGCTGAAAGTGGGGAGAGCTACCCATCCTCTTGGGAGTTCTCTTCACTAAGGTGGAAAAACCTGGACAGACCATCAGCATTGGCGTGTTCTGTGCCAGGGCGATGTTCCACCGTGAAGGCCATTCCGTGTAGGGAGATGGACCACCTCAACAGTTTTGGGTTCTCACCCCTCATCTGCATCAATCATCCGAGGGGCCTGTGGTCTGTCTGAACATGGAAGTGAGTCCCAAACAGGTAGGGCCTCAGCTTCTTCAGAGCCCAGACCACAGCAAAAGCTTCCCTTTCAATTGCACTCCACCTCTGTTCCCTGGGGAGCCAGGTTGGTCCCAGCCCTCGTCAGTCATCTGTGAGAGTATTGCTCCCCCACCATGCTCTGAAGTGTCTGTCTGCACTATGAACCCAATGGAGAAGTCAGGTGCCTTGAGCACCGGTGTTGTGTACATGGCAGTCTTCAGGGCATCAAAAGTAGTTTGGCAGTATTCGGTCCAATTCACTTTTCTGGGCTGATTTCTAGAAGTCAGCTCCGTCAAGGGGGCAACGATGGTGCCATATCCCTTGACAAATCGTCTGTAATACCCGGCGAGTCCTAAGAAGGCTCTCACCTCTGTCTGGGTCTTGGGGGGTTCCCAAGCCAGAATGGTATCAATCTTTGCCTGTAGGGGCGCCACCTGGCCGCTCCCTACCTGGTGTCCCAAGTACACCCCAGATCCCTGCCCTTATCTGGCACTTGCTGGCCTTGATAGTGAGGCCTGCCCTTTGCAGAGCCTTCAACACTTCATAGAGGTGTTGCAAGTGTTCCTCCCACGTGGAGCTGAACACAGCAATGTCATCCAGGTACGCGGTGCTGAATATGCTCCAGCCCGGTCAGTACCTGGTTGACCAGTCTCTGGAAGGTGGCAGGGGCATTCTTCAACCCAAAGGGCATGACTCGGAACTGGAAGTGCCCCTCTGGCGTTGAGAATGCAGACCTCTCTTTGGCCCCATCAGTTAAGGCATTCTGCCAGTACCCAGAAGTTAAATCAAACGTACTGAGGTACCGGGCAGCTCCCAACCGATCCACAAGCTCATCAGCTCTGAGGATGAGGTGTGCATCAGTCTTGGTGACCGCATTGAGCCCACCGTAGTCCACACAGAACCGGAGTTCTGGAGTGGCACTGGGCGCAGCAGCTTTTGGGAATAAGACCACTGGGCTAGCCCAGGGGCTGCTGGAGGGATCAATTACCCATAGCTCCAACATCTTGGAAACCTCTTCCTTGATGCTGGCCCTGACCTTCTCAGCTTTCTGTTTCACAGGCAGACTATCTCCAGTGTCCACATCATGGACGCACCAATTGGTGACACCTGGGGTCAGGGAGAACAGGGAGGAAATCTGACCCAACACCTCGCGACAGTCCCACTGCTGCTCTGGGGTCAGGGTGGGTGAGAGGACCACACCCTCCACTGACCCGTCTTGCTCCTTAGCTGCCAGGTCAGGGGGAGGATCACTTTCCTCTTCCCCTCCAGCATCTGTAGCCATGAGCATTGTTACTTCAGACCTCGCAAAGTGGGGTTTGAGGCGGTTCACATGCAAGACTCTCAGGGGCTGCCTGGGAGCCCTCAAGTTAACCAGGTAGGTTACTTCGCTCTTGCGCTCCACCACCTCATATGGCCCAGTCCACTTGTCTTGGAGCGCACAAGGCTCCACTGGCGCCATCACCCACACTTTCTGCCCAGGTTGAAATTCGACCTGAGTGGTATTCTGGTCGTACCATCTTTTCATTTCTTCCTGGCTAGCTACCAGGTTTATCACAAAACAGAGAAGTGACAGAGTGCACACCGGTTATTCCATGTTTTTCAATGTTCTATAGTTTGTTTTTTCTGTCGGCGTGCTAGCCTGGAATCGTGGCCTGCCCAAGACACGTGTTGTGAGTAATCACTTGGAGAATGTGGGGCGAAATGCACCCCACTCCAGACGCACTGCCACATTTATGCATAACAAAGATGCATCAATTGTTCCAATCTTGTCAAAAATATTTTTATTCCATTTAGTCCACAGTTTTTTTGTATTAACTTCATTTCGTCCAGTCACACGAAGGAATCCTATGTTTACATAAGTCTTAATGCAGTAGAAATGCCGATACGGGCCTTACTCTAGTGCATGACATGTTACATAAATCCTCTTTCATGAATGGTTTTTAATACCCAATGCTATTTATCAATCTTTATTTCGGCCGTATGGCCATCAAAGAAATACAATAAAAACATATACAACCATTAACAAATCATCCACATCAATACAAATTTATACACTGTAAAATTATTCATTTCATTGTTTTAAAACTACTAAAGTTACATTTAAAATTGTAGACTTGAAATTAAGTGGGAACCTGCGACTTCAGAATACGGGTGCGGGTGTGCCAGACATTGGTAAGGAATTTTGCTAATGCAAACACGATTGGGCTTGAAACATCGGTTTTTAGAATTCTGTACATCGGGAGGTACTCCCTACAACCAAGATTTCTGATAAGTGGAAGGAGCCAATATTTCCTAGCTGCCTTGTAAATTGGGCAAAACAGGACCACATGCAGGTCGCTTTCCTCCGCACAAGAGCATGCCGGGCACTGCTTGGAGGAGGGCGGGGTTGACCAGGAGCTGGTAAAGGATCGCAAAGGCAATGTGCCGTATCTCCATTGGAGAAACAGCTTCCTGGCCAGCACGGGGGACATGGCGTCCAGAACCCTCTCCAGCCTATATGAGTCCTTGCTTAATGCAAATACAGATGTTAATGACCCCTCCCCCTGACAATCCAAGGCAGTGACTAGTTTCTGTTCATGGTAGACATTGACCAAAGCTCTCCGTGAGATGTTTAGTGAGGCGCTAGCAGGATCGGACCAAAGGTCAGGGAACCCCAGTCTCATACACGATTTTTGGATATAATTTATCCAGGGGATCTGTAACGCTTTAGGGTGGGTTAGAAGCTCCCTCAGTTCAGCCCTATAAGCAGAGAGTTCTTCACTACTCCACAGCCTTCGCCAGAAGACAATGGGTCTAAGACCTAGTTCGTCAGCTATTGGTCTCAGTCCCAGATCCAGCCTCAGGGGAAGGAGCGGGGTGCTGGGCGGGAGAGCAACTATCTGTCTGATAAAGTTGTTCTCAGTTGAGGACAGACTGCTGGAGGATGTGTGGCCCCATAGTTCCACCCCGTACATAGTAGCGCCCCTGGCCTGCGTCTTATAGATCTGAATGAGCGGCCCCAATGGACGGTATGTGGAGCTTTTCATCATCCGGGCGATACCCCCAGTGGTCTGTACTAGTTTGAGGTTGGCCCTAGTCTGATGTGGTCCCCAGGACATGCTTTCGTTCAGGGTTACACCTAGATATTCAAAGGTGGAGACTCTCTCTAGCCGTGACGCTCCCAGTTGTGGATTCGGGCTAAGCATGGGCGAATTTTGCGAATCTCGCGTTCGCGAATTTTGCGGATTTGCGAACTCGCAATCCGCAAAATCCGCGAATTCTCGCGAATTTGCGGATTTTTTTTTTGTGTTTGCGCGGGTTTCTGCCAGTTCGCGAGGGTTTTGTACAATTTCGCAAATTGCGAACTTACCTGTCGGGTCGCAAGTTTCGCGAACTTGTTGTTTCTACGTGTCCAGCCTGTTTGGGACACTCTTCTTCATCACTGCCACTCTCTGTCACCACTGCCACTCTCTGACTACTCATGCCACCCTCTGGCCCACCCATGCCACCCTCTGTTTCATCACAGCACCCTCTGGTTGTCCAGGCAGTGTACATTATTGTGACAACGCAAGCACACCTTCCCTGCCTCAAGTGACCTGAATTAATTTGGGGCTGATTAATGTGTCACAGAATATTTTTTTAGCTGGCACCTGCTTCCTTAGTGCTTCCTGATTAGTGATATTTTGCACTTGCTAAGTGCTTTCATTGTTGCAAAATTAGTTACAACACCTGCCCTGCCCCAACTGACAATAATGAATTAGGGGCTGATTAATGGATTTGAACTTCCAGCCTGGCTCCTGCTTGTCTCCCTTAGCTGTAATTCAGGACCTTTGTGGCATATGTGTAACTATTCTGAGGTTCAGAGCAGGGTCACATAATAGTTGCAACTGGCAACTGAACTCTGGAGGGGCCCCTCAGGAAGCACTACAGGAAATGGCTACTAATGATGAGCCTGAACTTTTGAACCTGGTAAGTAGTTTCAGTTGTGCTAAGATCGTATTTCTGCAATTTTGCACTTATTCGCGGGGCGCGAAGTTGTACTGGGAAGCCGCGAACTCACGCGAACAGTGCGAGCAGTGCGAGCAAAATCCGCTGCTCGCGGATTTGCGGATTTTGCGGGAGATTCGCGAATCTCGCGGATTGCGAATTTACCGAAAATCCGCAAAATCCGCGAGCGAAACGGATTTTCCGCCCATGCTTAATTCGGGTGCAATTTTTGGCTTGGATTCAGGACCATGAACTTGGTTTTTGCAGCATTAATTTCTAAGCCCCTGTCTGTGCAAAAGGCCACAAATGAGTCAAGGATCCTCTGAATCCCCATAGGGGATTTAGACAGCAGCAGGGTGTCGTCTGCAAACATGATTGCAGGCACCCTGCTGCCGTTCAATTTTGGGGCGTCCGTATATTCAGTGCCATTCAGGTGGGCGATTACCCCGTTGACAAAGAGGCAGAACAGGGTCGGTGCCAACACGAAGCCCTGCCTAACCCCCCTGTCAACGGGGAATCTATCCGTCAATTCCCCAAACTTCCCGCACCTCACTCGAGCATAGTTATTATAATGCAATCTCTGTAAGATTATCAGGATGTCCGGGGGAACGCCCATCTCGGCCAGGACATTCCAAAGTTTCCCTCTGGGCACCAGGTCGAAGGCGGCCCTCAGATCCACAAATATTGTGTATAAGCTGCCGCCTTCGAATATCGCTGCCCTCCAATAGATGATATTCAATCGGAAGACCTGGTCCACTGTGGAAACTCCCTTTCTAAAGCCCGCCTGATAGGGACTAAGGACACCCATTTCTTCTGCCCAATCCTGAAGCCGGTTCAACAGTACCCTACCAAACAGCTTCTGTGACACGTCAATCAAACTGATTGGTCTGTAATTGGCTGGGAGCAGAGGCGAGCCCTTTTTGAATATAGGAACCACCTCTGCCCCCAGCCAAGTACTCGGGATTTCCATGCCGCTCAGAACTCCGTTAAACAGAACGGCAAGGTAGGGGGCCCAAACATCGGGCTCCTGCTTGAACAAATCCCCGGGCAAGCCATCCAGTCCTGGCGCCTTACCCGAAGTCAGTCCTGCTATTGCTGCCTTAACCTCCCCCACTGTTATTGGGTCCCCCTCATGATCGGCCCGGCCAATACCGATGTCGTTCCTGGTTTCTCCCAACTTAGAGCTATAAAGAGATTGGAAGTGTGCCTGCCACACCCCAGCTGCGATGTTAGGCTCAATGGCTGAGTGGAGGCTCCCCGACCCCCCGTTCACTACTCTCCAGAACATTCGGTGGTCTCTTTTTGCGAGGGAATTAGTAAGCTCCTCCCATTGGTTGTCCTCCCATTCAGTTTTAGCATGGGCTATTAGTTTTTTATATGCCCGTCTTCTTTCCCTTAGCTTCTCACCCCCTAAGCCCTCCTTGATGTTTCCAAGAAGTTCTCCCTTTGCCTTTCTGCAGGCTGTATTGTACCATGAGGATTTGTGTAGATGTCCCCTCCTCTGATTCTGTACGTTACTGAAGAGGATGGGGGCCGCGCCCTTTATAAGGTCCTCGTGAGCCTGGTATAATTTGCCAAGTGATTCTTTGTTGGCCACCTCATTGGCTAAATCTCCCACACTCTCTAGAATAGGGATTAACCCTGCATATAGCCTCGGGAGTTTCTCCTGGCTCGAGGCTAGTTTTTTCCACCTGATTCTTCTCCTGTTATTGGCCAATAGAAGTTCAGGTTTGTTCTCCTCCCCGGTTGTTGTAGACATTTGAAGGCCGGGGTGAATGAGATCAAGTTCAGGAGCATTGTGATCGCTATCCAGCCTTTCAGTAACCCTAAAATCCTTAATAGATGGCCAGTTCACTATCTGTGCCAAGACATAGTCCAGGCGGGATTCTCTTCCCGCTCTATTATAGGTAGTTCTGCTAGGTGCATCAGAACTAGTGCGCCCGTTACAGGCTCTAATTCCAAATTTTAGGGTGAGAGCTGTGATCTGCAATGCTACGGGAGTCCATGCCTTCGGGGGAGGGGCTTCTACCGAAGGTACTGACCACCTGGCCTCTTCTTCCATTGGGAAACCCTCTCGGAGGCCAGGCAGCGGCTCAAAATGGGAGTTTAGATCCCCTCCCACTATATAGGGTAGATCTCTTGGTATTTCGGCTAAATAAACTGAGAGTTCATCAATGGTGGGCGACTCCCTGGCAACTCCCACTGGCCTGGAATAGATGTTAATCAGGGCGAGTTTCGCTTGATTCGGCCAGGACAGTAAAACCACAAGGATATCATCAGATGGCACCGGTAAGCGTGAAGCCTCACAGCCTAGGTGTGATGCCACCCACGTTGTTAGTCCACCTGAAGGGCGGCCTTTGCCCTCCCACCTGGCCGGGATGGAGAATGACTGGTAGCCCTGGTGCCTGTATTCCTCCCTTGCCCAGGTCTCCTGGAACATGCAGACGTCCCCAGTTTCAATATAAGTTACCCAGTCTGGAGTTATCAGCTTGCTTGCTAGTCCAGCCACGTTCCACCAGATTAGTCTCAGATGTTCTGTAGGAGGGGTTGCAGGAATGGAAGTATGGGGGGAGCCAATGCCAGATACTACACCAACTACTACCTCAGGAACGTTGTCGGCGGTAAATCCAGCTGGCTCAGAAAGATCGCAGGGACCATTTTCCGGGGTCACAGGGTTGGGGTCTGAATTTGAGGACAGTCAATCAACCCCGTCCAACCCACTCAAACAGTTGAAACGGTTGTAGTGAAAAAAAGGTGTATCAGGTGGTTGGTAAACTGGGCGTGCAGCATATTCCTTGTATCTGGGTCTCCGTTCTACCCTTGTCCAGTGTCCTTGTGGAGGGTCATGGTGCATGCGAGTGGGGGGGAAGAAAAAGGAGACTTGCAGAGTCTGTATAGTGGAATCCAATGATCTGTTTGACCCTGCGCAGATATGTAGAACAGTGCCAGGGTCTCGAAAAGACACCATAATGCAGTCCCCTATTATTGTTTTCTTCGTCTTTCCCAGCCATGGTACCCTTCTGACCATGATGATCTCATTGTTGAAATGGGGCGGTAAAGGTCTGTTCCAATTCAGCCATTTGATGACTTTCCTCTTGAGTGATTGGAAATTTTCATTTTCGCCCCTTTCAAGAGGAGGGGCACCCGCCAGCACCACCATAAGGCTGTTAACTTCCGGTGGCAAGTCCGGTCTCCGTAGTCTGGGGGCGGGCTTGGCAGGCGGAGGAGGGGAGTTACTGACATTTGGGGGGGCCCTGGGATTTATGCCTGGAATTAAGCTGTGTGGGCTGGAACTGCTATCTGGGGAAGCGTAGCGTTGAAAATGTTGGGTGGAACTGAAACTGGGATAGCCATGAGTGGCTGCAAAGGGGGAGCAACAGCAGCACCCTGAGTGGGTCCTGCATTAAAGGGAGGGTTTTGTAAATGGGGGAGGGTTCCTGAAGGTGGATTGGGCCCAGTGGTTTTGGTCTGCTTGCTAACCGTGGTGCTCAGGCTAGTTAAGGTTGCCTCTAGGATGGTAAGCCTGATCTCTACTTTTTTTAGACTCTCGCTAATAGGCAACAGGAGTGATCTAAGTAGGAATTCTATATTCCCCAAAGATGTAGCGGGGGTGCTGTATTAAGCGGGTTAGCCCCTGGGTCGTTGTTGGCAACAGCGGTAGTAGTGCTGGTACCCTTAGGGGAAGCAGCGATGTGCGCCCCCTCTCTGGACCTATCTGGGGTGTGAGCCGGCTTGTGATTTTTTCCAAAGTCTGAGTGGGGTATTTTAGTTTTCCCCTGCCCACCCCTCGTCTTCCTTCTGCGCTTGTTGGGTGGAGGGCCATGCACCTCCACCACAACAGTTTGCTTTGGCTTGTTTTTCTTGTTTTTGGCTGCAGGGGGTGTTTGGGTAACCAAATCAACAGCCATACTAGTAGGAGTTGAGAGTGGGATAGCCTCCGTGGTCTGTTCGGGGAATGTGCCGGGATTGGGAACGTTGTCCCGTAATAGTAGGGGGACACCTTCTTGGGTTGATAGATCCTGACTACCATGAAGGGGGCTGTCTTGGGAGATGGGATAGGGAATTATCTCACTGAGAGGTCTGTTTTTCATGTTTTCAATGGAGCGGCGACGCTCTACCCTGCGCTTCTCTAGGGAGCTTTCCTTTCCCCCTTCACCCTTAGCCGATTTGAAGTAGTTGTCCAGAGTCCCAGTGTTGGCTCCCCCCGCCCTTAATGGAGTCTCACCTGGGGCCGGCGAGGGCATGATTGTAGCCTATACCACAGTCCAGCTAGGATCAAGAAGGTGCAGGCGAAGGAGGGTGGGCCCAGCCCAGCCTTCTTCGGCCTCTGACGGCCTCAGACGGCCCGCTCTTTGCCCGGTCTTCGCCCCGCGCGCGTCCCGCTGCGCGAGGCGGGTTGCCTGTTTGTATCCTCCCGGATGGGGGGCGGGGCCGCTGCAGGAAGAGGCTACAGGTGTGCAGACTGCCTCGCAGTCCCGCAGCGGTGTGGGCGGTCAGGGCGTGTCCTGGGATCAGCAGCAGCAACTCTCCGATGAGAGCTGCGTCCAAGAAGGAGAGCGTTCGAATTCCAGCAACAAGCAGGTCAGCACTAAAGAACCAAAGCGCCCAGCCAGGTCAGCCCCACTGTTCTACTCCTGAGTAGCACCCGCGCAGCGGGTGCTGCGAAAGTTTGTAGTGCAGTGTAGTGCACTGGGGATGTGGTAAATCGTTTTTTGAACAGGAGAGAAAGCAGTCACTATAACGCTCGAGGTAAGAGCTGGTTTTGTGCAATAAAAAACGGGGGAATTCTTTGATTATGTGGAATTGCATAAGCGTGGGAACAGGTTAACTATTGTTAGGAGGGATTGAACGGATTTTAGTATAGAGATGGATAAGATCGGACAGGCATCCAGGAGTTCAGCGGGCAACACGTTTGATTAGTGGGTTGATTTAAGTTATCAGCATGTTTGTTTGTCATTTACAGCATAATGTGGCTAAACATGAGTTGTCAATACTAAAACCTAATTACTATGTTTTTAAATCTTGTAGATAACCCCTGACGAAGGGCTGAAAAATGGCCCGAAATGCATTGGGTATTGAAAACCATTCATGAAAGAGGATTTATGTAACATGTCATGCACTAGAGTAAGGCCCGTATCTGCATTTCTACTGCATTAAGACTTATGTAAACATAGGAGTCCTTCGTGTGACTGGACGAAATGAAGTTAATACAAAAAAACTGTGGACTAAATGGAATAAAAATATTTTTGACAAGATTGGAACAATTGATGCATCTTTGTTATGCATAAATGTGGCAGTGCGTCTGGAGTGGGGTGCATTTCGCCCCACATTCTCCAAGTGATTACTCACAACACGTGTCTTGGGCAGGCCACGATTCCAGGCTAGCACGCCGACAGAAAAAACAAACTATTGAACATTGAAAAACATGGAATAACCGGTGTGCACTCTGTCACTTCTCTGTTTTGTGATTAACAATTTGCTGCCTATTCGACGAGTTGCAAATAAGGATGAACGAAGAAAAACACTTAAAAATGATTTTGTCACACATTGGACTATTGAAACAGCTTTTTCTCGAAAGTGAAGTGCATAAGAACTACTTTTTTTAAACGTAGAAAATGATAATGATGTGTTAGACTCATGGTTTATTGTATGTTACATTTTGGAGCAACATGCATATAAATTTGACCTGCAGTTTAATCTACATAGAGAATGACATCAGCGGGTGGGCGGGGAATTCCAAGTGTCAATATTAAGGATGATGCTAGAATTACGAGTGGTTAAAAGTTTCACGTGATTGACAGTCTTAATAACTAAGTAATGTATGGAGCGTTCCATAACTGGCAGGATGATTACCACATTTGACGAGCGCGGCAGAGGAAATGCACCGTGTGAATTTGCGCTAATATTTCAGCATCTGTACTGGGGTATTAAGCATTGCAGCCAGAGAGAGAGAAAATTATTGAAACACACACAAGACATTAGGAAATCTGTTATGCGAGATTACACATTAAGGCAATGAGAAAGTATTTAGGAGTAGATTTCTTGCAACAGCGCGAGCAGTGCAGTATGGGCCCTGTAGTTTGATGAACTAGCGAACGGTAATTGGAGGGTTTTGAACGAGCGGGGATATGTCACAGGTGTTTAAAATGAAGCAGGAGAGTGAGTTGTGGTAAATCGTTTTTTGAACAGGAGAGAAAGCAGTCACTATAACGCTCGAGGTAAGAGCTGGTTTTGTGCAATAAAAAACGGGGGAATTCTTTGATTATGTGGAATTGCATAAGCGTGGGAATAGGTTAACTATTGTTAGGAGGGATTGAACGGATTTTAGTATAGAGATGGATAAGATCGGACAGGCATCCAGGAGTTCAGCGGGCAACACGTTTGATTAGTGGGTTGATTTAAGTTATCAGCATGTTTGTTTGACATTTACAGCATAATATGGCTAAACATGAGTTGTCAATACTAAAACCTAATTACTATGTTTTTAAATCTTGTAGATAACCCCTGACGAAGGGCTGAAAAATGGCCCGAAATGCATTGGGTATTGAAAACCATTCATGAAAGAGGATTTATGTAACATGTCATGCACTAGAGTAAGGCCCGTATCGGCATTTCTACTGCATTAAGACTTATGTAAACATAAGAGTCCTTCGTGTGACTGGACGAAATGAAGTTAATACAAAAAAACTGTGGACTAAATGTAATAAAAATATTTTTGACAAGATTGGAACAATTGATGCATCTTTGTTATGCATAAATGTGGCAGTGTGTCTGGAGTGGGGTGCATTTCGCCCCACATTCTCCAAGTGATTAGCTTCCAGGTTTGCCTGAGCAAGCTTCCTGAAGCATTGTGTCTGGTTGCGGATGGCCAGCACATAGCTGAACACATCCTGGGGGGGTTTCCCACAGGATTTCTCCCACCCCTCCTTTACCAGTGTGAGAGGTCCTCTAACAGGGTGGCCATACAGGAGTTCAAAGGGACTGAACCCAAAGGACTTCTGAGGCACCTCCCTGTAGGCAAACAACAGGCAAGGTAGAAAGACGTCCCACTTCCTTCTCATGGGCTTTGTTAGGACCATAATCATATCTTTTAGGGTGCGGTTGAAGCTTTCAACCAACCCATTTCCTTGAGGGTGGTAAGGAGTGGTGAACTTATAAGTTACCCCACACTCCTCCCACAGAGACTTCATGTACCTAGAGATGAAGTTGGTACCCCGGTCAGAGACCACCTCCCTGGAGAACCCCACACAGGAATAGATCCCCATCAATGCATGGCCCACCACAGGTGCTGTGATTGTCCTGAGAGGGACTGCTTCTGGGTACCGGGTGGCATGGTCCACCAAGACCAGGATGAACCGGTTGCCTAAGGCTGTCTTGGGGTCCAGGGGCCCCACAATGTCGATGCCCACCCACTCGAAAGGGGTGCTCAGATGTACCATGTTACAACGCATACCGTTCCAACTACCTACTATTACAACGCGACCATTACAACGCATACCATTACAACGCATAGCGCTTTGAGGTGCTGGATAGTGGTAAGTATAATTTACTATTCTAACTCCAGTCCCCGTGGACCCTAGGGAAGGTGTTGGATAGTAAATTATACTTATTCCCTATCCTAGAGCGCCCCCCAGCGCAATGCGTTGTAATGGTATGCGTTGTAAAAGTCGCGTTGTAATGGTAGTGCGGAGTAACGAATGCGTTGTAACAGGTGTATACCGGGTGCTCACCACAGAAAAGGGTTGGAGGGGTGCCTTGCACTTCACTCCAGTCTTGCCACTGATCTGACATGTTTGGCAAGATCTGCAAAAGGCACCAACGTGCTTCTTCATCTGGGGCCAGTAGAAGGAGATGACAAGCCTGTGGTGGGTCTTGTCTTGCCCCAGATGTCCTGCGAGAGGCACGTCATGAGCCAGACCCATTAGGAAGTACCTGAAGCGCGTGGGTATCACCAGCACACGGGCTGCACCGGGCTCAGCAAACTTAGGCTCACTAGATAGCAAATCATCTTCCCAGTAGATGAAGTGATCTCTGGCCGCTCCACCTCCTGCCTGGTCTGCAGCCTGTTGCCGCACACCAATGAGAGAAGGGCACTCTTTCTGTTCCTTACAGAATTCTTCCCTGGAGGGCCCACCTTCTTGCTGCCATTGGGTCAGCTCAGGCAGGTCGCCCAGTTGGGCCACCTGTTCCCCTGTAGGTTTCAGGGCATCCCCCTGAGATTCTGCTTCCTCCTGGACCGTGGGAACAGCTGGGGCTGGTTTCCCGCACCCCCTGCCCTTTCCTCTCCTGGCAGGTCTCTGGGCCACTGTTTCAGGCTCCAGTTCTGCTGAATCACCCCTACTGGCTGCCATAGCACGCGTGGTCACGCAGATCCACGCAGGCAATCCCAACATCTCCAAATGAGTTCTGTGCTCTACATCCTTCCATGGAGAACTCTCCAGGTCATTACCTAGCAGACAGTCTACAGGCAAGGCATCAATGACAACAACTTCCAAGAGACCTGAGACCCCTCCCCATGCAAAGGGAACACGCGCCAACTTGCAGAGGTGCACTGAGCTGTCAGCTGCCACTACAGGGCAGAGCACATCAGGGATGACCTGCTCTTCAGACATCCACTGACACCTCACGGATGTCACGCTGGCTCCTGTGTCTCTCAGAGCCTCTATCTCTTTCCCATTGATGGTCACCTTCTGCCCGTATTTCTTAGTGTTAGGGGGCTGTAAGGTTTCCTGGACCATCTCTTGGTCTCCTAAGGAGACAAGGGTCATAACTGCTAGTCCCTCCTCCCCACTGGAAATCAAATCCCTGCCCAAAACTACACTTGCTTACCCTGGGGCTAGAGCACCAGTGCAGGATTTTTCTTGGGACATTTAGGAGAAAGGTGGCCCACCTCATTGCAGTGATAGCAGGTAGGGGGACCCCTGTTGTCCCTGTTGTCTCTGTTGTCTCTAGTGTTCCGCCTGCTCCTAGAGGGCCATGGCTGTCTAGGTATGGGGGTTGGGATTTCTTTCCCTGGAAACTCTTTTGGGGCCCTTGAGAGAACTCCTTTTGGTTACCCTTGTCCCCCCCAATCTTCTGCTGGGGATACTGCCCACCTTTGGCTGTGGTACCCACAATTCTTCTGTGGACCCTGGTACTGGTCCAGCAGTCCGCCTCCTTAGCAAGCTCAATGGGGTTTGTCAGCTTGCTGTCTAAAAGATGCTGGCGCAGCTCTGGAACACAAAGACTACTCAAGTACTCCCAACTAATTAAATGCAACAACCCCTTATAATCAGTTACTTTGCTGCCCTTCATCCAACCTTCCAGTGCACGTGAGTACAAATTCACACACTCCATCCAAGTCTCAGACTCTCTCTTCTTAGAGTTCCTAAACTGCAGTCTGTACTACTCTGGAGTAAGTCCATACCTGAGATATAAGGCCTCCTTCATATTGGGGTAGGTCATGGTACCAGCTAATTCTAAGGGCTCTAGAGCACTCCTCCCAGAAGCCTCAAAATGTTTTCACAGGCCCGTCCCCCAATGTTGCTCGGGACCACCATTCATTCTCAATGCAATCTCATAAGAAGTAAACCAGGCATAAATATCCTCACTCCTATGGTAATTCTCTACCAGATCCTTGGGAATATATACCTTACCCCCCTGCATTGGCTGTGCGCTGCCACCATTTGAACTGGAATCCACCTCCTTGGCTTTAAGATCCAGTTCTCCCATGCTCAACTCATGAGCCAAAAGAAATTTCTTCTCCTCCATCGCACGGGCATTTTTGCTCTCCTCCGCCGCCCTCTCTGCTTCCAATTGCTTCATTTTCATCTTCATGACTTCCAAGTCATATTCTCTTACTCTTTGATTCTCTTGTAACTCTTCTTGGGTGAAGCCCCTACTGGAATGGGTGCTACCAGGCCTTAAGCCTGTTCTGCTCACAGGCAGATCTGTGATTTGGAAACCATTCCCTGGACTTGCATCATATCCGTCTTGTGCCTCCCAATGGGCCTTCAAAATTCTCTGCAACTCCTCCTTCCGGTGGCCGCTCTTGAAGGGGCACTCAAAGTGGTCGCAGAATTGCCTAAGCTGTGTAGCTTTGTAGGAATACAAATCCTCAATGCAAAACTCCAATTCTGCCTCCTCCCCCTGGATGCTTTCCCATTCACAGACATGATAATTAGAGGAGTTACTCAAAAATAGAACCAACCAAAAAAAAACAGTAGTATGTGGTGGCGTAGTGGTCTGCACTCACTAGTGATGTACACCAATCACTGTGGGTCTAGTACAAATACAAGTTCAAATCCCACCGCTGACCAACAATGTTAGAACTGGGGTCTCTAGTTGGCAGGGGTAGGTACCACTGTCCAAATAGGGACCTTTCCTTCTAGTCAGGGTAAGGAGGAAACACTCTTTAGATAACCTCTGCTCACCTCCTTGGTAGCTTGGCACAAGCAGTCAGGCTTATCCAAAAGCAATGTGTAAAGTAGTTGTACCAAAACCCACAGTAACATAGTGAAAACACCACAAACTGACTCCACAACAGTTTAGAAAAATAACGGTATTTAATCTAAACTACACAAGACCAAAATGACAAAAATCCAAAATACATAGTTCAAGAATATGGTTGCGAAAAAGTTCTTAAGGTTGCGATAAAATAATCCACAGTTGCGTGAAAAGTTCACAGTTGCGTTACGTTTTGCCAACAGTGCCTTTTGAAAGCAACAAAGTTCCAAAGCAGAAGCTGGTGTGGTGAAAAACAAGCGATGCGTTGCTCCTGAGACCCTGGGAAGGCGATGCGACAACCCCACTGCAGCAGTGGGCGTGTTGCGACGAATCCCGTCTGTATGGGGAGGAAGGCGGACTTATATGGATTCCGGTGCGTAGGTTCCGAAGGAAGTTTTCTCTCGCAAAGGCACGATGCGATGATCTTTGGCGTGGCGACGATCTCCAGGGCGATGATGCGCGGACCAGCGTGATCTCTCTCTTGCAGCCCCTCGATGCGATTGCTTCTGCAACAACACCCGCAGCGGCGTGATGCGGTCCGCAAGCAAGCGGTGCGGAGATCTCACCCAGCGATGACAGACTCTGCGACGGCATCGCAGCGATGGTAATCTTCCCGCACCGGTCTGGTGCATCCCGCAAATGAAGGATGCGACGGCTCTAGCAGCGCCAACAGGCGCTGCGATGATCGCGGCCTTCGTAGCGGCGGGAATTTCCTCGCACAGTCGGGGATGCGCTCCGCAAGCTAGTGATGCGACAAAACTTGCAGAAAGTCTTTAAAAGCTTGGTTTCCAGCTTACCCACACAGGTGCAACTTCCAGAGGCACCACTACTGGCCCAAGCACTCTAGGAAGGACAGAACTCTCTCAGCAGAGATCAGGGAAGCTGGGGGTGAAGTCCTTTTGTTCCTGGGACTTTAAAAACAGGGAGCCAGCTCTTCTCGGGCCCTTGGAGATTCCTTCAAGACAGGGGACACAGCACCAGAACTAAAGTCCTTCACCTTTCCTTGGCAGTAAAGCAACAGCAGGTCAGTCCAGCAGAGCAACAGCAGGACAGTCTTCCTTCTTCGGTTTCAGCTTTCTCCTTGGCAGAGGTTCCTTCTTGATTCCAGGATGATATCATTTTCTGTAGTTAGGGGTCCTGTACTTATACCCCTAAAAGTCTTTGATCCCCTTGTGCAGGAGGGCTCTGAGCCCGGTCTGAACCAGTTCTGGGTGTTCCTTGAGCACTTTGTTGTCCTGGCCTCTCCTTTCCTTTCAGGGAAAGAGGCAGGGTCATCAGCCGCCCAGCAGGACGTGGAGCCAACATTGTGGAAGGCGGGCTCAGCCCTATTTAGGCCCAGGTGCTATCCCCTCCCACCACTCAAGATGCAGATGCAGTCATTCAGCCTAGGGCTGACCCAGCCATCCTCCTGGGGGCTCCCAGCCCCTGTCACTCTCAAAACAGACAGCCAATTCACAAACAGGCCAAGTTACACAGAAGGGTCAGACAAGAGAACAGAAACTTCCAAAAAGTGCTGTTCTCAAACACAGGATTTAAAAACAACCTTTCCTAAAAATGTGTTATTAAATTCTGAGTTCAGGGACACCAGACTTTTATGTCCTATCTTGCTCCTATGGGAAGATATGCTGGTAGCCACTGTAGCCAGCATCCCCCATGATAGCCTATGGGGCAAGATAGCTTTACAGTAGTGAAAAACGAAAATGGCTATAATTCACTACCAGAACATGTCACTTGCACAAGTACATGCTTTACCTTTCACATATACTGCACCCTGCCCAAGGGGGTATCTTGGGCCTTCCATAGGGGTGACCAATGTGTACAGAAAGGGAAGGGTTAGGCCTGGCCAGTGGGGACACTGACCAGTAGGACATGGTAGTTCACAGACTGCACACAGGCACTGTGGTGGCAGGCCTGGGACACCATTTTAGGGCTACTCATGTGGGTGGCACAATCAGTGCTGCAGGCCCACTAGTAGCAGTTGCTTTCACCAGCCCTGGCACACTCAGTGCACTTTACTAGGGACTTCTTGGTGACACAAATATGCCAATCATGGATAACCAATCACAATATCATTTTACACAGGGAGCACTTGCACTTTGATACTGAACAGCAGTGGCAAAGTGCCCAAAGCATCTAAACCAGCAAAAACGAAATCCAGCACAGCATCAAAAATACAGGAGGTAGAGGCAAAAAGATAGGGGGAACCACGCCAAAGAGGCCAAGTCTAAC
This sequence comes from Lissotriton vulgaris, assembly GCF_964263255.1. Classification (NCBI taxonomy): domain Eukaryota; kingdom Metazoa; phylum Chordata; class Amphibia; order Caudata; family Salamandridae; genus Lissotriton; species Lissotriton vulgaris. Next base: position 894,929,519 of record NC_141696.1, read on the forward strand.
AGTAGTGCAACATTAATTCAAGATGGAGGACAGTGAAAATGCAGTTTATGTTAGCTAAACTCAGTTTCTAATGCATTTAAACCGAACAAAAGGAAGAAAGGCTCTCAAAACTCAATGATGGCATTAGGAAAGTATTTGTAGCTATGGGGAAGCATTGGGAATTTAAACAACAGGCAGTAGTGAAGACACTGCTGACATGATTGGCTAAGGTCATTGCCGAATGTGCTAAACTCTACCCAAAATTGCTGACTTGAAAGGTATGAATGCTGTGGAACAAGCCAAAAATCAGAACAGAACATATCCACCACATTTAATGTTACAATAGTAGTAAATGGCCATCATGTTGCAAATATATTTGTTCATCTATAAGCCATAACAAACAAGAGAAACTTGTATAGTACAAAACGCATTATAGCTTACATGGAATGCAGTGCTTTGCTGTTTCTCAGTTACCACCACCTGGGCACTGATGTCTAGGTAGGTCATGCACATGTCCTTCCTCTGCAGTGGGTGGGCCAAGATTGCATATTCATCTTGGTTGTCCTTTCCTTTGATTCTAGGTTTTTTGAGTCTTGACTAGCACTAGAGCTCCTCCCACCCTTTACTGTCGTAGGCCTTTGCACGGGTATCCCCAAATGCCGTACATTTATTGGTGAGGTCCTGCTAGATCTGGAGTCTTGGCATCTTGGCGCTGGGGTCACAGAAATTCCAAATAAGAGTGTCAACAAAATACCAGTCAGGCAAGTTTTTAGTTGATTCCTAAATGCCATTATTACCCTTTTCTTTCAAAGTTCACAAGACACACTATTCCACAGCTTAGCTGCTACCACCAAGAAGGTATACCCAGACAAGGTGGGATAACGAAATCTTGGGACATTTACTACTGTTGTAATTTCTGTCTGTAGATGTGTTCCTGATACATAGAAAGATAAAAATATTATGATTAAACTTGATTTCTTATCATTGAGCGGTTATGTATTAGGCAGATAGATGTAAACCAGATTCTTTAATTAATTGACTACCAATGCAAATTAGTCAGTCCAGGAATAATATGTTCATCTTTCATAACATTCAGGGGCATATTTACAAGCCCCTATTGCCATGAGAACGTCACTTTTTATGATGTTCCTGTGGTGATAGGGGCTTTGCAGTATTTACAAGGCAGCATTAAGCCTCTTAACAGGGCTTAATGCTGCCTTGTAAATAAGGCCCCCTTTCGGGCTATGTTTAGCGTGAAAGGGGAGGGCAGTGGGTGTTCCTGTGGGCGTTCCACAGCAATACCCATTGATTCTGACGCTGCCCCCTATTTACAAAGCAGGAGTAAATAGGAAGCAGCACCAGTATTAAGACCAGGAAAAAACCTGGTCTTACCCTGGCGCAGCGAGGAGAAATGTTTATTTCTCCTCGTTTTTGCTATTTTCATGTGTGCTGTGTTGTTCAGCGCACATGAAAACAGCAAAAGACAAATGACTGTTTATGTACAGGAATCTCCCCCTTCCTGCACATAAACAATATTTTTTTTAAAATGCCGTTTTGCAACTTCTGTGTGTGCTGCATTAGGCAGCACACATGGAAGTTCCCGTCAGGAACAGACACCAGTTTGAACCAAGCACTTTGACCAGGACGGTCCCGCGAAAAGTAACACACTTGGGACTCTATATATATTTATACTTCTGCACGTTCACAGGATGTGGAACAGAGCCAGAGAGACTGTAAAGCCCACTTACAAGCTGCAAGTCTGCCAAGGCAAGAAGAGACAACATTGCCAGCAATCAACGTGACCAGCAGTGGAGAAGACCACGTGGGAGTCGTCGTGATTTTAAGTTATTAGGTTGGTGTGAACTGTATTCTTCCCCCACAGGTTGGACTTTAGTTAGGGCAATTCTTTTAACTAAGGTTGGGAGGGATGTAATGACGGAAGACATGGTCTAGTGTCTGAGTTCCTGCTGTAACAATACACCTAACACCCACCCACCACCAGGCGTCATAGAGCACATGACCCTGGTCAATAAAAGGGGCCTAGCGCACATGCTCTGGGCCCATTACCTATCCCCATACCACTGTGTCCGTGTCTCATTCACCTCTCCACAGAATGAGGGCCTAGCGCCCTCACCAAACCCTACAAAGCCCTGCGTTTCTGAAGTGGTAGAGTGAGGAGTTAAGCCAGGAAGGCTAACGCCTCACTCCACCAATTCCCTTGTAAATATGCCCCTCAGTATCATCTTACCTAACATGTTCTAAATAAGTTGTTGTTGGTTAATAGCTTTGGCAAACAGACTTAAGTAGGTAGCATTGCTATAGTCCACCCTTGTGACTAAGAATGTGCTCATGATCTGCATGTGTTTTTGAAGATCAAAAAGGCAAAATACCTGCTTTAAAAGTCTCAGCTGAAAAACAAACCCACATCTTGGTGACATTTTTAATCTGTTCATGCATTGATTGCCTGTCAACTTTATTTCCAGGCCACGCGGAGGAAGTATGCCCCTCAAAGGGTGAAGATGAGGTAAGTGCTCACAGGTAGGGATGATAATTCAAGGAGAAATGGGTGTGAGAGGGAATGCATCCTATTTTTCAACATTCCTGTCCCCCCACTATGTGTATCCTAAGCAAGGACCTGAGCTCGGCCGTGGTATCTCTTACCCGGTCAGCATATATATTTATGTACGTTTCAAAAAAATTCGCGTAAAGTAACAGAAAGGAAAAAAAAACAGTGACAATTCCTTTAACTAAGAGGAACTGCCGATATAAGAGCCGTATTTCTGTTTTACCTCTATTCAGTTTAAAATAATTGTGTGCCATTGAAATCTTTCAGATTTGACAAACAGTTTCTTAAAGTGGCACCAGAACTGCAAGGTCTGCCATAAATGACAAATCAAGGGGCAGATTAACAAGGGTCTTATCTGTGCTTTTTTAGCCAAAAAAGCGGAGATAAGATTATCGCCCTATCTACAAGGGGATGCTAACATGCATTAGCGCATGTTAACACCCGTTTTCCGACCCCTCGCTTTGCATCTCTAATTAGATGCAAAGTGGGCATCACTAGGCGTACCCCTGACGGACTACCATGTAAATTATCGCTAAATACACATCGCAATATTTACAAGGTGGCCCTCAGGGTTTTTGCAGACGTTAGTTTTTGAGAAAAACCCCAATTTTCGCCAAAAACTAACATCTGCTAAAATGCTGACTTAGCTATACTTATGATTGGAGATGTATTATGCTGATACGGCCACAGGGTCGTATCAGCAAGGGTATCGCCGTTTTCAATGGAACATCGCTGAAAAACCAGCAATGTTCCATAGAAGACATTACTATCGCTGGGATAATTATCACCATGCGCTATGCGTTGTTAATACAGCGCTAGTATGGCCATAATTATCCGCGATAACCGGCGATAAACATTTTCACAGTGAGGGCGGCCAGCGATAATTATCGCTGCCGCTTGATAATATGCCCACAAGTTTGTGTATCATCTACATATCTCAGAGAGGACAACCCAAACTTTATGCACACTATCAAAACCGGTTGATAGGTCAAATAGTATGAAAGTCGCATAAACATAAGCTCAGTGCATAAGCCTTAAATCATCAAATACCCGTGTAAACACAGCTTCTGTGCTACACCCAACACAAAACCGTGCTTGACTCCTATGAAGGAGATTGGAAGAGCCCAGAAAAGCAATCCGTTGGCTAAATGGCACCCTTTCTAACTGGTTTATCGTTCTCTAAACAGTTTGGATCGAGAATTGTTTTTTTTTTTAGCAGAGTGGATCCTGGCTTTCTTCAGCTCATTGGTCACCGTCCATTAACTCTTCACTGTAGGTCAACTACAGTGAAGAGTTAATGTGTACGCTTCAACCAACTTAACCTAAAGGAGGTTCAAATAGCAGGAAAGGAGTATGCAGTGCTCAAATACTCAGCCAAGAGCATCAGCACAACCAAGTTTCTCTAATCCTCTTTTTTTACAGATTCATGCAAATATCAAAGGTATAATTACAGGAAGCAAAGTTAATCATAATCAGGGAATTAGCATAAATCAAATCACAATAATAAATCCTAAGTACAAAAGGGACAATGTGTGTGTAAGCCTCTCTACATAAAAATAAGTAGTAGTTATCCCTGTTCTGAACAGAGCTAGCAGAGTAGAATAGTATTATAAGCAATATCTCTCGAATATAAAAAAAAGTATTTCTAAAATGTTCAGTCCTGAAATAGAAGATGAAAAAATATCTAAAGTGTATAATGATAGAGGGGCAGATTTACAAGTCACTTGCGCCACTTTTGCTTCATTTTTCCCATGTTAAAATGATGTAAAAGTGGTGCAAGGGACTTGTAAATATGCCCCAGAATGTCTAAAGCAGGGGTCTCCGACGTTTTCAGTAATACGAGCTACTTATGTTCAATGAAAGTCATCCAGAGCTACTACTATGATAAGTGTTGTGATAGTGACCATATCAGACGAGATTACTTTAGTGGTCACCATATTCAAGTTGACAAGCAGTGATCACCTCAGTGCATCAGGCAGGGTTGCCGGCAGTTATATTAATAAGCCTTTATCTAGTTAGAATGCCTCGACATGGGTATGACATAACAGCCATTGCTGCAATGCACCTAGGGTCACAGATCAATTACAGCTGCGGTTTAAACAAAAGGAGAACTGGCAATGTGTTCTTTTAATCTGTTTTCTAAAATAAACAGTGATATAAGAAAGGATATATTTAATGGCACACTACAGGAAAAATAGAACCTCTGCATATTTCTACACAGTCGGAGCTACAGAACTTTTTAATCTGATTTACATGAAACAGATTCTAATACTTTAGCAACGAGTTATTAACAACTTTATTTTGGTATGTTCAATTTTACACTACATATTCTAATTTTATTCTTCAAGTCTACAAACATCATACCTTTTTCATATGGAAAACCACACCCCACAGTTTTAAGCAGTTTGTGGAAAGGGTAATAGTGTAACCACATATTAGAAGGAATAAATTACCCTCTGTCGCATATCAAAATGAAATTGCAAGTCACCTCACAGTTCCATGACCCTACAAAGAAACTCACCCTTCAGCCTCAACCCTCTGCATGGTCACAAAACTCCTCTGTGATCTACAACATCCTTATAATGTAAGGTTGTAGGTACTTTATCCCATGTATCATGCGCTGTATGAATAGTATAACAAATGTCCTGTATATGAAATATTTGTCTATCATACCATGTCAAGGGCACCTAGTTGAAAAGATAGGTGGAAGCATTTTATGCTTGGTGATGTGAACATATAGGGCCAGTAACTGAATATGCCCCATAAAGGTATTTTTGGATAAATACAATATCGCTTATGAAATTATTCACCATAAACCTTGAACATGGAAACATTAGGGAGAAGGTGAAATAGAACACCTATTGTTGACTAGAGCACAGCAGAAAAACACATGATGCATTTACAAATGTACATTGGTGTGGGTTTAAAGGTTATCATGAGGTACAGATCCACTACATGTCGACAATGATTTCTCAGGATATAGTGTGTGTGCTGATTTTGTTCCACATGTCCTCATTGATTCAACAGTGCACATTCAGTGATGTAGACCTCCTAGACTGGAAAATCAGCTATGAACATGCACACCATGTGCCGTGTCTCAGACACAGGCTATGGAGCAAGATAGGGACAGAGTGCATGGTTGAGGTTGATCTGTATGTGCTGACGAAAAGCTCTCTAGTGCATTGTGCAACCTTGCACAGTACTTCTGTGGAGTTAAGCATGATGCCTCATGTTTGCATGTACTGTACTGTTCCTTAGTTGGGAAAAAGTGATGGGATGATAGAAAGGAGTCAGAAAATGTAGTGTATGTTGTAGAGGGCCTATACGCAAGTATTAGTCACTGTGAATGATCATAGACAGATAGATTATGCATAGGTTGTATTGTGCCAGTCTGGTAAGGAAAAGATAGATGTTAGATTCATCCCACCTGGGAAAGTTGCAAGTGATGTTGGTTCCTGGGAAGACGGAGACCTTGCAAAAACTGTGACATGACTTTGCTTTTAAAATCACTCACCTTCCCTGTCACATCATTGCAGTGTGCAGGCACCCTTTCCTGCTGAAAAACGAGCACTGGTAAGGGCCAAATCGCCGTTTTCACGCCAACTTCATTCCCCTCTCCCTGACTGGGACACGCCCACTTTGAGGCCACGCCCCCCTCTTCAAAGTTATAAAAGAAGCACTGACAACTAGCGCCTTAGATAACTTTTGAACCCTCCTGAGGCACAGCCGGGAGTAGCAAGGAAAACTGAGCATAACTTTGTTTTAAAACTGAAAAATTTCACTTTGCTTTTAAAATCACTCACCTTCCCTGTCACATCACTGCAGTGTGCAGGCACCCTTTCCTGCTGAAAAACGAGCACTGGTAAGGGTAAAATCGCCGTTTTCCCGCCAACTTCATTCCCCTCTCCCTGACTGGGACACGCCCACTTCGAAGCCACGCATCTTGCATTGCTCCCTCCCTACAAATATATGCATGTTCTGGAAGCGCAGCGGACGAGCGCAGCGGGCACGACGAATTTGCGCCGAAGGCGCGCATAAGGCAAGCTCGTCTGCGCTCGTCCGCGCCGAGTCCGGGCCCTGGGCCACCCCCCCTGCATCTCAGCCACTACAGCACAGATGCTAAAACATAGAAACCCTCTATGGACTAAGGCCCTCTGCCAGTGTCTGCACCCGGCATATTTATCCAGCCGAGGATCTGCCGCAAACCTGCCCCACTTGCCGCCTCCCCCTCAAACACAAACCTAGCCCTGAGCCCACACACCACTTTCGCATGTTCCTACTAAATTGCCGCTCCCTGCCTAAGCACAGCGCTGAAATGGCACTTTTGTTAGAGGAATACACTCCTGATATACTGTTCCTGACGGAAACCTGGCTCACCCCCGACTCCGATCCCGTGGTAGTAGATGCTCTACCGTCGGGCTTCCAAATCACACGGCAAGACCGACCTAAAGGGAGAGGAGGAGGCCTGGCTATTATCTACAAGGAACAATATCACTGCCGAATCACCTTTGAAACCATCCCGGACTGTGAGAGTCTTGGATTTAATATCGAACTCTCACCCAACAGTTGCTTCTCTGGTACTCTTATCTACCGCCCACCCGGCCCCCCCAAGCAGTTCCATTAAATATTACCATCCAGTGTGGCCGATAGAGTCAGTACCACCTCTAACTTCACCTTGCTAGGTGATCTCAATTTCCACTTCGACTCCCTCTCTGACCACACAGCTGCCACCCTGACAGACGATCTAGCGGCCCTGCAACTCACCCAACGTGTCACCTCCCCCACTCACGCCAAAGGCCACTTGCTGGACCCTGTCTTCAGCAACTGCCCCGACCTCTTAGTCGGCTCACCAATCCCTCTGCCCTGGACAGACCACCTTTTGATCCCCATCAGCTGGACTTCGTTCAAACCACCGTCACCCGCCCCTACCTCAAGGCTCAGGCGAGCCTGGTCGCGCCTTGAGGTTGACAACTGGTCTACCAAACTCACCAGCTCTCAACCCAGTGATCAGAAAGACCCTGTCCTAGCAAATCAAGCCTATGTCAACTGGATCACTCAAACTCTTGACAATACTCTCCCAATGAGCAAGACTATGCTGAAGCGTTCCCAAAAAACTGCCCCTTGGTACACGCAGGCTCTCAGGGACAAGAAACGCCTATGTAGAAGGTCGGAAAGACGCTGGCGTTTAGATGACTCAGCAGACAATAAAACTTGCTACCGAGAATCTATCGGCGACTACAAAGTTCAAATAAAAGAAGCCCAGTCCCCCTATTTCGCCGAAAAAATTCTACAGGCCAAGTCCAAACCTAAGGAGATCTTCCAGATCGTTAAAAAGTTAACAAACCCCCCTCCTGCATTGCAGGTCGAGAATTCCATCACTCATTGCAATGATGTCGCTGAATTCTTTTATCAGAAAGTAAACACTATCTATGCAGCCTTCCCCCCCAAAAAAATAAACTCATCTACCCAATCCAACTCTCTATCTCAACACACCATGTCCCACTTTCCCCTACTAGACCGTACCACCCTTGAACCACTAGCACGCAGTGTTAAGTCCGGATCGCCGGCTGTCTCTCAGATCACCCTGCCTATTATGAGGGAGGTACTAAACGCATCCATCACCTCCAGCACTGTACCGACCGTCTGGAAACAGGCCATGGTCAGGTCGCTGCTTAAAAAACCCAATTTAGACCCGTCTGACTTGGCCAACTATCGCCCCATCTCCCTGCTCCCATGGGTGAGTAAGGTCTTAGAAAAATATATTAATCAACAGCTAGTGAACTTCCTGGAAAATCATCACGTACTAGATCCCACCCAGATGGGCTTCAGACCGAAACACGGGACCGAGACCGCTCTCCTCATGGTCACCGAGGAAGCTAGAAAAATCCTGGATCAAGGAGGATCAGTGGCAGTGATCCTCCTTGATCTAAGCGCGGCATTTGACACGGTCAGTCATGACACCCTACTGGACCGTTTGTCCTGCGCCGGGATCAAAGACAAAGCCTGGACATGGTTTAAATCCTTTCTGGAGAACAGATCCTTCAGGGTCTTTGAGGGTGAGTCCGTCTCCTCTAGCAGACCTCTAAAGTGCGGAGTTCCTCAGGGCTCATCTCTGAGCCCCGCACTCTTCAACCTGTATATGAGGCCACTGGCTGATGTCATCCGCCCATTCGGAGTTAAGATCATCTCCTAAGCGGACGACACGCAGCTGGTGGTCTCACTGGCGCAGGATACTACCCGGCCTGCGTCAGGTGGGCTTAGAGAATGCCTAGAGGAGGTGAAGACCTGGATGTCTTCATCATCCCTCAAGTTGAATGGGGATAAAACAGAGCTGATGCTCTTAGGCCCCCCAGATCTTGGCCTCCCCCCCTCCTTGTGGCCTCCTTGTCTGGGCCCCGCCCCAGCCCCCAAGAACAATATTAAGAGCCTCGGAGTGTGGCTAGACAGATCTCTGTCCTTCAACGCTCAAGCCACAAAACTATCAGACACCTGTTTTGGCATCATGAGGATGCTAAATAAAATCTTCCCCCTCCTCCCCCTGGAAGCCAAACAGGTGGCCATACAAGGCCTCATACACTCACGCCTCGATTTCAACAATGTGCTCTATCTAGGCGCCCCAGATTACACTCTGCGCAGACTGCAGATAGTGCAGAACTGCGCAGTGCGCTTACTGCTCAAGATCCCTCGGAGACAATCAGTGAGGGCCGGTCTGGTCAGCCTTCACTGGCTACCGATTCGGCAGAGAGTCCTTTTTAAAGCTATGTACATAGCCCACCAAGCATTCTGGGACACAGGCCCCAACATTTCACGTGACCTAGTAACTCACTACATTCCCAACCGAAGCCTTCGCTCCAGCCAGACCTTTTTAGCAGTGGCGCCAAGAATAAAAAGATCCAGGTCAGGCGGAAGGACATTCGCCTACAATGCGTCCAGAACCTGGAACACTCTGCCACTACATCTCAGAGCCAATCCCAACCTCACTGTGTTTCGTAAACAATTAAAGACTTTCCTGTTTAATTCCCCCCACTAATCCCTAGCTTCCTCCTCATCTGCTCTTCGGTAGGTTCTGGTTACCCTAGCGCTTGGACGCCTCCGGGCAGCAATCGCGCTCTACAAGTCTACAGGTTTACAGGTTTAAAGGCAGCTGGGAACTTGATGAACCCAGAAGTGGTGAGGGTAGGAGGAAAAGGTAGCCAAAATCAAGGCATCAGTTCTGTCCCTGCCGAAAAAGGACGCGAATATGAAGCAGAAAAATGTCAAAGCATACCCCCTCATAAGTAAGATTACTTACCCACATCTGACCTCCAACCCCCGTCTTCTGGTTTGGCTTTACAGGAGATCTCAGAAATCTGTGTTTTGTGGTGGGTAAACTTACCACACAGACATGATATTTGACAATACACACATTCTCTGGATTGCTACTGCACACTTTGAGTCACTAATGCATAATGCAAAAAACTAAATAAAAAACTCTCTCAGAACCGTCCATTTGAGCATGCCTTTTAATTGTGCTTGTCCGACTTGATATGATTTTCTAATGACAGTAATCTACAGTTAAATGCTACTGCAATCTAGGCCAGTGTGGAGTGGACCAAAAAACTTTGCCGCGCTACGTGGAGTTCCGCAAGCATTGGAGTGTGTTAGGTCACGCCGTTAGCGCAGATTTTTAGCACCAGGGGCCATATTATCAAGAACGGCGCAAACATTATCGCCGCTCTAGCGGCAGGAAACTGCCGCTAAAGCGGTGATAAGGGGCTTGATAATATGCCATAGAGAATTCTAATATAAGCCCAGGTTTTGGTGTCAAGGAAATCCAACCTGGGCTTCTATTGGAATTCTCTAGGGCATATTATCAAGCCCCTTATCGCTGCTTTAGCGGCAGATTCCTGCCGCTAAAGTGGCGATAATGATTGTGCCGTTCTTGATAATATGGCCCCAGGTGTTTGTCCGGAGCTGGAAAATCAGCACTAATGGGACTCCTAACTTTACTACTCCTAAACTGAGAAAAATCCTAACTTTACGACTTAAGATATACACAGACGGCATTTAGGAGTCCCAAAGTTAGGAGTCCTAACTTTACTACTACTAAACTGAAAAAAAATCCTAATTTTAAGCCTTTCGGTATTCACAGAAGGCATTTAGGAGTCCTAAAGTTAGGACTCCTAACTTCTGTGAATACCGAAATGATTAAGTGCCTTCTGTGAATACCAAAATGAGTAAGTGCCTTCTGTGAATACCAAAATGGTAGTAAGTTTAGGATTTTGTCTTAAGTTAGTTCTGTGAATCGGGCCCTAAGTATTAATATAGTAAGGTGTGGTAAAACGTTATGTTTCAATTTTTGTACAGCATATGACCTCACGTATGATATCATTCATGATATGTTCTATGACATAATTTATGACATCACCGATGACATCGTTGATGAATTCACTGTTAAAATTTGTCACTGACAAATTCACCTAATTAGAATGTTACTATATATATATTACCTACAGGTGGTCACCAGTAGGTAGTTATAGTAAGACTTTTATTAAAAAGCTGTTTTTGATTTACCAATAACTTTAGAGCCATTTGACAAATCTTTGCAAATTTTTCAAAACTAATTTGACGCTTAGTTCAGCTGCTGTCTTGAAACTTTTGCGGTGACCCGTCCAGTAGGAGCCGAGAAAAAGGGGGTCCCAAAAGTTTTTTTTTCTCCATGTTAATTTCTATAGGAAACTTTATACACGGCTACAGCTCGAACTACTGAATAGAATTACACCAAATTGTCAAAAAGGTAGCTCTTAGTGCAGAAAGCGACCTTTTTGTTAAATAGTGTAAATTCGTCACAAGTTGTGGAGACATTTAAAGAAATTCTCAGCTGCATATCCAGGGACTCAAAGGATCCGTGAACCTTCCCGATCTCGTGCCTGAGATCTGATTGGCTGCCAACACTTTAAACCAGGAACTGTTGGCAGCCATCTTTAGACTTAGTTGAACTGAGTCACAAGAATAAACATTAACAAAACAAGGGGACAGGGTAGAAATACCCTGCCGACATGAAGACTGCTAGATCCTTCGCCCCTCAAAAAAACGAACTCTAGCAGGACTATCTTAACATCGGTCTGAGTATAACTTTGATCCCATTCCTTCCATACCTATTCAAATGTATATCTATGCTTTACACAGGGGGCAGCTATCGCGATCCCGAGTGATCTACTTAAATGAATAGGAGTCTCCCCTAAGAACTTTGTTCGTGGAACATCGGTCTTCCACTCCCCATTCAGGTATATTTACCCTGTTGGACCCACTATATACTGTTACTGACATATTAGTCACTCTTAGCTGAATTGACAGTTACTATGAAATCAACCTTACTTACTGCTTCCTTTGCTCCTTTTTTTTTTGAAGTGAGTGGTCTTGTGTTTGATTCCTGACACGCACTCCCACTGTGTTATTCTCTGAACCTCGGAGCCGAAGGGTCTCTGGAAACCGAAAGCTCCATAAAACACCCCCACCCCCTTCACTGTGAAACATTGGTAAGTATACAATGGACCCCCTTGATACTAGACTTGCCCCCTTAGGACATATTTTCTTTAGTCCCCTATTTTGCATATCTACCTCCCCCCTCGCTAAAGGCTTTGATAAAATGGCCCCTTGTCCTTAGATATCAAGTTACTAATCTGAATGAATGTGAGACTGAACTCCTGTGAACACACCCCCTTAGAGGAATTCCTATATGTATTGAGTGACACCCACATATCAGAGCTGGGACTCACGCATTGAGCCAATGTATTGCATAAAAAATGTGTAAGAAAATTACCCTTTTAAAATTGTATCCTATATAGACTGTTGTTCAGAAATTAAATGAAGGATAGGAAATGAATTATGATTAATCAAAAGTATGATGTTAAAGATGTATTATGGTGTATGAATACAAAAATTGTTTTTAAATAAGATTCTCCTTCATTTACAGTGCTCATGTCCCCGCCCCCCGGTCCCCCTCGCCCTGATGAAGATGCAGCCTAAATAGGCTCAGCATCGAAACGCGCGTTGGCGTGACTTCCCTGGATGGCCACTGTGTAGTGTTTGTCTCACCATCTCATGAACACTGTCTTGCCTCCATATTATAATTTTAGCTCTAGTAGCTACCAGATATCTTTACTGCAGACTGCCATGTACCATCACTACTGTCTATATATGAGCAAATAAATATGATATTGAGTGTGGTTGTGAGTGTCAGTATGTTTAGTGGTTGTGAGTGAGAGTATTAGTAGTGGATGACTGTGGGAATGTGCGGGATTTGAATAAATGTATGTTACCATTAGCCTTCTATGGCACACTGTATAATAGATTCACTATCATTTGATGTTTTATGTATTTCTGATTATCTATGCTGAACCCCTTATAAAAACGTTAGCTTGACCAATGAAAAATAAAATATATATTTTTCTATAATAAATGTGTATGGACTCTATGTGATGAAATGCCAGCTCTGATGTGTAACACCTTGTCACCTTTTGTTTGAGTGTTAGGATCCCCCTGTGGGACCTTGAAAGTTACCCTGGCAGGGTCTTCTCTTGTTCTATTCAGCTAGAAATACCCTGACCCCTAGGCCTGTTCAGAGGGTCTCACAGAGACCCCCATAGCCAAATAGAGAATGTTTATTTTAATTTTCAGTGGGAGTCGCTGTGGATTCACGAATATGGCTGAAAAAAAAAACGAAGCTCAACCTCCTATGCTTCATTTAATTAGGTCCCAGGTGGGCCAGGACCCGGGGGCATTATTAAAATAATTATGGGGGCCCTTGTGGGCCCCCCGCAGCCCAGGGGAATCCCAATTCCCCAGGGCTAATTCAGTCAAATGCGGGGGCCACATGGCCCCTCCACTGCCCTGGGGACCGCCACCTCTCAGGACATTGCAGGTTGCTCTGGCTTGGCAGGATTTTTTTTTTTTACAAAGGGGCAGTCCCTACAGGGACATTATAGTTAGACTCAGATTTTAAAAAAAGAGTAAAATTCTGCAGTTATAGTTACCCGAGCTAACTATAACTTACAACCCCATAATGCACTACTTAGGACCTCTCATTGTACATCACTCATGGTATGGTCAGTGGCATCACTGATGATATCTCAAATGACATCACTGATGTTATCACTGATGACACCATCCAGTGAGTTTAAGTAATTTGTAGGAGTTTATGATTGTTAAACACATATACTAGGGTATGACAAAAGTTAAAGTAATATACTAGGTGTACTACTAACGGGTGATACTAATTTTAATATATATCATGTGAGTGGCTGTGTGACTGTATGCATCCTTGTGTGTATGGGTATATAAGCAGGTGTGTGAGTAGCTGTTTAGGTGAGTGAGATGATGTATGAGTGGCTGTATTGGTGAGTGATTGGGTGTGTCAGTAGCTGTTTGGGTTGGTGAGTGGTGGTCTTAGTGGCTAAATGGGTGGGTAAAGGGGATGAAGTAACTGTATGGGTGAGTGAGTTGGTGTCTGAATGGCTGTGTGAGTGAGTGACTGGGTGTGTAAGTGGCTGTATGGGTGTATGGGTGAGCAAGGGGCTGTTTGAGTGGTTTTGTTAAGTCAGTTCATGTGTGAGTTGCTCTATTGGAGAGTTAGTATCTGTGAGAATGGCTATAATGGTGAGTACAGGGATGTGTGAGTGTTTATGGATATGTGAATGTGCATGTAAGTGGTTGTTTGTGAGTGCTTTAATGGGTGAGTGAGTGGCTGTGTTGAGAGCTGGTTGGGTGAGTGAATGAGTGTGTGAGTGACTTTGTAGGTAAATAGGTGATTGTGTGAGTGGCTGTATGGATGAGTGTCCGGTTATGTGACAGGCTGTGTGGGTGCGTAACTGGTTGTATGAATACCTGTATTTGAGAGTGAGTGGCTGTGTGTTGGAGCAAAAGTGAGTGAGTGGGTGTGTGAGTGCCTCTATGGAGGAGTGATTGGGTGTGTGAGTACTGGTATAGGTCTGTGAATGGGTATGTCTATGGTTGTGAGGGTATGTGAGTGGGCATACAAAAGGTTGTATGGGATGTGAGTAGGTGTGTTGTTCAGTGGATGATGTCATCAGCCCTCCTGCCTTACCAACACAACAAAAGGGCACCAATGGCATGCCAAAGTCATGCCAAACGCAAGCCCATCTGTGCCCGTGAATGTCTGGACTGCGACTAACACCGTGGATCCTTGTTCCCACAGCCTCCACTGCTACTACACCAGCACTCTCCATGCACTCAAACCTGGACGTTCCACCACCTGCCACCTCGCATCACCAAAGAATACCCAAGGCCAGTTTACCTGCTGCAACTGTGCCTTCTTCTCCCTAAGCACACCAGACCAACCGATTGCCCGACCCTCAAGAACCGGACCCAACCACCTCAGCTGCACCTTCTCTCTCAAAAGACATGCCATGGAATTTTGCGAACTGCTCTACTCCATCTCCCCCGATGTCACCTTCTCCACTGAAACCTGCATTAACCCCAACTTAGCCCCGGACATCGCAACCACCATCCCCAATGGATACAAATTTATCCACATGGATTGAGTCAACAGACAGGGAGGAGGTACCGGCATCGTACACAAAAACACCCTCCGCCTCACAACCAGCTGTGACGACCACTCACCCAACATGGAACACCTCCACTTCCACTTCCAGATCCAGACCAACCCAAACATCACCCTCTGTGACACCCTCGTCTACACACCTCCTGGACCCCTCCTTCCCTTCAGCAAACCTATAGCTGACTTAATCGCTAACCACTCTCTTGCCTCAACAGACTAGTTCCTCTTCAGCTACCTCAATTTCCACCTGGACAACTTTGATGACCACAACCGCTCAACCCTACTGGAGAACCTTGGCACCATCGGACTCAAACAACTGGTCACATCTTTAACCCCACGGTAAAACACACACTCAACCCCATCTTCTCCACAAGCAACAACATCTCCATCAGCCATACCTACAAATCTCATTGACCCGACCACCACTGCGTCCAGTTCACCTTTACCAAACCCACTGTATGCCACCCCAGCCACTGCTATCCTCATAGAAGCTGGAACAAGGTCACTGAAGACCAGCTCACCACCTCCCTCAGCAAAACCCCACCACCGACATCCACGGACACCAACACCTCAGCATGCAACCTCCACCGCTGGGTCTCTGACTGCACTAACACACTGGCTCACCTCAGGAAACCCTCAGGCAAGCAGCCCTCGAAGAACACCAGCCGGTTCTCCCCCACTCTCCAAGAGTATAGGCGTGCCTGCAGACAGCTCGAGAAATGATAGCAGACCAGCATGATCATGGCAGACCATTCAGCCTTCAAAACCACCATCACTGCACACCACCAGCTCATCAGAACAATAAAGAAAGCAGCCATACAGGAACGCAGTAACGGCAATGCACACAACAAAGAACCTTTCGCCGTGGTCAAAAAATGTGCCGAACCCTTCACAGAGTCAGCAGACATTTCCCACTCTCAAGCCCTCTTTGATAACCTCTCCCCCTTCTTCAACCGCAAGAGCAAGGATATCTATGAGAGCTTTGCAACCCCACCTCCACCCACCCCACCTGCAACCACTGAACCCAGAGGCTCCAGACCCCAGCAGACCTTGCTCACTAGACCACACTCACCTTGGACGACATCGTCAGGATCAAGACAAGCATCCACTAAGGAGTCCCCTCAGATTCCTGCCCTTACAACATCTTCTACAAAGCCTGCACCTCCATTGCACTTGGACTTTGCCACACCGTAAACTGCTACATTGAGTCTGCCACCTTCCCAGTAGAATGGAAAAATGCAGAGATCAACCCCCTGCTGAAGAAACCCTCTGCTGACCCAACAAACCTCAATACCTAAGGCACTCTCAACCTCATCTCAGACAAGACCGAAGTCCTCATCCTGGGCTTCACCCCCTCCACCTATGACGACTCCTGGAGGCCTGCAGCGATCGGACGCCCTCAAACCCACGGACCAAAGCCAAAACCTCTGCATCATCCTGGACTCCTCGCTCTCAATGAACTGCCAAATCAATGCGGTCTTGTCCTCCCACTTACACATGCACAGCCTGCTTTGTAAGTACCTAAGCTAACTATAACTTATGCCTGCTAAAGCATTCTTATGACCTTTTTCTATTAATTTCTGACCCTTTTTCTTCCTCTTGCTTCTTATTTCTGACCTCTATTTTGCCTCTTTCTGCTCGTTTCTGAACTTATTTTTGCCTCTATCTGCCCGTTTATCATCTTTATTTTGTCTCTTTCTGCTCCTTGCTGACCTTTATTCTGCCTCTTTCTGATCGTTTCTTACCATTATTCTGCCTCTTTCTGCTAGTTTTTGACCTCTATTCTGCCTCTTGCTGCTCGTTTATGTCCTCTATTTTACAGCTTTCTACTAGTTTCTTACCTCTAGTCTGCCACTTTCTGCTCGTTTCTCAGCTTTTGTTTGCCTCCTTCTACTCATTGCTGACTTTTATTATGCCTCATTTTGCTCGTTTCTGACCTTTATTCTGCCTCTTTCTACTCATTTCTCACCTTTATCTTGCCTCTTTCAGCTCGTTTCTGACATTTATACTGCCTCTTTATGCTAAATTCTCACTTTTTCTGCCTATTTCTGCTTGTTGCTGACCTTTATTCTGCCTTTTCTGCTCTTTTCTGACCTTTATGCTGCCTCTTTCTGACCCTTATTTTTCCTCTTTCTTCTCGCCCCAGGACCACGGTGAAAGCCTTAATGCCCCACGGTCACTGCTGGCGTTGCTGCTGCACAGAGGGAGCTGCTGGAATGGCAGCCTCCTCCATGCAGGAGCAATGGTTTAATTTCTTTACCTGCCGATATGTCTGTGGGCAGGGAAAGAGATGAAACGTTTTCTTTAAGCAGGAGGGAGCACTTTGACAACTCCCGCCCATTGTAACCAGAGTGCTTGAATTTGAACTTGAACTATTTCTTTCGCTTGGCGGAAACTGTCACAGCTCCCGCCAAATAAAAAGCAAACAGTTATGTCCCAGGGTGGCACCCCAGGACAGAGCAGGGGCCCGCCCTGGAGAGTAGCGGTCCCCTGGGCCAAAATTGGCACTAGGAGAGGGGCCAAACAGCCCCCTCCTTTGATTTTCAAGGGCCTGCACCAGGGAGGTGATGGTCCCAGGGCCTAGAACTGCCCAGGAGGCGGGGCAGCCTTGCCCCTATCCCATTGTTTTTAAAGTACTTGGGCCCAGGGTGGTAGTGGTGGGTCTGCGGGGCAAACCATTAGATGTTTTTCAACCCCAGTGAGGTGGTGGTCCTCAGGACTGGGCGGAGTCCATACGAACCTCCATCAATGTTAATATTAAGCTCCGGGGAGGTATTGGTTCCTGGGACACTAAATAGCCCATGGACGGAGGTCGGTCACATGACCCCCCTGAAAATTGTAAAGAAAGCCCCAGAGAGGTGGTGGTCCCTGGGGCTCTAAAAGTCTTAGGAGGGTATCCCCATGTGCCCCCTTATTTTTTAAATAAATGTCCCCGGGACCTGGCTCATCCGGGCGCTTCATGAAAAACAAGCGTGGGAGTCCACACTTGTTTTTTTATTTTTCTGTGGATTTGTGGCTCTGTTGCCTTCCCTCAGCAATTTTTATTTTATTGCTTTTTGGTCCTGGTGGGGTTTTAGAGGGTCCCCAGGACCACTTTTGGACTTGGCCCTTTTTGCAGGGTCATCCCCGAACTTTTTGCCTACCTCCTCTATTTTTTTCTGACCTGTTGTTGGCTGTTTTATGATTCTGGACACTTTACCACTGCTGATCAGTGCTAAAGTGCATATGCTCTCCCTATTATAAATTACTGTATGGATTAGTGACTCCATGAACATCTGATATGGTTTACTTGTAAGACCCTAGTACAGTGCACTGAGTGTGCCCAGGGCTTGTAAATCAAATGCTGCTAGTGGGCTTGCAGCACTGGTTGTGCTACCCACCAGAGCAGCGCGCAAATTGTGTCTCAGGTCTGCTATCGCAGAGCCTGTGTGCAGTCTGGTACTGCCATGTTGACTGGGGACGTGCACCCGCTTGCCAGTCCCTAAACCTTCTCTTTTCTTCATATCAGATACCCCTATGGCAGGCCCAAGGGCAGGGTGCATTGTAAGTATAAGGTAGGACGTGCCCTGGTGTGTGGCACATGTCCCAATAGTGAATTACAGCCATTTTCGTTTGTCACTATTGCAAGGCTACCTGTTCTCCATAGGGCAGAATTGGCAGTTACATTATTACATTTTATAATCCTAACTGACTCAGGGAGCATGGTAAAAATTCGAGTTTAGTATTCCTGAACTCAAAATGATAAAATACATCTTTTAGTGAAGTTGGTTTTAACATTCTGTGTTTGAAAATACCACATTTAGAAAGTAGGTCTTTTCTTGTCTAACTATCCAAGCCTGCCTCTGCTATGTTGTGTATTCCTTGTCTGGAGTTTGAGTGACAGGGCTGGGGGATTCCAGGAGACAGAATGAGTCAGCCCAGTGGTGAATAGAGAGATCTGCATCTAGATCGGAGGGAGGAGTTGAACCTAGGACCTGAATAGGGCTGTGGCTTCCCATCCACAATGCTGGCTCCCCCTCCTGTGGTGCGTCTGATGTCTCTGCCCTGCACTGTGAAAGGAGAGAAGGAGTCATGTCAACAGAGTACACCAGGGGTGTGCCTTTCCTCCACAATGCTTGCTCCACCTTCTGTGGGACGTCTGATGTTTCTGCCCTGCACTGTGAAAGGAAAGAAAGAGTCATGTAAGCAGAGTGCTCCAGAACTGGTTTGGGCTAGGCAAAGGCCCCTCTGCCCTCAGAGGACAAATGATTTGGGGGTATAAGTATTGGGACTCTAATCCAAAGAATTTAGATTACTTTTGGACAACAAGAAGAAACCTTTGCTGAGGAGAGGAACCTGAGGAAACTGAGGAGAGACTATCCCTAAGCTGAAGTGCAGCTTGGGGGATTGACCTACAGTGGTTGCCTGACTGCTAGGGAAAGGAGAAAGGAATTTTGTGCGGTTTATTTCAACTTGTGAAGGATCTCCAAGGGCTTGAGAGAAGAGCTTGCCTCCTGCTGAAGGCACAGGGACAACAGACTTCAACCCCCAGCGCCCCAGAGTTCTTTGGAAGTGCCTGCTGCGGTTTTGGGCCTTCTGAGGGACTGCGTGTTGCAAGGAGCTAGAAGTGCGACTCAAGAGGGAGAAGCGTGTCTCCGTCGCAGCCGTTGCCATCGCATTCCATCTTGCAACACTTTTGTTGCCCTGCTTGTCGCATCTTAAGGTACATTGACTCGAAGTGTCGCATTTTAAGAACTGAAAAAAACTACGCTAAAACTACCATTTTAAGTACAGTATTATGGATTTTTGTCATTTGTGGTCTTGTGATAAGTCTATATAAAGAAGACTTATTTTTTATATAAAAGCTGTGTGGTGTCCATTTGTAGTGTTTTCCCTTGATTACTGTATGTGTTCACAAATGCTTTACACACTGCCTCTGAGAAAAGCCTGTCTGCTCATGCCAAGCTACCAAGGGGTAGAGCAGGGGTTATTTTAGGAGTGTACCCCCTTACCCTGACTAGAGGCAGGCGTCCCTATTTGTCACAAGTACCTACCTGTGCCAACTAGAGACCCGCAAATCTAACAACCACAGTGAGTGGGGGAAGGGTATTTGGCTGACTCTGAGACCCAAGATGGTTGCCAACACTTCTTGGTTGATTTTTTGGCAGCCAATCAGATTTGAGCTTGGAGTCTGTCGGATCCTCGGAGGATCCACGCCTCTATATATCAACAATTGGATTTCTTTTAATAGCTCCCAAACTACTGAATGGATTTGCACCAATTTACAAAAAAAGTAACTTTCTGAACAAACAGCTATATTTCGGCCAAATTTGGTGTAATTCCATTCAGCAGTTCGGCTGTAGTTGTGTGTAAAATTCCTATGGAACACACTTTTTCAACCCCATTTTTCCATGCACAAAATCACCAGCACCTTTCTTTGAAAACTTTGTGAAGATGTGTCAAACGGCACCAAACAAAGATATAGGCAAGTCACAATATATCTTATTTTTTAACTCAATTATAGCTGCTTTTCCTTTGGAAAACTACCTCATTTAGCTTCAGCCTTAGAGTATGGATTGTGAACCACAGCTATAACTACCTACTGGTGACATTATTACAATTCAAATTTGTATACAGGACCCTGACTATGCCTTTCTTGTACCTCTTCTGCAATAACTTCTTCTACATTTCTAGGTACCATCACCTCTTTTTCTCTAGGACTACTGTTCTTCATTACATAACATAATCCTCTTTAATCAATAGCATGAACTAATCAGTTATCCTGGAGATAGCTTTCTTCATTAAAGAAAGGCTCTTTACAAGAATTACATATCCATTCTTCACTCACTAAAAACTGTACAAAAGTTACTTCTATTCACTAATCTGTTCTTCTTGTTTTGTTTCCTCATGCTCAACACTATTTTGTCAAGAGTCTTCGTTCAATTTCAAATCAAAATGAAAAGCTTTCTCTCTAAAGTAAAGGCCTACTCTCTCAACTCGTTCTTTCTGTTTCACTGCATCACTCCTTCTTTTAGACTTTTTTAAATGTATCACTAAATTTACAAGGCTGTTACTATGCAATCACTATAACATTTGCGCAGAACCTATGCAGCCATCTAAACACCCACTTAAAACCCATTCAGTCATTGAAATATTGAGGCACACACACACCTATTAAACACTCAGGCGCTACTCATGCACTTCCCTAATTACGTAGAGAGTACCATTGTAGCAAACCTCTCACCCATATTGTCTAAGGACTACATATTCCTCAGAAAAACTTGTAAATACAAGTTTGTGGTTGAATACATCAATACTCCATGGATGATTTAATGAGTGCATAGGTAGTGCCTAGGTGATTCCCTGAGGATACAAGTAGTGCTAAGATGATTCCCTGACTATCTCATAACTCCATCGGTAATTCCATAGCTGCATACTTGCTGCCTGCGTGTTTTCATGAGTATACCACTAGTATCTGGGTGTTTGGAATAGTGCATGAGTAGAGCCTGAATGATTAGACACGTTTTTGACTACTGTTTCAATAATTCAATACATGCATAAATACTGTTGGGATGAGTAAATGAGTGCAATTCTAGTGCCTGGATGATTGCAAGAGAGCGTACATAGTATATAGGTGATTTATGCAGTGCATGGATAGTGCATACCTGATTGTTTAAGCCCATGCATAGCACCTAGTCTATTGGATGAATAGTGTTTCATCGATTGGATGATGTCCATTTCTTTCTGATTGATTGAACAGGTAGTGCCTGGATGCTAAGACAACTACATGTATAGTGCCTGGAGTATTGAATAAGTGCATCAGTAGTGCCTGGCTAATCAGAAGAGTGCATGACTGGTGTTTGAGTGACTGCATGATTCCATTGTTAAAGCTTGAGAGATTGGATGAAAGTAAGTGTACTGCTAGGGTGATTATATTAGTGCAAGACTATTACATCAGTAAATAAATGACAGCATATGTAGGGGATGGGTGATAGGTTTACCACAAAGATACTCTTTACACAATTGGATGAGTGCATCAGTACACTTGTGTGCCGTAGTATTTCAATGACTGCATGGGTTGTAAGAAGGTGTTTAGATGGCTGCATAAGTTGTGCGCAAATGTTATATTGATTGCATAGTTAAGCCAAGTTAGTTGCATAAGCCCATAGTTAGTTCCCAGGTGATTAGATGAATGTATGGGTAATGCCTGCATAGTTCAAAGACTACATAATTTCTGCCTGCCTGATTGCAAGAGTACATGGGCAGTGTCTTGGTAATTGAATAACTACAAGGATAGTGAATCACTGATTCCGGGGCATGCTCAGAGGTCACAGCTGGTAGCGACGAGGGTGAGCGGTATTACCAGCGTGTGGACTGACTTTGTGACAGCAGAGGCGGTGGAGGATGTGAAGAGATCAGTTGTAGATCGCAGTTCCAATCAATCTATCAATCAAGAGCTGATGGGGCTCCTCAGAAGAGACTGTTGATCAGACGAGGCATAGGCGTTGTACGGAGACAGAGCCAGCGATCCTACCTTGGGGAGCCCACTCAGCCAGCAGCCGCCACCGCCGAGAGTCACCGGGGGTCATCTTTGCGCGAGCAGACGCCGGAGGAAGAGGTAAACTACACCTCCCAGCGTCCCTCGCTCTGCGCACACCGCTGACGACACGTAAGAGCGCCAGGAGGCATACAAAAGGATGCTCGGGCTCCCGCGGCGCGGGACGCACACGGGCCAAGGGCGGGCCTGTTGTCATGACTCTCTGTCCTAAGCCTATGAAGCCTCCTGTATGAAGGCTCTAATGTCAGCTTGGCGCTATTCGCCTAAAAAACCCACCCCTTTCCCTTGCACCAGCACTCCAGTTTGATGTATCATGATTGTGTTTTTACTGTATTCATAATGATAAGAACTATGTCACTTATTGTAAATAGGCAGGGACGTCACAAGACTAGGTTCAGTGCTTAGTATCGCTTCTTATGTATCTTTGTATTTGATTCAGGCACTAATGAGGATTTCTTTAGGCTTATTTCATTTGTACGGACAAAGTAGATTTGTTTCAGGTCAAGGACCTGATAATAATGCAGTACATACATCTACTAAGATGTCCCCTTTTTTCTGTAATTATGGCTTCCACCCTAAGAATTTCCCAAAAGATATTAAGACACATAATTCAGTTCCAGCGATCTATGACTATATTTCCAGTTTGTCTTCTATTTATGAAGAAGCTCGTTACACGTTAGCCAAAACCAAAGAGTCTCAAAAGAAGGCAGCTGATAAACCCAGAAGAGAACAGCCCCAGTACAGCCCTGGAGACAAGGTTTGGTTAAGTACAAAAAATGTGGCTATAAAAGGGAGTTAAAAAATGTAACCCCAAATTTATAGGTCAATTTCCCATTGAAAAAATCATCAATCCAGTTTGCGTCAAATTACTCCTCCCTCAGAAGTACCAGATTCATCCGGTGTTTCATGTACCTTTAATTAAGCCTTTTGATCATCAGACTCGGATGATTGGACCTCCATCTGCCATCTTAATTGATGGACATCCTGAATACGAAGTTAAAAAGGTTTTGGATTCCAAGAGGGTTCGAGGCAAATTTTCTATTTGGTAGATTGGAAAGGGTATGGTCCTGAGGAAAGGTCATGGGAACCTATTGCTCACTTACAAATGCTCCCAAGGTTTTAAGGTCATTCCATATGCAAAACCCCTCCAAACCAAAACCTATTGCAACAGTCTTAGGGGGATCTTGAGGAGGGAGTACTGTCATGACTCCCTGTCCTAAGCCTATGACGCCTCCTCTATGAAGGCTCTAATGTCAGCTTGGCGCTATTCGCCTAAAAAACCCACCCCTTTCCCGTGCACCAGCACTCCAGTTTGATGTATCATATTGTGTTTTTACTGTATTCATAATGATAAGAATGATGTCACTTATTGTAAATAGGCAGGAATGTCACAAGACTGGGTTCAGTGCTTAGTTTAGCTTCTTATGTATCTTTGTATTCGATTCAGGCACTAATGAGGATTTCTTTAGGCTTATTTCATGTGTACGGACAAAGTAGATTTGTTTCAGGACAAGGGCGGTGAAACTGTTCTCCCACGTATGCTTCAGCCTGATCTGGCCGAGCGCATGCACACAGTGGGGTGCGGCTGGGTGCGGTCGGGTATTTAAACTGCACCCAGCCTTCTGGAAGGAGCTTTGCCTTCCGCCAGCTCCAGAGGAAGGTCGCACTGTGCTCCCTCGCTCAAGAAGACGACCGCTTACCTGATAGAAGATCCCGGGGCTTCAGACTTCGATTGTCGGCATCTTCTTGTGTGACAAACAGCCTGGAACCTTCATTTTATCTCAGCATCGGAATCTGCAAAGACAAAAGAGATAAGTGTTATTTCTTTTCCGTTTAAGGCGCCCTTCACAAGAAAGGTTTCTGGAACAATTTTTAGAACATTCGATCAAGAGGAAACCTACAAGAAATCTTGTAAGAAAGATTTTGTGGTTTATATTTAGGTATTTAGGTGTGCAAATTATTTGTTTTAATAAAAGTCAGAAGGTGATCCCTGTAATTTAGAAAGGAGTAATTTCTGAAGGTTGTACCTGTTTTTTCTTGCTTTGTGTAACCTCTAATTTTCAGACAGCAAGACGCAGACACTAAAGACACTGATTCATTCTATAGTAAGTGAACAAGGGGGGAGAAACTTTATTTAAAAAAGGAACTTGCATATAGAGTAGAAGGGGGTGTTCCATAGAAGAAAGGGTATGAAAGGATTCTTACTATTCTTTTGTATATTTCAGTGACTCTCTCTAAAAGATCATTCGTACTACGGGACAACGAGACAGGAGACAGAAAATCATCAGACAAAACTGACAATCAAGACAAGAAAGACCTACTGGACGAAAGACAGACAAGAGCTGCTCACAGGTAGGAGAAGGATTGAACACTTAGTAAGAGAGTAAAGGTTAGGCAGTTGTCATCAACCTAGAGTTAAGAGTGTTTGAGTAATCCCTTGGTCCTTGTTGTTTCGCAGGTCAACAGCAAGAACATTTACGTCCAGTACCGGCTCTCCTCCCCATTTTCTAGCTTTTTATCTTGTAGTGTTTAATATATTCTCAAGGTTAAGGTTAGTCTCTAGGGAGGTTGGACCCTTGCGTCCCTGCGAAATCTGCTACTCGTCTCAAGGAGTTCATATCAAGACAAGGTAAGAGACGATGTAGTTACTGTCTTGACACCCGTCCGCGCCCGTCGTAGCCCAGAGGAGGCTGGGCTGGGCCACCCCCGAACATTCTCAGAACTGTAAAGAGTTTTTGTTATAATCTCCTATATTGTTGATTGTTGCTCCATGACTGACTGGCAATCCATTCAGGGGTGTGCCGGCACGCGTGTACTTGATTAATGGCGGCATGTGCTGGAAAGGGGAGGAGGGCAGGGGTGGGGGGACCTTTTAGTGGCACATTGTATCAATTTATTACTAGGGCAACTTCGGTACTTGAGCACGAAATTGCCCTCACAGAGCGCCGCCTCTCTGTCGAACCAACGTATGTCAGGCGATCTTCTTTAGGGCCTCTAATGCTAGCTATCTCCCCAAACCAACCAGATGGGTATATTAATAAAAACGTACTCACCAATGAGGGAGATCACTTAGAATATGTGGAGGAAAGCACGCAAGAAACACCTGAGCTACATTGAGTACCCCAGTAAGTGAGGATGTATCCAACACTGATACATCGCACTCCCCAACAAGGGCCAATGCAAAAAATAATACAATTACTGCCAAGAGGAAACGGGGAGGGGGTGCCCATAAGGGGAGATATCCTAAGATAATAAAAACCTCCAAAGTGTCTAATAACGCTACAGACGAAGTGGTGACCCCTCAACCCATTGAATCACTGTCAAAAGTATTGCCATCTACCCCAGAGTTAACGCTCCCTAATACCAAGGCGATTGATTTAACTATTCTTCTGTCCCAACCACCTGAAGGATTTATGGCCCAGGTGGAGCAAATGGTAAAGTCACTAATTTTACCCCTTTTAGAGAGGACAAAGTTAATTAGTGAAAGGTTAGAAAGATTTGAGCAGACCACCTTAGATAACCTAGGTACCCTAAAGATGTTGGTAGAGCGCGCATTGAGAGATAACACAGTTGTAGTAAATACCCAGAAGGCACCGTAGCTGCAGCTACTTTATCGACTTCCTCGGTAATAGATAACTTAACCCTGTGGCTTCCACTAGTAATAATCTGGCAGCTATACCTCCTGAAAATGGGACAAGCGATCCAGCTAGAAGCTTGCGCAGGTCGAGGAAGGAGATACAGAATAGTCCAAAAGGTTTTGTAAGGCAATCCAATGAAAATCATATGATAGAAAAGGAAACTACCAACACTGCAAAGACAAAATCTTTCTTAAACTGCATTGACCTACCGCCGGACTCTTGCCCGTATGTTGTTGTACTTACTGGGGTCCCTGAGCTAAAGAATGAGAAAATAGAAACCTATCCAGAGCTGAAAAATAAGGTAACCATTTGGTTAAACAAGAACAGACCCCTCCCAAGTTACATTGAATGGGAATTCTTGTTTGCACGAAGAGGAAGCTGGGTGGGGCAATGACCAGAGGATATAGCTGGGGATTCCATTATTGTCCATTTTAGGGATAGGCGGGTAGTTGGATACATTTGTGATCAATACTATCCAAGGGATGGGAGTGGCATCAATACGTATGATTTACGCTACTTCTATCACCCACCCCCTGTGGTACAACCAAATTATAACCCCTTAGGAATACAACGAGTAGTGGCTATGGAAAGGTTTAAAAATAATTTCTCCATCCCTACTACTAATCGTTTTGAAGAGTTATATGGGTTAGAAGGAGTAGATGACTAAGAGGCCAGGGATTGGGTTTATTAGCAGCAATAGATGGAAATCCTGTGGGCGCTGGTAATAAAATGACCATTGAAGAACATCACACAAAGCAATTAGGGTTAATTTGTAGCCAGCTGGACCCTAAGCTGCCCATAAATAGTATGGGAGAGGGCTCAGACTTGAGCACTAATGCTATTTATGAGGCTTTGACCAGTGAAGTGACCAATGAAAGAGGTTGTGGGAACAGTTATATGGCCACAATATCACAAGAGAGTACCCAAAACCCTGACTTGGAAGGTCAAAATCAGGGCAATATAATAGAAGGTGCTCCCTTAGATAGGTCTGCCCAAAATGTTAATACTGAGACTAAGCAAGCAGTATTAGTTGATGATACAAGTGCGAAAGGTAACACACCGGACATAGGTACCGAATCCAGTATTAAATTGAGGTCTTGGAATATTGCAGGTATTTAAAAAAATCTGGGGGACCACACATCGCAGGAATATATTGAAAGTTGTGATATTATACTATTTCAAGAAACTTGGGCTGTTGAAAGCCATTTTAAAATTGGTTATAGATCCTTTAGTGTGCCTGCAACTAATGTAAATAAAGGAAGACCTTCGGGAGGTTTGGCTATCTGGACAAAAATTACGTTGGGAATCAACTTTAAGCAAATTGATTCTAATAGTCTAGATATCCTGGGAGTAAGGTTCAAAGGGCCCAATAAAAGAGGAGTCTGTATTTTAAACGTTTACAGTAGGCCTTTGGCGGCAAATAAAGAGGCAGAGGTTATCGAGCAGCTAGATAATATTATCTCAATGCTCGATTAGAGAACCTTGATAATTATTGGGGGGGATTTTAATCGAAAATTCGAACCGATAATAGGCTTGGAAAACATTTTCGATTTAGAGGATAATGCTAATAACATCCCTGGAATTGAGACCAGTACAGCAGGACCATGCTCAATGGCCGCAGCACAGCTACTGCGATTGACCGCAGCTCATGGTTTGCGTGCCTGTAATGGGCGTCTTCCATCAGATAGCCCTTGCCAGCCAACTTTCAGGTGGGGCAGTTGTAACAGTCACTTAGACTATGGTCACTTAGGGTATTTGCAAGCGCTTTATAAATATCATAAATAAATAAATAAATATGTAATGGTCTCCATCCCACTTTGGCCGATGGTAAGAGATCTTGTAGTGGAGAACCGTATCGAGAGCGACCACTATCCACTTAATTTGACCTTTACCACAGCATTATTAATTTGTCACCCACAGGAGGGGTTCCCCTTCAGCACACGGATATTGACCCATTGTTTTCCAATTATCGCAGAGCATTAAAGTGGCAAGTAGTATTGGGGAATGATAGCACTGTTAAAAAAATCTACGAGCTATATGTAGATGTAATGTCCCCTTTTTACAACTTCCCAGTACAGGAGATCCCCATTACACGGATTAATTAACATATGTCACTGGGACTTGGAGAAATATTAACTAAAGTTATTAAGCCACTAAAAATTGGTCAGCGAAATTCAGCGAAAGGGGATATCTGGTATGATAAAGCATGCCGCCACGCTAAAAAGGAATTAATAGCGGTTACAAAAAGTAATGATGTGCTAATATTAAGGGAGAAAAGGAGAATTTCCATAAGGGGACAATCGCCAAGGCAACGAAACGCCGGGATGAAAAAATGTGGTCTGAATTGTTGGAAGCCTGTAAGGCAAATGACCAGGCATCATTCTGGGGTCTGATTGCTAGGGGCACCAGAGATGGAACTCCCAGTAGGGATACGTTTTTGGAAGCCAAAGTGTGGGTCGCACATTTTTCTAATTTATTTTCCCCTATTGAAAATGAGTCTACTTTTGACTATGATGGCTCAAGACTTAATTCGAGTGTGACACCTTTGTTGTTTAGTATGGCAGAAACTATTGCTGCCATTAAAGCAACTAAACCTGGGAAGGTACCTGGACCGGACAGGATACCCGGGGATCAATGGAAGCATGAAAACATGTTATGGGCTCCATATATTAACTGTTTTTGTAATAGAATTGGCAGGGGCCCCCCTATTCCTGATACATGGCGGAGTGCCAAAATCGCAATTGTTTTTAAAAAGAGGGATCAT
This sequence comes from Lissotriton vulgaris, assembly GCF_964263255.1. Lineage (NCBI taxonomy): Eukaryota > Metazoa > Chordata > Amphibia > Caudata > Salamandridae > Lissotriton > Lissotriton vulgaris. The sequence continues at coordinate 894,958,562 of NC_141696.1, forward strand.
ACGAACCCGGCCCATTATACATCTATTAGTCTAATTGACGTCCTTCAGAAGGTAAATGCGAGAATCACTGATTTCATGTCTGCCTGAGTAGTGGCTAGGTTTTTGCATGAGTGTCTGATTTCTGCCTGACTTACTGTGAAAGTAACTTCATTGCTGTTAAATACATACCAATTGTCATTGTTTCTCTGACTCACTGGTTATCTTCTTCTGTCCCATCAAACTACCTGTTTTACAGTATATATGCTTTTCTTCGGAGCTACGTGTGAGTAAATTCTATGTATCACACTTGATATATAATTGCATACATGGCTCTCTAGAAACATACATTGCTTTGTTACTTAACATGCACATGCATAAGTGTGTTTCTAAAACGGAAATAACATTTTGAAAATGTTCAAAGCACAAAACCTTTTGAAGAATGGCATACCTACATCATTTCTCAAATACTTCTTCTGCTTCTAAAACATATAATCCACATATCTCAAACAAAAGTTACACTCTAAATGAAGCTAGCACAAGAACTCTTGAGGTATTCTTCACTATTAATCCTACTCAATTTTAAACAAACCAGGGGTAAAGAAAAACACTACCCTCACCAGATACACGAAACTTTCATCAGCCTTACTGAACATACATCAGGTAAACATATCGAGATGTCTTAATAGATGTACACCTTCAAGAAATCTCTCTAAAAATATATACCTCTCAGCATCTTTAATTTAAGTAAACTCAAAGGTCCCACCATATATACAGCTATGTGCAAGCACAAAAACCATATCTCACCATCAAAGCATATGCAAAGCGGTCATATAAGTTAACAAGCATTTACAATGCAATGGTCTCGGCATTATTAAAGGTAGAGCTATTGGCATTTCTCATGACATTTTTTTTCATTTTTTTTTAACCTAAATAAATGGTATTGTCATTTACAATGGCAATAGGTGAGCATTAGAGAGTATTCGCGGACACAGAGCACACACAGAGCCGCGCACACACACACACACACACAGCCACGCACACACACACACAGACAGAGCCATGCACACACACAGAGCCACGCACACACACAGAGCCACGCACACACACAGAGCCACGCACACACACAGAGCCACGCACACACAGACAGGCAGAGCCACGCACACACAGACAGATAGAGCCACGCACACACACACAGACAGACAGAGCCACAGACAGACAGACAGACAGAGCCACGCACACACAGACAGACAGACAGAGCCACACACAGACAGAGCCACACACAGACAGAGCCACACAGACAGAGCCACACACACACAGACAGAGCCACACGCACACACACACAGGCACACACGCACACAGGCACACACACACAGCCACGCACACACACACAGCCACGCACACACACAGACAGAGCCCCGCACACACACAGACAGAGCCCCGCACACACACAGACAGAGCCCCCCCACACACACACAGAGCCACACACAGAGCCACACACACAGAGCCACCCCCACACACAGACACACACAGAGTCCCACACACACAGAGCACCTGCTTCCCATGACCATAAAACAAGCAGGTGCTGCACACCGCACCTTTTGTTTTTATTAAAATAAAAATCTGTTATTTGTATAGCGCTTTCACAAAAGTGCTTTACGTCAAATGCGGAAAGGAACATGAGTGGTGCCAATGCACTCGCAACCATGGAACATATGCAACAGGGAGGCTAAGTCTAAGGGGGCGTAAAATGCAAGTTTGAGAGCAGCGTGATCTGCGTTACATAAATTACTCTCTTACAAGGGGGCTAGATAAACCCACAAGATAATCCTCTCCACGTGCTTAGTGAATTTTCTTTGAAAACACAGACATTTGTAGCCTATAATTACATAAAACATCCAAGGTTAAAAACCCGGACTGCCCCGGCTAATCTCAGACGCCTGGCCACCCTGCAGTGATAAAATTAACACAGCCCACGAGACTTGTAAAGCAGACTTGGGAAACCTTTTGTCTGCAGGACGACGCACACATCGACGCAGAGAGCGTGGCACTGCCAGCCAGCCGGGTGCAGCCAGGGTAACTTCCATGCCAGCACATAAGACGCCGATGTCAGGAGGTGGGCGGTGCCCTACTGCTAGGAGAGTAGAAGGGGACTAGCATAGGAGGGAGGGCATCAGAGAGGGTGGGCAGTGCCCAGCGGGATCAGAGGTAAGGAGATTTGCAGAAGCACGCTGGCACATGGCGTGTGGCAGAGACTACCAGCGGTGGCACAGAGGGCGAAAAGAGGCAGACTGCTGCGTGGGGGAACAGGGTCTGCGGGTCTGGATGAAACGGCGTGATGAAATGACAGGAGAAAATTGTCAGGAGCAGGGTGTGCTTGGTGGCACGGGGGGGATCAGGGCAGGGAGGAGCATGGTGACAAAGTGGACAGGTGGCATGTGGCAGGCAGCGAGGCTGGGCAGTGTTACGAAGGGACAGCAGGCAGCAAGCGCTGTGTCAAGGTGGCACAGAGGAAACATTGATCAAATAAGGTGTAGTGAAGGCCTATGAAGAAGCAAGAGAGTGCAGGGCCATGGTGGCATAGAGGGTATAGGAGGCATAGAGGATGGGCAGTGCCATGGTGACAGTAAATTTGGGACATAAGTGGGTGTACTGTAGCATGGTGGCAGAGGCGCCAGGGAGAAGCATGTAGCACAGGGCACACCAGCCAGGGGCAAACATATGCAGGGGCACAGATCAGAATGGGCTGATAGTAGGCATGGGCAGGAATGTACCGTGGCAAGTAAGAAGGAAGGTCATTCTTCTATGCCCTGACTAGGGATATGATAAAGACAGAAGACAGAGTTACTTCCCAGCTTCTCCACCTCATAACAGAGCTGTACATACTAAGGTTGCATTTCATTGCCCAAGAAATATGGCAAAGACCAGGGTTGGACTGGCCTAGAGGGTAACCAGGCAGTGTCCAAATGGGTTGGTCTGACATTAGTTTGTGGGCCGGTTTTCTAGAAGTTCATGGCCCTGTTTTATGGCTGGATGGGTTGGTTTTTACTGTTCATTTTCCTGATATTACCACAAGCCTTGTCTGGAGCAAACTAAAATGTATGCAGTCTCTCAAACCTTGCAAAACATGTATACAGTTTGTCTTTACAAGAACAATAATTTACTGATTTGCACAAGTGGGTCACTTTTTAACGATCTGGTTCGCTAATGGGGGACACTTATCTTGGTGCCCAGGCTTATTTTGTATCCCAGTCCGACCCTGGCAAAGATGGCAGGACATTTTTCCTTAGTGGTAGCCAGGTTTGTTTGGAAATTAGCTGTCCCCAATTTTAGTGTGAGACACAGACTAAATTTATTTTGATATATTCTTGCAGACGGAGCTTACTGGGAGGTTCGGGGCGCTCTAGTTTGTAAAAATAAATTACAAAAATTGTACTGTAACTAGGACAGCATAAATGAGAAAATAAAGATGTCAAGTGTCAAATCATGTTTTTTATCCGAGGGACTAAGGAGTGTGGCTCAGTTAAATCAACCAGAGGTAGTGTCTAAGGACTAGCAACAAAAAACAAAGGTTGCAGACCTGCAGAGTAAAATTCTCGTTTCAAGCAGTGGGATGTAGTCAGTGTATGAAGAGTAGAAAGGCAGCTGGAACCGGCGTTAAAGAGGATTCTGTGCACGTGGAAATGCCTGCAGATTGCTCTGGGAATTTAAATAAATGATGACCGAGCGTGCATTAAAATGGGGACGGAAAAAGTTGGGAGAGAGCTAAGAATATTTATCTGGTGAGTGACACCTCACATGGAGTACAAAGGTGAATATAGAGCTCTCTATAGCATAAATCAGATGTTTACCTGGTGATTAAAACATAGCCGCTGCGTATCGGTAAGTTCTTATCTTATTAATTTTCCTGTTAGATCTACAACTTTGTTGCGGGGCGTATGGAGGGCTCGATACTAGCCGGGAATTTGAGATGTTGGTGATAACAAAGGTCTGCAAGAGGAAAAGGAAACAGAACGCATATAAAGTACGGAGCAGACGGCTTGAATGAAACTCCGACTAATGGGGAGAACAGGAGAAATGTAATTACCTGCGGGGTAATGGATGCCTTGTAATAATTATAACATCGCACAGCTGATGTGGGGCCGTGGAATATCAGCGACTGTGGTAGTGCCTTAGTTCTGTGAGAACGAAAAAATGTATAACATTGTAAACTAGCTGCCGCCAATAGGCATTGAAAACCGGCGTGGAAGCGCTAAATGGCCGGGTTATTACCTGGGGCTGTAAATACCTCCAAGAGAGAACTCGTACTTCGTGGTGGTGCTGCAGTCTGCTCGATAGAACAAGCAAAACAAACAAGCGGGGAGTAAGTTAGAGGGGGTGAGGTAATGTTTGGGGATATATGGAGCATCGCAGGACCGGCAACGAACGCCTCCAGAGCTTTAAAGGGAGGTCACGGTGAACGGGTGGCGGGAGAACTACGCAGCACGTACCGGCGGAAAGGGCCCTGCTGACGGCACTGAGCTAGCCCTCCGGGGCTTCGGGCAGCATGCTGGCGGTATGTATGTGCGGGCTGCAACGGGTACTGCAGCTGCCTCCTCTCCGACCGGTGTGTGCAGCCGCAGGTCACTTTTTGGCGCTACTGCTGCTGCTGCCACTGGGCCCAGTGTCACAACGTCAGAGGTCCGGGCGGGGCCAGCGGTTGCTGCACTCAGGGCCTGCCTGTCTTCCGCGCACACAGCCCATAGAGCTGTATGCCGGCACGACAGGCGCCATCTCCCAGTGACAAGCACACAGAAACGGCCAGTGCATTTCTCCTCCTGAAATAGATGTAAATCAAGCCTATAACGAATGCAGTTATAAAACGCCCGGAATGGCATGACGAAAAAAAGGGTGCCGGCACGACAGGCGCCATCTCCCAGTGACAAGCACACAGAAACGGCCCGTGCATTTCCCCTCCTGAAATAGATGTAAATCAAGCCTAAACAAAATCAGTTATAAAACGCCCGGAACGGCATGACGAAAAAAAGGGGCGGGACTTAAAAAAAGAGACAGAAACGCCCACAGATCGCATCTAGGCGGGGAAAATAGTAATTGACACACCTCTCTTCCAATGGCTAGCCTCCATTTACGAAGCTAGCCAATGGAAGAGAGAGGCAGAATAAAGCACACTATTCAAGTCAATAAATCTCGGGCTCCGCCCACACTGCTTATGCAGTGTGACCTAGGCCCGAGACCTAAAAACCACATTGATAAACACTTCCCAATACATACCTAACAAGTATTACTTCTTTCTAATTTATATACAGGCAGACAACATGTTCTCAACTTTTATTCGTGAGTACGCTGTTCCTGTTTGATAATGTTACTAAAAGTACTACAATTCCCATAATGCAAATAACAGATGTATCTATTTTGCACATGATATTTAGACATTTAAAATATTCTTAGTTCCTCATTGCAAGTTTCCACAATGCTATACTATTATATTTTAATAAAGTTCACAATGCAATAAAGAGGCACTAATTCATTTCTTACTTCCCAAGCACTTACCTCATAAAGACATACCCTCTAATAGATACAGTTCATCTCATATATTTGTTCACATCACTGTGATACTCCTTTCGATCAAACTCCCATATACATCTTCATTTCTAATGCACATTTTTTAAATATTCACAAAGTAATGTACATGCCAGTGAATTGAGTTTGTAGAATCTATTGTTCTTTTAGCTCTTTCTGGATTGTTTTGACACCTGCTAAGATTCATAACCTCTTCAACTTTCCACTCTCTTATCATAAAAAAGGCAGTAAATGAAATCACGCCTTTCATTTTAGACCACGGCATCTCTACTTGTGAATGGTTAGCATCTGTTAACCCATTTCCCCTCTTTCAAAACGAGGTTCCTGTCAGCAGTTTTTGCGATCATCTTGGAGTAATCGTGAAAAAAACAGGAGTACAAACCTCTATCTAGGTTCATTTTTCTGACATTTAAATTATAGACTACACTACAGTTTGTTACATAGTCCTGTGTTAGAAATTAAATCGTGCCATTAATTAAATTGTGTCATCACTCCTCAACATTTTAATCAACATCCATGTCTGTATTTCGTTTCTTTTGTTAAACAATAGCCAATAATAAGACTTCTTGCTAAGGCATCCAACACACTCTGTATTCACTTTCATGTTGACAGTATCCAAGTAAATAAATATATTTTTTTTAAACTCAATTGTAGCTGCTTTTCCTTTGGAAAACTACCTCATTTAGCTTCAGCCTTCTCCTCACTACTATTGCTCCTTCACTTCAAAATGTTTAGAGTATGGATTGTGGGCCACAGATATATCTATTGGGCCAAAGAGGCTTTAAAAAACAGAGGTGTTGACAGGGACTTTGGTTTGCCAACTGTGCAGATTACTTGGTTTGTCCAGAGAGGGTTAACGTTTTATCAGTTTTTGGCTTTGGTTAAATCCATTGTGGATTCCCATGGTCCTCACCCTTGATTGTCCACGGTGGTGGTAATGACCTCGGCACATTGACTGAGGTGCGCCTGGAAATCCTAATGAAACAAACCTTTTCAGAACTGATGTCGCTTTTCCCTCACACTGTCTTGGTGTACTCTAATATATGCCAAAGACAGAAATGGAAGAGGTCAAATCAATTCTGTCCATTGATTGACAAAGCCAGGAAACATGTTAATAAAACGATTTCTGCATTCCTCCGAGTCCATCGGATGGGCTGTACCTATAACAACAATCTGAGCCACCCTAGTACCCAAAATATTGTGAAGTTGTTTCTAAAGCTTTTTTTATCTATAGTTTCTGACAATCTTCGCGAAGACACGATCCCCGCAGATACGTCGTAAAAACGGGAAACATAAGCAGACATTCAATGGGCACTAGCACATCCAAAAACAATATGTAAATAAATCCCTTCTGAACATTGCACCACACATATTACTATATACATATTTCTTTCACAGCATGTTTAAACTCATATTTTTATACTAAGTTTCTTTAAAAACCATCTTTCAGACCTATTTTACGTTTTTCAGTTATTTAGGACGTTGCGATGAAGTCTTTAACTGTGATGATCGCGCCTTTTCCATAAAGTGAAAACACATATATGCACACATATTACAGTATTTTACACACTAGGGGTTTATTACTGTACCCTTGAGACTCTGGTTTTTCTTGTGTATTTCTAGAACAACCATTTTAAAAACCAATTTTCTGTTTTCGTGGTGAGGCCAGATATTGCGATGACGTCTGTAATCGTGATCCCCCTGGTTATGTAGCGAGAAATGAAAGCAAAAGTAGGAACTCAATAGCACCACCACATAAAAAAATTATATCTATACAATTAATTCTAACTATTACAGTAGATAACTCACTATATAAATACCTCTATGAAACATTTATCACTATCTCAATATCTCTATAACAATGCATATTAATGATTCAATGATATATTTTGTTTATATTTCCACCAATATTCGTGATGACGGTGATACTTGCGATGTCCCCAAAATGGTACACGGTGGGCTGGGCTGGTGGTCGCAGTGTCATTGCGAATATCGTGCGCTATTAAATAAATCTATTTTGGACTCATTACTTGTGTCACTAACACCCCCAATTCTCAACCATGGGGTCAGAGTATCTCCACCCTGACCACTCATGTGGGCTTTCACACAGATTTTCAGCCCTGGGAACCATTCCTGAAAGATAAAATGGTGGGTGCAACTTCTATTCAGATTGCGTCCAACCAATCAGAGCATTCCCGTTGGTGCGTGCATTCTCAGTTCATCGCAAAACCACAGCGCAAAATTATTCGTGGTCAGAGATTTTACTATAATTTTAGACTTACATTTCTCAACAACTACTGAACTGATTACATCAAATAAGCAAAAGGGACATCCTGGAACCAATAAAATAAATAAATAAAATAAAATGACTTACATGGGTGCAGCCGGCCGCCGCCTCAGCAACAGGAAGCACACAGCTTTCCAGAATCCCATGGCCAATCACAACGCTGCAATTTGTCTGAGCACCGTGGTTCAGTGCTCAGACAGGGAAAGGGAGGCTGTGTAATGCAGACCGATGGGAAACATGTAAATTGGATAGGACTATTTGGCCGGCCCAAGAGGGTCGGCCAAACCGTCCTGCGCGCTTTAGAGTGGGCCTAACACTCATCCCACTGGACCCTGCTCTGGCCAACCCAGTCCCACCCGCCCAGCACCTGAGCAGGAAGGAAAACAAAAACGATGATAACATTAGTTATTATCATTTTAGCTTTCTTTTTCAAACTGCTCGCAGAGCACTGCAGCGACGCTCCTCCGCCTTTGCCAAGTAGCTGCCCCTGGGCTTTGGCACCCCACCTAGTATTTCCATGCCCTTATAAAGGCACTCCACATTCTGATTTTTGCCTTCTTATGGCATTGTCAGAAACATCCCAGTGACATGCATTACCCTTAAAAGGTTGGGTACATTATACTACATAAAGATAAGGGCGGAGGTGTGGTCATCCAACACAAAAGAGCCTATGACCAAGAATGTAGACGCCTACTGGATAATGAAACAAATTACATCTTACTGAGGGAAGATCCAACTGAAAATTTGAGGTCTGAGATTATAGAAGTAGTCACTTCAGCTGAATCTGAAGGCCTAATCACAAAGCAGGAAGCAGACTTTTTGACAACATCAGAGGGCAAAATTCCCTATTTTTACACTCTCCCAAAAACACACAAAGGGATTCTCCCACCCCCAGGAAGACCAATTGTCTCTGGGTTGGGTTCCCTGCTGGAACCCTTGTCCAAATACTGCGATTTCTTTTTGAGACCAATAGTGGAAACCACCAGTACATACATCAAGGACACCAAAAGATTATTGATGATGTTGAAATCAATAAGTTTACCCGAAGGACAATGCTTTCTAGCCACACTAGATATAGAAAGTCTCTACACTTGCATTCCGCAAGATGCGACCATAGAGGTAATTGCCCACACACTTGACAACAACAGATGGGAGTACAATACATCTAAATCCTTTGTAGTGGAATGTGCCTCCCTGGCCCTTAAAAGGAATTTCTTCCAATATGAAGACCGGTTATATTTACAAGCTACCGGAACTTCCATGGGGAGCACTTTTGCCCCTAGTGTAGCGGGATTGTATTTTTTCAATTTTGAAAAACTACATATTTTATCATCAGACAACCCCTTTCATGAAAACATCATTCTATGGCAAAGGTACATAGATGATGTGCTTTTGATCTGGAGAGGTGGTGAAGAACGGTTGATCACTTTCTTCAGATGGGTCAACGATTGTGACCCTAATTTGAAATTTACCCATGGGCACAGTGAATCTACTGTAGTATTCCTGGATGTGACCATCGAGAGGGTAGGAAACGAATTAAGAACTAAAACTCACTACAAACCTACCAGTAAAAACAACCTGTTGCTTTATACCAGTTTCCATCCGCGCCCACTAAGGGAGAATCTGCCTTTTGGGCAGTTTCTCCGCATCCGGAGGAACTGCTCAGATGTACATGATTACAAAACACAGTCCCAAGATCTTACAGAAAAGATGCAAGTTAGGGGATATTCAAAACATCTCCTAACAACCAGCTGCAAAAGGGCTCGGAATCAAAATCGAGATGCCCTCTTGGAGGAGAAACCCCAAGCTGAGAACAACGAGGTACCACTTACCTGTGTAACGACATTCAACACAGCCTCAAATATGGTGGCACGCAGTATTTCCAAACACTGGAGGATTCTTACATCTAATTCCTGCAGTTGGGAAAAACCCTTATTCTCTTACAAAAGGGCTAAAAGCCTCAAGGATGCTTTAGTACACAACCGCCCTAAAAAGAGACAAGAACCAACTCAAAATGTCCTAAATATGTGGGGTTTACCACCAGTAGTAGGCCACTACCCGTGTGGAAATTGTAGTGTTTGCCCACTCACAAGTACTTCAAAAACACTTACTTTGGAACCCGACAAAATCTGGGAACAAAGAAACCATACAAACTGCAACACAGCCAATGTGGTATATTTAATAACTTGCCCATGTGGTCTGAAATATGTGGGAATGACGAGGAGAATGGTCAAACTCCGTATGTGTGAACATAGAAGCAGCATACGCTGTGGCAGGAGCAATACAAAAATGACTTCTCACTTTTTAGAGCAGAAACATTCCCCGGACAATTTTCACTGGACTGTAATAGAACATCTACAAGGCGTCAGTGAACAAAGGCTATTCGAGCTAGAACAAAGATGGATATACCGATTGTCATCCCACCAAGTGGGACTGAACGATGACATCCCCTGGGGTAGTGTTTTGAAATGATGCTGTTTTTTACTTTAGAAACAACCCCACTATCAGTCTAAAATCGTTTAAAATCGATTAAAATCGATGTTAACATTGAGGACTTTGTACACTATCAATGTTTAAACAATCTGAAGTTGATTCTATGCCCCACTCTACTCCATTTTTTGTTCCACAGTTATTGTGTTTCAGTAAAATGGGTCCTTAAACATATCCATAAATATATTCCTAGAGATACTTTCTTTCATTCTAAAGAAACAAGAAAGATTAGATGTCATGTTCCAGAGTCTAGGTACCATCAATACACTTCAAGGGTTTAACCACTAATAAGGCGCCCTATATATTCTTATACCATCTGTTTGATTGGCTTAAGGTTAACGCTCTAGTGGTGAATAAAAACAGACCGGAAGTGTATACACGCTAGCGACCGGAAATGTATATACGCTAGCATTTGACTTCATTACCAAATCAAGCCAGATGTCCCCTTTAACACAATTGGGTATAATAATGTTGGCTTTTAACAGAATATTGAAAATCAAGAGAACCTATTCGAGTACAATTCAAAGTACTTGAACACCAATCCCCGAGTGTCACGTGTTTACGTTGCATTCCATGACGCATTACGTTCCACGTCCAATACACGGAAGTAATAATAACGGACCGGGAACGCAAAGACACCACGATCCGGGCCGTAGGGGTGAAATGATTAGGTGAACAAGTGGCGAGCCTTCCAGCAGCAAGTGAGTTATGCGGCGCGAAGTAGAGTTGGCCCCTCAAGAGGGTTTTACTCTCTATATTTATTTTGAAAAAGCCAACTTAGATGGCTGGTGAAAAACTATGTTTTACCTAATCAGCTCGTGCTTTGGGTCCAAACAGGTTTGACTGGAAGTGAAAATATGCCTAACCCTTTGAGCCCATGAAGCGTGTTGCACCTTGAAGCAACGTAAGTGCAACATATTCTCTATCAATGGCTAAGTCTAACACTTCTAGTGGCTATCTGGCCCCTATTAAGGGATCCTGAGACCTAGGTTCTAAGAATGGTATGTGGATATTATGACCCTCTCAATCAAATGAATTTTTGAATCTTGCTGAAATTAAATAATTCAGAAATCATTAGATATATGGAAATTTATATTCCAATCACCTTTAACTTTAAAAACATTGAATTTCACAAACATGAATTGTCTTGTAAGTAGTTGAGGGAACAATTCTAATATAAGACAAAATGAACATGCTTTGTATTGGCCATGTACTTCAAAAGGGGTGCACTTTATAAGAATTGAAATGTCTGTTTATTTACAGAAACTCCACCTGACTATTAGCAGGAGTCCTAACGACGGGTAAAACCGTGAGTTGGTTCTGAGGAGAGTAGAAATTACTTTATCTTCTCTTTTGTTCCTAACGGTGTGGGCAGGCCTTAGCGAGCTTGGACCCCCGTAGGATTTGTTTCCTTTTTTATAATCTGGTCCTGAAGAAAGCTGAGCTGACTATAGCACAACCAGCAGAAACATGTTGACCATGCACTTTTTAAAGTCCCTGGATTAAAATTAAAAATTCCAGTGACTTCACAGTTTTTAATGTGAACAACTGGCCCTTAATAAAGTTTGTTGAGGCACAGTTGTGATCTTTTACAACACACCTTTTTCACTGATCACTCCTTTCACACATACCAGCTCCGCTGCACTTGCAGGCGTGGTAGCACACAGGTGGGGATAGTCGGCCCCACCTGTGACCGAACCCCATGATGAAGCATGTCACCTCTAGGGTGAGTGAGGGTTCTTTTAGAAAATAAATAATTTTTCTATCTTCACTGCCTCCCTTGTTGCGTAGTGACCATTCACATTTAGGTAGGTTTCACCTTTTTTTCACTGTGATATACGGTTTCACTCGTGTCGTATTGGCGCTCTTTTGTTGATAACAGGTATTGAAATAAGGGGTGGGAGAGTAGCCATTATTCCCTTCCTCTCTTGTTGTATATACATTATACTACATATCATGAGTACTTTTATGCACTGGATAGTTTTGGTATATATTACAATGTATGAAGCAACATATATTACAACTACCAGCCCGTCCCGGCCTTGCCCGGGGCAGAAAGGGGGTGGGGGCAGCATCGCAGCAGGAGAGGCGCAGCAGAGCGGCCACTTCTGCCCACGCTTTGTTTCCCCCGACGTCCCGACTTTGTGCTCACTCTCTGTTCATGGCCCCCGCCCGTACCTCGCTGCTCACCCTTTATCACTCACTGTTCATGGCCCCGCCCGTCCCTCGCTGCGCACCCGCGGCTGCTTGACTTACCTCATCCGACGCTCCTCCCCGCGCTGCTGTGTTTACCGCTCCACTGCTCCTCTGCTTCTCGCCGCTCCTGACCGCTTGTCCGCTACCTCATCCACCGCTCCTCCCAGCGCTGCCCTGCTCCTCCACTTCTCGCCGCTCCTTTCCGCTTGTCCTCCTCCCCGCGCTCATGTCCTCCGCTCTTCCTGTTGCTCCTGAACGCCGCTCCTCCCCGCGCTCCCGATGTCATCACGCAGACGTCGCGGCCGGTGCTACTTTCTAGGGACTACTTTATTTTTATTCGTAAATGTTTTAAATAACGTATATTTTTTATTTTTATATCGCCTATGTCCTTCTGCTTGCCCTGAGGTTTCCATAGATGTCTTGGGTGTTTAGATTGGTGGTGTACTTTTCGAGTTTACCTGGCTCAAAGGACAGACTTCTCTCTTTATAATAGTAGTATAGATATATGTGTTCTAGAAAACTATGATATTTTTTCTGGAAAAAGACAAGTTATCATTGTGATGTGTATGTTTGCTCTTTTATTCTTTTGGACAGTAGCGGTCGGCAGTAGGTGTTTCTATAGGGCGGTGACGTGGGCAGGAGGAGGGGCAGGGTGGGGGGAAATAATGTATGGATTACGGAGTTTTACAGGTAAGTAAACATTTAAATACATAAAACGAATTTCGTTGCGCGCACTGCATCACATTTGGTGATGCAGTGTGCGCAACGAAATTCGTTTTATGTATTTAAATGTTTACTTACCTGTAAAACTCCGTAATCCACACATTATTTCCCCCCACCCTGCCCCTCCTCCTGCCCACGTCACCGCCCTATAGAAACACCTACTGCCGACCGCTACTGCTTTTGGACGTACTGTGTGATGAGTTGGAACGCAGTAACCAACACAAGTTAATTTCAGAAGGCCATACTGCAGTCTGTTATTTTAATTTGCTTTGATTTTGTAAATTTGTTATGAAGTCCTGTTGCCAAACAAGAGGCCCGATTCACAAAGGTAAACTTAGACGTATGCTCTAAGTTTACCTTTGTGGATATCGGGCCTGATATTGTTTTTGGGGACCAATCACAGTCGGAAAGCTCCACGCGAACTTCAGCAAGTTGTGCTGCAGTGCTTCTAATGTCCAATAGATGGCAGCATAGTACTGTAGATTTTAAAATGCATTAATGACATGAGACGGCCATTTACCTTTTAATAAAAACCTGTCTTTCTTGTCTCAAGAACACTCTGCATATAACGGAAATGTTGAAATGCTACCCAAACCTATATATGTTCGCTGTTTAACAATGTGGTCTTTCCTTACCGTTAGGTAAAACACATAGAAATAAAGAGCACTACAGTTTTCATTCAGAGAAACAGCTTTTTATGTATTCCCAATTCTGCATGCATTGCACGAGAAAGTATATGTTCTCTCGATAGCAAGGAATTTGTCTATTGTGTTTATGCAAATGCTATTCCTTTTCGTTATTCCTCTTGCAACAGCCACACGGTGCACAGGATTAAGAGTTTGAATCGAATGAATACGTGTAGTGAAAACTAGTACATTTTGCTCCCCAGATATCGGAGAGTCAGTGCTTATTGAAAATACAGTTATACGCAGGGGCAGACCCCTACATCCCCTGCAGTGTAGGGGAGCCTCCAATCCTACGGGGGACCATCAAGCATTCAGAGGCCCCATTCAACCCAAGGCCCATGACTATCTCATGAAATATGGGAAACTCAGGAGCCCCTCATCCCATTTTGCAGGGTCCATTATTTTACGTCACACAATTGTTTGTGCAGCAATGATGGTAATTCCTAAAAGGCACATTTTGGATTATAGCAAGTTGGTTTTTTTTGTAATTTTGGACTTATGTCAGGTACATTTGCATTAACAATTTGAAACTACAACAATTTAAAAACATTTTGCACCGTTTCGTATCACTTTGTCTTTGCAATTGGTGGTTCAAAATGAATACAAATTACCCAGTGTAGCACCCTCCCCAACCCTGTAGCATGCAAAAGCAAATGAGATATGCTACCTAGGAGCTGCAGTAGAATATTTATTTATTTCTCAGCATACACTAACACACTGCGCATTATCTCATGCTCCACGTTAACCACACCTAAACAACTCCCAGCATATCACGTGTTTCCTCCCCAGAGTCCGCCCAGAACCACAAGGGTCCTAGAGCATATAACATCAATATGCTACATCTCTCCCTTTGTTAAATGAAAAGTGATACACATCAGTAAAAACACACTTCTGCAATTAGTCACTGAGACGCTCGCACTTGTCTGCCAGCTCGGGTGATCCGAGATGATCAGGTCCACCCTGATCGGGCAACTGTGACATAGGCTCAGGCACTTAAGGCGGACATGCAGGTGGGGTAGCCTCATGCATGGTTTCAGGACAAAAGAACTGCTGCTATAGGTGTTTAAAATGTGATGTGTCCGAGTGATGGATTGTCCTGGACAATGTGATGTCACCATATGTCCCTTGCATTCTACAACCTGTAGCGGATCGGTGGCAAACGGAGCGTCCGTTTTCCATCTTCGTGCCTGCTTAACACGTACCCAGCCTCTTGGGCATGGTGACATTGATCTGCATACCCTTTCATTTTAATTTCCCGGGTCAAGTCGGTGTCTCAAACTTGTCATTGTCCACTGATTGATCCAGGGTCCTTCGGGAGCCATAGCAAGGTGGCTGGACTCCCACCAGTTTGGGAGGGAGGGGTTAATCGATATGCTCAGAGGGAATGGTAGAGTTCATGGTTTAGATCGATTCCCTCCATGGACGCTCATTGAATGGCCCTCTTGAGGGTGACCGTGAATCGTTCAAACACAGCATTGGCCTAAGGCCAAAGGGATGTACTCTTTTGGTGTTTACTGTTGAGTCGAACAAGAAATTATTTGAACTCTTTTCTGTTAAGTGTGGTCCATTGTCAGATTTGAGGATTTGGAGCATGCCCCAAGTTGAAAAGATGTCATCAAGCTGTTCTATGACTTTGTCATGGATTGAAATGAAAACGTGAATATTCGTCCAAGACAACCATAAGATGATGTCCATTTCCTATAAGTCCAAGGAAATCACTTGCAAATCTCTCCCAAGCAAGTGCAGGAAGCTCAGATATTGTCACTGGGTGCAGATTCACCTTGGGAGACAAGCAATTGCAAATGTGGTATGTCTTCA
This sequence comes from Lissotriton vulgaris, assembly GCF_964263255.1. NCBI lineage: Eukaryota > Metazoa > Chordata > Amphibia > Caudata > Salamandridae > Lissotriton > Lissotriton vulgaris. The sequence continues at coordinate 894,974,318 of NC_141696.1, forward strand.
GTTCCTTCTCAATTTGCTCATCTAGCCGAGGGTACCACACTCAATCGCCTATGGCTCTGTTGGTGGTCATGATTCCACAGTGTCCTTAATGGGCCAGCTTGACAATCTGCTGTCTTAGGCTGCCAGGTATGCTATTGTTGAGCCTAGCAGTATTACACCTTCTTGGGTGATTGCTATCTCATGCTGTACATTTTTGTACTTTTGGAATTCAACATCATCGGCAAGCGGCTGGGTACCTTTTCTCCATGATTGTGTGGTAGTAAGGCCCACATGCATCATTGTGTCATTTTGCATTTCTTAATTTGCGAAAAATAAGGAATCGCAAATTAAGAAGTGCAAAATGCTATGCATCATTTTTCTCGGTATTTCTTTGTGATTCGGTAAAAATCGCAATTTTTACCGAATCCCAAAGAAATACCGAATTCTTAAGTTAATTTTCGCAATTCCCATTGATTCCTATGGGCCAAAAGGCCCATAGGAGTCAATGCAAATTGCGAGTGGCACTTAGAAAATTTCATGGGTGCAGGGGGGGTCCAAAGGACCCCCCCATGCACCCCTGAAATGTATTTTTCGCATCATGTTGCACACACACATGTCCTAAGGACATGTGTGTCCGTAACATGAATGTTGAAAAAAAAGCATTTTCAACATTTTAAACACTTTTTCCAAATTTACCGAGTGGTTCAACCACTCGGTAAATTTGGAACCCTAATTGCGATTTTCAACTTCTCACAGTAATGATGCATTGCTTTTAAGAAGTCGCACATCTGCGACTTCTTAAAAGCACCCGCAATTTTAGAACTCGCAACAATGTTGCGAATTCTAAAATTGCTTCATGCATCCCAAAAAGCACTTTTGCATTCGCAAACGGCCGATTTTAAGGAATCGCACCGTTTGCGAATGAAAAAGTGCTTGATGCATGTGGGCCTAAGTTCTCTGATTATGGTCTTGTCTTTATCTGCATTAGTGGTAGCAATGATTTGTTCCATAGACAGAGACACTGGTGTTCTGGATCTCACAATAAAGTTAAGATAGGCTTCAGCTGTCTTGGATGTTGAACTGTGATGATATAGCGGCACTTGTGAAAATTAATCTGCTGGGGTTTGATCATTCACTAGTGATGACAGTGATTTTTTTTCTGTGGAGGAATACATGAAAATATTTGCAGGCCCATACCACAGTCAAACTCTCCTTCTCCGGCTGAGAGTAGGCATGCTCTGTTTCACACAGGCTTCAACTGGCAAAGTCCACAATGCGTCTCTGAGTATTCGGATGGTCATTGTGATGAACAAGGATTGCCTCAAGCCCTACCAGGCTCACATAACCATTATTTTGGTTTGTAACTTGGGGTCAAAATAGGTCATTTCAGTTGCATTCCCCATTGCATTCTCCGTCCATGTGTTAGAAACTCTGTTCGCATTCATGAGACCACTGAAACAGTACATTTCACTTTGTTAAGTCTCTCAGTGGGGCAATCACTGTAGCAAAGTTGCAAATGTATCTTGAGCAATAACTGACCATGCCTAGAAAGGATTGCAGCATGGTAACATCTTGGATTACAGTGCTTGCACCTTGTCTGGAGCCATTCCCCCATCAGAGAATATGTGCCCAAAAAAATGTAGTTTGGTTTGTGAAACTCATACTTCGTAGTGTTCACAATGGGACCCGCATCAGCAAGTAACTGATACACTCAGTTAAGAGGTTTGCCAGGTTCTTGTATTCTCCCAAAAAACAGTATGTCATCACTGTAATTGAAAGCATGAGTAACAGGTCAGATTACTCAGCTAATAACATCTTGAAATATCTCCACAGCTGAAGATATTCCAAAACTCTGTCTTTTATATCTGAACAAACCAACATGAGTCAAAAAGGTAGTAATGTACCTGCAGTTCTCCTCCAGCTCGAGTTGGTGGTATCCTTTGTTCAAGCCAAGACGGAAAAGTACTTTGGCTCCGTTCAATTGCAAGTCCATGTCGCAATGTGTGAATCACAGTAACTTTCCCACTCAAAGGCTTTGTTTGCCAGGCACACATCAATGCAAATGCACACCACTCCACTACTGTCCTTTTTTGGTACTACTACTATGGGTGAAACCCATGGCGTGGGGCCTGCAGAGCGTTCTATAATGTCATGTTTTAATAGTGCTTCTCTTTCTCTACAGGTTCTTGTAGATAAAAAGCAATTATATGGTGTTGCTGAGCAACAGAGCAAATGTCTTCATTGATATGAAGCTGTACTTTCTTTTTCTTGAGTTTTTCTAGACCATGTAATAACAATGGGAATCAGCTCGGGATCTCAGACTGAACACAAAGGTTGTAGTTGAGGGATATCAACCCTATGTCAGCAGCTGTGGCTAAACTGAGCAAGCAGGCACTCGACTACGTCCCTTGTAGAACATGAATGGTGGCTCGCACTGATGTCCAATTGTATTTCATTGTCATTGTGAATGATCTTTGGCTTTGTTGTCGCTCAGAAGCAGCCCATGTATACACCTTAATTTCCTGATGGAGTGAGGTGAGGCACAGAGTATAGGCTGGTACATTTTTCCATTGGTATGATATTTATCAATGCACCACTGTCTATGATGAAATTATGAGTTGATCACTCAATTTCAATATGATTTTGGGACAGTGTCCAAATTGCATTTGTTGCCTCATCTGATAAGCTGTCTTTGAGCTGTGATTTACTTTACAGGCGGCTAACCCTACATGTGTACACCATTCTTTGGTAGATGTCATCAGCGCACACCCACCTTCTTCGCTGATACTCGATAGTGATGTTGAAGAGCATTTGTACGATGAGCTTGACAATAACTGATCTTGCCTGGTTTCTATGTATTGTAGGCTATATTGCTTTTCTGATTTAGGGGTGTGGCAAGAACGCTTCTGGAACGTTCTTGCGTCCCTTTTTCTTGGCGTCATGATGCACTTGATTTTTCCTTAGCTCAGCACACAGTTATGAAATGGTTTTCTTTTCCACAACCTTTGCAGACTTGTCCTATGGCAGGACATTTACATTCATGGGGAAATTAAAACCCAATCGGAAGCATATCTTTGTTTTCCTTGAAAACATAAAATTATGTGTATCTTGTTTATGCTTGTGCTTGCTTTTCACAATCAAAGCCGATTCATTATGTGCTATTCCTGCTTCCATGCCAGCATCTTGTTGATCTGCTCGTTCTTCAGCTCTCGCAGCTATCAGCATTTTGTCTAGACCGTATGTTTCTTTCAGCATGTGACTTCTAAAGGAATCTGAAAGGCTTGCCACCAATGACGATTGATTTAACCCAGATCACTTGACTGGGGGTGAATGTGATTTATTCAACTATCCGCCCATCATTTGTTTGTGTATCACCAATGACTCTGAGGCACATGGCTTTTTCATCTGTGAATTCACAAAACTTACAATGTCTAATGAGTGCATCAAGTCTTTCAACAAACTCTTCGATTGTTTTACCAATGTGTTGTTGTGCCTTGTTTTAAGAAATACCTTTCATAGTCGGTATTTGGCATTGGATTGAACTTTGCCTCCAGCACTTCTTTTACCTTTTGGTATGATTTTACATCAATCTCTGTGATTTTCTTTAGCAGTTCTTTTACTCCATCACCTGTAAGGTTTGTCAAATGTTTGATGATATTCTTGTCATTTTCTTCCGCTAGTGCATCGGTACAGTCATTTAAATGTTCGTACCACGCTGGCACCAATTATTTGTTTCTTAGAAGTGTTGCAAGGCAGTGGTGGATTCAGGAACATGGCTGCGGTGTATTTTTCACTCCATTCTGCTGCAATTGAGAGCATATGTTGCTCAGATAGCCTTTGCTGTGCAGACCAGCAACAACAACGTCTGCAAGCACTGGCTTTGTGCTTGAGCCTGGGTCATAGAATATTTCCATCACCTTTGTTGGTGAGTACATTTTCTGTTTCTTGTACTTTGTTGACGTTGTCATTATCTTTTGCTTCATCTGAATAGATGCACTAGGCAGCGTCTCTGTCAACTACCCCATCGGCAATTTTGGCGGGCATTTCAAATATGCTCCTCTGTAGGGCCTTTGATTTCCTTAGCAGCTGTGTATCGGCAGTGCAAGGCTGTGACTCCACATGTCCTGCATGTACACTGCTCTGAATGGATTTGAGGCACATATAGCACGCATGAGCAGTTTGCCATACAGCCTACTTTTCTTTGGGGCACATATCTCCTACTTGTCACAAGATGTAGAGTCTTTCCCAGTGCTAGAGAATGAACATGAGATATGCCACATGGTAGCTGCTGTAAAATACTTCTTTATTTTTCAGCATATACTCCACATTGTCTTATAATCCAAGTTAACTACAACCTCATAAATATAATAAAACCGTGCCTTTCTTGCCTTATGCACAGTCTGCATACAAAAGAGATGTTGAAATGCTCCCTAAAACTATAGGCTAGAACTGGGCTTTCTTGTGGGAAGAAGTATGTACATTGACCAAGCAGGATGACCTGTGCTCACCCTCTGGTTGCTTGGCACAGAGCAGTCAGGCTTAGCTAAAGAGGAAATGTGTAATGCATTTGTGCAACACACACACAGTATCACAATGAAAACACCACAAACATACTCAACACAGGGTTGGAACAATATACAATGGTTTTAGAAGTAAATCAAGGCTAAAATGACAAACATTCAATCAGTAGAATCAGAGTAATGAATTTGTAAAGAATAAATAAAAATGTTTTGCTTAGGGCATACTTGAGGCTGCACTGGAACGAGGTAAATCCAAAGTTCAGGCCGACCACAATGGAGAGTAGGTTCGCTACAGGACTCACACAGGACTCACTGAAAAAGTACCTTGGATAGAGCAAGTGTTGATGTCGAAGATGATGAAGGCTTCGTTGATGAACCCCTTACAATGCAGGCACTGAGTCATTGTCGAGTCACAAAGTCTGTTGAAGTGATGTCGTCGATCAGCTCCTGCAGTGGCCTTGAAGGACAATGTGTCGGTTCTGCTCAGCGCAAAGTCATCACTGCATCGATTTTGATGGTTCTGTACAGCCTGAGTCACCTTTCAAGGGCCCATGAGTGGATGGGCACCACTTGGTAAGCCAGGACTTATAGATGGCAGGGTCCAGGTGATGATGCAGTTTGAAGGATGTCTTTGATGGCCCTGAGACTTCAGAACAGGGGGCCCACTAGCAAGCCCTTCGAATCACTCTGGGTTTGAGTGAGATGGGTACCGTCTTAGTCCTCAGCAGGGCAGAGATCAGCAGGTTGCAGGCAGCACAGGAAAGCAGAAAAACAGTTCTTCCAGAGCAGCAGTCAAGCACAGTGGCAATCATTGTAGTACTGCAGTCTTTACTCCTGGCAAAGTTCTTTACTGGTCCAGTAGTGTGCTGTCTTGGTAGGATCAGACCCCAGTACATATACCCAAATGTGCCTTTGAAGTGGGGGTGACTTCAAAGCAGGCCCTTGAAGTGTACAGGTCCTCCTTTCATCCCCGTCCTGGCTCCAGCCTATCAGTAGTTAGTAATCAGCACTTTGTGTGGAAAACAGGACGCTGCCTATTCATGTGTGTCAGCTCCCCTTCTCTTTCTGCCCAGGAAGAGCTATCAGAATGTAGATAAATGCAGATGAGTTCTCGGTCACACCTAGCCTTCCTGTGTTTGTGGCTGTCTATAGGGAATACACAAAGTCTAGCTGTCACCCATTCCAGATGTGTATTGGAGACAGTCTGCAGACACACGTAGCAGTATGACCAGAGAAATGTCTATTTTCTAAAAGTGGCATTTCTGAAACAGTAATGTTAAATCCAATTTTTCCAGTAAAGATGATTTATCATTCCAAAGATATAAAATATGATGAAGCTATTTCTTATTGATCAGGAATTATAGCTTAATCAAGTATTAAGGAATTGTTATGGCACGAGTGGCCTCGCAGAAGTGAAAAACACTACAAGGACATACAAAACTTATCAGTACATTTCCTACCTTTTACTTACACTGAACCCTGCCCAATGGTCTACCTAGGGCCGAACTTAAATTGACTTAGGTGTAATAAAAGTTTAAGGCTTAGCAAGTGGTTGTAAATGCCCAGTCACAGTGGTAGTAAACTATGCACACAGGCCTTGCTGTGGCAGACCTGCCACATGTCTGTTTGTGGAGGTGGAACAATTAGTGCCTCATACCCACTAGTAGTATTTAACCTGTTGCTTGCGTCGGACAGCTGTGAGCCCTCAGACACCAATGTGGGCAAGTGTGTCGGATGGCTACCAGCCGGCCTGGCACGCACCCAAGGTGGAAGCACTGGTTGTCCGCCCATGGGCTGCCATTGGTGTAACCCCCACCAGGGATGGCAGCGGAAGCTCTTCCATGGCATCTATTGGCTGTGCACGCTGACGTTATTAGAGGTTGATGGACACCCTGAAAGCCATTTGTTTCCAGTGTGCCGAAGGAAAAAGATACGTTTTTCTTCACGGAGGGTGGAATTTGTAAGAAAGAAGATTCAGGGGAAAGGAAAGTATTTTCAGGGAGTATTTGGCATGTTTCTGCTGGACTTTCGGGCAGATTAGCTCATACTTTTTGGCCTTTCTACCCCACTAGTCCACCAAGGATTATTTTATATTTTTCTATGTTGAGGAGTGGCCCCTCGGGCCAGGGTCGTTCACCTTCAATTGGTTAATATTCAGACCATTTCTCCCCCCCCCCCCCACCCGCCTTGGGTACAGATTGGCCCACCAGCTAGTGGGCCAATATTAGTTTGAATATGTTGTTGTTGGGGAGCCGCCCCTTGGGCAAGGGTCCAACACCTTAGGGCGTGGTTATTTTGCCCATTGCTGCCTCCCTGGGGGGCAGGTCAGCCTTATGGTTTTAGGCCCATCTACTGCCAAAGGGGGCAGGAGCCACTGGATATCAGGGAGTATTTTTTAGCATTATTTTTGCTGTAAGGAGAGGCCCCTTGGGAAAGGGTCGCTCCACTTTAGGGGATGAATGTTTTGGCCATTTCTGCCCCTCTGTACCCCTTGGGGGAATATCAGCCTTATTCTTATAGGCCCACCTGCCCCCAAGGGAGGCTGAAGCCACTTAACACCAGGGATGTTGCTTTCAATAACTTGTTGTTGTTGTTGGGGAGCGAGCCCTTGGGCAAGGTTGCTCCCCTTTAGGGGGTGATTATTTTGGATGTTTCTGCCCCCCTTCGGCCAGATCAGCCTTAAGCTTTCAGGTCCACCTGCCCCCAAGGAGGGCAGACACCACTAGACACCAGGGATGTTGGTTTCACTAAGTTGTTGTTGTTGGGAAGCAGCCCCTTGGGCAAGGGCCGCTCCCCTTTTGGGAGTGACTGTTTTGGCCATATTTTTAGGGCCATCTGCCCCTCAGCTTGGCTGGTGGATTCTGTTTGGACTGGTCCATTATTAGCAAATGTGATTGTAATGTTTTGTTTCTTCTCCTTTTTATTCTAGTGTAAAGCTTTTTATCCCATTGATTTGATTTCTGTGTGCGGTTTCGGCAGTGGTTGATCTGCAGTTTGCGTAGTTGCATTTGTCTGGTAAGAAAATCTTTTTTTGTGTTTACTCCAAATGAGTATTATTGTCATGCATGAATGATTCTTTCTCTAGTGGTGTCATAATAGCAGCATATTTAGCTTATATTTTGAGTGTGAAATTCTCTTTGGAATTGTGCACGATGTGTATTGTTTGTCTTAAGTGTAATTTTGTTTTCTTTTTCTTTTTTAGTGGGCTATCATTAGTCCTTGCTGTGTCTGTGCAGAGTAGGTTGTGGTGAGTTGAGCTGTCTCTGGCAAGTGAGTGGTATCGTTTTTGAGTATATAGGTGTTTGTGATAAAGCCACATTTTGGTAATTACTTATTTTACAAAGTGTTTGCTGCCTTATTTGTCAAGTTACCTTTATTAGTAAGGATTATGGCTAGTCGCAGGATTACCACTCAGCAGGTTTTTGGTATGCTTTTTGAATCTTCCTCTGACCATGAAGCAGAGGAGGAAGTGCAATATTCTGGCAGTGAATTTTCTGTCTGAGACGAATCATCTGATGATGAAGCTACTGTCAGGGTAGATAAAGTGCCAGTTTTAGAGGAGGAGGAGGCATCTGGATTGCAGTTTGGGGCTGCAAGGCTCCCATTGGAAGTGCTGGACTCTGGGTTGACCAAAACATGGTGCAGTAAGTGTTGCCTACCTTTTAGTGGTGTTGCAGGGTGTAGGGTGAATTGTGAAAATATTTGCCTGTAAACTTTTTTTAGTTGTTTATGGATGATGTATTTCTGGCTGAGATTGTTGAGCAGACAAATTTGTATGCTGAACAGTATTTGAGGGACAACAGTGGCAGACTTAGACCTGCTCTAGAGCTACCAGGTGGAATCCCACAAACCTGAATGAGATGAAGACGTTTTTTGGTTTAACTTTTTTGATGGGCTTGATAGGGAAGCCGTCCCTGTCTTCATGTTGGTCTAGCAAACCCTTGACGGCATCAGCCACATTTTCTGCAATTATGAGTCATGATCGGTATTTGATTTTCCTTTGGATGGTCCATTTTATTGATAATGCTTCAGCGTTGCCACAAGATCACCATGATTGTGACAGTTTTTTTAAGATTTGGCCAGTCCTTGTTGAATCTTCCTCTGACCATGAAGCAGAGGAGGAAGTGCAATATTCTGGCAGGGAATTTTCTGTCTGAGACGAATCATCTGATGATGAAGCTACTGTCAGGGTAGATAAAGTGCCAGTTTTAGAGGAGGAGGAGGCATCTGGATTGCAGTTTGGGGCTGCAAGGCTCCCATTGGAAGTGCTGGACTCTGGGTTGACCAACACATGGTGCAGTCAGTGTTGCCTACCTTTTAGTGGTGTTGCAGGGTGTAGGGTGAATTGTGAAAATATTTGCCTGTAAACTTTTTTTAGTTGTTTATGGATGATGTATTTCTGGCTGAGATTGTTGAGCAGACGTTACGTTACGTTAAAATTATTTGTAACGCGCACTATCACCGTAGGTTTCTTGGCGCTCAATGACAAATAACGTGATCCAGAGTGAGAGGGTTATTCATATGCGGATTGGAAGAGCAGAGTTTTCAACAGTCTGCGGAAACAGTCATAATTTTGGCAGAGACGGAGGGAAAGTGGCATCGAGTTCCAGGTGGAAGGAGCCAGGACAGAAAAGCTCAGGCCACCGTGCTTTTTCCTTTTAAATTTGGGAACGACGAGGAGATTTTGTGATGCTGAGCGAAGGGCTCTAGAAGGGAGGTGACGGGATAGGACTGAAGAGATGAACGCAGGGGTTGCATCCGAGAGGGCCTTATAGGTTGTGCATGCCAATTTGAAGGTGCTGCGTTTAGAGACAGGGAGCCAATGTAGACTACGGAGGAGGGGAGTGACGTGCTGATGTTTAGGCTGGCGGAAGATCAGGCAGGCGGCCTGATTTTGCACCAGCTGCAGTCGGTGGAGGTGACATGCAGGGATTCCTGCGTACAAAGTGTTGGCATAATCGAGCCTAGAGGTGATAAGCGCAGACAAATTTGTATGCTGAACAGTATTTGAGGGACAACAGTGGCAGACTTAGACCTGCTCTAGAGCTACCAGGTGGAATCCCACAAACCTAAATGAGATGAAGACGTTTTTTGGTTTAACTTTTTTGATGGGCTTGATAGGGAAGCCGTCCCTGTCTTCATGTTGGTCTACCAAACCCTTGACGGCATCAGCCACATTTTCTGCAATTATGAGTCATGATCCGTATTTGATTTTCCTTTGGATGGTCCATTTTATTGATAATGCTTCAGCGTTGCCACAAGATCACCATGATTGTGACAGTTTTTTTAAGATTTGGCCAGTCCTTGATCACTTTGTAGATCGATTTTCAGAAATTTGTGATCCAGGGAAAGAAATAGCTATGGATGAGTCTTTGGTCTTGTTGAAATGTCATTTGGTTTTTAGGCAGTACATTCCGTGCATTATGGAATTAAGATGTATATTTTGTCTGAGAGTAGTAGAGGATATGTCAATAATTCCCGGGTGTACACGGGTAGGGATTCCACTATTGACCCACCTAGTAGCCCGTCCATTTTTGGAGTGAGAAAATAGTGTGCTAACGTGGTAGAGGACTTTTTAACAAAGGTCATCATTTGTACCTAGATAACTTCTACACGTGTGTGCAATGGCTTAGGGAATTCCTCAAAGTGGACAATGTTGCTTGTGGCACAATCTACTTTAACCATGAAGGTTATGCATAGGAGCTTGTTTGTAAAAAGCTTGAGAGGCAATAGTGCAGTACTTTGCGTAGTGATGAACTACCAGTTATGAAATTTGTGGACAGGAGGAATGTCTACATGCTGATTACCACCCATGATGAAAGTACTTTACCTGTGACTGCTTGAGGTGAGGTTTCTGATGTGTGCAAACTTGTTTGTATTTATCCTATTATAAGCACATGGGTGGTGTAGATAAAGTAGAACAGAGGTTGAAACCTTGCACTGCTGTCCGTAAGGCTTAGATTTGGTATGAGAAGGTGGCTATTCATCTCTTTTAACTTTTAATGCTTTTATTGTGTTCACAGATTGTTCTCCAGAGTCAAGGATAACTTTTGTTTAGTTTCAGGAGTCTGCAATAGACAGCCTTGTTGTAGAGGAACAGGCAAGTGTTCCTAGAGTTGGAGTGGTGGAGGATGTTGCTAGACTGAAAGATCACCACTTTCCTGATTACGTTTCTCCCACGCCCAAAAAAACTATCCCTGTAACAGATGTAGAGTCAATGTGCAAAGAAGTATACAGAAGGAGAGTCTTATGCACTGCTCTGGTTCTCCTTCTGATCATAGGCTGTGTGTACCGACATGTTTTAGATTGCAAGGAAACAAAAGGAGAGACAGGGAGATTGAAGAACACTCTCTTAGTCCCCGGTTTATAGATATGTAACAAAAGAAGAGAGGTTAGTACGAGTCTCTAAAGCCACAGAGACGGAGCAAGTTTGCCAATCCAATTTGGATGGATAAGAAAGCCCTCACACACCGACCTGGTCAGTGTCATGCTTCATCATAGGGCCCCACCTCGGAGGCCGAGTGCCTCCTCGGTGTGCTACGAGGCCAGGAGACTGCGGAGCTGGTTGTGTGATAGGGCGTGCAGTGAGGAATATCAAATAAAACGTGTCTAAAGGGTATCTTGAAAAAATATTTATTAATATATCCCTACGGCACAATTAAAAGGTTGTATGTGTCTGAATTTACAGCCAAAAAATAATGAATTGGATTAATGCAGATTGTTAATCAGTCAACATGTTTCAGCCATGTAAGTGGTTTAAGTTTTTTACCTAGGCTTCATCAGGACTAGTGTAATCCCCGGCGGTATGGACTCTCTAATCGTCCACCCTAACCTGAGGACGTGAAAGTGAAAAAACAATTTAAGTGAAAAAAGTGCAAAAAGATAAACGAGGGGGAGGGCAAAAAATGGCCCAAACCCAACACTCCTGATTTAGGATGTTATCTGCACTTTAAAATTTGGCGCTACCTGCACCATGGGTCTCGGGAGGGGGGTGGAAGCGTACCTGGCACATCGCCCTCAACGCTAGCCACCCGATTCAGCACCTAGCTTCTCCTCAGAGCCGGACCCCGTCGGGGTTTACATGAGTCCACTCGCTTCCATTGCGCGTCAACACAACCTTAACATCATCTCCTACGCTGACGACACCCAGCTGATCCTTTCCCTCACCAAAGACCCCAACACCGCCAAAACCAATCTCCACGAAGGCATGAAAGAAGTAGCCATATGGATGAAAAACAGCCACCTTAAACTTAACTCAGACAAAACGGAATTGCTCATCCTAGGATCATCCCCCTCTGCCTGGGACGACTCATGGTGGCCTTCGGATCTAGGCTCAGCACGCACACACACACATCACGCATGTAACCTAGGCTTCATCCTAGACTCCTCCCTCTCGATGTCCAGACAAGTAAACGCCGTCTCATCATCATGCTTCAACATACTTCGTATGCTCAAAAAAATCTTCCATTGGATCCCCACCGAGACAAGAAAGACTGTCACCCACGCACTAGTTACGAGTCGACTAGACTACGGAAACACCCTCTACGCCGGAATTACAGCCAATTTACAGAAAAAGCTCCAACGCATCCAAAACGCATCGGCGAGACTCATTTTGGACATCCCTCGCCAAGATCACATTTCCGGCCATCTAAAAGACCTGCACTGGCTTCCCGTCAACAAGAGAATAACATTCCGTCTCCTCACCCACGCACACAAGGCCCTCCACAAACTAGGACCCGAATGCCTTAACACTCGACTATCCTTCTACACTCCCACCCGCTAACTAAGATCCTCCAATCAAGGCCTCGCCGCAGTTCCGCGTATCCAAAGATCCACCATTTGAGGTAGATCCTTCTCCTATCAGGCGGCCAAGACCTGGAACTCTCTCCCCTCTCACCTCCGCCTTACACAGAACCACATCTCCTTCAGAAAAGAACTTAAAACATGGCTATTCGATAAATAATGAACCCCTCCCTAAGCGCCTTGAGACCCTCTGGGTGAGTAGTGCGCTATATAAATTCTTGAACTTGAACTTGAACTATGATGAAGCATGACACGGACCAGGTCGGTGTGTGAGGGCTTTCGTATCCATCCAAATTGGATTGGCAAACTTGCGCCGTCTCTGTGGCTTTAGAGACTCGTACTAACCTCTCCTCTTTTGTTACATGTTTTAGATTGCATCACACACAAAATAATTTTTGGAAACAACTTTGAGTGTAAAAATTAGCTGCTGGGTCGGTTTGTTTTGCATTTTTTGTTTGGTTTCACAGTTGTCATTAGGGTGATGTATCTAGTTACAGCTGTTGTGTTTGTAGTTAAGGTTTTGTATCTACTTTCAATTGGCTTGTGTTTTCTTTTTTGTTAAAAAAGAATGTAATGTCCGTGTATATGGACTGGCGTTTGGCTGGTGGTGTGCATGTACTGGGGCTTGGCTGACGGTGTGCATGGACTGGGGCTTGGCTGGCGGTGTGTGTGGACTGGTGCTTGGCTGGTGATGTGTGAACAAAGGCGCTTGGCTAGCGGTGTGTAAGTAGTGACTTGCTACTAACCTATTTCCAGTCCACACACTCCATTAACTGACAGCCGTTGTGATTGCTGTATCAGTCATGTGGGCATGTAAAAGGGATGGGACTTTGAAAGACACTGTCCACTAATGTAAGTGTTGTAGTGAGCTGGGCACACGGCTGGCGGTGTAAAAAAGCTTCTGTGTGTCACGTAAGATAGGCTTGTGAATGGCCTGTAAAGAGGTTGGTGCTTTTCCGCAGCTTTACAGATCACGAGCTATGAGCCATTAGTTCAGATTTTCCACCATTCAGTTATTAACAGCGCATTTAAGTTTTTGTGAAATCTCTTGTTAATAAAATACAAGTTTTGAACCTTTCACTTACCCTCATGCCAAATTGAGCCAGTATGTGTGTGTACTTGAGGAGCAGATGGATGGACAGTAATATCTGTCTTTCCGGTCTTTCTCTGCCAAGGTGTAGATTGTCTCTAGGCATGCAAACCTCAAAATGTGACTGTAGTCACACATTTTCCTTGCATTACTGTGCCATATTCTTCCGGAATAAGAAAAAAACACTATTTTCCTACCACCCAGCATTCCCCCAGGCCTCCAGATAAAAAGAGTACCTCAATTGTGTGCGTGGACCAAGTACCTGCGAAAGGGAATGGCCCAAAATGTATTGTGGAGACATCAAAATTATCTATCAGAGAACAACCTAATTTTGCAAGGGGGTCACTTGCATTGTTGGTCCCGGGCTCGGCAGCCATCTAGGAAAACCTACCTCACACCTAGGCACAATATAAAAAAACTTCAATTTTTAGTGGAAAAATGTGATGTGGCCACCTCAGGTCAATTCTTGTTGCGGGCACTAGGCCTACCCCCACAAGTAAGGTACCATTTTATCTGAAGGCTTGGGAGAATGCTGGGTCGATGGAAGGTTGTGGCCCAATATCCATAGCTAGGCATATTGCGAAAAAAAAAGAGTCATATTTCTCTTGTGATGTGATGTGTCCATGCTCCGCTTTGGGCCATTTTCTGTCGTAGACACTAGGCCTACTAGTTGGAGTCCAAAGAGGTGTGGCTTGTGTGGTTCCCCCAAAGTTTTCCTACCCAGAATCCCCGGCAAACTAAAAGTTAGCTAAAGAAAAATCAACATTTTCTCACATTTCTGTGTGCAAAAGTTGTGGGATCAATGGGATGACACAAATGACCTACCACCCAGCCTTCCCCCTGGTAATCCAATAAAAATGGTACCTCACTTGTGTGGCTGGGCCAAGTACCAGTGGCAGTGAAAGGCCAAAAATGTATTGTGGAGACATCAAAACTATCTATCACAGAATGACTTGATTTTGCAAGTAGTGCACCTATATTTTTGGTACTGGGCTCGGCGGACATCTAAGGAAACATACCGAACCCAGACATTTCTGAAAACTAGGCACCTGGGGGAGTTCATGGAGGTGCGGCTTGCATGGATCCCCCAGTGTTTTCCTACCTAGAATCTCCTGCAAACCTAAATTTAGCTAAATAATTTACATTTTTCTCACATTTCTGTTTGAGACAGTTGTAGTATCACAGGCTGACACAAACTGACTACCACTCAGCGTTCCCCCAGGGCCCCTGATAAAAAAAGTGCCTCAGTTGTGTGGGTGGGTTAAGTAGGCAGGGAAGGGCCCAAAATGTACATAACCTGGTGACAGCCACACAAGTCACCTGAAGTTCCCTGGGTGTCTAGATTTAAAAATGTACAGGTTTGCTATGTTTCCTTAGGTGCCGGCTGAGCTAGGGCCCAAAATCCACAGCTAGACACATCGCAAAAAAAGGGTCAGTTTTCACTGGAAAAATGTGATGTGTCCGTGTTGCGTTTTGGGCAGACTCCTGCCGCAGACACTAGATCTACCCAAACAAATGAGGAACCATTTTTATTGGGAGACTTAGGGGAATTTAGAATAGTAGAACAAGTGTTATTACCAATTGACTTTTTATGTATTTCTGCCTTCCAAATGTAATACAATCTGTAAAAAGAAATAATTTTGAAAAATGTCCTCTAATTCACATGCTAGTATGGGTACCCAATAATTTCGGAGATGTGCAGATAACCACTGTTTCTAAACTCTACCCTTGGTTCCCATTGTGGAAATACATAGGTTTCCTTGGTACCTAGTTTTCAGTCTTTACCAAATGAATTGCTATATACCCGGTACACCATGGAAAATCATTGCAAAAGTGTGGCTCAGTTATTGGCTCTGGGTACCTCGGGTTCTTGTTGACCTTACAAGTCATATATATCCTTGCAGCCAGAAGGGTCCAGCGGATGTAACAATGTATTGCTTTCAGAACTCTGCCATGCTTAGAAGTTATAAGTGAAAGCTTTGGCACAAATGGCTGTTTTTTCAACTTAATTTCTGTATTTTTTAATTTCAACCGTTTGTTTCTATAAAAACCTTGAAAGATCTACACAATTGTCTCCTTGCTGAATTCGGAATGTTGCCTAATTTTTCGAAATGTATTGCTTTCCAGGATATGTTCTTTCACACCCATTTCTACCACTAACTGGAAGGAGGCAGTGGCATAACGACACCTGAGGGGGCCCCCATGCAAAGTACATGGAGGCCACCGCCCACCACTTTGCCCCACCACCCAAAAATCTTGTATATTTTGAATTGAAATCTCGAACATTTAATGAAATCCCTCTATATTCGTGTACTCAAAAGCTCGAATAAGAAAGTAAGAAACACTCCTAACATATAAGCTACACTATTTGCAACATTATTGCCAAGAGCAGAATATTTAACTGAGACAGGAATCAAAGCAATGCTAAGGAGCGGTCCTATTGTTTGAGGAACTGCCTATCACTGAAGAACAACTACATAGGGTCTGAATTACAATTGACATTCTTGGAAAATACCTAACCCTGGGTGTAGTATGCGTAGTGGGGCTACGCGAATCTACGCAAAGTGGGCGAGAAACTACGGCCACCTACGCACTTCACATAGCCCCACTACGCGCCACCTGCCCCCCTCCCCTACATTCCTTATTTTTGTTAAATAGCCTTACAAAAGGAAATAAAAAGCACTTTCCATTTTTTGCTGCGTCCGGGGCTCCCTCTTCTAATCGCGCCCCCGTGTTGGATACCAATGCGAATGCACGGCCACCCGCGCGGCCGCATTTCTCGTGAGAAATGCGCATGTGCGGGCGGCCGCGCATGCGCATTGGTATCCAAGACGGCGGTGCAATTAGAAGAGGGACCCACGGATGCAGCGGACAAGGTAAGTTCTTTTTATTTCCTTTTCTAAGGCTATTTAACAAAAATAAGGTATGTAGGGGAGGGCGGGAGGGAGGCTGGTGGCGGCCAACTTCGCTACGCCCAAGGAGTGGGCGTAGTGTTGCCGGCTACGCCTACTTTGCAAAGGGCGAAGTAGACAACACTACGCACACTCCGTGGGCGTAGCGAAGTCCTTCGCCCAGGGTTAGAAATAACTTGAAACTCTGAAAGACAAACCCAAATCTGCAATGTAACAGACTCGACTGACAATATACATGATCAGTACACAAGATATAACCAGTAACCTGCCAGCTCCACGAGAAATAAACTGGTGTGAATTATCTGCATGCCACACACTTGCGTCTGTCAGGGATTTTGTATGATATTAACCACTCTATAGTATTTAAAATAAACTGAGGATGCAATTTCAATATCTACCATCAGGGCTTTATTAGTAAGCAGGGCATAAACCGGCAGGCACACAAGGCTGAAGATGAAAACTGCTCGGATGTTTCAGAACATTGATGCAGATGTGTGTCTGTATTTATCATTTCTGTATTGTAAACAAAGCTAATTACACAATTTCAGGTGCACATATTATAGACAAGTGCAAATAACACCATCAATATCCCATCTTGTAGGATAAAAACAAACCATATTAGCAAGTACCTAATGACAGAATCTATACTAACTGTAGCTGGTGAAGCAAAGGAAAAAGTGCAAATACTTTCAAAGTGCATAATAAAAGCAATCCAGCAATATACAAAACTCAAGCATGTTTTGTAAAGCAACCCCCCCTTTCTTCTTGCATCAAGGAGAAAACACTTTCAAAGTGTGTGATAAAAACAAAATCCAGCAGTATGCAGAAATGAAGCCAGGTTGGTCAAACCATTCCCCATTTGGTTTGTGTATGAAGGTGCAAATATTTAAATGTGACTGCTCAAACAATAACACGCACAACAGAATGTATGAAGTTACATTTCATACATTTACAAAGCAGTATTTTACATTGCGTTCATTACAACGCAAGTTGTTACAACGACTTTCGCTGGACATAGGAATAGTATTATTTACTATTCCAACTCCAGTCTACGTATAGTAGGGTAGGTGTTGGAATACTAAATCATACTATTTCTTAGGTTACAGTGCCATCCAGCGCAAGCCATTGTAACGACTTGCATTGTAATGATCGCGATGTAAAGACATTGCGATGCAATGCCCACGTTGTAAAGGATGTCTCTCAGCACAACGGCATACAAAAATCAAATCTAACCAGTTTAATCAGACTATGGCCCTTTGGTTTGTGAATGAAGGTGCAAATATTTCACAATTACTTTTTAAACAATAACAAATACAGCACATAGCAGCATACAAAAATCAAACCAGTTTAGTCAACCAATTCCCCTTTGGTTTGTGCATGAAGGTGCAGATATATCAAAGTTACTGTTAAAACAATAATAAGTACAACAGGCAGCAGCATATAAAAATCCCTGTACTTTACCCTTCCCAGGCACACACACATCTAGCGCAAAGTCACTGCTCCTGCGCAGCACTGCACATCTACCTGAAGTAGGCCAAGGGTGAGTCAAGCACACAGCAGTGGAGGTTTTAAAGTGAGTGAGCCTGTTTGCCTCACTCCAGTGACAGGGTAAAAAGGACCTATTCACTACTACTGATCACTACACAGTATGCTGCCACCACTGCGCTTGTGCTGCTTAACACCTGGCGAAGGCTGTAGCCTTCCACCACTTTAAGGTTAGCACTTTGTGTGCCCTTCCTGGTTCAACAAGACCGCATACCATGAGACAGACCTGTGTCATGGCGCACCCGCATGATCTGTGCTCACCTATGAGTCTAGAGCTTAGCAGAACAGAAAACAAAGACCACAGAAAAATGAAAGCAAATAGAGCATACGGGAAAGGAAAGCAGGGAGCATGGGAGAAAGGAAAGTAGATACTAGCGGAAAACAAGTGACAAGCGCTGGATCCGTTATTTTTCCACACCTGTCCTGATAGAGGTTGATTCCAAGCTGGGATTTTGGCTCAGAGAGCTCCACAGACCTTGATCCAGGCTCTGGCAGAGCTGCCTCCGTTCTTGCACTGTTTTAAGACCTTCTTTAATAATTAAGGGCAGCAAATTCATGTTTCTGTTGGTAACAGTAAAGGTGCGGGTTTTTAAAAGTATAAACACATGACGTGTTTCAAAGGACACCAACTGTTAGCAGATAAGGGAATATTTATTAAAAGAAATGTAACCAAAGTTACACAATGTGTTAAATAGGAGAGGGATGGATCCTGAAATTAGGATTACTTGGTTTTGTAGTATTAACGCTGAAGAACAATTCATCTCCCTCTAGACTCAAAATCAGTAGTCATCTGCCTTCAAACATGTGTATTTTGGCTCAAAAAAAGTGGGAAACCTCCTCTTCTGAAATCCGCTGAAAATCATTTAAACTGTGGGGGCTAGAGGTGGCTGGAAGTTGGGGAGAATCCAGGCCTGGCATCTTCAAATTCACAATTGAGCCTCGGACAGCTTTCAGGTGTTTGTTTGGCCATAAAAGCAACCTGGACCCAGTGACTGGCGGCTGCTTGTTAAGAAGGGTTTTAACACTCACATAGCTGCCAAAGTTTCAGATTTATATGTGTGACATTTTCATAATTTCAGTGTAATTATGAGTGACATTCAATGACTATGAGTGACACTTTCTCTCGAGCAAAATTAAGCAATTTAGACGAAGGAAACATATAAATATCAGAAATTACATCCATTTGAGGAATAAGAAACTATAAGAAGATCTTAAAACTAGTGTAAAGCACCAGAAATAGAAGAGCATTTACCTAGTAAAAAGCAGTGAATCACAGCTAATCCTCATAGAATACAGTTTTGCGACTGCGCCTGGTTCATGTTGGAGGAGGTTTGTGCAGAAAGACCTCTATAAACCTTCCAGCTGCCCTGCAGTTGGAGGATCAGTTACACAGTGTCCTGACACATCCCTGAGCAGGCTTTGGACCTCTTGCAGTGACAGACACTCTGCGGGTCTGTCTGTACAACCGTAAAAAGCAGCCTATGTTTGAGGATCATGACCTACCATGAAACCTTGCTTGATATGTGTCAGTGGGCTAAGTTTTGGAAACATTTATGGTAAATTCAGTGTTTTAAAACTTGTAGGGCATATTACTCTATAGATGTTTTCCAGCACAACAATTAAAAAGGGAAGCATTCAAGCAGAAAGGACTGATTGTTTGTACCAGTTCACACCTAGGAGTTCTTAGTAGAGCAGGTCTGTGCCTTCTCCACCATCATGCTCACTCTACTCCCACTGGAACCAAATAGACATATTTCTTTCTGCAGTCTTCACTCGGGACATGGCTGTGCTTCTTGCATTTTCCTCAGTGACAAGAGTGTGCTTCCTGCATCCTTCAGACTGACAGAACCATTCTTCTGGGACATTCCCAGAGCTGATGTGTGTTTCATGAACTCTGTGCATGGGCAGGTCTTGGTCTGATACACTTTTCCCAAATGCAGGCCTGCACTTAATGCATCCACCCCATAAATGGATGATGCACCCTGACCTCGAATGAACTGTATGTTGCACCCCAAGGCAGAAGACATAGGACATGTCAAAGAGTATTTATGTGGTGCATTTGTTGCCCCACAGAGTGTGAGCTGCACACATTATGTAAAACCAATGTATGCCAAGAGTGGTGCTTTTGAATCCGAGCTCTTTTTTTCAGTTTTACATATTATTCTTTTTTTTGCACTTGCTCTGTTGTGTAGCCTTCCCTTGAGACGAAGTATGATTTGTTGTAAAGCACCTGAACATCAACTGATGCATGTGTGCAACATACGACTCGTAAATAAGCAAAGATTCTGTCTTCTTCATGATCTTCCTCTTCACATTCCAGGTGCTTTCATTGTCTGGTTCTGCTGACTCTTGTTCCAGTGGTGTAACCTTCAAATAACTTTACCAGTGCATTTCCACTAAAGTTATGCCTGTAATACAGTACTGAACCAACTCAAGCAGCTCCTGCTTATTCTGGTGCAGGTAATCACTTTCAGCTGTGCCAAGGCACTCCACTAAAGTCTGGGGCTTCTCCACTACTGAAATAATCAGAGTAACATACAGTTTAGACTAAGCATTTCAGTCAGTCGCAGCTATAATTGTAATTCCAAGTGGCACAAATCCGACCTTCGTTCTGTGCTCTGCAGAGAGGCCAAAGATTGGATGAGTGTGTTGTCAGAAAACCTTTATGACAAAGTGAAACTCACACTGCTTCCACACTTAACTTTGGAGCCCTCAATTTTGCCCTGTCAAGAACCCCTTCCGCAATCTGACCTCTCCCTAACCCTTAAAAGCAACTCAGCTTGTGTGATGCGCTGCACAAGACTCAAGCTGCATGACAAAATAAATTAATAAAAAACACATCTGGGAAAATTAAATACTCCTAGGAAACAGGCCTGCATATACTATACAACATGAGATTAAACTAATAAAATGTAAATGGGACTGCATGGCTGAAATCTTTTTTGAGTTCTTGTACATACTGTTGAAAAAGTGTTTTACTTCCATTGTTAAGGAGATGAATATAGGAGTTGTTAGGGACTGTTACTATTTTTAACTGGAGCCGTCCCACATCATCCTCTGGCCTCAGTCTTTACACCCCCGTGGGCTACTTGAAACCCAAGAGGCCAGTGTAATGCAAGAAGGCATTGACGTCCACGGGGACTGCGATATGCCCAATTAACTTCAGCTGACCTGTCAGGGCACCGGAGGAACAAAACTGTTTTACTCCACCTTATCCCCTACTCCACACACCTCCTCATACATTGTGAGTGCCCTTCCTGGCATCTCTAGAGGATGCACAGGCCCAAGCACATAATAAGTTCTTAGGAGGCAAAGGCCTCACATTTGGTACTCAACCAGGACGGTCCATTGTCGTTCTGTGAATGAGAGTAGGTTGAGCAGGCTGACAACTTTCTAAGGCTACAGCAGCTTTGGTTTGAATGAGGTGCTCCTGGCAGGTGGGTTTGAAGATGAGGCACTGACGGTAAAAACACACCGGCTAATAGCTGGGCCTCATCTGATGGCCCATCACCCAATGCCAGAATTCCCAATCCCACCCTGCTTCCAGGACCCATAAATCCACCATATGTGCTCCTGAACAATACATCATATTTTGCCCCTGCTCTGACAATCATAGACATCCCATTGCACCACTTAAGTGCACTGTTGGCTCTCACCTGTGCCACCATGATGTGTCCTCCTGCAGTACCAGGGTAGTCCAGAGAGCATCTTTAACCAAGTTGTTGGAAAGGGGGTCATTCAAGCTGCACGCTTGAGTGCTGTAGACTGACTGTAGGTGGCTATTTGTACTGCTGAGAGAGTTGGCTTCTCTGGTTAATGCACTGACACTCACTGCCAGAGCACTAAGCTGCTCTCTATGATTGTCACTTTGATGGCCTTGGTCCGCTCGAGTCCTCAGTCAGAAGCTATAGTGCACCATTGTGGGCAGAAGCTTTCCTGTGTGCACATGCCGATCTCCAGGGCCGCATTGGTAGAGGGGGCAGCTTTCACAGGGCGTGACTCAAATGAAGTGGGATTGTTAAATACTTGCAGGCTAAGATGATCCAGCGGGTTGAGTCACGTGCTGGTATATTAAATGTGATTAATATTAATTAACATAACAGGGGGGCAGGCTGGGCCCCGGCACCAATGTCTTGTGACCACAGGCACTGGGGGCAGAGGGTGATGGGGCAGCCTACAGGACTCGAGTCACTGCAGGCAGAGCCTGACTTGGATAAGCTCTGGGAACAATAACATCCTGTAGCCTAGGACCCGGGGGTCCTCCTCACAGTGAGCATGGAATGTGAGGGCGCAGGAGGGGTCTGCACAGGATGGGAAAGCGTGAGGCTACAGTTCATTTGTGGTGGGCTTTCCTGGGGTTAGGAAAAGGGAGTTTGACTACCTCCTCTGCACCTGTGATTATTCAGTGATAACACATCAAGGGCGCACTCATTGACTACCCTGTAATCAACCAAAAGTCTCGGGATTGGGGAAAGGACAGAACAGAACACAAAGGAAGGCTTTACTACAGTGCTTTTGAATATAGTTTTAATGGATAAATGTATAGAAGAAATGAGGAAGAAAAACAAAGTAATTCCGCTACTTCACGGTAGGTCCACAGCCTTCAGTACGATAAAGTATAAACAATAAAGTTCTATCAATGATACCCATTAGCAGCCAACTCCACCCGGTCCCGGTATTCCCCAACGGAGGGCACTGTGCTAAGTAACGACCAAAAATGCCATCGATGGCAGTTGCTAATGTGGCTTTGGCCGTTTGATCAAAATACCTTGTATGAGGATGCGCTCTACAGTGGATAGCCCAGCCAGGCACTCATTCGTGTGATAGGGCCGTTGACCAAGGGAGCAGTCGCTCGACCTATATGTACCCCACGCCACTGCAGAATGGCAAGGCTACCTGCGCCCCTTGCGCCGCTTTGCACTGGCCAAGAGTATTAGCGGATTCAGGCGGGGACACGGCAAACACCTCCGTGGTGTGCGTCTCTGCCGAGTGACTCACAAAGGGTGGTGAAGAGATCAGTCGCTTCTCTCACCTTCGAAACGATGATGATACTGGAAACAAATCAGTGACAATGAACAACGGGCTTGGGCCCATATGAATCTGGAACAAGAAGTCCAGCAAGGATCAGAATATTCGACGCCTTCCCTCATTCGTTATCTCTTTTTATGGGTGTTTCTCGATTACGCGCTACACGTGCTAGGCATGCTGGTGCCTGTAGCCTTTGTGTGTTGGTTGCTCCTGATGTTCTCGTGACTCTCTCGCGCTGCTTTCTGCGAGCGATAGGGATGCAGGGGGATTCTTGACAGTACATCCTCCTCCCATCAACCCCGTCCCACGGGGCCCGCACTTGTTGGATGCTTCTTGTGGAACGATGACACCAGCGGAGGAGCATGTACTCCAGACGCAGGTTCCCATGACTGCTCCTCTGGGCCGTACCCTTTCTAGGCCACCAGGTACCACAGCTTACCCCTCTCCACTTGGAGTCCCGTATGCCAGCCACTTCGTACTCCACATCAGCGTCCACCTCTGCCGGCACTGGCGGCGCACCCACACCCGCAGACCAGGGTTTAAGCAGGGAAATATGGAACACTGGATGAATTCGCATCTGTTTAGGCAGACATCATTTCATGTTCACAGGACTGATGCACTTGGAGATGCGATAAGGGACCATGTATTTTGGGTGAAACACACTGTGCTTTCGAAACCACATGTTCCTGGTTGACACCCAAACATAATTGCCCACCTCATACAAAGGTCCAGGTCTCCGTCTCCTGTCAGCAGAGGCTTTGTACGTAGCCTTGGCAGCTTCCAAGAACTTCCGAGAAAGCAGGAGTGCTTCCTTGATATGCGCGACTCACCTGGAGGTCTCAGGCACTCTATGATCCCTGATGGGGTGTAGAAACGGTAGGAACCTAGGATGATGTCCATAGTTACAGTATAAAGGGGATGCCTTGGTGGAGCTATGTGTGGCGTTGTTGTAGGCTATCTCCATGATCCACAGGAGATCCACCCATTCCTCCTTTCCCTGATCAACAAAACAACGCAAGTAATGCTTGAGGGATTGGTTCAGGCGTTCCGTTTGACCGTCCGTCTGGGGATGGTAGCTCGTTGACATGGCCGATGTGACGTGCAACGCTGAACACCACATTCTCCAAAACTGGGCCGTGAACTGCGAACCCCTGTCGGACACGATCAGGCTGGGCAACCCGTGTAGCCTCACCACATTCCTCTGCAACATCAAAGCCAGTTGACCAGCAGAGGGCACCTAATTGCATGCTATGAAGTGTCCCATCTTAGTGAGGTAGTCGACCACCACCAGAATCGCCGTACATTCCTGATCCGCTGGTAACCCTACGACGAAATCCAAGGATATATTCTCCCACGGCCGGCAGGGCGTAGGAAGGGGCTGAAGCAGACCCTGCGGACGCCCATGATCCATCTTCAAGGCTGCGCATATCGTACAGGCCGCCACCCATTTCCATACATCCGCTCTCATGGATGGCCACCAGAATTGCCTACCCAAACTGGCCACTGTCTTCTCGACTCCAAAATGGCCCGCACAGGGCGAAACGTGGCACCACATAAAGGCTTGTTTCCGGAGTTGAGACGTAGGTAACAGCAAACGACGACCGTTAACCGGGATTCCGTCCTTAACATGCCACTCCTTGTGACACTGGAGCCAACTCCTCCATGTAAATGAGCGTATCCCGCTCTGGACGCCTTTGAGGAACGCATCCGGCTGTATCACCTCCAACACCGCATCCGGATGGATGATGGAGTGCACCGGTGTGGGTACCTGCGCTGAAACAGAGGATTGACGGGACAACGCGTCCGCCTTCCTGTTTTCCGTGCCAGGCCGATAGGTGATATGAAAGTGGAAGCCCGAGAAGAAGAGCATCCATCTCAGCTGCCGAGGCGAAAGGTGTCTAGCTGCCGTCATAAATTGTAGGTTACCGTGATCCGTGAACACCGTAACTACATGCCTGGCACCCATCAACAGGTGTCTCCACTCCGTGAAGGCATCTTTGATGGCTAACAGCTCCTTCTCCGCGATGTGGTAGTTCCGTTCTGCGCCGTTTAATTTCCTGGACATGAAAGCCACGGGATGTAATACACCCGTTTGTTGTTGTCGCTGCGACAGAATGGCCCCAATAGCTACTTCCGAGGCGTCTACCTCCACCACGTATGGTAGGTCTGGGTTGGGATGAGCCAGTACAGGGGCCGTAACAAATGCTTTCTTCAATGCCACAAACGCTGCCTGTGCTTCTGGATTCCAGGCAAACGTCTGGGATTTTCTCAATAACTGAGTGATCGGGGCCACGAGTCCGGAGAAACCATCGATGAACCGCCGATAGAAATTGGCGAACCCGATGAAGCACTGCACGTCCTTCACTCCTTGCGGAGTAGGCCACTCCTCTACCGCCCTGACCTTGCACTCTGCCATTTCCTGACCATCCGGACTAAGCATCACCCCGAGAAACTCAACGGACGTGACATGGAAGTCACACTTACTGAGCTTACAGAACAGCATATGTTCTCTGAGCTTACGGAGTACCGTTGATATGTGTTGTACATGCTCTTCCTCCGTGTCGGAGTAGATGAGGATATCATCAATGCATACAACCACGTATGCGTCAAGAACATCACAGAATACCTAATTTAGGAAGTACTGGAAGACTGCAGGGCCGTTGCAGAGCCCGAACAGCATGATGAGGTATTCGAACAGACCGAACCTGGTCTTGAAGGCCGTCTTCCACTCGTCGCCGCTCCTCATGCGCACAAGATGGTATGCCCCCTTAGGGTCGAGCTTCGTATAGATACGGGCTTTCTTTACCTGCTCCAGCAGGACGCTAATGAGTGGCAAGGGGTATCGGTTTTTGACAGTGATTGCGTTAAGAGCCCTGAAGTCCACACAAGCCCTTAACTCCCCATTGGCCTTAGGGATGAAGAAGAGGGGCGATGCTGCCTGGGACTTGGATGGTCTGATGAAGCCCAGACCAAGACGTTTGTCAAGGTAGGAGCTCAGATTGATGTTCTCAGGCTCCGTTAAGGTGTATAGTCTACCGCTGGGTACGCATGCACCGGGAACCAGGTCAATTTGACAGTCATAAATCCTGTGCGGAGGAAGCACCTCGGCGCGTACATCGTCGAAAACGTCCTTGTATCCCTGGTATACTCCAGGAAGGGTAACCACTTTTTCTGCTGCCGTGGCTACCATGTGAACCGCTTCTTGATTGCAGATGATAGAACCCTGTTTCACACCACAATGTTGGAGACAGTGCTGAGACGTCATCCGTATCTCATGAGTCACCCAGTCGACTGAAGGGTTGTGCTTTTGGAGCCAGGGCAGACCCAAAAGGATCCCGTACTGGGGTGCTCGAATAACGCTGAAGTCAATCACCTCTTCGTGACGTTCCCCATACTTCACAGGAACTTCCTGTGTGTGATGTCCTATAGGGCCAGTAACCAGCCTTCTACCGTCCACAGCGTATACATCCTCTGGGAACTCCTTAGGAATTAGGGCGATGCCCAGTCTCTGCGCTTAGTTTTGATCCATGAAGAGACCGTGGCCCCTTAGTCGACCATGGCCACCACAGGAATCCACTGCGTATGGATCCCTACATATACCATGATAAACAAATGCTGTAGTCGTACCTGTTCCAGGCGCGATAAGGAAGGGATACATACATGACTCCGAGAGGCCCCTTCGCTGTTCTTGGAGTCCGTTAGTTTTCCGCCTGCACGCCTACTGCTGCCGTCACAGTTCTGTTGGCCCGAAAGTGACTGGTCTTCGGCTTGGCCGCGCGTTCACGGACATAATGCCCCTTCTTCCCACAATACAAACAGAGGCCTTGTTTGCGACGTGATTCTTTTTCCGATGCGGTCAGGCTGGCTCTGATAGCTCCTATATCCATCGGTTCTGCTTTCGCAGCTGTGCTGGTTTCGGGCGTTCCCATCAACACATAGGAAGGCATGGGCTTTCCTTTTCTTTTGTGATCACCCTTCCGTTCACCCAACCGGTGATCCAAGGGTAGAACCAGATTAATGAGCCCTTCGCAGGTCTTGGGCTGCGGGGCGATCTGTGCTACCACGTCTTTGAGTTCGTCGCTCAACTCTTGATGGAAGAGCGCCGTTTGTTTTGAAATGGGCCACTTGGTCTCAGCCACCAGACGTGTGAATGCGTTCAGGTACTGTAGAAGATCACTGTTGCCCTGACAGAGTTCCAGAATTTCCCTATCAGCGGTATAGGAATCAGCCCGTCTGTCAAACACCTTTATGAACTCTTCACGGAAGGCTCCCCAGTCGCATATGAGCGGGTCGTCTCGACTCACCAATGGAGCAGCCCATTGGGCGGCGTTCCCTGCCAGGTACGATATAAGAAAAGCCACCCTTGCCTGGCTGGTGGGGAAAGCCTTGGGTTTACATGAAAGGTGCAAAGCCACTTGAGTCAGGAAAACCTGTACTGTGTTGGGGTCTCCGCTGTATCTCTCTGGCGTGGCCAAAGCTATGGCGACGGGCATCTCCACCATCACCGCAGGAGATGTTGGGAGTGCTGCATCAAAGGGGTTCCTTTCATGGTGTCGAGCCTGGCCCTTAAATCCGCCGTCTCCTGCCTGGAAGCAGCGAGTTTGTTTTGTACAGATGCCAAGGCTGCCATAACATCATCCATGGTAGCCATAATTCCTTCCACCCGACCAGGAGAATGATCGTATGTTGAAGGTCGGATATTATGTAATCAACCAAGAGTCTCAGGATCGGGGAAGGACAGAACAGAACACAAAGGAAGGCTTTACTACGGTGCTTTCAAATATAGTTTTAATGGATAAATGTATAGAAGAATTGAGGAAGAAAAACAAAGTAATTCCACTACTTCATGGTAGGTCCACAGCCTATAGTAAGATAAAGTATAAACAATAAAGTTATATCAACGATACACATTAGCAGCCAACTCCACCCGTAATGTTAGGGTCCAACCGTCCTCCGCATGAATACCGGTCCCGGTATTCCCCTACGGAGGGCACTGTGCTAAGTAACGGCCGAAAATGCCGTTCGATCGCTGTTGCTAATGTGGCTTTGGCCGTTTGATCAAAGTACCTCGTATGAGGTTGCGCTCTACAGTGGATATAAGTTCGGGGATGCCCAGCCGGGCACTCGACCGTGTGATAGGGCCGTTGACCAAGGGAGCAGCCGCTCGACCTATGTGTACCCCACGCCACTGCAGAATGGCAAGGCTACCTACGCCCTTCGCGCCGCTATGCACTGGCCAAGAGTATTAGCGGATTCAGGCGGTGTGCGTGGTGTGCGTCTCTGCCGAGTGACTCACAAAGGGTGGTGAAGAGAGCAGCCGCTTCTCTCACCTTCGAAACAATGATGATACTGGAAACAAATCCGTGACAATGTACAACGGGCTTGGGTCCATAGGAATCTGGAACAAGAAGGCCGGTAAGAATCAGAATATCCGACGCCTTCCCTCATTCTTTACCTCTTTTATGGGCGTTTCTCGACTATGCGCTACACGCGCTAGGCATGCTGGTGCCTGTAGTCTTTGTGTGTTGGTTGCTCCTGACATTCTCGTGACTCTCTCGCGCTGCTTTCTGCGAGCAAAAGGGATGCGGGGTGTTCTTGACATACCCATCCCAATCAGGCCAGATAATTACAGCTGATTAACTCTGCCTCGAAGCGAGTTAATATTTATTTGGCCCCAGAGTCAAGCTGGTCTGCATTGTTCTGAGGGAGCCCGCGAGACTTTGGGGACCTACCACACCGCAGTGGCTTTAGGGGCCTGTTTTACAGCCCTGGAAGGAAGCTGAAAGCACAAAAAACATTGGCAATGTCCTAGTAAAATGCCAAAACAGTGTAGAAAAAATGTTGATTTCCTGACAAAAGTCTGCATGTTCCTAAAAGCTGGGAAAATGGTGATGTTAGCACCACAAACCCTTTGTTGATACCATTTGCAGGGGGAAAAAATAGATGCTTTCTCCTACAGCACTTTTTTACCATTTTCCCCAAACCCCCACATTTTGCTGTAATTTGGCTAATTTCTTGTTCCCCTCCAAGGGAATCCATAAACCCTGGATACATTTAGAAGCCTCAGGATATTGGAAGAAAAGGATGCAAATTTGGCATGGATACCTTATGAGTAAAAAAAGTTACAGAGGCCTGTGGTGTCCTCTGTATAAATAAAAGCTCAGGAAGCAGGAACATAAGTCAGGAGGTATTTATTAAACCTCAGCCACAGGAGACAGCATAACAACTGACACAAGAGAGAACATAATCAAGGCATGGTTCCAGAACCACTACAGGAAAGGTTCTAGGTACATTAAAGGTACAGTAACTAATAAGTAAGCACCATCACATATCTCCCCCCAACAGAAAAATAAGAACAACGAATAGAGTGAAAACAAAATTAGAACAGTAATGAAAATGAAAGAGTCATAAAGCATAGTCTCTCAAATAGGAGGGTGGTCTACGTATTCTTTGACATCTAGAGGGAAACATGGATAAATTAAGATCATTGGCAGGATTGGAAAACGAATGAGATAAACCTTGCCTATCATGAGAGAGATCAGGTACAGGTATTCTTGACTTAACGACAACAACTCTGCTTTTATTCCAAATTCTACCATCCTCTGTTTTAATGGCATTCCTGAATATTTTCACAACTGCTTTTACATCAGAGAATTTGGACCAATTTCTACAACCAACAGGAGCTTTGATACGAACTAGATCACCAACAAGAACTTTCTGAGCATTTACACACTTTCTTTTATCGAAATAAATCTTTCTCTCATCTTGCTTCTTCTCCTCCCTCCTTCGCCATTCACCTATTCCATTATCAACCAGACCTTTATTAAGATCCATCCAACCAGGACACAGATAGGTGTTGGGAGCCCTTCCTTTAAACAAAACAAAGGGAGATCTACCTGTAGTCGTGTGGGGAGCATAGCGATAAGCATTTATTCTGTCTTGAAGGACAGATTTCCAATTTAATCCAGATGATCTTGCTAATTGTATAGCCTCCTTCAGGGTTTTATTAACCCTCTCAACAGCACCGTTTGTTTCTGGGTGATATAAAGAACATTTTTTATGTAAAATACCAGATTGTTCCATAAACTCTTCAAAAACCCTCGAACAAAATTGTGGTCCATTATCTGATAAGAGGCTATTAGGGAAACTTTCTTTTTTAAAGATGGTATCAAGAAACTTTATTACCTCTTCAGATGTGATCTCCCTTACAGCGCTCACCTCAATCCATCTGGAATAGAGATCCATAAGAACTAAAAGATAAGGTGTATCACTTACACCTGACAAAGGACCAACAATATCTATGGCTAGTTCATCCCAAGGATGTCTTGGAAGGGATCTCTTAACCATTGGCATTTGTCTAGTTCTTAGAATTTTATCACTGGCAGAGCATTCTGGACAATCTCTCACTAACCTTTCTATCTCCAAATCCATCCCTGGCCACCAAAATTGCATGCGTAAAATTTCTTTGGTTTTCACAATACCAAGATGCCCAGAGTGAGCATGGGATAAAAGTTGCTTTCTGATACCCAGTGGAGGAACCATTTTTGTTCCCCTAGTTAAAAAACCAGAGTGAATAGCAAGCCACAGGAGACAGCATAACAACTGACACAAGAGAGAACATAATCAAGGCATGGTTCCAGAACCACTACAGGAAAGGTTCTAGGTACATTAAAGGTACAGTAACTAATAAGTAAGCACCATCACAAGGCCTAAGCACAAACTATCTCAAATAGCCAAAAAAAGGCTTTCGTGGTCGGGGGTGGGGGGTGTAGGGCCTAGCTGTGAATGGGTTAATTTATAGGCCCTGGTTATATGATATTTCAGTTTACGAGGAACTTACAAGTAAATTAAATATACCAAACAAGTGTTAACGAATTTTACCATGTTTAGAGGAGAGGGCATGTGCATCTTAGCACTGGTTGCTTGAGATAATGTACTAAGAGTCCTAAAGCCAACAAAATGAATGTCAGAAAAAGAGGAGGAGGAAGTCAAAGAAAATGGGATAACCCTTCAGAGAGGGTCATTTTCCAACACAATATTTTTTAGCTGTTTATCAATGTAGTCTTTCCTTATCTTTAAGTAAAACACACAGCAATGAAGAGCCCTACCATATTCAGAGGTACAGCTAATTATGTCTCCCCTATTCTGCATGCATTCAGTAGCTGCCGGCGTGGTGGAGGAGTGGCCGGGCAGGTGGGATGGGCTGAGCTGGAAAAAAAAAGTGAATTTAAGAAAAAATACCTGCAAACGGCTATTCTGCTACGCTCCTCCTCGCAGGCACAGGCTCCCAGACTCTACTGTGCCCAATCCTGAGAATACTATCATGTCATGAGAACCGCCTCAGGATTGGCCTGAGCGCTATGAATTTGCACTTCCAGGGAGACTGGGAGACTAGGAGACTGTGCTTGCTTTCCCCAATCCAGCGATGCAGCTGGGGTTCTAGAAAGCTTCACTGTGCATGACACTTTGGCCAGCCTGAGACATCCGGACAATCCTTCTTGCGCAGTGCAGGAAGTGCACCTACCACTCCCCTTAGTGCCTGTCACCCCCATACCACGCCTCCAGGACACAGCAGGAAAATACAAATAAAATGATAATATAACATGTTTATTATCGTTTTATTTTTCCTTTACTGACATTTGAGGCAGGAGGTGACGCTCCTCCACTAAATTAGAGGAGCCGCTGCTGCATGCATTGCATAAAAAAGTACATGCCATCTCAACAGCAGCAAATGTATCCATTGTGTTTATTTAAATGGTATTCCTTTTCGTTATTCCTCTTGCAACAGATGCATGGTGCACAGCAATAAGAGATAGAAATAAATTAATTTATAATGTCCAAACCAGTACCTTTTGCTCTCCAGATTTCAGACAGTCAGTACTTATTGAAAATACGATTATATACAGGGGTGTTACAAAGGCCCCTGCAGCCTCTGCAGTGTACGGGAGCCTCCAATCTGTCAGGGGGCCTTCAACTCTTCAAAGGGCTATATTCAACCCAAGGCTGATGAGTACCTGTGAGATATGGAAAACTCAGGAGCCCCTCATCACATTTTACAGGGTCCATCATTTTGCGTTTCAGAACTGATTGCACAGCATTAATGGTAGTTACCAAAAGACACATCTTAGATTATAGCAAGTGAATTTCCTAAGCAATTTTGCATGTGTCAGGCAATTTACACCTACAGCAATTTCAGAAATATTTGTACTGACCACCATTTTGTATCAGTCTGCTTTTGCATTTGGCAGTTCAACACTGATGCAAATTGCCTGGCGTTGCGTGTTCCCTGCCACATGGGAATGAGATACGCTACACAGGAGCTGCAGTCAAATGTTTATTTATTTCTGAGCATACACTCTCACACTGTGCATTATCCCATGTTCCATGTTAACCACACCCTAGCACCTCACCGCATATCACATGTTTCCTCTCCTGTCTGCCCAGAACGGCGAGGGTCCTAGAGCACATAACATCAATATGCTACATCTGGCACTAGTACAAAGGTACCAAGCACTAGTGCTTTTTCCATGATCTGAGCTCCACCTACATTGCTCACAATTAGAAACCATATAAGCTACGCTGCTTTAGATGGTTTTGAAAGTCTTTTAGAGCTTTGGCGGATGTGTTAAACCGTCACAAATGAGAGAGATACAGCTATCCTTCCGCCTTATTAAAAGTGCCATAGGATAACATGCACTTGCAATCTAAGGGGGTCATTAGTATGGCGGGCGGACATACCCCCGGGAATCGGGACCACCCGCAATCGTTGAAGCCGTCCAGCACCCACAATTAGGATGCACCGGCCACATCGGCGGGCGCATTGCGCATTTGTAACATTGCTGCGGGCGGTGCTGATAGCACCGCCCACCCCAAAGCCACAAAAGCAAGTTGTGCCTTTCAATGCACAACATTCCAGGCACCGTGCGGTGCCTCACATGTTATACATTGAAATGCAGGGGGGTACCATGGGTACCCCCCATGTGCACCCCAAACCCCAAATTCCCTGGGGGCCTGCTATGGGCCCCCAATGTCGAACACCGCATGCCTTTCCGCCACCACGGAAAGGCATGTCCCTGCCTGCATACTAATATGGGTGGCGGTGTCTACCAGATACCGCCACCATATTAACAGCTTTTCCCCCGGTAGGCAATCGGTCGGATTGCCTACCGGCAAAAAAACGGCTTACGGTTTTTCCGTCCCCCCCAATAGTAATATGGCGGAGGGGATTGGCCTGCGGGCGGGCACAAATGTTGGGCAGATCGCTATCGCTATGCGGGCGGTGTCGATTCACCCGACATGCTAATGGGCCCTAAAATGTCTAAATTAGGCCCTGCATAATGTAGTTATTACTTAGAGTACCCTTCAAAACACTGACAGAAGCAGCAACAACAGCGACAGAAATGACCTACAAAGCCCACGGAGGCTGCCCATGTCCTTGGCTACATTTCTGAAAGAGTGCAGACTATTATTTACTTACTTCACTTAGCAGCAGTAGCAATAACATTTGATCAAGCCTTTAACAGAGCAACGGTGGTGGTAGAAAGGATAAGGTAATTAACATTAAAAACCCAGCACTCATTTGTGGCATCGATTCATTACACCAGTTGTAAGCATAGGTAAAGAAAAACACATTTATATACAGACATTTACCTTTCGCATTGGAACATGCAGAATGCGCATACACAGTCAAAATGACATGTTTACATGTGTGGGCACGATAGCTGTAATAATGTGCATCTCTGTTTGCAAAGCATGACATTTCAAAGTTGTTTTATGTCCTGAACAAAGGAGCTTGCACCAGTGCCTGGTTTTAGAAAGTTCAAGTAAAAAGGGCCTAAAAGATAAAAGGAACAAAACCAGACTGCACATTGTGGCTTGATGTGATAAAGAGGTTGAGATTGGTGGGCCTTAATATCTGGATTAGTGTACAGTGGGTACGGCAGTAGAGGGCAGACAAGGCATTTCCTGCTGTAAATACAAATGCCAACCACTTGTATGGGGCGGGGATCTGTTTTTGGCGGAGAACCAGCCAGACTGCAGGTGAGATGAGAGTATGTCTGGGCAAGAGTATGCCTGGGTAAATTTCACAATGTTCTAATGGCATACATTAGGATGTTACTAGGGGGAAATAAGGATTAATTGGAAGGTACACTATTACAGTTGCCCAGTTTACTTCATAGCCCCTCATTACCAGTGAGGAGGAATAGGTGAGGTGTTTACCACAGGTGAAAAATACCATTACCCATGAGTGATGTATTCATGACTTGTAGCAAGCACCTCATTCCGACTTTTTAACGTGCGAATGAGACATAAAATGCAGAATTGGTATTTAACACACTGAATTCCCCATGTTTGCCTTTTTTATGGGCTATATCCCTCAATAAATCCATCCTGACAGGTTTAACCTGCCAGAATTTATCATAAGAAAACTGAAAGGGTGTAATAAATTATCACGCCACTCGTATTTATGATTCCTGTGCAAACACAGGTTTCTAGCATGAGGTGCAATCTTCAAGGTGTAACATGGAAAGACGAGGATGAGTATGACGAGGGGCTGCAAGGGATTTCAATTTAAAAGCCATTTACCTTGAGTGATAGTAATGCCATCCAGGGGCTTGATGGTGGTTACCCAGTCACATACACTTGATTACACATTAGGTGGAAACGTAGACAATAAGAGAAAATGGAAGAGTGATTGTCATTATTAAGGTATGAGTACCTAGATGAGGAGATAATGAGAGAGAGAGAGAGAGAGAGAGTGAGAGAGAGAGAGAGAGAGAGAGAGGAGAGAGAGAGAGAGAGAGAGAGAGAGAGAGAGAGAGAGAGAGAGAGAGCGAGAGCGAGCTTTGAGGGATCGCCACTGTATGTGGGGGTGGTCAGGGCCAGAGTGGTCGTAGCAGGGACTGGGCGCTTTCCCGGTGGGTCGGAAGGGTGGGGGCGGGTTTTGGACCAGTGGGGGCTGTATTTGTTACTGGAAGCTGGTTTTGCAGTAGTGCTGCAAAATCGGTCCCCTGTAACAAAAGTGCAGCAGCAGTGTTTTCCACCAGTCTCTCTATCCCCCAACTACCCCCTCGCCGGTCTGTGGTAATTGCCTTGGCTGGTTTGTGGTCCCTGTCGGGGCCGTGGGGGTGGTACCGAAGGATTAGAGCCTCATGTGACTGAGACAGAGCAGCCGGAAAGGAATATCGTGAGCCATTTGTGTGCTAGTTATTTGGCACCAAGTGAGTTGGGAGAGGCCAGTAGTCTGTTATCCATACTAATATAAGAAAGAGAGAGCCCAAACCTTTGAGGCGGGTAATCTCAGAAACCACAGCACCAATCACAACACCCAATACAGCGTTGGAAAGGGCAGTTGCAGCAGAAGGACATAGGCTATGCAGACGCCCACCATATACATTTATAAGGTAAAAGAACCCTGCCAGCAAAGTAGTCCCTTGTGGGCGTGTCTGCGTTGTGCTGAGGGCGTGTGCTGGGGGTGTGACAAACGCTGGGGGCGTATGGTACGTTCCGCCCTTCATGCCATGTCTCATATTGTGTGCTAATCCCACCTTGCTTCCTTTAAATACATCTGCACCCCGTAATCATAACCCACCCTTACTCCTTAAAAAAAACCAAAACCCTTAAACACTAACCCATCTTAACCCTATAAATATACCCTGTACCCCAAAACCCAAACCTATCCCTAAACCCTAAAAATACCCCTGTACTCCCAAACCTAGCCCTGAACCCTATAAATACACCTGTACCTCAAAACACAAACCTACCCCTGAACCCTAAAAATACCCCTGTACCCTAAAACCCAAACCTAGCCCTGAACCCTAAAAATACCACTGTACCCCAAAACCCAAACCTACCCCTGAACCCTAAAATACCCCTGTACCCCAAAACCCAAACCTAGCCCTGAACCCTTAGAATACCCCGTACCCCAAAACTACCCCTGCACTCTAAAAATACCCCTGTACCCCAAAACCCAAACTTAGCCCTGAACCCTAAAAATAACCCTGTACCCCAAAACCCAAACCTAGCCCCGAACCATAAAATACCCCTGTACTCCAAAACCCAAACCTAGCCCTGAACCCTAAAAATACCCCTGTACCCCAAAACCCAAACCTAGCACTGAACCCTAAAAATACCCCTGTACCCCAAAAACCAAACCTAGCCCTGAATCCTTAAAATACCCCTGTACCACAAAACCCCAAACTATATCTGAACCCTTAAAATACCCAAACACCCCAAAACATATACCTCAGTACCCCAAAACATATACCCCTATACCCATACTTATCTTATCCAAACATAAAAAAACACGCTTCTACCATTCATGCATTTCCGACAAATTTCACTGTAAACGTTTGCGTGGTAAAAGCATATAAAATGTAATGCCATGCGTTATAATGGCATTGCGGAGTCATAGTACTTTCGTAATGAAAGTATGCGGAGTGATGGTATGCAGAAAGAAAGTTGCGGAATAATGGGTGTTTACCCTCCCCCGGTAAGTACAATGGTGGCACGGCGGCCCACATCTCCAGCAGCATATTCATATTTTTTCACCACAGATTTGAAAAATGCACAGGTCTCTCTCATTGATGGCCAGCACCGACATACACTTTTAGACACACCTCCCGCCACAAGTTCTACAATTGCGAACTTTAGAGCTGGGGAGCTACGTTTGAATCTCGGCATCAACTCAACATTCTGTGATTCCAGGCAAATCGCTTTGTCTCCCCGTGCCTACCACAAATGAATGTGTTCTTCTGTAATGTAAATTGTGCTCATGCCATGTTGTCAAGTTCGTGCTATATAATATTGCAAGGAAAAATAAAGTAGGGAAACTAGAGTTCACACACTACTGAACGCGCACTCTTAAGTGCATCAGCAGTGCACTGTGAATCAGAGCGTTTCACAGGCCTGTCACAGATAAGAAATGCTATCAAAACGAAATCCTACAAAACAATATACTACTGGCCGGCGGCAATTCATACCCGGACAAAGTCGGGACGCGCTGCTAGTAGTCTATAGTTTCGAATGTGGTGGATAGGTCTAACAGTAGAAAACAGAAGGGTTGTGATGAGCAACCTTGTCAAAGTTGGGCGCTTTCTATTGAGTGAACAGTACAAAAGCCCAAATAAAGGTCTTTAAGCAGGTTCTTAGAGGACAGTTGAAGAAAAACGTATCCAGTAGGCTGGAAAAGAGAGTTGTGTCTCCTGGTGATAGTGGAAGGGAGAAGAAAGGTCAGATGTGCGCTTGTATTACCTGGGTGGAATCACAACTGATTTGAAACTTGTTGGGCACATGCCTGATGCGAAGAAATAGTTGAATGGAGTGGTCAAGCAGAGAACTTTGAATGTGAGTGCAAGACTTCTAATGGTCTGAGGGATGAAGTATCAGATGGGCTGGAAATAGGTGGGCAGCTTTCAGTACTGGACTGACTTCAGAAGGTAATGTGATGAAGTGTGACAGTATGACTGAGTTATATTGGTGTGTTATGGGGTGCAAGTGGAGGAATGTGGCGAGGAGAGCAGTGTGGTAAAGATGCTACATGCAACCATCATTTTTAGGGAGAAGTTCAAAGTCATTAGCTGGGTCTCTGATGGGTAAGGTTTGAATTTATCATATGGATTTCACGTTAGAATTTTTCTAAGACTAAAGCATCTCACAGAAGGAATGTGAGATGCCAGATTATTAGTAAAGCAAATCCAATAATTTAGAGTAAAACAAAATCGTACATACCTTGCACGACAATGCTCAAACGGTTCACATACCCTTTTAAAATATCTTTCAAAGTTTCGAAGTACCTTGAAATCATCCGTCCTAGAACACATAGCATGGTTGGACGTTTCGTAAGTTATATATATCATGTTTTGATATTTACAATAGAATTCATGAATACAAGCAGTTTATACGTATGGTCGTGATTCGAGAATAGTGTTTTCCCTAGTCCATTTAATTGTTATTGTTTTTGAAAACTATATTGCACAGGTGCTGGGAAGTTTCACTGTATTTAAAGTTCAGAACGACTTATAAATTACAGAGACTAAACTCACATTGAGAAAAATTCAAGTGAAAAAACAAGTTTATTCTTAGAACTTATCCTAATGTTTGACAGCAATAGGTTACTCAATTTTGTATAAGGTAATCCCATCACTTTTCTGCCTGGTGAACTGTGTTCCTGCAACAGCCATATGGAATTTGGAGTGTCACACATTTTGAGTAATGGAGCTCTGCCTCTTTACCTCAGCATCCTCATTGACAAGGGGTGATCATTAGGAGACAAAGGAATGTCTCTTTGTAGGCAGTACCTCATTTCCTACACTGAAACACAGAATAGCGTATTACTGACAGCACCAT
The DNA here is from genome assembly GCF_964263255.1 of Lissotriton vulgaris. Classification (NCBI taxonomy): domain Eukaryota; kingdom Metazoa; phylum Chordata; class Amphibia; order Caudata; family Salamandridae; genus Lissotriton; species Lissotriton vulgaris. The sequence goes on from NC_141696.1 coordinate 895,012,543, forward strand.
TCAGCTGAATACTCTGAAGCCTCTCTGCTGGACATTACAAGAGGAGAGAACACTCTGGTACTTCAACAATAAACACCTTTTCTCTTGCCATCATCATCATAAAACTTTCTTGCATACAGTACAGGGAAACAAGATAAAAAGCATACCAAAGTTAATTAACTGCAAATCTTCAAGTTTTAACTGTGTTAATTGTCCTAGACATTGATATAACCAGTTAAAACGGCTTCCAGAGAAGTTAGAACGGTGTCAACAGAGCCTATGCCACGATGGAGCTGCACAGCATGGCCCGCCATGCAGCCACTGTGCTAAAATGACTCTAACTCAAAGCTAAAAAACATATAATTAATTAAAATAAGATTAATAGATTAGTTAAAAAAGATTATAAATAATTACATTTTTAATATGGACCTTCTAATGATCCACATTTTACCAAGAAACTTGACAACTGCGCAGGAAACTAGGAGACTAGAATTGCATTTTAGAATGCTCAACACTTTGTGATGGCAGCGAGTGCCAATCCGCCTACAAACAGGAGATAACCATTTGGCTCCCAGGGAATCGTACATGGGACACACAAAGAAAATGTGGCTTATTGACTCAACTGCAAGGGAACAACCTGGATAATACTGTATTGTAGGGGAGGGGTGCAAAGGTATTCACCGGAAGGGAGACAAATCTGAATTGCATATAAAGCTTCCTGTCTTGCAGGATTGTAATAGCTTCCAGATGATGTTTATAGACACCTAACAGTTTGAATTCCATATAATCCATTGTAAGATGGCCCCAAGATGAGTAAGAAATGAAGTCTGAGCCACCCAATTCCAATACTGTTTCTTAATCAGATCTTTACTAGGCAATAATGCTGTATCTTTTATGTCCCATGCTCTCTTCAGCCCTATTGTAGAAAGCAGGGACTTCCACTTAGAGATCCAACCAATTTTCTTGAAACAATCAAGAGCACTAACCTCAACAAGTACAGCAGCATATGGGAGCAACACAGGGGTGTGCTCGCTGCTCGCCTGCATTACAAAGGTAAACTCAGGCTCCCCTATGGACCCAATTCCTCTGAACATCCTTCGCCAGCTCTCTCCTGACGCTCTACTAGTCATTCAAGAGCTCCGGAATTCCTCATTGCGGGAATCTATAGTCCCGGATGAATGGAAAAGAGCCTTGGTAGTGCCACTTCTAAAAAAACCTGGTGCTGACCCCAAGACGCTCGCCAACTTCCGGCCCATCTCTTTGCTGCCTATGTTCTCAAAAATCCTGGAGAGGCATATTAACACACATCTCACTTCTCATGTGGGGACTACAGGCTTTTTGCATCTGTCTCAGTCAGGATTCCGCTCCCACTTCTCCACCGAAACAACTCTCCTGGGGGTAACTGAGAACCTACGCACTCGTCTTGATCAGGGTGAGACCGCGGCGCTTATTCTTTTATACTTAAGCTCCGCATTCGACACGGTCTCACGCTTCATTCTTTTGAGAGCTCTGAGAACGGCGGGAGTGACTGGCCCTGCCCTTACTTGGCTGGCCTCTTTCTTAAATCACCGCACCTTCCAGGTTGTCTCTTCCGGTTCCTCCTCTTCATTTGCGAATGGTGTCCCGCAGGGGTCCTCACTGAGCCCTATGCTCTTTAATATCTATGTGAGAGACCTAGCAACTATCGTGGAAGAATCTGGTCTCTCCCTCTACTCATACGCAGACGACACCCAGATCCTTTTTTCCCTCTCCTCGGCTGCAGCAAACGCTCCATCTGCTCTTAAATTAGGACTTAGCCGAGTGGCAGAGTGGATGCAGGCGAACCTCCTGAAACTGAACGGAGATAAGACGGAGGTGCTCATTCTGGGCAAGCAAAAACACCTCTGGAGCCCTGCACACTAGCCGTCAGAAATGGGCCCACCACTCCTTCCAGTGACCCAGGTTCCCAACCTTGGCTTTGTCCTGGACGATTCGCTCTCCATGCGACATCAAGTGGTTAAGGTGGCAGCCACTTGCTTCTCCATCCTGGGGTGGCTTCGTAAAATCTTATGGATGCTCCCAATATGGACAAGACGCTCGGTGGTCCAGGCTCTAATCACCTCTCGCCTGGACTACGGCAATGTGCTTTACTTAGGAGTTACCCTGGAGCTTCATAGGAGGCTTCAGCTCATTCAGAATTCAGCTGCCTGACTCATTTGCAAGGTCCCGTGGAGATCTCCAATCTCCCCCTTTCTCAGAGACCTTCACTGGCTCCGCATCGCTAACCGTGTCAAATTCAAGTCCCTTTGCTTTATGTACAAAATCAAGCAAGGGTCGGCCCCAGGCTATCTCCAGGCCCTTGTCCAACAATACTCTCCATCCCGTCTCCTCAGATCATCAGCTCATGGCAACTTTCTGATACCACGCTTTAAACTGACAAGAATGAGCGGATGCTCTTTCTCCTGCGTTGCTCCCAGGTTGTGGAATTCTCTGCCGGCCACACTGAAACTTGAATCATCTCTGCTAAAATTCCGCAAAGACCTTAAAACCTGGCTCTTCTCTCAATAACAACTAAGATGCGTAATCATTTCTCTACTGGCGCCAGGAGACCCCTTGTGGGTAGCTGCGCGCCCTATAAATTCAACTACAAATACAAATACAAATTTTAAACTCAACCAAAAGAGAAGAGGGTGTAGCATAGCTTTGTCCACAATTTAAGATCTACCCATACCCTGTCTTAGAGGGTGAAGGAGGTTCTCTGGGTAAGTGAGCATAAAGCTCTTAAAAATGTATTCTCAGTCGCAAGATGACAGTCCAGTATTTCGAAGCCCCAAAGTTCGGCCCCGTACTATGCTAAACCCACAGCCCCGTGATCATAAATATGGAGTGGGGCTGCTTCTGGTTTGCTCTGGGAGGTCCAATGCTCTTTACTCAAGACCCCAGTGGTCTGCCTATGCTGAAGAGTCTACTTCGTTACTTGTTCCTTCCAGGCCACATTTTCGGAACGAGTGACATCCAAATAGTCAAAGGCGGTACTCTCTCCAGGAGAACCCCACCCAGTGTCAACTTGCCTTTAAATGATTTGTGGGGATTCAGCATTAGGAGTTTGGTCTTTGAGGTATTAACCTTTAAGCCCATCATTGCACAAAAGGGGTTGAAATAATCTAAAAGCTATTGCAGACCTCTAGGGGTGTTGGAAACTATCAGTATATCTTCAGCAAACAGTTAAGTTGTCACCATGACTCCCCCCAAAGTAGGTGCGTCAGAAGGAATATCAGAAATATACTGAACAACTCCATTTATAAAAAGTGAGAAGAGAGTAGCAGCCTGTACACAGGCATGTTGGATCCCCCTGTCAACTCTAATCAAGTCTGTCAATTGTCCTTGGCTACCCCAGAGGACCCTGGCATAGTTGTCCTCATGGAGACGAACTACCAACTTTTGATTTCAGAGGGGAGGCTCATCTCCTTTAGGATGCACCAGAGCTTGTATCTGGGGATAAGGCCAAACGCAGACTTTAAGTCAATTGATGCTATGTACAAGCTTCCCTGTCCACAGTCTTCCAGGCCAATAAAAGAAAGCGAATAACCTGGTCGAAAGTGCTAGTTTTCTGTCTGAATCCTGCTTGAAAAGGGGACAAGATGTTATTGTCACATATCCAAGTCTGGATCTTCATAAGAGGTGCGCAGGCAAAGACCTTTTGGGCACTATCAATCAGGCTGATGGGCCTGTAGTTGGAGGGCATTGAGGTGGTATTACGGCACCTGCAGCAATTCTGTTGGCTAGTGCCAAAGTATATATTGACCAATTCTCAATGTCACTAAGAAAGACATCACCAGGAAAGCCATCTGGCCTCGGGGCTTTTATCAGACTTTTTATTATACTCAGTGTGCTCAGATTTCTCCCCTGAGGCGGAAAGCAGGGGTTTAGCCTGATTGTTTTAAAACTGTCTAAATTTTTTTTACCTACGTTCTCCACTTCTGGGAAGATTTAAATTCCCTTTTTACTTATATTCCTTTCTGCCCTCGCAGCAACTAGAACCCCTGGTCCACGCGCAGCGATTAACAGGTGACGCGATCGGACACAGGGACGGCCGCCATCTTGGGTTGGTTGGAACAAGGGCAGCGCTCCAGTCTTGTGACGCCTACCGCCCTCCCAGGTACAAAAACAGGCGTTTCTCCTCACGCACACATACTCAGTGTGCTCAGATTTCTCCCCTGAGGCAGAAAGCCGGGGGTTAGCCTGATTGTTTTAAAACTGTCTAAATTGTTTTTACCTACGTTCTCCACTTCTGGGAAGATTCAAATTCCCTTTTTACTTATATTCCTTTCTGCCCTCGCAGCAACTAGAACCCCTGGTCCACGCGCAGCGATTAACAGCTGACGCGATCGGACACAGGGACGGCCGCCATCTTGGGTTGGTTGGAACAAGGGTAGCGCTCCAGTCTTGCGACGCCTACCGCCCTCCTCCAACAGTATATGAATAACAACAGGTCCCGTCCGCGCAGGGGGCGGGCACAGCGGGCGCGACGATGGCACGCCGAAGGCGCGCCAAAGGAAAGCCCGTCTGCGCCCGTCCGCGCCAAGTCCACGACAGGCGCAGCAGGGGCTGGTCAATCGCAATCTGCCTTTCCCCACCAGGTAAGCGAGCTTACCAACTCTACTATGCCTATAGGTTGTCCTTGTAGGATTGATATGGCGAAAATCAGAGGACCATTCTCATGTAGATTCTGTCAGTGGTCCTCACCCTGGGCTTCTATTAAAACACAGTCCCCTCTAAATAATACCCCCGCGACCATATCACATTTTAAAGGGGGGGCTAATAAATTCTCGCTCCATGGGCTGTCACAGTCAAGATCTAAATGATCTTATCGCACAATCAAACTTAGACTGTTTCTTTATAACAGAGACCTGGCTGACAGAGTCCAGCAATCCAGATGTAGCAACTGCCCTTCCACCTGGTTACACTATCTTCCGTCAGGATAGAATGAAAGGTATAGGAGGAGGAGTAGCGATTGTGCTTAAAAGCCATATAAAATGTCACACCTCTACTTTAGGTCCCCTAAAAGGGATTGAAGGTTTGGGCTTTTCCATCAAGCTAAATGATTCATCTTCCTTCTCAGGCGGATTGATCTATCGCCCTCCAGGTAGCCCCTCAGCATTTTTAGACTCACTAAGTGACTCTTTAGGACAATTCTTGATCCGCTATCCACACTTCACACTTTTGGGTGATTTTAATTTACATCTGGAATCCACATCTGATGCACAGGTACTGAATTTCCTCCAAACCTTGGAGATTTTCGACCTCCTTCAAATAGTCACACTGCCCACCCATCAAGCAGGTCACACTCTGGACGGAATATGCACTAATTTCCCTTGTTAGAGACGCAGCCCCCTGTCCCACAGATTTGGTCAGACCACTTTTTGGTCCCATTTCATATCACGCTCACACAGCCCCAATCTCTAGCCAAACTGACTCATACTTCAGGGAACCGTGTTAATTGGACTCGAGTTGAGGCTAAGTTGAAGCTTAATCCCATCGCTACCGCACCTATTCCCACCACGCCTGGTGATGCTGCCCAGGGCTCCAAATGTTTTCATTCATGGATGCGTCAGGAGATCAAGGACAGAGTTCCACAGAATCGCCCTCAAGGCAAAGGGAAAAAAGGGAAGATTAATGCCCCTTGGTTCACAGTTGAGCTAGCAAAAATTCATCTATTGTGCAGAAAAAAGGAACGCAGCTGGCGAAAAACCTATGAGTCGACAGAAAGAAGCTTGTATATTCAGCAGAGAAAAATGTATCTCACGGTGATCAAATTAGCTAAAAAGACCTATTATACCAATGCTATTAATACAGCCAAGCAAAAGCAAAAAACAGTTATTCGCCATTGTCAAGTCTTTCACTCATCCTAGAGCTCTACAATCAGAAATCCCTTCGTCTTTAGAACTCTGCAATCAGATTGCGGACTTCTTTGAAGAAAAAATCTTACTGATAAAAAAGGATTTCCAAGCTCTCTGTCAAGTCCTGTCTGCCACTCCATCGGATTGTGGAAAGAATCTGAAGGCCCGTCTCAGAACTTTCACCCCGGTCACGCTCCTCCAGACCCGGGAGGCAATTATGTCATGTAAATCGGGTGCCCCCTCGGATTCATGTCCACCTAGAATCCTCCACCAATTAATTGAGGTTGTCAATCCTATCATTAACGAGATTGTTAATGCTTCCCTGAGCACAGGCGTTGTGCCTGGCGAATGGAAGCATGCTATCGTGAGACCCCTCATGAAAAAAGCAAACAAATCCCCTACAGACCTTGCTAATCTACGCCCGATTTCACTCCTTCCCGTTCTGGGCAAGATCACTGAACAAATGGTCCATAAAGAATTAAAAAATTATGTAGACACACATCACATTCTTCATCCTCAGCAATCGGGCTTCCGTTCACACCATTCCACGGAATCTGCCCTGATTGAACTCACTGATTCAATAAAGCTATTGCAAGATCAGGGAAATGTAAATGTAAATGTAAATGTATAGGCATTTATATAGCGCACTACTTACCCGTAGGGTCCCAAGGCGCTTCGACCGCTGCGAAACCCTTCCTGGCTTCCCTGAGAGATGGTCCCTTAATGGATATCTCCAGGGTGAGACCAGGCATCCCCAGCGGTCTGGTGGGGCTGTTAGTGAAGATGAGGCAAGCTAATGCCCAGAGTTGCCGAGTGTGATCGCTGATCAGAGTGGGCACTGAGGCGAGAGAATTATCGAGTCCGCTGACCCTGGTCCAGAAACCTGCCGCGCCGGGAATCGAACCCTGGTCCCGGGCCGTCCTCTGCTCTCGGGTCTGCCGCCTCTAACCAGTGAGCCACACTACTTCACTGAAAGAACGCCGTCTTAATCCTACTAGACCTCACGGCGGCGTTCGATACTATCTCCCATTTCATATTGATCAATAGACTTAGGGATATAGGAATCTCGGATGTTGCATTGGATTGGATAATTTCCTTCCTGACAGACAGGTCCCAGACCATCTCCCTGGGCACTTTTCTTTCTAAAGAGAAGAAGGTACATTCTGGAGTTCCCCAGGGCTCAATATTGAGCCCCTTATTGTTCAAGATATACATGGTCCCTCTCATCTCTTTAATTGAGTCATACGGCATATTAGTAACATCATATGCCGATGACACTCAGCTGATTGTTCCCTTGGAGAACAATTCTACAAATGCTGAGTCGAATTTTAAGAAGTGTTTAAAAGATGTCTTCTGCTGGATGGAGCATAACCATCTTAAATGCAACACCAGTAAGACGGAAATTCTGCCCATGGGTAGAAATCCCCAATTCTGTCCCAGCAAATGGTGGCCCGAGAACATCCCTGCGCCACCACAAGTAGTTATATCAGCGAGGAATCTTGGCGTTCTATTCAACGCCGAATTATCTTTTGACCAGCATGTCAGGAATGTTGCAGGTAGCTGCTTTAATATCATTAATTAAACAACAAGGGGTGGTGATGGACAGAGTTTCTGAATTAAGCAGAATACTCTCACCCAGTCAAGAGATCAGGGCTAGATCCAACACCGTTTTTTAGCTCACTGCACCATCCCAGCTTAGAACCTGGCTGTATGCAAATTAGTCTGTTCCTGTCCCAGTGCATGATGGGAACAGGGCAAACCAAACTACAAAGCCAATTCTTTCACTGGGAAGGAAACAAGCTTCCGGGGACCGGTTTCTGGCATTACAGCCGTCTTCGGCCCGGCTTGCTTGAATCCTGATGGTGCAATGAGCAAGGGACTCACATCTGAGTATACCCTTCCACGCTTATGGTGGACAAAATAATTAAACAACAAGGGGTGGTGATGGACAGAGTTTCTGAATTAAGCAGAATACTCTCACCCAGTTAAGAGATCAGGGCTAGATCCAACACCGTTTTTTAGCTCACTGCACCATCCCAGCTTAGAACCTGGCTGTATGCAAATGAGTCTGTTCCTGTCCCAGTGCATGATGGGAACAGGGCAAACCAAACTACAAAGCCAATTCTTTCACTGGGAAGGAAACAAGCTTCCGGGGACCGGTTTCTGGCATTACAGCCGTCTTCGGCCCGGCTTGCTTGAATCCTGATGGTGCAATGAGCAAGGGACTCACATCTGAGTATACCCTTCCACGCTTATGGTGGACAAAATAATTAAACAACAAGGGGTGGTGATGGACAGAGTTTCTGAATTAAGCAGAATACTCTCACCCAGTCAAGAGAACAGGGCTAGATCCAACACCGTTTTTTAGCTCACTGCACCATCCCAGCTTAGAACCTGGCTGTATGCAAATTAGTCTGTTCCTGTCCCAGTGCATGATGGGAACAGGGCAAACTAAACTACAAAGCCAATTCTTTCACTGGGAAGGAAACAAGCTTCCGGGGACCGGTTTCTGGCATTACAGCCGTCTTCGGCCCGGCTTGCTTGAATCCTGATGGTGCAATGAGCAAGGGTAGCTTGTCTCCTTTCTGGTGAAGAATTGGCTTGGTAGTTTAGTCTGCCCTGTTCCCATGATGCACTGGGCCAGGGACAGACTGATTTGCATATAGCCAGGTTCTGAGCTAGGATGGGGCAGTGAGATAAATAACGGTGATGGATCAAGCCCTGATCTTTGGACTGGGTAAGAGTGGTCTGCTTAATTCAGACACTCTGTTCATCACCACCACCTTTTCTGAATCGTTAATATCATTAAGTCATTGAAAAATTTCTTCGACTTTCTTCCCATAGACTCAAGAAAGGCAGTGGCACTGGCCTTAATTCTTGCATGTCTTGACTATTGTAACGGTTTGATGGCAGGCATTAAAAAGAAAAACACTCTCAGCAGCTCTTAAAACCCTTCATTGGTTACCACTCCCTAAAAGAATATTGTTTAAAATCTTAATGCATTCCGTGCATTCAATGGCATTGGCCCGATTTATCTCATCAAACGATTTCCTCACTATAATCCTGTAAGGTCCTTAAGATCCTCAGGTCAGAACCTGATCAAGCCACTAAAATTCAGACTCAAGACCAAAGGAGGCAAGTCTCTGTCTTTTCTATCTGGGAAAGCGTGGAATTCTATTCCTATCCACCTCAGATCTCTAACCCAGGAAAACCAATTTAGAAAACAACTCAAAATGTGGATTTATTCCCTTTCTGACGATTATGTAATATCCTTCATTTAGTTTCTTCTCTGCTTTCGATCTTTTGCACACTTTTGTGGTTAGCGCCAGGATGCTCCTTTCGGAGCGATTGTTTGCGCTTTATAAATATACAAAATATACAAATATATAATATCATTCCTGTTTCGCTCTAAACAAAGCTGTCTTATAGGGCCTCCTAGTTTCTCTCAATTCAACTACATTATTTGCTCAAATTGCAGTGGCCAATTTTGATCCGAGGCTCCTACACTCCTGGTTAAACCAGGAAATCTGTGGCCTTGTATTCTTGGATGTGCCCTGCGAGTGTTGCAGCATTCTAAAGTAAGGAGTCAATTGGTTAATAAGGTAAGTATGACAGGCCCCAAACATAGCCAATCTACCCGTGTGATCAAATAATCTATATACCTCTCTGGTGCTATCCAGGAGATTAAGTTTGATTGATTCTCATTTCCCAGTATTCATAGCTACATGGGCAAATTTCAGACGCCTGTAATCATTAGTTGGGCATACCTCCCTAGTTGTAAGAATAGAGTTTGGGACGCTAAAGCATTTGGCCCAAGGTGATGTCAAATCAAGCTCAAGGGGGTTATGTTCACTGTCGATGGTAGACCCCACTGTCATATCAATCACTCCAGGCCATAGTTTTAAGTCTAACACAAAGTAGTCAATACGACTCAAATGAGTGGTTCTGTTGTAGGTATGTGCCCCTGTTTTATCAGATTTAGTGCGACCATTGTAGGCCCTCAGGTCATACTCAAGAGTTAAGGCATTAAGCTGCAGTGCCATTTGAGTCCATTTTTTATTAGGTGGTAATTCGGGGGGGGAGGGGCACTGCTCATCTTCTTACCCAGTTTCACATAAGTCCTCCTTTTCAAAGGTGACATTGAAGTCACCGGCTACAATTAGTGGTTGCTTTTACACTTCCCTCTTTCATCCTTCCTTCTTCTCTTCCTCATTTCTCCATCCTATCTGCCTGACTACATTTTTTCTTGCTGCCGCCAGACCTTATGTGATCTCCAGAAAAAGAGCTCTAAGAAGCAGCAGTAAAGAGTGACGTAACCTCCACACATCTGATGACCTTCCACTCTACAAGCTTTAGACTGTGCAGAAGGTTTGTGGTTTGACTGAAATTGCGCTATTTTTCTTTTGGGAAAGATTATCCTCAATACATTAGGCCCCAGACAATCATAGTGAGAAACCACTAAACAAGGTTGATCTGTTTATTACAAAATATTACAGTAAAGGCAGTATAGATTGTGGAAGACATATTTTTAATGCAATGTGCCTCTAAGGGCGCATTCTTAGTATCCTGGTGCCAAAGCCTGTAGACAGGTATTTTATTACATAGAAGACCACAAATTGCAATAGTAGGCAAGGGTTTTGGTATTGGCCCCACCCCAGCAATCCCTGGAGGGAAAATATTTCAACTGTGATAACCCTTGCCCCACCGTGTTAATTGTTTTGTCAACTGTAATTGTATAAATATTTGTAATTTTAGGACTGTTATTGCAGTGTGGAACAAAGGGCCACATGTACAATAGTTTTTCGCAGTCACAAATGGGAAATCAGGCCATTTGCGACTGGTAAATTGGGGTGTGGAATGTACAAACACTATTTTGTGCATTGGTAACCTAATACCGACTCGAAAAATTGGGATTGAGACTCGCTATTAGGAAGGGGCATGCTAAAGGCGTCCCTTCCTAATAGCGACTCGCAGTGCCATGTACAAATGTTTTGCCACCAAAATGCAGTCGCAAATATTTGCATTTTACAGACAATGGAAAACTGGTGGTAAACCAGTCACAAATGGGAAAGGGTCCCTAAGAGACCCTTCTGGATTGCAAATGTGGGTGCACATACCATTGCCTGCTCTTAAACAATTAAACAGAAACGTTGTATTTTCCTTTCTGAAACGTATCCCGTTTTTCTTTCAGGAAAATGGGCTGCATTAATAATAAGCTGCTTTATTGAAAACACAGTCACAGACATGGTGGTCAGCTGACCCCAGCAGGCCGCCATCCCTGTGAGTGCTGGTCATTCCCAATGGGTCTCATATTGCGACCTACCTCATTAATGAGGCAGGTCCCTTGCGACCCATTTAGGAATTGCAAACAGTGTCTCAGACACTGTTGTATATTACATTTTGTGAGTCGCAAATAAAGAGTTGCAAAAAAATGCAATTTGCGACTTGCAAAATGGATTAGTCGTACATCAGGCTCTAGATCATTACATCACACAGACTTTACATTCAAGGACGGAACAAGCCATCTTCCTGAACTCGGCAATTTGAATCCAGCAGTGGCGGTTCACCCATGGGAGCAGAGGAGCCCCACCCCCCCTCCCCACACAGCTGCAGAAAGATGGAAAAATAAAATGGTAAAGAAAGGATTTTATTACCATTTTAGTTTTCGTATTTGTGCCGAACTAAGAGGGCTTGCAATGTTCAGCACTCCGTCCATCATCCCCTTTGGTTTAACTAAGAGGGCAGGGCAGGGCCAGTGGGTCATTGCTGCTTATAGGCAGCAATGACTAGTGGTCCTTTCAGTGTGTATTGGGCATGTCGGTTTGGCCGGCCACAATATTACGGCCGAACAGAAATGAGCACTTCAACCTTTCCAACCCGGCTGTCATAGATAGCACTGTTGGAGAGCAGATATAGGCATTCAGTGCTTTTCTGAGCGCTGAAGCAGCCTGCTCCAGCCAATCCTGACACTACTCTCATGCAGCATAAGAGCAGTCTCTGGATTGGATAAGGAGCTGTGAGACCTTGCGCTGGAGGAGTCGGTAGCTGTCTGGAGGAGTCGGAAGCGGGCTGGCGAACATCGAGGACAGGAGTGCTGCAGCTAAAAATGTAAGTGAAACGTTTTTTAAATTATTTCAAAATGTATATTTTTTTGTATATTGTTTAATTTTATCGATGTCGACAAACCATTTTCGTGGGTCATCAACTGCCACTGGTATCCAGAAGTAGCTAGAGAAATTAAAGCCTTGTTTACCAGTTCTTTGCATAGGCGTAAGAACTGTGGGGGACGTGGGGGACATGTCCCCCCCCCAGATTTTGGAGTGAGTGGAACACGGGGGACAAGGGTGGGGGGGACAAGGGGAATAAGAATTTCCCCTCTCCCTTCTGTTTTGCACAGGGCCATTAGCGTGCGAAAGGGCTACATAATGGCCCTGTACTTGACGTGTGATTCACCTGCCTGCAGTCAAGAGGCCACCCACCCTCTGTCCTTTGTTATTCTGTAGTAAGGCTTGGCCAGTCTGGGAAGGGCAGAGAAGGGAGAAAACTCGTGTCTCTTTTCCGTCATTCCCAGAGAAGGCAAGGGCAGTGTCCGCTTCTCCTGCTCAGCCTCTGGTAGCTTTCCTCCTCCCCCCTCTCTCTCTCCTTATTCCTCCATCTCTTTCTGTCGCTGTCTCGCTTATCTTTATGTGTGGATTTCAAAAGACAGCTGTTACATACTCTCTCTTGCCTCTCATTTTCTTTATTTGTTCCCCCGTGAAATGGATCCAAAAATGAGCAGAACACTTTAGCTGGAAATGTCCGAATTTTCTGACAGGGTTCTATTCCACAGTACAACCTTGGGGCTGAGAGAACAAAGTATCAAAATAAGAAAAATTATTAAATAACCAAATAAAGCAATACAGAGTGGTCAGCAGACAGGCCAGATTGTTATTTACACCCATGCACCTTAGCGCTGCTTTACAGAGTTTTCCAGTGAAGCGCTACTTTCTTTTTATCTTCTTTCTTTGAACAACATTGTTTTCCCAGGGGGGGGAAGTGCACCAAGGGACTGCAATACCTGGTTGAGGGGTGGACTGGAAAACGTTTAATATGAGCGTTTTCAACTGTTGTAATTATTTTAGCCTATAAAATGTGTACCACAGCTCTGTGTTGAGGGATTTTGTCTTTTTTAAACCAAACTGCTTATATTTTATAATGATATAAGCAATGGACATTGAAACGGCCCTTCCTAGTCCTGTAGTCATGTCCAAAACTTTTCAGGCACAATCACTTACTGATTTCTGAATAATGAGTTTAAAACATTTAAGGTAACCTTGTTGTTCCTGCTTACATTTTACATGCTTTGCTCATCCTTGCATTCAGTGTTTACTTTTTACAGAGTGTTGTTACTTTTTTTCAAGCAGCATTTTACTCTTGTCCAATGCATAATTTGAATTTAGTCTCAGCACAATTGGGTTGTAGCTGAAGGCAGTGCTAGTTTAACCCAGTGGGGCAGTATGGTGTTCATTGGGGGACAGGATGTGGCACTCTGGCCAGAGCTGCCAAATTTGGAACTGGAGCACCATTTTCAGCCTTCATGACCGGTCCACCAGTCCACACTCTTGACAGAGCTCATTCCGATGCTACACCTTAGAAGGCCCGATAGACCTTAGAAGCCCTGCTGTCTTAGCAGCAGCAGGTGGACCCTAACGGTGGCAAGTGTGGGTTAACCTTGAAGGCCTGTCCACCACAATCCATGCAGTTCATCTCCAGTCTTGCGAGCAGGCATACGAAGAAGCACACACTAGAGCGACAGTGACTCTGTCACTGTGGTCACAAGAGCCTTGAGGCCAGTCCACCTTGTCATTGGTACCTCCATTGGACTTTTTCAGCACTAGTGGTGCAACTTACCAGGGGTTGGTAATGTTGGATTTGCATGCACATTAAACTCAGGGGGTGATTATAATGGTAGTGGGACTGCCACATCACCGCATTGTTGACAGTCCCACCACCATTGATGACTGTATTACTGCCCGCCATATTACAATGGCGGGCGGTTCCCTGGCGGATCGCCACGCACACTTCTCCCTTCCATAGGTAAGGGAGAAGGCTAGGATCCTTGTGTTTTGCAGAAAGCTGAGAAAAGGGTGTATCTGCTCTTCATGAAGGATATACAATGCAGAAAGAGCCAGAATAGCCACTCTGGCCTTTCCTTTGTGGGCTGCAAGCTAATGATGCTTAATTTAAGTTGGTATCTGCAGGTGAGGCCGGTACATTATTTAAACCATCAGACTGTAAAACTGAACAAGAGAACGGCATCAAGAGTTGTTGGCAGAAGGAGGAAGGGAAATATGGAAAACAGAGAATAAGGAGAAAGCAAAGATGAGAAAGAACCTGGAAGAGTGAGATCATGTGGAGGGAGAGTATGTTGGTGGATAAAGGAGGCAGGAGATGAAATCAGATAGACAGCCTTGGTATTCAACAACCCAGCTCCGACACAGATTCACTCCCTACCACCCTTTAATAGTGCTGGCCAAGTCACCATACCTACTCTCTCAGAAGCATTCGATTAGTTATATAGCGCCACTCATACCAGTGCAGGGTGTCAACACTTTACATCATTCACACTACACAGAGGCAGTCAATCATAGGTGTGTAAATCTGTGTATAGGAAATGTTAAATAAAACTACAGGGTGTAGGAGTCACATGTCATCCATACTTGTAGACAGTATTGTTTAAGAGTGCTTGGTCTGGATGTTGGAAAGTGGGTTAATACTAGTAGGGGCAAATGTATATCTGTCCCCGGCAATAAGGGCACTACCTCAATATATAGCTCCATACCAGTCTTTGAAAATTATTCTCATGCTCAACCCTTGCCAGCTTGGCTGTTAGCAGGTATGTAAAGTATTTAAAAACACAAATTCAGTAAATAGTTAAGACACAACACAATAAAAATCCAACACCAATTTATAAAATTAAAAAATATTTTTTTCTTTAAAATGAAAAAAATCCAATGCAGGGAAACGGGAATATGACTTTTAACATTTTTTGCACGATATAGCACATAGAAACGTATATCCCCTTTTGGTACATCTGGTCATGCTGGACCTGCTCAATGTCAAAGTTTCAGGCCGACCACAATGAAGCCCTGCAGGGGCTACTCCTTGCGGTAGGTCTCGGTCAAAGTTTTTACCTTCTGACTTAGAAACTTTTCTGGAGCTTTTCTTCACGGGGTCCGTCGAAGCTCTCAGCCACCCCTGATTCCGTGAAGGTTCGCCAGCTTGTCTTGCAACAAACTCCCAGTCAAACTTATGGAAGTCCAACCTGCGGAGCTATCCAGCGGTACGAGCTAGGGATGCAGGCTGGCACACAGTTGATGGCGGGTGGCTTATTATTATTATTATTATTAAAATTATTTATAACGCGCACTATCACCATCGGTTTCTTGGCGCTCATTGACATATAGCGTTGATCCAGAGTGAGAGGGTTAGTCATAAGCGGCTTGGAAGAGCAGGGTTTTTAAAAGTCTGCGGAAACAGTCATACTTTGGGCAGAGACGGAGAGAAGGAGGTAGGGAGTTCCAGGTGGAGGGGGCCAGGACAGAAAAGCTCAGGCCACCATGCTTTTTTCTTTTGAATCTGGGGACCTCGAGGAGGTTTAGTGATGCTGAGCGAAGAGCTCTGGAAGGGATGTGACGGGACAAGGCCGAAGAGATGAACATGGGGGCTGCATCCGAGAGGGCCTTGAAGGTAGTGCATGCCAGTTTAAAAGTGCAGCGTTTGGAAACAGAGAGCCAATGTAGACTACGGAGGAGGGGAGTGACGTGCTGATGTTTGGGCTGGCGGAAAATCAGGCGAGCAGCCTGATTCTGCACCAGTTGAAGTCGGTGGAGGTGGCATGCAGGAATTCCTGCGTACAGAATGTTGGCGTAGTCAAGCCTGGAGGTGATGAGCGCGATGACAACTTGGGTCAGGGCTTATTTGGTAAGAAACCTGCTGATCTTGAGGATCCGCCTGAGGTGGAAGAAGCAGGCAGAGGTGACCGCGTTGATATGCGGTCTCATTGATAGATCTTCGGAAATGATCACCCCCAGGCTTTTGACTGAGCTCACAGGAGTGGGTGCTGTCCCCAGAGATGTAGGCCAGAAGATGGCATTCCATGGGTGGTTGGGGCCTCCTACCAGGACAAGCTCAGTTTTGGTAGGGTTCAGCTTTAAGTGGCTGTGGTACATCCACTCCGCAATGGTCAGCATGGTGGATTGGAAGTTAATACGGGAGGAGGGGAGGGAATCTATGGGAAAAATTAACTGGAGGTCGTCCGCGTAGTTGAAAATTGTGACCGGGGAGTTACGGAGGGAGGCTAAAAGTGGTTGGAGATACAAATTAAAAAGGAAAGGGGATAGTGCAGAGCCCTGTGGGACACCGCAGGGAAGGGAAGTGTAGGGTGCGGAAAAGGTGGAGAGGTGAACGGACTGTGAGCGCTGGTGAAGGAAGGATCTGAGCCAGTCAAGGGCCACTCCCTGAATCCCGGCGTTATGGACACGGTCGATCAAAATAGTGTGATCGACCGTGTCAAATACCGCCGAGAGATCTAATAGGACAAGGGCTTGAGAGGTGTTTTTGTCAGCACCTTTCCTGAGGGTGTCCATGGCTGCTACTATGACCCCCTCGGTGAAATGGAGGGGTCTGAATCCCGCATGTTGAGGATCTAGGAAGGAGGATTTCTCTATGAAAGAGCTCAAGCAGCGGGTAACGTAGGTCTCCAGGATCTCTCCTAGGTAGGGGAGGAGGGAAATGGGTCTGTAGTTACTAAGTATTGTGGGATCTGCATTGGGTTTCTTTAAGATAGGTAAAACTGCAGCTTGCTTGAAAGAGGATGGGACCTCCCCGGTAGCAAGGGAGTTGTTAAGTAATGCTAGAGGGGGACCTGGGCATGCAAGAAAGGCTTCTTTCAGGACCTGCGGGGGACAGCAATCATTGGGGGATCTCGAGATGACTTTATGAAGGAGGGAGGTGAACTCTTGTAGAGATATAGGTGGGAACTCAGTCAAGATACTGGTGTTTGTAGGGGGAAGAGGAGGAGGAGTAGGAGATGCCGGGGTCGGGATATTATTTTTTATAGTTGTTATTTTTTCTATGAAGTATGAATTGAGCGAATCACAGAGGGTTTGGGTCGGCTGAGGTTGGGGGGTGACTCTATCTGGTAGAGAGAGCTCATTTACGATTGAGAAGATATCTTTCGTTTTGTTATTTGAATTCAAAATTTTTTGTGAAAAATATGCCGTCTTGGCTGCCAATATTGATTGTTTATAAGATTTTAAGGTCTCAGTATAAACAAGTTTGAGCTGAGGATCGTAATGGCGACGCCAGCAGCGTTCGGTTTGCCGCAGGGCAAGTTTGTCCGCTTTAAGTTGGTCCGTAAGCCAACGTTGAGCGTCGTGGGGGCGCTTAGCTTTAATTCTTTTGAGAGGGGCAGCTTTGTCGCAAGCCTGACGCAGCCATTCTTCAAGTTTGTCACCCTGATTCTCTAGTGAGGTCAGCGACGTGGGTGCAGTAGAAGCCAGTGAGTCGTGAAAATCAGGCAGATTGACCCTTTTCCAATTGCGAGCCATAATATTCTTAGTACGGGGGGGAGGACACAAAGTGTGCAGCTGTAAGTGAAAGGAGATGCAATAGTGGTCCGACCAGGAACAAGGGAAGACTGAAGGAGGTGAGATGTTAAGGTTTGATGTCCAGACTTGGTCAAGGATATGACCTTTCAGATGGGTGGGGGTGTGAATATGTTGGGAGAGATTCATGCCTTTTAGAAGGTCTGTAAATTCCACCGACTATTGGCTTTCATGGACATCAGATGGCCAATAATTGAAGTCACCGATAACCACGATATTAGCGTGGTTGATTGCTAGTTGAGCGATGGCGTCGCTGAAGAGTTGGGGAAAGAGAGGCATGGAATCAAGGGGTCTATATACGAGGACACAGACAAAAGACGATTTAGGGGAGCTAAATTTTAGTGCTAGGTATTCTGTTTTAGGGATAGAGGTCATCGTGATCTCGGAAAAGGTATGTTCAGAGCGGATGATAGCCGCCACTCCGCCACCAGTCTTCCCAACGGGCCGGTTGGCGTGCATAATGTAGTATCCCGTAGGGATTGCTGCGAGAATGTCGGGGGCTGAGTCTTCAGTGATCCAGGTTTCTGCTAGGAGAAGGATATCGATGGAGCTCTGATGCAGTAATTGGAAGATCTCAAGCTGATGGCGAATGAGGGAACGGGTGTTAAGGTAGTAGATCGATAGAGAGGTGGTAATCTGAGGAGTTAAGGGGGAGAGGTCATGGAGAGAGACCAGTGCCGTGAAGTCAGATGGAACAAGAATGCCACATGTCTGAGCCGCTTTGCTTGCACGGGCAGGAATGGGTCCTGATGATTTAAGTCTCAGGAGATCGGCGGAGGAATAAGAGTAAAATTGGGCATTACGACAGGGCCCTGGGCCTGGTCGGCCACGGACGGGCGCAGACGGGCTTGACTTGTGCGCGACTTCGGCGCGAAGTCGGCGCTCCCGCTGCGCTCGTCCGCTGCGCTCGTCCGCTGCGCTTCCTCCATGTCGTCATAAATACACTGCAGGTGAGGGAGCACTAACCGCTGACCTGCAAAGGTTGCGTGCAGGGCGGAAGTGCAGTAGTGAGCAAGAAGTGACGCTCTGGAAACTGACCCTCCGCAACAAACGGCACCAAGCCGGGGCGGAACGGGGTCACGAGCGGCTGTCAATGTAAGTAAGATGAATTTTAAAAAAGAAGTTACAATTGCATACACAATTTATAAAATGCTTTTGTCAAAGCGTGCTTTTAAAATCAGCAGCAACGAGTACGATAAACAGCAGCAGCCTCTGTAACCCACTTTAGCAGCGTTGATCGCCGCGTCTGTCAATGGGCGGAGGCACAGAGCAGGAACTAAATACCGAAACAGGCTCGGCAGCACTAGACCGCTGACCTGCAAAGGTTGCGTGCAGGGCGGAAGTGCAGTAGCGAGCAAGAAGTGACGCTCTGGAAACTGACCCTCCACAACAAACGGCGCCAAGCTGGGGCGGAACGGGGCCACGAGCGGCTGTCAATGTAAGTAAGATGAATTTTAAAAAAGAAGTTACAATTGCATACACAATGTATAAAATGCTTTTAGCAGCCTTGATCGCCGCTTCTGTCTGGCTTGGCTCTCATGATTGGCCCGGTCACCTTTTTTAAGTTCAGAGTTAGAAATGTTTGCAGAGCTTTTTCTTGCAGGGTCCCTCAATGCTTTTCCCTAGGCCGTATTTGGTGAGGGTTCGCCAGCTTGGGTTTCTACCTATGCCCGATCAAACTCTGGAAGTCGGACCCCTGGAGCTTTTCAGCCGGAAGAACCTGGGCGGCAGGCCAACTCATGGTTGATGGTTGTCGGCTTGGCTGGCCAGATTGAGTCGGACCCCTTATAGAGCTTCTTACCAAAGTTGCTCCAAACTTCTCCAAACCTCTTGAACTTCTTCCTGAAGTTTTCCAAAGGGTCTCAAAGTGTCCAAAACGTATTCCACGGGTCTGGAATCTCCAAGATGGTCCTTGAAATGGACTTCAGTTACCACAACCCACTTGGACAAAACCCTTTCAAATTCACTGGTAGTTCTCCAGGCTGGGGATTCTTGGTGGGCCAGGTTAGCTCTGTTAACCTTCAGCTTGCAGGGAGTCCACTCTTTAGTCCTTTTGAAGCAATGGAAAAATTAACTGGCCAATATCTCCAATACCAGGGCCTGTATAAGGATCCTCCTTATACCGACAGGACCCCATCCCTAGAATACATAGGAAAAACTTTAGGGGTTCTGATTATATCAAAATATTGCAGATCCTCACTTCCCAGTGCTCCTAGCACAAAAGCCGATTTTGGGAAGCACTATACTACAATGTAGGCAATGAAATGTGCAATTTCACTAAACCCAGGGCATATAACACTCATTTTATAAGGGCCCTCCTTGTAGATACCTGACCTCTAATCCCTAGGACACCTAGGGGAACCCCTGGGGATACCTAATATGCCCCAACATTGTAGTTTATCAATTTGTAAGTGCCCTAAACCCAAAAGTCAAGATTGGGCACAATTTGCATTTTAAAAGCAGTCCTCCAACACGGGTCTGCTTTTAAACTGACCTCAGGCTACAGCAGTGCACACATGCAAGAGCAGGAAGGGGTTCTGGCCTCTAAACCACTATGCCTCAATATATACTAGGGACTCAAAGGTAGTTTCAATCCCCATGCCCTATTATGTACTAGGGCCGTATAGGAGAGTTTCAAGTTTTTATTGTATGATTTGGCTCTCATTGAGGGCCACATAAAATAACATACATATTAACATAACAGAATAAAAAATAATTACATATAGCTACAAAAGAACACAATAGAAATTAGCCGAATAATGCACACATCAGCATCTCCCACTCTCATTAATATATGTCCATAAATTCTTTAAAATAGTTAAAAAGTCTGAAACAAAACATTTCATTAGGGGGGGAATACAGAGCATTACGGAACATTGTTATATTCAGAATTCCCAACTCAAGACAAATCGGTTTTATCCATTTTTTGCGCAATGGACGTAATATCGGGCAAACAAACAATACATGGTTAAGGTCTTGAGCAGCATAATTACATAGCTTACATAAGGGAGACACACCATACCATTTAGCAAGCAATGTATTAAGTGGAAGCAAATTGTGCCGTAGGAGGAACCATACCCTCCGAACACCATGTGGGATATTCCACCCAGTATATTGCTGTGCTTGTTTGGGTATATAAGTTAGGGCCAAGACTTCCCTTTCTTTATACTTCTGTTGATCCCTTATATCCATCTTATAGCACAATTCCCAGGTCCTACTTTTTAGTTTAAACTTTAGTTCATATGGGGAAAGAGAAAATAGCGTACTTTCATCGAGTTCTAATAAAAAAGCAGCTTTTCTGAAGTTTTTTACCAGCTGCGAGAACTCATTGAAATTACCTAAAAGCTCCATTTTTACTAATTCGCGTAGGGTTCCTGGTTTAGCTCTCGCCAGGGATGCTACCCACCTTACCAAAGCTGCTAAACCTTGTGCCCAACAGCTCCGCAGACCAAATTCCAGTCTGCATAGGGATGTGGAACACGCTGAATTAAGAGAGGAAATTTTCCTCAATACCTTTCCCTCCGTTTTTTGCATAAAATCCCATTGTTTTAAATCCACCAATTCCATTCCATAAAGGAGGGTGGAAGGGATCTTTGCGCGAAATACCTCTAAGCAAGACGAGAAATGCCTCTTCCCTGTGGCATTATAAAAGGATCGTAGACCCATTCCATGAGCCATAGCTTTTCTCGTATTATTTTCAATGTGAGGCTTTTCACTAAGATTGGAAGATATTATTTTGCCCAAAAATGGATAAGAGTTGACTACCTCGAGTTTTTCTCCGCTTAATGACCAATTAAAGCTCCTAGATCTGCATTTCTTCTTACCGAAGATGCACATGATCTTGCTTTTAGAGCTATTAATTTTCATGTAGTGTTTATCTGCGAAGTTATTCAGTGTATGAAGACGATTAGCGAGACCTTTAGGGGTCAGATCCAGAACTAATATATCATCTGCATACATTAAAATAGATATGGCAGTCCCTCCTATAGTTGGGGGGAGACCCTCACATTTAGCAACTGTAGTAGGTAAATCGGCCATATACAGGGAAAACAGGGTGGGAGCCAATATACATCCCTGTTTTAAACCATTTCGGGAGGGAATTGCTTGAGTAAGTCCCCTTTCTCCGCCCTGTAACACTCTACACCAGGTATTACAATGTAAAGACTTAACTAAGTCTAATAAATATCTCGGCATACCCAACAGCATCAGTTTTCTCCACAGCGTCGGCCGATCAACCCTATCAAATGCTGCGGAGAAATCTATAAATGCTGCGTATATGCCCCCACCACGAACCCGCACATATTTATCTACGATTACATGTAGCATAGTTAGGTTATCTAAAGTTCCGTGGTCTTTTCGAAACCCTGTCTGCTCCCTAGGAATAATATTATTTGAGAATGCCCAGTCTGTTATTAATATTAGTAGGAGTTTGGCAAAAATTTTTCCTATCGCATCTAATAGCGCAATTAAGCGATAATTCGAGGGATTTTCACGGTCTCCTTTTTTAAAGATTGGAATCAAGATGCTTCCCCGCCAGGACTCAGGTACTGATCGATTTTTAAAGCATGCCTGGAACACTGGAAGAAGAATCCTGCTCCAAGTAGTTATATCTTGCTTAATTATAGACATGGGAACTTCGTCCGGACCCATGGCCCCGGACGAGCGCATGCTCTTAATTGCGGAAGCTATGGTGTCCTCAGTGGGTAATTCCATTGAGTTAGCAATATTACAGTCTGGAACCACAGCCTCATCTTTTGTCTCATCTGCAGCATATAGAGTGAGCACAAATTGAGTCCAGACTTCTTCGGAAATGGCAATCGGCGTAGATGTTTTTACAACACCACATCCTTGCCTAATAATGGACCAAAAGGCTCTCGAATTTTTGCTCCTTGAAGCTTCTCTAAGATTGATCCAAATCATATCCTCTTTGTCTCTTTTGATCTTCGCTCTCAATCTCACCCTCCTTCTCTTTACCAAAGCTAACTGTCTCCGAATCTCTCCTGATCTATTAAGGTACTGCAACCTAACCAATTTATTAATCTCTTTATTTATCTTTAAGAGAGTACTAGGTAAGAAAGATTTCTTTCTAAACCTTCCTCGATTCCTGGCCATTTCAGTAACTTTTTGAATAAGCGTTTCGAGGGACCTAAATTCCCTACCTTGCCAAGAGTCGAGTTCAGTTAGAGATTGAATAAGGATGTTTTGCACATCCTTGTACTGACTGGTACCCCAGTAGCATCTCCCAGATTGGCAATTTATAGAGAAGCCTTTATTCTTTAGGGACCAGCGGTCAGATTCAGGAGGAGTTAGTGAAATAGATAATGTTATAATTTTATGGTCACTCAGCGGAGTGTGAGAGATTACCAGGTCTTTAAGAGAAGAGAACGTATCAAGATCAGTTATAGCGTAGTCCAAAATGGATTCACCACTAATAGAGGCATGTGTATAATTTGCTGGGGAATCGGAGGGCATTCTGCCATTTATGATAATTCCATCCACAGCACTGAGCTCCCCAAGAAGAATCTTACCCCTTTTATTCGTTTTTATTTTATTAGGGAAGAGAGCTTGGGGAATATTAAATACTTCTTCTTTTACCTTGTTTCTAAATATGTCAAGGGAAGTATTGGAGACTTTACAGTTTAAATCCCCCACCAATAATAAATATGGAGGATCATCCCCCTCTAATAACTGTTTTATGTATGTAAACATACGCTTTAAAACTGGGGTAAAAATGTCTTCGGGGGGAATGTAGGCATTTAAGATTATAAACGAAGATCTTTGTACATTATTATCCAGGTTAGAAATAGTTATGGATTGGAATAAATTACTCTCATCCTTGTAATGAGAAAATTGCCATTGAAATGTATTAGATAGCAAACAGGCGATTCCGCCTTTAGCATGGCCCCTTTTAGAAGGCGTTGCAGCAACTTCAAGGATGAAGTAATCATTCCCTCCATAGGGGAGAGTATCACACCATGTTTCTTGAATACAATACACATCTGCATTCAAAGAAAAAAGATAATCAAGTTTCTCCGGACATTTAGACAGACCAGCAGCGTTCCAAGAAACTATTTTTAAACACTGGTTAAAAATATGCAGATGGTCGTGGGTTTCTCGAGGCAGTGTTTGAGAGAACTCCCGGTAACCAATTCCACATCGAAACATCATCAGCTAGAGGCTTTTCAGTACACCCAACTAGAGGAAAGACCTGCGAAACCATTCGTTTGCCTCTGGAGAGCCAAATCTTCAGGTCATTATTCCCGTATAGGAGAGGTCATGTCAATCATGGAGGTACCCTAACCCATAGTGCACCCTAGTGTATGTAGGTGTTTTTACTGTATTTGTAAGTGTCTCTTTTAACATAGCACTGGCCCTGGGCCTGGTTAGTCAGAGGCCAGGGTCAGTCAGAGTCAGGTACCACCAGTACCAGGCAGCAAAAAGTTGGGGAGTGCCCAGGCCACAGATGGCTTTGCAACACTAGAGAAGCACAAACCCAGAATTTAAAACATAACACCATGGTTGGGGGTTCTCTTTAATAATCAGAATTGATTTCCATCCTAATGAACCGTTTTCAAACTTTAGGATAATGAAAGACTGGGTAAAAATCATAACGTTCTAATCTATACCTTGCAGTTTTCATGCAGCTCTTTGATGACGGTTAATAGCTCACTGTTTAGTATTAGGATTTTAACTTATAAACGGCAAATAGCAAAAGAATCTCTCAGACAAAAGCAGTAACTCACTGACCTATTTACATTATATGCATTTTGTGATCTGCGTGGTACACGATCTTTGTAGCGGGCATATTACCCCACTGTGGCTACCTTACCATGAGTCAAAACTTCCAGTACTCAGACCTCTGATCTCTCTCAATAAAGATCATTAATCACTGAAGTAATCTTCACATTTTTATTGTTGCCTGAACATTTCTGGAGACCAGGAATGCAGCAGCAGGTTCTTTTCAAGCCATAATGCACTTACAACCATGACGCCCTCACTCGAAGTCAGCATCCTTTTTTGCTTGGTGCATGAAGATGCAAGATTCATTTACATTTTTTTTTAACATTTGGTCTGATTACTATGTGAATGTAAACAACAATAAAGCATACATGCAAACGGTGACTACATGCCTGCTTTTCCCAATATTTCACTTCAAAACGATGCGAATGTATTTGTTTAACGGGTGGTGATTTGTATAGGGTCAATGGAAAATCCACAAGGTTGTCCCTTTCCCTCCCAGAAGTTTAGTGTCTCCTACGCCCCTGGTTCTTCGTAATTGCATTGTTAGTTATCACAAACAATAGATACGAATGCAGTGGAATTCGGTGATCGAGTGCAATAAATCCCAGCAGTCTACTGCACAAAAATCTGCATGTCAATTTATTTACCGGGTTCTTTTCAGCTATCCGACTGCCAGATGTTTCTGACATACTAATAATTATTGCACCTATGCAAACAGTGGTTTTCAGAGGCACAAGGCCTTAATTATGAATTCTTCACAGTTATATCAACAAAATGATGCGCTTGGGTTCATTATTTACCGGATGTTATAAGTAATCGCAGATACGAGTTGTGCCTTCGCAGGCATCGATTACGAGTCTTACATATTGTTATTTATTGGTTATCACACTAAATATCCCATGAATTGCCTGTCTGGTCGACTTACAAGTGGAATACCGCATGCACTATTTGCCACGTGATCAGTACACATTGTCAGGGTTCTGTTTGCGTTAAATATCGATATGGAAAACACGGATATTAGTAGTTTCAGGAAATATACCCCAGTCAGAAGTGTGATGCGCCGCTGAAAACCATAGGGATATATCTCCCACAAATATATAAGGGCCAAAAGTAGGTGGCAAAAATTCCTAAACGTGTAGGGAATACATTAAGTGGGTAAAAACCAAGGGCCTCATTTATGAAAAGTGACGCATCGCTGCGTCAAAACAGCGATGCGTCACTTTTCATTGCGCCCTCCTTGCGACACCAATGATACGTCATATTTACAGTATGACGCATCATTGCGCAAGGAGGTACAGATACGTCAGTATTTCTGACGTATCTGCATGGTGCAAAAGTGACGCATTTCTGGAGTGTGTCACAAAAGTGAGGCAACTCCAGGAATGTGTCCGGCCTGCGTCAGTCTTACGCCTTCTGTGAGGCAGGCATAAGACATTAACGCATTTGCGTCCTAGAAGTGGCGCAGTGAAATCTTATAGATTTCACTGAGTCACTTCTATGACCTTTTCTTGCATCAGAACGGCCCCCTGCAGACATTATACCTGGCGCAGGTATAATGTAGCGCAGGGGTTTACAAAATGTTGCATCTACCTAGATGCGTCACTTTGTAAATTTGGTGCAACAAGGCACATTTTTTACGCTGCTGGTGCGTCACAAAACTTGACGCACTAGCAGCGTAAAAGGGACGCACGGCCTCATAAATGAGGCCCAAAGCATCTTGGAGCAATACTAAAATGCACAAGAAAGCAATACATGCAGTGGGGGAGAAGAAAACATCTTCTAACAAATCACACACACTTGTGCGGATGTATACACCTCTGAAGAGATACATGCAAAGATGAGACAATCATAGGTTGATTGCATCAGCTAACACTGCCATAGACTCAGCACTGCGAGATCACCACATTGTACTACTGCCAGGGGCGTTTGGGGAGAACCCCCCCCCCCCAAAAAAAAAACATATTCTGTAGTAAATAGTTGGGTACAGGTGCTTTCAGTCGGGAAATGTGCAGTGTCTGTCGGATTTCACCTGGGAATCTCACATTCCTACACTGACAAAACCATAAACACTTTCTCATCTATGTTTTAAAGCCATAAAAAAGGTTGAATAGTTTGAAAAATATTGCTTTTTAAGTACTCCTAACAATACGCACTCCTGTTTCTTTCCATTGCCCCTTAAGCCCCCATGTCATGTACTGCTTCTCATATAATGTGAATAACAAGATGTCCCAGTATGTTTTTTGGGAAATCTGAAGCTCCCCCTAACCCCAGTCATACTGTCCAAGGTACATCCCTGTCTACTTTATATTCCTACAGCAAGCAATGCAGCAGGAGAATGACAACCAAGCCACATAACATCAACAACAAAAGTCACTGCAAACCAACTGTAAAAAGCAGCACACCATAACCATACATTTTGAGCTGCTGTGCCTGGTTCCATGGGTAAACCCATTATTCTATGATTCTCTGGGTAAGCAACATTGATCATACCACACATCACCTACAACGTGTATGGGTACTTGGGGGCATATTTCCAAGAACTTCATGCTGGCGTAGCGTCAATATTTTGACATTACGGAGGCTTTTTTTTATCGCCTTATTTACAAGTTGCCGCTAACTCCAGTTAGAATCAATTTTCCAGCTTAACACCTTAAGTGCTGCCGTCGGCCAACGGTCGTCGCGAGCACTACCTTGCCAGTGCTGCACACGACCGTTGGCCGACGGGCCAGCATTCGTTCTTCGAACGTTCAGCACTGGGCGCTGAACGTTCAACGCTCTTAAGGTGTTAAATGGGAATTTTCAAAATTGACACTTCTGTTAGCGGTAACCAGCACTCCATTGTGAGCGTTCTCAAACTTCACCGGGGATTTCCGTGTTTATCCTCTGGTAAGTGCAGCGCTAACTGGCTAGCTCCCCTCGCAGTGCGAGCAATCCTTGATCGCCTTACTCCCTCTATTCCCAGATCCAACGAGAAGCGAGGCTACCCCGGTTCCAGAAGGAGACCCCAAGCAATACTGCTCGGCTATTCTCCCATGTAACTCCGCCACAGGACCTGGGTAAGTCCACGGACGTGGTCTACAGACCCAATCCACCCAGGCAAACCCTCTTTTAACCAGAACTCCTTCCCTCCCCAGCCCAGACTGAACATATGATTGGCGCCATCCCTGCATCAAGACCTGCCACACAGGTATACTTCAGCCCCTATGTTCTATGGAGTAAACTGCGCATATTTCACCCCCGGGCACCACACAGGCACTCGTTTTGCCATCCTTGTATTTGAACACGTCTGTCATCAGGTTTTTTCACTTAAGGAGTTGTCACTCACGTGTAGACACTCGATGAACCTTTTTTAAAAAAGCATTCACCCCTCCAAATCACGCGTGTTATATTTTGCTCCCTTATGGACCATGTAGCCACTTAGACTCACCAAAAGTCACCAGATACGTTCTGTTCTGTGTTCCTTTGACTTAATTTTCCTAATTTCTTTTTTCCTAGGCTATTGTGTAGAACAGGTTTTAGGCATAATACTTTGTGTCCTGATGATGATTCCCTGTATTTTGGCTATGGAATCGAAACGTCGTCGACCTCTAGTCACACCATACATGAATGTGTATATTTATTGAGATATGCTATTTATGGTGTTGTTGAATTTCTGTCATCGTCATAATTAACAGAAATCGCTCACTTTCTGCCTAAATATCTCTCTCTCCCTTTCCTTTCACCTTGCCAATCTGTAAGCGTGAAGGCACAGGCTTGTGTCTCACTCTTTGTTGAATGTAAGAGAATTTTCGTTGTTTATTATATATAGTAAAAAAATGTTGTGATCACTGTCCGGCTGGACATATCACTCCAAACTAATATAGTTCCATTGTGTCTATATTATTACTTTACTAAAATCTTAACTTTGCATGGGACCACTGTTGTTAGATATAACTTCTGTTAGCTGGGCTTACCGAAAATGAGATGCAAGGTTGACATTCCCATGAAAAAACTGCTGCTAAACACACTACGCAATTTTTACAAAGAATTCCTTGTATGTTGCCAAACCCAAAAAACTGCCTCTAAGTCCAATAAGAGGCATTTTTTAAGCTAAAAAAATACCTGTTTTTAAAATTGGTGCAAGCACTTGGGTCCACATATAAGATGTTTGAGCGCTGGATAGCACTGCAAGGAATATTGCTGTGCTGCCCTGCGCCAAAACAAAAGGTCAGGAATGTGCCCTATCAATAAGATAGGGAGCATTCCTGGGCCTCCTAGATGAAAAGTTTTGCATTGCTCCGGCCAAACAGCCTTGCAACACTTTTCATTGCGCCTTCCATCCGACACCATGGATGCGCCGCAGAGTGCGGCACTCCATGTCGCAATCAATGACAGTTACGTCTGGAATCCTGACGTATCTGTCTGCACTAAAGTCATGCATTGCTGCAGTTGTGTGGCAAGCATGAGGCAATTCCAGCAATGCATGGGGCAGGCCTTTCCCTATGGCACTGTGTTACCCTTACGCCTGTCATTCAGAAGGCGGAAGGTTTTGAGGCAGTAGCATCCTAGAATTGTCGCAGTGCGAACTGATATATTACACTGTGCCATGCTGTTCTGACTGACTTTTTCGGCCCTCCTTTGAGGAAGGATGATTGGAAGTGACTCTAGTCTATTACCATTCTAGTGCAAGGGTTAGAACCATAAACAGGGCCTATCCATAGGGCACAGTAATGCACTTTCGTACCCTTTTCCTTAGATCAGTGCTTATAAACTTATGTTAGGGGATAGATTCATTAGTATTAGTGATAATCCGTCCTTTTGCAAGAGTGTTAGTATACCTTCTATGGAGTTATGCTTATTTCGGGCCTTGTAGGCCTCAAACGGGAGAGACTCCATCTTGCTTTCTGCCCCGGCAGCTTGAGATGCTTCTAGGTCAAGTGTAATGTTTTAGTTTCGAAGTGTTGTTCGCTTGGAGAGAACCGGCTCAGGCTGGCCCTTATCGAAAGACTGTATTTTTCTCCACTCCGAAGACACAACATCAGGCCGGCCGGCTGGGAACGTGTCCTTGGTACGGGGAGGTACAAGAATTTGGTGGGCGGCAGGTTACTGGCCGTAACTTTCCATGAAAGGATAAGCTTCCATATTAGCGAAAGCATGAGGCAGTGAGTTAGTCAGTCTGTAGGCGGCAGCTAGCCGTTAGTATCAATGCTATTAATTATTTCCAGGCAGACAGTCGCCATTTTGAAGTCCGAGAAAGATTGAGAAGCTGATACTCTCTTAGAAAGATTGAAGTTATTTTAGTTGGAGCAGCTGGCGAGCTTTGACCCATACGATCAGAGCATTTTGAATGAAGCAGTTAATCAGAAGAACGAATACCAGAGTGACTGAAACTAAATTATAAGATCGAAGCCGAGAAGTGAGATGGTCCGTGATTGAGAGGAGAGAGGAGTAGTGCAGAACAGCCAGAGAGAAAGCAGCTAATGAAAGGAAGGTTCCAGTGACTTGGAGGGAAGCAGAGAAGACAGAGCATAGCGGTGCAGACGTGTATCCGTGACTGCCAAGGTGTGACTTTAAGACGAGCCAAGGCACAGACGAGAAGGGAACCTAGATGACTGCCGAACCCCGACTTCCCGTTAATAAGGTGATATCTGCCCATATTCTATAGTGTGCACATTCTAACCTTTCACTTTCCTTTGCAGGATATATGTCATAGTATTGCATTGTTCTTTTTATGATCATTGTAATAAAGATACCCCAGTTCTTAGTGAACCAGCATGTGCCTCGTATTCTTGTTCAATCAGGGTAAACTGCTCTTCTAGTCAGGCATTGTTTTCATGAACGGATGTAATTCCCGGTCTGGTAAGTAGTGACTGAGCAATGAGGGAGAGAGGGGCCCCTTAGGGTGAAGAATAGATTGCAAATTCTTTAATTTGGTAAGTTGTTGTATAATTCATCATATTGTAGTATCATATCCCGAGTAGCCAATGAGAGATTCCTTCCAAGGGTATCCATAGGAAAGTGGTCATCGTTGGTAAGCGGCGTTAATGAGAACACCAGGCGGGAAACTGGTGCATAGGTCCGCCGGATTGTGGACCGGGTTGTGAGTGAGAGAACACCACGGAGGAGACTGGTGCATAGGTTCGCCGGATTGTGGACCGGGTTGTGAGTGAGAGAACACCAGGGAGGACACTGGTGTGTAGGCACGCAGGATTGCGGAGGTGCCGAGCGAGCACTGACTGTGGTCAGTGTGTAATGGTAACTAATCAGAACTGCCCTAGGGTAGACTAGTCTGGGTCTAAGTCGCCGCAAGACTAACCGGTATGAGTGGGATATTGTAGAAAACCTATGCATGCATATTGCTAATTCCCCATCCTTAGGTACAAAACATATACATACCCATTGTAAATACGTCCTAAGGAGGAAGGTGATTACGTTCCGGCTGGGTTGGAGGTACTCTGAGGAGCTGATCCTATCTGGTCCGAGAATCCAGTCGTTACATCTGGCGTCACGAACTGTTTACGAAGCCTGTGTGCGCTGTATTGCTTTCATCTTGTTGGTTTGCGCTTGGCTCGTACGTGGTTTATTTTGTATATTTCTTGTTTATAATTGTATATATCTTTTTGGTGTGTCAAAATGTTTTCACGCAAATCAAAATCTACTTTTAAATTGCCTGTTGAAATTCCCGGCTGGGAATCTACGCCTTACGAGGCCTTGGCCCGTGAGTGGGCCGACTCTACTGGTTTGAGTGAGAATTGGACTTCTTGTTTAGAGCTGGCGGAGCCGGCTGATGTGGTTTCTTGCTTGCAGAAAGCGCCAGTAGTGAAGGGTGAGGAGCTTCCTATTTTAGGACGCAGAGGTTGGATTGTTTTGACTGCATACAGAATTCATCATGAAAAATTCGTGAAATTACAGCAACGTTTTGGGGATGTGGAGGAAAAGTTTGTTGAGGTGCAAAATGCGCATACTCTTTTGCGATGTCAAAATAAATTACTTGCCGATAAACTTGACACTTATCAGACTATTGCCGAAAGGGCTGCTGTTCGCATTGCGAAATATAAGTATAGACACCGTCGCGGTCGTGTTTCTAAACGGAAAGTGCGTCTGGTCGTGGCGAAAGCCGGACTGGATTGGAACCCCGATGAATGGAATGGTAATATCTGGGACTCAAATGATTCTGGTTCCTCGGCTGAGGAGTCTGATAGGCGCGAGTCTTCTCGCTCCGGACGTGACTGTAAGTCTACTTCTTGTGATACAAATGATGATTCTGGCGACCGTGGTCGCTTTTCCCGTTCTGATGACGTTTCTCGTCCTGATTGTTCCTCTAAATCTATGGATCGGGCGTCTTCGGATGCTCATCCGGAGGTTTCTGTGCACCCAGTTTTTCGACGCAAATTACAACAGGCTCCTGGTAATCCGAATGGTATTCCTTTGGATAGCTTGGAAGACTTTACTCAACAGGAAGTTAGTGACATTTTGCAACGATTTCGACAACGGCCTGGTGAGGCTTTGCTTACGTGGATGGTGCGCCTTTATGAATTGGGCGCTGCAGGTATCATGTTAGATGCAGGAGATGCCTTGAAATTTTGCTCTTTGAGTTCCGATTCTACTGTACAAGATCATTTTCGTAATTTTAATGGTGCCGGTCAGACTAGTCTACTCCAGTTAGCAACTGATGGCTGTAACCATAAATATCCTACTGAATCTGACTGGCCTGTCAATGACAAGCCGTGGTACACTCTGAGCGATGCGGCGCAGCGATTGAAAGAGGAGGTGATGAAAACTGCGATTTTTCTCAGTACTGCTGACAGGTTGTTGGATGGTTTATTGACATCTTCTGTGCAAGATCGCATTATCCGTTCTTCTCCTGTTGCTTATAAGCAGGTTATGATGACTTTGTTGATCAATCAAACTGGCAATGCTTTGTCAATGGTGCTTGAATCTGTCCGTCAGCTTGGTGAGTTGGGTGACTGGTTTAAACCTGAGAGACAATCTCAACCGGAGGGTCGTACTGCTGGAGATTATAAATTCTCTAGACGTGATATGTTTCTTGCGCTGTTGGCTGATGGTGTGAAAAAGGAGGACATTGACGGTGAGCCTAATAATCGCTTATGGGACATGTTTTGCAAGCGTGGTTTGGATCGGAAGGAGGGTGCCCGTCGTGTGCGAAAGAATGATTGTGATCGTGGATATTCTGATGACAGTGGGGATGAGAGGCGACATGATGATTTTGATCGTCGTGGTGATCGACGGCGTGAGCGTGATGTGTCCCCTCGCCATGAACAAGAGAGGGGGCGAGAGGGGGAAAGAGAAAGGGGGAGAGATGATCGTGTCTACAACAGATATAGAGATGAAAGGGATCAGTCCCCTGAGTTGAGGAGAAGAGAGGATCGATACAGACTGTCCGATCGAAACTCACAGTACCATGACAGGAATCCATTTCGTAACGGAGATGGATATGAGCAGGATGTTTTGATACCCAAAAAACATGAGAGTATTTATCCTGATTTGTCCTGGTTGACGGAACACAGTAAGAATGACTAGGAAATAGGTCAAGCTCCAGTACGCAGGTGGGCTCACAAAGACAATAGACCCTATGTAGATATCGGAATTTTTTGGAAACATCGTAATATCCAAAGGGCCCGAGCATTGGTAGATACAGGAGCGGAGGCCACTCTTATTCATGGGAAATCAAAGAAATTCAAAGGCCAATTTTTCACAATTACTGGTTTAGGTGGAAAGGAAACTCCCGCAGTGCAAACTACACTTGAAATGAAAATAGGCAGAATTCCCCGAAAAGAATATTCTGTATTAATTGTACCACTTTTGGAATATATAATCGGAATTGACATTTTAAAAGGAATGACTTTGCATTTAGATGACGGCTGTTATCAATTTGGAACTAAACATTATATATCGTCCAGACCCGTACGGGTTGGTCGTTTACGGATGCCCCCCATAAAAATCCTTCAGGCTACAAAAGTTGTTTCTCAGAAGCAATATCGTATTCCGGGTGGCCATGAAGAAATTAGTGCCACTATTCAGGATTTAGTTGATGCAGGAGTTATAACTCCGGTTACTTCTGCTTGGAATAATCCCGTTTGGCCTGTGCGCAAGAGTGATAATTCTTGGCGCATGACTGTTGATTATCGCGAGCTGAACAAACATACACCTCCTTTGACTGTTGCAGTACCGGATATCATTACTTTAATTGAAAGAATCCAAAAGCATCCAGGTACATGGTATGCATCCATTCATATTGCTAATGCTTTCTTTTCAATTCAGATTGCCCCCGAGTGTCAGGAACAATTCAGTTTTACTTGGCATGGACGTCAAATGACGTTTAGAAGTCTTCCTCAAGGCTATGTACACAGTCCTACGATCTGTCACCGGCTGGTGGCAGAACATTTGTCTGAAGTAACTGAACACCCGCAAATTCAGGTATGTCATTATATTGACGACATTTTGATTCAAGGTGAAACACAAGATCAAGTTCAGACCCAATTAGATCAAATCCTTGAGTGCTTACGTGAAAAAGGTTGGGAAATTAATCCTGATAAATTACAAGGTCCATCCCAAAGTGTAAAGTTTTTAGGCATCAATTGGCATGAAGGTCACAGAGAGGTGATCCCGCAGGTTAAACAAAAAGTTTTAGACTTTGCAGTCCCAAGAAATCGGAAAGAAGCCCAGAGCTTCATTGGCCTGTTTGGTTTTTGGCGTCAGCATATTCCACACTTGAGTCAAACATTAGCCCCTTTGTATCGAGTCACTCGTAAAAAGAATGTGTTTGAATGGGATGAACCACAGCAAAATGCGTTTAATATGGCAAAAGAAGCGATTCAGTATGCTTTGGATTTGTGGCCTGTGTGCGAGGGTGATGTGGATTTGAATGTGTCCATGCAAGGTCTTTATGCAAATTGGAGTCTGTGGCAGAAACAAGGCAGACAAAAAGTACCATTAGGTTTTTGGACCAAAAAGTTACCTGAGGCTGGTGAGCGTTATACACCTTTTGAGAAACAGTTGCTTGCGTGCTATTGGGCTCTGGTGGATACCAAACAATTGACTTTGGGTCATGATGTGATTTTGAGACCTGAAATTCCTATCATGCAGTGGGTTTTGAGTTCGCTAAAAACTCATCGAATTGGACATGCTCAAGAGGCGAGTGTGATTAAGTGGAAATGGTATATTCAAGACAGGGCACGTGTGGGTCCGAAAGGTGTAGCATCTTTACATGAGCAAGTGGCGCAGGCGCCATCGATTGAGACTGGAAGTGATTGCTCCGTACCTGTAGTGCAGGAATCTCCTGTTAAGTGGGGTAAGCCATTTGATGATTTGTCCGTGGAGGACAGAAAACATGTGTGGTTTACGGATGGTTCAGCAAGGTTCCTAGGAGAGAAGCGGCATTGGAAGGCAGTGTCCTATAACCCGATCACACAGAGATTGTTGAGTACAACCGGTGAAGGTAAGAGTAGTCAATTCGCTGAATTATATGCAGTTTACCAAGTTTTGAAGCAGGAATTGCCTGGCACATGTCATATTTTTACTGATTCCTGGTCCACTGCTAATGGGCTGGCGGTTTGGTTACCAACTTGGCATTCTCATAATTGGGAATTGCATTCAAAAGAACTGTGGGGAAAAGAATTATGGCAAGAAATTTGGGAAATGCTCCCACAGAGTACTGTGACAATCTTTCATGTGGATGCTCATACCCCAATAGACTCCCTTGACAAATTCTTTCATAACATTGCAGATGAGAAATCTAAAATTGCTGAGGCAGTGGTGGACATGCAAGATTCTGATTTGGTGGGATTGGCGAAATGGGCCCACCAGAAAGCAGGACATTTTGGAGAGAGAGCCACTAGCAGGTGGGCTGCCGATCGAGGAATTTATATTCCTTTAAATTACATTAAAGATACCATTTTGCATTGTCCCATCTGTCAACATTCTAGACAATGAACAGTACCCCAAATTGTTAAAGGTCATTTACATCGAGGAAAATTGCCCGCTCAAATTTGGCAGATTGATTATATTGGTCCGCTACCTATGAGCAAAAATTGCCAATATGTTTGTACGATTGTTGACACTTACAGTGGACTTTTAGTGGCCTTTCCTTGCAAACAAGCTACCCAAGTGAATACCATTAAAACATTGGAATTGATTATACTTTATTATGGCGTCCCATTTCAAATTCAATCTGCCAATGCATCCCACTTTCGTGGAAGATTGGTACAGGAATTTTGTCTGGAAAATAATATTGAGTGGGTGTTTCATATACCATATTATCCACAGGCATCAGGCCTTATTGAAAGAATGAATGGTTTGCTTAAAGAACAATTGCGAAAATTGACTGACAACAAGTATAAAAATTGGAGAGATTATTTGTTTCAAGCATTATTAATTCTGAACAATCGTCCCTTTTTGAATGCTGAATCCCCTTTAATGCATTTGTTTCCCCCAAGTATCGATGCGAAACCCAACACCATTGGAAATACTGTAATGTACTGGAAATTTCCCCCGGAGCCCTGGCTCCATGCAGAGCAACCCCAGGTTCCACAGGCTTGGATCTGCATGCAATGAATGACACTGTAATTAAGAGTAAAGATCGAGCCATTCTTGAAACCGGTGTTGGTGTCTGTATACCAACCGGAAATTTTGGACTGATTGCCCCTAGATCGGGCCTGGCTTTAAAAGGCATTCAAGTACTCGGAGGAGTCATTGACAGTGATTATCAGGGAGAGATTAAGGTTCTCCTGCTGAATAGCAGTGAGGTTGATTTATCGATTCAAAAGACTGACCGAGTTGCTCAATTGCTAATTATGCCTATTTTCAGTGGTGAGATTCAGAAAGGCACTGCCCTAACGTTGCTAACTGTGCGAGGCCAGAAAGGCTTTGGCTCTACTGATAACCCTGGAGCGAGAATATGGGTGCAATCGCCTAAAAATCCCCCTGAACAAGCTGAAGTTGTTGCAACCGGTCATGATAATACGATCCTTGTTTTGAGACCAGGGAAAGATAGCTGGGAAGCTGTCCCGGCGGACAAATGTTACTTACGAGAATGAATAATGCCTGTATTTGATTTTCTTTCAGATCATTCTCTGGACTGCTGCTGCAGGATGTGCCGGCGTTGGACTCCTTTTGGTCTGCTACGTCGGGAGAGGAGAGAACCCACGGACTTTGGTTGATTGGAGAACCCGAGTACTGCGTTCCTTCGCTGCGTGGGATTCATCATCGAACTTTTGGACAACTTTAGATAAACAAGTTACCAATTCCCCTCATTTTTGCTTGACACCGATGCGTTCAGTAACTGACATTCTAGCGACCTGTTTGGTTGCTGTCCCCGCCTCCCTAGAGACTTCTAAAGCATATCTTTAATATATCAAATGCCCGACCCAATATCATTCTAGGCGATTTTGCAGTGCATGAATATTGTCCCTTATGTACTATCCTTTCGGATTCAATGCCCCCAATTCATTCCCAAATTACCACCTATAATATCACCCAGGGTAACTTGTGTTTCTTTCTTACTTGTGATCCTAATGCTATTACTGAATGTGTAAAGTTGAAACTCAAAGCATCAATCACTTTTTCGACTCATGAACGCACTTTGTGCTCCCGGAGACCTCCGAAATCATGTACTTCTGTTAAAAATAATATGACTTGTAAAAGCATAGTAGTTGCTCCTAGCCACTACCGTTCAATGTTGCTACCTTCTGGTTGGTTGTTTTCATGTGGCAACACTTCTTGGCCCTATATTCCCGCAAATATTTCCGGAGGCCCATGTGCCATCACTAGATTGAGTTTGCTAATCTTTTCCTCACATCCTAATACCTATTCCCGTATAGTTCGTGATGCTATGATGTTACACGAGGACTGTGATTCTTCCCTACATCTTTATTCCAAGTCCGAATATCTTAGTTTGGCTATTTCCATTATTGGTGTCCCCGCATTGGCTGTTTATAACGCCAAGTCCATCGGGAAAATGGCCTGTTGGATGGTCAAATCAATTAATAAAACTTCTACAATTTTATCGGATATGTTATTAGATGCCCAGGGTGAACGCCGATCTATCTTGCAAAATCGTGCGGCCATTGATTACCTTTTGTAAAACATGGACATGATTGTTCTGATTTCGAAGGCCTTTGTTGTTTCAACCTGTCTGACCACACTAAATCTATTCAGGCTCATATTGACAAACTTCATGACTTGACTGAGGAGGTTAGAAAACACATTGACCAGGGTTGGTTTGATTTGGCTCTTCAATTGGTTACCTGACTTACATTCCCTGCGACAGATATTAGGGGGTATTGTGATTTTTATTAGTATTTCAGTGGCTATTTGCTGCTTTATTCAGTGCATCCCTTCCCTACTCCAATATTGTAGATTCGGCATGAAGAATAGATCAGTTAGTTTTGTTTCCTATTATTCTTCCACAGATGTTAGTTCCATATAACGAATGATTAATAGACTAAAGTCAAGGGTGAAGTGTTCTGACCGACTTTTTCGGCCCTCCTTTGAGGAAGGATGATTGGAAGTGACTCTAGTCTATTACCATTCTAGTGCAAGGGTTAGAACCATAAACAGGGCCTATCCATAGGGCACAGTAATGCACTTTCGTACCCTTTTCCTTAGATCAGGGCTTATAAACTTATGTTAGGGGATAGATTCATTAGTATTAGTGATAATCCGTCCTTTTGCAAGAGTGTTAGTATACCTTCTATGGAGTTATGCTTATTTCGGGCCTTGTAGGCCTCAAACGGGAGAGACTCCATCTTGCTTTCTGCCCCGGCAGCATGAGATGCTTCTAGGTCAAGTGTAATGTTTTAGTTTCGAAGTGTTGTTCGCTTGGAGAGAACCGGCTCAGGCTGGCCCTTATCGAAAGACTGTATTTTTCTCCACTCCGAAGACACAACATCAGGCCGGCCGGCTGGGAACGTGTCCTTGGTACGGGGAGGTACAAGAATTTGGTGGGCGGCAGGTTACTGGCCGTAACTTTCCATGAAAGGATAAGCTTCCATATTAGCGAAAACATGAGGCAGTGAGTTAGTCAGTCTGTAGGCGGCAGCTAGCCGTTAGCATCAATGCTATTAATTATTTCCAGGCAGACAGTCGCCATTTTGAAGTCCGAGAAAGATCGAGAAGCTGATACTCTCTTAGAAAGATTGAAGTTATTTTAGTTGGAGCAGCTGGCGAGCTTTGACCCATACGATCAGAGCATTTTGAATGAAGCAGTTAATCAGAAGAACGAATACCAGAGTGACTGAAACTAAATTATAAGATCGAAGCCGAGAAGTGGAGATGGTCCGTGATTGAGAGGAGAGAGGAGTAGTTTACATGAGCCCCCTCGCAGCCATCGCACACCAACATAACCTCAACATCATCTCCTACGCCGACGACACTCAACTGATCCTATCACTCACCAGAGACCCTAACACGGCCAAAACCAACGTACACGAAGTAATGAAAGAAGTAGCCGAATCGATGAAGCACAGCCGTCTGAAACTGAACTCAGACAAAACAGAAGTCCTCATCTTAGGCACCTCCCCCTCCGCCTGGGACGACTCTTGGTGGCCAGAGGCCCTTGGAAAAGCACCCATCCCGACGGACCACGCACGGAACCTGGGCGTCATCCTGGATTCCTCACTCTCGATGAACAGACAAGTCAACGCCGTTTCTTCATCTTGCTTCAACATTCTTCGCATGCTCAAAAAAACATTTCGCTGGATCCCCACCGAAACTAGAAAAACAGTCACCCACGCTCTGGTCACAAGCCGACTGGACTACGGAAA
This sequence comes from Lissotriton vulgaris, assembly GCF_964263255.1. Classification (NCBI taxonomy): domain Eukaryota; kingdom Metazoa; phylum Chordata; class Amphibia; order Caudata; family Salamandridae; genus Lissotriton; species Lissotriton vulgaris. Next base: position 895,051,552 of record NC_141696.1, read on the forward strand.
CACCCTCTACGCCGGCACCACCGCAAAACTCCAGAAAAAACTACAACGCATCCAGAACGCCTCAGCCAGGCTCATATTAGACATCCCGCGTAAAGAACACATCTCTGATCACCTGAAAAACCTCCACTGGCTCCCCGTCAATAAGAGGATCACTTTCCGGCTCCTAACCCACGCACACAAAGCACTCTACGAAATCGGACCCGAATGCCTCAACACACGACTATCCTTCTACACCCCCTCCCGCCAGCTACGATCCTCCAACCAAGCCCTTGCCACTGTACCCCGCATCAACTAAACCACCATGGGAGGTAGATCCTTCTCCTACCTAGCAGCTAAAACTTGGAACTCACTTCCCACTCACCTTCGCCTTACTCAGAACCACCTAGCATTCAGAAAACATCTCAAAACGTGGATTTTCGACAAGTGACTCCCCACCCTTTTCAAGCGCCTTGAGACCCTCTGGGTATGTAGCGCGCTATATAAATCTTTTGACTTTACTTGACTTGAGTGCAGAACAGCCAGAGAGAAAGCAGCTAATGAAAGGAAGGTTCCAGTGACTTGGAGGGAAGCAGAGAAGACAGAGCATAGCGGTGCAGACGTGTATCCGTGACTGCCAAGGTGTGACTTTAAGACGAGCCAAGGCACAGACGAGAAGGGAACCTAGATGACTGCCGAACCCCGACTTCCCGTTAATAAGGTGATATCTGCCCATATTCTATAGTGTGCACATTCTAACCTTTCACTTTCCTTTGCAGGATATATGTCATAGTATTGTATTGTTCTTTTTATGATCATTGTAATAAAGATACCCCAGTTCTTAGTGAACCTGCATGTGCCTCGTATTCTTGTTCAATCAGGGTAAACTGCTCTTCTAGTCAGGCATTGTTTTCATGAATGGATGTAATTCCCGGTCTGGTAAGTAGTGACTGAGCAATGAGGGAGAGAGGGGCCCCTTAGGGTGAAGAATAGATTGCACATTCTTTAATTTGGTAAGTTGTTGTATAATTCATCATATTGTAGTATCATATCCCGAGTAGCCAATGAGAGATTCCTTCCAAGGGTATCCATAGGAAAGTGGTCGTCGTTGGTAAGCGGCGTTAATGAGAACACCAGGCGGGAAACTGGTGCATAGGTCCGCCGGATTGTGGACCGGGTTGTGAGTGAGAGAACACCAGGGAGGAGACTGGTGCATAGGTCCGCCGGATTGTGGACCGGGTTGTGAGTGGGAGAACACCAGGGAGGACACTGGTGTGTAGGCACGTAGGATTGCGGAGGTGCCAAGCGAGCACTGACTGTGGTCAGTGTGTAATGGTAACTAATCAGAACTGCCCTAGGGTAGACTAGTCTGGGCCTAAGTTGCCGCGAGACTAACCGGTATGAGTGGGATATTGTAGAAAACCTATGCATGTATATTGCTAATTCCCCATCCTTAGGTACAAAACATATACATACCCATTGTAAATACGTCCTAAGGAGGAAGGTGATTACGTTCCGGCTGGGTTGGAGGTACTCTGAGGAGCTGATCCTATCTGGTCCGAGAATCCGGTTGTTACACATGCCTACGAGGCTTTGTTGCATGGGAATGCACACCCTGCATACGTCATACCTGACAAAGGTGTAATGTGGCATAGGGCTTTACAAGGTCACGCATATTCCGAGATGTGTCACTTTGTAAATATGGCGCAACATGGTGCAAAATTCACGCAGCAAGTACGTCAGGAAAATGACACACCGGCGTTAAACTGTCGTAAGGGGCTCATGAATAAACCCCCTATATTTGTATCCTACTTTGACGCAAAATTGCTGCCATGCACCAATGCAGGCACCCTTGCACCATTGTGCATGGGGGACTGTATTGCGGAGTTGATTGATGTTGTGCAGGGAGGGACCCCTACCTGCACACAACCTATCAATCAAGGGTTTTCCTCTTACTCTGTGTGCTACAGAATGCTGCACACATGGAAAAAGTGGAAAAAAGAGGAGAAATGAAAACATTTATCCTCGTAGCACCTCCCAAACGTCACTCTTGGTGTGGTATTAGATTCTGATGCATTCCGAAGGTTTACATTTTCTCGTAAACCTGGGAACGTGATTCCATTGGTTTGGCGTGGGAATGCCCATAGCAACACCCATTGAACTAGTGGTGACTCCTCCGCTATGGCGGAGGTGCATCACCCCCTGCTTTCAAGCAGTGCGAGAAGTAGAAACATACAATAATAACTACTTTCAGTTATTATCATTTTATGTTTGTGCTGCTTTGTGGGCGAGCAGGGCTGCTCTGCTTTCGGAGCAAGGCAGGGTAGAAGTGGTTTGCCCACTCCTAATTGTGCAATGACTGTTTGATCTGCCCTCTTGGGTCACCCACACCAGTCATGCGCACATTTTCCGCGTTTTCCATGCCAGTAATATTACAGCCTACATGGAGAACATGCCCAGGACCCCATTACCTGGTTGAGCATCGAACCAGCATGGTCAAAACTAATCACAGCTCTGCATTGGAGCATTATGATTGCTCAGTGGGGCCTGTCTGTGCTTCCTGTCCCTCGAGGAGAGCAGCAGCAGAGACGCGGGACCCAGCAGCAAGCTAAGTTATGTATATTTTTTATGTATTTTTTACGATGCACACCCGCCTACAATCATGATCCCCCTCTGCAACCCTTGGCAACCCCCCTGGAACACCCTGCACCTGCTCCTGCCCTGGCATCCACGGGCTATGCCGGCCGCCACTGCATGGGATACCCCTTTCACACTGTATAATGTGTGGAAGGGGCACATATTCACAAGTCCATGAAAAGCCACATGAAGTGGCTTTGAGTGGCCTTGTAAACATGCTGTGCACATTGCACAGCCTGAATGTCAAACATGTCACAGTGTTGCAAGAGTGCAGCTAGAGCCTCTTTAATTAGGCGCTTGGATAATCAACGAAATCCCACAATTAATCCTTGGCAAGGTCAACAACACCATGGCCCTCCTGGATCACTGACAGAAAATCGACAGACAGAGTTTCGAGCTACAGGAATATTGAGTCTACAATATCAATGGAGAGAATATCAACAGCATTTCTCTACAATAGTATGTACAAAAATATCGAAACCAAAATATCGTTGCTTAAAGTATTGTTGTTTAAAATATCGTTTTTTAAATATACTAAAAATAATTCAGTAATAAATATAATTAATTAAAACATAGTTAGAATTATTCAAACATGTTAAAAAGTGATAAATGATGAATGTAATATAAAATGAAATTAAACATACATTTAAAAAACTATATAAATTAATAATATTAATATATGATAATTTTATTTAAATTATAAAATGTTAGAAACAAAAGAATAGGTATAAACACACACACACACATATATATATATATATATATGTATATATGTGTATATATATATATATATATATATATTCACAGAAAAAAACATAGGTTATAGACCATATATAGTTAGGAATTTGCATTTACAAAACCTTGAAAATTCACTGAAAAAACCATAGGTTATAGACCATATATAGTTAGGGATTAGCATTTAAAAAACCTTATTTTATTTGCACAAAACCATTGAAATTCCATATATAGTTAGTTGCACTAACTATATATCGCGGACCCGCAATCCACTGCTAATGATGTCACATATTACATCATTCATGACATGGTCAGTGACATCACTGATGACATCACTGATGACATCTCAAATGACATCACTGATGACATCACTGATGACAACACCCAGTGACTGTATGTTTCTGTAAAGTTAAAATATGTCTTACATATTGAAGAATGAGTGGATGTATAAGTGTCTGGATGAAGGATTTAGTAGGTGCATGACTGACTGTATGAGAGAATGATTAAATGTGTCTCACTGAGTGTATGGGTTAGTGATTAAAGTGTCTTAATTTGGCAATCATTATTTATGTTGTTCTGTAAACTGCTGCATGTTTAAATCAGTAGCTATATCAGTAACTATATGGGTTATTGAATGGTTGCCCAAGTATTTGTATGGGAGACTGAGTATGTGTGTGGGTGGCTGGGAGGTGTATAACTCTGTGCATAGATGTGTGAGCAGTTGATTCCCTAGGTGTATGGGTTCAAAAGTGCATGTCGAAACAGCTGTATGGACAGTTGACTGTGTGCATGAGTATATTGGTGAGTGAATGGATATCTCAGTGCTACATGTCAAAGTAAGTACATATGTAAAACACACTCCATGTGAGAGTTGACATATATAAATAACTGAACATAAGAGCCAGTGAATGTGTGAGTTGCTGTATGAATCATTGTGAACTTGTATCAAGGATTGTAAATATGTGTTACTATATGTTTGAATAAGTAAGGTGTGTATAACTGTATAGTTGAGGAAATGGAGATGTGATTGATTCTTTGCATGACTGACTAGGTGTGTGAGTAACTCCATGGATGTGTGACAGTCTGTGAGTGCCTGTTTACACTCAGTGTATCTAAGGTTATATTAGAGTCTGAAGATGTATTATCACATAAATGATATCATCAGTGATGTAATCAGTAATGTCAAATGAGATGTCAGTAATGTCAAATGAGATGTCAGTGATGTCATCAGTGATGTCATTTGAGATGTCATCAGTGATGTCATCAGTGATGTCATTTGAGATGTCATCAGTGATGTCACTGACCATGTCATGAATGATGTAATATGTGACATCAATAGCAGTGGATTGCGGGTCCGCGATATATAGTTAGTGCAACTAACTATATATGGAATTTCAATGGTTTTGTGCAAATAAAATAAGGTTTTTTAAATGCTAATCCCTAACTATATATGGTCTATAACCTATGGTTTTTTCAGTGAATTTTCAAGGTTTTGTAAATGCAAATTCCTAACTATATATGGTCTATAACCTATGGTTTTTTCTGTGAATTTCATTGGTTTTTTAAAAGCTAATATCTATAGCTGTAAAATATATTCTTTATTAAGTAACGTATCACGTAGCCCGTGAGACGCCTCATGATGCTTCGCATAACCGTGACGTATCGTCTCTGCAGCGCAAACCAAACCCAAAACGTAAGCGCGCCAGAACACGCTTAAAGATATATATATATTTTTTTAACCTTAATTAGACAAAATCCACACGTGCACATATCACAAACGTTCAAAAAACACAATATGTCGGACTCCTGTTACGCTGCCGGTTAGCTGCCCGGTTAACGTACCAGGAAGCACCTTTACCGCGAAAAATCGCAATTTTTTTTTCTTTTGCCCCGCAGGGAACTTTAATAGCCCCCTCATCAATCCTAGGGGTTCAGGAGGGGTCTGCCTTACCCCTTTCATTCATTTACACCTTTTTTTCCCACCTCTTGTCTCTCGATCCTACCGAGAGACAAGATGGCGGCCGCTCCGGACTGTTTACAATGTTGACAGCCAATCAGCTACTCCTCAGACTCCTGTTACACTGCCGGTTAGCTTCCCGGTTAGCTGCCCGGTTAGCTGCCCGGTTCGCGTACCAAGACGCATCTCTACGGCGAAAAAATCGGATTTTTTTTTTTTTTGGCCCCGCGTGGCTTTATAATATCCCCCTCATCAATCCTATGGGGTCAGAAGGGGTCTACCTTGCCCTCTTTCCTTCATTTCCCCCTTTGTTTTGGTCTCCTCTTGTCTCTCGATCCTACCGAGAGACAAGATGGCGGCCGCTCCGGACTGTTTACAATGTTGACAGCCAATCAGCTACTCCTCAGACTCCCGTTACACTGCTGGTTAGCTTCCCGGTTAGCTGCCCGGTTAGCTGCCCGGTTCGCGTACCAAGACGCGTCTCTACGGCGAAAAAATCGGATTTTTTTTTTTGGGGCCCCGCGTGGCTCTATAATATCCCCCTCATCAATCCTAGGGGGTCAGAAGGGGTCTACCTTGCCCCCTTTCCTTTATTTCCCCCTTTGTTTTGGCCTCCTCTTGTCTCTCAATCCTACCGAGAGACAAGATGGCGGCCGCTCCGGACTGTTTAGAATGTTAACAGACACCGGAGAGCCAATCAGCTTCGCTTTGCAAAGTTCCGATACGCGAAAAGTTCGCTAACCAGAGCGCTACCCGGAACGCTGTTACAGATATATATCTTGTTTTAAACGTTAATTTCTCAAAATCCACTGAAGCACATATATTGAGACCTAGCAAAGGCACATCGGGCTAACAGTCCCTACAATTTTGCCAAGTTTCGTGGAAATCCATTCAGCCGTTCGGGCTAAAAGTGAGGCCAACCGCCCTATGGAAATTAACATGGGAAAAACGCGTTTTGGGACCCCCCTTTTTTCTCGGCCCCCCCTTGACGAACCCCTCCCAAATTTCCGGGAGCTGCTCAGAAACAAAATGTGCCATTTTCCTGAAAATTTCAGCCAATTCCGTCCACAAACGCCAAAGTTATTAGGCATAGAATTTTCAAAAGTTCCATAGAGAAAAAATCCTAACTATATATACCTACTGGCTATCGCCAGTAGGTAATATATATATATATATATATATATATATATATATATATATATATATATATATATATATATATATATATATATATATATATATATATATATATATCCCCAAAACAGATGCCTGTTATGACGGAGCCTCACACAGGTACGTTTGTATAGCCAGTATTTAATGCAGAAAAACAATGTTCAGTCACAGCAGAAGTGCTTCGTGAAGGAAATGTCTTGCCTCTGCCCAATGCGTTTCACGCTCAAAAGCACTTCCTCAAGGGCTGCGGGCAACTTCATGTAGGCCAGACGGCAGTTTCTCTGCACCATTTTCAAGAGTGCATTCACTCCGCCCACATGGGCGTGGCCGCCCGTGTGGCTTGATGGTTGTTGTAGTGCCTGTATATTACTCTAGTGAGTCGTCATGCTCGGCTTCCAAAGTGCGATAATTAACATCCCAAGTGGGTTATGAGTTCTCTTCTGTCATCTGTCATGCCTTTACATCCTCCATTGGCATTCCTGTTCCTATGCTGCAGTGTAGTTGACACCACCATAGCGGGACTGCACAGAGGCGCAGCGGGGCTCCCATCGTGACCCAGGCTGAGCCGCTCCAAATCCAACAAAACAGATGCCTGTTATGACGGAGCCTCACACAGGTACGTTTGCATAGCAAGTATTTAATGCAGGAAAACAATGTTCAGTCACAGCAGAAGTACTTCGTGAAGGAAATGTCTTTCCTCTGCCTAACGCGTTTCATGCTCAAAAGCCCTTCCTCAAGGGCTGCGGGCAACTTCATGTAGGCAAGACGGCAGTTTCTCTGCACCATTTTCAAGAGTGCATTCACTCCGCCCACATGGGTGTGGCCACACGTGTGGCTTGATGGTGGTTGTAGTGCTTGTATATTACTCTAGTGAGTCGTCGTGCTCGGCTTCCAAAGTGCGAGATTTAACATCCCAAGTGGGTTTCGAGTTCTCTCCTGCCATCTGTCATGCCTTTACATCCTCCATTGGCATACCTGTTCCTATGCTGCAGTGTAGTTGACACCATAGCGGGACTGCACAGAGGCACAGCGGGGCTCTCATCGCGACCCAGGCTGAGCCGCTCCAAATCCAACAAAACAGATGCCTGTTATGACGGAGACTCACACAGGTACGTTTGCATAGCCAATATTTAATGCAGGAAAACAATGTTCAGTCACAGCAGAGGTACTTCGTGAAGGAAATGTCTTGCCTCTTCCCAACACGTTTCATGCTCAAAAGAACTTCCTCAAGGGCTGCGGGCAACTTCATGTAGACGAGATGGCAGTTTCTCTGTACCATTTTCAAGAGTGCATTCATTCCGCCCACATGGGTGTGGCTACCCGTGTGGCTTGATGGTTGTTGTAGTGCTTGTATATTACTCTAGTGAGTCGTCGTACTCGGCTTCCAAAGTGCGATAATTACCATCCCAAGTGGGTTTAGAGTTCTCTCCTGCCATCTGTCATGCCTTTACATCCTCCATTGGCATACCTGTTCCTATGCTGCAGTGTAGTTGACACCATAGCGGGACTGCACAGAGGCGCAGCAGGGCTCTCATCGTGACCCAGGCTGAGCCGCTGCAAATCCAACAAAACAGATGCCTGTTATGACGGAGCCACACACAGGTACGTTTGCATAGCCAGTATTTAATGCAGGAAAACAATGTTCAGTCACAGCAGAAGTATTTCGTGAAGGAAATGTCTTGCCTCTGCCCAACGCATTTCATGCTCAAAAGCACTTCCTCAAGGGCTGCGGGCAACTTCATGTAGGCGAGACGGCAGTTTCTCTGCACCATTTTCAAGAGTGCATTCACTCCGCCCACATGGGCGTGGCCACCCATGTGGCTTGATGGTTGTTGTAGTGCCTGAATATTACTCTAGTGAGTCGTCGTGCTCGGCTCCCAAAGTGCGATAATTAACATCCCAAGTGGTTTACGAGTTCTCTCCTGCCATCTGTCCTGCCTTTACATCTTCCATTGGCATACTTGTTCCTATGCTGCAGTGTAGTTGACACCATAGCGGGACTGCACAGAGGCGCAGTGGGGCTCTCATCGCAACCCAGGCTGATCCGCTCCAAATCCAACAAAACAGATGCCTGTTATGACGGAGCCTCACACAGGTACGTTTGCATAGCCAGTATTTAATGCAGGAAAACAATTTTCAGTCACAGCAGAAGTAGTTCTTGAAGGAAATGTCTTGCCTCTGCCCAACACGTTTCATGCTCAAAAGCACTTCCTCAAGGGTTGCGGGCAACTTCATGTAGGCGAGACGTCAATTTCTCGGCACCATTTTCAAGAGTGCATTCACTCCGCCCACATGGGCGTGGCCACCCGTGTGGCTTGATGGTTGTTGTAGTGCCTGTATATTACTCTAGTGAGTCATCGTGCTCGGCTTCCAAAGTGCGATAATTATCATACCAAGTGGGTTTCGAGTTCTCTCCCACCATCTGTCATGCCTTTACATCCTCCATTGGCATACCTGTTCCTATGCTGCAGTGTAGTTGACACCATAGCGGGACTGCACAGAGGCGTAGTGGGGCTCTCATCGCGACCCAGGCTGAGCCGCCCCAAATCCAACAAAACAGATGCCTGTTATGACGGAGCCTCACACAGGTCCTTTTGCAAAGCCAGTATTTAATGCAGGAAAACAATGTTCAGTCACAGCAGAAGTACTTCGTGAAGGAAATGTCTTGCCTCTGCCCAACGCATTTCATGCTCAAAAGCACTTCCTCAAGGGCTGCGGGCAACTTCATGTAGGCGAGACGGCAGTTTCTCTGCACCATTTTCAAGAGTGCATTCACTCCGCCCACATGGGTGTGGCCACCCATGTGGCTTGATGGTTATTGTAGTGCCTGAATATTACTCTAGTGAGTCGTCGTGCTCGGCTTCCAAAGTGCGATAATTAACATCCCAAGTGGGTTTCGAGTTCTCTCCTGCCATCTGTCATGCCTTTACATCCTCCATTGGCATACCTGTTCCTATGCTGCAGTGTAGTTGACACCATAGCGGGACTGCACAGAGGCGCAGCGGGGCTCTCATCGTGACCCAGGCTGAGCCTCTCTAAATCCAACAAAACAGATGCCTGTTATGATGGAGCCACACACAGGTACGTTTGCATAGCCAGTATTTAATGCAGGAAAACAATGTTCAGTCACAGCAGAAGTACTTCGTGAAGGAAATGTCTTGCCTCTGCCCAACGTGTTTCATGCTCAAAAGCACTTCCACAAGGGCTGCGGACAACTTCATGTAGGCGAAACGTCAGTTTCTCTGCACCATTTTCAAGAGTGCATTCACTCCGCCCACATGGGCGTGGCCACCCGTGTGGCTTGATGGTTGTTGTAGTGCCTGTATATTACTCTAGTGAGTCGTCGTGTTCAGCTTCCAAAGTGCGATAATTAACATCCCAAGTGGGTTACAAGTTCTATCCTGCCATCTGTCATGCCTTCATATCCTCCATTGGCATACTTGTTCCTATGCTGCAGTGTAGTTGACACCATAGCAGGACTGCACAGAGGCACAGCCGGGCTCTCATCGCGACCCAGGCTGAGCCGCTCCAAATCCAACAAAACAGATGCCCTTTATGACGGAGACTCACACAGGTACGTTTGCATAGCCAGTATTTAATGCAGGAAACAATGTTCAGTCACAGCAGAAGTACTTCGTGAAGGAAATGTCTTGCCTCTTCCCAACGCGTTTCATGCTCAAAAGCACTTCCTCAAGGGCTGCGGGCAACTTCATGTAGACGAGATGGCAGTTTCTTGGTACCATTTTCACGAGTGCATTCACTCCGCCCACATGGGTGTGGCTACCCGTGTGGCTTGATGGTTTTTGTAGTGCTTGTATATTACTCTAGTGAGTCGTCGTGCTCAGCTTCCAAAGTGCGATAATTACCATCCCAAGTGGGTTTCGAGTTCTCTCCTGCCATCTGTCATGCCTTTACATCCTCCATTGGCATACCTGTTCCTATGCTGCAGTGTAGTTGACACCATAGCGGGACTGCACAGAGGCGCAGCAGGGCTCTCATCGTGACCCAGGCTGAGCCGCTGCAAATCCAACAAAACAGATGCCTGTTATGACGGAGCCACACACAGGTACGTTTGCATAGCCAGTATTTAATGCAGGAAAACAATGTTCAGTCACAGCAGAAGTATTTCGTGAAGGAAATGTCTTGCCTCTGCCCAACGCATTTCATGCTCAAAAGCACTTCCTCAAGGGCTGCGGGCAACTTCATGTAGGGGAGACGGCAGTTTCTCTGCACCATTTTCAAGAGTGCATTCACTCCGCCCACATGGGCGTGGCCACCCATGTGGCTTGATGGTTGTTGTAGTGCCTGAATATTACTCTAGTGAGTCGTCGTGCTCAGCTCCCAAAGTGCGATAATTAACATCCTAAGTGGTTTACGAGTTCTCTCCTGCCATCTGTCCTGCCTTTACATCTTCCATTGGCATACTTGTTCCTATGCTGCAGTGTAGTTGACACCATAGCGGGACTGCACAGAGGCGCAGTGGGGCTCTCATCGCAACCCAGGCTGATCCGCTCCAAATCCAACAAAACAGATGCCTGTTATGACGGAGCCTCACACAGGTACGTTTGCATAGCCAGTATTTAATGCAGGAAAACAATTTTCAGTCACAGCAGAAGTAGTTCTTGAAGGAAATGTCTTGCCTCTGCCCAATACGTTTCATGCTCAAAAGCACTTCCTCAAGGGTTGCGGGCAACTTCATGTAGGCGAGACGTCAATTTCTCGGCACCATTTTCAAGAGTGCATTCACTCCGCCCACATGGGCGTGGCCACCCGTGTGGCTTGATGGTTGTTGTAGTGCCTGTATATTACTCTAGTGAGTCATCGTGCTCGGCTTCCAAAGTGCGATAATTATCATACCAAGTGGGTTTCGAGTTCTCTCCCACCATCTGTCATGCCTTTACATCCTACATTGGCATACCTGTTGCTATGCTGCAGTGTAGTTGACACCATAGCGGGACTGCACAGAGGTGTAGTGGGGCTCTCATCGCGACCCAGGCTGAGCCGCCCCAAATCCAACAAAACAGATGCCTGTTATGACGGAGCCTCACACAGGTCCTTTTGCAAAGCCAGTATTTAATGCAGGAAAACAATGTTCAGTCACAGCAGAAGTACTTCGTGAAGGAAATGTCTTGCCTCTGCCCAACGCATTTCATGCTCAAAAGCACTTCCTCAAGGGCTGCGGGCAACTTCATGTAGGCGAGACGGCAGTTTCTCTGCACCATTTTCAAGAGTGCATTCACTCCGCCCACATGGGCGTGGCCACCCATGTGGCTTGATGGTTATTGTAGTGCCTGAATATTACTCTAGTGAGTCGTCGTGCTCGGCTTCCAAAGTGCGATAATTAACATCCCAAGTGGGTTTCGAGTTCTCTCCTGCCATCTGTCATGCCTTTACATCCTCCATTGGCATACCTGTTCCTATGCTGCAGTGTAGTTGACACCATAGCGGGACTGCACAGAGGCGCAGCGGGGCTCTCATCGTGACCCAGGCTGAGCCTCTCTAAATCCAACAAAACAGATGCCTGTTATGATGGAGCCACACACAGGTACGTTTGCATAGCCAGTATTTAATGCAGGAAAACAATGTTCAGTCACAGCAGAAGTACTTCGTGAAGGAAATGTCTTGCTTCTGCCCAACGTGTTTCATGCTCAAAAGCACTTCCACAAGGGCTGCGGACAACTTCATGTAGGCGAAACGTCAGTTTCTCTGCACCATTTTCAAGAGTGCATTTACTCCGCCCACATGGGCGTGGCCACCCGTGTGGCTTGATGGTTGTTGTAGTGCCTGTATATTACTGTAGTGAGTCGTCGTGTTCGGCTTCCAAAGTGCGATAATTAACATCCCAAGTGGGTTACAAGTTCTATCCTGCCATCTGTCATGCCTTCATATCCTCCATTGGCATACTTGTTCCTATGCTGCAGTGTAGTTGACACCATAGCAGGACTGCACAGAGGCACAGCCGGGTGCTCATCGCGACCCAGGCTGAGCCGCTCCAAATCCAACAAAACAGATGCCCTTTATGACGGAGACTCACACAGGTACGTTTGCATAGCCAGTATTTAATGCAGGAAACAATGTTCAGTCACAGCAGAAGTACTTCGTGAAGGAAATGTCTTGCCTCTGCCCAACACGTTTCATGCTCAAAAGCACTTCCTCAAGGGTTGCGGGCAACTTCCTGTAGGCGAGACGTCAATTTCTCGGCACCATTTTCAAGAGTGCATTCACTCCGCCCACATGGGCGTGGCCACCCGTGTGGCTTGATGGTTGTTGTAGTGCCTGTATATTACTCTAGTGAGTCATCGTGCTCGGCTTCCAAAGTGCGATAATTATCATACCAAGTGGGTTTCGAGTTCTCTCCCACCATCTGTCATGCCTTTACATCCTCCATTGGCATACCTGTTCCTATGCTGCAGTGTAGTTGACACCATAGCGGGACTGCACAGAGGCGTAGTGGGGCTCTCATCGCGACCCAGGCTGAGCCGCCCCAAATCCAACAAAACAGATGCCTGTTATGACGGAGCCTCACACAGGTCCTTTTGCAAAGCCAGTATTTAATGCAGGAAAACAATGTTCAGTCACAGCAGAAGTACTTCGTGAAGGAAATGTCTTGCCTCTGCCCAACGCATTTCATGCTCAAAAGCACTTCCTCAAGGGCTGCGGGCAACTTCATGTAGGCGAGACGGCAGTTTCTCTGCACCATTTTCAAGAGTGCATTCACTCCGCCCACATGGGCGTGGCCACCCATGTGGCTTGATGGTTATTGTAGTGCCTGAATGTTACTCTAGTGAGTCGTCGTGCTCGGCTTCCAAAGTGCGATAATTAACATCCCAAGTGGGTTTCGAGTTCTCTCCTGCCATCTGTCATGCCTTTACATCCTCCATTGGCATACCTGTTCCTATGCTGCAGTGTAGTTGACACCATAGCGGGACTGCACAGAGGCGCAGCGGGGCTCTCATCGTGACCCAGGCTGAGCCTCTCTAAATCCAACAAAACAGATGCCTGTTATGATGGAGCCACACACAGGTACGTTTGCATAGCCAGTATTTAATGCAGGAAAACAATGTTCAGTCACAGCAGAAGTACTTCGTGAAGGAAATGTCTTGCCTCTGCCCAACGTGTTTCATGCTCAAAAGCACTTCCACAAGGGCTGCGGACAACTTCATGTAGGCGAAACGTCAGTTTCTCTGCACCATTTTCAAGAGTGCATTCACTCCGCCCACATGGGCGTGGCCACCCGTGTGGCTTGATGGTTGTTGTAGTGCCTGTATATTACTCTAGTGAGTCGTCGTGTTCAGCTTCCAAAGTGCGATAATTAACATCCCAAGTGGGTTACAAGTTCTATCCTGCCATCTGTCATGCCTTCATATCCTCCATTGGCATACTTGTTCCTATGCTGCAGTGTAGTTGACACCATAGCAGGACTGCACAGAGGCACAGCCGGGCTCTCATCGCGACCCAGGCTGAGCCGCTCCAAATCCAACAAAACAGATGCCCTTTATGACGGAGACTCACACAGGTACGTTTGCATAGCCAGTATTTAATGCAGGAAACAATGTTCAGTCACAGCAGAAGTACTTCGTGAAGGAAATGTCTTGCCTCTTCCCAACGCGTTTCATGCTCAAAAGCACTTCCTCAAGGGCTGCGGGCAACTTCATGTAGACGAGATGGCAGTTTCTTGGTACCATTTTCACGAGTGCATTCACTCCGCCCACATGGGTGTGGCTACCCGTGTGGCTTGATGGTTTTTGTAGTGCTTGTATATTACTCTAGTGAGTCGTCGTGCTCAGCTTCCAAAGTGCGATAATTACCATCCCAAGTGGGTTTCGAGTTCTCTCCTGCCATCTGTCATGCCTTTACATCCTCCATTGGCATACCTGTTCCTATGCTGCAGTGTAGTTGACACCATAGCGGGACTGCACAGAGGCGCAGCAGGGCTCTCATCGTGACCCAGGCTGAGCCGCTGCAAATCCAACAAAACAGATGCCTGTTATGACGGAGCCACACACAGGTACGTTTGCATAGCCAGTATTTAATGCAGGAAAACAATGTTCAGTCACAGCAGAAGTATTTCGTGAAGGAAATGTCTTGCCTCTGCCCAACGCATTTCATGCTCAAAAGCACTTCCTCAAGGGCTGCGGGCAACTTCATGTAGGCGAGACAGCAGTTTCTCTGCACCATTTTCAAGAGTGCATTCACTCCGCCCACATGGGCGTGGCCACCCATGTGGCTTGATGGTTGTTGTAGTGCCTGAATATTACTCTAGTGAGTCGTCGTGCTCAGCTCCCAAAGTGCGATAATTAACATCCTAAGTGGTTTACGAGTTCTCTCCTGCCTACTGTCATGCCTTTACATCTTCCATTGGCATACTTGTTCCTATGCTGCAGTGTAGTTGACACCATAGCGGGACTGCACAGAGGCGCAGTGGGGCTCTCATCGCAACCCGCTCAAAATCCAACAAAACAGATGCCTGTTATGACGGAGCCTCACACAGGTACGTTTGCATAGCCAGTTTTTAATGCAGGAAAACAATGTTCAGTCACAGCAGAAGTAGTTCTTGAAGGAAATGTCTTGCCTCTGCCCAACACGTTTCATGCTCAAAAGCACTTCCTCAAGGGCTGCGGGCAACTTCATGTAGGCAAGACGTCAATTTCTCGGCACCATTTTCAAGAGTACATTCACTCCGCCCACATGGGCGTGGCCACCCGTGTGGCTTGATGGTTGTTGTAGTGCCTGTATATTAATCTAGTGAGTCATCGTGGTCGGCTTCCAAAGTGCGATAATTAACATACCAAGTGGGTTTCGAGTTCTCTCCTGCCATCTGTCATGCCTTTACATCCTCCATTGGCATACCTGTTCCTATGCTGCAGTGTAGTTGACACCATAGCGGGACTGCACAGAGGCGTAGTGGGGCTCTCATCGCGACCCAGGCTGAGCTGCCCCAAATCCAACAAAACAGATGCCTGTTATGACGGAGCCTCACACAGGTCCTTTGGCATAGCCAGTATTTAATGCAGGAAAACAATGTTCAGTCACAGCAGAAGTACTTCGTGAAGGAAATGTCTTGCCTCTGCCCAACGCGTTTCATGCTCAAAAGCACTTCCTCAAGGGCTGCGGGCAACTTCATGTAGGCGAGACGGCAGTTTCTCTGCACCATTTTCAAGAGTGCATTCACTCCGCCCACATTTGCGTGGCCGCCCGTGTGGCTTGATGGTTGTTGTAGTGCCTGAATATTACTCTAGTGAGTCGTCGTGCTCGGCTTCCAAAGTGCGATAATTAACATCCCAAGTGGGTTTCGAGTTCTCTCCTGCCATCTGTCATGCCTTTACATCCTCCATTGGCATACCTGTTCCTATGCTGCAGTGTAGTTGACACCATAGCGGGACTGCACAGAGGCGCAGCGGGGCTCTCATCGTGACCCAGGCTGAGCCTCTCTAAATCCAACAAAACAGATGCCTTTTATGATGGAGCCACACACAGGTACGTTTGCATAGCCAGTATTTAATGCAGGAAAACAATGTTCAGTCACAGCAGAAGTACTTCGTGAAGGAAATGTCTTGCCTCTGCCCAACGCGTTACATGCTCAAAAGCACTTCCACAAGGGCTGCGGACAACTTCATGTAGGCGAAACGTCAGTTTCTCTGCACCATTTTCAAGAGTGCATTCACTCCGCCCACATGGGCGTGGCCACCCGTGTGGCTTGATGGTTGTTGTAGTGCCTGTATATCACTCTAGTGAGTCGTCGTGTTCGGCTTCCAAAGTGCGATAATTAACATCCCAAGTGGGTTACGAGTTCTATCCTGCCATCTGTCATTCCTTCATATCCTCCATTGGCATACTTGTTCCTATGCTGCAGTGTAGTTGACACCATAGCAGGACTGCACAGAGGCACAGCGGGGCTCTCATCGCGACCCAGGCTGAGCCGCTCCAAATCCAACAAAACAGATGCCTGTTATGACGGAGACTCACACAGGTACGTTTGCATAGCCAGTATTTAATGCAGGAAAACAATGTTCAGTCACAGCAGAAGTAATTCGTGAAGGAAATGTCTTGCCTCTTCCCAACGCGTTTCATGCTCAAAAGCACTTCCTCAAGGGCTGCGGGCAACTTCATGCAGACGAGATGGCTGTTTCTCGGTACCATTTTCAAGAGTGCATTCACTCCCCCCACATGGGTGTGGCTACCCGTGTGGCTTGATGGTTGTTGTAGTGCTTGTATATTACTCTAGTGAGTCGTCGTGCTCAGCTTCCAAAGTGCGATAATTACCATCCCAAGTGGGTTTCGAGTTCTCTCCTGCCATCTGTCATGCCTTTACATCCTCCATTGGCATACTTGTTCCTATGCTGCAGTGTAGTTTACACCATAGCGGGACTGCACAGAGGCGCAGCAGGGCTCTCATCGTGACCCAGGCTGAGCCGCTCCAAATCCAACAAAACAGATGCCTGTTATGACGGATCCACACACAGGTACGTTTGCATAGTCAGTATTTAATGCAGGAAAACAATGTTCAGTCACAGCAGAAGTACTTCATGAAGGAAATGTCTTGCCTCTGCCCAACGCATTTCATGCTCAAAAGCACTTCCTCAAGGGCTGCGGGCAACTTCATGTAGACGAGACGGCAGTTTCTCTGCACCATTTTCAAGAGTGCATTCACTCCGCCCACATGGGCGTGGCCACCCATGTGGCTTGATGGTTGTTGTAGTGCCTGAATATTACTCTAGTGAGTCGTCGTGCTCGGCTTCCAAAGTGCGATAATTAACATCCCAAGTGGTTTACGAGTTCTCTCCTGCCATCTGTCATGCCTTTACATCTTCCATTGGCATACTTGTTCCTATGCTGCAGTGTAGTTGACACCATAGCGGGACTGCACAGAGGCGCAGTGGGGCTCTCATCGCAACCCGCTCAAAATCCAACAAAACAGATGCCTGTTATGACGGAGCCTCACACAGGTACGTTTGCATAGCCAGTTTTTAATGCAGGAAAACAATGTTCAGTCACAGCAGAAGTAGTTCTTGAAGGAAATGTCTTGCCTCTGCCCAACACGTTTCATGCTCAAAAGCACTTCCTCAAGGGCTGCGGGCAACTTCATGTAGGCAAGACGTCAATTTCTCGGCACCATTTTCAAGAGTACATTCACTCCGCCCACATGGGCGTGGCCACCCGTGTGGCTTGATGGTTGTTGTAGTGCCTGTATATTAATCTAGTGAGTCATCGTGGTCGGCTTCCAAAGTGCGATAATTAACATACCAAGTGGGTTTCGAGTTCTCTCCTGCCATCTGTCATGCCTTTACATCCTCCATTGGCATACCTGTTCCTATGCTGCAGTGTAGTTGACACCATAGCGGGACTGCACAGAGGCGTAGTGGGGCTCTCATCGCGACCCAGGCTGAGCTGCCCCAAATCCAACAAAACAGATGCCTGTTATGACGGAGCCTCACACAGGTCCTTTTGCATAGCCAGTATTTAATGCTGGAAAACAATGTTCAGTCACAGCAGAAGTACTTCGTGAAGGAAATGTCTTGCCTCTGCCCAACGCGTTTCATGCTCAAAAGCACTTCCTCAAGGGCTGTGGGCAACTTCATGTAGGCGAGACGTCAGTTTCTCTGCACCATTTTCAAGAGTGCATTCACTCCGCCCACATGGGCGTGGCCATCCGTGTGGCTTGATGGTTGTTGTAGTGCCTGTATATTACTCTAGTGAGTCATCGTGCTCGGCTTCCAAAGTGCGATAATTAACATCCCAAGTGGGTTTCGAGTTCTCTCCTGCCATCTGTCATGCCTTTACATCCTCCATTGGCATACCTGTTCCTATGCTTCAGTGTAGTTGACACCATAGCGGGACTGCACAGAGGTGCAGCGGGGCTCTCATCGCGACCCAGTCTGAGCTGCTCCAAATCTAACAAAACAGATGCCTGTTATGACGGAGCCTCACACAGGTACGTTTGCATAGCCAGTATTTAATGCAGGAAAACAATGTTCAGTCACAGCAGAAGTACTTCGTGAAGGAAATGTCTTGCCTCTGCCCAACGCGTTTCATGCTCAAAAGCACTTCCACAAGGGCTGCGGACAACTTCATGTAGGCGAAACGTCAGTTTCTCTGCACCATTTTCAAGAGTGCATTCACTCCGCCCACATGGGCGTGGCCACCCGTGTGGCTTGATGGTTGTTGTAGTGCCTGTATATTACTCTAGTGAGTCGTCGTGTTCGGCTTCCAAAGTGCGATAATTAACATCCCAAGTGGGTTACGAGTTCTATCCTGCCATCTGTCATTCCTTCATATCCTCCATTGGCATACTTGTTCCTATGCTGCAGTGTAGTTGACACCATAGCGGGACTGCACAGAGGCGCAGCGGGGCTCTCATCGTGACCCAGGCTGAGCCTCTCTAAATCCAACAAAACAGATGCCTTTTATGATGGAGCCACACACAGGTACGTTTGCATAGCCAGTATTTAATGCAGGAAAACAATGTTCAGTCACAGCAGAAGTACTTCGTGAAGGAAATGTCTTGCCTCTGCCCAACGCGTTTCATGCTCAAAAGCACTTCCACAAGGGCTGCGGACAACTTCATGTAGGCGAAACGTCAGTTTCTCTGCACCATTTTCAAGAGCACATTCACTCCGCCCACATGGGCGTGGCCACCCGTGTGGCTTGATGGTTGTTGTAGTGCCTGTATATTACTCTAGTGAGTCGTCGTGTTCGGCTTCCAAAGTGCGATAATTAACATCCCAAGTGGGTTACGAGTTCTATTCTGCCATCTGTCATTCCTTCATATCCTCCATTGGCATACTTGTTCCTATGCTGCAGTGTAGTTGACACCATAGCAGGACTGCACAGAGGCACAGCGGGGCTCTCATCGCGACCCAGGCTGAGCCGCTCCAAATCCAACAAAACAGATGCCTGTTATGACGGAGACTCACACAGGTACGTTTGCATAGCCAGTATTTAATGCAGGAAAACAATGTTCAGTCACAGCAGAAGTAATTCGTGAAGGAAATGTCTTGCCTCTTCCCAACGCGTTTCATGCTCAAAAGCACTTCCTCAAGGGCTGCGGGCAACTTCATGCAGACGAGATGGCAGTTTCTCGGTACCATTTTCAAGAGTGCATTCACTCCCCCCACATGGGTGTGGCTACCCGTGTGGCTTGATGGTTGTTGTAGTGCTTGTATATTACTCTAGTGAGTCATCGTGCTCAGCTTCCAAAGTGCGATAATTACCATCCCAAGTGGGTTTCGAGTTCTCTCCTGCCATCTGTCATGCCTTTACATCCTCCATTGGCATACTTGTTCCTATGCTGCAGTGTAGTTTACACCATAGCGGGACTGCACAGAGGCGCAGCAGGGCTCTCATCGTGACCCAGGCTGAGCCGCTCCAAATCCAACAAAACAGATGCCTGTTATGACGGATCCACACACAGGTACGTTTGCATAGTCAGTATTTAATGCAGGAAAACAATGTTCAGTCACAGCAGAAGTACTTCGTGAAGGAAATGTCTTGCCTCTGCCCAACGCATTTCATGCTCAAAAGCACTTCCTCAAGGGCTGCGGGCAACTTCATGTAGACGAGACGGCAGTTTCTCTGCACCATTTTCAAGAGTGCATTCACTCCGCCCACATGGGCGTGGCCACCCATGTGGCTTGATGGTTGTTGTAGTGCCTGAATATTACTCTAGTGAGTCGTCGTGCTCGGCTTCCAAAGTGCGATAATTAACATCCGAAGTGGTTTACGAGTTCTCTCCTGCCATCTGTCATGCCTTTACATCTTCCATTGGCATACTTGTTCCTATGCTGCAGTGTAGTTGACACCATAGCGGGACTGCACAGAGGCGCAGTGGGGCTCTCATCGCAACCCGCTCAAAATCCAACAAAACAGATGCCTGTTATGACGGAGCCTCACACAGGTACGTTTGCATAGCCAGTTTTTAATGCAGGAAAACAATGTTCAGTCACAGCAGAAGTAGTTCTTGAAGGAAATGTCTTGCCTCTGCCCAACACGTTTCATGCTCAAAAGCACTTCCTCAAGGGCTGCGGGCAACTTCATGTAGGCAAGACGTCAATTTCTCGGCACCATTTTCAAGAGTACATTCACTCCGCCCACATGGGCGTGGCCACCCGTGTGGCTTGATGGTTGTTGTAGTGTCTGTATATTAATCTAGTGAGTCATCGTGGTCGGCTTCCAAAGTGCGATAATTAACATACCAAGTGGGTTTCGAGTTCTCTCCTGCCATCTGTCATGCCTTTACATCCTCCATTGGCATACCTGTTCCTATGCTGCAGTGTAGTTGACACCATAGCGGGACTGCACAGAGGCGTAGTGGGGCTCTCATCGCGACCCAGGCTGAGCTGCCCCAAATCCAACAAAACAGATGCCTGTTATGACGGAGCCTCACACAGGTCCTATTGCATAGC
Organism: Lissotriton vulgaris; assembly: GCF_964263255.1. Classification (NCBI taxonomy): domain Eukaryota; kingdom Metazoa; phylum Chordata; class Amphibia; order Caudata; family Salamandridae; genus Lissotriton; species Lissotriton vulgaris. The sequence continues at coordinate 895,072,432 of NC_141696.1, forward strand.
CAGTATTTAATGCAGGAAAACAATGTTCAGTCACAGCAGAAGTACTTCGTGAAGGAAATGTCTTGCCTCTGCCCAACGCGTTTCATGCTCAAAAGCACTTCCTCAAGGGCTGTGGGCAACTTCATGTAGGCGAGACGTCAGTTTCTCTGCACCATTTTCAAGAGTGCATTCACTCCGCCCACATGGGCGTGGCCATCCGTGTGGCTTGATGGTTGTTGTAGTGCCTGTATATTACTCTAGTGAGTCATCGTGCTCGGCTTCCAAAGTGCGATAATTAACATCCCAAGTGGGTTTCGACTTCTCTCCTGCCATCTGTCATGCCTTTACATCCTCCATTGGCATACCTGTTCCTATGCTTCAGTGTAGTTGACACCATAGCGGGACTGCACAGAGGTGCAGCGGGGCTCTCATCGCGACCCAGTCTGAGCTGCTCCAAATCTAACAAAACAGATGCCTGTTATGACGGAGCCTCACACAGGTACGTTTGCATAGCCAGTATTTAATGCAGGAAAACAATGTTCAGTCACAGCAGAAGTACTTTGTGAGTGAAATGTCTTGCCTCTGCCCAACGCGTTTCATGCTCAAAAGCACTTCCTCAAGGGCTGCGGGCAACTTCATGTAGGCGAGACAGCAGTTTCTCTACACCATTTTCAAGAGTGCATTCACTCCGCCCACATGGGCATGGCCACCCGTGTGGCTTGATGGTTGTTGTAGTGCCTGTATATTACTCTAGTGAGTCGTCGTGCTCGGCTTCCAAAGTGCGATAATTAACATCCCAATTGGGTAACGAGAACTCTCCTGCCATCTGTCATGCCTTTACATCCTCCATTGGCATCCCTGTTCCTATGCTGCAGTGTAGTTTATTCTGAATTAAATAGGACTAATTGCCACTTTACATGCACTTTTCTGTTCAGTATGAATTAGTGAGAAAAAATATTCAGTCTGTATCTAAATCTCTAGATATAACTATAAGACCATTTGATTTAAATCTGCTCTAAAACTGCCTTAATAGCTGTAAATATTCGCATTATCTTTTATATTTTTTATTTTTACACAATGTTTGTACCATGAACAATTGTACCAACTTTCATAGCAGGTTTGCACTTTATACGGACGAAGTCGACATCGTGGACAAATCCTGAAAGTTTTTTTCTTCTTATGGCCTTGCAATATGAATAGCCCCATTGGTGTATATAGTGATCATTGTAATCTGGAGAATTAATCGCTAAACGCATTTATTAATGGTTTACTATTTATGACATTCTTCGTGATTTTTATCAGTTTATGAAGCTGAGATGTACTTACATATTTACGTCATTATTAGGATGTATTATTATTTTTTTGTACCCGTTTCATGTAACTGTTGCCATTCATGTGGCTATTTTTGATTATTCTCCCATTCATCTATTGTTTCTGACACTTGTCTTGACAATATGTTGGTAATTACACGTATTGTTTTGAGGTTCCATCCACTGCAATTGACCAGATTCAATTCAATGATGTTTTCTATTTTTAACCAGCACTATGCTGTTTTTGTTACAAACAGATGTCCTTGTAAAGTCCGTCATTTATTTTTATTTTACTCACGTTATGGGTGTGTACAGCACTTTTTTCCTATATCCATGTTTACTATATATTGGAAATGTTTTCCAGCGCGCATCATGTGACCAAGCTCCCTTGTGGAGCAAAACGCATCTTGGATGGACATCAGTCCTTTTATTTGTTTGTAAATGAATGTATCACTCTGCTACCTATCTGAGGATTTATATCTTTGTGCTCTGATTGCTGCGAGCACGGATGGTGAATGAGAGGTCTGCACCTGATCTCTTTTCGTCGTGCACTGAAGAACAGGAACATTGCTTGATATATATATATATATATATATATATATATATATATATATATATATATATATATATATATATATATATATATATATATATATATATATACACACACATAAACCTGTAATATAAATATAAAAAGAAAAAATATATATACAACAAATTAGAATATAAAAATGTATATTTATAAAAAAAAACTTTTTACACTGCATTAACTATAAAAGTAGGGAAATGTTGGATAGGGTAGGGGATAAAATTACTATTCCACTCCAGTGAGTGCAACAGTAGGGAACGTGTGAGATAGTGGGTATGTAAAAATTACTATTCCCACTCCAGTGAAGGCAACAGTAGGGAAAGTGTTGGATATATGGGTGGGTAAAAATTGCTATTCCCAAACCAGTGATTGCAACAGAATGGAAAGTGTTGGATAGCGGGTGTGTAAAAATTACTATTCCCACTCCAGTGGGTTCTAAATGAACAAAAGAGGGTCCCTGAATACTAAAATACCGGGAGAGGAGGCAGGGAAACAGCAAGAACAGGAACACAATACCTCTCCCTGGCAATAATTTAACACATGGATGTTACCTATTCCCAAACCAGTGATTGCAACAGTAAGGAAAGTGTTGGATAGCGGGTGGGTAAAAATTACTGTCCCCACTCCAGTGAGTGCAACAGTAAGGAAAGTGTTGGATAGCGGGTGGGTAAAAATTACTATTCCCACTCCAGCAAGTGCAACAGTAGGGGAAATGTTGGATAGCGGGTGGGTAAAAATTACTATTCGCACTCCAGCGAGTGCAACAATAGGGAAAGTGTTGGTTAGCGGGTGGGAATAATTTACCATATCATCTACCCCAAGTGTAACAGTAGGGAAAGTGTTGGATAGTGGAGGAGAATAATTTAGCAGTCCCACTCCTGCAAAATAAATGACATTATTTAACAAATGATATATTTTTCAAAAATATTTTACCTCCAATTATATTCCCCTATACAGGTCACCACCAACATTGTAAAATATTAAGCAATTAACAAAAATATTCAACAATCAATTAATTAACTAATAACAACTAAGCAAATTAAAAACAATAAAAATAAATTTGATCACACAAGAAACACTATAAAATAACTTTGAACAAATATAATATATAAAAAATAAACATTTTATTAAAATTAAATTACTTCCCACCCTACTCCTCTATCAACCGAGAACCAACTCATAAACAAATTACACAATTAACATATTTACTAATTATTTATTAATAATTAATAACGAATTAATAACACTTTAAAACACAATACACAATATTAATTGCATACATATTTATTAATTAATATATTAATTCAATAATTAAAATCAAATTACTTCCCACCCCACTCCCCTATAAAACCACAAACACCTCCTCAAAAAATTAAACAATTAACAGATTTACCAATTAGTTAATATTTATTAATAACCAATTAATAATTAATAATTTACAAGTTAATTAACACAATTAACAATATACATTTTTAAATAGAAAAATATTATTAATAGCGCTATTAATTAATTAATTTAAATTAAATTACTTCCCACCCTATTCACCTATAAACCCACAACCCAATTTGGAATGAAAACACATTTTTTTTTTAGTTAGTAACTTACTTTTAAATATATTATAATTAAATTACTTCCCACCCTATTCCCCTATAAATCCACAAGTCACTACGGAACTAAAATATGCAAAAGTTCATGAACATAAAATTGATTACTTGTAAAATTTCAAACATACATTACAAAAATAAGCTTTACTTTTAACACATATACTAACATACAAAACATTAAAATAATCGATATTATTAACAACAATATTTTTACTGACGATATTACTAACATCGATATTAATTAAAACAATATTTCTTACCTGCATGTCGATATTCTGGTCGACGATATTTTTGATGGTCGATATTCTGGCATATCGATATTTAAACATCAATATAATGGCATATGGATATTTAGACATCAATATTATGTCTGCATACCGGACCTCCTACCATTGCAGCTCGGAGCACCAAGGAGACCATCACCCCTGACATGCATTGCTACACCAGGGTAACTGCTCCTTTCCCTTTAGGTGATGCCTGGGCCTGATCACCTCTAAGGGCTGACCTCGGTAGACTGGAACTTCAGCAACAGGAAGCTGGAGACCAGGGAATGCCGAAAACCAGAGATTTCCGGAGCTGTCTGTAACAGTGGAAGAAGGAGAGTACTCTTACAAATGCAAATAATGAAATTCACAAGAGGGAGAGAAAAACCTCAGCAAATGCAAACAGTTTCATACTCATCATCAATATCAATATACAATATGCACCTGAAGGAGTGCATAGATTAAGAGACATCAGTTTCCACACAAATATGTGAAGAAATATACATATGACAGAGGGGATAGATGAAGAGACATACGTTTCAGAGACAAAAATACATTTTTAAATGATTATGCAAAGTACGAGTCAGACAGATATACTAACCCAAAGATCAGTGGAATACCACCCCCCTGGCCAAGGAGGTAGTGGGGGTCCCCTGAAATAGAGTCAGGGTACAAAGACTTCAGAACACAGGAACGGGACAGGGACAGGGACAGCTAGGCCTCTCTCAAACCGATTGACAGTGATCCATCACCCCTCTCTCTTCGGCATCCGACCTATGATCTGAACCACACTCTAAAGGCACCCCAGTTATGTCCTAAAACCTACATGACCGTCCCACATCAGTTGAAACAATTCATCAAATTTGACTTTTCATTGGTCGCGCCGTGAGGTGGTCGGTCACACCCCCAGGTTCCCATTCACATTTTGTACAGCCTATTATTTATTAGTTGCTCGCATAAAGTAATTTCTGACTCGTTCATTTATTTTCAATACTTGATACTTTCACATTATTTCACATGTGTTTCTCAGCTATGTCTGCGGAGGAAGTCTTGGGTCCCGTGGCCAGTCTCATCCTTTTGGCAGGCAGACAATGTCTGTCTCACCGTATCGGCCTTGGATCTATGTGCCTCTTCTGCTGTGCACAGCCTTTGCTGTCTACTTCATCAGAATATTCATGCACTCTTCATCACCCATCTATTAGGTTAACTTTAGGGAAATATAAGCCTATTCGGTTCACTATGGTTAATAAAACATAAGCATCCATTCATTACACAGAAATGCACTTTTCACTGTTTACAACCCACCTTTGCACTATCCCATGTTAGTGTATTTCCTAGCAAAGCTTTAGGTAAAAGTGGCATTATTCATTATTTTTAAATCAAGATGCGGCCTAGTCATGCATTATTTCTTGTTTCTTTCAAAGCGCAATGTAAATGCATCTTATTTCTTTCATGCATTAATTCACATTAGTGCACGCATGCACAAAGCAGTTTCCCATGTGTTTCTTTGTGTTTTTGTATGTTAGTTTACACTGCACACTGTTAGTATGTATTACGGGGGTGTTCATCCAAGCAGGTTTCTTTTTGGGAAAACCTGCTCCATCACGCTAAGCAGTTACAATAAATTAGGTTATCTGCTGCCTGACGAGTCACATGCACAGGCTGCACAGACTTTGCACTAGATGACCTTGTTGCAGTGGAGCCCACATCACTGGGGGAGCTATCAGGGAGGTGTGGGGATCCTGTCTCTGAGTGCAATTGTGCATCGTCAGCACCGCATGCAGCTCCTTACGCCTTTATTTTACAACCTGCTGCATATTGGTGCTGGCATGCAGCTGTGGCGGGGACGTCTTTTCCTCCTCCACCTTCATGTACAACTGACTTAACGAAAGACAGCTTGTTGAGCAGACCCTTTACTCCCTGTTTGCAGCACCTGCCAACCAGTAGATTGCAGCCATGTCCGGCACTGTTCTGAGGCGTCACTTCTTTGTGTGTCAACATCTGAGATCACTCGCACACTTTATGGAAAGAGGAGGGTGTATTTGATGCCCAACTCTCAGAGTATTCGCTTAACCATGAGAATCAAGCTCCTCTGCCTCTGCACCCCGTGGCGTAGTCAGGGAAGAAAATAACCGTGGTTTTATCTACTTATACCTCCCCCAGCTTGCATACCTCCCTCAGGACAGTGTCATGATCCCTGTAAGAGGAGGATCAGAAAGGATGTAGGACCTGGTAGCATGCAGCTCACCGGTACTCAATGGCCTACTCCACAATAAGGAATGGGGAGAGTGCACCTGCTGGCAGAAGGTCACGCAACCATGTCTCAGTATTTACCACTGCATCACCCCCTTCTGCTCCCTCGGGTAGACCCAACACTCTCAGGTTGTCATGCTGGGAGCTACCCTCCACATTCAACACTGTTCTTTCCAGTGGCTTCACATGTGCCATTAGCTGCTATACCTCCAATGCTGCGCTCAGAGTAATCGGAGGGACTTTAGCCAGTTCTTGCTCAATGTCGTGTACCTTGTAAGTCAGCTTGTGATGATCTGTGTGCTCCAGGTTGAAGTTGATGGTTATTTTGTCTACGAGGCCCTCAAAGGAAGTCCCCGTTTGTTCGAGGGAGGTACCCAATGCGAGTTTAGAGTCAAGTTTGGAGTCAAGGCTGTCCACTGTCTCCTACCCTTGCAGCCGCAATCCCCAGCTGCTCGGTTCACCGACACGAAGGAGCAGCCAAATGTCGACAAAGCCCCCGTCTGCAGGTGGGCCATCTTTGCAACAGACGCTCTGGCACAATCTATGACATGTGATGCACTGTAGTGTGGCCAGCTGGCCCCTCTCCTCCAATCAGGTGCTTGCTAGCCAGGAATCTTTGTTCGGGTGGCACCAATGGTAATCCCCCATACACCCAGGAGCTTAGTACCAGGAGTTGAGAAAAAGCAGCACCACCCGGTCACCTCCTCCGATCTAACATTGGCAACCAGATTCCGTGTTCCCCAGTGCCCCAGTGAGTGATGGCAGACCAAGAGGTTCACCCAAGGGCCTGGGCCTGAACCGCCACCCATGCCCCTCGCACCCATCACCAGCAATGGCTAATATCAGCGACTAGAGCCAGTTAATGGAGTCCTCCACCAGTTTTGTGAGGTGCCCTCGGTGATGTTGGTCAGCCGCAGTGCCAGGATTGCTCAGGACACGTGTGTGCCTCCCACTGACACTAGGCCTGGACTTGGCTCGATCCCCGGGCCTCCTCCACTCTGTGTTCCTCCTTCTCCTCATCTGGACATCCACACCGGGGCTCAATCAGCTGCGCTATCTCCGAATCTGGGACTTAGCCTGCAGGAGCCTCAGCCAAATAGTATTTTAAAAGCCTTGGTACAGCAGTCACTACCAAGCCATTGGGGAACCTACTGATGCAGGTGATGCAACAGGGCCCCCTTAGGCATGAATTTGCAGAGCCACACAAGCTTAGCGCAGCTCAGGGACCCCGCCCTCCACAGCGTCTGGGCAGCACCACATCCTCTGGCCTGTGATGCAGAGAGATGAGGCCCAACATTGTCAATCTCCTCTCTGCGCACCGGTGTAGTGGTGGCACGTGTTATGCAAGGCAGACCTCCTTACGTCGGTGTGCAGGAGCACCTCTACCAATCACAGCTCCAAGGGGCGCAAAGCATCTTCTCACACAGGTCAGCAATGTGTCTCCATGAGACCTGCCGACTTACCGGCGTGGCCCGCCTCTACCGTCAGGCCGCAGACACTCCACTGCCCCGCTGCCTCCCACTCTGAGTCACAGACGCAGGTATAGCGAGGCCTCCAGGCCCGGAGACTGTCCATGCTGCCAGACATCGGCTGCTGTGGTGTCATAAGGTTGGCACTATGAAAAGTGCTGCATCACTGTTTTTCCCAGTGATGCGCCACTTTCCATAAATGAGGCCCTGGTTCTGCATGTCCTCTTCCCCTGGGACTCTGGATGGTCATCCTGGCTGTTGGGAGGTTTGGGGGGTTGTTGACCTGTGCTGAACTTAACTCCAGCTGCTCCATTCTGTATTCCATTGTGTTTTTTCATTTTTTTATTAGAGATGTATTTAAAGGCTAATTTTGCCTCTAGAAGCTGAAAAGTGACGTTGGGCTGACTAATGTGATTTTTTTTGCTGCTAATTAGTCTTTCGTTACTTTTTTACCGCTATTGTCAAATTTTTAATTGCATTGGCGCTTGTGTTAGTGCCAGTTTTCGCCAAGGCTAGCTGATACTATCGCCATGTATCAATGTGTTGTAAATACGTCAATAACAGGGAGGTCGTTTTCGGCAATAGACAGCATTAAGAAAATTGCAGATAACTAACACAAAATCTGGTTAGCTCCGATTCTTGTAAATATACCCCTTGGTGACTAGCAAACATAGCAACTATTCAATAATAAAGTGTATCCACTTTCAATACTCACACCAATGCGTCTAGCCCGTGCAGGAGATGTTGGACTCCACCTCATGCCTTGGCTCACACCACCAGTAGAAGATCCAAGCTATTGTGCATGAAGAAGCCTATATCCCATCTGACTCAAATAAAATTTGGCTTGCCTTTGGCCTCTTAAACTGAGAAGTGTTGATGTATGCATCATAAAGGAGGTGAAGAATAGTGCAGACATGATAAAGTGTGCTTCATCATTGTGTGCCTTTCTCCATAACATTGCCATCAAGCGATGCCTTATATTGCCTTTGGACTTTGAGGATGGAGGAGATAGCACAAATCAAGATGAGCCCCAGCAGCAAAAGGAAAGGCAACTGAATTTGAATACTGATGCAATGCAGCTTGTTGACTCATGCATTCTTTCTGAAATCTAATTCACTGAAAGCACTTTACACTTTTACAAAATAATGAGATTATCACAGTAGAATGCATACTTGTGCTCTGCCTATCTCAATGAGATACATTTTCATAAAAATAATAACTTAAATAAGATGTAAAAAGTAGAGACATATGGCTGAGTCTTGCGACCTCTTCAACAGACACTGCCAATAGCACACTTATGGCTTATCCCTTTTGGGTGCGGGCTTCCTGGGAGCAGTGCCGGATTAAACCCTGTGGAGGCCCCCCTCACACATTATCTCCTAATATGTTTTTAATTTTACGAACCAACAGTTTTAATATACTAATTTTATTACACTAAACTAAACGAAACATTAACAATTATTGATGTTAATAAACTTAAACGAATTGGAAACATTTTAAGAAAGCTTTATTGTAATTTCCTTTCAAATCAGTGCCTACTTTGCCTATTTGGTCATCCAGAACTGCCTGGGAGACCAAGCAAGTAACCCTTAGAGGCGATCAATCCTGTCTGTCTGTGAGAGGCTTTTAATGAGGGTGAGACTGATATGGAAGATGTGGCTGTGGAAGGGATTGAACTCTCCTGCCTAATGAGTTGGCATACTTCCAAGAGGGTAAGCTCCAGTCACTCAACCAGCTTGCTCAAGGTGTAGAGGGTCTTGGTAAGCAGTGCATGTCTCAGGGTGGGTGTGGATGCTGCTTTCCGGAGAACATGTATGTGAGCGGTACAAATGCCTTTGCCATTTCTTGTGTCACTGAGCAGACTGCTCAGACTGATGTTCTCAAGCTGCTCTTTATAAAGATCTCCAAGCTCAGGGATGATAGATAGGCATCTAACTTGACTGTCACTGGTTGCCAGTAAAGTGTCCTGTCCTTCATTTATCTTGGACAAGCGCATGCACAGCTTATGCTTCACATACTTTCTGAAGGCTTGTGCTTCCTCCTCTAAAGTGGCACCAGTGGCCTCCTCTTATGTCCATGTGGACTCCTAACATTATGGACCTCAGTTTTCTCCCCCTTGTCTTCGCGGTGTGCTCCTCCATTACATTTGCCAGAGTGGATGTAAATGTGAAGGGTATCATATCCTGAGGTGGGATGAGGGCCTCCACTTCTTCCGATATCAAGTTACTACCAGAAGGATTTTTTCAGAAGGGATAGTGCTTGCAGCATCATTTGCAATTCTAGGGCCTGCAGTTGAGGTAAGGATGGGCGGCATTGCACTAGATCCCTTGAACCCTTGACCTTTACCGGTGTAGTTATGCTGGCAGACATGGTAAAGGTTGTGGTACTGTTTGTGGAGGGTAGGGTGATGTGTGGTGCTTGAGAAATGTTGTTACTTGGCATAGTAGTGGCAACAGAGGATAGGTTTGAGGTGGAAGAGGTAGTCATAGATGGGCCTCCATCAGAGGTGCTAAAAGATGCAACTCCACACACAGTGCTGCTATCTCCCCCATAGCTTCCTGTAACTGTGGCACTTGTGAACCTACACTTGTCTAGTATTTGTGTTGGAGGCTTACGGGGAGCACTTGTGTAGCTAGTCTTGGGTGGTGCTGCTTTCTTTTTGTGGACACTTGTAAGGCCAATAATGTGGAAGATGTACCTTTAGATTGTGATGTGCCTTTATTTCCAGAGACCTGCTCTTGTGACTCACTTGTAAATCAAGGATGTAATAGTCATAGTGAGTGTGAGTAATTCACACTCCGAAGCTTAAACAGCCATGTGTAAATTGACCACGATGCATGCATAAGAACTGCGGTCCAGGCATCATTCTGTCACTAGATGGTTTGGAAATCACTTCATTAAGAGAGGATTGGTAAAGGCTAACAAGGGTAAACTACAGCAACAGCCCCTAATCTGTATCATGCAAGTATTTGTAGATTATGCCAGATATGGTATATTACATGAATGCTTGTGATTATGCCTTGTGCAAGATGCATTTGATTCATACAACACTCACTGCATGCATCAAGTCAACGTTTGTGTTGATGTGAGCGGTGTTACCGTGACTTACGTGGTAGGATGGCAGATATATTAGGCAGGCCCTATGGCACACTTTAGTATATTCTTTTATTGGATACCTGACTATATTACATCCTACCCTTCACTGATAGAGTGTTGTGTGTCCTGAGGCGGAAAGCCGGGACATGAGAGTGTGAGTGTATTTACAAGCATCATTGTTTTTTAATTTGCACTGCGCCCGTGATTTTACTTAATTTGCTAACCTTTGATTTGTGGCACTACAATCTTGCACTAGATTGACGGAGTGCTTGTGTGCCTTCTTGGCTACCTGCCCTGTTGCTCGCACCATTGCAGCTGATCAGGTGCTGCCTGGGGTACTGCCTTAGACGCCTCAGACGCCGCCATCTTGGGTGAGGAGCAGGCAAGCGGTCTAGTGCTCGGCCCCTCCCGCCCTCGTGGGTATAAAAGACTTACTGCTCTCCACGCGCACTGACTGATAGAGTGTTGTGTGTCCTGAGGCGGAAAACCGGGCATGAGAGTGTTAGTGTATTTACAAGCATCATTGTTTTTTAATCCGCATTGCGCCCGTGATTTTTCTTAATTTGCTAACCTTTGATTTGTGGCACTACAATCTTGCGCTCGATTGACGGAGTGCTCGTGTGCCTTCTTGGCTCCCTGCCCTGTTGCTCGCACCATTGCTGCCGATCAGGCGCTGCCTGGGGTACTGCCTTAGACGCCTCAGACGCCGCCATCTTGGGCGAGGAGCAGGCGAGCGGTCTAGTGCTCGACCCCTCCCGCCCTCGTGGGTATAAAATGGCCACCTTACCCAGGGAGCGCAGCGGACGGGCCTCGGGACTAGTCATGCTGCCGGTTTGGTCCCTTATGCCCGCAAGGATCTGCTGAGCTATAACAACGACCAGGGCTACCTGCCCAGGGATTCATTCAACCGGGCTCAGAGACTAGGGATTTTAGTTAACCTTTCTCCTTCCTTAGACCTCACTAACCAGATGAACCTACGCCCTAATAGGCGGTCAGAGCCTGGCTCTCAGCCCCACCTCTGTCCATATTTTATTTAAACACCCGTTCCATGGTAAAACACCAGATGGACCTTTTTCTGTTGCTTGACATGGACAAACCAGACATTCTGCTACTCACTGAGACCTGGCTGACTCCAGACTCAGCTCCAGATATAATAGCGGCACTCCTGCCAAATAACTGTATCATCCATGCTGACCGGGGATCTGGCAAATGTGCCGGGGGGGTCGCGGCTATCTTCTGATCCAATTTGAAAGTTACTGCCCTGACTGGCCTGAATCTCCCAGACATTGAAAACTTAGTTCTAAAATTTGAATTTCCCCACACAACAGTGGTCTGTGTCCTCCTGTATAGACCCCCAACTAATATGCCTACTTTTCCTCTCATGTTTAGCAAACTTATCGCCAACTTTGCCATAGATCATGCCAGGATTCTCCAGGCTGGGGATTTTAACTACTGGTTCAATGACCCATTGGAAGGTCCCCACTCATGCGAACTCACTGAGCTCCTTACAAATTTGAACTTTGTACAACACGTGCGCTGACCTACCCATTGTAAAGGCCACATTCTGGACCAAGTCTGGTCTAATTCTCTGCTGGTCACAACCCCGGTAACCATCCCATGCGTATGGTCTGATCATTTTCTCGTCAAATTCAACCTTGCTTATGCCCTCAATAGGACTACCACCTCGGCGGCGGGGGGGCGAGCAAGGAAATGAACCTCTCTAGACAGATCAGAATTTTTACAGACACTGGCTATGTCCATCCCACCCCACCATCACAATATCAACTTCTCTGAAACCAATCTATCTAATTGGCTACAAGCAGCTAGTGACATCCATGCCCCTTACAAAAAGGTCAAACTGGCCCGTCGTGCGGACGCACAAAAATGGTTCTCACCAGACCTTAAAGCTAAGAAATTGGCCCTGCACCAACTTGAGCGACACTGGCGACGTAGCTACGCCCCAGAATTAAAAATCAGATACACCATGGCCTACTTCTCTTCTCGTATTATTAACTCCACAAACAGATCAAAAGACATTTTTTCCATTCTCAAGCAGCTAAAAAATCTTGACAATGCCCGCCCAAGATTACCTCCGACCCAGACGCTCTGTGACTCTCTGAATGTCTTCTTTATCGCGAAAATTGCAATCATTAAAGCTACCGTCCCACAAAACATAAACCCCACCAGTGATGTCACTATCAGGACTAATCACACTAGCACACTCAGTAGCTTTCCTCTCATTACCCCAGAGCAATTCCAAGAGCTACTGGTGAGAGTGAAATCCGGTGCCCCATCGGACAGATGCCCGCCCTACATTTTAAAAGACTGTCTCTCAGACATCCCGGCCCCAGCATGTACCCTTCTAAATGACTCACTGACTTCCGGTCTAGTCCCCCTTGCATTTAAGGAAGCAACGGTTATACCACTACTAAAGAACTCTGGGGCGGATCCTACATGCAAGGCAAACTATCGGCCGATTTCCCTACTTCCTTTTTTAGCAAAGGTATTGGAGGCTCATGTCGCCAAATGCTTGTCTAACTTCATGGAGGAATCTAAATGTCTTGATCAACATCAGGCGGGATTCCGCCCCGCCCATTTAACAGAGGCGGTGGTAGTCTCGGTACTTGACTCTCTCCGCGACTGTGCCGACAAACGCTCTCCTCAGGCTTTAGTGCTCCTGGATTTGTCGGCCGCGTTCTACACGGTCGATCATACCATCCTGATCGACCGTGTCGTGCAAAAGCCCCACATTTATTGAGAGACTCATCATGAAGCATGCCCTGTCCCGAAACCTTCGCTCGGCCAATCAAGGTCTCCTACAGGCACCATCTTTTATGCGCAAACGTGCTGGTGGGTGCAGATTCGGAACACTGGCCCCCCGGTTGTGGAATACCTTCCCTCGGGAGATCCAGTTTTGTCCGGATCTCCTGTCATTTAGGAAAGCTTTAAAAACCTGGCTCTACCAACAAGCATTCCAATTATTCCTGTACGCTTTGTAACCTCTGGTCACGCCCTCTGTCTTTGTCAGCGCCAGGAAACCAATCGGTGTTAGTGCGCTCAAGAAATCTTTATTAACATAACATAAAATAACATCACAATGTATGTCCCTTCATAATAAAGGACGGAATACAATTTATTTTTCCTTCCTGTGATGTCAATGTTTATGCAGACATTGTTCGGTTAGTCATACCTTTGTGAAAGGGGTTGTGAGTGTTGAGATGTGACAAATGGTGGATTTTTGACATATAGTGATTGCTATAAATACAATCAGCAAGATACACATCTCATTCTTTTTCATGACGTAACAATTATGATAGCTACATGCTAGACCACCTCCACCACACTTGCTGCAGGCTTGTCTCTATCCTTGATTGCCTCCAACCTCAAGCCTGCCACTGATGCTGTCCACTTCTGATATTTGGGGGTGCGCATTAACTTTTTTTCTCATGGTTTGAGGTCTAGCAAAGACAGAGAATTACCATCAGTTGCCATAGTGTCACGGTTGTGCTTTCTCCTTTACAGGATATTTTTGGTCTCCATGAGGTGTGGTTACTCCATGTGCTATTTACCATTTGTTATTCATCACTGTCCTCAAATTTCATGTGTATTTATTTTTTCTGGGCGCAATAAATATATGTTTTATTGCACCTGTTAAATTCCAATTCCGTGGTCTTTAACATACTTAAGATTTACATAATCTAGAATGAACAAAAGGTACCTATCTCCACAGAATCGATATTTACAGTGTAATGGAGTTTGGCAGCTTTTATCACCGCACCCATATTTGATGCAAATTCCGACAAAACATGCAAATGTTGGTACTTACCGCACCAACATTTGCATGTCTCGTTATCTCATGGATCCTCGACCCCTCACAATCTTTTGCTGAAATCTGATTTGCTGCCAACACCTCAAACCAGGATCCACCGCATCCCCATATATACAACTAGGATTTATTTTTTATTTTTCAGCAACTGCTGAATGGATTTACACCAAATCATAAAAGGGCACTTTCTTCAAACAACATCTACCCCCCTGCCAAATTTGGTGTAGTATCGTTCAGCAGTTCGGGCTGTAGCCGTGTCTTAAAGTCCAATGGGAATTTAAAATGGGGAAAAACGGGGTTCAAAGCACCCCCTGGTTCCCGGCCCCCTCTTGACAGATCACCCCGAAATCTTCAAGATAGCAGCTGAAGTGAGCGTCGTATGAGTTTGGAAACTTCTGTGAAGATTCATCAAGTGGCGCCAAAGTTATTGGCAAAAAAAATAGGAAGAATTCCTATGGAAACTAGGGTGTCTATTAGGATGGCGGTCGGAAAATCACTCCAACTGCCATGGTAGCGGAAAAACACCTCCCTCTAGGACCGCGGCATAACCGCCGGTCCAATTAGTATGCTCTGCAGTCAAAATCCGTCTGCGGTGATCGGATCGCGGCATTTAACATTGCGGTGGTTGGTGCTGCCAGCATCACTGCCGCAATGTCCCAAAAAGCATGTCTGCATATTCTTGCACTGCGTGGCAGGCACTGCACAGTGCCTTCCGCCTGGTACAGGGACATGTAGGGGGGTACCATGGGTAACCCCCCAGTGCACCCACACCCCGGCAAACACATTGGGGGCCTGCAATGGGTCCCCGAAGACACTCTCCGCATGAATCTTTCAATTTTTTATTCACTGTTTGGAAGTCTGTTTGGTGAATTGTCAACTATCCTACGGATACTTAGTTGTGCAATTCTCATTGCTCTTCTAGTGAAGAAATGTATCCAATGCGAATATAATTATCTCATCCGACTGAGCAGCAGTGCCAGGAAAATATTGCATTCTATTTCGGAGGAGAATTATTAAATGTAAGTTAAAATTGAACTCTATTGTTTCGTAAGCTTCAAGCTCCTTGAGTGAGACCTTCTTTTTGATCCACGAACTTTTTTGAAACTGGACGTTCCACATCCCAATCACGGCATTGAACATGAGAGAAGAAATTTGATCATTAAGATTGCATCAGTCATGCTGTGTGGCCATGCAGGTGTCAATCCTGAAATATGCAGTATATGATGATATTCCAACCCTGGCAATCCCTGCTCCATCTCCTTCTCTGGCAAGAATAGGACACAGACAGTGTCTGTATCCATGGATTCTCTTGATGCTACATTTCGCCAAACAACCAATGAAACGAAGATCAGCCCGTGCTGCTCTACAGGCTTCTGCAGCTTCGTCACTATCATCAATTGCAACCATGCCATCTGAAAATTCAGTACCTGCATTTTTTTAGAAGCTCAATGTCCAATTCTCTCTCTGAGAAAACGAGGGAAAAAAGTTCCTCCTTTTTTGGAAGCTAACGAAGGCACAGGTAGCTATTTCCGTTTTTTTGGTTCCTAATATATGATTTTGCATTTTGGCAATATTCAAAACATAAGAACTAAAGTCTAGCTTCCTTCACATCATTGTACATATGGATTTAAACTTCATTTACAAAATATATTCGTTATATGTATCTTTCTTATCATCGCAGAGCTGTCCTGAATATTAAGGGTTTAATTACAGTGTTGGTGGTCGGAGTGTAATCTGGACAGTCAATCCAACTCTGTTCCGTTTAGCTCAAGGAGTCCGTCGGCCAGTCAGAAAATGGTCATAATCCCTTAAAGACAACGTTTTCGCCGTCAGGATTATGATGTTGGTTTGTGAAAGCCTTTCCATGTCCGTCTTTCAGACATGGAAAGGCTGTCAGAAAGCGACTTTGGGGGCCCATAGCAGGGCCCCCTTTCCCACTGGCCCTATGGTTGTGGTCCTGGGAGGCACCTCTGGTGCTCCCTTCGCATCCCTGCACAGTATGGTGCCGGCCACACTGTGCAGGGATGTTTAAATAGTGCAGGGCAGATTTACAATAAACTAATGCAGCGCTGTGCAGCAAGTCATTTTGCAGCACTGCGCAGCGTTACTTTGGAAGTACAGGGATGCAATATATTTAAAACAAAATGTCGCAGGGACACCTTCCTGCACATAAACAATCACCAGAGGTGATTTCCTCTTTCTATGTGTGCTGCAGAATGCAGCACACATAGAAAGATGAAAAAAACAAAGAGAAATGAATACATTTGTCCTCGTTGCACCTCCCTACACCTCCACTGGGGAGGCGTAGCATTCAGACACATTTCCAGATTTACGATTGCTTGTAAATCTGGAAATGTGTCAGGTTCCATGGGTGTTGTGTGGGAACACCCACAGCAACACCCACGGAACGCCCCTTTCACGCAAAGTGCTGCATGTAAAGGGGTGAAAAAGTCACACAGGGTTACTTTTTTGGCCTTGTAAATATGTGGCAGTAAATTGAGCTGCTGGTATATCACAAAAAGTGGGGGTAGCACTCTCAGACTTGAGAAATGTCCTCCGGGCTCCTCAAATGTCCTTATATAAAGGTTTATAACAGTTCATGTAAAGTAAATAAACAGGTTCAAGTGTTGATGATACTCGGATTTTTAATATTTTATTCTTGATGTATCTCGTTGTATTCACAAGTATACATTCGATATTAGCGTTTCAGTTCATAAATGCACTCAAATTATCCCAATGCATTTCGGCATATAGATCATGCCTTCTTCTGGGGACATGTTCTGTCAACAAAGAAAATAATATATGCGGGTATTCCCAAGGTATTGGATGAGTTCAAAAAATAGTGAAAGTATAAAACCATGCAATATAGCGGTGGTTAAAGGGTGTGACCTTGTATTTCATTAAGAAGACGGCATGTGTTACGCTTCCAAAGGTGCTTATGTGGAGTGACAAACCCGTGGTTGACTAACATGCGGAAAAACGGAGTATCAGACATTCGGGTGAAATGGTAAATGGATATTTAAACTGATGGTAATTGTTTGAACGGGAGAGAGGTGCGCGGCAAAACATGTCGTAGAATTTCAATGCAGTGATGAAAGGCGCTATACATGCAAGGTGCTCCGGTGAAGCTACGTGCTGTTTACAAAGCGTGAAAGGAAAAGATCACTGAAATTGGTGCACGGCTTACCGTGACGTGCAGAGACGTTGTTTAACCAAGGTGCTACAGTTTTCGACCGGGTTTGAACGTGACTGGAACCCGAATGTGTTAAAAAGCAGCTGGTTGCGAGGTAGCGTGAACTATGTAGTTAAAGGTGTAGGGTGTCAAAAAGTGACATAGAGAAAAGACTATCAGAACTCGGTCGGTGTTTGTAAACAGAAAAAACATTCAATGGAAAAGATGTATGACACGATGTAAGAAAAACGTATATACATAAAAAAGTAAACCTGGACAAGTAAACATGGTATAGTGCATTCTAATGAAACTGTGGGTGTATACCAAAACAGGACCAATGGTAAAGGTGGCCTCTGGGTGTATGATACTAAACTAGACACACTGTCAGAGGAATCTGAAAAACAAGGCTATTATTAACACTGTTGAGGGTAACCTAAAAAGGCAATTACATGGTAAATTTGCATAGAATGAATCTAATAAAATAGAAATATATGTTGAAAAATATACCAAAAGAACTCATCGAATACTGATATAATGAGGTATACTCTTGATGTGACTGAGCTAGTCACTGACGCACAATGAGAGTGATTGGGCTGAAAAAACAGCATTTTACAAGTAACATAAATATTCCACACGATCATTCAGGCCATGTGGTTTCATGCTGGACAATGTAAAGATCCAATAATTTTCCCTTCTCAGTAGTTCAGTATGATTGTCTTTGCCTTCTTGTTTGGAGACTGTTTCCAACACACAATATCGTATTTAGCTGATACCGTGACCTGCTTCCAAGAAATGCTGTGCGACTGATGATTTAGTTTGTTTAGTTCTGATGTTAGACTTATGTTTGTTGAGACGTATTTTCAATTTCCTCTCCGTCTGTCCAACATAAATTTTGCGGCAGGGGCATTTCAGCATGTAGATGGCGTTAGAGCTATCACAGGTCGCTGTGGCTCTGATCTTAATTTTATTGCCCTTCATGGGGTGGTTAATGGTAGTACCTTGAATTACACTGTTGCAGTGATTGCAATTTCTGCATGGAATTGTTCCTTTAAATTCAGTGATAGTGCGATTGGGAGTTTTTAAGAGTTCTCCTAGATTTTTGGCTCTAGTAAAAGCAAAGATGGGATCGTTGACAAAAATCCTGTTGAAGTCGGGTTCTATCCTAAGGATCTCCCAATGGTTTTTGACGATCTGTTTGAATTTATTACTGATTGTAGAAAATTTAGAAACTACAGTGATTGCCTCCCTTTTGGGTATGGTGGTGTTTGCCAGTAACTCATTTCTGGATTTAGTCTCACATTGTTGTTTGGCCTGCTCGAGGATCTGGTCTGGGTACCCTCGGGCTTTAAATCTTTGTATGGTGGTGCGAATCTCCTTTTCAAATTGATTGTCATCCGATGTGATTCTTTTGGCTCTGATCAATTGGCTATATGCCAAGTGGTTTTTCAATGGTTGTGGGTGGAAGCTCGAATAATGTAATGTATTATTTCTGTCGGTGTTCTTACGGAATAGACTAGTCTTGAATCCTGTGGGGGTGTTGGTAGTTTTGACATCGAGAAAGGTTATTGATTCTGTTTGAGTTTCGTGAGTGAATTGAATTCGCTGATCGTTGGTGTTAAGTTGTAGCAGTTTTTCCTGTAGAACATGATGTGGACCCTGCCAGATTAAAAAAATGTCATCTATGAACCTTACAAACATTTTCAGATGATCGGTCCATTCAGTGTTGTTGAGGATGTGATCTTCTTCAAATCTGTGCATGAAAATGTTAGCGTAGGCTGGTGCTGCCGAATTGCCCATAGAGGTTCCAGTCATTTGTTGGTACCAATTGTCTTTCCATATGAAATAACTGTGAAATAGGGTGAATTGTAATAGTTCCATTAACAAAAGTTTCATGTCATTGTCCAGTTCTGTTCTCAACAAGAAATATTCAACAGCTTCAATGCCCATGGTATGGGGGATAGACGTGTACAAAGATGATACGTCAACTGGGCACAGTACTAGGTTGCTATGATCCTCTATTGACACTTGGCTGAGTTTATTGAGAAAATCTGTGGTGTCTCTGATGAATGTGGGTAAAGAGATGACTATGGGCTGTAAGTACTTATCTAGAAATTTCCCCACTGGATCATGAATGCTGCCACACGTAGATACTATGGGCCTGCAGGGTGGTGTTTGAAGATTCTTGTGTATTTTTGGAACCAAAAAGAATTTGGGGCTTTTTGGATATTTGGTGGTGAAGTATTTGGTAGTTTTTTCGGTGATGATTTCCTTTTTAAGAGCCATGCTCAGTATGTTGTCGAGTATTTCCTTGAACTGAGTGGTCGGATTGTTTTGTAACATCAAGTATGTATTAGTATCAGAGAGGTGGAGGGATGCCTGGCCTTCGTAGTAAGATGTGTTGAGGATAACAATAGCGCCACCTTTATCTGCCTTCGCACAGGTAATCTGGTCGTTGTTAGAAATAGATTTCAGAGTGTTGATCTCTTTAATGGTATAATTTTTGTTTTTAAGTCTGGAATTGCAGTTAAGTTTAGATAAATCGTTCCTGACGAGAGTCTCGTAAGTGTCTAGAGTCTTGTGTGACACAGGTGCTAAGAAGTTGCTTTTGGGGCGTAGGCCCCTGAGTTGATCAGGTTGCGTATCAATGGGTGATTGTATGACGTTTTGAAAAAAGTGCCTTAATCGGAGTTTCCTCATGAGTTTGTAAAATGAAATTTCCAACTCGAGTCTGTTGGTATGGGCTGTTGGAATAAATGAAGTTCCTTTCTGTAAGGTTCTTATTTGTATTTTGCTAAAATGAAAATCGGAAATGTTGATAACCAAATTGTTGGTTACTTCGTCTTGGGTTTGTCCTTCCTGCTCGTTACTGTTCTGGTTTGTGGAGGTTCTTTGGTTTTTTCTTTTTGCCCTCCTGGGTCTTCGCGTGAATCTTGGCCTAACTCTAAAAAAGGTTCGGCAGATGTTGAAGGTGGCTCAGTAGAGTTGGCAGTATTTTGCAGGTTGGGTGTTGGTTTCTGTGGTGGAAACCTGATTCTTCTCCCTTGTTGATTGGTTGTGTCGTCTTCTGAGGATGAGGTGTCAGTGTTGACCGTATAGGGTTTGTTTTGTCTCCGTTTGGCGTAAATATCAGCCCATGTATATACCTCGCCCATTTTGTAATCTATGGTGTCTCTCCTTAGTTTCTTGATTTTACGCTCGCTGACCTCCGCGGTGTGCTTGGCTAGTTGTTGGTTGATGTCTTGCATGATTTTATTGAGTTCTTCTGTGGTATAACTGCTTTCCAGTTCTGTCTTGACTCGAGAAATATCTGTCGCTAATTCTTCCAGAATGCTGGATAATTCCTCAATTATTAGTAGTATAAGATCGAGACGACATTTATTTAGGATGGCGTACCATCGATCTTTGAATTTCTGAACGTTTTTACACAATGAGGGCTTTAGTGGTATCCTGAGACCCCTTGGGATTCGCTGTGCTTTATGGTACTTGACCATAGTGCTCGCATGCAGGCGCTGATTTATTAACTTCTTTGATAGGTAAAGCAATTGTCTTATGTTTTGCTCCTTTGTGCGGTTCGTGGATAGCTCAGTGATTTCTTCGTTGATGAGTGCATAAATTCTGCTGGCTTCATCATTAGAATAAGCGAATGTTTCAGCTCTGGTTTCCGTGAGATTAAATATTTCATCCATTTTTTATGCGTGCTGTCCAGTAGGAGACAGATTAGGGAACGTATGAAAAGGGTTATTACTAGACGCACAGCTTGTTTTGATGGAGTTACTTTTCTGTAAGGTGCTCCAGAGAATCGCCTTCTGGCTAGAGGTGTGGTAAATACGTGGGGGTAGCACTCTCAGACTTGAGAAATGTCCTCCGGGCTCCTCAAATGTCCTTATATAAAGGTTTCTAACAGTTCATGTAAAGTAAATAAACAGGTTCAAGTGTTGATGATACTCGGATTTTTAATCTTTTATTCTTCATGTATCTCGTTGTATTCACAAGTATACATTCGATATTAGTGTTTCAGTTCATAAATGCACTTAAATTATCCCAATGCATTTCGGCATATAGATCATGCCTTCTTCTGGGGACATGTTCTGTCAACAAAGAAAAGAATATATGTGGGTATTCCCAAGGTATTGGATGAGTTCAAAAAATAGTGAAAGTATAAAACCATGCAATATAGCGGTGGTTAAAGGGTGTGACCTCGTATTTCATTAAGAAGACGGCGTGTGTTACGCTTCCAAAGGTGCTTATGTGGAGTGACAACCCCGTGGTTGACTAACATGCGGAAAAACGGAGTATCAGACATTCGGGTGAAATGGTAAATGGATATTTAAACTGATGGTAATTGTTTGAACGGGAGAGAGGTGCGCGGCAAAACATGTCTTAGAATTTCAATGCAGTGATGAAAGGCGCTATACATACAAGGTGCTCCGGTGAAGCTACGTGCTGTTTACAAAGCGTGAAAGGAAAAGATCACTGAAAGTGGTGCGCGGCTTACCGTGACGTGCAGAGAAGTTGTTTAACCAAGGTGCTACAGTTTTCGACCGGGTTTGAACGTGACTGGAACCCGGATGTGTTAAAAAGCAGCTGGTTGCGAGGTAGCGTGAACTACGTAGTTAAAGGTGCAGGATCTTCAAACACCACTCTGCAGGCCCATAGTATCTACGTGTGGCAGCATTCATGATCCAGTGGGGAAATTTCTAGATAAGTACTTACAGCCCATAGTCATCTCTTTACCCACATTCATCAGAGACACCACAGATTTTCTCAATAAACTCAGCCAAGTGTCAATAGAGGATCATAGCAACCTAGTACTGTGCACAGTTGACGTATCATCTTTGTACACGTCTATCCCCCATACCATGGGCATTGAAGCTGTTGAATATTGCTTGTTGAGAACAGAACTGGACAATAACATGAAACTTTTGTTAATGGAACTATTACAATTCATCCTATTTCACAGTTATTTCAATTGGAAAGACAATTGGTACCAACAAATGACTGGAACCTCTATGGGCAATTCGGCAGCACCAGCCTACGCTAACATTTTCATGCACAGATTTGAAGAAGATCACATCCTCAACAACACTGAATGGACCGATCATCTGAAAATGTTTGTAAGGTTCATAGATGACATTTTTTTAATCTGGCAGGGTCCACATCATGTTCTACAGGAAAAACTGCTACAACTTAACACCATTGATCAGCGAATTCAGTTCACTCACGAAACTCAAACAGAATCAATAACCTTTCTCGATGTCAAAACTACCAACACCCCCACAGGATTCAAGACTAGTCTATTCCGTAAGAACACCGACAGGAATAATACATTACATTATTCGAACTTCCACCCACAACCATTGAAAAACCACTTGCCATATAGCCAATTGATCAGAGCCAAAAGAATCACATCGGATGACAATCAATTTGAAAAGGAGATTCGCACCACCATACAAAGATTTAAAGCCCGAGGGTACCCAGACCAGATCTTTGAGCAGGCCAAACAACGATGCGAGACTAAATCCAGAAATGAGTTACTGGCAAACACCACCATACCCAAAAGGGAGGCAATCACTGTAGTTTCTAAATTTTCTACAATCAGCAATAAATTCAAACAGATCGTAAAAAAACACTGGGAGATCCTTAGGATAGAACCCGACTTCAACAGGATTTTTGTCAACGATCCCATCTTTGCTTTTACTAGAGCCAAAAATCTAGGAGAACTCTTAAAAACTCCCAATCGCACTATCACTGAATTTAAAGGAACAATTCCATGCAGAAATTGCAATCACTGCAACAGTGTAATTCAAGGTACTACCATTAACCACCCCATGAAGGGCAATAAAATTAAGATCAGAGCCACAGCGACCTGTGATACCTCTAATGCCATCTACATGCTGAAATGCCCCTGCCGCAAAATTTATGTTGGTCAGACGGAGAGGAAATTGAAAATACGTCTCAACGAACATAAGTCTAACATCAGAACTAAACAAACTAAATCATCAGTCGCACAGCATTTCTTGGAAGCAGGTCACGGTATCAGCCAAATACGATATTGCATGTTGGAAACAGTCTCCAAACAAGAAGGCAAAGACAATCATACTGAACTACTGAGAAGGGAAAATTATTGGATCTTTACATTGTCCAGCATGAAACCACATGGCCTGAATGATTGTGTGGAATATTTATGTTACTTGTAAAACGCTGTTTTTTCAGCCCAATCGCTCTCATTGTGCGTCAGTGACTTGCTCAGTCACATCAAGAGTATACCTCATTATATCAGTATTCGATAAGTTCTTTTGGTATATTTTTCAACATATATTTCTATTTTATTAGATTCATTCTATGCAAATTTACCATGTAATTGCCTTTTTAGGTTACCCTCAACAGTGTTAATAATAGCCTTGTTTTTCAGATTCCTCTGACAGTGTGTCTAGTTTAGTATCATACACCCAGAGGCCACCTTTACCATTGGTCCTGTTTTGGTATACACCCACAGTTTCATTAGAATGCACTATACCATGTTTACTTGTCCAGGTTTACTTGTCCAGGTTTACTTTTTTATGTATATACGTTTTTCTTACATCGTGTCATACATCTTTTCCATTGAATGTTTTTTCTGTTTACAAACACCGACCGAGTTCTGATAGTCTTTTCTCTATGTCACTTTTTGACACCCTGCACCTTTAACTACGTAGTTCACGCTACCTCGCAACCAGCTGCTTTTTAACACATCCGGGTTCCAGTCACGTTCAAACCCGGTCGAAAACTGTAGCACCTTGGTTAAACAACTTCTCTGCACCTCACGGTAAGCCGCGCACCAGTTTCAGTGATCTTTTCCTTTCACGCTTTGTAAACAGCACGTAGCTTCACCGGAGCACCTTGCATGTATAGCGCCTTTCATCACTGCATTGAAATTCTACGACATGTTTTGCCGCGCACCTCTCTCCCGTTCAAACAATTACCATCAGTTTAAATATCCATTTACCATTTCACCCGAAAATACTCCGTTTTTCCGCATGTTAGTCAACCACGGGTTTGTCACTCCACATAAGCACCTTTGGAAGCGTAACACACGCTGTCTTCTTAATGAAATACGAGGTCACACCCTTTAACCACCGCTATATTGCATGGTTTTATACTTTCACTATTTTTTGAACTCATCCAATACCTTGGGAATACCCACATATATTCTTTTCTTTGTTGACAGAACATGTCCCCAGAAGAAGGCATGATCTATATGCCGAAATGCGTTGTGATAATTTAAGTGCATTTATGAACTGAAACGCTAATATCGAATGTATACTTGTGAATACAACGAGATACATCAAGAATAAAAGATTAAAAATCCGAGTATCATCAACACTTGAACCTGTTTATTTACTTTACATGAACTGTTAGAAACCTTTATATAAGGACATTTGAGGAGCCCGGAGGACATTTCTCAAGTCTGAGAGTGTTACCCCCACGTATTTACCACGCCTCTAGACAGAAGGCAATTCTCTGGAGCACCTTACAGAAAAGTAACTCCATCAAAACAAGCTGTGCGTCTAGTAATAACCCTTTTCATGCATCACAAAAAGTGACACACCGGTGGCGCAAGGAACTTGCATGTCTGCCCTTGCATGTTTCCTATTGCTGCTTGTGCTGCAGCCCACAGCACAAGCCGCAATAGTAAACGTGCACTTTACGACCGCCGTGAAGGTGGTCGCATCGTAATTTGGAATGCGGGACCTCTGACTCCTTGTCAAGCGGTCCTGTTTCTGACACAATGACTGCCGATGCTCGTCCAACCGAATTGTAATTGGGCCCAATGTGTCTATTCTTTCATTTATATTGTTGTATTTACTTCGCAATAACTTGCAACATTGTACTTTTTTCCCTTGTGCTTGTAATAAAACCTTTAGAAAACTTGCACAAATAAATAAATTAATCAATCGTTGGCATACTGAATCCACCTAAGGTGAAAAAAGGTGTAACCCGCAAGCATTTAGTTTCTTACACTTAGGGGTCCATTAGGATGGGGGCGGTGGCACCACCGCGGTGCTGGCGGGGTGGGAAAACGCCTTTTTCTGCCAGCAAGCAGCGGTCCTCGCATCCCCCACATTTGTATAGCAGAACATAGGTCACACCTCTTGGTCACGACCGCCACGGACCCAGCTCTACATGTGTTTCCGGTGCTGTACCTGCTAAAGCCTAAGCCTATCATCTAATGGGCCGCCTCGGAAGCCACCACAGGTACGCAAATACACAAATACAACACAGAACACACGGGATGACATAGGGTCCAAAACCAACACCCTGCCGGGGGCAACAACACATCCACAAGGGCACCCACACATGACCCACCTGCCACCAAGTCACCCCACTGCATTCTGGAAAACACATTGACCGCGAACCTGCAGCAAGTCCCGGTCCCGATCAAGTCACTGCAGTGGTCAACACATGCGCACAATGCAGAAGGCAGGGCCATTACAAGGCATGGACAGGGAACAAAGACCACAGGGACACACCTTCCCCAACCACACATCAACACACCCCATCAAGTCACAGGCCAGTTGCCCATCCTGAGCACCCTCATGCACAGCAACAAGAAACAAGCACAGCAACAAGCAAGCACAATACACACTCTGCACCACACAACAAACAACCAGGGAGACAGCCACTGCAGGAGTGGCTAACAAGGAACACACAACACCAGTGCCACACACACTGAAGGCTGCCAATACTTGCCAGCACATACACGCACAAACAAACACACAGCCTGGGTGTAGCCATAAGCAGAAAACACACACAGGGATACCTGAACATATGCCTGCCTCAAAACCACATACAAACACTACATGAACACACACAGAACCACATCAGAAACAGACATACCCTCTCAGCCAAACTGTGGAAAGGCAATGGGAGCACAGACACAACAGGAGTGCACAACCACATCACACAGGAACAAAACACACACAACATACCACAAATCACACAAGAGCACAAGCACAGATCTACACTGCCACATGAAAACAACCACAGATGCACATGAAATCAAAAATAAATGAGCAAACACCACATGACATCAGGGGATGCACATCAGGCAATGCCAAGGCCACATACACACAGCACTGTATGCACAATAATCAGTGTGTGCACAACAAGCAGAACAGTCACACACAGACATGACTGACACAACCCAACACACACAACACTATTCAGCAAAGTACAAACACAACTGCAAACCCAATACCACAGCCAACACACATACATCCAACACAACAACAACAGATGCACCACTCTGGGACACAAGAGCAGAACCATCTTGACCAGAGCACTGGGCAGCGCACACAGTTGAAGTGCACATGATAAATCCTCACTGATTAATAGCACAAGAACACTACACATAAACCATTTGGGCAATGTCCAGAGTTGAACATTTGCCCTAGCCAAAGAACTGCACCACAAAGTACAGTGTCACAAATGAAGTGATGGGGAGGCACACACACATGTAAACCAAGGGGACAGCTGACACCAAAGTGAACTCACTTGCTTGTCAGTAGTAGACATGGAAGGGGTATACCATACACAAAAAGAGGAGCAATGGCTAGCCATAAGTGGCACACGTAGGGGATGGCATCACACCACGCACAGAACAACAAACATTTAAAGAGGGTCATAAGGGATTTTAAAGACCAAACTCTGATGCGGCCCCTGCATATACTAAAAGACAAAAAGTATCAGAGGGTCTGGGATAACAAGAACAAGAACGCCGGATATGCACCTACAGAGGACTCTATTACCATGCCATGTGTATACTATAGAGATATAGGTCAGCCTTACATTAAACCCACCAAGTGGTCAGATAAGGATGCCCATCAGTCACTACACAGAACCGCCCTTCATCATTTGGGTTCCTCTTGAGACCACCATTGGTGTTATCTGTTATCTTTCACATGGAGGGCTAAGATTGTTAAAAACCCTCACATGATCAGATAGATTTTCCGTGGTCTCCTTCTCAACTAAGAGGATGTTTGAGTGTTGAAAAAGGGGGACTGATGTCGCAGTGCAAAAATTAGTGAGAAAACAAAGAAGAAAATGTGTAAAGTAAAATTGGATGAGGGGGCACTGGACATAAACTTTATTCTGTTGCTACCCTCTCTACCAATGTTAAAAAGTAGTCAGAGACAACCAAAATATTTTTGGATCATCTAGATGTATTCTAGGGTCAACATGTTTCAGCGATTTGTGACGCAGATTGTCATTGCTTTCATCAGGACCACAGTAAACTGATTGCTACTACAAACAAGTGCTCTTGAAACCAAAATTGTTCTCAAAATTATGAATTTCAATAAATTTCAAAACCGATACTTAGATCACCTGTATCCACTAAATGTCCGCATCAGTTGCTTCACCTTTCCAAGTTATTAGGGGTTTCTGGGAATAGTGAAAACATGGAAATATTAAGATAGAAGTCTTGTTAGTAAACACCGTGTTCTTATGCTTGTGTACATATACTAGGTTCTGACTTTACAATCCTAGTGATAAATGACATACATTCAAGCACAACCATAGAAACATCTTATTCAGTGCTGAAATCCCAACAGTGGATCGAATTGTCAAAATAGCCAAAGGAGATTACATCTTACCCCACTTGGAAGATGTATGGACCTCACCCCACCTGGTCACGGCTCAGGGTTAAGGGGAAGCACCGCTCTAAAAAAGGGGCAAAAAACAGCAAAGCTGAAAATGCCACTTGTATCTCATATATTTAGACAGACAAATATCAGCGCCAAACACCGCTCTGTATTGCTTCACTCGAAGGGAGTTGTAACCCCAGCACGTTTAGATCAAGGATAGTGGTGGAGTTGTTAACCACTACCCAGCGCACTCAGTATCAGAGTTATAATACTCGCCCCAACTCTGTATGTGAGTTTGGATCAAAAATAGTAATGGAGTTGTTAACCACTACCCAGCACACTCAGTATAAAAGTTACAATACTCGCCCCAACTCTGTGTGTGAGTTTGTAACAAGCCAAAGCGAGTGAGACCAATGTCTCCGTAACCATCTCTAAAACACGATCGCAAAATGCCAGCATCTCTGTAAACGGCACCCTACCACTCCGTCGGTACTTCGTGTCGGCGTCTGAGCCGATCGGGGAGGTACGTGTACTGGCTACGGCTGCTGTATATGACGCGTAGCGTCATTGGCCGATAGTCAGTCACGTGGGTCCCCCTTTGGTGGTACGACGTGTTCAATTGGCTGAGTGCACGGCCAATGAAAACGCTCCACGAGCGTTACTTAGAGAAATGTAAACAAACCGGGGTTTCGTTACAAGCAGGCATACAACTTTAAACTACGTGCCCCTGTTCGCAAATGATAATAACGAAGAGCAACAAGTTATGCTAAATGTGTTACCACTCCGATTCCAAAAAAAAGGGGGACATTATTACATCATCGTGAAAAGTTGCCCAACATATTATTAAGGGAGTCTACTATAAATTATACTATGTGAACTAGCAGGGGTGTTTTGCAACTCATCTGGCGAGAATTATCACACACGGAGACACTAATGGTATGTATAACGTTTCATGCATTGAGAGTCAGACATGCACCATCGTCAGTTTCACCAAGGTTTTTTTTAGTGAGAGTCTTATGCATCATTAACTTACGGCAAATCCCAAAATGATGGAAATCATAGACTAGCCCACGGTATATCATCATTGAGCCCTACCCGGTTAGTGCCCAATTTGAAAACCCATTTCTGTTCCTTTAGCAAGAGAAATTTACCAATGTCAGTAATGTGTGTCGGGATGTGAGGTTGTTCAATCACTGTCCACTGGAATGCAGTGGATGGATGGCGTGCCTCCAAGAAGTGGTTTGTTAATTTGGTGGCTTGCCTCTTGCACCTAATGGTGCTCTTATGCTCAGATATTCTTACTCGAATCTTGCGAGTGGTCATCCCTACGTACTTGAAGCCACACGGACATGTAATGAGGTAGACCAAGTTATCGCTGTTTCAATTTGTGAATTTGTTTTGAATCCACGGTCTTGTAGTACCTATGTCTTTTTCTGTAGACTTCTTGGTCTGCGGGCAAGAGTGAAATGATCCTCATGGGTCGTGACCCCTCACCGGGGGAAGGTTCCAAAGAGACCCCAGAGCCCTGGGTTCTTTAATACGTGGTCTTGTGTGGACCAAACGATTCCTGAGGTTGGGACCCCTTTTGAAGGAAAAAAGAGGTGTCTGTATCGTAGACTGATCAGAATTCTGAATAGACCAATGGCGCTTAACTGCTTTCTGTATCTTATTAGATAAAGTCCCAAACGTGGTGACAAAAGTCAACCTCTCGAGGGGAGGCTTTTGGGTTGGTGATTCCAAAAGTGCCAAACGGTTATTATTCCTTGCCCTTTTGAGGGATCGTTGTACCAGTCTTCTTGGATATTTCCTAGAAATCAATTGTTCCTTAAGAGCCGTTGAATGATTTTTAAAGGCCCCGGCAATTGAACAATTCCTTTGTACTCTAAGAAACTGTCCATATGGCAGGTTCTCCCGTAGGGATATGGGGTGATAACTGTCAAAGCATAACAGGGAGTTCTTTGCCAGTGGTTTCCTATAGAGCTCTGATTGTAAACCCTCTGGAGTGGAAGTGATGAGTAAATCCAAGAAAGCCAATCTGTCTTTTCCTATCTCGATTGTGAAGCGAAGGAAATCATTCCTGCTGTTTAGCCATTTTAGAAACTCTTGACAGCTCTCGCTCCTGCTTCTCCATACCACTAGGACATCATCGATGTACCATCTCCATGTTCTGATACATCCAAGAAAAGGGTTGGTGTTAGCCAGCACATGCTCCTGTTCAAACGAATGAGCATAAAGATTTGCCAGGCTGGGAGCGTAAACGCTCCCCATGCTGGTACCCAATACCTGAAGGTATATCGTGTCTTCAAATTTGAAGAAATTGTGCTTTAAGGCCAGGGTGGCACAAGCCATGATAAAACTAACTGTAGTGATACTGTCCAGTGTCCTAGATTGCAATAGGAGCTGGATAACTTCCAGGGTTTCATCTTGCGGTATTGATGTATAGAGGGCCTCTACATCGAATGAAACAAGGAGATCCATAGTGGTGTCGAACTCTATTTCAGGCAAGAGGCGCAGTACATCACCCGTGTCCTTTAGATAAGTCGGCTTCTCTTGTACCATTGGGCGCAAAAAGAAATCAACAAATGTTGATAACGGCTCAAGAATCGAGCCAATGCCCGATATTATGGGGCGGCCAGGTGGTGGTCTTTGTTCCTTGTGCACCTTTGGTAAGGCATAAAAATATGGGGTCACAGGATGTGGATTGCACAAAAAAGAGGCTTCTTGGGATGTAATCCATCCTTCAGATAAGGCTTCCTCCGTCATGATGGAAATAGTGGTCTTGAGTTCCTCAGTCCGATCAACATTGAGGGGGCGATACGATTTTACATCACTCAATTGGCGAAGGCATTCAGCACGGTAAGTGCTGGTATCCAGGAGGACAATGGCACCACCTTTGTCCGCTGGTTTTATCGTTAATTCCTGGTCTGCAGACAGTGTTCTCAAAGCAAGTTGTTCTTCTTTGGGAAAGTTATAGAAAACATTCTCTTGTTGAGTAAACAAATCCTCTATGCTCTTTTCAAGCGCCTGTTCAAAGGCAAGTACCTTTGGAGGCATGGCATGTGAAGGGGGATTGAAGGTAGACTTCCTTTTTAGTCCTGTGTTGGTTTCCCGTGTTTCTTCCACGTCAGATCCCTGTCTACTGGCAAAGAAAAAGTGTAACCTGATTTTGCGTAGAAATTTGGCTAATTCAAGACGCGTACCAAAATGATCATTGATATGTGTTGGGACAAAACCTAATCCTCTATTTAGAGCTTTCTCTTCGGTTTGTGTGAACACATGTTGGCTGAGATTAATCACGAACCCGGTTCCAAGTTGGTTGTCGTTTGGTCCTTGTTCTTCGTTGTTGTACTCCTCAAATTCCTGGTTGAGGTCATGGGAGGGCTGCAATGTACCTGCGGTTGTTGTTGCCCTCTCTTCCTGCCTCGTGACCGTCCTCAGCCTACGCCTAAAAAAGGCTGCCAAGAAAAATTGGTCGGGAATTGAGGTGGGAAAGGTCCCATGTGTGGTTGGAACGGACCCATTTGTTGTGGGCCCATCTGGGGAGGAAAAGGAGGCCCACCGTATTGCCACAAATTGGGAGGCCACCACATAGGTGTTTGGTTGTGTTGATTTCCCCTCCAGTTACTACGGAAGTTCCTCCTTCCTCTACCTCTTTGTTTTGGACCTTGATTGGTAGACCCGGTGTCACTTCCTGAGGTATTGTCTTCAGAGCTCGAGGTTCCATAATTGGACCCATTTTTTCGTCCATTAGCAGTGAAATCAGGAGGGACATGCGTATCACTCGTGTAAGGGTATACCTTATCAAATTTAAATTTATCCAGGTCCTTTCTGAATTTCTCGATTTTGACCGACAACGTGAACTCTTTGAACTCTCTTTTATTTTTATTAGTTTCGTCTTGGTTTTTCTGAAATGCTTTACTGGAAAGAGTTGTTTTAATGTGAGACTCTAACAGTTGGATCTCAACTAATATGGTGTCTGCAATCCTCTTAGAGGTTTGTATGATGAGTATGAGCCAATCCCTGGTGCATCGCCAGGCGATGAGGGACCAGTTTTTGAGGAACTCTTTATCCTTCAGAAATAGTCTAGGACTGTTGGTAACAATAAGTCCAGTGGGTGCACAGGTGTTACGTAAATATTGTGCCATCACTGTTCCATGTAGTGTGGTGCGTGTGTGTGATTTTTTTTAAAGTCAGAATTTTACCCCATTCATCTTCATTGCTAGTTATAGCTACAGGTAATGTTTCTAGTAGATCCGGATGACTAGCCAGGGCAAGTTGCAAATCGACCTCATCAAAGGAAAGGCCCTGATTTTCGGCCATGTTTGAGGAAACAGGTAAAAGCAATAAGGCACTGAAAAAAGACGACCAAACACAAGAGAGAGCGTAACGCTTCACTGATTATGACAGCGTAATCAGACCATTAGTTGATCTGAAATTTTAAAATGACCCGCAGCCAAGCGACTGCTCCAATAGCCAGAACAACAAACATTTAAAGAGGGTCATAGGGGATTTTAAAGACCAAACTCTGATGCGGCCCCTGCATATACTAAAAGACAAAAAGTATCAGAGGGCCTGGGATAACAAGAACAAGAACGCCGGATATGCACCTACAGAGGACTCTATTACCATGCCATGTGTATACTATAGAGATATAGGTCAGCCTTACATGAAACCCACCAAGTGGTCAGATAAGGATGCCCATCAGTCACCACACGGAACCGCCCTTCATCATTTGGGTTCCTCTTGAGACCACCATTGGTGTTATCTGTTATCTTTCACATGGAGGGCTAAGATTGTTAAAAACCCTCACATGATCAGATAGATTTTCCGTGGTCTCCTTCTCAACTAAGAGGATGTTTGAGTGTTGAAAAAGGGGGACTGATGTCACAGTGCAAAAATTAGTGAGGAAACAAAGAAGAAAATGTGTAAAATAAAATTGGATGAGGGGGTACTGGACGTAAACTTTATTCGGTTGCTACCCTCTCTACCAATGTTAAAAAGTAGTCAGAGACAACCAAAATATTTTTGGATCGTCTAGATGTATTCTAGGGTCAACATGTTTCAGCAATTTGTGACGCAGATTGTCATTGCTTTCATCAGGACCACAGTAAACTGATTGCTACTACGAACAAGTGCTCTTGAAACAAAAATTGTGCTCAAAATTATGAATTTCAATAAATTTCAAAACCGATACTTAGATCACCTGTACCCACTAAGTGTCCGCATCAGTTGCTTCACCTTTCCAAGTTATTAGGGGTTTCTGGGAATAGTGAAAACATGGAAATATTAAGATAGAAGTCTTGTTAGTAAACACCGCGTTCTTATGCTAGTGTACATATACTAGGTTCTGACTTTACAATCCTAGTGATAAATGACTTACATTCAAGCACAACCATAGAAACATCTTATTCAGTGCTGAAATATCAACAGTGGATCGAATTGTCAAAAAAGCCAATGGAGATGACATCTTACCCCACTTGGAAGATGTATGGCCTCACCCCACCTGGCCACGGCTCAGGGTTAAGGGGAAGCACAGCTCTAAAAAAGGAGCAAAAAACAGCAAAGCTGAAAATGCCACTTGTATCTCATATATTTAGACAGACAAATATCAGCGCCAAACACCGCTCTGTATTGCTTCACTCGAAGGGAGTTGTAACCCCAGCACGTTTAGATCAAGAATAGTGGTGGAGTTGTTAACCACTACCCAGCGCACTCAGTATCAGAGTTATAATACTCGCCCCAACTCTGTATGTGAGTTTGGATCAAAAATAGTAATGGAGTTGTTAACCACTACCCAGCACACTCAGCATAAAAGTTACAATACTAGCCCCAACTCTGTGTGTCAGTTTGTAACAAGCTGAAGCGAGTGAGACCAATGTCTCCGTAACCATCGCTAAAACACGATCGCAAAATGCCAGCATCTCTGTAAACGGCACCCTACCTCTCCGTCGGTACTTCGTGTCGGCATCTGAGCCGATCGGGGAGGTATGTGGACTGGCTATGGCTGCTGTATATGACGCGTAGCGTTATTGGCCGATAGTCAGTCACGTGGGTCCCCCGTTGGTGGTACGACGTGTTCAATTGGCTGAATGCACGGCCAATAAAAACGCTTGACGAGCGTTACTTAGAGAAATGTAAACAAACCGGGGTTTCTTTACAAGCAGGCATACAACTTTAAACTACGTGCCCCTGTTCGCAAATGATAATAACGTAGAGCAACAAGTTATGCTAAATGTGTTACCACTCCGATTCCCAAAAAAAGGGGACATTATTACATCATCGTGAAAAGATGCCCAACATATTATTAAGGGTGTCTACTATAAATTATACTATGTGAACTAGCAGGGGTGTTTTGCAACTCATCTGGCAAGAATTATCACACATGGAGACACTAATGGTATGTATAACGTTTCATGCATTGAGAGTCAGACATGCACCATCGTCAGTTTCACCAAGGTGTTTTTTAGTGAGAGTCTTATGCATCATTAACTTACGGCAAATCCCAAAATGATGGAAATCATAGACTAGCCCACGGTATATCATCATTGAGCCCTACCCGGTTAGTGCCCAATTTGAAAACCCATTTCTGTTCTTTTAGCAAGAGAAATTTACCAATGTCTATAATGTGTGTCGGGATGTGAGGTTGTTCAATCACTGTCCACTGGAATGCAGTGGATGGATGGCGTGCCTCCAAGAAGTGGTTTGTTAATTTGGTGGCTTGCCTCTTGCGCCTAATGTTGCTCTTATGCTCAGATATTCTTACTCGAATCTTGCGAGTGGTCATCCCTACGTACTTGAGGCCACACGGACATGTAATGAGGTAAACCAAGTTATCGCTGTTACAATTTGTGAATTTGGGGATTTGGGGTGATAACTGTCAAAGCATAACAGGGAGTTCTTTGCCAGTGGTTTCCTATAGAGCTCTGATTTTATCACACCATGCACACCATGCCACACAGGAGGAGAAAAGGCACCATGTGCATGCAATGCATGAGAAACACAACCACAAGGGCAGTGTGGAGCAGCAGGGCCACACAGTCCATACAAACACACTCAAGACACATTGATGATAAAACAAACGCAACACTGATGTGCAAGTCACACACTTTCCACACTCATAAGTGGCCAAAACAACAAGTAGGAGTCACACTGAACAGCACGGACACACCAACACACTGCACAGTGCACAACAGACAACTCACACATGTGCAAACAACCATATCCACAGGGCACAACAATATAAACAACAGGCACATAACTCCTGGGTGACACATGTGTGTCTTTCACAATCCAGGGGCACACACACATCCACACCCACTACAAAGTCACACCCTACACACGGCAAACCTCTTGACTACCCAAGAGCACACATCTCATGTAGGCCATGGGACCAGGACAAAAGGCCAACATAGGATGACCATACACATACACAGCTGGGCACACATAAAGGAATAAGACACATATATCATGACAGTGGCCAGCCTACATGCAAACCTGTGCACAGCATCACACCCTGTTCTGGCAGTGTTCTCCAACCTGACATGTGAACAATGTACCCAACACTAGGAAACCACTAAAAAGCATGACAGGTAAAAGAGCCATCACTGATAACACAAGTATCAGTGTCTGAATGGTCTGAAGACCCAGTCACCCCTGTATAAAAATGTAATGCGGGCAAAGATCTTGGCAACGTTGAAGTGACACATAGTGCATGGGGCACAGGCAACCAAATGCACACACCAAAATAACTTTAATCAGCAAGGACACTGACAAAACAGACAACAGGAGTAACTGTCTTTATTCACATATTGCACAGATGTGACAGTAGAACAACTGTAGACAAGAGCAAGGCACAAAATGCTGATCATATGCAAGATAATCTGCACAGGCAAACTCCAAACAGGAAGGCCAGTGTCCAGGGCAGGTGGTACAGCAAGTACATGAGAGGCTGCACAGGGGAGACCCCAACACAGCAGAGCAACAGGGCCAGTGTCCATGGCACAGGGGAGAGTACAAAACAGCAGAGCAACAGGGCCAGTGTCCATGGCACAGGGGAGAGTCCAACACAGCAGAGCAACAGGGCCAGTGTCCATGGCACAGGGGAGAGTCCAACACAGCAGAGCAACAGGGCCAGTGTCCAGGGCAGGTGGCACAGCAGGTACATGAGAGGCTGCACAGGTGAGAGTACAACACAGCAGAGCAACAGGGCCAGTGTTCATGGCAGGTGGCACAGCAGGTACATGAGAGGCTGCATGGGTGAGAGTACAACACAGCAGAGCAAGAGGGCCAGTGGGCATGGCAAAGTGCAGAGTCATGACATGAGAAGCTGCACAGGCAAGGCCAGAACAGCAGTGAACAACAAGGCCAGTGGCCAGGGAGAAGTGCAGAGTCAGGACATGAGAAGCTGCACAGGCAAGGCCAGAACAGCAGTTAATAACAAGGCCAGTGACTAGGGAGAAGTGCAGAGTCAGGACACGAGCAGCTGCACAGTGAGTGTGTTTGACTGTATCCTACCATGGCCAGCAACACACCCAGGTGGTAAACAATGGGCAGGACTAGCACACCTGTATGAGAGACAGGTGTATGAGGGGGACTACCACTCACTCTTGGCTGTCCGACGGACTTGGAGCTGACTGTGTGTCCGGGATAGCAGGACCACTTGACTGGGGAGACAGAAGCCCAGGTGAAGTAGGGCTATCAGTGGCTTGGCAAGCTGGAGAGCTTTTTGGACCAGGTGGTGTAGTGGCACGTGGAGGCAGAGTCATGCGGACCTGTGACATAGCGTGGGTGAGAGAGGTTGGAGGGGTGCCTTTCCACTTTTTGAGAATGCGAAATGGCGTTCCTGTACTGGGGTCAATGGGAACTGTTTGGGACACAACAGGCACACACACCAACAGAGCCACTTCAGGTGCAGACACTTGCACTCCCTCTGGTGATGTGCTCGATCCTACGAGATGCTTTATCTGGCAACACCTCTGGACCACCTTCCCCTGTTTGCAAGGTGTCCCCCCTACAGTGCCCTCCTTCACCTGCTTCACTGGGCTTGGAATTGGAGTTGATGTGGCGTGAGAATGGGGTCTGAGCCCTTCCTAGGTGTACCCTTACCAGACAACACCCCCTCAGTAGGCATAGACACTGCACGCCTAGCTCTGCGTGAAGTTTTAGGGCCTGGAGGGTCCTTCGCTGGTAATGCCTCTGAGGCATGGGAGACTGATGCCTGCTTCCTTGCTTTTCTTCCTTGTTCTTCCCTGACGGGCTCTTATCTTTGCATTATGGACTGGCTCTGCTCTTCTGTGGGGATGGTGTCTGTGGGCTGGACCTCTTGGAGTGCATCTGCTGGGTGCTTCTTGTGATGTATCGTGACTGAGAACCGTGGTCACTATCATCTGATGTGGCCACTGACTGGGGGTTGGACAGAGGCACTGGAGCAGGAATGGGAGTATGTGCCTGTTTAAGGGCAGACGTTACTGTGGAGGACAAAGCCTGGATTGTACGGTGTAGCCCATCCACGTCAGAGTGTATGCCCTCCATGTAGGCAACCACCTGGCCTACGTTTTTTGTCATGGTCACTGAAGGCATTGAGCAGGGCTGTCTGGCCCATACAAAGCTGGCGCAGGAGCTCTACAGACTCAGCACTGAGAGCAGCAGGGGGGACAGGTGCAGGCTCAGTGGTACCAGGTGTGAATCTAACTCGTCCCCTCTTACTGACACGTACACAGGCAGCACTAGAGGAAGTGGATGGGAGGGTGGACACTGGCCTCTGTGTGGTAGTAGATGATGCAGAGTCCCCATTAACTGTGCCTTCCAACATGGATGCATCCCCGCTGGCATTAGTTGATGTTGTACTCTGTGTCTCAGGCAGAGATTCCTCCTGCATACTCTGGTCCCCCTCAGTTGCGCTGGTGGGCTCTGTGTCACTGACCTCCGGTGCAGCTGTAGTGCTACCCTCTCCACCACTGGTTTCCAACTCCTGTTCCTCCATGTTCACTGTTGATTCTGCGTGAGAGAGAGATGCAGGCTTGTGTTAGTGTCATCATCAGGACAAAGCAAACCAATCAATGCAGTACAGGAGATGCCCAAATCTACACGGTGACCACCACACCCTGCAATCACATTGCAACTACACACTACACAGACCACAACAGTGCCTGTATCCCTGAATATCGGCCATGTTGAGGCCACACAGCACAACACCCTACCCGTGGATGAAGTGTACCAGACACTCAACCTGCTCTGCAGACACCTAGGTACATGATTTGGGGACACCACTTATTACCACTGACAGACCTTGAGGGAACAGGAGGGGACAACACACACACACACCTATTAAGACATGACAGTCCACATTGGCAAGTAGGCCATACCAAAGACCATGTGGTACTCTGGGGCACATTTTTGTCTGATGTGTGTGCCTCAACGATCATGGTGCATGAAAAGTAGGCATACATGCAGTCACACTCAGATAGTGGACACTGCTGTTCCCTAATAGATTCCCCACACCATCCCAATGCTGAATGACCATGTAGATGCTAACACATCTGGCAATGGGAAAGCACAGCAGGGAGGTTCACCCTTGTAAGGGCAGTTTGGGCCAATGCATGACACTGGCACCCATCCCAGCAGCCACTCACATGACACAGCACAGCACCATCCCACGAACATCACATGGGCCACCGCTGCCACAGGCCCTGTACACATGCATCCGCTCCCAGCCAATGTCACCCTCCCCAAATACTCACCCCTGCCTTGCTGCAGGTGCTCCTTCAGACGGGCATCCTGCTCAGGATGAGTCACTGCCAATATGCAGCCCATCAGTGGTGTCATGTTGTGCCGTGCCAAACACCCAGTGCGTGGTAGCAGCCCCAATGTCATCTCTGCCACGAACTTAGCCAGTCGGCTGATGTCATCCCACCTCTTGTGGCAGTGGGTGCGTCGCCCATTGGATACCCCCAGGGCTCGCACCTTTGCTGCAATGGCCCTCCACACAGCCTTACGCTGGTGTATCTTGAGCTGCAGGCATGGGAGAAGAGAAGGGGAAATGATCAGTGACACAGTGTCATGGACCAACATGTATCAGTACAGTAGCAAGACACAGACTCATTACCAATTGTAATCTCCTTCCATCCCAAACTGGGGTACACCTCACAAGGGCACTCTGCATGGGCCAAACAGATGTGATTGCATGCATTTATGAGGGCGCACAGGGTCCCTGATAATCTCACACACATGCAGGATGACTGCACTGAACCCCCTCAGTGGCTTGCGCACATCTCCAGACCTATGCACGTCTGGCCACTACATACATCATATATCTACCTGTATCTGTGTGTAGAATCACTCTGTGCATGACTGGGCAGCATTCAATGAGCATGTTTTGTGAACATTTGTGTATGTAATTTGTGTGGCATCGGGGTACATGGACTCACCAACAAAATAGCCATCTACACCAGTGTGGTTGTGTGCAATTATACAAGGTTGAGATGGTGCATATCTTTATTTCAGTGTGAATGAACAAGAGTAAGGACACAGTAAGTACATCTCGTCTTGGTGGGTGGGCACTGGGCATAGAACTGGGTTGACGCTGAGTCGGACAACAGGGGCACACAGAGACAATAACCCAAGCAATTACTGTCCTGGCACCTGCATGTCCAACATTCTGTGGCTCTGTGTGGCTGACAATGTAACACACTCCACTGAGACATACAACTGCAGGCAGGATAAACCGTGACATTGGGACACACATACTCCCTCGCCCTGGAGACAGCATACTTGTCAGTATATGACACAGCCCCATACTCTCAGGCATATATTGCAGCAGTACAACTACATCTCTGACCCCCTTTACGATTACTTACCACAACATTGGGTGCCCCATACAGCCTTGGGTACTCGTCCACAAGGACCTCCAGCTCCTCGCTTGTGAATGGACTGGCACGGATCTTCTCTGTCCTTGCCATCCCTGTGGACATGGAACACCTGTGGTGGAAGTGGGTGGTGAGGTGTCCCAGGCAACTGGCTCTGGAGGCAGCAGTAGGAGAGGGTCCCAGGCAGCACGCTCTGGAGGCAGCAGCAGGAGAGGGCCCCAGGCAGCACACTCTGGAGGCAGCAGCAGGAGAGGGTCCCAGGCAGCACCTCTGGAGGCAGCAGCAGGAGAGGGTCCCATGCAGCACGCTCTGGAAGCAGCAGCAGGAGAGGGTCCAAGGCAGCACGCTCTGTGAGCAGTGGAAATGTAAGGCTCACTCCCACAGATTAATAGCCCCCTGGGATCGTTTCTTAGGTGCCAAGCTGAAACAATTAAAACCCATCCAATGACCACCTCCGCGGTGGCGGAGCACGCCTTCCGCGATTTTCCAAACTGCTTCATGCCACCGCAATCATCGCTCCCATTGGCTGTAGGCAATGCTCCATGGCGGTGATGTCCGGCAGGGGCCCGGGGTGCGCTACCGCAATGGTGCATCTTTCAAACCCATCCAATGACTGCCTCCGCGGTGGCGAAGCATGTCTTCCGTGATTTTCAAAACTGCATCCTGCCACCACAATCATCGCTCCCATTGGCTGTAGGCAATGCCCCACGGCGGTGTCACACCGCCGTGGCCAGGCTGTAGCTAACGCGATTTGGGTGGCAGAGCAGGCCCACCGCCATCTACCCATGTCTCCATGCCAATGACTACCGCACTTATGAAGGGGGTGGTGCTGGTGTCACACCACCGGGGCCAGGCGGTAGCTACCGCGATTTGGGTGGGGGAGCATGCCCACCGCCATCTACCCATGTCTCCATGCCAATGAGTACAGCACTTGTTAAGGGGGTGGTGCTGGTGTCACACCGCCATGGCCAGGTGGTAGCTACCGCGATTTGGGTGGCGGAGCATGCCCACCGCCATCTACCCATGTCTCTAGGCCAATGAGTACCGCACTTGTGAAGGGGGTGGTGCTGGTGTCACACCACCGGGGCCAGGCGGTAGCTACCGCGATTTGGGAGGCAGAGCATGCCACCACCATCTACCCATCTCTCCATGCCAATGAGTACCGTACTTGTGAAGGGGGTGGTGCTGGTGTCACACCGCTGGGGCCAGGCGGTAGCTACCGCGATTTGGGACACATGCAGCGGCAATGTCCATCATGAACACTTCTACAGTACACAGCGGCAACATGGTTAAGGGCACATCATCGTGCACACAATGCCATTATTCCATCAAATCCACAGGTAGACGCACGTGACATTGTTGGCTGTGTGTGACGTACATTGGTTTGTGGTCCCTGCCATGTCAATTATGCATTTTATGTTTGATGATGCATGAGAGTGTTGTAGTGGACTCAACAATGTGCAACTAATCAATGTGTTTAGGGTCATTGCTGACCTTGGCAAGGCTTGTCTCACTGTATGGTGTTGTTACTTACTTGTGGCACAGAGGAGAGTCCTTACTTGTGCTTTCTTATCTGATCATGCACACAAATGACAGTTCGCCTCCTCCTGTGATCATTGTGTTGTGGATGTGTGCCAAGTTTACATGATGCATTGAGGTGTGAGAGGTACAGCAGATGAGTATGAGACAGTTATGTTAATTTTGCACACATTGGCTGGATGGTATGCTACAAGGCGTGCACATGTGAAATGTGGGGTTCAGTATGCGTGCATTCACATTGAACAATGTGTTGCTTGAGGCACTTGTGTATGGTCAATGGAGATGTGTACACCCATGTAACCTGGAGTGTCACGCATTTCACATGGCAGTGTTTGTTTTTCCGTGACATCTTTGACGGGATGTGCTTTGGGCATGTCATGAAGGTTGTCATTGACATCTGTTCATTTTTTTATCAACTAGGAGTAGGCTTAATCTCCTGCGTCACTTGACACTGCTGGTGGACATGGAGGATGTTGCGATC
The DNA here is from genome assembly GCF_964263255.1 of Lissotriton vulgaris. Taxonomy (NCBI): domain Eukaryota; kingdom Metazoa; phylum Chordata; class Amphibia; order Caudata; family Salamandridae; genus Lissotriton; species Lissotriton vulgaris. The sequence continues at coordinate 895,114,502 of NC_141696.1, forward strand.
ATTCGCAAATTCCACCTCGACAGACCCACCCTGAAAACCCTTTGTGATCTATTGGAGGCCCACCTGCAGCCTTGTCGCCACTACCCAACAGCTTTCACACCAAAGTACAAAGTGATGGCAGCCCTCCATTTTTTTGCAAATGGTTCCTTCCAGGAGACTGTGGCCAGCGCTGCAGGGATGTTGCAACCCATGTTCAGCCTGGTGCTGAGGGATGTACTTGCAGCCATGATGATCTATAAGGATAGATACATACATTTCCCCAGGGGAGCAGAATTGGCTGTTGTGAAGGGAGACTTCTATCCGCTTGGGAATATCCCTCATGTTGTTGGTGCCATCGATTATACCCATGTTGGTCTGCTGCCACCACAGGCAAGTGAGCAAATTTTTAGGAATCAAAAACATTATCACTCTATCAATGTGCAGGTGGTGTGCCTTGCGGACATGACCATATTGCATGTGTGCGCCATATTCCCCGTCTCAGTCCATGACTCCTACATCCTGAGGAACAGCAGTGTGCCACGGATGATGGAAAATCTGCTTTCCGGGCATGCTTGCATTGTGGGTGAGTATGCCTAGTGAAATGGCCTGCTGTGTATGTGACCTGCTGCCCGCTGCCTGTGCAACATTGCAATGTGTGTTTGTCATTAACAGGTGACTCTGCATATCCCAGCCATACATGGCTGCAGAGCCCACTACGGAATCCCAGGACCCGGGCTGGCATCAGGTACTATGAGGCCCATGGCAGGACCCGTTGTGTCATTGAGCGGACTTTTGGCCTGCTCAAGTCAAGATTCCGCTGCCTTGACAGGACTGGAGGTGCACTGTTGTACTCGCCTAGGAAGGTCTACCAGATCATTGTGGCATGCTGTATGCTCCACAACATGGCCATTCACAAGGGGATTCCACTGCTCCTGGATTGGATGATGTGAGTACCCAAGGCCCCCGCCTATTCAGGGAACTGAGGACAGTGATGAGGACAGTGGAGAGGAGGGAGGAGATGACATGCGTCAACAGCTCATCACCCGCTACTTCATTTGAAGGTGGGTAACGAGGTACAAATTGTACATTGTCTGGTGTGATTGCTGTTGTCGTGAAGGGCTATGTGCGCATGGTACAGACAGGCACACGTAGAGTCACCTGTGTGTGGAAATGTGGCAGTGACATTTCACCTGTGAACGTATACAGAACTCTGTTTGTTGACAATTGTTGCACATTGTGTTGTCTGCCTGTTGACTATGTAGATGGTTGATGTAGTGTTATGTCTGTGATGCCACACTCACGCCAGTGACTGTAGTTCTGTTGTGTCTCCTTAGGTGCCTCAAAAATATACAGGTCTACCTACTGTACATCTTTTGGATACATCATGGACATTTTGAGCACTGTAAATATTGCACTAAAGACAAAGCTGCACCAATTGAAGTGTGTAAGGAATTTTATTTACAAAGTTGACATGTGAGGGGTGCGGGCAGATTTGCATGAAGGTAGTGATGGAGCAGTGGGTTGACAGTCATGGTAAATGAGCTGTAAGAGTAGACACCACATGGATGTGGTGATCCAGTCCAGCAGACAGGTGCCATTGACAAGGCAGTGTGGGGCAGATCAGTCCAAACAGTCAATGCAGTGGGGAAGAGGGTTGCCATTAGGGCTGGCTCCATTACTGGCGTTTGGCTGGTGCTTTGCCTCCAGAGACTCCCAGATACTTCTTTGAATGCCCCCTTGGTCGCTTGGCTGGGGGATCCTGCTGCATGGCCAGCGGCATCTGAGGACTCACCCCTCTCTGTGGCCGCAGGGGAGGATGGTGCACTGTCATCCTCCAGCACAACAGAGGGGGGCGGAGGTGTTGTTTGGGACGCAGGCCTGTCCCTCAGTAACACCACTTGCTGGCCCATGAGTTACACCATTTGTCCAATGCATGTGTCGATGGACCTCATCAGCAGGATGAACTCACGTAATAGTTCATCAGACCGGCCACTTTGTCCCTGGACCTGTTCGTAGGTCCTGATGATCTGTCGAAGTGGTCCAGGGATGGTGTGCCAACCACCTGAGGTCTGGGGGTGACCCTGGCCCTCCCCCTGCCCTGCTGCCATGGACCTGTTGCCTCACCACTGTGGGTCCCCACACACTCTCCCTGCCGTCCACAGTTGTTGGTGTTGGATGGTCATCCCCAGGGACAGGGAGGGTGCTGCAGGTGGCACTGGTGGTGGTGGCGGCAGTGGAGGCACAGGCCATAAGTGCAGGGGTCTGCTGTGCAGTTGTTGTTGCAGCAGATGTGGTGGTGGGGAGGATGGGGGCCTGGGACCTGTTGCCCCCTGGCACACCAGATGGGCCGGCCTGGAGCTCATCGTCCAAGGTATCCTGGGAGTCTACATCCAAGAGTACATGGACCAGGGGTGGAGACTGGCTCTGATGGTCATTGTTGTTGTCCTCAGCAGTGAGTTCTTCATCACCTGTGGATTAGATGGGGAATAGTCAGTGATGGGCACTTTGCAAGTATTATGTTAGCTGCATGTCATCCACTGTCTGTACACTACACAAGTGAGAGATCTTCACTATTTTTATTAAGTACAATACTGTGCCTCATTGCATGGTACAGAGGTACATCCATTACTCGTACCTGTCAGTTATCGATGCAGTGCATGCAATTGGTGCTGTGTGTAGTGATGCAGGTCTCCAACCCACAAAAATCTAGCCCAGTGAAGATGGCTACCTACCTGTAAGTTTGTTTGGTGTATGGCAATGGCTTACAGGTGCTCCTGGGAGGGAGTGCTCCATGCTGCTGGGGTGTGTGACAGGGCGCATGGTGGGCGTAGTGGTACAGGCCTCCCTTTCCCAAACAGGCCTCCCAGGCAAGATGGCTACCTACCTGTTAGGTGAAGGTGAACACTGCAAAGGCTGCCACATGCTTGTGGGTGGGAGGGAGTGCTCTATCATGCTGGGGTATGAAACAGGGGGCATGGTGGGAGTAGTGGTGCAGGCCTCCATCCCCCAAACAGGCCTCCCAGGCAAGATGTCTACCTACCTGTTAGGTGAAGGTGAACACTGCAATGGCTGCCACATGTTTGTGGGTGGGAGGGAGTACTCTATCATGCTCAGGTGTGAGACAGAGGGCATGGCAGGGGTAGGAGTGCTGGCATCCTTCCCACATACAGGCTTCCCAAGCAAGATGGCTACCTACCTCTAAGGTGAGGGTGGACATTGCACTGGCTTCCAAGTGCTCCTGGGAGGAGAGGGCTCTCCTGCTCAGGTGTGGGACAGAGGGAAGGTTGGGAGTAGGAGTGCGGGCCTCCCTCCCACATGGAGGCCTCTCAGGGAAGATGGCTACCTTCTGTAAGTTTGATGAGGCTAATGCAATGGCTGCCACATGCTTGTGGGTGGGAGGGGTGGGTTCCATTCTGCTGGGGTGTGGGACAGAGTGCATGGTAGGAGTAGCAGTGCAGGCCTCCCTTCCACATACAAGCCTCCCAAGCAAGATGGCTACCTACCTGTAAGGTGAGGGTAGACAATGCAATGGCTTCCAAGTGCTCCTGGGAAGGCTCTATCCTGCTCAGGTGTGGGACAGAGGGCATGGTGGGAGTAGGAGTGTGGGCTTCCTTCCCACATACAGTCCTCTCAATCAAGATGGCTAACTACTTGTAAGGTGAGGGTGGACAATGCAATGGCTTCCAAGTGCTCCTTGGAGGGGGAGTGCTCTATCCTGCTCAGGTGTGGGACAGAGGGCATGGTTGGAGTAGGAGTGTGTGCCTCTCTCCCACATACAGGCCTCCCAAGCAAGATGGCTACCTACCTGTTAAGGGAGGGTGAACACTGCAAAGGCTTCCAACAGCTTGTGCGTGGGGGAGTGCTATTTCCTGCTGGGGTGTGGGCCAGGGAGTATGGTAGGAGTAGTGGTACAGGCTGCCTGTGCTCATGCTCCCATGGTAATATTGCTGGCTATGTTTAGGGTAAATGGGGGTGCTGATGTGATGGTGCTGGTGGGTGTTCTGTGTTGTCTTGCCTCTCCTGGCAGGTCTGGTGTGTGCCCTTCACTTCCGAAGTGTTGCAAAGGATTGTGGTCAGTGAAAGGGCTGGTTTTATACTCAGCTGTGTGGGTGTGTCATAATGGGGTATTGCTGTCCAGTGTGTTGTGGGAGTTGTCCTGGAAAATGTATGTTTTTGTTTGGCACTTATTGATTTATTTCATTTGGAAGTGTTATGTGTATTTGGGGGGCATGGCTACATTTTGTGTGCAATGTATGACTTTGTTGTGGTGTTTTTGCACCGCCTGCCATGTTTTTTGAGGATTGTCCGCTGCGGTGGCCATGCTGCAGCTCTCCTGCTGGCTCTCCCATTCACTGCAGTGTGCGACCGCGGCGGTCGGAAACAGCGGTTTGTACCGCGGGACTATCGGAGATATACTAATTTCCCGTGCGATGTCTCCACTTTGCTTGCAGCAGGTTGTAACTTTTCCGCTGTGTTTCCGACCGCCACGGTTGGTTTTTGGACGTCACCGCCCGCGTAGGGCAGTTTTTGTTTGCCTGCTACCACTGCCGTCAGTCTTTATTGGCAGTTGTTCCTAATTTGACCGCCTGTTTATCCGTGGTCCCGGCAGGCGTTTGTTTCCCGCCATCCTAATGGGGCCCTAAGACTCTAGAGTTCTCTTACTTTTTGTCATATTTAGCATTTATACTCCTGAGTGATCGCAAAACCAAGAATACAATAATGCTCATCTCATATGATCTGGTTTTGATAAATTAATAGTGAATACAAGTTTAATTAATGTAAATATATTACATTTAAAATATTTTTCAGAAGGTTAAATTTAAAAAAAATAAAAATTCCCACCTAAAAAGATTTTGTAATATGCAATAATAATTATTCAAATTAATGAATACAAATTATTTAAAATTAATTCCATTCTTTTTTAATACATAGGGCTAGTGCCTTCACAGAGAAATAAAATCCCAAAACTATTTTAACTATGTACGGCTTTTCCCAAATTGTAGGCTAGGGCAATACTTCAATATGTATACGTTACACAAATTATACTTATTATATGTTATATTCATACATTATATGTTATGATTTTTATTGAAACACTATTTTCTATATGTTATATTCATATACTATAATCAAAGAGTATATGTTGTATTTATATGGTATGATATATTATATTAATATGCTACAGGCATATGTTGCAAGTTATGTTATGTATTGTAAATAACATTTTTGCCTTCATTCTCCTATGATGCTGAATTTGTTTTTGTTGGCTTTAGGACTCTGTGCACTTTACTACTGCTAACCAGTCCTAAAGTGCTTGTGCTCTCCTGTAAACATGGTAAAATTGGCTTACGCCTGATAGCGCAATTAATTTACTCAAACGTCCCTAAGAAAGTGGTTTATCATATACCCATGACTTGTAAATTTAATTTCACTAGTGTGCCTGCAGCACCTAGTGTGCCACCCGCTTATGTAGCCCTTTAAAGCCTGTCCCAGGTCTGCCATTGTAGCCTGAATACAGTTGTTTATTCTGCCAATTTGTCTTGGCAACATAACCCAATAGCCATGCCTTAAACTCAACTTTTATTTCACATAAGTCCCCTAAGGTAGGCCCTAGGTAGCCCATAGGGCAACGTGGATTGTAATTTCAAAATTGGACCAATACTATTAAGGATAACATTAGGTTGCCATATTACATTGAAGTGCTAACTTTTGTTTGGGAACTAGTAGACTTTTCTTGTTTGGTCTCTGCCGGTACACAAAGAACGTGTCACCCCTCCTTCATTGTATATGCAACCAGCTTGCAGCCAGGCCAGCAGAAGCAGAAAACTTCAAGCACCCTCAAAGCGCATTCCCTAGGAACTTCCCATACTTCAAAGTGGGCACTCGGTTTAAAAAAGGGACTATCGGTTTCACTCTTCAGTTCAATTTCTGGACCCGTGGAAGGACTTTCAGAGGATTGCCTGCTGCTGCGGCCTGCTGTGTGCTTCAAAAGACTACATTGCTGCTCCTGGAAGGACTACTTTGCTGCCTGAAGTCTGCCCGAACCCTCAGAGGCATGCCATGATGTTTGAGCTTCGTTCTACTGCTGAACCCAGGACTACAATAGTGACTCCTAGGGCTGGTTAGCTGCCTCCTGATCAAAGCCTCAGGGTCAGAAAAGACTCCAACCATCTTGAACCCACACCTGGACCCAGCCTGGGTGAGTCCTAATTCCACAAGTGGTACCCCACCAGCTCTGGACCCTTGGTGGTGGTGCTGCAGGTGCCCAGATCGTCAAAATCCCAAATTTTGGACTTGAAACAATTTTGCCCAAAAAAAGTGCTCTGGGAACCAAGGGGAGACCATTTAATACAGTGCTTAATTTGTGCTGGTGCTTTCCGGTGCTCAGCACCGGCACTTAATTACCAGGGCCGGGTCTACACGCAGTTTGTGCACTTAATTGATTTAATAGTAATTAGTGGAACAGAGTGAGTGCTGCTCTGCCGTAAGTGCTGATGTTACTGTTTCAGAGTGTTACGTACTGTTGTGTTGATGTTGAATGTTTTCTGACTCCGATTCTTCGAGTTCTGTTTTTCACGCCTCTCAATTTCAATCTAAATGTCAATGCAGTGGCTCAGTGTTGCCTGCCTTGTGGGCGGGACACTGAGTTGGGCAGGGCTGGATTTTGGTCTTCTGTGGGGGTTGGGGCTGAGCGCGGTAGCAGGCAGTGTGCGCAGATTTTTTCCGAATGCGCGCGCAATATCTGCTTTGCCAAGCCCCAGGCAACATACCCTCACGCCGCACTCACCACCGGCACCGAGTCATCGAGGTTCAACGGCCGCCGCCGTTCAAACTCAGTCTAAGAGCGCGACCTGGACGACGTTGGCGTTGATGCGAGCCTTGAGGAGTAGGCAGTAGTTACAAAAGCTTGAACAGCACCTGTTGAGGCAGGGCCTGGTAGGCCTAGTTGTTTATTCTTTTCTAGTTATGGCTCCTTTATTTGCACTTCTCTGCTATCTACTTCTTTTTCGAATTCTCAGATTTGCGCTAAAATGTGCATAAAGTTTCCAATGCTAACAAATGCATACATTTCTTCTCAGTCCATTAAAAAAATGTTTTTCAACCTAATCACGGCAGTTTCCTCTTTGAATCCTGCCTGAACTAATTCATAGCTTGCATTTAGTCCTGAAAATGTTGCATGGCTGCCCTACGTTGGACACTGCTATTGTGAATTTTTCGGGTGCTAGATTAAATTTGACGGGTGACGCTTTTGAGTGTACCCCATTAAACTTAAAGATCGTGTCACTTGTTATGCGGATACAATCTTGAGCCTTTGAGCATCGTTTATATGGTGCGCCATACCTCATTTCTGTTTTTTTGTAATCGGAAAAACAGGAATGATGCATGACTGTTTATTAGATGCAAGTGTCCCTTTGTTTTTGTATTTGGGGATATGGGATCCAGGCAGCGTCTGAACCTTTCTATCACAAAACGGATGTGGGAATGAAAGCATGAACTGGCTCTGCTGATAGTGCTCTCTGTAGACAAGGGTAACTAGGCAGATATTGGAGAATTTGGTTGGTTGGTTGTAGTCCTCGAAGAAGCGCCGCAATGGAAAACTAATCCCTGTGGAGTCCTGGGGGCTTGACACAACGAGGGTGCAGCCAGCTCATTTCAAGCATAGACCATTAAAACATTACCCCCTTTCAGCCACCCCAGAATCTGGCAAATGTTCTATTTTTACACCTTAGGAGTGTCGTTTGTTAAAGCTGGCGTTTTGTTACGGTTAGATGTTTTGTGGCATGCTAAGGCCTACATACGAATGAATCTGCCAGGTTGAATGCAATGCCATCTCTCGGTAATGTATTGGACCTAGGCAAATCTCCCTGTATCCCTATCCCGAGTGGTACTTTGATTTTGTGAAGTTGTATTTGAAGGTGCCACCTGGCCTTTTCCCAGTAATCTTGATGTGTCAGTTGCCAAGGAGAATTCATAATGCAGTAAGGTCGCTACCCTCCCTTTCCTGCAGCTGTAAAGTAAAAGTGATTTCCTACTCCATGCAGATTATACAGCCTAGGGTCTGCATTATGAATATGGTGCACCATTCTATGCTGTGCCACCATGCACAATTAAATCTATATGCAGAACAGGACAGATTCAGAAGAGGCACATTTCTACAGCCGGTAACATTGTGAGGTGTGTGAGATATAGGCAGAGAGGATTTAAAGCTGTACTATATTATTATACATTATTCCATTGTAATATTGCTTCTGAAAATATCTTTCAGGATTGGTGGGTACCTCAATAGTTGTTCAACGCCAGTTGAGATGTGAGTGGAGCCAATTGAGTGAATGGGTGGGGCCAGTGGAGGAAGTGGGTGGAGTCGGGGTAAGTGGGTGTGACCTCCTACATAAATGTGAGCACCTGGACTTAATATTTTACAAATTAAGCACTGATTTAATAATTCAGTGACTTTTGTAGTTTACCATGGTGGGAACTGTGGCAGTTGCTTGAATGGTGGTCACCAATCATTCAACCAACAACCACATTTCTGACAAATGTAGCACACAAATATAACATAAAAATAAGATATAAATGTAGTATATATATCATATAACTTACTAATATAACATATACATTTTAAATTTAACACATGAATATAAATTTAAATGTAAATGTAGAGGTACTTGTATAGCGCACGACTACCCGGAGGCCTCTCGGCGCTTGTACGAATACCGCTGAGGAACCCTTCCTGGCTTTCCCTGTGAAGTGCCCACTCCTGGGCACCCCCAAGGTGAAGTCAGGCATCCTAGCGTTGTTGGGGCCGTTGTGGAGATTAAGCAAGCTAATGCCCAGAGTTGCAGAGTGAGACTCATGATTAGAATAGGCACCTAGGCGAGTATTATCAGGTCTGAGGAAATTGAGCCCAAGCCCTGCCAAGGTGGGAATTGAACCCTGGTCCCGGGCCAGACTTCTGCATTAGGGTCTGCTGCTCTAACCATTGAGCCACACTTCTCCACTAACATATAACGTATACGTATAACTTATGAATAAAGCTAAAAAAGGCAAAATATCATTTTAACATATATCATATTAATATAGCGAATCACATATAACATGACTATAATGTTTAGCAAATAACATGAATATAACATGACTATCAGATACGAACATAACAAATACCATTAGAATATATCATATAACAAATTACATATGAATATATGTATGACAATAAGATATGACTAGAAATAACAAATAAAATGAATAGCACATATAGCAAATAATACATTAATATAACGTATTACATATACCGTATGTGTATAACATAGCAAAAAGCATGATTATAATGAATACCGTGTGTATATGATGTGTAATATATCATATGTAAATAACGTCTAACAAGATTATAACATAGAAATATAAAATGACAAAGATCAGTATATTCACATAGCGTAGGTTATTTAGTATGTGAATATAAGGAAAGTTGGTTGGTGTTGCTGTTTGTGCCATTTTCACCACATGGATGACTGCGCAAATAATCAGTAAATCTAGCCTGCATGCATACTCCTGGTGTACTGCTGACTTTCCTCCATGGGTCGAATTCACAAAGGCATTTTCATCCGTAAACTTACTAATTCAACCATAATTTCCTTAATGTACACTTGGCAGGAGTTCACAGAAAGGACTCCTGGAAGGCATAAAGGGGTTTACCAGTCATTGTTGCTAACCCCTGAGTGGGTAGAATTACACACTAGTAAACCTCAAATGAGAAGTGGGTGCATCAATACAAAGTTAGCCTTGTAAGTATATTATTGAATACAAACATGTACATTTATGGGAATTCACAAACCCAGAGTGTCTGTAAATCATAGATGTTTAATATTATTTTAAATCATATCTTATTCTTTTACTGTTGTGTTGTGCGTTTAACAGTGCATGTCTGTTTTAGGTGATAGCTTTCAAACTTTTACTGTCATTGTCTACGGAAGAATTCGTTGTTCCTCTCTTGTTACAAGGTTGTTTGTTTTGCCCAAATATTATCTGTAGACATTTTGACTTGTATCATCAGGGGACTCGTTTATGAGAAAGGAATCAGCCATGCTTGTTAGCTTTTCTTTATTAAGAGCAGAAGTATAAAGACCATCTCTTTGCTCTTCAAAATATATATTTTCACAGAAGCATTAAAGGTTTAATAAGGTTTTCCTCAGTACGACTTTACTTGGATGATGTGATACAGACAACAATTAGGCATTAGCACTCAACAAATAGATTGATGAGTTCGGATCTGATAGCGAGCAAATTTCAGCATCAATTAGCAAGCTGGAGCACAAAAGTACTTGTAATTTGGTGAGCGGGCAGTGGTGCGGGAGCGTGGCGGTGGCATGCTGCTCTCTTCCACACCGCCAAAAGTTGTAATTATGCCCTTAATGGGTTGGGAAGATATCTAGGTTTTCATATGGGGCTTCATGAGCAGTTTTTGCTTATAGGCTGGAATAATGGATTTTCTAATCCATATCTATGTATCTAATCCAAATTTATGTATCAGAAATGTGTGTGTGCTTTTGTGTGTGTGTGGTTGCATAGGTGTGTGTATGTGTGTACATATATATATATATATATATATATATATATATATATATATATATATATATATGTACGTTGGGCATTTTACAATTGCAGATGGTGTTTTTACCTGCCGCGCTGTACCACTTCGAATTAAAGGCATCCAAACCTTCAGCAGTGGCATCTTCATGTGGAGCAACCTCATGGATTTTATATATATATATATATATATATATATATATAACGCTCAATTTCCCACCATCCATTGTACAGAAAAAGGCACTCACAGGGTTTACTGCAACCAGATGGGTTTATTTCCATAAATCAGTGGACACAAACATGAAAAAGACGCGTTTCGCCTATGGCTTAGTCTCGTATTTCATAAAAGCGGCCATTGAAACATATTCTTTTAAGCTATTGGTTGTTCAAAGTGTCGCATGATCTCAATGTGTTATGAAAATCAAGAAAGGCCATAACATTCTTTACACGGTGGCCATCTTAACACTGTAAAATCCAACTTTATCATTTTCTGTTGTTAACAGTGGCATAAGTTCATGTGAATAACTCGATACTCGTATTATTCAACAATAGATATGCATAACAATTGCTGCTTTGTCCCGTTATGGCTCCAGCAATTGAATGTAAATGAACGCCGAGAAGCAGCGCAAGGCATGTTCAAAAAGAAAACCCTGCCAGACAACACGCAGGAGGGGGCGATAACGACACCCATATCAACTAACCTTATAACGAATTTCACGGCTTAAGAAAGATTGTATGAACGTGAACTAAGGAAGTGGTGGGAGGCCACCTCCCTACAAAGTTAGTTAGTTTGTGATGGTATGCGTTGTAATGACTGAGTTGTAATGACATGCGTTGTAGTGGTGTGTGTTGTAGTGTCATGCGTTGTAATGGTTGCATTGTAATTGCATGCGTTGTAATGGATGTCGCATTGTAAAAGTTTCGTTGTAATGGTAGTGCGTTGTAAAAGTTGCGTTGTAAAGATTGTTTCCCACTGCTAACTGTCTCAAATGATGAAAAGTACTTTTCTAGAAAGACAATCCAGAGAATGACCTTTCAAGACAGTATTTTTTCTTACTTTACAAGGATCTAGTCCTTGCAACATCTTAATCTTTTGTATAATTCTTTTTTTTACTATACTGTTGTAATACATTTCGTAAAATATCAATAGATTCCTGTTGTATACTACAAATACTACTACAATCTTATGAATACACTGGAGCTTGTGAACGTCTCCCTTGAACATCTTCAGCTATTACTTCTTCCACATTTCTAGCAACCATCTTTTCATTTTCAATTGGACAACCATTTTTAACTTCAAAAGAATGACCACTGGTATCAACCACGTGAACAAATGTATTTTGTTGAAAATAGCTTTCTTAATTAAAAAAAGATTCTGAATTAGGAGTGTGCTTCCATTCACCCAAATTTTTTTTTTTACAAAAGTTAGTTCTATTAATCAATCTTTTCTTTTAATTTTCTCCTTCATAAACGGCATTGTTTTATTCAATGTCTTCATTCTCTTTATTACTAATATAAACAATCTTCTTTTTCATTCAAAAGCCTTTTCGACAACACCTTCAATCTGTTGTTTTTTCTTGTAAAATGCAGATCTTCTTTTATATTTCTTGGAATCTTTCAATACATTTTTAGTACTCTACTTTTATACATTTGTTTCCTAATATCCTTATATTGCTTCATCCTTCTTTCAACAGATTGTTTTCCCATAACCTGATTTTCCATTAATTTTTCCTTTTTTCATTTCCATCTCCTTGGTTCTACAACTTTTCTTTATGTTTTCCCCATTTTGAAAATTATTTCCAGTCCTTAAAAGTCTTTAAAAAATGCTTTAGTTCTCTGACCAGAAGACGTTTTCTTCAACGTCACATGTTGTACTTCATCTAATTTCTGCTTTTCTCTCTCCTTTAAATAGTTCTGTTTTCTTTGTTGTCTTTTCTTTTCAACTTTTCTTGTCATACTGAATATTTCTCAATAATTATGGAGAATTCTTAAAAAAAGGAAAGTTTATTATCTTTCCCAAAAAAATGTAATGTTATTAAAATAATTATATACAAATATTTTCATCTATAAATAAAGAAATATATTGAGTAGTGCATACATGAATAGATAAATGGAACAGTAGAACATGGATGATACAACAACTGGAAGTGTAGCACATAACTAGAACCTGAGTGATTGCATGAGTGAAGGAGTTATAGCTGGAAGAATAATGGAGTACATAGCAAATCAGTGGGTCATTTCATAACTGCATAAGTACAACTTGGGTGATTGCAGGACTACTGAGGGAATGCCTGAGTGATTGAAGGAGTGCAACAGTAGTGCCTGGATGATTTTATAAGAGTATGAGTACTGACTGAGTGACTACATAAGTACAAGGGTAATACGTATATGATAGAAGAAGTTCAAGGATAGTAACTGAGAGATTATATAAGTTTATAGATAGTAGCTAGTTGTTTGACAGAGTGCATGGGTAATACATGACTGATTGCACGAGTTCATACGTGGTGCCTATATGATTTTATGAGTGCAGGGGTAATAACCTAGATGATTGCATAAATACATATGTAGTGCCTGGATCAGTGGAAGACTGAATGGGTCATAAGGCAGAAAGATATGACTATGGAGAGGCAACTGGCAGATGTTTAGCTCTAATGCTGCGGGGTAGACAAGCCTTCGAGCGAATAGACATTTTAGAGGATGGTAAAGGGGGCACAGTTGAGACTATGGAAGGAATAATGGAGGTACTTCACTCGTATTATAAAAAATTATATACTCAAGAGTTAGTGGAGCAGGGTACTATAGACCGGTACCTCCGCAATTTCGATTTAACTGAGATAGGGTTAGGCGAACGGGAAGAGCTAGAGGCTCCCATTACTATGCTAGAACTACAGACAGCATTAGATGGACTAGCGTTAGGGAAAGCGGCAGGGCCGGATAAACTTCCCCTCGAGGACTATCGGATAATATTTTCAATTATTAAGGATGATATGCTGGCCACGTTTTTAGAAGCTCAGTGTGGAAACCCCCCACAATCTTGGGACGATGCCAATATAGTAATTTCGATTTTTAAAATTCAGGACAAGGGGTAATTCTGCTGCTAGACTAAGCTACTACATGTCAAAAACACATAGGTATCATTTTTTTAGATGCTGAAAAAGCATTTGACCGTGTTTCGTGGTTGTTTTTGTGGGCTGTAATGCAAAAGATGGGATTTGGTCCTCAATTTTTACTAGCACTACAGACTATGTATAAACACCCACGGGCTGAAATTTGTACAATGGGGAAGGAGTCATCTTTTGTATACATAACTAGGAGAATCCGGCAGGGATGCCCCTGTTTGCCTTTACTCTTTGCTATTTACATCAACCCATTGTTGCAAATATTGGAGACCACCAATGGTATACAGTCGATGGTAGTGGGACAGCATCAAGTACGTGTTCTTGCTTACGCGGATGATATAGCTGTAGTAACATCTGACCCAGAGCAAGCAATAAGGGAAATTGAGAATCAGACTCAGCAGTGTGGGAAAGTTGCCGGGTATAAGCTAAACGTCTCTAAAACCCAGGTTGTTTGTACCGAGGGACTTTGTCCTGGCAAAAGTCTGTGTCACATCAGAAGCAAGGTATTTGGGAATAAAGATCAGATGCCACTCCAGGAGATAGTCGAAGTGAATTGGGCAGACATACTAGCTTCAGCGAAAAAAAGTCAGTTGGAAAAGGTAGAATGTCTTCATTTATCAATGGTAGGATGATGTAATGTTTTTAAAATGTGTATACTCCCCCGGGTAATGTACTATTTTAGGACGGTACCGCTAGAGTTGACACAGGTACAATTGACGCAGCTTCAGTCTATTGCAGATAGGTTTATATGGGGATGGAAGAAAAATTGGCGTGCTTCAAAATATATGATGCTTCCATTGGCACGTGGTTGATGGGGGGTGCCGAACTTTGTTTTTTATTTTCTAGTTTGTCTTTTGCAGAATATGCAGTATTTGGTGGTTGGGGATGAAGCAAGGCCAATTGAAGCTCCTAACATATATCAGATGTTGTTGGGGACTCAGGCGAGCGAGGCCTTGCTTAAGTTCTACGAACCAAGCTATTTCAAAAGAACTCGATTTAGAATCGCCTCTGCTGCATATAAGGCGTGGAAGTTGATACGCAAAATCGTATCTATAAATCGGATTGGCTACTATACGCCTTTTTATTCCATGGAAATATTCCCACTGGTGTTTTGGGACACAAAGATGGCTACTTGGAAGTGCAAGGGGATTCGACTTCTAGGGGATATGTATAGAGCGGGTATATTTATTCTGTTTCCAGATTTAGTGAAACAATACAAAATTTCTAAGTATGATTTTTTCAAATATTTGCAAATTCGTGATTTTATTAACAAACATTTAAGATATACGTCTATAACAACCAATGATTTATTAGAGGCATTGTCTAAAAGAGCTGAGGTTGGGGCACTGTACCACATATTACCGGCGACACAGCGGGTTGACATTGAGATGCATGAGGCAAAGTGGAGGGATAGATTTGGTAATAATGGCTCATATGTGCAAACATCTATAGATATGGCTAGTAAAGTTATACTGATGGCAAATCTACGCACCCAACACTATAAAACTCTGTTTAATTTATACCATACACTGGTCAAGATGATGAGGTGGGGTACCCGACGGGAAATGTTTTTAGATGTCAGGCAGAGAAAGCGGATATATTCTGTGATTGTACAGTTTTAAAACAATTTCTAGCTGGCATCTCAGAATTTCTATTGCAAACTACGGGGGTCGATGTCCATATTTCTAGAGAGAATATGTTAGTAGGTGTGGGTGAGGATATTAGAGGCACCATCATATGAAATGTGGCGTGCCAAGTTTCATAATGTGTTTAATCTTGAATTTAGCTTGTATCGCATAAAATCTTTGTGGAAGAAACAACTAGGGACTAAAATCTGGCAGCCTATGTTACAATACATGGAGATGTCGATTTGAAATCTAGCCTTTGATTATCTCTGTCTTTTTTATTTATGTTTTGCCTCAATGTGTGATATTCCTACACTTATGATTTAATTGTCTGATTTACAAATGTTTTTTGCTATGAACTGAATAATAAATAAAAAAATAAAAAAAGGAAGACTGAATGGATAGTACTTTGATGTTTTTATAACTGCATCAGTGTTGGGAAAAGCCAAATACAAAGCAGCACACAATTACATGACTCAACCATAAGTCTCTCCATATTATTAGAAGCTTGCATACATATGTCTCTACCTTTTCAAATCATCATCATATGTAAAAGAAATATGTATACAATATTTTGTAAATTTAAAATAAACAAAAAGAGGTGCACAAATAAACAAAAGAACTGCGTAAAGAAAGAACAGAGGTACAGAAAAAGGGAAGAGGATAGGAGAAAAATGTGACAGGGGTGTAGAAAGAAGCGACACACAAAAAAGACACAAAAAAGTCCTGAAAGAAGGAACAGAGGTGCAGAGTCCATGTATATTACCTAAGTAATGCCTGGGTGATTGCATAACTGCAGGGGTAATGTCTGGAATATTGGTAGAGTATATGAATATAACAGTAGTGCCTTAGTGATTGAATATATAAGTTCATGAGTAGTGGCTATATGATTCAAAGAGTGCATGGGTAATACCTTGGTGATTGCATGAGTGCATAGGCAGTGCCTGGGTGAGTGTATGAGTGGAGCAGTGATGCCTGAGTGATTATTACACTGCTTATGTAGTGAGTGGATCATTGAAAGACTGGATGGGTAGTACTTGGGTGTTTTTATAACTGCATGAGTGTTGGGCCTAGCCAAATATAAAGTATTAAACTATTACATGACCCAACTATAAGTATGTCCATACTGTTACAAGCACACATATATATGATTCTATCTTTTCAAACCATCAGCATATCTAAAAGAAATATGTATACAATATTTCTGGAATATACTGAAACCTAGAAACTGAGACATATAATAGATCTGCTTGAGTGATTACATAACTCCATGGGCAGTGCTTGGGTGATTATATGAGTGCAAGTTTAGGTATTGAGTAATTGCAGAAGAGGAAAAGTGAATGGCTAATTGCATGAGTGCAGACATAGACATTTAGTGCACGGATACGTGTATAAATAGCACCTGAAGGCATACATGTGTCATTAAGTATTGCCTAGGTGAATAGATGAGTGCAACAGTAGAGCCTGCATGATTCTATGACTGTAAGAGTAGTGTGTGGGTTATTACATGATTGCATAGATACACCCTACATGATTGCATGGCTGCAGGGGTAGTGCATAACTACTACCTAGGTGATTGTATGACTACAGGGGTAATATCCGGTGGATTACTGGAATACATAGCAAGTGAGTGGGTGATTTTATAAGTTCATGAATACTGCTTGGGTGATTACTGAACTACTAAGATTCTGCCTGAGTGATTACAGGTATGCAAAGGTAGTGATTGGATGATTTTAAAAGTACATGAGTACTGGCTGAGTGATTACATAACTACAAGAAAAATGTATGCATGATTGAAAGAGTGCAGATAGTGTATGGGTGATTGAAGCACTTTATAGAAAATACATTGGTGATTCATTCCATGAGTATAAAGGTAACATCTGGGGGATTAAAGGAGTACTTAGGTAACCCCGGGGTGATTGCATGACTACAGGGGTAATATCTGGGGAGTTACATGACTACATGGGACATGACTAGTTGATTTTATAAGTGCATGGGTACTCCTTGGCTGATTGGCTGATTAAAGGACTACTGAGGTACTGCCTGAATGAATAAAGGAGAGCAAAGGTAGTGCCTGAGTGATTTCATAACAGAATGATGACTGGCTGAGTGATTACATGAGTACATGGGTATTCTCTCCATGATTGAAGGACTGCAACAGTAGTGTCTGGGTGATTATATAAGTGCTTGAGTAGTAGCTACATGATTGAAAGAGTGCGTGGTATATACCTTCCTGATTACATGAGTGCATAGATAGTGCTTAGATGATTTGCATTGGTGCAGCAGTAATGTCTAAGTGAGTACAGCACTGCAAAGGTAGTGTCTGCATCATTGGAAAACTGCATGGCGAGTGCTTGGGTGTTTTTATAACAGCATCAGTGTTGAGCTTAGCCAAATATAAACCAGCAGACTATTACATGACTCACTATAAGGCTCTCCATATTGTTACAAGCACACGTACATATGACTCTATGTTTTCAAATCATTATCATATCTGAAAGAAATATTTGTATAATTTTTCTGGAATACTCCATGGGAAGTGCTTGGGTGATTACGTGAGTGCAAGGGTAGTCACTGAGTAATTTCAGGAGAAGTTGAAAAGTGAATGGCTAATTGCATGAGTGCAGATATTGACGTTGAGTGCACAGATAAGTGTATAAATATCACCTGAAGGCATAGATGATTTATTACTTAGTGCCTAGGTGAATAGATAAGTGCAGCAGTAGAGACTGTGTGATTCTATGACTGTAAGAGTAGTGTGTGGGTTATTACATGAGTGCATAGATACACCCTGCATGATTGCATGACTGCAGGGGTAGTACATAATAAGGGCCTGGGTGATTGCATGACTACAGGGGTAATATCTGGTGGATTACTGGAATGCAGAGCAAGTGAGTGGGTGATTTTATAGGTTCACTAGTAGCCCGTCCCGACGTTGTCCGGGTATGAATTGCTGCCGGCCAATAGTATATTGTTTTGTATAATTTTGTTTTGATAGCATTTCTTATCTGTGACAGGCCTGTGAAATGCTCGGATTCACAGTGCACTGCTGATGCACTTAAGAGTGCGCGTTCAGTAGTGTGTGAACTCGAGTTTCCCTACTTTATTTTTCCTTGCAATATTATATAGCGCGAACTCGACAACATGGCATGAGCACAATTTACATTACAGAAGAACACATTCATTTGTGATAGGCACAGGGAGACAAAGCGATTTGCCTGGAATCACAGGATGTTGAGCTGATGCCGAGATTCGAACCTAGCTCCCCAGCTCTAAAGTTCACAATTTTCGAACTTATGGTGGGAGGTGTGTCTAAAAGTGTATGTCGGTGCTGGCCATCAATGAGAGAGACCTGTGCATTTTTCAAATGAGTGGTGAACAAATATGAGTATGTTGCTGGAGATGTGGGCCGCCGTGACACCAATGTACTTACCGGGGGAGGGTAAACACCCATTATTCCGCAACTCTCTTTCTGCATACCATCACTCCGCATACTTTCATTACGGAAGTACCATGACTCCGCAATGCCATTATAACGCATGGCATTACATTTTATATGCTTTTACCATGCATACATTTACAACGAAATTTGTTGTAAATGCATGAATGGTAAAAGCATGTTTTTTTAATGTTTGGATAAGGTAAGTATGGGTATGGGGTATATGTTTTGGGGCACTGAGGTATATGTTTTGGGGTGTTTGGGTATTTTAAGGGTTCAGATATAGTTTTGGGTTATGAGGTACATGGGTAGTTTTAGGGTTTAGGGATAGGTATGGGTTTTGGGGTACAGGGGTATTTTTAGGGTTGAGGGCTAGGTTTGGGTTTTAAGATATAGGGGTATTTTTAGGGGTCAGGGGTAGGTTTGGGTTTTGGGATACAGGGGTATTTTAAGGGTTCAGGGCTAGGTTTGGGTTTTGGGGTACAGGGGTATTTTAGGGTTAAGGGCTAGGTTTGGGTTTTGGGGTACAGAGTTATTTTTAGGGTTCAGGGCTAGGTTTGGGTTTTGGGGTACAGAGGTATTTTTAGGGTTCAGGGTTAGGTTTGGATTTGGGGTACAGGGGTATTTTAGGATTCAGGGGTAGGTTTGGGTTTTGGGGTACAGTGGTATTTTTAGGGTCCAGGGCTAGGTTCAGGCTAGGTTTAGGTTTTTGTGGTACAGGGGTATTTTTAGGGTTCAGGGGTAGGTTTGGGTTTTGAGGTACAGGGGTATTTGTAGGGTTCAGAGCTAGGTTTGGGTTTTGGGGTACAGGGGTATTTTTAGGGTTTAGGGATAGGTTTGGATTTTGGGGTACAGGGTATATTTATAGGGTTAAGTTGGGTAGTGTTGAAGGGTGTTGGGGTATTTTAAGGAGTAAGGGTGGGTTATGATTATGGGGTGCAGGGGTATTTAAAGGGAGCCTGGTGGGATTAGCACACGATATGAGACATGGCATGAAGGGTGGAATAAACCACATGCCCCCAGTGTTTGTCACGCCCCCAGAACACGCCCACAGCACAACGCAGACACGCCCGCAAGGGACTACTTTGCTGGCACGGTTCTTTTACCTTTTAAATGTATATGGTGGGCGTCTGCATAGCCTATGTCCTTCTGCTGCAACTGCCCTTTCCAACGCTGTATTGGGTGTTGTGATTGGTGCTGTGGTTCCTGAGATTACCCTCCTCAAAGGTTTGGGCTCTCTCTTTATTATATTAGTATGGATATGGATGAGTACTGCCTGGGTAATTACTGAACCACTAAGATACTGCCTGGGTGATTACAGGAGTGCAAAGGTAGTGACTGGGTGATTTTAAAAGTACATGAGTACTGGATGAGTGATTACATAATTGAAAGAGTGGAAAGATACTGGCTGGCTGAATGAAGCACTGTATACCTAATGCATTTGTGCTTGCATGAGTACAGGGGTAACGCCTTGGAAATTAAAGGACTACATAGGTAACACCTGGGTGATTGCATGACTACAGAGGTAATATCTTGGGAATTACATGACTACATAAGAAGTGATTAGGTGATTTTATAAGTTCATGAGGACTGCCTTGGTGATTACTGCCTGAGTGAATAAAGGAGTGTAAAGGTAGTACCTGGGTGATTTTTTAACAGCATGACTACTGGCTTAGTGACTACATGAGTGCAAGGATATTGCCCCTTCGATTGAAGGACTGCAATGATAGTGCCTGGGTGATTAAATAACTGCATGAGTAGTGGCTACATGTTCGAAAGACTGCATGGGTAATACATTGCTGATTGCATGAGTAGAAAGATAGTGCCTAGATGATTTGATCAGTGCTGCAGTAATCCCTGAGTGATTACAGCACTGCATATGTAGTGCCTGCATCATTGGAAGACTGCATGGCGAGTACATGGGTGTTTTTATAACTGCACCAATGTTGGGCCTAGCCAAATATAAAGCAGCAGACTATTACATGACTCAGCTATAAGTCTTTCCTTGTTATTACATGCACACATACAAATGACTCTACCTTTTCAAATTGTCATCATAGCAAAAAGAAATATGTATACAATTTTTCTGGAATATAGTGAATCCTAGAAACTCAGACATGTAATAGATCTGCTTGAGTGATTGCATAACTCCATCGGAAGTGCTTGGGCAATTATATGAGTGCAATGGTTGTCATTGGGTAATTGCAGGAGAAGATGAAAAGTGACTGGCTAATTGCATGAGTGTAGATACAGACATTGAGAGCACAGATAAGTGTATAAATAGCAACTGAAGGCATAGATGAGTCATTACATACTGCCTATGTGGGTAGTACCTGGGTGATTATATTAGTGCATGAGTAGTGCCTAGATGATTCAAAGAGTACCTGGGTGATTGCATGTCTACATAGGTAGTGCATGTATGATTGTATAAGTGCAGGAGTAATGCCTAAATGATTACAGCAGTGCATATGTAGTGAGTGGACCATTGAAAAAGTATGTGGGTAGTACTTGGATATTTTTATAAATAACTGTAAAGCAGCACTTCACTTATCTTTCATAAAAGTCTCCCAATATAAAATAAATAAATAAATGTATACATGTATTTTATACATCTATCATCTTCAGACACATAACACATACCATAATATATGAACAAATAGATATATATCTCACTCACAACACCATTCACAGCTAACTACTTCACAGAGTACACTTCAATTTTCAGACACTGAAAATTATGTGGTATATATGAAATATAACTTTCCTCAGAACATGCAAATTACTCTAATAAAGAACATCTCTAAAACATCTAAAACTACACTTTCACGCTGATGGTAACCATTCTACAACCATGTTTAATATTATACCTACCCAAATACAAATAAGGAACCCTTCACAAATCTTTAGTAAAAGTCTCACCATAATACTAAAAGCATACATAAATATGTCTGTACCATAACACTATCCGAACCTGAAAAATTTACAGAACAAACTTACAATTTCAAAGAAACATCTAAAATTATGCGGCATGTTTCAACTGTACCTTTCTAGAAACTAGAAAAAAGAAGCCTAATTAATAACACCTTATGTGAGCATCTTTCAAACCACACTTTATTGCTGCATCTTCACCAGTCTACTAGTACTCACAATCTTGAGCCTACCATATAAAAAGGAACCACAGTTCTTTGTTATATATCATGCACCTTCAAATGAATAAAACGTGAAAATAGATATACAACATACTTGAGACAGAAGTCCATGCACACCTTAAAACTTGACAGACTCCACCTCCAAATTTAAACCAACAGCTAAAATTATGCGGTATAATACAAATAATTTCCCTATCCACACACTAAAACACATTTTTAGTACAATAAATTTACCTACAATACACATCTCTACATTTAATAAAAAACATCACAGTTTTTGAATAATTTAAAAAGTTAAAAAATAAACCTAATACATAATACATAATACATAATACACCTCACAAATGTATAACTCACCTTCCAAATAGATTTGTAGAATTTAAAATATCACAAAAGATTTTCTTATGCACACAATCAATGTAATGCACCAGTCTCAGCAAGGAAAAACGAGTAATGGCAAAGTTTCCTCTCTTTCTCCATACAAATACATTTAAGTAACATTTAAGTAACAAATCACATTGCTTTCTACATTATTTCAAACTATAAACCACATTTCTATTGGTTAAACATATGAACCCTTACCAACTGATTTCTAAAAGTGCCCTAACTGGTTCTGGAATTATTTGGAATCGCGATTCCACAGTGCACCACCGCTTTGGAATCACAAATCCATACAGGAGTTAAAAAATATATTACAAATTTAAAATACCACTATTTTTCAAGAACACACCACTTCTAAAGATACTACTGACTTGGGAAACCTTACTTTAATAAGATTCCACTTATATGTAAACTACAATTTCACATTTTAAGTCCACAGTTAAATTTTAATTCTTCCCCCATTCTGCTTAATGCCAGTTTCCATAGTAACAGTTTATGGAACATTCAACTGAACTGACAGGTCACAAGTCCATATTTTCAAGTTCACCATGCAATGTTACAAATGCAAACAGCAGGTGTTGTTGACATTTCCAAAATATGAGCTTATCCTACCTACTGTACCTTTCAAACATTTATTTCAAACCAGTAAGAAACATACTTATAAAAAAAAGTAACATGCACCCTATTTTTAAATGTACAATGTTCTTAAACAGCCAATCAATTATCTACTTTTTTTAAAACAGCATCTTGTCAACCATTTTACATTCCTCTCATTCTACCAACAGACTACCTCAGCTACAGACATCTTTTCATTACTTCCAGAGATCCCTTCAAGATACTTAAAATGTGGGTTGTTGGACACAGCTATGTTTTGTTGTTCAAAAGGTATGCTGAATGCAGAGATATTGACAAAGCCTTAGCTTTGCAAAATGTGGATATTAAATGGATTGCACAGAGAGGATTGAAGTGGCACCAATTGATGCCTTTGGTTAAAACCGTTTTGCATCTCCAACTCCCTGACCTCATGATTGTGCACTATGGTGGCAATGACCTAGGCACATTGACTGGGGTAGGCCTGGAAATGCTAATGAAGGACACCTTTGCACAATTGATGTTGCTTTCACCTAAAACTGCCTTTGTATACTCTAACATGCTAAAGACAGAAATGGAAGTGGTCAAATCAATTCTGTACACAGATTGGGAAATCTTGAAAAAATGTCAATAAAGCTGTTTCTGCTTACCTCAGAGACCATAGCATGGGCTCCATATATAACAACAATCTACGTTTTGAGATTAATGACATCTACAGAAGTGATGGAGTACACTTCACAGATCAAGGAAACAGAGTTTTTCTCGGCAAACCAAAGCTCTGCATTGGCACTTACATGTAGCTACAACAAAGTCACAATGAAAACAAGGGCTCTTTTTAGAGCCACCATATACTATAATACTAATTATATATTTTTTTGCACATACATATTTTATTTTGGTGGATTTAGGCACCCAACGCAAATTCACAAAACAAAAGCGTGAATTGAATGCACTACAACATTACACACTTTTCAAGTTTAACTATTAATTTAATATTTTATATATTTTTAACAACTATCTGATTTGTAATCTTGTCATCAACTTCAATAACACTACCTTTTTAAAACAACTTGACAAATACAAAAATACTTTCTAACTTATATACTACTTAATTATTTATTTAAGACAAATTTGTGAATCCAATGTGATGTTACACGTGGGCCGCGCCGAGAGCTGCACTGGAGTCGCGACTCCTTCCATTATTTTGTATTCGCCCGGGGACCCACCCTCCCGTAGCCTGCCACAATTTTTTTCTTTAAAGTAGGGGGACCTGCTGGCCCCCCTCCTCAGGCCAATGGTGGCACCGGGGACCCCATCCCCCGAGGCCAGGCCGCTTAAAAAAAAAATCAATTAGGGGAGGGGGCCGCATGGCCCCCCTCCAGCACCAATTACGGCCCTGGGGACCCCATCCCCCGGGGTAAGTCCATAGGTTGGGGGCTGTGGGGGGAGCCACAGTCTCCCCACAGTCCCTCCCGGCACCCCACCTCCTGCTGGAGCCGGCATTGCTTTTGGGCAAAGGGAGCTGCTAGCATGCAGCTCCCCTTGCCCAAAAGCAATTCTGCTTTGCTTCTTTGAAGCAAGAACAGGTTTCCTGCTCTCGCTTCAACGCAGCAAGCAGAGTTTGTTATGACAGGGTGGGACCCATTCTCCTGCCCTGCCTTAGCAAACAGCAATGTCTTCAGGGTGGGCACCCAGGGACATTGCAGGAGCTGGGCTAGGGGGTGTGGTGGTCCCCAGGGCCATGAAGGGCTCCAGGAGGGGGGACGCGCTGCCCCCTCTCAACACTTTACAAAAGCCCCAGGTTGGTGCTGTTCCCAGATCTTGGGGGCCAGAGAGACTCCCTCTCGGTAATGAAAGAAGCCCTAGGGTGGTGGTGGTCCGTGGGGCAGTGTGGGTGGTTAAGAGCACCCCACACATTTATTTAACAAGCCCCGGTGAGGTAACTTTCCCCAGGGCTGCGTGGCCCTGGCAGGCCCCGGTAAATTAATTAATGATTGCCTCCAGGACCTGGCCCGCCCGCACTTCGTTTTCTCTTTTTTCCCGTCGGATTCGCTCACCCAGCGCGAAGTCGGATTATTTATTCTTTTTTTTATGCGTGCCCTCCTCCTCATGCCAACAGTGGTCCCGTGGACCTCATCCCTCTGGACCGGGTCATAAGTTGGTTGCCGTGGGGGTAGCCCTGATCCCCCCACGGTCCCTACTGGCTCCCCGCCTCCTGCAGGAGCCGGCATTGCTTTTGGGCAAGGGGAGCAGCTAACATACAGCTCCCCTTGAACAAAAAAAAAGTCTGCTTTGCTTCCTTGAAGCAAAATGCATACATGTCTGATAACTGAACACCAGGGGAGGGTCCAGAGTGGTGTGATTTGCAGAATGGTTGTTCCACACCTGTGTGGATGGCCTATTGCCCGTGAATGGAAAGGGTCTAAAACACAACATGAACGGATCAAAAATTTCCATCTCAAACCTGATCTTTTTTTTTAAATGTGGTTTGCTGTGGATATTGGTCCCATGGTAATGGGAGTACCTGTAGTATTTGGGCCTCAGCTCGGCCCCCACCCAAGGACACCTACGAAACTTAAACAATTTTGAAAACTAAACAACCGGGAGAGTCCTGGATCACACCTTTTGCAGGACCGTAACAATGTCTGAACCAAGGCTTATGAGTCTACCTCTCCTCCGACCGAGGACTGTGTGACCAGAGTAGCACACAAGAGCTGCTGCTCAGGTGCCAAACACTCGAGTGTGACATCCATGTCCATAGCGCCCAATTATGAGCACGATCAACGGGAGGTCATGTTCATACCATCCAACATGTAAAATATTAGCTATTCTGTTCATGGGCGCTCACTGTATGCACCTCACAATGTTGAAATTGTGAATTAGCCTTGCTGGGATTTGTATTTATAACCTGCAATTCATATAAGATGTCAACAGTGGGCATTTAGCTCACTGAGCTATCTTACCATTTAAGATGTATTTGTTAAATAGTATAGGTGTATCTCTTATAGGAAACCCATTCATTTTAAGAGCTCTCACAAGCCCATGGGTATGTGCAGTCTATGCAAGTGCACTAATTCAACCAGGAAATCAGGCATGCATGTTTATTAACAGAACAACAAAGCCAATGGGGCCTAGTCAAACAGGCATTTTGAAGTATGTAAAGTTGTACTACTGTAGCCCTCTTTTATGTACTCCTACATTACCTTTGTCTTCTGTAGGCGAGTAGAGCTTGAGTCTGCCGTAAGTAGGTAGGGAGGGTGTTCCAGGTCTTGGCGGTGAGGTAGGAGAAGGATCTGCTGCCGTATGTCATACGTTGGATGCGGGGGACAGCGGCGAGAGCGAGGCTGGCAGAGCGGAGCTGGTGAATGGGGGTGTGGAAGCTGAGTCTGCTGTTCAGGTAGGCTGGTCCGGCGTTGTGGAGTGCTTTGTGTGCGTGGGTGAGGAGCTTGAAGATGATCCTCTTGTCGACGGGGAGCCAGTTTAGGTCTCTCAGGTGGGGGGTGATGTGACTGCGGCGGGGGACGTTGACGATCAGACGGGCGTAGGCGTTTTGGATGCGTTTTAGTCGTCATAGGTGTTTGGCTGGGATTCCTGCGTAGAGTGCGTTGCCATAGTCCAATCTGCTGCTGACGAGGACCTGTGTCACCGCTCGTCTTGTTTTGGTTTTGATCCACTTGTAGATCCTGTGGAGCATGCAGAGGGTGTTGTAGCAGGAGGAGGAGCCAGCGTTGACCTGCTTGGACATGGAGAGGGAGGAGTCGAGAATGAATCCTAGGATGCGTGCATGGTTGGTGGGTGTTGGTGCTGTTCTCAGTGTGGTCGGCCACCAGGAGTCGTCCCAGGCTGTGGGGGTGGATCCGAGGATGAGGACTGTCCGAGTTCAGCTTCAGACGGTTGCTCCTCATCCAGTCAGCGCCAGCCTTGATTCCCTTGTGGAGGTTGGTTTTGGCGGTGTGTGGGTCCTTGGTGAGGGAGAGGATGAGCTGGGTGTCGTCGGCGTAGGAGATGATGTTGAGGTTGTGGTGGTGAGCCACTTGTGCGAGGGGGGCCATGTAGATGCTGAACAGTGTAGGGCTGAGAGATGAGCCCTGGGGAACGCCACAGATGATGTCGATGGCTTCGGATCAGAAGGGTTGGAGGCGGACGCTCTGGGTTCTGCCGGAGAGGAAAGACGTGGTCCAGTCAAGGGCCTTATCTTGGATTCTGGCTTCTAGGAGGCGTGTCTTTAGAGTGCGATGGCAGACCGTGTCGAAGGCGGCTGACAGGTCCAGGAGGATGAGGGCTGATGTTTCGCTGTTGTCTACTTGGCGCCTGATGTCATCTGTGGCGGTGATGAGGGCTGTCTCGGTGCTGTGGTTGCATCTGAATTCGGACTGGGGCGGGTCCAAGATGTTGCTGTCTTCCAGGTGGCGGGCCAATTGCATGTTGACGATTTTCTCGATGACCTTTGCCGGGAACGGAAGCAGGGAGATGGGCCGGATGTTCTTGAGGTCCTTGGGGTCCCCCTTAGGCTTCTTGAGGAGGGCAATGATTTCGGCGTGCTGCCACCTTTCCAGGAATGTTGCTGTTTTGAAGGAGATGTTGATGACCTTCCGTAGTTGGGGTGCAATGTCTGCGCCTGCTCTGTTGAAAATGTGGTGTGGGCATGGGTCTGACGGAGATCCTGAGTGGATGGAGTTCATGACCTTGCGAGTCTCGGGCATATTCATCTGGAAAGGAATGTGTAGTCTTTGCACTTTTACTAAAAGAAAATTTTGACTTTTCGGGCTGATTCACAAAGCCGTGTAAGAGTGTGTGCAAGAGTGCACAAGCAGTACCACTTCCCAGTGGTATAGCAAGGTCAGGTGGTACCCGGTGTGGAAAAGTTCTTGTCACGCCGTCTTGACAAAATGGCAAACATATGTGTTTAAAACACATATTTTTGCCATTTTGTCACCTCCCTCAGTGATGACACTTGCCTCCCCCGGCTTGATAAAATGCAAAAATATTTGTTTAAAAAAACAGATTTTTTTGCCATTTTGTCACCCTCCGCGGCCCGCACCCAGCACATCCCCCTTCCTACACCACTGCTACTTCCCATACCCATAAATTCTTTTGTGAATCAGCCTCTCTTTCTGTTTCCCCGTACATGTATTTATCAGTAAAGAAGCCTCCATATCTTGATGTGAGATTTCTTAGGTTCAGCCATTGTGCAGGACCAGTGTTTTGAGTTTGACCTCAGTCGGTTATCCCTCAAGGTGTGTCTTGTGGAACATAGACAGAATGTGCCCTGTAAGCCTGTGTAAATCATGAGCTACTTACTTCCTGCCTAGGTAACCTGTATGAAGGTTGTATCAGGGCTCACCAGCACATAGGGTAATGTCTGCATTGTCGTGCTTCTCAAAATCGGGAACAGTTTCAGCTCTGGACATTTCAACTGGTGGTTGTGAATTATTTGAGTCCAATATTGTTAGGTCTGAGCAAAGGTACATAAATTAAATGGAAATAATTAGCCATTATGCTAACTTCTTAGGTCACATTGTGGTTTCTTACAGTATTATAGTATGGCATGTTGTTATGGTATAGTACTGCATGGTGTGCTATGGTATGGTACAACATGGTGTGCAAGGTTGTAGTATGTTAGTCCATATTGTCCATAATTTCCATGTCCATGTGTGGTATGTTAGTCCATAATGTCCATAATATGGTATTTTACGTCACTGGAGCCTATATCACACACATATTTCAAATAGTATTGGCTCTAAGATTTCCCTAAACTGTGGAACTTTTTTATACTCAGGACATTTCAACTGGTGGTTGTGAATTATTTGAGTCCAATATTGTTAGGTCTGAGCAAAGGTACAGAAATTAAATGAAGATAATTAGCCATTATGCTAACTTCTTAGGTCACATTGTAGTTTCTTACAGTATTATAGTATGGCATGTTGTTATGGTGTGGAACTGCATGGTGTGCTGTAATATGGCACTATGAAAAACATTAAAGGGAACCCTGAATCTAATGAAAGAATAAAGGGGAACCACCCACCAGGGAGTTCAACAATAATAAGAACATGAACGGGGAGTTCCCAACAATCAAGAGGACTGGAAAGTTCAAATAATTTCAATTGCCCACAAAGATGCTATCCGGTATCAAATTATTTTATTTCATTCCCATATATTACTTGTAGACAAAACATTCATTTGTTCAAAAAGATTTTTTTTTCCCAAGACATCAAAATACATTTTTTTAAAATGATATAAATATAAATTTTCTTTAGCAATATAAGCCCAGCATCATGAACAATAAAACATCATCTGCACAAACCATACACACTCTCAGGCAGACACACATTCATCCATCACCATATACATCAGAAAAGAAAACTGTAAACACATTTAGGACCAACAGACAGAGAAATGGAACTGTAATAAAACCCTATTGTGCGCCCTGATGAAGGAATCCACAATATTGGCACTTTTTCCAAAACGCGCGTCGGCGCTTTCCTCTGTCTGTTGGTCTGTTGGTCTGTAAAACATTGACAGGTAAGTATATTTAGATTTTCTATACCTAGCTCCACATACATTTACCTATGTAGTGCATATATCTTCAAGGTATGTAGATATGGAGTTAAGATGATTAAATCTATATTTCCCTGTGTGCACTTACCTTTCTATATCTTACCCCTTGACATTCTAGCTTTGATATTCTTCTATCTGAATATTCTAGGGCCGATATTTAGTGGTACAATCATTTCACACCTTTTGTAACACGTTTTCCTACACTATTGGGCTCATTAAGATTCCGGACAGAAGGCCATCCGTGCAGGTGGCTGAAAATGTTCATGTTCCCGCTCCAGGTGCAGTCATTTTGACCATCAAGTTACAATGGTCCCAAGGAGGCCATTTACTGTCCGGTGCGCTCTTTCAGGCTCTGCACATTTTTTGCATACGCAAGGGTAGCGGACAGAGCCAATAGAGCTGGCCCGATGTGCGGAAACATGTTCCGTCTGTGAAACAGATTACCATGTTGCAAATAGCTCTCTCCACTGCCGCGTAAAAACCACCACGTGCGGATGGCAGAAAAACAACAATGGAGAGGAAGAGCCAATAGAGTACCCATGTAAGCCCCCAGAGCCGCTATGGTTCCTGCGAGACGGGCCTTCCCGCAGCGCCACCTAATGCACCTCCGGCAGACAAGACGCTGCTTCCTCAACAGCAGAGGTAAGTACCAAAAATCTCCATGCATGCAACTCCTAAACAACTATAACTCCCAGCAAGAGTTGCGGCACCACGCTGAATGTGGCAACCTGCCAAATGCAAAATGTGAGGCCCACCCAATCCTCATGAGTGACCCTCGGTGCCCCTGAAGGCAATTGGAGCCCATGCTGTGCCCCACAGTTGCCGAGCACACACACCGCAGTATCAAAAAATGTATGCCGCTGAATGCTCCTATTGGCTGATGGCTCATTCGCAAAGTGTGTGTCATACCGCGGCGGCTTGGAAGCTGCGACCGCAATCCTTCAACATTCAAATGGGGCCAATGAATGTCAGCACTGTGGATGCCAGCTTCCGTGCATGCAAGCAAATACTGCATTTGCATTGTCGCCATGCGAATTGCATCACACATCAGAACTCATTTTGCTAAAGTGAGTGGTGCAGCCCATGTTTAATATTGTAGGCCACGAGGCCCCCATGCATATCAAGTCACCACACACAAAGACACTGTACTTGCATGGTACAGCTTGCCCAGGGCACATGCATCCGGCCCCGTTTGCTGGCTGGGTCACAGGTCCAGTGACGCCTGTGCTGGGTGGCTGTGGGGGGTATGTCATCTCTCTGGGAGTAGCTAGTATATCAGGACAACTAGAACAATGACCAGCTGCTCACTACACTGTGAAAGTATGAGAGAGTGGCACCAATCAGTCAAGTCATCACGCACATGTTTTGTCCAAGAAAGTAGAGAGAAATTACATACATTGTCTTGCTTAGTGGCCAGCATGTACTGAAATGGGTGAAGGAGTCCAGAGGGACAAAGTTATCTCGCACTGTACCAATGTTGTGTAATGAAATATCCAAATTTTGAACATCGCTTTTACATCCCTTGACATCTGACTGGCGTCTCTTGCCCAAGGGTCTTCTTGTGAAGGGCCAGTGATGTAGGCAGACAATAAGAGGTGTCCATTGTACACAAACATACTTGCAATTCCTAACACTTCCAACACACGTACTGGTGTGGCGTGCAGTCTTCCCAGCTGCCATTGCCTGTAAATGTCCTCACACACATCATAGGAGTGCACATATGGAACAAACAAGCATAGCTCTGACCAACATCATGGGACCTTGGTAGCCATGTGGGCATGCATACACAATCATTGTGCATTTGCGCCTCATTCAGGTGAATATTGCAATGTCTGTGATGCTAAATCCTCACAAACTC
This sequence comes from Lissotriton vulgaris, assembly GCF_964263255.1. Classification (NCBI taxonomy): domain Eukaryota; kingdom Metazoa; phylum Chordata; class Amphibia; order Caudata; family Salamandridae; genus Lissotriton; species Lissotriton vulgaris. Next base: position 895,145,782 of record NC_141696.1, read on the forward strand.
ATGCAGGACTGACCCCATGAGGTCCACATGTGTCTGTTCCCCATGCTGTACATCAATGTTGCATTGTCCAGATGACATTCACTGCCCTCATTCTGCAATAATACCGTGAATAGGGGGACTAAAGCTTGCGGCTGTGCAGAGACAGCAGCTACATGCAACTCAGCACTCAAACATGAAGCACAAGTGCTGTGCCATCTAAACCACATGGCAGCTCATCCGTGATGTAGCCCTGCACTATATGCCATACACATCGACTTGGATGTTGTAGTGTCCGAAAGGCGAGTGAGGGGAGAAAACCAACGTCTGAATGAAGGTCACTTGTGCATTTAATGTTACCATGAGTCCCCTCAATGTTGTGTTTGTGTGAGTCTCTGGGTAAGCTGTTCACCACATCTCATCTATAACTCAGCTCATGCTTGTATACCCTGACATACGTAGGAGGAGACCCCCCGCTCTTCGACCTCGCCCCTACCTGGCGATGATGGAGGACCTCGAAATCAACCAGACATTCCATTTGGATCCTGGCACACTACTGAACCCATGTGCTCAGTTAGAGCCCCATGTGAAGCCCAAAAGAATACATCCGGCGGCATTGCCTGCAACAGTGAGGTTCATGGCTGCACTGCATTTCTCTGCTACTGGGTGTTTATAGTACATTGTGGCCAGCGCAGGTGGGATGTCACAGCTCATATTCAGCCTGGTGGTGCATGACAGCCTGCCAGCATTGATGCTTTACAAGGACAGACATGTCCACTTCCTGAGGAGGGATGAATTGGCAGATGTGGAGGGGGAGTGTATAACCTGGGAACATGCCCGGCCCTAGCCGGAGGGCCTGATGGGCCAGGCCCACCCAAACATGATCCGTGGCCCTGGTATTGATGGCACGAAGGCCAATAGGAAATAGCCACATTCATGTTAAACATTCCTCCGAACGTTCAGTTTACAATTTGTGAAGCACAAGCATATTATAACACAAGTCAGTGCAATAATATCAAAAAGAAACAAAATTAGTAGGTTGGGCTTTTTTTCTTCATTAATTCAACAGAGTCTTCCACTCCCTTAGGCCAACGCGTTTCTTCATTTTGTGGGTGTGGTCCCTATGACTTCCTCAGGGCTGAAAGTAATATAAATATTGTTGTTGTAATGCACAACATATCATACAATATTTTGTTTTGTTTTATTTACATGGTGCAAGCCCAGAAAACAAATCCAGCGCAAAGGGACTATTGAAAACAGCAGTATTGCCCAATAGTAGAAAAAGAACTTCAGTGAAAAAAAGCATCACAATATTAAAAATACATGTAATTTCAATACTACCATTGCCATTTAGCATGAAAAATTTACATTCTGTCACCTTGTTAATTACTTCTGATAATGGCATACATAATCAATAATCACTGTCCTTAAATATTATAAACTCAACAACATCAAGCCCTGTATTGCCACTGTTGTGTATGTGAAACTTTGCATACCACAGTTGAACCAATGTGACATTTAAATTAATGAACCCATGTGAATCACCTCCTTCCCTCAAACACAATACCTGGGAAACATGATTTACCTTGTAAATTGATCCAAAACAGTATCTGTAGGGATCAAGTAATCATAAAACTCCATCAGACTAGAACGTAAGAAGCACGAGGCACAGGTTATTGATTACATCTGTCTATAATGTTAAACTGCAATATCTCTGATAAGACAATGATTACCTCAGAATAAGAGAATCTCCTCATAACAAAACCCAATTACGAAATTTAATCTCAAGTGTTCCCAGATTCAAATTAATATCAATCAATAACCCTGTGAAAGAACGCAATATCGTCACAAATTGAGCCGTTCATCAATGTGAATTCCTATTTCAATATAAAACCATGTATCCTACTGCTATAATAATGTAGTGACAATTCTCATTCCAAAAATTAATCCCCTTTATGTGCAAGTCTCCAATGTCCTTAATTATGAATCCGGAATGAATAGCTCTGATTAAAGTAGCATGTCCCTGAAGTACGGGGCACCTGTGAATTTAAATCACGAGTTGCCCGAGTTTAGTACACTCAAAATGTTACCGACATCCTAGCCAAACAATGTCCTCATTTCTTACCGAGAATACGACGTAGTGTCAATTCTATCCCGAGGTTTTTATTGTCCTTTGAAAGCCTTATTTTCAATGTCCTTAATTGTAAAAACCGGAGAAGATAGCTCTGAGTAATATGACCGCTCCCTGGAGTATGGAGCAACCTGCAAAGTCAATTCAAAATTGACCGAAATAAGTATCAAACAAAATTAAATTAAGATCTTGCCTTCTAATTCTCTAATCAAACAAACTGCTATCAATAAACTTACCGGTGAGCGTGGCAGCCGCCCCCTGATATGGTGTAGGCACTCTCTCAAAGTCCTTAATTGCAACAGCTGAGAAATAGCTCCGAAAACATTATTAGGTCCCTGGAGTACCGGGCACCTGTGAGGCAATTCAAAATATTGGCCGAGTTTAGTGGGATCACAAAAATCCACATCGTCTATTTCTAACTGAGCAAAGCAAATATCTTTGAAACATACCTGTAAGCGTAACCGAACACGAGTTGGAAAATAGATTTAGCGTGGGTATGTTGTCAGGGACTGGTGTTCATGTGGGTAAACATGCATATATTGCACATGTCACACAAAAAGCCCTATGCAACAGTACTTCAGTGTGTGAATGCGACAATGTCACCATTGTCCACATGGCAGGATGTGGACAATGTGTTCATTTTACAATGAGTGACAGGTGAGGTTTGAAGTTGAAAGTGATGATACACGGATGGTTAGGGTGGAGCACACTATAGTTGATTTCCAAAGTCCAAACAAACACTCACATCTTTGTGGCAATGTGTGTTCCAATTTACAAATACGTCAATGTAAGGTGTCTAAAGATTCGCTGTGGTGTGACTCACCCCTCCCTGTGGCTGCTGCTTAGGTGGTGTGACTGTCATCCAGCTGGCCAGGGGGGATGGCGGGCTATTGGAGTAGCAGACATGTCCCTCAGGACACCCACGAGTTGGCCCATGTACTCAATATTTAGTCCCAAGCGAGTGTCCATGGAGATCTGCAGCAGGCGCTGTGCACACAATACTTCAAGGACCTAGCTTATCTATCCCTGGATCTGCTGGTATGCACCAAGTACAGTTAGCACCGTGTCCAGGCCCTCTGTCTCATTGTCCTCCTGTGACTGTCCCCCAGTTGGTCTCCAACCTGCCCTGAAACAACGGACCGTGTGTTGTAATGAGTCATGAACGCTAGGTAAGTCGTGGTAGTAATTACTTAAGATTCAGTTGATCCATCAAGCAGAGCAGAAACAGGGATTACAGTAGACACCAACTGACAAAGCTGGAACTCCTAGTGCAGAACCATCACGTAGTGCGGTTCTGTGCCAGGAACATTCTAAACAAACACAAACTACTACATAGGCCTTCCCTTAAAACAGAATAGCAAAAAGGAGAAAATAACAGCTGGAGGCACCTGTAAAAGAAAGAGAATGTTAAACAACTTCTCACTTCTAACATCCTCACTAAAAGAACAACTTGTTGCCAAAAAACACTTGTTCCTCCACTGTCCGTTTACAAGTTTCACATAATTCCCTTTCACACCCACAACTTTGACAGGAGGATCAAACTTAGAAAATACTTTTCTCACATGCACTGGTTATTTCACACAGACGCAATCACCCAAACAGATCTCCACATCTTTTACACTCTTGTTGGAGTCAAAGCAACCTTTCTGCTTACTTTGAGCCAAACTCACATGACTCCTGACACTGTCATCCAACCACTGTCTACCTTTGACCCACTTGCTCATTCAACTACCTTGATAGTGTCTTCCAGAGTAGGATTCTCCATGGAAAGGAGCTTTTGCTTGATTGTTGTATCTGTACAGTGACAGATAAATTGATTGTGCACTAACTGGTCTGCAAAGTTTTCCAATTGACACTCCGCCATAAGCCTCCTCAAATCTTAAGTGTTGTTGCCAACATCTTCGCCCACGTTCTGTGTGCGTAAAAATTATTTGTGGCAAAGTACCACTAGGCTAGGTTGAACATCAAATCTGGTTTGGAGTCTTTTAACCGTGTCTTGGTGTTCGTCAAGAGCATTTCCTCCATCAATGACTGGAGGAGGAAAATGTTTTAAAATTTCCCTTCCTTCAAAACCTAATGAGTGTAGCAAAAGGTATTTCCTGAGCTAAGATCAGAATTTTATCGCCCAATCACACCCAGGTAAGTCTCAAACCCATCAAACCACTGTTTCCATTTGATGGGTGGCTCACCGGGGCTCTCGAGAAATGGTGGAGGGGGCGAGACAGCCTGTGTGTTTTTACTATTTTAGGAGACAGGCCCCCTTTAAAAAAAACAGAATTGTAACTGGGAAAGGTCATAACATATGCCAAACTGAAATGACAACCAGGGAGCACTGGTGCCTGGTATAGCATTCCCTTGCTACACTCCTGTGACACACTGAAAATAGCTTGGAGCACTAGTTCCTCATGCAGTGACTGGTATAAGTAAATAACATGACGTTGGTAAGCCACAAAGTCAAAGTCAAATGTTGCTGAACACAGTTGCACAAAGTTCTATCTCTACTGGAAATAAAGCGCAAAATCCAGAAAGTCGCAAAGCAAATCCCACACTGCCCACTGCACAAAGTTCTGCCTCTGCTTGTGAAAATGTTTTGCAGTACTTGTTAAAAACGAGGACACTTTGCGCAAGTACCTACAGAACCTGTATGCTGCACTCTGCGCAAGAATGCACAGAACCTGTATGCTAGAAAACCTGAATTCCTGCCCAATTCCGCTAAGATTGTCAAAGCCCAATGCTGGAAAGCGTTGTGTGTGTCGGAGATGGAGATTCTTGAGAACAACAATCTGCCTTCTGCTGGAGACTCCTCTTTTCGCTTTGGCAGCTGCAGACAAGGCTTGCTTGACCGAAGCACAAGGGTTCGTGTTGATGGCCCAGCACTCGTCGCCAACAAGGATGTGGTAATGAATCAGGAATGCCAGGTAGGTCGTAGTAGTATTTATTTGAGATTCAGCTGAGCCCTCAAGCAGAGCAGCAACACGGATTACAGTAGACACCAACTGACAAAGCTGGACCTCCTAGTGCAGAGCCATCACGTAGTGAGGTTCTGAGCCAGGAACATTCTAAATAAGCACAGACTAGTACATGGTGGCGTTGCCAGGCAGTGCCGCCGTACACCGCCCCCAGCATCCCCAGTGTGCCTGGTGGTATTCGCAGCTGCTGACACAGGGACAGTGTTGGAGGCAGTGGTGGAGATGGTGGAGGTGACTGCCACACAGTTCATTGATGCAGTGGTCTGCGTTTGCGGGGCTACTGGTGTGGGAGTTGTGAGTTGTGGTGGTGGTGGTGGGGTCAGTGCGGTCCTGAGCATGGGCTGTCCTGTGCAGGTCGGAGGGGCCAGGTTGGTCCTCCTCACCTGACAAGACCAGGGACTCTGCATCCAAGAGTTCACCTTCCTGGGGGTGGGCTGGCTGGACTCGTCCATGGCACACTCGCCTACCGTTGCTAGCGAGTCACCTGGTGGGGCGGGAGGATATTATCAGCATGTTCTGCACACAGCACAACTTTGATGTTCATTTTTGGCACATTTATTTTGAGAAGACCTGACTTTTACCTGGGCATTACTAGGCATTCATGTGAGTTTGTCATAAGTCGCATCTGATGTTGAGTTACATGTGCACTGTCATTTGTTTGAGGGGGCCTCGGAACAGGTGTCTATAGGCCTCTGTTTTGTGGCCTGGAACAGGCAGTCCGTTCTTTTTGTTGGAATGCATTGACAGCAGGCACATCAATGTGTGTATGGTCGCACTCCTCACTTCTCACTGGTGGAGAAGTTACGGCATGTTATGCCAGGTGAGCTTTGTGGGGAAGTGAAATCCTATGAGGAAACATTTTGTCTGTGTGATTCACTCCTTTGGGGACTTCGGAGCAGCAACATCGTTGTGCTGTCACCAGGGCTTTCATTGGGGATTTTTTCAATGTTAGATGCAAGCCATAGTTGCTGCTTCTTTATCGTATACACCTGACAGACATTGACAAAGTCAGTAGTCCGGAATTGTAGTAGGTATCACATGACTTGTTGTCTCATATATCTGTGTGCAATGGCAGTGACAGAAAAATGTCTGGTAGATCAATATGCTGGGAGCAGATTTATTGCTAAGGTTTTTTAGGCCACGCCCTTAATTAAGTGGCCAGGCCCCTTTGAGAGACTCCCCCAGTTGTATCATCCCACTTATAGCCCAGTGGTACCTAAATTGCTCGTTAGCGATGTGACGTGGCTGAAGGGCCAATTTCATATGTATTAATATTGTATTTCTGAGGACGTGTACTCTAGTGCTAACTTGTTGGTCTTCCAGTTAAATTTATGTTTGAACATTTGGGTTTTTGCTATGTGTGTCTGACTACTACGCCGCAACTTTATGATTTGTGTTGTGCTTTTTGTACTTGACTCCTGTGGTTTGTGAGGGCTGACAGAGTTTTCATGCATGTGCTGTGTTGAGTCGAGACTTTCTGCTTTGAGGCAATGGGACTTGCACATTGGCTATTTGTGGTCGGGTTCTTGTGTTCTGCTCTGCTGTTAGATGTGACTTCATAAATGAAATTGTGACTCTTGTGGCCTCTCGATGGTATTAGCTGTATGTGCAATGCCTAATCTTATGGTGGGTTCCAGAGTTGGCTGCCAAGTGCGGTATGTTGGGTTCATTTGGTTCCATGCTGTTTGTGAGGGGAGACAGAGGGCCTTGAGGGAGTTGTGGTCTTGCTGTCAGGTCTCAACAGCCCCTCGCCAGTAAGATGACTAACTACCTGTTATGAAGCACTCTCGATGGTGTTAGCTGCCACATGGCTGTGGGGTGGGGAGGGTGACCCATGATGTTTGGGAGGGTATTCGGGGTGCATGAGCAGACCACCTAGCTGGGGGGTAAAGCTGAGTAAGGTAATTATGTTCTTGTGATCCATTCATATTGCACCTATGCATTCCACATGAGTTTGATGTGGACGGGCCATTGGGGCTCACTTGTTGTGTACAACAGTACATTGCAGTGTGACGTGGTTATTTTGTTAGTACTTACCGGCCTCGAGTCCCCCCGTGATTCCTGTGAGACTCTCTGGATGCGTTCTGGCAGGCACCTTCTCCTCCCATTCAGTGAAGGTTGGTGGTGGAATGGGAGGGGGCGACCAGCTTTCTGAGCCGCAGCGTGGTTCCTCTAAGGCCGAAGCTTGGGCCGGCCCTTGAGGTCAAGCCACCACCTCCTGATGTCATGCAGAGTGTGTAGGGTAGTCCCTACCTCATTGACTTTGCTGTGGATCCTTGCTCACATCTGATTGTAGTGCGCAAGTGGGTTGTGTTTGACCAGGTTCACAAACAAATTTGGGCCACCCCTGATTGTCTCGCCTAACATCACTTTCCAATCTTAATCTGTGGATTTGGGCATTTTTTGGCGGGGCATGGTGCAAATGGGTGAGGGGTGCAAGATGGTGGTGAAGAAATGTGAGGTGTGTGATTGAGAGTGTGGAGATGGGTGGGTGTGATGTTGTGCTGTGTGAGTCAATGGTGTCCTGTCTCTCCGTCTCGGCTTGTGGTGTGCAAAGGATGTTGGTCTCGTGACGGGTTGATTTTTCACTGTGGAATGTGGGTGTGTCCACATGTTTGGTGACCTCCAGATGTCTCTTCCATGCTGCGCATGTCTTTCCTTACCAGGAGCAAGTTGGGGTGTATCATTGTGGCGTGTGTGTTGTGATTGACGGCATCATGGGGTACATGCACACTTCGGGCATTTTTGTGAAGTTGGTTGCATCCGCCATTCATTTGGCCTATGTGCGTGCACGGCAGTCGGACGCAGTGATCGGTCTGCAATGCCCACATTCTCATCGTAATTAGCCATGCAATCATACCGTGGCAGGAGCGACCTTTCCAGGCCGTTGGATGGCTTTTCCCAACCTCCACGGGCGTATTTGCAGCGTATCCGTCTGGGGTGGACGATATTTTCTGGCATCAGCCGCAGCGGTCTGATTTGGCGTACATTGCATCGTAATTAGACCGACGGACATGCCGTAGGTCATATGGGTAGATTTTTTCCGACACCATGGCGGACGCACAGCTTTTCCATCCGGCATCATAATGAAACCCTAATGAAGGGCCAGACTGGGAACTCACAGCCGCCCTGGCAATTTTGTAGGACCTGGCCCGGGAAGGCAAGAACTCCTGCTCTTGTTACTGGGGGCCAATATTGCAGGGCTATTGCAAAACCGTCCCCCAGTAACTAAAAACTGCCCCAACTGCTATAAAACCGGCCCGAGCATCCTGGGAAAAAGTCTGATGCCTTTGACGGCCAGCCCTGCTATTTCTTGTGAGTTGGACAGAAACTTTATATACCTCAAGATCATAACATAAAAAACTATATAGTGCCAGTTGGCAGTAATGATTTTAGAAAGAAGCAAATGATGTAAAAATAGTAGTGACTGTTGCATATCACTGATACAAATTGGGCATCTAGAGATCAGCAGGTCTGTGAATTTACATTTGGGCTTTTGGGCTTGTGGCTGGACGCAATAGATTGAATGAAGGTGGGGAGTTGTTGGTAGTCTCTGACCTTTTGCGAGGCATGGGACAAGTAATTGTACATGATCTTGGGAACGTTATTTTTAATGAACACTGTAGAGAAGAACCTTTAGATTTTGTCATTAGGTTGCTTTGCTGGTAATACTTGGATAAACAGGGTCGTAAGCACATGACTGTGGAATGTTTTGTTCTCTGATCAGATTAAAGCCACTTTCAATTATATACTGAGTAGGAGAGAAGAGGCATGAACGATACTGCATTTGGGGTGAATAGGGATAGAGATGCATTGATCTTTGGTGAGCAGCTAAGATCCATGGGCAAGGAAGGGAGAACGGGGAGTGATGGTAAATGATGGCAATCGAGGCCCGTGCAGGTAAGCGTGGTGGGGCGAGGTGGGGGGAGTCGACAGATAATGGAATAGGTTTAATTTATGTATTTAATTTGACCTATTCCGTTGTCTGTCGACTTGGCCCCTCCCACCCCGCCTGCTCCCGCTCTGCCGCAGTGTGCTTACCAGTGTCGGCTGCCGCTGAATGATGATGAGGGTTAGTCTGTTGTTCAGTAAAGTGGTAGGGAGGCACGTCTTAGTTAAATGCTTCCAACACTTCATGAAAGATATTTTGAAATATTGTTTCAGCTCATTACCTGGCGTGGGAAGCCATATTGTAGAAAATCAAGGAGGTCATACAGCTTCTGTTGTGCCTTAAGATGTGAGGCTACCGCCTTTCTGCACTCTTAGATAATGTGAGATGAGTGGATATGGGTAGGCAGCTGTTTTCAGTTGTGAACAAGTTGTGGGTATAGTTAAAAGGGGATTATTTTTGGTTTTTCATGGAGCCACTATTGACATGTTCAATGAGAGTCAGAGATGTAGGGGAAGGGAAAAAATGTGTACATCCTTTCAAGAATTTGGTCGTGGTGATTAGGTAGGGTGAAGAATTCCAGCAATTAAAAAGTGGCCTAAATCCTTCATCTATTTTTTTTTTGTATTTCTCTGTAGCAAAATCTGGATGGGAATTTGCTCCATAGGCGATATAGGCTGATTGTGCATTAAAGTTTTCTTGTACAAGAAACTTAGGGGCATATTACCAAGCTTGGCGATATAAGATTATCGCTGCTTTAGCGGCCGTTTTCGGCTGCTAAGGGGCGATAATTACATTGTCCTATTAGCAAGCTGTCTCTAACTGTTGTTAGCGACAGCTTTGTGGCGATAGCGAGCAGTTTGGGGCCCGCTTTGCATGTCAGCAATATTTATCGCTAATGACATGCAAAGTGGGCGTACCCAAACTCTTAGCGACTGAAAGCAGTCGCTAACATCGCTATCGCCTATTAGCAAGGCAGGCGTAGCAATGGAAATATTCGCGCTAAGCGCGAATATCTCCAAAAACTAACGCCTGCTCAGACCAGTTCTTAGCCATTATATCCAATGGGAAGAGGATATAATGGCTAAGACCCTGTTAGAGATTATGCGTGAATAACGCTGTATTCTCAGCGATATTCACGGATTTCGCCGCTATCGCCGGAAATTTTATCGCTTTTGAGATAAACGTTGCTAATAGCGGTGGACCATTCCATCTTGCTTTCACGTGTCAGGGCGGCGGGGATCGGGGGCACGGCGTTGGTCTGGTTATCCTCCTTCCTGAGGGACCGCACCCAGGCTGTCCGCCTGGGTGATTTCACTGCGGACTTCCGCAGCGTTCAGTGCGGGGTCCCCCAAGGCTCCTCCCTTTCCCCCCTTTTATTTAACCTATACATTTCCCCTCTTATTTTCTCACTACAACAAATGGAGGTCGCCGTATTTAATTATGCGGACGACCTCCAGCTTGTTTTTAAACTTTCTTCCTCCCCCGACTCTGCTCTTAATTTTCAAACCATCATGATTCACATCCGTGACTGGATGAACCACAATCATCTTAAACTCAACCCAGACAAAACTGAGCTGGTGTTGACGGGTGGTTCATCCAGCCCCTGGTCCCCCATCTTCTGGCCCCCTTCCCTTGGTCCCCCACCTGCCCCCTCTACCTCAGTCAAAACTCTCGGCATTAAGCTCAACTCCCAACTCACCCTTCACTCCCAGGTCAGCTCTGTGGTTTCCTCTTCCTTTCTAGCACTGCGTACTATACGCAAGGTGTCCCGTTTTTTCTCATCTGATGCACTAAAACTGATTACCCTCGCCATGGTCGTGTCCCGCCTGGATTACGGCAACGCCCTATATGCAGGTATTCCTGCATATAGTCTTCGGCGGTTGCAGCAGATCCAAAACCAGGCGGCGCGCCTGGTGTTCAAACTTCCTAAATCTCAACATACCACTCCCCTCCTAAAGTCCCTACACTGGCTTCCTGTCTGTGCCTGTGTCCAGTTCAAGCTTGCCTCTATCACCTTTCAGGCACGACTGGGCACGGCTCCGGCTTTCATCTCATCTGAGATTATCCCCTATGCTCCCGCTAGGGAACTGCGGTCTTCAACCCAATCCCTTCTTATGGTCCCACGGTTCCGGAGAAAGAAATGGGGAGGCTCTAAATTTTCGACCCTTGCTCCGATCTTCTGGAACTCACTGCCTTTGGAGCTCAGAGCCTCAACCTCGTACCTACTGTTCCGGAAACAGCTCAAGGCACATCTTTTCGCTAAATTTTTTAACTAATTTTTTACCTCTCTCTCCTGTCCCCACTTAGCTTCCGTCCCCATGTCCAGTTCTCTATCAGTTTAGCGCCATGAAACCGCTGGTGTACGTGCGCTGTATAAATAGTTTTAAATAGAAATAGAAATATCTCAGCAATAAAATCCAGCGATGCTTGGCGATTGAAAAATTGTCTCTAAGCCTATTTAGCGAAAAATATAACTAGTTGTTGGTAATATGCCCCTTAATACCTAATAATTTACCACCACCAAAGTCTCCAGTCGAAGACAGACATAAGTAAACTAAAGTGCTGTGCGGGTAGCGAAGTCATTGGGTTTGATATTAAGTTTAACAAACGACAAGAATCTTCTAGCAGTCTTTCCAATGTGGTCCATAAATGACTGGTTACCTCATCCAGCACACATGAAGGTCAGTGCAGTCCCAGAGCTATGCTTTATATTTACTGAGAGGGATGCTAACGTTTTAGAAACTGCATAAAAAGATGATTTAGAAAAGGTTAATTCTCCGAATAGTTATCAGCAGTTTTTATCACAAATTACATATGCATTCCAAATTTCATAACAGCATCAATTACCGGCAGGACGAAATTCATTGGCACTTTTTTTTTTAAACGTTTTCCTACATGCTGGACTCTAGGCTTTGTGTACGTTTCACTCTGACACATTCTCAATATAGCACTCTGGTATGCCAGGGCTGTTAGTCTCCCGTGCATATGACTCGATAAATAAGTGTACTTTTATAAAAAATCAGCAACCTCGTGTATGCCGGGAATTTTACTATACTTGAGCATTCTCATAAAATGGACATTTGAGCCAGCTCGGAGGTTACTATTTCCTTTACTTGATGGTACCAAGCAAGCAGCTTCTATGTGCTGACTTTTAAGCAGAAACTACAGGCAGGGTCGGGCTGCGCTATTGAGCAATCTGGCAGTGCCAGAAGGGCAGGTCTGACATATCAGTGTGTGGGCCTGATTCTGACTGTTTGTGGGCCTCGTTAATGGTAAACTGGGCCGCGTTTTACTCTTGATATCACCGCAAACATTACCTAGAGAAATTACAAAAGCATGAAGTCCTTGCAAAACACCCATACAGATTGTCAGTGCAAGTTCAAAGCAGCCCCAATTTGCAGAATACGCTACCCTTTTTTTAGTATTTTGTTTGCTTACAAGGCTGTTCAATTATAGTTCCTGAACCTCTTTTGTGTCACAGTCATGTTTGGATGGTTGGGCTACCTTCCTTTTTGACACAAAAGGAACAGCAAAGACTTCCACTTTACAAGATCATAAATGAAAGCATCTTGCAGGTGACCAACTATCCCATGCCCAAATCGTGGTGAGTCTGTCTGCTTCACACAGTCAAGCAGGTTCCATTTTTCATGAGTGCATGACAACTGCAGGAAACTGGATGAAAATGAACTGTATAAAACTAAGGGGCATATTACCAAGGCGGGCGATATGTGATTATCGCCGCTTTTAGCAAGCTGTCGCTAACAGCAGTTAGCGACAGCTTGTAGGTGATACCGAGCGGTTTGGGGCCCGCTTTGCATGTCAGTGATATTTATCGCTAATGACATGCAAAGTGGGCGTACCCAAACTGTTAGCGACTGAAATCAGCCGCTCACGTCGCTATCGCCTATTAGCAAGGCAGTAGCGATGGAAATATTCGCGCTAAGCCAGAATATCTCCAAAAACTAATGCCTGCTCAGACCAGTTCTTAGCCATTATATCCAATAGGACGTGGATATAATGGCTAAGACCCTGTTAGCGATAATGCGTGAATATCGCTGTATTCTCAGCGATATTCACAGATTTTGCCGCTATCGCCGGAAATATTATCGCTTTTGAGATAAACATTGCTAATAGCACGTTATCTCGGTAATAACATCCGGCGATGCGCGGCGATAAAAAAATTGTCGCTAAGCCTACTTAGCGATAAATATCGCTAGTTGTTGGTAATATGACCCCACATTCATGGAAAAACGAGGTAATCTTGTTTGGAAACTCCCCTTCCTTTTGGACTACGTCCTGTTGTCCAAAATAATTGGGGTCCCTTCCTACAACTGTGTGCAAGCCAGAAATGTTGGAGTAATCATGGATAACAAGCTGACTTTTGGATTGCAGGTCAATGCGGTGATGTTCTCAACTTTTCATGTCCTAAGGATGCTAAGAAAGGTCTTTCCTTTCATTCTAGCCAACTCCAAAAAAACGGCGATCAATGCTCTTATACTCTCCAAAATTGACTACTGCAATACTTTATATTAACTGCAAACTGCAGTGACCAGATTGCTTGGATTCTCCAAACATCAATTGGTTCCAAAGCCATCACAGTCTCCATTTACTGCCTGTCAGACCACATGTCGATTTTACAGCCCTCTGCATTGCCCACAAAGCACTGCATGAAGTTGTTCCTAAATTGCCTAAACACTCATTTTAATGGTATATCGCAGGAAGATGCTTTAGGTCTATTGGCACCCATAAATTAACTATCAATAGGTTCAAATGAACAAATTGGGAAGGAAGAGAGTTTACTAACCCCACTGCTAAGGAATGGAAAGTACTTCCTCTTTCCATCAGGTTAATTCCAAACCTCCTTTTGCTTAGGAAGAACCTAAAATCCAGCCTTTTCGCTAATAATTTCACTGTACTTATAATCTTTCCCCCACTGTGCTAGCGCCTTGAAACCTTAAAGTATTAATTTGCGCTCAATAAAGTAGTATGACATAACATAACGTTTTTTCAGCCAATTCATGGAACCACATTAAAACGCAATGTAAGAGAAAGAAAGGGCCATATATATACAGATTTTCTGAGAGTGCCTTTTCTCCCATATGGAATTCTGAATCCGTTCCTTGACAAGCTGGCAAATCGAATGGACTTTTACTTGCTCATCCTGAATCTCTCCAAATGACTTTTCCCTCTGATAAACCAAAGCTTCCGCCGCCAAATTGCACTTGCCTTATAAATATCCCCCTTCCAGCATCTCGCATAGCCTACTAACACATAGAACATCATTAGGTACCACCCATAAATAGCTTCTAATGATTCAGCCTCCCAGTGCCTGTCTGAAGCCACAGTTACACAAATGATGGTGGAAGAAGGACTGTACCAAGAAGATAACTGTTGGACCCGGCCCTTTTGGCAGGTTCACCCCGAGACTTTTTGCTTTTTCCTAGCCTGCTTCTGGAACCTGGTGGTGGTGATTTTAGGCCACTGCGCACTTTTTCACTGTGGTACAGTGTAAGGTGCTTGAGCTCTCTGTGTATGTGTGGTGAGTGACCTGCCCTCCCATAGGAATAAATGGGGAATATGTATGCCCATGGTAGTTCATGATGTGTGGGGAGTGCAAGGTCGAGTTTGATATGTACGAACTCGTGAGATTGAATGTTGCGAAATGATATATGCAGCATGAATGTGTCTAGTGTAGAAGTGCCACTTTTAGAAGTTGGTATATTTGTGTAATTTGTGTCTGGCGTGTGATTGGCTGGTGAGCCTGGTCCAGGAGTGCCTGGGTCTGCTTGTGGATTGACTGTCTGGTGTGAGGATGACAGGGGCTGGGGAGCCCGAGGAGGTTGTCTGAGTCAGCCCGTGGATGAAAGGCTGCATCTGCTGCCAGGGAAGTGGGAGGAGATGGCACCTGGGAGTGACTAGGGCTGTGCCTGCCTGACCACAATGCTGGCTCCACCTCCCGCTGGGCGACTGTCACCTCTGTCCCTGACACTGAAGAGAGTTCCCTAGAACCAGTTCTAGCTGGTTCTCACACTGCCTGCACAAAGACTTCAAAGACTTTTTTCTGTATAAGAAGGGGCTGTGTCCCCTTCCAATTTGTTCTTGTTGCTAACTTGAATCTGCCAGGGGCGTGCTGCTGCTTGGGCCCAGGGGAATCCCTGGGCCCTGCCCAGTCCCTGGACACCTGATGGACTTTCCTGGACTCCTGGGGGACCCCTCTGCCTTGCTTAGGCTGATGGGGGGACTTGGCTTTGCCCCCTGGAAATACCTGGGACCTTTGCAGCATGGACAGGCTGCATTTCCCTGTGGAGAGTGCTTGATTTGTGTTTCCAGCGCCTGGAAGCACTGTGCTTCCCCCTGAGTGCCTGGGAGCGCTCCGCCGGTTCTCTAGTGCTTTGGAGCGCTTTGCTTTGCCCAAGCGCTTAGTAGCGCTTTTATTTTCATATTTATTTTGAAGCCGGTGGCCACCCGACATTGCCCTGTGTTTGAAATCACCGCCGCCGGCTTAGAGAGTGAGTGGGATGCGCTGTCCCGCCTCCCTGCCCCAGGGTCGTGCTGCGATTGGCCGCAGCCGCGACCCGGAAGTCAGGCAAGCTGCGGCGGGACAACAGGGCGACCCGGAAGTGCTGGACGCTCTCGCGGGGCTCCCGTGCGCTGGGAGAGCCCCGCCGGCTGCCGAGGGTGTTTTTCCCCATCAAGAGGGAGGACGTGAGCCCACCTCGCCTCCATCACACCAAGCGCGTGGCCCGCTCTGCAATGTTGCTACCGGACGAGTTGGACCGCGAGGCTCCCAGAGCGAAGGGAGAGCCCCGCAGTCGGAGAAGAGAGCTGCCCCCGCCGCGAGTGAAGCAGGAAGGAGCCCCCGCCAGAGGAACAGCCCAGTGAGTACAAAGGGCTGGGGGGCTCCATGGGGGCTGCGGTTGGTGCCGGAGAGAGGCTCCGACGTCGGAGTGCCTGCTAGATGCGGGGAGGGGGGCTGTCGGGGCACGTTGCCGGTGCCCCCCTCCCCCAGGTGGTGCAAGCTTCTTTTTGGAGGGGTGCTGAGAGGCCCCAGCGAGGCCTCAGTGTTTAGAGCCCCGAGGCTCCGGGGGCATATTTGGTTTTAGAGCCCCGAGAGGCTCAGAGGGCCATATTGTATTTGCGAGCCCAGAGAGGCTCATGGGCATTTTATTAACTTACTGAGAGCCTGAGAGAGGCTCTGGGGGCATGTTTTGTTTAGAGCCCCGTGGCTCCAACGTTGGACACCCTTGTTTAGAGAAGGGACAGTGAGTTTGTGGCCAGAGCCTGAGAGCTTCAACATTTGGGCATATGTTTTAAGAGCCTGTGTGGCTCCAACGTTCTGCGAGTGGTGACAGAGCCTGTGTGGCTCCAGCGAGTGGGTGCAGTTTGCGCCTAAGGGTCAGTGAGGGCCCTGTCGCAGTTTTCTGATGATTCCCAGCTGCCCAGCAATTAGTGGGCAGCTGCACCGTTTAGGCACTTGGGACTGCCACAGGTGGTGGCTCATGTAAGTTTTGCGCAATTGTATGGTTATTGCACCTCTGAATGTGTTTTCTTGCATCATGTGTTATTCCTGTACCTCTGAATGTTTTTAGGCATCATGTGATTTTTGCGCTATTGTATTGTTCTGGCACCTCTGAATCTTTTAGGCATCATGTGTCTTCTTGCGCTGCACCTCTGAATGTAGTTTATTGCATCATGTGCTTTGTTCTGAACACCGCTGAATGTGTAGGTTTATGCATCATGTGTTTACATTGTCTTACACCTCTGAATGTTTTTATGCATCATGTGTCTTTCTTTCCCTGCGCTGCACCTCTGAATGTTTTAGGCGTCATGTGTCTCCTAGCGCTGCACCTCTGAATGTGTTGTGATGCATCATGTGCCTTGTTCTTAACACCGCTGAATGTGTAGGTTTATGCATCATGTGTTTTCCTTTACTACTCCTCTGAATGTGTTTCATGCATCATGGGTAATGTGTTCTTGTTTATACCCCTAAATGTATTTTATTCTTAGGTGGTTGTTCTTTTAGTACAGGTGGTCCTAGTGAGGTCCTGGTACCTGTTCCCAGTAGTTACTGGATGTGATCTATAATTGTTATTTTTTGCTATACTTAATCTAATTTCTATTAAGTGCTGATTCTGACAGTAGCCCATGTGGCCCTGTCCTGTACATAATCCCTTGTGAATATTGCCCGTGCCAGTTGGCACCATGTAATTTGTGTGATACTATCTGATGTGTTTTTACAATATTAAAGTTATTTTATAATAACCTTGTGTGGAGTTCCTTTTGTGGTGTGCCTAGGATGTTGTTGCTGTTGTGTGCTAGCGCAAATGCTTTACACATTGCCTCCGAGTTTAGTCTTACTGCTCGTGCCAAGCTACCAGGGGGTGAGCAGGGGTTATCTTGGCGTGTGACTCCCTTGCCCTGACTAGAATGGTGGTTTCTGCCTGGCTTTGGCGTCAGCCTTAGCCTACCAGAAATAGCCAGTTCTAACATTGTTGGTCAGCGGTGCGGATTTGGACTTGTGTTTGCGCAGTGCCACAGCGACAGCTGGCCACATTACAAAACTCTGCAGTTTATAGATAGTCACATGTTTGGGATTATTGTTTTGGATTTTTGTTTTTCCTCAAGAGTGTCATTTTCAAATGTGTTTCTGCACTTTATGTTTAGTGGCAGATGAGAGAAATTGACAGGGTGGGACGCCAGTAGAGGGGGAGGTTCCCATAGATTAGGAATCCCTTGCTGGGTCCAGTGCCCATCCCTGGTCCTGTTCCTGTGTGGGTAGATGGAAGAGAGGGAGTGTGGAGGAGAAATGACTAGCTCAGGAGGGTGGTTATCCGCTGAGTGTAGTGTGTGTGTCTGGATTCCCCAGTATGGTAGGATCCAGTGGTGGCAGCTTAAATGTGTCCAGTGCGCATGAAGTCACATTCCCAGTTCCCAGAGTATGGAGCCTGGTGCTCAGTAAGAGGGGTACAGGTTGTGAGTCAGAGTCAGTGAGAAACTGTCTCACCAGTCTGGAGGGGGAGTGTGTGGATGAGTGGTGTCTTGAACTGGAGGAGTTGGTGTGAGTTTTTTTTAAGGAGCTTGCACGTGAGGTGTACCTCTGGTGGTGTGCAGGAGGTCCTGCAGAGGCACTGGACAAGAAGGTGGATGTCTGGCGGTGTGCTAGATGTCTTGCAGAGGCATTAGGGAGTGGTTCCAAAAGGAGTGGCTTGAGTAACTGATGATCCTGTGTAGGAGAAGAGGTTACTGTGTAGTCCAGCTAGATCCCAGTAGAAAGGGTAGGGTATAGGGGCTCACGTCCTGTCTCAGTGGAGGCGGAGTGAGTGTGGGACGGTGTGTCCTACATTGGCCCGAAATCCTGCCTGAGGGCCTGGAGGGTTCCCTAAGGGAGCGCCAGGTCAGGGGCCTACGCTGTATTTACAGGTCATTTGAGGAGGATCTTCCTGTGTCTAGAGGACGGGGAGTGTCTGTAACCAGAACTCCGGCGGTCCTGGTGTTGGGCAGTACCGCTCCTAAGTGGAGGGTGCAGAAGTCCTGGCTCGCTGAGCATTTGACCGTCTAGAGTGCTTGACCATTTGTGGGGCCTCTGGAGGTCGTTCCCCGAGGAGGGGGGAAAGCCAGGTTGGGGTTGTGGCCTGACCTGGAAGGAGTACTGAAGGAAAGTGTGTCACTGATACGCCGCTGGTGTGCGCTCTGTCTAGCCTGGGACATGCTGAGAATTGCCCTGTGATAGGGAGTACTGGAGGAGAGTGTGTCGCTGATACGCCGCTGGCGTGTCTAGCCTGAGACATACTGGGCCTGTAGTCATGGAACTGGAAGGGGGTGCAGAGGGACGGTGTCCTTACTTCTGACCCCGGTGCAACCTGAGGGTTTAGATCTTAGGTTGGGAGATTAGGAAACTTCTAGGTCAAGAGGAATCTCTGCCAAAGTGGATCAGCTGAAGAGACTGAGGGGGCTGCCCTTGCTGTGTGTTCTGGGGCTCACCTGCAGTTTGTTGTTTCCACTAAGGTAGAGGAAAGGGGACTTTGCTGTGTGCTGTGTCCCCCCACCTGCTTGAAGAGGAACTGTGCTGTGTGCTTTGTACCTCAGAAGTGAAATAGTTTCCAGGTGGTAGACCAGTGATGGAGTGAGGTCCGGATCTGGTATGAGAATTGTGTTCTGGTGACTGCTTCTCTGTGAGGGTGCGGGAACCCAGAAGTATAGGTAGGGTGGGGCATTCTTGCCCGTGACCTCTGGTCAGCCTGGGGGTGTGGACCCTAGGTTGTTGGATCAGTGGTAGTTGTAGCTACACTGAGAGAGAGAGTGGAGAATGGCTATTGTGTGCCAGGGGTTACTGCCCCCCGCTCTGTGGATTGGTTAGGACCTGTGATATTTGGATGGCCTAGGGCCTGGTCCTGGCTGTGGATGACTAGGGAGTACCAGTGGGGTATCCTAGTTGTGTCAGAGAGTTATTGTTTGGAGGAAACCAGGTGGGCTCAGAGTGGCGTAGAACCGGAAGGTGTCCCTGCTGTGCGGGTCCGTGTCCGTGTTTTGTCGTCCAAAGCAAGGAAGCCCATCAGTGGAGTGATTATTCTACCCTGCGTTTTGGCTGGAAGGGGGTTGTGTTTTTTGCTTTTTCCTAGCCTGCTTCTGGAACCTGGTGGTGGTGATTTTAGTCCACTGCGCACTTTTTCACTGTGGTACAGTGTAAAGGGCTTGAGCTCTCTGTGTATGTGTGGTGAGTGACCTGCCCTCCCATAGGAATGAATGGGGAATATGTATGCCCATGGTAGTTTCTGATGTGTGGGGAGTGCAGGGTCGAGTTTGATATGTACGAACTCGTGAGATTGAATGGTGCGAAATGATATATGCCTAGGGAAAAACAAGCAAGTACCAACCACACTTTTTTCAATCCTTCTACTAAAGGAAGAAAAACAAACCAATATTACTCTTGGGTCTGTTGGGTGTTTCTTACCCTTTTAATTTCTATTTTTTTTAGTTTTCAAGCAAAGATTTTTATGTGTAAAAAAGAACTCAAAACATTTTGGACATTTATACATAAATACAAAACATTATTCACATATATATACAAACTGTACAATATTTACTTATTTCGATTAATGTGCACAGATCATTGTCTAAATTTGACAAAGTGACGCTCGGTATTAGTCTTAATTCAATACATATAAATATGGACAATCAAAATATATTCAAATAATATAAACCATATCTCTATTCATTGGTCTATAGATCAATTGATGTCGTGTTTTATATGCCTACGCGTTTCGAACCAGTTGACTTGAATTCCTAGGTTCTCTGCAGGGCTCTGTCTTTTAGTACGTATCTGTAAATATGTACAAAGATAACAGATTTATTTTAACTTCTATATTAATGATTTCTTGTCTCCATCTCTTCAAACATATCGCTATTTATACCTGTTCTTCCAGCAGCAGCCGGTCTACAGGTTTGGCGTTTTATCCTTTTATCGATCCTGATCCTACACCCAAAATGGAAATTAAATTTCACTATTTTTTATAACATATCTGTGTCCAACAATGCCAAGCCTTGTCTCCCCAGACATACCTTTTTTTAATTCAAACAGATAGTTCAAATTCTCCTGGGTTGTATTTATTCCTCTTTTTGAGAAGGTACTCTTTCTGTCTTCGACCTGAAATTTATAGAGGTGTCTTAGTGTGTATCAGGCCTGTGATATAATTCACCTTTATTTTACTTTCATTGGGGTGCAAGGACTCTTTAAGCATACCTGTTGCAATATGTCGCAATGTCATGTCATCAGCGCACTCCGCTTTGGTGTATTGGGACGATACTCCAATAATCACTAATCTTCTTTCGATCTGTAAATTATGAATATCTCCGTCAAATCGGTCAGTTTAACAGTTTTATTGTCTAACTTTTTTTCACATACGAGGAGGCATACCTTCGGTCTTTAAGCGGTGCTCCGCGTTTATTTTCGTTTGACCTCGCGCGCCAAAACGGGGCGAATCGCGGGAACACTCGTTTCATTCACCTATTTGGAAAAGGCTGGAATCAGTCTCTGTTTCTATATTAAAACTAAGAGTTTTGTTTCCCTGGGTTATTCTATCAGCCCCTTACCTCTGCTTGTGGCGATCCGGCAACTGCAGAAACAATCTGTGGACGCCGTCGCCATCTTGGATTGGGTTCATATAGCAAAGGCCGTGTAAAGCGTGTCGGCCATTTTGGAAGGGGTAAATTTCTCATAACGATTTTTAAAGCATTATTCATAGATTAAAAGCGGTTATGGACCAAGGTTTTAATTTTTATTAGGCGATCCAGTGGGCATGGAATTGCGGATGTTAGTCACTTTTACATAATGTACATCCGTGTTGTGGAAGGGGTGAGCTTTTCATACCGATTTTTTAGGCATTAATCATAGATTGTGCACACAAAGGCTTTATTTTTATTTAGGCGATTCATTGTACATGGAAGCCTGGATATTTGCCACTTTTAGGTATTGTGATCTGTATTTCAGATGTTGTCGGCGGTGGCCATCTTGGACTGGACCTGGTTGCCACACAGTGGATGTGTTAATCACCAACTACCAACTTCATCCGCCCTTGCCGGGATGTCCCTGTAATTACAATCTAGAAATTTCAGACAATGAATTGAGGCCTGAGAGAGCACTATTGAATTTTAGTATGAGATACGCTTCCTTTTGCAATAGTACTCTCTCAGGGTCTACTGATGATTTCTTGTTTTGGACACTAAACAAGACAGACCATTTAAAGTCGTTCTCTCCATGGCAGTTTTCTACAAAGTGCTCCACCATTGGGGCAGTTAGGACTTTATTTTTTAATCTTGATCTGTGTTGGGTCATGCGTGTATTTACTTGTTGGGTCGTTTTTCCAATATAGATTTTCGGACAGGGACAAACAATTACATATATGACGTTTCGAGTTTTACAACTTGTAAAACAAGGATGCTTCCATTTTACATTGCCATGGGTAAATTCTTCACCTTCCATTGTGTTGGCACATGCCACACAGGTACCACATCTATAGTGTCCTGTTATGGGTTTTAAACCCCATTTTGTTAGTAGATCGCTTTTTGGTTTTGGTATCATTATATCAGCTCGCACAACCATTTGGCCTATGCTTCTGCTTTTCTTATATGCAAATAGTGGCCGGGGGAAGGAACACTCCAGGTTCTCTAATAGGTGCCAGTTTTTCAGCACTGCTTGTCTGATTTTACTGGTATCTGGACCAAAGGTGGTCACACAGACCAGTCTATCTAACTCCGGTTTCTCAGTAGTCTGTAAAAGACATTCTCTCGGTGTGAAACGTGCCCTCTTGCTTCAATGTTTCAATAATTTGCCGGGATACCCTCTGTGTTTCAATTCTTCACAAAAAGTTTCGGCATGTTATTCAAAATCTGAAACATCCGTACAATTTCTTCGTATACGAAGTAGTTGTCCGAAAGGCAAATTCGCTTTTAAATTTCTTGGGTGAGCACTTTGGTGGTGTAGCATCGTGTTTTTGTCCGTCTTTTTTCTATCAGGGAAGATTTGAGTCATCCTTCTGCACATGTAATTTCGACATCAAGAAAGGTCATTTTAGTGGTGCTGGAATCTATTGAGAACTTAATGTTTGATGTTTGGTATTAAGCCACATATGGAACTGCATCAGTTCCGTGTGGCTCCCCTGCCACAGGAGCCACACGTCATCGATGTAGCGGTACCATTGCTTTATATGTGCAATATAGGGGTTGTTATGATCAATGTACTTCCTCTCATATTCTGCCATAAACAATACGGCCATTTCTGGTGCGTAGGGAAAACCCATAGCAGTTCCTTTGGTTTGCACAAAGAACTGCTCATTGAATCTAAAATAATTCTTTCTCAGGGCTACCTCAGCTAGTTGTAGAATGAATGAAGTTGGTACGTGGTGTGGTCTAGTCCGGGCTTCCAGGTACAATTCCATCACTTCCAGGGCCTCGTCCTGGGGGACCTGGGTATATAAGGACGTCACGTCCATTGTCACTAGTAATTCTGAGGTTGAGTCAAACTGAGTCCCCTCAACCTTGAGTAAAAAATCGGTGGTATCTTTCAGATAGGACTTTACTTTGGAAATAAAGGGTTTCAAAAAGAAATCAACATATTTGGCCAGGGGCTCTAAACATGAGTAGCACCCTGACACAATTGGGCGTCCTGAGGGTTCGTTTAGGTTTTTGTGGATTTTAGGGAGAAAGTATAAAATTGGGGTTCTTGGAAATTTTTTAATCAAAAAGTCGCCTTCTTTAGGACCCACAAAACCAATTTCTATCCCTAGTTTGATTATTTCTGAGATCAATCCCTGTATATTTTTGACAGGGTCTTCCTCTAATAACCTATACCACATTTTATTCTCCACTTGGGACTTAGCTTCTATTATGTATTTGTCCCTTAGCCACACCACCACAGCACTGCCTTTGTCGGGCCTGTTTAGTTACTATCGAGTTGTCATCTTTCAGATTTTTAAGAGCTGCTCTTTGGCCTTTACTTATATTTTGTTTAATGTACCCTTTGTTCCTTTCTAATTTGTCTATTGAAGACAACAGGATCTGCTCGAAAGCATAAATTTGTTTTGGAATTTTTTGAGTTGGTACGAAGGTAGATTTATTCTGCAATCCTGTGGTTTCTTTTTCTACCAAAGGAGGTTGGTTAGCAAAAAAGGCTCTAAGCCTATTCTTTCGACAAAAGTCTATTGCCTCAAGTTTGATTTTTGTAAAGTCTGTATATTGGCGGGGGACGAATTTCAGTCCTAAATTCAGAACCGATTCCTCGTCCCTTGTCAATATTTTCTGGGAGAGATTTACTACACTAGTACTGGTCGCTACGATTTGTAGGTGTTTTTCCTTGTCCGCATTTCCCACAGTACCTTGTACCTTGCTTTGGATTGTTGGCCCTTGTCTAAAAAACTCACTTGCTTTTTGTTAGGGTTACTACGTGTATCTGAGCCTGATGATTCTGAGAAGGAAGTCTCAGAGAAAGTCTTGTATCTGTTACGAGATCTTCCTTGATTGTTATATAAAGCCCCTCGTGGATCAACCTGTGTATAGAAATCGTCTTTTAAAAAAGGATATGCCTTCTCGAGTGTGAAAGATTTGGAGTCCTTCTCGTATTGAGCTGTTTTATTGTTGATGGTATTATCTTTGAATGCCAAAATCTCTTTTTCTATCTTGTCTAGGAGAGCTTTGGCATCAGACACAGTTGGACTGTTTTTTATAGCTTGGGTTAAGTCTTCTATCTCTTGCAATTCCTTTGCACAGAGTCGTTGTGCCGTCTCTATCGTATGGACCATCAGGTCCCTGCTACATTTTGTGTTAATGCAGCTAAATCCTTTCCTATATTCTGCGTCCTCAGTAAAAATCACTGGGATGTTCTTTACCTGTAACCCCCAGGGGATAGTACCTCCTACTAGATGTTTCAGAAGAAAGTGGCCATGGAGCTCGGTTCGGATTTGTTTTTTGCGCAATCTGATCAATTTATCAGACTCATTCTGCTGTTAAGCGGAAGTGCTAAGAGCGATGTTTGAGAATGGAGCAGATGCTATAAGATTTTGAATATGACTTTCAGAAAATGATAGGGTATCCTTTTCACACATACCTTTTGGAAGGATCTAGTCCTTCCAATAGTTAATTCTTTTGAATTGGGTGCTCGATTTAATCATGCGCCCTTCAAACTCTCACGAGGTACAACCCTGTTCTAAGATTGATACAATAAGTGGAGTCAGGCCCTGGGACATCTGGTTGGTTGGACCATATATATCTGGGAAAAACACCATGTTATCTTACCCAGTAACCTTTGCAATCCTCAAACCTTGACTAAAAAACATATTTATCTCACATTTCTGGGAGGAACACTTCTGGAATCCGTAGAGAGCCACTCATTAACTAGGACTCAATATTTCCAAGGAGTACCAATAAAAATGGTCCCTCACTTGTGTGGGTAGGGCTTGTGCCCACAACAGGATAGGGCTCAAAACAAAACATGTACACATCACATTTTTCAACAGAAAACTGCCCTTTTTTACAATGAAGCTAGCTGTGAATTTTGGCTCCTGGCTCAGCCAGCACATAAGGAAACCTAGCAAACCTGTAAATTTTTTAAGCTAGACTCCTGGGGAGATCCAGAGTGGGATGACTTGCCTGGCTCTCAAAAGATTTTCTTATCCAAAAGCCCTTGCAAACCTTAAACTTTGATTAAAAAACACATGTTGCTCTCACTTCTGTGATAATTCTGAAATCTGTGGGGAGCCACATATTTCCTACCACCCAGTATTTCCCAAAGTGTCCAGATAACAGTGGTACCTCACTTGTGTGGGTAGGGGTAGTGCCTGCAGCAGGAGAAACCTTAAAATACAACAGCATCCGGTCCGCTCTCCCTGCTGGCCCGCCCCCCGCCCAACACACCCCCTATATCACAGTTCCAAACTCCCGCAGCGTGGGACGCATCTCGGGGCGAAGACTGGGCAAAGACCGGGCCGTTTCAGGCCGTTCCAGACCGAGTAAGACCGGACCGGGCCACCTCCCTTGGCTGTATCTGTTACGGTATCCTGTTCAATTGTGTCACAACTACCCCTATTCACTCACTAAAAGATGTCTGTGCGCGAAACCCGGAGTAGGGCCACAAAGCCTGTGAAAAAGGCTACAGGGACCCTGGATGACTTTATTACAAGGACTAGCTTATCCATTGACAATGAGATTACAAAACTTCAGCATAGAGTGTCCCTGGAGTTGGAGACAGCCAGAAGGCTGTCCATAGATATAGCATTAAGAAAAAAATCTTCGTTAGGTAGCATTGCCTCTTCGAAAACTCCTGAGCGCACTACCGGCCCCATACCAATTATTACCTTGGCCGAAGTACATCCTATTCCCGAGGAAACAGCTCCCTCTGCCAACCTTGATTCAGACCCCTCGCAGTTATCTGTCAGCGGTGTATCTGAAAACATTACGATTTCAGATCCACTGGCAGAGGATGTTGAGGGGGAGAAGGCGCTGGGGAAAGCAGCTTCTAAAAACAACCAGGGAGTCATTAAGGCAATACCCAAACAAAAGAGAAAACAGAAAAATTTGTCTGTGTACGCCAGGAAAAAGGCAAAGGTAGCCTCACGCCAGTGTATTACAGGGGGGGCCACACAAT
Source organism: Lissotriton vulgaris (assembly GCF_964263255.1). Taxonomy (NCBI): domain Eukaryota; kingdom Metazoa; phylum Chordata; class Amphibia; order Caudata; family Salamandridae; genus Lissotriton; species Lissotriton vulgaris. The sequence goes on from NC_141696.1 coordinate 895,171,884, forward strand.
TAACTACTGTAACCAGTAGGCCCGACCAGACGCTTCTAACTGTACAAACCAGTAATGATAACATAGAGGCGTTAAACTCGGATTTAAGGGTTGACCATCCCATTGATGAGGGCGAGAAAACTTCCATATCCATGGTGGAGCCAGAGGGGGATAGGGAAGAGTTTTTGAAACTTGTATGGGAAACTCTTAAAAAACTTCTCAGGCCATTAGAAGTTAGGTTAACCAGTATTGAGAATCAGGTACTTGAGGTAGAAAAAAGTATTATCACCTTATCTAGTTTAAGCCTCAATGGTAGTGATGTACTTGCAACTCCCACACAGGCTCTAACCATGGCCCCTGTGATATCCTCAAATATAAATCCACCTGGCACACAGCATCAAAAAAAGGGTGTAGTAAAAAATATAAGTACAAACCCGACAACGAGTACTGTAACAAAACCTAATGCCACACCCTTGACCTTGTCATCTGTTAACACTACTAGCAAACCTTCTTCGAAGGGTCCTGTACAAAGTAAGAAGTCACAGATAGCAAATGTTGTTGTCACTCATTCCCCTGCTCCCAAGACTCCCGTTACACAGAAGTCTTTTGCTGACATACCTCCCCCCACACACACTACTTTGGGTCTAAATAAATCCCTGGCTGATAGATCTTCTGCCAACAGAACGAACAAACTTAACTACCAAACAACCCATGCTTATGACAACTTTAAGGGAGGATATATAGACCTGCCCCCTGATGCCAGTCCCTATGTAGTTGTCCTTACTGGGGTGCCTGAATTGGAAAACCAATTTGAAGAGAACTTCTTATCCCTAAAAAATAAGGTGATCTATTGGTTAAATTCAAACAAACCTGTTCCAAACCATATGAAAAGTAGAATCCTTATGGTCCGCAGGGTACCATGGGTTGGTCCTATAGCCAAATCAATTCCGAGTGACTGTGTAGTTATTTCATTCGAGGAACCCCATAGTGCCCATCAGATATGCACATGGAAATCATATGGAGACACTTCATCTATTGAAGCCAGGCCCTTATCTTTTTTCTATCCCCCACCTAGGCCCCCAAACTATGGGTCCAATTGGAATACTGTAAAACAATACTACGGTTATGCACCCAATCTGGCCAGACAGGTTGACCGAAATGTGTGGAATGGAATTCCCACTTTCAACAGGTTCAGTTGCTTAGATGCAGTGGACTGACTTGAGACCTTGCCAAATTGCATTCCTAAGTCACATGGCACCTACTGGTCACCTGGTGATGTGAATAACTACCCCAGAAGTAGAAATAGCGAGAAACCACTGAATGAGGGAGTGGGAGTTAAAAACTATTGCAAAACGTGGGATTCCCAGAATACGGAAAGTTTTGCAGTAGCCAACCCACAATGTCACGACGTGGATGAGGGTTGTCTTGGTGATGGAATTAGCATCGTAGCAGGGGTTTCGATCACCGAAGCAGAGAACCAAATTGCTGACTCACAGCTAGATAGTGTAAATCTTCTGTTGGTACCAGTGCTGTCCATTGATGACTCCACCCGTCCTGGTAGTGGGTCAACCCCAAAGTTGCTTATTTTGTCATGGAATATTGCTGGAGTCAGCAAAAATCTGATAGACCCAGATTGGGCTGATTATGTTGACTCCAGTGATTTCTGTCTACTGCAAGAAACATGGGTGATTGATATTCCGCATAGGATAGGATACAAAACCTTTGGTATTGAGGCGGTCCAGTCTGACAGGGGGAGGCCGTCTGGGGGATTGATCATATGGCTTAAAGTTACATTAAAAATAAGGGTTGAAGCAATAGACACAGGAACCCCTGACATTCTGGCACTAAAACTTGTAAATTTGAATGGGGATGAATGTTACATTGTCAATGTTTATAATAGACCCTTTGGTCATTCCAAGGTTTCTCCTACTTTGGAAGCCTTGGATGCCTTCCTGAAAAGGGTGGTTGGCGACGTCCCTGTGATCCTGGGAGGCGACTTAAATTGCAACTTTGAACCGGTTCTTGGGATTTCTGATGTCTTTGAGGATGAAGATCAAGCATATAATATCCCCCAGCTTGAGACTTCAAACAGTGTTAAATGCTCTACTCTGGCCGTCCAACTAACGAGGCTAACTGCAGATCATGGTCTCAGAGCATGCAACGGCCGTCTCCCATCTGACTTAACAAAACAGCCAACTTTCGCGAAGTCCAAAAGTAATTTAGACTTCATACTTGTCTCATTAAGCATTTGGCATTTCATGGTTGATTTTAAGGTGGCAAACAGGGATGAGAGGGATCACTATCCCCTTGAACTTTATATCGACGCACACATGTTTAGTGTCAGCTCTGCTTCAACATCGACTGAGATTGCCAACCGTAAAATGTGCGAACAGGTACATGTTAATAACAACAGACGTGCACTAAAATGGCCGTACATTCTAGCCGAGGGTAAGGCCTTAGCTTCAGTCTATTCACTTTTTGGGACGATGTTTGGGCCTATAGTTGGCCAACCCTTCTTACCCAACCATTATGATCATTTTGTTGAGTTACACAAGATTTTTTTCAATGAGTTAAAAACCTGTTTGTCCAAAATGCCAAAGAAAAAGCAACAAAATGTACGAGTGGGATGCCATGGCAAACTATGGTATGACCATTCATGCAGGTTGGCTAAGAGGGAGCTTTTGCTTGCCATTAAAAATAAATCAAAGGAAGATGTCAGTCTTGCAAGGGAAGAGTACAAGCATGTCCAAAAAACTTCAAAAAAATCATGGGAAGAGTCGATCTGGACAGACATGCTGGTTGCTGCCAAATCTAATGACAATGTTGGCTTCTGGAGGCTGGTTGCAAACGAGGGTCACGCAGGTAGAGTTGTGAAGGACACGTTTTTAGATGAATTGACTTGGGTGACACACTTCACATCTCTTTACAAACAATATGATAGTGGTGTTGATGAGACTCCATGGCTGCCTCCACCTATTGAATGTCTTGACTTTACACTAGATGAAACAAAAAGGGCAATTAACGAACTAAAAAACAGTAAAGCTCCTGGCCCTGATAAAATACCGGGAGACTTGTATAAACATGAAATTGAAGTATGGGCTCCATATATAAATCGCTTGTTCAATGCTCTGTCTAAAAATTGTCAATTTCCTGATAGCTGGCGCGCAGCAGAAGTTGTTTTAATTTTCAAAAAGGGAAATAGATCTGTACCTTCAAATTATAGACCAATTATCTTAATGGACACCCTGCAAAAACTCTATGCCAAACATTTATTATTTCGGATAAATGATTGGCTGGAGGAAAAAACAATACTTTCCAAATTCCAAGCAGGCTTTAGGAGCAAGACCAGTACCATAGACCAGGTCTTCAGATTTTGTTGTATATATTGGAAATATGTGCACATTAGGAAAGGTCATTTGTATGTAGCTTTCGTAGATCTGAGAGCGGCATTTGACCTTGTCCCTCGCAACCTGCTCTGGAGATCCCTAAGTGAAGCTGGTCTGCCAGGGTGTCTTTTGGTCCAAATAGTCGAGCTACATGCTAGGAATCATGCCAACATTAGGTGGGGTCCAAATGGTGAACTGACGCGTAACATTCCAATTGAGCGTGGTGTCCGGCAAGGATGCGTCCTGGCCCCCACCTTATTTTCTTTATTTGTCAACGACGTTCCTGATCACTTGAATGGCTGTACCAATGACTCACCTCAGCTTAATGGAGAAAGGGTGCCTGCGTTGCTCTTCGCGGATGACACCATTTTAATATCCCAAACCAAGAAGGGACTCCAGGCACTCCTAATCTCATTTAGTAGCTATTGTGTGATGAAAGGATTAGAAATAAACGTTGACAAAACCAAGTGTATGGCATTGAACCCCAGTAAATGAAACTGTAGTTAGATAGATGCACAGCAGTGTTTTTATTCAAGCTCAATCATTCATTGGTTAACTGATGTTTGTATTTATTTGGTGGTGCTCAGCAAGGAGGCGTCGAAGGCCCAACGACGTCGAGTTAAATGCTTACAAATGTGAGGCTAGAGGGACTCTAGTCTCATTCCTTACTTGGCACACACTTGTTTGTGTTTCCTTGGTTCAAGAAAACGACTTCCATTCAATGTTCATTATTGTTCATTCTGTTTATTTCATAGTTTAGTGATGATTAAAGAATCAGTTCGAGTTTCTTCACAATCATTGGACACGTTAAAAAGACAGTGCCTGATTTGCACATTGTTGATAATGATTGTGAAGAAACTCGAACTGATTCTTTAATCATCACTAAACTATGAAATAAACAGAATGAACAATTATGAACATTGAATGGAAGTCGTTTTCTTGAACCAAGGAAACACAAACAAGTGTGTGCCAAGTAAGGGATGAGACTAGAGTCCCTCTAGCCTCACATTTGTAAGCATTGAACCCCAGTAAACCAGATAGAGGGATTTTGACTTTAAATGGTCACATTTTAGGAACTGTGGATAATTTTTCCTACCTGGGGGTTGTACTCGACTCAAATTTAACATGGAAGGCCCAAATCGAGAAAAGCAAGGTGTCGTATGCCCATAATGTCAAACCAATCATTAGCAAACTTAATGCTAGCACAAGTAAGAGCGTGACCCCTGTGCTTGAACTTTTTAAATTTAAAATCCAATCTGCCGCCCTGTATGGGGCTGAGATATGGGGACCTTGGGCAAGGGATAGCTTCTATGGTTTGGATAATAAATTTATGAGAACAATTGTAAGGGTTCCCGCTAGTACACCATTAATCCCTCTCCAATTTGATTTGATTTTTAAAAGAACTGATTATTTTATTACCATTAGACCATTAATGTTCTGGATAAGGATATGGTCTACCCCAGAACTATCCGAATATAGGAGCGGCCTACGAGAGATTTTGGACCTAGATTCTTATCACTCCATTCTATGGCTTAGACATATTAAAAAATGGTTCTCGATTCTGGGCTTGTCCCAGCTGTGGGAGAATCCAGATAATTTACCACCATTCGCCAAATCCATAGTAAAGCGAGCCTTCTGGTCCTACATGACTTATAGGCTAGTGTATGAAAATAGAACTGGGTCCTTAATACAAGAATTTTTAACTTTTAAAGATGAACCCTCCTTTGAAATCTTCTTGGACGAAAAAGAGCCGCCCGTTGCGAAGTCTCTCTTTTTGAAATTCAGGTATGGGAACCTCATGCTGAATTCCAATACAGAACGGTGGTCCAAGAGAAAACTGGAATGTCCAAATGCTACAAGTGGGAAATGTTCCATGTGCTTAGATCTTTGCACGGAGAATGAGGTCCACATGTTGTTTATATGCAAAGCATATTCGAAAGCACGAAAGAGATGGCTAAAACCCATGTGCACTCTCCTAGGGACAAGATCCTGTATCACGGCATATAGGATTATAAAAACTAATACTTCCCAGTTTATTGTATTCAGTATTAGTAGGTTTCTTCACTCTGTGTATATCGTTCGCAGGAAGTTTGGCCAGATGGTTTGAGTAGTAATCTTGTATATGCTTATATTCCAGCTGCTAAATGAAATGGAGCACTTTGTGCTAAAAAGAGGATGCCGGAAATTATTCTTGTACTGTATTTTAAAAGACAACTGTTTTTAAAGTATTTGTGTATGTACATTGTTATGACCCTCTGTTTTATGCATGTATATATGTGTGTCTTTTATGGCCAACCGGCCGAAATAAAGAATATAAAAAAAAAAAAAAATACAACATGTAAACGTCACATTTTGTTAACGGAAAATGGACCCTTTTTTGCAATGCGGCTAGCTGTGGATATTGGGCCCTGGCTAAGCCAGCACCTAATGAAACCTAGCAAACCTGTACATCTTTTAAAACTAGACACCTGGGGAAATCCATGGTGGGGTGTCATGCATGACACTCAAGTGTCCTGATAAAAATGGTACCTCACTTGTGTGGGTAAGGCTAGTGCCCACAACAGGAAAGGCCTCAAAACTCAACATGAGCACATGACATTTTTCAATTGAAAGCAAACCCTTTTTTTGCAATGCAACTAGCTGTGGATTATGGGCCCTAGCTTAGACAGCACCAAAGGAAACCTAGCAAACCTGTATGTTTTTGAAAGATCGACACCTGGAGGAATCCAGTCTGGTGTGACTTGAATGGATCTCAAAAGGTTTGCTTACTCAGAAGCACCTGCAAACCTAAAACTTTGACTAACATTTCTATGATTGAAAATTCTGCAGGGAGATACAACTTAGGTAAGTATGCAATTTTAGGCACAATTTTAGGTTTGCAGGGCATTGTGGGTAAAAAACATTTATGGGATCCTAGCAAGGCATACCACCCTGGACTCCGCCGGATGTCTATTTTTCAGAAATGCCTGGATTTGGAAGGTTCCCTCAGGTGGCATCTGACCTGAGCCCAAAATGTGCAACCATTCACCATAGAAGTAGGACGTTATTGGGACTTAGCCAAACATTGGACACATTTTCACCCTTAGTAACTGACTTACGGATCCAAAAAGAATCGCTATGATACCAGGGGATTGAACGCGCTGCGTGTTACGAGCTGAGTGCTATGAGGGGAGGGAGTCAGAGGGCAAGCGAACTAGGAGGTGGTAGTGTTGCTGTTGCGGTCTGTGGCACCGCCCGGAGTCTCGGAGTCCGGGCCTCCATCCAGGCTACAATTATGGCTGCCGCCACTGCCTCCGCCTCAGCTGCCCCAAACCCTCTACTGTGTCAGTGCCAGAGGGGACCCGATGGAAGAAAAGGAGTGCCTCAAGCGGGCCCAGGCAGCCACCGAAAACAGTCAGGTAACAGCAATTGAGTTCGCTGGCTGCTCCCAGCATTCTGCATTTGGCAGCCACTTAACTGTATAAAAGAAGCTGCTATAGTGATTGCATTCACCACGGGCAGAGAATAGCTTGAAGGGGGTCTATGCTAAATTGCTTGGTTGGTGAATAGGACTTGATGACTTCGAGAGACTCGTGGAGGGTCAACCACACATACTGCAGGACTACTCTAAGCCTGATTTATCAAATTTAAATTTATTTATTATGATAACGGAACTCAAAAGAGATCCACATAAGAATTCATAAAGTCATTCAACAAAATTCCATAAAAAGTACAAAGAAAATATACATAGTATTAAATAATCAATATAATGTTAAAAAGCATTTAAAGAAATAAAATAATTTAAAACAAAACATTTCATCGGGGGGGATTAAGCATTGCTTCAATGAAATCATAAGCAGTACGAATGCCCAGTTGGAGGCACATAGGTCTTAGCCATTTACGTCTAAATGCCATAAGGGCCGAACAAACGAAAACAACATGGTACATATCCTGGGTATTAAGGTTACAATGATTACAGATATCTGAACTACCATACCATTTGGACAGAAGGCAATTTAACGGGAGCAAATTATACCTTAACAGCAGCATAAATCGCCTAATTCCATGAGGAAGATTCCAGCATATGTATGGTTGGGGAGTTTTTATTTTACAAAATTTACCAATAGGGAACATTCCACTCACCGCTTTACTGGTCCCACTATCAACTCTAAAGCTCAGCTCCCAAGAGGCAGATTTTAAAGATAACTTCAGTTGGGTATCAGATAATGTGAAAAGACTTTGTTCGTCTAGCTGTAGTAGCACAACAGCCTGTCGGAAATTCCTCACAATGGAGGAATGAGCGTTAAAGGAACCCAACAACTCATTTTTTATTAGGTATCTCAATGTGCCAGGCATTCCTCTTGCAATGTTATAGACCCAACGCACCACACTCGCAGATGCCTGAGCCCGAGAGCTGCGCAATCCAAATTCTCGTCTTAAAGAGGAGGTAGAATTTGCGGTACTGACAGAGGCTAAATTGCGTAATATTTTTCCTTCAGTAGAATCTAAAAAATTCCAGCATGCCATGTCCACTATTTCTAATCCATAGATTAGGGATGCAGGGATTTTTGCTCGGAAAACCTCGAGCAATATGGAAAAATGCCTTCTGCCAGTCGCTTTGTAGAGGGAAATAAGACTCTTCCCTTGAACAAGGGCTTTTCTGTTGTTATTCTCCGTGTGGGCTTTTTCACTAAGATTGTTCATGACAATCTTACCAAGGAAGGGATAAGATTTCACTACTTCCAATCTTTCGCCCCCAATGGACCAGTAATAATTTTCATATTTGGAATTTCTCTTTCTCTGAAAGCACATTATTTTACTCTTTGAGATATTGATTTTTAAAAAGTGAGCCTTAGCGTAGGAGGACAGGGCTTGTAAGCGGTTATTCAAACCTTTTGGGGTGAGGTCCAAGATTAAGATATCATCTGCGTACATTAAGCACGCTATTGGAGCTCTCCCCAAAAGTGGAGCAATACCATTACTGGTTGATAAAATAGCTTTGGGGAGGTCGGCGATATATAGGGAGAATAACAGGGGAACCAATAGACAGCCCTGTTTCAGACCATTATCTGTGGGTATAACCCTAGACAGTCCTCGCTCGCCACCCATTAAAACTCTGCACCAAGTATCTGTATGTAGTGCGATAACTAATTTTAATAAACTAGATGGTATCTCTAATTTGGTTAACTTACTCCACAGCAGGGGCCTATCCACTTTATCAAAAGCCGTAGAGAAGTCAATGAAAGCCCCAAATACACCCCCTCTACGAACTGAAACATATTTTTCCACCAGGATTTGAAGAGCAGTAAGATTATCCAAAGTACCATGCTGTTTCCTAAATCCAGTCTGTTCCAACGGGAGTATTGCAGATTTCGTTACCCAATCATTTAAACTATTCAATAAACATTTAGAAAAAACTTTGCCTATGGCATCTAAAAGGGCTATTTGTCTATAATTTTGAGGTAAGTCTCTAGCCCCCTTTTTATGGAGCGGGATTAGTAAACTCCCCTTCCAAGAATGTGGAACCGTGCCATTAATAAAGCAAAGTTTAAAGACTGGGTATAAGATTTTTCCCCATAACGTGCTATAGGATTTTAGCACGGAAATTGGGATTTCATCTGGGCCTAGTGCACCAGATGAGCGTAAAGCTTTGATTGCTGCAACTATTTCTAATTCAGAAGGAGGGTCATATGGGGTTGAATCCTCCTACAGTTTATCAGCACAGAACTTCTCATCATTGCTATTATATAGTTGTTGTATAAAATCAACCCATGTCTGCTCGTTAATGGATATAGGAGAGGGTCTGGATCGCACCCCACATCCTTCTCCAATTAATGACCAGAAAGACTTTACCTGCCCATTCTTAGATGCCTCATGAAGCTTAACCCAGAGAGCATCTTCTTTCTCCCGTTTTAATCTAACCTTTAACCTATTTCTTCTTCTTCTCAGAAGAGAAATTCTCTGCCTACGTTCAGGAATAAAGGAAAGATATTGAGCCCTGACTAATTTATTTATTTCTTTATTTAGGTAACGAAGGTCAGGAGGGATTTTAGGAATTGGCTTTCTTGATTGTGGCTGTCGAACTTTAGTTTTTAAAGTTTGTAAAAGAGACGCGAAATAAAATAGCTCTCTACCTTCCCATGAACTTAAATTCTCAGCTGTGTGTTCTAATATATTAGACAAACTTCTAATGGACCCTAAATTCCAATAACATTTCCCTTTATTATTAATGTTCAATAAATCATTACCAATTTTCCATGAATCCCTTTGAGATGATGTTATATTTAGTGTTAAAAGTAGAACATTATAATCACTAAGATCAGTAACTAGAACGGAAAAATCATCTAAGAAACAAAAGAAGGTACTATCAACTATCATATAGTCGAGGATAGAACCACCATTTCCTAATTTGTGAGTGAAATGGGCGGGAATATCCGAAGGGAACCTTCCATTAATTATAATGCAGTCTACCTCGGATAAACTCTCTAATATTAATTTCCCTCTTTTATTTATTTTAATGCTCTCCGGAAAGATAGCTTTAGGTATCATAAATGCTTCCTCTCTTATCTTATTCCTAAATATCTCAAGGGCATAATTAGATATTTTACCATTTAGATCTCCTAGTAGTAAAATGTGGGGGGGAAAAGGGGATTCCTGTAAATTTAATATAAAAGAACTAATCATCTTAATACTCGAATTATACTTTGCTTCTGGAGGCAAATAAGCATTTATTATTACAAACGATTTCTGAGAGGCGTCCATGGCGGAGTTTGTTATAGTTATTGCCTGAAATAATTTATTTGGATCCTGGTAGTGAGTATAGTTCCATTTAACCTTGTTGGACAGAAGGCAGGCTAACCCTCCCTTTGCTCGGCCTCTCATAGAGGGAATAGCACTACTCTCCAAAACATAATAATCTTTTACAACCGGAAAGTTCCCTGCCAACCACGTTTCCTGCAAACAGATAATATCAGCGTCAAGAGACTGCAAAAATAACAGCTTTTCTGAGCTCTGGTTTAATCCAGCAATGTTCCACGATATTATTTTTAAGTTATCGTTAAAACTCTGAATTCATTTTGGCTGCAAAACCTGATTTATCTGATAAGACAGCGGGCAACCAACTCCATTCCTGATCAATATCCTTTACCCTAGTTTGTTTGATGGGCAACGGATTATTAATTATCACCTGTCGGTCATTTTTTGATATCCGTATTTTTAGCTCTTCAGGCGCTGCCGTAAGGCCATCGCGAGGACCGGATTTTATGCCTTGATAAAATGACATTTTTTGATATTTATGATTTTCTATTTTAACCGGTATAAAGGGATCAACATCAATTCCTCTTATTTGGAATTCTTCTGCCCATTGTAAGACATGGTTTGTTACCAATTTTGAGTAAAATTTTACCCGTGTTATCCTTCCATTCTCAGAGTTTATTAATGAAATTATGTCTAGATCTACAGACTGGATCAATTTTAAGCTTTCTATTTCGTGAAAACACTTAACTAAGGCAGATCTATTTAAAATGAGGTCAGGATCAAAAATAGGTATGAAATCAAGATAAAGAGTATCCACATTGTTTCTGATCTTAGGCACTGTTTTGGATATATGATCAGTTGCAACAACATCTGAAAAAGCAATAGCCGAAGGGTTAAGAGGTGGCTTTGGTTTGGAAACTATAATTGAAGTTGGATTTTTTTCTTTCACCACTTCAGTTTGCTCATCAAGATGTTGTTGACTTATGAGCGAATGATAATCTTCTTGTATGTTTGTTGAGTCAAGATCCACTGGATTGGAGTTATCCAGCGAGGGTTCTTGTTCACAATCAAAAATTATTTTCCTTTGCCTTTTTTTGTAAAATCTACGATTTGGTTTTCTTTTTTTGCATCGTTGTTTTTTTGATGCTTTTATTTCCTTTTTTTCCTCCCTTAATGATGAAATTTTTTCTAAAGTAGTAGGAGGGACTGGAGTTTCTTTATTTGATTGTGGAATGAAAATTGGGAAGATGGGGGGTAAAACATTACTTGAATTATCCTCTGGGGGCAATAAAGTCTCGATCTCCTGACTAATAAAAGCTACGCAATTACCATTAGATGGATTCTCCTTCCTTTGTACAGATGGTTCAGGAGTAACTGCAGTATTAGTATTAGTTTTAACCAGGGGATCTGACGATAAAAGTGCCTCAGGGGTTACTTTTATATTTTTTATTTCCTCATTTGCTTCCATATTTAAATTATTAGATGGAGTGATTATTTTTTGGTCAAAACCGCCATCTAATCCTATTTTGTTACTCAGCAGTGCCTTTAAAATCAATGTTACTGTGTCTAATACATTATCTGATCCATTAACCATTCTTTCCAATAGCTGTAAAATTGATTAAATAAGCCGTTCCAGAGAAGATAAGGAATTCGAAATTACATTATCTTCTCTTGTAAAAGAATTTCCTAGGTGTTTGTTATGGATATGAGTAGGACTGAGAAATAAGTTCATTTCAGGGGTGGAAATCTCAGAATTTTTTGACGGAGTACTACTATACAGATGTAACCTAGGGGTAGTTATAATATCCTGAGCATGAAAGGGGTTCTGTGTTTTTATTGATTCTTTCTGGGATTCTAGATTTATATCAGGGAGGGTGTAATCCTCTGGAAGGATATGCAAGGGGGAAGAGATTTTCGAATAGATTTTTTGGCTTACTTTAGAAGGAGAGGGAAAATTGTGTACTAGAGCCACAACAGGAAAGACAGAAGTGCTGCCTAAATAAGCAGCATCCACTGCTTTTCCTTGGGTTTCAAAAAGATAGTTAGTATCTCCCTCTTGATTTTTATTTAGTATATCATCTGGGATGGGTAAAACAGTAATACCTGACAGTATACTATCATTTTTGACAACAGGAGAATCTTGTACATATTCCTTAAAGTTAGTAGTTTTCGTAAGGGCCCCCTCCTGGTCTACTTTCTCCTTACCCTTATCCCATAAAGAATAAAGTTGACATTTACTCTTTAGTTGTAAAGCAGAGCCATCTTTGTTTCGTAATGGATTGGATTTAGTTTTAGAACAAGCTCTACCAACTAGCACTCTTCCTGATCTCAATTTCAATTTCTTGGTAGTCATGCTATCTAGAGGAACAGTGTACAATTACACACTAAAGAGGGGTGGCCCAGCCCAGCCTCAATCGGTCTCTGTCAGTCACAGTCGGTCCCGCCCTTGTCCCGGGCTTCTCCCGGCGCCCTCCCGCGCGCTCCCGCGCAGCGGAACACCCTATTTGTAAATATACTGGCTGATAGGTGAGGGGGAGGAGCCTGCAGGGAGAGCGTCCCAGCTGTTACTACTTGGGAGTTGTGGGTGCTCCTGGGACTTGGAGTCCTGCGCCCACAACACGCTCGCAGCCCTGCAGGTCCCAACACCCAAGGGAAGGTTCCAAACACTGGCACTGTGCCTGATTTATCCATTGTATAAGGAGTGAATTCCTCCCCCATACAGCACGTTGAGGGTGTGAGATGAGTAGGAAGGGTGTGGCGGCACCATAGGCATGCTTGTGCCCCAAGCTAGTTGCCAGCTGCTCGCACACCCATGCACTACCTTCTCAGACAGCACTGTAAACATTAGCCTGCCTGTTCTTCACTGCTGCCACCTTTTGCAGCCACACGCTTGAGAGCACAAGTGCACAAGTAATTACACTCCTGCAGATCCTACCAGGTGGTGGCTAGGCAGCAGCATTTTTACTTTGCAAGCCTGTGTAACCGCTTGGGCGGTACTACTCATAGACACAGCAAGAACACAGCAAGAACATAGCATAGCAGGAACATAGCAAGGCTGTGGTGCACTCCTTTGTTGGAATTAGGCTTTAGCACACCTGTTGGTGGCATGGAAGCGGGCGGCAATAGGCCGATGCGGCTTGCACTGTGGCCAAGGAGGCCGGAAAAACTTTGGGAAATTCCAGAAAAATGTGGAAAGTCCAAATATATATGCTCTCTAATTTTCTTATTTTGAACTTTTATATTAAATCTGAGGTTTTCGCCCCCACCGTAAATTGCCTCATGTTATATGATATGAACAGATAGATGGATCTACTGTACAAGGTCTGTGGTCTGAGAATTCCCGCCACTACGCTTCATTGATACTATGTCAGTGACTCTGTGTAGCTCTGTGTGACTCCCAGCCAACACACTGTGGCTTCCTGGAAGTACGTGTGTATCACTAAGTGTGGGAAGAGAGGAGGAATAATTGTCACTGCCAGTTGTGAATTTGTTATTTTCTGCATCTTGGAGGGTAATTGGCTACATATGTTACTAGGAGAGCAGGTCGTCTACATGGGTCCTTACAGTCACAAAAGAAAATTTGAATGAATCCATTCAGCCCTGTAATTCAGGAATGTGACCAATATTCTGACTCACAACCAGCCCTAACCCCTCAAAAAATTAACCTTAGCAGGTCTGATCAGGGACTTAAGAAGACTGATCAAATAGATAATTCATTGAAGTCTACAGATCTTTTGTTCTTGGATGTACCCACATATGTGGGAGAAAGTCCACCCAAACATCATATTTCGTCCGATAACGGAGTATGGCGACATTTGTTGGGTGCAATAGAAGGTTGCTGAACTGTTCCTATGGAGAGATAGGGAAGATTTAGCTGGCGTGACCAAAGGTGTTTGAATGACACCCAAGGGCATCCATTATGTTGGATATAGTTGCCTCACACACCCAGAAGGGTGTCATGCTTCATCATAGGCGGTTGCTTTTTATCCAAAAGCCTTATGGTGAGGTGGGGGTGTATGGGCAGGATGGTGTGTTGCCACATGAGGGGTCGGCAGGACAGAACATGTTCTGTCCCGCCGACCCCTCATGTGGCAAGTAGTCCTTGACCAGTAGGCATAGGAGAATCCACAGAAGTAACATACACCACACACATGACACTAGCATGTTGTTCTTTTCCTCACTTTTGTAAGGTCCTGATGAATCGCGGGTGACTTTACCCTGTGCGAGAAACATGTCGACCACTTTCACTTCTAGTCTCCTCTAGGGTCACTCGACCTAACCTGTTGATACCTAGCGAGCTAGCCCCATGTTTTAATTGCAGCCAGGGGACCCCCAGAATAAAGTGAATTCCGGTATCCCTTGCTACATTTTAATATCCCAATCATAACAACACACCATCCTGCCCACACACCCCCACCTCACCATAAGGCTGTTGGATAAAAAGATCTCCGCCAAAGAGCCCCTCTTTGAGGTGAGCCCGTCGGGGGTTGCACCGCCTCCCCGACGAGGAGCAACCGCCTATGATGAAGCATGACACCCTTCTGGGTGTGTGAGGCAACTACATCCAACATAATGGATGCCCTTGGGTGTCATTCAAACACCTTTGGTCCCGCCAGCTAAATCTTCCCTATCTCTCCATAGGAACAGTTCAGCAACCTTCTATTGCATCCTCTGTATTAGATACGGACACAAGCTGTTACTGGACCTTCCACCACTCTGTGTGGTAAATAGTGTCCGTTGATCAAGTGATCAATTGTCCTCCCTCCCCTTTTTTTGATATAGACATTTGTTGGGTACAATGGATGCAATAACAGAGTTACATTTTTATTCCAAAAACTTGATATACAGGTGGAGTTATTAAATACCTATGCTGTATATGTCGATACAGAAAAGGGGGTGGTGATGAACAGAGTGTCTGAATTAAGCAGACCACTCTTACCCAGTCCAAAGATCAGGGCTTGATCCATCACCGTTATTTATCTCACTGCACCATCCCAGCTCAGAACCTGGCTATATGCAAATCAGTCTGTCCCTGGCCCAGTGCATCATGGGAACAGGGCAGACCAAACTACCAAGCCAATTCTTCACCAGAAAGGAGACAAGCTACCGGGGACCGGTTTCTGGCATTACAGCCGTCTTCGGCCCGGCTTGCTTGAATCCTGATGGTGCAGTGAGAAAGGGACTCATGTCTGAGTATACCCTGCCACACCTATAGTGGCCAAAATCGATACAGAAAAGGGGGTGGTGATGAACAGAGTGTCTGAATTAAGCAGACCACTCTTACCCAGTCCAAAGATCAGGGCTTGACCCATCACCGTTATTTATCTCACTGCACCATCCCAGCTCAGAACCTGGCTATATGCAAATCAGTCTGTCCCTGGCCCAGTGCATCATGGGAACAGGGCAGACCAAACTACCAAGCCAATTCTTCACCAGAAAGGAGACAAGCTACCGGGGACCGGTTTCTGGCATTACAGCCGTCTTCGGCCCGGCTTGCTTGAATCCTGATGGTGCAGTGAGAAAGGGACTCATGTCTGAGTATACCCTGCCACACCTATAGTGGCCAAAATCGATACAGAAAAGGGGGTGGTGATGAACAGAGTGTCTGAATTAAGCAGACCACTCTTACCCAGTCCAAAGATCAGGGCTTGACCCATCACCGTTATTTATCTCACTGCACCATCCCAGCTCAGAACCTGGCTATATGCAAATCAGTCTGTCCCTGGCCCAGTGCATCATGGGAACAGGGCAGACCAAACTACCAAGCCAATTCTTCACCAGAAAGGAGACAAGCTACCGGGGACCGGTTTCTGGCATTACAGCCGTCTTCGGCCCGGCTTGCTTGAATCCTGATGGTGCAGTGAGAAAGGGACTCATGTCTGAGTATACCCTGCCACACCTATAGTGGCCAAAATCGATACAGAAAAGGGGGTGGTGATGAACAGAGTGTCTGAATTAAGCAGACCACTCTTACCCAGTCCAAAGATCAGGGCTTGATCCATCACCGTTATTTATCTCACTGCACCATCCCAGCTCAGAACCTGGCTATATGCAAATCAGTCTGTCCCTGGCCCAGTGCATCATGGGAACAGGGCAGACCAAACTACCAAGCCAATTCTTCACCAGAAAGGAGACAAGCTACCGGGGACCGGTTTCTGGCATTACAGCCGTCTTCGGCCCGGCTTGCTTGAATCCTGATGGTGCAGTGAGAAAGGGACTCATGTCTGAGTATACCCTGCCACATCTATAGTGGCCAAAATCGATACAGAAAAGGGGGTGGTGATGAACAGAGTGTCTGAATTAAGCAGACCACTCTTACCCAGTCCAAAGATCAGGGCTTGATCCATCACTGTTATTTATCTCACTGCACCATCCCAGCTCAGAACCTGGCTATATGCAAATCAGTCTGTCCCTGGCCCAGTGCATCATGGGAACAGGGCAGACCAAACTACCAAGCCAATTCTTCACCAGAAAGGAGACAAGCTACCGGGGACCGGTTTCTGGCATTACAGCCGTCTTCGGCCCGGCTTGCTTGAATCCTGATGGTGCAGTGAGAAAGGGACTCATGTCTGAGTATACCCTGCCACACCTATAGTGGCCAAAATCGATACAGAAAAGGGGGTGGTGATGAACAGAGTGTCTGAATTAAGCAGACCACTCTTACCCAGTCCAAAGATTAGGGCTTGATCCATCACCGTTATCTATCTCACTGCACCATCCCAGTTCAGAACCAGTGTAAGAATTGGCTTTTGTAGTTTGGTTTGCCCTGTTCCCATCATGCACTGGGACAGGAACAGACTAATTTGCATACAGCCAGGTTCTGAAACTGGGATGGTGCAGTGAGCTAAAAAACGGTGTTGGATCTAGCCCTGATCTCTTGACTGGGTGAGAGCTTTCTGCTTAATTCAGAGACTCTGTCCCTCACCACCCCTTGTTGTAAATATGCTGTATATGTGGCTGGTATAGACACTAAGCTGCATAACTGAAAGTATTTAGTGGTAAGAGCAAAGTCTGACGCCAGTAACAAACATATTAAATATATGTGTTCACACATTTTAGATAATGTGTCAGAACCTCCAAATATAGTACAGTCTCTTATTGATGAAGTAAAAAAATTGACCATACACCCAAAGGCAGAACTACCTCTACGGCCCCATACTGGTTTAGGGGTGGGGGCAACCAGTGATTGCACGAAGCTCCAAAATGTTCAGTGTGATGTTCCCTCACATATCTCTAGTGGTTTAGCTGTCAATGCTAAGAGGTTGGAAGGAGGTTTTGGGGATAGACAATGAAACAGGTAAAAGTCCTATTTGTAACAGAAAATGTTAATATAGAGAGAAGTCAAGTTTTAAGTTCCACTGCCTTATGTGAAGGCACCTGTGGTGACCCCCATTGGTGGACCCCCTTTAACAAAACGGCTAAAAAGAGACAAACCATTCAAACTTCCTGGTGAATTTACAGGTACAGAGTCTCCCAAAAGGGCACAATAAAGAGTCGGCAAGCAAAATTGATATTTGCCAACTGACCCAGGTAGGAATAGCGGGATTGCGTCTGTGCAACATGATAGTGCTACTCAGAGTATGCTAGAGTGCAAGCCGGATAACGGAAATAGTCTTGGAGAAATAGCTTGTCATTTACGAATGCTGACTGAACTAATTATAAATAATTAGGCTATATCTGTGTCACAGGGTCGTGGTGTCCAGAGAATGCCTGGGCTTTTATTAGTTAATGGAAACAGGTCTTGAGTTACCCAGAGATCATTATTTTCATAAAGGTCATTGGAAAAGCTTTCTCGCAAGTGACATTGAACCAGGCCTAGTTATATCTACAAAGGTCATGTCAGTAAATCAATGTTCTAATGTCCTGAGACTATTAGTTCACCCCTTATATGAATCTAGGGCATACATGATACTTTGAATCGGAGTTCAATCCTAAAACTCATCTAATTGATTAAATCTGTGGATCTTTTATCTGTTCAGTTTTAACAAACGCATCCAAACTCAGTTTGTGAGCCCACGATTACAACTTGGACTACCAATGAAATAGTAAATAATATTTTTGATTCAAATTTATATTTTATGGAATGAGGTATTGAGATTAAGAAATGCACCCCCTCAAAATATCCCTCTATACTAGAGGTAGTAGTCCCAAAAATTGGGGGAAAAGGTTGATTGTAAAATGTCAGTTCCATTACTTAGAGGTGCGATCAGACCACTGAATTAATCAGCTAACAACACAGATATGTTAGTTACAAACACGTCAAAAGGAGTACGTACCTGTGAATTGTTAACTAAAAATAAAATATCTTTTTATGACTGGGCATGGCTTCCAGCAAGCCTTAGAAACGTGTCTTCTGGCGATGCAGACTGAACCCTGCTTGCAGCTTGTGGAAACAGTAAACAAGTTAGAATATGTTTTTGGAACAGCCACGGGTTAGCTCATTTGCTGGCTGATCCTGATACACTTTCCTTTTCAAATGTTTGGAAATTTTGATGTTTCAAGAAACATGGAGAGAGCAAGATAATCCATTGCTTGGTTTTCATGAATTTAATGTTCCACTCACACAAACTAATAAACAAGGCAGAGCAAAGGGCGGTCTCTCATTTTATATTGCAACTGAGTTAAGAGTAAAAGTAGAAGCAATTGATTTGCAGTTGCCATGGAATCGAGGTTTTTTATTACATTATAACTGTTATATGATGATAATATTGATTGATTATTTAAGCTCAAGGAAAAATAAGATGACTCAGCTGTTTACCTTGTGGGGTACTATAAGAACATTAGCATTCTGGTATCCAATGGCCGAATTGATTATCTCTGGAGAACTTATTATACATCTGGTTGCGCCTAATTCTTTAGATGGGCTGAGTAATGGTATTGCTCAGATGTGCCCTGACAATCTGTAGCAGTTTGGGCTAACAATGGTAAATTAATCAACTTTCTGCAAATCAAGAGTAGTTCCATCTTTCAAACAGTCCAAGTATGGTTCAATTATTGATTACACTTTTGTTTCAGATAAACTAGATTCAAAGATTGTTGAATATAAGGTGACTCCTTGAGTCTAAAGTGATCACAACCCTCAGTTATTAACTCTGCATCTGCCAATAAGATGCAATATCAAATCTATTGTGCTTCAAAATATTGTCCGTTCTTCATATAATTTGAAAAGGCTGGAATGGCACTCAGAAAAACAAATTGAAATAAAGAAGTTTGCTGAAGTTCTAATCAAAGATAGTGATCAAGGTTTGGTGGGAGCAGGATCAATGATGGATATGTGGAACTATATTACTTCCTTATTGGTTGGAAAATGTACAGCATAAAACCCAGCAAAAGTGAATCCATTACTACCCAGTGCCAACAAATGTTATTCATCTAGGTTACTTAACCCCTTCGGCGCTTGTGACGGAACCGTTCCGTCACGCGCCTCGGGTGAGATGTGCTAGTGACGGAACGGTTCCGTCACGGCCCGCTCGACACTCCTGCACGGCGCTGATTTCGCGCCTGCGCGGCGCGTTCTATTGAGCCGGCGCGTTCGTGACGGAACCGTTCCGTCACTAGCACAGCTCACACGAGGCGCGTGACAGAGCAGTTCCATCACAAGCGCAGGTGAGCCGTGCGGTCCCCCCCACCCCCTAGCACAGCGGCGGAATTCCCGCCGCAGTGAAGGAGTTAAATTAAAACAGTCACTTAATAGGGCTTCAAGGGATGTTTTTATCCATCGGTATTGGAAAGCTTACCATGTTTTCAAAGATAAACTGTGGTCATTAAGAAGGTTATATACACAAGCAGAGTGGCTGACGAAATCATGTTCTAAATGCCACTAAGCTAAATAATGTTAAATCTTTTTGGGATGTCATTAATGAACTCGAAAGCGAAGGCAATAGAAACTATAGTGTTGAAATTATGGAGGAGGATTGGGTGAAGATTATTATCAACCTGGCTTGTGCTTGTGCTTCTGATGCAAATAGAACCACAATCAATTTGTACAATATCCTTGTGTAGGACAGTTGCTCCGAAACAAGTGAAGGAAAGCTTCTAAGGTCAATAGGTTGGAAAGACTAGAAAAGAAGCTCATACGTACAAGACTCCATGGACATTTGTTAACCAAATATTTACAGTCTAACATTATTCCAGTCATATTACTACGGATTGAAAACCGGGCTCCATGAACATTGTAGCCGGTTGGGTGAGTACTGAGAAATTCTCAGGCTTCCATATCACTTTATTAGAATGCCTTGTTCTTGATGTACAATTTAATTTACTTTTAGCACAACAACTGCACTTACAATTGTAATTTTACTACCAGCAAAATTTCTGGTAGTACCATTACACTTGTAGTTTGTGAATAACAAAAAGGTTACTACACCAAGTGCAAACTTACACAAAAGTGTAAGTTTACAATTGTGAATCCGGTCCAAATGGAGGTAGATCTGGGTGTGAGTTACCTCTTTCAGTGACAGGGTAAGCACTCTTTGAAGCTCAGGAAGGGGCTGGGCAAGGCCCCTCTGCTCAAGGAAGAAAAAGATCTCTTCATGCACATGCCTTTTGTCTACTGTCTGTGAGCAATCCACACCTGATCAAGGAGAGCCATTCACCAGTAATATGACACTGGACACTGTCAGAAATGCACATTTGGCTTTGGCAGGGATGTGGCTACTAAAAAGTGTCATGTGGAAAATAGTAACATAAAATCTTACTTTACCACTAAGTTATAATTTAAGTTACTAATTCAATACATTCTTGGATCATTTTTCTAGATGCTCCAAACTCAAAAGTAAGCATTATAAGTTGTTATTATGTAACCAAGTGTTTTACTTAAGTTTTACTCTTGACACGTTGAAAACCAACTTTAGAATGTTTTTTACTGTCCCAGGATGTGAAACATTAAATATACATGACATGCTGTTTATATATATCATGAACTCTGCTCAAGGGGTCTTTGGGGCCTACCTTATGGGTGACTTATAGATATCACAAAGGAAGGTTTTGGCCTGGCAAAAGGTTTGCTTTGCCTTGTAGAAATGGCAGTTTATAACTGTACCTACAGGCTGGAGAGGCAAGCCTGGTGACATGTTTTACAGTCTTACTTTAGTGGGTGGCACAATGAGTGTAGCAGCCCACTTGTAAATTTAAATTACAGGCCCTAAGTACATGCAGTACCAGATACTAAAAAACATATAACTAAATTAACAGTCCCAATTAGATGTATGCCAATGTACCTATTGTTTAGCCTGTCATCCTTAGGGTGATCCTTAGGGTGATCTTCCCCCAAACTTTTTGCCAGTTTACATCTTTCTTTTTTACTGTATTTTTTGTTGGCCTTAGGACCAGTGCTGACCAGTGCTAAAGTGCACGTGTTCTCCCCTAAACATGGTGACATTGGCGTATACCCAATTGACATAATTAGTTTACTTATACATCCCTTGTAAAGTGGTATACCACATGTAATCTAAATGCTTCTATGGGGCCTGCAGCACTGATTGTGCCACCCACACAAGTAGCCTTTCAAGCCTGTCTCAGGCCTGCCTGTGTGTGCAGTTTCCTGCCAGCTCACTTGGTATTTAAAACTACTTACAAGCCTTAAACTCCCCTTTTATTACACATAAGTCACCCCTAAGGTAGGCCCTTCGTAGCCCTAAGGGCACAGTGCTGTGTAAGTAAAAGGTAGGACATGTACTTTTAAGTTTCATATGTCCTAGTTGTGACAAACAGCTAAATTAATTTTTCACTACTGTGAGGCCTATTTCTCTCATTGGTCAATGTTAGGAATTCCTTAAAACACATTTATGCTGTAATTTGTGATCAGAAAGGATCAGAAAGAAGTAGTTACATCATGTTTTCTATTTTTAGAATAGTAATGATAAAGCCTCTTTATTCGTAAAGTTGGATTTAATATTAGTATTTTAGAAATTTAGCTTTTAGAAAGTGGACATTTATATGCTCTTGCTGCTCTGTGTGCCTTGCAGCCTGTCTTCAATACACATCTGGGGTGCATGACATCTACACTTTGTGCAGTCCCTCTAGACAGCCACAAATACAGGAAGGGTGGATGTGACAGCAAACTGACCTGCATTCCTCTGCATTCTGAGAGCAATTCCTGGGCATGAAGAAAGGGGGGAGCTGACACTTACACCTGAATAGGTAGCGCCCTCTTTCCCACAAAAAGGGCTGATTACCCCATACTGATAGTCTGGAGCCTGGATCCAGGACTGGGAAGAAAAGAGGACCTGTACACTTCAAGGGCCTGCTTTGAAGTCACCCCTACTTCAAAGGCACCACTGGTTATAAGTACTGGGGCTCTGACCCTACCAAGACAGTACACTACTGGAACTGTGAAGAACTCTGCCAGGTGATAGTCTGCTGTGCTGCAAGGATTGCCACTCTACCTGACTGTTGCTTTCGAAGAACTGTTTTTTTCTGCTTTGCTGTGCTGCCCTTCTACCTATTGATCTCTACCCTGCTGAGAACAAGGACTGGACTATCTCACCCGAACCCAGAGTGACTCCAAGGGCTTGCTGGCTTGCCCCCTGTTCTGAAGTCTCAGGGCCATCATAGACTTCCTTCAACCCTACAACAGCACCTTGACTCTACCATCTGTGAGCACTGCACTGCCAAGTAGTGCCAAGCCAGTCCTGGGCCCCTGAAAGGTAACTTCTGGTGCACAGAACCATCAAAATCAATGCAGAGATAACTTTGCACTGATTGAAACCGTTGCATTGCTTTTTGACGCTGACGCAAGAGCTGATCGACGACATTGCTTTGACAAACTGCATGGCTCAATGATGATGAGCTGCGTGGCTCGCGAAGATGCAGTGCCGGCATTGTAAAGGGGTTCATCAATGAAGCCTTCAACACCTGAGTGGATTGGAACAGACACAGCAAGGCTTCAATGTTGACGCGATTCCTTTTCAATGGGACCTGCATGAGCCCTGTAGCCGGCCTGCCCTACATCACGGTTGACTTGAACTTTGGATTTACCTTGGTCCAGCTCGACCTCAAGTAACTCCTAAGCGCTATTTACTTCTAAGCACCACTTTTGATTTATTCTTTAAAAATTCTTAAATCTATTCCTACTTATTGGATATTTGTTGTTTTAGTTTTGTTTTACTCATAGAAATATGATCTCTTTTGTTAACCCTGTGTGGAGTATTTCTGTGGCATTTTCATTGTGTCACTGTGTGTGTGTGTTTGTGTGTTGCACAAATACTTTACACATTGCCTCTTTAGATAAGCCTGACTGCTCTGTGCCAAACTACCAGGGGGTGAGCACAAGTTATCCTCTAGTGTGAATTTTGCTTACACTGAGTAGTGTGGTGGTTCCTGCTTGTACAAGGTGCATACTCTGGCAGCCAGAAACCCCAGTTCTAAAACCTATGTTTAGAGGGTAAACCACAATTCCTTTACTCCTAGTTGGCAGGGTAAAGTGCACAGAGTCCTAGGCCGAGCACAAAAAGGGTTCATCATAGATAGGTAAAAGCCTGGGGTGACCCTGCAGGTAGGGCAAATCTCTAACAATACTAATTTATCCTTTAGAAATAAATCGAAATTTTGAAAAGCTCCCATTAAGCATAAAATATCGATTTTGTTTTGTGAATTACAGATAATATTTCACAATGTGAGTAATAGTTTGATGTATACTTGATTCTGTTTTATGTATGTTATTTTTAGATGCACATTGTAGAAATTGTTTAGGCTAGGTTCCCCTGCTTTTCTATTGAGATTCAGTGGGGGTAAACAGAAGTCGAAAGGTTAAGAACCACTGCTCTAAATCTTTCTAGAGAGTACAAAAATCAATTATAAATCATGTAATATACAAAATACACAACGCAAAACATATAATATGATCCTGTCTCAGTGGCGGTTTCTCTTTGAGGGCGTAGGGGCTCTGCCCCAGGTAAATTTTTACATTGCTCAAGAGAGATTAGATCACTTTTAATTTTATAAAATAAATAACAAAGAAGAACACAGGACACTGTCTCTGAGACGGCAGTGTGCTCCACTCACCAATACAGCCGCAGCTCCGCTGTCACGTCACGTGACTGGTTGCTTTTCTGCCAGGCAGCCGGGCCCAAAGAAGCCTGCTATTTGTATGCTGGGCCGACAACCTCACAGCCCTGAAGGCTGTGATGTCATCAGCTCGGCAAAGACATAGCTGGCAGGCCCTGTCTCCACTCCCTGATGGTGTGAAGATTAAGTTAGCCCCAGGCGTTTTAATTACAAGCCCGGGGTTCGCTAACTCTCCACGTCAATCAGAGAGTGGAGGAGAACTTGTCACAGTGTCACCCAACCCCTTCCCAACTAGTCACAGGGTGGGTCGGTGAGGCCCACCCTGTGACGAGTTGGGAAAGGGTGTGGCAGGTGGGCAGGCAAGGAGTCGATTGACCGTCTGCACAGGCTCGATGATGATCGGACTGCTTCCCATGCACATGAGTTGGCAGTTAGTGGCAGCCATTTTGCACTCCAGACGGACGGACTGCAGAATAGCGGAGAGCTGAGGGGGCAGTCCGTCCTGAAGCACCGTTGTGCCATTACCGCTAGCAGCTAGTCCAGGTGGTTGCTGTCTTGTGTAGGGCAGTAGTAGGGGGAAGGACTGGACTTGTGAACTCGTACAGTTCACTAGGTAAGGCCCAGGCGGGCAGTTTTTAACATATAGGCCCGCGTTACAGCTAAAGCCTGAGTGATGAGATCGGATTCGGATCGTTTATAATGACATATTTCACTCGCTTGGGAGATGCGAAGGTCATGCATCTCTGCAGAGAGAAGGCCGTGCAGCATCTTAAACCGCTTTCCAATAGCTATGCATCACATGAGAGCTCGCTGTTGAACTGTGAAGGTGGTGCGAACTCATCAGGCAAGCCCGGAGCCATAACTGGATGCGTTCTCTAAAACAGGCATCATATCTTACTCACTGCACTGCACAATATAAGGATTTGTACAACAGATTCCAGGAAGTCGATTTCACTTTCATGCATGCACAAGTATTACACTAGGTATTAAAATATTTCATTTAGTGATCTTCTTTATACCTCGTACCTCTAACTGCACCCTTGTCTGATGCCTTTGGTTTTTTTAAAAGACCTGCGGTAACGATAAGCCACAGCCACAACAAGCTAAACAGGATTTTATTTTTACAGTGGCTGACAACACTACGATGAGCGACGGGGTGAAAATGAGAGCACAGAGAGGCGCCTGTTCACCAGTGTCTGTGTGTGTGTGTGTGTGTGTGTGTGTGCACGCACGTGTGTGGGTGGGTGCGCGCATGTGTGTGTGTGCGCGTGTGTGTGTGTGCGCGTGTGTGTGTGTGTGGCGCGGGGGGATGCAGGCACAATTAGCCATTCAGCATGTCCGGACTGACTGGGGCATGTAAGTTAAGAGTGTTTCGTTGCATCCAAAGCTGCTACCATTGTTTGTTTTCCTCGTGTAAACAGTATTTAATATTTTAAACAGTCAATTTTCCTTTCTTTCTTGTCTTCTAGTTAGAGGGTTTTCGTTTATTTTGCTTTATTCACGAGTCAGTTCTCTCGATTTCATATTTACTCAGCTTGTACAGATTATTTTCTGAGGTTTTCTGTCCCTTAACTAGACCTGGCTGTGAAGGGCACACAGGCTGCACACACCAGGCAGTAGACACTTTTATTTGTTTCTTGAGGTATTTTGTTAAATTCCCAACCTTCTCTCAGTTCGAAAGAGTTCCATTCTTTCCACACAATGTTTATTTTGTAGTAGCAGCTCTTCTCTCGATGCAAATATAAGAAATGAGCCCCTGCACAGATTTTTCGCACCCTGCTGATGATGGTGGCAAGACTGGGCCAAGGCCTCCATGCCTGATTAATAATGCTTCCTGATTGTATAAATTCATTTTCAATTACAAATTAGCCACTCACAATTGGTTGTGCTTTTAAACAGAACAGCTTGTAAACAGTTGTTGAAAAATACATAATGTTGTCATCATGAACCCCTCAAATGGCAATAGGACTTGGTTGTTTGCTTCAGTCCTTTGACAGACACTTTTACACCTCGACACTTTTACGCCTTACCACTTTCAAAAGTCACCATCCGCCACTGTCCTGTCTACTTAATAGGAAAACGTTATGACCCTTTGATCAGTTTTTCGTTTCTTTGTTTGGACAATGAACAGTGATATGAATGAGGGAAGAAGAGAAGGCAGATGCTTTGCGAAATGTACGCAAAAAACTTTTAGGTGGAAGGAGTCTCTGTTATAAGTAATTGTTCTGAAAGTATGCGCCGGAGCAAACTTTCCTGCGTGTGCAGAACATTAAAGAGCGGCCTCAATATTTGCATGAATGTTTCTGTAAAAAAAAAAATCATTTACTAACACTGTCCAAAATTATTGGGTTCAGGTATTTGAGACAACAACTTTTGATAGCCTGAGCCATATATAGTCAATGGTGCACAGCAGTAGGTATTGAAAAATGATCTTAAAGATGCAAAAAGCACATTTTTGAATTAAGCGTGGTGTTTTGATTTATTATATCGGCTCATCAGGGAATGGCAATTCTGTTGTGTATGCGTAAAACGCTGCGGCGGGTTACCTTGAAAGTCGCTTTGTCCGCCCCTATCGCTTTGCTAATCAGATTGGCATAGCAATAGCCAAGGGCATTGTGCATCTGCATGCTCCTTGCAGTTTAGGAGCAAGGCCGCGCGACGATACGGGATTTGTATGCCCGCTACGTCCTTCGGTTTTAGCAGTTTAGCCACGACGTTTTATGTGGCATTTTAACTATAAATAAAACTGTCTAGGCACTGTCCTGTCTGAAAAAAGGCAATCAGTATATATTACAGGAACAGTGACACGGGCCAAGGACTACGTTGGAGATGTTCCTTCCGTTTTGTTCTACGAGTCACAATTCTGCAATTTATTGCCTTGGTGAGTTTTGTCGTCATTTTCGTTCAGTTTGCGTGCTTTGTCAATAGTTCAGTAAAAGCTGCACAATGTGTCTTTGTGCAAAGTTACTAACATCTGTGGTCAGAATGTGACAACTTGAAGCGAAGTTCCTAAACTAAGCGCTCGCTCTCCAAGAGGGAGGCCACAGGGCTGCGTCAGAACTCCCACCGCAAAAGTCTTTCAGCAAGAAAACAGCGCTGTGTGGATTCTGTGACATCTCACCTCACCTACATCTCCCGGAATCTAACGTCTGGAAATAACCTTTTCGAGGTATTCACAAAACTCTCGAAAAGATCACACACTGTGCCCGGCTCAAAGGCACAGCAAGCTCCCCGGCCCCGAGAAAAATAATTCCCAGTAATTCTGTGTGTGCTGTTTGCAATCATCTCAGTCTGCGAAAATGGCCGCCCTTCTCAACTTGACCCTGTGTGAGTCAGAAAGCAGCAGGAACGGGAACACATGCCAGTTGCCATTTTCAGTTGATTCTGTAGACGCAGGCATATGGTTTATGCTTCTCTTTGTTTTATGGTTCCTGTGTTTAATCACTTCTTCCTTGAACCACCACAGAAAACAGTACTTAATTCCTGTGTGAAGTGTTGAAAAGATGTTTTTTTTATCAAATAGTTCAGAGAACTTCATTGGACCTTGCACTTCTAAACCGTTTCATTTTTGGTGATTTATTGCAGTATGAAGTGCAAGCTTAAGAAGGTCAAAATACACTTAGAAAGATAGATTAAAATTAATTATAAAGGCAGCCAGTTCAAGTAGTCCCCAGGGCCTTTATAAAGCATGCTCCTGCTGTTCTCTTCACCATGAGAGGGAAAATAGCTATTTATAATTCAAAATGGATTGCTGCGGGTGTTAACAAACATTCATGAAGCTGGACCTATATTGGCTGATACAAGTGCAGGTGAGATGGTGATAACTGAGTCTGGTAACTACATCCCTCTCTGCACGAATGTTTATTATTTCGTCCAGTACTTTCCTCCCCTTTGATCAGGTATGCGGCTGTCCTTCACCCGGCCTACTTGCCAGCTAGCCTGCTTATGGGATTTTTGTTGCCTATTGTGATTTTTTATGTTTTTTTTAATTTTTTATTGAGAGTTCATAAAGACAGAATAAACATTACAAGACACACTTGTAGTAGGATAAATACAGTACAGGACACAAATACAAAAACGTGTTCAGATTTCATAAGTTCAAAACTTACTTGTAAAGTGCAATGTGTATAAATAAAAACAATCTAGCAGACTGATATCAAGAAGATGTGGTTAAAATTAGATATCGACAGAAAACAAACTATTGCCTATTATGATTGTGCTCTTGGACAGCTGCCTCCTCTACTCTCAAAAGCCCCCAAGGTCATTTTACCTCATTGTACATGCACGCACTCTGAGACAATCTCCCCTTGCAATGCAGGTACTCCTTGACACAGTTTGGCCCTGTAGAAATTACTTTTGGCTACTTTATTCGACTAGCCATTA
Source organism: Lissotriton vulgaris (assembly GCF_964263255.1). Classification (NCBI taxonomy): domain Eukaryota; kingdom Metazoa; phylum Chordata; class Amphibia; order Caudata; family Salamandridae; genus Lissotriton; species Lissotriton vulgaris. The sequence continues at coordinate 895,200,374 of NC_141696.1, forward strand.
TGAGTTAGGTTTGCAAACATCTGGTAAGTAACTGAAACATACAAAAAAACTATTTTAGCAGGAAGGTTCCAATCCTCCATTTTGAGCAACTGTGCCCTTTCATGTAAAGCTTTACACACATTATGGGTCTGCAGTCAATGTAATACTGAATATGCACTGCTTGCATTGGTTCTGTGTCTTTTCTAATATAGGTAGGTTCTAAACCGTGTGAAAAATAGAGTTTTGCAAACATTAAAATTAATTTTGAACATGTTCTACTGTTTTACTTAAGGACCTGGTTTCAGTACTCTTTTGTGCTATTGTTGGCTCTGACTACTGTCTGGTAGCTTCAGGAGGGCAAGGCCGGACTGGCTGTTGCGGGGCACCGGGCAATCCCCGGGTGCGCCACAAGGGTGGGGACAGTTTTGGGCCCCTGGGGGCCGTTTTGTTACAGGACCGTTGATAGCTGCAAAATCGGCCCTGTAACAAAATCGGCTGAAAACCGGCCCAGCAAAGAGCTCGGTCACACCCCCAACGGGACCCTCCCCCGAGGGGGAGGGGGGACAAGCACTTTGCCAGGGCCGGTTTTCGTTCCCAGTCCGGCCCTGCAGAAGTGATTACCCTTCTCCATGTGAAATTAGAATCGTATTGTTCTAATATTGTGTATATTTGGTGTTGCACTTGATATCATGTTTAGTATTGTATTTAATACAGTATTTTGTGCTTTGCATTCATCAGATTAGATTAGATTATAAATAGCTTTAAGATATAGGATGCCAAAAGAATAATGTTCTTTTTCCTTTTGTCGCCCTAAGTGGGATTGGTATGCCCAGACGTTGGTCCCTTGCTCACTGTGCCACTGGATTCAAGTTAGCCTGGCTGATGAGGGGGGATGCCACCAAACTAGTCCCATGATGCTTGTTTCCAGTCCAGGGAGGACCTGGCTTGGCAGTTTGGGCTGGTATGTTCCCATGAGGAACAGGTTCAAGACTGATTTGCATATGGCTGGGTCCAAACTGGGGTGGAGTGGTGAGCAAAGAACGATGGATTAAACCCAGCTCTTTGTGACTGGGGGTGAATGGTGTCATTGCTCAGCATTCTGTCCATCATTTGTTCCTTTTGCTTCTAAGATATAGGAGGCATTATTAACAGTTTTGAGAACATGATATAGGAGGCATTATTAACAGTTTTGTGAACATGCATCCTTTGCTGGATATTTATTCCTTTTCCTTTGATCAACAATTTGCACTATACCAAGACTCACTTAGCACATCCTCCCCAGATTTAAGACCTAGATTTCTCTCCAAGATGTACCTAGAGTGCCAATGACACTTAATCGAGACACAATATCTGTTTCTTAGTGTCTTAGTGCTGGTGACTAATAGCCATAATCGTTCCTCCTTATAAAGTGATCAATGGCCTCTGTAATTTTAAGGTCCATAACATTTTTACCTGACAACATAGCCATACTCTGATGAGATGGACATCAGAATTTAATCCTTGTCTCAGCAGTGGGTAGTATGGACTGAGCCCAATGCTTATTCTAACGGGAGTGCAGGGTCTGCTGTAGTGCAGGAGTCAATTAAAATCTGACACAGAGAATGCTGGATTATTTTTTATATAGTTGCATTAAAGACCTTGCAACCCTAATTTAGATCTGTGCAAGCAATTTGTTTCAAATGTATACATTCATTTTTTCACTTAGTTTAATAAAGAAAAATAATCAGGAAATGACTCTAGACAAACTACAACTCGAAATAATCTTAATAAATAAAATCAAAGCACCAGGGCCATGCTGACTCATGGGTGAACTTTGAAATGTAGTAATAGGATAAATTATAGAATCATTTTTTGCCTGCCACGTGTAGGAAATTTTCTATGCAATATAAGGTTAGGAACTCCTGGTGTGAGGCCAATGTATTAATAATTTGTAAACCAAGTAAAAGTCCTGATGTATGCTTATTGGTGATAGTAAAATCTTCACCAAACTCATCACATCAAAACTACAAAAAATATTAGCGAAACGCTTTTGCAAAGACCAACAAGGATTTCATCTAAGGAGTTCTTCAGAACTCATCATTAGATTACAATATTACTTCTTTTTTATCTTGTGTCGATGTTGCAGCAGCTTTCTCGTGTTCATTATTGGCTCCCCTGGTAGATGCAGAGATGGACTTCAATCTAGTGTAGTGGGATTAAATGGGAATGGTTATAGGCAGGTTTGGACTCCAATCTGCACTACTCAGTGCGATGAAGGCTTTTTATCATATTCCAAATAGTGGCCTTATTATAAACAAATAGTCCAGTGAGTTCTTTTTTGTCGAGAGATGGTGATACAGAGTTGCCCCTTCTCTCCTCTGCTTTTTGTGCTGTTTGTTGGGCCTTTAGTGAGAACACAGTGGTTAAACAATGCAATACCAGGATTACAAATAGGCTTTATCACTGTGAACATCCAGGTATATGCGGATAACCTTCTGATTATCTCCAGAAATTTCTAGGAGTAAAGGGGCATATTATCAAGGGGGTTTATCTCCGTTTTTTTGGCTTTAAAAGCCAAGAAAGCAGAGATAAAATTATCTCCCTATTACCTAGCTGTCGCTAACACCAGTTAGCGACAGCTAGTAGGAGATAGCGACCATCTTGGGCCCCACTTTACATGTCAGTGATATTTATCACTAATGACATGCAAAGTGGGCGTGCCAAGATGTTAGCGACTGAAAACAGTCGCTAACATCGCTATCTCCTATTACCAACTTTTGGAGATATTCGTACTAAGCGCGAATATCTCCAAAAGCTAACACCTGCCCTGAGCAGTTCTTAGCCATGTTATCCAATGGGAGGTGATAACATGGCTAAGAGCATTAGCTCGGTAATGCATAAATATCACTGACTTTTCAGCAATATTCATGCATTGCGGCGATTTTTATCGCATTTGCGATAAACCTTGGTAATACCAAGGTTTATTTGCGGTAAAAATCGCCGCAGCTCAGTGGTAAATTTTTGTCTCTAACCAAGCAATAGCGATAATTATCGCTATTGCTTGGTAATATGCCCCAATATTTGTTGATTTTCCATACCTTACAGAGTATCTGGAGTTTTTCAGATTACAAGATTAACAACTTCAAAGGTGATGTTATGGTCTGGAGCAGTCACATAACAAACAACAAACCAGGAAAAATTGGTACTTAAACATATAATGTACCTGGGGTTAACAATTCTGGATAAAAGATGTCATTTTTGTCAAGCAAACTATTCAAGTAAGTGGTGGAATTAAATAAATGTTTATTTAGAATCGGTCTCTTCCACTCTTATTGGTTGGGAGAGTTAACTTTCTAAAAAAAAATCACCCTCCCCAAGTTATAGCTTAAATACATAATTGACATAATAATATTTTGGATTAAATCATTTATATGAGCCAATAAGGTATCATGAGTTTCAAAGAACAAAACATATCTAACAAACTGGTAGAAGCAGGTATGTTCTGTCCAAACTTCCAACACTATGATTGAGCTGCCAAAATATACTAATTTTAAACAAGTGTGTTTTACCCAAATTCAATTTGATTAGAGCTACGATGTATCCGATGAGACAAGATCTTTGATAAACCATATTCAGCAAAAGAAAACAATAAGAACTCCGCTAAAAGTAATTCTACTTATAGCTCACATATAGTGAAACATTCGGCAATGGCTTCCCTATGCCAAATTTGGTAAATACAAGGCAGTATGGGGAAATATGGAGTCCTTCACTTTCAGAGTCCAATCAGATGGTACTTTGCAGGATAACATTCAACGTTCAGCAAATCTAATTTTGCGATAAACTACATGCAACAAATCTGGATCTTCCGGACACAATAAAGAGGGGGCTGCCCATGTGCATGTGCGTATGTTGCTCTGCGATTTACAGTGTTTGAGCCACATTTAAGAGATTTTGGAAAAGTGTATAAAACAATTGTTGGGGCACTGAAGCAGTACTATTTAGAATCAATATAAAATTAGGGTTTGTGAAAAAACCACACAATGCCTAGTAATGTTTGCTACAGCAGTGGTGAAAAATAGTTTGGCCCAACTGTGTAGCTAGACTCAAATACATTTTGGTGAAAAAAGGTGTTATACAATTTTGCTTGTGAAAAAATCTATGATTGCTCCTTTGGGCAGGAAATTAAGTCAGTGGGTGAAAATGTGGGCATAGATATACACAAATTAGCCCTTCTCTATCCACTGAGCTTGTGTTTCTGCAAAATATTATAACTGATCTCTTATCTGCTATTCTTTTTCTTTGTCCATTTCTTTGGGGTAGAGGAACCGGCTAACTGATTAATCCACCAATATTTGAAGAGTGATTATATATATAATTTCTTCATGGACTATGTTCTGAAAATGTTTATTTGCTTTCCCATGGACCTCAGGGATGATCACCTTTGGGTTGTGACCTAAGGAAGGGCTTGTTTTTCCTAAATTTGCTACCTATGTCCGATAGGAGGGTTAAAAAAAATAACTTCATAATTAATGAATGTCTTACCTGTGGAATAATGAGTTGATGTTATTATTTATTTTTAGGGAAGCATAAGATCTGCTTATGTGCCAGATTCTAAAGTATATAAGAAAGTGATGGGTGGAATGCTTTAATGACGTGAGTCCCATGCACTCCACACAACTGGATTCAAGCAAGCCGGGCTGAAGACGGCTGGTATGCCAGAAACCGGTCCTCGGAAGCTTGTTTCCGGTCCAGGGAAGGCATGGCTTGGCAGTTCAGGCTGGACTGTTCAAATGAGGCACAGGGTCAGACTGATTTGCATATGGTCATGTCTGAACTGGGGTCTCCTCACCTAGCTCATCCTCCCCAGAGTTAAGACCTAGAGTGCCAATGACACTCAATCAAGACACAGATAGATTCATGAAGCCAAATTGCGATTGCAATAGCTGCAAATTAGCAATTGCGATCGCAATTTGAATAAAAGGAATTCATGATAGTGAAATCACGAAAAAAGCGAATTCGCGAAAGAAAAATTGCGAGTTCGCAAATAAAATTGCAGAATCCTGGAAGAAGCCCATTAGGGATTCTGAAATTGCGAGAAACCATGGAATCTGCAAATTCATTTGCGAAATCGCAAAATAATCGCAATCGCTATTCATGAAAAATCGCTAAAAGTGAAAAACCCGAAAATCGCTATTTGCGACGCGCAATTTAAGGAGAACCCAAACCAGGTGGTAACCAGTAAGGAATTTTTTTTTCTTCAAAAAAACGTTAACAAACTACCAACAGGTGCAGGCCTGACCAAACACACTTAAGAATATGCAGCTGGAGCATGAGGACTCTCACAATGCCAGGACTCTACATGGTGGTCAGGCGGCGAAGGATACAGCGAGCAGCACGGAACAGACGTAGGATCCAGGAGCGGATATTCCACTAGCGGGTCACCCTTCTGGGCCAAACCAGGGAGCAAATTTACGCTTAGTACCGCCTGAATGGGGCAATGATCATCAAGCTGATCCGGGACCTAGACCCCCTGATGCAGCACCCAACAAGGAGGACCAATGCCGTGCCCACACATGTCCAGGTCTTGTGCAGCCCGCACCTTCTGGCCTCCGGAAGCTTCCAGGGGATAGTCGCCGTTGTAGGGGGGGATCTCCCAGAGCACCATGTCCCGCTGCCTAAGGAGTTTCCTGGATGCAATGCAGACCCGGCTACACCACTACATCTCATTCCCCACCAGCCAACAGGACTTGAATCAAACCACATTCACCTGGTCCTGAAGAAATCCCAATTAACCTACAGAGGCGTAACGTGGCTGAAACATGTTGACCATTTTATACACTAGAGAATTGAATATGAACGAATCCTAATTAATTCCACTAACATATTCTTGGATATTCTCAACCTGTAATTCAATCCCGGAAAATAAAGTGCAACTCCCTGGAACGATTGAATTATTTTTAACAAACCACTCACTCACCACCCACTATCACTAATCACTACTGTTTTTAACCTAGGGTGCTTTCCTCCTGGCAGAGGGTGCATACCAACTGACCCTATGATTTTGCACAGACGTGTAAATAAAGGCGGAGAATCAACATATACCGCCCATACCACCATCATTACACGTGAATGAGGGCCTTTTACGAAGGGACATCCCAGTTAGAACTGTACCCAGGTTATACAGGACAAGTGATCCTCCCTCCCCCCCTTTTTGATGAAAAATATCCAGAGGGTGTGCCACGCTAAGACAATCATCACAGACATAGTGGCACAATACCCGGGGAGCACACATGTCTCCTTCATATTCCGGCACAGCGGCATGCACACACGACTGGCCAGGGGAGACTTTGGCGAAGGACACCTTCTAAGTACGTACACATGCCACCTATTAGCACATTGTGACCATATAGCTGTGCATAACAGGCACTCACCCTCTGCTCCTTCCATTCAGGTGACAGTGCCTACGGTCTCCGTGAGTATCTCCTCACCCCATACCTCAACCCGGCCACACCACAGCAACGGCGTTACAATGCTGCACACATCCGCACAAGAAATTGCATTGAGAGGACATTTGGGCTTTTGATGAGCCGATTCCGCATACTTCACAAGACTGGTGGGGCCCTCAAATACCTGCCTGAGGTCTGCTGCCGCATCGTGGCCGTGTGTGCAATACTCCACAACATTGCTACCAAGCGCAGGATAACTGTAGAGATCTCTGGCAGTGAGTCGGAAGGGGACAACTGCCCACCTGCACATGTGCGTCATGCATGCGGGGAGAATCCTGCTGAAGGACACAGGTGCCGCAATCAGACCATAATGAACTGTTTCTAGTGCACCCACTCCCCTCAGCCAATACTTCACTCATGCATGACAATTGAAATAATGACATGAGTCAGATTAACTTGTACATGATAAATCTTATTGTTTTGTTCACAATAATGTAACTTTTTCTTTCAGTTTCATGTGAGCTGTATTGACTCATACATCCCCATGTATGTGAGGAGGGCATGCTTGTATCATCCGCATGGCCCTGCAAGGAGAACAATAAATGGTCAGTGGTGCCTCTGGGCGGACGCTCCCAGTCGCCTTTCCACCTCATCCACAGCATTTGCCCGTGAGGCTGCAGTGGGCCTGGTGCTACAACGGAGTACAGTCACCAGTGACACCGACAGGCTGCTGTGGCTAGAAATGCCCTCACTTGCATCATCCCCACCTGCCTGGCCACGGCCAGTTGCCTGCAGACTTGCTCCAGTGCCCTAGGGACATCCTGGCAGCATTGCACCATTTGAATTTGCATCGCTAGTGAGCGACGTGATAGTTGGGAGGTGGCATTCCCAATTATGTGGTTTGAGCGTGTGTACGCTGACAGGTGGGTCAGCAGCTGGCGGTGGCGCTGGGTCAACATTACATGGATGTTTTGTTCGACATCAGCAGTCATTCTATCCATGCTGTCAGTGAGCTGTCCCACGTTCCGTGCATTCTTGTGCAGCTGCAGGTGGATGGCTGCCAAGTGACGTGCCTGCTTTTGGTGCACACGGAGCATACAACGCTCAATTGACAGGCCAGGTACCCGGACATTCGCCCCCCTGCCGGCGCGTGGTGTTGTGTGGCGTGGCTCCCTCGCCAGTCCGCTGAACTGTGATCTCACAGTGGCTGTGCGCCTTGTCTGCTTCCGTTCTGCAGATGTAGTTGCAGGTGCCACTGGCATGGGTGACACACGGGGTGGTTGTGGCGCGCCTGTTGGTGCAGGGGTGGCCCTGTCCACAGGGACAGGTGGTGGTACTTCTGCTGGTGCTGGCCGTGATGGTCCTGGTTGAGAGGAAGGATGGCCCTCTCCCTCAGTGTCCTCGGGATTGTCGTCTATATGCAGGGCCTCTCTATCGGTGCTAGGTTCTCCTGCGCCTCCTGTGATGTAAAGTGGACGGTGATTACTGACATGTTTTTTGCACATGGGAGGTTGCTACATGCATGCAGGCTAGCATTCCCTGACTGGCTTTAGGAATGACTCTCACTGGACAGGTCTGGCTGTATGGGGCTATCTGGAAATTGTGGTCAGACTACAAGTCCCACAATGCAATTGGGCTTTTCTGGTGTGCATGGGCTGCATGACTGGGGTTTCTAATGGATAGCTCTGGGGTCATGGCCATTGTTAGGGGACAGGGTCGCAGTCGCATGGCACTTACCTTGGGATTCTTGGGTGGGTCGGGAGAAGTCCAGCCAGGTTACCCACACGCATGCCTCGGGATTCAGGGTGTCCTCCACAAGGTCCTCCAGTGGGGTGTTGGGTGGTACAGTGGGCTCTCCTACTCCGGTTGCGACTCGCTCCCCCAGCCTTTCTGCAATTCTTTCCTTGGCACGCCCTCTGAGGTCCTACCACCTCTTCTTCAGGTCGTCTATGGAGCGCTGGGTCACTCCCACTGCGTTTACTTTGGCGCGGATGCGCATCCAAATGCGCCTCTTGTCCGCCTCAGGCATCCTCCTTGAATCCTTCCCGAAAAGCCGGTCATGGTCTTTGCTTACTCCCTCTATTAGATATTCCAATTCCTGCTCGAAAAATTTGATTTTTCTTTTCCTTCCTGAGGCATTGCTCCCTGCTGCTTCCTGGGACATTTTCTGTGGTGGTTTGTCTCCTGATTTGCAGTTGAAAGTTGTCTGTAGTGGAGCTCTGGTCAGTGCTGCTTCCACTTTCAGGCTCAGTGTGCAGAATGGGGGAGGAACCTGCCTGCTTCCTGGTTGTAATGTCATCACTGTGCTCGAAATGCGACTTCCCGTTTTTGCGATCTCGCAATTAGCGATTTCGGTAATTGCGAAATCGCAATTTCAACATGGAAAAAGGCTGATTCTGCGATTTATTTTGCGATTTAAGCAAAATCGCAAACGGCAATTGCGGCCGATTGCCATTTGCTTTTTTTGGTCGCATTTTTTCATGAATTCCATTCTGCAAATTCTAAATTGCGATTCGGTAATTCTAGCAATTTAAAATTCTCAGAATTTGAGTTTGATGAATCTGGGGATTAGTAATATGATCAATTATAGAATCATTTTTTGCCTGCCAAGTGTAGGACATTTCTATGCAATATAAGGTTAGGGACTCCTGGTGTGAGGCCAATGTATTAATATTTGTAAACCAGGTAAAAGTCCTGATATATGCTTAGTGGTGATAGTAAAATCTTCACCAAACTCATCACATCAAAACTACAAAAATTATTAGCGAAACGCTTTTGCAAAGACCAACAAGGATTTCATCTAAGGAGTTCTTCAGAACTCATCATTAGATTACAATATTACTCCTTTTTTATCTTGTGTCGTTGTTTCAGCAGCTTTCTCGTGTTCATTATTGGCCCCCCTGGTAGATGCAGAGATGGACTTCAATCTAGTGTAATGGGATTAAATGGGAATGGTTATAGGCAGGTTTGGACTCCAATCTGCACTACTCACTGCGATGAAGGCTTTTTATCATATTCCAAATACTGGCCTTATTATAAACAAATAGTCCAGTGAGTTCTTTTTAGTCGAGAGATGGTGATACAGAGTTGCCCCTTCTCTCCTCTGCTTTTTGTGCTGTTTGTTGGGCCTTTAGTGAGAACACAGTGGTTAAACAATGCAATACCAGGATTACAAATAGGCTTTATCCCTGTGAACATCCAGGTATATGCGGATAACCTTCTGATTATCTCCAGAAATTTCTAGGAGTAAAGGGGCATATTATCAAGGGGGTTTATCTCCGCTTTTTTGGCTTTAAAAGCCAAGAAAGCGGAGATAAAATTATCTCCCTATTACCTAGCTGTCGCTAACACCAGTTAGCGACAGCTAGTAGGAGATAGCGACCATCTTGGGCCCCACTTTACATGTCAGTGATATTTATCACTAATGACATGCAAAGTGGGCGTGCCAAGATGTTAGCGACTGAAAACAGTCGCTAACATCGCTATCTCCTATTACCAACTTTTGGAGATATTCGTACTAAGTGAGAATATCTCCAAAAGCTAACACCTGCCCTGAGCAGTTCTTAGCCATGTTATCCAATGGGAGGTGGATAACATGGCTAAGAGCATTAGCTCGGTAATGCATGAATATCGCGGACTTTTCAGCAATATTCATGCATTGCGACAATATTTATCGCATTTGCGATAAACCTTGGTAATACCAAGGTTTATTTGCGGTAAAAATCGCCTCAGCTCAGCGGTAAATTTTTGTCTCTAACCAAGCAATAGCGATAATTATCGCTATTGCTTGGTAATATGCCCCAATATTTGTTGATTTTCCATACCTTACAGAGTATCTGGAGTTTTTTAGATTACAAGATTAACAACTTCAAAGGTGATGTTATGGTCTGGAGCAGTCACATAACAAACAACAAACCAGGAAGGAAATTGGTACTTGAACATGTAATGTACCTGGGGTTAACAATTCTGGATAAAAGATGTCATTTTTGTCAAGCAAACTATTCAATTAAGTGGTGGAATTAAATAAGTGTTTATTTAGAATCGGTCTCTTCCACTCTCATTGGTTGGGAGAGTTAACTTTCTAAAAAAAATCACCCTCCCCAAATTATAGCTTAAATACATAATTGACATAATATTATTTTGGATTAATTCATTTATATGGGCCAATAAGGTATCATGAGTTTCAAAGAACAAAACATATCCAGCAAACTGGTAGAAGCAGGTATGTTCTGTCCAAACTTCCAACACTATGATTGAGCTGCCAAAATATACTAATTTTAAACAAGTGTGTTTTACCCAAATTCAAATTGATTAGAGCTACGATGTATCCGATGAGACAAGATCTTTGATAAACCATATTCAGCAAAAGAAAACAATAAGAACTCCGCTAAAAGTAATTCTACTTATAGCTCACATATAGTGAAACATTCGGCAATGGCTTCCCTATCCCAAATTTCGTAAATACAAGGCAGTATGGGGAAATATGGAGTCCTTCACTTTCAGAGTCCAAACAGATGGTACTTTGCAGGATAACATTCAACGTTCAGCAAATCTAATTACCCCTCGAAGTAATTTTAAAGATTTTAATAGTCCCAGCGAGGAATATGGAACAACACACCTGTTCCTCATTTATATGCAGATAGCTGTTTTTGGAAAATTTAATCTGAATTGCGTACTGCAAAAAGCAGAACATATTTAACCAATCTGTCGATATTTCGGAGTGAACATAGCATGTGCAAATCCAATTTTGCGATAAACTACATGCAACAAATCTGGATCTTCTGGACACAATAAAGAGGGGGCTGCCCATGTGCATGTGCGTATGTTGCTCTGCGATTTACAGTGTTTGAGCCACATTTAAGAGATTTTGGAAAAGTGTATAAAACAATTGTTGGGGCACTAAAGCAGTACTATTTAGACTCAATATAAAATTAAGGGTTTGTGAAAAAACCACACAATGCCTAGTAATGTTTGCTACAGCAGTGGTGAAAAATAGTTTGGCTCAACTGTGTAGCTAGACTCAAATACATTTTTGTGAAAAAAGGTGTTATACAATTCTGCTTGTGAAAAAATCTATGATTGCTCCTTTGGGCAGGAAATTGAGTCAGTGGATGAAAATGTGGGCATAGATATACACAAATTAGCCCCTCTCTATCCACTGAGCTTGTGTTTCTGCAAAATATTATAACTGATCTCTTATCTTATCTTAAAGATGGCCGCCTGGTAGGAGCTCCTGTTAAGAGCTCCCAGTGCTTGGGATCCCACTCGGGCTTTATCCCTGTTAGCACCCACGGAACCCGATTAAAAGAAACTGGATTGTAACCGGAGCGAACGCTTACCTGATTGACTGAGGTCTGGAGCCTGCAAATCCCCGCGATCACCTTTAATCCGCGTTGGGCTGCTCCTGGACGCTCGTCTTCAGGCACCCCCATCGCTCTGACTGGACTGAACGGCTGGAGCTCCGGGACAGACGGGACCTGATGAGCCGAGACGGAAGAGCGGAGTCCGCCTGAGACCTGCCTGTCGGAGTCTGACGGTTCCACACACGCTGGGGCAGCAGGGGCTGGAGTCCGACTCAAATCAACAGGCTGCTGCGGTTCATTGCTCCTGGACGCTCGTCTTCAGGCACCCCCATCGCTCTGACTGGACTGAACGGCTGGAGCTCCGGGACAGACGGGACCTGATGAGCCGAGACGGAAGAGCGGAGTCCGCCTGAGACCTGCCTGTCGGAGTCTGAGGGTTCCACACACGCTGGGGCAGCAGGGGCTGGAGTCCGACTCAAATCAACAGGCTGCTGCGGTTCATTGCCGGACCTGGGACGGAGGTCGAGGTCGAGCGCTACCCAAGACTTAAGTCTGAGGAGGAGGGCAAAGGCGTGGATGCGGAGCTGAACTGAAGGTAGGCACTGGGAGCCACCCTGCCACGGTGAGTCCCGCAGGGCTGCGGTGGGGCATTGCAGGATCGGGTCGGAGGTCCGGAGCCTGTGCGCCCCCGGCGACCGATCAAGTGCTGCGCATACAAGGGAAGGCAGAGGCTTGGTGTCTGAGCTGCCCCTGTGCCCGGTGGAACGGAACAGCAAGACCCCCTGCAGTGGGGTGCTCACTGGGAACAACAAGCCCCGGCTATGGATACCCGTGGTGCGATCCCTGAGGTTGGCTGTCGGGTCGTGGAGGAGTGGGTGGCTGCATGTGCTGCGCTGCTCGCACGGGAGCCCCCCCACTGATCCTACCTGTGGCTCACGCGAGGGCATTATCGCAGATGGCGAGCCTGGGGTGCACGTGAGCACGGCCACGCCACAACAAAGGAGCCACACGCCGGAGGATTGTTAAGTGCCCCCTCCCCCAGTCCGCGGTGGAGATCACCGGCAGCTACGTCGGGAGTGCATCGAGATGTGGCAGTCCCCCCTCCCTCCCCTCGCACCGCAGCACCGGAGATAGGACACGGACTCAAGAGAGGGACGCGACCGGAGGCTGAGGCGCCGCCGCCACCCAGCGAGGAACGTTTGAAGGGAGTAACAACAACAAGAGCAGTAGATGCGACTGAAGACCGGAGCCTGCCCCCCTCGGCCCTGTTGGATTCAGGGCCACTGCCTGCGCTGCCCTCACGGTAAATAGACTTGGAGCCATGATCTAATCCCTGGAGGTTAATTACACACAATTTACATATATCGGAAGGGTCTGAGTCACGTTATGGATTAAACCACTGCTTCAAAAGTTCTGTTGGCAGACAAAAAAGGCACACAGAGACGTAAGGTATTTATTTCTCTTTCCCGCCTGCTCACTTTTTAAAAATACCTCCTTTGTTCAAAATGGCTGGAGCCATAAACCTGTAACAATAAATCCTCTCCGGTACCTCTGTCCACGAGGCTCCTCAGTTAACTCCCCCACACAGAGATAAGCATTCCACCCAGCGAGCTGGAGCATTGCTGGCTTAGACGGAGAGTGACATTCCTTCCCCTATGTTAAAAGTAACAGCAGCAGACAGAGGACTAATATCTCCTCCTCCACTGCTTGCATGTAGAGGAAGGGAAACTGCTCTTCCAAGCAACAGCAACAAACAGAGGACTACTATCTAACCCAGTTATTTGGCGGCCATTTTTGACTAGTTTCTCTCGGGCGGGGATCATTATCTGAACAGACACTAAGAACCTAGCATATTAGACTAATCTCAACTACCAACTACTGTGCTCAGTTGTGTATTCACACCACCTTGTGAAAGGATGTTTGTTGGTTGTTGGTTTGTTGGTTACTCGGTAATGCACTGCCTCCGATTGCTACCTCATACATGAAAGATTGGCTGCCTCTTATTGCAGTATTATAATTCTACCTATATTTTGAACAGGCTGCCTATTATCGTCTGCCTATTATTGCAGTATTATAATTCTACCTATATTTTAAACAGTGTTAATGCAGATTGCTACCTCATATATGAAACTATTATTCCCCTACCTGTATTTTAAAGTTTTGTAATGCACGGCTTGTGATTGCTACCTCATACATGCCTATTATTGCAGCAGTATAATCCTACCTATATGCTGAACGTTTGCAATGCAGATTGCGACCTCATATATGAATGAATCTCTGCCTATTATTGCAGTATTATAATTCCACCTATATTCTGAACATAATAACGCTCAGAGTACGACCCCATTTATGGTTGGTTACTAACTAATGTCACCTTCGATCCTTTGATTCAGATTTTTGACGCATATACTGTATTGTGTACATTTTCGTTTATTGTAAACTTGCACATTTCTCACTTTTCTTCACTGTCAATGTACTAGCACTATCTCAAATTGTTCTGGTGAATAACTAGTATTATTATTGCTCATTATGCACCGTTTGACACCACTCATACTTTTATATTCTTGTATATTTCGCTACATTATTTAAGCTGGACCATCCGCTACCTCATATTTCGCTACATTATTTAAGCTGTACCATCCGCTACCTCATATTTCTTCACTCATTAGTGTACACTGTGTGTCGCACTATCATCTACCCTCCCACACCCACCTCACCGCCACACTCACCTACACATATAACGCCATCCTAGCATGGAGCCCATCGGCAGGCACACATTTAAAATCAACTACCCACCCGCACTCACCAAAAAAGCCGCTAAACGCTTTAAACACAACTTCCTGAGGTCTCACCCTGAAATCCCCTTTGTCGACACCTACTTCTCACCAGTCAATGGATCCCTTAACATCGATATCATCTTCCACACCTCTCGCAGAACTCAATGGAGAAAAATGTTCCTCACACTGCTCACTGTCTCCACCACCAGGAAATCTGCTCACTGCTTCACTCTCTCCATCACACCCTCCCAACTCTTCCTAGGCAGAACCACTATTACTATCTACAATAACGGGATTGTCCTAATTCAATCCACAGACAGGAACCTGGAACTACTAGACAACCTGTTCCCCACTTTCAAAGAGAACCTCTCCAACCATCGGACCCCCACTCACATCCCCGCCAGTATTATCACACTAGACCTCACAGCCCCCACCGACAACTCTTCTTACCTAGCTCAGCACCAGAACGACATACACCTCACCTCCTCCCCCAACACAACAGCCACTCACCCACCTGCAGCAACCACCCCACACTCCGCAATCACAGACATAAATAACCTCCCATCACACATCAGCCGACCCCACACTCCCACCCCGGTGACACCCACTCATTATACTCCCACCCATCCTCTCCCCCCTGACATCATAGACCCCGCCCACAACCCCTCTAACCTAGTTCAGCACCAGATCGACACACATAGCGACAAATCCCACACCCTGTCCCCCCCTCTCTCAGCCCCCACTTCCACACGCTAACTAACCATACAGAGCACACCACATCTACTACCGTATCCCCTCAGCCCCACGACAGGACCATCTCCAAACTCAACTCCCCCCCCACTCTCAGCCCTCACTTCCCTTCAGGCTCCCCTTTCACCACCATCATACACTCCACTTCCACCCCGCTCTCTCCGCCTGCCATGAATCCCCGCCTCCACGCCCCCAATCTCCTTCATACTTCATCCACTCCCATCGCCCCCCTACCCTCTCTCCCTAACACCAACCCGCACGACGACAACACGGAGCCCTGCATCAACACTAACCCTCCCTCCCACCCGCACGCTAAGGCCCAGGTCAGCCACCCAACCATGACTTCCACCCCCAGCACTAATACTCACCCCACGCTAGACAAGATTATGTCCTTCCTCCTACAACTCAAAGAAGAAATTCACACCATCAAGGAAGACATGCACATCATCAAAGAGCTGATCACCACACCCCCTAGACTCGCCTCACCCACCACCATCTCCCCTCTCAACATGCTCCCCTCCCGTCCAGACGACGCTCCTAAGCCATGTCCCACGCACCGGACCGCGATCCATGCCCACAATCGCAACAAGCACAACCGCCACACTCACTGGACCGCGATCCCCGCCCACAATCGCAACAACCGCCCCCTTCGTACATGCAACCCCCACTCGGACCTCAACACTCTCTCCCTCCTCCGCTCCTACGACCAAGCTCCCCTAAACCTCACAACGGCTCCGCACCTCCCCATCCCCACAATACACTCAAACCCCCGTAGATCCTCCACTCTCAACAACAGAATATCCGTCCCTAATAACCTTAGAAAAGTCCCCCTCTCTCTAGCACCCTCTTCCTCTCCAGACACACCCCGTCTCAAATGCACTCTCATAAACTGCAGATCGGCTTCTAAACACTCCGCCGTCATCGCTGATCTCATCCTCAGATTGGACCTTGACCTAATCATCCTGACTGAAACCTGGTTAACCGAATCCTCTACACCTATAATGGACATTCTGGTCCCCCCTAACTACCACATCATTAGGCTTGACAGGTCTGGCAAGATTGGTGGCGGAATCGCATGCATATACAGGAACAGCCTTTCTGTTCTGAAAGTCCCCATGCCGTCCCTACCCTCTCCAACTTCCTACGAATACATCTGCCCCGATATCATCAGTGATGGCAAACCGATTTGCTCTCTCCATAGCATTTACCACCCTCCCAGAGACCACCTCACCTTCGCCCAGCAAATGATTGACCTGATTTCAACCAACGCAGGACGACAGCTCACCCAAATATACCTGGGCGACTTCAACCTCCATTGGAACGATCTTAACGATGCGATGGTAAATAGTCTTAAAAGCTTCCTCAGCGCCCTGGACCTCACACAATTATGCAACAGCCCGACCCACGTGAAAGGCTCCATCCTCGACCTCATCATCGCCAAAGAGGGCGCTATTCAACTTGAGGCTATTCAACCCTGTGACTGGTCAGACCATCATATTGTTACATTTCACATCAATGAAAAAGTCAAACTCAACTCTGTTCAACCCACCAGACCTAAAGTCTGGAAAAGAGACCTGAAAAGACTCAACCCATTATCCTTACCTCAGAACAGTCGCGACCTCCTACTCCCCCCTACTGGCGTTACAGATGTCCAATCTCTGACTGACCACTATCTTAGTGCAGTGACCTCAATAATTGATGAGGCTGCTCCCATGCAGCTAAAAAGAGTCCCCGCTAAAATCTCCAAACCATGGTACGACGGGAGTCTCAATGAAGATAGACGAGCCATGAGACTGGCAGAGTGCACCTGGAGGACAGCTCCCTCTGCACTACACCTAAAAACCCTGAAGACAAAGAGAAACGCCTACTTCAGGAAAATAAAGCGCTCGAAAGCAAACTTCTTCAGCCTCCAGCTTGACCAAGCAATAAACCGCCCTAGAAAACTGTTTGAGTTAATCAGAACACAAGCCAAGGAACAACCCCAACCTCTCAGTACCTTGCACGAAGCACCCTCATGTGATGACTTCGCCACTTTCTTTACCCAAAAAACTGACAACATAAAGAATGACCTCCGCGCGGACGCAAGACTCCACAGCACTCTCAATTGCATAACACCCACCGAACCTAAAAACAATGCAACTTGGTCAACCTTTGAAACCTACTCCGAAGAAGAAATAGGCAAACTGCTCAGCACCTTGAAACCTTCCAATCACCTCTCGGATCCCCTCCCTGCCAACGCTGTCAAAGATTTCATCCCACTGCTCCTTCCCCTCTGGACTAAAATCATCAACAGCTCGCTCCAAGAAGGAACTTTCCCTGACTCCCTCAAAATTGGACAAGTCACACCTTTGCTAAAGAAACCTACTGCCGACCCATCCGACTTAAACAACTACCGTCCCATTACCAATATTCCCACTCTCGCCAAATTACTGGAAAAATGCGCTCAACTACAACTGACTAAACATATCGACCAGTTTGATCTCCTCAACCCGCATCAATCAGGTTTCCGTGCAGGACACAGCACTGAATCAGCTATGACGCACATAATTGACGACGCCCTTCAAATTCTAGATCAAGGTGATACCTGCCTCCTCATCCTGCTTGATCTCTCTTCAGCATTCGACACTGTCAAACACGAGAAGTTACTCGAGCTTCTGAGCACAAGAATGGGCCTTTCTGGGACTGTTCTCAAGTGGTTCACCTCCTTTTTACACAACAGGTCGCAGAAATTCAAGAGTAACAACCGGATGTCCTCTCCAATACCCGTATCGTTAGGCGTCCCACAAGGATCTTCCCTATCACCAACCCTGTTCAACCTAGTTATGGAACCTTTCACCACCCTGCTCCAAGCATCCAATGTACTCTTTCACATGTACGCAGATGACACCCAACTATATCTCAAATTACAATCCCCCAACGACATTTTACTACTGAACTCTACGATCAGAAGCACCCAAGCCTGGCTTGCTGATAATCATCTCAAACTCAATGCTCTGAAAACAGAATTCCTGCTGATCTCACCCCCGGCGAAGATCCCCATCACGCAAACCTGGCTTAAACAGTTAACTGCACTCAATGTCCAACCCATCCTAGTGGACTCAGCGAAATCTTTAGGCATAACCCTCGACTCCAACCTTAACATGCAACATCATATCAGCAAGGCTACTAAGGGAGCGAACTTCCAAATCAATACACTGAGGAAGCTTAAACCCTTCCTGCCAGCCAAAGACTTCCAAACTGCAGTACAAGCTCTAGTTATCCCTCGAATTGAATACGGCAGCACCGCCCTTTGCGGTCTCCCGTTAACCAGCACTGCACCCCTAAGAGCCTCTCTAAACGCTGCAGCCAGACTCATCACTGGATCAAAAAAACACTCACACATCACCCCTGATCTGAAAACACTGGACTGGCTGCCTTTTGAAGCCAGAATACATCTGAAAATCGCCTGCATGACACACAAGGCTCTACACCTGAGCTCTCCCAGATACCTCACTCAGAAGCTGTCAATCTCTGGCGGCTCTAGAATCACTAGAGGCACAGACAATCTTCTGCTAAAACCTCGAAGATTCCGGAAGGTAAAAACATATAAACGCTCTTTCTCAGGAATGGCACCCAGGATCTGGAACTCACTCCCCCCTGAAACCAGGCTCATCTCCTCCTTCACTCTTTTTAAGAAAGAAGTAAAAGCCATTTTTATGGCCAAATACACTTGACCGATTAGCGTGGTTTTCGGACGACCCTACTCCGACCTGTATTACTTTGCTCGAACTCTATGCATGTATGAACATGTATGATTATGTATTTCACCTGAATTATTGTTGCTACTACCATCTACGCACACATTTAAATCGCTGTTCGAACTTTATGACTATGTATCTCACCTGTATTACCGATGCTACTGACTATCTATGCACACATTTAACTGTTATATTTGTATTATATTTGTATTATTGATGTGTTGTTCTACCTATGTGTAACCCCAATCTCTTGCTGGCATTCCCAGCCGTGTAAAGCGCTCTGATATCTGCAAAGATCCTGTTCGCGCTATATAAAACTTTCAAATAAATAAATAAATAATCTGCTATTCTTTTTCTTTGTCCATTTCTTTGGGGTAGAGGAACCGGCTAACTGATTATTCCACCAATATTTGAAGAGTGATTATATATATAATTTCTTCATGGACTATGTTCTGAAAATGTTTATTTGCTTTCCCATAGACCTCAGGGATGATCACCTTTGGGTTGCGACCTAAAGAAGGGCTTGTTTTTTCTAAATTTGCTACCTGTGTCCGATAGGAGGGTTAAAAAAAATAACTTCATAATTAATGAATGTCTTACCTGTGGAATAATGAGTTGATGTTATTATTTATGTTAGGGAAGCATAAGATCTGCTTATGTGCCAGATTCTAAAGTATATAAGAAAGTGATGGGTGGAATGCGGAAGCTTGTTTCCGGTCCAGGGAAGGCATGGCTTGGCAGTTCAGGCTGGACTGTTCACATGAGGCACAGGGTCAGACTGATTTGCATATGGCAATGTCTGAACTGGGGTGGTGTGTAGTGCAAAAAAACGATGGATTCGGGTCCAGATCTCTGTACTGGGGTGAATGTATGACATTGTTCTGCATTCTGTCCATCAAATGTGTTTTTTTAATTAATCTCAGTCACTGGTAATTACTCAGGGCTGCATCCCAGTCCATCATTATTTTGAACACTGTGCTACCTCAGTTTGGAGCCCACCATATACAAATCAATATTGACCCTGCTCCAGCGAGAACAGTTCAGCCCAAGCTACAAGGCCAGTTATGTGACATCAGATGCGATCAAACAATAGAAAATGGAAGGAAAGCCTCTATATGATAGCCAGCTGACAGTGACCACGACATATGATCTCCAACAATAGAGCAAACAGAACATCACAGGGCAATCAACTTTAGGAGCATTCCAATTCAGATATTGTGGATATAACATACATCACCCTCTGATCAACAGTGTCAGTCATGTCAATTTTAGGCTCAAGGTCAAAAAAGCGTATCCAGGGACCCAACACTTTCCGAAATTTATGAATATAGCCCCTGCTCTTATACGTGACGTGTTCGCCAGCCATGTACATATCCGCCTGCCTTCCATTCATGCAGCAAGGTGACCTTCCCCTCCACCCCCCTTAGAACTTGGACACATCTCTCTTTGCTAATATTAAACTCAAATAACAGAAGAAAGGTTGAGCCCACAGGGCACCCATCTCCATTGCTCCAATGGAATACCCAGAAGGATATATGTGGGGTCAAGTGAGACATCTATCTCCAAGATAGCCTGGAGTTCGTGGTTAACCTCAGTCCATAAGCCTGAATCATGGAACAACTCCACTGTGTGTGCCAAAAGTCTCCCCCATGGATCTCAATCACTCCAGGGATGACACCCTCCCAATCCTATGCAGCCTGGCATGGTCGTAGTAGATCCAGTAAAGCACAATAAACTGTATGAGACATAGGCATGACTTTATTGCTATTTACCTGGGGTCATCAAGGCTGCTAACCAGTCACTGTTGTCATTCTCCCCAACGTCAGTCACCCACCTCTCTTGCAGTGCACCGAAAGTATCAGAAATATTATTATTGAGGGATTTATGAGTATGAGAGGCAGCCTTGGTCCCAAAATCCTCCATAAGCAGTTCAGCCTTGAGGGGAGTACACTCAGGTATGTTAGTCACATGTAGCCCCTCTGCCATCCATGCATGGCAAAGTTGTGCATATTTCAAATATTGATTCTGATGAAGGTAGCATTGTAGGAATCTGGCTCTTTAAAAGTAAGGTATAGTGTGCACACTGTTCAGGGGATCCTCAGAGGTACAGCAGAGGCTAAATTAGATAATCAATTACAGCTCTTTTTGTGGTAGTGTGGACGAGCAGTAAGGCTTATCAGGCAGGAGGGTATGGTAAGCATTTATTGTATTCACTCAATCAAGGACTGATTACATTCACTCAGCGACAGAATCCAGACCAATTAGGTAAGTATATAAAAGGTATACTTATGTTTTATTTCTAGATCCAAGCATGACTTTTGACAGGTAAATAAAATATACTTTCAAATGGAAAACTTTACAAGGAAATGAAGTTGTAGATGAAATTGCACCATTACACATTTGTATTGGCTTTTGAAACAGTTTAAATTACATAGAAATTACTTTTGAATACTTTTAGATTACTGTTGGATTATATCAACTACTTTTGGTGATTTGCCAAGATATCACACTGTGGATCCTACAATACAAAGGTAAGTAAGGCACTTTTTGGATTAAAGCACAGTTACTTTTCTTTCAGACAAAAGACAGGTCAGCATGACATTTATAGGAATAAAAACTTGGAACACTGCTTCCTATGGGAAAAAGAGTGTTAATGGTTTACAGGTAAGTAAAATACTTGCAATGATGACTTTTGGGGGTTTAGGACCAAGGTTCCCCAAGGTCTAGTTAAGCATGCAACTTGCACCACCAGAGGCACTGGGGCAGCTGGCTGCAGAGTGCAGGGGCCCAATGTTAGTCAATGGGCTAGGAGGCACCTCAGTTGGGAGCAGCTCACGGGCATGCCACTTGGGCTTGGGAGACAAAGTCCTAGGGTTAAGTTCAAGGCAAACAGGGTCCCAGGTCAACACCTAGTCCACACCACCAGCGGCACAGGGGAGGCTGGGTGCAGGGTGCTTAGAAGGGGTCAAAAGCCCAATGCAATCTTATTGAAATTGAGGGTTTTGGATTTTGGCTGCAGGCTTTGTCCAGGAATTCTTCAGTGAGGAACCTACAGCAGGGCAGGTAAGTTGGAGGGCTTGAGGATGGTGGTGCACCTCAGGTCCTCTTCTCTAGGACGCAGGGCAGGCGAATGCAGGTCTCTGTGTCGAGGCTCCAGCAGATGTTGGGGAGTCCAGAGTTCTAATTGTGCTGCAGAAAGCAGCACGCATGGAAGAGGAACTACTTAAGGAGAATTGAAAACATTTATCCTTGTTACTCCTGCTTTGAGGAGGCATAAGGTTTTGGCGCTGCCTTAGGTTTATGTGATTTTGTAAATAAGGGGCAGCATCAGAATCGATGGATGTTGCCTGGGAACACTCACCACAATGCCCATGGACACCTCCTTGACGGAGAACAAGGCAACTCAGTGATTTGCGCTGCCTTCCTTTACTTCATATCTACGAGTAAGTAAGTAAACATGTTATTGCACAATTATTTAAAATCATTGCAATGTGCACATACAGAAAATGACAGTTTAAGTATAAAAAAAGAGGTATTCCAGTCTGTTAAAAAAGATCAGTAAAGTTAATGGATTGGATTAAAGGAAGGTGAAGCTGAAAAGCCAAGGAAATGTCACTTAGGAGGGTTAAAATTCAGACTTGCTTGGATGATAGAGTCGAGGAATTAATTTCTATGATGAATTTTACAAAACGAGTCGCCAATTGTGGCGAGTCCCCCCTCAAACATGCCTCAAGCGCTTCTTGACAAGTCCTGATGCAGAGAGAAAGCCAAATTGGCCTCAGCCAAAATATTCTTTGCGCCCGGAGGTGATGGCAAATGCACAGAATGTGGATTCGGCTTTCATCTCCCTGGCTACAGAAACGGCACTGAGAGGAGGCTTCTTTCTTGTATCCTTGGCCAAACTTATATGCCTTCAACGGAATTAAGCCGAAACGGAATCTCATTAATTGATGTTTAATATATGGCTTTATTGCTGATGCGAGATAAGATGGTAATATTTTCGGGGCATATAGTTTGGCAGCCCAGGAGCCGTGTAAAAGCTGGAGAACCTGTTGCATATCTGATTGATTTGATAGAATTTTGGCTTGCTTGGTTAAAAGCTTCGATTTCATTTCATCGGGCAGGGAAGAGGACCATATATCCCCCGCTTCAAGGGAATTAAGGCAAAATGACAAATACTTATTCCATGATGTAGTTGGGTTGCTAAGCAGGAGCCAAATGCAGTTTTTCAGCATATGGGAGTTAGCTTGTTTCGCTTTCAGACAGTATGAGATGAATCTTGCTCCCATAATCCAGCGCATAGAGAATAAGGAAAATTCTTTCCGGATTTGGGCATGGGAAGTCGAATTTGGCAGTCGAAAGACCCGGCGATAGCATGATGATTGTGCTCTATCTAGCCAGTTGTTCATTTTGTCTTTGAAGATTATCGCGCCAAAGGAGATTGTAGGCAGGAATTTTGCATTTATTAGTTTTATCAAAGGGACAAAATCTTGGGAATGCAGAGCGCTCTTCGTTCTCATAAAGGCCCCCTCTAAGCTGCGAGCCACTGCCTGCATCTCTGTTGTATGCACCGAACATCTCCCTTTATGGTCAATCCAGACGCCCAGATATTTGTATGCAGCAACAGTCTCCAGTGGTTTCCCTTCTATAAACCACATGGTCTTTTTTTCATTCGCAGGTGAAATTGCCATCGTTTTGGTTTTACTAACGTTTATCTCTAGCATATTATTTTTGCAATACTGGGCGAGGGAATTGAGCAGTCTTTGGAGCCCCACACAGGGTGGCTTTGCGTTGCCTCATAATATGATTGAGAGGCCTGCACCACTGGAATGTCACTAAAAGTGATGCTCTAGCAGTTCAGGCCTTTTGTAAATGAGCTCCTTGAACATTTGTGGACTTGGTTCAAAGCAACATTATTCAGTCTCTAGACTGAGAAGGTGGGGTTTGATTTAGGTGTGTTTTTTTGGTGTTTGAGAGCAATCTTGGGATACCTTACTAAACACCATCCAAAGAACAGGTCATGCCCTCCAATATCAGCCCGACAGAATGGACCTGCAATAGACACTGCTTAACACCTCATCCCTCTTTATAGGAGGGATTACCGAAAACCTGAGGAACGTAAATTCCTTTATCAGCCGAGCCCAACATGAGCCAAATTGTCATGTAGTTGTGGAACCATTGTTGACAAGCTATCCTCACTACCCTCAATCTTGTCCACCCTGCTTGAGGGCTTACATAAAAAACCAGAGGACAAAAATACTGTCACACTACAAATAGAAATATTTAAGAAGCCAATTGCAAAGCAAGCAGTTGCAAAAAGCCTAATCCTTTCAACAGCAGGAAGTCATTCAGGGGAGACCATAATACCCCCCAACACACACGCAAAGCCAAAAAATCACAGCTCAAAACGCCAAACAAAGATGCCAACTTTAGAGGAAAGGCCAAAAAAAGGCCAACATCAGTCATGCAGCGGTATACCCCCTCTTTGACATTAAACAACAGGTTCAGGCAACAACACAACTTGAAAAACCAACCAGTCAACTGACATCCTTGGACCCACAACTCGTTCGGCCGGCCAATTACAATTAGCACCCAGCAGGGCCGCTACGGACATACCAGGCAGCTTAACTTACCAAAATTACATAGCCATCCCCTACCTGATCTACCTATGTCAGATGTAAGTGAGCTACTTGCAAAACAGGAATGAAAACAGGCGAGAACTCAAAACAAATACCAGATGGGCCATGGGGCTCACATACAAGACAAAGCTAGATCCAACACAGCTCCAACACAAGCACAGACAATCCATATCAGCACAACCACAGCCGGGACCTTTATACCTAATCCCGTGGACTCTCTTACACTAAGGGAAACTAAAAGGGAAAACATAATGGAAAATCCAGTCTTGGCAATGGCACAGAAAATGTAAATCAGCACATTTATAAAGACAGCATCCAATTTGGTCCCTTGCCTCACGCAACATCAAAAAGATCCAATAACTTCAGAACTGGGTACAGAAGGCTCCCCTGGTTACTGCCGCCCGGAAAGTTTAGGGCCTGATAACTATCACAGGAATATCCAGCAATATCTCTGCCCTCCGGTTGGACTGATGCTCGGGGGCAGCCCCTCAAAGCAACCTTTGCCTGGAAGCCAACACAATCCAGCACTTTACTCTTCACTCCAGAGTTTAACTCGAAAGGGAACTGTGACACTCTGAACAGAGGGAATATCCTCCAATTATTGGCTACCATACCAACCTTAAGAGACATCAGCACAACTAATATCCTTTCCATGGAATTTACAAGGGTTGATGTGGCACTGGGCAGGGAATCTTTCAAGGTCACCTGGACTTCAATCCAAATAGCAAATAAAGTAATAAATGAATGGGAAATCTTTAAAGCATGGGGCATATGTATTTCACCCTACCTTAAGTCCAGATACCACCCCCCACTACTTTCTACTAGGCAGCAGAAAACCACGAACAGCGCAGAAAATACATCCTCTGTGCTCAGGAAAGCAATAGGCCAGTCTTCCCAAAGGGAGCAGGCACACAGTGTTCGAACTGGTCAAACACAGCTCCTTTCCATGTACCCCGAGACCCAGAAGATCCTTAGAACTGTTAACAGAAACAAGATTACACAATGACAAAACCACCCAATGCAAAAGGTGGCCCCAACAGGGCTAAACAATTCTTAGATTATGCTCATGGAACATCAATGGACTAAACAGCAAGGCAGCCGATCCTGAGTTTATAACATACCTCAAATCCATTAATGTTGTCCTATTGCAGAAAACGTGGGCGACAGACCCATTCCACCTACAAGGATTCATCTGCTTCCACACTCCATCTCTCAGGAAATCACAATATGGACATCTCTCAGGCAGTCTAGCAACTTGCATCTCAATAACAACAATTGTTACCGCAAGGGAAATTCCACCTCCCTTACCATCAGTAAACGCTATTAATCTAGTTATGAACCTCAAAGGTTTAAAGGAGGAGGTGTTAATAGCCAACACATACATGAACCCAAAACAGAAAAATCAGGAATCTAAACACCTAGCGGACCTTCTCCTTTCAATCATAAGCTCGCAGAACACCTCCAACTTTATTCTCTCTGGGACCTAAACCAACAAATCCTGGCTAATCAGAAAACGAGGATGTACAAGCTCAATAGCTCTACTAGAACATACCAGCCCAAACTAGAAGCAAACTTGTCGGAGCAAACAAGACGGGCAGGAAATTATTGGAAAATCTGGAGCACACAAATTGAAGGGCACTGAATTGAAGATTTCAGGAAGACTCACCAAGGCTGCATCATATTACTCGGAAACTGCAAATTCTACTTTAGACCATACCCTGGTCTCCCTCTCGCTCTTCCATCATGTAACAGGATTCCGCCTAGGTGATAAATGGGATAGCGACCATTGACCCCAGGAAGTTTCACTCCAAATAATTCCACATAATTTCATACTCAACATAATTGACAGGCATGCATGCCACAAAATAAACTTAAAATGAAAATGAATCAAGTTGTCACTAGAAAATTCTGGATAGGTTCTCTGGGGAGCAAAGATAATCTTACAGCATCAAATCGATCCCACCGACAATCCAATTAGCAAATGAGAAACTTTAATTGCCAATCTCTCAAATTCCTTTTTAGCTATTGCCAGATACATGCCATCGAACACGCCTAGGGACAATGGAAGGGGCCCTAGTGCACAGCGGACTGAATTTCAACTGTTAAAAAAATCCACAAAGAAATTACTCAGATCACTGAGGCACCATCCTGGAGACCAGAAACTAAACCAAATATTATGTCAATAGAAACGCAGAATCAAAAAACATAAATGGGACATCAACAGGTTCAATGAAAATGCGTTTGTGGTAAAACTTTACCATGACTCCAAAGCAAACAACAGGTCACGCTTTTGGTTCCACCATCAATAAAGCACTTCACCCAGCCCATGCAGGGTTATCATCACAAATTACAGAGGAGACCTGGACAAACTTTTTGGAATCCCACTTCAACCAGCAATTGCCTTGATCAAAGTCTAACTCAGACCTCCAACCGACACGCCTCACTCTAATCGAATGGAACCTGGAGGAAGCGGATAATCGAATCTGCGCAACAATAAATAAGAAGCAAGTCTCAAAAGGAAGGATGGAAGGGGCCCAGGGCATAAATTCCAACAGCCCTTTTTAAGCAAGATGCAGAGTTCTGGCCAGGCATCCTGGTCTCCCTCTTCCAAAGTGTTAGAAAGTTTGGGCATCTACCAGCCTCCTGGAATGGTTCTATAATTTCCCCAATTTATAAGTCAGGCGACAAAACCACCCGCACACAACTATCGGTTGATGGCACTACTAGACACCGAGGTAAAATACTTTGCCCTTACTCTACTGACAGATCTTCAGGACTGGGCTAAGGAGAAGGAAATAATCCCCCCAAATCAAACTGGGTTTTGCAAAGACACAGGTACCTCAACTAACATAGTAACTATGTCGTTGCTCATCGACAAGGTAATATAAAAAAAACAGGCGATCCAATTCTGTTTCATTTTAAGGCAGCCTTTGACAATATTGACCGAGGAAGACTGTGGAGGAAACTGGCAAAATGGGGGATGTCAGCACTCTTGAACCTTCTAATACACCTCCACACTGACACATGGGTGCAGGGCAAACTTGGCAATGGCACACATCTTATGAGATGCATGCCAACTACCAAGGGGGCTCAAACAGGGTTGTGTGCTAGAGCCAACCCTGTTTAACCTGTACATGGCAGACATGACATCAATTGTAAGCACATGCAATGCCTGTGCCCCCCAACTCGGTGCCAAAGCCATCTCCTGCCTCTTATATGCCAACAATGTGGTCCTGGCAAGCCATACCCAGGTGGGAATGCAATGCTGAATCAACACAACGCAAGAGTAAGCATCAGAAAACCACCTAGAAGTGAACCATGAAAAAACAAAAACCCTGACAATTAAAAACGGCAAACAATGGTCCCACAGTTGGTACCTGCATAAAACGCCAATTTTGAACACCCCAGCTTACAAATACCTAGGGTTAATTATCAACAAAGGAGGTCAATTTGCCAGTTAACTCGAGACAATCAGAAGGAAGTGGATGGCAATAGCAACAACATTAAGGCAGTTAAAAACAAAACTAACAGGCCCTATCATTTCTCCCCACCATCGGGTAGCACAAACCAAAATTATACCTACCAGCACTTAGGCCAGCGAAGCCCTGAGGGGTAGGGACTCCAAAACTTTGGATACCACAATGGCCAGGGCCTACAGAGTCTTGTTTAACATTCCAACTTATGCCTCACCCTCCCAGATCCGGTTAGAGTTCGGTCTAACAAAACAACTTTTGGCAAGGCAAGGCTCTTGTATAATCTGCTGGCACAAAACTACTTACTCACCCTCAAATACATTGAATCAGCAGCTTTGTCAAGAACGCTGGTATACATCAACTTCGCCGGCCAGACAATAATTAAAGGACTCCCTGATGACCACCGGTTTAACTGACCTTTGGGAAATGCAAACCACCCAAACAGCGTTCAAGCAAGTAGTCAAAAAGGCAATAAAGAAACTCTCTCTTGTCGAAGACAAGGCCCCTTTTGCCCAAAGAAGCCATGCGTGGATGACAATGAATGGTTACAAATCACTAGGTACACAGGCATACTTCAGCCTGGGGTACTCTGGGAAGACGAAAGAAAAGTACTTAAAATATAGGTTTGGATTCCTGACAGCACTTTTACACCTTCCACTGATGGAGCAAGGATTCGCATGTGAAGCGACGTGCTCGTACTGATGAACCTCGAATAACATATAACAAGATAACCAACATGTTTGTCTTACCAATTTACCCTTTCTTCATCTATATTGGGAAACCGAGTGAAGCTTGCTTATGTGTTTTCTAATCCTAATACGCTTGCATCTAAAATGACTGCTGCTACGCGGGAATTTCTACTTCGCATGCATCTGTCATAACCACGTGACATGACGTACTCGCAGCTTTGGAGGGATCCCTTTCGCATCTGCGCACTAGTGATAAAATGGCTGTTCTGTGTTCTTACATGCAAGAAGCTTGCATTGCTGCTTTCGCTAAGCTGTTCGTTCTGCTTAATCCTAATGCTATAGTTTATATTACAGTAATGGGTATAGAGTAGAAATTCATGGTATACAGAGTAATCATTTATTATTGTGTTCTAAATTGTTTCCTGTTACTTTTCATGTATCGTACTCTTTGGGCCTGGGAGGTGCTTACTACTCCGATTTGGAAGTCCATTCTG
Organism: Lissotriton vulgaris; assembly: GCF_964263255.1. NCBI lineage: Eukaryota > Metazoa > Chordata > Amphibia > Caudata > Salamandridae > Lissotriton > Lissotriton vulgaris. The sequence goes on from NC_141696.1 coordinate 895,229,640, forward strand.
CGCATGTCACCTTGCGGAGGAAAATTAACTCTGCAGTATTGGAACCCAGCCAGATGGCAGCAACAGCCAAGATGGGCCTGGATAACCCGACCTGCGACCCAGCTAGAGGGAGCTGAACTGTACTGAAATTTGTTACAATTGTATTCAATGTTATATTCACCATTGTTAACCAAAAGGCTTATGTCATGAGAACCTGGAATTTAAGGGGCGTAAACGGAATTTGAATAAGGAGTCTGAGAAAGTCTAAAATTTAGGTGGTGTGATGACCTGTCCTCCTCCTTTTGTCCAATCAAAATTGGGGATCCTTACACTTGCAACATTGGGGGGTGGTACATTGACCTGAATAACAGTATAATTAGCGTAAGTTTAGCTAGAGAAATTGTCCGACTTGTCTGATTAGCTGACCTGTCACTGACCCAACGCACTCAATAGGTGACTGAAAGCAGAGAGCTGCGCAGCACTCTGTTGGGAGGTTCGAGAACCAAATCGGGGTTCAAGGGAAGTGAAAGTGCTGGCGAAGCACTTTGCTGATAAAAGTTATAACACAATCGGGGTTTTGGAAGATTCCTTGCAGAGAGGGAGTAGCGCAGGCGTTGCAACCGAAACTGCGGGTGCTGGTCTTAACCTTCGGTGGTCCGGTCCTGATCCAAATTCTGGGTTTATCCTGTCCTGATTGTCCATGAGCTGCACCTGCTCGCATACTGGCACTGAAGTCTTTGGGGTTTCTCCTGTCCTTTCCAACTGACCCGTGGCCAGGGTTGGTCTTCACACTGTTCTAGGTAAATATAAATCTGTGTGGGTAATTGTCTTTCTAAATTGCGTCCTTTTCTTTACCCTCCCTGAAATTTACTAAACTTTTATTACATATGTTCTTTTTTTCCCTGTCCCTTGGTAAATGAGATTTTCATGTATTACTGACTATTAGCGTGTTCCAATTTTTCCCACCTTTAGTAAATGCTAAAGTGTTTTTATAATAAGTATATGTTCCTTTTTTCTCACCCTCCCTTTAATGAGATAAGCTGAATCTATGGAAGTTTCCAATTTTTACCTTCCCTATAGTTTATTGTGAACAAAATCTGAATAATCGAATTGCATAAGTTGTGTTCTCCTTTTCAAACTGCGAATGAATTGCGAAAGTTTTTTGGTTTAGTATGTTCCCTTTCTTTACCCTCCTTTAATCAAGTTGTGAAAGACTGTTTTCTAAAATTAGCATGTTCCTTGTTTTTACCTTCCTTTATTTCAACGCTTCTAAATGGTTGGCATAATCTGCCTTATTCATAGCTATACACTGTTTTTGATTTTGGTTATTGATAGTCTAATAGCGTTTAACTTATGGCTCATGACATATGAGGATGATGATTAGATAAAGAGTTTGAACAACAACAATAGAAGGGGGCTCCCCGTAGGGTTTCTAAGAGATATGAAGGCAGGCCAAGGGGGAGAAAACAACCGTATAAAGAAAAATAGAAGGTACCCTGCCAATTATTTATAAAGGCCCCAGCTAGAGGATCCTACTATGATAAAAAGAGGGGGTGGTTAACTCAGGGGCTGAGGTTGCACAGGACAGAAGCTAGGTCATTCCAAACAGATTCAACAACATGTTGTGAAAAAATACATATTTTTTTATTATTTTTCTCTTCTTAAATATATTCAAATAACATACATGTATAAATTTATATATTAACTGATATTTCACAAAACTCAGAGACAAAATTTCCTTTCATGATTAAGATCTGCCCACACTTAACACAAACTACCACACTCATTCACACCGGGATTTTTCTAACTACAGGGGAAGCATTCAACTCTCATATGTCCATTTCTCTAGTCCTGGCGCAGACAACAGTAGGTCTTAATTTAGTTGTCTAAAGCGGGGAGTTCAACCAGGAAGATGGTATTGATACGGATCCTGGTGTACTTGGAGAGGATTGCCGTATTCCTCACCCTCCCTTTAATGAGATAAGCTGAATCTATGGAAGTTTCCAATTTTTACCTTCCCTATAGTTTATTGTGAACAAAATCTGAATAATCGAATTGCATAAGTTGTGTTCTCCTTTTCAAACTGCGAATGAATTGCGAAAGTTTTTTGGTTTAGTATGTTCCCTTTCTTTACCCTCCTTTAATCAAGTTGTGAAAGACTGTTTTCTAAAATTAGCATGTTCCTTGTTTTTACCTTCCTTTATTTCAACGCTTCTAAATGGTTGGCATAATCTGCCTTATTCATAGCTATACACTGTTTTTGATTTTGGTTATTGATAGTCTAATAGCGTTTAACTTATGGCTCATGACATATGAGGATGATGATTAGATAAAGAGTTTGAATCCTACCCTGAGTCTGTGGTTATTATATGTTATGATGTTTTGAGTGCCTTTTCCCTTAACTCAAATCCCTGATCCATCGTGTTTAGGTATCTAGTGACAAGATTAGTAGGATACGGGTATAAGAATAAGAGATAAAATCACAATATACTGGTAGTAGAGTGTGAGTTACCTAAATAAATGTTGAGGTATACGATTTGGAATTATGGGCCCAGGTGAGTATGTGTACAATTTCTAGTTGGGTGACCTACGCGCTCTATTTCCACCATGGATAAGGGGGACATTTGCTAACACTTGTCAGCTATGCTGCAACAGTATTGAGGATATGGCACATTTTTTCTGCTCCTGCCCCAATTAAAAGATAAAAGTTTATGCCTACTCAAACCGCAATTTGATCTTTGATGCATCCTTACCTGGAGACAGGCTTTGATTGCATCTTTCAACTCCAAGGACCCGCAGCTAATTAGGAAACTAGTGAAATTCCTGACACTAGTAGAAGTTAAGCTGGGAAGAGTTACACCCCTCTCTACTGTCCAAACAGTTGCTAGTACCATGACATGACATTGACCTGCAACTCTTACAACCAAAATGTCTACGTCCAGCTGCAGGAGGTTCCTTGGAATAAGTGTCAGCACTGCAGACGAACCAATAACAATGGGAAAAATGAGCAAGCCATTGCAAAATTATGAGACTTTTACAGTTTTTAGACAACCTACTTTTTAATATACTCCCTTTTTCCTTCTCAACACCTCTCTTCTTCCCCTCTTTCCCCCAAAAACATGAATTGTAAAGTGTAATTTTGTAATGGTTTCAATTAATCAAATACAATAAATTAAATACTTATACTATATACTAGTTATCTGGTCTTTGCTAATCTGAGGCACTAGAAACTCATTCTGAGATGGATACCTGACCTCCAAAGGTTCTTTGACTTTATAGGTAGTTGTGGAGAAGCAACCAAGTCTTAGCTAAAAGGAGGACCAAACTCTTGTCAAAAAATCGGTGAACAAATGTGTGAAAAACCTTTGCACATTGGTAACTGTGTGGAAATACGAAGGCAAAGGAGAGCAGAAAATTCTAAACCTCCAATAAAAAAACAATCACCATTCCCTTTGCAAAATTTTGTCAGAGAAAGCATACCTCTTACACTCCTATTTTTTTTATATGCATTGCAGTGTTCCCAGTCATGGTCCATGCGATTTCAGGTGCCCTGATTTACCACTAGATTTTCACATCCAGGTCAGGATTAATATATGCAGCTGCACAGTAGAATTACCAATGTGTGGTTCACAAGCATTTTCCACTGTTCAACATGTGCTACCTCTTCTGTGTATTACTCTAGAATATCAGACTCAAATTTAAAGGCCTCAGTCTCAGACCCTTGGGAATACTTGCAAAATACCTGTTCTGCATTTTGTGGTTTTGCCTCAAGTGATATTAGCTCCCTCTTCCGATTTCCATGGGGTCGTAATGACAGTGGCTTAGAAAGAATGTCATGTTCCTCGGTGCAAGCAAGAAAAAATGTCACCCTTTCCTGCTGTTGGGTTAGTAAAATACAAGCACATATTAGGGCAGGGTCTGCTTTAGGGCGGTGCAACTGGTGTGCTGCACTGGACGCTGACCTAGAGCGGGGCACTAACCTCAGGGTGGCGCTGCGTGGTGCAACTGGTGTGCTTCACTGGACGCTGACCTGGAAGGGGGGATTTAACCTCAAGGGGGCGCTATGTTAGAATAAGATACGATTTAAAAGCACCTGCTGCACATTTCCTTGTGCGTATAGGTTTTCGGCAGCAAAAAATGTAATGATGACTCTAGTGATTAATGTTCCTGCTAGAGAGAGATTCGAAGTTTATCTAGTGGTATTTTTTATTCGTCATAAAGTAGCTCAGAGGGTTAATATGCCTGCTGCAAAGAACAGTTCTGTGTTATGTGGATAGCTGAGTGAAATAGTAAAGCCAGCCTTTACCAGCACTTTAAAACAAATGAAATGTATTTGTGAGATGGGATGTGGAGAGATGAGCGGCACTTTTGCCCAGGTGGCAGCGAGGGGTTCCAAGGAGGAGGTCATATCGCTGAGGGTGCCAAAAAAGATTGGCCCGTCAGGCGCCACCAGCGCTAAAGCCGGCCAAGTATCAGGACTCAATATACCCCTCCAGCCCCTGGTGCCACTGCACCTGCTGCGCCAATTGTAGCTACGCCCATGCGTGATAAGGGATAACAAACATATTGGAACACGTTTACCATGCACGTTTGTCCTCGTTCTGCCTCAAATCAGGTAACCTGGACCTTTTGCAGTCTTAGATGATCAAACTCGGTGAAATAAACCATGGAAAAAATGCATACGAGTCTGAAATTCAGAATCCGAATTCGAGCCATTTGCACTGACTTTCAATTCTCCGCTTTCCTCAGAACGAGGCTTTTATGCTGAGCTATAACTCCAGCCTAAATCTTTCGGTTAAAAAACAGCAAATTGCTTCATTGACGTCCTTTCATTGTTCAGCTGAAGCATTATAAGTGATTCCCATAAAAGGGTTGAAAGGAACAGTGGTTGACGCATGCTGTTGCCGCATGCAAACGCTTCTCTTCAGCGCCTCAATTCCAAATTAATATAAAGAATCAGCCGGTTCTCCACGCAAACCACCAAGAAACAAACAAGGTAGGTATAAGAGCATTTGACGATGATCTTTCATTCGAATCCTGGATTTACACTAAATGAAAATTAGAAAACGAACGAGCAGAATAAAGTGAGCTTTCTAATTCTGAATCCATAATCTTTTGTGCATGCCAGGCAGCAGTACTCCAGTAAATGTAATCTGCCCTTCCCGGGCCAGCACTAACTGGCAGCAGTTTTATTTCCAACTGCGTAGCATGAAATTTAAAGTGTGGAAAATTGTAGCTGGGGCGCAGGTGCGCCGTTTTGAATTAAGATTTGTTTACAGTTTGTTTATTATCTTTGGCGCTTGAGCGTGTGCAAGTTTGAAAGAAACACAGACCACGGAGCAAAAGCACGAACTATCTTTGTTAATTATTTTGTTAATGGTCTATAAAAATCACATACTCAAAAGAAACTATCATGAATATAAATATTCAATGTATTGGTTTACTCTGATAAAATAACCTATAAAACTACTCAACATTACGATTTTTTTTAATACTGTAAAACATTAAGGGGCTTATTTACAAGCCCCTTGCGCCACTTTTGCGTAATTTTTCACGTGGGAAAAATGACGCAAAAGTGGCGCAAGGGGCTTGTAAATAATCCCCTAAGACCTTAGAATAGGAGCAATTAAACGCCTGCATACACTACAATTGTTTAATAATAATACGTATTGCCTGTGCAATCCCCCCGAGCACACTCCCCGTGAGTGAGCCCGTCCTCTGGTGCCGCCTCTGCCCTGAGCTGTGCCCCTTCCCTCGCTCGCCATCCCCATTCGCCACCCCGCTCCCCCTCCCAGTGGCCCCTCCCTCGCACGAGACTACTAATAGCCTCTGTGGCCAGCGAGGTGCAGTGACCTCTGTCCCTCAGGGCAGGTCACCCCCCGAGCACACTCCCCGTGAGTGAGCCCGTCCTCTGGTGCCGCCTCAGGCCTGAGCTGTGCCCTCTGCCAGATCCGCTTCCACGGATCTCCTGTGCCCCCTGCCTCCTGATTGCCTCGCCGCCGTTGTGCTTCTTCTTTTCCCCGCCGTTTTTTCCCTAGCCCCCAGTGCTCCCCCCTCCTCGCCCAGCCCCGGCCGCGTTTCCCGCCACCTCCTCGCCGCTGCCCCCCAGCGGCCCCGCCCCCTTCCCTCGCTCGCCATCCCCATTCGCCACCCCGCTCCCCCTCCCAGCGGCCCCTCCCCTGCTCTGTCCCCCCTACTCTCCTCATATGGCAGAGTGGCCAACGCGCAGCGTGCACGCGCAGCGGGCGCGTCGATTGTGCGCCGAAGGCGCGCCAAAGGTAAGCCCGTCTGCGCCCGTCCGCGCCTGGACCGCGCCCAGCGCCGAAACCCCTGGCCCCCGAGGACCCCAGCCCTCCCACCGGACGTACACCGCCGCCACCCTCAACGCGCTCAACACCGGCCGAGTCCCGGGATGCTACCGAGCCACCCCGAGACGCACCCACGGACCCTTCAGCTGCCACGCCTGCAAGTTCACCTGCATCCGGACCTGCATCGCACCAGCACCCGCCAAGCCGAACACCAGCAGCAACCACCTCAAGTGCATCCTGCTCAACACCCGCTCCGTCCACAGACACGCCATCGAACTCTGGAACCTCCTCGACACCACAGCTCCTGACGTTGCCTTCCTCACGGAAACCTGGATGAACGACTCCTCAGCGCCCGACATCGCCATCGCCATCCCAGAGGGATACAAGATCACCCGGAGAGATCGCGACATCCAGACTGGAGGAGGCATCGCCATCATCCACAGGGACACCATCCACATCACGACCAACACCGACAACTCCCTGACTACCGCCGAACACCTACACTTCCAGATCCGCACCGACCCGAAGACCACCCTCAGAGGCACCCTGATCTACCGACCCCCGGGACCACGCACACAATTCAGCGAGGACATCGCCGACTTCGTCAGCCCGCATGCCCTCCCCTTCGCTGACTACATCCTCCTAGGGGACATCAACTTCCACCTGGAGAACAACAACGACCGCAACACCATCACCCTGCTCGACAACCTCGCCAACCTCGGATTCAAGCAGCTGGTGTCCACCCCCACCCACCTCGCCGGACACACACTCGACGCCGTCTTCTCATCCAGCAAAGACATCGCCTTCAGCCACGCCACTACACTCCACTGGACGGACCACAGCTGCGTCCACTTCACCTTCAGAAGAACAACGATCCACCACCACCAGCAACAGGTTGCTCGAGGAAGCTGGAACAAGATCACAGCCGACCAGCTCGCCGCTTCCCTGAGCCAGCACCCTCCCGCCAGCTCAGCAAACCCCAGCCAGGCCGCCGAAAACCTCACGAAGTGGATCAGCAACTGCGCGGACGAGCTCGCCCCACTGAGGACCCCGCCCAGCAGACCCGGCAGCAAGAAGGCCCCATGGTTCACCGACGAACTCAAGAGCTCCAAGAAGAACTGCCGAGCCCTCGAGAAAGCCTGGAGAAGAGAACCAACACCGGACAACATGACCACCCTCAAGCTTGCCACCCGGAAGCACCACCAACTGATCCGCGCCACCAAGAAAACTGCATTCAAGGACCGGCTGGACAACAACGCACACAACTGCAAGGAACTCTTCAACATCGTGAAAGAGCTCTCCAACCCCAACGCCGGAAACAACGACATCACCCCATCGCAAGACCTCTGCAACTCCCTCGCCTCCTACTTCCACAACAAGATCGCGGACATACACAACAGCTTCAGCACTCAACCGACGCACGCCACGACCGAACCACCGCCCCCCACCACCACCCTCCGCGCCTGGACTCCGATCAGCACCGAAGACACCGTCCGCATGATGAACTCCATCCACTCCGGATCTCCGACCGACCCCTGCCCTCACCACGTCTTCAACAAGGCCGACACTGTCATCGCACCCCACTTGCGGGACATCATCAACACCTCCTTCGACACCGCCACCTTCCCGGAGAGCTGGAAGTACGCCGAACTCAGCGCTCTACTAAAGAAACCAACAGCGGACCCCACCGAACTCAAGAATTACCGCCCCATCTCGCTCCTCCCGTTTCCAGCCAAAGTCATTGAGAAGACCGTTAACAAACAGCTGGCCGCCTTCCTCGAGACAAATGGATCCCTCGACCCCTCACAGTCTGGCTTCCGAGCCAACCACAGCACCGAGACCGCCCTCATCGCTGCCACCGATGACATCCGAGCCCTGATGCACAACGGAGAAACAGCGGCCCTCATCCTCCTAGACCTCTCCGCGGTATTCGACACTGTCTGCCACCGCACCCTAGTGCAGCGCCTCAGCAACGTCGGAATCCAGGAAAAGGCACTGGAATGGATCATCTCCTTCCTCGACGGAAGAACACAGAGAGTCCGTCTACCACCGTACAAGTCAGAGGCCACCGAAGTCATCTGCGGCGTCCCTCAAGGATCCTCGCTGAGCCCCACCCTCTTCAATGTCTACATGAGCCCCCTTGCGGCCATCGCACGCCAACACAACCTCAACATCATCTCCTACGCTGATGACACCCAGCTGATCCTCTCCCTGACCAACGACCCTGCCGCCGCCAGAGCCAACCTTCACGAAGGGATGAAAGACGTAGCCGAGTGGATGACGACCAGCCGCCTGAAACTGAACTCAGACAAGACGGAAGTCCTCATCCTGGGCTCCTCGCCCTCCGCCTGGGACGACTCCTGGTGGCCCCCCGCCCTGGGCACCGCACCCAAACCGACCACAGAGACCAGGAAGATGGTCACCCAGGCCCTCGTCACCAGCCGACTGGACTACGGCAACGCCCTCTATGCCGGAACCACCGCCAAGCTCCAGAAGAGACTCCAGCGGATCCAGAACACCTCAGCCAGACTCATCCTCGACATCCCACGACACAGCCACATCTCCGGACATCTGAGAGACCTGCATTGGCTCCCCGTCAACAAAAGAATCACCTTCCGGCTCCTCACCCACGCACACAAAGCCCTACACGATCAAGGCCCGAGCTACCTCAACAACCGCATCAACTTCTACGCTCCCAAACGCCATCTCCGATCAGCCAGTCACGCCCTCGCCGCCCGTCCCCCGCATCCGAAGAACGACAACAGGAGGAAGGTCCTTCTCCTACCTGGCCGCCAAGACCTGGAACTCCCTCCCGACTGACCTGCGCCTGACCCAAGACCACCTCTCCTTCAGGAAGAAGCTCAAGACCTGGCTGTTCGAGCAGTAGCAGCACCCCCCCTCCCCCAAGCGCCTTGAGACCCTCCGGGTAAGTAGTGCGCTCTATAAATGTCCTTGATTGATTGATTGATTGATTGCAATAAGATATTGCCCCAACTAGTGTTTGCACATGTTTACAAAGTCTCAGGGGGATAGTCTCAATAATGTGTGATATTTACCGCAAAATTAGCTTAACACAACTCTTCACATCGCAGTCTATTGCGTGAAAATAACGCAGTGTTAACGTGGTATTCTCAACACAGCAGTACCATCCGATAGTCTCACGAAAACGTGTCAAATGACCGCGATAAAATCAACGCGATGCCCCAAAAACACGAAACATGAACACGAAAATAGTAGTGTTGTCCCAAACCACGATACGAAAATCAGCAATAACCAGTGACAGGCCTGCTATTACCACGCATCATGGGGGAAAATGCACCATAAAAGCAGAGTAAAAAAACTGTGAGATGACAATGTACGAGCACAACCCCACATCCGTGGCGTAGAGCAAATAACCATTGTCCCTCATCAAATAGGCATCTCCACACAAACAGTCACAGTGTACATTGACATGCAGTCTGCATGTGAACTGCGCCAATAGGAAACATACATGGAACATACTGTGAAACAGGTAACTAGTCATAATATCGAGAAAAAAATATCGACTGGACAGAATATTGAGTTTTTTATATAGAATGGACAGAATATCGAGTTGCAAAAATATAGTGGTGCAGAATATCGAAATGCAGGTAAGAAATATCGATTTCCACAATATCGAAGTCAGTAATATCGATTTTATTTGTGTTTTAAGTGTTAGCATATGTGTTAAAAGTTTGTATTATTTTTGTAATGTATGTCTGAATTTTGTAAAAGTAATGAATTTTATGTTAAATAATTTTTCTGTTATTTAATTCCGTAGCAGATTGTGGGTTTATAGGGGAATAGGCTGGGAAGTTATTTAATTATAATATATATTTTTAGCATTATTTAGAATTAATTAATTATATATTCAATATATTTAGCGTAATCTAAGTCTGTAGGGGGTTGTGGGTTTATAGGGGAATACGGTGTGAAGCAATTAAATGAAATTAAGTAATTTATTATTTTATTACTTAATAATTGAATAGCTATATTTTTCATTATGTTAATTAGTTTATTATTTTATCACTAATTAATTATAAATTGATTAATAACAATTAATAATTAATTGGTAAATATGTTAATTGTTTATCTTTTATTAATTAGTACTTAATTAGATATTAATTATCAACAATTAATTTGTAAATATGTTAATTGTGTACTTTTTTATCAGTGGGTTGAGGGTTGATAGGGGAGTAGGGTAGGAAGTAATTTATATTTAATGTAATTTCTAGTATTCGTTATATTATAATTTTTTTAAGTTATTTTATAGTGTTAATTGTGTGAATTATTTGAGATTTGATTGTTATTAATTATATTGTTAATTGTAATTAGTTAATTAATTAATTGTTATTAATTGTGTTAATTTATTTGTTACAATATTGTAGGTAATGTTTATAGGGGAAAATGTTGGGAGGTAAATATTTTTTTTTTTAATTATTGTTTATTAATGTCAATTAAATTGCAGGATTGGGTATATTAAATGATTCCCCTTCGCTATCCAACACTTTCCTTACTATTGTACTCACTGGAGTGGGAATAATAATGTTTACCCTCCCACTATCCAACACTTTCCCTACTGTTGCACTCACTGGGGTGGGAATAGTAATTTTTACCCACCCGCTATCCAACACTTTCCCTATTGTTTCACTCACTGGAGTGGGAATAGTAATTGTTACCCTCCAGCTATCCAACGCTTTCGCTACTGTTGCATTAACTGGAGTGGGAATAGTAATTTTTACCCTCCCACTATCCAAAGCTTTCCCTACTGTATCAGTTACTGGAGTGGGAATAGTAGTTTTTACCCTCCCGCTATCCAACGCTTTCCCTACTGTTGCACTTACTGGAGCGGGAATAGTAATTTTTACCCTCCCGCTATCCAACGCTTTCCTTACTGTTGCACTCACTGGAGTTGGAATAGTAATTTTTACCCTCCCGCTATCCAACGCTTTCCCTACTGTTTCACTCACTGGAGTGGGAATAGTAATTTTTACCCACCTGCTATCCAGCACTTTCCCTACTGTTGCACTCACTGGAGTGGGAATAGTAATTTTTACCCTCCAGCTATCCAACGCTTTCCCTACTGTTGCATTCACTGGGGAGGGAATAGTAATTTTTACCCACCAGCTATCCAACACTTTCCCCACTGTTGCACTCACTGGAGCGGTAATAGTAATTTTTACCCTCCCGCTATCCAACGCTTTCCCTACTGTTGCACTCACTGGAGTGGGAATAGTAATTTTTACCCTCCTGCTATTCAACGCTTTCCCTACTGTTGCACTCACTGGAGTGGGAATAGTAATTTTTACCCACCCGCTATCCAATGCTTACCCTACTGTTGCATTCACTCGAGTGGGAATAGTAATTTTTACCCTCCCGCTATCCTACGCTTTCCCTACTGTTGCACTGACTGGAGAGGGAATAGTTATTTTTACCCTCCCACTATCCAACGCTTTGCCTACTGTTGCACTCACTTGAGTGGGAATAGTAATTTTTACCCTTCGGCTATCAAACATGCTACCTACTGTACCACTTGTTGGGGTGGAAATAGTAACTTTATCTTTTACCCTATGTAATCTTTTCAGTATTGTTGTACTTAATGTAGTGTATTATATATATTTAAAAAATAATATTTTTGATGTTTTAACTTATTATATAAAATTTATTTTTATTATAGGTATATATATATATATATGTAATTATTTTAAAATTCTGTTTTTAACATTTAATTATTAAAACTATTGATTGTTTTTTAATATTATTAAGTTAACATATATGTAATCAAAAATAAAAATACATGTTTATTTTTTTTACTTACATTTATTATTTATTAATGTTAAGGGTATTTAAGTATATTTAAGTATGTTTTACTTAATTATATTTATTATTTCATTAATTTTACATTACTTTTAAGACATTTAAAAAAGGTGATATTTTAGCAAACTATATTATTTACAACAATATTTAGGATTCAATATTTTTGTACTTACCTGTTTGTAGATAGGAATTCGATATTCTGGTAATCGATATTTCCCCTTCCCATTGCAGAGGGACAATCAACACCTCCTGCACATAAACGTGTCATGTCCATGATGAATCAGTTATGAAAGCATGGACGAATGTAGGGGCAGTGTCTCCCACTTACATACATGTTGCCCATGTTGTGGAGCCTGAGTCTCAGGGTGCATCCCTGCATCATGGTGGTACATATCAGACCCCAAAAGGAGCCCTGTTGTCACTTGTAGGTCACAAATGACAGCAAAAATGGAATGCCTTGGGACAAATGTGAAACGCTGAAGAGTGGGATTCCGTACTAACTGGGACACACAGAACTGGCAGGTCAAATACGTGACACTCTGATCGGCCTCTCTGCACAGAGGTGACTCACTCACCATCCATTAACAAATTACAAAATTGTTAGCACTACATGTCGCACTCACACTTGTCTGAGTAATGTGCTTGTACAGATGAGTGACATGCACTCAGGGAATGTGTTTTGGAAAGCATTTATCTGCACATGCTGTGCTTGTGGTCATTTTGTACTGTCCCATGTTTGCCAAGGACTGTCACAATGTGACATGCTCATGTGAAGAAATTGTCCATGATTGTGTTCCTATGGGCTATTCCTGCTGCGGCTGCAGTGGGGTGTGGTCAATCTGCCTCATCTCCCTCATCATCGTCCGGTGCATCTGGCACTTGTATCCATGGGGCATTGCTGCGAACACATATGTCGTGCAACACACAACGTGCAACAATCATCTTGCACACAATGTATGGGCTGAACATGAGCCTTCCACCTGTGATGTCCAGGCACCTGAAACGTGACTTCAACACGTCACGATGCCCCTGGTGTGTTTGTGGGCTAATTTGTACTGCCTCTGGGCCCGTGTATTCGGGGCTCGGAGGGGTGCCATCATCCAAGCGCAGAGTGCATATCCTTGATCACCTGTGACAGTGCAGAGAGACATGAGTCAATATTAGGTTCTGCATGATGTGTTGGAAGAATCACTGGTTCATTGGTGTGTGATGTTTAGTGATTCCTGTATGACATGTACTGCTTGTTGCAAATGAGCGGCATCAATGTGTCTTACGTAGCCTCACTGCTGCTCCTCCCTCCCTGGAGCCTATTCACTAGTATGTGCAGTGCGTTTGCATCACTTGTACCCCTGCGGCTACCATTGTCATGCATGTTTGTGCATGTCCACAAGCGACACAGTTACCCCTGCCATGGCAGACTAGTCGGCTGCTCCTTGGATCACTGGCAAAGATTTTATTGATCTATGCTAACTCAATTCCCACGTGTCTTGTTAAATAATGTTCATTTCGGCAGTTGGCTCACCCACTAGCCCCTGGATGACACTTGGTGTATTTAATACCTGATGTGCATCAATATTTTGTTTTACTCTCCGGTCCATAAACTTCACTCTCGCCTTGACCGCTTTGTTTGTTCAGATTCTGTCCTTATGGCTGTGCCCTTCATCAGTTTTCACCCCTGGGCCCTCTCTGACCATAAATCGTTAGTAATGGAATTGGATTGGGTGGCCCCTCGCTCTCCAATTTCCACTTGGAGGCTATTGCCCACGATGCTAGAGATGCAGTCTTCCGGCAGCCCATGTTTGACCACATCAACTACTTCTCCTCCTTCTTTCCTTCTTGCTATTGGTCAAAATAGACACTTTTAAAGTGGTTACCACCCGGATTTGTAAAACCACTCTGGTTGGGTGCATAGGGTTTTGGTGCAAGATGTTTCGGAGGCAGAGGCAGCCCTGGAGGTGGCTGAATGTACGGTGGTGGCTGGCAGGGGGCCATTGGACACCCTTTAAGTGCCACAGCATTCCCTTTTTGATAAACTGGAAATGCTTTCCTGTCATATTTATGCTGCGTGTGTCATGAGAACACATAACAAAGGTGACACATTTGGTAGCCTACTGGCACAACTGCTCTCGACCTATTATCAGGAACCTACATCCCTACCTATTTCTCTTTAGTCCGGAGAAGTTGCTCACATTCAGTATTCTATTAATATCACTTTCCCATGATTATTATCAGTCCCCCTAAACGCTCCGGTCCCCGTCCCTGGTTTCTCCTATCTCCCTCCAGGTATTTTTCACTGAAGCTCCTGTGGCTCGGTTTTCTTCCACTGACTGGGTAGACTTGGTTGTTCCTATCTCTAGCCAGGAGATTGACTCTTGCGTGAAAGACTTGCTACAGGGCACATTGCTGGGCTCTGGCAGATTGCCTGATGAATTTTACATTCACTTTGCAATCCTTGTTCCAGGCCTATTACGATTCTGGTTCTCTCCCTCGGTCTCTTAACGCTGTGCTTATTACCACTTTATTGAAACCTCATAAAGACCTGATCGATCTTGGCTCCTATTGTTCACTTTCCATCCTCCATGTCAATTATAAGGTCTTGGCCAAGATTCTGGCTTTCTAGCTGCTTCACCATTTGCCTGTACTCGTGCATGAAGACCAGGCGGGTTTTATTTCGGGTCTTAAAACCTTGCATAATCATTGTTGTTTATGGCATGTTAAAGAGGAATCAGCCTCTTTCTTCCCTGCTGCAGCATATATTGTTCTGGTCCTGGAAAATGCTTTTGATTCCCTTCGCTAGGACTACGTGTATTGTGTGTTTTGGCATTGTGGTATAGGCCCTAATTGGCATCAATAGATTCGTATCCTACATGCTGGTCTAACTGCCCGGGTTAAAATTGGGCAATGTATATCTGAGTTATGACCTGTCTTCAGAGACACCGGACAAGACCGCCCATTGCCACCTCGGCTGTTTACCCTCACCATTGAACCACTAGTGGCATGTATTGGCCAGCATAGGGTGTTCTAATCTTAGGCCGGATACACACAATCTTGCTGTATGCCTAAGATTTACTGTTGTATTTGCGGGATGGCTCTGTGGCTCTCTCTTCTATTGCAAAGATACTTACTGTGTTTGCAGGTTTTTCTGGCCTCCAGGGCAACTGAGGAAAATCCTGTATATTCCTGCTCTAACCTTGTTGTCTGCACAGTTTGCTGGCCCCCCTTGATCTTCACCTGTCATTCCAAGATACAACATTCTGCTACCTTGAGATTCTGATAGATCACTTACCAGTGGATCTGTTAGAAGGTAACTTGGGTAAAGCTACTCATGCGCTCCATCCCAGATAGCATTTTGGGGATCTCTGTTGTTGATTGGGGGGTGGCCTTGGTGAAGATGGTGGTACTTCCACAACTCCTTTATTATTTTGTTAACCTTCCTCTTTTCATTCCTCGTTACTTTTTTTTACATCCTCATTCTTCACTGGAAACTTTGTTATGAGGTGTAGGTCATCACCATGTGGCGCCTTACACATTGAGACTACCAGTGGAGGCAGGCTAGCTAGCTCTGGTGACTTTGGAATGCCATTTTTGGGTGGCTCAGCTCCCATTGGCAGGTGGGCAGCTCTTTTCATGAGATGGGGCTGATTAATAGGGATTTCCAGAATGGTCTGTTGCAAGATGCTCTTTACCCCTCCACAGGAGATAAAGTTACTCCCACTGGCCTGTTGTAAGTGAACACAGTATGTTTATCTTGGGTGGGTAAACTAACGGCAGGACACACCACTTTTTCTCCAGCTATCCATTTGGTAGGTCTCCTGTTTGTCACAGGTCAGTTACGGCTCAGTCACCTGTTGGCTTGGCATAAGGTGGACACGCTTACGGTGGGTGACTTTTTCCAGAACTGGGAGCTGATTACCGTCGCTGCCTTAGTGTCTGACTGTGGCCTTCCACCTAAGCAATTCATGACTCATGACTGGATTAAGCTCTCTTAATGGCCGTAGTATGCATTCCTGGTAGTGGCGCTGCCCACACATGAAGATTTCCAAACCCTCCACACGACCAGTATGTGGACCAAACTCATTTGATGGCACTACAGAGCCTTCCATGAACCATACAACAGATGATGGGAGGATGCTTGCTGTAAGTCTAAAAAATGCCAACAGCTTGGGGTAACACTCCAACCCATTGTTCTTATTCTCACCTTGCCACCTGAGTTTGTACCAAGCTATATGCAAGTCAGTCTTGACTCTGCTCCAGTGGGAACAGTCCAGCCCAATCTGCCAAGCCAGGTCCTCTCTGAACGGAAACAAAAGCGACTGAGGACTGTTTTTACCCTAGTTATGGGCTCATCAGCTGGGTACAGCTTGGTTCCAGTGACACAGTCAGCATGAGACCCATGTCTGGGCATTCCCATGCCACTGAGGGCGGTACATGAAACACACAAAAGGTGATGGGAGGCTGTCTGCAATCAGTCGAACAACTGCACTAGCTGTACTCAAACCCATCAATCTTCTGCTCACCATGCCACATCAGTTTGGACAGAGCTATATGCAAATCAGTCTTAATCCTGCTCCAATGGGAACAGTCTAACCCAAACTGCCAAGCCGGGTCCTCTCTGAACTGGAACAAAAGCAACACATGACCGGTTTTGCCCTTATAATGGGCTCATCAGCCGGGCATAGCTTGATTCCAGTGACACAGTGAGCATGGGACCCACATCTGGTCTGGCCAAACCCATGCCACTTAGGGCGGTACATGAAACACACAAAAAGTGATGGATGGCTTAATGCAGTAAGTCTAACTATTGGCAATCGGAAATAGCCATTGCAACTCGGTCATAACCAAACATGACCATTACCATGCATCCCTTACAATGAACTAGCCATTACCACGCATGTTTGTTGCCACAAATTATTTATCACGAATATGCTTTTACCAGACATGTTTTTATTACAAAATTGGACATGCATGGAAAAGACAAGGCATGTTCATTGTAAAGATGTTATGACCGCATTGTAAAGATGTTATGACTGTGTTGTAGTGGATGTGATTGTCCTGACCGCGACATCCATCTAGGGTCAATGGGTTTCTTGGTTCAGGGCTAGCAAGGGTTGTGGCAGGGTATAGTTTTAAGGTTCAGGTCCAGGAAAAGGGGCAATTTTAGGGTTCAGGGCCAGTCAGGGGGCTGCAGCAGAGAGGGGTTTTAGGACCCAGGGCCTGGAAAAGGGTCAAGCAGTTTTAGAGCCCAGGGCTAGGAAAAGAGCGATTTTAGTGTTCATAGCTGGGCAGTGGGCATGGAGGGGGAAGATTTAGAGCTTAGGGTTAGGTAAAAGGTTTAGGATTCAGGGCCAGGCACTGCTAGGTGGCACAGAATAGGGCAGGCCAACCGCCGAAAAGGGAAGGATGCCTCCCTCACCTGCTGGACTGGGCCTGGCTCTCCGTGGTGCACACCGGCCCCACTGGGGCTTCAATTTAACAGTGGCAGCTCCTCCACTATGGCGGAGGAGCATCACCCCACTGCTTTCTCACAGTGCAAGAAGCAAAATATAAAATTATAATAACTTTCAGTTATCATCATTTTATGTTTCCTTCCTTTGCGGGCAGGGCTACTCTGCTCGCGGAGTAAGGCAGGGGAGGAGTGGTTTACCCACTCTAAAGTGCACAATGACTGTTTGATCAGCGCTCTCGGGCCACCCAAACCAGTCATTCACACTTTCCCCTTCCTGCCCCTGGCTAAGGGCCGGGTCATGGCACTCAGACAAACTACAGCGATGCATTGCAGCATTGTGATTTGCCTATGGAAGAGAGCCTCGCTGCCTGCTTCATGTTCCTGGACTTGGAGAAAGGAGAGCAGGAGCAAAGACATGGGACCCGGCCTAAAGGGAAGTTTAAAAAATAAAATTATGCTCCCTCCCCCGTGACCCAACCTCACCCCCCGTAACTGCCCCACACCCACCCATGAGCCATGCCGGCCGCAGCTGCAATTTAGCTGGCTCAAAGGTGTTTTGCACAGGCTCCAACCTGTTTCTCTGGTTCTCCCCAGCCCTCTTGGCACACCACGAATGGGTGTTCTCCAGCAGGCTGAGGAGAACACCGCTCAGCCTTACCTTCTGCCTTCAAGGGTCAGAGGCACGTTCTGTTTAAGTGCAGAGCTCCAGGACAATCTTGGCAGGAGAAATTGGAGGTTTGGAGAGTTGTTGACCAATGAAAAGTGAAGACATTAGTGACTTTGAAGCTCAACTATAGTGAGTAACAGTAGAGTGGTTATGTGTGTTCAGCTGTGAGTGATTGTGTGTGCTTGTGTCAATTTTTACTGTGCATATGTTTTTAACAACCATGCCTTTACAACAACAATTTTGTAGTAAAGGCATGTGTGATAAAGCCATATGGGTGGTAAAAATGTTCAATGAAAATGCATACTTAGTAATGATACATGCATTGTACTGATGGTGAAGTGAAGTAAAGGCATGCGTGGTAGCTGCCACCTTAGTTTGGACCCAGCTCAGCTATATGCAAATCAGTCTGGACCCTATCCCAATTGGAAGAGTCCTGCCTGAACTGCCAAGCCAAGTCCAATCTGAACCGGAACCCAAGCAGAACAGCAGACCAGGACCGGTTTTGCCTTAGTTATGGGATCATCACCAAGGTGCAGCTTGCTTTTAGTGACAGTGTGTGCATGGGACCCACTTCTGGGCATACTCGTCCCACTTAGGGCTGAACAATAAGTATGCAGAACAGTGATGGATGGAATGCTCAAATTAATCTCAGCCCCTGGTAATCACTCGGGGTTGAATTCCAGTCTATCGTTAGTTAACACACCATGCCACCTCAGTCTACTACTGAGTACCTGAGACACTCACAACACAAGTTAACGATATTTATATCCCTAGCATATGAGCTAATCACACAAGTTGCTAACCACTACATCCTTCTCAGGGAATCAACCTACTACAAAACACACAAACACAAACTGAGTCCCTTATGGACTATTATAAAGATACTTGGGTTGGCAGACCTTACCATTCTGGCAATAGGCGCCAACCCAGTTGTTTAATACCAAGGTGGAACGTATATGATAGCACTATGACTCAAAGAATCAAAAACAAACAATGCAGGAGAAGGATGAAGCCAAAAAAGGATGAAGGTTACCTTCTATCAATTCACAGAAATCCAAGAAAGAGCAAAGCTACTAAAAACCTACAATATAACAATCTTTTACCCAAATTAAACATAAATTATCCAAGCTGAAGAAATGTATGAAACGTTATAGCACAAAGTACAACTATTTATTAATAACAAAGGGCTACCCTACCCAGAATCCATGGCAACAACACTAGTGTCAAAAATCTAACACTCTAACCAAAGGTAAAAACACCCTTTAACAACATACAAACAAAAGATCCTATTATTTAATTAATTTTGACTAATCAATCTAAATTGTACACATTGTTTAAAATAAAACCTAGAAAGACTGATAAGTAAAAGCAAATAAGTATAAAATTCATAAATACAAGAAATTCATAATAAAAGTCAATATTCACCACAAAATAATAAGTAAACAAGAAGAACCAATTACTAATAATTAATTAAAATGCAAATGTATTAAATATCACAATAACAAATAACTGTCAAACAAGCAAACATTTACCAGCTATTAAAACTATAAGAAATATAATTGACAATTTTGCAGCAGATGTCCATGCTCTTCCTTAAATCAATAATAAAACAAATTGATATTTCATGAAAACCCACCAGAAATTCAAAAATTAAACAGAAAGAATCAGATCCATAGAGCTAATATATAGTCCTTCTAAGAATTTCATTTCATATTATTTCATTTCTAAGGGATTAGATTGAGGATTCCAACTCAAATGTTATTTGCATTGGGGAAAGTATTGGGCTTTAAGGGGGTTACATTTACTTTTCCAACTCCAAACTTAACTACACTAGGGAAAGTGTTGGACATTTAATGGGTTATATTTTGCATTTCCCACTCCAGTCTAAACGACTTTGGGGAAAGTGTTGGTCCTTTAAGGGGTTAGATGTTTTATTCCCTCTACAATCAAAACTACATTGTGAAAGGTGCTGGAGATTAAAGGGGTTAAACTTACTATTCCCACTCCGGTTCATGCTACATTGGAGAATTTGTTGGACATTAAAGGGTATATAATAATTATTTCCACTCTAATTTACCCTATATTGGGAAGGTATTGGACTTTCAAGGTGTTAGATTTACTATTCCCACTCCAGTCATCACTACATAGTATGGAATTGAATGTTGTATTTACTACTCCAAGTAGAATGCAAGCAACATTAGGCAAGTGTTTTACATTGAAGGGGCTATACTTACTATGCCCAATAGAATGTATGCTACCTTAGGCAAGGAGTTGGACAATAAAATTATTACATTTTGTATACACAGTCCAAAAAAATGCTAAAATTAGTAATTATTAACACCTTAACATTTTCCTAGCAGATCCTAAATTTAATTGTATTAATTTGAGGTTAAAATATTTAGATCTATGCTTTAAATTATTATTTGTTTTCAATATTATTTACATATAAACTGTAATAAATAATGCAATCTAATAAAACTATAAACTATTTTTAATGTGAATTGTTTTGATATTTTTGAAATACAAAACACAATAGAGATAATCACATTTAAAATTATAAATTATATATAGAGATATGTACAATGCCTAACAAGACAAAATTAAATAAGCTTGAAATATATATCTATAAAATACTTTTTTTATTGTTTAAATTATTTCTTTGTTAACTTTTTTAAATTATTATTTAGCTCAAGATTGCTTAGCTGTGAAACTTGTTTCTAATTTTAATGCATTAGAAATAATTGTATGTTTAATTTTTGTAAAAACAATATTTAAATAAAACGCTTTATATAACAAAAAGAAATATGAAATGACACTTAAAAAAAAAATTAGATCAATTAACATTATGTGAAACACTTAAAATGTATTTCTTACATGCAGTTCCGATTTGGGTCCCTAAATTACATGCAGTTCCGATTTGGGTCCCTACATCTAAATTCCACGCTTGCACAATGGGAGCCAAATAAATACACCTCAGCCCATTGTCCGTGCTGCCAAGCCCAGCAAGAATCGGTAGCCCATCTATTAATTGCATGCCCTGCTTACAAACAGGCAAGGTCAAAATGGTTTAAGCCAATTTGTGCCCAACTGGGAACCAAAAACCATTTAGTGGCACTTCGTATTTTGCGAACTGATGCCTCAAGGCCTCTGTTTGTGGAGTTGCCAAGTTTTTGGACTGTGCATGGATTATCCGCTTAAAAACAAATAATAAGGTAGTAGGTCCAAAGGTGTACCCTAGCAACCACTGTTTAAGCAGACTCAGCCCCATATCCTTTTGCCTTGTTAACCTTGATGCTTAGCGACACGCATGAGATATCTGAATAGAAACTGTGTATTTTACCTGGTAATGGCAATTTATTATTCTGGAAAAGTATGCTTCCCCCTAGGATGGCTAAGAAGTGTAATGTTTTAAATCTCTGTTTTTAATTTTTAATACTTTTATGCACTGTCAAACTTTTATATTCCTTTCATGAATTTGTAATGCTTTTATGATACTTGCTATCGAATAAAGCTTATTTGATACTGATTTCTGTTTAAAAGTTTTTAAATTTTTTCTAGATTTTTGATAAATTCCCTACCATTTCCGCTTATAACCTCCACATCTCACTACTAAAAACAAATAACTCAATTAAAATTAAAATATTTAAATCACAATGCTGCCTAATATTTTAACTATAATGTGTACAAATAATACTCATTAAGGTTGATTTATTTACAATATTTAAACAAAAAATAACAATAATTCAGCTACGTTTTTTAAAATAACCACTACATTCAGTAAACCTCTTAAACACATAACTAAAAAAAAAACCCACATAAAACACTTATATAATATAAATAGGGAAACAAATTATATATCTCATACAACAATGTTTTCAACAATGATATTTTTAAAGGCACATTATAAAAAAACAACACTATATAAAAAGATATTGTGTCCTGTGATATTTCTGTTGACGATATTTTATATTTCATTATATTCTTGCACAGACATTCTGTTAAGCTGACATTTTTTGGACATGGTCACATTTTCTATTTTGTGGTGCTTCTAATAAGTTGTATTAAATATACTCGGCTACACATCTGACACTCCCATAGGAACACCCACTTGTACACATCCATGTGAAACGTACAAATGTGTGTTGTGTGGGTTCTTTTTGCACTTGGTTTGTGTACATCCACACACCTATGTAGCACCTTTGCCTTTGTAATCATGGGCTGTGATTTGTATGTGCATTTTGAATGATTAATATATGTCTTTTTCTATCTGTAAGTCACACAAACAAAGAGAAGGCTAAACCTTGAGGGACAGGTTGGCAAACTCTAGACTTCAGCTTAATTTCTATGGAACTGAATATATTTTGACATTGGGTGGTCAGTAGCTGAAGAAATGTTTCAAATATTGAACTGGGTAATGTAAATGATTGCCTTAGAAAGGATTTTCAATTCGTTATTTACTCTACGCCCATTCACCAATATGTCCCTTATATTTCTCTGATGGAATGCTAGAACTCGTTTGTTTGTAAAGTTCACTTCAAAACTAAGAAGCCATTAAGAAGAGCCATGCTGAAATCCCTTTTACTATATCTTTCCTTTACTGTTGTTGCTTCTGAATTTCATGACCAAATTAAACCCATAAGAAATCTGTGAATTGCTTTACAGCCATCACCACTGGGTCCTGGGTTACTCAAAAAACATATGCCCTATATAGCAGATCCCTCTAAGATCCTAAAAATGGAGATGAAACTTACTATCTGATTCCTTTGTGGATCAATTCAAATGGCATACCATTGACTTTCTCACCATGTGCCAAAGTCTGAATTGCTCATGCTTTGTCGTACTCCTACTAAGCTTTGTTGTATATCTCTTTATTCTGACCACCATTGTATTAGACATTTACTTAAGAGAAAAAGCTTTTTTATAATATTAATAATTTTATTAATAAAATTGTTCAATGGTTCGTTAAAACTCTGTTCAAAAAAAGAAACGTTACCCAAGCAACTTAAGAAATGCAGGCCCAAACTTGTTTTGGAATAGGAAACAATATCAATTTTAAAACAATTTTCAACAGTCCCTTGTGTATCTCAAGATGTTTTCCTTTTCTACTTCATGCTGGACTTGGCAGAAACCTGATTCTTCATTAACACACATTCTTCCACCTATCAGACAGTCTCCACATCCACACCCTTCAACCTCTTTACTTTCACATGAATGTTGGATGCCACCTAAATTTGCTCTAATTGTCTGTTCGTGGCAGAGTAATGGTTCAACACCCCACACATTTCAGCAATGACTTTTGTCGCAATTCTTTCATGACCATTGTTATTTTGAGTTCTCAGTTTGACTGTGTATTGCCCAATTCTCACTTTATTCTCACTTTATTGCGGCATACTGCAGCCATAATACCTCAGAACTAAAAAAAAGTCAGTGGGCATTGCTGGGGTGCCATTGGCCGTTATGCAAGTTTGGAAAATGGACAATGCCAACTGTTGTTATGAAAATATTGCATTATTTGAAATGCGGTGGGCCTCATGAAACCCTGGCCCCTAGTGGCAGAGCACCTGCTGTTGCTTTAAAAGCAAAAAGAAAAACTGATGGGCAGAATGCAGAACAATGTCATACATTCACTCCAGTACAGAGATCTGGCCCTAAATCCATCGTTTTCTGCTCACCATGCCATTCCAGTTTGGACCCAACCATATGCAAATCAGTCTTGACCCTGCCCCTAATGGGAACAGTCCAGCCTGAACTGCCAGGCAAGGTCTTCCCTGGACTGGAAAGAAGCATCCTAGGACCGGTTTCAGGCTTTCAGCCCTCATCAGCCAAGATGGCTGGACTGCAGTGGCATGAAGAGCACGAGACCCAGGTCTGGGCAACCTGTCCCACTTGGGGTGACAAATGCAAAAAGAACAATTGAAGGACAGAATGCAGAACAATGTCATATATTCACCCCATGACAGAAATCTGGGCCTCAATCCATCGTTTTTTGCTCACCATGCCATTCCAGTTTGGACCTACCCATATGCAAATCAGTCTTGACCCTGCGCCCAATGGGAACAGTCCAGCCCGAACTGCCAGGCCAGGTCCTCCCTGTACTGGAAACAAGTATCCTAGGACCGGTTTGGGACTTTCAGTCCTCATCAGCCAGGTTAGCTTGACTCCAGTGGTATGGAGAGCATGGGACCCACGTCTGTCAGTTTGGACCTGGTCATATGCAAATCAGTCTTGACCCTGGGCTCAATGGGAACAGTCCAGCCCGAACTGCTAGGCCAGGTCCTCTCTTGGCTGTGAGTAGAGAGTAAATCGATAGGTAGTATTTACTCTCTTCCTTTTTAGTATATGTGTGTTCATTGTTTTGCAACAGAGAAGGGAATGAAAGTAAAGTTTATGGTCCCAGTTGCACAGTGATTTATATGTTAAATGTTGTTAGTTTTGTCACATATAAGTTGTGTCCATTGCACCATTCACTGTCTTTTTACTTTTGAGGTTCGAGACACGTTTTTTGGTTTTAGCTTGATGGCACCAATGATGAGAACAGGGCCATCCTGGTGAGTACCAATCAGGGGCCCCATTGGTGGTGCGCCCGTGAGGTGCCATCTCGCTTCTTCACACATTTTTTGTTTGTGCTGTCCTGTTTGTTTCAATCAGAGAGGTTGTTGTTTTAAAAGGCAATACATTGAAGCATTATAGGATTTCCTTAAGATTAAAGAAATCCCTTGGACTAGGCACGTGGGCCAGAGATGTTTTACAATGTCACAATGGAAAATTGCCACGAGAACTAGGACTGTTGTTGTTGACTAACCTCTCTGGACTGGAAACAATCATCCTAGGACAGGTTTTGGGCTTTCAGCCCTCATCAGCCAGGATAGCTTGACGCCATTGGCCTGGAGTGCACGGGTCCCACGTCTACGCATTCCCGTCCCTATAAGGTGACACATGCAAAAATAACAAGATTTGCATATGGGTGGGTCCTAACTGGGGTGGTGTAGTGGGCAAAATAACGATGGATTTAACCCAGATCATTTGACTGGAGGAGAATGTTTGCATTGTCAGCATTCCATCCATCATTTGTTTGCTGTAACACTTTGTGCCCTAAGTGGGATGGGTATGCCCAGACGAGGGTTCCTTGCTCACTGTGCCACTGGATTCAAGATAGCTTGGCTGAAGAAGTATGACATACCCTGAAATCAGTCCCAGGATGCTTGTTTCCAGTCCAGGGAGGACCTTGCCTGGCAGTTTGGTCTGGACTGTTCCCATGGGGAACAGGGTCAAGACTGATTTGCATATGGCTGGGTACAAACTGGGGTGGAATAGTGGGCAAAAGAATAATGGATTTACCCCAGATCTTCTGACTGAGGGAGAATGTTTGCATAGTCAGCATTCCGTCCATCATTTGTTTGCTGTAACACTTTTCACCCTATGTGGAATGGGTATGCCCAGAAGTGGGTCCCTTGCTCACTGTGCTACTGGATTCAAGCTAGCCTGGTTGAAGAAGGGTGACATACCCCAAAACCAGTCCCAGGATGCCTGTTTCTGGTCCAGGGAGGACCTGGCCTGGCAGCTCGGTCTGGACTGTTCCCATAGGGCACAGGGTCAAGGCTGATTTGAATATGCCTGAGTCCAAACTGAGGTGGCTTAGTGGGCAAAATAGCAATGGATTTAACCCAGATCTTTTGACTGGGGGAGAATGTTTGCATTGTCAGCATTCCGTCCATCATTTGTTTGTTTTTTTAAAAGCGCCATTCCTGGGGCTATATTGTCTAAATTGCCCTGGGCCACCTTTTTTTCTCATGGCAGGAGTGTTTTGATATTACAGAAAGCATTACATATGTTTGCGTGGCCCCTTTTGCAACACAGTTCATATTGTGCACATAATCACAAAGGAGCATTCCTTTATTAATTTTGGAGCATAGATTCATCAAAATGAGGAAACACTTTGGCTGTGCAGCCATATCACATTATAGACACAAGTGCAAATGTAAAAGAGCTGTGAGGAGAGTACTGTCTGTGTGGCACAAAGTGGTGGAACACAGTCAGTGCTCTCCCAAGGGCCCTCCTTTGAATGGGTGAAAAGGGGAACACTGGCAGTACCCAGATATCCCCTGTATGTTGGTGCAGTCACTCAATGCACCTGCCTGTAGGTGGATCTCTGCCCCTGTTAAAAAACAGACATGTTCGGTTTGGACACAGTCGTATGAAAATCAGCCTAACCAGACAAAACCGGTCTTGGGTTGCTTGTGTTCCAGTTCAGGGAGGGCATGGCCCTCCCTGATGGACTGTTCAACTGGAGAAGGGTGTTTTTTGATCTGCGTATGACTGGGTCCAAACTGAGGTGGAAGGGTCGGCAAAAACTCATGGATTGGCATGTGTCCTGAGTGATTGCAAGTGGCTGAGATTAATTCAAGAATTCTATCCATCACCTTCTTGATCTTGCATTAGATCCCCTAAGAGTGCTGAGTAAGTCCAGATGTGGATTATTTTCTCACTGTGCCACTGGAACCATGCTCTACACATCTGAAGAGCACATACTAAGGGCCAAACGGGTCCTGGTTTGTTTTTGTTCTGGTTCAGGGAGGACTTTGTCTGGCAGTTTGGGCTGGACTGTTTCCATGGGAAGTAAGGTCAAGACTGATTTAAATGTCTAGGACCAAACTGAGGTGCCATGGTTCGTAAAAACAATGCATTTGGGATGCATCCTGAATGATTGCCAGTAGAAGAG
Source organism: Lissotriton vulgaris (assembly GCF_964263255.1). NCBI lineage: Eukaryota > Metazoa > Chordata > Amphibia > Caudata > Salamandridae > Lissotriton > Lissotriton vulgaris. Next base: position 895,256,594 of record NC_141696.1, read on the forward strand.
AAAAATTGAAGCATTGTATGGATCATCTCATTGTTTTTACTTTTAGAAAGTTGCCAATTCTTGTCCCAAATATGTGTGCCTTCTGCAAGTTTTCTGGGTCACATGACTTTGAATTTCTCTCCTGTTGAGGTGTGTGCATCCCATCCAGAGAGCAATACAAAGGGGTCTTATGTTTTTACATAATGGGGCATCTAGGCAGGAGGACTGTGGAGAGGTGTACCCAGTCCCACTTACATGTCTAAGAGTTTTGCCTTCAGCACACACAAAGGAGCATAACATCATGCCTGCCCTGCCTTTTGTCACCTGCAGACAGTTTAGAACGTTGACTTTCCAGACCCAGTTATGGGAGTAGGACAGGTAGTCCCCTCATGCAAACGTTGGCACCAGGTATAAATATTGGACCTCCAGAGCCTCTCTTCAGAACACTCCTGGACCCGTGGAAGTTACAAGATAAGGATTGCCCACCTGTCAGAGGACTGCTCTGCTGCTTGAAGTACTGCCTTGCTGTTTGAGATGGAAGATGGACCTTCTTGCCTTCATCCCAGGCAAACCAGAGTGACTCAACAGGTCAGTTGGTTGACCTCCTGTGTGAGCTACAGGGACACAGCAAGCATTAGAGGCCTCTCTGCAACTGCACGGCTGACCTACTGCAACTAGCCCTGCCTGGACATTCAACTGGACCTGTCTGAGACCTGTGGACCTCAGGTGGAATTAATCCTGGTGCCCAGAAAGTGCCCCCAGGCCCTATACTCTTGGTGGGCATCAGAGTGTACTCTCCTAAAAGAAACATGAAAATCCTGATGTTTGGGCTCTTACGACTGCAAACGGTCTTGTTTGTGCAAGATTGTGCTTCCCATAACAACTGCCAACACAAAGCTCTGGGGAAACCTACACTTCACACCAACAGCAACATTCTACCATGAATGGCAAAGTAGAACCTGCACTTTGCACGACAGCAAAGACAGCCAATGATGACAGCTAATTCAAAGCTACAGCAATGACCATCCACAACTCTTGACTGTCTCATCATGCTAAAGCATTGACTGCCCGTAATGCCCAAACCTCTCTTTGCTCCACAGCAGCGATTGTCTGCAAAGCTAAGCCTTCTCCTCGAGTTCTCCTCCACTGCAGATGAAACTCTTGGCATCAGAATTAAATGGTAACTTTCCATGGGGACTAACCTGGTCCCTGTATCTGAATCACATCAATCATGGTTGGACTTTACCACAATCTAGTGATTTTAGGTGCTTTTTCACTAAAACATTTACAATTCAATGTCTCCTACTGATTCGATTTTTGCTGTTCTCGTATCATTTTATTTACTAAAATTCACCCTATCGTTCTAAAGCAATTTGAGATTTTTCTATTGTTGTCTTTTCACTTTATTACTGATTATGTACTTGAAAAAATACTTTACACATTGCTTCTAAATTAAGCTTGACTGCTTTTGTGCCAAGTTACCACAGGATTAAGTACAGGATAATTTCGGGACTTTTGGGATTCACTGTGACATGGATTTTGGTTGTTGCTTGAGTAGGGCTTCTACCCATCTCAACCAAACATCCAATTTTTTACCCAAAAATAGAGACAAAATCAGGAGAAGAGAGATAACCGAAAAGCAAAAAGTAAGAAGAAAAGGTTAGGGGGACAAAGCCAAAACAAGTGGAAAGATCACAATGGGATAGGAAACTACATAGCGCATGGGTGGGTGTCTATCCCATGGTTAGAAGTCCATGAATGTTACAAACGGTCAATACTTTCCTTTTTCTGTAAAAAATAACTTTTTTCATAAGCTGTGAGAGACTGTTTTCACAATGTGAAGACTTGAACAGTGTTAGAGAGCTTCCAAAAGTACTTTATATGGCAGCAGTTCTGTTTCAGATTTTTCATGACAGGAGGGGAACCAGACACAATTAGAGAAGTAATTTGCAGAAGAGCAGAAGGAGCAACAGAGGAGTGTTGTGTTTAATAAAGAGAAACTTCACTTGAAAAAGAGACAAAACAGGAGTATATTTCTTAGCATTTTTTCTAACTGTTTCTGAGAGGAGCATTACTTTAGTCCTCTAACGGAGGAATGAGTATATTGATGGCTGTGGATAGTTGATCAATTTATGGTAAATGCGCCTAGCAAGATATGTTCCTATGCTAGGAAAGTAAAAAAATTGAGGACGGTAAAGTTATTATTAGAAAAAATAACACAGAGTCAGTGTCCATCATTCTGTGAGTGGATGAAAATCATGATAAAGACAATTCCAGACCTTGGATGAGCAACAGCAGCATTAAGGCTAACAATTGAGTTTTCCAGCATTAGTATACAGGAAGGTTTGAAGAGAAACAGGAGTAACCCTGCAACTAGTCTCGTGGGAGTAACTGGTCAAGACAGTGACTGTTTTGCGGCATAGAAAGACACAGGAGAAGAAAAATGCCCTCAGGAGGGTTGTGCAAGAACACCTACTTGTTATAGAATGTAGAGAGCCTTGTCCCAGGGCATATCAATGGATAGGCATTAAGAAACAATACGGAGAACATACAGCAATTAAATCAAAGAGCTGAGATCAAGTCAAGTCAATACCCATGATCATAAACAGTACTTGCTTTGTAAATAAACAATATACACTATATTTTGTGGATGTTTTTTACGACGCTGTGTGAAAATGAACGATATAGTTTCCAGCAATGTACACATTCACTGATCCAGAATGCATATTCTACTCCGTTTGTTTAGGCTGGCTGATATTCAGTTGTAGGAAATTGAATCCTTAAAGTTGAGTTGGTTTGTAGGGCTTGAAGTCCCTACAAAGGCAAGAGTGATAAAGGAAAGGCTGTAAAATTGATGTTGGCAGTGGCGAAATTAGAAGACTCGGCCAAAGACTAATAGTGGCATGCTGTGAGGAGAGATAAAAGGACAGCAAGTTGGCATCCACAAGTGAATGATGGAAGGCTGCAGGTGGCATTCTTTCAAGAGGCGGGAATCTGAGAATAAAAGAACCAGTAGCTCAACCATCTAAAAGTATCCATTTCTTATAAAAAATAGTAAGTGAGTGACTTGCAATTTAACAATCTCTGAAGTCTACCACGTATCCTACAGAGGGTGGACTGCCCCTCTGTGTGTACAATGGTTAAGTTTGTTCCTTTTGTTCCTGCCCCATCAAGCAGAAGGACCTCAGAAAGCTTATGCAGTCTCTGTTCTCCTGCACTGGCAGTATGCTGGTTCACTTTTGCAAGCTCTTTAGCGTCCAGCACACCGGCAAATGCAGGATTACCACACTCTCCTTCTTTACATGTGTTTAGTTAAAGCAATACAATTATGATTAGAGGAGAGGAGGTCCACCTTATTTGGCTTTTACACAAATAAGTCGATCTGAGCCCTTTTGTAGAGATCAGCACTTTTGGTCACTTGCTAACTGATATACTTCATATAAAGATTTAATATAAATTCAGTCTAGAGGCTTTCCCAAACTATTCAATCAACCTTTATATCTAACTGTCCATTAAAAATCACTGTTCACCACCGACATTTGGTGTACAGCATTCTACTCACAAATGTCTTGACTAAAGGTTACTCTTGTATAAGTTCACCTCCTATACAGTAAGTACTCCGGTTTTGTGTATCAAAATCATACATGTGGTGATTGAAGTTAGGTCAGGGCAAAAATAAAATTAAGCTGGTGTAGTTCCCATACTTATGTTTGTTACACTAAGGGCCTCCTTACGATGTTGGTCGGAAAGGCTCCGACCGGCATTCAGATTTACCTAACCCGTGTTGAAACCCCTGTTTACGACCTATTCGGAAACATTTCCAACCAACCGATTAAGATTGAAGGTAACCGTTCGGTCTTTTCTACTCGGTTCCGACCGGCATTCAGAGACTCTGAAGTGGTCGGAGCTGAATCGTACAGGTCTATGGACCGCGTTTCTGACTGACTTATTACAATATCGGATTTGGACAGCCTTTCCAAATCAGTTTGTCCGACACAGAACGGCTGTCGTAAACTGACTTTGGCGCCCATAGTAGGCACCCCTTCACCCAGAGATATACAAGCCCTTGTTATTTTTTAATACACATCACAGCAAACCATGATTCTTATTGCCACAATGAAAGGATAAAAAGGCCTGTTATCTCTCTCAAGTAAAAGATACCATTGTCTTTGTACTACTCTAAACTTAAGACAAAGTTTAAAGACACAAGAAAGACTGAAAAAAGAACGAAAAACAACAAAGAAGGGTAAATAGCATTGGTAATTTAAAGTATTGGCATCTTTTATGCTGATGTGCATAAAATCAGGAAATACTTGCCACTCACAATGCAAGGTAGTCAGTGGCTCAAGTGGCTGACCCATTAACCCATGCTGTATACTTTGGTGCGTAAAATGTGAATGACAGTTTTGCAGATCAATGAATGAATATGGCACGCCCAAAGCCCCTCTACTTATATATTCTTTATTTATGATTTTTACAATTCAATGAAGCTGAGAGAGGAACTGAAGCTGTCGCTAGGCCAGACCTAAAAATGTAGTACATGTATATATTATTAAAGAGAATACATATTTGTGTCAATTTGGAAAACGCAATATATTTCATTTTGATGGGGGACGTTTTGAGAATGGCTGCTCCTGCTGTATGATGATGCAAAGCAAGGGTCTATCACATTTAACCTGAAAGTACTGCAAAAGTGCTACTAAAATAAGAAGTGCTAACATATAAGGGCCAAAAATAATGACATTGGTTAAAATGTAAGAAGCTCATAGTATACCAAACATTGCATTGCGATTTTCGCCATAGTGAAGTCCTTAGTAAAAAAACATTTTTCCCTCGAATATCAAAATTGTGGTTTTGTTTTTTCAAAGAATAACTTCATGTTGCTTAGGTGTGAACAAGTTGTGTAGGTGATTTTAGTATTCGGGGTAAAAATAACAATCTTTGTAACAAGAATGAAAAATTTCCTAGTTAACATAACCGAAAGATCCAATTCTATGAAGGACTCGGAGGCGAGGATTATGCCTTCTTTCTTCACTTTAATACACAGCAGCGAAGAGATAACAGAAGACTACATTTCCCATGAAACAAAGGGAACATGTAGTCAAAACAAGAAATACATGGTAACAACCAATCCCAGAACATGAATCCAATGTCCAATCAGGGTCCAGGAGGCCCAACATAGTCCATCAACAGTGTCCTCTCCGCCTCTTTCTGAGCTTGTAGACAGCCTCTCTCCGCTCTTCAGTAGTCCTGTTTGTTGGAATACAAGCCTGAGGGCAAGAGGAAACATATTACAGGAGGAACCACTGAGAAATTATTACAAGAAAGTCATACACAGTGCAAAATAAGAAGAGTCATACGCATCCGAATGAACAACCTTACTTACTGTAGTACGGGGAAGGATCTCCACCAGGAAGCAAGGGCGGGATGATCCTCGCCTCTGAGTCCTTAATAGAATTGAAACTTTCTGTTACATTAGCTAGGAAATTTTTCATTCTGTGTTAGGACTGGAGGCGAGGATTATGCCTGTTTAAAGCTTGCCCACAACCAAATGAGCCATATTCAGAATCGGTTTGAAATAAAACCGCTTGAATGTGGAGTCTGAAGACCAATCTGCCGCGTTGAGAATATCTTCTAGATGCGCTCCTAGACCCAAGACCTTCGAAGCCATGGCACCCCTTGCGGAGTGTGCCCTAAACTAGCTAAGGCTGATGCCTGCTTCCTGCATCACCCATCGAACCCACCTGGCAATAGTGGGTGAGGAACCTGCCTTAAAGGGCTTCCGCAGTGAAATGAGGAGCTGTCTCTCCGCTGGTGGCCTGAACTCCTCCGTCATCTCCTCATAAGCTTTTAGGCAACAAACCACACAAAGCTTCGGGGAATCAGGAAACTGTGGGTAGGAAATTGATCTGGTATGGCACTTAGTGCGTCTGAGCGAAGTAAACGTAACACCATCAGGAGTAAAAATTCTGATAGAAATGTCCAAAGCCCATACATCTGACACTCGTCTACAAGAAATGAGGCACAGAAGCATGGCCAATTTTGCTGAAAATTCCTTCCTGGAGAGGTACCTATTCTGCTGCCAGGATAAAAACAGTTTGAGGACTTAATTAACATCCCAGAGAGCGGTATTACGTGGCTCCGGAGGTAGGGACAGCAGTATGCCCCGCAACGGACGACAAACCAAGGGGTGTTCTCCCAGCAGAGCGCCATCCACTGGGACGTGGCCAGAAGAAACAGCAGACCTTAAGGTATTGATAGACCAATAAGCCAAACCCTTAGGGGGCAGTTGGGCCAAGAAATTCACTATGTGGACCACGGGCCCATCTGTTCACTGCGGATTTGTACCTCTTGACAGTACTGTCTGCCCAGGCTTTAGAGAGAAAGGACTCAGCCTCTCACGAAAGGCCAGGGGCTTCCCATCTAACCCGGAAATGCGCCACGCCATGAGCCTCAGTGAGTTCTTGGACATCCACCCGGACTCATGAGGAGAGTCGGAAACAGGGAGAGTAGGATTGGAAAATCCCAAGAAAGTTCCAGTAGAACTGGAAACCACACTTCCACAGTGGAGTGATCACAACCAGATCTGCCACTTGCCTGCGAACTTGCACAGTTACCCTTGTGATCATTGCGAAGGGCGGGAATGCATAGCTCAGTTCCGCACTCCAACTCTGGAGGAAAGCATCCGTCGCTGCTGCCAGAGGGTCAGGCCGCCAGCTGAAAAAACGCGGGACCTGGTGATCCAGTCTGGACGCAAACAGGTCCACCGAGAAAGGACCCAAAGGTCGCTCAGCCTCGCGAAAACTAACTGGTCCAAGCACCAGAGACTGGAATCCCGGAAGTTGCGAGATTGGAAATTGACTTCCAGACTGTCTCGGCCGGGAGATACTCCGCCATGATGGAGACCTGATTGTCGAGGCAATACTGCCAAAATCTTGCACCAGATCTGACAGGGCCTTTGATCTGGTGCCCCCCACATGATTCACAGAACGGACCGCCGAGATGTTGTCCATTTTCAGGAGCACACAAGGCTGCACTGAATCTCTCATCCAGCAACGTACTGCGAAGGACCATGCCTGAAGCTCCAATCAGTTTATGTGTAACTTCTGTTCGTCGGGTGACCACAATCCTCCTGTAGAGGGGTCTCCACATCTGGCACCCCAACCGAGCCTGCTGGCTTCCGATTCTATAACCATGTTGGGGGCGGAACCGAAGATTGCCCTTCCATTCCAAGCCTCCATGTGGTCCAACCACCACTGTATTTCGGACCTTGCCTCGATGAACAAGAGGACTTTGTGTGAATACGGATACCCTTTGAGAAGGAAGAAACCTTTGAGGCCTTGCAGAGCTCTGTAATGGAGCGGGCCCGAGAAGATGGCTTGTATGGATACAGACAAAAGACCCATCACCTGAGCCAACTGGCGAAGGGAATCCATTGTTTGGCAAGAACACGACGCAGCTCGTGACGAATTTTGGTCACTTTCCTGCCGGGAAGGCTGAGTGTGGAGGCAATTGAGTCTATGACGAATCCCAAGAATGTAGTGCTCTGGGTAGGCTGCAAAAGAGATTTCTTCTCTTTGATCACAAACCCTAGATCCTGAAGGAGTGACACCGCCATCTGAAGCTGTTGCAGCAGGCGGTGGGGCAAGCCGCTATCAAGAGAAGCTTGTCAAGGTATACAATCATCCTGACACCCCTGGGCCGTAGGAATTCCACTGCCGGTTTGAGAACCTTGGTGAAACACCAAGTAACCGACGAAAGGCGGAAATGGAGAGACGTGAACTCGTAAGTGTGCTGACCCCAGAGGAATTGGAGAAACCTCCGGTGTGGCGTGAAGATCAGAACCACCAGATAGGCATCCTTGAGGTCCAAACGGACCATCCAATCGAGAGGCCGGAGAACGTCCCTGAGAAGATGGATCTCCTCCATCTTGAAATGGCGATAAACCAGCCATTGATTGTAGTCGCTCAAGTTTATCACTGGTCTCTTGCCAACATCGGTCTTGTCGACCAGAAAAATATTGCTCAGGAATCCCCGGGCATGCTGGGTAGTAAGGGAGATAGCGCCCTTCCTGCGAAGAGAAGATGCCTCTTCGTCCACCAGGAGGGTGTCCTGCACGGAGAACTGGATAGGGTGAGGAGAAGATTCTTGCACTGGAGTCCCTTGGAGCTCTATGTGAAAACCCCTTCCTTCTCGAGAGGACGCGGGATATGGGTGGCCACATAAGTAGCCACGTTATTGGCTGGGGTCCACTCAGAGGACCGCGGGTGCACTATTTCATTGGGATCCAACAGGTCCGCGGTGCTCGAGGGATCTTGGGATGTCCTAGGAAAAGACTGAGGGACTGGGACTGTAGGAATGGGAACCTGACTGGTCGGAGAAACCTGCACTGGAGCAGGAGGAACTTCGGAGGGAGCTGCCGGGCGACTAGCCATGAAGGCCTGCCTTAGGCAGTCAAAAGCACCCCCATCCACACCCGCCTAGCGGGAACGTTTAGGTGGTGGGGAGCCAAGAGGTTCCTGAGATGAAGTGGCTGGAGTCTGGGGGGGAGGGGACGGGCAATCTGCTGCGAAAGTTTGGAAACAGCCTGCTCTATTTGGCGTAAGAGCCTATCCTCTAGTGGGGAAATGGCCTGGTCAACCGCCCTATGAAAAGAGGTATCCACTGCCTCATAAAAGGCGTCACCCTAGGGCATGTCAGCGAGGGGGTCTTCCTCCTCCTGATAATCATCATAGTAATCTATGAGGATGCAGCTCAAAACCCATCTCTTCACCTCTGATCTCTAGCTGACATTCTTCCCTTATACAGCCCGTTCTTGAGCGCAGAGATACCCCTTTGGGGGTTGATTCTGGCGCTTTACAAATAATTAAATAAATAAATAAATCCATGATGACGAACACCGACTAGAGTTGTGAAATGATCCAAAGTGGATACCCACTGGGCCTGCAAACAGAGGCCTCAACAGGCTGGGTGGCAGCCTAAGTATTCTTTGTAGTGCGGAGAAACCGCAAAATAGACGGGTTCAAGCCAAGGGTCAAAATGCTGGCAAAGCAAAATCAAACAAGCCCCTTTAGCAGAGCAAACTGGTCTGGGTAGCGTTCCTTTATATGTACCCCCAAATAATACTGGCCCTCAAGAGGCGTTCAACAGCAAAAAGCTGCACATACAGGCTCTGCCTTTAAGATGTTTTGGGCTAAGGCCCAGAGCGTGGGGTACAAGAGAAGCGGTGAGGCAATTGACGATGTACCACCGCGCTACAACCATTTCGGTGTCTCCCTCAGACCAGGACTCCTCCGCAACGTGGATGCGACATTTGAAACTTTCTGAAGAGAGATCAAACAGCGGGTTACGCCCGCACTGCCTCCCGCGCCCTCTGACGGAGGGAGGACCAGAACCACCGCCAGCAATGAGCCGCATAGGAACGGAGAACTGTGCCCGCAGCATAGCCCACACGCTGCGGGATATTAAGATATTGAAACGCTTTACCGGCGTGAGATACAGCACATCAAGAAAACAAAGAAGTGCGCGCGAACACACAAAGCTGACAAGTGGAAACCTCGCGCATGAAAAGGTACTTCACACAGGTATAGATATAGTAATAACCACGGCGCGAAGCAGCACCCGCTATAGCACAAACAAAATTACCACATCAAAGCACTAACAGAGAAAAAACCTGAAGAGTAAGCATGGGCAAAATTTGCGAATTCGCTCCCCAAGAAATCGCAAGAAAATTCTGCGAATTCGCGAATTTTCCTGCGAAATCGTGGATTTTTTTGCGATTTGCCCTGAAGTACTTTCTACTGGCTAATCCAGTAAGTGCTCCCTCATTGGGTTAATGTATAGTGCTTTTACTACACTGCAGCTGCGTAAAGGGCCAGAAGATGTGTCTCCAGTGACCATGTGTGCCTGTAACACAGGCACAGGCACACATAGTCACTGGAGACACATCTTCTGGCCCTTTACGCAGCTACAGTGTAGTAAAAGCACTATGGGGCAGATTTACAAGCCGCTTGTGCCTCTTTTGCGCCGCAGTTGCGTCACTTTTGTGACGCAGCGGCAGCACAAAAGATGCGCTCCGGTGCTGGGTATTAACAACGTGTCGCATCTGAGAGATGCAAAAACCACAGGTGATGGACAGAATGCAGAACAATGTCATACATTCACCCCAGTACAGGGATCTGGGCCTAAATCCATCGTTTTTTGCACTCCACAGCAACCCAGTTCAGACATGGCCATATGCAAATCAGTATGACCCTGTGCCTCATGGGAACAGTCCAGCCCGAACTGCCAAGCCATGCCTTCCCTGGACCGGAAACAAGCTTCCGAGGACTGGTTTCTGGCATTCCAGCTGTCTTCAGCCCGGCTTGCTTGAATCCAGTGGTGTGGAGCGCATGAGACTCACGTCTGAGCATACCATCCCACTCGGGGTGACAAATGCAAAAACCACAGGTGGTGGACAGAATGCAGAATAATGTTATACATTCACCCCAGTACAGAGATCTGGGCCTAAATCCATCGTTTTTTTGCACTCCACACCACCCCAGTTCGTGACGAATTTTGCTTGAGATCATAAAACAGTCACTCATTGTAAGGGCACCCCCTGTCTGCTGTGGGTCTAAATTGCCCATAGCCATACTTGGAGACATCAGTTGGTGATACCACTGCATCACCCACCTTCCCCTGGGCCTTCAGATGCACACGCAGGAGGCGGGTGGCGGAGGAGATACCAGGCCTTCAAGTGCAAATCTACCACCTCCTTTGGGTATCCGGAAAGCAAGCAAAGGAGCCTGCAGTGCAGCCCTACCACTACATTCCTTGGGTTTCCTAAGATCTGAGAGCTGTGGAATTGACCACACAGCAAATGCACAATACACCAATCCTTCTGCAATGCATTTCAGTAGATGCAGCTCAATTTACTCCCATTTCTATTATTTTGCAGCTCATTTTACTCATCTCTCAATTATTTTAGCAGTCAAATACTTTCACAGTAAGTACTAGATATGTACTGTAACTGATATGCTTCTCATTCCTTCTGTTCGATCATGCTTACCATGAGATAATGCCTTCTTTGCTATAGTTTCAACACTATTCTATGTCAGGACTGGAGGCGAGGATTATGCCTTCTTTCTTCACTTTAATGCAGTTAAACTATTACCGGTCAGACCAGTTTGTACATATCTCTCCCTCTAGAAGGGTGGAATTCTACCCCCGCTGCAGGGGGATAGGATTCAAAAGTGTTTGACACTAAACACAACATGTTTCCATGCAGCCATTACAAAGTTAGCATTTACTGCGAGGTTATAATGCACTTAAGAGTATATGGTCTGGCTGCATCACAGAACAGCCTCATAGAATAGGCTCCGAAAGCTGCAGAAGGGTCCGGCTCATGCATGGGCACCCTCACACACAAAACCAAGCACTCTGCCTTCAGGATTGATAAGGCCTGCCATAGAAGTGACTGATAGGCTTATATGTGTCAGTGATTAAAGGTAGATATAGGTCAGCTATATCTTAGTAAGAGGTGCATACACCACCTTACCCAGGCTGCAGTAACAGTCCTGTGGTGCCATTTTGGAAAGCTTCCCTGGGGTGGCATAATACATGTAAAGTAAAGTAAAGTAAAAATAAGCTTTATTCGATTTTCGTAAAATCATAAAAGCACAGCAGATACATGTAAAAGCAACACACTTAATAGGAGCTTACATATAAGATTTAACAGTTAAAAAGAGCAGCTATTTACATAGTCAAATCTTTAAAAATTTCATTCAATGCCATACAGTTTGGAATACAATTAGTACTAACCAACACACAAAGACATGGAAAGACCCAGTCAAAAAATTTCACAGCATGGTTTTCCGCAACAGCATAACAGATCCTAAAAAACGAGATACTGCAAAGATCACATGCTCATCTTCCAATTTTAACAGTCTTGTGAAGGTAGGCCTACAGTTTCTTACTCCCCAGCGTTTTAACAAAGGTTTTATATAAAGTTTTCTGGGGGTGGAATAAAAGGGGCAAAAGAACATTAAATGCAGATTAGATTGAGGTGCGATGTTATCACACGAACATGTCAAAGTCAATGAGGACCAGTTGTTCATCTCCGGTACAGAAACCATACGAAAGAAAATACCAAAACGTAAACGAGTCAAAAGCATTCTATAATAAGGGCTGGGGTCCACTTTTAAATACTTTTGCATGCCTTCATTGGGGGTGATTTCTTGGAAATTTAGGATGGTTAGTTTGTTCTTTTCAGTATTCCATCTCAGAATTTCCAGATGGGCGGTCAGTGTTTTCTTAAGAACTGATCTAGATAAACCCTCCATGCTCCTGGGATTTACATAATAATCAGGGAGGCCTATGTCACTAAGTACAGATCTTACGTACGACAACCACCGGAAGTTTGCGACCCCATCTAGGGCCAAGCAGTCCTCCAGGAGGTCCCTATTGAAACTGGCCTCTCTAGTTGTCCATACCTTGTGCCATAAGAGAATTGGGGCCATCTTAAATGTGTCGCCCAAGTGCTTGACTTCCGCCTCTATGTGTGTCATAAATGAGGATGTAGTCTTTGGGACACCCAGAAGGTAGCTGATGAACTGGTTCTCACAGCTCTGCAAGGTTTGGTCCTTTTCGATGCCCCAAAGTCCCGCCCCGTAGGTGGCTGTGGACACGCACTTCGCCTGATATATTTGGGCCAGTTCTTTGGCTGGTTTACCACCCACTCTGTTTTAAAATGCGCGTAAGGCGCCTATAGTGTGGATAAAGGCCAGCTTCCTTGCGTCAATTGCCTGTTTCCAACGACATTTCCTGTCAAACATTATACCAAGGTAGCAAAACTTCTCTACAGTGGCTATGTTCTGTTTGTTCAGGAACACTTTACAAGGCACCTTACTGCGCTTATTAGTGCATGGCATCGTAAAGGTCTTCGAAATATTTACTTTCAGCCCTCTATCCTGCATAAAACCTGCAAATTTAGACACTGCCCTCTGCAGTCCCACCTGGGTCTGGGACATTATAGCCGCATCGTCGGCGTACAGAAGGATTGGCACGGGTAGACCTTTCACAGTAGGGTAGTCATTTTGAGAAAGAGAAAGATAATGGCCCACTGAGTTGATATAGTAAGTAAATAGCCTGGGGGCTAGGATACACCCTTGCCTGACCCCTCTTGACAGGGCGAATTTGTCAGTACATTCGCCCTGCCTGCCGAATCTTACTCTTGCCCCGCAGTTATGATACAATTCTCTAATGAAAATAATTAAGCGTTCCTCAATACCCATTTCGGCCAATGTTGACCATAACAGAAAATGGTCCACGCAATCAAACGCAGAACTCAAATCAACAAAAGTAATAAAAAGTGACCCACCTCTAGCCTGCGTGTATTTAGCACAGAGAAGGGCCAGGTTTAAACACTGCTCCGCAGTCCCTATACCCTTCCTGAATCCATATTGGAGGTGCGAAACTACATTGTGTTCCTCCTCCCACTCTTGAAGTCTCTTTAAGATAATCCTCCCTGCTAATTTCATAAGGCCATCTAATAAAGATATTGGCCTATAGCAGGTTGGATCATCACGCCTGCCTTTTTTAAAAATGGGGACCACTATTGCGTCCGACCAGCTTTCTATAAACCCCTGCTGGTTGCCCTTGTTCAACACATTTGTGAGCAAAGGGGCCAAAAAATCTGGTTCAGCCTTGTACACGTCCACCGGGGTACAATCTGGCCCTGGGGCTTTGCCTGATGCACTATCCCTAATTGCTTCATGCATCTCCCCCACAGTAAATATTATGTCAATGGGAAATGCAGAGATGTGGGAATCGGTCTCTCTCCTCCTGTCTATAGTTTGTGGGACATTTGGGACCTGCCCTATTGGAGTGATGGTGTCAGTTGGCTTTGTGTCCATATACAACTGCCTAAAGTGTGTCAACCATCTATCCCCTGTTATTGCCAGATCTATTTTATTGCCGTTGTTATTTGATTGGTACAGGGACTTGACAAGCCTCCAGAACTTGGTGGTGTTTTTCTGGGCAGAAGCTTCTCTTAGTGTAGCCCACGCTTGCTTTTTTAAGGCCTGGGTTCTTTCTTTTAATGCACATTTATATGCTTTCCTTGCACTACGAATTGTGTCGGGGTCCCTAGGTTTGAGGGCCAAAGCTTTCTTAAGTGATTTTAGTGCTTTTGTGCACTTCCCATCAAACCACCCTTCTCTAGGCAAATAGTTGTTATTCGCTGCCCGGGTCAACAAGTTTTTTATCCCCTGTTGGATGTTGGCAAAGGCGGCCATAACAGAAGAAGAGTCCGCCTGTTCCTCTAGACAGAGGTTAACATCCTTTGCGGAATCGGAGAGTAGCTTTTTCAGAAATACACCGGGAACAATCCTCTCCCATTTCACAACGTAGCCATTAGTTTTGGATAGATCTACGCTATAGGGATACCTAGAAAGGGTAGGGTTCTTGGCGTTACGTTCCTTTATTTTTACACGAATAGAAAGAGGGTAATGGTCACTAAATACATCCTTGCCGACCACACACGAGGTCAGAATCCCAGAATTGGCAGTAGAAATTAATATAAAGTCAATAATTGAATTGCAATCTCTACCAAAAAACGTTGGCTCAAACTGCACGGGTGAGGAACATAGCAGGTTGGCAAAACAAAGATTAAATTTAAGGAGGAAAGAATTTAACAACATCCCCCTCTTTGTGTGCACAAAATGAGTTAAATTTTCCTCGCCAAGATCCGCAATACCACACAAAGGAGATTCTGACTGTGGACAGATGGTGCAGTTGAAATCCCCTACCCACATTATTATTGCCCCCTTGAGGTGATCAACAATGTGTGACAACAAACAGGATATATTCGACATAGTGGGCTCCAGTTCAATGTCGGCCATATTATTATAAAAGTTCAACAGTACTATGTTCTCCATCTTAACCTTAGCAGTTGTAGAAACATAGGCACAAAGCCCCCCCTTATTGTGACCTTGGGCTGATGGTATGGCAGGAGAGTGAAAGGTTTGGTACCCCAGTAGGTGTACTTCCTCACGGCACCAGGTCTCTTGAAAACATAAGATGTCATACATATGAATAACATTCAGCCAAGCTTTGTTGGAAACCTTGCTGTCTAGACCCGCCACATTCCATGAGATGAGTGAATTAGAGGCATTGACATTACTGGTGTCCCGACAGAAGCTGCCTAGGTTCACACAGGATAAATCAAGTTGTTGTGTTCTGATAGTAGGGGTATGTGGCGGGCTCAAAGGATTGGAAATGGGACTGCCATTCACAGGCTGTTGGGACTGTGGATGATCAGGTAACCGTGGCTCATTCAGTGCATCCGTGCCCACTTCTATTCTGCCAATATTACTCTTAGGATGGTTTTTAGACGGACTGAATGACAAGAAGTGGGTGGGAGTGCAATGGCTGATCCACGGGTCCTCCGAAGATTTCTCTACGGTAAGTGATTCATGGAGTCATTCGTTGTCATCTAATCCTGATAACGGATGATAAAAATTGGACAAAGGTATATTCCAAAAGTCTTTTGGGTTGTAAAGACGAGGATCGCCCCAATGGAAGTTGGAATTATGAGGTTTTCTTGGTGGTAATGGTGCCTGGCTGGGTTGCGGCCAGAAATCATTAGTGTTTTCGAATAGATTCTGATCCCTTAGTATCTTTACATAGGGTAGGCTATCTGGAACGGAAGGTCTATATGGCAATGGGGCGAAAGTATTTGGATGGTAGGGAAGAGAAGTGTTATGGCCCTTATGATGATTATTAAATGTAGGAGTGTTACAGCCACCGGGGGTTTTTGAACGACCGTGGCTATGAGGATGGTAAGGTCT
Source organism: Lissotriton vulgaris (assembly GCF_964263255.1). Taxonomy (NCBI): domain Eukaryota; kingdom Metazoa; phylum Chordata; class Amphibia; order Caudata; family Salamandridae; genus Lissotriton; species Lissotriton vulgaris. Next base: position 895,272,403 of record NC_141696.1, read on the forward strand.
TGGCTGGGGAGGTGGTTTCCTCAGCATAGCCTCAGGGTAGAAATAGCTTAGGTTATGAGTTGAAATTCCCCCCTCCCCTATTCCAGGGTACCAGTCACTAATATAAGTTACCAATCTGTGATCCTTGAAATTTACTAGGATCACGTCTCCTTCAATATCCTTGGGTCTGGTACCTACCCAATGGCATCGCCTGGCCGAGACAATATCACCATTGAGGTTAGGCGGGAGTGGTCTATTTCTCCTCAGCCAGTAGATGACCTTATTTTTTAGGTTGGCCTGATGTTCGCGCTTACCTTCTGGCGGGGGCAGCACTCCTGTGAGGGCTATAACATAATTTAAGCATTCGGGGGGTAAATCTACGATGTTCTGTGTTTTCCTAATTGAATGATGTGGCATGGTGGGTAAGGGTTTTGAGTTAGTGCTATTGGTGGGACACGTACTATGAGGCGTTATAGAGGTATGGGGTTTATCCACAGTCGTCGTAGGTTTTTCCAGTGCGTTTGTTTTACTGATACTTTTATTACTATTTTTAGCATGTGATATAGAATTCTGGGCCGGTTTTCGTGGCCCGGGTGTTGGGAGTGCGATTGCCTTGGGTGTACCAGACACTGTCTTAGGTGTATTAGATTCTTTAGAAGGCTGTGTTGGGACTATAGGGGCATTCAAAGCCGAGGAAGATGACTCCGATTGACCTTGTAGAATTTTTTCCACATTCTCCCCTAATCTTTTAATCCTTTCGGTAAGGGGAAGGATCAATGCCTTAATAAGACAATCAATGTCATCCAGTAGGCCCGCGTAACTAGGTACCGAGATGGAGCTGGAAGGCATCTCTTTCGCAGGGTCTACAGGCCCAGCCTTATTTGAAATAGTGAATATGGAAGGTAACGCTGGATTAGGGGGCACGGCTCTCTTTTTAATTGTCAGCTTCTTTCTTCGCTTCCTAGGTGGGGAGCCAAAGGAGAATATGCTAGAGGGGGTTTTAGAGCTTTTTGTGGTGCCCCTGAGTGATGGCAATGGAGGCTGGCCCACGGTAGTACACTTAGTATGGTCGTCAGATGTACTTGGTGTGAACACAGGAGATGGAATGTCTGGGTCATAAAGAGGGGCTGGTTCTGCAACGGGGGTACCTAAATCTATTGGCTGGGTATCAAGTACCTGAGAATTAATGGAATCAGAAATAATGATAATATCATTCTGTGCAGTGGGTTTAATCTGAAAAATGAGGGGAATGTCATCTATGGGAGGTGAAATATTAACATGATCCAGTGGTGAGATTAAATCCATTGAAGATGAACTGGCTGTTGTTGTTGGGTCCAAAATAGTAGAAGGTCTTAATTTCAACCTGTCAATGGAAAGGCGTCGACCCGCCCTTTTTTCAGCCAGGAAGAGCTCCCGGTCTACGTCAGTCTTGATTTTGGCAAAGAATTTGTCCAAAGGGCCTAACAGAGAAGACCCTTGTACAGCCGATGCCTGCATTGCCTCAGAAGAAGACATCACCATGGGCAGTAAAAGACAAATAAAAGGGCAAATAAACAAAATGACATTAAGAACACTTGATGGAAAAAGTGGATTACCAGGAAGGACTAAGAGGATGGGCCCAGCCCGGCCTCCTGCGGCCCCGGACGGCCACAGACGGTCCCGCCCTTGTCCCGGGCTTCTCCCGGCGCCCTCCCGCGCGCTCCCGCGCTGCGGGGATGATATTTCCTCTTTGTAGCTGTACAGAGGTCACTGAGTGGGCGTTGCCGGCAGGGAGAGCAGCCCAGCTGGAAACGGGCGCGCGGGGACTCCTGGTCCGTGGAGTCCACCGCTCGTTGCTCGCAGCCCTGCCGGTCCAGTCAGGTGAAGTAATGCCCCTTGGTTTGTCCTAACAGCTGCTGCAAACCGCGAAGCGGCTGCAGCAAGCTGTTTCAAAGGTGCTCGGAAAAGGCTCAGCGTCCGTGACAGCAATCCGCCTTGGTTCTGCAGATGCGCCGCTTAAACGCCGTGGAGGTGGGGGCGTTGCCGGCAGGGAGAGCAGCCCAGCTGGAAACGGGCACGCGGGGACTCCTGGTCCGTGGAGTCCACCGCTCGTTGCTCGCAGCCCTGCCGGTCCAGTCAGGTGAAGTAATGCCCCTTGGTTTGTCCTAACAACTGCTGCAAACCGCGAAGCGGGACCCGCGGAGCGGGTCCGGCGAGACGCAGCGGCTGCAGCAAGCTGTTTCAAAGGTGCTCGGAAAAGGCTCAGCGTCCGTGACATGCTTCAGCCCCTGGTAGGCCCCTGGGGAACCTATGCCCTGAGTACCTAGTGTACCATTTACTAGGGACTCACACGGTTAACCCAGTAACCAATATGGAGCGTACCCAATGTACATGCAATCAATTTGGAGAGGAATCAGTGGTCCTGGATAGCAGGGCCCCAGCCAGACTAAAGTCGAAAAACAGTGAAACACCAGCAAAAAGTTGGGATAACCATAGTAAGCAGATCCTACCTTCCTATTGGGAAGTGGGGTGCTAATAACCTTATTGCCCTTACATATATGGCAATAATTGCTTTTAAGTATCCTCCCATCTTTATGAGTCCTGACCAGACACTCAAGCCTATTAGTGGTTTTCAATTAATCAAACACTTGAAATTATCTGGTAAAACAATGGCAAGCTGGAATCCCACACGCTGCACACAATTGTGAGAAGTTGGCCTTGCACCAGTCCAAACGACCCTTATTGATGGTCGGTTAAATACAACCTTTATAGAAAGCTATCCTAGTGGTAGCTGTGGAGAGCAGCCTTCAGGCTAAGTCTTGGAGGAATGTAAAGCAGCTTGTTTTACCAGTCTATAATCTCGTGAATGATCAAATGAAAGGAGAACCACCCCAGGCATATATATAAAAAATATGTATTTATTCTAAACACATACCTCTAGTCTCTTTATGAGGCTAGAGGCAAAAGTACATTCAGTAAACTCAATAACACACAGTTAATTAGCACAATATCTGTTGAGCCCTAGGGGCGTACCAAACCATATATTAAGAAAGTGGTATAAGAACCACACCTTGCATAGATACAAGTCCTAGAGCCTTTAGAACCGCTGGGTCCACCAGGAACCACTCAAGGTAGTGACACAGGGGACCCACAGGGGACACGTGCAGTGTCTAAACACAGCCGCCAATCACCATTACCTTCTATAGGGAAAGTAGCGGTTAGAATTTTAAAGATAAAGGACACTTAGAAGAGGACTTGGAGCAAACCCCTTTAGAACTAGGAGATTCTAGAGTCAACACCCATGGGAGCACCGGAGTACTTGAGTTACCTCACCCAGGAAAGCCGGGTGCATACATGTCTTTTCATGTCGGGTTTAGTCGTTGTTTTCAATGGCGATCTGGTGCAAAGTGCTGCTAGCGTCCAAGTGGAAAGAGTCCGGTGTAATCCTAGCCTGGATTGAAGATAACAAGAACCTGAAAGCAGAGGGGACAGAGTCTGGGTCACTTGCCAGTGACCAGGAAGACGATAGGCGGATATCCACCGATGTCGGGTGATTTGAGGTGAAGAAGGTGAAGCTTGACTCTTCAGCCACGAGGACCAGGAGGCATTAACAAGCACAGGTTCTGGAATCGAGCTGTCCCACAAAGGATGTCGAGTGCTGCAGCATTGGTTTCAGGATCGGAACCAACAAGCCTTGGCAAGAGCAACCCACGCCAAAAGCAGAGATAGGCTTCGGTGCAGACCAGCAAGGTCTGAGGGACTCACCACTTGGTAGTAAGTCAGGGCACATCTGGCGCAACCAGGGAAGCCCAAAGAAAGGTAGAGTTACCTATGAGGGGACCCACCAGTCAACGGACCAAAGATCGCAAAGGAGCCTCAAGTGGAAATGCAAGAAGCGGGCTCACTGAACACTCATGGAGTGTAGGCCCACAATCTTTAATGCAGATGGTGGTCCGGGCTTGAGATATAAGTAACCCAATGCACAACTTTGGGAAAGCTCGGGAAGTTGATGCACTAGCAAATGTGCATGGTGCCCAGGAGTTCCGGTTCCACATCACTTAGGAGGGCTGTGGGTCTCAGCTTTGCTGGGGACTCGGGTTGGCCTTTGAGAAGTCTGGAAATCCTCTTCCTGGGCTGCAGGCACTTCGGAGTCCTGCGGGAGTTTCAGAGATGCAGACTGCCAAATGCTTTGTTGGTGCCTGTTTTGTCCACCCTAAGCGTGGAAGGGTATTCTCAGATGTGAGACCCTTGCTCATTGCACCATCAGGATTCAAGCAAACCGGGCCGAAGACGGCTGTAATGCCAGAAACCGGTCCCCGGGAGCTTGTTTCCTTCCCAGTGTAAGAATTGGCTTTTGTAGTTTGGTTTGCCCTGTTCCCATCATGCACTGGGACAGGAACAGACTAATTTGCATACAGCCAGGTTCTGAAACTGGGATGGTGCAGTGAGCTAAAAAACGGTGTTGGATCTAGCCCTGATCTCTTGACTGGGTAAGAGTTTTCTGCTTAATTCAGAGACTCTGTCCCTCACCACCCCTTGTTGTAAATATGTTTGAACAGGGGAGTCACTCCTTGACCCAAGGGAGATTCTTCCATCCTCTATTCTTTAGTAGAGCATCAAAGTTCCAGGATTCAGTTTCAGAGTTTCGTCCAGGTGTAATCTAAAGTCCTGTTGCCAGGGTTCCCTTACTTATACTAAGAAAAGGTGATGGACAAGCTCTGGGGACCCAGCTATGAGAGGGTCTGCAAAGATGGGTGGCTACACCCATTTCCTTTGTGCAATTTTACACGAGAGCAGGGGCTGGTAGCCCCTGCAACCGGTTTGGACTGGACTATGCACAGGGACACCAAATGTGCCCCCAGTGCAGACATCAAAGCACTCTCAGAGCGCACCCACCCAGCCCCAATACACTAAAGCTTGTCTGGGAGGTGCTAACACCTCCCTGTGATAGGAAATCTATTATCCAGTCCTCCCCTGCTGGAGTTTAGGTCAGCAGCAGGAGGCCAGACTCGTGTCTGTGGCTGCAGCATCCTTTTTGTTATGCTAGATCTCTTTTAAACTATTACCGGTCAGACCAGTGTGTACATGTCTCTCCCTCTAAAAGGGTGGAATTCTACCCCTGCCGCCAGGACTGGCAGGGTGTAGGATTCCAAAATGTTTGGCACCAAACACGACATCTTTCCATGCAGCCATTCCAAAGTTAGCATTTACTGCGAGGTTATAATGCACTTTACAGTATATGGTCTGGCTGCATCCCAGAACAGCCTCAGAGAATAGACTCCGAAAGCTGCAGAGGGGCCCTGCTCATGCATGGGCACCCTCTCACACAAAACCGAGCACTGTGCCTGCAGGGTTGATAAGGCCTGCCATAGGAGTAACTGATAGGCTTATATGTGTCAGTGATTAAAGGTAGATATAGGACAGCTATATCTTACTAAGGGGTGCATGCACCACCTTACCCAGGCTGCAGTAGCAGTCCTGTGGTGGCATTTTGGAAGGCTTCCCAGGGGTGGCTTAATACATGCTTCAGCCCCTGGTAGGCCCCTGGGGTACCTAAACCCAGAGTACCTGGTGTACCGTATACTAGGGACTCACAAGGTTAACCCAGTAACCAATATGGAGTGTACCCAATGTACATGCAATCAATTTGGAGAGGAATCAGTGGTCCTGGATAGCAGGGCCCCAGCCAGACTAAAGTCGAAAAACAGTGAAACACCAGCAAAAAGTTGGGATAACCATAGTAAGCAGATCCTACCTTCCTATTGGGAAGTGGGGTGCTAATAACCTTATTGCCCTTACATATATGGCAATAATTGCTTTTAAGTATCCTCCCATCTTTATGAGTCCTGACCAGACACTCAAGCCTATAATTGCCCTGCAAAAAAGCTGCTATTGCATGGAGGTGCGGGCAATAATGGTTAAGTGACAGTGTGATAATGCCTTAGAGCCTGTACAATTAATTCCATTCAGGGCTTTAAGTGGGATGAAAAAAACGGTGGGGCTCTCAAAGGGCGTGGCCAATGTAATTAAGGGTGTAGCTTAGCATAGTGTGCCGCTGGACTTGTATTTTGCTGTTTCTGTCATTGCATCCAGATATATGATACACAAGTAACATCAAACCTACAACAAGTCAAGACTATTGGCTTTGTCAATGGTTGTTAGTTGCATAAGATAAATAAGCAGCAACTATGGCTTGTATATAATATTGAAAAAGCTTTGACTGAAAGCCCTGGTTACCCACGACAATGTTGCTGCTCCTGAGTTTCAAAAAGAGAAGGAAATTCCAGAGAGAAAATGACTCTCTTTAAAGGTTTTCCCTTCCCCTACAATGCTCACCTGGCATGATGGCATGCCGTAGCTTCTCCACTACTGAGAAGTGTGCAGTGTCAGCATGCGCACATCAGTGTGCCTGCTCTCACTGCTGTCCGAAAAAAAACGGACCGCCTCTGCCAGGGTACAAAACAGAGCCCGGTAGAGACCCGTTTCGAGGCCCCCTTTAAAAAACTGCTGGTGCTCATTACCGGTGAGCCCTGGCCCCCTTAAAGCCCTGGTTCCATTAATATCAGTGGGGATGCTAATGCAGATAGTTTGCATTTCATCTAATGCAGATCTATTAGATGTGTTATATTACTAGTAACACATTTGAAGTCTTTCCCCAGATTAAGCATTGTAGGTGGAAATCCTGTTCTAAGTCCAATTATTGTCAGAAATTGCAGCAGGAGGCAATAGTCTAAACATGGTACATTTTCCACCACCGACTAGTGGGAGTGTAATTTCCACTGACCAAACTTTAAAACAGTCTATTAGCATAGATCATTTAAGCCCCACAATATATAAAGTCCCATATAATGACAGACACTGACCTGCCCACCATTTGTTTGGGTATAAAAATTGAAAGCTTGCTGGCAAAAGCATAGGGTGCTTATTTATAAGCCCCTTGTGCCGCCCATTTGTCACTTTTAATATGGGAAAAAGTGCCGTGCCACCAGCGCAAAAGGCTTGTAAATCATCCCCTAGGAATCCAAATATCATACCTCTTCTTGCAGTGTTCTTAAGGTGCCGAAAAAGAGAAACAGATTATATAAGATTCTGCAGAGAGATGAAATTTGCATCTTCCGATTAGCCCTCTCTCTGTGGCTGAGCTTCACACAGACTTTATATTTGTATTGTATTGTTATATTTATATAGCGCTTACTACCCCTATGTGGGGTGCTGAAGTGCTTGCCTGTATGAGTAGCACGCTACTCCTTTTAGGGTGTGTGGTTGGAAGGATGTTGTCTTTGTTTTGATCCTATGTGGGGAGTGTTTCCATGTAGCATGTGATGACCGCAGAGATGTGGCTACCATGAAATGTGACACTGCACTTAGCAGTATGATGGATTAAGAAGCGAGAGAGACAGTCGCAGTTTATGATTTTCAGTAAGCTGGCAGCTTTGACCAGCTCTGCAGGCACTTCATGATATTTCTTATGTTCATAGTCAACTTAACTGGTTACTGCAGTGGGTTTTCATTATGAGATAATTTGTTGAAAGTCAATGTCCTGCGCAGACATACGTTAGCAGGAGAAATGGTGGAGAGATCTGCTGTGATGGCCTTAGTTAATATTGTCCCATATCTGGTTGTCATTGTGAGATATGAAGAAGCGCTCATAGTGGGTAGCTAGATGGGACCTGCAGTGGTGAACTAAATTATAATCCTTTGTTGGATAGCAACATGTGGCAGATCTATTCAGGTATTCAATGCCTGTTCAGTTGATGATGGGTGGTATATATTTTGTGGACTGACACAATATTGGGTGATGAAAAAGCCCCTGAGCAGTTTTGTTGTATGTGAATGTAGGAGTGTAAAGCAGTACAAGGGAATTAATTTGCAGCATGTATGAAGTACAATCGACGGTTGAACCACTGAGTGTTATGATATTACTATTAGTGTTTTTTATTTTGTATTTGTATTGTAATCATATTTATACAGCACTTACTACCCCATACAAGGTGTTTTACGCCAGGCAGAATGCTGCTCAGAGTATCGGAGTTTGTAGGTTTTTGATTATTTTTGTTTATTGGGATTAGGCTTGCCCTCTTAAGGAAAGCATGTCATGTTTTTACTCCAGTTTCTATGTGGTATGTTAAATTAATGGGAGTTAGGTGTGATATTTTGCTAGGAGGTGAGATATGTGAAACCATGCATGGTTTGGCGGTTTCAATAGATGAGATAGAAGAACTTAGTTATTGATAGAATGCAGGGGTATGACTTTTGAGTAGAGGTTGTAATATTTAAAATGGAGTGTGGGCAATCTGCACAGATACAATATTAGGGTTAAATGCAAAACATGCATGTGGGTTAGAGTAGGCCGTGCTCAGAGAGAGGAGGCATGAAGATGATAAAAAAGAAGGAGAGATTTGTTCAAAAGATTGGGAAGATAATCAGAAGTTTTAAGTCATGGTCAGTTGTCATGCACAGTTTGTAGGAATATTGTGGAGGGTTTATGAGAAAGCATGCAAAACTGTAAAGAAAAACAACAATATGTGCATGTGTTACAATATCACTGTTGGCCATGTTAACCCAACCATGCACACACCATCGTCACTACCCGTGGGAAAAAACAATTTAAATATTGTTTCATTTTCCAATAAAATCTAATGGAGGACACCACTGAAAGAGGAATGTTGTATTTTAAAAGCCTGTGCTAGAGATGCTTCTCTTTCCCTCTCACAATCAGGACAGTTTTAGTGATTGCTTTTAAGTGATGCTTCTCAGGGCACCCAGAACATAAGCACAATAAAGTGCAAGATGTTGCATCTGGCGGCTATTTAGCATTCCTGTCACACCAATCAGGTCCATAAAGGAAAGGACCTACTCAGAAACTCCATGTGAGCAACAGACACATCAGTGTCACCCTGATTTTTGCCATCGACCTAACCTGCAGTGCTCAGAAATCACAAGTAATTAACAGCCTCTTCATAACAGACCCTCACTGCATTTCTAGTGGGAGCCTTGACTGCATTGTTCTCTACTTCACTGCGATCTCCATCCTCAAGCCAAAGAACGCAGGTGATAGACCGCCACTGCCTGAGGGGCCATCACCACCCTCACCCTCTTCTATGTGTTGCTAGCATGCACTTAGTTACTGAAAGATCACAATATGAAAGTAAACAACTAGGGATTAACATAGTACCTCAAATTACATAAAAGGTTGAGGAGGGGGCTAATTTCTGAAATTTACCTCATTAACAAGGTAGAACCACTTAGATTTGGGTTTTACTTGCAATAAAAAGGCACTCAAAGCTTCACTTCCAAGACAATTAAATGGCATACATAAACACACTGAAAACATAGACATGTGGCACATTAGAAATCTCAAATCTTAGCTATTGTAAATGCAAAACAAGGAAAGCGTCTACTGAACCAGTCTGTAAGGCAGTTGGCAGCATTGGTCACACAATCGTAAAGGAACAGCTGGAGTCCGCCTAACATCTCCGTCCTACCACTTGCTCATACTGTCCAGTGAGACTGCAAGTGAAGTGTGTTCCTTCCTGGTGAGGACTGAGCCTGGGGGCCTTGAAGGCATGTTGCTTGACGACACCTTAGCAAACCCTTATCTGATAGGACAAATTGAAACAGTAGGAAGTTTCAACTGCTGTTTGTCTCCAGCAAGAGGAACATAGAGCAGCTGTTGTTTAAAATCCAAAACTTCTTTTATTTGTAGAGGAACATGTTGTTTCCATAGGTCCTCTTGCTATCCTTTGCAGCTTGAGCTGCAGAGGGTCACAAAAAGAGTACCTGAGGTTGCAAGGGGCATGCAAGATGGCTTCCAAGACCACTGTGTCCTTGATACGTGAACAGCACTGTTAGTAATCTAAGAAACATCGCCTTCTCAAGAATGCTCAGTGGGCTACTGCAGGAATGTGGTTCAAATGGTACCTCTTCCTCAGTGCTGATGCATTGAACCATGTCCCTGCATCAGTGGACCAGAGATCCAACTCCTGCATATCTGAGAAATCCCAGAAATATTACGATATCTATAATTTGAATGGCATGTTTTTTAACTAGTCCAGCTATATTTTTCGTTTTACATTTTTTCTTGGAGTTAGGACCTTTCTTTTCTTCTTTAAAACTAACCTCAGCTTCATGATCTGCTTCACCTTTGTGCTTGCTATATTCTTCATTTCTGTGGTACTCAATCTGTCCACTTTCTTCTGTCCATCTTATGTCAGAGTCCTGGAAGGGTCCAAAAGAATGCCTATCAGAGTACTGATACTAATTCTAATTTTGAATTTCATCACTGTCTTTCAAAATGTAACCACCTTTCCTAGATCCCAGAGTTAATGGAGATAAGTACGTTTTTTCTGTTTCACCCTTTTCTTCCTTTTTTTCAGGTAAAGGATTGTCCTTACCAGAACACTCTATCTCACCTTTGACTTTACCCATACTAAATTAACCTGTGCTCACCCTCTGGTAGTTTGGAACAGAGCAGCCGAGCTTAGCTTAAGATCCAATGTGTAACATATTTGTGCAACACTTCAAACAGTAGCATGGTGAAGACTTCACATAAAGACTCCACACCAGTTTTTAAAAATAGCTTATATATTGTATGAACAAAACAGGATCAAATCAGCAAATATCCAATCAGTATAACCAGAGTTTGAGATTAAACAAAATTGCAGTGCTTAAAAGCTTAAAGCGCCAACTGGGGCTATCTGGTCCGGCTAGATCGGGGCAAATCCAAAGGTTCAGGCCGTACTGTGATGGAGTGTGGGTCAGATACAGGGACCAGCCTTGGTTCGCTGAACAGTACCTTAGATGCATCGTGGACGGAGCTGAGATGCTGGTGACAAAAGGCAATGCGTCCTCATCAAAGCACAACGTTGAAGGTGATAGAAAAGCACCGAACCCCACAAAGTCACAGCAGAGTCGAAACTGGAGACTATGCGCCGTGCAGTCAGCGATGCGGTGTCCATGGTCCTCACAGCAGTGGTGATGGAGCGGCGTCAAGGGAGATGAGCTGTTCTGATCAATGCAACAACATCAATGCGTGGGCTCTGGTTGTAGCAGCACTTTATACCAACTTCCATGGGTCTAGGACTGGATTGGCACCACTTGGCACGGCAACACGTGCCGCACACAAAGTCCAGGTGCTGTTGCAAGATGAGATGAAGTCTTTTATGTCCCTGAGACGAAGAACAGGGGGCAAGGCAGCATCCCCTTAGAGTTATGCTGGGTTCAAGTGAGATGGGTCCAGTCCTTCCTCAGTCAGGGCAGAGGGTAGCAGGCAGAATGGCAGTCCAGCATATAAGCAGTTCTCCCAGAACAGCAGTCCAGCAGAGTGGCAGTCATTGTAGCAGCAGAGCAGTCCTTCCTGTTGGCAGAGTTGCTCACAGGTCCAGTAGTAAACTGAGTTGGAAGGGTCAGAGGTCCAGTACTTTTACCCAGTATGTATACCCAAGTGTGTCTTTGAAGTGGGGTGATTACAAAGCGGGGCTTTGAGTGTATAGAGGTCCTCCCTTTCTGCTCTGGCTCCAGTCTTACTACAAGGGGTTAAGAAGTCCTTTGTGTGCTGACAGGACACAGCCTATTCAGGTGTAAGTGTGCGGCTGTGCCCATCTCTTCCCTCTCATCCTGCCCAGGATGGCCCATTGGGATGTGATTGGCCCATCAGTCATATCTAAGCTCCTTTTGTGTGTTGCTCTCTACGTGGAATGCACAAGGCCCAGCTGTCACCCACCCCAGACGTGTAGTGGAGACAGGCTGTAGGCACACAGGACTAAGAGCAGAAAAATGCCAACTATCTAAAAGTTCCTTCAAAAACAAGTGCAGCCCTTACTCTCCAAGAACCTAGGCATAAGGTATTTTCAAAGAACAATGGTTTTTATTATTTATACAGGTAATACAAGAATACAAGTGCAAAAATGGCCATATATAAGTGTTCTGTTCACAACATAAGTTAATAAAGAGTTATCACTAAGTTTAGATATATCTTTCATCATTCTTTATATATTTTTCATGTACATCATATCCCATGTGAAAAGGAGAAATCAAACAATGAAACCATAATAATAAACAATGCACACATATCTTTCCTACAGGAGATATTTTTCATACAGATTTTTCAAAACCATGACGCAAGTTAAATGATCCGATAGCCATTGACGAAAACTATCATGGAGTTAAGTGTGCAAGGTGGATCAGATTATTGGAATTATAAAAATTATAAAAGGAAAAAAAATACATCAGTTTCTATGAATTACCAAACTGTCACACTGATGCTTCAAACACATGGTGGGGAGTTTTTCTCATACATACTATCTCTGAATACATTTTTTAAATATTTCTCTTGCTGGGTCCTCTGTATTACTCAAGCAGATAACCCCCAAATAAAGTTGTTTGGTTTAAGTTACTGGCGTCACCTTCGATCTTATTGGTAATTCGTGGTTACTACATTGGTGGCAAGGCAGTTTTTGCACTGGGAGTGTTGCGCAGACATCCTCTGCTCCTTCCTACTGACTGACTCGCGCCTTGCTCCTTCATAGAAATATGTACCCCTGTGAAGAAGGGAAACTTGTTGATGTTGCCCCAGCTGCTGCTGCTGACTCGAAAGCCACTGAACCATATTATATGGACAGCCATCTTCAACATTCTTGTCTCAATCATTACTTGTAATATTTATCTTGCTTTTTGTTACCTATTCTTGGACCTCTCGCCATTGCATCATCACATTGTCTATGAATGTAAAACGATGATAAGATGTCTCAGTTTTCTGAGTGCCTGCACTACAAGTCCAAGAAATGCCTCCTCATATGTTTCTCAGGTTGATAAAATGAATATCATCATCAAATAATTTTATTTCGATCACTTAGGGTCATACAAGTGTAACACAAAATGCAACACATACATAAAAATAAGAACTATTATAAATAAACAACACAATATATACATAATACATAAATTAGCCCATTATTAAAAAATTAATCCAATATTAAAATAGCAGCATATAAGAAATAAAAATCCTCTATAAAAATGTCAATTTGTCAAATACATTAAAATATTATCATGTGGGAAAAAAAGAACTTCACCACAGAAAACTAAGAATAATCTATCCACAGTACAGCAAAATAGCAGCATCAGGAGAAAGTGGGATCCACAATAAAAAGCAAAATAGAAGGTAATGTATGCATTCTTCACACACCTTATCCAAATTGCCATTAAGAACTTAGCCAAGCAAAAGACCACAATCTGACTTGTACCGGTTTGTGGTATTCTGAACGCCTCCCGGTAATTCCTTGTACCTAGAATTCTACAAAGGGGAATAATCCACTTGGTACGTAGGAGTTTATAAAGTGGACAGAGACAAACAATACATGGATACGCGATTCAGAGCCCCTTTGACAACTTGTAGAAAGATCATCAGCAATGACAATTTCTTAGTAAACTTCTTTAAAGGTAGCGATCCATACCAAAATTGAAGGTATAGCTTCCTTGCCAATGGGGGAATCATTTCATCAATAGTGTTCTCATACAATGCCCTAGGTTCAAAATCAATAAAAGCAGACTATAGTGATCCCTTGCATTGCAGAATGTTGTCTGTTGAAACACTCTCCTGAAGATGGCTCTAATGATAGCCTTTGAGATTGAGCACATGGTCTCAGGAGAGACCCAGTATGAATCAAGGCTCAGCCTCTGTAGCAATGCCCTTACTGAACAAAGCCATGGGATCTAGCTAACATATTGCAGAGTCATATGACCTCTAGGTCCCACCCAGTATGATTCTAATGCTGTTGTAGGCCAGATCCGGTGTAAAAAAATAAGAAGTCTGTATAAAATCTTATTGGCAATTTACTTTGTGCCAGATCGAAATAAAGAGGGGTCAATGGGGTACTCACTGGGAGGTATTGAGCTGCCCCATATCTCCACAGCATACAAAACCGACCCTAGAGCCTTAACATTGTAAATCTCCAAAGAAGGGGCCACCCTTCTGGGATATCATTAATTTAGGCATTAAAATACCTGAATATGAGCAACTAGAGGCTATTCTGTATTGCCGGTATGCCATTTATATAGATATTAGCATCTTGGTCAATTGAAGTATTTGTGGTTATTGAGCAGAATATTCATACCCACATTTCCACTATTGCTCTGAAAATAAAAAATATATAAGTATAAAACATTGTCTTTCCCGTCGTGTAGCCTACCATGTGGAATTCTCTAACAGAATACAATGTATTTAAGGGTGTCTCAAAATCTCTGTTAATCAATCCCTACACATCTTTTAGGGTGGCCTAACAATGAGGCTCGAATGTTCAGCTAAAATGAGCCGGGGAGCGAGGAATCACCGATCGGCCATTTTAAACAATGTTTTCATCTTTTTCCATATACTGTGACGTTTTAGATGGTTAGACCCCTAATGAGCTTGCCTTCGCTGTCAAAGGGCGCAGGGGAGGATAAAAGCAGACCCACCACCCTCTCCCGTGCCCCCCTCCACCCACAGCCCTCACGCACCTCCCCAAAGAGCACTTTATGTGCCCGTAGTAATGGCGGAAATGTAAGCGGGGAACTTCAATGGAAGAGGAATCAGGCATTAGAAGCCGTGTGGTGGTATAAGCCTCTAACAGAAAACCTTTAGCGTGGTGAATTATTATTGTAAAAACGCTCGAAGGCTCTACAGCGCCGGAGACATCCTTTTCTTACTTTTAAAGCGTGGGCAGATGAATATTTCCCATAAACGCATGTTCGGGATTTGACACTCCGTCTCAGAGGATAATACAGGTCGGAAGTCAATGAAATCCGTCAGCTGGAATAGCATGCTTCATAATTGCCTTGAGCTGTGTGTTATCTCACGAAAACATGTTTCTTGTCTCCTTTCATTGCTTAGGCTGCACATAAACAACAAATTGCTTCTTCACATTTCACTTGTAAACTTGCAAGCTAAAAGGAGGACCATGAAGCGGGTGGGCTTTGATGAATGTCATGATATAATTGACGAGGTGCCACAAAAGCATAGCAGCGCATTTTCCGAAGTTCACGACAGCGCCCCCATGACATTCACCACTCAAATCAGAATTTACAAGAATTACGCACTGGAAGTTGCTTTACTGCAAAGTTGGACGTGGAGTTCGAGCCGGTCTCTGGTGTAAACGCAGCAGAACTACAAAAACATATTTTTCAGAAATATAATCTCTGGCGAGACCGGGCCAAAAACATTGACGTGCAGTTTCCTTGAGCAAACGTGAAGCACATTCCTAGGGAAAAACAGGTATTTTTCGATAAAATTGAAATGTACCTCAGTTTCAGCCACTTTCAATTTAGCAGATCTATACCCCGGCTGCAGCTGCTCCGGAGACATTTTCCCCAAGGAAAGACGCTTCGGTTTGAGTCTTAAAACTTTTTTATACTAACCTTCTGAAGAATGAATTCACGAATTGAGATTGTCTGGTGCTCTTATTTTGCCTTTATAAAGATGAAAATGAGTGCATATCACATTTCTCTCAGACGTATGCATTTATTGGGACATTTATGTTCCAGAAGAAAAGTGACGAGGATGAATATTTTGAAAAAGAATTAATTTCGGGGCCTTATCTTTTCAAAAGACCCACACATCCTTATAATAGAATGGAAAACACTACCATTGAACACCTTTGGATGATTTTTTAGGAATTTCTTTGACAGGTACTCTTGCTGCCCCTTTAAACCCTGTTTGGTTGAGGACAAAGGGAGAGGATTGCCCCATTGCTATTTAAGGTATGTTTCGCCCCCTACCTGCTTTAACTTTCTGCACCAAAAAGTTGATTTAAGCTCAAATTGCCCTGTTTTGGACCACAAAGTTTTGCGGATTGCCTCTTGGCACTGCACATGTGACCACGCAAAAGCATCCTAAACATGGGCCTGATTATAACGAACCTATCACGCACCTTTTGGACGACAAATTTAAATAAAACTGCATTTGTGGCGTTGAATGGAGGCAGGTTACATGCCACTTCACGTCTCGCACATCGTCCACCTCAAAATTATATTTCAACAGATTGGAACATAATCTGTTAAGTCTACCACTGGCGTTACTGGAGTGAGCACTGGGGTATTGGGCCTTTGTGCTACGTTATTCCTGCTGACAGATATTTCGCTACCTGCCCTGCACCATGTAAATAAACTGCGCTAAAGATGCATTTGGCAACCGCATAAGCAGAAAAAACCAGGGAGCAATCACAGCAAAGTTTTCCCCACGGTAAAATATCTGCAAATCGAACACAAGTAAAACTCAAAAATGGCGCTAGAGTTTGTGGCATGCACAAATCAGGAATTCTGCGCCCCAGAGTTAAGACATATTTTGAGATTGGCAATATACACACCAGTATTTCCCTCTCAATCACAAGTTTCATGAGTACACTTCTTCTGGTGTCTCAAACTCTGAGTACTTCTTCAGGTGTACCCAGAGATTGAGAGGCAAACATTTCAGCAGTTGCCTCAAACAACTTTAGCAACACCATGTTTCCCTTTTAGTATTCTTCATTTACTAATCAAAATTGTTGCTGGCAAAAAGGGGTTTAATATTATACCAAGGCGCCCCTGGTCCCGCCAACACAACATTATTTCCCGTAAACTCAATCTGAGTCTCAAACTACACCATCAGTTAATTTTTGTTACACCTTAGGCACCTGTATTCATGCCAGGAGGCTTAAATTCTCCACAGATATCATGCTTTTTAATGGTTTCTTTTGTCAAACAGCTTATGCTTCCTCAGTAAAACTGTGAGTTTGTTTTGACAACATGAACTGTGTAAGACTGACTCTACGAACATCCTCAAGATATGTTGGTCCTAGTCCTGCTAGCTCACAGTGAACCATCTTTATCCCTAACCTGGTAAGGCAACAGGTGGAATAAGCAACCTCAGAACATGCAGATCTAGATCGTTTGGTAACTCATTCATACCCAAAGAGATTCACACAAAAACACAAAATCATGGTTGAATATTTATTGAAGTGTTGGACTTGGCCCATTATCCCAAAATATTTCGCTTTTCGCCCCCCTAATGTAAGATGTCTCCCCCATGGTAAAGGTTACTGAATAGCCATGTGTGGTGTGAGACGCCATGTTAATCTGTAATGTCATGCAATGGTGTGAGCACATTTCAATTCCCCCATTGTGTAACATGTACCTTGGTGAAATACTGCATTTGTGTTTTGCATTTAAAATGGCTGCCAAGGCTATGCGTTGTGTCACCTGACTGCAGGAGGTTAGCAGTCTAGTTGTTAGGTACCCAGCCACCCCTGCATTTGGAGGGAAAGCCCGGCACCTAGGGTGCTCTACTCCTCCCCCTGAGCTAGTTAGAACTAGTTTGCCTGTCTGAGGTGGGTTAGCGGTCTAGTTGTCTGGTACCCAGCAATCCCAGCATTTTGAGGGACCTTCTAGAAGCTTCCAGCTTTTCCGGTATAGGGAGAGCAGTAGAGATGTGATGTGAGAGACAGAGCTGGGACAGGAATGTGAGGGGACCTGCTGCAAGGGGATACCGCCACTTGGGCCTGTGTGCTGGGCCCTGCACCCATCTAGGACCCCCCTACTGTCCCAAGGGCTTGTGAGCCCCACTTCAGGAGTTCAGGCTGCCATGTGGGAGGAGGGCCATGCTGCAGTGGAGATGGTGAAAACCTACCACCCTGCTTTGATGATGGCCCCACTACCTGCTGACCTGACCCAGTAGTGCCTGATGCTCTGTCCCCCGGGCCCCTGAAGAAGGAGGGCCCCCCTAGGTCCCTGGAGCTGCCAGGACCTTGCACCACCCCAGCGCTACGCAAAGAAGCGCCAAGAAGGTAAGGAGCATCTTGGACCCCACCACCCAGGAGGTGAGGAGTGTTACCCTGGGGTTTGCTGCTGGGACTGTCCGCCCCCCTTTCGCTGTGCGCCTGGAAGTGCTGGGCCTGGAGGAGGCGCTGCGTTCCAAAGCGCTATAATCCTGGAAGCGCTGTGCTGCAGAAGCCCTGAGTAGTCCTAAATTGGCTGGCCCTGGATAAGTGCTGCCTGCTAAGCGCTGTGATCTAAAAGCGCGGTATGAGGAGCTGGGCTGAGGAGAAGCGCTGTGTGGTCGCTAGCGCTGCGCAGCTGGAAGAGGCCCCACCTCCGCTCAGGGAGCAGTGTCTGCGTCTGTCTACTGAGGCCTCGAGGCACATTGTGGGTGCCTGCCTCCCACCCTACTGCCCAGGAAGCCCGGAGCGAGGAGCAGCGGTGTGGAGACATTGCCAAGAGCCCGGTGAGTGTGGGGCTCAAACAGACTGTGTTGGGGGGTGTATCAGGGCATACTGTCAGTGCCCAACCCCCGGTGCCAGCATTCCGTGGTGAACTGCCGCCCCAAGGAATAGTATTGTTCTCCAGGTGCCCCACCTGGCAGCGGGCACCTGCAACGTTGGGCCAGTAGACCCAGGACAGAGACTCAGAGGTGTGAGCCCCGGGTGGTTTAGGGACCTGGGTTGTGCCTGCAGTAGTGAGTTGCCATATTCCAGGCCAATCGGGGAAGTCAGGCTATGGAAGTTTAGCTGCAGATGGTCCTGCCTCATGTGTGATACCACTGTTGAGGGGGGGGGGGTGGAATGCCGGTCTTGGGTGCCTAGTATTTTTATGTCACCGGGAGGTGCTTATGAGCTCCTATTCAGTTAAGGATGGGTGCTTAGGTCACTGCGCCCCTACTCATGATTAGTTGAGCCTATGTGGGTGTGTGCTCTGCCATTCTTATGAGCACCGTGATTCCTGCCCAAGGATAAGGCTCCTGCCTGACGCCCAGAGGTCCCTCTACTGAGGTTGTAGGCCCGATGTCAATGTTATGCACCCATTGTTTCTTTTCTTGCAGGAGGTGCTAAGGCCAGGCCGGCTGCGTTATACCTAGTGTTATGCCCACTGTTGATATGTTCTGTGCCAAAGGTATGTGCCCCAGGGTGGGCGTGATTATGGCAGCTCAGGCCTGATATTACATTTGCATGTCTATACCAGTTGTTAAGACCAGGTGCCGCCTGTTTCTTTTCACAGGAGATGCAGATGCAGGCCTAATGTGTATTTACTGTCTAATGCTTGAGTTTAAGCTTACAGCTACTCCGAGGTGAGGCCAAGGATTAAGGCCTGAGTTGGCCCCGCGATTGACTTTGGGTTTCAGCATTAGTATTTCTTTCCCTCACGTATTCTACTAAAGATTCATGTCCATGATAACACGTTTTTATTTCAGCCATGGACTCACAGACTTAACCCTTTTTCTTACTCCTCCCATTTTTCCTTGTAAATAATCCCCCTTGCATTCATTGCTCTGGCGCCAGTTGGCACCCCATGCAGGGGTGGCTGGGTACCTAACAACTAGACTGCTAACCTCCTGCAGTCAGGTGGCACAACACATAGCCTTGGCAGCCATTTCAAATGCAAAACACAAATGCAGCATTTCACCAGGGTACATGTTACACAATGGGGGGAATTGACAAGTGCTCACACCATTGCATGACATTACAGATTAACATGGCGTCTCACACCACACATGACCTATTCAGTAACCTTTACCATGGGGGAGACATCCTACATTAGGGGGGCGAAAAGCGAAAATGTTTGGAAAAAGGGGCCAAGTCCAACATGAAGCATTATGATTTTGTGTAAAATGTGTGCACTATAATAATCAGTAGAAGGATACAGAATAGTGTGATCAGCATTAACTGAATGGTGAAGAAGATAAGCAATTCAACCATTTTGCTATTACAGAGACTTATTATGCTTGCATATAAGAACTGTTATATTTGTACTCCTACCTAGTGCTATCTAGCCTAGTGTGCCTAGGGTGGGTGAATCTGCCAGAATCCCTGAAGCGTAGTCTAACTTCTCAGTAACCTGTGGGTAAGTGTCATCAGGAAGCCCATCTTGGTGGAGACTGGGCTTCATCCCTTGCAGGAGGTAAACAGAAATCAGCTGGCATGGGGCGACCTCAACAGTGCCCGTGAAATGCTCCTCCAACTACAGGGGAGTGAAGTAGTTTATATAATAAACATCACCCATGTTGCCAATGCCGAAGTCCCGGTCAGGCTGCCCTTATTCATTCTACCCTGACAAAGCTGTCGCCAAGCGAACAATAATAAACAACATCATTTTGCAGAGTGAACTTAAGCTTTTGTACAGAATGTTCAAGGCTCTGATAATGTGCCTTCAAAGACATGTAAATGTAAGCAAAGTTATTTCATGCAAGCAAAAAGTAAGTCAAGTGTCAACATTCAAGAAAATATGGAGAGATAGAGAGATAAATTACTTTTATTTGATTTAGTTTAAATCACAAAAGGGTGGCACATCCACCAATATACACAATGTACAAGGACGATTATATCAATGCATTAATTAACATGAATCTCATAAAATGTACTAGAACGATTATATCAATGCAATAATTAACATGAGTCTCATTAAAATTTACAATAAAACAAGTTAAAAAGAATAGAAGTGGGTTGGTGATCTAAAAGAAGACTAGTAGCGTAGATCGAATCGAGTGATTCCAGGATAAAGTGCTTGGTGCTGTAAACTAATAGTCTACAATAGAAAAAATGTTCAATTATACTTTAGAGTACTACCGTTGTTAATTTCCTAATATTTCGCCAGGGTGAGTAAATATGGGGCTGTAATAAATGGACTTCAAATTCTTAATTGCAATTTATCTCCTTGTATCCCCAGATACTTCTAACTGGTAGTCCCTCTTTTCCAGTTCTTTTGCTGCGATAGTCAGAAACGTTATTGCCTTACACGCCAGTTTTACTGTTGAGCCTCCTAGGCATTTGAGTACAGCAGTTCTGCAGGTACTTATTTGTTCTTTGTTCAATAGTGGCCATAGAAGGGATTTCTGTATGTGTAATAATGTCGGTCAAATACATAGTAGGTGAAGTATTGACTCTTCTCCTTGGCCACACAGGCAGCAATCCATTGTGGGCCACGCCCGTTTCCTTTTTGGAGTGAGATCTTTTGATGAATACACACCCAGTCTCAATAAAATCAATTTCCTCTTTCTTTGATTTGCGAAATGTTCTGTCAGGTATGATTGAGGTTTTAGTTTTTTGTATGTTGGCATTACCATCCAAGCGTTGGTTTTTGAAGTCAAGGAGGCTTTGTCTATTACCTGAGATTGTAGTTTGATGGTTTTGTTGACTACTTGTTTAAATTCAGGGTAGGCTAATATTGTATTCCAAACGTCCTCTAGTTTTATTTTAGGGAGAAGCAAACTCCGTCAGTCAATCTGGATTGCTTTTCAACCTCCAGCCAGCAATTATGTGTTAAAGAATCTTCCTCTGTTGCCCTCATTCTCCAATATTATTTGACAAGTGCCCCTTATCTTGTTGGAATCTGATTTTTTAACCCAAATTCCAGTCTGATCAAGGCTTGTGGAATATGTCGAGGAATTAAAAACAGATTCTTAAAGAGTCTAGTTTGAGCAGTATTAGGAATTGCTGGATCCTTTGTGCTCAGAAGTTGAGAACCATACGTAATTGATGGCAAAAATTTTGCCGCCACGACTGTCAATAAGTGTGTTGTTGAAATGTCCCATTTTTTTTTGCAAAATTTTGAATGCGAATAATAGCTGTTTTGCTTTGACTTTCCCTAGTTCTAGGTGTTGCTTGAAACTAAGGTGTTGATCTAACAGTACCCCCAGATATTTATATGTTTCCACCTGATCCAGGGTGTCACTTTTTTGGTTGTTTTTTATGCGAGTTTGAAAAACACATAACTTTCGTTTTCTGAAAATTCATGATTAGTTGATCTGAAGCTGTGTATAGTGCTAATTGATTTATCAAGCGCTGTAGACCTCTGGGCGTTTGAGATAGCAGCACTATGTCGTCCGCATATTGTAAACTTGTTGTTTTAACATTACCCCGTTTTGGGTGGTCCCCTTGTGCTAGGCGAAGGTCATTGTCTAGGTCAGCTGTGTAGATGTTGAATAAGCAGGGAGCCAAAACACACCCGTTTTAAGCCATTTACAGTGGAGATTTTATTAGTTAAACTTTGACCATCCCCCATTTTGATTTGAACCCATGTTTTTGAGATAGGTTAATGATTGCGTCTAACAATTTTGTGGGGGCTCCCCAAGTTTTCATTTTAGCCCATAGTAAGGATCTCGGTACCTTATCAAAGGCTGCTTTGAGATCTTCTAAGCAGGTATACAAAACTTTTGAATTAACTATTGCCTGGTTGGCCAGGAGAATGACAGCTGATAAGTTTGTTAGGGTGCCCATCCCTACTCGAAATCCTGTTTGCGTATTAGGGATCAGTTTTGTATGGTTGACCCAATCCTCCAGATCTTTCAGCAGATTTTTTGCGTAGATTTTGGCCTCAACATCGATAAGTGCAATAATCTATAGTTGAAAGGATCGGAAGGAGCCCCTGACTTATGTATTGGTTGCAGGATGCTTCCTCGCCATGAATCTGGAATGGTGACAGTCTCTAGTGTACATGCAAACAGCGAGGTTAAGTGCACTGACCAGAATGCTGGATCTTTTTTGAATAACGCGTTGGGTCGGCCATTTGGTCCCAAGGCTCCATCAGATCTTTGCTTCTTTATTGCGTACAACACCTGTTTTTGTGTGAGCTGTAGATGTTAGTCTTGGGGGTCGGACCTTGATGTTTTAAGCAAGCATAAAAGCGAATTACCTTCTGGCTGGTTGATTTGAGGGTGGGGGAGGGATTTCGGTCTTGATGTATAGATCGTAGACTGGTGTATTTGATTGTTTCTTGAAATTAGCGCCTGGGTGGGTGATCCCTGAGTGATGGTTGTCCAGGTCCCTTTGTTTAAAGTGGTCGTATTGATCATTGTCTCCTTTGATATTTTGTTGAATGTTGCCTCTATATGCACTCTTCACGTATGTTCCATTATTTCTGAATTGAAGTGTCTATTCTTCCTCTTTATTAGGAGATTAATGAGTGCCCAGAACTGTTTTGAATTTTGTTGCTTGCTGGCATAAAGCTTTTTCGTCCAGAATTGCTCTTGGTAAGATCACTTTGCCGCTCTAATATCCTTTTTTAGGTCTCTTTTCATCTGTTCGATTGTTGTCAAAATCTTTTGGGCATGTTGGGGGCCCTGAGTTCTCAAAAGTCTGTGACATTTATTTAGTTATCTTTTTTTTTGTCCTTAAGGTGTGTGTGTACCAAGCTGCCCCGGTTGGAGTGTGAAATTTTTGCCTTTAGATTTGTTTGAAAATGTTGTGGTTAATCTTTTGACAAAAGTCTCCCAGGCTTCTGTCCCTAAGGATGTTGTCTCATAGGGAGTCAATAGCTCAAAACATGACTCCATAATTGCATCTTCGTTGTTTTTATTCCATATTAGCCGCTTTAGCTTATATGGTTGGGTTGCTAGTATGAGGGCACATGCTGGCTGTGTTCTTTCTTGCTTGATGTTTATTCTGAAAGATTGAGGATAATGATCACTATCTGCTCTTTCCTTTATTTGGAAATTTGAAATAGAGGAAATACGTCGGGATCAACTAGTGTGAAGTCAATAGTTACTCTTGATTTAACTGTTACTCTTGTGAAGGCTGCTGGGCTATCCTGTGGGCTTCTTCCATTTGAGGTGAACAGTAAAGTTTGCCCATTAATGTGGCGCATCTCCTGCCCAATGTATCACTTCTGGAAGAATTGCCCTGTCTGACTTGCATGTATGATGGTAGGTTATCTTCTTGGGCCTGCATTAGATTCATATTGAAGTCCCCGGATAATATGATATTGGCATGTGAGTAGGTGCATTTTAAAACTCTGAGTGCTGCAGCCAATTGTTGGATGTTTCAGATGTTCAGAATCAACAAAGGGCAAGATGACGGGGCCTCCAAATCAATGTCTTCAACTTTCAATAAAATGTCCGTTGAGATGTAAGTCGATAGACCACCTTTTGGTCTACCATGATTTGCCTCCTTTATTGCTGGGTTAAGGTGTTCATTATAACCTACTATAGGGGTATTTATTGTTTGCCATGTTTCTTGAAATAACAGTATATCATACTGTAAGATGAAATTTACGTAGTGTATTTCATCTAGTTTCGAAGATAAACCGTTCACGTTCCAGGAACAAAACTTGCAGCCTTGAGCTATTTTGGAGTTGTGATATAAATATGTTCATGCTGCTTCATATTTTATGTTTTGTAGAGCTCGATTGTTAATTGTCCTCAAAGGCAGATGTTTCAAGGGGTAAGAGTGTCATTGTGATATGCCTGATTAATTGGCCAGCACCTTTTGCTTGATCTGAATTATCGGGACCTCTGGCTCCTTTTAATATAGCCCCTGTGCCTTGCAGTTGTTGTAGTGGGCTTGGATAGCGCAGGGATTCCACCTTTTTTAATTCTATGCCTCATGCCACGAAGGCCTCCTTATGCCTCAGGATCTGGTCTGGGATGAGTTCATCTATCCAAGTTGCTATTGTTATTTCAGAACCCATTAGATTCGGATTGGGTTTGAATTCAATTCTTTCCAGATCCCTTGATTTAATGTGATTCAGGGCTGGAAGGGTCTCTAATAGCCTTATTATCGCACTCCTATTCATATATCGTGGGATCCTCTTGAGGTGTAGTTTGGGACCAGCTCTATCTGGTCTTTGCCTTTGGTATAAGGAACATTCGGTTCTGTCTTCTTTCCATTGACCATGGGCCTTTTTGATACTTCAGGTATACATTGACTAAGTAGCGCCCATTGGTGATTTACTCCGACTTGATTTTGTTGGATTTGTTCAATAGACTCACTGCCTTCCCGGCAGTGAGAGCTTTTGTTCACTTTTTTGATTTCTTCTTTGATGACCCTACAGCCCTCTTGGACTACCGATTGCCTGGCTGAATCATCCTGAGTGGGAATTTCTTTTGATTTTGTCCTAAATTCCTGAGAAGGTTGACTTGTACTAGTTTTTTGAGTATTGTTTTTTAGCGTATTGTTGGGCTCCCTCTTAACCGAAGGTTTGAATATGTCATATATTTTGGTTGCTTGTGAAATTTTGGTGCTTTCTGTTTTAGGATTTCTTGAGACAGCAGCTTCGTTCCATATTGAACTGTTATGCTTTGGTGTGTTGTCCCATAACATGTTGATTTCTGCTCCTTTTTCGTGATCATTCTCTGTAAGTACCGCTGATATCTGTAGGCAAGTCTTGTTTAATTTGCTTTTCCTTGCTTTCCTCAAGCGTTTTTGTTCTCTCTTTGTAAGTGAGGTTCTCTGACTTGTATGTTCCTTGGTTCCCTCTGCATCCTTCTGTGGGTGATCTTGAGTGGGAATTGAGGCTAGTCCTTCTCGTTGTTCGGTCTCGTTCTTGGAGTCGAGTGCGTTTATACATTCGTGGTCCTGGAGCTTGTTTATCACTGTCGCTCTTGGGCCGTTGCCACTTGGGCTCTCTCCGCCAACTCTTTCTATTTCCCTAGGTATTCTTTCCTCGACTGGTAATGTGGGGGTTATTTGTGTTTCCCTAACTGCCCTCAGCAACTCAGACATTATTGTTGGAACCCTTGCGAGTTTGTCGATTATTTGGGGGCTGTAACAGGTATGATATGTAATGTCCTTTTCATGTTGAACGTTTGTTATAATGGAGTTTAAATCTTGCAACTTCTGTTAGATCCCCTGAACGTATGTTGCTAAGACATGTAATAGCTCATCTTGGGTGTCTAACTTATCGGCGTGGTATGTCATAGCAGATCCAATAGCTTCCATTGTGTTTAGTAATTATGGCCAAACAGTGCTGGTTAGTGGATGTATTTGTGCAGCCGTCATGGACTTATCTCCTTGTTCTTCAGCAATTATTTGATGCTCATTTCCAGGTAAACCCTGTGGTTCTAAGGGAGGGGCCAACGTATCCTCAAGGGGCCCCCGTTCCATCTGGTGGGTGGGCTGGGATGCTTTGGGGGATGCATTAGACTGGTCTCAAACATTCCGGGAAGCAGTTTTTGTCCGAGATCTGTTTGCACCCCAGGTTGGTCTGATGGTTGTGTTTGTAGAACTGCTGGTGAACTAGTTGGAACACCAGGGCTTGAAAGACTTGAAGGACTGAAATTCCAGCACACAGGATCTTCATTGTGGCGCTGTATAAACTTTTGTTGTTGGGATTGTTGATGTTGACTCAGTTGACTTAATTGTACTGGGCTCATCAACTGATTGCATGTAATTTCCCAGTTTGTTCCTGACTCTGTATGAACTAATGCCTCGGCAACCTTAAGATAAAGATGGTTTGCTGTTGGATTCAAACAATTGTGAATGAGGCTATCTTAGCTTTTATCATCTCTTAAGAATGGCGTATGATCCCCTTGTCCCATTCTCTGTTCTTTTGCCATTTTATTCTTGCGGTCTCGGAATGTCTGATCTAGGTTGTCGATTTCATTAGTATCGATGTCATTGGTGACATTGCTTGTGGTTGTGTTGATTTGCCTGGCTCCTTTAGCTTCCTTAGCTTCTTTGTTTGTCTCTTGTTTCTCCGGGGGTTGTCTGTGACATACTTTTAAAAAGTCTGTTATGAGTGCCCGCTTCCTGGATTTAGCATAAATTCTGGGGATTGAACTGACAGTGATAGTGGGGCTCGGTGCGCTTTCCTTGAACATGTCCACTTCAATGACAATGTCAATGTTCGTGTCAGTGTTCATATCCTAATGTGAATTAGTTTCTACTCCCAGTTCCTGGATTCCACTGGGACTGGTTCTGTCTACCACTTGTTGATCTCTTTTCTCCTTTTCAGGGTCCCTTGTGATTTTCCTGCCATGCCTCTGATCTTACCAGATCTCATTGCGCAAGGACTATTTCACTTTGAGGTGAGCAGTCAAGAGAATATTCATATCCATGTCTCAAAAAGAAGAGGGTAAGACCGAAGGAAAAGTAGCAACAGAGAAGCGACTGAGAAGAGCACTACAACACTGCGCTTTATATGTGCACTATGTGCTGGCCTCCTTTAAATCCTTCAGACCCTTTGCTCTTTTGGACTGCGAGACTCTCAGCACAGTCCTTGTTTTTTTGGAAACAGCCTGTTAAGGGCCAAGGGGGGGGGGGGATCAGGGAGCATCACTGAACTTGCTTGAATTGCTTGATCGCCCCTCACTCCCCCGCTCCTCTCACCACCACAAGGGAGATCAATCAATGGCTTCACGCCAGTAAATTAATTTGATACCACCAAGCACAACGAATTCCAAGGGGTCTAAGTGTTCCATTAAAACCACTTCTCTGTAAGAACAACCAAAAATTTGTCGAACGTTGGTATGCCATACTAAATAAATGGTCTTTAGATTTAATTCTTCTTATCATAGAAGAATAATCCAAAGTTATAGAAGAATTGAATAAAAAATAGGTCAATCTAAAAGCGAATTACAAACAATGATGGAACAAGAAGACTGGCAAAAAACCTTGGCAGACATCAATCAACAACTAGAAAATTACACAGAAGAGATTACCAAACGTAAGGTTTGAAAATATAAAAGAGACACCAAAGATTACAAAATGGGGGAAGTTTATTCATGGGCTGAAGTATATGCGAAAAAAAGTCAGAACAAACCGTATACCCCCAACACGGAAACAGAAACATCCTCCTCTGAAGGAGAAACTAGAACCAGTAGACAAAAAGGTACAGTGGTATCAACATCTGCACAACCAACTACTAGCATTCCTTTTTTAGAGGAGGGCCAAAAAGACAACGGAGACCCAGGACAGGCAAAAGAAGGAAACTCAATAGCTACAAATCAAAAAACCCTGACACAGACAGGCAAACGCAACAGGGGGAAGAGAACCTGATTATTAAGCATTTGGTAATCAACATTTCATCTTATGAACTCAACAAAATGGAGATTCAAAATTTAACAAAAGGGTACCTCTTTTGTACCAACCTATAATACTAACAAATTGGAATTGGATGTCAGCCTGTTCAAATTAATGAGAAACTTAAGACTATGCCACTTTTTTGATAACATTATATGGCCAGATCAAAGTCAAGAATCAGATCAACAACTCAAACATCTAAGAATAAAGAGCAATTTTCAAGCGCCAATAAGCCATAAGACTTTAGATTCCTTTGAAACTTTGGTAAGCGACGACATCAACACACTGAATTTAAAAAAACAATCTAAATTTCAGAATTTATTTAAAAAAGAACTTAACATCTTGAAAAGAATATCACAAAATCCTAACATCTTTTGTCAAAGGGCAGACAAAGGAGGAGCTCTTGTACTCATGGATTCAAGTTTTTATACATCTCAAGTCAGCGCTCATGCGAACCACAAAGAGACATATATCCCCTTGGGATACAATCCTACCAAGAAGTTTCAAGAACAACTATTACAGATTTTAACCAAAGCAGTCGATGAAGGAATCATTTCTGATAAAACAAAAACGTTTTTTATTAAAGAATATCCTAAAACTCCAATAATCTACATGCTACCTAAAATCCACAAGGATTATAAACAACCACCTTTTCGTCCTATTGTCAACACAAGAGGGAGCATCCATGAACCAATAGGTCAATTTCTAGATGCACACTTACAGAATTTTGTGACTGAAGCCCAAACTTATGTCAAAGATACCACAGATTTTCTGACAGAAAAGGACCAAGTGTCCTTGCCTTACAATGAAGAAGTATGGCTATGTACCATAGACGTGAAATCGCTCTATACCTCGATTCCACATAACCTGGGGATAGAAGCTGTTGAAGAAACCTTACTGTGTTCTCCACTTGACCAGAATTTTCAAATTTTTCTCATGGAACTTTTAACTTTCACTCTATATCAGAGTTATTTCAAGTGGAAAGATGAATACTACCTACAGCTCACAGGTACATCAATGGGCAATTCCACAGGTCCTTGCTATGCGAATATTTTTATGAATACATTTGAGACCCAAAATATTTAGAATCTTGATCATTGGAAGAAACACGCACACATTTTCTTAAGTTACATTGATGACATTTTCGTGTTATGGTTGGGATCTTGATCATCTAAATACGATCAATGATCGCATACAATTCACTTACCAAGTAGATGAGAAATCCATACCCTACCTAGATGTATTGCTGAATATTAAGGAGAACAAGATTGAAACTACTTTATTCAAAAAACCTACAGACCGCAACAACCTACTTCATTACAGAAGTTTCCATCAACTACCACTTAAGAATCACCTACCGCTCTCATTACTGTATGGAGTTAAAAGGATTGTTTCAGAAAACAGTGAATCACAGATTCAAATAGACAACGTGTTATACCGTTTTCAAGAACGAGGATATCCTACTAAGATCTTAGATGAAGCAAAAATGAAATGTGCCTAAAAAACAAGAATGGAATTATTGCAACCTACAATTAAATCTAAAGACTCGAGAGTGGTAGTAGTCTCTAAATATTCCACAAAAAGTTACCAATTTAAATAATCAATCCTTAAGCATTGGCAAATCTTGATGAATGAACCGGATTTCAACTGCATTTTCCAAAATAAACCCTTATTTGCTTTATAGTTTATACAGATCATGACGTTTTTATCATTTTTTTTCTCTAACTTTTTAAGTCTTACACCGGTCACTTTTTGCTCAATCACTTTTTTCAAGGGTCTGTGGAATTCTTTATGAAACGTTTAACACTTAATCCTTCTCTATACTCTTGTATTACTTATTATTTATCACCATTTTTTCACTATACAACCAGTCAGTTTCACGAATTGCCATACCGCGGCACCATTACTCACAACTAACAATGGCGAATATAATGATTTAACCACCGTTATCTCTTTACTTAATATTCATTATACAAGTTTATACATACATATGTGTCCTCATACACATATTCTTTAAATCCCATTAGATTCCCCTGATGAAGTGCACTGGATACACAAAATGCATTGGGAACATTAGCATTATGAAGTCAAGATGATTTGGATTATGAATATACGCTGTAATATGTGACTTACAACATATGCCGAAAACGATGGAATAAACTGAATTATTTCTTCATCGAACATTGTATTCTTCAACTTTATTACATTTGGATTTATATTGACAAACCGCAATTTCGTGATTTCTTGAAGTTGTGCACAGAGGGACGATCCCTAAACTTGGGGGATGCTTATTACACTTCTACAATTCAACACCTTACGGTCTACAAGGTGATACCTCTGTGGCACACTAGACAGACTTGAACTTTTTTGAATAATTTTCTTAGTGAGCTTGTGCGCAATCACACAACCCCTTTTTTGCAGTTTTCTACGATTGTTTGACCACATTCGATTGCAGCACAGCATACAAGTAAGCCATAATGGCTACCTATGAGGATATAATCAGACTAACAGATATGCGAGCAGACACTTTCACATATGTCGAGGAGGATGCATCCAAAATGTATGCATTATACCGAGCACGAGGCTCGACGAGCGTGCTTCTGGGACCCGGCACACCGACCCCCACCACTCCTCCTTAGCCAGGTGGGCGGCTGGTCGCCCAATGGGCAACCGGCAGCCTTGTTCTTCCGGGGCATCAACGTGGCCGCATCCGGTGGGGGCGAGGAGGAGGCAGAGCCAGGGACCTATTTAGGTGCTGGGAGCCCTGGTCCTGGCCTCTTCTTCCTCGCCTACACCGGATAGGACGTCAGCTGGGAGCTTCGCCCCCCCACCCCCTTTG
The DNA here is from genome assembly GCF_964263255.1 of Lissotriton vulgaris. Lineage (NCBI taxonomy): Eukaryota > Metazoa > Chordata > Amphibia > Caudata > Salamandridae > Lissotriton > Lissotriton vulgaris. The sequence goes on from NC_141696.1 coordinate 895,302,934, forward strand.
GTTATTAGTTTTAAGTCCTTAAATAACTTCCTTTAAGTTATCCCTGGATTTAACTTTCCTTCCGCCCAGCTGTGGTTCCTGGTTTGGGGCCTCCGGATCCAGTGCACGTGGAAGGAGACCGCGCGGCAAGTGGCGGCGACAGCGACGGCATCTCGCATGTATGGTGTCGGGTGGGCTCGGGGGCCTGTGGTACAGCTGTGGGAGGCGGGCGTGAGCGGTGTTAGGCAGGCTGTTTTGCCTCTGCTTGGGTTGTGTCCTGCGGCTGCCTTCAGGACTCTTGCTGGCTTGCCGGACACCTTCTCTGCGACGTGGCCGGTTGGGGGCTGGGGTGAGCTGTTGGATTTTTAAACTGCGCTCGGAGGGCATTTTGTGTGGGAGTGCGGCGACACAGTGGTTTTCCCGCGCGGGCAGGATTGAAAGTTTTAGAGAACGCTTGATTGCGGGGTAAATTTCTGTTGAATGTGAGCGTCTCTCGCCTGATTACGTGTAAATTCTTTCACAAACTCGTGGATGCCTAGACTTCCCTCACAGGTTATAACCAATGGTAGACGGTAGTTCTGGGGAGAAAGCGCACCTGCCTAACCGCGACCATGCGCACTAGATTTTTGGGCTGAATTTAAGGCGTTTCTGATTGTGAGCGCCTCTCTCACGGATTACGTGTAAATTCCATAAAGGCACGCGGTGTAGCGCGAAGGATCGAGAGCTGCGCCAGGTTTGTGCCAAGGCTAGCGAGAGCAGGGGTGGTGCGAGGTGTGCAAATACTGCACGTTGTGGGCAAATTAGCGGCGCGGCAGGCATTGTGCATATAAAGGGCTCCCTTAAGCCATACCTGAGATTTGAGTTATAAAACGGGGGGCCTTTGTTGGGGAAGAGCAGCGCTTGTGATTGACACCAATTTAAGCTTGGGCAGTGAGTGGGCAAACAAGAGTAGCTCAGGGGTCACAATGCCACCAAAAGGGGTTAGCCAAAAAAGAAAGAGTAAAGACCCCGACATAGCACAGCTCCTAAAGTTAGTGCTGGCTAAGCTGAGTAATGAGGGGTAGGAAAGCAGCGATGAACAGGGTGAGGAGTCTTCAGTATCTGAAGATGAGCTCCCAGCCCTGATAGGAGTAGTGGACTGTCCTCACCGCAATGGGGTGCCACCCAAGGCAGCCTTCCCTCCCCTAGTAAAGAAAGCCAGGGTGCAGCATAAGCCTAGGTGCAAGGGCAAAGAGGGTGCGGGAAAGCGGAAGAAAGGCAAGGGGCAGGGGTCAAGGGGCATAGCCGAGAGATCAGTAGGTCCCAGCACGCAGCCGACATCGGACTTTGTTGCCCTCCCCTTGCCTTCACCACAGTCGGTGCCCTCTGAGGTAGGGGCCCTCCCTTTAGAGAGACAGGTCATTTGAAGAACGGCCCGCAATGAGTATTCCGGGCCCAGTGAATGACATAGGCACACTCTTATCAGAAATAAGGGGGGCACTTAAAGCGTTGGCACCAGAGCCTAGCGTCAGGGAGCTGGATATCTCAGTAGTGCCCCCGATTGTGTTACCCCTACTGGAGGGTTAGTGGGTAGGATGCCTGCGCCAGTGTCTTCAGCGGTAGCGCCTGTGGACCCCACTACTAACATCCTGGCTTCGGTGGCCACGCTGGGGCAGTTAGCAGCACCTGTGGGGGGTACCCAGCCCAGTAGCTTGGCGGCAGCACCATGGGTCCCTAAAACAGCGAACGAATGCGCGCTAGGTGAAATCAGCAAGCAGGTGGCCCTCCTCGTAGCAGCGCAGAGCACCCCCAGTCAGGCAGCAGGGCAAGCACTTCCTGCCCCAACAGGAACAGCGATGACCACAGGAGATAAGAAGGGAGAGCCTACTAGTGGTGTTACAGAGGAAAAATCTATGACTACGGGGGGTCATAATGCGGTGTTAGCAAAGCCTGGAAAGTTGGCAGTGCATGTCACCATTAAAATAAAAGAGAAAATATGAAAGGGAGAATATGTTGACATGTTTGCACTAATCAGACCAAAGAGAAGGGAGGTGGAATTCAGGGACAAGGAAGGGAAAGAAGGGAAAGAATGGTCTTTCCGGGGCAGGAGGCCAAGGGTAGAAGAGTCCATAACGAATTGGCTCTTTTGGTTTTCAGTTCTTCACAACCGTAATATTGGAGAAGAAGCCCGAGTTAGCAGTGTCATTAGTGTACTACATGAACAAAATTTTGAAGGCACACACAACACATGGGGGCACTGCATGGTTAGATTATGACAGGGACTTTCGATGGGAAAAAGTGGAGGACCCAGACATTGGGTGGGACCAAGTAGAAGTCAATGAATGGCTGGAGAATGTTAATGCCAAATCACAGCACACGAAGCAGCCCTTTCGGACTTCCCAGGGAGGGCCAGGGGAGAAGAAGGGAACATGCTGGGCATTCAATAAGAAAGTGTGTAAATGGCCCATAGGGCAATGCAAGTTTAGACATGCCTGTTCTTTCTGTGGTCACTCCTCCCACCCAGAGTTTAAGTGCAATGGGAAATTCAAAGAGAGGGGAGGGGGAGGCAGCAGAGAAAATAAGCCACCACAGCCATAAGCTGCCCACGCCCATGAACATTGGGAAACTGATCTTTTGGCTAAATCAGTACCCAGACAGGTCAGCAGCCAAGACATTGTATCAGGGGTTCTCTAATGGTTTCCACATTTCTACACAAGGTGTTCCCCCGGTGAGCCATTGTAACAATTTACTATTAGCACGCATGCACCCCACGGTGGTGGTGCAGAAAGTGGAGAAAGAGCGGACTTTAGGGCGGGTGGCTGGCCCCTTTGCTGCTCCCATTGGCTGGTTACGTGTGTTCTCCCTGGGGGTGGTGCCTAAGAAGGAACCTGGGCAGTTCGGAATGATCCACAACTTGTCAGCACCTAAGGGGGCATTGGTGAACGAGTCAATTAATCCATCCTTGTGTTCAGTAACATACACTTCCTTTGGTGCAGCATTGCAGAAATTAAGGGACCTAGGGCCCAATGCAATTATGGCTAAGACAGATATAGAATCGGCTTTTCGACTTTTGCCAGTACACCCTGAGGATTATCATCTGTTGGGCTTTCAGCTGAACCATAAGTATTACTATGACATGTCAATGCCTATGGGGTGCGCAGTTTCCTGCAAGCATTTTGAAACTTTTAACTCCATGTTACAGTGGGTTTTCACATGCAAACCAGGCTGTGAAGAGGTGGTGCACTATTTGGACGATTTCATGGTAATGGGCCCGCTGCATCTGATGTGTGTGCACAGGCATTAGAGAAACTGGTGGCTATGTTTCAGGAATTTAGGGTTCCGCTGGTGCTGGGAAAAACAGTAGGCCCGATACATGCATGTCTTTCTTGGGAATCGATATCTACACTGTGGCAGGGAAGTGCAGGTTGCCACTGGACAAGGTTCAGGCTTAGGGGGGCCTAAGGTGACTCTACACCAATTGCAGGTGTTGGTGGGCCAGCTGAATTTTGCATTGAGGATTATCCCCATGGGGCGCCCCATCTCAAGGTCCATAGCTAGGGCAATGGTGGGGTTAACTCAGAAGCACCACCTCGTCCCTTAGGGCTGAGGTAAGAGAGGACCTGAGAGTGCGGCGCAACTTTCTGAGCGACTTCAACGGGAAGGTGGTATGGCCAGCTCCGCCGGTATCTAGTGTGGAGCTGGGCTTACTTACTGCATCGGCTTTTGCGCAATCTTGGGTCCTTCATGGTGCAGAGAAGAGTGGCTAACGGAATGGCATGGGAGTCGTTTGACAAAAAACATTGCATTTTTGGAACTTTTTCCGATTATACTGTCTGGGCAGATCGCTTCAAGAACAAGTCTGTGGTTTTTTGGTCTGACAACATGGCAGTGGTGGAGGCCATAAACAGGCAGGGGGCTACATGCAGGCATGTCCTTAGGTTATTGAAAAACTTGGTACTGGTATGCTTGAGGTTGAACCTAACTTTCAAGGCTGCACATATACCAGGGGTGGACAATCAAGCGGCTGATGCTTTGTTTTGTTCCAAGTTACAGGATTTCCGGAGATACCACCTACAGGCAGAGAAGCGGATGGCAGGGTTCCCTACATCACTGTGGAAGATTGTAGCCCCGCTTTAGCGGGGCTGGTAGGTGCCTCCTTGAGTGAACGCACTAGGAAGTCATACACCAGTTCGCGGTGTACAGGATGTTTGTACAGGAGGCTGGTATAACAGGATTGTTTTCAACGCAGGCAATCTGTTTTTTTTTTACAGAAGCTTAAGGAGCAGGGTAGGGCAGTATCTTATACAAGGGCCTGGTGACAGCTGTATGTTTCTTTGCTAAACTCTCAGGCGAGCGCGACCCGGGGACATCCTTTGTAGTCAAGAGGGCTTTGGCGGGTTGGGCCAAGCTAGAGGTACCTAAGCGGGATTGCCGGCGGCCTTTGGATGTTAGAACCCTGTCCAATATTCTGGAGACCCTCCCCTTCATCTGCAGTTCCTCATTGGAGAGCACATTGTTTGGGGCAGTGTACTCACTGGCCTTCTATGGGGCCTTCTGTCTGGGAGAAATCGTGGGCACATCCAGATCGGATCAGTCAGGGGCATCCAGTTCAGGAACACCAAGGTAACCCTGTGGGGCATGGAGGTGACAATAAGAAAATCTAAGACTGACCAAAAGGGCAAAGGTGACAATCCAGCTCTGCCCGGCACCTGGGGCTACTGCATGCCCGGTGGTCCGGTTACAGGCCTACTTGGCTCTCCGCCCACATGGATTGGGGCAGGTCCTGTTCATTCAAGAGCAGGGTGACTGCCTGTCACAGTACCATTCAAGGCTGTCTTTAGTCTTGCTCTGGCCAAATTAGGGTTGGCGGCATCGGGGTATTCTTCACACTCCTTCAGGATTTGGGCGGAGACCTTGGCGGCGGGAGCAGGGTTACCAACACACGCAGTAAAGAATGTGGGGTGCTGGTCGTCGGACTGTTTTAAATGATACATACGACCAGAATTGCTGTGACTGGATGATGTTAACATGCTTATGATGGTGACTGACTTTTCCATTTCTCTCCTGTACACTAGTGTGCCTACAAAGGTGGTGTGGGTATTGGGTCACTCATTCGTACGTCGGGCCACGGTGGGCTTGCGGCAGCGGCGAGTAGAGAAGCCGCCAGGCTTGAGTGGGACGGAATTCCTGTGGAGGGGCGTCGTTGGCATGCAAATCCGGCACCTGCGGCAGCTCGTGGAGGACATGAGAGAACAGGAGGGACAGAAATCCCCAGATCTAATCATCATTCACCTGGGGGGTAATGACATGGTGGATCGGTGATGCCTAGCAGTCAAAGAAGCGCTGCTGACGGAGTTTGCGTGGTTGGGAACGATTTTTCCATTGGCCCAGATTGCCTGGTCATGCATGATAACGCGCAGGTCAGAGGGGTCAAAAGTGCAAACTAGAGCATTGAATGTATCTGTCAGGAGACTGAATGGGGAACTGGCCAAGTTGTGCTCCGCGAAGGGCTGCTTGTGTTTCGTCCCGCACCGTATGATCTCAGGAGAACGATGGTTTCACCAAGATGGAGTGCATCTATCAGACATTGGCACGGACTCCTGGATCAAAGGAATATGGTCTTTTGTGCTGAATTTGGTGGGGGAGGGTGACGGACCTGATGGCCCTGGTCGCCCTTGTGGCGGTAAAGAGACCTTAGGACAGTGACATGGACTTGCAGAATTGACGGGAGGCCGCCATGCGTACTCCCTAGGCCAGCACTGAGGGGCCGGACGGTAAGCTCTCCGCAGGGAGAGGAGAATGTGGCCACCGGCTGGGGAGGCTCGGGTGAAAGGTTATTAGCCTCCTGGGTTCCTGGGCAGCCGGGTGGGTGAGGGGTGGGCCCTGGAGTTGGCAGACAAGGACCAGAGGTTTGGGGCCCACCACTCAGGGGCGCAGGTGGGTTGTGCCTTGCGTTGAATTCCAGAAGGTCCCTTAGTGCTGGGAGGAAATAGATCTTACACAAGAATTTTGGAATATCATTATTAAAAATGTATCTGTGATTTTAATAATGAAAATGAAATGTTTGTCATGTCATGTTTATTAGATATGTTTATTAAACATGGCCGATTTACACCCACCCAATCTCTGTGGATGATTTACATGTGGGTTGTAGGGTGTCTGGGCGGGCGGGGAGCAGGCTGGGGGTTCCGGGGCCTATGTAGAGCATGAGGCTTGATGAGCGAGCTTCTAGGTCACGGCCCCCCGGCCCCCGGCCCCCGCCACACCTCCTTAGCCAGTTAGGTGGCAGGTCGCCCAATGGGCGACCGGCCGCCTTGTTCTTCAGGGGCATCAACGCGGCCGCATCCGGTGGGGGCGAGGAGGAGGCGGAGCCTAGGACCTATTTAGGGGCTGGGAGTGCTGGTCCCGGCCTCTTCTTCCTCGCCTACACCGGATTGGACGTCAGCTGGGAGCTTCGCCCCCCCACCCCCTTTGGATATTAGTTTTAAGTCCTTATATAACTTCCACCCATCCGTCCCTTAGCTTAGTAGTTTGAGGTAAGCGTGTTGTGGTAAAGAGACCTTAGGACAGTGATTTGGACTTGCTGAATTGACGGGAGGCCGCCGTGCGTCCTCCCTAGGCCAGCACTGAGGGGCCAGACGGTAAGCTCTCCGCAGGGAGAGCAGAATGTGGCCACCGGCTGGGGAGGCTAGGGCGACAGGTTACGAGCCTCCTGGGTTCTTGGGCGGCCGAGTGGGCGAGGGGTGGGCCCCGGAGTTGGCGGACAAGGAACAGAGGGTTGGGGCCCACCACTTCGGGGCGCAGGTGGGTTGCGCCTTGCTTGGAATGCCAGAAGGTCCCTTAGTGCTGGGAGGAAATGGATCTTACACAAGAATTTTGGAATGTCATTATTAAAAATGTATCTGTGATTTTAATAATGAAAATGAAATGTTTGTCATGTTTATGAGATACGTTTATTAAACATGGCCGTTTTCCACCCACCCAATCTCTGTGGATGATTTACATGTGGGTTGTAGGGTATCTGGGCGGGCGGGGAGCAGGCTGGGGGTTCCGGGTCCTAATAAATGAGGACACTACACCTGCTCTCAACAAAAGGAGTAAAGAAAACAATATTCGCTAATTATTATATCTCACACAAAGGGAGATCAATCAACGGCTTCACGCCAGTACATTAATTCGATACCACCAAGCACATAGAATTCCAAGGGGTCTAAGGGTTCCATTAAAACCACTTCTCTCTAAGAACAACCAAACATTTGTCGAACGTTGGTATGCCATACTAAATAAATGCTCTTTAGATTTAATTCTTCTTATCATAGAAGAATTAGCCAAAGTTCTAGACGAATTGAATAAAGAAATAGCTCAATATAAAAGCGAATTAAAAACAATGATGGAACAAGAAGACTGGCAAAAAACCTTGGCAGACATCAATCAACAACTAGAAAAATACACAGAAGAGATTAACGAACGTAATGTTCGAAAACATAAAATAGACACCATATTAGGGCCAAAACCTGCCCTCTTCATAACCTCCCATAGGAAGTACGAGGAGATCCGATCGAATGCCTTCTCGACATCTAGCAATATTAAGGCAATCGGGTTTCCTGCTATCTTGACGGCGTCAAACAGCATAATTGTTCTTCGCACATGTTCAGTAGTATCTTTTTTAGGGATAAAGTCATGTTGCCAACTGGATACTAAGTCCTGTATGTTTTGGTTAATTCTACTGGCCAATATCTTAGAGAATATTTTGTAATCCGTATTTATCAGGGTTATTGGCCTGTATGATGACATTTCGAGCGGGTTTTTGTCTTTCTTTGGAAAGATCACTATCTTTGCAAGGGACCAAGAGGAAGGAGGTTGGGTGCCACCAAATATGGAAAGGACGACTGCAGTAAAAATTTCTTTAATTTGCCCTTCAAACGTTTTGTAGAACTCGGCAGGAATGCAATCCAAACCGGTTGCTTTACTGTCCGGCAGGCTCTTTATTGCATTGTCTATTTCTTCCCAGGAGGGGGGATGTTCCATTAGCTCTTGCCTTTCAGGGCTGAGTCTTTTCATTGGTGTAGGATCTAAATAATCCGCAATGTCAGTGCTCCTGTCCTCTAAAGGCCTAACGTCTGTCTCAGCATATAGGTTCGAATAAAACCTTTCAAAAGCTTTATGTATTTTCCCCGGATCTTTGGTAACCCCCTCAGTCTCCATATTTATTGCCATTATTGTGTTTAAGGTTGACTTCTGCCTAATAGCTAGCGCTAGATGGTGTCCTATTTGCTCCCCACGTTCGTACATCTTCCCGCGGGTTGCGGCCCACTTGCCGCGGTTCTTTCTGCGAAAACTGAGCCTATTTCTGCTTTTAGTTTTGCTATCGACTGTTGGACTGTCTCAGCCGTGAGGCTATCAGAACGCACCTCCTCTTGAAATTGCTTAATGGAGTTTAGGATGGAGGCAAGCAAGGGTATTTCTGACTCCGGGGTTGGAGATGCGCCTGGTTGCTGTGCTATTATACCCCCCCCCCCCCCCCCCCCCCCGTTGGGAGTTAAGCTAGGGGAGTCAGTATCATCCCATTTCAATTGATTTTGTTTCCTTCTAGACTGTCTCTTTCTTAGAACTGTATCAGCCAATTTATTTTGTGAGGCCTCTTCTTCACACAAGCCCCCTTCTAACTGGGGATCTTCCAACAAAGTTGAGCTTTCTTTGTCAATTTCTGTTTCAGACCCGTCAGATACAGAAAAAAATGCTCAGTACTAGGGTCTGGGGTCTGAGGGGGTAGGTCTCCAGGATTGGATAATGCTTTCTGGGCCTCTCCATTCTTTTTGTCCCCTACGAATGTCTCACTAACTGAGAGTGTCAGTTGTTCATTATCCCCGTCTTCGTTTATCAGTACCTCTGTCTCTGAGCACGCATTTGGAGCGTCTTGTGGCAAATGCATCACCTCCTCTGATGAGAGATCTTGGGGGCTGTTACTCAGGTGATTCTGCCTTCCAGTACTATCCTCATTTGCACTAGTACTTGCCGCAGTGACCGCAGTGGCCGTGGCAGTAGTAGATTTGGTTCCCAAGATGGAAAAGTGCTGGCTAATTGAGGGAGGGCGCCCGGGATTGATCGTGGCTGCCTCCTTAGCTGAATTAGGCTTTACCAAAGTCTTTTTAACTGCCCCAAGTACCTTTTACCTTTCGTGGACTGATCCGTTCTTTCTCCTTCGCTCTGCATCGCGATCAATTTCGTCTTCTGATGTCTCGTCGTCATTCTCTTTTCCTGGGCTCTACCGCTCCTGTCTGGATGCCGAAGCTGCCGCTGCCGCTTGAATGCCACCGGTATTCGTATGCTCAGGGCCGTAGAAATCGCTGTGATTAAACAGCCCCGGTGCCAGGGCTTGAAGGTGACGGCCAAACAAAGTACTGCACACCCCTCTGTTCTCCTACGGGATGTCAGGTTCACTTTAGATGCGTGCATGAATCGGCTTCTCAGATGGTGCACCCTCGCCACCTCGCTGCCTCGCTGACTCCATGTTACCGCAGCCCCTCTGGATAACAGGCTGTCAATAAATAAGCCCGCGCTGTGAAAGCCGAGCTTCAGGAGTTCTCCCAGCATGCAGCAGTGACGAGGCGGCTGGATCGCAGCTCCTCCTCACACTGATTCCATCACTGCCAACATCACTTTATATCTAATGCACAGAACACTGAGAACTTTTCACAGACCTAGAAACTGGGAACTACAATTCCCAATAGCAGGGAAAAATAAAAAATGGAAATGAGAGAATTGATGCAAAAGAAAATGATATAAACATTGAGAAAGGTCTTATTAACAGCCTGTGAGGGACCGAAATGCGTCTGGTGTTTTTTCCGGTTTTTATAAAATTATTGCAAGTACGATTTGTTAATTTTACAAACATAGAACTCCTGGGTAGATTGACACGCCATGGTCCATCTGCAGGATCACATCACCAACTATTGGGGAGCCCCACAACCATTTGGCATGTTGGGGCAATTGGAGAGGAGACAGCCAAACATATATATATATATCCACCACCACTCCCGCTTCTTGACAAGAAACGGGACCGACACATGCGTTTTGGAGGGGTCAGGAGATTTATTTCGCCACCATCTTGACAGATAGGATTAAAAACACCTGGCAGACGCGTTTCGGCGTGTGCCTTATTCATTGCCAGCTCCGTGTTATATATATATATATATATATATATATATATATATAATATAATTATAATTAATGAAACATTTCCTGTTCTTATCTTAGATAGAGAGTAGGTCCGGCTGTCTGATCTGTTATGAACAACCTAGACTATCAATGTGGAGTACACACGACAGTATATTTTGGCCACTTGGCCGTGACCATCAAACCCCTATGTTGTTGGAAATTGGGCCACTTGGCCGTGAGGATATGGCTTATAATGCCAAGTAAACGAAATTTTACTTTATCTGCTACAAAGGGTTCACACATAGACTTGTAAGCAATTTTGATTGACATGTTTGTTTTGTGCAGTGAGGATTGAACTGTGGGTGCTAAACATGCAAATGACCAACTTTTGTTACACACTGTACTTTGCATTATTATAATTTACAATACAGTGGTCGAATTCAAATTAATTTTTATTACTTGCATGGGTTCGTGTATATATTCAACAAAATGTCATTATGTAATTTAAATTGTGCTTTGTAAACATTTGTGGCGGAGTCTATCTTCTATCTCCTTGGTAGTTCTCACAAAATGTAGTTCTTGAAAATGAAACAGTCCTACCTTTATTTCTTGTAAATTGTGTGAAACACTTTCTGCATAAAATGGTGAATTTTCTTACTTTTGGTTGGCTCTGGAAGAAGACCGTTTGGTCGAAACGCGTCGCCATTAAACTTCTAGAAACACAGACCCTGGAGTGCGAGTCTCTTTGTGTGGTTGCGGCGTGGATGCTTGCTGGCAGCCCGTTCGAACATATATATATATATATATATATATATATATATATATATATATATATATATATATATATATATATATATTCACTGAAAAAAACAAAGGTTGCAAAGATGTTATACGTAGGATCATATTTCGCTCATGCAAATCCATAGTAATGCAGCAGTTCTAGTTTCCTGAGCTAACTATAACTTACGCCCCACAATGCACTGCTTACGGCCTCACATACTTAATCACACATGACTTGACATGGTCAGTGACTTCACTCATAACATCAATGATGACTTCTCAAAGGACACCACTAATAACATCACTCATGGGAACAGTCCAGCCCACACTGCCATGCAAGATCTTCTGGAAACAAGCTTCCTGAGACCAGTTTCGGGACTTTACCCCTCATCAGACAGGCTAGCTTGAATCCTGTGGCAAAGTGAGCAAGGGATCCACATCTGGGCATACCCTTCCAACAAACAAAAGAGAACAGAGATAACCTGCCCTTAATGATTTAATGTAGGTCTAGAAATAGGTCCTTATATACTTATATTCACCCCTAACCCCAAATACAGATCTCACAACATGGTTACAAAAATATGAAGGTTTTATTACATGAAACAACAAATTTTCTCAGTACATAATTGTTGCATAAATTATTGCATCATATAAAAATAGTAGTCATTAAATGTAAAAATAACTCATTCAAATCATCACAACAATCCCACATGCCGGCCAACACTTTCATACCAACATACATACAACTCTAAACACGCATACCTCCACAGATATAGTATAGCCAATGATTGATCTGAGAGTAATAGATGGAGCACAATCCACAAGGGAAGAACCCTAGATCGCTCAGATGGTCCCCAGATGTCGAAAATGCCAACGCACGTTTCTGTGTATAGCCCTGGCCGGGGCTACACCTTCATCAGGGCGGGGGTATACAGAGGCATAGTGGGACAGGATGTCTGTGAAGAAAATATACATACTTTAAACAGGTACACAATTTTAACCTATCCAGAGAAAAAACGAGGTTCAGGGGGATCAACATAACATCTTGAGAACTTAATGGGGATAAACCGCATGATTCATATTTATACAAGCAGAATTTATTCACCATGACAAATAAAAATGAGCTGCATAATTAAACTGCAACAGAAAAGATATAAAACACTACAAAATACATGGTGAGAATGTTTAGACAAAGTCATCAGGAAGTATCCGAATCTCCAACACATTCAATAAGAAAGGTGAGTTTTAAGATTTAGAAAAGGAATAGCTCACGTGCACCCAGCAGAGAGATGAAATCCCCAAAATGGAAGTATTATAGTTCCACACCCAATAGTGGTAAACACCAGCATGCTACTAGATATTTATGCAAAAAGCTCAGCTATACCGTATCAGAAATTAGAGGCACAACAAATATTCAGATGAATGCACTGGCCTCAACAGACAAAATATTCATAACATCCAGGTGGAAAGGACTTCTGTTGTACATCTGAGAAAAAACACACAGGGCGGGGATGAAAAGGGGAAATAAGAAAAGGCCTTCCTTAGATCAGCTAGTAAATAGTATGGGATTAGAATGAACAGAATACTTGGTGTTTATGCCGAAAAACCTATTTCTAGGCCTACATTAAATCATTAAGGGCAGGTTATCTCTGTTCTCTTTTGTTTGTTTGTGGTCCCCCTTCTATTTAGTATACCCTTCCAACTTAGGACGAACATAGAAAACACAAGCAGATGATGGACGGGGTGCTGAAACTTTTCAGACACTCACCCCCGGTCACAGATCTGGTTTAATCCATCATCGTTCTGTAGCTCACTTCACAACCCCAGTTCATATACAGCCATGTGCAAATCAGTCTTGACCCTGTTCCTCATGGGAACAGTCCAGCGCGAACTGTCAGGCCAGGTCTTCTCTCGACCGGAAACAAGTATCCTGGGACCAGTTTTAGGGTTTCAGCCCTCATCTCCCAGGCTGGCTTAAATCCAGTGGCAAAGTGAGCAAGGGACCTACATCTGGCCATACCCTGCCAACTCCATTATACCTACATTGCATTGTGTGCATGTGCCTTGTGCATATTCACTTTCACCTATGTTTCTTCAACCATTGAGCAAAGACATTTTTAATGAATTTAGGGCCTTATTGACAAGTAGTTTGAACTGCCAATTTTGAGGCAGTGGTGGTGCAATTGCTGCTCCATATTTACAAGGTGGCACATCTGTGAGGATGTGGCACTTTTTGCACTCGTGTGACAAAAGGAGCCTGCGTTGGAATTGCCTGCGTCACTTAAGTATTAATATATGCAAGCTAGGCATTCCATTGTAAGTTCCACTGTAAAAGTGACAAATGGATATTTATAAATAAAATTCAAAGTAACGTAGTGCCTTCAGAAGACACTCAGCGTTGCAGTAACGTTAACATTCCTGCGCCTGTGAAAGCCATGCACAGGAAATAACGCATTGACTTTGCAGTATGAAAAGAAGCTGGATTGGTGAGTTTTCCAACCAGTACTACACCACGGAGGTATTTATTTTTCAGCTGGGCGTCGCACAAAGATGACCACCACCATCCATCCCACTCCAACCGCCCAACCCAGCACCCACTCACCACCACAAAGGCAACACAGGAGAAGAGAGCACATTTTTTGACAAAGGACCACTCTGCTAAGATTTAGAGAGGAGGAGGTAATCACTCTTTATAGGCTGAGGAGGCAGTGCATTGTAGACCTGCTACACCTGATTGCCCCATGGCTCCAGCCATCAGCTGACTGGGCTACCAACATCCCTCCACAGGTGAAGTTCATGCCAGTACTACATATGCTGGCATCGGGGTCCTTCCAGACAACAGCAGCAAGAGTGGCTGGAATCTCCCAACCATCTTTCTCCTCAATCCGCCACTCCATCCTGGATGCCACCATCTGGTTGACAACCCACTTCTACTCTCTTTCCCCCAACACCCAGGAACTGCAGGCGGAGGCCAAGCAATGATGTTATGCCATCACCGGGTTCCCACACTTGCGGGGTGCCATGGACTGCACATGTGCAACTGGTACCTCCTGTAGCCAATTCACTTCTCTACAGGAACACACTCCATAAATATCTAGGCCATTGTGGACCAACATGCTGGCCGAATACCCTGGCAGTGTGTAAGCTAAATGGTAACACCTAAAACACCCACTAACAGGTAGAAATTGTTGTCATTATACCCATAACTGTGGCTGTTGACCCAGATAGGAACTGAAGTAAGCGGGTGTGGCTCATACATGCACAATTTATCATAGTACATGTGTTAGGCAAACCCACAAGCGAACAATGCCAAGACACAAAAAGCCATTATGCTTCTGTTTCATGGTGGAAGGGTACAGAGCAATGCATTAATGGCCCAAATGCAGTCTAGCATCCATCTGTGTAAGGGGTGTTTTCCATGGGCGATGTGGGGGTGTCTACATGCCCCTTCCAAGGTTCATCAGGCATGTCATGTATACCAATACGCCTATCTTTGGTTAACCATGGACATATGCATGCGTCAGTGTAAGGCACGTCTCTTATGTCATCATATACCTACGGACCACCATGTACCCAAATACGTAGCATTATCAGCAGGGCCGGCTTTAGGGCACTTCAAACTGTGCGGCTACATTGAGTATTGACCTGGAGGGGGGGGCGCTGGCCTCAGATGGGTCACTGTGTTTAGTAATGATTTATGAAGTAAACACCTGCTGCAGAGTTCCTTGTGCGCCCAGATTTCAGGCAGCAATAAGAATGTCAACAAAGCTCTTGTGATCAAGTTTCATTCTAGAGAGAGATGGGAGTTTTGTCTAGTGATAGTTTGGAGTTGGAGTAAAGTAATGCAGAGGATTAATATGCCTATTGCAAAGAACAGATCTGTATTTTGTGTGGATAGCTGAGTAGATTGGGAAAGCCAGCCATTACCAGTGCTTTAAAACAGAGCAGAGGAGGAGCCACAGCCGCGGCCAGTCATGCGAGGAGCAAGGAGCCGCGGAGGAACCGGCGGCGGAGGAAACTTGTGGCAGGACTCCGTGGCAGCACAGGAGCACAGCGCGGTGCGGGCGCTGGAGCACTGGAGCGGGCGCTGGAGCAAGAGCAGGAGCGGGGGCCGGTGTCCGGGGCCGGAGCTGAGATTCTGCACGCCCGGTAAGCCCGTTCACCCCGCTAAGCCGAACCAAGCTAAGCCTTCTCACCAGAGCTTTGAGGAAGCTGTGGGTGCAGTGGTAGCCTCGGTAGCCGAGGCAGAGCGCCCCCCACGAGTGCTGCCAAGTAAGCGTCAAGTGGCCCCCCAGTGTCAAGCTTTAACACTGCAAGATGCCCCGAAAGAACGGCACAGCAGGAGCACATTGGGCGAGTGGAGCGAGTTCAAGCGGGTGTTACCATAAGCAAGCAACAAGTCACAAGTAGCTCCCCAGTGTGACCCACTGACACAGCACGACACGAGCAGCTCACATGTCGTGGCGGATGTGGTGAGCAGCTCCCCAACGGAACTCTAAACTGCAAAGCAGGGGCGGTGAACTGCGTGCGTGGGGCGCCACTAAAGGTGTTGATAGCTGGAGCTGGAGAAAGATCAGCGATAGTCGGAAAGAGCCTGCAGGCATTGAGCTCTCCTTTCCCTGGAGCGCTTGGGTTAGGGCCCTTGGTGTGCCTGGAGCGGAGGAATTTCCAGGAGAGCTCCTCCACATCAGTCTGCTCAGCCTGTTCAGCTGCCCTATCCTACTCTCGCCTCTGACCCGCTCGCCAGATGGGGGTCGGCGCAAGGTTGCTGAGCCGCCCAGGCGGGGGTGAGGCAGAAGCAGTGAGAAGAGAGCCTATTTGCAAGCCTGCAAGAACTGAGAAGACCTGTGCTGGGAAGGATCAGCCCAGAAAAATGGCTTGGACTTAAGCTCAGAGAACAGTGAGCTAGGGAGTAAGAGGGGGTAGTTGTAAGCTCCGGTGGGCCTCCCCCGCCCCCAGAATTAGGCCCAGGACGAACCATAAAAATGAGAACCAGAAACTCGAACCTTCTACAACGGCAAGAGAATCCTCGTCCTCACAAGTCAGCAA
Source organism: Lissotriton vulgaris (assembly GCF_964263255.1). Lineage (NCBI taxonomy): Eukaryota > Metazoa > Chordata > Amphibia > Caudata > Salamandridae > Lissotriton > Lissotriton vulgaris. Next base: position 895,318,879 of record NC_141696.1, read on the forward strand.
GACGCCAAAAGGAAAAAATGCTTTATCCACCTGGTAGAGGGGCCTCAAACATGGGGGCATGTCATAAAGACGGGCCTGTGGAGGTGGAGGTGGAGATCGAGGTGGAGGCGGACGCAGAGGTGGAAATGGACCAAATAGGAGATCTGCCTTCAGTCCCACCCCGGGTGCCTAACCTCCAACAAGGCCTGGACGCTAATCTTCAGGGGCCAAAGCCCAACAAATGCCCAACCACCGGTAGCAATAGGAAAACATCAACCAGCATTGTTAGCAACAGAGATATAAGAGACTTCCTGTTCAACACAACACCGATTTCCGCGCGCCAGGGCACAGGTCAAAAGAACGCCACAAGTAGCCCGACTACAGGTGCCTCGACTATACCATCAGGAACCAACTCCTCTAGGAGCCCGGCCATCCCACTTCCACTCTAGCCAAAAATAATCACGGTGCCGGGAGGAATAATAGCTCAAGTAACAACGGCACCAACTTTGCAGAGGAATGACACCTGCAAGAATAGCCCTCCCAACTTAGTAATCCAACAATTACGAGGCACGCAAACGGATGCTCCGGTCGACGGAGTGACGGAAGATCCCCGAGCAACGGGGCAGTTCAGTACCAAGGGGGTCAGTGTAATTAGCACCCCAGCACTTAGCGCATACGCAAAACCTTTTGTAGTAACAGCAATCAAAACCCCAAACCAAGGCAGCCCCACACCTGACAATACAACCGCATGACTCAGCCTAAAGGACGGGGGTTTGAAAATGTAACGGAACAGCAGCCGGCAACACTGGATCACCACCTAGTGCTAATTAATGATGTCCTGTCTTCAATAGTAAATGCAGCAATAATGCACGCCGACAAACTGGACGTTCAGATAAGTCTTCTTCACTTAGTCCATGGTCTGATCTCAAGCATAGACTCCAAATTAGAAGACCTGAACTCGTTGATACTACGTGCTTAGGAAAATACAACAGTTACACTCAAGCCGCAGGACTGTGGATGCAGCCCAGTGCTGCGCAACTTGGAAAATCTCCCAGGGATAATGAATACATTAATAGAAGACCTAAAGTCTGAAACTAGTAGGCATCAGCACAACGCACTTCCCCAGCAGAACATCAAGGACCACACTCCGCTTGGCACTGTGCAGATCCCCCAACCGCACAGCAAAGAACTCCAGCAAGGCATCTCAAGGATGGCCGAAGAGCTCTCAGCCAGGGCGCCAGAAACAACAACAGATGCGTGCAGTATTATTCTTAAAGAACATGAATCCCCAAACACCCTGCAAGCGACAACCCTAGACACTGGCCATCTCTCCAGGAAAAATAAGAAAAAAACTAAAGAAGCTGAATAGCAAAGAAAAAACAATTCCAAACAAAATGGCTCAATTAGGCAGTGGCTATTGCCGGAAACTAAGGAGCATGCGACCCATAGAAACAACGATCTCGAGGCCAACATCCCTCAAAAGCCGCATACTCCGGATGAAAAAGCCATCAGGTTATTCAACTCAGGTGAAGCTACCCTGGACTTAACCCATGGGGATAACATGGAGGCATACATAGGCCTACGGCCCAAAACCAAGGACACAAGTGATGAAAAAATCGGCGGGTGATTTAACCATCAACATGAACAAACATCTCAGGATGACAGTCATGTCTTGCTAGGATCCCAGGCACCCCACTTGGGGAGCGAAAGTGCTGAACGAAGCCCCTGGTAGAACGAGGGAAGCACTGCCCTTGCCAGTAAAGACAAACAAGATAGACCAGCTGACGTCAGCCACCAGAAACCACGCAGAGGGCAACGCTGCTACCCTGACACAGAAACTTCCAGATGACTCAATTCGCCAAGACTTTCAGGTAGCTATAACACACAAGAACCTGTTCCCTTTCACACAGGATGACTTGAAATTATGGCTCCAACCGGAATATGCCTCGTAGGGCAAGTGGGACATCCTCAACCGCGGCAACATATTAAAACTCTGCGCCAATATCTCAGGAATGGAAACAATAGAATCAACAGACATCGAAAGTGTTTCCTTCCTCACTCAAGGAACAGGCGACAGCAATGAAATCACAGAATTGCTCTTCTCTAACCCAGAGATGGCTCATGCACTAAAAAGAAATAAGAAACAACTGGAAGATTGGGGCATAAAGATCATGAGCTACCCGGTGGTAAAATACCCTATGCCACTGAAACATGGCCATTCGAAGCAACTAAACACCTCTCGGATCCCGGACACACAAAGGAAGACCCCATCGTTGGAGCTACCTCAGCAACTTCCGAAAACATTGTCTATTCTTCAAGGGAGTAACTGTGGCACAAATACAAATACGAAACCAACAAGTGACGGTTTAATCAAAATCACCACAAACCCGGGCAAAGGGACCCGGCGTTGCTCAATACATAACACTTCCAGCGAGGACTGGTCTTGGTGGTCAAGGGCCTTAAATCGAAACTCCTAACTCCAGTTCTACTTCAATTAAGAATCACTCACTCCACCTACAAGTGGAGCCATCAGCTAGAAATAGAATTGAGAAAGTTGGTAGCCAGAGCGCCACTATTATGTCCTGGAAGGTAGCAGGGATTGTAAAGCTATTACAACATCCGGCTATACCCCCGATCCTTGAAGGAGTGGACATAATTTGCATCCAAGAAACCTGGGCTACTAAACCGGTCTCAATAAGGGGGTTCACGGACTATCATAATCTAGCCGTCAAGGAGAACATATTTGGCAGACCCTCAGGAGGCATCGCAATATACATCAGGCTCTCTCGGAAAATACAATTTAGCGAAATAAAAACATCATCAAACATGTACACGGCAGGCATTCTGAAGGGTTTCTCAACATGCAAGGGCCCACTCACAATACTGCTAATCAACATTCATTATAACCCCCACGGTTCGGGAGCCAAGGACAATCTCTCCCAGCTAATAGGCCATATAGAGAATCTTCTCCTACAATATGCTCACATGGAAACAATAATCCTTGGGGATTTCAATACTCACAATATTGGGATCAGGTCAGCTGAAAGCAATAACTCTTCAGCCACAGAAGCCTTCAATGCCCTTATGCGTTCTTATCAGCTGTCATCGGCCCACTCCTTACTTTTAAGGGGCATTCCAGGAAGCCAATGCCCACCCACGTATAACAATCACACCACTATTGATTATATTCTAGTAAGCAGCCAGTTACAAAAACTAATGACAGGCTACAAAGTTGTACAACGCAAGGGAAGTGACCATGCCGCATTACTAATCAACTTAAAAACTACAGCAGATAATCACTATATGCTAAAACATGTAGGATCATCAAATGGCGCTGAGCTGTTTACACTAGTGAGGAGGAGCAAATGGGGCTTGGCGCCCATTAATAAGTTTGAGGAATGGAAAAAATTATGGGCTGACGGGCCAATAAACAAAGCAAAAAGGGGCATAATAGAAGAATGGGATCAGTTGGAACGCAACCTAGCATTACACCTACAAGGAGGAATAACACATAAAACGTATGCACATCTCTCATACAACTTCGGCCACATCCCTGCAATTAAAGAAAGTGCGAGACAAGTAAGATCTAAGCGAAGGGGTTACCTGAAAACTGGTTGAGCTCAGGACAAAAGACAACTTCAAGAAACCACAAAATCACACTCGAAGAAAGTTTGGGCCGCAAAACGGGGTTACATCGAGGAGAAATGGCTAAAGATCTTCGGCCTACTGAGTCCAAGCAAATCGCAAGAGTTCTGGCAATACCTTAACACCTTAAATCAAGGAGGGACCCAGAGGGAGAACTCAATTGATTCTGATACATGGGCAGCCCATGTAAAAACCTTGTACAATGCAGAAGGCAGCATTAATCCACTAAACATCGACCTGGATAACGCGCCTCCACTAACCAACTACACCAACACTACAAAAATTGTGAAGCAGCCAATCTTCCTGGAAGAAAAGACGGTCAACTCAATCTAAAAAAAAATCAGACCAAATGGGGCGCCAGGACTCAATGGCCAGCCAGGCTCTCTTTTCCGGCAAGACACAGGCTTCTGGACTGACAATCTGATCACGCTATATGCTGAATGTCGACTGATGGGGAACGTCCCTGACTCTTGGAGAGGGTCTCTACTTCACCCCATTTATAAGAAAGGGCCGAAATCTAACCCCCAAATTATCGTATGATCGCCCTGCTCGACATTGAGGGTAAGGCCTACGCTAGTACCTTACTAGTGTAACTCTCAAAGTGGGTCAGTAAGGAGGACCTCCTACCCTTCTACCAAACAGGGTTCAGACCAAGAGCCTCAACAGTGGACAACCCTTCCGATGTTTGTGTGTTTCATCGACTATACGGCAATTATACGGTGATTTGCCGCCTATCAGACGGCGCTAGAAAACGAAGCCTGGTCCTGCCGTCTGGTACCTCCCCAGTCGGTTCAGACGCCGGGTACGGAGTACCGACGGACAGGTAAGAGGGGGGCTCCTCCACTGCTTCAAGAGCAATTTAGGTTAGCAACAGTTCGCCCTCTGATTCACTATGCTCTCTGACAAACGGTATGCCAGTGGTTATATTACGATCCATGTCTCTTTACAAACAGTATCGAACGAAAGTAATTGGGGTAATCATTCATCTGAAAAGTTCGCTTTTCTTCAGTCAACTAGAGAGAAGGAAATTGTATGGAGGTTTTTGCACACTATGTAAACATGTTGTGACCTTTACATGTTTTTTAGAGCGGTGCTTCACTCTTCCCCTGAGCCACTGCCAGGTGGGGTGAGGTCGTCCTACCTTACAGACTATGGTAAGACTTTTTTCGTGTGTTTGGAATGTAAGGTGTATTTCCAAATATAATATAACTGATTCTCTATCATTAATAGAGCGCATGTCAGCACCAGTAAATTCTGACAGAGTTGTAGATCTATACATAATGGACTTAATTACGACAAGATTTTTTTTAAAAAGAGTTTGAATGGAGTAGATAGCCTTAACTGACACTCAATCCTCCTTTTTCTTTCTAAATCCACAGTGAACAACACTAGCGGTAATCGTACTTGGAAATTTCAGGTGACTTTTTGCACTTGTTTATCCCACACTCTTTCTTTGTTGTCACTTCTTCATTTCTTCACTATTGTGCAGTAGCACTGGTTTTGTTTATATGGTCCTGATGAAAGCAAGGACGAAGGAGTCCTGTATTGCTGAAACATGTCGACCTGGTTCTACCTCAGACAGTCTACCTAACCTGACTGTCTCAGACAAAACAATTTTAATCTTGGTCTAGTGAGCATTCGTTGAATAAAGTTAGTTCTGTGCTCTCTTATCCAATTTTATCACACTTTGTTTATTGTTTTTCATTCACATTTATTCGCACTGCACACCCCAGTCACATGGTATTTTTTCCACTCATTAGTTGTTATCGAGTGGCAGACCACACTGTTGTTGGCACAGCAAAGAAGACTTTTCAACCACCTGGTCTCTCTTTGACTGTAATGAAACATACTCACACGGGTGGTCTGGACAAATCCCAAATGATGAAGGGCGGATCCGAGTGGTGATTGATGGGTATTTTCCTCATCCACTTGAGATGTTTTTTTGCACACAACGCTTCCTTTTAGTCAGTTTAAGGGCTTTGTACTGTTGGGCTGGTGTCTATCACCTTTGAACTCTTCTCTTTTTTAGACCCTCTGGTACTTCTGGTAGTTGTTGTGTATTTTGAGGTGTCTGTCTGAATAGGGGTTATTAGTAATAGTTGTTTGGGGGAAGGGGTAGTGTTTTTTGTTAGTTGGGGTTAGGGTGATTTGTTGCTGTAGGAAGATGTTGGACAGGGCAGGGCCAGGAACCTGACCGAGGTGCAGTTTGGGGCCTGCTGTAGCTCTTAGTAAGATACCTGCTAAACATGATCAGAAGTAGAGGCAGGTTACGGCTGTGGTATGCAACCCAGGATAGTCAGCATTGGTGGGAGAAGGCGCATTTCCAGATTCTGAGACTGTTTGGAGTGGACCGGAATCTCCACCAATACAAACAACGGTGGACGTACATTGTGAACCGGTAACAGGATCTCCTAGATCACCTGGCCTAGAAGTTTGAGGGAATGCCGGCAAATTCCCATATACCACAAGCTTGTAGATGTTTGCCTGTGTCTAAATATTCCTAACACTTTTGTAATTGAAAGCACCAGATATGTATATAGGGGACTATAACATGATATGTGCTAACCAGAATACAGACAGTGAGGGGCTTATTTACAAGTACCTTGCATGGCTGGCAAATCATTGTTTTGGATGATCCGGTTATGCAATGTTCCTGCCCATATTTACAATCAATAAAGAGAAGAAGATTTAAGGAAGATTAAGGATATCAACTTTACTTTTGTGGACTTTGAGCAATATTGAGTGCTTGGTGGTATTGTGGATGGTGTTTCATGGCCTTGTAAATATGATCCCATTACACGCATTAGTATGCATGAAAGGGGTGTTTCATAGGTGTTGCTGGGGGTGTTCCCAGGCAACTTCCATGGAACCTGACGCTTTCACAGACTTGCAAGTTTTGGTGAACCTGGGAATAAGTCATATTCCTACGCCTTGAGGAGACATACCTTAACCCCTTCACTGCGGCGGCTATTCCGCCGCAGAGCTATGGGGGGAGGGCGGCCGAGCGGCGGGCGCATGCTGGTGACGGAACCGCTCCGTCACCAGCGTCGGTTGCACTGTGCTCATGACGGAGCGGTTCCGTCAGGGCCCCGCCTGCTCAATAGAACGCGCCGCATAGGCGCGAAATCAGCGCCGCGAAGGCACGGCGGCCGGGGCATGACGGAACCGCTCCGTCATCAGCACAGCGCGAACGCGGCTGATGACGGAGCGGTTCCGTCATCAGCAGGGGAGGGGTTAATGTGTCCTTGGTTTCCCTTTTCCTATGTGTGCTGCATTCTGTAGCACACATGAAAGAGGCAAACTCCTCTTGTGTCTATTTTTGTGCAGGAATGTGTCCCTTCCTGCACTAAAACAATCACCCCTAGAATGCAGACACCCTTGTTCTATGGTGCCAGAGTGTCTGCATTGGAGCATGGCAGCATATTGTGTGCCACCACAAGAGGAAAAGGATAGAAAAGCGCCATTGTTTTGCGGAGCCTGCACATTTCTGCCATTTCATTGTGGTGCACAGCAGCTAAGCAGGAAGACTTGCTGCGCTGCCATACATCAAATTATTATAAATGAGGCCCGGAACATGACACAGGCCATGTTCATAAGGTTTTCATAATGGGCAATGCCATGCAATGCAAGGGAGGCCCATGGGTAAGGTAGGACTCATCCTGCACTGTGCAAGGAGTTGTGTCACCCAGCTGCTAGGTCTTTACTGACTCTTAACTGTGTGGCCCAACCCGTATATTTGATGCATGGGAGTGCACTCATATGTCAGTGGACCACAGGTTGGACAGGTGTCTGTGTCTCCTCAAAATAGTCATACATATTTCTCTGTTACATTACTACATCCTTATACCTTTTTGAGCCGGTATGGGCCACGATTGAACTTTGTTCATTTACAGAGTACTGGCCACATGTAATGAGCTAAGTGAAGGAGACAAACAAGCATATTTATACAGTGTACATTTTTGGCATTCACAGAGCTATGTACCATGATTTGGCGGATCAAGCCCATTCACCTGTGAAGAGGTTGCAAGATTCAGAGATCCCAATTCTACTAGTGTGTGATTGCACAAATGGTTTGCAGTGAGTTGTGCAAGGGGCATCACCAGTCTGCAGAGATGAGCTGCACCATACATGTAGATTCATGACAGGATGAGGATAACGTTCCATGTGCTAATGACAGGCCCAAATTGCCCTCTGGAATGATTAGCAATGTGTGCATGCCCACATGACATGTGCCTCATTATATCCTGTGCTACTGTTCTGTCTGCTATGATGTAGAGACTTATGGCACACATACCATCACCGTCCCACGTCCGTAGTACAAGGAAGCCGGCACCGGCTTCCCTGGATCACTACGTGGGTAGGTCTATGGGATATGTCCTACTACGGACAGGGCACCTAATTCAGAGGTGCTTGTGACAGAGAAGACCATTGAAGCGAGTAGCTTTCTCTAGTAGGGTCTCACTAGAAGAGGTGGAATTACTTGTCTGCTCTTGAATACAGTGGTAGGTAGAATACTTTCCAAACCACATGTGTAGATAGCAACTCTCTTGGTCCTGACGAATTGCATTGTATCTTTGAACACATAGCATGAAACCTGTTGACCAGCATTATAAAGTAGAGCATTGCTCTCCTGGATCCTGATACCAGCGAGCAGCCCCTCTTCACTTTTTTAACAAGGTAGATTACCACAACATAAACAATTTCCAGTGGACTATCTATCCTTTTTTAATACACTACCCACTCACATCTATACTTTCACCTAGGGCCCTCACACCCACGGCACCAGACGGCAGGAACAAAAGATCTCCGCCAAAGAGCCCCTTTATGGGTGCCAGTCCGGTATTGCACCGCCGACCCGACGAGGAGCAAACCCATATGATGAAGCATGACACCTACCTTGCTGGGTGTGTGAGGGTTCTAGTTTCAAAAAGGGAACCCCCCTTTGTGTGTACCTTCACCCTTCACCTTGGTTCATCCTCCTCCCCCAGCACCCCCCCCCCCGACTGGGGAACTGCATTCCTGTGCTTGTCTCAGTATCCTCCTCTGCCCCACTAGTCCGACCCTTGTCTGCCCAACTACCTGAACCCTCCTCTACCCCACTAGCTGGACCCTCCTCTGCTCAACTAGCCAGACCCTCCTCTGCCCAACTACACGAACCGTCCTCTACCCCACCAGCAGTGGCAACAAAGTCAGGTGGTACTCCATCACAACTCATGGACAAGTTGCAGCAATTGCAGGAAGGCCAGCAGGACCTAAACTTAAAGTTGGCTGAAGTTCCATTGCAGCTGGCAACACTGCAGCTGATGCTGAAGTCTTTGCAGCAGGCTGTGGACCGTATTGAGCAGCAGAAGTTAGCCCGCCCTTTGAGTTCCATGCCCTTCTCAGTTATTTAAAATTAATGTTATATTATGGACTTATACCTTATGTTAGGATAGTTATTAACATAGTGATAGGTTAGTTTAGGTATAGTGTTTTTATATAGTTTGACTAGTTATCTGTGTTTTAGGTGAAGATATGAGTGGGTAGTTTGATAAGTGGGTGGGGGTTGATATTTAGTTTGTATTTAGGGAAATAAATATTTTACAAATTACTTTTTTCTCAAACAAAATACAAAAAAATATATATTTGTTTAGCTGTTCGTGTTTAGATAGTTTGTGTATTATAGCTGAATTTATTTATATGCACTTATTTATTTAGTGTTTTATAGAGCGCGAACTAGACCCGTAAGGGTATCAGAGCGCTTTACAGGAATAACAAGTAGTTTACAAGGGACTTAGGAGAGGTGGATACATTTGGGATAACATAGACAGAAACAGTTAGGATAAAACAGGTAGATACATTTTGCAAGAGACAGGCGGTCTCAGATCCAGGGTGGGATGTCCAGAGGTGCCAGGTGGGTGTAATCCAGACATCGTGAGAGCCAATAGGAGGGTAACACAAAGTCGCTGATGTGATTGTGATGAAGCGTTAGGAGAGGAATTTGCCCATAAGGAAAGTTTTGGCCTTCATTTTAATGCGTTCCAGGAACGGAATTTTTCTAACGGCGGGCAGGAGTGAATTCCAAATTCTTGGTGTGGCCTGGGAGAAGGCCCGCTTGTATGTTTTTTTTCTGCAATCGTGCAGGTCGGATCAAAAGGTCACTGTTGGATTGGACTTTCTTGCTCCTCTGGATGCTACAAGTTTTTGGGTGAGGAATGCTGGTGAGTTCAAGTGTAGTGCCTTGTGAGTGATGCAAACTGTGAAGCCGTGAAGGTTTTGGATCCTACGTCTGCCCAGCCCGGATCTCAACAACAGAGTAAACAGAACAAGGTGGCTGGACAGGAAAAATTAATGTCACAACTAACGGAAACGCAGTCAATATGTACTACGTGACCACGGGATTTATGTCCCAAAACAAATTTATTTTCTTTTTTTATCCAGTTTATCAAGATTTCAAAAACACAGGGGCAAACCAAAAACTGTCACAACAGTGAATTCATGAGTACAATATCTACAAATATACAAGTTTACAAATGTACAGTACTTACAAAGTGAATAGAGCAGAACAAATAAGAACAAATAAGAATGACACACCAATAAACAATGAAATAATTCAGTATTCAAAAATCAATTGCATTTATATACAGTGCAAAATTCGTGCAAAAAGCAAAGGTACAACCAGTCCATAGGACTAGGAAACTAAGCGACAGGCGGGGGCAGATGGAATGGGACGCCTGCCTGCCTATCAGAACCTGTGGTTCAATGTTTGTATTGGGTTACACTGCTAGGATCCCAAGTAGTGGAAAAGTTCCTATCCTAGATGCACCCTTTTGAGTAACCACAGGGTGGAGGTGTCGACGCGTTTCGAACCGGAGTGTTAGAGGTTCTCTTCAGGACGGGGACTGGGAACAGTGAGTCTGTAACAATATACAGAGTGGGTGTCAGAATTGTATAGCATAGTATTGTAACCAATTGCTCTGACTCCAGACAATGAAAAAGACCATTACCTGCACGAGGGCAAGGAGTATGCCGTGGTGTCGGTAATTCACAAAGGATGATTGTTTCTGAAAAGACATATACAAAAGTGGACTTAGCACGATAGAGCCTTGGGAAATAGGGAGGTCTAGAATGGTGCAGGTACAGATCAAACAGCCATAATGAATCATACCTGTAGTTCGCAAAGTGTTAATGTCCTAGATGTGTGGCCCGCCACGCGGTGCACACTCGGAGGAGGGAGCGGCTCACATTTTTAACGTATGTCTTTTGAAGGCTGGGGAGACCAAGCAGAAACAGGGATTTCCAAGGTTAACCGGACTTACTCGGATGAACCGGCCATGAAGAGACACTTATTCAAAATTAAGGGATAAAATGACGAATTCCTACCTTAGTGTGCGTCTTTTGTGAATTAGGGCGTCTGGTCACAGAGGCCAATTTTGAGCCGGCGGGCAGTTTCTGGTTTAACCCGGGACCTGTTTTGAACAAAACGAGTGTTTTTTTTAACAAAAACCTGCCCGTCGAACGGGGGCCAAGCGCTGGAGCCCTTTACAGGAGCGCGTTATGTGTGCGATACACTTACTTGTATTCGAGGAGTCAATCTAACGCTTCGGAAGGAACAATCAATCTGTTGGTGGGACGCGGTGCTCAGCCCGAGTGTCCAGCGCTTGGCCCCCGTTCGACGGGCAGGTTTTTGTTAAAAAAAACACTCGTTTTGTTCAAAACAGGTCCCGGGTTAAACCAGAAACCGCCCGCCGGCTCAAAATTGGCCCTTGTGACCAGACGCCCTAATTCACAAAAGACACACACTAAGGTAGGAATTCGTCATTGTGTCCCGTAATTTTGAATAAGTGTCTCTTCATGGCCGGTTCATCCGAGTAAGTCCGGTTAACCTTGGAAATCCCTGTTTCTGCTTGGTCTCCCCAGCCTTCAAAAGACATACGTTAAAAATGTGAGCCGCTCCCTCCTCCGAGTGTGCACCGCGTGGCGGGCCACACATCTAGGACATTAACACTTTGCGAACTACAGGTATGATTCATTATGGCTGTTTGATCTGTACCTGCACCATTCTAGACCTCCCTATTTCCCAAGGCTCTATCGTGCTAAGTCCACTTTTGTATATGTCTTTTCAGAAACAATCATCCTTTGTGAATTACCGACACCACGGCATACTCCTTGCCCTCGTGCAGGTAATGGTCTTTTTCATTGTCTGGAGTCAGAGCAATTGGTTACAATACTATGCTATACAATTCTGACACCCACTCTGTATATTGTTACAGACTCACTGTTCCCAGTCCCCGTCCTGAAGAGAACCTCTAACACTCCGGTTCGAAACGCGTCGACACCTCCACCCTGTGGTTACTCAAAAGGGTGCATCTAGGATAGGAACTTTTCCACTACTTGGGATCCTAGCTGTGTAACCCAATACAAACATTGAACCACAGGTTCTGATAGGCAGGCAGGCGTCCCATTCCATCTGCCCCCGCCTGTCGCTTGGTTTCATAGTCCTATGGACTGGTTGTACCTTTGCTTTTTGCACGAATTTTGCACTGTATATAAATGCAATTGATTTTTGAATACTGAATTATTTCATTGTTTATTGGTGTGTCATTCTTATTTGTTCTTATTTGTTCTGCTCTATTCACTTTGTAAGTACTGTACATTTGTAAACTTGTATATTTGTAGATATTGTACTTATGAATTCACTGTCGTGACAGTTTTTGGTTTGCCCCTGTGGTTTTGAAATCTTGATAAACTGGATAAAAAAAGAAAATAAATTTGTTTTGGGACATAAATCCCGTGGTCACGTAGTACATATTGACTGCGTTTCCGTTAGTTGTGACATTAATTTTTCCTGTCCAGCCACCTTGTTCTGTTTACTCTGTTGTTGAGATCCGGGCTGGGCAGACGTAGGATCCAAAACCTTCACTGTTTCACAGTTTGGTTGAGCGGGCGCACGCTCGCAAGGTTTTTTCTTGTCTTCGACAAACAAATTGCAGTCGATTGTTTTACATTAATTGTGTTAGGGAAGGCTTGCCTTCCTCCAAAATTCAGCATGGCCGAACAGGACACGTTATCGTTCAGTGAGGATCATGTCAAAAAACTCCTCTCTGACTCCACACTTTTCTCTTCTGTTAAACTCAGCAGCACAGCCAAACAGCTCAATTATGCCGAGAAACTGACCAGACTTCGGAAAAAACATGTCCGAACGGAATTACATGGCCATTTTCTACTTGCAAGCCTGAGAGCTGGAACAATCCCTTGGGGCCTCCAGATTAAGAACGTCCCTGTCATCTTGACCGATGACCCAGTCTACCGAAAAGGGTTCAGCTTTATCAGCACCAAATGCAGTAGGGATTTAATGGTACACACGGTAGAAACGGCCCAGCGAATCCTTAAAAAAGAAGAGGAGGAAATTGAAGAACAACTCCAAGCCATCAGAGACAACCATACCGAAACCGAGGCTAAAGCTCTTCTAGAAAAGATCGAAAAGGAACTGGTCACGTTTAGAGACAACACCATCAACTTCAAGACGACAAAGTTTGAAAAAGATCAAAAAAACTTTAATATTGACAATGTGTATCCCTATCTAAAAGATGAATTCTACAGTAGATCGGATTCAATTAGGTATTTGAATTCCAACCAGGGGAGATCGAAGAGAAGATTTACCACCTTCTCCGAAACATCTTCTTCCGAATCTATGGAGGACTCAGACGCAGGAGAGGGCACCTCGAACAGAAATCAGCAGAACAGGAATACCCCTAAGAGGCCTTTTTTAGGCCAGGGCCAACAGCCGAAGAGGACAAGATTCAAACCCCAATGGGAGATGACCACACGCAAGAAGCACTACAACTCGTAAAACCATCTGCCATTATCAACATCTCGGAGAAGATCCTGTCTAAAGCTGAGCAAGAAGTCCTGGAAATGGGTCTTTCTTTTGTACCCGGGGTTGCAATGGATTTTACAAAAATAAAACTGGAAGTGATGGAATTCTTCCGAAAGATTCGGTTGAGATGGTTCTTCAAGGATGCGACCGAACAAGTTTCCACGGAAGCCTCAGGTTTGAGGAACAAATCCTCCTTTTGCCCACCCAATCACAATGTCTCCAAAAATATCCTAGCCTTCGAACGCTCAGTCATGTCATCGTTAAATACGTTGGAGAAACAACGTCCTTTTGTTCCCAGAAATATCACAAAGAAACATAGAGAAGCCATTCAAGAACTTAAGACTCAAAAGGAAGCAGTTATCAGACAAGCTGACAAAGGGGGAGCGGTGGTCCTCTGGTCAAAAGATCTATACAGGACAGAGGGGCGTAATCACGTGTACAATCAAGAGTGGTACCGTAAGATCAGCCATGATCCAACTGCCCAAATCCAGGACCAAATAAGAGGACTTGTGAATGCCGCAAAGGAAGCAGGGATTCTTGGACCCAAAGAATCACAATATCTTATCAAACAACACCCACGGACCCCACATCTGTACTTTCTCCCCAAGGTACATAAAGACCCCAAAGTACCACCTGGTCGCCCTATAGTATCTGGGTGCGACTCTGTCCTCGAGCCCATCTCGAAATTTGTGGATGTATTTTTGAAACCCCTCGTGGTACAGGTGCCATCCTACCTGAGGGACACCATGGACTTTATCAACAAAGTCGAAGGATTACAATTTGATCCATCCAGCCAATTACTAGCCACTATGGATGTGTCTTCTTTATACACACAAATACCTCAACAAGACGGCTTGGATGTTATGGAACTCTATTTGGATGGTCGACCTCGCCCCCACAGAGTTCCCACAGAACTTATAATCTCCTTGGCGACTGTGGCTCTCAAGAAAAACTTCTTCACTTTCGAGGATGAAATGTTTTTACAAATTAAAGGCTCGGCGATGGGCTGCCCTTTCGCCCCTGAAATGGCTATTCTGTATATGGGCCAGTTCGAAGAAAAATTTGTTCTGAATAACAACCCCTACAGAGGCTTCATTGGACAATGGCTCCGATTTATAGATGACGTGTGGTGTGTGTGGAACGGTACATCTATACAATTGGAAGAATTCCACGTATGGCTGAACAATAGAAGCCCGGATATAAAATTCAGTTTGAGCTACCATGAAAGAACTCTCCCTTTCCTGGATGTTGAAATTTCAGTCAAAGACAATGTGCTGTCATGCTCATTGTACCAGAAAAAGACGGACAAGAACAATGCTCTTCATTATAAGAGCTACCATCCGCGGAGCCTAAGGGACAATCTCCCTTATGGCCAATACCTCCGAGTGAGACGCAACTGCACCACCATCGAGCAGTTTGAGCTGCATGGTCAAGGTCTTACCTCGAAGCTACAAGAACGGGGTTATCCCCAGAAACTCTTGAAACACTCTATGAAGAGGGCCAGATGGACACCCAGGGAACATCTCCTTGAAAAAAGACCCAAGCCCGCGACTGAGAGGATGGTATGTGTTTCCACCTTTGGCCCCCACACCAACCAACTGCAAAAAATCATTAGAAGAAGTTGGCATTTGGTCGAAGAAATCCTCCCGGACATAGGTGCCCCTCTCTTTGCTCTTAAGAAGAACAGGAGCATCGGGCAGATGATAACATCTACCAGACCACCCCCAAGAAGGGATCCTCAAAGTACAATCTTTGGAGCCAATCCAGTCACAGGGCATCGCAAATGCGGGACATGCTCCGTCTGCGAACTTACAATGGAAGGGTCACTCTTCACAGATGGGAACAAATTCTGGCGTCACAATGAACACACAAACTGCAAGACCAAATACGCTGTGTATGCCATTCAATGCCCTTGCAATATGCTGTACATTGGCAAAACCATGCAGGAGGTCCGCCAGCGAATCATTCAACATCGCTCGAGAATTAACAACAAAAACATGACAGCTCCACTTGTGTCTCACTTTTTACAAAAGAAACACTCCAGTCAAGACATTAGATGGACGGTTCTTGCAGTCATCAGGGGTGGTAGTGGAGACCCTGATCTCCGCCTGTCCCAAAAAGAAGCGTACCTCATCTTGAAGTTTGACACATCCAACACCGGTTTGAATGAAATGTCTGAAATTTCTAGCCTATGAACTGAATTCTAATTGCCCGGCTGAGCTTGGCTGTGTTGCTATCTTGAACTTTCTTACCCCTCATTTTCTTCTACCTCTCATTCACTGCAAAACCCCTGTTGTTTTTCAAACCCCACTTGGCACGTTGTTTTTCTTGGGGATGGGACCATAGTTTTTTTGAATGTACCATGTGATGATTGTGTTAATGCTCAGTGCCCCTTACCGATGTTGTACAGATGCCAATGATACCAACTATGTATGCATAGAGTTAAGTCAGGGCAGAGACCAAGCAGTGACTTATAATTTCTCCTGTCACCTTGTATTAATCGTGAATTATTCTGTAGATCACGGCACTCGTTCTGGGGTCTTGATTTTGCATACTTGTTTTGAATATGGCTCAAACTACATGTACCAGCATGCTCTAGTAACCCCGCCTCTAGACACTCCCACTAGCCTTCTGACTCGGTGGTTTCAAAACACTCGGGCTGAGCACCGCGTCCCACCAACAGATTGATTGTTCCTTCCGAAGCGTTAGATTGACTCCTCGAATACAAGTAAGTGTATCGCACACATAACGCGCTCCTGTAAAGGGCTCCAGCGCTTGGCCCCCGTTCGACGGGCAGGTTTTTGTTAAAAAAACCACTCGTTTTGTTCAAAACAGGTCCCGGGTTAAACCAGAAACCGCCCGCCGGCTCAAAATTGGCCTCTGTGACCAGACGCCCTAATTCACAAAAGACGCACACTAAGGTAGGAATTCGTCATTGTGTCCCGTAATTTTGAATAAGTGTCTCTTCATGGCCGGTTCATCCGAGTAAGTCCGGTTAACCTTGGAAATGCCTGTTTCTGCTTGGTCTCCCCAGCCTTCAAAAGACATACGTTAAAAATGTGAGCCGCTCCCTTCTCCGAGTGAGCACCGCGTGGCGGGCCACACATCTAGGACATTAACACTTTGCGAACTACAGGTATGATTCATTATGGCTGTTTGATCTGTACCTGCACCATTCTAGACCTCCCTATTTCCCAAGGCTCTATCGTGCTAAGTCCACTTTTGTATATGTCTTTTCAGAAACAATCATCCTTTGTGAATTACCGACACCACGGCATACTCCTTGCCCTTGTGCAGGTAATGGTCTTTTTCATTGTCTGGAGTCAGAGCAATTGGTTACAATACTATGCTATACAATTCTGACACCCACTCTGTATATTGTTACAGACTCACTGTTCCCAGTCCCCGTCCTGAAGAGAACCTCTAACACTCCGGTTCGAAACGCGTCGACACCTCCACCCTGTGGTTACTCAAAAGGGTGCATCTAGGATAGGAACTTTTCCACTACTTGGGATCCTAGCTGTGTAACCCAATACAAACATTGAACCACAGGTTCTGATAGGCAGGCAGGCATCCCATTCCATCTGCCCCCGCCTGTCGCTTGGTTTCATAGTCCTATGGACTGGTTGTACCTTTGCTTTTTGCACGAATTTTGCACTGTATATAAATGCAATTGATTTTTGAATACTGAATTATTTCATTGTTTATTGGTGTGTCATTCTTATTTGTTCTTATTTGTTCTGCTCTATTCACTTTGTAAGTACTGTACATTTGTAAACTTGTATATTTGTAGATATTGTACTCATGAATTCACTGTCGTGACAGTTTTTGGTTTGCCCCTGTGTTTTTGAAATCTTGATAAACTGGATAAAAAAAGAAAAGAAATTTGTTTTGGGACATAAATCCCATGGTCACGTAGTACATATTGACTGTGTTTCCGTTAGTTGTGACATTCATTTTTCCTGTCCAGCCACCTTGTTCTGTTTACTCTGTTTGTGAGTGATGCAAGCCAGCTTAATTTGGATTCTGGCCTTGAACGGAAGCCAGTTGAGAGCTTTAAGGTGAGGGGATATGTGGTCACATTTCTTTGAGCCTGTTAAGAGTCTGGTGGCAGCATGGAGGCAGGCTTTTAATGGTACCAGGGAGGTCTTGGGTAGGCCTGCGAGGGTAGAGCATTCATTTTCCAGTCTGGAGATAACTAGAGCGTGTATTGCCATTTTCAGGTCAGGAGAGTCAAGGAAAGGTTTTAGGTTTCTTAGGTAGCTCAGGTGATATATGGCTGTTTGACCATTGAGTTAATGTGGCCGCGCATGTTCAAACTGCAGTCTAGGGTAATACCAAGGGATTTAGCAGAGTCCACTATGGTTGGCGGGCAGTTGAACGCTGAGATCACCTTGATCCAATCCTGGATGTCAGGGTTGGTTTTAGATGGGGAGATTAGAAGAAATTCAATTTTTTGGCGTTAAGCTTGAGCTGGTTGGAGGTGAGCCAATGATCAATGATACAATGTCCTTGGGAGAAGAGATTTTGATGTAGATCTGGGTGTCGTCAGCATACATGTGGTAGGAGATATTGGCGGTGCGTAGTACTTCTGAAAGCAGTTCAAGGTAGAGATTGAAGAGGGTGTCGTTTATGTAAGTCTCATGTCCAATTTTGTTATAAGGGGTGGTGGTTGATTTTTAACATGTCTGTTTTGATTTATGTGTAGAGTGGATTACGTTAAGGTAGGTTAGGCTAGTTTTAAGTTAGGATAGTGTAGGTCAGTTAGATTAGGATAGGTTAAGCATAGTGTATGTAGGCAAGATTAGTGTAGCTAATAGTTTTTAGTATTTTACATCTATACTATTTTCAATAAACCCTGTTTTACAATTTCACAACTGCACACTTATTTCATGCTAGTCAGTTGTGACATCTGCTTAGTTTGTGTTAATCAGATGCTGTGAGAGTTGCTGCCAGTGTTTGTATACGTGTTAATAGGTGGAGCACCTAACGAGTCAAAATGTAAAAGTTAGCTATAGAGTAATTTAAGGGATATTCAAAGGTCAATGTTCACTGTAAATAACACTCTTGATGTGAATGGACACAAAGCCCAAAATAGGTATTAAAGTAAAGTTCCACAGTGTGTGCACATCATGCAACAGGTTTTGTACGGATGAATGAAGCAAAACAATTGGGAGTAATCTAGGATGTGTTCAGTGCCACACTATTCACTGTCACTTACACAATCTCCCTAGCACCAAATTGTAGTAGCATCACTGTTGTGTCCTCACTGGTATGCATGGTTGTATCAGCCACCTGGTCAGAACCAACATTTAGTCTTAACATTGACTGATCAAATACTGTTTGCACCTTATGCATTTGACCTTGGATTACCGTTTTAAAGTTTTTTTTGTAGGGTCACATATACTGTTTTGCATGCACTGCACATATTTATCCCTGGATCTCAGACCCACATCATTTTTTAGATGTCAGATAGTGCCTGGAGAGTCAGCACATTAACCATGCATTACTTACTCCACTCATGACCAGAAATCCAACATGCTGATTAGTAAAACTAGATTTCTTTACATGTCAAACAAGGAGCAAGGAGCAACTGGCAGTCCTTGGGGCAACAACTCAAATATAGTTAGGGAGCCACTAGATGTCCAGACACAGTCCATGGGGGATACGTGTCATGGGACATGTTGAGGAGAGGAATGTCCCAGTGAGGAGGAAGATCCCATTGCCATTATAAAAGAAAGTCTACATGGACAGTCTACACAGGGATGAGATCAACAGGTGGGTAAACAAATAGAGGACAGTACCTGTTGAGAGGTACACTGGCATAGGCATTAGCACCAGACATTGGAAACGTGCCATGTGGCACAGAGATATGCTAACAGGCAGTTTTTCTTTGCAAAGGACTGAAGTCCACATCTTCCTCCTCTGATGTGTGTGGTGCATCTTGTGAGGTTGTTGTTGAAGGTCCTGGAGCTGACAGAGGCACACACACATCAGGGGCTGATGATGTGGCCCCCTGGTCCCCAGCACCATTTCCCTGCACCAACAAGTAAGGCAGCAAAGCACTGAGAAAGACCTGCTGGTTTGCCAGCACAGCAGATACATCGCAGTGGTAGGCACACATTGTAGCAATGTAGGAGTCCTGCTTACACTCCGTGGACTCCAGGATGTTCTGGATTGCCCCCAGCTTGTTGGCAAGTTTGCTGGTGCCACCTTGGCAGGGTATTCACTCATGCCTTGACCACATGACACCAGCGATGTCAGCCAAGGACTGGTCCAAGCCATGGAGCAGAGAGTAGGTGCTTCTTACAGCCTATGAGTTGTCCTTAGTGGACCTGAAGCACCTACAGACTCCGTCTAGGGTGGCCGCCATGGTCTCCATCCCCGCCTGCACCTCATCTACCAGCTCACGTTTCACTCCTACCACCTGATGTTGGAAAACTGAGGGTCCTCAGAGTCTTATGCTATGGAGGGGCTGGCCGTCCTATGGTAGGGAGGGGCTGGCAGATGGTGCTTGGTGTGTGTGAGGCAGATCATGTAGAAATCCTGCAATGGTGCTTGCCCTTCTCGTGACAGCTGGGGGTGTTTTGATGAAGTTGAGGATTTCCTGGAGGGTGTCTTGATCGAGGATCAGCAGCCTGTCATCCTCAGCAGGATCCCCTTCCAGGAAATGCAGCTGGTAAGGAGTAGGTGTTTCATCCTCTAGAATGGAAAATATTTATGTTGCTGGAGATCCATGTCATTTGCTCGAAAAAGCCAAAAGGTTCACAATCATGGCCTCATTTACAGGTTTATGGCATAGTCCAGCATTGCAAGCATCCTGCAGTGTGGCCCTACATTAAACAGAAAAGGGCATTTCTGCCCCATCTCTCTGAGATACTGTGCATTCCTGTCCTCTTCCACAGTGCATGTGCACAAATGACTGCCATGCATCAACACAGGCACCCTTACACCATGGTGCCAGTGTGCATGAGTTTTTTAGGACGGTTGGGCCCCATTCACAAAAGTTATCTGAGACAAATTCCTAACTTTACTACTTTTGGTATTCACAAAAGTAATTTAGGAGTAGTAAAATTAGGATTCCTAACTTTACTACTCCTGAACTGAGACCGAATCCTAACTTTACGACTTTGGGTAGTCACAAAAGGCATTTAGGAGTGGTAAAGTTATGATTCCTAACTTAACTACTCCCAAACTGACACAAAATCCTAACTTAACGACTTTTGGGATTCAAAAAAGGCTTTTAGGAATAGTAAAATTAGGGGTCCTAACTTTACTCCTCCTAAACTGAGAAAAATCCTAACTTTCCTACTTTCGGTATTCACAAAAGTCATTTAGGCATTTAAGAGTAGTAAAGTTAGGATTCCTAACTTTACTACTCCTAAACTGAGAAAAATCCTAACTTTACCACTTTTGGTATTCACAAAAGGCATTTAGAATCAGTAAAGTACCTAAACTTACTACTCCTAAAGGGAAACATCCTTTACAACGCAACTTTTACCATGCAGTGCTTTTACATCACAACTTTTACAACGCAAACCATTACAACGCATTGCGCTGGGGGGAGATCTAGGATAGGGAATAGATTTAATTTACTATCCAACACCTTCCCTACTATCGACGGGGACTGGAGTTGGAATAGTAAATTAAACTATTCACAATCCAGCACTCCTCAACACTATGCGTTGTAAAGGCATGCGTTGTAAAACTTGCGATGTAAAAGCATGCGATGTAAAAGCATGCATTGTGATGTCATACATCCCTCCTAAATGCCTTTTGTGAATACTGAAAGTTGTAAAGTTAGAATTTTTCCCAGTTTAGAAGTAGTAAAGTAAAGTTCCTAACTTTAGTACTCCTGAATGCCTTTTGTGAAACCGAATGTCATAAAGTTAGAATTTTGTCTCAGTTTAAGAGTATTAAAGTTAGGAATCCTAACTTTACTACTCTTAAATGCCTTTTGTGAATACCGAAAGTCGTAAAGTTAGGGTTTTTTCTCAGATTACTTTTGTGAATCGTGCCCTTTTGTTTTTGTGTAGGTAGGGGAACCATCCTGACCAGAAACAGGATATGGAGGCTATTTTCTCTTTATGTTTGTGCTGCAGAATGCAGCATACATAAGCAGATGGAAAATTGTGATGAAATTATGTGATAGCTCCTTGTTGTTCCTATCCTACACCGTGGGGAGGCAACAGATATTTACACATTTACAGGTTTGCAGCTTTTAATAAATCTGGGAATGTCTTATATGCCATACCCGTTACCTGAGAACACCCACCCTGAGCCCCAAGGTATGCCTCCCCATTGTAGTGTGAGGCAACCTGCAGCTTGCTCTCCATGCACTCTCTCCATGTCTACACGACTATGAGGAGCCACACAGGCTGGCTTTATGTGGCCTTGTAGATATGTGTACGACCCGTGCGCAGTGCCTATATATTTATAAGTGAAGCTTCAGCGGTGCACTTGGCTTGTGAATATGCCCCCAAGTATTTTTACATATTGATACCACTACTATGCACATTGCATCAAAATCCAGAGGGAACAAGCGTTCCCTATGACCATTACTCTGCCTTTTGCGGCAGTAGAAGTGATGTGGCTTGGGAAATCAATTAGTTATGGGCCTGCAGTCTGACTTTTTTTTTTTCTCCCAAAACCTTTATTTTCCTTTAATCCAATTTCATACATAGTCATTTTTGTCAATAACCTCAACAAACATAGACTATCTCTATCCATGATTCTACCATGCATGTTACAGTGTATAACATATGCGCCATAGCTATTCCATCCCAACAGCATCTTTAACACAGTGTAACAGACGATACCAGTTCTCAGCAAGCGTACAGCTTCAACAATGTTTAGTCCTGTCTCCCGCCCGGCCTATTTGGTCCCTTCTGCAGTCATGGGCTATCTTCAGGGGAGGGGGTCGTTTGCGGAGGGTCGCATATGTTTCCCCGGAATTCATTCCACTTTCCCCATATTTTGGACCATTTCTTGGGACAACCTCTGTGTGTGTTGCTGCCCTTTCCGCCACCATTGCGACGTCCATATCTCTTTCCATTTGCGTACATGTAGGTGAGACCCCGGAGCCCTAGTTCTTAGCTGTGTTCTGCTTCGCAATCATCGTCCCCAGCGTGGCCCAGTTCTTTAACCCCAAATTTAAATCAGTGGGCTGCCAGATGTTTAGGAGACAGCAACTGGGATCACAGGGAACTTCCGCCCCTACCCCCTCCGAGATTACTGCCAGTACCCTTGTCCAGTAGCGGTGTATCGTGGGACATTCCCATATTATGTGATAAAATGTACCTGTAAGACCGCAGCCTCTAAGGCAAAGCGGATCAGGTGTGGGTGCCCCAGCTTATGTAACGTGGTGCACGGGTAATATACTCGGTGTAATATTTTGAGTTTTACAATTTTAAGGCGGGATGGGATCGCCGTCTCCCGTGCTGATGCTAGTGCGTCCATCCAGTCCGAGTCCTCCATGTCTCCCTGCTCCGCCTGCCATTTATCCTTTAATGCTATCAAGGGGTCTGGTTGATTATTAACCAGTTTCCTATAGGTTTGTGAGTTGGCCTTCTTGTCCATATAGTCTGTGAGGAGTCTGTCCTCCACGGGAGAGGATTCTGCCAATTGGGTTTCCTGGGGGATTGCACCTTGCAGTGCGTGCCTAATCTGTATGTAACAATAGAGTTCCGTTTCTGCCATCCTGTACTTTGCTCGCAAGTCCGTGAAGGGTATTATCTCTCCTTTTACCCATAGATCACCAATCTTAGTGATGCCTATGAGGTCCCACTGTTCAAATCCCCTTGTGTTCGCCAGGGTGCCCAAACGGCGCGTCTCCCATAGGGGAGTAGCCAGTGTCAGTACTCCCTCCCACCCCAGCGCCCTTTGTGCTGCGTGCCATAATGTGATCATGTGTGCTGCTGAATCCTTTTGAGCGTGGTCCGTCTCTTGTTAGTGTACAGTGCTCTCATCAGTCGGTCTGTAGTTACCATCAGTTGTGAGGCCCAATAGTACAATTTTACGGTTTGGTAAAGCAATACCCCCTTCGTACCAGCTCTGCACTAGTTTATGTTGCGCTATCCGGGGCGGCTTCCCATCCCATAACAATGTGGTCACTACTGCCTCAATTGCTTTGAAGTACGAGAGGGGAACCGGAAATGGGGTGTTTTGGAGGGCGTAGAGGAACCTAGGTAGCGCCAGCTTTTTGAATAGCACAGCCTTCCCCAGTAGTGTCAGCGGAAGGGATCTCCAGTGTTTGATATCTGCTCGAAGTCGTCCCAGGGGCCTCATTAAATTCTCATCTATAAAAATGGATTCTGTCGGGGCGACATATATTCCTAAATATTTAAATCCTCTGGTCGTGATCAGTAACTCGCAGCCTTGGGGGAGCCGGGGTGTGGGGCCATGTAGTACATAAAGTAATGATTTCGTCCAATTTATTGTATACCCAGATACTGTCCCATATGCTGTAAAAATATCTAGCAGGAACACCAGAGGCCTCGCTGGGGATGTTAAATATATGAGCACATCATCCGCATAAAGCGAGATTCGATCCTCCCAATCTGCTTCCCATCTCATCCCATGAATTGAAACATCCTGCCTGATCCACGCAGCAATAACAGATAAACATTTGTCCTCAAAGGAATAATTTTAAATATTTTTCAAACAAATTACTAGTGTCACCATAAGTGATCACACATTCATACGAGGCAAGGCGGATATAAATTCTTATTGTTTTTTATTCTCTTTTTTCTTTCAACAACTTAATTTGTTAAAAAATTGTTCATCAGAATTTTGGCTTGGCAACAGAAATACTACAGCAATTTATAATTCTTCGTGTAGTAAACAACACCTCATGCTAAACACATGGATCCAACAAAGTACCACGTGAGAGACAATTTCTCAAAATAATACGCTTTTCATTGACATAAACACATATTATATCAATAATAGCAAGACGGTGTTAGGCGTCGACGTTTCAGTCCTTCTCCAGAAATTACTTCCACAGGACCATCCTCAGGACCAGTTGCACAATCAAATCTACAGATAAATATGAATATCAATACATAAAAAATAGGTACATAAAAACCTTGCCTACCAGGTATCGTCTTCTCACCAAAAGAAAAACCAAAGGGAAACAAACCACCCTAGTGTAGTTTAACGTGTATAGAAATCATCACCAAATGTGCTCAAAAAATCAACCTTAGAAATACATGCTAACCCAGTGTAACATATACATGCCATCACAAAAAAAATTTCAAAGAACACTTAAGATAAAACCTTACCAAGCCCCACCAGCCGGTGGATGCGAGGATTTACTGATCAGAGAAACTTTCCAAAACCTGAAAATCGAAGAACATGCTATTAAGCTAGGACTTCTGGCTAGACCACATATATGAGGAAAGATGCAAACATGCGCTATACTCACAAACTATGTGACAATGTCCTGCCAATGGATCGACAAAAACGCTGTAATCATAAAACAACACACCCCATGTTATGTCAGCTAGGAGGGAGGATCATACCATCCATCAACCTCCACCTCACCAAAGATGTGCGAAGGACCCAATACTCACAATCGAATTAAACGAGATGCTTTCAAAACACCTAAAAACGGAGAGAAGCGTTAATTACACTTCTGAACGGAATTAGGGTCTAGACTGTATATTGGCAATGGTAGCTACTTGTAACAACCAGAGGGGATACTTACTCGATAATACGGGACCGCCGTCCGTGGCACTTCCGTGTTTATAAACTCAGTGCGCTCCTACGCGATGACGTATAACGTCATTCGCGTCATATTCAATGCAAAATTAAACAGCTGAACTCCGTAACTGGAAAACTAAAACAGTGGCATATCGTAGTATAAAACAACAAGAATGAGTGTCTGCTTAGCCCACAGTATCAAAAATAGGCTAGAATTATAAATCATAAATAGTGCACACGGCGGCCATATTACAGTAGGTTAAACAACCCCAAACGGGACCAATTAATCATACAATAAAGATGCAGCCAAATATGTTGAAAATTCTACTAATAAAGTAATGCACCAAACAACAGCGAAAAATAGCTCATTCTCTGCAATAACAGACCTCCACTAGGATCAAAGACCGAGGGTGGCATGAATGGCGGCCATCTTAAAACGGGTTAAAAACCTATGATGTCAGTCTGTTCCTAACAGTGAGTCAAAATCAGATGTATAGCGAATTACAATGTAGCTATAGTATGCCATTCCAGAACGGAATTTAGCCCATTCTCCACAGTATTACACATCCAAATCCATTTGTTTTCCCTCAAGGTGAGTAGACGATTCACATTATGGTATCTTTTTGTACATTTGATAACTTCTATGACAAACCACAACATTTCATTAGGTGAGTGTGACATCTGATGATAATGTTCAACAAGTGGAGCAGTCATGACTTTACACCTTATACGTGACTGATGTTGGAGTATGCGTTTTTTAACTTCTTGTGTGGTTTTGCCTATGTATAACAACAAACAAGGGCATTGAACACAGTAGATAACGTTTTTTGTGTTACAATTTGAATGGTGCAACATTTTAACTTCCTTGCCATTGAGGTTGTAATTTTTCACATCTTTTGTTGTTTCACATGCCACGCAATTTCCACATGGATAGTGTCCAATAATGGGAGCTAGACCCCATTGTGACTGTAGTGTAATAGGACGTGGTTCTCTATAAGCTTGTACCAGATAATCTCTTAAATTTTTACCTCTCTTAAATGCAAAACGTGGTTGCATCAAATGGGGTTCTGCTTTTCTAATCAAATGCCAATTACTTTTTATAATTGATTTGATCTGGTTGGACTCTGAACCAAACGTTGTTACACATGTGACAGGCCTAGTGTTGACATTATCCATGTCCAAATTCACTTTTTTTGTTAATAACGCCTCACGGTCGTAGTACCATGCGCGTTTCATAGCCTTTTTAACCATCCTGCGCGGGTATGAACGCATCACAAGTTTTGATAGCAGAACATTTGCTTCTCGGAAATAGTCATCCCTCTTGGTACAATTGCGTCGCAGGCGCAAAAATTGCCCAAAAGGGAGGTTATCTCGTAGACTTCGAGGGTGTTGACTGTCATATTTTAAAAGAGTATTTCTTGATGTTGGTTTGGTATATAGGCGCATCGCTAGGGTATTGTGGTCATTGTAGATTGAGAGATCAAGAAAACTAATGGCATTTCTGTTCTTCTCAATTGAGAAGTGTAGATTAGGATCTTGTAAATTAAACCACTCATAGAAATTTTGCAATTCTTCATCCGTGCCTTTCCAGATAAGGCAAATGTCATCTATATACCTTAAGTAATGTTGTAAATGTGCGCCAAAAGGATTGTTGTTGAATACCACTTTTTCTTCAAACGTGGCCACATAAAGATTCGCTATGTCTGGCGCGAAAATCGCGCCCATGGCCACTCCTTTCAATTGGCCATAGAAATCTGTACCAAAAATGAAGTAATTCTCTGTGAGGGCAATTCTAGCACATTGTACTATAAAGTCCGTAGGGACCTGGTGTGGGCGTGTCCTTGTCTCTAAAGTTTCCCCAATGACAGCTAAAGCGTCAGTCTGTGGAATACTCGTATAGAGATTGTCAATGTCCATCGTGACTAAAATCTCTGACTTTGAATCAAACATTTGTCCCTCTAATTTGATAATGACATCCCTACTGTCTTGAGTGTAAGCCTTAGTAAGGGGGACAAAGGGTTTCAGGAAATGGTCAACATATTCCGCTAATGGTTGCAGTATAGATTGACAACCAGCCACAATGGGTCTCCCTGGTGGACTTTCTCTGTGTTTGTGGATTTTAGGCAATGTGTAGAATGCCGGAATGGTATAGTCACTTTTATTCATATAGTCAAATTCTTTTTTGCTCAACCATTGACCATCAATACCTTTAGTTGTTAAAGTTAGAATCTCTTTCCGTATTCTCACTGTTGGATCACCTCTCAACTTTTTATAATGGGCGGGATTATTAAGTTGTCGCATGACTTCGCTGTCATAGTCAGTTTTATTTTGTAAGATGATACCACCGCCTTTGTCTGCCGGTTTCACAATCAGGTCATCTCGTTTAGATAAAGTTTGTAAGACAAGTCTCTCTTCCCTTGAGAAATTAAACCTCACATACTTTCTACTTTCAAAAAGTTGTTGAATTTCATTCAACACAACATTTTCAAAAGTGATCAGGTCTTTTGGCATCAGATTTGATGGTGGATAAAAAGTTGAGGGACACTTGAGCCCACTAATGTTAATTGTCTGAGTGGTGGAATTATTGGCAAAAAAGAATTTTAAACGTACACTTCTGAAGAATTTATAGAGTTCTACATAAGTCATGAAGACATCATTTCCACGCAGCAAGCAGTTTCAACACTAGGGCGAAGAGAAGTGGTGACAGAGGGCAACCCTGCCTAGTTCCCCTCCCAAGTTTGAATTCTCTCTATAGTGGCCCATTTGCTACTACTTGGGCGAGGGGTTCCATATACAATAGTTTGATTCATGCACAGAACTTTGGGCCACACCCCAGCTTTTGAAGCACCGCAAATAGGAACGGCCATTCCACTAGGTCAAAAGCCATTGTCGCGTCTAAGGAGAGGATGGCCGCATCTTTCTGTACCATCGGTGTGCGGGCTAATACGCCGTGTAGACGCCTTACATTAAGGGAGGTGTTGCTCCCCTGGCATAAAGTCAGATTGGTCCAGGTGAACCAGTTCCTTGAGATGTGGTTGCAATCGACTTGCCAATGCTTTGGCCAGTATTTTGGCTTCTGCGTTTATCAGTGATATTGGACGGTAGGAAGAGGCCATCTGTGCAGGCTACAATTGTGGCCAGTGTGGTAAATAAAATTACCGGACTTTTTTTCTATACATTAAACGATAATAAAGGATAGCTCAATAAATGAGAGGCAGAGTCCGTGGTATCTGAGTCATACGGGCTTTAATTATGGTTCTCGAGAGCCAGGACGTCGAGTTCCATCACCACTAAAGTTCAGGAAGGGACATTCAACATTTTATTAACATCACACATTATATATAGTAAAACAGTATAATTGAAATGAATACAGTAGGCGTAACAAGTGGAACGAGAGAGAGATAAGAACACATGGGCGTAAAAGAAGGCGTGTACATGGGCGTACACGGAAGTGTGTACTGAAAACGTCACAGAAATGTCATAGGTGGGTGGATGCATATAGAAATTCTGTAGAGTCAGCAGAAACCTTTGGCTTAGGTGCGCGCGCAACTGAGCATGACGTGTAACTGGGGAAAGCTGGGGGCTTGACTTTAGTTCTAGTAGAAGAGTCTGGTGTCTGGGATGTCAGAACGACCTGTACCTATAGCATATCTGGTATCTTATGTTTGGAGGACGTATTGTCTGAAGTAAAAGGTCTTTCGGGCAGAGGCCGTTCAATACTGAATGCTAGTGCATGCATACGTGTCTTGGTGCAATGCGGGGGCCATAGGCCTACCATGGTAACGGGTTCAGTAAATCACTTGCAAGGAGGACAGGAAAGCCAGGCCCTTTGCTCTGCAGCCGGGAATATGTTTACCTATTTCACTAGACTGGAATTTGTTTTCGAGGAGGCTGAGCAGATAACTGTAGGCAAAATACTGTTTTGGCAGACAGTCCAGGCCGAGCCGGGCACCGCTTCGCTGGGCAGGAAGTAAGACAGGGGTCAGGGATTCATACCTAAACTGCAGTTTTCAGAGACAGAAGAGACTCGAAGTCTCAATTAAGGGCCTGGCTCGATTGAGCCAAGAAAACGTGGAAAACGTGTGCTTTTCATTAAAAGTGCACCATGTAAAGACGTTGGCACCATAGGCCTAGAAGCCAAATTAACGTGGTTTTCATGTAGGACTGGATAGCTGACATGTTAAGGTGGGACGCAAATGCATATACGTCTTTGTGGCATGCACAGAAAGGAAGTTACACGACATACATGGAACATGGGTGCATGGATAGGGTGCGAGTGGGGGACACATTGATTACCTAAAAATTTCTATTCCCTCATTCCCTCCTTGGCCCCTACTACACCCTTTAGGATATGTCTATCTTCATGAGACTATCTATATGTTCGTATAGCATCATTTGCTCATCTTTTTTCATTCGGGAATGGGAACGTGAACTTGGACGGGGAATACAAGCTGTGGCGCACAAGCCGCAAATCGCTGGCCCACATTGCAGACAGAGACAACAACTGAATACTATGAGCAGTATTATTCCTAGGAACTACAGTAATTTCCATCCCCAGGCGGATATCACACTCCAAAGCCAACCGTACCAAGTCCAGGTGCCAGGATTCTGGTGTATCAAGTGAGCTATCTCATGAAGCCTTGTTATTGCTTTGTACACTGATGGCGCATTATTAGGAATAAAAATGCAACAACTGGATCCGATGACTCTACAAGCCCCGGCCCTATCGGCCAGGATGACGTCAAGGACAAGGCGATTTTGAAGAACAACAAGTCTCATAGCAGACTGCTCTTCGGTCAGGTTGCCTAAAGCTGAAGTAGTCTCATTCACTACTGCTTCCAAAGTTCTGGTTAATTTTCGTATCAGTTTACTGTTTTGTACAGGACCCACAAAGAAAAAGAATCCTTTATTGAAATCTGTATATTGCTCCCATGTTGTTTCAGTCTGGTCGACAATCGGGGTCTTGATCTCCCTTCTATGTCTTACATGCACAAGATGTGGATTTCAATGATAATCAGGTGGGGCTAGGAAAACTGGTGGCAATAGGAACGCGATATAACACGTTCCATCCCAATCTAATGGCAGACGCACATAAGCGGTCTGACCACATATAAAATAAGAATGGCGGGAGGCTTTAAAAGTAGACTTTCCTTTATCACTGAATTCGACCACAGTATTACAATCACTGTGTCCTAGATGTGTGGAACCATTCTTTCTGACGCATAATTCGCCTTTTACTGGTAAAACGGAAATAAACGGCAAGTCCGAATTAGTCTCGGATTGAACGTTCAGAATCATGAGGTTAAGTGTAAAATTACCTAATCCATACACTTCATTTTCTAGATCGGTCCCTGTCCTTTGGGGAAGACCTTCTTTGTCTGGGAAACATATTTTATTCATAACTGTATTAAGGTTCCCCCATATCCAATTGCCTTGGGAAACCGTGGACTTACTGTCTAGGGAGGACATTAAAGTAAACCATGCACCACACGAACCATTATGTGTGAACGGATAAGGAAAGAGGGGCAGAGCTCCCTTGTATTTCTGATAGGGAGGGAGTCGGCCACATACCCAGCAATTGGTGGCATTGCTGGTCTGGTGAGAATGGTGTAACATCCGGATAAAAGTATTATTACGCATTGCTAATCGATAGGACAGCTCGTGAGGGGGCAGGTCACTGAAAGTGTGCTCTACAGTGTCGTTAGAGGAAGCATGTACATGTGAACCAAGAGGAAAGAAAACATGTAGCATTAAACTTATGCATATAACCGTAAGACTCAGAAGAAACATAAAAATTAAAGAAATGACACATCGGCTATGCAGATTCCTGCAATATTTTTCTCTTTTTTCGATTCGCCTATCTCTCTGACTACTTGGGTCTATCTTATACATGTCAGAAACCTGTCTAACCGCTTCACCCGAGGGGGACTTAAACAATTAAACGCTGTCTGACTTACTAGACCTCAATTTTGCTCGATACTCCTGTTGGGGAGTTTTCTCTAACAGGGGGAGTTTAGAGTCTGTAGCGGGGCAGTCCTTGGGGATAGTTTTTGGACTCAGTCCATAAAAGCGTTTAACGTGACTGGAGTGCAACCACCCCTTCCGGCCTTCTATCTTCACTGCGGTCCTCGTCGTCAACAACACCAATTTGGGCTCCTTCCACCTGGGCTCAAGAGGGCTCGATCGGTCAAAATTTCGGACCACTACCAGGTCTCCCGGAACGATTTCATGCGGTTTCACCTGGGTATTGTCCGGGAAGGCAGCCGCGACCTGTGAACGACAAGATAGTAGTGCAGACATCAAGGAAGCCAAGTAATCTGTCAGCATAGTACTTTCAACATCAGTTATCTTTCGGGGCATAGGTGTACCCCACATATTCGGGGGACGTCCAAAAATTACTTCATACGGGGACAATCCGGTCCTGGAATGGGCTACCATTCGCATGTAAAAGAGGGCAACCGGCAAAGCTACCATCCAATCTACTCCTTTTTCTGCACAGACCTTCGCTAACCGTGTTTTCAGGGTTTGATTATGTCTCTCGACGAGACCAGCGGCTTCGGGGTGTCGTACCAGTGGAATTTACACTGATATCCTAACAGGAGTGATACCTGTTTCATGAGCTCGGACGAGAATGGCTGACCATTATCAGAGTACACGACACGGGGCAAGCCGTATCGCGGGAAAAATTCACGGACCAGCTGTTTGGCAGTGGTTACAGCAGTGTAATCTGGGACTGGATATGCTTCTGTCCATCGGGAAAGGGCACATACAACTACGAGGACATACTTGAATCCTCGGCATCTGTCCATCTGGATATAATCCATCTGGAGGACTTCAAAAGGATGGTCAGGAGGATGAAATCCACCTTCTTCCACGGGAATGCCTTTGCCTGGATTGAACTGACAACAGATCATGCAGGTACGCACTTTCTGTTTCGCTGCTGCATGTAAATGCTTATTGAACCAGATATTCTGAATGCTGTCTAACATGGCTTTCTCTCCTAAGTGTGCTGGACTATGTGCTGTAGTAATGATGACTTGAACCATAGAGTCGGGGAGGAACCATGTGGCTCTTCCCTTCGTCATCCATCCCTGATTTGTCTGGATCCCTCCTTGTTCAGTCCATTTCTTGATTTCATCTGGGGTTGCATGTGTCTGTATGTCGAGTACATCTAGTGTGGGATCCTTAACTGTCATGCAATGTGTCGGTGTAATTACTTCAGTCTTTGTCGTGTCAGTCGGAATGTCTGTTTGAATCTGAGCTGTAAGTTTGGCTGTTCGATCTGCCAGGTCGTTACCCTGGGAAATGGTGTCGGTGACTTTAGTATGTGCCTTGCACTTCATGATGGCTATGGCTGTAGGCAAATGTATTGCTTCTAACAGGGCTTGAATGAGGGGACCGTGTTGTATCTTGGCACCGTGAGAAGTTAAAAAACCTCTTTCTTGCCAGAGAACGCCGAAGTCGTGAACGACTCCGAATGCGTACTGTGAGTCTGTATATATGTTTACTTTCTTGTTCTTAGCTAGTATGCAGGCTTGGGTCAGAGCAATGAGCTCTGCTGCTTGAGCAGACAGTGTGTCAATACAATGTGTTTCTAGGACTTCAGTTTCAGTGGTCACTGCATATGCGGCTACTAACTCTCCTGTACTTGTTCTCATACATGAACCATCCACGTAAAGTGTCAGGTCTGGGTCGGGCAATGCAATGTCTGTCAAGTCTTGTCTGGGCTTTGTCACGGTATTAATGACTTCCACGCAGTCATGAGGTGTAGGGTCTGCTGTAATCGAGGGTAACAGTGTGGTAGGGTTGAGTATATTACAACGTCTGATTTCTATGTGTGGTTGGAACAATGTCAGTTCATAACCTGTCAGTCGTGCTATGGTCAAGTGCTGAGTCTGGGTTCGGTTTAGGAGAACTTCCACGGAGTGTGGAACTTGTACTGTCAGAGGATGACCTAACACTATTGAGTCGCTTTGTCTGATAGCTAGAGCTGTTGCTGCAACTGATTTTAGGCACGCAGGCAAAGCCTGGGCTACTGGATCCAATGTACTAGAAAAATAAGCACAAGGCTTGTGTTTTCCTGCTTGATCTTGTGTGAGAACAGATAATGCTGTGCCATCGCGCTCAGTAACAAAAAGTGTAAAATGTTTGCTGTAACATGGTGTTGCTAAAACAGGTGCTTGACATAGAGCTTTCTTCAATTCATCAAAAGCCTGTGTATGTTCCTGAGTCCAAGGGAGGACAGTCGAAGTCGCTGCCTCCTGTGTTGTCAACTGTATGAGTGGCTTGGCTAGGTATGCATACTGAGGAATCCATTGTCTGCAGTAAGAAGTGAGGCCAATGAAGGCCCGTACTTCCTTTTGTGTCTTGGGCTGTGGAAGATGTGTAATTAACTGAATGCGGTCAGGTGTCAACTGTCTACCCCTCTTGGACAGCAAGTGTCCAAGGTATACCACTTGCTGGGCACAGAACTGTAGCTTCGAAGGGGACACTTTATGCCCCTTTTCGGCCAGAAAATACAAGACTGTCAGTGATGCGCGTTCGCAGTCACGTTCGGTCCGTGCTGTGATTAACAGATCGTCAACGTATTGAAGTAGGGCAGTGTCAGTAGGCATGTGAATACAGTCTAGTTGTCGTTTTAATGCTTGGCTGTAAATACTAGGACTCTCTGTGAACCCTTGAGGTGCACGTGCAAATTTAAAGCTTCGGCCATCTAAACAGAATCTGAAAAGGTACTGGCTTTCCGGATGAATGGGGACACTAAAGAAGGCGTTCTTAAGATCTATTACAGTAAAGAACGCAGCTTCGGAATCAATGGCAGTCAATAGGGAGGAAATATCTGGGACCACTGGGTACTGGGGTATTATGCATTTATTCAGTTCTCGAAGGTCGATCACCAATCTGTAGACTGGTGGTGCATTCGGGTCAGTTCGTTTAAGAATCGGAATGATTGGAGAATTACATACATTGGAGTCAGTTTCTACAACTACTCCTTGTGCAATGAGCTCGTCAATAATTTTCAGTAAGGCTGCTACAGCCTCGGGGGGTAATTTGTATTGTCGGATTCGGGGCAGTACAACACCTTGTTTGAGAGTGACACGATATGGCGTAAT
The DNA here is from genome assembly GCF_964263255.1 of Lissotriton vulgaris. Lineage (NCBI taxonomy): Eukaryota > Metazoa > Chordata > Amphibia > Caudata > Salamandridae > Lissotriton > Lissotriton vulgaris. The sequence continues at coordinate 895,353,178 of NC_141696.1, forward strand.
GTGCATACAACCTACATCAGTTGGACCTTGTGCCCATAAATGCTGTGGTACATTCTGCAATCTTGGATCAAAATCTCTCAACACATAATGTCCTTTAAAATCACGTAAAAACAATCTCACTCCTTCCAGAGAACAACATATCACTGCTCCTAATGCTTTCAACGTTTTTATACCAAGTAAGTTTTCTGGACATGATTTCGTAAGTAACAAGTCTGTAGTACGAGACAATGGACCAACTCCTAAGGAAACTGGCTTTGACACTTCGTTAACAATAGGCTTTCCTGAAAATCCAAGGGAAACATTCTGTGAGCCTGAGAGGGGTGCCCCTGGAACCTCGTCATGACTGATGGTAGTTCTGCTCGCCCCTGTGTCAATCAAAAATTTTCTGTCTTTCCCTAATACCTGACTATGTACATAGGGACCCTCTTGATCTACAGGAACCTCGATAAGAGGCAAGCCAACCTCCCTCTCTAGGCTGTTTCATGAATACTGCTGATAATCGGGGTAATCTGACTGTGCATACTGGTACATTTGCTGTGTAACATGTTGCGTGGCTGCAATGGGTTGGGGCTGAGGTACTGCCACTGTCTGTTGTGCATTCTGTGGAGGTTGCGTGTTCTGTGGAGTATTCTGTGGAACATGTTCTGGTCTAGGTGGACGCGGTCTTTCTTTCGTTTTGCCTGTGGCTATGTTATGTCTTAGAACGGCACATTCGTTAATGTAGTGACCTGGCTGTTTACAGTAGTTGCAATTCCCCTTAACAGGAGCTGCAGAGTTACTAGTCTGTGTTGTACCCCTCTTCTGACCATCTGCTGGAACGGACTGGGCAACTAGCACTTTCATTTTCGTGTCTTTCATACGTCTCTGTTCATGTTCATGTTCCTCTCTGATCTGGTTCTGATGGTACTGTAACATCTGTAACATTTGGGAAGGGGTATTCGCTTGCCAGGTACTTTCGACTTTCAATACTCTGTTTTTAACCTGTGGTAAGGAATTCTCGACTAGTTTGGTCACAAAAAGATGTGGATATGATTCACTACTTGTTTTCAGGCCGCTATTAATAATGAAACATTTCTCGAATCTGGAATAAAAATCACTAGTGTCTTCGTCTTGTTTCTGTTTGCAGGCTGAGATCGCATCCCAGTCTTCCTTTTTAACTGTCAATAACCTAGGCAAGACCTGTACTAATAATTGTTGTAATGCTTTAGCTTTGTCCCCAAGACCTGTACCTGGGACTCGTCCGTCTTCTTCAGTTTCTAATTCTGCCCAAATAATCTTTTTATCTCCCACCTCCCATTCTTTTTCTTTAAGTTTTTCGTAAATGCCTGCTGGCAACAATACTTTTAACATTTTAATAATATCGGGATACGTATAATCCCCCATGAGTAGCATGTCTTTTAATTCACGGTGGAACCCTGCTGGATCTTTATCATGACATGGCACTAATTTTTTCATTTCCAATAATTCCATTTTAGTCAAGGGAGTGTATACGAATACTCGTTCTAGCTCACCATCTTCCTTCCGGACGGGATGAACTTCTCGTAAGGGATTCTGTCTGTCTATGTAAAAAGGTTGTCTTACTGGGGGTGGAACCGGAACGAAATGAGGAGTCAGGAAAGTTCTGTATTTGTGTCGTTGTTCTAGGATGATATTAATTAAATCGGTACCTAGGCCTCTCCATCTTTTTAGTAGTAATTCTTCCAATATATTATATAGGGGACCTGGATCAGAATGCTGACTTTCATACAGTGTAATGAGGTGTTGGATCATGTACATACCAGCTAGTCGCTGTTCGTCTGGGGAAAGGCTCAAAAACGTTTGCGCTACTATGTCATCTTTATATATATTAGTATTTCCAGCCCATTGGACTGCTGACCGGGCTAGTTCTTGTTCAGGCATGGTACGAAGTTCACTATAACCTATTCGTTCTTGCAGTATTTTATCGGTGGCTTGGAATAAATGTTCAAGAGAACATTGTTCTGGTATGGGAGAGAGAAAACGTTGCTTGTTTTCTAGACGGATGGGTTTGTCAAAGGGTCTGTCAAAAGGATTCTGTTTTGGAGGTCTCGCTCTTCCTACATACGCTATTCTGCCTTGAGTTCCTGTGTCTATATCATCGTCCTCTGAGACGTCATCATCTGTTTTCTCATCTTCTCTCGCTGCTTTGTCCCTTCCGTGTATATCTAGAATTTCTTTACGAATCTTTCTGTACATGGCTTCTATACAACCTTGTTTATCATGTTTTCCATTAGCTATGTTGTCACTCCATTTAATCAGAAGTTTCATTTCTTCTATGTTTTTACCTGGCCGGTCTTGTTCCCTAATCAAACAATTTATCAAAAACTGTAAGATCATACTCTGGGTCTCCACCTTTTGGTGTGCCATGCTCTCGTGAATACTTTCTGGTTTCTCCCCCGTTCTAATAAAGTGATATATGTTGTCTAAGTGTTTAGTCATTTCCGGTAAAATAGTCAAATAGTTTGCAACACGTCGCAGACGTAATGAATATAATATCATCTCTCCTTCGCCTGGTACTGGATCGTATCTACAATCTGTAAGGTACTGTCTAAGGGTTGCGAATGTAGCCGCTTTCGGTGTGCGTTGTAATGCTGCTTCTCTGAGTGTAAGTCGTTGTAGTGGAGGCGGGGTGACGGGAATACCTCCTACTGCTCGTCAATTAATAGCGGCGGTACTGTCACTAGTGGCGGTGTAGGCTGTAATATAGGTGCAGGTAATACAGATGGGCCCTGAGTTGCAGGCGCATTAAAATGATTGGTAGGACCAGTGACTGGAACAGTGGCAGGTGCAACAGTGGGAGAAGGGGTCGTGGCATCAGCGGGAATGTGAACTGGATTGGGGGGTTGAACATGTGGAGGAGGATTTCTGTTCGCAAATTCTGGGACAGTGTCATCTAAATAAGAGGAAAGGAAATTTTCTGCGGCGGTCTGTTTATGGCGTAATTTAGTCGGGACCAATGGTGGCGGTAGGTTACGGGATACTTTCTGGGTCGCCCTGGGCAGGCCCTCGGCGAGAACAGGATACATGCCTGTAATAAGAGCATTTCTTTGTCTGTCTAATTGTTCTGCTCTAACTCGTTCATCTTCTTCTAGTAACTCTCTTTCTTTGGCTTTTTCGGATTCTTCTCTACTTTTCTCTGCTTTTCTGATTGCTTTCTCTGTTCTTCTATGCGCTTCTTTACGCCACAATTCTATGGCATCTTTCTGGGATTGTCTGGCTTTCTTTTTCCATAGTGCTTCTTCTACTCTCATGATGCATTCAGCATCCCATGTCCCTGAGACAGGCCATCTATACTTCTCTTCCAGATCCCTAGTGTAATCAACCCACAAGTCTAAGTACAGTATGGCATCTAAGCCATGTTTGTGGTACATAAAATATCCTGGAGTGTCCCTAGGCGGGACCGGAACTGCTTCTTCGAGTATCCCTTTCCTAGTTCCTATCTGACGTTATTTCGAAAACAGCTGCATTTTTGAATTGATTCGAACGTGAACACAGTAAACACAGTAATGAATAGCAAACGATCATTCATACCACGACATTAAACACATTTAACATTTCAGACTGATATTACTCGGTACATAAAACACAAATCCTGAAAAACTCGAGATACAATACTAGAATACTGGATTACTAGATGCACTGCTAAAACAGTACAGACAATACCGGTCCCATGAAGAGACACGTCTGACCGCATTCACCTAAGTGAACACGTCTGGACCAGGTCTGTGTACCCAGACCCGTCTTGACCGGGCACAAATTAATGAACCCGTCTAGATGCGTTCCCAACAACGGTACTCACCGGGAAGCAAAACTGAAGGCCTCGGAAACTGGACTGGACTGGACTGGACTGCTACGGCGTCTGGCTGCTACCACGCATGCGCTTCGGAACAGGTGGGCCTCCGGATACCTCGGACCTTGCTCTCTCGGCTTGGGCTCTGGTCGGGACTCTCCGCATTCCTCACCGCCTCGTCTGGATGCCGGACCGCAGTCTCCTCCATGGGCCCGAGGGAGATAGCAGGAAAACCCGCAGGTGTGCACAGGATTCCGTCGCAGCCGTAGAAGGGTCAGGGGCCTGCGTACATCGCCGGAGCATGATGAAGGGGAGGGGTCCCTGTTCGGGCGCCAGATTATGTGGTAAATAAAATTACCAGACTATTTTTCTATACATTAAACGATAATAAAGGATAGCTCAATAAATGAGAGGCAGAGTCCGTGGTATCTGAGTCATACGGGCTTTAATTATGGTTCTCGAGAGCCAGGACGTCGAGTTCCATCACCACTAAAGTTCAGGAAGGGACATTCAACATTTTATTAACATCACACATTATATATAGTAAAACAGTATAATTGAAATGAATACAGTAGGCGTAACAAGTGGAACGAGAGAGAGATAAGAACACATGGGCGTAAAAGAAGGTGTGTACATGGGCGTACACGGAGGTGTGTACTGAAAACGTCACAGAAATGTCATAGGTGGGTGGATGCATATAGAAATTCTGTAGAGTCAGCAGAAACCTTTGGCTTAGGTGCGCGCGCAACTGAGCATGACGTGTAACTGGGGAAAGCTGGGGGCTTGACTTTAGTTCTAGTAGAAGAGTCTGGTGTCTGGGATGTCAGAATGACCTGTACCTATAGCATATCTGGTATCTTATGTTTGGAGGACGTATTGTCTGAAGTAAAAGGTCTTTCGGGCAGAGGCCGTTCAATACTGAATGCTAGTGCATGCATACGTGTCTTGGTGCAATGCGGGGGCCATAGGCCTACCATGGTAACGGGTTCAGTAAATCACTTGCAAGGAGGACAGGAAAGCCAGGCCCTTTGCTCTGCAGCCGGGAATATGTTTACCTATTTCACTAGACTGGAATGTGTTTTCGAGGAGGCTGAGCAGATAACTGTAGGCAAAATACTGTTTTGGCAGACAGTCCAGGCCGAGCCGGGCACCGCTTCGCTGGGCAGGAAGTAAGACAGGGGTCAGGGATTCATACCTAAACTGCAGTTTTCAGAGACAGAAGAGACTGGAAGTCTCAATTAAGGGCCTGGCTCGATTGAGCCAAGAAAACGTGGAAAACGTGTGCTTTTCATTAAAAGTGCACCATGTAAAGACGTTGGCACCATAGGCCTAGAAGCCAAATTAACGTGGTTTTCATGTAGGACTGGATAGCTGACATGTTAAGGTGGGACGCAAATGCATATACGTCTTTGTGGCATGCACAGAAAGGAAGTTACACAACATACATGGAACATGGGTGCATGGATAGGGTGCGAGTGGGGGACACATTGATTACCTAAAAATTTCTATTCCCTCACCAGTCTCTGGTCTCTTGGTAGTATTCCCTTCTTTAGGCATTCATTGTACATGTTGAGTAAGTGGGGTGTAATATTCCCTGTCACCTTCTGTATAGTTCCTCTGGTAATCCATTTGGCCCCATTGCTTTCCCCGTGTGAAGCGCCGCTAGTGCCCGCCCCAATTCCTCGACCCAGAGGTCTGCGTCTAGATCGTGCATGGCCTCCGGTTGAAGTGTAGGCATTTTAATATCGCGCAAAAATTACGTGTTTTCCTCCACCGTGGCTATTGCTTGTGGCATATAGATTGTCTCGTAATGTGTTGCCAGGTCTTCCACTATGCGCTCGGGGTCTGTCATTTTAGTACCATCTCCCAGACTAAGTTGTGCAATCCACCTTTTTGCCTTTTCCCGCTTTTCCAGCCATGCAAACATTTTCCCAGATTTGTCCCCTAGTTCACAGATTCTGTGGAGGTTATCAGTATATTTGGTCTTTGCGGTTTCCGACGCATAGGTTCTAAACTCCTGGGCCACTAATACCAGGGACTGGGCTGTGGTGTCAGTAGGATCCGTGGCATGTGCTCGCTCTGCTCTCTGTACGGACTCTTCTAGTGTATCTAGGGTCTCTCTCTGTGCACGCTTGTGTCGGGTGATAGTTGAAATGGCCTGTCCCCTGATTACAGATTTATATGCCTCCCATAGCGTGCTTGGTGACTCAACTGATTGTTCATTTTCTGTAAAGTACTGTGTGGTGGATTTCACGAGGTCCTTGGCGATCTTAGCGTTTTTTAGGAACCCTGGGTAAAGCGGGTATATCCTCTTCCGTCCAGGGATATGTGCTTTGTAGAGGAGTTGAATTGGCGAGTGGTCTGAAATACCTCTCGGTAAGTGCACTACTTCCCTCACCTTTTCGGGGGCAATAGCTAGTGTCAGTATATAATCTATACGAGAGAGACTTCCGTGTGCCCCTGAGTGAAAGGTGTACTGACGCTCTGTTGGGTGTTTGATTCTCCAGATGTCTGTCAGTCCCATTACGTCTATAAATTCCTGCAGATCCCAATTAGATCGGGTCGTATCTGTTATGCTGGACGTCCTCGGGATCGGTTTGAAGATTATGTTCCACCTCTCAATCTATCCAACGACTGGGATTGCCATTATGGCACAGCACATTGAACTGATTAAATGATGGATGTTTGTGGGGGGAGGAGGTTGGGAATCAGGAAGGAAAGGAAGGGGACAGCAGGGAGGGAGATCTGGAATAGACAGAAAGAGAACAAAACTCATGAGTAACTTTCCTTTCCTTATATTTCTACATACAGTAATATCCAATACACCTAATCCTGTCTAAATACCTGTAAAGAAAAAGAATCCTTCAGGGGAGAGATAAATGATGATGGATGAGGGGGTAGAGGTGTAGCTGCAACAATACAAAAGCAACAGTGACTTATAACCTCCTATTATGCTGACATATACAATAGCAAACACCAATATACTATAGAGGGCATTACATACCCCTATCTCACTCCTTGAACACGTCACAGGGATCGAGAGTTAGAATACCACTCCTGATCAATCCCTGTTAATAAAGGAGTAGAAGACATAGGAATTAAACACCATCCACTCTGAACCCCATTTCAGCACAGTGCAAAGAAACAGAAAGTATTCGTCCCTGTGTTACTTCACACAAAAACGATCGTCGTTAATGGAATGCCCCTTGTACTGGACTCAAGTACAGGAGCAAAGTTTTGTCTCTCACAATTTAAGATTGAATAGAAACTGCAAATAGTACTGCAAAAGGATCCGTGGATTACTCTGCATCCACAGCACCGTCGGCCGACAATACCGACCGGGACAATCCGTAGGACTAGGGAGGGGTAATACCCCTGTACAGAACCAGACAAAAACAGCCCACACGAAGCCACCTTCAGAACTGCGCTTCAATATGTTCAAATGCCAAAAGCCAAAAACCTGTCCAGGTGCAAGCACCCTTACCGCACCAAGACGAACCGTGAAGCCACGAACAGCTCGGACCGGAGAATTCCTGATGCTGAGCATTGCACACCGTCCTCCTTATGCTTCCGCGATCAACCTCTCGCGAGATAGCAAAGGATCATGGGAGCGGTAGTTCTCCCACCACAGTCTGCCGGGAATTGTAGTCCATCGGCGCCGCGTGAACATGACAGTACATCCCCCTCACATGGAAGGCAAAGTCAAGGTCCCGGTTTAGCAGTATGTTTCCTATGAAAGGCCACCACCTTCGCAGGAGAATGGATGCCCGCAGCAGGCTCCCACGAATTCTCCTCAGGACCGTATCCTTTCCAGGAAACCAAATACCATAGTTTACAACCACGATACTTGGAATCCAAAAGACCCCTGACCTCGTACTCCAGTACTCCATCCACCACCACCGGAGGAGGCCGCGAGCGACCCCGTCCACGAGCTGGCTTCAACAGGGACACATGAAAGACCGGGTAGATCCGCAGATGAGAAGGAAGTCTCAGCTTCACAGCCACTGGATTCACCCTTTTAGCAATGGCATAGGGCCCAATGTACTTAGGGTTGAACATGCTGAGTTTCTTGAACCGTAGATTCCGAGTGGACAACCACAACATATCCCCTTTGCCATACAAAGGACCCTGTTGCCGGTGTTTATCCGCAGCCGCCTTGTATTGAGTCTTGGCCTTTTCCAAATGTGACTGAGCCTTAGACAGAGTGTCACGAATGTGCCCCACCCTACCCGCAACCTCCGGTAATGCAGGATCAGCTCGTGGATGGACAAAAGGAAGGAATCTGGGTTGCCTGCCATAGTTACAGTAAAAAGGCGTCTCTTTGGTGGAACCATGCATGGCGTTGTTGTATGCCACCTCAGCCAGCCATAAATGGTCCACCCAGTCCTCTTTACCTTGATCTACATAGCACCTCAGATACTGTTTGAGTGTCTGATTCAGACGTTCCGTTTGCCCGTCAGTCTGCGGGTGAAAACTAGTAGATAGGGCAGTCTGAATGTGGAGCATCGAACACCATTTCCTCCAGAATAGAGCCGTAAACTGCGCACCTCTATCGGACACGATCACGCTGGGCAATCCATGAAGACGTACCACTTGTGACATAAGCATCCCTGCCAGTTGTCCCGCAGTGGGCACCTGTGCACAAGCGATAAAGTGCCCCATTTTGGTCAAATAATCAACCACCACCAGAATCGCTGTGCATCCATGATCTTTGGGCAGGCCTACCACAAAATCCAACGATATCCTATCCCATGGAACAGAGGGAGTAGGAAGAGGTTGCAACAGACCTTGTGGACGACCATGATCGGACTTCATCCTAGCACATTGTTCGCACTCGGAAACCCACTTCCTAACATCAAGTCTCAATGAGGGCCACCAGAAATGACGGAGGACGTGTTGGATAGTCTTGGCTTCGCCGAAATGTCTAGTACACGGGGAGTCGTGGCACCATACAAAAAACTGCTTCCGCAATTGCACGGTGGGTATTAGTAACCGCTTGTTATGCAACGGAAGGCCCCCATGCATTGACCATTCAGGGTGTTTCCGTAGCCAAGTTTTCCAGGTAAACGAAGAAACGCCCCTCGCGACATCCTTTAGAAAGGAGTCCAGTTGCAAGGCACACAGGACCTTGCCAGGGTCGATGATGCTGGCCACCGGTTTCCCCTCAGGAAGAACCACGGATGACTGACGGGTAAGAGCATCCGCCTTGCGGTTCTCTACTCCAGGCCGATATGTGATAACGAAATGAAACCCAGAAAAGAACATCATCCATCTCAGTTGTCTAGGGGAGAGATGACGTGCGGCCATCATGAATTGTAGATTGCGGTGGTCCGTGTACACGGTGACTACATGTCTGGCACCCATTAATAAGTGCCGCCACTCCAGGAAGGAGTCACGGACCGCCAATTGTTCTTTTTCGGAAATATGGTAGTTCTTTTCTGCAGCGTTCAATTTCCGTGACATAAAGGCCACTGGATGGAGTTGACCCGTATACGTGTTTCTTTGCGACAATACTGCTCCAATTGCCACTTCCGACGCATCAGCCTCCACCACATAGGCCTTGTCCGGATCAGGATGGGCCAATATCGGAGCAGACACAAACGCTTGTTTGAGAGTAGAGAATGCAGTCTGTGCCTCCTCGGTCCATTCGAATATCGTAGCCTTTTTTAACAGATGAGTGATAGGGGCCACCAACTTTGAGAAGTGACTGATGAAGCGCCTGTAGAAATTGGCAAAGCCAATGAAGCACTGAACATCACGGACATTGCATGGGACCGGCCAGTTAGTTACTGCCGAAACCTTGCGTTCCGCCATCTCCTGACCCTCCGGACTCAGGATCACCCCCAAAAACTCCACAGAACGGACATGAAAATCGCACTTACTCAATTTACAATATAAGTGGTGCGCTTGAAGTATACTCAACACTGTCTCTACATGGTGAAGGTGGAGTTCCTCGGACTCGGAATACACCAGTATATCATCGATATACACGATGACGTAATGATCCAAGATCTCACGAAGGACGTCATTTAGAAAGAATTGGAATGCCGCAGGGGCGTTGCAGAGCCCGAACGGCATCACTAGGTACTCGAAAAGACCATACCTGGTTTTAAAAGCAGTCTTCCACTCGTCCCCCTGTCTCATGTGGACTAAGTGGTAGGCCCCTTTTAAGTACAACTTGGTGAACACAGTAGCCCCCTTGACTTGTTCCAGTAACACACTGATGAGTGGGAGAGGGTATCGGTTTTTGACAGTGATGGCATTTAATGCGCGAAAATCCACACACACCCGCAATTCTCCATTGGTCTTAGGAATAAAGAAAAGGGGCGAGGCTGCTGGTGATTTGGACGGGCGGATGTATCCTAACCCTAACAACTTGTCAAGATAGGCCCTCAAATGCAGTGTCTCTGGTTCGGTTAACGCATAGATGCGCCCTGTAGGCACCACTGCCCCAGGTACCAGATCAATTTGGCAATCATACTGCCTATGTGGGGTAAGTTCGTCTGCATGGGCTTCGCTGAATACATTCGCAAACTTAGAGTATGCTGCAGGGAGCAACACACATTTTTCAGCAGCAGTGGCAATACTGGAACCTCTGGACAATGCTCAAGCAGGTATCAGAGATGCCGCATGACAGCGTTCCAAACAGTAGTCAGAATCCATGATCAAAGTTCTACTGCCCCAGTCTATGCTCGGATTATGTTTCTCCAACCATGGGATACCAAATATGACTCCATACTGAGGGGCTCTGATCACGCTAAAGGAAATCTTCTCCACATGTGCTCCCCCATACCACACCTCCAATTCCTCGGTTCTATACTCTACTGGACCCGTACACCTCCTCCCATCCACAGCATAGACTACCTCAGGGGTCTTGTTCTGTATCAATTCGATACCCTTGCTCTGCGCTTCCTGTAGCCCCGCATACCTGTAGCCCCAGAGTCAACCATAGCAGACATGACCACTTGTACACGCTCCACCACCATCCTTATAGGAATAAACAAATGACCTTTCGAACCCATATTGACCTCAGTTAATGAAGGGACATATAAAGGACTCCAAGACACCCCTTCTTGTGACCTAGAGTCCGTCAGTTTTCCGCCCCCGCTTCAGCTGTTGTTGAGGCTGCTCTGGTAGAACGAAAACGAGTACCCTTGGGCTTTACGGGACATTCCCTTACAAAATGCCCGCGTTTGCCACAATAGAGACAAAGAATCCTTCAGGGAGAGATAAATGATGATGGATGAGGGGGTAGAGGTGTAGCTGCAACAATACAAAAGCAACAGTGACTTATAACCTCCTATTATGCTGACATATACAATAGCAAACACCAATATACTATAGAGGGCATTAAATACCCCTATCTCACTCCTTGAACACGTCACAGGGATCGAGAGTTAGAATACCACTCCTGATCAATCCCTGTTAATAAAGGAGTAGAAGACATAGGAATTAAACACCATCCACTCTGAACCCCATTTCAGCACAGTGCAAAGAAACAGAAAGTATTCGTCCCTGTGTTACTTCACACAAAAACGATTGTCGTTAATGGAATGCCCCCTGTACTGGACTCAAGTACAGGAGCAAAGTTTTGTCTCTCACAGTTTAAGATTGAACAGAAACAGCAAATAGTACTGCAAAAGGATCCGTGGATTACTCTGCATCCACAGCACCGTCGGCCGACAATACCGACCGGGACAATCCGTAGGACTAGGGAGGGGTAATACCCCTGTACAGAACCAGACAAAAACAGCCCACACGAAGCCACCTTCAGAACTGCGCTTCGATATGTTCAAATGCCAAAAGCCAAAAACCTGTCCAGGTGCAAGCACCCTTACCGCACCAAGACGAACCGTGAAGACACGAACAGCTCGGACCGGAGAATTCCCGATGCTGAGCATTGCACACCGTCCTCCTTATGGTTCCGCGATCAACCTCTCGTGAGATAGCAAAGGATCATGGGAGCAGTAGTTCTCCCACCACAGTCTGCCGGGAATTGTAGTCCATCGGCGCCGCGTGAACATGACAGTATGTCTGGGCGGGTTGCGGTCCGCGGCCGCATCTAACACTGTATTAAAGTCCCTGTCTATGATCAGTTCTCCCTCAGGGAGGTCCAGTAGGAGTTTCCCAATGTCTTGAAATGCCTCCTGGTGAAGTGTCGGGGGAACGTACACAGAGATCATGTTATACACTCTTCCCTCCCATTGACAGGATAAAACAGCAAACCGCCCTTGGTCGTCAGCCCAAGTTTCCTTGATCACCAGTGAAGAGCCCTTATGGACCAGGATTCCCAGCCCCCTGGATCCCGACGTGAACTCTGCATGGGCCACCATCTTGAATCCCCATCGGTCTAGTGCCTTGCATGCCGTTCCCTTTAAGTGCGTCTCCTGGAGCAATGCGACCGTGGGCCCCTTGCGTTTTCAGATATTGTAGAACCAGCCCTTTTTTGATCTTATGTCCTAGATCATTTACGTTCCATGATATTATGGACAGGGGAGGGCCTGGCGGCCATGGCAACTGAGCATTGGTATCATCACCATCGTGTGGTGTCATGTCATGTATGGTGTGCGATAACTGAGTTCAAATATTGTTGGTAGTGTCCGTTCCGACGCGTCCGCCATGCGCATGAGCACACTGTATTGCAAGTAAAAACTTTTACTCTGTGAGATATCTTAACTAGTAAACTTAAACAGTTTAACACTTTTTCCAATGATTCCTGAACCCTTACCCCCCACCCTGCCTCCCTGCCGGTGGTTCTAAAACTGCCCGTCCCCCAACTGAGCAGATCGCTTAAAATCCATAACAAAGCTTCTCATTCATGGGGGTGAGTCTTCCGTGTTCAGAACGAAGCCTACCTCTCCCTAGTCATGCACCCAGTATCGCCCCTCATTCGTTCGATCATACCTGTGGGCCCCAAACCCCTGAGCCAGTCTCGTGCTTTCTGGTGTCCCTGTGTCAGTCTGTGCACCAGAAACATGCTGGTACCAGTTGCGTTCACCAAGTAAGGACTTTCCTATCAGGCTAAGGGCCCGATGTAGGTGGCCCAATACCGATCGGTAACGGCCGAAAATACTGATTTTCGGCCCTTACCGAGCGGTATCCAGCCATCGGGATGTAGGACGCTGAAATCCGTCCGATTCGGTATTCATACCGAATCGGTATAGGTACCAAATCGGTAATAAACCAATTTGGAAATACACCGATTCGGTAAAAGAACGAACCGCTAACATACCGATTCGGTAAATATACCGAATCGGACCATGTACCGAATCAGTAGATATACCGAATCGGTAAATAGTCCGATTCGGACTATCTACCGAATCGGTAGAGTCACCGAATCGGTAAATAGTCCAAATTGGACTATCTACCGATTCGGTAGAGTTTCCGAATTGGAAAATTACTGAATCGGACAGGCCAAAACTCTGATAGAGTATTTCAAAATTCGGTATTTACCATGGATTCCAATCAGGTGGTAACCAACTGCAACCTATAAAAAGAGACCCAAAATGCAATGCAACTTGCAGGATGGCGGCATTTTATGTCATTGCAAGGCGGCTACGGCTACAGCAGGAAGGAGAGAGGGAATGGCAAAGAGAGGAACAGGTCTACAGACAGAGGATCACCCTGTTCATGCTCACAGAGGCAGAGATCCTACAGAGGTACAGGCTGGACTCAGACACCATTCTGGAGCTCATCAGGGACCTTAAACCACTGTTGGACCACCCCACCCCAAGGGCACACGCCATCCCAACGCACGTGCAGGTGCTATGCAGCCTACACCTGCTTGCGTCTGGCAGCTATCAAAGTGGAGTCGCTGCGGTAGGAGGGGTGACCCAGAGCAGCCTGTCAAGGTTTTTCAACAAATTCCTTGACGCCATGATACAGAGGATGGACCAATACATTTCTTTCCCTGCAACCCATGCGGAACTGGTACAAACAAAAGCAGATTTTTACCAGATGGAACGATTCCCCCACATCATCGGCTGCATTGATGGCACGCACATTCCGATTTGCCCCCCTGCTGACACAGAATACATATACCGCAATAGGAAGTCTACGCACACCATCAATGTGCAGGTGATCTGCAATGCTAAGTGCAACATCACAGACCTGGTAGCAAAATTCCCAGGGAGTACCCACGACTCGTACATTTTCCAAAACGGCGGCATCTATGCACGGCTGACGGCTGGGGAATTTGGTGAAGGATACCTACTAGGTGAGACACATCATCAGACCCCCATAACAAAAAGTAGCAATGTAAAGTACATGTATGCATGTGAGTAAAGTTACCCCTTTTCCTTCTAGGCGACAGTGCATATGCCCTCCGCTCATTCATACTCACCCCCTACCTCAACCCCTCTACACCCAGCCAAAGGAGGTATAACCGGGCCCACAAAAGCACAAGGAATGTAGTAGAACGGACCTTTGGCATCTGGAAAAGCAGGTTCAGATGCTTGCACAAGAGTGGAGGTGCAAGGCAGTATACCCCCATCACCTGCTGCAAGATCATAGCTGTCTGTGCAATGTTGCACAACCTTGCGGTGAAGAAGGGCACTGAGGTGGAGTTGTCAGACTACGAGGACCATGACGACGACGTTGCTGTGCCACAAACACAACCTGCTGGGGTGTCTACACCAAGTGATGGCAGATACAGATGTGAGGAGATAACAGAAAACTATTTCTGAGTGAGTACAGATGCACAGACAGGTTATGGATGTGAACAAAAAGAAATTTAATAATGTTGGCACAACGTTACAGCACTGATGTGCAACAAATTAAATAAGTACAGTAAAGGTGGGGAATGTAAATGGGCCGGGTTGCCTCACCCACCCTGGCAGTCTCACTTCTTGCTGTGCTTTGCTGACCCACTTGGATGTGGCCCCCCCCCTTCTGCATGTCCGGCTGCCTCAGCGGAGTGCCTGGTGCTCCGGCGCGGCTCAGACACAGCACTGGCCGGGCTGCTGCGGCTGCTGCTGTCCCCAGCCTCGGCCACGTCCAGGGCAGGATTCACCACCGTGTTCGAGATTATGAGTGCCTCCATGGCAGTGGTGATGTGGGCCATGCCCCTGGTCACCTCTGCAGTGTTCTGCGTGAGGCAGTCCTCCATGTTTGCCCCTCGGCGGCATAGCAGGGCGGTTGTTGCGGCAAGCCGGTTGATTGCCCTGTTTTGTACGCGGGCATCCCTGCACCTACTGTGCTCATGCTCCTCCATCTTGCCACACAGCTGTGTTATGGCAGTTGTCATGCGCCCCAGTCCTTTCGCTATGTCCCTGTTACTGTCAACGAAATTCACAAATCCCTTTGTCATCTCCCCCATCTGCAGGTTGTGTTCCCGCAATTGGCGCTGGCAAGCCAGGATGGACTTGGCCTGCATCTGCTGTATCTGCGCCATGCTCCCCTCCAGCCCTTGGAATACGGTGCCCTCCCGTGCTGGTAAAGCACTGCTGGAAGTGCGTGGCCGGCGCCGATTGCTGCTGCCCTGCTGGGTGGGCTGCTGTGCCACAGGTGTTGCAGGTGTGGGTGCTGGTGCCTGACCCGCTGCTCCCTCCATGATGGTCAATGGGGCGACAATGATCCTCCTGGCAGGAGATGTGGCAGGTGCTGGCTGGGTCTGTGTGGGTGAGTTCTCCGGTGAGAACTGCAATGGGGAAGTTAGTGACAGTAGGGGGGAGTGGGGAAATGAGAGGGTATGTCCTGTGTCATCCTCATTGGCCACGGCACTGCTGTCCTCCTCCTCCTCCTGTGAAGGAACCATGCTGCTTGGCCCTGCCACCGCACTGTCCGATGGTGCTGGAGCTGGAGCTTGTGGAGCTGCTGCTCCACTGCCTGATGGTGCCCCTAGGTATAAAGAAGCATTTGTGAACTGAGTGCAAATGTCTTACAGTCACAACAATAAAAGCATTGCACATCTCATTTTCAATACTCTGATTCTGTTTTTAGGTGCATTTCAGTTCAATGTGCACTGGCATTTGTTACTACATTAGCTGACTACATTTACCATGATGCATTGCTCATGTATGTTGCTAGCAGTACTGGGCTGGGGTTTGGCTGTGCATTGGGACTGCAGGGGAGGTGTCTGGTAGGGTGTGTCATTCTGCGCATGCTTCTTACCTTTTGATGTAGCTCTGGCTGAGCTGTCCAGGTCCCCAAGTCCAACCACACTCTCGGTCTCAATCGTGGTTGACACCAGTTACTCCAGTTCTGTGAGGGGTGGCGCGGGGTTCCTGCCTCCACCTGTTAGACCTGCCTGCTTGTGCAGCTCGGCCAATTTCCTCCTGGTGAGGCTGCGTATGTCATAAAACCTCTTCTTGAGGTCGTCCAGGCTCCTGGGGGTGACACCAACTGCATTCACCCTCTCACCGACGCCACTCCACAGCTTCCTCTTGGTGGACTCAGAGACTGTGAGGGACAGTCTCCCAAACAGCTGCCTGTGGACCCTCACCACCTCCTCCACCAAAACTTGCAGCTCCATGCTGCTGAACTTGACCTTGCGTTTGAGCTCAGCCTTCTGGCTCTCAGAGCTGCTTGCCATTTCAACAGTGATCAGGATTGTGCTACCACTCTCTCTGCTGCTCACTCTGAATGCTCAGCTCAGGCTGCCTCTCCAGAAAGTTCTAATGAGTTGCACCTGCCTGGGTAGCCACTCCCTGCTAGGGTGGGGGAGGGTGGTTCCACCTCATTGGCTGTTGTCATTAGTTTCACTTTTACTTGCTTGCCGATTCCGTATTTACCGAATCGGTATTTACTGATTCGGTAATTACCGATTCGGCTAATACCGAATCGGTAAATACCGATTCGGTATTTACAATGCATTCCTATGGGCCTTTTGGCCCATAGGGTTGTATTGCCATTACCGAATCGGTATTTTCCGATTCTGTATTTACCGATTCGGTATTTACCGATTCGGTGAATACCGATTCGGTAAGTATCGAAACACGATACCGATTGTTTCCGATTCGGTATTTTACAGATTTTATTTTCCTACATCACATTTTCCGATTTCAAAATACCGATTCGGTAAAAATCGGTATTTTAAAATCGGTAAATGACTTTTACCTACATCGGGCCCTAAGTTTCAGGTGCTCTCTGGGCACTCCTTAAGTTGATATCTTCTAGGTCCCGCGGTGCATGTGTTTGCCAAAAGTGTCTTTCTTCAGGGGTATTTCTCTTCCCTCTGTTTCCTGTCGTGGTGGTACCTTAGCATCCTGTCTGTGTAGTTTCCCTGGTTTTGTTTCCTCTTGCCGGTCTTCATCCCTCCAGCCAGTATCATGCTTCTCCCGATGTCTTGAAGAAAAATGTCTTGCCGTCTGATTCCACCCGTAGTTTTGCTCGGAACCGCATTAAATACTTTAGCTCTTTGGCGCGCAGTTCTTTCTTGACTTCCATGTAACTACGGCTTTGCTGGGTTAGCGCCGCCGTGTAGTCAGGATAAAAGGCAACTTCTGAATTGTCCACTTTTAATGGCGGTGCTACACGTGCAGCTTGTAGTACTGCGTCGCAGTCTCGAAAGTTAAATAGTCTCGCCAGTATGGGCCTCGGCTGAGCCCCCGGACGTGGTTTGCCTCCTGGCACCCGATGTGCTCTTTCGACTGAAAAGAATTTGGAGAGCCCACGTGGTTTCAGGTGATTCTGGATTAAGTTTTCCACAAAAAGGTCTAGTGCTGGTCCCCCTGCGTTTTCTGGAATACCCACCAGGCGCACATTGTTCCTCCGCGATCGCCCTTCCTGGTCATCGAGCTTAGCCTTTATCGCTTTGTTGTCCTCTTCCAGCTTGCGTACTTGCTGCTGTAGCATGGCCGTGTATGTGGAGATGCCCGCTGTCGTTTTCTCCACCTCTACCAGTCGATCCGCCATTTTCGTGAAATCCGCTCTTATGAGGCTAATATCTGTGGAGATCGTACCCATGGAGGTTTGCATCATCCGCAAGGCCGCCATTACGTCTATGAGGGTCACTTCCTCCGTGCTTTCCGGTACGTCTGAAGGCCTTACCTTGGTCTGTTCTCCGTTGGAGTCCTTCGTGTAGGTACATTTTTCCAGTAGGAGGGTCTGCATCACTCTGGGCCCTCGCCCTGCCATAGTTGCTAGCAATGCGTGTCCCGCACCCGTATTCCACCAGTGGTCCTTGGCACGTGTCCACCGAAGGAAGGGAGTCTATCCTTAGGGAGTCCACGCCTTCTTGCGCCCTCCGATTCTGTGGTGCCTGGATGTCTTCCACTGTTAATTTTCTGGGTGTCTGCTACCGTCCCAGATTCTGTTTGTCAAATTGGGTGGTGTAAATGTTTTTCGCTTGGGCTCCAATTGTTTGCTGTCACTGCTATGCTGTCATCCCTGGTGCTGGGCCTTACTGTTCACACGGAGGTCGGACAACCAGACTTTTTCAAAATCGAGGGCGCAAAAAAGATTAACTTACCTTCCTGTGAGGCGCCTAACTCGCTATCAAAACGCTGGACTGTGGCCTCACCAGATCCGAAACTTTTCACTCCTTACGAACCATAGGTGGCTTTGACACAGTAAACATCGCCTGGTCCATAGGAAATTGAGCACCTTTGAGCTACGTGGTCCTGATGAGATTTCCCCATACCTAGGGGTTATCGAAACACGTAGACCCCCTCCAGATAGCATTAGGAATATTGTGCTTAAACAAAGACACTGTATAAAAAATTGACACAGTTTGTTCCAATGCTATGTTGTCATATGAAATGAAATGGAATTGTAAATATTTGAACTATCAACTCATGTAATGTTTGTATATATTTGTACGTAGTATTGTTTGTAGGAGTGTTTGAGTGAGAGCATTTGAATGAGAGAATTGTTGTTATATGTTTTATGTGGAGTGAAATAAGCAATGTTTTCTAATTAATGTGAAACATTTTTCATTCGGATGTGTTGTTAATTTGATTAAATGCATCGGATTCATTCCGGACAAACAAGTGCCCTGAGAATTACTGTTGTGTTTCAGTAGTTCGAGTGGCCAGCCCAGACCCACGTTCAACTAGTTGGCAATAGTGGTGCTCGTTTTGTTTTTTTGTTATTAATTTTGAGGCTTGTCCTTATTGCCCGTGAGCCCAGACCCAGTTTTGGTTACGGTTACTGTTCTTCGTATCAGGATTTGCGGCCTGACCCCTGAGGTGCAGTGTAATAGTGTGTCCCTGTTCCTACAGGCCTTGTCAGTGGCTAGTAGTGTACCGTTATTATCCACCTCCTCTCACCTCAGGCCTCAGCTATTGTCCACCCGAACTCGTGGCGCTGGATAATGTCTCGGATTTGTGGCCGCGAAGCGCTGTTCCTAGCGGCTTTTTTTTTCCCCCACCCCTAGTTGGAAGTGGGCCCCTCGCGCTCCGGGCGGGTCCCCCACTCCAGTCCCCGGCTTCCTCGTGTGACTAGGCCTCAGTCCCGGGGGCAGCGTATTATTCCTGCGTTTGGTCCCAAGCGTTGGATTTAGTGTTGGGCAATTTCGCTCCGTGTTCACGTGTGCTAGAGGAGCAGAGTCCATCCGAGGAATTGCGGTGCTTTGAGATGCCGGGGCCTCCCCAGGTATCGGTGGGGTTGATGTTTTGCGATAGCGCCCCGGTCTTCACTAACCTCTGCCGGGTACTTCTGCCGCTGCGTTACTGGGACTGCTCTGCTGCTGCTGGGTGCCTCCGCTTCATCGCATCCGGCTCCTCCTCCACTGACGCTGCCTTTCTCTGTTCGGGCGGAGGTGCATTCGAGGTCCCGGCTTCAATTCGGGCCTAGGCCGCAATCTTTAAATGCCTATAACTTTGCTGCCTTTCAGTCTTCGGGGTTCTAGCTTAGTCTAACGTTCATCAGGAGCGATCCCGCACAATATCCACAGTGCAGCACTGGGGCATTAGCAGGATAAGTGGTCGGATTGATGATGGGAGGCTGCGACTTTCACGGAGCTCAATCACTTTGCGGCCATCTTGTCTGGTCGCCGGCCACGCCCCGCCCCAGTCTGCCTTTTTCAATGTACACCACAGCACTGTGCCTTGTTGTGGTGTATTGCATGCACATAGTGAATTCATGTGGTCAGTTGCTCTGTACTTCACACATTTCCTCTACACAGCTTCAAACCATAACACACTGCAGGATTGTGTGAAGTCCTGGTTTTAGGAGGGTTTTCTCAGTAGTGGTCTCTGAAGTGATTAAAGTGTATACACGTGACTCCATATTAATGGGAAGTGGGCACAGTGGAGCAACCAGCATTTCTAATATGCTTAACAGCTTGCGCATAAGGTGCTAACTCCGGGAAAGTCCAAAGCCTTTGCCAATAGGCAAGAGGTCTAAAGCCTGCTGCCTCCTCAAACAAAATACACCCCAAATCTTGATATAATGGCCTTAAAGGGGTGGACTCAGCGAGGCCGATCAATGCCCTCAGAAATTTATTCTGCGCTTGGACTAAAGAAGCTACATTTTCAAACCCCCATAGTTCAGCACCATAAATTAATGAGGCCCTGACCTTCCCATGGTATATAGCTAAAACGGGAGCAACTGGTTTGGTGTGAGATAAATGATGTTCTTTCAGAAGCGCCCCTGCCAGTTGGTTGTGTCTTAGAACTAGCAAATCCATCTGTGGCTTCCAATTCATCCTTTTGCCCATTGTAACACTTAAATATGTAAAAGAATCAGCTTGTTGAAGATTCTCGGGGTTCATTTCTACTCTAGCTTCGACAGATTTATACATATGCAGCACCATGAACTTTGTTTTGTCAACATTGACAACAAGATCATGGTCCTTGCAAAAAAGACCGAATCTATTGAGGGCTTTTTGCAGATCGATTTGTGTTTTAGACAAAATTAAGGTGTCGTCTGCAAACATTAAGAGAGGTACCCTCGAACCAGCGAGAGTGGGAGCATCCGTAGGGTAGTCACTATAATATGAGATAACATTGTCAATAAACAAAGAGAAGAGGGGAGGGGCTAGAACACACACCTGCCGAACTCCCTTGTTAACAGGGAAACGTTCAGTGACCTCACCCTGCTTAACTCACCGAACTTGGGCATAAGTAGATTTGTGCATTTTTATGATAAATGATAAAACAGGCAACCCCACTTCCTTAAGTGTGTTCCATAGCTTACTAAGGGCCACTAGATCAAATGCTGATTTAAGATCTCTGAACGCTGCATAAAGGGTGCCTCCAGCTAGAATCAATTAGGCTAATGGGCCGATAATTATTGGACTAGGACGATCCCCTTTTTTTATATATGGGAACAATTTCAGCCCTGTGCCATTATTCTGGAATTGGAACTCCTCTTGCCAGTCCATTGGCGAAAATGAGAATATATTTCAACCAATTTGCCCGGTCAGTACTCCTAAATGCCTTTTGTGAAACCGAATGTCATAAAGTTAGGATTTTGTCTCAGTTTAGGAGTAGTAAAGTTAGGAATCCTAACTTTACTACTCTTGAATGCCTTTTGTGAATACCGAAGGTCGTAAAGTTAGGGTTTTGTCTCAGATTACTTTTGTGAATAGTGCCCGTTGTTTTTGTGTAGGTAGGGGAACCATCCTGACAAGAAACAGGATATGGAGGCTATTTTCTCTTTATGTTTGTGCTGCTGAATGCAGCATACATAAGCAGATGGAAAATTGTGATGAAATTATGTGATAGCTCCTTGTTGTTCCTCTCCTACACCCTGGGAAGGCAACAGATATTTACACATATACAGGTTTGCAGCTTTTAATAAATCTGGGAATGTCTTATATGCCATACCCGTTACCTGGGAACACCCACCATGAGCCCCAAGGCATGCCTCCCCATTGTAGTGTGAGGCAACCAGAAGCTTGCACTCCATACACTCTCTCCATGTCTACACGACTATGAGAAGCACACAGGGTGGCTTTATGTGGCCTTGTAGATATGTGTACGACCCGTGCGCAGCGCCTATATATTTATAAGTGAAGCTTCAGCGGCGCACTTGGCTTGTGAATATGCCCCCAAGTATTTTTACATATTAATACCACTACTATGCACATTGGATCATAATCCAAAGGGAACCAGCATTCCCTATGACCATTAATCTGCCTTTTGCTCCAGTGGAAGTTATGTGGCTTGATAAATCAATTAGTTATGTGCCTGCAGTCTTCCTTTTTCAATGTACACCACAGCACTGTGGCGTGTTGCATGAACATTGTGCATTCATGTGGCCAGTTGGTCTGTACTTCACATATGTCCTCTACACAGCTTCAAACCATAACACACTGCAGGATTGTGTGAAGCCATGGTTTTAGGATGGTTTTCTCAGTAGTGGTTACTGAAGTGATTAAAGTGTATACACGTGACTCCATATTAATGGGCAGTAGGCACAGTGGAGCAACCAGCATTTCTAATATGCTTAACAGTTTGTGCATAAGGTGCTTACTCCGGGGTAGTCCAAAGCCTTCGCCAATAGGCAAGAGGTCTAAAGCCCACGGCCTCCTCAAACAAAATACGTCCCAAATCTTGATATAATGGCCTAAAAGGGGTGGACTGAGGGAGGCCGATCAATTCCCTCAGAAGTTTATTCTGTGCTTGGACTAAAGAAGCTACATTTTCAAACCCCCATAGTTCAGTACCATAAATTAATGAGGCCCTGACCTTCCCATGGTATATAGCTAAAACGGGACCAGCAAATCCATCTGTTGCTTCCAATTCATCCTTTTGCCCATTGTAACACATAAATATATAAAAGAATCAGTTTGTTCAAGATTCTCGGTGTTCAGTTCTACTCTACCTTTGACAGATTTACACTTATGCAGCACCATGAACTTTGTTTTGTCAACATTGACAACAAGATAATGGTCCTTGCAAAATAGACCGAATCTATTGAGGGCTTTTTGCAGACCGACTTGTGTTTTAGACAAAATTAAGGTGTCGTCTGCAAACATTATAAGATGTACCCTCGAACCAGCGCGAGTGGGAGCATCCGTAGGGTAGTCAGTATAATATGAGATAACATTGTTAATAAACAAAGAGAAGAGGGTAGGGGCTAGAACAGACACCTGCCGAACTCCCTTGTTAACAGGGAAATGTTCAGTTACCTCACCCTGCTTACCCCACCGGATTTGGGCATAAGTAGATTCGTGTAATTTTATGATAAATGATAAAATCTCAACAGGCAACCCCACTTCCTTAAGTGTGTTCCATAGCTTACTACGGGGCACTGGATCAAATGCTGATTTAAGATCTATGAACGCTGCATAAAAGGTGCCTCCAGCTAGCATCAATAAGGCTAATGGGCCGATAAATATTTGGACTAACACAATCCCCTTTTTTATATTTGGGGACAATTTCAGTCCTGTGCCAGGATTCTGGATTTGGAACTCCTCTTGCCAATCCATTGGCGAAAATGAGTATTGTTTTTAACCAATTTACCCGGTCAGCTTTAAATATGTCCGCTAGAATGCCATCCAGACGCGGAGCTCTACCTGCAGCTACCCTGTCCAATGCGTGTTCTATTTCCACTAAAGTGAATGTTAGAACTGAGTCCTCTGCTACATTCTGATACTGATCACAATCATTTCTATGCAGGGAGAATTGGCTCAGATAATGAGCAACCCAAGCTTCTGGGAGCACATTGTTAGCTGTTAACAGACCAGCATTATCACTCCTCCTCCTAATGAGTTGCCAGAATCAACACCTGTTTTTCCCAGATCTTGCCTCAAGTAGGTCCCTCCATCTACTTTTGTGAAACGCCTTCTTTGCCCGATATTGTGTAGCCTTATATTCACGCCTCAGTATCGTTACCTCCTGAGGTAAACCTACCCTTTATTGCTTTTGATAAAGCCTTGTACCCATTCCTGCATACCCCATCATACCATTCTGCTGATTTAGGCATAAATGGCCTATTAACTCTTGTTTTTGGTTTCGTAAAAAAGGATCTCAACTTGGCAAACAGGGTATCATGAACTGCTAAAAAGGCTGTAAATGTATCCTTAAAGGCTGTACAAGTATGCCTTCTCATATACTTCCTTTGCAATGTCTCCACATCCATACACACTGTCAGTTGTATGTGCTCAGCCAGTACCTACAATGAACGGCCCTACCAGAGGACTCCTATGGCCACACACTGGGCCCCATTGACAAGGTATTAGTACAGGGCAGCGCCTCAAGGATTCTGGCTGCGCTGCCCTGCACCAAAAGAAAAGTGCAGGAATGTCACACATTCAATGGAACTTTTCCCCTGTGATGGCGCACAAATGGCTCTCATACCCCAATGCAGGAACCCGTGTGTCATGGTACAAGGGTGACTGCGTTGTACGGGTAATTGTTTTTGTGAGGAAGGGCCACAACACAGACACCTTTGCACCATAGTGTAAGGGTGCATGTGTTGGCGCACAGCTGCAAAATATGTGCTGGCTGAAAGAACAGGAATGCATTGTATCTTGTAACTACGGTGCATTCCTGCCCTTTTGAAGTGGCGTAGGGTAGCACAGAAAAATGATCTGGGACACTGAGCTACACCAGTTCCATGTAAATAAGCCCCATAGTTTGGGAAGAATGACACGTCTTTTATATCAATAAAAGCTCTTTCAGCGTAGCGAAAGGCATTGCTGGTTATTTTCTATATTTAAATGTAAGAATGATTTTGTGACCGTGCTCTGAGATTGTGATTTGAAAGAACCATTACATTTGGTTTCAATTAAAAGTGTTTTTGGCAAATGTTTCCTTCAATGCTAAATGAAAGTCCATAACAATGTCAGTATTGGGCATATAAAATCAAACATAACTTATGATTCCCACGCATTTTATTGGCTAAGAAATCCTAACTCAATGCATTGTGTGCTTGAAATAGTGAGGCATATAATTGAAAAATGTCTCTCTGGTCTTTTCTGCTGTTTAATACATTATAGAGGTCTATTAATTTTGAAAGTGCACTAATGGGCAAAGAGAATCAATGAAAATTCTAGCACAATATGAAAGAAATTTAGATAAACGATCAACGATTTGTGAACTACATTTCATTGCAGTTTATCTGCAACTTTTCTTTGAAGTAAAATGTTGTTGTTTAACTCTAGTTTAGGAACTATAAAGAATACTTCAGGATTTTTTTTTTGCGATGGGACTTATAGTTGCTTAATTTATTCAAGCAAGCCAATACAAATAGTGAAGTTGCACCCAATAACAGACACTTATGAACCAATGAAGAGAAAAAGATAAGGGAAGTCAAATAAAGAACAAAATGATGTTCCGCATCAAAATGCCCATGCTCATATAAGTAAGAAAAAGAAAGAAAGAAATGACTAACGGAAAAAATAATTCTTCTTATGAATACCAATAATAGAGCGTCTGAGAATCTCTTAAAGGAGTAAATGATTTATTCACCTTCGGTAGAATAAAATAGTTGAGTCATAAATGTTAATTTTCTATTAGAGCTTCTCATCCCCATTTTGCTAGAAACTACCTCCTATACAAAGTTGTTTAATAGAATATACCAAAATTAACTCAAGAAAGGAGGTATTGGTTTGAACCATTATTTTTCAATAATACATTTTGCAAGGATAAATAAAGTGAATACACAAAGCTGTTCTGGATCTTGAGCATTTGCCAAGTTGTTGATGTCAGGTATTGTCACGCAGATATTCTTCCGTATGTAAACCAGGAGAGGAGAATAAGATGTGAAATAAGTCAGCCAGGAATCAGAACTCCCAAAACACAGTGGCTATGTCAATGTGAATTGACTGTGTTTTTGGCAGTATAGTATTCACAGCCTTTTTTTTTGTTTAAGAAATCTTTATTGATGTTTTTTACAGAGGAAACCATAGATATGTCATAGCTAATGGTAGACATCATAAAAGAACAAGGACCCGAAAACATATGTAATAATAGAGAAAGAAGTATAGAAAAGGAGAAAGAGAGGAGGGAACAGACACAGGAGGAAAACAAAAGAAAGAAGAGCAGAGGAAAGAAGGAAAGAAGGAAGAAAGGGAAGAGTGAGAAGCAATACAGGTATACATGTGGGAATAAATTTAAAGCAGCCAACTAGGGGAGTTGGAAGAAAGATACGTAGTAAAGGAGAGCCAAAGGAGATCAGATTTAATTTTTAGGGGAATAGAAGAGGAGGAAGCAATAGCAAAGATGTTCATCACAAATGAAATTCCACCAAGTATGTACAGAAAGTTTAGAGTTATCCTTCCAACACGATAAAATAACTTTAAATGCAAGAGCAATAAACAGGTCCAACAGTCTAGCAGAAGAAGATACAATATCAATATCAGATGATAATGAACCTAGAAAAACATTCAATAGTGATAATGCGGTGGAACAGTGAAACTTTGGCATGCAAATATTCCAAACATCATTCCAAAAAGACAAAACAGAAGAGCACTCATATAACTGATGTTTTAGAGTACCAAGAGGAATATTATCAAGACAGGCGATAAAATTATCGCCGCTTTAGCCGCAGAAAACGGCCGCTAAAACAGCGATAATGGGCTTGATAATATGATCTATGGTATTCCAATTGAAGCTCAGGTTAGATGTCCTTCACATCTAACATGGGCTTCAATTGGAATTCCATAGAGCATATTATCAAGCCCATTATCGCCCTTTTAGTGGCAGTTTTCTGCAGCTAAAGCTTCGATAATTTTATCGCCTGTCTTGATAATATGCCCCCTAGTTCTTTAGAGCATGACCAACAAAGTGGAGAGGCAGTTGGAGAAAACTTGTGAATACTAGCAGGTGTAATAACAACTCTATGATAAATGAAAAACAAAGATTGAGTAGTACGAGCAGAAATTGATACTTTAACCACTTTGGACCATAAACGATCCCACAACGAGACAGGAAGGGAGAGAGCAAGATAATTTTCCCAAGCAGTCTCTGTATTTGATTTAAGGGGATCCGTAACATTTGACAACAAAACTGTATAAACAAGAGCAGCCTTAGGCTGTTGAGTTGAGAATAACGAGTACAATTGAGTGGTAGGAGTGTAAACGGGAAAGGCATCAGGCAACGAAAGAGAGGATAAGTGCGATTGAATGACAGACGTTATAATAGTACATTCATTAAGAGTTGATGAAGGCAGGTGATATACATTTTGCAGCACATGGAAAGGGATGATAGAGTAACTTTAAAAAAACTGATGAACAAACAAAATATCCTTCTCTTTCCAATATTTGAAGTAAAACGATTTGCCTTTGTATTTAAGGAATTTGTTATACCACACAACAGAGGATAAGAAACATTGGAGAGGAGAGAGGTTAGAAGAGAATGCATTATGAAGCAGTGTCTGTGTGTATTTTAAAATAGGGAATTTAGTCAAAAAAGAGCAGTTTGTCATGAATACAATATGTTGGAATGTAAAAACCTTTTAAGAGGGAACGTTCTAGGAGAACCCATTTAGGCACAGGATTATCTAGGAAATCATAGGCTAAAGAAAAGGACTGTTTAATCAAGAAGGCGGAGTGATAAGATTTAAAGTTGGGGAAATGAACACCACCCTCATTTTTAGGACGGGTCAGTTTATGTAAAGCTATACGAGGGTGTTTGTCATTCCACAAACATTTTGTACAAATAGAGTTGATGCAGGAAAAATATGAATTGGGGATTTTGAAAGGGAGCATAGAGACAGTATAGAGGACATGGGGAGTAATCATCATTTTAATCGTATCCAACCTACCCCACCAGGAAAGGAATAAGGGGGACCAAATCTGAAGGAGGGATTGGAGTTTCTTTAGGAGGGAATCAAAAGTAAGTTTAAGTGTATTAACTAAGGATGTTGAGATTTTGGAGGGACACCATGCAAATTCCGTATCACTAAACATATACTGATAACAGACCGCATTTAGGGGCAGAACTTCTGTTTTGGATAAATTGAGGTTATATCCCATTATAGAAGAATACAGCCGCACCTCATCCAAAAAGTGTGGAAGGGAAGAAGTAGGGTCAGCCATATAAACCAGTACATCATCCGCATGCGCAGACAATTTAATCTCTTTAAAGGGGAGCTTGAAGCCAACAATCTTGGGATTAGAACGAATGCGTTCTAAAAAAGGTTCAAGACATAAAATAAATAATAAAGGAGAAAAAGGACAACTTTGCCGTGTACCCCTAGAGAGAGAGAAGAACTTGGAAAATTGACTATTAACAAAAATGCTGGCCCGGGGGGAGGAATAAAGGAGTTTGACCAGAGAAATGAAAGAGGGACCAAAACCAAACCATTGGAGGGTGCGGAACATGAACTGCCAATTAATGCGGGCAAACATTTTTTCTGCGTCTAAGGACAAAGCTGTCATTGGAACCTTAAGATTTTTACTATGAGCAATAACATTGGAAAACATGCGAGCATTGTCAGCAGCAAGCTTACCCTTCACAAACCCCACTTGGTGTGTTTTAACTAGACGGGGAATAAAGGCGTCAAGACGTAAAGCCAGAATTTTAGCAAAAATGTTGCAGTCATAATTAATTAATGAAATCGGGCGGAATTTTTTACATTGTGAATGATCTTTATCAGGTTTAGGGATTCTTATAATTAGCGCATCTAGAAAGGACCCAGAAGCCTTAGCATCTGCAATAAAGGAATTAAACAATTGTAGGAGTTTTGGAGCAAAAAAGGCATGAAAAGCAGAATAAAACTCAACAGGCAGTCCGTCAGGGCCTGGCGCTTTTGATTTTTTAAGGGAATTAATGGCCCGAGTTACTTCCTGGAGAGAAATGTCCTTCTCCAATAGCGCAAATTCATCTGTAAGGGAAGGCGGAGGCGGGAGGGCGTCAAAAAAGGAGGTTACGTTTATCTCAGAGGGGTGAGTATCGTCAGTGTACAAGGATTGATAAAAATTATGAAACACTTCAGCAATATCTTCATCCGACGAGACAAGTTTATTGATAGAATCACTGAAGATAGGGCCTATAGTTTTACGTTCTGACTTGATTTTTAAATAATTTGCCAACATTTTTCCCGCTTTATTTTGGCCACCATGAAATTTGGATTTGATTTTAATAAGGGTGTTACAAGCTTCATTGGTGATAATTTTATTTAGGTCCGTTTTAGCTTGGATTAAGTCCTGAAGTGCAGAGGGGGATTTGGAGGAGAAGTAAAAATGTTCAAGCCTTTTCATTTTCTGAAGTTGGTCCTCATATTTCCTCCTGTTTAGTTTCTTTTTCCTAAAGACATAAGAGATAGTAAAGGCCCTGAGTGCAGCATTAAAAGCATCCCAATTGTTAGGGACAGAGGTGTCCAAAGGGTCATTAAGGTTAAAAAATTCAGTAAAAAAACCCTCGATTTCTTTCATAAAAACAGTATCAGATAAGAGAAATGAATTACATTTCCAACAACTAAATTTAGAGGAGATAAGGGAGAGGTCTAGGGAAGTAAAGCCAGAATTTTAGCAGATATCAATATGGAACCAATCACAGAATTCTGAATAGTGGGAAGTAGGGATTTACTGACCATATTGTAATCAATTCTTGAGCGGGTATGGTGTACATTAGAAAAAAAGTATATTCGAGCAAGTCAGGATTGCACATCTTCCATGAATCAAATAAAGGACGAGAGGCAATGGCAGATTGAAAACTCTTATGAGATTTATCAGGCTGAAACTTACTGGAGGATAATCTATCTGAAAAAGGGTCTAACCATTGGTTAAAATCACACGCAATAACAAAGTCTGGACAATCAATGGACAATATCATAACTTTAATATCTTTCCAAAATTTGGGATCTGGAGGAACGGGGCCATAAATGTTTAGTAAAACCAATGTTTTATTTTGGATAAAAACCTTAGCCAATGCCCAACGTCCTTCATCATCATTCTGGGATGAAATAATTTGAACATTTAACGCTTTATGAAATAAGATACCAACCCCCCTTTTTTACTAACAGCAGGAGAGAATTGTACTTGCCCCACCCATTGTCGCTGCCAACTTAAGAGATTCAACATCAGAACAAAGTATTTCCTGGAGAAAAACAACCTGCGAATTAAGTTTAGACAAGTGAGACAATACCTTTTGACGCTTGACAGGGTGACCGAGACCTCGTACATTCCACAATACAAAGTTACACATGGTGATAGGAGGGAAGGATGGGCGACAAATGGAGTAGACACACTTCAAGGAGGTAACTATAAAAAGGGAAACAACAAATACTCACTGACCAAGAGGAGACAACTCCCAACACATCCACAACACTGAAGTACAATGCATCTGAAGTCAAAAAGGATAACCACACCCAGAACAGATAGAGAAGGAGAGACCATTCAGTAATACAGAAACATGGGACACAAATGACAAGGCAGAAAAGCCAGATAGAGAGAGAACAGGAGATAGAAAAGAGGAAGGGGATATAGATGAAGAGGAAAAAGAAAAGAGTAAGCAGATCAAGCCATAGAGGCCTGATCGGAGAAGAGAACAGCAACCAAGACAATAGGGGCGTAGGTACACCAAAGAGGGGCACATCCCCACAGGCTGCCAATGAAAGGACATATACATAAAGAAAAACATAAAAAGATGAAAAAGCGGGATCACAGAAAAGGAGGCCGAAACTAGGAGAAAAATTCTTTAAAGACCAAAGTGGAGAAAAGAAATGCTACAATGAAGACCATAGGAAGGGAGACACTAATTAGCAGTGTCCATGTTGGAAGAAGAGACACTCTGTAGGAACGAGTGCAGCTTTGGTGGATCGTCAAAGGAGCTGGTCCGGCCATTGTGCGTTATTTTGCAGAAGCACGGATGCAGAATTCCATATTGAATGTTCAACTGTCTCATCAGAGGACGAAGATTCAAAAATTCCTTACGTCGGGCATTCGTGGCAGACGAAAGATCCTGTGAGATAAAGATGTTGTGACCGGACCATTGGAGACGCCGTTGAACCCTAGCTGCCTTCAAGACAGACATTAACTCTGTAAACTCAAGGAAAAGCATAATAATACCTCGAGGTTTGGAAGAGTTGGAATTCAAGCGACCTAAACGGTGAGCTCTCTGTATGTTAAGGGGATGAGAGGAAAGCTGGAGATCCAAAAGTTCCTGAAGGAATTTACGGATGAAAGACACCATGTCTGGACCCTCAACGTTCTTTGGAATACCATAAACGCGTAGATTGTTCCTATGGTTATGATTTTCAAGGTCCTCAGTGTGCAGTTTCAATTTGTGGATCTCTTGTTCCAACAAAGGTATTTTAACAGAGGCATCCTGGATATTGCTCACTCTTTGCTCCAAATTCAACACTTTGCCCTCCATAACAACCCAGCGCACCTCAATCTGCTTAAGCTTTTCGTTTGTGGCAGACATGAACGGTTGGAGACCACGAACCTCTTCCAAAATGGAGTCTAGGACAGGGTTAGAAGAATACTGAATGGGGAGGGTGGGTAATTCTTGGGTCTCTTCGGTTTGGTGCCAGTCTGAGACAGTTTTGGAGTAGGTGAGACGTTCGCCATTTTGCTATCAAGGTAATGTGCCAGGAAAAAAGTACAGTAATGGTAGATACTCAGTGATTTATACTGCACGAACACCACTGGAACCTATACTGCTTGAGTAGTCTTCACATCCGCGGAGAGACTAATACAGCAATAGGACCACAAGACCCCAGCACAAGAAGTAGTGAGAAATGATGTAACTCCACACAAAAAAACACTTGAATGAATGTGAGAGCACGGGGTCGAGATATTCAGATTATTCGTCACAACATCTGTCGAAGAGGGACTAAAGAACCTTCAAGAGAGTCTCCTCCATAAGTCAAAACAATTTAAATGCACAACTTTGTAGTAAAATCCACATTTATCTTCATTGAAAAAGCATTGACAGGCTCAGAGCAAACAGTCTCGTCAGGTAAAGCATATCTAAAATGGCGGCCGTGTTACTTCACATAGAGTCAGAGAGAGCTGCTTAAAACTTAATATCATCTTGAAACTAGCAGACAACAGCATTTGTTATGGCACAAGAGGAAATATCAGCATCGCTAGCAGTCTATGAAGCAGTAGAGGCTGGAAGACGAAGCGGTAAAGCGCAAGGCAGGCTGAATGAGAGACGCGGGTACGGCGGCTCAAAATGGCGGCCACCTGCGTCTCCAGAGACAAAGAAATTACCGCTATCAATAAAAGGCGATGTACGGCATGGAATCAGCCACCGATAGTCTCAACATAATCCTCACACCTTCCGACGACGCTGTAGAGTAGACGGCCGCTCAGAAATGCGGGGAGAAAGGTTTTCAAGGCATCCGCGGGTCCGGTCCACCACGGAGCTCACAGGGATTCCGTCCTCGCTCTCCGGCGTGGAAGCCATGCCCCCAGTATTCACAGCCTTAAGCAATGAAATGACATTCCCTAAGGACAGCCATCAGTATGAACTGGCTTGATCCAATCGATCAGTTCATTGTTTGGCTACTGATTCAGTGCCTAGTTTTTCATTCATTCTGTTTACCAGGATTTTCAGGTCATCTGGCATGATTTCGGAAATATAGGTGAACTACTGTGTTATTGATTTTCAATGAGTATAATTTTATTTCGTGATGTGCCTCACGTTAAATAGTTCAATTAAATGATGGTGCCAACGTGAAGATAGTTTAGCAATTTAATCCTGGGTAAATTGAACTGATTCCAACGTCTTTGAAATCTCTTACCATAGCATTTCAAACTAAATCAGAAAACAATCCTGCAATATACCTATAAACCACATTTCACTTTGAAAGCATCATGTAACAACATTTTAAAGGAATTTAATGACTGAAGAAGTAATAACAACATCAAATTAGACTGCAAATAACATATTGATGGATCTTCAAACTTTCTCTTGGAATTTCGGTTGGCTCTCCAGCTGCTATTAAGTTTATGTACTTCACAAATGCATAATATGCACACTGATATTTTATGCCTCCAAGAGACACTTGTCCCACGTCCCACTTTGGAATTGAAATGTCCCTAAAGAATTTCAAACTGATTGATACTGGGCATCTAGACAGACAGCTCACATTAATGGTCAATTCTACATATTGCAATATATGGTCAACCAAATGTAATTTGCTGTGTGACCTGAATCAGAATGAAGGCAAATTGTAGCAACACTCATTTTGAATTGTCTTTCGCAAATCTTGTTACTTTAATTTTGTCAATTGCCCAGTACTTGAACAATCATGTGATTTAATGGCTTGTTTGGGATGTCAATAAAAATATATATTTTTTTTACATTTTAACTCTACAATTTCTCCTTTTAAGAGACTGTAAAAAAGAGTGGGGTGGGAGACTGGAGACAAGGATGGTTTACTAGCACAGACTGCTCAAAGAGATTAATCTAACCAGATAAGTACATTAAAATTTAGGGGGAAATTGGAAACTGGCATGGGAGACTCGGAATTAGACCGCAGACTAGCAGATGTACTCTGGAGGCTGGAATTGGAGCGTGCCGGGGAAGTCTTTGGTTTGAGAGAGGAGAACTGAAGCACAGAATGTACTGCAGGACAAATGGAAGAAATATGACATAGGAAGAGCACATCACTAGGGGTCTAAATACTGAGGGCTGAGGATTGAATATTGACTGTCTGGGCTGCGGCTGTTTAAGTAGGTACTCTTCGTTTAGGGGTGTCAAAGTTATGTTTAGGAATAGCAATATCATGAAATTGACATAAATACCAGACACTCGACTCTAGCAAGGTGAGTTTTTTATATTCAGTAAAGCATTGTGACAAAAGAGGTATAGTGATGGAGAAAGGAGTGAAATAAAACTCTAGAAAACAAAACATTCCTCTGATATTTGTAGTTGAATTGTTAACTAGGGCGTAAGAAATCCAGTTCAAGGGGTTCCATGCCAACAGAAGTGCTGAGGTGCATGGTCCTCTTTACTGCATAGCCTCAATCTGGGACCAAATACCCACCTTACACGTGACTCTCAGGATAGTGAGAAAGAGCAGTCAAGGGTTGACTGAAGGATGTGATGGGGACTAGAACCTCAGACCTCAGCAACAGACAACAATAACTCTAAATAAATCAAAATCCAGCCATTATTTTACTTTAAAAAGAAAATGCACATATAGCCAAATACTATGTACAACCAGCCGCGGAACGTGCAGGTAAAAGCAGTGGGACGGTGGGGGTGGTGGGGCTGGGTGGGGGTGGATTTCGACAAACGACAACGATGATAAATACATTATTTATTTATTTTCCCTCATAGTCGTATGTCGAATCCTGCCCCAACCCACCTCACCGCACGGGCCACGGCTGTGTACTACATTGCTAATAAATACCCTATTGTAGTGGGATTCATAATTTAGAACTCTTCATGAAGGCAGCTCAAGTGGTTTTACTTTGTTTGTCCTAACTTGGCAGGGTATGCCCAGACTTGGGCCGCTTGCTCACTTTGCCACTGGATTCAAGCTAGCCTGGCTAATGACTGCTGATTTGGCAGAAACTGGTCCCAGGATGCTTGTTTCCGGTCCAGGGAAGACATGGCCTGGCAGTTCCGGCTGGACTGTTCCCATGAGGCACAGGGTGAGACTGATTTGCATATGGCCATGTCTGAACTGGGATGGCGAAGTGAGCTAAAGAAGGATGATGATTTAAACCCAGATCAGTTGACTGGGGATTAGTGCTTGCAATGTTCAACACTACGTCCATCATCCCCTTTGGTTTAACTTAAAATAAAGGCCTACTTTCTTTGAAAATGCATAATAAAGCAATATTCACAGAGTCCCAAATTATTAGCATTTATTTGTCTCAGTGGATACTAGCATGGCCTCGGTTTTGCAGGGTTTAATTTCATGCAATTGGCTGACATCCTCCAGTGGATATTTGTTAATGAGCATGCAAGGGTGGCAATGTTATCTAAGGATGGGACGCAGAGTTGGAAAGCTGAAATTTCGGTGGGTGTCATATGCATATATGTAAAAGGCGGTTGCAAAAGAGCACAGCAATTTTTCTAAAGAAAGCAATAGATGCATTGAATAATGGTGATAATATGTAACCTTGAAGGGACACTAAAACTAAGTGGCATATTTGCAATGAAGTAATGGAGTGCTGTGTTATTCTTCCTGGCTTAACGCTGCACTCCTCCACATCAGAAATGCAGGGCTGCACCATATTTACAACAATATGATGCAGCCCTGAGTTTCCTTCTGTGCTGGTGCTAAACTTAGCAGCCTAGCGCCAACTCAGGCACCCTTGCACCATAGGGAAAGAGTGTCTGCATTGAGGGGAGGATTATGTGGGGGATATTTACAACAGAATGGGGAAGCAAGGCCTTAAGCAAACATTGCTAACCCCACGCTTCCCCATTCTGAAAACACAGGGATGCGCCGTATTCACCCCTGTGTTTTCCCAAGTGCTGGCGCTGAGTTTAGCTGGTTAGTGCCAACTCAGACACCCTTGCAACATAGTCCAAGGGTGTCTGCGTTGGGAGAAATGATTGTTTATGTGCAGGAAGGTCTTCCTTCCTGTATATAAACAATCATTCATGGCTTTTTGAAACTTATATGTGTGCTGCTTAATGCAGAACACATAGAAGTTGCAAAACATATTTTTTTATTGTTTTTGTGCAGGAAGGGTCACCTTCCTGCACATTCACAATCAATGGCATTTTGCTGTTTCTATTTGTGCTGTATAAGGCAGCAAACATGGAAGCAGCAAAAATGAGGAGAAAGAAATCATTTCTCCTCATTGCGCCAGGATAAGACCTTTTGGCGCAGCCTCCTATTTACACCACCATTGTAAATAGGGGACAGAGTCAAAATCAAAGAGTGTTTCGGTGGAACGCCCACCGCAACACCCATTTGCCCTCCTCTTTCACGCTAAATATAGCATGAAAGGGTGCCTTATTTACAAGGCAGCGTTAAGCCACGTTAACGTTAGGGCACGGTAAGTGGCTTAACGCTGCCTTGTAAATAAGGTGAGGCCCCTATCGCCATCACAAAGTCACTGAAAGTGATGTTGTGGTGGCGATAGGGGCATGTAAATATGCCCAGAAGAGTCCATGCACTTGTTAGTAAGGAGAAACAGAAATAATCTGCCAATAAAGATCCTTGCCAACAATTCCTATATCTGCCATCCTTGACACCACAATAGCATGATCTATGGTATCGAAGAATATGGGGAAAAATCACAGTTGGCTGAGAGTACAAAAAGGTATGTGTTCCTCTCTAGTCGAAAATCAGCCTAAAAGGCATTTAGAATACAGTTTGCTTCCACAAATTCTAATAATTGGGATACAAAAAAATTCTTAAGATTATTGTCAAGAAAAGGAACCAAACAGGAAGGATGATAATTACTTGATATTTTGGGGCCTAAAGAAGATTATTTAAAAGAGGATCACGTTAGCCGTTTTCGAATTTTAGGTACTAGTCCCGACTGTAGAGAACAATTGTATAGGTGTAAAAACATGTTTGGACTAGTTAACAGTAACCTTTTTAACCAACTTAGTGACAAATATCATCAGTTGAGTCAAAATGATGAATGGTTTTTTAATAGAGTAGCTGCCGATCTGTGATAGGAGCAGTGTTAATTTTGAGCTGGTGGTTACCGGAGGTCGGCATCCCCACTTAATTGTCAACACGGGTACTTATGATAGTCTGAAACATGGTGGCACTGTTTGTCTTATTCAGAGATGAGCTCTTCAAAAGTTGTTTATTAACTCCACATACATTAAAAATGACTAATACCTGCCACTAAAGACATTCTAAAAGCTCTGAGGGACTGAATTAATCAGAATTTTCATACTTGTGGTAGTGGGATTGTTAGTAGTTGTGTTGTAACTGTATTTGGTAATGCTGACTGAGGTAATGTGCAAGCATAAATGGCCTCCTGATGAGGGCCCTGGCGCTTACTGTATTGCAAATTAATTACTGAATAATAGAAGGTGATCAAGCGTACAAGTCTGTTTCACCTTCAGCTGTATTTGGGAAAGACAAATCAGCTCTTTTATATTTTCTTTCTCAATCTCAAATCAGACTTTACAAATCCTATTTTCAAAAAATCCTGCCAGCTTTTCACAAAGTTCAGCAGATGGCCTGATTGTACAAATACCCATTGCAGGAGATTGCAGTTCAATTAAAACCCTGAAATGTTATTTAGATAGGTTTCGGGGCTATTAATATATGCTCAATAATATAGCATTCCATATCTTTAATCTGGCAAAAATCGATCTAATGAGTGTATTCAGCTTTAAGAGGTGGAAAATAGGACTAAAGTGACACAAAAAGCACTATACGCTACTTTTTTGCGAATTGGAGTTGGTTAGTAGGCGGGTGTTCCCATGCTACCACCTGTGGGTTTTGACCTGTGGGTATGTGCTATAAAAGATAGACAGAGCTTTGCACCAAAAGCGTATGCCTCCTCAAGGCAGGCATGATATTTTCTATTCTTTTCTTTCTTTTCTCAAATTTTTTCCAACTTTTCATTTGTGCTGTACTGTAAAGCCCACAAACTTGTTTTAAATTGTGTGTATGCATATTGTTTACTACTGAAAGGGTTTTGTTCCAGTAAAAACCTATGCTTAACATCAAGCACATACCCTCACGCAATAGTCTAAGGGTGTTTGGCTGGCACAATTCAGTTTGAAGTATGAATTGTGTTGCATGAAAATTTAGTACATTTGGCCCGAAACACCTTGCTTGCAATCTCATCTATATGCTGGGCTAGCTAAATTGGTTAGATACAAGCCTTCTCTGAAGCCATGATGCACATTGATAGCAGGGATTTGATAAGTTTCCCCTTATTCTTCAGTTCCATGACTGGGCTTATACACACAGACAAGGAGTTCCCCTTGCACCTTGCAGGCATTGTAGTTTCATTGAAGATGGCTAGGTTAGTGATATAGCACCCTTTACAAGCTGCGAAAAAATGTAATTGCCTATGCCAACTGAGCTACTTCTTTCTTAAGCAAGTCCTTCACCTCTTTCATGAGGTGGAAATCATGATAACATGTACTTAGATACAGTTGGGTGAATTGAAGAAGTTTTGGAAAGGTTATAAACATTAAATCATGTTACATAAACAGGCACACACTGTATTTTGGGATGCAGATTTTGCATGCAGAAGTATGTACAATAAAATGTCATTGATCGATGGGTTGTCAGATCTTTTTCTAGGTGTAAATGCAGTTGCTCAATTATATATTTATTTAATTATTTAAACAGACCTTATATCACTGTGTTCTGTGTCTTGTATTAGAATAAAGCTGGCTTTTCCTTGTCGTTAATCAATGGGATTCAGATTTTATCACAAGGTATAGCACATTTCCACCTAGCTCTGTCATCAAAACACATTGGGGCTTGTTCACAAACTGCATTTTGTAGCATGTTAGTAATACTACAATAGTTCTACTAACTTCTACAAAATGCTATTCACATAGCTATGTGTGTAGTTCATTGCCTCAATCTTTTTGTTCGAAGATCTATGCCCTGACTGTGGAGATCTCCAAGCACATACTCCTACATTTTAGTAGTAACTATGGGAGGAACAGTAGGGAGTGGCTGGAAATTGGGAATATTTACTACTAACTCGGAGGTGTTAAGGGAGGACTAAGGAGTGTTTAAGAGAGAGTTAGAGAGGAGTTATGGGATTGGCATGCACTTACCTACAAAAGAGCAAGCTCATTACTATTCACCAATTGCCCTTCAAAATTTACTACTGAGAAAAATGACCCCAAACAGTAATAAATAAACTCAATTTAAAATATTTTAACGGTTTTTAGTTTAAATATCAAATAATTAAATTTTTTATAAAAAATCGTTACTATTGGTCTACATTTTTATATTGTTCAACATTGAAAATAAATATTTAAAATTAACATAAATATTTCACAGAAATATATATATATATATATATATATATATATATGTGTTTTTTTTAAATTTAGTTTATTATCCTTTTGAAACTTTTCCTTATTTTTTGCCATAGAGAGATCTCTGTACAGATTTCAGAGGTCTGCATCAAGGGTGCAGAACAGCAAATACTGTAAAGTCACTACTAGTAGTAACTTGATGGTTGTATTTGATGTTTTAATTTACTCCCGCCTCTATTTCAGGTGGTGAGAACATGCACGTCTACACTTTCAAATAACTTTACAATTTTACATGGTGAATAGTAAAGAGTAGCAGAGTTATTCAAATGTATAAGAGTACATTTACATGTAGTAACATTTTCATTCCTTTCACTTGAGAAACAAATGTTTTCTGGGTTTTCCTTTTTCTCCCTGGATTGCTTCCATTGAATCAACTGTATTGTTACACTTGAAATTAAATTTGTGTCATAGAAATGGCCAGGACTGGAATCACGGTTATTTGAAGACAATGAGGTAGATGAGCACATTTTATGAATATTTCTTTTGTACAGCAGACCCATGAACCCTAAGGCTGTTTCCCAGCTGATGTGTTTAGAATAAGAAAAATAAAATGTCATGTTTCCTGTGTCAGCTGCTTTAAAATTGCCCTCACCTGTTCAATTTGTTACAATAAATGTCTATTAATCAGTAGTATATTGGTTATTTTGCAAATGGTTTCATATATTGAATTGCATTTCTTGGTGTAACAGCAAATGACAGTTTGATGAATAGACCTTTTGAACAAATGATCAGTGTGCGTTTATAAATGTGCATATGCAGTCATTGTGAAAATGTTGGTCATGTTCAGCGTGCGTAATGTGATGGAAAATGCACTCACCCGCTTATCTGTGCATATCCTTTAAGGTATGCTCTGATTACTTATTTAGCAAATATACTAACTGCTACATAACCCTTGCTGTCAACAAACTTTGCCATTACTATTGTTGTTTTAACACTTCAAGTTCACTTTCAAATCTGGTTAAAGAAAATTGTTTTACCAACATAACTTTCATTTACTTTCATAGTCAATAATACAATTATTAGATAATATGTCAAAGAAAGGTATTTAATTATACATAGAAACATACATTGATGATAAAATAGTTCAAGAAAAGAGGGACCAATAAACTTCTGGAAATCAGTACAATTTTACAACTATGAAATGCAATGCTATTAACTTTTGTAATCAAGGGCACAGAGTAGTGAGCCCTATTCACAAGCCACTATAGGCAAATTGAATACTGACTAGTTTACAAACAGGACTTAATTCTGCAATATGACTATTGTTCTTATCAACCGCTTAGCCAAATACATATTTGCAGAAGGTCGCAAAACCTCTTGCCTCATTAGCATTAAGGAGGCATTTCGAAATTCCCCCTGCATGTCTGTGAATGCAGTAAGGAAGGTTTGTGTGAGACAACAAATCTGCATACCTGTGTGTGCATTCCCTGGATGTTACCAGTTTTTAATCCTCATGTCACTTAAAGGAATAGATAATGCTTTAAAGAAAGCTGACTTCCAGGCTAGTCCTTGAGGAGGAGAATCCCTTTACTTGATGCCTCCCTCCACAATGCTTTGTGAATCAGTTACCACCCCACTCGTGTGTGTTGGTTACTGATTCATGGTTTACAATGTTGTCGAGATTTCCAACCATTGACGAATTGCATTCCAAATAATTCCACTTGTAATTGCACTTTAGAATGGGTCATAAAAGCCTTTTTGAAATTCACCAACAGTTTGCAAATTTGCAAAATGTATTTGTACAGTGCGCAAAGGCGTTCTGACAGCATTGACCTTCTGGTTTTGTAAATCAAAGGCTTTGTTACAATAAAACATCTGTGCTCATCTGGCCTCAAACTTTGAAATGATGATTCATTTGGTTTCAATTAAATGTCGGAGGGCCAAGTGCTTCTTTCAACTGAACTTGCATGATCAAAGAGTGCATTTAAAATTCGATATGATTCATGATTCTCATACACAAATGGTTCTATTTGAATGCACTGTTCATGCATTATGTACACAAATGGCATTGTCTATCATTGAAATATCGGTTTGTGGTAATTTCTGTAGTGGAATAGATTAAGATAATACACTGCTCATGAAAGTGCGCGTGGTCTCCAAAAATCTATGCAAATCCTACTGCACTGTGACAGGGATGTATTTTGAATGTATAACTCACTAGGGTGGGTTAGCCTTGCTTTCATGAATCTTGTTTTTGCCTCCAAGATTGTTGCATGGACCAAAGTATATTTCACATCTACACCCAGCTAAATTGGTATGTTCAATACATCTAATAAGATATTTTTGGGGGTCCTCACCCACAGGTACCATCTGTGGCCTGCTTCATCATCGACCCACGTTCCACTTATCTAGTGTCAGTGTCTCCCATGCTAATGTGAGACAAAACATTGACATATGGAAAATACATTTGAATTTGATCAATGACATTTACTTATTTCTTTATACCAGTACAGACCATTGGGCCATGCAACAATGTTGTGGCCAAAAACAAGATTCATGAAAGCAAGTGTAACCCTCCCTAGGGAGTTATACTAAAACAAATCTGGGAGGCAGAGGGTACTTACCCAGTCATATGCTTCTCACTCCTCCAAGTGTTGACATGTTGACAGACATGTTGACATATATTATGAATGGCCATTTGATTTTTAATATATGTCATTGTTCTTTATCAACAGCTTGTTATGCCTGAAATACAATGAGTTTAATTACATTAAGTTGAGCCGGTCATTCATCACATATTTTTGAGAATTGGGTATTTCTATCATCTTTTATAAATAGAAGTGTCTATTTCCCAACTGCAAGCATTATAGAACAAAATCTCTGCTATTCACCCAGCGGGCAGCAAAATAATGCATAATCTCTTCTGTTTAGACGGCCATAGACTGAACAGTAGACATGGTGTAAAATTTGACTAGCAGTCAATTCAATTTAATTCATGAAGCTTTATTAGGTACATATAAAATGACCATAAAAGCACAAAAGGGGAAATCATACATAAAATAAAAAATACATCAGATTACAGGGCAAAGAACGACCAAGATATTAAAAACATGATTCGTTAAAAACACATACTTTTCCTAATATTAATACACTGAGTTAAAAACGTTGCAGTATAAAATCAGATATCGACAGATTGTAAGTTAAAAATTAAACTCATTGCCTGATTAACTGTACGTACGCCATGTTTGACAAACATAGGTTTCAGATAGGCAGTACCGAAATTCATGTACAGTTTGCAAAACAGTAAAAAGTGCAAAATGTTCTGTTTAGATACACCATCACACAAACATGACCCTAGTGGATGTCTCTTAAGATTCGGCTGAGCCACTAAATGATGTGCTATTCCAAACCTCAGTCTGGTCAGCACAAACTTGTGAGATGGCCTAGTCACCCATACCAAATAATCGGGAAAACCTCCAACGGTGATATAACTGTTGTAAAACATAACAGTAGATAAAGATCCATAGGCTAAGGCCTGCTTCCTTTCAGTATAAGCCATGAATTTAATTTTCAGCGCTATTTTGGGTATCTGGGATGCTGCACTGGGATCGATCAAGACATTTAGATTAAATATCTCGTAAAAACAAACGACAACATATTTTTACCAGGGTATATTTAGATGTTTATCCAGCGAGATACAATCCTCAATAATTGATCTGTTAAAAGTTTTATCCTCCTGAAGCCAAATAGACCACCAGACCATAAGTGGCCTCAGGGATAACAGGTCTGTTAGAAGATTGATATCCACTTCCCGGTGGATTAACTCAGTAGGGGCGGAGGTTGGTAAAGACAGGAGCTTTTTTAAAAAAGAATTTTCCTCCTGCTGCAAATGATGGTCTCTTCTGTGAACCCACACACCTGCCCCGTAGAGTGCAATTGAAATACATCTAGCTTGGTAAATCTTAAGCATATCCCTGGTGCGTCGGTCCCCCACCTTAGCAGCAAATTTGAAGACACCATGGGCACTTTTAGCCATTTTAATACGGATATTACTAAAGTCATTGGACCATTTTCTATCTTTAGAGAAGGTTATACCAAGGTAGCCAAATTTATCTACTTGTTGCACCTTTTCTTGATCAATAAAAAAGGCATTTAAAAATGTGCTTCTAGCCCCACACGTCATAGTGTGCATTTTCCCCTTGTTAATAATCAGTTTTCTGTTTTTAATAAAGACAGAAAATCTATCGAGCAGACGCTGTAATCCCAAAGGGGTTCTGGAGAGCAAAACAGCGTCGTCAGCATATAGAACACTGGGAAGGGTACACCTTTGATCTGGGGGGCATCCGCTTTAACATTTTTTTAAATTGCATTGATACCGTTAATAAATAAGATAAAAAGTAGGGGGGGGCAATACACATCCCTGACTAATCCCTCTTTAGACATTAAATTTTGGGGTGCATTCACCCTTAATGCCGTAACGCACAGACGTTTGTAGTTTCCCGTACAGCCTTGCGAGGAAAAAGATAATACCCTGCTCCTAGCTGTAACAGGGTTGGCCACAGAATAGAGTGGTCAACCATGTCAAAAGCACTACTTAAGTCTGCAAAGCAAAGGTACAGAGATCCTTGTTTTGCTTCAGTGTATTTCCCGATCAGTAAATCAAGGTTAATACACTGGTCGAGTGTTCCCCGGCCCTTTCTAAATCCATACTGGCTGTCGGCAAGAATACCCTCTTGCTCGACCCATTCCTCTAGCCTAACCAGCATGACTCTACTCATGATCTTAACTGAGGAGTCAAGAAGGGAAATGGGGCAGTAGTTTTTCACATCAGATCGGCTTCCCTTTTTGTGTATTGGGATGATAATAGATTCCCCCCATGATTTGGGTGCCTCGGTACATATTGCAGCGTTAAAAATGATAGCCAAGAGAGGGCTCCACATCTCAGGGGCTGCTTTATAAACATCAACGGGCACCCCATCAGGGCCCTGGGCTTTCCCCCCCTTACTACCAGTCAGATAAATAATTTGAGGATGGTCTTTATTTAGCCAGCGTTAAATAAAAAATAGACTCCTGGCAATGGTAATGTATTGGCCTACTTGTAATGGGGATGCAACATGTGTGCAGCATTTGAAAGTAAGTGCATTTGCAAGTGTAGACTAATGTGTCAAAAGGTAAGTGCATGAATTTAGCTGAGCTGTTTACAGATGAAAAAACAAAATCTATTTTGAATAAAAACATCAGCAGAGAATACTGATTATGGTTTTAAAATACGTTACATATCTGTTTTATTCACTCATGACATTT
The DNA here is from genome assembly GCF_964263255.1 of Lissotriton vulgaris. NCBI lineage: Eukaryota > Metazoa > Chordata > Amphibia > Caudata > Salamandridae > Lissotriton > Lissotriton vulgaris. The sequence goes on from NC_141696.1 coordinate 895,396,966, forward strand.
CATTGTTTTTTGATATTTTCATAATGCTCCTTTTGATGGTTTTTGAGGGCTGGGCTCTTTTTGGGCTTCCTATGGAAGGCATTGTGTAAGTGTAGGCTTTTGTTTAAGGGGGTTGTACTTGGTTAGTATTTCAAATCTGGCAACAGAGCAGCAGTCAACAAACAGCAGCGAATAGGGAAGGATACACACTGTAAGTAGTTGGTGCTTGGGGGCCCAGTGCTTAGGGCACGTGCAGGAGGTTAATTGAGTGACACACTGTAATGGGGCTGCTTTGGAATATGGAAGTAAAACCAGTCGACAGGTAAGTATACATCTGGATAATTCACAGAAGAAGTTCAGTCTGCTGCGTGTGAATTAACACACTTGTTCATACTATTCACCCAGCAGAGTAGATTAAGGCACTTATGCTTATTGGTCACATATCCCATCCAGTCACACCGATATTTTAGTCACCTGCACAATGCATCTTGGGAAAGGTATTTTAATTGTTAACATATTAAGCAGTGTTTTGAATGGGAAAGGTCCTTTCTCTACTGGGCCCACATGTCTATGTACTTGCCAGTGCTGTTGCAGCAAAAGAAATCTGGGAGTAAAAAATAAATCTGTGTGACAAGCTTGGAGGCTGTACCTGACAAAAACCATTGTAGTGGAGGCGCTGGGGAAGGAAGCAGTGGGAAAAGGAGGATGAAAAGTAAGAGAATAAGGGCAAAGAGGTGGACCACTAGCAAGGCTAGGACGCCCACAACAACGAGAAGAAATTGAATCAATGAGGACCAGGGTTACCAATGCCATAGGGGACCAGTAACAAATAGCGATGAAGAACAGGACAATGAAAAACCGGGCCAGGATGAGAAGGATCAGAAGGGCCAGGAGAATGTTGAACAGGGAGATCTGAAACCAGTGGACCAGGGCCCAAAGAAACAGAAGGACCAGAAGTAGAAGGAACAGAAGGTCCTAGACCATAACAACAAGAAGGGACATGAGGGCTTGTGCCACCAACCAGGACAACAGGGATGAGGGCAACCAGGGCAAGGAGTAGCCTATCCAAGTAGACAAACCAAAGAGAACCAGTAGCAATAGACTAAAGGAGAGAAGGACCAGTGGCATGAGGGCCAAGACCACATACATCAGATCAAGGAGGACTAGGGGCCAGAAGCAAAAGGACCAGGAAGACAAAAAACAGAAAGGACCTGGGGACCCTACATTAGAATAACCAGTGGGTTAAAAAGGACAAGAAAGTCCAGGTACAGTGGAACCCAGATCAAAAAGTCCAACAGTGTCAGGCTCATGGGGATCCTAAATAAGGTTGAGAAGAACAACATGAAGCACGGTGACCCACAACATAGAATCTAAAATGACCAGTGCCAGAGGGATGAGGAAGACCAGACTCAATTGAACAATTACTATTTATTATTAATTATTATTCGGATGTTTTAGAGGACAATTAATTTTTTCCTTTGGCAATTGAATCTTTGATTAAATCTTTGATATGATTTGTACCCTTTGAATTTTTAACATTTTCATATATAAAATAATCTTTTGATACAAAGATTTCCAGTGTTGCTATTTTCTCATTTGATTGTTTGCTCCATGTCTCATAAATAAGTTTGTCTGAGATACATCTTGTACAGATCCCAATGTGGTTTAGTCAGATAAATTGATTTTTTGTAATTTTTCAATCTGACCTCTGGAAATTGTTCATTTGTATAAAACTAATTCCATTGCTGTTATTTTCCAAATTTACATTTGTATTACAAAATCAGGCACAGCAGCAAAGAGGTTCTCGGGAGGTGCACTGACAGTGCGCCATCAAAAAGGTGGCACTGTCAGTGCGCCCCCTGATAGCAGCCCTCTGAGGGGGGGGAGGAGGTCCCATGGAAATTCCCCCTTCAAAGTGCAGACGGGTTGCCACTTGGACTGTGAACACACAGGGTGGCTTCAAAGCAGCTGCTCCATTTTTCACATGAATGCGTTAGTCCTAGGGCAGCATCAGTTTGTGGCTGCTCTGGGGGCAGCGCATTCATTATAATACGGCGCATTTTCCTTCATTGCAAAGGATGCAACTTTTAAAAGGTGCACCCAGTGCAATGAAGGCAAGTGTGCTGCATGTATAATATGACCCCAAGGTGGACTAGTAGGAGTAGGAAGGGGCAGGGGGACTGGAAACTAGGGGGGCTAGCCTAACCAAGGCCACTGGAACTAGCATTAGAAGAACCGATACATGAGAGTCAAACAAAGGAGTACCCGAATTAAGACTAAGACTCCACTGACCAAAGTGACCAGGATCAGAAGGATTATGAACTGAAAATGACTGGATTAGATAAAGCAGGGGAGTCGGACCAGGAGGACTGATGGACGAGAAGTTGGGTGAGGAGAATGAAAAGGTCTAGGACCCAGAGCCTGTTAAACAGGAGACCCAAGAATCAAACGACTAACGGCAGGAGTACATGGGGATGACAACCAGTCAAACCAGGACTAGGAAGTACAGGGCCAGGAATTTCATAGACTAGCATGAACTGGAGGTCAATGAACATCAGAACTAGGAAAGGCTAGGATGATCTATGACAGGACATGTTATTACAGAGCCACGTGGTCAAGGATCAGGAGGACGAGGGCCAGGAAGATCCGGACCATATTGAAGAAGACTAAGAGCAGGACCTGAAGAGCAATGGCCAGTATGTCCAGGTTACTAGGATAGGCAGGACAGGGATTAGAAAGTCTGAGGGGGCAGTACCAAGGGCACCCAGAAGACCAGGGCAAGAGCACTAGGTAAACCAAAATGATCATGATCAGGTGAATCGAAAACAGGGCTAAGAGTTTCATGAAGTTCAGGACCTAAGGGACTATGGCTCGTACTATCAAGTGAGGCAAGCAAGCATTACAAGTAGCAGGACCAGTATGAGGAGGATCTGAGGTAAGAAGGCCAACCAGCATTGGGCAGACCAGGTGAAATGGACTGTGGTGGGCAGGAGGATCAGTATCAAAATGTTCAGACTCAGGAGGACCTGAACGTGGAGAACCTGGATTAAAAGGACCTGGATCAATGGCTGCAGTACCAGTTGGACTAAATGGATAAAGAACAGATCCAAGAGAACAAGGACAACCCAAACAAGGAGGACAAAGACGAAGAGTGTCAGGACATGAGAAGCAAGATGGACGAAGACCTGCGGTACCAGGGCTAGAAGGCTAATGGTGAGGAGAACCAGGGTAAGGTGCCTAGGACCAAGTAGGAAAAAAATAAACAAGACCAGATTGTCCAAGACTGGAAGAAACAAGGAGGGCCATGGTGGCTAAATGTTTGTGAGAACAATAGGACAAGAAGGAATTGGAATGGGAGTGCAAGACTAAGAGAGTAGGTTGGTTAAGTCAAGAGAACTATTTCCAAGAGAACGCAAACTGTAAGTAAAAGGACCAAGAGGATCACGGGCAAAGGGCAAAAAAATCACGAGACAAGGACTATGAAAAACATGAATAGCATGACTTTGGTCAGAAGTTCCAGATACCTGAGACCATGGACACAGGCAGACAGAGTCAGAAGGAGATGTTCAAAGGGACCAGGAAATAAAAGACTGAAGGGGTCGGGAAAACAGGGCAAAGATCATCAGGACCTTGAGTACCAGGACCAAAGGGGCAGTGTGACAAGGTAAAGGAGGATTAGGATAAGAATGATCACAGCCTGTAGGTCCAGGACACAGCACTAGGAACAGGATGGCCAGTCCCAGGAGAACCAGATTAAGGAGGACCATGATGAGTTTGTGTAGCAGCACAAGGACAAGCACCAGGAAGACCAGTGCCAAGAGGATCAGGACCAGATCGAGAAAGTCCAGGAAGTCAAGAGCCAGGCCTATAGGACCAGGGCCAGCATAAGGAAGGAAGAGGAGGGGGCCAGTACCAAGACTACCAGGAGGACCAGAATCAGGAGGACCAGAACCAGGGCTAGAAAGTTTAGAAGGATCAGCAACAATAGGAACAGGAACAGGCCTAGGATTGCCAGCCAGACCATCCCCATAGAACCAGGGCCAGAGTTCTAAGTTGAACTGAATGACCAAAACAGGGTCATTCAGGAACAGGGTGAGGGAAGATCGGGAAGACCAGAACAGCCAGATCCAGTAAAACAGGGGGCCTATACCTGGATCTCTAGGAGCCTATACCTCAGGTATAGGCTCAGGGGGCCTACACCTGGATCTCTAGGAGCACCTGGACCAAAATGACAAGGCTCAGAAAGACCCCAAAAAAGCGGAACCAGAACCAAGAAGGCCCAGAACATTGAGTCTAGTGACAGAAGAAACATGAGGACAAGGCACAGGGCCAGGGGGACAAGAATGATCCAAAGCCGTAAGACAGGACTAAGAGGCCAAGGCCTAAGTGGTCCAGGGTACAAGAGGCCAGATATGTCAAAGGGATCAGCAGGACCAATAACTCATGTACAGGGAATCAGATGAGCAGAGTGAGAAGGATAAAAAGGAACAGGTAAAATGCACAATGGTCGAGAGGATGAGAAAGGAAAAGAAGGAGCTAGAAGAAGGTGGCCTTAAAAGACTAGGATGGCCAAATTAATCAGAACCAAGAGGATTAGGCATGCAAAGACGCAAACAAGGTGGGACCAGATACAAAGGATCAAGTCTAGTGGGCACAAAACCAAGAAGAGAACACAGACTATGAGGACCAGTAATTGGTAGATCATAGCTAGGCAAACCAGGCAGAGCTTGAGGAAGGATAAGACAACAGGACCTGAAGAATGAAGAGGAGATGGCCAGGCAACAAGAGGCAACAAGACAAGCCCAGGGTAATGAGGCCAGTGGGACCAAAAATCATGGGGAAAAGAAAGCTCTATTCATAGAGGCCTAAATTATCAGTACCTGACATACAAGGAAAAACAGGAAAAGCAGGACAAGGATGAGGAGGAAAAGAAGTACTAGGACATGGGAGGCCAGAATGAGAGGAGCCATGATGACCAAGTTGGGCGGCTAAGAAAGCCTAATAACAGGATGGCTGAACAAGGAGGATCAGAATAAAGTGGACAAGTTAGTACTAGATGACAACTTGCAGGAGGACCAGGTATCATGACATGTTGAAGGAGGACCTGGAGAACTAGTCAGGTCGGGTATGGGGGACTGGGGCCATTAAGACCTGGAATCAGATGGGGAGTATTATGTGGACCTGAAGGGTCAGAATAATCAGGACCAGGAACAGGGCTAGGATGACCAGAGAGGTAAGAACCAAGCAAACAGGATCCAAGGTGCCAAGTGGAGCAGCAGGGCTAGGAACTTGGGCATTAGGACCAGGCTGCTGAGGATCAGGGGAATTAGAACAACTAGAGCCCTGAGGACCACTGAGACCAGACCAGGACAAATATGACCAGGTCGAGCCCAAGAGGACCTAATAGGATGGATTAGGATCAGTCGGGGCAGCACCAGGTAGACCACAAGGACCAGTCAAAGGGAATCAGGATGACTCATACCAGGAGGACTGGGATTTCCAGCCCTAGGAGCATGAGGAAAACGGTGCTAGGTGTAAAAGGACTACCAGGATCAGGATGAGGATCAGAGGCCCAGGAAAGGCCAATACAAGGATGAGCCAGGGGCAGTGTTAGGAAAACAAGGGTCAGGAAGGACTACAACCAGGAATCCCAGATTCAGGAAACCAGTAGCAGGGTGACCAGTACTAGTTCACCCATGGCCAGGATAAGGATTAGGAGAACCAAAACAACCCAGACAAAGAGGACTTGGAACACGACTGAGAGGAGGTCTAATGTCTAAGGCAAAGACGGATCTGGAAGTGAAGGGAGAAGATAAGGAGCAGGAGGACAACTATGTGAGTCTAGTCCACATGTGATAGGATATCCCTTTCATAAATGGTTCTTATTCATTCTTCTTCAATTGCCAACTCCTTGAAACCCTCACATCTTCAGCCCCAGCATAGAACTGGTAAGTATTTGCTAAACAACAATAGCATGCAAACCGAATAAAACGCCGGGACTGTTACACACTGACTTCTAAGTGTAGAAGATGTGGTCTGATGCTGGCATAGTCGTCTGATGGTGGATCTGAGAACATAGGGACTGAAATTTGACAGAGAAGTTGAAAGGTGGATGAGTGAAAATTAGAGTGGTCTGTGAAAGATGGCAGAAAGGGTTCAAGAATCTCAAATGGGTGAAGTCAATGGTTAATGACTAATAAAGGGGTCGAAGAGATATGGCAATCACCAAAGAGAATCTCAGGATCATTAGAAGGCTCTAACGAGTAGGAGAGAGTCTGATGGAGGCTCCAGATAGATCATTTCGTATGTGTGTGAACCCAGAACCTTGCACTGACATTCCTTAAGACGCCACGCAAGTCAGCAAGACAACCTGTTACATTGTGTGACAGGAAAAGAGCAGAAATGTGCAATATCTACTAAGATAGGACGAATTTCTGCTCTATTCCTATACTGTTGCACTGTGTGCTGCCTAGTGCCAACACAGGCACCCTTGCACCATAGTTAAAGGGTGCCTGCATTACAATTAGGATTGTTTTTGTACAGCAAGACACACCTTTCTTCACAAAAATAATCCTTTGAGGCATGTTCCTCTATCTATGCATGCTGCAGAATACAGTACACACAGAAAGAGGAAGATAAGAGGAGCCAAACCTATATAACACCTTCTTAAACCTCACTTTTGGGATGGCGTACCATTTTGGCTCAATCCCAGGTTTGCTCCTTTAGGGATTGCATGAAAATCTATGGGTGGATTCATGAGAATGCCCATGCTCCACCCATGGACAGTGGCCGACTGTGACTTTTTAAAGTGGTGAGACGTAAAATGATTGTCATACTGCACCGTAGGGAGCGAGCCCGAACAACCTTAGAGTGAAAAATAGTGCAAAAAGTGTTCATTTCCAAGCAAATTTGAGAAAGCAGGAAGGTTAATAAAGTAATTGTGAAAGATGTTACACCCACTGCCCACAATGTGTGAAAATATGTCCCATTATCAAACAAGCATGTACAGGTGTTTTTGGCGGGGAAGAGGGTCAACCTACCCTGCACCGATCCTACTATGGGCAGGCAGACAGGGGGTAAACAGCAGAGTCATCAAACTGCCAAATCTGTTTCTGAGTGGCAGTGTGGAGGCACTAAAGCCCCACACAAAGCACTGTTGTAAAAACAAGAATAAACATGATTCCCATACCACTTTTACAAACTAAAGAGCTGTGACAATTTCCAGGTGATGATGGGGTAGATGTGGAGCGCTGCACATAGTATTGGAAAACAACCTCACTAATGGACAAATTTCTTTTATCTCAGACACAGCAATAGGTGCATTAGCTAAAGCGATGGCAGGATGCTTGGTTTCATTTTGTAAAGCAGCAGAAATTAAGGCGTGGGTGCTGTATAGTCTTAGTGTGATACACCTCCTAACTTGACAACCCTTTCGTTCTTTAGAGTCTGTTCCAAGTGACCCACAACAGCAGCACAGGCATGCTGAATGGCAAAAACTGTTTCAGTGGAAAAAGATAGCAGGGAAAGGCAATGTCACCCCACACATACCAACATTCCCAGGAACATAAGCAAGGTACAAAACCCTGCAGCAGACACTGAAGCAAACGGCCCAGAACCTATTAACAGCAGAGGAACAACTGCACACCACTCACAAGCGTAAGCGCACCAGTACCAGCCAAACCCCAAGCAACATCTTTGCACTGCAGCAGGAAAAAGGCACCGAGTGGTGTTAGTTCGAGCTCCCCAGGCTGCAAACTAACACCTAACCTTTTTCTAGAGGAGCTGGGTTGTTTTTGACAATCAAGGCAACAAAAGCAGCATGCAAAATGCTGGCAGACCATTTTCTTGTGACAAGTTGGCAGGCAGACACACTGAAGCGTCTCGTACAGCCCCATATAAGAACACTCCCAATGTACACAGCAACAAACACCAGATAATAACACTTTTCACAAGAAAGGAGAGTCCATGAATTCCACAGAAATGGGGGGGAAGACAGGGGGTATACTCCACAATCTGTCTTCACAGGGACAAAATCAGGTAGTGCCACTGGGGAGTAGGGGATGTGATGGATTATACCACCTTTGGCTGGGCAGGTTAGGGACAAACCTCACCCCAGGTTTCTGTGCAGAAATACGTCTGGCTTAAGAACTTTAGGCTCCTAAAATGGCTGGGTACTAGTGATTGCCGGTTTCATTGTTTCAGGTATGGAAAACTGACTTCGTTTTATTGCCTTCAGTACTCTCTGAAGCATTTGTGTTGTTTTCCCTGTTTCCTCTCTCCTTTTACTTGGTAAAAATACACATTTTTGGTGCTACAAATCAAAAAGTAAACCTTTTTTTAAAAGCGCCGCCAGCCTGAGTTCCTTAAAGGAGGACGAGCTTCTTTCTGTTTAAGAAAACTTCAGTGACTCAATGAGTACAGGCTGTGCTGCAACGTACCAGGAACGAAATGGCCAATCACTACAGCATGGCTTCACAAATAGCCACAGTGATTGGCCATAACTGTGCGGCAGTGCACCACCCACGCGTGGCACCCAATCTGTGGTATGCCTGCCCGCAGGCTCAGGCAGCGCGGTGTCTTAGCCAATCCTAGCGCTGCTTGCAGTGCCAGGATTGGCTAAGAGCAGGGTTAATCACCGCCCTGTCTGAAGAAAAGCACCCTGTCCCTCTCTCTCATGAGTCGCTCTGCGGGAAGGTAGTAGTGTGCCCATGTCCAGGCTGGCCATTAAAATGCCCAGCCTAAAAATGCAAAAATGGACATGCGTACTACTGTTGCGCTTGCAGTCGGGCGTGTCCCGGTAGCCGCCCGCGGGTAGAATATCAGAAATCAAATAAAAAACAAAGTCTTGTCGTGGTGATTGAATGACCACAACAAGACTTTGTTTTTTACTTTTGTGGAAGTTAGTGGCAATTTCGTGACGGTCGTCGGTGTGGCAACGCCATAACGCCCCCAATGGACTGCCCATGGAATGCTTTCTAAACACAGGGTAATGCAAAGTGCAATTTGCGCTGTCTTGCGTTACTCTGGATTTACTAAGCCACACAGGGCTATGCAAGGTGGCTTTGCATTGCTTCATAAGTCCAATTGGAGGGCTTGAGTTGCATTGTGTCACCTTGCTTGACACAAGGGCAATGCAAGCCCTTTGTAAATCTGTAGTAGTAAGAATCGTTGGGGCTTATGTACAAGAACCTAATGTTACTGTAGCGTCAATTTCTTGGCGTTATGGCTGCTTTATTTATTGCTGTATGTACAAGTTGCCCCTAACTGCAGTTAGCACCACTTTTCCGTTGTAAACGTGAATTTTTATGATCGCCACTTCTGTTAGCGGGACTTAACGAAAAGGAGATGTAAGGTGGGCTTTCCCGTGCAAAAGCTGCCGCTAACCGCACGTCGTGATATTTACAATGAAATTCCCATATGGCGATAGCCCTCCAAAACTGACGCTAAGTCCAGTTAGAGGCAGTTTTATAAGACCAGAAAATAGGGTCTTAAAATTGATGCAAATACTTGGGGCCTCATTTCAGAGGTTTGTGTCCCGGATAGCGCTGCAAGGAATGTTGCTGCGCTGCCCTGTGACAAAACAAAAGGACAGGAATGTGCAGTATTCAGTCAGTCAAAATGCGTTATTCGATTTTAGATAAAATCATAAAAAGACATACATTCCATACATATTAAAATTTTAAAATACATTTACAAAGATTGTTTCAATACAATATGTGCAGTATTATTATGATAGGGCACATTCCTCAAAAGTGTTAAATCACTGTGACATAACAGAGTTGCAACACTTTTCACTGCACCCTCCTTGCGACACCATGGATGCGCCATATTCAATGTATGGCTCTCCATGTCGCAATCAATGACAGATGCGCCTGGAATACTGCTCTATCTGGCAGTGATAAAGTCCTACATTGCTACAGTTATGTTGGAAGCATGATGCAACTCCAGCAATGCATGGGGCCAGCTTATCCCTATGGCACTGTGTCACCCTTACACCTGCATCGAGGAAGGCGTAAGGTTGTGATGCAGTGGTGTCCTAGAATTGTCGCAGTGAGATCTGAGAGACTTCACTGCTCCAATCCTACAAGGCTTTGTTGCATGGGAACGCCCACACTGCATACTTCATACCAGACGCAGGTATAATGTGGCACATGGCTTCACAAGGTCATGCATATGTCTAGATGCATCACTTTGTAAATACGGCGCAATGTGGTGCAAGATTCATGCTTCAAGTATTTTAAGAAAATGGAGCACCAACGGTATTAAACTGCTGGAAGGGGCTTAGGATTAGGCCCCCCTGTCTTTTTCCCCTGTGATGTGCACAATGACTGCCATGCACCAACATAGGCACCCTTGCGCCATGGTGCAAGGGTGACTGTGTTGCAGAGTTGATTGATGTTGTGGCTCCATCTCTACTCTAGACATCTGCAGGTACGGCTGGACTAGTGGAGGACGGGAGTGAACCAGTAGGCTTTCTTGGAGTGTTGTTTGCCTGGTCTTTTCTTGAGGGGTGCAAGGGTGTCGGTGCAGTTGGAGATCCATCGGTGGAGTTTGCGCGCTGTGGTGTTGGCATCTGTAATCATTGGCGGTGTGGTGATGCTGAGGCAGTTGACGAGAAGTTCTTCAGTGGCCTTGATCGGTCTGCGACTGCGGGCAGGCGATGATGGCGCTGGTGTACGGTGGGCGTAGTGAAGGCGGGATGTATACAATAATGGTTGGTCCAGGAGAGTTCTGTGGTGTGGCTATAGTTGAAGTTCCTGCTAGGGGAGAAGTTGGGCGCAAGCATATGTCCGGCTATGTGGGGTGGTGCAGTGACATGCTGCTTGAGTCCGATGTTGACGAGGTTCCCCAGGAGGGGAATGGTGTTCTGGTCACTGGGGTTGTCCAGGTGGAACTTGAGGTCTCCGTGCAGGATGTATTCGGTGGGTGGTAGAGCCTGGGGTGCGATGAGGTCTACAATGGCATTGGTGAATGGGGGTTCATGGCCCAGTGGGCCTGTAGACGAGGGTGCTGGGAGGGTGATGTTGGGGTTGGTCCTAATCTGAAAGTGGAGGTGTTCCATGGTCACTGTTGGATCATTAGAGTGTGTGGTCAGTTGGAGTATATTTTTGTAGACGATGGCAATGTCTCCTCTTGGATCATCTAGTGGTCCTTGAGGGTGAATTTCTAGCCGTCAGGGATTGCGATGATGATGTCTTGTCCGGAGCTGAGGTTGGTTGAGGAGGTGTAGGTGAAGAAGGTGATGTCTGAAGAGGTGGTGCTGAGGAGGCCCAGGGCATCTGTGGCATATTTGTGGAGGGTCTGCATGCTGAGGATGATGCAGTTGAGCAAGTCGGTGAGCTATTGGTCAGCTGGGCGACAAGAGGCACTGGTGTGTTGATGTGGCAGGAGGTGCGTTTGCAGTTTCGGCAGGCGCTGGGGCAAGGGTATTCTTCAGTGATGCTAGATGGTAGGCAGTGTGGCATCCAGGGTTGAGGGTGAGGAGGGTGCTGGTGTAATAGCGATGGAGTGTCCGAGAGGCATGGTCCCTGGTGCTAGGCACAGTACAGGAGTGGACTGACTTTCCTTTGGCGCACCATTGGAACTCCCACTGCGTATGGCCGCACAGGGTCCACCATTAGATAGTGCTACAGGGTGGCTGGACAGCTGAGAGGTGGGAAACACGGAAAAGGAAACTGGAGGGGGTGGGAATGCAGGGGATCAAAGCAGTAACAAGGGAGAGAGTAGGAAAATAGGATCTGCAAAAAAGCACCGGAAAAAAAGACAAACAAAGCAAAGATAAAAAACAGACAATGGTAGAAAAGCAACGGAGAAGAGTAGAAAGATGAACAGGATCAGCCAAATAGAGGGACAGGAGGGCAGTCAAGGTGCAGGGCTGTGCTGCTTTACCACTGGACCACCAGGGAGGAGGCGCAGGCAGGAGTCTGCAGGTAGAGGGAGGACTCGAACACCTGACCTCCGGGTCAGAGGAACCAGCAGCAGCAAATGGGGACAGCAGCAGCGGCAACCAGATGGTGCAGTGCTGTGGGAAGAGGAAGTACACTAAGCGTTAGTGCCCCATACACACAAAAGAAAACTAACAGGGGGCAAGAAAAGGTAGCACCACCAGGTTGCTCCTTCTGATCTAACAGTGACAACCGGATTCCGTGTTCCCCTGTTCCCCAGTGAGTAACAGCGGATAAAGCTGCAACTTCAAGAGCCTGGGCCAGAACCGATCCCCGTGTCCCTGGCACCCACTGCCACGAATGACGAATGGCAGTGACTTGAACCAGTTAGTGGAGTCCCCCACCAGTCTGGTGCGGTACCCTCAGTGATGTACATAAGCAACAGCACAGGCATTGCTCAGGGCATGGTGTGCATGACCCACAGGCACTAGGCCTGATCCCAACTTGCCCCCGTGCCTCCTCCGCTATGCGTCCCACCCTCTTCTCACCTGGACATTGACACCGGGGCTCAATGCGCTTCAATCTCTCCAAATCTGTGACTCAGCCAGCATGAGCCTCAACCAGGTGGGATTTCACAAGTCTGAGTACAGCAGTAGCCTCCAAGTCCACTGGGGAACCTCCCAATAAAGATGATGCAACAGGGCTCCCTTAGGCGTGAAACTGCAGCGCTCCCGCCACACAAGTTTGGCGCAGCTAAGGGGTCTCACCCTCTACAGCATCCGGGCTGCGCAACATCCTTCCGCCTGTGATGCAGAGGGTGCAGTCTAAATATTGAGTTTTAAATAACGACATGCAAAAGTATCGATCTGGAAATATCGAAGGTACAGAATATCGAGGTCAAGAATATCGTTGGACAGAATATCGACGCTAAGGTAAGTAATATTGATTTTTTATATATCGATGAAGGTAATATCAATGTTACTAATATCGATATTGGTATTATTGTTATGTATTTCATTATGTATATGTAATATGTTTTTTGTTAAGTATTTTACTTGTTTTAAATTATATGTGTACTATTTTTATATATTAATAATGTTATTTATAAGTACATTTTATGTTTTAGTACCGGAGAGGGTCGTGGGTTTATAGGGGAAAAGGGTGGGAAGTCACTTAAATATACTACATTAATTATTAATTTTTGGGAATTATGAATTAATTTAAATTAATTTTTGTGTTTATTTCTGTAGCGGGTTGTGGGTTTATAGGGGAATTGGGTGGGAAGTAATGTAATTGTAATTAATTATTGATTTATTTTATTTATTGGTATGATAATTATTTTATTTTTAATTAATTATTAATTTGGAATTCATTATTTTAATTGATAATTATTTTTTTAATTGGTAATTAATGTTTTTAATTGGTAAATTGTTTTAATTGGTAATTAATTTTTTAATTGGTAATTAATGTTGTTAATTGGCAATTAATATTTTTAATTGGTAATTAATTTTTTATTAATTGGCAATTCTTTTTCATTAATTGGTATTCAATGTTTCATAAAAAGTATTATTTAGTATGAAAAATAATTTTATTGTTTAAAATTGTGATTTAATTTTAAATAATTCATATTTTTTGGGTAATGAAAAGATTTTATTGTTCATTATTTAATATTTGGTGACTAATATGTATTAATTAATATTTATTCATAGTTATTGCTAATTAATTATTAAAGTGTAATTATGTTTTTAATAATTATCAATGGGTATTTTGTAAATGATATAGAGTTATTTAAACATTTAATTATTTATTATTTCAAATACAAAAATTACTTATAAGTATGTTATATTTAAATTCTACACTATCCAACGTTTTCCCTACTGTTTCACTCTTTGGAGTTGGAATAGTAATTTCTACCCCTACGCTATCCAACGCTTTACCTACTATAGCACCCTCTGGAGTTGGAAAAGTAATTTTTACCTCTACTCTATCCACGCTATCCCTACTGTTGCACGCTCTGGAGTTGAAATAGTCATTTTTACCCCTACGCTATCCAACGCTTTCCATATTGTTGCACCCTCTGGAGTTGGAATAGTAATTTTTACCCCTACGCTATCCAACGTTTTCCCTATAGTTGCACCCTCTGGAGTTGGAATAGTAATTTTTACCCCCTATGCTATCTAACACTTTTCCTACTGTAGCACCCTCTGGAGTGGGAATAGTATTTTTTTACCCATACGCTATGCAAAGCTTTCCTTACTGTTTCACTCTCTGGAGTTGGAATAGTAATTTTTACCCCTACGCTATCCAACGCTTTCCCTACCGTTGTCCCCTCTGGAGTTGGAATAGTAATTTTTATCCCTACAATATCCAACGCTTTTTCTACTGTAGCACTCTTTGGAGTTGGAATAGTAATTTTTGCCCCTACGCTATCCAACGCTTTCCCTACTGTAGCACCCTCTGGAGTTGGAATAGTAATTTTTACCCCTACGCTATCCAACGCTTTCCCAACTGTTTCACTCTCTGAAGTTGGAATAGTAATTTTAAGAGTTACGCTATCCAATGTTATCATTACTGTCGTTTTTTTGGGACTTTGAATAGTAGTTTTATTTATTTAGCTATTTAATATTTGTATTATTATTTTTGATGACGTAGTATATTATTAATTTAAAAAATATTGAAAGTATATTTAATTTTTGTAATGTATTAAATATAATTATTTACTTTTTATTTATGTTAGTTTTGTGTGTGTAGATGTATTTGTAATGTATAATATTTTTAATAATTTATAAGTTATTAAAAAAATTATTAAAACCTATTATTAAGTAAGTATATATTATTTATTGTATGTATATGTTTAATTAATGTTATATTATTGTATATGTATTATTTGTTAATTTTAAACATTATTAAATATTTTTAACTATGTTTATTTGGTTTATATTATTTACTATATTTTACACTTTTTTTTATTACAAAAAAACCCTGATATTTTTAATTACAATATTTTTAACATCGATATTTTGGTTTCGATATTTTTGTACTTACAATGTTGTAGATAGGATGTCGATATTCTTGCCTTCGATATTCCAGCGTCGATTTTTCTGTAGATCGATCTTTTGTCAGTCGATATTCTGTCAGTGATCCGATGCAGAGAGGCGCGGCCCACATTGATAATCTCCTCCATGCATCCCAGTGTAGTGCTGGTGCCTGGTATGCATTTCAGACCTCCCTATATTGGTGCACAGGAGCGCCTCTCCCGTTCGCAGCTTCAAGGTGTGCCAGACGGCCTTCTCACACAGGTCAGCAACATGTCTCCATGCAACCTGCCAGGCTTCACCACCAGGTAAAGGGTATCGTTGATGCCTCAATTTCTCCCACCATGGCCCAGCAACTCCACAACACCTCTGCCTCCCACTCCTGATCACAGACGCAGGCCCAGCCAGGCCTCCAGACCCGGGGTTATTCCCCACTTTCAAGGGTTTGGCTGCCATGGTGTTTCAAGGAGGGCGCTATGAAAAGTGATGCATCACTGGTTTTTCCCAGCGATGCACCTTGTTTCATAACTGTAGCCCTGAATCTGCATTTCCTCTTTCCCTGGGACTCTGGCTGGCAATCCTGGCTGTTAGGGGGTTTGAGGGGGTTGTTGATCTGCGCTTCACTTGGCCCTGGCTGCTCCTTTTTACATTCCATTGTTTTTATTTCCTATTTTTCTATTGGTGGCGGACCTTTAGGCTATTTTTGCCTCTAGAGTCAAAAAAAGTCAAGTTGGGCTGACCTAAGTGAGTGTTTTTGCTGGTAATGGGCCTTTTGTCAATTTTCTCTCACTAAAGTCAACATTTGTGTTGCCTTGACACCAGAGTGAAGAACCGGGTTTTAGAACCCAGCGGCGCCAGGGGCACGCCCAATGTCTTCGGGTTCACCTGTCTTAGAATACAGAGACACAGGATACTTCTCGGTGACGTCAAAGACCAAATTTATTGGCTGCAACCAGGAACAGAGGTCTACGAAGCACAACACGGGTGGTTCGTCAGAGACTGTACAATTGTAATATTACGAGACATCCTCTTTTATGCCAAAAATCACATTCCTGACTAGCATCAATTATTTACGAACTGTCCAATCACACAGTGACATTTCAAAAGATATCGCATAACGACAAGCCCACTTTCAGTTGTCCAGCCCACCATAAATGACAAGGCAAAATCCAACATTCTTGCTCGGACAGGCCGGACAAAACCCATAATAAAAGGACCTCAACCCAAACCATAAATAGGTCATAAAAGAAGGAACAGAAACAGATGAGAAACAAGATAGAAGGGTGTGTGCATGTACCATAAACTCAGCAATGTCCTGCTCTTTAATCTCTATCTGACCAGCTTCCTAACAGGGAACTGGCTCAACAAGATCAGCTTCGGGCAATGGAGTCACTTCATTCAGGACACACAGAAGTCAACTAAAGGTGTACGTGTCCCAAAGACTCATTCGGCCGTAGTCATCGGCCTATGTGAGGGCAACCACAAAATGTCTGCCGAGCACAAAATGGAACCCAGAGGTTCGGACGAAATCCCTGAATATGCAGTGTATCCATCAATCGAACATGACGAAAACACTCGTACATACCGCACTCGTTATTTGCGGTCCGCTGATACCAAAATCGTCTTGATACGACGACCTTTATTGAATGGGTTCAGAATCACGGAACCTCAAGAGTTAGCAGCAGTTTTCACTGCGGCTAGCTGTTACTATTGCCATGTAGCAACGTATTGTAAATACATCGCTAAAAGGGCGATTGTTTTTGGTGCAAGGCTGCATTAAGAAAACTGCCGCTAACTGACCCTAATGCTAGTTAGTGGCAGTTCTTGCATATATACCCCTTGGTGTGATGAAAGTCTTAGTGCATGGATCAGTGGGATGCATTTTGCATGACATGATGGAAAGTAGCTGCAGCTTCCCTACACAGTTGGGGTATATTGACTGCATCTCTGTTGATCGAGGGGGGAGACCCAGAACTTAAGAGATTGAGAATGGAGAAAAGGTTATTCAAAGAATTCTGTGAGGTCCTTTTTAGCAAAGGCCTGCTGATTAGTTTTTCCTCAGTGACGACATAGGATAGACAAAAGTAAGGGGTAAATCATAGATTTCTCTTGTTAAAGATGTCAATGTTTCTAAGCAGGGCTGTCTTTTGTCTTTACCTGATGAGTACTCAGAGAGGCTGATGACAGCCAGGTGCTGAGATCGCGTTCTTCATTGTATCCTTGTTTTGGATACTTCAGCTTAGAGAAAGCACTATTGCACGTGCTTTGAGAGCTACCACTTAGCACAAAGGCTGTATCCAAGTGACAGCCAGAAAATTACATTTGAAAGAGAAACACCCCAAATCAGTTCTGAAACCTCAATAGTGGATCCACATCCCCTGATCGACCAATAGGTCACAAAAATAGAGGTAACAAAATGTCTCTGTTTACTCAGTGTCTTATTTCTTACAATATTTGTAATAATGCCAATGAATACACATTTCTGGGAGTTTATTTTCTTTTGTGTTTTTGATGCCTAAAATTCATTCATATTCCAATGACATTCAGTGAAATTAATTATAGTCCAATTCCTCTGCTTATGACTTCTCAACAGAATACTGATGGCCTGACAAAGTGAAGGCTACCAAAGGATGGACTTTACACCATATACCCTATTCCCTATTCAGGGTCCGATTCCGAATCAGATTGTAAATCGGCCCGACCGACTCGTACCGGGAACGGAGTCCTCCTGACACCTACAGGCACCGTACGACCCGTGCAGTACGATCTAAAGCACATGATCTATAACCGAGCCGTACGCAAAACAAGCCGTACGACCAAGCCGTACAAAAATTTGCTATTTGGACGGAAAATGGACACGAGCTGCACCGGCCGACACAAACTCGGAATGAAATAGACCGATCCATAACCACAAAGTTCGAGACGCACACTACAATGCAAAATGCATGAAACCCGACCGATTCGCACGGAGCCCAAGCCGCACGCCCAACACTGCCCGAAAATGTACCTGAAGCGAGAGACCACCGCGATTGACTCGCATGCAACACAGAACTCAATCAGCGTGACAGACACGGAGCCAACATGAGTGTCCAACTTGCTCAGGAGAACGTCTCCTACATGCCCACAAAAAACAATGGGAATAACTAAAAAAAAAGGACCAGTCAAGCAATGACAAAGTCAATAAATAAAAATAAATAAAAATAACACAGACATACCCACAACTCCACCTATAAAAAGGCAAGAAAACACTACCATGATCATGTGTAAATACAACGGAGCAGTCAGCACAGAACAACTTGAGACACCAACCACAGACACACAAACAACTCACACATCACACAACCTACACACCATCAGCGACCCTCCAAAAGCTCTAACACAGACACCTACCAAAACAGACACCCGCCCACCCTCACTTGTACCCACACAACACTCCTCACCACCACCCATCACCATGCCACCTAAGAAGAATCCACAGTTCACAGACACTGTGTTAGAAATATTGGTAGATGAGCTCCTCAGAGTGGAGCCACATTTGTTTGGCACATTGTTACAAAGGACCCCCATGTCACAGAAAACCAAGATGTGGGAGAGGATCGTAGACAAGGTGAACACACAAGCACCAGCGTATCGCTCAAAGACCGACATCCAGAACAGGTGGTATGACGTGCGCAGGAGGGTCAAGAAGCTCCTCCAGAAGGAACACGCCTTGAGCCAGTGCACGGGCAGTGGCCCTCCTGCCAAACCAGTCTACTTCAGGTCCTGGGAGGAGAAGGTGTGGGACCTCTTACCAACAGAGGGCATCCATGGCCTACCAGATATACCAGAGCCTGGTGAGTACACAACCAATATACTCAATATTGTGTCGCAATACACACACATCACCGTTAAGGGGACAGTGAAACCATGCACTGATAGCAAAGGCATATTAAACAAAAGTCAATCAGCCCAAGAAGTGTATGCTAGTCAGACAAACACAATACTGGCAACATCATAGTGATTTGTAACTGTGTCATGACATGTACAAACCTACCAACAAATAGAGCAAGGCAGTGTCAGCCATCTTGTCAGCACAGGCACACCCCCTCACAGGGAATCAGAGTCAGAAGGAGGGAAGTGAGGGCACGCTGGGAAGGGGGGAAAGCCCAGAGCATGGTGAGACTTGCAGTCACTCACAAACCTCAGCCACCTACAGGGCCCAGCAAGCCCACACTGTACTATGCTCACCTCACAGAGGGTGGAATTGGGCTGGCAGGTACCCTGGGACTGGGCTCTGTTGTGGGGAGCACAAGGCCCTGCTGGGAATTGGCCACCATCAAACACCATAACTCTACTGTCTGCCATCTTGACAGCACAGGCACCCCCCCTCACAGGGAAGCAGAGTCAGAAGGAGAGAAGTGAGGGCATGTTGTGAAGGGGGGTGTAGCACAGAGCACAGTGGGACTTGCAGTCACTCACAAACCTCAGCCACCTACATGAACCAGCAAGCCCACACTGCACCATGCTCACCTGACAGGGGGTGGAAATGGACTGGCAGGTACCCTGGGACTGGGCTCTGTTGTGGGGAGCACAAGGCCCTGTTGGGAATTGGCCACCATCAAACACCAGAACTCCACTGTCTGCCATCTTGACAGCAAAGGCACACCCCCTCACAGGGAAGCAGAGTCAGAAGGAGGCAAGTAAGGACATGCTGGGAAGGGGGATGTAGCCCAGATCATGGTGAGACTTGCAGTCACTAACAAACCTTAGCCACCTACATGGCCCAGCAAGCCCACACTGCACCATACTCACCTCACAGGGCGTGGAAATAGGCTGGCCGGTACCCTGGGGCTGGGCTCTGTTGCGGGGAGCAAAAGGCCCTGCTGCGAATTGGCCACCATCAAACACCAGAACTCCACTGTCTGCCATCTTGACAGCAAAGGCACACACCCTCACAGGGAAGCATAGTCAAATGTTAACAGGGATTACACTCCTGTGTCAGCCAACTGATGGCACATTAGTACCAATGACCATGTGCATCGAAATCCATACATGAGCTGGGTGTGCGCACACATCTGCATGCACATTGAAAGGCTTCATGTTGGCAGGACAATGTGCTACTACAATATCAATCTCTGTCTGTGATGACTGAAGACAATGCAGTGTTCAGGCATGCATCCTGACGTCCTGTTGCAAATGTCATGTGCATCAAACATTGTTACAAAAATCAAGGAGGGGTGAATGGTTCACTCTTCCTGTGCAACCTGGTTTATTACTTATTGTGTTTCCTCCATTGATAGCCTCACATATGTACAAATGCATAGTGCGTGATATCATGCTTTTCCGCATCAGTGTACTGTAGCACCATCATCATTGGCTCCCCATTGTTGCAAATATGCTGTGCCTCCCCCTGGAGGTAAAGTGGCTGGTTCCCCAGTAGTGCCCAGAGATTAAAACTGAGAGTGTGTGTCTGTGCTCAAGTGCTATGGGTCAAAAACACTCACAACACCCAAAGACAAAGGAAAAATGGTGTACATTGTGATGTATGAAGTTACAAACAAAGGTGGTGCATGTAGGGATCCAGCTACAGATCTGCCGCACCAGGGTCGGTCACTGTTGGTCAACATGTTGCAGCCTCATGTGATCCTAGAGCTATTTTCTCCTCTGGGCACTACTGGGAAAGCAGCCAGTCTACCTCCAGGTGGAGGCACATCATATCTGCAACAATGGTAACCCAAAGTAAATGCTGCTACAATACACTGAGGCATCAATTCAAGAAGGACCGCTCCATTCCTGTATACATATATGAGGGAATTTACTAAGGAATTAAATCATGTAAATACAATGGCTGCACAGGATGAGTGATCCCTTGCACCCTCCTTCATTGTTAGTACTACCCATTGCAAGAAGAATGTATCAGTACGTCTTCCTCCCTCCCTGTTGCAATATACATAGGTTAACCATTGATATCTGTAGTAACACAACTGACAATGTCTGTCTCTTCTAAACACAGGTGCTACTGGGGAAACAGCAGCAAGTGAAGAGGAGTCCCTGGCCCAGACTCTGGTGGAGGATGAGCTCTCTAGTGTGGATCTGGCTCTGTCCTCTTCGGATGACAAAGATCAACCTAGCACCTCCGGTGTTAGTCATCATGCAGCCCCACCATCACAAACACTTGCACCCCCTGCAGCTACGCCAACAACATCTGGCCACAGATCTAACACCCCTGCCAAAACGGACAGACCTAGTTCACAAAATTCAACCGGCACAGGGCCACCGGCCACCCAGGAAGCTACGAACAATGACACCAGTAGCAACACCCAAGGGGGCCCAGGGTCTACTGTGTGAGACAACACAGGTCCAGCCCGTGTGTCATGGGGTGGTGGGAGTGGTGTTAGGCAGAGTTCACGACCTGAAGAGGGGCCTGGACTGCCTGGTGACCCCAAACTGGTATGCATCATAGATGCGTACCAAGATAGCACCGGAGGATTAAGCCAGGTAGTGGGGATCCTCAAGGACTTGCAACAGGAGCAGGCTGGCCATCATGCATGCATGGAGGCCAAGTGGGACAAACTTACTGCGGTGCATAGGGACATATTGACCTGTCTCCACCAGATCAGCAGAAATATGTCCAAACCTCCCTTTGTGCCCACAACATCTCTTGCAACAACATCTGCAAATGCCACAGGGAGGGAGGATGAATCTGGTGGAGAGTCCGATGCACCATCGGCGCCTGCACCTGAGGATCCCCCCAAGAAGAAGAGGGGTTGTCCGAAGTAGGACAAGTGAGCCACAGTTGTCCATGCACATCCCCCAGGTACCCAGAACCTGTTTTGGATATTGGTATTTGTGTGCAAAGCGTTCACCTTGTTGCACATGACACAACTCCCGAACATGACATGGAGGGTCCATGTTGTACTAATGTAGAAGATGAATGTGGACTTCACTCTAGACATTTCATCTACCAATACTTCAAACTCATCGGTGAACTTTGGATTCTAAACCTCATGTGCAGCACGATCTCCATACATGTATGTAAATAAGCTCACCATTAGACTATACTTGCCTATGTAGTGATTAAAATTTAGTATGTGTCATGGAGATGATGAAATGCCGAAGTATACAGTGCATGCAGACTACTACAGCAATGTCATTACCGTTATGCGACTCATGTTGATGTGATACACATGAGGGAGTCACACCAATAGGGTACCACAACACATACTCACCATGGACATGTGACACATTGCCTACAAAGATGTTTGCCAAATATACAGTGGAATGCACGGACACCACACCTTTCCACAGTCAATGCTAACAAGCCCACAGATGAGGTAACCAAATGTCAGTCAGGTGTGTGGAGACAGACAACACACATGAGTAAGTGAAGTACAGGTTCATTACAAATCAGAAACAAGTTTATTACACAACAGTAGCAAGGTGAATCCACATGACAGTGAGCACACAGTCACCAAGTGTTGACAAATAGCGCTTCAGGGGTGTGTGGTACATCACATGATGGCATACTAGAAGTCCAACTCTGGCATTGGATTCTGGTTGTCGGTGTCAGACTTCACCAAGCAAAAGGCAAAGTACCTTGGGAATGACAGAAATGAGACACAGTCAGAAGCACACCAGAACAGGATGGAAGTGCAATAAACATGCCACAAGAAACCTACACAGTAACAAATTAGCATGTCAACACCATTGTGGACTACAGACCATCTGATAGGACACATCACTGCACGCATCCAGTCAAGTACCACACGGACAAACTCAAACAGCAACTGAGCTGTACAAACACATCACAGGCTAACTCAGGACATTGACATGACAACCCTGTGAACTCACATTCAGCTGAAGAAGTTGTTGATGAACTGTGTGCGGACTTCACCCTCATCATCATCACTGGCCTCGTGGCCCAGGCCAGGATCCTCCACTGGTGGTGGATGTTAGTCGTCATCGTCCTGTATTAGAGGCACCTTCTTCCGCACTGCCATGTTGTGGAGCATGCAGCAGACGATGATCATCTTGCACACCTTTGCAGGCTCATATGAGAGGGCCCTCCAGTATTGTCCAGGGAGCAGAAGCGGCTTTTCAGGAGACCAAAGGTATGCTCTATCACTCGCCTGGTTCTGCCATGTGCTTCATTGTACTGCATCTCAGATGCTGTCACAGGGTTCCTGAGGGGTGTCAGCAACCACAGCATGTTGGGGTATCCAGAGTCAGCTACATACAAAGAATTACACATTAGTTGAGTATTGTAAGGGGGTGGGAGACAACATTGCCAAACACATACAATGGTAAACAGTACACACCAACAAGCCAGGCATGCTGGTTTGGCATATGTGACATCATCAATGGTATGCGACTCCTCCTCAAGATGTAGGCATCATGCGCAGAACCAGGGAAACATACACACACATGTTTGATCACCATGTCCGCCAAACATACCACCAGAGCATTGATTGAGTGGAAATGTTTCCTGTTGTGGTATGTCTGTTCATGTGCTTGTGGTGGTATCAGGGCCACATGTGTGCCATCGATTGATCCAATCGTTTGGCATCCTCCCCAGTCTATAAAAGGCATCCTTAATGTCAGCGAGTTCACCCGGGCTAAGGAACTTGATATAGGAGTCTAGGTAATTCAACATCCCCTCCAAGACATCACGAAGCACACGGCTGAACATAGTTTGTGACATACCACCAGCACTAGCCACAGTGTGTTGGAAGGTACCGGTGTCAAAGAAGTGGAGGGCTGCCATCACCTTGACCTTTGGTGTCAGTGCTGTCGGGTATGTCCCGCCAGGTAGCAGATGTGGTGCCTACTGCTCCACCAGCTCATCTATCAGTCTTCTGGTGAAGCGGTACCGTCGGATGCTGACGCGTTCCACCATGGTCTCAAAGTCAGCGAACGGTCTATGGACTGCTGGTGCCCTGCAGTACAGAAATGGGTAAAGTAAGATTATACATTCAGCTACCCATGTGGCACTCACCTTGAGAAATATTCACATGATACATCATAGCATAAAACAATTAACTGAGGTGTGTGCTGTTTGTTATGAACACATATGTGACCTTCATGCCCATCATCTCACATATGAATGAGACATGTGTACATGAGTTCCCTGGGGGTGCAATGGCAAATCATTGGGCTGTGGCACAGTACCAATGGACTGCTGTCACGTTCAAAACAGACAACACAGTGACAAGTGAGGACTGATGTTTTATATGCAACACAACTCCATGTCAGGGAGATATCCATGGTCCCTGTATTGCCACATGTGCACTGGAATGACCCTGTCTGATTGTGGCCAGGGGTCTTGCTGTGATGTACATGACACGCAACCCTGTAAACATGCTGTATGTGGCAGGTCATACACCTTCCAAACTGGTACTGTTCATGACTCATGCCCATAAGCCAACAGTTGGGCATTACCTTTGTGAGGTGCACAACACAAAAACTAATTTGTCCCCATGAACCCTTGCCCAGCCTGTAAGTGGCTGCACCTAAGTGCCACACAAGACTACATATATTGCCCCCCATACACACACAGGTGATGCAGCTTTACATGCCATGTGATGCAGTGTGGGACATGCTGTGGTGTTGTAGGTGTGGCCATGGCAATGAAATGTGTGTGTGAACCGTATGCAAGTCACACCAATGTGATCCGACGCAGGTGACTTGTGTGCAGACGCGCCGTACATGCATGGACCGAATGGTACACACACCTTGTTCATTGACTGCACGATGCGTATGCATTACAGTCACCCGCATCGGATCAAATTGATGACAATGGGCAATGCGTGTGCACGGCTCGGTTCATGCATGAACGACGCGTATGCAACGTGACCCAACACGGGTGACTTCTACAGTGACACATCGTGCTGTTCTGGTCCGAGACATGCGCACGCATACCCCATAGAATCGTATTGAGACGGATGCGTTTGTTTTAAAAAATACGTGTTGTATCGTCAGTTTACCGAGCCGAACGCACTCATTGGCAATAGGTTGTCATGGAGACAGACGTGAATTCAAAAATTGTTTGAGTCGTGCACTGGAAATTCAGTTGGATGCGTACAACAATGTTGTAAATAGTGACGTTTTCTGCTATTTGCACAGCCGCAGGACAAACACTGTAGAAACACTGTAGAATAGCGTCTGGGTAAATAACAAAGCCTTTCTGCTATTTGAATGACCACCAGCCGATTAGTGCAGAATCTCCACTACCTAGTCAGCAGCCTGGTAAATAGTGATGTTCTTCTGCTTTTTGTACAGCACTTGGCAAAACAGTGCAGAAGCTCACTTACAGAATCTCTATTATTTAGCCAGCACCGGGTCAAATAGTGAATAATATCAACCCCTTAGCCAGCGTCTGAGTAAATAGCAGAAAATATTCACTATTCAACTGGCGGTGGGGTAAATAGCTGTTACCTTTATAAATATTGTTTAAATAGCTCATTAGGCATAGGTATTCAAACTAATGTTCATATTTAAAAGATTTTTATTGTGCATGAATTTAGTTTGGATAAGAGAATGGGAACAAGACTGGAACGATGTATAATTGAATATGCTGGAAGGGGAGACTGGAGATGGTGATAGATGACCTGCAAATGAGATTGCCAGGAAAGACCACAAATTCAGACATTGATTATTAGTTAGGCACACTGGTAATTACTGCTTGCCAGTGAAAAAGGAGGATGATTTTTAAAGATTCATCTGATCATGAGTTAAAAGACGCATGTGGTATATAGCACATGTGGTAAAAACTGCATGTCTGTAGTCCACGTACTCTACTTACTTATGTGCTGTTTACCAGGTGAAAAATAACATGGTGTAAACAACAGCTAATTACAAGTATGAGAGATCATTAAATACCAGTGGAAAATACCACCTTAAAATACCTCAATCAAAAACAGGTGGGACAAATTTCTGGGAGTGAAAGAAAAGCTGTAAAGCAATACAAAAAACAAGACTGACACAAAAATGCAAAAAGCACATCACATGCACTGTTTGAGTGGAAAAATAAAATCTCACACATCTGAGCTCAGGCAAGACTTGCATAAAGAGCCATGGGCAGTTGAAAGTCTCACAGCTTGATTACAGCAGCTTAAACATCACTTCTGCAGTACAACACCAAGGATGCAGCACCACTAGGCCACTATATAATATTATGCCAGATTCATGGTCTTCTACAACAAACCATGCAGGATAAGGAAGGAAACCAGGCCACCAATCAATGACCCCAAATGAGGCAGCAATGTAGGATTAGAGCCAGGATTGACAGAATGAGGCTAGAACCAATAAGCATGAGTCAGCGTGAGATCCCGATGATGCACAGGCTTGATTTGGGCATCATACAAAACATATTTTCACAATTACAAATACTTTGAAGTCCAACACAGGGATCCACTGCCGTCCACCCTTCCTGAAAATGCGAGCAGTGCTTTAATTTTTTGCAACAAGTACCAAACAGCAGACAGAAGGATTGGTGAGTGACATTTCTCAGTCAACCTTGCAAAAAATCACTGCTAGCGATGGATGGTTTGCAGAGAGTGAGTAAGCAGCATATACAGTTCTGCTTGAACACCCACATAGCAGAAGCCATCAAATCAAACATAATTGCTACAGAAGGATTTCTTGACATCCCAGGGTCAATTAACTACACTCATGTACACCTGGTAGCCTCACATAGATGGGAACAAGTGTGCTGAGACCGCAAAATGTAGCATACTTGTTGTAAGAAAAGACCCTTTTTGCAGATGCACCCCACTTTTTGCCCCCATTTGGACTAGCAGATGCTGGTTTTCAACTCTTACAGTGCACTGAATCCTGCTAACTGGACCCCAGTGCCAGTGCTCTCTCCCTGAAACTGATATGTGTGAATTGGTAACCAGAATTGGCAAGGACGTTAAAACCTCTTATAAGTCCCTCGTATATAGTAACATAACACATGTATTTGTAAAGCGCACATCACCCGCAGGCATCTTGCGCTGAATAACAGATGTTTAATGTTACCCAACTCAATGGTACTCATTTTATCGACCTCAGATGGATGAAAGGCTGAAAGGACCCGCCAGGGTTTGAACATGTGACCATGAGGTTGAACACAGGCCCCTGCAGAGGATGCAATAGTCCACTGAGCCACCAGACTCAGCTGTACTGACAGCAGGCCTGCCATTGCAAATTGCAGGAGCAGTGCAAACTGCTCAAACTCGACTTTGCCCTCACCATGTGTGTCAAAGTCAATGCACTACTTTTAAAATATGCCATTCAGCACTAAAAAGGGTTCCCTGAGCCCAGGAGGCAGAGTGAGTTATATTAGAGGTGTGGACATGTAAGTGCAATTTAATATGTCCTTATTGTGGCTTTTACCATTAACCTCATCCCTGCGGTGCAGATTTACCGCTGGTGCTGGGCCCTAATGAAAATGGGTGTGGTCATGACGGAACGGTTCCGTCTTGAGCACAGCTCGACCGATCCTCATGACGGAACCGTTCCGTCATGAGCATCGAAGGGGTTAAAGTATGCTATACATGATAGATGGTCCATACAATAACATGAGCTAGCACCCGGGCAAACCCAAGATTGGCAGCTCCTTTATGGTACCACCTAAAAATGTTGTGAATTGTATCAAACAACATGCCTCACCACCTCTGACATGAATCTTGTGGTGAGTATGTTGAGGCACGCACCCAGGTGGCTACGTTAGAGGTTGCCATCTGGTTGCCCCAGCCTTTCTTGTGCTCTGGCTGCCAGCCTGCTGCTATTGCCGCTAAGACAGGAATATTACTCCCTGTAAGGATATGTGAACTCTCCCAGGAGTTAGAAACAATGACCTGGATAGAAAGGAGGTCACACCTCCCTCCCTAACTGGATGGCTAGTGAAGTGGCACATCAAGGTGGTGAACTTCAAAAGCTGCACCACTTGTGATATGCAACCAGGCTGCCTCCCAAATGAGGAACCAACCTCCCTCTGCCCCCAGGTACATTTGCAACTGGCCAGGTGGAATAATTAAGTATTCAGGAGGTGTACAACCCCAGAAGGCTAGCCACACCTCCTGGGTGGGCTACCTGGTCTGCATAGCTAAGTAAGTCTTCTGCCATTTTGAAAAGTGGTAGAATTGTGGGTTATGGGTATAAAAGGTGACCTACACCCCTGCAAGAGGTCACCTCAGGGGCAGATTAGCCGCTGGAGCTAGTAGCCCATTGGTCACTTGCACCCACTGTAAGGTTCTTCTGAGCCATTGTTGAGAGCTCCTCAGAATTCGGGCAATGCACAAAGATGTCCACCTCTTGACATCCCCAACTCTGATAGAAATAACACAGAGTATTAGGGCGATGGAGCAAGGAAAGGGAATTAGGGTAGGAAGGAACAGCTGGGAATGGGAGACCTATAGATAGAGAACACAATGTTAATTATTAATCCTTCAATAATGGCTACTCTTATATAGTTGTACTAACTCAAGTCAATTCCAAACTTATAGAAAGTAATCTTCTGGTTTATTTGTAGAAGAATTCCTTATGTCATCATTATATTTCTAATGATTTGAAATCCATAATTACAATTTCATATATATAAAAGGTATAATCAGGACCACGCTGTGTAGCATTTTTCAAAAGTAGGCATTATCCCCTATGCATTTCGTGCATAGCACTTCATCAGGGGGAATCTGTGGACAAAAGTAGGTGTAAACATATAGTCGCGGATCTGAAACCAGTTAGTAATGGTGAAAAGTGATGGTGAAAAGGTAAGTAACATTAAGCTCAGTGAATGAAAATCCAAACGCGAAAAATACTCAAGGTGATGTTACAATAGGAGGGGATCCAAGTTAAAGATGTTATTTACAGGGTTGGTCCTACTCCGTCAAAACTAAATAAACGTCCTGACATTTAGATAGGTTATGTGTTACATCAGTGTATATAGCTGATAGAATTCCGAGAATATGATACAGCGTGGTTAAAAAGTGCAAAGTGCTGTACTTATTGGAAACGTGACGTGGTCACCTTGAAAGTTATTTGGCAAAACCTCGTGCGCTTGTGGGTGAAAAGAAACGGCAGCGCAAAGGTGACGCTTACCAGCTCTACAAACGTGATCGGCGACTATGCTGTGTAAAATCCCAATGTGGTCGTCCGGGTACCCGGAAAGCGCCGATTATTCAAGTTGGCGAGGCGCTCATATTCACCCCCGCGCACCTATAGAGCTTCTACTATCCCAGTCCTGTTTCTATTTCTAAGCGCCTCGCCAACTTGAATAACAATAACTTTTTTGTACCTATTGTGATGGTCCCTGATTTCTTACCTATTGAAATGGGATTTATTTGTCACAAAGAACACGGATTAAAGAATGTGTCCTCTCACTGAAGGCATAGCAGTGACGTCATCTTGTGAATGATGATTTACACATTCTCAAATAGAAATAAATACCTCTGCTCTTCGACTGGTGTTAAACTGTTGGAAAATAATCTAAAGCATTCAGTTCTCTCACTGAATTAAGCAAGTTTAAACAACCATTGGAAAAGACAATAGGTCTAGCTTTTACTTTCAGGCTATTAGCTTTGATAATTCTTTTTTTGTTATATTGTGGTTTTTTTGTTGATAAAGCTGCTTTCCCTCATCAATCTATATAAGGAAAGATAAGTAGGTGGATGGATGGATGGATGGATGGATGGATGGATGGATGGATGGATGGATGGATGGATGGATGGATGGATGGATGGATGGATGGATGGATGGATGGATGGATGGATGGATGGATGGATGGATGGATGGATGGATGGATAGATAGATAGATAGATAGATAGATAGATAGATAGATAGATAGATAGATAGATAGATAGATAGATAGATAGATAGATAGATAGATAGATAGATAGATAGATAGATAGATAGATAGTGCATTTTGGTTTGGATGTCTTATGATGCTTCCCTTTAAAGTTTGCCTGACACCCTTAATTACCAAAGCAAAGTTGAATTCATTTGAATACCCCTGGTTTAGACTGGTACAGAATAGGAGTAAGGATATTTTCACAGACAGTGGAAGTGTATGGCCTGCATTCCTTGTCTGAAAGGAGGAGATCCGGACACTGGAGAGCGAAGGGGAAGACTGGGCTACCATTATACATTTCTCGAGGTCTTTTGTTTAACATGGAGAGGCAGATCGCATTTCCTGAACACTGTCATTTAGTAGAAAGCAAGGTGATAGGTAGGGCTGCGGTTTCTGTTTTTCAAAGCGCTGAGGTTTCTTGATTAGGTCCCCCCCCCCTGTCTGTCCCTGATTGCTGCTTCAGGAATGTTGGTGAATGATGAAACAGCTAGGTGCTTAGATTAGATAGATAGATAGATAGATAGATAGATAGATAGATAGATAGATAGATAGATAGATAGATAGATAGATAGATAGATAGATAGATAAATAAGGAAATTGAAATAAGCAGCACATCTTCAATTAGTAATAAAAAGGGAGTATCGAATAACCAACAGTTCTAATTACAAGTTTCATCAAATAAAACGCAAAATATAAATGTACCACAGGTGCCTCTACTCCGGAACCACCGGTCTACTAGCTTGTTGCAATGCTCAAAACTGGAAGGACTGGTAAATCAGAACATGTCTTGCCTCTTGGAGATCTTTCAATTATCATAAAATTTGGTTGGAAAGGGCCCACTTTATATTGAGACCCACCTCTCAATCAGTATACTTGGAGAAGTAGTCCAAACAACACAATTCTGTTTGTTGCAGCACCTTCAACTTCACACAAGTAGTACCAGTTAGCAGTATCTCAGACCACACAACATGCCTGCCACTAAGAAACCTCAAGCCCATTTAAAGGCTTGCCTCAGTCCTCAGTAGCATTGATGACCCAAAAGGAGGTGTAACCTGACACTTAGGGTTACATGAAGAGAGTGTGAGGTGGTGCTCGTTCATGGCAATATACCTGCATGTTCTTTTGCCTTACTCATTTGCATTGCATTGGCCAGAAGCCCTTTAGCGGCAGTTAGTTCTTGCTTTGCTTCATTTCCCTGACTATATCCTCACTCACCACCAGGAAAGCATTATGGTGGCTGCAATCCGTGTGCTGTAGATCATCCAGAGGGCGGTGCAAATTAGTAAAAGGCTGAGGGTGAGACTAACAGCTCTTTCCCATCTCTTCTCAAGGAGGGAGATACAAAAGTATTTTGGATGCCTAGCCATTGACAACCTTGATTTTGAAATTCTCTGGCCACAGTCTGCCAAAGCTCCCAGTTCCAATGTGGCTAGGTCAGTGTGCCTCTTTCACTTGCACATTCATTTGGTAGGGTCATTCTTGGGGTTTTAGACACTCTTTTGTCCCTCTCCCTCTTGCTGAACCCTTTCAAGAGCCTCCTGCTTTATACCATGGATTTCACTCATATCTTTAACTTCCTAATATTGTGAAATTTCCTTCATACCTACCTTAATAAATGGGGTAAAACTTCTAGGGGCCAACCCTATCCAAGGTTTCAGTAGTTCATGTTTGCCTTGCTGCAAATCGGCACACAATGACATGTGTCAGGTTTTTGCCACACTAAAACTTGGGGTCTTGGGATGTGTATGGAGAGAATACTATGGTATTCCTAGCGTCCCCTCACATCTAACACTAAAATCCAGTTTGAAGCAGGCACTGTACCCACAAACAACTCAGAGACAGAGGTCTCATAAGACCACGACAGGCATTTTCTGCAAACGGACAGGGCATAAACAATAACTGTCTTTGTATCCTGCTCTCTCCCTTTGAAGTGTGCCCCAAGTGTTATATGTGGCTCAGCAGACCTGTCAAGCAGGATGTAACAGTGTGGTATCACAGGATGCCCTTAGCTCCCACTCTAAATATTCTGTTGAGTTAAGAGGAGTAATTTCTGTCTCTTATGGTCAGCATATTGTTTGCTATTGGGAGGCATTTCACAACTCATTCACACCTTATTAAGGTCATGTACAGGGTGGGAGAAGCTTTTGAACATTAGCCTGCTGGAACTTCAGTGAGGAAAAAGAAGTTAATCCACTTTTTGGACCCAACCCCACTGGGCATCCTGTCGAGGGATCAACATCACTTTCCCACTTTGCTCTCTGCTCTGGGAGCAGTTTTCACATCCCTTCATATGCTAAATACTGGCTAGCAAAAGTGGGAAATGTAGGCATGGAAAAGGTTTCTTTCTAAAAGCTACTTTCCCTTAAACGTATTGAATAGCCTACTTCACCACTGAATTGGATGTTTAATGTCCGTTAAACTAGTAGTTTAATCACTTTATTCTAGCTTGTCTTTTCCTAGGTTAGCAGAATTAGAATTTTAATCTGCACTCTGGTTTTTGGCACAGGACAGCTAGGTCTGACACAGTATGAATAGTTTTTTTTAGATTTGTCACTTTAGAAACATGGTAATATTAATTTTCTACATGTTCCACATTTACATGCCATACAACCTACCTTGTAGGCTACAAGACTTACATTGGGGTGACTTACTAATATTTAAAAGAGAGCTTTTTTACCTGTCTAAAAAGGTTATTTTAAGAGGCTGCAATGCAGATTTTACACTGCAGTAGTTAGGCCACACCGTGTAGGCCTACAATCATATTTATAGTGCTACTGTAGTGGATGACTCAAAACTTGCTGCATTCAACATGTAGCATTTAACCTCCAGGGTCTAGATGTTTGTTCTACACCGTAAACTAGGGATTTGCAGGCAAGTTAAATAGAGACTTATGAATAACTCAATGCAACCATGCTTAAAGGGGGAGTGCAGGCACTCCAGTTCTGGGTGGTAGTGTTAAAGGACATAGGGCCAGATGTACGACTAGTTTTGCATGCACAAACAGGTTTGCAAATCTGTTTGCGCATGCAAAAATGGCATGGGGTATGTACAAACCCTATTTTGCGAGTTGCTATTTTTGCGACTCGCAAAATAGGATTTTGGGACTTGCTATTAGGAAGGGCCGTTCCCTGAGCTCAGCAGGCCACCATACCTGGGAGGGCCTGCCATTCCCAATGGGGTTGCAAATTGAGAGAGGCTCATGAATATTCATGAGCCTCTCCATTGCGGCCCTATTGGGAATCGCTAACAGTGAGTAAAACACTTTTGTACATTATAAATTGTGTCTCGCAAATTGCGAGGTGCAATTTACTTGGTCATACATCTGGCCTATTGATTTCTAAAGCCAGAAAAGCAGATTAGGAAACAATCTGTGAAGACAATGCACAAGGAGGCATTATTTCGGGTGACAAATATTCTCTTATCAAATGTGGTTGAATCGTCAGCAATCTAATTGAAGCCTCTCTTGAGCTGGGATAATATGTGTACAGTGCTTCCGCTAGATAGCCTTCCTCTTTAATCATCTTTATTCAGGAAGATGATAAGGGTAACCTTATCTAGACACCACCTTGCTGCTTCTCTGGAATATACAAGTAAAAATGTGATGGAGAATTAGGGACAAAGCAAAATGATGACAGGCTCAGGAAACCAGGGAGGAAGCCACCTACATAAATGTGGAGAAACATAATTAGCCAGTGAATCCCTGTCAAGAAGATATTAAAGCACTTCTCTGAACAAAAGCATACGAGGCAAGAAATAAGCAAACAAAAATCTGCAAGAAAAAAGAGATTATGGTGCAAAAGGGTGATGATGATGATAATAGAGACATGCATACAAAGCATTGTGACACACTGCATTCAATAGTAACCTTCCTGTCCTTACACAGAATAGCAAATTGCCATTTTAGTATGGGATAATATAAGGTCAAGCAATGAAGATTCACTCTTGGTATATCTTTACAAATATAAATACCTCCAACCACTACAGGTGTCCCATTAGAGGACACTCCAAGTTGTTATGCAGGCTACATTGTCTGGTGTTTAATAGTTTGCTGTCCATGTCAAGATATCCTATTATTTTGGCTCTGCAACTCAACCTCAGTTGTCATCCTTCTAGAACTAAGGTTCAGACTTACCAACAAATCAGGCAAAGCAGTGCATGCTGTACTGCATTGTGTGAAAGGGAGAGCGCGAAACAGTGCCATAATGCCATATTGAATACATTATGGCACTGTAGCGGGAATTCCGTTCTCCTACAGAACTGTACATAGAGAGCTGGAACCTCGATGAATTAGGATGGCCCAAAACTCACCTCAGTACCCAAAATCCCCTTACCGAGCTAGCTACAGTGTCTCATTGGTCATAACAAACTCCCAATGCTTAGACAGACCAGAACATGAACTTAGAGTACCTCAGGAATCGTGGAACACATGAACACTCTTTTGTTATATAATCATTACAAACCAGAACGTGGAGTCAAAGAGGACACGTGCATGTATGAAATTATTTATTTACTAATGCAAGGTTCTCAAATGCAGTATCTTGTATAGTACTAGCAAACATATTATAATCAACAAAGTTATCAGCATAGTTTTCAGTCCATAAAAGGCGAATGGTGACAGCATACTAAGATGCTGAAATGAATGGAAATTAACAATGTCTAATTCACACCCTCCCTATTTAGCATAGTATTTTATATCTATGAAGGTCTCATTTGGGTTTTAGCAGGGCGGGCCCATACCTCAAAATCTCAGTGGCAGGAGGATCTCATCACCTTCCACCAGCTCTCTGCATGCGAAGCACATCAAGTGTCTTTTTGTGCGGTCGGCACCACAATATAAAACTCGCCAAGAGCCAGATTTTGGCAGCAGCATGTGTGTGATGTCTATAAGGGTGCGAAGATCAGACCTTACACACAAACAGACCTTCGTGGAGAAGTGTGGCTCAGGGGTTAGAGGCGGCAGACCCGGAAGCTGAGATCGGCCCTGGACCAGGGTTCAATTCCCCGCCCCGTCGGGGGTTGGGCTCAATAATTCCACGAACTCGATAATTCTCACTCCGGTGCCTACTCGACTCACGGGTTCACACTCTGCGACTCTGGGCAATAGCTTGCTTAATCTCCACAACGGCCCCTCGTGGCGGGATGCCTGGCTTTCACCTTGTGGATACCCTGCCGGGGTATCTCACAGGGGAATACCAGGACGGGTTCCCTAAGCAAGCGCATAGATGCCTGCGATGTGGGCGATTTGCGCTATATAAATACATGTACATTTACATTTACATTTACTTACAACAACACTGGGTTAAGTTATCCGTGTAGCCTTCAGCACTCACTGTGCAGACAGAGTGCAGAACAAAACTGATATCAGAGCAATAACATATTATTTCTCTAGTAAATCACGAAGCTCTTCTGGGTTGAAAGCTAAACCAACAATTATGTGTCGTGTGCAAAAGTGAAGCAAGAATGAAAACGGCGTGCAAGCATTTAATAAAGCCATGCTAACTTAACACAGTATGTAGAAAAGAAGTAGCTATATGACACCCCCCCAATGATCAGAGCACTGTCAAAAATCATCTAAAAGCAGAACCTGGAAGGGGTTTAACCTGAAAACAGAGTTCAATAATGATGAGTTAATCTATTCTCCAAACGTATATATGAAGGCCTATAGTGGCCAAGTGTAATTGTTCCAACCTTTGAAAATATAAGTCAATAGGTCTGGGACGTGTATATATAAAAAAATCTTCACACATGGAAAAAAAAAGCACTGTCCAAAAATATAAAAATGCACGTGCCGAAATAAGTAAAATAAACTCCATGGCATCTCACGGTAGAACTGAATATGCAAAATATGCAGCCACAGCCTCCAACATGAAATCACTGTCATCATCCGAAAACAGTTCAGCCATCCAATTAAGTAGTGGGAAGGAACATACGTGCTGCTCCGTCACTGGATCCTCTATTAACATCAGAGGACAACTCTGTGGGTTCTCAAGAAAGCTCCTTGCCAAGAACTCATGCGCTGCTGCGATTACATCCCAACGACCCATTAGTCCATGCATCGCTGCCAAGGCCATAATCCTTTCGCCAGA
Organism: Lissotriton vulgaris; assembly: GCF_964263255.1. Classification (NCBI taxonomy): domain Eukaryota; kingdom Metazoa; phylum Chordata; class Amphibia; order Caudata; family Salamandridae; genus Lissotriton; species Lissotriton vulgaris. Next base: position 895,432,757 of record NC_141696.1, read on the forward strand.
ACAAACAAACTTCTGAGCAACTACGGGGCTCATCAGATGATTAAAGTCAACGCCATGAGACACCTCAAGCAGAGACACAAATCAAGGGCCCAGTGGAAATCGCAGCTCAGGCAATGAAACACAGGCTGGACACATGGGAAATAGGAAAATCGAAACGATAATCCAAACGCCGTGCTTAAAGTCGCAAGCGGAAGTGTGCCATAGTAATCAAGCATCCGGTTGCGCAACAGTGAAAGGAGGGGCTCTTCTGCTCCTAATGCAGGATGGGCATCCATTTGTAATAAAACAAAATATCACCAATACGCCCGCAGCTAAAGCCAGCAAGACAGGGAAGCCTCCAAACAAACTCGAAAAAATAGAATGAAAGAAAGCAGGGATGACCCCACATATTTTTTCAAATGAAGTCACGAGACCGCTGCTAACTAATTTAAAAAAGTGAGCAAGGCCGGAAGTGGAGGAGGCATTAAAGATTTGATGAACCAGCTTGCTGAAATGTAACCGTAAATCAGTATTTAAAAGCGCCTGCACTTCTGTGCTTGTGTTAGCTATGTGAAGGACGAATGTTTCTCGGGCCGAACTCAGGGCCACCTCTTTCTGAGACAAAAGGGCTCTTATTCTAGTCATACCATTGAACTCTGCCTTCAAGGTTGGGATGCGCGGCCAGATGGAAACATCTGAATTCCCATGCGTGGGGGGATACATAACGTTTTTGCAGCACACAACACGTTCAGTTACAGTTACCACATAAGCGATACCAACTATTAAACCACAACACTCCTCGTTATTCAACAGCAAATAACTACCATTTGCCAAAAGTGTAAACGTCGGAACAGTTGCGGGAACAGGAGTCCCTTTTAATACACAGGCCAGATTAGGTCGTTCCTGGTTGCAGGAACCATGTAATTGAGTGTGTCTGCATATTAATGAATGGTCAGGGGACTCAGTGCATTCTTCCACATTAAGATATACTTCTCTGCCGTCTTTCAGGCACCTATATGTGAAAGGAAGAGACCAAGCTTCATGGAGGAAGGCACCACCTAACGGTTCATAACGTCCTATTGCAACATGTTGCATACAACTAGTGAATTTGTACAAAGCGAATGGTAATGTAATTAATCCGTGGATAAGCCACGTTGCATCATTGGCCTCAGCAACAGAGAACGGTAAAGATTCCAACCTCTCAATGTGTAACATGGAAAATGATGCATCTCGCATTGAAAGCATGCGCTGTTTGTCAGTCAAATTAAACGGGGCAAAGAGGGAGGAAACGTTCATGTAATTCCAGGGCACACGGCCAGACTTAAGAGCCTGCAGAGTCCATGCAAACTGCATTACAGAACGCAATTGATTTTGGCCATGGTATAAAACAGACACCTCATCATTTACAATATCAACCACTGAAGAAACAATGTTATTCAACGTGTATATGCGGGAAGAAAGCATGTTAATACTGTTATCGACAACTGCAAGCACCTTTTCCAAATTTGCCTGATCAATTGCTCTCAGGCGCTTAGCAGCCTCAATTTGTGAAAGATTCCAAATTTCATTGTAAGCAGCATAAATCCAACGTTTAGATCTACCGCTTACCGGGCCTTTTATAAAATCATTAATATCCACTTCATCAGTTAGCTTAGATAGATGTAATTTAACAGCAGCCAATGTAGAATGTTGTAACCAATTTTGACATAATTTGCCAACTGAGTATGTTGTAACAGTGTGGTCAGGATCAAAACGTGGATCAGGCCTGACTTGTGTAAAACCTTCAGTTAAACCCAGAAAGTGACGCTGGCAAGAGTCAGAGCTTCTGTGCCATAGCAGCCAACCCTTTGGATCAAAACTGGACACATTAAAGGATGCATTATTCAGCAATGTTTGCAGCTCTCTAATGGAAAACTTTGTGTAATTATCCCAACCAGAATATTCATTTAAATCAGGGACAGCAGGGGTATTTAATTTTTTTGAAGTAGCCAATCCAAAGCACGTTGTCTGAGAAATAGTAGAATTCAAAAACAACATGTGATTCGGGATGAGGCATGCACGGTGCAAAGCCTCAGTGCCTTGTACCTGCCAACTTTTAGAACCCCAAACCGATTTAAGGTCAATTGTTTCCTTTCATAGCTCGTAGCCTTCTACAGCCAATTTCTCTAGAAAGGACTTCGAATACAATAATTTAGTATCGGTAAGTCTAACCTTGGACATGGGTTTCTGTGTCATCTTAAAATAAAAGGACTCAGGACTCAATTGATTAAAGTCAGTAAAGTAAGTGTACTTATTTAAAAATGTACTGGAGCTGCCTTGTAAAGGTGCAGGGCAATGTTCCCACTGCGTGTAATTTCCAGTACCCCTTCTGGAACTAGTCTTATGTAAAAAATGATTACCAAAATGTTGAAAGCAAAGTAAATCACCATAATTAGCAAATTCTAAATATAAATCTTCAGCATCAAAGGCAGCATAATATTTTAAATCAGAGAATAATGATTCTACGGCCTGAACATACCAATCATCAGAACGTATGTTTTGTTTCACCACATCCCCCATGTTCACTCTCAGTTCATTTGGGACATTAACCACTTCAGTAGGGCCATGAATTTGAAATTTAACTGCATCCCACACAATCCCATTAAGAACCGGCCAAGCTGTGATGTTAACAAAGTTCAAGTCTCTTTTTAGTCTGTGTGCAGAATGTGAAGAGGATAAGGGGGCCAAAGTTCCATTAAGATGCCGAATGCATGTTCTCTCCTCGACATAGTGTCCATCCATGATACGGAAAAAATAAAACACAAAACCAAATGACATAAAAAGGTATACTGAAAAAAGCATTAGCCAAATATATGTCCAAGGGGGAACCAAAAAATGTTTCTTGAATAAAGAGGCATAAATTGCACAACGTGAGGGTTTTGTCGAAGTCACTGAAGCAAAGTCAAATGAGAATCTAGAGTCTGTGGCCAAACGTGTTTGTAAATCAGGCATCGATAAATCAGCAGAATAGGAATAATCGAGGTCATCAATGTTATTAACTGGGAAAGTGTTTAGTAAAGGATTGGAAATCACAGGCATCTCGAGGGCCACTTCTGGCTCAGCAGCTGCAGTAATGGCCAAAACAGAATTTCTCACAATCAAAGGACAGGAGACAGCCGGTGTCATGCTATGAAGAATCGGCCACCCTGTGTATCTTGACATTGTCAATTGAGATAAACCTGGTTTCCTTACGACCTGGAAGTGGTGGTAAAATGACTGTTCTTGTGCCCTTCACTCCAAGAACGGGGACTGGTGCTCGATAGGAAGGACCAAATAATTTCTTGTTATCGATCTTCTCTCGAACCAGTTCTCCAACTTTGGGTAGCCAGGCAACTACCGGGATCTGCAACGCATCATCCGATGTGGAGGGCAAATGTTCCTTTGCAAGATTGTCTCTGGTCTTTTGTAGATCCTGTAAAACATTGCAATGTTCATCTACATCAAAGGCCGTGGCTTGGGCCACGCAGTCTAGACCTCGAGGTCAGGGACATACATCTTGATACCAAAGAGCATTTCGTATGGGGTCCACCCACCCAGAGACCTTCTATAGAGATTATTGAGAGCACGCTGCACGCCATTGAGGTGGGCCAGACAGTTTCTGCCAGTGCCTATAACTCGAGCTGTCAAAGATTGCTTTAAGTCGCGGTTCATTCGTTCCACTACACTATTACCCTCAGGTCTGTATGGAGACGAAAACTTGACTTGGACCCCCAACGAAACCACAGCATCCTTATACGCCTTAGAGGCGAAAGCCGGACCCTGATCCGAATGGAAGGTACCACAGGCAAAAATCCCTACAAAGACAAGCAAATCTCTTATGACAGTCCAAGAATCAGCGTTGCGATGGGGCCATACCCACACAAAGCGTGTGCATGAATCAACTGCTACTAAGATGTACTTATACGCAGTATCAGAAGAAAAAGGACCGCAGTGATCTAAATAAACGCATCCTAGTGGTTTATTAGAAATGTACAACTGTGTCTGTGGCGGACGCGCAGCAGTCGAAGGCTTGATCTGCTGGCAAATGTCACATTGAAGGACATAATCACGCGTCTGTTTGTACAGTCCCCGCCACCAGAACCTCTGTTGTAGCTGAGTTACAGTGGCTGAGACGCCCACATGCGCAGACGCCACACCTTCATGAGCCGCTGTAATCAAAGTAGCTCTGCGATCCGAGTTGGGAATTAAACGTTCGCCAACTTCAGGAATTTTCACGTAAGGAACCTTATCGGGACTTAAGTGGTATGTGTACTTCGAAGGGAACCCCGCAGGATATTTACCTCCCTTCTCAGTGGCAGCAACAGCCGCCAAGATGTCATCATGTATTTTAATTTTGGACCGTGTAACTGCTGCAACTAAATATTTAGATACTGCTGATTTCGCTGCTTCATCAGCAAGCGAATTACCGACAGCGTGGACTCCCACACGCTGATGGCCGAGAGTATGAATCACAAACACAAGTGGCAACTGCTCTTTAAGCTCAGCCACTCGGACCCAGATCATTTTATGTTTTATTGTGCCACCCTTGGAATCACGAAATTCATTCTGAATTCAAAAGATTAAGTTCTCATTGTAGGACTGGACACAGTAGTAAGAATCACTTACGATAAGAGTAGTCACCCTAGGATCTGCGTACTCCAATGCAAGCATCAAAGCACGAAGCTCTGCCAATTGTGCAGTGCAGTCTCCGAGTGTCTGCGTGTGCACGACACTGGACTTGAACTCATTGTTCACCATGGCACCAACCACAATGGCGCACGCGGAAACGTAGGCATGTTTAGAGCCATGCGCAACCTGCGCCGAACCATCGGTGTAAATGATGCAATGGAAATCCCCCAGGGGTCACATTGCTAAAGGAGCTGGATGAACAAATTCATACTGTAAGTACTCCTGTGACCTTAATGTGGGGTCAAAAATAAACGTGACATCCTGGGATGTTAAGGACGCTGCCCATTGAATCCACCGGGGGTGCAAAGCTTTAGAATTAGGTACACTGGCTTTTGTGACTGCCTCCAAGGCAGGACACGGGGTAACAACCAACATGCGTTTTCCCTGTGACAGGGCACATTCCTTAAGAATAGCCATCTGCACAGCCGTCAAAACTTTCTCCACAGTGGAAAAGCGCAATTCAGCCGAAGTGTACAAGTGTGACTTGTAAGCAATAGGTACTGTGTCTCCTTCATTAAAAGTCAGGTACGTGAAACCTACCGCCCAAGGGATAACTCTTATCACCAGGTTGGTCTGATTATCACGAGTCAGTAAGAATTTAGAAGCGAGCAGATCAGCCTGCAAAGACTGCAGATTAGCCGAATGCTCAGGCAGCCAGCATGATTTGGAAAAAGATGGTTGTATCAAAGTATACAAAGGCTTGATACGCTGGGCATATTCTGGAATGTAAGTTCTCCCAAAATTCAAAAAGCCCAGTAAAGATTGTAATTTTTTCAGTGTTGTCGGAGCGCGCAACTGTGCACATTTCTCCAGGAAGTGAGGAGCCAATCCCTTTCCTTCATTGTTAAGCTCGTAGCCCAGAAACAACATCGTGTACTCTGCAATGCGCGATTTCGCAAAGTTGAATTTGTAACCTAAGTTTGCAAAGGTACAAATAATCCCGTTCACACGACACAGATGCTCCCAAAGTTCGTGGTCTGTGAGATATATGTCATCCACATACGAACAAGCATCCGGGTCGATTCTCGCCAAAAGAGAGACTATGCGGGCAGAAAATATCCCAGGACTATTCCTGTAGCCCATAGGCAAACGCCGAAAGTGTTTTTCGACACCGCCGCATGTAAAACTGGTCCATTGGGAACTCATAGCATCCAATTGGTGGGCATAAAAACCATTAGAAATGTCAAGCGTGGTCTTAAACCGCTTACGCACAAGACTATTTACAAGAGCAGAGCCGTGAGTATTCTGTACTGCACAGTTATGGCAATGCGAGTTTAAATGCCGGTCATCCAAAACCAAACAATACTAACCATCAGGCTTGTTTACAGTAAAAAGAGGGTTATTCATCGGTGACTCACACATTTCAATTACACCTTGATATTCCAATTGTTCAAGGATTGCCGCGACGGAAGCTTTCGCTTCACGTCTTATAGGATATTGAGGTTGAGGCTGCGGCTGAGACCGTAATGGTATCTTGTGGCGTGGGAACAATTTATCCCACCCACACTGATTGCGGTACACAGCCGGCGCCAGAGCTAGAGCCCACTCTTCTGCAAAATGCAGTGCATCCTCTATCGAGACTGTGTTTGCAAAACTGGGGAGGATTACCTCCTCCCCTCGCGGAGCTGCGAGCACAAAAGGTGGGGGCGAGTCAGCCTCCGAAAGCAAAATGTCATATGTAGACAAAAGATTTTCCCAAAATACCCCTTTTATGGTACGTTGTATGTCACCTTCAATTAACAGGACAATTTCAAAAAGTCTATCAGGGGGAGCAACTCTGGTGTCAGCTGTTTCAATGACAACATAAGTATCAGTCGCTGTCACCTTCAGTACTGGACGGAGCGCCTCTCTCACTATGGTAATCTCCGCCGCGCTGTCCAGCAAGGTCAGAGCCCACATCAGATTCCGAAGCCGCGTTCTCACTATCTGGGGCATATCGATGCGCTGTTGAGGCTGCGACTTTCTTCTTGGCAAACTGTGGTCTCTTAGGCGTAGAGCCTTCCTGCTTTTCTGCACCGTTCCTCGGGCGGGGCTGGTCACGTCCTTGCTGGCCACCCTGACCCCTTCCGCCCCCTCCACCACCGGTCTTCGGAGCCGATGAGTCCTGAAAGGAACGAGGAGAGCATTGGTCAGAAGCCTGAAATCGATCAGGAGTCTTATTCGTCGCGCGGTCGCGCAATTCATAAATACGTTCCGACTGTGTAGGTAACGGAGACGCCGGGCGAGAAACCTGTGTTTGTTGTTGTTGTGGTTGCTTTCCCTGTTTCTGTTTTTTAGGCCAATTTTGTTTTTTGGACTTGGGCTGAACTTCCGTCTCCGAAGTTTGTCCCTGGTGCTGCTTTTTATCTTCAACAGAAAAAGGCTTAACGCCCTTACAATTGTGACCAACGGTTTTATAAGCCACCACAATAATTCTCGCTAACTGTCGGGGTTTCTCGGCCTCGGGAATCGCCGCTAACGCGTTAGCTACCTGAAAGTTCACTGCATCTGCCTTGACATTAGCAAGGATCAGATCTCAAAGGTGACACACAGGCGCATGCCCAACTCGACCGCAGATTCCGGCCCGTGATCATCTTGAACACGTTTAAGGACCGAAGACAGCACGGACATAGACGGGGTGCCGTAGCACCGAGCATAGACCGCCGCAAAAGTATTCCCCCAGGTCTCACAGTCAACAAGCTCAGGGGCCAAATCCTTCGGCAAACTAAGCATAAGAATCCGGTGTTTTTCACCAGGAGTAGTATTAGGAAATACAGCTTCCAGCTGGCCAAATTTCTCGGCAAGCCAGAAAGGAAAATCATCCTTTTCCTGGGGCTTCTTGCCCATAACAGCATTGACCATGACAGGACTGATTTTCAAACCACCCTGCCCTGCCGGAAGCGCCGCACCCCCGAGGCTCCACCCAGAAGATTACGGCCCATGTAATGCACTAAGGCTCTAATCACGGCAATCGCGACTACATGTAGTCGTCGGAGTTCCGCCACATTGCAATTGCCGTGTAGAGGATGAGGAGTAAATCCAGCCAAAACAGGCCAACTAGCGCCTGGAATGGACAAAGGACCTAACCTCGGAGCGGTTAAAGAATGGGGCAGGGCGCCACCAAACCAAACTCCATGCTGCCAAACATCCATAGGAACTTCCTGTGCCCTGTACGGAATATACTCATTAGGTACAGCTGTGGGAGTGTAAGTGTGGAATACGCCTGAATTTGCGTCCGCCACCAGAAATGTCACCCACGAATAAAGAGTTCGTAAGGGTAAGCATGTTCCGCACTCACCACCATAATCAGAGCCAAGCCTTCCAAAGGTACATTGTACGCCCACAAATGATCTCGCACCGCAATGCGACTATGCAGCGGAATGTCCACGGCAGCCATGACAGCACAGGAATTAGAAAAAACAAAGTAAACTTTGTAGCGCAACTGGGTAGCAATTCAAGGAAACCGTTTTTAGAAAGATTCAAGCTTGAAAAGACCTATTTCAAAAGTAGGTAGGTTTGTCCGACACCACCGTTTACCGGAAACGTCAGTGAAGGGGTTAAGGATTGAATGATATACTACTCGAGTGTCATGATATAAGGCCAACAACGTATGGGCGCCATGTAGCGGGAATTCCGTTCTCCTACAGAACTGTGCATAGAGACCTGGAACCTCGGTGAATTAGCATGGCCCAAAACTCACCTCAGTACCCAAAATCCCCTTACCGAGCTAGCTACAGTGTCTCATTGGTCATAACAAACTCCCAATGCTTAGACAGACCAGAACATGACCTTAGAGTACCTCAGGAATCGTGGAACACATGAACACTCTTTCGTTATATAATCATTACCAACCAGAACGTGGAGTCAAAGAGGACACGTGCATGTTTGAAATTATTTATTTAATAATGCAAGGTTCTCAAACGCAGTATCTTGTATAATACTAGCAAACATATTATAATCAACAAAGTTATCAGCATAGTTATCAGTCCATAAAAGGCGAATGGTGACAGCATACTAAGATGCTAAAATGAATAGAAATTAACAATGTCTAATTCACACCCTCCGTATTTAGCATAGTATTTTATATCTATGAAGGTCTCATTTGGGTTTTAGCAGGGCGGGCCCATACCTCAAAAGCTCAGTGGCAGGAGGATCACATCACCTTCCACCAGCTCTCTGCATGCGAAGCACATCAAGTGTCTTTTTGTGCGGTCGGCACCACAATATAAAACTCGCCTAGAGCCAGATTTTGGCAGCAGCATGTGTGTTATGTCTATAAGGGTGCGAAGATCAGACCTTACAACAACACTGGGTTTAGTTATCCGTGTAGCCTTCAGCACTCACTGTGCAGACAGAGTGCAGAACAAAACTGATATCAGAGCAATAACATATTATTTCTCTAGTAAATCACAAAGCTCTTCTGGGTTGAAAGCTAAAACAACAATTATGTGTCGAGTGCAAAAGTGAAGCAAGAATGAAAACGGCGTGCAAGCATTTAATAAACCCATGCTAACTTAACACAGTATGTAGAAAAGAAGTAGCTATATGACAGCACTGTTTTCCTCCCTCCTTGCCCTGGCGCACTTTAGGCAGTCATGTGCCAGCTCACACACCCTTGTGCCATAGTGAATGAGTGTGTATTCCTACAGAATAGCTACTGTGCTAAAAGGGTACCTTCCAGTACAAAAACTGCCTTTTGACGCGTTTGCTGCTTTGTATGTGTGCTGTACAAGGCACCATACATTAAAAGAAGGGAAAATGAGAAGAAATGAAAACATTTCTTCTTGTTATGCTGGCTACAAGGAGGCGTAAGACCTTGGGTCAAATTCCCATCTTCAAATGTTTGTAGATAGGGATTTGTCTCAAAACCCACGGCTGGTTGTATGGGACCGATCAAGTATGACTGATGGAACGCTAAGCAACGCAAAGTAAAGCAACGTACAGCATAGCACAACTTTGCAATACGTTGGGAAACCATTCAATGCAAATCCTGATTTATATTGCATAGTAAATCCCAGCATAACAGTTTGCGTCAGGTTTGCGTGTCAAAAGTAACCCAAATCCTGAGCAAAGTGTAAATAAATCTTGGCCTAAGTTTCCACGTCTCCTGCTCCCTCGTGAAGTAAAGAGTTTATGCTCTGTGTGGAAGAGACATTGTGCAGAAGGTGTAAAGCAGGTTTTGTAGTATAGAGGCTGTGACCACCGCTGGGTGGCGAAAATTAGCTTTGGTCATGCCGCATAGGACTGGTATGTAATTAGGACTGTGGTATAGAAATGTATCAGGTTTATTTACAGAAGTGTTCTTTAAAATGTGGTTACTGTATAAAAATATGTTGAAAACATGGAATATTTCTTCGCATGTGTTGTGTCTATTGAAACATGTGTTTGTTCCCAGAGTCAAAGCCTACATTGCCTTTGATGGAATGTGTTTTCATGTATTTCAAGGTGAATTTTACATTGAACCTAGGGAAGGACATTAAAGCTGCACATGAAAGCAGAGTTCTATTTTTACTTTTTATAGGTATTCAAGTTCTCATGTTAAGGGACAAAACATTACTAAATACAAGAAAATCTCTTCTATTATGTGAAGGTTACAGAAAGGTATTTTGCCGTTAGGTCGGAAAAAGTGCTTGTTTGTTTCACATGGTATCTTATTCTGAATTGTGCCGGGCTGAGCCATGTCACTTATTCTGAAAGTCCTGCAACATGGTTAGGCTGCTTTAACTGTGATTCAAAAATTATGTTACATTTTTTAGTTTTGTAACAACGCGCATTGATAGTGAAATTATTGAAGCAAAAAGTGTGTGATATAATGAAAAATCATATTAATTACATTGAATTTGGCCTATGAAATGCCCTGGTATATTTAACTTGTATTTGTATAGACGCAAGCTTGTATTTATTGGTACTTGTTTTGCACAAACGTAGTTGGAAAGCAGTGGAGCACTGAACATTGGACATGTCACCCCCTGGTTGTGATTCAGAACATTACAAAAAGGTAGGAAAATTATTTACGTACAGGTTAGTAATGTTCTTTGAGGACATGTGCCTTCAGTTTTCATGTGAGTTGCCGGAGAGTCAAAGAATTTGGTGGTGTTGCTCTAGATCCTGAATGCATCCAATAGAGACACCAAAGTGTGTACAAGTATCACTAAAATACACAGATTCGGGCCCATAAACCACTCTCACCTACAGTATCTGGTTGATGAAAACCCACCCAGGAATCAATTTAGGGCTTTTCTATATGTCAGTTTGCCTCAAGAATTGAACCTATTTAATTACTAAGCCCTTCCTTACTCATGGATCTATTTTAGCTGAGTGAGAGTTGGTAATTAACAACATTAAAACATGTATCTATTTTATTTAATCGAAAAACCACAGACTCAGTTTAAGTTGAAAGTTTAATCTGAAATATTTTAGTGAATCAAGTACAATTTACAGTGTAAGATTCAGATACCTAATTTAAACTAAAATTTTAATGACGAGTACCTCAGGAAGAGAGGACAGAGAAAAAAGGCAATTTGACACAATACACATTATATTTACCTCCACATATACGGGCAGAAACATGTCGATCCCACTTTAAGTGGAAATATCCAAAATAATATTTGGTAGATTTCCAAACACATACAATTTTAACCATGTCAGGCTGACCACTGAATAAAGTTTTTCTTCTGGTACAGCTCTTTGACATTTTTAAACCACTATTTTTCACACCATTGTCACAAAAACCAGCTCCGCAGTATTCTGGCGTTGTAGCACACCAGGGAGGCACTCGGCTTCTCCTGGTGGGCCCGATGATGAAGCATGTCACCACCCAGGGTGGTGAGGGAGAGCTTCTAAAAAATCCCTAATGATTTCCAGTGTGAAATATTCAGGTTGATTTCTTCTCTGTTCCTGTGCTTACATATACATTTAGCTTGACACTCTTTTGTTGTTTAACGCATAGTTTATTCTCAGTCCAGTTACTTGTTAGTAGACACATATGCAAGCTTCCCCTGCTTCTTCTACATTGTGTACGAATTTCGTATACCTTAGTATAACAAACATTAATTAGTACTTTATTATGATTATATGAGAGCGTTCATCCAGCAAGTTACTTCCATGCAAATCCTTGCTTCATCACACTGCTGTCCTGAAATAAGCTTTCAGAAGTAAAGGCTTCACTTTCTTCAGTTGGGAAAGATAATAACACGTTGTTATGTTCTTGGCAATGTGGAATGAAATCTTTGTGAAGGGTGTATTCAAGTTATTTAGTATTTTCTGTCTGCAAGGGACTGAATTCATGTTGCTGCATATCAAAGGGTCAGGCTTGCATGTTTGGGTATTTGGAGCTTGTGGCAAATAAGAGGAATTTAGGGCTAGATTTTGAGTTTGGTGGCTGGTTAGTAGTTCCTCTGTTATGGAGGGACTTTTCCCTTGGTCAGGCTGATGGATATCGATACAGTGTATGTAGGGTTTTGCCTGATGGACTGCCTTGATTAATGCTGAAGGACAGTTAGTCAGGGTAACCTCAATCCTTCATAATCAGTTCCCCTTCCCACCGCCAATGGACTCCACTCCATCATCACTCATCAACAGACATCACTCTGCTATACTTAGAGTTGTTCACCATCAGAATAGGGTGTAGGTACCCTCACAATACATGACAGCAATGGGGTACAAGGTTCCAAGTGACATACCTGATCAAAATATACTCAATAACATTATATACAGCTCACACTACAAAAGACACTACTCAATCACACTGGCAGTTAACCACTTACAACATGAAGCACCAGAAGTAGACCTACATCCTCTTTTTTCAAAATATCTCAAAGAACACAAACCAGGTTCTCTGGAAATGAGTTAACTGTTGTGGATGGTAGGATAACTAGGGTAGAGCAATAGTTGGTTGGATCACTGGCCCAGACAACAACGAGCCAGAGAAGGAACATGTGGGACAAAATTGTGTATAGGATGAATGCTGTCTCCAACACTAGACACGCATAAGCGTAAAACCCGAAGCAGTGAAATCACCTGTGGGGGAGTCTCTTCCTTCATTTCCAGGGCACACCAAGATGGCAGAGGCGGTGTTCCAGGGGCAAGAGTGGCTGACTCGGGAGCTGGGTATCTGGGTTTGAGTCTCAGTGTCAGCTCAACATCCTGTGTTTCTGGGCAAATCACTTAATCTCCTTGTGCCCATGGACAGCACCTGGATACCCTCACTGGTGATAAGCGGCGCTCTATACATTTACAAATATAACATATATAAATATAAGATATCCTAACAACTGCTGGTGGTGCTCCCAAGCAGCTCATTCTCAAGCCCTGGAAGAAGAAGGTGTAACCCATTCTCTGCACTGAAGGCATTGCAGGAGTTCCAGGCAGATTGCAGATGGGTAAGGACCAACATTACCTCTCACATAATAACTAATTCATTCTCTCCACATTCCCACACCCCAATCCACAACATAAGCCATTACACTAATTACAACTTACTCATAAAGTTCTGATAAATGATGGATGTCACAATTCCCTACATTCTCTATTTATTTATAATCTCCCATATACTCACTCAGTCACATCATTCTTATCAACACAATTCATACAGACAACACTATCAAACAGTTGCGATGTTACATTTCGGCAACCAAAACACACAAACCATATGTATAAATGATATCTACCAAGTTACTCATAAAAATTTGAGCTCTAGCGACTATTGTGAGGTTCATATACCACTTACTATCTCTTTTGATCTCATACAATATAAATGAAATAATTTCTGGCTGTAGATATTTGAACAGATAAATCCATGACACTAGCACTACAAGGTTCCATTTCAGCTTTCGGAAATTCCATATCACTGCTTTCAGGTATTTTATGTTTATTCATTTGTTAAATTATTTAACAAACAAACATGTGCACAAACATTTATACCTAAACAATAAGGAATGGCAAAGTGGAGTCATATTGAAGCTTTGGCGTTTTGTATAATAAGTAACACCCCCATTTACACACATTATCATCATCACACGTAACTGGTAGTTAGTTGTTCCATGAAAAGTACTACGACAACTTAATTTTATTAAAACAACAAACATGAATCCATGGTCTCATCTACATAGAATGAACAAGAACGATGTCTTTAGAAGTCACTCAAAAGCACTGCACAGTGGTCTGTGTTTTAAGTAATTATATTAATAATAGTAGTAATATATCATAGCTATTTGCGCTTTCATTGTAAATGTAACTTTATTCAATGGAGTATACCTCATTGTTGCAATAATAGCTTGTGCTGTATGTAATCCTTAAACTCCACAAAAAGGCTGGGATTGTTTTTCAACATTTAAACTATTGACTTATAAGTGTTTTAAACAGTCAACTTCACACATTGTTACCAAGCCATAAAATGATAGACCCTGGGACATGACACTCAAAACATTCTAGGTCCCATTCTAGGTCCCACAGCCCACACACACTATTGCAGCCTTAAACTGTGAAATCAGAAATAACCTCACTTCACTCAGTATTAATTTCATTGTAGAATATTATGAAGAACATTCTTTTTGGACCCTCTATTGGGTCTACAGTGTAAAAAAATACATTGAAGAGCAATTTGAAATTATAAACATTAATAAAGACCAAACGTTTTAGAGTTAATGAACTGCTTTTAAATTTTTTTTTATATAAGGTTGGAGGGTGGCGCCCTGGTATCCATTTCCGTGGTCGGCCTATGTGAGCATGAGCTGTTTGTAAATGGCTGCAAGGTTGAAACATCTGAAAAATCATGTGGTGTATTTGTGAGCCCATTTGCTGCTTTTGCCATGGGGATTGATCTGAACTATTTTGTGATGATGGTTGAATAACATTAAATGGACTGGCGCCACTGCATTCGTTCACAAGGACCGGGGCAGATTTGAATTGGATCCCAGAGTCTAGGGGCGGCAATGATCAAGCTTCCATTGCCAGAAGATCATCTACAATGGCCTGGTCTCTCACAAAAAGCTTAATGTTACTGTGGCAGTAAGAGTTGTTGGACATATGTTCTGCAGAAATATCTAATTGAATCCAGGAAAGACTTTTGTGTTTGTGGCATATCAAATGTACCACCTTATTCAGTGGAGATTTTGGTCCTTCCCTTTGTCAATGAGCCATTGTCATGTAAATAGCATTCCCAGGCTGATATGGGCAAGATACCGGTGAGTCCCTCTTTGGGTAAAACAGTGATGCACTCAAGGTGGACCCTGGCTTAGGTCACAGAGGCCTTGCTTGAAATAAGGCTGCATACCTGATTGAGTGCTGGTTGAGTGTAGCAAAGGGATCTGGGGATTAACTTTGATTGGCATGCCAATGAGGATATCACTTAGTTGGGGACACTTAGCATTTTCATAGTAACCCTATCTTGGTTTTTTAGGAGTTGGTGGTTCCAGCTTGCTGCCTGTTTTGGTATGGCTGGGAAGGGTCCATGTGCCAATAGTCGGGTTTCAGCTAACTTGGGTTAGCTTTTTCTTAGGAACTGTGGTGCTTGCAGGGCCTTTGAGAAACCGTTCCCCATGAGCTTGCCCTGAGCTTGGGCACCCACATGACTGGCAAGCTTGAATTTCGTCATCAACCATGCCGGTAGTTCACCCAGAAGGACCATATATCTTATTGACAATTCTTGGTTGAGCCTATGAGCCCCCTGGAGCTTAAATTCAAGTGCTGCCACAGCCTTCCTCAAGTCATCCATCTCAGCTTTAATAGAGTAAAGCCTTTCAGGTGCAGTGTCCCAAGTAGAGCCTTGGCCTTCATACGAGTCAGCGAATTGGAGCGTGGAGGTGTTCTCGCCCAGAGTAGCAAGAGGGGGAATTCGTCATGGGGGTAGATGAATTGCCTGGTTCAATAGTACTAGATAGGTCATATTTGCCTAGTGCACTGCTTGTAAGTTTCTTTTGGACAGTGGAAGCTTCCTTAATTCCCTTCTTACTCTCCCCTTTAAAATAGTGAGTAATTTCAGGTTTAACACCATTCTCCTTGGGCCGGGTCGCATTATTACCTAAGATACCTCCACGTACTTTATCAATTCATCAATCGCATCAAAGGTACAATTGCCTGTTGCATGTCGATTGCCACTCTTCACTGCATGACTTAGCCCTGAGGAGTTCTTAGACGCTTTCCTTTTTCCAATTAGCCAAGAAACTTAAAATACTCACAGGTCCAATGCAAAAGTGGAGTCAGTGTGACCAGTGAAGTCCTACGGGAACAGGCAGGCAGAAATTCCTAGCACTCTGTGTCCGGCATCGTATGAGTAATCTAATCATAGCACTTTATAGCGCTCAGTCTGCAGCAGGAGGTGGCTGTGGCAAAGCCCCTCCTAGCAGGGGAAAGTTTTAGGGTCAGTGAAACCCCCCAGAGTCAGGCAGGCAGAAAACCCCAGCACTGTATGTCCCACTGGAGTAACCGTGGAGCTTTATAGCATGTCAGACAGTAGCAGGAGGCAACTGTGGGCAAGCCCCATCTCACGTAGCAAGGTATTGTGGTCAGTGAAGTCCTCCGGGGTCAGTCAGACAGAACCCCCCAGCACTCTGTGTCCGAAAGTGAGTCACTCCTGAGCTGTACCCGGCACCACTCTGATGTGGGCCCAGCGATAGTAAAGTCTTGTCCACAGTAATTTCCGCCACAGTTTTCACATTCAAGGTAGCAATGCTTCCCCCCAAGGGACTCCACTCATGCCTATTGGGATCAGAGAGCAGCAGGCCTTCCACAGCTTTCCCAATCATATTTACTGTTCCCATTCTAAACTTAATCACATTGGAAAACTGTTGGACTTCAGAGGGGTTCAAAACTACTGTTCCAACTCCAAACTTTACCACATTTGGGGAATTGTTGGAGTTTGTGAGGGGTTACATTTACTATTCCCAATTAGAAATAGCCACACCAGAGAAGTGTTGGATCTGGGGAGGTTTAAAGTTAAATTTTCAATTCTAAACTTAAGCACACTGGGGATAGTGGGAGGCTTTAGGGGCGGTGGTGTGATATAGTATTCCAACTACATACATAGTTACATTGGCGAAAGTGTTTTCGGCTTTGGGTGTTCAGAATTATTATTCAATCTCCAAACTTTATCACACTGGGAAAAGTGTTTGACTTTGTGGAAGGGTCAAATTTACTATTCCACTCTAAACTTAACCACACTGGGGAAAGTGTTGAATTTTGGGTGAATCATATTTACTATTTCCATTTCAAACTTATTTACATTGAGAAACTGTTGGACTTCAGAGGGGATCAACATTACTATTCCAATTCCAAGCTTTAGCACATTGGGTAAACTGCTGGACTTTGGGAAGGGTTACAGTTACAATTCCCAATGGGAATACCCACACTGGAGAAGTGATGGACTTTCATAGTTATATTTTCAACTCTAAACTTAACCATTTTGGGGAACGTTTTAGACTTTGGGGGCGGGGGAATGTATTATTCTAACTCCATACATAGCAACATTAGGAAAGTGTTTTGGGCTTTGGGTGTTCAGAATTTCTATTCAAACTCCAAACCTGGGAAAAGTGTTTGACTTTGGGAGCAAGGGTAAATTTACTATTCAAACTCCAGACATAATCATTTAGGGGAAAGTGTTGGACTTTGGCAGAGCAGATTTACTACTCCAACTCTAAATTTAACCATGTAGGGGTAATACTGGACTTCGGGTGGTTCAAGTTTATTATTAATATTCCAAACATAACCACATTAGAGAATGAGTTTAACTTTGGGGGGGCTTCAAATTACTATTGCAAAAGCAAACTTTATTGCACTGGGTAAAGTCTTCAGATTTGGGGGCCAAGGGAGGCACATTTACTATTCCTACTCCAAATGTAATCACATTGGGGAAGTTTGCACTTTGGAGATCTCAAATTTACTATTAACACTAAAAATGTAAGCATATCAGGAAAGCATGGACTTTGGCATGGGAGGGGCATATTTACTATTCCAACTCCAAACTTAACCACACAGGCTAAAGTGCTGAACTTTGGAGCAATCAGAAAGTTTTGTGCTTTGAAGGGTTCATATTTACTATTACCCCCCAATACTGAACGACACTGGGGAAAGTATAGTTTCCTGAAAACTTCGAATTTACTATTAAAATTTTAATTTCACTTGTATGTCTGGAATCTAAATATGCTGATTAGGTTCAATGTATTTTACCACAGAAATGTGAGAAGCAGAGCACCCTGGGAAACAGCTCAACTTTTACAAGCCAAGGTGCGTGTGTATGTATACATATATATATATATATATATATATATATATATATATATATATATATATATTTTCACTGAAAAAACCATAGGTTATAGACCATATATAGTTAGGAATTCGCATTTACAAAACCTTATTTTACTCACACAAAACCATTGAAATTCCATATATAGTTAGTTGCACTAACTATATATCGCGCACCCGCAATCCACTGCTGATGATGTCACATATTACATCATTCATGACATGGTCAGTGACATGACTGATGACATCACTGATGACATCTCAAATGACATCACTGATGACATCACTGATGACATCTCATTTGACATTACTGATCACATCACTGATGATATCATTCATGTGATAATACGATGAACCTCTTCAGACTCTAATATAACCTTAGATACAATCAGTGTAAACAGACACTCACAGACTGTCACTCATCCATGGAGTTACTCACACACCTAGTCAGTCATGCAAAGAATCAATCACAACTCCATTTCCTCAACTATACAGTTATACAAACTTTACTTATTCAAACATATACTAACACATATTTACTCTCTTATACAATCCCTGATACAAGTTCACAATGATCCATACAGCCACTCACACATTCACTGGCTCTTATGCACAGTTATTTATATATGTCAACTCTCACATGTACTGTGTTTTACATATGTACTTAC
Source organism: Lissotriton vulgaris (assembly GCF_964263255.1). Taxonomy (NCBI): domain Eukaryota; kingdom Metazoa; phylum Chordata; class Amphibia; order Caudata; family Salamandridae; genus Lissotriton; species Lissotriton vulgaris. The sequence goes on from NC_141696.1 coordinate 895,451,332, forward strand.
TTTGACATGTAGCACTGAGATATCCATTCACTCACCAATACACTCATGCACACAGTCAACCGCCCATACAGCTGTTTCCACATGCACCTCCCAGCCTCCCACACACACACTCAGTCTCCCATACAAATACTTGGGCAACCAATAAATAACCCATATAGTTACTCATATAGCTACTTATCAACACATGCAACAGTTTACAGAACAACAGACATAATGATGCACAAATTAAGACAGTTTAGTCACTAACCCATGCACTCAGTGAGACACATTTAATCACTCACTCATACAGTCAGTCATGCACCTACTAAATCCTTCATCCAGACACTTATACATCCACTCATTCTTCAATATGTAAGACATATTTTAACTTTACAGAAACATACAGTCACTGGATGTTGTCATCAGTGATGTCATCAGTGATGTCATTTGAGATGTCATCAGTGATGTCATCAGTGATGTCACTGACCATGTCAGGAATGATGTAATATGTGACATCATCAGCAGTGGATTGCGGGTGCGCGATATATAGTTAGTGCAACTAACTATATATGGAATTTCAATGGTTTTGTGTGAGTAAAATAAGGTTTTGTAAATGCGAATTCCTAACTATATATGGTCTATAACCTATGGTTTTTTCAGTGAATTTTCAAGGTTTTGTAAATGCTAAATACTAACTATATATGGTCTATAACCTATGGTTTTTTTAGTGAATTTTCAAGGTTTTGTAAATGCTAATTCCTAACTATATATGGTCTATAGCCTATGGTTTTTTCAGTGAATATATATATATACATACATATATAAACATATATCATCTGTATATCTATATAAATACAAACATAAATGCATGCATACATATACTTATATGCATACAGATGCATGTTATTTACATGAAAGTTGAAAAAACACTAATAAAAGCAAAGCTAAAAAGCCACCTCATTACAAACAGAATGGCTTTAACTTAAACGAGGGCGAGATCTATTGCATTTTCAATGCTTGTTTACTTTGGTTCCATCAAGAAGGCATTCAGATGTGTCACACATTTGCCATAAATTCTGAATGTTAGCACTCTAGTTGCACATTAGATCACTGTAGTAAAGCTACTGCTCACCAGGGACGTCTGCTGCTGGTATTCAAAGTGCATGTTTCAGTCTGCATGTCAGAATTTTTTTAATGAAATAGAAGAGGATTTGAGAAGTCACTCAAAATGATCCCTAATTTTTCTTTCTGAAGCACTAATCATACTTTCTATGGCAAAATTAACCCCCTCATGTTGTTCCTTTTTAAATTGAGTGTTTTCAGACTTACCACTTCATTCCAATCAAGATGGCTTCTGGTGTGCCATACTTTTGTCATAAGTAAGACTGTTAGCGCTCTAGTTGTTCTTTAGAACACTCTGGGACATTCTGTCATTGGGCTATACTTGGGGTACATCTGGGTGATATTTGGGCTACATTTAGGCTCTTTTGTCTCTGGTGGCCATCTTGTGAGACTGTATGTCAGAATTTTTTAATGAAATTGAAGAGGGTTTGAGAAGTCACTCAAAATGTGCCCTAATTTTTCATTCTGCAGCACTAATCATACTTTCTATGGTAAAATATACCCCCTCATGTTGTTTCTTTTTAAATTAAATGTTTTAAGAGTTACCACTTTATTCCAATCAAGATGGCTTCAGGTGTGCCATACCTTTGTAATAAGTAGGACTGTTAGCGCTCTAGTTGTTCTTTAGAACACTCTGGGACATTCTGTCATTGGGCTATACTTGGGCTACATCTGGGTGATATTTGGGCTACATTTGGGCTCTTTTGTCTCTGGTGGCCATTTTGGGAGACTGCATGTCAGAATGTTTTAATGAAATAGAAAAGGATTTGAGAAGTCACTCAAAATGTGCCCTAATTTTTCATTCTGCAGCACTAATCATACTTTCTATGGCAAAATATACCCCCTCATGTTGTTTCTTTTTAAATTAAATGTTTTAAGAGTTACCACTTTATTCCAATCAAGATGGCTTCAGGTGTGCCATACCTTTGTAATAAGTAGGACTGTTAGCGCTCTAGTTGTTCTTTAGAACACTCTAGGAGGCTGCAGTAGAACACAAAGGAATCAACTGACAGTCTCTGTCCTTGTTGGATGTACATGTTTTACTGAGAATGTCAGACTTCATTTTCACATGACTGAGAAAGATAATGTGAATTTACAGAAAATATGCTTTCAGTTTAGCTTATAGATCCCCTTCCAAACCACTGTGGGAAAATCATGAGATATTAGTTTTCTTTCAAACAATATTCATGATATCACAGCAGAAGGTTTTTTCACATGGTAAAATCACCTTAGAACCCACCACAATTCCTAAAACGAATATGGTACCATCAACAAATGATTTATAATGTAACTAAAGTCCTAAAACCCTCTATTAACTACAATGCTTTTTAATGAGGTGCTATCATGTATATTGGTCCCAAGATGGCTGCCAACACTTCTTGGATGAAGTGCTGACAGCCAATCAGATCAGATGTGTGGTTAGGCTCCGCCCAGATATATATCTTTTTTTGAACCTAAATTACTCAAAATACACTGGAGCACATATATTGAGACCTAGCAAAGGCACATCGGGCTAACAGTCCCTACAATTTTGCCAAGTTTCGTGCAAATCCATTCAGCCGTTCGAGCTAAATGTGAGGCCAACCGCCCTATGGAAATTAACATGGGAAAAACGCGTTTTGGGACCCCCCTTTTTTCTCGGCCCCCCCTTGATGAAACCCCCCCAAATTGTCAGGGGCTGCTCAGAAACAAAATGTTCCATTTTCCTGAAAATTTCAGCCGATTCCGTCCACAAACGCTAAAGTTATTAGACATAGAATTTTCAAAAATCCCATAGAGAAAAAATCCTAACTATATATACCTACTGGCGACCGCCAGTAGGTAATATATATATCATCTTATATTGAATATTTTTTACAGGACAGCGTAAAAAATTTGAGTTCTTATGTGCAGGATTCATCTGATTTCATACGAAAATTAAACAATGTTTCATGGAATTCAGGATGTATACTTATCACCTTAGATGTTGCTTCACTGTATACGTCGATACGTCACAGTGATGGTATTGGAGCTGTCAGATATTATCTAAACCAACGTGCCATTAATTTTTCTGCTCACAACACCATGTTAATTTCCATGATCAAAATTTGTTTAGAACAGAATTACTTCCTTTTTAATAATCAAGTATACTAACAAGTTAGAGGGGTAGCCATGGGGGCCTGTTTTTCACCCAGCCTAGCGTGCTTGCATGTGGGCTGGTGGGAGGAGCAGGTCCTCATGGGTAAACATCGCACCACAATGGAGAATCATGTTCCTCTATATCTTAGGTACATTGATGACCTCTTTCTCATTTGGCAAGGTACTCTGGAGGAAGCATGTTCTTTTGTGAATCAGTTGAATATCAATTACCTAAATCTTGAATTCACTTCTACAATGAGTACATCTTCACTTTGTTTTCTTGACATAGAAGTGTATATAGAGTCTGATAAATTGACAACTAGGCTGCATAGAAAGCCAACTGCCTGCAATACTGTCCTACATGCGGCTAGCCAGCATCCCCTTCACTTGATACGCAGTATCCCCTTCGGGGAGATGCTGCGTATTAGGAGAATTTGTAGCTCAGAAACAGAGTGTTCCAAAGCTCAGGAGGCTAGTAAAGTACGCTTCCTTGCCAGGGGCTACTCGGAAGGGGTAGTGCAGAAAGCAATAGAGCGCTCGAATAACATAACTAGAGCTCAGGCATTAATTCCGAAAATAACATCTAATATTTCTAGCACAAAATCAGTATCCGACTCTTCAAGAGTCATTGTCACTTATAATCGACAGCACAAGGAAATTCGTAACATTTTCTCCCGCAATTGGAACCTGGTGACCGGGGATCCGGTCATCGGCGATCTAGTGGGTAAAAAGCCTGAAGTTTCCTTCAGAAAATCTATCTCTATGGCCGACAGATTGGGGAAAAATCATTCAGATCAGCCGTCCTCTAAAACCTTTATGGCTCTCAGCAAAGGTTTTAAAAAATGCTCAATCTGTAAAGCATGCAAATACGGCTGTAGCAAAACACAATACTCAACACCTTTTAAGGCTGAACCTGTACTAATCTCCAAACAACTTACCTGTAAGACTGAGTTTGCAGTCTATGTGCTGCAGTGCCCCTGTGAGCTTCGATATGTGGGAAGCACTCGTCTGCCGGCTCACAGGCGAATACTGCAGCACATAAGAGCAATTAACACCAAAGACCAGTCATATCCCGTGGCACGCCATTTTCAGAGTACTCACAACAGGGACCCAAAACATCTCACATATTATTTCATCGATTGTGTCATGCCGCTAAAAAGAGGTGGCAATAGAGATGCACTTTTAAGGGTCTTGGAAACTCGTTATATACTGGAGTTGGGCAGTCGTACCCCAGGGGGTCTTAGCGCCAGTGAGGATCTGTATACGTGTTTAAAAAAATTCTGTGATAACAATCTTAAACATCTCAACCGTAGGATCCTAGATAACACCATGGTACTCTGTTCTGAATTATTATGGGTGTCAGTGTAGACATCTCTATGGGATTCAATCTGTTTGCTTTACACACACATTAGCACATTGCACTTTTAAGAATACTTATTGCACTATGCTGTTATAGCTGCTCCATGCCACTTTAATGGGTTTAAACGTAGAATATGTTTACATTTTATAATGTGTTCATTTGCACAAGCACTTTTGATGGATCCCCACTTGGGGTACATAACATTTTGGAGGTTTTATTTAATTAGGTAAGATAGGACCTCATATACCAATATATTAACATATCGATTTTAGTGGTTTAAACATGTATTTATTTATTTATTTATATGAATATTTATGAATATTTATTACTATTGCGATATGTTGCACACAAATATTATATTGTGTACTAAATGAAATCACTCACTATGAGTTTCATTACTTGAGGTAAAAGACTGCAAAATTGTACATAGTCTTTTGTTTGTTTCCTTTAAAGAGAACCATTTGAAATGATTTTGGGGGCGGGAATGATAAGTCCGCCCTTTGTGTTTGCTATTTATACCCCAATTGTGGCAATGCAACCTTACCATGTGATCAAGACTGTGGAGACAGTCGAAACGCGTAATGGCGGGCAAGCTGAGCAACAATATGCATAAATAAAGGCACCTTTGTTTTGGCACCAGAAACGGGTTCAACTCTTCGTCATTTCATCCAGTTGAATTACTAATTGGAGGTGCAGGCTGCGCCTGGCGAGTTTTGTTTCATATATATATGTATATATATATATATATATATATATATATATATATATATATATATATATATATATATATATATATATATATATATATATATATATATATATATATATATATATATATATGTATATATATATATATATATACACTTAATAAGCTAGTTAACCAATCATTTTAAAAAAAACATCCATTTAGACACTTATTTAAACATTTATTCTTCCATCGACCTTTACATATACATATATAAAACATATTTATTTTTCAGAAACACACACATTCACTGGATGGTGTCATCAGTGATGTCATGAGTGATGTCACTGACCATGTCATGATTGATGTAATATGTGAAGTCATCAGCAGTACATTGCAGGCGCGCAAGTTATAGTGAGTCCAACTAACTATAACGTGGAATTTCAATGGTTTTATGTCAGTAAAATTTCCAGGTAACTATAACTGGTGTGAAACCTATGTTTTTTTCAGTGAATTTAATAGGTTTTTTAAATGCTAATTCCTAACTATAACTGGTGTGAAACCTATGGTTTTTTCAGTGAATTTCATAGGTTTTTTAAATGCTAATTCCTAACTATAAGTCTCACTTTATAAGTAAGACTGTTAACGCTCTAGTTGTTCTTTAGAACACTCTGGTACATTCTATCGTTGGGCTATAGTTGGGCTACATATGGCTGATATTTGGGCTACATTTGTTTTTTTTTGTCTCTGGTGGCCATCCTTGGGCTACATTGGGCTACATTGGGCTACATTGGGCTACATTGGGCTACATTTGGGCTACATTTGGGCTCTAACATATATATAGCCCAATGTAGCACAATATATATTTTTTTCAAAGTTAATTTTCGTAAAAACCACTTGAGTATAGCAAAGGCACATCGGGCTACCAGTCCCTACAATTTTTCCCATTTTTAAAAAAAAATTATTTTTATATTTTTTATTTATTTTTTGCCTCGGAGCGCTCCCGGTGCGCGCCCCGGTGAGCGCCCCGGAGAGCGTACTCGTTTGAAGTGCCCCGGTGCGCGAACCGGGAAGCGTCCCGTTAGCGCCAATGTCGCAAACGAAAACATGATCATGCCGTATCGCGTAGCCGCGTCCGCGTGATACGCACGGCGTAAACGCACCCGGAGGCAATCGACGCGCTTACACGACGCGCCCCTGGGCGCGCCCCGGGACGCGCCCCGGGGCGCGTAGCGTAAGGGCGTCGGGTCATGTGACCTGAAAATAACACTTTTGATTGGTTCACAACAGTTTTGTTTTCCAAATGATGAAAGACCCCACCTTTTTTCCTCATTTTCACTTTGTTGTTTGAGTGAAGAAGACCTGCATTCTGTGAGAAATGGCTTCTCGAGTAGCAGCTGCAGGTGCATCTGCACCACCACCACCTCCACCACCACCACAAGGACCACCACAAGACCACATTGGTGGTCATGAAGAAGAGGAGGACGAAGAGGAGCAGGAGGAGAGGCAATATCTGCCTGAGGACAATCCCCCATACAGCCCCAAGGAACATTTTATTTGGGAGTTTTTCAAGATGCCAAGGGGTGCCAAAAAAGTAAATGCAGCAAAGGTGACTTGCCTCATCTGTGACCAAGAACTGTCAAGAGGGAACCAAAACAAGAAATAGTCGTTTGGGAACCACACTATGATAAGGCATATGCAGAGGAAGCACCCAAACAATTATTCAAGAGCAGAAGTCAGGGAACTGACCAAGAACCCTCCCCATCCTTCTACTTCAAGCACCTCCAACCAACCCACTCCATCGGGTGCAGAGGCTAGGGAGATGGTCCCTAATGTCCAAACCAAGTTTTCAAACTTTAAATTTGTTTGCATATATTGCAAAAAAACAATATCATATGGTGAACAGAGCATCACTTTACTTAATCGAGCTGCAGACAACCATCACTGCAGCAAGCAACTTTAATTTTTTTCTATTTTATGCTCCAGTTGAGCTGTTTGCAATTCCCTGTCTTTTGTTTCACCCCAGAAAAACTACAAAAAAATATAAAATTGTTCTGAAAATCCACAAAAAAAAAAATCTTCCAAAAAACAAAAAAAAATATAAAACAACAAAAAGAAAAAAAACAGTTCTTTTCAGAACTACCTCCAATTTATATGAAAATGCTACATTTTTTAAAAACTGTCTTTCTTTTTTCCCCCTATGGTACGCTCCCCGGTCCGCTCCCTGGTGCGCGTACCGGGCGCTCCCCCCGCGAAAATCGGAAAAAAAATAATAATTTTATGCCCCGCGGGGCCCTTTTATGACCCCCACATCCAACCTAGGGGGTCGGGGGTCTACCCCTGCCCCCTTATGGTCATTTCCCCCTTTGTTTTTGCCACCTCTTGTGTCTCGATCCTACCGAGACACAAGATGGCAGCCGCTCTGGACTGTTTGGAATGTTTACAGACACCCGAGAGCCAATCAGCTTTCTGTGCGCAAGTCGCGTGGCGCACCCGGAGCGCTCCCCGGAGCGCGTACCGGGGCGCTGCCATAGATATATATATTTTTTTGAACCTAAATTACTCAAAATCCACTGGAGCACATATCTTGAGACATAGAAAAGGCACATCGGGCTACCAGTCCCTACAATTTTGCCAAGTTTGGTGGAAATCCATTCAGCCGTTCGGGCTAAAAGTGAGGTCGACCGCCCTATGGAAATTAACATGAAGAAAACACGTTTTGGGACCCCCCTTTTATCTCGGCCCCGCTTCACGAATCCCCCCACATTTTCAGGGAAGGAGCGGAGCGCCGCGAGGCCATTTTGAGGAAATTTTCAAGCAGATTCGTCAACCGGCGCCAAAGTTATTCCAAATAGAATTTTGAGATTTAACATTGAAAAAAATCCTAACTATAACTACCTACTGGCGACCGCCAGTAGGTAATATATATATATATTGCAACACATTCATCTATAAAGTCGAAGAAATGGCAAGCACACTGGAATCCGATTTAAGTGATTTTAATGCAAACCCCCCTTCACCCCTGACAAAAAAAAATAAATATATATATATATATATATATTCACTGAAAAAACCATAGGTTATAGACCATATATAGTTAGGAATTAGCATTTACAAAACCTTGAAAATTCACTGAAAAAACCATGGGTTATAGACCATATATAGTTAGGAATTAGCATTTACAAAACCTTATTTTACTCACACAAAACCATTGAAATTTCATATATAGTTAGTTGTACTTAAGCATGGGCGGAAAATCCGTTCCGCTCGCGGATTTTGCGGATTTTCGGTAAATTCGCAATCCGCGAGATTCGCGAATTTCCCGCAAAATCCGCAAATCCGCGAGCAGCGGATTTTATGGCTTGCTCGCACTGTTCGCGTGAGTTCGCGGCTTCCCAGTTCAACTTCGCGCCCCGCGAATAAGCGCTAAATTGCAGAAATACGATCTTAGCAAAACTGAAACTACTTTCCAGGTTCAAAAGTTCAAGCTCATCATTAGTAGCCATTTCCTGTAGTGCTTCCTGAGGGGCCCCTCCAGAGTTCAGTTGCCTACTTGCAACTATTATGTGACCCTGCTCTGACCCTCAGAATAGTTACACAAAGGTCCTGAATTACAGCTAAGGCAGACAAGCAGGAGCCAGGCTGGAAGTTCAAATCCAGTGACACATTAATCAGCCCCTAATTAATTATTGTCAGTTGGGGCAGGGCAGGTGTTGTAACTAATTTTGCAACAATGAAAGCACTTAGCAAGTGCAAAAGATCACTAATCAGGAAGCACTAAGGAAGCAGGTGCCAGCTAAAAAAATATTCTGTGACACATTAATCAGCCCCAAATTAATTCAGGTCACTTGAGGCAGGGAAGGTGTGCTTTGCTTTGCCACAATAATGTACACTGGACAACCAGAGGGTGCTGTGATGAAACAGAGGGTGGCATGGGTAGGCCAGAGGGTGGCATGAGTAGTCAGAGAGTGGCAGTGGTGACAGAGAGTGGCAGTGATGAAGAAGAGTGTCCCAAACAGGCTGGACACGTAGAAACAACAAGTTCGCAAAACTTGCGACCCGACAGGTAAGTTCGCGTTTGCGAAATTGTACAAAACCCTCGCGAACTGGCAGAAACCAGCGCGAACACAAAAAAAAAAAATTCGCGAGAATTCGCGGATTTTGCGGATTGCGAGTTCGCAAATCCGCAAAATTCGCGAACGCGAGATTCGCAAAATTCGCCCATGCTTAGTTGCACTAACTATATATCGCGCACCCGCAATCCACTGCTGATCATGTCACATATTACATCATTCATGACATGATCAGTGACATCACTGATGACATCACTGATGACATCTCAAATGACATCACTGATGACATCACTGATGACAACATCCAGTGACTGTATGTTTCTGAAAAGTCAAAATATGTCTTACATATTGAAGAATGAGTGGATGTATAAGTGTCTGGATGAAGGATTTAGTAGGTGCATGGCTGACTGTATGAGTGAGTGATTAAATGTCTCTCACTGAGTGCATGGGTTAGTGACTAAACTGTCTTAATTTGTGCATCATTATGTCTGTTGTTCTGTAAACTGCTGCATGTGTTGATCAGTAGCTTTATGATTAAGTATATGGGTTATTGATTGGTTGCCCAAGTATTTGTATGGGAGACTGAGTGTGTGTGTGGGTGGCTGGGAGGTGTATGACTCTGTGCATAGATGTGTGAGCAGTTGATTCGCTAGATGTATGGGTTCAAAAGTGCATGTGGAAACAGCTGTATGGGCGGTTGACTGTGTGCATGAGTGTATTGGTGAGTGAATGGATATCTCAGTGCTACATGTCAAAGTAAGTACATATGTAAAACACAGTACATGTGAGAGTTGACATATATAAATAACTGTGCATAAGAGCCAGTGAATTTGTGAGTGGCTGTATGGATCATTGTGAACTTGTATCAGGGATTGTATAAGAGAGTAAATATGTGTTAGTATATGTTTGAATAAGTAAGGTGTGTATAACTGTATAGTTGAGGAAATGGAAGTGTGATTGATTCTTTGCATGACTGACTAGGTGTGTGAGTAACTCCATGGATGAGTGACAGTCTGTGAGTGTCTATTTACTCAGAGTGTATCTAAGATTATATTAGAGTCTGAAGAGGTTCACCGTATTATCACATGAATGATGTCATCAGTGATGTGATCAGTAATGTCAAATGAGATGTCATCAGTGATGTCATCAGTGATGTCATTTGAGATGTCATCAGTGATGTCATCAGTGATGTCATCAGTGATGTCACTGATCATGTCATGAATGATGTAATATGTGACATGATCAGCAGTGGATTGCGGGTGCGCGATATATAGTTAGTGCAACTAACTATATATGAAATTTCAATGGTTTTGTGTGAGTAAAATAAGGTTTTGTAAATGCTAATTCCTAACTATATATGGTCTATAACCCATGGTTTTTTCAGTGAATTTTCAAGGTTTTGTAAATGCTAATTCCTAACTATATATGGTCTATAACCTATGGTTTTTTCAGTGAATTTCAATGGTTTTTTAATAGCAAATATCAAAAGCTTTAAAATGTCAAGTATGTGGTAGGTAAAAACATTTTCGTGTTTATGCACGCTGATGTGCTTTGAACGCTGCCCCCCTCTCCTCTTTTCTTTTAGGAGTATTCTCTCTTTGCAGATAGTGAAGGGTAGGTAACGCAGGCCTTTTCCCCCGTTGTAATCCGTCGTGCCTGCTTCCCTCTCCATTTGATTGATTGTTATCCTAGCATTTATTGTTTTGGAATTGGTTCTCTTTGGTTCATTCTCTATTTACAAACAAGCACAGAGTCGCAATACTCTGTTTAGTCTTTGCAGATAGTGAAAAATCGTTAAAAAAACAAAAGGAATCAAGCAAAATCAGTAGGCCACTAATGGGATCTCTTTTTGACCTCGCTAAAATAGAAACATTATGAACAACCCCTCATGAGAAATACGAAACTAGTGAGAGGAACTGAGCTCGACACCATGATGGCTGCAAGACAGCTCGGCTCCGCCGCCCACCCCACCCAAAATAACGACAAACCCTATGCAAATATTATAAATATATACAACACACCAGCAAAGTAACAGGGTAAAACGTTTTATTAAATATCTATTTACATGGCAGCCTGCTGCAACATCGATCCAAACAAGTCTTTGTATTTGGGGCTCAAAATCAACAAGTAACAGGGTAAAACGTTTTATTAAATAACTATTTACATGGCAGCCTGCTGCAACATCGATCCAAACAAGCCTTTGTGTTTGTGGCTCAAAATCAACCATCAATAGTAAGATTTTCATAGGTGAGTGTAGGTTCATGGTTTTCCATCCACAGACTAAAAGTCTGGAGTGGGAGTGAAAGAACAATAACTAGGTAAGAAGGAAGGCAGAGGTTGTGGGAAGGACTCTGGATATGGTATGTTGCTTGGTCCCTGAGATGCTTCAATGTCACTGCCTTTGCCAAATGGCATAAGTCCTGGATGTTGGGTGCCATAGTTGAGGGTTCCGAGCAGCGCTTGTAACACTGTCTGAAGCTTATTTGCACCTGCTGCAGCTTCACTATTCTCAAAGTAAGTGGGGGCTGTTTGTGGACCTGACTGCATTGGAAAACAATGTGATGCGGTGCCTCCCTGAACCGCTTGACGGAGGCCCCCGAGATAATTGCGCCTGCTCCACACCTTGTCCCACAATCCGTTTGACCTGAAGACACGTCCTGCGGTGCCCTGGTCCGACCATCACATATACCTGCGCCAGGAGACGGCGTGGGGTGCACTAGAAGGGAGAGGCGGCGCGAACGAGCCTCCCCCACATCCCCAGGTTGAGGTTTCTCAGCTACACCCCAGCGCTTCACTCGACCAGCTGACTTGCGCCCGCTCTTGCGACACAGTGCCTCGCTCGGCCAGCTGAATTGCGCCTGCTCTTGCTATTACAACGTCTCACCTGCCATCCAACGAAATTGCACCCAATCTTGCGGTACAGCGACAGGCGGCTGCTACGGAGCTCACGAAATGGCGGTCGGCTCCACAGACTTGGGCCTGGCCTGCAAGGATGGCTCTGGGCAACCATGGAACTCGGACGCTTGACTGCTAGGGCATGGGCCCCATTCCCAAAAGAGTCCCCTCAGCCTTGAAGATTCTACAACAGTCACCGGGACCCCCGACTCCCGCAGACTTCGGTGGGGAGCGACTGCCATGATTGCTCGCGGAATGGCCACGACGTAGCCACGAGATGGTGGTGCTCTCATGCTGACGCCAGCTTCAGTCTGAAACATCCAGAAACACTGTAGACTACCAATTCGATCAGTTCCGGTGGAGCCCCAACGTGACCCGGTAGAGAAGAACTTGCCCTCCCCTCTTTGACTGATGGTTCTTGTTGCCTGTCCCTTCTGTTGTCATTTAACAGAACTTTTTGGACTGCTGAAAGGGGTTGTGTTCCGACCGCTGGTTGGTGGAGACATTTTGACTATATTCTGGACCTGCGTTGTCGCGTAATGCGTCATATGACGCGCCGCGTTAGCGCACCCGGAAGTGCTCCGGTGCGCGAGGCGCAGCTTCCCGGAAGCGATCCAGGGCGCGGCGCGCAGCGCGTAACGTAAGCATAACAGGTCATGTGACTTGTTAATAAAACTTTTCATTGGTTCATTTTACTTTTGTTTTTCTAATGATGGAAGGCTTGGTCATATGACCTAAAAATAACACTTTTCATTGGTTTAGAACATTTTTTTTTCCCAAATGATGAAAGCCCCACCTTTTTTTTTCTCACTCTGACTTGTAAAGCAAAGGACCCAGATGCATTTACAGTTTATCACTAACAATGTTCCAGGCTAATGTATTTTCCCGGGAAATTTACATCTGTCCTGCAAGTAAAATATTCGTATTTCGAGAAAAAGGGCGTTTCTTCGTCCCATGAGGGAGCGGTTGAACAAAAGAGGCTCGACCTGCTGTCTTAGTCGCTGATAGGCATGAATATCGGATTCTTATTGATCACTTTATGTTGCAGGAGTGGAAAACACAATAGCCCTTGACCATTTATCTTTACTGCTTTCCTGCGTATTATACCTTTTAAATGTCATGTAATCGGGCCGCTTTATTTCACTTGCCTTTTACTGATTCGAAAACAGTGGCTATTATTCAAAACTTTACCAATCTAGGTACTACTACCATGTTTTGTTTTAAAAACCTTTATTGTGAAAATGTCAGTATACAAATACGGGCCTATAACCACGTGGGCCGGCCACGGAGCAAACAGTAATCGTATATGATGAGGGGACATTTACACTGTAGAAGAACGTAACGGGCGGGCCGGGCCATTAGGTTGCAAGAACTAAGGTGTCTAACAGTTGCGGAATCGGTAGACGTACATTTTATAATTAAAGTACGACAGGGCCAGTTACAATAAAATTATCTAGATATACATTTGCGGGCAAGTACCATGGGTGACGTTAATTCGAACTTTCAATAGTACAGTAATCAATAACACATCAGAACTTAATATCAATAGGGATGTCCAAATGTTCAATCAGTACTCGTCCCCGCCCGCCATGTGCTTCAAAACTGCATACGTATCTCGTGATATCAAGGTTGGGCAACCAGTACACAACAAGGAGTTACGAGTCCCATTTATACCGGCGCCATTTTGGGCGAGGCCGGGCAGGTCCAGGATATAGTCAAAATGTCTCCACCAACCAGCGGTCGGACCAGAACCCCTTTCGGCAGTCCAAAAAGGTTCTGTTAAATGACAACAGAAGAGATAGGCAACAAGAACCATCAGTCAAAAGAGGGGACGCTTTCGGGAATGGGGCCCATGCCCTAGCAGGCAAGCGTCCGAGTTCCAAGGTGTCCCAGGGCCATTTTAGTGGACCAGGCCCAAATCCAAAGAGCCGGCCGCCATTTTGAGAGTCCTGTTGCAGCCGCGTATCGCTGCACCGCAAGAGTGGGCGCAATTCAGCTGGATGGTGGGCGAGACGATGTAGCCGCAAGAGCGGGCGGAACTCAGCTGGATAGCGAGTGAAACACCAAGGGGCGCCCCACTGCAGCTGAGGAGCCTCCACCTGGGGAGGCGGGAGAGGCCCGTTTGCGCCGCCTCCCCCCCCCCCCCGGGGCACCCCACGCCGTCTTTCGGTGCAGCATTGTAGGATGGCCACACCAGTGCGACAACTTGCTGGACACCACCTCGGTGCCATCCGGATCTCGGCGCGTTGTGCTGCCTTCGGCCTACTGTAGCAGCAAGTGCGGGCGCAACTCAGCTGGACAGCGAGTGAAACGCTAAGGGGCGCCCCACTGCAGATGAGGTGCCTTCACCTGGGGAGGCGGGAGAGGCCCGTTCGCGCCACCTCCCCCCCCCTGGGCACCCCACGCCATCTTTCGGCGCAGCATTGTAGGATGGCCACACCAGTGCGGCAACTTGCTGGACACCACCTCGGTGCCATCCGGATCTCGGCGCGTTGTGCTGCCTTCGGCCTATTCGCACATCGGTCCGCTACTGACGCCGCCTCACAGGCCAACGGATTTTGTAGGCTTTTTATAGCCCAAAGCCGCATAACAGGTCATGTGACTTGTTTATAAAACTTTTCATTGGTTCATTTTACTTTTGGTTTCCTAATGATGGAAGGCTTGATCATATGACCTAAATATAACACTTTTCATTGGATTGAAACATTTTTTTTTCCCAAATGATGAAAGTCCCAGCTTTTTTTTTCTCACTCGGCAGTCCAAAAAGGTTCCGTTAGATGACAACAGAGGGGACAGGCAACAAGAACCATCAGTCAAAAGAGGGGAGGGCAAGTTCTTCCCTACCGGGTCACGTTGGGGCTCCACCGGAAGTCATCGAATTGGTAGTCTACAGTGTTTCTGGATGTTTCAGACTGAAGCTGGCGTCAGCATGAGAGCACCACCATCTCGTGGCTCCGTCGTGGCCATTCCGCAAGCAATCAAGGCAGCCGCTCCCCACCGGAAGCCTGCGGGAGTCGGGGGCCCCGATGACTTTTGTAGAATCTTCAAGGCTGAGGGGACGCTTTCGGGAATGGGGCCCAAGCCCTAGCAGGCAAATGTCTGAGTTCAAATGTGTCCCAGGGCCATTTTAGTGGACCAGGCCCAAATCCGAAGAGCCGGCCGCCATTTTGAGAGTCCTGTGGCAGCCGCCTATCGCTGCACCGCAAGAGTGGGCGCAATTCAACTGGATGGTGGGCGAGACGCTGTAGCCGCAAGAGCGGGCGCAACTCAGCTGAATGGCGGATGAGGCACAATGCCGCAAGAGCGGGCGCAATTCAGCTGAATGGCGACTGAAACGCTAAGGGGCACCCCACTGCAGCAGAGGAGCCTCCACCTGGGGAGGCGGGGGAGGCCCGTTCGCACCGCCTCCCCCCCCGGGGCGCCCCACGCCGTTTTTCGGCACAGCATTGTAGGATGGCCAGACCAGTGCGGCCTATTCGCACAACGGTCCGCTACTGACGCCACCTCACAGGCCGACGGATTTTGTAGGCTTTTTATAACCCAACTAAAAGACAGACCAAAGCAGCCCATTGTTGCTACTCCGGGAAAGGAGGGGCAAGGACAGTATCAAGCGGACGGTGAATGCTTTGAGATGGATGTTGCAGCAGGCTGCCATGTAAATAGTTCTTTAAAATGTTTTTTTTAACGTGTTTACTTTGTTGGAGCGTTGTATATATTTATAAGTTATTAAAGTGTTATAATCCTACTACTTTGTTGGAGTGCTATATATTTTTAATGTGACACATAATTGTGAAGACTTTGATGTACAAAAAGGCATCCCTGGAATCTTCCGCTTCAGGCTCGGTCCCACACACCCTTACAGTGAGAATCCCCTCCCCAATCACAATACAGTATCGTTATCAGATAGTAGGAACGCGTGTGGTGTGACGGATCTCATGGGGTGGGGGCCTTGATCTACTGTAACTCCTTTGAAGAGGGGTGATTCTTTACAGTTGGGGCCATAAACTACATCCGCAGGGCTAGGTGATAGCCTGGGACCGGCCTGGACAATCGGGCACAGAGGAAGAGGAGTGTCAGAGGGTGCGGTAGTGAATAGGGTGAAAGGGAGGTGTCGGGCGGGCACAGGGTGTAATTTTCAGGGAAGAGCAGCGCAGATGGGGGGAGGTTTATGGCCCATGCATGAGAGAGAGAGCGGGGGTGACCAGTGCGTGGGGGAGATGCTTGCGAGGGTGGGGAGCCATGCTGAGGATCGGCAGCGTGCAGAGAGTGGGTCTGGTCATTGCATCTAAAATGGCTGCCGTGCACGACAAAAGTGTGGCATTGGAAAAAAGGCAAGATGGCGCAGACAATGTATATCAATACGGATTAATTTATAACAATTATTTTTAACAATATATTTACTCGCAGTGACAAAATGGCGGTCAACACTTCCTGATTTCCTTCGAATCGAACGTTAACAGACGTCACGCAGCAAAAAAAAAAAATCCGCTCACGCGCAGCCGCTGGAAGACATGTATCAACATATATGAGCATCCTCAGCCACCCTCAGAAAACATAGGGGGTCAGGATACGTCTCCCGTACCCCCTTATACCCATTTCCCACATTGTTTTTCCTCCATCTTGTAATTTAATTAAAACGAAACACAAAATGGCGAATTCCCGTTTCGCTACCTGTTCGCGACCCGATTCGCGAACCGGGAAGCGCTTCTACCGCGAAAAATCAAATTTTTTTTATTTGCCCCACGGGACCCTTTAATAACACCAACATCATTCCTAGGGGGTCAAGAGGGGTCTACCTTGCCCCCTTTCATTAAATTCCCCCTTCGTTTTTCTCCTCCTCTTGTCTCTCGATCCTACCGAGAGACAAGATGGCGGCCGTTCCGGACTGTTTAGAATGTTGACAGACACCGGAGAGCCAATCAGCTTCGCTTCGCAAAGTTCCGTTACGCGAAAAGTACGCGAACCGGAGCGCTACCCGGGACGCTGTCACAGATATATCTGTTTTTTAAAACGTTAATTTCTCAAAATCCACTGGAGCACATATATTGAGACCTAGCAAAGGCACATCGGGCTAACAGTCCCTACAATTTTGCCAAGTTTCGTGCAAATCCATTCAGCCGTTCGAGCTAAAAGTGAGGCCAACCGCCCTATGGGAAAATGAATGGGAAAAACGCGTTTTGGGACCCCCCTTTTTTCTCGGCCCGCCCTTGATGAAACCCCCCCAAATTTTCAGGGGCTGCTCAGAAACAAAATGTGCCATTTTCCTGAAAATTTCAGCCGATTCCGTCCACAAACGCCAAAGATATTAGACATAGAATTTTCAAAAGTCCCATAGAGAAAAAATCCTAACTATATATACCTACTGGCGACCGCCAGTAGGTAATATATATATATATATATATATATATATATATATACATATATATATATATATATATTACCTACTGGCGGTCGCCAGTAGGTATATATAGTTAGGATTTTTTCTCTATGGGATTTTTGAAAATTCTATGTCTAATAACTTTGGCGTTTGTGGACGGAATCGGCTGAAATTTTCAGGAAAATTGCACATTTTGTTTCTGAGCAGCCCCTGAAAATTTGGGGGGGTTTCCTCAAGGGGGGGCCGAGAAAAAAGGGGGGTCCCAAAACGCGTTTTCCCCATGTTAATTTCCATAGGGCGGTTGGCCTCACTTTTAGCTCGAACGGCTGAATGGATTTGCACGAAACTTGGCAAAATTGTAGGGACTGTTAGCCCGATGTGCCTTTGCTAGGTCTCAATATATGTGCTCCAGTGGATTTTGAGAAATTAACGTTCAAAACAAGATATATATCTGTGACAGCGCTCCGGGCTGCGCTCCGGTCCGCTTACTTTTCGCGAAATGGAACTTTGCGATGCGAAGCTGATTGGCTTTCCGGTGTCTGTCAACATTCTAAACAGTCCGGTGCGGCCGCCATCTTGTCTCTCGGTAGGATTGAGAGACAAGAGGAGGCCAAAACAAAGGGGGAAATTACCATAAGGGGGCATAGTAGATCCTCGTTGACCCCCTAGGTTTTATGTGGAGGTTGTAAAAGGTCCCAGCAGGGCAAAAAAAAAAAATTTTTTTTTTTTTTTTGCGTGGTGAGCGCCTAGTACGCGAACCGGAAAGCGTTCTGGGCAGCGTACTATAAGGATAATAGAATGATAGACTTTTCTAATACTGTATGTTAATTGTTTGTTGTTTTTGTTGTTTTTTTTTTTTTCTTTATTTTTAAAGTTTTTTTTTATTTTGATTGTGTTTCATTATTCATTAAACTTTCTAACATTTCAGTGTCAGAAATTTCAAAATTGAATATAGGGTGTAACATGTTCTCATTTTGAAGCAGGTTATCCACTGCTTCAACACATTGTAGTAGTTCCTGGTCTCTACTTTGATCCATAAAATCATCAATTTTTTCTTGGCTGCTCTCCTCCAGTACAATTGTAAATTTAACTTGTTGCTCGCCTTCCATTTTGCCTGAAATTATGATTTAAAAAAATATATATTAGTAGAGATAGGGCACTGTTGGGATTAATTTTAGATAGGCAGTTTTTATCAGTGAATTTTTCTTTTGGCAGTGTATAGTATCAGAGTGGAAATAGGACTATAAAAAAGTGTATGTGATTTAACCAAGAGAAGCCTAACTCCATTCATAACTATAACAGAGAAGTCTATCTAAATCCATAACTACTATAGAGGGATAGTGTATATCTATCAGAAAAAGTCTACCATATTAAGTTATAGTGCACAATATACTCCATTTTTAAAAATAACAACTTACCTTCACAAACAAGTTGAAGTGTTTGGTAGCTATTCAAATGATTAGTGATATTCCAAATGACATATACAACAAGAAGTAGCAGTCAAAATGGCTGTGTTTCCTTCTCTTCCTTTATATATATTCAGGTATATAACCAATCAAATGTCAGGTAATAAAAGTAGAAAATGAAAGTAACATTTTCATTGGTTGTCAATTCCAACACTTCAGATGTGTTTTGTGAAGTAATTTACCTCACGGTATTTAGAGAGATCTACAGGCTAAATGGCTAAATGGAATTTCAATCAAATTTGCGAAAATAAAAGGGATTGTTATGTAGTATGAGCTAATCTATTTTTGGTGAGAGTGTCTCTAGTCGTTTTTCTGTAAATTACTTTCCCACCTTTTTTTTGGACTGCTTCCCGGGAAGCGGCTCGGACCGCGAACCTTAAGCGTCACGGGAATCCTCCATTTTGTGTTTTGGTCGCATTAAGATACAAGATGGAGGGCAAATAATGTTCAGAATGGGTAGAAGGGGGCATGGTAGATTTATTTTGACCCCCTAGGTTTTCTGAGGGTGGCTGAGGAGGCTTATATGTGCGGAAAAAAACATTTTTTTTTAAAATTCCGCGAGGTTAGCTTTCGGTTAGCGAACCGGGTAGCGCCCCGGGGAGCGTATTTTGTGGAAAATTAGTGAAAAAAGTTAGAAAAAAATAATAATTGTGAGTGATCAGATGAAGGGTAGCTCTGAGAAGAGCTTTTGGGTTTATGGTACATTTAGGTACTTATAAGTAGGTACCAATGCACAGTCTTAAATTCAGAATGAAAATTCTGTTGCCCTCATCTGAGAAGTGAACTCCATCTCCTCTGTAGATATCTTGCATGTAGTAACGCAAGTTATTGTTGTACAAGGAGCCCATTCCATGGTCTCTCATGTAAGCTGAAACAGATTTGTTTACATGCTTCCTCGCTTTCTCAATTTGTGGACAAAATTGGTTGGACCACCTCCATTTCTGTCTTTGGCATATATTGGAATATACCAAGGCAGTTTGAGGAAAAAGTGCCATTAATTGCTCAAAGGTGTCCTTTAAAAGCATTTCCAGACCTACCCCAGTCAAAGTGCCCAAATCATTACCTCCACAGTGCACAATTAACAGGTCAGGTTTTGGCAAATGCATAAAGGTTTTCACCAATGGTATCAATTGGTGACATTTTAATCCTCTTTGGCCCAACCACTTAATTTCCACATCTTGTAAATTGAGGTTAGGTAGATTTCTGTTCTCAGCATACCTTTGAGCCCAGTGGATGTAACTATGTCCAACAATCCAGACATTAAACATGGTGGGAGAAGGTTGTGCTGCAGTCAGATGAAGTGTGGTAATGTAAGGGCAGTTGAAACAGTAGGAGTTTGTAAAGAAAAAAAACTGTGGATTTCTAGTGCTAATGATTCATTAGCAGTGATTGGTGCATTTCCATTTCTGAAAACAGAAAGTTAGGGTGCATGGATGTGTTCTTTGAAAGATGTAATTTGAATGGTCAAGGAAGAAACATTTAATGAAAGATTGCACTGGATACGCAGGTGCACTGAGAGTTCAGAGTTCAATTGAAACATTGTTGTGTGAATTTGCAAACATGAGAGGTCTTCCAGGAGGTGGTTGCTATGGAAAAAAGGCAGAGAGGGCAGAGGGGGGAAGGGTTTTGATTTGAAAAAAGTGAGGGAAGAGTTATGATTGGCTAATATGAGAGATATGTGAAATGAATATCTGTATTTCTGTGCTTTCAATAGCTGCAGCCTCTGGAGTGCATCCTTTTTCTTCTGCTGAAGACAATTTGGTGTATTTCTGAGACTGTTTTGAAACTCAAAAAGTATTTGCTAAGGTGAGAAAAGATTTATTTAATTTAGATAGAGAATAGTATGATTTAAGGAGAAAATGATGAAGAAAGCTGTGTTTTTAAAATGTGGCTTTGTCTCAAGTGATATACAAATAGATTTTGGTTTTAAATTTTAATTGCATTTTCGGTGTAGCATTCTGGCATGCAGTAACACAAGTTATTGTTGTACATGGAGCCCATTCCATGGTCTCTCATGTAAGCTGAAACAGATATGTTGTTTTTAAAAACGATTTTTGAAAACAATTACATTTCGGGATATGTACTGCTAGAGTTTCATAGGTTGTTTGGGTCATATTTATAAGGTATTTGAGTGTCTATGATATATTTTTCCCTTTTTAAATGGAAAGCGTTCCTCATGGGGCAAGTTTCTTGTAAATACGCTCCCACCTGTGCTTGGCAAATTTTGATTTTGATTATGGGAGTTACATAGCCATGTTAATAATGTCCCAAAAATGGTGCAAGGGCATTCCAAAAAACGCTTTCATGTGTCTCAAGGACATTTTCAGTCATTTCCTCTTGAATGCAGGTATACAATTGATTTATATGCTGTGTTTAAAAACGATTTTTTGAAATCAATTACATTTCTGGATATGTACTGCTAGAGCTTCATAGGTTGTTTTGGGTCATATTTATAAGGCATATGAGTGTCTATTATGTCATTTTACCCTTTTTAAATGGAAAGCGTTCCTCATGGGGCAAGTTTGTTGTAAATACGCTCCCACTTGTGCTTGGCAAATTTAGATTTTGATTATGGGAGTTACATAGCCATGTTAATAATGTCCCAAAAATGGTGCTAGGGCAATCCAAAAAACGCTTTCTTGTGTCTCAAGGACATTTTCAGTCTTTTCCTCTTGAATGCAGGTATATAATTGATTTATATGCTGTG
This sequence comes from Lissotriton vulgaris, assembly GCF_964263255.1. NCBI lineage: Eukaryota > Metazoa > Chordata > Amphibia > Caudata > Salamandridae > Lissotriton > Lissotriton vulgaris. Next base: position 895,473,114 of record NC_141696.1, read on the forward strand.
TTTAAAAACGATTTTTTGAAATGAATTACATTTCTGGATATGTACTGCTAGAGCTACATAGGTTGTTTTGGGTCATATTTATAAGGCATATGAGTGTCTATTATGTCATTTTACCCTTTTTAAATGGAAAGCGTTCCTCATGGGGCAAGTTTGTTATAAATACGCTCCCACCTGTGCTTGGCAAATTTAGATTTTGATTATGGGAGTTAAATAGCCATGTTAATAATGTCCCAAAAATGGTGCTAGGGCATTCCAAAAAACGTTTTCATGTGTATTAAAGATATTTTAAGTCAATGAGGAAACACAGGTGATGTAATTCTGATATGAGGAAAATAAACTCCACATTTTTCAATTACATCACTAGTGTTTCCTAAGTTTATGAATGACATTGTGCAGATGAAGTTTAGGTGTGACCACAGATTCAAAAGAGGTCTGCCCTTTGTTCAAGAGTGAAGAGGACATGACTTACTTCATTGGTAGGCCTTTACATGTATTATCTCCTTTGTTTTCTTCAGTGAAAATCTTATCTGCAACCATGTGTTGGCCTCACCTCAAACAAACAAAACAGGTGATGGACCGAATGTGGATCAATAACACACATTCACCCCAGTCCAAAGATCTGGGCCTAAACAAACCTTTATATAGGCCACACCTTATCGTCATCCTGAATTAATCATTTGAAATGTTAGGGAGAGATTTATGATTGTTGTATGTCTGTTTTGTAACACTGTGTGTCATTTTTGTGACGCAGTGCTGGTGCAAAAGATTTGTTATGTTAAATAATAAGTAGGGCGTTAAGTTTTTGATGACTGTTATTCATTTACTGTTGGGTAATAGTGGTTAATAACATTTTTTATTATATTTTTCCACAGATTCAACTGCAGATCTTTTGTAAATTTGAAAAATGCCAACAAAGAATCGAATTAGAAAGGCTAGAAAACGTCAAAGACAGCAGGATGATCTTTTATTGCAGCAGTCCTCTCCCCAAAATACTTTTAAAATCACCAAGAAAGCTCCGGGTAAGAGCACGAAATCATTCTTAAGAAATATTTGTAGTAAAAAAAGTATTTATCCAAAAAATGTTTCAGTTCAGAAAAAGAAAAGCAGTTTAAATGGAAAGGAAAGACCAATCAAAAATGTTACTGGTAGAGCAAGAGATAACTCTGTGCATGATAGTAGAAGGAAACAACAGTTTAGGGACATTCGAAAACGAATGTTCCGCAATAGGATAATAGTTAATTTATTAAAAAATATTAAGAAAGGCCAACAGAAAGTGGCATTTTATAAGAAGAAGAAAAATGTAGAGAAAATTATTGATCATGCTTTTGGAATTAAGCGAAAGTTGTTTATTTTGGTAATCAATAGAATTAGAAAACTAAGCAAGGTAATTTCTGATTTCAAAACAAAAAGTAGATGGAAGAGAGTAGTAAATCGTAGTAACTTTTGTGAAGTTTTTTCCGGAGAATGGATGCATAGTTCAAGTTGTGAGGCATTTTTTAATGAGGAGAGTTATTTTCAGGATAATGATTTGGTGTTTGCAGTTGACACCAGTGGTCGAGCTTATGAAGTGAAGGATGGTTGTCCAGTTGAAAAAGAAAAACTTGTGACAACAGAGACAGATGAGGTGTTGGGTCATGAGGTTTTAGGAAGACGTCCTAAGGGTCCTGTGTACATTTGGAAGTGTAGTTCTATTTGCAGTGTGCGACAGGTTTCCATCAATTTGCTTTGTGATTTTATACGGACATTTAATAAGAAAAGTTTGAAGCAGAAAATGAAATTGTTGCAAGATTTAGATCCTTGCAGAGTGAGACAAATGACAGGTTTGCGTGGTCATTCACTGGCTTGTCTTTCCAGAAGAGTATGTCAGAGTGTTTTTCATCATTTCAGGATGCTAGCAGTGCATCATAATAAAGTGAGAAAATTAGTGAGAATGTTGTATTATGCTAAGAGTCCAGCAATTATGCTTAAACAATTATGTGCTGCTCTTTTGCATGGTTCTGAAATAGATGTGAAGAATATGTGTGAAGAAATTGAGTTTTGTTACTTTGGTAGTAAAGATGAGAATGTTGAAATTGACTCAGAAGTAGAGTTTAATGTTGAAGATAATGTACAGGTTTCCAGTACAGATAATTTTCAGAAGGAAATTGCCACGTTTCAGATGAAATCAAGTGAGAGGCTTAATTTCACTTGTGTGTGTTGTCGACGCACTTATTATAAGAATCAGACTAAGTTAGTGGATTTATATGCAAAAAGTGAAAGGGAAAATAATAGTGAATGGAAGGATTTTGCCACATACTTGATGGTAGAAAATTCTTTTAATTTGGGATCGGATCAACGTGTGTGTACTTATTGTTGTAACAAATTAAACAAAAATCAGATGCCTGCTAGGGCGGTTCATAATAATCTTGAATTAGTTGAGATTCCTTCTGAATTGAAGGATTTAAATACTTATGAATCTATTTTGATTCAAAGTATTCATCCCTTTCAGGCTATTGTAAGAATGGAGCCAAAGACAGGGAAGTTGCCTCCAGCAGATTAACAGAGAGGATTAAAGGGAAGAGTTGTTTATTTGCCTCTAGATTTGAACAAAAACATTAACACAATTGGAGTAGAAAAAGTGGAAGAGGAACCTCTGGTTATCTTGGTTAATGGGGTTCCGACAAAGAATAAGAAAATATGGCAAGATTTAGTGGATGTTAGGAAAGTCAAAAAGGCAACATTGTATTTTAAGAAAAATAATAAGTACTATATAAATGTATATGTTGCAGAAGAGGAAGTAAGTGATGAAGAGGATAGCGATTTGTGTGCTGGTCAAATTGAGAAAGTAGAGGCCTCTAAAAGTGAAGAAATGTATGAACATTATAGTGTTCATCCTTTGCATTCCAAGGAAGTCATGGGGAATGCTATTGAGTTGTTTCAAATGAAACAAGCCAAAGGGAGTCCCATTAGTGTTTGGGAGGAAAGTTTGGAAGCTCAGTGTTTCCCACAGCTATTTCCCACAGGTCGAGGAGGAAGATATGATGAGCGACCTCATCAAATTCCTGCGTCTGAATACCGGACTTTACGGTTGTATGCAGAAGATCCTAGGTTTCGTCAATGCATTCCCTATTTGTTTCATCTCCTGTTTGAAAGCGATCTGTCTGGACTGTCATATGCAGTGAACCACATCTTAAAAAGTGGTATACAGATGCGAAACATCTCGGCAAGTGACTTTATGCATAAAGTCAATGTCCAAGACAGTATTTTGGATTCTCACCTAATTAATCTCATGGCGTGTCAGCGTGGTACTAATGAGTATTGGTACCGTCGTCATGGTGATTTAAAATGTATATTGAGGAACTTAGGAACTCCAACATGGTTCCACACTCTGAGCTGTGCCGAGTATGGCTGGGAAGACTTACTTGAATTTCTACGAGAGGCAAATGGAAACATTGAAAACATTGAATTCAAGACACCGGGAGAACTGTGTTCTTTGGATCCAGTGAATGTATGCAGGTACTTCAATCATAGATTTGAAGCTATGATGTCTTTCATCACAAATAAGAAGAATCCACCTCTTGGAGAGGTGTTGGATTTCTTCTGGAGAAAGGAGTACCAAGCAAGAGGTGCTCCTCATATACATATGTTGCTGTGGATCAAGGATGCACCTAAATTTGGAACAGATCCGGATGACTTAGTGATAAATTTCATAGAACGGTATTCTACGTGTGCTGTTCCAAACGCAACGGAGAAGAAAACCCTAAGAGAACAAGTTCTACGTTTCCAAAGCCATCGTTGTGGAAAGTACTGTCGTCGTAAATTCAGAAACAAGGACAAGTTCTACACCAAATGTCGTTTCAACTTTCCACGACCGGTGATTTCTAAAGGAAGAGTGAACAGTTTGATGTCTTCGCTGCGACATAATGTGACGAGGAAATCACCCAAAAATACATACAATTTGAAAAGGAACGAAGAGTCCAAGTACATCAACGACTACAACCCAGTGATTTTGTCCATGTGGAATGCTAACATGGATATACAGTTTGTGGCTGACAACTGTATGGCTGTGGCTCGGTATGTGACATCTTACATCACCAAAAAAGAAAAGACAGAATTGAAGGATATGTGGGAGGACATTTCCCATGAAAAGAGCCTCAGCAAGAAGTTGTACAGTTTCAGTCTGAAGATGTTGTCGCATCGAGAAATCGGAGCTTACGAATGTTGTGACCGGTTGTCTTCAACAAGTCTCTATGCCAAATCCAGGAGTATCGTTTGGGCGAGTCTTGGTCTTGCTGCAACGCGAAATCGAGTTCTAAAACCTGTCCGGGAAATTGAGTATTTGGCAGAAAAGGAACCAAACAGTACCGACATTTTGAAGACCAACATGTTAGATACATATTATCCAAATCGAAGCAGTCACCTTGAGAATGTTTGTCTATATGAGGTTCTACAAAATTACATATTCAAGAGGAACATCAAAGAAGATATTGAGAAAGGAGTGTATGCTGTAATTGGAAGTGAGGGATGTCTGGTCAAGCAAAGAAAATGCCAATTAGTAAACCATCGAAAATTGAGTGGCGAATCTCCAGAAAAAAAGGAGTTTTTCTATTTAGCACTTTTGCAACTTTTCAAGCCTTGGCGTGCAGAAGAGGAACTGCTTGGAGATTTCCTCTGTTACGAAGACTCTTTCACTGCTGCTAAGGAGACCATAGAATGTCCTGCTTTTCCCAAATATCAAGAAATGTTGACTTTGGAAATTGAGCAGGAAGCAACGATTGCAGCTGAGATTGCCAGAGACAGTTCTCAGGACAGTCAGAGTTCTCTTTCATTGAGTCAGGATCCACTAGGAGGACCTATTATCGAAAATGAAGCTGCCACTGCTATGAATGAAGTGGAAAGAGCCATGGCACATGCTCAGGAGGATGCGGTTAACTTAGAAGACTTGGAAAAACAACTCAACGTTGAGCAGAGGAAAATATATGATGAAGTTACCAAGCAAATTGAGCATGGATTAAGTCATGAGAAGAAAGAGTGCTCATGTACATCGTTGAAGCCTGTCCGACTGTACGTGAGTGGAGAAGCGGGAACTGGAAAAAGTTTCCTCATTAAAGCAATTTCTTGTTATCTGCAGGAAAGGACTGAGTCATCGCTGTCTTGTGTTGTCACCGCTCCAACTGGACTGGCTGCACATAACATTAAAGGGATTACTTTGCATCGTCTACTGATGCTGCCGGTGGAGCACGACAACAAATTACAATACCACAAGTTATCTGGAGATGCTTGTTGTGAAGTTTCAAGAGTCTTGAGGAAAATGAAACTTCTTATCATTGACGAAGTAAGCATGGTTTCCAATGTCATGCTTGCCTTTGTGCATTTGAGAATGCAAGAAGTTCTTAAAACTGAATATGATGTGTTATTTGGTGGCAAACACATCATTGTTTTCGGAGACCTTCTGCAGCTGACACCAGTAAAAGGACAACCTGTGTTCAAAATACTCACGCATGAAGATACCAGGAAGTGCCTAGGGAGCATTGGCAACGTCAATATATGGTTAAATTTCAATTATGCTGAACTGCATGAAAATATGCGTCAGGCGAAGGATGAAGTTTACAAGAATATTCTACAAGATGCTAGAATTGGAAAAGTGACTGAGCATGGGAAAGAAGCTTTACATGCACGATTACTGTCAAATTTATATCCCGAACAAGACGTTGTGCCTGAGAATATTTTTCAGAAAATTACTGAGAAGAAATCTGGAATATGTTTGATGCCAACTCTTGCAGAATGTGCCATCTTCAACAACAAAATGTTGAATTTAGAAAAGCAAGAGATTGTGAAACTTGAAGCTATTGACAAAATAGAGCATATGGGATCAACAATTATTTTGTCTGAGAATTTGAAATCAAAATTGGATTCATTAGAGAAGACTATATCTAAAACAGCAGGTTTTGAAAAGACTTTGAATGTGTGTTTAAATTGCCGAATCATTTTGAGAAGGAATTTACATGTTGAAAGAGGTCTGGTAAATGGATCAATGGGTAATGTTGTAGATTTTGAGAAATACAGAAGTAGAGATGGAATTGAATTTTTAAAAATTAAATTTGATGGCATTGAGGAAGTACAGCTAATTAGTCGTTGTTCTGCTAGGTTTTTGCTTGTTAAAGATTTATATGTTCGCCGTAAACAGTTTCCTGTTTGCTTGGCATATGCGGTGACAATCCATAAATCGCAATGTTTAAGTGTAGATACTGCATTGGTGAATATTGGCAGTTCTGTGTTCAAGGAGGGTATGGCATATGTGGCATTGTCACGAGTTAGAACTTTATCGGGATTGTACCTGATTGACTGTGATGTCACAAACATTTGTGCGGATCTAGATTGTGTTAAAGAATACAATAGGTTAAGAAAAGAGTATGCGCCACATTTGCCTCAATATCCTTTGTTTGAGAAACGTGTGGTAGGCCGGAAACGAAGAAATATCAGTAATAGTAGGGAGGTTGTAGCAAAAAGCCCAAAAGACGATGAACCGAAAATTGTATGCAGAAAGAAAGTGGATTTTGTTGAAGATGTTGTTGGTTTTCAATTTGAAAACAGTTCTGGTGTCAACTGCTACGCAAATGTAGTGGTTAATGTTCTCTTTTCACTAGAGACTTTAAAAGAACAGATTGTGTTCAATTCGGAACAAAGTTTATGCTGTTTGTTGAATTCTGTGTTAGAAAAATGTAGCACTGATCGAACAAAAGTAGAAAGTGTGTCTGAAGTTCGTTATCTGTTAGATGAATGTTCAGGTCAAACAGACTTCTCTGAAAATAATCAGCAGGATTGTCAGGAGTTTTTAATGTATATGCTTGATGTATTGCAAGATGAGGGTGTAGATGTAGATCACCTGTTTGGGCTTTCTTATCAATGGCAGCATGACTGCGAGAACTGTATGGTATCAAGTACTACTAGTGTAGATTCAGAAAGATTTATATATTTAACTTTGCCAGACAGTAAATCAGTCTCCTTTAATAAGCTAGTAAATGCAGCGGATCACAACATGGAGTGTAGCCAATGTAAATCTGAAATGATGTCAACATTATTTATACGAAGATATGGCCAGTATGTCATTTTAATGATCCAACGATGTAGGCCTGATGGATCAAAATTGTTAACTTTAATAAAAAAATGTGTTGCTTCTCAGCTGTCAATATCAGGAAGGACTTTTGTAACTGTAGCAATTATCTATCACGATGGTCCTTCAACAACATCAGGACATTACACAGCTTATTTAAAGTCTCGAAACGGCTGGTCATTCTGCAACGATTCTGTTGTAACTTTCAAAAAAAAATTGCTGTTTGACCTTAAAAATTCTTACCTGGTGTTTTTAAAACCAAAATTTTAAGGAAAGAATCTTGGGATTTCCTCTGAGGAATTGCAAAACGTTCATGAAGTAGAGGGAATGTAAGTCTGCAATGCTGTCTAGATTATTGGTCCAAAACTTTAAATTATAATGTCAATTTAAAAATCCAACTATATAAACCTGATGCAAGTAAGTCTGCTTCATAGTAAGCAGTATCAGTGTCATAGGAAAAGGAGAACATGAGTGAGAAAGAAGGGTAAGATATTAGTAGTCCAGAATTGTGAAAATAATCTTAAATGTTTTCTTTTTGAAAGTTGCGAAAATAGAAAATGACGGGATTTGATTGGAAGAATTACAAGAGTTGTGAATCGCTGCAACATGATTTGGCCAAGTGGAAACATGTGGTAGAATGTGAGAAGTGTTTTATTGTATGTAACATATTTTTCAAAACGATGGAGGTTTTCTTTCAGAAAGTGGCGGGCTGAAAATATTTATAGCACAACAGAGTGGACGCTGTTCATAGGACATCCTTCGACGTTATGGAAAGTAAGTTAATTTTAAGGAGTTTTGAATTCAGATTTCTTAGGTTGTATGGGTTTTTTAAACACAATCATTTTGATTGTGTTTTTTTTTCCCCGCTGTTACATGATGAATACCTTCAAGTCACTGATTTAAGTGAAATTTGATACATTCTGAGAACAGCAAAAATAAACCATTTAATATGTATAGTTAATGTTCTACTTTTTGTACTTATGATATACATTTAGAAATGTAAGGTAGATATAGAGAAACTGAGTCTTCTGTAAGTGTCAAAGTTAATGCTTACAGTGCAGTACTTCTGGGTACTGTTTTTATTAAAAAAACTGAATAGGCCTCACCTATTTTGGCAAATGTATTATGCTGTTTTAAAACCGTGCCACATGAAACCGATGCAGCACTGATGAAAAAGATGCACCATGTTGCAAGACAGGCCTCACTTGGAGTCATATGTATCAAGCTAATTAGAATGCTTTGGCGACATATTTCTGCTGATAAAAAAAGCAAAACTTTTATTGCCTATGTTGATGATATGGCTCTATGTTATTTACATTTCTTTGCTGTTTCAATTAATCTTTTTCAGTTATTTTTTCATTTCTGTTTTCTATTTTTTCTCTCTGTTATTCCACATGTTTTAATCTTATTTTGAACATTCACTCACATTCTCCAAGAAACTCTTCTTTGTTATTGTTCTACTCTCTTTTTTTTCTTTCACTTCCTTATCCATTTTGTTTTTCGCAATTATACCCTCTTCCATCTTTTCTTCGTTAAATAGATCTATTAAACAGTATCTCTGGTTTACTCCCTATAGCTGTCTTTCTTTTAACATGACTCTCTGTTTACTTCCCTTATACTAACTCTTCTTTTTAAAAAAAAAAAAAATTTGGGTTCGCTTCTAGTTCGCGAACCGGGCAGCTAACGGGAAAGCGAACCAAAAGAAATAGAGCTTGCCAGAGTGCTAAACATTCTAGCAATTTTATTTGAAAGGGGAGGTAGTTCTGAAAAGAACTTTTTTTAATGTTTTTGTTGTTTTATTTATTTATTTTTTTCTAAACATTTTTTGATTTTTTTGTATTTTTGAACAGTTTTATGTTTTTTTTGTTTTTGAAGGAGGGGAAACAACAAAAAACAGGCATTGAAAAGGGCTCAACAGGAGCAAAAAAAATAATTATTGTCTGGGTTGGTTAGGGCAATTGTGGTTTTCGAAAGCAATGTTCATTAAGTTTATACTCATGTTCCCACATGAAAGTAATGCCCCGCAATACAAGCAGGTTAGTTTCATGTGTTTAAAGTTCTTTTGAATGTTTGGCACGGTTTCCTGTGCCTCTCCTCCAGTCAAAGAGATATGCAAGGTTGACCTGGCCACAGGAGTTGTTGGGGGATTATCCTGCAGGTCACGCAACTCTGCACGGCTGTAGTTGAGTGGATGCCACCTGGTCATATGGCGATGCAAAGTATAGTTTCCCATGCTATATTTTTTTCAGTGCCTCTTGATAGCCTTTGTTTACAGATAAGGCAGGTGGCATATTTTGCATTGACTTTCTTCTCCCCTCGAGGGATTGAAAAAAACTGCCAGATAAAACTAGTTTTCCGGTGGGAAACACGGGGCAACTCCTGTGAGAACTCTTGTTCTTCTCTCTCCTCTTCCTCAAGTTCATCCTCTTCCTCCTCCTCTGTGTTGGCGATGAACCGAGATGATGGTCCTCTCTTCTCATGAGGAGGTGGAGGTGGTGGTGGGGTTGCACCAGCTGAAGGAAGTACAGAAGCCATTGCTCAATTATAGGTAAATGGTCTTTCTCTCACCAAGATGAAAGTCAGAGTGAGGAAAGAAGGAGGGGTTTTCATCATTTGGGAAAAGCAAAAGTTCTAAACCAATGAAAAGTGTTATTTTTAGCTCATATGACCTAGTCTTACATCATTTGGAAACTAAAAGTGAAATGAACCAATGAAAAGTTTTATAAACAAGTCACATGACTTGTTCCGCTCACGTTACGCGGTGCGCGCCGCGTCCCGGATCGCTTCCGGTTCGCTGTCCGGAGCACTTCCGGGAGCGCTAACGCGGCGCGTCATAAGACGCATTACGTGACAAAGTGATACGTCGCGCTTCCGCGACGCGTCACAGTTGCGCAAACGAAACGTTTACCGGTTCGCGGACTAGGTCGCGGCATCAAGATGAGCTAACGGAAAGCTTTCCGGTTCGCGAACTGGAAGCGAAGAAAAAAAATATTTAAAAAAAAATATCAATAAACATCTAAAATATATTTTTGGATTTAAAGAACAATACATTTTACAGCTACAGATGTTAGCTTTTAAAAAACCAATGAAATTCACTGAAAAAACCATAGGTTATAGACCATATATAGTTAGGAATTTGCATTTACAAAACCTTGAAAATTCACTGAAAAAACCATAGGTTATAGACCATATATAGTTAGGAATTCGCATTTACAAAACCTTATTTTACTCACACAAAACCATTGAAATTCCATATATAGTTAGTTGCACTAACTATATATCGCGCACCCGCAATCCACTGCTGATGATGTCACATATTACATCATTCATGACATGGTCAGTGACTCACTGTCATATATATATATTAAGTCGAATTCAGGGTTGCACTTTTGAGGGCACAGAATCACAGTTCAAGATCATCTACCCACAAGGGAAAGACAAGGGTTTATTCGGAACTGTTTTGCACACCCACATGGGAAAGAAATTAACGGCGCACTACAAGAGCCAGGATGCTTTGCGATTTGCCATGCCCAAGGGCAGGTATACAAATGAAGGTGTGTACGTTACTAGTGCTGACAGCCTCCGTCTGCTAACGCCACAGAAGAAGGGAGAGGAAGTTCCAGAAACGCGTCTGGCGTATAAACTTTGATGCTAATGGCTGATGGATTCTCTGCTTGCAGGCTGGAAATAAATTAATGAGAATATACGTTTCCTCGAGTGGCTTCCTTCAAAAGTGCAACCCTGCTTTCGACTTAATTTGTTACGGCCGGCCACGGTCGTGAAGAGAGGCCCACCGCAGAAGAGCGGGTCCTGCCAGATGCTGAAGTGTTTGGCAGAGGATCGAGGACTGAGTTGGCATTTTTCGCAGGAAGCGCCTGCTCTTTCTCAATTTACAGCCACAAAGCGGGGCAGAGAATCACAGTTCACGATCATCTACCCACAAGGGAAAGACAAGGGTTTATTCGGAACTGTTTTGCACACCCACATGGGAAAGAAATTAACGGCGCACTACAAGAGCCAGGATGCTTTGCGATTTGCCACGCCCAATGGCAGGTATACAAATGAAGGTGTGTATGTTACTAGTGCTGACAGTCTCCACCTGCTAATGCCACAGAAGAAGGGAGAGGAAGTTCCCGAAACGCGTCTGGCGTATAAACTTTGATGCTAATGGCTGATGGATTCTCTGCTTGCAGGCTGGAATTAAATTAATGAGAATAAACGTTTCCTCGAGTGGCTTCCTTCAAAAGTGCAACCCTGCTTTCTGGGATATATAGTCCAGTGATGCGCTTGAGGGAACCATATCCTGCCTGTATGGCTGTTCATTTTCTGTATGGGCCATACTAGCTGCACCCATCCACAAGAGTGCGAAAATTGCCTTGATGGTGAACTTTGGAGCGGTAATTGATATCTGCAATTGCACCGCCATGCAAGAATAAGTGTACTGCCGTCGACGGAGTTGACAGTTATCTATACTGTTGGAGTTGTTACCATGAGACCAGCTCCAGCGGCATGTGCAGGAAAGTCCTGTGGCTGGACGAGGGACCTCATAAGGAAGTACTGAAAGAGGACAGTGAATATTCATTTAAATACGCAGGGGAGTAACATGCCCATACAGAAAATGAACAGCCATACAGGCAGGATATGGTTCCCTCAAGCGCATCACTTGACTATATATCCCAGAATGCATCATGGGGATTGGATATCATTCCCGTGGATGCAGTCCTCTTTCATTGTTGAAACTGCTACATCCAATCATAACAGATCTAACTGTTTAAATCGACATCATGTCAGAATGTGCAGGGATACTTTTAACAAGCTGATGAAGGCAGCACGCCAAAAACGCGTTCCTTGTTAATTAAAGCACTTCTGATGGGGTCCTGTGAGTGCGGCGTTTCTTTGTTGAAACTAGAGCTGTAATTTACGTATGGGTCACCGCCATACTAGCTGCACCCGTCCACAAGAGTGCGAGGATTGCCTTGATGGTGAACTTTGGAGCGGTAATTGATATCGGCAATTGCACCGCCATGCAGGAATAAGTATACTGCAGTCGACGGAGTTAACAGTTATCTATACTGTTGGAGTTGTTACCATGAGACCATCTCCAGCGGCATGTGCAGGAAAGTCCTGTGACTGGACGAGGGACCTCATAAGGAAGTACTGAAAGAAGACAGTGAATATTCATTTAAATACGCAGGGGAGTAACATGCCCATACAGAAAATGAACAGCCATACAGGCAGGATATGGTTCCCACAAGCGCATCACTGGACTATATATCCCAGAATGCATCATGGGGATTGGATATCATTCCCATGGATGCAGTCCTCTTTCATTGTTGAAACGGCTACATCCAATCATAACAGATCTAACTGTTTAAATCGACATCATGTCAGAATGTACAGTGATACTTTTAACAAGCTGATGAAGACAGCACGCCGAAAACGCGTTCCTTGTTAATTAAAGCACTTCTGATGGGGTCCTGTGAGTGCGGCGTTTCTTTATTGAAACTGGAGCTGTAATATATATATATATATATATATATATATATATATATATTCGCTGAAAAAAACCATAGGTTTGACACATGTTATAGTTAGCTGGACATTTCACTCATATAAAACCATTGAAATTCCTCCGTTATAGTTACTTCAGCTAACTATAAGTCGCGCGCCTGCAATGCACTGCTGATGACGTCACATATTACATCACTCATGACATGGTCAGTGACATCACTCATGACATCACTGATGACATCTCAAATGACATCACTGATGACATCACTGATGACATCATCCAGTGAATGGGTGTTTTTCTGAAAATTAAATATGTTTTATATATGTATATCTGAAGGTTGATGGAAGAAGAAATGGGTATATAAGTGTATAAATGGCTGCTTTTTTGGTAAAAAATAGATTGTATAACTGACTGATTAAGTGTATCTTAATGAATACATGGGTTAGTGAGTAATGTTTAAATATATACATTTCTGTATCAGTCTCTCACTTTCTGTATAAGTGGCTGCATGTGTTGGTGAGTAGCTATATGAGTTATACATAATGTCTATATAAGTTATTATTTGTTTCATTATTAGTAGGAGTGTCTGAGTCTCTAAGTTTCTGTATGCTTCGTCGGGAGATCTTACGTAGTGCATAGATGCATGAATGAGTGACTTACTGCTTGTATGTGTTGTAGGCAGCATATGTGCTGGACTGTATGGGTGAATGAGTGTGTGCGGTGAGTAGGTATATAGGTTATTATTTGTTTTTTCTGTATGAGTGGTTGAGTCTATATATGACTGTGTAAGTGAATGAATAACTGTTTTAATAGTGTATTTCTGAGTAAGTACATATGTTTTAAACTAGTACATATGAGTTATGTGTGAGTAACTCTATGGTTGAGTGTTGGGGCGTAACAGGATCATCAGGATGTATCAGTGTATGAGAACATATGATGACTGAGTACATATATGAGTGACTGTATATGATATATGAGTGACTGTATATGTCTGTTGATGAATGAGTGGATGTGTGCATAGATCTTCAAATTACTAAATAGGTGTGTTCTAAGTGGCATTGGTATGGCTATTGTATTGAAAATGTTATTTTCTATTTTTGAGTGTGTCTAATAAAGGTTATTTTAGGGTGAGTCAAGGTCTGCCACTCTTCCACAAGGATGATGTAATCAGTGATGTCATTAGTGATGTCATTTGAGATGTCATCAGTGATGTCATGAGTGATGTCACTGACCATGACATGAGTGATGTAATATGTGACGTCATCAGCAGTGCATTGCAGGCGCGCGAGTTATAGTTAGCTGAAGTAACTATAACGGAGGAATTTCAATGGTTTTATATGAGTGAAATGTCCAGCTAACTATAACATGTGTCAACCTATGGTTTTATCATTGAATTTCAAAGGTTTTGTAAATGCTACTTCCTAACTATAACGTGTGTAAAACCTATGGTTTTTTCAGTGAATTTCAAAGGTTTTGTAAATGATACTTCCTTACTATAACGTGTGTAAAACCTATGGTTTTTTCAGTGAATTTCAAAGGTTTTTAAAATGCTACTTCGTAACTATAACATGGGTTAAACCTATGTTTTTTTCAGAGAATTTGCAAGGTTTTTTAAATGCTAGTTCCTAACAATAACATGTGTAAAACCTATGTTTTTTTCAGTGAATTTCAAAGGTTTTTAAAATGCTAATTCCTAACTATAACATTTGTTAAACCTATGGTTTTTTCAGTGAATTTGCAAGGTTTTTTAAATGCTAATTCCTAACTATATCGTGGCTGCAACCTATGGTTTTTTCAATGAATTTCGGCAAATGTTTTCAACTCCAAAAAAACTTTTTTTGCCCACCGGAGTTGTTTAGGGACTCCCTGAAAAGCTCTAGGGGGTCAGGGAGTGTCTACCTTGCCTCCTTTTCACGTTTTGAAACCTTTATATAAATGGAGCAAAACGCCATTTTAAACCGACGTGCGCTACCGGGTGTGCGCACCCCGCTATATTTTTTCAAAACAATGTGGGTTTTTCGGCCTATCGAGATTCTTCTTAGACCCCCTGAGAAGCTGTAGTAGGTCAAGGAGTGTCTACCTTGCCTCCTTTTCACGTTTTGAAACTTTTATGTAAATGGAGCAGAACACCATTTTAAACCGCCGTGCGCGACCAGGTGCGCGCACCCCGCTATTTTTATTTTATTTTTTAAAAAGGGTTTTTGGGCTTGTCGAGATTCTTCTTGGACCCCCTGAGAAGGTCTAGGGGGTCAGGGAGTGTCTACCTAGCCTCCTTTTCACGTTTTGAAACTTTATGTTAATTAGAGCGAAACGCCATTTTCAAACGACGTGCGTGACCTGGTAATTGCACCGCGTAGACGTCCTGGTGCGCGCCGGTCAAGTCATGTGACTCGAAAACAACACTTTTTATTGGTTCATAGTATTTTCTGTTCTGGAATTTTCAAAAACCCCACCTACTTCCCTCACTATCTATTTTACTCTCACGGAAGAAGAACCCTTTACATCTTTCCGGAGAATTTTCTGAAATGGTTGCAACACAGAATTCATCTTCTGAATCTGAGGAAAATTATCGGCTGCCTCAAAGAAAAAGGAATGAATCTTTCATCTGGAAATTTTTTACTTATCCTGAGGAACTAAAAAAAGTGAATGCCCCGAAAGTCATTTGCACATTATGTACCAAAGCAGCTTCATACAGCTGTGTGGTTTCCGACTACAGAAAGTGGCCTTTGGCCAAGCTCTTTACCACCCTCTATACCACTGACAAAGCAGCACATTAATCAGCCTTGAACAGTGGGCTCTGGATGCAAGGTTTGCTCTCTGGCCAGGTCCAGTGCCTGCCCCAAGCTTCTGAACAAGCCATGCAGCCTTTGGCCATGCTCCGTGGACTCTAAGCCCAGACCTTTACCTAAATTTACACATACTTCTCCATCTTTAGAAACAATAGAACAGGTAAAGTGGGGGGAGGTATTGCAATCATTTTCAGAAAATCCCTTCAATTCAAGGTTTTTCCCAACAGCTCCTTCCATACATTCGAATGCCTTTCTTTGGAGCTTCAAGTGCAACATTGCCCCCCTTTCAGATGTCATGCAATTGATCACCTGCTCGGTGCCTGCTCCTCTTTCTTGGAGGAACTCACTGACTTCGCCAGCGACCAATACGCTCAAAGTGACAGACAGATTTTTCTGGGAGACTTTAATCTCCACTGGGGCTCCTTGGAAGATTCCCCTGCCAATAGACTTGCCACTTTTCTCTCAGCTAATGATTTCATCCAACACTGCAAGTAACCAACACACTCAAAGGGCTCAATTCTTGACCTTGTTATATCCAAAGCGGATATGCTAACTATTGCTGTCCCTTTTCCAATAGACTGGTCCGACCACTTCCTCATCCCGTTCTCTCTTCAACTTTCTCAATCTATAACTCTTGGCCAACCTAAAAGGACTAGTACCTGGTTCCGTACGACCAAAAATATTGACCTTGACATTCTTTGCGATTCTGCCATGCTATCACTTCCAACATTAGACCCTAATTTGAATGTCAACGTTCTTACCTCCCAATGCCTCTCCAGCCTTGCAGTCAAAATTGAAATTGTTGATCCACTTCAAAGCAAAAGAAAAGTCATATTCCTTCTGTTTATGAGGAAAGGAACCACATGAGACTTCTGGTGAAACAATAGAGACAATTGCCATCCACCACTAATCTCTCTATTCTGCGCTCCTCAAGATCACAATACCACAAACACATCTTCCAGGAAAAACCATTACACCTAAGAAACCTCCGCGATTCAGCCTAAAACAGACCAAAACACTATTTTACCTCATCAAAAATTCAAACGTCTCTCCCTTAACCTTTGAGCCTGACGATCCTCTAAAGAAAGCAGCAGAATTTTCTTTATTCTTTGATGAAAAAATGAAATCACTGGTGGATCAGGTCATTCATCCTACCCCCTAGAGGAGAGCAAATCCTTAGTCACTTGGCAGCACTTTGACGCCATCTCTGAAGATGCACCCCTCAAATGCATTCTTGAAATGAACCCCTCTAATCATTCTTCCGACCCCATCCCGGGTGACATCGCCATTGACTTCTACTCCCATACTCTTTCCTATTGGACCAGTCTGATTAACCTCTTCCTCAGCCAAGGCTCCCGTCCTGTTGCCTTTAAAACAGGACAGGTTACCCCACATCTAAAAAAAACTTCGCTGATGCGAACAACCTCAACAACTTCCGCCCCAACACCAACCTCCATTTTCTTGGGAAAAGTACAGAAAGATATGTAGCGAAACAACTTTCCCTACATATTAAGGACAACAACCTTCTCGACAAATTCGGTTTCATGCAGGACTGCAGCAATGAAACAGCTCTGCTGCAAGTGATCGACAATGCCCTGCGTGTACTGGACTCGGGGGAGTTTTGTCTTCTAATTCTTCTTGACCTTTCTGCAGCCTTTGACACTGTTAATCACAAAACTCTCCTGAACACTTTAACACAGAGAATGGGCATGGAAGTCACAGTGGTTAAATGGTTAGCTTCATTCCTCTTGTATAGATCTCAAGTGAATAAAAAAGGGAACAGCCTTTTGTCTTCAATGGCGGTAGGTCAAATCTGGGATACTTTATCACCCCTATGCTGATGACACCCAATTCTGCCTCAAGGTGTCTTCCTCACACAACATCTCAAACCTCAAATCTCCTCTCAAATCTATTCAAAACTGGATGTTAGCTCATCAACTCATTCTGAATCCTTCCAAAACTGAATTCCTCCTCCTCTCTAGCTCACTCTTCTCTCCTCCTGTTTAATCTTGGATGAAGAACCTAAATTTACTGAACAAAAAACCTATTGTGGTCTTCAGCGCTAAATCTCTTGGTGTCATTCTTGACAAAAAGCTCAATCTAAACTCACACACCAATTCCATTGCAAAGAATGCACGTTACCAATTGCACCTTCTCTGGGGGATTTGACGTTAACTTCATGAGCAAGACCTAAAAACCATGGTCCAATATCTGGTTCTCTCTGGATTAGACTATTGCAATATTCTACTTGCTGGCCTCCCAAAATCTCACTTTTCCCCTCTCAAATCGGGACTCCATTCAGCGACTCGTTTTGTCATTGGGGCCAAAAGAAGTGACCACATCACACCCATACTTTTTTCTCTTCAATGGCTTCCCATTGAAGCAAGATAAATCTACAAGCTTGCCTGTATCACCCACAAAGCCCTGCACACTTCCTCCCCTCGATACCTGGCGAATAAACTTAAAATCTCTGGAGGCTCTAAAACTTCACATAATACGGAAAAATTACTGCTTGAACCGCCACCCTTCAAAAGGGAAAGATCGATCGCTCAGCTTCTCATGCAATGCAGTCAGAATCTGAAACGTGCTTCCTCCACTACCCTGTACCACGTCATAAATGCATGTAGTTACATCATATACATTCACAACGCAGTAGTGTACATCGCGTTCATTACAACGCAAGTTATTACAATGATTTGCGCTAGAGTCGCTGGATTTAGGAATAGTATGATTTACTAATCCAACTCCAGTGTGTGGAACAGTAGGGAACGTGTTGGAATAGTAAATCATACTATTCCCTAATGTAGAGCGCCATCGTAACCACTTGCGTTGAAATGACTGCGTTGTAAAGCTATTGCGGTATAATGACCGCATTGTAAAGGTCCTTCTCCCAATCAAATCTGACCTATCTCTTCCCTTTCAAAGACACTTCCCTTTTCATGCCCCTCAAGGAAGTTCTTCCAATTTTGTAAATATGTAATCTATGCCTGTACGATGCGAATGCTATTGTTTTTTGATTTTTGAGGGACTGCCATCTATTGTTTTATTTTACTTTTTCATCGATCTCATTTGTATTTGTAATGTGTAAGTATGTAAATGTCCTCATGTAAAGGTCTTGGTTCTATTGTTTTTTTTTACTTTTTTTTTTTTATTGAAGTCTTGGATGCACCACAACACAGATATATACTAACATATGCCGAATGAGTTCGGAACCAGACGTATTCGATAGAGAATATAAATAAAAATACATTCCGTAACATTCCCAAAATTCGTTAAACAAAATACGATTCCCAGATTTTCTCAAATTTCCGAACCACCCCAATTCTTTGAGCATAACTTTGTTCACATTTTCTAACTCTCTCCATTTTATGGCGCCATTCTTGTACCGTAGGGCAATAATGTGAACGCCAGTTCTGAAGTAATAATGATCTAGCCACGGCCATAGCTATATACAATAGTTTGACTAGTTGCCCAGTTAACATCAGCTCTAAATCAAAGCCAAACAAAATCAATTTAACATTCTGTGAAATCATAATTTTCTGTTGATTTTGAAGAAATGCAAAGATATCCTCCCAAAAGGATACTATTTTGGGACAGAAAGCAATAACATGAGACCAATTGGCGGGATTATAATTCAAACACCGGAAGCAGTTAGGTGAGCTATTGGGATACATTTTAGATACAATCGCCGGGGTATAATACAGGAGCCACTTACTAAAAAACAGCATTCTGCGCCAATTAGCGCCTCTTAGTACAGAGAAGTTCAGTCTATTAATTTTCTGCCACGCAGTAGAAGTTAATGCTAAATTTTCCTGCCCTTGCCATTTATGAACTGCTTTAAGATAAAGATCCGGGGCCTTATTCTGTGTTAAAGAGCGTTTCCACTCCCCTGGTTTCTTCTCATGTATAGAAATAAACAGTTCACTAAATAGCTGGACAGGAGGAGAAAGAAGTGTAGGATCCAGTTGACGCAATACACTGTAAATCAGTTTATATGAGCCCAACATTAAAAAGTTGCCTTGGACCAGAGGAGCCATATCTGAAAGGGTAATCCAGGCTCCGTCTTTCATAAAGTTTTTTAACATTGTAAACCCTGTCCTATGCCAATTTTCTACTATTTCCAAACTTATATCCGTCCCTAAAAAAGAAAATGCGCTATATAAAGAGGAAGTTAGATTAAGAAAAGGGAGGGAATATCTTTTAAGCATTGCAGTACGCTTCTTGAAAAACCAGTTTAAGACCTTGTAACGAACCAGTTTGGGTGATTTAAATATTTGAAGAGGAGAGGGAATCTGGGTCTCTCGGCTAATTAAATTAAAAAAAAAGTTGATAAAGAGTTTCTGGTTACTGTCTTTAAATCTCGCTAGGAATTGGGCTAAATACGCATTGTAATAATCTTTCAGATTTGGAAGAGCAAGCCCTCCTTGCTCCTTATCCTCATATAATGTATTTAAAGCTATTCGTGGGGTCTTTTTGGCCCAAATAAAAGATGAGAACAAAGATTCTGTTTTAGCGAAAAACGATCCGGGTAAAAAGCAGGAAATGGTTGCGAACAGAAAATTAAATAAAGGAAGAACTGACATTTTAATTAGTGCTACCCGTCCCAAAATAGATAATGGTAGAGGGTTCCATCTTTCCAACATTGAACGTACTCTATGAAGAAGGGGCACAAAATTTAGCCTGTAAAGGTCTGAGACAGAAGAAGAGAAAAGAACCCCTAAATATCTTTTCGGTTTATTATTAATACAAAGTCTTAGATCAGGATGGAGTTCAGGATCGGAACCACCACAAACCAGGATTTCAATTTTTTTTTTATTGATACGATATCCGCCAAAAGCTTCAAACTCTTCAAATATTTGCAGAGCATAAGTTTGGCATTGCAATTCAGGTTTAATTAACAAAATTATATTGTCTGCGTATAATTTAATTTTAGGCATCGAGGTAATAGGGGGAAGAATATAAGCAGATTTCCTAATTGCAGTTGCTAAGGGTTCAATAAAAAATGCAAATAAAACGGGAGAGAGCGGGCATCCTTGTCTGGTACCGCGTTTAACCGGCACCAGGCCCACTGACTCTGCATTAATAATAATATTGGCTTGAGCCTTTGAGTAAAGGTTCTGAATCAGATTTAGTTCTATTGTGAAGGGCTATGACACCTTTGGGTAAAGTCTGCGCTATATAAAACAGAATTAAATAAATAAGGCAAAGCTCTGCACCAACCCACAGAGCTTTGAATATACATAGTGCACTATTTGGGCCTGATTCACATATGGCCTCCACACTCATGGCTTAGGCCTTGCAGTCGTGGGGGCGTCTCCACACTCGGGCAGAATCTCCACAATAAGAGTTCTCACTTCAGAGACTCCGCCCTGAGTACAGAGACTCCGCCACATCTGTGGGGCCTCCACCACGACTGTGGAGGCCATTTGTGAATCAAGTGTTCTGTTTCTTGATTTAGCTTTCATTTAGGATCACACAAAATAAATATCATTTGTTCAAAAAGAATTGTAGATCCACCTGTAGATGTACCCTTCTTCTAACCAGTTTCTGGGTCTACAAATCACACAACAAAAGCTGTTTTTTAAAAGGGTTTTGAGGGCAAGATCCGCCCTTGTGAGACTACTATAGCATCCTCGCTTATACTTGCCTTTATACATCTTTCCAGGGCATAGTCTTCAGTACCAGGTATCCTTTATCAGGTACCCTCTTCAGTAAAAATGTGCAGTTTGTGCTAGCCATTTAGATTGCTCAGATCTTCAAAACCTCTGAGGATCAGTGGATCAAGCATCGGGTGCTTGGAAAAGAGGCTCCCCTCTTTACTGGAACTCACTGCATCAGAGACAAATTTGAAGCATCAAGAAAGACACAATATCTAAAATTCCACTGAAATTGCTCTTTCATATGTTGTCAGTATCAGACAGTATTCTAAGAATTAGGGGTGCAGTGAAACAATTATACTTATTATTATTTTATTATTAGAAGCTTTTATAAAGCGTGTAGCGACCCGGAGGCGTCCCAGCGCTCGCGACTAGACGTGAGTTTACAACAGGCTATGCAACTGGTTGTTGGAAGAGCCAGGTCTCAATATGTTTACGGAAGGGAAGCAGATGGGATTCAGCTTAGAGGAAGGGAAGCATTGCGTTTCACAGACTAGCCACATTGCAGACAAGTGACCTGCCTCCTCTTCATGCTCTATATATTATTTAGGCTGACTGCTAAGTGGAGATGGGTAGAACAAAGGTATTTTTGAGGGAGATAGGGGATGATCAGAGGTCTGTTAATATCTGGGTCATTGCCCCAGAATGTCCTATGGGCTATGCACAGGGCTTTAAACTTAACTCTGTTAATGACAAGTAGCCAGTGTCGCGTTCTTAGGGCTGGCTTGGCTGAATTATGTTTTGGTACTCCCAGCAGTAGCCTGGCCGCACAGTTCTGGGCCACTTGGAGTTTCTGTATTGTTGCAACAGGTGCTCCAAGGTATAAATAGTTTCCATAGTCCAGGCATTATAGGACCAGGGACTGAATCAAGAGCTTCTTGGCACTTAATGGCAAGAGGGAAAGAATCTTGCGCAAAAGTCTCAGAGCGCCAAAGAATGCTCCTGTTACTCTTACCACTTGGTCTTCGAATTTAAAGGAACTGTCCAGCCAAACGCCCATGCTTTTTGTCTTTGACTTGGGGGGGAGGGGCAGGTCCTAGACAGTTTGGCCAGACATGTTGAAGGTCAAGGCCGGAGGTGTTTCCCAGAGGCATTAGTTCAGTCTTTCCACCGTTTAGTTTGTTTTCTTGTTGCATAGTATAAATGTGATGATTAAATGTTTATCAACAAGGTTCCTCACCCTTCAGCTAGATGTGCAAACACATATTATCTGAAAATGAACAGCACTTTTTCACAGCCCATTACTTGAGTTAAGTGGACAAAAATGTTGCTTATTAAGAGTCACCTCTAGTAGACACTGCCAATTGCAATGTTTACTTATTTATTTATAGTGCTTCCTACTGCACTTCCACCATTTCAATGAGCTGTACATAACAGGTGTTTTTACCAAATGTAATGCTACTCAACTTAATGACCTCCAGTGGATGGAACGGTGAGTCAGCCTTACTGGGATTCAAACTTTTAAAACTTGCATTGGCAGACCCTTCAGCACTACATTTCAAAGCAAGTTCTGGCTAAACATGATGAAAAGCATCAAAGTTACAGCTCGAAGAAGTTACATTTGATATCAGTTGTAGGCCAACAGCAATAGCAAGCAAACATTTCTTAAAATTAAGTGACAGTATGAATTATCATGATGAAAGCATGACATAAGCGACTGTAGTGATTTCTCAGGTGCCAGCCATTTGGGCTGGACCCGGTCAAAGTCACTAATTCAAGCTGACCATGATGGAGTGTTGGCCGAATACAGGGTAAATTAGGCCTGCTCAACACAGTACTTTAAATCCTGGTTGTGGAGTGTTGTGAGATCCCTATCAAGGATGCAACATGTAGCAGTGGATGTGAGTCCCTGTGTTGAGGATGCCTCATGCAGTTGCAGTTCTGAGGACCTACAGGTTGGAATGTGTGGTCCTCTGTCAAGGATGTCACGCAGCAGTGGTTCCAAAGAGCTGCGGGCTCTGATATGAGGTACTGCATTGAGGATGCATCATGCAGTGGCGGTTCTGATGAGCTGTGGGACTGCAAAGCGGGGTCCTGGGTCGAGGGTGCATCAAACAGCTATGGTTCAGAGGAGCTTTGAGGTCCTGCTTCAGAAATGTGTTGCACAGTGGCAGTTTTTATGTGAGGCTACAAGGTGATGCGTTGCACTGTGCAGGTTCTTCTTGGACCACAGCTGGGCTGGCAGAACACCTTCAGGCCCACTTACAAACTTGATGGGCAAGAATCACAGCAGAGAGAGTTCAAGTGCTGGGTTCCAGGTGGCCAGAGCTTTTCTGACCCTAAGGCTTTGATCAGGGGGCCAGCCATCTAGCCCTTGGAGTCACTTTGATGACCCGGGTTCAAGATGCAGTTCCATTCCTTTTCACTCAGGCAGCAGAGTGGCAGAGTAGCAAGGCAGCAGAGTAGCAAGACATCAGAGTAGCAGTCTTCCCTATAGCAACACAGAACAGCAGTCCTTCGGAGTCTTATCTAGATCCAGGGGTATACTGAAGAGTTGGGTCTGAGGGTCCAATATTTATGCTTGGTCCCAGCATTGAAGTAGGAGAAGGTTCTGGATGTTTCCACCCCTAGAGGTGTTTGGAATTTCCTACCTCCCTCCCCAGGCCTTAGCTTGTCTGGGCACACAAAAGACTAACCTTTGTGATGTGCGAGTGTGGTATGTGGCAGGTCCTCCACGCTATCGAGTCATGGATGGCACATCCTGCCAAAACCTTTTCACGCTTTGTCTCATTTTCTGGGACCAATACACAAAAAACAACTGCCAGCTATACCTAGTCTTGTGACCCAAGGTGCAGGCCACAGGCACCAAATGCGTTGGACAAGAAAATTCAGACTTTGTAAAAGTGGCATTTTTATAATTGTGACTTACAGTTGGATTTCATCATTAAAGAGGGATTTAAATTACAACTCTTTAGAGACCTCAGTCGATTTTCTTACCTGCTGCCAGCTAAAAGTTATCACTTATTAAATGTAGTAAGATAACCCTATGTTATCCTATAGGAGAGGTTGGGCTCACAGTACTGAAAAACAAATTTAGAGGCTTTTCACAACCAGGACATGCAAAAGTTAAAAGGACATGTCCAATTAAATACATTGTACTCAGCCCTATGGGTTATTAAGACCCTACCCTAGAGGTGATGGCCTTGCAAAACATTTCCTTTGCCAGGCAAAATATTTTTTTTGCCAGGTCAAAATTGCAGTTTAAAACAGCACACACGGTCTACAATGGCAAACCTGAGACATGTTTTAAAGGGTATTTAAGTTGCTGGCACACTAAGTGCTGCAGGCCTCTAGTACCTTTTCATTTACAGGAGCTGGGTACATTTAGAACCACTTTACTGGGGACTTACAAGCAAGTTAAGTGTAGGTGTGAACCAGAATAATACGAAACTTTATTCAGCTAAACGTTAGCCATAAAAGTAAAACATTTACATGCAAAGTGAATTTAGCCATTAATTACTGTAAGTTAAAACATCTTAAAATCAATCAATGCACCTAAAACGCTAGGAGACCATAAAAATCATTATATGTCCATCATTTGTTCCCAAAGAAATTCCATAAAAAACATATTATGGTTCTGATGTAGTGTCTCCTGTTGCTTATGATGGAGAAACGTGCAGATGCTACATACCCAAGTGAGAAATAGGAATTTTATGAGAGCTTACCACAATAATATATATGCTAATTAAACGCGTGTTCAAACGTATGAATCATAACACCATTTTTTACCTTTCTTGAAATGTCTCTCCCACAATGGCTTATATGTTAAAATTAAATGATTGGGGCAAGATACTATGCAACCCAAGATGAAAGTTGCAATAGTGGTTAAGGCAGACATGAGTACCAGGAGATCTGAGCTTGGGTCTGCTAGAGATTGCCTATATTCTGTCAGCCATAAACACTTGACAGACCCCCCTACCTCGCTAGACCGGTGCTCAGAGAAGGTCACTCAATTTCTCTAACTCCTTAGCTGCTGAAGTCATAAAATTCACTGCCTTCTATGCTAGTTGGACCAGGGTCCCTTCCAATAGCTTGATTACAGCCAGTTGGCAAGATCTTATTTGCAACATCCTTAGTGACGGATATCGTAGTTTCTTTCTGGATGATAGTAGCACCAGGCAGATGCACAGCAGGTGGAGCAGTATTTTGCTGCTGTGTCCACATTGTCAGCATTGCGTGGCGTGCCAGATCTGCTTCCATGCAGGAGTTAGCTACTTCGATGAAAAGATGGCCAGCCTAATGTCCATCAAGTCATGCTTCTTTGCCTCAGAATTATTTGCAGACAGATATGGCGGAGGTCCCTGTACTGTATAGGAGGGCAAGACCACCCACACTTTCACTTTGTTTGCCAAGGTTGCCTTGTCTATTAGAAATGATTGAAGGTTGGCTGCTTTGTTAATTGCATGTTTGAACACATGGTATTCCATTGTAGTATACTAAGCATCTTCTAATTGCAGTTCTCTTATAGACTGTTGTAGAATTCCCTAGCATCAGCCTGTTTTTCGATTTCAAGCCAGCACTGATGGGCCAAGGAATCATTTTCTACTGCCCTCATTCTACAGTAAAACTTTATTAGGGCGCCATGCTTGACCAGGACCTGATTTTGCAGCCCAAACTCCAGCCTGATGTGGGCTTGTGAAATGTGACATGGGATCCTAAACAATTTTTTAAAAGACTTAATTGTAGGTTGTTCAAACTTGCAGCATCTCCGCTTTTGAGTAATTCTGAGCCATATGCTATGGAGGGGATGAATTTCACCCCCACCACCTGCAGAAGATGGTTCATAAAGCAATATCTTATCTTTTGCTGCATTGTTTTACATGCAAAAGTCAGCTTATTTGCAGTTGCTTGCCTGGATAGCAAAGGCTGTGTGTACATCAAGTAACTATCTAGATATGCTTTGAGATATTTAAAAAGGTCCAGGATATTGCCATTTGCCCACCAAGTAAATCTGGGTTACCTTACTGTATGTTCCCAAAAAACATAAGACCTTTGTTTTGTGTAAGCGTGGGCGTAAAATCAGTTTTGTTCGTGAAATTTGCGGATTTTTGGCAATTTCGCGGTCCGCGAATCCCGCGAATTTGCCCAAAAATCTGCAAATTCACAAGCTGCAAACTATTTTGCTTGGTCACGCTTGAAAAATACAATATCGAGCGTGCGGCATTGACTTACCGTGATTCTGAGTCCGCCGAGTTGTTTTTCCCCCGGTTTGCATGTGCTACGCCATTTTGGATCTTGCTGCGTGATCACGCAAGAATTTTGCGACCGCGAGTAAGTCATCGCGGCCCGCCATCTTGCACAGCAAGAGTTTGACAACGCAAGTACGTCATAAGGGCCCGCGATCACGCATCGCGGGGGAAAAACAATTGCGAACACGTATATGTGGCACGCAGCTGACTTCCGGAGGGAGATTTGAACAGCTCGCTTTCCCGAAATTGCAGAAAAATTGCAATTCTGCACAAGAAATCCACCGCAGAAAGCATAAACCTTCTGAAAATGATGATTTTGATCAGAATAACTCCTAAGGTTGACATTTGGCTGCACTTTTTGGTACAAGGAGTCCATTTTTTGGGGGGGTGGGAGGAAGGTAGTGCCCCAGAGTCTCCAACTTCCTGTTCCTGTCCAGCAGGCTCCTCCCAGTGCTTTGTCCATGTCCTGGTCACTTTTGATTTGGATCTGGAGCTGGAAGGATTACTTTTTGTGGCTGCTGCTGGATATTTATATTTGAGGACTTTTTGGACTTTGGAGTTTGGATCACTTTTGGACTTCAGATTTTACAAGTAAGTTGGTGTTGTTTGTTTTTGGCATTGCAGTTGCTGCAACTACAGTTTTAAAACTTTTTTCACAACTTAAAAAAATTATATATTGTGGGTAGCCACAGTATCCAGTAGGCCCAGGGTTAGTCATGGGTGCATGATACAACTGTTTCTGTGATTTTTTTAAATTAATTCTCATTTATGTCATGTAATTGTAGCTCACTGTTATATGATGATTTTTCATTTTTATTTTGGGGTGCCTGTAAAGCCTCACTAGCCAGTAGGCCAAGGGGTAGTGAGTGGTGCATGGACCAAGTCTTTCTGTGGGGTGTCTTGAATTTAAACATAATTGAGGGCATGGATGGCATTGGATTGTGGTGATTTTTATGTGTTTTTTTAGTTTTTGGGGTGTTGTTGGGGCCTGGCCCTGTGGGTGGGGGCCATTTTTAGTCCTGGTACAGGCAGGGCCTGGCCATGTGGTGGGGGTCAAGGGGCCATTTTGAAGGCAGGCAGTGTGCTCAGGCCTGCACCCATTTTGGCTAGCTTTCAACCATTATGCCCAGGGGTACTCAGTGGTGCATGGACCAAGTCTTTATGTTGGGTGCCTTGAAGTTAAACATCATTGAGGGCATGGATGGCATTGGATTGTGGTGATTTTTGTGTGTTTTTCCTGTTTTTTGGGGTGTTGCTGGGGCCTGGCCATGTGGGTGGGGGCCATTTTGAGGCCTGGTACAGGCAGGGCCTGGCCATGTGGTGGGGGTCAAGGGGCCATTTTGAAGCCAGGCAGTGTGCCCAGGCCTGCACCCAGTTTGCCTTGCTTTAAACCATTATGTTCAGGGGTAGTGAGTGGTGCATGGACCAAGTCTTTCTGTGGGGTGTCTTGAATTTAAACATCATTGAGGGCATGGATGGCATTGGATTGTGGTGATTTTTGTGTGTTTTCTGACTTTTTGGGGTGTTGCTGGGGCATGGCCATGTGGGTGGGGGCAATTATGAGGCCTGGTACAGGCAGGGCCTGGCCATATGGTGGGAGTAAAGGGGCCATTTTGAAGCCAGGCAGTGTGCTCAGGCCTGCACCCAGTTTGCCTTGCTTTCAACCATTATGACCAGGGGTAGTAAGTGGTGCATGGACCAAGTCTTTCTGTGGGTTGTCTTGAATTTAAACATCATTGAGGGCATGGATGGCATTGGATTGTGGTGATTTTTGTGTGTTTTTCGACTTTTTGGGGTGTTGCTGGGGCCTGGCCATGTGGGTGGGGGGCATTTTGAGGCCTGGTACAGGCAGGGCCTGGCCATGTGTTGGGGGTAAAGGGGCCATTTTGAAGCCAGGCAGTGCGCTCCGGCCTGCACCCAGTTTGCCTTGCTTTCAACCATTATGCCCAGGGGTACTCAGTGGTGAATGGACCAAGTCTTTCTGTGGGGTGTCTTGAAGTTAAACATCATTGAGGGCATGGATGGCATTGGATTGTGATGATTTTTGTGTGTTTTTCGACTTTTTGGGGTGTTTAACTGATGTTCCTCCGGCTTCTATTGCTTTTAGGTGCACAAGAGAACCACCAGTGCCAGGAAGAAGTCCTGCAGCGGTGTGTGCAGCACAACGTCACGTGACGTCACGTGTGGCCACAGACAAGACAACTCTGCAACTCGTGCAACTGCGGCCTGCTGTCCTGACATCTGAAGAAGATGGGCCCAAAGAAAGGTGTCCGTAGCGCCTCAGCGAAAAAAGTTGCCAGTGCCACTGCCAGTAAGAAGGAGCAGAAGAAGCAAGTGGCACCACCTACCAAGGAGACTGGTGTGCCCACAAACTCCTTTTTTGGGAGAAAAAAAACTACGCCTGCAGCAGCAGCGGTGTCCTCCGGGAACCAAGCTGGAAGCAGCACCTCCGCTTCATTAGGCTCAGTGCCACCACGCCAAGTTGGGTTCAAGACCATGATTGCTGCTGAGGCAGCCACTTTACTTTCTCAATCACCATCGACCAGTGATATTGGCTAATCACAAGACAGAACCATCCAATCAACGCCGGGTGTAACTCAGCTGACGAGTGTTCAACAACCACAGCCGCAACGACAACCACAGGTGCAACTAGTACAAGCGCAAGTACATGGGCAAGGAGAGGCGCAAGTAGAGGCACAAGGAGAGGCGCAAGAAGAGGCACAAGGAGAGGCTCTAGGAGAGGCGCAAGTAGAGCCGCAAGGAGAGACACAAGGAGCGGCGCAAGGAGAGGTGCATGGAGAGGTGCATGGAGAGGTGCAACTAGAGGTTCATGGAGCAACACAACTACCTACAACTCTTGTTCCTCCAGAAGTAGGGGCACATCAGGAAATTGATATTCAAGCAGGGATATCATCATCCGAGGAAGCCACTCCTCCAGATGATGATCCATTGTCTTCCAGATCCCCAGCAAAAAAAAGGTCAAGGAGGGATACTACTACAAGTTCTTCTTCAAGCCCCCTTCTTTCTGATGACCTTGATCGTGATTGAAACCCAGCAATGCAGTCTGAGAATGAGTCACGCCATCAGCCGACAAAGGTGGCTAAGCCTAAAAGGAAGGTTTCCGCAAGGCTTCGAGTTATGGGTGATGACGACAAAGAAGAACTGGTGTCTCCTGCTGCTGATGAACAGTCTGACGATGACCCAGTCATCACAGTCGTCACTCCAGCCCCAGCGGGCATGCAGCAGACAGACATTTTCACTCTATCCCGAAAGGCTGCTGAGCGGGATGTGGGCGGCGGGGCACTGGTACCACCACCAATGCAGTTAACTACAACACCAACACGACCTACAGCTTCCATATTTTTTCAGTCAGAAGGGCCGGCAGGGACCTCCATCCAGCTCAACCTCAAGTAGTGGTGCTGTAACTGAACAACAGAAATTAATTCAGCCATGACCATCTTCCACTTCATCTGGCATTGAAAGTCAAAGTAGCACCTCCACCACCAGCAGACATTTCCAGTCCCCAGTTTGGGACTTCTTTACTGTTAGCCAAAGTGCGGAAAATATGGTAGTTTGTTCGATTTGTAAAACATTAGTTAGTCAGGGTAAGCTTGGTACCAACTATGGTACCGGAGGCCAGAGAGGTCATCTCAAAAACACCACATTATCCAGTGGGAGGCGCACCTAAGTAAGATCGAGGAAGCCAAAAGAAAAACAAATCCAAATGTATCCATTGATATTGCATCTGATGATGACGAGAGGCTGATCGTGCAGAGGGGAAGTGAAGAAGCGACAGACATTTTTTCTGGTACACCAAGTACCCCTGGCAGCAGCACTGCAGTGGTATCGCCCACACCCTCTACCCCTGCAACATGTATGAGGCACACTAAGAGTCTGGGAGATACACCAATGCGAAAAACTACATCACTGGGCCTAACTGGTTTGAAGAAGACATCATCATCATCACGTAAAATGGTCCAGCTCACCATTAGCGGAATGTTGTGGTCGGAGGCGCCATTTGAACGCAATAATGCAAAGCTGGCTAAAATGGTACCGCTGGACCTTCTCCCTTTTTCTTTTGTGGAAGGGGTGGGTTTTCTAGAATTTGTGGCAACAGTCTGCCCTAAATGGAAGGTTCCTAGCCCGTCCTATTTTGCCATAGTTGCGGTTCCAGCACTACATGAAGGTGTGCTGGAGGTGATTGGGACAGCTTTGCAGTAGAGTGCTGTTCACACTATACACCTGACAACAGACATCTGGACCAGTTGCCAAGCCCTTGATTACATGTGCATCATTGCACAATGGGTCTCTTTTGCAGGGGGCAGAGCAAAGATAACCGCAGGTGTTGCCCAGGATACAGTTTTTCAAGCTATTTGGAAACATTGCAACAGTAGCCATGTTTGCCATGGAGAAGTCTCATGCTGCATTCAACATTTTGGATGAGTTTAACACAAAGGCCTTTCAATGGCTGTCTCCAAGAAAGCGCATGATTGGTTATGTTTCCACGGATAATGGCAACAATGTAGTTAAGGCCATGCAAGAGGGTGGCTATTTCAGAGTGCCGTGTATGGCGCACTGTATAAACCTGGTTGTGCAAGATTTCTTGAAAAAAGAAAATACAGTCAGCAAATTACTGACCACCTGCCGAAGAATCTGCACACATTTCAGCCATTCTTTTAAGGCCCGGAAGGAGCTGAGGCGCATGCAACATGAACGTAGACTGCCAGTCAAAAGACTCATCCAGGAGGTGGTAACACGTTGGAACTCAACCTACTACATGCTTGAGCGTCTGTCTGAGCAGTGGGTGGTAATCAATGAGAATGTCTTTGCACTGGGTTCTACTATGAAAGACATGAGGCTAGAGTTGGAGGAATGGAAGCTAGTTAAAATCCTGACAGACATGCTTCGTCCTTTTGAGGTCTTCACGGGTGAAGTCAGCAGGGAGGACTGTACTTTGGGCAAAGCTATCCCATTGTTGCGCATGCTAGAGCACCAACTGAAGGTGGTGTCTTCAACGTTCATAGATGAGACTGACAAGCAAGACGCATATCAGTTGGTGGAGATCTTATTAAGCCGCCTAGTTGGCAATCAAAGGCTTAAAAACATACATACAGAACAACATTACATTTGTGCCACGATTCTGGATCCACATTACAAAAAGGCAATGGCCAGCAAAGCATTCATTCCTTTTGATGAAGCAGATGTTACAAAGTACAAACATTGGCTAGCTGTGTCCGCCACTCGGTTTGATAAAGAGTGACAGAAAATTGAAGGAAGCGGCAGCAGTAGTACTGAATCAGCAGGCCATCCAGCGTCAAGGTCCACTTCTGAATCTGTGGCGGAAGTGAGTCACTTTTTCTCTCAGCCGTTAATGACACCAGCAACTGTATCATCATCCTCACCTGCACCAGGCCCAGCCATAATATTGTCGGAAGCGGATTGGCTAACTCAGCAAGGGTTTGCTCGTTCCAGAGATGCAAAGGCTAGAGAACAAAGTACGCAAAGTGGAGGAACCCTGGAGAACCTTGAGTCAATGATACAGGCCTATCTGACCCAAGAGAGGTCTTTGTTAATCAGAACCCATTGCTGTATTGGTATGGGCAAAGGCATCTATGGCAACAGATCACCAACCTGGCTACTTGTCTTGCCCACTCGCAAGCGTGTCTTCTGAACGTGTTTTCAGTGCTGCTGGTGGCATTGTAACCTCAAAAAGGAGCCGCCTCTCAGCCAAGAATGTGGAGAGGTTAACAATGATCAAGAGGAATCAGCACTTCATACCACCAATGAACAAAATACGTGAATGCACGGCAGAAGAAGAGGACACCGACTTAGATGACGGAAGTTCTTCTCTGTTACCTGACCTACTCCCATTTCAATTCGCAGAGTTTGAGGACGAGCTCTACTTCCCTGACACTGAGCCCTGAAAATTACTTGTTTTCTTTTTCGTCCTGATTCACTTTTATTCCTGTGTGTCATTCTTTGTTTTGCAACTTTTACCATGACAAAACTTTAATCACCTAATCACAACAACGGCAGCAGAACTGTCTTCACTTATTTCCTTATTGATTTGAAGGTGCCGCAGTCTGCATTCCTCAGGTTCACAAGTTCACAAGAACTCAGTCATGCTCCTCTATCCTCCTCCTCCAGACTCCCACTATCCATTTCCCTCACAGCAGATGGCTGGATTCCATACAATGAAGAAAGAACTTTGTCTTTGTATACGAGTCCCCTCAAGTGGGACTGAAATTACTTAGTCCACATTAATGATGGCTGACACAGTTACTTCTGAAATTGACAGGAGAGGCTGCCCTGTGGGACTTCACTTCCAGAAGAAGATGCGGACAAAAAGTGGAATAGGTAATGAATGAATAATGAGAAGATGGCATGCAGTGGACAGCAATGGCTGTCTGGCTCTGATGGCAGCAATTGCTGTTTGTTTGTTGTGCATGAAATGAATCTCTTATGTTATTATTTAATCTTTTACACACTTAAAGAAACTCAAGTCTACTATGCTTTTTTTACCATGTTTAATTCAAATTGTACTTCAACTGCAGGGCCCATTACGTTGCATTTTCCAATATGTTAAATGTCACTGTTTGCCAATATACCATGATGATTGATGATGAGTGTTGATGATAAAAGTTAACTAAAATATTTTTTTTCTTTACAGTCACTCGCTGGGATGGATGGCTATGCATCGTCAGTTTACGGAAGAAGTATGTCCAATATGTGAGTGTCAAACAGGTAAACCAGTCAACAACAACTACTACAGCAGAACTACATGTTTGTCTAGTCGTGGTGGAGTGGTCGAGCCAGTGTAGTGTTGTTATGCCAGGCAGAGTCCAGACAGCAGTTCATGTGAAATTGGGGCTATGTTGCAGTACAATTAGATATGCTGCAAGGGTGAAAAAACAGAAAACAATCACAGCCTCCTAGAGGTGGAAGAGCAGGCCCCCGCGAGGTAGCAGTATAGCATGTTTTTGGGGGTTGTATGTCAGTACAACGCATGCTTTTACCTCGCATGCCATTACAACGCGGGGATTACAACGCAAGTTGTTACATCGACTTGCGTTGGGGGCGCTGGATAGTGGAATAGTTTAATTTTCTATTCCAACTCCAGTCCCTGTGGATAGTAGGGAAGGTGTTGGATAGAAAATTTAACTATTCCCTATCCAACAGCGCCCTCCAGCGAAAGTCGTTGTAATGACTTTCATTGTAATCCCCGCGTTGTAATGGTAGTGCGGGGTAATAGTTGGGTCGTAACGGATGTTCCCCATTTTTGGGGGTCTGTTTGGGGGTCTTCTAGATTTTTGTGACTTGGTTGAGGGGTCTGGGAGCACTCGTGGGAAGGTCTAATTTTAATTGCAAGTGGTTTGAAGAAAATCCATGGTGGTAAAGGGGAGTTAGGGCCTAGCTGCAGAGCGCGCTTGGATTGATGTTCTAAGTGTCACATTTTCCATTTTTGCATTTTGCCTGTTTGGGGGTGTTCTACTTTTTTTGTGGGTGGGTTCAGGGGTCTGGGGGCAATGCTGGGAAGGTCTTATATCCGAATCAAGTAGTTTGGACAAAATCCATGGTGACATTTATTTTCAATTTTCGCTCACTTTAGTGTTTTCGGGGGGGTGTTTGGGGGAGTTCCTGGTGTTTGAGGGGGGGTTGGGGGTTCTTGGAGCACTGCTGGTCATGCCTAATTTTGATTGCAAGTGATTTGAAGAAAATCCATGGTGGGAAAGGGGAGTTAGGGCCTAGCTGCAGAGCGAGCATGGAGTGATTTGGGAACTAGGCCTACATTTTTCTAAGTGTCACTTTTTCCAGTTTTGCTTTTTGCCTGTTTGGGGGTGCCTCAGAATTATTTGCAGACAGATATGGCGGAGGTCCCTGTACTGTATAGGAGGGCAAGACCACCCACACTTTCACTTTGTTTGCCAAGGTTGCCTTGTCTATTAGAAATGATTGAAGGTTGGCTGCTTTGTTAATTGCATGTTTGAACACATGGTATTCCATTGTAGTATACTAAGCATCTTCTAATTGCAGTTCTCTTATAGACTGTTGTAGAATTCCCTAGCATCAGCCTGTTTTTCGATTTCAAGCCAGCACTGATGGGCCAAGGAATCATTTTCTACTGCCCTCATTCTACAGTAAAACTTTATTAGGGCGCCATGCTTGACCAGGACCTGATTTTGCAGCCCAAACTCCAGCCTGATGTGGGCTTGTGAAATGTGACATGGGATCCTAAACAATTTTTTAAAAGACTTAATTGTAGGTTGTTCAAACTTGCAGCATCTCCGCTTTTGAGTAATTCTGAGCCATATGCTATGGAGGGGATGAATTTCACCCCCACCACCTGCAGAAGATGGTTCATAAAGCAATATCTTATCTTTTGCTGCATTGTTTTACATGCAAAAGTCAGCTTATTTGCAGTTGCTTGCCTGGATAGCAAAGGCTGTGTGTACATCAAGTAACTATCTAGATATGCTTTGAGATATTTAAAAAGGTCCAGGATATTGCCATTTGCCCACCAAGTAAATCTGGGTTACCTTACTGTATGTTCCCAAAAAACATAAGACCTTTGTTTTGTGTAAGCGTGGGCGTAAAATCAGTTTTGTTCGTGAAATTTGCGGATTTTTGGCAATTTCGCGGTCCGCGAATCCCGCGAATTTGCCCAAAAATCTGCAAATTCACAAGCTGCAAACTATTTTGCTTGGTCACGCTTGAAAAATACAATATCGAGCGTGCGGCATTGACTTACCGTGATTCTGAGTCCGCCGAGTTGTTTTTCCCCCGGTTTGCATGTGCTACGCCATTTTGGATCTTGCTGCGTGATCACGCAAGAATTTTGCGACCGCGAGTAAGTCATCGCGGCCCGCCATCTTGCACAGCAAGAGTTTGACAACGCAAGTACGTCATAAGGGCCCGCGATCACGCATCGCGGGGGAAAAACAATTGCGAACACGTATATGTGGCACGCAGCTGACTTCCGGAGGGAGATTTGAACAGCTCGCTTTCCCGAAATTGCAGAAAAATTGCAATTCTGCACAAGAAATCCACCGCAGAAAGCATAAACCTTCTGAAAATGATGATTTTGATCAGAATAACTCCTAAGGTTGACATTTGGCTGCACTTTTTGGTACAAGGAGTCCATTTTTTGGGGGGGTGGGAGGAAGGTAGTGCCCCAGAGTCTCCAACTTCCTGTTCCTGTCCAGCAGGCTCCTCCCAGTGCTTTGTCCATGTCCTGGTCACTTTTGATTTGGATCTGGAGCTGGAAGGATTACTTTTTGTGGCTGCTGCTGGATATTTATATTTGAGGACTTTTTGGACTTTGGAGTTTGGATCACTTTTGGACTTCAGATTTTACAAGTAAGTTGGTGTTGTTTGTTTTTGGCATTGCAGTTGCTGCAACTACAGTTTTAAAACTTTTTTCACAACTTAAAAAAATTATATATTGTGGGTAGCCACAGTATCCAGTAGGCCCAGGGTTAGTCATGGGTGCATGATACAACTGTTTCTGTGATTTTTTTAAATTAATTCTCATTTATGTCATGTAATTGTAGCTCACTGTTATATGATGATTTTTTATTTTTATTTTGGGGTGCCTGTAAAGCCTCACTAGCCAGTAGGCCAAGGGGTAGTGAGTGGTGCATGGACCAAGTCTTTCTGTGGGGTGTCTTGAATTTAAACATAATTGAGGGCATGGATGGCATTGGATTGTGGTGATTTTTATGTGTTTTTTTAGTTTTTGGGGTGTTGTTGGGGCCTGGCCCTGTGGGTGGGGGCCATTTTTAGTCCTGGTACAGGCAGGGCCTGGCCATGTGGTGGGGGTCAAGGGGCCATTTTGAAGGCAGGCAGTGTGCTCAGGCCTGCACCCATTTTGGCTAGCTTTCAACCATTATGCCCAGGGGTACTCAGTGGTGCATGGACCAAGTCTTTATGTTGGGTGCCTTGAAGTTAAACATCATTGAGGGCATGGATGGCATTGGATTGTGGTGATTTTTGTGTGTTTTTCCTGTTTTTTGGGGTGTTGCTGGGGCCTGGCCATGTGGGTGGGGGCCATTTTGAGGCCTGGTACAGGCAGGGCCTGGCCATGTGGTGGGGGTCAAGGGGCCATTTTGAAGCCAGGCAGTGTGCCCAGGCCTGCACCCAGTTTGCCTTGCTTTAAACCATTATGTTCAGGGGTAGTGAGTGGTGCATGGACCAAGTCTTTCTGTGGGGTGTCTTGAATTTAAACATCATTGAGGGCATGGATGGCATTGGATTGTGGTGATTTTTGTGTGTTTTCTGACTTTTTGGGGTGTTGCTGGGGCATGGCCATGTGGGTGGGGGCAATTATGAGGCCTGGTACAGGCAGGGCCTGGCCATATGGTGGGAGTCAAGGGGCCATTTTGAAGCCAGGCAGTGTGCTCAGGCCTGCACCCAGTTTGCCTTGCTTTCAACCATTATGACCAGGGGTAGTAAGTGGTGCATGGGCCAAGTCTTTCTGTGGGTTGTCTTGAATTTAAACATCATTGAGGGCATGGATGGCATTGGATTGTGGTGATTTTTGTGTATTTTTCGACTTTTTGGGGTGTTGCTGGGGCCTGGCCATGTGGGTGGGGGCCATTTTGAGGCCTTTTACAGGCAGGGCCTGGCCATGTGGTGGGGGTCAAGGGGCCATTTTGAAGCCAGGCAGTGTGCTCTGGCATGCACCCAGTTTGCCTTGCTTTCAACCATTATGCCCAGGGGTACTCGGTGGTGCATGGACCAAGTCTTTCTGTGGGGTGTCTTGAATTTAAACATCATTGAGGGTATGGATGGCATTGGATTGTGGTGATTTTTGTGTGTTTTTCGACTTTTTGGGGTGTTGCTGGGGCCTGGCCATGTGGGTGGGGGGCATTTTGAGGCCTGGTACAGGCAGGGCCTGGCCATGTGTTGGGGGTAAAGGGGCCATTTTGAAGCCAGGCAGTGCGCTCCGGCCTGCACCCAGTTTGCCTTGCTTTCAACCATTATGCCCAGGGGTACTCAGTGGTGAATGGACCAAGTCTTTCTGTGGGGTGTCTTGAAGTTAAACATCATTGAGGGCATGGATGGCATTGGATTGTGATGATTTTTGTGTGTTTTTCGACTTTTTGGGGTGTTTAACTGATGTTCCTCCGGCTTCTATTGCTTTTAGGTGCACAAGAGAACCACCAGTGCCAGGAAGAAGTCCTGCAGCGGTGTGTGCAGCACAACGTCACGTGACGTCACGTGTGGCCACAGACAAGACAACTCTGCAACTCGTGCAACTGCGGCCTGCTGTCCTGACATCTGAAGAAGATGGGCCCAAAGAAAGGTGTCCGTAGCGCCTCAGCGAAAAAAGTTGCCAGTGCCACTGCCAGTAAGAAGGAGCAGAAGAAGCAAGTGGCACCACCTACCAAGGAGACTGGTGTGCCCACAAACTCCTTTTTTGGGAGAAAAAAAACTACGCCTGCAGCAGCAGCGGTGTCCTCCGGGAACCAAGCTGGAAGCAGCACCTCCGCTTCATTAGGCTCAGTGCCACCACGCCAAGTTGGGTTCAAGACCATGATTGCTGCTGAGGCAGCCACTTTACTTTCTCAATCACCATCGACCAGTGATATTGGCTAATCACAAGACAGAACCATCCAATCAACGCCGGGTGTAACTCAGCTGACGAGTGTTCAACAACCACAGCCGCAACGACAACCACAGGTGCAACTAGTACAAGCGCAAGTACATGGGCAAGGAGAGGCGCAAGTAGAGGCACAAGGAGAGGCGCAAGAAGAGGCACAAGGAGAGGCTCTAGGAGAGGCGCAAGTAGAGCCGCAAGGAGAGACACAAGGAGCGGCGCAAGGAGAGGTGCATGGAGAGGTGCATGGAGAGGTGCAACTAGAGGTTCATGGAGCAACACAACTACCTACAACTCTTGTTCCTCCAGAAGTAGGGGCACATCAGGAAATTGATATTCAAGCAGGGATATCATCATCCGAGGAAGCCACTCCTCCAGATGATGATCCATTGTCTTCCAGATCCCCAGCAAGAAAAAGGTCAAGGAGGGATACTACTACAAGTTCTTCTTCAAGCCCCCTTCTTTCTGATGACCTTGATCGTGATTGAAACCCAGCAATGCAGTCTGAGAATGAGTCACGCCATCAGCCGACAAAGGTGGCTAAGCCTAAAAGGAAGGTTTCCGCAAGGCTTCGAGTTATGGGTGATGACGACAAAGAAGAACTGGTGTCTCCTGCTGCTGATGAACAGTCTGACGATGACCCAGTCATCACAGTCGTCACTCCAGCCCCAGCGGGCATGCAGCAGACAGACATTTTCACTCTATCCCGAAAGGCTGCTGAGCGGGATGTGGGCGGCGGGGCACTGGTACCACCACCAATGCAGTTAACTACAACACCAACACGACCTACAGCTTCCATATTTTTTCAGTCAGAAGGGCCGGCAGGGACCTCCATCCAGCTCAACCTCAAGTAGTGGTGCTGTAACTGAACAACAGAAATTAATTCAGCCATGACCATCTTCCACTTCATCTGGCATTGAAAGTCAAAGTAGCACCTCCACCACCAGCAGACATTTCCAGTCCCCAGTTTGGGACTTCTTTACTGTTAGCCAAAGTGCGGAAAATATGGTAGTTTGTTCGATTTGTAAAACATTAGTTAGTCAGGGTAAGCTTGGTACCAACTATGGTACCGGAGGCCAGAGAGGTCATCTCAAAAACACCACATTATCCAGTGGGAGGCGCACCTAAGTAAGATCGAGGAAGCCAAAAGAAAAACAAATCCAAATGTATCCATTGATATTGCATCTGATGATGACGAGAGGCTGATCGTGCAGAGGGGAAGTGAAGAAGCGACAGACATTTTTTCTGGTACACCAAGTACCCCTGGCAGCAGCACTGCAGTGGTATCGCCCACACCCTCTACCCCTGCAACATGTATGAGGCACACTAAGAGTCTGGGAGATACACCAATGCGAAAAACTACATCACTGGGCCTAACTGGTTTGAAGAAGACATCATCATCATCACGTAAAATGGTCCAGCTCACCATTAGCGGAATGTTGTGGTCGGAGGCGCCATTTGAACGCAATAATGCAAAGCTGGCTAAAATGGTACCGCTGGACCTTCTCCCTTTTTCTTTTGTGGAAGGGGTGGGTTTTCTAGAATTTGTGGCAACAGTCTGCCCTAAATGGAAGGTTCCTAGCCCGTCCTATTTTGCCATAGTTGCGGTTCCAGCACTACATGAAGGTGTGCTGGAGGTGATTGGGACAGCTTTGCAGTAGAGTGCTGTTCACACTATACACCTGACAACAGACATCTGGACCAGTTGCCAAGCCCTTGATTACATGTGCATCATTGCACAATGGGTCTCTTTTGCAGGGGGCAGAGCAAAGATAACCGCAGGTGTTGCCCAG
The DNA here is from genome assembly GCF_964263255.1 of Lissotriton vulgaris. Classification (NCBI taxonomy): domain Eukaryota; kingdom Metazoa; phylum Chordata; class Amphibia; order Caudata; family Salamandridae; genus Lissotriton; species Lissotriton vulgaris. The sequence continues at coordinate 895,512,746 of NC_141696.1, forward strand.
GATACAGTTTTTCAAGCTATTTGGAAACATTGCAACAGTAGCCATGTTTGCCATGGAGAAGTCTCATGCTGCATTCAACATTTTGGATGAGTTTAACACAAAGGCCTTTCAATGGCTGTCTCCAAGAAAGCGCATGATTGGTTATGTTTCCACGGATAATGGCAACAATGTAGTTAAGGCCATGCAAGAGGGTGGCTATTTCAGAGTGCCGTGTATGGCGCACTGTATAAACCTGGTTGTGCAAGATTTCTTGAAAAAAGAAAATACAGTCAGCAAATTACTGACCACCTGCCGAAGAATCTGCACACATTTCAGCCATTCTTTTAAGGCCCGGAAGGAGCTGAGGCGCATGCAACATGAACGTAGACTGCCAGTCAAAAGACTCATCCAGGAGGTGGTAACACGTTGGAACTCAACCTACTACATGCTTGAGCGTCTGTCTGAGCAGTGGGTGGTAATCAATGAGTATGTCTTTGCACTGGGTTCTACTATGAAAGACATGAGGCTAGAGTTGGAGGAATGGAAGCTAGTTAAAATCCTGACAGACATGCTTCGTCCTTTTGAGGTCTTCACGGGTGAAGTCAGCAGGGAGGACTGTACTTTGGGCAAAGCTATCCCATTGTTGCGCATGCTAGAGCACCAACTGAAGGTGGTGTCTTCAACGTTCATAGATGAGACTGACAAGCAAGACGCATATCAGTTGGTGGAGATCTTATTAAGCCGCCTAGTTGGCAATCAAAGGCTTAAAAACATACATACAGAACAACATTACATTTGTGCCACGATTCTGGATCCACATTACAAAAAGGCAATGGCCAGCAAAGCATTCATTCCTTTTGATGAAGCAGATGTTACAAAGTACAAACATTGGCTAGCTGTGTCCGCCACTCGGTTTGATAAAGAGTGACAGAAAATTGAAGGAAGCGGCAGCAGTAGTACTGAATCAGCAGGCCATCCAGCGTCAAGGTCCACTTCTGAATCTGTGGCGGAAGTGAGTCACTTTTTCTCTCAGCCGTTAATGACACCAGCAACTGTATCATCATCCTCACCTGCACCAGGCCCAGCCATAATATTGTCGGAAGCGGATTGGCTAACTCAGCAAGGGTTTGCTCGTTCCAGAGATGCAAAGGCTAGAGAACAAAGTGCGCAAAGTGGAGGAACCCTGGAGAACCTTGAGTCAATGATGCAGGCCTATCTGACCCAAGAGAGGTCTTTGTTAATCAGAACCCATTGCTGTATTGGTATGGGCAAAGGCATCTATGGCGACAGATCACCAACCTGGCTACTTGTCTTGCCCACTCGCAAGCGTGTCTTCTGAACGTGTTTTCAGTGCTGCTGGTGGCATTGTAACCTCAAAAAGGAGCCGCCTCTCAGCCAAGAATGTGGAGAGGTTAACAATGATCAAGAGGAATCAGCACTTCATACCACCAATGAACAAAATACGTGAATGCACGGCAGAAGAAGAGGACACCGACTTAGATGACGGAAGTTCTTCTCTGTTACCTGACCTACTCCCATTTCAATTCGCAGAGTTTGAGGACGAGCTCTACTTCCCTGACACTGAGCCCTGAAAATTACTTGTTTTCTTTTTCGTCCTGATTCACTTTTATTCCTGTGTGTCATTCTTTGTTTTGCAACTTTTACCATGACAAAACTTTAATCACCTAATCACAACAACGGCAGCAGAACTGTCTTCACTTATTTCCTTATTGATTTGAAGGTGCCGCAGTCTGCATTCCTCAGGTTCACAAGTTCACAAGAACTCAGTCATGCTCCTCTATCCTCCTCCTCCAGACTCCCACTATCCATTTCCCTCACAGCAGATGGCTGGATTCCATACAATGAAGAAAGAACTTTGTCTTTGTATACGAGTCCCCTCAAGTGGGACTGAAATTACTTAGTCCACATTAATGATGGCTGACACAGTTACTTCTGAAATTGACAGGAGAGGCTGCCCTGTGGGACTTCACTTCCAGAAGAAGATGCGGACAAAAAGTGGAATAGGTAATGAATGAATAATGAGAAGATGGCATGCAGTGGACAGCAATGGCTGTCTGGCTCTGATGGCAGCAATTGCTGTTTGTTTGTTGTGCATGAAATGAATCTCTTATGTTATTATTTAATCTTTTACACACTTAAAGAAACTCAAGTCTACTATGCTTTTTTTACCATGTTTAATTCAAATTGTACTTCAACTGCAGGGCCCATTACGTTGCATTTTCCAATATGTTAAATGTCACTGTTTGCCAATATACCATGATGATTGATGATGAGTGTTGATGATAAAAGTTAACTAAAATATTTTTTTTCTTTACAGTCACTCGCTGGGATGGATGGCTATGCATCGTCAGTTTACGGAAGAAGTATGTCCAATATGTGAGTGTCAAACAGGTAAACCAGTCAACAACAACTACTACAGCAGAACTACATGTTTGTCTAGTCGTGGTGGAGTGGTCGAGCCAGTGTAGTGTTGTTATGCCAGGCAGAGTCCAGACAGCAGTTCATGTGAAATTGGGGCTATGTTGCAGTACAATTAGATATGCTGCAAGGGTGAAAAAACAGAAAACAATCACAGCCTCCTAGAGGTGGAAGAGCAGGCCCCCGCGAGGTAGCAGTATAGCATGTTTTTGGGGGTTGTATGTCAGTACAACGCATGCTTTTACCTCGCATGCCATTACAACGCGGGGATTACAACGCAAGTTGTTACATCGACTTGCGTTGGGGGCGCTGGATAGTGGAATAGTTTAATTTTCTATTCCAACTCCAGTCCCTGTGGATAGTAGGGAAGGTGTTGGATAGAAAATTTAACTATTCCCTATCCAACAGCGCCCTCCAGCGAAAGTCGTTGTAATGACTTTCATTGTAATCCCCGCGTTGTAATGGTAGTGCGGGGTAATAGTTGGGTCGTAACGGATGTTCCCCATTTTTGGGGGTCTGTTTGGGGGTCTTCTAGATTTTTGTGACTTGGTTGAGGGGTCTGGGAGCACTCGTGGGAAGGTCTAATTTTAATTGCAAGTGGTTTGAAGAAAATCCATGGTGGTAAAGGGGAGTTAGGGCCTAGCTGCAGAGCGCGCTTGGATTGATGTTCTAAGTGTCACATTTTCCATTTTTGCATTTTGCCTGTTTGGGGGTGTTCTACTTTTTTTGTGGGTGGGTTCAGGGGTCTGGGGGCAATGCTGGGAAGGTCTTATATCCGAATCAAGTAGTTTGGACAAAATCCATGGTGACATTTATTTTCAATTTTCGCTCACTTTAGTGTTTTCGGGGGGGTGTTTGGGGGAGTTCCTGGTGTTTGAGGGGGGGTTGGGGGTTCTTGGAGCACTGCTGGTCATGCCTAATTTTGGTTGCAAGTGATTTGAAGAAAATCCATGGTGGGAAAGGGGAGTTAGGGCCTAGCTGCAGAGCGAGCATGGAGTGATTTGGGAACTAGGCCTACATTTTTCTAAGTGTCACTTTTTCCAGTTTTGCTTTATGCCTGTTTGGGGGTTTTCTACTTTTTTGCGGGGGGGTTGACGGGTCTGGGGACAAGGCGGGGAAGGTCTGATATCGGAAGTGCTTTGGAGAAAATCCATGGTGAAAAAGTGTTTCACTTTTTGGACTTTTCGCTCACTTTTGTGTTTTTGGGGGGCTGTTTGGGGGGGTTCCTGGTGTTTGTGGGGGGGTTGGGAGGTCTTGGAGCACTGCTGGTCATGCCTAATTTTGGTTGCAAGTGGTTTGAAGAAAATCCATGGTGGGAAAGGGGAGTTTGGGCCTAGCTGCAGAGCGCGCATGGAGTGATTTGGTAACTAGGCCTACATTTTTCTAAGTGTCACTTTTTCCAGTTTTGCTTTTTGCCTGTATGGGGGTGTTCTGCTTTTTTTGTGGGTGGGTTCAGGGGTCTGGGGGCAATGCGAGGAAGGTCTAATATCGGAATCAAGTGCTTTGGAGAACATCCATGGGGAAAAAGGTTTGACTTTTCAGACTTTTCGCTCACTTTCGTGTTTTCGGAGGAATGTTTGGGGGGTTCCTGGTGTTTGGGGGTTGGGGGTCTTTGAGCAATGCTGGGCATGCCTAATTTTGGTTGCAAGTGATTTGAAGAAAATCCATGGTGGGAAAGGGGAGTTAGGGCCTAGCTGCAGAGCGCGCATGGAGTGATTTGGGAACTAGGCCTACATTTTTCTAAGTGGCACTTTTTCCACTTTTGCTTTATGCCTGTTTGGGGGTTTTCTACTTTTTTGCGGGTGGGTTGACGGGTCTAGGGACAAGGCGCGGAAGGTCTAATATCGGGAGTGCTTTGGAGAAAATCCATGGTGAAAAAGTTTTTCACTTTTTGGACTTTTCGCTCACTTTTGTGTTTTTGGGGGGCTATTTGGGGGAGTTCCTGGTGTTTGTGGGGGGGTTGGGGGGTCCTGGAGCAATGCTGGGCATGTCTTATTTTGGTTGCAAGTGGTTTGAAGAACATCCATGGTGGAAAAGGGGGGCTTTGTCCTAATTGCTGAAAGCGTTTGGCACTATTTTTAACTTAGGGCTCGTTAGGGTTAGCAGTATTGCATGTGTTTGGGGGTGTTCTAGATCTTTGCGACTGGGTTCTGGGGTCTTGGAGCACTCTTTAGAATGTCTTATTTTGGTTGCAAGTTGTTTGAAGAAAATCCATGGTGGGAAAGGGGGGTTTTGGGCATACTTTCTGAGTGAGTTTTAGCACGATTTGAAATTAGGCCTCTGCGAGGTAGGCAGGTAGCAGTATTCTGCACGTTTTTGGGAGGGTAATGTGGGGTGTTCTAGATTTTGGGGAGTGATACTGTCACCTCTGAAACTGAAAGTGTTATTTTTGCACTACACAGCGTATCTTATATTGTTTTTAATCCGTGGTGTTTTTATCACTTACTGTTGTGTTTTTCCATCAACAATTACAGGCAGGCTTTTACCCTGTGCCGTTGAACGATGTACTCAGGCTTACCATTAGCGATCCGCAATTCTGCATCAGGCAGACAGTGGACAGTGTGTCTGGTCACCAAGATTGATCGACGGAGCATCTGATGGAATGAAGGAGTACCGCGAATAAGAGGAATGGCTGGATGCATCAACTTCACACAAATTCAACAGGACAACTACAACATACAGTTACAGTATCCTCTTAAATTCTCCTTATCTTTTAAATGATATTTTTGTGAACTTGAACTTACTTCTACAAGTGTGACTCTGTACGTTTGTTTGATCTCTGATTTAAATTCATCCCTCCAGCTATTTGATACGTCTTTGCTATTTTTAAAACTAATTTAATAATAAGTCTTCATTCTCTCTGAGGGCAGAGAGGCAAGTGAAATTGCATAATTACTGCAGCCCTGTACTGTTAACTTGTTTCTTTGAAGTTACTAGTAAGTTGCAGTAAGTAGTAGTACTACTTTTCAGTAACCTAACCATCCATTTAGCAAACATCTTCATGCATGCAGTAGTGCACTTCCTTTATGTCCCTATGATTTATCAATATCTTCAAATCCTAAGATTTGTTTCTCTTCAATTGTTGTTTGTCCATGCTGTGTTTTTTTCCCTCTCTACCAGACTTTCCCAAAAAACCCCATTACCATCCAATTTGCAAACCCTAACCCTCTTCTCCCGGGCTGTGTGGTATTTCATTGAGGTGTGACTGACAACAACAATAAATTCCACACACCTGCTGGGGAGAATGAGGTCAAAGCCACCAAAATCATTCCAATCAGAAGTTCATGTGCGCCATCGTGGATTGATGATCATCAAGAACATCCTCCTCCTACACGACGTGAAGAATCAAATGCCTAATGCTTACTTTACGTTGATGTGTCCTTTGCCTTAATTTCTTATAGCAGTCATACTCCACGCAACTACTACTTATATTTACATTAATTTAGCACTGCTTAGGCTACAAGTTATGGCACTGTTCTCTACCGTACTATCTATTGCACTGTTTCTAATGCTACGCTCAGGCCACTCAATGTTTCATTTCGTTTTTTTTCATATGCTGCTACTGCCAGTGTGTATCACTACTGCTACCAGCACAACAATGATATTGCATCCGTCGAGGTTTCAAGTCAACAACCAACCTTAATCACCATTTGCAATGCAGGCAGCCCTGTGGCTACCCCTATTCTCAAACACGAATCACAGGTAAGATAAGCATTTTGGAGAGGTAGAATAATGGGCAAGGGCTGGGAGGAGAGCAGAGACTGACAGTACTACTAGTAAAGCACAGTAGTAGGGCTACTGAATTCACTAACTCGGTTACTTGCATTTTGGTACATTTCAGGACTAGATGTTTCATTCATGCTGGTAAGTTTGAAGAAACCAAACATCCAGTAACCACCGCCAACCCCCACACAAAATATGAACGTGTACACTGTGTTTTGGTATGAAAAATATAATTATTAAGAATATATATATTATTGATGTTGTTGCCACACAAATAAAATAAATTACCCCAACTCACCCCCTCACTAACCAAACCAATGTCGAAAAGTCCAAAAGCCCCCTTTCCCAAACACCCATTTCCCACCCCCCAAAAGTCTTTAAAAAAGGGGCAAGGGACAGTCACTTCCTCCGGTGGCGTAGTATGGTCAGCTGATGCTGCACATCCCGCAGCTCTTTGCGGAGGTCCCGGAGCTGACGCTGAGGTTTTTCGCCCAACCTCTCCAGGTAGTCCACTCTTTTACGGAGCCGGCGCTGATGTACCTTCCAGGATCTGGGGGGGCAGCTGATTTTGTTTTGTTGCTGCTGTGCGGCAGCGGCGGGAGGCTGTCGGGCCATGGCTCTGTTTGGCTGAAGGCTTCTGGCTGGTGGACCCAGGGGCACTGGAGAAGGATGTAGCGGTTGCTGTCTCCTCCTGCTCCCGAGCTCACAGCCACTGATACTTAGCACAAATAGCCTCCAGCTTACGGGCCCTGGCCCGGACAGCCATCTCCTTGCAGGTGAGCTTTTTTGGAGTAGCATATATGAAGAAAGAAAGAAAAATACTGTAGCCAATAGTCTTTAACATAAAGTTAAAATATTTCAATGGAAAGTTGACTCACAGTAACACCAGCAAGTAGCAAACACAGTATAACATTTTGGTATGTATTTTTCCGCCGTCTTTGTAAGCCTGTGACATTACTGGGAGTTTCAGGAATTCCACTAACAGCACTATGGGTGGACTCACTACTACATACATAGTCAGAGAGTACTAAAAAAGTCCTTTTTTACTTTGTTCTCTTGTTCTGCAAAAAAAATTACTAGTATGTGAACTTGTGGTAGCTGGCATAATTGCAGCTCACTCAGCTTGCACCCAAGAAATACAGACACAAGCCATGATGACGCAGACTCGTAGTACTTTAAGCAGTACATGCAGGTGGGGATAGGAAGGTCTCACTTTTCTATAGGGGTGGTACTGCCACTGGCCATACTTCATCCACTCAGCGTCTGCTCTACTACATCGTACACCTCTGCTATCGATGAGGAAAAAGAAGATAACATCCAGGCTTCCAAAGTACATCTATGATTCTTCTTAATGTCTCAAATGTACCAAAGTGTATTTTTGTCAACAACCAACTACCACCCTTTTCATTATATTTTGGAATCCACCATCTTCTTATCTTGACTCGCATAAAACAAAAAAAATTCTTTACAGTCATAACTATTAAGACTCGCTCATCCTTCGTTTCACCCTTCTTTCACTTTTCGTTCTTCACATCCCTAAACTACATCTGATATGATTTGGCTTCACAATAAAAATTTGCCAGCTGAGTTGAAGTGAAATAGAGTGGGCCATTGCTTACCCGAGAAGTACCGCCGCTAATGCTATTACAAGTCAAGTTTGACTGTCTTCTCCGTAATAGCCCAAAAAGTAGTTCTAAATTAACAACTGTTCTTAACAGTACAGTGTACTTATACTAGTGTACTGTGTACTACTGTACAGTACATCATACACTCCTTTGAGAGCCTACTCAAAAAAATGTCAATAAGTAAGGAATATAATAACTTACCACCGTCCGCCGCCGCTGAGTATTCCCCCCAGCTCCTCCTTTTGGCGCCGCCGCATCCAGCCCTAGAGTAGACCCCTCCGCACTGCTGGCCCCGGCACTGGTGGTCATCTGTGCCGCATCAGATGTTGTGACGTCTAGGAAAAACAAGTCATATTTTCAGATGCCATACACAACCCCCTATTTTGTCTCGTAATGGAAGAAAATGTTATATAACATCATTTTCTATTACTGGGATTGAAAGAAGTAACGGTTTTTGGGAGGGTGTTAACCTTTTATATGCTTATTCCATTAAATTCTACACTTCTTATGACAACTGATGAATGCTTGTGATGCAGCGCTCCGATTGAAAAACTGTCTCATAAACACCATCTATCACCTCAATACTCACCATTAATCATCAAACACATATAAAGGCCCATAATACCAATGAGACAATTTTTTAGCAACTGAATCTGGTGATTTGATTAAGAAAACTATTCACATATTATTTACATTATTATATACAACTGCAGATTATTTATCTCTACCATGGTTTATAACATTTATTACCTATTAATCAAATCACTTAAGGCGATTGGATCAACTGATGGAAACTAGACCATAAATAAACAAGACCAGCTTGTCTTCTTCAAATCTAATTTTATTAACTTTATTTTTCATAAAAAAAGGCATTTACGTTTTGAAATCTTTATTTTATAACCAAATAAGAAAGCAGCATTTAATAAGGAAATTAATTTAAAACTGACATATTTAAAGTAAGCTCAGAAAAATGAAATATTAGCAGAATAACAGTTTCCATTCCCTGAATCTATTTCCCTGACTATTTCTAACTTCACCTAAAAAGGAAAAAATCATTTAAAGTCTGCTGTCCTTACATGCACCAAAGGTCCATCAGCATGTCACGACACTCAGGAATCAGAAAAGTAAGAGTTTTTTCCTTGCTCATAGTGTCAGACTTTATACCTTTTTCTTTAGCTAAACTTTCTACATTTTACATTCTTTTTAAGCAAATCCGAGCTTTTCGTTGGCTGTCCTGTGTCAGTCCATGATAAAATTATTAGGTTACCTCCGACTCTTGACCAAGTCCAGGCTTCATATAAGCCCTATTGTCTTTCATTTCCACGTCTTTCAGCTTCCTCAAGAAAGTTACTTTTTCCTCGAGTTTCGAACATTTACTTCCTAACCTTGGCAGACACATATGGTTCCTGTCCTTGAGCCATCTCTCCACGAGCACATTCAACGCGACCAAAGAACTGCTTTTCAATTCACGATGACATTGCAATAAAAATCTGCACAGCTGCGCATGTGTAAGACTTCACTCTAGACAACCTTTTGCGTCTGCAGCTCTGTCAGCCATGTTTTCTGAACCACCTTTATGCCTCACTTTGGAAACTATTATTAAACAAACACAAGACATCAATTAATTAAAGAATTGAGACCCATTCTGTTACCCTCCCCCTTTACTAATCAATCCTGTTAATTATGCTACCTAGCATAAGCACATACAAGCAGCATTATAGTTACTTTCCCTTTTTGAATAGCAGGAACTCCATGAGCTCTTTATCACAGAAAGACATAACATAAGCACATAAAATAAGCACATGCCATTAATTTAACTGCCGCATTTAATACTGACAAAGTCAATAGACAAGGTTAGTTTATTATTTTCTTTGCGTATTCAACATAAAGCACATTAGTTCATCCCGCGTGTAATGATGAATGTACTCTTAAACTAAGTTGATTAATAATTTTACCACAAGCTTGTTAATTCAATTACTCGTTATGGGAGATTAACTTCACAAGTTTGAACAAAATCTTGTTCATCACCTTGCTCCATCAACTCCCTCATCTGGTGATTTTTAAATCACCAAACAATACCCAAAATTTATAAATTTTCAACCCTTGGACATGTTTTGGACTTCTTAATATTAGTATTTTTAAACTTTAGATTCACCTGATTTTCTGCATTTTTCATATTGAGTTCTCAGAAACTCTTCTAATTCTAATTCTTTTTCTTTTCTTAGTTTGCAAATTCTTTTCTTTTCTATTACATGTTTTCTTCTCTTGTGTATCATGCAACTAATTTTTAACAAAAGTATCACTATAGCTATGATTATTAAAGGAAAAACTATTTTACCTATAATTGAACTACCAATCTCTTGAAACCAATGTTTAATTGCTGTAAATCTTTTACTTAAGCGTTCTGAAAAACTCTTGTCTTGTAAAGGTTCTACTTCTTCATGTAACTCAGTAATATTTTTAATATACATCTCTATATTCTGACTTTTGTCAGGTATGTAAGTGCAACAATTTTGAACATGCAAAATTCCACAGACTCCACCCTCTTTTCCCAGCAAAATGTCTAGTACAAGACGATTCTGCATTACCATAGTTCTTATGGCAACAAGTTCTGTATTCACTAATTGAAATCCACTTGCAGTATCTGTTGACAATCTATCAACAATTGTAGACATTTTTTCTGATTTTGTTTGCATTCAGGGTTATTCCTGCCATTGGTATTAATGCACCCAATATGTCTCCCATAATTTCTGTAAAGCTTTCCCTTCTAAATCTATTCAAGTGATTGCCAATTTCAAATGAACCTTTTGCATTTCTATCTACATGAAAAAAATTTGGAAAGACTAAACCTACATAAAACGTCCCATACCAGTGGTTTGGGAGATTGTAATAAGCTTTATTCCCACAAACAAAATAAATTCCAGGAAAAATTGGATCTTTGCCTCCTTTAAATCCCCAACCCCCTATAATACGATAAGTGTCTTCACATTGACTTGCATCTACAAAATAATTATCATACAAAGTATTATCTCTTCTTATACAAAATTTTCCACTAACAGGTTTATCTATATGAATTGCAACATTTCCATTTCTACCATTGAGCTTTTCATCTTCAATCTGCCAAAATTTAGATTTAATAGGTTTCAACATATCATTTTACTCGTAAATTGCCCTTCTCTCTTCCACCATATTTAAAAACTTCTTCTCTTCTGTTCTCAATTTACATGTTAAATTATTTCTAAAAGCATACTCATAAGTAAGTTCACTAGTCGTTAAGAAAAATTCCCTCATCTGTTTAGCAGGTCTTACTTTATTCAAGTTATCTTCAACTTTTAAATTTGCAAACATCTCATCAAAATCTGAATAGTAGTATTCCAAACGTTCAGTTTTATAAAAAAAACTAGCTAATACACTACATGTTATACCATAAGTAAGAGGAAGCATATTATACGTAACACCTTCAGACACAGAAGTAGGAAACTTCACACAAATGTAGCAGTCTTTTGCGTCCATCACCTTAACATATTCAGATAAAAGTCTTGAAAAGGTATTGCTAGAAAAATCTCCCACAGATCTATCTTGATGAATCTCTGGTTTATTGTACAATAATTTTAACTGTCTTATCATCTCTTTCATGATTAATTACAACTTTACTAGTCATGTTAGTTTTATACGACTCTTTATCTATTCCAAAAGGAAAAATGACAGCTAAAATTAACCAAACTAAAATTATCAAAATTACACATATTGAAGACAATTTGCATCATCTTTTGAAAATTGAGCATCTCGAATTATTATTAGTATAAGGCATCTTTACTTTCAAACAAAAGCCCTGAAAAAAAAATGAAAAATAAAAAATTTAAAAATTACTAAATATACTTCCCACTTTTTTTTAACAGATAACTTTATTTTCTAACAGCTTTTCTTCGACCTTATGTGATACATCAATGTGTTTTCCAGCTAACACAATTTCTTCAACCTTGTGTCACCTAACACAATTTCTTCAACCTTGTGTCACCTAATCTTATCTTATCTTAAGTGACATTTATAGAGCGCACTGACACCATAAGTTTCCTGGTGCTAGAAGAGAGAGTGCAGGGATTGTGAGGAAACAAGCTAACCGGTTTGGGTGAAAAGACGGGTTTTCAGAAGCTTCCTAAAATTTAATAGGGAACAGCTAGACTTAACTGACAGGGGAAGGGGATTCCAGAGTTTGGGTGCCAGGTGGGCAAATCTGAGACTGCCAAACTTTTTAGTTTTTACTTTGGGGGTGACCAGCAGGTGGAGGTGAGCCGACCGGAGATTGCGCGCCGGTCGGTGCTGCGTGATCAGTGTTTTGAGGAAGTCGGGGCTGGTGTAGTGAAGAGACTTGAAAGTCAGGCAGCCGATCTTAAAGGCCGCCCTTTGTTCAACTGGTAGCCAATGCAGTTTGTGCAGCAGGGGTTTGCAGGCTGCCACTTTGGCGTTTTGTGGATAAGTCTGGCCGCCTGGTTCTGCACAATTTGAAGACGGCGGAGCAGTGATTGTGGGAGTCCATGGTATGAAGAGTTCGAGAAATCGAGGCGGGATAGTACCAGGGAGATGACGATCTGGACTAGTGCCACATGCGGTAGTAGATGAACTATTTTACGAATTTTGCGAAGCTGGAACATGCAGGAGGAAATCACAGACCCTACTTGAGCCTTAAGAGAGAGCTCTGCGTCAATGACCACCCCATAGCTCTTCACCTAGCTTGCAGGGGCGGGGGGAGCCCAGCTTCTTGGGCCAGAACTGAGGGCCCCAGTATACTGGGCTGTTCCCCAGGAGAATAAGCTCAGTTTTTCCGGGATTTAATTGGTTGTGGTTCATCCACTGCTGGATGTGGATCATGACTGTTTGGAAGGTATTAGCAGCATCAGGAGAGTCGAGAGGGAAGATGATCTGCAAATCATCAGCATAATTGAACACTGTGATATCCCACCTCTTGAGCGAATGAATCTGTGGCCGGAGGTATAGGTTAAACAGGAGGGGAGAGAGGGATGAACAAAATCAATCATTATCACTTGCACCATCTAAATTTTCTTGACAACTATTTACTTCTACTACTGGTGGAATTGTAATATAGGTCCACTCAGGTGATTTGTACTTCTGATTTGGCTTTATTATTCTCTTTGCTCTGCTGTTTATCACTTCTATTTTCTTTCCTGCTTGTTTTTTCTTATTGAAGTCTTCTTCTTTTTGACTTGCGATCTCATTCACCTGCTCTTTTGCTTTATTCACTAATTTAAATTTTAGGCCTTCACTTTCTTTTGGTCAATTATCTCCTTTTCTTGTTAGCTTCTTTTTTGGTTCCGCTAAATTATACTCCACTCTCCAAGCTCTTTTCCTTGATCTTTTTCTTTTTTGATTCATCTTCACTATCATCTGTTTCACTTTCTGTGTTATCAGCTGATTCATCAATGATCAGTTTTATTGTGTCAGATTCTTCTTCAGATTCAGGTACTTCTTTACTCAGCAGTTTCACTTTGTTAGGAACAACATCCTTATGGGTAGTACTTGGAATTTCTTCTTCTTCTTCTTCTTCAATTACTTCCAATTAACTAGTGTAAGAATTTACGTTCCTTCCAAAGCTTACAATCTGCTTTTCTATACTCTCCTGATCTTGATCTGGAATCACTTCTTATTCAATTTCCTCTTCTGCTATTTGGTCTAGCAGATCTTTATCATTTTCTTCTTCAGAATCTTGTATTACAATTTCTTCATTTTCTTCATTCAGTGCCTCATTCTCATTTGAATTTTCCAGATGTCGACCTTCTTGTCGATCTTCAGGATCTGGATTTCTTTCAGGTTCTTCTTCCGAATCTGAATCAGCTGTTGTCTCACCTTTGTTAGGATTCTCAGGTGTTGGCACACGTATGGTGTGGCTAGCATGAATCCATCTCTTTAATCCCCTACACTTTACTGCATTTGTTGTGACTAATATCACCTGCCTTGCCTTCTGCCACCTTGGTACTAGGTAATTTCTTCTTCGGTGTACTTTTGTCCTTACCCAGTCTCCTGGTAACAGATCATGAGCTTGTTCTTTCTCTTTTGAAAATACTTCAGTTCCTACATGATGGAACACAGAAGTCACCACGTCAGATAGATTTTTGCAGTAATCCATAATGACGCTATCATTAATGCACAATTGTTTATCGACTGGAACAAATACTTGCCTCGTGACCCTGCCCATTAAAATCTCATGGGGACTTAATCCTGTTTTTCTATCTGGAATGCTTCTCAAAGACATAAAAACGAGTGGAAGGGCATCTGTCCACTTCATTCCTGTTGCTAAGCACATTTTTGCTATTCTGTTTTTTATTGTACCATTCACTTGCTCAACAACACCTGATGCTTCTGGTCTGTAAGCACAATGTAATTTTTGCTTTATATCCAGTGCTTCACAAATCAATTTTAGCAATCTGTTTTCAAAATGTGTGCCACGATCCGTCTCGACCGACTCTGGAAATCCATACCTTGGTATGATTTTTCTCAAAAGCAATTTTGCCACAGTAATTGAATCATTGTGACGTGTTGGAAATGCTTCTACCCATCTTGAAAACAAACAGATTATCACTAAGACATATCTGAGTTTGTTGTGAGGTGGCATGTCAATGAAGTCAAGCTGTATTCTGGTAAATGGACCACCCTCCCGTCCTATGGTTCCCATGCTCACAACAGTTTTTCTATTTGGATTGATCTGTTGGCAGATAAGACATCTTTGACAAAAGGACTCTGCAATTATTCAGAATTTTGGATTGTACCATATTTGCCGAAATAATCTAACCATGTCAGAAATCATACTATCTGGCATTACTGCTCTGTCATCTTTGTAATCCCAAATCTCATATTCTTCTCTTTGTCTGCACCCTGATTTTAACCATGTGTCTTTCTCCTCATCACTCGCTTCATTTTGCAACTGTTTTACTCCCTGCCAAGTCTCAACTACAGATATTAGCATAAGTGAGTTCAAAACATGTTAATTTTCCTTTTTCCGATTAACTGATACATTATGTTTTGCACAGAATTTTGCTATTGAGTCGGCATATGAGTTTCCTTTTGTTATGTAATCCTCTCCTTTCTTATGTGCTGTGCATTTAACTACTGCAATTTTTTCTGGTAGCTGAATTCCGTCAATCAATCTTTTGATCAACTGAGCATTTCTTATTGGTGAGCCGCAGAAGTTAAATAACCTCTTTGAGACCAGAGCAGGCCATAGTCATGGACTACACCATAACCATATTGACTATCAGTCACTATGTTACTTTTTTTGCGCTTTTCCCAATTCACATGCACAAATCAAAGCAATTAATTCTGCTACTTGAGCTGAACAAATTCCTTTGAGAGAGGAAGCTTCAATTACATCTGCAACTGTACATACTGAATATGCTGCACTCAGAACACCTTCATCTGTTCTTAAGCATGAACCATCAACAAACAAAACATAATCTGATTCAGGTAACGGGACATCTTTAATGTCCTGCCTTGGTTTAGTGCAATATTCCTATACATCCAGGCATTCATGATCAATCTCATCCCTGATTTCTGTTTCAGAAGTGTCAGGTAGTAATGTGGAAGGATTTAAATTCACACATCTTGCAATTGAAACATTGTCTGATCCAAGAATAACTTTTTCATATTTTGTCAGCCTATTGTTTGTCAAATGCTGTGTTTTGCTTCTAGTGAGAAGAATTTCAACTGAGTGTCGTACATATACTTTTACAGGAAATCCCATTATTATTCCTTCACTTTGTTCCAAACTTACACTTGTTGCAGCTACTGCTTTTAAGCAACCTGGTAATGCTTTTGCAACAGGGTCAAGAACAGCTGAGAAATATGCTATTGGCTTTCTCAGTCTTCCATGTCTTTGAATCAGAACTGATAATGCACATCCTTCTCTTTCACTGCAATACAGCTCAAATTATTTTTCATAATCAGGCATTCCCAATGCTGGAGCTTCACACAAACTTTTCTTTAACTGTTCAAAAGCTTCTAATTCGTTTTTTGTTAGGCTAATCGGGTCTTTTATGTCTGCTTTTGTCAATCTCTGCAGTGGTTTTGCGATTACTGAAAATCCACTAATCCATTGGCGACAATAACCTACCATTAACAGAAACATTCTAACCTGTCTCTGTGTTTTTGGAGGTTGCATTGCTTGAATCATTTTTATTCTTTCTGTTGTCACTTGTCTGATTCCTTTAGCAATTCTGTGACCAAGATATTTTACTTCTTGTTTGCAAAACTGTAATTTCGCAGGAGATACTTTATGTCCCTCATCTGCCCGATGATTTAAAAGAGTAATGGTATCTGTTACACAATTATCTCTTGTTTTTGCAGCTACAAGATCATCAATATACTGCACTAACGTAGATTTTCCAGGTAAATCTAGATTTTCCAATGATTTCTTTAGCAACTGAGCAAAAATAGATGGACTTTGGGTGTACCCTTGAGGGATTCTACACCATGCTAAAATACGTTCTTTGAAACGGAAAGCAAACATTTGTTGGTTTTCTGGATGCAATGGAACAGTAAAGAATGCATTACATAAATCAATAACTGTATACCATTCTGCATCATGAGGAATCTGATATAAAATTACCGCTGGATTTGGTACAACTGGGCAACATGGAACAACAATTTTATTAACCTTTCTCAGGTCCTGAAAAATTCTGAAAGTTCCGTTTGGCTTTTTAATTCCCATAATTGGTGAATTACATGGGCTACTCTCGATTTCCTTTAGAACACCTTGTTTTATGAATTTGTCTATTACAGGAGTTACCCCTTCAATCACTTCTGCTTTCATTTTATACTGAGGAATGTTTGGATAATCTCCAGTGAAATCCCAAATTTTTACATTCACTGTGTGTTTTAATTCTTCAGGTAGATTATTATTATCAAACACAGGAAATACTTTACTTTCTTCTGCTTCAACCATTGGCATAATTAATTTGTAAAGCCCATCTTCTTCTGGACTTTGAAGCTCTATACCATCCGGTGAGCAATATATGCACAGTTCATTTTACAAAGAATATCCCTACCTAATAGATTTACAGGACTGCTATCACAAACTACAAATCTATGCATGTATTTAAATTTACCTATTTCAACTTCAACTGGTTCAGTTAAATCTGTTTTTATTTGCTGATTAGCTACACCTACTACTTGGATTTTAACTCCAGAGAAAGGAAGGTTTTCTATGTCCACTGATCTAACAGTAGAACGGGTAACACCTGTATCCACTAGGAAAGTAATTTATGCATCATTCACTTTACTATTTACAAATGGACCAGATTGATCTACCTCAAGAGTGGCTCCAAGTACACACTCTTTCTCCTCTCTCAGGCACCATCAGAAGTAATCTTCAGATTCACTCCCTCCATCTTCTTTCAACCAATATTGTTGAGATACATTCGACACATTCACTCTCTGTGATCTGTTTACCTGTTCACCTCCGCTGAATCCTGTTTCTGCACTGTATCTCTGCACATTTACACAGTTTGGAATTGGCGGTTGTGGTAACTGACTTTGCTGAATCACTACCTGTCGCTGTAGCTGTTGCTGCTCATTTATCTCATTCCGCATCTGTGGATTTAATAATGTATTTTTTAAATGAATTCTGGGCGGATTCTTACACTCAGGCTTCCAGTGTCCAATTTCGCCACAATTAAAACATGGGACTTTCTGTTTTAACTCTCCTATATTTCCCATCAATTTTGGTTTATTATAATTACTTTTAAATTTCCCTTGATTTTGATCACATTCTTATTTCCTAAAGTTGCTATTTGTTGTTCAGCCAATTTTACCCGTGCCCACATATTTTTTTCTTTCAACTTCTTTTGTTTTGCATCTATTTCATCACTACAGTATTTTGCTTTTCTCAAGATATCATATACTGTGTGTGATTGCCAACCAACTATTCCAGTTCGTACCATTTCACTAATTTCAGGTCTCCAGCCATATACCAATCTGTATATAAAATGGCTCATGTCTTTTTCACTTAAATGTTCATACCACTGTATTGTTTAAATACCAGCAGTAATCTTTCATAAAATGAATGTACTGATTCCTTTGACTCTTGGATTGTTCTATCTATTTTAACCCAATCTATCTCTTTTGGGGGAATCTTGTTTTTCAAAAACACAATTACCTGTTCGTACTTTCTCATTACCTCTGGAGAAGGAGCACCTGTTACTTTATCTCATTCATATTCTTCTCTAGGCCAATCTATAGAAGTTTTACATTCTGTCCAAGGATCTGATGGGACAACTATGTCAAATAATCCATCAAGATCAACCCACAAAACTTTTGAAACTTTCACAAATCTCTCTACCTGTCGATACCATTCTACAGGTTTTTCTCTTAAACGGGGGAAATCATTTGTGAACAGTAAAATGTCCTGTCTTGTCCATGGGACATTACAAAAAGGGGGGTTGAACCCATGCAGTCGCGGGGACCTGGGCGAAATATGGTACATATGGGAGGGGTCCCCGCAAGAGAGACGTGTTATGTCTAACACACATCAACTGTTTTAAGAGAACTAACAGAACTAGAGATGCAAGAAAATCAGGGTACTGTAATTTATTATCAATACCGTGAGGTAGTTGCACATTCAAACATTTAGCCCCAAAGGAGGAAGGAGGGAAGAGGGAAGGGAAAGTGCTCGGGGGAGTGTAGGGTCAAAGAAAAAGGTAAACACCGTTAAGGAAAACATGAGATGAGTACAAAAGCTTCCAACAAAATCATAACAATTCAAATACATAAGCCCAATAAATCAGGGCATACAATGATGAAATATTTAACAAGTAACTTTCAACGGAGACACAGTCAATTTGAAACTGTAGAGGGCTTGTGCCGAAAATTTAAGATGAAAGCCGTCGACGTTTCGACCCCTATGTGTAGGCTACGTTCGGTCCTTAGGTGGGGTCTTCATCAGGACATATGCAGGGAAGATTTAGGGCAATCCAATCAGACAAATTAATAGTAGATTGGTAAATATTATACGTTGTGATATTACACCATAGCCCTATCATTGAGACCATGGTGAAAAAATTTCAGTGGTGGTTAAAGAGAAATTACCATGGAGTCGAGGCCCAACTGGGCTCAGGACGTGGAGGTTGGATAGACTGTGCAGTAGTCGCGGTCGATCACAGCGTTAATAATTCGCAGAGCTACAGAGGAGAGAAGGGAAGAACAACCAGTGAGCATGGGTCCTTTACCATCATATATGCACTACTGGTTAAACAACCAAATTACTTTATCAAGACCTGAATAGTAAGTCTAATCTAATGCATAAAGGTCAGGGATGCACCTGAAATGGTAGGACTGGCGGGTTAAAACCACTAGATTTGAAGATCTATGTATTACTTTTAAAACTATCCACAAAATGGTCCGGGCGGCCTTAAAATTATACTGCAGAAGGCCCATATATTACATGAGGGGCCAGCGAGTATGCTGTCAAATTTACAGGTATTGAACTGAGGCCAAGGGTGATCTTATTAGCGGATCTCACTAAGAGTAACCGTGATTGTGGGCAAAACCCATGTTAAAGGTTTACGAAAGCCAGAACACTCTTCAGTTATAAGAGAACCGCGATGCGTTTCAACCAATTGCAAAAGCATGACATACCTTACATTAATTAAAGAGCGGAGGGCCAGGTTAGGCCAAACGTCTTTCCGTGAACACTCGTCAGTGCTTGGTAGTCGAGTGATCAGCCGGCGTCCGATAGCTGGTACCCGGCGGTGGTCGTGCTGCCACACCGTCAGTCACGATAATGGGTAAATCTGAGGGGAACCGGAGATATCGGTCAGGGGCTAAGTTAGTCAATTACCAAGAGTGAATCACAAAAGCGCACCGATTGACACGTACCCCATGGGATCAAGAACGTCCGTGGACAGGAACTCCGCAACTCCCGCTACGCTGAGTTTTGGGGGCGTAGTCAATTGAAACATCCCAGTGAAGGAAAGGGAAGAGTTACTTAGTAACTTTACGATTGCTACTGCATAAACAATACAGAGTATGGGTGGTTCAAGTGTTACCGAAAACATTGATCTTATTTGTGTAGTATTCATGTAACCATATCACAGGAGGAGGCCATTAATTTCAATGAATAATTGTATTGTTCTTTTGGGCTCAGATAATGGTTTGACAGACAAGATTCTAAAAGATCCTAGTGCATACCGGAGTCTGCCCAAAGTTATGCTGTCTCTGACTTGAGATGGTTTGTCATTGAAAAGGTCTCTCTGGGGAGAAGAGGAGGTAATGTGCTGACAGTACTAAACACCAGTGAATCCAAATGGATGTCCCTCTTAGATTCAATCAAAAATGGCCTTAACGAGCAAGATAGTAGTCTGGCACAATTGGCAGCCCTGGGTTAATTGGGATACTGAGATCCCTCCTAAATTATACGGGGTCACACACCCTCATTATTCTGGGCTCTCACGAAAAGCAACCCGCCTTCAACCTCATGTCTGAGAGTTGCGCGGGCATTAAGAATTATGTCAGGATCTCCCTCAGGGTTTTGCATATAACGAATTTTTAATGGGAATATGCTGATGTTCTGTGTGCTCCTGTTTTGTATTATCTCAACATATGAAATGTTTTTATTATTATTCTGGACTCGCACGAAAAACAACCCGCCTTCAACCTCATGTTTGAGAGTTGCGCGGGCATTAAGAATTATGTTATGATCTCCCAATCGAGTATTCATAAATGACCAGTATAACTTTGGGCAGACTCCGGTATGCACTAGGATCTTTTAGAATCTTGTCTGTCACACCGATATCTGAGCCCGAATGAACAATACAATTATTCATTGAAATTAATGCTCCTCCTGCGATATGGTTACATGAATACTACACAAATAAGATCAATGTTTTCGGTAACACTTGAACCACCCGAACTCTGTATTGTTTATGCAGTAGCAATCGTAAAGTTACTAAGTAACTCTTCCCTTTCCTTCACTGGGATGTTTCAATTGACTACGCCCCCAAAACTCCGCGTAGCGGGAGTTGCGGAGTTCCTGTCCACGGACGTTCTTGATCCCATGGGGTACGTGTCAATCGGTGCGCTTTTGTGATTCACTCTTGGTAATTGACTAACTTAGCCCCTGACCGATATCTCCGGTTCCCCTCAGATTTACCCATTATCGTGACTGACGGTGTGGCAGCACGACCACCGCCGGGTACCAGCTATCGGACGCCGGCTGATCACTCGACTACCAAGCACTGACGAGTGTTCACGGAAAGACGTTTGGCCTAACCTGGCCCTCCGCTCTTTAATTAATGTAAGGTATGTCATGCTTTTGCAATTGGTTGAAACGCATCGCGGTTCTCTTATAACTGAAGAGTGTTCTGGCTTTCGTAAGCCTTTAACATGGGTTTTGCCCACAATCACGGTTACTCTTAGTGAGATCCGCTATTAAGATCACCCTTGGCCTCAGTTCAATACCCGTAAATTTGACAGCATACTCGTTGGCCCCGCATGTAATATATGGGCCTTCTGCAGTATAATTTTAAGGCCGCCCGGACCATTTTGTGGATAGTTTTAAAAGTAATACATAGATCTTCAAATCTAGTGGTTTTAACCCGCCAGTCCTACCATTTCAGGTGCATCCCTGACCTTTATGCATTAGATTAGACTTACTATTCAGGTCTTGATAAAGTAATTTGGTTGTTTAACCAGTAGTGCATATATGATGGTAAAGGACCCATGCTCACTGGTTGTTCTTCCCTTCTCTCCTCTGTAGCTCTGCGAATTAATAATGCTGTGATCGACCGCGACTACTGCACAGTCTATCCAACCTCCACGTCCTGAGCCCAGTTGGGCCTCGACTCCATGGTAATTTCTCTTTAACCACCACTAAAAAATTTTCACCATAGTCTCAATGATTGGGCTATGGTGTAATATCACAACATATAACATTTACCAATCTACTATTAATTTGTCTGATAGGATTGCCCCAAATCTTCCCTGCATATGTCCTGATGAAGACCCCACCTAAGGATCGAACGTAGCCTACACATAGGGGTTGAAACGTCGACGGCTTTCTTCTTAAACTTCCGGCACAAGCCCTCTACAGTTTCAAATTGACTGTGTGTCCGTTGAAAGTTACTTGTTAAATATTTCATCATTGTATGCCCTGATTTATTAGGCTTATGTATTTGAATTGTTATGATTTTGTTGGAAGCTTTTGTACTCATCACATGTTTTCTTTAACTGTGTTTACCTTTTTCTTTGACCCTACACTCCCCCGAGCACTTTCCCTTCCCTCCTCCCTCCTTCCTCCTTTGGGGCTAAATGTTTGAATGTGCAACTACCTCACGGTATTGATAATAAATTACAGTACCCTGATTTTTCGTGCATCTCTAGTTCTGTTTGTTCTCTTAAAACAGTTGATGTGTGTTAGACATAACACGTCTCTCTTGCGGGGACCCCTCCTATATTGTCCATGGGACATGCACATACCCTCCTCCTGCTATTTCTCTCATTGGAAACTCATTTACTACTTTTTCCTTTTCTCTGACAGAAAAAGCTAAACTTGTTCAGTCTTCATCTCTTTTCTTTGTCCATTTCGCTCTCCATTTACTTAATTCACCCCATTTTCTCAAAATCACAATTATGTCTTTTATATGAGTGATTCTTCCTGTGGTATTAATATTTTAAATGTCTTTTTCAGAGAAATCCACCCTATAATTTTTCTTCAAATTCTTCTGCTTACTTAAATCTACTTCTAATTCTGAAGCCATATCTTCCAATTGATCATATTTGTTTTTCGTTTTCCATGTTATGCTTTTGCAAATAAATAATAATTCATCATCCTGATATGCCTTCAAACTGTCAGTTCCAATCATACCAATTATTAATTCCTCTAAATCTGCTTTCAATTTTCCAACATCAAGTAATATACATTCTGGGGTTTGTGTTAAATCTATTTTACTCTGACTCTTTTCTGGAGATCCAGAGTCAGAATCTACACCAGTTGGAGTTTTACATGACAAACTTTGATTAAAAGTTAAGTCAGGCATCATCATTTTCTCTCGATGTATTTCAGACAAGTCCGAATAAAATTTTTCAGTTACTTTCTGTATTTCTGAATTTAATGGAACAGTTAAAGCTGAATGCCTAATTTCCTTTTGATCAAATACTGGAAGAACAGGTCCAATCAAGTCAGTCAGTCAAATTATCTTTATTTGACTTAATTAAAAGTCATACAAAGAAATTAAAAAACATTTCATGCGGGAATTTTTAGGAACATTTCATACATATTAAAATATGACAATAGAAACAGTTACATTTCATAAATATTAAGATATAACAGTAAAATCAATTACATTAAAGCAAATGTAGGCGTACGATAGTTAAAAGAAAAGGGAATAACAATGGTTCTAATGGGTATGTTTTTTCATCCTGGCTGCAGCTACCAAGAAGTTAGCTATACAAAAGGTAATGCGTGGGTTAGCCAATGATTGTAAAAAGAGCAAGGCCGATCTCACTTGTGTGAAGCCCGCCTCCTTCAAAACTGGTACCAAATATTTTTTCCTTGGCTCTAAATAAAACCCGCAAAACATAACAAAATGCATAGTATCTTGGGGTGAGAAATGATCACAGCTGCAGGGTGGAGCTAGGTCCGGTTTTTCCCATGTTTTAAAAGTGCCTAAATAAAAATGTAACAAATTGAACCTGAACTTAATTAAAAGAAACCTATGAAATGGGATTGTGACAAAACCAAGATAAGGAGCTAGTGAAAATGAATTGACAAGTAGATAATGACCCCTAACTGATGGTTTCACTAACTCCCTTTCCTCACGGGATGCTCGTGCCCTCGTGCCCTCCCCATAAAGTGCTTTTTAACCTGATCAATATCTTGGGCCTTAATGACTTGGGGGGGAGGTAAAAGCTCTGGTCGCCCCAAATCAGAGAATGCCTTCAACAGATAGGCCAGCCAGGGAATCTTTTTGAAATGATCTAGGGACAGGACGTCGGACATGATCTTATGATTCAGTGGAAGGTCTTCGTTGAGCCACGTCTTTAACCAAAAGATTAGGGGAGCCATGTGCAGCCCATCCGTTAGAAAATCTAGGCCCACCTCCATGTGTATAGAATAGGTTGGTGTTGACTGCGGCACAGAGAGAAGTGTTCGTATACATCTATTCTCCGCTCTCTGGATCGATTCCACATTTACATAGCCCCAGAGTGGAGAACCATATGAGGCAAGGGCGACAGATTTGCTCTTGTAGATTTTTAACAGCGCTTCCTTTGGTCTAGCCCCCAACCTGCCCGCAAAGCCCATAAGGGCAGACGATGATCTAATAACCGCCAACCTCTTCGCCCTTACTTGAGGACCCCAAGTTCCTCTCTGGTCGAAGAGGACTCCCAAATAGGGGAACGTGGGAACTCTAGACACCATATCTCCTCTACACGTGAAGGTTTTTGATCTCCTTTTGAGGCTTTCTCGTCCCACCACCATGGTATGTGACTTGCTAGCGTTTATTTTTAGGTCAAACTGTTCCATGAATGTGCCGAAGGCATTCAAGAGGCGTTGAAGGCCGACGCCCGTGCACGCGATTAGCACGGCATCGTCCGTGTACAGGAGCGCTGGGATCTTAACTGCTCCTGCACGCGGAACGTCTACTTCCTCCTCCTCCAAGTATGCACCCAAGCCGTTAATGTAAATGGTAAAGAGCAAGGGAGCCAAGATACAGCCCTGCCTTACCCCCTTCAGGGATTTGAAAAGGGCCATGCACTTACCCTCGTTTGTGACCCGTACGGCCACAAAAAGCTCCTGGTGTAGGGAAGCCATGAACCTTACCAATGCCTCGTCGATCCCCATCCTCAGCAAGGCCGTCCATAGCTTAGCCCTGTTCACCAAATCGAAGGCCGAGGAGAGGTCCATAAATGCTAGAAATAAGGACCCCTCCTTGGCCACCGTATACTTTGATATGAGCAGGTACAGGTTAGAGCATTGTTCAATTGTGCCTTTCCTACAGGTCCAATCGTTACAGGCACTGTTACTGCTTCCATGCTTTTAGTTAACTGCTGTAATAATTCATTCGTAGAACGAATATATTCTGAGGTATCTGGCAATCCCTCATTCATATCTGTCCTATTTCCATTTCTTGGGATTTCATTTCTTTGAACTGGAGTTTCAGTATAATTACTATTTTCTCCTGATGTATTTGAATTACGTCCTGTTTCTACTCTTTCAGGTGTTTTTCTATTATTCGGATTTGTTTCAGGGGATGTCTCATCAATGATTTCTCTTTGTGGGGCACTTGGAGAAGTCCATGATCAAACTGGTTGATAAGGTGGTGTTTTTTTAGTATACATTTCTTCTAATACCGCATCTTCTGAATCACTTTCTTCACTACTTCTTTTTCTTTTGGGTACTCTTTTGTCCAGTTACTTCATCAATTAATCTCACTGGATACAAGCCATCACACATGTCTGCACTTCTCCATCGACACATTCTATCCTCATGTGTTTCTCTACCAAGAACTAATCCTGTTCCCCTTGCTATTCCTCTGCTCTCTCGTTGTAATTCAAACATTTCATCTTCCCATTCAACTAAAGCTTCAAATTGAGTTGGTCTAGGCTTTGGTACAAGTTTCATCATTTTTTCTCTTAAATTTTTCAAAATTGCTATGTTAAATGATCCATCTTCCGGCCATGCTAATACACCATCATTTTCAGTATATTTCATCCAATTCTCAATCCAAAGACAAGTATGATAACCATATTAACCCAACATATAAGCTGCAGGTGGTTTGTACTTATGAAGTAATCTTCCAACCCGCGTTAAAATTTTCTTGTCAGGTTTAATTTTATTTTTCAATTTCTGAAACCATTAAAGCTTCTTTTTCTCCTTCATGTAATAGTAATCCATGTTTTTAGACAATTTCCCTTACTTCGGAAAAGATCGTAACAATTTCCTTGTTATTCCGCAACACCAACCTATCCGTGCGCGAAACTGACCAACAAACCAATCAGGTTAAGCTTCGTCACTATTTTGCTCAACCAATAGAATTACCGTTTTTCAGGATGAGCCAATCAGCTGTAAGCTTGCCTTAGTCACATGAACCAATCTGTGCGTGAATACTGTGACGTATGTTAGCCAATCACAGCGCGACACTTGTGACGTATGCTACCACTGCAGCTGCTCTGTCTCTCAACTCACTCCTTAAACTCGTTCAATTAAATACAGTTAATAACTCCACAAAAACAAACCATTTGTCTGTTTCACTAAAATAAAGTGATAGCTTTCTCAAACAAGTATTCTTATCATGTGAAATAGACTA
The DNA here is from genome assembly GCF_964263255.1 of Lissotriton vulgaris. Classification (NCBI taxonomy): domain Eukaryota; kingdom Metazoa; phylum Chordata; class Amphibia; order Caudata; family Salamandridae; genus Lissotriton; species Lissotriton vulgaris. The sequence continues at coordinate 895,538,823 of NC_141696.1, forward strand.
CGCTATTTTCACAGAATATTTAAGTTTGTCGATAAAGTAAGGCTACTTTACCCTTCTAGCAGGTAATAACAAACTCATTTCTCTCTAAATGCACATACAGAGATATTTCATACCTCCTTAGAGACAATTTAGAATTTCACTCGATCGTACATTTGCGCACATTCATACGGAAAAATCCCTAACCATGCCTACATAAATCTTCAGGAGGACTTTACCCACCAATAGAAATCCTCACTCGCCAGTAAGATAGATGACACTTCCTTACCCTTCACTCAAGCTTAGATAAATTCTACTACTCTTTTCAGAGTGAGTTTTAAAACAGGACACAAGTCCCTATACTCGAAAGCTAAGATTTCATAGACAATACTCACTATGCATTCTACCTTACACACCTAAAATCCCTAAACTTGTGCTGTACGATCACAACACTTGTGATATACGGTGATACCACTATTTTGAAACAGAACAAATGCACTGTGTAACTTCACTTGTCACACTTCTCATGCCGGCACCCAACCAGGAATTTTCACACTGCTGGAAAAAATCTTTCGACTACATATAACAACTGAACAAACGTAACATGTTTTAGACATCAATCCTATGTATTACCATGTAACATGCTAGTTACCATAGAAACCGTAACTCTGCTACCAAGTAATTTATCCAGCGCTCCGATTGAAAAACTGTCTCATAAACACCATCTATCACCTCAATACTCACCATTAATCATCAAACACATATAAAGGCCCATAATACCATTGAGACAATTTTTGAGCAACTGAATCTGGTGATTTGATTAATAAAACTATTCCCATATTATTTACATTATTATATACAACTGCAGATTATTTATCTCTACCATGGTTTATAACATTTATTACCTATTAATCAAATCACTTAAGGCGATTGGATCAACTGATGGAAACTAGACCATAAATAAACAAGACCAGCTTGTCTTCTTCAAATCTAAGTTTATTAACTTTATTTTTCATGAAGAAAAGGCATTTACGTTTTAAAATCTTTATTTTATAAGCAAATAAGAAAGTAGCATTTAATAAGGAAATGAATTTAAAACTGACATCTTTAAAGTAAGCTCAGAAAAATGAAATATTAGCAGAATAACAGTTTCCATCTCCGGAATCTATTTCCCTGACTATTTCTCACTTCACCTAAAAAGGAAAAAATCATTTAAAGTCTTCTGTCCTTACATGCGCCAAAGGTCCATCAGCATGTCACGACACTCCGAAAAGTAAGAGTTTTTTCCTTGCTCATAGTGTCAGACTTTATACCTTTTTCTCTAGCTAAACTTTCTACATTTTACATTCTTTTAAGCAAATCCGAGCTTTTCATTGGCTGTCCTGTGTCAGTCCATGTGATAAAATTATTAGGTCATTTCCGACTCTTGACCAATTCCAGGCTTCATATAAGCCCTATTGTCTTTCATTTCCACGTCTTTCAGCTTCCTCAAGAAAGTTACTTTTTCCTAGAGTTTCGAACATTTACTTCCTAATCTTGGCAGACACATAAAGTTCCTGTCATTGAGCCATCTCTCCATGAGCACGTTCCAAGTGACCAAAGAACTGCTTTTCAATTCACGATGACATTGCAATAAAAATCTTCACAGCTGCGCATGTGTAAATGTAAATGTATTGCGATTTATATAGCGCACGTATCACCCGAAGGCATCAAGGCGCTTGCCTTGGGAACCCGTCCTGGTATTCCCCTGTGAGATAACCCCAGCAGGGTATCCACAAGGTGAAAGCCAGGCATCCCGCCGCGAGGGGCCGTAGTGGAGATTAAGCAAGCTATTGCCCAGAGTCGCAGAGTGTGAACCCGTGAGTCGAGTAGGCACCGGAATGAGAAATATCGAGTCCGTGGAATTTTTGAGCCCAAGACCTGCCGAGGCGGGGAATTGAACCCTGGTCCAAGACCGATCTCAGCTTCCGGGTCTGCCGCCTCTAACCCCTGAGCCACACTTCACTCTGGAAAAGCTTTTGCGTCTGCAGCTCTGTCAGCCATGTTTTCTGAACCACCTTTATGCCTCACTTTGGAAACTATTATTAAACAAACACAAGACATCAATTAATTAAAGAATTGAGACCCATTCTGTTACCCTCCCCCTTTACTAATTAATCCTGTTAATTATGTTACCTAGCATAAGCACATACAAGCAGCATTATAGTTACTTTTCCTTTTCGAATAGCAGGAACTCCATGAGCTCTTTACCACAGAAATACATAACATAAGCAAATAAAATAAACACATGCCATTAATTTAACTGCCGCATTTAATACTGACAAAGACAATAGACAAGGTTAGTTTATTATTTTTCTTTGCGTATGCAACGTAAAGCACATTAGTTTATCCCGTGTGTAATGATGAATGTACTCTTAAACTAAGTTGATTAATAATTTCCCCACTAGCTTGTTAATTCAATTACTCGTTATGGGAGATTAACTTCACACGTTTGAACAAAATCTTGTTCATCACCTTGCTCCATCACTTGCTTAAAGTGCACCATTTTTCTAATTACAGAAAGAAGATTCAATTGCCCTTCTGCCAACAGGACGATTCACCAACTACTAGTGAGTCATCACCAGCTGTACTTTAAGTACTTTAAAGAAGGTGGGGGCTCCCGTACAGTTATTCTAATAATTTCATGTGTATGTTAACTATTATTAAGCTTGAGTAATACTAATTTCATTCATGGGAATGTTGATTAAACTTTAACGTAATCTTCATCCATCACCATTGCTCGCTCCGAATAGTACGCTATTAAAAATAAAGAAATAATGTTTTCATTTCTTAATTGAAAATAAAACTTTAAAACTAACAAACACTGTGTGGTTTTTGTTCATGAGTGAGTGATCGGAAGGGTTTGAACTACTGCACTTGGCAGTCATGTTTCAGTGACTCACATAGGCCGGGACTCGGCGGTAGTCTTCTTCTGTTCTTCTGGGTCGTAAAATCATTGTTCAGACACACTAGATAGTCGGTCAGGGGATTGGGGGTTCAACTTCTGTTCGGACTGAGGTATGTCGAAAGTCGAACTGCACCTATCATCAACAATGTCCTATTTCTCTTGTCCATACTTCTTTATGTGCAGAATAGTCCCAGAAACACTAGCGATATGGGATGTGCTCCTCTCAAATCAAAAAGGCAACTGCTACCTTTTACTTGGTGTAAACAATGACATTTTGTTGTTGAAAATTGTCAAAGCACTTACATTAAGAAGACTGGAATAGACAGCAAGGGCAACCCAGAGGACTGCACTCAGTGCCTAGAGCTATTGCTGGATCAGAGTTTTGTTTAACACCGTTTGCCGACTAGGGAAGCTTAGCTACCTACACAGACCGACTCATAATCGTAAATAGTAGCAGCACAGAGAGTGATGGTAGAGGCAGGATAAGAATGTAGAAAGTAGTCTAGATTAGAAGAAGATCAAAGACTATTTTATAAAACATAGACTTAGGAAACAGTTTTTAATGAATAGGAGCTGTAAAAGTTAGGGAACTATAAGTATTATTCTATACTACTATTATAAAGAGAGAACTGTGAACCTTTGAGCCGGGTAAACTCTGGAAGTACAGCACCAATCACAACACCCAATACAGCGTTTGAAAGGGGAGGTCCAGGAGATGGACATAGGCTATACAGCACCAGACCATATACATTAGGGGGGGGGAAGAACGTTAGGGGAAAAGTAGTCCTTGGGCGTATGCATACAGTGATATGAACGCGGCGTATACAATGCTTGCAAGAGGCGCAATGGCGTGTGGGCGTGGCGTTACGTAAATGCGGCGTATGGCATCCGGACAGGAGCGTGGGGAGGAGCGTGGGAACCGACACCCGGTTCAGTGCAATGTCCACCACCATCATGGTGAAGAGAGCGGCGGCGACAGTGGAGCCGTGGGAAGGAAAAGTAACGAGGCGTTTGGCAACCCTGTCGGTGAACGTAAGTCGCGCCTGACAGCTTGGCTGTAAGCCCGCATGCATGCTCGCAGCCCAAACAACTAAGCCCTGTTTCCCAACTGCAGACGTCCCGCCCCAGTTAGGCCAGACATCCTGAGACTGGACCCAGCTCCCATGTGCTGCCGGTAGGGTGGGGGCGCGGCGGGGCAGAAGCTGAGGGTTGTGGAGCAGGGGGAAACTGTGGAAATGGTGTGGATGGTCTGAAGCTCTGCGATGGCACGTTGGGGAGGAAGAAAGAGGCACAGGGAACTTTGGGGTATATATTACGCGTGGCGGGCGAGTAGAGTGCATGCAAGGGGAGTGGCACAGTTCACTCAGTCTCCCATGGAGTGTCGAGGTGGGGGAGATAGGGGAGTAAACTGCTTCCTCAAATGAAAACAAGCTGCAGCCAGCCACATTTGTTTTCAGGACTCTCCCTCCACCCTGACTTCCCCGTGGGAGGAATGGCAGGTATGTATGTGCCTGGGGCGCCTCCCACTACAGATGATGGGGGAGAGGAGTGTGATGGGGGAGAAAGGGGGGGACACTGCCTCTCTGGTGAGAGCCGTCAGGTAAACAAACAGATTAGCATTTCACAGAAACTGCAGCCGAAAAGAAACCATGACGGCAAATTGGATGGCCAGGACAGGTGAGGCTGAGGCTCTCAGAACAGAAGGCCAGGTAGTTTGAGGGGAAGTGGGCAAAAAGGGGTGATTGGTAATAGAGAGACAGGAGCTGCCCGTGTCTGGGGTGCGCAATGCTGGTGAGTACCTTTCACCGTGCAAAGCATACCCGGACAACGTCGGGACGGGCTGCTAGTATAACAATAGAACAACTTACTGGGGCCAGCAGAAGAGCCTGCAAGGGACTGATCCTGTCCACCTTCTTCCACCGGAGTCTCAGTCGCCTTGCCCCTGGGAGGTGCTGATGATCATGAATAAAGAAACACAACATGGATGATTGTTTTTTTGAAATATTTGATTTCTTTGACCACAATCTAAAATTATCTTGAGGAAACAAATTAACAACAATTGCATCTGATCTGGTCAACTAGGAGGATAGTAGTACAGTATTGCAGGATTCGCAGACCGTCTTATAGGAAAGTTATGTAATTCACTAACTACACCAACAACAAAAAGGTTCTACTACGACTGCCATCACTCAGCAGCACGAGACGTCGCGTGACAGACCCAGTCCGTCATCATAATTGCAGACCACAAACAAATGTCCTATAACAAGTAATAAATAGTATACTCAACATATCAATCCACCACTATCTCTTCAAAGTGGCAGCAGCAGGAGTACAAAGAAGGACTAGACTTGAGTCTACTGTCTCTAGCATTATGCAGTAATGCTCTCAAATGAGCAACAAGTTGCAAACAAGTAAGCATAGTAGCAACACCAATAACCATGCGAGCACCTGCAATGACAGAAGCTATTTAAACAATATTTTACCTGCAATGTAATCGAATCAGCAGCATTCGTACTCTTCAGGAAAAAATAGATTAGCAATATAACAGAGCAGAAGAGAACAAAGTAGTTATTAAATAGCTACTCACCAAGGCCAGGGATCTCCAATCCTAGCAGGTGGAGTATGTCCTACTCCTGGTCGAGGGTGTCAGACCACCGGTGCGTCGCTTGCTGGTAGGTGCGCCGGACCACAGACTCACTATGCATGGCCCGGCACACCTTCTCACACAGCTGGGGACGCTCCCACAGGCCATAACCAGAAGAAATCCTCCCACCTGCTTCCACGGTCTTAGGGAGGTGTCGCTGAACATAAAATATCAAGGCAGACAGCTCCATCGCAGAGAAGATCTCCCTGGCCTGGACTTCCTCCCCCCTCAAACGCCCGGAAGGGAGCCGGCTACGGGGTGCTGGGCCCTTCCCCTAGCCCTTGTCGGCTCCCTTTGCCATGGTTCTGGGCACAAGAAGTAAAGAATAGGTATGAAAATGAAATAAAATAAGAGAGAGAGCTAAACAAATAAAGTAGGTAACAAAGTAACAAAAAGTTGAAAAAAACACAAAGTATAGATGTAGGAAAATAGAGAGATAGATAATAAGCAAAAAAGTGCAAAAAATTTCAGAAATGCAGAGGATTGCAAAGATTAGAGATCGATTGAAAGGATAGCATGCCCAAAACAATAGCAATGAATGAAAAACAAGATGGCAGCGGCCATAGAGGACCGCGTGGGTAAGTTTGCGCGATATTTCCCCTGCGAGCCCGCAAAACCCCCCACGAACCCGTAAGCGCACCACGCGCACAACGCGAGCATGCAGCTAGCCCCCGGAACCGGAAATACGCCATCATAACAAGATGGCCGCGCCCATGTAAGACCGCATGGGTAAGTTCGCGGTCGATGCCCTGCAAGCGACCCGCGAACACGCAAAAAGCCCCGCGAACACGCAAAAAAAATCTGCAAATTTGCACGAATTCACGGATTTCTAGTGCAATTGGATTGCGAGTGCAATTTCACGCGAATTCGCGGAACGCGAATTCGCAAATTAAATTTCGCCCATACTTAGTTTTGTTATAATTGAGATCCAAGCCCAAATTTGTGGTAAAGTCTAGTAATTGGTCAGTCCACTGCTGCAATCCGATTGGGTTTTTCCTAAGCAGAACTATATCATCAGCATATTGCAGGCTCCTGATTTGTTCGCTGCCCAAACTAGGGGGGTCTTCCAGCACTTGGCTTAGGTGTTTATCTAGATAGGCTGTGTAGATGTGAAACAGACAGGCTGCCCCTGCTTTAACCCATTATTGGTGGAGATTTCGTTGGTTCTGCTTCATCTGTCTCCTAGCTTTATATCCACTCATGTGTTTGAGTACAGATTGATAATTGCTTCCAGCAATTCTGTCGGCACTCCCCATTGTGTCATCTTTTTTAACAACTTGGCCGTTGGATCTTTATCGAAAGCTGCCCTTAGGTCAATGAAGCAAGCATAAAGTTTGCTAGATTTGATAGTTGCTTGTTCTGTCAAGAGAGTAACTGCTGATAAGTTGGTTAGAGTACTCATTCCTGATCACCTTTTTGGGTTTTGGGGACTCAGGGGCATATTTACAAGCCTCTATGCCCACAGGAACGTCACTTTTAATTACATTCCTGTGGCGAAAGGTGCTTCACCTTATTTACAAGGCAGCCTTGTAAATAAGACACCCTTTCACGCTAAACTCAGCGTGAAAGGGGTATAGCGTGAAAGGGGCGGGCAATGGGGGTTGTGGTGGGCGTTCAGCCACAACACCTATTGATTTTGATGCTGCCCGCTCTCTACAAGGATGGCATGAATAAGAATCAGCACCACAGTTAATACCAGGAAAAACCTGGTCTTAACATGGCAAAACAAGAAAAAAGGCTTTATTTCTCCTTGTGTTTGCTGTTTCTATGTGTGCTGCATTGTGCAGCACACATAGCAACAGCAACATGCCAAGAATGATTGTTTATGTGCAGGAAGGTGTCCCTTCATGCACATAAACAATAATTCCTTCAACGCAGGCATTCTTGCACTATTGTGGAAGAGTGCCTGCGTTGGCACGAGGCAACTTAATTTAGCACCAGTGCTACGGAAAATGCAGGGATGTGCTGTGCCTTTGTAAATACATCTCATCCCTGCATTTTCCGAATGGCTGAGTGTGGCGTTAGCATTTTGTGCTTAACACCATGGTCTGCCATTTCCCTTCCAAATATGCCCCAAAGTTCAAAGTTGTCACCCAGGGCTCTAGTTCTGACAGCACATTCAAGGCATATATCTTAGCTTCCACATCTCTCAAAGCAATTAGTCTGTAGTTGTTGGTTTTTGAGCACTCTCCCAAATTACATATTTGTTGAAATATGCTACCTCGCCATGATTTCAGAATGATGCGAGTTTCCAGCGCATGGTTAAACAGGGGTGTTAGATGTAATGACCAGAAGCTAAGATCCTTTTTAAATAGCAGGATTGGAAGGCGGTTTGGCCTTGGCACACCCTATGGCCTGAACGTTTTGATAGTATACTCGACCTGTTTTTGTTTGGTCTGTAATTGGTCCCAGCAAGGCTCCACAAAACTTAGCGAAGAACTGGCCTTTGACACTGGAATATAAACTGTAGTTATGTGATTTATCCATACAGCTTCCGTGGTGTCAGTACTGTAGTGGCTGTTGCTCCCATTGGCCAAGTTGTTTATTTCAGCCCAGAATTGTTTATGGTTTGTGTGTAGCAGAGTGGTTCAGATTCCCTCACCATGAATGACTTTTGCCACCCTGATGCTTTTTTATAGGCTTGTTTCATTCTGATAATTTTGGAGATTGAGATTTTGCTCAGTTGGTTTCCCCACAATTGTACCATTCTGAGTTCCTTAAAAGATATTTTTTCATAGATCTTTGTTCTGAGGTGAACCATTCAGACCTGTGTCGGGGTTGGCCTTTTTTCATGGATTATCAGATCTGGATTAAGGCGGGTGGTACTAAAACCCATGATTGTCTCTATCATTTTGCCCTTCCATTTGAGGCACTTAGAATTAAATGGCTGTGCAACTGAATGAAGGCCTTGTGCTTCTAAAGCCCTGGGAGGAATACGTTCCAGGTTGAAGGTTTGGGCAAAATGATTGCTGTCCGATCTTCTTTTTATGTTGAAATTGGAGATGCCCTTGAAGAAATCCCTGTCTACCAGGGTAAAGTCTATAGTTGAACATGCCCTGTCAGACACTCTTGTAAAAGCCGCTTGGCTGTCCATTGGACTGCGTCCATTAAGTGTAAAAAGACCCAATTCCTCAAATGAAGTGATGCATTTGTTACCAGACGGGTCACGTATTGAATGATCACCAAATGTTTTCTGACTTTGATTTGGAGGCATAACTTCAGAGCACTGTAGTAGGTTTGTATTGGAGTTGTCTGACAGTATTATCCTTGCTTGTGGATAAGTGGCCTATATGTCTTTGAGTGTCCCAATTAGGGATTGAATTGTTGCCGCTTTGTGCTTGAGAGCTCGATGTATATATAAATTCAGGATTTTCAGTGTGAGATAAGTTGCTGCTTCTATCTTAATACACAGCATCCATGTCTTGTACAACTCCACCTCCTCGTGGGCCCAAAGTATATCTGTTGAGATGTAGATCGACAGGCCACCAACTGCTCTGCCAGACCTCGCTTCTTTAATTTCTGTAATCTGATATTCCTTGAATCCTACCATTGGTGTATGAGATAACTGCCAGGTCTATTGCAGTAAGAGAACCTCATGCTCTTGGAGACATTGTATAAAATCATCCTCGCCCACCTTGCTGCTTAAACTTTTCATGTTCCATCAGCCAGATTCATGAAGGTGCCATTCTGCGATTAGCAAATTGCGAGAAATAGCGAATCGCATTTTGAAAATCGCAGAATGGCATTCATGTAGAAATGCGATGTAAAAAAGCGAATCGCAATCGGTCGCAATTGCCGATTGCGATCTTGCCACAATCGCTTAATATTTGCAGAATCAGCATTTTTCCATGTAGAAATTGCGACCTCGCAATTAGCGAAATCGCCTTTTGCGATCTCGCTAACTGCGAGATCGAAAAAACGGAAAGTCGCATTTCGAGCCCACTGATGACATCACAACCAGGAAGTAAGCTTTCCCCACCCACAAACAGAGGACAGAGCCAGGTGGAAGCAGGATTCTGAAGAGTTTCAAACCTTTGACTGTGCAGCACCCCAGCAGGACACAAATCACCAACATGTCCCAGGATGCAGCAGGGAGCAGTGGGCAGGAGAGGAAGCGAAAACTCAAGTTTTCAGAACTTGAACTCGAGTATTTGATTGAGGGGGTCACCAAGGACCATGCACGTCTCTTCGGCAAAGACTCCCGGAGGGTGCCAGAGGCAGACAAGCGCAGGATCTGGCAGCGCATCCGCGCTAAAGTAAATTTGGTTGGGGTGACCCAGGGGTCAATTGATGACCTAAAAAAGCGCTGGTACGACATGAGAGGTCGTTTACAGGAGCGTATTGCCGAGAGGCTTGGGGAGCGACTGGCCACCGGTGGAGGGAAACCTGTAGCCACACCAAACACTCCATTGGAGGACCTGATAGAGGACACCATCGCACCAGAAGCCTGCGTGGGGGTAATCCAGCTGGACTCGTCCCGACCCAGCCAACAATCAGGTAAGTGCCATGCGACTGCGACCCTGTCCCCCAACAATGCCCATGACTCCTGAGCTAGCAATATGACATCCCCAACAATGCAGCCCATGCACACCTGAAATGCCCCATTGCATTGTGGTAGTTGTAGTGAACTCATATACCCCCCAGTTAGCTGAACACAGCCAGACCTGTCAAATCAAAGTAAATCCAAAAGCCAGTCAGGGAAAGCAAGGCTGCATGCATGTATCAACATTGCTTGTGCAAGATACATAACATTAATCATGCACCCTTTTACATTACAGGTGCTGTTGAGCAACCCAGCACAGATAGCGAGGCCCTGCACATCGCCGAAACCCAGAAGGACACTGAGGGTGAGGGCCAGTCCAACCAACGACCCGGTCCATCACAGCCACCTGCAGTGCTTCCACCACCACCACCCCGTGCGGACAGGGCCACCCCTGCAGCCACAGGTGTGCAGCCAACACCCCAACAAACACCCACAGCAGTGGTACAGGCCCCACCACCAGCGCCTAGGAGGCAGACAAGGCACACAGCTGGAGCCAAATCACACACCAGCGCACTGAGGCGCCAGCAGCGTCAGACCTCAGCAGGCACGGGTAGGGCACTTCTAGTTCCTGATCCTGGCCATTGACCACCGCATGCTGGCGGTGCACCGTACCCAGGTGTGTCACCTGGCAGCAATTCACACACAGCTGCAGGCGACGGGCCAAAATATCACCCACATAACAGCTGCTGTCAGAGAGAACAGCCAGCTGCTGGTAGCCCAGCAGAACATGACCCACCGCCGCCACCGTCAACTACTGGCCCGCCTATCAGCCTACACCAGGTTGAACCACATTGTTGGTAATGCAACGTCACAGCTGGCACGCAGGTCACGTGCCATGCAGGGCCAGATGGTACAGTGTTGCCAGGATGTGGCCAGGTCACTAGATCTGCTAACAACAGCAGAGCTCGGCAGCCAGTCCACTGCCCATGGAGAACCAGGGGTGCCTGACGACGTGAGCGAGGTAGCGCCAACAAACAGCAGCACATCCTTGCCGCCTGTGCCTGTACGTCGCGGCAGCAGCAGGCCAACAGCATCAACTCGGGCCAACACCGTCCCTCAGGACACAGATAGATGACTTGGTGCGTCTCGTTGCAACCGACAGTGAGAACTCAGACACTCTCAGGGAGGCCATGCAGTACACCCCTGCAAGCCCACTACCCCAGCATGGGGAGGTATGAAGTAATACTCTCTTCATGTGACACCAAAATAACTAAAGGCCAATTTATTGTGCATTAACAATAAAGATTTATGGTCTGACTTGAATCAAACTCATGTCAATATTACATTTGTCATGCATGAGTGAAGTGTTTTGTGAGGGGAATGGGTGCAGTAGAAACAGTTAATAGTGATGTGGTTGCTGCGCCTGTGTCCTTCTGCAGGATTTTCTCCGCGTGCATGACGCACATGTGGAGGCGGGCGGTCATCCCCTTCCGACTCACTGCCAGATATCTCCACTGGTATCCTGCGCTTGGTAGCAATGTTGTGGAGTATTGCACACACGGCCACGATGCGGCAGCAGACCTCAGGTGTGTATTTGATGGCCCCACCAGTCTTGTGCAGTATGCGGAAACGGCTCTTCAATAGGCCAAATGTCCTCTAAAAGCTCTTGTCAGACCGATCAGGAAGAATTCATCTATTCCTTGGACCAATTTGTCTAATCTTAGACCTATCTCCCTTTTACCTTTCTTGGGGAAAATCACCGAAAAACATTCTAATAAACATCTTTCCACCTATTTGGAACAATCAGGCTGCCTCGATCCATCCCAGTCAGGCTTTAGGCCAAAATTCAGCACGGAAACGGCCTTGCTGTCGATAACAGACGATCTCCGGCTGTACCAGGATAAAGGTTATTCTGTAATCCTGGTACTGCTAGATTTATCGGCAGCGTTCGATACTATTTCCCATAACATCCTTATCGAACGCCTGTCTGAGAGTGGAATCGGTGGTACTGCACTGGAATGGATCAGAAGCTTTCTCTCCAACCGCACCCAATCTGTCACCATGGGTGACTTTAGGTCGGAGGAGGTTAACATCACCAAGGGGGTTCCACAGGGCTCATGTTTGAGCCCGACTTTGTTTAACACCTATGTGGCCCCCTTGGCAGCTGTAACCAGAGCTTATGGATTCCACCCAGTATCATATGCTGATGATACGCAGCTGCTCTTCCCTTTTAAACATCTTACACCGGAGATAATACAATCTTTCTCCGATGGAATGAAGGCAGTTGCAAGGTGGATGTCCTCCAATTTCCTTCAATGCAACATTGGAAAAACGGAGGTGATGCTTTTCGGCTATGTAAAGGTCCAATGGTCTCCTGACTGGTGGCCTCCCGATCTAGGCCCGGTTCCTGAGCCCAAAACAGTGATCAAGAATCTAGGAGTCAGATTGGAACCAGAGTTGACTATGAAACATCACGTCACCATTACTGTAGGAACATGCTTTCACGTAATAGGTCTCCTTCGGAGGATTTTTCCCTTCCTCCCTGATTCTTATAGGAGAACCCTGGTTCAGGCTCTGATTATCAGCCGTCTTGATTACTGCAATGGTCTCCTGGCAGGAGCTAATGAAGAGGTTCTTAACCGCCTACAGGTGGTACAAAATACAGCAGCGAGGTTGGTGCTTAATGCACCTCCGAGGTCTCCCTCCAGACCTTTATTGCATAAACTACACTGGTTGCCCATACGGCAACGAGTAAAGTTTAAAACCTGCTGTATTATTCACAAAGGCCTTAATGAATTGGGACCAGAGTATTTAGCTACAAAATTTGCTCCATACGCTCCTACCCGCACCCTTAGGTCTGGCGAACAACTTATGCTAAAAATTCCCAGAATTACCAAATCCAGGCAAGGAGGTAGGGCGTTGTCTGTGGTAGGCCCCAGTTTATGGAACTCCCTCCCGCTTTCCTTAAAACAGTGTAGGAATCACCTTAAGTTCAGAAAATGCCTGAAAACCTTTTTGTTCAGTTCATGCTAAACAATTATCTGCTGGTTCATATGAGGCCCTCGATTATAAATCATCTTCCATGTGGCTTCTTTTAAGTCTCTTATCCCAGGTGTCAAAAGCGCGGAGATACTCCTTCGGGGGTTTATTCATAGCGCTATATAAGCACGCAAATAAATAAATAAATAAATAAATACAATTTCTTGTGCGTATGTGTGCAGCATTGTAACGCCGTTGCTGTGGTGTGGCAGGGTTGAGGTATGGGGTGAGGAGGTACTCACGTAGACCGTAGGCGCTGTCACCTGAAGGTAAGAAGCACAGGGTGAGTGCCTGTTCTGCTCAAATACATGATCACAGTGTACTATTTGGGGGCATGTGTAGTTACCTAGTAGGTGTCCTTCGCCAAAGTCTGCCCTGGCCAGTCTTGTGTGAATTCTGCTGTGCCGGAAGATGAAGGAGTCATGTGTGCTGCCCGGATATTGTGCCACTATGTCCGTGATGATATTCTTGGCATTGCACACCATCTGGATATTGAGGGAGTGGTAGGACTTGCGGTTGCGGTACATGTATTCCGTTTGTGCTGGTGGACAGATGTGGATGTGGGTACAGTCAATGCATCCAATTACATGTGGGAATTGTGCAATGTTGTAGAATTTCAGCTTGGTGTCATGCAAGTCCTGTTGGGTGGTGGAGAATGAGATGTAGTGGTGTAGCCGGGTCAGCATTGCATCCAGGAAACTCCTTAGGCAGCGGGACATGGTGGGCTGGGATATCCCCCCTGCAACAGCGACTATCCCCTGAAAGCTTCCGGAGGCCAGTAGGTGCAGACTGCAAAATACCTGCACATGGGTGGGAACAGCATTGGTCCTCCTTGTTGGGTTCTGCATCAGGGGGTCTAGGTCCCGGATCAGCTTGGTGATCATTGCCCCATTTAGGCGGTACTTAGCATAGATTTGCTCCCTGGTTTGGCCCAGAAGGGTGACCCGCTGACGGAATATCCGCTCCTGGATTCTACGTCTGTTCTGTGCTGCTCGCTGTAGCCTTCGCCGCCTGACCAACATGTAGAGTCCTGGCATTGTGAGAGTCCTCAGGCTCCAGCTGCATGTTCTTAAGTCTGTTTGGTCAGGCATGCACCTGTCGGTAGTTTGCTAAAGTTTTTTTTTTTCCTTACTGGTTACCACCTGGTTTGGGTTCTCCTTAAATTGCGCGTCGCAAATAGCGATTTTCGGGTTTTTCGCAATCAGCGATTTTTCATGAATGGCGATTGCGATTATTTTGCGAGTTTGCAAATAATTTCGCAGAATCCATGGTTTCTCGCAATTTCAGATTTGCTAATAAGCTTGTTCTAGGATTCTGCGATTTTATTTGCGGACTCGCAATTTTTATTTAGCGAATTCGCATTTTTGGTATTTTCACTATCATGAATTCCTTTTATTCAAATTGCGATCGCAATTGCTAAATCGCAGCTATTGCGATCGCAATTTGGCTTCATGAATCTATCTGATAGTTTGCAGGGGGGAGCCTTTGTGGGGAAGCCTGGTGGCCTCCCTCATGCCTCTTTGTTGTATCTGTCACTGCAGAGCCCAACTTCCTGATGGCTGCAGGAGCTGTTTGACTGCTGTATTGCTCTTATGGCCGAGATATGCCTGGTTATTTGGGGTCCATATTTTATTACTATGGTGTAGTCTGAGCCAATCGCCGCCCTCAGCATGTTTAACGTTGGTTTGGGCTGTTGGAATGGGCTAGGATAGCGTATTGGCTCTACCTTCTTCATTTCGGTGCCCCATGCTGTGAAGTTTTCCCTATGTTGCCTTACTTGCACTGCTGTTGTATTGTGTGACCAGGTGATAACTGTGATGTCATTTCCTGGTTGGTCAGGATTTGGACTGAACTCAATTGTTTCTATATTTCTGTATTTGATGTGGTTTAAACCCAGCAATACTTCGAGTAATCTTAGTACTGAGCTTCAATTTGAAATTTCATGCGCTCTTCTCAATTTGTAATGTGGGATCAGCTTAATCTTTGCACCATCCTGGCTTGGAAAACCTCATATCTGTCTCCAGTCCCCCTGTGTGGAGGTCACTGCTGATGCTTTCATGCATGTATGTTTTTGTAGCATATGTAGACGATTCATAAAACTGGAAGGTTCTTTCGGGCTCTAAATTGGGGCCTTCCCCTCTAACTCTTCTTAGTGGTTTGCTTTCCTCTAACATTGGGTCCTATCCATATAGAAATTCAGGCCTCTCGATTGAAAAAGGCCTTCTGCCAATGTGAGGGTCTTTGATGCTTGATACTTGATTGGATGAGGTCTTGCAAAGGGGGCGTCACTGCTCCAGTGTTTTGTCTTTTTCTTAGTTGTGGCGACGGAGCTCTGCTCTGAGGATAGTTGATGCGCTTGTGCACTGTGGGCAAAGTTATCCGATTGGAATCTTGTTGACGACACCTCAGCTGATATTGATTGCTGGAATATTGGATACAGAGTAATGGCTACATGTCTGGCCTGTTCTGTGGCCAGTTCTGGGACAGACTGCTTATCCCTATTATTATCCACAGCTTGCCTAACTGAAAATGTGTTGTGTTCGACTGGTTTTAAGACGATCTTCTTGTCACTATTTTTATTGGGACTTGCATTTGTATTGATGGTGCATGGATGCGCTGGTTATTTTCTTTGCTTTTCCTGGCAAGCAATTACTTCCCCTAATGGGGGGGGTGATTGGTGGGCTAGTGATTGGTGATCCTTCTACTAATTCTTCTGTTATAACTGGCTGTACTGAGGGGGTTTGTGATGATCCATTAGTTTCTGTAGACTCAATCTGTGGGGCTGGGTCGCTTTCGGGCTCCATCTGCATTTGATTGGCCAAAGGAGGTATATTTAGGGACTCCTTCACTTCTCCCAAAAATTCTGTCATTATGATGGGAACAGTGGCAAGTTTGTCTATGATTGAAGAGCAATGGCGTGCGTAGTAGGCAGAAGCTGGATCCCATTGTACATTTTGTATCATGATGATCAATGCCAGCAATGTTGTTCTGTTCCCTGTATATGAGCTGCTAACAAGCTTAATAAGTCTACTTGGATATCCATCTTATCTATGTGATATGTTATTGCAGTTCTGATAACATCCATGATGCTTAACAACTGCTGCCAAATTGATGAATCCAGCTGTTGGTTAATTGGCTCAACAAAGGGCCTTCCTGTCTGGGCTTCTTGGGCTTTTTATTGGCTCCTCCAGTGTCCCTTGTGTCCCAATTGCTCCATCTGCTCAGTTTATGAACTCTGCTGCGCTAATCATAAAGTGTCCCTCCTGAGAAAATGTAATTGGAGAGATCAAAATGTTATAATCGTGTTTACAGGCTGGCCAGGAAGAGAACTGGCCAAGAGATAGTATTTGCGGCTGGTCAAACGTGCTTTGTAGGATCTCCCGCCAAACCGCTGAGACATCTGGATCTTCCTCTAATGCAGCATTATCAAGCCAATTTGGTGACTGAGTAAATGTTAGATCGACTTATGTGCCTGGGGCGAACACTGTAAATTGTGCTGCTCTGCGCTCCCTTGCATGTGAACCAAGGCCTCTACCAGAAGCAATGGTTGGAATTGTGTTGTCACTTGTGAGTTTGTGAGGGTGTTAATGTCTGGCAATTTTTGAAGCTCTGATATTTTGTCCAGCCTACTCAGGCTACTCATTAGGTTGCCATTAAGAAAATGGGGTAACCCATAAGGTATGGACCTGGGCATTTATTGGTATCAAAAAACAACAATGGTCCTAGACCTATTAATTATACAGATTGACTTCAATCAATAGTCTCAAAAATATTTAGGTAGAGCAACCACAGTCCATCTGCTCTATTGTACTAGAAAAAACTTTTTTGTACCACACAAAAACCTAAACCACCAACAAGAGATTACTTTTGATTTATTAACTTATTCATCATATTTCAAGATACTTTTTAAGTTTTTACAGTTCATATCATACACAGATATTTCATTTCATTTCCAAATTGATAAAAACATAGAGGTTGCCCGAGAGAAGATTTGTGCAAAAGAGGTGATCAGAAGTGTGAAAGCAAGTGAACGGAAAAGAAACAAAATTAAAGAATGTAGAAATAACTATTCACATTATTTACAAAGCAATAACAGACTTTCTGCTCAGTCATATTCGGACCCTGGCCAACTGTTTTTGAGTTTTTTTAGAGCATTTTTTGATTAGACATATGTCTGAAAATTATTTTGCACTATATATAGTTCTTAAGTTGGTCCAAGGGTAATTAGGGATACTGTCGACGTTTCGACTCGTCTTATGCCCAACCGGTGATTTGAACCTTGGGATTGCGAGTCTTCATCAGGACTGGAGAATGAACGTGGGCAACCCCTTGATGTTTTGCTGGTTTAGAGGTGCCTCCTATTTTTCCCAACCCTTATAGTGGTTTGCTGGAGTGAGAACAGGTGTTGCTTGGTAGACACTTGGTGGATAACACTGGTGTATACGAGGCAGGGGAGCTTTCTCAGGGGGGTGCAAGCTGCACCAAGACCCTGGCTGGGCCGCCTCCGTGCCAACCTAAGTTAAACCCTTGACAATAGCTCCTAATGCTGTGTCATGCCCACTACATCAATCCCTGAGCTCTGATTCCAATCTACCAGGCTTTGGGTTTGCAGTTCACCCACCTCAGTAACGGCAAATCCGAAGCCTCACCTTCCCCTGATACTGGGTCGTTACTACTCTCTGCAGGGGAAGGGGCACAAGCACACTTTCTTTTCAGCATCAGGGCAGGATCTAAATACTGAGATGACCATTCCACCCAGCTCAGGGGGGTGCTCAGGATACACAGCACCAGCAGGAGGAGAGCAGCCTGCCTGCAGAGAGCCCAGCTCAGGATACACAACATGGTGAGCCCTGCAGGGAACCTGGGTCTGGCGGTGAGGTATGGCAGCAGCGAGCAAACTCAATGCCACGTAACCGCCCCGTGGCCAGAACTGATTCTCTGGGCCCATGCCACTGACATTACCGGTGTCACCGGTGTTGATGCTGAAGCTGGCATTGGCGGTTCAATGGAGTGCCTCGTTGTGGGCTGTCAGCTCCCAGCTCCCTGCTTCCAATTTGTGGCATCCTTAACTGGCTTCCTCTACCAAGCCCTCTCTGCATCTCGCTGCGTCTACGTCTGCCACCAGTTCCTCTCACGGACATCCGAGAGTTCAGACTGTTCGGGTCCGTATATTCAGGTATAATGTATCAGTGAATGCATTTATCTACTCGAAGTACAGTTGAACATTGTCAAGGTTAAGGAGTTGATGTATGACTTATTCCAATAGGAGAGAAATTTTTACCGAGTGTGCATAATAATAATCATGCAATGCATAGCAAACACACCTTGAGCTTAAGACTGGAAGATTGCCACTTGTTCCTCAAATCTTTAGGAGATATAGTAGCTTCAACAATATTTTATTTAGAAAGCTATTGCTGACTTCAATAAACCAGAGTCACAGCAAACACCCTGACCCCCTAGACCTGCTCAGGGGGTCCCATCGGGGCCCTCAGGGCCAAAAAAAGCATTTTTTAAAATAATTTCAGCGGTATTTGAACTGGGTTTGTGAATCCAGCAGAATGTATTTTTCAAAATGAAGCATGGGCTCCTGCGCTTCATTTTCTAGAAGCCCCCGGGTGGGCCATGTCCCCAGACATTCTGATATTATGGGGGGGACCACCAACTCCCCGGAGCACACTGAAATTAAGGGTGGGAGTCTCGTGGGCCCCCCACACCCCAGGGACCACCACCTCTCTGGGGCTCTAAAACAATTTAAAAAGTGTGGGGGCGACTGACCCCACAATGCCCCAGGGACCACCACCTCCCCGGGGCAAACCAAAATTAAGGACAGGGGGCCTCATGGGCTCCCCAAACTACGAGGGCCAACACCTCCTGTGTCTCCAAAACAATTTAATGTTATGTTATGTTATTTATATACTTCTATAGCGCACGGCCACTCCACGGAGTATCTTGGCGCTTTATCGAAGGAACCCACCGAAGAAGGGAGAACATAACACTGAGAGGACACGCAGATACAAGAAGCAACACCAGATTAAGGGAAAAGCCATGTTTTAAGGGCCTTTCGGAAGGACAGAAGGCTAGAGGCCTGTCTTAAAGAAATTGGGAGGTCATTCCAAGCATGAGGAGCTAAGTAGCGAAAGGACCGTCCTCCTGCTCTAGCGCGCTTAATAATGGGAACATTCATTTTAGATAGGGACGAAGATCTAAGAGATCTGGAGTATTGATACCAGGACAATCGTTTGGAAATATATGTATGGCCTATACCATGTAGGGCCTTAAAAGTCGTGGTCAAAGTTTTAAAAAGAATCCTTTTAGCAATAGGTAGCCAATGTAGGGTTGAAAGAAGATCAGTGGCTCTGGCTCTTCTTGGAAGACCGAAGATAGCTCGGGCCGCAGAATTCTGGGCGATTTGTAGACGCCTAATCAGATATTTGGGAAGTCCCAGAAACAAAACATTCGCATAATCCAGCCTAGAGCCGACCAATGCCTGGACAATGATTTTCCTGTGCTGGATGGACACTAAAGGGAGAAATGTACGAAGCATCCGAAGGATGCCGAAACATTTCCCAGTGAGAGATGAAATATGCGGTCCGAAAGATAAATCACTGTCAATAATGACTCCCAAATTTTTGGCCTTCAAGGATGAACTAGTGGGAGGGAACATATCCTGCGGCCACCAGGGTTTCCAATCAGGCTCAGAAGTGCAACCAAAGAAGAGCAACTCCGACTTGTCGGAGTTGCACTTCAGTCCATGACGTCCAAACCACTCAAAAACCGCGCTCAGACAGCCCCTAACCTGGGCATCGTCAAACAGACCATCCTTGTTGCTTACAAAGAGGAGCTGGGTGTCGTCCGCATAGGTGACAATCCGGGCGCCGAAAGACTCCGCCATCACCGCCAGAGGGGCCATAAAGATGTTAAAAAGGAGGGGGCTCAAGATGGAACCTTGGGGAACCCCCACTTCTAGCGGTGACATCTCGGGGGAGTAGGGAGGTGCCCAGATTGTCTGTCGGCGGTCGGCTAAGAAGGATTTAAGCCAATTCCACACCGTTCCCCGCAGACCAAAGTCCCAGAGTCTGGAAAGGAGAAGTGCATGGGGAACGGTGTCGAAAGCCGCCGACAGGTCAAGCATAATCAGTACAACTTTTCTTCCAACATTTAAGAAGTCTGGTTGGCTCCTGCCCCCCCAAACTGTCCTGGGACCACAACCATCCCAGGGCACTAATTATGCTAATGGGGTCCCCCAGCTGAGGGAACCACCAACTCCCCGGTGCTACATAAATGTTGGGAGGGGGGGGACCTGCGGCCCCCTTTCAGGAGTCCGCTTTGGCGCTGAGACCTGCAACCCCCCAGGGCCAGCTCCAGCAACATCCCGGGGTGCCCACTCCCGGGACATTGCAGTTTGCAATGACAGGACAGGAGCACTGCACCCGCCCTGTCAGGGCAAACACTGCTTCCCTTCATGGAAGCGAGAGCAGGAAACCAGCTCTTGCTTCCATGAAGTGAAGCAGAATAGCTTTTGGACAAGGGGAGCTGTGTGTCAGCAGCTCCCCTTGTCCAAAAGCAATCCTGGCTCCCACAGGAGCTGGGGAGCCATCTGGGACTGCGGGCCTCTGGGGCTCCCAACGGTCCTCAACAGTGAGGAAAGGCCCCGAGGGATGGGGTCCCAGGGGCCACAATTGGTCCAGGGAAGCGGGGCATGCGGCTCCCCTCCCAAATTAAATAGGTAAATTTAAAAAATGAAAGAGGCAAAGCCCTGGGGATGGGTCATTGGGCCAAAAATGGCATCAGGAGGGGGGCCACGCGGCCCCACTTCTTTAAAATAAAAAAAATGTAAAATAAATAAGTGGTCATGCCCTGTGGGATGGGGTCCCTGGGCCAAATCCGGCCTTGGGAGGAGGGCCACGTGACCCCCTTTCAGTTTAAAAAACATTAAAAAAAAATTTAATGGCTCAGGCCCTGAGGGATGGGGTGCCCAGGGCCCACAACATATTAAGAGAAGGGGGGCCACAGAGTCCCTCTTCTTACAAAAAAAAAGAAAAGCCAGTATCAAGTCAGAGGCCCGCAACCTCCCAGCACAACTCTGCAAATGCGCCTCATAGCGAGTTCTAAGTTGGTGATTAAGTCCCCTTGAATCCTGAGGTTCCCTGTGGGCCAACTAGTCCATCAGGTACCTCCAGTAAGCCCCACACAGTGGGACTGCTAAGAGGTGGCCCAAGACAACGCCCCTTTTTACACCACTCTGCAAATGCGCCTCATGGCGCACTGCTGATACAGCTATGAGGCCCTCTTGAGTCCTGAGGACCTCAGGACTAAAGAGGACTTCATCCTTCAAGCAGCAGTGTGCCAGGAGGCATGTTTGAAGAGTGATGTAGAAAGGGGGCATGGACACAGACCACTCTCTGCAATCTAGCTGTTTGGGGCTTACTAGAGATAACAGGAGGGCTAGTTGGCCCCCAGGGACCATAAAGAGGCAAGGGGACTTCATCTCCCAAGCGTGCCAGGGGGCATGTTTGCAGAGTGGTGAAGAAAGGGGGCGTAGCCTGTCTCCACCTTTCAGTAATCCCACTATCTGGGGCTTACTGGAGGTATCAGGTAGACTAGTTGGCCCCTAAGGACCCCCAGCAGTGAAGTGGACTTTAATCCCCATACAGGAACATGCCAGGGAGCGCGTTTGCAGACTGGTGGTCAAAGGGGATGTGGCCTACTATGAGGACTTAGCAATTCTCCTCTGTGGGACTTACTGAAGGTAAGTCCCACACAGTGGGATTACTTAGAGGTCTTCGGAGGCCACTCCCCCCCTGTCTCCACCACTCTGCAAACGCACCTCCTGGCACCATACTGGTTGGGGGATGAAGTCCACTTAACTCCTGAGGGACTTTGGGGGCAAAGAAGCCCTCCTGGCACGTCCTGTAAGTCCTATGCAGCAGAATTCCTGAGTGCTGCTTGGAGGCCCAGCCCTCTTTCTCCACCACTCTGCAAAGGCGACTACCAGTTAAAGCATGTGTACTGTAATACTCTTACATTCACAAGAGTTAGAACCTTTGGCGTTGTAAATGTAAAAGTTTTTTACTAATGTTTTTGGAGTAGAGTGGATGTAGGTTGTGTGCAGTAAAATTATGTGGATAGAAAGTATGTGGTATTTAGTGTATAGGAATTATGTAGAGTGGGATTATGTGTTATGGAGTGTAATTATGTGGTATGGTAGTACGTGTTCTAGAGTGGCAACCTCAGGTTTAGTCTTCCTTGTTTCCATAGAAGCTAAAGTATAAACTTAATTAGACTAAAAAAAGAAAGAACCACGAGGAGCACTTCTGGACCTAGTCAGATGTATGAGCAGGGCCACTGGAATTATGAGACTGCTTGACTGCACCGACTTCCGCAAAATTGTACATTTTCCGCATTTGCCACGAAATCCATCATCTACTGCATAACCTGCAGATTTGAAAAAAAAACTTGTTTCTAGCTCAAACTGTCAAATGTTACCAAAATTGCAACAACAAGAGTTACAGTGTGGTGCAAACCTAGAACGGTCACCTGTTACTCATTGCTAAATGTGGGTGTTAAATTAGTACTAATGGTGTGCAAACCTCACTTGCTTCTTTCTGTGCCTCTCTTGCTATTTACTGCATTTCTGTTGCTGCTTTCTGCACCTTTCTTTCTTTTTCTGTACTTCTCTTGCCTCTTTCTGCACATCTCTTCCACTTTCTGCACCTCTCTTTTTTCTTTCTGTACCCTACTTGCTTCCTTCTGCACCCCTCTAGCCTCTTTCTGGACCCTTCTTCCCTCTTTCTGCACCACTCTTGCCTCTTTCTGCATCCCTGTTACCTCTTTCTGCACCTCTCCTGCCTGTTTCTGTACCTTTCTTGCCTCTTTCTTCACCTCTGTTGCTTCTTTCTGCAAATCTCTTGCTCTTTCTGCTCTTCTCTTCCCTCTTTCTGAACCTCTCTTTCCTCTTTATGCACCCCTCTTGCCTCTTTGTGCACCTCTGTTCCTTCTTTCTGCACTTCTTTTATTTCTTTCTGCACCTCTCTTGCTTCTTTCTGCACCCTTGTGCCTCTTTCTGCACCCTTCTTCCCTCTTTCTGCACCTCTCTTGCCTCTTTTTACACCACTGTTCCCGCTTTCTGCATCTCTCCTGCCTGTTTCTGCAACTCTGTTGCTTCTTTCTGCACTACTCTAGCTTATTTCTGTACCTCTCTTGCTTCTTTCTGCATCCCTGTTGCCTTTTTCTGCACTCGTCTTTACCTTTCTGCACTACTTTTTTATTGTTGTGCTCTTGCCTGTTCCTGCACCTCTCTTGTGTCTTTCTGCACATCTCTTGCCTGTTTCTGCACCTCTGTTGTTTATTTCTGCACTTCTCCTACCACTTTCTGCATTTCTGTTGTTTCTTTCTGCACTGCTCTTGGCAGTTTCTACAATTCTGTTGCTTTTTCTGTGCTTCTCCTGCTCTTTCAGAAACCTTCTTGCCTCTTTCTGCACCTCTGTTATTTCTCTCGGCACTTCTCTTTCTTCTTTATGCACCTCTTTTGCCTCTTTCTGCACCTCTCCTGCCTCTTTCTGCACCTCTCTTGCCTCTTTTTGTACCTCTCTTACCTGTTTTTGCACCTCACTTGCTTCTCTCTGCACCCTTTTTGCCTCTTTCTGTACCCCCTCATTGCTCTTTCTGTACCTCTCTTGCCTCTTTCTGCACCCCAGTTCCCTCTTTGTGTACCTCCCCTTACTGTTTCTGCGACTCTCTTGCCTCTTTCTACAATTCTCTTACCTCTTTCTGCACCTTTGTTGCTTCTTTCTGTACTTCTTATGCTTCTTTCTGCACCTCTCCTATGTCTTTTTGCACCCCTCCTGCCTCTTTCAGCACCCTTTTTCTTTCTTTGTGTACCTCTCCTGCTTCTTTCTGTACCTCTCTTGCCTCTTTCTGCACCTTTCTTGCCTCTTTCTGCACCCTTCTTCCCCCTTTCTGCCCCTCTCTTGTCTCTGTCTGCACCACTGTTCCTTCTTTCCGCACCTATTTTGCCTATGTCTGCAACTCTCTTGCCTCTTTCTGCAGTTCTCTTGCTTCCTTCTTTACCTCTGTTGCTTCTTTCTGCACTTCTCTTGCCTCTTTCTACACCCCTTTTGCCTCTTTCTGCAGCCATCTTTAATCTTTCTGCACCCGTATTTCCTCTTTCTGCACCCCTGTTGCTTCATTCTTTACTTCTCTTGCTTCTTTCTGCACCCCTGTTGCTTCTTTCTGTACCCCTCTTCCCTATTTCTGTACCTCTCTTGCCTCATTCTGTATTCCTGTTCCCTCTTTCTGTACTGCTCCTACCTCTTTGTGCACCTTACTTGCCTCTTTCTGCACTCCTCTTGCTTCTTTCTGCACCTTTCTTCCTCATTCTGTACATGTCCTACCTATGTAGGCAAAGTTAGGAATTAGCATTTTAAAAACCTTAGAAATTCACTGCAAAAACCACAGGTTTGAGGGACGCTATAGTTAGTAATTAACGTTTAAAAAACCATAGAAATTCACTGAAAAATACAGAGGTTTTAGGGACGTTATAGTTAGGATTTAGCATTTTAAAAACCTTAAAAATTCACTGAAAAAACCACAGGTTTCAGGCACGTTATTGTTAGTCAGACATTTCACTCGTACAAAACCAGAGAAATTTGGCTGTTATAGTTAGCTTACCTAACTATAACTCGCGCCTTTGCAATGCACTGCTGATGACATCACATGTTACCATCACTCTGGACATGGTCAGGGACATCACTGATGACATCACTCATGACATCTCAAATGACATCACTGATGACATCATCCAGTGACTGAGTGTTTCTAAAAAGTTTAAGAATATTATTTATATACACGCCAAGGTTTATAGAAGAATGAGGGGGGTGTATGAGTGTCTGAATGGATGATTTAGTGGGTGTGTGACTGACTGTATAAGTAAGTGGTTAAATGTGTCTTAGTGAATGGGTGAATCACTAATCTGTTTGAATTTCTGTATTAGTCTGCCAGTTGTTGTGTAAGTGGCTACATGAGTTGGTGAGTAGCTATATGAGTGTCCATATGGGTTAATAATTGGTTGTCTGATTACCTGTATGGGTGCCTGAGTATCTGCGTGGGTGGGTGAGGGCATGTGTGACTCCCTGCACAGATGTGTGAGTGGGTGATTCCGTGGGTATATGGGTTCATGAATGCATCTGCAAGGGGCTGTATGTGTGAGTAAGTGTGTGTATGGCTGTGTTGGTGAGTGAATGGATGTATCAGTGGTGTATGTGTGAGTAGCTATATATGTGAAAGGCAGTATATATGAGTGTTGGAGTATATAGGTGAATATATGTGAGAGTGAGTGATTGTGAGAATAGCTGTATGGATGAGTGTGTGCTTTTGTCAGTGATTGTATGAGAGAGTAAGTTTGTGTTAGTATCTGTATGAATAAGTGAGGTGGTGTGTGTATAACTGTATAGGTGAGTAAATGGAAGTGTTATTTAGTCTTTGGGTGACAGACTAGGTATGTGAGTATCTCTTTGGGTGAGTGGCGGTATGTGACTGTCTGTAGGGGTGTATAAGTACATATATCAGTGGCTGCATTGATGAATGACTGCATGTATGAGTCACTGTATGGCTGAGTGGGTAGATGTTTGTAGACCTATGAATCAGTAAGTGGGTATGTATTAACTGGTATTGGTGTTTTTATGGTTTCTTGTATGATAGTCTGTATTTTAGAGTGGGTGTATGAAAGGTTATATTAGGGTGTGAGGAGGTGCATCAGATCTTAAGTGTATGATGTCATCAGTGATGCCATTTGAGATGTCATCAGTGATATCTTTAGTGATATCACTGACTATGTCATGTGTGATGTAATATGTGGCATCATCAGCAGTGCATTGAGGGGGTGTGAGTTATAGTTAGCTCTGCTAACTATAATGACCGAATTCCTCTGGTTTTGTACTAGAGAAATGTCTGGCTAACTACAACGTCCCTCAAACCTGTGGTTCTTTCAGTAAATTATATATTATATATATATATATATATATATATATATATATATATATATATATATATATATATATATATATTCATATATATATTCATATATATATATATATATATATATATATATATGTATATATATATATATATGATTTTCTCTAAAAATAGACAACCAATAATTAAACAGTTTTAAAATATATTCCAGTATTTCATTGAAAAATATTAACAATACCTTAAACTGAAAATGAATAAACATGTATATATAGGAACAGCATATATGAATATTAATTTAAATAATATAAAATAGTTGTGTTTACTAATGTGAAGTAAATATATGGATAAAATATTTAAATACACTAACGAATATAAAAATAATTAAATCGCTAAAAACGAATATATTAAAATATTAACAATGTCTTATAAGTATACATTTGCAAACATTTAATAAAAACATATATCACATTTAATTAAAAAAGAAAATGAATAATAAAAAAAGAAAATGTTAATAAAAATTGCAATTCTTTCCTATAAATAATATAAACATTACAGAAAAAAATGAAAACTTCAAAGACTCAGGTTTACTACACTAAATCCAATGTAAGCAAAAGTAGTGAAAATGTTGACCTTTAGACGGGGTTACATTTACTCCCTCTCCACCGTACTCAACAATTGGGAAATTGTTGAACTTTGGAGTGGTTAGAATTACTATTCCCACTTCAACTAAAGCAAAATCAAGGAAAGTGTTGGGATTCTGAAGGGGTTATATTAAGACCTTGGTCGAGTACGCAGAACTCCGAAAAGTGACAAACAAATTCCACAAAGTGCTGCAGGTGGCAGAATGCAGTGCAAACGGCTGTTCGCGCTGATCTTTCTGCCGCTCGAGTAGAAATTCTACCCAAACAGCAGCTCACGCTTGCCAACTTACAATTGGAGAGCGGGAAAAAAACTCACCACCCAGGCCTAGTTATATTTGCTACCCCCACTCCAATATAAACAACAGTAGAAAAAGTGTTCTACATTGGAGAAGTCAGACTTACTATTTCAATACCAATGTAAGCATAAGAAGGGAGGGTGTTGGATTTTGGAAGGGTTAGGTATATCTTTTCCATTTTTAAATATTGACTAAAATACATTAAATACCTAGCACCATAAAAATATTGAAAAATGTAAAATAAAAATGTATGCATTATGGATAAATACCAGAATTGTAATAGATGAAAATAGCATTTAATAATAGAAAATAGTTTCACAAATACATAATGTATTAGTAATCACTGCAGAAGGTGGTCGGTGGTCAGATACGAAGGTTTTGTGATTTGGTGTTACCAATATAAACAGGAATGTAATGGTCCTCTTTGAAAAGTAGAATTGAAATGTACAGTACTTTCGATGGTAGAATATTACAAACTAGTGGTCATCTCTGGAGCCCTAGGGCATGCCTCAAAGTAGTTACTCTTGAGTATCAACATTATTGATCAGACTATATGTTAAGCGGCTTTGTCCTACATTTGAATACAGCTCTAACTCAGTTTAGATAAAGAAGTTTAGAAGACTATACCAGTCTGGTGAAACTCCTTTTTGGTAATTATCTAACATGAAGAAAACCCTTTGCCTCAAACACATTTTTGAAAGTCAACAAATGCAAGTGAAAAGATGTCACAGTGGACAAAAGATCAACACAAGAAACTGCACAGGAGAAATACCAGGACATATGTAGTGGAGAGCAACCATTGTATAGGCAGAAGCAGACTGTTAGGGTTTATGCACACAGGCATGGATACAGGATACAGGCATGGATAGAGGCACTAGGGTTCAGGCAGGGGCAGATGTAACAGGGACTAGGATGTGGTAGAGGTGCTTTTATTTAACTGTAGGGTAGCTATTCTAGCATACAGCTGGGGCACCAATGCTAGAATATTGGGAGTGGTTGAGGTAGTACGACATTAGTAAAGGCAGTAGGGTATTGGCAGACTTATAAAAGAATAGATGGGTTAAAATACTTAAGCTAAGTTAAGTACAGTAGTAGTAGGATTTATGTGAAGGAAGCAATGCACATCTATAGGTAGAAGCTGAGTTACTATGATAAAGGCAGAAATAGTAGGGTCTAGTCAATGGTAAAAGAACTGGTTGTAGAGCCACAGTACAAGTATTAAAGGCACTAGTGGTAGAGTTGCAGGTAAGTATATGGATATAGATTTCATGCAGGGGTAAGGGACGGGGATTCAAATAACAAAATATTTGAGACAAAAACAGGCACAATTAACTGCTAGACGGAGGAGGGAATGAAAGAGTACAGTTTCTCTTGTGAACATGAAACAAAGCATCTATATACACCTGGAAAATAAACCTGAACGTTTTTGTGAACATGAAGGGCAGTCTGCTGGATAGATTTTGCATTCTAGAAATCACATTTTTTTAAAAATAAGTTAAGGAATGTGATGCATGGACAACATTTTGCCAGTATATGTTTCCCTTAAGCACATGTTTCCTCAGATTTACAGAGAAGCCCTTATCACTGTACTAGGAAAAGGATCATGGGGTCAGATGGATGTAAGTTGAAATTTAACCTAATAATAAGAGAGATGGAAAGAGTTGCCTAGCGCTTGAGACATGCTGCAAAAAGAATGGCCAATGTGCACAGGAATGAAGGACTGCAGATGGATGAGAACAGAGTCACTAATTAAGTGATGAAATGGAGAGTTTTTTAGAAAGATGTTATTATTAGTTACTGAATATGTTCTTCAAACAACATAGCCACTAACAGTCAGTGCATGCAACTAGAGTGAATGATTCTGATGAAGCAGATAACTGCTGAATCCTTCTAGCTGACACATAAAACTGATGTTGGCACGTTGAAGAATTAGGAAATAAAGATCATGAAAAGATGTTGTTACTGCATAGTAAAAGCATGCAGAAGAGAGTAGGTTAGATAAAATCGCTCATTAAAATAATATAAGTTTGTGATTCACAAAATTGTGTTGGCATATTTAACATGTAGTAGAAAAATTAAAGTGATGAAGGAATGAATGAAAGGAGTCTTGTCCTACGCGAACTTTGCCCAATGGGCGTCAAGGCGCCTACTTCATAAATACCAGCTCATAGCAACACTGAAGCAATCTATCATTGGTAGGCTCTGGAAAAGCACCACGTTTTTAAGGCCTTTTTGAACAAATCCATTGAGGGTAAGGTTTTAATCTCAATTGGAATAGCGTTACAGAGCTGAGGGGCAACAACGGAAAAAGCCCTGGCTCCCCATCTGGTCAGCCTGAATCGGGGGACAACAAGTTGGAATAGTCCCGCAGATCGGAGACATCTTGTTGGAGAGTAGCGGGTGAGTAAAGAGCTGATAGCACCCGCTGAGCCATCCGCGAGTGCTCTATATGTCAGACACAAAATTTTAAAAGAAATTCTGTGCTGAACAGGGAGCCAATGAAGATCCCTCCTCGCAATGGTGGCAGATGATGTCTTAGGAAGAGCCAGAACAAAGCGCGCTGCAGCATTCTGCACGATTTGCAGTCGATGTATAAGGCCCTTGTTGGACTCCATGTACAGAGAGTTGCAGTAATCTAACCTGGAGCCAACAAGAGCGACTGCAATCTGTTTGCGCGCCTGGAGGGAGAGATAGCTACGGATTCTACTGAGTATCCTGATCACACCCCAGCAAGTGGCCACGGTCCGGTTCACTTGTAGAGACATCGAGAGTGAGGAGTCAAATACCACGCCGAGATTTCTGGCTGATTGGGAGGGGGTGGGGCAGGTGCCAAGAGAAGAAGGCCACCACTCACTCGACCAAACAGCTTGGTCCTTCCCAAAGACCAATAGCTCTGTCTTGTTCAGCTTAAGGGAGTTGATGATCATCCAATCTGCCACATGCTGCATGCATGACCTGAAGCTGGAGGCGGATGTCCTGACAGAGGAATGAGCCAGTGACACCATGATCTGGGTGTCGTCGGCGTAAGATACCACCTCCATCCCCTACGATCTTACTAGTCTAGCAAGGGGGGCCACGTAGATGTTAAACAGGGTCGGACTTAATGCCGACCCCTGTGGCACCGGGGCGTTGCAATGACTTGGCAGGGGAGAGGTAGTTTCCGAGCATCACTCTCTGTTCCCTATCAAGGAGAAAGGAATTAAGGAGACTCAGGGCCGGCCCAGTAACACCTGCCTCCCTAGGCCGAGATGTTAAGATGGCGGGAGACAGGGTATCGACGCGGCCGTGAGGTCCAACAGGACAAGAACTGTAGTTTGGCCAGAGTCCTCTTTGCGTCGGATGTTATCGACCACAAGAGTAAGAGCGGACTCCGTGCTGTGGTGTTTTCTGAATCCGTGCTGGATGTTGTCAAGGTATTCAGAGGCATCCAAAAAGGAAGACAGATGGAGATTAAGATGTGCTTCCAGTATTTTTGCTGGGGCAGGGAGTAGGGAGATAGGCCTAAAATTTTTAAGAAGGCCGGGGTCAAGTGATGGTTTTTTAAGGAGAGGCTTCACAATAGCCTTCTTCCATACCGGTGGAAAAGAACACTGGACAATAGCCTTATTCATAACCTCCAGCATAGGAGGAAGGATACTACTTCTACACTCTTTGAGTTTTTTGAGAGGTAGAGGATCCATAGGGGAAGAGGATTTGGTCCTGTCGAGTAGAAGGTTCAGTCCTTCCAGGGACAAAGATGGAAATTCCGTAAGTGATCTGGAAGGAACTACATCCAGAGAGTCCAAATTAGTTATGGCAGGAGGGATATTCTCGTCCAGGGAGTGGCGTTGGACTTCTAAAGAAACATGGATGTCCAACATTTTGTTGTGAAAGAAGTCTGAGATATCATTGCAAAGATCCTGAGAGCTAACTACGGGATCTGGGAGTTGAAGGGCGCATAGCGAGTCAGCGATTTTGAAGAGCTCCCTAGATGAAGTGAGAGAGCTAGTAAGGTTGGAAAAGTACTCCTGCTTTTCCAATACCACTTTGTGTTTATACTCCCGCAGTGCAGACTTATGGACCTCCCGATCCTTAGGGTCCCAGGATTGGTCGGAGAACCACGGTGCCGTAGGCTTCCGCCAGGCTACATAACGCAGAGATGCGGGGGCAAGCTTTTCCACTGCATTAATGATGGAATCCATCAGATCCTGAGCTGCCTCATCCGCGTCTTTCAGGGAGAGGGACTCGGGAGCAAAAACAAGAGAGGCAAAAGCCTCATCCGTGATGTTTCTGAAATTTCTCCTAAGAGTAAGTGAAGTAGTAGCCTGTTTAGTAGGGCATGAGGCAGGAAGAGCAAGTTCCAACGGTACTGCAAAGTGGTCAGTCCAGACCAGCAGCAGAGGGGGACCAATGGAGAGTCTCGAATCACTAGAAAATACACCGTCAAGGATATGACCTGCCTTGAGTGTGGGACTATTCACAAGCTGGACAAGGTCACAGGCTCCGAGTGACTCAACCAATGACAGGGTATCCTTTGAGTTAACCTCGTCAAGATGGAAATTGAGGTCACCCAATATGGTAAGACAGGGCTTTCCAAAATAGGGTTCGAGAATTCTCAATACATCGGCAGAAAAGCTGGCTCTAGAGCCAGATGGCCTATAGATCAGTATCCCCGTGAAAGAGACCGATGGAGCACACATAATACAAAAGTATAGTGCTTCAAAACGATCTTGAGGCATAGATAGCGGTTTAACAGTGCAGGGAAGAGAAGATTTAAAAAGAATGGCAATTCCTCCTCCTCTGCGCAATGGTCTATCCTGCCTGTGAAGAGAGTAGCCCTCAGGGATGGCCAGCAGTAGATCGTGACTGGAAGAGTCAGAAGCCTGACGTATTATAAAAGATTCATAAATCATCTTCATTAAATAACAATGTGTGTGAAGGATTAATGAAACGAATGTAATTTAGATTGCATTATGTGTGTATTTTAGGACTCTCATTTTAAAACTCAATGTTTCGCATACGTGAAAATGTCCACCAAGTGGTGAAAGAGTAAAGGATGCTGCAGTTTATAGTAAGATTAAGGGCCAGATGTAGGTAAATTAGATTTACCGATTTTTAATTACCGAATTTTACCGATTCGGTAATTAAAAATCGGTAAATCTAAAGTGTGGATATGTAGGTATATCCAGATGCTGAAATACCGAATCTTTAACAATCGGTATTTACCGATTCTGTAAATACAGTATCGGTAATGCCCATACATTCCTATGGGCTTCAAAGCCCATAGGAATGAATGGGCATTACCGACGTAAATACCGATTCACACAAGGGTGCAGGGGGTGTCACTTTGACACCCTCTGGCACCCCCAAAACAGGCACGGGTGCCATGTGCTAGGCATACCTGCCCTAAGGGCAGGTCTGTTGTTTAGAAAGGAAGGGGTTCAAATATAGGAGGTTTCACTAGAGTGTGATAGAATTGTAGCTGCTGTTTGTAGCTGTGAGGACGTTCAGAACAGATACGAAGCGCTAACATCAGGTTTTTAAGTGTAAGCGACTATAGTGCGATACGACGAATATGTAACTCTCCAATTGATGGACAACTCACAAGTAAGCGCGTAAGGGGGAGGTAATGGGCGTTTCAGCAAGAGAACTTGAGCTGCCTTTAAAAAAAATTATTTTTCGAGATACGTAGGAAAAAGATGAATGTGAGGCACAGGTGTCCCTCTATCATTGCTAGCTGCTGGCCTCGGTCTCTGGGTGACCCTCCGTCCCCCAAGAAGGAGATCAAGACCTTGGGAGTATGGTTGGAGGAAGATCTGTCCTTTAGGACCCACGCCAGGAAGACCGCAGGGGTATGCTTCGGTTTGCTTCGGTCAGCTCGCAAGGTTTTACCACTGCTCCCTGATCCAGCGAGGAAGCGTCTGATTCGTAGTCTAATCTTGTCGAGGCTTGACTACGGGAACGCTGTGTTTCTCGGTGCCCCCGAAGCGACTTTGAAAACCCTCCAACAGGTACAAAATGCAGCCGCTAGAATGTTGATGGATGTGCCCAGAAGACATTCAGCTGCCCCGGCCCTGAAAACGCTTCACTGGCTCCCCGTTAGGGAACGGGTGAAATTTAAAGCGCTGTGCACGGCCCATAAAATTTTACATGGTAAGGGCCCACCGATCCTTGCCTCCATGGCACGCCCCTATAAGCCTACACGCCTACTGCGTTTGGACCAAAGACATCTCCTGCAGTCTACTAGAGTAAAGAGAGCTCGCTCTGGGGGTAGGCGCTTCTCAGTGCAAGTGGCGGCACTGTGGAACTCCCTTCCCTTTAAGATCCGCTCAGAGCCTAAGATCCTACTCTTCAGGAAACTTCTGAAGACCCATCTGTTTCCAGTGTAGTGATTGATCGGTGCTTCTCTCTTGTTCTGTACTGCGCCGGGATGCCCCTGGGTAACTGAGCGCATTATAAATTTTATATATTAATAATAATAATAAGGTGATATTCAATAAAGGGAATGGAACGTCCGGCGGATGCGTGTAGAGTTAAAGGGAACAATGCACGCTTTTTGCATTTACTGATAGACATGGGCAATGAATAAGAAGTGGAGCACATGGATATGCAATGCTAAGTATTCTGACCGCTAATTTAGGTAGCAACTACAGCATAGTTAACCACATGAGTGGGGGATATAACAGGGAAGTGTTAGTGTTTTTGATGATAAGGGTTTTACATGTCATAGAGTGATGAGTTATATATGATTTGGCAAACCGGTCTGTACTTGTTCTGCAAAGAATGATTTTTTTATATAAATGAATGGGACTCATAAATGAGAAAGTATGCACTAAGTATATATAAAAATTTCACTTATTGAGCAGAGCTAAGCTGTTACTGAATATTGTGTTTCTGTATTACTTCCAGCGTACCCTGACGAAGAGCACTTGATGCTCGAAATGCATTGGTTTTTTAAATAAACGCTGTTTTTGGAAAAACCCGTTGCTTCTGTCGTGCTTATGCAAGAGGTCCGGATGGGCACAGCATTCGTACTAGAAACTTGAAAATTGCATCAGAAACCTGAGTGTGAAGTGCTATATAGCATGTACTAACGTGGATTAATGGATTTATTCAGAGACTGTTAAAAGAATGGCAAATAATGTTTACATTGAACTTTAATGGAAAGTGTTAAAAGCGACGCCAGAGAGGCTCAGCAACTGTGCGGTGGGTGTGGGCAATCCTTTTGCCCCTTTACCTGCTAAGGGCAGGTCTGCCTGTCACATGGCATAGGTGTGCATGCACACATGTGCAGGCACACCTGAATCGGTATTTTACCATCAAATTGGATTTGATGGTAAAATACTGATTCGTTAAGGCTCCTGGGACTCTGAAGAGTCCCACCTACATCGGAGAATTACCGAATCTGTAAAAATACCGATTCGGTATTTTACAGAATCGGTAAATTTACCGAATCGGTAAATTTACCGATTCTGTAAAATTGTGCCCCTACATACCATTTCAGGTATACCGGTCGGTAACGGCCGAAAATACCGATTTTCGGCCGTTACCAACCGACCTACATCGGGCCCTAAGTGTTTTGAAATTTCAGAGAATAATCTTCATATATGTATTAATGAGAACTACTAGAAACAACATTTCTATTCTATGTTTTGAAATACTTTATTCGTTGATACTTTGAAAATGCGCCATAGTTATATGTGCAAATTTCAATGAAAACTAAATTGTTTTATGAGTTTAAGACATATATAAGAATCTCAAGACTCTAGAATGAAATGTATATTTCCATTATTTTATAATGTTTGTAGGCTGACAATTTAGAGAGTTCCCATGCACATATTAAGACTACTTGCAACCTTTTTTGTTAATTTGGGAACATCTGCCATGAGAAACAGTCCTCTTTTGCACTCACTCATGTGCTTCTGCAAAAGGGCCATTGTTAAAATTATATACACTAGATTGTTCGATGACTTACATGACAGACACCACCTTTTTGCTATATTATGTGTCTTCTTTTTGCTGCATGACAATCACCCTATACGAACTGACCAAAGAACTAACTGGTCCGACCAGATGAGGTGACCCAGGAGGTGTCACCCTGGAACTTGTGGATTATTGTACAATGTGTGATGAAGCAAAAGTTGTTGAATTCTGGAGAGAGAGAGACCCTTTCCTTGTTTTTTAGAGATCTTGCTCTTTTGCAGACTGAGAGACATAATTTGCTTCTTGCGTACTCTATTGCCTGATGCATAAGCTGTGTGCGGAACTCCCCCACTTCTTTCCCTCTTAGGAGAAAACCTTTGAGCTGAGATGGTTCTCCCCCTTTCTGGAACTTTCAAAGAACTTTGGTAATTGATGGTCCAGGAAAGAATTCATTTGATTACTCTGCACTCCTAGTAGAAATAAATGCCTGACATTGATGTATTTACTCTTCTAAAATGGACTGATAAAACTAAACCATCCTCAAATCCTGTTTCTGTCTCTCTATGTCTCATTGTCAATTTTTGATTATACATTCCTGTTGAGTATTGATGAGGTATGGGAATCTGAATAGAGAGATCTCTGGACAGCAAATTGTAATGTTAATATTCTGCATAGCTTTAACTGAGTTATTGGTTTGTATGATTTTAGTCTGACTGAATTCCTTCAGGAGATTTGGTCTAGCTCTGATAATTCTGTACCTGCATAGTATAGTGTTGAGGGTTACATATAAATCGAATTACTACTTTATAGATCAGTTATTCAATTCCTGGTCCTCATTGGAGAACTGGATTAGATCCCCTATATCCAACCTCTCTCGGCAAGATTCAAGATCTATTGGAGGACCAAGTAAATTAAACTTAAAGTGCAGTATTGGGAGACCAGGTGAGGAAAAGTAAATGGGCCTAGTGGGCTATAACAATTCTCTTTACACAAGAGATGGCCAGTGTCAGATGGGGTTAGGTGCATGAAAGACCAGTGCTCACTCATTCACAAGGAGAAACAATAGAATTTGCTTTATTGAGAAGCTGTTGAAGGTGTTGAGGGGGGATGCCGAAGACCTGTGAAAGATCTTGAGCTGTCCAGAATTTCTGCAATAGAGGTATCCTTTCAGCTTACTATTGGGTACTAAGAAGACATTGGTATCAAGGACAATAAACAACTTGTGAAAGATGCCAGGTGGGAGATGTATTGAAGAATTCTTTCATGCATTGAGTTCATGTAACTTGGACAAATCCT
Source organism: Lissotriton vulgaris (assembly GCF_964263255.1). Classification (NCBI taxonomy): domain Eukaryota; kingdom Metazoa; phylum Chordata; class Amphibia; order Caudata; family Salamandridae; genus Lissotriton; species Lissotriton vulgaris. Next base: position 895,575,019 of record NC_141696.1, read on the forward strand.
AAAAAAAAAAGAATGAGACGTGAATGTTGTAATAAAATATGCTGTGGGGAGAGAAAGAGAATAGTCTAAATCTTATGACACAGAGTCTACCTATACCATCAATATCAATGTCAAACTGATAGCACCCCTCTCAATGATCCCGGGCACACCATACATCCTGAAGTCATTGGTTCATTACCCATAGGCAGTAAGGAACATGCTATGCCCTAGTAACTGTAAACTTTTTTCTTAGATGATGTGTGGCCTTTGCCACTAAAAGAAATGTTGCAGTCACAACATGCAAAATAGTTGTCAAATTGCATCTGAATTATCAGTTAGGTGGGGAACCCATTTCAGGAACAAATTGGTGGCGGACTTGTTCACAGCTCTGGACACACATCTGCAATTACATCTCCATAGCGTCCATAGTCTTTTGGGAAGATTGAGAGGCTCAATCAGAGTTTGAAGATGAAAATAGTTCATGCCTAAGATACAGTGGGGGAGATGATATATCTAAAACCCGACACCACAGGGGTATTCCCTTTGAATGTTTGTTTGATCAAGAAATGCCAGACTGGCGAAGGTTTGTTGTAGTTGAAGAGAACTAGCTAAAAGAAAAGGGGATTGTAAAGAAAATGTGTAGGACCTAATGGGCAGGTTGGGAGATGTCCAGATGATGATGACCCTCAAAAAGCATGCTACATGGTGAAGGATGAGCTGCAGAAAAAATCAGGCCTTAGCCGTGAGCCAGATGCAGATTGAAGTGGGGGTACAGGTAAACCTAAATGACAAATTCATTCCGTAACTAAACAGCATTATGACCATATCAGTTGACAGAGAAGACGCCAGTAATATATGAGATGTACATGGCTGAGTTCAAATGGAAAATGACGAATGCACTTTGGGCATGTTAAGGTAGATTCAAGTTAGTAAGCGTACTAATATATAAGAAACAGAGGAAAAATAAGCAGAGGGGAAGGAATATGTAGGGTGGCATAAAAAGTATTTTTGTTTTGTGGCAAAGTGCTGTGCCTTTAACTTTTCTTCTCTTGAAGGCCCATCTGAGACAAAACTGCGGCGTACAATTTCCCACCTCAAAAGGACACAATCCTTCACTTACAGAACTTAACGTAATGGGGCTTTTTGGGCCGATGGTGTAGCTCGTGCCCAATGGGCTAGTTTTGGGCTATATTTTTGGGCTGGTGAGTGGGGGATATTTAACCGTCCATTTTATATGCCATGTCACCATTTTGGGAAGGTGACAAGGCAGCTAGTGGGGCTCTAGGTGGGAGAGTGTTAAAAATGTTTTTTAATTTGTACCTGGTTAGCAGGAGAAGAGTAGGTGCATTCAGGATGGTGAGCAGTGATCCCCGGGTTGAAGAGGCCATGCGTGTGCTGGAAGATGCCGGATGCATGGACCTTGTGGTGTCAGCAGGACAAGGAACGTCACAGCCTGCCCGGCACCCACCCGGCGGTACGCCGGCGCCGTGCTGAGCATGCTTACCGCCACAGAGGAGAAACAAGACTGAACAGGTACATGCAAGGAACCGCTATGGGATAAGAGAGTCCCCAGGCAGTAGGCAGGCAGGGAAAATGGGGCGGTGTGCTCGGTGGGGTCCGGCTCTGCAATTTGAATGCGGAAAGGGCGGTTCGCATTGGGGAAGCAAAGAGATGAGGTCATGGCGGTGAGGAGAGCCACATGGGACACAAAGGAAGAACAAGGGGAGGGGAATTTAAACCTGCAGCGTGGGGCAGAGGCGAAGATTCCTCAGGAAGAGGTGGGGGATGGGATTGTAAGCATATGAGAGGCAGGAGGCGAGAGTACAAAGGACGATGAGACAAAACCCCCTGTAGGGCTGCAGCAGAGGGGGAAGTGGTCAGAAGAGGAGGAAGTCCTGTGGTCCAGTGGGGAAGGGTGGGTTTTGGGTTGGGGCCACCAGCAGAAGGCAGGGAAGGACAGAAAAGGGTGGGGAGGGGGACCCCCCCAAGGGGAATCCACAGCATCACTAGAATTTGGGGGATGGCTGCACAGGGCCCGTGGGGGATTAGGTCTTGGTGGTCAGAAGAAGGAAGGGGGAAGCAGGAGATGCGGCCGGAGGCCAGGGAGGTGCCAGCAGTACGATAGGGGAAGGGGTAGGGACAGAAGGAAAGGAAATTGGTCGGTCCAACATCAGCCATGCGTGGCCGCAATATTGGAATGGAGTGACAGGGAGGATCTGGATAGGGAGGAGGGAGGCTGGGACAGGGGGCATTATGACCCCAGTCAAGGTATATATGCACCGGTGGACAGCGCAAGGCAGGGGCCAGCCTGGAGGAGAGGGCACTTAGCAGGGGTAGGAATGAAAGGGGTGGTACAGCTTAGGTGAGGGGGGTGAAGGAGACAGAGGGGGTGCAGAGGGCAACCCCGGGGAAAGGGAGGGTAGTGGGGGTTATTGGCAGTGCTGCCTGAAACTAATACAAGCAGGGACACTAACCCGGGTATGCCAGACCTTACTTTTTCTTTGCAGGAGCAGCAACAGTGGGATACAGCAGTCTCAGGTGAGTCGCATGCGGCTCGGCAATACCTAGGCGAAGGCATGGCATGGTCTAGGGCAGCCAGCCGGAGTATGTTGAGGGACAGTATGAACACTGCCTCATGAAGGTCAGAGATGGCTTCGGCAGTGCAACAACCCAGTTGGGTCAATGTGGCATCTGGGGAAGTGGTGAGATGGTCAAAGCAGGAACATGAAGCTGGGGCTGATGGGCATCAAGAGGCCCAGCAACGCCCAGTTATTGCTTTCCAGGAGCTCATTCATATTAGGCGACGGAGTGCGGAGGCAAATATTGGAGACCAGATGGGTCAGAGGGAGGGGGAGTCACACAATTGGACTATGACGAGGATAGCTTAGAGCAGGGTGAGATCCTGGAAGTAGGGAGGCACAGTAAGAATGGGGGGGTCCCAGTAATGATGTGCCTGGTATGTTACAGATTCCAGAAACAGGAGATGGTTACCAGGCCCAGGTCAACTCTATTTGACCCTCTGCATGACTTTTTAGGTGGTTTGATCCAGTGCGGTCACCGACCTTAAAGCCAGGTAAGGCCAAGGGAGCATATGGTCAGCATGTTTTTCCCAAGCGCAAGTTGTCCATAGGGACTGATGCAGACTGGGAGGAGGCCGATGGGGAGGTCCGTCCCTGCAAAGGGCGGTCCATGAGGGATACTGGGTTAGGCACGGAGGAGCAGAAGACCAAAGGGGAACGGCAAAAGCAGGGGCGACAGGGAAGCAATATGACGAATTACAGGGAATGGTAACAGACACGAATGAGGCAAGAGCGAGAGGGAAATATAATAGTAAAGGGCAGGCAGAAGGGGCTATAGAAAGTCACAAGGATAAGCTGCAGAAACTGCCCAACATGGGTGTGATGAGGCCATTGGGAGCACACCTCATGTTGGCCACAAGGAAAAAATATGGAAGGTAGAATATGTAGAGAAGCTGGAACTACTACATAGGGAATTGAGGTCCAAAGAAGGATTGAAAAATGAAGAGCGGAGTTGTCAAAGAGGCCTATGGTGCCCACGACAATAGAAAAATAGACAGCAGTGTTCCTGATATTTGCAAACATGTATTGTGAAAAGTACCCAGAGAGGTGTATGTCCTTGTTTAAGTACATGGATCTGATTAGGAGGTCACCAGTGACTTACAGGGGATATGCATGAATACACTATGCTGTGGAGTTCAGAGCCAGGCTGCCATGGGACCCGGAGGTAAAGTGGGGTGAGATTGATACGGATCTGTACAAACAAACAATGGGGTAAGTTAAGTTTGGGAAGCTTTCGTTAGTCTACCGCCTCTTTCAGAATCATCCCACCTGGGGGGGTGAGGTACACACCAAAGACTCAGGGCGTATACAAGGGACATCGGGTACTTTAATAAGAGAGCCTGCATGAGGGATTATTGCAAATTTTGGCACAAGTGCCCAAATTGCGCAAAACGTTACCCGGTGGTGCAATGTTTTGAGGCTGGATACAAAGGTCAAGGACACCAAGGGGGCCAAGGCTTCCAGAAATATAGTGCATACAATGGGAAGCAAGGGCAACAGGTTGCAGGGGAAGGGGAGGGAAGGGAGCCAGGGTAACATGGGAAAAATCTTGTACACCCATTAGAAAAAAGTGCCTGGATGCCTGGCTGCACTATCCACACAATCGAGGATGCATTGCGTCTCAGTTTCAAAGAAGGGTTCAGGCTGGGATATGAAGGGCCCCGGTCCATCAGATGGGAAGAAAATCTGAGGTCAGTGGCTTCACATAAAGCGGTTGTGCGGGACAAATTGCTCAAAGAGGTTGATGAGGAGTGCTGGAGGGCCCGTTCACAGTGCCCGATTAGGGACTTGATATTCTCTCCTATTCGGGTGGTGCAAAAAAAATACAGGCCAATATAGGTTGTAACAGCACCTGTTGTGGCCCCAAGACATTTCAGTAAATGATTTAATATCAGAGGAACTAACATCTGTTTTCTATTCATCAATGGATGTAGCCAAGGTACTGGTGGAAAGGATGGGCAGAGGTGCGGAGCTGGCAAAATGCAACATGAAGTTGGCATTGCGGCTACTGCCGGTAAATACTGATGATATTCAGCTTTTAGGAATCCAGTTTGGAGGAAATATTTTGAGGATAAGGCTTTGACCATGGGATGTACTACATTGTGCGTCTTGTTTAAGCGCTTTAGTTCCTTCTTACAAAGGGTCTTCTCCTGGGAAACTAGTAAAGAGACAGTGACACACTACCGTGATGACTTCTTCCCAGTGGGTCAGCCCAGTTAGGCGGACTGTCAGCAACAGCTGAGAAGGTTCTAGGAGCTCATGGGGGTACTTGAGGTGCCCCTGCACCAGAGAAGATACAAGGTCCAAACATGGTGTTGTCATTTCTAGTTACTGAGTTTGATTCGGTGGCTATGGAAGCACGCCTACCAACAGATCAGGTCAGGTCAGGAAGAAAGTTTTGTAGGAAATTGAGCAGGTGATTAGAGGGGCTTACGCTGCCGCATCACCACATGTGTTTGTCCACAGGGACAAAAGAAGATTTATGGCTGTGGCGCAGTTTCTTGAAAGAATTCAATGGGATCCCCATGACGGCACCTAAAGATTGGGTATGGGATGTATAAATATATTAATCTACTGCAGCGGCTAGTGTTTTCTTGCTGTATTGGCAGAGCAGGTGGTGTGCTGAGGAGTGGCCAAGACATTGAAAGGATGGGAGCAGGACTAGCGCCTTTCTGAAGCTGTTTCGCCTAGTGGTAGCTATCACTGTTTGGGGACAGAGCTTAGCAAATAAGAAGGTGACTTTCAGAGTAGGCAATATGGCTGTAATACATGTAGTCAACAAACAGTCAGCGAGGGATGAACAAGTGCTTACGTTTCTGAGAGTTTTCATCCTCATTTGATTGTAGCATGATATTCTTCTTCAAGCCAGACACGTGCCAGGGGTGGACAATGACATTGCGGAAGCTTTGTCTTATTCACAGTGGGAGAGGTTCCATGTGCTGACCATGGAAGCAGATATTTACAAGATGTCGGTGCCTGCAGGGATGTGGTCTGTAGGAGACAAAGGATGCTGCAATTTGTGGTAGGGTCTTTTGCCGTTTTGACTAGGTGTGCATATAGTCAGGCATGGCAGGAGTTTTTAGTGGGAAGGGCAAATAAAAGGGCAGAAACTTGGGCAAGAGAAGAGCATGTCATCCAGTTTATATGTCTTTGATTGACGCATGTCTGTCTAGGGTCACCATTTCTGCCAAGCTGGCAGGGATTGCATTTATGGGCAAGCTTTGGTGGGGTTATGCCCCTTCCAGAGGATGATTGGGTAGATTCATTCTCGGGGGCTGGGCCAGAGAACTGGGGCCCAGGGTCAGGAGGCCAATATTGAAGCAACTTTTAGTAAGGCTCTTAACGATTCTACCTAGGATCTGCAATAGGGAAGAGGAGACATTGTTATTTTCTGTATTAATGTTGTGGATGTATTTTGGAGCATTCAGACTGTCGGAGTTGTTGGGGAGGAAAAGGGTTGCAGGGCTTTGTTGGAAGAAGGTAGAATTTCGGGGGAGGAAAAGAGGTTCAGTAACGATAATGTTCAAGCGCTCTAAGACGGACCAAAGGGGAATGGGGAAAGTAGTGGTAATGGGGGCCAGTGGGGTGTCATTGGTATGCCCAGTATGTTTGGGGTGTGCTTGGAAGGGTTTTACCATCGGGGGGCCTGGGGCAGTGTTTCACAGGGTGATGGCTGCGCAACTATTGTGGGTGATGCGGAGAGCTCTGCTTCACTTGGGTGAGGTTCCAGGGGATTTCCGCCCACACTCATTCTTGATCAGGGTAGCCACTGATGCAGCAAAGTGAGGCTGGGGCAGGGACAGAATCATGCGTTTAGGGCATTGGGCTTTGGATTGTTATCAAAGATATGTAAAATGCGGGGATCGGAGTGAGTGTAACATGTAGTTTTCCATGCTCACGCGTATGTCTTTTCAGGTGCAGAAGCTGGGCCAGAGTCGGCGGTGCTGTCCATTTGGATAGTCAGCCATTCCTTTGTAAAATAGGTGGAACATGTACTGCAGAAGGGGTAAAGTGTGAATTTCGGGTTGGATTCTTCGTTAGATAACATATGTTAGCATGGGAAAGGTGGAATGAGATGGCACAAACTCATGCCTTACTTAAATAAATTGATGCAACTACATATTTTCCCTGACATGTTAATTGTATATCAGGGAGAGGTTGATCTAGTAGTATGTAAAGAATTGGCCTTATTGAAGCAGATGGAGGGACTTGTTGGAGATCAGGCAGCAATGGTTGGGATGCTTCATCATCTGGACGGAATTTATTCCATGAAGACAGTGGAGGGGAACCAAAAGACTTGCCGCTATTGATAAGGCAAGGAGAAAGATTAATAGAGACATGAGGATGTTTTGTAGGGAGGTAGGATTTGGCAGGGTAGAGCATCCTAAATTGAAATATGCTGCTGTATATTTTTTCAGAGGGAATGGAGTGAACTTGTCTTGATATGGGATGGAGCTCTACCTGATTCAGATAAAGGTTTTAAATCGTTGCAAAGAAAGGAGCAAGGTGGGGAAAACTTAGGGGTGGGGAAGTAGAATATGTATGTGAATCAATGTATAGCGAAGTGTAGTTTTGTAAGGCAAAGGCCAAGGGTAATGTTTTTGTGAGGTGCACCAGTCTTCAATAAAGTGTCTTTTTCACACATATTAGAGAGTCGTGGTGGTCTGTGCTGCACACTTTTGGCCCAATGGAGCTTTGGGGGGTGGCCGACCACCAGGGAGGCTTGCACCCCCTGGGTTTTTTGGGCAGATTGAGTAGCTTAAGCCCAATGGGTTGGTTGTGGGTTATATATTTGGGCAGGCGTACAGGGGGATATTTAGTCCGCAATTTTATACCACGTGTCACCATTTTGGTAAGGTGACACAGCAGCCGGGCTCTAGGTGGGAGAGTGTTAAACAATTCTCCCTCCCTCCCACCCTGAAGAAGAAGTGTTTGTTTATTATAGGCAGAGTTACGGTATGTGTTATTTTGTTGAGCACAGGTGCACTGGTGGTCATACAATGTACTGGGTTGTTGCTTGAAGCAGAAGTGAAGTGTCCAGTAGCTAGTCTTTTGCATGATAACAGTTTAACTTTATGGGTGGGAACACATTACTCTGGGAATAGGCATTAATGCTATGATAGGATATACTTAGGTAGATGTTTAGAGAAGTACAGAAGAGGCAACAGGGTTAAAGTGCAACAGTTAAGACCAAGTAGTGGTTTTTAAATAGTTGCAAAGAATGGATATGGGTGGGGAAACCTTGGGGATGGGGAGGAGGATATGTAGGTGAATTAATGTATAGCGCAGAGTAATGTATTTGTGAGGTGCACCTGTCTTCAATAAAGCAACAATTGTCGCATATATTAGAGAGTCATGGTGGTCTGTGCTGCACCCTTTGCAATTGAAACACAGCCATTGTGGCATTGCATTTCATTGTTGTTTTATGGGAGGGGGGATGGGTTAGGCATCTCCTCCTGATTAGCTCTGTTCACAGTTTGACGACTACCAGTGATAGAAAGAAGTAGTTGCAAAAACGTTAATAGGGGGCAGGATGATGTAGGTGGTTTGATGTTTACAAAGAAATAGTGTTTCACATCTGTCTTGTTCTTTGACTCTGCTCTGAAAAAGAAGAGATAAAAGATGGAATATTAAGTAGCCATGAAGTTTATGAAAGCATTTAAGCTATTGCTACTTTGCAATAACTCCTTGTATCCGCACAGTAGCCAAGAAAATCCTCATTATTCCACAAAGGGCACGCCATCTCCACATGTCACAAAGAAACATCAAATCTGCATTTTTATACTGAGAGCTGCTTAACATGTCTAAATAAAAAAGAACATTTTCCTCATCAACCCAGTCTCCAAATAGAAGCTACTATGGAGCACAATACATTCCCATCTTTGAGTGTGTTAAAAAGTATAATCAAACAATTAAGAGATAGTTATTCGTTCTCATTATCTTTGCCAGAGATGATCAGTTGGGGGTATGTATGACTCAGTCATTTCTCATTCAAAGACACCCTGTGGTATCTTTTTCAAAACCAGCTTTAATCGTCGATTACAGAAGAACGCGCCCGGCAATTTTTCACGCCTTAGAAGAAATGCAAAGTTTTTTTTTTTAAATGCCACAGTTTTCATTTCATGGGATGCGGAACTACTTCTGAAATTATATGAAAAGCCCCTTTTCAAATAAGCAGCATAATCTTGCAATCTGAAACGTTCCGTGTTCCCAGACATCATTAACCTCTGGGAGCTGCCTGCTGTGCGATAACGCTACCTGCCACCCTAAACCGAATCCGCCTTTACGTAATTACATTAAAGGATATTTAAAGCAGATAAGACCATGCCATACATTTCAAATGTATACATTAATAGCATTTCCATGTACAAATATTAAATCTAATTCTTTTCCTTTGTTATACGCTTACTTTCAGCATACCTGCCAGAGAACAGTTTTCCCTAAACCGACTTTCAGACTTAGCTTGGTGCCCAATGTCATAATAGTTAAATCTTTTTACTTATCTATAAAAAGCTTAATATTAAATGCTTCTCATTTCTTTGAATACAAAGCAACATCACTGAGCATATTTTTTGAAGAAGGAAAAAAAAAATAGAGCTTTTTCCAGTCTCTTTACTTTCCCTCAGATGTGTTTTGTATGAATCATCTTAACAAACCTTTTCAAATACATCTTGAATGCAATATTTTGATATTTGATATTTAAAGATTGTGGTCACTTAATTTATCAGGTCGACAAGAAATATGAGAAATATGCAAATAGAATAGAAATGCCAGAATGCTCTTAGATATCAGCTTTAATCTATATTTGTATATAAAAGGACTGTGTCGAGCAAAAATATTTTTTTTTATGTAAGAAGTGGAAACAATAATTTGGACTGGGCCTATATCAGACTGAGGTGGTTTTCCTTAAATGATAGCATCTTCACAATTTGTTCCAGAATTCTGTTTTCATCCTTTATTTTTGGTCTTATTTTGAAAATCCACGTTTTGCACTAGTACGGAAGACAAAGATAACTCAGAGTCAAAGTAGAAGGAAGATTGCGATCCTGGCATGCATGATCTGGGGCAAGGATCATGATCAGTGCAGAGTCGAGTGCCATCTTTTTTTTTTGCATCAGAGGCGTCTAAAATTCCTACATATAACTTGGAGTTTTTCCAGTTTTAATGCACAAACAATAGATATAATTATTAAGAAAAGTAAAGCAGAGATTGCCTTCTTTGTTTCAGGTTTGTTCTGTCTAAAGCTCATGCATTAACTTAGAAAAAGACTGAGTTATTACCTACCGGTGGTCGCCAGTAGGTAGTTAGAGTTAGGAACTAGTTTCCATAGGAAGAACGTTCTTTGCTTTGCCAAGAACTTTGCCGTTGTTTGTCGAATCTTCGTGAAATTTCAAAAATATTTTGCCATTCACTTCAGCTGCTGTGTTGAAAAGTTTCAGAGTGATCTGTCAAGTGGGGGCTGAATAAAAAAGAGGTTCCAAAATGCTTTTTCTCCATTTTAATTTCCATAGAAAACTTTAGGCTCGGCTACAGCCTGAACAGCTGAACGGAATTACGCCAAATTTGTCAGAAAGGTAGCTGTTGGTCCAGAAAGAGTCCTTTTTGTTAAATGGTGTAAATCTGTTCAGTAGTTGCGGAGATATTTAAAGAAATGTTCAGTTGTATATCTGGAAACGTGGTGAACCTGTGACCCTTTCCGATCTCGTGTTGAGATTTGAGTGGCTGCCAAAACTTCAAACAAGGAAGTGTTGAGAGCCATCTTGTGACTCGACTGAACCAAGTCACAGAAAAAACTTTTTAGAAAATGAAAAGGGGGTAGGTTAGAAACACCCTAACCCTTAAGCATCTTGGGGGTGGGGGGGCAGGGTCAAAAAAAGCATTTTGTAGAAAAAAATGAGTAGGAGTTGCGCTGGAACCGCGACTCCCTGCAAAATGTTAAAAATAAACAATGAAGCACGGGGTCCCGCGCTTTGTTCAATATAGGCCCCCCGAGTGGGCTAGGTCCCGAGACAGTTTTTATAGAAATGCCGGGGGCCATGTGGCACCCTGCACCCCGGGGACCGCCATTTCCCCAGGGCTATTTTTTTAATAAGTGCAGGGGAGGCCCATGTGGCCTTCCCCAAATCCCCGGGGGTAGCCACCTCCCCAGGGCTAATGTAATGGGGCGACCTGTGGACCCTCCCTGCCCCGGAGACCACCATCTACCCGGGCCTTTTTATTTTTGATATGGGGGGCCTCACAGACTCCACAGGCCCCAGGGACCACCACTTCCCTGGGCCAACTGTGTTTTTTAACAAATGGGAGGGGGGCTGTGTGGCCTCGGGGACTGCCACAACCTTGGGGCAGGCTCCTGCAATGCCCCAGGGTGCACAACCCTAGGACATTGCTGTTTGAGCCGAGGCATAGCAAACAGTGCCTGACTTTGAGCAAGCGAGAGCATTTTGCTCTTGATTGCTCAAATCGGAGCACACTTAGGGAGCTGCATCTTATAAGCTCCCTATGTGTAAAAGAAAAGCCTGCTCCAGCAGGAGGCAGAGAGCCGTCAGGGACCATGGCAGCCCTGAGGCTTCCCCCCACAGTTTCCAATGTTTAAAAGGTGGGTGCCCTTGGTGGGACCAGAGTACCCACAATATAGCAGGCCCTGGGGATGGGATCCATTGGGCACAAATTGGCCCAGGAGGGGACAGCGCAGCCCCCTCCCTACCTTTTAAAAAAATAAAAAGAAAGGGAGCAGGCCCGAGGTCACCAGAGCCAAAATTCATCATGGGAAGGGGGTTCAAGTGGCCCCCTTTCCTTTATGGTTAGAAAAAAAAAGAAATTCCAGGCCCCAGAAGATGGGGTCCCAGGGCCGGAATCAGCCTGAGGAGGGGGGCCACCTGGTCCCGCTCCCCATTCTTAAAATGCCTGGCCTCAGGGTTGAGGAATTGCGCAGCCCCCCTTCCCTTAGAAAAGAATGGATTTTTTTTAAAGCCCCGCAACTCACTGGAGGCCCCAACCCCTTTAGCTACTACTCTGCAAACATGCCTCCTGGTGCACTGTTGGTTGGGGGATGAAGTCCGCTTGGCTTCTGAGGGTCCTTAGGGGCCAACAAGACTGCCTGTTACCTCCAGTAAGCCCAACACAGCAGGATTGCTGAGAGGAGGTCAGAGGCCACGCCCCCTTTCTCCACCACTCAAACGCACCAAACTAAATACTCCAACTAATTGAGTGTGCAGAACATTCCATTTGCTAATTTTCCCAGAGTGGGGGATAGAGTGATACCTAATTTAGATCGCAGGTTAGGATTGATCCTAGCAGCACATTAGGGTCTAGCATCTGCTCATGTAGGGGTGGCAGTTACAATTTCATTAGTACAGCAACATTATTGGTGGCATGGTCTATATTAGCAAACCAAGGGCTTTGTCCTTAAATGTGACATCTGTCAGCAGAGGAAAGTTTCTGCCATAGCTCGCCCACCGCAGACACCTTTGTTGTTCTCAGAAAAGACTCTGGCTTGTGTTTATTTGGACCACTGTGCACTCTTACACTCAGATACGTTCTACAAGTACATCAGGGTAGCAGTGGATTGCTGCTCTTGATTCCTATGGGTATGGTCACAGCGATCGGCTGACGCTCAAACTGTTATAAAAGACTTGCAAGTCTTCATGGGACATATGCAGTAGCCACATTCCATTCAGACCGGGGTCCAGCTTTTGCTTCCAAGTCTTACAGAGACACCATTGGAAAATAGGGTGTGACAATGCAGTACTCCTACCACTATCATTCTGACGGAAACACAGTAGTGGAGCAGAAGGGTCGAGACTTAAGGCAGTCTTTAACAGCTAGGGTATTGGGTTTAGGTCGAAGTGGGTTACACCACCTGTCTTGGGTCGAGAGAGTTCTAAAAATCTCCCAAGAAGATCCTTTGGGGGTCGGATTTCCTAGGAGATCCTGTGCAGGGTTCAGATGTGGGTTCCAGACCTTGACAGTCCCGGTACAGTGGAGGAGGAAACACCTTTTGATATCAGTGAACAATTGGATGCTTTACAGGAACTGAACGACTTCTGTGATGCTCAGAGCAATGTCCAACAGTAATGTTCCACCACTGGAGAAGTAAAGGAAGCACCAGCACCTCCTGATTGGATTCCAAAAATCGATGATCTGGTCCAGAAGTAAACTGTGAACAAGAAGGAATTGAGGCCATCTTACGGAGCACCTGCACCTGTCCTGACTGTTGAATGTACCATAACTGTACTTTTCCTACCCCTTGCTGGCAGCAAACTCAAGAGATTTGTGTCTATTGATCTCATCAACCCTCACCATGTGGCCGGTTCTACATAGTTGGCTAAAAGGGCTCCTGGGTAGATACATGTGTCCTCTTACTACCCTACAGGAGGTCCTGTTAGAAGTTTTGGCAGACAATGAAGCTTCTTCTCCCCGGCTGGGGAGAACTAACACTGACGTATCACTAGTTCCTTTTTCATCAGCAAATGCCATAGAATCATCATGAACGAAAACACAGGTTTCAATTCTGCAAACAATTATGGTGTCAACCGTAATGTAGTGTCATTAGAGTCATCTACCAGTTCTACACAGCTCCATGCGCCTCCCAACTTTGGCAAACAGCCTCCGGCTACTTTATCAACTTTGATGACTTCTCTTCGGATTCGTCAGACCCAGATCCACCTCCACAAAGTGACCAAATGAATTATACATTTGGCTAAAAAATACATACCTTATCCCTCCATGGATATACATTTGGATTACAATTTCTTTACTTTTCCTCTTACTTTGTATTACTTTTCTTCTTCCTTTGGAATGGTTTTGTGAGTCTTTTACTTGCTTTTGAACAGGCACTATCTCCCAGAACGCTCTGCTGTTGAAGTGGTAAACAAGTTTTTGAAACCCATATTCTTCATCATACAAAGTGCGAAGAGACCTTTCCCTGGTGAACATTTCAGCTGTTTCGGTTCTTGTTGGAATTGTGTGGGATAAGGTATTTGGACTGACTAAACGTTACAAATACGTAATGTATTTCATATTTCCTTGAATTATGTTATCACTCCTGGTATTGTCTCTGATGATTGGGACATTAACACAGTGCATGAAATGTTTGCTGATTTGGATCATGACACAGTTTTTAATAGTGAAGACATGTATGATGGTACATCTAAATATGATGAAATGTTCTGTTTTCTCCATTATGGCTACCATTATTTACATGATGCAAGTAATCCACATATAGTATTTAATTACACACAATGGGAAGACTTCCCTACACCACCACAGAGTAGCTCAAAAACATTTTCACAGAAGTTTGCATATTTTTCAAGTCACAATCCAGCTGACCCTGACACCAATAATTATAAAAAAGGGGTTGTGTGATTGAGCACAAGCTCACTAAGAAAATTATTCAAAAAAGTTCAGGTCTGTGTAGTGTGCCATGGAGGTATCACCTTGTAGACCGTCAGGTGTTGAATTGTAGAAGTGTAATAAGCGTCCCCCAAGCTTAGGGATCGTCCCTCTGTGCACAACTTCAAGAAATCGCGAAATTGCGATTTGTCAATATAAATCCAAATGTAATAAAGTTGAAGAATACAATGTTCGATGAAGAAATATTTCAGTTTATTCCATTGTTTTCTGCATATGTTGTAAGTCACATATTACAGCATATATTCATAATCCAAATCCTCTTGACTTCATAATGCTAATGTTCCCAATGCATTTCGTGCATCCAGTGCACTTCATCAGGGGAATCTAATGGGTTTTAAAGAATGTGTATATGAGGACACAAGTATGTATAAACTCGTATAATGAAAATTAAGTAAAGAGATAACGGTGGTTAAATCATTATATATGCCCGGGATGCCCGTCACCCCCTCCCAACACAATCCTCAAGGATGGGAAGACGGACGCAGTTCTGAACTTTTGGAAGGCGGGAGGGAGTCACCTCCCGGCCGTATTTATTAAAATATGAAACAAAATTAAAACATTAAATAAAAGTTTCATAATCATGTACAATTTTCATTTATTACATTTCGATGAAGACATGTTATTTGGCTAACCTTAACAAATCTCTAATACAAAGGTATCCTAGCCGAGTCTAACATCCTGCAAATGCATACTTTCTACATTAAAATTGTACATCCTAGCATTAAGGGCCAACGGCAAGGTCTTAACCGGTGTCAGATCCCTACTACCAAAAACTCTCGCCCTCACGGTGTGAGTGACGGCCGCGCAGAGGACTGTACCCTCATGGCCAACTGTAATTTCCCTTGTCTTGTTGGGGGCCCCTTTTCCGCTCTACGCCATCTTAAAGGTCGTCCGAGCACCCGTGTGAGGTATCTGTAGAAAGGACGGCGTGGACTCCCCCCCCACCCCCACACTCTCTATCACATCCGCCGTCGCGGATATCCGGGCCCCAGGAAATTCGTAGGAGGGGCATATAGCCGCCTCCTCCCCTGGGAGGGGCCTATGGCCGTCTCCCCTTAGGCGACCCATCCTTAGTGGGTGCCACCTCCCAGTGTGAGGGGCCAATGGCCACCTCCCCCGGGCGCTCCCATCCATAGTGGGTGGCGCCCCCCTCTAGGGACCTTGAAATTACTGCTCACCGATCATGACCTTACCGACCGACCAAAAAATAAATACGACATTTGTTCACCAACTAAGGAAGAAAATATCAGCATACTTAATTGTATCAAACTGTTTACTCCTAAAAGAAAAACAGACAGACAAAAGTCACATTGTCAATCTAGACATTCATTCTCCTGCTATACGGAGGGAAAAAGATGTTATCAGAGCAAAACTTTATTGCAAAACGAACATTGCCATAAGGGGCTGGTGGGTGGGTCAAAAATGGCTCCTTGTTCCGTCGAGGGCTCACGAGCAATGAGTGGGTGCAGCCTTCCAAGCACAGGAACAAGAGGACGCTTCTTCGGATTCCCGCTCTCTTTATTCTTCTTCGGGAGGGCGTGTACCCGCCCCAGGTACGCCTACTGGGCGTGGTCATCGGTATAAGTGTCTAGGACAACCCCTCTTGGGCGGGAAAAAGGCGCGCCCCGGCTACGCCGCTTTGGGCATACCAGCCGAGACACGCCCCCCGCCCAAAATGGTTTCCCGGGAGGATCAGGGCACCCGATCATACGTTCGGGGGGACCGAGTGGTCGCCCCTTTCCATATGCCCGGGATGCCCGTCACCCCCTCCCAACACAATCCCCAAGGATGGGAAGACGGACGCAGTTCTGAACTTTTGGAAGGCGGGAGGGAGTCACCCTCCCGGCCGTATTTATTAAAATATGAAACAAAATTAAAACATTAAATAAAAGTTTCATAATCATGTACAATTTTCATTTATTACATTTCGATGAAGACATGTTATTTGGCTAACCTTAACAAATCTCTAATACAAAGGTATCCTAGCCGAGTCTAACATCCTGCAAATGCATACTTTCTAAATTATAATTGTACATCCTAGCATTAAGGGCCAACGGCAAGGTCTTAACCGGTGTCAGATCCCTACTACCAAAAACTCTCACCCTCACGGTGTGAGTGACGGCCGTGCAGAGGACTGTACCCTCATGGCCAACTGTAATTTCCCTTGTCTTGTTGGGGGCCCCTTTTCCGCTCGACGCCATCTTAAAGGTCGTCCGAGCAACCGTGTGAGGTATCTGTAGGAAGGACAGCGTGGACTCCCCCACCACCCCCACACTCTCTATCACATCCGCCGTCGCGGATATCCGGGCCCCGGGAAATTCGTAGGAGGGGCATATAGCCGCCTCCTCCCCTGGGAGGGGCCTATGGCCGTCTCCCCTTAGGCTACTCATCCTTAGTGGGTGCCGCCTCCCAGTGGGAGGGGCCAATGTCCACCTCCCCCCGGGCGCTCCCATCCATAGTGGGTGGCGCCCCCCTCTAGGGACCTTGAAATTACTGCTCACCGATCATGACCTTACCGCCACAGGCCGGATAGTTGACCGGCTATCCGGCCCCCCCAAACTCCTCCTAAAGGTCATGCTTCCTCAAACCCCTTAGCCATGCTATGAAGTCTCCTATGAGTAAAACATTCCCCTCCCGGGACAGGTGAACCCCATCATTCAGATACATGTGATCACCCCAAATACACCCATGAGGAATGCTATGCAACTGCGCCGAGCGAAACAATCTACCAATTTTATTGTTAACCTTTTTCACCAAGTGGTTCAGTGCTGACACTGAAAGGCCCCCCCGCCACACCTTTCTGGGAACCATGTGGGACCAGGCAATCGTGCACCCCGGGATTCTTTTTGCCAACCAGCTAACGGCCGACAACATTTGCTCGAGTAATACTCGTCTCCCCAGAGTCACCAAGTTATTGCCCCCCAGGTGTACTATGACTACAGATGGCGGTGACCTCTGCCGCCCTAAGAGACCCTCAATAAACGATTCGAATTGGTCAACACAGAGCCCGCCCCTTCCATGGAAGGTCACTCTGTACCCGTATTCCCCAGCTGCACGAGTCGCGTCACCTGCTTTGAATACGTCCCCAGCCCGCCTCACGTATGAGTGGCCCACGACCCAAACCACTTTCTCCTCAGACGGTGATCCATGACCGCTGGTCCCCTGGTACTGGGTGGACTGCAAATTCCGCCCCGCATGACATGCTCGCGAAACTGTAAATCAAACAGAAGACAAGAAGCGTGAGTGCATGCAACTTGACTTCACAACATGTGCAATCGCACATACCTTTTAAAACAATTTGAGGACCATCGTCCTAACTGTTTCACTTCTTCTGAACTCCGACCCCTGGCTGTAGCCTCAGTAGCAGCCCCTATCCTAAAGGAGTGGGTCCCGAAATCGCACGGGTCCATGCCCGCCGCAGCGATTGTCAGTGCTAGCACCCTCTGAAACTGAAACCTCGTCAGTGGGGTGGCATCGATGTGCCTCAGCAAACTCCCCCCAATGTATCTGCCCTCAGTACCAAGTATTCCTCAATACACACTATCGGGCACGTGGGGGACCGTTGCACGCGCTGGACAACAACACTGTTTCCCATCGCTCCCTGGTCAGTTTTGGACTTCGCTATCGTGACTATCATCGAATCACCCCTAATTAGGATGTGATCCCTGCACAAGCCACCCTCCACATCTTTCTTATTTCTTGCGACCAGTTCGCTCACCCGCATAGCCCCATGGAACGCTAATGCGAAAGCTGCCCGGAACAGCACCGCCTCGAATTGGGAGGAGCATGTCGTGCCTAGTCTTGCCATGAGCAGGGACAATCTTTCTAGGCCAATCGGGCGCCTTACGTCTTGCCTGCGACCCTCGAGGCGCTGCCAGCCGCGAAGGGCTTTTTTCGCCAAAAAGGAACCTGTTGGGTCTTTGATGCCATGCACCTGCGCCATGAAAGAGATGGCCGCCCTGTGTCTATTTGCCGTAGCCGCTGATCGGCCTTCTCTGTGCAGTGCTACTAGGAACCCAAGGAAGGAATCCTCCTGACCCCAGTTCTGACTCCCTGTCGGACCCAAAAATGCACAATAGGAACGAAACGCTCCTTCGTATGCTTTCCTCGTCCTGGGGGCTAGGCTTGCTGCCACGAGGTCTTGTAATCCGGGGCACCGATTAGCCAGAGTGCTTCAAGAAATGGTGCAGCCACTAGGTCCGCTGTAGGTAGATAAACCCTGAATGCCTGCATATGTGAACGAGAGAGTGCATCAGCCGCATGATTCAGTACACCCGGCACATGTTTCGCCCTGAACTGTACATTCAGTCTCATGCAAAGCAGCACAATTTCCTTCAACAGTCTCAAGATCCATTTGCAGCGTGCTGCCTGTTGGTTAACACATTCGACAACAGTCATATTATCCAACCAAAATACCACTGAGCGGTCTCGGAACTCGTTCGGCCATGCCATTAGAGCAACCCAAATAGGGAATAGCTCCAGGAACCCTATGTTACCTGTGAGTCCGCTGGTGTGCCACCACGTCGGCCATGTTTGCGCCGACCATCGATTACCAAAGATGGCGCCAAATCCCACGCTTCCCGCCGAGTCGGTCCACAAACCCAGCTCGTACGAGGACGCTGGCGGCATGTTCCACACCACTCGACCGTTGAAGTCCGCCAGGAATGCCAACCAAATGCGCATGTCCTGGCGAACCTCTGCAGACAGTCTCGTGCGGTGGTGTCCTTCTTTGAGACCAACCATAGCTTGGGCGATAGAGCGTGAAAAGGGGCGGGCCATTGGTATCACTCTCAAGGCAAAGTTAAGCTGACCCACTGCTTGCTGTAACTGGTGCAGGGTCACCTTCGCCTTACCAAGGCAAACTTCCAAGGAAGCCCTGAATTTAGATACCTTGCCCACAGGCAAACGGAAACATCCCTCCACAGAATCGAGCTCAATTCCCAGAAACTCGAGTGAAGTAGATGGTCCAACAGTCTTACCGGGTGCCAATGGCACTCCAAACTCCCTCATAAGAATGCAAAAGTCGTGTAGCGCCTGCGCATATTTCGTGTCGCCGGCTGCTCCCAAGAACAGAAAGTCGTCTAGGTAATGCATAACATGCCTATGCCCCGTGGCCTCGGTGAATGCCCACTCTAAGAAACAGCTGAATTTTTCGAAATAGGCACAAGAAATGGAGCAACCCATCGGCATGCATTTATCCATGTAATAACGTCCTTGGAACGCAAAACCCAGCAAACGCTGATCCTGTGGGTGTACCAGGAGCAACCGGAACACTGATTCGATATCCGATTTCGCCATCAGCGCTCCGGGGCCCTGGCGATTTAACATGGTGACGGCATCATCGAACGATGCGTACCGCACCGAACAGACTTCTGGGTCAATAGCATCGTTTACTGAGAAGCCCCTTGGAGCAGACAGATTATGGATCAGCCTAAATTCCCCCGGGTCCTTTTTGGGGACCACCCCTAACGGGGAACAGATGAAATTCGCCACTGGCGGGAGCCGAAAAGGCCCAGCCACTCGGCCTAGTCTCACCTCTTTATCGATTTTCCTTTCTACAACACCTGGATTCTGTTGTGCTGAAAGCTGGATTTTGCAAAAAGGTTCCCCGTGAAAATCCCCCACCGGGATGTGGAAGCCATATAAGAATCCCTTCCTCAACACCCCGGCGGAGACATAATCCGGGTATTTGTTTAACCAAGGAGTCATAGCCATGAGATCAACGGGAGTAGGCAATTGTACCCAACAATCCACCTCAGTCCTGCTTGGACCCTCCTTTACCTCCCGCCCGCTATTTTTTGATCTGCATGAACTCTCCGTGTGAGAGGAATTCCCACAACCCGCACACACGTGCTTGAACCTACATGTACCCTGCGGTCTGTTGCAATTGCCTCTGTTGAAGCCCCAACAGACCCCCCGCTTTCCACCATTCCCACCGGATTTCGGCTGGTGATCGTCGCCGGTGCCTGCTCGAAAGGGCACCGCGGGCTTCTGGCGGGAAACCCCCGACCCATTCCCACCTGCCGAGGAAGTTTTTGCCGCCCCAGGCAGGAGCTGTTTATGCCAAGAAATGGAGTCGAGGCAATCCCATGTCAGAGAGGAATCATACTCTTTTGCTTTACGGAACTTCATGTCGTAACCTTTCCATTCACCCCCCTTATATGTTTCATAAAAAATCCATTATACGTGCCTGATAACAAGACAGCTCGTGCAATACCTCGGGCTTACGTTCCCCAATAATTGCAGTAAACATTGCAAAAGCCTTAGCCCAATTTGTTATCGTCTCTTCAACCCTGAACTCTGCCATCTTTGCGCGCCAGACGCTCGGGTGCCACAAATCTTTCTGTGTTTTAGCATACTCCATCTCGCGATGGTCAGTTAACAACAAAAACATATTGACATATTTGTTTGCCCAGATCAACTCTTTTGTGGCCAACGGTATATGTTGAATCACCCTCTCCCGTCTTGAGGGTAATGAGCCCTCCCCTGCCACTGGCAAGGCGAGCTTACCTGGTACGGTCGATATTCCCGCCGTTTTCTGGAGACCTGCTGCCAGTCCTTCTGGTGTCGCCTGTGGGGAGACAAGAGGGAGATTCGCCTTCGCGGCATCTCGCGACTGCCACAACTGCTGGATTAGTAATTTGGCCTCTTCGGCCGTGTCACCTGGCGCCCTAGCACCACCTGCCTTCTTATTGAGCCATGCGGCCAACTGGGTGGCCAATTCAGGAGGCATATCCTCCTCGTTAGCGGGCGTAATCACAACCGGAATCGGTTGACCCGCGTCTGGGGTTGGTACTGGGTCATCAGCGGGTATGGCAGGGCTGACCGGGGGCACCTCAGGGACCGGATCCTCCCCTGCCGCCGCCCTCCTCTTGACCCGTTTCCCTCTACCCTCGGGGACGACTCCCGGCAATGCCGGGCCTATTACCTTCTTCGGGTTACCAGGCTTGTTCATTGCGGCCAGTTGCTTCTTGATGCCCGCCATATCCCGACAAAGCGCTGGGACCTGCCCGATGCTCCGTTCTATTCTCGCCATTCTGTTCACCAACATGCGAAGCACCTGGTCTGTCTCGGAACCCTTTCCTGCCTTCTTGCCAGACATGGTTTCGATTATCTCCTCCGCGTCGATCGACACGGTCCTGGATCCTTCGCTGTACAGTCACTGAAAGAGAAACACAAGAATTACAAGTTCTCAAAAATGGCTCCTTGTTCCGTCGAGGGCTCACGAGCAACGAGTGGGTGCAGCCTTCCAAGCACAGGAACAAGAGGACGCTTCTTCGGATTCCCGCTCTCTTTATTCTTCTTCGGGAGGGCGTGTACCCGCCCCAGGTACGCCTACTGGGCGTGGTCATCGGTGTAAGTGTCTAGGACAACCCCTCTTGAGTGGGAAAAAGGCGCGCCCATGCTACGCCGCTTTGGGCATACCAGCCGAGACACGCCCCCTGCCCAAAATGGTTTCCCGGGAGGATCAGGGCACCCGATCATACGTTCGGGGGGACCGAGTGGTCGCCCCTTTCCATTCGCCCTTGTTAGTTGTGAGTGATGGTGCCGCGAAAAGGCGATTCGTGAAATTGACAGGCTGTATAGTGAAAAAAATGGTGATAAATAATAAGTAATACAACAGTATAGAGAAGGATTAAGTGTTAAACGTTTCATAAAGAATTCCACGGACCCTCGAAAAAAGTGATTTAGCAAAAAGTGACCGGTGTAAGACTTAAAAAGTTAGAGAAAAAAACTGATAAAAACGTCATGATCGGTATAAACTATAGAGCAAATAAGGGTTTATTTTGGAAAATGCCCTTGAAATCTGGTTCATTCATCAAGATTTGCCAATGCTTAAGGATTGATTGTTTAAATTGGTAACTGTTTGTGGAATATTTAGAGACTACTACCACTCTCGAGTCTTTAGATTTAATTGTAGGTTGCAATAATTCCATTCTTGTTTTTGAGGCACATTTCATTTTTGCTTCATCTAAGATCTTAGGAGGATATCCTCATTCTTGAAAACAGTGTAACATGTTGTCTATTTGAATCTGTGATTCACTGTTTTCTGAAACAATCCTTTTAACTGTACAGTTATGAGAGCGGTACGTGATTCTTAAGTGGTAGTTGATGGAAACTTCTGTAATGAAGTAGGTTGTTGCGGTCTGTAGGTTTTTGAATAAAGTAGTTTCAATCTTGTTCTCCTTAATATTCAGCAGTACATCTAGATAGGTTATGGATTTCTCATCTACTTGGTAAGTGAATTGTATGCGATCATTGATCGTATTTAGATGATCAAGAGCTTGGATCCTGATAGATTTTGAACCCAACCATAACACGAAAATGTCATCAATGTAACATAAGAAAAGGTGTGCGTGTTTTTTCCAATGATCAAGATTCAAAATATTTTGAGTCTCAAATGTATTAAGAAAAATATTTGCATAGCAAGGAGCTGTGGAATTGCCCTTTGATGTACCTGTGAGCTGTAAGTAGTATTCATCTTTCCACTTGAAATAACCCCGATATAGATTGAAAATTAAAAGTTCCATGAGAAAAATTTGAAAATTCTGGTCAAGTTGAGAACACAGTAAGGTTTCTTCAATAGCTTCTATCCCCAGGTTGTGTGGAATCGAGGTATAGAGCGATTTCACATCTACGGTACATAGCCATACTTCTTCATTGTCAGGCAAGGTCACTTGTTCAATTTTTGTCAGAAAATCTGTGGTATCTTTGACATAAGTTTGGGCTTCAGTCACAAAATTCTGTAAGTGTGCATCTAGAAATTGACCTATTGGTTCTTGGATGCGCCCTCTTGTGTTGACAATAGGACGAAAAGTTGGTTGTTTATAATCCTTGTGGATTTTAGGTAGTATGTAGATTATTGGAGTTTTAGGTTATTCTTCAATCAAAAACTTTTTTGTTTTATCAGAAATGAATCCTTCATCTACTGCTTTGGTTAAAATCTGTAATAGTTGTTCTTGAAACTCCTTGGTAGGATTGTATCCAAGGGGATATATGTATCTTTGTCGTTCGCGTGAGCGCTGACTTGAGATGTATAAAAACTTGAATCCATGAGTACAAGAGCTCCTCCTTTGTCCGCCCTTTGACAAAAGATGTTAGGATTTTGTGAAATTCTTTTCAAGATGTTAAGTTCTTTTTTAGATAAATTCTGAAATTTAGGTTTTTTTCAATTCAGTGTGTTGATGTCGTTGCTTACCAAAGTTTCAAAAGAATCTAAAGTCTTATGGCTTATTGGCGCTTAAAAAATTGTTCTTTATTCTTAGATGTTTCAGTTGTTGATCTGATTCTTGACTTTGATCCGGCCGTATAATGTTATCAAAAAAGTGGCATAGTCTTAAGTTTCTCATTAATTTGAACAGGCTGACATCCAATCCCAATTTGTTAGTGTTATAGGTTGGTACAAAAGCGGTACCCTTTTGTAAAGTTTGAATCTCCATTTTGTTGAGTTCATAAGATGAAATATTGATTACCAAATGCCTATTAATCAGGTTCTCTTCCCTCTGTTGCGTTTGCCTGTCTGTGTCAGGGTTTTTTGATTTGTAGCTATTGAGTTTCCTTCTTTTGCCCCTCCTGGGTCTCCGTTGTCTTTTTGGCCCTCCTCTAAAAAAGCAATGCTCTTAGTTGGTTGTGCAGATGTTGATACCACTGTACCTTTTTGTCTAGTGGTTCTAGTTTCTCCTTCAGAGGAGGATGTTTCTGTTTCAGTGTTGGGGGTATACAGTTTGTTCTAACGTCTTTTCGCATATACTTCAGACCATGAATAAACTGCCTCCAGGCAGTCCAGGCATTGTATAGAACTCCTAGGGCCAGAATTATGATAAATGGCAAACTTACGGACGCAATAGAAATTTCACGTGGGACCAGACAGGGATGTCCATGCTCCCCTCTGCTCTTTGCCCCCTTTAGTAATCCGCTCATCTGCAAAATAGAGGCAAATGCAGAAATACCAGCAGACATCAGACATGGAATAAGTACGAAAATCATGGCTTATGCTGATGATTTAGCTATTTTGACCCCAGATCCCTAGAAATCCATAAAGGCCTTAGAAAAGTAAGCCCAGTCATTTGGGAAAATATCTGGATATGCCCTAAACAAAACTAAGACACAGATAATTTTGAATGAAAACATAGTCTGGGTAGACAGGCGGGTTGTCCCCCAGGCTAAGTATTTAGGAGTAAACATTATGGCTAACTGAGAGCAGATTGTAGAGAAAAATTTGATCCCACTGTCTGTGGACATGAAGAAAGCACTAAAAAAAACTGATAACCTGCATTTAACTATAATTGGTCACTGTAACGTAATAAAAATGACCTACTTCCCGAAACTATTATATTACTTTCGAACGATCCCCCTGGAATTTAATAACTCAATCCTGCATCTTTTTGAACAAATTTTCTGCAAACTCATATAGGCTTATTCATATACAAAGAGGTCCTATATACTGCTATCTTTACCCAAAGAGAGAGGAGGCTGGGCGCTGCCAAACCTGAAATTGTATTACTGGGCAACCGTCTTGCAGTACAGCTCATGTTTGTTGCATGAGACTAGGGGTACGATCTATTCAGGATTACCCTCCCCATATACAGCCTTACTGGGGGAGGATAGCAAGGGATGTTTATGGAGACAACTCGAGTTTGGGTATTACAAACGTGTTCGGTTTAAGACTCTTGGGAATGCATTCCGGGTCTTTACTAGCTTCCGAAAATTATTCGGCCTGGGCAGACTAAACTACTACACCCCAATAAATAATAACTCAATGCTCCCACTAATATTTGGCAACACATATCTCCAGAGATGGTATAGTTCAGGAGTCACGAGATTGGGGGATCTGATAACAACCGAGGGGCTACGGACTTTTGCGGATCTCAGCTCACAGTTCTCGATTGAGGGGAATCAGATCTTCCACTATCATGCTATGAGGGGCTTTTTAACAGCAAGACAGGGGGCCTTGCTGACTTTGTTAAAGTTGATATTATTGATAGAATACTGGACGGGATGACACCTCGAATTGGAACGATATATACCGATATGAACACTAAATTGCTGGACGACCTGGGGAAAATTGATGCAAAGTGGCAGACCAAACTCAACACTAACCAGAACCTCTTTTACAAAGCCCTGAAGTTATCACATAAATATCTATTATCAACCAAACTGTAGGCCCAATTTTATAAAACAGGATTTTTCTATATATAATACCCAACAAAATCGCAAAGTGGGGATCTGGTAGTGGAACTCCATGTCCCAGATGTCATGTATTCTCAGCTGACCAGGTCCACATGTTCGCCAGCTGCCCAGATCTTAGACCACTTTCAGAACAAATACAGCATTTTATCGGGGTGGTTGTGGGACAGGGCATACAACTGACACCTACAATCATCACACTTGGGCTGGATGACATGAACAGATCGGGGGTCCCTTCATCTTTGTAGCTATGACCATCTATAGGATCTGCATTGCGGCCAACTGGAAGAGTCAGGATCCCCCGTCATGTTCACAATGATAAGCTAGGTTGCTAGCAACCTGCAAGCTTGAGACAGCTATTTATGGGAAAAAAGGCAAGCAAGCCAGAAAAACTGGGTTGTTGGTTTGGGAACAACTATCTAAATGGATAGAGGGGGCAATGGACGAAACCACTAGCGGATAAATTAGCATAATTGACTGGTAGAAAATGGTACCTGTGCTAAAGACTCATTATTCCTTTCCTGAAATTTGCGGAATGCTAAACTGGGTTGTTTTTTTTCACTTTTTTTTTTCTCTCTCCTTTGCTGTATGCTCTCATTTTTGCTTTAAATACGATGTAGTTAAACGATGTGTGGGTGGGGGTTGGGGGGGGGGGAATGCCAGAAAAAAAGTGTTGGTAACTTTGTAATGGCTGACTTTTCTTTGTAACGAAATAAAAAAAAAGATATAAAGTGATGTTTTGGTTCGATTCACAGTACAAATGTGATTTTACTTTCAATTGGACCTTAAAAAAGGGGGAAGAAAAGTGGAGCATTCAAAGCATGGACTTTTTTATATTTCATCCATATTTTCACATATGTTTCTGGCCACTATTCCTCTGTCCACTTGTAGCCATATTTTGCCTTTTTTCGGTGTGTTCTGGAGGGGGAAGTTGGTTTACAAAAGGTGAGTGTCAACCTTACTTTTGTGAAAATAGTAGAAAACGAAGTTAAAATATCTAGTCCAAAGCACCTTCATCCAGACTAGTGAAAAACTATTCCAAACACTCCCTAAACAGCTGACAATAAAACATGACCTTGTCCCAACTAATTCTACGGCCTCGATCTTTGAAAGAAACCCACCCGCACTAAGTATGATTAATGGGTGCAGAATTAGTTTCCCAGGAAAAAGTGCCACAAAGAGCATTATGGTTGCTTCTGGAATCCCAGACCACCCCAAAGTTCAGAAGTAAGGATGAGAGACTAGAGGAGACAGCAATAAAATCAATAACAGAGTGACAGCCACTCCCAGAAATGGTAGGCACACTAGGAGTAGGATGTTTATTTGCTTTCACAGACTCTACCAAAACCAGGTTAAACTCACTTAAAATAGCATTTAAGGACTCCCTGAGAGGACTATCTAAAGTGCTGAGTGGCTGACAGTAAAGTGGACCAAGTGCACACGTCAAGCTTAGAGCAGAAATCCCACAAGTTGATAGGCCACCTTTGACAGAACGAAGATATTCATCCAGGAAGCATCTCACCTGCAAGCCATTGGCATTTTGAGATAGGATTGGATTGGCATTGTAAAAGTTAACAAGTAAAATATTACCAAAATTCTGAAAGGAAAGACAGAGAGCGAATACATTTGAAGAACCAGGAAATACTTGCTTGGAGTAACAGTTTAGGCTCCACGTAATCAACAATAATAATTGACCAACAACAGGAGACATATTTTCCAAAAAGCTCAAAACATAATGCAAAATGGCGGTCAGACCACCATGTAAAGGCAGAGGGAAAGAGCCATCCTAATCCCTACAGGCGCCACCACCATTGTAGGGGTTATGCTCCGACTGCCGCCCATTGGGCTCCTTGAGCCTGTCGGAGGCTGCAGTCTTTCCCCAAGCCCAAATCGCTCTGACCTCGGGCATTGTAATCTTGTGGTCCGTCCGATACGCTGGATGTCAGATGTTCACAACCAACGGCCTGTCAGTGGCTGATTGCCCGACATCCTAATCAGGCCCTAAATGTGGACATAACTCACACAAAAACAACACTATAGTTAACCTCTAGGTCTCCCCCACCATAGCCCTATCCTCAAAACCTTAAAAAAAACGTTAAAAAATACTTACATGTTCCGACGATGACCAGCCCCTTACCACAACTTTGGTTCCAGAAAAAAGACTAAAAGTGACACTTGTAGATTATAATATAGAGGGTAACCATAAAAAATAATGGCCAATAAATGAGACTAAAAAGACTATCTCCCCATAAAAATGAATGTAAAAAATTATTTAACATGGAAAAAGTAAAACATTGATATACATATGTAAACAAATTGAAAATGATAAATTACAAAATAGTATAAAATATATTCAATTATTTAATATATACTAAAACAACTTAAACTTGTTAAAAAAGATGTTGAAAATATGTATATAAAGCAATGTAGGAAACGTTTTTAAAAAATCTGAACCAATGGAAAAAAAGTAGAAGGTGAATAACATGCAATACAGTTTAAGTATAATTTCTATTTTTTTGTGTAATAACAAATTTATTAAACATGTTTTATTTATTTATCTAGCTATACCTGTGCGTTTTATTTTGAAATATATATGTATAAAAAATGTAAATAAACATTTTTTGAAAACAAAAATAAATTTAGAAAAATATGTTACTTGTCTTTATTATATAATATATGTTATTTATAAAATTATTTGTTACAGACAACTTATTATGTTTTTATTATATTTTTAAACACCAACGGTATCAATTATATAACAAACTATTTCTACTAAATACAAAAACAATTTAAAGAAAGTATTTCACCCTAAAATTATAAAATGTAATAATCACCCCCCAACATAAACCATTTTAAAGAAAGTATTTGAAGCTAATTGAAGACATTCACTATTCCCACTCCAATCTATTCAAATTTGGGGAAGGTGTTGGACACTAAAGAGGTGACAATTATTGTTCCGACTCCAATCTGTACTAATTTGAGGAAGGTGTTGCAAACTAAAGGGGTGAAAATCAATATTCCCACTCCAACCTAAATCAATTTGGGGAAAGTGTTGGCCTTTAAAAGGTTAACATTTACTACTACAATTCCAATCTATAACAATTTGGGGAAAGTGTTAGACACTAAAGGGGTGGTATTTACTATTCCCACTCAAGTCTATACCAATTTGAGGAAGGTGTTGGACATTATAGGGGTCACATTTACAATACCCTCTCCAGTCCATACCAATTTGAGAAAGATGTTTGGCATTAAAAGGGTATCATTTACTATTTCACCTCCAATCAATAACAATTTGAAGAACGTTTTGGGCACTAAAAGGGTGCCTTTTATTATTATGCTGAAACCCCAAAACGCGTCCTAGGATGCTTGTTTCCAGTCCAGGAAGGACCTGGCCTGGCAGTTCGGGTTGAACTGTTCCCATTGGGTGCAGGGTCAAGACTGATTTGCATATGGCTGGGTCCAAATTAGAAGGCATGGTGAGCAAAAAAACAATGGATTTAGGCCCAGAACTCAGTACTGGAGTGAATGTATAACATTGTTCTGCATTCTGTCCATCGATTGTTCTTTTTGCATTTATTATTCCCACTGCAGTCTATACCAATTTGAGGAAGGTGTTTGACATTAAAGGGGTAACATTTACTATTCCCATTCCATTCGATATTAGTTAGGGGAAAGGGTTAGACACTAAGGGCCAGATGTATCAAACAGTTTTACCTCTTCTATGTCTATGGGAAAATGTGCTCATACATCTGGCCCTAAAAGGTTACCATTTACTATTCAAACTCCAATCATAAACAATTTAGTTGACGTGTTGGTCACTAAGGGAGTGACATTTACTATTTCCACTGCAATCTATAGAAATTTGAGGAAGATGTTGGACACTAAGGGGCAGATTTATGAGTTCTGGCGCATCTCTGCAAATCAGCAGGGATGCGCCAGAACTGATGCGTCACGCAATTCCCTCCGTGCGGCACCACAGATGCGCTGCATTTACAATGCGGCGCACCATGGTGCAAGGAAGGGCAGATGCGTGACGCATCTTGTGGTGTACGGGCGGCGCATTGCTGGAGTAGCGTCGCAAGTGCGACGCAACTCCTGCAATGTACAGAGGCCACCCATACATAACGTGGTGCGTCACTCCTTACGCCTGCTTCAAGTAGGCATAAGGATTTGACCCAGCAGCGTCGTAAAACTGACTCAGTGAAATCTTGTAGATTTCACTGCATCAGTTTTACGGGGCTTTCCTACGAGGGAATGCCCACCCTGCGACAGAACGGCCACATGAAACCTGACGCAGGTTTCATGTGGCGCAGGGCTTTACAACGTGACGCATCTGCCTAGATGCGTCACATTGTAAATAGGTCGCAGGGATGCGCCACGTTTCCGCACCGTGGCGTGACGCAACGGCGGCGCAAACGTGGCGCAAGTCCGACATAAATCCGCCCCTAAAGGTGTAACATTTACTAGTCCCGCTCCAATCTATACCAATTTACAGAAGGTATTGCATACTAAAGGGGTGAAGCTTACTATTCCCGCTCCAATCTCTACCAAATTTGAGAAAGCGTTGGACACATTAAAAAGTGAACATGTACAATTCCATCTCCAATCTAAAACACTTTGGCGAAAGTGTTGGACACTAATGGGTGACACTTACTATATCCTCTCCAATATATACCAATTTGGGGAAAGTGTTGCACACAGAAAGGTTAATATTTACTATGCCAACTAAATTCTAAAACCATTTGGGGAAACTGCTGGACACTAAGGGGTGACATTTACTATTCCAACTCCAATCTATACGGATTTGAGGAATGTGTTGGATGCTAATGGGGTTACATTTACTATTCCCATTTCAATCTATACCAATTTGGGGAAGGAGTTGAACACTAAAAGTGTGACATTTACTCTTCCCACTCCAGTCTTTACTAATTTGTAGTAGGTGTTGGAGACTAAAGAGGTGACATTTACTATACCCACTCCAATCTAATCCAATGTGAGGAAAGTGTTGGACACTAGAAGGGTAACATTTACTGTTCCCACTGAAATCTAAACCAATGTGGGACACTAAAGGGGTAACATTATATTCTCACACCAATCAAAAACAATTTGAGGTAAGTGTGACACTTACTATTCCCTCTCCAATCTAACCAAATTGGACGAAGATATTGGATACTAAATGTGTGACATTTGCTATTCTCACATAAGAAGATGATAACTTGCATGTGGAAAAGAAATCTGGTTTGGATTTTGAAAGTGAGAACAGATTTCACTGCTCTGTCTTTCAAAATACAATCCAAGGGTCATATTATCAAGCAGGGCAATAAAAATCATTGCCGTTTTAATGGGCTTGATAATATGGCCTTGTGAATTCCAATAGAAACCCATGTTCTGGTGTGAACATGGGCTTCTATTGGAAAGTGGTACAAGGCTGTTGTAAATCTGGTTTGAATTTTGAAAGAGAGAGCAGGGTGCATCTGTAAGGTAAGTACAGGTTAGTGTAGGGGTAACAATTAGTATTCTAACTCCATATGGGTGCATCTGTAGGGTAAGTGCATGTTAGTGTAGAGGTAACAATTACTATTCTAACTCCAGGGGGGTGCATCTGTTCGGTATATGCTGGATAGTGTATCAGTAAAAAGAAAATATTCCAAACCCAAGGTGGTGCATCTGTAGGGTATGTGCTGGATAATGTATGAGTAACAATTACTATTGCAAATCCAGGGGGTTGCATCTGTGAGGTATTTGCTGGATAGTGTATGAGTAACAATTACAATGAAAAAGAAAGGAGTTAAAGGAGAGGGAGACACACACTTTCACAGTCAATCTGGACAAACAGAAAGTGACGAGAGATGATTTCCGACGTGTTTAGCCTTGAGAGCCTGGTTAATCATTAAATGGGGTCTTGCAGATAAGTGCGTACTTATTCTGCAAGAAGCCTTTCGAGGTCTTGCGAAAGCAAGTCATCCTCAATAATTCGCATCGCACTACACTTGTTATGCAAATGTCGCACATGTTCTTTTTAACTTTGCAAGTGAAGTAAGGAGCGGCAGACAGTGATGAAACATAAGTCATGTGATTGATTGTTAATGCAGCGATAATTTTAACGCCGTGATTGATCATTTTCCCGTTAATTTTTTTTTTCAGAATGAGGCTTTTATTCACCTTTGGAGAGCGAAAGAGGACTAAAGCGTTTGAAGGGAAGCCATATCTGAGTATTGTGGAGGAACGGCGGCCATTACTGAATATGCGTCATGAGCGCTATTACTATAATGTTCCTAATCCTATTTAGATTTATTTAAAATCTTTTTTTTTTATTTTCAAATGCCATATCAAAGTGGCACACAGCGTGAAGCCTACAACCCATGTCGGGCTGGCTGCTTTGCTTAAGAGCACGGTAATATCTGTCAAAAGCCATACACTCAGTCCTATTTGTACACAGCGTTTCGCCTACAACCCATTAGGGCCGGCCACGTCGTTTGATATTATGTTCAGACATTTAGACTGTGCAAGTAATAGACCAACCCCTAGGGTCGAATACGAACTAGGAACCATTATAACAGTAACAGACGGACCACTCAGGCCCAAACTCCCATTTTTAACGGAATAGAGAAGATAGGATTGAAGAAGCAGGAGGAATAAGTAAAGAGTGAGAAAGGAAAAAGAAGATGGGGAAGAGAGAGCAGCAAGGGGCATCTGGAATGGGAGTGTGCGTCCCGGGTAGAGGGCCATGGGGTAGAAGGCCTATCCCCGTGCCCCTAGACTCTAGGGCTGCACGCTCCGGGGTGCCTTTAACAGCATTCTATCAGCTTCAGGGGGTGTCACAGAGTCCTCATAGAGTCGCAGCGCCCGAAGCTTAGCAGGCATATGACGCGCATGTTCTACAGCACATAAATATCGGACCAGCGGTGGCCAGACAGCCTTAAAGCGCAATTCCCGGGCTTGCAATCGAGCTGTAAAGAGTTCCATTGTAATAACGTGCCAGAGGCGTACGAACCAGGCTGCGATTGGAGGAGCCTCAGATTTTTTCCAATGCAAGGCTATGACCTGTTTGGCCGCTCCCAACATTTGAAGTGCCAGAATCCAATCACTCCAAGTCAGTGCTCTCAGGCCCGCAGGCTTTATACCCAGCAAAAGTGTGCTTGTGGCTTCAGACAGAGGGAACCCCAAAACCCCCCTGATGTGGCTTCGAACTTTCTTCCAGAAGAGGGTCAGCAATGGACACGCCCACCAGATATGGATAAAATCCCCAGTCGCAGACCTACACCACCAACACGTCGGAGAAGAAGTAGGGAACATCCTAGATAAGCCCTGAGGCGTATAGTATCACTGGGTCATGATCTTGTAGGCATTCTCCTGCTGCGGGATGCTACGATAAACTTTGGGGATGTCCTGCCATAGGCGACGCCACTGTGACGGGGTGATGTCTGTGCCTGAGATGGCAGGCCAGCGTTGTTGGTATGGATGGATGGGTGGTGTCTTTGGATGTTGTAGTATTTGGTAGATCTGCGAGATCAGACCCTTTGAGTCAGTAAAGGAGCGGGCCAGCCGCTCGAACGAGGTAAAGGTGCCCGTAGCCGCCCGATATGTTTCACCTTCGGCTACCCAATGCCTCAGCTGAGCGCATTGCATTCCTGCCTCGGAGGTGACCCGAAACCCCTCTCTACAGTGGGCAAAGGACTTGATGGAACCCCCTTCAAACAGATCTGTAAGCACCCTACAGTTTCCTTGTGTCCACTTGCCGAAGGCACTCATGCGGTGGGCTGGAGGGAAGGACGGATTCCCCTTGATCGGAGTGTATGGCGAAGGGAAGGTCGTGAGGCCCCTGCGGATCGCTACTCTATCCCAGATTCCAGGACCGTTTTCGTGGGCACTGCCAAATAAGTGCTTTGAGAGCGTGCCGCCTATGGTGCCACGGAAGGTCCCAGATGGTACGTGCAGTCACCGCCCTGTCCATGTGCAGCCACCCCTTCTCACTCTCTGTAACGCCCCACTCCTCAATAAAGCGGAGGTGTGCTGCCCAGTAATAGTCCACCAGGTTAGGGCAGCCCAAACCCCCCTATCTCGTGGTGCCATTAGAAGAGTCCTGGAAAATCGAGGCCTCTTTCCCCTCCAAATAAATTTAGTAAGATCGCGCTGAAGGCCACGTATATGGTGTAGTGGGATGGGCGTAGGAAGACATTAAAAAAGGTAAAGAATTTTGGGGAGAATAGATATCTTAATGGCATTAAGCCTGCCCATCCACGAAGGCACTAGAGGCTTCAATTTCCGCAGATCTTCAAGAACCGAGCGCCTACATTCCCGCCAGTTGACTTGCGTCCACCCATATAGGGAGGTGGCTAGTTGGAGGCCAAGGTAGTGGATATGTTGGTCTGCCCATCGGTATGGGACAAGTCATTACAGATGGGGTATTTCGTCCATCGGAATGGTGAGGTCGAAGGACCAAGATTTACTATGATTGATCTTCGGACCCAAAGCCCGCTCAAATAGGCACAGTACTGAGTGCAGTTCCGGAAAGGGATTCCAGGGGGTTCATAAGCGTAAGGATAAGGTCATCCAAAAACAGCGCCACTTTGTTCTCACGACCCCCTATGCAGATACCATATATTTTGGGGTTCTGCCTGATCCAGTCCGCTAACGGTTCTATCGCTAGGGCGAATAATAGGGGTGAGAGCGTGCAGCCCTGTTTGGTGCCCCTAGAGATGGGAAACGGCGCAGTGAGTTGGCCATTGACTCAGATCCTGGCCTGTGGAACAAGGTACGGCACCATGATCCTGGTGATCATCTTCTGACCTATCCCCAGTTTTTGCAAGACCGCTCGCAAGAAAGACCAGTCCACCGGTAAAAGCCTTCTCTGCATCCAGCGATAAAAGGCAAGCCGGTATCTTCCAATGATGCGCTTTACCCACCAGGTGTGCAACTCTATGCAGGGTGTCCGCACCCTGCCGGTTGCGGTTGAAGCCAACCTGATCCGGGTCTATTAAGCCCGGCATGTGGGGATCCAGGCGTCTTGCCAACAGTTTGGTGTAAACTTTAAAGTCGGTATTAAGCAAGGCGATCGGGAGGAATGACGCACATAGCATAGGGTCTTTCCCAGGTTTCAAAATCAGAGCGATCTCCTCCATACCCATATCAAGGGACAGTCCAACCTCATCTGTGAAAGAGTTGTATAATCTGAGAAGATGGGGCCGTAGTTGTGCCTGGAACATGCGATAGAAGGATAGGGGGGGACCATCAGGTCCCGGGGTTTTCCCTAGCGGGAGCTCCTGCAGGACGGCCGTTATCTCCTATGGGGAGATAGGGTCTTCTAAGGACTTTGCATAGTGTGGATGCAGTGGCGTCCCCATGTAGTTTCCCAGCACCTCCTCAACTACCTCCTAAGGAGGGGCCTCCTCCCGATATAACTCTGAGTAGTAGGTCCTGAACACCTCACACTTGTCTCTCTCCGACGTAACCCTCGTCCCATCCGGCAACTGTATGTTGGCGATATGCGCATTGGCCACATGTGCCCACAGCTGCCTCGCCAGCAGCCTCCCAACCTTATCCCCTCCTTCAAAATATCTCTGCTTCAATGCCAGCAGGGATTTCTCCGCTCTATTAGTACGTAGGAGTCTGAGTTGCCCTCTGAGGTTAACCAGTTGCCTCCTTGACTTAAGGGAGGAATGGCTTTGGTCTCGCAGTTCCGCTTTCTAGATGTCCCCCACCAGTTTGTCCTCCATCGAGTGAGCCTCACGCATCCGTGCGATCAAGAGTGACGTGACATGTCTGCGTATCGTGGCCTTGAAGGCATCCCATACCACTGGAAAGGGCGTCTCCGGCAAGTCGTTACTAGCAAAATAGGAGTTAATGGCCTCTCTAATGCTTTCAACGTCAGCCGCATCCCGGAGGATACCCGGTGGCAGGCGCCACCGCGCTTCCTGGGCGGGGCAGGCGGCCGGGTCCTGCAGGAGCAACTCGACATAGGCGTGATCCGAGAGCAAAATTTCAGACATGGCAACGCCAAGGGTGTCTCGAGAGAGGATATGGGAGATAAAAAGATAATCGATCTGGGAATAAGAGTGGTGTGCATATCAGTAGAACGAGTAGTCCCGTTGATCTGGGGAGTGGTAACGCCAAGCATCCAGCAGCCCCAAGTCTTCAATCTGCTTACGCAGTGCTGAGGACATGGCCCCTGTTCCACTAAAGGAAC
Source organism: Lissotriton vulgaris (assembly GCF_964263255.1). Classification (NCBI taxonomy): domain Eukaryota; kingdom Metazoa; phylum Chordata; class Amphibia; order Caudata; family Salamandridae; genus Lissotriton; species Lissotriton vulgaris. The sequence goes on from NC_141696.1 coordinate 895,610,362, forward strand.
CCTCACTGCAGTCCACATCTGGGTTCCAAACTAAATTAAAGTCCCCCCTCAAATTAACAAGGGGTCCCCTCTTGGCACTTGTTCTCGTGTGAGGTCTCGGAGGTAGCGATGCTGCGACTGGTTAGGGGCATAGATGTTGCACAGGGTGTAGCGACGCTGTCCAACCTCCACACTCACTCGGAGGAAGCTTCCATCCCCACCCCGAAAGGGCCTGCTCCCCCCCCCCGCCTGATGCCAGCTGTGCACAATACTGCCACCCCCGCCGTCTTGGTATCTGCTGAAGCCCAGAACTGAAGAGGATACTTGGGATGTGCCATGCGCGTAGTGTCCGCCTGCAATAGATGCATCTCTTGCAGGTATATGATGTCGGGGTTGTGCTGTAGGAGATAATGCCACACCTGCTTCCACTTGTTCCGGGAGTTGAGACGCTTGATGTTGAGTGTTAAAACCTTCAAGGGGCTAGGCAAGCTTGTCATCATGTTAGGGTGTGGACGGGGGCCACCACATCTCCCTGCTGCGCGCCAGTAGTGCCCTATAGACGCAAGGAGCACCCTCCAGAGCCATCCCATGATATGCCACGGCGCAAGCGCCCCCCACCAGGTGCCCTCAGAAAGAAGGAAAGAGAAAGAGCCATAGATTAGTAGTAAACCAGTGAAGGGGAGATAGATCAGAAAAAAAGAAATGCGACCAAACAGGCCACACTGCTCTGAACAACAATGTCGGCCAACAGGGCCTTAGCTCACTGTCCCTAGTACAGGGCATCCTACACCCGAGGGCTTGGACGCTCTCTGGGATGTCACTCCTGTAGGGACAGTGGGGGCGGGTCTGCAGGAACTCAAGGATCTAGTTTCTGGGGTCTCCCGACACCCCCCACCCTCCATCCAGGGACCAGCGAGGAATATGAAGCACCATGTGGGGTACCTCCCACCAGGGGTGAAATGCAAGCGTGTAGGGGGGCGCCCAACTGGCAGACTAGATGATGAACCCCTACCAGATCATGGCATCGATGGGCGTGATGTCAGCTCTTCTTGATCCCCCTCCAGTGATCTGATGTGCGCAATGATGTCCTGCTTGGTCTGGAAGGGCGATCGCCGGTCCAAAGGGGGTGTGCGGCTTTGGCGTTTGACAGTGGCCCAGGACGGCCTGGCTGGCACCCTCTCTTGCCTTCTCGAGCGGGAGGGGCTTGCCGGAGGCGATGCCGGCAGATGAAGGAGCTGCGCCGCTTCTGTGTAGGTTCGCACCACTTTCTGTTTAGACTCACACTGAAAGATGAGGGCGAACGGATGGCCCCACTGGTAGGATATGCCTAGCGTTCGCATCTTTTCTGTCACGGGTTTGAAGGCTCACCATCTCTTTAGAGTGTCGGGGCCAGATCCTGGAATATTTGAAATCTGTGTTCCTTGTAATAAAGGTCCGGTTTGTCACGTGCTGCTCTCCATATAGCTTCCTTCTCCGTGAAGAAGTGGACTCGTGTTAGGATGTCTGGAAGGAGGCCCGGCCTCTCCGCGGGCCTGGAAACATGGTGAGCTCGGTCCAAAGCCGGCAGGGAGGCATTCTCGTCACCCCAGACCTCATGAAGGAGCTGCGCCACATACGTCAGGATATCCTCCCCTTCTTCTCCGATGGGAACTCCCCGGATGCGTAAGTTTTTTCTTCGGCTTCTGTTCTCCAGGACCTCCTGCTTCACTTGAAGCTCTATATTCTGTTCTTCTAGGACCGCCAGCCGCTGCCATAGCTGTTCCTGATCTTCGGTGTGAGCATATACCGTCCTTTCCAGGCCATCCACTCGGTCCCCCAGGTCCGTTACCTCGCTCCTGAGCTCTTTGACACATGTGTGTACCTCAGACCGTAGGGAACCTATCTCCATTTTGAGCTCTGACATAAAGGAAGACATGAACGCTTGAGTAACTGGCATTGAATCTCCGGTCGCTTGAGATGACCCCTCACTGATAGTAGACATGCCCGCCTTCCCCCACATTGCCATCACAGTATTGTCTCTGGGGGGCCGTGGCCGAGTCGGCCTTGCCCCCTCTGTATCGCGTCATCGCCAGCTTTGCAGCGTTCTGAGGGGGGTCACCAAGTGTAGGCACCGCTCGGCTGACGTGGGGTAACCAGGGTCTTCTCCTCTCACCCTCAGCACTTCAAGTTTCCAAGTATTAGGGACTGGGGATCCCCACCTTAAGCCCAGACACAAAGTGAAGATCTCCAATGCCCTCCTCTTGTGCCCGATAGCCTGCTGATGTAGACTGATCCAAGCGGGCCCAGTCCGTCGCGCAGCAGGTCCAGGCAAGTGAGGGGGATCACCAATCTGGGGCCCTCCCTGCAGGGTCCTAGCAAAGGGGGCTCAATGCTGCATAGCTACTAGCACTCCTAGTTCCCCTGGTGTAGACTGAGAAAAGCCCGAACGCTGTAGAGGGCCCCAGACCGTGTACCAATCCACCCCCCCCACCAAAGCTAGTCTCGCAGGTTCCCACTCCTCCGTTCTAGGTTAAAATGTAAGTCCCCGGACCTGCAGGCCCCGGGCACTAAGCAGACAATGACTGTATCACAGAGGTCCACACTTTTGCTGGGGTGGGATGATACGCACATGTACCTCGCCACTTCCCCCTCGCATTTACCCCCAACAGGCACTCCCCAGCACCTATCCCAAGGTCATCCAGACCACACTCACTCTCTGCGCAGCTATGGCCCGGCGGGCGCAGGTAGAACTGGCACAGTCTCAGGGCCCTGCTGTGGCTTCAAGCGTCGGCGTCCCTTAGCGCCCCTCCAGTGTTATCAGCAGCAGCAGCCTCTCACAGGGTCCCCTTCAGATGCCCAGCGTAGGCACAGCGCCCCTACAAATCAGGGGGTCTCAGCACTGTAGAGGGGTGGGCACACCGGCTGTGGAAGGCAGATCAAACCCCAAACCACGCTGCCCTAGTGTCTCTTCAAGGGAAGCAAGTTCCGCAGGGGGGGGGGAAAGGACACCCAGTCCCACACTCCTCAGTATCGGCAGCATACCCCACTCATCAGGGTCCAAGGATCAGGCCCCACCATTCCCAGCGTGGGTGGTTAAAGTGGTGCTCGTGTAGTCCTCTATGTGCCCCAGTATGGAGCAAAATGGCGGCTCCGTCACAAGGGTGTCGCTTTATCAACCCGAGGCAGCTATGCCTTTGGCCCCCCATTGGGGGCCCCCTCCAATACCCCAGCCCACAACACACTGAAGGGTGGGGGCCCTCAGCCGTCTAGAGTCCGCAGGGAGGCAGGAGCTATCTGAGGCCCGCGCCGCCCAATTGCCCAGCGACGGGGAACGAAGTCAGGCGGCGGGGGGAGCGCGCGTTCAGGACCGGCGCTCACTCCAAAGAGCCACCGCCTTCACCTCAATCCCCCGCAGCATCCCAGGGCCAGGTCTGTCCCCCCACAGGGGCCCGCTTACCCTCTGACTGCAGCCTGAGGCCGGGCCAACCTCCCACTATTCCGGGTGTTCCTTAAGCCCTGCCACAAGAGTCTTCGCTGGCGGGCTCACTGCCCCTGAGCCCCCAGCCGCCGGGGGTGTCGCAGGAAAGAGCTCCTCCGCTGCAGCCCCTCCGCAGGTTCGCTGTCTTCAAGGGGCCGCCGGGGTGTCCGCTCCACTCAGGGCCCCCCAACTACCGAACCGCCGGCGGATGTCAGAAGTCACCTCCAGCGAAGGCCGCCTCCAGCTCCACGGTCCCCGCTGTCTCCACCACTATCTCCTGTGTCTCTGTTCCACTGGCTGCTGCCCGAAGCCGGCCCGGCCTCAACACTTCTCCGGACGTTCCGGAGGCCCCGACCCAGGACTCTTCGCTGAGTGTCTCAGTACTCCGCAATCCCCGGCCACTGAAGGTGCCGTCGGGGGGACCTTCTCACCTCCTCTCTGCCACAGGGTCACCTACTGCAAGGGGGCCTACAGGCCGCTCGCTCCACTCTAGGCCTCAGTGTCGCAGGCTGAGTCTCCTTCCCACACAGGCCTCCGAGCCTCCGGTCCTCCATCTCCGGAGGGCGCAACCAGCGATCCCGCCAGTCGACCCTAGTGAGGGCCGCCTCCAGCCCTGCGGCCCGGTGTCTCCGCCAATGACTCCTCTGCCCAGGTGGCGCCTGTGCCTCTTCAGGTCCGGCAGGTTGCCGAGCGGCAATTTGAACCCCAGCGTGAGAGGTACAAGATGGCGGCAAGATGGCGGCTCACACCCCGGGACCTCGATGCTGCTCCGGCCCTCTGCCCGCAGTCTATCCTCAGATGGCCAGTCCACTTCACCGCCAACGGCCCAGATGTCGGTGGTCAGCGTCCACCCCACAGAGGACAGGAAAGCTCCGCTTAAATAGCATATATAGGCAGCGGGTGTCAGGAGCTTTCCCAAGGCACGTCTTACCGCATCGCTGGTTAGACCACGCCCCCGTTAATTTTTTTAATATTGTTGATTATACTTCACAGCTTAAACTTTATTTAATCAAACATGCGTGTGTTTTATTCCAAAGCGTTCTTTTAAAATACCCTTTTTTATTGTTATGATTTATTGTATGCAACAATTGTCTCCCCTGCGTGTAATTGCAAGGTCATCTGATTTGCTTATATGTTAAAAACATAAACTTTCATCACCTCTTTTTCATTGGTTCTGAAGCATTGTAAGAAGACGTATTACCAACCAATCCCTTTCATTGTCCAGATTTTCAAAAACATTAGATTGGCTGTTGTGTGGTTAACTCTACCTTCCTGCTCCTAATGTTGATTGGCTTGTTTTTTCTATGTGACGTTATGATACCCTCACCATGTACGTAGCCCATTTTGTGACTACGTTTATTTTACAATGAGTTTCAAAAACTAGTTGTGGTAGTGTGTTTTTAACTTAAACTGTGTACTCTGCTTACGAGTTTGTTGACTGTAAAGGTATTTAAAAATATTATTCTATTTTCTATTCTATCATAATTGTGCTGACTTTTCTCCTTTTGCATGGAGTACTTTGTCCTTTCATTAAATGTATAATTCTTCAAACCATCCATGAAAGAAAAATGCACAAGTTTTCATAATATTTTTATTGAGTCTTTTATATTTATCACATGGGTGAAATGCAAAATCTTTTTTTAATTCATTCGTATCACGCGTTCGACCACATTTATTTTATTTTATCATAAGCACTCATTCCTTGTGTTTACATTATATAAGTGTTGCCCCATCATCTTTTTTTAAATGGTTGTTTTTTTTACTTTCAGATAAAGTAGAATAGAATTTAAAAATTGAAAGCATTATTAATTAATGTTTGAAGACACAATTATATTATTCTTTTTCAAAAACAGTGCTTACGATGATAATCCTCCTGTTCTTCACGAGTGAAAATTGATAAAAGCACTACTCAATATAAATACTTTTATCCCATTTTTACTTTAGGAGCTAAAGAGTATTTTCCTTTATTCCAAAGTATTTTCTTTTTGCGTTGATAGTGTATTTACAGTAAATTTTTCAATCATTAAGAAATACTTACATACTAAAAAAAATATTATTTAATATTCTTTCAAATCCTCTGTTGAAAGTCATCCAACTCCACTTGAAGGATCATAAAGTTGAATGTAAATTAAAATATACATTAACAATATGATCCTTCTGTGGAAATGAAAGATAAACTCAAGATGATACCATCATTCCTAATCATTACCTTGCACGTAGTAATTCCTTAATTAACCTATATTTCTTGTAGTGGTTCTTTCGCCAACTCGTTATTGTATTCCATTTCAACTTAAACATTCTACATTTTATAATCATTTAAATATTTTTGCTTTATTTAAAAAAAATATCAAACTTATACCCATTCACATAATTTACCTCTCTTCGATATTCCTTCCTTCCTCCGTCGAAATTCATCCAATCCTTTGGAGGGGACATAAAGTTTTATGTATTTTTAAATATACTTTAACAATAGGTTCCCTCTGAGGAAATTAAAGATATTCTCAAGTTGCTTCCGCAGCCCCGAATCATTACCTTGCTCGTAGTTTCTTTGCTCATATTGATTCTCTGAAACAAAACTAATCATCCCACAGGTGCGGTTTATATACTTTTCGGTTACTTAACACTCTATGGGATCAATTTATTGCTCCTCCCACTTTGAACTCACGTTTTTCAGTTGACAGGTGTTCTAATTTCCAATGTTTTAGTACGTCAAATGTTTATGTAAACGTGCCTCTTTCCATAATTTTTAACTTTCGTATAATTTCTAAAATGCTTTATTTAAACTCGTTTGTTTTATTAAAGCATTTCTATAGGTTACTTTTTTTAATACGAGTATTAACATTCATTCCCCTTTTTTTCGACTTATTATTCTAGTAACTTCCTTTTTTTTTAAACTTTTTTTTATTATTCTTCATTACTCTAAACCCCTATTTTCCCTGCATCCCGTGCCAGAGATACTCTCTATTAAACTTCAAGTATTCTATTTTATATCCGAGTATTAATTTATTTAATTCCATTACTCCAAATTTTAATATATTTATTTATCTAATAATTTTAATCTTTCTTTATACACTGCAAGGGATACTGTTATTTGTCTAGAATCACAATGTGGATCAGTGTCCATTTGGGAAAATTGAGAGAGAATGATTTGGTTGGTTGATGTGTTTGCAGACACATAAGTACATGTACTGTAGCAGTGAGTTAGACTTTAGGGCATATAGTGCTTGAAACTCCTACTCACTTTCCATGTAGTAGTCTAACGACCTTCACACTTCTGTTTCATGGCTACGATTCCCTAGTTAGTATCCTTACACTCCAGCAAGCACTCCGTGACTGCTTTTACAATCCCATAGTGACTCTTTCAGTAGCATGTAGTAATCCTTTCAGTGAAGTTCAAGGGATACTGTTATTTTTCTAGAATCACATTGTGAGTCAGTGTTCATTTGGGAAAATTGAGAGAGAATGATTTGGTTGGTTGATGTGTTTTTAGTTACATAAGTACATGTACTCTTGCAGTAAGCCAGGTTTTAGGGCATGCAGTACTTTAAACTCCTATGCATTATGCATGTAGAGATGTAACCACTTTCACATTTGTGCTTCAGGCCTACAATTCCCTAGTAACTATCCATATACTCCAGCAAACACAGCGTGACTGCTGTTGCAATCCAATAGTGACTCTTTCAGTACCATGTAATAATTAATTCACAAAAGTAAAAGTCAACCAATTAAGAATTCACCCAGTGTCTTTTCTTATATTACTGTAATCATTCAGTCAGTAAGCATGAACTCATGCAGTGAGCCAGGCTTTAGGGAATGGAGTGCTTAAAAGTGCTATGCATTATGCATGTAGTGGTGTAATGACCTTCACATTTGTGTTTCAGGACTATAATTCCCCACTCACTATCCATACCAGGGGTTTACAACCAGTAGCTCGGGAGCTACTGGTAGCTCACCAGCACCCTGAAAGTAGCTCTCAGAGGTGAAGTCAAACCAAGCCAATCTCAGACATTCTGTGTACATTAAAGAAGGCAGCACTGCTCATTTCACTACCCTTAAGAGTTACAGATAGCCAAACCAATGGCAGGGCCTGTTGCTAACACTCAAACATACACTGTAGTGGAGTATCAATCGATCAATCAGGGATGTATAGAGCACACTACTCACCTGTGAGGGTCTCCATGTGCTGGGGGAGTGTGTGAGGGGGATTTGTGCAGCTTTGGTCATTCAAAAAGCCAGGTCTTATGGCTGTTCCTGAATGCTTTCAGTCTGGGGCGTCATCGGATGCTGAGGGGGAGTTAATTTCAAGTCTTGGCCATGATGTAGGAGAAGGGTGTGCCTCTCGTCTGGTTCTGTGGATGCAGAGGATTTTCGCCAATGCCTGGTCATCAGAGTGGAGGTTTCTTTTGGGGGTGTTGAAGGAGATTGAGGTATTGGAGTTCGGTGTTGTGGAGGACTTTATAGGTGTGTGTGAGCAGCTTGAAGGTCACTCTTTTTTTGAAGGGGAGCAAGTGGAGTGCTCGTTTATGCTGGGTATTGTGGTCTTGTCGTGGGATGCTGAGGATGAGTCTGGCAGCAGCGTTCTGGACAGTCTGAAGTTTGTGGAGTAGAGATTCGTTGATTCCGGCATAGAGGGCGTTCCCGTAGTCCAGCCTGCTGGTAATGAGTGCATTGGTGACGGTCTTCCTTGATTCGGGGGGGGGTGGGTCAATTTGAAGGTCTTGCTGAGTATGTGGAGGGTGTTGAAGCATGTGGAAGCTGCAGCGTTGGCCTATGGGTCTGTCACATGAAACATGTTTATCCACTTTAAATCTGAGTTGGGGAGACTTACTGCTGTGTTAATTTCATTTGTGGTGCACTGCATGTGATGATTTGAATTTTATTTGATTACAAGCATTTAATACGGATAAACGTTTTCCTAGCATTCTGCTGATAACTTCACCTGAAATGTTTGGGTGGTTCCTACTGATAATTGTGCTTAGGGTGGTCATAATGTAATGTTAATACATAATGCCAGCACAACCCATACACTTCACAAACACCACTACACTACCCTAAACCCTAGAACACTACCCCCAGCCTGACCTGTACACTTCACAAACACCACTACCCTACCCTAAACCCTAAAACACTACCCCCAGCATGACCCCCTACACTACACAAACACCACTGCACTACCCTAAACTCTAAAACACTACCCCAGCCCGACCCCCTACACTACATAAACACCACTGCACTACCCTAAACTTTAAAACATACCCCCTACACTACACAAACACCACTGCACTACCCTAAAACTCTAAAACCCTACCCCCCAGCACGACCACCTATACTACACAAAAACCATTGCATCACCCTAAGCCTTAAATCTACCCCAGCATGTCCTCCTACACTCCCCAAACATCACTGCACTACCCTAAACCCTAAACCACTACCCCCTACACTACACAAACACCACTGCACTACCCTACAACACTACATGCATAATGCATAGGAGCTCGAAGCACTGCATGCCCTGGGGTAGTGTTTTAGGGTTCTAAATTCACTATTACAAGTATACAGTTATCCATACAGTCACTCATGCAATCACTGAGTCATATGTATACTACTTTATATACAGCAACAGTCACATACAATGCCTTTTATTTTTCATGTACCATTGAGAGATATATTTGCTCATCACCACACCCATAAAGATATTTACTCACCCAAGCAATTGTTATAACATGTTGTTTTATCGTCATATGCCTACTGAATCAACTATTCACACATCTTTGGGAAGTCGCACCCCCCCCCCACCGAACCACACACACATTCACTCTCCCATATAAATACTCAGCTAACTAATCAATAACTAATATAGACTTTCACATAGCTAGTAACCAACTGGTGCAGCAGTTTACACAACAACTGACAAAGTAATTTTTTATATCCACTCATTCTTCAATGCAGATTGCTATATATTTAATACATATTCAAATAACAAACCAAACCATATTCACTGGATGATGTCATCAGTGATGTTATGAGTGATGTCATTTGAGATGTCATCAGTGCTGTTCCCACTTTTTTTGTATATCGAACAATTTCGCAGAAGTCGTGCGCCCACCGCATTGAACACGTTGATGACGGCATGCAAAAACGCGCCCGCGTGGTGTGATACGTATATGTTGCGTATGCGCTTGAAGTAGCGTACGTGTCGCATAGCGATCGCGCATGAAAATACGCACCCATCGCACACCCTACGCAGATCCTGCAGAGCAATTGCAAACTGGCGGCTACGTTCCATGCAGTAGTTGAGAAAGGTGCATTTTGCATGCGCGACTCCTCAAAAAAATTGGAAAAAAAAGAAAATATTATAAAAATATTTTTACAAATTTTAAAAATATATATTACATATTTCTTTAAAAAAATATACTAAAAATGTGTAATGTAATCTAAAAAATAAGATATCTAAAAATAAATGGATTAAAAAAAATGCATAAATCAGTATCAAAGAAATAAATATAACATTAATACATTTACAAAATTGTGATTGAAAAAATCTTTCTAAGCCACTGAAAAAAAGCATAGGTTTCAGGCAAGGTATACTATTGAATTATCTTTTAATAAACTTTCGAAATTCACTGACAAAACCATAGGTTTCAGGCAGGTTGTAGTTAGGAATTGAGAAAACACACTAGAACAGAGGGGTGAGAGGATTTACACCCCCTTCGACCTCCCACTCAGACTTATATCACAAAAGAAGGGGGACATTTTTAAAAAAAAATCTTTTTATTGGTATTTACAGTGTACAATTAATAACAAACATATAAACTTGATGTGCTTTGGATGATCCTCCCGTTGGGCCATTGTGATGAGTTTGACTGTTCTGCTATATTTGCCTCAATGGACTCGCACACAAGTAACATGTAACACATATTGTAGCCATTGGCTGGTGTCTAGTTGGAACATAAAACATACAACAATGGTAGTGGTTGTTGTTTGTGACAGAAAAACACGACCATAATTGAGGTTTGGCTATGCTTGTCTATGGTAGTTTGAAGGAGTCTATGAATTTATCTAGTTTAACCCACATCTCTCTGTAGAGGTGTCTTCCGGGAGTGTTTCTGAGCGTGGTATAGTCTGCCCCTCTGAGGAAGATCATCCAGTTTAGTCATTCTTTAAATTTGGCATTGCTGGTGTTCTTCCAGTTCATGAGTACTATCTTTGCCGCTAACGTGAGGAGGAAGTCAAGAAGATTCCTGTCCTCTTGAGTGGAGATGTCTGGTGATATATGTGCTGTAATGATTGTGGTGAATGTTAGCCTAAGGCTGCACCCTACGTTCTGTTTGTGAAGTCTAGAACCTGTTTCCAGAAATTTTTGACTTTTATGCAGCTAAAGATGAGGTGTTCAAGGTCTCCTCTCTCTATTCCGCAGTTCCAGAAGGTGTCATTGTCCTTTAGACCTATAGAGGCTAGGCGTGCTGGTGTCCAGTGGGCTTAGTGAAGCAGCCAAAATTTGGTCTGTGCTAATACAGGTGATATCATATTTTTAGATGGGGATGCCCACAGTATCTCTAGTTCCTGTTCTGTTAACTTGGTTTTAGTTTGGGATTCCCAGTAGGCCGACTTTTTGGCGTTCAGTTTGAACTTGGTGGGTCGGAGTAGTTTGTATAGGAGTGAGACTTGGTGCCCTGTCTTTTTTATGTCCTCCATAAACTGGAAGATGGGTGGAGTTTGTCTGTGTAGTTTTGATTTAGTTAGGGCTGTTTTGATAGCTAGGAAATTATAGAGTTCTATATCTGGGAGTTTGTGTTTATTTTTCGGATTGTTGAAAGTATATGGCTTTCCTTCCATTTCTAGTTGTGCTGGAAACTGAATTCCCAGCAACTTCCAAGTATTCATGTCCAGTGTTTTCCTCCTGTATTTAATCTTGGGGTTAGACCAGAGTGACTCCCATTGTGAGTTTTTGATGCTGATTTCCAGGTTGCGGTCTACCTTCAATAGAGCCTGTTTTGTGATCTTTAGGATCGGGTTGTTGTTGAGTGTTTGTTTGTTGGATGTTAGCAGTGTTAGTGGCTCTGTGTTGCTCAGCATGGATTTTTCTATGGCTAGCCATGTTGGAGTGTATTTTTGTGCAGGGAGTAACCAGTGCATCCCTTGTCTGGCTATGAATGCAAGTTGAAACGTATTTGTATCCGCTATATTGAGTCCCCCCATTTTTTTCCCCAGCCTCAGCTTTCGGAGGCCTAGTCTAGCTTTTTTTCCTCTCCATATAAATTTGTTGATCATTAGGTCTATTTTTTTGGGGAAGTCTTCTATCAGGGCAAGGGGGAGCATGTCTGCCAGCTAGTTGATTATAGGGGTTACCATCATTTTGATGGTGTCTATTCTTCCCCACCATGTGATGAACTTGGGTGACCACGTACCTAGTAGCTCTTTAATCTTCCTCAGCGTTAGCGTCTCGTTCAGTTCTAGGGTGCCTCTTAGGCTTCTATTAAATTGGATTCCCAGATATTTGACAGCTTTTGGTTGCCATGCTAGGCCTGAGCTTCCTATTACTTCCTTTGTTGTGTGTATGTTGAGTGGCATACATTCTGATTTGTCTTTATTGAGTTTGTAGCCTGAATGTTTGGCGTATGTTTCGATTGTGCACATGAGTGCTGGAATAGAGTTGGCTGGCTTGCTCGTTAATATAAGTATATCGTCTGCGTAGGCAGCGATCTTGGCTGTTGTATTGTTAATTGTTATCCCTGTGATGTCTCTATTTGCTAGTGTGTCTGTGATCAGAGGTTCTAGGGCTAGTAGAAATAGTAGCGGGGATAACGGGCAGCCTTGTCTCGTTCTCTTTCTAGTTCGAACGGGGCCGATGAGTCCCCGTTTATGGCTATTTGCGCTTTCTGTTTTTTGTAAAGTGCCATGACTTTCTTCGTGTACCCATCCCCTAAGTTGTACTCTTGCAAGTAACTCTCCAGGAAGTGCCAGGAAACTCTGTCAAATGCCTTTTTGGCGCCTAGTGTGATTGTGACGGCCAGGCCTAGTGCGCTTGAGGAGTGTTCTGTGACTTGGCAAAGGAGTCTCGTGTTGTCATGCGACATACGTGATTTCATGTATCCTACTTGTTTGTTTCCAATTAGCTGGGATAATATCTTGTTAAGTCTTGTGGCCAGTACTTTTGCATATATCTTGCTGTCTAGGTTAATTAGCGATATGCGTCGGTAGTTTTTGGGCTATTGTGGGTCCTTACCCTCTTTTGAAATCACAATTATGTTGGCTTGTGCCATTGTTTCTGTTATTGACCCTTGTTCGGCGCAGTAGTTGAAAATTTTGGTCAGAACTGGAAGAAGAAGTTCTTTGAATATTTTGAATAAAGGGTGCTGTGTAGCCGTCTGGGCCTGGTGCTTTGTTGTCTTTTAGTGAGTTTATGGCTATTGCTATCTCTGTCTCCTTGAAATCTTGGCCTAGTGTTTTTGCTTCCTCTTTCAATATTTTGGGTAGATTGAGTCTTTTTAGGTAGTCTGTGGTGCCTGCCTTGTCAATGTTGTCATCTTTTTTGTATAGCTCTTTGTAGAACTCCCTGAAGGTATGTAGGGTTTCTTTGTGGCCTGTGTGTGTTTTGTTGAGTTGGTCGGTGATGGTGGATATGCAATGCTGTCTCTGCTTGCGTTTGAGGTATGATGCTAGTGTCTTCCCTGCCTTGTTTGCCTCACAGAGGTTAATCTGTTTTTACTTTCTTATCCCTCCTGCTGAGGATTCTGTTAAATTGGTATTTTTTTTCCTGTAAGCTCTAGAAAGAGCTCTGAGTTTGAGGAGTTGTCTATGTGTTGGATTTCTCTTCATTTTATGTCCTTTTCTAACTCGTCTAGCTGTGATTTTGCTTCTCTGTCCCTTCTGGCTTTGATTTCTATCAGGCTTCCTCTGATGGTAGCTTTTAGGGCGTCCCCCAGGCATTTGGGGTCGGTTTATGGTGTGTCGTTTTCCATTATATCGTTCTTGATTGCTCTCTCTATTGTGTCCTTGTCTTCCGTTTTTGCTATCGTTATGTTGTTGAACCGCCATCTGCGGGTAATATGGTAATTGTGTCTGCCAGCTAGGTGTAGACTGATGCACGAGTGATCTGAGACCGTTCTAGCTGCGATGTCTGTGTGTTCTATTAGATGCGTGTGCGACTTCGAAATGAGAATGTAGTCGATCCTGCTATATGTGTTGTGCGGTTTAGAATAGAAGGTGTAGTCCCTGGTGTCTGCGTGCTGAAGTCCCCATAGGTCTTGTAATTCAAACCTGTTGCACATATTCTTCAGGATGTTGTAGGAGGCTGGTGGTCTCGTCTGGAAGCTTGATTGTCTGTCTAGGGTGTGGTCTAGGACTAGATTGAAATCACCTGCTATAATGTTTAAGTTGTGCGTTTGGTGTTTCTCCAATTTCCTTGTTACCCATTCCCAGAATGTTGTGTCTTCTTTGTTTGGTGCATAAATGTTGGTTACTGATATTGTTTCTTCTCCCCTTTTGAGCTGAGTGCACAGCAGTCTACCTTCGTCATCTTATTCTACTTTTTCGATTGTTAGTTTGGACTTTGAATTCACCAAGGTGATTACTCCTCTCTTTTTTCCCACCGCGGGGGAGCAGGCTAGCTGGCCTATTCATCTCGCTTTAATCTTATTTGCGTCTTCTAACGAAAGTTTAGTTTCCTGCAGGAGGATGATATCACCCTTCGTTTCAGCTAGGTAGTCTAATATTTTTTTCCTTTTTATTGTGTGGTTCAGGCCCTTAACATTCAGGGATATAACCTTGAGGTCGGATAGCAGTGTGTCTTTGTAACTCATTGTGGTTGAATGTTATTTGCGGTTTTCTCTGATTCTGAGTGCCTTGGTAGATGTATTGTATGTGAGGTCTACTTGTGCTGGTGACTGGTGAACTGTCAGGTGGAGTGTGTTTCTGTCTAAGCATGCGTTAAGTTTCTAGACTAGACAAACTTGACAAACGTGACGCACATGACTAAAACAACAAACTGGACGCGACAAAACCCCCCCTCTCTTACCCTTCTCCCCCCCAGCTAATCTGTCGTACTGGAAGTGTGCAACAGCACAATACAACAAACAGTGAAGAGTTAGTGAAAACTCAAAGGTGAGAAAATAGTGCAGGGTCAGTTGAACTAAAGCTGGTCCCAGGGGATCCTTATTACAATTTTATTATCAGGTCCCCTGTCCAGGATTTAAAAAGAAAAATGTGGATGCTAGGTGGAGGAACTTATTATGAGATTCCACCTTCTCCACACTGCATAAGTGTTGACATGTTTCAGCCCGCGAATGACAGTGCCCCGCCTTTCTTCAGGACTCTCACCTTTGTGAACCTGGGTGACACTCCTTACCCTTCTACCAATTCTGAAGTGAGAAAAGGGGAAGCATCACCTTTCAAAAGAGGCCTTCGCTATGTGAAGGGGAACCTATACAAATAAAAACAAAAATGAAAAACAATCACATGACACTGTCAGTGGCCCTTGCTCATATTCGTATACAACATAACTACTGGCAGACATTACTCTTAAAACACAAATTGTTACTCTTCACTGTATGTTGTATTGTCTTCCCCTCCCTATTGCTCCACCTCCAGTGTTGGGTAAACACAGATGTGTGTTAGCAGCCCTATGATGAAGCATGTCACAGCTTGCTGCGTGTAAGGGCAGTTTTAAAAGCAAGGTGCTTTTTCTTTGACTCTCTCTTAGTTACTCTTTTTCTTCTTTTTTTATAGTTAGGAATTATCATTTAAAAAACCTTAGAAGTTCACTGAAAAAATCATAGGTTTCTGGGGTGTTACATTTAGCTGGACATTTCACTCGTAGGAAACCATTGAAATTACACCGTTATAGTTATTTCAGCTAACTATAACTCGCGCGCGCGCAATGCAATGCTGATGACGTCATATATTACATCACTCATGACATGGTCAGTGACATCACTGATGACATCACTGATGACATCTCAAATGGCATCACTGATGACATCATCCTTATGATAGAGTGTCAAACCTCCTCTTATCCTAATATAACCTTTGATATACACACTCAAAAATGGAAACTAAGATTTTCCAAACAATGGACATACCAATACCACTTACAACACACCTATTTAGTAATTCCAAGATCTACACGCACATCCACTCATTCACCAACAGTCCTATACAGACACTCATACATGTACTGACTCATCATATGTACTCATACATCCTGTTACACACTTACACTCATCCATAGAGTTACACACATAGCCACACATGCAAACAAAGTATCAAACATCCATTAAATTGCATAAACAGTTATACACACATCACCACACTTACTGGTACAGAAACTTAAACGTACTTACTCTCTTAAGCAATCATTTATAGAAACACAGACTAATTTATACAGGAACTCTACCAATCTCTCACTCTCACATATACTCACTTATATACACCAAAACTCACATATACTAGTTTAAAACATATGTAGTTACTCATAAAGACACTATTGAGACTGTCATTCACTCACTAACACACCCATACACACACTCATCCGCCTATACAGTCCTGCACACATACTGTCTCAACACATACAAACAGGGACACACTCATTCATGCATCTATGCACTACGTAATACCCCCCAGTGAACCATACAGACACTCAGACACTCATACTGATACTCGAAAAACCAACTAATAACCTATATAGACACTCATGTAGCTACTCACCAACCCATGCAGCCACTTATACACAAAGTGAGAGACTGATACAGATATTTACATATTTAAACATTACTCACTAACCCATGTATTCACTAAGATACACTCAATCAGACCATTATACAATCAATTTTACAAAAAAATCAGCCATTTAGACACGTATATACCCACTTATTCTTCCATTGACCTTGAGAAATACATATATAAAAAATATTTATTTTCAGAAAAAAACATTCACTGGATGATGTCATCAGTGATGTCATTTGAGATGTCATCAGTGATGTCATCAGTGATGTCACTGACCATGTCATGAGTGATGTAATATGTGACGTCATCAGCAGTACATTACGGGCGAGTGAGTTATAGTTAGCTGAACTAACTATAACGGTGGAATTTCAATGGTTTAGTACGAGTGAAATGTCCAGCTAACTATAACACCCCTGAAACCTTTGTTTTTTTCAGTGAATAGGTAAATAGATAGATAGATAGATAGATAGATAGATAGATAGATAGATAGATAGATAGATAGATAGATGGAACATCCATCATACTAGCATAATTTGCTATTCTCAAAATGGCAGTTGTGTTGTGGCAAGTTGTACCAGCACCGATTCTAGGAGTCAAAATTGAGAATTCGCCTTGTATATTAATTGTCTTGAGCACCTCAGTTGAATACAAATGCACAGAAACGCCGTCTACTACGCAAAGCAGTTTTCAAATGTTATAATATTTTTGCTCAAGCATCATCATTTGTTTAATGCATGCCCAAATAATTCCGTTAAAATATTTACATAGAATTTTCTCAAACACAGCTACCAAAATTAAAAAGCCTCTGAAATAATGGAGGTTGGCATAGAAACTCTTCGGTAGGCCCCACATTCGAGGATTCGTTTACAGCGCGGTCTGCAGAGGACATTGCCAACTAATGTAATTTCCTTCTTGACGGTTTATAGAAATAAATGGTGCATCACAAATTATAATTAAAACCATTCGTAAGATGACAGGAAGTTATTTTCCGTCTAATTATCATTTTGCCGGATTGAACATTGTCAAATACCAACCAGCAGAATGACTATTTCAGCCCCAATTAGAAACTTCAGCCAGAAGCAATATGGCTGTGGTACACGGAATCATGTAAAATTTCGCATAATTATAGCGTGAATATTTTTTCAGAATTCAGCAGGACATTATTTGCTTTTGACATTTGTCTTTGAAGATTTTTACATCTGTTTAAGAAATGCCACAGGTAATCTTCTTTTCCCTGTTTTTCTTTCGATTGTCCATTACTAGAATGTCCCTAAACCATTATACATGTTGAAAGGACTGTCAAACAGATTAAGTAGGGATACATTCATATACGTTTTCGTAGAAAAAACGTATTAAAATTAACAAGAAAGTTTCCACATAAATACGTGAAAAGTAATATAAATGTGTCACTAAAGAGCCTGTAACGTTAACCGTGTCAGCTAGTGAACACAAAAATTGGTGATGGGTAAGTTCATACACAGAATTCCACCATGCAAGTAAGCATAACGAGCAAGCCGGATGCCCGGTTCCCTCAGAGAGGATTGTGGGAGTGGGAGGGGTTGTGTTGGGTCTATTTCTCGTGTGCCCGCCTACAATGTGTGTAAATATTTGCGAATGTTTGTGATAGTTTGTGTGTCTGTTGTACAACTGTGTCTGTTTAAATTGCAAAGGGATAGCTCATTAAGTAGTAGTTGCGCCAGAGTGAATCTTGGCATTGATATAATGCTCTACAGAGAGAGTGCTATTTCGTTTAAAACATTAAATACAGACCAAACATTTTTACTTTTCACCAGTCTTAGAGAACAAGACCGCAGGTAGATAAATAAAAAAAAGAGGAATACAATTACTTCAGACCTCATAGTCGAAGAAAGGCTGCGCCAGAAAGATCGGGTATATTTTGAACATACCATATGAATTCCTATAGCTCCATGTTTTTCTGTAGGATTTTCAAGGCTGAAACACAGATGCTCCTTGTTACCCTAATCAACAATTGTAATTTACTAGATCTTGGGAGAATTATGTGGTCAAAACAGACGTCAAGTGAGTCTAAAGGCTCAGTAAATGCATTATTCTTCTGAACCCTGAAAGCCAGCTAAGAGTAGGGTGACCAACTGCCATGGGTGCAAATTCAGGATGGCGAGTGTAAAATTCAGGACAAAGGGTCAAAATTCAGGACAAAAATTCAGGACAAAAGGTCAAAATTCAGGACAAAACTTCGGGACAAAGGGTATGTTTTACAGATGAGTCAGAGGAGGACGAGCAATAGTATAAAAGTAAGTAGAAGTCAAAATAACTTTATATTAGGTTGAGACAATCGTGTACTTCACGGTTTTTTAGTATGGCTGCAGCTTGCTACCATAGACGATTCAATACTGGCATCTCGCTCTAGCAGATACATTAGTCACCAGAAGATGGTGAGCCACACCTGAATATAAGTGAGGCCTCTTTTATTGTTGATAGAAAACTACTGTATATACAAGGAACTTGGCAGTGCCAGCCCCAAGTACCAAAACCGCTCACCCCCCTTTCCAGCCTCCCAGGGAAACACCTGATGCCTGGTTCGCCAGTCCGGTCTTGCTACCAGCCTCCAATGATGCCCCTCATCTTCACATAGACCGTCTCTCATGTGTATTTAATTTCTTTTATAGTGTTACTCATCCCAAGTATTTAGGTTTGGGTGTCAGAGTGCATTACATCACACACACATTATGTAAAGACAATGACTCATATAAAAGTGAAAGTCAATGCATAGGAAATATTACTTAAGATAATGGGTGCTACAAGGTGTAATCATTCTTTTATATATCATTCAGTCTTTCACCATTCATTCTGTCCTTCCATCTATGTGCCCATCTATATCCAAACATATTCAATCATTTGCAAACCTATCCACCATGTATCCTTCCATCCATCATTTCACTCATCCATTCCTCCATCCACCCTTTCACTCATCCATTCATTATTTATCCACCCACCCTTTCACCCTATCCATCCATCCAGTCATCCATCCACTCTTCTACCCATCCATCTATCTACTCATCTATCCAGCCATTTACACTTTCAGCCATCCAGCCTTCCTTTCACTTACTCATCCATTCCTTTCACTTACTCATCCATCCACCCAGTCACTTATTCTTCCACCCATTCACCATTTTAGTCATTCATCCTCCCTTTCTCTCTCTATCCCCCTTTCACGTATCCATCCATCCATCCTTCCACCCACCCACCCATCTACTCATCCATTCATGAATCCATCCATTGACCCTATTACTCATCCATCCGTTCTCTCATCCATCCACCCTTTCACTTCTTCACTCACCTATCCATCCTCTTTTCCATCTACACCCTTCACTCCCTCATCAATCCTTCCATTCACCCTTTAACTTATCTATCCATCCACCCTTTCACTTACCAATTCATCAATTCATCCATCCTTTCACTCATCCCTTCACTCATTCACTCGCCCATCATCTACCCTTTCACTCATCCATCCATCGATCCTTTCACACATCTATCACCCTTTGTACTGAGAGAGCGCAATTTGAATGAAAAATATGTCCGTACCATATTTACAAGCTTGTAACGTAAAGTTAGCACTTGTAACGTAAAGTTAGAACTTGTAGCGTAAAGTTAGCATATGTAACTTAAGTAATAAGAAAATGTATCTGTATTTATTCTAGAATGTGCATTAGAATTAGAAAGGCCCGTATATAGGATGGGCTAATATAGAAATGTGTGAAAATGCTTAAGAACAGTAGAACGTGCTAAACAGAATTCATGTATGCAATTAATTAAACGGAGAAAAGAGATGAAATGTAAATTGAAGAAATGTGCAGACCATATAGCACTGTGTAAGAACGAGAGTATAACATTGCGATTTTTATGTAACATGGATTCGATTATAATCAATGATTTGCTAATTCGATTATATATATGTGTGTTAAAAGTCATACCGTATAGAAGAGTTTGTAGGAATTTTAGAATGGTGTGTTCATATGTGATTTTAACCTAACGGACCAAGGGTTCGCAAGAGTGTAGTCCGCTGCATATAATTTAGTGGGCTCACAGGGATAGGGGAATAGCTTTGATCATTACGTGCGAGCCAAGAGTCAAAAGTCTCGTTAAATTAAAGTGACAATGCTGGACGAAGTTTTATGGCCTAGTAAGATAAGGGACGCTTGGAATTTGGGGTCTTGTTTCGAAGTGTCTGTTCACAGGACCAAAAGGGGTTACAATCACAATTGTAATGAATAGAGCTCTGTTTGAGGCGACAGACTTTGGTCTGGAGGTGTCAACTGGAATGTCATGGGGTTACCAGCACGATGACGGAGACGGCGCCTGAGAAGCAAGGTCAACTTAACAAACGACTCGAAGAGACGAAACTATGGAAAAAACCAGAAGCGGGACTACGTGAAATGTGTACGTGGTGGGCGTCTCAAAGGGGCGTTCCACCCATACTGTGATTTTGTATTTAGGGACAGCACCCCGGGGAGAAGAAGGCAGAGCAAGAGCAGATGGCCTGAGAGCAAGGGTAGAGCAGAAGAGAGAGCAGTAGGCCGAGGACCCTTAGAGAGCAGATGGGTAGGCAAAAAGGGTACTGTTTCTCGACATAGGTTTCCATCAGAGACTAAGAGAGTTTGAACTTCTTTGGAAGTCAAACGGCTGACACCTTTTTAGGTAAAGAACTTGCTGAGTAGGGATGTCATCTAGCATAGAGTAGGGACAGATTTAACTTGTTTTATTCTTTTTCTGTAAATGACGCATCAGATCCACTTTGTGTCTATGCTATTTAACTTGCTGATTTTAGAATTGGTTTTGATCGTTTTCTTTTGTAGACTGAGATTCTTTAGGGAATTTATGTTCCTTTTAGTACCTGTATATTTGTTGAATCTTATACTGAGAGGCTTGTATTTGCATTTAACTTTGGTTTTATGTTAAACTTTTTAAACTTTACCTGTTGTAAGTGGTTCTTCAGAGTTGCGTCAGTCTATGGGGTTGATTTAACTTATGTGGGTTTGCCTTTTACTCAATGACAGTCAATAATCGATCCAAAAAGGATAAATGAGATAGGTATCTAGGTGATCAGATAAGATATCAAAATCTCATTCCCCGCAGTTGGTAGCAGAGAAAGATGGTTGGCTTCTTGAGGAAGGCAACCTAGGTTAGGTCTAGATTACCCCAAGGCCCCTAGTCATCGACGACCAGAAGAAGAGTCCCTGCCGAAGAAGGTGCTGACGGTGCGAGAGAGAAAAGCAGCAGAGTCGGTCGAGAGTGAGTATAAGGGTCATGCGTTGCCAGATTGCGGTGTTTTGTGTTGTACCTGTGTTGTAATGTCAAGCGGAGTTGAATGCCTGTAGTGTGAGTGTGAGAAGGTTGTGAGCGCGCGCAACCGGAGAAAATCTTAAGTCCAGGGAAGGGCTTAAGTGGTTCGGGTGTATCGAACATCCAGAGTAATTGTCTACCATTGTAAAGGGGGTCATGAGGTACCATTGATCGCCCGTAGGACCGAGATAGGGGGAATGTCCGAGTGAGTGTATGAGTAACGGACGCTGGTCGGACGTTTACTGTGTGTAAGTAACCTATCAGTTAAGGCGAGCGTCTGAACGTTAGTGAAAGACGTCTCGTCAGTTGAGGTGACAATTACAGTTAGACTGTGGACGTACAGTCAAGAAAAGTGATCGCTTGGTCGGAAGTAGTCATTTTTCGGTGTATGAATGAAACGCATGCAAGACCGCGAGACGAGCTGAGAAAGGAGGGGAACTGCTGCAGAGGGGACGAGTGACGTCAGCGTAGAGCCGCGCTGGGATTGGCTGGTTGGTGTAGAACCGCGCTGGGATAGGCTGGTCAGCGAGAGCCGCGCAGGGATTGGTGGTTCGCCATCGGGAAGTAAATAAGGAAGAGAATTAAGGAAAATCGTAGATTCTTGAAAATGAAGTGTTTTAAACGTTTAAGGGCGATCTTTAAGAGAGATAGAGGGAACTCGTATGCGGGGGAAGAGGCCCCACCGGAGGGCACACCAGCTTATTATATGGCTGTGAATGTTGGGTTACACTCAATACTACGGATCTCCGAGTGGAGTAAGCTAACAGAAGGAAATGAGGAACTGACGTTCCCGAGATACGGGACGTTTAGGTTAGAAGCTTTGAATCAACTGAAAGCGGTAATGCTCGCAACGAGACCTCTACCGAGGCCAACACAGTTCGAAGCCCTCAATGCATGGTTCAGGGCGGCACACGACAGGAGCCTGAATAGGCGCCAAGAAAGAGTGAGACGATCGGTAAGAGCAGTGCAGGATGCTAAATGGGATGATGAAGCTAAAAAGTGGAGGGTGCAAAGAATAGAAGCAGACAAACTGTACCCAATGCTAGAGGCTACGGGAGAAAAGAAACCTCCAGAAGAGGATGAGGAGAGCGAGACGGAAGATAGTCTGATAGATAGGCTATTATTAGACAGACCACCTCCGTACAACAGGGAAGCCGAAAGTCCCGAACTACAGCAGGGGGACGGGGCTAGGAAGGGGGAATATAAACCGCTTCCCATAACAGAGTGGGAACCCAAGAAAGGTGAGGAAGTACCTCAACCTAGTCCCGTACAGAGAGTAGTAGGAAGATTTGTGGTACAGAAGGTGCCAGAAACGGAGTGTGCAAGGTCGTATCAACTGCCGGATGCTCTACAAGTACCTGTTACCATAGGTCCTATAGTGTCAATCTACAACCCGGAGACAGCCCAGCAGGAGGAACAGGCACGGTGGGACAAGGAAAGGGCAGAGATGGAAAGTAGGAACAATACGATCAATTCCCAAAGGCAGTTGCTAGAACCAAGGAGTCGGAGTACCCCATTGGATCCAGTAACGGATCCCTGGATAGAACAGGGGGGTCAGAGAGGACAGATGGATCTGAGGGGACCGAAACCGAAATCCTTTAAGGAGTTAAGAGAGTACTTGAAAGAATGGGATGCTGCCGTAGAGACTCAGAATAAAAGAATAGAAACAGAAACTGAATGGAGAGATCAAGATAACAGGATCCTCTCTCACTGCGGAGCTGGCGAAAGCAGTCCGGAGTGGGAGGGAGGGAGTCAAGGAAGCAAAGGAGATACTTGCCATACCATCGGTGGCAATAGACAAATGCGTAAAGACAAGAGTACAGGATGTGGGGGGGTGCCTCGCCCCATCCTTAGTGAGGAAGAACGAAGGACACAGGAGTACCGAGATAGTTACAGGTGCACTCACCATACCCCGGACGAAAATGTGCGACATTGGAGTCACGAGAGTATGGGGAGTCGCGAAGGGTCTCGCCATGCATCCGGTGATCACGGACGGGATCGCGGGAACATGGAGGGTCGTGAGGGACCTTATCGTTTATTGAGTGACACCAGACAGCAAGGGAATTGCAGTGATTTAGAACAGAACGGAGGATCCTATCTTGCATCTAGAGAGACTGAGCCGAAAAGACAGAATGCAGTGATGGGGAATAGAACATTGTTCCACCATACCCCTAGGGAAGATGGGAAAGCTTGGGACCTAGAGAGGTGGGAACAAAGAGAAGCAAGAAGGACTCCTCATAACTCACCTGTGCCTAGACGTAGGACTCGTAGTGGGGGTGAGAGGGATGTAAACGGACCACCTAGGAGTGAGGTACTGAGAGCTGAGATAAAAGCAAAACGGCTCGATGTAACCTGTTTAAAATCAGATTTGGATGAAATAATAGACGGCACATTGCCAATGGAAAGGATCGATCTGTATGAACAGGATGAAATACTGTT
Source organism: Lissotriton vulgaris (assembly GCF_964263255.1). NCBI lineage: Eukaryota > Metazoa > Chordata > Amphibia > Caudata > Salamandridae > Lissotriton > Lissotriton vulgaris. The sequence continues at coordinate 895,634,282 of NC_141696.1, forward strand.
TATGGCTAAGGATGTTACTCGGAAAGCGAGGTCAGTTCATGAAAAATGATCTGAGTTGGCAACCAGGTATATGATAGACTTATCACGAACTAAAGCTTTACAGGGTAACCATAGGCTAAATTGCACGGATCAGGATCTAGATGAGCGTAGGACGATTGGGCTGAAAATACACATAAAGGAACTGATCCTGAGTATCAGATTGTGGAGGGATTTGGATAAATGGGAGGAAAGATGGTCCAAGAGGGGAACCGTCAGAAGGAGCACACTTGCGAGGTCCCCGGAGGGAGAGCTAATGCGAATGGAAGCTTTCCCTTTGCGAGAAATCGCGAACGGAAACTACGTGCATGTGCCCTGGAGTAGGGGGGATCTAGCGGCATTTACCAATTCCTTCCCAAAGCTAAGGGAGAATCCCGTAGAGTGGTACAAACAGGTAGAGAGGTTCGTGAAGATCTCTAAGGTGCTGTGGGTCGACTTGAACACCCTGTTTGACATTGTAGTACCCGGAGATTTGTGGACGGCATGCAAGCTTAGTGTTGAATGGCCCATTTGTGAACCAGAGAGGGATGCCCAGACGAATGGACCATCAGAGAAAGTCATGGAAAAGTACGAGAGGGTAATGGCATGGTTGAAAGAGAAGGTGCCATTGCAGGACATAGACTGGGTTAAAATAGACCGAACCACTCAGGAACCTAAAGAGACCGTTCACGAGTACTATGAGAGATTGCTGAAAGCATTCAAACAGTACAGTGGATTGGACGTGATAGATCCCAAAGACATAGGACAGTTTGTGTCGAAGTTCGTCCTGGGATTGAGATCAGACATAAGCTTAATGATTCAACAGCATTTGATTTGTTGGCAAAACAAACCTTTAGATGAGATCCTGAGGTATGCAAGGTACTGCAGCGATGAAATAGATTCGAAAGCAAAGAAACTTAAGGAGAAGCTGATGTTGGTACAGATGCAGTCAGCTGGAAAGGGTGGACAGCGGCAACAGGGAACAGGAACCCTAGGAAAGAAACAGAATAATCAAAACAGAGATGAGGAGGAGAAACCGAGACCTAGGGTAGATATCGCGACACTGAAAAAGACGACTAGGTGCCACCAGTGTAACGAGGTGGGACACTGGAGACGCGAGTGTCCTTATAATGTCGAGACGGGGGAATTAGAACCAGAGGAGGATGATGTTCAGAACAGCCTGGTAAAGGGAACAGCGGTCCCGAAGGGAAAGTTTATCAAAGGGGGGACTCAGACTCCTCGAGCTCAGTTCCCTCAACCGCCTCGCATTGCAAATGGAGGGAAACCCTATAGAAACTGCCACTGTTCGTAGGAGGAGAGGAATGCTACTACGTTGATCCCTTTACGGGGCAACGAGTGAATAGGGAAGAAGACTGTACCCTAGGAGCAGCCCTGGAGGTAGACCAGAGAGGACCATACGTGGAGGCTGAGGTGGCTGGATGTCCTACGACCTTTTTGGTGGATACGGGGGCCACTCGATCCACTTTGAAATCGGCGGTGGTCCCAGGTCTGCCAATGTCGGGAGAGACGATCCAGGTGGTAGGAGTCGCAAATAGGAGAATGACGAATCCTCTGACCGAACCAGTATCAGTGAAGATAGGGAACTACAGTGATGAACACCAGTTTGTGATTTGTGATTCAAGCCCTGTGTGTCTGCTAGGAAGAGATCTGTTGTGTAAACTAAACTGCACAATATATTGCACACCTGAAGGAGTAGAAGTGCAGACTAACGATGATGATGCCGACTTTAAGGTTGTAAACTCACAGGGATGCGTGGAACTATACCCTACCTTAACGGTGGAGGAGCTTCCACAGGACTTGAAGGAGATGGTGTCAGCTGAGGTGTGGGATTTTACTGGAGAAGAAATAGGACTGATCAAAGGGGTAGAACCGGTAAAGATCATGGTAAAACCCAATGCCGAGTATCCAAGAACACCACAATATAAGTTGACCCCGGAGACGATTGCAGGAATAAAGCCTGTGATCGAATCCATGATTAAACAGGGAATACTGAAGGAGATCGAGGGAAGTCCATGTAACTCCCCGATTATGGGTTTGCAGAAGCCTAGTGGGAAATACAGAGTAGTGCAGGATCTTCGAAAGATTATTAATATCGTTGTTTCATGTTGTCCAGTGGTACCGATATTGTTTCAGATATCATTCCAAGCTGAATGGTTCACGGTGATAGACCTGTGCCAGGCTTTCTTTTCAATCCCTTTAGATGAGGAAAGCCAATATCTTTTCACTTTTAAGCTGGAAAATCGCGTTTTAACATGGTGTCGTATTCCCCAGGGGTATACAGAAAGCCCATCGATTTTTAACCAGCTGCTGAAGAAAAATCTTGAAAGTCTAGTGCTGCCCATGAACTCGGTTCTGGTCCAGTACATAGACGACCTACTTGTGGTGTCAGAAACTGAGGAAGCTTGCAAAGTAGACACCATCACCTTACTAAATCACTTGGCCGAGAACGGACACAAGGTGTCTCCAAGTAAATTGCAGTATTGTCTGACCGAAGTGCAATACTTGGGCCACAGGATTGAAAAGGGAAAACGGAAGGTGTCTCCAGACAGAATAGAGGCGATCATGAAAATGAGCGCGCCCAAAACACAAAGAGAAGTCAGGATGTTTCTAGGCATGGTTGGTTATTGCCGGCAGTGGATAGCCAACTTTTCACTGAAGGCAAAACCTTTACAAAAACTGACGCACAAGGGGGTGAGTGATCCGGTACCATGGGACAAAGATTGTTTGATGGCGTTTTTGCAGCTGAGGGAGGACTTGTGTCGTGCCCCGGCTTTGGGAATGCCTGATTACGAGAAACCATTCTTGCTTTACTGTTGTGAAAGGGAAGGTTGTGCTTTGTCAGTTTTGGCCCAGATACACGGAAATGCCCGTAGACCAGTTGCATACTTTTCGGCTACCTTAGATCCAGTAGCCGCAGCGTTGCCCGGATGTCTCAAATCCGTTGCTGCAACGGGTGTCAGCATTGAAAGGTGTGAAAATGTGGTTATGGGACACCAGTTAGTGGTGTATGTACCGCATTCTGTGGAATTGTTAATGACTAGGACCAAGACTCAGCATCTGACGAATAGCAGGCTCACGCGCTATGAGCAAGTCATATTGGCTGCTGAGAATGTGACATTAAAAAGATGCTCTGTCTTGAATCCTGCTACTTTGATGCCACTTCCTAATGATATTGATGATGAAGTTTGTACAGATCATGACTGCCTTGATGTGACTGAACTATGCACCAAACCAAGACCAGATATCGTGGATGAGCCATTGACCGACCCTGACGAAATATTCTTTGTTGATGGTTCATGCGTAAGAGACGATATCGGTCAGCTGAGAGCAGCATATGCAGTTTGTACCATTACCGGAGTTGTGGAAGCCGCCTGCCTGGAAGGAGTACATTCCGCTCAGGTAGCTGAAATCATTGCTTTGACCCGTGCCTGTTTGGCAGGCAACAAAATTCGAGTCACCATATACACCGATAGCCAGTATGGTTTCGGGGTAGTTCATGACTATGGGCAGTTATGGTCTCAAAGAGGTTACATGACCTCCTCGGGTTCTCCCATTAGGAATGGAGAATTCGTGAGATTATTGTTAGAGGCATTACAAGGTCCAGCAGCTATAGCGGTTGTTAAATGTACTGCGCACACAAAAAATACAGATTTTGTGTCGCAAGGTAACCGGTATGCAGATGAAGTCGCACGTTACTGTGCGGAACAGGGGTATTCTCTCACCAAGGTAGAAGTGGGGGGAATACAGGAAAGAACTGAATTGACTATGTTGTTAGAAACTGTAGACACGTGGGATGAGTTGAAATGTGTCCAGGAGAATGCACCTGATTTTGAGAAAAAGGCATGGGAGACAGCTGGTTGTACCAAGAGTGAGATGGATTTTTGGATCTCTGCAGATGGGAGAGCAGTTTTACCAAACGAACTTGTTAGTCCAATGGCAAGGAGATTGCATGGACCAGCACACATAGGCAGAGATGCCATGGTGAGAGTATTCAGACAAACGTGGTACAATCCGAAGTTTAGAGTAGCGGCAGAAGCAGTATGTCAGCGTTGTGTGATCTGTCAGCAACTAAACGTAGGAAAGAGAACACCAGTCACATTGAGTCACATAGGGAGGTCTGGGGGGCCTTTCAATAGAATGCAGCTGGATTTTATTGAAATGCCCAAGTGCAATCGCCTCAGATATGTCTTAGTGATTGTCTGTATATTTTCCAGATGGGTTGAGGCTTACACGTAGGTGCGACACACTTACAGTAGCAAAATTGTTGCTTAGAGAGCTGATACCGAGGTTTGGGGTGCCGGCCTCTTTGGAATCGGACAGAGGAACACATTTCAACAGCGAAATAGTGAAGATGCTATGTTCAGCCTTAAGTATAGACCAGAAGCTCCACTGTAGTTATCGACCAGAAGCTTCGGGGATTGTAGAGCAAATCAACAGCACCATTAAATCCAGACTCGCCAAAGTTTGTTCATCGACATCCCTGAGCTGGCCTGATGCACTTCCACTGGTCCTTATGAGTATACGTAGCACACCGGATAGAAGGACAGGTCTCTCTACACACGAGGTGCTAATGGGGAGAGCTATGAGACTGCCATCGGTTCCGACTGCAGCACTGTTGAACATCACAGACGATTTGATCCTGGACTATTGCAAGGGACTATCTGACGCCATTCATTCTGTGTCCCTCCAGGTCCAGGCTGCAGAGGTTCCATCAGCTCAAGACCTGTGCCATGACCTGTGTCCGGGGGACTGGGTCCTGGTGAAGAAACATGTCAGGAAGAACTGTCTAGACGTGCGCTGGCGTGGACCATTCCAAGTCATACTAGTTACGAACACTGCAGTAAAGTGTGGAGGCTTGCCCAACTGGATACACGCCTCACACACCCGAAGAGTTCCAGCACCTCTGGAAGAAACAGCTCCTCTCTCGGATGAAAATCCAGTGGAAAGCGGAGAAGCCACAGAGAGGGAAAGTCAAGCTGTAGAGGTGATTGAAGAGGCTGAGCCTGTGTCGGAACAGGCTGATGATGGTCAGTACACCAGTGAGACTGAAGCAGCCTCAGAAGAGGAAAGTAGCTGGGAGTTCGAGTCAGACAACGAACAAGCTGTAAGTGGTCAAGAAACGAGTCCAAGGACAAGGAGCAGGAGGACAAGGAATGGAGAAGCTAGTTGGCCGGAAAGAAGGAGAAGGTCAAGCTTGAGAGCAAATCCAGAGAGAACCCTTGTCCCGATCTCTGAAGATTCAGATCTAGACGAAGGAGCTACGGACTCAGGCTCTGAGAGTCCGAGAAGATCAAGGAGGGTACGTGTGCCCTGCCGAAGATACGCCACCCCTGAGTGGACGTATCTAGCAGCAGATGCCTTGGGGACAGAGATCTGGGAGAGTGAGAGAGGTGCAGGTGACCAATCTCGATCCAATTGTGACGGTGGAGGTATGGATGTTGACGCCTGGAATCGAAACTGAGGGGTTACTGACCTTCACACTCCCCGTTCCCCTTTACCTAAGTCGGATCAAGGACCTGGTGCTGAATCGATTAGAGTTTCCAACTTTGGGTCATCCAATACCAGCACAGGAAGAAAAAGTACTTCGTTTAGAACTGTTGGAATATGCCATTAGAGCTGCTGGCACTAGAATCATTGTAGATGCATAAAGACTTTTGTGATTAAGACATAAAGAAGAAGATAACCTAGCGCAGAGTGGAAAGAAGAATAAAATTAGGGATTACATTTAGAGGACGGAGAAGGGTTAGGGTTGTCTGTTGCTGAAAGTAAAAAGACATTGTTGAAAAAGAGACTTTTTGTTGGTTAAGAGCGCTTCACAGACTGAGAAATCAAATAAAGCAAATAAAGACCTGAAAAAGAAAACTTTCCTCGAAAAAGAAAGAGCCACGTTGTTTGATAACATGGAGACTGGCAACCCAAACCGAAAGGCCAAATGCATAATAGGCACACTAATAGCAGTAGTAATTTTTCTCATCATCACAGTAGTTACCATATCATACATAGCAGGACATACAAGCGTAAAGGAGACAACAGGTGTAAAGCCTGTAACGACTTTGAACCCTGCTCTTGTTGGGAAGAAGGAGGAGAGCAATGTGATCCGTGAAAAGGCGTTACTGGCAGATGAAGCTCGTAGGTTACACGTAGACGAGTCGCAGGGAAATTTTAGATCAAACGCATATGCCAAGTTATTGTACGAGTATATTGATGCCATGGAGGCCAAAGATTGTTATGTTTGCATGCAATTGCCGGCTTCCGTTGATGAAGGCATCAGATATCATCACCTTCCATTGACATATGGGATAACATGTAGTTTATTGCTCAGTATATTTTATGGTCGAGAAGGGTTTGAGTACTACTTTTCAAATTATGATTCGGTACTGCCTGAAGTCCCGAATTATAAACAAATGAATAAGTGGGACTATTACAAAAAGGAAGATAGATTAGCAAAATTCTTTCTTCCTTGGGATACATTAGATACTTCATATGCACGCCGAAATAATCTGACTTGCAAAGTGTCAGAGATCGAGAAAAAGTTCATTGGACAAGTAGATGACAGGTACAGGAGGCAGAAGATTCTAAAAATGTCAGGACAATGGAAAACAGATTGGACCGAAGAGGAAAAAGCACACAAAAGGAAGGGTAGTAATGGTCCAATAGCTTTGGATAGAACGCAGAAAGGAAAGTTATGTTTGACTCGAAGCAAGACATATTATGAGAGTGTATTTGTAGGTGAAGTTAGTTGCGAACATGCTTTCCGGTTAGAGTACTATACGAAAGATTTCATGAAAGGGATGCAAGCGATTCTTAATGTATATTTTGTATGTGGAAGAAATGCCTATGTAAAATTGCCTGACAATTGGTATGGTTCGTGTTATTTGGCAATTGTCTTCCCCAAAATATATCATGCAAAGGATTTAGAGATCATAGAGGGAAAGGCTTCGACAAGAGGGAAAAGGGAAGTAGGAGATGTTGAGGTAGTTGGAGACGTATTTGGAGCCATGTTTCCTCTTTTAGGTTTGATACTTAATGATGTTAAGATCAGGAGACTAGCTACAGTTGTGGATAGACTGTCCGCCAGTACTGCAAGGTCATTGATGCTAGTAGAAGGAGAGATGCAGTCGATTAGGGCAATGGTTCTTCAGAACCGTCTTGCTTTAGATGTTCTGCTAGCAAAAGAGGGCGGAGTCTGCAAGGCTTTGAAGGTCCAGGAATGTTGTACTTACATTCCAGACAATTCAAAACCACTTGAGAAGGTTATACAGAACATTACTGAGATACATCAAGAAATCGAAGATTTAACAAAAGTAAATGTGTGGGAAAAAGTAGGTCATGGAATGGGAAAAGTTGGAGGTTGGTTTGCCAATCTCGGTAAAAGTGTTGTTTGGTACATCTTGAAACCTGTCTTAATAATATTGATTTGCATAATCATATTGTGGGGTTTAGTGAGACTGTACAAATGGTATAGGTCAAACCGGTTGCAAAGGTCCATGAGAGAGCAAGAAAGGAGATTAGCTGCTTTGCAAGATCAGCAGTATAGAAGTTTGAGAGCTCTCGAGACGATAAAAAGAGGGAGCCTTGCAACTAGTTCTGTGTAAAGTGACATTCAAATTGAGGTTAGTGATGACCCCTAGAGGTCATCAAAGGGGGGAACTGAGAGAGCGCAATTTGAATGAAAAATATGTCCGTACCATATTTACAAGCTTGTAACGTAAAGTTAGCACTTGTAACGTAAAGTTAGAACTTGTAGCGTAAAGTTAGCATATGTAACTTAAGTAATAAGAAAATGTATCTGTATTTATTCTAGAATGTGCATTAGAATTAGAAAGGCCCGTATATAGGATGGGCTAATATAGAAATGTGTGAAAATGCTTAAGAACAGTAGAACGTGCTAAACAGAATTCATGTATGCAATTAATTAAACGGAGAAAAGAGATGAAATGTAAATTGAAGAAATGTGCAGACCATATAGCACTGTGTAAGAACGAGAGTATAACATTGCGATTTTTATGTAACATGGATTCGATTATAATCAATGATTTGCTAATTCGATTATATATATGTGTGTTAAAAGTCATACCGTATAGAAGAGTTTGTAGGAATTTTAGAATGGTGTGTTCATATGTGATTTTAACCTAACGGACCAAGGGTTCGCAAGAGTGTAGTCCGCTGCATATAATTTAGTGGGCTCACAGGGATAGGGGAATAGCTTTGATCTGTACGTGCGAGCCAAGAGTCAAAGGTCTCGTTAAATTAAAGTGACAATGCTGGACGAAGTTTTATGGCCTAGTAAGATAAGGGACGCTTGGAATTTGGGGTCTTGTTTCGAAGTGTCTGTTCACAGGACCAAAAGGGGTTACAATCACAATTGTAATGAATAGAGCTCTGTTTGAGGCGACAGACTTTGGTCTGGAGGTGTCAATTGGAATGTCATGGGGTTACCAGCACGATGACGGAGACGGCGCCTGAGAAGCAAGTTCAACTTAACAAACGACTCGAAGAGACGAAACTATGGAAAAAACCAGAAGCGGGACTACGTGAAATGTGTACGTGGTGGGCGTCTCAAAGGGGCGTTCCACCCATACTGTGATTTTGTATTTAGGGACAGCACCCCGGGGAGAAGAAGGCAGAGCAAGAGCAGATGGCCTGAGAGCAAGGGTAGAGCAGAAGAGAGAGCAGTAGGCCGAGGACCCTTAGAGAGCGGATGGGTAGGCAGAAAGGGTACTGTTACTCGACATAGGTTTCCATCGGAGACTAAGAGAGTTTGAACTTCTTTGGAAGTCAAACGGCTGACACCTTTTTAGGTAAAGAACTTGCTGAGTAGGGATGTCATCTAGCATAGAGTAGGGACAGATTTAACTTGTTTTATTCTTTTTCTGTAAATGACGCATCAGATCCACTTTGTGTCTATGCTATTTAACTTGCTGATTTTAGAATTGGTTTTGATCGTTTTCTTTTGTAGACTGAGATTCTTTAGGGAATTTATGTTCCTTTTAGTACCTGTATATTTGTTGAATCTTATACTGAGAGGCTTGTATTTGCAATTAACTTTGGTTTTATATTAAACTTTTTAAACTTTACCTGTTGTAAGTGGTTCTTCAGAGTTGCGTCAGTCTATGGGGTTGATTTAACTTATGTGGGTTTGCCTTTTACTCAATGACAGTCAATAATCGATCCAAAAAGGATAAATGAGATAGGTATCTAGGTGATCAGATAAGATATCAAAATCTCATTCCCCGCAGTACCATCCATCTACCCTTCCACCCATACATCCATTTATTTAGATTTTCTCTCATCCATACTTCCACTCATTCACTCATCCATCCTTTCTTCCATTATCTATCCATTCACCCTTTCATTCATCCTTTCACTAATCCATCCAGCCATTCACATATTCCTTCACTTATTTACTCACCCACCTTTTCATATTATGAGCTGAGCCTTTGTCTGCAGAGTTGCAGACAGAAGAGGCCCATTAGGAGCTTCACCTTGAGGTAGTTCCTAAAGAAAGGGGTGGGGGAGAGTTCACTATGCCCCTGCACATAGGCAGTCTGAAAACGTAGAAGTCATGAGTCATGCATGATGCGCAGGACCAGGATGTGAGGTGACTGTGATATGATGTTGTTTCCAGGGCTTTAAGTGGCGTAAAAAAACTGAGGGGGTCTCTTCAAAGGGGGTGTTCGATGTATTTAAGGGCGTGGTTTAAAACACCTAGGCTAAAAATCTGTGCTTAGCATAGTGTTTCGCGTAACTGGTATTATGTTGTTTCTGTCATTGCATCCAGATATATAATGCAGCAAGTATCATTACACCAACAACAAGCCAGGACTATTGGATTTGTCAGTGGTTGTTATTTGCGTAAAATAAAAAAGCAGTAACCATGGTTTTGTCGAATGCAATATTGAAAATACTTCAGTTCTAAAATGATGAGATAATGACATAACCTGTTCTTTTTACCTAGTTTCACAGGCTTCTTTATGTAAACTGTTTTCTAACATTGCAGCATGGGCGTTTTACCTTTTATCTAACAGATTGCCTTGCTGTACACTGAGGCAGGAGGAGGCTGCCACACGCTGTCACACCCCAGACTGCCCCATTGACATTCTGTATGTGGCAATTAGCCGGCATGCAGAATGACAATGGGCGAGGTGGGGCTGCTCTTGTGGTCAAAGGAGTGCGAGGTGCCAGCATTAAGGGGCTAAGGCTTCTCACAAGGAAGCAGTGCTGCTCCCTGTGATGGCCAAAATTACGGACAAAAGGCGTCCATAAAAGGGATCATCACGGACAATGGACGTGACGTCCAAATTACGGACGGTCCGTGAAATTTACGGACGGTTGGTCACCCTAGCTAAGAGGTAAGAGGCCTGACTGACCTGACTCCATTCAAACTTTTACCAATATTATCAGTTTTGGCCAGCTCACTCACTCACTCACCAACTTGTGTTTACTGACTCACCCATACATTCTCATTCACCCCCACACACTCACTCACCTAATTCATGTTCAGCCACCCACTCACTGTCTGCCCTACCTTCGGTTAATAAGATGTTATGAAAGCCTGCTCATTGAATTTCAGCAAATGTATGATGATGTCGCAAACTTTTATTCCCCTACCTGTACCGTCCCACCTTCAACACCCAGCTTCTCTCTCGCCTACTCATGATCATTCACCTACCCACACACATTTACAAACATTCCGCAGTTCCCTCGCATTCACCCAACTCCTGTGGTTCACGTACCCACTCATATTTACCCTCCCACATCAAACTTCCCACTGGCAAGCCGCAACTCATATAACTGATAACCCATATTTACCCTCCAAAGCAGTTCACCACCACAATTGATGGTGCACCCATTCACACATACGCACCCATTCACACATACACACCCACCCACACCCGTCAGATTCTCTAGTAAAAAACTACAACTGTGGCTTTGTTAGTTCTTCTTTTATTCCCATTGCATATTACAACTAGATGCCCCACGGTCACAATATAAAAAATATCTGCAGGAGACATACAACAAGCACATATAATATAATGATAATAAAATAGCGTAGAACTGACACCATTGCTGTTGTAGAGGAAAGAGACCAGCAGTTAAAGAGACAGGAAAGGGATGAGAGTGCAGAATAAAACACATTTGTACTTTAATCTATATATTAGCAGCCAGTCAGTGTTTCCAATTTACTTGTGTTGGAGGCAGCATGCCGCTCCGTTCATCATTTTGGTAATTTCATGTCACCCGGTTATCTGCCTGAACGTGATCAGATCCAGTTATCTTACAGATGCTTGAGTCTGAACTGGCTCGTTCCAGACAGTGGCCTTGTAGTTGTGTTACGTATGTTAGGTGCACTAAATAACATGTGACCTAACATCACAGAGTGACAAAATATCTTGGTCAATGATGCTTTTATGTATGCTTCCTATTCATACAGTTACCCATCTTGTCACTGAATGGGGTTTGCTCAGTTACACTTGCTGATGGCATTACACCTCTTTTTGAGAAGGTAAAGGGTGGAGTAACTGCAGCTGAGTGACATGCAGATTTGCACAGCCCCGGCTTCAAAGAAAAGTGATCCAGGCTGTTTTCAATTGGTGCTCCTGATAGGCGGAAACTTGAAAGGGATGTCACCTGTGCTGTGAGGACATCCAAGGGCTAGGTGTGGGTAGGCCCTATCCGCACACAATCCAGGCGAATACTCGCACAAGCACAATGGGCTTTCAAAACTGAGAGAGTGCCTGACCCTCACTCAGTCCGAGGGTCAAACAGTAAGCCCTTAAAGATATGTTTAATTTGTGCTGCTGTTCAGCCACACTGTTCCTCATCCCCTCACTGTGAACAAATGACACCTTGCTATTTGTAGTATTCCTCACAAGCTGTTCTTCTTCAATAAACCTCCTATCTACAATCACTTCTGTCTCCTGGATTGCATCACTATTAGTGCACCAGTCCTTAATAACTGTGAGCCTGATTACAACTTTTGGTGGAGCAGACACCGCCGTGACACCGCTCCACCGAAGGTCGCTGACGCCAGCTCACCCGATTACAACCAGTTTGGTGGTCTGGAGGGAGTGTAGCTTGGTGGTCCCACTACAGTGCATTTTTCAAAGGCAGGGAATGCCTTTGAATGAGGCACTGCAATGGGAACACCACACAAAGTTCCTGCATGGCATGGACTCGAAAGTCCATGCTGTGCAGGAAGCAGGGTGAATGCACACAGGGTGGCACAAGTTCTGCATCCCAGGCTGAGGGGTTCACGGGATGCCCTATGGGACCCCTGTCGTTTCAGCACCGCCAGCCTTTTCATGAGGGAAAGACCTTTATGAATCTCCTGGCTGTCCTGAAACTTGTAATATATATGGCGGTGGCGCAGTGGACCCCCTGACTGCCATGCCACTGAAGGTCATTCTCTGGCATAGGTAGGGGTCCAAATATGGTCTGACCACCCAAGTCATAATAGGGCGGTCAGACCGATGTTGAGGCAGTGGCCGGACCGCCCCTGCCATGCCACCACGGGCCTGACAGTCCTTGGACTGTCAGACACATAATAAGGCCTTATGTGTTAACACAAAAAGTAGGGATTTGCTAACAGAAGAGTGAATGTATTGACATTGGGAGAAAGTGGGACGTTAGGGTTTAATGGGAGTTGAGATTATTTGAGCAGAAATAAAGAACAGGATATAGGGGTGAGTTTAAAGGTGTGCTAGCAAGGAATGCTCCTGTTGTGATAGCAAAATGTGCTATAGAACAATAGGAAGTTAGCACCTTGTGTACTGAGATTTGCATCTGTTTTGTTCAAGGCATCAAGTGCCTGGCCTCAGTCTTCCCCATCCTGATGGTGGAAGTCTCTTGTACCTTTTCCCTCCACTGAATAACACACAACATAATGGACACATCTAAAAACATAACACAAAGAGGTATGACAACTAACCAGCCTCCCAGTGTGGATAAATAAATAGCTAACTTGCACACATCAAAACGTATCCAACATACATTATAGCTAGAATTGCAAGCAAAATGATATAGATATTGCTCAAGAAAGGGTGAAACCTCACCAAGTGAAATAACACCTCAATCAATGTCTGGCCCAATTTGAAATCATCTCGCATATCCATCCAAGTAACGTTTCCCTTTGTCCTGTGTGACTTTGCACTGGTTTCAAGCTCTAAATATACAAACCTGTACACACTGTTCATTAATCAGGATAAAACCAACACACCTGTAGGCACACATTCCAATGTATCAAATCACATCAATTAGTAGTCAACACTATGATGCATGCCTGCCCATAAAAAGTACTCACCATCACATAGCATATCAAATCGTGCATGTACATAAAAAAGTACACTCTAAAATCGTTGTGACACAACTTGCCATAATGTGTAAACATAATGACATTGCATCATAATTTAACCTCTGCAACATTGCTCGGTTCCGAAAAATAGCTAGGGAAAAGTAATGCCAGGACTAATGGGTACAAACAAACCAGATTGTATTTAGTACATATAAATACAGGGTTAAATAATAACCTAAGGTCAATGGCTAGGCCACAGTAAAATGATGTGACAGCACACGGCAGTGCAACAAAACGTGTACTGACACACAATGCTAATGCTACCTTCTCACAGAGGGCCATCTATTGGGCAGGACAGGCCCCTCTAGGATGTTGCTTGGGATTAGAAAGTTTGGTTTTGGGAGGGGTATCCTTGGATTGGGAAGTGGTGTTTTTCAAAGAGGTAAGGGTGGACTTACCTTTACGAGGGGGGCTTTGGGAACGGGAAGTAGGGGAACATTTGGCAGGGTTGCTCTGGGAAATGGAAAGGGTGGATGGGTCGGTAAGAGGATTCTATTATGAGATGAAGGGGTGGTATTGGATATGGGAGTCGTAGTTATGGCCTTGGAAGAGGATATTTGGAGCTTTTGGGAGGGTGATGGCAAGGGAAAATGTGAAATCTTCAATAGGGTACTTAGGAGTGGGAATGGTAAGGAGTGGGGTTTTGGAGGTCGAAAAAGTTACTGTGTGTAATGTGCTGAAGTCTTTGTTAGTGTAGGTGCATGTGTGTTAGGGATATGTGCTGCAAGTAGGGGTGTGTCTTTTTTTGTGGTGCCTGTTGGGTGCTTGTTTGTATGTGTCTGTATTTCTTAGATGTGTAGAATGTGACTGGTGTATATGTCTATGTTGCAGCAGTGGAAGTGCTGGGTGTGGGTGTTGTGGCTGCTGATGTGGTGGTGACAGTGGGAAGGGTTGTGTGTGGTGTTTGTATAAAAGTAATGGTGGATATGGGTGGGTATGCTGTTGTCTGTGGTGGGTGAGGATGTGAGGGTGGTGGTGTTGTGTGTGCATGCATGTGTGATGTTATCTGTGCTATGTGTTGATGCGATGTGGGAGCGGAGTGAGCATGTGGGGGTGGTGTTGTCAGTGGTGGTTGTGGATGTGATGAGGTGCCTGTGATTGTGGAGGTGGGTGCAGAGTCTATGTGTTTGGATGTGTCCCTGCTTTTTTTGGAGGTGTTTGCCTCTGTATGGACGTGCTGGGAGGGTCTGTATGATTGGGCATGTGTAAATGTATGTGTGCAATTTGGTTAGGTTTGGGAATATGATATTGGTATGTGTAAAGGGAAGGGGGAGGGACACAATGTTGGGTGGAATGGGAGGCTGTGCTGAGGGGATGAGGCCTGGAAAGATCTCTGTATGTCAGGCGTTGCACTGTGAATGCCTTCCAGGGATGTCAGCATCTGCTCCAGATGGCTGCCTTGCCCCTGGATGGCATGCAGTAGTACAGTCTGACCGTCAGAGGTGTTTCTCAGGAGTACAATAGCATCCTTACTCTACACTACGCGGGGCAGAGACTGAGGTGCCTGGAACGAATTAGAAGGCAGGCCGGGCCAACTGGTTTGAGAGTAATAAGGAGGGTGGCAATTGAACTGGGTGTGGCAGACAAGGATAAAGGTGAAACAAATCCTGTGGGATCCGCCATCATTCAGGAGTGTCCATTGAGGATGTTTCTGTAGATGCCAAAGTTGAGCTTGCATCCTATGTGGCACACCCCACACCCTCTTGGTCAGAGGGTCCCTCCATATCAGTACTGTCACAACCGTAACCACTGTGACCAGCTGTGTCTCCAATGATTTTGACCCTTCTCCTTCACTTGCTCGGGATGAATCTGAAATGACATATAAAACAGGTTTATAGCAACTGCTTTACCACGCCTGACCATCAGATATCAACACAAAACACACAGACACAGACCACACCAGCTTCATGGTTCACTATATTGGCTTGAACATTAGCATGAGCATGAGCACATGCATGCTAGATAACCTGGAAACAGTGGGTTCAAATGATGTTATAACCCCAGACAGCTCCAAATGCATTGATGGACTTGTTTCTACTCCACCCTAATGTCCGTACTAGGACAGCTGATCACCTTGTATACGTTGGCCCTTGGAGAAGCGTGGCTCACTGGTTAGAGGAGGCAGACCTGGAAGCAGAGGTCAGCCCGGGACCAGGGTTCAATTCCCGGCTTGCCGGGGTCTTGAGTCCTAAAATGTCCATGGACTCAACAATTCTCGCTCTGGTGCCTACTCGATTCACGGGTTCACACTCTGCGACTCTGGGCAATAGCTTGCTTAATCTCCACAACGGCCCCTCGCGGCGGGATTCCTGGCTTTCACCTTGCGGATACCCTGCTGGGGTTATCTCACAGGGGAATACCAGGACGAGTTCCCTAAGCAAGCGCTTAGAAACCGCTCGGTGATTTGCGCTATATAAATTCCTGTACATTTACATTTACATAGTATACCATAGCAAACTGATGTCACCAAACAGGATGACTACTAAATATACTTTTGCACACTGTTTACGCATGGTCCAGAATTCATTCATCAAATGTTCATTTACCTTAAACCACATCATGATGTCATGAAGTTCAAGTTAAAGAGCAATGTACCAGCAATATGTGCTGTAGCAGAAATCATGTCACATGCAAATGTTCATTGGACACTGATGACACTTTGACTTGAAACTGCATCATATGCCCACTTTCAAAAAAGTCTAATAAAAGTTTTACTGACGTAGTTTAGCTACTTATCACATGCAGCATAGACAAGTAGCCTGGAGACATTGAGCGCCAACGTTTTGAGAGATAGATACTCCCAACGCACACAGCATAAGACTTGGTATAGCCTTATCAACATCCCCAATCCTGCTTGGTACTGGTGATAACACCATTCTTAGACTGCATATTAACAGGCTATTACACGTTTGAAGGTTGTTGTGAGTCAGTGGATATCTATGACATGAAGATGTGGGATCACTGTGGTCCTAATGAGATGGCACATCATAGCATCATTTGGTATAGCAAACACAAGACTGAGTGTCGACATGATCTCTACATTTCTACATCTCACTCTCTGATGCATGTTACCAGTCAGTGTATGAATCTTGAAACAGTATTGCAGATGAAATAAGAACAGGAAAAGATACACTGAGCAACATGTAGGCACTAATGCGGATGGCCCCCGTGATATTTACACACTCATGTCACTGTAGAATCCCACATAACCGAAGGGAAGTGTTATCCAGTCACTGCATAAAAAGTGCACTGTTTGCCATGCCACATGCAATAGGGCTACCATCGTATGAAAGACAGTAATGAGGGAACATAACTCCTTACATAATGAAGTCAAGTGGGCTGTTTGGTACAATTGTCACTCAGAACATCAAAGAATGATGATTTATCACTTTACTCAACCATGTGTTTGATTAAGACAGTAAATTGGTAGTGGGCTGGACTCTGCTGTGTTCATGGTAATAAACACAATAGACAAAGCACATCATCATGCACCTACTACCAGACCTTCACAAACAAGAACTCTTTGTGTGTGTTGCACATGGGCCACCCCCAATGTTGATGTGGAAATACCTGCCTGTAACCCGAAAAGGTGGTAATGTAACATGTACAACTCTGGCTAGTACTCATCCCCTTGTAGCTGCTGCCGGGCCCTCAACTGCTCATCAAGCTCTGGGTAGGCCACCCCCAACATGCAGGGCATTAGGGAGATCACAGTGCGGCACGTGCCCCATCCACATTGAGAGGATTTCCCCAGCTGGACATCTGTGATCTTACAGGTTTAGTGCCTCAGGTCCTCCCAACTTTTCCTGCAGTGGATGCTGTGCTGGCCATGAATTCCCAGGGTCCACACCTTCCGGATGAAGGTCTTCCAAATGGCCCACATCTGATGGGCTTTGACATGTATGGATACAATAGATGAATAAACAGATTATCACTGCAAGTTTTTGGTTTTCACTTTTGTTGAGACACAAGTTCAATACACCTAACACAAGCATAAATCAATAGTTAACACACAACAAGTGTGGTTCTCACATGCTAAGCACTACAAAGACATGAATATAAACTTTTGTATATATTTGTAACAAAGGAGGGAGGGAGAAAAAAAGTAGATTTGTTCTCCCCGGATAATTCACATAAACAAAATAGAATCCACTCTAGTAGTGGTGCTGTTCCCTACAGTGGTGGGGAGCACAGCGTGCTGTTAGAATACCCCTCACACACCAACAAGCCCCTTGGTGTCATTCTACCATCATTGTGGTCTTCGCACCCCTCTACGGAATGCGGCGTGTTACGACTAACGGCTGCGTAGGAGCACTTCAGATGTATTATGTGTCGGTGTGTGGAGAGTGGTTAAGTGTGAGTGGTGAGGTGGTGAAAACGTGATAGTTTAAAAAAATACCTGGCTCGTAGGGTGTGGAAAAATAAAAATTTGTTAAGCCCTCGGCTGGTATTGTTAAAAGGGTGCAGTGTGAGGTTGTTTACTGTATATTTAGGTACAGCAACCTCAGAAAGTGCGTCGACATGTTTCGGGGTACAAGGACCCCTTCTTCAGGACTAGGATATGCACTACTACCCTCACCTTACTCACATGTAGTGTTAATGTAAAAGTGTGCTCTACAAAAACATAAAAATGAATACAAAATTAAACTATTAGTGTAATGTACCTAATAGTGTTTCAATGTATCAGTCTGTTGCACCCAATTGGCGTTGATATGGTCAGACTTCACAGATTAGGCTAGATGGCCCTATGAGCCTTAGCGTTGTACTGGGGGTTGTCCTCCAGCTCAATATGGCAATGGTTTGACAGGACCCATTTGGCCTCCTAACCCTCATATCGTCGGAGTCGCGTTCGAGGGGTAGCCATCTGCGGACTCTCCTTATTCCTGTCTATCACTATAAAAGGAGGGACCAAGTGTGCATAAAGGTCCAGCATACATGCTACAAATGATACCACAGTGTGGTTGGGTATGCTGTTCCTACAGGGGTGTGCTTGGGTTTCTAATAGGTAGAGTTCAGGGGGAATTCCCTTTATGGAATGGGAGACCTCACACAATCAAAAAAATGTCATGCATCATCATAGGGCTTATGATACTCATCGTGCCGGACCTGCAATGCTCCACAGGCACCTTCAAGAGGGCTCTTTAGCAGAGATCTTTTTCCAAAGAGGCTGTATGTGAAATGCCTGTGTAGGACCCTAAGTGTAGATCTGTGGGTTGTGAGTGTGAAGTGTGACTAAAAAGGAGCAGATAAATCTCAGGGCTAAAGACTATTTATTCAATTTTATGCACTGGTCTCAAGCCACCTGAGATCACTAATCAAAATACAGTGGTCTTAAGACCGCCAGCGCAGCAGCCTTGCAGCGTAAGTGGCTTTGGCCATCCAGTGGTCACACTGCAGAAGAAGTAATAAGGCACTATGTCTGATTGAGTTTGTGTGGTATGTACTACCATCACAGGACACACCTTTTGCCATATTCGGCACTGTTACTGGGATGACATCAGCATACCATTATATTTCTTGTGTGATTGGTTGAATTAACAAAGCTGGTGATTCACATATAAAAATCTCTCCCAAAGCAACCAACTATACGCATTGTTGATGTATCACATGTGCCTTAGGCCTGTACAGTGCAAGCATGACTTATCGAAAAGTGACAATAGATCTGTCGGAGGAAGGGGTCTGTCATTAGTAGTGGCACACATGGAAAATATGGGTCAATGGAAAGCAGTATCAGCAGGTTACCTCAGTCACCATTGCTAATGTAGTCCATATAAAATCAATCAGGGCTGCTATTGGTTCTGAATACTCATTTTGGGAAAATCCAAGGATCTTCAAATTTACAGGGAGATTACTCTGTGCATCAGTTGTATTGCCACAGCAACTCTGTCACAGCCTGGGCCATGGCCCAGGTAGGGCACAACTGTTATGTTATGTTATGTTACTAAGTTTTTTGAGCGCACAGCTGCCCCAGCAAAGGGGCGTCCCGGCGCTATGACTGGAAAAGCAACACAACAAGCAGAACAGAAAAGATCAGAAAATATTAATAAGGCAGGGGAAAGAGATGCGTTTTAACAGCCTTCCTAAAAACCAGAAGATCTTCCAAGGCTCGAATGTGCACAGGAAGCGCATTCCAAAGCTTGGCAGCCAATACAGTAAAAGAACGACCACCTAGTCTACTTTTTTTAAAGCGCGGAACAAGTGCTAGATTTTGACTAGCAGAGCGAAGACTACGAGATGGCGTATACAGGGTCAAAAGATGCTGAAGGATGGAAGGGGTGTCGGTTTTAAGAATTTTAAATGCGAAACACATCGTCTTAAACTCTATACGCCTGATTACTGGCAGCCAATGTAATTTACAAATTGAACAGAACCGTGGCAAGCCTACCAGAGCCCTGGCAGCCGCGTTCTGCACCCGTTGGAGTCGCAGGACCTCCGCCTGATTGGCGCCTAAAAACAGTGAACTTGCATAGTCAAGCCTTGATGCTATGCTGGCTTGAATCACCAACTGGCGGGTGGGGGCATCAAAAAATTTGAGGATAGGCCTCAAACCACGCAAGATGCCAAAGCATGTAGATGCCACCTTCTTCGTATGACACGAGAAGGTAAGTTTGGAATCAAGCCACACGCCAAGGTTTTTGAGTTCAGAGACCGGTTTGGGCGGGGGACCCAACTCGTTGGGCCACCAACTCGCACCCCACAGATCAGGATGTTTCCCTAACACCATCACCTCGGTTTTGAGGGCGTTGAGCTGTAGACAGTTGGTAGTAAGCCAGCTAGCAACAGCCCTCAAACCATCCGCAAAGTTGGATGCCAGCTGGTCAGAGTCCCCATTAAGAACCACTGCCAGCTGGGTATCATCGGCGTAAGATACCATAGTGAGACCCCAACTCTTCGCAACCGTCGCCAAAGGTTGGACGTATAAGTTGAAAAGAGTGGGGCTCAATGCCGAACCTTGCGGAACTCCTTGAGTAATGGCGTGAGGTTTTGATCTGAATGGTGGCACTACTACCTGAAATGATCGTTCCGCGAGAAACGACTGGAACCAATCCAACGCCTTGCCAGATATGCCCGCCTCACCAAGCCTGCGGATAAGAATGGTATGGGATACAGTGTCAAAGGCGGCACTTAGGTCTAATAAGACCAGTGCCGCCGTTTGACCTGCATCTAGTACAGAGCGGAGATGTTCAACCATATACAGGAGTGCCGTCTCTGTACTATGGCCAGATCTAAAACCATTCTGTGTAGGATCCAGAAGGTGAGCGGAGTTCAGATGTTTCGTTAGGATGTTATTCACATGGGCCTCTGTGATCTTTGACACCCATGGAAGGAGAGAGATGGGTCGATAACTCTCCGGCTTCACTGGATCCAGTCCCGGCTTTTTTATGATGGGCATAACACAGGCCGCCTTCCAACTAGGTGGCACTGACCCGGTGGTGAGGGATTGATCCACCAATTTTCGAATCGGTGGGAGGCAAATAGACGCCGAGTCCAAAAACTGGGCCGGTCTCAGAGGGTCATCCGGCGACCCAGACTTGACCTTGGCTACTAGGAGATTAAACTCCAGTTCCGACTGTATGGGAAGGATAGCCAGGCATTGTGATGTACGCAATGTAAAGGTCGTACTGTCAGAATCAGCTTTGGGAAAAGAGCGGTAGATGGTGTTTACCTTCTCCACAAAAAAGCTGGCTAACAAATCACAGTGCGCAAGGGAGCAAATCTCCGTGTTGGGAAGTCAGGCCTTGCTCTCAGCATACTGATCCCACTTGAACATCACATTTCCACAACTTCAATACATAAAAGCACTTCATGTGGCCATTGAATACGTGACCTCAATGTTGTGTGGCACTCTGAAGGGGTCTCTGAGGTAAAGCTAGCTCCAAAACAACAGTCTGGTGGCCATGATCTGGGCTGAGTGATATGTGGGACTATACACATAGCTACATCATTCTCAACTGCTTCTTACAGTATACATACACAGCTCATGCTGTAAAGGCTATCCATTTGTTTTCACATTTAACATGATTCAATTAGTAAATATATCATTGGTACCATTAAATGTATACATGCATAGATATATGCTTGCACCACAGGTAGAATGTAGGGCTTACCACACATCACGCATCACAATGGTGATATTAAGTACACAATGCACAGTGCTCAACAATCCATTACATGATTGTGCTATGTAGGGACTACTCTCATCCGAACGTCCCCAGATGCCGCACTGACATGAGCAGTTTTGCGGTATGATTAGGAGACCCTGAAGAATGGACACACATTTTTCTTCCTAATTAGAAGACGTTGGACCCAGCATACACACGGGCCATCGCCATCCTGGCCATTCTGATACTTTTGTGGCTAGTATACCTGTATCTAATATCACAACTTTAAGCAGAGTGACTAATTTTCCAAGTCCTGATAAATGCCCCTGAACCCCTCTGTGCTCAGTCATGGGCAGAAACATGTCGACCATCAACAGAGGTACATTTGATTAAACCCTGATTCCTCTCTTTTTATCCCAATCCTAGAGTACCACTGAATACATTTGATTTGGCCATCTGTAGTTTTATCCACCACTTTCTTTGCACTCTGCCCCTTTAACATTGCTCATCCTAAAAACACCTCAACTCTTCCCTGCAGGGGTGTTGCAGTCCACACCATGGCCCTTGTAATCCAGGCGTGAGGGGGGAGCCCAATGATGAAGCTTGTCACCTTCGGCTGAGTGAGGGTTCTTGCCTTAAAGGAGTCCTGCTCTGACAGCTCATACATACATACACCCACATATCGGACACTATATGAATGTATGTTTTTTTTATACCATACATACGTTTTGTGAGTTTCATGATGGTTAGGGATTAGTACGTTATTGGTCAGGCCCTTACCGCTATATCCTGTATGTGGATACAATAATTGCTAGTTATGAAATGCTTTATCTCCAAACTTAGGAAAAACTTAGGAAAAACAAATGCAAACACTATTTTGTGTTTTCCTTAGGCTACCTTACTTCATTCATTAATCTACTTTGAAGTGATACAATAAAATAAAGTGTTTATAGAAATGGGATTCTGCAGAGAACTAAAAATTTATCAGGCAATCGTTTCAATAACTAATCTTGTAAATCCAAGCATGGTATGGAAAAAAAACTCTAACATTTATTTTTATTTCTTCCTGTCTGTAGTGTATCATCAAGCAGGCCGGAGCAAGGTTGGAAACAGCCAGTCCATAAATATCTTAGTGGCGGGAGCTCAATTTGTCAAGCGATATACAGAAAAGTGCCATGAAAAAAACAATTTAAGTAAATATCCTATATCAAAGATAAGAGATGCTCAGAATATTTTAGAATACGTCTTACTGGTAGCTGCAATTTATTTTATAAATGGAATGTTTGGAGATCATTATTGATTCTGGAGAAATACTGCATATAATTTATGGTTGTCTTTTAAATGAAATGTCATGGCTTATTCTGGTACACACAGTGAAGTCAGAGATACATGCACTCCGATGAAGCATGCATTCTATTAATATCTCTATATTTGATTGTTACCAGGATGGCCATACATTCCTCTTCCTTTCCCGTCAAGCAGTTCAATTTAAAAACAAGATTAAGAAACACAATCGTTTTATGTTTGGTAAAAGTTAGTTTTTCAAGTTTCACTAACAGACACCGAACCGTTAAAAGAAGGCAAAGCAGTGCAAGTTGTCCTCATACATTGACAGACAGAATAGACAGCAGCAGTGCAAGCTCACTCAAATACAGGTCAACCCAATGGCTACATTAAAAGTGACTTTTATATCCAGTAATGGTAAAGCCCAGGCAGCAGCCCTGCAGGCCACACTCAGGCACAGCAGAGCAGCAGCAGTGCAAGCTTCTCTCAAATACACTGAATAGGTACAGTTCGGGCAGCAGAATTACACACTTTCTCACACACACAGAATATGTGTAGCATATCAGTGCCTGGCTCTTTGGCCCACTGATTATAAAATCAGTTCAGAGGTCCAGTAAACCCATCCCAAATGTGCATGGAGATTATTTGCATATTTTTTTCTAACTAATCAGATGCTTGCCTCGAAGTTAAGCTTGGGAAACAAAATAAAAGAAGGGACAGCAAAAGTTTACTTAGATTAGCTTAACCCCTTCCATGCTGCTGACGGAACGGTTCCGTCATGCACGTCGGGTGAGCTGTGCGGATGACGGAACCGTTCCGTCATGACTCCGCCCGCGCAAGGCGGAGTCAGCATGGGCGGGGAATTCGCGCCGCATGGAAGAGGTTAAAAACAAGGTCTATAGTACATTTTCAATGTTGGACACCATAGGAGGCATGCTTCCTACACAATGGTTGGGGCCTGGAGTGGAATGGAATGGGTACATTAGTGTGTTTAAGGCTGGAGATCTTTTATTTCCCCCCTGTTAGGAGCCTAGGGTTAGTTGATGACATTCTCCAATTCATTCCATTTATGCATTTTTACTCTGAAACATATAAATTGGAATCTTCTGAAATGCGCCACAATTAGTGTTGTGATGTAGTTTAATGCGGAGACCCACACAAATAAATGCCTCTCCCTGTTTCCTATCTGTTCTGTCTACGACTTGTAGAACATGAGCAATGGGACCCCCTCAAACAAGTAATTTATGGCCCAGGAACCGAGGGGAGGAGAAAGCACAAAACTAGAGAGATGTTCCTGCAGTGGCCGATCATTCAATAATGTGTGTACATCTCAAATTTAATCAACACAAATAGTGACAGAAAAAGGAGAAGTGCAAGTGAGGTTCATTCAAAAAAATATATATATTTTTATTTACTTATTATATTTTGTTTTTGTATGAATATAGATACATATAAGTTAAATTCTTAATCAGCGAATCGTCTTTTATAAAGTTCATAGACAAAACATGAAATGTTTGAAAAAATTCAAGAAAAACACAAGGACAAATCTAAAATCCATAACAATTAAACAGAAATATCCCCTGAAAAACAACCATACACAGCAACTCACTCACGTGCTAACAGACATTCTACATTCATACTACATACAGAGATGAAAAAAGGAACTGGATCCCTATTAGCGAGATGGTAACGCTAGTGTGGTAAAAGGTCAACAAGATGTCGTTGTTGGCCCTTATGGCGGGTCTACGCGCGTTTCGGTGGGCAAGTCACCTTCATCAGTACCTTGAACATTGGATTATGCACGTAACAGGGGATCAGACAAGAGAGAGATTGGCCTGAAAGGAAAAGACAAATCTGTCACTATCACATATACAAAAAATCTGTAAACAAGTAAGCGTTAGTACATCCACTGTTGAGTCAACCCCATGGTTCATTACTCTAATAAGAGAAAAAATCTCTCAGTGGTGAGAGCACAGAAATCTGATCATATAAAATCAAATTATGGGCACAAAGTGAAAGGTCCTACTATCATTTAATGAATGTGCAGTAAGTTAATTTATTCTGCACAAGCCAACAAAAAGGTACTGCATATACAGAGGAATGTAAGCATTAAGTAGTACTTACAGGGTGATAGGTAAGCTATCACTCCAACTTGGTCTCTACGAGAGTAGATAAGTCGGGTCACGAGAATGTCGCTGCATCTATAAGGTGGCCAGAGGAAACTGTTACAGTCGGTTTCTAAAATGGGAAAATTCCACGATATACATACAAAGTCCCTATTGATGAGGCTTACCCGAAATGACAAGTCGGATGTATTTAGTGATCCTCAAAATTTCATATTGATGTCTAAAATATCAGATTCTGTGTTGAAGGCTGGAAAGAGAAAATTGTGAGATCCCAAATCAAAGTTATTTCTGGGGGACACTAATCCTCTGAGTTAACTGAACTGCTTTTTGAGAGCACTATAGAAAAAGTCATACCAAATTGCGCCAATAATTTCCATTAATATGTGGGTTCTGAGGAGATACTCCTATTATTTAGAGGGTCCCAGGATACTGTAGTCCGCGTAGGGCGTCCACTCCTATGTTATTACGATCTCTAATGAGATATAAAGTGATACCGACACATATGTAAGGCACAACATGCATGTTATTGAATTATTCTACACATGCAAGGTTGGAGATGCTATGATAAAAACTTACAATATTTAGTGGTGATCATTTTTCATAACAAACAGGCATTCTGCGAGGTGATTTAGTACTGTAACGTCACCGCGACCCTGCAAGGCAAAGGTAAACTGTGTGAGTTCCGATTCCTTGGTCACATGAAAGGGCACAATAACGTGCACAAACTCAGTCCTATAGCTGGAGACTAAGACGGGGGACTTGTATACTCGAAGGATCAATGCGGATGATATTATGAAGTGAGCCCTCCAAGTATGTGGGCAATTGCCTGGAAATGCCAAAACGGGGATCTGAAAGGTCTAAACTCAGTGTGTGAATACACGGCGCTATCACAAGGAACAGCGTCTCTGAGTATGACCAAAAGGGTGCTCTGCGTTCGTATCCCGCTTACCTTTCATTTCGGCGAGTAGCGTTCAGGCATCTACGCGTCCCCGGGACCCTCCGTCGGGCATTGTTTATATGCGCCCAAATTTATACTTAGATGTTCAGTTTAAAATATCGCGGAAGAAAGAAAAACCGCGAGAGTATCGTAGTGTGGAGATAGGCAAGGGACTACAACCTGGTGGCCATATTGCGTGTACACAGTCAGTCGGATTGCCGAGTTTGCGATCTAAGAGAGGAAGACGGCTGTGTCTAGGAGGATATAGTCGTCATGATCTTAATATGACATAAAGGTTGTATGATAAATCAAAAGAAGCCCTCAATGAAAAGTGTCTAATAAAAGAGCAGACAGTTAATCGGATGATGCAGGCTGAAAAGTACCAGATTGTCAATGATATTCAGGTTACATATCGAAAGTGAAGAAGGACTACTAGAGATAAAAATAAAAAAACAACTAGAAAAGTATATCCAGAAAGAGTCCTATACAGTGCCGATAAAGCGACAGACAGACATGGTCAGGAGATCAGAGTTCTTTACTTGGTAACAAACCAAGATATCTCTTCATTAAGGCCTCGCTTGACACTGTCCAATAAGAAAATCCAGAAGGTTTCACGTTTTTTGCGTGTGACTTCAATGGGCTCACCCATTTTTGAAGCGACTTTTTCCAGGATGGACCATTTGATCTCATCCTCTTTGTGTTGCTTCTCAATACAGTGTACTACTAATGGGGCTGAAAGTTTTTTAGTCCTAATGGCGGACTTATGTTCGCTGAAACGTACGCGAAACTCGCGTCCTGTTTCGCCAACATAAGCTAGGCCACAGTCGCAGAACAAGATGTACACTATATTGCTGCTCCGGCAGTTAGTGAGTTGACGTAGTTTAATCTTTTTTTCATTATAACTTACCACGTCAGAGGTGAGTGCTGCCATGCCTGTAACTCAGCACTCACCTCTGACGTGGTAAGTTATAATGAAAAAAAGATTAAACTACGTCAACTCACTAACTGCCGGAGCAGCAATATAGTGTACATCTTGTTCTGCGACTGTGGCCTAGCTTATGTTGGCGAAACAGGACGCGAGTTTCGCGTACGTTTCAGCGAACATAAGTCCGCCATTAGGACTAAAAAACTTTCAGCCCCATTAGTAGTACACTGTATTGAGAAGCAACACAAAGAGGATGAGATCAAATGGTCCATCCTGGAAAAAGTCGCTTCAAAAATGGGTGAGCCCATTGAAGTCACACGCAAAAAACGTGAAACCTTCTGGATTTTCTTATTGGACAGTGTCAAGCGAGGCCTTAATGAAGAGATATCTTGGTTTGTTACCAAGTAAAGAACTCTGATCTCCTGACCATGTCTGTCTGTCGCTTTATCGGCACTGTATAGGACTCTTTCTGGATATACTTTTCTAGTTGTTTTTTTATTTTTATCTCTAGTAGTCCTTCTTCACTTTCGATATGTAACCTGAATATCATTGACAATCTGGTACTTTTCAGCCTGCATCATCCGATTAACTGTCTGCTCTTTTATTAGACACTTTTCATTGAGGGCTTCTTTTGATTTATCATACAACCTTTATGTCATATTAAGATCATGACGACTATATCCTCCTAGACACAGCCGTCTTCCTCTCTTAGATCGCAAACTCGGCAATCCGACTGACTGTGTACACGCAATATGGCCGCCAGGTTGTAGTCCCTTGCCTATCTCCACACTACGATACTCTCGCGGTTTTTCTTTCTTCCGCGATATTTTAAACTGAACATCTAAGTATAAATTTGGGCGCATATAAACAATGCCCGACGGAGGGTCCCGGGGACGCGTAGATGCCTGAACGCTACTCGCCGAAATGAAAGGTAAGCGGGATACGAACGCAGAGCACCCTTTTGGTCATACTCAGAGACGCTGTTCCTTGTGATAGCGCCGTGTATTCACACACTGAGTTTAGACCTTTCAGATCCCCGTTTTGGCATTTCCAGGCAATTGCCCACATACTTGGAGGGCTCACTTCATAATATCATCCGCATTGATCCTTCGAGTATACAAGTCCCCCGTCTTAGTCTCCAGCTATAGGACTGAGTTTGTGCACGTTATTGTGCCCTTTCATGTGACCAAGGAATCGGAACTCACACAGTTTACCTTTGCCTTGCAGGGTCGCGGTGACGTTACAGTACTAAATCACCTCGCAGAATGCCTGTTTGTTATGAAAAATGATCACCACTAAATATTGTAAGTTTTTATCATAGCATCTCCAACCTTGCATGTGTAGAATAATTCAATAACATGCATGTTGTGCCTTACATATGTGTCGGTATCACTTTATATCTCATTAGAGATCGTAATAACATAGGAGTGGACGCCCTACGCGGACTACAGTATCCTGGGACCCTCTAAATAATAGGAGTATCTCCTCAGAACCCACATATTAATGGAAATTATTGGCGCAATTTGGTATGACTTTTTCTATAGTGCTCTCAAAAAGCAGTTCAGTTAACTCAGAGGATTAGTGTCCCCCAGAAATAACTTTGATTTGGGATCTCACAATTTTCTCTTTCCAGCCTTCAACACAGAATCTGATATTTTAGACATCAATATGAAATTTTGAGGATCACTAAATACATCCGACTTGTCATTTCGGGTAAGCCTCATCAATAGGGACTTTGTATGTATATCGTGGAATTTTCCCATTTTAGAAACCGACTGTAACAGTTTCCTCTGGCCACCTTATAGATGCAGCGACATTCTCGTGACCCGACTTATCTACTCTCGTAGAGACCAAGTTGGAGTGATAGCTTACCTATCACCCTGTAAGTACTACTTAATGCTTACATTCCTCTGTATATGCAGTACCTTTTTGTTGGCTTGTGCAGAATAAATTAACTTACTGCACATTCATTAAATGATAGTAGGACCTTTCACTTTGTGCCCATAATTTGATTTTATATGATCAGATTTCTGTGCTCTCACCACTGAGAGATTTTTTCTCTTATTAGAGTAATGAACCATGGGGTTGACTCAACAGTGGATGTACTAACGCTTACTTGTTTACAGATTTTTTGTATATGTGATAGTGACAGATTTGTCTTTTCCTTTCAGGCCAATCTCTCTCTTGTCTGATCCCCTGTTACGTGCACAATCCGATGTTCAAGGTCCTGATGAAGGTGGCTTGCCCACCGAAACGCGTGTAGACCCGCCATAAGGGCCAACAACGACATCTTGTTGACCTTTTACCACACTAGCGTTACCATCTCGCTAATAGGGATCCAGTTCCTTTTTTCATCTCTGTATGTAGTATGAATGTAGAATGTCTGTTAGCACGTGAGTGAGTTGCTGTGTATGGTTGTTTTTCAGGGGATATTTCTGTTTAATTGTTATGGATTTTAGATTTGTCCTTGTGTTTTTCTTGAATTTTTTCAAACATTTCATGTTTTGTCTATGAACTTTATAAAAGACGATTCGCTGATTAAGAATTTAACTTATATGTATCTATATTCATACAAAAACAAAATATAATAAGTAAATAAAAATATATATATTTTTTTGAATGAACCTCACTTGCACTTCTCCTTTTTCTGTCACTATTTGTGTTGATTAAATTTGAGATGTACACACATTATTGAATGATCGGCCACTGCAGGAACATCTCTCTAGTTTTGTGCTGTCTACGACTTGTTCAATAATCTGGAGATTTTCTGGGTTAATGAGTGCCTTGCAGACAGAACCATTTCAGAAAAAAACCTAATGCACAGAGCCCAGACCCTCCTTGCTCCGCCCTCTACACTGAATGGTATCATGATAGAGCTGCTTATGTTTTGCCTGGACCCATTATCTCACTGGTGGCACTGTCAGGTTTTCTATTCATCATCAGATGTTCTTGTTATGATTAGGAGACATACACTTGGTGTAGCTGAGACTAAAGAAGAGCTGGAGACACCAAGTTCCAAATCCACCTTTTGACACAAGATAGATTATAAAACGTCATATAAACATAACAAGTTAATCATCATTTAGAAAATAATACTAGTCTAATTTGCAAGTTGTTAGTGCCAAAATGTATAGCTGTGAGAGTGGTGATAGTAATGCCTACCCTCCAAAGGTTTATTGTTTAAATGACCAGAAACAATAGTATTACATTTCACAAGCATTTAATGGTAAGCTAGTACGAATTATAACCTATGGATTGGTGTGGAGATGTCTCCTCCCTCCAGTAATTTTCATAATTGATATAAGGGTTCTGAAACTATGTGCAGGAGAAAGAAAACTGACAACTGTGTAATTTGCCTTATACGTGTTGGCGGTGTGAGAGTAAAACATTACTTAACATAATACCTAAGGATGTTTTGGATGGAGATATGAAACACTTGAAAGATTCAATTAGTGTTTGTTTGGATAAAGTATTAATGAAATCAAGAACTGGTCTGCCAGCTGTCTATTAAAACAAAAAGGTAGGGTAATATGCCTGAGCTGTGGGTTTTAGACCTTGATGCACTGACACACGTGCCTTCACTTGCAGCTCAGAGCAGCAGAGGGCTTTGTTAATGTGGGAAGGCAAATTCGTTATTCTATCTCAGGTGCTAGAATATTTGAGGGAAGTATAACTTTCCCCAACATAGTCTTTATTCTAACTCCAGTTCTGTAACATTTTGGGTAAAGTTAAGAATGGCCAAATATTTTATAAAATGGTTGAAAAGTTGTAATTTTTTATTGCTGTGATGTGCTAACACAGAGGGCCCTAGTCAAGGCAGCAGACTAAGATTACCTTCTTGAATATCATTTAATTAAGCATTTAATAAAAAATATGATCTTAACCCAAAAAGCACATGATTTCCAACCAGTAAGAAGAATGACTGTACCAAAGAGGAATTTAGGGCCCGATTAGGATGGCGGGCGGACTTTCCGCCCACCAGCCGGTCACAGACGGGACCGCACGACAGGCTGTCGGCGGTCCCGCAGTAGGCATTAGGATGCAACCGCCACCACAGCGGTCACAATGCCTATATTTTGCATAGCAAAAACAACAGTTGATGGACAGAATGCAAAACAATGTCATACATTCACCCCAGTACAGAGATCTGGGCTTAAATCCATCGTTATTTTGCTCACCATGCCATTCCAGTTTGAACCCAGCCATATGCAAATCAGTCTTGACCCTGTGCCCCATGGGAACAGTCCAGCCCGAACTGCAAAGCCAGGTCCGGCTTGGAGTGGAAACAAGCATCCAAGGACCGGTTTCGGGCTTTCAGCCCTCATCAGCCTGGATAGCTTGATTCCAGTGGCATGGAGAGCACGGAACTCACGTCTGAGCATACCCTTCCCACTCGGGGTGACAAATGCAAAAACAACAGTTGATGGACAGAATGCAGAACAATGTCATACGTTCACCCCAGTACAGAGATCTGGGCCTAAATCCATCGTTTTTTTGCTCACCATGCCATTCCAGATTGATCCCAGCCATATGCAAATCAGTCTTGACCCTGTGACCCATGGGAACAGTCCAGCCCGAACTGCAAAGCCAGGTCCTCCCTGGACTGAAAACAAGCATCCAAGGGCCAGTTTCAGGCTTTCTGCCCTCATCAGCCTGGATAGCTTGATTCCAGTGGCATGGAGAGCACGGGACTCATGTCTGAGCATACCCGTCCCACTCGGGGTGAGGAAAGCAAAAACAACAGTTGTTGGACAGAATGCAGAACAATGTCATACATTCACCCCAGTACAGAGATCTGGGCCTAAATCCATAGTTTTTTTGCACACCATGCCATTCCAGTTTGAACCCAGCCATATGCAAATCAGTCTTGACCCTGTGCCCCATGGGAACAGTCCAGCCCGAACTGCAAAGCCAGGTCCTCCCTGGACTGTAAACAAGCATCCAAGTACGGTTTCTGGCTTTCAGCCCTCATCAGCCTGGATAGCTTGATTCCAGTGGCATTGAGAGAACGGGACTCACGTGTGAGCATACCCGTCCCACTCGGGGAGACAAATGCTAAAACAACAGTAGATGGACAGAATGCAGAACAATGTCATACATTCACCCCAGTACAGAGATCTGGGCCTAAATCCATCGATTTTTTGCTCACCATGCCATTCCAGTTTGAACCCAGCCATATGCAAATCAATCTTGCCCCTGTGCACCATGGGAACAGTCCAGCCCGAACTGCAATGCCAGGTCCTCCCTGGACTGTAAACAAGTATCCAAGGACCGGTTTAGGGCTTTCAGCCCTCAGCAGCCTGGATAGCTTTATTCCAGTGGCATGGAGAGCACGGGACACACGTCTGAGCATACCCGTCCCACTCGGGGTGACAAATGCAAAAACAACAGTTGATGGACAGAATGCAGAACAATGTCATACATTCACCCCAGTACAGAGATCTGGGCCTAAATCCATTGTTGTTTTGCTCACCATGCCATTCCAGTTTGAACCCAGCCATATGCAAATCAGTCTTGACCCTGTGCCCCATGGGAACAGTCAAGCCCGAACTGCAAAGGCAGGTCCTCCCTGGACTGGAAACAAGCATCCAAGGACCAGTTTCCGGTCCAGGGAAGGCATGGCTTGGCAGTTCGGTCTGGACTGTTCCCATGGGGCACAGGGTCAGACTGATTTGCATATGGCCATGTCTGAACTGGGGTGGAAGAGTGGGCTAAAGAACGGTGATGGATTAAACCCAGATCTGTTGACTGGGTGTGAGTGTTTGATTGGTTCAGATACTCCGTCCATCACCACCCCCTTTTGTACCGCTATATTTTGCATTACGCAAGGTCCTACTGGCTGCAGCACACGACACAATGCAAAAACGGGACACTGTACATATCCCTGCACTACGTGGCAGGCACCATGCAGTGCCTGCCGCATGGGGCAGGGATTTGTAGTGGTGCCCCAAAAACCAAAACTGAGGGCCAGGGCGTAAGGGGGCCCGCTACAGGGCCCCCAATGTCCCTTTCAACCTTCCTTTTAATGGCAGGTTCACCGCCATGAAAGGGCCAGTGTAAAGGAACATTGTAATCCCTACAGCGGTGCCTGGTAGGCATCAACACCATTAGAGGCATTTCTCTGCCTCCGCAGCACCAGCGGGCCTAAGGAGCCTGTCGGATGCATGACGGTCGGTCTTGCCTATCGCCAACAAACCCCCCACCATCCTAATGTCGCAGGCGGGAAACTTGCTTAGGATGGGGGTGAGACCACCACCGACAGGCTGCTGGTGGCGGTCTCACTGCCATCCTAATCAGCTCCCTAATCTGCATTGCATACTTAAAGACTGAAGGAACTCTTTAATTATGTTTGGCCTAATTACTCATGTATTGTTACAGCTTGTTAAAAAAAATTTAAATCATTTAAGGCAACCAAAATGATAGTCGCTGCTCAGTGCAAGAGAATTCACCAGGTACTTCAAGCATGCATAGATTAGCAACAAATTTAAGATGGGGATTATTTGCACAGATGCACCAGACCAGTAGGCACATTGGTGACTTCTAGGAAGCTACTTATTATCATTGCAAGAGAGCATGGTTGTAGCATGGTAGGATTGAGTGGGTGGGCTTGAGGCTATATCATTCCCCTTCAAATGAAGGGTTTTTATTTATTTTCCCCTAAATTGCGCAAGGGACTCTAGTATATAGAATAATGTATTCCTGTTGAGCCATTGCCCTCAAGTGGGAGTTAGGGGTGATTTGCATTTAGAGGTACAGCTCTGCTGTTGGCGGATTATATGGGTTTTTATCATACGAACTGTGTGGGGTCCCTGTCTAATGGGATTTGGAACTCAACAACATGACTGCAATGCCTAATGGAAGTGAGTTATATTTTTCATCTGCTGTCTAGTTCAGTACTTCCTCCCAATAGGTTTGAGCGATAAACGAAATAAACTCTTGTGTAAGAGAGCTAGCTTTTTTGGAACTTGTATACTACCTTTACACCATTTTAAAGGAGTGTGGTGCAATCGGAATTGCTTTGAAGGCAGGGCTGGCCTGGGTAAGCAAAGCAGTCCTGGCATAAATGCCTGAACCAGCCCGCTTGCTTCAACTCCTTGCACCATTTCTCTCTTTCCATTCACATATTCTTTTCTCTCCTTTTTCCTCACTGATCGCTTTCTCTCTACCTTCCCCTCCTTCCCTATTTTTGTTCTCTCTCTTGAAGCCTCCCTCTGCTGCTGCAATGAATGTGGGACAGCTGGAGAAAGTTACTGAGGTATTAGGAGTAGCACCCTGCCCTAAAATCCGTTCCCCCGGGGCCCCAGCACACGGGGAAAAAGCCAGGAAGAGGCCTGTCCAGCCATGTCTGGAGGAGAGTGAAATCATCAGGGAATGGTATGCCACACAGTCTGGCGCTAAATTTAAATACACCCTAATCACTTGAGAAATAAGATGCTAGAAAGCAGCTGTTTATATCCCCAACTATAGTGAAAAATACCTCTACAGGTCGCATGTGAGATACCTCATTATGGTAGAAACAGATTGATGAAGTAATTTGTGCATGCAAGTCCAACTTACAGGCTCAAATAGACTCGAACAAAAACTGAGCTTGCACTAATAAATACTTTTTTTCAAGCACAATATTACCACACCATGGTGTGATATTGCAAGTGAGTACCTAATTTGAGATTCGAAGAGTATTGACAAACATTTCCCTGAGTTTTTTACACGCTGAAAATAGTTTGCGATGTACTTCTGCCAAGAGCAGAAGTAAATCACATCCAAGCTTGTGAATGAAATTGAACACCTTGAACACATGTGGCAATTCAGGAGAGGGTGTTTCTCATGTAGAAAAACATTTTCCTGCAAAGAGAATAATATTTAAAAAAAATGCCACTGCACATTTAATTTCTCAATTCAACAATGTGAACTGCATTCAACTGTGCATGTGGTAGGGCATCTGCATAGTCACAATTAAAAATTCACAAACGTTTTGCAGTGATCCTCCAGAAAACCTGCTACTGTCCTAGGTTTCCTTGTGTCCCAGATTTCCATGTGTAACGCAGAAAATATTTGGGAATGAATACATAGATCCAGTGACATCTGCCTCCTTTGTTCTAGCAAAAACTAAAATATTGTCATGCAAATTCTAGCTCACTTTGCTCTACAGATCAAATTACAAATGGAGCTACTGAGATCCATAAAGAAAGAATTTTGGACTATACTAGGAGCACAGAGGATATGCTAATACATCTTTCTAAGAGAAGCAACCACTATCAAATACATAACACAAAAAAAACAAAATTAGACGTTATGCAGGACACAAAATCAACCTTTCTCGAGGTGTCCTATGTAAATAGCCTCTATGATGGATATAGGTCGTAGTCTTTAATCTCTTTTTGGATAGCTTAAATCAAAATCCCCAACATTTTGTGGGCAAATGTTTATCTTTAAGGACAGGAATAAAAGTATTCACCAGGTGTGGCATTAGGGCTGATTTATAAATGTACAGAGATGGTCATGCTGCTTAGACCATGAAATCTAAATCTTGTGAAGCTTTTCTTTTTTTAAAATATTTTTATTAGAGAGAGACAATAAATACACTTATTTCTCATCCCCCTTTTTATCTCTTGCTCCCCCACCCTCTCCTGACCCAGTTTGTATCCATATCTTATTCCAATCTTGTACTGCAACCGTAATTTCAAACAATCTTTTGCTGTGTTATTAACAGGTTTAAAGTGCCAAGTGCCGATGTGCATTAAACAGTACATTCATTCTTCAACATTTCAAACTTCTAATGAGTAGCAGCATAGTTGATTAAAGTAGTAGGTTAAGTGCGGAATGTAACAAATAAAAAAAAAGAGGCTCAATACAGGTCTATGAAAGCTATTCCACCCAGTCTGCTACAGGCTTCCACATTTCAAGCCCCCTTCTTTTTGCCTTAAGGCCCCTGTGCATGTAGATAGCATTTTCTAGATTAAATATGGCCAATAACTGCGCCAACCATTGCTGCAATGATGGGGAATCGAATCTATGCAGGCCGAGGCAATGCACAACCTGTACACTGCCACTGCTATGATTATCAATGCCCCTCCTTTTTTTATGTTAAGGCCGATATTCCAAGCATGCTTGCCGGCACGTCCAGCTCAACCTGTAGGTGTAGGTTCTCCTTTAGAAACCCCTTTATATCCCTGATCAGGGGTTCCAGTTTGTTACATGTTGCAAACATATGAATTATGTCCGCCTTGTGCAAGGAGCAGAGCGGGCAATAGGCTTCCTTTCCCTCACTTCATTTTGCTATTCTATTTGGGGTATAGTACAGTTCAAAACAAGTGTTGTAAAATTGAACTTGCAGATTGGCCGGTATTAAGATTGCCTGGGTGCTTATAAATATCTTTTGAAAGGTAATCCTCGTGATCTCCAATCTTTCTTGCCATCTATTGGAACATACTTCCATGTCATCTTTGGATCCCTAATTCAATATTTTATAGATGGTCCCTATTCTGGGGGGGATGGGCAGGGTGATTCTATCCACTGGTTCTCTTCCCCCTGACTGGTCCATCGTTTCTCCACTTTTTGTGGAAAGTCCTTAATCTGCTGGTACTTGAAGAAATCCTTATGTGTACGGCCATATTTAGAGGTTAATTCCATATATGATCTAATTCTCTCATGGGAATAATAGCAACCAATCTATTTAACTCCGGCTTCATATCAGCATTTAATGTGTATGTCATTAAAAATGTCTGGAAGATTCCTATTCTGCCATAGTGGGGTGTGGTGATTTAATTTCCCCAAACCATGTATGCGCCGTATTGCACCCCGAATTTTAAAGGCGGTTAATAGAGTCTTACATCGGACTCTTTTGTAGTGTCCATAGCTTAGTTGATGCCTTAGGCAACCCCAGGCATCATGGCCAATAACAAGTTCTCAAGTGGTGGGGAATTTAGCTTTCATTGTACTGTGGTTGATGCGCAGCAGTGTGGTAAAATGAGTGAGTGAGGTTGCTCACCAATATAGCTTTAGATAAGGGAGGGCTAAACCTCCCCTCTCCATGGGTAGTGATAATGTTTGAAAGCTCTTTTTGGCCGAGAATAAGACCAAATAAATTGTGCAAAAATGTTTTCACATTTTTTAAACCAGAAATTTGTGAAAGCTAATGGAATTGCTCTAAAATAATATAACAGTTTAGGAAAGGAAATCATTTTAATTATATTGGGTCTACCGACAAGAGTTAAGCGTAAGTGGTCTAGATTTTTAAGTGCTTTCTTTGTTTCCACTGCGCAGATCTCCAAATTGCCCTTAACCATCTGGTCCAGATCTGAAATGATATTAACTCCCAGATAGTTTGCCGACCTTTACTACCCGGCTACTGGTATAAGTAAATAACTTATCTAACAGAGAAATAACAAAGACAACCTGGTCCTCAGAAGAAATAGTGAAGAGAATCCTGGATGAGCAACCCCAACTAAAAGTTTGGGGAATAAAAATACAACTTTATCAAAGGCCTGGCTACCTGGAACCACTGACCCTCAACAAAAGTAAAGATGAAAATGCAGCCACCTCATCAGCAGGTTTGGAACCACACTCAGTACCCAAAGGAGCACGAAGCATAGACGCACAGACACCAGGAAGGAATAATCAATTTCAAACAATCAGATCGGAAGACTGGTCCTGGCTAGCGAGGACAATAAACAGTCAGGAGGAGAGAACTTAACACAAGACAAAAAAAGCACCTCCAAGCAACCACCACCTACAAATTTGCACCTGGAACATAAACGGCTTGGCCAACAAAACATCGGACAGAGACCTCCTGGAATTTTTTCACGGCTGTGTTCTCATCCTACTACAAGAAACTTGTTTAGAGGAACCCTTCCATCTACTTGGCTTCCAAACCCACCAAACTCCAGCAGTGAGAGGCTCAAAATTTGGTGATCTAAAGAGAGGTCTAACAATCTACTTATCAATAAAAAGAGTAACTGCAACTGAAGACGTTGATACCTTCACTTCTTCCACCAACGCACCTAAAGCACTAAGAGTGAGCATACAGAATGGGAACACCATAGCACAAATACTACTCTTAAACTCCTAGGTACATCCCCAAGTCAAAACTAAAGGTGCCAAAATGGTGGTGGCAGAAATTATCAGGTTCCTCTCAGAAGAATCAACTTCAAAACTACTGCTGACAGGAGACTTCAATATGCACCTAATGGGGCCACAGTCAAGGGACGACCTACGCGAAGAACAACACTCAACCTGGAACATTCCTTGCCAGGGGCTGAGCACCAAGATGCAACAATCAGCTCTCGCCAGGAACTTCGTAAAGGATCTGGAACATCTAGGCTTTGTAGCCCTAAATGGGCGTTTTCCAGGAAATCAGCCCCCGGTGGCAACATTCTACAGCTTAACCTCAAGCACGCTAATAGATTACACTTGTGTATCCCTATCACTCTTCAGTCAGATTCCAGGTAGGGACCTAAGATCAAAGTGACCACCTCCCAGAAAAAATGTCCACAAGAATAACTGGATTACCACCTACTGAGGACCCAGAGTCTATTCATTTGTACAATTTTAGAAGAATCAAATTCAAAACTGACCTACTGGCCTCAGCGAAGTTATTATGGGAACAAAGGGAGGAGGCTGCCGGAAATGAATTAACCCATTGGGAAGAATTTACCAAAACACTTGGAGCAAAGCATGCAGCTCGGGCTCCTGTAGCCTCACTGAGAAACAGGACCTCAGACCATCAAGACAAACACCTTCACAACGTAAAAATTCCACATCTCCGAATCCTCAAAAAAGCAATAAACAAAACATTGAGGGACATTAAGCATACAGGGCACAACCTGAGTTTGCAAAGGGAGCTAGTGAAACTCAAAGCAGAAAAGAAAAAAAATCTGGCAGGCAAAAAGGGATTTGGATGAAAATCTGTGGGCTAGACTGTTACATGACTCAAAATCAAACAACAGAGTGAGATTCTGGCGCACAATAAATGGTCTAGCTAACCTGAACGCCCTAAAAATCAACTCGCACCTAACATAGGAAGCTTGGGCCTTCCATTTGCTTCTACACTTTAATTCTGAGCAGCATCAGGGCACACACCGATCTTCAGAGGGAACCCCCATCAATCTGAAAGTTATCCCAGGAAACAAGCGTTCTTCATTTACAATTGACCAGGTAAAGGCCAGGATAGCCAAAGGTAAATGGGAGGGCGCTCCGGGTCCCAATGAGATTCCTCTGAACCTATTTAAAAAATATCCAAAATACTGGGCTTCTAAACTGTCACCGCTGTTTGCACAAATCGCAGGAGGAAACATAATCCCAGACTCCTGGAGGGGGTCAATCATATCCCCAATATATAAGAAAAGGGATAAGAACTCAGCCAACAGTTACAGGCTGGTGGCTTTAATCGATATTGAAGTGAAATATTATGCTGGACTAATTCTGGAAGATCTCACCGCCTAGACAGAGGATAAATCAATCATCCTCATCAATCAATCAGGCTTTTGCAAGGGCATGGGTACAATCACAAACATCCTAGCCCTGTCCCTATTGATAGATAGGATGAAATCAACAAAACAACTTCTATTCATATGTTTCATCGACTATTTGTCAGCATTTGATAAAATTGACAGGAGCAAACTCTGGCATAAGCTAATAGAAAAAAATAGCATCTGCTCTCCTAAACCATCTAATACTCCTCCACACAAAAACGTGGGTTCAAGTCAAATTAGGAGATAGCAGGTTTGTGTCCCTGAAAATCCCAACCACTATGGAGCTTAAATAGGGTTGCATACTGGCGCTGGCACTTTTTAACTTGTACATGTCCGATTTAACGCCGGAACTAGACACATGTAATTTGCATGTGCCAAAAATAGGCGGACTGTCACTTTCCAATTTCCTGTACTCAGACGACCTAGGGCTGCTGAGTCGCACTCCCTTTAGCCTTCAACACTTACCAGATACAATGAGCAGTTATTCAGCAAATAACGGTATATCTATCAACTATGATAAAACTAAGGTACAAGAAAGGATTCCTCCAAGTTCCGCTGTCATCTGGCCAACTCGACAATCGCAGTGGTAGACCAATACAAATACTTTGGAGTGATTTTAGATAATAAAGGCACATTTAACGCACAAAAAGAAGAGGCACTCTATCACCGCAGCAATAAAATCCATTAAGCATACAACTACCGATCCAAATCTTACTCCACTATAACAAGTTTGGCAAGCAAAGCTCGTTCCAGCAATCACTTATGGTTAGCGAGTGCATGAGGGGAAGAGACGCAGCCACATTAGACAGTACTGTCTCAAGAGCAGCCAGAATGATTTTTAGTCTACCTAAGCACAAATAAGGCTGGAATTCGGCCTGCAAATCCAAGAATTAGCTCGAAAAGGAGCCTACGCCAAGAGTTGGTACAGAATCAAAAGAGCGGAAGCAGGAACACTGAGTTCTTACCTATGGACCAAAATAGAAGAAAAGAGGGATTGTGCAGCCATGAGCTATCTGACCACATCAAAAGACCATCTAGGACTGGAGGAACTTTGGGCAGCATCAGGGTCAGACCATTGTTTTAAACAGATTGTATATAAGACAGTGAAAAAATGATCTTTACTAGAAGACAAGGCGACCCTCACAGAAAGAACCCATGGATGGTTTGTTGTGCAAAGCTACGCCAAGCCCTCCCCGCAATCCTACCTAGATGTAGGCTTCAACCGGAGGAAGGAAGAAAAATATCTTCATCTCCGACTGGGCATTTTTACATCAATGCAGCACCTTCCCCCTTGGAAAAGATCGCCGGGACAGACAACTTGCCGTTAATTCAAGGAGGCTAATGTAAGCATAATACACCTTTTGTGCATCTGCAGAGAATTGCAAGCAGAACAATGCCATCTACTGAAGCCACACTTCATAAGCGAGGGGATAAGAACATGTAGGCACACAGTAATGGCAAACCTTGGAGGAGAGAAGGTCCAGCTGGCGTGTCTCTTCGTACAATTCATGGAAGCAGCTGGGGCGAAAATCGGCTGATAAACTTCATCATTCTTCAGTTTTTGCTTTCTCAGCAAACAAGATATTTCCCTTTCCAGGTATAAAACCATGTTGTCCCTCTTATACTATCTTGCTGATGACATGCAAGAGTCGTGAAGCTAGTATTTTAGAACACATTTTAACACCTCCATTGATCAAAGTTATAAGTTGATAGGAGCCCAGTTCCTGAACAGGTTTATCTTTTTTGGGGAAAATTATAATTTTAGCAAGGCCCAGGTTCTCGGGAATGCCTTCATTTCTGCTGTCTGTAAAAACACTAATACCAGGATTTCTTTAACTTCTTCTTTAAAAACTCTATACAATTCTGTGGGGATTAGGTCGGGCCCTGCTGCTTTCCCTCTAGGAAGGTTTGACATTGCCTCTTCTATTTCATCACATACTATCGGAGCCTCCAGTGCCTCCCTCTCCTCTTGTGTTTAAATCTCCATCTCACAAGCATCTAGGCATTGGCATATTCGGCTTGCTGCTTCCCCTCTCCCGCTCTCTGCTTCTACCAAATATAGGGCCTCATTTATGAGGCCGTGCGTCACTTTTACGCCGCAGGTGCGTCACTTTTTGTGACGCACATGCAGCGTAAAAAATGTGCCTTGTTGCACCATATTTACAAAGTGACACATCTAGGTAGATGCGTCACTTTGTAAACCCCTGCGCTACATTATACCTATGCCAGGTATATCTTCTTGTTTCTCACATCTAGAGAAAAGCTCCTCACTGTGGGCAGCAAGGAGGGCTGCTTAATCCATACAATTTGAAAAAAGATCACTGCCATTTGTAACATGCATTATTCATTATCAACTGGCAACTTGTACACAGAGTTGAAACATAGTAAGGCTGTAAAAGGGTGTAAGGGTTGTACAGATAGCTTTACTACAGCTGTAACAACAGAAATTCTTATGGGGTTCAAAAGATTTTAGAGTGCTTGCCTACCATTAGATTTCACATAATTGAGAGTATTTTGAGCAGGATGGGGAATGAAGAACAGAATACCTACAGAGATATCTGGGAGAATTACACAAGGCAGCAAAAGACTAGAGAGAACAAGGGGTAAGAGCTCCTATGGTACGCCAAAAAGAGAGATGTCTGGGAGAGGACACAAGGCCTTAAAAGTCAAGGACATGGGGCAGGGCAGGGGCACTACTTTGAAATACCAGGTAAGCTCAGGAGAAAAGGCGTTGGCGTAAAGAGGTAGATAACTAAAGCTACAATTTGCCTCAACACACCACCAGTACCAATCCAATCCAAAATTCCTTATTTTGGCCATCAAGGCCATAAAAGATACAAAGACATTTTAAAAATCATTCCATTATTTCACAGTTGCAGAGAGATTTTTACAAGAAAATATACACAGCCCATAAAACACAGCCATTTACATTATATAGTTAAATCCACATTTACAAAATACTAGATAGCAAAAATACCTCCTCCAGTTTCACCCTAGCTAAGCAAAAATGATCGTCTTAACGTCCACATAGCTAGCAGGTACTTGAAGACTGAAAAAACAATATAGCTTGAAGTGCTAGTTTTTCAGATTCTGAAGGACTGTAAACATTTTTGGAAGTCTAAGTATTTGCATAGTGGTACCAACCAATACTTCCTGGATCTGTTATATGCGGGGCAAAA
The DNA here is from genome assembly GCF_964263255.1 of Lissotriton vulgaris. Classification (NCBI taxonomy): domain Eukaryota; kingdom Metazoa; phylum Chordata; class Amphibia; order Caudata; family Salamandridae; genus Lissotriton; species Lissotriton vulgaris. The sequence goes on from NC_141696.1 coordinate 895,676,695, forward strand.
GAAAAGCACGTGGATTTCATCCTCCACACTTCCACTGCAACCTGGGCAAGATTTATCATCTGAAGCAGACCATTTGCAAGTAAAAGCTTTAAGGGACAAGGTACCATACCTGCATTGAATAAAAAGCTTTCTTGCAATTGTAGGAAAAACAATGTCCATAAAGTCCTCAAACCTATAGGAACTTTTTGCGGCAAGAAATTGTTGGGTTAGAGTGCCAGCGTTCAGAGCACACACAGCTGTACTTAGGCTTTTATCCGTGAAAATCCTAGTCAAGGTTTTACGTGGGACCTCAGAACAACCCCGTTCGGGGTCCTCCCACATATCAACCAAGCCTAAACGCAAAAGCTCCCGCTTGACAAAGGTTAGCCAGGGTGTTTTGTTAGAAGTGTTAAGGCTCAGCACATGCTTTAATTCTTGCCTATAGTGTAACAGTTCTGTAGTTGACCATAGCCTGTGCCAGAACCTAAGTGGCTTCAGAGCTAACTCATCTTCTATGGATGGTAGTCCCAGATCTAATCTCAGGGGAAAAAATGGGGTGCCTTGTGGTACCGACAGCAAGCGTCTGGAGAAATTTGTTTCCACTTTGGTGAGTTCACTGGCACTGCAGTGTCCCCATAGCTCTCTGCCATAGAGGGCTGCTGCTCTGGCCTGGGTTTTATGCATTTCCAGTGCCGGACTTACTGGCTTGAAGGAGGAATTTGAGACCTTCAGAATGCCACCCACCAATTGCGATAGTTTTAAACGGGATTTTGCTTGCTGTGGTCGCCAGGAGTGGTTTTCGCGCAGAGTCACCCCAAGATATTGAAAGGTCATGACCCTTTCCAACCTTTCCGATCCAAGAGTCGGGTTTGGTTGGATAGATGCCGAGGGATTAAATAGCATGAACTTTGTTTTATCGGCATTTATCTCAAAGCCGTGGTTCTTGCAGAAGTCTCCAAACCCATACAATATCCTTTGGATCCCCATTGGAGATTTGGAAAGCAGGAGGGTGTCATTGGCAAACATAATTGCCGGCACCCTCCTACCTGCCCACATTGGGGCATCATTGTTGGGGACACTGTCAAGATGTGAAATGACACAGTTTACATAGAGGCAGAACAGGGTCGTGGCCAGGACACAACCCTGTCTCACCCCTCTGCAGACTGGGAACCTGGATGACAGTGCCCCGTCCCTTCCGCATCTAACCTGCGCGAAGTTCTCCTCGTGAAGCCTCATCAGTACGTGCAGAATTTGGTGCGGAACGCCCAAATTCTTGAGAACTCCCCACAATTTCTTCCTCAGCACCAGATAGAATGCGGCCCTGAGGTCCACAGACACCATGTAGAGGATGCCACCCTCAATCTTTGCCGTCTTCCAGTAAAGGAGGATAAGGCGAAAGATCTCGTCCATGGTGGATGTGTTCCTTCTAAAGCCCGCCCGAAAAAGGCTCAGGATCTCATGGTCCTCCATCCAACCCTGGAGATGGTCCAGTATAAGACGACCAAAAAGTTTCTGGGGGACATCAATGAGACTGATTGGCCTGTAGTTGGCTGGGAGCAGAGGAGAGCCCTTTTTCAAAAATCAGAACTATCTCTGCTCCCAGCCAAGTGCAGGGGATCACCATGCCCCTTAAAATCGCATTGAAAATATTAAGCAAATATGGGGCCCATATCTCGGGTTGGTGCCTGAATAGGTCTCCAGGAAGCTTGTCAAGACCTGGAGCCTTCCCCAGTGCAAGTCTCCCTATTGCGTTATGGACATCCCCCAGTGTGAGCTCAAGTGGGTAAAGTTGATCAACTAGAGTTGGAGAGCCAGCCTCAATAGACAGGATAGATCCATCAAAATATAATGCGTTAAAATGGGCTTCCCATACTGAAGCAGCAATGTTTGTTTCTACAGCCTCTCTCGGGTCCCCATAACCTGTATTTACTAGGGACCAGAACCTTCGTGCATCTCTAGCTTCAAGGTCCAATGTTAAATTATGCCATCTGTCCCAGTCCCATTCATTCTTTGCGAGTGCTGTTACTTTTTTATGGTGGCGTCTCAGTTCATGCATTTTATGCTTGTTAGTGCCAGATTTAACCGCTGCGATCAACTCAGCCTTAGCCTTTCTGCAGGCAGAGTTGTACCAGCCTGAGGTTGGTGTCCTCTTTTTCCTTGAGGTGTACACAGGGTTAAAAAACATCTCCCAACCCACAGACTAAATCTGCATAAATACGCCTTAGTTTCTCATTATAATCGGCGGATATGGGTTGATTAATCAAAATTTCCACCTCAACAAATCTTGGAAGGGCCAGATCATAAATGTTCCCAACATTCTCTGAGGAGTCCACTATTTTCCTCCACTTTACCCTGCGCCTATTATTTGATAATATTAGCTTCCCTGCGGCCGGATCATTTGTTTCAGGGATGGGCCTTTCCGTGAGCCCCGGGAAGACCATTTCCAGACGAAGGGCATTATGATCCCTGTCAGCCCTCACCGTTACACTAAAGTCCAGGACCTTGGACCACATACTTGTCTCCACTAAGATGTAGTCTATGCGTGATTCATGACCCTTCTTGTTGAAAGTACACATTGAAGGGCTATCTAATGGTGTACGCCCATTGCAGGCCCTCAAGGCATTATTTAGGGTGAGAGACATAATCTGGATTGCCATGGGAGACCAAGATTTAGGATTGGACGATTGACAGGGTGGAATCCCCCAATAATCGTCCTCACCCATCAGAGCACCCTCCTTTGGACCCAAAAGTGGCTCGAACTGAAAGTTAACATCACCTGCTACAAGAAGCTTATAATCTCTTGGCAGTGACCCTAAAAAATATGATAATTCATCTATGGTAGGGGATTCCAGGGTCAAACTAACTGGGCGTGAATAAACATTCACCACTGCTAGTTTGTAAGCATTTGGCCATTTAAGATGAACGCACTGTACATCAATCGAGTGCGTAGGCATATTCTCTGCAGTACAGCCCAAGTCGGTGGCCACCCAGATTGACAGGCCACCTGAAGGGGGTGTCCTTTTCCTCCCCACCTAGCAGGAACATAAAATGTTGCAAAGCCCTCCCTGGGGTAATCCCCCCTGGCCCATATCTCCTGAAAGAGACAGATGTTGTTATTATTCACTAAGGAACCCCATTCTATGGAATTAAACTTGTTTGCTAGGCCTGCAACATTCCAAGATAGTATCGTTAGCCTCTTTGGCTCTGGAACGTCCGTGCGCCCTCCCTGGGCTCCATCCTCGCAATGTGACTGGGTGGAGAGCGCGCCATCCAGAGAATCTGGTTCAGCCAGGTCCTCAGAATCTAGTACCTGAACAGATCCCCTGGTGGCGGCTATAGCAGAGTCTGACTGCAAAGTTGGAAAGTCACTCTTTTGCATCTCGTTAGCCCTACCTTCCACCATTAAATGCCCTAAGTGAGTACTCATCTCTTCGACCTGCTCACTGCAGTGTAGTCAGACTACTGCATCCAAGCAACTAAACCTGTTCTTCAGGGCTGGATAGCTCAGTACTAGTGTCTGGTCGGGCCTGGCCCTTTCTTGTCTGGATCCAAAGCGGTTATGCACTAGGGACCATCCATCTACCCTATCTTGTGGATTAGAGGGTGGATAGAAAAAGGATAGGGGGTAGGGTCGAATTGTTGAGCTAGTACTGCTGTGACTCCATTTGCAAATATGCTCAACAGTGCGTGGGTCCCTAAAATTGACCAGGACGCAATCACCTGCTATAGTCTTGGGCCCTCGTCCCACCCATGGGGCCCTTCGCACCATCAGTAGTTCACTAGTGACATGAGGAGGCAGGGGCCTATTCATATTCAACCAATGGGTCACTTTATTTTTTAGAGACCAGTATGATTCCTTTTCCATACTACTTAGTTCGGGAATACCAGTTAAAATCATCAGATAAGGACTAGTTTCCGGTGGTAAGTCAATGCTGGGGACCGCCCTAGGTGCTTCTTGGGATGGGGTCTGGCCACCCTTTGGAATTTCCCCCGCCCAGTGGGCCAGATTTGCCTAATTTTTCCTGGTTGGTGGTACAGGGGTCTAGGATTCGAACCAGGGGTAAGTTGTTGACATTACTAGCATCAGCATTTATAGTTGCAGCAGATTTGTGCACCAAGGAACCCTCACACCTAGTGTTCGCTGCTGCATTTCCCTGTTCTAATATCTTGGATCAGCTTGTTGACATAGAACCCCTAGTCGCCTGATCCCTGGTAGCCTGCTCCAGTTGAGTGAGCCTATGCTCAATGCGCCCTAATCTATCTTCTAATGCTCCAAGCAATGGCTTAAATAAATCTCCAAGTTTAGTTATCATATAGTCATTGACCACATTAGTGCCTGTAACAAGCTGGTCCGCACCCCCGAAGCTTTGGCCACTTCCCTGTTGATTCCATGGCTCAGTCCCCTGATCAACAGATGCATTTCCACCACAGCTCGCCTCATTCCTCGGAGATGTGACTCTATCAGTCACAACTCTTGTGCGCTTCGATTTCCTTCTACCGGCCATGGATGTTACTGCACGTTTCCTTTTAGACTTGCCCCCCTTCGTGCAGCCTCGATCATGAAAGGATGGTGATTTTTCGGAGGGGTCTATGCGGCTTGAATTATCCACAGTCAGTGAGGTGTCATGGGGTTGCTGTGGGTTAGGTGATAGGTTGTTCTCCTCTACCTGGGGAACAGATGGAGTATAAACAGTAGCTGAAACCAGCATCCTGCCCGCTGGTTCTCCCAGTCCGGCGTGCAAGCATTTGCGAATCGACCCATAGAGGAGCGTTTTGCCATGGCAAGATCTTGCGATACATGTCTCTCCATCAAAATGATGCCCTGGTCAATCACCGAGTTTTCCCTTATGATAAAGTTATCTAGGGTGCCTGTGAGCTGGCCCCTGGCAGCCATGGTTGTATTTCTCAGTTCCCTGGTTGCCATACTTTAGTATCTTTACACTGCCTGACCACCACTTGTTAATAGTGCAGGCCTTACACTCCAAAATAATATGTTTTACCGGAACTCACCAGGAATGCAGGCGAAAGAGGGATGGCCCGGCCCGGCCTCTTGCTGTCTCAAACGGGCTACAACTGGCCCGCCCTTGGCCCGGGCTTCGCCCGGCGCGCGCTTGCATGCGTCCAGCTACGCGGGATGCCGACCCAATTCAGCCTCCGAGCGGCTCCCGCGAAGCGGGGGCTGCGAGGCGCTGGTTTAAGCTCCCAAGTGCGGTGGGGACGGGAAGAGGACGGAACATAGACGCCCAGGCTGCCGGTCCTCGCAGTCCCGCCGGTACTACACAATGCCCCAAAAGAAGTCTGTCCACCAATTCAGACTCTGAGCAGCGCCCGCGAAGCGGGGGCCGCGAGGCGCTGGTTTAAGCTTTCAAGTGCGGTGGGGGCAGGAAGAGGACGGGACGTTGCCATGCGGGCTGCCGGTCCTCGCAGTCCCGCCGGTACTACACAATGCCCCAAAAGAAGTCTCTCCACCAATTCAGCCTCCGAGCGGCTCCTGTGAAGCGGGGGCCGCGAGGAGCTGGTTTAAGCTCCCAAGTGCGGTGGGGGCGGGAAGAGGACGGAACGTTGCCGCGCGGGCTGCCGGTCCTTGCAGTCCCGCCGGTACTACACAATGCCCCAAAAGAAGTCTCTCCACCAATTCAGCCTCCGAGCGTCAACACACCACCAGTACCTCAAAGGTGAGAAATCAATAGATTACCTCAGGACAACTACAAGCTCTTGATTTCCTATGTCTCAGAAGGAATAATCTGTGGTGATTTGCCCACTTAGTTTAACATCAACAAACTTGCAGGAGTCTTTGTCTACAATCTCAGCAACAATGATCGAAGAACTACAGCAAAATTTATTACAGTGCTTAGTATCTTGCATAGTGTCTTGATCATATCAGATAGGATTAGAAATGTTGATGCCAATAAAATCACAAAGACCTCTTTTCAAATGTAGAAGCATCTTTGTGCAGTCATAGTCTAGTCCAAACATTGAATGTGGGTCAGGAAATTGAAAGAAAAGCAGAATAGAGTTGAACAGAAGATGAGATTAGTACCCTTTAAAGTGAAATCTCCGCACCAACATCTGAGGCACATGCCCCACCAGTGAAGACTTTGAATACTGTCTCCACTTCTGATTCTCCCCAACATGTTCCTTATTCCCTCCACACAAAGAATAACAAGCAATCTACGGCCAAAGGTCTTTGGCAAGAACAGTTGAAAGGTCAAAGAGGAGCAAAATGCAGTAACTCGGGTTTTATGATGCAGCACAATACTGCCTGTTTGCTTGACAGGATTTCAAGATGTGCCTTCCAGTTCTGGATAGAAAAGGGTTTGTGATGAGGGGTTAGTTGCGCCCAGCTCCAACCACTTCCCATCAAGGTGGGAAGGGAATCAGGTCATGGGGTAGAAGAGAAGGATAGGGCTTGCTCGGTGTAAGTTGGTGGTGATCAGGAAGAGGAATAAGAATAAATCAAGTTAAAAGGTTTATTAGATGTTTGAAAATAGTAACTGTAGGGAAGGCAGAAGAAACCATGATTTCCAATGTATAACTATGAAATTAAATGGGCTTCTCAAGTCTAAGAAGGCTGATTCTGTAAGTCAATATCTGAAAAGTGCTTTGGCCATTACTATAATGCTGCAGAAATCACACGTCATCGAGGAAAAATTGGGATTTTCACTGGAACGATATGTATGGATGGAGCCAAGGGGTTTTCCTGTGCACTTGTGACATATAGAGGCTGGAATAAGTGGTTAAAAACAGTATAATTCTAATTTGACTTCAATGCAGATAGATAATTGCTCATATAAATACATAGAGCTATTGATCTCTTACTATGGCCCTGTGGTGACTCTCTAATCACTCTTATTATATGGAAGCAACTCTGACAGCTTATCCACATAACAATATTCCCAGGAGAGAGTTTAATACCAAGCTGTCTTCACTGGACTGTTTGGGTACCTGGGAACACATCATTGCAAGCTGAAAAGTAGTTATGAAGTAATAGATATTTGGAGGCAAAGTCATCCAGAGGCAAATCTATACAGTTTTAGAAATTCAAAATTATGAACTGAAGCCCAATTAGATTTTGTTTAGTTGCCACAGAAGGTAAGAGCTCACTAATTTCCATGAAACCTGCGATTTTCTCTGATCACAGTACTGTTAAAACGGCAGTGAACTGTGCAGGCAGGAAATCAAAAAACACACACCTTATTGGATGTTCAAAGGCCCTCTATTTGAATAAGCTTAACTCTGAGAAAGAAACAACAGGACCATTCCAACATTTTTCGAAGAGAATGTCGCGAGCGCTATCCTATCCATAATCAGGACCGCTTTAAAGCTTTTGTCTGGAAGATCTGAATTCATAGGAAACCCTAGACAATCCGAAAAAAAGAAATATTATAGATGTCTTACTGACCAGACTAGCAGTCCTAACTCAATAGACAATGCTGACAAGGCCCACAGAGAAGACCCTGCAGTTTTCTAAGAAGAACAAATTACCAACGTCTAGGTACTGACATCAAGTAAACGAAAAAGGGGGCAAGATAGGCACACTTTTGACTTGGCAGGCAAGAGACAAGGAACAAGGAAGAGAAAGAGGAAATCACCAGTACAGAAAATCCTAAAAATAAAAACCTGATGAATGACATGGAGAAAGGTCGCTCCTGTATTTTACCCATTTTTCACAGAAATGTAATACTTCTCAAAGTACAGTTTGGCTGCAAGGACTTTGTATGTCACCCGAGAACTAGTAATAAACCGCTATTTTAGAATCCCCAATAAAAAGAGAAAAAATTAATCAAAGTATTCAGAATCTACCCCTAACCTGAGCTCCTGGACTCGACCACTACCAATCCAATTCTTGTAGCACTTAAAGAAGGGTTTCTATGCATTATTTGTACTTAAGCCATTGGATTCGATTGTTGTTATGTGCTCTGCTGCCCCTCTTTAAGCACTAAGAGTGAGCGACAGACAACGGCGGGCAGTGGTTGAGTCTGAAACAAGCGTATTTAAGAGCATCCAGAGCTCCAACTAAAATATCCATGGAGTGAGGCGCCATAATGCGCTCAGGTAAAAAGAGAGCAGCACAAGGACAGGGAAAAAAGAACCAAAGTAAGAGACTGAGAGAAGACTCCATCAAGCTGGATTCTTCTGCTGATTCAGTGATACTTCTGGATGTAACAAATGAGAAGATTTCTCCGCAGCACGCTATGCCTGTAAAAAAAGCAAGAACATCTGCAAATAAAAGAAAAGAGGGTACAATATAACTGACCTCTTAATATCAACTGAAAGAGCAAATACAAAAAAAGCCGGCACAAGTAACATCAGTCTCTCATCACAGATAGAAGCAATACATCAAGGAGAGGCTGGTCCGCCCTTGAAACAGGACTGTGAAACAGCAGAAGAGCTACCAAGAACGTGATGATGTTCTTATGAGGGTTGGACAAGACCGAGAAAGTCAAGTGGTCTTGGAAGATGGGATAGCTCAGAAAAACCTGTCAAAACAAGCATGACAAATGCATTTATAACTGAAGTATCAAATTACTTGTGACTCTCTTTTTTCGTTAAATTTGAGTTGCTGGGAAGAAGAGGAACAGATACCCAATCAGATAACTGTGACAGCCCAATCAAGGGAATTATCCTGTCCCCTAGAATTGGGGGGAGTTCCGGAGCAATTATTAGTTGAGTTAGGAAGCTCTACAACTCCTGTATTGCTCACGGATATGCAAAGTCTGGTCCAGCAAAGGACGTCCTCGGTATCCTCGAATTGAGTAGTTAGAAAAGTTGAGAGCAAAATAGCGACAACTTCAGATCAGAGAAAATTAGGAGGTATCTGCAATAGAGGAAAAAAGACATAGTTAAATATGAATATTCTAATAACAAAAGATGTTGGGGAAAGTGAAATTAATTTGCTCTCACCAGAGAATAAACATTTCTCACCAAATAGTGAATATTCAATCATAATGAATCATGATCTCAAAGATGTAGGGAACAGAGTTCCATCAAGTACATGGGATGTTTTATTATCGACTTTGGATTCAATCTCGTCAGCAATTTCCCATCAAGCGGATAAACATGACTTCCAAGTGGATCTTTTAAATATTATGGCTACCTACAAAGTAGGAATAGACAAAAAATTACAGTCTCTCAACGATCTCATTATGAGAGCCCAGCAGTATAAATACACAAAACAAATCAATTGGCATTGTGTATCGCAAGGAGATAACCAGGAAAGTTTATCATCAGTCCTGACGGATATTTTGAGAGAAATAAGAGCACAGGCAGTAAGGTCAGAAACAAGTCAAAACTTTGACAAATTCAAAAAGAGTTTTGAACCTCCAGTTGAGACTCCACAATTAAAAGAGGACGTTTCATCAAACAACCAAATCTCGACCTTGGAAATTCCAAAGTCAATAAAAACATCAGAGAGCCCTCTTAACAATCTCACCAAACAAGACAAAAAAAATTGTGCTTCATTAAATCACTTCTGTTGTGGACACAATCCTCAAGAAATAGACATATTAGATAGTGCTTTGAATAGTCAAGCCAAACAACCAGTCTGCAGAAAAATAGAGGAAGTGGGAAAGCTGGAGATAGTAGAATTAAAGCAGGGCATTGTGATAAAGGAAAAAAAGAGAGCAAGAAAAATACGGAAAAAAAGGAAATCAAAGCAACAAATGAAAATATGGCAATTATTCTCTCAACACAAAAATGAAAGGCCTTCTATTCAGGAGAACGTACATAAGGAGGATCTAGATCCAGCAAGCAAATAGCACGAAAGTCCAGAAATAGTTTCTGAAAACACATTAGTCCCAATTGACTCGAATATAGATATAGTTCTACCGAGCGGGTTTACAGTTCAGCATGAGCCAGTTCCCCCCCAAAAAAGTCCAAAAGCACATATGACAGCGAATTCCCTATGGCATAATTTGGTAAGAGGCAATAATCCCAAGGCGGAACTGCAAAGGAATTCAGCAAATAGGGAAATTATATTTGAGCTGCAGAAACAGAATTGTTTATACAAACAACAAGGTGCTGGAACATGGCCAAAGCAAAACTAATATATAAATTGGGTCTTTGAGGATCGCACATTGCAAAATGACAGTCAGCTATCCCAGAAGAATGACTCAGATCAAAGGTTTATAACAAATGAAAACTATTCAAATCAGTTAGTGTTTCTGCCTAATTACATCTCAAAAGGGAACTTTGACATCTTTAATAGAGGTACAACAATTAAATTGATAAAGGAAATAGGGGATATAGCACACATTGAGTCTACCAACCTGTTATCAGTTAAATTTAGAGATCACCCATTGCTAAGTAACAGAGAGGCTACTGTAACAAGCTGGTCCTCACCAGAAATAGTAGATAAGATCGTGTCTCATCAACATAGGTTTAAGACCTGAGGGATTGAGCTACAAAAAAATGAGGTATCATGTGACCCAGGACCTCTTGTTCTTGTTCCTGGAAAACAAAAAGGAGTATCGATCTTAAGGGGTGCTATTGGCGCAGGAACCAATCAAAAAGAATTTGAGAATTTAAAAATCATTAAGTCCTTAAGTGCGAGTACCCAAGGAGTAATTATACAAGGTAACAACAATACCAACTGGGGAACAGGTGGCAAACGGATGGGCTCATTTAATCGCCCGGCATACACGCAATCCTGACAATACCTGTAACAATCCAGAAAATTCTAAAACTCTTTGCATTTGCTCCTGGAATACTCATGGTTTAGTAAACCTACTAGAGAATAATGAAGTCATGTATTTCTTGTTAAAATATGATATCATTTTGACACAAGAAACTTGGAGCCTCAGACCCCTGCTGATCTTACGCTATACGGGTGCCAATATACCGGCAGTAAAATCTGAAAGATTTGGCAACCCAAAGGGAAGTTTGGCTACCTATCTCTCTACCAAACTGGACTGGTCCATGGAAGAACAACCAACTGGGACCAAATAGATCCTTGTAATAAAATTGGATAATCTAAAGTCTAACATGACTCCGACAATAATAATTTTAATAAATATCTATATCCATCCAAAAAAAGTGACTAAAGAGCTGCATATGAAGACTCTGATTAAATTGATTAAAAAAAATCTGATACAATATGCACAAGCTCAGTTTATCATCACAAGTGACTTCAACACAAATTTATGCAAAAATTTCAGTAACAATTATCAAATGGGTAAACGTTTTCTAAAGTCAACTAGAATCCCTAGGTTTAAAATATTTGAATGGAAATACCAGAGAGGCCTCTCCGACATAAATTACCTTTCTAAGTGGGAATAAGAGCTCAACGATCGACCACACAATTGTGAGTGAAAATGTAAGGTCTCAGAGGCACAAATTCCAGATTATTCAACGCACAGAGAGTGATCATTTTCCACAATCAATACAATTGGAACAAGGTTTTGCCTGTCGGATGGCAACAAACAAGTTAATCACCTCAACAAACAAGTTAATCACCTCACCCTTTGTATATAGCCTAAACAGACCAAGATGGAGAGGAAAATGGATAGAGAAAGTAATAGCTGAAGTATATCTTCAATTAGGAACAAAAGAAGAAATTGAGAAGGGAACTGGGATGGAAGAAAATCGACTATCAGTAAATAGGGAAAGAGTAGAGGCTGGTTCTCCTTATCACTATCTGATTGGAAAAATTCCCAAATAAAACAAAGCAAGAGCAACACATCTTACACTGTAAGAATGTGTTGACAAACAGACATCAGCCATGGTATAGTATGAATCTCGAAAGGCAAAACACCAAATTCTGCGAGAAATTAGAATAGTTGCAAAGCAGTTACGACATGGAGTAATACCAGACAAACTTAAGCTAAAAAAATTAAGACCTCAATATAAGAAGAGCTGTCACGAAGCAAAAATAAAACATCATGAGCGCATTTGGAATAAACTGCTAGTGGCAAGTAAACAACCTAACTGGAAATAATTTTGGCACGTTATAAACACGCTGATACATGGAAAATCCAGTTATCATACTCTAAGTATCAATGCTGATATGTGGGCGGCCCATGTGAAAGAAACGTATAAAGAACCGGAGTTCAAACAAAATATAGAAAGTTGTGAAAATATAACCATAGAGAGAAGGAGCCTGTAAACAGCAGCACCGATAATCACAGGAACCCAAGAAAAAATCTTCATGAATAAACATCAAAGCAAAAATATCCCTGAACTTACAGATACAGAAAGATAAACAAAAATCATAAAGAAATTAAAAACAGAGGGTGCAGCAGGCCCAAATGGCATACCAAATGCTCTCTTTAAGGAAGTTTCTGCTTACTGGGCAGTTTATCTTAAACTACTTTTTAAGGAGCTGTTCCTGACAAATAAAATCCCAGAATCATGGAGGGGAAGTATTCTTCAACCAATCTTTAAAGGTGGGAATCAGTCACTGCCCAGCAACTACAGAATTTTTATACAGCTGCTGAAGCTAAGCTATACACTACCTGTCTACTGGAACATCTCAAAAAATTATCTGACGACACAAAATTAATACCTCGGTCACAAACTGGATTCAGGGCAGGGGCTGACACACTGACCAATTCATCAGCCATAACGCTAATAATCGAAGAAAATCTGTGGAAAAATTGGCAACGTGGGGTATTCCAAACAACTTATTGAACGCTGTTAAGGAACTGTATACTGACACTTGGACTCAGGTGAGAATAGGTGATGGTTGTTGTGTAACAAAGAAAATAGGCACCCACAACGGATTAAAACAGGGGTGCGTGTTAGCCCCAAGCCTTTTTAATCTGTATTTAGCTGATCTTGAAGAATCACTTACTGGAGTAAACAGTTATCCACCAATGTTAGTCAAAGAGGAAATTAGATACTTACAGTATGCTGACGATATAATGCTTTTCAGCCAAACCCCCATAGGGCTACAGCATAGTATGAGCATACTAGCAAATTATATGGAATGGCATGTATTACAATTATATCTATCTGAAACAAAGGTAGTGCGGTTAGTGTATTCCAAATTAAAAAAACACCTGTGGTTTTTGGACTGAAAAAAGTTGAGGCTGTTGCCTCATACAAATGCCTGGGGTTTAAAATCGAGAGAAAACTGAGTTATAAACATCAGTCTCTAGCAATAAGGGCTAAAGTGCAAAGTCTTATCTATGGCTTCAATTTATTAAAAAAGAAATTAAGCTGTCCATCTTACAGCTACCTATTATCTGTTATGTCAGCACAGTTAATGCCTTCTGTCACACATGGTAGCGAAATTATGAGGGGTCGTGAAATCGCTATCCTACATAATATCCAAACGAAGGTCTATAAAAATGTCTTCCTCATAAAGCAAGCAGTATCACCAGCTCAAGTCTGTTTAGAGTTTGGTCTGCCCAATCAAATACATCGGACCAAAAGTGCTTTGATTAAATTATGTGGAAGGCTTAGAGCAGCAACAATTGATTCCATTGAGAATTTGGGTTGGAAAGAAATAGAAGCTCAGAGAGAGAAGAAAACACCAGGTTCTTGGGTCTATTACTAAGCACAAGTTATTGAGGATCTTTCTGTTCAAGAAATCTGAAACTCAGGCATGGGGAAACAGGTCTCTAACAAAGCATTAAATAGGTCGACAAAAATCATTCCTAATATAACAAATGAAAACAGCTTATTACAAAATGTCATGCCTGGACGGTGATTAATTCATATGGCTATTTAATACCAATGAAAAGGGTTCTACGTGCGAGGGAGTAATTGTGCTCAGCTGAGCACCTGTCTATGTGGTGCGTAATTTGACTAATGTTGTGGTGCTACGAGGGGCAATTCTCGCCATTACACGAGAACGCCGCATTAGTCATGGGGCAGACTGACAGAGTCACAGACCGATACTGAGGATTGATACCATTTGGAACCGAAATTCAACGTAATTAGAAAACCATCCCTTAATTTGATGAGATACACTTCATTTGGTCTGCCCAAATTAACACTACGGCTTGACTGCACACAGCTCGTAACATAACAGAGCGGACTTCGCTTTTCCTTCATCCGTGCACTTTTCCTGAATATTGATCAACACCCGAACCGGGTTTTAATTATCACCGGTTCAGGGGGATTGTTCCACTTGCTTTCATTGGAAGTAAGCCCTGAAGAGTCAAAGTCTATGTGTATTCAGACAAAACATGTGTCGGCTGGTGCTGTCTTGTTTCGAGTATTAAAGCATCAAGACCTACAAGGCTTCACCTTTTCTTCCTCTTCTTTAATTGTGAATGATCTGAAATTGTACTTATTATATGTATGTTTACTTGTGTGTGCACAGGGACTGTGTTTTTTTAATTAATTCATATGACACCAGGAAACCGCAGGTTTATTTATCAGCATATTTCTCAACAATTTTAAAGAACCAATTTATGAATTTACGTTTTTGGTATGTGGGAAAAAAGGATTTGATCCCCTCCTGGAAACACCATTACCAAAATCGAGACTGCAACTACAAACATGAATCCCTATCACATATTCTCTGTGCATGTCCGAAGTTATTAAAAGAAAGAAAGATATTTTTGAAAGAAATATTCATTAAAATGAATGTATGAACATGCAGGGAAGATGTAAGCACCTGGTTGGGTGGGTCTTCGATTCCACTGGTCTGCAGGTGGGTTAAATTCATGAATTTTATTTGTATCTAAAGGACTTAGGAAGAATTGTAGAAGAAAACCAAACAATTTAACAGACAGTTTTATGATGATGGTGTTTAAGATGAGGATGATGTTGTGGTGCAGCCCTTTTTGGATAGGTCTTTGCTTTTACGAAGTGTGGAATAATGAACAAAGATTCTATTTCTTTTTATATAAATGTTCTTTATATATTGGATGTTTTAAGTAATGAAATGATAATATATAGTGTAAAGGTTTTAAAAGACCAAACATTTGAATACATTTGACTGGCTTTGATTGACTGACTGGCTATGCACTATTTTTAAACTTCATAAGGACCGAAAGCAATGCCGCTCATATTGACCCACCGAGTGCAAACTTTTTCTGACAATATTTGTGATAAGACACTCACTGGTGATGTCAATTGTTCTGGCGATAGAGAAAACCAGTTTTTTTCTGAGGCCGTATATTGTCAGGTCAAACCTACTTCTTGGCGAATGCACTTTCATAACTTTTGCGAACAAAAAAGGGACATAATAACTTTTTTTGAGTAAGAGAAGACTTTTGACCAGGTGAACCTGGCACTTGGGATGAGAGGGTGGTGCACAGACCACCGACAACTTGTAGTGTAAAAATAAACACTTAATTGAAGCAGGTGCACATCACAAATCATGATAACATTAGGCAAAACATGCCTTACAAAACTATCCACCTCACTATACATGAATATAACTATTGTTCGTCGTGCACCCCACCCCTAAGTTTTACCTTCCCCAAAAACTCAAACATCTGTCTCCACACCTGTACTCTCAATTGTAAGCTTAATGAATTAAATTTGCTTATGTAAACCTTACCTTCCTGCCTTCTGCAAGTATAAAGTAACACCCTACCCAAACATAAATAAAACTAATGGAAACCATGAAAACCTCTCGGCCTGCCGCCACTCACAATAACTCGCCCCCCCCCCCCAAGTCCTCTGCAGGCTGCTGGCCTCCTTCATTATACTCTCTTCTTCTCCTCAAGTTGCTTTCCAAAACTTCTCCCTTCCACTTGTCCCTCTTCCCACTTCACAAACCAATGACCCTTGATCAATGCATTCATGATCTCTCCCTGGAATGAACCTTGAAAGAAAACAAAAACAGAATTATCAACAGCAACATAACTTATATCATCCATTTTAAGGCACATCTGCCTTATAAAAGTCTGAGGACCATCTCTTCAACCCATTAAAGTGGTCTTTGCCCCAACCCCTTCTGCCTGCCTCAGTTGCCACCCAATCCTAAATGAATGAATCCCATAGTCAGCTGATGGTACAGCTAAGTCTTTTAGAACCATATGCAGCACTGCTAATAACTGGAAAGCAGTCATTGGTGACCCATCCTAAGGTAGGAAAACTAATCTCTGTGTGCTTTGCAGCCCCAGTCCGACTTCTGGCACAAGAAAACTGGACAATATTACCTTACAGGGTGTGGACTCACCAAACCCTGAGCAACTTTTGCTCTTTGGTCCATCTTGGACTTCCCAATTTAAACTTGAACCCCACACTCCAACTGCTTCATCTCTAACCAAAGTAGTCCATCTACCTTCCATCCTCCCAGCAACTCTGATGCTTAGAAACCCCAAGGAACATGCAACTCATCAAACACGAAAACAAAACTCTATCCACGTTGTCTGCACAAACGCTTCCATAACTTTACAAAATTCAGGCCACAAAAAAGGGCTCCTCCTCCGCCCCCCAATCCCCCACCTCACTCACCCATCCTTCCAACAATCTTGCACCCAGGGCCCATAGCCCTACAAAACATACCTACAAGACCCATATCTCACAGCAAACCCATAATTTTGACTTTTCACCAACTTT
The DNA here is from genome assembly GCF_964263255.1 of Lissotriton vulgaris. Classification (NCBI taxonomy): domain Eukaryota; kingdom Metazoa; phylum Chordata; class Amphibia; order Caudata; family Salamandridae; genus Lissotriton; species Lissotriton vulgaris. The sequence goes on from NC_141696.1 coordinate 895,693,138, forward strand.
TCTCCATCATACACATGAGGAAAATTATCTTCTTTTCTTTTCCTGACATTTCCTCAAATACACTCTTCTGTACTACTGAATCCAGCAACTCCTCCACACCTGCCCGTTTACCCACTTCATAGATTGTGTCAGTGACCTTACTACACTCATAGCATCCTTTTGCATCTATTCTCCACAAGACCTTCGGCATAGGTGTCCTGTTTTTGTCTGCTCCTAAGGTTAGGCCATGGAACCTTTTCCACTGGAAATGAGACAAGCCATCCATGTCCTAAACATGATGTTATGTTTCAAACAAGTCAGAATGGAAACTCTCAACAACTTCAGCACCTGTGCATCCTTTGCTGACTGCCTATTGACCACCTGTACTACCCCCATATTGACAACATTGAACAGCATGTTTTTGTTGGCAAACTCCTCGCCGCACAGTACCAAGGCAACCACCAAAGGAAAAAACTCCAGGAAAGCGAAACTTCTCCTGCTTTACTTCCAGTCCTCAGGGAATTGTTATGCACAACAGTGACTTCGCCAATATAGACCAAACCCTACTCCACATGCTACATCAGAAAATATTTAAATCCTCCAATCTGCTTCATTACATTAACGATCAAGAGAAATGACAATGAAATGCATCTATAATGAGCACCACATCCTTAAGTCCGCCTTGTCCCCTGCCTTCAACCTCAAATGTTGATACGGCATGCGCAAACCCTATAAGGCCACCTCTAATCTTCTACAAAATGTCCTACCTGCCCACACTACTCAGCATGCAAAGTTCAAATGCCCTAGGAAGACCAGCACCTCTCACACTTGCACTTTTTTCCTGTCCTACATATAGTCAATCAAGTGTATTATATTCCTCTTTTTTAACAGTGGTAGCCTCTCCTCTCGATTCTTTGAGTCAATTTCAATGCCCAAAAAGGTCAAAACCATGCTTGGACCCGCTGTATTTTCTTCTGCGAGGGGCACCCTACATCTGTCCTGAGCTTCTTAAAACGTACCAAAATCTGTTGGCAGTCTGTGGAGACAGGGGGTCCCACAAAAAATAAGTCATCCAAATAGTGCATCACAGCATCATACCTCAGCACAAATGTGAACAACCATTGTAGGAAATAATTGAATATCTCAAGCAATGCACATGTAAAGCACAGTCCATTGGCAGTGCTTTATCCACATACCATTTGACCCCGAACTGTATACCTAACAGCTCAAACTCAGCGGAATACCGATTTATAGCTCCTTTTTGCCATTTGCTCCTCATGCCCTGCTTTGTTCACCAAATCCATGGCTATGTCAATGGAAAATTATGAAATTGTAGACAACTCTTCAGGAATTAAATAATTTACACTTTGTCCCTTTGGCTAGGACATATGCTGAATCAGTCTAAAGAGCCCTCTTTCGTTCTTTGGCACAACCCTTACTGGTGACAGGTTTAATCTCTCCAACGGCCAGTTGTCAAACAACCCAGCCATTCTGCTCTCCCTCACTTTTTTGCCCAATTATTTTACAACCTTGTGGTGCTCCTTTACAGATGTCAGAATTTCTGTCAATATCCTAGCCCTGTGCAACGCATACCCCAGTTGAAAACCATGCTTAACTTATCAGTCAGTAACTGTTTGTCTTCCTGGTTGTCATACTAGTTTAGTCAATAACTTAATCTGTCCAATTTAATTGGTGCATAAGCCTTCCCCCACAGTTCCTTGAGCCCCTTTTCTCTTCCCCTCTTCACTGGCTACTGAAACTAGACCCCTTGCATTCCTTGTGCTCCTTCTGCATATCCTCCTCAATGAACGAGGGGATGATGTGCTGCCATTTTGAACGTTCATGCCTGAATTTACAATATTCCCTAAACATCTATTACATGCCCAACATACTCCTCCCTGACCAGGAGATGGATGACCTTCTCCTGCTGCCCCCTCCCCTCCCTGAGTGGGACACCCTTCAAAGAGCTGATAAATGACTGACAAACCACTTGTTGGAAACAATGTCGCACAGGCCTCATCGTATGTAGCCATAGGGTGTTATCCAGCTCCCCACATGTACTGTTTGCATCAAATGCCAATCGCATCCTAAACTCCTCATCATAATATACCCAATAGCACATTCTAAAAGTAATGTGAGCTTTCCTGATCACATCCATATATTTAAACGAAGCTACACAGTGCTCTGGGAATTTTGCACAATATACGGTGTCATGTATCAAAAACACAGCTTTCTAATTTTCAATGGTGACTGGGACTCTGGGTCTTTTTCAGCTCATGCTCCTCCTCTTTTGACCGCTCTTTGGCCCATATATCCTGGTATAACAACTGAAGCACTCCATATATTGCCCCTTCCAAATTCTCTTCTTCGTGGCCCCCATTAAATGATCCCCCAGGGACTCGGTTATACCCATATAAGGCAATTTATTCACTTTCAGTTCCTTGCTTTTTATTTTAATGCCCTCTATCTCCTCTCGTACCTCGCTCCCTTTGTCCGTCACTATCTTGTGTCCTCCTGTCCTGTGTTATTCTTAGGCCACCCTACCTTTTGACCCTACCTAATCCCTCTTGTCTTCCTTGATGTCTTCATTCATAGCTCCAGTGTCATCTGTCCCAACAACCCAAACATCATATTTATACCATTTCTGAACCACACCTCTGCATCCTGCATCTCCTAAGTCCACCTCAACCTGGTTTCTAACAATTTTTGGCAGGTCAAATGCAAGTACATGCGCAGCTAGCCACGGGGTTGGCACCTGTGTTGAAGCCTGCCATCCCGCTTCCCGCTTAGGAGCTGGAGCCATGTCTTGTAATGTATCACATAAAGTGTTAGAGGTGGGTCCAAGGAAAAGTTTTAAGACCAGCAAGAATTACATCCCCAATTAAATACACAGAAATAACATAGAAAATCTTAATTCTGTGATAGCAAGGCAAACCGACAGAGACACTCAACAAGTCACACAGGAGAAACCTGTGGGATAATTTCTCACCCATCAAATGTGGCATGCTTCATCATCTGGACTTCCCCTCCTGGTGGGAAACCGTTGTCCCACCAAGGGCTACAACTTCCTTTCTGAGAGAGAGGAGCTCATGGATGTTTTACACCTATTCTAATTAGGATATTCTAAATACTATAGATTAGAGTAACAAAAACTGGTGTGAGAGAGGGAGTTGTTGCCCTTGGTGAGACTAGGGTGTGCCACCAGAAGGAGAATCCCAGATGATGAAGCATGCCACCTTTGGTAAGTGATGGGTTATGTCCTAAAAGGGATTATCCCACAGGTTTCTCCTGTATGGATTGTTGAGTGTTTCTGTCGGTTTGCCTGGCTATCACAGACCCAAGAATTTCTGTTATTGCCATGTCTTGTAATGCCATTGCTGACTCTCCACTGCTCTGTCCTGCAAAAAATGAATTAACACATGTTTATTGCGTCCCTCCCCCATCAGCTACACCACGATGAACTTCCACACAACTGTGCTCCTCTGTCTCCTGCTTGACCAACTTCCCCTTCTCAAGATCTTCCTCATCAAAATCAAAGGTGCAGTCTTTGCCAACCACCCTCTCCATCCTTTGTGACCCACTTGGTCCTGGAATTTGCCTCAAATATACTTTCATCCCACCATTCGTATGCTTCTTGCTGCTTCATCTTCCTCTGAGGGCCTACACTGGACCCACCAGGCTCTGGTGATGATGTTCTCATTGAACGCTGCTGAGAGGCTGGCCGCTCTATTTCATACCTTCTCTTCCCTTTGGGGTAGGTGAGCGACACCAACGCCACCCCAAACTCTACCATGTCTGACACACCATCCGTGCCTAGAACCAAAGTGGTAGATAGAGTGAGCAACCCAGTAAACCTTTGGGGGCTTGGGTAAAAACGTAGTAGAATGGGTAAAATTGCCTCCAAAGGAGTTTATACCAATTAGATTGATTAAATTGTGTAACTGAGTTGAATGCAGGTAGCCTAGTTATCCTGGATGAAATTAATTACAATAGCTTAAATAAACATTCATATACTTAAAGACTAACTAGACACAAAAATACTTGACATTAAGACAAAAACAAATAGACGTGTGTATAGGCAAAAAAGTGAATTTTATCAAAATTAAATCATAAAGGGAAAAATACAAAGCATAAAGAATGTGCAAAACAGGAATACAGGATAAATATCAGGAAACAAATCAAAATCTCTGTAAAGCCTGTAAGCCGCCTATCCAAAATAAAGATTTAAAGAATTCTCCTTTGGATAAGGCTGAGAGTCGACGTTTCGGTCTTTACGGGCAACTCTTCAAGACCATCATCAGGACAGTAGAAAATTTATATTGTAAATCTCTAATGAAAATAGAATAAAACAGTATAACTATGACATAATAACTGAATTCAACGTTCATTGTTGCACTATACACATATGTACACAAAGAAAATATCTAACCTAGCTAAAATAAAGTCATTATAATATATGACCTATGCTAAAATATTCAACGCAGTACTGACATTTAGACAATATTAACAATGCGGACAAAACAGTGACAGAGAAATACTGTACAAAGATAGCAATAGAGGCTTATTTACAGTGCATCTACTCATTGCAGCATCAAGTTTATATTGAATCAAAGATTTAATCTCATTCTAAAGAAAATCAGGAAATGGCCTAAATTGATAACACTTTAACAAAAATAGAACATGACAAAAGCACGTTTCTAAGATGCGACCACACGCAAGGAATGTCGAGTGCCTCGAACTCATAGGGCATCCATGTTATTACATGCTGATATTATTAACTGGCATAGTGTTATTAACCACCGACATACTAATCTAGTCATGTTGCTATGGTTAAATTGGTACCTTAAATCGATAACCTTAACTCCGTGTGATGGAGGGAGATGATGTATGGAGCGCCGGGGTGAAGGTTAATCTGTAACATTGAAGGATGGGGGATTGTCAATACCCACTTCTGTGTCATTAAATAAGGTAGTTAGACATTAGCATGATTATATCATTACCTATGCACTCACAACGAAGTTGGCAATCAGAGCTTTTCTCTGGCTTGGTCGAACCTCGCCCACTTTGTAAAGGGAATCGCAAAGCAATTCAAAAAGTCATCAGAGTTGGACGATCTATAAGGATGAAATGGGTCAGAAATTTAGAACCCATAACTAGAAAAAGCAGAATGCAAATGGGTCAACAGACTCAGTGCATATATTGGGAGCATTTACCTGTGAAAGCGGGAAATGAGCAATTAAAGCTCCTCTCTTTATATGTCGATCCTCACAAACTTGTCAAGGGGATCACCATTAGTAGCAAGGTCGCCAGAAATGAGCGATCTAAGTGAATAAAATGGGTGAAAAAATTACAACCCATAATAAGAATGGCAAAGTTTAAATGAGTCCCAAAGGACCAAACGCGTGGGCAGGGAGCATTTACCTGTTCTAGTTTTCAAAGTTCCCGGATAGCCAGAAGTGTCCACTGTCACTCTGCAAGCAAGAAGCTGCAGTGCGGGATCGCGTGAATTTAAACATCAAATGTTTGGAGATCGAAAGGGAACTATGCTGTCTGTTTTTAGGCGCCATCTTGTAATGGTGAAAGAATTTTGTTTGTAAACAAAATCAATTGTGAAATCGGATGTTGAAAGCTAAATAAAATGTGTTAGCTAATGATCAGGGGTATGTGTGCTACTGCAATAGTGAACATTTAGACATGATTCAAATGAAAACATCGCGACTTTCGGTTCGTGTTTTTTGCAATATTCGTTCTATTGCACGCGTTTGGTCCTTTGGGACTCATTTAAACTTTGCCATTCTTATTATGGGTTGTAATTTTTTCACCCATTTTATTCACTTAGATCGCTCATTTCTGGCGACCTTGCTACTAATGGTGATCCCCTTGACAAGTTTGCGAGGATCGACATATAAAGAGAGGAGCTTTAATTGCTCATTTCCCGCTTTCACAGGTAAATGCTCCCAATATATGCACTGAGTCTGTTGACCCATTTGCATTCTGCTTTTTCTAGTTATGGGTTCTAAATTTCTGACCCATTTCATCCTTATAGATCGTCCAACTCTGACGACTTTTTGAATTGCTTTGCGATTCCCTTTACAAAGTGGGCGAGGTTCGACCAAGCCAGAGAAAAGCTCTGATTGCCAACTTCGTTGTGAGTGCATAGGTAATGATATAATCATGCTAATGTCTAACTACCTTATTTAATGACACAGAAGTGGGTATTGACAATCCCCAATCCTTCAATGTTACAGATTAACCTTCACCCCGGCGCTCCATACATCATCTCCCTCCATCACACGGAGTTAAGGTTATCGATTTAAGGTACCGATTTAACCATAGCAACATGACTAGATTAGTATGTCGGTGGTTAATAACACTATGCCAGTTAATAATATCAGCATGTAATAACATGGATGCCCTATGAGTTCGAGGCACTCGACATTCCTTGTGTGTGGTCGCATCTTAGAAACGTGCTTTTGTCATGTTCTATATTTGTTAAAGTGTTATCAATTTAGGCCATTTCCTGATTTTCTTTAGAATGAGATTAAATCTTTGATTCAATATAAACTTCATGCTGCAATGAGTAGATGCACTGTAAATAAGCCTCTATTGCTATCTTTGTACAGTATTTCTCTGTCACTGTTTTGTCCGCATTGTTAATATTGTCTAAATGTCAGTACTGCGTTGAATATTTTAGCATAGGTCATATATTATAATGACTTTATTTTAGCTAGGTTAGATATTTTCTTTGTGTACATATGTGTATAGTGCAACAATGAACGTTGAATTCAGTTATTATGTCATAGTTATACTGTTTTATTCTATTTTCATTAGGGATTTACAATATAAATTTTCTACTGTCCTGATGATGGTCTTGAAGAGTTGCCCGTAAAGACCGAAACGTCGACTCTCAGCCTTATCCAAAGGAGAATTCTTTAAATCTTTATTTTGGATAGGCGGCTTACAGGCTTTACAGAGATTTTGATTTGTTTCCTGATATTTATCCTGTATTCCTGTTTTGCACATTCTTTATGCTTTGTATTTTTCCCTTTATGATTTAATTTTGATAAAATTCACTTTTTTGCCTATACACACGTCTATTTGTTTTTGTCTTAATGTCAAGTATTTTTGTGTCTAGTTAGTCTTTAAGTATATGAATGTTTATTTAAGCTATTGTAATTAATTTCATCCAGGATAACTAGGCTACCTGCATTCAACTCAGTTACACAATTTAATCAATCTAATTGGTATAAACTCCTTTGGAGGCAATTTTACCCATTCTAGAACCAGAGTGCACACCATAAGCCCCAGCATGCTGGCATGAGCTCCGTCTATCCCTTTGCCCTCCTGCTTATTACCTACTCATACCGACTTGCCTCTTCATATAAACCCCTAATCCACAGTCCCCTTGGGACTGTCTCCTTCTCCCCTCCCTCCAATCCCAAACCTCCACTTCTACCAAGGGGTGGGTGGAATGCTCCATTCTGAGCAATTGGTGGAATTTGGCCAACAGCCAATAGCCGCATGGCAAATTTTTATCCACGAGACTCCAGAAGTGCAAGTGGAGTGAGATCTGACATTTCCTAGCGCCATTTGGTAAGGCGGGTGGTCAAGAGTGGTCGCAGTCAGTGGGCTGCTTCTCGAATAAATGTGCTGTCGCGTGACTAGATGAGCATACTCAGGGGCGGTTCAGCTGATTTTTCAGCACTGCTTGTGCTACTGACACTACATTTCAGTGCAAGCACTGTGACATTTATTTTCTGCCCAATGGCAGAACTCTGTAGGATCTCGCAGAGTTTTATGCAACTTAATGGAATTCCACAGAGTGAAACTCTGCGACTTCACCCACCCCTAATTCTACCCTGACCCCCCTTGAGAGTTCCACCCATCTTGCCGTATTCTGGCCCCTACCCACTGCCTTCATCTTATAAACTTGTAAAGGTTTTCTATGTGCACCTGTGATGCTGACACATTCCAGCTCCCTTTCGGGTCATTTTATTGGTCACCTGATTGCAGAAATTCCGTTCTTGAGCGGCATGGTGATGTAACTATATTGGTCATATCCAAATTTCACCTGGAAAAGTCGGTGTGACAACCATTTCTCCAAAGGTGAGCTTGATGTGCGGATCACTTTCCATGGTTAACTTTAGGGATTTTATGCTTCTGTCTACTACGGCCACCACCAAACCTTCCTGTTATTGGTGTAACCTGCACCAGAGCGCACCATTCGTAGCTTATATTCATATAATTATATTTTATATTTACATGAAATCAATTCCTTCTATTCTGCCTCACATTTCATTTGCACAGACAAAACCTAATGTATGCCTCATCAAAAGGCAATTTTGAACTGGTACTTTAAAAACATTTGATCACAAAGAATAAAATTTGAATTACAAGCATATGTGTTTTATTGGAGGTTTTCTGTTTTAACATTTCGAAAGCTGTGATTGCAATTCTTCATAGAATATGATAAACTCTAATTTATAAATAATTACTTTAGAGGACGGTTGTCTAAGTTTTAGAACTGGACATCCTTGACAAAGGGCAGACACGGATTTTGGCAGTTTTTACTTTATTTATTATGCCTGAACCTCCCATTTCAACCTATTGTCGGTGGAGCTATTTATAAAATATGTGTCCTCATGTATGAAGACTAAAGTTTGATGATTTACTGTATATTGATCAGGATAACACAGTGTCAAGCGGGTGAAACAGACTGGAAAGAAATGCATGACTGAAGCACATTTCTGGCATTACTAATTTGTACGCTGCTCTTGTAAACTTCAGAGCCATATTTATTCCTGCTGGTAAATAAATCATTGTGAAACATTTTATTCCTTTCCATTTAATAGGAGCTGTAGCCTGACAGTTAATAAGAATGATGCATCTTCACAATAAAGTTATTCCGGTAAAAACTTTAATTGAACTGAAATGTTTAAAACAAAGTGCTAAACTTTTCTGAAAGTTAAGAACTTCAGAACTGGTCTTATCCTGTAAATGATACAATAACTTGTTCTACACCTTAAGTACAAAATACCAAATGATGTTAACTTTTATGATATATGAACTTCCTTAGACTAAACACAAATATCGGTAGTATGTCGAAGTATTATCTACAGAAGGAGCGTGCTACCAAAATGTCATGGTTAAAATTTCTAAGACCAAAATATGGAGAAGGAAATTGCATATTGGAATGGATATATTTACTGGACCGTCCCCGCATGCCATTTAGCTGCACCGAGCTGCCTCACTTTAAAACCACAGGGATATGAGGCATCCCTATTCTTTCCCTTGCGCTGGCGCACAATTGGCTGCCATGCTCTAAAGCAGGCAACCTTACACCATGGTGCACGGGTGCCTGCTTTGCAAGGATGATTGTTTTTGTGCAGGAAGAGAGAACTTCCTACACAAAAATAATCATTGATGGTGTTTTCCTCTTTCTATGTGTGCTACAGAATGTAGCACACATAGAAAGAGGGAAAAACAAGGAGAAATAAAAGTATCTCTCCTCGTTGCGCGTCCTTATGGACGCGTAGGATTCTGACGCATTCCAAGGTTTACAAAATGTTGTAAATCCTAGAATGCAGCAGAATCCATGGGTGTTGCTAGGGAACACCCACAGCAACACCCATGGCATGCCCCTTTCACACAAAGTGATGCTTGAAAAGAAACTGTATGTAAAAGGCCATGAAAAGCCACACAGGGTGGCTTTGTGTGGCCTTGTAAATATAGACCAGCACATTGCACCACTGGTGTGTCAATAAAAGTGAAAGTGTTTAAGCCCACATCTATAACCTTGAAGATGTATCTATTATCAAGGTACTTATATGTGGGATTACAAAAAGTAAACCTTTATGTGCCTATCTATATGCCTATGCATACTTACCTTGTTGATATTTTGACCCATTCTGGTAGCACAATATTTTACAGCCGATATTACGGTTGCATACCCACATTTCAGGAAACAAACATTTAAGAGCACACCACCTTTAATAACCAGCACATATATATATGCTGAAGACAGCACATATAATGTGATATTTGTTATAATTTCACAGCAGTAGTGCAGTTTCTATGACCTGATGCAGATTGCTGGGTATTTTGTATGGCGTGCCTGTATTGTGTGTCCTACTAGAACAGCGCGCTGCATTGCCAGTGTAATTACATGGTGCAAAGCAGTACAAGGCTTCACCCCGATAATTTATAGAGAATATTCATAAATTATTCTGTAGCATCACTGCCGTTGATGTGTTTGCAAAAATATACCAATGTCCTGCCTCTGAATGTGATGTCACACACCAAAATTACAGACTCCAATGTCTTATCAGGCAATCGTACAACAACCTCAGTTGATCACTGGTACCTCATGTTCCTGTAAGTACTTAACTTAAAGGGACCTGTGCTTTCACACAATTGTGGTTTCATGTTTCATCACCAGACACCTGTTCACTTGAGATGCACATATGAAGTGGACCTATCTTTGTATCTTTGGGATTCTGCTTCAATGTATACCCTTCCTCTGTGCTCATATTTCGGCACTTGAAGCCATGAAACTAAGATTGTGCTATGATAGGGCTTTTAATTGAATTCTTTCCTACACTTCCTGCAAGATTGAAAAACAGTTTATTTCAGGACCCTACTTGTAGTTTAAACTAGCTGACAAGTTTCACTCTATACTGTCTATACTATGTCTATGACTTTGTTCAAGAGAAATGGCCCTACTTCTCTTCCTCTAACCTACTGCTTACTTGTGTGGGTATGCCTAGATATAAGGTATCAGGCACCTTTCTCTGACATAACTGCCATATGTAGCATCAAGTGGTTGACAGAGTCACCATATATGGCGTTACTTTTTAACTACCAGAAAGGGATGCATATGAACATTTAGTGTGCCTATATCAAGGCACCTTCCCAATTCCGCCGACTTGCCTTTCTGCAGAATTTAGACATACATGTGTAGGAACTTGAGTTACCAGTGATCCATTAATAATGTTTCTTCCATTACCTGATAAAACGTAAGGGTCTGTAGTTTAGCATGTGTAATCAAGTAGGATTGTAAGGTGTGATTACAATCTTTCCTCCTTTTTGCCTATTTTGATAAGAAACTTACCTCTATACATGATGCTGGACAGAGTATGCATTTATGAACAAATAACAAATTAATATTAGCAGCTGAAATGCTTAATAACCCATGGTTTATAACTAAGTGTTTTTGGAACAATGGTGCGTGTGTGCACCATCACTAGCAATGTACACCTACCAGGATGCAGAACATCATGAGGCAAACATGATGAGAAAATGACTTCGCAATTTCTGATAAGGTTACACATCAAAAGAGTATATCTTAGCGAGGTGTACAAATGACTTAGAAGTGAAGGCATAGTTGTCAAATGAATATTCAGCACTACAAATAACAAGTAAAAACTAGGGTGTTTAATGTAAAAAAAATACCAGAGGAAATAGTGGTTGAGTAGTGCAAGAGTAAACTCATTTGTGTCTAGAATAGTGCACTATTTTTCCTAGCGTGCTTCAGGGATTTCAAACATGAACTACAAAGTATATAAAAAAGTGGTGAGGTTTGAAGTTGAGGTTTTGCAAGAAAAATCAAATTTGAATGTATATTACAATTAAACATGCCATGCCATATGTAGTAGATGTTTTTTTAAGCCCAGGTAAATGATTTTTCCTATGTTGAGAACTCCTGTCACCTCCACGTCACCAATTTTGGAGGTTTTCACTTTGCACCTGAAAAATAAAAAAGAAAGGCCGGGCCCCAGGGGATGGTGTCCCTAAGGCCAAAATCAGCCGGTGAGGGGGGCCACGTGGTCACCCTACTGTAAAAAAACAAAAATAAATGGACCACAAATCACCAGAGGCCCGTCTCATATCGCCACTAGTCTGCAAATGCATCTCCTGGCGCAGTGGTGGTTGAGGATGAAGTCCCCTTGGATGCTGAGGGTCCCTGGCTCCAGGAACCCCTTCTGTTACCTCCAGTACATCTCAGACAGCTGGATTGCTGACAGGACTTGGAGGCCATGTCCATTTGCTCCACGCCTCCTGTTGCACTGCTGTTTTGGGAATGAATTACATTTAATCATGAGGGCCTCAGGACTAAAGTGGACTTCTTCCCTCAACCAAGAGTGCACCAGGAGGCGTGTTTGCAGAGTGGTGGAGAAGGGGGCGTGGCCTCTGATGACCTCTCAGCAATCCAGCTCTGGAGGTCTTACTGGAGGTAACAGGAGGGGTAATTACACCCCTAGAACCGTCAAGAGCCAAGGGGAGTTAATCCCCCAACTAGGAGTGCATGAGTATGCGTGTTTGCAGAGTGGTGTAGAAAGGGGGAGTGGCTACCAAAAACATCTCAGCAAACCCACTGGGGTGGAGAAAGAGGGCATGGCCTCTGACAGCCTCTAAGCCATCCTGCTGTGTGAGGCTTACTGAAGGTACAAGGAGGGGTAGTTGGCCCCCAAGGACTTCCTCCTGTTAATTCCAGTACATCCTACACAGTGGGATTGCTAAGATGTATTTGGAGCCCACACCCCCTTTATCCACCACCCTGCAAACACACCTCCTGGCCCACTACTGTTTGAGATATGAAGTCCAATTTACTCCAGGGTGACCTTGGGGGCCATGAAACCCTCCTGGTACCTCATGTAAGTCCTCAAACAGAAGGAGATGATGGACGGAGTGCTGAAACTTTTCAGACACTCACCCCCAGTCACAGATCTGGGTTGAATCCATCATCATTCTTTAGCTCTCTTCGCCACCCCATTTCAGACATAGCTATATGCAGATCAGTCTTGACCCTGTGCCTCATGGGACCAGTCCAGTCCGAACTGCCAAGCCATGTCTTCCCTAGACTGGAAACAAGCATCCTGGGACTGGTTTCTGCATCCTGCAAGTCTGATACAGCAGGATTCCTGAGAGCTGGTCAGAGGCCCAGCCTCCTTTCTCCACCACACAGAAAATGTAACTAAAACTTAAAAAAACATAGAAATTCTCTGAAAAAAAACTAAGGTTACAGAGGTGTTATAGTTAGGAGTTAACATTTAAAAAACCTTACAAATTCCCTGAAAAAAAACAAAGGTAAAAAGGACGTTATAGTTAGGAATTAGCATGTTTTAAAAAACCTAAGAAATTCACAGAAAAAATCCAAGGTTAGAGGGCAGTTAGGTTCAGATTTCACTCGTACAAAACCAGTGAACTTCTGCAGTTATATTTAGTGAGCTAACTATAACTGGTGCCCCCGCAATGCACTGCTTATAATCTCACATTTTACATCACTCAAGACATTGCCAGTGACATCACTCATGACATTACTGATGACCCCGTAGCCTTAGTTCTGGGGTCGCAGGGGGACCACGGCAGGGCAAAAAACTTTTTTTTTTAATTCATGATGAAATTCTCAAATGTTTGGGAATATCACAGTTGTATATTCAGGTGCCTTGTGGGCAGGGCACTCCGCCAATGTGCACACATCCTTTGAGGCAAAAGGGCTAGCATGGAAAATTGGATAAAATAGGAGTGCATCCCATCACCGTAACCTAATCTTATGCTTAGTGCCACATTCCATGGAAAAAGATTTGTTTGATTAATGAAGAGTTTTCTACTAGAAATGAAACTACTAAACGTATCCATTAAGCGTTGTAAACAGACTGGCATTCTGGAAAGAAGGACTGCGTCGTCTGCATAAAGCAGTATCGGTATGGGCCTACCAGGTATTTGGTGTGCATCCTTCTGCACCGACTGGAGGGATTTATCAACCTCGTTTATAAATAAAGTAAAAAGCAGTGGTGCTAAAGACAGGGATGTCCCGTTTTACCTCAAAACTTGGGGTACACTCACCACGTTGGCCATACCGGACTTTGCACGACAGGCTCTCATATATTATTTTACCAAAATTAGACAACAACGAGGAAGCATTAAATTCCTCTTCAAGGCAGTAGGAAATCTCTGCTCTGCATTTTACAACAATGTCGTGGAGTACTTTAGTCGGATCGAGGGTTTAATTTAATTTGCGGTCCGTTTCGTCTAATCGAGGCACTATTAGCAATAGTATCTCATAATAATAAGGTTTTATTGCCCCATGCCAATATCGTCATTATAATACAATTATTGTCGCTAAATGCTAGCTGGGCGATCCTTTGTGTGGAGCACATATGTGTGATATTAGAAGAAATCAACACATGATCTATAACAGATGTTGTTCTGCCTATAAAAGTTGGTATTACCCCACCATTGATATCACAGGCACACTGCAACAATTCAAGATCATACTTCGCCATCATTGTGTTTAGGGCACCTCCATAGTTAATGTATGGGATGTGCACTTGGTCATCACCTTCCCAACTCATACACCCACAGACCTTGGTCATAGACAGTGGACTTGTTTGCGTGTTGAAATCACCAACTCACATGATTGAAAAATGTGTATTAATCGTAGATATAAAATTATCAAGCCCCTCATCCAATTCAAATACCACTTTTCTACGAGTAGAAACAAACACATTATTATAATGATTAACCAAAATTACATCTCTGCCATCCTTATAATACAACCATGTAATCTGTGAGTGTTCTCTGTTGTGATACCTCTTTTGGCAACAACTGGTAATTTATATGACATAAGGATCTAATGACCCACTTTTGCTCTACCTGCAGATTACGATACCGCCGATAAACTATAAGAAGTAAACCCTTCTATGTAGACATGATCAATATGCCAAGTTTCTTGTAAACAGATTATATCATGATCATGAACCCTTTTTCGTGGCAGACATTCCGCTGGGGTGCGGGCGTTCTATTGAGCGAGTGGGGCTTCATTGGCTAACGGTCGTGCGCAGCACCCATGAGGTAGTGCTTGCCGACACAAGCACGGAATGGGTTAATTAAATCTGTCCATCTTAATTAATTCTTTTTACTTAAAAGGCCGTCTATATTCCAGGTGACAATTGTATAGCCGTTTTCTGGTGTATTCTCCAAATTATCTCTGAAACATTCACTTTTCTTTTCTTCATCCATACTTATATGTCTAGTCTCTATGTTTGGGTCATTGATAATCAGAGAGACATGTGAAGTATTTACTAATAAAACGTTGGCTGTAGAAACTCCGGCTACATCTTCACTTAAGCCATCTCCAATAGAGACATACTCCACATTAGGTAAACGGGAGGCTCTGTGTAAATCATTTTCTTGGAAATTACTCAAGGCTTGATACCTATTTGACACGGGTAACACATATTGGGACTAGGTTGGCATAGCAGGTATCAGACTATGGTATGGTAACTTTGTCCACTTTTCTTACTATATATAGGTCTTAGATGTCTATAGAAAAAACCTAATGGTTGTAGTAACTCATTCTGTTCCAAGCACGTTGGTAATACTGCTCTGTCCAAGGTGTTTATATCCCAACTTGGGTTTCTAGAGGAGTTAATAATGGTACAGTCCCCTTTAACACTCTTGGCTAAGGGGCCAATAGAGCTTACTCTCCTTGTTAAGAGTATCTGACATGCTCCAGACACGGGGTACCTACAATTCTTATGAAGCCAGTGGACCACTTTATTTCTTAGTGTATCATGTGGCTCCCTTTGGCCTGGAAGTAATGGGTGAACATTAACCATAACTGCACCATATGGGCAGCATTCTGGTGGTAAATTTATAGGGACAGCAGCTCTTCTCTCAAAGTCCCTGTTTACTCTTGGCTTCAATTGTGTTAACTTTAATTGGTCCATCTTGGGGTCTGCTCTTCTGTTTCGGCAAGGTTCAGAATTCAGGGACTGCTGAGTTAAATGCGGGTGGTTTCCCAACTCATCTCTCTCATTATTGGTCCCTGTGCATGCCATGTTGTGCTGTACCCTTCCTACGTTTCTGCCTGTTGCCATACTTAATGCTGATCAATAGGACTCCCCTTAATTAGATTCCTCATTTCCCCAAGACTATAATTTGTGTTCTGCAGCAAACCATTATTCTTAGTTACTTCGCTGGCCAATTTATCTAATTTATGATGAAGTGGTTTTAATAATTCTTCAACCTTTATTGCTATAACAGTTACAATATGGGAGTGTTGTGAATTTATAGGGGTGCCTTAGGCATTTGTATCATCACATATTTGGTCTTCTAAATTCTGCTGTGGCCCTTTCCAAATTTAGTTGCTCCCCTCAGTTATCTGGTTCTTCTTACAGCCTCTTTTTCTTTTTGGGATTGGGGATCCATTAGGTGTGTGCAGTTGCTTGGGGTTAGACTGTATTTGTGTTACTGTATGACTTTCGGTTGTCCTTGGGGTACCTTGTTGTTCAATTCGGATGAGCCCACTTGGCTGTCCGATTTCCTCCTGCATTAGACCACTACCCTCACCATCCAAGCCCACTGCCAGTATACCAGATCCCATAGATAGGCGGCGTTCCATTCTATCTACCTCGTCACTGATCACACTAACTGCACACACTAGGAAAGTGTCTATAGTAGTGTGTGGGGTGTCGGCTACAGGTTTTTAAGGCTTGCGCCTAACCATTATGTATTTTGTAGAGGTACAACATTTCAACTCAGAGATATTTAGAGATAAGGGCTGACGAAATGTCTTAAACAATGTAAGTAGTTCACGATCTGGCACACTACACAACAGTAAAAGTTCAAATTCAAGATGTAAAGTCCAAAATGCTATATGTTATGAATTACATTTAAAGTGTCAGTCCGAAAGTGCCGAGGTGCAAGAGTGCAAAGAGTTGGGTACAATAGGTAAATACGGAATAAAATCTCAATAAAACAATGGATTAAAAACTAACATTTAGAAGTATGGCTGTTAAAATAATCAAATCACCGTTCAGCTGAATTAGGACCTAGAATAATTCATTAAAAAGAAACAAATATAGGGACACTTCTATGATGGACCAATCATATGACTCAGTAAAAAACTATGTTAGTCAACTACACACGTTGTAGTAAAGTTTTCAGAAGAATTATATGGAGCTAGTAATGTGATTAATTGATCATTAGTCTCACCGCTTTGTTCGTACTAATAGGGTCTTCACCGAAATTCAGTCAAGGTTTCCTTCCATGCTCCCCACAATGCTGAAGTTCATCAGAGGGGGGAAAGGGCAGATGTCCACATATAGCAGTCCTGGACCTAAAACCAAGGGGTGTTGCCCAGCCCAGCCTCAATCGGTCTTGGACGGCCCTGGCATGTCTGTGCGCATCCCACACTGCAGGGGCCTGCCATTGGTTATATGTGATATAGCAGCCCTGGGCTGGTTCCTGCTATGTCCCAGGGTGCCCACCCCTGGATCATAGCTGTTTGATTTGGCTTGGTGGGAGCTATGACAGCTCCCACCAAGAGAGAAGCAAACCCTCCTGTTCCAGCAAGCGGGACCTGTCAAAAAACTCCTGCTTGCTGGAAGCAGAGTTTTCATCTCTTTCCCTGCCTCAAGACATGCAGGCAGGGAAAGAGATTACACTATTGCCACTTGCATGAAGGGAGCTGCATTTACCAGCAGCTTCCTGCGTGCAATTACAATGCTCGGCCCCGCGGGTGGTGGGGAGTCTGCTAGGACTGTAGGTGCCTTGAGGCTCCCCTCACAGTCTCATAGCACACCCATGGGGACATGGCCCCGCCCCAAGGGATATTATCCTCGGGACAAAAATTGGCCAGGGGAGTGGGACTGCGTGCCCCCCATTACATTTCATCTAGGCCCTAGCAGATGGAGTCCCTGGACTGCAATTTTCTCTGGAGGGGGATGCACAGCCCCCTCTCCCATTAAGTCTAGGGGATGTGGTCCTCTGGCCGTTCTGTCCCTGATGAGAAATTAAACCTCAATGGGAGACACTTATAAATATAAACATAGCAGGTGAAGCTCCACTTTAGTAAAAAACAAATGTTCCTAACTCCTGGGCTTGGCAAAGGCAAAGCAAGTGTGTTTTCTCAGCAATTCCATATTGAAAAATGATCTGAAATGCTTTGTGGAGGTGAATGCATCATTGATCTATTGGAGTGCATTCTGTATGTGACTGCAATGAGTGGGTTCTTTGTTGTCCTGTCTTGGTAAGAGCAGAGTCCATGGTTCTCCCTATAAATTATTAAAAGTATGGAAATGCACAAATCACTTTGAAGGTTCGCCCGTTTGGCCCCGCCCACCTTAACAGTATACAAAGGTCTTCCTGCGCATTCCTTAACAAGTGGTCCCCAGTGTGTTTCCCGCAGATTTGTTTGAAGAGTTCCTGATGTATCGAAATATGTACGGATATCTCCACAAACAAAGAATTGCCTGCTTCATATAGTGAAGAGGAAGGACTCTTATTTGGTGGATATTTACCTCTTTGTAGTCTTGTCGTCTTCTCTATAGGAGGATTCTTGTTATCACTTATTTCTGGATGAAGACACAATAGAAACAATCACATTGCAATATGACCACAAGGCCACTTGTGACACTTCCTCATGTGCCTTTATGCAGCTGTGTTGTACTATATGTACTGGGCATTTACCCAAGGAGGAATCACTCAGTATTTAACCAGCAGAACAAACTCCACTTGGGAAACTATTTTGTGCAAAACGGTGGACGCTTGTTGGATAAAAGGGCAGGTGTAGTTCCTTTGTGACTGAGTCACTCACACAGCTACTGACACACCCACACAGACACATGAACACCCACACACATACACTCAGGCACTCACAAACCCACTGACAGACCCTCTCAGACTCTCATGCACTCACTCAAAGACACACTCAGACTTTTACTCAGACACTCATGCACCCACTCACAGACCCATACAGCCACTCACACAGCTACTCACAGACCTATTCATACATTCATGCACCCATCCTTGTACCCACATAGACACATACACCCACTTGCAGACCCACTAAGACACTCACTCAGATACTCATGCACTGACTCAGACACTCACACTCACACACTCACTCCCAGACCCACTGAGACACTCAAGCATCCACTCACACACCCAGTGAGACACTTATGCAGCCACTTCCTGACCCATACAGACACTCACACGCCCACTGAGACACTCATGCACTCACTCACACACTCACTCTTACTCTCAAAGGTTGCAGGTTACAATTGGAAATTCACTCAAATAAACAAAAGGGGTAGCGAAGTTATAGTTAGGCAACATTAACAAAAAAACCTTAGAGTTTCACTGAAAAGAACAAAGGTTGCAGGGATGGTATAGTTAGGAAATAGAATTTTTAAAAACATAGAAATTCACTGGAAAAAAAAGTTTCCCAGGACACTGTAGTTAGGCTCAGATGTCACTCATACAAAACCAGTAAAACTAAGCTGTTATAGTTAGCTGAGCTAACTATAACTTACGCCACAACAATGCACTGCTTATGACCTCACCTATTACATCACTCATGACATGGTCAGCGACATCACTCATGACATTACTGATGACATCTCAAATGACATCACTGATCTTCATGGAGAAAAATGTTTTCTCCATGGTGCATCGCTAGTGCTAAGTTTTAGCTGGCTGTTGCCCTCGGGGCCAGTAATTATTTTTCTTCATCAGACATTTATGGAGAGTAAGAGAGGAAAAAAACACACAGCATAGAGATATAAGAAGAGAAATACAGAAAAAACATCACAAAAAAAAAAAGTAGGAACCTGCCAGAGCGAGATAAAGGGGCAAAGAACGGCTGTTAGTGGATTAAAAAGTTCTGAAGTGGATTCAAAAGTTTACAATCTTGGTATTTGGCACGCAACATTTAACTGCACTGTAGAGAGGACATAGTTGGAGAATATGGCGGCTGGCGAGTAGCAGGTCGAGGAGGCTCCCGCGAGTCAGGAGCTCGAGTGTATTGAAATCTTAACCTGGGATACAACGATGGAGTAATTTAAGCGTAGAAATATCGACAAACGATGGTGAAACCTGAGAGTATGATTTAATGGCTGTGTGCATGAATTGTGGGCTGTTTTGAAGTTATTCTTCCCTTACCCATTCTGGGTTGTATGCCTGCCGATGTTGTGGTGTTTCCCGGTCTCTATCTGCACGTTGGAGGCTGTTGGAGGCCTCTGCACGAGGTAGCGGAGCTGGAGCCTATGGGGATCAGCGTTTCAGGGTTGCTGGGAGCAGCAAAACTGCAAGCACCGGGTTGCAAAGCGAGTTGAGATTTGCTCTGGTCTCGCACAGCCCGCAAGTTGGGTCGCGGGCGGAAGGCCGTAGCAAGGTTCCCCTTCCTGGGTAGGAGAGGCAGGGGCAGCACAGTTGCTGCATTGGAAAGACTGCAGAAGCAGAAGCATATGGCAGAATTACTAGAGGAGTACAAAAGGGGGTGGTGATGGACGGAGCATCTGAATCAATCAAACACTCACACCCAGTCAAAAGATCTGGGTTTAATCCATCACCGTTCTTTAGCCTACTCTGCCACCCCAGTTCAGACATGGCCATATGCAAATCAGTCTGACCCTGTGCCTCATCGGAACAGTCCAGCCTGAACTGCCAAGCCATGTCTTCCCTGGACCGGAAACAAGCTTCCGAGGACCGGTTTCTGGCATTCCAGCCGTCTTCAGCCCGGCTTGCTTGGATCCAGTGGCAAAGTTAGCAAGGGACTCACGTCTGAGCATACCCTGCCAAACTTATGGCGGCCAAAAGCGGTACAAAAGAGAGTGGTGATGGACGGAGCATGAATCAATCAAACACTCACACCCAGTCAAAAGATCTGGGTTTAATCCATCACCGTTCTTTAGCCCACTCTGCCACCCCAGTTCAGATATGGCTATATGCAAATCAGTCTGACCCTGTGCCTCATGGGAACAGTCCAGCCCGAACTGCCAAGCCATGTCTTCCCTGGACCGGAAACAAGCTTCTGAGGACCGGTTTCTGGCATTCCAGCCGTCTTCAGCCCGGCTTGCTTGAATCCAGTGGCAAAGTGAGCAAGGGACTCGCGTCTGAGCATACCCTGCCAAAGCGGTACAAAAGGGGGTGGTGATGGACGGAGCATCTGAATCAATCAAACACTCACACCCAGTCAAAAGATCTGGGTTTAATCCATCACTGTTCTTTAGCCCATTCTGCCACCCCAGTTCAGAACGGTGATGGATTAAACCCAGATCTTTTGACTGGGTGTGAGTGTTTGATTGATTCAGATGCTCCGTCCATCACCACCCCCTTTTGTACAGCTTTTGGCCGCCATAAGTGTGGCAGGGTATGCTCAGACGTGAGTCCCTTGCTCACTTTGCCACTGGATTCAAGCAAGCCGGGCTGAAGACTGCTGGAATGCCAGAAACCGGTCCTCGGAAGCTTGTTTCCGGTCCAGAGAAGACATGGCTTGGCAGTTCGGGCTGGACTGTTCCCATGAGGCACAGGGTCAGACTGATTTGCATATAGCCATGTCTGAACTGGGGTGGCAGAGTGGGCTAAAGAACGGTGATGGATTAAACCCAGATCTTTTGACTGGGTGTGAGTGTTTGATTAATTCAGATGCTCCGTCCATCACCACCCCCTTTTGTACCACTTTTGGCCGCCATAAGTGTGGCAGGGTATGCTCAGACGTGAGTCCCTTGCTCACTTTGCCACTGGATTCAAGCAAGCCGGGCTGAAGACGGCTGGAATGCCAGAAACCGGTCCTCGGAAGCTTATTTCTGGTCCAGGGAAGACATGGCTTGGCAGTTCGGGCTGGACTGTTCCCATGAGGCACAGGGTCTGACTGATTTGCATATAGCCATGTCTGAACTGGGGTGGCAGAGTGGGCTAAAGAACGGTGATGGATTGAACCCAGATCTTTTGACTGGGTGTGAGTGTTTGATTGATTCAGATGCTCTGTCCATCACCACCCCCTTTTGTACCGCTTTTGGCCGCCATAAGTGTGGCAGGGTATGCTCAGACGTGCGTCCCTTGCTCACTTTGCCACTGGATTCAAGCAAGCCGGGCTGAAGACGGCTGGAATGCCAGAAACCGGTCCTCGGAAGCTTATTTCCGGTCCAGGGAAGACATGGCTTGGCAGTTCGGGCTGGACTGTTCCCATGAGGCACAGGGTCAGACTGATTTGCATATAGCCATGTCTGAACTGGGGTGGCAGAGTGGGCTAAAGAACGGTGATGGATTAAACCCAGATCTTTTGACTGGGTGTGAGTGTTTGATTGATTCAGATGCTCCGTCCATCTCCACCCCCTTTTGTACAGAATTACTAGAGGAGCCAAGAATAGGAAGACCATGCACAGGATTGCGGGTGAGAGCGGGAGGCAAAGTAGAGCTGCGTGGGATTATAGGGGGAAAACCTGTTTGTATGTCAGAAGATCCCAGGCGGGTTTTGGGGGCAAATCAGCCAAAGGTGCAATCCAGATACTCTCTAACAAGCACAACATTGAATTTACATATGGTGGACTCTCAGGGTAGCGGAGCCACACAAAAACAAGAAGTACAGCAAAAAAAAAAACAGAATAAGTTACCTACTCAAAATGAATCAACTCACGGAGACTTGACGGTGTGCAAACATAGGAATATTTACAAAAAAAGAGTGCACCCTTGAATCGACAAACCCCCCCAAATTAGCACCTTCTTTAAGAAGTTACTTTAAAGTAGCTCCTAATACGCTAATAATGATACCAACAGACGAGAACTCCGTGTATCACCCAAGTGAGTCACTAACTTCCTTGCATAGCATTCCTACCTCAAACAGATTTCATTTATTCATGGATGAGAAAGGATTACAGAAAGAGAATAACTTACAGGGCCCAGAAATGGCTGATAAAGCAGTTGCAGAGGTGGTGGAGCAGAGAGTCATGGGTATTCTCAGAGAAGTAGTTGCATCTCAAGTATCCTTAGAAAAAAACAAAGCAGAACTTTCCGGGGACAATTTGGCAGAGTATGAGGTAGTGAAAGCACCTACTGGCAACACTATTGACCCCCTCTCGCCACAATCAGTGTGTGATTTATTACAAGCTCTAGCTAAGGAAGTGAAAGGCAAATTACTGGTCTCGGAGAGTAGCCCAGCAGACATCAAAGTCTCATGTGAGAAACTAGAAGCTAAACTGGACTCACTTGCTGTTAGGACTACGGCATTTGAACTCACAGTGGCTGAACTAGTATCCTAGATGGGGGACAATACAAGAAACATAATAGAAATGAAAGAGAAAGAACTGGGAATGCAAGACAAACTAGAGTCTATAGAGAATTCCCAAAGGTGGAATAATATTCGCCTACTTAAAGTACCCGAAGGGGCAGAGGGAAGCAACCTAAAAGAGATTGTAGGAAAGTTAATAAAACAAGCTACTCATGTTGGGTGCTCGGAGGAGGCTCTTATGGCTGATATACAAGAGTACACAGAGACCCCTTCAGGCTCAATCCCAATAAAACGAGACCTAGAAAAATCCTAGTGCATTTTCTAACATACGGTTTAAAAGAAGAAATCCTTAATAAGGCCCTCAAATTAAACTCCTTATCTGCAGAAGATGTAACATTCCAAATACAATCAGATGTTTCTGCAATCATAGCCTCTAGGCAGTGGGAGTTGGGGAAGTTACTTGACCCCCTGAAAAAATTGGGTGCAACAGCACAACTAAAATTTCCTGCAACCCTCAAAGTAATGCATAATAACAGAATGCAAATATTTAGATGAGTGGAAGATGCTGAGAATTTTCTGCATTCTATATTGGGGGCGCAGAGGGAACAGGAATGGGGATATAAGTTAACTCCCAGGGTAAGAAATGTTTGCAATCTGGTATTAAGCTCATGACTGAAGGGGGGGCAAAGGCCAAGGTAGAGGCGACTGAAGAGGAAAGGGGTGGGGTTCTCCAGGGAAGGGATCACTTTGGGGGTAGAGGGGGGGAGAACAGGGTGGGGAGCAGTGGGAAAAAAATCTAAAAATATATATGTTCGAATTGCCTGAGTAGAATGTTTCAATCAGACAAGACATCAGAGAGATGACCAGCCCACTAAAATGTCCGAATTTTAGGCTAAAAGTTCTCGCTTGGAACCTGAATGGCTTAAGAACAAAGTATAGGATGCAGAACATTTTCCAATATTTGAGAAGTACTTCGGAACAGATCCTTATACTTTAAGAGACCCACTCATTAGAAAGTGAGTTTAAAACCTTATGGATTCAAGAAGTGATCTGTACAACGCAACATCTTTCAACCAAGGGAGTTGCAATAATTATTAAAAAGAACTCAGCTATCTCTCTAGAGTCCAGTACAGTGGATAAAATTAGGAGACGGGATATGGCTAAAATCAAATTATATGCATTTTAGTTCACAGTAGCAGGATACTACGGCCCAAATACAGATGGCCCTACTCCCTTTAAGAATCTAATTTCTGAATTGTTAAATTATACAGATCTGTTAATACTGGCTGGAAATGTTAATGTGGTCCTGGACCCGATGGTGGATAAATCACAGAAAAGCAATTTAAAATCTTAAAATGAGTGTTGTTAGAAAGGGGATTTCTGGTTGTCTGAGGCTTGCGCCAAAGCCAGGCAGAAACCAACACTCTAGTCAGGGGGAGGGGGAAATACACACTGTTGATAACCCCCGCTCACCCCCTTGGTAGCTTGGCATGAGCAGACAGGCTTATCCCCAAGGCAATGTGTAAAGTATTTGCACTAACACGCACAGTAACACAGTGAAACACCACAAATGTACACCACACAGGTTGTTATAAAAATATAAATATCTTTATCTAATTTAAGCAAGATCAAAATGACATATCCAACATACACAATTAATGCTCTTCTTTGAATGTTTTTTTGGAATGTTCTTTTCAACCCCACAAGCTTGTTGATTCTATATTTCACTGATGTTACCAAAAATAGCTTGTAGGTTTAGTCTTTTAAGCAAATAGTGTGTGATTAGTACAGTCTCAGAAATCTGGCATTTGCAGGGACTGTATTTCTTCTATTTGACAACCTTTTGCTCATTAGTGCCTGTCACACTGCACCAGGGTACGAGGCTGGCTGCGCTGAGCCCTTCAGGGTCTCCTTACGGCTGACTCCGCGGGCAGCGATAATAACCAAATGCCCCCCAAAATGCTCACAGGTACTGATCAGCTCGCGGGCTCAAAGCGCAGATGCGAGCCTTACCTTGCCATAATGGGGGGTGAATTCAGCAGGCTGAGCGATTCTCCTTCTCGGGGACGCTCCCCGGTCTCAGGCTAAGCCTCGCTTCCCTCTCAGAGCGTGGGAGAGCCCTCTAGGCCGGGGACCAATCCCAGCGTGGCCCAGTGATGACACAGCAGGAATCCTGGAAGGCTGGGACCCTGGGACCAATCCCAGCGCGGCCTTGGCGGTGACGCTTCGGAGGGGGAGCCAATCCTAGCACGGCATCGCCAGGCCAAGCCTCTGAATCAGTGGGAGGCTCGCCCCGCGGGAACCAATCCCAGTGCGGCCTTGGAGATGACGCTACGGACCCCTTTTCTGCAGCTGTGATCTCGACCAGGGAATCTTCACAGCCCTTTCTCTCCTGGTGGACCGGCCCCGGGCAGGCCGCAGCAGTGCTTCTTTCGGGCACAACACTTCCCGGTGGGTTGCACTGGGCCAGTGGCGGTGATCTCTGCCCCTTTTGCCAACAGCCTCGGGTAATCCACAGGCACGCACTTTCGAGGGCTGGATGAGGAAAGCAAAGGCACGGCTGACCTTACCTAGCCCCGCTGTGTGCCGATCGCACACCGAACTCTAGAATCACCCGGGCAGGGAGTCTTCATTAAAAGCACAGGTTATGCGCAGAGACATGCACCCAACTCCTTGCACAAATGTTTTCTTGGGGAGCTGGATGTCACTGCGTTCCCAACAGGAGGCCAGCTCTTCCCAGGCCCTTGGAGACTTGGTTGCAGACGCAGCACACAGCAACGTCTGATATTCAAGCAGGTGGGGGGAAGCACAGCTTCCGCAAAGTCCCCTTTCCTCTTGTTTGTAGTAGCCTTCTTTGACAAACTTTTATCTCCCTGAGTTTCAACAAGAGGCCAGCTCCTCATAGGCCCTTTGAGACTCTTGGGACACAGCACACAGCAAAGTCCTTTCTTTTGAAGCAGGGGGGGACACAGCACACAGCAAAGTCTTTTAGCCTCACCGTCAGCAGAATCAGTAAACTGCAGGCCAGCCCCAGAACACACAGCAAGGGCATCACTTCTCCTCGGTTTGTTCCGGTGATCTTCTTGGGCAGAGGTTCCTCCTTGGTTCCAAAGTAGTCTAATTTTACTGGGGTTTCAGGTCTTACTTTTATACCCCAAAAGTCTCTGCTCTTCATGTGTGAGGGGTCCAGGATCCATCTCCAACCAGCATAGCACGGCATCGCCAGGCCAAGCCTCTGAATCATTGGGAGGCTCGCCCCGCGGGAACCAATCCCAGTGCGGCCTTGGAGATGACGCTACGGACCCCTTTTCTGCAGCTGTGATCTCGACCAGGGAATCTTCACAGCCCTTTCTCTCCTGGTGGACCGGCCCCGGGCAGGCCGCAGCAGTGCTTCTTTCGGGCACAACACTTCCCGGTGGGTTGCACTGGGCCAGCGGCGGTGATCTCTGCCCCTTTTGCCAACAGCCTCGGGTAATCCACAGGCACGCACTTTCGAGGGCTGGATGAGGAAAGCAAAGGCACGGCTGACCACACCTAGCCCCGCTGTGTGCCGATCGCACACCGAACTCTAGAATCACCCGGGCAGGGAGCCTTCATTAAAAGCACAGGTTATGCGCAGAGACATGCACCCAACTCCTTGCACAAATGTTTTCTTGGGGAGCTGGATGTCACTGCGTTCCCAACAGGAGGCCAGCTCTTCCCAGGCCCTTGGAGACTTGGTTGCAGACGCAGCACACAGCAACGTTTGATATTCAAGCAGGTGGGGGGAAGCACAGCTTACAGCAAAGTCCCCTTTCCTCTTGTTTGTAGTAGCCTTCTTTGACAAACTTTTATCTCCCTGAGTTTTAACAAGAGGCCAGCTCCTCATAGGCCCTTTGAGACTCTTGGGACACAGCACACAGCAAAGTCCTTTCTTTTGAAGCAGGGGGGACACAGCACACAGCAAAGTCTTTTAGCCTCACCCTCAGCAGAATCAGTAAACTGCAGGCCAGCCCCAGAACACACAGCAAGGGCATCACTTCTCCTCAGTTTGTTCCGGTGATCTTCTTGGGCAGAGGTTCCTCCTTGGTTCCAAAGTAGTCTAATTTTACTGGGGTTTCAGGTCTTACTTTTATACCCCAAAAGTCTCTGCTCTTCATGTGTGAGGGGTCCAGGATCCATCTCCAACCAGTTCTGGGTGCTTTCTTCCATGGCATGTCTTCTTCCTTTGTGGGTGTGGGCAAGGGCTATCAGACGCACCACAGGAGGTGGAGCCAGCATTTTGGGAGGCAGGCACCGCCCTATTCCGACCCAGGTGCTACTCCTTCCACCACTCTAAGTGTAGATAGGTCTATTCAGCCTAGGGGATAACCCCCAACCTCCAGCAGCCACTCCCAGCCCCTGTCACTCACTAACCAGAAAGTCAATACACAAACAGGCAGATGCACACAGAAAGGTTGAACAGGAAAATAGCCACTTTCTAAAAGTACTATTTTCAAACGCGGAATTTAAAAAACATCTTTCCTAAAAGATGTGTTATCGAATTCTGAGTTCAGGGATACCAGACTTCAGCTTCCCCTCTTGCTCCTATGGGGAGATATGCAGGTACACATGGGACACCAACTAAATTGCCAGTATTTCACTATCAGGACATGTCACCCACACAAGTACATGTCCTACCTTTCACATACACTGTGCCCTGCCCAGGGGGCTACCTTGGGCCTACCATAGGGGTGTCCAATGTGTAAGAAAAGGGAAGGGTCAGGTCTGCTCAGTGTGTACACTGGCCAGGACAACCTGGCAGTTCACAGACTGCGCACAGGCACTGCGGTGGCAGGCCTGAGACACCATTTTATGGCTACTCATGTGGGTGGCACAATTAGTTATGCAGGCCCACTAGTAGCATTTGAATTACTAGCCCTGGCACACTCAGTGCCCTTTACTAGGGACTTTACAGGTAAAACAAATATGCCAATCATGGATAACCAATCACAGTAATAATTTACAGGGAGAGCATATGCACTTTAGCACTGATCAGCAGTGGTAAAGTGCTCAGAGTCCTATTGCCAACAACTACAGGTCAGGAAAAACAAGGGAGGAAGAAGCAAAAAGTTTGGGGATAACCCCACAAAAAGGGCCATTTCCAACAAATGCACTGATTAAAAATGCAATGAAACAGCCTGGTATGATGTGTGGAGGAGTAAAATGGGAAATAGAAGAGGTTACACCTTCAATAATAAAAAAATATGGTCACAAGTCTGGATTAGACTATTTCCTGTTGAGCATAGACTTAAAGGAATAGGATATCAACCATGTGGGAGAACATCTCTCTGACCATTCAGCAGTGACATTATCACTTCAGGTACCAGTAAAATCGATCCTCAAGAGATGGACACTGGAGCGTGCCATTATTCTGGAAGAGGGTATAATTGAGAAGTTAACTAGCGAATCCAAAACCTTTTTTCCAAATAAATGTAGGTGCTGCTCCGATACAAGTGGTCTGGGATGCGTACAAAGCCTTTTTAAAGGGTTTAATAACATCTCTACAAATAGCCAGGCACAAAAAGTATAGAGCCGAAGTTGAGGGGATAGAGAAGGAAATACATGAAACAGAGCATTACCTTACCAATCATGAGAGTAGCTCTCCGGATGTGGCTATTTCATCAAAGCTACAGTCTCTTAGGTCAGACTTGGCAAGTGTGCTTGATTCATGGTTGAAAAAGAGATGGCAAGCCAGCTCATTTTGAGTATGGGGAGAGCTGTGGAAAGCTCCTGGCATGGAAGACCAAACAAGATCTGGCCAGAGGCAACATCAATGAGCTAAACTCTATTGTTACAGGAAATTTACTTAAGACCCCAGCTGAAATCGCAAAGGCTTTTCAGTTGCATTTTGAGGAAGTCTATCATGAAGACTTAATTGTCCAGGAAAGGGAAATCAGAGGTTGGATGGGCTAGGCTCCCCCGAACAGGATTACTGATGATAAATCTGATGATAAATCTAGCAATATGGATATGCTGATCTCAAGTGCTGAAATCAGAAAAGCCATAGCATCTGGCAAAACTGGGAAAGCCGCAGGCCAGGAGCATAACACAGGCCCCTGCTGCCCCTGCAGTGCGGGGGGCCCACGACCTGCAGGGGGCCCCCTCAGGCCTTAAAACTCCAGATTAAATCAGGATTGGGGGCCCCTCCGTGTACCATGCAGGGGGGCCCTCTCAGCTTTCGTTACGCCACTGCCGCAGGTCCACATGGGCTACCTGCGGAACTATATAAAGCCTTGAATGAAGTACTTATTCCCGTTTTGACGACATTATTCTCTCACATTTTTGAAGAGGGGGAGAATATACCACCTTCTTGAAATGAAGCAACAGTAGCTTTGATCTTTAAACCCTCAAAATCGCAATTCTCATGTGACTCATAGAGACCTATCTCTCTGCTCAGTATTGATTATAAGATCTTTGCAAAAATATTGGCGGAGAGGTTGAATGGAGTGATAGAGGGCCTAATCCATAGGGATCACAAGGGATTTGTTCGGGGGAGAGGAATCAGGGATCTCACTTATGGGGGCAATCGATGTAGCAACTCTACATAAAACTCCTCTGGCCATCTTAACTATAGATGTCACGAAGGCCTTTGATAGAACAAACTGGGCCTATTTAAAATATATATTAAAAGAGAGTAATTTAGGAAATAAATTCTGTAGGACAGTTTCCTTGATATATCAAGCCCATATAGCCAGAATTCTAGTGCATGGGAACCTATCTGCTCCAGTTAAAATCGAGAGAGGCACAAGGCTGAGTTGCCCATTATCTCCATTGCTTTTTACTTATACATTGAGCCTTTGGCTGAAAAATCAGACAACATTCAAGTTTCCCTCCTTTTAAATTTAAGAACTGGGAAAGGAAGGTGGCGTTATACGTTGATGACTTAATGGTATTTACCTCGGACTTGAATGTTACAATCCCGTTAATTTACAAAGGAGCACAGAATTTTGGTTGTGTTTCGGGATATGAAATAAACACAGCTAAAACTGAATGTATGGCATGGAATCTAGATGCTAGCGATTATCCAACAAAAAAAGTGTTGAGGTACCTGGGAATACTGATTACCCAAAATATCGATAATATTGCTGAAACGAATCTTCAGAAAATCAGAAAAGAAATACATAACTCTCTAACGGGCTGGGCTCATTTTGCTTTGACTCAAATCGGTAGAGTCAATGTAATAAAAATAATGATGCTTCCTAAAAAAAATATTCTTATTACAAAATATCCTGATGGTATTAATTAAAAAAACTCTGAAAAATCTCCAGTCAAAAATAAATACCTTTATCTGGGCCTCGAAAGGTATCAGAATATCATGGAAGAAGCTGTGCAGAAAGAAAAACAAAGGAGGCTTATGCCTCCCAGATCTAGTACTGTACGCAAGAGTTTTTTTCATTGAGGGCAGGGACTAATGCTCATGGACTTACTATACGGCTCAGACATTGGTGTAATGTTTAAAGAAATGGTACTAGATCTTGAGAGAGGAAATCAGGACTTCTTATATAAATATGGAGACCAAAGATTTTTTAAGAAAGTTTGTCTAAAGATACTAAAAGGCTTAGTTAGTACTTGGGTTAAAGTTTAGAAGGCCTTAAAGATTAGCTATTTTAGCACACTTGCACCCATTTGGAATGCCCCAGGCTCACCAGAGTGGACAGGAGACTCTTTGGCAACTCCCTTGATAAAGGCAGGAGTCTTGCATTGGGGACAGCTGATACCAGAAGATTTTCTGCTCTCTTGGGATGTGCTTAATTCAGTCACAGATAATGGGCTGTCCAAATTTAAGTACGGGCAAAAAAAAAAATTGGCATCAAGCCGTCGGGACTTATGTGGGCATGGCCAATGAATTGGAAAGGACATTGGGGAGGAAACTCTAAAAAAAGAATGAGGTGGCAACCCTCTACTGGCTATTGCTCGACCTAGCAGAGGACGAATTTAAACTACAGACGGAGCTGTGGGGAGAGAACTTGCCTAGCGGTCATATTGAAGATATATGGCAAGTATCTCATGACATTTTGTTTACTACTGTTCAACCTGCAAATTTAAGAACAAATCATGTATTTTGTATTTACAGAGTGTACTGGTCTCCCTTAAAGCTTTCAAAATTTTCAAAAGGTCCAGCGCCAAAGTGTCCAAAGTGTCTCCAGATCAATTCGGATGATGTCCATATGTTTTTACCATGTCCAAAGTAAATGGAGGTATGGAGGTAATTCTTGGAGTAAGCACCCAGGTAAGCATAACCTTGGTGTTCTTTGTTTCCAGGTTATTAGTCTATGTCTAGGTGGGAAAACAAGTTATGTTTATATCTGATTTTACTTGCACAAAGATAAATCTGCAAAATGTGGATCAAGGACACTCTCCATTAAATACACAATGAAGTTGGACGGAGTTAAATTAGAAAAAGACAAAAATAACGAAAAAGATTTCTGGGTTCCAAGTGAGGAATGGTTGGGCACTCTTTGATTAATAGGATGAATTAGTTCGATGATCAAGCCTTTACACTAACTTACATAATCTCTCTGATTTCTGTGAGGTGCCCCATGTGATACAGAACAAGCTAGTAGTGAGGCTCTGTGTAAAGCATACACATCTAGATACAGAGCTCTCCAGTTGATGCCAATTGAGAGGGGGGGCACAAGAGTTAATTGAATAGCCCTGAACGTATCTGATGGCGAATGAGGGGAAAAAAACAAAAAACATTTAACTGCACTGGCCATGGCCTTCGAAGCAGATTGTAGGGCACTGGCACTCATTTTTCTTTTTTTTTGTACAAATTAAGCACTGTATGGCACAGCTTTCCAGGTGTACTACTAGGAATGATTGTCTATTCCCAAATGTAGTACATCCTTACCTGTTCATAGGACTACTGCTGAGGATGCAAATATACTAATCTTCTTTGTAAATCTATCCCAATGTGAGCTCGCAAACTGAAAAAGGGACTCTGCCGCATGCAGTTTTGTCTTCCTGGCAGAAAGGAATGTGGACAGAGAAGCTAAGGAGGTACAGAAACCTAGTGTCCTGATATACATAATGCTTAAAACAACCCCAAGAGCAGAGCCATATCTTATGGGGTCGTTGTCCACGCACAAGAAATTCCTATGACCAGTTTTCGATTGAACCTTTTCCACCTTTTGCTTGCCAGAACCAAATGTTTTAGTAATAGTAAAGTGGCAGCTCCCTGCGGCTGTGACGGAAGGTCTCGGCAGGATATGCCGCATTTTATGTTTTTATGTCATTTGTATGAATTTCCCCGTAAACACTATTTGGTACATATTCTAAAAAGATTGAATTTTAGGCAGGCTCGTCCAGCATTAGTGTACCTTCAATTACTGAAAGAGGACTGTTTATTTTTTAAATTGGGATTTTTTAAAGCAACTGTGAATTCCAGAAATTACATGGACTTGTAAAGAGTTTTCCTTAGGCTTTTTAATTATTTATTTAACTTCTCTTGCTGCTCTTGATATTATATTAACAATGCAGTGATACTTATATTGTTTTTAAGATGTGTAACTTATATGGTTTGCATTATAAACCGAATTATTTTTTCTATTGATATTATTGATTGACTCCGCCACATGCAGTTTTGTCATGGCTAAAAAGCTGCATATATTTCTCGCAAAGATAATAAACAAGCCACTGATCTGGTAAGCAGGAGGGCATAACCACTGAACATACTTCTACAAGTATGAAATGCTGGAATTTACAAACAACCGAGAAGAAATGGGGGCAGTGGAAACTTAAGAGTGGTTTCGCGCTGCATTGAGCTACTCGTCCTCGATTGCTTCTCCACTGGACCTGGGAACGGGAGGGAAGGGGGTTGTTAGCCGCTAAGCACTGCTCCCGCTTTTCTTACAGAGGGCTGATTGCAAAACCGGCACCATATAAGAAAAAAAACGGCCTCCTGCGGCCCCAAAAACGGCCCCCACACCTCCAGCCCACAGAGGAAATGCCCGGTGCCGGCTACAGG
This sequence comes from Lissotriton vulgaris, assembly GCF_964263255.1. Classification (NCBI taxonomy): domain Eukaryota; kingdom Metazoa; phylum Chordata; class Amphibia; order Caudata; family Salamandridae; genus Lissotriton; species Lissotriton vulgaris. Next base: position 895,726,119 of record NC_141696.1, read on the forward strand.
CAGTCCGGCCCTGCCTCGAATGCGCAAGGATGGGAATCAGCAGATAAGGTAGTAGAGCTCATTAGGAGTGCTTTGAATGAGATCATATTCAAAACAAGCTTGGGAGCTAATCTAAAATGGAAAGCACTGTTTGTTGGGGCTCATAGTCCCGCTCCGCTTCATCTTCTGTGGACATCGCTTTGGGAAGAGAAGAACTGAGGTCGCATTGATCGCTTTGAAGGAAAACACAAGCGGAACAATTCGGTTTGCTGGAAGCACACGCGCGCATTAAATTTGCATTCGTATATTGAGCAGAACAGGGCAAGAAAAGGACAATGTTGAATAAAAACAAAGCATTGTGATTATTGTGCAGGGTACATTGCTCTCGCATGCCTTTCATTAGGTAGAGAACTTTGCATTATGGTTTGAATATTGCACAAGAAGAGCACAGTGAACGGTACAAACAGCAGGGTCCTTCTTTCTAACATAATGACAAGCACTCGTCAAATCTACTGGTAAGAACTGCCAAATAGACTTCATTCAGCAAAAGACAACATAAATAGGGGCGCAGTGACATATAAAATACTTGTGATGGATGTTTTTGTAAATGTGTTTTTTTGACATTAATATTTACTAAACATCACTATGGGGTCTTCTACTGAAATACACATCTTTTTTATGCAGGCATTGTGCCATGCTAGTGCTACACATCTTTTTTTATGCAGGCATAGTGCCATGCAGACGCGGAAATTCACATAAGAGAGCAGGCCCTCTCTGAGCACGAAATTAAACGGCCCGTGTGGGTGAAATGGAAGTAGAAAAAATGATAAGAACATTAAACATGGCTCCTAACACACTGTATTGCCTAGATGTTATTCCTCTTCATATTAGATATATGAGTAACTTTGTTGGAATTGGGGACTAACATTTAACTAGCTTTCGATTTCTAGAGAAAATGAATTAAAATTAATTAGCAGGAGGCTAATATGATGGATCCCTACTTCTAGCCCATGTTACATAACTGAATAAGATTTACCTTTCTACTTTCCATACTTATGTTGGAATATGTTCAGGTGCTTGCTGAATCTGAGTAAGATGCTTTCCATTTAATCTAAAATTCATTGGTACAATTTAAATTTGAAAATGTCAATAAATTTTAAATAAAAAAAAGAAATAATTTTGCAGGCAGCATGTAATTGACAACTAATGCAATCTTTCAATTAACTAATAAAACATTTCACCATTGTTATAGAGTGAGTTAAGGCATCAGAGTAGTCTCAGGTTACTACATTCCAATTGTGACAATTGGAGTCATGTGGAACTGCCCCCTGGGCAAACAGAACTATTGGACCCCAAATAAATTACCAGGGGCCTCATTTATGAGGAATGACGCATCAGTGCGCACTCCTTGCGACATTCCTGATGGGTCATATTTAATGTATGACGCATCATGTCGCAAGGAGTTACAGATACGTCAGTATTTCTGACATATCTGTAAGCGCAAAAGTGACGCATTGCTGGAGTGTGTCACAAAAGTGACGCATCTCCAGCAATGCGTCCTTTCACATGGGGCAAGCCCCATGTGAAAGGGCCTGCGTCAGTCTTACGCCTGCTGTGAGGCAGGCGCAAGATTTTGACGCAACAGTGTCCTAAAAGTGATGCAGTGAAATCTCATAGATTTCACTGCGTCACTTCTACGACCCTTCCTTGCGTCAATACGCCCCCCTTGCATACAATATACCTCGCGCAGGTATAATGTGGCGCAGAAGTTTACAAAGTGACGCAGCTACATAGATGTGTCACTTTGTAAATATGGCTCAACAAGGCGCATTTTGTACGCCAAGGGTGCGTCACAAAAAGTGACGCACCGGCGGCGTAAAAGTGACGCACGGCCTCATAAATGAGGCTCCAGGTACTTTAGTACTCACCCCACAATTTTAATAAGGCAATATAGTGCAAAGATTAGTTAAGGACTTGGTATGGGTTAGAGCCACTGAACATTGCGAAAACACAGTAATATTACTAGATAAAAATAACCCTCAGTGGGTAATTGGTACAAAGACATACATTTTACAATGAGCAAAGAAAACCAGAAGATTCTAGCCATTTCCAAGCCAAAGGCATGAGTCCAAATTGCATTGCAGGGAAATGTGCTAAAAGCCAAGGGGCATATTTATCATGGCATTAATGGGGTGCATGGCAATGCAAAACCTATAAGGAGACTTATCAATCCATGCATGGCCACATTGCTTGGCCGTGCATGGCTGGGTAAATCTGGAGTAACCTAAGGCAGTGCAAGTCGCTGCCTTTCATTAGTCTGCCCAAGGGAGTCTTCTATGGGTTGAGCGTAAGTGTTCTCAAGCATCCATCCATGGATTCTGAGGCAATCCCATATTCACCAATACTGTGAGACGTGGGAATGCGTCTCAATGCTATGCTTTCCCACGCCTTCCCAGGGGAGGCATAACGAGGAGAAACATCCAATTGTTCCATGTTTTTCCTCTTTCTATGTGTGCTGCATTATGCACAAGCACCAGTGTCTGTCCACTCAATACACAAAACATTTGGAAATGTTTATCATACGTACTATATTTGTTAAACTATCAGCAATTTACATTGCCATGTTTTCATTCTGAGGAGGCACATTTGTTTCATGTAGTCTGGGATTGCTCGCAGATCCAATGTTACTGGGGAAAGATAATTTCAATCATTGCTCGTGTGTTGGCCAGCCTGGTGGATGTGTCCCCTAGAGTTGATGATTCCAGGTACTCCCAGGGGGACCGCACTTTACTAGGCGCTGGAACGGTCTTGGCCAAGAGGGAACTGGCAAGACACTAGAACTGTATCACGCACACAAGAGGGGGAGGAGGTGAAACTCCTACTTTGACCTCCTCTCAAGGTAACTACTCACACAAAGAGAAGTAGGAGTGAAAGAATCGCTTAAAGAGTATTTTTATGGCAAGGGTAATATGTTGAAAAAACTGCCCTCACCCACAAAGTTGTGGCATGCTTCATCATTGGGCTGCAAGTCACACCCCTACGCAGACCAACGCATAGGGTGGAGCCCAAGCATGCCACTATTTTGTGGGTGAGGGTAGTTTTTCCAACCTATTAGCCTTGCCATAAAAATACTCTTTAAGCGATTCTTCCACTCCTACTTCTCTTTGTGGAGAAGGCACTAGAACTCACTGCTGGCTCGTACTCTGCCTTGGGCTGGCATGCCAAACTGAATGAGACAATATATGGGTCTAGGGAATGCCCTTGGAACCATGCCAAGGTGTGGAGGAAATGGTGGGAGTATTCTAGTATTTGAGATGTTTAGTTGTGGGTCCTCGCCTGGTTCCTAATCCCTTATGTTGTGGGTATGCCTTGTGTGTGCTCAGAAAACCAGTACAAAATGTTTATAAAACTATAGTGTTAAGCAATGGGTGGATTTTTCACACTCTTGCAGTATTACCAGACAAAGGGAAACAGACACCTGCAGCTGAGGAAACAGTGGTTGTTTATGAAACAGGGTTTCATATGCATATATCTCTGCAACTGTCCTACATATTTTGACGTGGTTTGCAGTGTTTCAGCCAAGCATTACTTAGCTAACTCTCTGACCTCTCCAAAGCAGGAGATCATACTAAGGTTTTTTCAAGATTCAAAGATTCTGTGGTAGCAATTAGTGGTGCACTAGTGTCTCTTTGGCACTGGTGGGTCCAGGGAAAAATGGTGGCTCACCAATCAGTGGAGGTATCATTCCTTCCCCTGAGTCCCAAAGTGATGCAGAGAGTTATTGGTGATTATTTCTGTTGAGCAGAATCTGGGTTATCGCTTATCATGGGACATAGAAAACCTCATGACATATCCCAAAGGTCCTCAGGCAGGTAGGCTGATGAATCTCTTACTCCAGACAGCATACTGTCTTACAGCAACTCCTATCATAGTAGTCAGGGCACATTTAACAAAACAGGTCCAGTTGAGCTTCAAGCAGAAATCTTGGCCACACTTACTTGCTAGTCTGTCAAGAGGGTATCAGTGAGTCACGCTCTGCCTACAGAACTCCGTATTTCCTCAACTGCACAGATTCATCCTTGAGTATAATGGATCCTTTTCAAAAACACTGGTCAAGTTAGCCAGTATTTTGTGACCAATCAGTTCTCTTTCATAGTTCAAATTTGGCCAAGACAGCAGGCTAAACCTTGAGGCACGAGGTAAAGGCAGAGATAGGAACACCCTTGCAGGGGGGCTGCAAGTGAACTACAAAGGGAAAAGCCTAGCAATACTTGCAGGAGGACACTGTATGAGGAAGGAAATGAAAATGTGCAGGATCTCAGGTCAGGAGAAACACAGTCAGCCTTGCACAAAACCCCACACCATTTTGGATTTTAACATACAGATGGAAGTCAAAATGAATTCCCTCTTGCATTTTGACTGACATCCACCCAACCTCCACACTTATACTGCTCTCTAAAGGAAGTGTGCATACACTATTTGCTCATTACTCATGCAGATGGAAGTGAAACTCAAATTAAGGGGGGCTGGCAGAACCTTTTTGGTGGGGGACATCTGTAGGCATCTTCAATGTGCATAGAGAGTTAATAAAACCAGTCTTTTTACCTAAAATTGCTCTGCCACCACCATCAGTCCCACCATGCCCGATTAGGGCGTCACGCCCTTATAAATGGGTGCTTTTTGAAGGCCAACTTTGACCTCATAGTACCAATCTGGAGCCTCACGTGACAGGAAGGCTACTCTGTGAGCTTGCTTGATACTTGCTGTCAAAGGAGTGAGAAATCCAGCAACTGCACAAACGGGAGACTACAGAGGACTTTCTGTCTTTAGATATAGGGAGGAAGGCCACAGCTGGGTGGTTTCCGAGCTGGGCACCCCATGGAAAGTGTTTGTTTCTGCAAAAGCAAAACACCTGTTGTAATGACAGTTTTTTTTTCTAATGGGTATAATGGCCTAGTGTAACCCTTAGACATGTGTTGAGTGCATTGGGATTGACTGATTTTTGCTTCAGTAAGTTGTGAGAGGGCTTTGGTGGCATGCTTTAGAAGAAAATATGCAGTCATGGAGACAATGGAAACAGGCAAGGAGTGTTGTACAGTTAAAGAGAGGTAAACAAATATGAAGCAATGGGACTAAACTGTACTGAGATGAGATGCAATTCACAATGTAAGAAAAGGAGTGCACTTATGATTAGGTAAGTGATGCGATGAAGAGCTATATAGTGAGGAGTAAAATGGAACAAGAATAGAATGGGCAGGCCTAATCGAGAAAGATGGAGTGATGCTGATGTGAGGAGGGAAGGTATGCAAAGCAAGTCTTTGTAGTCACAGCAAAACTGAAGATATGAAGACAAAGAGAGCTGAGGACAAATGGCTGAAAAGGGGAGCACAGGGGACTAACAAAGTCTTGGGAAGAGGACACAACTGAAGTAGCTACCTCAAATAGGAAGAGGAAGGGATGAGGCAGGGAAATGTATGGGAAGAAAGAGCAGCACAACTTACTAGAACTGCAGGGATGTGAGGTGAGAGCAAGGCTCAGACAACATGAGGCTGATGAAAAGCAAAGTATGGAATAGGACATCTGAAACAGAGGTGGCACTCAAGAGCATCCCAGATAGTGACAAATCACACTTCTGGCTACCAGGTTGTGCAATTTTGCGCACAACCCCCTGGCTTCTTTGGGTGAGTTTTCAGCCCCTTTGGTCAGATTCAGTACAATTCAATTCCACTCTCAGTAAATCATTTTTATAAATTTTTCAGTGTATGCATTAATAGGTTGCTTCCCTCTAATTGCAATTGTCCTGATGATGATCATTTGTTTAGCCTATAAGGATGATAAGTTGATATCTTAGCAGAGAGATACATTGTTCATTGCACAAAATCCTTGATTAAATTACGTAGGGCCCAATTCTCAGAACTAACTTAAGACAAAATCCTAAACTTACTACTATTTGGCATTCACAGAAGGCACAAAGGGTCATATGTATCAAAAAAGAGTTTTGTGAGTTTCAAATTGTGATGTTTATCGAATCGCAATTAGAGAATCGCAAAATTCAATGTATGTAGGATTTTCAAAACATTTTGCAAATCCTACATATTCTTTATTTGCAAATCGCAAATTGAGATTCGCAAATAAGAAATACCTTCCCATTCATTCCTATGGCCTAAGAGGCCCATAGGAATGAGTGGGAAGACATTCTCAATTTGCGATTACCAATTAGAGAATCGCAAATTCAAAATGCAATTTCAAGGTTGCAAGGGTGCCAAAAGGAAACCCTGTTGCACCCCTGAAATATGCATAAGGGCACATTTTGCACACATACATGCCACAAGGGCATGTATGTGGGACATATGGCACTTTTAAAAAATCTAAAAAGTGCTAATTTAAAAAAACTCGCAAATTACCGCCAACTTGAATTTGGTGGTAATTTGCAATTCCTTAATGCCAAATAGCTAATTTCTGGTGCTTCCAGAATTGCATTGAAGGAATCGCAATTTGCAATTCCTTAATTGCATTCGCAAAATAGAGAATCGCAAATTTTGCAATTTTCTATTTTGTGATGGCCTTTTGGGATGATACATCCCAAAAGTCTTTATCCAATTCGCAAACGGGCCGATTCTGATAATCTGCCCATTTGCAAATGGGAAAAAGGATTGAAACATTACTCATTTTGTTATTCACAGAAGGCACTTGCTTATTTTGGTATTCACAGAAGGCACTTACTCATTTTGGTATTTACAGATGGCACTTACTCATCAATGAGTAAGTGCCTTCTGTGAATACCAAAATCATAGTAAGTTAAGGAATTTGTCTTAAGTTAGTTTTTTTTAATCTGGCCCAAAATCTGTGTACCTAGTTTACTTCTTTGTTTTAAGCTGTCTGCTTCTTTACATACACACTTATATTCACTGCCAATGCCTTTTCAATGTGTGATCACTAGGGCTGGCACTGACACTATACTTACTGATTTCTAAAATGTTTTAATACTTGTTTTATAAATAAAAAACTGTTCACTGCTTAGCTGCTTCTGTTTACATCAATTACACTAGTCATTATTTTTACTATGAATGTTTACTGCCTACAATAGCAGAATGACTCCCAGCCAACACATACATACCCATGGTGGCTGTCAGAATGACATAAGAGAAAGTGAAGAGGTGATAGCTTGTATCAGACAAGGGACTGGAGAAACCTTGAAGGTTCTTTGAGGGTATCTTGAAGCACAGCAAGGAAAAGTCTGAGGATGCCTGGGAGAAGGTTGCATATTATCCCTGTAAACCGTTTCTGCAGTCGCTCGTGCTGCTGACCGTGGGTGTGCCTCTTCGTGGGATCCCTAGCGCTTTCTTCAGGGACGTTTGACGCTGCCATTTCACCTCGCCGGACCCGCTTCGCGGGTCCCGCAGCGCCTGGCCATCTGGGGCTGCTGGTTGTAGAGAATACACGGCTGAGGAGCGGGCAGGCAGAGGAGCCGGCGGGGCTGTGAGCACAGGCAGGGACTCCAGTATCCAGGAGCCCCTGCGCGCCCATTGCTCACACCTGGGCTGCTCTCCCCGCTGGCCGCGCCCCCCGCTTTGGAGCTGAAAATCGGGCTGAGACCATCGCTCTGTGGAATCCCTGTAAACCGTTTCTCCAGTCGCTCGTGCTGCTGACCGTGGGTGTGCCTCTTCGTGGGATCCCTAGCGCTTTCTTCAGGGACGTTTGACGCTGCCATTTCACCTCGCCGGACCCGCTTCGCGGGTCCCGCAGCGCCTGGCCATCTGGGGCTGCTGGTTGTAGAGAATACACGGCTGAGGAGCGGGCAGGCAGAGGAGCCGGCGGGGCTGCGAGCACAGGCAGGGACTCCAGTATCCAGGAGTCCCTGCGCGCCCATTGCTCACACCTGGGCTGCTCTCCCCGCTGGCCACGCCCCCGCTTTGGAGCTGAAAATCGGGCTGAGACCATCGCTCTGTGGAATCCCTGTAAACCGTTTCTGCAGTCGCTCGTGCTGCTGACCGTGGGTGTGCCTCTTCGTGGGATCCCTAGCGCTTTCTTCAGGGACGTTTGACGCTGCCATTTCACCTCGCCGGACCCGCTTCGCGGGTCCCGCAGCGCCTGGCCATCTGGGGCTGCTGGTTGTAGAGAATACACGGCTGAGGAGCGGGCAGGCAGAGGAGCCGGCGGGGCTGCGAGCACAGGCAGGGACTCCAGTATCCAGGAGCCCCTGCGCGCCCATTGCTCACACCTGGGCTGCTCTCCCCGCTGGCCACGCCCCCCGCTTTAGAGCTGAAAATCGGGCTGAGACCATCGCTCTGTGGAATCCCTGTAAACCGTTTCTCCAGTCGCTCGTGCTGCTGACCGTGGGTGTGCCTCTTCGTGGGATCCCTAGCGCTTTCTTCAGGGACGTTTGACGCTGCCATTTCACCTCGCCGGACCCGCTTCGCGGGTCCCGCAGCGCCTGGCCATCTGGGGCTGCTGGTTGTAGAGAATACACGGCTGAGGAGCGGGCAGGCAGAGGAGCCGGCGGGGCTGCGAGCACAGGCAGGGACTCCAGTATCCAGGAGCCCCTGCGCGCCCATTGCTCACACCTGGGCTGCTCTCCCCGCTGGCCACGCCCCCCGCTTTGGAGCTGAAAATCGGGCTGAGACCATCGCTCTGTGGAATCCCTGTAAACCGTTTCTGCAGTCGCTCGTGCTGCTGACCGTGGGTGTGCCTCTTCGTGGGATCCCTAGCGCTTTCTTCAGGGACGTTTGACGCTGCCATTTCACCTTGCCGGACCCGCTTCGCGGGTCCCGCAGCGCCTGGCCATCTGGGGCTGCTGGTTGTAGAGAATACACGGCTGAGGAGCGGCCAGGCAGAGGAGCCGGCGGGGCTGCGAGCACAGGCAGGGACTCCAGTATCCAGGAGCCCCTGCGCGCCCATTGCTCACACCTGGGCTGCTCTCCCCGCTGGCCACACCCCCCTGTCCAATAACCAATGACTGACACTGATTGGGAATAAAACGGACCGAGACACCCGCGTCGCGGGAGCGCGCGGGAGGGCGCCGGGAGAAGCCCGGGACAAGGGCGGGACCGTCTGTGGCCGTCAGGGGCCAAAGGAGGCCGGGCTGGGCCACCCCTCTTACCAGCGTCATCTATCCCAGTAAGTGCCATTGACACTCCAACTTCGTTTTTGATCAATATGGCAATGTCTACAATTACAAGTTCTGTAAACAGCCACTTGATAACTCCTCCTGCAGAGTCTGGTCCACTGGCAATTGGCCCCTTAGACAAATTCTTTTTTAACCGCTCACTGACAATAGACAAAGAGCTAACCTTGGCAGAGAAGCGCGCAGAGCGTAGATTATCAATTGAAATTCTTAAGAATTCCACGGACAAGTTTCCAAGTCTAGCTTACCCCACCTTGGTAACCCCCTTATCATCAGTGAACCTCCCACTTACAAACGAACATTTTAAGGATCAGGCTGAAAAAATAAATAAGTGTGTTGCGACAGATTCAAATAATCCATGTGGCAGTACATTCCAACCAACACTGCATCCTGACTCTGGTCCCCAGGTTACATTGGCCCATCCCAAAATCGGGTCCAAAAGGAAACGACCAGCTTCTGTAAAAAATTGTAAAAAGGTGGTCAAACCCCCACAAAAACTCAGGAAGCTACACAAACTCGTGAACATTGGAAAGGTTGTTACCGAACAAGTCCAAAGTACAGAAAGTGTCACACCCACGATTCTTGTATCCCTGGATAGCCAAGATAAAGTGGACAATTCTTGTACTGTCTCCAATGTATCATGTAACGAAAATGCTCTATCACTAGCAAATGTACTCCCAGAATTGGAAAAATTGTTTAGACTACTACTTACCCCTATTGAGGATAGAATTGCCAAGCTTGCTGATAGGATAAACCATTTTGAACAGATAACATTAGACAATTTCTATTCTACAAAATCCCTGATTAAAGCAAATAGGGTGGAAGCGAACATAAACCCTCAGGTCATTAACAACCCTGTTATTCAGGATAAGGGAAGAAACCCCCGAAATAGCTCTCCTTTACCTCCCAAACAAAGTAAACCCATAGCCAAAGCTACTGTAAAAACCTTAGATAGAGCTGAGAGAGCGACCGTTGGTTCTGAACCATCTCAGTCGACTATAACACATCTTACACAGCCCACAATACCCCAGACACAAAATCGACCGGCCGCTGTGAATGCTGAGGCTATATCGTGTCACCAAGCGGGTAAAGTACCAACACCTGTAAATGTAATTAATAACACACAGATAGTTCCAAACATCCCGGGGGGAGGAAATAGGGCTAACGTATGCTCGTCGGCAGGTAAAACTTTAGCATCGTTCCAAACAAATAACAAACAACAGGCGCAGAAGCCTGCCCCCCAACATGTCCCCCAAGTTCCCAAATCTATCCCACCGCCCTTGGCAAAGCCACCCCACAGAAAACCCCCAATTAATCTCACCCCAGACTCCTTCCCCTATGTGGCAGTTCTTATCAATGTACCACCACCACCCCCAGGACAGAGAGAAACATTCCAGATGCTCAAAAACAAGACCATGCACTGGTTAAAGGAAAACCGTCCTCTGCCTGGTGATATCGACGGGCTAATAATAGGGGCAAGGAGAATAGATTGGATGGGATACACACCAAAAACCTTGGGGGGGGATTGTATTGTGGTTAATTTTCAAGACCCAAGGGTGGTGGGATGGATAACTAGGCAGGGATGGGGAACAAACAAGGGTGGTATTGGTATTGTGGACCTTACCTTTTTTTACCCCCGACCTTCAAGTGTAACGACTAGTCTACTCAATGAACCCTTAATCCCCCCTACTGTATCATGGCCAGTCAATCCTTTACCACCTCCTCCCGTTGGTCATAATCATACCTTACACACATATTACAACCCCTATGTAGGATGGCAGGACCCGGGATGGGGATATTGACAAACTAGTACAGATAGCACAGGTGGGATTATAAACGAGCCAAAAGGGTCATGTGATGTTTGTGGTAATACTATTGTTACAAATTTATTGGTCAACAATATTGAGACGGGGGGTTTGGCTGAAGAAGGTGGTTTAAGACTGGGAACCCCAAATACAAATGCCATGATAACATATCCAGTAACAGTTGACCTGACTGTCGATCCAAAAGATGACTTAGTAAGGCTGACCAGTCCTATGGAAAGCCCAATGTTAGCCCAAGTATTCCCACTTACTAATGCTCGAGATGGGACAAATGCCGACATTGGTACACTTTTATCTTGGAATGTTGCCGGGTTGGCTAGCAAGTTGGATTCCCAATCCTGGGTGAATTTTATAAGTGGCTTTGACATTTGTTGCTTCCAAGAAACCTGGGCTTGTGACCCCCTCTTTTGCCTAGGTTACCTGAATTATTGTATACCAGCTTCAAAAGGGGAAGAGGGCGGCCCAAGGGAGGCCTAACTGTTTGGGTCAGACAGGACCTGCACATCAACATCAAAACGCTGGACCTGGAAAATATTGATCTGCAAGCATTAAGAATCTCCGTAGCTAAGGGCCATCCAATAGATTTATATAATGTCTATGTGAGAGGTAACAATGTAACCAATGTAACCAATTTACCCACTATTGAGCTGTTGTCTGTTGCGATAGAGGCCAATTCCCAGGAAAGTGTAATGATAATTGCTGGGGACCTAAACAGGACTTTTGAACCTTTGGACTGTACAAATGACCTCCTGGAGAGTGAAGAGGACAATCTCTGGGGTGTACCATCTCTATGTTTAAAACCTGTGAAGCGATGGACAAAAGAGATCTTATTACTAAATGGAATTTGTATGGAACATGGTTTAAGAGCACTGAATGGGAGGACACCTGGGGACAAGGAGGGCAGCTACACTTTTGACAATGGTATCAACAGGAGCCGAATTGACTACATATTGTGTAGTCTTCAGCTGTGGAACGGGGTTGTTGATATGGCTGTTAGGCCCCGGGTTGAAAGTGACCACAACCCCCTATGTGTGACCCACAGGTGGTGGAATACTGGTTCAGGAAACCCCATAGAGTCGTACGACGATACCCCTGTTATGAGTAACGATGAACGCAGGTTAAGATGGCCCAAGGTACTGGCAAATGAGGCCACTATGACTCACATCAATAACGAGGTTGATAGTGCAATTTCCGCGATTGAAGCAGCGGTTCCAGTGGTTCCAGGGGACAGTGGCATCACTGAAATCCACAACAAGTTATTCTCCCTCCTAAGACCATGTTTTTTATTACAAAAAGGAAAGGGAAGAAAGCTAAGGAAGTGGGCAGGTGGTTTGACAATCACTGTAGAACAGCACGACTAGACCTGGGACAAGCCATAAGGAATAGGGACCGCGCTGCAGTGATAAAGAATAGGAAATTGTACAAACTAGCCATCTATCGTGCCAAAAAGAAATGGGATGAAGACCACTGGGCCAAACTAAAAGAGGCCTCTGATAACAAAGACTCAATGTTATTCTGGAAAATTATCAAGTGGGGTAGTGGAGCGGGTCCTGCGAAGCCAGATAATAATGTAGCAGAGGAAGCTTGGGTCGATTATTTTGGACCACAGTATGCTGAAAGTAACCATCCCGTGGCAGCTGACAGTATAATACCGGTTTATGCAACCAATGATCTATTCTCCCTCAGGGAAGCGGAAATTGCCATTGGTTCTGCGAAATGTGGGAGGGCACCAGGTCCAGATGGTATTCCCCCTGATATTTTTAAACACGACGTAACTAGATGGGCGAGATATACCCTCCTCGTAGCAAATGCCCTAGCGAAGGGGGCAGTGGTCCCAGACATTTGGAAGGGTGCAACCATTATCCCCATCCACAAGAAGGGTGATCGCTCACTGCCTGCTAATTATAGGCCTATAAGTTTAATAGCCACCATACAGAAAGTAATTGGGAGAATGGTAACAAACCAGCTTATGGACTGGGTAGAAGACAACAACGCCCTCTCCCCATACCAAGCGGGATTCAGGCGAGCAACCAGTACCATCGATCAGGTCTTCCGCTTCACTATATTGCGGTGGAAGACCGTTGTACTGGGAAGGGGCTGCCTGTATGTCGCGTTTGTCGACCTGCGGGCGGCGTTCGACCTAGTCCCCCGGTACAAGCTATGGTCGGTTCTCCAAAAGCTGGGGATTCCTGCTGATCTGCTAACATTAATCATGCGACTGCACGAATCCAACTTCGCTAGAGTCCAGTGGGGTGGAAGTGGAGAGACAACAGCGGATTTCCCTGTGGAAAGGGGAGTCCGACAAGGCTGTTCCATGGCCCCTCTACTTTTCTCGTTATTTATTAACGGGATCGTCGAGAGAATGCTGAAGGCTAGTGTAGATGCCCCATCGTTAGCGGACACCAGGGTTCCGATCCTGATGTTCGCCGACGACACTCTTATCCTGTCTAAGACCCCCATGGGGCTGCAACGTGCATTAAACATTTTTGATGCTTTTTGCATGGAGCATGGGCTAGAGGTAAATGTGGGAAAAACTAAACTAATGGCCTTTTCCACCGGTCGCAGGAGTTACCCTACGGTAACCTTAAATAGCAGCAGGCTAGACATTGTTACTGAATTTACGTACTTGGGAGTACAGATCGCAGAGGGCATTGGCTGGACGCATCACGTGGATAAAGTGGTCTTGAAGCACCAGCAGCTTTCAGGTGCTCTAAGGGGGGAACACCGCAAATCTAAAACAAAACCTATAAAACCCGCAATAACAGTGTATGATGCGAAGGTTTTGGGTGCCACTCTATATGGCGCGGAGCTATGGGCTTGGGATAGTCTAGTGGCTCTCCAGACCTCCGAGAACAAGTTCATGCGAGGGATTACAGGACTCCCACAGAGCACCCCCCTAATCCCATTGTTTTTGGAGCTGGGTAGACGCACCATTGTAGACAGAGCCCGACTGCGCCCAGTCCTCTACTGGAGACGCCTTTGGACGACTCCAGAAATAAGACAATATGCAGAGGGTTTTCTATGGATAATCAAGGAAGATATCTTCCATAAGATAAAATGGTTAAAACATCTGAAGACCATGTTAGTAAACTTAGGGTTTTCAAATCTTTGGAATAACCCCGAGGGAGAAATCTTCCCTAGTAAAGAAGCCCTCAAAGAACAGTACTGGGATTGGGTGGGTGGTAAGATGCTGAAAGACACCAGGGCTGACTCTATGTCTGGTCGCTTCCTGGAGACAAAAATCCTCCCTGCCCTAGAAAACTACTGGGATAACATCACGGTACCTATGGACAGGAAACTTGTATTTCAGTTAAGATCAGGTTCTATCCCCCTCAAGAAACTGACATCTGGTTGGCACAGACCCACCAACAACTTATGTCCAGCATGCGAAAATGCCGAGGAGAGCATAGGTCATTTCCTCTTCGTATGCCAAGCTTACGCAAATCCGAGGAGAAAATGGCTCTCGCCGGTATGTAAAAACCTGGGGACACGAGACAGTGCAGTGGCTCTAAGAATCCTACGTACAACAAACCAGGATTCGATAGTTATAGGGGTAGCCAAATACCTGGGTTGGGCTTGGGCAATTAGACAACGGTCCTTGGGGGGTAGTAGGTAATCAGGTATTCCTTTTAACAATGTTTTATGCAATACTATTGGTATAAATGGTTCTTATAAGTAAATGTAGTCTGAGCTGTACCCTATGTTTAATGAATTTTTATTCTGTAACTATGTATTTTTGTGTAACTGTTTTGATTTTATGTGCTTTTATGAGAATTGTCTCGAATAAAGCTTATACAAACTAAAGCATATTAAAAAAACAGAGTGGGAAAAGCATCAATCTAGGGATGACAATGTGGGGTACTGGCAGGCAGGCAGGGAATGGCAGATAAGGAGGAGTAGGAGGGACACTGGAGTCCTAAGGCCAACAAAACGAGTTTCAGCAAAAATAGGTGGGTAAGTGCAAAAAGTTTGCTATCTCCTGCTTCTGCCAAAATGCTAGACCAGAGATGACAGAACTGGTTTGGACTAAGCTCAGAGACTCTCTGCCACAAGGGAACAACGGAAAAAGTTATGAATATTGGTGCCCAGACCCCAAATCTTTAGAACTCTTTTGGACTCAGAAACCTGCCACAAAGATGAGCTGGAGAGCCTGTGTGCTTTGCTGTGTTGACCTGCAGTAGCTGATTTTGTCTTGGGCAGAGACAGGGCTGGACAGAACTTTCTGCAACTTCTTTATTTCTGTTTTCCAAGGGCTTGAGGTAGAGCTTTCCCCCGTTCAAGGAGTCCCAGGAAGAGCAAAAACTTCAAGTTCATCTGCTACATGCACTAGGAACAGTGTGTTTTGGGCTGCAACAGAAGAAAAAGCAACCCATCACCATCAACGATGCCGCTGCCGGCTCAGTGACCTGAAGGCGCCACAAAGGGCACTGCCGCACTTTGCACCACAACCCTGGTCTCACGGTGACACCGTTTATTGCTTCCACCGAGTCGCTGCTTGCGCTGCTGCCTGTCGGCACCAACATTCACACTGCTTCGCTTCACGCCGCCGCCCTGGTATCCCCGATGCCACCGCTCCATGCCAGCATCGAATCTGCTGCTGGCACGGTGGTTCGAGGGCACTGCTTATAAGTTGCACAATGCATCACCCTCATCACGCACTGCAGCCTTGGCCTACCGACCCTGGCTCATCAACTCTAGTTCATCAGCCAACAACAGTGCTTCCAGTAAGACGACGACGCAGCTAGCACCATGACCTGCCAGCACCGGGACGAACACTGTATCAATTCGCACTTCAGCGCTGGTCCCACGTATGCCTCTGGATGACCATCACTGAGCCGCTGCGTGCACCGTGACCTTAGGGCACTGCATGCAGCACTGCTGCTCTGACACCTGCTGACGCCGGGACTCTTGACTTCAAATGCAAGGAGTTCGATTTGCAACGTGTGTGATTTCAAGGGCCCAACAACTCTTGCACTGACCTCTGGAACAGACGTCTGCCGATGCTGGCTCTTCGGAGCTCAATGAGAGATTGCCAATGCCCTGCATTTCTAAAGGTACTGTTTTGCGGGTCTCTTCGATGCCGTAGCTGACCCCGATGCCGTGGTAAGCCAAAACTGTTTGGATTTGTTGTTCACGATGCTGTGATAGCCCCGGACAGAGCAATCAACTTCAAGGAACTGTATTTTAGGTCTATTTTTGATTATTGAGATTTCTGAGAATTGTTAGCAGGATTTTTATTGCTTTTAGTCTTGTTTGCACGTATAAAATATTAGATTTTATTTTAAACTGGTGTGGTGTCCTTTTGTAGTTTTTTCACTGTATTACTGTTGGTAATGTGCAAATGCTTTACACACTGCCTCTGAGGTAAACCTGACTGTTCATGCCAAGCTACCAAGCAGGGTGAGCAGGGGTTAATTCAGTAGTGCATCCACCTTATCC
Source organism: Lissotriton vulgaris (assembly GCF_964263255.1). Classification (NCBI taxonomy): domain Eukaryota; kingdom Metazoa; phylum Chordata; class Amphibia; order Caudata; family Salamandridae; genus Lissotriton; species Lissotriton vulgaris. The sequence goes on from NC_141696.1 coordinate 895,742,484, forward strand.
TGACAAGGAAGAGGGGTCCCTACTTGGACAGGCTAACAACCTGCCAATAAGAGACCTCCATTTCTGGCATTTTCCCACTAGATTAGGTGATCTCGGGAGGTGACATCAGCTGCCTTGACTTCAGCCTGATGCCTTGTGCCTGCTAGTGTTTGGTACTCCTTCTCTGTCTTGAAAAACTCCTCCCTGGTGGGCTTACTCTCCACTTGCCATTCATCAAGTTCTGGCAGATCTCCAAGGGAGTCCCTCTCCTCTCTGGCAGGGTCCAGCACAGCCTCCTCTGGCGTCCCATTCACCGGTACCATGGGAGTTTCAGGGGATGGTTTCCATGCCCCTGCCCTTCCCTTTCTTCGCAACTGTCTGGGTCGATCTTCCAGGTTTTCCTTGATTTTGTTTCTGGACAGCCATGGACCTTGTGGCTACACATAACCACCCAGGTAACCCCAAAATCTCAAGGTATGATCTGAGCTCCACTCCCTTCCAGGCAGTGTGCTCCAGTTCTTTCCCAAGTAAACAGTACACAGGTACAGCACGGCTCAAACCACCTTTAGAGAGCCTGAGATGTCCCCCCCATTCAAATGAGAGCAGGGCCGGTGCTGCATAGGCAGGAACATGGAATGGTCCCCCATGGGTGTGGTCCAAATCCTGCCCCCCCAAGAATGCATCAAGAACCACTTAGTGTCTCCATCATTCACCATCACAACCCTTAATGTGTGTTTTTCCATCTCAAACATAGAAATGAATAGCTTCTGTTACCACGCATGCTAACACAACGCATGGCTTAACAACGTAGTCAATACCACAACTGTGTTGTTAACACGAGTTCCATTACAACGCAAGTCATTACAACAACTTGCTTTAGGGAAGCTCTGTACTTCCACTGGCATAGCACAACTCACATCTGCCTTTAGAGAGTCTGAGTCTTCCCCCAAAGAAAATGAGACCAGGGCCGGGGCTGCATAGGCAGAAACATTGAATGGTCCCCCATGCGTGTGGTCGAAACCCTACAACCTCAAGAATGCATCAAGAACCACTCATTGTATCCATCCTGCACCAACACAACCCTTTATGTGTGTTTTCCCATCTCAGACGTAGAAATAAAAAGTATCTGTTACCACACATGCTAACACAATGCACAGCTTAACAACATATTCAATACCACAACTGTGTTGTTAACACGAGTTCCATTGCAACGCAAGTCATTACAACAACTTGCTTTAGGGAAGTGCTGGACTTTGGAATACTTTAAAATACTATTCCAACTCCATTTGGTGTATCAGGAGAGAAGGTGTTGGACTAAAAATCCAACATCAGTCCAACACCGAATACCCAAAAGCAAGTCGTTGTATTGGAATTTTTGGTAACGTCGCAGTTGTGGTACAGACTGCATTGTGAAGGCACTATGTTGTAATGCCTGCGTTGAAATAGATGTTTTCCCATAGAAATATTGTCTCCCATTCCAAACATAGATATTTAAACATAGATATGCATGTTGCAACCTTTCCTGCACTTCCTTACACATTGTACATCTTTTGCGTTTCGTTTATGCATATTAGGTGTCACTGGGTGGGCCCGATGATGAAGCATGCCACCAACTAGGTTGGTGGGTGAGGGCTTCATGAATACACCAACAAGGTGCCCGTGACAGAACTAATTTGAGTACTGCAACACTTTGGTCAACTTAAGCTAGTCCTCTTTGTTTAATCAATTCACTCCCCCTGACATGACCTTCCTTGCTCAACTCCTGTAACTTCACCCTTAACCTCCTTCCTTTCCTTACAGCACGCCCCAACTCAGACAACCTAGTCCTGATGACGATCCGAATTTACAAGGATCGAAACGCTGTCGACTTAACAGCCTGAATAACAGGCGCACTCCTCCTTTGTGGCTCTACATCTTATTCAAAGAACTTTTACCCATTGTGATATCACGTTGTCACATGCGCTTTTGAGCCACTCACTGTAAATTATTTGCACCTTATTCACAGTGCGCCATCCACGCTGTTCACTTTCACTTGCGTTGCCACCTGCACTTTGTACACTTTTATGCACCAAGTTTTATATGGTTGTCACCAATTGAAATTATGCAGTGCTGTCTTAAACTGTATAACATCCGACCATGAAATTAATGTTACAATATAAGGATGATTAACTATCTTTTGTCATACCAACAAATATTCTCCTTCTTTCTTTACAATGTTATGTGCATGCATGTTTTAATTGTCTACAGATCCTTATCTCTCAGGACATTGTTTCTTTGTTGCACAATGCAGGCTGCAGCACACTAATAGTATTTAATTCACAAGCCCTGGGTACAGGAGTACCATCTACTAGGGACTCTATCTTCCTCTCATAATTACACCTGATGCTCCACACACATCAAAATACCACAGGTGAATGGCATATGCATAATTCGAATTTGTGTATTTATGCAAGCATGTCTGCAAAATTAAACAAAATTAGCCAAAATTCTGCATACTTATATGAAATGCAAATCCAGCATTTCATGCTATTTTTAGCATGAAATCCATAAGTGGCACATATGTTGTATCATGGCACTGATATATCTTAGCAACAGTATCCTAGTACCCCAGCATCTGGTTGTCATCTCCACTGGATTCCAGAATGTGGAATCCAGGGATCAGAGCGAAAAAGCGATTGCTGAGGGAGAAGGAACTCGGTGCCTCGGGGGTTGTACTGCTACCAATAAACTTATTTATGCCACATGAAGGTATCCCATGTGCTTTAAAAGTAGAGATGTGTTGTATCGTGGCACCAATATATCTTAGCAACAGTATCATAGTACCTTCCCAGCATCAGGTTGTCAAATGTTTGGAATCAGAATTCAATTGCACCTGATGATAAGCGTTGGACAAGTCAATAGAGGAAAAATAAACAGCATTTTTTATACTAGCCACCATCTCACTGATGCGTGGTAGAGGATAGTGATCCCCCATACATTACAGTTCAAGTCCCTCAAGTCCACACACATGCGCAACGTTCAGTAAGGACTGCATGCCAAAACTATGGGACTGAGCCATTCTGATGCCTTTATTGGTTCAATGACCTTGGCCTTACACAACCTATCCAATTCTTCCTTAAGTTGCGTGCGCAAAACAAATGATACATTTCTGACCTTATGAACAATAGGAGCACAACCAGCCTTCAATACAATGTTGTGTTCAAACTTATTTAAACATCCCAGCTTGTTGTCAAATAACTCAGAGTATTTCAAGTACCAGTTCGATCTCACTGCATCTTGAGTCAGCAAAACATGGTCAGGATGATTGAGATCTAGCATCAAAGCTAAGCTTCGTTGCTGTCTCCAACTCAATAGGGCTCTACCTTGTTCCACCACATACACCTTGCTGTGTGGCATATGCCTTTGCAAACTAGATGACACATAAGTATCGGAATAACTGTAGTATTGTGCCACAAATTCCTTCAGGTTCAGCATCTGGTGGTGACCGCTCACATTTGCCTGTGATTTCCTATGTTCTCTTGTCAATTATAGTATAAAGGGAACATGAATCTGCCTTCAATGATATGTCTACTCTGTCCATTGACAATGTACATTTAGGTGGTTGATACCCTTCTGATATTGCATTTATATTGTCATCACAAATTACCATGACTTCAATGTCATGGTTTTGTTCACCCTCTGAATACTCCTCATCTTCGTATTCCCTCACCAAATTTACACAAAGTGTCTGAGGGTCATTACCACTCGACTTTCACATTCTAGAAAATATGACCCAGTTTCTTGCATTTGAAACAAGTGACCTTAGAGGCAGGGCATTTCTCTGCTTCAGCAATGTGTTTAAGACTTCCGCACAAGTAGCATGCGTGTCTATTTTTGTTTGTCTGTGCTTTGTTTACAAATGGTTTAGCTTGGTTCGAAGTTTTTGCTTCATCTGCAACTTTCTTCATTTTGTGAACCACATTTATTGAATCATCTAGGTCCCTTCCCTGTTCGCTACTGAGCTCCTTAACATATTGAGAAGTGTTCTCTACTCTCCTTGCAATATCAATAGCCTTTTGCAATGACGGATCCTTTAACTCCAACAATCTTCCTTGAATCTTAACATTGTTAGTCTGGTTGATTAACTGATCCCTAATTATCTCTGTTGTGTAGCTCCCATAATAGTTATACAGGATCTGCTCATTTGGACAACATGGACTGTAGGACTGGTAACAGACTGACTCTGAACATCCCCACCGGGTATGTCGGCCTTTTGAACCAACTAGCTTACTGTGCCACTAGAATCTCCTCTTACCAAGGAGAGAATAGTTCTTGGCAACCATCGAACATGACAACCCTGATCCCTCAGCACCGTGGAACCAGTATACTACTTTTTGCTCAGTCACTCATGCCTACTTAGTTTCTACTCAGAGAGATACACGGAATAAACAGGCTGGGCGTTTTCAATAAGTATTTATTGAACAGCTGTTATTCTGGTGTAGAATAGATGAGCTGCAACAACTGTGAGACAGTATAAGATATAAATGATTAGCAGTACTATAAAGGTAAATGGTTGGTATAGCTCTACCATCTTACGTGGAGTAGTGTGGCTCACTGGTTAGAGGTGGCAGACCCAGAAGCAGTGGTCGGCCCGGGACCAGGGTTCAATTCCCGACGCGGCAGGGTGTTGGGCCAATATCAGTGGGCTCGATAAATCTTGCCTTCGGTGTCACTCTAACCATGGGTCCCACTCAGCAACTCTGGGCAATAGCTTGCTTAATCTCCACAAACTGCCCCATCTACGCCGGGATGCCTGGCTTCATCTTGGGGAAGCCCAATAGGGGCCATCTCACAGGGAAAGCCAGGACGGGTTCCCCAGCGTTATACAGCACCAGGAAACCTACGGGTAGCAGTGCGCTTTACAAGCTCTAATACATTTACATTTACATTTTACAATAATCATGACTACATACATATATATAAAACACATGATAAAAAGATGCATACTCCTACGATGCTTTCCTAACTAGATCTACCTACATGTACATAGCATGTATATAGGTGTTAAGCCAAGTATCCCTCTAGGATTTAGTCAACCCCATTACCTGAAGTGAGAGACTGTGGGACCCATCCTGCTCTCAAGTTGGACACCCTGCGAGGGATGTTAGACCACTGCGAGCTGGAGGGTCTGCATGCAGGAACCTGAGCATCTCTGGTCAGTGTGTATGCTGGGAATTCTCGGTCTCCTCTATCTTTCTTAGCAAGATGTGATATAAATATACCCATAGGTCTCCCCAGGTGTCCTACCTTGCTGTATTACTGAGTCGGCCTAAGGGTGACGTCGGGCATGAACTTTATACATAGATATTATACAGGTGATGATAGTCCTGCTGTGCCTCCAAGAATCCTCATGCATAATGTAAGAGATTTCGAACTAGAGTAAACCTGCGTTCTGAATGCTCTCCACGACATACCTCAACAACCGCCTCGCGTTCTACACTCCCACCCGCCGGCTCCGCTCCGCCAGCCTTGCCCTCGCCATCGTCCCACGGATCCGTAGAACCACAACCGGAGGAAGATCGTTCTCCTACCTGGCCGCCAAGACATGGAACTCCCTCCCCGCACACCTACGACTGATCCAGGACCATCTCTCCTTCAGGAGGCACCTAAAGACCAGGCTATTCGAGCAGTAGCAGCACCCCCCCTCCCTTCACAGCCTTGAGTCCCTCACGGGTGAGTAGCGCGCTCTATAAATGTTTTGATTGATTGATTGATTGATTGTATCTAGGTAAAAGGTCAGTCCCTGTAAACCTTCAGAGTAATGTAGAGAAGAATATAGGTGAAGGGTAATGAAGTTACCGGGGCATTTATAATGGTACCTGTATGGAATATAACATCTCTTCATGCAAGCCCTTAAATGAGCATGTGGCAGCCAAGGTTCCTAATACTGCCACAGACTATTCCACGCTTTCACCCCAGCTGCGTCCTTGAAAAAAACTTTTGTCTCTCCACCACTATGCTGTTTTTTTTACTTTAATTATCTCCAACTCCTTCAAGGCTAATAAGTATTCAGCTTCTATAGTTTCATCTGAACTAGTTTCATCCTACTCACCTTCACCCTCGTGATTGGTGGACATAACACATAGAGGTTTGGGTAATGCTTTTAACACCTTTCTACCTTCCACAACCAGATTGTGTTTTAGCAATGCGAGTTTGCGAGATGCTACTAAAGTTTCTCCCCTTATTCCCTCAAGATAGGTCTCAAAGGATTCACGCCAATCCCCCCATATCATGGCTGGAATCCCTGGTTCTTGTAAAAAAAATGGGCGGGGCTAACACAGATGTGGCATCTGTGAAAAAGCACTTATATAATGTGTAAATGCAAATTCCCAAAGCACTCATATAATGTGTAAATATAAATTCAGGATGTTAAAAAAATGCATATTCACAAAGCACTCATATAATGTGTAAATGTAAATTTAGGATGTAAATTAAAGCAAACAACTAACTCCACAACCATGAAATTTTAAAGTCACTGATTGGGGGCACAATGCAGGCTGCAGCACACTAATAGCATTTAATTCACAAGCCCTGGGTACAGGAGGTACCATCTACTAGGGACTCTCTCTCTCTCTCTCTCTCATATTTACACCTGATGCTCCACACACTTCAAAATACTAGGGGTGTATGACATTTGCATAATTTGCTTTTGTGTGCGGACATGTCTGCAAAATCAAACAAAATTATGCAAAATTTTGAATAATTGTATGAAATGCAAATTCTGCATTCCATGCTATTTTTAACATGAAACAAAACCAAAGGGGATGATGGACAGAGTGTTGAACAATGCAAGCACTCACCTCCAGTCAACTGATCTGGGTTTAATCCATCATCATTCTTTAGCTCACCTCGCTACCCCAGTTCAGACATGGCCATATGCAAATCAGTCTGACACTGTGCCTCATGGGAACAGTCCAGCCCAAACTACCAAGCAATGTCTTCCCTGGACCGGAAATAAGTATCCTGGGACCTTTTTCTGGCTAATCAGCCGTCATCAGCCCGGCTAGCTTGAATCCAGTGGCAAAGTGAGCAAGGGACCCACGTTTCGGCATACCCTGCCAACTTAGGGCGAACAAAGCAAAACCAACAGGATGAAGGGTGGAGTGTTGAACATTGCAAGCACTCACTCCCAGTCAACTGATCTGGGTTTAATCCATCATCATTCTTTAGCTCACCTCGCTACCCCAGTTCAGACATGGCCATATACAAATCAGTCAGACCCTGTGCCTCATGGGAACAGTCCAGCCCGAACTGCCAAGCAATGTCTTCCCTGGACCGGAAACAAGCATCCTGGGGCGGTTTCTGGCTAATCAGCCGTCATCAGACCGGCTAGCTTGAATCCAGTGGCAAAGTGAGCAAGGGACCCACGTCTGGGCATACCCTGCCAACTTAACACGTAGAAGTTTGGGTAATGCTTTTAACACCTTTCTACCTTTCACACCCAGATTGTATTTTAGCAGTGCAAGTTTGTGAGATGCTACAAAAGTTCTCCCCATATTCCCTCAAGATAGTCTCAAAGGATTCACGCCAATCCCCCCATATCATGGCTGGAATCCCTGGTTCTTGTAAAACAAATAGGTGGGGCTAACACAGATGTGACATCCATGAAAAACGCACTTAAATAATGTGTAAAGGCAAATTTACAAAGCACTCATATAATGTGTACATGTAAATTAAGGATGTTAAAAAAAATGCATATTCTCCAAGCACTAATATAATGTGTAAATGTAAAGTCAGGATGTAAACTACTAGGGACTCTCTCTCTCTCTCTCTCTCTCTCTCTCTCTCTCTCTCTCTCTCTCTCTCTCTCTCTCTCTCTCTCATAATTACACCTGATGCTCCACACTCTTCAAAATACCAGGGGTGTATGACGTTTGCATAATTTGCTTTTGTGTATGAACATGTCTGCAAAATCAAACAAAATTATGCAAAATTCTGCATAATGATATGAAATGCAAATCCTGCATTCCATGCTATTTTTAGCATGAAATCCATATGTGGCACATGGATCTATTTAAATAAAAGAATCGTGAACAACAGCAGTTCTGCAACTCCTGTGTGTTCGATGTATTTTGTACTATGTATAGCACGCTTATGGTCATTGTTTACAGCAAATTGCACAGAAGTACACAAAGGGTTGTAATGGCATAATTGGAGGATTTTGTATCACTCGAAATTCCCAAAACTGTGTGCATACATCCGTGTAATTTAAATGCTACCAAGGCCTCCCAAATAGCCACAGAACATCCTATTTCTCTAATCTCCAGTATTTACCGTCCTTAACACAATCAAATGTTAATCTGCCAAACCTACCTAAGAAGAATCAACTCCACTCACCCACTGTAATACAATTCAAAGCTGCCTTCCCGATCTCAGAGGAGTAACTTTTTGCTCATCCTCGATACCACTATCCTACCACTAGGATGAAACATCCTTCACTATGATAACAGAAACAGTGGTGGTGGAAGGGCTGCCCTTATACACATACAGCCTGATTCATCAAGCCGAAATGGGCTCGCAAAGGCCCAGATTCTGAGAATCTGGCCCTTTGCGAGCGCTGTCTTTGCATTTGGGATTCATCATCCGAAATGCAAAAATCGGTAATAGCGATTTCGCTATTTTGCAAGGAATTACATTTAAGGAATCTCTATTAGAGATTCCTTAAATGCAATTCAGCATCCATTTTTCAATTGCAAATTCGCAATTTCGGGCCGCTATTTACCGCGAGGTCAAACCTCGTGGTAAATAGCGAAAACTTAGAAAAATGCTTTTAAAAGCATTTTTCTAAGTTGCATGTTGCACACACACATGTCCTTTGGACATGTGTGGGCGCAACACCTGTTTAAATTTGCATTTAAGGGGTGCTACAGGGTGTCCTTTGGACACCCCTGGCACCCTTTAAATCGCTATCTTATTTGCGATTAGCTAATTGCTAATTGCAAATAAGGAATACTCCCCATTCATTCCTATGGGCCTTTTGGCCCATAGGAATGAATGGGGAGTTATTCCTTATTTGCGATTAGCAATTAGCTAATCGCAAATAAGGAATATGTAGGAATCGCATTTTATTTTCCGATTCCTACATGAATATCGTTTTGCAAGTCAGTAATAGCGATTCCTTATGAATCGCTATTACTGACTCGCAAAACGGCCCTTTGATGAATCAGGCTGATAGACTACTACTTCTTATTCAAATTACCCACTATAGCAACTAAGCCACATAGGTTGAAAATCTAATACTGCTCACATGATACCAATACATGTTTTTTGGTGGTTTCTTTCATGACAGAACTGATCCACTCATTTCTTTGGGAGATTTCAACCTCCACTGGGAAAAGATGAACACATCCACATAGCCCTCCTCATATCATTGCAATCAGGCACAGGCTATTTCATTTCAACTTCCCCGCCCACAATAAAGGCTCTAACAAGGACCTGATTTTGATAGAGACACACCACATGCAATGCTCTAACAATCTCAAATTGGATTTGTTACACCGCGTATGTATTCTTTTCAAATCCTGACAATGCAATGGAAATGGTAAAATCGGGAAACCGCAAGCACATTGAGAAAAAATAATAATAATAATATTCCAGATTTCTAAAGTGCAACGTATCACCTCTAATTGTATCCAGGTGATGGGGTTTTGTCGCAGAGATTTCGTGAACTATAGCCCATAGTCACATGATTCTGAGCTGGGCTGCCACCCACGATCGATCCATGAGCCCTGCACTCTGGACTCTGCCGCTCTGCCCACCGCGCCACATCTCTACCATGAGAACTAACAGTGGCAGAGCCAGTAGGTCTGGCTTCAAAGCCCTAATGTAGGCAAACAAAGGCCTTGAAAATGTGTACAAAATATTTGTGCCATGTCTGTGTGTAACCTGCCTCTTTCAGTGCAGCCATGCCTTGTGCCCTTGTTTTTATTAGTGCAAAAAGAAGAATTCATGGACAGAATGCAGAACAATGTCATACATTCACCCCAGTACAGAGATCTGGGCAGATTTATGAGTTCTGGCGCATCTCTGCAAATCAGCAGGGATGCGCCAGAACTGATGCGTCACGCAATTCCCTCCTTGCGGCACCACAGATGCGCCGCATTTACAATGCGGCGCACCATGGTGCAAGGAAGGGCAGATGCGTGACGCATCTTGTGGTGTACGGGCGGCGCATTGCTGGAGTAGCGTCGCAAGTGCGACGCAACTCCTGCAATGTACAGAGGCCACCCATACATAACGTGGTGCGTCACTCCTTACGCCTGCTTCAAGCAGACGTAAGGATTTGACCCAGCAGCGTCGTAAAACTGACTTCGTGATATCTTGTAGATTTCACTGCGTCAGTTTTACGGGGCTTTCCTACAAAGGAACGCCCACCCTGCGACAGAACGCCCACATGAAACCTGACGCAGGTTTCATGTGGCGCAGGGCTTTACAACGTGACGCATCTGCCTAGATGCGTCACGTTGTAAATAGGTCGCAGGGATGCGCCACGTTTCTGCGCCATTGCGTGACGCAACAGCGGCGTAAATGTGGTGCAAGTTCGACATAAATCTGCCCATAGTTTTTTTGTTCACCATGCCATTCCACTTTGGACCCAGCTATATGCAAATCAGTCTTGACCCTGCACCCAATGGGAACAGTTCAGCCCGAACTGCCAAGCCCGGTCCTCCCTGGACTGGAAACAAGCATCCTAGGACCGGTTTCGGGCTTTCAGCCCTCCTCAGCCAGTATAGCTTGACTCCAGTGGCATGGAGAGCATGGGACCCACGACTGAGCATACCCATCCCACTCGGGGCGAAAAATGCAAAAAAGAACAATTGATGGACGGAGTGGAAAACAAGGTCATACATTCACCCCAGTACAGAGATTTGGGCCTAAATCCATCGATTTTTTGCTCACCATGCCATTCCAGTTTGGACCCAGCCATATGCAAATCAGTCTTGACCCTGCGCCCAATGGGAACAGTCCAGCCCGAACTGCCAGGCCAGGTCTTCCCTGGACAGGAAACAAGCATCCTAGGACCGGTTATGGCCTTTCAGCCCTCATCAGCCAGGATTGCTTGACTCCAGTGGCATGGGGAGCACAGGACTCACGTCTGAGCATACCCGTCCCACTCGGGGTGACAAATGCAAAAAGAACAATTGATGGACAGAATGCAGAACAATGTCATACATTCACCCCAGTACAGAGATCTGGGCCTAAATCCATCGTTTTTTTGCTCACCATTCCATTCCAGTTTGGACCCAGCCATATGTAAATCAGTCTTGACCCTGCGCCCAATGGGAACAGTCCAGCCTGAACTGCCAGGCCAGGCCCTCCCTCCCTGGTCTGGAAACAAGCATCCTAGGACTCTCTTGTGGGGGGGCACTAGGTGGCGCACTAGCAAGTTGGCCGCACCACTGTGAGGCTCCTGCAGCCCGGGACGTTAATCCTCTTAATTATCCTGCTATTAATCCCGACGGCCATCTGTAACTTGGCCAGCAGACGTAGAAACCCCCCCAGCATCTTCGCTGAAATTCTGAAGTGGCTGTGACCTGCCTTGCCCTTGTGGTGGAGAGCGTAGGATCTGCCCGAGGTGCGGCGTGGCTGTGTGCGTGGTGCTGCCGGGAGCCCAAGCACCACTGGAGGCCAAGGCTGCGCTGTGGCCGTGTAGGCCCGAAGACGACGTGCGAATAGCGAAAGGAAGCGGCCCTGCAGGGGCTGGGCTGCCTGTGATCGGTGGAGACCTAGCAGAGTAAGGCACACGTGACACGCCGGAGAGGGACAACTGAGGCCGGTGTGCATAAAGGGAGGCAAGTGGTGGGGCGGATGAACTGTGGCGGCACTAATGAGCAAGGAGCGGGGCCACGCTGTACACATTGAAAGGCGCTGGCGCTGAACGGTGCGAATAGAGACCCGCGCTGCTGGGGCTTCGGCGGGAGGTGTGGGGGCTCTGAGACACGCTTAGGCCCGAGGCAGAATTGAAGCTCTGAAGAAGGACGCCTGCTGAGGTGCCCCCCCATAGAAGACCTGGATGAGTGCTACTGGTGACATTGGGCAGATCAGACATCGCTTGCACACGTGTGTGTGGAAGGAGTAGAGCTACTATTGAATGCTACAGCCCCCCCCCACAGAAAAGAACATTTGTGAACAGTCTGAACGTATCCCCTTGGCATCCTTTCCATACTGAAGCGGCGCGACCACCATTTTGAATTGCGACCTGCTGGGCAGCATTGCGGATACGCCGCACTACTGTGGAGAGTCCCTGTGGCTGACGTTTTACCCCCAGTGAGGATACAAGGTATGAGTGGCTGCGCGAGGGATGGGAGCGCTGTGAACTGCCTGTATTATCACTGCACAAGCCTCCCACAGAAAAGATAATTTGAGAACTGTCTGAACACATCCCCTTGGCGACCTTTCCATACAAAAGTGGCGTGACCGCCATTTTGGATTGCGAATTGCTGGGCAGTCTTGCGGATGTGGTGCACTGCTGTGGAGAGTCCCCGTGGCTGAAGTTTCACCCCCACTGAGGATACAAGGTACGATTGGCCGCGCGAAGGGCGGGAGCGCTGTGAACTGCCCGCATTATCACTGCACCGGCCTGCCCTGGCCCTACAGAAAGCGACAACCGAGAGAGATGCTAGACAACGGGCCGTCTTACGAGACGGCTGTATTGGAACAAACATATAAATTGGTTTGGGCACGAGCAACAGCAGGGGCCACAGCATTATTTTAGCTTGCACAAGTCTTGCCAGGGGGGCACTATGGGGAAACCGGGCACAAGGCAGCCAAAACTGACTTTTGAAGTGAAATGTACTGCATGCAATGTACAAGGAGATCGCGATACGGATGGAGGGGGAGAGGATCAAAGAGAGACACCTACACAAGCAAATGACGTACAGAGCATACTGCAGGAATACGACAAGGGTTTGCTACCATAGTGGACAAAGTTGATCGTCACATATGGATGCAATTGTGCATAAACTGGAGGGTCACGAAGATAGAATTAAGGAAACGGAGAGGAGAATTTCTGACTCGGAAGACACGACTTCCAGACATACCACCCAAATAGCTAAGCTCACATGGACAAACTACTCAAGATCATAGCATCCAAGAATGAGGACTTGGAAGCGTGCAGTCGGCGCAATAACATACGCGTCGTAGGCCTTCTGTAATCCACAAATACGTGGAAAATAGAAGAGTATGTAGAGAAAATGCTAATGACGGCGATCGGGGCTGAATCTTTTTCGAACCAATTTATTGTGGAGCGGGCACACAGATCCCTTGGACCTCGATCATCCCCCGGTGCCCAACCACGACCCATATTTGCAAGACTTTTGAATTACAGGGACCGCGATGTGGCCTTACAGGCGGCACGTAGCAAACAGACCCTGTCCTATGAGGGGAATTCTTTCTCCATCTACCCGGACTTCACACCCATAGTGCAGGAGGAGAGGCGCAAGTTCCTGGATGTTAAACACAAACTGAGAAAAGCGCAAATTGATTATGCATTACTATACCCGGCGCGTATTCGAGTCATGCATCAGGGCAAGCAACGTTTCTTTACAAAACTCCAACAGGTGGAGGAGTTCCTCAAACATGTGAAACGCGCACAACAATCTGCTGACGCCATTGCGGCTTCACAGCAGTCTGCTTCAACGGGAGCCGGGGACGATTCGCAGTGAAACATACCCTTCTCATACCTACTGGAACAATGGCTGGTATTGTATGGAGAATAGGGGGTGTACACGAAGTTAGACGTACAAAACACGACTGCATGACGTCATGTTTGGATTATGGAGCTATATCTATCATATACCGGGCACCCCCAACCCTCTTAGAGCCTGGTGACACCATCTCAAGGGGGCTCAAGGGGTGAGGGGTTTCTGTGATGCCACCTAGGAATGACCCCCAATGGGTTTCCCCCCGGACTGCATGCTGCGGGAAGGTAACGGGTCCTGTAGTGCTGCATAGGTTAATATGTTCCTTTTGTTGACGGAACTGGCAGGGGTGGGGGGGAGGGAGTTTACTACTGGCAAGTTGGGGCTGCTTCAATGGGTGGGGGGTGGCCGCGGAGAGTGCTATCTGATATGGTGTACACAAATTGTGCATCGGGACTGTGCGACTACTGTTACGGTTGGTTTGAACACAATAGTTATGTTGCTGCATTGGGAGCGGATTCTGATCTTATCATGTGATATGGTGCATGGGAAATGCAGCGCACAATGAGTTGCTTGGGACGGGATACTATACAGGAGAATGGAATGGCGATGGCAGAAATAGAGACACTGAATGTTATTACTTGGAACGTCAGAGGACTGGGGGACTCCAGGAAGGAAAGACAGACCCTGGCATACCTGGACAAGCATAAAACGCACTTAGCAATGTTACAGGAGACGCACTTCACTCCCCAGTTGACACACAACTTCACTAATAGATGGGTGGAGCATAGAATCTTCTCCTCATATTCGTCCTATGCGAGGGGAACAGCAATACTTATAAAAAAATGTGTGCCATTCCACCTAGAGGGTGAGACCTGCGACCCACGCAGACGATATTGTATAGCATGGGGGAGACTGGGGACTGTGTCCATAACCTTGGCCTGCTGTTATGGGCCGAACGTTGATGATCCGGATTTTTTCACCACACTGTGGGCCAGGATCTTTGAAGTGGGGTCTGGTCACATCATCTGGGGGGGCGATTTCAATGTAACGTACAATCCACGTTTAGACAGATCTCACCCAGCCACACACCACTACACTAGAGCACGCGAAGTCCTGCAGGACACTATCTCCGCTTATCAACTGATAGATGCGTGGCGACACTTGCACCCAGCACAGCGGGAGGGATCACACTATACGGCACAGGCAGCTTCATGTGCGAGGTTGAACTACTGGCATCTATCCAGGGGACTGGGACCAGCGGTCACTCGGGTGCAACACTTAGCCAGGACATATTCAGATCACGCACCGGTAGCACTTGCTCTATCTTGCACTGAATCTGAAGCGCCACGTAGAGTTTGGAGTCTGTATGCACCTATTTTGATGGACACAGTCTTTCTGGAAGAACTAAGGGAGGAGATACAAGATTTTTTTGTTTGTAACAGAGATTCGGTGGACACAGTGGAAATTATATGGGAGGCATTTAAGGTCACACTACGCGGTTTTTGTATATCAAAGGGGACAGCGGTGCTAAAGGATATTGTCAACATGCTACACAAACTAGAGAACAGGCTTAAAACACTAGAGACAGAGATGGCTGCCGGCCCGAACAATTTGGTTCTGACCAGGTTTCGGGAAACGCTCTCTGAATATATGGATACAGCACAACGGGAGATTAGATTTAGAGGGAAGTAATGGACGGCTAGATGTTATGGAGAGGGGGAAAGACTGGGTAGGGCCTTAGCACAGCTAGTCCGACGGCCTCGCCACTCGGGCCATGCTATAGAACTTGAAGATCTGCATGGGGCAGTATGTCACGATACAGCAAATATATTAAATGCTTTCACGCAACATTATTCACACCTTTACTCCTCACAGCGCACAGGTGTCCTAGACTTAGACAGCTACCTGGGGGATGTCTCACTGGCTTGGCTGAGCGATGTACAATGCACCTTTTTATGTGCGCCGTTCAAGATAGATGATATCCGTGAAGCCATCATGGGGATGCAGTCAGGGAAGGCCGCGGGAACAGATGGAATTCCGGTGGAATTCTACAAAACATACATAGATCTGATGGCCCCTATTCTGCACGAGGTATATGAGGAATCGCTGGAGATGGGAGTTCTTCCCACACCCATGCGGGAGGCGCTACTAATTTTGTTACTTAAGCCAGGGAAGGCGCCTCAGCACTGTGATTCATATAGACCACTGTCTCTCCTCAACTGCGATGCCAAAATCCTGGCTAAAGTAGTTGCAAACCGACTGAGCCTCCTGATGGAACACTTGATCTTACCAGACCAATCAGGTTTTGTATCCGAGAGGGCCATGTCCCACAACTTGAGAACCCTTTTTGCAATATTAAATAATGTCTCGTCTGACCTGCCCCTGGTTGCGGTATTCTTAGATGCCACTAAGGCCTTTGACTCCCTCGAATGGGATTATCTCTTTGGAGTAATGACGCGCATGGGGTTCCCATCCCTCTTTCAGTCATGGATTAGATTACTGTATCAGGCACCGGTCGCGAGACTACACATAAATGGTCGTACGTCTCCGACATTCCAAATTAGCAGAGGCATTCGGCAGGGGTGCCCGCTGTCCCCCTTACTGTTCGCCATAGCGGCCAAATTGAGGCAGCACCACAAGGGAAGAGCACTACGGTGTAATTTGCGACAGGTACTTATATCATTATATGCTGCTGACATCACCCTGTACATACGTGACCCGCAGCAGAATTTAAATCCTGTCCTCAGGGAGATCTTATGTTCGGGCAGTTATCGGTAGTCCAGATCAACTTGGACAAATCAAGCATATTGCCATTGACCGCCGCTGCAACTCCTTTCCCATTAGATTATCCGCTGGAATGGTGCACTGACGACCTGCGTTACTTGGGGATCCGAGTGACTTGGGATAGGGAGGAACTCATGAGAATAAACTATGGCCCTTCCATAACCCGCATAAAGGAGAGTATATCTCAATGGATTGCATTGCTCCTCTCAATGGCGGGGCGAGCTTCTCTTATTAAAATGGTGGTGCTCCCCCAGCTGCTCTACCTTTTTTTTAACATTCCGTACTTCCCGGGAGCCTTCTTTTTTAAGACACTAAGGTTGGAAATGACGCGCCTGGTATGTGGCAGCAAACAGCAGAGATTGCAGTGTGAGATGCTTACGCGACCATATTCACAGGGGGGATTTGGGATCCCCAACTTTGAACTTTATTATAATTGCGCGCAGGCTCACTATGCATGCTTCTGGATGGCGCAACCGAGATACATGCCTCAGGTTGCGGCTAAGCACTGGCTGCCGCACCCTGTACCCATTGATGGTGCCATACACGAAGTGACTAGCCCCAGAGACGCATGCCTACCACAGTCACAGCATGGCGGCAGATACGCCGTATGCTGAATACCACTTTATTGTACTCCCCGCTGTTGCCACTTACCTACCACCCAGACGTGCCCCTACTTCAGGAAACAATATTCCATAGGTTCAGGGAGCGTAATAATATTCAAACTTGGGGAGACCTGTACCAGGATGGTCTCTTTCGCACAGCAGAACAAATGCTGCAGGTCACCCAGCACACTTCACTTGACTTGTTTCTTTATACTCGTTTGAGGCAGGGGATAAGATCTCTCACTCCAGACTTCCCAGCTGAACCGCAGACTCTGGCGCCGCTGCAGGTATTGCTGCAAAGTGTTGTGGCTAAGCGCCTAGTCTCGCTGCTTTATAGAACGGTACACTCACAGAGAGAACTGTCGGCCACGGCTTCCCGCGTCCGTTGGAGTACGGATCTGGGAATCGAAATGACAGATGACCACTGGGAATTTTGCTGTTTGCAGACTGAGAGGGTATCAGCCAGCAGCATACTACTCATCCTACACTACAAATTCCTGCATAGGATATATTACACTCCAGCTAGGCTATTCAGGTACCGGCTAAGGGACTCTGACAGGTGCGATAGATGCCATGCTCCTGGGGCAGGGTTTTTGCACCTGGCATGGGAATGCCCAGGAGTGAATGAGTATTGGGTGCAAGTTTTTGATGCATTGACATTAATGATCAACGAACCACTAACGCCCACCCCATTGATGGCTCTACTGGGCTATGTTAAACCACTGAGATCGATACACCGCAAATATATGGCTTTGGCGCTGCTGATGGCAAAGAGACGAGTGGCCTGACGCAGGGGGAGAGGACGGGCACCCAAATTTAAGGATTGGTTGACAGACTTGGTGACTTGCCAGGAACGCCTAGCGACCTATGCTGAACTGCTGCCAAGTGCCTCTCATCCCAGAGACATATGGCCCCCACTGAAGTGTTACTTAATGACGCATCAACAAGCCCCAGAACAGTCTGATCCGATCACCCCTCCGCACTAATATGGCCTGGGTGTGTGTGAAGCGCACGCAACAAGGTGGGGGACGGAACGTACAAAGTGCTTGTTCATACGATATATGCATAAGATGTGGACCGGAGAGCACTGATTTTGATACCTTTTATGTGCAGTGACATGGGGATTCTGCTGATTGTACAGAGAGATGACACCCTGTCCCTGTACCGAGGGAGAACCAAATGTAACCTTCTTACATGATATACATGTAACCGTACTGTTTGAATGAATCATAAGAGCGACTGCACCTACAATGTACCAGTGAACACATGTAATGCTGCTGTAAATGCACTATGTTTGTATCGAAAATTCAATAAAAAGAATGTAAAAAAAAAAAGCATCCTAGGACCGGTGGGTCGCGGAGTGGCGGAGTGAGCTAAAGAATGATGATGGATTAAACCCAGATCAGTTGACTGGGGGTGAGTGCTTGCATTGATCAACATTCCGTCCATCATCCCCTTTGGTTTTGCTTTGTTCGCCCTAAGTTGGCAGGGTATGCCCGGACGTGGGTCCCTTGCTCACTTTGCCACTAGATTCAAGCTAGCCTGGCTGATGACGGCTGATTTGCCAGAAACTGGTTCCAGTAGGCTTGTTTCCAGTCCAGGGAAGACATGGCTTGGCAGTTCGAGCAAGACGGTTCCCATGAGGCACAGGGTCAGACTGATTTGCATATGGCCATGTCTGAAGTAGGGTGGCAGAGTGGGCTAAAGAATGATGGTGGATTAAACCCAGATCAGTTGATTGGGGGCGAGTGTTTGCATTTTTCAACACTCCATCCATCATCCCCTTTGGTTTTGCTTTGTTTGCCCTAAGTTGTCAGGGTATGCCCAGATGTGGGTCCCTTGCTCACTTTGCCACTGGAGTCAAGCTAGCCTGGCTGATGATGGCTGATTAGCCAGAAACCGGTCCCAGGATGCTTGTTTTTCGGTCCAGGGAAGACATGGTTTAGCAGTTCGTGCTGGACTGTTCCCATGAGGCACAGGGTCATACTGATTTTTATATGGCCATGTCTGAACTGGGGAGGCGGAGTGAGCTAAAGAATGATGATGGATTAAACTCAGATCAGTTGACTCGAGGTGAGTGCTTGCATTGTTCAACACTCCGTCCATCATCCCCTTTGGTATTGCTTTGTTTTTACTAGGTCAAGCATTCAAGACCTCTTGTATTTACTTTAGTATATACTTATATGTGTATGTACTTTGTGGGCTCAGGAGATCATCCCTAGGGCTTGTCTGCTTCCACTTAGGTACTTTTGTTTCTGTTCAACTGCCTCTATTTCACTGTCTGGATAGAGAATGACCAGTAGAGGTCCGTAAAATACCAGAAATGCTTTCTGTTAAGGGACTTTGGGGCATATTACCAAGGCAGGCGAAATGAAGTTATCGCCGCTTTTGCGACCGTTTTTGGCCGCAAAGAGGCGATAATTTAATCGCCCTATTATCAATCTGTCGCTAACATCTGCTAGCGACAGCTTTTTAGGTGATAGCGAGCGGTTTGGGGCCAACTTTGCATGTCAGCGATATTTATCGCTAATGACATGCAAAGTGAGCGTACCCAACCTGTTAGCGACTGAAAGCAGTCGCTAACATCGCTATCGCCTATTATCAACGCACGCCGCAAAGAGGCGATAATTTAATCGCCCTATTATCCATCTGTCGCTAACATCTGCTAGCGACAGCTTTTTAGGTGATAGCGAGCGGTTTGGGGCCAGCTTTGCATGTCAGCGATATTTATCGCTAATGACATGCAAAGTGAGCATACCCAACCTGTTAGCGACTGAAAGCAGTCGCTAACATCGCTATCGCCTATTATCAACGCAGGCGTAGCGATTAAAAATTTGCGATAAGCGCAATTATCGCTGAAAGCTAACGCCTGCTCAAACCACTTCTTAACCTGTATATCCAATGGAAATTGGATATTCAGGTTAAGACCCTATTGGCGTTAATGCGTGAATATCGCTGGATTACCAACGATATTCATGCATTTCGTCGCTATCGCCGGATATTTTATCGCATTGGAGATAAACGTTGCTAATACCACGTTGTCTCTGAGATAAAATCCGTCGATGCTCGGCGGTAAAAAAAATGTTGCTAAGCTTATTTAGCGATAAATATCGCTAGTTGTTGATAATATGACCCTTTTTTTTTTTTATTTTTCCGGCAACTGCCTCTATTTAACTTTCTTGATAGAAAACGACCAGCAGAGGTCAGTAAAATACCAGAACCGCTTTAGCATTCTCTAGATTCCAGTCCATAGAAAATTGTGTTCCACAAGCACCCATAGACAATACATTTTTTTTTTAATCTTGTGTTTTCAGTGATATGACCACCGAAGGCCCTGATTTTAGATAAAAATCAGAGCTTTGGACTATACCATTTCCCCCTTAAAGGCAATATTTCTTTCCATGTGGTCCCATAATTGGCATGTCACACAGTTTGGTGCTTACCTTCCCTCCATGTTAAAGATCAGTAGATGTTTCAACACCCAGGCTAATGTGATGCATAGCTAAATACATATAAGGTCCCAAAGGCAAGACCGATTGCATTGCAAATGCTTGTTTCCCAAGCTTCCAGTGCTGCAGTTAGCACTGTACAAGTCTGGTATACTGGTGCTACCATCATCACCTTCTTGTGGAGTAAAAAATAAAGAACATAAATAGGAGGCCCAGTTGCTCATGGCTGCAATGATCAGTGTGCATATTTGCATGCCTGTGTTTGCATGGATTAGCATATTACAGCCAGACACACTGACTTTGCCAATTCTAGTTCATAAGTGTATAGCGTAATCTGATCATTATTCAGCTTAATGGTAAACACAAATGCAAATCGAGCTGCATTGATACAGAAGGAACCTCTGCATACTTGATTCTAAGTGCTGTATAATTAGATGTTCGTTAGGTATTCACATCACTTTGCCTAATGAATTCATCTGATATCATTGTGGCTGCCACAAGCAGAAGTGCCATTATAATTTGTAATTAATCGACAATGATTATAATTACAATGCAGTTCAACATAAACTGGAAAGCGAACATTGTGAAAGGTAAAACCACGCAGCGCTTCAGAGCCTTCTTTAATGTTATTGCTCTAGACTTCCCTGGGATAAGAAATGAAAATGCTAGAATTTCACTAAAAACGCTCATTTCAGTTGAAAAAACATCTTGACAACTAATGACAGCACAAGCATCAAGCCTCGACGTGAGCTGCAGAGGCCAATTCAACCTTAATTAAAAGAATTGTGCTTTTTGCATTTGAAAAAAAGACATTTAATCTGATTAAGTGTATCCTGTTTGTAATTAGCAGCGCATTGTTTTCCAAACCAAAAAGATTAAATGCAAATTGGTGAGTGGGATTAACTAGCTTTGTTCCTCCCAGCTGTCAATCTTTTGAAATGTATTTCATTTTCACGCAGAGAGCCGATTCATTTCCAAACTTTGGTTGAGTTTTGCCCTTCATACAAAGCTTTAGCGACAACCATCTGGCACCGTGCTTATTAATTTAATGTTTTTACAGCTTCCATTATTTTTTAACAATCATATTTACTCAAATAGTTCCAACTCTTGTAATAATAGTGACGAATAATTATTCCTTCTTGTAATATGCTTTGTATTTTCTTGCAGGTGTTGCTTGATGGATGTAACTTCTAATGCTTTCCCACGTTTATTGCTAGGTGCTGCCTCACCGACTGAATGCTTTCAGTGTCAGGTGTGGGGTCTTGGGGCCAGATGTAGGTAAATCCCATTTACCGATTTTGAAATACCGAATTTTACCGATTCGGTATTTCAAAATCGGTAAATGGGATGTAGGTACCAACATCTGGATTTGTTACCGATACCTTGAAATTCGGTATACCAAATCGGTATTTGCTATTGAATCCTATGGGCCTTGAAGCCCATAGGATTCAATTCAAATACCGATTCGGTATTTACAGAATCGGTAAATACCGAATTTGTCAAGGGTGCAGGGGGTGTCACTTTGACACCATCTAGCACCCCCAAAACGGGCATGTGTGCAATGTGGCACACAGACATGCCCTAAGGGCACGTCTGTCTGTCACATGGCACATGTGTACATGCACAGATGTGCATGTACACAGGAATCAGTATTTTACCATGGATTTGTATTCCATGGTAAAATACCGTTTCTGAAAGCCATGTGCCAATGGAAAATTGGCTACCCACATTGCATTTTCGGTAATTTTACCGAATCGGTAAATATTACCGAATCGGTAAATTTTTGTTTATGTGATGTGAGATATACTGCACACTGCCCTTTTAATCTGCTTGGAACTTTCGAGCAGCGTAAATGTGTTGAAAATCACAGATCAACCTTTACAAATGTTTTTGTTCAATCCAGTTGATATTCTGGGCAAATCTCTTAATCTCCCCGTGCCTAACATAAAAATAAATGTGTGTCTTCTTGTAACGTAACTGGTGCTATGTAAAGCGCTCTGATACCGGATTGAGGGGCATATTACCAAGCAATAGCGATAATTATCGCTATTGCTCGGTTAGAGACAAAAATGTATCGCCGACCTGCGGCGATTTTTATCGCAGATAAACCTTGGTATTACCATGGTTTATCGCAAATGCGATAAAAATCGGCCGCAATGCATGAATATCGCTGAAAAGTCAGCGATATTCATGCATTACCGAGCTACTGCTCTTAGCCATGTTATCCACCTCCCATTGGATAACATGGCTAAGAACTGCTCAGGGCAGGTGTTAGCTTTTGGAGATATTTGGGCTTAGCGCGAATATCTCCAAAAGTTGGTAATAGGAGATAGCGATGTTAGCGACTGTTTCCAGTCGCTAACATCTTGGCACGCCCACTTTGCATGTCATTAGTGATAAATTTCTCTGACATGCATAGTGGGGCCCAAGATGGTCGCTATCTTCTACTAGCTGTCGCTAACTGGTGTTAGCGACAGCTAGGTAATAGGGAGATAATTTTATCTCCGCTTTCTTGGATTTTAAAGCCAAAAAAGCGGCGATAAACCCCCTTGATAATATGCCCCTCAGTTCGGGTCAGGTTCGCGCTATATAAAACTTTGCAAAAAAAAAAAATAGAGATGATGTTCTTTGGTGAAGGGAAGTTCTAAGGGAGTTCGAAGTTGTAATGGAAAGCAGACATACGAGGCACTTTCCTGCATTTGTTTCGAGTTTTGCCTTCCTAGATTTCCACGGGCAGAATGTATCACTCACTAAAATGTGTAGAGGTTGTATAAACCCTTCCCCGTGGTGCAGGGGAGGGGGCGCGCGCGGTGCCGCTGTGCTCGTGACGAGCTCAGCTCGTCACGCTGCACAGCGGAGCTGTGCTTATGATGAGCTGAGCTCATCATGACTCTGCCCACTCAATGGAACGCCCCGCATAGGAGGGGAATTATCCCCGCATGGGCGTTCCGCTCCGGTTATGATGAGCTGAGCTCGTCATGAGCACAGCTCCACTGTGCCTCATGACGAGCTGAGCTTGTCATGAGCGCCGAAAGTGCTAATATGGGAGGAAAACGTAAATGCAGTTTTGAAGGTAAGTGCATGACTCACAAATCCAGTCTTTTAGTGATTAGGCCAACACCAGGCAAGTTTCAAATGAGTACCAGGAGTGCACCACCAGCGGCACAGCGGTGGCCAGGTGCTGAGGTCAAATTTGGGGTTGGGTGCCCAATGTTAAGCAATGAAGGCCGGAGGTGATTGAAGTTGTGTAGCTCACAGGTAAGTAAAGGGGTGTCAGGGATCAATCTTTGGGAGTTAAGGTAAGCACGGGGGTCACAATACAGCATCAAACTTACACCCTCAGCGGCACAGGGACTTCCGGGTGCAGAATGCCAACCCAGTTTCGGATGTCCAATATAAATCAATGGGGGATATAGGTTTTGAAAAAGGCTGCAGGCTCTGGCAAGGAGGCTGAACGCCGAAAACCTACCGCTGCCCAGGTAATTTCTGATGCTAGGGGACATAGGGACACCATTGATCAAGCTCCCCAAGCCCAAAGGGCTTCTGGTGCAGGAATGTCCTTTGCCATGGGGAACAGCTTACTGGGCCGGTCGCAGTCAGTCGGAGTCATTGGCTTGAGGCTGCAAGCACAGAGGTAGAGTGCAGCAGGGATCAACTCACAGTGGACTTTGGTTAAGAATCGCTGGAGAACGTTCGCAGGATTGGTGTGCCACTTGGACTTGGGCCGTGGTTGTCAGGTGCAGAGGTGGGTCCAGAGGCAGTTCCGTGGTTCTTTAGGGCAGAGATCCTCTGTTTTAAAGTTGGTTACTTCTTGGACAGGTTTGCTGTCCATGGGAGCTTCATGATCTTTGTAGAAGGCAGGCAGTCCTCCCAGGGTTTGAAGGTTGCTGGGCCTTCAGGACGAGTCGACTTGCCTAGCAAGGGTGAAAGGTGCCAAGTCAGAAACCGGTCCAACTTC
Source organism: Lissotriton vulgaris (assembly GCF_964263255.1). Taxonomy (NCBI): domain Eukaryota; kingdom Metazoa; phylum Chordata; class Amphibia; order Caudata; family Salamandridae; genus Lissotriton; species Lissotriton vulgaris. Next base: position 895,766,938 of record NC_141696.1, read on the forward strand.
TTACTTGCTGGAGTGGCTCTTTGGTGTCCGGACTTCTTAGGTCATCAAGAATCTGATTGCAGGGTCTGGGGGGCACCCTAAATACTAGATTTTGGGGAGTTACAGGGAGTGACAGTTAGGGACCAATGGGATCCTTAACTAGGGTGTCTACACTCTAGTATTTCTACCTCCTGAGGGAGGGGGGCATAGCCCTAGCCCTGATTGAATACATTCCACCATCTTCAAGATGGTGGGCACTGAAAAATGTGCTTCGCTTAACCTCCAGCTCCTGAGGGGTGGAGTTGGCATCTCCTGTTCTCACTAAGTTTTCCCACTGGTTCTCCTACCAATAGTGGGGGTTTAAACTAGGGGCATCCATCTGCTGCTAGCAGAAGAGGCTGGGTTTGCATTACAAAGGGGGTAAGGTCTTGAAAGCTTCCCTCTTGAGCACTGTGCTCATCCTGGGGGAGGAGGTGTGACACCATCGCCCAGGATGGGTTTTGTTTCTGGCCTCAGAGAGCAGGGGCTCTCGACCCAGGGGTCCAGAAAGATGTCTGGTGGTTACAGGCTGCCTAAAGCCAGTCCGAGACCACACTAGGTTTGGTAGGCGTGTGGCATCAGTGTGGGTTTATTAAGAGGAGTTGTTTGGTACCAAACACTCTTGGGTTCAGTGAAGCCATTATGGTGCTGGGGAACTCGAGTTGTCGAGTTCCCAGCCAATGTACTCTCTATTGCTTCCCAGGCACCTACAATATTAAGAATAGACTTAAATATTGTAAGGGCATATCTGCTGATGCAGATATGCCCACACCTGGGATATAGTGCACCATGCCTTGGGCCTTGTAAGGATTGCTAGAGGGGTGTCTTACTTATACCTTACCGTAACCAAAACTGGGTCTGGGGTCACGGGCAATAAGGACAAGCCTCACTAACTGCAAAAACCAAAACGAGCACCGATATTGCCAATTAATTAATCTAAGGGCCTATAAGTGACCACGCAGCCTACTGGGTTAAACAGTAAGTCTTGAGACAAATGTTTTAGTCCAGAGTAAATCAATTATTTTAATCTCATATTTTTCTTTTCATTCACAGCTACGTGGTCCTGAAGAGAATTCCCTTGAACAAAGGGTTTTCGAAACGCATAGACCGTTTTTGTACAGCATTGGGATGGTCATTCAATAACACAAAATTTCTCAAAAAATTGAATTGATTTCCTATGCTGTTGTTGTTTTTTGTAATTAATTTTGTAAATACTCTTTTGTATAAATGAATGTTAATTGATTCTATTTGTGGTATAATGTGTATGTATGGTTGAATGATTGCATTGAGTGAAAGGAGTGTCGTCGTGAATAAATGTGGAGTGTAATAAGCAATGTATATAAATATGTGAATTTGTTCTAAACATGGCTTGACAAAAATATGAGATTAAAATAATTGATTTACTCTGGACTAAAACATTTGTCTCAAGACTTACTGTTTAACTCAGTAGGCTGTGTGGTCACTTCTAGGCCCTTAGATTAATTAATTGGCAATATTGGTGCTCGTTCTGGTTACTTATACCTTAGGCAGTGCTGCTTTGACATGGCACCCAGGCAGTGTGCCATGTCAACTTTGTCATTTATGTCTGCATTAAGGCATGCAGGCTGCACTGGCAGGTAGCATGGCCTTAGTGAGGGGTCCCTAGGGGACCCTCTTCAATCCCAATGCCCTAGGTACCAGGGGTACCATTTAAAAGGGACTTACAGGGGGATTGGAAGTTGTTCCAATTGTGTACAGTTTTAGGAAGGGTCTCTGGCATAGGAAGGGGCTCTGGCACAGGGGTACTGGTATGCATGGATCTTGTGCACTTTCAATCCAAACCACATCATGTTCCAGGCAAAATGTGGGAGGCTAACCATGTCAAAAAATGACTTTCTCAACACTAATTCCGCACACATGAAAGGGAGAATGGGGAATAACCAGTCCACTATTTCATACAAAAGAGTAACAGAAAAAAAGGCATTTCCAGGTTTGGAAATAAAACATTTGAAAATGTGGCATGGTCGCCGGGTCCAGGATGTACACGTAACTGGCGGCCATGTGTGGCCCTGACTCTCAGACGCCATGCAGTAACAATGACATCACTGGTTTGCAATGTGCACCCCGGAATTTCCTGCTAAGACTTACTGAGCAGTGCTCATTGTGTATAAATTAGGAGCAGGAGGTGGAGCATGCTGCTCTGATGCTCAGCACCTACACAAAGCATGCTTGGGAAATTCCAGCTGCCTTGATGCATGTGGGGATGAGAAGACACCACTGTAGACCCCTCTGCATCTCCAGGCATGAAACAAATTGTGCTTCCAATTACAACACCCCAATTAGGTGAAAGCACCTCTCCATTTATTTAAAAGGGTTCCCTACTCAAGGCGCATATGCACAAGAGTGTTGTCAGTGCTACCCGGAGGTACATGCACTCTAAACACTATGGAGTCTCAAGGTGAGAACAGCATGTCCAGTGCACAGTGAGTGTGTGTGAGAGAGAGAGTGTGTGTGGGTGTGTGTGTAAACGAATGTGTTTATATGTGTGAGAAGTAGTGTGAGAGAGTGTATGTGTGTGCAAGAGAGAGTATGTGAGTGTGATAGAGTGTGTGCATGAGAAAGAGAGAGAGTATGTGTCTGTGTGCATTATACCCTCCACTCAGGGGTGCAGCCAGCAACAGTGCAGCAGGTGCAGTGGCAGTGGGACAAGGCGCATGAGGCCCCCATCACTCCTGTAATAGCTGTTTTTAGTAGGAAAGAAGTGAATTTTAAAGTCCCATTTTATCTTTCCTATGCGCCTACATATACTATCTTTCAGGTACGTATAGTTTTAGACTGTACGAGCCAAGGAGATAAAAAGAAAAACAATGAATTTGGTCAGCTTTTCAGCCAAAATAGTATCAATGTGTTGACAGGGTCCTCTGAAGTATTAACCCAGCACACATACTATATGCTAACATAGTGCAAACATACTCCAGTGCAGAGAAGCACATCCAATGCATGCCAAGCTAATTTAAGTCATGGTACCTTCATCTCCCAACCATCAATGTGGTTGAGAAAGGGGGCGTGGCCTCTGAAGACCTTTCAGCAATCCTGCTGTGTGGGCCTTACTGGAGGCAACAGGAGGGCGTGTTGGCACCCAAGGACCTTCTGGAGCCAATGGGACTTCATCCCCCAACTAGTAGTGTGCCAGGAGATGCGGTTGCAGAGTGGTGGAGAAGGGGGCGTGGCCTCTGAAGACCTTTCAGGAATCCTGTTATGTGGGTCTTACTGGATGGTACAGGAGGAGTTGTTAGCCCCCAAGGACGTCCTTGTGGGCCAACTGCCCCTCATGTTACCTTCAGTAAGTCGCCCACTGTGGGACTGCTTAGAAGTCTTCTTGGCTTGCCACCTTTCTCTACTACTCTGCAAACGCAGCTCCTGGTGCACTACTATTTGGGGATGAAGTCTCGTTGGCTGCTGAGGGTCCTAAGGTTACAGGGATGTTATAGTTAGGAATTAACATTTAAAAAACGTAGAAATTCACTGAAAAAAACTAAGGTTACAGGGATGTTATAGTTAGGCTCAGGTTTCACTCATACAAAACCAGTGAAATTCAACTCCAGACATGACACAAATTGTGCTTCCAATCAAAATAGCCCTATTAGGTGTAAGAACCTCTCCATTTATTTAAAAGGGTTCCCAACTCTAGGCGCACATGCTCAAGAGTGTTATCAGTGCCACCCGGAAGTTCATGCACTCTAAATGCAATTAGCATGTTATTATTAGGAATTAGCATTTGAAAAAACTTAGAAATTCATGAAAAAACAAAGGTTACGGGGATATTATAGTTAGGATCAGGCTTCACTCATTCAAAACAAGTGAAATTCAGCAGTTATAGTTAGCTGAGCTAACTATTACAAACTCCCCTGCAATGCACTGCTTATGACTTCACATATAACATCACTCATGACACAATCAGTGAACATCTAAGGTTTTTTTAATTCCATTCCCCAACTATAACATCCCTGTAACCATAGTTTTTTCAGTAAATATATATATGTGACCTCACATATTACATCACTCTTGACATGGTTAGTGACATCACTGATGATATCTCAAATGACATCACTGATGATATCACTGAAAACATCTTCTAGCGAGTGTAAGTATTTTCCAAGAGGTTATGATTGTTAAACATGTATACTAACCTACTATAAAAGGTAAATTAGTATACTAGGTGTACTTCTGCTGAGTGGTACTACATCCTTAAATATATTATTTGAGTGGCTGAGTGACTGTTTGTATCTTTTTGTGTATGGGTGTGTGAGTGACTGCATGGGTGTACTGTGTGAGTGAGTGAGCTGTTGTGTGAGTGGCAAGATTCATGAGTGAGTAGGTGGGTCAGTGCTTGTGTGGGTGGGTGTTCAAGAATTTGTATGAGGTGTGAGTGTTTCTGTGGATGATGTCATCAGTGATGTCATTAGTGATTTTATTTGAGATGTCATCAGAGATGTCACCGACCTTGTCAGGTGTGATGTAATATATGAGGTCATAAGCAGTGCATTGTGGGGACATAAGTTATAGTTAGCTGAATTTCTATGGTTGTGTATGAGTGAAATCTTAGTCTAACTATAACGTCCTTGTAACCTTTGTTTTTTCAGTGAATTTCTAAGGATTTTTAAATTCTATTTCCTAACTAAAACATCCCTGTAACCTTTGTTTTTTTCAAATGAATTTCTGAGGTTTTTCAAATTCTATTTCCTAACTATAACATCCCTGTAACCTTTGTTTGTTAAGTGAACTACTATGTTTTTTTAGCTAGTAGTCGCATTTGCGGAGTGATGGAGAAATGAGGCATGTCCTCTGACCCGCTCTCATGAATCCCACTGTGTTGCACTTACTGGAAGTAAAAGTAAGGCCTATTGGTCCCCAAGGACCCTCAGCATTCAAGAGGATTTCATCCCCCAACCAGTAGTGGGCCAGGAGGCACACTTGCAGAGTGGTGGAGAAGGGGACAGGGCCTCCAATGGCCTCTCAGTAATCCCGCTGTGTAGGACTTACTGGAGGTAACAGGAGGGGTAGTTGGCCCCCAATAACATTTTTATTGTGGAGGGGGAAGCGTGGCCCCACTCCCCTACCGATTTCGGCCCTGGGGTGGACTTTCAATTTATAAAAATTGTAATAGGGGAGGGGCCGCATGGCCCCCCTGCACAGGGCAATTTTGGCCCCAGTGACCCCATCCCCAGGGCCTGGTCTTTAATTTTATAAAATTGAAATTGAGGAGAGGGCCCACATGGCCTCTCTCCTCAGGCTGATTTCGGCTCTGGGGATCCCATTCCCCGGGACTCAGCCTTTTATTTATTTAAATTTTCTTAGGGGAGGGAGATCATGTGGCTCCCCTTCCCAGGGCTGATTTGGGCCCTGGGGACCCTATTTTCCAGGGCCTGTCCTTTTTGAAAACAAAAATTCAATAGAGGAGGGGGCCAATTGGCCCCCCCGGGCTGACTTTGGTCCAGGGGATACCATCCCACAGGGCCCGGCCAGATGCAAATAGGGGAGGGAGTCACGCAGCCACACTCCCCTGCAGATTTCGGCGCTAGCAACCCCTTCCACTGTAGCCCAGCATTTTTTTATAAAACTGTAATGGTGGATAGAGACCGCGTGCCCCCCCCCCCTTACTGGGCTGATTTTGAGCCCAGAGATCCCATCTGTCGGGGTCCCGGCTTTTTTAAACTAAAGTTGCAATAGGGGAGTTATTTTGGTCCCGAGGATACCTGTAAAAAAGGTTTCTGAAGCAACCAATAAACAAAGGTCCTTAAGTATTGCCCGGCGGTGTTGCCTCTTTAACCCGCAAAATATTAATCAATGAAGAGGCAGGCGCTGGAGACTGGAAGGCAGGAAACAAGGGTTTATTCTCTCCGGAGGAGAACACATCAGTTCGGACAGCAAGTATCGTCACGAGGTGCTCTAACTGCATCTCTGAGGCCTGGCCTCTTATACACAGGTTTATGGTCGGCAAACATTCTTTATTGTAATAAAGTCACTTTGAAGCATGAAAAGACATTCCCAGAACCTCCGCTTCAGGCCTGTTCCCACACATTTTCACAGCAAGAGTCCCCTCCCTACCCACAGGAGGAGATGGCTATCACACAGCTGGACATTCCGCCGATTCCCGGAATGCGTGCGACTGATCAGATCCCATGGGGTGGGGACTTTGATCAACTGTAACTCCTTTGAAGAGGGGTGATTCCTTACAGTAGGGGCAATAAACTGCATCCGCAGGGCTAGGTGATGGCCTGGGATCGACTCGGACAATCGGGCATGGAGGAAGGAGTTTATCAAAGGGTATGCGACCATGAAAGGGATGAAGGGAGGTGTCGCGCTGGGAACAGGATGGGATTCCGAGGCAGAGCTGCGCTGAAGAGGGGTTTATGACCCAAGGCATGTGAGAGCGGGGGGTTGTCAGCGTGCGGGGGGGGATGCCTGCGAGGTTAGGAGAGAGAGAGAGAGAGACGCGCTGGCTATCAGCGAGGGGCAGGGAGGCCATGGTGCTCAAAATGGCTGCCGCTTACGTGCACGAATGGGCTCAAAAAGAGCAAGATGGCGCCGATAATGTTGACGTTTGCAGCCTAACTTTTCACAGTCCTCCCTTTTCAACATATCTAGCCAACTTGCCTACTCAATGTCAATCTTCATCAAATTCCTAGCCTCGGCATCATATAATGCTCCCATGCGTTCGTTTCCAAAGTCCACAGTCTTAGGGCAAATACAATTTGTACATAATGAACACAGAGGTGGCAGACATTGAATTCCTAAGCATAGACCGCATATTACAACTACAGGAATCAGGATAATGGTGAACAGTCTCCAGCCCCAGTTCTTAACGGTGTTCCAGAACCAACCACCAAGCGACCATTCTTCCTGTTCCTGGTGGACTTCTGAAGATAGTCTGTGAAGATGTTCGATGGCTTTGTACACTGAGGGTGAGTTGTCCGGTATGTATGTACAGCAGCTGGACCCAATAAGGCGGCATGCTCCACCACGGTCCGCAAGAACCATATCTAGGACAAGGCGGTTCTGGAGGGCCACCAAGCGGACCGCTTGAAGCTCGGCGGTGTTGTTAGCAAGGATACCAGCTGTGATGTTCATTGTTGTCTCAACTGCCTGAGTCAGATGTCGGATGGCACGGCTGTTTGCCATCGGGCCCCAGAGTGGAACAAGTCCCTTCATAGCATCGAGGAACTGCGCTCCTGTTGAGTCGGCTTGTTCAATGTCCTTGGCTCGTTTTTGTCTATGATGATTCGCTGGAGCCACATAAGTCGGAGGAAGGATGAAGGAGATGAAACAAGTGCCCCCCCAGCCTTTGGGGAGCCAGGTGTAAGCCTTTGTGCCGCAGACGAAATACATGTTTGGGGACAACACAAAGGAAGGTGGATCAGTGGAGTCCAAAGTTCTGGTAAAACGGCAAGCACTGCGGCCTACCAGCTGTGTCCCAAGCCCTTCTATGCACATGTGGCCTGTGACGTTGATGACTGACAGGGCCACAGTCAGAGTGGCAGCCGTTCGTTTCCGCAGGTAGGAGAAGGTGGGTCTGGTTGGATTGTTGAACACCTGCATTTCAATTCGTTCTTTAGCAGGGATGTCCATGTGGATTGAGTCGTTGGAGGTCTGCGGGCAGAAGTGTGTCTTTGTTTTGTTTCGCCAGACCTCGTGGAAGAAATGCGTTACGGTTTTGCTGGAGGTGGCATTGTCCTTATAGCTTTCTTGCAGGAGGATCAGCCAGGCAAGGCAGGAGCCATGAACTGAGAAGGGTGAAGGGATGAATGGTATCGAGTGTCCAGTGGCGTGGGGTAGCAACCCACAGATCCAACAGTTGGTGGCATTGGTGGCGAGATTGTGCTGGTGAAGTAGCTGTACGTAAGAGTTATTCCAAAACTCCTTTTGCCTCTCTCTGAGTTGAGGAGAGAGCGAAATCAGATAATGTTCCTTCATGGTGGTAGGCTGAGCAGTGGTCAGGAACGTTTCGTGAGCAGGTGCATTTTCTTCCATAATCCAGAGTGTGGTCATGAGGAGAAAGCAGAAAAGGATTGTGATGAAGAGTGCAATTGTCTTTGAGCTGTGGAGTCTGTCTGTTCTTGGGTTTCTGTAGTGGGTATTTCCTGTTGCTTCCATCATCTTCTTATTTGGCGCTTCCATCATCTTATTATCTGGCGCTTCCATCATCTTCAAGGTGCTGGGTAGCGGGCAGAACCACAGACTTCGTTTAGCTTCTCTCCGGGTGACCCTTGGTGGTGTTTAGGTCACCGTTCTGAGATTTAACTTAGTCCGTGGTCTACTTAGCCGAAGCTCCCTCCTTTCGACGCAGGAAATACCCTTCTCTGGATGGCACAGTGGGATCAGAGAATTTTGAAAGTTCAAGTGCTTCGGTATCAGGATAGCAGGTTAGTGACGGTCGGTCCTTGTTCAGGAGCTCTTCTTGGTTGTCGATGTTTTCTGTCGTGGCCAGGGTCGAGGAGACCTTCTTACAGTGGTGTGCGTGCAGCCAGTGCCGTTTCCCCTCCACACGAAGAGCCGTCCGGGTGGTGATTAACACTTGCCAGGGGCCCGTCCACCGGGGTTCCAAACTCTTCGACCGCTGAAAGTTTCGGATCAGCACGAAATCTCCAGGTTGGATGGCGTGACCCGGACCCCTGGAAGCATCGGGGATGGCCTGCTGCACCTGCTGATGAATGACAGACAGAGTTTCAGTCAATTTATACAGATAATCAGACATTAGGACGTCCGGGACGTCATGAATGGAAGTTGGTTTCGGTGCAGACCAGATACTCATGGGTCGACCGAAAACAACCTCATAAGGTGTCAAGTGATGTTTGGTGGGGGTGGAACGCATCGATAGCAATGCCAGTGGGAGGGCGTGTGGCCATTTCAGACCCGTGGTAGCCACTATCTTGGCCAGTTTAAGCTTTAGTGTGGCGTTGTGTCGCTCAACAAGTCCAGCAGACTGGGGGTGGAAGACTGCGTGGAACTTCTGCTTGATGCCCAGCCCCTTTAAGATGAGCTGGATGACTTCGGCTATGAAGTGGGGGCCATTGTCGCTCCATAAAATGCGACAAAGGCCGTAACGGGGGAAAAACTCATTTAACAGTACCTTTGCAGTGGCCATAGCAGTGTTGTCACGGGTTGGGTATGCTTCCACCCATTTGCTAAATGCGCATACCACAACAAGTACATATTTCAGGCCTTGGCATCTGTCTAGCTGGATGTAGTCCATCTGCAGGACTTCAAACGGGTGATTTGGGACCCCAAACCCTCCCCGGGGTACTACAGTTCCTTTCCCGGGGTTGTGTTGCAGGCATATCAAGCATTGTTGGACCAGACGTTTGGCGGAGTCTGTGATTTTATCATTGTGCCAAACTCTGGAGACAAGTTCAATCATGTGGGCTGATCCTATGTGGGCAGGGGAGTGTGCCATAGTCAGTATGGGAATCAGGTACGAGTCAGGTAGCAACCATTTGTTTGTGTCTTTTGTCCGCCAGCAGCCTTCGTCATCTTTTAATCCCACCCGTGTCCATTCAGTCAGTTCGTGTTGTGTGCTAGCCATTTGAATGTCTCTAATAGTGTCCCTAGCGTCAGTCCATTTTTCTGCTTGTGACCTGGTCACGTACATATGTGTTGTCGTCCTATTTTCAGCTGTCGTTCGGGCAGTGATGTCGGCTAGTGCATTTCCCTGTCCAATAATGTCTGTCACCTTTTTGTGTGCCTGGCATTTGACGACTGCAAGCTTTTTGGGGAGAAGGACAGCTTCGATCAAGGCGGAGACTAGATCCCCGTGCAAAATGGGGGGTGCCGTGTGAGGTCAAGAATCCCCTTTCCCTCCAAAGGAGCCCAAAATGGTGAACCACCCCGAAGGCGTACTGGCTGTCGGTGTAAATGTTCGCTGTGGTTCCTGCTGCTAGAATGCAGGCTCGTGTCAGGGCAATCAGTTCCGCTGCCTGGGCAGATCGTTGCGTGATGCGGGCTGTCTCGACTACAGTTCGAGCCGTGGTGACTGCATAGGCAGCTGAAGTGGTGCCATCGGGGAGTTTGATGCAAGAACCGTCCACCCACAGCTCTCCGTCAGGGTCAGGAAAAGCCGTGTCTCTGAGGTCAACCCTACTTCTAGTCTGTTCGTCCGTAAGAGTCACGCAGTCATGTACAGGGTGCACATTGGGATCGTTCTCTGGTAAGGGTAACAGAGTTGCCGGGTTCAGTGTGGTGCATCTTTTCAGGGTGAAATGGGGTGCAAGCAAAGTCAGTTCGTATCCAGTCAGTCGTGCACTCGTCAGGTGTTGCGTCTTGGTTTGGTTCAGGAGGGTGTCAACTGCATGGGGTACCAGTACCGTGAGGGGATTCGAGAGCACGATCCCCTCACTCTGTCGGATAGAGATTGCAGCGGCAGCTACAGCTCGAAGACAGGCAGGCAAGGCTCTGGCTACAGGGTCAAGAGTGGCAGAGAAGTAAGCGCACGGTCGTTGCTTTGGGCCAATGGACTGCATCAGGACAGATAAAGCGCACCCCTCCCTTTCGTGAGTGTAAAGGGAGAAGGGCTTTGTGTAATCGGGGGTACCTAGGACAGGGGCCGAACAAAGGGCATCTCGTAGTTCCGTGAAGGAGGTTTGACATTCAGGGGTCCAAGGGAGTGGGAAGGGGACGTCTTTAGCTAGCAGAGAAAGCAGCGGTTTCACAATGAGGCTAAAGTTTGGTAACCACTGTCGGCAGAAGGAGGTGAGGCCTAGTAGGGAGCGAACCTGTTTCTGAGTCTTAGGGACAGGAGTTTCGAGAATGGTTTGGATCCGGTCGGGAGTGAGTTTCCTTCCGTCTTTGGACAAAAGGTGGCCTAAGTAAGTTACCTGGGGTTGGCAGAATTGCAACTTCTTCTTGGAGACCTTGTGGCCATTTTCCGCAAGGAAGTGCAGGAGTTGAATGGTGGCTGTAACTGCTAATGGAGTGGTGTCGGCTGCCAAAAGGATGTCATCGACATATTGCACTAACACCACTCCATTGGGTAACTGGACTTGATCCAGTTGTCTCTTGAGGGCCTGGCTGTAGATGCTAGGGCTTTCTGTGTAGCCCTGGGGTGCTCGGCAGAACCTATATGAGCAGGCTTTTAGGGTGAAGCCGAAGAGATATCGGCTGTCTGGGTGGATGGGGATGGAAAAAAATGCGTTTTTGAGGTCAATGACAGTGAAGGTGGTGGCAGTAGAAGGAATCAAAGTCAGGATGGTGGTGATGTCTGAGACCACGGGGTACTGGGGTACCACCACTTTGTTGATCTCTCGAAGGTCAATGATAAAGCGGTATGCTTTCTCATCTCCCTCTCCCTGTTTCTTGATGATGGGCAAGATAGGGCTGTTGCAAACGTTGCTAACCACTTCCTCTACCACTCCTGCGTCTATCAGTGACTGAATAATCTTTACCAATGCCTTCTCGCCCTCGGGCGATATCCGATATTGTGGAAGTTTTGGGAGTGTTGCGTCTGGTCGGACAGTAATGTGCACTGGGTCAATCATCATGCGCCCTATGTCCGAATCCGTCTTGGCCCACAGATACGGAGGCAGAGTGTCAAGCAGGGATGTGTCAGCGTCGGTGATGGAAAACATGCGTCGGGGAGGGCAATGTCTAAGCAGAACGGGGTTGTCGTAAAGGAAAACTCGAACTCCGTCTTGAGAACATCTAATTGTCGCTCGGAAGTGTTTCAATAAGTCAAGTCCCATAATGGCGTCAGGGCTATTGGAGGAAAGCAAAAACGTGGTGTCAGTGGTGTTGTTTTCTAAGTCGAAGAGGATCGGGGCGGACAAAGGGTTAGTGGAGGGCGTTCCATCGAAACCTGTCGATGTTATAAGTGAGCCAGACAAGGGTGCCCTTGGAATCAGTCGTTTAGATAACGCACTACGTGTTGCGCCAGTGTCTACCAGAAATGGAGACTTTGTACCCAAGACCTTAGCAGTGACGTAAGGGCCTTGCTGGTCAACATAGAGCTCGACTGGATCCCTCCCTTGCCCTTGGCAGTCCTATGCAAAGTCGTGGGCGTCATCGTAGTCAGATTGCTGGCATTGGTTCTGTCTGGGTCGATCAAATGTATTTGGTCTGCCTGATCTGTCGTTAGTCGTGTCATTTGGGGGCCCTCGCTGCTGTCCCTTATTTCTCGGTCCACTTGCTATGTCCTTGGGGTCTTTGTTTCTGATTATTTCCAAAAGAACCGGGCACTGGGATTTCCAATGGCCAGTTCCTTTACAGAAAGCACACTGGTCCTCTCTAATGTCTGTACGTCCAATGTGGGGAGTCAAAGTGCGGTCCTTGGGAGGTGCAGTCTTAGGGACGTTCGTCTGATAGTTTCCCCGGTATTGGTCTCGTCCTATAGTCACCCCTTGCAGTTGTGCAATCATCACCCTCTCTTTCAAGTCCTTCTTCTTTTTCTCTGTTGCTCTATCGTTTTAATTTTTCTGCTGTTCATAATATTGGGCCATCTGGAGGATAGCCGTAGGTTTGGAGGCTGCCCAACTACTCTCGCTGGCCTGCAGTTTCTGGGAGACCTCTGGTGACAGACCCTTAACATAATTCTGGACAAACAGATGGTGTCCGGTTGCAGTGGTCATGTCCTGGCCGCTGTAATCGGAGAACACCGTTTCAAACCGGGAGAAGTAGTCCGATACATCCTCCTGGGGTTTCTGGCGACAGGCCGTTACTATCGACCAGTCCACTTTCTTTTCTGGAATCAGGGTTTTTAATTACTGTACGATTTTATCTGGGAGGTCTAAAATGGATTTCAAAGGCTTTTGTCCAGGTTCTCGTTGTTTATCAATGCCATCGAGTTGTGACCAGGTATGTCCAAACAGCTCAAGGTGGTCGACTTTCCGGATTTGCTTCCACACATCAGCTGGTAGACATAACCCGAAAAACAAGTCGATGTCAGCCAGGGTCATAATCGTTGAACCTAGGGCTGTACCTAATTCAGTATAGAAGGCAGTGGGGTTTTTACGTAGGTCAGGCAGAGATTTCCGGAATGTCAGAATCTCTTGCCGGTCCCATGGCTGGTAGACCCAGTTGTACACTACCCTTCCTTTTGCATCTTTGTGGTTTGCATCATCGTTAGTCCCTTCACCTCGTGGAGGAACCCAGTAAGGGGCAGCCTCTCGTATCGGCATCATGGCGTTAGATTGCTCAGTTTGTGGTTCGGTCGCTACGGATGTCGTGGGTTTAGTTCCCGATTCTTGTTCAGTGAGGTGGCGGAAAACCTCAAGCGTACGCATAAGGAGGTCCGTCACATCACACTCGCCCTCATCCCCGATATCGACCTTCCGGTACAGAGTCGTTAGGCTCTCGGGACCTTTGTCTCGATATCGGTCCTCGTATGCGTTCAAGACATGGTAACACAGTCGTACGGTAAAATGTCGTCTGTGACTCCCTGTATACGAGTTAAACATATCCGTGATGTACTCTTCATCTTCCTTCCTTTCTACCAGTGTCCTTGCTATCTTGTCAATCCCTGCTCGCTCATCTTTGCTTAGTCTGCTTGTTCTTGCAGAACCAACCCTTCGGGTCTCAGGGTCGCCTAACGTTGTCGTTTGCGTAGTATCTAATACAAGGAGTTCGGCCGGCACAGAGGCCATGGGGGCCGAAGCTGTGGCGCTACTCTCGTTTGTACCTGGGGGTGGTGGGTGCTGTGCTAAGGGTTGGGAAGGGGCATATGGAGGGGGCATGTAGATGATCGGAGGACCTAACAGCAGATCATCGTTGGCTCGTTGTTTCGAGGGTAATTCAGGGTAGAGCGTGGAGGACGTTCTAACCGGACACTGGCTTGATGTTTCCATTTCTAGTTTCTGTTTGGCTTCCTCTCTTTCCTTTATCTCTTCTTCTAGTTTCTGAGCAGCTAGGTGGGCTGCTTTTCGCAGCTCTTTTCCCAACCTACTCTGAGTTCTCTTTTTACGTTGTTCAGTTTCTTTGCGCCACATGCCGAAACTATCAAGCATAGTGGGCGTTGTCTTGTTTTTACCAAGGGCTGTTTCTAGCGCGTTTATTTTATCATCATCGAAGGATCCTATCAGTGGCCACTGACTTTCTCGATCCTTTTTCGTATATTTATGCCACAGCTTGCTATAGGCTATAGCGATCAATCCATGCTTCATGAACATGTCCTTATTAGGGGTGCCTTCCAGTGGAGCCGGATGGTTCATCTCTAATAAGCGGTCCGGGCTAAACAGGCTACCAATCAGTGGGGAGAAGACAGGCATGACGGATCACAATGGGGACAAAAAGTCAGCACTACCTATCTTATCACTGCGTGCAAAGACTAGACAGAATATTTCTATTCTACGTTATTTGCAGGCAGTGAATACCTCATGAACCAATATCGAACAGTCAATGTTCGGTCAATCAAACAATCAGTGGGGAGAATAAGTAGGCCTGCAAAGGTCTGCGTTACCTACCCTTTCACTATCTGCAGAGAGGGAACCTGTTCTTTCCTGTTTGCAGACAGAGAATCTCCAGAAAACAATCCGCGAACAGTAGTTCGGGTTCAAACAATTAATCAGTGTGGGAGAGGGAAATCTCCAGAGAACAATCCACGAACCGTAGTTCGGGTTCAAACAATCAATCAGTGGGGGAGAAAGATAGGCACGACGGCTGCGTTACCTATCCTTCACTGCTTGCAAAGAGAGAGCCTGTTGTTTCTCCATTTGCAGACAGCGAATCTCCAAACAAATCAACAAAGAGTAATACTAGTATTTTCCAAACAATCAAACAATCATTTCGCAATTCGTCGTGTTTACACGACCTTACCCGGACCGCATGGACAGTTTCTTGTCTTCCGAATCCAGCGCCCGATCGTCCTCTTTTCTTCGTATTCCTCGCGGCACTCCTGATGGTTCCCAGTCAGGACCGTAGATCACTCGAGAGAGGTCTGTTCGGAACCAGTGAAGTTCGGATGATCGGCTGTCAGACGAGGGTCTATCGGACAGGTGCACTCCCGATCGTTGCAGTCGTTCACTCTGTCGTCAGGACCTCTCCCACTGGATCCACGAGTCGCTGATGGGCCCCACGTTTGGGACGCCAATTGTAAAAAAGGTTTCTGAAGCAACCAATAAACAAAGGTCCTTAAG
The DNA here is from genome assembly GCF_964263255.1 of Lissotriton vulgaris. Lineage (NCBI taxonomy): Eukaryota > Metazoa > Chordata > Amphibia > Caudata > Salamandridae > Lissotriton > Lissotriton vulgaris. Next base: position 895,782,054 of record NC_141696.1, read on the forward strand.
TATTGCCCGGCGGTGTCGCCTCTTTAACCCACAAAATATTAATCAATGAAGAGGCAGGCGCTGGAGACTGGAAGGCAGGAAACAAGGGTTTATTCTCTCCGGAGGAGAACACATCAGTTCGGACAGCAAGTATCGTCACGAGGTGCTCTAACTGCATCTCTGAGGCCTGGCCTCTTATACACAGGTTTATGGTCGGCAAACATTCTTTATTGTAATAAAGTCACTTTGAAGCATGAAAAGACATTCCCAGAACCTCCGCTTCAGGCCTGTTCCCACACATTTTCACAGCAAGAGTCCCCTCCCTACCCACAGGAGGAGATGGCTATCACACAGCTGGACATTCCGCCGATTCCCGGAATGCGTGCGACTGATCAGATCTCATGGGGTGGGGGCTTTGATCAACTGTAACTCCTTTGAAGAGGGGTGATTCCTTACAGTAGGGGCAATAAACTGCATCCGCAGGGCTAGGTGATGGCCTGGGATCGACTCGGACAATCGGGCATGGAGGAAGGAGTTTATCAAAGGGTATGCGACCATGAAAGGGATGAAGGGAGGTGTCGCGCTAAGAACAGGATGGGATTCCGAGGCAGAGCTGCGCTGAAGAGGGGTTTATGACCCAAGGCATGTGAGAGCGGGGGGTTGTCAGCGTGCGGGGAGGGATGCCTGCGAGGTTAGGAGAGAGAGAGAGAGAGAGACGCGCTGGCTATCAGCGAGGGGCTGGGAGGCCATGGTGCTCAAAATGGCTGCCGCTTACGTGCACGAATGGGCTCAAAAAGAGCAAGATGGCGCCGATAATGTTGACGTTTGCAGCCTAACTTTTAACATACCATCCCACAGGGCCCAACCTTATGCAAATGGGGGGGGCTGCGTATCCCCACTTCCCAGCCGATTTCAGCCCTGGGGACCCAATCCCCCTGGGCCCCTCCTTTTTAATTTATAAAATTGTAATAGGGAAGGGGAACCTTGTGGCCCCACTCCCCAGGCTGATTTTGATTATTCTGGGTGCCCCGGTCCTGCCAAGTGCACACAGGTATATTTGTTGGGGACTGGGGAGAGAGCCTGAAGTTCCTGCTTGCTGACAGTACAGTGACCCTATCCCCCAGGGATACTGTCAGAGCTATGGGCATGGTTCCGTCGTGAGCTATATGAGAAATCAAGTGATTTGGATGTTCTTCTTGTAGTGCTGACGTCACCCGGGTCTTAAACGCAAATGCGTCATTATATCTATAAAGTTCTACAACATGGCCAACATGGAAGGTACGGGCTATCTCTGACTCTATATTCATTCATAGTTGCATACATAAAAGATGGTGGACATGACGCATTTCTGCGATTATGAATGTTTGTTGTACATTCAGTGGAGTGTTGTAGCTGTAGTAATACAGGGCTGTGAAAAGTTTAAGATGCAGTTTTTGGCACATGAAAGGCAGAAAATATATATATATTTGTGGTCATTCAGATAAACTGTTGAACTCGGTGCTGGAAATCAGTGCTCGAGGCTCGGAGTTGTGTCCACATCCTGTTATTGTAGAGTAATGACGTAATATACGCGTGCCTGAAAATGTACTGTAAATACGGTGCTCATGTAAATTGCTGATATAGTTTTGGGTTGATTTTGCGCTATATAATTATGGTAAAAAAAGAAAAGGAGGAATAGCCCACACTTACTGTCAGAGGAAAGATGGTTGTATACGCTATTTATAACACAATATAATGTGGTAGGGCGTAGGAGCAGCATTTTACAAACATAATAAATACACAGACACAAATAGATAGTTGAAGTGTGTACGGGCACGTGTGCTCGACTCCATTTTATTACTTTGCTGTTGGTAGCAAGTAGAATAGTATTCATGATATCATACATAGATATTCAATCGTAAATGGTTTATGACTTCTGCTGTACAAAGGTAGGAGCACTACATGTGAAATAATACTCAAAAGATTCTATCGTAAAGGGTTCATGAGTTGTGGTGCACTAAGGTAGGGTTGGTTTGTATGGAACCTGCGATGATGTGTGGTTCAGGCAGACCGCACTGCTAAGAATGTCTTTTGGCTACTGAATTATGCCTTAATAAGGCCATGTGGCGATTATTTATGGTGCACTGAGTTAGTGGGACGTCTGGTTGTCAGCGTGCTGCCTACTGGACTACATAATCTGTAATCACGATTGAAATAAAAGATGAAACATGTATGGAATACATTGTCGAAATGTGTATGTTTCAGGGACATATTAGTTCAAGTTGTGACCTGTGCTGTCCGCAGTGTAGACTCACATTTATTATGCCTTTGCGCTTGCAGCATGAATTTTGTTTTTCAACTAAACATAGAACTGGTATAAAAGAAGTTTTTGAAGAAAGGCTACTAAAGGAATTTTGTATAGGGTTTGATAGACGTTTTATTTAGTTTGGTACTGCACTCTGCAAAAAATGAATGAAGAGTTAGTTGAATTCTGCCTGAATACGGCCATGTGGCGATGAATTATGGTGCACACTGAGTTTGTAGTACCTTTGGGACTAAACGTGTGTGTAACCTGCAATGATGAGTGGTCCGGACAGACCGCACTGGGGGTAATGTTTTTTGACTACTGAATTTTCCCTTAATAAAGCCTCGGGCGATTATTTATGGTGTACTGAGTTAGTGGTACGTCTGGAGAGTGTGCTCACCCTGCGATGATGCGTGGTCTGAACGGGTTGCACTCACAGCATTGAATGTTGCATACTGGATTGCATGTACTTTGAGGGGAAAAAACCTACCATCAATCGTTATCAATTGTTCTGCAAACTAGGTCTACCGATTGCTCCCCATAACAAATTAAAAGACTGCACTTCACACAGTGCATTCTAACTTTCTCAAAATGGGGACGTATGTTTGGTGGCGATGTTGCAGATTGGGAGCATTTGGTTTCCTTAACCGATTATAGTCTCTTACACAATTTGCATTGGTGCTAATCTTGAATGCTAAGCCCTCCTGTTCGCAGTATAGCCCGGAGGCAGTCATCAGGAAGGGCCCACAGCCATGTGGCATTGACTTGAGCTGTATAGAGTTAGTGGTAGGTGTGGCTCCCAGCGTCTACGTAGCCAGCGATGATGCGTGGTGTGGGCCAGCTGAACTGGGAGCAATGTTTTTTGCCTAGTGAATTCTGTCTTAATAAGGCCACGCGGAGATGACTTGTGATGCAGTGAGTTAGTGGTACCCGAAGAACTCAGAGTGTACGCACCGTGCGATGATTTGTGGTTCGGGTTGGTCGCACTGGTACAATGTCGCTTGCCAACTGGAATGCGTCATGTAAAATTGCCATTCCACCTGAATCATGAGCCCTCACAATGTAGATCGAAAGCAGTAGTCATCACAAACATCAAGAAATTCTTTTTGTCATGTCCTTTAACAAAATCTGAGGACATAAAGTACAATTATCTCTACCTTAAATAAATCAAGGCTAAATTTCATGCTGTCCGTAGTATAGATTCAAAGCTGAATTGAAGTTGTGAACCCTGCTGTCCGCACTGTAGATCGAGGGCAGTACTGAGCACAGATATGGACGAATTGTTTTTGTCTATTATTTTAACAAAAGCTGAACACATACAGTATAATTGTCTCTGCATTAAATAAATGTTGCTTTTATAGGTAGCATTGCAGATTTGGTTTCTTGTTGAAAATATGGGGAAGTGGTCTACATTATAATTAGGAATTGTCATTTAAAAAACCATTGAAATTCCATGAAAAAACCATAGGTTTTAGGCAGGTTATAGTTAGAAATTATCAATTAAAAAACCTTTGAAATTCACTAAAAAACATAGGTTTCAAGCAGGTTATAGTTTGGAATTATCATTTAAAAAACCTTAGAAATTCACAGAAAAAAACATAGGTTTCGGGGATGTTATAGTTAGCTGGACATTTCACTCATACAAAACCATTGAAATTCCTCCGTTATAGTTAGTTCTGCTAGCTATAACTCGGGCGCCCGAAATGCACTGCTGATTATGTCACATATTACATCATTCATGACATGGTCAGTGACATCACTGGTGACATCACTGATGACATCTCAAATTACATTACTGATGACATCACTGATGACATCATCCTCGTGACAATCTGATACACCTCGTCATACACTAGTATAACCTTTTATCACTCACTGTAAAATACAGAGTACCATATTTGAAACCATTCACACACCAATACCAGTTACTACATACCCACTCACTGATTCCAAAGTTTACACACACAACAACAGAATCACTTATACATGCAGTCACTAATTAATAGAACACTATGAAATGCACGTATACACATATATAGACATTGACACATCAGCAGTGATCTTATTGGGTTATGCAGTCATCCTACTCACTCATGAAAAAAATTACACTTACATTTACTCACTTACACAATTATACACACCTCATTTATTCAAACACATAGTAACTCATAGTTAATATGTTAAAAAATCCCCATTACAATTATACACTCATTCATATAGTTACTCTCACAATCACTGACTCTTACATATACCTATTTATATACACCAAGTCTCACATACAATGCTTTTTATTTTATTTTGTTGAAGATGTACAAGTAAAACATATATTCGGTCACCAACACACAAATAAATACTCTAAGTCACCCAAGCAACTGTTTCCACATGCACTTTTAAACCTATACACTTAGTCAATCAACCATTCACACATCTATGCATAGAGTTACACACAACCCATCCAACCACATACACTAACTCAGTGTCGCATACAAATATTCACCTAACTAATCAATTACTAATGTACAAAATCATGTAGTTAGTGACCAACTGATGCAGCATGTTATACAACAACAGAGACAGTGATGCACACATTCACATAGTTTATTCACTAATCAATGTATTAAGTGATTTACTTTTAATTACGCACTTAAACAGACAGTCAGACAGCTAGTAAATCTTCCACCCAGACAGTTATATATCTTCTCAAACTTCAATACGGATTGGTATATATATATATATATAATACATATTTAAATTTCAAACTAAACCACATTCACTGGATGATGTCATCAGCGATGTCATTTGAGATGTCATCAGTGATGTCATCAGTGATGTCACTGACCATGTCATGAATGTTGTAATATGTGACATCATCAACAGTGCATTGCGAGCGCGCAAGTTATAGCTAGCAGAACTGACTATAACACAGGAATTTCAATGGTTCTGTATGAGTGAAATGTCCAGCTAACTATAACACCCCTGAAGCCTATGTTTTTTTCAGTAAATATATATATATATATATATATATATATATATATATATATATATATATAGGTTTTTACTTAACTAATATATACTGCCATTTTTGTTGTAATGGCTTGCGTGGTAAAGGCAATGCATGGTAAAGACAGTATGTGGTGAGTACCATTTAGTTGGGTAACAGTAAACATCTGTTATTTAGCGGCAAGATGCCAACGGGTGAATGCACAATTTTCAAATACACATCATATGTTATGTTATGTTACGCTTCCGTATGTTATGTTATATTACAGTATGTTATGTTACCTTATGTTACTGCATGGTAATGAGTGGTAAAGATTGTTTCTCTTCTGTGTGGACTGATCAGTTCCAACCACAGGTCCTGACCTCCACTGTCAATTTTTCAACAGCCTATAATGGTTTATAAGAAAGATATCCCAGCCCCATAGATTCTCACTGTGCTGGAGGGCTGGCGTGGGTCGATTTTGCTGCTGGTCGCTATGAAAGCAGAAGCTGCAGGATTATAGTATGAGGCTACAGACCAACTCAGATTCACTGCAGAGCGACTATCTTGCCAAGCCACGCCTGTAGCATAAACCAATACTTTACTTTTTTTTCAGGTATCTTTCCAGCACAAAACAAGCTTTGAGCTGGAAGGTAAATAACAATTCAACACTGCCAGTTTACATCACATTTGTGACTTTGCACTGGAGGAAAATTATGACAAATCTGTCCCTTAATTTATTGCACCAACTACAGTCAAAGACTCATAATTAAAAGTTGAATTGAGAAAAGCTGTCCTACATCACTGACATGTATGCTGGGACATCATCGAACTAAGTACTTCTATGGAGAAATCCCGTCAAATGGATGTCTAGTCCAAGCACAACCCTCATGATATGGCACCAAGATTGCTGAAGAAAATTTCTGTGCACTACATTTGGATTCATTCTTCAAAATGTATTTATTAAAAAGTGGTGATCACAGTATGCAGGAAGGTGTTCCCTTGCAGTCATCAGAAAGAGGAGCTCCCTGGTCCATGGCAGCACAATCATTTACAGCAAACCATAGAGGCTTTCAGATTAGGTACTAATGACCTTTGGTTTCAATTCTTTAACAAACAGATTAGAAGAGAAAGATCATGAGAAATACAGAACTTCAGAGCAAGTGTCTGTCATCTGTATCCAAACAGGAGCAAGGGTTCTACATGCCAAGATTAAATCTCAGGGGCTCATTTATGGGAAAGTCACTCAGTGCAGCATAGCAAGTCATCGTACGGTGCTGCACTGCATGAAAGGTGAAGGACAATACAGCGCATTCCTGTCCTTTCCCTTGCTCTGTCCCCCTTTTGGCAGCCTAGCACCAACACAGGCATGCTGGCACCATGATGCAATGGCGCCTGTGTTGCATGCATGATTGATTTTGTGCAGGAAGGAACACTTTCATGCACAAAAACAATCCCGGGAGGCATATTTCTCGTTTTATGTGTGCTGCAGAATGCAGCACACATAGAAAGAGGAAGAAACAAGGAGAAATAGGGATATTTCTCCTTGTTACACCATCCCAGGGAAGGTAAAAGATGTTGGCACATCCACAGGTTTACAAACTGTAAATCGGGGATGCATCAAAATCCAGGGGAGTTCCATAGGAACACCCATGCGATGCTCCTGGAACGCCTCCCTAGGGCAGAGTAATGCAACGCAGCGATTTGCGCAGCAATGCATTACTCCAGATGTTTAGAGCCACACAAAAGTGGCTTTGCGTGGCTTCAAAAATCTATCTTATGGTTTGCGTCGCTCTTGCACCACGTTGCGACACAAACAGCCTCATAAATTGGCCCTTACATCTCTTCTCTAATCGAGGAAGGCAGGTAAAAGGCAAGCGAGGTGGGCTCAGTATAAGTGATTCTATTTAAAGCTTTGACAAAGCGCAACTAACTAATGAGCAATAAGCACTGAACTTGAGAGTATCTATATTTATTTCTGGGTGCTCTCCGTGGCTGTAGCTGCCCTAAGAAAAGGGCTAGTCCTTAGGATACCAACTATTGGTGGCAGAAAATTACTACAAAAATAGTGAACATTTCCTTTTTGAATTTCTTATGGAGCGCTCCATTAGGCACATTATTATTTTGCTTGAAGAGCTGGAGATGCTCGCACCATTCCTCGTAAACTTCCGAGTAATGACTGCAAAAGAACAAATAACTTGTTTGACTGTAAATATTTAAGAATAAATCTGACCCAAATAGAGAATGCAAGTTTGAATTTCCCTGATGGTCTGAGATGAGTATGTGCCCAACTTTGTTGTTACTATAAAAGACTATACATATTAATTTAAGGTGTCACAAACAACAGCACTATTCTGAACAATGAAGCTATCTGGACTCTATGCATAACAGAAAATTGTGCAACCATTTTGAGAAAACTGTACCATAATTCTATTTTACTACTGGCAATAATAACCCATTATTTAAACTCTACAAATTGGGATGTATAGCATTTATAGAATGGTTTTGCATTTGCTTGAAACCTCTTGCTCATCACTCTGATTAATGAGTTTCGAAGACGTCGAGGAGCACTATGTCATAATCATCACATAGAAATGTAAATGAAGTTTATAAGGCAAAATTGTTTCTTGTCAGCTGCCTGGGGGAAACACATGCTGCATCTGTACAGCATTTGCAAGTATTTACATCAACTAACGAGAAACACTATACTAACGAATGAGGCAGTCTCTTAATTTGTAAAATAATTAAAAATGCATCTTCTGTATTAGCTCAGAAACTGTAAGCATATTAAATGAAATGTGGTTGGCATTTGTGTTTCCAGTTTCAAATATGATATTCATGAACTGATGATTGAAACCTAATTTGCATTGTAACTGAATATAATTAAGACCAGACCTTCATTAAAAGCACATAAGAAAAAAGATTAATATGTAGCATATTTAAAAAAATAAACTTGTGAACTCGGGTTATTAATAAGAATGTCTATATTCTGCACAGGTTGGGTTTTCTGCCCATAGGCACCAGCCACTTGCAAGTCATTACTCACTCTTGTGAAGAGGAGAAAGACTTTTGAAAGTCGTTCCTAATTATGATGCACAACAACTTTCTCCCGCGCCCACCTGCGACACCAATCACCAGCCACGTGACCAGTTCCATGTGTGATCTTGCTCTCTACAGTCCAAGGAGGTGGTCATCAGCCAATCAACTCCAGGTGAACAAATGACTTGGTTTGTCGACGAACTAAATGCAAATTTTTAGTCACATTTGCAAAATAGTCTTAATGAATATGAATGCAGAAAATGCACTTCATTTATATTTTAATGGTAAATGTGTGCACATTTGTTGGTTGTTTTGAAAAAAAAGGTGTTAAATAATGGCGGAAACCGGGGCTCGATTAACAAAGGTAAACTTTTACTTTTGCGTAAGTTTACTATTTTTTGCTATTCACGTACTCTGAGTTATTAGTAAGTTTGCAACTGCGGAGACTCCGTAGTCAGAGCGGAAAACCTTTATTTTTATGTGCAGAGTTCTCTGACCCGACTGGGAAGTCTCTACAGGCGTTAACTTACTCTTAACTCGGAGTTGGTGAACAGCAAAAATAGTAAAATTAAATGAATACATGTAAGGTTCTGTGCAGCCGTGACCGGCACAAATAAATGCAGTATGGTGGTCAGGCAGGGTGGGGCGTGGGTCGGGAGCGGGGGGGGGGGGGGAGTCGACAGACGATGGAATAAATATAATTAAAGAAATAAATAACACCTATTCCGTCGGCTTCCGTCCTGTTCCCCGCCCCGCCTTACCATGCTTACCTGTGCCGGCCGCCGCTGCCTGTGTAAATCAAGCCTATCGTTATTTATGCCTTTTGACTGATCTACATGTAACTTCTGCTTATAGTCTTAAGCTTCAAGTTCTTGAGAAAGCTCAATGAGAAAGAAGCATCTCTGAAAAGCATTACAGGCTTCTTCTTTCTGTAAATGGTATGTGACCTATTATTTTAGACTGGACTGCTCTTTTTTATACTGATTTTCATACAACCATGACATGGGTGGTCCAATCACATGCAAATTAGTCTGACCCAACTGCAATGGGTAAGACCTTGCAAAACTGTTCCATTGTCTTATTTCTTGTTAGAGTTGTTTACCCTCTACTAACTTATGTCCAGTTGATTGGGATTATTTTTTTTTCATTATGTACACTGGATGTTTTTTTCATACATCTTTTCATCTTGTGCCAGGCAGCACCTTCTCACGCTTGTGTAACTGTCATCCAGTCATGCAATGCTATGAATAATTAAATCAAACATTTTATAACATTTGTTGTTGAAGCAGGTTTTCATCTGGTCATTCCCTGCGTATGTATTGATTGCATTTAAATGATTCCCATTGGAACACTGTTCTACTTTCTGGCCGTCACAAATATGTTGGCATCGATCTGAAACAAGCTTTACTAGACCAGTCAATTTCCTTTATGATAAGCCTTCTGACTTTAATCGTGTTAGACAATTCAGAATATGCCTATAGGTTAACAACATAACTTAACATTTTAATCAGCCGTCACTGCCTTCTGTATCTGCCATGACTCTGCTCCATTTACCATGTATGAACCACAGATTCAAATTGTTGAAGACAGTTTTTTTGGGATGTTTCAAGTTAAGGATTATGAGCTTCAGCAGTTCTGTCTTCAAAGTCTCATTCCTTTCAGGCAGATGGTAGCTAAGGATGAATTTAAGTGTTTTAAGACTGAAATAGGTTTACTATCAGTTCATCAGTGGGAGGGAATACTCAGTATGGATTTAATGTAACTGCAAGTTGTTCTGGTACATTATCACAACCCCTCTCCCTTTCCCTTTGTTTCTACTCTGAGGCTTTATCACCCTATATTGAAAGATGCTCTTCTTGATGTCTCCTCTATATTCTTTTCACTTGGACATTTAAGGTGGTTAGGTCAGAGCGGGTACATTGAGAATATTCCACAGCAGATCACCAATTGAGTTTTAGGCTAAAAATAAGGTGATACTTTTATTGGAATCAGTGGCATAACTAAACTTCAGGGGGGCCCCCTGCAAGTTACATGGAGGGGGCCCCCATGCTCCTAACTCATTTAAGCCTGCTGCCCATGCACAGTGCTGGAGGGGGACACCTGGAGCTCAGGGTACCCCCCTGCACCGCAGGGACTGCAGGGGCTATCGTTACGACACTTACCCATAGGGGATCTGTAGTTGTATATGATAATTTGATGTTGCACACCTCAAATCAACCTAACTTCCCAAGTAACATGGGAATCTAACAGTAGAAGACACAAATTAAAAAGAGGTCCTAAAAGAGCAAAAAACGCAAAATCTAGGATGCTTTTTTTAATGCCAACCTATGACAGTACCTACAACTTTGTCAGAATTTCACAAAAGGGTAATGTTACTAGTTGAATTCCTGTCAAAAAGCACACAATGCACTGCAGTGTATACAGATCATTGTTTTCAGAGTCAATTGATGTGATAAAACGCTAGGAAATACTTAGGTTGTTGAATCAAATGTCAAAGGTGGAAAACTGCATTCATGTTGACATGGAGTGACCTTACAAAAAAGGTATCGAAAGCCGGAGCCATCTTTAAACGAACACTATGTGTTGCCGGCTGAAAGAGTGCTAGAGGACTTAACCAGGCTCAGTGGCATAGCTATAATTGTTGCAGCCCACTGCACAGTACAATGGCTACATTTGACTACTCAACCTGTAAGCAGGAGGATGGTTTTCCTTACTTGCATTAGGGCTATGTGCACCCTTGCTACACACTGACCACCTTTGCAATTTATGCAGCGGCCTAAGCGAAAACTCCTGGCAGTTGCTTATATATTTTTTCAATTGAGTCAAGCCTTGGTATGCAGGACATTCAAAGATCCCAGGCTCAGCAGCTGATAAAAGAACATCATGCTTTAACAAGACCCATTAATCACACCCGTCTTTTAAAATGAAAGGAGGACAAATGAATATGAGGTGTGTAACTATTGATTTTCAAAACATTTAATCAGAGACATGTTTTACAAACAACAACCAGAAAACAACTGGTCCTAAGAGGGTGGTTGTTAGCACTTAATCTTCAAACTAATGAAAACCAGGCACAAGACCCTACCCTCCCTGGCCCTGGCTCCAGACACACTTCGGGGTATACAGTTCTTTATGTGGGGACAGGCACAGCTCTACTCAGGGGCAAGTGCCAACTTCTCCCACCACTCTAGCTCAGGAAGACCCATCAGCCCAGTAATGGGCCATTGGAATATGCAGGGCACACCTCAGCTCCCTTTGTGTGTGACTGTCTAGAGAGAATGCACAAAACCCAACTGTCATCCAACCCAAACGTGTATTCTATGGACAGGCAAAGGCACCGAAAAAGTGATAAACAACAAAGATGACCAGGTTAGTTCATTCAATATTTTGATACCACACCTAGCAAATAATCCTAAGCGGGCAAGATTTTCATTCTGATCATTTTTACTTATTTACATATATTTATTCATTTCATTATGACCACGTGATGCGCTACAGCATTGCAACCAAGGAGCAGCAGACTCGGAAACCGGAGAAAAGAAAAGATTGTTTCTCTGAAAACGAATTGAGAACGTGACACAAGTACAGAAACTGAGGCAGTCTCGTGTTTTTTCGAACATCCTGAACTCGTAGCCTTGAGAAATTCAGAGCGCAGCGCTTCCATCAGCATACTACAGTGCGATTTGCTGAGGAAAAAGGGACTACACATAATAAAGAAAGGACCAAGCCACAGAGCTTCCCCGCTCTACCCTGAATGGTAGACAGCAGTGTTGGGAAGAACAAAAAGAAAAAAGACGCACAGTGAAGGCCACCTCCAGTCCATGTCCTGAGGAGAACCCCCGATCAGATTTAGGGTTCGAAACGCGTTGACTCTGCGCTGGCATGAACTGTAATGGGTGTTGCAGGAATGCAGCTTAGGATAAAATCCTCCCTGCAATTAGACCCTGATGATAAAAATAGTTTCCAGCACAGTTTATAAGCAGTCCTGTAGAAACTAGTGATTGGCCGCTTGTTTGTATATATGCTATTAGGACTCTTGCCCCATGAATGAAATATTTGGAGGCATCCCCCCTTCCCCGTTTGTATATGGTGTCTATATGAATGTTTTTCATTTTCATTGTTTGTAATATGTATATGTATTGATGGTGTAAAATGTGCTGACAACAGTGTCTTGCTTTTGAACATAATGAAATGAAAAAATATATGTAAATAAGTAAAAATTATCAGAATGAAAATCTTGCCCGCTTAGGATTATTGGCTAGGTGTGGTGTCAAAATATTGAATGAACTAATCTGATCCTCTTTGTTGTTTATCAAATTAGAGTGGTCTAGGCCAGGTAGTAACCAGACCCAAGCCTCTTTGGTTTCACTATCTTTCTAAAAGTGACATTTTCAGATCTGAAATTTAAAAAACACTTTCACTAAAAGATGGCCTTTTAACTTGTGAGTCCAGTGACAGAAAACTCAAATTTTCTATCAGCTCCCAGTTGGAAGATACCTGTGTAAAATGCTGCAGGGCAGCTCCAATGCTAACCTAAGTAAGAAATAGGACTTGCTCTAGTGTAAACCAAATTTAGAGGCTTTTCCCTACCAGGACATGTAAAAGTTAAAATGTACATGTCCCACCTTTTAAATGCACAGCACCCGACCCCTGGAGCTACCTAGGGCCTACCTTAGGGGTGCCTAACATATAGTAAAAGGGAAAGTTGAGGCATGGCAAGTAGGTGCACTTTGAAGGTCGACATGGCAGTTAAAAGCTTTGCACGTTTAAAGTGCTTCTCATGTGGGTGGCACAATCAGTGCTACCGGACCACTAGTAGCATTTGATTTCGAGGCCCTGGACAAATGTGGTGCGCTGTACAAGGGACTTACTAGTAAACCAAATATGCCACTCATGCATAAACCAAATGCCATTACATTTTAGATATAGAGCACATGCACTTTAGCACTGGTCAGCAGTGCTAAAGTGCCTAGAGTCCAAACACCAGCAAAAACGAAGTCCAGCACACAATCAAAAACAGGAGGACAGAAGCAAAAAGACAGGGAAACCACATCAAAAGATGCCAGATCTAACAGGCCTTCTATCTTTAAAGCTAGGGGTGTCAGTTACAATCAATTGTGTTTGAGATTTGCTGGATTGCCATTCATCATTATTAGGACTGAAGCAAACTTCAAGCAGCCACAGCCGCTGCAGGTAAGAGTGGTGGGGCTGGCTGGAGGGGGATTTCGGGAGACAACCACAAGGGGAAATTAAATAATTAATTCTCCCTTTCGGTCATTTCTGAAAATCCCCCCCAGCTTGCCCCACCACTGTAAATCCTAAATATTGGATGATTGCTGCTTACCCATATACAATAGGCTTTGCTCACACAAACCAGTAAAATACGTCCATGGACAATCTGTAGGGTTAGAGACCAGGCATTTAGAAGCTGCCCACCCCTAACTAATATTTACATGCATTACTTCATTGATTCCTCACATGCTGAGAAACAGTTTCTTGCATTTGCAAATTTGAAGATCAGAGGGATAACTTAATCAATTAAAAATACTTGTCAAGCTACCTCCAACAAGATGTCAACCAGTCAGGATGTAACACAGAGCCTGATGTAGCCCTTGTGTTTTATCACACTCTTTGTATGCTAGTTGAAAGTGTACCACATCTATTAGTGCCCTTAGAAAGCTCACCTGCATTTGACGTGGTCATTCACTGAGCCCTCCTACCCATAAAGCCCTGTGTGGTACTCTGTGGCAGGATATTTAACTTGTTCTTGGTTTTGGTTTAACAGGATATGGGTGGTGAAGGTTGAAGATTGCCGCTCCTTGTGCCACTGTCTCAAGTATGGTCTCTCCAAGGTTGATCCTATCAACCCTGCTTTTCAGTCTGCTCAAAAAGCCACTGGAGATCTCCATAACACTGAGATCTGTTAATTATACCTCCCCCTCCTCTTCAGAGACCAATCTCTATTGTTTCCTTCTCTTTCTATAGAAAAGGCTCAGAACCACTTGAGAGCTTTGATGCAGCCAGCCCTGACACTTACATTCAAAGCCATTGCAAAATGCACATTATACCACACATGCCTACATTGTGAGAATTTGTTCTTAGGAGACCTAAGGCTATGCTTTTCATGGGCTTAATTGTCTGAATATTGTATACAAAATATTGTCTAGCATAAATGTCTCGTTTTAAATATCTTTTTTAAAAATATCATTTTGAACACCATTTAAGTTTTATTTTTGTAAACAATAGTGAGGACACAATCTTTGTACCAGTTCAATATTCTGATGCAACACCTCTCATGATCATATTGCCCCTTGAATAATGCAAGTTTATCTTTTGGGACTTTCAGACCCTAGTGAACTATGGAGGGCCCAGAAGTATGCCACATGGCTCATATTTTCCACAAGATACTTCAACCCTGCTTGGAGCCTCTCTTTTCAGTCCCTTTAACTTAAAACCATTTGTTGTGCCCACAAGACAGTGCCATGAAGTGCTTAATTTGTGCTGATGGTTTGCACCAGCACTCACTTTAGGGGACCAGGACTTATCTTTCGTCATTACACTTTGACCCAGATTAAGAGAAAGACACCCTAAAAACAGAGAAGAGAGGAGGAATATACAGATAGGAAATCAGTGAGAAAGGACCCAGGGGCAGAGGCAAGATGGCCGTGGACCAGTCGCAGGAGTAGGTCGCTCCTACCTCTCTCTCCCGATGGTAGTGAAGAATGGCAGTCTAGTGGTGGAAAAATGCTGAATGAAGACTGGTTAAAGAACGCCCTATGTAGTGTGCTGGCGATATTGCAAAAGAGAATTCTCAGTAAGGTCTGGGCCGACCTGAAAGGCAGCGTGTCACATCCATTAGCGCTGAAAGTGAGCGGGGGGCATCAGGATGCCGCCGCGAGCAAGAACTAAAGATAACCTGAGGGATGACGAATGCGAGGATGGTGCTAACACTCTACCAAACACCCACACCATGACAAGAATGCAAGCAGCTAAGTTGTGCTGCGTTGCCGCAGAGCCAATTCTGGAGGTCCTGCAAGCCAAAAAATTGAAGGAGAAGGAGAAAGGAAAATATAAGGAGAAGAATGCTGAATCAAAAGCAGAGATGAGGGTGGAAAGAAAAACTGGCTAAAGCGACTCCAAAAACTATTGAAAATAAGTTACAAAAGGCTGTGACTATGAGGCAACCTACCTTGCAAGAAGTCTTTACAGCAGGCACCGGAGTCAGAGTCGGAGATGCATCCAACCTCGTGGTCTATGGCGGCAGTACTGAGAAGAAGCACAGAGTAGCTGCAGGGTCATCCTCCTCTACAGAGGTGCGCGCACAGAAAATGCGGAATATGGATGCGCCGAATGCAGAGCGAGACCGGCAGGTACGGGAGGTGGCGGCACATCCTGTAGGAGAGGGGAACTGTGCCGCAGAAGATGCTGGGGCTGCTTAGGACATAGGAGCTGCGCCATGGCTGCGGTGAGCATAACAGAGCCTTCACATTTGCTTTCATCTGCCCGAGTGGAACAATTAGCAGAAAATGAGACAGAAGGGGAGGCAGGGGATGTCAGCGGCACTAACGGCACTAACAGCACCAAGGCGATTGATGTTGTGAATATAAACCTGAATATAGGCCTGAGGAATTCTCTCGCAGCCAAAGCAACGGCAGAGGAAGGGAGAGCACAGGGGGACTCAGTAACCCAGAATACACAAGTAAACACGGAGGTGGAGCAGCAGGCCCCAGGGTCCCCGAATGAGGACTGTTTTTTCTCAGTGAATGACGAAACAGGTGCCTCTGGTAACTCAGAGGGGGCTATAACGGGGAGCGAGTCCGATAGCAGCGCTGATGTAAGCTCCGATGATGTAGATAAATATTCAGATCTGGAGACTTCAGATTTAGGTTCAGAAGAATCAATACAGCAGGTTTCTAAAACGCAAAAAAAGAAACAACAGCAGCTGCAGCAGAGAAGTCATCATCGTTATAAGCGGCAGGAGCCTGTTAGTCCAACACAAACCGAAGTGACAAAAAAGCTATTATGGGATTACTCAGCTACATCAAGTTTGCATCACTAAGAGGATTTGGCTCAGGGGGGGTCCAGAGCTCAGCAGAGAAACCTGCACAATGATGCCCCCACTATGAAATTACTATACTCTACTCTGAAGCAGATGCGGGTAGAAGCAAGGGTAGAGAGTAAAAGATCTAAATAGGTGAACAAGAAAATCCAGAGCTCCCTCAGCAAGATGAACAAGCTATATTATGAGATGACAGGTAGGGTTACTGAGGTAGAGGAAAGAACCGGGAAACTGGAGGATGAGGTGACTAGATGGCAGGAGTTTAGGGAGGCTCAAGTGAAAACTACGGAAGACATGCACTGGAAGATCGAGGACAATGAAAATAGACAGAGACGCAATAATATTAGGTTTTTGGGAATTCCAGAGGGATCGAAGGAGCAAGATCCTAGGTCCTTCGTAGTCACACTTTTCAAGGGGGCATTTCCAGAGATGGAGATATGGAACTGGAAAGTGGAGGTGCATAGGAGCACATAGGTTCCCGTTACTGCAAACGAAAACATACGGTGCCTTACAGAAAGACAAACCTAGAGCCACTTTGGTGTTCATTGGGAATTTCTTGGCCGGGCAGGAGATCATGGACAGGGCTAAGCCACAGGATTGTTGCACATTCAAGGGAATACCTTTTTCGCACGACTGGACTTTTGCCATGTCACTGTGGAAAGGAGGTGGAGGTTGCGCCAGATGATTGATCCTTTCAAAAATTTAGGATGTGAGGCGTATCTTTTATTCCCGATAAGACTTAAAATAATAGGGGAGGGGCAGACAAGGATGTTCTTCTCGGAGATTAAGGCACAGGCCTTCTTGGATGAATTGAAGGAGAAAAGGAGGTGGGGAGTTCCAGGTTGGGTATTCAAAATGCCTGAGTTTTGGAAGATGTACTGTATATATTGATACTGGATTCCCAAATTTGGGCATAATGATAGGTTTTGAAGGGTAATTTGATTTGATTTGATTTTATAAGGAGGGTTCTAAGGGGTTCTTTCTCACTTGCTTATTTCTTTCTCATTTTTGAAGTATTATTTAAGTAGGAAATGTGCAGTATAAGTCAGCAGTAAGGGTTTGAAAGTAGGGAGGGGGAGGGACGCGACGCTCTGGGGGCTAGGAAGCAGCCGCACATAGGTCAGGACTGACCTATTTGTCTGTAAGTGGGGGGGAGGGGTGGGGTCAGGGGCACACAGGACAAGGGGTAGGTGCAGGGGTAATCAGGACCAGGGATGAGGGCATGGAGATGATAGTTTCAAGGAATCATAAAAGAGTTGTCAAAATTGTAATAAGAAGGAAATATATGGATTGTGAGATTATGTCTAGTCTAAATGTGCACCAACACTAACCTCAACGCCAATATCAAGATATTGACACTAAATGTGTGTTGTCTTAATGATAAGGTTAAAAGGCAGAAAGTTGCACTGATGCTTAAGGAGTCACGGGCAGATTACATATGTTTGCAGGAGACCCACATAGAGGGAAATAAGCCGTTTTTGCTGGAGCAGATAGGGTTCAGAGTGTTAGCCTATTCTAAGCAGGGTGCAAAAAATAGGAGTGTTGTCATTTTAACTAAAAGGTCTGATACCCAGACAAGGAAAAAACTAGAGGACCAATGGGGTAGGTGGGTACTGATAGAATGCAGGATTGGGGAGGAATGGGTCACAATAGGTTCAACATATGGATCAACTGAGGACGACCCAGAGGTGTTTGACTTCCTGGACATAGAGCTGGCAACATGGGCACAAAAAATAATTTTAGCTGGGGATTTCAATATAAATGGAGCTGATGGGCTAGGCCTGGATATAAACGGACAATATTCTGATAGGAAAAAGAGGGTTTGTCAGGCAATTCAGAGGATGGCGTGCAATAACTCACTAATTGATGTATGGGGGAAGTAAAACCATCGGAACCAGGCTACACCTATTATTCAGCGCAGCATAAAATTTGTGTTAGATTAGATTTTTATTTTACTTCCGGTTTACCTTTATCTAATTTGCATATAGAGAGACTCCCACGTATAGTATCGGACCACAAACCACTTATCTTGACAGTTAAAGGAGAAGGTTTTAGGAGACAGGAAAGGGCCTGGACATTTGAGAAGTCATATGCATGTATGGATAAAGAATTTTTGGGACATTACCAGGGGCAGCACTACGGTAGGAAATGCATGGGACGCCTTTAAGGCAGGGGCCCGAGGCGAGACTCTGAGTTTTTGCCGGGCCAAGCAGAAAAAAGAAAGGGAACTTTCAGAGCAGCTAAGGAAAGCAGTGTCAGACGCAGAGCAGAAGCTGGTGCAGGCTATCAGAGAAAGGAAAGATATGGATCAACAAGTTTTACGGGTCACTCTGGCGAAAGCAGCTGCAGAAGAAAGAATAGCCATAAAAGCAGCAAAAATCTTCGATACGAAAAGAGAGAACTGCTATGAATATAATGAAAGGGTTGGCCGCACTCTTGCAATAAGAACCAGACAAAGAGTAGCAAGGGGGGAAATCAAGGAAATAAGGGATAATGGAGGCAATATGGTTTCGGGTGAGAATGAGATTAGGGAGGTCTTTACGCACTTTTACCATAAACTGTATAAGGAGGAGAAGGACACACCAGTAGAGGGCATAGATAGATATCTTCAGGACGTACCAAGCAGAGTAATCACCGAGGAAGATAGGGAAATGCTGGGGGCCCCGCTGAGTGAAGAGGAAATTCTGGAGGCTTTGTTGAGCTTACCTTCTGGGAAAGCCTCCGGGCCGGATATGATTCCAGGGGAATTTTATAAAGTGTTTTTTAAGACACTGAAGATAGATCTAATAAACACAATACTTGAGGCTCAGAAAGGATTATCAATCCCGGCAAGCTGGGCGGGGGCAGATATAACAATAATTCTTAAGAAGGGAAAATCACCTGTTGAGCCAGGGTCATATCGCCCAATAACATTATTAAACTCGGATATCAAGATTTTTTCTAAATCCCTAGCTATAAGATTGTCAAGAGTAATAGTAGGATTGGTGAGCAAGAAACAACACAGGTTTATTCCAAACAGGGGCACCACACAACATACAAGGAAAGTAATCACCTTATTTGACGCACAGGGGCTAGCACAGGGGGGGGGCAAGGGGACCCATGGCAGTTCTCCTGCTAGACGCCGAGAAGGCTTTTGACCGCGTGGCCTGGGAGTTCCTCTAGGCTGTACTGAGGAAAGCAGGATGCGGGGAAAGTTTTGTGAAAGCAATACAGTCACTGTACAGGGCTCCAACTGCATGCATAAGGGTGAACGTGGGTCGCTCAAGCCCGATTGGAATTTCACGAGATACAAGGCAGGGCTGCCCGTGTTCACCCTTATTGTTTGCGCTGTACATAGATCCGCTGATTTCTAAACTGGAACAAAATGTTCTGATACAGCCATTGATAACAAAGACTGGCCTCTGCAAAGTCCTTGCGTATGCGGATGACGTGGCAGTTATTACACCCACACGCACCGAGGCAATCAGGGAGATAGAAATTGAAGCAGATCAGTTTGGACGGGTGGCTGGCTATGCTCTGAATAAGGCCAAAACACAAATCATTCATAATGCACATACAGTATGTACAGACTCACGGGTGGTAGCAGAAGGCGTTTACTTGGGAGTGACGATCACGGCAAAACTAGATAAGCTAGTCGATATAAATATTAGTCCAATAATAAGCAAGGCAAAGCGAGACCTAGACAGAGTGCATAATATCCACATGTCTGTAGTGGGACGCGTGAACTTTGTGAAAACGAATCTCCTGCCTAAATTGTAATACTTATTTAGATCGATTCCGTTATTTTTTAATGTTGATTTGTTTATTACAATAGAACAAGTATTTAATCGTTTCATCTAGTCCCAAAGCAAAACAAGAAGAGCACTGAGATTTATGTCATTACCACGGGAGCGGGGGGTTGGGCTATGCCGGAATTGAAATTGTATTACTGGGCATCAGCGTTACGGCAGATGACAGGTCTTTTGGGTGGTGCTGAAATGGAAGAAGAAACTCATACTGGGTCCACAGAAATATATGGTTTGGTGTTAGGAGTAGAAACAGAGAACATGTTTTTGAAATATACAGAGCCGAGCTTCTTAAAAAAACAAAATCTAAAACAGTGGAGGCGGCATATAAGATTTGGAGGGCCTTTAAGAAGAGCTTCGGCTTGGGCAGATTTAATGCACATACTAGACTGGCTAAACATCCCACAATACCGCAGGACATCTTTGCAGATGTAATTTTTGGGGAGTAGGAACGATTGGGGGTAAAGAAGGTGAGGATCTCATAGGGCCAGAGGGTAGGCAGCAATTCGCAGTCCTTCGAGAGGTATATGGAATGAACTAAAGAAGTTTTTTCAAGTACTTACAGATAAGAAGCTTCCTCGTAGGCAAGGCAGGAGGGGCGCGAGGATTTGAAACCAATACAATACTACAGATTATTGTGGAGGGGCAGGGTTGCACAATTAGGAGGCTGTACGCGGAGCTAATTAAGAATAGAGGTGATGAACTAGAAAAGGTGGAAATAAAATGGATGAACAAATTAGGGATAGCGTGGGGGATGTTTGGGAAATCATTACAGCTGGGTCAAGAAATCCTTCGCTCATCAGCTCTGCAAGCGCAGCATTTTAAAACTTTGTACACACTGTACTATACACCTGCCAAAATCGCACAATGGGGGGATCGCAAGGGATTACCTGCCCCAGATGGGACAGCATGGAGGGGGATATACCTCATATGTTTGCTACCTGTCTTAGTTTGCTGCCCCTCATATAAGCCATGGAGACATTTTTCGATGTGGCATTAAAAGTGAAAGTAAAGATAAAACCAGAGTTGATTCTGTTAGGGGTCGCAAATGAGACTCCCCAATGTAACCAAGAGTACTTTCTCTTTGTAGCAATGGCAGTATTGCGGTTGTGTATAGCTACGGCTTGGAAGGACAGAACACCCCCTACGATGCAGCAGTGGGTAGCAAGGCTGTTATATAGTTGTAACATAGAAATTGCGATATATGCACGGAAGGGGAAAAAGGGTAGAACAAGGGGGCGGCAAATTTAGTTTCCGATTAATGAATGGAGAAAAGGGGTGGGTTAACCCCATTCATATGTATATGATTATCTGTAGCTTTTTTTCTTCTCTTCTCGTCCATACAAATATTCTTTTTCTATCTTGTCTAGTCCTTTTCCTTCCATTTTCTTCAGCGCTCTTATGACAAAATGTATCAGCAATATACTGTAAATGGATTATATTGTTAGCTCCTGATTTAAGATTTTGTGGAAATGGTCCTGTGGGGGAGGGGGGGAGAACTGTTTTAAAAAAATCTCAATAAAAATATATATATATATATAAAAAAAAGGAAATCAGTGAGAAAGGTAAAAAGTAAGGATGAAGAAGAAAGTGTAAGACTGAGAGAAAGAGACAGGTAGTGCTTGGTGGTGGAAGAAAGAGACCTGAAGTGGATTCAAAACTAAATAGCCTGGCATTTGGCATCCCCAGCAATCAGAGTGTATGGTGGACCTTTGAGACCCTAAACATCTTTATTACACATTAAGCACTTCCTTTCCAGACACTTCCGTCCTGAGCAGCCGCCCAGACATCACAAAAAAGCGGCCGATATGGCTAATGCACATCAACCAGCATAGCATCATTTTTGTAGATGGCTTATGAGGCAATCTCTGTCCCTTTATGGACTTCTGCCAACCCTTTGTGATTTAGCCAGTGTGACCCCTTATGCTCTAAAGGTAAGTACTCATTAGCTGGTTTCATGCCCAGTTCATCTTTCATTGATATAATTCAATCAACTAGATTTATGAACCTAAATTGCTATGGAAAAAGGGTTGTTAGTGCTATACAAATGTGAACAACATAATATAGTATAACACACTGAGCCTTCGTGGGCGTCTGGGCCTTCAGGGTACTTAGCATCCGTGGCAGGTGTTTTTATTCTATTAGGATGAATTGTATGCTTGCTGACGTCTGTTTCCAATATGTGTGTGCCTGGAACTATCGGGGATTGCAAGCATCATTGAACTTCTGGCAGAGATTGAATAGAGAAGGCCCTCTAAAATATCAAACCTCTATAAAAGAGAAATAGAGGAAAGTGAACTTAACTGGGCATCTCAAGCTAGAAAGGAAGTTAGATAAGTTATGCGCTATACTTTCCTTAGAAGCAGATCAATGGAAATCAAAGCAGCAGATTCCCGAGCTGAGAGTCGACACGGAGCTCCTCAGCAACTGTTTCATCCCGCAGTTCTCATGCATTGAGCCTCCATTGTGGTAATCGACGACCACCTCCACCACCTACTTTCATGAGCAGGGGAGAATGGTCTGATATGCTCCTAGCCAAATAATCTATATCTTCCACTCGTTGTATCTCCCCCGCTTGAGCGAGAAGATAGTCTAAGCGTGAGAACACCTTGTGGGCACCTGAAAAATAAGAATACGTCCGCCAATGCCGATGGTGGCGTCGCCACTGGTCAGATAGTCCTAGCGACTCTAAAAACCGGGCCAAAGACGTGACATCGGGGGCGTCCCCTCGAGATAAGGAGTGGTCCATCGAGGGGTCAGTACATCATTGAAGTCTCCCCCAAGGATATGTATGGCGGGGCCAGAGTCCAAGAGGAGTGCAGTCACATTATCTATTGTGGATTGCTGGAGCCGAGGGGGTGCATATACACTAACTAGGAGGAATGTCTTGCGTTTCCAAACACCCCTAACTGCCACCTATGTCCCTTCAGAGTCCACCCACGTTTGTGTGACATGAAAGGGAGGGGACTTCCTAAATCCTGTTTGTGCTAAAGTGGTGTAGCACCCCGTCCCAAAAAAAAGCAAGTCGATCCCAACGGTGCGTCTCTTTTAGGAATACTATATCAGGTCTGTATCCCTTAAGATATCTGGGTACCAACCCCCTCTTCACCTTATTAAACAAACCATTGACATTCCACATCATTAATGCATATTCACCGTCTGTCAAATACTGCAGCCGTAAAATCTGTCTCAGTGCCTGCTCTCAGCAGGAATGTATCCCACCCTCCACCCCACCCACCATCTGCATCAGTGTGATCACAATCTTGAATCAAACAAACTCAGTTCCCATCAATTTCCAAACATTACTAAAAACAACACAACAGCCCCCCCTCTCCACACTCTTTCGATGTTCTCCCCACCATCCCACTCGTCAATATGGCAAATTTGGAGTACATCATCTGCTAAGAGGTCATTTACCTTCCTTCCCTCTAACCCAATTACCTACACAAAACCAATACAATCACAACACACCAACTGCCTTCCCAGTTCAATTCTAAACTAGTGGATATCCACTGGAGCTCAGGGAAGTCTTACTGTCCGGCAGCGGCCAGCGGGCCCACCTCTCAAGTATCTTTGCCCTCCACTGGAGGCTGGCCGGTCTGCTTGTCGGAAACTTAGAGGTCTTGATCCGTTGCCTCTAAGTGCAGGATACTGTTAAGTAGGGGGTCGGCACTGGGCATCTCGTCAGAGTTTTCTTGTTCAGACAAGTCGGTTTGACCAGTATCATCCTGTCTGTTCAGGGGGTCAGCTGATCTCAAGCGAATCAACACCATTACCAGAGTCCGATAGGAATGTGTCTGTACCTCCAGACCTCATTGCTCTACTCGGTGTACCACCCACTGAGTTCTTGGGCCGCAAGCCTCGCCTTCGGTGTTTGTCTTTAGGTCTGTCTTGGGACCGGGTCCCTCATTTTAGGGGAGAGTTAGTTGAACCTTTCTGTGTTGGCCGCCGTAGTCGCGTTTGTTCCTCCACCCAGGACCATGCCTCTTCCGAAGTGTGGGAGAGCAACTTAGAGTTCTGGAAAATAATCTTCAGTTTGGCCGGAAACAACAGCATATATTGGATCTCCATAGAACGCAATTTAATCTTGACTTGATCAAAGGTCTGCCTCTGTTTTTGTACGTCGCAAGAATAGTAACAAGAAGAGGGTACAAAGTTACCCGGGAAGAGTGACGGAACAGAGGAGTGTGTGTGCTAGTAAGAGGGGGGAATCCCCTAGTTGGAACTAAAACCCTCACACACCCAGCAAGCTAGGTGTCATGCTTCATCATATGGGTTCTGCTCCTCGTCAGACTGGCGCTGCAATGTCTGACGGGCTCCCGAAACCGGGGCTCTTTATCGGAGATCTTTTGTTCCGGCCATATGGTGCATGCGTGTGAGAGGGCAGGGGGAGTGTGGTCGTGATAGGAAAGTGAAGTTAAAAAGGTGAGCCAGTCCACAACCTACTTTATTCTCGTGGTTGGCTCCCTTGGTTAAAAGGGGTGTAAGGGGAGGTAAGCTGCCCTGGAACTGTCAGAGCAGAGTTAGCTACTACCCTTAAGTATGGCCAACATGTTTCTTGCCTGATGGCAATTCTTCAGGACCTCAGTTAAACAGTACCACACAGTGAAAGGTGGAACTTTGTACCCTCTTCTTGTTACTAGTTTCTGGACCAGTACACTGGACCTTGTAAAATATGGTCCTATTCCTGTCCCTACTTTGTTGAAATAATTTTACGCGAGTGCATTTTCGTGGGACTTTGAGGTAACCTACAGTAATCAACCATTACTGAGAGGGCCAGAAGGTGCCCACTGACACATTCACGGTACAGTTCGATGTCCATTTCTACTCTGAGATTTCAACTCATCCATCTCACCACTAGCCAACACATAGATCGGTACATCGGTACACACATTCCCTCACCATGGAGGATGTACCAGGTCTAAGTTTCGATGAAGAAACAATAGAAGAGGCACTAAGATCGGCTCCCTCACTCTTTGGAATAAGCGGGGCTTCTGCCTCAAGTGCTGCTAACGAGGACTGGGCCACGGTTACCTCCCTTAAAAAAGAATGGCTCAGGATAACTGTACACGGGGCAATGACGACAGAATATCTAAGGGCCAAGATCGCCCCTCAGGGATTAATAGTAAACATCATGCCAAGGTTGTTCCTTGAAGACGGTCAATTCAAAGTTGACTGGTGTCACATCTCTTGGAAGTGTACTAAAGACCTTCTGTTTCTGATTGTCAAAACGGCCAAAAGATTAGCTGACGCTCTTCTAGTTAAGATCGCAGCAATCGAAACATCACTTCAAAGCACAATGAAGAAGACTCCATTTACAGCCAAACTGGCGGAGATTAACCAAGAAATCACTGACAATCAAGAATTTCTCATACAACAAAAAATTGCAAAACTGCAAAAGGATATAGCCAAATTCGACAAAGAGAAGGTATATCCTTACCTTAAGGAGGGATACACCAATAACAAGAACAGCTACTCCGCTGATGAGAGCTCGGGTAACGACAGTCGGAGGGGTTCCTCGGGGAGTGATTCCAGTGATAGCTACCCACCCAACAACAGAGGCAATCAACGCCGCCCCAGATGGAACCAAATACCGAACAATGGTCAAATGTATCAAGGTCCCCCACAGATGCCACCGCCTTGGCAATACCCCTTCTATCCTCAGGGCCCTCCACAATCCTATCCAGTTAACCCACCTTTTTTAGGCAGAGGCTGGGGCAGAGGAAGAGGGCGCAAGCGAGGAGGGCAAAAAACTGTCCAATGGCAAGACCAACCGACTGCACAGACAGCGGTGGAGACCAGGAGCACAACCAGAGGCAGGAGAGTCTGATTGTGAATCTATCCAGTAGAACATTGAGCAGGTTGGAGATAGAAATCCTTGAAAAGGGATTAGGCTTTGTCTCCACTCCAACACCAGATGGCTTCACTGAAATGTGCGAAGTAAAACAACTATTCAGGAAGGTTCGTCTACGCTCCTTCTTCGCAGACAAACCTGATCTAGACAAAACTGATACAGGGCTACGTAAACCTTCCACCTTTACCCCTTCCGACTCGATGGTACCCCCCGAGATACTAGCCTTTGAGAGGGAAGTGCTCAGGAGCCTCGAGAACAAACCAACCATCAACTCTTCTCAAAACCTTAGCAGAGCTGAGAAACTAGCTGTCCAAACACTGGGTAATGATACCAGCATAGTGATCAAACAGGCAGACAAAGGTGGGGCTACTGTTATCCAGAACAGTATCGACTATGACATTGAATGCAAACGTCAACTCTCTAATACCACCCACTACAGACCACTCATGACAGACCCCACAAAACGACTGAGTAGTACAATTGCCAGTCTTGTTTTGGAGGGTGAGACAAATGAGTGGATCTCAAAGAATGAAGCAGCATTCCTAGTCACCACAGACCCGGTCATCCCGTACTTTTACACCCTCCCGAAAATTCACAAAGGGATATCACCAGTCCCTGGGAGGCCCATTGTCTCTGGCATTGGCTCAGTGCTCGAGCCACTGTCAAAATTTTGTGACTATTTCCTCCAACCAGTGGTAAGAAAAATTCCAACTTTCCTACAAGACACCAGAGATGTCCTCCGCCTTATCGAATCCATTGAGGGGAGGGAAAACGTTGACCTCCTCCTCACCATGGATGTCGAGGGTTTATATACCAACATCCCTCAGCAAGCCACATTGGAAGCAGTAGAATCCACCTTGCTCTTGGAGGAGTGGTCATCTACGACCCCAGTTTCATTCATCATGGCATGTGCTTCCCTGGCATTGACTGAAAATTTCTTTCAATATGGATCCCAACTATACCACCAGATCCAGGGGACTTCCATGGGTTCGACTTTTGCCCCAAGCCTGGCATGTATTTGCATGGCAACTTTTGAGGAAAGCAAGATCAGGTCTGCAACCAACCCCTACCTTGACAATATTACCCTGTGGCGCAGGTATATTGACGACATCCTCATTCTCTGGAAAGGGGACCGCGCAACTTGTGAGGCTTTTTGTACTTGGATAAATCTTCAAAACCCTTTTCTCAAGTTCACGGGTACTTTCTCTGAAACCACCATCCCTTTCTTGGACCTCTGTATTAATCTCAATCCAACTGGTCTCAGTACAACTCTCTATCGCAAAAGTACAGATAGAAATAGCCTCCTAATGTTCAAAAGCCACCATCCCAAAGCCCTGAGGGACAATCTCCCCTTTGGGCAATTCCTTAGGGTCAGAAGGAACTGTACAGAAAAAACAGATTTCCAAAGGGAAGCAACACTGCTCCAACACAAATTGCAGGATAGAGGTTATCCCACTAGACTACTAAACCAGTCACGAAAAAGAGCACTCAACAACCCAAGGGAGAACCTTTTGGCACAACAAACTAAGCCAGAAGATGATCAGATAACCTGTGTCACCTGCTTCACTCCAAACTCGTCCTTTGTGAAGAAAACTATAAATAAACACTGACCTATAGTGAACTCTGGGGGATTAGAAATACCCAAACCCAGATTCGCTTTTAAAAGAACTGCTAACCTCATACACGTCCTAAGAAAAACCCCACTGATAATCATAGAACATTGTGGAACCTCCCTCCAGTGGTGGGACACTTCCCCTGTGGTAGCTGTGCTGTATGTCCACAGACAGTTCAATGTAAAGAAGTGCGAATCTCAGAAACATTTTTCTGGCAACTTCGTAAGCACACGAACTGCAACAGCACAAGATGCATCTATATGATCACATGCCCCTGTGGGAAAAACTACATAGGGATGACCATGAGGCACATCAAAGTGAGAATAATGAAGCACAAAAGTAACATCAGGTGCTCCAAAACACATACCAAACTGTACGAGCACTATTTCCTGAACAATCACTCTGCAGACAGTCTCACATGGCTGGTCTTGGAATCCCACCCTGCTATTACCAAACAAACACTCTTCAGGATTGAGCAAAGATGGGTCCACCGTCTCCGACTGGACTCCCTGGGGTTAAACGACTCAGTCCAATGGTCCTCCTTGAGTATGTAATCCGACTGACCTTGACAACAAGCTGTCTGTTTCCTCCCTTGAACAGCACTCTGTTTGAATAATACCCGTTGTACCTTTTCCAGCCATTGCATATGTTATGCACATCCACCCTGAGACTACATATCACTTGGGCATTAATTTTAACCTCTGCGGGTGATGTATTTTTCTTCCCCCCCTATAAATACCCTCTTGTTGTAGTAGTCCCCGATGTACCAAGTCTGTACACATACCGAGTACTATAAACATCTGGGCATAGAACCTCATGGGGATGACTCTACTCCCTCTTGGGGAAGCTGTTTTTCACTGATCCCCGACTTGGGAACCACTTTAACCCACCAATCGCTCCCTTCCAATATGGCCGCCACGATAGCCAGACTATCTAATGTTAAGTGTGCTCAACCCATGCGCATGCGTGATTGCGACCAAGGGGGCGGTACCCCGGCAGCGAGATGCGACTACGTACATAGATGCTGGATACTTAACCAACGGCTTCAATACACTGGCCGTTACCAGCTGCTCCGTGTCTTGTCGTAGACGCCGCTCGTGGGGTAGGTGCACCGGCCAGGACCGGATGCCGCCATAGGTAAGGCACACCCTCTATCCTGCACTACATCCCTCAGCCGCATATTCGGTGAGTCTTGACTGCTTAATCTCTCTGATTCGCGGGAGATCGGGTCTCTTATTTAACCCGTCGTGACCAAGCCGCGGTATTGTCTGTAGGTCTTTGTGATGGCCAGGTGGGTTTGTGCGTTGTGCGGGGCTGCCTCGCGGCTCTTCCTTGCGCTTCCTTGACGCTGTTGTCATGGGGTGCGACTTGGGTGCTACGGGCGCTTGGTTCAGCGCGCACTTAACCCTATCGCCACTCTATCAGACCTGCCCATACTAAGCCGGGGAGCGTAGGTTGGATCGGGGTACCCCGCCACCCAAATTGAGAGGCAGACTGCCAACCTCCCTTTGCCTGCCCTTGATGGTGGGGAGCAACTTGCCCCTGTGCTACGAAGGGCCCATTTACCTGCACCAATAACTACCTGACAATTCTATAATGATTCCCTCCTACCAGGTACCTTACCTTTTCAGCCGGTCCCACGGGAGCAGACTGTGAGGTACCTCAGGGAATCGTCTGGGGTAAGCCTTCTCCCTACAACAATCCTTTCCTTCATCGCAGCACTTTTTGTATCTTTATCGTTATCACTGCTGCATGCTGTGCCATATACAAGTTGGTCATGTAAAATCAACAACAACTTGTTTTTGATATATGCACGTTTTTAATCCCTCACTACAGTGTTTTTGTGTGTGTGCTTGCACTACAGTTGGGTTAATTCTCCACTTTTGAAGACTTCACTGACGCTGATAAACATGTGAATTGTTTTCATCTTTACCCTTACAGGTTATAATACTGCAGCAGGACCAATTGGCCTGCAATCCGGTATTATCGACAACATAAGGTTGTATACCTCACTATAAATTTGATCCTTCACCTTTCACTGTGTGGTACTGTTTAACTGAGGTCCTGAAGAATTGCCATCAGGCAAGAAACATGTTGACCATACTTAAGGGTAGTAGCTAACTCTGCTCTGACAGTTCCAGGACAGCTTACCTCCCCTTACACCCCTTTTAACCAAGGGAGCCAACCACGAGAATAAAGTAGGTTGTGGACTGGCTCACCTTTTTTAACTTCACTTTCCTATCACAACCACACTCCCCCTGCCCTCTCACACGCATGCACCATATGGCCGGAACAAAAGATCTCCGATAAAGAGCCCCGGTTTCGGAGCCCGTCAGACATTGCAGCACCAGTCTGAAGAGGAGCAGAACCCATATGATGAAGCATGACACCTAGCTTGCTGGGTGTGTGAGGGTTTTAGTTCCAACTAGGGGATTCCCCCCTCTTACTAGCACACACACTCCTCTGTTCCGTCACTCTTCCCGGGGAACTTTGTACTCTCTTCTTGTTACTAGTTTCTGGACCAGTACACTGGACCCCGTAAAATATTGTCCTATTCCTGTCCCTCCTTTGTTAAAATAACGTCGCAAAAATAGTCAGGAAACACCATTACCTTAGTGTTCTTGTAGCGGATCTCCCCCCTTTTCTGAATTTCTCTCAATATTAAGTCTCTGTAGTGAAGGTTCAGAAAGCATGCTATCAGGGGTTGTGGATGGGCCCCTGGGTGAGGAGCAAAGCTGGGCGTCCTATGCGCCCATTCTATAACAAAACAGGTCCAGAACAGCGCTTGTGGTTGCACATCTTTCAGGAATGTCAGAAGAAACTGTACTGGGTAACTCCCCTCCACTTGTTCAGGGAAGCCAACAAAACAGAGATTATTACTCCTGGCCCTGTTTTCCGCATCATCCACTCTCCAGGCCTCCTCCGCTACAGATGACAAGAGACCCACAACATCCTTTTGTGTGACTTGGAAGTATCTTCTAACTCTGAGATGTCGTGTTCGGCTTCCGTCACCGGGTCCGAGACCTTGCGGAGATTTTGACGCAGCAATGTCATTTCAGAGGGGACCTCTGCTATCCTCCCTTCCAAACTTTCCATGGACTCATGGATAGCCTGCAGGATGGATGCCGTATCTGTGGGAGGGGATACCAAATGGGATGATGGACGGAGCGTATGAGCAAATCAAACACTCGCCCATAGTCAACTGATCTGGGTTTATTTATCAACATTCTTTAGCTCACTCCACCACCCAAGATCAGACATGGCCGGAAACAAGCATCCTGGGAACGGTTTTGGGTTCGTAACCCTCATCAGCCAGGTTCTCATGGATCCAGTGACAAAGTGAGCAATGGACCCACGTCTGGGCATACCCTGCCAACTTAAGGCAAACAAAGAGATACTAAAGAGGACGATGGACGGAGCATTTCAGCAAATCAAACACACACCCCTAGTCAACTGATCTGGGTTTAATCCATCACCATTCTTTAGCTCACTTCACCCCCCCAGATCAGACATGGACATTTGCAAATCAGTATGACCATGTGCCTCATGGGAACAGTCCAGCCCGAACTACCAAGCCAGGAATTCCCTGGACCGGAAAAAAACATCCTGGGACCGGTTTCGGGTTCATAACCCTCATCATCCAGGCTATTTTAAATCCAGTGGCAAACTGAGCAAGAGACCCACGTCTGGGCACACCCTGCCAACTTAGGGCGAACAAAGCGATACCAAAGGAGATGATGGATGGAGCTTTTGAGCAAATCAAACACTCACCCCCAATCAACTGATCTGGGTTCAATCCACCACCCCATTTCAGACATGGCCATATGCAAATCAGTCTGATCCTGTGTCTCATGGGAACAGTCCAGCCCGAACTGCCAAGCCATTATATCCCTGGACCGGAAACAAGCATCATGGGACCGGTATTGGGTTCAAAACCCTCATCAGCCAGGTTATCTTGAATCTAGTGGCAATGTGAGCAAGAGACCCACGTCTGGGCCTACCCTGCCAACTTAGGGCGAACAAAGCAATACCAAAGGAGATGATGTACGGAGCGTTTGAGCAAATCAAACACTCACCCTCAGTCAACTGATCTGGGTTTAATCCACCACCCAGGTTCAGACATGGCCATATGGAAATCAGTCTGTCCCTGTGCCTCATGGGAACAGTCCAGCCCGAACTGCCAAGCCATATCATCCCTGGACCGGAAACAAGCATCCTGGGACTGGTTTCAGGTTCATAACCCTCATCAGCCAGGCTATCTTGAATCCAGTGACAAAGTGAGCAAGGACCCACGTCTGGGCATACCCTGCCAACTTAGGACGAACAAATCGATACCAAGGAGGATGATGGTCGGAGCGTTTGAGCAAATCAAACACCCACCCCCAGTCAACTGATCTGGATTTAATTCATCACCATTCTTTAGCTCACTCCACCACCCCAGTTCAGACTTGGCTATATGCAAATCAGTCTGACCCAGTGCCTCATGGGAACATTCCAGCCCGACCTGCCAAGCCTTGTCTTCCCTGGACCGGAAACAAGCCTCCTGGGACCAGTTTGGGTTTCATAACCCTCATCAGCCAGTATATCCTGAATCCAGTGGCAAAGTGAGCACAGGACCCATGTCTTGGCATACCCTACCAACTTAGGGTGAACAAAGGGATACCAAAGGGGACGAAGGACAGAGCGTTTGAGCAAATCAAACACTCACCCCCAGCCAACTGATCTGGATTTAATCTATCACCACTCTTTAGCTCACTCCACCACCCCAGTTCAGACATGGCCATATGCAAATCAGTCTGACCCTGTGCCTCATAGGAACAGTCCAGCCGGAACTGCCAAGCCATGTCTTCCCTGGACAGGAAACAAGCCTCCTAGGACCGGTTTCGGGTCCATAACCCTCATCAGCCAGGCTATCTTGAATCCATTGGCCAAGTGAGCAAGGGACCCGCGGCCGGGCATACCCTGCCAACTTAGGGGAACAAAGCGATACCAAAGGGAATGATGGATGGAGCGTTTGAGCAAATCAAACACTCACCCCCAGTCAATTATTCTGGGTTCAATCCATCACCATTCTTTAGCTTATTCCACCACCCCAGTTCAGACATGGCCATATGCAAATCAGTCTGATCCTGTGCCTCATGGGAACAAAACAGCCCGAACTGCCAAGCTATGTCTTCCCTGGACCGGAAAAAAGCCTCCTGGGACCGGTTTCGGGTTCATAACCCTCATCAGCCAGGTTATCTTGAATCCATTGGCCAAGTGAGCAAGGGACCCGCGTCTGGGTATACCCTGTCAACTTAGGGCGAATAAAGCAATACCAAAGGGAATGATGGATGGAGCGTTTGAGCAAATCAAACACTCACCCCCAGTCAATTATTCTGGGTTGAATCCATCGCCATTCTTTAGCTTATTCCGCCACCCCAGTTCAGACATGGCCATATGCAAATCAGTCTGACCCTGTGCCTCATGGGAACAGTCCAGCCCGAACTGCCAAGCCATATCATCCCTGGACCGGAAACAAGCATCCTGGGACTCGTTTCAGGTTCATAACCCTCATCAGCCAGGCTATCTTGAATCCAGGGGCAAAGTGAGCAAGGGACCCACGTCTGGGCATACCCTGCCAACTTAGGACGAACAAATCGATACCAAAGAGGATGATGTCGGAGCGTTTGAGCAAATCAAACGCCCACCCCCCAGTCAACTGATCTGGGTTTAATTCATCACCATTCTTTAGCTCACTACACCAACCCATTTCAGACTTGGCTATATGCAAATCAGTCTGACCCAGTGCCTCATGGGAGCAGTCCAGCCCGACCTGCCAAGCCATGTCTTCCCTGGACCGGAAACAAGCCTCCTGGGACCAGTTTGGGTTTCTTAACCCTCATCAGCCAGTCTATCCTGAATCCAGTGGCAAAGTGAGCACAGGACCCATGTCTGGGCATACCCTACCAACTTAGGGTGAACAAAGGGATACCAAAGGGGATGGAGGATAGAGCGTTTGAGCAAATCAAACACTCACCCCCAGTCAACTGATCTGGGTTTAATCTATCACCAAACTTTAGCTCACTCCACCACCCCAGTTCAGACATGGCCATATGCAAATCAGTCTGACCCTGTGCCTCATAGGAACAGTCCAGCCGGAACTGCCAAGCCATGTCTTCCCTGGACCGGAAACAAGCCTCCTGGGACCGGTTTCGGGTCCATAACCCTCATCAGCCAGGCTATCTTGAATCCATTGGCCAAGTGAGCAAGCGACCCGCGTCTGGGCATACCCTGCCAACTTAGGGCGAACAAAGCGATACCAAAGGGAATGATGGATGGAGCGTTTGAGCAAATCAAACACTCACCGACAGTCAATTATTCTGGGTTGAATCCATCACCATTCTTTAGCTTATTCCACCACCCCAGTTCAGACCTGGCCATATGCAAATAAGTCTGATCCTGTGCCTCATGGGAACAGAACAGCCCAAACTGCCAAGCCATGTCTTCCCTGGACCAGAAACAAGCATCCTGGGACCGGTTTCGGGTTCATAACCCTCATCAGCCAGGCTATCTTGAATCCAGTGGCAAAGTGAGCAAGGGACCCACGTCTGGGCATACCCTGCCAACTTAGGGCGAACAAAGCTATACCAAAGGGGATGATGGTCGGAGCGTTTTAGCAAATCAAACACTCACCCCCAGTCCACTGATCTGGGTCCCTTGCTCACTTTGCCACTGGATTCAAGCTAGCCTGGCTGATGACGGCTGATAAGCCAAAATTGGTCCCAGGATGCTTGTTTCCGGTCCAGGGAAGACATGGCTTGGCACTTCGGGCTGGACTGTTCCCATGAGGCACAGGGTCAGAGTGATTTGAATATGGCCATGTCAGAACTGGGATGGGTGAGTGAGCTAAAGAATGATGAAGGATTAAACCCAGATCAGTTGACTGGTGGTGAGTGTTTGATTTGCTCAAACGCTCCGTTCGTCATCCCCTTTGGTATCGCGTATTTGTGGGAGGGGCAGGTCCGCCCTCCGCACCCTGCGCAACTGGTAGTGCCTTGGCAAAGCAATACTATTTACCCTGTTGGGATTGCCGAGGTTCTTTATCTTTGTCTTTGTCCTTCACAATGGTGGGAAGGCACGGAGGAGGTGGCAATCCAGCCAACCTTAGCATGGGACCGCTACGCTCATCGCTAAGTTGCAGGTGTTGCACTGACCGGGTCTTAGGGCAGTCAGTGGAGGGCGAAACCCCGGATAAGTTGTTGCAGAGAATCTCCGGGCAATGAAAGGGTCTGCAGGTACCTCGCCAGACTAACCAATACAGTGATGGGTCCGCTCATGTAGTGCTATCACGCAGGGCGCGGACACCTTCATCAGCTCAGGAAAGCAGGCACGAGGGTGCAGGAGCCGTCAAGTAGGCCACCTGGGGACAAGCGAATCGCAACTCGTGCCATGAAGAGGGGCCAATAGTAACATCCGCGTCCCTCAAGTGGAGCCTGGTACAGCGGCGCCAGTTGCGGATGGTGTCTTCCCCGAACTCCAGGGCACTGCAAAGCGGCCAGTTTACAGACCCCGTTGGGGCCCAACAAGGATGACAGACCCTCAGGGGGAACCGTGCTGGCTTACGTGCCAAGATCGTTCCCCAGCATGTTGTCAATGCCCCCGACGGTGAGTGGGGGGTGTCACAGTGCAGAAGCACCAGGGAGGCAGCCTAGACGAAGGGGCTTCAAAATTCAAGCTGCGCTCTGGTCAGGGTCGCCCCACTTAACAAGTCACCCCCACCTGGGCACCAGCCACCATGTTAGTGCGGGGTGAGTGGGGGAGCCCATCTCATTGTCAACTCCAGTAGTCTCACCCCTGGCGGCAGAGGTTCCTCCCAGACTGTGCGAGGCCCAACTTTGATCAGAACCCAGGTGAGGGATGCAGCACCGTCACCCGCACAAGGCAGTCCACCCCCGGGGAGCAAAGGAGCGTTGGAGCGCCGATTGGACCCTCGTTATTCAGAACAGACTGTGGTGGGCAATCGGTAGTGTTGCGCTCAACAGTACGGATGCAGGCGCTACCCTCGTGCTCTTGCTCCTGCTCAGCCATCACCTCACAATCGCACTTCACTAGGATTTCAGGGGGGTTGTTCCACTGCGCCGCTCCCCGTTGGAGCATTCTACACCAGGCATAGGTTCACATGGCAGTGCTATGCTTCCACCTGCAGCTGTCGATTCGTCTGCACAGTGTTTTTTCAGGCCGGGCGTAATTCAGTGCGCCAACACCACCATTTTAGAAGCAGTCGCGTTCCGGCCCGTGCATCCAAAAACTGCTCAGTTCTCGATCAGGATACAATCAGAGATCCCGATTGCGACACCGCCTCACTCCGACGGGTTTATGCCTGCAGGGCTGCCGTTCAGACGGGGAAGAGGTGAAGGCAGCGACGGCTCGTGGAGGGAGTTACGGTGGGGCAGGAGGGTGGGGAGGGGGAGGGGCAGGGCGGAGGTTGCTAAAAACCGGCATATGGATAATTGCAGGTAAGTAAACAATTTGATTAATAAAACGAATTTTGTAGTGCGCCTTGCATCGCAAAATGCAATGCAGTGCGAGCTACGAAATTCGTTTTATTAATTAAATTGTTTACTTACCTGCAATTATCCATATGCCGGTTTTTAGCAACCTCCGCCCTGCCCCTCCCCTCCCCACCCTCCTGCCCCACCGTAACTCCCTCCACGAGCCGTCGCTGGGTGAAGGATACTGGCAGGAAC
Organism: Lissotriton vulgaris; assembly: GCF_964263255.1. NCBI lineage: Eukaryota > Metazoa > Chordata > Amphibia > Caudata > Salamandridae > Lissotriton > Lissotriton vulgaris. Next base: position 895,818,376 of record NC_141696.1, read on the forward strand.
ACGAGCGGGGCCAGCGGAGCTCTCGTGAAACACGTCTACTCTGCCATGATTCTCGCCACGCCTGAAAGATGCCATTTTCATACTTCAACCATTCGGTGCCTCTGTCTGTCCACAGAATTAATGTCTGGGTTGGATGACAGTTGGGCTTTGTGCATTCACTCAAGACAAAAACACACAAAGGGAGCTGAGGTGTGCCCTGCATATTCCGAAGGCCCATCACTGGGCTGATGGGTCTTCCGGAGCTAGAGTGGTGGGGGAAGTTGACACTTGGCCCTGAGTGGGGCTGTGCCTATCCCCACATAAAGAATTGCATACCCCCGTAGTGTGTCTGGAGCCAGGGCCAGGGAGGGTAGGGTCTTGTGCCTGGTTTTCGTTAGTTTGAAGATTAAGTGCTAACAAACACGCTCTATAGGACCAGTTGTTTTGTGGTTTTTGTTTGTTAAACACATCTCTGATTAAATGTTTTAAAAATCAATAGTTACACACCTCAGTTTTATTTGTTCTGTTTTCATTTTAAAAGACGGTGTAATTAATGGGTCTTGTTAAAACAGGATGTTCTTTTATCAGCTGCCGAGTCTGGGATCTTTGAATGTCCTGCATACCAAGGCTTGACTCAATTAAGAAAATAGATAAGCAACTACCAGGAGATTTCACTTAAGCTGCTGCATAAATTACACAGGTGGTCAGTGTGCAGCAAAGGTGCACACAGCCCTAATGCAAGTAAGGAAAACCATCCTCCTGATTACATGTTGAGTGGTCAAATGCAGCCATTGTACGGTGCAGTGGGCTGCACCAATGATAGCTATGCCACTGAGTTTGATTAAGCCATCTAGCGCTCTTTCAGCCAGCAACACATAGTGTTCATTTAAAGATGGCTCAGGCTTTCACTACATTTTTGTAAGGTCACTCCATGTCAACAGGAATGCAGTTTTCCACCTTTGACATTTCATTTAACAACCTAAAAAAATGTCCAGCATTTTATCACATCAAATGACCCTGAAAACATGATCTGCATATACTACAGTGCATTTTGTGCTTTTTGACAGGGAATCAACTGGTAACTTTACCCTTTTGTGAAATTTTGACAAAGGTCGTAGGTACTGTCATAGGTTGGCATTCAAAAAAGCATCTGAATTTTGCGGTTATTGCTCTTTTAGGACCTTTTTTTAATATGTGTCTTCTACTGTTACATTCACATTCAACTTGGGAAGCTGGGATGATTTAAGGTGTGTCACATCAAATTATCTTATACAACTACAGATCCCCAATGGGTTAGTGGTGTAACGATAGACCTCGCAGTCCCCGCGGTGCAGGGGGGTTACCATGAGCTCCAATTGGCCCCTCCAGCACTGTGCATGGGTAGCAGGCTTGAATTGGTTCGGAGCATGGGGGCCCCCCTACATGTAACTTGCGGGGGGCCTGTAGTTTTGTTACGCGACTGAGGCAGAGGTGTGTCTTTTTCGGTGATAGGCTAGAACTGTAACCAAATAGTTACCAAGAGACAGTTTATACGATGGCGGCTATCGACATCACCTGACTTAAGTACCACCACCAGTTTATATCTTTATTTTGGTGATAAAACCATAAAAGATACACACATATTCTTCCTTGAAAGTGGAACCCACGATACAGTTATCACAAATAAAAAATATTTAGTACACCAGGATCTAATAGTCAGTGTATCTCATAATGTAATTGGTAAATTCAGAAAAGATCACTAAGATACATCATTTGCTATGTGTTTACTCAATTATAACCAAGTAAAATAGATTAACAAAAATAAAGTGCGAGTGCATTAATGTCTAACGATCTCCACAGTTTACTCTCTGAAGCTGTCAATAAAGACCCTTTTGCCTTTAAAAATGTAAGTAAAAATGATAAAAATTGTAATAAAAACTTTTAAAAGGGAAGTTAAAAACGGGATCCTGAGAATTAAAGCGCCCTCAAGTCATAGGACTGTTACTGCAGCTAGTCCCTAGCACAAGGAAGAGTAGACAGCAACCTTCACCTAATGGCCCAAAACTGGCCAAGAAAATTTGCAACTGCACATACAAAGGATAGTCTCGTATCTGATCTTAAAATTCATATGGCGTCAAGGTGGCTAAGAGTCCCCAACTGTCTACATAATGGAACCAACCAATTCCTTCTTGGTCTAGCATATGCTGGACATGCAAAAAAAAATGGCCTATGGTTTTATTTAGGTCTGGGCAGGATGGGCATCCCTTGGGCTGGCTGTTATTATTTAGCCAAAGTTCGATAAAAGCATTGATAGGTACACAGCTGAACGTAAACTGCGTACACAATTTCCTGTCCCCAGGCACTTTATTGATATCAAAATATTTCTCAAGATGTTTAGAGGATTTTATATCTAGAAAAATATATTTTAAGCAACCGTGACGAATCCTCGAGTAGGTGGTCTGCTCCACCCATAGCCAATATTGACGCTTTATCAGGTCCTTTGAATACATTGGTGGGGAGCTAACAGACTCATTTGGGAGACCAATTGCTGCCCCGACAATATTGACATATTTTATCCCACCAATTTTTTTGTTCCTGTCTAAAGCAGAAACTTCATTAAAAGCCGCAACATAAGGGGCCAGGTCGGAAGTAGTGACCAACCTATACCAAAAAAGCAAGGGGCGCAGACTCGCTTGATCGTGTATAGACCTAACTCCCGGGTCCAGTTTCAATGGAAGGAGGGGGGTGCTTTGAGGCAGGGCTACAAGACTCTTAAGAAACTTGTTTTCAACTGCTGGTATTTTCCTTGCATCCACTAGACCACACAGTTCTGCCCCATAGAGCACACTACTCACAACCTTTGAGCTATAAAACTTAAGGGCTGGGGCTATGGGTTTAGTATATGATAAACAAATCTCGTGCCACAAGGCCCCTGATAGCTGAGAGAATTCTGGGGACTCCTTGTTCAAATGATTATTACAAGTCATGCTATCAGACAACGTTATGCCCAGATACTAAAAGGAGCTAACACTCTCTAATGGGACATTATATAAGACCAGGTTCCGTTTAAAAGTTTTACGAGGGTTCATTATCATCAACTTGGTTTTAGTAGTGTTGATAACCAGGACCTTAGCATCGCAGAAGGACTTAAATTGGTCCAGGAGCTTTTGGACACCCATAGGAGTTTTGGATACCAAAACAGTATCATCAGCGAACAGCCAAGTAGCTATTTTCTGGTTCACCAATGAAGGGGCATCAGCCGGAGTTGAACATAAAAGGTCGACAATCTGGTTGACATAAAGGGAAAAAGGATAGGGGCCAAAACGCACCCTTGGGATACCCCACACTGGATCTTGATTGGGTCGGTAAGTTGCCCCTGATTACCCCACCTCACACGTGCAAAATTATCATCATGCAACCTGACCAAAGGTTCTAAAATTTCAAAGGGCATTCCCATATTCATGAGGGTTTGCCAAAGTAGATCTTTGGAGACAAGGTCAAAGGCGGATTTAAGATCTATGAAGGCAAGATATAGGCTGCCTTTTCCCAACATGACCACCTTCCAATATAGCAAGAGAAGGTGAAAAACCTGATCAATAGTATTGGTCTTCCGTCGAAAGCCTGCCTGTAATCAAGAGAGGATGTTCTTCTCATCCATCCAGGTTTGGATTGTAGTTAAGAGTGTGAGACGGAAGACCTTTTGGGCGCAATCTATAAAGCTAATTGGGCGGTAGTTGGAGGGCTTATACCTGTCCCCTTATTTAAAAATTGCGATCACTTCAGCCCTCTTCCACAAATCCGGAATTCTTCCTTCTCCAGCAATATCATTGGCCAAGTTCATAAATATGTTGCCCAGTTCGTCCTGTAAGTGCGAAAGACATCACCTGGGATGCCATCTGGGCCTGAGGCTTTGGCGGGTATAATGGCATGTAAAGAACTCATAATCACTTTCCTGGTAAATACAATTGTGCTTCTTTGGGCATCCAAAAGCTGGGGGGGCATCCGCAAGCTATGAGTAGTATTACCTATGGAATATAGCTCCTTGAAACGATTGTACCATTCTATTGATGTGATGCTGTTGGCCAGGGGAGGGGAGAGGTTGAAGTTTGTTTTGGCCACTAGCAACCAAACTTGTTGAGGGTAAGGATGCCCAACAGCCTCCTCTAGCCCTTCCCATCTCCCTTAATAACATTGTTTTTTGGCTTTACCCTGTGCCTGCTTATAGGCCCTTCTGCAATCACAGATACTTGCTTGGTCCCTATTTTTGATAGCTGTGGTCAATCTCACTCTCTCTGACCTACAGTCTTCGTTATAGTAAGGATTTACTCTACGCCAAAGAAGCTAGGCGTTGCAGCAGCGCTTTGTTCTCTGTTTTAAACCCTCATTTCATTTAGAAACTGTTTCTGCTGTTCTTTAACTCCACTATTGATTCTGTGTGAAAGCCTACCTGTGTTATCTCCTCGCTTTCTACCAGGTTGCCGCCCCGTTCCACCACGGCTTGTGCTGTTTGTGTGGAGGGCGTACCTGACCTTTGGCACGGCCCCCGAGGGCGTAACACTACCGCCAGAGGCGGGACCGGGGCCTTTTTAGGCTGAGCCACTATCTCCCACGCAGCAGACACGCCGGAGACGCTAGGCGTTGCAGCAGTGCTTTGTTCTCTGTTTTAAACCCTCATTTCATTTAGAAATTGTTTCTGCTGTTTTTTAACTCCATGATTGATTCTGTGTGAAAGCCTACCTGTGTTATCTCCTCGCTTTCTAACAGGTCGCCGCCCCATTCCACCACCGATTGTGCCGCTTGTGTGGAGGGCCCTTTGGCACGGCCCCCGAGGGCGTAACACTACCCCCAGAGGCGGGACCGGTGCCTTTTTAGGCTGAGCCACTATCTCCCGCGCAGCGAACACGCACGGCGGGCCGCCGGCGGATCGCCAAAGGCGAGCCCGTCTGCGCCCGTCCGCGCTGGTCCGTCGAATGTTGCCTAGATCCCTGGTTGCCTGACTAGCGATGGCACCCTACGCCCAGGATGAGCTGTTTGCTCTTAGATTTCAGACTGACTGCATGGCGCACGCATGTCACCCTGGTTCCCCTACTATACACTGTAACCAATGTGGCTTTAAGGCCTTTGAGGCTTGTCCATCGCCATCTTCCTCAGCCTCAGCGGCTACTAGTTCCTCTAAACTACACATATTGAGCCTAAACTGTAGGTCCCTTGTAAAGCATCACGAGGACGTCCATGAGCTCCTCTCAGACGAGAGTCCTGATGTTCTGTTATTGACAGAAACATTGTTGTAAATAAAACAGCGATTATGTTAAGCATTCGCTGAAGACATGCTATAATGCCTTCATTCTAGTTTTCCCGCTCATGCTCTAAAATATGGCCGGACTCCATTTTGTTTTCTGGCGTCCATCTTGTATGCTACACTCCGCCATGTGCTCGCCACGAGGCAAGTCCTACTTCACTGACCATCACCCCTGGAGTTTGCCCAGCAACAGGCTATAAATAGTTCCAGCTTGCCTAGCGCATGCTCAGTACGTGTAACATCTGTTTCTGCTTAGAGGGGATTGGAATGTGCATTCGGTGGGCTTCATGAACCGTTAACTCCACCCGTGTATCGATCATGTTTAAGAAATGTCCATATATGGTTGTAAATCATGCTTTTAAGCTGTAACTGCCCACTTATGAGCCCCTTCTTTGTGTATAAAAGGGGACCGCATGTCCGAGTTCTTTGTGCTACCTTGTACAATACTGTAGAGTGTTGTGTGGGCTGTAGTACCACCTTTAAAGGTTTATTAAACTATGTTTTTGTATTTCCAGTTTCCGTGCCAATTTCTTATGTAGTATGAGGACTTTGCGTACAGAAGGGCGAACCCTTTCGCACTCGCAGGCCTTGCTGAGGCCTGTATTCGTCAATTGGCGCCCGTCACGTGGGGCTCATCGACGACTCGGATGCTCGAAGGACTGGTCATGACGAAGGATTGGAACCTTGCCGGGGACGTGATCACTACCAGCGGCGCCTTTAGTCCTGGCATCCCGAGGTATTCTTCCTTCCCTTCCGATCTGACCATCTGGGTGGCGCTGGTCATCGACTGAGACCTCTTCTGTCGGTTTGCCGCATAGTGGCCGTTTGGGAAAATTCGGAACTTGGCAGTTGGAATCTGGACGCTCTTGATTGGTAAGAATCGTTGTACGATACTTGGTCCGAGCCTTTGATAGTCTTGTTTGGCAAGGCAGTTTTATACGCTTCCCCCGACTAAATTGTTTGTTTGTTTGGAGTGACTAGTCATATTATTGGTTCAGTGAATTTATATATGAGTTGCAACCCATATAGGCGGGCAATGTGAAGAGATTTCTCCTGATCTGTGAATTTGAGCGGCACAACGTTTTAAGTTCCATTTAATTATAATATTGCATATTCTGCATTATTTTTAGACATGCCTGTTTTTAGCGCACTCCGTAAATGGTGCTGCTGTTTTGGAAATGACCGGTTGGTACTTGAGGAATCACAGCCGGCTCCCCCAGAGGGGACGCCGAATAGGGACATGTACATAAAATTTGGTCTTTCCCCCATAATGTACAGCACGTTGTGGCGGAAATACACAAAGAAGGATCCTGAGTTGCGATGGCCTATGTATGGATCGTTTGATTTGAAGAAAATTGAGTATGTGGAGCAGTGCATGTGTAAGCAGCGAGTGAGACAAGATATGTTTGAATGTACACAAATGTGGGTGAAAGAGGTGCGAGAGCGTGAGAAGCGTGAGCAAGTGCTGATTGAGAAGGAGCAGCGGAAGAGTGAACGTGAGAAAGCGCATGCGGCGAAAAAACATGAAGCAAAGGAATTAGAAGAGAAACAGGAGAAAGAAAAAGTTGGTTGCAAATATCTGGCCAGTACCCTGTTCGACAGCCTCTTTATCCTGTTCTTAATAAATCGGATGATGATTTTTTGTTACTAGATCGCTCACCGCCCCCCTACGTCGGTCCGTCTGCCCCGAGTGGAGGAGATCAAGATTCTAAACCGTCCGGACAGAAAGTGGATACACGGTCAATGTTATTGGCCGACCGTATGGCTGATCTTCGTAAGATTGCTTATCGGGTCACCAAAGATACTATGCCCATTGCCAATCTTTTGAAAGAGCTTGAGGCATGGGAAGATAGGGAGAAACTATATTTTGTTGATTTTCTTTCCAATGAAGTAGTGTTAGCTTTTCAAAAATATTCCGATGTTCTTGAACCAGCTGATGTGATAGTTGATGCCAAAGAATTGCGTAAAGGTCTTTTTTCTTCTTCTCAGGTGCCCGCTGCGATTCGACGGCTATTTGCGTTGCGGGATGAGACGTTTCGGCTACGGGATGAAGCACGGAAACGGAAAGATGGCGAGGAGCAATTGAATCTGACTGGCGGCGGGAAACAGTCATCCATCTTTTATTCAGATAAGATTGATGCCGTGGATGCTAAACCAATGCGGGAGGCTGCGCCTTTGTATGTTACTCCTAAAGGAGCGGGTACTAGTTCGGATAGAGGGTCTCCTGATGCTCAAGGGTATTTTATCTATAATTGGGTTTATACTCCTTGGAATAGGGCTGACGTTATGGCATTAAAGGCAGCATTACCTGATCCACGGAAGAATCCTGCAGCCTTTTATGAGGAAGTTGAGGGGGCTTTGAATTCCTGCACTATGACTCTGTCTGATATTGATTTATTTTTCGGGCTTATATTACCCCCAGATATGTGGAGATCAATACGAAAGTTTGATGATCTTCAGTCATTCAAAGCTCGATGGAGGGATCTTGAGGATGAGGACAGAGAGAGAAAACCAGCACAGAAGCCGCCCCAGTCGATTTTAGACCTTCCTGCTGCTATTGTAGCTAAATTGAAAACGCGTATCCCCCTAAAAAGATTGATTGGACTATGCTAGCGTCAGAAGGTAGATGAATCGGTTTCAGACTTCTTTACACGATTTGAGGAAACTTTTCATGATTTTAGCGGTCAGTTGCTCACGGACGACACGGGCCGGCACCTTTTTGTTGATAAATATGTTTCAAATTTATTACCAAGTATAGCAGCTCGATTAAAAGCGAGTGAAAGTTCTTGGACGACTTCGACACCAGCATCCCTCCTGACGATGGCTCAGTATTACGAGCGTCAGGAACTAGAAGCGAAGGGTAGTGAGGAAAAAAAATCTAAAAATCTAAAAACGAAGGTTATGTTAGCACAAGTATATTGGCCGCCTCGTAGAGGTAATGATCAGGGCGGTAGGAATTTTTTTAGCTCTCCTTCTGGCCGGACTGATTTGGCCCGGGATCAATGTGCATATTGGGCGAACGAGTGTCCGTTGTTGCGTGCACAGCGACAGGAGAGTGGGCAGGGTCTATGATGGGTAGATGAAATTTTTCATGCCCTAGAGGCAACACGAATGATCGAGCTAAGTTTGAGTCTAATGTGCGACTCCGAGATGGGTCCAATGTTTTTGATCGACGAAATCAGTACCAAATGTCTGATTATGCACCTCCAGAGCAGCATGATTCACAGTATGCATAGGATTGCGTAGGATGGGGTAAGGAACCAGTTGAAGTGCCAGTAGATCAGAGGGGTCCTTATGTTATAGCACATGTTTTGGGCTCTACTGATCGGTTCCTGGTTGATACAGGAGCTACTCATAGCGCTTTGTCAAAAAAATTGGTTCCGAGGGCTCCCCTGTCTGGCTCAACAATTACGTCAATAGGGTTCGATGGAACGCCTTCTGTTAGCCCACTATCACAACCTCTTGCACTGTATGTAGATCAATTTGCTGCACCATGCCAATTCCTACTCTCCCCAAAAACTCCTGATAATATTGTGGGCCTAGATATGCTCAAATATTTCCGGGCCACGATACGGTGCTCCCCTGAGGGAGCACGTGTTATTCTGAATGATAATTATCCACCAATGGAGAGGGTGTACATGATTACCGTAGAGGCTGCACTGGCCTCTTTGCCTGAATCTTTGAGGGCCACGTCCGATACCGACGTGGGACAGATGATCATCCCTCCGGTGCACATCAGTGTAAAGGAGGGAGCTGTGCTGCCATGCCTGCCTCAGTATCGGATATCACAGGAGGGGGAGGAGGCGCTCATACAGATAGTGCAGGATTTGATTAAAGTAGGGGTGGTTGAAGAAGTTCCATATAATGTGTGCAACAGTCATATTCTACCGATTTTGAAGAAAGACACTGACACCAGGATTTATCGATTCATTATCGATTTGAGGGAGGTTAACAAGGTAGTGATACCTCAATACCCAGTGGTTTCTGATATTACGACACTCCTTACGTTGGTCCCGCCTTCTGCGACAACGTTCTCTGTTATAGACTTGAAGAACGCCTTCTTTTCGATCCCTATTCATCCTGACAGCCGATATCTTTTCGGTTTCACGTTGAATAATAGATCGTACAGATTCTGTAGGGTTCCTCAAGGCTATACTGAGAGCCCCAGCATTTAAAGTCAGGCATTGAAACGACAAATGGATTCTTTTGTTTTACCCGACGGTGTGGCGCTTATACAATATGTTGATGACATCTTGTTGGCCGCCGACACCCCTGAACAATGTGAAGAGTGCACTTTGTCTTTACTTACCTTCTTGGCATCCCACAATCACAAAGTATCGAAAAAGAAACTGCAATATTGTAGACCAAAGGTAGCCTACTTAGGTCACCTTTTGTCTAAGGAGGGGCGTGCACTCACACCAGATTGTATTCAAGCCATTTTAGACACACCAGCACCCTCCACGCAGAAAGAAATTCGAGCTTTTCTGGGTCTCACCTCCTTTTGTAGACAGTGGATATTAGGATTCTCATACATAGTTAAACCACTGTTAGCGCTTTTGACAAAGGATACCCCAGTTCCCCTTCCATGGACAGATGAATGTGAGAATGCTTTCCAACAATTATGTCAGGCCCTTTGTTCAGCACCAGTGTTAGGCACCCCTGATTACACAAAGCCCTTTACATTGTACGTGCATGAGAGAGATGGATGCGCGTTATCAGTGTTAGTGCAGATGCACGGCGATAAACAGCGCCCTTGTGCATACTTCTCGGCAGTACTTGATGCTGTTGCTCGAGCACTGCCTGGATGTTTTAGCTCAGTTGCAGCGACAGCTGAATCAATACGTCAGAGTGAAGGGATAGTCTTATCTCGTAAGCTGTTGGTGTTGGTCCCCCATGCTGTTGATGCCCTTTTGAATCAGACAAAGACGCAGCATTTAACCAGTGCTTGTCTGACCGGATTCGAGCTGACGTTGTTGGCTCCTCATATAACTTTAAAGAGATGTGCAACGTTGAATCCAGCTACGTTGTTGCCCTTCGCAGCGACTCAGCCTGAGGCGCAAGAGACACATGACTGTGTCTTTGTGACTGAGGAACAGACAAAGGGTTGTATTGATTTGCAGGATACACCCTTTACAGATGTGGATGGAGAGCTGTGGGTGGATGGGTCCTGTTTAAAGCTACCAGACGGAACCACTTCCGCAGCATATGCAATCACTACACTGCACACGATAGTGGAGACAGCACGCATACCACAGAAATCAGCTCAGGTAGCAGAACTGATAGTGTTGAAACGAGCTTGTGAGCTTAGTGCAGGATTATGTGTGAATGTCTACACAGACAGCCGCTATGCTTTCGGAGTAGCGCACGATTTTGGCCTGCTCTCGAAGGAAAGGGGCTTTTTTACATCACATGGAACCGAGATAATGTATGGAGAATTAGTACAAAATCTCTTGACTGCACTGACGCTCCCTAAGAGGATAGCTATAGTGAAATGTAGTGCACACAAGAGAGTGACAGACAAAGTGGGACAAGGAAACGCTTTTGTAGATCGAGTGGCGCGTGAAACTGCGATGCAGCCTGGCTCCACTTAAATGTATGTCGTGAAGTCACAAGCTGAACGGTGGCACGATGCTAGGGAAAAGGTACTAGAAATGCAAAAGACTGCTACTGAGAAAGAACGAAACCAATGGTCCAAAGATGGAGAGTTGGACGATGAGGGTTGTTGGAGGAATAAGAAGATGGATAGGTGGAAGTTACCTACAGCTTTCGTACAACCTATGGTTCAGATGGCACATGGGCTAGCACATGTTGGAGCTTCGGCAATTGCGAAATTGCTTACGCAAGTTTGGGAGCATCCAGAAATTGCTAGCACGGCTAAGAGAGTGGTACAGACCTGCATGATTTGCCTCAAATACAATCCGGGAAAAGGGACACAAATTCCAGCAGGAGGATTTGCAACACCCACTGCACCTTTTGAAGTATTGCAAATGGATTATATTCAGCTGGAACGCTGCAATATTATGAAGTATGTCCTGGTTGTGGTTTGTGCATTCCGCTAGTGGATTGAAGCATACCCTACTAAGGACAATACTGCAATGACTACTGCTAAGGTGCTTTTGAAGGAATTCTTTCCTCGTTTTGGTGTTTGTAGATTGTTGTGGAGTGATAACGGGCCCCATTTTGTGGCGGACGTTATTAAGTATCTCCTGAAGGGATTAGGCATAGGCAGAAGTTCCACGCAGTATTCCACCCGCAATCGGCAGGATTGGTGGAAAAGTACAATGGCACGCTTAAATTGAAAATAGCGAAAATACAGGCTTCCACTTCTCTGACTTGGCCAGATGCTCTGCCTTTGGCGTTGTTGTCTATCAGATCGGTACCACACTCTTGGACGGGCTTAACGCCCTACGAGATTGTTTTTGGGCGCCCCATGAATATATGGGGGGTGCCCAAACCAAGTAAGTTCAGTGTATGATGTACCTTGTGTTTTAATGAATGACTATTTGGCACAATTAACTGATAGCTTGGTTTCCATTCATCAACAGGTTCGAAAAGCACTCCCTGATCGGTCCACAGGAGAAGGTCGCAATCTCCGGCCTGGTGATTTCGTCCTCGTGAAGTCCTTTGAGAGGTCGAGTAGTCTAGAGCCGAGATGGTGTGGCCCTGAACAAGTCCTCCTAGGCACAAGAACAGCAGTACGAGTGACAAATCGCAGGAATTGGATCCATTCCATCCACTGACGATTCTGAGGAGTTCTTCCCGGACCAGACAACGCCTGCATCGAGAAGATACAATCTACGACCAAGGAAAGAATCTGCAATTGTATGAGAAGTTGGCAGAACGGTCCCAGGTTAGTGAAACAGAGAGCCAATGAGGCAAGGGGGGGGGGATCAGCCATGTATTAGAGTAGTGACACCCGTCTTGGCCCGATGGTGAAGAAAACAACGGCTGCCTAAGTGGTAAGAGTTCTGACAACAGTTTAGTTTCAGGAAGATACTGTGTACATTTGCTCGGGATGGATAAAAGAAAGATTTTTAGTTCTGTAGGGTTCGTTATAGCAGTCATTGCTACGGTCATGTGGTTTGTTGAGGAGAAGGCTCCTGCCTGTGAACTGTATGTTGTTTCTACTCCAGTCCACTTTTTCTATAGACTCCCATATCAAGAGTTGAAACATCGACAGTCGTATTTGAATAACACCTTTATTCAGATGTTGCATCATACCCACGTTGCTACAAACGCCACAGATTGCTGGATATGTGGGATGATGCCAGCGCATCAAAAAAAAGGGGGGACACTGTTCATACCACTTCTCTTTTCTCACAATGGCTCTTGTAGAGCGTGGTACACTTTGCTTTTTGCTACAAGAAAGCCTACAGTAGGACGACTAATTTTCAAACTGAACAAAGAATGTCATCAAGATAAAGACGGCTATCCACAAGCCAACGGAACTATATGGGAGTGGGAAGAGTATCGACCCGACAATGAATCGACCCCTTATGTCTTCACAAACACTAGAGACACTGTTGGGCAAGACAAGTTTGTGATTTCAGTGGCCCAAGCACAAGCTGATTTATGCGTACAGAGTGTAGGCCATATTCCTGTAGATGTTAGTGACTGTATTGTTGTATTGAACATTGATGGCCTGAATAACAGTACTTTCCTTGCTTCACATAACACCTATTTTGTATGTGGGAATAAGGGCTATTATCGATTACCAGCCGTATGGTCTGGAGTATGTTATGTATCGTTTTTATTGCCACCTGTATTCTTGGCACCGGCATCATATCATAAAGACTTGAAGTTGTTGAATAATGTAACTGTGAACATATTCAAACAGACTTTATCCATAGACAATGTTGATCAGACGGACACTAGTCTGCAACAATATATAGATTTCAATTTAGGATTGTTTTTCTTTGTGGGAGCTGCTCTGAGTAGCAGAAAGATATGACGATTAACAAGAGTAGTGGAAGCTGTTACTAATCAAACTGCTGCGGCTCTTGGGAACCTTACTGAAGAGCTACAAATTACTAGGATTGTTGCGTTGCAGAACCAATGGTTCTCGACGTCATGTTAGCAGACAGAGGTGGAGCTTGTAGGCTTATTGGGAGTAGCTGTTGTGTATTTATCCCAGACCACACCCCTTCTGTGTATAAAGCCATTAACAAATTACACAAGATTGCAGCTGATATACACCAAGAAAATGGGTCTTGGACTTTCTCTTGGTGGTTCTGGACCTTGATTTCTACATGGGGTTGGAAGGTCCTCACTGGAATATGTATAAGTGTTGCCATATTATTCACCTGTTGTGTATGTATTCAATGTAGTCCAATGATATGCTCGCTATGTGTCTCAAATTCAAAAAGAACTTTATTCGGTTTTCGTGGTGAAAGCCATAAAAGTACAAATATACACAATAAAAAGGAAGAACAAATTATTAGTAACATTAGAATCAAGATGTGTTAAAAATTAAACTCTCACAGAGAGCACTATTCTGTCTTTAAGGTCCGTATTTGATGCAGCTCTATGTTTTTCATAAGTTTGTGCGATGCCTGAGGCATAGTTTTAGATAGTGTATGACAGATTTCGTTGCTAAGGTGTTTTCCAAAAACTGCAGCGCCAGGTACGCTGGTCGGCATCTACGGATCTTCATGACTTTTAAAATTGGTATAATCCACCTTTTGCGAAATGGCGTGTAAAATCTGCAAAAAAAGAGAACATGTATCGTGGACTGACTTGAAATAGAGTCACATGGACACGGTGTCATGTTAGGGGTCCATATATTCTGTGTTGGAAATGAAACCATGATATGAAAGAGATTGAACCTGAAGCGGGTGAGGAGAAGCTTTTCGAATTGTGTCAGGTCATACTGGAGATACGGTTGAATAGATGGAATCAGTTGTATCGTAAGGCAGTGTTGAATTGATGGCTTTCCTATTTCGGACATCAATCGCAGTTGAGTTAGATGAGACAGGCATAGCTTTTTTAAGTCTTTCTTTGCTATATCCGTTACTGACTGTGGTTCTTCAAAGAATCTCAAGAGGCCGATATCCGCAAGGAAGGATTTTACGTAGCTTAGCCACTTTATCTTATTCATACAGTCTAATTTCATACAGTCCTCGATGATTGCTCTTGTAAGGTGGCATTCATCTGTTGCCCATATTCTGCGCCACAGCATAATGGGTTGAATCATGATCAGATCTGAAACATAGTCCAGTCCAAGTTCCAGGTGACAACCGAAAGTAGTTGTGGTTTTAGGGATTGCTAATAGGAATTTTAAAAAGAGATTTTCAATTTTCTGTATTTGTTCAGCGTTGGCTGTTCCCCAAACTCCTGCACCGAAAATGGCCGTGCTAATGCATTTTGCGTTATAAATTTTTAACATCTCCATTATAGGTCTTTTTCCTAGACGGAGGGAGAATGCTTTTAGAGCACCAATTGTTCTTGTGAGAGACAGCTTGCGAGAAGTGATTGCTTGTTTCCAGTTAAACTCTTCGTCAATGAGGATGCCGAGGTATGAGTAAGTTTTAGTTCTTTCAAGAGGGATTTTATCCACAAGTATTGACTTTACTTTTTTCCTTTTGGTACCGGCGTGCATCACAAAGGTTTTTTTTATGTTGACTTTTAGGTTGAGACTTGCCATAAAAGTACAGTAGTTGTTTAATGCTTTTTGTAACTGGATTGGGGTTCGCGCGAGGATTACTGCATCGTCTGCGTATAACAATGCTGGGATCGGTCGCCGACCCACTTCTGGCATGTCTTGTACACCCTGTAGCATAGCCGCTTCGAGTCCATTAGTATAGAGCGTAAATAGGAAGGGGGCCAGTACACACCCTTGCCTGACCCCCTTCTCTACTGGGAAGCTGTCTGTAAGTTGGCCCTCCAATCCATATCGGACCTTTCCTGTGGCTCCGGAGTATAACTCACGCTGGAAATCTATAATGGCAGGCTCGATCCCCATTTGCAGCATTATTAACCAAAGTTTTGAATGTTCTACGCAGTCGAACGCTGCCGTAAGGTCAACGTAGACCATATGTAGAGTTGATTTTTTTGCTAAGGTGTATTTTCCAGCCAGTAGTGTTAAGTTCAGAACTTGGTCCACTGTGCTTAGTCCTATGTGTCTCACTTTGTGTGCCTAATAAACAAGCTGTTGCAGATGCTGCCCATAAGAAAACTATAACTAGAGAGATAGCGGATATGATGGGCATCGATATAACGATGAGTATTTAGATTATCCAAGAAAACCGAATGTCTTCAGCAAATGCTAAAAGGGCCGTCTGTTGTAAATAAAACAGCGATAATGTTAAGCATTCGCTGGAGACATGCTATAATGTCTATAATGTCTTCATTCTAGTTTTCCCGCTCATGCCCAAAAATATGGCCGGACTCCATGGCCGGACTCCATTTTGTTTTCTGGCGTCCATCTTGTATGCTACACTCCGCCATGTGCTCGCCACAAGGCAAGTCCTACTTCACTGACCATCACCCCTGGAGTTTGCCCAGCAACAGGCTATAAATAGTTCCAGCTTGCCTAGCGCATGCTCAGTACGTGTAACATCTGTTTCTGCTTAGAGGGGATTGGAATGTGCATTCGGTGGGCTTCATGAACCGTTAACTCCACCCCTGTATCGATCATGTGTAAGAAATGTCCATATATGGTTGTAAATCATGCTTTTAAGCTGTAACCTCCCACTTATGAGCCCCTTCTTTGTGTATAAAAGGGGACCGCATGTCCGAGTTCTTTGTGCTACCTTGTACAATACTGAAGAGTGTTGTGTGGGCTGTAGTACCACCTTTAAAGATTTATTAAACTATGTTTTTTTATTTCCAGTTTCCGTGCCAATTTCTTATGTAGTCTGAGGACTTTGTGTACAGAAGGGCGAACCCTTTCGCACTCGCAGGCCTTGCTGAGGAATGTATTCATCAACATGTTTATCTGAGGACTCCGCGGCCACTCTAGCCCTGGCTCTTCCCCCAGGCTACTTTATATGTGCTCAGAATAGACCCACTGGTAGAGGAGGTGAAATAGGGGTGATCTATAAGTCCAAATACATCTGCACCCTCAAGGCCACAAGCATAGTTAGCAGCGAATGCGCTCTATTTAAGGTAAGGGTCACTGACACCTTCACTCTCACAGGGCTTCTCATATACCATCCCCCAGGGCCAGCGAGTGCATTCCAAGAGTCGCTAGTATCAATTATCTCGTCATTAGCGCTTCAATCAGCTAATTTCAGTGTTCTCAGTGACCTCAACCTTCATCTTGAGCGTCAAGACTCTCCCACTATATTGAACTTTCTTGGCGACTTGGAGGCGTGCCAGCTTCATCAGTTGATCGTGGGACCCTCTCATCAGGCAGGCCACCTCCTGGATCGGTTTTCACTAATATAGAGGAAGCCACAGCTGAACCCCCCCAGTCCTCTTAGCTGGACTGATCACTTCCTGGTCTCTGTTTCAGTCAAGATTCCAGCTAGTGGCAGGGAGATTCCTCCTCCCTTTCTATGGAGGCACCCCTGGAATAGTTTAGACAAAGCCCTGTTTGAAGCCAGGCTTAACCACTCCCACCCTGTCTGGTCGATCAACATGGAAGAGGCGGATTCTGCCTATAGGGAGTGGATAAATAATTCTTTGGATCATTTTATCCCCATGAAATGTTCGAGGCCTAAGCGAGATCAGTCCCACCCCTGGTACTCGGAGACTCTCGCTGACACAAAAAAACAATGTAATCTGTTAGAGCGTATCTGGAGACGATCTTATGACCCCCTGGCCTAAACTAAGTTTAGATCGGCCACTAAAGCATACCACAAACTTATAAAAAAACTAAAGCCACCTACTACACAGACTTGATTACCTCAAGCACCAATCGCTCCAAAACGATCTTCTCCCTGGTGGAAGATATGACCAAAGCGCCAGAAGGCACAGGCAACCTGATAGTGTCAGATGCACAGTGTGAAGAACTATCCTGTTTCTTTATTAATAAAGTCAAAGGGATATATGACCTATTACAACCAGATGGCCCTTCCGGGTTCCCCAATCCTGCTAGAGACAATTTTGATCCTCCCTACTCCCTTTCAACCTTCCCACCTATAGAGCAGTCAGGGACGGAACACCTAGCTCTAAGAATAAAGTCAGGATCCCCGGATGATTCCATCAAACCGGAATTGTTCAGATCACTTTGTGACTCTGTCCTGCAGGAAGGCCGAGAGCTGATTAATCGATCTTTACAGCAAGCCTCCGTTCCCAAACCTTGGAAACATGCCAAAGTAGTGCCCCTCTTGAAGATACCATCACTGGGTCCCTATAGGCCAGATAGTTTTCGACCTATTTCGCTGCTTCCCTATCTTGCGAAAGTGGCGGAAGCACATGTCAATTCCACTCTGACTGCCTACTTGGAGTCCAATGGTATTCTCGATGAGTCCCAGAATGGCTTCCGTGCTAACCATAGTACGGAGTCTTCCCTGCTAACAGTCACAGAACATCTAAGGGCTTCCCTGGACATGAGCGCAACCTCTATCCTGGTTCTGCTGGATTTGAGCGCAGCTTTTGACACGGTCTCCCACAAGTTACTACTTGAGAGACTGTGGAAGATCAGAGTCAGGGAAACGGCCCTGGACTGGTTTGCGTAATTTCTATCTGACCGCTCCTTCCAGGTGCACGCCCCGCCCTACTCATCCAGCAGGCTCCCTCTTGAATGTGGGGTGCCTCAGGGGTCTGCGCTCAGTCCCACATTGTTTAATGTGTACGTCCGCCCCCTGGCCCTGATGGCCCGGGAACGTAAGATCCAGCTAATATCATATGCGGACGACACACAACTCATTTTCAACTTTTCTAACAACAAAGTGGTGGACCAAATTAAATTCCAAGAAGACATCCTGGCGATATCAAGGTGGCTATCTAACAATTGTCTTCAGTTAAACTCCTCTAAAACAGAGGTACTTCTGATCGGCAATGGCACGCAGACATGGCATGAGCACTGGTGGCCTCCTGCGCTGGGACCAGCTCCCATACCCAAGGAGTCAGTAAAAAATCTGGGGGTGAGGCTAGACAACTGACTTAACCTGGAGTCCCATGCCAAAAAAGTGGCAGGCACATGCTACGGGCGTCTTCGCTCTCTTAAATCTATCTTGGGTTTCTTTGAGCATTCGGCATAGGAATAACATCATACGCCGATGACACTCAATTGGTCCTGGCTATTCATAGGAACGGAGCTGCAGTAGCCGCTAACTTTCAGGAAGGAATGAGAGCAATTTGCACTTGGATGGACCAGAACTGCCTAAAATTAAACTCTGACAAGACGGAGGTCATGCTCTTTGGTGATCTGACCCCGTCTTGGTCACCAGTTTGGTGGCCAGCAGAGCTGGGAGATCCTCCCCACCCTGTGCAAAAAGTCAGGAACCTCGGAGTTCTACTCGACAATAAGCTTACTTTCCATAGCCATGCTAATGCAGTGGTCTCGGCGTCCTTTTACACTCTGAGAATGGTAAAAAAGCTTCTTCCTTTTCTTCCTCCTGACTCAGGCAAAACCCTAATGTCTACACTAGTCCTTTCAAAGATTGATTACTGTAACGCATTATGGCTGAAAGCACAGGAACAAGTTATGAATAAATTACAATTAGTGCAAAATGCTGCAGCAAGAATTTTAACTGGCACACCTAAATTCTCATCCATATCGCCCATCATTCGCCAACTTAATTGGCTACCAGTGAGAAGCCGTACAAAGTTCAAGGCCTTGTGCATCATTTATAAAACACTGAACAACACTGGACCGGATTTTTTAAAAAAATCCATCATTCCATACAAACCCAAGCGTTCTCTACGCTCTGAGGCATCCCAGCTACTCCATATTCCACGCACTAAGAAAGCAACATGGGGCGATAAGCGCTTCACAATTGCTGCTTCTAAATTATGGAATGAGCTCCCTCTTAATATTAGATCAAGCTCCTCCCTACTCATATTTCGGAAGCACATCAAAACATGGCTTTTCAACCAGTAATCTAGGTAGGAGCTCTCTGCAATCCTAACGAACTCCAGCGCCGAGACACCGGAAGGTATTTGTGCGCTTTAGAAATTTTATAAATAAATAAATAAATAAATAAATTGAGCCTCCTACCCGCCACATTATAGTCCAGGCATTAGTTCTATCTCACCTGGATTATTGCAATGCCCTCATGTTAGGCTCCAACATGACTGTGATAAACAGGATGCAAAGAGCACAGAACGCCGCCGCTCTTGTTCTGTTTGCCCTACCCAAAACTTTCTTCGACGACTACATTGGCTACTAATACAGCAACGTATTCAATTCAAGACCCTCTGCCTTACCCACAAAATCTTGTATAGCGCTGGCCCCCATACTCTGCAGGGACTTTGTTCCTTTTATACTCCCACGTGCGCACTCCGCTCAGCGGACCTTTCTCTAGCTCGTACTGTCAAGATTCGGAGGAGCAGAGCCGGTGGCCGCTCCTTCAAGTATTTGGCCCCTAAGCTTTAGAATTCTATCCCCCCCTAAAGCTCGGTCCACTTCAAATCACCTGCAATTCCGAAAACTTAATAAAACTTGGCTGTTTGCGTCCATCTAGCACTTCCTCTGTCGTACTAGCTTCAGGCATGTCCGCAAGCGCTGGGACGCCCCGTTGCTGGGGTAGTGCGCTATATAAGATTCCATAACATAACATAATATAACATGGCGACTACCCGTGAGGATCTAATGTTTTTAGAGGGGATAGAAAAGAATGTGGCCATTTGCTCAAAGAAAGCTCTGTGGAGGACACTACAGATATTCATAGAGTGTGGATCACTACTTACTGTTTCCAATGTCACTAAATGCTCAATTATAGGTTCATTAATCTTATGCATTTTAGATTTGTCTGCCAAGACCATGGGCCATTTAAGCTGATGCTTGACATTTGTGGCACTCAACTCACTTGTGCATAGTGGGGCAGTGAAATCCTGCTGAATACTCCCCCATAGATGACTAATGGATAGATGTAGAGAGTTATGGTCGCTGCCACAGGCCTGGTGTATAAGCATTTCCTGAACTAGGGGCCACAGGATCAGATCCACTAATATATAGTAAATCCGACTTGACCCATTTGTTCCTATGAAGGTCATTCCATCACTTCTGTTGGAAATAGTTCAACCATTAGTGGCCCATAACCTATATTCTAGGGATAGTACATTCAGTTGGAGGGCAGCATGTGTCCATTTTTTGATAGGAGGTAATTCCAATGGAGGTACCCTCCAAACTTTATCCTCTTCAGTCACGTCAAAGGACTCGACCCAATCAAGGGGTTCAAATGTAACATTAAAATCGCCACAATTAGCAGCGGGTAACTGACATTCCTGTCTCCCAATAGGTTATCCAAAGCAAGAAGGGTTTGCAAACTGCCACCTCCGGTGCTCCTAGCATATACGTTATACATATCACCAGTTTGTCCATTCCAATTTGCTAGCCTAATCCCCAAAATGTCCGGAATATTGGTAACCAGGTCTTTTGTTTCACAATTCAGGGTAAGATTTACCAGGATAAGTAGCCCCCCTGACGCCTGTCCCGCTTTGGCAGATACCGCTGGCTTGAAAAAGGATTTAAACCCAGGAATATGTATAGGAATCTGGGACCAGGTTTCCTGGAATAAACATATTTCCCGCGAGAAACAAGATCCAACCAATACGGGCAGTTGCACTTTTGACTAATGCCTGCCAGGTTCCATGAGAGGATGTTCATCATTTCCCCATTAACTAATTCTAACTGGACGTGGGGAGAGGGTAAAGCTTGCAAAATGGGAACAACTCGGCTGTCAGTCCTTCTAGCTGGATCGCTAACCTGAGAGCGAGTATTCGCTGCCAATGATAAGTTTGAATGGTCAGGCTCTACTGGAGACGACTCCTCCGTTCTTGCTCAGCCGAACAACCCTCAGAGTGTAGATGGGGAGGGACTATAGAGATCGTCTGGACCATACTACGGCTATTCCTTGCTGGACTGGGAGGTGAGGGAATGAGTCAATCAATCTGCGAGAGTGTTGAAGTAGGGGTAGCCAGGGGTGCTTTACTCGCACTTGCATTTGGACCGGGGGGGACAGTCAGTCTCAGCCTAATCTTTGTAGATATATTGAAATGAGATCTTACTTCCAAGGCAATTCCATTGTGCACTAGTTGGTTTGTAGTTAATGTTAATTCAATTGCATCCACTGGGCTATGAGCAAAGATGCACCTCATGGCATGAATGATGTCCTCCCTTATTATAGATCTGCACCCCCTGACGTGTCTCAGCCAATGTATGGCTTTAGTTTTTAGGACGTTCCCACTCTCAGGTCTAAGGCAGTTAAAGTTGGCATTAGGAACATTAGTCAGAAAAAATGGTATTGGTTGGGGAATATATTGCTTGTGGTTGAATACCTGGGATGCCTGTGATGCCTCAGGGGCTTTATGGTATGCAGATGCCCTGCTAGGGGCCTGGGAAGCTAATCTTGGTGATGTGCTAGGTGCTACCTTATCCCGTGTTGCGACCACATTTCCCTTGCCTTGCACTTCAAATGGTCTGTAATGCCCAAGTAGGGCACTAGCAGTTGCCTTAGTAGTCGGAAAAAGGTGTAGATCTAAATCAGTAGGCAGTGTGTTTCATCCATTTTGGTTCTCATTTAAAACTTTCTGCCTTTCAACAAGACCATGAAACAAAATGTTTCATAAAGCCATATATTATGAGTCAACAGGATTGTCTGACTATATAACCAGAAAGAGTCTAAATAGAATGATGGCAATCCAACGCATGTGGCCACCAGGAAAAAGTAGGCGAGATCCAAGTTCCAGAGATGGATTACCATCAAAATCGTGTTGGTGATCTGATTTTTCTCATCTGGTCATCCACAGGGCTAGGCTGGTGTGTCTCCAGATCAGCGAGACTACTCCCAGACCCGCCTGGTAGGACTAGGGTCAAACCCACAATCGCCCGTTTGACCATGCGTGGAATCACCAAATGGAGCATAAAGCAGTGCAAAAAAGTGAAAGTGTAGAAAGAATAATGTTAAAAAAGAATAGAAATCTCACAGCAATGGAAACTTTAATAACCGTGAGTTTCTTTCTATTTAAAAAACAGAACAGCGCAAAATCGCAGTGTACACAAATAACTGCTTAGGGGCCAACATGTTTCTGCCGTACAGGGGAAAACTCCCTAGGCTTTCATCAGGGCCTCTGTTCTTAAGGGACTATTGCTACTGCTAGTGAAATTCACACTTTTGAAAAATAACAATAACAGTGACTACTTAAAAGGATATAACTCTCATTCCTCCTAGTCAACTGGTGTATGTATCACCTACAAACAGAAAAAGAAAAGGTGGTGTAAATGCGTTGGATATTAACAGTGTTAAACATGTGGAAGGGAACATAATAGTTCCTTACTCACCCATCTTGACAGGGGAAAAAACCTCACCTCACCTGGACCAAACTCAGAGTAAGGGAGGCCACGCTCTAGGAGTAAGAAAAGGAAGTCCAAATTAAGAAACATCTAGAATGCTAGACTTTGTTACCTATCTGGAAAACCTATCAATATCTTGTCCAGAGCTATATTGTCTTTCAACCAAACGGTAGTTTAGCTCACTCAAAAAGGTCCCTAAGCTGCATCAGCCGGATGGACAACCCACAGAGATGGTGTATAAAGGGGCTCTCAAAATTCCATAGCTGTATTGTCTTGCAACCAAGAGGTATGACCCTCAACTACAACAGCTAAATAAGCAACCACCAATGGTGATATATATTAGGGCTCTCAGAATTTCATGGTAAATAATCGCAAGTGACTCTCACCTCTCCGTTGTTGCCCCGAGTAAAATCTGAGGCTGGGGGAGGCAGTGAGTGAAAGGGGTGTGACTTTTTTTTTAGGAACGTTTTAGCTAAGTATGCACCTATCGCATGCCGCTCTCATAAGCCATCCCTCAATTAGCAAAGTCGCTGTGCGCGCGCTCGCAAGCTGTCATGATTAATTAATTTAAAACAGACTCACATGATCTTGGAAGAGCCTACAGAGATCTATAGCGGCCATGATCGGGCTTTGTTGATAGTAGCTCCGCACCGGAACGTGTTAACGCAAGATTCAAAAAGGAACTACAAAAACAGGGAATTGTAGTTTCAAAAAGATCTCGCGAGAGAAAGAGGCACCTTTGTAGTTCGTACGTGTGGCGTGCCTAGCTATTGGGCAGAATGCTAAGAGGTAAAGGGAGTTGTAGTTTCATAAGGAATTTTGACAGCGTCTGAAGTACTTTGTATGGCTTGCTAGTACTCGGCAGGCAAACTCTGCACGCATTGAGCGGTAAGAACGATCAGGCCAAAAAGGAAATTAACTCCACAGTGGAAAGGGTTCTAGTCCTGGATGGAGTCCACTCACACAGCCAAAGGTGCAATGGTTGCATGTAGTGCATTCAGACATCAGAAACTGTATGCCCTGTACTATAGGAGTAATAGAGGCAAAAATATATATACAGCTGGTATTGAATTATTCGAAGATAATATGATAGACTTTTTATCTTCGGGTAATCAAAATTATATATCAATATATTAAAATATTAATATATTAGCTGGAAAAAAGTGAATATGTTATATACATGGAATCATTATGGCAGAATATTTAAGAGCTAGTTGCGCTCCACCAGGTGTAATTGTCAGGAATGCGCCAAGACTTTTTCTGACAGACAAGGTGTTCCTCAAGGACTGGTCTCTAATAGCTTGGCGGTGCACCAGGGATTGGTTAATTCTTATCATCAGCACCGCCAAGAGGATAGCAGATGCTATTCTGATAGAAATCCAAGTCCTTGAAGGACAGATAAGAACAACTATAGCTCCGACACTC
The DNA here is from genome assembly GCF_964263255.1 of Lissotriton vulgaris. Classification (NCBI taxonomy): domain Eukaryota; kingdom Metazoa; phylum Chordata; class Amphibia; order Caudata; family Salamandridae; genus Lissotriton; species Lissotriton vulgaris. The sequence continues at coordinate 895,842,462 of NC_141696.1, forward strand.
TTCAAAAAACAATCGGATGAGTGTAATAAGAACAATAAAGAATTCAACAATTCTATTCTGCACACGAAAGTAGAAAAATTTAAAAAAGACTTGGAGAAATTCAAAATGGAAATAATATATCCATACACCAGTGAGTCTTATCAAGCACCCGAATTCAAGAGAAACGGAAGATTCTGTGGCTCTAATTATTCGGGTTCCAGCAATGACTCTAGTGACTCAGATACAGCTGGTCCTTCCTTCCATTCAGGTAGAGGACAAGGCCGCCCTACACGATTTCAATATCATAGAGGACAACAACATCAACAACCATGGTGGCCACCCCACTCCTGGGGCCCACCAATGCCTTTCCAATATCCGATGCAACCTCCAGGTGGCCCCTTTCCAGGTTACCAAAATTTCAACAGCCAACCTTTTTTAGGGTTTGGCCAGCGCAGAACGCGAGGCAAAAGAAGAAACAACTCACAAACCCAGGTACAATGGGAGGATCAATCAGGACCACACACAGGGACACGGAGTCAGACGAGAGGGACTACACGTCCGTGAACCAAGGTGACCTACCCAGTTTGGTGATCAACCTAAGCTCAAAGACACTTTCCACCTTAGAAGAAGTAGTTCTGAACAAAGGCCTCGGTTATGTCATCACTGACAAGGGTGATCCTTTTAAACTTCAAGTAGAGTTGGCCAACTTCTTCCGTAAATTACGGTTACACTATTTCTTCAAAGACAAAACCCAAGAAACAGACACCAAAGAAGAAAAAAACACTGGACTTAGGCCTCGGTCGAGTTTTTTACCTCCAATTCACTCTATACCACCCCAAGTGGCCACTTTTGAAAAAGCTGTGAAAGAAGACGTTCAGAAATTGTGGCAAGTACCCTCCAATGCCTTCAAAAATCTGTCCAATCAAGAAGAACGGGCTTTAAAATCTCTAGCACAAGATCCCCTCATCACCATTAAACCTGCGGATAAGGGGGGCTCTATAGTGATACAGGATACTTCCCTTTACCGGGGAGAATGTCTACGCCAACTGAGCAATATGAACTCTTATGTTCCCTTAAGTGCTGACCCTACAGAAAGACTCAAAAATGAAATCAAGATTTTGGTCGAAGAAGCACTTAGTGAAGGGTGGATCACGGCACATGAAGCACAGTTTCTACAAACCAGTAATCCAACTATGCCTTACTTTTACACCCTGCCGAAAATGCATAAGTCCCAAAGGCCACCACCAGGGAGGCCGATAATTTCGGGCCAGGGATCTCTTTTGGAGCCCCTCTCGGCCTTTGTAGACTTCTTTCTAAGACCACTGGTACAAAAAATGCCGACCTACCTAAAGGATACTAAGGACATCTTACGTGTGATCCCTGACATTGAATACAATACAGAAACTGACCTCTTGGTCTCGCTAGATGTAGAGTCTCTCTACACTTCCATACCTCAAGATGAGACTTTGGAGACAATCAGACGGATTTTGGAAGATGCGAAACTGGATTCGATAACACCAATTCCCATTATTATGGCCCTTGCGAGGATCGCCATGAAAGAAAACTTTTTCAAATATGAAAAGACCACATATTTACAGGTGTCTGAAACCAGCATGGGGAGCATTTTTGCTCCCAGCCTGGCGAACCTGTATGTTCATGCATTTGAGGAGGGATGTGTTCTGACTCCCAACAATCCCTTCAGGCAACACATCCACTGGTGGAAACGATATATAGATGACATACTCGTCATTTGGCGAGGCAATGATCAGTCCATCATATCGTTCCATCAGTGGCTGAATACTCAAAATGAATTTTTGAGATTCACACTGGAAAAGAGCAAAGTAAGGATTTCCTTTCTGGATCTATCGATCTTTGTGGCATCTACCGGTCTAGAAACGGAGCTCTATAAGAAGCCCTTAGCCAGGAACTCGCTGCTCCTATACGAGAGCCAACATCCAAAATCCCTCAGGGATAACTTGCCCTACGGGCAATTTTTGCGAGTTCGGCGGAATTGTTCAACATCTACCACTTTCCATTAGCATGCTGAAGGCCAGTCTAAACAACTTCAAGTGCGGCACTATCCCAAGAAATTGATTGCTCAATCATGGAAAAGAGCAGCTAACAGTCATCATGATGCACTGCTAGATATCCCTGTTGAGAAACCACCACGGGACAGTTTAACTTTAGTAATGACTTATAACACCAAGTCAAACCAATTCCAACGCATCATGCGAAACAATTGGAAAATTCTCAATTTTGGTAATGAGAAAATAGAATTTCCTTTGTTTGCTTTTAAACGATCCACCAATCTGAAGGACCTTTTGATACATACCCGCCCCAGAGATCCTCCAGGCAGAACGGTAGGAACTCTTTGGAATTCTGCAGCAGTCACAGGACACCATCCCTGCGGCAACTGCTCAATGTGCCCTCAAACTTTGAAAGTTACCGAAATAGAGATAGGCACAGATAGACCCTGGATTCTGAATACATTTACTAACTGCAATAGCTCCCACCTAATTTACCTACTCACATGCCCATGTCAAGAACGATATGTGGACATGACTACGAGGAAGGTACGGACAAGAATGTTGGAGCACAAAAGCGCATTTCGTTGCAAAAAAAGCACCTCAAGACTGACCAAACACTGGATAGAGCTAAATCACAGTGAAACTGATTTCTCCTGGACAGTTCTTGAAAAGCCATATATACCATCGCGCATTGGAGACATAACCAAATATTTGTTTCAAAAAGAACAGAAATGGATATTTCGATTATCCACAGATTCCCGGGGTCTAAATGATGATATTCCGTGGATATCATTATGATTTCAGATAGCACATTACACCTGTTGTACTTTTGAAGGTATGAAGGTAGCTTTAGGTACTATGGATCTGCAGTAGAGACATATGGATCCATAATAGCATATAGAAATCTGTACTGTTTTCTCTCTATGTAATGATGCTGAGTATTTATATCAGCCGGAGACAAGCTCTTCCTACCGTTCTCTTTCTCTCCTCTTTTGTAACATCTGACCTAAATACATGAGTGATATTTTTCAAAATAAGAGGTTTAGGATTTGAACCCCTACTACCATTTGAATCCTAGTTGGCATCGAGTTAGATCTGGTAATGGTGTCCTTTAGAATATAACATATTCACTTTTTTCCAGCTAATATATTAATATTTTAATATATTGATATATAATTTTGATTACCCGAAGATAAAAAGTCTATCATATTATCTTCGAATAATTCAATACCAGCTGTATATATATTTTTGCCTCTATTACTCCTATAGAACAGGGCATACAGTTTCTGATGTCTGAATGCACTACATGCAACCATTGCACCTTTGGCTGTGTGAGTGGACTCCATCCAGGACTAGAACCCTTTCCACTGTGGAGTTCATTTCCTTTTTGGCCTGATCGTTCTTACCGCTCAATGCGTGCAGAGTTTGCCTGCCGAGTACTAGCAAGCCATACAAAGTACTTCAGATGCTGTCAAAATTCCTTATGAAACTACAACTCCCTTTACCTCTTAGCATTCTGCCCAATAGCTAGGCACGCCACACGTACGAACTACAAAGGTGCCTATTTCTCTCGTGAGATCTTTTTGAAACTACAATTCCCTGTTTTTGTAGTTCCTTTTTGAATCTCGCGTTAACACGTTCCGGTGCGGAGCTACTATCAACAAAGCCCGATCATGGCCGCTATAGATCTCTGTAGGCTCTTCCAAGATCATGTGAGTCTGTTTTAAATGAATTAATCATGACAGCTTGCGAGCGCGCGCACAGCGACTTTGCCAATTGAGGGATGGCTTATGAGAGCGGCATGCGATAGGTGCATACTTAGCTAAAACGTTCCTATAAAACAAGTCACACCCCTTTCACTCACTGCCTCCCCCAGCCTCAGATTTTACTCGGGGCAACGACGGAGAGGTGAGAGTCACTTGCGATTATTTACCATGAAATTCTGAGAGCCCTAATATATATCACCATTGGTGGTTGCTTATTTAGCTGTTGTAGTTGAGGGTCATACCTCTTGGTTGCAAGACAATACAGCTATGGAATTTTGAGAGCCCCTTTATACACCATCTCTGTGGGTTGTCCATCCAGCTGATGCAGCTTAGGGACCTTTTTGAGTGAGCTAAACTAACGTTTGGTTGAAAGACAATATAGCTCTGGACAAGATATTGATAGGTTTTCCAGATAGGTAACAAAGTCTAGCATTCTAGATGTTTCTTAATTTGGACTTCCTTTTCTTACTCCTAGAGCGTGGCCTCCCTTACTCTGAGTTTGGTCCAGGTGAGGTGAGGTTTTCTCCCCTGTCAAGATGGGTGAGTAAGGAACTATTATGTTCCCTTCCACATGTTTAACACTGTTAATATCCAACGCATTTACACCACCTTTTCTTTTTCTGTTTGTAGGTGATACATACACCAGTTGACTAGGAGGAATGAGAGTTATATCCTTTTAAGTAGTCACTGTTATTATTATTTTTCAAAAGTGTGAATTTCACTAGCAGTAGCAATAGTCCCTTAAGAACAGAGGCCCTGATGAAAGCCTAGGGAGTTTTCCCCTGTACGGCAGAAACATGTTGGCCTCTAAGCAGTTATTTGTGTACACTGCGATTTTGCGCTGTTCTGTTTTTTAAATAGAAAGAAACTCACGGTTATTAAAGTTTCCATTGCTGTGAGATTTCTATTCTTTTTTAACATTATTCTTTCTACACTTTCACTTTTTTGCACTGCTTTATGCTCCATTTGGTGATTCCACGCATGGTCAAACGGGCGATTGTGGGTTTGACCCTAGTCCTACCAGGCGGGTCTGGGAGTAGTCTCGCTGATCTGGAGACACACCAGCCTAGCCCTGTGGATGACCAGATGAGAAAAATCAGATCACCAACACGATTTTGATGGTAATCCATCTCTGGAATTTGGATCTCTCCTACTTTTTCCTGGTGGCCACATGCGTTGGATTGCCATAATTCTATTTAGACTGTTTCTGGTTATATAGTCAGACAATCCTGTTGACTCATAATATATGGCTTTTTGAAACATTTTGTTTCATATCAGACACCCAGGTTCTTGTGCATTTATATATTGGAGAATAGGGGATAACAACCTGGGTTTGTCTATAAACTTCCCTCAGACCCTCCAACCCCCGTTTTTGTTTTCTTTCAACAAGACCAGCCTGGGTGGAAAGAGCACTTGGTAAAACTGCTGGCATTGGATGTAGTCCATTGGTGAAGTCTATTATTTGGTAAAGTTTGAGAACTAGTGAAGTTAATGCCACTATACTGTTTTTAATGATGCTATTTCAGTCAGGAGGTCAGGGGTCAACAGTGTACTACCACTACTATCATCTCCTACTCCCTGCATGATATCTGGGCTTGGGGTAATGGACAATATGGGTGTGTGAGTGGGTACGACACAATGCATATCTATGTGCGAATCCTCAGCAGGTACAGCAAGGGCAGCAAAACGATTGCGCAGTGGGAACTCTTCAAATCCGCTATTTTCTGTTGGACAAGAGGGACCATCCATATCCAGTGCACTAGATAGAACTATGGTATGCTCAGCTGCAACTGCAGTCGATTTGGTTTCCTTAGAAGCAAGCTTGAATAGATTTGGGATGTTTCCATATCCAGCAGTGGCAGGGAGGGATATAATATAGGGATTTCCAGCTGTCGAGGGAATAAGGGCTGGAACGGGTAATGTCAACAATTCCTCACAATCGGTGACAATATTCTCTATACGATCTGAAATTTCCTCGCCAGTCCCCCTTCACTCTCAACACCTTTTGCAGTTGCCAAGGTCCGTTTTTTTAATCGCTTTTTCCTAGCACTTCCCTGCCCAGCTTCAATCTCTTTCCCTTTCCCCATTGTTGCAACTGTTAATCACCTATATATATTTTCTACAAGGCAACTAAGTCCGCAACGTAACACAGCACTATACAGTAACACCAGAGACTGCAGGCACAAGATCCAGAAAATGTCAATGTAGCTATATGTTCTCAAAGTTCCTCTTTTGATTTTTGCCAAAAATTGAAATGTTGGGCAGTGTTAAAAAAAAAGCCCCAATGATGGTGTAAACAGTCCCTTCTGTAGTTTGTATTTGGAGAGATGCTCGACAGCTCCAAAGGCTCGTTGTCAGGGGGGTGGCCGAGCCCAGCCCAGCCCTCCTACGGGCGATGATGGGCAAGGATGGGCCCGCCTTTGGCCAGGACTTTGCCCGGGCGCGTCCCACGCTGCGCTTTATAGTGTGATGGAAGTGCCTCCCCCTCACCTGCAGTAGCGGAAGTGGTAATGCTGTGTCCCTTGATGCACCCTGGGACTCGTAGTCCCACCATGGTGGATGGCAGCCCCAAAAGCGTCTCAAGGAAACGTTGCAGTGTGTGGGATGGAGATGGTGACTCTGGGCTTAGTCTCCCGCCAGAGTGTGCATTGTGACTCTGGGCTTAATCTCCCGCCAGAGTGTGCAGCTGAGACAGGAGCAAGCAACCAAGATGCCCCCTTCAATTCCAGCGTGTCCCATCCGCGGGGGATAGGCTGTGCTTTGCAGCGCAATGGAATCGCCTCTCCCTCACCTGCAGTAGTGGAAGTGGTAATAATGTGTTCCTTGATGCACCCTGGGACTTGTTGTCCCACCAGGGTGGATGGCAGCCCCAACAGCGTCTCGGGGAAACATTGCGGCATGTGGGATGGAGATGGTGACTTTGGGCTCCCGCCAGAGTGTGCAGCTGAGAGACAGGAGCAAGCAACCAAGATGCCAGTGCGTCCCCTTAAGTACCACGAGAGAACTTTCCATGCTGCAAATATATATTTTGAGATATTCAGAGTTTTCTTTTTAAAGCAGGCACATTTTTATTTATGTATTTGTTAGAAATCATCTGGGGGTACCATGGCCTTGTTTCAGCTATTTCTCAGCAAGTGCGTCACTAGTTGAAATGACAAAATACCCCAAACAGGCAGTCATGGAAAGGAACTGCAAACACAGATCTATATGTTGATACATTTAGCAGCTCTTTGTCAAACTAATGCTGCTTGTCACGAGACAGTTTGTATCTGAACACACACAAAATGCTTCAAGACTAATAAATAAGGCCTCTTTATTGTTAATTCTCTTGTTGAACTCCATCAAGCATATAGGGGTTCTGCAGCACCCCTACTCACAGCGCCAATGAAAGAGGGGCTGAGAAGCAGTGCAGTGACACCAGCAGATGGCAATTGATGGGAAAAGGCTTAGGTCACTGCTAAGTACTCTGTCTTCATCAATGGCACGTGTTGAACTCCGAGCAGCCACAGAGTACCGTGCTGAGTGGGGCCCCTGAGGCTCACGGGGGCTGCGGGGGGGCTATGTTACGCCACTGATTGGAATTCATTAACTAGTTCTTCTAGAAAACCTCAGCACAATTTCGATTTCACATTTATTGCCTGTGCCTGTTGATTCACCCGAAAAACAGAGTGGACTAGCATGCCAGCATTGGCTGAAAGGTTGGATGGGCATGCATGTATTCTGCAGATATAATAGGTCTTCCTCCAAAGATGTTAACATTTGCCTAAATAGAAATATGTTAAGAGTGTCATGTTTACAAAATAGCAAAGAGTTTTAAAAAATTGGACCATGTCTTGCACTGGATGTGCTTTGCAGGCAGCTACTTGTGCTCATGCTCATGATAATTATGTGCCCTACCTTCATTTCATAGAATATGACTGGATCTCAAGGGCATTGTAAGAAGTCAATAATTGAACCTGTGCTTAACCTTCTAGTAGCTTGACACAAAGCAGTAATGCTTAAATAGAGGAAATGTGTAAAGTTTTTATGCTGCACATAAACAGTAATAAAGTGATAACACAAGAAAAAATCCAAACCAATTTAGACAATAGAGTACATTTTACTAAATAAAATTACAGCAAAATGAACAATATTCAATAGTAGAACAGGAGCTATTGGTTTTTAGTGAAGCGGAAAGTATCAATTGCGGTTTTCTGGTCTCACAAGATCAGTTGAAACTCACAAGGTTATGCCAAATGCGATGGAGTGTGGGTTGGATTGGATACAGGGACCAGGTTGGTCCCGCTGAAGAGTTACCTTCTCAAGACTGATGTGAAGAGGTCGATTTCTGTTAGAGTAGCCCAGGAGATTGTCACTTTTGGCAGGAAGAGCAGGTCTCGTATTGCCACTCATCACTCATCATGGACAGTTGTTGTGGGCTGTTGTGGGTGTGACAAACAGGCCCTGTTGGAGCTTCAAGTTGGCGGTCTTCTCAAGTAGTCGATTCTCGTCACAGAGAGATCACTTCATGGTCAGAGCCCAAACCTCAGGATTTTCACCTTATCATAAGGAGGAAATCTCACTGATGCCAGTAAAAGGTCCAGGACTTGGGAGGCCCCTTTTGGGAATTAGGATTACGCCAGCAGAGGCTCACAGAAGGGCTAGGGTAGGAAAAGGTAGGTCCAGTTGGTGTTGGTCAGCTGGGTAGTTACAGAGAGGCCACTGGAAACTTACTGCACCCCTGTAGCTCACACAGGAGGATATCCAACTGATGCTTGGAGTCACTCTCGGTAGCCTAGGATCAAGGGACGCAGGTCCAGTCTTCCTTCTTCAGATAGCAAGACAGTCCTTCCTGCAGCAGGGCAGTTCTTCTCACAGCAGGGTAGTCCTACTGAATCTTCTACAGGCCCAGGAGTGTTCTGATGAGTGGTTTCCAAGGTCCTATTTTTATACCTGGTGCCAGCCGTTGTGTGGGTAATTCCCTTGGCTAAAATCTAGTTCTCGTCAGTTCTTCCCTTGATCCTACATCCAAACTGCCTAATGTGACAAAGGTAAGGACAGGTCAGTGTCAGATTCCTTTGTGTGCACAGCAAGCAAGGACCTTCAAAATATAATCAGAGCATGGCCCAGCTCCTTCCCAACCATCCAGCCAGGAAGACCCTCTCCCAGCTGCATACTGGTCCCATTGTTCACTGCCTGGACCCAATACACCTTCTTGATAGGAGGAACCATCAAAATGCTCAGGCAGCGGGAAACTCCAAGAAAGACCCAGAAACTTCAGGCAGAAAAAATGCCAACTTTTTAGTGTCATTTTCAAAATTGTAATCTAACATCCAACCTTTTTGTTAGAGAGGATTTTTAATTAAAATTAATTTGAGTGTAAACAGGAGCTCTCTATCTGCTCCCATTCTGAATTTAACACTTATTAATTAAAATAAGGTAACCCAGTGTTAGTCTATGGGAAAGACAGGCATTACAACAATGAAAGCTGACTTTGGAGTTGTTCACTGCTAGCACATGTAGAGCTTAAACATACGTCCTACTTTTTAAATACGACGCAACCTCCACTATGAGCCTTTAGGGGTAGCCAACAAGGAATAAAAAGCAAGCTTTAGGTCTGACAAAAGTTTTATTTTGTAAGGTAGAAATGACAGTTTAAAACTGCACTACAGGCTCCAGTGTCAGGCCTGAGACATGTCTTACGGTGCTATCTTAGTGCGTAGCACAATAAGTGCCCTGGGTAAAATGAGTACCAATTACTGAGACGTAAAAGTAAATTGAATGTGCCAATTAGGTGTAGGACAAGTGTACTGTGCTTTTTAGGAAAAAGCACAAGCATTGTAGCACTGGTGAGCAGGGGTAAAGTACACAGAGCCCTAATGCCAACAAAAACAAGTTTAGCACAGCAAGGAAGTGAATTAAAAAGTTTGGGTAAATACCATGCCAAAGATGTCAGGTCTAAGAAATTATGAATGCATGGTTCTCTAGATAAGATATATTTGCAACCTACGAGTCCAAAATGTAATCTGCAGTTAATTTGTAGGTGTTTGCTAGACCAAACATGATTGACAATGTTTACATTTTTAGGGGCATATTCTCAAGAATGTGTGATAACCATTGCAAAAGTAACTTAATGCAACTGTGCATATCGCAGTCTATTGCGAGAAAATAACACCTTCTTAAAGTCCTATTCCCAACCCCGCGGCACCATGCAATAGTAGCATGATAATGTGCCAAATGATTGCGCAAAAGTCAACGCAACTAACAAAAAATGTGAAACACGAACACCCAAAAAGTTGCAATACCCCAAAGCTCGATACCAAAATCATCAATAACCAGCAACAGCCCTGCAATACCCATGCTTCATGCAGGAAAACACACTATAAAAGTCAAAACAAAAACACACGCCAACACCAATTCAAACTGCGTAGCACCATGGATGCACCCGGACCGAGTTCAGAGGAGAAGCCGAACCTCACAAGCCCCACGGAGGAACAACATGGAACCCTGTGTTCGGGGAAGGGCGAGGAGAAGAGAAAGAGGAAGACAGGGTTCAGTCCGCAGGAAGACAGGATCATTGTCACGGAGGGGATATGACACTACCAACAACTGTTCGTGACCTCCACTGCGGCATAGGCAACACAAACAGAAATATGGCAGACCATCGTCACCAACGTCAATGCAGTCGGAGTGGCGGGGAGGTCAAGGAGGAGGACAAGAGGCCCTGGAATGATGTGCAAAGGCAGACCAAACAGAATCTCGCCGCCAACAGGAAGGCAGCAACGACGACTGGAGATTGGAGTCCTGCGCCACAGGACGAGCTGGATGAGCTGGAGGAAATGGTGGCCACAGTCACCAGTGTGGAGACTGTGGCAGGAGTCGGGCCTGACACAGATTGATAGGACCTGACCCAACAACAACAGGGTGAGTGACGACCAGGGACTGGGGGTACGGGGAGAGATGGACACAATGGCACACATGAACAATCATGTGTAGCATGATGCACACGCACAATGACAGCAGATCTTGGTCATGATACCCTTGGCACACTGCAGCACACATACAAACACCAAGTAGGCCCCCATCTACCATGTGCACATATGGGCCCCCTCCGAATAACCAAAAACACTACCAACCCATGCACATGTGATGAAACCAGAAAAGCAGCGGCTGTGTGAGCCACACTGACTAAGCAAGTGACACTGCATGACAGATAGCATGGCAGCGACATAAAGAAATGACATTGTGCACAAATCAACAGGGAGGTGGCCCAGGGTGGATCACATCCGTAAAGGAGCAGGTCACACTCTGACACATCCACGTGCACCTACAACCCATGCCGTCCATTACATGCAGCAGACAAACAATCTGTGCAAGGGCACAAATTACCCAAGTCGCAAACATCCCAGCCCCCGAAAAGCACACAATTCAAAGGCACTCCACCTCAAAGGGACATGGGTCCACGAAATCAGAGCTGCACCACAGGACAGAGGACACAACAGGTTTTGCTTGTGTGCAGTAACTGCCCACTCACATCTGGCATTGCCTGACACTGTGTGATGACAATGTGCGGGTGCTACCACACATCCGTCATGTACTCAGAAAGCCCAGTCTGCCATAAAATAGCCAGTTCCACCAAACCAGTCACAATGTGCATTGTCATGCAGTCTGCATGTAAACATCTGCAAAGCTGCAACATACATGGGAACCTCTGTTAACATGCATCTTCCCTTAACATTGCAGGGGGACAAACAATACCTACTGCAGATCAGACCACAAATCCCATCAGTGATGATAAAGAGGACAACTTGCTCATTTGTTCAGACACCCTCCAATGGCTAATGGACAGCCTCCGCACCCCACCCCCAGGAGCAGGGCAGTCCAGCTGCCTTGAGGTGACCCCACCACCTGCACAGACCACACAGCAAGAAACACACACCACCACAGCTGTCTCCCAGAACCCCCAGGAACAACACATGATTAGCTGCAGGTGAGTTTAGAGCTTGTGGCAGCCAAAATTGATGCCATACGTGGGTGTCTGAGTCCAATCAGGGACCACTTACAGTCACTAACTACACACACTGTCTGCACCATGCTCCACGACAATCCTTGGCTGACATCACTGGGGCCATCTCTCAGTTACAAGAACTGTCTAGTCAGACAGGCACCAGTGAAGACAGCACAGAGTTGGCACAGATGAGCAGGACAATTGAGTCCATGGAGCAGATGCAGGCTGGAAGTATGGCTGCCACGGCTGGACACCAGCGAGATGTAGGCGGGATCTTCCATGCCTTGCAGTTCATCATCCTGCCATTGCTGCCACTGACCTGGTGCCAGGTGACTGCAGCGGGAACTGTAACACTCACCTTTCCGACCCCTGGCAGTGGCACACAGTGATGCAGCCCTATCACCATCGCACCCTGATGTGTCAGTGGCACCCAGTGATGCAGCCCTATCACCATCGCACCCTGATGTGCCAGTGGCACCCAGTGATGCATCCATTACCCCATCACACACACCGGACACACCGGATACTGAGAAAATATCAGAGGACTAAGATGTGGATGGTAATTGCTATTTGAGGAAAGAGGTAGTAGCATCCATACCACCATATGACCTGTCCCTGCCTGATTCTGCCTTTTCATCATGCCCTGGGACAACACCTTCCACTAACCCCCAGAACACTCTGTGACATACACCTGGACGCCGACATGGACTGACATATCTTCACTGGTTGACAATAACACAGCAATCCTGCAGCGGACTGCACTCTCCCTCTCCCAAATCACTTACCAATCCCCAGAGGACTCTGGTTGGCCCACCACTGGGTCCCATGTATTGTGAGCTTGGCATGGCCATGTACAGCTCCAGCTCAAGCTCCGGAATGCACCAGAATGTGAATAAAAAATTTGAAATCACACAGATGTGGCATGACTATGTTCACTCAAGTTTGAAAGTATGTATGTATGTATGAATCAAAACACACAAGGTAGGGGAGGGCCTGAGGGGATCGTGTTTATAGACTGCTTTGGTACCTTGTCCCCCAACTTAGTACTAGACAACACGAGAGATACCAGAAGTCTGCTTACAGGAACCTAAATAGTGTTCACTCTGTAAAACAAAACCAACAGGTTAATGTATAGGTCATAGCAATCCTAATAGATGTATGACTGCAGGAGAAGAGGAAAAAAGGAAAACTAAAGAGATAGCCTCAAAGGTGCTAGAAAAATCCCCATCAGCCCGCTCAATAGCGGAGCATCGTCATCTGGGTAGTATGGTTGACAATTGTGGTATCCAGTGTGCCCTTCCTTAGGAACAACCCAAGGCTAGCAAAACTTGGACCATCATGTTGACCCTCAACCAATAGAGATGCAGACTGAAAGGGTTAAGTTGCAGTGCTCAAAGAATTGTGAAAAAGGAAAGGAAAAACTTTAAATCCAAGTGTTCTAAAAATACCTACCTTGATGTCATTGGAAAAACTTTATTGGGTCTGACCATCAAGGTGGTATGGTTAAAAGCAGAGTGAAAAATAGCATGCAAGGAATTGCTATTCACCATGAATCTTATTTGGTCGACATGTTTCAGCCTAGATAGGCTTTCTTCAGGACCTATGATGCACTACTGCAACAACAACTTACTGTGTCAAGGAAACTAATAAGTGATACCAACTCCTCAATGTTAGAGAGTCGGAATGTCTTCTCCCAAATTGTAGGGAGGAATTGCCTCACCTCACCTGGCACTAGCTCACAGTGAAGGAGGCCACGCACTCTCCGTCGTTGCCTTGCTCCGAATAGTGAGCCGAGGGGGAGGGGGACCTCCCCCTCGGCTCACTATTCGGAGCGAGGCAACGACGGGACCTCCCCCTCGGCCCCAACGAGGGACCTCCCCCTCGGCTCACTATTCGGAGCGAGGCAACGACGGAGAGTTCGTGGCCTCCTTCACTGTGAGCTAGTGCCAGGTGAGGTGAGGCAATTCCTCCCTACAATTTGGGAGAAGACATTCCGACTCTCTAACATTGAGGAGTTGGTATCACTTATTAGTTTCCTTGACACAGTAAGTTGTTGTTGCAGTAGTGCATCATAGGTCCTGAAGAAAGCCTATCTAGGCTGAAACATGTCGACCAAATAAGATTCATGGTGAATATCAATTCCTTGCATGCTATTTTTCACTCTGCTTTTAACCATACCACCTTGATGGTCAGACCCAATAAAGTTTTTCCAATGACATCAAGGTAGGTATTTTTAGAACACTTGGATTTAAAGTTTTTCCTTTCCTTTTTCACAATTCTTTGAGCACTGCAACTTACCCCTTTCAGTCTGCATCTCTATTGGTTGAGGGTCAACATGATGGTCCAAGTTTTGCTAGCCTTGGGTTGTTCCTAAGGAAGGGCACACTGGATACCACAATTGTCAACCATACTACCCAGATGACGATGCTCCGCTATTGAGCGGGCTGATGGGGATTTTTCTAGCACCTTTGAGGCTATCTCTTTAGTTTTCCTTTTTTCCTCTTCTCCTGCAGTCATACATCTATTAGGATTGCTATGACCTATACATTAACCTGTTGGTTTTGTTTTACAGAGTGAACACTATTTAGGTTCCTGTAAGCAGACTTCTGGTATCTCTCGTGTTGTCTAGTTTTGTATGTATGTATGGACAATGATTGCACAAGAAGGTACACCCTTGTAAATGACATCAATGCGCATGTTGAACCCTGAGAAGGTGAGTACTAGCTATGGCCTTGTTGCACATTAACGACAATCTTGCAACCCCCCAACGTCAGCACACGTCCATGTATTGAATAAGTCTGTGTGTAGGAATGACCAAATCGGTAACAGGCCAGAAGTGGTGTCCTACATCACATGTGGCCCCAGAAGTTCACTTTGCATACCTTCTCACACACATCTGTGTGGACACATGCTGTTGTGATTCGTAGCATTGCTCCACATAGTCAAAGGTTGGACACCATACTCACATTGCTGGAGGCACCTGAGTGCACAGGCTTGCCAGCAACTATCCCAAACACAGTGTTTGGCTCACAGAGGTGGAGCAGTCAAAAGGGACCCACCCCCATTGTACAGGCATCACTCAGTCCCTCCCTGTGTAGGTTTCAATGCTCATTGTGCCACACGATTCGTACATCAAATCAATACTCATCACAGTTGGACAGGAGTGAAGTTGCGGAGACTTTATTGACATGTGCGTGTCAGTACGGACAAGGCAAGGGCCACAATATGCAGGGATATGCTTGAGACACTTACACGCAGCATGGGAACATGTTGAGGTGCAAGACATGGCGGTTCAAAAATGTACACAAATCATTACGGATGGCAACGGTCTCAGCCCACCTTGCCTTGCTGGATGAGTCATGTGATGTTTGGCGTCTGCCCATTGCCCCAAGTGTGGGGAACCGACTTGCAGCCCATGGGGTCTGCATAGTGCTGTTCCACCGGACTGCGCCAACTATCTGCTCTGCTGACGGTGGTCAGGTGGAAGGGTCTGACAAGGTCACATGTTGTGCTACATTGCCATGTGTGTACTCCCCCCTCCCCCCCAGCAGTATGTCCGATTTGGGAACATTGCCAAATGAGGCAGTGCTGCTCCAACCATGAAAGTGCCTCACCTTGCACAGGTGTGCGTACACACGCGTAGTTCCACACACATGCATTCTGAGTCCAGACGACGGCAGACATGTCCACTGTTGAGGTGGGATATTTGAGCATTCCTCACCATGCAACACGGTATTGGGACCTGTGCTGTGGGTGACAATCCAATGTGGTTGCAGAAATGTAGTTACTTGTCCATGAATGCCAGCGCATATTCATGGGCAATGTGTTCCAATAGTACGTCACTGCCGGGTTGAAGGAACACCAGGGTGACCCAATCCATTAACTGGTCCGGGCAGATGTGCTGAGTCCACGCCGTTTCTCCAATCCACAACACAGCCCAATAGGGTAACACCTCGATGTGGTCAATGTGCACGAGGAGTTGTGCAATCTCCCATGCACAACTGCCAGCACATACGCCAAAGATCAGTGCATCCCATGTACAGCTATCCCAGTGACACTCCTGTTTGTGGGCCAACAGGGGGCGCACTGTCAGGTCATAATCCAATTCAGCTACTGTTGCGTTGGATAGGCAGACCTCCATGGGGTACTCGAATGTGCAAGGTTGACAGTGGAACCAAGGCTGGACGCAGGTGTAGGAGAGTAGGATCTGCTTACTATGGTTACCCCCACTTTTTGCCGGTGTTTCACTGTTTCTCGACTTTAGTCTGGCTGGGACCCTGCTAACCAGGACCCTATCCTAGCTGCTACCTCTCTAAATTGATTGCATGTACATTAGGTACACTCCAGATTGGTTACTGGGTTACCCTGGTGAGTCCCTAGTATATGGTACCTTAGGTACCAAGGGCATAGGTACCCCAGAGGCCAACCAGGGGCTGAAGCATGTATTATGCCACCCATGGGATGCCTTCCAAAATGGCACCACAGGTCTGCTACTGCAGCCTGGGTAAGGTGGTGCATGCGCCCCTTACTAAGATATAGGTTACCTATATCTACCCTTAATCACTGACACATATAAACCTATAAGTCACTCCTATGGCAGTACTTTCCAATCCTGAAGGCAGAGTGCTTAGTTTTGTGTGAGAGGGTGCCCATGCATGAGCAGGACCCCTCTGCAGCTTTCGGAATCTATTCTCTGTAGCTGTTCTGTGATGCAGCCAGACCATAAACTCTTAAGTGCATTATAACCTCGCAGTAAATGCTAACTTTGGAATGGCTGCATGGAAACATGTTGTGTTTGAAGTCAAACACTTTAGAATCCTACCCCCCCCCCCCCCAGTTCTGGAGGCGGGGGTAGAATTCCACCCTTCTAGAGGGAGAAGACATGTATACACTTACCTGACCGGTAATAGTTTAAAAGAGCCCCAGCATCACAAAATGGATGCTGCAGCCACAGTCACAAGTCTGACTGCCTATGCTGGATGAAACTCCGGCAGGGGAGGCCTGGACAATAGGTTTCCTGTCACAGGGAGGTGTAACCACCTCCTCAGACAGGCTTTAGTTTATTGGGGTTGGGTGGGTGCATTCAGTGAATGCTTTTCAGACAGTGATGGGGGTACCAATAGTGTCCCTGTGCATATCCCAGTTCAAACCAGTTGCAGGGGCGCTCAGCCCCTGCTCTGACACGAAACTGGACAAAGGGAAAGGGATGTAACCACCCCCTCCCTGGATCCACCCACCGGTGGTTCCCTAGAGTAAGACCAACCCCTAAACATAGTATAAGTATGGGAACCCTGTCCTTAGGACTTTTGATTACCCTGGACGAAACTCTGCAACATATATCCTGGAACTTCACGATTCTATTTCGACTAGAAGATGGAAGAATCTCCCTTGGGGTCAAGGAGTGACTCCCCTGTTCAAACAGGCACCAAAGAAGCATCTTGCCGGTCTGCATTTCCAAGGATCCCGCCAGATCCCGACGGATTTGCAACACAGGAGACAGACTTCCAGACATCTCTGAGGCCGACAGGAGATCCCAGCAAACCTGAGACCTGTAGCCATCACGAGAGACGTGGGACCAGAACTCCTGGACACTGTGCACATTTGCAAGTGCATCAACTCCCGAGCTTTCCTGAAGTTGAGCATTGGGCTACTTGTAGTCCAAGCCCAGAGCACCATTTGTACTGAAGATCGTGGGCCTACACTTCACGAGTGTTCCATGGCCCCGCTTTTAGCATTTCTGCTTGAGGCTCCTTCGCAATTCCTGGTCCGTCGACTCGTGGGTCCCCCGGAAGGTAACTCTTCTGTTTCTTGGGCTTTCCTGATTGCTCCAGATATGCCCTGACTCCCCTCCAAAGGGTGAGTCCCTCAGACCTTGCTGGTCTGCACCGAAGCCAATCTCTGCTTTCTGCGTGGGTTGCTGTTGCCAAGGATTGTTGGGTCCCATCCAGAATCCGACACCGAAGCACTCGACATCCTTAATAGGACAGCTTGAATCCAGCTCCTGGTCATCATCGACACCTCCTGGTCCTCGTGGCTGAAGAGTCAAGCTTCACCTTCTTCACCTGCAAGCACCCAACAATGGTTGGCATCATCTCTTCGCCTTCCTGGTACTGGCTAGTTACCCAAACTCTGTCCCCTCTACTTTCAGGTTTCTCTCGACTCTGATCCAGGCTTGGATCCATCTGGACACTTTCGACTTGGACGCCTGCAGCACTTTCTCGCAGCTCGCCATTGAAAATGATGACGAAACCTGACATCAAAAGACATCTATGCACCCGGCTTCCCTGGGTGAGGTACCTCGAGTACTCCGGTGCTCCTGTGGGTATTGACTCTGGAACTGCCTAATTCTAAAGAGGTATGCTCCAAGTCCTCTTCTAAGTGTCTTTCCTTTGTAATTATCCAACCCCACCTTTCCCCTTAGAAGTGTGTTTAGACACTGCATGCGTCCCCCTTGGGTCCCCTGTGTCACTACCTTGGGTGGTTCCTGGTGACTCCAGTGGTTCTACAGGCTCTAGGCCTTGTATCTATGACAGTTGTGGTTCATATACCACTTTCTTAGTATATGGTTTGTGAGGCCCCTAGGGCTAAACGTATCCTGAACTAATTTACTGTGTGCTAAATAAGTTTAACTGATGTACTTTTGCCTCTAACCTCATAAAGAGACTAAGAGGAGGGTGTTTAGAATAAATACATATATATACCTGGTGTAGTCTCCTTTCATTTGGTTATTCACAAGATTATAGACTGGTAAAACAAGCTGCTTTACATTCCTTCAAGACTTAACCTGAAGGCTGCCCTCCACAGCTACCACTGGAATAGCTTTCTATAAGTTTGTCTTTAACCTACAATCAATAAGGGGTCGTTTGGACTGGCGCAAGGTGCCCACTAGATTAGTGGACAGCATATGCCAGGCCAACTTCTCACAGCAGGTGACGAAGGCAAGACGGAAAATCAAAGGGTAACTGATGCGCAGTACTGCCATTGGCACAGATCCAGCATTCATTCACGGTACAGTTCCACGTGACAGGGTTTGTGCATGTGCCTGGGAATGCCTGCCATTGCATTTGTTGGTCTCGTAGCACCGGCACTCTTCAGACCGGCGGCAGTTCTGTGGACGATATGCAACAGCTCAGGGCAATGAGTCATATGTGTGTGCAACGTTTGCAAGTATAGGGAGTTTTTGACCAATATGTCAAGGGCATCCCTTGCAGGTGTAAGTCGTGCAGGGACAAGTATGCGTGGGGTGTGGTCACATTGGTTTTTCATTAGCGCTGCTCGTGGTGTGGGAGTTGTCGGAGGCTGGTTTGGTATTTCACGCAGGGTGTGCCAGCCGCCTTCAGGACCAAGGTCGGAGGGTTGGTTGACCTTACGCCATGTGTGTAGGGACAAAGGAGCTTTCATTCCTAATTTTAGTCTGACTACTGCTTGCATTTTGTAGATGTGAGGTAGCCTTTGCACTGACTTCGATGCCAGGCCTGTGATTTGGGTTGCACAAATTTCGAGACACATGCAGCTGTTGGCATGTTTGCATAAGCCAAGGGCACGATTGGAATTCCGCTCCTTGTTCAGTCTCTCTATTTCTCTCTATTTCTCTCTCTCCCTGTCCTTTGCTGAGTGCCTGACATACCTTTTTATCTTGGATATTGTCTTGTAGGCTGTGACTCACTGATTGTCCAGGGATGCCCCGCCATGACTCTTCACAATAGTTGTTTGGAGATGAATTAGTTTGTGACATTTTGTTTGGTCTTTCAATGGTGCATGAATGACTCAGGATTTCTGTACTCACATGTGTGTTGATTGCTGCAATTGTGCAACATCAGGCGGGTGCTTTTTTCCCTGTTTTCGGGCCGCTGATGTGCAGTGTCTTGGTCTGGTAGTGGAGGGGTGTGCCCGGGGTGAGGCCCGGGAGGGGGGTCCTGGGGGTGGTGGCGGTGGGTGTTGTGACCCTCTTGGGTGTCCAGCCCACATAATCAGCGGCTCCATGGCGTCTGTTGTTCTTCAGGTGTGGCTTTGTGTTGGGCTCCCTTTTGTGGTGCAGGCTGTGGTCCGACTTTGCACCAGGTCGGGGCAGGTGTTAGTTTCCTGCTGCTAATATGCCTTTTCACATGTTTTGTGTTCTAATCGCTGATCTGGCTGGTTGTTGAGAATTTTGGGGAGTGGTGTTGTTGCGGCTTTTGGCATGGGCACGCCTACTCTACATCTCATTAGTGATAGTTGCTTGGGTCATCTTGTGGCGATGTTTTTTGCGGCTGCTATCGCAGGTAAACTGGTGCTATGGGCTGTTAGCACCAGCTTGTGGATGGGGTTATACATTTATCGCAACTTTGGCTGCGATAAATTGCTGTTAACTCTGCGAAGACTCCTTGAGAATATGCACCTTAGTTTATTATTTAGAGAGGAATGTCAATGCACAGGGAGGAAAACTCCAAATTAAAAAATGACTTTCATTTCAGATCATAATTGTCTTACTACCCCCTGGGAGTAGTGTACACAATTTGATGTAAATTGTGGTACTCACTTGAGCACAGAAGATTTTAATGTAGCTCTGCTAACAAGAGATTTTTTTCTCAAATTATACCCGAGGGCTCCCTTATTAAGAGCGAGTTTTATGTCAGCAAGTCTCAGCACATGACTTCACCTGACTTGCTGGTGTTTGAAGGTAACCTGAGGAATTGCAAATTGTTCAGGACAATCCTTTCAGATTGGGAGAGGTAATATTATAAAGTGGAATGCTCACAATTTGCAAAATGAAAAATATTGTAAATGTTATGTTATGTTATTGGCTTTTTGTATAGCGCGTGAGTCACCCGGGGGCATGTCAGCGCTTGTACCTGTGGGGGAACTTCTGGAGGGAAGGAAGTAGATTCATAGGCAAAAAAGAGGCTTTAGAACAGAAAAGTTTTCAATAGTCTCCAGAAGGGTTGGAGAGATGTTGACTTACGCAAACCCTCCGGTAGCGCGTTCCAATATTTGGGGGCGACATATGAGAAAGCCCTACCACCTGAGTAGTAGGGATCCGAAGAAGAGCCAAAGTGTTGGATCTAAGGTTCCGTTCTGGCACGTACTTGTGTAACTTCTCTTGTAGGCTCATAAAATCTCAATCAGTAATTTATCCTTAAATACCACTACATATATAAAGTCTATCTTTCAACTTGTTGAAGTAGTCATTATTTAATAATGGACTAAAACTAATCAAACAAGTTGTGTGGTAGAGACATTTCCAGAATCTGTTAATCAATAAACTGCCTCATTCAGGATAAACTAAAGGTTGTGGTATTCCTTTCCAGATCGAGCTACTGGTCTTTCTTGTACTAATACCATGTGCTGGTATGGGCTGTGACATTGATATCTCAAGGTGCACACTGAATGATTGTGCATGTTATGGTTTTCTGTTGCACTATGACCAGTTGTGTTGCCTTTAAATTTTTTAATATCCCACACTAAATGACAAAAGGCAATTACTTATATATAAGGCTTCCAGTTTTCTGTTTTTACTGATTTTTACAGATAAATACAGACAGAAAACAATGGGCCCGATTAACAGAACTAGCTTAAGACAAAATCCTAACTTTACTACTACTAAATGCCTTCTGTGAATACCAAAAGAAGTAAGTTTAGGATTTTGTCTTAAGTTAGTACTGTGAATCGGCCCCAATGTGTTTCCTATCTGTAATTATGTTAAAAGCTGAAAAATACAGAAAATTGAGCTTCTTGTGGGTGACTCTCCATGATGTCTTTCCTGATTTCCAAGACAACAGCTGAGCATGAGACAAGATGCAAAGCTAAAAACAAAAAGGTTGCGATTTCCTTAAATACCTGCATATGTTAACAAATATAGGGGCATATTCTCAAGGATTTATCGCCGAGTTAACTGCACTTTATTGCAGCCAAAGTGGCGATAAATGTATCAACCTGTTTACAAGCTGATGCTAACAGCCCATATCACCAGTTTACCTGCATTGGCAGCCACAAAATCATCGCCACAGATGAGCCTGGCAACTATCGCTAATGATATGCAGAGTAGGCGTTCCCAAGGAAAAAGCTGCGACAATACCACTTTGCAACATACTCAACGATTAGCCAGATCGGCGATAAGATCATAAAACAGGCGATAAGTCACTTTAGCAGCAGGAAACTAACACCTGCTCTGACCTGGTGTGAAGGCGGATGACAGCCTGTACCACAAAAGGGAGCCCAGCCCAGAGCCACACCAGAAGAACAACAGATGCCATGGAGCCCCTGATCATGCAGGCCGGACACCCAAGAGGGCCACAGCACCCACTGCCACCACCCCCAGGACCCCCCGACAATCCTAAGGCAAAGACATGTCACATCAACTTCACAAACTCATGTACTAAAGAATCCACATGATGTCTCACAATGGCAACAGGTATCATGCATGTGTTGTCACAAAAAAGAGCATCACACATTCACCTTCGTATTACCATACACAAATGTATTAAAAAAACACAGAAGAACATAAATGAAGACACATGGCAGCTCTCCTCAGGACAATCTGTAGGTCTCAGACTGCAAGACAATAATCCAGATAAGAAGGTCTGTCATGCGCTCATCAAAGGACTGAGAGAGAGCAAAGGAGAGAGAGCGAAACAGAGAGAGAGAGAGGAAGACGGAAAGAGAGGGAGGGAGAGAGAAGGATGGAAAGAGAGGGAGAGAGAGAGAAGGATGGAAAGAGAGGGAGGGAGAGAGAAAGACAGAAAGAGAGGGAGTGAGGAAGACGGAAAGAGAGGGAGGGAGAGAGAAAGACGGAAAGAGAGGGAGAGAGAGGAAGATAGAAAGAGAGGGAGAGAGAGAGAAAAACGTAAAGAGAGAGAGAGAGAGAGAGAAAGACGTAAAGAGAGGGAGGTAGAGAGGAAGATGGAAAGAGAGGGAGGGAGAGAGAAAGACAGAAAGAGAGGAAGAGAGACACAGAGAAAAGTAGAGAGGGACAGGGAGAGACAGCGATGACACAGTGTACCCAGGCGTCACAGCTCACCTGCTGCCACCAGTGTGTCTCCAACCACATGCCCGTATGTAGTGCAGCTCACCAGAATAATGTGTTGCCTTGTGTTCCTTTCGTAGGGTGATGCATGGGCATTTCCGTGCAATCATCCATGGAGTTTCATGGAAATCCTTCTCTACAAAGAATTCTACACAGGTATTTGCACCAAAATCTTGCACCTGCCTGAGGCAGGATTAACAAGGCAAAATGTTTTCATTACTCCGCATATTTCTCTCTATGCACATGTATTGCAATCTGCTGCGCACATACGAAGAGGAAATTGCCTGAAAGCATGGGTTTTGTTCAGAAATGGATCCCTTTTGGCACAAAATATTTGCTGACTACAATGCAGATATCCTTGCTTATGGCAACGGCGCCTGTGTTGGTTCATGGGAGTTCCATGTATCCCAGCACAGAGAGTGAACAGAACTGCACCACTTCTAAGTAGATATGGCGCAGTTCTGCTCTCTTGTGAATACACAATAACACACTGCAACTTTACTTGCTTTTCTGCATTGCGTGAACTCTTTGTAAATGTACCTCCACAGCTTTAGTAGTTTGGTCCCGTTGCCAGATGCCTGACTAAAAATATAACGTGAAGTCAGGGTGAGACCAAACTTTGGTGGGAATGACGTTCTTAGAAAGACACAGATATTCCAACACTCATAGTTTATAGCCTTGCAACAATGCAGAAACTTTGCTGTTTGTGTCCTGAATGCACACATTAGAGAAATATCGTAAATGCAGCATAGAACCCTTGATGGCTATTCAGCAGGGATTAAATCTGAGGAGCATTAACAGTCAATAACTACTGATCATTGCCATGAAAAAAAGACCGCGGGTCGATGGTCTTGTCATGTTTGTGTATGATAGGTGAACTGCTGATGCAGGACATTACCATTCATTAAATATGTGGTTCGACTGGAGAAGGCTAGTGGGCGGGTGGGAAGTCATTAAAACTGCTGACATGAAATCTTCACAAATCTGCCCCACTTTATTGCGCTATGCTAATTCACTGAAATAAAACCAAGGTAAAAATAGTAAAGTTGAGTCAACAGCCTTTTTTTTGCAGTTTTACCATGAACAGTGAATTGTTGTCACAGACAGCATTGTAATCAACACTTTACCTATAGATTTAGGGGCATATTTATCATTAAGTAAAGCAGCACAGCACAGCATGCCACCTTGCTACGCTGCATCACAGGGAAAGGGAAGTAATGCACCGTATTTAACATGATACAGAATGTTCCTGTCTTTTCTCAGTGGTGGACCACAATGTGCTACCAAGCCCCAACGCAGACACCCTTGCATCACGATACAAGGGAGCCTGCGTTGTAAGTAGGATTGTTTTTGTGCAGAAAGGGACACCTTCCTGCACAAAACAATCCCCAGAGGATTTTTCCTCTTTCTATGTGTGCTGCAGAATGCAGGACACACAAAAAGAGTTAAAAACGAGGAGAAATAAACCTATTTCTTCTTGTTGCACCTCACCTAGGGAGGCGTAGCAGTTTTTGGCATGTTCCTAGGTCTTCCACTTATGGTGAATCTTAACCTACAACACTGGGTCAATGTCCAATGTATATGCTCTCACGTAAAACATTACGAATGTTGGTTAAGGTCTGATAGGAACATTAAACTTTCCTGTTAGTCTATAGTATTTGGTGCAGAAAGACACCCATGTCATGGCAAGTTAAATGCCACTTGTGAACTGCAGCCATTCATTTCAGTGGCAGTGAAAACATGGCTTCAGCCTACGCTGTGTAACCTGATAGCAGCAGCTTGAACCCTGCTGTCAAGATCTGTCAACATCAGCATTTTAACAGAGTGGGAAAACTGGTTTAAAATATTAAATAATTCACTCCCTTACAATCTTTGGTACCGACAAGGTAGGCAGCATAATATTAAAAAAATGAAACGTGTGATTCGAGAAATGGCATATGTCCACTGGTCAGGCTGTAACTGATACATAGGAAAAGTCAAAGCATAAATTATGTACTCAAGTCTATAACTTTTGACTTGTACTAGATACAGACTCCATTAAAATACTTATTTTTACAGATAATAAAAAACGAATCTATTGGAGAAGTTACATCTTTATTAAATACACTGGAAATGTAAACTGTTTGGCAAGTCTCTATTACCCTGCATGAAGCTATTTTGGAAGTTAATTAGCATTAGCTCTCCAGCAACCACTCCGTCTGTACTTGGCCTGAATTAAGTGTGAAAGAGATGTTTGCTCATTCCTTCCCACATATTTAATTATGTATATTTTGGTTACTAAGTGAGGCAGGGGTTATTGGTATGCGGGATGGGGTCTTAGATTGTGAATGTGTATTTAGTGTTTTTAAAACATGTGTTTAAACAATAATAAAGATTTTACCTACCAGATGCTGAAGTATGTCATCAAAGTGAGTGAGGGTTTTACGTCCTTAATTTCCATATGAGCTGAAAATGACCAGCCCGTCTCAGGAACATCATACTTTGACGTCTGACAGACCCATTAAAAGGTTTCTCTCTCTCACACCTTGGTAGGCAGTTATAGAAACAGTTACATTAGAGGGGACAGGTTCAATGGTGACAGATCCTGCTTGACCTACAGTGGTGGTGGTGGTGCTGGTGCTGGTACTGGATAGAAACCTCTGCTTGCCCTTGTCAAATTGTTGGTGGTGGAGCACAGCTAGTAGATGGGAGATCCCCTTCTTCTGATTCCTAGTGTACAGTTTCACCTATGAAAGAAAGACACCAAATCAAATACATGTGTTTATTTTTTCATTTTGTTTTTTTAAAATAGGCGTTGCACAACTGCAGTTTGGCCAATATTATGACACATAATTTCAACCTATTGTTTTTTTTATTATTGGTTTTTATTATCTGTTGGCAGTATTGAGTCCTCTGTTTCTCAAAAAAAATCAAAAGTAACATTGCAACCTGATGGTTTTTCATGATCACATTTTAATCATTGTGTCAGTGTGAGTGATATTGCTATGAATAGATTCCTGTGTACATTTTTAACAGTCTCACTCAAGGATAGTTCAGCGGGGCAGATATAATACCATGTGAGCAATGGCTTTAAGAGTTACATATGCCCCAAATGCTTTCCCCCTAGTGTATTTGTTCTTGCTGACTCTTGCAGATATATCATCTCTTAATACACTTTTATTTTTGCAAGGGCCATCTATTTAAATTGAAGAGTAAGTTGCCTTACTTACCTGCATGTGATCAATATGCCATACCAGCAGTTTTTAATACAAAAAAAGATGAGCAATGTACATGGAACGAATTGTTATTCTTTTTCGTAGGACCTACATATGTTTATTGGTTTCCACAGTTCCTCCAACTTCCCTGCAACCTGAGATGCCTGTGACACCAATGAGGTCTGTGATTTAGAAGATAATTTTTAACCAAGTTTAAAAATTCAACTCCGGTGCTTTATGCATACTTATGCCTACATCCCACACCATCTTCTTTAGGAAATTAAACCTTTTATTACAGGATTTAACTGTTCTGGGCTGAGTGGAGACTGCATTGACCTTACCTGTTGTCGGGATTTTTCTGAAAGTTTAGGCTTCCTTAAGCGATCGGCAACTATAGCAGTATATTTATTGAGGTTCTGTGGATTGGTTGCTATCATGCCATAAGTATTTCAATGGATGCAGTTGTATTAGAAACAGAATCTTGATGTTATCAAAAAGGTCACCTGTTTGCTAAGTGTTTGGAAAATGGTGCATGCACGGGGTTACCTATGTGTTCACTGATGAGAACAGGAAGTAGTTATATGTTTGTAAATCCTATCGTGCAATTAAGGAAAATTATGTGTATCCTGTTTACTTTATGATAAGCCTTGTGATTGTTCTGCATGTGGTATTACCAGGAGTGATAACACCACACCCAGAGTTATCATGTGCCCACTTTGCCATTTGCACAAACTTCGTAGCCATATTTCCAATTCCCTATTTCCCTTGGACAAGGAACAAACATGCAATTGATCCTCATGGTGATAATTATTTTAGGGATACACCATAAGTCAAAAAGTTCAGACTGCCTAATGCTATAACACAAGGACTGTTTTCAATGTGCAAGGTATGAGAAAAGTGTATCTGCATTACTGCAGTTCTGCACTCTTTCCCATTTCACGGGGGATATGTTCTTTGTGGTAAATGAAACAGTCTCTCTCTCAGGGACCCAGTGGTAATCAGGAAACCAGCCCTTTGTACTTAGCATGCCACATTTAAGCATCTGTACTAATAACAACACCATTTATGTTTACAAACATTTGTTGTAGTATTCTATGAATTAGTACAAGGGCCATGATCATGAAACATAGGAAGCAGATTACTATTACATGGGTGACTATGAAAGTGATCACATCAAACATTTCTACCATGTTTCCCAAGACTATGGGGCATATTATCAACAAATAGCGATATTTATCGCTAAGTAGGGTTAGCGGCAATTTTTTTATCACCGCGCATCACCGGATTTTATCGCTGAGATAACGTGCTATTAGCAACGTTTATCTCAAAAGCGATAACATTTCAGGCGATAGCGTCGAAATCCGTGAATATCGCCGAGAATACAGTGATATTCACGCATTATCGCTAACAGGGTCCTAGCCATTATATCCACCTCCCATTGGCTAAGAACTGGTCTGAGCAGGCGTTAGTTTTTGGAGATATTCGCGCCTAGCTCGCTATTGCCTACAAGCTGTCGCTAACTGCTGTTAGCGACAGCTTGCTAATAGGGCGATAGATTTATCGCCGCTCAGCGGCCATAATTTCCTATCCCTCCCTTCATAAGATGCCCCTATGTTTTCTAACTCTTACATTCTATTCTTAGCACTACGGTGAGATCATAGACTGAACTAACTTTGCCTGCCGGAAAAAATGTAGGTCATCCTGCACACCTTTAACACTGTGTGCCTCTGTGTTATCAGACTCTCAGCTGCATGAGCAGGATGAGAGGATGGAGATGTATGTCAACAGAGCTTAGCTGAATCCTGCTTCTTCATGGGTATCCAATGTTATTAAAAAAAGAAAGACCAACCACTGGACTTTGACTTTTTTCTGGACAGCTTGGGTGCAAGGGCCTCTCTAATCTGAATAGTCAAATATCAGTGTCTATATAATAAACTGATCACTGTGTAATCTAAGTGATAATGAATGACAAGCAATGCAGAAATGAGGTGAAAAACCCCAGCTAGAACCAGAAGTCCTTGCATGTGTCACCTCTGTGCACATGTCATTGTTATAGCTCTTATGTGTACCGGACAACTCTAAGATGTAGATATTTTATTTAGCACATCGTGGACAGGCTCAGTAAGTGAGTCAAAATACTTTTCTTCAGTAGTATAGCCATAAAAAGACGGACACATCAGTAATTAAATGCAATAAAAATACATTAAGAAAAAGTGGAGTATAATGTGCAAAAATTACGAGGCATAAAAAACTAGGATGAATATAGTACCAATTAATGCAAAATATCAATTTAAAATTTAAATCCAGTTTAAACCTATATAGAAAAACAGTATCACAGAAACCAATATTAGAGGATAAAAGGCTAGCATAGCCTAGATGTTCTTCTCTTTCCTTATCCTTAAAGCTTGACAAACATAACTAACGACTGCATGTCATATGTGTAGTGAATCAAGGCACTGTACAAAATGAAGGCTTGATCTGAAGGATCCGAAGGTATTCAAGCACAATATGGGACGTAGAAATTGAATTCTAGGTATGACATAATGATAACCACAAAAGAACATAACGTGGATAAGAGACTTCTTAAATGTATTAGGGAAGCAAAGCAGGGTAAACCACGAATTGGCCTGCTAAGAAAAAGCTATCAAAAAAATGGACTGAAAAAAATCCTAAACGAGTCAGTTAAAATTTATGATCTATATCAAAGGAGGGAGTGGAGAGAGGGAGTGTTCGGCGGGACACAGGGAGTGGATTCAATCTCCCCTTACTATAATTCATAAACAGAAGGAATCCACCCACAATGCATTAAGTGAAGACCCGATGGACGATCTCAATGGTAATGTGGTTCCTACTTTGGTGGGAAGCACATTGTGTTGTTTAAATACCCCTCACACACCAAAAGGGCCCTTGGTGTCATGCTTCATCATAGGGGTCTTCGCACCCCTCTACGGAGCGTGGCGTGCTGCTGACCAGTGAATACGCTGGAGCACTTGATGTGACCACTATGTGTAGTGTGTGTGAAGGTGTGAGTGGTAGGGTCAGAAGTGATTAGTGAGTGAATGTTAAAAAATACCTGGCAGGTAGGACTAGAAAGAATTTTAATAAACCCCCTGCTGGAATTGTTAAAAAATGTGGGGTGGAGGTTTTTAATGTATTAATGTACAAAGCCTCCTATGTGTCTGTGTTAACATGTTTCAAAGTCAGATGCTTCTTCTTCCGGACGGGTACACAGATCCCTACCATGCTCACAACCTACAGTAAAATACCGTCAAAACATAGGGAATACTATGTGATAAATTAATTGTATTGTGCCTAATCAGCTCAATAATGTGTGGTGACAAAGTAATATCTTTATCTCCTCCTGAAAGAGAAAGGTAAAAAAGGTACATTTAGCTGGATAAGCTGATTCCAGACGCGATGGTCCTGACCTGCAATTGTGAAGCATACAGTGTTCACATAACCTAGGGAGGACTAACATTGTATTAGTGCAATTCCCTGTAAAGAGATACAAATGTAGACTTAACATACAAAACAAATAAACATACACCACGCACACATTCATGGTTCTCTATAGTCCTGCAACATGCCTTCTTTCAGAAATAAGAGAGAAAGAGGCGTAAATATCCAAGAAACAAATGTCATACTTGCAATCCAGTGGTCTCAGGCCTCATGAGCCTTCGGGGAGAAAAACGTAGGGGACCCCATGCTTAATAAAGCACTGTGTGAAAAAAGTATAATTCAGAATGGAGTTTTTCAGAATAGAGGTTTTCAACCATTCGATAAAAGAGACTGTCACCTTTGCGAGAAAACGGCTGTGCCGTACTTGCGTATGGGAGAATACTACCTCACCCGACCGTCCCCACTGATACTCCGTGGATAATGAGAAGAGCGAAAGGAGGACGCCGTTATGTATTGCCCTTAATTGAGTAATTGGTTGTAGGTACGTGCATGGCAGCAGGTCCGTATAGTAAGGCTGGGGCCGAGAGCCAATGTCGATCGTGGAGCGGACACAACTGGACCACTGATCCTAGTGGCTTAGCGGCCGGTCGCGTGAGGTGCCCGAACTTTCTCCTGCCTCACAAGGTGTAGTGCGCATGCGCAGGCACGCTGCTAGAGCTTACCAATTACTATTGGGTCGCTTCAGTTCTGGTATACTGTTGTTGTTAGAAAGCGGCTGTCATTATTAAAAAGGGGGGATACAAATTTGTACGGCGTGTTGTCAAAGAAGAGGTTACAATAGGCACAAATTCTAGATAAAGGAAAATTCCCAGGTAACAACTTAAGGGAAGGTTGAATCAAAGAACAGACTTAAATATTCAAATATTCAATATGGTAGTAATCTCATAACGGAAGAAGTATATATATTTTTTAGCAAATACAACTCTCCTTCAATTCTATAATGTTGGCAAAGTCATAAGTATTAGGCATGTACAGGAGAAACATAGTCGGTTGATAGACCGATATTTCTTTGATTAGGTAAATATACTCCAGGGGATATTATCATTGAGACCCATCGTGTTAGTACACAATCTGAATACCCAACGCTGCTCTTTTTCTAAAAGGCATATGTCTGTTGAAAAGTGTTCTATCACAGTCCATTGGAGGTCATTGACCCCATGGCCTTCAGTCAGGTAGTGTGTTGCCATTTTTGTCGCACTTTTTTAGCATCGGACGTTACTTTTGTGTTCTCCGATGCGCACCTTGACTTGTTGTGATGTCATACCCATGTATTCAAGGCCGATTGGTCAATCTAAGAAGAACTCAGAATAAAACAGCTCTTCATGACCTATTCATGACAGAATACCTGAGGCCAAATGCAGCACCCCAGGGTCTGATTGTTCGTAATGAACCTTTCATTTTTCAGAACAATAAGGCATTCAAAAAGGATTGGTCACTCATCTCGTGGTACTGCAACATAGACTGGTTAGTCCTGATTATAAAAACAGCCACGATTATAGCGCAGCCGTTTTGACATTCACTCACTAATCACTTCTGACCCTACCACTCACACCCTCACACACACTACACATAGTGGTCACATCAAGTGCTCCTGCGTATTCGCTGGTCAGTAGCACGCCGCGCTCCGTAGAGGGGTGCGAAGACCCCTATGATGAAGCATGACAACAAGGGCCCTTTTGGTGTTAGGTGTATTAAACAACACGATGTGCTTCCCACCAAAGTAGGAACCAGATCACCATTGAGATCGTCCATTGGGTTTTCACTTAATGCCTTGTGGGTGGTTTCCTTAAGGTAACATTTATGTTCAGGGTCAAATATCCACGATTAATGAGGTTCTATCCCTTCTGTAGTCATGATCTCTGTATAACGGTGGCCAGAGTGCATTGTCTGAATTTTGGTGGTTCTAATGTGTTTTCTGTGTATATGGAAAAGAGATTTTAACTGGGCCCTTGAATTATTCTTTGTTTCATTTGGCAAATAGAGACGAGTTTGACTTTAAAGCTCTCTAAAATGTATTTTGATATAAGCTAACCAAGGGATAGAAACGATATGGCCCTGTTTAACATATCGCAGCATCACAAAAAGATGATGGACGGAATGCTGAATGTTGTCAAACATTTACCACCAGTACAGAGAGCTGGGCATAAATCCATCTTTTTTTACTCACCATGCTATTCAAGTTTGGAGCAAATCATATGCAAATTAGTCTTGACCCTGTTCCCAAGGGAACAGTCCAGCGTGAAATGTCCGGCCAGGTACTCTCCAGACTGGAAACAAGCCGTATGCATATCAGTCTTGACTCTACTTCCCATGGGAACAGTCCAGCCCGAACTGCCAGGCCATGTCTTCACCGGACTGGAAATAAGCATCCCGGACCAGTTTGGTGGTATTAACCCTGATCAGCCAGGCTAGTTTGAGGCCAATGGCATAGTGAGCATGGGACCCATGTCAGAGCATACCCTTCCCACTTGGAGTGACTATAGCAACACAAAAAGGTGATGGACAGAATGCTGAGCATTGCCAAATATTCACCCCAGTACAGAAACCTAGGCCTAAATCCATTATTGTTTTGCTCACCATGTCATTCCAGGTTGGACCCAGCCAAATGCAAATCAGTCTTGATCTTGCTCCCCACAGGGACATTCCAGACCAAACTGCCAGGTCGGGTCTTCCCTGGACCAGAAACAAGCATCCTGGGGCCAGTTTCGGGTTATCAGCCCTCATCTGCCAGGCTAGCTTGAATCCAATGGCATTGTGAGCAAGGGGCCCACGTATGGATCCAGACTAATTTGCATATGGCTAGGTCCAAAGTGGGGTAGGCAAGCCCAGATATCTGTCCTGGGGGTGAGTGTTTGCCATAGTTCAGCATTGCGTCCATGAATTCTTTTTTTGCACTTGTTTAACACAGTCTTCAAGAACTTGCTAGGAAAATTTAGCGGCATATTTACCAGCCCCTTTCGCCACCATAGCATCTCTTTTTTGATGCTCCGGTGTTGTGGTGCTATTTCATATCTTTACAAGGTGGCATTAATCCAATTAACGTGGCTTATCGCCACCTTGTAAATATTCCCATTTCTGCAGCAGTCTTCTGTGGCATGGGGGGGACAATGGTTGTTGCTGTGGGAATTCCCCCGAAACACCCATTGCTTTTAGACACTTCCCCAGGTTTACAAGGATGGGGCAGTGCTAAAAACTAAGGCCAGGTAATACCTGTTCCTAAAAAGGCAATAGGAGGTGAATTGTTTAATTTCTCCTCGTTTTTAACTCTTTCTATAGAAAGAGCAAATCGCCATGAATGATTGCTTATGTGCAGAAGGTTGTCCCTTCCTTCACATAAACAATAGTCCCTGCAGTGCAGGCACTCTTGCAACATGGCACAAGGGCTTCTACGCTGGCGCTAGGAAGCTTTTTTAGCTTTAGCGATGGGGGAAATGCAGGGGTTCGCCATATTTTTGTAAATACCACGCATTCCTAAGTTTTAAAAATTTCAGAGATCGGTGTTGTCAAATTTGGCAAAACTGACATTTTTTGTAAGCATGTCTCTTAGTCTGTGTGCAAGTCAACATGGATGAGGGTACTACTCAGTATGCACTGGTGAGATTATTAACGGTAATTCAATAAATTCTTTGTGAGTTGTGGCACTCCACTTCCTATGGCCCACCGTTAAGACCAATGACACAACAATGAGAAGATTTGATATGGAAGGAGCGTCCAAGTTTCAAAATGAATAAGACAAAAGTTAAAGTCCCTATACATTTCTTTATTCTTTTTTTTCTCCTCTTCTTTCTCTTCAATTCTTGATATACATTACATTTAGATCCAATACAAAGGAGTTTTGGGAAACCAACATTCAAACTTCCAACAGAAGAATATACTCAGATGATTTATTTCTTGGGAGATTGCAAAATTGGATTTAGGATTTAGAACTGTTAGTCAGTTTGAGCGGAATCATCGTGAGCCTTTTTTCTGCTTTTTGGCAGATGGAAATTTGGAGTGATTATACTGAGGATTTCAAGTATACAGAATGTGAAGGAGAAGGACTTGGGTTCTGGAAAGATTTTTCTGTCTAAAGGACTGAAATATATAATTGTAAGTTCTACTGTTTTTATATTAGTAGCAACTGAAGGGCTTTGGACAGGAGGGGTTCCTGCAAGTTAGATATAGTTGGGTGGGTGAATAAAAACACAGAGCAGTTTGAATGTATATAGCTTGATAAAGTACGCATAACTTAGGGGTTTGTACATGGGCCGAATCGAGATGGATAAAAAAGTGGGGCAAATATTGACTTGATTATGACTCTAAAAAAAGATTATAGAGATCATTTTCCTTTTTTGAATATCGGTTCCTCTTTGATTGTCCTAGGGTGACGGATAAAATACAGAAGATTGAGGAAGCAGGAGACAATACTAATACTTTAAAAATAGAATACTATGAGGTACGTTCATCTCTGACTGAAGGGTATAATATGAAATCTGTACAACAAATGTCATTCAATGATGTTCATGCGGTGGGTGGTGATTATGTACTGAAAAGTTTGTAATATAGGCAGGACCTAAAGGGTCTGGTTATATATTGATAGAAAATGTTGTACTTAGCCTGAAGATTTTATTATTGATAATGGATATCATGGAAATATGGATCGTGATTTTGTTTATTGTTTTTTTACTTTGCAGCCCTGATGATGTCCCAAGGGGGACAAAACGCGCATGCTGCGCATAACTCGAAGCTGTATTGTCTAGGATCAAATGATTTGAATGTAACAATTGTGATATTGATTGAACTTGAGCATCTGCGAATATTCATCTGTTGGAAGTTTGAATTTTGATTTCCCGAAACTCCTTTGTACTGGATCTAGAAGGAAATGTAAATCAGGAATTGAAGCAAAAACAGAAGAGAGAAAAATAAAAGAAGAAAGAAATGTATACTGACTTTAATTTTTGTCTTATTAATTCTGAAACTTGGACGCTCCTTCTATTTCAAATCTTCTTATTGATGCCTCTTAGTCTGCCTGCAATGCCTTACCTTTAACCATAATAACAGAGGAGTAATCTTTACCACATCTTCGATGTAAGGGAGGCCAACTGCTGTATGGGCAACAAAGCTTGCAGTACTCCTAGATGTAGCTAACAACATACTCAGGAATTTATTTTCTATGGTTTGCAGACACCCTTAATCGGTATATCTCCATACAACTGCCCCATATGTACCTAAAGAGAGGTGTAATATTTTTATATAGAGAAATTAGTTCATTAATAGTCTTATGGCCTAGCTTTCCAGCAAATTTGAAGGTTGCAGACCTGCCCCTGCACATTTATGGGTATTTGCACTAAAAGCTTATCCCATTTTAGGTTAGAATCCAGCATAATACCAAGATAATTACAATTCTATACCTTAGTAATGGGGATCGCACTGATATGATACCTTCATGAGCATGTTATTTTTGGTCATCAAGAAATCAAAAGGGGGGAGTGAAGAGGTGGTGCTATGAGGCACCAAGGTGGGCACGTCCTCCTCCTGTTATTTTTGGGCCTCAAGTAATAATATATGACTTCTGGTGATTAACCTTTAGTTTGCGTTCCTCCGTGATTTGATTAAACTAATCAAGCAATAACTGTAAACCCTAGACTGTGTTAGAAATTAGCACTGCATCAATCGTGCGCAGGTTGACTTGCAATCTTAGGTGGAGCCTTCCTTTTAGCAATCAGCACTTGGTTAAAAGAGTTAATATTAAAATGAAATAACAAAGGAGCTAAAATGCAGACCTATCTAACCCCCAAATAGACCTAAAATAAGGGGGTACAATTTCCATCTTGGCTATACTGGACTTGTACTGTTGTACCCCAATGTAGGCGTTTGAGGAGTTCCACCATGGAATTGTCAAATCCTGCCTCACTCATCATGTACCATGACTTTCCTCCATCCACTAAATCAAAAGGACTAGAGAGGTCCATAAACACCATTTGTAAAGAGCCCCCCCTATGATGGTTAGTAGGAGCAAATTAGGGATTGTTCTACTGTGTCCACAACTGGGCAAAAGCTGTATTGCACTTCAGATAAGATGTTTTTTCCTCCGCCCAATCTTCCAATTTTTGGGGGAATACAGTTAAATTCATGTGTCTTTATTTCAAAGTATTTCATTTTAAAAGACAGACGTAAAAACTCTACTCTCAGCTTAACACAGTGATACAATAAATACCATTATTAAAACAGTCCGTCATAACTTTAGGAGTTTTGAGAAAAAAATTTAAAATTAAATCCCAAATACAATGCTCCTCTAGGTAAGTCTACTAAAAATGACATACAAAGATGCATATGTACAATGGATAAGACATGATTAAGTTTAAAGATGTCAGAAAGTACATGACAACAATATTAAAACAAATGATCGACTATCTAACTTTTGGGTGCTTAGCTCTAATGATCCAAGACCACCCCAGACATTTTGCCACAGCTATGGCCACTGGGTCTGTTGTATTGGTCCGTAATAGCCATAGTGCCTCCAACCCCACCCGCGTTCTCATGTTAATATAAATCGGTTTTAGCCATTTTCTCTGGGGAGCTGAGTATTCGGGGCAAACAAAGAGAACATGGCCTATTGACTCTTTTTGGTCCCTGCACCATGGGCAAAAATCATTAGACTGCCCACGCCATTTACTAGTAAAAGATCTCAGGGGGAGCGACTCAACCCTAAACTGATGATATAGCTTCCTATCCACACTCTTTGTGATGATATCCCAGTAAGCCTTTAAAGAGGGGTCGAGTTTGTGTACCAGGAATCTACCCGTCAAAGAAGTGGGATCTGTCTGAGTGATGAGTGGTTGTCTTACACTAGCCCGGTAAAGTGCTTTAAATTCCTTTTTTGTGGGAAAAGCATTTTTGGATGGTGCCGACCACAACTGGCCAAGACCCATATTTTCCAAAAGTGTTCTTACTTGTCTAAACCAGGGAAGATTACCTGACCACACTATTGATATAAGGTCCAAAATTTCATTTGCAAATAGTGCCAATTCAGGGGTCGTCCAGATTCTCCTCCACAGAGCTACTGTTCTAAAACGAGCAACATCATCAATAGAGTGGCAACCCAGATCAAGTAACAGGGGCTTCATGGGACTAGATTGGGGGAGGCCAACCAAATTATGCATAAATGTATTTTGGACTCTGACTAGCACAGAAAGATTCGAGGAAGCCCATAAGTCCACTCCGTACAAGATTGCTGAACTTTTTTTGGCGTTGTATATTTTTAACGCCGGACCTATCCTTTTCATCAGAGATGTTCTCTGCTCCTTAATTAAGCAACCTGTCAGCTGGGAAAACTTCAAGGAGAGTACATCAAGCTGGGGTTTCCATCTAAGCTTGTTTTCCAAAACAACCACTAAGTATGTCATAACACTCACCTGCTCTAGCTCATGACCATTCATGGTAACATGGCCCTTAACCGGCCTATTTTTAGTCAGTACAATGAATTTTGTTTTGGTAACATTGACCTGAAGATCATTATGTTGGTAAAATTCCTCAAACTTATTTAATGTGGTCTAAAGACCCCTCTCAGTTTTTGATAAAATAAGGGTGTCATCTGCAAAAATAAGAAGCGGGAACTTTGTACAACCTAAAGAAGGGGCGTCTGTTGGGGTTTCAGAAAAGTACTCCACATCCCTGTTAATGAATAACAAAAACAATGTTGGTGCAAGAACACACCCCTGTCGAACACCACGGGTGACGGGAAATCTCTCAGTGACCTACACCTGGTTGCCCCATCTAACCTGTGCAAAGTTTTACTCGTGTAATCTAATAACTACTTCCGAAAGTTCATGTGGCATTCCCATGGATCCTAATGCATCCCATAGCTTAATTCTTCGAACTAGATCAAAAGCAGACTTTAAGTCCACAAACGCTGCAAAAATAGTTCCACCACCCAAGATGACCACCTTCCAATAAATTAGAAGGAATCGATACACCTGGTCGATCGTGCTGACACAGGATCTAAAGCCCGCCTGAAGTGGGGACAGAACGTTCTCTTGGTCCATCCATACCTGAATTCTGGCTAGCACCATCCTAGCTAGGATTTTCTGAATGGCGTCCATTAAGCTAATTGGAAGATAATTCCACGGGACCGAAAGGTCCCCTTTTTTAAATATTGGTAGTATCTCGGCCCCCGCCAAGAATCTGAAATAGGAGCCCCCATTACGATGGCATTAGCTAGTAGGGTGATATAAGGCACCCAGTTTGGGGAATCATATTTAAATAAATCGTCCGGAATACAGTCCATGCCTGGAGCTTCTCTACATCCTTACAAACAAACACTAAAGGGGGGCACAAGGTCGGACCCTTTAAAAAATGGCCAAGAGAAGTACAGGATGTTTCTGGATCGGGACCCCTAAACTGGGACTCAAAGTATTTGACCCAATCTGCTGCAGTCACGTGATTTTCTGGAATCTGCATTTCGTCAGTACTACCCCATTTGACGATCTGCCAAATCTTTGTCTGATTATTCAAACTGCTTGCTTCGAATGAATCTTGCCAATGCTGGTCATCCCAGTCCTTCTTTGCCTGCCTTTGAGCTTTTTTATACTCAAACCTTGCTTTCCTGATATTAACAGTAACACAGGATTTTAAAGCTTTAACTAAAGAACTGTACGCCTGACGGCATGAATTATTATACAATTGTTTCCCTGATTTAATGGGTAATGGTTTACCGGGTTTAGAATTTTTAGAAAAAAAGTGTTTTCAAAACACCAAAAAGCTTTTCATGGAGTGCACTAATATTCGCTGTCAGGTCCTCCTGTTCGGCCAGTGCATGTAGCACGGTCCCAGTGGATGAGACCTCATGAGAGATCCTTCCTAAAATCAACTGGTCATCTACTACCCTGTTCCACCGGACCCTGCGCCTATCATTTGTTACGAGGGTCTCTGCGGTAGCGATCTCAGTAGGTGTGTTACTCTCCAAACTACCCTCAATTTTTACACTAAGGAGGAGCGGGTTATGGTCGCTCTCCGGGCAAACGGAGATTGTCATATCATCTAGTTAGGGCCAGTACTCTGCCTTAATTAGGATATAATCAATTCGGCTAGTATTGATTCCAATTCTGACCAGATTTGTCGGAATTGGATCGTCCATTGACAGCTGTTAGTCCCCACTCGAGGCACAAACCCAGCCACTGTAAGGCAGCCTCAGTCCACTTCTTAATAGGTTTTATATCAATTTGTGGAATATTCCATAATGCATCTTCCTCTGCAAATATATCTACCCCCTCTAGGGGCAGGGGTTCGAAGGTGCAATTTAGGTCACCTGCCACAACCACAAACGTTTCCCTCCCAATGTCAAGTCAAGTCAAGTCAACGAATTTATATAGCGCACTACATACCCAGAGGGTCTCAAGGCGCTTAGGGAGGGGAGGAGGATTACTTGTCAAATATCCACGTTTTAAGTTGCTTTCTGAATGCTAGGTGGTTCTGGGTAAGGCGAAGGTAAGTGGGGAGTGAGTTCCATGTTTTAGCAGCCAGGTATGAGAAGGATCTGCCTCCCATGGTGGTCTTGTTGATGCGAGGTACAGTGGCGAGGGCTTGGCTGGAAGAACGTAGTTGGCGGGAGGGGGTGTAGAAGGACAGTCGTGAGTTGAGGCATTCTGGTCCGATGTCGTAGAGAGATTTGTGTGCGTGGGTTAGCAGTCGGAAAGTGATCCTCTTATTGACGGGTAGCCAGTGGAGGTCTTTCAGGTGACCAGAGATGTGTTCGTTGCGTGGGATGTCTAATATGATCCTGGCTGAGGCGTTTTGGATTCGTTGGAGTTTCTTCTGGAGTTTAGCGGTAGCACCTGCGTAGAGAGTGTTTCCGTAGTCCAGTCGGCTCGTGACCAGAGCATGGGTGACTGTTTTTCTGGTTTCGGTGGGGATCCAGCGAAATGTTTTTTTGAGCATGCGAAGAATGTTGAAGCAGGATGAGGATACGGCGCTGACTTGTCTGTTCATTGAGAGTGAAGAATCCAGGATAACGCCTAGGTTCCGTGCGTGGTCTGTCGGGATGGGTGCTTTTCCAAGGGCTTCCGGCCACCAAGAGTCGTCCCAGGCAGAGGGGGATGTACCTAAGATGAGGACTTCTGTTTTATCTGAGTTCAGTTTCAGACGGCTGTGTTTCATCCATTCGGCAACTTCTTTCATTCCTTCGTGTAGGTTAGTTTTGGCGGTGCTGGGGTCATTAGTGAGAGAAAGGATCAGTTGAGTGTCATCCGCGTAAGAGATGATGTTGAGGTTGTGTTGGCGGGCGATGGCCGCGAGGGGGCTCATGTATACGTTGAAGAGGGTGGGACTAAGTGAGGACCCTTGGGGTACGCCACAGATGACTTCAGTGGCCTCGGACTTGAATGGTGGAAGGCGGACTCTCTGGGTTCTTCCGGAGAGGAACGAGGTGATCCATTCAAGTGCTTTTCCTTGGATTCCGATGTTTCTGAGGCGTTGTAAAAGGGTGCTGTGGCAGACTGTGTCGAAGGCTGCAGAGAGGTCGAGGAGGATGAGGGCGACTGTGTCTCGATTGTCCAGTAGAGTTCGAATATCGTCTGTTGCTGCGATGAGGGCGGTCTCAGTGCTGTGCTTTGCTCGGAAGCCAGATTGTGAGGAGTCGAGGGATTTGTTGGCTTCGAGGAAAGCGGCGAGCTGGTTGTTGACAGCTTTCTCGGTTACTTTGGCCGGGAATGGAAGGAGCGAAATGGGGCGGTAATTTTTGAGTTCGGTGGGGTCCGCTGTGGGTTTTTTCAGAAGGGCGGTGAGTTCAGCGTGTTTCCAGCTTTCCGGGAAGGTGGCGGAGTTGAAGGAGCAGTTTATGACGTCTCGGAGGTGCGGTGCTATGACGGAGTCTGCTTTGTTGAAGATGTGGTGAGGACATGGGTCTGTGGGGGATCCTGAGTGGATGGAGTTCATCAGGCGGATGGTGTCCTCAGTGGAGATAGGGTTCCAGTCGTTAAGGGTGTTCAAGGGGGGAGGATGTTCAGCATATGGTTGGGTGGGTTGGTCTCCGGGTT
The DNA here is from genome assembly GCF_964263255.1 of Lissotriton vulgaris. Taxonomy (NCBI): domain Eukaryota; kingdom Metazoa; phylum Chordata; class Amphibia; order Caudata; family Salamandridae; genus Lissotriton; species Lissotriton vulgaris. Next base: position 895,882,888 of record NC_141696.1, read on the forward strand.
GGTTGTCGAAGCTGTTGTGGATGTCTGCAATTTTGTTGTGGAAGAATGAGGCTAGGGAGTCGCAGAGGACTTGAGAGGGGGTGATGTCGTTGGAGTTGGCCGAGGGATTGGTAAATTCCTTGACGATGTTGAAAAGTTCCTTGCTGTTGTGGGCGTTGTTGTCAAGTCGATCCTTGAATGCTGTTTTCTTGGCCTTTCGGATTAGTTGGTGGTGTGTGCAGGTGGCGTTTTTGAAGGCGTCCTTGGTGCTAGTGGTTGGGTCTTTTTTCCAGGCCTTTTCAAGGGAGCGGCAGAGTTTCTTGGACTTCTTGAGATCATCGTTGAACCATGAGGCCTTCTTGCTGCCAGGTTTGCTTTGACGTTTTTTCAGTGGTGCTAGGATGTCGGCGGTGTTGGATAACCATAGGGTGAAGTTGGCAGCGGCTTGGTCTGGGTTAGAAGAGTGGGCTGGGGTGTTTAGAAGGAGCGATGAGGAGATCTGGTCGATGGTGATTTTGTTCCAGTTTCTTTGCAGAGTTGGTTGGGGGTGGTTGATGGGTTTTGGCTTGTTGTAGGTGAAGTGAACGCAGCTGTGGTCAGTCCAGAGGAGATCCGTAGTGTGGCTGAAGGAGACATGATTGCTGGAGGTGAAGATGGGGTCGAGTGTGTGACCTGCGATGTGGGTGGGGGAAGTGACCAGTTGTTTAAGTCCGAGGTTGGCGAGGTTGTCCAAGAGGGTGGTGGTGTTGCGGTCGTTGATCTTTTCAAGGTGAAAGTTGAGGTCTCCCAGAAGGATGTAGTCTTTGGAGGGGAGCGCGTGTGGAGTGATGAAGTCCGTGATGTCTTCGCTGAATTTTGCACGGGGTCCTGGTGGTCTGTAGAGGAGGGTGCCTCTGAGTGTGGTCTTGGGGTCGATGTGGATCTGGAAGTGAAGGTGTTCGGAGTTGGCGAGGTTGGCGTCAGAGCTGGTTGAGATGCGGATTGATTTTTTATGGACGATAGCGATTCCTCCCCCTGTGTGGCCGGTAAAGTCCTTGCGTGTGATCTTATAATCTTCTGGGATGGCAATGGTGATGTCTGGGGCGGAGGAAGCGTTCATCCATGTTTCTGTTAGGAAGGCGACGTCTGGAGAGATGGTGTCTAGTAGATTCCATAGGTCAATGGCGTGCTTGTGGACCGATCGGGTGTTGAGAAGGATGCATTGTAGGTGATTGGGGTCGGGAATCTGTGGTGTGGTCGTAGCGGAGATGTTGTCGGTGCCGATGAATTTGCAGGAGTAGCAAGAGAAAGGTCCATGGGTGTGTCCAGGAGCGGCTTGGACGCAGTTGGGGGCGCGACCGGGGTTAAGGGCTAGGAGGGTGGTGGCATCGTAGGTAATGCGGGAGGGCTGGGCAGCGCGAGGGGCAGGGGGTCTGGCGCTGGGCGCGGTCCAGGCGCGGACGGGCGTAGACGGGCTTACCTTTGGCGCACCTTCGGCGCGGAGTGGGCGCGGTCGCTGCGCGTAAACGCTGCGCGCGGGAGTAACTGTCATAAATGGATGGTGGAGGGGGAGGGGCGAGGGCGTCTCAGCTGGGAGGCGGGGCGGGCTCAGGTCAGCGCACACGGAGCACAACAACAACAGGGACAAAATGGAGGGGGGGGAGTAGAGCAAGGCGCCGAGGGATATCGCGCTAATAATTCAAAATCAGTACAGATATGGTGCAAGCAGGCGAGGTAAATACAATTACGATCCAATATAAAATACAGGCACAGTCAAATGCAAAGCAGCGCAGTTCTACAATACCAAGTCTCGGTGGAGAGACAAGGGAGCGACCACTCTGGGCAGGAGCGAAGAGAGATCACAGCGTTTCTGGGACTGGGAGCGCTGTACCTAGTTAGTGGGAGGGCGTCTCAGCTGGGAGGCGGGGCGGGCTCAGGTCAGCGTACACGGAGCACAACAACAACAGGGACAAAATGGAGGGGGGGGGAGTAGAGCAAGGCGCCGAGGGATATCGCGCTAATAATTCAAAATCAGTACAGATATGGTGCAAGCAGGCGAGGTAAATACAATTACGATCCAATATAAAATACAGGCACAGTCAAATGCAAAGCAGCGCAGTTCTACAATACCGAGTCTCGGTGGAGAGACAAGGGAGTGACCACTCTGGGCAGGAGCGAAGAGAGATCACAGCGTTTCTGGGACTGGGAGCGCTGTACCTAGTTAGTGGGAGGGCGTCTCAGCTGGGAGGCGGGGCGGGCTCAGGTCAGCGCACACGGAGCACAACAACAACAGGGACAAAATGGAGGGGGGGGGAGTAGAGCAAGGCGCCGAGGGATATCGCGCTAATAATTCAAAATCAGTACAGATATGGTGCAAGCAGGCGAGGTAAATACAATTACGATCCAATATAAAATACAGGCACAGTCAAATGCAAAGCAGCGCAGTTCTACAATACCGAGTCTCGGTGGAGAGACAAGGGAGCGACCACTCTGGGCAGGAGCGAAGAGAGATCACAGCGTTTCTGGGACTGGGAGCGCTGTACCTAGTTAGTGGGAGGGCGTCTCAGCTGGGAGGCGGGGCGGGCTCAGGTCAGCGCACACGGAGCACAACAACAACAGGGACAAAATGGAGGGGGGGGAGTAGAGCAAGGCGCCGAGGGATATGAAATCAAGGAAAAGATCTAACTCATTTAAAATACCCGGGCTCCATCCCTCAGGTAGCCCACGCACATAAATATTTACAATGATAATCTCCATATGGTTAGGCCCAGTCAACCTTACCCCAAGAATGTCCAGGCTATGCACTAGTACTTCCGTAGGCCTAAAGCTAAGCGACTGCCTCATCCAAATAGTTAACCCACCTGACGGTCTACCCCTTAGAGCCCTGATAGCGGGTTTATAAAGGTTTAGATACCCCACGCGGTATACTGGATCAGGGGCCCAACTTTCTTGGAAAATTAGGATGACATGGTCATCCACAAAATCAGCCCACTCGCTAATAGCAGATTTACTCTTTAGCCCTGCGATGTTCCAAGAAACAATCTTAAGCAAAGCATCCTGGGTAATTGGCTGGATATATGCAGACACCCTCGGGTTTAACCCTGTTTGCATCCCATCAACTACAAGGGTCACATCAGCTGAGGAGCCCAAGGACGGCATAACCACACCCTGGCCATCCTCCCTACCAACCCTGACCCTATCCAAAGCATTCAAGTCTTGGGCTGCTATCTCCACCTCTAAAGAGACACCAGACATCACACCATTATCAGCAATCTCACCACCCACCGGTGTACCATCCACTAGATAGTCCCTCTCCCCACCGGATATGCTTCCTTTAGCCACTGCTTATCTCCCGGGACACGGTAGTACCACCAATAGGATGTGTAAGTCAGTCTACCCCTCTAAGCCTAAAAAAGGCTCAAATCGATTTGACAGGGGGAGGTAGTGCTCAACCCTGTCAAAGGGATTTACACCACATGGTCTCTTATGACGTATATAATGTGGGGGGAAGGATGGACCACGTTTTGCACCAACATAGAAGTAGTTTAAGCCTAGGGTTTGGATGTCTCCCTCTCTCCCAAACCTTGGTTCTCTACGAATAAAATCAACTACCCCAGGGTCTCTAAAGTTCACAATGACGCAGTCAACTTCTAGGTCTTTGACACTACTACCCACCCAACTTACCCTCCTAACATTTAAAATCTCTGTATTGGAAAAGGGGGGAGTGTTCTATTCTTGTTAAGCCAGAAGATGACTTTATTTTTCAATTCCCTGTGTGTTTCAGCTTTCTCAGCCCCAATCCCTGGTACTCCCACCATAATGCTCATATAGGGTACTGACTCGGGGGGAAGATTTACACAAGGAAGCCGCTGATGAGTACCCTTGCTACCCACGGAAACAAGCCCACTAGGCTGAATTTCTACTGTTTGAACACATGGTGCGGATTGCTTACTAACCGCCACACCTTCCCCCACACCCTTGTTCCCGGTGGGTCCTGATGTAATGCTCACTACAGGGCACTTCTCCACACTGGGTTGGGCAGACTGAGTAGCAGAGTGTTCGATAGTAATTGGTTGGGCAACCCTATTGCAACTGCTAGATCCTGTAACTTTGGAAGCAAAAACTGATGCCTTAGGACTCTCCATAACTTTCGCTAGCCTATCCAGCGTGCTAGTATTCGCTGTTACTAGATTTTCTAACTGGTCCAGTTTGGAATTAATCGTTCTTGTTCTCTCAAGTAACGGTAGCATCAAGGATTTAACTAACTTTTCCATTTTCTCCAAAAAACCCTCATTAGTGCTACATTGGGCAACTGATTTTGAAATGACTGGAGAGGCCGTAGGCGGGCAGGGAAGCTGCACAAACTGTTGGGGAGCCTGGTTTAAATTGGATTTTTTCGGGATTTTGGCTAAGGTACCCTTCTGGGGACCACCCCCTCTTTTTCTTTTACTGGATATAGAAGTAATTTTCTTATGTGTACTTGCTGATGGCACCGGGGATATAACTTTAGGTGGGGGTCTAGGTGGCGAAAGAGATGTAGGAACACTACACCTCGAGTTACTAGAAACTGTACTAATTGGTGTTGAACTTAAGATTGAACAAGCCACTATGTTGTCTGTCTCGCCCTGCATAAAACTGGATCTTTGGCTCAGAGTAACTAAGGGGTCTTTTAGTATTGAATGTTCAGGGATAACAGCAGATAATTATACCCAGTGAGGAGCGCTTACCTGTTAAAAGATCTAAAGACAAGCGTTTTTCAGTAAGGGCTATTTCTTTTTCTAACACCACTGCAGCTCGTTTTATAAATTGGTCAATAGTACCTGTAACCACCCCACCCATAGTGGAGAGGGTGACATTACGACCCTTCCTAAGACGTTGAGCCATTTTACCTAGGTGTCAGCAACTGAAAACACAATGAAATATACAAAATGATTAAAACAATAATGACAATACCCAAGACTCAAAGATTAGGGGGGGGCCCGGCCCGGCCTCGATCGTCCTCAGACGGCCTCAGACGGCCCACCCTTTGCCCGGCGAGCCCGCGCGCGTCCCGCGTGCGGGAAAATGGGCGTAGCTAAATATGGGGAAGGGGCGGGAAGAGGACCCAGGTGCGGCCGGTCACTGCTCGCAAAGAGCACTGGTCCTCGCAGTCCCGCTCTCTGGTATTATCCCCAAATCAGGTGAAGTCCAGCGTGGCAGGTAAGGGAATCGTCCCAATAAGGCAGGCAGACAGGGATACTCTAGGCAAAGTCTCCGGCTGCGAGCGGCCCCCGCGAAGTGGGGGCCTTGAGCCGTTTTAAGGTGCAGGGGCGAGGGGCGGGAAGAGGACCCAGGAGCGGCTGGTCACTCGCCGCAAAGAGCACTGTTCCTCGCAGTCCCGCTCCCCGGTAGTATCCCCAAATCAGCGTGAAGTCCAGCGTGGCAGGTAAGGGAATCGTCCCAATAAGGCAGGCAGACAGGGATACTCCAGGCAAAGACTCCGGCTGCAAGTGATTACCCTTCCTAAGAACTGTACGGAAGACTCCAAGAGGGAGTTCGGATGGGAACATGGATTTCTTCCAAGAATTTGGGAATGCATCTCTAATTGCAGCTCAAAACACATTTGCTAAAAGAGGGGCCCTAGATGTAGGATTTTGCCTAAACACATCTATGGGAATCTGGTCAGGGCCAGGTCCCTTACAAGCAGGGCTCTTTGTAATAGCCATAGCTACATCACTTACATGAATTGAGCTAGTTAAAAGGGATGCACTGTCCAAAGCAGTGTTGAAGACATCTATGGGAGGTGGAGTAACATTTTCTTAAACAAATATCCTTGTTTGGTACATGCGTGAGTATGTGTATGTACAAATGTATGTGTATTTGTGAGTGTAAGCTGTGAATGGGTGTGTGTGTGTGTGTATGCATGAATGCATAAGTATGACTGAGTGTGCATGTGTGGACTGCCAACCATCACGCTCCCTCTCTAAATACCAGCCGCCACAGATAAATATTTGCCTATTGTCATGATTAGAAAGAAGTCATCCAATAAGAACATTGTGATGCAAAAATGCTCTTGGGTGGGACAAACACAAGCGTAGGGAGGAAAGCCATCTACTTATGCTGAAAATGCTCCAGGATAATTTGCGTTTTGCTAAGCATTTGCAATGTTCTTATTTAGTTCGCATTCACATCTTTCTAGGACAACTTTTCTTTATTAGGCATTCTGACAAAAAAGTCATTGGATCTGTCACATCTTGTTCTACTGAAATATCCAATAGCTTCAAGTTCAATTTTACCAAACAATATTCATTAAATTGTTTTTAAATACAAGCGTTTTGCTAAAATACATAACAAAATAAATGCATTTTCACAAAACAGCAAGCAAGTACATTTCAAATGTAAGGAATTCTATTCATCACAGATTTTGCAGCACGATAAGCTGCATTTACTTTTCATCATAAGGATTTGATGTAATAAAGCAAGCATTAATTAGCTCCCACATTTTGCTGTTAATTAGTAAGAAGCTAATCCAGACGTCTCTGAACACACAGAGTTCACTGCTCCTTCCTTTAGAAACTTAAGCACTTACCCCTCTTTGTGATATTATTCTTCAGAAATAAATCAGGAAACCATTTTCTAAACAACTGAAAGAAACCTCTACAAATGAAAAGTATAAACTGTCTGATTCAATGCATAGGAAGGGATTTTCTCTAGATAAGTGTTACATCATACAATCAGAAATCTAAAGAGCTGAAATAAGAATAATATTCTCTCATGTTGGAGGGAACTCATTTTGCGGTAGATATTGCATTGTTGTTTTGAGCCATCATTACAGTGAAAATGGCTGGGTTGATTATTTTTCAGATAAACAGCACGTTTGACAGCTTTCATGGTAATAGTTGTTTTGAGAGTTGTTGTAAATGAATCCTTATTATTTTTTACCAGTAGTGACTCTAACTCTTCTCTCAAGCACGATTAAGCCAGAGCAAGCAATACGCATACAAACACACAACGAAACTAACTGCATAGGATCAAAGTGTTGTTTCGTTGAGCTATTTCTCCACGAAAATTGCAGCATTTTAACAGCGGTGTTTGAACGAGGCGATCTGTGAGCAAGGCAGTGTTTACTAGGCCTGGGCTGTAAATCCTGTTCCGCTCAGGAAATTTGCAGAATTTGGGTAATTTTGCGTTCCGCGGAGACCGTGGAATTGCCCAAAATTCTGCAATCCGCAGCTTCGCAGAGTTTTTCGCTTACCGTGCTTTCAAAATGCAGGTTCGTGAGATATTTCCCCTGAGCACGCAAACAACATTCATGAACAGGAAAAAAGCATTGGGAACGTGTGGAACGAGCAATTCCACGTGCTCACGGAATTTCTGCGTGCTCACAGGAGATTTTTTGCCATTTTGCAGGGCTTTGCGTAGCGCTCCTATGCAAATTCTGCCCATCCCTAGTGTTTACCCTTGGCGTGCCCCCGCAAACAGCTTTCTCTTTCTCCTTTCCAAACTTGCCATGCTGGAAAAGCCTGGCATCACCCTCTCACATATTTAATATTTGAATCATTTTAATCTCTTTGGAAATGTGGGTTGGATGGATCCAGTTTATATGTTGATTTACTTTTTCTAAATTGTGTAAGGCACCTCGATCAGAGTGGTTTTACCCCCATTTTTTAGGTCTCAGTTCACAACACAGCCAGCTGCAAAATGCTTTGCTTATATGCCTTGGAAATGCTGTTTGTTGCTTGGCGTCCAGCTGCTGAGTCCACCACAGGGAAGCAAAGCCCTAGTGGCATGCCTTCGGTGAAGGATTGATTGATTAAGTAAGACCGCTGTGTTGTTATTACATGTTTGTATTTATGGGTCTCTTGACAGCTATTGAAGGAGTGGTGGAAGTCGGCAAAAGTGACATTCCAGCCAAGTGAGGCGGGGAACCATGTGTTGTAAGGAATACAGGGGCATATTACCAAGCGCCTTATCGCCAATTTAGAAAAGGGGGTGGTGATGAACAGAGTGTCTGAATTAAGCAGACCACTCTTACCCAGTCCAAAGATCAGGGCTTGATCCATCACCGTTATTTATCTCACTGCCCCATCCCAGCTCAGAACCTGGCTATATGCAAATCAGTCTGTCCCTGGCCCAGTGCATCATGGGAACAGGGCAGACTAAACTACCAAGCCAATTCTTCACCAGAAAGGAGACAAGCTACCGGGGACCGGTTTCTGGCATTTCAGCCGTCTTCGGCCCGGCTTGCTTGAATCCTGATGGAGCAGTGAGAAAGGGACTCATGTCTGAGCTGGGATGGTGCAGTGAGCTAAAAAACGGTGTTGGATCTAGCCCTGATCTCTTGACTGAGTGAGAGTATTCTGCTTAATTCAGAAACTCTATCCATCACCACCCCTTGTTGTTAAATATTTTGTCCACCCTAAGCGTGGAAGGGTATACTCAGATGTGAGTCCCTTGCTCATTGCACCATCAGGATTCAAGCAAGCCGGGCCGATGACGGCTGAAATGCCAGAAACCGGTCCCCGGAAGCTTGTTTCCTTCCCAGTGTAAGAATTGGCTTTGTAGTTTGGTTTGCCCTGTTCCCATCATGCACTGGGACAGGAACAGACTAATTTGCATATAGCCAGGTTCTGAGCTGGGATGGTGCAGTGAGCTAAAAAACGGTGTTGGATCTAGCCCTGATCTCTTGACTGGGTGAGAGTATTCTGCTTAATTCAGAAACTCTGTCCATCACCACCCCTTGTTGTTAAATATTTTGTCCACCCTAAGCGTGGAAGGGTATACTCAGATGTGAGTCCCTTGCTCATTGCACCATCAGGATTCAAGCAAGCCAGGCCGATGACGGCTGAAATGCCAGAAACCGGTCCCCGGAAGCTTGTTTCCTTCCCAGTGTAAGAATTGGCTTTGTAGTTTGGTTTGCCCTGTTCCCATCATGCACTGGGACAGGAACAGACTAATTTGCATATAGCCAGGTTCTGAGCTGGGATGGTGCAGTGAGCTAAAAAACGGTGTTGGATCTAGCCCTGATCTCTTGACTGGGTGAGAGTATTCTGCTTAATTCAGAAACTCTGTCCATCACCACCCCTTGTTGTTAAATATTTTGTCCACCCTAAGCGTGGAAGGGTATACTCAGATGTGAGTCCCTTGCTCATTGCACCATCAGGATTCAAGCAAGCCGGGCCGATGACGGCTGAAATGCCAGAAACCGGTCCCCGGAAGCTTGTTTCCTTCCCAGTGTAAGAATTGGCTTTGTAGTTTGGTTTGCCCTGTTCCCATCATGCACTGGGACAGGAACAGACTAATTTGCATATAGCCAGGTTCTGAGCTGGGATGGTGCAGTGAGCTAAAAAACGGTGTTGGATCTAGCCCTGATCTCTTGACTGGGTGAGAGTATTCTGCTTAATTCAGAAACTCTGTCCATCACCACCCCTTGTTGTTAAATATTTTGTCCACCCTAAGCGTGGAAGGGTATACTCAGATGTGAGTCCCTTGCTCATTGCACCATCAGGATTCAAGCAAGCCGGGCCGATGACGGCTGAAATGCCAGAAACCGGTCCCCGGAAGCTTGTTTCCTTCCCAGTGTAAGAATTGGCTTTGTAGTTTGGTTTGCCCTGTTCCCATCATGCACTGGGACAGGAACAGACTAATTTGCATATAGCCAGGTTCTGAGCTGGGATGGTGCAGTGAGCTAAAAAACGGTGTTGGATCTAGCCCTGATCTCTTGACTGGGTGAGAGTATTCTGCTTAATTCAGAAACTCTGTCCATCACCACCCCTTGTTGTTAAATATTATCGCCAATTTAGCAGGAATTTTTCCCGCTAAAGCGGCGATAATTTTATCGCCCAATTACCTAGCCTGCGCTAACACCAGTTAGCGACAGCTAGTAGGAGATAGCGATTATCTTGGGGCCCGCTTTACATGTCAGCGATATTTATCGCTAATGACATGCAAAGTGGGCGTGCCAAGATGTTAGCGACTGGAAACAGTTGTTAACATCGCTATCTCCTATTACCTACTTTTGGAAATATTCGCGCTGAGCGCGAATATCTCCAAAAGCTAACGCCTGCCCAGAGCAGTTCTTAGCCATGTTATCCAATGGTAGGTGGATAACATGGCTAAGAGCATTAGCTCGGTAATGCATGAATATCGCTGACTTTTCAGCGATATTCATGCATGTCAGCCGATTTTTATCGCTTTTGAGATAAATCTTGATAATAGCAAGGTTTATCTGCGATAAAAATCGTCTAAGCTTGGCGATAATAATATTGCCGCTAAGCCAACATAGCGATAATTATCGCTAGATGTTGGTAATATGCTCCCCAATGTGCCGAAAGAGCCCTACTCCATACTGCAGTAGTAGTCCAAGACTAAAATGTGTCTACTGAGGCTTTCATCACTGGATCAGTTTATCCAACTTTTGAAGCAGCCCCTCTATCCCAGAGGCCAACTGCAATGTGCTAGAGTGGCACAATCGCCAGTACAGCTGTGTGACTGTTATTCCCCAGTAGTTCAAGTCTCCTCTGGGTTCTCTGCCCTCACAAAAGGATGTGCTTGCATCCTATTGTGTCTATATCATTGCTTGGTTAGGTAAGTGCTCAATGAGGAGTCACTGTGAAGGTCTGGTGTGTCCGCTTCCTTACTGTCTGAAGAAAGGCAGAAAGGTGTAAAGAGTAATGAAAAGGTTTTGAGAAGAGGCATTTGTAGGGCATTCTAACTTCACGGAGCAAAGTTCAGGGAGAAAAAAGCGATTCAAAGAATGATGCATGTGACAATAAATAAGCAAACAAATGTGTGTGATTCACCCTTGACTTTGAAAGTGCCTCATTCTTTATGGTACTAATGGAAACTGACATGGTAGTAATAAATTCTGCCTTTTCTTGGATTGGTAACCACTGTTAAAATCCACTAGGCTAACCACCATCAGGGAGAGGACAAATTATGGGGGTTGTCTATGCTCCTTTTCTGGAAATCATGATGCTTACATGACAAACAAACGAGCTCAAGATTGACATATTTGGAACTGTGTTGCTTTCCACAATCCAACCGCCACTCACACCCATACTCCAGGAAGCTTGAGGAGCACCCCACTGGGTGACCATGCGCATGGTGGCACCAGGGTGGTTCATGTCGTGCAAGCGCTCAGTACTTGGCTGAGTCCAGCATCTCAAAAAATGTCACCTGACAATGTGAGAAGCACTTATGTCTCTTTAGCTCACATACGGCCACACAATGCAGCAGCAATTCAATGCATATTTTAAAAATAAGTATGTTGTTTGTAAGATGTCGTGTATGTGTTGAATGGCTAAACTCTTTTAAAGTCCAAAAGGCAAGACCGATTGCATTGCAAATGTTTGTTTGCTTTGCGAAGCATCACTAGTGGGTGCATCAGCTGTTATATTAAAAGAGAACTAGAATAAGTTCTACGAATTTATACAACAGGTGCACATTTAATAATTCCAGCCAATATTGTCAGAACCCTACTTTAAGAATAAATGGTCTTAACAGGTAAATGTCACTTCCATGCTGCAGTTTGGTATATCAAGATGAGTATACATTTTAACTATGGATGCTTATAGTAAGAGAAAACAATTAAGGGCTGAACGATTGGTTCAATCAATTAGTCAGGTTTTGGAAAGCAAGGCTACTCACCTGTTAGGGTCTCAAGGTGCTGGTGGAGCTGCTGACCCACTGAGCACTGCTGTTCAGTCGAAGAGCTAGATCTTGAGGTCTTGCCTGAATTGGATCAGAGATGGGGATTGTCTGAGGTGGAGAGGCAGGGGTGTTCCAGGTCTTGGTAGTGAGGTAGGAGAAGAGTCTTCCTCAGGTTCTAGTCTTGTGGATCCGAGGAATGGTGGCCATGGCGAACTGGGATGGACAGAGGTGTCTGGTGGGTACATGGAATGAGAGGCGGTGGTTCAGGTATGCTGGTTCTGCATCATGGAGAGCTTTGTAGGCATGTGTCAGGAGCTTGAAAGTGATTCTTTTGTTGACTGGGATCCAGTGGAGTTCTAAGAGGTGTTCGGTGATATGGCTGTGGCGGGGGATGTCGAAGACCAGTCTGACTACAGCATTTTGAGAGTTCTGTATATTCGCATGCTTCCATTAGGGATGGGAGTGTTATGTTCCATATTGCTAGCCTAATATAGGCCCGGGTAATATCATACACCTTCACCTACATTACCTCCCCTACACTACACAGTAACAAGCATTTTAGGATTGAACCTTTACCTAAGTGGAGTCCTGGGCGCAGAGGAAGGGTTTTTCCTGAACAATAGCATCCTATATCTTCATCAATAGACCCACACAGTATGAATGAATATTCATAAAGGTTCTTGGAAACCAGGCAGGGGCTACACCACCTGCAAAATATCTATGTACAAGGTTCGACCCATACATCATCCTCATATCCAACAATGGCTAATAGAAGAAACAAGGGACAAAGGAACCCTATATACTTTCTCTATAAATACATCACATCTTGCTAGTGTTAGCTAGAGGAGACCGAGACTTCCCAGCCAACACACTGACCAGAGACGCTGAGGCTCCTGCAAGCAGATGTTCCAGCTGACAGTGGTCTAACACATCCCTCGTGGGGGTCCAACTCGAGACCAGGACGGGGTCCTGCACTCTCTCACGTCAGGTAAAGGGGTTAGACAAAATCCTAGCGGGATTCTTTGCTTCACACCTACTCACATGCTATGTACACTTAGGTACATCTAGACAGGCATCTTAGGAGTATGTGATTTCTTTTTATAATACATTTTATGTTCATGTAGGTTTTCAGGATAATTGCAAGATGGTAGAACTTTACTCTCCTTTCATATTCACTGTACTGCTGATCATATTTATCTGCTACTGTCTAACCGTTGTTGCAACACATCTATTTTACTTTTTTATTTTATTTTTTTATTTTTTTATTGCGGCTCAGAGAACAGAAGATATACATTGTTACAAAAAGAAGGAACACACAAAAAGAAAATGCTCAAATAAACAGAATGAAATTCACTTTTGATACAAAATTCATAGATATAAATCCTAGCTAGAAAGGCCATATAATAGACCAAATGTTGCAGATAATAACAACAACTTAAACACATATTGTATTTCACTTTAAAAAAAGAGTCCCAAATTTTCTCAAATTTCATTAGCAATTTTGTGCCTCTTTGTTTAGCCAGAGCAAATTCCATAACATAGATTTCATTAAGGAGAGACCACCATTCTATGATATGTGGAGGAGTCGGAGAGATCCAAGCGCGGGCAATAGTTAACTTGGCGCATGACAATATAATAGTGATAAGAGTTGGCTGTGGGACATTAATCAGTAAATATCAAGTAAAATTAAAGGTGCCGTGAGAGACGGGAGCAAATCAGTTTTGTTTCATTACTTTATCCAAAGCCATCTAAAATTCTGACAGCATGGGGCACGAAAAAAATATATGTGCCAAGTCCGCTGTAACAAAGGGCACACTTAGGGCATTTAGTTCGTTCAGTATATAAAGCATTTGTAGACCATATTGATATCTTTTCTGGAGTATGATACAGCATGCAAGTAGTTTTAAATTGCTGAAGCCTCAAGCTAGAAGACGAAGTGGAGTCATTACTGTTGCGGAAAGATAAACTAATCATATTCGGGGTGATGTTAATCCCCAACATTTGACTCCATTTTCCCGCCAGCTTGGAGCAATCAGCAACCTTATATGAAGTAAAACATTTATACCCAATACTAATTAAAGATTTGTTCTTATCAGAATACAGACAGTCCCAAATATCCGAGTCCAGTAATTCAAAAAGTTTCATCTTGCGAATAGGAAAATGCAACACATCTATTTTACACTAGAAGAACATCTGTGCAAAAAATTCTTATTGTAACACGCCCAACTGTTTCTTCTGTGTAACTCTCTGAGACCGAATAAGTGAGCACGAGTGGCTGAGCAAAATGTAGTACATTGTTTCCACGATTCTGTGGGATCAGGGTTGTCATGTTCTAAGGTCGCCAGAAACTATTCTCACCCCGATAAGAGGAGATTCTAGTGGCACTGTGATCTAGCTAATGCAAACAGGTTAACATTATTGGTGGGGGTGCTCGGAACCAGTCTACCACCAAACCCACAGTTCATGTTATCCGAACATGCACATTCTGTATAGGAATGTATAGGAACTACACGACATGGCACCACCAACGTGGGTTGGGTACTTATTAAACAGTAGAATCTGAGTAGTTCAGTCATGCTATTCTCAGAGACCCCTACTCACAAAACGCCAGAGAAGTCTGGAGTGGGTGGGCACAAACTCCGCTACAGCTGAGTAGGTGAAAGATCCTATTTATTGGCTGCTGCTTAATAAAGCTTGAAGGATACGTTGTTCCTAAATTGTGCAAAACACCTTATCTTAGTTCCCTTGGAAAAATATTCTGTGTTCTAAAACACAATGACTAACCACGAAGGAGATTTATATGTGTTAACACAAGTGCCTCATTCAGACGAGGAGGAAGATCCGTATAGAATAAAGTCTCATCCAAACGTGAGACACGCACTCACCAGCAAACTACTTAAATACGATTTGACAGCCAGAGGTGGCACAGTAGCATTCGTGATAGAGTCACATGAAGATTTCCAAACAGAGGTATTTAATTCATGGGTTACATTCCCAGCAGCAAATGCAACAACAAAAATGTTTCATTATTACATACATGATGACATACCAGTGGAATACATTCCGTATGAGGACATTGAAGTTCCACTAACGTACCAGGAACATGATTACTGGTTTAAAGGCGTCCTCCACAATACAAGAAAAAGAGTAAGGCTCAGTCTGTTAGGAAGACCAGGAGCAACATGGCCAATAATAGCGGCCTACACACCACATCTTGACATTGATACAATGCCACAAGATGAATTTCTCGAACAACAAAAAATGTTGATAAACTTTACAGAAACATGACACTATTTGTTATGAAGACACAGTCCAACCAGCAGTAGCTACAACTAATACAGCATCCAACACAAAGTGCAGCAACTAAAATTACTCCACAAACATTAAATGCAGTAATGGGCAAAATGCCCATGAAACTTGAACAGATACCATTCTGGATAGCTCAGAAAATAACACAGTTAGAAGCGGTATTCCCGAATACTAGCCAGTACGAGAATCCCAGAAGCCTGACAATATGCCTGCCCATGGGGATTACACCACAATTAGAGGATTGTACCTCTTGGGGTACTATCTTCGCAGCCATCTATACCAGAACTCATGGTCTACCATCCTTAACTGTAGTACCAGATGTATTAAGACAAATACAAAATGAGTATGAGGCAAAACCTACTCTGAACTTAGGGGTGAAATTACAAGGTAAATACACCCATGTATCAGCAATAGTATTAGCAAATATTAAAGGAGAGGTAACATCAGTATCAATCCACCAACGCCTACTGGAGTTCGGTCCTTAACAAGAGGAACATGAATAACCCAAAATTATAGAAACTGCATATGCAGAACGAGGCAGAGACAGTTTGAGTGGGAAAGCTCTAAAACCACAATTAGTGGGCAGTCCTGAAAAGGACAATTCCAAGCAGACACCTTCTTCTCCTGAAAAGAAGCAGGATAATAATAATAAAAAAACAAAATAACAGAGAAAAGAGATCTCAATCCAGAGATGTATCTCCTTCACAGGAGCCCTCCGAAAGGAGGTACAACCTCAGGAGTAGGGATAATATTAGGAAACCTGACAGGTATCAGGATACTGATACATGTTCCTCTTGTTTCTTTCAGTGCTCGACAAAAAACTCAGTGAGAGAAGGATGGTCAGAACACCAAGAAGAGCATACAAAGTCCAGAGACAGCAGCACGCTCAAGACTATACTTCCAAAAAAGATGAAATGCCAAAATCAAAACCTCAGTTTAAAAAGAAGAAAGTTGCAGGCCTGAAGATCAGACATGCCCAAAATTCTGAGGACACAACTTCTGATCGGGGAATGGGCTCAGACGATGTTAGACAGTGTGGCAGAGGTAACAATAGCTCGACAGACCTGATAACATTTCTGGTGACAGCAGACTTAAATAATTACATCACGGTGGGAACAACAGATACGAAGGTAAGCGTCCCACATAAATTACATGAAATGTCGCTCCAAATGGAGGGGGACAAGCCCAGGAAAGTTAAAGGTCTCTTTTGGGAGAACCTGTCATCTGGTTATGACATCCTATTAGCTCAACAAGATTGGCCACCAGCATTGTTATGGAGTGCCCTAGGGGGGAAAATATAATTTTTTCCAGCTTTCTCCAACCTTGTTCCCATTCATATTAAACACACATATCAACGGGAGTGGGCAGTAGCCCTTGCTCCAGCATTGTGCAAAAATCATGCTGGATAGGATGAAGATTCAACCCAACATGTGATCCTGTTAAAAGTCTCACCAAATGCACAGATACAATATCTAATAAAGCAAGAAGCTAAAAAACAGGTCAGGGAGATCTTCGATCATCTTGAAGATCAAGGGGTCATTGAAACATGCACCTCACCAATGGACAATCCCTTGTTTCCTGTATCAAAACCAGGCAACTCATATCGTCTAGTTTTAGATTACAGACATTTAAACACATGCACAAAGACATTCGCTGTCCAAAATGCACACAGTGCGGCATTGTGTGGAAGAAATACAAAACTACGCTTGATATCTCAAATGGATTTTTCTGCCAAAATATAGCACCTGAAAGCTGGTATTTGATAGAATTCTCAGCGATGGGGTCACAGCAACAATTTTGTCATCTCCCTCAAGGGTATAAGAACAGCCCGGGGGTATTTTCAGCAAGGGTAACTGAGTTACTTAAAAATGTTGATGAGGAAGCAGTGTCCTTCCTATGTGGATGATATTTGTTAGACCTGGCATCATTGGCGTGAGTCTCCCTTCCATTTTGACGGATTGCCTCCTCTGTTTTGATATGTTTTTGCTGGTTTTATGTTTTGGGCACTGTGTCACTGCTCATCAGTGCCACAGTGCAAGTGCTCCCTATGTTAAATTGATGTACTAATTGGTGATTCCATGATTGGGTAATTTGATTTACCTGTCAGCCCCTAGTACAGTGCACCATGTGGGCCCAGGGCTTGTAAATCAAATGCTGCTGGTGGGCGTGCAGCACTGGTTGTGCCACTCACAGAAGCAGCTTGTAAAGTGTGTCTCAGGCCTGCCATTTCAAGGCCAGTGTGCAGTCTAGCACTGCCATGTCGACTTGGCCAAGTGCACCAACTTGCCAGTCCATAAACCTTCCTTTTGCTTCATGTTAGACACCCCTATGGTAGGCCCAAGGGCAGGGTGCATTGTAAGTATAAGGTAGGAAATGCTCTGATGTGTGTAGCATGTCCTAATAGTGAATTACAGCCATTTTCGTTTTTCACAATTGAAGGCTACCTGTTCTCCATAGGCTAGAATGGGCAGTTAGATTATTACATTCTTATAATCCTAACTGACTCAGGGAACATGGTAGAAATTCGAATTTAGCATGTCTGAACTCAGAATAATAAGATACATCTTTTAGTAAAGTTGGTTTTAATATTCTGTGTTTGAAAATACCACTTTTAGAAAGTATGTATTTTCTTGCCTAACTGTCCAGGCCTGCCTCTGCTAGGTTGTGTATTCCTTGTCTGGGTTTGTGAGTGACAGGGCTGCGGGATTCCAGGAAACAGGCTGGGGCAGCCCAGTGGTGAACAGAGAGATCTGCATCTAGATGGGAGGGAGTAGTTGCACCTGGGACCTGAATAGGGCTGGGCCTTCCCTCTACAAAGCTGGCTCCACCTCCTGTGGCTTGTCTGATGTCTCTGCCCTGCACTGTGAAAGGAGAGAAGAAATCTTGTCAAGAAAGTGCTCCAGAGCTGTATCTTCCCTCCCGTGTGCTGGCTCCACCTCCTGTGGGGCGGCTGATGTCTCTGCCCTGCACAGTGAAAGAAGAAGAGAGTCATGTAAACAAAGTACTCAGGAACTGGTTTGGACTAGGCAGAGGCCTCTCTGCCTTCAGAGAACAAAGGATTTTGGGGTATAAATATTATTGGACCCAGTCCCAAGAACTTTAAATCACTTCTGTAACACAACACCGTTTGCCAAGGAGAAGAACCAATGTAGCTGCAGGAGTTTGACTGCCCCTCTGCCAGTGTGCTGTTTGCTGGGTTGATCTGCAGTGGTTGCTTCATTGCCAAGGAAAGGAGAAGGAACATTTTAAGGACCTTCATCATCTTCAGAATATTCTCCAAGGGCTTGAACTGTGCTTGCCTCCTGCTGAAGTCTCAGGGACAAAACACTTCATCTCCAGCTCCCCTCTGAATTTCCTTGCTGGGAATTCTCAATTCCAGACATTTGCATGTCGGTGGGAGCTGGTAGCGTGACGCATTGAGAGGAAGCTTGTCGCCGCTGCAGCGGAATTCGTCGCATCGCCGGAGAAGCGAGCCGTCGCAGCATCTCCCTGGAAGCGTGTGTTCATCGAAGCTGCCTGCTGTCGCAACACCGGAGAAGCGTGACGCCATCGAGAGAGTCATCATCACATCACCAGAGAAGCGTGTCGCAGGACCTGTTGCGGCTCCAAAGTACAGAGTCATCGCAAAGCTGCCAGGGGGTCTACGCATCGTCATCGCATCGCCGCATCAAGGGCGCCATCTTCTCGCATTGCAACTGGATCATCGCATCGCATCAAGGCGCCATCTTGCGCACCGCAACGGCCCCGTGGCTGAGAATCTATGCATCACCTCCGCACCGGTAAGGATTAGGACGCATCCCCTACTCTGCACAAGCATTGAGGCACAACGCATCATCTCCCCTGGATCACGGAACTGACGCATCTCCCCTTTTGTGAGCCTTTTGTTTACTTTGCGTTACGCATCCAGGTACTTTCTTGAGAACTTTGTTGCATCTATCATCAATTTGTATTATCTTTAAAGCAATGTTAAGTGTAGTATTGTGGAATTTTGTCGTTTGTGGTCTTGTGTTAAGTCTATATAAAGAATTATTCTTTTTAAAAACCTGTGTTGTGTCCATCTGTAGTGTTTTCACTGTATTACTGTGTATATTCACAAATGCTTAACACACTGCTGAGATAAGCCTGTCTGCACGTGCCAAGCTACCAAAGGGGTGAGCAGGTGTTATTAAGGAGTGTAATCCCCTTATCCTGACTTAGAAGTAAGGGTCCCTATTTGGACAAAGTTGAATACCATTGCCAACAAGAGACCCCCAGATCTAGCAGCATTTATCTGACGGACGATGAATTAGAAAGGGATCTTGACCAGGGTGAACACCATAATTTTGGGATTCGCCTCTCATGGCTACAAATTTAATTAAAAAAAATAAAAAATCACCCACCTCAATGTCCTATTTTTAGGATATGAGCTGTCAAGTAAAGGGAAAGCCTGACAGCTAACTTTTTAGAAAAGTGTGCGCTGCTCCAACATCCAAAATCATTAAACAATTTACAATTAATACTGGGATTCCTAAATTTCAGCAGAACATACATTTTGGAATACGCAGAAAGAGTAAAACCTTTCTAAAGACTTGATAAAACCTGACTTTTCAGTTAGACAATGGATACAGGAACACACAAACATCCTATGTTCACAACACGAAAACATGATAGCTTCAAAACACTTACAGACACGGGTAAGCGTATGCAACTTAGCGTTTCACTTCAACAGAGAAAATACTGACAGCAGTTCAGACCATTGCAGCAAGAGAAAGAGCATTGGCTCAGAGAAAACGCATAATTGTCGGAACCCCGGCACCAGCTTTAGAAGTTGTTACGTAGGATAGCATTCCAAATGCAAAAGCCTTACATCCAAGATGGATACAATGGGCTATTTCTCTTACTGCAACAGATTTTGAATACAGATTTGAACAAAGTCTAAAAACACAAGCATTCCTGCAATACTAACAAGAATACCCTCTACCGAAAGAAATCTTGTCTCTAGATCAGTATGAATACATAACTTTACACTGACGGATCTGCTCAGCTGGTCCTAGGGGGTAAACAGCAGTACAGTGCGGCAAGAGTAATCATTAAAGGTCGTATGCTGATGAAAAGTTCTATCCAAATTGCACGAAACACAGTCTCTAGGGAGCTGTACGGCACAGCTGGCAGAATTAAAAGCATTGATACTGGCACTGGTGAATAAGGATCACGAATTCCCCACACTGATAGTGTTGGATTCTTTTTACTGTGTGCAATCGTACAATGAATATTTTGGGGACAGAACGGCTTCAAAGATGCAAAAGGTGGCACAATTAAGCATAAAATGCTATGGGAATAGGTAGTTAAGTTGAGAAACAATCTACCACAGGCTCACATGATTCATACACTGAGTCATCAACGTGATGGCGTTCATGTTGAAGGGAATTCATTGGCTGATGAGGCCACGAAGGGGGCTGTACACACTGCTTCCATAGCAGCAATCACTCGTTCAAAAACGAGGATAGACGGTGATATGGTTGCTGTCATTGATTCTCGCAAGGGCAACTCAGCAGTAAAAAGAAATGTCCATTCAAATACTTCCACAATTTAGATGCAAACAACATTCCATATGCTCAGATTCCTGGAGGGGGATAGAGTAATACCAAATATGGATCGTAGACAAGGTTTGATTGTTGCAGCACACGAGGGTTCGGGCTCTGTGCATACAGGGGTTACAGTTACTATTTCATTATGGAAACAGCGCTATTGGTGGCCAAGTCTAATAAAGCAAACTAAAGACTAGGGGGTCTATAAGGAGGGCGGGCGGTGGCACCACTGTGGTGCTGGTGGTGCGGAAAAATGAATTTTTCCATCCGCTAGCAGCGGACCTCACGGCCGCCGAATTAGTATTGCCAAACATAGCTCATTTCCCGACCACCGCGGTGCGACGTGAACATCCATCAAAGAGTGCCCGCTACCCCGGCGGTGTGAGCCAATGGAGACTCACTGCCTTGCGGAATAACATCCGCTCTGCTCCACAAATTAGGATGTCCCAAACAACCAGTCGCATTGCAATGGAGAAACCGCCCAATCAAAAACAGAGGAAGCTCAACAGCGGAGTGCGAAACCAGAGTCCCGGTCCACACCACCCGTTCATGACCGCAATGGAACTAGCCCTACACGTTTTTCCGGTGCTGTGCCTGATACATCACCAGCAACTCATGGACCGCCGCAGACGCTGCTGCATGTATGCAAAACACAACCACAATACACAACTCATGGGCTGAAACACGGTCCATATCCATAACAGACACCCTGGTGGGGACAGGAACACATCCACAAGTGTACCCACACATGAGCCATCTGTCACCAAGTCACCCCCCTACATTCAGGATAAACTTTCTCTGTGATCTTGTAGCAATGTCCTGGTCACGTCACCGCATCGGTGAAGACAAGGGAATACATGCGCACAATGCAGAAGGCAGGGCCAGCGCCAGGCATGGGCAGGGCACAAAGGCCACAGGGCTACACCTCCACCCTTCACACACTAGCCTTCCCGATGGGACATGGCATGCGCCCCTGCTGTGCAACCCCATGCACAACAACAAGCCAGGTGAATCCACACCCTGCACCACACACCAAACAACTAGGGAGACAGCCAGAGTGGCTGCAGAGGAACACACGCAAAAACAACAGCTACATGACAGAATGCAGGGAAATGTCAAACATTCACCCCAGTTTTTTTGCTCACCACACCACCCCAGTTCAGACATGGCCATATGCAAATCAGCCTTGACCCTGTGCCTCATGGGAACAGTCCAGCCTGAACTGCCAAGCCATGTCTTCCCTGGACCAGAATCAAGCATCCTAGGACCGGTTTCTGGCTATCAGCCGTCTTCAGCCAGGATAGCTTGACTCAAGTGGTCTGAATAGCACGGGTCTCACGTCTGAGCATACCCGTCCCACTCGGGGTGAAAAATGCAATAACAACAGTTGATGGACAAAATGCAGAACAATGTCATACATTCACCCCAGTACAGAGATCTGGGGCTAAATCACTAGTTTTTTTGCTCATCACACCACCCCAGTTCAGACATGGCCATATGCAAATCAGCCTTGACCCTGTGCCTTAATGGGAACAGTCCAGCCCAAACTGCCAAGCCATGTCTTCCTGGACTGGAATCAAGCATCCTAGGACCGGTTTCTGGCTATCAGCCAGCTTCAGCCAGGATAGCTTGACTCCAGTGGCGTGGAGAGCACGGGACTCACTTCTGAGCATACCCGTCCCACTCAGGGTGACAAATGCAAAAACAACAGTTGTTGGACAGAATGGACAACAATGTCATGCATTCACCCCAGTACAGAGATCTAGGCCTAAATCCATAGTTTTTTTGCTCACCACACCACCCTAGTACAGACATGGCCATATGCAAATCAGCCTTGACCCTGTGCCTCATGGGAACAGTCCAGCCCAAACTGCCAAGCCATGTCTTCCCTGGACCGGAATCAAGCATCCTAGGACCAGTTTCTGGCTATCAGCTGGCTTCAGCCAGGATAGCTTGACTCCAGTGGCGTGGAGAGCAAGGGACTCACGTCTGAGCATACCCGTCCCACTCACGGTGACAAATGCAAAAACAACAGCTGATGGACAAAATGCAGAACAATGTCATACATTCACCCCAGTACAGAGATCTGGGACTAAATCCATAGTTTTTTTCGCTCACCACACCACCCAGTTCAGACAAGGCCATATGCAAATCAGCCTTGACCCTGTGCCTCATGGGAACACTCCAGCCCGAACTTCCAATCCATGTCTTCCCTGGACCGGAATCAAGCATCCTAGGACCGGTTTCTGGCTATCAGCCGGCTTCAGCCAGGATAGCTTGACTCCAGTGGCGTGGAGAGCACGGGACTAACTTCTGAACATACCCGTCCCACTCGGGGTGACAAATGCAAAAACAACAGGTGATGGAGAGAATGCAGAACAATGTCATACATTCACCCCAGTACAGAGATCTGGGCCTAAATCCATCGTGTTTTCGCTCACCACACCAACCCAGTTCAGACATGGCCATAAGCAAATCGGTCTTGACCCTGTGCCACATGGGAACAGTCCAGCCCGAACTGCCAAGCCTTGTCTTCCCTGGACCAGAATCAAGCATCCTAGGACCGGTTCCTGGCTATCAACCGTTTCTAGCCAGGATAGCTTGACTCCAGTGGCGTGGAGAACATGGGACTCACGTCTGAGCATACCCGTCCCACTCAGGGAGACGAATGCAAAAATAACAGTTGATGAACAAAATGCAGTACAATGATATATATTCACCCCAGTACAGAAATCTGGGCCTAAGTCCATCATTTTTTTGTACTCCACACCACCCCAGTTCAGACATGGACATATGCAAATCAGCCATGACCCTGTGCCTCATGGGAACAGTCCAGCCCGAACTGCCAAGCCATGTCTTTCCTGGGCCGGAATCAAGCATCCTAGGACGGGATTCTGGCTATCAGCCGTCTTCAGCCAGGATAGCTTGACTCCAGTGGCGTGGAGAGCACGGGACTCACGTCTGAGCATACCCTCTTGTGTGTTTTACTTTTAGAAAGTTGACATGTTTCTGCCTTTGCCATTTGGTGCTTGCTGCCTGCTTCTGGTCATATGACTGGGTGTAGTTGTCAGTTGTCAGTTGAGCTTTGTGAATTCTTCCTGGACAGCCATACACAATGGGAGCTTAGGTGCAGCTGGATGGGCCATCACTGGCAGGATGGGAGGGAGGAGCTGGTTCCAGCCTCCCTTACACCTGAATAGTTTGGGCCTCATTTATGAGGTTTTGCCATAGGGAAGCGCAGCAGGCCTTCCTGCTACGCTTCCATTCGGCAAAAGAAAAGGGCAGGAATGCATTCCTGTCTTTTTCCCCCGCATTGGCGCACAATGGGCTACCTGCGCCAACGCAGGCACCTTTGCACAATGGTGCAAGGGTGCCTACGTTGCGGGGATGATTATTTTTGTACAGGAAGGGAAACCTTACTGTACAAAAATAATCACAAGAGGCTTTTCCTCTTTCTATGTCTGCTGCAGAATGCAGCACACATAGAAAAAGGAAAAACGAGGAGAAATAAAGATATTTCTCCCGGTTGCACCTCCCTTCCGCCTCCCCTGGGGAGGAGTAAGCTTTTGGCACTGCCTCAGATTTACGATTTCTCGTAAATCTGGGGCAGTGTCAAAAGGCCATGGATGTTGTCTGGGAATGCCCCCAGCAACACGGATTGCACGTCCCTTTAACGAAGAACACTGCGTTAAAGGGACTGATATTTATCAGGCAGCATTAAGCCAAAAAAAGTGGCTTAATGCTGCCTGATAAATAGCACAAAAAGTGACGTTCCGATGGCGCATGGGCCTCATAAATGAGGCCCGTTGTGTCCTGTCTGGACACAAAGGACCTGAGCATTTTCACTGCTGCCACCTTGGAGCCAGGGCAAGGGAGGCAGGGAATTCCAAACACTTCAAATCCACTGTCTAGAAGTTTCTACCAGCTTCCAGGACCAGGGTAGAAAAGAGGGACGACAGACAGCAACTCTTCAGATATGCTTCTGCACCTGTGGATATTCTGCCAGGAAGACGGATGATGTGCTGCTAAAAGCACTGCCACTCTGCTGGACTGTTGCTCTGAAAGTTTCCTAAAGAGTCTCCTCAGGGACATAAGTTTCCAATAACCTTACACCTGCACCTAGACTGTGTCGTATTTGAGTCTACCATTCCAAGTGGTGTGCCCCAATCCTGGACCCTTGGAAATCCGGATCCGACGCATCTTATCTTCTACGCGGACAATCCGCGAGCAGAAGTGACATATCGTTTTGTGGTTAGGCCCATCGCAAAGACCCGTATCGCCACCACAGTTCTCAGAACCGACGCATTGCTCCAACTATGCATCACAACTTCAGCACGGGCCTTGACATCTCCCATTTATGGTTGCCTTGAGAACAACTAAAGACTCTGCATCGTAGCCTCACAGCTCTTCCGCACTGATGTGTCACCTGACTGAGTGCCACATTCTCAACACAAGACTTTGCATCACAAGCACTCATCAACGGGATCCTCAATGACAGTGCAGGACCTCACAACACAATCTCGCCGCATCTCGAAACAGACTCATCGCTTTAGCTGAACAACGCATTTTTGACACGGGTCCTTGCAATCCTCCGCACCCCGAAATTTAAGTTACTTTGTTCAGCGGGCCTAACTGGGTCCCAGTAGCCGGCCCAGGCTCCATCTCAGTTGACCTGAACTTGTGACTTTGTCCCAGTCCAGTGAAACCAGATATCCACAGATGGTTCTTTGTGCTTTTTGGCTCTATTTTCAAGAAAAATCTTTTAAAATCCATACCTCCAGTTCCATTGATTGGATTTTTGTCATTTTGGTCTTGTTTTATTTATTAAATTGAGCTCTATTTTCTAACCTGGTGTATCCCTTTTGTGTGATGTTTTCACTGTTTTACTGTTTGACGTGTTGCACATTTACTTTACACATTTGCTCTAAGTTAAGCCTGACTGCTCTGTGATAAGCTAACATTGGGTTGAGCACATGTTCATGTAAGGTTGCTTGTGCCCTACCCTGATGAGGATTTGGGTTGCTGCTTGACCAGGGCTCACAGCCCAGTCAACCAACAACCTTGGGGCATATTTACGAAAGCATGGCTCAGCGTGGTGCAGTACAGAATTCTGCTACGCCGAGTTGCGTCATTGTCTAAGAGCAGGAATGCTCTATATTTTCAAAAATACAGTTCATTCCTGTACTCTCCCCTGCGCCGGTACACAAACAGCAGTCATAGGTGGGCCAACGCAGACACCCTTACACCATAGTGCAAGGGTGCCTGCGTTTCAGGAATGATTGTTGTGCAAACAGGGACATCTTCCTGTACAAAAACAATCATTAATGGCGTTTTGCTCCTTCTATGTGTGCTGCAGGATGCAGCACACATAGAACGATCAAAAAATGAGGAGGAATCCTTCCGCCTTCCCTAGGGAGACATAGGTTTTTGGCGCTGCCTCAGATTTACGATTCCTTATAAATCTGAGGTAGTGTAAAAAAGCCATGGGTGTTGCTGGAGACATCCACAGCAACACCAATTGCATGCCCTTTAACACATAAAATTGTGTTAAACTCAACGATATTTACAAGGACACGTTAAGCCACTTAAAGTGGATTAGTCCTGCCATGTAAATATGGAGCAGGACACAGCGCCACCGGAGTGTCGCAAAAAGTGACGCTCCAGTGGCACAGGGGCTTTGCAAACAGACACCCAATTTCTTACAATGCCTATGTAGTATAGCTGTTTCTTCTTCCTCTTTTTGTTTTTACAATGCCCATGTGCTAAAGCTGCTGCTTCTTCCTCTTTTCGTTTTAGTGAGGTATATTCATTGGACATATTTAACCACAGTTTGGGATACTTTAAACAAAACCCCAGTATACTTTCTCTTGTCCCTTCTCCATCACACAGCCTCAAAAAAACATGCACACCATTCCGAGGCCTGGGTCATATATTTCAACCTGAAGAAAGCAAAGGCACTCTTTATCAAGTGACTAACTATCCCGTGTATGTAGGTGTTACAAAATGCACCTTAAAGGAAGGACTCACTGCGACTGGAAAAATAATGTTGCTGTCTCTTTAAGGAACTGTCACGTGAGGAGGGCTTTGCTTTCTGTTATGAGATATCCTGATTTGCAGAAATTTCTGTTTCTTGACACGCCCTACAGCTGGACCTAACTGCCATTTTCTACAGCAACGTAGGGATTAACCATTTCTGTGAAGTGAAAGGGAGAGAGATATTGTCTGATTCGGTCGTATAGACCTGTTTTAAGTTTCATAGTAAAGTGCTTTTTTACAAAGCTTGTAGCAAATGAACTGGAGTAGCCATTCAGTTATCTAAAAACTGCGATTTCTAAAAAATAAAACAAAATGTCTTCAATTAGTTATTTTAAAGCTGCGATGTCATTAATTAAAGCTAAAAAATAAAATTCACTGCTGAGCATTTCATTTGGCAAAAATAACACTTCCAAAAGGGGTCACTGTTGCTTCAATTTTCAGAAACACCATTAGTTATTCTTGATTTTCGCCTATGTTTTTCTAAAACGTACGTTTTACTTTTTAGTAAAAAAAAATTGCAGCTCCACAAAAGACCAAAGGCTAAGCTAAGCTGAAAGAAAAAAAGCTCTGTGTCATTCACATATCTATGGATGATTCATCCTAGCTAATAGAAAACATTACTTTGCCTACTGAATTACCCTTAGTTTTTTGATACTTATGTCTTGCAGCTCCCTATTGAGAAATGATTTAAATTGCGAGGTAAAAACAGCTGGCTCTTCTATATAAACTGTAGTACAAGAAAACTATATGCCTCACAGGATGCATTGCGGTGCAGCGTGGGCTCAGCCGAGTTAGCATGACCCTTTGCCAGCAAGAGACGCAGTGAGTTAAATGCTTACAACTAAGTGGCATTTTATCAAGAACTGCCCTGGAGAATTCCAATAGAAGCCCATGTGCACACCAGAACATGGACTTCTATTGGAATTCTCAAGGGCATATTATAAAGCCCATTATCGCAGCTTTAGCAACAATTTTCTGAGGCTAAACTGGCGATAATTTGTAACGCTGTTCTTGATAATATGCCCCTAAGATCTTCTGTGGCTTGAAGGGCAGTCCACCACTCTATCTTTCACAGATCATTTTGTTGAATTTATTAACATAAACACTTAAAGCACCAAGGGGCATATTACCAACAACTAGCGATAATTATCGCTATGTTGGCTTAGCGGCAATATTTTTATCGCCGAGCTGCGGCGATTTTTATCGCTTAGAAACCTTGCTATTATCAAGGTTTATCTCCTAAGCGATAAAAATCGGCCGAAATGCATGAATATCGCTGAAAAGTCCGCGATATTCATGCATTACCGAGCTAATGCTCTTAGCCATGTTATCCACCTACCATTGGATAACATGGCTAAGAACTGCTCAGGGGCAGGTGTTAGCTTTTGGAGATATTCGCGCTTAGCGCAAATATCTCCAAAAGTTGGTAATAGGAGATAGCGATGTTAGCGACTGTTTCCAGTCGCTAACATCTTGGCACGCCCACTTTGCATGTCATTAGTGATACATTTCACTGACATGCAAAGCGGGGCCCAAGATGGTCGCTATCTCCTACTAGCTGTCGCTAACTGGTGTTAGCAACAGCTAGGTAATAGGGAGATAATTTTATCTCCGCTTTCTTGGCTTTTAAAGCCAAAAAAGCAGAGATAAACCCCCTTGATAATATGCCCCCATGAATTTGCAAAAACCACACAATTATTAGTATAATATAATGTCTCTCTTCCCATTTGTGAGTCCAGCGGTAGCTCCTTAATTAAGGCGGAGGAGCGTTACCCCACTGCTCTCTCAGAAGTGCAAACAGGAAAAATACAATGATAATAAAACAAAGTTATTATCATTTTATTCTACAGCCCTCACTTGAGACAGTCTAGGACAGGGCGGGGCTGGACTAGGCTATCCTGACGGAGCAGGGGGGAGGAGTGGTGGGCCCCATAAGTGCGCATGTCAGTTTGGACGCCCATCTTACGATGGTCAAACTAACATGCACACTTAGCATTTCGTCAACCCATGCTGTGTTGCACAGCTGGGTGGAGAACAGAGACAGGCTCCCAGGCCCCGTCTAAGCCCCAAATCAGGCCGCTCAGACCTATCTCAGCTCTTCTCTCATGTTGGTAATAGTAATATCCATTTTTGAAAAAATATTCAAATTGGCCCATAATCTGCTAAAATAAAAATCAGAAACAAAATATGGTGGTCAGATTTTCTTTCTTTTTTCAAAAACGTGTCTTTCGTCCTATCTGGCCAACAATATTGGACGTAACCCCTTATCATAATAATGGTATCAGTAACATCAGCATGTCAGCAGCATTGTGATTGGCGTAGGTTAGTATGTGAGCCTGTGCACTTCCGGGCATCAACAGGAACAGAAGAGGATGGAGGCGGCAGCTGGCAGAAAAATCATCTTTTCTTTTTTTTTACTCCCCCGCGCTGCCCCAACACTTCGGTTCTGCAGCAGCCATCACTGAGGAAGCCAGTGCTTTAAATATATTTGAAGTGGGTCTCTGCTAGGCCTTTGAATGCTTGCTCATCTTCTATTAATGACAAGAAAGAATACACATGTGAGTGATGTAGGCAGGGCTATTTATGGGGATCAAGATATTAGTCAGAAGAGTTATGCTGTGACACAAGAGTTTGCCCAGCCCAAGGAGTTCAATTGCGAAGCATTTGGCTGGTTCAAACAATAAAATTACATGAATAGCAGCAAGTAGGAGAATTACCATCAAATCAAATTTTGAGTTCACTGTGCAATTTTTCAACCACACAATGAGAGTCCAAACTAATAACTAGGATTAAAAGATTTTATTATAAACTCAAAGCCAGTCTGATATAAATGAGTCTCAGAAACATATTGTAGAATTACAGACTCACCAATATCACACACACAGAAAATCATCTTACTGCACTGTGCTGCATGAAACAAAGAGGACAGGAATTTGCCATACCCTATAGATATATGGCACATTCCTGCTCTCTTCTTGAGCTTGTGCACTTTTTGCTGTCTAGCACCAAGACAGGCATCTTTCCCCATAGTGCAACGGTGCCTGCACTGTAAGGATAATTGTTTTTGTGCAGGAAAGGACACCTTCCTGCACAAAAACAATCCTCTGAGGGTTTTTCCTATTTTTATGTGTGCTGCAGAACGAGAAGAAATAAAGATATTTCTCCATGTTATATTTGTGAATGTGACAAGCACTCACGATCCACTCATGAACACCTCCCTGGGGCAGAGTAATGCAAGGCAGCCCATTACCCCAATTGTCTTCTTGTCCGGTTGGTGTGGCAGGCAGAGGCCCTACACCCCAACAATCTGCACTGCTTCCTTTCCACAAGGCCAAGCAGTCAGCAGTCAGCAGTCAGCACATAAAATCCTCTCTCTAGTTGGAATGCTCTAGACAGATACACAAGGGGCTCTATATCAGTTTGGAGCATGCAGCACAGTGCTATGAGTTTAGTTTCATGATCCACTTGCAAAGGTTGCAACCCCTCTCATTCTCAACTCGTCACCCTATGAGGACTCGGGAAGGGGAGGGATGCTAACAGGCAGCTCTAAATAACAGACAAGCAACCCTTGGGGTACAAGGCTGATACTGTACACGCCCGGGGCTTCTTCCAAATCCGATGCTTCGTTGCATCATTTGTGGGCAGTCCCTGGGGACCCCAAGTATTGCAGAAGTGGACTGACAGCATGTCAGTCGGTAATCTGCTTAACATTCACTGCTTCCAATTGGCACAGGCGCACAGGGAGTAGCACCTCCACCCACCCATAGAAACCGCCTCCGATCTGTTGATTCATCAAGACCCCCCTCAGGCCGATCAAATGCTGTTTCAGACTCTGGCTTGCCCCCTACAGCTTGACTAACCTGTCTTTCAACCAGGGCCGGACTGGGAACCAAAACCGGCCCTGGCAAAGTGCTTGGTCGGCCTCCCCACACCCCACGGGGGTGGGAGGGGGGTGGTGCGACCGCGCTCTTTACCGGGGCCGGTTTTCGGCCGATTTTGTTACAGGGCCGTTTTTGCAGCGTTGCCAGAGGCCCAAAACTGCTCCCCACCCTTGCGGCGCACCGGGGGATTGCCCGGTGTCCGCAACGGCCAGTCCGGACCTGCTTTCCACCACCACTGGTGCATCTGGGAGAGGTGCTGTTACATCATCAAGGGGATACTGAACCCTGTGAGTATGAGTAGCATGTACACAGTTGGGGAGACCTCCACACTTTATATCGATACTTTTGCAGCGGTTGTGGTGACAAGAATCCCCTGGTAAGGCTACACCAGCGAAGCTCCAAACAACTCTTCTTGACATGTTTCTTCACTAAGACCCAGTCACTGGGACTAAGGTCATGGAACTGCTCCTGATGAGGCGGGGCTGTGGTTGCTTCAATCTGATGAGACACAGAATGTACCACATCAGCCAGTACTTTGCTGTAATCAAGAATCATGTCATCTGTAATTTTCACAAGCGCACTCACAGGCACAGCTGGCAGTTTCATAACCCTTCCCAGGATGATCTCATGGAGAGATAATCCTGTATTCCGATCAGTAATACTGTGATTATTCATCTGCAATGGAGGCAAAGCATCAGGCCACTTCAGGGATGTAGAAGCACACACTTTAGCCAATTTGGATTTCAAAGTGCCGTTGACCTGCTCCACTTATCGGAATCCTCAGGCAGGACTGCAATGTACTTTCTGCTACATTTGTAATGCTGAAGACAACATTCATAGGACCTCATTATTAAAATGAGTTCCTCTGTCTGAGCCGTAAATCTAAACCTAGATATGAGCTCCATCAACAGCATTTTAGCTACTATAAGACTGTCATACTTCTGGTCGGGTAAGCCTCAACCCAACGGAAAATGATGCATACAATCACCAGGACATATCTCAACCCAATGCACATGGGCATTTCAAAAAGTCTGAAATGCATTCAATTAAATGAGCCTCCTGATCTTCCCACATGACTCAATGTTACTGCAGTCAATTTACCTATCTTCATCTGCTGGCACACAACACACCTATGACACAACGCTTCAGCCATCAATTTGAATCTGAGGTTAAACCATGCCTGGCGAAACAATCCCACCATGGAACCCCTTCCCACATGAATCGGACCATGATAATGCCTAGTAAGGGGTGGCAACAAACTGTTTGGCAACACAGTTCTGCCATCTCCTAAAACCCAAATCTTGTCATCTCTTATCAACACAATCTGCTCTGATCCAACTCTGCTGTTCCTCCTCAGAAACTTCTTCTTGCAGTCACTTAACCTCTTCAGAAATATCAGCAGTAGTTAACAAAAGGTTGTAATCAGTTTCATCTACTCCTTCATTAGTTTATTACCCATTAAATGTACAAGCAATACACTACCTGGCAACTTCATCAACATACCTGTTGTCCACTGGCACATAATCATTTCACTTGCAGTATGTGGAGAATTTTACTACTGCAATTTGAGCAGGCATTTGCAAAGCCTCCAGAGGTTTTCTTACTTATTCACCATTGCAAATGGGGAACCCCGATGAGGTCATAAATCCCCTATGTGACCATAACTGTTGCAAGTTGTGCACGACACTAAAGCCATACTATCAGAGAAAATTGTCACCTTTAGCTGGTCTAAAACACAGCATGCTCTAGTAAGAGCAATCAATTCACCCACTTGTGCGGAAAATAGTGCTTGAAGCCAAGCAGCTTTCACTACTCCGAAATATTACAAACTGCATAAGCAGCTCTCAAATTTCCTTCATTGTCTAGTAAGCATGAGCGATCCACAAACAATGCATAATCAGAATCAGGTAGTGGCTCAACCTGTAGGTCTGATCTTGGCTTGGTGCATAGTTTAGAAACATCAAGACAGTCATGTTCCAACTCACCCTCATCGGTATCACTTTCAGGAGAGGCAACAGGGCAGCAGGGTGTAGAACAGCACAGCTCTTGAACATTACATTTTCTGCCACAAATATGACATGCTCATACTTCGTAAGGTGAAAGTTTATAAGATGATGAGCACGTGTCCTAGTCATCAAAATGTCAATGGAACAATGTACATAGACAGGCGTGTCTCATCATAATACTCTCACGTTTCTCTATGCTGACACCTGTCACTGTCACAAATTTGAGACATCCAGGCAACACCGCAGCCACTGGGTCTAATGTGGCTGAAAAGTAGGCAACTGTTCTGCAGCCACCTCCATTATGCTGGGCGAGCTTTTAGAGAGTGCAGCCCTCCCTGTCACTGCAGAAAAGCAAAAATGCTTTATTGTAATAGGGCAGTTCTAATGCCGGGGCACAGCAGAGGCTTTCTCACAACCAAATTTATTTTAGCCCAGGGCACCAGATCAGGCACATCCTTGTGTGTCAGCCCGGTAAAGGCTTGGCCACTAGGGAAACATTGGGTAGCCATTGGCGACAGTAGCCTACCATTCCCCAGAAACATCCTGACTTCCTTCTGTGTCATTGGTGGATCCATTTACATAACCCCGATATTCTTTCATGTGACACCTTTCCTGTACCTTTCTCAATGTGGTGCAGCAGGTACAGTACTTTTTTCAAACACTACTGCAACTTTTTGGAGGACATTTTTTGTCCGTTCTCAGCCATGTGGTTCAACATGGCAATAGTGTTGGTCTTGCAAGCTTCTTTGGTATCTGGCACAACCAACAGATTGTCATTAGACTGGACCAAAACTGAACTACAGGGCATGATCATGGACTCCAGATTCTTTTTAAGGATCTTATTAAAGATAGACAGAATCTCTGTACCCCGTGGGATTCAGCACCATGCCAAAACATGACTACCGAACCAAACTGCAAAGCGGAACTAACTGTCCTTATGCAACAGTATGGAACAGAACACCTGGCAAAAGTTGATGTCAGTGAACTACTCAGCCTCACATTGAATTTGAAATAAAATTGCATCTGGATTTGGTACCCCTGAACAACAAGGGAACACAATATTGTTTATCTTTCATAGGTCTTAGACTATGTGGTACTTAACTCTTGGCTTCTGCAAGGCCAGAATAGGTGACTTACATGGACTCCCTACAGTCTCCTAAAAAATACCTTGTTGAATCATTGTCTCGATCACTGAAGTAATCCCTGAAATTATTACAAGGTCCAAATTATATTGCAGGGTTCTCAGATACTCTGCATTTGGCTTAACTTGTATACAGACAGGCTCAACTCTTTGAATGAGGCAAATGTACTTTTTCTGAAACACCCCAGACTTCTGACCTCACCGTATCTCTAAGATCTGGAGGTAATTCATCATTCGTCATCATTGAAAACAGTTTAATTTTTTTATTCGAATTGGCCAATTTAAAGGCAGCATCTTCATTATGAGTCCAGAACTCTATACCCTTTAGAGTGCAATAGAAGGTGCAATTTGACTTGCACAACAAATAAAGTCCCAAAAGACTCAAAGGACTCGAATCACATACCACAAATTGATGATTCTCCTCAAAGGACACTATTCTCACAAGTACTTCCTCTGTGTTGAGGCTATTCATTTGTTTGTTCACAATGCCTACAACTTGGATTCTTCTTCCAGAGAGGATGGGTTTGAAACTTCTGCTATTCTTACAGTGGAACAGGTAGTACCAGTATCAACAAAAAATTATACATTGTCGCCCTTTACTTTACCATTGATGGATGGGACACTCTGGTCTACCTTCAAGACTGTGCCAAGCAAACAATCTTCCTCCCCACTGAAGCACCTTCAGAAGGCTTGATCAAAGCCATAATTGTCAATTGTCTCAAATATGGGGTACTGTTGGAATGGATTATTATTCTGCAAAGCATTCTGGTTCACATTTAGAGCCTAATTCAATTCTATTCTAGTACCATTAACAGCTTCCTGTGGCATTTGGGGGTTGTGGAATCTGAATCACCGGGGCTTGTGGTACATTAGCGTTTTGAGATTTTGCTGTCAGCTCATTTTGTGACTGCACAGGATTAATTATTCTGAGGCTGTGCAAACCCTGGATTTTGACCTTGATTTGCAGGATTAAGATGACATTCCTGCTTCCCATGCTCCAACCTATTGCAATAAAGACAAGGGTTGTACTTCTTTGACAGGGCTACTTCAATCCCCATACACAGGTCTCGAGGGACTCCACAACCTCTACTTTTTTGCTCCCTGCTGTTACACTCCATGCATGGGGGAAACATTCCCCACAAAAGGTTAATTTTGACCTCCCCACTTAGCAGCCTTCATTTGTTCATCAGTTTTTGCTTTAATTTCTTTTGTCTCATCTCTATTTCATCATTTCAGTATTAGCATATCTCAAAATCTCATCAAATTAGTTAATCTGCCAACAAGTCAGATACTGCTGAGCCATCATGCTAATGTGAGGCCTCAATCCGGTCACAAACCTAGACCTAAAATGCTCTACGACCTTAGGCTCCAACATTTCCATTCCACTATACCTCAATGCCTGCAACACCCTTTCATAATGTTCATGAATCATCTCTTTAGGTTCCTGCATCAATCCTTCAATCTTGACCCAGTCAAAATCTTGAGTCAACATGTTAGACTTTAACCATGTCATCACCTGTTGTACTTTCTCATTACTGTGGGTGACGGACCATTAGTCAGCAGACAGGGGGTTGACCTGTCCCTGCTCTCAGGCAAGGTCAACCCTGTGCTGCCATACAGCTCCATCTGATCGCCAGCCGCTGCTGTGCCGAACGTGAGTTTGCGCCCGCTCTGCCCTTCAGCCGCAGATCACCATTGTTGGTTGTACTGTACTATGCTGCATTTTACTCCCCTTGTTCTGTGCTTTTGCTGCTTCTGCCTCCTCTTTCCCGCATTATCTAGCATCTGGTGTCCCGTTTTTTGGCTAGTTCCCGCCAGCGCATCCCCCCTTTTTCGCTGCTGTAAACCTTTTTCCTGCCACTACCCCCTGCGGCCACGCCCCCTCGCCGCCCGCTGCCGCCTCCCAGCTGCTCCTCCCTCCCTGCGTTAAATGGCAGCCGCTGCTGGACAGCAGGAGTGACCCTGTCCCTGCTCGCAGGCCAGGTCACCGCCCTGCTGCCAGACATCTCCATCTGATCGCCAGCCGCTGCTGAGCCAAACGTGAGTTCGCGCCCGCTCTACCCTTCTGCTGCATATCACCGTTGTTGGTTATACTGTACTTTGCTGCATTTTTCTCCCCTTGTTCTGTGCTTTTGTTGCTTCTGCCTCCTCTTTCTTGCATTATCTAGCATCTGGTGTCCTGTTTTTTTGCTAGTTCACGCCAGCGCACCCCCCCTTTTTCGCTTCTGTAAACCCTTTTCCCGCCGCTACCCCCTGCGGCCAGGCCCCCTCGCCACCCCGCTCCCACCTCCTAGCTGCTCCTCCCTCCCTCCCCGCCTTAAATGGTGGCCGCTGCGCAGCCGCGCCGCTGGCGCGTCGAAGCCAAACCTGTCCGCGCCTGGACCGCACTCAGCACCAGAACCCCTGGACCTCGTGCACGCCAAGACGCCAGACTCCGATACAACGCCAACACCATCCTCGCTCTCAACACCGTCCGAGACCACCGCTGCTTCCAGGCCGCCCCAAAACGCACCCACGGACCCTTCTCCTGCCACACCTGCAAATTCACCTGCGACAGAACCACCAAACCTCCAAGGACCGGACCCAACCACCCCCGCTGCATACTCCTTAACACCCGCTCCGCACACAAACATGCGGTCGAGCTCTGGGACCTACTCGACACCTCCGCCCCAGACGTTGCCTTCCTGACCGAGACCTGGTGGAACGACTGCTCGGCACCTGACATCGCCATAGCCATCCCGGCTACAAGATCTCCCGCAGAGACCGAACCAACAGAATGGAAGGAGGAATAGCCATCGTCCACAAGTCCACCCTCCAGGTCCACACTCTTGCAGAAGACTGCCTCAACACCGCCGAACACCTTCACTCCTGGATCCACACGACCTAAACACCACCCTCAGAGGAACACTCATCTACAGACCCCCTGGCCCCCTTCAGCAACTCCATCGCCAGCACCCAAGCACTTGCCTCTACGGACTACATCCTCCTCGGAGACCTGAACTTCCACCTCAAGAACAACAATGACACCAACTCCGCCACCCTGGTCGCCAACTTCGCCAACCTCGGCCTCCAACAACTTGTCACCGAACCCACCCACGCCGCCGGCCACACGCTCGACCCCGTCTATTCCACAAGCACCACATCGCCTTCAACCACACCACCGAACTCCAATGGACCGACCACCGCTGCATCAACCTCACCTTCAAGAAACCAACCATGCACCTCTGCACCCAACTGCTTCCCTGCTGCAGCAAAGTCACCGAAGACCAGCTGACCTCCACCCTCGCCCAGAACCCGCCCACCGACCCTACCGACACAGATGCCGCCGCCCGAACATTCGGACAGTGGATCGACGACTGCACCAACACCCTCACCCCGCTCAAGAAACCATTCACCAATCACTCCAGCAAGAAAGACTCCGGGTTTACTGAAGAACTCCAGACCTCCAAACGTACATGCCGGAAGTTGGAGAAGAAAAGGCTCCACGACCGCACACCAGACAGCCACGTAGCCCACAAGGACACCATCCGCAGACATCACCACCTCATCAGAACAGCCAAGAGATCTTCCTTCATAGCCCGCCTGGACAACAACGCACACAACAGTAAAGAACTTTTCATCATAGTGAAGAAACTCCCCAACCCCAGCGCCAACACCAACGACGCCCCGCCCTCGCAAGATCTGTGCGACTCACTGGCCACCTTCTTCCATCACAAGATCACCGACATTCACGACAGCCTCAACACCCCATCCACCCTGACCACTACAGACCCCACCCCGAACACCACCTATACCACCCAGCTGACCTCCTGGCCCCACATAAATGATGACGAGACACGCAAGGTCATGAACTCTATCCACTCAGGATCACCGTCAGACCCCTGCCCACACCACATTTTCAACAAAGCGGACGCAACCATCGCACCCCAACTACGGAAGGTCATCAACATCTCCTTCGACACAGCAACATTCCTGGAAAGCTGGAAGCACGCCAAAATCAACGCCCTCCTCAAGAAGCCCAAGGCAGACCCCAAAGACCTCAAGAACTTCCGGCCCATCTCCCTCCTCCCCGTCGAAGGTCATCGAAAAAATCGCCAACTCACAGCTGACCCGCCACCTCGAGGACAACAACGTCCTAGACCCCTCCCAGTCCAGATTCAGACGAAACCACAGCACCGAGACAGCCCTCATCGCCACCACAGACGACATCAGGCGCCAACTGGACAAAGGCGAAACTTCAGCCTTCCTCCTCCTGTACCAGTCGGCTGCCTTCGACACAGTCTGCCACCACACACCAGGAACACACCTCCAAGAAGCCTGAATACAGGAGAAAGCCCTGGACTGGATCACGTCCTTCCTCTCCGGCAGAACCCAGCGAGTTTGCCTCCCACCCTTCCGATCCAAAACCACAGACATCATCTGCGGCTTACCCCAGGGCTCATCCCTCATCCCGACCCTGTTCAACTTCTAAATGGCCCCCCTCACACAAGTGGCCCGCCAGCACGACCTGAACATCATCTCTTACGCCGACGACACCCAGCTCATTCTCTCCCTCAC
Source organism: Lissotriton vulgaris (assembly GCF_964263255.1). Classification (NCBI taxonomy): domain Eukaryota; kingdom Metazoa; phylum Chordata; class Amphibia; order Caudata; family Salamandridae; genus Lissotriton; species Lissotriton vulgaris. Next base: position 895,920,974 of record NC_141696.1, read on the forward strand.
CAAGGAACCTCACAACGCCAAGACCAACCTCCAAGAGGGAATGAAGCCTGTTGCAACTGGATGAGGAGTAGCCGCCTGAAGCTGAACTCGGACAAGACGGAGGTCCTCATCCTCGGCCCCAACCCCTCTGCGTGGGATGACTCCTGGTGGCCGACCACACTGGGAACAGCACCGACACCCATGGACCATGCACGCAACCTAGGATTCATCCTCGACTCCTCACTCTCCATGTCAAAGCAGGTCAACATCATCTCCTCCTCCTGCTACAACACCCTCTGCATGCTGCGCAGGATCTACAAGTGGATCCCGACCAAAACCAGAAGAACGGTGTCCCAAGCCCTCGTCAGCAGCAGGCTGGACTATGGCAACGCACTCTACGCAGGAATCCCGGCAAAACACATGTAACGACTACAACACATCCAAAACGCCTCCGCCCGACTGATCCTCAATGTCTCCCGCCGCAGCCACATCAGCCCCCACCTCAGACCCCTGCACTGGCTCCCCGTCAACAAGAGGATCACCTTCAAGATCCTCACCCACGCACCCAAAGCACTCCACAACACCGGACCAGCCTACCTGAACACCAGACTCAACTTCTACACCCCCACCCGCCAGCTCCACTCCACCACCCTCACGCTTACCGCCATCCCATGCATCCAACATACATCCTCTGGCGGCAGATCCTTCTCCTTCCTTACCGCCAAGACCTGGAACTCCCTCCCCACCCATCTGCAGCAGACCCAAGACCTGCTCAACTTCAGAAGACCTGCTGCTTCGAGCAGTAGCAGCACCCACCCCAGCGCCTTGAGACCCTCACGGGTAAGTAGTGTGCTTTACAAGTTCACTGATTGATTGATTGATTGATTGATTGATTGATTGATTGAATGGATCCCTTACCAGTTCTCTCTCTAAACACCCTTGGCTATTTTACACTGTGTTCCCAAATCACTTCGAACCACAATATCAAACAAGGTATTCAAATCAGTCCACAAATGTTTAGATTTTCACAAATCACTCAATTTGTTTGTACAGGTTTCTCTCTTAATATGGCACAAGGGGCACAAGTCCCTGAACTCCCTCTTATCAAATTCTTGTTCATATTCACTGGAGTGGGCCCCATTGCATGAGGCCTAATATTTATTTGTGCAGTAGCCAATTCAGTTTTTCCATTTGCATTTGCACTCCCACACCCTACTGTTTGGGTCTCATTATATGGAGGTGGTCGTTCTGACAACACATCTAAAAGACTTTCACTAGTGTCACTATCACTGTCCTTGTTTTTCTCTCCTGGTTCCTTTGTCTTGTCTCTCTTCTCCTTCTGTATCCTCTCCACTTCTTTGCTCGGTAATGCTGGGTACTATTTCACTCCTTCTGACATATCTGTCCATCACATCCTCTGTTCTGCATCCCACCTTGCATCAGCATTAGTGGGCAAAGCCTTTCTAGCTCTTCCCTGATATCTTTCTTTCTCTCTGGCATGAGCCCCACACTCCCAAGCAGTGAGCACTTCAAACTGTGTACATCTAGGCTGTGGTTTCATCTCACACAGAATCCTCTTCAAACTTTTAATGATTTTCATAGTAAATGTATCATAGCGTGGAAATGCCAGTGCACCTTCTTTTTCAGTGATCTTGTGCCATTGTTTATGCCAAATATAGGTATGGAGCCCTACATTTATCGCCATATAATGACCTGCAGTGTCTTCGGGTGGTGCCTCTTCTCCCTCTCAGGCAGGTATTGTCACTTCTCCTCTCACCAAATCTCATACCATTTTAGAACTCTCTATATTTTCAGCAATTTAGTATATAATTTCAATCTGGATATGTGTCGTTCCAGGAAATAATTCTTTACCCACAATTCTTGCCTTAAATCACTGACAATACCAGCCCGGCACTTGATGACATGAACCAACTAACACTAACCCACCAATCCCAGTGCGGCATACTGTGAGGTCAATTTTACTCCTAGCATAGACTCGCCCTCCTTTACAATCTCCAAAAACACACTCTTCTCAGCACTAAACACACATTACAAACACAAAGCAGCTTCAACAAATACCTTTGTCTGCTCCTCTAAAGAATTTAAAATGTTCAATCTTACAAGAAATTATTCATAATAACTCTTACCGACCTACTCAGACATACACTCGAATAAAGCCTCGACCTGTGATCATTCACTCCAATTGGTACAGTTTCCAGCTGTGCGAAGGGTCCACCAGTTAGCTCATCTCACTCTTACACAATATTAATATCCCTTTCCCACCTGTGCCGTCAACGACATCTCACGATACACCCAACAACACTCAGCAGACAATTACAATACAGTGATTTTTTCATCCCAGAATCTTAGGCCACATCGAACCTCATAAAAACCTCAACTTCTATGCAATAAGCTCCACATTAACACAACAACTTAAAACATCTCTGCAAAACACCACACAATCTCTACAGCAACCTTGCAATCTAAACGTAAACCACTACCTACAGCACACAACTCGATTAATACTCACTCATCTGCTGTTAAAATTCTCTCCTGAACTGCTGAAAACACTGCAGAACCTCCAAGTCAATAAATGGGCTCTAGGGACTAGGATTGAGCTAATCTGGAATACGGTTATTTAAACCCCTCTACTTCAGAAACTAATCTTCCTCACCCTGCTACAATATGAGAGGGCATTGGGCCATTCTCACCATCACTCTCTGCTCGATAGACCTTTTGTAGTCGCCTAAGATGTAAAAGGGAGTTAACACCAAATCAAATGTCGAGTTTACAGTGCAATTTCTCAAACATGCAATGAGAATCCAAACTAGTTCGTAGGATTTATTATAAACTCAAAGCTAGGCTGATATAAATGAATCTCAGGAACATATTGTAGAATACAGAACCACAATCCTAGTCCAAATCGTTGGATTAAATTAAGCCTCAATAATAAGAAGCATACAAGAAATTCAGAAGCAGAGATACAAAAGATAAGAAAGAGAATCTGAAGATTAGATTGCAGGTTTTCATTCTCCTTTCTATACATGAGGATATCTAAAATTATCAAATTAATCCTAACCTAAGTTAGGGATCAGGGAAACCCTAATTAAATCTCCCCTGATTTAGAAGAAATGTGTCAGTATAGTGTTGACTTCAGTAAAAGTTCTCCAAATCAAAGGAAAAGAATTGCATTGAGCCACAAAATGGTAAATATAGCAAGAGGTCTTCACTTCTCAGAGTCTAAGGGATATATGTTGCCTAACAATGCAAACACCAATTAATACACAACATCGACGGCATTGCCTCCATTGCAGTTCCACCTCCTCGGAGTAGAAATTGGCTAGATCCTTCATTTCTCTCACCTTCCAGTTGAAACATCAGAGCAATCTTGAGTGTCCCTTTCAACCATGGGAGTCTTTCTCCTACTTTGTTAATGCATCTCCATTATGCCAACAACTTCCCCACTTTTATTGCTATCTTTACAGCACACATTATTCCTTTCACTAACTAACTAACTAACTAACTAACGAAGCCTTGAAACTACACCTGCAGAGGAGAGAACATGCAAAGCCAGCAAAACTTTCAGCTTGAAGGTTAAACAGCGTGGTTACATATGTAATGCAATTTCAAATAAATGTTGCATAACCAGAAACATGCATCTGAATCTATACGAGGACTAAAATGTCCTTGTTAATCTAATCATTAATGGGCACACATATATGAATCTCTAACAGTCTACAATGAAGCATTTCAGAAATGCAGTTGAATGCTGTACTTTCATTAATGTTGTTAAGGCACACTGAACATAATACATGATAAATGGCCATAAGTTTATCAATTTTATGTGATGTGTAAGGAGAAAAGCTATACTTTTGCTGCTCGAAAAGCAAAGCCCTAATTACAACTAGGGCATAAATCCTGATAATACAGTGCATAGGCAAACATGCCTTAGGAGGCACACTGACAGTCCACCATAGAAAGGTGGCAAACTGTCAGAACTCCTTTGTTAGAAATTGGGTTTTTGGTTGGCAGAGGTATGCACCCTGTCCAAGCCAAAACCGCAATTGTAGTCAGGGAAAGTTACAACACACCCTAAAATATCCTGTGCTCACCCTCTGGTAGCTTAGCTCAGCGCAGTCAGGCTTAACTTAAGAGACAATCTGTAAAGTATTTGAGCAACAGTTCATACAATAACAGAGTAAAAACACTTCAAAAAGCCTCTTCACCAGGTTAGAAAAATAGATTATGATTTTGTAAATACAACAAGACCAAAACATAAAACATCTAATGAGCAGATCTTGAGATATGTAATTTTAAAGATTTCAGTGAAAAGGTGCATAATAGCACCAGCTGTGGTTATGTGGTTGTGCCGGACTGGGAAAAAGCCACAAGTTCAGGCTGACCGCGATGAAGTGACGGCAATCAACAGGGACCCACTTGGGCCAGCGGGACACAGTACCTTAAATCCTGGTGTGCATTCTCCACGGCATTGCTTTGCGAGGCTTTGCATCACCTGCCTTCTGTTCCGAGAAGCTGTGCGGTGAGGCTGTGCAGGGCTTGACACCACTTTATGTCATCCGGGGAGCTGTGTATTGAGGCTTTGTGGCACTTGGAGTCACTTTGTGTCGATCCCTTGGAGCTGTGTGCTGAGACTTGGAAAGGCATGGCGTTGCTGTGCATCGGTTCTGATAAACTGGCAGCTGTATGGTGAGGCTTTGTGGGGATTCGCACCACCCGTGTTGATTCCAGTGAGCCTGGCAGCTGTGCAGTGAGGCTTTGCGCAGCTTTGCATTACAGAAAGTAGAGCACCTAAGGCCCACTTTTAAGGGTCTAAAATGGGGTAGCACCACTTGACAGGGCAGACTCAAAATTTGCAGAGTCCAGATGCAGATGCAGGTGGTTCAAGCCTTTGGTATCACTGAGACTTAGGAGTATAGAGGCAAACCAGCAAGCCCTTAGAGTCACTCTGGGTTCAAGTGATGCAGGTCTAATCCTTCTCCCCAGGCAGGAGAACAGCATGCAGCAGGGCTGCTCAGCTCAGCTAGGCAGGAGCACAGCAAGGCAGAGTTCAGCAAAGCAGCAGTCTCGCAGAGTAGGATTCCTTTCGGCAGCACAGCAGTACTTTTTCCTGACAGAGTAGTCACAGGTCCAGCAGTGTACTGATTTGGTAGTGCCAGTAATTATACCCAGAGTTGCCTTTAAAGCGGCAGAGAATTCAAAGAAAGGTTTGAAGTTCACAGAGGTTCTCCCTTCCTGTCTTGGCTCAAAACACACTAAAGGGGTTAATCAGTCTTTTGCATCGGGACAGGACACATCCCTTTCAGGTGCAAATGTCAACTCCTCCCTCTCATCCTGCTCTAGAGGAATGCAGAAACCCAGCTGTCGCCAACCTCTGGCGTGCAGGCCAGAGACAGGCAGAAGGAACCAAATGGCTAAAGTGAGTAAATGTCAATTTATTCATGTGGTGTTTGCTAAATGGAAATTTAAAATCCAACTTCAACATGATTTGTGATTTTAAATTGTGAAGTCAGTGACCCTAACCTTGAAAAGTCTATTTCTTCAGAATTGAAAGTTACACTTAAAAGATGTAGGTCCACTTGTGCATAGCTTTTTCATGACGCAAATGGTACAATTCGCAGAATCAGGCCATTTGTGACCTTTTTTTTTTTTAAATGTACCAAGCCTCTTTTTGCGATTTGGTTACCTATTACAGAATCGTAGAATGGGTTAGCGATTCAGTATTAGGAAGGGGCATGTTGAGGATGTCCCTTTCTAAAAGCGACTCGCAGTTGTATGTAAGAACGTTTTGCAACTGAAATGCAGTCGCAAAACATTTGCATTTTACCACCAACTTCAAGTTAGTGGTAACCCATTTGCAAATAGGAAGGGGTTCGCAGGGAACCCCTTCCCTTCATGAATGTATGCAAAAAAAAATGTTAACAGCAGGCAGTGGTCCCATGGACCACTGTCTTCTTTTAAAAAATGAAAAGAAAACTTTTCATTTTTCTTTTTGAAACACATCCTGTTTTCCTTTAAGGAAAACAGGCTGCACATAAAGAAAACGTTGCGTAATTTAAAAGCAAACACAGACATGGTGGCCTGCTGTCCCCAGCATGCCCCTATCCCTATGTTTTTAGTGATTCTCAATGACCTACCTCATGAATATGGTCAATTGTGACCCCATCAGGAATTGCTAAATGTGTCAAAGACACATTAATACATAGGTGTTTGCGATTACCTAATAGCAAATCACAACAATTCACTATTAGGTTATTACAAATTGAAACCTATGTGCAAGTGGCCCCTAATAAGGTAATCCCAGTGTTATCCCATGGGGGAGATAGGCCTTGCAGTAGTGAAAAAACGAAATTGGGAGTTTTTCACTACCAGGACATGTAAAACATAAACGAACATGTCCTGCCTTCTAACTATATGGCATCCCTGCGCTGTTGGTAGACGGGGCCTACGTTAATGGTGACTTATGTGCATGAAAAGGGAAGGTTTAGGCATGGCAGTAGGTTTTACTTTCCAGGTTGACATGGTAGCTTGAAACTCCACACACAGGCTCTGCAGTGGCAGGTCTGGGACATGATTAAGGGGATACTTATGTGGATTGCGCAATCTGTGCTGCAGGCACACAAGTAGCAATTATTTTACAGGTTCTGGGCATGTGTCTTTACTTGAGACTTATAAGTAAATTAATTATGCCAATTGGGTATGAGCCAATGTTACCATGCTTTGAGAAAAGAGTATATACACTTTAGCACTGGTTAGCAGAGATAAAATGCTCAGAGGTCCAAGGCCAGCAAAATTGATGTCAGAAAAAGTGGAGGAGGAAGGCAAAAGGTTTGGGTGTGACCCTTCAGAGAGGGCCATTTCCAACGCCCCCCTAAGAGCAGCCCTCTCGAGAGGTTAGAGGAGGTCCAATGGGCTCAACAAACTTACTGCTGCAGGAGCAGTCACTCACAGCACCCGCCTTCTGTGGGTTCTCTAATTCTCTTTAAAATGCAGACAGGTCCTGCCTGCATGGAGAAAAACAGAGCGGCTTTGAAGCTGCTGCTCCGTATTTTACTGAATGTGCTCTCTCCAGGGCAGCGCAAGTTCACGCCTCCCCTGGAGTAAGCCGACTCATTGTAGTAGGAGTCATTTTCCCCATTTGTGCATGATGCATCTGCCTAAAGGTGCACCATGCCGCAAACAAGAACTGTACACCCTATACAAAATATAGCCCATGGGCCATTTGATTATATCCATCTGTTCTGGCTCAGCGCCGACCCAAGCACCTTTCTTATGTGCATGCAGTTGGTAATGTGAATTTGTCTAATCTGCTATTTCCTAATATGTAGGCTTATTTTTCAAACTGTACAACTTGGAAACAGTGAGCAGGGTTTGCTTCTCTCTGTTTCTGAGCTATGTAATCTATAATATTGCACAAACTCTGTGACATATGTGGTTAAATGAATTGACTTTGCACACTGTGAAAGCTTAGAAAGAAAAGTGCAGTTCTCAGCATAACTAGCAAAGCCCATCATGATACAGCCCCAGAGGTATTTTAAAGCCAGATTTTTGTCAACTAAAAAATGGCACCATTTTTAATTTGCTATAGAAAACACTAGAGAACCAGAGAAAAACTCATATTCCTTAATGATGGATTAATCACATCCCTCTTTTGACCATAATCCCCCGTATTGCAAATTTCAGGTGCACAATTACCACACAAGGGTGCATATGTACAAGCCCCTATCAGCACCATAACATCGCTTTTTACGACTTTGGTGGCGATATGGGCATTGCCTTATTTACAAGGCAGTGTTAAGCCACTTAACACTGTGCTTAGCATTAAAGGGGTGGGCAGTGGGTGTTGCGATGGGCATTCCTCGGCAACTACCATTACTTTTGACACTGCCCCCTATTTACAGGGGCAGGGTAAATCGGAGGCAGGGCCAAAATTAAGACCAGGGAAAATCTGGTCTTAAGTTGTCGAAACTAGGAGAAATGCATTATTTCTCCTCGTTTTTTGCTCTTTCCATGTGTGCTGCCCCGCGCAGTACACATGGAAAAAGCAAAATGCCTCGGATTGTTTGTGTAAAGGAAGGTCCCCCTTCCTGTGCATAAACATCCTTTAAAAATAAATGCCATTTTGTGACTTCCATGTGTGCTGCATTAAGCAGCACACATAGAAGTGACAAAATGACATTTAAAGATTGTTCATGTACAGGAAAGGCAGACCTTTCTGTACATAAACAATCTTTCCCCTGCACACAGACATCCTTGCACTATGGTGCAAGGGTGCCTGCATTGGCGCTACACTGCTAACTGTACACCAGAGTAGGGGGAAACGCAAGGCTGCAGCATATCGTTGTAAATATGGTGCAGCCTTGTGTTTCTGAAGTGGCGGAGATAGGCCTTAAGCCATGACGGCTAACACCTCACTTCGCCACTTCCTTGAACATATGCCCCAAAATGTTTTCCTGTGTTGTAACGAGGACCAAACTGTGAAGTAACTTGCTGGTTTCACATTAGTGTACAATGATGCCATTGATTTCCACTTTTTCGTTAACAGGACAGTCTGGATTCAATCTGACTGATTCAAACATTGATTAGTTGAGTAGAGTTGCTTCCCTGATTTTCTATCCAGGAATCCCCTGTTCTTAAGCAAGGCACTTTCTGGGATTGTAATTATATATATTTTTTAAATACTGCATTGCTCTGACTTAAACTGCTACATTTTTGTTTTACGAAATTGAATAACACAATGTATAGGCAATAAAAAGCAATTTGGTGGAAAATTAAGCTATTCAATTAAATTCAATTTCAAATAAGCTTTATTTGAAAACACATAGTGTACCATAAAAGCTACATAAAATAACATCTCTAAGTTAAAAGCACATCGTTAAAAAACAGGTCACTAAAATGAGAAATGAAAACCCAATGGATAAAATCGGGGATAGACCTCCCCTGTAAACGATAACATTTCTACAACTGCTTCCTACATCTTATCACAGCCAATAAATATCATGTGAGTACAACACGTATGTACAGGCTCTGTAGCATTTTCAAATAGATAAAAGCTGGGCGACATTGCACAAATCCAAGTTGTTTTAGCAGCGGCTTAATAAAGAATTTTCTTAACTCTGTGTAAAACAAAGAAAAACACAGCATATGAATAGTGCTTTGTTTAGAAACGTTGTCACATGGACGTTACTGAAGATCAGAGGCCCAGTTATTAATATTTGGAAATGTCATAAATAATGAAAAATATCCAGCCAAAACCTAGGCAGCACGAATCTGTGGCAATGGTTATAAATATTAGCTAGATAGGGTTGCATGTCATGGTTGGTCAGAATTAGCTGGTTCTTACGCACCAAGGGTTTCATAATCTTAGCGGATAGCCTCAAATCCTCTAATAAGGATAAGCCTTTTAATTTGAATGCTTTCCTTTGAATGCTGCCCATAAACTCTGGATGGTAACAAAAACTTGAGGTGGCCAATGTCGACCAAAAAGTCACGCACAAATCTGAGCCATGGGCTTTTTAGTACCGCTGTAGATCTGAGGCAGTCCTCTATAATAGAGCAATTAAGCACAGTGGGCCTCATTTATGAGGCCCCTTGCGCCATCGGAACTTCACTTTTCATGAAGTTCCGTGGCGCAGAAGCCTGCGTGGTATTTATCAGGCAGCAGTACGCCAGTTTTTGTGGCGTACTGCTGCCTGATAAATATCAGTCCCTTTAACGCAGTGTTCTGCGTTAAAGGGGCGTGCAATGGGTGTTGCTGGGGGCGTTCCCTGCAACATCCATGGCCTTTTGACACTGCCCCAGATTTACGAGAAATCGTAACTCTGAAGCAGTGCCAAAAGCTTACGTCTCCCCAGGGGAGGCGTAAGGGAGGCGCAACAGGGAGAAATGTCTTTATTTCTCCTCGTATTTCCTTTTTCTATGTGTGCTGCATTCTGCAGCACACATAGAAAGAGGAAAAGCCTCTTGTGATTATTTTTGTACAGAAAGGTTTCCCTTCCTGTACAAAAATAATCTTCCCCGCAACGCAGGCACCCTTGCACCATTGTGCAAGGGTGCCTGCGCTGGCGCAGGCAGCCCATTGTGCGCCGGCGCAGGGGAAAAGGACAGGAATGCGCCGTATCTTATAGATACGATTTACAAAAGGGGGTGGTGATGAACAGAGTGTCTGAATTGAGCAGACCACTCTTACCCAGTCCAAAGATCAGGGCTTGATCCATCACCGTTATTTATCTCACTGCCCCATCCCAGCTCAGAACCTGGCTATATGCAAATCAGTCTGTCCCTGGCCCAGTGCATCATGGGAACAGGGCAGACTAAACTACCAAGCCAATTCTTTACCAGAAAGGAGACAAGCTACCGGGGACCGGTTTCTGGCATTTCAGCCTCTTCTGCCCGGCTTGCTTGAATCCTGATGGAGCAGTGAGAAAGGGACTCATGTCTGAGTATACCCTGCCACACCTATAGTGGCCAAAATCGATTTACAAAAGGGGGTGGTGATGAACAGAGTGTCTGAATTGAGCAGACCACTCTTACCCAGTCCAAAGATCAGGGCTTGATCCATCACCGTTATTTATCTCACTGCCCCATCCCAGCTCAGAACCTGGCTATATGCAAATCAGTCTGTCCCTGGCCCAGTGCATCATGGGAACAGGGCAGACTAAACTACCAAGCCAATTCTTTACCAGAAAGGAGACAAGCTACCGGGGACCGGTTTCTGGCATTTCAGCCTCTTCGGCCCGGCTTGCTTGAATCCTGATGGAGCAGTGAGAAAGGGACTCATGTCTGAGTATACCCTGCCACACCTATAGTGGCCAAAATCGATTTACAAAAGGGGGTGGTGATGAACAGAGTGTCTGAATTGAGCAGACCACTCTTACCCAGTCCAAAGATCAGGGCTTGATCCATCACCGTTATTTATCTCACTGCCCCATCCCAGCTCAGAACCTGGCTATATGCAAATCAGTCTGTCCCTGGCCCAGTGCATCATGGGAACAGGGCAGACTAAACTACCAAGCCAATTCTTTACCAGAAAGGAGACAAGCTACCGGGGACCGGTTTCTGGCATTTCAGCCTCTTCGGCCCGGCTTGCTTGAATCCTGATGGAGCAGTGAGAAAGGGACTCATGTCTGAGTATACCCTGCCACACCTATAGTGGCCAAAATCGATTTACAAAAGGGGGTGGTGATGAACAGAGTGTCTGAATTGAGCAGACCACTCTTACCCAGTCCAAAGATCAGGGCTTGATCCATCACCGTTATTTATCTCACTGCCCCATCCCAGCTCAGAACCTGGCTATATGCAAATCAGTCTGTCCCTGGCCCAGTGCATCATGGGAACAGGGCAGACTAAACTACCAAGCCAATTCTTTACCAGAAAGGAGACAAGCTACCGGGGACCGGTTTCTGGCATTTCAGCCTCTTCGGCCCGGCTTGCTTGAATCCTGATGGAGCAGTGAGAAAGGGACTCATGTCTGAGTATACCCTGCCACACCTATAGTGGCCAAAATCGATTTACAAAAGGGGGTGGTGATGAACAGAGTGTCTGAATTGAGCAGACCACTCTTACCCAGTCCAAAGATCAGGGCTTGGGTGAGAGTATTCTGTTTAATTCAGAGACTCTGTCCCTCACCACCCCTTGTTGTAAATATTTTTGTCCACCCTAAGCGTGGAAGGGTATACTCAGATGTGAGTCCCTTGCTCATTGCACCATCAGGATTCAAGCAAGCCGGGCCGAAGAGGCTGAAATGCCAGAAACCGGTCCCCGGTAGCTTGTTTCCTTCCCAGTGTAAGAATTGGCTTTTGTAGTTTGGTTTGCCCTGTTCCCATCATGCACTGGGACAGGAACAGACTAATTTGCATACAGTCAGGTTCTGAAACTGGGATGGTGCAGTGAGCTAAAAAACGGTGTTGGATCTAGCCCTGATCTCTTGACTGGGTGAGAGTATTCTGTTTAATTCAGAGACTCTGTCCCTCACCACCCCTTGTTGTAAATATTTTTGTCCACCCTAAGCGTGGAAGGGTATACTCAGATGTGAGTCCCTTGCTCATTGCACCATCAGGATTCAAGCAAGCCGGGCCGAAGAGGCTGAAATGCCAGAAACCGGTCCCCGGTAGCTTGTTTCCTTCCCAGTGTAAGAATTGGCTTTTGTAGTTTGGTTTGCCCTGTTCCCATCATGCACTGGGACAGGAACAGACTAATTTGCATACAGTCAGGTTCTGAAACTGGGATGGTGCAGTGAGCTAAAAAACGGTGTTGGATCTAGCCCTGATCTCTTGACTGGGTGAGAGTATTCTGTTTAATTCAGAGACTCTGTCCCTCACCACCCCTTGTTGTAAATATTTTTGTCCACCCTAAGCGTGGAAGGGTATACTCAGATGTGAGTCCCTTGCTCATTGCACCATCAGGATTCAAGCAAGCCGGGCCGAAGAGGCTGAAATGCCAGAAACCGGTCCCCGGTAGCTTGTTTCCTTCCCAGTGTAAGAATTGGCTTTTGTAGTTTGGTTTGCCCTGTTCCCATCATGCACTGGGACAGGAACAGACTAATTTGCATACAGTCAGGTTCTGAAACTGGGATGGTGCAGTGAGCTAAAAAACGGTGTTGGATCTAGCCCTGATCTCTTGACTGGGTGAGAGTATTCTGTTTAATTCAGAGACTCTGTCCCTCACCACCCCTTGTTGTAAATATTTTTGTCCACCCTAAGCGTGGAAGGGTATACTCAGATGTGAGTCCCTTGCTCATTGCACCATCAGGATTCAAGCAAGCCGGGCCGAAGAGGCTGAAATGCCAGAAACCGGTCCCCGGTAGCTTGTTTCCTTCCCAGTGTAAGAATTGGCTTTTGTAGTTTGGTTTGCCCTGTTCCCATCATGCACTGGGACAGGAACAGACTAATTTGCATACAGTCAGGTTCTGAAACTGGGATGGTGCAGTGAGCTAAAAAACGGTGTTGGATCTAGCCCTGATCTCTTGACTGGGTGAGAGTATTCTGTTTAATTCAGAGACTCTGTCCCTCACCACCCCTTGTTGTAAATATTTTTGTCCACCCTAAGCGTGGAAGGGTATACTCAGATGTGAGTCCCTTGCTCATTGCACCATCAGGATTCAAGCAAGCCGGGCCGAAGAGGCTGAAATGCCAGAAACCGGTCCCCGGTAGCTTGTTTCCTTCCCAGTGTAAGAATTGGCTTTTGTAGTTTGGTTTGCCCTGTTCCCATCATGCACTGGGACAGGAACAGACTAATTTGCATACAGTCAGGTTCTGAAACTGGGATGGTGCAGTGAGCTAAAAAACGGTGTTGGATCTAGCCCTGATCTCTTGACTGGGTGAGAGTATTCTGTTTAATTCAGAGACTCTGTCCCTCACCACCCCTTGTTGTAAATATTTTTGTCCACCCTAAGCGTGGAAGGGTATACTCAGATGTGAGTCCCTTGCTCATTGCACCATCAGGATTCAAGCAAGCCGGGCCGAAGAGGCTGAAATGCCAGAAACCGGTCCCCGGTAGCTTGTTTCCTTCCCAGTGTAAGAATTGGCTTTTGTAGTTTGGTTTGCCCTGTTCCCATCATGCACTGGGACAGGAACAGACTAATTTGCATACAGTCAGGTTCTGAAACTGGGATGGTGCAGTGAGCTAAAAAACGGTGTTGGATCTAGCCCTGATCTCTTGACTGGGTGAGAGTATTCTGTTTAATTCAGAGACTCTGTCCCTCACCACCCCTTGTTGTAAATATTTTTGTCCACCCTAAGCGTGGAAGGGTATACTCAGATGTGAGTCCCTTGCTCATTGCACCATCAGGATTCAAGCAAGCCGGGCCGAAGAGGCTGAAATGCCAGAAACCGGTCCCCGGTAGCTTGTTTCCTTCCCAGTGTAAGAATTGGCTTTTGTAGTTTGGTTTGCCCTGTTCCCATCATGCACTGGGACAGGAACAGACTAATTTGCATACAGTCAGGTTCTGAAACTGGGATGGTGCAGTGAGCTAAAAAACGGTGTTGGATCTAGCCCTGATCTCTTGACTGGGTGAGAGTATTCTGTTTAATTCAGAGACTCTGTCCCTCACCACCCCTTGTTGTAAGTATCTTATAGATACGGCGCATTTCTGCCCTTTTCTTTTGCCATAGGGAAGCGCAGCAGGAAGGCCTGCTGCGCTTCCCTACGGCAAAAAGTCATAAATGAGGCCCAGTGTGTTTTCAGGACCAGATCGTATGCCAGAGCAAAACTGGCTGGACCTTAATCATATCTGTAAGATATTGAACTCCCAATTCGGAGTGACAGTCGTGAGTGGAACTACTTTTTGGGAGAGCATCAAGATTCCTTAGGAATACGTTTTCTACATGCTGTAATGATTCAACATTAGCGTATCCCCATAGCTCGGACCCGTCGGTGGCAGTCGGTCTACATTTGGCCTTATAAATGTACAGCGTTTCACCTGGATGTTTAATACACAATTTCCTGGCAAAATCCAGCACAGCTGTTGAACAAATTGAAGCCTCCTTGACTTAATTGCATTGGACCAACTAGCATCTTTGTTAAATAAAATACCTACATAAGAAAATGTAGGTGTAAATAAAATCTTAGAGCCCTCTATAAAAATGTCTCTGCAGCTTGAGGAACTGTTCCCGAGCTTCATGATGAAAGTTTTACTGATGTTCATTTTTAAACCCAGACCCAGCATAAACTGGGTAAATTCATCTAATACTCGCTGTAATATTAATGGGGTAAGAGCCATTAGTACTGCGTCATCGGCATATAAAAGTGCTGGGATCGGGCACGGGCCTACTTGGGCTAAATCAGTTAACTTATTTACAAGGGTGTTGCCTAAACTATTATGATAAAAGTTAAACAAAAATGGGGCGAGTACGCATCCTTCGTGTACTCCTCTTTCTATTGGAAAGGATTGAATGCATTCGCCTTTCAGGCAGTAACAAACTCTTCCCTGACCCAGTGCATATAAGTCTCTGAGGAAGTTTACAATAGTGTGGTCTACTCCCATACTAACCATGACCAACCATAGTTTATCATGCACCACAAAATCAAATGCAGAGGTTAAATCTACAAATTCTAAAAACAGACTCCCTTCTTTAATATGCATGTATATCCCTATAAGTAGATTTAAATTAATAGCCTGTTCAGTAGTCCCCAAACCTGGGCAGAACCCATACTGCAGGTCAGAGATAACACTATTGGAGTCTGCCCAGTCCTGCAATCTGCCTAGGAGAATGCATCCTGCCACTTTAATTATTGAGTCCAGCAAGGAAATCGGTCTATATTGAACTGGGCTATTACGATTGCCTTTCTTAAATATGGGAAATATGGGAGACTCGGGCCAGGTATGTAAAAAAAACTTTGATCCGGAAGGCTCTAAAAAGTAGGGTTCAAATGGGACTCCAAAGGCTGATATTGGATTTGAACAAGTCAGTGGGAATCCCATCAGGGCCTGCTGATTTAGCAGCTTTGAGCTATTCATAAGAACTGCAAACAGAATCTTGAATGAATGGTTAATGGCTTTAACTGAAGCACTGGTATGTCCCCATAAAAAGAGAGCATCATTTAAGAGCTTCAAAAACAAAGTGATATGCCCCAGTCTAGCACATTGCTTTACGTGTTAGTAATAAAACCACATTTCGTTAACACACCAGCCTTTCAATAAAAATGTTGATTGTTGTATTTTTAAGTTGTAAATTAAATACAATATTCTATAATTTGTGTATTTGCTTGGTGTATAATTATTTCTGTATTTTGTAGTTTTTTGAGGTTTGAGTCATAGAAATTGATTAAGCCCGGATTCCAGTAGTGATTCCAGTAGCTATTCAGTGGGGGCCACAAAAGTAAAAAGGTTAAAAACTGTTGGCGCAAATCGTTCCATCTTTTAACAAAACGTACAAAATTGTGGGAATTGCTCTGCTACTCTTACAAAGCCGTTCAACTCTTATAACTTGATACATCGGTGAAGATCAAATCGGGGCAACATTTTCATTTGTTGGGTAAAATCTTTACAAACAGAGGGGCATATTATCAAGAATGGTGTTAAAAATGATCGCCGGTTTCGCCGCAGAAAACTGCTGCCAAAGCAGCGATAATGGGCTTGATAATATGCCCTTCAGATTTCCAATAGAAGTCCATGTTCTGGTGTGAAAGCTACTATTGATCAGTGAAATCATTGTCAGCTCCTTGGGTATTTTTCTGAGAGATGTCAACACCACCTTCGTTTATTTTAACCCCTTCACTGCGGCGGCAGCAATTCCGCCGCAGCGCTAGGGGGAGGGGGGGCCGAGCGGCGCTCGCATGCTCGTGACGGAGCGGCTCCGTCACGAGCCGCTGTTGAGCTGTGCTCATGACGGTGTCGGTTCCGTCATGGCCCCTCCCGCTAAATGGAACGTCCAGCGCAGGCGCGGAATTCACGCCGCGCAGGCGCACCGAGCGGGTCATGACGGAACCGCTCCGTCATGTGCACAGCTCAACCGAGGCTCATGACAGAGCGGCTCTGTCATGAGCATGGAAGGTGTTAAGTCTAATTTCCATGTAGCCAGATACTTTGTTTGAACCAAATACTTAGAGTTCCCTTCACTTTCCATTTCTCCTTTTTAACACAATGGCTGTAGTTTTATTCTGGAAATGGCACAATGTCCACCAGCCACTTGGAGTAGGATGTCTGCTATTTGTTAATTAAAAACATTTAAATGGTAAAAAATTTAAATGAAGAGTTTACAGTTAACTCTTTCTTTTAATTTTCTCCCATTTAAAAGCATTCACACACAGCATCTTGATATCACACTACCATAATATCATTTCTTTTTGTGGAAGTTATTATCCTTAGGTGCCTGCCAAAAAGAATGGTTCCCCTCTTCCACATGCAGAGGAATAATGCCCACAAATTATCAGTTTAACTGAAATATTTCCCATCTTCCACCTGCACCTACACTCTCAGGCTACCCATCTGAAGTGACACATTAAAGAACAGTTCTCTTGAGAATAAAGGGCCTAGAATAAGTTCTATCCCACAGTAAACAGCCTATAATTATGTTTCCCAACTTGAAGCAGTTTTAAAACATGAATATTGTTTCATACATCAGGCTCAGTGGTTTTGGAACTAGCGCTGAGCATACTAATTAGAGTTTTGTATTCCTCCCAGTTAGTGCGTTTGCTAGGAAATAATAATAAATATTTTTTGGGCGAGACTGATAGGATGGTTGTGTCTCTTCTTTTGAAAGAGCTCAAGAACTAATTGTGCTTGTAATAAAGGTAAAATCAGCCATGCATCACCGTATTTTACGCACAAAGAAGACACAAGAATCCCTTGAGTAATGTACGTTTGCACAGTTGCAGCTCGATTGAAGGTGCGCCCTCCTGTTTGGAGTCCAATGGCAGGACTCAGACTGTGTCCTGTATGCTGCTAGCAGATACAACACCAGCCCCACAGCCACTGCCCCAGACCAAGCCTCTGGTGATCAGCGGCTACACGAGCAGGCCTGTGCTAAACTTGCCCAGGCCCTGTAAACACAGCAAGCCAGAGGTCAGAGAAAGTTGTTGCTACACGGATGCACAATGCCCTTAAGAGCTGTTCTGTGCAGCGTAAGCTAGGTGGTGCACCACCTGGTATGACGTCATGACAGGGATTTGGCCAGCTCACAAAATTAAAAGATCCATCCATTCCTAAAATGGAAATAGAAACGTAACACATTTAAATTTAGAAACAAAGAATGGAATTACCTTACCCTCCCCAAACAAGGCTGCAAGCTACACAAAAGGTGTCAGCGCGCTTTCGGTAGCTTGCAATCGATCGATTGCGGACAACTGGCCTAGAGCTATTAATTCTCAAAATAGGTATATGGACAGTAGTCTCATGTCACCGCAGAGGACACACTTGGTGTGCACTCCTTAGCTACAAAACAAATTCTGGATCTTGACTTTACCACAGACCGACCTAAGCTGCTCCCTGCCCCCCTTACACTTGAAAGGGCTTGCCTCCAGCACACACACACAAAGGAATCTGACACTAGCCATTTATCACCCCACACTTCTTGGAGCCTTGGCAGGGGAAGAGAAGAACTTTCCAGAGCCAGATCAAAGATAGGCCAGGGTGTCCCCCCATGTCAAAGCTTGGCATCAGGTATACATTTTGGATCCTCAAAACACCTCTTCAGAACACTAATGGAACTGTGGAAGACTTCATATGAACTGGCCTGAGCCCAGCCAACTACCCTGCTGCTCCCAAAGGACTTCCTTGCTGCTTGAAGGCCTGACTTGCAGCTTGAAGAAAAACTGGACCATCTCCTTGAACTCAGGGTCACCATAATTGGTTCTTTCGTGCCAAAGCTACCATAGCGTTAAGCACAGGTCTTTCTAGTGACTTTTGTGGTTCATCCTGACAGGATTTTATTGCTGCTTCAGCAGGGTTTTTTTTTTTTTTACTGAGTTTTATATAGCGCGAACTTGACCCGAATCGGGTATCAGAGCTCTTTACATAGCAACAGTTGCCTTAAACAAGGACACAATATTTACTAAGCTAACTGTAGAAAAGAGAATATTTTTCTCTTTATAAAGATAAAAAACGCAATTGTCCAATTTCCAAAAATACAGTAAACAAATACAACAGTCCTAGGACCAAAATTCGTTAATATTTGTGACGTGGTGAGTGTCTAAAGACAACTGAAAACACTTTTGTTTGTCTTTTGCCAGCGAGCCTGCGATTGGGTGAAGAAACATGTTTGGGTTCTCACAATGTCAATATAAACAAAAGCAATGGGATTTTGGAATAGCATCTTCTCACATGGTTAATTCGCTAACATGCATTTTACATGTCACATTTACCATTACATCTTAAGTAACAGGGTTGCAGATTCCTTTGACTGACATCAGTTCGTAGAGCGACAGAAGAGGACCCCCCTTAACCAATAACCCAGGTTCTTACAAATACTGTACAAAAGGATTTATTGGGGATTTAGTTAAAGACACTTCTTCTACTAATGTCGTTTTTTAAGTGAATACCATTAACTGAGAGCATCACAGGGGCCTTGTTGGAAATGGCCATTTTTGCAGGGTTATCCCCAAACCTTTTGCTTCTTCCTCCCTTGTTTTTCCTGACCTGTGGTTGTTGGCAATAGGACTCTGGGCACTTTACCACTGCTGATCAGTGCTCAAGTGCATATGCTCTCTGTATACATTGTTATTATGATTGGTTATCCATGATTGGCATATTTGTTTCATTGGTAGGTCCCTAGTAAAGTGCACTGAGTATGCCAGGGCTGGTAATTCAAATGCTACTAGTGTGCCTGTAGCACTGATTATGCCACCTCCATGAGTAGCCCTAAAATGGTGTCTCAAGTTGCCACCCCAGTGCCTGTGTGCAGTTGCTAACTGCCATGCTGACCTGGCCAGTGTCCCCACTGGCCAGGCCTAACACTTCAGTTTCTGTGCACATTGGACACCCCTATGGAAGGCCCAAGGCACCCCCCTGGGCAGGGTGCAGTGTATGTGGAAGGTAGAGCATGTACTAATGTAGGTGACATGCTCTGATAGTGCAATTCTGTCAATTTAATTATTCACTATTGAAAGGCTATCTTGCCCATAGGCTTGAATGGGGAATGCTGTGTATAATGTTCACCTGCATATCTTCCCATAGGAGCAAGATAGAAAATTGAAGTCTGGTATCCCTGAAATCAGAATTTAATAAACCATCTTTTAGGAAGGATGTTTTTTAAATCCTGTGTTTTAACAGCACTTTGTGGCTGTTTTCTTGTCTGACCTTTCTGTGTTCCTTGGCCTGTTTGTGAATTGGCTGTCTGGTTTGTGCGTGAAGAGGCTGGGGTGGCTCCAGGAGGCAGGATGAGTCACCCCTGGGCTGAATAGCTCCCTCTGCATCTTGAGAGGTGGGAGGGGATAACACTTGGGCCTGAATAGGGCTGTGCCTGCCTTCCACAATGCTGGCTTCACCTCCTGCTGGGCGGCTGACGACCCTACCCCTCTCTCTCAAAGGAAAGAAGGAGTGATGTAAACAAAGTGTGCTCCAAGACTGACCAGAACTGGTTTGGACTTGGCCAAGGCCTCTCTGCCTTCAGAGAACAAAGAGAATATAGGTATAAAAAGGGATACTCAGACCCCAGAAAATTAGATCATCCTGGAATCAAGAAGGAACCTCTGCCAAGGAGAAAAGCTGGAAGACTGAAGGACTATCCTGCTGTGTGTTTGTGGGCTGACCTGCAGTTGCTATTCTGCCAAGGAGAGGGGATGGACTTTGCTATGGCTGTGTCCCCTTGCTTAAAGAGATCTCCAAGGGCCTGAGAAGAGCTGGACTCCTGCTTTGAAGTCCCAGGCACAAAAGGACTTCACCCCCAGCTTCCCCCAGAACTCCGCTGTGTGAGTTCCGTACTGCCTAGAGTGCTTGATCCAGTTGTGGGGCCTCTGGAGGTTGTTTGGGAGCTGGCCAAGAGAAAAGAAGCCAAAGAACTTTATTTCGGACGCCATCAATACTGTCGCTGTGATGCCTCAATCTGCACTGAGGCCGGGAGTCCCTTGAGAAGTCAACGACTCAGCGCCTGCCTGGCTCCGCAGCTCCGACACCCTACGACGTCCGCCGACGTTGGCCGTGATCGGCAGTGATCAACGTCAGTGCCTCACATCAACTCTGGGTCCTTGCTGGAGACCGGTCTTCCGTTAACGCGGCACGGATAACCGCCAAAAGTGAGCAAGCAGCTCACTGACATCACATCAACACCAAAGACGACTCCACCCATCGATGCCTTCGCATCCCGAAGATCTACACCTCGTACCTGTGCATCACCTGTGCCTCGGAACCAGCACAAAGACTTGACGCCACCCTCCCCTACAGAATGATCTCAACGCTGCCTGATGCCGCTCGATGTCGCCTCGCCTCCCCAATGTCTCAGGAGTGCTGCAACTCTTTGTTGTTCGGCGCTGCAGCTGTTTTGGAACTCTTATAACAGATACAGGTACTTTGGGCAAAACGTGACGCATCTGTGGAATATTTTGATACAAGTTCTGGAACTCTTTTTAAAACCATATTCTCGAACTGTGTATGTTGTATTTGTGTCATTTTGGTCTTGTGTAGTTGAGATAAAAGTACTCTTTTTTCTAAACTGGTGTGAAGTCCATTTGTGCTGTTTTCACTGTGTTACTCTGAGTGTTGGTACGAATTCTTTACACATTGCCTTTGATAAGCCTGTCTGCTCGTGCCAATCTACCAAGAGGGTGAGCATGGGTTATCCAAAGAGTGTATCCCCTTACCCTGACTAGAAGCAAGGGTCCTTATTTGGACATTGGTACCTACCTCTGCCAACTAGAGACCCCCCGATCTAACATTGGTGGTAGCGGTAGGATTTGAGCTTGTATTTGTACTTGACCCACAGTAATTGGTGTACATCACTTGTCTCGTTCAGACCACTACGCAACCACATACTGTGGTTTGTTTTGATGCTATTTTTGATCTGATACTTGAGTCATCCACGCATCATGTCTTAAAAGGGGAAAACAAGCAAGTGATGTTGCAGAACCTGAGTTTGTTATTGAAATGTTAAGTGATTACAAAGTAGGTCAACTATAGCAGTTCTGCAGGAGCTTTGACTGTCCCATGGAGAGCAGCTCCAGGAAGGAGGAGCTCTGGAAGGCATTAAGGGCCTGGTGGCAGGCCAGATAGGCTCAGGAGACAGATGATGCAGAGTTGGATGAGGATGCAGGAGGGGATGGTTTCAGGTCACAGGATCTGCCTGTGTACAGAGCAGCCTACAGGGCTGGCAGCAACCATTCCGCTAGACGTTTTTCCCCAGAGGAGTTGGAGGAAAACCAAAGGGTTAGAGACCATGAATTAGAAGTCATGAGGCTTGAGACAAAGCTGATAGAAATAGTGATCCAGAACAAGGCAGAGGAGAGCAAGAAGATGTATGCCTTGGAAACATTGAAATTGACCTTGGTCCATGACTTGAGAATGAGAGTGCTGGAGCTCAAGAGGCTTGAGGCCATGAGTGTTTCAGCCTAGGAAGTGAGTTTTGCTGAGTTGGAGTCCGGCTCAGATGGTGGCAGTAAGATTATGGTATCTAGTGCTATGGGAGAGGTACAAATACCCAGAGATGTGGCACCTGACTTGAGGGAGGGGATTGGCATACACCAGGTGGTTCAGGTTTATGAGGTAGCTCCAGTGGTGTGTAGTGTCCCTGAAGCAGATTGGGGGGCTGACCCAGGGGACCATATTCCTAGTGGTGGGAGGGACATTCTACTGACTCTAGATGAGAGGTGCAGGGAGAGAGGTTCCCCCATGGTAGAAACCTTGCTGTGTGAGTGTGAAAACCACCCAGAAGAGTGTGGGATGTGTGACAGAGACAGTCAGATACTGTCTTGCCAGTCTCAGGAGAGTAGTGTAGGGGAACGTGTGAAAGGACCTGGATGGTGAGGTGAAGGATGGTTTGGTTAACCCTTGTAGGGGGCTGTGTGGTTCATTTTTGTTGGAGAGCATATTTTAAGTCCCTGTTTTCCAGAGCTATGCCAACACTAAGGGTGGGCGTAAAATCCGTTTCGCGGGCGAATTTGCGGAATTTCCGCGATTTCGCGATCCGCAAATCTCGCGAAATCGCGGTAAAATCCGCGAATCAGCGGGGACGAATTTTCAGCCAAGCAAGGGTTACAGCAGCAGGTGCAAAAGTTGAACCTAATTTCTTTGTAACCTTTTACAAAAGGGTTACAAACAAATTAAATTCAACTTGGACACCTGCTGCTAATTGCTTCCTGGTGCCTCGCTGCCTACTTGCAACTATTCTCTGACCCTGCTCTGACCCTTGAAGCAGGGTCAGAGAATAGTTCCAAGTAGGCAACGAGGCACCTGTCCAAGGAATTAAACCTCATCAGGAAGCACTCACAGATATAAAAAACAGGAAGAAGGGAGAGGATGGCAAATACACCCATTTTGAGTTGTCAGGAGGGGTTAAACTAAAAGAGACCTTTACAGCACAATTTTCCTATGCATTTTGCTAAAAATAAAAAGCTGTATGTTCTGTAGGGGCAACTCAGGAATCTGGCCCTTCAGAGATGCGGCCTCTCTTTCTTTCTCTCGTTCTCTCTCTCCCTCTCTCTTTCCCTCTCTTTCTCTCTATCTATCTATCTATCTATCTATCTATCTATCTATCTATCTATCTATCTATCTATCTATCTATCTATCTATCTATCTATCTATCTATCTCTCTCTCCCTCTCCCATAAACGACTGCATGGGTAACTTCGCTATGCAAGCGGCTCGCGAAGACGCAAAAATCCCCGCGAACACGCAAAAAACCCCGCGAACACGCAAAAAACCCCGCGAACACGCAAAAAAACAAAAATCCGCAAATTCGCACAAATCCGCTAATTTTGCGGATCGCGAATTCGCAAATCCGCAAATTCGCGGATCGCGAATTCGCAAAATTCGCCCATGCTTAGCCAACACCCGGTGGAGTGTCAGATCTCTGATTCCAGGGAACTTGCTCAGGAGACAGGCCCCTTGGTGGAATCCAGAGCATTTGAAGAGGCATTTGAGATTGATCCCAAAAGGACTGGCGCAGATATCTTTCAGACATGTGAGGTGGAAGAGGTTCAGTATAGCCCAATTAGGTCCCAGTGTAGTGGGAGGGGTGTAGGCGCTCACATCCTGTCTCAGTGGAGAAGGAGTGAGTGTGGGACTGTGGGTCCCAAGGTGCCCGAAATCCAGGCTCAGGGCCTGGAGTGTTCCTTAAGGGAACACCAGGTTTAGGTACCTAAGCTGTACTTGCAGGCCATTTTAGGGGGACCCCCTAGTGTCAGGAGAACTGGGAGTATCTGTAACCAGAGCTCCAGTGGTTCTGGTGTCTGGCGGTACTGCTCTAGTTGGGAGGGTGCAGAAGTCCAGACTGAGGGGGGAGAGGGGGGTGTGCTTCCCAGTGGGAGAACAAGTGGGTCAGGGACCAGCCAGAAGGGCTGAGTCTCCCAGGAGTGACCATGGTGACACCACTTCTGTCCTAGGGGATCTTCGCGCACTGTCAAATTGACAGGGGTCGGGAGATCTGCGCCAGGCAGACTGTCACAAGACACATAGATCATGTGTCACCCTCGGGGGGTACTCTGTGAGTCCCCAGAAGTCCTGGCGGGCCAGGCAAGTGGCCAACCGCAGGGTTTAGTCTCTGGGTTGAGAGGCCAGGTTCAGGATCTGCCTGACCTAGAGGGAAGGACATCCGTAACCAGTGTCCTGACCGGTTTTGCTTCCAGAGGTACCACCCCAGTTGGGGGGTGCAGCCCTCTGGAAGGGGGTGCAGAGAGAGGGAGTCCTGGCCTCTGACCCCAGTGCAACCTGAGGGTTTAGACCCTAGTTTGGGAGACAAGTTGCTGCAAAGAGGTCCTGAACTGGTAGGAGAGTTGTGTTCTGAGGGCGCCTCTACTGGGAGGAGAGTGCAGAAACCCAGAAGGTGGGGTAGGGAGAGGAGAGCCTCGCCCCTGACCTCTGGTCAGCCTGAGGGTACAGACCCTGGGCTGGCGAGCCAGTGTCAGGATGCCCTACCTGATTTGGCAGGAGGGAGAGTGGAGGAAAGGTGCCAGGCGCCTGGGCCTACTGCCCCCCACTCTCTGATGCCACAGAGGTTAGAGAGGCCTGACAGGCATGAGGCCTGGCTCTCATCACTGACAGCTGTCAGTGGCCACTGTGGCTGGTTACCTTGGTGGACAGAGTTAGCCCATAGAGAGGAATAACGCACAATGGCGATATGGGGGTGGGCTGGGTGTCAAACAAATAAACTCTCTACACACGTATTTAGTATGATATTTCATTCCAATGTTTATATAGACATTAGAAAAACTTTTTCCAGTATACATACAAAATTATACACATACATAAACAGGTGTTGTTTGTGTCCCAGTGAAATTTGCCACTAAACCTATGCTACTCTAATGACATTACTGTAGTATATACAAAAACGGTTTCTATGTTACATTTGTATCATCAAAGAAAGGCAACCATGTAGTGTATATACAATTTGGTCAACAACAATTTGAAACATAGGAAACTGCTGTTTTGTGGTCTGCCTCTTTGTACTGTTGACGACGTTTCGACCCTTTAAGGATGTAGGGTCTCCTCAGGACTGAACAGTGTAGGGACACCTGAAGAGGCCTTGACCAGCAACTGAGAGAAGAGGCGGCACTGTGATACTGTAGTGAAAAGAAAAAGACTCACAAAGGTCCCAGCCAGGAGCCCAAGTGAGGGCTGATCAGTGCTAAAGTGCATAAAATCTAGGTATAAATTGTTATTAGGATTGGTTATCCATGATTGGCAGATTTGTTTCATCATTAAGTCCCTAGTAAAGTGCACTGAGTGTGCCAGGGCTGGTGATTCAAATGCTACTAGTGGGCCTGCAGCACTGATTGTGCCACCCACATGACTAGCCCTAAAATGTTGTCTCAGGCCTGTCGCCGCAGTGCCTGTGTGCAGTTGCTAACTGCCATGCTGACCTGACCAGTGTCCCCACTGGCCAGGCCTAACCCTTCCCTTTCTGTGCACATTGGACACCCCTGAGGAAAGCCCAAGGTACCCTCCTGGGCAAGGGGCAGTGTTTGTGAAAGGTAGAGCATGTACAAATGTAGGTGACATGCTCTGATAGTGAAATTCTGCCAATTTCGTTTTTCACTATTGAAAGGCTATTTTGCCCATAGGCTAGAATGGGGAATGCTGTGTATAATGTTTACCTGCATATCTTCCCATAGGAGCAATATAGAAAATTGAAGTCTGGTATCCCTGAACTCAGAATTTAATAACCCATCTTTTAGGAAGGATGGTTTTTAAATCCTGTGTTTTAACAGCACTTTGTGGCTCTTTTCTTGTCTGACCTTTCTGTGTGCCTTGGCCTGTTTGTGAATTGGCTGTCTGGTTTGTGCGTGAAGAGGCTGGGGTGGCTCCAGGAGGCTGGATGAGTCAGCCCTGGGCTGAATAGCTCCCTCTGTATCTTGAGATGTGGGAGGGGATAACACTTGGGCCTGAATAGAGCTGTGCCTGCCTTCCACAATGCTGGCTCCACCTCCTGCTGGGTGGCTGACGACCCTGCCCCTCTCTCTCAAAGGAAAGAAGGAGTGATGTAAACAAAGTGTGCTCCAAGACTGACCAGAACTGGTTTGGACTTGGCCAAGGCCTCTCTGCCTTCAGAGAACAAAGAGAATATAGGTATAAAAAGGGATACTCAGATCCCAGAAAATTAGATCATCCTGGAATCAAGAAGGAACCTCTGCCAAGGAGAAAAGCTGGAAGACTGAATAGGAAGGACTGTCCTGCTGTGTGTTTGTGGGCTGACCTTCAGTTGCTATTCTGCCAAGGAGAGGGGATGGACTTTGCTATGGCTGTGTCCCCTTGCTTAAAGAGATCTCCAAGGGCCTGAGAAGAGCTGGACTCCTGCTTTGAAGTCCCAGGCAGAAAAGGACTTCACGCCCAGCTTCCCCCAGAACTCCGCTGTGTGAGTTCCGACCTGCCTAGTGTGCTTCATCCAGTTGTGGGGCCTCTGGAGGTTGTTTGGGAGCTGACAAAGAGAAAATAAGCCAAATAACTTTATTTCAGACGCCGATGACGCCGCCGCTGCTGTGACGCCGCGACCTGCACCGAGGCCGGGAGTCGCTCGAGAAGTCAATGACTCAGCGCCTGCCCTGCTACGCAGCTCCGATGCCCTACGACGTCCGCCGATGCCAGCAGTGATTTGCCGTGATCAACGCCAGCGCCTCGCATCAACTCCGGGTCCTTGCTGGAGGCCAGCCTCCCGTTATCGCAGCACTGATAACCGCCGAGAGTGAGAAAGCAGCTCAGTGACGTCACATCGACACCAAAGACGCCGCCGCTCATCGACACCGTTGCATCCCAAAGATCTACACCTCGTACCTGTGCATCACCTGCACCTCAGAACCAGCACAAAGACTCGAGGCCGCCCTCGTCCTACAGATCAGACTCGACACCGCCCGACGCCGCTCGATGCCTCCTCTCCGCCCCAAGGTCTCAGGAGTGCAGCGACTCTTTGTTTTTCGATGTTGCAGCTGTTTTTGGAACTCCTAGTACAGATACAGGTACTTTGGGCAAAACGTGACGCCTCTGTGGAATATTTTGATACAAGTTCTGGAACTCTTTTTAAAATCATATTCTTGAACTGTGTATGTTGGATTTTTGTCGTTTTGGTCTTCTGTAGTTTAGATAAAAATACTTTATTTTTCTAAACTAGTGTGGAGTCCATTTGTTATGTTTCACTGTGTTACTGTGAGTGTTGGTACAAATACTTTACACATTGCCTTTGATAAGCCTGTCTGCTCGTGCCAAGCTACCAAGGGGGTGAGCAGGGATTATCCATAGAGTGTATTCCCCTTACCCTGACTAGAAGCAAGGTTCCCTATTTGGACATTTGTACCTACCTCTGTCAACTAGAGACCCCAGATCTAACAGGCATTATATATGCCAGGTGTTGATGTCATGGTGAACAGTGGTTGAGTATAAGTGCTGTAGCTTGGTGAGGATTTCAGTAATACCCAGAAGAATCCTATTAGCACTGTGGCTGGAGGTTTGAATGTATACATATCAACTGGTCTGAGCAGAGAAAATATATAGGCATCCCGTGACACTTCCCTCATACCTTATAAAAAAGGACTTGTTTTGGAATAGCAAATCAGTTCTGACAAAGACTAGAAGATTGTGAGTTTTCTGCAGTTTATCACTCCGATTCACACATAATTAGTATATTAAAGTATTCTATTATGCCTTCTCCAATTAGTAGGAACTCATAACCTGCTATTATGATGACATTCAGAAAGTACACAACTGAGATCAAAGCCTAGTCCAGTGTGTACTGTCACAAACCACAGTTTATAGCAGGCAAGGTCTGGGGTAAAGGCCTAATGTCCATGGAGATGTAGCTCCATGGTCTGACCAGTCCTCTCTGCTCCAAGATAGAGCATGGTGCCCTGGTATATCCTTTCATACTGGGATGCATTGGAAGCTGATGTATAACAAATACACCAATATATGTCTTTTTGTATCATTCCCATATATATTATCCTTATAATGGCCATGATGGGCATCACCAATTTACATGTGAAGCTTTTAGATAGAGAGTAGATGCAATAGTGTGTGATAAAGGCGGTTTATTACATGGTGTGGCTATACAAACTCACTATGTAATAAACTCAAATGCCCATATCAGGAACAGTCAGGTTTGTTTGAAAACCGTTAATCGCGCTTGGGTAGCTGTGGCTCAGAGTAGTCAGGCGTTATCAAAAGAACAAATTTAAGGCAATTAGAAGTACAAATACAATTGAAGAAGAAGAAAACTCAACACACTAAAATTCAGACACCGATATATATGAAAATAGGTTGTATTTTTGTTTTTAAATTGACACCTCAAAGACAAAAATCCACTCATGTTTTAAAGAGAAAATTAATCACAAATTTTCACCTGGTGCAATAAATCTTTGTAGTTTACCAGCACTGACAGTCTAGGGTTAGCCTTGACAAGTAAATTGAAAACTGCAATAAAGGCACACTTGTGGTGACTAACTCTGACAGGGAGCCAGTCTCTTGGACCAATAAGGTCAAGTAGAACAGTTAAAGCAATCCCCAGCCCAGTTCCAGGCCATATGGGTGAACTACTGCAGACTTTAATAGAGTGGTGATGATGCAAGGGATACAGAATGCTAAAGATGTCCAAGGATGCTGAAGGTACCGATCCGTTGATTTGTGTTCCCGGGCCTACCGCTCGGTCCATGAATGCAATGGAGTGATTTTGGCCACAGGAGTCAATGTCACTTGAAGTCCGAGTGAAATCAAGCCAAAAACCAGCTGCCACTGGTCTACTAGTCTCATGTTAAGGCAAAACAAGTGATTCCCTTTTACTAGCAGTAACGTCTTTGATGGATGACCAAACTGCACTTCAATGACTCTATTGGGTCCAGTAGACTCAGGTGCAGCATTTGAGCATTGGGACTTGCTTTCCCATGCTGCACTTGTGTGGTCAGCAGAAGGCAGGCATTCTTAGCTACTAACTCACCAAGGCAAGCTTCTAAAGCTTTTATGCCCTGTGGCTGTAACAATTGACTCTTGGAATCAACTTCTCTGTCAGGGGCTTAGGGATGACTTTTCCTTGAAGGGGACATCACAGGCACAGTTCTCTTTCTCTGCCAGCCCAAGATGCAGCAGATGCAGCCTGTCTTCGGTGCAGCCTTGCTTTGCTTAGTCCACGGAACAGCAGGGCAGCCATTCCTTAATCTTCTCTTCAGATTTGATGTGATCTGAGGTCTGTGTGCTAGGGGTGCCACTTTTATGTCCAGTCCGTGACTTTAGGGGATGTGGCGATTGCTAGCAAATGGGCGACTAGCTCCCCTCCCATCTAGTGAAAACTTCCTGGGAGGTGTTGAATCAAGCTAACCCAGAATGCACCATTGTGCCCCCTCCCAACATGGCAAAACCCTTCTCCTGATGTATGGAGCTCCCTAGGTGAGGCTACCTGAAGGCTACACAACCACAGAAGAAACGGTTTGGCCACAGCTTCCCTCTCTCTGTCTGTGATGCCAGCTTGTATGTTAAAAAAAGAGCAGTCCCTCTTGTGTGTGACTACCATTTTCCTTTCGAAGACAACTTCCCTTTTGAAGCTGTCCTTTAGGGCTCACTTCCTGTTTAGCCATCCTGCTAGATGGAGGATGCATCTCTGCAAAAATAGTCCCTTTGGGTTTCTTCCTGAGAGTCAGACACACTTCCCCCAGGCTTGCAGAAGACCCTGTCGAGGACAGACGTTGATGTGCAACTGTAAACGGTAGAGGAAAACTTTGAGCAACAAAATGGCAACTTTCCAAAGGTAAACACAAGAAGATGATGGATGGAGAACTGAAACTTTTCAGACATTCACCCCGTCACAGATCTGAGTTGAATCCATCATTCTTTAGCTCAATTCACAACCCCAGTTCAGACCCAGCTATATGCAAATCAGTCTTGACCCTGTGCCTCATGGGAACAGTCCAAACCAAACTGCCAAGCCATGTCTTCCCTGGACCACAAACAAGCATCTGGAACCGGTTTCTGGGTAACACCTTTCATCAGCCAGGCTAGCTTGATTCCAGTGGCAAAGTGAGCAAGGGACCCATGTCTGGGCGTACCCTGCCAACTTAGGGCGAACAAAGCAAACACAAGGAGATGATGGAGGGAGTGCTGAAACTTTTCAAACACTCATCCCCAGTCACAGATCTGGGTTGAATCCATCATCATTCTTTAGCTCACTTTGCCACCTCAGTTCAGACCCAGCTATGTGCAAATCAGTCTTGACCCTGTGCCTCATGGGAACAGCACAGCCCGAACTGCCAAGCCAGGTCTTTCCTGAACCAGAAACAAGCATCCTGGGACCAGTTTCTGGGTAACACCCTTCATCAGTGAAGCTAGCTTGAATCCTGCGGCAAAGTGAGAACACTGACTGTAAGCACATGCAATACTGTACGTCAAAAAAGTCAATCCGACAGTCGTCAATGTATTCAGTCTTTTCATTAATTGGTGAATTCAAACACCAGCCACACCAGCAAACACCTGTTTCGTCTCTGGATACAATAACCCTAGACTTCCTCAGGGCTTAAATACAAAATATAGGTTCAATCTGCATAGATATATAGTATCACGTAAAACCAAGTATGATAATGCGGTATAAACAGCTGCGGAGTCATCCCAATTGAGCGCAAGCCAGCGTCTACTGTATAGTATGGTGTCTCCTTCTCTAGATCTCGACTTATCAGATTATAGAATAAGTGAATGCTTTTTCCACTCAGTAATTGTGGCGCCCAGTTTGACTTGCTCTTCAACCCACTGTCAATGCTTGCATCTGCTTGTATATCCTTGGATTCTAAGACACTCGCTGCAGTGGTCAAATCACCCTCCATATCTGTAATTGATAGTAAAGTCACAGCATTGTGTAAATCAGGGCCGGTCCTAGGCATGGGCGGTATGGGCAGCTGCCCAGGGCCTCGCGCTCAGGGGGCCCACTGCCGGCCCCGCAGAGCAGACCGCAGAGCAGGGGGCCCGATATGAAATACGGGAAAAGCGCACTTGCGCAAGCAGTAAGGCACTTAGAGGGGCCTCACATCTTCCCTTTCGCCCGGGGCCTCAGAAGGCCTCAGAAGGCCTAGGACCGGCTCTGGTGTAAATATTGGATTGTTAGGTCATTACTCGGTGGCTCTAAACTGGGCATCACAGTATCTTTATTACCTTTTGTATTCCTAGCAAATAATTTTTTCAATTTCAAATGAGGCACAAACTTAAACAAATCAATTTTCATGGCACATAACTCACCTAAAGTACTAGGACAAAAACCCAAGCCTCATTGTAAGAGGGAAATCACATCAGGGCTAAAAACCTTAGCAGACAGGTTAACAATAGCAACACCAGATTGTACCATGTTCATTTCTTTTTGTCCCAAAACCTTGTCTGCATACCCCTCCGTGCATTTCTTTGTTCTCCCTCCACTTCTACCCCTTCTTTTTTTCTTTGGTCGTTTAATGTTAGACCCTGTCTTCTGCTGTCCCTCCAGATTCTCTTTACTTCCTGTAAAAAGTGTTACCAGAGGTTTAGTTGGAGGTCCAATACTGGCCCCTATCTTAAGATTTCTAAAGAGCTCTTCAGCTACTCTCATTCGATCTGTTGATTCGTACTGCCCGCCTTATAAATCAATAAATCAAAGAACGTCGAAAAAGGTAATTCGGACGCACAGAGAACACAGTGTATGAAAATGTACTTATAAACATAAAATCACTGCAGTGCTCTGGAGGAGGGATGTCAACCCACATCCCTTATTAACTCCGCAGTTGATTATACCGCTTTATCATACTTGGTTTTATGTGATATATATCTATGCAGATGTAACCTATATTTGGATTTAATCCCTGAGGAAGTGGAGGGTTTTTGCACCCATAGAGGAAACACGTGTTGGCTGGTGTGGCTGGTATTTGAAGATTCACCAATTAAAGAAAAGACTGAGGGGCAGATTTACAATAAGTGACGCATCTGTGCCGTAAAAGCGGGGCATTGCTGAAGTTGCGTTGCAAGCGCGACGCAGCTCCAGCAAGGCTTGGGGGGCCCTATTCTAACACAGCTGCGTCAATCCTGCTTCAAGCAGGAGCAGGGTTTTGATGCAGCACAGGCCCAAAAATGACTGAGTGAAATCTTGTAGATTTCACTCAGCCACTTTTAGGAGGCGTTCCTGCGCCGGAACGCCCCCCCCGCGCAGGAACCCTCCTTTCGGCGCTGGGCTTTACAACGTGACGCATCTCCCAGATGCGTCACGCTGTAAGTACCCCGCACCATGTGCATCTTTTGCACTGCCGCTGCGTCACAAAAGTGATGAAACGGCGGCGTAAAAGGGCCACAAGGGGCTTGTAAATCTGCCCCTTGATACATCGAGGACTGTCGGAATTGACTTTGTGGACTTACAGTATTGCATGTGCTCAGAGTCCACGTTCTCGTTGTGTCCTCAGAGCAGTGTCCTCCTCAGTGCACATATCCCTCTTATGGTCGATGCTGACTGTTTACTTTCTTTTCCTGTATTTTTTGAACGTTGCTATTTGTTGTTTGTTTGTGTATACTGTACTTGGAAGGTCTCCTGTGGGACACCACATGTTGGCGCTCTAAAAAACACTAACACTTGATTATACACCAGACGATGTTTGCAACTGATTGCAGGGCCAACTGAGAACATCTCCAAATAAAAACAGGCACAAAGTGCAGCAAAAGAATCAAAGGCTTCGTTCGGAAAGCACCCTGCTTCCCCAGATTTTGAATTAATTTCCAATTAATTTCAGGAATGTCCCTTGAGCGACGCTGCTCCGGTACAGCTGCAGCTAAAGCTGAAGTGTTATCTCTCACGTCTGCCAAAGAGATCTCTTGCACAGCAAACTGATTTACTACCTGGCGCCCGGGATAAACCATCAGAATGCCTAGGATAATCGAGGATAATCTGGATGACAGTAAAGGTGATTTAAGACGACACCATTTTAAAGTCACATGAGACGCAGGTGCAAAACGGGGACAGCGCGCGGCCTTGGGAATTTGATTTAAAAGGCACAGATAACCGCCTGGTTTCATACAGCTGGGTAAAAATAGCGCCATTATTGATGACGATAAGGACTTGATGGGTTTGTTATGAGAGGAAGACATAATTTATAGTCAAGAAATTTGTTTAACCGGCGAATGAATTCCACATGAAAGGATTAAATGTGTCACAATGTTAAGGGACATTTTTAAATCGTGTCATAGACATAAAAAAAACTACGGAAGCTAAACTCTGATGATAGTACAATTGAAAGGACATATGTCTTGTTCCATTACACATCACCTATTCTCAAATCGTTTTGTTTGATATGTGTTTAACAATTGTGTGAAATTATTACATTTCATACTTAATGTAGTTAGCAGTTAAATTATGGCATAGAAAGTGTGAAAGTCATTGGTGTAGCAGGGAGCAAATGGACCCAATTGCAAGAACGAAGGGGCATATTACCAAGCAATAGCGATAATTATCGCTATTGCTTAGTTAGCGTGAAAACATTATCGCTGAGCTGCGGCGATTTTTATCGCAGATAAACCTTGGTATTACCAAGGTTTATCGCAAATGCGATAAAAATCGGCCGCAATGCATGAATATCGCTGAAAAGTCAGAGATATTCATGCATTAGCGAGCTAATGCTCTTACCCATGTTATCCACCTCCCATTGGATTACATGGCTAAGAACTGCTCAGGGCAGGTGTAAGCTTTTGGAGATATTCGCGCTTAGCGCGAATATCTCCAAAAGTTGGTAATAGGAGATAGCGATGTTAGCGACTGTTTCCAGTCGCTAACATCTTGGCAAGCCCACTTTGCATGTCATTAGTGATAAATATCACTGACATGCAAAGTGGGGCCCAAGATGGTCGCTATCTCCTACTAGCTGTCGCTAACTGGTGTTAGCGACAGCTAGGTAATAGGGAGATCATTTTATCTCCGCTTTCTTGGCTTTTAAAGGCAAAAAAGCGGAGATAAACCCACTTGATAATATGCCCCCAAATAACTCCTCCCTCCAACACCACTACCCACTGAAGCAGAGAAACGTGATTATACGTCACTGCTTGATATCTCAAAACATGCACTGCACTCACCACCGTGCGATCCGCAACCACGTCTGTGCTCATCCTCGATTGTATTTGGAGGCATTTTTTTTTTATGTATTTGAGCTCAAGCAGGAGACATTGAATCACAAAAGGCAATGTTCATACATCAAATGAAACTATGCCTGTAATTTAATATAAAAATCTCCAACGAACTTGGTAAATATAAATACAAACTTGCAAGATTAATCCATGTCAAGAAGGACCCAGTGCTCTAGTCCTGCGATTTTCTTTATAAATAATTGTTTTCATTTTTGTTATATTTCAGTTGGATTAACTGAAGCGAAACAACCTTGTCTAGCAGAATGCACTAGCTTATTAAAGCTCAGGTGTGCTTCTCTGCTTCCTCGGTGACAAGAAGTCATTCAAACCTTGTATGAACTGGTACTTAACATGAACGTTTATCCCTATGCCTGCAATTATTAATTGCACCATCTCTAGTGATCTGTATTTATGATTGCAAATAACTAAGTATGATCATCAACACGGAATGCCCAAACTAAAGTAGCATTCTTGGCTTGAGTGCTCAGTCTCCTGAGATAACATAAATTCCAAATGTAAAAAAAAACTGTGTTATTCCTTGGTCAGGGAAAGTGCAAAATAAATGTACAACCCCATCTATAA
Source organism: Lissotriton vulgaris (assembly GCF_964263255.1). Lineage (NCBI taxonomy): Eukaryota > Metazoa > Chordata > Amphibia > Caudata > Salamandridae > Lissotriton > Lissotriton vulgaris. Next base: position 895,955,723 of record NC_141696.1, read on the forward strand.
TAGTAGACATAAGTAATTATTTTAAATGAAGCTCTTATCAGTACCTCAACACTTGCTAAGATTATGTATCCTCAGGTGGTATTTTGTTATCATGTTCTCCACTGTAACTAATTAAATAAAATCTTTATCACAAATAAATACAACGAAAAGGTTTTCTTGGCTTGAGCACTACCTCTGAGAAGACTTAACTTTAGACAAATAACTTGGGAGTAACTTGTACAGGCAGGTCTTTCATGATAATTAAGCAGACAAAGCAAACACTAAAGCACAATGGCCTGTTACTGTTCTACGATGGGCAAAAAGTTCTGGGATGGTTGCTGTTAAAAGTCAAAAATCGATTCAGTTTGCTCTCTACACCATATGCCTCAGTCTCGGCACAGTGTGGAGTCAAAGTTCCCATCATCCAGTATGGTGATTTGTTTAATATTTTCTGTTGCACAGGAATATCAACAACTTTGAAGACATTTAGGGGTTTATGTATGAGCCCTTTCGTCTGTTATGCCACGGTTGCGTCACTTTTTGTGACACTGCGTTGGTGTAAATAATGAGAAACGTTGTGCCATATTTATGAAGTAGCGCATCTAGGCAAATGCATCCCTTTGTAAACCCCTGTGCTACATTTTACCTGCATCAGGTATAATATATGCAAGGTGGGCGTTCCCCCGCAAAGAAGGGTTGTTGGCATTATCCAGTGAAATCAATGAGATTTCACTGCTCCACTTTTATGACGCCAATGCGTCAAAACCTTAGGCCTGCCTCATGGCAGGCGTAAGAGTGACACAGGCCCTTTCAAATGGGGATTGCCCCATGTGAAAGGACATATTGCTGGAGTTGCATCTGTTTCAAGACACACCCGAGCAATGCGTCACTTTTGTGCCTACTGATTCGTCATTATTACTGCTTTATTTGTAACTTCTTGCGACATGATGCACCGTACTGTAAATATGGCGCATCCATGGTGTCGCAAGAAGGGCGCACTGAGAAGTGTTGCATCACTGCTTTGTGGCAGCAATGCAACACTTCTCATAAATAAGACCCCTATTTTTGTTGCTTGGCAGAACAATGTCCAGAGTTTTGTCCTGGAGTCCTTGTACTTCTCAAAACACTTTTAACGAGTGCTCAGCGCTTGAGCCAGTAATAGAAATGGTCAAAAAGAGTAGAAAGGCTGTAAAGAAATGTTGGAACGCTGGAGGACAGCTCATGGCTATCAAGTATAAGAAGGGCAGATACTCCTTTTTCAACAGTTGCTTTCTTTGACATGTCAGAATTTTCTGACTACAAAAGGTTGTAGAGCGGCAGTAGAGGTAAATAACCGGGTACTCTTTTTCATTCATTTCCTTCCATATTTTTTATGTATTCCTCCCTCCTCATTGCTCGTCTCTCTCATGCTAAAAACGTTCTAGGCTCCCTTTAACATTACAGGCTATTCTGACATAATTGCACATCTCATCTAATTACTGCCTACATCATTGACCAGACTTAGGGGCATATTTAAGAGCTCTGTTGCCTCGCTCTTGCACCACGCAGGGTAGCATTCCATGGGTGTTGAATGAGTGTTTGCACAAAACATCCTTGGATTTCGATGTATTCCCAGATTTACAAGAAGTGTTAGACCTGGGAATGCGTCAAAAGCCTACTCCTCCCCCGGTGAGGCGTAAGGAGGAGAAATATGTTTATTTCTCCTAATTATTTCTTCTGTCTTTGTGTGCTGCATTCATGCAGCACCCATAGAGGAAGAGAGAAAAGCCTCAGGGATTGTTTTGTGCAGGAAGGTATACAAAAACCCTCCACATTACTGCACAGGCACCATTGCACCATGGTGCAAGGGTGCCTGCGCTTGCACTGGACTGCCAAAATGGTGCCAGCACAGAAGAAAAAAATGCATAAATGCACTGTATTCTTTTGAATATGGTGCATTCCTTCCCTTTGCCTGTCACACAGAGCAGCTCAGCAAGTGTACTTGCTGCGCTGCACTGCATGACAATCTCATAACTATGGCCCAAAGTCAAGTCCATCTTAACAGCATTATAGGCCCCCGGGCAAATCAGTGCACTGGGCCCTACCTATACAACCACTCACAGGAATAAAAATGTTTAACAGAAAGTTAGTTTTAAATTCTGGTCTGCATGGGGCCCCTATGCTCGTAGACCCCCGGGCAACTGTCCACTATGCCCATGCGTTAAGAAGGCACTTCCTAAAGTGTCACTGACCGTGTCCTGTCACTCACTTCACATTTTTCTCAACAGTGTCAAACTCTCCTCTATCAAGTCCTGCTGTTCTCCTATCTCTCACTGTAAATCTCCTATCACTGCTCCTCTCTCCCCCATCACAGCCCTCCTTCCTGTAAAGGCCAGCCTCCCTGCCAGAACCTTCATCCTTGTCACTTCCCTTCCAACTCTGTATCTGTAAGTTTGGTAAAGTTATGGTAGAATCATGTTACTTATCGCTAAGATTTCTCCAGAACTATTGACCTTTTCAGCGGCTTCAAAAATCAAATAAGGAAGCTGAGCCTTTCATCCAGCGTTGTGAATAAATAGGAAATTGGAATATTGTTACACTTTTTATTTACATCACCTAGCAATGGCTTCCATTGTGACATAAAGTGCTATGTATTTACCGAACTTAGAAGACAGATGTGTGAAGTCATTTATCTGTCGCAAAGCCTGAAATTTGCGACACAGTCACCTGCCCTTGCAATGGATGGTGTACCAAGTGGGGCAAATGCCCGCATCAGTGACATTATGCCCAGGGTGACAAAGGTGCCAGGTTATGAGATGGCTGAGGGTATGTGATGTATGCTTATGTTTATTATATTTTCCATTACTGTTTCTTTAATGTCACTTATCATTACAAGTTTATCCTTGAAACACTATCTGTTATCTGTTGCCATGGTTCGTGGAGTTCCACATTCTATGCAACAGAAGAAATACAGCATTTGAGGAGATCAGCTGTTGTACTGTGCTCTTCTTCAATAAACCTGCATTTTCATAATATATCTTGAATGGATTCTTACTAATTTTGGTGACAATCTACTTGGTCTGCTACATTTCACCTTCTAAGATCAGGGTGTGGAAAAAGGGCCTAGATTTTTGCATGGGGTTGGAGCGGCCAATTTTCGAGGCCAGAGGCTGCCCTAGGAAGCATTAACAAAATATGGAAGAGGTGGGCAGACTACAGGGCCATATAGCTGGAACCACCAGCATTGCCAAGAGACACCGAAGGACTGCTGTAGAGGGATTCTAAGGGCGTCCTGCCATGTGCAGCACTGTATATGTAACTCTTTATTTCTTTGCAGGATGTAGATGACACGGTGCCCGGGGGAAAGGGGGGATCCGGGTTGGGGGAAGAGTAGTGGTAGGTGGGGGGTGTAGATGGGTTGGGTGTTGAGGGTTTTGTTTTATGATAAAATATGGATTGCTGTTTCTGATGACAATTACCTGCTTGCAGGCCCTCCGGGGTACGGAGTGCTGCCGACTACTGTCTATGTGCGATCTATCAATAAAAAGAGTTTTGAAAAAAAAGAGCACAGGAGCGACCAGAACATCAAAACTACAATTTTTCATCTTTTTGAAGATTTTCTACATTCTTTTCCTACAATCGATACTGGATTTACCTGGAAATATTTCATTTTCTTTCCTAAACTTCGCCACTTTGAATATAAACCATCACAATCTTCGTTTTACTTGTTGGATTTTTTTTTTATACAGTCAACCTATTGCTGAGTAATATTTTTATACCAACGTCCCTAGTCTTCTAACAAGTTTTGAACTTCTGCAAGGTAAACTTTTATTCTTCACTATTATTGTTGTTTACCTTATTTTCTACTGAATTGCTCCCCATTGACTGTGCTCACATGCTCTGTTTAACTTCAAACATCGAGCGACAGAGAGCGATACTCACAAGCGCTTCTGTGAAATCCTTTCATTTGCTGTCATGCTCTAGCCCTGTCAGCAACTCGTTCGTTGCACGTTAAGCATTACGTCATAGCGTATACGTGGCAGCCATATTTGTATTTCCTTTTGTCCTCGGTTACCTTGACGACTTCAGTGTATGCGAAAACATCGGCAAACCTGTTAACGATTGTTTGAGGCTCGCAAGTGTAACGCTAAAACTTCAGCAAAATCCTGAGGCTGACGAGCGCTGACCAATTCTGGAAATATCTTCTTTCATAGGAAGAGTATTCTATCGGCATTATAGGTTTGACCATTGTTTTACATAGAACATTTTGCTTATATTATTATAGATTAGTTGCTCTTCATTTATTCAACTTTATACAAAGAAAGTGCTGGATTTCTTTACTTGTTTGCAAAATAATCATTTTTTTCTTCATTTTATTGTATCATACCAAAAGAACATATTTTCCGGATTGTATATACACAATGCAATTTGATCCACCTTCTAAATTCCTTCAATCTAAAGGTGAATCTCCTATACCATGGAACAGATGGAAGGACGGGTTTTTAACATTTTTAAAAGCCATTGATGGGGAAAGATTCTCTGCTGAGAGGAAGAAAAATATTATTTTACACTCATTAGGTTATGAAGGACAAGTAATTTTCAGAACACTTCCTCAATTTGATGGGGGTGGTGATAGGAATGTGTTTGAAGATGCATCTTCCATTTGGAATCTAGATTCAAATCTACGTCTAGTATAGCATTGAACAGATTTACATTTTATACAAGAGCTCAAGAAGAAACAGAATAATTTAATGACTTCCTTACCGCTTTATGTTATCTTTCAAATAACTGCTTCTTTGGCCCCATTACTGACGAATGATTAGGGACCAAATCATAGTTCACACCAAAAGCAAGAAAATCCAAGAACAGCTATGGATAATGGGTGATCCAGATTTGAAAGATGTTATTATTACTGCCAGAGCAATGGAACAATCAGACAAGTGGATGAAGTCTCTAGACAAGAGTTCAAAAGAAAAATCTGATGATGTGCGTGCTGTAAAAACTCAAATACTAATTCCTCAAATTCTTCTGATTTACAGCAGAACTCTACTACAACTCAACGCACATTTAGAAGATCTGATAAATAATTTCATTGTTTTAGGTGTGATAGTACAAGTCATGCTGTCTCTTTTCCAAAATTTCCTGCGTTAGGGAGAGAATGTAAAAAATGTGGTAAGCGTGGGCATTTTGCCAGTGTGTGTAAGGACATTCTCACTGGGAACACATCTACTGATAACACTACTAGAGGAAGAATTTCATATTTAAATAATGAGGAATGTGAGGATGGAGAGTATGAAAGAGGGATTGTTGTGTCCATTACTGATTGTGGAGAACAGGGAAGCCCCCACATTCTTTTGAAACAACCAGATTATTATGTACAAGTTTTGGGAGTTTCTCTCAAGCTTATGGCAGATTCAGGGTCACTTTGGACCATAATTACTAAGGAGTATTTCAATGATGTTTTTAAAAATTGTATTGGTTTTCATGATCTCAAAAAATCTGACATCATTGCCAAAGCTTTTGATGGGTCTGTCATTGATATGGAAGGATATATTGGCGTTGATATGCATTTTAAGGGACATGTTGCATTTGTGAAGTTATATGTTGCTGCTAAAGGTGTGAATGTGCTTGATTGTAGGGATCAGTGGAGTCTTGGAATCATACTTAATCCTAGAAGTTGTGATCCGGTGATCCTCATTGCTGAAGACCATCAAGAATCTGATGTTATCAAAGGAGTGGTTGATGTTAGTAATCTTATTCATGGCATTATTGAGTCATTTCCTAAAGTTTTTTCTAAAGATCTGGGTAAGCTCAATAACTTTCAACACCAAATTAAACTTAAGGAGGGTTCTGTTCCTGTTAAACAAAAATTGAGAAATGTACCAATTTTGCCTCAAAAACTAATTGATGATGATATTATTGAAGAAATTGTGTCTGATGAGTGGGTTTCGCCCATTGTTTTAGCTCGCAAGTCTGACCAAAGTTTGAGGTTGTGCGTAGATTTGATGGCGTTAAATGCTAATTATATTGTAGACTGTCACCCCCTGCCCAAGATTAATGAGGTTGTATGTATGCTAGAAGGAGCAAACGTTTTTTCCACTTTCGAGCTACGGTCAGCTTACCACCAAATTGTTTTAACTGAAAGTTCTAAACATTTGACTGCCTTTGTTAATCCAGAAGGCCTTTTTCAATATAAAAAAATGCCTTTTGGCCTAGCCTCCGCGGCGTCAGTTTTTCAACGTGCCATGCATCATATATTCAAAGAACTTGAGGGTTGCGTTACATTTTTTCAGGACGATATTCTTGTTTTCTCTTCGAATAATGAATCTCACAAAGAACATGTGCTAGAAGTTTGTAAACATCTAGAGTCACATGGTCTTACCCTTAAAGATAACAAGTGCAAAATGTTTCGCAATTCAGTTGAGTATTTAGGACATACTGTTTCTGGAGATGGAGTTGTTCCGAAAAAGTCTCTTGTTGATGCTACTGTGAAAGCCCCACCTCTAGGCAATAAATACAAATTGGTATCATTCACTGGTTTATGTGAGTATTACATCAAGTTTATTAGAGGATTTGCCACTAAGATGGAACCTTTGAGGGAACTAACGAGACAAAAGAGTGAGTTCCTTTGGGGTGAGAGGCAGGAATCTGCTTTTCAATTGATTAACACCTTCGGCGCTCATAACAAGCTCAGCTCGTCATGAGGCACAGTGGCGCTGTACTCATGACAAGCTGAGCTCATCATAACCACTGTGGCGCTCCCACGCAGGGATAATTCCCCTGCTGTGCTGAGCGTTCACAGCGGCGCCACGCGCGCCCCCCTCCGCCCCGCACCGCGGGGGTATTAGCCCCGCGGCGAACGGGTTAAAAATTAAATTGTTCATACTCCTACTTTAAAACCGTTTTGTGTTAACAAACTTTGCATTGTTACTGTGGATGCCAGTGAGCATGGTCTTGGAGGAGTTTTATCTAAAAAATGTGGTAAGGATGAGTGGTGTGTGGCGTTTGCTTATCGTACCCTTAATGAGAAAGAAAGGAAGTACTCAGTTAGTGAGAAAGAACTTTTGGGATGCGTTTGGGGGATTGAACATTTTTGAAATTCCTTGTGGTGAAGCCGTTTTTTGTTGCGAACGGATCTTGAACCTTTGGTTTCAATACTATCTCCAGGTGGAGGGCGCAATGCTACTGCACGTATTGGTAGGCTTATGTCAAGATTATGTTCCAGGTAAAAGTAATGTGACAGCTGATTGTCTTTCCAGGTTGCCTTGTAATTCTGAAAATAAGACTAATGGGAGAGATGATGTGGAAAGTGTTGCTTCTTTAGGAGATTTTGTAGCTAGTGAGTTTTTTGCCATTTCTGAAGATGCTTGAAGAGATAGTACTGTTGGAGATAAGCACTGGGATTTGCTAAGAAAATATATTCAAGAGGGTTGGCCTAAAGTCAATATTGTACCTCCTGAGTTGAGACCTTTTCAGCAAGTGTCTAATGATTTAGAAATTGATAATGATCTTATTTTTAAGTGTGGGAAGTGTGTTCCCCGGATTGCATGCAGGACGAGATTCTTAGACTTGCCCATGAAAAGTCATCTTGGGATGTCATCGATGAAAAGGCTCATAAGGTGTAGTTTTTGGTGGCCCAGTATGGACAAGATGATAGATAGGGTAGTAAGAGATTGTGCCATTTGTATTAACAGTGACAAAATGTTAAAGGTTCTTCCCGCGCCTTTGATACCAATTGCTTGGCCAGAAAATCATTGGCGTAAATTAGCATTTGATATTTCAGGTTCATTTTATTGTTTTCCCCAAGATGCCCGTTTTGCGCTTGTCTTAATTGACTATCATTCAAAGTGGCCTGAATTCAGGTTTGTTTCACATGCTATTTCTCAAGTAATTGTAGATTTTTAGAGAAGTATTTGCACGTGAAGGGAGTCCTGAGACTCTTATTACAGATAATGGGGTGCAATTGAAATCTAATGAAGTGGAGAATTATCTTTGTTCCTGTGGTATAAAAAAAACATTACTATGCTTTTATATGAACCACAAGGTAATGGCCAGGTAAAAAGGCTTAATTGTGTGCTTAAAGAATGTGTGGAGTGGGCTAGAAAAAGTGGAAGTGAATGGAAGCGTATTTTACGTGAAAAATTGTGGATGTACAGGATTACTCCTCATTCTGTCACTGGACTTAGTCCATTCCGCCTTTTGAGAGGTAGGGAACCTGTATGGAAACTGTGTCCTTGGTGGATTAAAGAAAAAATTAGTTATTTGTTTCCTGCGGATAGTTACAGTACCTCTTTGAGGGTCAAACATCATCAAGACAAAATGAAGACATATTATGACGCTATACACAAAGTTAAAATTCCTACTTTTACTGTTGGTGATCTTGTAAGGATACGTAAGCCAGGTTATGTTGCAAAAGGTACTTCCAAATATGGTCCCATGCGCAGAATTGTCAAAATCAACTTGAATAGTATTGTTACAAATGATGAGAAAGTATGGAATGTCAGACGTGTTGTCAAAATGTCAAAATGATTCTTCTCATTCTCCACCTTCAAGTTGTAGGGAGGTGTACTCTTCGAAAAACAAATTGGATCCAAGGGATGCATTCTCTAATCAAAATGTATCTGATAATAATACTGTAGCATCCAGAGTGAAGATCAGCAAAAGAGTCATAAGTTCTCCTATTAGGTTTAAGGATTATGTGTAATTCCTTTCGTATTTCTGTTTATTATCATTCTTCATTTTTGCAGGGAGAAGATGTGTTGTATACTTATGTTTATTATATTTTCCATTACTGTTTCTTTAATTTCACTTTTCATTACAAGTTTATCCTTGAAACACTATCTGTTGTCTGTTGCCATGGTTCGTTGAGTTCCACGTTCTAGGCAACAGAAGAAATACAGCATTTGAGGAGATCAGCTGTTGTACTGTGCTCTTTTTCAATAAACCTGCATTTTTATAATACATCTGGACTGGATTCTTACAGTCTGCGTTTGTTATAATTACTGTACACAATTGTTTTCTAATAATGGAACTGTTTTTAGCAAGATATTGCTAATACAAATTCATTGTACAATGAGTTTTTACTGGGATTGGAGCTTTGATGACATATGAGAGGAATGCATGATAAAAATACATAATACACACAAAGTGAAGAAGCCTACATGGAAGGCTAAAAACATATGCAGGAAGAAGACCAGCATAGAGACAAAAAAAACAAATGCAGGAAAAAGACCAGCAGTGAAGCGCCACGCCATCCACAAGTACAGTTCACAAACAAACATTGGCAAAACCAATAGAGCTGGCTTAGGCAAGCTGATGCAATGGTTGTTTTTCCATTTGTTAGCGCAAGCTTGTGGCACAAAGATTAAAAAAAAGAAACCATGCTACTGTCTAAACATGGGGCCAATAGGCTTGCTTTAACAAATGTAAATGAAAAAAATAGTCATCACATATAATCATAGAACAGTAAGGGTGTTTTTTTTAGAAAGAATAAAAGGCATATAAACCTTTTGTGCTTGTAATGCACATCACAGGAAAATATGATTCATTTTAGTGCAAAGAAAACAAAAAGTCTGAAAGTGCATTACCATAACCTGAATACATGATGTAAAATCCGAAGGATGACAAAAAAAGAAGAAATATTATGAATTGCAAATCATTTTTTAGCACTGAGTTTTAGCATCTGTCATTTACATATTTACATGTATAAAATTGTATTTGGCAGTGTAATATGCTTTCTCTTGTGCATTTTTATATATGTTTGTATGCTTTTATGGTTTATTCTATCAGCTGAATATAGTTCTATTGAATTGAATTTTAAAAAGTGTTGGCACAGTAAAATATTGGCTGGCACTGAAGTATATTTCTTTTGTGTCTGATGTACACATATGATCAAGCAAAATGTTGTCACTTAAAGTGCAGGAGAGCCAATGGCTGAAGTGGGCTGCCCCCTTGTGTATGATTTGGTGGGTGGAAGCTAAATGTGGATGAAGGTTGGAGAAAAATGGAAGAAGAAGGTTGTCTGAAAACCCCTCATCTTAAATTCTATTTCAAGTGGCCAGTAAAACATTGCATCCTGAAAAAAACGGATATACATGAACACTTTATAGAAATTAAATACAAATTGCCTTGTTTCTTGATATTCAAAGTGTTGTTTGGGATAGGTCGAGAGAGTGAGACTTCACAGTGGTAGTGCTGCTGACTGTTTTAATTCATGTCAGTGTCCTTTGCTATATGGTTCCAGTTTTTTAAGCTATCAGTTCATGTTTCTGAAAAGCAGTGGCTGAAATAAAGTGGTGCATGGCAGCAAAGATTACTGGAGACTCTCAGCAGCAGCGCATCCTCGGCAAAAAAAACCAGACATATATGTTTAGTACAGTGCTGCAGTCAGGCGAGGCCGGCACAGGTAAGAGACGTAGGGCGGGGCAGGGTGGAGATGGGGAGTGTTAGACCTGTCTGCTTTTGCGTAGCCCCTCCTATTAATTATTTATTTTGTCCCCTTTTTGCCCCTCATACCTTTTTTTTATCTTTTCGTGTCCACTAGATTTTTATGGTGTTGTCCTGGGGGATAGATGCTCTTTTGCCCTCATAGTGTTTCACCTCAGGCCTAGGTGCCTTTTCCTGACAAGAATTCACCCAGATATACAAAATGGTGGCTTTCAACTGTCACAACTGCCATTCCCTAGAATGCCCCATAGGTTTTTTTATTTATTTATTTTTATTTATTTATGCATTTTTATGTAGCGCAGACTTTACCCGAAGGCATCAGAGCGCTTCACATTAGGAACAGAAATGAAACATAATGAGAAACATTACAAAAGAACAGATTACAAAAGCATACGTTACTTACATAAGGTAAAAGTGACAATTGTGAGCAAACAAAATACATGAGGTAGTAAAAATTGTGAGCAACCAAAAATACATGAGGTAGTAAAGGTAATAGTGACTATTGTGAGCAAACAAAATACTTGAGGTAGTAAAAATTGTGAGCAGCCAAAAATACATGAGGTAGTAAAGGTAATAGTGACAATTGTGAGCAAACAAAATACTTGAGGTAGTGAAAATTGTGAGCAACCAAAAATACATGAGGTAGTCAAAAGTGCACAAGAGGAAAAGTGACAAGTGTGCAGTTATAAGAGAAAACAGAGTATAATTTTGAGGTACAATACTGCAATAAATGCTAGGCACAAGAACAAGCGTTACGTAGGCAAGGTGGCACTTGTGCAAGTATCAAAGGTAAAAACATGTGAGAGGTAGCAACCGTGTGTTACAAGGGCAAAGTGGTGTGTGCATGTTACAAAAGGGCACCGAATACAAGTATATGGAGAATACTGCAAAAAGGCAGACACTGCAACCACAGGAAAACACTGGGAAGGCACTTCCATGGTCATGGAAAGTAGAAAATATGAGTAGTGGGAAGTCTTCCTCCAAATAGCAAGAGGACGTGAATTAATTTTGGAGGTGTCTCTGGAGGAGGAGGACTTTGAGGTCCCTTTTGAAGGCCTGGGAGGAGGCGGTGGTCCGGAGCTGAGGCAGAAACAAGTTCCAGATTCTCACTGCGTTGCCTGAAAAGGATTGGGCCATAGTTCTTTCCTTCTTGAAAGTGGGAGGTTCAAGCAGTAGATTCTCCACATTGCGTGAAGGTCTAGAGCCTCCAGAGAGTTTCAGTTTATTCGCCAGGTAACGGGGAGAGGAGGAGTGCAAGGCTTTGTGGGTGATACAAGCGGTCTTGTAGATAGCTCTATCCTCGAAGGGAAGCCAGCGGAGGGTGGATAACATCGGTGTGATGTGATCGCTTCTTTTGGCCCCATAAATGAAACGAGCTGCTGAATGGAAGACAGACTTAAGTGGGGACAGGTGAGATTTGGGGAGGCCAGTAAGAAGAGAATTGCAGTAGTCTAGTCTGGGGAGGACCAGCGATTGCACCAGGGTTATAAGGTCCTGCTCCGGGAAGAAACGACGGATTCCCCAAAGAAGGCGCAGTTGGTAGCGAGCAGATTTTGCAATAGAATTGATGTGGGGAGTAGATTGAGTTTTTTTGTCTAGAATGACACCAAGGGATTTTGCGCTGTCGACAATGATGGGTTTATTGATTAGTAGATTCATCTTATCCATCCATGATTGAACCGGGGGAGGAGAGAGTGAGGAGGAGAAGAGGAGGAATTCAGTTTTGGAGGGATTCAGAATCAATTGATGAGTTGACATCCAGTTTTGAATGGAGTCAAGACTAGATCTTAAGATGGAGAGATTATGAGTGGAGGCAACCTTGAGGTAGAGTTGAGTGTCATCTGCATAGAGATGATAGTGGATCTTGGATTTGCTTAGGAGGTTTCCCAGTGGTTCTAAGTAGAGATTGAACAATGTTGGTGCAAGTATAGAGCCTTGGGGAACACCTTGACCCACCGCCACAGGAGAAGAAAGACTGTTCGCTTTTTTGATCATTTGAGATCTGTTAGAGAGGAAGGATGCAAACCATGTAAGCACAGTGCCCTCCATGCCCATTCTCTGTTGAAGAATATTGAGGAGGGTGTTGTGATTAACAGTGTCGAAGGCTGCGGAAAGGTCAAGGAGAATTAGCAGACAGGACCCCCCTGAGTCAAGTATCCTCAGCGCATCATCAACCACTCGCAGTAGGGCTGTTTCAGTGCTGCAGTTTTGGATGAAGCCGGACTGACAATTGTCAAGAAGATCATTGTCCTTGATATGACGAGAGAGTTGTTTTGCTACACATCTTTCTGTGATCTTCGCAAGAAAGGGAAGGTTAGTGATGGGGCGGAAGTTGTTGAGGTCATTCGCATCAGCAGTGGGCTTTTTAAGCACAAGGGTGACCTGCCCAGTTTTGAAGGAGACAGGAAGGGAGCCTTGCCAGAGGGAGAGGTTTATCAGAGTGGTCCAATAGGAGAGGGAATGGGTATAGAAGTCAAAGGAAATGGCACTGGGGATAGGGTCACGAGAATGGTTGGAGGGCTTTGTTTCGCGTATGCACTTGAGAAGGGCATCTTCAGATATGGGGTCAAAGCTCTGCCAAATGGCTAAGGATTTGCGCTCCTCAGGAGGTGTAGGATGAGAAACCTGATCCACAAGTGATTTCTCCTTTCCATCGAAGAAAATAGCGAAATCCGCTGCTCTCTTTGTAGAATCCTCCACCTTGGAGGTTGGGGGAGAGCAGCTCGGAGTCTTGATGAGATCGAATAGTTTTTTGGGTCTATTTTTGGCGGAATCAAGGAGGGTTTTGAAGTGCGTCGCTTTCTCAAGGAAGATGTGCTTGTGGTATTTGGATCTTGCTGTGCGAAGCAAGGCTAAATTGTCAGTGGAAGGCAATTGCCTCCATTGCTTCTCCAGGAATCTTAGCTGCTTCCTTTCCTCATAAAGGGATTTGTTGAACCAAGGTGCTGAGGGAGTGGGCCTTATCCTTTTGCTTTTCAGTGGAGCGACGTTATTAATTTCAGTTGCAAGAATTGTGAGGCATTGGGAGGTGAGATCGTCAACAGCTATGTTCGGGTCTAGCCTTGGAAGTGATAGCAAAGCTGATTCACAGAGGGGACCGACATCAATGTTTTTGGCATCACGGAACCAGGAGATGGCCCTCTTGGGTTGGCCAAGAGTTATAGAGTGTGAAAGTTGAAGAGAGAATGGGATGAGGTGGTGGTCAGACCAATCTACATGAATAGGGGTAGTAGTAGAAAGCATGCCTGCTTTAGAAATAACAAGGTCCAGGATTGCACCTTTGGAGTGTGTTGATTCAGTGCAGTGTTGGATAAGATCATTTGCAGAGAGGAAGGTGGCCAGTGAGTTCGCAGAGGAGTCTTGCGGTGCGCCCCAGTGGAGATTGAAGTCACCCACGATGATCTGATTGTCACTTTGAGAGTATTGGTCGCTGATGAAGTCTTTGAGATCTTCTAAAAACGAAGAGCTACTACTACGAGGCAGGCGGTAAATGAGATGGAATCTGAGCGGTGAATGGTGTTGCAATTGAAGCTCAAGAGAAAGGCATTCACAGGTGTGGAAGGAGCTGATAGGAGATGCCTTATTTTGGAGGGCGTTTCTGAAGATGACTGCAACACCTCCCCCCGTGTTTTCAGTTCTGTCCTTCCTAAATATGGAATAACCTGTGGGTAATAGGAGATCAAACATATAGTGAGAGGTATCTTTGAACCAGGTCTCTGTGAGGAAGAGCATGTCAAGTTTGTGAAGGGTGATGGTGTCGGAGATTTCAAGTTTGTGTTTTACTGCAGATCTGCAGTTGTGAAGCACACAGCGCAGCTCTGTCAAGACTGTTTTGGTGACGGGGCACTTGGGCTCTGAAGGGTGATCGGGATATTGTACATTTGCGGGGGTGCTCGGGATAGTTTAGGTGGACGCTTTGTTCTGACAGAGGTGATGGTTGGAATAGTGTAGACAGTGGGGTTGCTTGGGTATGCCTGTTGAAGAAGGGTGGCGTTCAAGGGCTTGTGTGAGTTACCGACGTTTGCAGACGAAAGGTTGAGCTTGGCTGTATTGGGGTGAGGGGGCGAGGTGCATCTCTGGGGAAGTTGGGAGGGAGTAGAGGTGCATGGAGGGGTGGAGATCTTAGAGCATGAAAGTGAAATGGCAGCTGTAAGCTGAGAGATGGAGGTGATCAGAGAGCCTAGCGTATTTTCCAGTGAGAAAGAGGCAGAGCACGGAAGGTTGGGTGGCTCGATTGAAATAAGGGGGGGTGGAATTGGTGGTGGACGGCAGGGAGAGGTAGGGGGACAGGAGGTGTGTTGGGGGGTGGGGTTCACAGGTGGGGAAAGGTGGAGGTTGGGAGCAGGAGTAAGTGAATTGGGGGTTAAGGGAGAGTTGTCATTGTTGGTGTTGCAAGAGGGAGAGTAATTAAGGACAAATTTAGAGGGAGAAAGGTGCGGAACACGTCGGAAGGGAAGTAGGAGGGGGGAGGCCTGTGTGGCGTCATGGGAATGTAGGAGGTTTGGGAGGAAAAGAGGTGTATTGGTTGCGGAGGTCCTGTCAGTTAGGAGAGGTAGCAGTGAGGGAACGGTCATCTGGCAGAGTGAGGGGGGTTGAGAGAAAGGGAAGTTGAGGAGGGGAAGTGGGTTATCATTAGTAGGTTAAGTAGGTTAACATTAGAACCTTCTGGAACCTTCTGCACCCTACTGGACCCTGTGTGGACAGGCTATATAAGGGCAGAAATCAGAAAGCCATTTCGTTTTGTCAGAGAGGAACAGCTAGAGTGAAGGCTGAGGCCTGGAAGGGGTAGGGTCCTCACAGGGTGGATTACTTTTCAAGGGTTGCCTCCTGATTGGGATCACCACCCCCCATTCCTGTTGAGCTAACCAAGTTAGTCCCGTCCTGCTGACCCTGGACAGGGAGTTACCTCAAGTCAGGTGAAGGGGTTAATCCCAGTTAACGGTGGAGCTGCGGAGATCCCTGCTGTGGGGAACGGAAGTGAGAATTCCCCCTTCGCCTTCTCTTGTCCAGTATGGAGGGTTAGCGTGTTCTTGCTGAGAATAGAGGATTGGGGCTCAAAAGTGAGAGACTTCAACTCTAACCCCCTTCTCTAGGGCGGCGAAGCAGACTACTGCCCTCGTGAAACTGTGGCCTCTCACCTGTGACTGGAAGTGCAGCCAGTGAATTAACCTCCCCACTTGTGAGGACGAGGAGAGGAGAGTCAGTGCTCTGGTGGCTGTGTTGATCGTTCTGAGTCCGCCATGGGCGGGTCACCTGGGGAATCGATAGCGCTGTTGTGGCAGCGCGACTGGTCTGAGAAGGAAGGGGCTGGCCGAGCCTGAAGCTGTGTGCTACTGCGCATATGCCAAGCCAGTACTGTTCTCCCTGACAGAAGGGGCCTAGGATCGAGCAGGCCCGGTGGAGAGCCACTGCCAGCGTCCGACATACGGGGCAGACTCCGCTCCTGGGCCGCTTCTCTCCCGCACATGCGCTGTAGCGCCACCGCGGGGAAAATCGTCGAAGGTAGACTGAGGGGAGTTCCCGGAGGAGCGGCTCTGTAGAGAGTCTGCCAGACTGCGAGAGCGCCGTGTGTCACACCCAGGAGGGCGCCTGCTCTCCTGACAGGAGAGGGAGCAGGGAAGCCCTTGCTTCAACGGAGAACTCACCCGAAGTGGAAGGGGGCGGCCGGTAACCAAGAACTAAGTACTTCACCGCCAAGTAAGCTGGGAAGGGTGAGGGGAGGGAGAATCAGGACAAACTCAACGCCTGCCGGTAAAGGAGGACTGGGCAGCACTTCATCCTGCTTGGCCTATTAGGAGGTTTAAACAGTGTTAATTGGAGTACTATACTATTTCACATGATCTGTTGGAGAATGTAAAGGTTTACCTGTAACATATAGAGAAGAAAGGAGATATTGCCGGTAAAGGAGGACTGGGCAGCACTTCATCCTGCTTGGCCTATTAGCCAAGAAACAGTGCAGCACTGGCTGGTTCCCGCGTTCAAAAGGGGAATAGGGGGCCTGCTGGGTAGTAGTTTCTTGATAAGCCAGCTGAGATAACTTTTATACTCCTTCTGCTTAGGGGGGTTGGAGGTGTCAGAAGCCTATGAAAGTTAAATTGCACCTTCTCTCTCAACCACTGGTGTATGGAACCATCCTCAGCTAGTACTGGAAAGGGGGTTGCCTAAAAAGTCGATAATCTGAACTGGGGAATGGTTATGCCAGTCTGTTTCCCTGAAATGAAATGTCTGTGGGAAGGATTTAATTATCTGACAAGAGTCTAAATTCAAATGGAGGTTTAAACAGTGTTAATTGGAGTACTATACTATTTCACATGATCTGTTGGAGAATGTAAAGGTTTACCTGTAACATATAGAGAAGAAAGGAGATATTGTGAACTTGATACCTATGATAGTGGGAATTGGAAACGAAGAAGAGAAAAGAACTTTTATAAAACAATTCGTATTTTTCCACAAAAGATTGGTGTAGCGTCGTTTTTGTGTGGATTTGCATTTATTTACTGCTGGGTGGTGTGCA
This sequence comes from Lissotriton vulgaris, assembly GCF_964263255.1. Taxonomy (NCBI): domain Eukaryota; kingdom Metazoa; phylum Chordata; class Amphibia; order Caudata; family Salamandridae; genus Lissotriton; species Lissotriton vulgaris. The sequence goes on from NC_141696.1 coordinate 895,972,641, forward strand.
ACCTTTACACATGTGCCTCTATTTAGTGACTGTCTTACCCTAGGCCAGGCTACCCTAGGTGGATTAGCAATTCTAGGTCAAACATATTGGTGTCTAGCGGTGGGATGTTGACTGTGGTTGCGACTACTCTGCAGTAACTAAGTGTAATCCACTAACCTACACCTGGAGTTTTCTCCTGGCGGACTTCCTAATTTTTACTTTTGTTTTTTCCAAATTTATTCCTGGTGGTGGGGTGGAGGTAGCTTCAGGTTGCCCTTGTAACTCTATTCTTTTTGTGTGCTTGACCTTGAATTGCCTTTAGCTAAATGGAATTTGCACTGGAAGAACTGGACACTTATTCTGTGGCCCAGCTAAAGGACTTCTGTCAACAAATGGGGGTGTTCTTTAAGCGTGGTGCCAAGAAGGGGGAACTCCAGACCAGTTTGAGGGCTTGGGTGGAAGCACACAGAGAAGGGAAGGAGGAGGATGAGGGGACGGACCGGGACACGGTCATAGGGGTAGAGGGATTGTTCCATCCAGAGGTGGGAAACCTACTGCCAGGACCAATGACCTACTCTAGGAGGGACAGTAGTGTCTCCGGAGGAAGCTTGACCGAAGCGGAACTCTAAGACAGGAGGGAAAAGAGGCAACTGAAATGGGAGTTGGCCAGGCTAGAACAGGAGAGGGAAGAGCGGAGGATGGCTCACGAATTCAAACTAAAAAAGCTAGAACTCCAGGCCATGCAATTAGGACCCTCTTTTACTCCAAATGGTGGCAGTGAAACCAGAGAACCAACCAGGGAGCCCAGACCCTACTTGCCTAAGGATATAGTTGCCAGCTATAGCCAGGGGGATGATATAGCCAAATGGCTGGCTGCCTATGAGGTCTCCCTAAGAGCCCATGGGATCCAGGAGAAGCACTGGGGGGGTGGGTTGTACAAATATATGCCTCCTACTGGTCGGGACACTTTGTTAGCCTTAGAACCGGAGGAGCAGACCAACTACCCAACCATGAAGTTAGCATTGATCAGGAAGTTTGGGCTAACCCCAGAAAAGTATCGCCAAAAGTTCGGGGGGAGCCACAAGTTAAGCACCCAGAACTGGGTGGATTTCCTGGATTATGCGAGGAAGGCATTGGAGGGCTGGGTACAGGGCAGTGAGGTGAAGGATTATGAGGGGTTGTATGATCTTTTTTTGAAAGAGCATCTACTCGAGAAATGTTTTCCCGAGCTGCGCCAACACCTGGTGGACAGCAAGCTGACCAACCCCCGGAAACTTGCAGAGGAGGCGGACATCTGGGCAAGTACCCGGGTGTCATCAAAGGGGACTGGAGGGGATTCCCAAAAGGCCGGACAGGGCGCCCCCCAGATGAAGGAGGGGGGAGATAAAAAGCGGGAGTTCTCTAAAGGTCCCCAAAACAGTTTCCAGGGAAAGGGAACAGGTTTCACTCCTAAGGCTAACCCGCCCAGAAACCCTCATCCTGGCCAAAGCCAGCAGCCAAGGGTTGTCCACTGCTTCGAGTGTGGTGGTGTTGGACATTATAAGGGAGATGTCAGATGCCCAAAGAGACCACCCCCTCCCACCGGAGGAAAAGCCCCGGGAGTAGCTAGTGTAGCGTTCGGGGAGGAGTTGCCCTTAGATAAGGGAGGTGAGTGGGCGGGTGTCACCTTAGTGTCCCTGGGAGAACGGGAGATGGTTCCTAAGATCCAGGTGCCCCCAAATACTGCTAAGTATGGGCAATGGATCACCATCAATGGCCAGAGAGGGGAGCCTCTGAGAAATACAGGAGCCAGTATGACTATGGTAAGGTGTCAACTGGTGTCTCCAGAGCTGGTGATTCCCAATGTACTCCACCCTGCCCCGATGGCTGACGGTAGAATGGGCCACTACCCTGTGGCCCAGGTTCCCTTTGAGTGGGAAGGGGTTGCAGGTTCACTTTGAGTTGCCGTAAGCCCTGCCGTGCCAGTTGATTGTCAGCTGGGAAATGACATGGAGCACAATGCTTGGAGAGAGGTGGAATACCGGACGCATTCAAAGATACTGGGTACACCTGACTGGGCCTGTGTAAGCACAAGGTCTGCGACTGCCCGGAGAGGGAGTTCGCCTGGGTTGGAGCCTGGAACAATGGCCCAACCCGCTGCCAAAAAGGGACAGACCCGAAGTCAGGAGAAGCCTGCTTCGGCTTCCATACCCCATGTGACAGATCGGCCACCTGCGGTGGTGGACCAGGAGTCCGTGGAGGGGGAAGTAGTTTCTCTGGAGGACCTGCCCATCCCTGCGGAGTGGCATGTGGAGGGAGGGCCTACCAGAGAAGAGTTCTGTAAGGGCCAGAAGGAGTGCCCTACCCTTGAGGGACTGAGGCGACAGACTGAAGCCCAGGCAGCAGGGGACGTTGCGGGACACTACCACATTTACTGGGAGGATGGACTCCTCTACAGTGAACCCAAGGTACCCGTACCTGGTTCAACAAGGGCCTTGGTAGTCCCGCAACAGTACCGAGCCTTTCTGCTGGAATTGGCTCACGAAATACCCTTGGCAGGACACTTAGGTCAGGACAAGACCTTTGCTCGGCTTGTCCCCCACTTTTACTGGCCTCAGATGAAAGTGGCGTCTAACACCTACTGTCGGACAAGTGTATCCTGCCAAGCCAGTGGGAAAACAGGAGTGAAGCTGAAAGCTCCCCTGGAACCACTTCCTGTCGTTAGCACCCCCTTTGAAAGGGTGGGCATCGACATTGTAGGGCCATTGGATCCACCAACAACAGCTGGTCACAGGTTTATCCTTGTTCTGGTGGATCATGCCACACGGTACCCAGAGGCAATTCCTCTGAGGACCGTCACTGCACCTGTGGTGGCTAGGGCCCTAATGGGGATCTTTACCCGAGTAGGTTTCCCCAAAGAAGTTGTGTCTGACAGGGGGACCAACTTTATGTCAGCATACATGCGGGCAATGTGGAAGGAGTGTGGAGTTGTTGAGGAGTCCTGCGAGACTCTTCTGACGTTTCCTCTCGAGCTGCAAGCTCCCAACTCCCTCAAGGATCAACCAACCCAATCAGGACCTTGACACTGACTGGATTGACTTCTCCCCCAGGGAAAGGGGAAGTGGACAGAGAGACTCACAACAAATTATACAAGATTAAATCTTCGGTTGTCTCTCTCTCTTGAAAGTGCTCCGGGCCGTGGACCTTCTGTTAGGAATGTTCTGCGCTGCCTTCACGCAACACTGTGATGCAATATTAACAGCAATTACTCAGCTGACGACTTTTTAACTAACTTAAAAATTAACTATACATTGTGCTTACTGACCATTAATCCGTCTGACCCTTGTTCGCACTTTAAACGAAGTTTTAGCTCTGGTTCTGAGTCTTGACACCTTCAAGTAAGCATAACATGTCAGGATAGCTTAACACTTTTACTGAGGAGACAAGCTAATTAGATTAGTTGGGTTAGTTTTAACTGAACTCAGAAACTTCATGCAGGCCCATACCTGAGTCTTTAAATAATTCTTCTGTTAGGAGATTCTGCAGTAGGAAGACAGGAAATAACAGCCTATCTAAATTCACTCTACTATCTAAGGTTATTTTTCCTGACAACACTTGTAAATATGCTAACCTTACTTACATAACACTGTTATTAAATCAACTTATCACTGAATTGTACACATAGATTCAGATTGCCTATTTAACACTTTTGCCTTTATCAAGGCTTGTTTATCTCTTCAATCCGCTTTTGAGCACTTAAAACTGTTCTTTGTTTGGCTCAGTTCGATTGCAGACATTAGTCTCTTCCAAGTCTTGTTTAGTAACTCTCCGTGTAACACGCGCTAAACCTAAAGATAATTAGTCCCAGCTCACTTTACAGAGTGACTTGCCTTTGTCAAGGCTTGTTCATAGATCTGCTCTCCTCGACGCGCTTAATCTCTTTTTAGCGTCTAGAGCGTCTTTCAGAAATAACCCCTTGCCACTTCTACATTTAGTCAAATTGTTCGTGGCAAATTGAAAGAGAAAATAAACCTCTTACTGTCCTTTTTCTAAATGCTGCGATGTGCTGACAGGAGACTCGAACAGCCAGCCGGCAGAGGAGAGCGGGTAAACAAACCTCCCGGCTGCCTCGGAGTTGTACCGGAATCCAGCCACGTCGTCTTCTCATACATTAATCAGCAACGTTGACAGCCAGGGCTTCCGGGACCTCACGGTACTGATTTTCAGGGAAGGAATTACGGGGCTCAGATGAACCAAGTGGGATAAACAGGAGGTTACAAGACCTGAGGAATTCCTACGCGGGGGCAGAAGCTCTCGCCAAGAACAACGAGAGACAAAGCGTTTGGCAGTTGGCAGAAGCATGTATTTATAGCTTCAGCCACGAGACCCAGCGCGAGCCTCTCACATCATTACTCAAAGCGCGAGGGCTGACGCGAGCCTGTCTCTATTGAGCGCACAGTCTGAGAATTGCTCACATCTTAATTAAAAAACAAACAAGCATTGCCAAAGGCAATTATTAAAATTAACATTACTACAAGGATTCTAACTAAAGTTTTACATTTAAAATAATAAACAAAATGTACCCACTAAACTAAATTAACCCTTTTGATTCACAAGATGTACACAGAACCCATACTGGGTCAGAATCTAATTAAGACGACCGGTAACACCCCTAACAGTTCCTCCCCCCAAAGGTCATCTTACAGGTCTAGGTTTATCAGGATGCAGAGCATGAAAAGATCTAACAAGTCTAGGAGCATGAACATTTTTCTCAGGTTCCCAAGATCGTTCAGAAAGATCATAACCCTTCCAGTCAACCAAATAAAACAAGGCACCCCGAATCCTTTTAGAATCCAGAATAGATTTAACCTCGTACTCAACATGATCACCGACAATTACTGGCGGAGGTGGGTTATCAGCTCGAGTAGAAGGTTCAAAAGGTTTCAACAGAGAAACATGAAAAACAGGGTGAATAGCATATTCCTCAGGTAAAACTAATTTCACAGACACAGGATTCAGAACCTTCTTAATTTCAAAAGGCCCAATATCTCTGGCCTTCAACTTCCTGGGACCCTCCAACTGAATGTTTCTAGTGGATAACCATACCAACTGACCTTCCTTATACAAAGGAGAAGGTTTACGATGAGAATCAGCAGTCTTTTTCATAGATAACTTACTTTTGACCCATTGTTTTCTAGCCTTATCTTGGATATCCAACAGATGAGTCAACCTATCAGTTACTGCTGGCATAGACAATTGTTCATCAGGTAAGAGTATAGGAATAGATCTTGGATGTTGACCAGTGAGAAAATAAAAAGGAGAACAACCCAAAGCTGAATGAGTGGTGTTATTGTAGGAAAATTCAGCCCAAGGTAAAACTTCATCCCAAGGGTAAGAGGAGGTAGTTAACAAACATCTTAAACCTTGTTCAACATGCTGGTTCAATCTCTCCGTCTGACCATCCGTCTGTGGGTGAAAAGAAGAAGACAGAGCTAACTCGATTCCTAAAAGTTTACTGAGTTGCGACCAGAATTTAGAAATGAATTGAGGGCCCCTATCCGAAATAATCTTTGAGGGCAGACCATGAAGTTTCACAATATTAGATAAAAATACAGTACTGAATTCAGTTGCAGATGGAATCTTGTGTAACGGAATAAAATGTCCCATTTTAGATAATAAATCCACCACCACAAGAACTGTAGTAAAACCATTAGACTTAGGAAGATCAGTAATAAAATCTAAACTGATTGTATGCCAAGGGTGAGGAGGAATAGTCATTGGACGAAGTAAACCCATTGGAACTTCATGTAAAGCCTTTTGACGTGAACAAACTGGACAAGCTTTCACGAATTGTTGAATGATAGAAATCATTTTTTCCCACCAAAAATGACGTTGACATAAATGCAAGGTTTTGTTAATACCTGGATGTGCAGCAATTGCCAAGTCATGGTTCCACTGCATGACCTTATCCTGTAAATCTCTTGTGGGAATAAACAATTTATCATTGTGATAGAAAAAACCATCTCTATTGGAATTCCCTTTTTTTAATAACCATTCATGAACATCAAAGTTCTTTAATTCCTTCTTAACAGAATCTAAGAAACTTTCTGAATGGATTTCAGCAGCAATTTTTTCTAAAGGCAAGATACTGGGAGGATCCTTAACAGAATTTAAGTCTTTTTCACAAACTAATCGTGAAAGTGTATCAGATAACAGCTGCTTCTTTCCAGGTCGATACATAATTAAAAAGTCAAATTCACTAAAAAATTGTAACCACCTCATTTGTCTAGGAGTAAAAGCCTTAACAGTGGAATAAAATTGTAAATTTTTATGGTCAGAATAAACAGTAATAGTGTGTTTAGCCCCCAAAAGGTGATGTCTCCATTCTTGAAACACATCTTTAATGGCTAACAATTCTCGTTCTGCAATTGTATAATTCTGCTCAGCCAAAAGTAATTTCCTAGAGAAAAAGGCGATTGGATGAAGGTGACCAGTATTTGCATCCTTTTGAAGCAACACACCACCAATAGCAGTCTGTGAAGCATCTGCTTCCACAAAGAAAGGCCTGTCAGGATCAGGATGAACCAAAATGGGAGCAGAGGTAAAAGCCTTCTTCAACAATGAAAATGCTTGGTCGGCTTCCTCAGTCCAAGAGAAGACTTTCCCTTTTTTCAATAACTGGGTAATGGGAGTAACGATTTCTGAAAACTTAGAAATGAATCGCCTATAAAAATTAGCAAATCCTAGAATTCTCTGCGTGCCTTTTATTGAAGCAGGAATTGGCCAAGTTAAAATTGCTTCAACTTTCTTTGGATCCATATGAATTCCCTCAGGTGATAAACAATAGCCAAGAAATTCCACTTGAGAAGCATTGAAAACACATTTTTCCAATTTAGCATACAGAGAATGATCTCTCAATTTCTGTAATACTAACTGAACATGTTGTACATGCTCTTCCATATTTTTAGAATAAATTAAGATGTCGTCAATATAAACAATACAACAGACATCCAATAGATCATGCAAGACCTCATTAATAAAGTATTGAAAGGCCGCTGGAGCGTTGCAAAGACCAAAAGGCATAACCGTATACTCAAAAAGACCAAATTTCGTACGAAAAGCGGTCTTCCACTCGTCGCCTTCTTTGACTCTAATCAAATGATATGCTCCTCTAAGATCCAGTTTGGTGTAAACACTAGAACCTTTAATTTGATTAAGAAGCACTGGAATCAAAGGCAACGGATACCTATTCCTAATGGTTGCTTTATTTACCGCTCTGTAATCAATACAAGCCCTCAAATCCCCAGACTTCTTCGCAACGAAGAAAAGAGGAGACGAAACAGGAGAAGTAGAATGTCGAATAAAACCTAATTCCAAAAGCTCATCCAAATAGTTCCTTAAATAAACATTTTCAGGTTCAGTTAAGGCGTAAATTCTACTACATGGTAGAATAGCACCCGGAACTAAATCAATTCTGCAATCAAAAATTCTGTGTGGTGGTAATTTGGTTGCTTCAACAGGATCAAAAACCTTAGAAAAATTCCTATACTCTACTGGGAGTTTATTATCTTCAGCAGTTAGAGCAGCACAAAAAAGGGGCATCACTGGATCTTGGGTCTCTTGATAACAATGTAACTTACAAAAGGAAGACTCTAAGGTAACAGTCCTTTTAATCCAATCAATTTTGGGATTATGTAATTCCAACCAAGGAATGCCTAAGATGACACCAAAACTTGGTGCATCAATAAGATCAAAAACCACTTTCTCAGTATGACCATTATCTGCTACTAAAGTCAACGGTTCAGTGTTAAATTGAATCATACCAGAAGACAAAACTGAACCATCAACAGCTCTCACAGACTCAGGTTCCTCCTTAGTAACAAATTTCAGATTCAATTTATGGGCAAACCCAATATCGAAAAAATTCCCAGTAGCCCCAGAATCCAAAAGTACAGGAATACTATGTCTTTGAAGAGTAGTTAAGATAAAGACCATCCGAATAGTAAAATGTTTGGGAATATGTGTAGTTACATTGGTGACAAATTTGGAGATCTTAGAAGAAATTTTGCTCGAGGAAACGATCTCTGCTTCCCTCGAGAATTTCAGTTTTCCGACGGCTTAATAGGAAGAGTTTCAATAGCTAGAACTTTCTTTTTTGCGGGTTTTACAGAACAATCCTTGGCAAAATGCCCAGGTTTGCCACAATACAAACATAAATTGCCCTTACGTCTCCGTTCTTTTTCTTCAGGAGCTAAAGGCCCTTTGAACCCACTCGGTACAACAGGTTCAACAAAAACATTCTTAACTTCTGACTCTTTTTTCTAAACTTTAACTAGTGGACTTCTAAAATCACTCCTTGTTTTTTCATTTCTACGTTCACCTAATCTGTGATCAAGTCTAACCACTAGATCCTGAAATTCCTTAAACTCATCAGGCAAATTCACTATGTGTGCAAGAGAATCTTTTAAATCATCCTTTAGACCTCTATAAAATAAAGAAATTCTCTTTTCCTCTGGCCAATGAGTTTCGGACAGAAGTCTATTAAAGGTAGTAATATAAGAGATAAGATCCTTGGTCCCTTGACGAAGACTCAATAACTCATTATCAGAAGACTGAATTAAAGTGTGTTTGGCGAATAAATTGGACATGGCCAATTTAAAATTCTGCAAATTATGAAGCAAAGGGTCATCTACTAAAGGCATGGCCCAATTCGCAGCCACCCCTCCCAGATAAGAAATTATAAATGCTACCTTGGCAGAATCAGAAGAAAAAATTTGAGGTTTACACATGAAATGCAATTGGCACTGACTAAAAAAGGTTGCAAATCTGCTATTATCTCCAGTAAACCTTTCAGGGTTGGCCAAAGGGACAGGAGTAGGAGTAACTACAGTAACTTGAACTGGTTGTTTTTCAGACTGATCTTCTGAGGTATGAGGCTGAACAACATCAGCTCCAAATCTAGCTGGCGCTAAAACCGGTTTCCTCTCCTTAGAGGAATCCCTCCAAATCGAGAATCCAGCCCTAGTCTCATCTAGCTCCTGACGAAGCGATTGATTCTCCAAACGTAAATTTTCCATTTCCACTGTCAACTTCTGGACTAACTGTGACAACTGTGAAGCATCCATGAGGGTGAGTTTGCAGACTCGAAAGGAAACGATTTTAAAATTTGGGAAGATAGGCTTTGTCTACTGTTGAGGAGTCCTGCGAGACTCTTCTGACGTTTCCTCTCGAGCTGCAAGCTCCCAACTCCCTCAAGGATCAACCAACCCAATCAGGACCTTGACACTGACTGGATTGACTTCTCCCCCAGGGAAAGGGGAAGTGGACAGAGAGACTCACAACAAATTATACAAGATTAAATCTTCGGTTGTCTCTCTCTCTTGAAAGTGCTCCGGGCCGTGGACCTTCTGTTAGGAATGTTCTGCGCTGCCTTCACGCAACACTGTGATGCAATATTAACAGCAATTACTCAGCTGACGACTTTTTAACTAACTTAAAAATTAACTATACATTGTGCTTACTGACCATTAATCCGTCTGACCCTTGTTCGTACTTTAAACGAAGTTTTAGCTCTGGTTCTGAGTCTTGACACCTTCAAGTAAGCATAACATGTCAGGATAGCTTAACACATTTACTGAGGAGACAAGCTAATTAGATTAGTTGGGTTAGTTTTAACTGAACTCAGAAACTTCATGCAGGCCCATACCTGAGTCTTTAAATAATTCTTCTGTTAGGAGATTCTGCAGTAGGAAGACAGGAAATAACAGCCTATCTAAATTCACTCTACTATCTAAGGTTATTTTTCCTGACAACACTTGTAAATATGCTAACCTTACTTACATAACACTGTTATTAAATCAACTTATCACTGAATTGTACACATAGATTCAGATTGCCTATTTAACACTTTTGCCTTTATCAAGGCTTGTTTATCTCTTCAATCCGCTTTTGAGCACTTAAAACTGTTCTTTGTTTGGCTCAGTTCGATTGCAGACATTAGTCTCTTCCAAGTCTTGTTTAGTAACTCTCCGTGTAACACGCGCTAAACCTAAAGATAATTAGTCCCAGCTCACTTTACAGAGTGACTTGCCTTTGTCAAGGCTTGTTCATAGATCTGCTCTCCTCGACGCGCTTAATCTCTTTTTAGCGTCTAGAGCGTCTTTCAGAAATAACCCCTTGCCACTTCTACATTTAGTCAAATTGTTCGTGGCAAATTGAAAGAGAAAATAAACCTCTTACTGTCCTTTTTCTAAATGCTGCGATGTGCTGACAGGAGACTCGAACAGCCAGCCGGCAGAGGAGAGCGGGTAAACAAACCTCCCGGCTGCCTCGGAGTTGTACCGGAATCCAGCCACGTCGTCTTCTCATACATTAATCAGCAACGTTGACAGCCAGGGCTTCCGGGACCTCACGGTACTGATTTTCAGGGAAGGAATTACGGGGCTCAGATGAACCAAGTGGGATAAACAGGAGGTTACAAGACCTGAGGAATTCCTACGCGGGGGCAGAAGCTCTCGCCAAGAACAACGAGAGACAAAGCGTTTGGCAGTTGGCAGAAGCATGTATTTATAGCTTCAGCCACGAGACCCAGCGCAAGCCTCTCACATCATTACTCAAAGCGCGAGGGCTGACGCAAGCCTGTCTCTATTGAGCGCACAGTCTGAGAATTGCTCACATCTTAATTAAAAAACAAACAAGCATTGCCAAAGGCAATAATTAAAATTAACATTACTACAACGATTCTAACTAAAGTTTTACATTTAAAATAATAAACAAAATGTACCCACTAAACTAAATTAACCCTTTTGATTCACAAGATGTACACAGAACCCATACTGGGTCAGAATCTATTTAAGACGACCGGTAACACCCCTAACAGGAGTGACCTACCGGTTCACCACTCCCTATCACCCCCAGTCAAATGGACTGGTACAAAGGTTCAACAAGACCTTGAAGGGCATGATCAGAAGTCTGCCTGAAAGCCTGCGGAGGAAATGGGACGTCCTCCTACCCTGTTTGCTATTCTCCTACAGGGAAGTGCCACAGAAGGGGGTGGGCTTCAGCCCCTTCGAGCTTCTGTATGGGCACCCTGTACGCGGTCCTCTCAGCCTGGTGAAGGATGGATGGGAAAAGTCTCCCAGGAAACCCCCCCAGGATGTGGTGAGCTACATGCTGGCCTTCAGGAGCCAAATGGCGAAGTTGTGGAAGCAAGCTTCTGACAACTTGGAGGCCAGCCAGGCAGTAATGAAGGAGTGGTATGACCACAACGCTCACCCGGTGGAGTTGGAGCCTGGCAAGAAAGTGTGGGTGATGGAGCCTGGAGAGCTAAGTGCCCTCCAGGATCGCTGGACAGGCCCCTTTGAGGTGTTAGAAAAGAAGGGTAAGGCCACATACCTGGTGGACCTTAAGACCCCTCGACAGCCCCTACGGATGCTACATGCTAACCGACTCAAACCCCACCAAGAGAGGCCCGAGGTCATCTTAATGATGGTGACCGATGGGGAGAGGAAGCGGAAAGCGAACCTCTCCCAGACTTGTTCTTGTCTCAAGAAAAGGATGGGTCAGTGGAGGGAGTGATTCTCTCCCCTACCCTAACTCCTGAACAGCGGGAGGACTGTTGCCAGATACTGGAGCAGTACTCTACGTTATTCTCCCTTGTCCCGGGAAGGACTCACCTGTGTACCCATTATGTGGACACAGGGGACAGCCCACCAGTGAAGTCAAAGACCTACCGGCTGTCCGACAAGGTGAAGGCTAGCATCTATGGTGAGGTTACCAAGATGCTGGAGCTAGGAGTTATAGAACCTTCCAGCAGCCCCTGGTCCAGTCCGGTGGTTCTAGTGCCAAAAGGCGCTCCACCAGGCATCACTCCAGAACTGAGGTTCTGTGTGGATTACCGGGGACTGAACTCAGTTACAAAAACTGATGCTGATCCGATCCCTAGGGCGGATGAAATAATTGACTGGCTAGGAGCTGCCCAATACCTAATTTCCTTTGACCTCACCTCGGGTTACTGGCAGATCTCCCTGACAGATGGAGCAAAGGAAAGGTCAGCCTTCTGCACGCCTGAGGGACACTTCCAATTTTGTGTGATGCCCTTTGGGCTCAAGAATGCCCCTGCCACATTTCAGCGGCTGGTGAACCAGGTCCTCTCCGGAATGGAGGGTTTCTCCGCTGCCTACCTGGATGACATTGCTGTCTTCAGCAGCAGTTGGGAGGACCATTTGCAACATTTGCAAGCAGTTCTCCAGGCCCTGAAACAAGCAGGCTTGACAATCAAAGCCAGCAAATGTCAGATTGGGCAGGGGTCGGTCGTGTACCTTGGACACTTGGTGGGTAGGGAAACAGTGCAGCCCCTCCAGGCAAAGATTGAGGCAATCATGGCCTGGAAACCCCCCAAGACCCAGACTGAGGTCCGAGCTTTCCTGGGCCTCACAGGATACTACCGTCGCTTTGTGAAGGGGTATGGCACTATTGTCGCGTCCCTCACAGAGCTTACCTCAAAGAAACAACCTCGACGGGTAGTTTGGACAGAGGCTTGTCAGCAAGCTTTTGAAAAACTGAAGCAGGCAATGTGTGCAGCACCGGTCCTGAGGGCCCCAGACTTCTCCAAGGAGTTCATTGTCCAGACAGATACATCAGAACATGGCATTGGGGCAGTGTTATCGCAACTGAATGAAGAGGGCCTGGATCAGCCTGTAGTTTTCCTATCCAGGAGACTGCTTCCCCGGGAACAGAAGTGGAGTGCAATTGAGAGGGAAGCTTTTTCGGTAGTGTGGGCTCTGAAGAAGTTGCGGCCATACCTGTTTGGCTCGCACTTCCTGGTTCAGACTGACCACCGACCCCTTCGTTGGCTGATGCAGATGAAGGGGGAAAATCCCAAGTTGTTGAGATGGTCCATCTCCCTACAGGGAATGGACTTCCGGGTGGAACATCGGCCTGGAGTAGACCACGCCAATGCAGACGGCCTCTCCAAGTATTTCCGCCTTAGTGATGAGGACTCCCAAGGGGTTGGATAGCTCTCCCCACTTTCAGCTGGGGGGGACGCGTGTTAGACCTGTCTGCTTTTGCGTAGCCCCTCCTATTAATTATTTATTTTGTCCCCTTTTTGCCCCTCATACCTTTTTTTATCTTTTCGTGTCCACTAGATTTTTATGGTGTTGTTCTGGGGGATAGATGCTCTTTTGCCCTCATAGTGTTTCACCTCAGGCCTAGGTGCCTTTTCCTGACAAGAATTCACCCAGATATACAAAATGGTGGCTTTCAACTGTCAAAACTGCCATTCCCTAGAATGCCCCATAGGTTAACATTAGAACCTTCTGGAACCTTCTGGACCCTACTGGACCCTGTGTGGACAGGCTATATAAGGGCATAGATCAGGAAGCCATTTTGTCTTGTCAGAGAGGAACAGCTAGAGTGAAGGCTGAGGTCTGGATGGGGTAGGGTCCTCACAGGGTGGATTACTTTTCAAGGGTTGCCTCCTGATTGGGATCACCACCCCCCATTCCTGTTGACCTAACCAAGTTAGTCCCGTCCTGCTGACCCTGGACAGGGAGTTACCTCAAGTCAGGTGAAGGGGTTAATCCCAGTTATCGGTGGAGCTGCGGAGATCCCTGCTGTGGGGAACGGAAGTGAGAATTCCCCCTTCGCCTTCTCTTGTCCAGTATGGAGGGTTAGCGTGTTCTTGCTGAGAATAGAGGATTGGGGCTCAAAAGTGAGAGACTTCACCTCTAACCCCCTTCTCTAGGGCGGCGAAGCAGACTACTGCCCTCGTGAAACTGTGGCCTCTCACCTGTGACTGGAAGTGCAGCCAGTGAATACACCTCCCCACTCGTGAGGACGAGGAGAGGAGAGTCGGGGCTCTGGTGGCTGTGTTGTTCGTTCTGAGTCCGCCGTGGGCGGGTCACCTCGGGAATCGATAGCGCTGTCGTGGCAGCGCGACTGGTCTGAGAAGGAAGGGGCGGGCCGAGCCTGATGCCGTGCGCTACTGTGCATATGCCAAGCCAGTACTGTTCTCCCTGACAGAAGGGGCCTAGGATCGAGCAGGCCCGGTGGAGAGCCACTGCCAGCGTCAGACGTACGGGGCAGACTCCGCTCCTGGGCAGCTTCTCTCCTGCACATGCGCGGTAGCGCCACCGCGGGGAAAATCGTCGAAGGCAGCCTGAGGGGAGATCCCGGAGGAGCGGCTCTGTAGAGCGTCTGCCAGACTGCAAGAGCACCGTGTGTCACACCCAGGAGAGCGCCTGCTCTCCTGACAGGAGAGGGAGCAGGGAAGCCCTTGCTTCAACGGAGAACTCACCCGAAATGGAAGGGGGCGGCTGGTAACCAAGAACTAAGTACTTCCCCGCCAAGTAAGCTGGGAAGGGTGAGGGGAGGGAGAATCAGGACAAACTCAACGCCTGCCGGTAAAGGAGGACTGGGCAGCACTTCATCCTGCTTGGCCTATTAGGAGGTTTAAACAGTGTTAATTGGAGTACTATACTATTTCACATGATCTGTTGGAGAATGTAAAGGTTTACCTGTAACATATAGAGAAGAAAGGAGATATTGTGAACTTGATACCTATGATAGTGGGAATTGGAAACCAAGAAGAGAAAAGAACTTTTATAAAACAATTCGTATTTTTCCACAAAAGATTGGTGTAGCGTCGTTTTTGTGTGGATGTGCATTTATTTACTGCTGGGTGGTGTGCAACCTTTACACATGTGCCTCTATTTAGTGACTGTCTTACCCTAGGCCAGGCTACCCTAGGTGGCTTAGCAATTCTAGGTCCAACAGGGAGGAAGTAGACAGATGATGGGATAGGCAAAAGTAAATGAAAAAATAAATAAAACCACTTACCTGGCGCTCGCCACATCGCCGAGTCGGTGATGCGGCAAGTGCAAGGTTAGTGTTTTTTCTTATTTTTTTATTAATTTTACCTATGCTGTCTTCTGTCAACATCATCCCCAACCGCCCCTGCCCCACCACCCTACCGCTCTTACCTGTGTCGGCCACGCCTGTCTATATTTACTAAATAATCTGTGCATTTTTCCTGAAATGAAAGTTGGAAACTTTGTTCATTCAAGGGCGACCTCCTGGCCAGTAGAAAAGAAGGAGCCAGATTGTGGCCATGGACTAGGGGCAGACTGCCACATTACTTCACCAGACACAGTACACGGTATGTGAGATGGGCTACAGTGGCAACAATTAGGAAGAAAGAAACTACAGCAGATGTTACAGATGCCGCCTGAGCACAGAGTAACTGCGCACTGCAAAGATTGTTGACATAGTCCTGCCTGCTCCTGAAGTAAAGACATCCTCCTGGGATTACAGCCCTCTTCTGCATGTGTATACCAGCAAATAGGTTCCTCCCATTTAGTACTCCACACATTTTTTACCCAGTTTTTGGTATTTTACTCTCAAGGTAAATTCACAGTACTTGGTCTGAGTGTGCTAACCGCCAGTGCCCACATTTTAACTTCACTGCTGCACATCTAAGGTAAGAGGCTTTGGACTGGTTACACATGAACATGTGACTAAACGCAAGTGAATCTGCCATCTTCTATAGCCTGGTATCTGTGCGCAGATAGCCTATTGCAGAAGGTATTCTCTAGGGATTGGTGCTGACCTGGGATAGGCTTTATAATGTGAGTGCCATACATACTGATGGTCTGTAGTGCTTGCTGAAGGCCAGTGGTGTTTCAGTGTGTACACAGTGTAAGGAAAAGCTGAACTATACTACAGTTTTGGTCCACTTAGGCCAATAAAGTTCCAGCAACGTACCTAATTGTAATAAGATGTGCTTGAGCATGAATTTGAAATCCCCAACATACCACGTAAATACGTTACGGCATTTCAAGACCTGTTGTATTTCCCAGGCTCAGCTCATAACCACGTTCCAGAACCTTGTCCCCCTATGTTGCAAGACTGGAAAAGGAAGGTGTGGGGTGGGGGATTTGTTAATTAGCTTGTTTCACTGCACCTCTGCTGGGACAACCCAGTTTCTTTGGAACAAAGGAAGAGGGCTAAACCCCTGGAGCCAACACTGGAGGGCCTTACCTTTGAGTTTTTGGTGGGAAGGGGGCAGCCGGCTGCATCATCAAGAGGCGGAGCTGAGTCTCCATATTAGTTTCTCCCAGAATGCTGCGCAGGAGGGTCGGGACAAGGATGAAGGGAGGATGTTGTACTGAGTGGTTTTCAAAAAGACACATGGGGATTGGGGGAGTGGCCTGACCAAGCACCAATATGGTGGCTTGATCTCGGAGCTCCAGAGCAGCCACTCTGAATAAACTGTCTAGCTCAGTTCCATCACTGAGATCGACTCCCCCGAGTGCCGCCGAGAACGCCAGAAGCTCCGTGCCTTGATTGGAGCGTAGCGGGGAGGCTGCAGGTGGCTCCATTGCTGGTGAGGGGTCACGCGGCAGCCTGGTGAGGACCTCAGAGACCCCGCGATAATAGCAGTCATGGGCAAGCCTGAGGGCGGGCTGCGGCCATGCAGGCAGCTCCACTGCAAATCGAGGCCGGGGACCAGGGGCCCTGCGACGAGCGGTGATGGGCTTGACCTTCCGGGTCCCTGGCTCCAGATAACAGCGGAGAGTCACGCACTCGATCCCTGAGCAGCCTGGGTGCATAGGGCTCTGGTATCTGGCACTGAGTGCTGAGGCGATGCTGGCAGCGGCATATAGTTAATTAGATGGTGAACCCCAGGTTTGATATGTGGGACTAACTGCAGAATGGGGCTGCAGCTATCGACACATCCTAGTACTTTACTGTCCTGCACACTCCTCTCGTCCAGGGTCTGACCAATACAATATTCAGAGAGCCAGTGAATCACCATTACTATGTGACTGGACTGGCCCACTCCCCATATGCATATGGCACAGTGGCATGGTTACATGCAAACCAGCACCTGCATTCTGTCCATCATGATCTGCCGGTGAATAGACAGTGTCCATCCCACGCCAAAGGGACCCACGCCACTGCCCTGTTCCTTTGGTGTCTCTGCTTATCAACCCCTGCACCCGCTGGTCATCTGCAATGCAAGGGTTGAGCGACCATCTTTATCTGCCCTCCGCTGCACATTATGGGTTGCGGAGATCCCAAGCAACAGCAGCTTTCTTTTGAGGCTGCCAAAATTCCCAGGTGGGAAGGCGGCGATGATGCCACGCTGTGAGATACACCAGCCCCTGTAGATCAACCAGACCCTGCAAGTCCCCTGTGAACAGTGTGGCAGCCATAATGGCAGAGCTATGTGCCGGCTTCAGGGCCATCGATGTGTGTTCTGATGGATTGGCGACTCGTCTTGATACCCTGAATGGCCATCTGAAACAACAAGGGGCCAGCATTGACACTGCAGAGGGGCGCATCTTTGAACTGGAAGATACGCAGTTGGCCATGGCCAAGCATCTGGATTGCTTTGAGCGACTCTTGAAATCGATGGCTTCCGAGGCAGAAGACCTCGAGGTAAGATCACATCGCAATAACCTCTGTATAGCTGGATTAGCCGAATCCACCAACACTGGCCCTATAGAGGCATATGGGGAGCAGATCCTTGTGGAAATCTTGGGAAGAGACAGTTTCTCCTCCATATTTGCCGTCGAGTGAGCCCACGGATCACTTGCCCCCAGATCGGCCCTTGTTGCCCCTCCGCATCTCATTATAGTGCAATTGCTCAATTATCGCGACCGGGGCGTTGCACTGTGCAAAGCCAGAGACATGGGAGAACTGCAGTTCCAGGGGATGTCATTGTCATTCTTCCTAGACTTTACGCCAGTCGTTCAGGAGGCCCGATGCAAATTTCAAGATATTAACCAAACTCTGAATGGAGCAAGCATTTGTTATGTCATGCTGTACCCAGCACACCTTTGAGTTCAAGTCAACGGCAAAACTAACATTTTTGGAACACCCGCGGAAGGTGCTGACTTTTGAAAACACCACAAATTGAGCATGACTGTACCCCCTGGGAAATAACTTTTCGTTCTTCTACACTATGGGAAAAAAGACAGAACAGTGCGCTCTAACCCTACGTGAAAGTCCCCATCATGTTTGTACTCATCATCATTTAGCAATTGATGGGATGGAATACCCTTTATTGGTGCAATACTATTTTCTTCGCTCTTTTCAATTGTAGTTGTATATGATTGACTAACGTAACTTACACCTAAGCGGACCACTCTGAGCGTTGCCCCCTAGGAGATCTCCTATCTTGTTGAGTGTGGGACATTGGAATTCACTGGATACAGATTGGGTGGTTATCCAATGTGAGAGGGGCTGTGGGATGGGGGTTTCTTGTTTTAAGGTTTGTTTGTCTTATGCAGGATGTCGTAACACACAATGGCTGGCTTACTAGCGCCACACACATAGATGTTTCTATTTACACGCTACCACACCTGCTATAGTGAGACCGAATGGGGGGACGGAGGATTTAGATTTGCGATGCACAACATGGATTTTGAGGGATCTGTTCAACCCTCACAAGATAAGGCAGATCTTAGCCTATCTAGCCAGGCACAAAATACATATAGCCCTGCTACAGGAAACCATTATGCTCCAGTCTCTGACAATTATTTTGTGCCTACCTGTGGCACCAATCAATTCTTTGCCAGCTACAGTACCTACTTTTGAGGAGTCTGTATCCTGGTCCACAAAGCATTACCCTTTACAACCCACACAGTAACCAAAAACCCTGAGGGGAGATATTTATTAGTGACGGGAAGTTTAGGACTGAAGCGGATACTCATAATTAATGTCTACGCCCCTAACATAGAGACAACCGGCTTCTTTGCTAACATCACCCTGCAACCTGTATCCAACACTACAGGCGCGGCCACATCACCAAACCACACTCTATAGAGGAACTTTATGCCCTACTGCAGGCCTATCCTGCTGGCTGATGCTTGGCAGCATCAGCACCCCATTGATGCAAGCTTCTGCTTTTACTCAGCACCATACGTGGTCCCTTCCAAACCACGGGTATCTAACCCCGGATCTCTTGATTACTACTCAGTTGACAGACTACTTACCAAGCACATTATCAGATCACTCACCGGTACCGTTATCACGGACCTTACCCAGTATAGCGGGCCCAAATAGACCGTGGCGTTTCCCAACTGATGCTCTGCTTGACACTGTCTTCAAAAGTGAGATTTGAGACGAAATCATCCAGTATTTCCAACTCAACTCAGGCTTAGTACTCTAATATGCCACTTTATGGGAAGCCTTTAAAGTATATATTCGGACATATGCATTACCAAACAAGCCAATCTTTTGCGCACTATACGCCAAACCTTGATGCCGCTGAGAAGGCTTTGTGGGATCTTGACGCTCTGGCACTCTCGGGCGGCAGAGCCCTTCCAATGCACCAGCGTGCGACCCTCCTGTAAGAATTCCAAGAGCTTGCCTCTTGTGAGACTACCTATGTGGGAAAATATGTGTGCACTTGGGTATATGGGGATGCAAGAGGCCGGGAAGAACCCTGTCCAGACAACTTAGACCCCGACAACAGACTGCATACATCACTCATCTGCAATTAGACCACGGCACTCGCGTCCTGCTACACACACCTATACACTACATGCTCTCCATCAATCGACACTACCCTTTCAGACTACTTAGCCGAGGTAGCAATGGTATGGATCCAAGAAGGCCAGCGACAATTTTTGGCCTCACCTATTAGCGCCAATGAAATACCTCAGGACATAGACAACCTGGATGGCTCCCATGCCCCCGGTACAGACTGACTTATGGGTGTTGTTTATAAAACGTATAAGAGACCATACTGGTCCTGCATCCCCTGGAGGTCTATGCGGAGGCACTTGACTTGGGGGTGCTCCCGCCCACTATGTGCAAAGCTATAATATCCCTGCTACTTACCCTGGGCAAACCACCTGATAGGTGTGCCTCCCTTAGGACCCTATTTTTGTAAAATCAAGATGATAAGATATTGACTGAAGTGGTTACGACGCGCATATCACTCATAATTGACCAAATCATCTTCCCCTTCAGACGGGTTTGTACCAAATCGGTCAACCTCTGTCAATTTGCACACAATTTTTCCATTTATTAAACAAATTGACCCTCACCTTCCCTCAGCTGCGATACTGTTGGATGCCAAAAAGAAGTTTGACTCCCTAGAATGGCCTTTACTCAACGCAGCACTCAACAAATTAGGCTGCCCTCGTAATTTTTGTGCTCTCGTCTGCCTACGTTATATTAATCTGGTGGCGCGCCTCCGTGTTAATGGAGGACATATAACAAGAGGGAGGGACTCAATTTAGGAGGCCAGAAGCTGGAATCACTGGTAACAAATTCATAAACAAAAATACCTCTAGTACCATCGATCACACTGTTTCTTTTAGCCACAGAAGTCATTTTTATTGACTTAGGGCATTAAATCAGCTAGGGTTGGTGAAGGTATTGCCGGGATTGAGGGTGGATGGACGTTTGAGGAGTTCCTCAATATCTTCTTCCTGTATACTTAATGTTTTGGGCTCAGACATGGATGAAGCCTATGTTGGATTAGTGTAGCTCTATTTTGGGTACCCTAGACAAAAATCAGATTTAGAAAAAATTACCCGCCTTCAGAAAAAATAAATTTGAACAGCCCTCCATGGTGTAGTCTTATTAGAACATTTGAGAGCAGGTAAGATTCCAGCTGGCCTTCAAGTAAAAAACGTTCCTGTCATATCTATCGATCAACCTGAATATCTGAATGGGTTTAGCCATATAGGCACCAAGTGTTCAAGAGATTGGATGTTCCACTCCATCAAAACTACAGAACGGTTGAGTTTGAAAGCACTAGACCTTTTTAAAGAGTTAGAAGATGCCCTGCTGGGCAATACAGCAGTGGAGAACACTCAATCACTTCTAATAAAACTAGAGAAGGAAAACGAGATCTTAAAAAATATTATGGAAGACGCAAAAAGACAAAAACTACAGAAGAACATCATAGGATTCTCAAAAAAAAAAGACATATTCGTATCTGGAGAACAAATATTACAGACAAGCACACAATACAGGTGCACTAAGAACCTAGGGAGGAAGAAGCAGGAAACAGTTTCTTACCTTCTCAGATGCTTCATCCATTGTCGGACAGCTCAAGCGAAGCGTAACCATCGACGAGTAATAGAAGCAACTAACCACAAGAATTTTACCAACCGGCACCCATTTTGAATCGAGGAACCGGCCGACCCAGGGGCCGCTCGCGAGCCAACAGATGTTACAATCCTCAACCCAACCAATTTCAAGGTGAAATAACAACCAGAAGGAATGTTTACCGCTGGTAATGGAAGATAAGGACCCCATATACAGTTTGTCTAACTACGCCCTTTCCACATGCGAGACTAGAGTATTACAGAAAGGTCTTTCCTTCATACCAACTGTGAAACCAGACTTGAGCCAAACAAAACTTGAATTAATACAACTATTCAGAAAAATGCAACTAAAAATCTTTTTTCAGGATCAAGTCGATACGATTCCACGAAACTATTCAGGCTTAAAAAATCCCTCAACATTCTTCCCTAAGACAGCCAACATGCCAATTGAACTCTTGACATTTGAAAAGAACGTTTTACGTGACCTTGATATTCTTGACAAAAAAAAGATCTTCACCAAATGGAATCTACCAGAAAATGAAAAGCTGGCCTTAGATCAACTTATGGAAAATAAAAACCTGATAGTTAAGCCCGTCGATAAATAGTGGTATTTAGTTATATAGCAGCAATAACAACTGTGACATACAGGTGCATACCATTCCATCCTTGGGAAGAATTTCATTAACTTTTTAAGCACTGCCAGCACTGTGCTCGTCAAATAATATTTACATCAATATCTAGTTCTGCTCAAACAATAGGCAATAAAAGTTTTCATATTTTCAATATATACAACGAAGTGGACACCTATGATATGCCCAATAAGAAACGGCCACGTCATTCTGACAAACAACACCATGACAACAAATAATAAATAAAAGCCATGTTTAAGGTACGAGGTAGCAATGGGTTGTATACCATTCATTACGAGAAAGATATAAAAATCGACAGTATATTGAATATCGTTCAAGAAGAGGAAAATGTAACAAGGTTTCCTTCATGTATTTAGAGAATACATCTGAGTGGACTACGCTGCCCTATCAATGAGAACCAATATGTAAAGGCCACGTCAGATCGCTACGTTGCACCAAGGCAACGTATAAACAAAAACTATGGAGGAACGAAGGTACAACGACAACTCCATCAGCAAGAAGAACCGTTGGATCACGAAAACAGCGATGGAAAAAGAGTAGACCACGTCATACTGACAAACAGCATCACACAATGAATGAATAAATAAGCGCCATTTTCAATATATGAGGTAACGAAGGGGCTGTATACCTTCACAATGAGAAAGAGATATAAATTGAGAGTATATTGAATACTGTTCAAGAAGGGGAAAATGTAACAAGGCTTCCTTCACGCATTTTGAGCACATAATGAAACGGACAACGCAGCCCTAACAATGAGAACCAATAAGTAAAGGCCAAGTCAGATCGTTACGTCGTACTATGGCAACGTATAAACATAAGCTATGGAGGAACGAAGGTACTACGTCATCTCCACGGTCCGAAGAATCATTGGTTTACGAAGACGCCGAAGGAAGAAGCAACCTGAAGAAGTGAGCAAAGTTGCTTCAAGTCAGCCTTGGAGAAGAGGTATGAGCATGTATTTAACTCCACACCGCCCGCATGCGTAACCTTGACAACAGGACTTTTAGAACAAACGCATGCAAGCACAAATACACAATATACCGACCATGCCGATGATGCCGAAATAGGAATGGCGAAATAAGCGTACACGGCTAACCAGTAGAAGAATGTTTGTATAATTAAATTCATGTATAACACACACTAAAATAAACCATATTGCCACCTTTACAGGTGAAAAAGTGTCTATCTGAAACAAAGTACAGCCCTGAAGAAGACCTCAACCTAAACAGAGTCCCTGGTTCTATAAACACAAGGTCGAAACGCGTTGGCACTGATCACATAGTGGTTCAGAGCGAACTAGAAAAACAAGAGACTGATCCATCCTGGATGGTCTAAGGCAACTACCCTGCCTCCTTATACTAGCTTATGAAAATAGTCTCTGACCCTATACAGGACTACTAATTGAGGATGTTTTGAAGACCAAGAAATATATGGTCCCAGAACAGTACGTTTCCAAAAAATAGGACAAAAAAAAGAGAAAATGTAGTTTGTGAACCAAAAATTATTTTCAAACTTTAATTGTAAGTGTGTCTATTTGGTGAGTATTGTCAAGTATTTTGTACATATTTTTTTGTCTAAAATTTTTGAGTTTGTCTAAAAAGCCATATTATTGTATATATGTTGTGTATATAAATTGTTTGTATATATCTTTGTACATAAATGTTTTATGTGTTGATAAAAACATAGGAGATGCGTAAATATATTCGATGAAGGAAATTCTCAAATGCAATAAGTTTGTGAAGTAAATAACAAATATGATTTAATGCCCTAAGTCAATATAAAGGACTTCTGTCGCTAAAACAAACAGTGTGATCGATGGGGCCGGAGGTATTTTTGTTTATGAATCCATGTTAATGAAGAGCTCACAGGCCAATTTCCCTTGTCGGTGGCACCAGGCAGGGATGTCCATTCTCACCCCTTCTATTCATCATCAAGTTGGACCCTCTGATGCTGCATCTTCAAGAACGCCATATCCAGCGGGGACTCAATTTCCATCAGGGGCCTCTCCTGGCCTCTCTATATGCGGACCGCATCCTCTTATTTGTGTGTGAGCCTTTTACAAATCTCTCTCACTGATTCAATAGGTGGTCCGATTCTGAGACTTTTCTGGTCTTGTTATCTTGTAATCTGAGGTCTTCCCCTTGACAAATGCTACCCTCCCTTTCACTTTGGACTTCCCTCTGCTGTGGTGCGATGATCCCCCTAGATATCTCAGCATTTTACTACATCATACAGCATCAAAAGTCATCCACCCCAATTATGACCCAGCCATAGATTGTCTATCGACAGCAATTGACTGCTGGATAACACCCCCACTATTGGTTGCCGGTAGGGTAGCTATCATTAAGGTGGTTGTTGTGCCGCGCTTTCTCTAATTATTTTTAAATATTCCCATTCCACTCACAACTACATTTTTTTGCTAATCTCCGGAGCATGCTGACACAGCTAATTTGGGGTGGCAGACACTCATAATGCCTTTTACACCTGGTGGTTTCGGAGTGCCCAATTTTTACGAATATTACCTTGTCGCACAGATGCACTACGGAAATGCCCTCTACGCTGGAATCAAGAAAACCCTGCTGTGCAAACTCCAGATCATCCAGAACACCACAGCCAGACTTGTCCTCGACGTCCCATGACATGATCACATCACGCAACACCTGGGAGACCTCCACTGGCTCCCCGTCTAGAAGAGAGTAATCTTCAAGCTACTCACCCACGCATACAAATCCCTCCACAACACCAGACCCAAATACCTCAACGAAAGCGTCTCCCTCCACGTACCCAAGAGAAACATCTGCTCTACCAACCTTGCCCTAGCAAAAACCCTGCACATCCATAGAACCAGAGCGGGTAGAAGAGCCTTCTCCTACGTCATGGCAAAGACCAGGAACGAGCTCCCGGTCAACATAAGATGCTCCCCCATGCTGCACACCTTTAGGAAGAGCTTCAAGACCTTGCTCTGTAGCTGACTTGGAGCTGCACCCCCACCCCAGTGCCTTGAGACCCTCAAGGGTTAGTAGCGCACTTCACAATTCTCTGATTGATTGATTGACAGCGCACATCTAGTCTCCCGGCTATATCACCTTGCTCAGACGCTCAATCCGGAGGTGGATGGCGGTGCACGGGTGGGTTGGGAGGGTCGCTTTGGGACACCCCCTTGACAGATGAGATGTGGGCATACTGCTGTGTGCAAACCGATTATATATCCAACAACTTCAAGCACAAACTTCACTTCAAATATATACATAGGGCTTATATCACCCCCAAACTTATTGCTAAAATTGACCCAACTAGGCATGACAGCTGGCAGAGGTGTGCGGCTGCACCACTGATTTTATGCATTTGGCATGGAACTGCACCCCTGTTCTGGGGGGCATTTTTTAACATCTGGTATTAATGGACGAATCAGAGATGACTCCTTGCCCCCTGCTTGCACTGCTGGGATATGTCCTTCCCCTCGGTGCAGGATTCAGTGTTTGACTGCTACTGCCCTACTGTTAGCCTAGAGACAGATTTCCTTACACTGAGATGTATCTGTGCCCCAACAGTGAAAGCCTGGATAAGAGATCTCATGTACTGTGACACTACTAGTGATATATATGATGACCCTAGCCTCCTGACCAAAGAATATTTGGCAGCCACTCCGCTCCTATTTGCTACTACACCCTGAAATGACAGACTAAAAATGCCTTTGCAGCTAGGATGGACACTTTGGTAGCAAGCTAGTTAAGACTAATAGATCTATTTGTCTATATTCTCGCACAAACCTGCACTGTTATTTGAATGTTGTTGTTCTATTTTCCATTGTCATATCATATGCTAATATCTAATCAACATACTATGTACTGTATTTTTTATGGCAATTATGTTTTGAAAACAGCAATAAAAACATACATTTTTTTTCAAGAAACAGCTGGGGACAGGTCTGGCGACTTGAAGTAGAAATTTCGGATTCTTGTAAAAAAAACACCACTTTAGAGGTCAGAAGGTGTGAAGAAACCCTATCTATACCTTACTTCTACCTTTGGTTGTTTAAGAAGGGTGGGTGGGTTGAATTACTAGGATAGACGTAGGGTATAGATAGAGTTTCTTAATACAATTTTTTAATGTATTAAACACAATGTCACAGATCATGTTACAAGTTTTATTCAGAAAAACAAAATACTGGTGGTTCTTTTATAAAACTTTGCAGTTACCCCGAAGAAGGGCTTTTTAAGCCCAAAATGCATTAGGATATTATGGAAAAATACTGCTTGTGAGGAATTATGCATTTTTGTCGTGTTCGTTAAAAAGGCCCAGGTGGACATATCTAGAACATTTGAAGCATTGTAAAGCATGAATATCTTGCATATGGAGATGAAATTAAAAGTGAAAAAAGTTCTAAAAATGTGAAGAAATGTGAATAAAGAGTGGATGAATAGATTGAATTCGAGTATTTTTGCATATTCGTGATTTTCCCGTGCGACTGGGTTGGGGCGCAATCATGCTCCACACTTATGTGATTATTTTCTTCGTGTCATGCGGGCAAGGCACGTGCCCACTAAGCACGCATTCTTTGATCAGTTATGGACAAAATTGGATGCAGAATGCAAAGGAGATGTGAATTCCATCACCCTTGATGAGCTTTTATAATGAGGCAACACCCTGTCAAAATTACATTCCCTTATATTATGGTGTTGCATCTGTATAGATGGGGTTATTGAGGTTATAGGCTTCAGGACCCACTGGGTGTGTGATGTGATATGAGGGTGTCATCAAAGGTATTTCCATCTTTTTTAATATACATATT
Organism: Lissotriton vulgaris; assembly: GCF_964263255.1. Lineage (NCBI taxonomy): Eukaryota > Metazoa > Chordata > Amphibia > Caudata > Salamandridae > Lissotriton > Lissotriton vulgaris. The sequence goes on from NC_141696.1 coordinate 895,999,115, forward strand.
TGTAATCTAATGTGTAATATTTGTAATCTAATGAATAGTATTTTTAATGTGTATGTATTAAGTGATTTTCACAGGTCATTGATTTGTTGAGTGTTTTTGTTGCACACCAGTGCATTGGGGATTACTAGTCCACACCACGTCCCCTGTGTGGAGGTTTGGACTGGTCTGCTTCAATGCTCTGAGAGAGTCAAGTAATAATAATATTAATATTATTATTATTATTATTATTATTATTATTATTACTATTTGGCATTTGTTAGGCGCAAAACAAATCATCCCCACAGGGATCTCTCGGCGCCACAATATCAGAAGAGTTAAGGGGAGAAACAACTGATTAGTGACTAAACAGCCAGGTTTTAATATGTTTTTTAAACACCCCAAAAGAAGGGCTAGCTCGAATGTATTCTGGCAGCTTTTTCCAGTGGGAGGGCGCAAGGTAGGAGAATGAGCGACCTCTCATTCTGATTTTGTTGACCCTCCTAGGACACAACAACTGTGGATGGCTCGACCTGTGTTGCCGACAAGGGAGATAAGGTATTAACTTCTTGCTGAGGTAGACCAGGCCATGCCCCTGTAGAGTTTTAAATACCAGACATAGAAGCTTGAATAATGCTTGCTTCCTGATGGGCAGCCAGTGAAGTAGATGCAAGAGAGGTTCCAAGGAAGAATGAGATGGGCGATTCAGGGCAAGACGTGCCGTCTAGAGAGGAGATCTCCCATAATCCCTACCAGAAGGGAATTACCATAATCCAGGCTGCTTACTAATAATGCCAGAATGCGCGACTCTCTGGCAGAAAGGGGAAGCCAAGGAAAGATCTTTCAGAGCATACACATCAAGCCAAAGCAGGTGCCTGAGATGCTTTTCACATGTTGCTCCATGGAGAGTTTATCATCTATGACGCCTACATTTTTCACCCATTTTTTGGGGGGAGGGGGATCACCAAGCTCAGAAGGCCATCAGCCATTAGACCAAAACTCCTCAGCTTTCCCAGGCAGCACAATCTCAATTTTGGTTGTGTTCAGTTGCAAAAAATTTGCAGACATCCAGGCCGCCGCCATTAACATGCACTTTATGAATCTTTCTCTGGTCGATGCGGAATCTGAATCAATGTTGATGATCACTTGTGTATCATTCACATATGATAGGGTGTTGAAACCACAAGATCTTGTAATAGAGGCCAGAAAAGATACATAAATGTTGAATAACGTGGGGCTTAAAACGGAGCCCTGTGGGACCCTTTGTCAACAGCCAAAATCTGAGACATAAACGACTCAAATTGGACTTGCCGAATTCTGTCACCAAGGAAGCTTTCAAACCATCTAATTGCCATTCCTCTGACACCAATCTATCATAATCTATGCAATAGGACTCGATGAGAGATGGTGTCAAATGCCGCCAACATGTCAAGTAGGATCAGCATAGTAGGAATCCCATTGTCCAGGGACAACCTGATTGTATCCGTGACTTCGGTTAGAAAGGACTGTGTGCTGTGCGAAGCACGAATCCTGACTGAGAGGAATCAAGCAATTATTCAATTCAAGATACTGAACTAACTCTTTACCAGCTAAGGATTCCATGACTTTCTAGGACAGAGGGAGAAGGGAGATAGGCCTATAGTTTTGAAGATCCAGGTGATCTGCCAGGGCTTTTTTGAAAATAGGTCTAATTTGTGCCAGCTTCCATTTCTGAGGGAAGGTGGCTGTGATTAAAGATCGATTACATATTTCAGCAATGGGGGCTGCTAGAGCTGAGGCCAACGCTGTGATGATGAAAGGGGGAGCCACGTCAAGAGGGGAACCATTATTTAGGTGGGCCGGTAATGAGTGGACTTAGTCCGCTGTGACAGCCTTAAACATTTCCAATGAGGAAGAGACGGGAACCATGTGGTTGTATGAGAGCACATTGGGTTCAATCTGTAAGTTAAAAGAGCTGCAGATTTTATCAATCTTTAGCTTAAAGGGATTGGCCAGATCATCACAGACCTGCTGAGTGTGTGTGATGGATGAGTTGTGGTTGGTGAAATCTTTCGGAATTGTAAACAATTCTTTGGAAGAATTCCTAGGTTTGGTAATTTTGTTACCCCAGTGAGATCTTCTAGCGCAGTTGCATTTCTTTAGGTAAAGTCTGAGAACCGTTCTATATGCTAGTTTATCTACCTCCTGTTTGGATATTCTCAATTTCCTTTCCCTTTTTTTGCAGACAGCTTTTTCTTTCCTATGACTGTCATTTAACCAAGGTGCTGGAGCTGGCTTCATCCAGGTCTTGACAACTTTTATTGGGGCAATCGAATCCAGAACTTTCGTCTGGGAGCCCACAAGTGTTTCCAGTGCCACATCGCTGGTCATAGAGTTATGAAGGACCAGGGCTTTAAATACAATTAACAGGTATCCAAGTTAATTGGGTTCTTAGGCTCCAGCAAAAAGACAAATGCAAACTTATTACTTGTGAAGGCCTCGCATACTTCCCCGCTAATACATTTTTTTCCACTTACTCACTAATTATAGCAATAATTTGTTAAAGGTAATGGATGACTTGTTATTTTTGCAGTAGCATCTTAGTTTTCACCTCACTCATTGTGGCCAATATCCCTAGAGCTTGGTGATCATCAGGAACAATGAAGGCACAATTGTGGGGATGAAGTAAGCTTCGGATGTATACAGTCTGACAGTGAGCGTCATTGAGGACAGTCTGGGACTGTTTTACTGTCTGCACTGCATCCCATGACTCTGAGCTACTCTGTCCACTGAAAACTTTATATGGTGAGGTAAAGAGATGTAAATCTCCATTGGTGCCTTCAAATGTTTTTTTCCTGAATAGGCCTCTTTGTCTGGGTAAGAGATCAGCTTGAGCTGGACATTAGACATCTAGGGCCAGATGTAGGTAATCTCGATTTACCTACTCTTAAATACCAAATCATACCGATACGGTATTTAAGAGTAGGTAAATGGGATGTAGGTAATTTCACTTTTGAAATTACCGAATCGGAATGATTCGGTAATTACCGAATCGGTATTTACCGATTCAGTAATTGCCATTGATTCCTATGGGCCTTGAGGCCCTTAGGAATCAGTGCCAATTACCGAATCGGTAAATACCGATTCGGTAAAATTACCGAATTTGCAAGGGGGACAGGGTGTCACTTTGACAACCTGTTGCACCCCTCAATTGTGCATGGGTGCACATGTTGCTGACATACATGCCCGTAGAGCATGTATGTCTGCAAGATGGCACATTTTTTAAAGCAAAAAAAAATGCTTTTTGAAGGGTTTTCATTATTTACACCAACTTCTAGTTGGTGGTAAATAACAAATTCTTAAACCCTCGCATCACTGATTACAGTGCTACCTACATGTTGAATTACAGAATCGTAATTTTACCAATTCGGTATTTTACCGAAATGGAAAAATTACAAATTCGGTAAAATTACCGATTCTGTAATTTAACATGCCCCTACATCTCAATATCCAAATACCGGTCGGAAACGGCCGAAATCGGTATTTCCGTCCATTTCCGACCGGTATTTGGATACCTACATCTGGCCCCAGGTCATTGACGGTTGTGAAGTAATTCTTAAGCCAGGCAATGATGTGGCATGGTGAGATCTTAAGTTATAGGTGGTACCATGCACATATTGATGGATGCTGCATGTTTGTCACCACCAGTATTTGGGACTCAATGTGCAAATTGAAATCCACTAAATGGAGTGCAATTGTCAGTCAGTCAGTCAGTCAGTTTTGCTTTATTCGATTTTGAATTGAAATCATAAAAGCATACAGTAAAAAAAAAAACATAAATCATACATACAATAGCACAAAGTATCTACAAGTTTAAAAGACATTGATTTAAAAGACATTTGCCCTCCAGTAGGGATACTTTCTATTAAAATTACATATTTTCATACGATAGGCATTTACAGTTCTACCCTTACATCATGTTCACCCTTAATAGGAGCAAGTTAATAAAGAATTCCATTTTTATATATCTTGTACACTGGTGCAAAGCGGTTAGGAGCGGAGGAACTACAATTATTCGAAGCATAGGATCTTCTACCCATCACGTAGTTATAATTGTACCCTACCTCTGGTCTTGAGGAGGGTATGTATGGCGCGCTGGGGTAAAAATCATGTAAATCCCAGATCGATATTGGGCCATCATCTTCTTGGGGCTGCCAGGTTCGTAGGTACGGAACAATATGTCTAGACCTAAATTTTACCAACACTAAATGACCAGGAATGTCTTTTGGGAGGGAGCCTAACCAGCCCACCCTTCTAACACACATTATTGTTCCATCCAGGTCGGGTGGCAGAGGTCTGTTTTTTGATAGTCAAAAGGTAACCTTATTTAGTAAGTCGTGGTGCCTTTCGGATTTTCCATGTGTGAGTGGTGGTACTCCTGAGAGAACACACACGAATGGGACGGCCTCAGGTGGTAGGTGTATGGAAGGTACCTTATTATTCTCTACTCTCGCAATAATATGCTGTGGTAGTACCGGTTTAGAAGCAATCTTAGGGGTTGTTTTATTGAGGGCTAGTTGTAGAGATTTTAAATTGTTGCATAGTGTAGGTTGCGTTGGCACTATGGAGGCAACAGAGGATTGATGGCGATTAATTATTTGAGTGATTTTATCGGGAAATAAATTAATCTTGATCAGTTCCTCTATCTCCATCAGCTTATTCTCCAGGATATTTATTTTCTCCAACAACGGCGATATAAGAGATTTGAGCAATGGTTCAATCCGAGATGTTAGCGCCAGTTGAAGAGGAGGTACTAGATTGTCTAATTCTTCTACAGCCTCTGGAATTGAGGGGGAGTTGGTGACAGACAGTGGAGAGCTTAAACACAATTTTTGTACCTTTGGGTCAATCCCATTTTGGTGAACCTTGTCACATTTCCGTTTAACGGGTAAGATCTGCGTAAGCGCTACGCATGGAGTGTTAACTTTGGTATGTAATGAGGTGGATTCCTGCGCAAAATCATTGTGGAGCAAAGTACTAAAGCTTTTAGCCGTACAGGGGGAAGCACTATTTAGTTTAGTTCTCAAATCTGCTGAGACATAGTTGGTTTTACACAGATTGTTTAGTTCCGCTAACAGTGAGTGGCTTGTAGAATACCGGATGTTTCTGAGGGAGATTGTTCACTGGGGGTGCTAGCTATAGCCAGGCGAGAATCACTCCCATCAGAATCACTAGGTATAGGCCGTGGTATACTAATTAAGTGGTGGTCTTGTGTACCATTACGCGAACCCCTCTGGTTGACAAAGTTTTTAGAGACCTCTTTCTGAACCATGGTTCCGTTCAATTGGGTAGGGGTAATACGTAACATCAACACGAAGGCAGAATTTTAGTGTTTACAGCTACGTGTCCATTAAATGTCAGCAAGCATTTGGTAGTTCAACTCTCTTTAGCTCCTCTGGTAGAGATTTCAGGGGGGGGCCCGCCCCCGGGCGCGTCCTCACGGGACGAGGAACTGGACGTTGCTTTATGTGCCGCCTGGCGCTGCTTGATGAAGGGGGGGGCGTTCTGGTGTCAAGGCTACTGAGGGATGTAGTCCCTGACCGGCGGAGCAAAGCCCGGCCAGTCAGGAAGTGCAGGACGGTGTTCTCGGCGGAGCTGAGCCCGGCCGCCTCACGAAAGCTGGAAACTCCTGGGGCGCCTCAGCGGAGCGGGATATGCTCCGCCGGCGCGGAAACCCTTCCAATGACTGCCACCTCTGAACAGTCTCTGACAGTCTCTCCCAAACACCTCCAGAATCTTTAAAATGTCTTCTTTTTTCCCTTAGAGTGCAATTCTCCCAAAATGAAGCACACATTTTTTTAAAGACAGCCCAAAAAACAAAGGGTATCTCAAAGGGAGCCGAAAAAGAAAACCAAAGTCTTTCTAGCATGCTAGATATCGAGAAGGGCTGTGAAAAATGTGAAAAACTGAAGAAATCACTTTTTTTTCTGCTTCTTTAATCAGGTATATGCTACACCACAATTAATCCCAGCCGTTTACTCTATGCAATGCTCCAAGCCACCACAAAGTCAAGAATAAGCAGCAAACAAATGAGGATTCCAGCGCTGTGCGGCGTTGTCCGTTTCCCTTTGCTCAGAATCCCCACAGCAGCTACTGCCCCTGCCTCTCTCTCTGCTCCTCACCTGCCGCAGGCTTCGACTGAGCCCGCCAGGGGAGCAGAAGCAAGCCGCCAAGCAGTTGTTGAAAATGCTCCAATATCCAAGGAAAAAGAAGAGAGGAAAACGGAAGCTTGTTGCTACTTGGATCTTCTTCGCACCACTGCCTGATGCAGAAAAGCAGAAACTGGGTTTACATTCGGTCAGCAGTGCTCGCTGGGAGCAGAAACGCCAGCCAGCTTGCCGGACGCCAGAACCATTGCCGAGGGCGGGGCGGGGATCACCAGAGCTGAGTGCAATTGTATTTTTCAAGGGTTGGTGGTCACCAGTGCCAAATAATCTAGAGAAATTTAGTAGGAAGGTGTAGAAGGAAGGTGTCATTGTAGACTATCCTGTAAATAACATAATCAAACATGTGGATTGATGCTGCCGCTCTGCTGAAGGATGGCTTGAAACAAAACTGGAAGACCTGTGGCAGAGAGTTGCACTTGATCTCTCTCCCTTGTAAAAATAGTAATATTGGCATTCACCTGATTGGTATATTGTATTTACTTATACGTGTCTAGTAAAGTATACTACATGTAGTCAGGGATGGTAAATTAAATGCTACAAAGTGGCTGCAGCACTCATTGGGCCACCCAGTAAAGTTACGTTATTAAACATGTCTCAGGCCTTCCACTACATCATTAAGTGAAGTTTTAAACTGCTATTATGACCTGACAAAATAAACCTGTTGGTAAGCCTGAACCTTTCATTTAATATATATAGTTGACCTCTAACTGAAGCGCTAAAGTCTCATAGGACAGTGTGAATGGTATTTAATAAGCAGGAAATGTGTACTTATGTTTTACATGTCATGGCAGTGAAAACCTCTTCAAGTCATTTTTCCCTGGAGTAAAGCTACCTCTCCCATAGACTAAAACTAGGTTACCTCATTACACATAATAAGTGATAACTTTACCTTTTAGAAGCATATAGAGGATGCAGCCTTACGATTAGAGCAGACGACCTCGTATCTGGGGAACTGGGTTCAAGTCTCGGCAACGACACTCAACATCCTGTGATTCTTGGAAAAGTACATAATCTCCCTGTGCCCAGCAAAAATAAATATGTTAATCTGTAATGAAACTGGTGTTCATGTAAAGTGCTCCGATACCTGATGCCAAGGCTCTAGTTCATGATATATATATATATATATATATATATATTAGAGACAGCATGTTGTTATGACATGCTGTTGAAAATAAACCTGCATGAAATATAACCCTGGTGGAGTGCGAGTTTACTTTGGTGGTGATCGTTTGGTTAACAGGGAAAGCCCGTCCCTGCAGCTCGCACCAGCTGTGCAAAGTTGTGCCTTTCGTAACGGGATTATCTTGGTGGAAAATATATATATATATATATATATATTACCTACTGGCGGTCGCCAGTAGGTATATATAGTTAGGATTTTTTCTCTATGGGATTTTTGAAAATTCTATGTCTAATAACTTTGGCGTTTGTGGACGGAATTGGCTGAAATTTTCAGGAAAATTGAACATTTTGTTTCTGAGCAGCCCCTGACAATTTGGGGGGGGGTTTCATCAAGGGGGGGTCGAGAAAAAAGGGGGGTCCCAAAACGTGTTTTTCCCATGTTAATTTCCATAGGGCGGTTGGCCTCACTTTTAGCTCGAACGGCTGAATGGATTTGCACGAAACTTGGCAAAATTGTAGGGACTGTTAGCCCGATGTGCCTTTGCTAGGTCTCAATATATGTGCTCCAGTGGATTTTGAGTAATTTAGGTTCAAAAAAAGATATATATCTGGGCGGAGCCTAACCACACATCTGATCTGATTGGCTGTCAGCACTTCATCGAAGAAGTGTTGGCAGCCATCTTGGGACCAATATACATTATAGCACCTCATTAAAAAGCATTGTAGTTAATAGAGGGTTTTAGGACTTTAGTTACATTATAAATCATTTGTTGATGGTACCATACTCGTTTTAGGAATTGTGGTGGGTTCTAAGGTGATTTTACCATGTGAAAAAACCTTCTGCTGTGATATCATGAATATTGTTTGAAAGAAAACTAATATCTCATGATTTTCCCACAGTGGTTTGGAAGGGGATCTATAAGCTAAACTGAAAGCATATTTTCTGTAAATTCACATTATCTTTCTCAGTCATGTGAAAATGAAGTCTGACATTCTCAGTAAAACATGTACATCCAACAAGGACAGAGACTGTCAGTTGATTCCTTTGTGTTCTACTGCAGCCTCCTAGAGTGTTCTAAAGAACAACTAGAGCGCTAACAGTCCTACTTATTACAAAGGTATGGCACACCTGAAGCCATCTTGATTGGAATAAAGTGGTAACTCTTAAAACATTTAATTTAAAAAGAAACAACATGAGGGGGCATATTTTGCCATAGAAAGTATGATTAGTGCTGCAGAATGAAAAATTAGGGCACATTTTGAGTGACTTCTCAAATCCTTTTCTATTTCATTAAAACATTCTGACATGCAGTCTCCCAAAATGGCCACCAGAGACAAAAGAGCCCAAATGTAGCCCAAATATCACCCAGATGTAGCCCAAGTATAGCCCAATGACAGAATGTCCCAGAGTGTTCTAAAGAACAACTAGAGCGCTAACAGTCCTACTTACTACAAAGGTATGGCACACCTGAAGCCATCTTGATTGGAATAAAGTGGTAACTCTTAAAACATTTAATTTAAAAAGAAACAACATGAGGGGGCATATTTTGCCATAGAAAGTATGATTAGTGCTGCAGAATGAAAAATTAGGGCACATTTTGAGTGACTTCTCAAATCCTTTTCAATTTCATTAAAACATTCTGACATGCAGTCTCCCAAAATGGCCACCAGAGACAAAAGAGCCCAAATGTAGCCCAAATATCACCCAGATGTAGCCCAAGTATAGCCCAATGACAGAATGTCCCAGAGTGTTCTAAAGAACAACTAGCGCGCTAACAGTCCTACTTATTACAAAGGTATAGCACACCTGGAGCCATCGTGATGGGAATAAAGTGGTAACTCTTAAAACATTTAATTTAAAAAGGAACAAAATGAGGGGGTATATTTTGCCATAGAAAGTATGATTAGTGCTGCAGAATGAAAAATTAGGGCACATTTTGAGTGACTTCTCAAATCCTTTTCTATTTCATTAAAACATTCTGACATGCAGTCTCCCAAAATGGCCACCAGAGACAAAAGAGCCCAAATGTAGCCCAAATATCACCCAGATGTAGCCCAAGTATAGCCCAATGACAGAATGTCCCAGAGTGTTCTAAAGAACAACTAGAGCGCTAACAGTCCTACTTATTACAAAGGTATAGCACACCTGGAGCCATCGTGATGGGAATAAAGTGGTAACTCTTAAAACATTTAATTTAAAAAGGAACAAAATGAGGGGGTATATTATGCAATAGAAGGTATTATTAGTGCTGCAGAAAAAAAAATTAGGGCACATTTTGAGTGACTTTTCAAATCCTCTTCTATTTCATTAAAAAATTCTGACATGCAGTCTCCCAAAATGGCCACCAGAGACAAAAGAGCCCAAATGTAGCCCAAATATCACCCAGATGTAGCCCAAGTATAGCCCAATGACAGAATGTCCCAGAGTGTTCTAAAGAACAACTAGAGCGCTAACAGTCCTACTTATTACAAAGGTATGGCACACCTGAAGCCATCTTGATTAGAATAAAGTGGTAACTCTTAAAACATTTAATTTAAAAAGGAACAAAATGAGGGGGTATATTTTGCCATATGAATTATGATTAGTGCTGCAGAAAGAAAAATTAGGGCACATTTTGAGTGACTTCTCAAACCCTCTTCAATTTCATTAAATAATTCTGACATACAGTCTCCCAAGATGGCCACCAGAGACAAAAGAGCCCAAATGTAGCCCAAATATCACCCAGATGTAGCCCAAGTATAGCCCAATGACAGAATGTCCCAGAGTGTTCTAAAGAACAACTAGAGCGCTAACAGTCCTACTTATTACAAAGGTATGGCACACCTGAAGCCATCTTGATTGGAATAAAGTGGTAACTCTTAAAACATTTAATTTAAAAAGGAACAAAATGAGGGGGTATATTTTGCCATATGAATTATGATTAGTGCTGCAGAAAGAAAAATTAGGGCACATTTTGAGTGACTTCTCAAACCCTCTTCAATTTCATTAAAAAATTCTGACATACAGTCTCCCAAGATGGCCACCAGAGACAAAAGAGCCTAAATGTAGCCCAAATATCACCCAGATGTACCCCAAGTATAGCCCAATGACAGAATGTCCCAGAGTGTTCTAAAGAACAACTAGAGCGCTAACAGTCTTACTTATGACAAAAGTATGGCACACCAGAAGCCATCTTGATTGGAATGAAGTGGTAAGTCTGAAAACACTCAATTTAAAAAGGAACAACATGAGGGGGTTAATTTTGCCATAGAAAGTATGATTAGTGCTTCAGAAAGAAAAATTAGGGATCATTTTGAGTGACTTCTCAAATCCTCTTCTATTTCATTAAAAAAATTCTGACATGCAGACTAAAACATGCACTTTGAATACCAGCAGCAGACGTCCCTGGTGAGCAGTAGCTTTACTACAGTGATCTAATGTGCAACTAGAGTGCTAACATTCAGAATTTATGGCAAATGTGTGACACATCTGAATGCCTTCTTGATGGAACCAAAGTAAACAAGCATTGAAAATGCAATAGATCTCGCCCTCGTTTAAGTTAAAGCCATTCTGTTTGTAATGAGGTGGCTTTTTAGCTTTGCTTTTATTAGTGTTTTTTCAACTTTCATGTAAATAACATGCATCTGTATGCATATAAGTATATGTATGCATGCATTTATGTTTGTATTTATATAGATATAAAGATGATATATGTTTATATATGTATGTATATATATATATTCACTGAAAAAACCATAGGCTATAGACCATATATAGTTAGGAATTAGCATTTACAAAACCTTGAAAATTCACTGAAAAAACCATAGGTTATAGACCATATATAGTTTGGAATTAGCATTTACAAAACCTTGAAAATTCACTGAAAAAACCATAGGTTATAGACCATATATAGATAGGAATTCGCATTTACAAAACCTTATTTTACTCACACAAAACCATTGAAATTCCATATATAGTTAGTTGCACTAACTATATATCGCGCACCCGCAATCCACTGCTGATGATGTCACATATTACATCATTCATGACATGGTCAGTGACATCACTGATGACATCACTGATGACATCTCAAATGACATCACTGATGACATCACTGATGACAACATCCAGTGACTGTATGTTTCTGTAAAGATAAAATATGTCTTACATATTGAAGAATGAGTGGATGTATAAGTGTCTGGATGAAGGATTTAGTAGGTGCATGACTGACTGTATGAGTGAGTGATTAAATGTGTCTCACTGAGTGCATGGGTTAGTGACTAAACTGTCTTAATTTGTGCATCATTATGTCTGTTGTTCTGTAAACTGTTGCATGTGTTGATAAGTAGCTATATGAGTAACTATATGGGTTATTGATTGGTTGCCCAAGTATTTGTATGGGAGACTGAGTGTGTGTGTGGGTGGCTGGGAGGTGTATGACTCTGTGCATAGATGTGTGAGCAGTTGATTCACTAGATGTATGGTTTCAAAAGTGCATGTGGAAACAGCTGTATGGGCGGTTGACTGTGTGCATGAGTGTATTGGTGAGTGAATGGATATCTCAGTGCTACATATCAAAGTAAGTACATATGTAAAACACAGTACATGTGAGAGTTGGCATATATAAATAACTGTGCATAAGAGCCAGTGAATGTGTGAGTGGCTGTATGGATCATTGTGAACTTGTATCAGGGATTGTATAAGAGAGTAAATATGTGTTAGTATATGTTTGAATAAGTAAAGTTTGTATAACTGTATAGTTGAGGAAATGGAGGTGTGATTGATTCTTTGCATGACTGACTAGGTGTGTGAGTAACTCCATGGATGAGTGACAGTCTGTGAGTGTCTGTTTACACTGATTGTATCTAAGGTTATATTAGAGTCTGAAGAGGTTCATCGTATTATCACATGAATGATATCATCAGTGATGTGATCAGTAATGTCAAATGAGATGTCATCAGTGATGTCATCAGTGATGTCATTTGAGATGTCATCAGTGATGTCATTTGAGATGTCATCAGTGATGTCATCAGTGATGTCACTGACCATGTCATGAATGATGTAATATGTGACATCATCAGCAGTGGATTGCGGGTGCGCGATATATAGTTAGTGCAACTAACTATATATGGAATTTCAATGGTTTTGTGTGAGTAAAATAAGGTTTTGTAAATGCGAATTCCTAACTATATATGGTCTATAACCTATGGTTTTTTCAGTGAATATATATATATATATATATTACCTACTGGTGGTCGCCAGTAGGTATATATAGTTAGGATTTTTTCTCTATGGAACTTTTGAAAATTCTATGTCTAACAACTTTGGCGTTTGTGGACGGAATCAGCTGAAATTTTCAGGAAAATGGCACATTTTGTTTCTGATCAGCCTCTAAAAATTTGGGGGGTTTCGTCAAGGGGGGGCCGAGAAAAAAGGGGGGTCCCAAAACGCATTTTTCCCATTCATTTTTCCATAGGGCCTTTGGCCTCACTTTTAGCTCGAACGGCTGAATGGATTTACACGAAACTTGGCAAAATTGTAGGGACTGTTTGCCCGATGTGCCTTTGCTGGGTCTCAATATATGTGCTCCAGTGGATTTTGAGAAATTAACGTTTAAAAAAACAGATATATCTGTGACAGCGTCCTAGATAGCGCTCCAGATCGCGTACTTTTCGCGTAACGGAGCTTTGTGAAGCGAAGCTGATTGGTTCTCCGGTGTCTGTCAACATTCTAAACAGTCCATAGCGGCCGCCATCTTGTCTCTCGGTATGATCGAGAGACAAGAGGAGGTCAAAACGAAGGGGGAAATGAAGGAAATGGGGCAAGGTAGACCCCTTCTGACCCCCTAGGATTGATGAGGGGGATATTAAAGTGCCCCGCGGGGCCAAAAAAAAAATAATAATAATAATTTTTCGTGGGGTGCGCCCTGTTCGCGTACTGGAAAGCGGTCTGGGGAGCGTACTATAAGGAAACAAGAATGATTGACTTTTAACTTATTGTATGTTTATTGATTGTTCGTTTTGTTGTTTTTTTTTGTTTTTTTTTATTTACGTAGCTACATGTAGGTATCAATGTAGAGTCTATAATTTAATAAACGCCGTCTCCTTTGTAGATATCTTGCCTGCTGTTAAAGAAGTTATTGTGGTACATGGAATTCATACCATAGTCTGTCTGGAAAGCCGAAACAACATGGAGGCAGGAGATGATAAAGAAATGTTTAATATACATTGGAGATAATATAGTGGGAGAGAGGAAGTAACTATGAATAAAGTTAGTATGTAATACTAAAAAGTTGCACAGTATATTTAAAGTCTGATTTCACGTTTTTATCAATTTGCTACTAGTTTTCAATATACATATAAAAATAAATAATGTGTGAAACAATTTTTGAATTAAGAAATTAAAATTTATTTTTCATTTTGTTTTTCAAAATTTAAAAGAAAATCTAAAAAATCGTGATCATTTTTTTCTTCATTTTTTTGTAGAAAATCTACTGCATCTACACATTGCACAAGTTCATTATTTATTGTGTCGTCGTAGAAATCCATGTCAACTTCTGTCTCAATTTTTTTTTCTGTTTCAGTTTTCATGTTGTTTTGTTGTTCTTCCATTTTCAATTCTGAAAAATGAATTTTTTAAAAATATATCAGTACAGAAAGGGCATTGTTGGGTTTCAGTACAGATAGGCAGTTTGGTTATTTAAACAGTGTTTTTTACTTTGGGCAGTGTATGGTTTCAAATTGGAAGTAGAAATATGAGAAAATTATCAAATAAACTCTTAGTCAATTCTGAATTATACTATAGAAGTCTAACTCTATCCTTATCTCAGGGCCTCGCACTCAGCCCACCAGCATGGGGCCACGCACTGGTGATGTGTCCTTTTGTTTTCTTGGAGATCTATCACAAAGAAAGGTGTCGCCTGCAATTAAGGTCCATTGGCGGGGGCCCCTCCTTGGGCCTCTCATGGATGGTGTCAGGAGGTATAGGGGAGGGAGAAGGAGACGCTCCCTCAATTGCAAGGAGACCATTCACAGACACTGTGGGGGGCCCATTGTCCAGCATTTTGGCGCTCCCTCAGTTTTAACTTTTAGACCACAATCAATTCTCACACCTATGAAGGTGTGAGAAATGCGTGTGGATTAAAAGTTAAAACTGTGGGGCGTCAAAATGATGGACAATGGGGCCCCCACAGTGTCTGTGCATGTTCTTCTTGTAAGTGGCCAGTTATGTAATTTGGAGGGGGCCTTGCGCACGTTCCCTTTTAGCTCAGGGCCTCGCAAATCCTTGGACTGGCCCTGCCATAACTAAAACAGAGAAGTCTATTTTATTCTATAAGTATTACAGAGTGAAAGAATAAAACTGTTTGAAAATGTTTTTCTAATTTGCTTTCAGTACAGAACATACTTCAGTTTTAAAAATAATATCTTACCTTTTAAATATAATTTGAAGTTATCAGTTGATTTTTTGTTGTTCTGCACTTCACGAAGTAGTAGCCAAAATGGCTGTGTTTCTCTCTCTTTGTTTATATATGTTCAGGTACATAACCAATCAAATGCCATGATATAATAGTAGAAATTGAAAGTAATATTTTAATTGGTTGTCATTTCGAACACTTCCGATATGTTTTGTGAAGTAATTTACCTCAGGGATTTTAGAGAGTTCTACATGCTAAATGGCTAAATGGTATTCCAACTAAATTTGTGAAAATGGGAGGAATTGGTATGTAGTATGAGCTACTGTTTAATTGGTGAAAGTGTCTCCAGTGGTTTTTCTGTAAATTACTTTCCCACCTTTTTTGAGCGAGTGCTTGTCAGTGCATTTCCCGGTATGCGAACTTGCAGTGTTACGGGAGTCCTCCATTTTGTGTTTTGGTAGAATTGAGATACAAGATGGAGGGTAAATAATGTTCAGAATGGGTAGATTGGGGTACTTTAGCCGTATGCTGTTTCCCTAAGTTTTCTGAGGGTGGCTGAGGAGGGTCATATATGTCGATAAAATAAAAAAGTTTTTTTTCGCGTGGTTAGCTGCAGGTACGCGAACTGGGTAGCGTACCGGGAAGCGAATATAGGTGAAATTAAGTGAAAAAAAAGGTTCATTCGAAATTTTAAAAGAGTACACTAAGTTAAGGTAGCTCTGAAAAGAGCTTTTGGGTTTTGTGTATGTTCTAGAAAGTTATAAGTAGGAACCAATACACATTCTTAAATTTAGTATGAAAACTCTGTTCCCCTCATCTGAGAAATGCACGCCATCTCCTCTGTAGATATCTTGCATGTAGTAACGCTAGTTATTGCTGTAGATGCAGCCCATTCCATGGTCCCTCATGTAAGCTGAACCAGACTTATTTACATGTTTCCTCGTTTTCTCAATTTGTGGACAAAATTGATTGGACCACCTCCATTTTTGCCTTTGGCATATATTAGAATATACCAAGGCAGTTTGAGGAAAAAGTGTCATCAATTGCTCAAAGGTGTCCTTTAAAAGCATTTCCAGACCTACCCCAGTCAAAGTGCCCAAATCGTTTCCTCCACAGTGCACTATTATGAGGTCAGGGGTTGGCAAATGTAAAAAGGTTTTCACCAATGATATCAATTGGTGACATTTCAATCCTCTTCGACCAATCCATTTGATTACCACATTTTGTAAATTGAGGTTGTGTAAATTTTTGTTATCAGCATACCTGTGAGCCTAGTGGATGTAGCTATGTCCCAGAATCCAGATTGAAAACATGGCTAGAGGAGTTTTTGCTGCAGTCAGATGAAGTGTGGGAATGAAATGGCAGTTGAAATAGTGATGTTTGTAATGTAAAAAACTGTGGAGTTTAAGTGCAAATGTTTCATTAGCAGTGATTGGTGTATTTCCATTGCTGAAAACAGAAAGTTAGGGTGCATGGATGTGTTCTTTGAAAGATGTATTTTGAATGGTTATTTAAAAATGTTGTTATGAAAGATTGCAGTGGATTAGCAGGTGTACTGAGAGTTCAGAGTTCATTTGAAACATTGTTGTGTGAACTTGTGGCCATGATAGGTCAGGCAGGCGGTAGTTGCTATGGAAAAGAGGTAGAAAGGGCAGAGGGGGGAAGGGTGTTGATTTGAAAAAAGTGAGGGAAGAGTTTTTATTGGCTGACATGAGAGATATGTGTGTTGAATATCAGCGTTTCGGTGCCTTTGTTGGTTCCAGCCTCTGGAGTGCATACCTTTAATTCTGGAACAGAATAATTGGTGTGTTTCTGAGACTGTTTTCAATTTCAAAAAGAATTTGTAAAGGTGAGTTATCGTTTATATATTTTAGTTAAAGAGTAGTATGCTTTTTTGCGTAAATAAGAAAGTCAGCTGTGTATTTAAAATGATGTTTTGCGTCAAGTGTTTGCATTCTGCTTTCAAAGGCGATTTTGCATTTTTCATTTATAGGTGTATTATTGTTTTACATAAAAGGTTTGAAATCAAATGCATGCACACTTAGGGCCCGATGTAGGTGGTCGTTTAGGCCATTTACCGACCGGTTACGGCCGATTTCGGTCGTTTCCGACCTGTAAATGGCGAAAAGGTATGTAGGCGCCTAAATCCAGGGTCACATGTAGGTAAATTTACATTTACAGAATCGGAGAAATTGTTTTTGATGGTAAAATGATATGACTCCTGCAATGCGTCGCTTTTGCGGAACAGATATATGATGTAATTGTGTTGTTAATGTTATGGTGTACATGTAAAAAATGATGCATAAGTGTTGCACGGGCATTGTAGATACTCTCCTATGTGTGCTTATCAATTTCAAGTCACTTCCCCCGGGTTCAAGGGCCTTGTAAATACATCTCCATGTGTGTCTGGTCATTTGAAATCATTTTCCTTGTAGTGTAAGGCCCTTGTAAATACGCCCCCATGTGTGCCTGGCAAATTTTCATTTTGATTGTTTGAGTTACATAGCCATGTTAAAAGTTATTGAAAAAAAGGTGCAAGTTCCTTAAAAAAACGTTTTCATGTGTATTAGGGCATTTTAAGTCTGTTCCCCATGAATGTAGGGGCTAGATGTAGGTGGCTGAAAATAGCCATTTACCGATCGGTAACGGCCGAATTCGGCCGTTACCGACCGGTAAATGGGCATTGACATGTAGGGGCCCTTAAATGTAGCGTTTTCGGTAATTTTACCGAATCGGTAATTTTACCGATTCGGTAATTTTACCGAATCAGTAATTTTACAGATTCGGTAATTTTACCAAAAATGCAAGATTTAAATGTGGGTAGCCAATTTTCCATTGGCACATGGCTTTCAGAATCGGTATTTTACCATGGAATACAAATCCATGGTAAAATACCGATTCCTGTGTACATGCACATCTGTGCATGTACACATATGCCATGTGACAGACAGACGTGTCCTTAGGGCATGTCTGTGTGTCATATTGCACACATGCCCGTTTTGGGGGTGCTAGATGGTGTCAAAGTGATACCCCCTGCACCCTTGACAAATTCGGTATTTACCGATTCGGTAAATACCAAATCGGTATTTGAATTGAATCCTATGGGCTTCAAGGCCCATAGGATTCAATAGCAAATACCGATTCGGTATTTACCGAATCGGTAAATACCGAACTTTTAAGGAATCGGTAAAAAACGTTTTCATGTGTATTAGGGCATTTTAAGTCTGTTCCCCATGAATGTAGGTGTATTATTGTTTTACATAAAAGGTTTAAAAACTTTGTTTGAAATCAAATGCATGCACACTTAGGGCCCGATGTAGGTGGTCGTTTTAGGCCATTTACCGACCGGTTACGGCCGATTTCGGCCGTTTCCGACCGGTAAATGGCCAATCGGTATGTAGGGGCCTAAATCCAAGGCCACATGTAGGTAAATCTACATTTACAGAATCGGAAAAATTATTGGTTCAGTAAAATACCGAATCGGTAATTTTACCCATTCTGTAAATTTGCTATGTAGGGGGGACTCTTCTGAGTCCCAAAGGCCTTAACAAATCGGTATTTTAACATGAAATCAAACTTCATTATAAATTACCGATTCCGGTGTGCATGCACATGTGTGCATGCACACTTATGTCATGTGAAAGCCTGCCCTTAGGGCTGGTATGCCTGCCAAATGGCACCTGTGCCTGTTTTGAGGGTACCAGAGGGTGTCAAAGTGATACCCCCTGCACCCTTGTGAATACTTTTTTTTTTTTTATAGCATTGTCGAATCTAGTTCTTACTGTTATTGATTTACTGTTTGGTAATAGTGGTTAATAACATTTTTTATTATATTTCACCACAGATTCAACTGCAGATTATTTGGGAATTAGACAATGCCGTCTAAGGATAGAATTCGAAAGGCTACAAAACGTCAAAGACAGCAGTTACCAAAAATTTGGATGGATCAAGCCCTGATCTTTGGACTGGGTAAGAGTGGTCTGTTTAACTCAGACACTCTGTTCATCACCACCCCCTTTTTGTAAATCGTTTTTGGCCACTATAGGTGTGGCAGGGTATACTCAGACATGAGTCCCTTTCTCACTGCTCCATCAGGATTCAAGCAAGCCGGGCCGAAGAAGGCTGAAATGCCAGAAACCGGTCCCCGGTAGCTTGTCTCCTTTCTGGTGAAGAATTGGCTTGGTAGTTTAGTCTGCCCTGTTCCCATGATGCACTGGGCCAGGGACAGACTGATTTGCATATAGCCAGGTTCTGAGCTGGGATGGGGCAGTGAGATAAATAACGGTGATGGATCAAGCCCTGATCTTTGGACTGGGTAAGAGTGGTCTGTTTAACTCAGACACTCTGTTCATCACCACCCCCTTTTTGTAAATCGTTTTTGGCCACTACAGGTGTGGCAGGGTATACTCAGACATGAGTCCCTTTCTCACTGCTCCATCAGGATTCAAGCAAGCCGGGCCGAAGAAGGCTGAAATGCCAGAAACCGGTCCCCGGTAGCTTGTCTCCTTTCTGGTGAAGAATTGGCTTGGTAGTTTAGTCTGCCCTGTTCCCATGATGCACTGGGCCAGGGACAGACTGATTTGCATATAGCCAGGTTCTGAGCTGGGATGGGGCAGTGAGATAAATAACGGTGATGGATCAAGCCCTGATCTTTGGACTGGGTAAGAGTGGTCTGTTTAACTCAGACACTCTGTTCATCACCACCCCCTTTTTGTAAATCGTTTTTGGCCACTATAGGTGTGGCAGGGTATACTCAGACATGAGTCCCTTTCTCACTGCTCCATCAGGATTCAAGCAAGCCGGGCCGAAGAAGGCTGAAATGCCAGAAACCGGTCCCCGGTAGCTTGTCTCCTTTCTGGTGAAGAATTGGCTTGGTAGTTTAGTCTGCCCTGTTCCCATGATGCACTGGGCCAGGGACAGACTGATTTGCATATAGCCAGGTTCTGAGCTGGGATGGGGCAGTGAGATAAATAACGGTGATGGATCAAGCCCTGATCTTTGGACTGGGTAAGAGTGGTCTGTTTAACTCAGACACTCTGTTCATCACCACCCCCTTTTTGTAAATCGTTTTTGGCCACTATAGGTGTGGCAGGGTATACTCAGACATGAGTCCCTTTCTCACTGCTCCATCAGGATTCAAGCAAGCCGGGCCGAAGAAGGCTGAAATGCCAGAAACCGGTCCCCGGTAGCTTGTCTCCTTTCTGGTGAAGAATTGGCTTGGTAGTTTAGTCTGCCCTGTTCCCATGATGCACTGGGCCAGGGACAGACTGATTTGCATATAGCCAGGTTCTGAGCTGGGATGGGGCAGTGAGATAAATAACGGTGATGGATCAAGCCCTGATCTTTGGACTGGGTAAGAGTGGTCTGTTTAACTCAGACACTCTGTTCATCACCACCCCCTTTTTGTAAATCGTTTTTGGCCACTATAGGTGTGGCAGGGTATACTCAGACATGAGTCCCTTTCTCACTGCTCCATCAGGATTCAAGCAAGCCGGGCCGAAGAAGGCTGAAATGCCAGAAACCGGTCCCCGGTAGCTTGTCTCCTTTCTGGTGAAGAATTGGCTTGGTAGTTTAGTCTGCCCTGTTCCCATGATGCACTGGGCCAGGGACAGACTGATTTGCATATAGCCAGGTTCTGAGCTGGGATGGGGCAGTGAGATAAATAACGGTGATGGATCAAGCCCTGATCTTTGGACTGGGTAAGAGTGGTCTGTTTAACTCAGACACTCTGTTCATCACCACCCCCTTTTTGTAAACCAAACATTTTGCAGCAGTCCTCTACATTAATATTAACTCAACGGACGAAGAGAACACCGGGTAAGAGAACGAAATCATTCTTTAAAAACATTTGTAGAAACAAAAGTATAACTACAGAACAAGTTTTAGTGCAGAAAAAGAGAGCCAATTTAAATGGAAAGGAAAGGCCTGTGAAAAAAGTTTGTGCTAGAGCAGGAGATAACTCTGTGCATGGCAGTAGAAGGGCAAATATTTTCAGGGACATTCGTAAGCGAATGTTCCGTAACAGAGTAATTGTCAATTTGGTAAAACAATTTAAAAAAGGTCAACAGAAAGTGTCATTTTATAAGAAAAAGAAAAATGTAGAGAAAATTATTGATCAGGCTTTCGAAATCAAGCGAAAGTTATTTATTTTGGTAATTAATAGAATTAGAAAACTAAACAAGGTAATCTATGTTTTCAAATCTAATAGTAGATGGAAGAGAGACGTTAATCGGACTAATTTTTGTGAAGTTTTCTTAGGAGAATGGATGCATAGTTCAAATAGTGAGGCATTTTTTAATGAGGAGAGTTATTTTCAGGACAATGATTTGGTGCATGCAGTTGACAGCAGTGGTCGAGCATATGAGGTAAAAGATGGTCATCCGGTTGAAAAAGAAATACTTGTGTCTGCAGATGCAGAAGAGGCGCTGAGTGATGAGGTTTTAGGGAGACGTCCTAAGGGACCAGTGTACACCTGGAAGTGTAGTTCTATTTGCAGTGTGCGACAGGATTCCATCAATTTGCTTTGTGATTTTATACGGACGTTTCATAAGAAAAGTGTAAAGCAAAAAATAAAGTTGTTGCAAGAATTGGATCCTTGCAGAGTGAGACAAGTGACAGGTTTGTGTGGTCATTCACTGGCTTGTCTTTCTAGGAGAGTATGCCAGAGTGTATTTCATCATTTCAGGATGCTTGCAGTGCATCATAATAAAGTGAGGAAATTAGTTAGAATGTTGTATTATGCTAAGAGTCCAGCAATTATGCTTAAAAAATTAAGCAGAGCTCTTTTGCATGGTTCTGAAGTAGATGTGAAGAATATTTGTCAAGACATTGAGTTCTGTTATTTTGCTGGTAAAGAGAACAATGTTGATATTGAACCACTAGAAGATGGTAATGTGGAAGACAGTGAACAGATTTTCAGTACAGATAAGTTTCACAAGGAAATTTCCACGTTTATGGTAAAATCAAGTGAGAGGCCTAATTTCACTTGTGTGTGTTGTCGACGGACTTATTATAAGAATCAGACTAAGTTAGTGAATATATATGCAAAGAGTGATATGGAAAACAATAGTGAATGGAAGGATTTTGCCACATACTTGATGGTAGAAAATTGTTTTGATTTGGGAGCAGACCAACATATGTGTACTTATTGCTATAACAAATTAAACCAAAACCAGATGCCTGCTAGAGCGGTTTATAATAATCTGGAATTAGATGACATTCCTTATGAATTGAAGGATTTAAATACTTATGAATCTATTTTGATTCAAAGTGTCCATCCCTTCCAGGCTATTGTACGAATGGAGCCAAAGACAGGGAAGTTGCCTCCATCAGATTTACAGAGAGGATTAAAGGGAAGGGTTGTTTATTTGCCTTTGGATTTGAAGAAAAACATTAATACAATTGGAGTAGAGAAAGTGGAAGAGGAACCTCTGGTTATCATAGTTAATGGTGTTCCGACAAAGAGTAGGAAAATCTGGCAAGATTTAGTGGATGTTAGGAAAGTTAAAAAGGCAACATTGTATTTGATAAAAAATAATAAGTACTGCAAGAATGTATGTGTTGCAGAAGAGGAAGTAAGTGAAGAAGAGGACAGCGATTTGTGTCCTGGTCAAATTGAGAAAATAGAAGACTCTAAAAAGGAAGAAATATATGAACATTATAGTGTTCATCCTTTGCATTCCAAGGAGGTCATGGGGAATGGTATTGAGTTGTTTCAAATGAAACAAGCCAAAGGGAGTCCTATTAGTGTTTGGGAGGAAAGTTTGGAAGCTCGGTGTTTCCCTCAGTTATTTCCCACAGGTCGAGGAGGACGTTATGATGAGCGACCTGTTCAAATTCCTGCTTCAGAATACCGGACTTTACGATTGTATACAGAAGATCCTGGGTTTCGACAATGCATTCCCTATTTATTTCATCTATTGTTTGAAAGTGATCTCTCTGGATTGTCTTATGCAGTGAACCACATCTTGAAAAGTGGTATACAACTGCGAAATATCTCGGCAAGGGACTTTATGGATAAAGTCAATGTGCAAGACAGTATTTTGGATTCTCACCTGATTAATCTCATGGCTTGTCAGCGTGGTACTAATGAGTATTGGTACCGCCGTCATGGTGACTTAAAATGTATGCTGAGGAACTTAGGAACTCCCACATGGTTCCTCACCCTCAGCTGTGCTGAGTATGGCTGGGAAGACTTACTTGAATTTCTACGAGAGGTAAATGGAAACATTGAAAATATTGAATTTAAGACACCCGGAGAACTGTGCTCTTTGGATCCTGTGAATGTTTGCAGGTACTTCAATCATAGATTTGAAGCTATGATGTCTTTCATCATGAACAAGAAAAATCCACCTCTTGGAGAGGTGTTGGATTTCTTTTGGAGAAAGGAGTATCAAGCAAGAGGTGCTCCTCATATACATATGCTACTATGGATCAAAGATGCACCCAAATTTGGAACAGATCCGGATGACTTAGTGATGAGTTTCATAGAACAGTATGCTACATGTGCTGTTCCAAAGACAAATGAAGACAAAAGTCTAAGAGAACAAGTTTTACGGTTTCAAAGTCATCGTTGTGGAAAGTACTGTCGTCGTAAATTCAGAAACAAGGACAAATACTACACCAAATGTCGTTTTGCATTTCCACGGTCGGTGTTATCAAAAGGAAGAGTTAACAATTTGATGTCATCGCTGCGACATAATGTGACGAGGAAATCACCCAAAAACACATACAATTTGAAAAGAAACGAAGAGTCCAAGTACATCAACGACTACAACCCAGTGATTTTGTCCATGTGGAATGCTAACATGGATATACAGTTTGTGGCTGACAACTGTATGGCTGTGGCTCGGTATGTGACGTCTTACATCACTAAAAAAGAAAAGACAGAACTGAAGGATATGTGGGAGGATATTTCCCATGAAAAGAGCCTCAGTAAGAAGTTGTACAGTTTCAGTCTGAAGATGTTGTCGCATCGAGAAATTGGAGCTTACGAATGTTCTGACCGGTTATCTTCAGCAAGTCTCTATGCCAAATCTAGGAGTATCATTTGGGCGAGTCTTGGTCTTGCTGCAACGCGTAATCGAGTTTTGAAACCTGTACGGGAAATTGAGTATTTGGCGGAGAAGGAGCCAAACAGTACAGATATTTTGAAGAGCAACATGTTGGATACATATTATCCAAATAGAAGCAGTCATCTGGAGAATGCTTGTCTGTATGAAGTTCTTCAAAATCACGTTTTCAAGAGGAACATCAAAGAAGATATTGATAAAGGTGTGTATGCTGTAATTGGAAGTGAGGGATGTCTGGTCAAGCAAAAAAAATGTCAATTGATAAATCATCGAAAATTGGATTGCGAATCTCCCGAAAGAAAAGAGTTTTTCTATTTAGCTCTTTCGCAACTTTTCAAGCCTTGGCGTGCAGAAGAGGAACTGCTTGGGGATTTCCTCTGTTACGAAGACTCTTTCAATGCAGCCAAGGAGTCCATAGAATGTCCTGTTTTTCCAAAATATCTACAAATGTTGAATGCAGAGATTGAGCAGGAAGCAACAATTGCAGCCGAGATTGCTAGAGACAGTTCTCAGGACAGTCAAAGTTCTGTTTCATTGAGTCAGGATCCACTAGGAGAATGAGTTATTGAAAATGAAGCTGCCACTGCCATGATTGAAGTGGAAAGAGCCATGGCACATGCTCAGAAGGATGCGGTTAACTTAGAGGAATTGGAAAGACAACTTAACGTTGAGCAGAGGAAAATATATGTCGAAGTTACCAACCAAATTGAGCATGGATTAAGTCATGAGAAGAAAGAGTGCTCATGTACGTCGTTGAAGCCTGTCCGACTGTACGTGAGTGGAGAAGCAGGAACTGGAAAAAGTTTCCTTATTAAAGCAATTTCATGTTATATGCAGAAAAGGACTGATTCATCACTGTCATGTGTTGTGACCGCTCCAACTGGACTGGCAGCTCATAACATTAAAGGGATTACTTTGCATTGGTTACTGATGCTGCCAGTGGAGCATGATAACAAATTACAATACCACAAGTTATCTGGAGAGGCTTGTTGTGAAGTATCTCGAGTTTTGAAGAAGATGAAACTTCTTATTATTGACGAAGTAAGCATGGTTTCCAATCTCATGCTTGCTTTTGTGCATTTAAGAATGCAGGAAGTTCTTAAAACAGAGTATGATGTGTTATTCGGTGGCAAACACATCATTGTTTTTGGTGATCTTCTGCAGCTGACACCAGTGAAAGGACAACCAGTGTTTAAACTGCTTACACATGAAGATACCAAGAAGTGCCTAGGGAGCCTTAGCAACGTTAACATATGGTTAAACTTCAGTTATGCTGAGCTGCGTGAAAATATGCGTCAGGCGAAGGACGAAGATTACAAGAATATTCTACAAGATATTAGAATCGGGAGAGTGACTGAGCGTGGTAAACAAGCTTTACATGCACGCTTACTGTCAAATTTATATCCAGAAGAAGACGTTTTGCCAGAGGATATTTTTCAGAAAATTACTGTGAAGAAACCAGGAATATGTTTGATGCCAACTCTTGCAGAATGTTCCATCTTCAACAACAAAATGTTGAATTTAGAAAAACAAGAGATTGTTAAACTTGAAGCTATTGACAAAATAGAGCATATGGGAGCAACAATTATTTTGTCAGAGAATTTGAAATCTAAATTGGATTCATTAGAGAAGACTATATCTAAAACTGCGGGTTTTGAAAAAACTTTGAATGTATGCTTAAATTGCCGAATCATTTTGAGAAGGAATTTACATGTTGAAAGAGGTCTGGTAAATGGATCAATGGGTAATGTTGTTGATTTTGAGAAATACAGAAATAGAGATGGAATTGAATTTTTAAAAATTAAATTTGATGGCATTGAGGAGGAAAAGGAAATTGGTCGTTGCTCTGCTAGGTTTTTGCTTGTTAAAGACTTATATGTTCGCCGTAAGCAGTTTCTTGTTTGCTTGGCATATGCGGTGACAATTCATAAATCGCAAGGTTTAAGTGTAGACACTGCTTTAGTGAATATTGGCAGTTCTGTATTCAAAGAGGGTATGGCTTATGTAGCATTGTCACAAGTCAAAACTTTATCGGGTTTGTACTTGATTGACTGTGATGTCACAAACATTTGTGCAGATCTAGATTGTGTTAAGGAATACAATAGGTTAAGAAGAGAGTATGCGCCACATTTGCCTCAATATCCTTTGATTGAGAAACGTGTGGTAGGCCGGAAACGAATAAATATCAGTAATAGTAGGGAGGTTGTAGCAAAAAGAGCAAAAGTCGATGAACCCAAAAGTGGAAAAAGGAATAAAATGAATTCCGTTGATAATGTTGTTGGTTTTAAATTTGAAAATAGTTCTGGTGTCAACTGCTATGCTAATGTAGTTGTTAATGTTCTCTTTTCACTAGAGCCTTTCAAAGAACAGATTGTGATCAATTCGGAACAAAGTTTATGCTGTTTGCTGAATTCTGTGTTAGAAAAATGTAGTGCTGATAAAACGAGAGTAGAAAGTGTGTCTGAAATTCGTTTTCTGTTAGACGAATGTTCAGGTCAAACCGAATTCTCTGAAAATATTCAGCAGGATTGTCAGGAGTTTTTAATGTATATGCTTGATGTATTGCAAGATGAGGGTGTAGATGTAGATTATCTATTTGGCCTTTCTTATCAATGGCAGCATGACTGCGATAACTGTAGGCTATCAAGTACTACTAGTTTAAACTCAGAAAGATTTATATATTTAACTTTGCCTGACAGTAAATCAGTATCCTTCAATAAGCTAGTAAATGCAGCCGATCAAAACATGGAGTGCAGCCAATGTAAGTCTGGAATGCTGTCCACGTTAATTTTACGAAGTTATGGCCCGTATGTCATTTTAATGTTCCAACGATGTAGGCCTGATGGAACTAAATTGACAACTTTAATTAATAATTTTGTGGCTTCGCAGTTGTCAATATCAGGAAGGACTTTTAAAACTACTGCAATTATATATCATAACGGTCCATCAACTAATTCAGGACATTACACAGCTTATTTAAAATCTGGAAACGGATGGTCATTCTGCAATGATTCTGTTTTAACTTTTAAAAAAAGATTGCCTTTCCATCTTCAAAATTCTTACCTGGTGTTCTTACAACCAAAATTTTAGGAAAGGAAGCTTGGGATTTGTTTAGAGGAATTTATAGAGGTTCTAATGGCTCCTACTATATATGCCCTTGTGGATAATTGTAGTACAGAGCGAAAACTATTTGTTTTTATAAGCAAAGTCAAGCAGCAGATCAAAAAAAGGAGTAGAGGAAATGTAAGTCTGCAATGCTGTCCACATTATTTTTGAAAACTTATGGATGAAATGTCATTTTACAATTTCAACTACATAAACTAGTAGAAAATAAGTTGTCCAGTCTAATTAAAAATGTTTTTGCTACACAGTCATCGATTTCAGGAAGAACATTTCCATTGCAGTTATTACATAATATGCTGGTCCTTTGACAATATCTGGATATTACACAGCTTATTTAAAATTTTAAAAATGGCTATTCTTTCATCAAACATTACTAATTGAGTATGAAGCAATGTTGCCTTTTAACTTGATTTTTGAAGTCAGAATTTAGGGTAGGTAATTGGACTACAATGATTCTAGGTGTTGCTGTAACTTAGTGTGCTGTTTCAAATTGCTTTGTATGTCTCAGTTTTCTTAAAACAATTGAGTTTATCTTTCAGAAAGTGGCGGGCAGAAAATAGTAACAGCACAACTGAGTATAAGCTGTTTATAGGATATCCTTTGACGTCATAGAAAGTAAGTTACTTTGGAGAAGTTCCTATTTCTGCTTATTTATATTATTTGGGTTTTTTAAACACAATCATTTTGATTGTGTTTTTTTTCCCCCGCTGTTATATGATGAATACCTTCAACTCACTGTTTTCAGTGAAATTTGATTTTTTCTGATAACAGCAAAAATAAACCATGAAATATGTTTAATTAATTTTCTACTTTGAATTGTGATTTTGTAATATGTATATGGATTGGTGTGGCTCACTGATTAGAGGCGGTAGACCTAGAAGCAGAGGTCGGCCTGGGACCAGGGTTCAATTCCTGACGTGGCAGGATCTTGGGCCTTGGTCAGCGGACTCGATAATTTTTGCTTCGGTGCCTACTCCAACCATGGGTCCCACTCAGCAACTTTGGGTAATAGCTTGCTTAATCTCAACTAACAGCTCCATCAGCGCCGGGGATGCCTGGCATCACCTTGGGGATGCTCAGGAGGGTTTATCTCACAGGGAAAGCCAGGATGGGTTCCCCAGTAAAATACAGCGCCGGGACGCTTCTTTGCTGGGTCAGCTGTAAGCTTTACTAGTATACCACATTTAACATTTAACATTCATTTTGTCTTATGCTCACTCTTTTTTTACCATCTTGTATTAATTTAAATTTTTTTGTTCTTTCTTACACAGATAAAAAGTATGAAAATGACAATACAGTACGGTAATGACAATTATAAGGTAAGCGTTTAGTACTTTTTACGTTACATGTCTATCAGATTTAACTTTTATTAGTTCCTCTGCTTCTTTTTTTTAACCCTTAGTTTCCTGTCCTTGCTACTTCTTTCATTTCTTTTTCTATTACTTATTTATACTACTCTTTTCACTTCTTTTATCAGTCCCTCTTTCTACAGTAACTGTGTGTTACTCACTCTATTTTTCTTTCTTTTCACATTACTCTCTGTTTATTAATTCGTCTTTTTTAAAAAAATATTTTTTTTACTTCGCTCCCGGTTCGCGTACTCGAACGCTAACCGGGAAGCGTATCAATAGAAATAGAGGATGCTAGAGTGCTAAACATTCTAGCAATCCACTGCTGATGATGTCACATATTACATCATTAATGACATGGTCAGTGACATCACTGATGACTGATGACATCACTGATGACATCTCAAATGACATCCCTGATGACATCACTGATGACATCTCAAATGACAACATCCAGTGACTGTATGTTTCTGAAAAGTCAAAATATGTCTTACATATTGAAAAATGAGTGGATGTATAAGTGTCTGGATGAAGGATTTAGTAGGTGCATGACTGACTGTATGAGAGAGTGATTAAATGTGTCTCACTGAGTGCATGGGTTAGTGACTAAACTGTCTTAATTTGTGCATCATTATATCTGTTGTTCTATGAAGTGCTGCATGTGTTAATCAGTAGCTATATGAGTAAGTATATGGGTTATTGATTGGTTGCCTAAGTATTTCTATGGGAGAGTAAGTGTGTGTGTGGGGGTGGCTAGGAGGTGTGTGACTCTGTGTATACATGTGTGAACAGTTGATTCACTCGATCTATGGGTTCAAAACTGCATGTTGAAACAGCTGTATGGGTGGTTGACTGTGTACGAGTGTATTGGTGAGTGAATGGATATCTCAGTGCTACATGTCAAAGTAAGTAAATATGTAAAACACAATACATGTGAGAGTTCACATATATAAATTACTGTGTATAAGAGCCAGTGAATGTGTGAGTGGCTGAATGGATCATTGAATACTTGTATCAGGAATTGTATAAGAGAGTAAATATGTGTTAGTATATGTTTGAATAAGTAAGGTGTGTATAACTGTATAGTTGAGGAAATGGAGGTGTGATTGATTCAGTGCATGACTGACTAGGTGTGTGAGTAACTCCATGGATGAGTGACAGTCTGTGAGTGTCTGTTTACTCTGAGTGTATCTAAGGTTATATTAGAGTCTGAAGAGGTTGATCGTATTATCACATGATTGATGTCATCAATGATGTTGTCAGTGATGTCATTTGAGTTGTCATCAGTGATGTCATCAGTGATGAAATCAGTGATGTCATTTGAGATGTCATTTGAGATGTCATCAGTGATGTCATCAGTGATGTCATTTGAGATGTCATCAGTGATGTCATCATTGATGTCACTGACCATGTCATTAATGATGTAATATGTGACATCATCAGCAGTGGATTGCGGGTGCGCGATATATAGTTATTGCATCTAACTATATATGCGAATTTCTATGGTTTTGTGCGAGTAAATTAAGGTTTTGTAAATGCTAACCCCTAACTATATATGGCCTAAAACCTATGCTTTTTTCAGTGAATATATATATATATATATATATATATATATATATATATATATATATATATATATATATATTCACTGAAAAAACCATAGGTTATAGACCATATATAGTTAGGAATTAGCATTTACAAAACCTTATTTTACTCGCATAAAACCATTGAAATTCCATATATAGTTAGTTGCACTAACTATATATCGCGCACCCGCAATCCACTGCTGATGATGTCACACATTACATCATTCATGACATGGTCAGTGACATCACTGATGACATCACTGATGACATCTCAAATGACATCACTGATGACATCACTGATGACATCTCAAATGACATCACTGATGACATCTCAAATGACATCACTGATGACATCTCATTTGACATTACTGATCACATCACTGATGATATCATTCATGTGATAATACGATGAACCTCTTCACACTCTAATATAACATTAGATACAATCAGTGTAAACAGACACTCACAGACTGTCACTCATCCATGGAGTTACTCACACACCTAGTCAGTCATGCAAAGAATCAATCACACCTCCATTTCCTCAACTATACAGTTATACACACCTTACTTATTCAAACATATACTAACACATATTTACTCTCTTATACAATCCCTGATACAAGTTCACAAAGATCCATACAGCCACTCACACATTCACTGGCTCTTATGCACAGTTATTTATATATGTCAACTATCACATGTACTGTGTTTTACATATGTACTTACTTTGACATGTAGCACTGAGAAATCCATTCAATCACCAATACACTCATGCAGACAGTCAACCGCCCATACAGCTGTTTCCACATGCACTTTTGAACCCATACATATACTGAATCAACTACTCACACATCTATGCACAGAGTCACACACCTCCCAGCCACCCACACACACACTCAGTCTCCCATACAAATACTTGGGCAACCAATCAATAACCCATATAGTTACTCATATAGCTACTGATCAACACATGCAGCAGTTTACAGAACAACAGACATAATGATGCACAAATTAAGACAGTTTAGTCACTAACCCATGCACTCAGTGAGACACATTAAAACACTCACTCATACACACAGTCATGCACCTACTAAATCCTTCATCCAGACACTTATACATCCACTCATTCTTCAATATGTAAGACATATTTTAACTTTACAGAAACATACAGTCACTGGGTGTTGTCATCAGTGATGTCATCAGTGATGTCATTTGAGATGTCATCAGTGATGTCACTGACCATGTCATGAATGATGTAATGTGTGACATCATCAGCAGTGGATTGCGGGTGCGCGATATATAGTTAGTGCAACTAACTATATATGGAATTTCAATGGTTTTATGCGAGTAAAATAAGGTTTTGTAAATGCTAATTCCTAACTATATATGGTCTATAACCTATGGTTTTTTCAGTGAATTTTCAAGGTTTTGTAAATGCTAATTCCTAACTATATATAGTCTATAACCTGTGGTTTTTTCAGTGAATTTCATTGGTTTTTTAAAAGCTAATATCTGTAGCTGTAAAATATATTCTTTATTACGTGACGTATCACGTAGCCACGTGAGACGCCTCATGACGCGTCGCCTCTGCAGCGCAAACCAAACCCGTAACGTAAGCGCGCCGGAGCTCGCTTACAGATATATATATTTTTTTTAACCTTAATTAGACAAAATCCACACATACACATATCTTGAGGCCTTGCAAAGGCACATCAAACAAACAATCCCTACCGCTCCGGACTGTTTAGAATGTTGACAGACACCGGAGAGCCAATCAGCTCCGCTTTGCAAAGTTCCGATACGCGAAAAGTTCGCGAACCGGAGCGCTACCCGGAGCGCTGTTACAGATATAGCTGCCCGGTTAGCTGCCGGTTAGCTGCCGGTTAGCTGTCCGGTTCGCGTACCAAGACGCGTCTCTACAGCGAAAAAATCGATTTTTTTTTTTTTTTCCGCTGTTACAGATATAGCTGCCCGGTTAGCTGCCGGTTAGCTGCCCGGTTAGCTGCCCGGTTCGCGGAACCAAGACGCGTCTCTACGGCGAAAAAATCGAATTTTTTTTTTTTTTTTTTTTTGCCCCGTGTGGCTCTATAATATCCCCCTCATCAATCCTAGGGGGTCAGAAGGGGTCTACCTTGCCCCCTTTCCTACATTTCCCCCTTTGTTTTGGCCTCCTCTTGTCTCTCGATCCTACCGAGAGACAAGATGGCGGCCGCTCCGGACTGTTTAGAATGTTGACAGACACCGGAGAGCCAATCAGCTCCGCTTCGCAAAGTTCCGATACGCGAAAAGTACGCCAACCGGATCGCTGCCCGGAGCGCTGTTACAGATATATATCTTGATTTAAACGTTAATTTCTCAAAATCCACTGAAGCACATATATTGAGACCTAGCAAAGGCACATCGGGCTAACAGTCCCTACAATTTTGCCAAGTTTCGTGTAAATCCATTCAGCCGTTCGGGCTAAAAGTGAGTCCAACCGCCCTATGGAAATTAACATGGGAAAAACGCGTTTTGGGACCCCCCTTTTTTCTCAGCCCCCCCTTGACGAACCCCCCCCAAATTTCCAGGAGCTGCTCAGAAACAAAATGTGCCATTTTCCTGAAAATTTCAGCCGATTCCGTCCACAAACGCCAAAGTTATTAGACATAGAATTTTCAGAAATCCCATAGGGAAAAAATCCTAACTATATATACCTACTGGCTATCGCCAGTAGGTAATATATATATATATATATATATATTGATCAGTTACAAAGGAAGGGTTCTTCCGGTGGCGCTTTCATCGGCGAACCCGAAATGCCGAGCAATTCATTATAAATCCAAAGGTTGCTTGTAAGCATAACGCGCACTCAGCAGTATGTATGCTCAAGTTGTTTTATTCCTCGCTGAAACGTTACGCGTTTCGACACTGAATGTGTCTTGATCACACGTTAACCAACAATACATTTTGCTTGTATTAAATAAACATAAACAATGGACACTGATAATCAACATAGAAAACGTCCACGTAACAGGGCTTGTTGGTATTACTGGTAAATTACTGGCGGTCGCCAGTAGGTAGTTATAGTTAAGATTGTTTTCCATAGGAAATCCGCAACATTCTATTAGGAATAACTTTGGCGCCGGTTGGGGAATCTGCCTGTAATTTTCCTTAAACTTGCCTCGCTGCGCTCCACTCCTTCCCTGAAAGTTTAGGGGGGATTCGTCAAGCGGGGGCCGAGATAAAAGGGGGGTTCCAAAACGTGTTTTTCCCATGTTAATTTCTATAGGGCGGTTGGACTCACTTTTAGCCCGAACGGCTGAATGGATTTCCACAAAACTTGGGAAAATTGTAGGTACTGGTAGCCCGATGTGCCTTTGCTATGTCTCAAGATATGTGTTCCAGTGGATTTTGAGTAATTTAGGTTAAAAAAATATATATATCTGGGCAGAGCCTAACCACACATCTGATCTGATTGGCTGTCAGCACTTCATCCAAGAAGTGTTGGCAGCCATCTTGGGACCAATATACATGATAGCACCTCATTAAAAAGCATTGTAGTTAATAGAGGGTTTTAGGACTTTAGTTACATTATAAATCATTTGTTGATGGTACCATACTCATTTTAGGAATTGTGGTGTGTTCTAAGGTGATTTTACCATGTGAAAAAGCCTTCTGCTGTGATATCATGAATCATGTTTGAAAGAAAACTAATATCTCATGATTTTCCCACAGTGGTTTGGAAGGGGATCTATTAGCTAAACTGAAACCATATTTTCTGTAAATTCACATTATCTTTCTCAGTCATGTGAGAATGAAGTCTGACATTCTCAGTAAAACATGTACATCCAACAAGGACAGAGACTGTCAGTTAATTCCTTTGTGTTCTACTGCAGCCTCCTAGAGTGTTCTAAAGAACAACTAGAGCGCTCACAGTCCTACTTATTACAAATGTATATCACACCTGAAGCCATTGTGATGGGAATAAAGTGGTAACTCTTAAAACATTTAATTTAAAAAGGAACAAAATGAGGGGGTATATTATGCCATAGAAAGTATTATTAGTGCTGCAGAAAGAAAAATTAGGGCACATTTTGAGTGACTTCTCAAATCCTCTTCTATTTCATTAAAAAATACTGACATGCAGTCTCCCAAGATGGCCACCAGAGACAAAAGAGCCCAAATGTAGCCCAAATATCACCCAGATGTAGCCCAAGTATAGCCCAATGACAGAATGTCCCAGAGTGTTCTAAAGAACAACTAGAGCGCTAACAGTCCTACTTATTACAAAGGTATGGCACACCTGAAGCCATCTTGATTGGAATAAAGTGGTAACTCTTAAAACATTTAATTTAAAAAGGAACAAAATGAGGGGGTATATTTTGCCATAGAAAGTATGATTAGTGCTGCAGAACGAAAAATTAGGGCAGATTTTGAGTGACTTCTCAAATCCTCTTCAATTTCATTAAAAAAATCTGACATGCAGTCTCCAAAGATGGCCACCAGAGACAAAAGAGCCTAAATGTAGCCCAAATATCACCCAGATGTAGCCCAAGTATAGCCCAATGACAGAATGTCCCAGAGTGTTCTAAAGAACAACTAGAGCGCTAACAGTCTTACTTATGACAAAAGTATGGCACACCAGAAGCCATCTTGATTGGAATGAAGTGGTAAGTCTGAAAACATTTAATTTAAAAAGGAACAAAATGAGGGGGTTCATTTTGCCATAGAACATATGATTAGTGTTTCAGAAAGAAAAATTAGGGATCATTTTGAGTGACTTCTCAAATCCTTTTCTATTTCATTAAAAAAAATTCTGACATGCTGACTGAAACATGCACTTTGAATACCAGCAGCAGACTTCCCTTGTGAGCAGCAGCTTTACTACAGTGATCTAATGAGCAACTAGAGTGCTAACATTCAGAATTTATGGCAAATGTGTGACACATCTGAATGCCTTCTTGATGGAACCAAAGTAAACAAGCATTGAAAATGCAATAGATCTCGCCCTCGTTTAAGTTAAAACCATTCTGTTTGTAATGAGCTGGCTTTTTAGCTTTGCTTTTATTAGTGTTTTTTAAACTTTCATGTAAATAACATGCATCTGTATGCATATATGTATATGTATGCATGCATTTATATTTGTATTTATATACAGATTATATATGTATATATATATATATATATACATACACATACATATATATAACTGCCTATACATAATTATGCATATATATATATATATGTGTATATGTGTGCGTGTAGAGAGAGGTAGAGGTAGAGAGGTAGAGAGGTAGAGGTAGAAAGGTAGCGGTAGAGAGGTAGAGACTAGTAGAGAGAGAAGTAGAGAGAGGTAGAGAGGTAGAGAGTAGAGAGTGAGTAATAGAGAGTAGAGAATGAGTAGTAGAGAGTAGTAGAGAGCAGTAGAGAGAGTAGCAAATAGTGAGCAGTAGAGAGTAGTAGAGTGAATAGTAGAGTGAGTAGTAGAGAGTAGAAGAGAGTGAGTAGTAGAGATTAGTAGAGAGTAAGTAGTAGAGTGAGTAGTAGAGAGCAGTAGAGAGTGAGTAGTAGAGAGTAGTAAAGAGTGAGTAGTAGAGAGAGAGAATAGTAGAGAGTAGTAGAGAGTGAGTAGTAGAGTGAGCAGTAGAGACTAGTAGAGAGAGAGTAGTAGAGAGTGAAGTGAATAGTAGAGAGAAGTGGAGAGTGAGTAGTAGAGTGAGTAGTAGAGTGAGTAGTAGAGAGTGAGTAGTAGAGAGAGAGTAGTAGAGAGTGAGTAGTAGAGAGTAGTAGAGAGTGAGAAGTAGAGAGTGAGTAGTAGAGAGTAGTAGAGACTGAGTAGTAAAGAGTGAGTAGTAGAGAGAGAGTAGTAGAGAGTAGTAGATAGTGAGTAGTAGAGAGTGAGTAGTAGAGAGAGAGTAGTAGAGTAGTAGAGTAGTAGAGAATGAGTAGTAGAGAGTGAGTATTTGAGAGTAGTGGAGTAGGAGAGAGTAAGTAGTAGAGAGTATTGGAGAATAATATTCCAAAGTTTGGCACAGCACCACTTGCACAATAAGTCCAATCAAATCATATCACTTAGAGTCCTTATTGAAGCGCTGAATCTTGGTGTATATTCAAATGCTTTTATTTTCCTTAAGTTTATGTACCACAGCCAGCCGAAACGTTTCGTTCTGTACAACAGAACTTCTTCAGGGCGTTCTTATTTCCTTCAAGTTATGTCGGTATCCTGTTGCCATATAACTAGATATTTCTTCCAAATGTTAGATGAGACGTAAGTACATTCTTATTCAAAGTGACTAGGTATCAATTTTACCCACACAATTCGGGCAGACTTGAGTAATTTATAGCATCCTCAAAGTCAGTCTTTCAAAAATTCCAAAGTATAGGACATGATAATCCAAATCCAAATGTTTCTCAAGAAAACTCATTTTCAATTGTTCGGAATATTGGTGTTTGGGCAGCTATGATCCAGGGACCCCCAGTATGCAAGGGGAATTAGTCCCCCCTCTGCAAACATGCCAGTGGCCTGCGTTGCATAGAGGTGTAAAAAGGGGCATAGCCTCATTAAACATTACACCTCTGTGCAATGCAGCCCCCTGGCGCAAACTGGAGGTTCCAGGTGGGCTAGTTGGCCCCCAGGGACCCTAGTATGCAAGGGGAATTAGTTCCCCCTCTTCAAACATGCACAGGGGCTGCATTGCAGAGAGGTGTAAAAAAGGGTGTGGCCTCATTACACCTCTCCGCAATGCAGCCCCCTGGCGCATACTGGAGGCTCCTGGTGGGCTAGTTGGCCCCCAGGGACCTCCAGTATGCAAGGGGAATTAGTTCCCCCTCTTCAAACATGCACGGGGCTGCGTTGCAGAGAGGTGTAAAAAGGGGCGTGGCTTCATTACACCTCTCCGCAATGCAGTCCCCTGGCGCATACTGGAGATTCCTGGTGGGCTTTCAGGTCTTATATAGTTAGGAATTAGCATTTAAAAAACCTTTGAAATTCACTGAAAAAAACATAGGTTTCAGGCCTTATATAGTTAGGAACTAGCATTTTAAAAACCTTTAAAATACACTCAAAAAACTATACGTTTTTGGGGTGTTATAGTTAGCTGGACCTTTCACTCATACAAAACCATTGGAATTGCTCCTATATAGT
Source organism: Lissotriton vulgaris (assembly GCF_964263255.1). Classification (NCBI taxonomy): domain Eukaryota; kingdom Metazoa; phylum Chordata; class Amphibia; order Caudata; family Salamandridae; genus Lissotriton; species Lissotriton vulgaris. The sequence goes on from NC_141696.1 coordinate 896,036,065, forward strand.
TAGTTGTACTAACTATATTTTGCGCTTATATCGTATGCGCTCGGGTGCTTCCGGGTGCGCTTACGCCGTGTGTATCACGCGGACGCGGCTACGCGATACATCACGATGATGTTTTCGTTCGCGGCAATAGCGCAAACGGGACGCTCACTGGTACGCGCACCGGCGCGCGCCGCAAGACTGCGCTTTACGGTGCGCACACCGGTACGCGCACCGGGAGCGCTCCAGGACAAAAAAATTGAAATAAAATGAAGAATATACATAGAAAAATAGTATTACATAAATATAAAATATAAGATTCATTATAAAAAATATTATATTTGATAGCAATAGAAATTTGCTATTAAAAAAACCTTTGAAATTCACTGAAAAAAACATAGGTTTGAGGCACTATATATAGTTAGGAACTAGCATTTACAAAACCTATGAAATTCACAGAAAAAACCATAGGTTTCACACCAGTTATAGTTAGGAATTAGCATTTAAAAAACCTATTAAATTCACTGACAAAAACCATAGGTTTGACACCAGTTATAGTTAGCAGGAAATTTTACTGACATAAAACCATTGAAATTCCCACACTATAGTTAGTTGGACTCACTATAACTTGCGTGCCTGCAATGCACTGCTGATGACGTCACATATTACATCACTCATGACATGGTCAGTGACATCACTCATGACATCACTGATGACACCATCCTTGTGACAGAGTGACAGACCTCCTTTCAGTGTAATGTAACCCTTGAAACACATATTCAAAAATAGAAACTAAAATCTTCAAAAAAATAGAGATACCCATACCAGTTACAACAACCAATTCAGTAATACCACCATCTATATACACATCCACTCATTCACCAACAGTTCTATATAGTCACTCACACATATATTCCCTCATCATATGTAGTGAAACACCTATACATCCTGTTACACACCGACAGTCATCCAAAAGTTACTCACACACATAATCACACATGCAAATAAACTATTGAACATCCATTTATTTGCATATACAGCTATACACACACTACCACCTTACTTCTAAGGAAACTTACACATACTTACTCTCTTAACCCCTTCCCTGCTGGCCCGTTTCCGCCGCTGTGCGGTAAACAAATGAACAGGGGCGGGCCATGACGAACCCCAGCCGTCATCAGCACACGAGCACCGTAGTGCATGACGGCTGGGGTTCGTCATCAGCATGGAAGGGGTTAAACAATCACTTATAGAAACACATACTTATTTAAACAAGAACTCTTTCAATCTCTCACTCTCACATATACTCACTTATATACATCAATATTCACATATACTAGATTAAAACATATGTAGTTACTGATAAAGACACTAGTAAAACAGTCATTCGCTCACTAACACACACATATACACACTCATCCACCCATACAGTCCTGCACATATGCTGTTTTCAAAACACATACAAACAGTGAGTCAGTCATTGATGCATCTATGTGCTAAGTAATACCCCCACCAAACCCTACAGACACTCATGCTGATACTAAAAAAAACATCTAATAACCCATATACACACACATGTAGCTACTCACCAACCCATGCAGCCACTTATACACAAAGTGAAACACTGATACAAACATTTAAATATTTAAACAATACTCGCTAATATATGTATTCACTAAGATACACTTAATAAGCCAGTTAACCAATCAAATTTTTTTTTAAAAACATCCATTAAGACACTTATTTAAACATTTATTCTTCCATCGACCTTTACATATACATATATAAAACATATTTATTTTTCAGAAAGACACACATTCACTGGATGGTGTCATCAGTGATGTCATGAGTGATGTCACTGACCATGTCATGAGTGATGTAATATGTGACGTCATCAGCGGTGCATTGCAGGCGCGCAAGTTATAGTGATTCCAACTAACTATAACGTGGGAATTTCAATGGTTTTATGTCAGTAACATTTCCAGCTAACTATAACTGGTGTCAAACCTACGGTTTTTTCAGTGAATATATATATATATATATATATATATATATATATATATATATATATATATATATATATATAACCTACTGGTGGTCGCCAGTAGGTATATATAGTTAGGACCTTGTTTCCATAGGAAATCCCCAACATTCTATTGGTAATACCTTTGGCGCCAATTGAGGAATCTGCGTGTAATTTTCCTTAAATTTGCTCATATATGCTCCGCTCATTCCCTGAAAGTTTCAGGGGGATTCGTCAAGCGGGGGCCGAGAAAAAAGGGGGGTCCTAAAATGTGTTTTCCCCATGTCATCTATGCTCCGCTCCTTCCCTGAAAGTTTCAGGGGGATTCGTCAAGCGGGGTCGAGAAGAAAGGGAGGTCCCAAAACGTGTTTTCCCCATGTTAATTTCCATAGGGAACTTTAGACACGATTACAACCCGAACGGCTGAATGAAATTACACCAAACTTGGCAAAATGGTAGGGCCTGGTATGCAGATGTGCCTTTGCTATGTTTGGTGAAAATCCCTCCAGTAGTTCTTGAGAAAATTGAATTTGAAATTTGTCAAATGGCATTTTCTATGGGACCTTTAGACACGGCTACAGCACGAACGGCTGAACGGAATTACACCAAACTTGGCAAAATGGTAGGGACAGGTATGCAGTAGTGCCTTTTCTATATTTGGTGAAAATCCCTCCAGTAGTTGTTGAGAAAATTGAATTTGAGCAATATATATATCTATATGCGCTGACCGTACGCGCACCGTACGCGTACGTGCGCGTACCCTTACGTGCGCGAGCGAGTTTCTGAATGGATGGCAGTCGACTGTCAACATTCCAAACTGTCCAAACCAGGAAGTGTTGGCCACCATCTTGTTTTTCAGGAGAACTGAGGCTCAAGAGAGCCCAAAACAGTGGAAAAAACGAAAAGGGGGCAGGGTAGAGACCCCCAACCCTCTAGCCCTTCTCAGGAAGTCCCAGAAGGACCCCCAAAGGAAAAAAAAAAAAAATCGAGGGGTACGCACACCATACGCGTACGGTACACGTACTGTGCGCGTACCCCGTGATTTAAAAAAATAATAATAATTTGTTTTGCACTTGGTGGTCCTTCTGGGACCCCCTGAGAAGGGCTAGGGGGTCAGGGGGTCTCTACCCTGCCCCCTTTTCGCATTTTCCACTCTTGTTTTGTGCTCTCTTGTGCCTCACTTCTCCTGAGAAACAAGATGGCTGCTCAGGTGGTCCCAGAAGGATAATAACATATATAAACGTTATCTGCTAATAGAATTAGCATTTACTAAACCTTTGATATTTATTGAAAAAAAATATAGGTTTCACGCCTGATATAGTTAGGAATTAGCATTTAAAAAACCTTGCAAATTCACTGAAAAAACCATAGGTTTCAGGCCTTATATAGTTAGGAATTAGCATTTAAAAAACCTTGCAAATTCACTTAAAAAACTATAGGTTTCAGGCCTTATATAGTATTACAGTTAGGAATTAGCATTTAAAAAACCCTGCAAATTCACTTTAAAAACCATAGGTTTCAGACCTTATATAGTTAGGAATTAGCATTTTAAAAACCTTGCAAATTCACTTAAAAAACCCTAGGTTTCAGGCCTTATATAGTTAGGAATTAGCATTTAAAAACCATTGAAATTGCTCTTATATAGTTAGTTGTACTTACTATATTTCGCGCACCCGCAATCCACTGCTGATGATGTCACATATTACATCATTCATGACATGGTCAGTGACCTCACTGATGACATCACTGATGACATCTCAAATGACATCACTGATGACATCACTGATGACATCTCATTTGACATCACTGATCACATCACTGATGATATCATACGTGTGATAATACGATGCACCTCCTCACACTCTAATATCACCTTTGATACACCCAGTGTTAAATACAGACTACCATTCTTTAAACCATTGACACACCAATACCAGTTACTACATACGCACTCACTGATTTCTAGGTCTACACACACATTCACTCATTCACCGATAGAATCACTCATACATACAGTCACTCATCAATACAACACTATCATATGCACTCATACACCTATACAGACACTCACACACTGCCACTCATCCATGGAGTTACTCACACACCTAGTCAGTCATGCAAAGAATCAATCACACTTCCATTTCCTCAACTATACAGTTATACACACAACACCTTACTTATTCAAACATATACTAACACATACTTACTCTCTTATGCAATCACTGATACAAATACACAATGATCCATACAGCCGCTCGCACATTCACTGGCTCTCATGTATAGTCATTTATATATGCCAACTCTCACATGCACTGTGTTTTACATATGCACTTACTTGGACATGTAGCACTGAGATATCCATTCACTCACCAACACACCCATGCACACAGTCAACCACCCATATAGCTGTTTCCACATGCACTCTTGAACTCATTCACCTAGTGAATCAACTGCTCACACATCTATGCACAGAGTCACACACCTCCCAGCCACCCACACACACACTTAGTCTCCCATTCAAATACTTGGACAACCAATCAATAACCCATATAGCCACTCATTTAGCTAGTGATCAACACAAGCAGCAGCTTACACAACAACAGACATATTGATGCACACATTCAGACAGTTTAGTCACTAACCCATGCATTTAGTAAGACACATTTAATCACTCACTCATACAGTCAGTCACGCACCTACTAAATCCTTCATCCAGACACTTATACATCCACTCATTCTTCAATATGTAAAACATATTTAAACTTTACAGAAACACACAGTCATTGGATGATGTCATCAGTGATGTCATTTGAGATGCCATCAGTGATGTCATCAGTGATGTCACTGACCATGTCATGAATGATGTAATATGTGACATCATCATCAGTGGATTGCGGGTGCTTGAAATATAGTTAGTACAACTAACTATATAGGAGCAATTTCAATGGTTTTGTATGAGTGAAATGTCCAGCTAACTATAACACCCCTAAAACTTATCGTTTTTTGAGTTAATTTCAACGGTTTTTTAAAAGCTAATTCCTAACTATATAAGGCCTGAAACCTATGCTTTTTTCAGTGAATATATATATATTTATATATATTACCTACTGGCGGTCGCCAGTAGGTATATATAGTTAGGATTTTTTCTCTATGGGATTTTTGAAAATTCTATGTCTAATAACTTTGGTGTTTGTGGACGGAATTGGCTGAAATTTTCAGGAAAATGCCACATTTTGTTTCTGAGCAGCCCCTGAAAATTTTGGGGGGGTCATCAAGGGGGGGCCGAGAAAAAAGGGGGGTCCCATAACGCGTTTTTCCCATGTTAATTTCTATAGGGTGGTTGGCCTCACTTTTAGCCCGAACGGCTGAATGGATTTGCACGAAAGTTGGCAAAATTGTAGGGACTGTTAGCCCGATGTGCCTTTGCTAGGTCTCAATATATGTCCTCCAGTGGATTTTGATAAATTAACGTTCAAAAAAAGATATATATCTGTGACAGAGCTCCGGGCAACGCTCCGGTTCGCGTACTTTTCGCGTAACGGAACTTTGCGGAGCGAAGCTGATTGGCTCTCCGGTGTCTGTCAACATTCTAAACAGTCCGGAGCGGCCGCCATCTTGTCTCTCGGTAGGATCGAGAGACAAGAGGAGGAGAAAAACGAAGGGGGAAATGACCATAAGGGGGCATAGTAGATCCTCCCTGACCCCCTAGGTTTGATGTGGAGGCTTTATAAGGGCCCCGTGGGGCAAAAAAATAAATAAATCATTTTTTTATTTTTTTGCGTGGGAAGCTTCCGGTTCGCGAACCGAGAAGCGGCCCGGGGAGCGTACTATGAGGAAAAAAGAATGATAGTCTATTTAAATATTGTATGTAACCAGCAGCGTTACGAGAGTCCACCATTTTGTGTTTCAGTCGAATTAAGATACAAGATGGAGGGCAAATAGTGTTCAGAATGGGTAGAAGGGGGCACGGTAGACGTATCTTGACCCCCTAGGTTTTCTGAGGGTGGTTGAGGAGGCCCATATGTGCGGGGAAAAAAAACATTTTTTTAAGAAATTTTGCGCGGTTAGCTTCCGGTTTGTGTACCGGGTAGCGCTCCGAGGAGCGTAGTTTGTTGAAAATTAGTGGAAAAAGTTAGTGAAAAATAATAATTGTGAGTGATTAGATGTAGGGTAGCTCTGAGAAGAGCTTTTGGGTTTATGGTACATTTATGTACTTATAAGTAGGTACCAATGCACAGTCTTAAATTCAAAATGAAAATTCTGTTGCCCTCATCTGAGAAGTGAACTCCATCTCCTCTGTAGATATCTTGCATGCAAAAACGCAAGTTATTGTTGTACATGGAGCCCATTCCATGGTCTCTCATGTAAGCTGAAACAGATTTGTTTACATGCTTCCTCGACTTCTCAATTTGTGGACAAAATTGGTTCGACCACCTCCATTTCTGTCTTTGGCATATATTTGAATATACCAAGGCAGTTTGAGGAAAAAGTGCCATTAATTGCTCAAAGGTGTCCTTTAAAAGCATTTCCAGACCTACCCCAGTCAAAGTGCCCAAATCATTACCTCCACAGTGCACAATTAACAGGTCAGGTTTTGGCAAATGCATAAAGGTTTTCACCAATGGTATCAATTGGTGACATTTTAATCCTCTGTGGCCAAACCACTTAATTTCCACATCTTGTAAATTGAGGTTAGGTAAATTTCTGTTCTCAGCATACCTTTGAGCCCAGTAGATGTAACTATGTCCAACAATCCAGACAGTAAATATGGTGAGAGAAGTTTCTGCTGCAGTCAGATGAAGTGTGGTAATGAAATGGCAGATGAAACAGTAGGAGTTTGTAAAGAAAAATAACTGTGGAGTTTCAGTGCTAATGATTCACTAGCAGTGATTGGTGGATTTCCATTTCTGAAAAGAGAAAGCTAGGGTGCATGGATGTGTTCTTTGAAAGATGTAATTTGAATGGTCAAGAAAAAATCATTTAATGAAAGATTGCACTGGATACGCAGGTGCACTGAGAGTTCAGAGTTCAATTGAAACATTGTTGTGTGAACTTGCAAACATCAGAGGTCTTTCAGGAGGTGGTTGCTATTCAAAAAAGGCAGAGAGGGCAGAGGGGGGAAGGGTTTTGATTTGAAAAAAGTGAGGGAAGAGTTTTGATTGGCTAACATGACAGATATGTGTGATGAATGTCAGCAATTCTGTGCTTTCTATAGCTGCAGCCTCTGGAGTGTATACTCTTTGTTCTGCTGAAGACAATTTGGTGTATTTCTGAGACTGTTTTGAAACTCATAAAGTATTTGCTAAGGTGAGAAAAGATTTATTTAATTTAGATAGACAATAGTATTCTTTAAGGAGAAAATTATGAAGAAAGCTGTGTTTTTAAAATGTTGCTTTATCTAACGTGTTTTACAAATAGATTTTGTTTCTTTGAGAAATTGTAATTGGAGATAATGTGAAGTATTAGTACTGACAGGGTGTTTTTGTACATAGGAGCTGTGCAGTGTTTTCAAATTATTACTTGAAAATCGTTTTTGAGGAAAAGGAATGCTTTTAAAATTTATCACAAGGAAAAAATGATGTCTGTTTCTTTATAAGGCATTTGAGTATCTCTGATGTTATTTTTCCCATTTTAATTTAAGAGCTTTCGCCATGGGGCTTGTTCCTTGTAAATATGCTCCCACCTGTGCTTGGCAAATTTAGATTCTGATTCTTTGAGTTACATAGCCATGTTAAAAGTGACCCAAAAAATGGTGCAACGGCAATCAAAAACCCCTTTCATGTGTCTTAAGGACATTTTAAGTCATTTCCTCTTGAATGTAGGTATACAATTGATTTATATGTTGTGTTTAAAAACGTTTTTTTCAAATCAATTACATTTCTGGATATGTACTGCTAGAGCTTCATAGGCTGTTTGGGGCATATTTATAAGGCATTTAAGTGTCTCTGATGTTATTTTTCCCATTTTAATTTAAGACCTTTCCCTGTGGTGCACGTTCCTTGTAAATATGCTTCCATCTGTGCTTGGCAAATTTAGATTTTGATTATTTGACTTACATAGCCATGTTAAAAGTGATCCAAAAATGGTGCAAAGGCTTTAAAAAAACACTTTCATGTGTCTTAGGGCATTTTAAGTCACTGAGGAAACACAGGTGATGTTATTGTGCAATGAGGAAAAGAAACTCCACATTTTTCAATTACATCACCTGTGTTTCCTAAGTTTATGAGTATCTCTGATGTTATTTTTCCCATTTTAATTTAAGAGCTTTCGCCGTGGGGCTTGTTCCTTGTAAATATGCTCCCACCTGTGCTTGGCAAATTTAGATTCTGATTCTTTGAGTTACATAGCCATGTTAAAAGTGACCCAAAAAATGGTGCAAGGGCAATCAAAAACCCCTTTCATGTGTCTTAAGGACATTTTAAGTCATTTCCTCTTGAATGTAGGTATACAATTGATTTATATGTTGTGTTTAAAAACGTTTTTTTCAAATCAATTACATTTCTGGATATGTACTGCTAGAGCTTCATAGGTTGTTTGGGGCATATTTATAAGGCATTTAAGTGTCTCTGATGTTATTTTTCCCATTTTAATTTAAGACCTTTCCCCGTGGTGCACGTTCCTTGTAAATATGCTTCCATCTGTGCTTGGCAAATTTAGATTTTGATTTGACTTACATAGCCATGTTAAAAGTGATCCAAAAATGGTGCAAAGGCTTTAAAAAAACACTTTCATGTGTCTTAGGGCATTTTAAGTCACTGAGGAAACACAGGTGATGTGATTGTGCAATGAGGAAAAGAAACTCCACATTTCTCAATAACATCACCTGTGTTTCCTAAGTTTATGAGTATCTCTGATGTTATTTTTCCCATTTTAATTTAAGAGCTTTCGCCGTGGGGCTTGTTCCTTGTAAATATGCTCCCACCTGTGCTTGGGAAATTTAGATTTTGATTCTTTGAGTTACATAGCCATGTTAAAAGTGACCCAAAAAATGGTGCAAGGGCAATCAAAAACCCCTTTCATGTGTCTTAAGGACATTTTAAGTCATTTATTCTTGAATGTAGGTATACAATTAATTTATATGTTGTGTTTAAAAACGCTTTTTTCAAATCAATTACATTTCTGGATATGTACTGCTAGAGCTTCATAGGTTGTTTGGGGCATATTTATAAGGCATTTAAGTGTCTCTGATGTTATTTTTCCCATTTTAATTTAAGACCTTTCCCCGTGGTGCACGTTCCTTGTAAATATGCTTCCATCTGTGCTTGGCAAATTTAGATTTTGATTATTTGACTTACATAGCCATGTTAAAAGTGATCCAGAAATGGTGCAAAGGCTTTAAAAAAACACTTTCATATGTCTTAGGGCATTTTAAGTCACTGAGGAAACACAGGTGATGTGATTGTGCAATGAGGAAAAGAAACTCCACATTTCTCAATTACATCACCTGTGTTTCCTAAGTTTATGAATATTATTGTGCAGATGAAGTTTAGGACTGTCCACGGACACAAAAGAGGTCTGGCCTTTGTTCAAGAGTGAAGTGGACATGACTTACTTCATTGGTAGGCCTTCACATGTATTATCTCCTCTGTACTCTGCAACGGCGGTGCAAAAGATTTGCTATGTGGCGACATATTTACAACTTGATGCATCTAGACAGATGTGTCATGCTGTAAAGTCCCGTGCCACATGAAACCTGCGTCAGGTTTCATATAGGTGTTTTGTTGCAGGTGGGCATTCATTTGCATGAAAGCCCTGTAAAACTAACACAGTGAAATTTAGAAGATTTCACTGAGTCAGCTTTATAGCATTCCTGAATCAAATCCTTATGGCTGTTTGAAACAGGCATAAGGAGTGAAGCACCATGCAATGTGTGGCTTCCTCCTGTGCATTGCAGTAGACATGTTGTGTTTACGACGTGACTTGTGCAATGTGCTGCTTTTGCGGTACCGATGCGTGACGCATCTGTGCTGTTTTTATTCAATGGTGCTCCACATTGTAAATGTGGCACACCATGGGTAGCAGAGCAGTGGTGCACGTTAACTGGTGCATCCCTGGGGATGTGCCAGTTAACATAAATCTGTCCCTATACATTTAAGTATGTGCAGGGGACACAGAGTCGGTGAGGCTTATCCTAGGTTAAGAAGAGATGAGTCCTGTTTACTGAAGACTTAGACATAGGCCTCACCTCTTCAGCATTGCTGGACATGGCTAAATAAAAGCTGCAAAATGATACTCTTGTTAAACAATTTTACTATTATAGTCTCTGAGATTTGTGTCTTAGTCTGCAACATCTCATTGTTGTTCACTTTTTTTTAAAGATAACGAGAACATCAAGCATGAGTGATAATGAGCAATCGGTTGATCTCGATCTTATTGTTGAACTTGTCATTGAAACGTCAGTGGAAGTAGATCCCTTAGATCATTTAAATCCTGAGGATGATGAAGAATATGATGAGAATGCCGATTTGTCAGAATTGTATGACTTAGGGTGGGAAGCTGATCTGCTTCAGTCTATGTAGTAGAAATGTAAACCGTTTCATTTAAAATTAAACAAAAGTTCAAAAATAGTTTGTGTGTAGTGTCTTTATTAAAATAATCAAATATGCTCATAAAATTAGTTCAGATTCACATATAAAACAACACAGGTAAAATGTAGAAGCATTTAATTTCTTTGCTACTATTTGTGATTTCTAAATTTGCCAATGCACTAAAAATTATTCTATGTTAAAATAACAAGTAGGGTGTTAAGTTTTTGATGACTGTTATTGATTTACTTTTTGGTAATAGTGGTTAATAACATTTTTTATTATATTTTAGCACAGATTCAACTGCAGATTATTTCAAAATTTGAAAATGCCAACTAAGAATCGAATTAGAAAGGCTACAAGACGTCAAAGACAGCAGGTCCATCAATTACTGCAGCAGTCCTCTACAAAAAAAACTTGTCAAGTCACCAAGAAAGCACCGGGTAAGACCACAAAATCATTCATAAGAAAAATTTGTAGTAAAAAAAGTATTACTACAGAAAATGTTTCAGTCCAGAAAAAGAGAAGCAATTTAAACGGAAAGGAAAGGCCAATCAAAAATGTTACTGCTAGAGCAAGAGATAACTCTGTGCATGATAGCAGAAGGAAAGAACAGTTTAGGGACATTCGTAAATGAATGTTCCGCAACAGGATAATTGGCAATTTGTTAAAAAATATTAAGAAATGTCAACAGAAAGTGGTTTTTTATAAGAGAAAAAAAAAGTTGAGAAAGTTATTGATCAGGCATTTGAAATTAAACGAAAGTTATTTATTTTGATAATCAACAGAATTAGGAAGGTAAACAAGGTAATTTATGATTTCAAAACAAATAGTAGATGGAAGAGAATAATTAATCGTAGTAATTTTTGTGATGTTTTCTCAGGAGACTGGATGCATAGTTCAAGTTCTGAGGCATTTTTTAATGAGGAGAGTTATTTCCAGGATAATGATTTGGTGCATGCAGTTGACACCAGTGGTCGAGCTTATGAAGTGAAAGATGGATGTCCAGTTGAAAAAGAAAAACTTGTAACAACAGAGACAGAAGAGGTGTTAGGTAATGAGGTTTTAGGAAGACGTCCTAAGGGTCCTGTGTACACCTGGAAGTATAGTAGTATTTGCAGTGTGCAACAGGATTCAATCGATTTGCTTTGTGATTTTGTACGGACATTTAATAAGAAAAGTTTGAAGCAGAAAATGAAGTTGTTGCAAGAATTAGATCCTTGCCGAGTGAGAGAAGTGACAGGTTTGCATGGTCATTCACTGGCTTGTCTTTCCAGGAGAGTATGCCAGAGTGTTTTTCATCATTTCAGGATGCTAGCAGTGCATCATAATAAAGTGAGGAAATTAGTTAGAATGTTGTATTATGCTAAGAGTCCAGCAATTATGCTTAAACAATTATGTGCTGCTCTTTTCCATGGTTCTGAAATAGATGTGAAGAATATTTGTGAAGAAATTGAGTTTTGTTACTTTGGAAGAAAAGAGGAGAATGTTGAAATTGACCCAGAAGAAGAGGGTAATGTGGAAGATAATGTACAGGTTTCCAGTACAGATAATTTTCAGAAGGAAATTGCTACGTTTCAGGTGAAATCAAGTGAGAGGCCTAATTTCACTTGTGTGTGTTGTCGACGCACTTATTATAAGAATCAGACTAAGTTAGTGGATTTATATGCAAAAAGTGAAAGGGAAAATAATAGTGAATGGAAGGATTTTGCAACATACTTGATGGTAGAAAATTGTTTTGATTTGGGATCGGATCAACGTGTGTGTACTTATTGTTGTAACAAATTAAACCAAAACCAGATGCCTGCTAGAGCGGTTCATAATAATCTGGAATTGGTTGAGATTCCTTCTGAATTGAAGGATTTAAATACTTATGAATCTATTTTGATTCAAAGTATCCATCCCTTTCAGGCTATTGTAAGAATGGAGCCAAAGACAGGGAAATTGCCTCCATCAGATTTACAGAGAGGATTAAAGGGAAGAGTTGTTTATTTGCCTCTAGATTTGAACAAAAACATTAACACAATTGGAGTAGAAAAAGTGGAAGAGGAACCTCTGGTTATCTTAGTTAATGGGGTTCCGACAAAGAATAAGAAAATATGGCAAGATTTAGTGGATGTTAGGAAAGTCAAAAAGGCAACATTGTATTTGAAAAAAAATATTAAGTACTATAAGAATGTATATGTTGCAGAAGAGGAAGTAAGTGAGGAAGAGGATAGCGATTTGTGTGCTGGCCAAATTGAGAAAGTAGAAGCCTCTAAAAATGAAGAAATATATGAACATTATAGTGTTCATCCTTTGCATTCCAAGGAAGTCATGGGGAATGCTATTGAGTTGTTTCAAATGAAACAAGCCAAAGGGAGTCCCATTAGTGTTTGGGAGGAAAGTTTGGAAGCTCAGTGTTTCCCACAGCTATTTCCAACAGGTCAAGGAGGAAGATATGATGAGCGACATCATCAAATTCCTGCTTCTGAATACCGGACTTTACGATTGTATGCAGAAGATGCTAGGTTTCGACAATGCATTCCCTATTTGTTTCATCTCCTGTTTGAAAGCGATCTGTCAGGACTGTCATATGCAGTGAACCACATCTTGAAAAGTGGTATACAGATGCGAAACATCTCGGCAAGGGACTTTATGGATAAAGTCAATGTCCAAGACAGTATTTTGGAATCTCACCTAATTAATCTCATGGCGTGTCAGCGTGGTACTAATGAGTACTGGTACCGTCGTCATGGTGATTTAAAATGTATGCTGAGGAACTTAGGAACTCTGACATGGTTCCTCACTCTGAGCTGTGCCGAGTATAGCTGGGAAGACTTACTTGAATTTCTACGAGAGGCAAATGGAAACATTGAAAATATTGAATTCAAGACACCCGGAGAACTGTGCTCTTTGGATCCAGTCAATGTATGCAGGTACTTCAATCATAGATTTGAAGCTATGATGTCTTTCATCATGAATAAGAAGAATCCACCTCTTGGAGAGGTGTTGGATTTCTTCTGGAGAAAGGAGTACCAAGCAAGAGGTGCTCCTCATATACATATGCTGCTGTGGATCAAGGATGCACCCAAACTTGGAACAGATCCGGATGACTTAGTGATGAGTTTCATAGAACAGTATTCTACGTGTGCTGTTCCAAACGCAAAGGAGAAGAGTCAGAGTCAGAGTCAGAGTCAAAAATACTTTATTCGATTAGTTAAAATCATAAAAGTATACTACAACACACATAAACACATATCAACACATATAAGGCATATAAGGCATATCAGAACATATAAGGAAATATAAAAAAATATAAAAATGGGGATAGCATTTCATTCATATTTAAACAATACGGTTCAAGGATGTGGTATACATATAAAAGTGTTTTAAAAGACATTAAAAAGAACAATTATGAAGGGAAAATCGGGGTCAGGTGTTACTTTCTCATTTTCCTTTTTACTTTTTACTTTTACTTATAAAGTAAATTCAAACCCCTTGATACAACATCACATTTATATTCTATAGGTAATTCATTCATTGGCAATTTCATTGGCAATTTCAGAAAACAATTAAAAAACTATATGGTGCAAGTTATTTATACAAATCTACAGACATAGGTTGTGTAATATACTACGCCTATATTTACGTGATTCAATCAATATTTAAGGAATTCATTGATCTGAGACGTTTAGCTCTCATGGCTGCCACCAAAAAACTTGCGACCCCATACATCACAATAGGGGTCTCCATAATCTGTAAAAACAGCAATGCAGGTTTCACTTGCATAAATCCCCTACTTCTCATCAGTGGTAGTATGTATTTTTTTCTTCCCTCCACAAAAAAGGGACAGAAAAATACAAAATGGGTCAGATCTTGGTTGGAAAAGGAATCACATTTGCATGGGATATTATCCCTTGGTTTATTCCATTTCTGATATTCTCCCAGAAGAAGGTGCATCTGGTTGAAACGGAATTTGGTGAGAAGCCACCGATGATACGGCCTGTTCACTACCCTTAAATACGGCTGGATGGACATGGTAGATACAACAATATAGTGAGCCCTCACAGTAGTTTTCTCTATTTCTTGTGCTTCTCGCCGCATGTTCCTAGACTCTAAAAATTGTGTTTTGATCCATATCACATCTTCATTGCACAGCCTCTCGGGGTTGCTATACAGGTCAACACGGCCAAGGTGGGTAGCAGCAGACTTAATATAACTCAACCATTTAATATCATTAGCTCTGTCTCTCCCCATGCAGTCAGTAATAATTTGACGGTTTAACGTCAGGTTTGGATTCAACCACATTTTCGCCCAAAGAAGTAGTGGGGCCAGGTTAAGGGTGTCTTCTATGTAACCTTGCCCTAATTCAATTAAGACAGAAAAAATGGGTGTGGACTGTGGTAAGCCCAATAATGAACGCATGGCCCTATTCTCCTCCTTCTGTATCAGGGCCAAATCCCTGAAGCCCCAAATCCCAGCCCCGTATCTAGCCAGAGCCAGGGTCTTGGCTCTATACAGCTTGAGAATGGCTTCCGTTGGTTTACCCCCCAGTCTTTTAGCGAAGCTCTGAATCGCTCCAAATGACCGCCGGATCGCCATTGCTTTATTAGCCACCTGTGGAGTCCAGGTGCCCCTGTCATCAAAAATGACTCCTAGGTATGTAAATGTTTTAACTTTAGTTAAAATCACTCCATTACATCGCAGGGTTTTGGTGGTGTTCTTTCCTTTCCCTATGGACATAACGTGTGATTTATCCATATTTACAACCAGGTCTAGTTTTTCCATAAATGCTCCAAACGAGTCAAGGAGCAGCTGTAGACCATTAGGGGTTCTGGCAATGAGGACCGTGTCGTCGGCGTACATCAGTACGGGCAACGGTGATCCTCCCATCATAGGTATATCTGGGGTAGCAGTTTTTAGGACGGAATACAGGGAATTAATGTACAAGGAGAATAACATGGGGGCCAAAATGCACCCCTGTCTCACCCCTCTAGCTGATCTAAACCCCTTAGTGCACTTGCCACCTGTAGTCATCCGGACCGATGCCGTCAGGTCGCTGTGCAGAAAAGCTAGGAAATTTATCAGAGCAGGGTCTAGACCCAACTCAGAGAGAATTGTCCACAGCTTCGACCTATTTACTAAGTCGAACGCTGTGGACAGGTCCATAAAAGCAAGGTGGATTGACCCGCTAGAAGCAGCAGTATATTTAGAAACAGTCATGTATAAGTTAAGACACTGCTCCTCAGTACCCCTCCCTGTTCTAAATCCATATTGAGTATCACATAAAATTGCATTTTCCTTTTCCCATAAGTTGATTTTATTTAAAATGACTTTGCCAAGAATCTTAAATGAAGAATCGAGTAACGATATAGGTCTATAACACCTAGGGTCACCCCTTTGCCCCTTCTTAAAAATTGGAATAATAACTGAGTGTGACCAAGTAGTGGGAGTATCAGTCAGATTCATACATGCTAAATTAAAAACATTCGCGAGTACTACTGCCCATATGTAGGGGTGAGCTTTATACATATCGGCTGGTACCCCATCCGGGCCTGGAGCTTTCCCGCCGGCAGTATTTTCGATTGCATTTAGTACTTCTTTTACCGAAACCCTTAATGGCATGTCTGTAGGTACATAATCTATAGGAGTAAAAGGGGTAGTAAGGGACTTGCTTCCATAGATGTTTTCAAAGTGATCTAGCCATTGTTTTTCGGTGATATTAGCCTCTAATATCTCATTCTCGTTACCACTAAACAAAGGGGAGTTCACTATTTTCCAAAATTTTGCACTGTCTCTTAAAGTAAGGTTGTCATAAAGTGCTTCCCAAGCCTTGTGTTTTAGTTCTTTTTTACGAGCCTCAATCGTACTCCTATAATCTTTCCTCAATTGGGACACCACAGTTATATTTCGAGGCTTATTTTTAAGGGCTTCTAAAAGATTTTTATGCGCCTTTGAGCAATCGGCATTGAACCATCCCTGTGCCAATCGCGGTTTATCAGATGATTTGATTGTGAGTGCCTCAGCGACACTTTTGCATATGGTACAAAAAGCATTAGTAACATTTCCTCTAGTTGATAGCGGATCCCTACATATGTTAAGTTCCACACTTAATTCGTCACACAATTTGGTAAAAAATTCCTCAACATTAATCTTAGACCATTTAACCCGTCTACCTTGGTCGTGAGCCCGGACTACTGTAGAATATGTTGACTGATGGTCAAAATTTACTACAGTAGGGTTTATGTTAGATAGTTCCAAAACGACCGGGTTATGGTCACTAAATGCTGTTATAATGGCGTTATATGAAATTACATTCATGAGGATACTAGGTGACACAAAGATATAGTCAATGATAGTGTTACTACCTCTCGCACTATATGTTGGCACTCTGTCTTTCGGGTTCGCAAAAGCTGGTTCAGACATATCCATATCAATCAGCAATTCTTCTAAAGCGCCACCCTTAGCAGAGTGTTCAAAGTGCGGGTGAGTCAAATAGTCATCATCATAGAAATTTCCGTTATAACAGTTAAGCTGACAGAGATGTATGTTAAAATCACCAAAAACAATGTAATAAACCAAAGTAGTTTGACTCTTCTTGTAATTGTTTAAAAAATCAGACAACATTAGGATGTTTTCACCTCCTTGAGACCCTTCTGTTGAATTATAAAAATTAACATATAGGAGTTTTTCCCCCGTATTCACCAAGACCTCTAAAATGAGACAGTTAGGGGAGTTAATGTCTATAATTTTCATCACCCCCATATGATGTACTGAGGTTAATAGTGCAAGACCTCCCTTGCTTCTGCCTCTATTAGACTTTTGTGCAGCTTTAAAGTGGGATACATATCCTTCCACCCAAAAGTTGCATTCGGTGTCCCATGTTTCTTGGAGTGCAATCACTTCATGTTGCTTAATGATTTCAAGCCATTCTTTATCTTCTCTTTTAGTTTGTAGGCCAGAGATATTCCAAGTCATTAGCTTCATGGTTCTTACAACCCCTTTAGACCCGGGAGGTTCCTGCTGCCCCATCTCGGTGCCCAGTCAGGTGTTTGTATCCAAGTTTGTGAGAGCATCAAAGCGATTACTTAGCTCCAGACCTGGTGTCAGAGCTGCTTGGTGATGACTATCTAGGGTGAGATATGAGCTAAGGGGTAAAGTGGCCCAACTGGCTAGATGCACTTTTTGTCTTGGGATATTTTTCCTATGAGCTAAGTCCCGGGTGGTTTGTTGTATTGGACGAGGATAGAAAAAGCCCAGTGGGACTGCACGTATTTGCCCTTGGATAATATCAGTTGCATCCCAAAAGAGTCTTGAGCAAACGTGTGGTTTCCTAAAGTTAACGATGACACAATCATCATGGAAGCGTTTGGCCGTCGGGCCCAACCAAGTAACTCTTCTCGCCAAACTAACATGTGCAGAAACATCACTGGGACCTGTGCAGTTTTTGTCGCACCAACTCTTTACATTTTCCATAAGAGTTAGTTGGGTTTCTGATTCTCCCGGATTAAGTTTTGGGACATTCACCAGGACTGCCACGAAAGGAGTTGCCTCAGGGGGTAGATTCACCATAGGTTTGGGATACAAACCATTCCCCGTTCTCTTGTGAGATATGTTGTCTGTAGCCCCTTCATTTACCTCACAAGTATTGGAGTCCGAGTTGTTCTGCCTGCTAGAGTGCAGAGTGTTTCCAGCAGCTTTGGGATTATTTGCAGGAATCACTGATGGAATGGGCGGCAGGTGTGCTGTTTTGGGCATTGTATTTCCAGTATTGGTCACCTCCATGGGTTGGCTGGTGTGCCCTGTGGGATGCAATGGATCCTTTGCTAAATGCTCTGCCACTTTTTGGAGCAACAGGGAGTTCATCCTCTCACATCGGGTTATAATACCTGCTACACACTCTTTCAGGGTTTCTACTATATCACTTGAGATCTTAATGAGTGTGGATTCAATAGTGTCAGTTAATACCCTTTCTATCATATCCTTAATAGAGCCTTCAAATTTAGTTGGGGGGTTGTCGTGATTTGGTAGTAGTGGCTCTATATTGTGAGGGTAGAGTTTTGTATGATCTCGCTCTTTTCCTAGTTTTACATGTCTTAGCATCCCCCACTAGTGCTTGGGCGCGCACAGGGGGGTCAGATACCCCTGTGGAGTGCTCCTGATGCACTGACTGTTGAGCATT
The DNA here is from genome assembly GCF_964263255.1 of Lissotriton vulgaris. Taxonomy (NCBI): domain Eukaryota; kingdom Metazoa; phylum Chordata; class Amphibia; order Caudata; family Salamandridae; genus Lissotriton; species Lissotriton vulgaris. The sequence continues at coordinate 896,054,753 of NC_141696.1, forward strand.
AGGTAGGTTGTCACAGGCACTATTAATAACAATATTGGGTTCTAAGGGTATCCTTAGCTCATTGTGTTCAATCGAAGCTCCCTCCAAACCAAGTTCCCGTTCTGTCTCAGCAATTTCCTTATTAAGTTTCCCAACAGCAGATGTTAGATATGTCAAGATACTTTCGGGAGCACTAGTTTTACGTGCAATTTTAACTTTGCTGGTTCCCCCTGTGAGCGATGTCTGGAGTTTTCTCTTACCCATGACTGGAGTTAGATGTTAGAGGACCGGCCTGTCCTGTCCTCTGTCGTCCCCTGACGGTCACAGACGGCCCGCCCTCTGCCCGGGCTCCGCCCGGCGCCGCCCGCGCGCGTCCGCGAGGCGGAGGGGGCTGTTGCCTTTTGTTGCGCCTCCTGGCGCTTGAACAGGAAGTGGGCGGTGGAAACTGCTAGGCACGCTGGGAGTTGTGGTCCGCTCCGCTCCGCGGCCGTGCGATGGCGCTGCACAGCGGCGGGGGCGGCCACAACGTCAGGGACCCAGTGGCGCTGTGCTGGTGCGGTGAAACGACCCCTCCTGGAGCCGGTATGTTTGGAAATGATCCCCAGGAGAAGAAAAGCCTAAGAGAACAAGTTCTACATTTCCAAAGCCATCGTTGTGGAAAGTACTGTCGTCGTAAATTCAGAAACAAGGACAAGTTCTACACCAAATGTCGTTTCAACTTTCCACGACCGGTGATTTCTAAAGGAAAAGTAAACAGTTTGATGTCTTCGCTGCGACATAATGTGACGAGGAAATCACCCAAAAACACATACAATTTGAAAAGAAACGAAGAGTCCAAGTACATCAACGACTACAACCCAGTGATTTTGTCCATGTGGAATGCTAACATGAATATACAGTTTGTGGCTGACAACTGTATGGCTGTGGCTCGGTATGTGACATCTTACATCACCAAAAAAGAAAAGACAGAATTGAAGGATATGTGGGAGGATATTTCCCATGAAAAAAGCCTCAGCGAGAAGTTGTACAGTTTCAGTTTGAAGATGTTGTCGCATCGAGAAATCGGAGCTTACGAATGTTCTGACCGGTTGTCTTCAGCAAGTCTCTATGCCAAATCCAGGAGTATCGTTTGGGCGAGTCTTGGTCTTGCTGCAACGCGAAATCGAGTTCTAAAACCTGTCCGGGAGCCAAACAGTACCGACATTTTGAAGACCAACATGTTGGATACATATTATCCAAATCGAAGCAGTCACCTCGAGAATGTTTGTCTATATGAGGTTCTACAAAATTACATATTCAAGAGGAACATCAAAGAAGATATTGAGAAAGGAGTGTATGCTGTAATTGGAAGTGAGGGATGTCTGGTCAGGCAAAGAAAATGCCACTTGGTAAACCATCGAAAATTGAGTGGCGAATCTCCAGAAAAAAAGGAGTTTTTCTATTTAGCACTCTTGCAACTTTTCAAGCCTTGGCGTGCAGAAGAGGAACTGCTTGGAGATTTTCTCTGTTACGAAGACTCTTTCACTGCCGCCAAGGAGACCATAGAATGTTCTGCTTTTCCCAAATATCTAGAAATGTTGACTTTGGAAATTGAGCAGGAAGCAACAATTGCAGCCGAGATTGCTAGAGACAGTTCTCAGGACAGTCAGAGTTCTGTTTCATTGAGTCAGGATCCACTAGGAGGACCTGTTATCGAAAATGAAGCTGCCACTGCTATGAATGAAGTAGAAAGAGCCATGGCACATGCTCAGGAGGATGCGGTTAACTTAGAAGACTTGGAAAGACAACTCAACGTTGAGCAGAGGAAAATATATGACGAAGTTACCAAGCAAATTGAGCATGGATTAAGTCATGAGAAGAAAGAGTGCTCATGTACGTTGTTGAAGCCTGTCCGATTGTACGTGAGTGGAGAAGCGGGACCTGGAAAAAGTTTCCTCATTACAGCAATTTCATGTTATTTGCAGGAAAGGACTGAGTCATCGCTGTTTTGTGTTGTCACCGCTCCAACTGGACTGGCAGCACATAACATTAAAGGAATTACTTTGCATCGTCTACTGATGCTGCCAGTGGAGCATGACAACAAATTACAATACCACAAGTTATCTGGAGATGCTTGTTGTGAAGTTTCAAGAGTCTTGAGGAAAATGAAACTTCTTATCATTGACGAAGTAAGCATGGTTTCCAATCTCATGCTTGCCTTTGTGCATTTGAGAATGCAAGAAGTTCTTAAAACAGAGTATGATGTGTTATTTGGTGGCAAACACATCATTGTTTTCGGAGATCTTCTGCAGCTGACACCAGTGAAAGGACAACCTGTGTTCAAAATACTCATGCATGAAGATACCAGGAGGTGCATAGGGAGCATTGGCAACGTAAATATATGGTTAAACTTCAATTATGCTGAACTGCATGAAAATATGCGTCAGGCGAAGGATGAAGATTACAAGAATATTCTACAAGATGTTAGAATTGGAAAAGTGACCGAGCATGCGAAAGAAGCTTTACATGCACGATTACTGTCAAATTTATATCCAGAACAAGACGTTGTGCCTGAGAATATTTTTAAGAAAATTACTGAGAAGAAATCTGGAATATGTTTGATGCCAACTCTTGCAGAATGTGCCATCTTTAACAACAAAATGTTGCATTTAGAAAACCAAGAGATTGTGAAACTAGAAGCTATTGACAGAGTAGAGCATATGGGATCCACAATTATTTTGTCTGAGAATTTGAAATCAAAATTGGATTCATTAGAGAAGACTATATCTATTCAATTCTATTCATAATCTTTATTCGATTGTAGATTTTACAATCATAAAAGTTCATTTTAAAATCACACAATTAAAACGGTTACAGTTCATTATCAAAGGCAATTAATGACACAATAGACAGTACAATATATCAGACAATAAAGCAAAGGAAGTATATAGTTAAAAATATAAATAACTGTAAGCTTAAAAATCACCAGCACATTTTTACATCATGGTTAGCCGTCCATGCTTTTCCTAAAGCAGATGGCTTTTTTTTAAAAATTACAAATAAATAAGGTACAGTCAATATTCAGTAGTTGTAAGTAATAAAGTGCGGGTTTAATTTGTGTGAAGCTCAATTTTTTAAGACACGGTTTAAGGTACAAATTCCGTGGGATAGAGTAGTAAGGGCAGATAAAAAGGAAGTGTGCCAGATCTTGAGGAGACTTTCCGTCGCAGCCACAAGCTGGCAACACTTCGCCCCGCTGAACACCACTTGGGAATGCCAATAGAAGGTGGTAGAGGTCAAAGCGGAACCTTATTAAAAGAAACCGTTCATAGCTGGACATAGGCCATGTCAGATAAGGTTCTATTTGCAAGCATGTTTTTAGCAGTAGATGTTTCCTAACACTGACCTTCTGTGTCTCAACCTCTTCCCTATCGGTACATCTTAACAAAACTATGGCATCCTTAACCAGGTTCACATCAGATTTTCTGATTGTATTTGGGGCATAAAACAAATCGCGTCGGCCTATTGCCGTAAGGCTGTCCTTTATATACTTTACCCACGGTACCTTAAATCTCCCGTCTAACTGTAGAGCTTCTTTCAGTAGGGCATGTGTTAGTGGGATTTCGTTGTTTAACCAACATTTCAGCCAGCATAGGACTGGGCTTACTGCTATTCTGTCACCTAGAAAGGGGACCCCCAGCTCCTCGTGTACTGAGTAATTTCCAATACCCCTGGGCAGTCTTAAGATCTTTTTTAAGAAGTTATTTTCTGCGACCTCTAGGTCTTTAACCTTGCGATAGCCCCAGAGCTCGCTCCCATAACAGGCAATAGCAACGCTTTTTGCCTGGTACAATTTGAGCAGTGCGGCCAACGGGCAATTGCCGATCTTTTTTGCAAAGCCGAGGATGGCCGCATTGACCCTTGTAGTTTCACCCTTCTTTTTGGAGACTGCTGGCCCCCATGATAACTTTTGATCTATCAGGACCCCGAGGTAAGAGAAGGAGTTGGTTGATGGGATTTTTTCCCCGTTTAAACTGAAGTGACCAGGTTTCAGAGTGCCCTTACCTGCTTTCAAGACGAAAGACTTGGAGTTATTTATACTTAAACCACGTGACTCCATAAATTTGTGGAAGGAGTTTAAAAGTTTCTGGAGGCCGTTTGCTGTTCTAGAAATAAGAACAGCATCGTCGGCGTAGAGTAGAACAGGTACCCCTCTGCGCTCGACTAAGGGGTAATCTGCTTCTACCAGTAAAAGTGATTCCTCCAGTTCATTAATATACAAATTAAATAAGAAAGGGGCCAAAATGCAACCTTGTCGGACACCCCGATTTATTTTAAATTCATCCGTTACCTTAAGATCTTGAGAGTAACGGACGTTCGCCCTAGTGTCTGTATGCAGATCAGCGAGGAAATTGACAAGGTTCCTCTCTACACCCATTCTCAGCAAGGTGGCCCATAATAGGCTTCTGTCTACGCAGTCGAACGCGGACGACAGGTCCATGAAGGCCATATAGACAGTGCCTTGTCTCGCCAATGTGTACTTGCTTAGGATAAGGTATAGGTTCAGACACTGCGTGATGGTCGAGTGATCCGGTCTAAACCCGTATTGTATGGGTGAAAGGATTTTATTTTCTTTGGCCCAAGTAGATAACCTGTTAAGAATTACTCCCCCCACCACTTTAACTACTGAATTCAATAAAGAAATTGGCCTGTAACATAACGGGCTACTGCGGTCACCCTTCTTAAAAATGGGGACTATAGTCGAGAGACCCCAAGTTCTTGGGCAACCAGTTGTTACCGCTGCATTTATTACAGCCGTAAGAACCGGGGCCCAAAACGGGATACTGGATTTAAACAGGTCCGGTGGTAAACCATCCGGACCCGGGGCCTTGTTGGTTGTTAAACCCTGTATTCCCCTAACGGTCTCTTGTACTGTGAAACACAGTGGGGTCACAGTTGGAATTAAAAAATCGGAAACTTCCCGTTGCTCATTGCTCTTAAAAATTGTACTGAAATGGGACACCCACTCCCCCTCAGGGATGTTTGTTCCAATAGCTGTGTCGTTTGGGTTTTCGAACATGGGTTTATTAATTATTTGCCAAAACTTACTGCTATTCCCCAACACAGATGGGTCTAAAAGGGATTCAATAACATTTGCCTTAATTTCCTTTTTTCTAATGGCTATTATTTTCCTGTAGGCCATGCGAAGATTTTTTATCAATTCATGATCTCTTGGTTTGGTTTTTAATGCCAGTTTCAAGTCCCTGCTTGCCTTTGAGCAATTATGGTCAAACCATTTAGAGTTATTCTCACTATGACCCTTTATTGGCACTGTGAGCATGGAACCAATTTTATCGACCAACCCCTCAAACCTAAACAGAATGTTCGAAGGGATTGAATCAGATGAAACACAAACGGACAGCTCCTCTTCACATGCGCTGGTTATATTAGAATACAAGGTGTCTTGATTTACCATTGACCATTTAATGCGACGCCTGCCATTTACGCACCTTAACATACCATGATCGGGACGTGACTGACGTTTAGCAAAAAATGGACCACTCAAGTTTATAACAAGGGGATTATGGTCACTGTATGTACTAGTGAGAATAGAGAAGTACAAGACCCATTGGGCAGCATCTGGAGATAATAGTATGTGATCAATAAAGGAACCCTGCCCATGCCCTTTGAAGGTTGGGGTGTCAAAGATTTTTATGTCGGGGACCAACGACATAGCTACAATCAAGTTGTGCTCGTTCATTAAGTCGTTTAGGTTCTCGCCACCCCTACTATGAGAGAAGTGAAAACCTTCCTCGTTATGGCACCCTAAAGACCCCATTGGCGTACTAGCTGGGTTACCGCATGGTTGAACATTAAAATCACCTGCTATCAACAAATGCCGTGATACATTATAAACGGTTTTGCTCAGAATGTCATTTAGAGAGGCAATATGGCACGTTTCATTGTTACTGTTGGCATTATAAAAATTAACCAGTGTCATCACAGTCTTCCCATTTTTTAGATCAATCTTCTGTAAGTTCAGATTTACGCTATGGAAGTTGCTTACATTACATTGCAGATCTTGGCTAATAAAGATGGCCAGGCCACCCTTGGCTCTTCCCCTGGTCGAGGCAGCTGCTGGAGTGATGAAACTTAAGAAACCCTCCATATGAACATTATTTTCCTCTAACCAGGTCTCTTGGAGGCACACAATACTAAATTTTCTAATAAAAGATAGCCATACTAAATCTCGTAACTTATTTGCCAAACCTGCAATATTCCAGGAAATTAATTTTACACTGTCATTGAGTGCAGGACAAACAACAGACTCTCTAATTGGTTGTAAAGATGTTGAAGTAGGCGATGTTACGGTTGCCACCACCGGGCCCACAGTACACACTGCATCCGGCTCCCGGAGCCCAGGTATAACACTAGTAACTACCTTTATATCTGAGGGTGGTGTAGGAGGCACCACATTTTCCCCTGTTAACACTGTGGGTGATATTTTAGGGGGGCTACTATTTTTATCAGCGGTGGTTTGGGCAGTATGAGAATTTATAACATGACACCGACCCCCTCACTTCTCAGATGACCTTGAATTACATGAGGCACTTACCCCTCCCCCCGTAGCTTCTACGTTCCTTAGCCATCAATCGCAGTCCTCTAGGCTACTAAAAACCGTAAACCTGTTGGAGAGCTCTAAAGGCGTAAATGGTAACAGGCTTGACATGTTCCCATTGAAGCCAGTTTTGTGGTTAAAAGGTATGGTGTTCCACCCGGGTATGGCTGGTGGTGGAGCCAGTGGGTGCATATATACGGGGTTTAGAGCCGACTCAATGTTGGGAAACTGAGAAGAAGAGAAGGTATTACTATTATAGTGTTGTGGAGGGAAAACAGTGGCTCTGGGATAAAAATAAGTCAGGGGGCGTGGAACAATGCAGTTCTTTTCATTTCCGTAGGGCCAATTCAGGATATGTTGTACAGCTCTCCTGTCTCTAAAGTTTATTACCACGACATCACCACCAATGTCCTTTGCTCTGCCCCCCAGCCAGGATAGACGCCGGACATGAACTATCTCACCGTTAATCGCAATTGGTTTGGGTCTATATAGAGAAAGCCAATGCGTTATTTTGTTTTTTAACTGTGAATATCCCTCTCTTTTGCCATTGGGCAGTTCTGGGACCCCGGTGAGTATAACCACATACGGTAATGCTTCTGGGGGAAGTTCTGTCGGTGGTGTCCTAGACGGACCCCCTCTTCCCCAATTATTCTCCTTCCCTTCAGGTCTAAGTTCTCTGGGTGGGATATTTGCGGAAATAGTTGGTAGTATGGTGGTTGGTTTACCCTGTAAATCAATTGAAGTTGTTGTTAAAGGGTTTTTACCGGTGTTACCGCCAAGTACTTTTGGTGCCGTATTTAGGGAGTTAGGGGTGGCTAAAGTTACTACAACAGCCTGGCTATTACTTGTGCTAGGTTTGGGCAGCGTGGGACACGCAGTATTTTTTAAGAGGGGTTGGGTTGTTATGGTGCCTTGTTGGTGCTGTACTTTAGACTGACCTTGTGAGCGTACAAGATTCCCTAACGCAGTCAAATCCCCCTCAATTTTTCCTAAGCGTGCCTCCATCCCCTTAAATCTATCTGACAAGGCAAGCATGTAGCTACGTATGATCAATTCAATATTGTCCAGAAGCGACTTAGGGGTGGCGGGTTGCAAATCCTCCTCCATCTGGATAAGGGTGGAATCAGAGTCTGTAGTTGCTTGAGGTAAGGATGACGGTAGAGTAGGGCTAACTGTTATAATTTGGTTTGTGACAGAGGATCCCATAGAAGGTAATGTAACAGTGTTCTTCTTTTTGCCAAAGTCAGTATGACTTGTTTTGGGCTTGTTAGCTGTAATGGTTTTCCTTCTTCTTTTGGGTGGAGGTGGCCCATGCATTTTATCTGTCACTGGCCTTGAACCTTTACCTCGTACAACTTTGCCAGGCCTTATTGTGGGAGATATTAGGATCTTGGAGGTATTATTCTGTTCGGTGGTCACTGTAGGGACGATTTCTTGAGGATGAGTGGGTGACAATGCCGGAGCTAGACATTCTTGGAGGAGCAAGGGTATGCTGCAGGTCAGTGAGGTATTATCTACTGGGGCGCTACTCAGATCGTCGTCTGGAGAAACAGACATTATGGGTTCAGAGAATGTTCTGTTTTTTATTCGCTCGATGGAACGGCGGCGGTCTGCCCTCCTCTCGGCTAGCGAGAGCTCCTTATTGCCATCCATTGATGGTTTAAGGAAATAATCATCCAATGTTCGGTTGGTGATGTTTTTGTCCAACCCCACTGATGCAGGGCTTATTGCCGCAGCGGCCATTCAGTAGTGAGGAATGATCACAAGGTGGGCGCACAGCGAAGACAAGTACTTACGTACACCATGTACCAGGATCTCTGGCCCAGCCCAGCCTCTTCTGGCCGATGAGGGCCGTAGAGGGCCCGCCCTTTGCCCGGGCTTCGCTCCGGGCGTCCCGCTCGCGTCCCGCGTTGCGGGCGTGGGGCCGCTTTGTAGCGCCGCCTGGCGCTAGATAGTGACGCGCTCCTATGCGCGATAGCAGTGCCCCCTGGGAAAGCTAGTTCCTACTACCTGCGGCGCTGTTGCTTCTCGCGTCCCGGCAGGGAGGAACCAGCAGTGTGAGGCAGTCAGGTGCGTGGGCGTCCCGGTCAGCAAACAAACGTTCTCCCTCCTTGCATGAGCCCTCACGGACCCGTCTGTAATGATCAGCAGTTCGACTATATCTAAAACTGCAGGTTTTGAAAAGACTCTGAATGTGTGCTTAAATTGCCGTATAATTTTAAGAAGGAATTTACATGTTGAAAGAGGTCTGGTAAATGGATCAATGGGTAATGTTGTTGATTTTCTGAAATACAAAAATAGAGATGGAATTGAATTTTTAAAAATTAAATTTGATGGCATTGAGGAACTACAGCTAATTGGTCGTTGTTCTGCAAGATTTTTGCTTGTAAAAGACTTATATGTGCGCCGTAAGCAGTTTCCTGTTTGCTTGGCATATGCGGTGACAATCCATAAATCGCAAGGTTTAAGTGTAGACAGTGCTTTGGTGAATATTGGCAGTTCTGTGTTCAAGGAGGGTATGGCATATGTGGCATTGTCACGAGTTAGAACTTTATCGGGTTTGTACTTGATTGAGTGCGATGTCACAAACATTTGTGCGGATCTAGATTGTGTTAAGGAATACAATAGGTTAAGAAGAGAGTATGCGCCACATTTGCCTCAATATCCTTTGTTTGAGAAACGTGTGGTAGGCCCAAAACGAAGAAATGTGACCAATAGTAGGGAGGTTATAGCAAAAAGACGAAAAGTCGATGAACCTGAAATTATAAGCAGAAAGAAAATGGATTCTGTTGAAGATGTTGTTGGTTTTAAATTTGAAAACAGTTCTGGTGTCAACTGCTATTCTAATGTAGTGGTTAATGTTTTGTTTTCTCTAGTAAATGTAAAAGAAGAGATTGTGGTCAATTCGGATCAAAGATTTTGCAGTTTGTTAAACTCTGTGTTAGAGAAATGTAGCACTGATACAACAAAAATACAAAGTGTGTCTGAAATTCGAAATCTGTTAGACAGATGTTCAGGTCAAACACAATTCACTCAAAATATTCAGCAAGATTGTCAGGAGTTTTTAATGTATATGCTTGATGTATTGCATGCTGAAGGTGTAGATGTAGATCACCTGTTTGGGCTTTCTTATCAATGGCAGCATGACTGCGAGAATTGTAGGGTATCAAGTATTACTAGTGTAGACTCAGAAAGATTTATATATTTAAGTTTGCCAGACAGTAAATCAGTGTCCTTTAATAAGCTAGTAAAAGCAGCTGATCACAACATGGAGTGTAGCCAATGTAAATCTGAAATGATGTCAACATTATTTATACGAAGATATGGCCTGTATGTCATTTTAATGTTCCAACGATGTAGGCCTGATGGAACAAAATTGACAACTTTAATTAAAAATGTTGTTGCTTCGCAGTTGTCAATATCAGGAAGGACTTTTGTAACTGCAGCAATTATATATCATGACGGTCCTACAACAACATCAGGACATTACACAACTTATTTAAAGTCCAGAAACGGCTGGTCATTCTGCAACGATTCTGTTTTAACTTTCAAAAAGAAATTGCCTTTTGACCTTAAAAATTCTTACCTGGTGTTTTTAAAACCAAAATTTTAGGAAAAGAATCTCGGAATTTGTTCTGAGGAATTTCAAGAGGTTCATGGAGTAGAGGGAATGTAAGTCTGCAATGCTGTCTAGATTATTTATCCAAACTTTTGATTATAATGTCATTTTAAAAATTCAAAAATATAAACCTGATGCAAGTAAGTCTGCTTCATAGTAAGCAGTATCAGTGTCGTAGGAAATGTAGAACATGAGTGAGCAACAAGGGTAAGATATTAATAGTCCAGGATTGTGAAAGTAATCTTACACGTTTTCTTTCCGAAAGTTGCGAAAATAGAAAATGACGGGATTTGCTTACAAGAATTCCAAGAGTTGTAAATGGCTCTTACATGATTTGGCCTTGTGGAAAGATGTGGTAGAAAGCGAGAAGTCTTTTATCGTATGTAACATATTTTTCAAAATGATGGAGTTTTTCTTTCAGAAAGTGGTGGACTGAAAATATTAACAGCACAACAGAGTGTAAGCTGTTCATAGGACATCCTTCGACGTCATGGAAAGTAAGTTAATTTTAAGGAGTTTTGAATTCTGATTTCTTATGTTGTATGGGTTTTTTAAACACAATCATTTTGATTGTGGTTTTTTTGTCCCCGCTGTTACATGATGAATACCTTCAAGTCACTGATTTTAGTGAAATTTGATACATTCTGAGAACAGCAAAAATAAACCATTTAACATGTATATTTAATTCTCTACTTTTTGTACTTATGATATACATTTAGAAATGTGTAGTAGACATGGAGAAGCTGAGGCTTCTGTAAGTGTCAAAGTTGTTGCATACAGTGCTGCACTTCTGGGTACTGTTTTATTTGGAAACCTGAGTAGGCCTCACCTCAAACAAACCTCTGGATAGGACACATCTTATTTGCATCCTGAAACAATCATTTAAAATATTAGGGACAATTTTATGATGGCTTTACACCTCTTTTGCGTTGCCATTGCATCACTGTTGTGAGACAGCAGCAGTGCAAAAGATGCACCATGTTCCAAAATAGGCCTCACTTCATATTCAACTGTGTAGGGGGCCTGGAGAAGCAGAGGCTTCTGTAAGTGTCAAAGTTGTTGAAAAACTGTTTGTCCTTCAACCTTTTCCTGTGTCTTTTCTAATTTTTAAATACATGTTTTAATATTTTTCAAATGTTTGTTCTCTCTTTCACAGATTGAAACTATGAAAATAAAAAGTGAATAAGTTAACGACAATTATAAGGTAAATGTTTTGTACTCTTTTCGTTACATTTCTATCACATTCACCTACTATTAGTTCCATAGCTTCTATAGGGCTTCAGATTATAGGGCTTTAAACAAAGTTTAACTAAATGTGGCAATTTGGAGTTGTGCCCGTGTGCACATTACCAAATCGCCGTTTGTTACCTCAGCCGCACTCCTCTCACACCTTTGAAGTGAAGCTTAGCTTCACTTCAAAGGCCCCGGCTGCTTCACACCCTCATTCCACTCTCCCCGCTCCGTCCCCTCCCCTGCCCGCCGTGTGCATTTCTCCTCCCCCCCCTCCCCACAGCAATGCAACTCACACACGCAACGCCACTCACACACGCAACGCCAATCACACACGCAATGCCACTCACACACACAGCGCCACTCACACACACAACGCCACTCACACACACAACGCCACTCACACACGCAACTCATCCACGCAACGCCACTAATCCACGCAACGCCACTCATCCACGCAACGCCAATCATCCACGCAACGCCACTCATCCACGCAACGCCACTCATCCACGCAACACCACTCATCCACGCAACGCCACTCATCCATTTGCAAAACCAAAAGGTCAAACTCTTCTATTGCGAGACCTATTGCATTTTCAATGCTTAATTCTATCACTTCCTTATCTATTTTGTTTTTCACAATTATATCCTCTTCCATCTTTTATTCGGTAAATAAATCTATTAAATAGCATCTCTGGTTTAGTCCCTATAGCTGTCTTTCTTTTAACATTACTCTCTGTTTATTTCCCTTGTACTTACTCCTCTTTTTAAAAAAACATTTTTTTGGGGATAGCTCCCGGTTCGTGTACCGGCGAGCAAACCGGAAAGCGAACTAAAAGAAATAGAGCTTGCCAGAGTGCTAAACATTCTAGCAATTTTTGTATAAAGGGGAGGTAGTTCTGAAAAGAACTCTTTTTTTTATGTTTTTGTTTTATATATTTTTTTTACTTTTCTGAACATTATTTATTTTTTTTGTATTTTTTCAACAATTTTATGGTTTTTTTTGTTTTTTGGAAGGGAAAGAACAAAAAACAGGCATTGAAAAGGCCTCAACAGGAGCAAAAAAAAAAATTATTTTTTGGGGCGTTTAGAGCACTTGTGACTTTCAAATGCTCTATTAACTAAATTAATGCTCATATTGGCACATGAAAATAAGGTACCACAATATAAACAAACAATCTTCATATGCACAAAGTTTTCCTGGATGTTTGGCACTGTTTCCCGTGCCTCTGCCCCTGACAGAGATATCTGAGATGATGTCCTGGCCACAGAAGTTGGAGGGTTGTCTTGCAGGTCACGCATCTCTGCCCGGCTATAATTTAGAGGATGCCACCTCTGCATGTGACGGTGCATAGTATAGTTGCCATAACTATACTTTTTATCTGTGCCTCTAGATAAGTTCTGCTTGCATATTAGGCACGTCACATAGCGAGCATTAACTTTTTTCTCTCCTGCAGGAAAGGAAAAAAACTGCCAAATAAAACTATTTTTATAATGAGATACCCGGGGCAACTCTTCTAAAAATTGTGATGCCTGTTCTTCCTCTTCCTCTTCTTGATCCTCTTCCTCCTCTGGATTTGCAAGGAACTGTGGAGGTGGTCCTCTCTTCCTATGAGGAGGTGGTGGTGGTGGTGGTGGGGGTCCACCAGCTGAAGCTACTACTGAAGCCATTTTCCACTGTGTAAAATAGGTCTTCCTTTCACAAAGTTGAAAGTCAGAGTGAGAAAAAAGGTGGGGGCTTTCATCATTTGGGAAAAAAAATAATTCTAAACCAATGAAAAGTGTAATTGTAAGGTCACCTGACCTAGTCTTACATCATTAGGAAACCAAAAGTGAAATGAACCAATGAAAAGTTTTATTAACAAGTCACATGACCTGTTCCGCTTACGTTACGCGCTGCGCGCCGCGCTCCGGATCGCTTCCGGAAAGCTGCGTTTCACGCCTCTGTTCGCGGTCCGGAGCACTTCCGGGTGCGCTAACGCAGCGCGTCATAAGACGCATTATGCGGCAACGTGATATGTCGCGCTTCCGCGACGCGTCACGATGTTGATTTCTAACGCGGCAGTTCCGCAAACGGAACGTTTACCGGTTAGCAGACCGGGTCGCGGCATCAAATTGAGCTAACGGAAAGCTTCCCGGTTCGCGAACCGGGAGCGAAAAAAAAAATATTTAAAAAAAATTAATCATAAACATATAAAATATATTTTTGGATTTAAAGAAAAATAAATACATTTTACAGCTACAAATATTAGCTTTTAAAAAAACAATGAAATTCACTGAAAAAACCATAGGCTATAGACCATATATAATTAGGAATTTGCATTTACAAAACCTTGAAAATTCACTGAAAAAACCATAGGTTATAGACCATATATAGTTAGGAATTAGCATTTACAAAACCTTATTTTACTCACACAAAACCATTGAAATTTCATATATAGTTAGTTGCACTAACTATATATCGCGCACCCGCAATCCACTGCTGATCATGTCACATATTACATCATTCATGACATGGTCAGTGACATCACTGATGACATCACTGATGACATCACTGATGACATCTCATTTGCCATTACTGATCACATCACTGATGATATCATTCATGTGATAATACGGTGAACCTTTTCAGACTCTAATATAATCTTAGATACACTCTGAGTAAATAGACGCTCACAGACTGTCACTCATCCATGGAGTTACTCACCCACCTAGTCAGTCATGCAAAGAATCAATCACACTTCCATTTCCTCATCTATACAGTTATACACACCTTACTTATTCAAACATATACTAACACATATTTACTCTCTTATATAATCCCTGATACCAGTTCACAATGATCCATACAGCCACTCACACATTCACTGGCTCTTATGCACAGTTTTTTTATATATGTCAACTCTCACATGTACTGTGTTTTACATATGTACTTACTTTGACATGTAGCACTGAGATATCCATTCACTCACCAATACACTCATGCACACAGTCAACTGCCCATACAGATGTTTCCACATGCACTTTTGAACCCATATATCTAGTGAATCAACTGCTCACACATCTATGCACCTAGTCACATACCTCATAGCCACCCACACACACACTCACTCTCTCATACAAATACTTGGGCAACCTATCATTAACCTATATACTTAATCATAAAGCTACTGATCAACATAAGCAGCAGTTTACAGAACAACAGATATAATTATGCACAAATTAAGACAGTTTAGTCACTAACCCATGCACTCAGTGAGACACATTTAATCTCTCACTCATACAGTCAGTCATGCACCTATTAAATCCTTCATCCAGACACTTATACATCCACTCAATCTTCAATATGTAAGGCATATTTTGACTTTTCAGAAACATACAGTCACTGGATGTTGTCATCAGTGATGTCATCAGTGATGTCATTTGAGATGTCATCAGTGATGTCATCAGTGATGTCACTGACCATGTCATGAATGATGTAATATGTGACATGATCAGCAGTGGATTGCGGGTGCGCGATATATAGTTAGTGCAACTAACTATATATGAAATTTCAATGGTTTTGTGTGAGTAAAATAAGGTTTTGTAAATGCTAATTCCTAACTATATATGGTCTATAACCTATGGTTTTTTCAGTGAATATATATATATATATATATATATAGTCAGATATATATGGATATATATAGATATAGTAGATATAGATATAGATATAGATATATACATATGTGTGTGTGTATTAGCAGTGTTTCATTCCACCAGCTGGATTGGTGGAATTTGGTGACTCTGTGTTAAATCAGCGCCATTTGTATTTTGGATGTCTTGTTTGAAGGTATAACGGTAATAAATATATTTTAAACCCAGAAGGACTTGGTTAATCTGATTTTTAGGGTTTTAGAGCAGTGGTTCCCAAAAGTTTTAGAACCATGAGCACCCTACAGACTGTCCACTCACAATCCTCTCCTTTCAATTTACCGTCAAAGGAAGAAAAGTAAACACCAATCCTGGGGTAAAAGAATAAGCAACAATTTGTCAGAAGACAGCCTGACACTTGACCGCAAAAATTAAAGACATCTTATTTTATTGCTCAGCTTTCCCGACCCATCAAAAATCAGCTTGTGAACGGCCCCCAATTTGGGAAATATTGTTTTCGAGTGTCTTTTGTCTTGCATTAAGTTAAAACATGATTGGTAGTAAAAATAATATAATTCCAAACTTTTATCAGTCAGTCAGTCAAAATAACTTTATATTGCCAATACAGTATTGGCGTAAAAAGTATTCTGCAAACACATATGCATCAACTATTAAAATAAGCATTAAAAGTAAGACTAACGTGTAGTAAAACATGATTTGAAAGAAAGCAATAAAAATGTTTAGTTTAAAAATAGTCATGAGCTAAAAAACTGTCATTCATACATATATGCACGAATATTGTATATATGAAACATGTAAAGGGATCAGACAGCAACTGAACATAATATAGGGATACACAACATTGTCTAAAAAGGGGCAATGTATCGTTTTCTTTCATTAATATAACATTTGCAAAAATATTCAAGTGCAGGTCATTCTGGGTGGATCGCTTGTCACAGGGACAAGGTGGATGTGCAATGATCGCGTAGGTTTTAGACGGGTGGCCTAACATAAGAGGCATGTAATTTAAACTAAATCTCATAAAAGATATCTGTGTTGGAGATTCGTGACAAATGATAAATAAGAGAATTTCGTGTTAGTTATGCTGGGCAGTTTAAAGTAAGAGTCACACCTCTTTGCATGTAAATGGGCCAATAAGCGAGTTTTAAGCTCCTTCTTCGATATTGCCAGGCACAACTTTGAATCCACATAGAGGTTGTGCAGGCCAACGACCTGGAGGTTAGACTCGATATATCTTAGCCAACTTATTTTACTTACGTCATCTAATTTCAGGGATTCATTTATAATATCTCCAGTCAGTGAAAGGGTTTCTTTACGCCAAACTGAAAGCCACATCAAGATCGGTGCAATATGAATCTTATCAGTGATATAAGGAACTCTCAGTCCCATGTGACAATTATAATTAGAGCATGATTGAGGAAGAAATGCTAAGTTTTTCAAGAAACCATCCTCTATGCGCCGGAGTTTAGAGGTATCAGAAATGCTCCAGACAGCTATGCCATGAGAGGCTGAAGATAATGTTTTCGCCTCATAAACCATTTTCATCACTTCGATTGGCTTGGTCCCAATTTTTTCACAAATTTAAAAAGGGCCCTAATATTTTTTGCCATCAATAATTCTCTGTTGGAGACCACATTTCTTCAGCTATCTCTATGAAACAGGATCCCTGGGTAGGTAAAAGACTCTGCAACAACTAGCTTGAGCCCTTCAATGTACATTCGAGGCTGTTTCTGCTTCTTTGAACCTGCCACAAGGACAAAGGACTTGGTGTAGTTATTTTTCATGTCCAAATTGTTCATACATTTTGCATTCTCCTCTATGAGCCGTCGCAGTGCGTTGCCTATGCGTGCAAGGCTCACCGCATCGTCAGCATAGAGGATGATCAGGACAGGAGAAGAATTAATAAGTGGAACATTTGTGGTAGACCCTAGTAAAGCAGATTCATTGGCATTAGTGTATAAAGCAAATAAAAAGGGAGCGAGCACACACCATTGCCTCATGCCCCTAGTGATTCTAAAGTGTCTTGTGCATTCTCCTCCCCTGCCTAATCGAACACAGGCCATGGCTTCAGCATACAGATCACAGATTACATTAACTATCTGGATCTCAATTTTCATTGCCTCCATAATCGGCCACAGTTTAGCTTGTGCCATGTAATCAAAGGCTGCCAATAGATCCATGAACGCAAGGTATAATTTGCTGTTCTTAGCCACTGTGTATATAGCTATATTAAGTTTAGTTTAAACACTGATCCACTGTTTCCTTTCTTTTTCTAAAACCATATTGGCATGGGATTATGATATTCTTTTCCTGAGCCCATTCCTCAATCTTGTTTAAAAGTAATCAGCCCTTTAGTTTGGCTGTAGAGTCCAATAATGATATGGTCCTATTGATTTTTGGGACTGTCTTATCCCCCTTTTTGTAAATAGGTAGAAGAATCACAGTCGTCTTCCGGTTCAGACGTGATCATGGAATGTTTGATACAGCAGGAGAGTACTCACTCAGGCATTACTTGTTTGACAATTGGGACAATATTTGTCCGACAGCCTCCATACTCGGAAGGACTCACCGTACATTTTGTGAGGTTTACAAGAAACCGGACACTTTTAATATTGATGTACATCGTGTTGAATTTCTATTGACCAGCCGGGTCAGAATTATAACCGGCAGAGAGGATCGAGAACATAGAACAGAAAAGCCATATAGCCCTGAAAAAGTCGTGGGGTCCTCCCCGAGCGACGAAACACGTGTTGGCTGGGCGTTTGTTGGATTAAAGAAAAAACAAGAAAACACAAGAACCTTCACTCGTTATTTATGGGATTTCTTGTACTTAATGTCATTTGACATATATTTGCGCGTGTGCATAGGATAAGATTAATTAAGTATATTGGTCCTAGGGACCAATTATTGGAGAGTATAGGGTTTTTGACCCTCACCCTGTTGCACCGCAGAAATCATATCATCATAAAATAATGCAAACTCTGTACGTGCCATTTCTTCTTCTAAATAAACACCCTTCATAGTTAAATTTTATTGAAGATATTTGTAAGGAGTGGCACCCAAAGGTCTTGATTGTCCAGAAAGAAATCAATTGAGACGCCATCGGGTCCAGGTGTCTTCGATCTTTTGCACTCGTTAACAGCATGTCTTGTTTCTTCCAGAGTTAAGATCACCCTGTCTCCTAAACTAGATGATGACAAAGGGGGGGGGGGGGGGTTGGGGGTTAGACAGTTGCTTCCTGTGAGTTAACAAACAGTCCTTCAAAATGTGTAACCCACGCCTCCTGATCCACATGGGTATCTGTAGTCATCCTTTTATCCTCTCTCAAAAAGGGGGCATTGATTAAAGACCAGAAATCCTGAGAACTTTTTAATACTGCAGCCCTTTGCAACCTTTCCCAAATATCCTCCTTTAAAAACGTTAGCCTTGTTAGCCTTGCTTTTTCATATAACTTCCGCAAGGACTTCACCAGATTCTGGTCTCTAGGTTTTGACTTCAAGGCCATATGAAGGTTTTTAAGTATTTTTGCACACTTGTCATCAAACCAAGAGGGACCCTTACGATGCCCATTAGATATAGAATGCAACAGGTTGTTTTTCATTTCCAATAAAATTCGCTCAAAATCAGGTGGTGTTTCATTATTTATCGTTGGGTCTAAGCAGGTCATTATCTCTGGTGCCCACTATATTCCCAACAAACTTCACAGTGTCCACTTTTTCCCACTTCAAAACAACCCCATTTTCCCTTGCAAACACCGGTTTGATAAGTTAACATAAGGTTTCTTGTTTTGTATTGATAGAATAAGAATCGTGATTGCAGGGTGATCACTGAAAGCATAAAATGTGGTCATAATTTGGGGGTAGACGACTTTATTATTGGGTCTAGGACTAAAACATAGTCAAGGGTTGAAAGATAGGAGTGAATGGAAAATGTGAATTCTAGCTGTCCGACTCCAGTATTAACGGGTTTCTCATTACAAGGTTATTTACTATTAGTAGCCTTTAAAGGGTATCACCATAATCGTTATGGCTAAAATGTGGAACGGGATCCCCATCTTCATCTACTAGCCTACATGCTGGCTAGTCAACCCTATTGCAGGGAAGGGCATTAAAATCGCCCATCCAGAATATATCACAGGATTTATAGTATGATTTCTCCAAGCTAGCAATGTCTTTTTCTAGAGGGTTCAAGATCATGCTTAATTAGCACCAAAATTATTATGGTAAAAGTTTATAAGATTTGAGGTTCTATCTTTATAAGGCTTGCAAAGGATGATGTGATAATATGGTGACATATTTAAAAAAAATGTTTTACCTTTAAGGGAAGGATATTAGAGAATAATGTTAGTAAGTCCCCCCTTGAACGACCAGCAGTTGATGGTATAGCGGGTGTGTGAAATGAACAAAACCCGTTTAAATGGACCTGATTATTTCCCTGAGTTTCTTGAGGGCACAAAATATCATAGCCCATTAACAAGGATAACCAGTCCGGATTAGTCTTTTTTTGATTATACCCCACGATTTTCCAAGAGATGACTTTGGCAAACTCCAGGGTGCTTCCTGTGCAAGCTGGGCTCTGAGGCAGGAGGGAGCTATCAATCTGTGTACTTGAATGTATTTATAGTTTTAGAGGGGACAATGGAGCCGCACCTATTCCTTTAGGCAATAATATATGATGATCATTAGGCAATGTTATATATGGGTCTGCAAGTCAATCACATTTGACACTGTCTTCCAATAAAGTAAATGTATTACTAAGGGATAGAGGTAAAGTTGTTTGAGGAAGGTATAAACTAGATGGACGGTAGGAAAAGAGAGATGTTTGCTTTGGAGTGTGCAGGTTGCAATGATCTACGAGGTTTATAAAAAACAAACAACGGGAGAGCACAAATCACAGAGTGAAAAGTTGGAGTACTTGGTAGTATTCTCAAAAGGTCACTGACCAGATGCTGGTTACTAACATGAATAACAATGCAATCCCCTCCAAAAAGTTTTGGCCCATTTCCTACCCAATTTACTCTCCTGGCCATAATGAGATGTTGAAACAATTTAAATCTGCCCCCTGTATATTTAAAAAGCCAGTGCAGCACTTTGTGGATTAGCTGCGCTGTAATTTCCTGGTGGTCTGATTTTAATTCTGGTGCATTTTCTATTACTATAACAAAGGGACAGGCTGCTGGTGGAAGATCCAGTCCTAATCCTGATTTGACTGAAGAGTTAACTTAATTAGTAGTGTGCCCTCTTTGATGATCACCTGGGACACCCCTTCCTAATTGACCGTTAATTATGAATGGTGCAGATGGAACGGTGGCAACATCCCTCCCGGGCACACCTGAGAGGACAAAAACTAAGGGGGGATGCTGGGGGACAAATGCTTCAAGTCTGGAAAATCTGTGAGTAACACCTCTGTCCTGGCCCAGCTGGAGGAACAAGGGTTTTCTTGGTAGGATGTTTAATATTAGGAGCACTACCAATGAATATATATGGTAAGCCTAATGTTGGTACAGGCTCCAAGGTTAAATCAGTGGGAGTGGCAGAGTGAGTCACACCAGGCAACGGTGGATTACAATGATCAAAGCTAAGGGCTTGTGCCTGACCCACCTTCCCCCTTCCCATGGCAGTAATGGGGAGACTGTTACATAACAAAAACACAGATTCCTCTATTTTTGTCAGTCTTGTTAGGAGAGGCTGCAGGAGAAGGGGAATAGATCATTCCTATTTCTCGCATAGTTCATCTGACAGCTGCGGGGCTACCCTCAGACCAGATGAAGGAAGGGATTATGTATCTTGATCACTAGATTTCTGGGTTTTGCAGTCTTTGGAGCAGTGATCTTCTACGCCCTCCCCTTCTCTTATTATCCAGGGGTTTATCAGTGGGCTATTTCAAGTTGAGTGTCTAAAACAATGTTAGATGATGATGGAGTGCCAGTGAGTACTGCAGGGATTGATGTGACTAGAGGGGAGCCAGGTCCAGTTAAGTCTGAGCTAGATCTTACCTCCTCAAGTGAAAGATGCCTCTCCGTGATCTCCATCTCTTTAGAGAGTACATCTTCCGCTCTTCGAAGGAAAGAGTCCAGTGTGTTGATAATTTCACCCCCTGTTTCGGTTGATTTTGCATTCCATTTTACCGTCTCAGAGGTAATGCAGGGTGGCCATATGCCAGGCATTAAGTGGGTAGCCCAGCCCAGCCTCTTCCGGGCAATGATGGGCATGGACGGGCCCGTCCTTGCCCGGGATACCCGGTGTTTTTGAGCACGTGAAGAGGTGCAGGGGGTGCTGGGTAATTGAGTCCCCCGTCACCGTTCTTCCCAGCCCAGCAGAGACAAGATTGTGGGTAAGAATGGTGGTGTGCAGGCGTGCTGACGATCAACCTCACTTCAGGGACCGCTGGCACTTTTTGAGCGCTTGAAGAGGTGCAGGGGGTGCTGGGAAATTGAGTCCCCCCCCCCCCCCCCCCGTCACGTTCTCTCCAGCCCAGCAGAGAGACAAGATTGCGGGTAATACTTCTGGCTTGCAGGCGTGCTGGCGATCAACCTTTTATCCTTTCCAGCAGTTAAACCAATGTCGTACCGATTTAAATAGTAACAGTGGATGGTATTTTTCCAGTAACAAAAATGCAATACGTCATAAGTTTTAGGGTTTTGAATTTGGATCTTAAAATGTTATCGAAGTGTTTATAGTATGTTTATCTTTTTAATGAACAATTTGAAAGGTGTGTTATGGTTTTAGGGTATAGTTTAAGATCAAATATGCAATGCAAAAAAAGTGTTCTTATCAACCCGAATGGACAAGTACAAGTGAAACAAACAGATTGGAACAAAGTTTCTTTAGCGATTGTTAAACATTCTACTTTCCTGTGCTCAGCCCTAGACACGGCAGTATGGTCACACCATGGTATAACAGATATGATTAATGAATCACACATTTAAAACTATGTTCATCTTTAATGACACATCTCATTAGAACGTCTTTTGCCACACATTATCTAATAATACATTTTTCCCTGCATGCAGTTGCTTTTCGCAATATTTTTGAACTACAAAAGACTTTTCTCACCTAAAGTCTAAACTGTAACTATGTCCTTGTTAAAATCTGAGTACCAATGCATAAGTAGAGTTTTCAATGTGATCCTGTGAATGACTCACTTCTAATGATTTTTTCGAAAAAATCACATATGCGTGTGTGTATTCAGGTAAGTATTTTGTCTGAAAGTTTTTGGAGACACTTCTCTAGAGTTCCCTAAACACAACTCCAATTGGTGTCTCTGTAATTAACTGTTTATTAATCTGCTCTTAATTCAATGTGTATTTGGTCTTGAATTCATGCATCGTTGTACTACTCTATACACAAACTGCCATAATTGTACATTTGATGGTCAGCACATGCATATATTAATAAGTGCTCACAGAAAAGGACCTAGCCTCTAATCCCCAAAAGGTATTTCTTCTCTGTCTATTTCTATAGAATTTACAGGCAAATCCTAAGAATGTGTAACACTGCTGCTCATAAACTGCCCATAATATGAAACAATAGTTGAACTATCATAGTTCGGTTTCTCTTTTCTCTCTGCAGAGAATCAGAGTCTCTACAGTGAGCATATTTTACATAATGGACAGACTGGCTGCAAAAAGCCCAAGGGAAGGCCTGACTGGATAATACATGAATGTTGTTAAGAATGAGGATGATAGTGGCACTATTGACAGGCTATCTTTACACACCCAGCACTGAAGGCTTCCAAATACAATATTAAGCTGGTTGATGAAAACAGATGCATTATACAGAGGATTTGGGGTCGTGGCACCTAATTGATTGAGATTTAGGGAGGGCCAGTATAAAATATTCATCAGTAGGATACTGTTATCTGGGAAAAAATGTAGGCAACAATTGAACGCATAGGCTTTGTCAGACACTAAGAAGGTTTAGAACATCCCTATTTGTGATTCACTTTATAGTTTCAACAGCAAGGGCAGCTCCTCTTCAGATGCTTACAGGAGTGGACCTGTTACCTGTGAGCTGCTGCCACACAATTCACTGAGCCTCTGACCACACTTGTAATAATTTAATTCAGCAGTGTTCATGCAAACACAACTTTAGTGTATACTTGAACTCCGCAGTGCGCATGTCAGCCCTCTCGGCCTCTCCACCGGACTCTTGATGGGAGAAGGAGGAGGAGGGGATGTGCAATGACCCAGCTACACCGGGATGTTTAAAACCACAGCACTCTGTAGATGGATGTCTTGATTGTTCACATAAGGGGCAGAATTCAACTACAATCCCCTAACTCATGCACAATCCTTTTTATTTAGCTGAAATACTGCTCATGCCTCAGGCAGCACACAATATCTGCTAACATGGGGCTGTCAGAGTGCACATGAGTGCAAAGATTGGCCCTGAGACCAATGAGGTGCCGCAAAGAGTAGCAGGGGAAGTATCCCCAGCACTGTCCCAGATTCCAATTGGGCTATGCTTCCATTCCTAGCAAGAAGGTGAGAGAGGGCTTGCAGTTTGTCTTCCTCTTAAACCTGACCCTGCTGCTCTATCTGATTCCTCAATAGGAATCATGACTTGCTGGTTCCAATGTCCAGCACCGAATTCCTGCTCCGCTTCTGCAATGGAGCTTATTCGTTGCCAAAAAAGGAAGAAAGATAAGTACAAAACATAATCCTGTGTTGTTTCTGGGCGTGCATGCATGAAAGTGAGTAAACAAGTGATTCAGATTGATTTAGACTGAGTGGGAATATGTGTTAGTTTAGTGTGTTTGAGAGTGTAAATGAGAGTGAAAGTTTGAGAGTCAATGAGTGTCAAAATGAGTATGAATAAGTAAAAGCGAGGAGGTGAGTAAGGACGTTTGAGTACATTAGAATGAGTGAGTGAGGGGGGAGGTTATGAGAAGGAGTGTGAGTGAGTCAGGGGTGCCTTCATCAATGGTGCAGCAGGTGCAGTTACACGAGGATCCAGAGGCCCTCCTGTAACAAGGAATGACAGTGAAGATGATCTCACAAGGTTTTTTCAGGCTGGAGGGAGACATCTTCCATGAATCTGAGTTGAATATTTAAAACTGTGACTGTTGATTGGGTTAAGGAGATTCATCTGTTCGTTTGTGTACCCTGAGATTTCATGTCAGCCAGCACACCTTTAAAGGCAAAGTTAGCTTGGGACGCAAGACTATACAGTTTTGCTTGACTTTCAGATGTTTCAATATAAATGAAAAGCAAGCATTGGCAATGACAATAGATCTGAATTATTAATCAAAGTGCCTTTCCAGTAACTGGTGAGCTTAAGTACTTAATAACGCATTGTTAGACCTGTCAGCCTCAGGGAGGGTGGTCGTCCCACACATATGTTGCCTTCACCCTCCTATTTTTCTGAATATGTTTTTGCTGGCCTTAGGCCTCTGTGATCTTTGCCTCTGCTAACCAGTGCCAAAGTGCTTGTGCTCACTCCCTAAAGGATGGTAAAATTGCCTTACATCTGATTGGCAAATTTTATTTATTCATAAGTCCCTAGTAAAGTGCTATACCATATACCTAGGGCGTGTAAATTAAATGCTCCTATTTAGCCAAAAACCACAGTTGATGGACAGAATGCAGAACAATGTCTTACATTCACCCCAGTACAAAGATCTGGGCCTAAATCCATCGTTTTTTTGCACTCCACACCACCCTAGGTCAGACACTGGCTATATGCAAATCAGCCTTGACCCTGTGCCTCATGGGAACAGTCCAGCTGGAACTACCAAGCCATGTCTTTCCTAGACCGGAATCAAGCATCAAGGGACCGGTTTCTGGCTATCAGCCTTCTTCAGCCTGGATAGCTTGACTCCAGTGATGTGGAGAGCCTGGGGCTCACGTCTGAGCATACCCAGTACACTCGGGGTGAAAATTGCAAAAAACACAGTTGATGGACAGAATGCAGAACAATGTCTTACATTCACCCCAGTACAAAGATCTGGGCCTAAATCCATCGTTTTTGTTGCACTCCACACCACCCTAGGTCAGACACTGGCTATATGCAAATCAGCCTTGACCCTGGGCACATATTTTGCCACCCACTTAAGTAGTCCCTCAAAACTAGGGGTGGGCGGTAAATTCCATTTTGATCACAGAGTTTGCAAAATTTCGGCAATTCCGCGTTTTGCAGAGAACGCAGAATTGCCCAAAATTTCGCAATCCGCAGGCTAGCGGAATTCATGAGCACGGGTGAGAACTAAGGTATTGCACAAAACAGTGGCATCTTCTTGGATAAACATGCTGGGCAGGATTCATTCTGGCACAATGCTCCAGTCACAAAAATTAAACCCCAACAGTAAGCACTTACAGATATAAATAAAGCAGGTGCCCGAGTTAAAGCTAAATTTCGGTAACGCATTAATCAGCAGGAAAAAAACGTGACTCTGGTTGAGGTGGGGCAGGTGTGCTTTCTCTCCATATCTACCGTCAAAAAATGTAATTAGCTGTGATGCTTAATGGAGGTCTTTGCATCCATGTCTTTCTCGAGCACAATCCCTGTCTAGTTCCTGTGACCTGGAGGTTCTCTCTCCTCATCTGCTGCTCTGATCAGTCTCTGACCTTACTGCCAAGTCCGCAAAGCCTCCCCTAGCCAATACAGGGCACCTCAGTTACCGACTCAACACAATCAGGAAATAATCCTATGTGGAGGTCAGTCGGCTACCGTTATTGTCTCTGCTCACATCTCTGGCAGGGTTCATATAAGTGTGAAGAGGTGTGTAGTGTTGTGCACATGTGACAAAGTTCCCTGTGTCACATGTCAATGATACTACACTCCTTCATAATCAATGCTGCATTCTGAAATACATATATTCGACTTGACTACTAGTTTTGACAGATGAAACCTGATTCGCATAAATTCAGATGGAGCTATTTGCATGTCAATAATCGCTTTACAGAAGGTGACACCAGACAATTCTTAGTGAACTGAGCTCTGTGCACTGTGAAAGCCAGCTGCTCTCTAGTCTCTGTTTCACCCTTAGCGCACACTGACTTCACTTCTCACACTAAGGTGTGAATGACGGAGAGGCCCAGAATGATGGAGTGATCCAGTGACCATAGGCCCCGGGGATGTTATGAACACCAGAGATGGCAGCACCGGCACAAGCCATGAAATCACATCCTGGCCCTGACAGCCCCTTGCCGAGGACTCTGTAGGCACTTGGTAATCCCTCTGATCCTCCGGTTCCCTCTTGTCAATATCCTTCCTTGAGGGAACAGTCCCTTTTGTGTCAGCAGACCAACAATTTGTTGGCAAAGCAGAAGAGTTAGAAAAATATTGCATATGCCAGTCACTGCATCACAGCAGAAGGGGAATTGCCCTGACAGGGGAATGGAAAATGGCACTGCCACATCTGTTCCCACTTTCTCGCCTATCAGTCATCAGTGGGCACTGGTGCAAGAATGTGCTTGATGCTGCAGTGTTTTCACATGTTTCTTTTTAATTGTGTGTGCACAGCGCAGAGCCACAGGTACCGTGTATGTGGCTTTCCTGGAACTCACCAGTGCTTTCAATCACTGGATGTTTGATAATAATCTGAGAGTTTGTGCTTCAAATGATTCTAGGCTCGGAAGGATGACCCTTGGCTAGCTCATGCCATGTACCACGCAACATTTCCTCTAGCTAGGGAGCAGTCCCCCAGCTTGTCCATGCCCTCTAGCTAGCCCTCTGTCCCACTTGTGCTGTGTCATCTCGCTCATGGTATGTCCTGTAATCAGCACCCTGTTCCCGGGGTTGTGCCATGCCATCTAACTCATGACATGTCTTCTTGCTTGCACAGTAAACAAGAGGCATGTGAACTCACATAGAAGGCAGAAGCCCCGCCCCACACACACTAGCAGTATGCAACGTCTTCCCGCCCTTTACACACAATGCTGGACAGCTCACTCAAGGGACCCCGGAGACAGTTTTGGCGCAGTGGCAAAGTTACAGACACACATGGTCACTGGAGACAACTCTTCTGGCTTTTTACGTGGTTGTAGTGTAGGAAAGGCACTATAAGTATACATTCACCTAACGAGGTAGCACTTACGGCTTAGCCAGTTGTACTCCAGTTGAGTAGAGGTTTTGCACAAAACAGTGGCATCTTTTTAGATAAATATATGCTGTGGAGGATTCATTCTGCCACAATGCTCCTGTCACAAAAAAAATGTCCGCAAACTCACGGAATTCCGCATGCTCGTGGAGATTTTTTGCCGTTTCGTGGAAGTTTGTGTTTCGCAACTATGCAAATTCCGCCCACCTACACTTAAAACATGTCCCAGATCTGCCATTTCAGCTTAACTGCAGACTTACACTGCTAATTTAACTTGTCAAAATGCCCCCCTTATCAAGCCTTAAACTCCCCTTCTTTATATATAAATCACCCCTCAGGAAGGCCCTACGTTGCCCTACCTAGGCAGGGTGCATTGTAATTAACAGGTTGGACATGTACCATTAAGTTTTGAATGACCTGGTAGTGAAAACTCACAAATTCACTTTCCAATACTGGGAGGCCTACCTCTCCTATAGGAGAACATTGTGCTACCTTATTACATTTAATAAGTGCTAACTTTTGTTAGGAAACAGGTAGAGATGTCATGTTTGGTGTCTCAGAAACTGTAAATTAAATTGTTTACTGGTAAAGTTGCATTTTAAGTCACAATTTTGTAAATGTCCAATTTAGAAAGTTGCCATTCTCCTGTCCTAGCTATTTTGTGCATGCAGCCTATTCCTGGGTCATATGACTGGGTGTAGCTGAGCTTTGTTTAATCCTCCCTGACAGCCACACATAAAGCGAATAGGTGTGCCTGGATGGATCACCACTGGCAGGATGGGAGGGGTAGAGCCACTCACAGCACCACTTACAAATCAATAAGCTGTACCCTACCTACACACGAAAGACTTCACACTACCACATTGCTGATATAGTCAGGCTGGAACCAAGGCAGGGAAGCCAGGAAACTCCAAGCACTTCAAAGAGAATTCTCTAGAAATGTCCCCTACTTAAACAAAATACAGCACCAGGCACAAAAATAGGACCCTCGGACAAACTC
Organism: Lissotriton vulgaris; assembly: GCF_964263255.1. Classification (NCBI taxonomy): domain Eukaryota; kingdom Metazoa; phylum Chordata; class Amphibia; order Caudata; family Salamandridae; genus Lissotriton; species Lissotriton vulgaris. The sequence continues at coordinate 896,082,875 of NC_141696.1, forward strand.
TTTAGTTTACTTGCAGGCCCTGAGATGGACTCTCATAGGAATGCCTGCCCCTGTGGCCTGCTGTGCACTTTAGAAGACTTCATTGCTGGACCTGGAAGGACTGCTCTGCTGCCTTAATCCAGGCTTGAACCCTCAATGGTTTACCCTGCTGCTTGACCCCTGTTCCCCATCTTGATCCCAGGACTACCAGAGTGACTTGAAGGGCTAGTTGGCTTGGCTCCTGAGGAAATAGTTGGGCACTTAAAAGGCTTCAATCATCTTAAACCCACACCTGGAACCAGCCTCGGTGAGCTCTAACCCTTCAAGTGATGCCTCCCCAATCCTAGAACAATGGAAATGGTGCTAAAGGTCCCCAGATAACCAAAATCCCAAATTAGGGTCATTTTTTGGCTGAAAACTGTTCTGAGAAAAGACATGACCAACCTGCTCATCTATTCACGCAAGGTGCAATGCTGGGTAACCTGAATGCGTGGCAGTTTCCACTATAGTTTTCTCTGCAACAGAAAATCATGCTCAGCGTTCCTTCTCTGAAGGGGTGTCTGGCTTCATGGGACCCTCATCGGCTACTGCCTCCATCTTTGTCCTGCTGGAGATTTGTGAACATCCAAAAGGGACCAAGGGCTTGATGTAGATCTTAGCGGTCCCCTGTCTCTATTTAGATGCTATTTATTTAGATGCTGGCAGGTTGATGGACACAAGGCCGTCGGAGTGCAGCCCTCTCTGGTATAATTTTCCTCCCACATCGATGGGGCAATAGGCAAAAGCGGCTGTCAGAGTGAGTACTGTCAGATTGTCCACCAGGCCAATCACAATGTGCCTTCTCTCTGCCGCAACTGTGGTGGAAAAACCTCCTCACCTAAGTTAGAGGATCCGAAGGAATATAAGGCTCAAACCTAACCTTTTTCAATTTTACACTACTTTGCCATCATGGGCCCAATCGTACAAGTCCTACCTTAGCTGCTGCTGCTACTTGCCCATGAAATTAAGTCCTTTGTTGCCTAAATAGAAGGCAAGTTTCCATTGTTACTTGTTACCTCTGACTTTTTTCAGGGTTGGATTGGTTAGACGGGCACTCAGGCAAAGGGTGATGGTCTGGTGTCTGAATTGCAGCTGTTTTTTGGCAAGCATGGTGGCCAATATGGGCTGTGTCTGTGCTTTTCAGATGCTAACAGTGGCCCATAGGGGCCCTGAGGAGCCTTTCCGGGGGCAGATTGGCCTCTATTTACCCTTTTACCAATGGGGTAGAGGTTTCATTTCAAGTTGCTTGCTTGGCCGCCCCATTAATGTATGCAGATTGAGCAAAGGCATGGGGGCCTGAGTAGAAGTGAAGTAACTTATATTCTGGTGTGGTTCACCATTGTTAACTAATACGTGCACAAAGAGCCTTGCAAACATTTGCAAATGTTTTATCCCAGTGAAGTAAAGAAAACATGCCTTTATTCGAGAAACTTACCTCCTTCTTTTCATAATACTTAAAACACCGAAGCATTGTTTTATGAAAGGATGCAAACCACAAATAAGGGCATCTTTGTTTTAGGGTGCCTGTGCCTCTTTTTGATTCCAATACAACCCCGGTCTGTTTACATTTGCTATGGACTCATGCATTTTGAAATCTCTCTTACAAGCAGTAGCATATTAATGTGTAGTGCATATGTGTGTAATGAAACACAGGTGTATAATTTTATTGCATCTTAAAATGTGGTGCATGCTGCCTTCATGATAATGGACAAAATACACAAAATTGACATAAAAATAAATAAATCAAAAAGTGACCATAAAGGTGTGTTTATTAAAACTATAAAATTATAAATAAATGCATTACACATTATTGGGGTAATTTACATGTAATATAATGTAACAATTGCACTAAACAAGGGGACATTTATTTTTATAAATAACTGTAAAATCAATTTTAGTTCCAAACTTGAATCATTTAATATATTTATGAATTTAACATTTCCAGTTTTCTAGTGCATTTCCCTAATTTTAGTAAATGTTATTTGAGAATATTTGTTTCAGGTGTAATGGATATGTTTTTATTTTGATCACTTATCAAGTTCCAATAAACCCACCTGTATTAACACTTTAATTTGTTGGTGTAAGTGCCCATCATCATGTTGAATGCGTGCACCAAAAATGTAAATGTTTATTGCATTCTTTATTTACTAGTGTGTGCATTTTACAAATAATACATTAAAAAACAGTTGTATTTCCTGTCGTAATTGAAAGTAAAAATATATATTACACATATTCATCAATAACAGTCCCAGGAATCAAAGATGTGTAAATGAAAAATAATGGCAGGACAGACTTGGTGAAAAGAAAATAGATTTTTCTGCACAAATGAGATAATTCTCTCATATAAATATGCCTTTATTTTTCAACATGAGGAAAAAGATTCGCTTAGCACTACAGGATAGACTGTTGCCTGAACCTTGGCTCCTAAACAGACTGCCAAAGGGGAACCTTCTTAGGAAGGGACATCTATTGGGCACAGAGCAGGCACCTCAAGGATCTTTCTTGGGAGGGGTGGGTTTCAGATTCACAGGCTTTAGGCAAGGGTGCAACATAAATTCAGAAGAAGTAAGGGTAGGATAATTGGGTATGGGAGATAGAGAGCTGAAGAGGATGATGTGCATGTGTCTGTATTTTGTACAGCTACGTATGGGTTTGGTGTTTGTTGTGTATTTTTAGGTGTATGTTTTTTGGCAGGTGTTTGGGTGAGTGTTTGCATTTGGGTTTGGTGGGTGTTGTTTGCATGTCGATGTGCTGTGTGTGAGGGTGTTGTTTTAGATGAGTGTGCTGTTGAGGTGTTTGGTGTGGAAGTGATGTGTGTTAGTGCATGTTTTGCAGTTGCATGTGGGGCTGGTGCATGTTTGGGTGTGCGTAGTTTGTCGATTGTTTTTGATTCAGGTGAGGATGTGTGTTGGTTTTGATGGTAGTTGTTTTGCATATAGATATACTTTTCTGTGAGTCTTTTTGTTTGGATGACTGCGCTGTTGAGGTTGAGGTGGTTGATGTGATCGGGTACTTGTGGGTGTGGTGGTGGTTGTGGTGCTTGTAGGTGTGCTATTGGATGTGGGTTTGCTGGTGGTTATGGTGCTTGTGGGTGTACTGGTGGAGTTGGGGGTTGAAGGTGTGGTGGTGGTTGTGAAGCTTGTGGGTGTGGTGCTTGTGGTTGTGCTAGTGGTTGTAGTTGTTGTGGTGCCTGTGATTGTAGTGTCAATAGTGTCTGCATGCTGTTTGAGTGTTTGTGTTTCTTTGTCTGTTTGTGTGTGCTGCTTGTGTCTGTTGGGGTGGGTGTCTTCAAAGAATTGAGTGTGCTGGGAATAGGAGTGGGGCTTTGGATTTGGGATGGGGAAGAGACCTGAGTTGGGGCACAAGGTTAGGTTGTTTGGGAGGCTGCGGTTATGCAATAGCTATTTTAGAAAGCAATTTCTGCATGCCAGACATTGAATTGTGAATGACATCCAGAAATGCAACCTTATGTTGCATTTGGCAACTATGGCCCTGGATGTCACTCATGATTGCAGTCTGTTCTACAGAGATGCTGTGTAAGACGTCAATAGGCTCCTCACTCAGAGCAGTCAGGGTGACAGGGACAGGTGGGTGAGGTGTTTGTGGCAAATGAAATAAATGAAATAGGTTATTTGTATGGGCGCACAGCTACTCAGGCTAGAGTGTTCTGGTGCCTAGAGAGCGCTAAGGAAATGAGTGAGAGGAACCAAGATTAATGATTAAAAAGCAAAGTTTTCCAATTTTTCCTAAAAGAAAGTAGGTCTGTATTAGGCCTAAGGGCCACCGGAAGGCTGTTCCACAGTTTTGGGCCTTGGAAAGCAAAGGATCTGCCACCCGTCTGGGTCAGGCGAATCCTAGGCACGCAGGTCAAGTTGGCATTGGAAGAGTGTAACGGACTAGAGGCACTGTAGTGGTTGACCCGTTTGATTAGGTTGCCGGCTCTAAAGCTTTAAAGAAGATGGTAAGAGCCTTAAAGTCTATCCGTTGTTTTATACAAAGCCAATGTAGTGATGTAAGAATCAGAGTTATGTTACATCTGGGCTTAGGTTTAAATATGGCTCTAGCCACCGCATTTTGGACCACCTGTAAGTGCTGGATCAGGGATTTAGGAAGACCCAGGTACAGGCAACTGACATAATCAAGCTTTGAAGTCACCATTGCCAGCACTACGATCTTTCTGCTTTCCAGTGGCAGAAGTGGCAAGATATTTTTTAGCATTCAAAGGATTCCAAAGCATGCACCAATAAGATTTTGAATCTGAGTTTCTATAGAAAGGGTTTTATCTAACACTATTCTTAGGTTTTTGGATTTCTCCTTTTCTACAGGTGGAGGTGTCAGATTATCAGGCCACCAGGAGCGCCACTCAGGGGTTTCCGGACTTCTGAAGAAAACCATGTCAGTTTTGTCCTGATTGCATTTAAGCTGATTAATCCTAAACCAGTTAAACACCTTCGTGAGACAAGCCCCGATCCTTGTCCCATCAAGATTGTTGCCCTTATCACAGAAAAAAGTCAGCTGAATGTCATCAGCGTAGGAGATCATTTTGGCCCCCTCCGCCTCTACCATGGATGCAAGGGGGATAGGTAGATATTAAAGATGGTGAAACTGAGAATGGATCCCTGAGGGACACCCACTTCAGAGGCTGGCATCGGCAATGAAAACGGAGGGAGAAAGATATCATGAGATCTATTTCCCAAAAAAAGGGACAACCAGGTCAGGGCGGTCCCACATTGGCTGATGTCTTCAAGCCTATTGAGGAGCCTTCCATGTGGGACTGTATCAAAGGCCGCCAACAGCTCGAGCAGTATCAGAGCGGCCTTTCCTCCCTGGTCCAGTTTGCCTCTGATGTGCTCTGTCACTTCCAGAAGGGCGGATTCCATATTGAAATTAGCCCTAAAGCCAGATTTGGATTCATGGAGATGCTCCCACTCCTCAATATGACTTTGTAAGGCTTTGTTCACGTGCTTTTCCAAAACCTTGGAGAGAACCGGAAGCAAGGATATTGGCCTATAATTTGCCGGATCCTTAGGATTAGCGTTTGCCTTTTTTTATCAATGGAAAGATCTTAGCGTGCTTCCATGATTTTCACAAAATGCAGGTGGCAAGGGAGGCATTAAAGAGCTGATGTACTATTGGAAGAATGGTGGGGGCTAGTATTGTCAAGATGTTTACTGGGCAAGGGTCGGATATGGAGCCTGACTTAATGCTTTGGAGGAGGGACAGTGACTCTGCCAGCTGGAGCTCCCGGAAGGTATTTAAGGGTGGAGGATCCAGCTTATGAAATTTACTGTTAACTTTATGATAAAAAGACAGCTCCTCTTCTGAGATGTAATAGAAGGCTTGTTGGCTCAAGGAATTTGTTTTATAAAAAAATATGGCCACCTGCTTTTCCCATGCTTCTGTGCGTGGGCCTTCAATTACGCCAGCCTTCGGTGAGGTGAAGGATTTAACTATTCTAAAAATGTCCTCGCTTTTTTTTTGGCAGTATCAATCTTGGTTTGGAAAAATTTTGATTTTCCTGCTTTTACCAAGGCATAATGAGCTTTTAAGTTGTCTTTGTATACCTTCCTGTCATCAGTTAGGTAGAGTTTACACCATTTCTGTTCCTTTTTCCTACAGTTCCTTTTGCTGGCTCTGAGAATATCACTATGCCATGGTGCCGGTGGAGCTGACCTCTTGGAGGAGTGGGAGACTATCGGAGACATTGCCTCAATATTGGTCCAAAGCCAGAAGTCTATTTGAAGTAAATTCAAATCCAGAGCATTAGACAGCTCTGGTCGAGAACGGGCAAAGCCGTCGGCTAACGCGGGATTGATATATTTTGGAAGGATCTATAATTATGGGCCGCTGGACCAGCAGTCTCCCAAGGGACTAAGGCTGCGTAGGGGATACCAAATGTAATAAGCAAGTGGTAAGACCAAGTGATAGGCAAATGAGAACTGGCTAATAAGTCAAGGGTATGAAAGATTTGGTCAAGGGTATGACCTTTTTCATGGGTAGCTGAGGAGATAGATGTTTGCATCTTAAAGGTCAGCAATGTCTCCAGCTAGAGAGTAGCTTGGGGATCATTCCACATTTCCATAGGTATATTAAAGTATCCCAAAATAAGGCAGTCTTTATATTTTAAGGCCAGGGAGGAGATAGCAGAATTTAATAAGGTGATAACAGTTTTGATCGGGCTAGGGAGGCTGTAAATCAAAAAGTCTGCAATGCTTTGATGAGGGGATAGAATACATCGGAAACCTAAGGACTCTGTGTTCTCTAAGGTTTCCGTCGGTATGAGGGAGTATTCTAAGATGTGCTTATAAATTATTATGATTCCCCCCTCCCTTACCCTTGGAACAATCTTCCCCCAGGATATTATAGCCCATGGGAATGGCCGCGCAATTGTGGGGTTTGAAGCATCAGCCAATCATGTCTCTGTAAAAAATAGATGATCAGGCTGTTCGCCTAATAATACGTTCTGGATATATGATGCATGCTTTTGCATGGAGCGACAATTGACTAGGATAGCTTTAAGATCCTGTGTCTTCCTCATGAGATTGCTCTTATTATGGTCGTGGGGAGTCTTGAGTGAGAGTTGCCCCACCCTGAGGAAGGTGCCAATCACACTTGATGCAACGAAAATCGGCCTCCGAGCTTAAGTCGGCCACACTGCACAGATGGGCGCCTAAAGTTAAGCAGATCCTCCCTCTTAAAACCTGTTTTGAATAGCTAACCGCCATAGGTTGGGGCAGCTGGGCCAGCGCCAGACACCTCTGAGACACTGATGGGCTCAGACAGGCTTGCCTTAGGCACGCCTTCAGAGCACCAGCGGCGCACCCGTGGGCACGGGCGCTGCACTCATTGGATTGCACCTAAATATATGGTCTAAGCAGACCAGACTGCGCAAGCAGCAGTTGAGGCGGAAACTACGAGGGCAGAAGTGAGGCACCCAATAGTAGTAGACCGGCTCTCTACACAATCGGCTGTCAACCGCATCACACAAAGGCCAGTGGAAAATGCACAGAAGAAGTAGAGTGACAGGAGGTAAACGCGGCAAATAAAGTGCTAGTGCAAGTGAGGGAAAAAAACAGAAAAGGACTTCTAAGAGCTACACATGCACAACAGAGCATTTTAAGAATGGGTAAAAATCAATAAAACAGCGATTTTAAAATCAGTACAGGGTTCAGACATTCAGTTTTACTGCTATCGGCTGCACGGGCCGGATTGCATCTAAATATATAGTCTAAGCAGACTAGACCACGCACGCAGTAGTTGAAGCGGAAACTTTGAGGGCGGAAGTGAGGCGCCCGATAGTAGTAGACTGGCCCACTGCACAATCGGCTGTCAACCGTGGCCAGTGGAAAAAGCACAGAAGAAGTGGAGTGAGAGGAGGAAAATGTGTCGAATAAAGTGCTAGTGCAAGTGAGGAAAGAAAAAGAAAAGGATTTCTAAGAGCTACGCATGCACAACAGCACTGTTTAAGAATGGGTAAAAATCAATAAAACAACGATTTTAAAATCAGTACAGGACTCAGACACTCAGTCTTACTGCTGTGTTCTCACTATCCAAAACACAGTGGCCAGCTGCTTCCCGCCTTTGTGGCCAATGCCCCCTTTGCCTCCTACTGAAGATGCTGAAAAGACATATAAAATAGTTTTGTTGTATCTGTGTAAATAGAACTGATCATTAATTTTTTTATCAAAACATTTTCTAAACTTTCCGATTTCACCTGCTTCAAGGCTTTCAAACTTTGGTTCAGGTATGTTGTTACCAGCTTCAGAAACCATTTGGTCACAGTCTTCTAATTTCAAATTTTTGTTCCTATATCATTTATGATCTTTTCCCTTAACAATTTTCAATTCTCTCCAGGAACTGATTCAACACCACTTTATGGTTCTGATTTGTTGTTTTGAATGGTAAACTTATGCCACAAAAATAATACAAATCAAAACTACCTGTGTACAGACATGGACAAGGCATTACAAAGTGGTAACACTTACTTCAAGTACTTAAGTATTTTCAAGTACTTAAGTATTTTCTCAAATGTTAAAAATAGTATATGGATTCAGTATTAATGTTGCTTATTTGTATCACGCCCTATGTATTTACTTATGCTGTTATAGAGTCAAGAAATAATCTCTGGGGAATTTCCAAATGACCTCCATAGCATAAGTAAATCCACATGGCTTGATACATTTCAAATCCACTATATTCAAGAGCAAAAATAATTTTACATTATGCTTCAAAATATCTTAAGTTATTTCCAGTTTGTTTTACCATTGTGAAAATGTTTTAAAAGTATGCCGGCTTTCACTTTAGGCAAAATTTGTACAACATCACAGTAACATTTCAAACACTGATTCATATATAATTTTCAAATCAAAAATTAAAATCCAAATCACAATATACAATAGATTAACGCATTTCTACAATTTCCTCATAAGTCATGAGTTATGTCTGATTTTGTGTTTTCCAGAGGGGATTCTCCAACATATATGTGACGGAAAATTCCATATGCAAAATTTACTTTAAGTATTCTATTTTTGTTCATCATTGATTTATCATATTGGCATTACAAAAGGCATTTAAAAAATGATTTGGGGTACGTGTTACGCTGACACTAAAGGCCTCATTACTATGTCGGTCAGATCACAACCAACATGCGCCCATCCGACCTTCAGTAAGGATGTAATACCCTACAATAGGCAGGACTCAGGTACTGCAGTAGGGATTACAATGTTCTTTTCAGACAGCCTTTCAATGATGGTCTGACCACCGTGTAAAGGCTGTCAGGATAGCAGGGCCCATGTTCCTCTGTGTCCTCCGCTGTTAGGCTTGGGGGGCACCTGTGGTACCCCCCCATACATCCCTACCCCACGTGCCAGGCACCACATGATGCCTGGCACACGGTGCATGGATGTTTGAAAACAACAAGTTTTCCAATGCAGCTTGTGCTGCGGCCTTTTCCCAGCTGCAGCATAAGCCACAATAGAAAAATGTATGTTACCGACTGCCTCATGGGCGTCACATTCTACTTTGTTGAATGATATCACTGACTACTAGTCGGGTGGTTTCCATTCCGAAACAATGTTGCCTGGAAGCGCATCAGACCGGCATCTTAATAAGGCACTTAGGCCTAGATGTAGGTAATTTTATGTTACCACTACTTAAATACCGAATTTTACCGATTCGGTATTTAAGAAGTGTTAAAATAGAGGGGGGAGGATGTAGGTATTACAAAATCGGTAAATACCGAATCGTTAAGATTTGGTATTTACCGATTCTGTCTGTCTGTCACATGGCATAGGTGTGCATGCACACATGTGCATGCACAACTGGATTTGGTATTTTACCACCCAATTGGATTGGGTGGTAAAATACCGAATCTGAAAGGCCTTTGGGACTCAGAAGAGTCCCACCTACATCTAGAAGTTACCGAATCGGTAAAAATACTGATTCGGTAAATTTACCGATTCGTTAAATTTACCGATTCGGTAAAATTGGCCCACTACATCCCAAAAACCCATTTACCGGTTGGTAACGGCCGAAATCAGCTGTTACCGGCCGGTAAATGGCCACCTACATCTGGCCCTTAGTGTACATCTGTTTTCTCTAAACATGTATCCCTATCAAATTATCTTTTTTTTTAAAACTGTGAAGGAGTAAGACATCATGTAAATCTGTTACTTTTAACATAAATTGAATAGTATTGTTGATTCAAAACATATTTGTGATATGTATTTAATAAAACAAAGTAGCCATTTAATCCTATGTTTCTACTCATTTTGTCTCACATGCTTACTATGGTTTGTTTATAATGGAAACTCACCAATATGACATTTGGAACATCCACTGTATCATAAGTGCATTTCATGCTATGCTACTTGTGATAGGGCTAACGTAACATCATTCACAATTATGATGGAGCATCACACCTGACACAATTATACCTTGTTACCTGTTTGGTACAACTGTCCCTTTTAACATTAAACAAACTCATGTATATTTGTTGCTTTCGGCAGGGATCAGAAATATAGTGGTATCATTTTCGCAAATGAATATACAAAGTACATCATCATACACCTTGTGAGAAACTTACACCTTCTAATAACTCTTCTTGTGCGTTGGAAATGTGTCAATCTTTATGTTGATGCCATAAGTTGTGCTGTAACAAAAAAAAATTATTTAACATGACAAACGCATAAAAAATGTATTCCCTTGATGCTGATATTGTACTCTCAACTGCCCATCAAGCTGGGGATAGGCCACTGCAAGTATACGGGCAATTAACAAGGTCAGGGTATGGCACACACTCTTCCCATATTGGGAGGACTGGCCGAGCTGGACTTATAGCTGACTTATTGGTCCAGCATCTTAGGTCCTCCCATTTGTTTCTGCAGTGGATGCTGTGCTGCTTGTAGACCCCCAGTGCCATCACCTTGTTAGCAATGGACTTTCGATGGTTTTCTTTTGTATGGGTATTGAATAGTTTGGATACACATAGAGAAAGAAAAAATATATTTTGGGACATTTTGTTTGTTTATATTGATGTATCACCATTTCGAGAAATAAATCACAAGCAGTGGGTACAAAAGTTACAATAGCATTTTCTTTCTAATTTTTATAAAATAAAATAAAAATTGCAGTAACCTCTTCAGTACCCTTATCCCTTGTCATGTCCTAATTTTACTAATCCAGGCCAGTGACAACAGCCCGGCCAGGGGTATCCAACATTTTCAGTAGCGAGAGCTACTTCTGATCAGTGAAAATCATTCTGAGCTACTGAAGGCTAATCAACATATGCATCATTACTAGACACCCCACCCCCACGCCCATCTTCACTGACGCTACGCCTAATATCCATACAGCTAGTACTGTGGTTTGAACAAAATACTATAGCTAAGGGCACTATGAAAAAGCTACCACGTGTGTCTGTGAGCACGCTGTTTGGAGATGTATGACCATGCCTTCGTATGAATGGGATAGATTTGTACAGGTGACTGAGGGCCTGTGTCAAATGTGCTTTCAGTTCAGGACATACCTTTCGTCATTTGTGGAATCGTTACATGTATAACACAAACACCCATTTTTTTTCAAAATGGGAGGAATGTAAAGTGTGAAAGAATTAGTCTGCAAACAAGTTCATAATGTGGAACATTTGTCTGCACCTTACATTTCTCTCTTTTAAAATAAATCACTGTATTTTTCCATTATACGTAAGGCACAGTGTCTACTGGTCAATGGGAATAAGAGGCCTGCTGTTTGTAAATGTGACACTTTAAAATGGGAGAATATTGAAATGTAGAGTCAACTTAATCATTAATTAATTAAGTTCCATTCCAATTTTCTTCCATTTAAAAGGAAAATAGGACCTCGAGCTTATTTAAAAATGAACTCAAGGCTAAGAGCTACTCTGAGGTAAATGGTTGGATACACCTGATGTAAGCTGGGTGATTTGTGGGCTAATACAAATAGCAAAAAAAATATTTTGGGTCCCTCGGTCCGCCACTGCCCTCGAGTCCAAGTCGGCGATGTAGGCAGGGACAGCCGTAGGCTACAGCGTCCAGTGGAGGTACAATACCTCGCTCCGCCCGTGCTTTCCTGAACTGGAAGGCGGACCCTGGAACTCTCGGTATCCCGAGCCAAAGCGGCGCTGTGAACAGCGCGGGTGTGCCAGTAAACGTCCAGGTCACTTGTGTAGCAGGGCCATCTGGAATGCTCCTCTGGCTGGAGCATAATACATGAAGAACTCCCATCCACAAAAGAAAGGACAGAGGCCAGAGGGCTTTCCAGGGAAAAGACCAGCTTTATTCAGCGAATATCAGCAATGTTTCTGGCAAATGCATTTCGGCGTAGGCCTTCTTCAGCGCCTTGTCATTGCATGTTCAGCCTCAGCAAAATGTCCCGATACTGCCTGCATTTGAATACTGATCCCGGTGCTCCTCCCCCAAGCTTAGTGAGCTCACCTGTTGATTGCCGCTTGAATGGACGGACTTCAACTCCAAGAATGCCAAGTATCAGTCCTTCTGGGTCGGTGGTGTGGGGGAAGCCGATTGCGTGGCAGGAGACTTGTCCAGGTATGCAGGTAGGTAGTGGGGCTGTACATCGAGGTTCACCAAAGTCCACACGCCTCTCCCTGGGTCCCTCGGTCCGCCATTGCCCTCGAGTCCAAGTCGGCGATGTAGGCAGGGACAGCCGTAGGCTACAGCGTCCAGTGGAGGTACAATACCTCGCTCCGCCCGTGCTTTCCTGAACTGGGAGGCGGACCCTGGAACTCTCGGTATCCTGAGCGAAAGCGGCGCTGTAAACAGCGCGGGTGTGCCAGTAAACGTCCAGGTCACTTGTGTAGCAGGGCCATCTGGAATGCTCCTCTGGCTGGAGCATAATACATGAAGAACTCCCATCCACAAAAGAAAGGACAGAGGCCAGAGGGATTTCCAGGGAAAAGACCAGCTTTATTCAGCGAATATCAGCAATGTTTCTGGCGAATGCATTTCGGCGTAGGCCTTCTTCAGTGCCTTGTCATTGCATGTTCAGCCTCAGCAAAATGTCCCGATACTGCCTGCATTTGAATACTGATCCGGGTGCTCCTCCCCCAAGCTTAGTGAGCTCACCTGATGATTGCCGCTTGAATGGACGGACTTCAACTCCCAGAATGCCAAGTATCAGTCCTTCTGGGTCGGTGGTGTGGGGGAAGCCGATTGCATGGCAGGAGACTTGTCCAGGTATGCAGGTAGGTAGTGGGGCTGTACATCGAGGTTCACCAAAGTCCACACGCCTCTCCCTGGGTCCCTCGGTCCGCCACTGCCCTCGAGTCCAAGTCGGCGATGTAGGCAGGGACAGCCGTAGGCTACAGCGTCCAGTGGAGGTACAATACCTCGCTCCGCCCGTGGTTTCCTGAACTGGAAGGCGGACCCTGGAACTCTCGGTATCCCGAGCCAAAGCGGCGCTGTGAACAGCGCGGGTGTGCCAGTAAACGTCCAGGTCACTTGTGTAGCAGGGCCATCTGGAATGCTCCTCTGGCTGGAGCATAATACATGAAGAACTCCCATCCACAAAAGAAAGGACAGAGGCCAGAGGGATTTCCAGGGAAAAGACCAGCTTTATTCAGCGAATATCAGCAATGTTTCTGGCGAATGCATTTCAGCGTAGGCCTTCTTCAGCGCCTTGTCATTGCATGTTCAGCCTCAGCAAAATGTCCCGATACTGCCTGCATTTGAATACTGATCCCGGTGCTCCTCCCCCAAGCTTAGTGAGCTCACCTGTTGATTGCCGCTCGAATGGTGGACTTCAACTCCCAGAATGCCAAGTATTAGTCCTTCTGGGTCGGTGGTGTGGGGGAAGCCGATTGCGTGGCAGGAGACTTGTCCAGGTATGCAGGTAGGTAGTGGGGCTGTACATCGAGGTTCACCAAAGTCCACACGCCTCTCCCTGGGTCCCTCGGTCTGCCACTGCCCTCGAGTCCAAGTCGGCGATGTAGGCAGGGACAGCCGTAGGCTACAGCGTCCAGTGGAGGTACAATACCTCGCTCGGCCCGTGCTTTCCTGAACTGGAAGGCGGACCCTGGAACTCTTGGTATCCCGAGCCAAAGCGGCGCTGTAAACAGTGCGGGTGTGCCAGTAAACGTCCAGGTCACTTGTGTAGCAGGGCCATCTGGAATGCTCCTCTGGCTGGAGCATAATACATGAAGAACTCCCATCCACAAAAGAAAGGACAGAGGCCAGAGGGATTTCCAGGGAAAGACCAGCTTTATTCAGCGAATATCAGCAATGTTTCTGGCGAATGCATTTCGGCGTAGGCCTTCTTCAGCGCCTTGTCATTGCATGTTCAGCCTCAGCAAAATGTCCCGATACTGCCTGCATTTGAATACTGATCCGGGTGCTCCTTCCCCAAGCTTAGTGAGCTCACCTGTTGATTGCCGCTTGAATGGACGGACTTCAACTCCCAGAATTCCAAGTATCAGTCCTTCTGGGTCGGTGGTGTGGGGGAAGCCGATTGCGTGGCAGGAGACTTGTCCAGGTATGCAGGTAGGTAGTGGGGCTGTACATCGAGGTTCACCAAAGTCCACACGCCTCTCCCTGGGTCCCTCGGTCTGCCACTGCCCTCGAGTCCAAGTCGGCGATGTAGGCAGGGACAGCCGTAGGCTACAGCGTCCAGTGGAGGTACAATACCTCGCTCGGCCCGTGCTTTCCTGAACTGGAAGACGGACCCTGGAACTCTTGGTATCCCGAGCCAAAGCGGCGCTGTAAACAGTGCGGGTGTGCCAGTAAACGTCCAGGTCACTTGTGTAGCAGGGCCATCTGGAATGCTCCTCTGGCTGGAGCATAATACATGAAGAACTCCCATCCACAAAAGAAAGGACAGAGGCCAGAGGGATTTCCAGGGAAAGACCAGCTTTATTCAGCGAATATCAGCAATGTTTCTGGCGAATGCATTTCGGCGTAGGCCTTCTTCAGCGCCTTGTCATTGCATGTTCAGCCTCAGCAAAATGTCCCGATACTGCCTGCATTTGAATACTGATCCGGGTGCTCCTCCCCCAAGCTTAGTGAGCTCACCTGTTGATTGCCGCTTGAATGGACGGACTTCAACTCCCAGAATGCCAAGTATCAGTCCTTCTGGGTCGGTGGTGGGGGGGAAGCCGATTGCGTGGCAGGAGACTTGTCCAGGTATGCAGGTAGGTAGTGGGGCTGTACATCGAGGTTCACCAAAGTCCACACGCCTCTCCCTGGGTCCCTCGGTCCGCCACTGCCCTCGAGTCCAAGTCGGCGATGTAGGCAGGGACAGCCGTAGGCTACAGCGTCCAGTGGAGGTACAATACCTCGCTCGGCCCGTGCTTTCCTGAACTGGAAGGCGGACCCTGGAACTCTCGGTATCCCGAGCCAAAGCGGCGCTGTAAACAGCGCGGGTGTGCCAGTAAACGTCCAGGTCACTTGTGTAGCTGGGCCATCTGGAATGCTCCTCTGGCTGGAGCATAATACATGAAGAACTCCCATCCACAAAAGAAAGAACAGAGGCCAGAGGGATTTCCAGGGAAAGACCAGCTTTATTCAGCGAATATCAGCAAAATGTATATATATATTACCTACTGGCGATAGCCAGTAGGTATATATAGTTAGGATTAGCTACCATAGGAAATCCGCAACATTCAATTGGGAATAACT
Organism: Lissotriton vulgaris; assembly: GCF_964263255.1. NCBI lineage: Eukaryota > Metazoa > Chordata > Amphibia > Caudata > Salamandridae > Lissotriton > Lissotriton vulgaris. Next base: position 896,098,039 of record NC_141696.1, read on the forward strand.
TTGGCGCCGGTTGAGGAATTTGCGTGTTATTTTCCAAATTTTTGGCCAGCTCCGCTCCTTCACTGAAAGTTTCGGGGAGATTCGTGAAGTGGGGGCTGAGAACAAAGGGGGGTCCCAAAACGTGTTTTCCCCATGTTAATTTCCATAGGATGGTCTGACAAGTCTACAGCCCGAACCGCTGAACTGATTAACACCAAACTTTGCAAAATTGTAGGGACTGGTACACAGATGTGCCTTTGCTATGTTTGTTGAAAATTGCTTCAGTTGTTTTTATGAAAATTAACTTCAAAAACACATATATATCTGGGCGGAGCCTAACCACACATCTGATCTGATTGGCTGTCAGCACTTCATCCAAGAAGTGGTGGCAGCCATCTTGGGACCAATATACATGATAGCACCTCATTAAAAAGCATTGTAGTTAATAGCGGGTTTTAGGACTTTAGTTACATTATAAATCATTTGTTGATGGTACCATACTCATTTTAGGAATTGTGGTGTGTTCTAAGGTGATTTTACTATGTGAAAAAGCCTTCTGCTGTGCTATCATGAATCATGTTTGAAAGAAAACTAATATCTCATGCTTTTCCCACAGTGGTTTGGAAGGGGATCTATAAGCTAAACTGAAAGCATATTTTCTGTAAATTCACATTATCTTTCTCAGTCATGTGAGAATGAAGTCTGACATTCTCAGTAAAACATGTACATCCAACAAGGACAGAGACTGTCAGTTGATTCCTTTGTGTTCTATTGCAGCCTCCTAGAGTGTTCTAAAGAACAACTAGAGCGCTAACAGTCCTACTTATTACAAAGGTATAGCACACCTGAAGCCATCTTGATTGGAATAAAGTGGTAACTCTTAAAACATTTAATTTAAAAAGGAACAACATTAGGGGGTATATTTTGCCATAGAAAGTATGATTAGTGCTGCAGAAAGAAACATTAGGGCACATTTTGAGTGACTTCTCAAATCCTCTTCTATTTCATTAAAAAGTTCTGACATGCAGTCTCCCAAGATGGCCACCAGAGACAAAAGAGCCCAAATGTAGCCCAAATATCACCCAGATGTAGCCCAAGTATAGCCCAATGACAAAATGTCCCGGAGTGTTCTAAAGAACAACTAGAACGCTAACAGTCCTACCTATGACAAAGGTATGGCACACCTGAAGCCATCTTGATTGGAATGAAGTGGTAAGTCTGAAAACATTTAATTTAAAAAGGAACAAAATGAGGGAGTTCATTTTGCCATAGAAAGTATGATTAGTGCTTCAGAAAGAAAAATTAGGGCACATTTTGAGTGACTTCTCAAATCCTCTTCAATTTCATTAAAAAAATTCTGACATGCAGACTGAAACATGCACTTTGAATACCAGCAGCAGACTTCCCTGGTGGGCAGTAGCTTTACTACAGTGATCTAATGAGCAACTAGAGTGCTAACATTTAGAATTTATGGCAAATGTGTGACACATCTGAATGCCTCCTTGATGGAACCAAAGTTAACAAGCATAGAAAATGCAATAGATCTAGCCCTCGTTTAAGTTAAAGCCATTCTGTTTGTAATGAGGTGGCTTTTTAGCTTTGCTTTTATTAGTGTTTTTTAAACTTTCATGTAAATACCATGCATATGTATGCATATATGTATATGTATGCATGCATTTATATTTGTATTTATATAGATATACAGATTATATATGTTTATATATGTATGTATATATATTACCTACTGGCGATAGCCAGTAGGTATATATAGTTAGGATTAGCTACCATAGGAAATCCGCAACATTCTATTGGGAATAACTTTGGCACCGGTTGAGGAATTTGCGTGTAATTTTCCAAAATTTTGGCCAGCTCCGCTCCGCTCCTTCCCTGAAAGATTCGGGGGGATTTCGTGAAGTGGGGGCTGGGAAAAAAGGGGGGTCCCAAAACGTGTTTTCCCATGTTCATTTCCATAGGATGGTCTGACAAGTCTACAGCCCGGACCGCTGAACGGAATAACGGCAAACTTTGCAAAATTGTAGGAACTGGTACGCAGATGTGCCTTTGCTATGTTTGGTGAAAATTGCTCTAGTGGTTTTTATGAAAATTAACTTCAAATACACATACATATCTGGGCGGAGCCTAACCACACATCTGATCTGATTGGCTGTCAGCACTTCATCCAAGAAGTGTTGGCAGCCATCCTGGGACCAATATACATGATAGCACCTCATTAAAAAGCATTGTAGTTAATAGAGGGTTTTAGGACTCTAGTTACATTATAAATCATGTGTTTTGTTGGTACCATACTCATTTTAGGAATTGTGGTGTGTTCTAAGGTGATTTTACCATGTGAAAAAGCCTTCTGCTGTGATATCATGAATCATGTTTGAAAGAAAACTATTATCTCATGCTTTTCCTACAGTGGTTTGGAAGGGGATCTATAAGCTAAACTGAAAGCATATTTTGTGTAAATTCACATTATCTTTCTCAGTCATGTGAGAATGAAGTCTGACTTTCTCAGTAAAACATGTACATCCAACAAGGACAGAGACTGTCAGTTGATTCCTTTGTGTTCTACTGCAGCCTCCTAGAGTGTTCTAAAAAACAACTAGAGTGCTAACAGTCCTACTTATTACAAAGGTATAGAACACCTGAAGCCATCTTGATTGGAATAAAGTGGTAACTCTTAAAACATTTAATTTAAAAAGGAACAAAATGAGGGGGTATATTTTGCCATAGAAAGTATTATTAGTGCTGCAGAAAGAAAAATTTGGGCACATTTTGAGTGACTTCTCAAATCCTCTTCTATTTCATTAAAAAATTCTGACATGCAGTCTCCCAAGATGGCCACCAGAGAAAAAGAGCCCAAATGTAGCCCAAATATCACCCAGATGTAGCCCAAGTATAGCCCAATGACAGAATGTCCCAGAGTGTTCTAAAGAACAACTAGAGCGCTAACAGACCTACTTATTACAAAGGTATGGCACACCTGAAGCCATCTTGATTGGAATAAAGTGGTAACTCTTAAAACATTTTATTTAAAAAGGAACAAAATGGGGGGGCGTGGCTAGCAGCCGATCATGGCGGCAGCATAAGGGACGAGCTCCGCGGCTGAAGCGGCCTCTTTGTCGATCCGACACAGAAATCCGTCACAATTACAAGCCCCAAAGGCAGGTACCGGATCCCAGGACCGGGCGGAATGAGCAGCGGCAAGCAGCGAGAAAATCCGACGTCCGTAGCCAAAGATACGTCGAAGCCTCCGGCCGGCCTACTAACACCTCCAGAGCCGGGACCTTCCCCGGCCTTTCACCCCGCCGGAAGTGCATCCTGACCGGAGTACTTAGACCGGAAGTGCCCGTGCGGTGGTAGACTCAATAGATCGACTGCACCTCGGGAAGTCGGAGAGGGCGGCACATGCGAATCGAGGAAGCGGTGCCTACAGGAGGGGTCGCTGGAGTCCTGAAAGACTTGATGGTCATCACCTAACGTGCCGAAAGCCTGGGCATCGACGACGGAGTGGACGCCTGCCATCTTGTGACCTGAACAGTCGCTACGCACTTGGCGACTAACGGAGCACCTCGCGCCCCGAAGACGCACGCCCGACCTGATCGTTGCTGAACCGGACCGGTCAGGAGGCTTGCACCGATCCTCACATCCTGGCGCGTAGGGGCACGAGGAGCACGACACTCGGCGGCATGGCGGGGAAAGGCCCTAAGGGCGGCGTCACACAGACTCGTATAGATCGCTTTACCCCCGACAAGCCCGCCGGATCCCCGGCAGGGAAGGAACAGCCTGGCAAGACGGCCGACTCCCCTGGGGGAAAAAAGGCCACACTGGACGACGTCATGGGTGCATTGGCACAATTACAAACTACTGTTGGTGGAATCTCCACGGACGTCACCCTACTTAGAGCGGACCTCCACAAAATGTCGGAAAAGGTCAAGAGTATGGAGGTGATCACGAAATCACTGGTGGAAGACGTCGCGGAACTCCAGCGTGAAATGGGGAAGATGGCGCAGGACAATAAAATGCTTCGGGAGAAGCTGGATGAGCAGGAGGGGCGTTCTAGGCGCAATAATATCCGCCTTATAGGGGTACCGGAATCGGAAGGTGTGAAGGCGATGGATCTCTTCGTAGAGAACCTGATCACTAACGAACTAAAGCCGAAGGGACTGTCCAACTTCTTTTCGGTGGAGAGGGCCCACCGAGTCCCGGGTGGCCAACCAAAGCCGGGGGCTAACCCGCGACCCATAGTGGCACGCTTGTTTAACTTCCGTGACCGGGACGCAATCCTGCAGGCAGCCAGGTCCTCCCCCCCCCCTCAAGATCCAGAACGCCACCGTTGCCATCTTCCCCGACTACACCGCGGAAGTCGCCCGTCGGCGACGCACATTTTTCGACGTGAAAAAGGAACTGAGGTCCAGGGAACTGCCGTACTCAATGTTATTCCCCGCGAGACTAAGGGTGGTAGCGGAGAACAAAACCTGGTTCTTCGACAACCCGGAAAACGTGCAAGAATGGCTCGAGGGATGGAGACCGGGTCAGAACCACAGACGGACGAATCGCTCCAGAAAAGATCGGGCTGAAGGCCATCGCCGAGACTCACAGGCCTCCGGAGGGGGACCGGACAACAGTGACTCTTTGGGAGCTGAAGGCGGCGGGGTCGAGGCTGAGGAACAATGAACGCTTGGGAACAATTCATTTTTTGCTTCTGTATTGAGACTATTAAGCTGTGAAGCGCTTCCCGCCATTGGACACTGGGTGAAGGGCCTCCGGGGGTGTGAATGAGAGACTGCCGGCTGCGGAGAGTCCCTCACCCCAACGCACAAGTACACTGTTTTGGGGATGGGGTATGCACTCTGCTAAGTTGGGGGGGCGGGCAGTTTTGAGTCCGTATAGCAGGGGGGCAGGGAGGGGGGGAGAGTTGAATAAGTTTTCTCTGTGGGATTTTTCGGTCCTACAAGGTTATGTTCTATGCACACTTAAGTATCTAGGCATGTCTTATGTAACTAAGAACTGCTGGTACACTCGGGGCGCAGGGAGGTCTGATTGGGAGACTAGCAATGGCTGCAACGGATAGTCCAACCACGAAGAACTCACTAATTGTCATGTCCTGGAACGTGAGGGGCCTGGGGGATAAGATTAAGCGAGGGCTAGTGCTGCAGGGGATAAGGAGACGGGGACCGGCTCTCATTCTCCTACAGGAGACACACTTGTCGGGAGCGGCCACGAAGGCCCTAGATAGGAGAGGCTATCACATGATAGTGCATGCTGAGTTCACTTCGGGGTCCCGTGGCACGGGCATCCTGCAAAAAAAATCTTCCAAATTCATTGTCAAGTCTACTGCAACGGATGACCATGGCAGATTCGCGGCAGTTCATGGCCAGTGGGAGGGGAAGCTCTTTAATGTAGTCTCTGTCTACATACCACCAGCACTACACTCTGAGGCCTTGCCGGATCTGGGCAAATTCCTGCTGACACTCCCCGATGGGGAACTGCTCATAGGTGGGGACTTCAACATGACACTCACAAACTCCGAGGACCGCTTTCCCCCACGTACACACACAGGAGGGCCCAACAGGCTCCAGACATTCTTGACTGCACAGGGGTTGGTGGATATATGGCGCGCTCTGCGCCCCACTCAGCAACAATACACATACTACTCAGCCACGCACAATAGCCTGTCCAGGATAGACTACTTCTTTACTTTGATTAATGGTCACCTTACTGTAGCCGAAACCGAGATACAACCACGGGGGGTCTCCGATCACTCGCCACTCACATTAACACTCACCACTACGACCATGGCACTGCGCAGATTATTCCCGATTTTCCCAGGCTACCTCAAAGTACCTCGGATTACCAAGGACTTGAAGAGGACAACCCGGCTGTATTTCGAAGAAAACCAATCCTCGGTGGCCTCCCCCTCCATACTGTGGGAGGCGTATAAGACAGTGTTCAGGGGTCAGGCCATAGCAGTGATCGCAAATCACAAAAGGACGCACAGACAGGAGGCCCTCGAGATAGAGTTAGGCCTAGAGAGGGCCAACACGGCCCATATGGCGAACCCCTCAGACGACACACTTCACGACCTCCAGGTCCACCAGCACCGCCTTACAGATCACATGCGCAGGGTCACGATGTCAGACATTGCGGCCACACAGCACAGGATATATGATATTGGGGACAAGGCCAGTAAATTGCTGGCGTGGCTGGACAGGAGACAGGGGGGGGGGAAGAATATCCTACAACTTACGGACCCACAGGGCAACAACCACACCCGCCCCGACGAGATAGTAGACGTCCTCGCCGATTATTTCACTTCGGTCTACGCCCCAGAGATAGTGGTAGAGGAGGGGGAGGTACAGACTGCCCTTGAACACGTTCCTTTGCCGGTGCTGACACCAGAGATGTCCGAGGACATAGACGCGCCTCTCACGGTGGAGGAGATCCAGATGGCTATAGGCGCCCTCCATCCAGGCAAGGCGATGGGCCCCAACGGGATTCCCATTGAATGGTTGAAAGTCATGGCCGAATCCTTAAGCACGCCCCTACTCAATATGTATGAGGAATCTAGAGCACAGGGTACGCTGCCGCTAGATCAGCGGATGGCTATCATTGTGGCGATACCGAAGCCAGGCAAGCCCCCCAACGAATGCTCATCATATAGACCGATCTCACTTTTGAATCCGGAGGCCAAAATTATTGCCAAAGTGTTGGCAAACAGGATCTTGCCGACTCTGTCCCACCTAATCCACCCGGATCAGTCCGGATTCATGCCCCACCGCAGCACTGCTCTAAATCTCCGCAGGGTGCATGGTGTATTGGCGCGAGTTCCACTACTGCAAGAACCGGCTGCCATCCTCTCCTTAGACGCCAAGATGGCGTTTGACATGGTGGAATGGAACTACCTCTTTGCAGTGCTCACGCGTATGGGTTTTGGCCCGGTGTTCCTTTCCTGGATACGACTGCTGTACAGAGACCCAGTGGCGCAGGTGACGGCCAATGGCCACATTTCAAGAACCTTCTCCCTAGGCAGAGGTACACGACAGGGCTGCCCGCTTTCACCCCTACTCTTCGCCTTAGTTCTAGAACCGCTGGCGGTTACGATACGCACCACCCCACTCCTGAAAGGGATACAATGGACCCCGTTATGGGAGGACAGAGTGTCCCTCTACGCAGACGACATGCTGATCTATCTTACGGATCTGGAAGAGAGTCTCCCTAACCTCCTGGCTCTCTGTACAGCTCACGGGCGAGTCTCGGGTTACACCATTAACTGGACCAAGTCCATCATTTTTGAACTGCGGGGGCCACTCCCGCCTCTCCCGGACTCCTGCCCACTGGAACCGGCGCACACGTCCTTTAAATACCTGGGGATTCATATCACCCGGAATGAGGCGGATTTCTCACGGCTCAACCTACAACCTCCCTTGGCCCGGCTCCGTGAGGACGTGCGCCATTGGAAGGATCTCCCCCTAACGCTCCTTGGCAGTGCAGCGCTATTTAAAATGATGGCTCTGCCACGTTTCCTATATGTGCTGGAAAACGCCCCGTACTTGGTGCCAGATGGCTTCCTTCAGAAAATAACGGCGCAGATCTCGGGCCTGTTATGGGGCAACAAACCAGCCCGCATTTCTCACGCCAAATTAAACAGGGGATGGTACGACGGGGGAATCGCCCTCCCCAACGTACAGTTGTACTACTGGGCGGCCCAACTCAAAATCCTTAACCAGTGGATACATGCCCCGCAGGATGACCCAGCGTTCAAGGCTGACAGGGCGCAACTGGGTGCAAACACCTTATTGGCCCCACTGTACCACCGTGGAGTGGCGGCAAAACTCACTGGGCCTACCAAACACACGGTCCGCATATGGTACAAGGCACAGGCAAAGTTGAAGTGGGATGGCATCATTACGAAACTTACGCCCCTATGGGACGCAAAGGCGTTGGGCCATTTGCGGCGCTCTAAGGGCTTCACACAATGGGACAGCATCGGCATCTCCACGGTGGGGGACATGTGGACAAGGGAAGGAGTGATATCCTTTGCCACTTTACAGGACCAATATGAGTTGGGGAACACAGAGCTCTACAGATACATCCAAGTCCGACATGCGCTACAGGCAGCGATCACACCCGACACATCCCTGCCCGAATCCTCCCCTCTGGAGGATCGTCTTCTTACCGACTTCATGCAAGAAGGGGCGACATCGCTGACATACCGCAAGCTGATTAACAATATGCCTGATCCACTGGGGAAACTGAAGGACAAATGGATGGCGGAAGTGGGTGACCTGGACGACACTGACTGGAACACAGCCATGGCATCCCCACGTGAAGCAGGCATATCGTCTAAATTTCGCCTAGTGCAGCTGAAATTCATTCACAGAATCTACTACACCCGTACGTTGCTTCATAAACTGCGCAGGGCGGATCATCCGTATTGCCTTAGGGGCTGCGGGGCAGAGGGGACCTTCATACACACGGTGTGGGAATGTCCGTTGATAGTCAGCTACTGGCAACGGGTACTACGCACGATGGCCCAAACACTTCGCACCACCCTCACCCTAGACCCACGGCTCTGCCTGCTAAACATCTGGGAGCCGACTGACCTCACCTTTTATGCAAGGACCTGGGTCACAGTGGGGATGGTAACAGCGAAACGGGACATAGCACAGAGGTGGGGGTCGGCTGATCTCCCCACGCTGCCCCAATGGCTCCGCAACATGGACATGCTTATGTTGACTGAAAGGGCGGTGTACAAATTGAGGGGCAATCCACGTAAATGGAATGGGGTGTGGCAATCCTGGAACACCTATAGAGGGGATATCTGCGAACCACTAGAGGAGGATGATGACGAAGGATCTGAGAGTGACGGGGAGCGTTGATTGGGTTATAACAATGTATTTGGGGTGTGCGCAACAGAAGTGGGTGGGTCCAGCCGTGGGAGGTGGTATGGGCGGGAGTGGGACCTAGGGGGCTTTGACACAATACACTGCTCTCTTTACAGATGGACTGTGCTATGAGTGCCGAAAGCTACTACTTCAAGTACGTGCCGGACTAAGTGTGCTGTTTTCATTGTTTTATGTTTATTGCAAGGTGAAACAGGCAAAACTCAGACGAATAGTAGCCAACAAAACACAAAATCGCAAACTGTATTTCTCCGACACGAGTATATCCCTATTCATCACATCGTCGATATGACCTGAAATGCTTTGCACTAATGTGGATGTTATAAGTTTGATCATTGTAAATACTGTATCACTTCATTCACCTAGTACCTTATATGTGAGAACGCGATGGATGAAACTGTACATACTATCTTTGTTTTGCACCAAAAAAAAAAAATAAATAAATAAAAAAAAAAAAAAGGAACAAAATGAGGGGGTATATTTTGCCATAGAAAGTATGATTAGTGCTGCAGAAAGAAAAATTAGGGCACATTTTGAGTGACTTCTCAAATCCTCTTCAATTTCATAAAAAAATTCTGACATGCAGTCTCCGAAGATGGCCACCAGAGACAAAAGAGCCTAAATGTAGCCCAAATATCACCCAGATGTAGCCCAAGTATAGCCCAATGACATAATGTCCCAAAGTGTTTTAAAGAACAACTAGAGCGCTAACAGTCTTACTTATGACAAAAGTATGGCACACCAGAAGCCATCTTGATTGGAATGAAGTGGTAAGTCTGATGTAATGAGGTGGCTTTTTGGCTTTGCTTTTATTAGTGTTTTTTAAACTTTCATGTAAATAACATGCATATGTATGCATATATGTATATGTATGCATGCATTTATATTTGTATGTATATAGATATACAGATTATACATGTTTATATATGTATGTATATATATATATGTATATAAACATACATATATATAAATGCATATGCATATATATGTGTATATGTGTGCGTGTAGAGAGAGGTAGAGGTGTAGAGGTAGAGAGGTAGAGAGGTAGAGGTAGAGAGGTAGCGGTAGAGAGGTAGAGACTAGTAGAGAGAGAAGTAGAGAGAGGTAGAGAGGTAGAGAGTAGGTAGAGAGTAGAGAGTGAGTAGAAGAGAGTAAAGAGTGAGTAGTAGAGAGTAGTAGAGAGCAGTAGAGAGAGTAGCAGAGAGTGAGTAGTAGAGAGTAGTAGAGTGAATAGTAGAGTGAGTGGTAGAGAGTAGTAGAGAGTGAGTAGTAGAGAGTAGTAGAGAGTAAGTAATAGAGTGAGTAGTAGAGAGCAGTAGAGAGTGAGTAGTAGAGAATAGTAAAGAATGAGTAGTAGAGAGTAGTAGAGAGTGAGTAGTAGAGAGTGAGTAGTAGAGAGTGAGTAGCAGAGAGAGAGAATAGTAGAGAGTAGTAGAGAGTGAGTAGTAGAGTGAGTAGTAGAGACTAGTAGAGAGAGAGTAGTGGAGAGTGAGTAGTAGAGAGTATTAGATAGTGAGTAGTAGAGTTAGTAGTAGAGAGTGAGTAGTAGAGAGTAGTAAAGAGAAAGTAGTAGAGAGTGAGTAGTAGACAGTAGTAGAGAGTGAGAAGTAGAGAGTGAGTAGTAGAGAGTAGTAGAGAGTGAGCAGTAAAGAGTGAGTAGTAGAAAGAGAGTAGTAGAGAGTTAGTGGTAGAGAGTAGAGAGTAGTAGAGAGTGAGTAGTAGAGAGTAGTAGATAATGAGTAGTAGGTAGTGAGTAGAAGAGAGAGAGTAGTAGAGAGTAGTAGAGTAGTAGAGAATGAGTAGTAGAGAGTGAGTATTAGAGAGTAGGGGAGTAGGAGAGAGTAAGTAGTAGAGAGTAGTGGAGAATATTCCAAAGTTTGGCACAGCACCACTTGCACAATAAGTTCAATCAAATCATATCACTTAGAATCCTTATTGAAGCGCTGAATTTTGGTGTATATTCAAATGCTTTTATTTTCCTTAAGTTTATGTACCACAGCCAGCCGAAACGTTTCGTTCTGTACAACAGAACTTCTTCAGGGCGTTCTTATTTCCTTCAAGTTATGTCGGTATCCTGTTGTCATATAACTAGTTATTTCTTCCAAATGTTAGACGAGACGTAAGTACATTCTTATTCAAAGTGACTAGGTATCAATTTTACCCACACAATTCGGGCAGACTTGAGTAATTTATAGCATCCTCAAAGTCAGTCTCTCAAAAATTCCAAAGTATAGGACATGATAATCCAAATCCAAATGTTTCTCAAGAAAAGTCATTTTCAATCATTCGGAATATCGGTGTTTGGGCAGATATGACCCAGGGACCCCCAGTATGCAAGGGGAGTTAGTTCCCCCTCTGCAAACGCGCCAGTGGCCTGCGTTGCAGAGAGGTGTTAAAAGGCGCATAGCCTCATTACACCTCTGTGCAATGCAGCCCCCTGGCGCATACTGGAGGTTCCAGGTGGGCTATTTGGCCCCCAGGGACCCCTCTTATGCAAGGGGAATTAGTTCCCCCTCTTCAAACATGCACGGGGCTGCGTTGCAGAGAGGTGTAAAAAAGGGTGTGGCCTCATTACACCTCTCTGCAATACAGCCCCCTGGCGCATACTGGAGGCTTCTGGTGGGCTAGTTGGCCGCCAGGGATACCCAGTATGCAAGGGGAATTAGTTCCCCCTCTGCAAACACGGCAGGGGGCTGCTTTGCAGGGAGGTGTAACAAGGGGCATAGCCTCATACACCTCTGCAATGCAGCCCCCTGGCGCATACTGGAGGATCCAGGTGGGCTAGTTGGCCCCCAGGGGCCCCCAGTATGCAAGGGGAATTAGTTCCCCCTCTTCAAACATGCACGGGGGCTGCGTTGCAGAGAGGTGTAAAAAGGGGCGTGGCTTCATTACACCTCTCTGCAATGCAGTCCCCTGGCGTGTACTGGAGATTCCTGGTGGGCTTTCAGGTCTTATATAGTTAGGAATTAGCATTAAAAAAACTTTGAAATTCACTGAAAAAAACATAGGTTTCAGGCCTTATATAGTTAGGAATTTGCATTTAAAAAACCTTGCAAATTCACTGAAAAAACCATCAGTGATGTCATTAGAGATGTCATCAGTGATGTCACTGACCATGTCATGAATGATGTAATATGTGACATCATCAGCAGTGGATTGCGGGTGCGCGAAATATAGTGGTTCAACTAACTATATAGGAGCAATTTCAATGGTTTTGTATGAGTGAAATGTCCAGCTAACTCTAACACCCCTAAAACTTATAGTTATTTGAGTGAATTTTAAAGGTTTTATAAATGCTAATTCCTAACTATATAAGGCCTGAAACCTATGGTTTTTTCTGTGAATTTCAAAGGTTTTTTAAATGCTAATTCCTACCTATATAAGGCCTGAAACCTATGGTTTTTCAGTGAATATATATATATATATATATATATATATGGAGCAAGATTCTGTTCCCAGTTCTGACCACAGAAGTAACGGACCACCACACGGTTATATATATATATAATCAAGCCTCCTTGGAGGCGAAACGCGTCACGGCGGCAGCGCTGGCAATCATGAAATAAATTCACTTGTTTGCACCAGCAACTATTGGGTTCACTCCTCGTCATTTTGGATTTATGCAGTGGCAGTCTGCAGTGTGGCGATTTTCTAATATATATATATATTCACTGAAAAAACCATAGGTTTGACACCAGTTATAGTTAGCTGGAAATTTTACTGACATAAAACCATTGAAATTCCCACGTTATAGTTAGTTGGACTCACTATAACTTGCGCGTGTAATGCACTGCTGATGACATCACATATTACATCACTCATGACATGGTCAGTGACATCACTCATGACATCACTGATGACACCATCCAGTGAATGTGTGTCTTTCAGATAAATAAATATGTTTTATATATGTATGTTAAGGTCGATGGAAGAATATTTGTTTACATTTTTGTCTTAATGGATGTTTTTTTAAAAATAAATGATTGGATAACTGCCTTATTAAGTGTATCTTAGTGAATAGGAAATAGTGAAAAGGAAAATAAAAATAGAAGTCCATTTCATTCTTAATCAGCCCCCAGAGGGGCCCAAGTCCAGGGGGCTATTTTTTTTCCATGATGGGGGGCTTGTAAGGCCATCGGAGCCCTGGGAACGCCACCCTCCGGGGTTTATAGCCCCTGGGACCGTCACTTCCCCAAGCTTCTCCAGGGGCCTCGTACTGCCATCATCCTGTGTAGGCTCCTACCAGCTGCCCGCACAGTTTCATGGACCAGACAATGAGTTCCACAGCGTAGTATCCGTTGCAGTGTCCTTAGCCTTTTTGTTGTTTAGTTGACTTACCAGTTTGTGTTCAAGATTGACCGTCTTATTTGTGTAGCTTTCCTTTGTGTATGTTTTGTGTATTTTCTTTTGTATCTGAGTTTGTTTATTCAGTGCTTGATCCAGTGTTCTGAACATAGCAGTACATCTGTAGACATGTAGTTTACTCCCTCCCTCCACCCTAATTGACAACGTAATGGGGGGAGTGAAAGTAAGGCACTGCTGTCGTCACTGTTTTAAGTTTGCAACACAGTAGGCAGGACACGGGTTAAGAAACTCATCCTCCACCACTCTTGGACCCTCCTGTTTCTTGTTGCCACTTTGATTGCTATGTCTTAAGTATTTAATCTTTGTACTTGACCGTGGTCCTTCTACAGTGTAGTCTCATCATAGTCCAAGCACATACAATCCTTTATCTTATCTGTTCTTGCCCATTCTGTGTGATGTTATCGTCAACACTTATTGCACATTATAGAATTCCTTGAGTGTACCCGCTATTAAAACGTCTCCACTGGGTATTGTACATGGAGATTTTGGACCACCCTTTTCATCCGTTCTTGCATCTTGAGATGTAACTTCTTACCTGTGTTCTTCACCTCTTACCTTTTTAAATATTCAAATGTTCTCAGAAAGATATTACGAATATTATGAATCCTTATCATCAAAAAAGTAACACGTTTCTAAAATCATTTTATATGTGAGTTGTGTATGTTATCCTAATACCCAACATTCCAATGAGATGCTTTGTACCATTATGTAATGTGCTTTAGTTGCAGTGTTGTATCTTGTTTCGGTTTGTATGTGATTACAATGAAAGGTAACAAATTCTTGTATCTGCTAAGTAAAGCACTTGACACAATGCATAGTGACACTGTATTTATTGTATTTATTTTTCGAATGTTTTCAAAATAATATAAACTCAAGTACAAAATATGCTGATATTACAGTCAGGATAGAATGAAGTGTTTATGTTTTTGTAGAAGGACCTGCAAAATAAGAAAAATAGTATGGAAAATCAACAAAACAAGTTGGAAGACGGTTTCGAAATTAATAACAGTGTCAAGTAGCTACAATGAAGAGGAATAAATGAATGCTGCAGATATCAGTTTTAATTTTGTAGACAAAATCTTGGACGCTGATTTTGTGGAAGCATTAGATGACATTGAGTATGATTATATCACTTTTGAAATTGATAAGCAGGAAAATGAAATACATGATGACATTATTTTAAAAGTTCTATTAAATTACGAGATGTTACAAGAATACATGTATTATTATAAAATAATAATGGGTTGAGCCACACTTCTTGCAGAATTGGAATCATTCAGGTAGTACTGAAGTACTCATGATTCAAAGTGGGCCTTAAGGCATGGAGTGCTTCAAACTCCTATAGACTATGTATGCACTCTTCCATGCACCGTCAAACTTGTGTTTTATACCTTGAATACCCCGGTCTGTATCCTTACACTTCCAGCAAACACTATCACATTTCTGTTTTAATATTGTAGTGAGCCACACAGTACAATGTATCACATTTATTTTCTGTTACCAACTCAAACACTGATATTACAGTAAATAATTGTTTAGAATAGTTGCAATATATCCCAAAAAGTTTTATGAAAGCAGTTGAAACCCTGATATTATACAAAACAAGGTTTACAAATAGTTTCAAGGTGTCATAAAATGTTTTATGGTAGTACTACAAACATCGATATTACAGTAATGAAGTTGTGAAAATAGTTACAGTGTAGCTTAAGATATTGAACGTGAGGAGGAAAAAAACACTGTAACAACATACAACAGTAAAAAAGTTGTGAAAATAGTTTCAATATATCACAAAAAGTCATTTCACTTCACTGAGAACATGTTTCTTTTCTATTGACAGATTTTATATCTTAACAAAGGAAAATGTCACTTACACAGTAAGCATTTCTTTTTGGCATGTAGTGCTGTAAATTTAGATGCTTTTCATAGTCCGGTCATGTCGTGTTGTGTTTGGCCGAGGTAGTAGCTACAACAAAAAGGCTTGATGAAGGGCCTTGACTTTGAATCAGAATGTGAAACTAAAGAATAATTGATAACTCCAGTTAAAAAAGGCAGCAAGTAGGTGTGTGTATGGGTAGATGATGTGTTGATTGAGTGGAAGATGAATAATGTAAAAAAATAAGAAAGGCTGCTAGTGTGCAAATTAGCCACTGCTTTTAGCTGGGGAAGTAGTTACAAGAAAAAGGCATGATAAAGGGCCTTGACTTTGAATCAGAATATGAAATTGAACAATAATTGATAATTCCAGCCTAGAAAGGCAGCAAGTGCGTAAATTTCCCACTTTGTTTGGCCGGGGTAGTAGCTACAACAAAAAGATTTGATAAAGGGCCATGACTTTGAATGAGAATATGAAATTGAACAATAATTGATACCCCCTGCGAAGAAAGGCAGCAAGTGCGCAAATTCCCCACTACCTTCTGCCGGGGTAGTATCTCCATTAAAAAGGCTCAATAAAGGGCTTTGAGTTTGAATCAGAATATGAAATTGAAGAGAAATTGATGCCCGCCTTCAAGAAAGGCAGCAAGTAAGTGTGTGTACATTTGGATGATGTTTTCATTGAATGGAAGATGAGTAAGGTAAAAAGTGAGAAATATTGAAGATGCACAAAGTAACCATTATCTTATCATAGAAGTAGATGTTTTGATACCCAGCTCATAACACACACTGTGCGTCGGAAGAAAGGATGCAAGAGTGGAAATTACGCACTGCAATTTACGGCAAGTAGTTAACAAGAAGGCTGAATAAAGGGTGTGCACTTTGAATTTGTATTACAAGAAGAAAATGATAACTCCAGTCATGAAGGGCAAGCAAGTGTGCAAATTTCCAACTGCCTTCGGTCGGAGTAGTTACAACAAAAAAGCTTGATAAATGTCTAATGAGTAATGTAGAGGACAGATATGTTCCTGTTTCCTGTTTTTTATGAAGTTGATAGACTGTTTCACTTAACAGAAAAGTTCATCGCAATAAATGTATAGAAATTTAAGTTTACTTAAATCAAGATCAATATGTGAGTATGGACTGCTTTGCAAAGATGCTGTTACAGCAGTTTATGTGCTTGGTGCAGCAGCAGGTGGGTTGCCCTGAAATTTTTGTGTTGCAGCTCAAGCAAAGTTGTTGGGTTGAAAGTTCTTCATGTGTCGCACTATATTTGCTGTGTCAAAGAAGTCTTTTTTTGAATGGATTACCCTTTGAAAGAGTTGTTTGGAAAATTTTACAGATTACTCTTGGAGCATTAACCTTCGGCTGGAATTGTAGCTACAACAAAAAGGCACGATAAAGGGCCTTGACGTTCAATCAGAATATGAAATTGAAGAATAATTGATAATCCCAGCCAAGAAAGGCAGCAAGTGTGCAAATCTAGCACTGCTTTCGGCTGGGGTAGTTGATACCAATTACAAGGGTGCACAGACAAAATATCGACTCCAAAATATCGAATGGACAAAATATCGAGTTAAAAATATCGACAATAATAAAATATCGATAACAAAAATATTGTTGGTCAAAATATCGAATAAAATAATGATCAAAAAATATCGAGTACAAAAATATCGACTCAAAAAAATTGACAAGACAAAATATCGTTAAATAGTCAAAGTAAAATATATAGATAATATGTAGAAAAAAGGTTAAAAATAATAATAATTTATTAATAGTAATATAAATTGTAGTTAATGTTTAGGAGCGGGATGTTGGGTTAATAGGGGATAAGGATGGGGAGTAATTTAATAATAATTAATTAATTAATATATGTTTGTAAATATTTTTAATTAATAATTAATTGGTAATTAATTATTATTAATTAGTTAATTAATTAATATAATTTTGTACATATTTTTAATTAGTCATTAATTGGTAATTAAATAATATTAATTAGTTAATTACATTAATTAGAGTAATTTATTTACATATATTATTTTTAGTTATTGGTAATTAATTAATTGGGAAAAAATAATATTAATTATTAAATTAAATTAATTACAGCTAATGTGCTAATATATTTACTTTATTGTTATTGTTAATGAATAATTAATTGGTAATTAAATAATATTAATTAATTTTGGGTAAAGGAGTATTTTTAGGGTTCAGGGTCAGTTTTCAGTTTTTGGGTAAAGGGGTATTTTTAGGGTTCAGGGTCAGTTTTCAGTTTTTGGGTAAAGGGGTATTTTTAGAGTTCAGGGTCAGTTTTCAGTTTTTGGGTAAAGGGGTATTTTTAGGGTTCAGGGTCAGTTTTCAGTTTTTGGGTAAAGGGGTATTTTTAGGGTTCAGGGTCAGTTTTCAGTTTTTGGGTATAGGGGTATTTTTAGGGTTCAGGGTCAGTTTTCAGTTTTTGGGTAAAGGGGTATTTTTTGGGTTCAGGGTCAGTTTTTCCTACTGTTGCACCCACTGGAGTGGGAATAGTAATTTTAACCCCTACGCTTTCCAATGCTTTCCCTACGCTTGCACTCTTTGGAGTGGGAATAGTATTTTTTACACTTCTGGTATCGTACGGTAATATAATAGTATCTTATTTAATTATAGTATGTTACTATATATATATGTTTTAACAAATAAGATTGTAAAAAATTATTTTTATTATTTTCATTTATTATTTAATTATTATAAGTTAATTTAAGTATTTTTAAGTATATTTTAGTAATTAAATTTGAATATTAATTTAATTTAACACTGTTTTTAATAAAGTCGATATTTTTTACAACTATATTATTGTAAACGATATTTTGTACTCAATTTTTTTGTACTTACCTGTTTGTAGATACAAACTCGATATTTTGACTGTCGATATTTTGTCCACGATATTTTTGCAAGTCGATATTTTGTCCCTCGATATTATTTCAGTGATCCAATTACAAGATAATGTCAAAAAAAGTAATGTTGAGCATAGTGATGCTCCAGCTCCCTGCATTTTATTAGGTCGATAGACTGTTCCCCGTAAGACAAAAGTTCATCACAATAAATGCATAGAATGTTAATTTCACCGAAATCAGGATCAATTTGTGGGTGTGGATTGCTTGCTGAATATGCTGCTGCGGCAATCGGTGTGCTTGGTGCAGCAGCAGGTGAGTTTTCCTGTAACCTCCGTGTTGGAGCTCGAGCAAAGTTATCGGGGTGCAAGTTCTTGATATGTCGCATCATACTTGGTGTGCCAAAGGAGTACTTTTTGGATGGATCACTCCTTTAAAGAGTTGTTTGGCAAATTTTACAGGTTACTAACGGAGCATTAACCTTTTTTTGCCCTTCAGGGATAGTAAATAAGTTCCAAATTAGAGCTTTTTTCTTCTTCTTTGGAGGCTCTTCAGGAATGAAATCTCTTTCGGAAGAAAAGCTGGAAGATGAGTCCATTGCTGTTATCATGGTGATCTTCCTTCTATTTGAAGGGGCCGATCCAAGAGATAGCCAAGGATCTCTGTCTTGAACACCATAGACGCCTACGCGCGTTTCAGTGAAGCGGCCAGGTCGGGCCACACCTTCATCAGGGCCAAGAGGTACCGTGGGGTTGGGGAACAACACTGTGATACAGAGGAAAAAAAGATTTGTTTTTTTAATTTTATAATATAATAAATATATTCACTTAATAGGAAAACATAACAATATATCAAAACAGTTCATGAGTTTCTAAAGTCAATTTAACTCTGAATGGTATAAAGCAAACTGGTCCTTAAGGATTTATATAAATATTCATCATTATTGTCATTGGGTTAGATAAACCTCCTAAGACTCACAGGGAATCGAGGAGAGTCTCCATTGGGCTCAAATACATTCTTCCATTTCGCATTCATTCATCTCTCTTCCCATATACCCAAGTTCATTTGTTTCATTAACTTTTGCAGGAGGGGTGAATCTCTAAAGGGGTAGAGGCAGGGGGGCACATTTTATCTTATATCATCTCTTATTTTGAAAGAAGGTACCATTCACATCAGTTTCAAGGTTGAATCAGCTTCTAATCTGCGGTTTCCTAGGGTTATCAAGGGACTTACCTATGAAACCAAGAATAGATGGGATCGTATTGCGTGGGTTCAAATTCACAAAAATGTTGGTGACCTTGTATCGTTTATTGGAAAGTCCAAGCAGGTTTAGGGTGTTCTTTCGCAATTCAAGGGAGTTCCTGGGGGGGAAGAAATACACCCATCAGCCAGCATATGAGCAAAAAGATGTAACGTATGGGGGACTACTGCTGAATCAAGATTCAGTTTAAGGGTTTTTGGTCACTAATTTCTGAACATATTACCTGGGGGGTTCACGGGTTTATATCATAGGTGGCTGGGCTTAGACAGAAAAGGGATATCAGTCTCAGTGTTTATAGGTGGATCAAGGACGGTAGGTTCATCTCAGGTAAGTAATTCCTAAAAAAGGAATTGAGGTCTTGTTAGATATAGTGTGAAGAGAAGGCGAAGAGATAGAGTCACACTACTCATTATACATAGTAGTCTTTCCTTCCTCTTGAACAAAGCGCCAAATACGTGGTTTATATTCGTAGGTAAAGATACCAGGATGTTAACTGTTTACCTGTTTTATATACATTGGAGGCAAGAAGTCCTCAAGGCTTCAAGAAAAACGAGTTCCGTTGCTCCAATAAATAAGCGGGAGGCAGTCTCCTATTTCTGGATGGAATAAAGATATGAGTAGGGTTAAACAAAAGTTTAAAGGGTACTTTCGGAATAGTACTAAAGAAAAAGGGTGTTACGTCCGGTGGAAAAAGCGAGTGGCAACAATACCACTCTGGGATGGATATACCCACAACAATAGTGATCTACCTATATCTCAGTTTGTGCTGAAGAATCCTCTCAGTAGGAATACCCTGGGAAGAGTGCGATATGTGACGGGCGTCATCAATAGGTGGCTCCATCTAGATGGAAAAACAAAGACTGCTTTCTGACTGAATAGAAGGGAACGACGAGCGCAACTAAAATAATTACAGTCCCGGAGAGTTAGTTAACGCCCACGTCGATTAGTTCCATAACAGAGGATGCCACATAATATGGTGAGATAAAGGGCTACAAAGTCGCTCTAGTCTACAGTTAAATAATTCAATAAGGTTCTATTCGGAAAAGCACACATGGGCATGGTCTCCTTACTTACATAATGTCACGAAAGGGGTCCGATCTCGTAAAGTCATCCAGCCGGGTCGCTACCTCGTTCAGAGAAACCGGGTACATGCAGGTCACTGCCCGCGTCTTTAAAAAGAGTTCCGATATTAGCTCCAGCTGTCTAATCATAAAAGTAGAAAGGGGACTATAGGATGTGTTTTTTCCCTTTTCTCTCTTTTCTAAGAGGTTCTCGTTCTCAGGAACGGGGCAGTGGTAAACGACGGACTAATCGTATTCCTCAAGGTATGTCTCGAAGAGGGGTTTATGTTGTAAACGCCTCTATATTACTTATCAAAGTAAAACATAAGCGATCTTAGTGGTGAAAGAGATCTTTAAAAAGGAGCTCTGAAGTTCATTCAAGCTGGATAATCACGGAGGTCGAAACAGAAAAAGGGATAGTAATAGACGACGGACTAATCGTGTTTTCCAAAAGAATATCTCAAGGGTGTGTTTATATTATTAATGTTTATATTTCACTCGTCAAGGTAAGACATATAGGATCTCAGTGATGAAAGAGATAGAGTCAGGACATTTCTCCAAAAGGGTATACATGTGAAACAAGAAAGTTCAGTACTCAGGTTCATTTCAGTGCCCAGAATCCTTTTCCTGTTAATGGGCAGAATGATCCAACGTAGCCCATGAGAGGTAAAAAGGATTAGTCATATCTCACATTCAGGGGGTCGATATAATGCTGATGGCGCGTGAATATCTTCAATACGAGGATCATTTAGAGATAATATGCAGTTCTTATAAGGACTTTTTACAGGAAGGTTACATCTGGGTTTTGGGACTAAGATTAGACAGGGGGGATTTATTGGCACTCAGATAATTGCTTGAGACCATGGACATTCCTCATTAAGGCCTCTAGATACAGATTGAAGCACAAAAATCCAGTACACCTCACGTTTCTTTGGAAGTGTGGTCGGGTTGGCCCCTTTTCCTGGTAAGATTTTTTACAAGATGAACATCTGAGGTCCTTTTCTTGGTGGTTCATTTTGATCCAGTGGCTGACAATGGGGGCAGATGTCCTTCCATTTCTGATATTAGATTTGTGCTCCCCTATGCGTAGGCGACATTCCCTGCCTGTTTCTCCTACATAAGGCAAACCGCATGGGCACAAGATAACATAGATAATATTGGAAGTGCGACAGTTAGTCAGTCTCTTGTTGCGTGCCACTGAGATCTTACGGTCGCAGATCGTGTTGGTGTCTCCTACAATGGCTAGGGGGCAGGCTTGGCAGGTGCCACACTGGTGATTGCCGTACATGGGGTCCAAGTTCCCGGTGCCAGATTGGACAGGTGGTAATGCTTCCTGGCCCCTTTTTTTCCATCTGACTTAGCCCCTTTGTATGCAAAGTGTATTACCATCTGACCTTCTATTTAGTCATTTGTGTACCATGATTTGGTTTTTAAATTGGAGTTATGAAGTATAAATGATGTTGTATGATTGAGTCTTGAGTGAGGATTGATAAGGTATGAGGGGTTCTGTGTGGGACTTCACATTGAACTATGAATTGTCTATGAATTGTAATTCTACATGATCAAAGTGTTGAATATGTTTACTAAAGATTCCATTAATTGCACCACTGTATGAACCTAACGATAAAATAGTAAAAGAAAGAAATAAAGAGAAATATGGACTCTATACAAATGTGGTAATTGTCTCCCTTGGTATTGCTCTCTGGTCCATTAAGGTATCTAAATATACAGGACCCTAGCATAGGGCCTTCTTATCTACGGCAGGGTTCTCCTCTCTCACACAATTGCAAGTGTTCACTGGAGTTTTAGGACGTCTCCCTAAAACTTCCTCAGCTAACACCTCTTCTGCATTTCTAGGAACAATTTTCTGTTTCTCAATAGCACAACCATTTCTCACCTCATAAGCACGACCACTAGTGTCATCTGCATGCAACAAATCATTACTCTGAAGATAACTCTCATCATTAAAAAAAGGCTCAGAACTTGAACTATGGTTCCATTCACGCAAAAAAAACTCTGAAAAATTACTTCTGTTAGTTATTCTTTTCCACTTACTTTTGGCCTTCATTAAAGGGATTGGTTTATCTAGTGATCGAATTGTATTGATTACTAAAACAATTTTTAAAAAATTCAATTCGAAAGCCTTCTCAAGTAGATTTTCTATAGTTTTCTTTTTCTTATAAAATGCGTTTTTTTAAAAAAAAATCTTCACTTTCTTAATTAAATTCATCACAACTGTATTATAAAATTCAAGAATAATTGTTAACCCTAGCCAAGAGAGGAAGCAAGTGTACAAATTCCTTACTGCCTTCGGCTGGGGTAGTTGTTACAATAAAAAAGTCTTGATAAAGGGCCTGTACTTTGAATACGAATATGAAAAAAAAGAATAGTTGATAACCGTAGCCAAGAAAGGTAGTAAGTAGGTGTGTGTACGTGTAGATGATGTGTTGATTGAGTGGAAGATGAATTATGTCAAAAATAAGAAAGGCTGCAAGTGTGCAAATTAATCACTACCTTTAGCCGGGGAAGTAGTTTCAACAAAAAGGCTAGATAAAGAGTTTTGACTTTGAATCAGAATATCAAATTGAAAAATAGTTCATAACCTCTGCAAAGAAAGGCAGCAAATGCGCAAATTTTGCACTGCCTTCTGCCGGGGTAGTATGTACATGAAAAAGGCTTGATAAAGGGCCTTGACTTTGAATCAGAATATCAATTTGAACAATAATTGATAACTCCAGCCAAGAAAGGCAGCAAGTGTGCAAATTTCCCAATGCCTTCGGACGGGGTAGTTCCTATAAAAAATAAGCTCGATAAATGTGTAGTGACTGATGTTGAGGACATCGATGCTCCTGTTTATTATTTTTGATGATGTTGATAGACTATTTCACGTAACACAAAAGTTAATTGCAATAAATGCATAGACATTTAAGTTTACCACAATCAAGATTAATATGTGAGTATGGACCGGTTGCCGAAGATGCTGTTGCAGCAGTTAATGTGCTTGGTGCAAATGAAGGCTGAATTTCCTAGTGTTCAAACTTTAAGAAAATCTCAGGATATTGTGCAATTGTCTCTGTTTTAAGTAAATCAAGATTGTATTGAATGTTTTCTGTAGTGCTGGCGCTATTGGTATCTAGTTGTGAACTCTACTGAGCGCAGAATTGATTGAAGGTACTTCTCAGCACACAAACTGAATTGAAGTTGTGAACCCTGCTGTCGGTAATGTAGATCAAAGGTACTAATCGACACAAACATTTATGAATGCTATTTTGTCCAGTTAACAGAATCTGAGGACAGAGTACAATTGTCTCTGCCTTAAGTAAAGCAAGGCTGAATTCAATGCTGTCCTTAATGTAGAAGGAAAGCTGAATTCAAGTTGTGAACCCTGCTGTCTGCAGTGTAGATTGAAGGCTCTAGTGAGCACAGTTATAGATGAATGCTATTTGTGACATTCTTTCACAAAATCGGAGGACATAGAATCCATTAGCCTCTACCTTAAATAAAGGAAGGCTAGATTTAATGTTTTCTGTAGTACTGATGTGACTCGTGGTATGAAGAGGTAAACTCTGTTGTTCGTAGTGTACATTTGAAGGTAGTACTTAGTACAGACATTGAGAAATGCTTCTTGTACCATCCATTAATAAAATTGTCTCTGCCTTACATAAAAGAAGGCTAATTTGAATGCTGTGCATAGTATACATGGAAAGCTGAATTCAAGTTGTGAACCCTGCTGTCCGTAGTGTAGATCGAAGGCAGTAGTTGACACAGACATGGAGGAATATTTTTTGTTACTTCTTTAAACAAAATCCGAAGACATACAGTAGAAATATCCCTAAATTAAAGAAATGAAGGCTGAATTTCCTACTGTTCAAACTTTAAGAAAATCTGAGGACATTGTGAAATTGTCTCTGTTTTAAATAAATCAAGATTGTATTGAATGTTTTCTGTAGTGCTGGCGCTGTTGGTATCTAGTTGTCAACTCTATTGAGCGCAGAATTGATTGAAGGTAGTTCTCAGTACACAAACTGAAGAGAAATTTACATGCAAAGCTGAATTGAACTTGTGAAGTCTGCTGTTTGCAATGTATATCGAAGGTAGTACTCGACACAAACATCGATGAATCCTATTTTGTTCAGTTAACAGAATCCGAGGACATAGTACAATTGTCTATGCCTTAAATAAATTGAGACTAACATGTCATACTCTGTTTTAAGAATTTGCTGCATTCTTAAATGCACAAAGGCAAGCATTAAGTTTGATACCATGCTTACGTCATCAATAATGAGAAGTTTCATTTTCTTCAAGAGTCTTTACAACAAGCTCCTCCAGATAGCTTGTGGTATTGCAATTTGTTGTCATGCTCCACAGGTCGTATAAGTAAAATATGTAATGTAGCATTGCCAAAATGTTAACATTTGGTCATATTTTGAATATAAGGATTTTATTACAAATATGCGACAAGCAAATGATGCTGATTATGGAACTATTCTACAAGATATAAGAATTGGAAAAATGAATGAACATGGCAAAGAAGTTTTACAGATACGATTACTTTGCAATTTTTTCAAATGAAAATATTGTTCCAGAGTTTGTAGCTACTTTTAGAATAATTGATAACCCCAGTCAAGAAAGGCAGCAAGTGTGCGAATTTCCCACTGCCTTCGGCCGAGGTAGTAGCTACATCAAAAAGGCTCGATAAAGGGCCTTGACTTTGAATCAGAATATGAAATTCAAGAATAATTGATAACCCCAGCCAAGAAAGGCAGCAAGTGTGTAAATTTCTTACTGCCTTCGGCTGGGGTAGTTGTAACAACAAAAAGGCTCGATAAAGGGTGTGCACTTTGAATATGAATATGAAATAGAAGAATAGTTGATAACCATAGCCAAGAAAGGCATCACGTAGGTGTGTGTAGGTGTGGATGATGTGTTGATTGAGTGGAAGATGAATAATGTAAAAAATAAGAAAGGCTGCAAAAGTGTGCAAATTACCCAGTGTGTTTAGTTGGGGAAGTAGTTACAACAAAAAGGCTTGATAAAGGGCCATGAGTTTGAAATAGATTATGAAATTCAAGAATAATTGATAACCCCAGCCAAGAAAGGCAGCTAGTGTGCAAATGTCCCACTGCGTTCAGCTGGGGTAGTTGATTCAACAAAAGGCTCAATAAAGGGCCTGCACTTTATTTATTTATTTATTTATTTATTTATTTATTTATTTATGCGATTTTTAAAGCGCTGCAAATACCCAGGGGTGTCTCGGCGCTATAAGCTGTGATTAATACAACTGAGGTGAGATTACTAAGAAGGCAACCCTGACTTTAAGTGCTTTCTGAAGATGATAAAATTACTGAGAAAACAAACAAGTCTTTAATTGCTTCCTGAAGATGATAAGGGTGGGACTAGTCTTTATGTTAAGGGGAAGGGAATTCCACAATTTTGCAGCGGCGATAGTGAAGCATCTGTCTCCCCAGTTGACTCTTCTAGTTCTGGGTATGTTGAGCAAGTGGGCAGTATTAGAACGGAGCGTTCTGGAAGTGGTATGAGGTTTGAATGAGTTCTTGAGAAATTTGGGTCCAACATTGTTGATTGCCTTGTAGACGATACAGAGGGATTTGAATTTTGTACGGCTTCTGATGGGGATCCAATGCAGTTGTTTTAGATGTTTAGAGACGGGACTAAATTTTGAAATGCCCAGTAAGACTCTGGCTGAGGCATTTTGTATCATCTGGAGTTTAGAGATGACCTTTTCTTGTGCATTCAGGAGGAGGGCATTACAATAGTCAGTTTGTGAGAACACAAGTGATGAAATTAGTGTTTTTCCTGCCGTTTTGGGGAGATATGGGAGTAGTTTCTTGATTTTCCTTAATGTATTGAATGATGAGGAAACTACTGAATTCGCATGATGGTGGAAGAGGAGTTTGTCATCAAAAATGACTCCTAAATTTCTAACTTTACTGACTGGCTCAGGGGGAGTGCCCATTTCCTCCGGCCACCAAAGGGGGGACCATGTTGGCTGGATCTTGCCAAACAGCATAACTTCGGTCTTTGTGGAGTTTAGTTTTAAACAGTTGGAGGACATCCAGCTGCTGATGGCCCTCATGCCACCTTTGAAATTTGTTGCTATTGTAGGGCCGTCTCTATGTATGGATATTACCAACTGGGTATCATCGGCATATGTTGTTAAGTTGATGTTATAGGCTTTTATTACTCTCGCTAAGCCCGAAACATATATATTGAAAAGGGTCGGACTTAGCGAGGAACCTTGTGGGACTCCGCAAGGGAGGGTGAAGGTGGGGGAGGTATATGTGCCCAGTTTAACTGCCTGTTTACGGTCTGCCAGAAAAGATGTAATGAGGTCCTTGGCTTTGTGTTTGATACCGATGGCTTCGACGCGGTCGATCAAGGTGGAATGATCGACCGCGTCGAAGGCCGCCGATATATCCAGTAGGATGAGTGCAGCTTCTCCGCCGTTGTCCATAGTCATTCTTATTTCGTCTGCAGCTTTTATCAGAGCGGTTTCTGTCCCGTGTCCGTGTCTGAAACCAAACTGGGTGTCATCCAAGAGTTCGTTGTTATGAATATATTCGGACAGCTGTTTGTTCATGATGGATTCAAAGATTTTAGCTGGGAAGGGCAGGGATGCTATAGGACGGTAACTGGAAGGTGATGAAGGATCAAGTGATGGTTTTTTGAGCAGAGGTTTAATTATTGTGTTTTTCCATATTGTTGAGTATGAGCCCGTTAAGAACATGGAATTGCAGATGTGTGTTAAAGGTAGTGTGATGATGTCTGGGATAGTGTTGAGTATCGAAGGGTGGCAGGGGTCCAGTGGGGAGCCAGATTTGATTGATAATATTAGTTTATGGATGTATTGAGGATGCGTGTTAGTGAATTCCATGAAGCTCGGTGAGTCCGAATTTATTTGTGTATTGGTTGTTTTAGTGATGGTAGACTTAGGAGTAAAGTCCTTAAATATGGACGTGACCTTTTCAGCGAAAAAGTCCACCAGTGCATTACAGAGAGTTTGGGATGTTTCAGTGGGAGGGCTTAAGGGTGCTGCAAGGTGGTTCACCACTTGGAACAGTTTTTTCATGGTGCATTTGGCCTGATCTATCTGGGTGGTGTAGTAATTGTTTTTTTCTATAGATATCATCTGCTTGTAATTGTGAAGAACGGATTTATATGCTGTTTTATCTGCCGAATGATATTGTTTGCGCCAATGGCGTTCTAAATTTCGGCAGTGTTGTCTTTGTAATCTTAATTGTTCGGAGAACCAAGGGGCCAAGGGGGTTTTCCTATTGTATTTAGAGGTTCTGGGTGGTACTAATATTGTAAATGCTTCTTCCAGAGTTGAGGTATAGTTGTTGGCTGCGATATTTGGGTCTGTTTCTGTATCTGCACAGGAAAATGCATTAGTAAGGATCTGTATAAGATGTGTCTGATCGAGGTTTCTCCAATCTCTGGTGGTTTGATAGAGATTAGGAGATACGTTTTTATGTGTAGGGATTTTGGTTTTCATATCAAATAAGATTGCTGAATGATCAGACCATGTTAAAGGTAGTATTTTATTTATAATGATGTGAGGGTTATTAGTGAAGATGCCATCAAGTGTGTGTCCTGCTTTGTGTGTAGGAGTGGAGACCAGTTGTTTAAGTTCGACCGATAGTAGGTCATTAATGAGCTGGGAGGTGTCTCTGTCGGTTAGGGATTCAAGATGGAAATTAAAATCTCCTAGTAAGGTGAAGTATTTATTCTCCACAGCTAGTTCACTTAGTTGATGTAGCTGTGACAGGAATGCAGTGCGAGAGCCTGGGGGCCGATACAGTAAAGTGCCCGTAAGCGATTGGTTAACAGCAAGCGTGACTGTAAAAGCGAGTGCTTCGCAATGCGCGTGCTGTAGATCAATAGCTTTAACTTGAAGGCTGTTGCGGTAGATATTGCAATCCCGCCGCCTTTTTTAGTTGATGTACGATCCTGCCTATAAACGCAGTAATCTTCTGGCATGGCGGCTTTAAAGTCCGGTCCTGATGCCTCATTTCCCCATGTTTCCGTGAGGAATATGAGGTCGAGAGTGTAGGAGGTAATTAGCTCTAGTATATCTATTTTGTGACATGGAAGAGAGCGGACATTGACAAGCGCTGCTTGTATAGATTTTTGGTGTGTTATTATTTGCTGAGTGTTTTTTGTGCAAAGCGTGCAGGTGAAGGGTCCTCCAATCGGGTCTGCATATAAGCATATCGGTGGATCGTGGGCCTTCTGTAAGGTTTTATTTAGGGACATAAGTTCGCTAGAGGTGTACATAAGATGTGAGGGATCAATAGGGGCAGGGGGATGGCCCTAGGCTCGGTGCAGGCTCGGACGGGCGCAGACAGGCTTGGCTTTGGCGCGGCTTCGGCGCGCGCACAGCACGCCCGCTGCGCCAGCCCGCTGCGCCGTCTGGCCATGACACACATTATATAGTGTTGTGAGGAGGTTGGGAGGCCGGCGCGACTAGAGCGCTCCCCCAGCCACACCTAAGATGGCGCCCACCGCCGCCAGACGCCGGCTCGAAATCGGCTGAACGAGGTAGGGAGGAAGGTTTAAAAGCATGTAAAGGGTGTCAGAGTGCCTGATTATATAATTCCCAAATTATCTTCAATTAAAAAGCCCCCAATAATAAAATTTGCAGAACGATATAAAATGCTTCCTGACAGATCCAAGAGCCTCCTAAAATAGTACTAAAGTATTCCCCACACAGTAGTATCAAGCGGCAAGCTCGCAGCCCTAGTTGCACTTTGAATCCGAATATGAAATTGAACAATAGTTGATAACCCCAGCGAAGAAAGGCAGCAAGTGCGCAAATGTCCCACTGCCTTCTGGCCGGGTAGTACCTACATGAAAAAAGCTCGATAAAGGGCCTTGTCTTTGAATTAGAATATGAAATTGAAGAATAATTGACAAGTAAGTGTGTGTACTTGTGGATGATGTCTTGATTGAGTAGAAGATGAATACGGTGAAAAATCAGAAAGGCTGCAGATACGCAAACTACCCTCTGCCTTGTCAGGGAAGTGGATCTTTGGATATCCTTTTTATTATACAGACAGGGAGTCGGATTCCGCAGTCCGAGGCTGAGAAATGACTACCACATCTATGGAAGCAAAGCAAGTGCTCTAAGTTCCCACTCTAGGCCGTAGTGCTGAAAATCAACAACACAGACCCTTTCCAGGGCCTCTAATTTGAATTAGAATAATAGTTGGCAAAGACAGTCAAGAAAGGCAGCAGGTAGGTGTGTTTCTGCTAGTGGATGCAGAATAAGGTGAAAATGAAGAAAGGCAGCAGAAGTGCAAACTATCCACTGCTTTGTAAAGGAAGTGGGTGTTTGGTTTTCCATTCCATTACACAGACTGTGCATCGGATTCCGCATTGGGAGCCTGAGAAATGGGTATCACATCTAAGCAAACAATGCAGGTGCACAAAGTACACACACTGTGTGGTAGAAAGGACGCAAGAAAGGACGCAAGTATGCACATTACTCACTGCCATTAACAGGTAGTAGTTACCAAGAAGGCTGAATGAAGGGTCTGCATTTTGAATTTGAAATAATTTTAGAATAATTGATAACCCTAGCCAAGAAAAGCAGCAAGTGTGCAAATTTCTCACTGCCTTCGGCTTGGGGTAGTAGGTACAACAAAATGGCTCGAAAAACGGTTTCGACTTTGAATCAGAATATGAAATTCAAGAATAATTGATAACCCAGGCCAAGAAAGTCAGCAAGTATGTAAATTTCTTTCTGCCTTCGGCTGGGGTAGTTGTTACAACAAAAAGGCTCGATAAAGGGCCTGTGCTTTGAATACGAATATGAAATAGAATAGTTGATAATCATAGCCGAGAAAGGCATCACGTAGGTGTGTGTATGTGTAGACGATGTGTTGATTGAGTGGAAGATGAATAATGTAAAAAATAAGAAAGGCTGAAAGTGCGCATTTTTACCCACTGCCATTCACGGGTAGTAGTTACTGAGAAGGCTCAATAAAGGGCCTGCACTTTGAATTTGTATTACAATAAGAATAATTGATAACCCCTGCCAAGAAAGGCAGCAAGTTTGCAAATTTCCCACTGCCTTTGGCCGGAGTAGTATCTACAACAAAAAGGCTCGATAAAAGGGCCTTGACTTTGAATCAGAATATGAAATTGAACAATAATTGATAACCCCAGCCAAGAAAGACAGCAAGTGTGCAAATTTCCCAGTGCCTTCGGCCGGGGTAGTTGTTACAACAAAAAAAGCTTGATGAATGTCTAATTACTAATGTTGAGGATAGTTTCCTGTTTTTTATGAGGTTGATAGACTGTTTGACGTAACACAAAAGTTCATGAGTACTATTTTATAGTTTACTAATGGAGCATTAACCTGTTTTTGCCCTTCAGGGAAAGTAAATCATTTCCAAATTAAACCTTCTTCCTTCTACGTGGAGGCTCTTCAGGAATGAAATCTCCTTTTGAAGAATAGCTGGAAAATGAGTCCATTGCTGTTATTATGGGGATCTTCCTTCTATTTGACAGGATTCTCAGAAGAGATGGTTCTTCTTAGTAAGTCAAAGTAAAATGAATAAAATGGGAGGTATGCTTCAACAGTTGGTATAGGATGTGTTATGAACCAATACACTACAATAAATATACTTTCTGGCTCTTTTTCAGCTAAATATTCAATTTCTTGTACAGATTTAAGTACTCAATTTCGTGTTGCAGCAAGACCTAGACTCACCCAAATGATTCTTCTAGATTTGGAGTAAAGATTTGCAGATGATGAGCCATCTGAACATTCTTACGTTCCAATTTCTCGATGAGATAACATCTTCAAACTGTAACTATATAATTTCTAGACTCTTCTTGTGGAAAATCTCTTCCCACATCTCCTTCAATTCTGTCTTTACTGATTTTGTTATGTAGGAGGTTACATATCGAGCAACTGCAATGGAATTGTCTGCAACATATTGAATGTCCATGTTAGCATTCCACATGGATAAAATGACTGGGTTGTAGTGATTTATGTATTTTGATTCTTCTTTTCTTTTTTAGTTGTAGGTATTTTTTGGAGACTTTCTTGTGATAGTATGTCGCAAAGATGACATAAAACTGTTCACTATTCCTTCCGATATTACAGGACGTGGAAATCCAAAACGACATTTGGTGTAGAACTTGTCCTTACATTTGTATTTTCGACGACAGTATTTCCCACAACGATGGCTTTGGAATCGTAAGACTAGTTGTCTCAAGTTCTTATCTTGTGTACTTTTTGGTATATCACATGTAGCATATTTTTCAATGAAATACAGTACGGTATCATCTGACTCAGTTCCAAATTTGGGAGCATATTTGATGCATATTAGCATATGTATGTGTGGAGCACCTTTCGCTTGATACTCCTTTCTCGAAAAGAAATTCAAAACCTTCTCCAAGAGGAGGATTTTTTTATTGGGGATAAAAGATGTCATAGCTTCAAATATATGATTGAAATACTTGCATACATTAACTGGATCGAAAGAGCACAATTCTCCAGGTATCTTGTATTCAATATTTAGTATATTTGGATTTGCTTCTCAAAAAAATTGAAGTAAATCATCCCAAGCATATTCAGCACAGTTTAGAGTAAGGAATCATGTAGGAGTTCCTAAGTTCCTTAGGATACATTGAAGTTCTCCATGACGACGGGTACCAGTACTCATTAGTACCACGCTGACATGCCATGAGATTAATTAACTGAGATTCCTCTCCTTTCCCTCTCCCAAGAGTCTCGGGTCACTCCTGAACCCAGCCCGAGGATCTGCTCAACCGCGCTGGAGCTAAGGAGAGGCAGGAAGCTAAGAAGCCTGATCTCCCTTCGGGGGTTAGCAAATGTGGGGAATGTTCAGCACACAATCGTAGCCCCCTGCTGCACGGAAGGTTTACAAGATCAGCAACATCTGCTACAGCATCCCGGCCTATTTGCCGCAGTGGAGGGGTCCTTGGCACATGAACCTGGTGATGGGAATCTTATGGATCTGTTTCAAACAGTAACTAATCCTACTCCCCTAGATTGCACCCCCTCTGCTAAGGACATATTACAGTCTTCTCCTACCATAAATACTCCTAATACTCCTAATACTTCAAAGACCCCTAATACCTCACCTAATACACCCAGAGGGGGGCTTAAACGAGGTCGGGGCGAAAAAAGAAAACTGGAGTAAGCAAGTGCAGAGGTCGGAAAAGGGGTCAATACACCATCTAAGAAAAAAATCTTCTTCTTTCTTGAATACAGAACTTAAGTCTAAATACACTAACGTGAAGAGTAAAACTAAGGTTAAGGCTAAAGATTCTAAAACAGTGCTCCCCACAGGCTCGAGAATTACTCCTTCACTTTGCTCCTACTTCAAGGTCGTTCCTCAGATTTTACATCTTTCTGAAGAGATCGACGATACTGGTATGGCATCGGTCCCAGAGGCAAGTTCCTCCTCTCATAGCCAACCTTTCGTGCCAGCAGTTACGCCGCCGCTGGAGGTGAAAGATGCAGCTGAGAAGAGCTCTAGTCAGATTATTGGAAATGTTGTAACTACTGGTCTAGCAGGGGACTTGCAGGGTCTTAGAGAGAGAACAACAGCCCGTGCAGCCTGTGCAGCTTGCGCAATCTCTGCCACAATCCTCATCTGTGATAGAGCAGAGTTTACCCCTAGTCCCAACTACAGAGCTGGCCGAGGAGGCCGAAGAGATAGATTTTCTTGAACATGAACCGCATCTGGGGGTGTAGATATAAAAACGTCTTCTGCTCCTGCTCTACTTGATTCTAACTCATTACTGGTCTCTTCTTCTCCTTCTCCGATGATGGCTGATTCTGTTCTGGAAATGTTTTCGGCCCTTACCCTGGAGATAAGAAAGGGATTCGCTGAATCATCTGCTAATCAAATAGAGTTTAGAAACTACTGAGAAACGCTTGATAATAAAATTGACCTGGCTCTTAGCGAGAGGATGGAGACTCTTGAAAATAATGCAAGAAGGGGGAACATTCATATCCTGAATGTTCCTGAAGGATCTGAAGGGTCAGATATTAAACAATACATCGTGTCTCTATTGAAGGAATCCCTGTGCTTAGAGCACACTCACGAAGAATTGTCGGCTGACATTCAGAGGATTCACAGGGATCCCTTTAAACTGAACCCCCAGAGGTCCAAACCTCGTAAAATCTTAGTCAATTTTCACACTTACCTTTTAAAGGAGCGTATCCTAAATATGGCTTTGAAACAGAAGTCTTTGGCTGGGAAAGGTTTTACTTTTTTGATAAGATCAGATATTTCTAGAGTTACACTCGAAAATCAATGGGAATTTGGGAGGCGCCTGGATGCCTTTAGAAAATGAGGTGCAACAGCTCAGCTTATGTTTCCGGCAGCCCTTAAAGTAATGTACAATAATAAGATGTTTAACATCAGGTCTATACAAGCAGCCGATGAGCTACTAATGGAACTGGGCAAGGGGGCTCGTAAGGTATAACTTCATGCACCTAAAATTCCACCTTATGTATTTAAGGAGACTTCCCATTTACTTCTCTATTTTGATCTGAAAATCTAGATGTTGACATAGCTTTTCTTTTTTTGTTTACTTAAGTGCATTGCTTAATATGATTACAGTTTTAGTTATTCTCCTCTTTCCCTTGAATTGTTTCACTCTTCATTTGTCATTTGAAAAGAAGGCGGGTGATCTTTCTTGCCGGGAGTCAATCGGTGGGGCACTATCTACTGGACATTGTTCCGGTTAGATATTGCAAGGGTTTTTCACGGGGGGAGGGGCTCACACTTTTGGTGGGTGAGTGCTGAGGGGTGGCAAAAATATAAAAAAGTCCTCAATAACCTAAATAGTAGTTTAAGGCATGGTAATTCACACAATATACACAATTTTTGTAAGGAAGTTATGAATTGGATCATAATAAACTTTTTTTAGTATAGTATTTTTAGTCTTCTTGGTTTACTGGATGAGAGATGAGTAGTGTTAGGTTTTTCTCCTGGAACGTCAACGGCCTACGCACCAAGCCCCGGGCCAATAGAATTTTACAATATCTGAAGGACTTGGATGTGCAGGTTGTGGTGTTGCAGGAGACCCATTTAACTCATAGTGAAATGATTGCACTTACCAAGAAGAATACATGGATCTACTTTGTGGTCTCTACCACTCAAACATCTCATACTAGGGGGGTGGCAATTACTTTTAAAAAAGGAGCTAAAGCTAAGCTGGTCTCACAGGCTGTAGATTTTTCTGGTAGATGGTCCATGGCGTCAGTCCTCATGGTTGGGTTTTTAGTCATAATTGTAGGCTATTATGACCCGAACCAGGATGACCCTTCTTGTTTGGAAACCGTTTTCTCGCAGTTACTTTCCGTTTCAGGCCCCATAATACTAGCCGGCAATTTTAACATTGTGTTGGATCCCGTCTTGGACAAATCTCCTAATAATCTTTCCTTGTTTTTGTCTAAGACTAGATCGTTCCTATTGGACGCTATGAGGCAGTATGGGTTTGTCGATGTCTGGCGACAAAGGTCGGGACAACAACAAGGGGTTTCTTTTCGGAACCTCAAATACCATCACAAGTCAAGGATCGACTTTATTTTAATAAGTCAAAGACTGGTTGATTCTGTTAAAACAATAGACTACCTCCCGTCTCACCTTTTAGACCATTCTGCGGTTAAATTGGAATTAGGTCTCCGTATTAAGAAACCGCCGAGCACGTGGTCCTTGGATTGCTCTCTCCTTTCTAATGATGAAGTTATCTTATACCGAAAGTCGGAGACTCAGAACTTGTTTCTATTAAACAACGGATCTGCCTTAAACAGAATTATCTGGGACTCGTTTAAGGCTACCTTGAGAGGGCTCAATACAGCTAAAATTGCCTATTGTAGGAAGCAATATAACGAAAAGATTTCTCCCATTGAAGCAGTAGTGGTTCGTATTCAACACAACATTGATATTAACAGTACAGCTTCAGGGTCTATTCTAGATCCTCTTCAGAATCAACTGTTGATTCTAAAAGGAAGCCTGGCTTCGATTTTAAATCTGAGGGTTCAATAAAGATGGGAAGCCAGTAAATTGGCACATTTCGAATATAATGAAGGCGCTGGTAAATTACTAGCTTGGAAGACCAAAGTAGATCAGGTCCGTAATAATATAGCATCTATAAAAGTGGGAAATAACAACTTTACTTCAGACGAGGAAATTAGGAGGGTTTTTAGGGAATTCATCCAAGATATATATCAAGAAGATAAAGTAATTGCTGCTGAGGCTATCAAGAGCTGGTTGAGTACCATCACTTTACCCTCTTTTTCCTTTGAACAATCACAATATTTAGACAATCCCATTACAGAGGATGAGGTGAGATCTGCCATTAGGAAGGGTAAGAAGGGGAAGGCGTCCGGACCAGATGGGTTGGCAGCTGAGTTATATAAACTCCTGGAATCAGAAATCGTTCCCTTCCTCACTATTCTGTTTAATCAAATCCTTTTAGAAGGTATGCTTCCTCCGGTATCATGGGATAATGCCTCTATCACCCTTATTTTAAAACCGGGTAAACCTAAGGAGGCCTGTGGATCCTATAGGCCGATTTCTATTTTGAATGTGGACTATAAAATCTTCACCACACTTCTATCTACTAGATTAGCCTCTATTGCGCCCTCTGTTCTTCATTCGGATCAGAAGGGATTCCTGAAAGGGAGACAACTGTATGAATTAACTTATGATTTAATTGGCGCCATTGATATGGCAATAACCAATAATCTCCCATTGGCCGCCCTCACGCTGGATGCAACCAAGGCTTTCGACAGGGTCAATTGGGTGTACCTGTCGGAGGCCTTGGCCAAGTTTGGTGTGGGGGAGAGGTTCCGTAGGGTGATAGGCCTGTTATACAGTAATCCATCTGCGTGCCTTCTTATTAATGGTGACCTTTCGAACCCTTTTTCCATCTCTAGGGGAACCTGGCAGGGATGCCCGCTCTCTCCCTTGCTTTTTGATTTTTACATAGAGCCCTTCGCGCAACATCTAAGGGAGGAGGTGACCATCAAACCTTTTTCCTATCAAGGTTGGATGAGGAAGGTAGCATTATATGCCGATGACATGCTGATTTTAACATCAGAGGTCACCACTGCACTCCCGGCTATCTTGAAATTGGCCCATGCCTTTGGACAAGTGTCGGGATATGAGATTAATGCAGGCAAGACTGAAATGCTTGCATGGAATGATGAGGACTCCGTAACAGAACTTCAAGCAGGCATTTCAATTAGATACCTAGGCTTGACGATAGTGAAGGACATTAATAAACTTATCCAAGTCAACTTATCAACTGTTGTTAAAGATTGTCGTAAGCTTCTCCAATCATGGTCGCATCTGCCCCTTTCATTACTAGGTAGAGCCAATCTCATTAAAATATCGATCCTGCCTAAAATTTCTTTTTTATTTAATACCATTCCTTTATACTTTGATCAAACTACTTTAGCTAAGTTCCAGTCCAATATTTCATCCTTTATCTGAAATAACCATCTTCCACGGATCGCCTGGAAAAAACTAAGACGGCGACGAGATAAAGGCGGCCTGGTGGCTCCAGACCTGAAGATCTATGCTTGGGCCTTTCAATTATCCCACTCACGAATGCTGTTGAAAGGTCCCTCAGTCTCGGGGTGGGTCCTATGTTTGCAGCTATGTTGGATGGGGAAAGAATTAATTGTTCGGGATTTCTTTTTAAATTTGGCAATCCTAAGTTAAAAAAAAAATTAAACTGAAGACTCTACAAGGTCTTGCCAGAACTTGGTCTGAAGTCATGACATCTATAAAACTAAATTACATTTGTGAAAAAACTTCGCTGTGGGGGTTGCCTGAAAATCCTGCTTGCCTTGAAGACAGTCTAGCTATCCCTTTGAGAGAGGCAGGCCTGGAAGTCTGGGGAGACCTCTTTTATGAGGGGGATTTACTCTCGTGGGAACATCTGCAAGCTAAGGTTGGCCCCAATCTTTCACGGTTTAAATACTTACAGATTCTTAGCTGGACTGTAGCCTATAAAACCTCTCCCGCTAACAGGAATAAATTCAAACTTGGAGGGCATAGCCCATTGGTCTCTGATTTAGTAAACTTGGGTCCAGTTAAAAAAGAAGTGTCCAAGTGGTATAATCTCATTCTGGAGGAGTCGGATGGGGACTTTGTTCTGCCGGAGTCGTTATGGGGCTCTGTTTTGATTGACCAGAATCTACAAGATCTTTGGATGACTTCTTTTGAACTTTTGTGGAACATTGTCAAGCCTTCCTGGCTACACAAAAATCATATTTTTACCCTGCATAGGGCATACTACTCCCCTCTTAGGTTATCTAAATTTTCAGGAGTAGAGTCAGTGTCTTGTGCTAAATGCGGCTTGATTGCTGCATCAGATACACATATGTTTTTTGAATGCCCACAGTTAGCCACATTTTGGAGGATATCAGTAATTCCCTCACAGAGTCATTGGGAAGACTTGTCACCATAGATCTGCCCCTAGTAGTATTTGGTGTTCTAGAAGGCGTACAAAGTCCAGCTAGGTGTCTAGTTTTCTATACAATCCTGCTTGCAAGAAGGGAGATCTGCAGGAAATGGAAAGACTCTTCACCTCCTACCTTTAGAGATTGGCAAACTTCAGTCTTGCAGACCTCATGTACTGATCTGGTAATCAAAGTAAAAGGGCGTTCTGGTATCTACTATCTTAGCTTCATTGATTCATCTGGGTTTTTTTTTTGGGGGGGGGGGGAGTTTCCCCGGGTCCAATGATTGATCTCCTACGGTGCTTCTAAATGTTGCACCTGTGGAACAGCCGTTATCCGGTTCATGCCCGGCCCCTATTGGCTGCTAAACTACCCCAAGGTTTGCCGCAGATTGGTAAATCATGGACTCTGTGCCTTCTTGGAATACAGTTGACAGCTGAGGGATAGATGGCCCCCACTAGATTCGTGTCCCTTCCAGTTTTCCAGATAAACTGAGACAGCTGCTCTCTGTAAATTCCTTTCGGTACTTTGTCTATATGGTGATTATGAGGACAAAGGAAAAAAAATCAAAAAAAAAAAAAAAAGAGATTCCAAAACATTATCTTTCTGCAGTACTTTATCCATGAATTCCTTTGCCGAAACATTTTGCAGATGTACACCTGTTTTCAATATATATGGTTTACTGCATAAGAAAATCCAGCGAAATCACTCTCAAACAAAAGATGAAACAAATACGGAATACATTGTCGAAATCTTGGACCTTCTTCATACAACCTTGATGTCCGGTATTCAGATTCAGGAATCTGCACAGGTTGGTGATCATATTGTCGTCCTTTCCCTTTTGGAAACAACTGAGGGAAACAATGAGATTCCAAGCTTTTTTTCCCATACACTAATGGGATTTCCCTTTGCGTCTTTCATTTGGAATAACTCTATAGTATTCCCCATCACTTCTTTGGAATTAAGTGGATGAATACTATAATGTTCGTAGATCTCTTCAGTTCTGGACTCATATAGTTTTTCAATTTGTCCAGATGTGCCAGATGTGGAATCTCTTCTTCTACAGTTATTTCTTCTTCTCCCAAATACATATTTTTACAGTATTGATTATTTTTTACCAGATACAACGTTGCCTTTCTCACTTTCCTACCATGCACTAATTCTTGCCAGATTTTCTTAATCTTAGTACGAACGCCATTAACTAAAATAACCAGAGGTTCATCTTCAACATTTTGTACACCAATTGTTTCAATATTTTTCACTGTTGCATCAATACAGATATTGTGATACATATTATCCAAATAGAAGAATAATTGACAATCCCAGCCAAGAAAGGTTGCAAGTGTGCAAATTACCCAGTGCCTGTAGCCGGGGAAGTAGTTACAACAAAAAAGGGTCCATAAAGGGCCATGACTTTGAATCAGAATATCAAATTGAAGAATAATTGAAAACCTCAGCCAAGAAAGGCAGCAAGTGTGCAATTTTTTACTGCCTTCGGCTGGGGTAGTTGTTACAACAAAAAGGCTCGAAAAAGGGCCTGCACTTTGAATATAAATATGAAATAGAATAGTTCATAACCATAGTCAAGAAAGGCAGCAAGTCGGTGTGTGTATGTGTAGATGATGTGTTCATTGAATGGAAGATGAATGAGGTAAAAGTTAGAAAGACTGCAGACGCGCAAAGTAACTACTGTCTTATTAGGGAAGTAGATCTTTGGATATCCAGCTCATTACACAGACTGTGCGTCACAAGAAAGGATGCAACTGTGCAAATTTCCCACTGCTTTCAGCTGGGGTAGTTGTTGCAACAAAAAGGCTCGATAAAGGGCCTGCACTTTAAATACAGATATGAAGTAGAATAATAGTTGTTAACTATAGCCAAGAAAGGCTGCACGTAGGTGTGTGTATGTGTAGATGATGTGTTTTTTGAGTGGAAAATGAATAATGTAAGTAATAAGAAAGGCTGTAAGTGTGGAATTAACCTACTTCCATTCACGAGTAATAGTTACCAAGAAGGCTCAATAAAGGGCCTGTACTTTGAATTTGTATTGCAAGAAGAAGAATTGATGACCCCAGCCAAGAAAGGGAGCAAGTGCACAAATTTCCCACTGCCTTGGGCCGGGGCAGTTGATACAAAAAAAAAGCTTGATAAATGTCTAAAGACTAATGTGGAGGATAGCAATGCTCTTGTTTCCTGTTTTTAATTACATTAGGGCTTGCATTATACAGAAACACTTTGTACTTAGTGGCATCTAATTCTATTTTATGAAGAACGGTTGAATTCTACATCCGCCTCTAGGACTAGTGGGAGGGTAGCATTTCAAAGTGTTTGACAGGTTACACTACATGTTTCCATGCAGCTAAAGAAAACTTAGCTTGGTTATGCATGGGCATCCTCTCACACAAAACCCAGCACTCAGCATTGTAAAGGCTTACCATAGGAGTGACTGATGAGTTTATATATGTCAGTGACAAAAGAAAAGAAAAACAATGACGCTTGTTTTACATTAGAGATATAGAGACCTGAAAGACTATGCATGTAAATCCATGAAATCTTTTTTGAAGGTATGGAAGAAAGCAGTGAAAGGGTGTTTAGAAGCAATACTGTCCAGCATAAAAAGTGCATAATTGTTCTTTTTGTTGAGTCTAAACACACCTTTTGGATTATGACCATGGAATAGTGGTGTAACTATATCATAGATTCTATTGTCAGATGTCTACCTTAGTGATAGTGGAATTACCACTACTTTTTAGACCACCATTGAACAATAATGTGTAGAGGAGCGGTATTGCTTGTTGACCTTCAAAGAGGAGGAAGATGTTCATTTATATTTCAAAACCTAAACAAAATAATTGCTCAATTTCAAAAAGAAAATTAAGTAGGATTGTTAAAGGAAGTCTGGTCCAACTCTAAAAGGATTGTGCAAATCGTGACAGCTGAAAGAACTGTGTCTCAACATTATTTTTTATGATAATCCGGACACAACACTAGATGGCAGGAGTGTGCAAATATCTAATTAGACATCTTGCATGCGATCATATGTTACTTAAAAACATACATTTTGTACATATCTAACGAGTAAAAGGTAATTAGGATTTACATTTGGTTTTATAAATTCAAGGTGGAGTCATCTGCTGCATTCAAAACATTGGGCCTGTTGGGAAGATAGTGAAAAGTAACTTGTTATTAACATTGCATTGTTTAAAGGTCAATAGCTTTTTGAAATGAAAACTTTATATGTATTTACATGGTAAACATAGTGATCTCTCAACACTTAGTGGAAACGTGGTAATGACTCCCTAACTTGGAAGGGTGCATAGCCAGGTTTCCAACATGGTGGACGTAACTCTAAAAAGACCCTTGCAAATGCCTCAGTTCTCTAAGTCATACTAATATACACCCTCTATCAGACAAATGTGAACTGGAGACTTAATGCGTTCTAAAGACTCCAAGGACTTATATCACTTAATTTTGATATTCTGCATTTACACTCATTGAGGGTACTTACTATTAACTTTTGCACGTATGTTGTTGAAGTATCTTGGTTGCCGACACCACAATACTTTTTAACAGACTCTAAATGTAAAAAAAGATGTGCATTAGGACATCATAACAGCAATGCTAACAATTAAAAACTTAGTTTGCAATATATTATGCATGAGTCTAGGTGTTTTCAGATCCAGGATTAGAGACAGTTACAACTGTTGCAAACATATTCAAATGGCTTCACTACAAACAATATTGAAAATTCACAGCTATAATGACAATATCTTACTATACTATGTTAAAAAGTAATGATATGAAAGATCTTGTATGAAAAAACAAAATAAAGAATCCAATGTTCAGGACAACACTAGAGTGTGAGACCTTATTTATCATTAAAATGTTAAAGTCAATCGTGATGGCTCCATTAGGGTCATTGCAATTTTCAGTCCATAATTTTCCAGAAATATTACATTAGTAAAAATCTGGGCAACTGGCTGCTGAGTTGGGTAGCATTCTGCAAACTGAAAACATAATAACAAATGTATATGTTGAGCAAAAGTCAAACCTGAATGTTAAAGCAATCATAGGTTTCAGAGTAGAGAATTTCAGTACACAAATTGAAATTATTACTTAAAGATAAGTAACTGTAATAGGAATTAAAATATACATATATTTGGTGTTGAGAGACATATTTTTGAGAGGAGGGCATTGATTACTTGTAAAAATATATGAAAGCACATGAGCTTCTAAAGAGAAACCGCAAAAAACACAGTTGATGTACAGAATGTAGAACAATGTCATACATTCACCCGAGTACAAGGATCTGGGCCTAAATCCATCTTTTTTTGCACTCCACACCACCCTGGGTTAGACACTGGCTATATGCAAATCAGCTCTGACCCTGTGCCTCATGGGAACAGTCCAGTCCGAACTACCAAGCCATGTCTTTCCCAGACCGGAATCAAGCATCCAAGGACCGGTTTCTGGCAATCAGCCTTCTTCATCCTGGATAGCTTGACTCCAGTGGTGTGGAGAGCCTGGGACTCACGTCTGAGTATACCCAGCACACTCGGGGTGAAAATTGCAAAAAACACAGTTGATGGACAGAATGTAGAACAATGTCATACATTCACCCCAGTACAAGGATCTGGGCCTAAATCCATCGTTTTTTTGCACTCCACACCACCCTGGGTTAGACACTGGCTATATGCAAATCAGCTCTGACCCTGTGCCTCATGGGAACAGTCCAGTCCGAACTACCAAGCCATGTCTTTCCCAGACCGGAATCAAGCATCCAAGGACCGGTTTCTGGCTAGCAGCCTTCTTCAGCCTGGATAGCTTGACTCCAGAGGTGTGGAGAGCCTGGGACTCACGTCTGAGTATACCCAGCACACTTGGGGTGAAAATTGGGGAGAAACCGGTCCTTGGATGCTTATAGCAAATATGGTGCGACACGTGAAGAACTTGCACCCCAACAACTTTGCTCGAGCTGCAATATGGAGGTTGCAGGACAACCCACCTGCTACTGCACCAAGCATATCAACTACTGCAGCAGATATTTCAGC
This sequence comes from Lissotriton vulgaris, assembly GCF_964263255.1. Classification (NCBI taxonomy): domain Eukaryota; kingdom Metazoa; phylum Chordata; class Amphibia; order Caudata; family Salamandridae; genus Lissotriton; species Lissotriton vulgaris. The sequence continues at coordinate 896,140,895 of NC_141696.1, forward strand.
AAACAGTCCACACCCACAAATTGATCCTGATTTTGCTGAAGTAAAAATTGTATGCATTTATTGCGATAAACTTTTGTGTTATAGGGAACAGTCTATTGACCTGATAAAACAAAGGATGCAGAAGCATCGCTGTCCTCGACATTAATTTTTTTAAAATTATTTTATTCCTGTTGGACACTTTTTGGGTTCCAGTTCAATTTTTTTGTTTTTAAAAAAGACGTGTTGACAAAACACAAAAATAAATAGAAAACTAAAAGCACAAAAAAAACTGTTCTTTTTAGAACTACCTTCACTGGTCAAAGAAAGAATTATATTTCTATGTTAGTGTATAAACATTTCTCATAATGAATGTGTAGTTCATAAATGAATGAATGAATACATTACTAGAGTATGGTGAATGTGAAAGTGCAGAACTATAAGAAAGTGCTACAGCATACATCTAGAAGGTGTTTACCTATAGTATACTGTAGTACCTCCCAAGCACTTGAATATAACATATCCATATAAATATGTTACAAGTCTATGCTTCAATTTGCACTGCTGGTGAAACTGCCTTGATGAATTTGTATGTGTTAGGGGTGGATTTCCAACCCCCTTGTGTCTCTTTTAACACAGCCGTTACGTCACTTTTGTGATGCACTGGTAGTGCAAAAGATGTGCCATGGTGTGTGGAAGGTGCCTCACATTATAAAGCCCTGAGCCAGAAGGAGGTGATATCACAGTACACAATAACTGTCATATCTCTGGGAATGTACCACTTATTGTACATCTGCTAATTAGTGTTTTAATGTAGTGAATGGATTCTTTTAGAATAGTGTACAGATAAGCACATAGTGCTGTATGGTCACTGCAATACTGAAACAGAAGTGTGATAGTGTTTACTGGAAGTGTAAGGATACAGATTGGGGAATTGAGGTATAAAAGACAAGTTTGCCGATGCATAGAAGACTACATGCATAGTCTATTGGGGTTTTCTCATGAACTACTGAACAGATTTACTCCATTTAACAAAAAGTACAATCTGCGAATCGAACTCTACCTCTCTGCCAAATTTGGTGTAATTACATTAGCGTATGCGTACGGTGCGATTATAAAAAAAAAACAATGATAAAGGAATTATATAGGATTTAATTTTAATATATTGGAAAAAAATAACTAATAAAAAAATCTATTTAGTTTTGTTATTATTTTACATTAAGAATATAAAATATAATTTTAAAATAAAGTAAATATAAATATTTATATTAAAAATGTAAGAAATTAGTATAAAAAGAAAGAAATATAATAATTAATACATTAAATAATTATCATTTACAAAACCTTTGAAATTCACTGAAAAAAACATAGGTTTCACACACGTTATAGTTAGGAATTAGCATTTAAAAAACCTTGCAAATTCACAGAAAAAAACATAGGTTTCACACATGTTATAGTTAGGAATTAGAATTTAAAAAACCTTGCAAATTAATTGAAAAAAACCATAGGTTTCACACATGTTATAGTTAGCTGGACATTTCACTCATACAAAACCATTGAAATTCCCCCGTTATAGTTAGTTCAGCTAACTATAACTCGCGCGCCCGCAATGCACTGCTGATGACGTACAGATTACATCACAGTCCTGCAAAAGTCCAGGGAATAATCATGCTTGTCTGGAATCACACTGCAAGTCTGTTTCCACTCCTAAAATCATCCTGACTGAAGCATGTTCTTTTCTAATCTCTCTACTGAAACATAAGCGCTTATAAACTTATCCTGCTGTCAACTACTAGCACTGTAGGAACCCAGTCACTGTGTATGCACTTGGAGAACGAATCAGGCATTGAGACAAGCAGTGGTACAGTCAAATGTGCACAATTTATGCGGTCCCCTAACCTCTTGCACACTACTAAGTCAGTCCTGTAAAAGTCCAGGGAATAGTCATGATTGTCTGGAATCACACTATGAGTCTGTGTCCACTCCTACAATCATCCTGACAGAAGCATGTCCTTATTTAATCTCTCTGCTGACACATAAGCGCTTAGAAACGTATCCTGCTGTCTAGTACTCTAGTACTAGCAGTCTGAAAACCCAGTCACTGTCTATGCACTTGGAGAATGAGTCATGCATTCAGACATGCAGTGGTACAGTCAAATGTGCACAATGTATGCGGTCCCCTAACCCCTTGCAGACTACTGAGTCCGTCCTGCAAACATCCAGGGAATAGTCTTGCTTGTCTGGAATCGCACTGTGAGTTTGTGTCCACTCCCACAATCATCCTGACTGATGCATGTTCTTTTCTAATCTCTCTACTGAAACATAAGCGCTTATAAACTTATCATGCTGTCAACTACTAGCACTGCAGGATCCCAGTCACTGTGTATGCACTCGGAGAACTCGGAGAACGACTCAGGCATTGAGACAAGCACTTGTACAGTCAAATGTGCACAATGTATGCGGTCCCCTAACCCCCTGAAGACTACTGAGTCAGTCCTGCAAAATTCCAGGGAATAGTCATGCTTGTCTGGAATCACACTGTGAGTCTGTGTCCATTCTTACAATCATCCTGATAGAAGCAGGTCCTTATTTAATCTCTCTGCTGACACATTAGCACTCATAAACTTATCCTGCTGTCAACTATTAGAAGTCTGAGAACCCAGTCACTGTCTATGCACTTGGAGAATGAGTCAGGCATTCAGACAAGCAGTGGCACAGTCAAATGTGCACAATGTATGCAGGCGGCTAACCCCTTGCAGACTGCTGAGTCAGTCCTGCAAAAGTACAGGGAATAGTCATACTTGTCTGGAATCACACTGTGAGTCTGTGTCCACTCTTACAATAATCCTGATAGAAGCATGTCCTTATCTAATCTCTCTGCTGATACATAAGCGCTTATAAACTTATCTTGCTGTCAACTATTAGCACTCTGAGAATCCAGTCACTGTATGTGCACTTTTAGAATGAGTCAGGCATTCAGACAAGCAGTGGTACAGTGATATATACACAATGTATGCAGTCCCCTTACCCCTTGCAGACTACTGAGTCAGTTCAACAAATGTCCAGGGAATAGTCATGCTTGTCTGAAATCACACTGTGAGTCTGTGTACCCTCCTACAATTATTCTGACAGAAGCATGTCCTTATCTAGTCTCTTTGCTGAAACATAAGCACTTTAAATTTATCCTGCAGTCAACTACTAGCACTTTGGGAACCCAGTCACTGTCTATGCATTTGAAGAACGACTCAGGCATTGGGACAAGTAGTGGTACAGTGAAATGTACAGACGGTATGCAGTCCCCTAACCCCTTGCAGACTACTGAGTCAGCCATGCAAACGTCCCAGGAATAGTCATGCATGTCTAGAATCACACTGTGAGTCTGTGTCCACTCCTACCATTATCCTGACAGAAGCATGTCCTTATCTAATCTCTGCTGAAATATAAGTGCCTATTACCTTATCCTGCGGCCAACTACTAGCACTTTGGGAACCCAGTCACTGTCTATGCATTTGAGACAAGCAGTAGTACAGTGAAATGTGCAGAATATATGTGGTCCCCAACCTTTTGCAGACTACTGAGTCTGTTGTGCAAAAATACAGGTAATTGTAATGGTTGCCTGCAATCACACTGTGAGTCTTTGTCCACTCCTACAATCATCTTGACAAAAGTATGTCCTTATGAAATTACTCTGCTGAAACATAAGTACTTATAAAGTCACCTTGCTGTGAACTACTAGCACTCTAGGTACTCATTCACTGTTTATGCATTTGTATAACACATATTCATTTCAATAATTATTTAAGTAAAAATTGTTTGTTTAGTAATAGAATAGTATATTATATCGATTTGTTTAAATAATATCATATATTTTTTCACAGATATTGTTCATCATCATTAAAAGAAACTAATTATGGCTAGAAAAACAGATAAGAGAAAACAACAGAAAAAGGACTATTATTTGAAGATAATTCAACAGCAAGTATTGGATGAAGAACAATATGTGGGAAAAAAAGAAAAAGTGTTGCGGTAAGAGAACAAAAGACTTTATTAAAAAACTTTTCAAAGCCTAGAAACAGTGTGCAGATTGTGGAAAGCATAAAGAATGCCTCAACAACAAAAAAGAATAAGAAGAAAAAATGGGAAATTATATTCAAAAGACACAATGTATGGTACAAAGAGGCAGAGTCAGTATGAAGAAATAAGAAAGAAGATGTTTTACAATAGAGTTGTCTTTAATTTGTTGAAATATGTGAAGAAATTCAAAAGAAGAGCAGCATTTTATAAAAAGAAGAAACACATTGAAATTATTGTTGAGAAGGTCAAGGGTGATGTCTTAAAAATAATCACTCAGAAAGAGATATGCGAATATCAGTCACAAAGAGCAAGGAGATATGAGACTGGCGAGCAGGCTGGTAGAGCATTAGCACTCCGTATCAGACAAGAATCGAACCGAAATAAAATTGGCAAGATCAAATATAATGGGAGAGAATATACTGACCCAAAATCTATAGTACATGTGTTCCAGAAATGTTATCAAAAACTTTACGATCAGGAGCCAGGAGTGGTACCACCCATGCGAGACCAGTTTCTTATAACACCAAGGGTGGAGGAGGGAGATAGAGATCGATTGGAACTGGATATAACAATCGAGGAGATAAAAAATGCTCTGAGCGAGTTGGCATTGGGTAAAGCGGCAGGTCCAGATGGAATCCCAATTGAGGTTTACAGGGCTCTGAGTGATGAAATTCTTCCCATACTCGAAGATCTCTTTAATGGAGTTATCTGCTCAGGTATTATTCCGGAAACGTGGAAACAGACCAATATTGTGATATTTCACAAAAAGGGAAAGCCAGAGGAGAATCCCGGTTCATATCGGCCGATATCATTAATAAACACAGATGCGAAATTATATTCTAAAATATGGGCTAAGAGACTAGGAGGGATTATAGGTCAACTTGTCTCACCCTGGCAGCATGGGTTTGTCCCAGGGCGAGGTACCACAGAACATCCAGCTAGGGCTATTTCACTATTTGATGCTGTCACCGCTACAGGGGGTGACATGGCTATGATTTTATTGGACGCTGAGAAGGCATTTGACCGTGTGGTTTGGGACTTTATGTGGGAGGTGTTGGACAAAAGGGGTTTTGGAGAAAAATGTAGGAAAGGTATTAAGGCAATGTATATGGACCCAGTCGCCAGAATTATTACAATGGGGCTTCAATCAGAGGAGGTAGTGATCAGAAGAGGCACACGCCAGGGTTGTCCCTGTTCTCCTTTACTTTTCTCATTATAAATCGACCCGTTAATCAGGAAGATTCTTGCTTCAGATAAAATATCCCCTGTTATATCTCACGGACATACTACTAAATTATTGGCATACGCGGACGACCTGGCAATTGTTACAAATAATCCGAATATGGCAATACAGGAACTAAATAACTTGGCTCAGCAGTTTGGGACCTATTCAGGTTATAAACTCAAGACGGAAAAACTATAATAATTTGTACAAAGAACATTCAGAAAAGGGATCAAAGATATGTCGACTCTGCAGTCTATTTAGGAGTAAAAATCAATGCTGATGTGGGTAAAATCATCCAGGAAAATTATTTGCCGGTACTAGTGTCAATGGATAAGGATCTGAGAAGAATCGATGTACTACATCTGTCCTTGATTGGTCGTGTGAATGTTCTTAAAATGACAATGTTCCCAAAATTATTGTATCTATTCCGCGCTATTCCTTTACTAATTGATGAAGCCTTGATGAAAAAAATGGAAGCAGTGTTTTCACAGTTCCTATGGCAATACGGTAAAGTGAGAAGATCGTTAGCTAGACTCTCAATACCACAAGAGGGTGGAGGGCTATCGGCTCCTAACCTAAGACTGTATCACTGGGTTTGTTTATTGTTGCATATGAAACATCTATTGTGTTATGACACTCCTGCGCTGTCGCCTGGTATTCTTAGAATTCCCACAATACACAAATTATTAATCGGTGAAAAAGCTATGGGGGTTCTAACTCGTGAAGTTAATGTGAGGTATTATAAGAGGAGTAACAGTAAAGTGATGTTAAGTGTTTGGGGTGTATGGAAGTTGATGCTGAAATTTCTTAAGATTCCTAAGATCAATGGCACTTTAGACCTTTGGAACTCAAGCCCAATCTTACATCTTGGACAGAACAGGAATAGCGCCCTTTGGAAAAGTTTGGGTATCCGATGTTTGGGTGACGTTATGTGTAAGGACGACTTGTTAGGGTTCGAGGTCCTGCAAGAAAGATATGGTATCCCAATGAATCACTGGATGTTGTATAACCAGTTAGAACAAACAGTGAAATCTCTAAGACCTAGGATTTCTATCCAGGAGTTAAACCCGATTGTTCAATATATAAGGAATGGGGGCAGAAAGATCAAAATAGGTTATGGTCATATTTTACAGGGCATGGAAGAGGATGTTGTGCAAGTAGAAAATGCCTGGGCTCTTAGAATAGGGGATCCAAATGTAGATGTGGACTATGCCCTGGCATTAAATAAGAAAGTATTAAGAGCAACCAACTTAAAAGCACAACACTACAAGATGATCTTTAATCTCTATTACACCCCAGCGAAGTTGTTTCAATGGGGTAAAAGGGATACAGACAGATGTCCAAGATGTAACCATGGTCCGGCAGATCTAACTCATATGTTTTATTCTTGCCCAAATCTTAAACCTGTTTGAACTGAAATGGAGAAGTTTTTATCGGGGCTGCTAGAGTGCCAAATATCTCTATCCCCAACTACTGTCTTAATTGGTAGGGATGAAAATCTTAAAGTCGCACATGAAGCCGAAGCTTTTATTTTTCTGTGTGTTGCAGTGTTAAGAATTCTAATAGCCGCGGCCTGGAAAGATCCTGTAGCCCCCTCATTTCAGATGTGGCTAACTAGACTGCTTGGGATCCATAATATTGAGGAGTGTTTATATAATCTTAAGGGCAAAAAGAAGAAAGAGTATGGTAAAAAAAATGTGGGTACCTCTTAGTAACTGGAGGAAAACAAGATGATGAAATTGAAGAGTCCTCGTCCGTATGTAACGCACGTAAATATAATGACTTTTTTCCTTTCTTACAATCTCAAATGTATTCTCTTTTAAGCTGATCGTTTTATAATGCATAAGAAATATGTATTTTTGTATATGTGTTTCTTCTTAAATTCTTATGTCTGTATTTTGTCATGATAATTTTATCCAGCTGATATCGCAATTGTATGTATGATCTTTTTTGTATTCTGATCCATCTCAATAAAAAAAAAAAAAAAAAAAAAAAAAAGAGAAGGCCTTTGAATTAAAAAAGTAATTATTCATTTTAGTTTTAAACAGAATTTGATCACTAGATAAACCAATTCATTTTATGAAGGTGAAAATTAAGAAGAAAAGAGTAAGTAACAGCACTAATTTATGTGATTTTTTTGGTGTGAATGGAAACAAAGTTCAAGTTTAGAGCCTTGTTTTAATGAAGAGAGTTATTTTCAGACCAATCCTATATTGCTTGCAGTTGATACCATTGGTCGAGCTTATGAGGTTAGAAATGATTTTCCTATTGAGAAAGAGAAGATGGTTTCTAGAAATGTAGAAAACTGATAGGTGATGAGGTTCTAGGGAGACGTCCTAAAGCCCCACTGTATACTTGGGATTGTAGTAGTATTTGCAGTATACAACAGGAATCTATTGATATTTTACGCAGTTTCTTATGAGAGTATAGTAAAAAAAAGTGTTTAATCAAAAGATTAAAATGTTGCAAGTACTAGATCCTTGCAGAGTGAGAAAAAATACTGGTTTGCAAGGTCATTCTATGGCGTGTCTTTCTTTGGAAAGTATGTAAAAGTAGTTTTCATCATTTTAGAATGTTAGCAGTACATCATTCTCAAATGCGGAAGTTAGTCAGAAAATTGTATTACGCAAAAAGTCCAGCAATAATTTCAAATAAGTTGAACAGTGCTTTTTTGTGTGGGTCAGTATCAGATGTAAAAAAGGTTTGTGATGAAATAGAGTTTTGTTGCATTGATCCTGAAAAAGAGAGTGCAGAAAGTGAGACATTAATAGAAGTAGATGTTGAAAAGAATGTGGAACATACTACCAAAAAACATTTTGAAGAACAAATTACAAAGTTTAAGGTGATTTCATGTGAAAGGCCAAATTATTCTTGTATTTGTTGCCGACAAACTCACTATAAAAATCAGAAAAGTACTGTTGATCTATATTTAAAAAGTGAAAGAGAAAATAATGATAAGTGGAAGGACTTTTCAACTTATTTGTTGGAAGAGGAGAGGATTGCTTTGATTTGGGTTCTGATCAGCGTATTTGTAAATATTGTTATAACAAATTAGACAAGAATAAAATGCCTGCTAGAGCTGACCATAATAATCTAGAGTTGGTAACTATTCCTCCAGAATTGATAGATTTAAACATGTATGAGTCCATTCTGATTCAACGTGTGCACCCATTTCAAGCTATTGTTCATATGGAGCTTAAATAGGTAAATTGCCTCTTATAGATTTACAAAGAGGATTAAAAGGAAGAGTTGTATATTTACCTCTGGATTTAAAGAAACATGTTGAAACTATTGGTGTATAGAATGTAGAAAGTGAACCACTAGTTATTCTAGTGAATGGTGTTCCTGTTATGTTATCTTAATTCCTACTAAGAGTAAGAAAATCTGGCAGGAATTAGTGGATTTCAGGAAAGTGCAAAAGGCAACATATCTTATAAACGCAATGATTACTACAAAAATGTGTATGTGGAAGAAGAAGAAATACTTTTAGGAGATGATAGTGAAACTTCAAGTGGTCAAATTGAAAAAGTGGACATGTCCAAAAGTGAAGAAATTCATGAACTTATAGTGTACATCCACTTCATTCAAAATAAGTGATGGGGAATAATATTGAATTATTCCAAATGAAGAAAGCGAAGGGGACTTCCATGACTGTATGGGGAAAAAGTTTGGAAGCTTGTTGTTTTCCGCAGCTGTTAACAACTGAAAAACAATCAGTGCAGATTCCTGCATCAGAATATCGGACAACAAGATTGTATGCAGAAGAATCAAGATTATGACAATGTATCCCATATATATTTCATCTTTTGGTTGAGAGTGACTTGTCTGGACTTTCATAAGCAGTCAACCACATATTAAGTACAGGAGTAGATCTTCAAAATGTTTCTGAAATGGAATTTATGGATAAAGTACATCAGAGAGATGATCATTTAGAATCTCAACTGATTAATTTGATGGCATGTCAGCGTGGTACTAATGAGAATTGGTACCGTCGTCATGGAGAACTTAAATGCATGCTAAGGAATTTAGGAACTCCTACATGGTTTGTTATCCTAAGCTGTGCTGAATACGCTTGGGATGATTTACTTGAATTTCTTCGAGAAGCAAATTCAAATGTAAAAAATATTAAATACAAGACAGCTAGAGAATTGTGCTCTTTGGATCCTGTTAATGTATGCAGATATTTCAATCTTAGGTTTGAAGCTATGATGTCTTTTATCTGCAATAAAAAAAATCCTCCTCTTGGAGAAGTTGTGGATTTCTTTTGGAGAAAAGATTATCAAGCTAGAGGTGCACCTCATATACATATGCTGTTATGGATCAAGGATGCACCCAAATATGGAACTGATTCGGATGTCACAGTTTTATCTTTTATTGAAGAATATGTCAAATGTGCTATACCATGAAGAACAGAAGAAAACACCTTAAGGCAACAAGTGTTACGATTCCAAAGTCATCAATGTGGCAAATACTGTCGACAAAAGTACAAGTCTAAGGAAAAGTTTTATACCAAATGTCATTTTGGATTTCCACGTCCAGTAATATCCAAAGGAAGAGTAAACAGTTTCACGTCAGCAGTGAGACATACCATCACTAGCCAATCTCCATAAAATACATACAATTTAAGAAGTGATGAATCAAAGTATATCAATGATTATAATCCATTTATTCTCTCAATGTGGAATGCTAATATGGATATCCAGTATGTTGCGGATAATTCCATTGCTGTCACCCGGTATGTGACATCTTACATAACAGAATTGGAAAAGACGAAGTTGAAAGAAATGTGGGAAAAAATTTCCCACGAGAAGAGTCTTAGAAAGAAATTGTACAGTTTCAATTTGAAGATGTTATCCCATCAAGAAATTGGAGCGTACGAATGCTCAGATCGGTTGTCATATGCAAGTTTATACTCAAATTCTAGAAGAATCATTTGGGTAAGTCTAGGTCTTGCTGCAACATGAAATTGAGTACTTAAATCTATACTAGAAATCGAATATCTAGCAGAAAATGAACCAGACAGTACAGATATTGTCAAAACAAATATGTTGGACACATACTATCCAAATAGAAGTCATCATCTTGAAGACATATGTCTCTATGAAGTGCTGCAATACTACACTTTTAAGAGGAATACTACAGAAAACATAAATGAGGGAAAATATGCAGTGATTGGTTCAGAAGGATGCTTGGTGAAACAAAGGAAAGGAAATCTAATTAATCACAGAAAACTGAGTTGTGATACTCCCGATAGAAGAGAATTTTACTATTTACCACTTTTGCAACTCTTCAAACCTTGGCATACAGAATTGGAACTACTGGGAGATTTTCAGTGCTATGAAGATTCTTTCAATGCTTTTACAGATACCATAGAATGCACAGTCTTTGTAAATTATCTCAAAATGTTGAATGGTGACATTGATCAAGAAACTACTATTGCAGCTGAGATTGCTAGAGACAGTTCTCAAGATAGTCAAAGTTCTGCTCAACTTTGTGAAGATCCAATAGGACAACCAATTTTTGAAAATGAGCAGCTATTGCAATGAACGAAGTAGAAAAAGCAATGCATCAAGCTCAAGAAGATATTATGAACTTAGGAAACTTGGAAGAACAACTAAATGTTGATCAAAAAGAAATATATCAGCATGTGAGACAACAGATTGACCTTTGTTTTCTTCATGAAAAGAAAGAATGCACATGCATATCATATCAACCTTTCCAAATGTATGTCAGTGGTCAAGCTGGTAGAGGAAAAAGTTTCTTAATGAAAGTATTGACTAGTTATCTACAGAAAAAAACAGACTCACATTTGTCTTGTGTTGTAACTGCTCCAACTGCGTTGGCAGCACACAACATTAAAGGAATTACATTACATTGTTCACTAATGCTACCTGTAGAGCATGAAAATAAAGTGGAATATCACAAACTATCTGGAGAAGCTTGCTATGAAGTTTGAAGAGTGCTAAAGAAAATTAAACTTCTAATTATTGATGAGGTGAGCATGGTCTCAAACTTAATGCTTGCCTTTGTGCATTTAAGAATGCAGCAAATTCTTAAAACAGAATACGATGTCTTATTCAGAGGAAAACATGTGATCGTTTTTGGGGATCAACTGCAGCTCACTCTCGTAAAAGGACAACCAGTATTTAAAATACTTGTACGTGAAGATACCAAAAAGTCTTTGCGAAGTGTTGGAAATGTTAACATTTGGTCATATTTTGAATACAAAGAACTCATTAAAAATATGCGACAAGCAAATGATGTTGATTATGGTACTATTCTTCAAGATATAAGAATTAACGTATTGACAGAACATGGCAAACAAGCTTTGCAAAGTCGACTACTTACAAACTTGTTTCCAAATGAAAATATAGTTCCTGAAAAAATATACAGAAAAATTGCAGAAAAGAAATCTATAATTTGCTTAATGCCAACACTGCTCGAGTGTTCTACATTCAATGAAGAACCTTTAAAGTTGGAAAATTAACAAATAATAAAAATGGAAGCCATTGATAAAATAGAGCATGAAGGAATTACTATTATTTTGATGGAAAAATAAAAACAAAATTGGATTCTTTAGAAAAATCTATATCTAAAACTGCTGGTTTAGAAAAGTATTTATATCTATGTGTAAACTGTCGAGTACTTTTACAGCGTAAATTGGATGTAGAAAAATGCTTAGTAAATGAACAATGGGTAAAGTTGTTGATTTTTTTAATTATCAAAATAGAGATGGGATTGAATTTTTGAAAATCAATTTTGATCAATTTGAAGAAGTAAAACAAATTGGTTGTTGTTCAGTTCATTTTTTGCTTGTTAAAGATTTGTATGTTCATAGGAAACAGTTCCTTCTTTCTCTGGCATATGCAGTGACTATTCATAAATCTCAAGGTTTAAGTGTAGATAATGCTTTGGTAAACATTGGAAATACTGTGTTTAAAGAGTATATGGCATATGTTGCTTTCTCCCGAGTCAGAACTTTATCCGGATTGCATTTGATTGATTTTGATGAGAGAAAGGTTAGTGCAGATGCAAACTGTGTAAAAGATTATAATCGGTTAGGAAGATTGTATGCTTCCAATTTAGGTGAATATCCTGTATATGAAAAGCGTGTAGTAGGTCAAAAAAGAAGATATGAGAATATCTGTACTGAAGTTAAAGAGAAGGAAAAAAATCAAGATAATTTTCAGATTGCAATCAAAAAGAAAAAGGCCACTATTGAAGAGATTGTAGGATATCAATTAGAAAATAGTTCAGGTATCAACTGTAATGCTAATGTAGTGGTAAATGTTTTTTTTTCTAGAAAGGTTGCAACAGCAAATTATGGATAATCGAGAAAAAAGATTTTGTTCCTTGTTGCATTGTATTTATGAAAAACTGAGAACAGATACAAGTAAAATGCAGAGTGTTTCTGATATTAGGAATCTTCTGGATATATGTTCTGGTTCTACACAATTTACACAGAATGTCCGAAAAGATGCTCAGGAACTTCTAATGTATATGCTTGCAGTATTGGAAAATGAAGGAATAGAAATTGAAAATCTTTTTGTAATTAGTTATAAATGGAAACATAAATGTGAAAATTGTACATTTAGTTCTACCACTAACATAGATACTGCAAGATTCATATATTTGACAATACCAGACTGTAAAACAGTGTCTTTCAACAAACTAGTTAAAGCAGCAAATCAAAACATGGAGTTTAGCCAATGCAAATCAGAAATGTTATCAACATTATTTATACAAAGATTTGAAACATATATAATTTTAATGATACAACATTGTACAGCTGATGGAAGAAAATTCAAAACTTTAATTAAACATGTTGTAGCAATTCAACTATCAATATCAGGAAGAACTTTTGTAGCAGTAGCAATTATTTTCCATGATGGTCATTCTACAACATCTGGACATGACACTGTCTATTTAAAATGCAATAAATGATGGACATATTATAATGATGCTCATTTGGTTTTTAGACATTGTTTGCCTTATGAATTACCAAATTCCTACCTAATGTTTTAAAGCCAAAGTTCTAAGAACATAATGTGGCCTATTGGGAATATGTGAAACTGTATTAATACGATTATTATTGGACAATTTTAGCATAAAGGATTTCAGGAATACCATTTGGCCTAGAGGAAAGGTATTAATGTCAATTAGGCACTTTTTCTTGGACATTCTCACACCATATATTTTTAAAGATCATCATTTACAGTATACTGAAATTTTAAAGAATTGTTCATTGAATTATCATTTCGGTTCATTTATATTGTAGTAACAAAATTCTCTTACAAAGAAGCATTTTAAATATGTGTTATTTGTATTATATGGTATGTTATTAAGGATATTCGGGCATATTACCAAGGGCATTATCGCCGCATTAGCGGGACTTTTTCCCGCTAATGCGGCGATAATTTTATCACCCTATTACCAAGCTGTGGCTTACACCAGTTAGCGACAGCTTGTAGGTGATAGCAGGCATTTAGGGGCCCACTTTGCATGTCAGCGATAATTATCGCTAATGACATGCAAAGTGGGCGTGCCAAGATGTTAACGACTGAAAACAGCCGCTAACATCTCTAACTCCTATTAACAACTTTTGGAAATATTCGCGCTAAGCGCGAATATCTCCAAAAGCTAACGCCTGCTAAAAGCAGTTCTTAGCCATGTTATCCAATGGAAGGTGGATAACATGGCTAAGAGCATTGTCACAATAATGCATGAATATCGCTGATTTTTCTGCGATATTCATGCATTTTGCAGGATTTTTACCGCTTTTGAGATAAACCTTGATAATAGCAAGGTATCTCAGCGGTAAAAATCCTCGGTGCTCGGCGATATTTTTTTCCCGCTAACCAAGCAATAGCGATAATTATCTCTATTGCTTGGTAATATGCCCCATTGTTTTTATGCATTGTGCAAAGATAGCTGATTATATTGAAAATATTTTTGACACCTAGATTTTTTTTTTAAACAGTCTTATCGATTGTTTTTTTTGCCCGCTGTTATGTGATGAGTAACATTGAAATCACTAATTGTAGTGAAGTTCAATATATTCTAAGAACAGCAAAAAAGGTAAACTAAATATTTTATATTATGCTTAAATTATGTTGTGTTTATAAAATCATAATATTATACATTATAACTATTTTTTATTGCCTTTTACAGATCATAATTCTAAAGTTCAAACATTTTAAAAATGTAAATAATAAAAAACAACTGCAAAAAATGTTTAGAATATTTTCATATCCACTACTTTAAAGGTAAGATTGAGTAATACAAACACTATCCATGTACTACTACATTCAGCTGTGCTGTATCTATATAAACCTCTAACCAGCTACTTAGTAAGTTACTACCCATTCAGCCTAGAAATCCTCCTGTCTGTTCCATGCACTTTTGCAATCACCCACCCAGCACTATCTTCTTATCCTATTACTCCACCAATACCTAAACACCTGCAGTCTGTTTGCAGCACTGTAATCTTTCCAATCACTATAGATATACTTATGGAATTTCCTAGGTACTAAGAGAAGTATACTTTCAACATTCTAAAAACTATGCATGCAGACCTCTAACCACATATATACCATTTGTACAGTCTAGTAAATATTAAGGTACTACCCAAGCTGTCTAGGAATTCTCTTGTCAGTCCCATGTACTTCTCCAATCACCAATTTAGCACTATGTACTTATATAATCACTTTGACAATAGCTTTCCACATATAAATTCAACAGACACCCTGTTTGTACAACTATAATCCTTCCACTTATTAGTCGAGTAGTTATGCAATGGTCTAGCCACAAATACAAATATACCTATAATAGTCTGTGCAGAATGTATGTACATGTCTAACTACAAATAAACTATTGATATACTGCACTATATACCCAAGTAGTACCTATGTACCCTAGAAATCTTCCTGTTAATCTCATGCACTTGTCCAATCTCCTATCCCGGACTATCTACTTATCTTATCATTCTACCAATACCTATCCTCTTATAAATTGAGTAAAAACTTTGCTTGTAGCACTGTAATCATTCCAGTTACTAGTCATGTACTTACGGAATGGCCTAGCTAATAACGCTAGTACAGCTACAATATTCTGTGCACTATGCATGCAGACTTTTAACCAGCTACATACTATTCATACACTCTTGTAAATACCCACTTAGTACCTATGCAGTGTAGAAATCTTCCTGTCAGTCTCACTTTTCAAATCAGTCATCCAGCACTATTGGCCCGATTCACAGAACTAACTTAAAACAAAATCCTAAACTTTCTACTTTTGGTATTCACAGAAGGCATTTAGTAGTAGTAAAGTTAGGATTTTGTCTTAAGTCTGTCTTAAGTCTGTCCTACGTTTGTCCTAAGTCTGTCTTAAGTCTTTCTTAAGTCTGTCTGAAGTCTGTCCTAAGTTTTTCTGAAGTTTGTCTCCAGTTTGTCTTAAGTTTGTCTTAAGACTGTCTTAAGACTGTCTTGTCTGTCTTAAATCTGTCTTAAGTCTGTCTTAATACAAAATCCTAACTTTACTAGTAATACATGCCTTCTGTGAATACCAAAAGAAGTAGGACAGACTTAAGACAGACTTAAGACAGACTTAGGACAGGCTTAAGACAGACTTAAGACAAACTTAAGACAAACTTAGGATAGACTTAAGACAGACTTAAGACAAAATCCTAACTGTGCTACTACTAAATGCCTTCTGTGAATACCAAAAGTAGTACGTTTAGAATTTTGTCTTAAGTTAGTTCTGTGAATCGTGCCTGTACTACTTATCTTATCACTCTGGCAATACCTAAGCAGTTATAAATTTACTATACACTCTGTTTGCAGTACTGTCAGTATTCTAGTTACTAGTCATGAACTTATTTAATGGCCTAGCTAGTAACACAACTACAGCTACAATATTTTGTGCACTATCAATGCAGACCTCTAAGTACCTATATTATTGACGCACTCTTCTAAATACCCAGTTAGTATCTATGCAGTCTAGGAATCGTCCAGTTTGTCCAATACACTTCTCCAATCACTTATCCACCACTATCTACTTATCCTATTACTTAGCCAGTACATAAACTGTTATACATTTACCGTACAATCTGTTTGCAGCACTGTCATCATTCCAATTACTAGTAGTGTACTTATAGAGTGGGCTAGCCACCAACGCAAGTACACATACAATATTCTATGCACAATGCTTACAAACATCTAAGCACATACATACTATTGGTACCCTCCACTAAATACTGAAGTAGTACCCATGCAGCCTAGGATACCTCCTGTCAGTTTCATGCACTTTGTAAATCACACGTCCAGCACTATGTCCTTAGTGTATCACTCCACCAATACCAAAGCACTTATGGGGCAAATTTACAAGCCCTCTGCGCCACCAGTACATCACTTTCTGTGACGTAGTGATGGCACCGGTGAGTCTTCCATATTTGCAAGGAGAGGAAAAGCCACTGTGCGTGGCTTTTCCTCTCATTCAAATGCAGCATTTTGCGTTGAAAGGGCATTCCAAGAGTGTTGTTGTGTATGTTCCCACAACACCCATGGAAGAAGACACATGTCAAAATTTCCAAGAAATCGTAAATCTGGAGATACATGTGAATGCTGCGCCATCCTAGAGGTGGTGTAACGAGGCGCAATAAGGAGTATTGTTTTCATTTTTCCTCGTTTTTTCATCTTTCAATGTGTGCACCATTCAATAGGACACATTGAAGGAGGAAAATGCCTGTAGTGATTATTTTTGTGAAGGAAGGTGTCCCTTCCTGCACAAAAACAATCTCCCCACGACACAGACATACTTGCACCATGATGCAAGGGTACCTGCGCCGGCACTTGGCAGCTGTTTGTGTGCCTCTGCAGGGAGAAGTACAGAGTTGCGACACATTTCTGTAAATATGTCACATCCCTGTGCTTCAGAAGTGCCGCAGTGTGATGCAGCTAAAGAGCTTAAAGTGTCACGCTGCAACACTTTCTTATAAATCTGCACTTATACATTCACCATACACTACTAATGCATCCTTTCAGTCAATCATGCTCTACACATATATTCAACCAAACTTTCTGACACTTCCATGCAATAATAGTTCTTTTTTTAACCAGATAAGGTAGTTCTGGTAAGAACTTTTTTTTCATCTTTTTTTTGTTTTATATTTTTTTATATTTTTTGAATGATTTTGTATTTTTTGGGGGTGTTTTTTCTATAAACTGAACAATAAAACAAAAAAAATAAACAGGTAAATATTGGAATTAAACATCATTCCAAAAAGAAAAAAAAAAGAAAAAAAATTAACAACGGTGGTTGCACTGAGCAGCACAAATTGCATCCACGACTGCTCACCGTAGCAAACTACTTTTTTACATTTGATGCAGCGCTGCTCTAGAAAGGCAAATTCAGTCCTTATATCTAATGGAGACTGAGATGTCAATGCTGTTGAAGTATTTGCTCCTGCTGCTGGTGGATTCAAAGCTGCTCTTCTCATCTCCTCCAGAGCAAGATTCAGAGGATGGATTATCCTGAGGTGTTTGTACATGCTGGCAGTGCCGCATGAATACTTTTTTTCACTGCCTCTTGACAGCACTCTATCACAAATTTTGCAAGTCACCTTAGTAGCATTTACTTTTTTTTGTCCTGCTGGAAATGTAAAAAACTACTGACCATATTATCAAGAAAGGGCGTTACATTATCGCTGCTTTTATCGGCAGGAAACTGCTACTAAAGCGCCGATAATGGGCTTGATAAAATGCCCTTTGTGAATTCCCATAGAAGTCCAGGTTAACACCAGAACCTGGGCAGTTTCCTGCTGATAAATGTGGCGATAATGTATCGCCCTTTCTTGATAATATGGCCCTTCCAGACTACAAATTCTGGTCTCTGTTTCCATGGTTCTTCTTGCAAGAATTCTTCTTCCGAAGATTCTTCCGTCTGCTGCTGTTGTCCAGATGTTACAGATATGGTGGTCCTAGACACAAATTTCATACACAATGTTTGATATTATTCAAAAGAAACTTTCTCAATTCTTATTCCATGTGCGAAATCAATCCTGTATTGAAGAATTTTGGAAACAAAAAAGAAGAGAAAACACAATAGCCCAAAAACAGGTGTCCAGTAAGCACACAAAAGAATTATTCAATCGTTTTAAAAGTAGAGGAGAGAAGACTCTACTGTTTATTTTCAATAAAATTCCTCCTCAACATTACAATACAAAAATATACCGTTATTTCAAAGCAAAAAGGAGGTTACCAGGAAAAAGTAAGGTGCATAGAGTGAGAGGTTTTGTGCTCGTGTGAAAGAGAGAAAGGACCAAGAGGTCGACCGATTAATCAATCACCATCCGTCGCCCAACACAGCGAGGTACTCGAGAGCACGTTTGGACGGCTTTCATAAATCGAAAAGACCCGTCCATGAGGATATAAACTGCCCTTCGTATCCTTGGGTCGAAACGTCGACAATCTCCCCTACATTGAGCCTGCATCTCCTATGCCCCTGCCCACTCACCCCCTCTGAAGATACGAAGCTCCGAGCGAACTGACCGTCGCAAAGACAAAAAGATTGACTTTTCTTTGCAAATATCATTGAGGGCAGGCTCTTGTTGAACAAAACCAAGGACTATCTCAGCCTTGGACTCAAAGACAATTGTGAAACTCGCTATCCCCTGACCTCTTGGTCCTTTCTCTCTTTCACACGAGCACAAAACCTCTCACTCTATGCAAAATGCCCCTAGAATACGCGGACCTGCTGCGGTAGGTACGCTTTAGTAGGCGACTCCCCCAAAAAATCTGAAAAAAGAAAAATATATAAATATATTAAAATACAAAAATCAAAGGAAATAATAAAAAATATTTCAGTTTTAAATTGATGTAAAATTTTTTTTTGCAATTTTCAGAAAAAATATATAACATTATTTAATAGATAACATATTTGTAAATAACAAGTTATGTAGAAATTCAGTACAAAAAATAGGTATAACTACTATTACACTTGAAAATTAGCATTTAAAAAACCTTTGAGATTCACTTAAAAAACTATAGGTTTCAGAGACGTTACAGTTAGGAATTAGCATTTAAAAACCCTTAGAAATTCACTGAAAAAAACATAGTTTCAGGGGTGTTATAGTTAGCTGAACATTTAACTCGTACAAAATCATAGAAATTACTCTGTTATAGTTAGTTCTGCTAACTATAACTCGCGGGCCCGCAATGCAATGCTGATAATGTCACATATTACATCATTCACAACATGGTCAGTAACGTCACTGATTGGGGGCTATTACCCCATCTGCATCTCATGGGGGCAGCAAGGCTGTCTGGGAAAATTCAATAGGGGAGCAAAGGCCCTGGCCCAAGGGGCCGCTCCCCTCTCAATGGTGGCTAGTGGGTGGATCCTTGCTTGAGGATTGAACTCCTGGGGCAATCCCCAAGCAAGGATCCACTAGGAAGGGAACCATTGGGAAGGGGAGATTCTCCCCTTTCTAACAATACCCCTCCCATCTGTTTCGGTGCTCGGGGCTGAGATAGCCCAAAAGCACTGAAACTGAGAAACTGAAACTAAGTTTCATAATTTCCTTGTCATTGCAATGACTATAGCACACAATCATCATTACAAGGAAAGTATTAAACAGGCTTGGGGTGGCTTGGGAAGCACTTCTCCACGTCCCCATAATTGGGAAATCCATCTGCTGTCTGGGATTTTCTGAGCATGTGCTCATGACGAAATGGTTCCGTCATGAGCACCGGGGCACCGGTGCTCATGACAGAACCATTTCGTCATGAGCACCCAAAGGGTTAAAATGTATGATGGAGTTACAAAAAGTAACCAAATTGAGAAATAAAAATAACACCAGTCTATTTTTGTTATTTTATTTTTTCATTCAATAAAACCATATGAACTAAAGCAAGATTTTAACAAAAAAACAAACAAAAAATGGTAAATTAACTTAATACGGAAGAACTTAAATTGCTTGAAATCCAATATTCAAAACACAACAGCATGGAAAAGGTAAATGCATACAGAAACGAGTCCACAGAGTGAATGGTAGTCTCACACTGGAAGAAATTGGGTTCTGTATTTCTTGCTGGTGGTGGTGGAGGTCTTGCCATCCTCTCCCGCTAGTCAGTTGAACGTCTTCTCCTGAGGGGGGCTGGTGCATCCACAGTTGCAGGGACTGAGGTGGGTGCAGCTGTTTCCTCTTGTGCAAGGGCCTCCATTTCTGTGGCTGAGGCAGATCTAGTTATCCCAGATGTTGTTGGACCAAAGGAAGGGGAACATGTTACTGGGAAACCCCTTGACATTTAAGAAAACATATCATGCAGCAACACATTCAGGGAGCCCACATTTGATTTCAGATCTCCATCTGTACATTGTGCTCCCTTTCTAAGTGCTTCATTTCTCTGAACTCTGTCAGAACCTGGCCCATCATGTCTTGGGACTGAGGGAGGGATCCTAAGACTTGGCCAATGGTGGCCTGGGTGTCAGTGAACCTATTGGCCTCAATTTACTTGCCCACAGATTCCCTCCCACTATCTTTATCTCCACTACCCTGGCCTTGACTCAGTGTTCCCCCTCCCACTGGTTCCTGGCTGAACTGGAAGTGGTATTAGTGTTCGATCAGAAGCAGCCAGGACTTGGGGGCATAAGATTGGGATGATAATGGTTTGGACACAGGAAGTGGAGATATCCATATGCTGAGGTGTGAAAACGTCTGGAGTGTAGGTGGGGGTCAAGTGAGACTCACCGGAGGGGACTGTCCAGGCAGACCAGATGAACCAGGCAGCTCCTTGTCATATGGACTTGCAGAAGTGAAGTCCTCACTGAAGGTTTGTTTCTGGTCTGGTGTTCAGGTTTCCTCAGTGGCAGATGATTGTCCATGGACTCTGGGTTTTAGACCTAAAAGTAACATTGTTAAAGAATGGATTATACATCAAATGAGTTAGAAGCTAAAAATAAAAGCAACCTAAAAGGAAAAAGGATTTTACTATAATAATTGCTCCTTTCAGTCATATTAAAATAAATTACACAAACAGTTTAAATTACACACAAAATACTTTTTAAAAGCAGGTAAGAAACGTCCTGAAATGAATAACAGATTTAGAAAGTATACATGATATATAGATTCAACACAACAAAGTAGAGAGGAAAATTGTGAAAGAAACTATTCCAAGGCCTTGCAGGCTCAAAATCTGACAATTACATAATTTAGAAGGATCTACCGCCTTAGTCATCATATAGATATTGCAGAGTACATTTCTTTTACAATGTACACTTATATTCAGCATGCAAAATTACATACCTTACTATTTTAAAGTCAACAAACTTCAATTCAATGAAATAACAAAGGATAGAACAACATACAAAATTAAACACATAAACATTTCAAAACACAGCATGAAACAGAGATATGTGAACATTATGATAAAAAGACAAAATGAGCACAAGGACATTGAAATATTATTTTCACAAACCTAAAACAAAGCATCATGGTAGTTATAGTTATTTAAATTTAACATTAATAACACTTACACAATTGTAATTTAAACAATTCTAGTGTGAATATGCTGTACAAATAGAACAGGTATTTACAATATAAAACCCTTTTGTTAACTGTGTTATTGGTAGAAGAAAATAGATTCAGACAAACAACAAAGAAAAATGATAGAAATATATATAGGTTTCTATGTTTCCAAAAGGTGCAAAACACAGCAACAGCTAAATTAAAAGCAAAAATGACATTTAGGTTTAGTGACATCTTCAGAAGTATAATTTACCAGTCTCCGCTCCACCAGGGATTTCTGTCAAGCCTTTAGGATGTAGGAACTGCAAGACCTTCTCCTCTCAAGGAAAACGTTGTAAGGGGGGCTGGGGAACCACCACCGGTCATCAGGACCTACAGGTGATGCTTGGAGCCCAGAGAATGCACTCTCTCTTGTAGGTTGTTTCACCTCTTCCTAATTTTCTATGTGTGTGAAGGTTGTTTGCTACAGAATTCACTCTGTCAACTATTCTGGTCTACCTTTGCCTTTTGTGGGCTGTGGTTGTATTTTTGGACTTGGGCTTTAAACAATTGTGGGTCTACCCTAAGCACTTCATCCACCATGATTGACAATTCTCCCTCTTTAAAACAGGGATTTCTCCTTCCTGCCGTTAGCTAAATAAATAATGAAATACATGTTATGACCCGCAGGAAAAGAACCGAAAGAACCGAAAGAGGCAAAAAAGTGCCAAGAAACAGAGAAAGCAAAAAAAAAGGAACCTGACTACTGACAAATGTTCTGCTTGACAATGTTGTGCTGCAGTGGAATGGAAAATGATCAGATTCTGAAATGGAGTGTGTGTTTTATAGAATGATATGCAGGTGAAAACAATTAGGCAAAGCACATCAGGTGTATGATTTTAGCATCCATCTAAAAGTCACAGTAATAGTACATTGTTGAAAGTGTCCTGCAACAGAATCTAACCATCACTCTGTGTCTAGAACAACGTTAGCACAACTGCGAAATCAAAATATGCTTTGTGCAGTCCCACCACCCTGACAGCAATGGAGCACTGTTAGCCAACAAAGGAGTCCATCGCAGGGGTGAGCGTCTCACGTGAAAAAAGACACTTTGTCGACAAGCACACATCTGAAATACCGCAGACAGGATTCCATCAGCTTGGAGAAGTACTTGTAAACTCCCCCGTGGAGGGACGATGGGAGTCCTGCCAAGACCTAAATTGGGCCTATATCTGAGCGTGGAAATCTTTACCGGGACTTCGTCCAGTGGCTCCTTGACGATGACGCCTTCCCCTCGGACACTGCCTGCAGCCTTTCCCAGCTGAAGTTTACCTTGTCAGACAATTTTTGATGAACTTTCTTCTAAGTCCAAAGGTAAGCGTCAACAGACGCAATCCACTTCTTGATTCCAACTCACGCTCCATCATGATTGGCCATATTTTTTTTACTTTCACCTGGTCTCTCGGGCTACATGTCTGCATTTGGGGCTGTGATCTTTTAGGCACTAACCTTAAAATTTAAAAACTCATGAATTTGGTTCTAATGATTGATTTCTTTTACAGTTTCTGTATCAAATATTTATAAAAATATACTCTATTAAATTGATGTGGATTTTTTCTTACTAGATAGCAACCAGGCAACAATCAACCTTGTAGAAAATTGATAAATGAAGGAAGAATAACTGCACAGTGCTGGGCAGTGATGGTAGATAAAAATACAGAGTAGCAACACTGGGGGCACTGACTAAAGTACTCATTATTTCAGTAGCAGCTTCACTGAGATGTAGGGTGGGCTGAGTATTGGGTGCTTGCACAATGAATCTTTACAGGAAAGTCCCTCCAGCCCAAGTTCTACAATCATAGGGTTCAGGTATCTCTAATCCCTGTAACTGAAAGTGGCATTCATGTGTGTGCTTTTACAAACATTCTGAGGTAAACTGTTTAACGGTGCAAATACCCTTTATTTCAGGACACGGAAAGGTTGCAGAAAGATGTGTAAAATAGGAATACTTGTGAGGGTGACTTGATTTCAAAATTCACAAGGGAATCTGAAGAGTGATGAATTGAGGGAAGTACAATGTTTACGTATTACAAACTGTTTACTTATTGAACAGGAGAAATGTTGAAAATAAATACAGCTAGTGATGCGATTTTTTAATTTTGGGGGCATTCACCTCACATACATTAATATGGTCTATCATGGTTTATTTATTTATTTATTGTTTTATAGAGGCCGAACGTGACCTGTAAAGCATAAGTAGGGATAGAAGGAAGTGAAGCAGACGGGGAATAAACAGGGTGTGCCCAATGTCAAGATCATAATGCAGAGATACCTTGCAATTACATTTGAGGGCGTATCAGGTCAGTACTAGATGGATAGCAGCAAGTCAGTAAAAAGCGTAGCAGCAACAAAAATAAAGCAAAGCCGCACCGCGATGCGTGCAATGCATGGTTGCAATGGTTGCTTCTGCAGATTTCTTAGATGTGTCCAGCACCTCCTTCTCATCAGAAATAACATATTTTTCTGCTGATTTGAACTCTGTTACCCAATGGGTGCTTGTTTATTGCTAATCGGTGTCGTCAGAAAATAATAAAATACCCCTTAGATTTTTGACAAAAATATTTTATTAACCCATTTTAAATTGAGTACTCAAGTACTCATGGACATATGATTGTTTTAAGTTAATGGTGTTTTACCGACGTATTGGCACATTGATAGAAATTGTCACCAGTAACCGCTAATAATGTACATAAAAGTCAAGGACATAAGCCACATATGGCGAGAAAAGCCCTATGAATGTTAAAATGAGATCTGGCAAGCATTGGGAAAATATGTGCCTCTGTCATGCACATACACCTCAGAAATCAAAGGGTTAAATACAAGAGGACAAAATCCCTCTACCAAAGCGTTTGTGCGCTATCCGGCTCCTTTCAAAAAAAGACATGGTACAATTTAGAAAATAGCTGTGAAAGCTTTTTGCAGAAGAGCATTAATGCAAATAACTGTTCTATGCAGAAGAAAAGGTGTTAACTCTCTTTGAAAGAGGAAGTTGTAATGAGACGAATGTCAGTTTAAGAGAGCATCGTTTCAAATAGTGTAATACACTAATTATCTTTGTGATTTCATGGTCCAACCAAAAGTTCTTTCTTGATCCTGTGCACCATAAATTAAAACTCGTGGGGGTTTTTTCCAAGGGGATTTTTTTGTTCTGTATAACTTTGCACATATCCCATGCCTTTCGGGGGGATTTGCACGCTTTTTTAATATGATTTCTTTGCTTGAAGACGCCTGTGTTTTTAAGGCTTAAATCTTTGCCACTGTTTCAAGGAATTATCACTAAATGCTGATAAAAGCTGAAAGTGCTTTTGAAAGTGTTGTGCTTTTTTCACTCTTGACTAGGCAATATCCTCTACTTTGATTATAGTTATAAATACCACATTGATACTGATTTAACTGAAGGAAGCAGGCGTAAGACTTGTTTGTAAGTAATAACATTGTGTGTCATAGATGTTCATGCAGACAAGGAACAGCTCAAAATCATTCAAAACTACTTTTCAATAAACTCAGGGGGACATTCTCAAGAATGTGTGATAATCATTGCCATCATCGGTTAACGCAATCTTCTATATCGCCGTCCATCACCGGAAAATAGCTCTGTGTCAACGTTGTATTCTCAACACGGAGGTAACATGTGATAGTCTCCTGACACTGCGTCAAATGTCCGCGATAAAAGTGCCTGGACGGCGATAAAAATCTAAACCCCAACGTGAAAGAACTTATGATGGGCACCACTGCGATAAAAAATCCAGCCAGAAGCAGCGCCTGCCTGCAAGTCCCACAAGTCAGATGTACAAAATCACTACAAAATCGGCAACCAAAAACACAAACAAGACCCAAACAACTGTGAAGCACCATGAAGGTAGCCCCACGGAACCGTCATTGGGGAGATGGTGGCAGGAGTTGGGGGAACGGACCCTGTACAACATGAACTGAGCTAACGGCAACAGGGTGAGTAACTACAAGGGACCAGGGGAGACAGGGGAGATGAGCACAATGGCACACATCCAAAAGTAAGTATAGCCCATCTGAGGACAAACTATGCCCAAGAGTCACAACTCCGACTAAAAGCCTAATTTACGCAAGTCGCAAACATCTTAGTACTGAAAGGGATAAGAGCCAGCCAAATCAGAGCCAATGGGGCAATTCACCCACAATGCAGCAAACACACATAAGATGCAGAGCACCCCAAAATTGACAACAATGTCGTACAAACTGCAACTCTTTCACAAAGAACAGAGGACACAACTGCTGCCACTTGTGTGTAGAAAATGGCCATTCGCATTTGGCTTAGCAGGAAACTGTGAGATGACAATGTACAAGTACAACCTTACATCCCTGATGGTGTAGAATTGTCAAGGGTCCCTCTTCAAATAGGCGTCTCCTAATAAACAGGGAGGGAGAATCAACACCTCAAGCAGAGCAGACCCAACAGCTCAGCACTGATGATGAGGACAACCTCTCCAACACCCACACTGAGGCACTCCAAAAGCTCAGAGACAGCTCCGGCTGCCCTACCTCCATGGGCAGGGTAGCCCAGCTGTATCCATGAGACCCCACCCCTGCACCGACCACACAGCCTGAAGCACCCACCACCACAGCTGTCTCCCAGGACCCCCATGAGCAACACATGGCCATCTAACGCCATGTGTTAGGGTGCCAGGAGGAGATGTCTGACCAGCTGTGGGTGGGGTTTGACCTCATGGCAGCCACACTAAATGCCATACATGCGTGTCTAAGTCCCATCAGGGACCACTCACAGTCCCTAACGGACACCCACTGTCTGCTCCTTGCTCTGCAACAAGCAATGGCTGACCATGCTGGAGTCATGACTCTGAGCCAAGAAATACTGTCTAGTCAGAATCACCCCAGCGATGTTATCCGTGAGTTGCGAAACATAAGGAGAATGATGGAGAGCTTGGAGCGGAGGCAGGCGGAAAGAATGTTTGCCATGGATGCACACCAGCGAGATGTAGCTGTGATCTTCCCTGCCCAGCAGATCCTCGTCATGGCATTGCCATAACAAGGCCTGGTGCGGATGGATGCTGGTGCTACTACTACATCCACATCTCCTCCCCTTGAAGTGTCAGGGCCACACAATGCATCAGATTTTCCACCTCTGTCCCCTGATGTGTGACTGCACACAGTGATGCAGACAAAACACCACCACCCACATGTGAGGCACCTGACACATCAGATGACGAAAATGATAATGAATCTGGCTTTGTGGCTAAAATGAATTGGTAGCATTCATCTACGCCATATGGCCAGGTTCAGCTTGGTTCTGCCCTCCGCATCATGCCCTAGAATAACACCTCCCACTGTCCCCCTATACACTGAGCGACACTCACCTTGGACCTCAACATGGACTGCCATATTTGGTTTGGTTACCAATGACACAGTAATCACACTGCAGACTGTAGTCTTCCACTCCCTATAAATTTGTCAATCCCGAAAGAACTCTGAATGGCCCTCCACGGGCCGACAATGTAAAGTGGGGATTGCATAGCCCTGTACTGGTTCAGTTTCAACAATCCACCCAATGTGAATACAACATTCCAATTCACACAGATGTGGCATGGCCATGATCAATCAAGAATGAAAGTATGGATGACTGTAGGGACAGTGGTTCCACAAAAAGGTACTCCCTGGGTAATGCTATCAATGTGCAAGTATGGCCATTACCAAGATAGGCATTGAGACACACATTGTCATTCAAATAAACACTCATCACAGTTGAATACAAGTGAAGGTTCATAGACTTTATTAGCATATGCGTGTCAGTACAAGCAAAATAAGTGCCACAACATCCAGATCAATGCAGCAGTATGTCAGAATGAGGAACATTGCCAAGCGCAGCTGTCCACTCCTGGGGAGTGTCTCACCTATCACAGGTGTGTGTTAAGCTGTGTTATTGTCAGCTCATGTATTCAGAGTCCAGCAAATGCAGCCATG
Organism: Lissotriton vulgaris; assembly: GCF_964263255.1. Lineage (NCBI taxonomy): Eukaryota > Metazoa > Chordata > Amphibia > Caudata > Salamandridae > Lissotriton > Lissotriton vulgaris. The sequence continues at coordinate 896,168,686 of NC_141696.1, forward strand.
CTCACTGTTGTCGTGGGATATGGGACCAGATATCCAAGATGCAGCAAGGTTTTGGGACATGTGCAATGTATTTTAATTTGTTGTGTCTTCAGGTACGTAGTTACTTATCCATGAAAGCGATTGCAGCTCCGTAGGCTAACATTTCCAACATGAGGTCGTTGGCGACTTCATCAAACAGGACGGCGAGGCGAACCATTAGCAGGTCCGGACAGATGTGCTGCATCCACACCCTTACACCAATTAGCACTACAGCCCAATAGGGGAGAGGATCAATGTGGTCACTGCACATGAGGATTTGTTCAATCTTCCAAGTCCAGCTCCCAGCATATATGCCAAGTATCAAGGCATGAACACTCAAAAAAGGGAGAATGGTGAATGATGCAAGGCCAAGGAGTTGAATAAATATTTAAATAAAATACTCGGTGAAAGCTCACAAAGATGGAGATGACGCGTGCTCCTAACATTAGTATCGAATTGGTGACAGCTTCTCGAGCTGCGTGCTCTATGGTGGATAGCCGATTAACGCTATGATTGTAAACAGTTAATAAAATGCTGTTAGACGTGGTCGAATGAAACAGCGTGTGAAACCACACCGACATGCCACTAAGTGCTTGATGGGTTAGTGCGTACAGAAGTACTGTGAGGAAAAAAGCATACCAATGTGCTGGAAAAGCCGCAGACAACGCCATGTTCAATCGGTACATGGTTGAAAATACGGAAGTAAACGCAGTGTGTGTATGGGCATGCGTATAAGTGAGTAAGCAGTGCTCTTAGAAACAAGACTGGAGAAACAGCCTGCAGTGACGTGAAATGAGTGCCAAATGGAATAAGATACTGAAAAGTAATAACAGCAGTGAATTAACACGAACAAAATAGACAGCGTGGTAACTGGAAAAACAGAAATTAAAGTGTGTAAGCAGATGAAAAATAAAGAAACACGGACTGACACAAATGTGGATAGTCCATAGTAAGGTAAAAGTGTACGAAGGGAGCAAACAAGAAACTGCGGCTGACAAGCTAAAAGAAGAGAAAAATATGAGGAAAAAAGGGAACAAGAAGGAGAACTGAGTGTGTGAAATAGGGTAAGCAAAAATGAGGGAGGGTGAGTGGTGGGATAGAAACTAGGAACAAATGGAAATAAACCTATGGTATTGCTCTGGTAAGAGATTTGTCCATTATGTATGAATAATGGCCCCAGGCCATACCACATTACATTGTGTTGTGGACAGCAGATGCAACCATGTCACCTCAGGCAGTGGGTAAGAGCTTGGACATGTAGCTAAGTCGTGCCCCCCTGTGAGCGATAATGTTGCAATGTAGCATGCACTTAGAGGTCAAGTGAGCACAAACGGAGTAATGAAGCAGCACAAGATCGCTCAGGGTCCAGAATCATAATTGCCAAGTGTTGGGTGTACCTGTATTGCCGCAGAATGCGCCAAATGCCTATCCACATGAGCAGCGCCAGTTCAACCATAAGCCTATACTCACGTGGCCCACCACCTTCAATGGCCAACATCACTGTGTTGTTGTCAGGTTTGTGGACATGTGCAGACAGGCATGATAATACTGCGCCGTAGGAGTGCAAGTGATGCAATCGTGCACATAAGTAAATGGATTCGGGGAGGGAGGAGCAGTTGTGAGACAACGTAACACACAGTGATGCCGCTCATATGCCACATGCAAGACATGTCAAAAATGAATCCCAAAGTCGCACTCATCCCACCCCACCCCGAACAAGCCACTTCACATTTCATGAATGCAAGCAGATTGCAAACCTACACTCGGGATGAATGCTCCTTTGTCTAATCTATCAGGTGGAAGCACATCTGCACCTCTGACCTCGGAATTGCATGTGCCCGGCAACCCCTGACAGATACTATAGCAGCTGATGCCGACTCCCACACTATGCACAGCCTGACAAGAGACCAAAGTATGCGCACCCCACACACAGGAGTCCTTGCTCAGAGTTATCTTACCTGGAATGGCCTTCCCACTTACTCCCACAACATCCCAGGAGTACAACCGGTACACACTGAAACAACTCATTGATCCGAGATGTGGCATTCCACCCACAGAACTGGTGCAGGTCAGAATAGTGCTGCTTCAACAGGAGCCACTAACGAAATGACCAAACATCCCTGACACATGCACAACCCATGTCATGTGGAACTGTACCGTGCACGAATGCTGGATTTACTGGAGGCCTGATTCTTATGTCTGTCTTAATTCTGTCTTAAGTTTGTCTTAAGACAAACTTAAGACACAATCCTAACATCTGTGAATACCAAAAGTAGTACGTTTAGGATTTTGCCTTAAGTTAGTTCCGTGAATCGGCCCCTTGGTTCCCACCTCTCCCCACATTCTGCTATTGTGTGGCTGAGGGGCCATGTCATTCCCAGAACGTCGGCTGTCCTGTTCTGCGCAGCCTCAGTGGTTGTCCGGGGTGATCTGGGGCGGTATGTGGGTGGTGGCGGTGGGTGTTGTGGACTTAATGGGTCTCCAAAATTCATGATCAGTGTGTCCATTTGTTGGTCTTTAGATGTTGCTCTGGCTGGGCTTCCTTTCATACTGCTGATAGTTGTCCTGCTTTACACCAGTAAATGACAGGTGTTAAATCCCTGCTGCTAATGCGCCTTATCTCCTGTTTTTGGATTGCATCGCAGATCTGGATGGTTCTTGACAATATTGCGAAGTGGTGTTTTCATGTGTTTTTGCACGGGAATGCCTTTTCTGCATATCAGTAGCGTTAGTTGTCACTCTCATCCGTGGCAATTTTTTTTGCACAATCTATCTCTGGAAAACTGGCGGTATTGGCAGTTTGCAGCAGCTTGATAATGGGGCGATAATTCCTTCAACACTTTTGCTGTGCTAAAGTGCCGATAACTCAGTCCTTGAGAGTATGCCCCTCAGTTTTATATTTTGCTCTTTAGCTTTTAAAAATATATCTTTGATTTGCAAGTCAAGAATGATTGTTTAAATTGTTGTAAAAGCATGACTTCTAATTGTAATTGCAATTGTAAATTGTATTTATTATAATGCTTACTGCCCCTGAGAAGGTGTTCAAGCTTGAATATGGCGAAAGATGTACATTGATTACAGTTGGCATCACCATAAAACTGCAACGGACTGCATTTGCCAATGCCCTGCTATCTTCTCCCTGCAGCTTAAATCTTTCACATTCCATAACCCATAGTGATGACCTCAATGTGTTCTGGAAATCTACCAACTTAGCCCATTAAGTATCCCCCATTCAAATGAGTACCAATTTAAAATCTTCTTTAATGATAAAGTCAGATTTTAAGTCACAATTCTGAAAATGCCACCTTCAGAATATTGGCATTTTACTGTCCTAACCATCTGTGCATAGGCCCTATAGCAGTGTGATGATTCACATGAATCTAAATAGGTCTGCTGCTGGGCTTCCCATGTTCCCCCCAGAAGGTAGGACAAAAGGGAACAAGGTGTTGGCAGGATGGGTCATCTTGCCAGGATGGTTGGGGTGGTATTGCTCCCTACCCCATTTACACCCCACTTCAAAGGGCTTGCCTTCAGCACACACAAAGGAACCTGACACTAGTATTGCGTCCTCCCAGACTTCTTGGAGGCTTGGCTGGAGGAAGGAATAACTTTCTAGAACCAAATGTGAGCAAAGTCCTCCACTTCGAAGGCTAACACTATGTATAAATATTGGAGCTTTAGAACACCTCTTCAGTATATTCCTGGACTGGGGGGCAGAAAGGCTGTATGGGAAAATTCAATGGGGGAGCAAAGGCCCTTGCCGAAGGGGCCGCTCCTCACTCCCTGGTGGCTAGTGGGTAGATCCCTGCTTGGGGATCATCCTCCTGGGGCAAACCCCAAGCAAGGATACACTAGGGAAGGGAACCATTAGGGGAGATTCTCCCCTTTCTGATGATACCCCTCCCATCTGTTTCGGTGCTCGGGGCTGAGAGAGCCCCAAACCACTGAAACTGAGAAACTGAAACTAAGCTTCATGATTTCATTGTCATTGCAATGACTATAGGATGACATGCACACAATCGTTATTACAAGGAAAGTACTAAACAGGCCTGGGGAGGTTTGGGAAGCTCTTCTCCACCTCCCCATAATTGGGAAATACCTCTGCTGTCTGGGATTTTCTGAGCATGTTACAAAAGGTAACCAAATTTAGAAATAAAAATAACACTAGTCTATTTTTGTTATTTTATTTTCTCCTTCAAATGAACTAAAGCAAGATTTTAACAAGAAAACAAACAGCAAATATAATTCAATCATGGTAAATGAACCTAATACGGAACAAATTAAATTGCTTGAAATCCAATAACCAAAATACATCAGCATGGAAAAGGTAAATACATCCAGAAACGAGTCCACAGAGTGAATGGTAGTCTCACGCTGGAAGAAATTAGGTTCTGTATTTTTTGCTGGTGGCGGTGGAGGTTTTGCCATCCTCTCCTGCTAGTCAGCTGAACGTCTTCTCCTGAGGGGGGCTGGTTCATCCACAGTTGCGGGGACAGAGGTGGGGGCAGCTGTTTCCTCTTGTGCCAGGGGCTCCATTTCTGTGGCTGAGGCAGATCTAGTTATCCCAGATGTTGTTGGACCACAGGAAGGGGAACATGTTGCTGGGAAACCCCTTGACATTTGGGAAAACATATCATGCAGCAACACAGTCAAGGAGCCCACATTGGATTTCAGATCTCCATCTGTAGATTGTGCTCCCTTTGTAAGTGCTTCATTCTCTGAAATATGTCAGAACCTGGCCCATCATGTCGTGGGAATGAGGGAGGGATCCTAAAACTTGGCCACTGGTGGCCTGGGTGGCAGTGAACCCAGTGGCCTCAATTTACTGGCCCACAGATTCCCTCCCACTATCTTTATCTCCACTACCCTGGCCTTCACTCAGTGTGCCCCATCCCACTGGTTCCTGGCTGAACTGGAAGTGGTGTTAGTGTTCGATCAGCAGTACCCAGGACTTGGGGGCATAAGATTGGGATGATAATGGTTTGGATACAGGAAGTGGAGATATCCATATGCTGAGGTGTGATAAGGTCTGGAGTGTAGGTATGGGTCATGTGAGACTCACCGTAGCAGACTGCCCAGGCAGGCCAGATGGACCAGGCAGCTCCTCGTCAAATGGACTTGCAGAAGTGAAGTCCTCACTGAAGGTTTGTTTCTGGTCTGGTGTTCAGGTATCCTCAGTGGCAGATGATTGTCCATGGACTCTGGGTTTTAGACCTATTATGAATTTTAAAAAAGTAACATTGTTAAAGAATGGATTATACATCAAATGAGTTAGAAGCTAAAAACAAAAGCAACCTAAAAGGAAAAAGGATTTTACTATAATGATTGCTCCTTTCAGTTGTATTAAAGTAAATTACACAAACAGTTTAAATTACACACAAAATACTTTAAAAAAGCAGTTAAAAAAAGTCCTGAAATGAATAACAGATTTAGAAAGTATACATGATATATACCAAAGATTCAACACAACAAAGTAGAGAGGAAAATTGTGAAAGAAACTATTCCAAGGCCTTGCAGGCTCAAAATCTGACAATTACACAATTTAGAAGCATCTACCGCCTTAGTCATCATATAGATACTGCAGAGTACATTTCTTTTACAATGTACACTTATATTCAGCATGCAAAATTACATACCTTACTATTTTAAAGTCAACTAACTTTAATTTCTGATACAAATAGCTTCAATTCAATGAAATAACAAGGATAGGACAACATACCAAATTAAACACATAAACATTTCAAAACACAGCATGAAACAGAGATATGTGAACATCATGATAAAAAAGACAAAATGAGCACAAGGACATTGCAATATTATTTTCACAAACCTAAAACAAGGTATCATGGTAGTTATAGTCATTTCAATTTAACATTAATAACACTTACATAATTGTAATTTAAACATATCAAGGGGGTCATTAGGATCGCAGACAGACTTGAGTCCGTCCGAGACCCCTGAGTAGGAGGGAACGTCTGCATGGGCTGCGGCGTTCCCTCTGTGCAGATTAGGATGTGACCGCCAGGGTGGCGGTCACATCCTCTATTTTTAACATTGCGGCGGGTGTGGCTTCAAGCTGCACCCGCAGCAATGTTAAAAATGCACGCATTGCATTTATATGTAGAAAGTGGCAGGCACCGCGCGGTGCCTGCCGCCTACTACATACAAATGCAGGGTGTGCACACCCCCTTCACCTAGGGGGCCCGCAACGGGCCCACGCAATGAAGTTACACATGCGTTTCCACGGCGGAAAAGCCGCCGTGGAAAAGCATGGTTCCGAGTACATCCTAATCTGGCTGACGGTGTCTGAGAGACACCGTCACCATATTAGTGCTTTTCTGCCGCGGTTGTAAGCCAACCACGGCGGAAAAGCTGCAGACGGAAACCAGGACCCACCAGCAATCCTAATGTGGCGGTGGGTCTTGGTGGGTCCACAGAGGATTTTCCGCATCCTCTTGGCCGGCGGTGACTTCCGCCGGCCCAGAGGATGCGGAAAATCCTCCATCCTAATCAGCCCCTAGTGTGAATATGCAGTACAAATAGAACAGGTATTTACAATATAAAACTCATTTTTTAACTGTGTTATTGGGAGAAGAAAATTCATTCAGACAAACAACAAAGAAAATGATAGAAATATATACAGGTTTCTATGTTTCCAAAAGGTGCAAAACACAGCAAAAGCTAAATTAAAAGCAAAAATGACATTTAGGTTTAGTGACATCTTCAGAAGTATAATTTACCAGTCTCCGCTCCACCAGGGATTCCTGTCAAGCCTTTAAGATGTAGGAACTGAAAGACCTTCTCCTCCCAAGGAAAACATTGTATGGGGGGCTTGAGAACCACCACCAGTCATCAGGGCCTACAGGTGATGCTTGGAGCCCAAAAAATGCACTCTCCCTTGTAGGTTGTTTCACCTCTTCCTAATTTTCTATGTGTGTGCAGGTTGTTTGCTACAAAATTCACTCTGTCAACTATTCCGGTCTACCTTTGCCTTTTGTGGGCTGTGGTTGTATTTTGGCTTGGGCTTTAAAGAATTGTGGCTCTACCCTAATCATTTCATCCACCATGACTGACAATTCTCCCTCTGTAAAACGGGGATTTCTCTTTCCTGCCATTAGCTAAATAAATAATTAAATACATTTTATGACCCGCAGGAAAAGATCTGAAAGAGGCAAAAAAGTGACAAAAAATAGAGAGAATGCACAAAATAAGTAACCTGACTTTACTGACAAATGTTCTGCTTGACAATGTTGTGCTGCAGTGGAATGGCAAATGATCAGGTTCTGAAATGGAGTGTATTTTATAGTGTGGTATGCAGGTGAAAACAATTAGGCAAAGCACATCAGGTGTATGATTTTAGCATCCATCTAAAAGTCACAGTAATAGTACATTGTTGAGAGCGTCCTGCAACAGAATCTAACCATCACTCCGCATCTAGAACAACATTAGCACAACTGCGAAATCAAAATATGCTTTGTGCAGTCCCACCCCCCTGACAGCAGTGGAGTACTGTTAGCCAACAAAGGAGTCCATCGCAGGGGTGAGCGTCTCACGTGAAAAAAGACACTTCGTCGACACGGATGGAGATTCAACCAGCACACATCTGAAATACCGCAGACAGGATTCCATCAGCTTGGAGGAGTACTTGTAAACTCTCCCGTGGAGGGATGATGGGAGTCCTACCAAGATCAAAATTGGGCCCTATATCTAAACGTGGACATCTTTACCAGGAGTTCGTCCAGTGGCTTCTTGATGATGATGCCTTCCCCTCGGACACTGCCTGCAGCCTTTCCCAGCTGAAGTTTACCTCCTCAGACAATTTTTGCTGAACTTTCTTCTAAGTCCAAAGGTGAGCGTCAACAGGGCACAATCCACTTCTTGATTCCAACTCACGCTCCATCATGATTGGCAATATTTTTTGACTTTCACCTGGTCTCTCGCGACTACATGTCGGCATTTGGAGCTGTGATCTTTTAGGCACTAACCTTAAAATTTAAAAACTCATGCATTTGGTTCTACTGATTGATTTGTTTTACAATTTTGGTATGAAATAATTTATAAAAATGTACTCTATTAAATTGATGTGGAATTTGTCTTAGTAGACAGCAACCAGGCAACAATCACCCTTGTAGAAAAATGATAAATGATGGAAGAATAATTGCACAGTGCTGGTTAGTGAGGGTAGATAAAAATATAGACTAGCAACACTGGGGGCACTGATCTAAAGTACTCATTATTTCAGTAGCAGCTTCACTGAGATGTAAGGTGGGCTGAGTATTGGGTACTTGCACAATGAATCTTTACTGGAATGTCCCTCCAGCCCAAGTCTTACAATCACAGGGTACAGGTATCTCTAATCCCTGTAACTGAAAGTGGTATTCATGTGTGTGCTTTTACAAACATTCTGAGGTAAACTATTTAACGGTGCAGATACCCTTTATATCAGGACACAGAAAGGTTGCAGAAAGATGTGTGAAATAGGAATACTTGTGAGGGTGACTTGATTTCAAAATTCTCAAGGGAATCTGAAGAGTGATGAATTGAGGGAAATACAATGTTTACGTATTACAAACTGTTTACTTATTGAACAGGAGAAATGTTGAAAATAAATACAGCTAGTGATGCAATTTTTTAATTTTTGGGGCATTTACCTCACATACATTAATATGATCTATCATGGTTTATTTATTTATTTAGTGTTTTATAGAGGCCGAACGTGATCTGTAACACATAAGTAGGGATAGAAGGAAGTGAAACAATTGGGGAATAAGCAGGGTGTGTCCAATGTTCAGATCATAATGCAGAGATATCTTCTAGCAATTACATTTGAGGAAGTATCAGGTCAGTACAAGATGGATAGCAGCAAGTCAGTAAAAAGTGTAGCAGCAACAAAAATAAAGCAAAGCCGCACAGCGATGCGTTCAATGCATGGTTGCATTGGTTGCTTCTGCAGATTTCTTAGATGTGTCCAGCACCTCCTTCTCATCATAAATAACATATTTTTCAGCTGATTTGAACTCTGTTACCCAATGGGTGCTTGTTTATTGCTAATCGGTGTTGTCAGAAAATAATAAAATACCCATTAGATTTTTAACAAAAATATATTATGAACCCATTTTAAATTGAGTACTCAAGTACTCATGGACATATGATTGCTTTAAGATAATGGTGTCTTACCGACGTATTAGCACATTGATAGAAATTGTCACCAGTAACCGCTAATAATGTACTTAAAAGTCAAGGACATAAGCCACATATGGCGAGAAAAGCCCTTTGAATGTTAAAATGAGATCTGGCAAACATTGGGAATATATGTGCCACTGTCATGCATATGCACCTCAGAAATCAAAGGGTTAAATACAAGAGGACAAAATCCCTCTACCAAAGCGTTTGTGCGCTATCTTGCCCCTTTAAAAAAAAGACATGGTACAATTTAGAAAATAGCTGTAAAAAGCTTTTTGCAGAAGAGCATTAATGCAAATAACTGTTCTATGCAGAAGAAAAGGTGTTAACTCTCTTTGAAAGAGGAAGTTGTAATGAGACGAATGTCAGTTTAAGAGAGCATCGTTTCAAATAGTGTAATACACTAATTATCTTTGTGATTTCATGGTCCGACCAAAAATTCTTTCTTGTTCCTGTGCACCATAAATTAAAACTCGTGTTTTTTTTTCCAAGGGGATTTTTTTGTTCTGTATAACTTTGTACAAATCCCATGCCTTTCAGGGGGATTTGCACGCTTTTTTAATATGATTTCTTTGCTTGAAGATGCCTGCGTTTTTAAGGCTTACATCTTTGCCGCTGTTTCTAGGAATTATGACTAAATTCTGATAAAAGCTGAAAGTGCTTTTGAAAGTGTTGTGCTGTTTTCGCTCTTGACTAGGCAATATCCTCTACTTTGATTATAGTTATAAATACCACACTGATACTGCATTAACTGAAGGAAGCAGTCGTAAGACTGGTTTGTAAGTAATACCATTGTGTGTCATAGATGTTCATGCAGACAAGGAACAGCTCAAAATCATTCAAAACTACTTTTTAATAAACTCAGGGAGATATTCTCAAGAATTTGCGATAATCATTGCCAACATCGGTTAATGCAATCTTCCATATTGCCGTCTATCACAGGAAAATGACTCTGTGTCAACGTTGTATTCTCAACACGGAGGTAACATGTGATAGCCTCCCGACAACGCGTCAAATGTCCGCGAGAAAAGTCCCTGGACGGCGATAAAAATCTTAACCCCAATGTGAAAAAACTTGTGATGGGCACAACTGCGATAAAAAATCCAGCCAGAAGCAGCGCCAGCCTGCAAGTCCCACAAGTCAGGCGGACAAAATCACTACAAAATCGGCAACCAAAAAACACAAAAAAGACCCAAACAACTGCGAAGCACCATGGAGGTCACCCCACGGGACCATCATTGGGGAGACGGTGGCAGGAGTTGGGGGACCGGACAGTGTACAACATGACCTGAGCTAATGGCAACAGGGTGAGTAATGACAAGGGACCGGGGGAGACAGGGGAGATGAGCACAATGGCACACATCCAAAAGTAAGTATAGCCCATCTGAGGACAAACTATGCCCAAGAGTCACAACTCCGACCAAGAGCCCAATTTACGCAAGTCCGCAACATCTCAGCACTGAAAGGGATAAGGGCCAGCCAAATCAGAACCAATGGGGCAATTCACCCACAATGCAGCAAACACACATAAGATGCAGAGCACCTCAACATTGACAGCAATGTGATACAAACTGCAACACTTTCACAAAGAACAGAGGACACAACTGCTGCCACTTGTGTGTAGAAAAGGACCATTCGCATTTGGCATAGCAGGAAACTGTGAGATGACAATGTACAAGTTCAACCTCACATTCCTAATGGTGTAGAATTGCCAAGGGTCCCTCTTCAAATTGGCATCTCCTCCTAAACCGTCACAATGTACATTGCCATGCAGTCTGACAGTAAACGTGTACAATGCGTGAACATACATGTGAACACAATGTCAATCTGCATTTCCCCTTTACATTGCAAAGGGAGACTCAACACCTCACGCAGAGCAGACCCAACAGCTCAGCACTGATGATGAAGACGACCTCCCCAACACCCACACTGAGGCACTCCAAAAGCTCAGAGACAGCTCTTGCACCCCACCTCCAGGGGCAGACCACACAGCCTGAAGCACCCACCACCACAGCTGTCTCCCAGGACCCCCATGACCAACACATGGCCATCCAACGCCATGTGTTAGGGTGCCAGGAGGAGATGTCTGGCCAGCTGTGGGTGGGGTTCGACCTCATGGCAGCCAAACTAAATGCCATACATGAGGGTCTAAGTCCCATCAGGGACCACTCACAGTCCCTAAGGGACACACACTGTCTGCTCCTTGCTCTGCAACAAGCCATGGCTGACCTTGATGGAGTCATGACTCTGAGGCTAGATATACTGTCTAGTCAGAGTCGCCCCAGCAATGTCATCCGTGAGTTGGGACACATAAGGAGAATGATGGAGAGCTTGGAGCGGATGTAGGTGGAAAGAATGTTTGCCATGGATGCACACCAGTGAGATGTTTCTGTGATCTACCCTGCCCAGCAGATCCTCGTCATGGCATTGCCACAATAAGGCCTGGTGCGGATGGATGCTGGTGCTACTACTACATCCACATCTCCTCCCCTTGAAGTGTCGGAGCCACACAATGCAGCAGATTTTCCACCTCCATCCCCTGATGTGTCACTGCCACACAGTGATGCAGACACAACACCACCACCCACATGTGAGGCACCTGACACATCAGAGGACGAAGATGATAATGAATCTGGCTTTGTTGCTGGAATGAAGTGCTAGGTTCAGCTTGGTTCTGCCCTCCGCATCATGCTCTAGAATAACACCTCCCACTGTCCCCTTATACACTGAGCGACACTCACCTTGGACCTCAACATGGACTGCCATATTTGGTTTGGTTACCAATGACACAGCAATCACACTGCAGACTGTAGTATTCTACTCCCTATGAACTTGTCAGTACCGAAAGGACTCTGGCTGGCCCTCCACGGGCCGACAATGTAAAGTAGGGATTGCATGGCCCTGTACTGGTCCAGCTTCAACACTCCACTGAATGTGAATACAGCATTCCAATTCACACAGATGTGTCATGGTCATGATCAATCAAGAATGAAAGTATGGATGACTGTAGGGACAGTGATTCCACAAAAAGGTACTCCCTGGGTAATGCTATCAATGCGCAAGTATGGCCGTGACCCAGATAGGTATTGAGACACATATTGTCATTCAAATCAACACTCCTCACAGTTGAATACAAGTGAAGGTGCATAGACTTTATTAGCATTTGCGTGTCAGTACGAGCAAAATAAGTACCACAACAAGCAGACCAATGCAGCAGTAAGTCAGAATGAGGAAGATTGCCAAGCGCAGCTGTCCACTCCTGGGGAGTGTCTCACCTTTCACAGGTGTGTGTTAAGCCGCGTTATTGTCCGCTCATGTATTCCGAGTCCAGAAAATGCAGCCATGCTCACTGTTGGCGTGGGATATGTGACCAGATATCCAAGATGCAGCAAGATGTTGGGACATGTGCAATGTATTTCAATCTGTTGTGGCTGCAGGTATGTAGTTACTCATCCATGAAAGCGATTGCAGCTCCGTAGGCTAACATTTCCAACATGAGGTCGTTGTCGACTTCATCAAACAGGACGGCGAGACGAACCATTAGCAGGTCCGCACAGATGTGCTGCGTCCACACCCTTACACCAATTAGCACTACAGCCCAATAGGGGAGAGGTTCAATGTGGTCACTGCACACGAGGATTTGTGCAATCTTTCAGGTCCAGCTGCCAGCATATATGCCAAGTATCAAGGCATCCCATAAATGGGTATCACCGTGACACTCCTGTTAGTGGGCCAGCAGGGGGCACATGTCAAAACCCAGTTCAGCTACCGTCCTGTTGGCTAGGCAGACATCCATGGACCATTTGAATATGCACGAATGACAATGCAACACAGATTGAAAGCAGGTAGCGTTGGCAAGGCGGAAGCTAAGCCTGTAACTGATCCGCAGCACTGCCAATGGCAGTGCCTCCAGTAAATCAAGCATTCGTGCACGGTACAGTTCCACGTGACTGGGGTTGTGCATGTGTCAGGGATGTTCGGCCATTGCGTTAGTGGCTTCAGTTGAAGTGGCACTATTCTGACCTGCACCAGTTCTGTGGATGGAATGCCACATCTCGGGTCAGTGAGTTGTTTCAGTGTGCATCGGTTGTACTCCTCGGGTGTTGTGGGAGTAAGTGTGAAGGCCATTCCAGGCAAGATTACGCTGATCAAGAACTCCTGTGTGTGGGGTGGGCATACGTTGGTCTCTTGCCGGGCTGTGCATAGTGTGGGAGTCGACATCAGCTGCTATAGCATCTGTCAGGAGTTGCCGGGCACATGCAATTCCGAGGTCAGAGGTGCAGAAGTGCTTCCTCCTGATAGTTCAGACAAAGGAGTTTTCATCCCAAGTGAGGTTTGTAATCTGCTTGCATTCATGAAATGTGAAGTGGCTTTTTGGGGGTGGGATGAGTGCGACTTTGGGATTCATTTTTGACATGTTTTGCTTGTGGCATATGAGAGGCATCACTGTGTGCTACGTTATTATTATTATTATTATTGACGAATTTTGTACCGCGCACGGTTACCCAGGGGCATCCCAGCGCTTACAGAGACCTAGAGCAAGCTGCCATTAAGAGCAGAAAGAGCTAAAATTATTCCGGAAATAGATAGGTTTTCAAATGTTTCCGGAACCTGAGAAGATTTGGTTCAGAACGTAGTGAGAATGGGAGGGAGTTCCAGGCCCGCGCTGTATGGATGGAAAAGCTCCTGCCACCTGAACGGGCTCTCCTAACTCTCTTTGTCTGAAGGAGGTGTTTGTTGTCAGAGCGTAGCGCTCTTGTAGGCTTGTAGGGCCGGATCATATCCTTCAGAATAGCTGGTCCTGTCCCCTGTATGCTCTTATGGGCAATACAGAGGGCCTTGAAGGTAACTCTCTCTCGGATAGGGAGCCAGTGGAGTGCTTTTAAAGCGGGCCTGGCTGACTTCCTGGCCGGAACGTTCAGCAGGAACCTTGCTGCCGCGTTCTGCACTTGTTGCAGGATCTTGAACGTTGACTCCGGTGCTCCGAGAAAGAGCGCATTACTGTTGTCCAGGCGCGAGATGATTAGACCTTGGACTAGCAGTTTCCGGGAGCGTTCTGGTAACAGGGGGAGAACCTTACGGGCCAACCGGAGCATTCCATAACACACGCCAGTGGTCTTCTTGGCGTGTGTTCTAAAGGACAAATCCGGCTCCAGCCAGACCCCCAGGCTCTTGATCTCCTTCTTTGGGTCAGGCGGGGTGCCCATGCAGTTGGGCCAGCTTCACGGCGAGAGGGCAAAACTTGACTGGCCCAAGATCATAAGCTCTGTTTTTGAGCCATTCAATTTGAGCGATGACCTGGACATCCAATTAAACACCTCTCTCAAGCATGAATGGAGCGTCTCAGGCTGTTTCTCCAGCTGTGTCAGACCCACCACTAGCTGGGTGTCATCCGCATAGCTTATGGTCTTAAAGCCAAACGGAGACACCACACCCTCCAGGGGTGCCATATACACGTTGAATAACGTAGGGGTCAGGGTTGAGCCCTGTGGCACCCCGCAATGAAGTGGGAGGGGAGGAGATTTTGCGTTTCCTTCCCAAACCTCGAAGGTACGCCCCTCCAGAAAGGCGGCCAACCATTCCAGGGCCACTCCTGTGACACCTGACTCTGCTAGACGTTGTATCAGCACTCCATGATTGACGGTATCGAAGGCCGCACTAAGGTCCAGGAGGATCACTGCCACTGACCCCCCTGTGTCCAAAGTGCTTCTGGCCTCCTCTACCACTGCTAGCAGAGCCGTGTCAGTTCCATGACCCGGTCGGAATCCCGTCTGGGAGTCCCTCAACCGGCCATTCTCCTCGAGAAAGTTGGATAGTTGTCGGTTTACCAATCTCTCGGCAACCTTACTAACCCCTGGTAGCAAGGAAATGGACCTGAAATTGGCCAGGTTCAGCGGGTCCAAGCCGGGCTTTTTCAAGAGCGCGTTGACGACCGCACTTTTCCAGTCAGGCGGCACAGTCCCGTGAGCGAAGGAGAGATTGACCAGATCGGTCAAGGGCTCTCCTATCGACAAGGCGGCCTGCTTTAAATACCGCATTGGGACGGGGTCCCGAGGTGAGCCACTTTTCAAGCTCCTGAGGACCTTCAGTACTTCGCCTGAGGTTACAGGGCCAAATGACGTTAAGAGTTTTTCCGAGATGCTCAAGTCCTCAAAGAAGGCCGGAGGATCAGTTGCCTCACAACTGATCCTCCCCCCCCGAATCCATGTACTTATGTGCGCGGCATGAATGCATCATTTGCACTCCTACGGCGCAGTATTATCATGCCTGTCTGCACATGTCCACAAGCCTGACAACGGCACAGTGATGTTGGCCATTGACGGTGGTGGGCCACGTGAGTGTAGGCCTATGGTAAGGATAGGGTGCACACAGTTGTAGTGTACATGCCTGGCTGAACTGGCGCTGCTCATGTGGTTAGGCATTTGGCGCATGATGCGGCAATACAGATACACACAACACTTGGCATGTATGATTCTGGACCCTGAGCGATCTTGTGCTGCTTCATTACTCCGTTTGTGCGGGCTTGACCTCCAAGTGCATGCTACATTGCAACATTGTCGCTTACAGGGGGAGGACAAAGCTACATGTCCAAGCTCTTACCCACTGCCTGAGTTGACATGATTGCGTCCGCTGTCCACAGCACAATGTAATGTGGTATGGCCTGGGGCCTTTATTCATACATAATGACCACACAGACAGACTTGGATAGATAGTGGAACTGGCCACAGGCATGTGCGCCCAGCCCCTTTTTATTACCAGGATCACATATCCAGTGACGCCTGTGCTGGATGGGTGTGGGGGAGTGTGAGCCAGCCCTCAGGGAGTGGTTGGTGCTGGCAACAACTTGAACAGTGATCACTATTAAAGCGAAAAAAGAAAACACCAACATAACAAAAAACAACTGTGAGTTCACCCAATATTCAATCAGAAGTGGCCATGACTTGTGGTGCACTGAGGTAGGGGCACCAAAGCTGAGCATGATCATGTGAAGAAATTGTCAATGATTGTGTCTCTTCGGGATATTCTGCTGCAGTTGCAGTGGGGTGTGTGACACCTGCCTCATCTTCATCATCATCGTCCCAGGTCTTCCACACTGCCAAGGTGACATTGTTGCATCTGCAGTCCACAGCACGTAACTCAATCATAAAGGGTCCATGAGTTGTGGTGCACATACTGGGTGGCTCTTGTGATGCTCAGTGGGTGCGCAACCTGCGAAGGTGCGTTGTCCGTGAAGTTGAGGAATGGTTTTGATGTGTGAGAGCCCTGCTGATCGCAGTGTAGGCCAGAGGCAGAGGTCAGCAGGACCCACAGCCATGTGGCGTTGACTTGTGGTGCACAGAGTTAGTGGCACCTGTGGCGCTTAAGGGGTGCGCAGCCAGCGATTATGCTGGGTCTCGGCAGGCCCCACTGATACCAATGTCTGTTGCCTACTGGACTGCAACATCTGCAATGGCGACTCGTTCTGATTTGTGAACCCTGCTGACCACAGTGTAGGTTGAAGGCAGTAGTCTGCACAGACATGACTCCGCTGTGCTGAGCCGCTGCGGGCCTTTGTTGTGGATGCCAGCGATTGGCTGAGGCAGTCACGGTGGCGGCCTCATGGCAGGGTTATGGGTGCTGCCCTGGCAGACCTGTTGGCCATCCCGGAAGTGAAAAACGCCCTGAGCTCTAGGCCAATTTATTCACACTCCTATGATGGACAGGCATACGCTGGACCAGCCCACTCTGCTTACGCTTACAGGGGGAAACAGCTACATGACCGAGGTGTTCCCCACTGCCTAAGGTAACAAGGTTGTGTACCCTGTCCACAACACTACAAACACCAGCAGTATATGTCCACATGGACAGGGCTGTGCTCTGCATACTGAGGTCTGTCCAGCACATCACTGCCACACTTGCCATTGTGTGCATTCTTATTCATGGCTGACTTTCCTACTTTAGACATACTTGGGGCCCGATTCACAGAACCAACTTAAGACAAAATCCTAAACTTACTACTTTTGGTATTCACAGAAGTTAGGATTTTCTCTTGTTTGTCTTAAGACAAACTTAAGACAGACTTAAGACAGACTTAAGTTAGGATTTTGTCTTAAGTTTGTCTTAAGTCTGTCTTAAGTCTGTCTTAAGTTTGTCTTAAGTTTGTCTTAAGTCTGTCTTAGGTCTGTCTTAAGTCTGTCTTAAGTTTGTCTTAAGACAAACTTAAGACAGACTTAAGACAGACAAAATCCTAACTTCTGTGAATACCAAAAGTAGTCAGTTTAGGATTTTGTCTTAAGTCAGTTCTGTGAATCGGCCCCTTGGTTCCCACCTCTCCCCACATTCTGCTATTGTGTGGCTGAGGTGCCATGTCATTCCCAGAACGTCCGCTGTCCTGTTCTACGCAGCCTCGTGGTAGTCCGGGGGGTGATCTGGGGGGGGGGCATTGGGGTGGGGGCGGTGGGTGTTGTGGACTTATTGGGTCTCCGAGCTGCATGATCAGTGTCTCCATGACATGTGTTGGTCTATAGATGTTGCTCTGGGCTGGGCTTCCTTTCATACTGCTGGTAGTTGTTCTGATTTACACCAGTAAATGACAGGTGTTAAATCCCTGCTGCTAATGCGCCTTATCTCCTGTTTTAGGATTGCATCGCAGATCTGAATGGTCGTTGACAATATTGCGAAGTGGTGTTTTCATGTGTTTTTGCACGGGAATGCCTTTTCTGCATATCAGTAGCGTTAGTTGTCACTCTCATCCGTGGCAATATATTTTGCAGAATCTATCTCTGGAAAACTGGCGGTGTTGGCAGTTTGTAGCAGCTTGAGAATGGGGCGATAATTCACACTTTTGCTGTGCTAAAGTGCCGATAACTTGGCGATCAGTCCTTGAGAGTATGCCCCTCAGTTTTATATTTTGTTCTTTAGCTTTTAAAAATATATCTTTGATTTACAAGTCAAGAATGATCGTTTAAATTTTTGTAAAAGCATGACTTCTAACAGTAATTGCAATTGTAAATTGTATTTATTATAATGCTTACTGCCCCTGAGAAGGTGTTCAAGCTTGAATATGGTGATGTACATTGATTACAGTTGGCATCACCATAAAACTGCAACAGTACTGCATTTGACAATGCCCTACTATCTTCTCCCTGTAGCTTAAATCTTTCACATTCCATAACCCATAGTGATGACCTCAATGCGTTCTGGAAATCTACCAACTTAGCCCATTAAGTATCCCCCATTCAAATGAGTATCAATTTTAAATCTTCTTTAATGATAAAGTCAGATTTTAAGTCACAATTCTGAAAATGCCACCTTCAAAAAATTAAAATAAGAAAACAAAACAACTGCCAGTACTGCTCGTGTTATTTTATCAAAGACGCAAGGAGTTGAGTGTACCTTTCACAACTCCGAGGACCAAACATTCAGTCCACACCTAATGTAGGTGTGGACTGAATGTTTGGTCCTCGGAGTTGTGAAAGGTACACTCAACTCCTTGCGTCTTTGATAAAATAACACGAGCAGTACTGGCAGTTGTTTTGTTTTCTTATTCTTGTAGGCGTAGCCTTACTGCGCTTAAGCCGAACCCTCTTTTGTTTCAACCTTCAGAAAATTGGCATTTTCCTGTCCTAACCATCTGTGCCTAGGCCCTATCCCAGTGTGATGCTTCACATAAATCTAAATAGGTCTGCTGTTGGGATTCCCATGTTCCCCCCAGAAGGTAGGACAAAAGGGAACAAGGTGTTGGCAGGATGGGTCATCTTGTCAGGATGGTTGGGGTGGAATTGCACCATACCCCATTTACACCCCACTTCAAAGGGCTTGCCTACAGCACACACAAAGGAACCTGACACTAGTATTGCGTCCTCCCAGACTTCTTGGAGGCTTGGCTGGGGGAAGGAATAACTTTCTAGAACCAAATGTGAACGAAGTCCTCCACTTCGAAGGCTAACACTATGTATAAATGTTGGAGCTTTAGAACACCTCTTCAGTATATTCCTGGACCGGGGGAAGAAAGGCTGTATGGGAAAATTCAATGGGGGAGCAAAGGCCCTTGCCCAAGGGGCCGCTCCCCCCTCCCTGGTGGCTAGTGGGTGGATCCCTGCTTGGGGATCGTCCTCCTGGGGCAAGCCCCAAGCAAGGATACACTAGTGAAGGGAACCATTAGAAAGGGGAGATTCTCCCCTTTCTAACGATACCCCTCCCATCGGTTTCGGTGCTCGGGGCTGAGAGAGCCCCAAAGCACTGAAACTGAGAAACTGAAACTAAGGTTCATAATTTCATTGTCATTGCAACGACTATAGGATGACATGCGCACAATCGTTATTGCAAGGAAAGTACTAAACAGGCCTGGGGAGGTTTGGGAAGCTCTTCTCCACCTCCCCATAATCGGGAAATCCCTCTGCTAACTGGGATTTTCTGAGCATGTTACAAAAAGTAACCAAATTGGGAACTAAAAATAACACTCGTCTATTTTTGTTATTTTATTTTTTCATTCAATAAAACCAAATGAACTAAATCAAGATTTTAACAAGAAAACAAGCAAAAAATATAATTCAATCATGGTAAATGAACCTAATACGGAAGAAATTAAATTGCTTGAAATCCAATAACCAAAATACAACAGCATGGAAAAGGTAAACGCATCCAGAAACAAGTCCACAGAGTGAATGGTAGTCTCACACTGGAAGAAATTAGGTCTGTATTTTTTGCTGGTGGTGGTGGAGGTCTTGCCATCCTCTCCTGCTAGTCAGCTGAATGTCTTCTCCTGAGGGGGGCTGATGGATCCACAGTTGCAGGGACTGAGGTGGGTGCAGCTGTTTCCTCTTGTGCCAGGGCCTCCATTTCTGTGGCTGAGGCAGATCTAGTTATCCCAGATGTTGTTGGACCACAGGAAGGGGAACATGTTGCTGGGAAACCCCTTGACGTTTGGGAAAACATATCATGCAGCAACACAGTCAGGGAGCCCTAATTGGATTTCAGATCTCCATCTGTACATTGTGCTCCCTTTGTAAGCGCTTCATTCTCTGAACTCTGTCTGAACCTGGCCCATCATGTCTTGGGACTGAGGGAGGGATCCTAAGACTTGGCCAATGGTGGCCTGGGTGACAGTGAACCCAGTGGCCTCAATTTACTGACCCACAGATTCCCTCCCACTATCTTTATCTCCACTACCCTGGCCTTCACTTAGTGTGCCCCATCCCACTGGTTCCTGGCTGAACTGGAAGTGGTGTTAGTGTTCGATCATCAGCAGCCAGGACTTGGGGGCACACGATCGGGATGATAATGGTTTGGATACAGGAAGTGGAGATATCCATATGCTGAGGTGAGATAACGTCTGGAGTGTAGGTGTGGGTCATGTGAGACTCACCGGAGCAGACTGCCCAGGCAGGTCAGATGGACCATGCAGCTCCTCGTCATATGGACTTGCAGAAGTGAAGTCCTCACTGAAGGTTTGTTTATGGTCTGGTGTTCAGGTATCCTCAGTGGCAGATGATTGTCCATGGACTCTGGGTTTTAGACCTATTATGAATTTTAAAAAAAGGAACATTGTTAAAGAATGGATTAAACATCAAATGAGTTAGAAGCTAAAAACAAAAACTACCTAAAAAGAAAAAGGATTTTACTATAATGATTGCTCCTTTCAGTTGAATTAAAATAAATTACACAAACAGTTTAAATTACACACAAAATACTTTAAAAAAGCAGGTAAAAAAAGTCCTGAAATGAATAACAGATTTAGAAAGTATACAGGATATATACCGAAGATTCAACACAACAGTAGAGTAGAGAGGAACATTGTGAAATATACTATTCCAAGGCCTTACAGGCTCAAAATCTGACAATTACACAATTTAGAAGGATTTACCGCCTTAGTCATCATATAGATATTGCAGAGTACATTTCTTTTACAATGTACACTTATATTCACCATGCAAAATTACATACCTTACTATTTTAAAGTCAACCAACTTTAATTTCTGATGCAAATAACTTCAATTCAATGAAATAACAAGGATAGGACAGCATACAAAATTAAACGCATAAACATTTCAAAACACAGCATGAAACAGAGATATGTGAACATTATGATAAAAAAGACAAAATGAGCACAAGGACATTGCAATATTATTTTCACAAACCGAAAACAAGGTATCATGCTAGCTATAGTCATTTCAATTTAACATTATTAACACTTACACAATTGTAATTTAAACATATCTAGTGTGATTATGCAGTACAAATAGAACAGGTATTTACAGTATAAAACCCTTTGTTAAACTGTGTTATTGGGAGAAGAAAATTCATTCAGACAAACAACAAAGAAAAATTATAGAAATATATACAGGTTTCTATGTTTCCAAAAGGTGCAAAACACAGCAACAGCTAAATTAAAAGCAAAAATGACATTTAGGTTCAGTGACATCTTCAGAAGTATAATTTACCAGTCTCTGCTCCACCAGGGATTCCTGTCAAGCCTTTAGGATGTAGGAACTGCAGGACCTTCTCCTCCCAAGGAAAAAGTTGTATGGGGGGGCTGGAGAACCACCACCAGTCATCAGGGCCTACAGGTGATGCTTGGAGCCCAAAAAATGCACTCCTCCTTTTAGGTTGTTTCACCTCTTCCTAATTTTCTATGTGTGTGCAGGTTGTTTGCTACAGAATTCACTTTGTCAACTATTCCGGTCTCCCTTTGCCTTTTGTGGGCTGTGGTTGTATTTTGGCTTGGGCTTTAAACAATTGTGGCCCTACCCTAATCATTTCATCCACCATGACTGACAATTCTCCCTCTGTAAAACGGGGATTTCTCCTTCCTGCCACTAGCTAAATAAATAATTAAATACATTTTATGACCCGCAGGAAAAGAAATGAAAGAGGCAAAAAAGTGACAATAAACAGAGAAAGCACAAAAAAGTTACCTGAATTTACTGACAAATGTTCTGCTTGACAATGTTGTGCTGCAGTGGAATGGCGAATGATCAGGTTCTGAAATGGAGTGTGTTTTATAGGGTGGTATGCAGGTGAAAACAATTAGGCAAAGCACATCAGGTGTTTGATTTTAGCATCCATCTAAAAGTCACAGTAATAGTACATTGTTGAAAGCGTCCTGCAACAGAATCTAACCATCACTCCGCATCTAGAACAATGTTAGCACAACTGCGAAATCAAAATATGCGTTGTGCAGTCCCACCACCCTGACAGCAATGGAGTACTGTTAGCCAACAAAGGAGTCCATCGCAGGGGTGAGCGTCTCATGTGAAAAAAGACACTTTGTCGACACGGATGGAGATTCAACCAGCACACATCTGAAATACCGCAGAAAGGATTCCATCAGCTTGGAGGAGTACTTGTAAACTCTCCCGTGGAGGGACGATGGGAGTCCTGCCAAGACCTAAATTGGGCCCTATATCTGAACATGGACATCTTTACCGGGATTTCGTCCAGCGGCTCCTTGACGATGACGCCATCCCCTCGGACACTGCCTGCAGCCTTTCCCAGCTGAAGTTTACCTTCTCAGACAATTTTTGCTGAACTTTCTTCTAAGTCCAAAGGTAAGCGTCAACAGGGCACGATCCACTTCTTGATTCCAACTCACGCTCCATAATGATTGGCCATATTTTTTTTACTTTCACCTGGTGTCTCGTGACTACATGTCTGCATTTGGGGCTGTGATCTTTTGGCACAAACCTTAAAATTTAAAAACTCATGCATTTGGTTCGACTGATTAATTTTTTTTACAGTTTCGGTATCAAATAATTTATAAAAATGTACTCTATTAAATTGATGTGGAATTTGTCTTAGTAGATAGCAACCAGGCAACAATCAACCTTGTAGAAAAATGATAAATGATGGAAGAATAATTGCACAGTGCTGGACAGTGAGGGTAGATAAAAATATAGAGTAGCAACACTGGGGGCACTGACTAAAGTACTCATTATTTCAGTAGCAGCTTCACTGAGATGTAAGGTGGGCTGAGTATTGGGTACTTGCACAATTAATCTTTACTGGAAAGTCCCTCCAGCCCAAGTCTTACAATCACAGGGTACAGGTATCTCTAATCCCTGTAACTGAAAGTGGTATTCATGTGTGTGCTTTTACAAACATTCTGAGGTAAACTATTTAACGGTGCAGATACCCTTTATATCAGGACACAGAAAGGTTGCAGAAAGATGTGTAAAATAGGAATACTTGTGAGGGTGACTTGATTTCAAAATTAACAAGGGAATCTGAAGAGTGATGAATTGAGGGAAATAAAATGTTTACATATTACAGACTGTTTACTTATTGAACAGGAGAAATGTTGAATATAAATACAGCTAGTGATGCAATTTTTTAATTTTTGGGGCATTCACCTCACATACATTAATATGATCTATCATGGTTTATTTATTTATTTAGTGCTTTATAGAGGCCGAACGTGACCAGACAAACATAAGCAGGGATAGAAGGAAGTGAAACAATTGGGGAATAAACAGGGTATGTCCAAGGTTCAGATCATAATGCAGAGATATCTTCCAGCAATTACATTTGAGGGAGTATCAGGTTAGTTCAAGATGGATAGCAACAAGTCAGTAAAAAGTGTAGCAGCAACAAAAATAATGCAAAGCCGCACAGCGATGCGTTCAATGCATGGTTGCAATGGTTGCTTCTGCAGATTTCTTAGATGTGTCCAGCACCTCCTTCTCATCATAAATAACATATTTTTCGTCTGATTTGGACTCTGTTACCCAATGGGTGCTTGTTTATTGCTAATCGGTGTTGTCAGAAAATAATAGAATACCCCTTAGATTTTTGACAAAAATATATTTTGAACCCATTTTAAATTGAGTACTTAAGTACTCATGAACATATGATTGTTTTAAGTTAATGGTGTCTTACCGATGCATTAGCACATTGATAGAAATTGTCACCAGTAACCGCTAATAATGTACATAAAAGTCAAGGACATAAGCCACATATGGCGAGAAAAGCCCTTTGAATGTTAAAATGAGATCTGGCTAACATTGGGAAAATATGTGCCACTGTCATGCATATACACCTCAGAAATCAAAGGGTTAAATACAAGAGGACAAAATCCCTCTACCAAAGCGTTTGTGCGCTATCCGGATCCTTTCAAAAAAAGACATGGTACAATTTAGAAAATAGCTGTGAAAGCTTTTTGCAGAAAAGCATTAATGCAAATAACTGCTCTATGGAGAAGAAAAGGTGTTAACTCTCTTTGAAAGAGGAAGTTGTAATGAGACGAATGTCAGTTTAAGAGAGCATCGTTTCAAATAGTGTAATACACTAATTATCTTTGTGATTTCATTGTCCGACCAAAAATTATTTCTTGTTCCTGTGCACCATAAATTAAAATTCGTGTTTTTTTCTTTCAGGGAGATTTTTTTGTTCTGTATAACTTTGCACGTATCCCATGCCTTTCAGGGGGATTTGCACGCTTTTTTTGTGGTGTCTTTGCTTGAAGACGCCTGCGTTTTTAAGGCTTAAATCTTTGCCGCTGTTTCTAGGAATTATGACTAAATTCTGATAAAAGCTGAAAGCGCTTTTGAAAGTGTTGTGCTTTTTTCGCTCTTGACTAGGCAATATCCTCTACTTTCATTATAGTTATAAATACCACATTGATACTGCATTAACTGAAGGAAGCAAACGTAAGACTGGTTTGTAAGTAATACCATTGTGTGTCATAGATGTTCATGCAGACAAGGAACAGCTCAAAATCATTCAAAACTACTTTTTAATAAACTCAGGGGGATATTCTCAAGAATGTGCGATAATCATTGCCAACATCGGTTAACGCAATCTTCCATATCGCCGTCTATCACGGGAAAATAACTCTGTGTCAACGTTGTATTCTCAACACGGAGGTAACATGTGATAGTCTCCCGACACCGCCTCAAATGTCCGCGATAAAAGTCCCTTGACGGTAATAAAAATCTAAACCCTTAATGTGAAAAAACTTGCGATGGGCACAACTGCGATAAAAAATCCAGCTAGAAGCAGCGCCAGCCTGCAAGTCCCACAAGTCAGGCGGCCAAAATCACTACAAAATCTGCAACCAAAAACACAAACAAGACCCAAACAACTGCGAAGCACCATGAAGGTAGCCCCACAGGACCATCATTGGGGAGACGGTGGCAGGAGTTGGGGGACTGGACACTGCACAACATGACCTGAGCTAACGGCAACAGGGTGATTAATGACAAGGGACCGGGGGAGACAGGGGAGATGAGCACAATGGCACACATTCAAAAGTAAGTATAGCCCATCTGAGGACAAACTATGCCCAAGAGTCACAACTCTGACCAAAAGCCTAATTTATGGAAGTCCGCAACATCTCAGCACTGAAAGGGATCAGGGCCAGCCAAATCAGAGCCAATGGGGCAATTCATCCAAAATGCAGCAAACACACATAAGATGCAGAGCACACCAACATTGACAACAATGTGGTACAAACTGCAACAGTTTCACAAAGAACAGAGGACACAACTGCTGCCACTTGTGTGTATAAAATAGCATTCGCATTTGGCTTAGCAGGAAACTGTGAGATGACAATGTACAAGTACAACCTCACATCCCTGATGGTGTAGAATTGTCAAGGGTCCCTCTTCAAATAGGCGTCTCCTCATAAACAGTGACAATGTATATTGCCATGCAGTCTGACAGTAAACTTGTACAATGCGTGAACATATATGTGAAAACAATGTCAATCTGCATTTCCCCTTTACATTGCAGAGCAGACCCAACAGCTCAGCACTGATGATGAAGGCGACTTCCCCAACACCCTCACTGAGGCACCCCAAAAGCTCAGAGACTGCTCTGGCACCCCACCTCCAGGGGCAGGGTATCCCAGCTATAGCCATGAGACCTCACCCCTGCACAGACCACACAGCCTGAAGCACCCACCACCACAGCTATCTCCCAGGACCCCCATGACCAACACATGGCCATCCAACGCCATGTGTTAGGGTGCCAGGAGGAGATGTCTGACCAGCTGCGGGTGGGGTTCGACCTCATGGCAGCCAAACTAAATGCCTTACATGGGTGTCTAAGTCCCATCAGGGACCACTCACAGTCTCTAATGGACACCCACTGTCTGCTCCTTGCTCTGCAACAAGCAATGGCTGACCATGCTGGAGTCATGACTCTGAGCCAAGAAATACAGTCTAGTCAGAGTCGCCCCAGCGATCTCATCCGTGAGTTGGAACACATAAGGAGAATAATGGAGAGCTTGGAGCGGATGCAGGCGGAAAGAATGTTTGCCATGGATGCACACCAGCGAGATGTAGCTGTGATCTTCCATGCCCAGCAGATACTCATCATGGCATTGCCACAACAAGGCCTGGTGCGGATGGATGCTGGTGCTACTACTACATCCACATCTCCTCCCCTTGAAGTGTCAGTGCCACACAATGCAGCAGATTTTCCACCTCTGTCCCCTGATGTGTCACTGCCACACAGTGATGCAGACAAAACACCACCACCCACATGTGAGGCACCTGACACATCAGAGGACGAAGATGATAATGAATCTGGCTTTGTGGCTAGAATGAAGTGGTAGCATTCATCTCCGCCATATGGCCAGGTTCAGCTTGGTTCTGTCCTCTGCATCATGCCCTAGAATAACACCTCCCACTGTCCCCCTATACACTGAGCGACACTCACCTTGGACCTCAACATGGACTGCCATATTTGGTTTGGTTACCAATGACACAGCAATCACACTGCAGACTGTAGTCTTCCACTCCCTATAAACTTGTCAATCCCGAAAGGACTCTGGCTGGCCCTCCACGGGCTGACAATGTAAAGTGGGATTGCATGGTCCTGTACTGGTCCAGCTTCAACACTCCACTGAATGTGAATACAACATTCCAATTCACACAGATGAGTCATGGCCATGATCAATCAAGAATGAAAGTATGGATGAATGTAGGGACAGTGATTCCACAAAAAGGTACTCCCTGGGTAATGCTGTCAATGTGCAAGTATGGCCGTGACCCAGATAGGCATTGAGACACACATTGTCATTCAAATCAACACTCATCACAGTTGAATACAAGTGAAGGTGCATAGACTTTCTTAGAATACGCGTGTCAGTACAAGCAAAATAAGTGCCACAGCATGCAGACCAATGCAGCAGTATGTCAGAATCAGGAGCATTGCCAAGTGCAGCTGTCCACTCCTGGGGAGTGTCTCACCTATCACAGGTGTGTGTTAAGCCGCATTATTGTCCGCTCATGTATTCGGAGTCCAGGCAAATGCAGCCATGCTCACAGTTGTCGTGGGATATGTGACCATATATACAAGATGCAGAAAGGTGTTGGGACATGTGCAATGTATTATAAACTGTTGTGGCTGCAGGTACGTAGTTACTTATCCATGAAAGCGATTGCAGCTCCGTAGGCTAACATTTCCAACATGAGGTCGTTGGCGACTTCATCAAACAGGACTGCGAGGCGAACCATTAGCAGGTCCGGACAGCTGTGCTGCGTCCACACCCTTACACCAGTATTTGTGCAATCTTCCAGGTCCAGCTGCCAGCATATATGCCAAGTATTGAGGCATCCCATAAACGGGTATCACGGTGACACTCCTGATAGTGGGCCAGGAGGGGGCGAACACACTTGTCAAAATCCAGTTCAGCTGCCGTCCTGTTGGATAGGCAGACATCCATGGACCATTTGAATGTGCACGATCGACAATGCAACACAGATTGAAAGCAGGTGGCGTTGGCAAGGCGGAAGCTAAGCCTGTAACTGATCCACAGCACTGCCAATGGCAGTGCCTCCAGTAAATCCAGCATTCTTGCATTGTACAGTTCCACGTGATAGGGGTTGTGCATGTGTCAGGGATGTTCGGCCAATGCGTTAGTGGCTTCTGTTGAAGCAGCACTATTCTGACCTGCACCAGTTCTGTGGATGGAATGCCACATCTCGGATCAATGAGTTGTTTCAGTGTGCACTGGTTGTACTCCTGGGATGTTGTGGGAGTGTGAAGGTCATTCCAGGCAAGATAACTCTGAGCATGAGCTCCTGTGTGTGGGGTTTGTATACGTTGGTCTCTTGTCAGGCTGTGCATAGTGTGGGAGTCGGCATCAGCTGCTAATGTATCTGTCAGGGGTGCCGGGCACATGCAATTCCGAGGTCAGAGGTGCAGATGTGCTTCCGCCTGATAGCTTAGACAAAGGAGCTTTTATCCCGAGTGTAGGTTTGTAATCTGCTTGCATTCATGAAATGTGAAGTGGCCTGTTGGGGGTGGAGTGGGATGAGTGCGACTTTGGGATTCATTTTTGGCATGTCTTGCATGTGGCATATGAGCGGCATCAATGTGTGTTACATTGCCTCACAACTGCTCCTCCCTCCCCGAATCCATTTACTTATGTGCGCTGCGCAATTGCATCACTTGCACTCCTACGGCGCAGTATTATCATGCCTGTCTGCACAAGTCCACAAGACTGACAACAGCACAGTGATGTTGGCCGTTGAAGGTGGTGGGCAACGTGAGTGAAGGCCTATGGTAAGGATAGGGCGGACACAGTTGTAGTGTACATGCCTGGCTGAACTGGAGCTGCTCATGTGGTTATGTGAGGTCAGACCCTGCCGCGCCTGCCTTGTATTCAGCAGAAACTACAATACCCATGAGACAATGGGTCAGGAAGTACTTAGGCAAGACATGCGCATTGGAAGGTGCGCGTTATTCTTATTTGTTTCCTGTTCGAACGACGGAGGAGTCGTGGTTCCCGGAGCACGGAGGGGGTACTGCAGGTTGCTGTCTTAGTTGCCGGTCTGCCTTCGTGAGTACAATTCCCCTACTGAGCAGAGCGCTGTGGTATTCTACTACGCACTACAGTGTCTGGCCAAGTCCTTTTTGTTTCTGTTATAAGGAGTTTGTTCCTATTTGCGAGCTGAGCGCTGTAGTAGGTTACTACGCGCCACAGTTTCCTTTAATGCAATTTCCTCTTCACTAGTACTTTGACTTATTGGAGCGCGGAGGTGGTGTTAACCTCGCGTTACCAATCGGAGTAGTTCTTGGGTTTGTTCATTAAGCTGGAGCGCGGTGGCGGTCGCAGCCACGTGCTACTGGTATTCGTACTGTTTGTATATATCTTCAGCTGGAGCAGAGTATTGGTCGCAACCACGTGCTACCGGTTTTGTATTCATTTTCTCTGTCTTTTATAGCTGGAGTGCAGTGGCGGTCAACTACGCGCTACCAGTTTAAATTGCTTTGCTTTCTTAAGAGAGAAATCAGGAACGTAGTGGCAGTCTTAGTCATGTGTTATCAGGTCCAGTCTCGCACATCAATGTACTTTAGTCATTTCAGATGTGGTGACTTTACCTTTTTTGTTCTTTTGGATCCTGGCATATTTCCTGTACTAGAGACTTTTGTTGGGGATCGGTGAATTCCTTTCTTAAGTACTTTTATTAGAGAATTAGTAAAGTCCTACATTTATTCTTTCTTTGGCTTTACTTTGGGGATAAGGGAGAAGGAGCGTTCTCTGTGGACTGTTGGTATCTATGGTAGGTTCATGGTTACAAGTATGTTGGGAAAAGACTGAGCATGAAAACTTGTTAACTGAATGATGTTCTCAAAACCATTCTATTTCTTCCAGAGTGTTATAGAACCAGAAGATGGTCTTGGACTATCATCTTTATTCTCAACAGGGATCATGTATATGCCAGGTACAGTCCTTTTCTAGTGAGATCTAAATGAGAGTAGTTAGCTATTGTTTGCTTTTGTCTCATACGTACCTTTTGTCGTTTCAGGTCTCCTTCCCAGCTGTTCCCTCCCTTTCCTTCCTTTTTTTTCCCTCGCCTGATGGTTCGAACATACTATATATATCTATACTCAGGGTGGACCCTTACTGGCATCAAACGAATCCTGCGGAGCACATCCTGACAGGTTAGGCATTTGGCGCATGCTGCGGCAATACAGATACACACAACACTAGGCATGTATGATTCTGGACCCCAAGCGATCTTGTGCTGCTTCATTACCCCGTTTCTGCGGGCTTGACCTCCAAGTGCATGCTATATTGCAACATTGTTGCTTACAGTGGGGGACGACTTAGCTACATGTCCAAGCTCTTACCCACTGCCTGAGGTGACATGGTTGCGTCCGCTGTCCACAGCACAATGTAATGTGGTATGGCCTGGGGCCATTATTCATACATAATGACCACATGGACACACTTGGATAGATAGTGGGACTGGCCACAGGCACGTGCACCTAGCCTCTTGTTATTACCAGGATCACATATCCAGTGACGCCTGTGCTGGATGGGTGTGGGGGAGTGTGAGCCAGCCCTCAGGGAGTGGTTGGTGCTGGCAACAACTTGAACAGTGATCACTATTAAAGAGGAAACAGAAAACACCAACATAACACAAACAACTGTGAGTTCACCCAATATTCAATCAGAAGTGGCCATGACTTGTGGTGCACTGAGGTACGGAGACCAAAGCTGGGCATGATCTTGTGAAGAAATTATCAATGTTTGTGTCCCTTCGGGATATTCTGCTGCAGTTGCAGTGGAGTGTGTGACACCTGCCTCATATTCATCATCATCGTCCCAGGTCTTCCACACTGCCAAGGTGACATTGTTGCATCTGCAGTCCACAGCACGTAACTCAATCATAAAGGGTCCATGAGTTGTGGTGCACATAGTGGGTGGCACTTGTGGCGCTCAGCGGGTGCGCAGACTGCGATGGTGCGTTGTCCGTGAAGTTCAGGAATGGATTTGATGTGTGAGAGCCCTGCTGATCGCAGTGTAGGCCAGAGGCAGAGGTCAGCAGAGGCCCACAGCCATGTGGCGTTGACTTGTGGTGCACAGTTACTGGCACCTGTGGTGCTTAGGGGGTGCGCAGCCAGCGATGATGCTTGGTCTCGGCAGGCCGCACTGGTAGCAATGTCTGTTGCCTACTGGACTGCGTCATCGCAATCGCGACTCGTTCTGATTTGTGAACCCTGCTGACCACAGTGTAGGTTGAAGGCAGTAGTCAGCACAGACATGACTCCGCTATGCTGAGCTGCTGCGGGCCTTTGTGCGGATGCCAGCGATTGGCTGAGGCAGTCACGGCGGCGGCCTCATGGCAGGGTGAGGGGTGCTGTCCTGGCAGACCTGTTGGCCATCCCGGAAGTGAACCTTGCCCTGAGCTCCGGCCTATTTATTCACACTCCTATGATGGACTGGCATACGCTGGACCAGCCCACTCTGCTTACGCTTACAGGGGGACACAGCTACATGACCGAGGTGTTCCCCACTGCCTGAGGTAACAAGGTTGTGTCCACTGTCCACAACACTACAAACACCAGCAGTATATGTCCACATGGACAGGTCTGTGCTCTGCATACTGAGGTCTGTCCAGCACATCACCACCACACTTGTCATTGTGTGCATTCTTATTCGTGGGTGACTTGCCTACTGCACACATACTTGGCGCCCGATTCACAGAACTAACTTAAGACAAAATCCTAAACTTACTACTTTTGGTATTCACAGAAGTTAGGATTTTCTCTTAAGTTTGTACTAAGACAAATTTAAGACAGACTTAAGACAGACTGAAGACAGACTTAAGACAAACTTAAGACAGACTTGAGACAGACTTAAGACAGACTTAAGACAAACTTAAGACAAAAGTTAGGATTTTGTCTTTAGTTTGTCTTAAGTCTGTCTTAAGTCTGTCTTAAGTCTGTCTTAAGTTTATCTTAAGTTTTCTTAAGACAAACTTAAGACAAAATCCTAACTTCTGTGAATACCAAAAGTAGTAAGTTTAGGATTTTGTCTTAAGTTAGTTCTGTGAATCGGCCCCTTGGTTCCCACCTCTCCCCACATTCTGCTATTGTGTGGCTGAGGGGCCATGCCATTCCCAGAACGTCCGCTGTCCTGTTCTGCGCAGCCTCGGTGGTAGTCCGGGGGGTGATGTGGGGGGGGCATGGGGGTGGTGGCGGTCGGTGTATTGGACTTATTGGATCTCTGAGCTGCATGATGAGTGTCTCCATGAAATGTGTTGGTCTTTAGATGTTGCTCTGGGCTGGGCTTCCTTTCATACTGCTGGTAGTTGTCCTGCTTTACACCAGCAAATGACAGATGTTAAATCCCTGCGGCTAATGCGCCTTATCTCCTGTTTTTGGATTGCATCGCAGATCTGGATGGTCGTTGACAATATTGCGAAGTGGTGTTTTCATGTGTTTTTGCACGGGAATGCCTTTTCTGCATATCAGTAGCGTTAGTTGTCACTCTCATCCATGGCAATGTTTTTTGCAGAATCTATCTCTGGAAAACTGGCGGTATTGGCACTTTGCAGCAGCTTGAGAATGCGGCGATAATTCCTTCACCACTTTTGCTGTGCTAAAGTGCCGATAACTCGGCGATCAGTCCTTTAGAGTATGCACCTCAGTTTTATATTTTGTTCTTTAGCTTTTAAAAATATATCTTTGATTTGCAAGTCAAGAATGATCGTTTGAATTGTTGTAAAAGCGTGACTTCTAACTGTAATTGCAATTGTAAATTGTATTTAATATAATGCTTACTGCCCCTGAGAAGGTGTTCAAGCTTGAATATGGCGAAAGATGTACATTGATTACAGTTGGCGTGGCGTGGCGATAGGCCACGCCCCCCACAACAAGCCACGCCCCTTTTTTCTCCCAATAAGAATGGTCACTAATCAGAAGCGCAGCTGACGAGCCCAGCGGGCGCGCCGAAGCCGCGCCGAAGGCGCGCCAAAGGCAAGCCCGTCTGCGCCCGTCCGCGACCAGGCCGCGGCGAGCGCGGTCTACTCTGCCCTACTTACCATAAGCCAGGGGGCTTCCCCTTCACTATACTCTCGGGAGACTCTGCTCAACCTGAGCGAGCATGCGTGTGAAGGACACTTTTCATTTGCCGATACTGCTTTCCCTCTGTATGACTTTGCGATCAGGGGTCTGCTATCATGCGGACTTCTTAATGTAAGATCACTGCCGAAGCATGCTGCTGAAATTCAACTCTTAGTAGAAACTTACCAGTTAGATGCCCTTTTTTGTACAGAGACGTGGACCCACTCTGACTGTGAAATCGAACTTGACTGGGCTTGTCCTCAGGATTATAAAATGCTGCATTTACCCAGACCCAAAGGTCGGGAGGGTGGTTTGGGAATTATCTACAGAGCCTCTTGGCAAGTTAACATCCTAGACATGGACCCGGTTGTTGGGACTGAGCTCATCGGCCTTTCAATTAACAGTCATACAGGTGCTACCTTCACAGCAATCATCCGTTATCGCCCTCCGGGGGCCTTCAGTGCCCAGCATAAACAATCGCTACTTACTTCTCTTTCCAACATGGCGACTTCCCACAATAAGCTAATCATTTTAGGGGATTTTAATTTATGGCCGAATGGTCCTTTAGATACTGGACTGCACAATCTTTTGCTCTCCTGTGAGAGCGTGGGGTTACAACAACTAGTCAGGGAACCCACTCATAGAGCAGGTCACCGACTTGACCTTATCTTCGCCACCCCGCAGTTAGTACATTTAAATGATATCCTGCCCATGGGCTGGACTGACCACTCTCTCCTTAAATTCTATATCAACTGTAAGGGAGCTAAATTGCCGGCACGCAGTACCTCCTCTGAAGTCATGTACAGAGACTGGAAAGCTCTGGAAAGGCGGAGAACTACTGGTGCCGTGTTCCAAGTGGAGGACAGTTTCTCTCCAAATTGTCCAGCTGAGGATAACTATGAGGCCTTCCGTATTAGGATAGCGACAACTATTGACTCCTTAGCTCCACTAAAAAAAATGTAAGCACAAGGGTAGAGTATCAGCTCCTTGGTTCGACGACTCTCTAAAGGCCCTTAAACTGGCCTGTAAGCAGGCTGAAAGAAAATGGAGACAGGGTTACCTCGATGCTAACAAGCAACTCTGGAAAACCAAACTGTTGGAATATAAAACCGCGATTATGAAATCCAAGTCCGCTTACTATTGTTCCACAATTTGTACAGCCGCCAACAGTTCCAAAAGTATCTTCCAGATTTTGAATAACCTTACCCACCCCGACTGCGCAAAAAAATCAATCCCTCCCACTCAATCCCTTTGCGACAATCTTGCGCTGTTTTTCAAAGAAAAAATTGAAATTATTATTCGAAACTTGAGCATCTCCCCCACTCTGGCCGGCTCCACTGGCCCTGAGGGCGTCTTCATTGATTATGGAGTGGCAAGCCCAGGGTGCCAGTTTATGGACCACTTGTGGGAGTTTCCCTCTATGACTGAGGTAGAATTTGACAGACTGGCTCAAGGGATCTCTTCGGGCTCTCTTCTTGACCCTATTCCTGCTAAAAACTGGAAGGCTTCCGGAGAGGAACTCTTTCCCACTCTCCGCAGGATTTGCAATCAGTCCCTAAGCAGTGGCCTAGTCCCTGCCCCTTGGAAGCAGGCTCTCATTAGGCCACTGTTAAAGAAACCCTCTCTGAACCCTGAGTGTCTACAGAACTATCGACCTATCTCCCTGTTACCATTCCCGGCAAAAATTGCCGAGCGCTGGGTGAGCTCTTGTCTCTCCTTACATCTGGAGCAGAATCATTTTCTGGACGAAATACAATTCGGCTTTCGGCCAGCCCATGGCACTGAAACAGCTTTACTTACTGCCATGGAGGATCTTCGCATGCGTGCAGACAGGGGCCAAGCACTAGCCTTGATCCTGTTGGGCCTTTCTGCCGCATTCGATACGGTCAATCATGTGATTCTATTGGAGAGACTAAGAGAGGCCGGGGTGGGCGGCACTGCCCTGCATTGGTTTCACTCCTTCCTGCGGGATAGGAAGCAGGCTGTGTCCCTCCCCCCGTTTCAATCTGCCTTCTCCCCGGTGATCCATGGGGTGCCTCAGGGCTCGTCCATCAGCCCGATTTTATTTAACGTCTATCTAAAACCATTGATTACGTTAATAAAATCCCACAGGCTAAAGGCAATTAACTATGCCAACGACACTCAGCTCATCCTCTCTTGGGAGGGCGAGGAAGCGATTCCTTTGGAGTCGTTTCATGACTGTCTGCGAGATACGGCTGGCTGGCTACACAAAAAATTCCCTACAGTTCAACGCCTCTAAAACCGAGGTTCTGTTCTGTGCCGGAAGTCAGATTCCACGCCCGTTCCCGGCGGAGTTTTGGCCCCCTGAAACCTTGGAAAAGCCACAGCCGGTCACCACTGTTCGCAATCTGGGGGTTATGATGGACAACAAACTCAGCATGGAAGCCCAGGTTGCAAAAACAGTGTCCACCTGCTCCGTCCTTATTCGATCACTTCGCAAAATCTTACCACTCCTTCCCTCACAGGCCCGGGCCTTAATAGTCAGGTGCACCATTCTTAGTCGTCTTGACTATTGCAATGCGCTTTTGCTTGGGGCCCCGTCTGTGCTGCTAGACAGACTCCAAAGAGTTCAAACTGCCGCTGCCAAACTAGCCCCGGGCTGGCCTAGGAGATCCTCGGCCACTGCAGCTTTGGCCGAGCTTCATTGGCTCCCTATGAAACAGCGAGTTGCTTTTAAATATCTCTGTCTTGTTTTTAAAGCTTTGCATGGAGTCAGGCCCGGCCCCCTGCAATCAATGTTTGACTGGTACATTCCAACCAGAGCCCTCCGATCTACAACGGCCTGTCTTGTCAAAGTACCAAGATTTAAAAAAGTCAGGACAGGAGGAAGATCTTTCAGGGTTGCTGCAGCGAAACTCTGGAACAGCTTGCCTTTGGATGTCCATCAAACAAGTGAACTGCTCCCTTTTAGGAAACGGGTTAAAACTTGGCTGTTTCCAAATTATTAGCCGCTGCTTATTCAACTGTTGTTCTCCCAGTGCATCTCTCTTAGGAGCTATCTCAGCGCCAGGATACCTGTAAGGTGATAGCTGCGCTATATAAATGTTTTAAATAAATAAATAAATAAATCTTCTTCCTGTAGCTTAAATCTTTCACATTCCATAACCCATAGTGATTACCTCAATGCGTTCTGGAAATCTACCAACTTAGCCCATTAAGTATCCCCCATTCAAATGAGTACCATTTTAAAATCTTCTTTAATGGTAAAGTCAGATTTTAAGTCACAATTCTGAAAATGCCACATTCAGAAAATTGGCATTTTCCTGTCCTAAACATCTGTGCCTAGGCCCTATACCAGTGTGATGATTCACATGAATCTAAATAGGTCTGCTGTTGGGCTTCCCTTGTTCCCCCCAGAAGGTAGGACAAAAGGGAGCAAGGTGTTGGCAGCATTGGTCATCTTGCCAGGATGGTTGGGGTGGATTAGCCCCCTACCCCATTTACACCCCAATTCAAAGGGCTTGCCTACAGCACACACAAAGGAACCTGACACTAGTATTGTGTCCTCCCAGACTTCTTGGAGGCTTGGCTGGGGAAGGAATAACTTTCTAGAACCAAATATGAGTAAAGTCCTCCACTTTGAAGGCTAACACTATGTATAAATATTGGATCTTTAGAACACCTCTTCAGTATATTCCTGGACCAGCAGAAGATGTCAGAAGGACTGGCGAGGCCCCTGGAGGACTGCCCTGTGGTTACCAGAGGGTTGCACTGCTGCTTCAAGGTCTGCCTTGCTGCATTAAGGAGAATTGGACAATTTCCTTGAAAGTAGGACAACCAGAAGTGAATCCAAGGGCTAGTTGGCTGGCCTCCTGTGTGAGCTACAGAGACATAACAAACTCTATAGACCTTGAACTCTGCACCTGGCCTCTGCTAGAGTGAGTCATAAATCCCCTAAGTGGTGCCCTCAGGTCAAGGACCCTTGGAAGTGGTGTTGGAGGTGCTGCTCTTACCTAACCCTAAAATGTTGGACTTGTAAAAATGTTCATCAAAAAGTTCCCTAAGAACCGATAGGATAATATTAGGGGCCTTATTATGATATTGAGGGTCTCGTGGACCACTGTATCAGAGGTAGCAATCAGAGTACAGGGAGCTCAGTGGGTTGACAGCCATATTAAGAGTTTGGCAGATTTGCTTTGCAAATACCGTCGCTGGACGGCCGAGACTGCCAGCAGACTGCCAGATTCACGATTGGGGAAAGGCAGTCAAATAGTGCGGTACAGGGGAGCTTTACCGATGGGCGTATTATGAGTTGCTTGTTCCACAAGCAGACCACGGGCAGTCCGACCACCAGCTTCAAGGTGGCGGTGACAAAGGATTTGGGGTGCGTACCCACTCCTTTCTTCTTCTTCCAGGCAGTTTCAAACATGGATCCCTTTCTTCAGGTCCCCCGTCACAGCAGTATCTTCCCCACAAGGAATACGACCCTGTGTGCTGCAATCTACAGGTGAGTCCTTTTCGTACCATATTCCCATTGCCGGGACTGTCAACAAATGGGTGAACTTCGGTAATGGGCAAATGGTATTGTCCCACATATATCATGCATATTTGTGCATCCAACAGATATACAGGCAAAATGCACCCACAGGCATCAATATATTTGGTAATAGTAGTCACCACACCTGCAAGATCCCCACCTCCACACCGCTGGCCCCGTGGTCCACTCCTAATATGAAGGTCTTTGTACCGGGCTGCTGGAGGGGGCAGACGCGGTCCTACTGTGGTCACACAGCCAAACACATAATAAGGCCCTAAGTTTATTAAGACATATGTCCCTAAAACATAAATAGCGGGATCCTTAACACATATGACAATCAAATAAACCATCATCTTTACATATTATTATTATTGGTATTATTATTATTATAATGGCTGCAGGGTAGGAGCTCTGAGAACGAGTTCCCGGGCACCCGAATCGTCCCACCGTGCTAATCCCTGCTGCCTCCACCACGGCGACCCCCCACAACAACAGAGCCCCCATGGAGCCTAAGGCAATGGGGAATTAAGATCCAAAGCCGGCCTTACAGCAGGAATCCGTGTCTCACTCCGGAACAGAGCGACCAGCGGACTCCACATTGGGAGACCTGAAACGACTTAAACAACCTCGAACTTCTGAGTCCACAGTGTGCGACCGGGTACAACCTTGCCCTGGATCATTGAGTGCTCCAACAATGTAATCACAGAGAATTTGGTCACGAAGCCGGAGATGCCTGGCCCCATGATGGCGGCTCCTCGTGACCATACCTATGCGCTGCGCAGTTCACACTGACGAGGTGATGGGGCTTTAGGGTGAGCTCAGCCTTGTTTTACCGCCACAGAGTGCTTCTTTTCGCCTCCTTTCACTCCAGCTCATCTATCTGCCAACCCGGACGCGCAGGACTCAGCCGCCATCTCAGACGAAAATACACGATGCCTGTCCCCAAGGTGGCGGGCCCGTGAGACTTGATACCATCACCGTGCAGCCACACAATGAAAGTGAGGTGAAGCTTCCAAAGACTCCGGTCCCTTCTGTTTCCACAAAATGCTCTCTCTAATGCTATCTCTTCCGCCATTCACCACAGTCTCTACAATGATAGGACACGATCTCTTAAACCTGGATGCCTGACCCTAAGATGGCGGCTCCCCGTGACATAACTCAAAATCAACTAGGGTATGCCTCCCACCTTTCTGAAAACTTCCTGCTTCATTGAAATTCAGGCCTCATTCAATCCCGGCAAAAAAGAACCAGGCCTTAAGACGCCTCATGAGGTGACTACATTCAGGGCAACCCCTGGCCCCCCCAGCAACGTGCTCCTCCAACACAGAGCCCCATGATCTCAGCCCACGCCAGATGCCAAGATGGCCACTGCTCTTCCCCCCTTCCCCTCCAACATGGTTGTCTAGGGGTTGCTAAGCCCCAGGGTCCCCACGTTACCAAGCGATATAGATAGGACCTCTAATCTCTAACTACTGATGCAAGGCTCACCTAATAAGGAGCTCACTATGGCCTCCGATCCATAACCGAAGAAGTCTCTGAACTCAGCGCCTAATCCCACGGAGCCACTCGCCCTCATTTATCCTCGTCTGACCTTATGTACAGATGGGCCTGTACCCATCACTACTATAGCCGTCTCTTGCCTCTATGCAGCCTCCCTCTCCCAGCATACTACTCACTTCGCCTGTTCCACGATGGCCTTCCATGTTATCACAGTGAACACCCCCTGACCTTCACTGGTAGGCTACTAAGGGATCACTCTCTCTCCCTCCTCATCACAAACTTAGATGCCATTCCGCATCTCACCCCCAGCTGAGGCACCAAATCCCTTTCATGTGGCCCTGACTTCCTCTCTGACCCATAGCCCCTCCTCTTAGAAGTTTCCACTATGGCTCCGGACTCGTCATCCCACTTCACCCAACCCTCACCGACACTCCTGAAACCCCACAGCGCAAACTCATTCACAGTTAGCTTTCCCCACAACCTCTCTCCTACATTGAGACGAAATCTCAAGAAGAAACTGATCAGACAACACAAAGAAACTCACTCTATTTACGGACACATACCACTACCCCTACAAAGGACAGATTAAGATGGATTTGATCTTTCACACAGAAAGACCAGTGGAATGGATCCCCTCCCTCAGAACACAACTTCACATCTCCAAAACCACTACTACCTCACATAGCTGCAAACTTACTTCTTCGCTACCTAACCGTTCGCCAAGGGGGGGAGCACGTCTATGACCATCTACACTAAAGGTACTGTCCTGATTCAGGCAAACAACAAGAATCTAGAAGCTTTCGACTCCCTCTTCCCTACACTCCACGCCGCTCTTCCACGCACCCCTAATTCCTTCTCGATCCAGCACCCACCAACAGTTAACCTTCCCCACCAGGGTTCTCGAACTGCCCCTGCCTCGTCCCACTCCTCCTCTTCCCGAAACACCAGAGACACCCCCCACCCCAGAGACACGGCCCACTCCAGCGCCTCCACAGAGACTGTCTGCCAAATCTCAAAAGGTCGACAAGCCCTCCACATCTCCTTAAACTCGCTCGACCGCTTTCGTCCCCCAATAACACTAGAACTCACCCAGGTCCATTTCACGCCATGGCGCAACACACCCTCCTCCTGGGGTACAAAAAGGAAACAACATTCTCTACACCAGTAGCAATAGACATCTCAGCTTAAACACAACCGTCACTGCTCTGGCCAACCAGCCCCTTGATGACCTCACCCCCATACACAGTTCCATGACGCAGCATATCGCTTCACTAAAACTCCAGCTTTAAACCATTTCCCGGGGCCTGAACGAAATCCTCACCAATCTCGACAAGGCCCGAAGACCCCAACAATACCCCACCGGGTCTCCCCCTACATACAACTCCCTCCTCCACCAGTGCCCCACTAGGCCCACTGCTTTTCCCGTGAAACAAGTACAGACACCCTCTAGAAGGGAGAAGTAAGACCTGTCACAAAAAATCCTAAGAAACACAGACCGCGGCACTAGAGCTCAAACTCACTCAAATACTGACATTGAGCCCGTCTCCTCTAGACCTACAAGGACTGAAGCTGCGATGTCTGACAAAGAAGCAGCTGATTTATCCTCCTCGTATGACACACCCACCTTTGACTCCCCTAAATCCAAAAACCAAGTGCACTAAACTCCCCAGAACGCCTTTCCTCACCGCCCTTCCCAGAGCTCCCAAGGAAACGATCTCTAGCACTAAAGAGCTTTCCACCTACTGCATGCTCATCAATTGCAGATCGGCATCCATGCATGCAACCGAAATAGCAGAAGCCATTCTCTCGCAGGACGTTGACATCGCATTCATTACAGAGACCTGGCTCAATAAGCACTCCTCACCATGGCTAGACATGCTTGTGCTCCCTGATTTTTCCATTATCAACAAAAACAGAAAAGACCAACGAGGGGGTGGAGTTGCCATCATCCATAAAGATAACATCTCTATCATGGAAATATACTTGTGCAAATACACCACCTTTCAATCAATCAATCAAACACATTTATAGAGCGCGCTACTCACCCACAAGCGTCTCAAGAAGCTGGGAGCAGGGGGGGGGGGGGTGCTGCTATTGCTCGAAGAGCCATGTCTTGAGTTGCTTCCTGAAGGAGAGATGGTCCTGGGTCAGTCAGAGGTGGGTGGGGAGGGAGTTCCACCTCTTGGTAGCCAGGTAGGAGAAGGATCTTCCTCTGGTGGTGGTTCTGCAAATCCGTGGGACAGTGGCGAAGGCGAGGCTGGTGGATCGGAGTTGTCGGGTGGGTGTGTAGAACCTGAGGCGGCTGTTGCTGTATATGGGACCCATGTCGTGGAGAGCCTTGTGAGCGTGGGTGAGGAGCCTGAATGTGATCCTTTTGCTGATGGGGAGCCAGTGTAGGTCTCTCAGGTGGGCAGAGATGTGGCTGTGTCGGGGGATGTCCAGGATGAGTCGAGCCGAGGCGTTCTGTATGCGCTGTAGTCTTCTCTGTAGTTTGGCTGTGGTTCCAGCATAGAAGGCGTTCCCGTAGTCCAGTCAGCTGGTGACGAGGGCCGACGTGACCGTCTTTCTGGTTTTGGTGGGGATCCACCGGAAGATCTTTCGGAGCATGCGCAGGGTGTTGAAACATGATGACGAGACTGCGTTGACTTGCTTGGTCATCGTGAGGGAGGAGTCCAGGATGAAACCCAGGTTGCGTGCGTGGTCCGTGGGCTTGGGGGCGGTGCCTAGAACAGGGGGCCACCAGGAGTCATCCCAGGCGGAGGGAGATGGTCCGAGGATGAGGACGTCCGTCTTGTCTGAGTTCAGTTTCAGGCGGCTGAGCCTCATCCATTCCGCAACGTCTTTCATTCTGTCCTGGAGGCTGGCTCTGGCAGTGGTGGGGTCGTTGGTGAGGGAGAAGATCAGCTGGGTGTCGTCAGTGTAGGAAATGATGTTTAGGTTGTGTTGTCCTGCGATGGCTGTGAGGGGGCTCATGTAGACGTTGAAGAGGGTGGGGCTGAGCGAGGAGCCTTGAGGTATGCCGCAGATGATCTTGGTGGCCGCTGAGCTGATGTCGTCGGTGGCTGCGATGAGGGCGGTCTGAGTGCTGTGGTTTGCTCGGAATCCAGACTGTGATGGGTCGAGGGAGTCGTTTGTCCAGAGGAAGGCGGTTAGCTGCTTGTTGATGGTCTTCTCGATGACTTTAGCGGAGAAAGGGAGGAGCGAGATGGGGCGGAAGTTCTTGAGGTTCGTGGGGTCGGTGGTCGGTTTCTTTAGGAGGGCGTGACCTCTGCATGCTTCCAGCTCTCCGGAAAGGTGGCAGATGCGAAGGAGTTGTTAATGATGTTCCGGAGCTGGGGTACGATGATGGAGTCGGCTTTGTTAAAGATGTGGTGTGGACAGGGCTCAGCTTGGGAGCCGGAGTGGATGGTGTTCATCACGTGGGTTGTGTCTTCAGTGCTAACGGCGGTCCAGGCACAGAGGGTGGTGGTGGGGGGTGTTGGTTTGGTGGTTGGGTGCGTGGTCTGGGCGCTGAAGCTGTTGTGTATGTCGGTGATCTTGCGGTGGAAGAACGAGGCGAGTGCGTCACAGAGGTCTTGCGAGGGCAAGATGTCGTTTTTGCTGGTGCTGGGGTTGGAGAGCTCTTTAACGATGCTGAAGAGTTCCTTGCTGTTGTGGGTTCTCTGAATGCTGTCCTTTTGGTGGTGCGGATCAGCTGGTGGTGTTTGCGGATGGCGTTCTTGAGGGCAGTCATGTTTTCTGTTGACTGGTCGTGGCGCCAGGCTTTCTCGAGGGTACTGCAGGATTTCTTGGAGTCTTTGAGGTCGTTGGTGAACCACAAAGTTTTCTTGCTGCCGGTTCTGCTGGGAGGATTCTTCAGTGGTGCAAGGGCATTGGCGCAGTTTGTGAGCCACTGTGTGAGGTTACGGGCTGCTTCG
Organism: Lissotriton vulgaris; assembly: GCF_964263255.1. Classification (NCBI taxonomy): domain Eukaryota; kingdom Metazoa; phylum Chordata; class Amphibia; order Caudata; family Salamandridae; genus Lissotriton; species Lissotriton vulgaris. The sequence continues at coordinate 896,211,586 of NC_141696.1, forward strand.
TTGGAGTCCATAGTGTTGGTGGGAGAATTTTGGCTCAAGGAAGTGGTGAGCTGGTCGGTGGTGATCTTGCTCCAGCATCTTCGTGGAGCCTGTTGCGGGTGGTGGTGGTTAGTGGTTTTCCTGAAGTTGAAGTGGACGCAGCTGTGATCTGTCCAGTGTGGTCTGGTGGAGTGGCTGAAGGAGATGTGGTTGCTGGAGGAGAAGACGGGGTCAAGCGTGTGGCAGGCGTAGTGGGTGGGGGTGTTCACTAGTTGCTTGAGTCTGAGGTTGGCGAGGTTGTCTAGCAGGGTGGTGGTGTTGTTGTCATTGTTGTTTTCCAGGTGGAAGTTGGGGTCCCCTAGGAGGATGTAGTCTGAGGAGGTGAGGGCAAGCGGGCTGATGAAGTCTGCGATGGCTTTGCTGAATTGTGTGCGTGATCCCGGGGGTCTGTAGATGAGAGTACCTTTCAGGGTGGTTTTGGGGTCGGTGTGTATCTGGAAGTGAAGGTGCTCAGCAGTGGTGAGGGTGTTGTCGGCGTTGGTCGTGATGCGGATAGTGTTTCTGTAGACAATGGCGATGCCTCCTCCGGTTTTGTTGACGTGGTCCCTCCGTGTGATCTTGTAGCCTTTCAGGATGGCTATGGCGATGTCCGGGGCTGAGGAGGCGTTCATCCAGGTTTCTGCGAGGAAGGCGACGTCCGGCGCTGTTGTGTCGAGGAGGTTCCAGATTTCGACGGCGTGCTTGTGGACTAAGCGGGTGTTGAGAAGGATACACTTGAGGTGGTTGTTAATGGTGCCTGGTCTGGCGGGTGTGGTGCAGGTCCGGAGGCAGGTGAATTTGCAGGCTTGGCAGGTGAAGGGCACGTGGGTGCGTTTTGGGGTGGCTCTCTGGCAGGCGGGGGTCCGGCCGGTGTTGAGTGCATGGAGGGTGGCGGTGTTGTAACTCAGTCGGGTGGGCTGGCATCGACGCGAGGCAGTGGTCCTGGCAGTGGGCGTGGTCCGGGCGCGGACAGGCGCAGACGGGCTTGCATCTGGCGCGCCTTTGGCGCGCATGCGGCACACCCGCTGCGCGCGGCCTCCATAAGAGGGGGAGAGGGAGGGAGGAGCAGCTGGTAAGCGGGAGCGGGCGGCCAATGGGAAGCGAGGGGGCGGGGCCGCGTGGGACGCGAGCGGCGGGAAAAAGTGGCACAGAAGGCAAGAGGGGGCAGGGGGGAGAGACAGGCACAGCAGGCACAAAAATTAAAACAAGGGGCAAGTGGAGCAGTAGGCGAAACGAAAGCACAGTCAACAGTAGGCAAAAAACGAAGCACAGTCAACAGTAGGCAAAAAACGAAAACACAGTCAACAGGGAAGAAGATGACACGCAGTCAAACAGACCAGTCTGCAGGGAGGCAGCAGATAACACGGAGCAGCAGCAGCAGCACACAGGGGGTCTGCGCGGTGGCAGAGGGAGCGACCTGCCTGGTCACAGGGTCAAGGGTCGCTCTTCTCACCACCGCGCGGCCTTCATAAGCGGGGGAGAGGGAGGGAGGAGCAGCTGGGAGGCGGGAGCGGGCGGCCAATGGGAAGCGAGGGGGCGGGCCGCGTGGGACGTGATCAGCAGGAAAAAGTGGCACAGAAGGCAAGAGGGGGCGGGGGAGAGACAGGCACAGCGGGCACAAAAATGAAAACAAGGGGCAAGTGGAGCAGTAGGCGAAACGAAAGCAAAGTCAACAGTAGGCAAAATAGAAGCACAGTCAACAGTAGGCAAAAAACGAAAACACAGTCAACAGGGAAGAAGATGACACGCAGTCAAACAGACCAGTCTGCAGGGAGGCAGCAGGTAACACGGAGCAGCAGCAGCGGCACACAGGGGGTCTGCGCGGTGGCAGACGGAGCGACCTGCCTGGTCACAGGGTCAAGGGTCCTTGAAAGCATTACCGCAAACATAAAGGCCAAAGATAATGGATCAATGCTCTGTCACCTTCTGAACCACCCACCGGGCAACAGCTCAGCTTTTGGGGAACAGCTATCAGACCTGATTTCTCACTGTGCTCTTGGAGACTTCAACTCCTTAATTCTTGGTGATCTTAACCAGCGATGGAATGAAACACATAATCCGCTAATCCAAATGCTATCCAATCTTCTTGTTGACAATAATCTTACACAACTCTGCACAGAGGAGACGCATTACAAAGGAGCCACCCTAGATGCCATTATTGCCAAATGAGACGCAATCTCGATCGAACACGTACTCCCTGTGGTCTGGTCGGACCACCACATGATCCTATTCCATATCATCCAACATATTCTCTCTCAACCACCGTTGCAAGACCCCCCAAGTGGGTCAAAAACCTCTCTCAGATTCCCATGGAAGTCCTCGAAGAAAGGATAAGTGCACTCCTGCCCTGCCCCAATGACCCCCTCTCCACTACCGATCTCACTACTCGGTACAACTCGAACCTGGAGACTATGCTGGACCAACTCGCTCCCCGAAAACTGAAAAAATGGCAGAGCCATTCCGTCCAGGTCTTGGTTCAACATGGACTCTAATACTGAAAGGAGAAACCTAAGAGCCATAGAAAGAAGCTGGAGGAAGAACCCGTACTCCTCTCTCCATGAAGAACTCAAAACAGCCCACAGGGAATACAACAATCACATTAAATACAAGAAATCCGCTTTGTTTTGCTCTGCGCTGGATAGCACAGAAAATAGACCCAGAGAGCTCTACAGCATCATGAGGTAATAGAAATTATCAGGTAGCTAATGTGTCCCCAACTCGCACCCTATCCATGCACCCATGTTCCTTGTATGTTGTGTAACTTCTGTTCCGTACATGCTAGAAAGACGCATATGCATTTGCGTCCATCCTTAACATGTCAGCTATCCAGTCATGCAAGAAAATCCCGTTAATTAGGCTTCTAGGCCTATGGTGCCAACGTCTTTACATGGTGCACTTCTGAATCTCGCACACGTTTTCTCCATGTTTCCTGGCCCAGTCGAGCTAGGCCCTTAAACGAGGCCCCGAGCTTCATCTCTCCTGTCTCCGAAGGCTGTATGCATCCCTGACCCCTGCCTTACTTCCTGCCAGCGAAGCGGTGGCCGGCTCGGCCTGCTTGCCTGCCAAAAGCGTATTTTGCCTACAGTTATCAGCTCAGCCTCCTCGAAAACACATTCCAGTCTAGTGAAATAGGTAAACATATTCCCGGCTGCAGAGCAAAGGGCCCGGCCTTTCTGTCCTCCTTGCAAGTGATTTACTGAACCCGTTACCATGGTAGGGCTATGCCTCCGTGCATTGCACCAAGACACGTATGCACGCACTAGCATTCAGTATTGAACGGCCTCTGCCAGAGACCTTTTACTTCAGACACTACATCCTCCAAACATGAGATACCAGATATGTTATAGGTACAGGTTGCCCTGACATCCCAGACACCAGTCTCCTCAACTAGTGCTAAAGTCAAAGCCCCCAGTTCTCCCCAGTTCCACGTCATGCTCAGTTGCGCGCGCATTCAGGTCATAGGTTTCTGCTGATCCTGCAACTTTCTCTATGCATCCACCCACATGTGACGTTTCTTGTGACGTTTCTCTGACATGTACAGTGCACGCCCATGTGTACGCCTTTTTACACGCCTCCTGTTACGCCTACTGTATTGGTTTCAATTGTACCATTTTACTATATATAATGTGTAAAGCAAATAAAACGTTGAATGTCCCTTCCTGAACCTTAGTGGTGATGGAACATGATATCCGATTCTCGAGGATCTTTCATTAAAGCCCGTATGACTCAGATCCCACGGACTCTGCCTCTCATTTGAATGAGCTGTTTGTATTGATAATTATATGGAAAAATGATACGGTAAAATTAATTTACCACAATAATTAGACAACAAACCTCCAAGCCGGTGACCTCCTCAATTCAGGCATCCAATGAACTTTGTGACAACTTTGCCAACTTCTTTAATGACAAGATCACTAAGATCGAACTCTCTCTGGACATCATTAACACTCGACCCGCCAAGAACACCATGCACGGGACGGTCGTTGTCGCTCCTGGCTCCGCCTCCAATTCTTGGCTAAGTTTCCGCCCCATCCAAGATCATGAGATAATCACACTGATCTCCACTTCCAAGCCCTCTTCCCATGTCCTTGACCTCATTCCAACCCTACTAATAAAAAAACTGAAGCTCTCCCTAACACCGCTTTGGTGCACAATAATAAACAGCTCCATGGAAAATGGAGTTGTTTCAGACTGCCAGGTCAAGTCACACCCCTGCTAAAATAACCTGGCCTTGACACGATGGATTTGAATAACTTTAGACCTGTATCGAACGATCTTCTATCCAAAATTCTAGAGAAATGTATTCTCCAACAGCTTACCCAACACCTGGATAACATCAATTTCTTGGACTCCCACCAATCTGGCTTCAGAAAAGGCTGCAGCACTGAAACCGCGATCCTTAACATCATAGACGATATCCACCACTCACTAGACTCTGATCAATGCTGCCTCCTCATTCTCCTCGACCTATCTGCAGCATTTGACACATTAGACCATACTCCTCATCAGGGCTCTCCAAGAAAGAGCCGGTCTTGGTGAAGTGGTCCTCCAATTGTTTTCCTCATTCCTACAGAATCGCACTCAAGAAATAAAAATCAAAGACTTTGCTTCTGACTCTCACCCTAACAACAAAGGAGTCCCTCAAGGCTCAGTGCTTTCCCCGCAACTCTTTAAAATCTACATGGAGCCCCTCACCAAACCACTCAGAGCAGCCAACATCCGCTTCCATCTCTACGCAGACGATACTCAGATATATCTGGGAACCTCCTTCCTCTGTGACATTCAAAGACTCAATGACGTACTGAATGATGTCCACCACTGGCTGTCTTCGAATCATCTTAAACTAAACCCCGACAAAACCGAGATTCTTCTCATCTCGAACAAGGAGGAGAACCCTCAAATTGTGGAATGGCTCAAAGCCATAGATGCGCTCAATGGGATTCTCACCCTAGCTGACTCTGTCAAATCACTTGGTATCACACTAGACCGGAAACTAAACATGACCAGACACATCAATAATTCGGCTAAGAGCACCTTCCTTAACCTCAAACTTTTGAAGAAAATAAAACCCTTCATCCCGCCTGGTGATCTCAAACAGGCCACCCAAACCCTGGTACTGTCAAGGCTGGACTACGGGGACGCAGTCCTCTCAGGAATTGCAAAGTCACACCTAGCTCCCATCAAAACAACTCTGATTGCAGCAGCCAGAATGGTCACCAGAATCAAACAATTTGACCACATCTCTCCGGCTCTCAGTGGCTCCCAGTTGAAATGAGGATCAGCTTCAGAATACCGTGCTTCACTCATAAAGCCCTACATACCGGCAAACCCGAATACCTGGTGGCCAAACTCAAAACAGCAGGTCAGGCCAGGAACCTTAGAAGCTCTAACTACCTCCTTCTCATCCCGTGAAAAACTCAAAAAATAAAAACTGCAACTCGTTCCTTCACCGGAAGCGCGCCTAAAATCTGGAACTCCATTCCCCCCACATCAGAACCATCCCCTCCTTTGTAAAATTCAAAAGCCAACTCAAAATCCTGTTCCTCAACCATGCCCCAGGGAGTCGATAGGAGCTCTCAGAGTGGGGGTACAGACTCTTATTTTCCGCTTCATCACCACCTTAGTGAGAATACGATACAGATGCTCCTTCAACTATGAAGCTGATCCCTTAACATCGACATGCATTTTGTCACTTTCTTGTATAGTTTGTTTTCTTCGCAATGTATCCTCTGTAAAGCGCTCCGATACCCTTGGGTCAGGCTAGCGCTAAATAAAACTACTAAAATAAAAATAAATAAAATAAATGATATTATTTTAGAAGCGCTATGTCACCCACTGGTATCCTGGCACTGGCCAAAACGGTTAAAGGAGGTAGATGAAAAGCAAAGGAAGGTGATAAGATTAAAGCATTCAGAGCTCTAAAGAAGGAGCAGCTCTGTACCTGTTATTTTGGAGAAAGCCATATCTTGATCACCTTCCTGAACTCTAATTGGTCAGTCATTGCTCTCAGGAAGGGAGGTAATGAATATCAGAGCTTAGTATATTGAACCATAAAAGTCCTGCCACCCTGCCCACATTTCCTAAACTTGGGCTCGCAAAACAGATAAGCGGATGCCGAGCGGAGATATCTATTAGGCATATATCTTTACACTCTCTTTAGCAAGGGAACAGGGCCTAGCTCATGAAAGGCTTTAAAGGCCAGGCAAAGAGATATGAACTGTATTCTTAGCCTAAGTGGCATCCAGTGTAGTTCCTTGAGGGCCAGAGATGCAGAAGCTCTCTGAGGTCTGTTTAGAGCAAGTTTAGCAGCTGCAATCTGTACCCTTGACAAACGATGCAGGAGGTAATCTGGTGCATCCAAGAGAAGAGCATTGCAGTAGTCCAAACTGCTGAGAACAACACTACAGACAACCAAGGCTCTAGAAGAGGATGGAAGCATTGGCAAGATATTCCAAACAGTTTTTCAGAGCGCAAAGCAAGTTGCCGCAGTTTATTTACATGGCTTTCCATGCTGAGTTTACCATCGAAGGTAACTCCCAAATTCTGAACTGTGTTAACAGGAGCTCAATCAAACAATCAATCAAGCATTTATATAGCGCACTACTCACTCGGAGGGTCTCAAGGCGCTTGGGTAGGGGGGTCCGCTACTGCTCGAACAGCCAGGTCTTGAGCTGCTTCCTGAAGGCGAGGTGGTCTTGGGTCAGGCAGAGGTGGGTCGGGAGGGAGTTCCAAGTCTTGGCGGCCAGGTAGGAGAAGGACCTTCCTCCTGTGTTGGCTCTTCGGATGCGGGGGACGGTGGCGAGGGCATGGCTGGTCGATCGAAGCTGACGTGTGGGAGTGTAGAAGTTGAGGCGGCTGTTTAGGTATCTTGGGCCTTGGTTGTGTAGGGCTTTGTGTGCGTGGGTGAGGAAACGGAAGGTGATTCTCTTGTTGACCGGGAGCCAGTGCAGATCTCTCAGGTGTCCGGAGATGTGGCTGTGTCGGGGGATGTCGAGGATGAGTCTTGCTGAGGTGTTCTGGATCCGCTGGAGTCTCTTCTGGAGTTTGGCAGTGGTTCCGGCGTAGAGGGAGTTGCCGTAGTCCAGTCGGCTGGTGACGAGGGCCTGGGTAACCGTCTTCCTGGTCTCGGTGGGGATCCACCGGAAGATCTTACGTAGCATGCGCAGGATGTTGAAGCACGACGAGGAGACGGCGTTGACTTGTCTGGTCATGGAGAGGGAGAAGTCCAGGATGAAGCCCAGGTTGCGTGCGTGGTCTGTCGGTTTGGGTGCGCTGCAGGGGGCCAACAGGAGTCGTCCCAAGTGGAGGGTGAGGAGCCCAGGATGAGGACCTCCGTCTTGTCCGAGTTCAGCTTAAGGCGGCTGTTCATCATCCACTCGGCTACGTCTGTCATCCCTTCGTGCAGGCCCCATAAGCGATCCAGGTCAAAAATTAGGGGCAAAAGTCTTCGGAATATTATGGGCAGGGCAGTAAAGTAGTTCTGTCTAGTCTCAATTAAACTTCATTGAAGTGCACCTAAGTGACGGTGTGATGTCAATCATGCAATCATGAAAGGAAGAGAGTTCCTGATCGCTGACTAGCGAAATAATAAGCTGAGTATCATCAGCATAGTTAACCAGGGTCACTTTGTATGATTTGATAAGTCTAATCAACAGAGCCATACAGATGTTAAATAGAATTGGGCTGATGGCAGAGCCTTATGGCACTCCCTAGTTTATGGCCCTGACCTGGGAGCGATGGGAGGAAGAACCACTGCTTGACTTCTATTCTACAAAAATTAGTGGCACCATTACCATGCGGGTCCACAGACCCCAATAGACTCCAGCCAAGCTCAAAGGGTGGCAAAATACACAGTGGTGACCGCCCTGTGCTCCACAGAAGCGGCCTCTCCTCACGCTGCTCCCTGCCCTGCCCCGATACTGGTATCGTAGAGCTATACTGGCAAACTGCTCTTCACCTTTGTAAACAACTGCGCTTCTGCTCACACTGCTCCTGCAATTATTATAGGTGCCTGAATGTAATTGTTTCGTAGCGCTTTACTATTGAGCTGCACTTTCATTGTTTACTCGATTGTGCATTGCTGCCTTACCTGCGTGAATAATTTGTGCCTGATTGCCTAATTTGTGCCTTTGCATAGCGATTTGGGATCACTGTATAGTCGTGTTTGGCTGTTGGCTCGCTGCCATTTTGTTGTTGTTGATTGTGCCTCCCAGCCCGGCCCTCCACCCCGCTCCCGCCTCCCAACTGCCCCTCCCTCCCACAGATAGACTAGGCTCTACTCTCCAGAGCTAGCGCTGTGACCGCCCTGTCCTCCACAGAAGCGGCCGCTCCTCACGCTGCTCCCTGCCCTGCCCCGATACTGGTATCGTAGCGCTATACTGGCAAACTGCTCTTCACCTTTGTAAACAACTGCGCTTTTGCTCACACTGCTCCTGCAATTATTATAGGTGCCTGAATGTAATTGTTTCGTAGCGCTTTACTATTGAGCTGCGCTTTCATTGTTTACTCGATTTTGCATTGCTGCCTTACCTGCGTGAATAATTTGTGCCTGATTGCCTAATTTGTGCCTTTGCATAGCGATTTGGGGTCACTGTATAGTCGTGTTTGGCTGTTGGCTCGCTGCCATTTTGTTGTTGTTGATTGTGCCTCCCAGCCCGGCCCTCCACCCCGCTCCCGCCTCCCAGCTGCCCTTCCCTCGCCCCACTCCCCTCCACTATCCACATATGACAGATGTGTTTGCGCGTAGCGGGCGCGCCCCATGCACGCTGAAGGTGCGCCAAAGGTATGCCCGTCTGCACCCGTGCGCGCCTGGACCGCGCCCAGCGCCAGACCCCCTGGCCCCCGCACAATCCTCTCCACCCGCATAACGTTCGACGCCGCAACCCTCTCAGCCCTTCACCCCGGCGCACACCAAAATGCTACCAAGCTACCCCAGGACACACCCATAGATCCTTCACCTGCCACTCCTGCAAGTTCGACTGCATCAGGACCCACACCAAATCCAGTAACCCCAAACAGAGCTCCGACAACAACCACCTAAAGTGCATCCTGCTCAACACCCGCTCGGTCCACAGACACTCCATTGAACTCTGGAACCTACTCGACACCACATCGCCGGACATCGCCTTCCTTACAGAAACCTGGATGAACGCCTCTTCAGCGCCCGACATCGCCATAGCTATTCCGGACGGCTACAAGATCAACCAAACTGGAGGAGGCATAGCCATCGTCCATAAGAACACCATCCGCATCACGACCAATTCCGACGATAACCTTGCAGCCGCCGAACACCTTCACTTCCAGATCCACACCGACCCCAAGACCACACTCAGAGGCACCCTCATCTACAGACCTCCAGGACCCCGCACACAATTCAGCGAAGACATCACTGACTTCATCAGCCCACATGCCCTCCCCTCCGAGAACTACATTCTACTGGGAGACCTCAACTTCCACCTGGAAAAGAATAACGACAACAACACCACCACCCTTCTGGACAACCTGGCCAATCTCGGACTCAAACAGCTTGTTGACACCCCCACCCACCTTGCCGGGCACACGCTCGACCCAATCTTCACCTCCAGCAAACACATCTCCTTCTATCACACCACAGCTCTTCATTGGACGGACCACAGATGCGTTCACTTCCACTATAAAAAGACCACGACCCACAACCCCCCACAACCTATTCCCCGAAGATATTGGAACAAAATCACCACCACCCAGCTCTCCTCATCGCTTCACCTAAACCCTCCTGCCAAATCATCGGACCCAAACCAAGCAGCCACCAACCTCACACAATGGATCACCCTCAGCGCCGACGAACTAGCACCCTTGAAAAACCATCAAATCAAGCAAGGTAGCAAAAAAGCCCCCTGGTTCAACGATGACCACAAGAAATCCAAGAAGTTCTGCCGCACCCTCAAGAAAGCCTGGAGAAAAAACCAACCACTGACAACCTGGCCACCTTCAAGAACGCCACCCGCAAACACCACCAACTGATCCAATCCACCAAAAAATCAGCATTCAAAGATCGACTTGACAACAACGCCCAAAACAGCAAGGAACTATTCAACATCGTAAAAGAATTTACCAACCCCACCGCCGGCACCAACGACATCACTCCTTCCCAAGACCTCTGCGACTCTTTATCCTCATTCTTCCACAACAAAATCGCCGACATACATAACAGCTTTGAAAACCAGTCCGAAGACCAGTCCACTCCACCCATCTCCGAACCAAAACAGCACTCTAACAACCTCTGCGCCTGGAACCCAATCACTACTGAAGACACCATCCGCCTAATGAACTCCATCCACTCAGGATCGCCAACCGACCCATGTCCCCACCACATTTTCAACAAAGCAGACTTCATCATCGCACCCCATCTCCGCGATGTCATCAACTGTTCTTTTGACTCCGCTACCTTCCCGGAAAGCTGGAAACATGCCGAACTCAGTGCCCTTCTGAAGAAACCCACAGCAGACCCCTCTGAACTTAAGAACTACCGCCCCATCTCGCTCCTCCCATTCCCTGCCAAAGTCATTGAGAAAGCCGTCAACAGTCAGCTCGCCGCCTTCCTTGAATCCAACAAATCCCTCGACCCCTCACAGTCCGGCTTCCGAGCCAAACACAGCACCGAAACCACCCTCATCGCAGCTACAGACGACATCCGAACGCTACTGGACAATGGAGAAACAGCTGCCCTCATACTACTTGACCTCTCCGCCGCCTTCGACACAGTCTGTCATAACACCCTTATACAACGCCTCAGCAACGTTGGAATACAAGGAAAAGCATTGGACTGGATCATCTCGTTCCTCGCCGGAAGAACACAGAGAGTCCGCCTCCCCCCTTTCAAATCAGAGGCCACCGAAGTCATCTGCGGCGTACCACAAGGATCATCACTCAGTCCTACCCTCTTCAACGTATACATGAGTCCCCTCGCATCCATCGCACGCCAACACAACCTCAACATCATCTCCTACGCAGACGACACCCAGCTGATCCTCTCCCTCACCAAAGACCCAAACACCGCCAAAACCAACTTACACGATGGAATGAAAGATGTAGCCGAGTGGATGAAGAACAGCTGTTTAAAACTGAACTCGGACAAAACGGAAGTCCTCATCTTAGGATCATCCCCCTCTGCCTGGGACGACTCATGGTGGCCACCGGCCCTGGGAACAGCACCCATACCTACGGATCACGCATGTAACCTGGGCTTCATCCTAGACTCCTCCCTCTCGATGACCAGACAAGTCAACGCCGTCTCATCATCATGTTTCAATATCCTACGCATGCTCAAAAAAATCTTCCGTTGGATCCCCACCGAAACAAGAAAGACAGTCACCCACGCACTGGTCACAAGCCGACTGGATTACGGAAACACCCTATACGCCGGAACCACAGCCAAACTACAGAAAAAACTCCAACGCATCCAAAACACCTCAGCCAGACTCATACTGGACATCCCCCGTCAAGCTCACATTTCCGGTCACCTGAAAGACCTCCACTGGCTCCCCGTCAACAAGAGAATAACGTTCCGTCTCCTCACCCACGCACACAAGGCCCTCTACGACCTAGGACCCAAATGCCTCAACACGCGACTGTCCTTCTACACCCCCACCCGCCAACTAAGATCGTCCAATCAAGCCCTCGCTGCAATTCCGCGCATCCATAGATCCACCATGGGGGGAAGATCCTTCTCCTACTTAGCGGCCAAAACCTAGAATTCTCTCCCCACCCACCTCCGCCTAACACAGAACCACCTCTCCTTCAGAAAGCAACTAAAAACTTGGATATTCGATAAGTAAAGCACCCACCCTTCCTCAAGCGCCTTGAGACCCTCTGGGTGAGTAGTGCGCTATACAAATTTCTGAACTTGAACTTGAACTTGAAAGTGGCAGAGAGGTCTAGTAAAATCAGGACCGGTGAGTGCACTTCATTGACACGCATCCTTAGCTAATCCATGGCCATGAACAAACCTGATTCAGTGCCATTGCCCGGTCTGAATCCAAATTGATCTTCCAGGTGGTTGTAATTTTCTAAATGTTGGACTAAGAGCCAGCTTTTGCCGGACAAGACAAAAAGAAAGTGGGTCTATAGTTCCTCATGACCACTGAATCAAGAGATTCCCTTTTCAGAATAGGCATGACTATGGCATTTTCCCAAGCAAGTGGTACAGTGCCTGATTGCAGGGAAAGATTGCAAATTGACCTTAGTAGGGGACACAGAGTGTCCACATGTTTCTTCCAGATTTTAGCTGGCAGAACCTCCAGGGGTGAGCCAGATGAAATAATCATAGCTAAAGAATGAAAGCCCTCTATAGATTTGAAGCAATCTAACTTGCCTACTGCTGATTGGGACCCTGCATTGGGTGGCAATATGTGAGAGCTATTTCTCTGAGGTGGCATTTGTCGGAGTAGCAGTATTTATGCCTTCTAAGCTAGTAATAATCTTGTCCTCAGAGTACTTTGCCAGGTTGTAACAATGACTTTGTGAATGCACAATGGCTTGGCTCAGGTGTTCAGAGTTAGACATTTCCCTCATAACATTAAACACCTTCTTGGTGCTATTGTTGGAGGCCAGAATGGCATTAACATAGTAATCCGCCTTGGCCTTCAAAATGCCTAATTTATAGTCCCACAGAGCCTCCTTAAGGGGTATTCTTTCCTCTTCCTCATAGGTGGTGTGCCATTTCCTTTCAAGCTTTTTACACTGTTTGAGTGAGCGTAATAGATCATTAACCAGGGGGAAGAAATTTTATGGTCAAAATCTACTTCCTTAAAAGGGAAAAGTTGATCTAGGGTATAAAAGAGAGGTGAGTCTCTAAAATCAAAAGCTTATCTTCCACAGAGCCCCTGTGCCATTAGTCAGGAATGAGAGTGAAGCAAAGTTATCAAAGCAAGACCCCTACGTTTGTTCCAGGCCCTGCCAAGCCGTTCATTGGCATGATTACCTTTGACTCTACATGTTTCTCTGTCTAAGAGTAAGAAAACTACCAATAAGTGATTGGTCCAGCAGCAGGGTATAATATTGTCGACAGTCGCTAACCCAGCCGTGGAGAAAATAAGATCTAGAGTGTAGGCCTCCTCGTGAGTTGGTGCCTCCACCAGCTGGTCCTGGCCCAAGGTGCTACACAAACATTACAGGTCTCTTGAAGCTGGGGTGGGATATTTATCTACCCAAAAATTAAAGTCACCCAGTATAACAAACTTGGAGTGAGTTAACACCATATTTGCAAAGAGGTCCAAGAGGGCTGGGAGATACACATATGATGACCCTGGTGGACGATAGCAGAGAATACTGGAACACAGACATCCTTCCCCCTCCCTAAGCGAGAAACCTAGTAGGTCAGGCTCAACCAGGTTATACAGGCTTAGTGGAACAAAGTTCCAATTATCTTTAAAAATAATTCCCACAACCCCTCCAATCCTGTCCTTTGACAGTTTATGGACAATCTTATAAGCAGGAGGGCTGACTAGACCCAGGTCAATCAGTATATCAGGACAGGTCCATGTTTCCGTTAAAAAAAAGTGCATCCAGGCTATGGGAACTCAATAAAATGCCAATTTGTTTTGTATGGTTAGCTAGGGACCTCACATTAAGCAGTCCACAATTTAGTGATGCGTTTAAAGAGGCCGGGTTTTTCTGCCCGAGGTACGTGTAGTGTCCTGCTGGACACATTCTAGTTGTTTCAGTGTTGCTTTACACTGTGCACCCACCCACCACAGACGTCACTGGTTAGGTGACGCTGCTGCAATAAAAGTGGCCGAGCGCACGTGCTCTGGGCCAGCACCCACTCCCACTAAGTGTGTCTGTGTCATGCTTACTTAGCTATGTGGGCCTAGCGCCCACCATCACCACAGTACGGGGGACTTAAGCTGCTGCAACAGAGTGACCCCAGCTGCTGCAAATTGCTTGCCAATGTCCAAAAATATTCTCTGGAGTAATTGCGACTGGGCTGCGCCCGCTCAATACCACCAGTAACAATTTCAGCAAAATGGCTAGCGCTGTGCGAGGCCAGTGGGTGGACGGGCACAGACTGGATTGCCTTTGGCGCTCAGTCGCGCAGTCGCGCTTGCATCGTTGCATGTGATGTCAAAAAGGTGATAAAAGAAGATAGCAGCAGAAAACCAACTGTACTCAATAGAAAAACACATACAAGTACAGCAGTTCTCAGTCATACCCCCCTCCCCCTATGTTACTGTGCGGTCATGCTTGCATCATTGTTCTATAGGCAGAGAAAAAGACTAGACCGCTAACCAAAATTGCCGGCGAGGGTGACACGCTCTGACCGGCGGTACACCACTCTGCTCCAAAAGTGACCCGCAATATTAAAAAAGGTGATAAAAGAAAATAGCAGCAGAAAACCAACTGTAGTCCGTATAAAAACACATACAAGAATATCAGTTTTCAATCATACCCTCCTCCGATGTGGCTGCATAACATCATTACCCTTGATGTTTAATAAACATGAAAAAACATGCAATACCAACATTAACATCAAAAAAATACATATTTGCTAAAAACGTAGGGGCATATTACCAAGCAATAGCGATAATTATCGCTATTGCTTGGTTAGAGACAAAAATTTACCGCAACTCTGCGGCGATTTTTACCGCAAATAAACCTTGGTATTACCAAGGTTTAACGCAAATGCGGCAAAAATCGCCGCAAAGCATGAATATCGCTGAAAAGTCAGCGATATTCATGCATTAGCGAGCTAATGCTCTTAGCCATGTTATCCACCTTCCATTGGATAACATGGCTAAGAACTGCTCAGGGCAGGTGTTAGCTTTTGGAGATATTCCCGCTTAGCGCGAATATCTCCAAAAGTTGGTAATAGGAGATAGCGATGTTAGCGACTGTTTTCAGTCGCTAACATCTTGGCACGCCCACTTTGCATCTCATTAGTGATAAATATCACTGACTTGCAAAGTGGGGCCGAAGATGGTCGCTATCTCCTACTAGCTGTTGCTAACTGGTGTTAGCGGCAGCTAGGTAATAGGGAGATAATTTTATCTCCGCTTTCTTGGCTTTTAAAGCCAAAAAAGCGGAGATAAACCCCCTTGATAATATGCCCCCTAGTTCATTTGTTTTTACGAGCGCGCAGATATTTAAGCCTGGGTGGTAAACTCCATTCCACCTGCGGAGTATGCGGGGTATTTGCAACTTCGCTTGGGATGCAGTGTTCTGCAAAACTCCGCCGACTGCTATGTAGCGGAGTTTACCGTCACCCATGCCTAATAAATGTATGCAGTGCCTGTCCCAACTATAAAAATGTGTGTCTTTGAAGCCACATTGGCACCTGTTGGTCATTTAGAATATAGCAATGACGGAGAGTCTGCCAACAACCCACTTCTTTCTATTGCAGATGTTCACTGTAGTACTTATCATTTCCAATGCCTAACAGGGAGGCTGGGGCGGGAGGCTAGATCATGGAAAACAGAGCAATGACAATTAGTAGAAACACAGTGGATTCAGGAAAAATTGATTCAGGAAAAAAGGAGCGTGATGTAGTTTGAAGACAAGGGAGGTGTGTTGTCTATGAAGCAGGGATTCGGTGCTTGGAAGTTAATAAGAATGATACACAAGGATTTATGGGAGAAACAATAGAAAGTAGGTGAGTGCATTTTAGGCTGACCAAAAATTTGTGGTATATGGAACTATGACTCAGTCAGTGCGTTGAACTGAGAAGACATAAAAAAATAGTAAATAAAATAACCTTGTCAGATGCAAATCTATTGTGGAAAGACAATGTTCATATTCTGAAACATGGACCGGGGACGCGATTAAAAACAGAAACTACTGCCGCTCAGCTGGACCAAAACAAGGTCATTATTGGGCAGAGACTTTATGCAGAAAACTGGAAAAATACCTGTCATCGAACACGCTGGGAGCAATTTGAAAAACAAGTGAAAGAACAGACCCAAATAAGGGTGAGGGCCCCTTATGAAGCCAATATGCCACAAAGTGCACCATTACTGTGCGCATAATAACATGTTATAATGCACAAATCAAACGGATTCACTTGAACAAACGTGAAAACCCGTGGCGCTCAAGTGGCCTCTTAGACTCAGCTTGTGACGTTCATGGTACGCTCAAATCTCTGCAGCAGCACATTATTCTAATGAGGTCTCCTACTATTTTTTTTTTCAGAACAAATTTTATTATAGTACCGACAAAACACCAAGAGGAACACTGTCCCGCATCACATCGCAGGACCAGTGAGCACAGACATGAAAGAGGATATACAGTCAGTACAAGCAAAAGTAAATTATGCACCCGCCCCCCCAACCCCCAACTCCCTACCCCCCTCCCCGAATCCCACCCCTTACCCTATACAGTGTCTGCATATCTCAAGGCATAAAGCATGAAGGTACAATAAGGTCCGTGCTCCCGGCCGCCCAGGGTCCAACAGTCAAAGATCTTCTCCAGTATCTTGGGGCCTTGGTGGCTCCAGCCACAGTCCTCTATAGTCCGCCCATCTTTTCCATATCTTAAAATGTTTCCTAGGGCATCCCCTGGCCTCAAAGACAGGACGCTCCAGCCCCATACAAAAGTCCAACCCCCGTTTCCAAACTTCCAGCAAGGGGGCCCTAGGGTCCTTCCAGGCCCTGGCTATATCTCGTTTAGCTACAGTGAGGCCCAGAACCAGTAGGTGGCGTTTGTAGATGTTGCCCCCCACTTGTTCCATGACATGCAACAGGCCAAGCTGCGGTGTACGGGGAAGGTCCCAGCCCAAGACCTCAGCCAAGCAGTCCCAGACACCCCTCCAGTATCTCGCCAGGTTTGCACACGACCACACAGTGTGGACAAATGTCCCAATCGCTCATCCGCACCTCAGGCACTCAGGGGAGGCAATCAGGCCTGCTTCCCACAGTCGTTCTCTGGTAAAGTAGGCCCTATGTAAGTACTTAAATTGGATGAAGCGTAGCCGCATCGCAATGGCCGCCCCCCGCGGGGCCTCCAGGGCCTCCCTCCAATCCTCCTCTTTGAGGGCTCCCACATCCCCCTCCCACGCGGAGCGTAGTCTATCCAGGGAGGAGGAGCAGTGTGTGACCAGGGTCTGATATATAGTCGAAATCTTTTTTGCCTCCAATTCCCCCATAAACACCTTAGCCTCCAGGGGGCTGAGCTCGGGCAGGGATTCTAAGCCCACCAAGGAGGGGGACAGTGCGTGACGCAGTTGTAGGTATCTAAAGAATTGGGTTTAGGGCATGGCGTATTCTGCACTTAAGGTCTGAAAGGATTTAAGGGTAGTACCCTTCATGATGTGACCTAACGTTGAGATGCCGATTGCGCCCCAGCCCTTGAATCCCCGTAAGGATGCCAGCGCCGGCAATCGTCCATTCTGCCACAGCGGGGTCTCTTGCGTTAACTTGTTCCACCACCCCATGCGGCGCAGAGCTGCCCGCCACACTCGGAAGACCACCTGGGTGACTATGGGAAGCCTCTTCCTGATAGTCGCCGAGTACAGAATGGTGTGTACCGTGTCCGGGTCCATCATGTACCTTTCTAAGGCGTAAGTCGGGTGGCCCCAATCCCCATACCACCAGTCATTAAGCACCAGTAAGTGCGCCGCCTGGTAATATGATAAAATATCGGAGGTGGCCAGGCCCCCGCAGTACGTCGACAGGAAGCAGGTGCGGAGAGCCACTCTCGCCACCCCCCCAGCCCAGAGGAATTGGCCCAGTGCGGTGTTCACCTGACGAAACCACTGCGTTGCTATAGGGCATGGGTGGTTTTGCAGTTGGTATAGGAGGCGCGGGAGGGCCTCCATTTTAAAGATCGCCGATCGGCCATAGATGTTCAGTGGCATTCTGGACCAAGTTCACATGTCCGTTCGCACTCTATCCCAAACGGGCACCACATTGCGCTCCCATGCCACATTCGGAATGTCTGTAATAAAGACGCCCAGGTACTTGAGCCCACCTGCCGCCGTCTGTAACGTCGACGCCCATGCACCCAAACCCTTGCTATCCCCCAGCACCCACAGCTTAGACTTCTGCACGTTGAGATGCAAGCCCGAAACTTCCCCGAAGATTCGCATTGTCTCCAGGACTCTGGGCCCGGATCTATTGAAGGCCGTGAGGAAGAAGAGGACGTCGTCGGCATACAATGCAATGCGATCAGACGGGCCCATCTCCCATTCCAGGCCCCACAGCTGCGCGTCCATCCGCACCCACGTTGCCAGGGGTTCCATGGCCAATGCGAATAGGTAGGGCGAGAGAGGGCAACCCTGCCTGGTGCCCCGCACAATGGGAAAGGGTTTTGACACTGCCCCCGCTACTCTCACCGACGCTGTCAGATCCGTATAGAGCAAGTTCAGATAAGAAAGGAAGACAGGCCCAAGATTAAGGCGGGGCAGAAGCGCCCGAAGGTACACCTAGCTGAGAGAATCGAAGGCCCTATCCATGTCAGCCAGAAGAAGTGCCGTCGGGATCCCAGCGGCGCGGGCCGTCTCCACCACAACCTGTGCCCGGTGGATATTGTGTCTCGTCGCCCTGTGGGGCATAAACCCCGCCTGATCCGGATGAATCAAGTCGGTGATGTAAGGGAGGAGGCGATTGGCCAGGGCCTTAGCCAGTATCTTCGCCTCAAAGTTTAAAAGGGAAATTGGCCTGTATGAGGAGTGATGTTCAGGGGGTCTCCCGGGCTTGCAAAAAACTACAATGTCAGCGTGTCGCCAGTCCGCCTGGAGGCGACCGCACTCCCTGGCGGCCTCTAGTGCCTGCCTATATCGCCCCTCCAGCTGGAGATGAAAGGTTTTCATGAATTCACATGGGAATCCATTGGGTCCCGGGGCCTTACCAGTATTCAGTTCCCCAAGCGCCATGCCCAGCTCCTCCAGAGACAGGGGAATGTCCAGCTGATCGCGGCTCTCATCCTAGAGCGCACGCGTCGGGAGGTCCGCCAAGAATTTATCAACGTCCTCCGCAGGGAGGATCTCCCGGGGGGCATATAGGTCCGCGTAGTATCGAGCGAAGCTGGTCGCTATGTCTTCAGGAGCCGACATCTGATCCCCCCGTTCGTCCCGAATACCAGGCAGGGTCTGAGCCCGGAAGGTGTGTTGGCAGAGTCTATAGAGCATGGTGCTGGACTTATCCCCCCATTGGTATATCCTACTCTGTGTGGCCAACCAGAGCTGGCGCGCCTCACCAAGTGCCAGGGATGAGTACTCCTGCTGCGCTAACAGGAGCCGCCCTACGGCCTCATCTGTGTCGCCTACCGTGCAGTCTCTCTCCAGGTCTCTAACCCGTCCCGCTGCCTCCTCCACCTCTCTCCGACGGGTCCTGCGGGCCCCGGCACACCAAGCAATGTCCACCCCCCGGGGCACCGGCTTCAGTGCCTCCCACTGGGTGGCGGCGTCCACCTCCGGTCCGTCGTTCTCCGCCCAATAGTTAGAAATGGCTTCCCATAGGTGTCCGCGATAGCCATCCTGCTGCAGGTGCCACCCCGACTGGCGCCACCGGAAGGGCTGTCGCCTCTTGTCTAACCGCAGGTCTAAGGACACGGGGGAGTGGTCCGAGAGACCACGAGGATGCACAGCTGTGGAGGCAACCCTTGTCAGCCAGGGGAGCGAAATAAACACGTAATCCAATCTGGAGAAGGACCTGTGTACTGCCGAGACATATGAATATTCGCGACTCAGAGGACGCTGATATCGCCAGGAGTCAATCCAACCCATGCCCTGCGCTAGGCCATTAAGTTTCGTCGGTGCTGACACCTGGGGTTCCCTACCGGGCCTATAGCGATCCATTCATCCATCCATAACGTCATTCCAGTCACCTCCCACAATCACCAGAACATCCGGGACATCAGCCCACACCTCAAACAACTTTTCAATAAGTGCCTCCTGCAACGGGGGTGGAGCGTACACACTGCCAAAGACCATCGGCTCATCTCCAACCAAACCTTTAATAAACACATATCTACCATGGGCATCGATCCAGTGCTTCTCGTGTGCGTAAGAGAGCCTGCGATGTATCAGCACCGCCATCCCCCGGGACCCCCTCGCAAAGCCCGCATGAAATTCTTGCTGGTAGCCATACCTCTGCAAACTGAGGGTCTTGGTGCCCTGGAGGTGCGTCTCCTGTAGGAGGAGAACGTCAGCCCCTTCCCTTTTCCACTGCCGCAGCACCGCCCCACGCTTTATTTTATCTAGCATCCCACGGACATTCCAACTTACTACTCGTAACATCGCCTGTGGGGGGCCTGGCCTTTGGGCGTCAACCATTGTCAATCGGGAGAGAATGCAGAAGCCTGGGCTCTCGGAGCCGCACACCCAAACAATACACTTGCCAAATTAGCGCAGACACTGTTTCAACCTTACCCACCCCCCCTTTCCCTCCACCCCCCCTCCACGGTCATCCCAACCTCCCCGCCATCCCAAGCCCCTGTCCCACCCCCCGACCCCCAAACAAGACCCCCAACTGCCTACCTCCCCCCCAATACCTCATGGAACACTGAAGTATCTGTCGCGGCAGGGGCAGCCTCGGGCCCAAAACAGAGCGCCCAAGGCGAACCATCCCAATGGATCCCAAACACCCACTAACCTAAGAACTCCCCCTATCCCCCGAACATCTCCCACTCACGTAGGAGGCAGGTAGCCCCTGTATCGGAGCACCCTGAACCCATCTCATAGTTTCAGCAATCACTGGAAGAACCAAACTAGTGTGACAGTGTATTCAGCGTTCAATATGTCAATAATGTGAAGCACAGAAGGATCTCTCCCCTCAGCTAGGGCAGCTGGTATCCGTAGGTGGGCAGGACCACCCATAGCCCCTCAGCCATCCCCACCCGAGTGGTCCGAGTCAGTGGGCGCAGCAGTACGAGACCCAGTGCTAGAGGCGGTACGCTTCCGGGATCTGGACTTTCTATTCCATTTGCTTCGGGCATTTTGATCACTCCGGGTTTGCGATGAATCACTCGTGTGGCCCGGATCAAGGCCCTGTTGAGCGTGGGGCCTGACTCTCACTGTTTCATCCGTCCACCTGAAGACATCCTCCGGCGTATCGAAGAAGTGAGTCCGGGATTGAAAGACTACTCGTAGGCGGGCGGGGTAGAGCAAAGAGTACTGAATCTTCAGGCCCCGGAGTTTCGTCTTGGCGGCCAGAAAGGAGTGCCGCTGCTGTTGCACCATCCTGGTGTAGTCGGGGAAGATCATGATCCTGTGATTTTCAAATAAAAGGGAATCCTTGACCCTCGCCTCACGCAGTATGGTGTCTCTATCATGGAAGTTCAGGATTCTGGAGATCACCGGCCTGGGCCGCTCTCCCGCTGGCGGCTTCTGTGTCAGGGCCTGGTGGGCGCGCTCAATCACAAAGCAGCGGGATAAGGTATCCGGGGGGAGCCAGCTCTCCAGCCATTGGGAAAGGAAGCGTTCCATGTTGCCCTTCTCGCGCGCTCAATCACAAAGCAGCGGGATAAGGTATCCGGAGGGAGCCAGCTCTCCAGCCATTGGGAAAGGAAGCGTTCCATGTTGCCCTTCTAGCAACCCTCCGGAAAACCTACGAAGCGGAGGTTATTCCTGCGCGCCCGCCCGTCAGCATCCTCCACCCGTAGCGCCAGACCCTTTTGAATGCTCTCCATCGCCTCCATTTTCTGCTTCAGGGTTCCGACATCATCTTCCACCACTGAGATCCTGGACTCGGTCTCTGTGATGCCCGCCACTGCGTTGCGGAGGTCTTGTCTCAGGAGGGTCACGTCCGCCCCAACAGCCCCAATCTTGGCGTCCAGCATGTCCCTGGATTGGGTTACCGCCGCCATGAGCGCCACATTGTCCGGCCCGACCCCTGACCGCCCTGTGCTCTGGGGCCGCCATTCGGTTCCGTGAACTTGTCGATGGGCCCCTGCCTAGCGGGCCCACCCCCCCCTCTGGTCATGGCCAAGTCCTGCTCCGGTATCGCCGCCCCAAAAGCGTTAGCGGATCCTTTGGTGAGGTAGCTCACACCCCCAACAGCAGCCAAGGAAGGGTCACTGTTCAGGCACTGCTACAGCTGATGCACGCCACACACGCACCGGGTGGGGGGGAAGGGGCCAATCCACAGATCCCCGCAGACCCCCACAGGCCGAGCCCCTGCTCGAGTGGGATCCTCCAAAGACACCTCACCCAAAGTGTTCACCGCCACAGCCAGGTCGAGTCCACCTCAGTAGCCTCCACGACAGTCCGGGGGTATCCTAGGCCCGCAGTTAGGTCCGGCAGCCTGCCCAGGGCCCCAATGCAAGTCCAAGCCGGTCCCTCTAGCCGTCACCACAATGCGAGGGGGGTTTACCCCAGGGGGGGGGCACTCACTGTTCGTCGGTCGCCTCCACAGGGCGCTAGGTCCACACCAGGGCTGCAAGCACGGCCCTCCCGGCACGGACACGATCCACTCCGGGCTGTCCCACCGTCCCCAGGCCACTGCCCCGGTGTGCACAGCTACGGCGGTCACGGCAGTCTGGTTCGGGCACACCACTGACCTCGTCGCCCCTCGGGCCTCACTGCTTCTGCACTCCAGTCACGAGGACAGACGCTGATGTAATCAGGCGGGTGCCACCAAACTCGAGGTCCCGGCTTCACCAAGGCCAGGTAGGCCGCCGCTCCTCCTCGGCAGCCCCCGGGCACAAGCCTCTGCCACCTCCACTACAGGGGCAGCCAGGGATCTCCCCGGTGCGTCGCTGATGTCAGGCAGCCCTGGGCTTGGGCAGAAGGACGGCGCCTCCGGCTCCTGCGCGAGCCCTCCGTCGGGTGCGCCAAACTCGAGGCCCCGGCGGGGTTGTCCGGGTCTAGGCCGCTCTCTGCTCCGGCCGGTTCCGCCGCCCTGGACGGTCCTGGAGCGCCGCTCCCAGGGTCGGGTGGTTCCCAGCACTGTCCGCCACAATCGCCCCACAGATGGTGTAGTATTTGGGTCCGGGGGCCAGGATAAACAGTCGGATAATCGCCGGGCTAGCGGGAGCTCTAGAGAGCCACGTCCGCCATCAGCGCCCACTAAGCCACGCCCCCCCCCAGGTCTCCTACTATTTTGAGAACCTGATGTGTAACCCTTTAATGTCCTGCACACTGAGGGAATGTATAGCGCGGTTTACAATGGTGTGCATGCATTTTGAGGACATACCGACAGAAAGAGCACTTCATCTGTTACTAGAGATCCTTCGTCATCACGGGTAAGATGAAAGGAGGAGCCTGAAGTAAAAGAAGCTAGACAAGAATATGTTTGTTGTTGCAGAGCTGAGTTGCAGAGCTGAGGAGGGCTGGTCTATAGCATAATGAAAGTCTTTGGAGGGAGTATGTGTGCACACGAGGAGATCTCTCGCGCTGCTGACTGATAAAATATGGTGATAATACCCAATATCAATGGCACTTATTTCATCGACATTTAAAGGAGAAAGGCAGAGTGACCCAGTCAGGATTTGAAACTATTGTGAACAGGGATTACTAGATGTGTAAGGTCTGCAAGAGCATAGGAAGACTATTATGCAGACAGAGTGCATCTAAAAGGCAGTAGGGCTCAAGCCAAGTCAGTCACGTGTCATGCACAATATACATCCAAGTCTTTCATTAACACAAAAGAGTATGCCTACACATATTCTGGGGGAAATTGTATATTTTTACTTTTCTGCGCGCAAGCCCCTTCACTTTAATGTCTTTTCTTCCCAGTAAAATCTTTTGTTTATCTAAAGTTCTCTCCCTCCAGAACCACAAACTTTGTTCTACATCCTCTGGTCTATTGTAGGTGCTCAGAATATCATTTACAATGTTGTACACTAAGGTGCTAGTTGACCAAATGCAAATATTGAAAAAATAAATAACCTGACTACACTCGAGCAAGTGTTGTATAGTGCTGTGCAAAAGTAAAATGATTGCTGACAGAGTGTGTTTAG
Organism: Lissotriton vulgaris; assembly: GCF_964263255.1. Taxonomy (NCBI): domain Eukaryota; kingdom Metazoa; phylum Chordata; class Amphibia; order Caudata; family Salamandridae; genus Lissotriton; species Lissotriton vulgaris. The sequence goes on from NC_141696.1 coordinate 896,235,475, forward strand.
TCCACAGAAGACAACAATATCTCAACTGCTATTATTGAAAGGACTGGTAATTAGGCATGAATAAAACATTGCAAGGAAGGTAGGAAGACTCATAGTTCGTTTGAATGTGCCCAAGGCATCATGTATTTGGATGAATAGAAGAAATTTTCAGGACAAGTAAGAAAAGGGAAGGGTACGGAAAAATTGGGATCAGTTGTAGCAGCACTCTAAGCAATTAACACGTAATTAACCCGAAAGGCTTTTTGCACACAAGTGCTTGTGACACTCAAAAGGGGATGGCACAGGTGACAAGTGAAAACAGCCACAGGGCAGGGCAATTATATATACAAAGGAACTTCTGGTTCACAGGTTATTATGTATATGAATTTTGCAGATTTAGGCATTTTAGTGAACCATGGTAAAGGGCGCCGGAAGTTGCACTGGTATGTCGACGGCGTTTCGATCCTAAAGATTTAGGAACATCATCAGGACCAAGTTACTGAATGAAGGTGCTGTACAAGAAAGGGATAAGGAGAATGAGGTCTGGAAATGAGGAGGGACGAGGGGACGAGGGAGTGGTGGAACAGTCAGAAATTACCTGAGTGCGGTAAGGAGGAGGCAAAGGAGTAGAAGGGTAACGGTGGATCAGCCACACTTGAACCAGCCGCTGAGGATGACAATAGTGCAACGAACGGAGCAGCGAGAAAAAGGGGAGCAACAGTTAAAAGGAGTTAGGTAGGAACACAGGCACATAGTTGTATACCTTGTTGTGCACTTACCAAGAGGAATGGGCGAGGAGGGAGAGGTGGTGATAAAAGGGTGTCCAGATGGTATTCCATAGAAGCTTGTGGGAAGAGTCCTATTGTGTAGGTGCCCCTACAAGAAAATTGAGCCTATCAATGAGTGTAATCCAGGCTCTAAAAAGCGTAGGGAGGTGGTGAATAGATTCCAGGCTTAGACGGTCAAGGTAGAATCCAGATGAGGCGGAGGCTGAAAAATCAGAAGTTCCTGGAATTAATATTTAAGTGTCTGGGGGCGGGGCCCAAACTGTAGAAACTGACAGCACAAAAGGCGGCAAGAGCGGTTGGCGGACTTACCAACAGGCTTGAAGAATTGACAGTAGCCTGAAGGCAGGCAGGGTCCTGTAGTGGCGCCCTGGGTCGGAACCCTGATGCACAGGAGGGGTGGCTGATGAGGGACGGCCAGCGGGCCAAAACTGAAAGAGAAGGACTGGTATTTAGGAAAATACAGGCCCCCGAACCACCCCGGAGCGAGGGATAAAGACAGCAGACATCAAGGAGGGGAGGGAGGAGAACAAGAAGAAGGGGTAAGGGACAGAAAGTAAATCTTACGAAAACATTAAATTAAGAATGTGGTGGTAGGCATGGTACACAACACAAATTTCCCAGAAAGGTTAGTTGATAAACAATTTTAATAGAAAGACTTCATTAAATGCGACAATTCAGGAATGTAATAGTATGTTTTTACCAGTGCAAGTATATACAGGTTGGCATAAGGTCGACATAATTTCTGACATATGTAAAGAAATTGTTTATACTGTTAATGCACTTTTATGGTTTGAATCAAAACCGAATAAAGCCTTTTGACTTGACTTGACTTGTAAAGAAATGCACACAGAGCTGATTAATATGGTCACGGCCATCAAAACAAACAGGCATCATGGGGTAAAAAAAGAGGGTGGTAGCTCACAGGAAGTACATGTATATGTGGTAAAGTTACATGGTGTTATTCCATTTATCAATGGTGTTCAACCCATGGTTCACTGAGTTGCATCAATTTGCATTTACTCCTATTAAGTAGAAGTTGAAGTTTGCCACCTCTGGTTGGTAGTGCGGGTTGGTCTATGACCTGTCACATCATATCCAGTTCAATGTGTTGTTTCTCTACATAGTGGGCCACCAAAGGGGCGGTCATGACCTTGCAGTGGATGCGGCTTTTATGCAGGATTATCCGCATTTTCACCATTTGTGTAGTCTGGCCAATGTAGACCAGATCGCATGGGCACCATATAGCATAAATCATGTTGGATGATCAGCAGTTGGTAAAAGTTTTCAGTTGGTGGATCATTTTGTTGGTGGTGAATTCTTTCGTGTTCACTGTGAGGCAGAAAACAACACATTTTTGACATCTGTAGTGTCCAATGGTTGGTGGGAGCCCCCAAACAGATGTAATGGATTCCTGAATGTTGGGTATTGTGGGCCATGTGATGGCATGGACTAGTGATTAGAAAGATTGTCACCTCTTTTGTATGAAAACAGGGGTGTTTCTTGGGAGGGTAAATTAGTTCGGAGTATGGGCCGATTCTTCTTGATGATCTTGCTGACGCAGTTACTGTAGGGACTGAATGTGGTGACAAAAGGAATCCAGGTGTTTTCGTGTATGTTCTTTGGGGTGAGGAGATATTCTCAGTGACAACACCAGGCTCTCTTGCATGCTTGGGAAACCCAACCGTGTGGGTAGCCTCTCTGCAGAAGTTTGTTTGTGAGGATGGCCGCTTAACAAAAGCAATCTTTGCGCCACTTGCAATTTCTTCTGATAAGGAGAAATTGTCCATAGGTGAGACTGCAGGGATGATAACTTGAGTAGTGCAAAATGGGGTTGCATTCCATGGGTTTCCTATAAAAGGCGGTACCAATTTTCCTATCTTCAGCATGAAGAGTGATGTCAAGGAATGGGAGGTCGTTGCAATCAGAGGTGAATCTCAGGTGTGGTTGAGACAAATCATAAAGGCGTCTAGGGTGTTGGTTGGATCTTTCCATAGTGGAGGAATATCGTCTATGTACCTTCGCCATAACAGTATGCGGTCCTGGAAGGGGTTGTTGGGAATCAGGATGTGAGTTTTTTAGAGGTTATGTACAAAAAGGATTGCAAAGTTAGGGGCGAAGCAAGCCCCCATAGATACACCCTTGTTTTGGAGGTGAAGGTATCTTGATATATATGAAATAGTTATTTTCCAGGGCAATCCTAAGTAGAACCAAGATGAATTCCGCGGGAATTAAAGTAGGCTTAGGCCTGGTTTCCAGAAGGTCTTGGAAGACACGAAGGACTTCATCATGGGGAATGTTGGTATAAATGGACTCAATGTCGAGTCCTGCCACGAGTTCAGTATAGGTATCGAATGGTTTGTTCTCAATGGTGTTTATGAGGTCCAAGCTGCCATGCGCGAAAGTGTCTGTCAGTGCTACGAAGTCTTTGATAGCTGCGTCAATGTATTTTCCTAGAGGTTCAAGAATATAACCGCATTCAATGACAATTGGTTGGCCGGGTGGGTTGGTAATGTCCTTGTGTATTTGAGGTAGGACGTAGATGACCGGCGTACGAGGCTGTTCATTGTTCAAAAACAGGAACTCTTTCTGTGAGATAATGTTCAGAGTCCTAGCATGGTTGGACCTCTTTGGATTTTTATTTTATTGTCTGGAAGGGGATACTTGGATAGTGGGCAGTAGTGGCACCATTGGACAGTTGTCTCTTGATTTCCTGGTTGTATTTATCATTGTCCATAACTACAATACCACCGCTCTTGTTGGCTGGTTTGATGATCAAGTTGGTGTTTTCTTTGAGGTTCAACACCTGTAAGGGACTGCCCACCATATTCAGAGAGTGCCAAAGGACCACCATCTCCACCAGGATCCAGGATCCCTCGGTGCCAGCATATTCTGAGTTGCATTTCCACCACCCATGTCATGACAGTGAGCCTGCAGTGAAAAGGGTAGCAGACATGCAATTAAAGGGGCCTTTACAGGGCCCGCAGGTGAATTTGCCCATCTGGGTGCGTATGGTGATACATGTTGTGCCCCTCTATATATGCACCTATATTCCTGCACTGTGTGGTATGCGTGAGATGGTGCATGCCTCACCATGCTTGAACATGCTGTAGGTGCAGTCTTAGTGGCGGTCTCCATGTTAGGCTCTCCTATGAGCCCAACTGACTGCCGCCGTGACACCGCTGACGCACCTCCGACCCACCCTGGATTCAACTCGGAATCCAGCAGACGGGTGCACCAAAGACTTGATGGTCCTCCTGTGAGTGCAGTGGTGGCAGTCCCACAGTAGGACCACCAAACTCTTAATAAGGCCCTTAGGGAAAGATGATCCCCCTTTTTAAAAACAGGAATTATCATCGAATAAGAACATGGCTTGGGAATGGAATGCTCAGCAACTGCTTTGAGATACAGCTTAATCACAGGAGACCAGAGTGCAAGATTAGATTTCAAAACATCTATGGGAACTCAGTCAGGGCTAGAGACGTTGCTTGAGGAAAGCACCTGGATAGCCTAACAACCTCTTTGTATGAAAAAGTTGTTAAAAGAGGCACTCACCTGCGTTCCAGGTTGCTTCACCTTGACGACGATGTATAATAAGGGATGACAGTTCCCAACCCCCCCTAAAAACTATCAGCGTGACTCTGAGCTAGAAGAGCAGGAGTCAATCTGAAAGCCCCCAGGGGGAAAGAGGTTTGGGTGAGAAGCGAGAGAAACAGAGACAAGAAGATTCCAGTTGTCTTCATTTCTTTGGGGAAACAGGTTTCCTTCATACTGACTGGGATACTGGATGCAGGGAATTGAATTGTGAACAGGTAATCTTAGGTGCCTTAAGTTTTCTGCTAGACTCCTATCTATTAAGCACAGAAAGAGAATAATGCCTAAACAGGGGTGGTTAGAGCATTAACACAATTAGAACATTTATCAAACTAGACTTGAACATTCCTCCTTGATTAGCCTTACCTACCTAACAATTCTGTTGAACCAGTATTAAGTAGTACATAACAACCGTAGTGTAACTTAGTGTTGGTTGAAAATTCTAAGCAATCTGCAATAAACAATGCGAGTGTTAATATTCACACATGTTAATTCTACTAATATTAATGTCTCAATAATCACAACAAAGTAGTTTGGTACCTGATTCCTTCTGTACACCTCTTTGGATCAGCTGTCACTAGTTTTTGGGAGTTGTCTAGATAGTTCTCTATGAATAAAAATAAATGAGCAAAGAGAAATTCATAACATAACATTGAAGATTACATCAAGCTATTGTTATCCTTGACGTTATTTACTTTGCGCAACTTATTGCCACCTTTGAAAAGCTCAACCTAAATGGTTTCAGTCTGTGCTTTAAGAGTGCCACTTCTTTCTGGAATATACAGTAATTCTACCACTGTGTTGGTATATTGCCTTCCTCTCATGTTCGTGAGTTTAAGTCTAGAGTTTGTGTATTGCTTTCCTCTCAAGTTTGTGACGTTAAGTCTCTCGAAATAAAAGAAATCTGCAGAATAATGTCTAGAGTCGTCTTTAGATTAATAAACTCACCGTAGACATGAAGCCTTCAAATAATTGCTAAAGCGTGTTTTTCCTTTTGCTCTTCTCTTTCAGGGAATGCAGTCCCATAAAGCGGCTGGAAGGAAGCCGTCCGACTGGAATCAGGAAGCTGATGTGAAGCCGCAGAAGTGGGGATGTGAAGCCGAAGAGCTGGAACCAGGTAAGTGCTTGAATCAGAAATGAGACCAAGTGCAGAAAGGGGAATGGGAGTGGTTGAAGTAGACTCCCATTCACACATTGGGGATTAGTTGCATGCACGCGCTTAACACAATAGGCATTGGCTAAGGACGCCCTGGCCACAAAGGATGACTTTCGCACGCTGGCAGAGCTGTTGGAGGTCACTAAAGAAAAAGGCATTGACTGGGCGTTAAGGACATTGTCGCAAGGGGCCGGTACGAGAGCACAAGAAGATGCAACGCGGGCCAAGTGGTTACGGCATACGCCGTAGAGGATTAAAGACGTGCAACCAGAGAAGCGCAACAGATCGGGGGACTCTCAGGCCACTACCTCAGGTGAGACAGGGGTGATAGACAAAACAGTCCTGGTGGCTGACACGGCGCAATCGATGTACATGCCCTCCATGGGCCTGGCTGGTGGACCCATTGCAATGACCAATGTTCCGCAGACTACCAGTCACAACGGGGCTGGGCTACCAGTCACAACGGGTGCGGTGCCTATGACACATATCACTCCGCAAGCCGCTCCACCAGTGATAGCACATCAAGGCAGTGGTATAGCACAAGTGTGGGTTCAGTCAGGGTGTGTGGCTCAATCTCCAGTGGTGGTGGCAGGAACATCGCACGGGCAAGCGCATAGTAATAGCGCAGCAGCTTCAGTGGTCCCAGAATAGCATCTCTCATGGCCTTAGGGTCATCAGTCCCAGGGCAGTCAACACTAGCGTACAGCCCACTGATCTATGGGTCGCCATCCATGGCGTTAGCCCCCTCGGCGGGGATCAAGTGGCACGTGCCAATGGAGACCAAGAAAAAAATATTCAGGGGAGAGTATGTGGATGTGTTTGACCTCATAAACGCCGGGGTGGTCCCAGGGAAAAGCTGGACTGGAAAGGAAGGGAAGCTCAAACAGAAACGAGTATGGGTAGATTGATCGATCAAGAATTGGATTAAAGGGTTCGCTATCTATGCTGCTATTATGGTAGGAAGGTACCCCACAGTGGCAGCCCAATTAATCAGTTACATGTCTATGATTCATGGGGCGGCGTCAGAATTCCCAGGGACAGGGTGGCTGCAGTACGACAACAAATTGAGGCAAATGAAGTCTGTTCTTCTGGAGGTAGCGTGGGACCAGCATGAGATTAAGATATGGCACTCGGTTGTCAACTTGCTATTTTGCGACTCGAGTTGCAAATTACAAATTGGCTCACAAATTGCGAAAGGAAACCACAAATAGGGAAAAACACTTCCTGGTCATGGGTAATCACCTCTGAACCAGGAAGTGCCTCACAGAACCTGCGCTCGAACCAGCCTAAGTGGAGGAGGAGTTCTGTTGCCATACACAGGACCGGCCCAACAAGCTCAAAGGTACCCAAGCATCAGCCATGGCCAGCCAAACTGCTGATAAAACACCTTTAGGGAAGAAAAGAGTTGGAGCTATTCACAAAGGAGTGATGTCCTATTTGGAAGGGCATCTATTGCAGTGCCAGACTCACACACAAAAAGAAAACCTGGTAGGAAATTTAAGCCAAAATCAATGTTATTGGAGTCAGCCACCACTCCATAGATGAAATGAAACCTCAGGTCACGGAAAAAAGGAAAAGGTGATGCAGATTCAAGGAATCCCGGGAAAAAGGTGGTAGCCCCTCAACAGTACCATCACCCACTGCACTTGAGACCATGGTGGAGACCACACTGGAGCCGGGAAGCTGTCTTGGGTTTTGTGAACTTCGACAGTTCTATGACAGAAACCTTTACAAAGTAAGTGTTCATTATTTTCTTTTGATACATCTTAGACAACACATTCATGTCCAAATCCACATAGTCCAGCAACATGCATCAGATGTTTGTTCTCTAAATGTTAAGTATTGTACCATGATAGTGCATTACGGGTGATGTAGTATAAAAGTCAGGTTAGGAGTAATATACATTTATTGGGCCACACATTATATCGAATATAACATATCTCATTTGTCCCACATATCTCCCTCAGGTACACAGTGAGGGCACCAGTGTAGAGGGAGTGGATGATGCCAACATGGCAGCTGAGGAACCTAACTATATAGACAGTCATGTAAGCACCACCCCACCTCAATGTTGACTAATTCACTGTCACCAGAGGCCACGGCAATGAAGGATGATGATGTCCCTCTGCCAAGAGGTCCCTTCCCACAGCCAAGTGTGAGCCAGCACCAGTGTGTTCCTAGGCATGGGCATCATGGGGCACATGCAGCTGTTGAGGATGACACCAACCCACAGTTGTTTATTGGCCTAGAGGCATCTCTGCTCCAAAATCAATGCCTGTAAAACAAGCAGTTGGAAATCATTAACAGGAGCATGTATAACACGCAGCAGAGCATTACTGTTGGCTTTGATAATGTTGGGACACATCTGGCCACAATGAATAACATTCTAATGAGCCCGACCTCTGGCAAACAGGTCTTATTCCAACAAATGGTAGCCAGCCGTGCCATTCAGAGGCATTGAGATCACATTGCTGCTGCAGGAAGGGACCAGCTTAGTCATTCCATTCATCATTTGGCCAATTCGACTACAAGTCTCACTAGACAAACTGTCACACTGCAGGTGGAGATGGGACACTGCAGTGATGATGATGCCAAGGGGCCTAGTGTAGATCATGACTGCTGTTGAGCTGCTACAGACCACACAAGTGGCAAGAGGTTCTGGAGATAGACCTCAGGATAGTGGGGACATAGTGAGTGTGAGCAGCGTATTGGCCACTGATGACCTGCACTGTCATAACCCTGTTGGAGGCCAAGCAGGGACAGGGCATGTTGGAAGTGCCAGCAAACAATGTTGATGGACCCATGATCTTAAGTTGGCATTTTCATGTGGCTAATATTTGTTTAGTGATGTAACCAACATTCTGTTGTATTTGCCATTTGGTAATCACACAATGTAATAATCAAGCAGAAAAGAGTAGCCTGACATTGAAGGTTGCCTTAGTTTGTAATTTGATTATGCATACATCATTTAAGTGAGTGTAGTGTTATTCATAACGTACCTTGCAAAGTTAGGTGTTGCTATGTAATCCTGATGGTGTCTCCACTATATCTGTAATGACATTATAGGCACCAAATACCACCTGGATGTGAGGGAATGGGTATTTTTTCCTATACCCATTCCTGTGGCCGTAAAGCCACAGAGGAGATGTGGCTACACGGCTAGAGCGGTAGACCTCGAAACTAGGGAACCGGTTTCAAGTCTCGGCAGGGATGCTCAACATTCTGTCATTCTGGGCAAATCACCTAATCTTCCCATGCCCAATAAAAATGAATGTATACTTGTGTAACATGACTGGTGCTCATGTAAAGTGCTCTGATACCTTCGGGTCACGTTCAAGCTATGTAAAACTCCAGGAAAAAAAATAGATATTCAATATGTGTAGCAGGACATAGAGGAATATGTGGCCCACCTACACACCTTAATATATGGGGGAAGTCGGCAATCCTGTAAAATAACCTTCTAAAGAAAGTGACAATGCACTTTGGGACACCCCCACCAATCACCCTTTGATAGCTACCCAAGGCCAAAATGTGCCGTGAGCACAGCACTTGCGCATGTATGGGGATGGAACTCTTGCACTGGGTACTGCTTTTTAAATGTGGTTTAAGCATATCTATCACATCTAACATCTCTGCACTACTCAGCCTGTATTTCTCATGTATTTCCTCCTCTGTCTGTTGGAATATGGTAAGCCTGGTTCTGAAGATCCTCTCCTGTCTCTGCCTCCTCCTCTGCTAGGAAGCTAGGAATCGCTTCCTCATCGCAATCACATAAAGTGCAGCCACCGTGGAAGCCCCTGATGTATTCTGGGTCAGCTTTTATAGTTTGCACAAAATTGCCACCTGAATCGAATCAGTGCACAACTGCATGTGCAAATGGAATTTTCCCCTCAAGTCACGAATTGTGACACGCTCAAACGTACGGTTTGCGACACAAATATCAATACTATATTTCAAGTCATAAGAATCGGTTCAAACAGTACAGAATCGCAAATTGTCGCATCACTATTTGTGGATACCGAATGGCCACTTTTTCTGCCACAAATTGGTTTGCGAGCAATTTGCGACATGCCATCCATTTTTACATCGGGTCCTCAGTAAGAAAGAAAGAACCATAACTCACTCCCCTACCAAATTGCCTCCTCATAGTCCCACACTATTTTTGACATGAAAAAACAGGACTTAACACAACATCATAAAGTAAACATATCAAAATAAGCGAAAGACACTGTATTTATAGCAACTTCATTCATAACACCATTGGTAAGGAAATATTTAACGTCATCAGCAATGTGATTTGTGATTGTATCTATCACAGAATGTAGAGAGTTCCTCACATTAAGTGCTACATACGTCCCCTTACCTTGCAGTATTGTTTGGTTAACCCCGCCTCATAATTACGTAGTGACTATGGGAAGAACTGAACAAGCCCCAAAAACGGGGAGCACCTATGGCACCAAAAGACTTTGAAGAGGTCCTGTGAAAGGCAGACTAAAATACTGTCTAACCCATAGCCTAAAATACTATATAAACAGGGCAGAATTCCTAATAAACGAAGTGGGGGACTAACCCAGTCAGGCAGTATGCAAGTAACATCATGGTGCGTTACATCACAGCATGACATCACAGCATCACAGGAAGTGACATCTCAGTCATGACCTCTTAGGAAGTGACATCAGGTCTTAACACTTCACACATGTTTTGCATGTCTATAACGAGTACATTTGAGCGCATTATGCAATTTAACAAATAAGAGTTTTCATTTGGGTTGCACCAAAAAAGTGATGCAACCCTAACCCAAAATGTGGACCTCAATTTCTACATTGAGGCCTCATTTACCACATTTTGGCACAGGTCAATGCCGCAAGACTTCTTGCAGCGCTGCCCTGCTTCAAATGGAAACAACAGGAATGCACAATATTAATGAAATACAGAACATTCCTGTCCTTTCTAAATGAGCAGGCACACAATTTATATCATGTCTGCATTGTTGGCAGGATTGTTTTTGTGCAAGAAGGAGTAACTTCTTACACAAAAACAATCAATGGAGACGTTTTCCTATTTCCTATTTCTATGTGGGCTGCAAAATTCAGCACACACAGAAAGAGGAAAAAACAAGAAGAAATAAACTTATTTCACCTCGTTACTCCTTCCTTGGGGGTTCATAGTTTTGATGCATTCCCAGGTTTACAGATCCTTGTAATTCTGGAAATGTGTCAAAACCATAGGTGTTGAATGGGAAAAAAACACTGTAACACCCATGAAACGCCTCCTTGATGTAGAGTTAGGCAACAGAGCGATTTACACTGCTTTGCCTTACTCCACATCTATGCGGCCATGCAAAGCCACGCAGGGTGTCTTTGCATAGCTTCAAAGATATTATTGAGAGGCCAGTACCACCAGAGTGTCATAAAAAGGGAGGTCTCTTGTAAATGAGGACCTTATTTTTTAAATCTTTGTCAAAAAGACATTGTAAACAAGGAGACAGGTAGCAGTAAACCTAACCTGCTTAATTGGTCGCAAAGTATGCCTTTTAAACTATGTTATGAGGTAAGGTACCTGCTGCAGAGATCTTTGTGGGACCAGTGAATTCCAGGAAAGAATAATAATGGTAAGAACAACTTTGGAGGATAATGCATCTGCTGGAGAGAGATGTATTTTCTCTAGTCAAGTTTTGATAAAGTAGCGTAGAGGGTTAATGTGTGTCCTGCAAAGCGCATCTTGTAAAATGCAGATGACAGACTTTTATTTTATGTAGCTAGGTGAGTTAGTGATTTTATCACAGAAATTCTCTAGTTTCTGGCACTTCATAAATTGTAAACTTTCTACTATAGCACAGTGAGCTACGAAGGACATGTGACTAGTTCACCTTGTAACCCTCACTGTTGTTTTGTACATTGATTTACAAATTTAAATGATATATTGTCAATGTACAATGTATAGGTGTGATGCAAAACACTCTGGCACCCTGCATTGGGATAAGTAGCGCTATAAATGAAATAAAACAAAATGGTGGTTGTGGGACTTGGCCTTTTTGCCTAAAGTTCTCTAAACTTTTTGATTTCCCCCTAGACCCTTTTCCTGACATTGAGTTGCCAAATTAGATGCTTTGGGTACTCTGCCACTGCTGATCAATGTCAAAGTACAAGTGTTCCCTAAGTAAAGTGTAATGATAATTGGTTGGCCATGATTTGGTATGTATGCCTGACTAGAAAAGTCCCTAGTGATGTGCACTGTGTGTGCCAGGGCTAGTAATGCAAAGGAGCGCGGAGAAGGGAACTCAGGCCTGCAGTGTGGGGCCTGCGCGCAGTTTGATAAGTTAGCACGTTGTCCTGACAATTGCAACCACTTGTCAGGCCTTTCTTTCCCTTTTGCATACACAGTGGGCACCCCTGTGGTAAGTCCCGGGTAACCCCTGGGTGGGGTGCAGTGTAGGTAAAAGGCAGGACATATACTAAGTTGTGTGTTATGTCTTGACAGTGAAAAACCCTCTGTTTCGTTTTTCACTGCTGAAAGGCCATCCTGCCCATAGGACAGAATGGGGGAGGCTGGGTGCTGTGTTCGTTAGTCTAGTTTCCTATAAGTTTAAAATGGAGAGTTGAAGTTTAGTATGTATGAGCTCACAGTGTCATAACACATCTTTCTGTGAAGGTGGTTTTGTCACTGTGAGTTTAGAAAACACTCTTTTAGAAAGTGGCTGAGTTTTGTGCTTTAAGCATTTCTGTGTGTCTCTGCTGAAATGTGCATTGACTGTCTGGATCCGAAAGGTGAGAGGAGCTGGAAGAGGTCTTGACCCAGGGAGGGATTGAGATGGCATGAGGCTGCCCTGCATCTGGAGAGTAGGGGGAGGAAAAGGCCGGAGGTAAAAAGGCCTGGGGTTGGTGCAATAAGCCAATCGACCCATCTACTGCTGAGTGATTAAGGATCCAGACCCCCAGTATCAAATGGAGAAACTGATTTAAAGAGGGGTTAGGGACCTCTGATCCCTCCCAAAGATATTAAGGGGTATAACTATGAGAGCTGAAACTCCTGAACTGAACGTTGGAATGAATCAGAAATGGATTAAGACTGAAAAGGCTTGGACCCATTATGTGGTCAAGAAGAACCTCTGCTAAAGAAGGAGCAACTGAAGTGACTGCTGTGGAAAGACCAATCCCTGATTCGTGATCTTGGGCTGGCCTGCAGTTTGCTGTTCTAACAAAGGGAGAGGCTGTTGGGACTGTGCTCGGAGACACTGGTCCCCCCTACTTGACAAAGACTATGCTTTGTGCTGTTTCTTGAACCACAAGGGCCCGAGGTGAGCTGGCTCACTGTTTGGAAACACATGAACATAATATTTGCCGGCAAAGTACCAAGCAATGCTGTGTGCACTTGCTTTTGCAGTTTGAGACCCTCAGAAGTTGTGACTTGTGATCGTGTGCACGCAGGAGTAAGCTAAGTCTCAGACGCGCAGGGAGTCTGTCAAAGTGCAAACCAAGGCGTTGGTGAGGAGCGCCTGGTCGTTGTGTGCACAGGGAGACGAAGTGAAGCTCAGATGCTCAGGGTGCTCGTTGGGGTGGAGGCCAAGGCATTGGTGAGGAGCGCCTGGTCGCTGTGTGTACCGAACAAAGAAGTGAGTCTCGGACTCAGTTTGTGTCCTGATGCAAGCAGGGCGTTGGTGAGGAGCGCCTGGTCATCGTGTGCACCGGGAGAAGAGGTAGGACTCGGGCATACAGAGTGCTTGTTGTGGCACAGCCAAGGCGTTGGTGAAGAGTGCCTGGTCATTGTGTGCACTAGGAGAAGAGGTGGGACTTGCACGCGCATGGTGCTTGTCAAGGTGCCGAGGTGTCGAGGTGCAAGCAAAGGCGTTGGTGAAGAGCACCTAGTCCTAGTGTGCACCAGAGAAGAGGCGAGTCTCGGACATGCATGGTGCGTGTCGTGGTGCAACCAGAGGCACTGGTAAGGCCCTTGACCCAGCTTGCAGGTTAGGCAACTCCCCGCGCCGCTCAGCATCTCCTGAGTGTCCGTGCCTCTTTGGCCCCGATGCTGCCGCTCTGCAAGTTTGCCGCCCCTCCCCTGCCCTACCGCTTGCCTGCGCCTGTGATTGCTGACTCCTTTTTCTAATTCTGCTCAAACTGTAATTTACTACCTTTCCATTTTGCTAATTGTGTTTACTTTTACCCTCCTCCCTGCTCCCCTTTTGCTTCTGTTGCCTGTTTCTGCCACTGCTTCTCTGCGACCCGCCCTCCCCAATCACCGCCATGCTCCCAGTTGCTCCTCCCTCCCTTCTCCCCTTATATGGCGTCCACGCGCAGCGGGTGTGCCAAAGACGAGCCTAAGGCAAGCCCGTCTGCACCTGTTCGTACCTGTACCGTGCCCAGCACCAGAACCCCTGGACCCACGACCGCCACATCACTGATACTGATATGATGCCAGCACCCTCTGCGCACCCAATGCGGAATGATCACACACCTGCTTCCTGGCCGCCCGAAGCGCACCCAGGGCCCCTTCTCGTGCCGGAACTGCAGCTTCACCAGAATCAGGTCTGCCAACCCACTAACCAAAGAACCCAACTACCTCAGATGCATCCTTCTCAACACCCGCTCTGCCCGCAAACACGCCGTTGAACTATGGGACCTTCTCGATTCCCCCACCCCAGATGTCGCCTTTCTGACGGAGACCTGGCTGAATCCCTCCTCGGCACCCAACATCGCCATAGCCATCGCAGAAGGCTATAAGATCACACGCAGGGACTACACCAACAGAGTAGGAGGAGGAATCACCATTGTCCACAGGAACACTCTCAGAGTCTCGACCAACACCGACGACACCCTCAGCACCGCCGAACACCTGCACTTCCAGATCCACACCGACCCCAACACCACCCTTAGAGGAACCCTCGTCTACAGACCCCCCAGACCCCGACCACAGTTCAGCGACTCCATGTCCAAAGTCGTCAGCACACACGCCCTCGCCTCCACAGACTACATCCTCCTCGGGGACCTGAACTTCCACCTCGAGAACAACAACAACATCAACTCCATCACCTTGATCAACAACCTCACCAACCTTGGACTCAGACAACTCGTCACAACACCCACCCACTCGGCTGGCCACACGCTTGACCCCATCTTCTCTAATATCCCCCACATCTCCTTCAACCACACCACAAACTCCACTGGACCGACCACTGCTGCATCCACTTCACCTTTCGGAAGCACACCACACACCACCGCCCCCAAGAGATGCTCCCTATTGCTGGAGCAAAGTCATTAAAGACCAGCTCACCACCACCCTCGCCCAGAACCCACCCGCCGACCCCACCGACCCTGAAACTGCCACTCGCAACCTCAGACAGTGGATCGACAACCGCGCCAACATCCTCGCCCCACTCAAGAAACTCTCCAACAGCCACTACAGCTAGAAAGCCAACTGGTTCACCGAAGACCTCTAGGACTCCAAGCTAACTTGCCGAAAGCTAGAGAAGTACTGGCTCCGTAAACAACCAGACAACTTTGCAGCCCACAAGAACGCCACCCGCAAACACCACCACCTCATCTGATCCACCAAAAGTGCCTCCTTCAAAAACCGCCTAGACAACAACGCACACAACACCAAAGAGCTCTTCAACATCGTAAAGTAGCTCTCCGACCCCAGCTCCAACACTGACATCCCACCCTCACAAGACCTGTGCGACACCCTGGCGACCTTCTTCCATCACAAGATCGCAGACATCCACAACAGCTTCAACGCCACGACCACCCCGACAACCACTGAGACCTCCGCCCCCATGACCACCATCCGCATCAACCATCTGCTCTCCTGGACCAACATAAATGACGATGACACCATCAAGATCATGAACACCATCCACTCCGGATCCCCGTCAGACCCATGCCCACACCATATCTTCAACAAAGCCAGCACCTCCATCGCACCCCACCTCTGGAAAGCCATCAACATTTCCTTTGAGACTGCTACCTTCCTGGAGAGCTGAAAGCACGCCAAGATCGACCCCTTACTCAAGAAACCCAAGGCGGACCCGAAGGCCCTAAAGAACTTCTGGCCCATCTCCCTGCTCCCGTTCCCGGCGAAGGTCATTAAACAACAAAAAACTCACCCGGTACCTCGAGGGGAACAGCATCCTGGACCCATCCCAGTTCAGGTTACACAGCAACCACAGCACCGAAACTGCCCTCATCGCCGCCATGGATGACACCAGGACCCTGCTGGACAATGGAGAAACTGCGGCCCTCATCCTCCTGGACCTATCGGCTGACTTCGATACAGTCTGCCACCGCACACTTCGCACACGCCTCCACGACGCCAGGATCCAAGAGAAGGCCCTGGACTGGACCACCTCCTTCCTCTCCGGCTGAACACAGAGCATCCGCCTCCCCTCCGTCCGCTCCGAAGCCACAGAGATCATCTGTGGCGTACCCCAGGGATCATCCCTCAGCCCAATGCTGTTCAACATCTACTTGGCTTCGCTCGCCCGCATCGCCCGACTACACGACCTCAACATCATCTACTACGCCGACAACTCCCAGCTGATCCTCTCCCTCACCAAGGACCCCCACATTGCCACACCAACCTCCTCAAAGGAATGAAGGCTGTTTCCGAATGGATGAGGAACAGCAGACTGAAGCTGAACTCGGACAAGACGGAGGTCCTCATCCTCTGATCCACCCCTTCGGCTTGGGACAACTCCTGGTGGCTGGCTGCACTGGGAACAGCTCCAACGCCCACTGACCACACACGCAACCTAGGGGTCATCCTCAACTCCACCCTCTCCATGACTAAGCAGGTCCACGTTGTCTCTTCCTCCTGCTTTATTAACACCCTCCCCATGCTCCGCAAGATCTACAAGTGGATCCCCACCGAAACGAGAGACGCGGTCACCCAGGCCCTCGTCAGCAGCAGGATGGACTTCGGAAACGCCCTATACACAGGAGCAGCAGCCAAACTCCTGAAAAAGCTTCAAAACATCCAGAACGCCTCGGCAGGCCTGATCCTTGACATACCCCGCTGCAGCCACATCACACCCCACCTCAGAGACCTGCACTGGCTCCCCGTCAACAAGAGGATAACCTTCAAGCTCCACACCCATGCACACGAGGGCACTCCTCAACACCGGACCAGCGTACCTCAACAGACGACTCAGCCTCTACACCCCCACCCGCCAGCGCCACTCTACTGACCTTGCCCTCACCACAGTCCCCCGCATCCAAAGCGCGACCTCCGGCGGCAGATCGTTCTCCCACCTCGCCTCCAAGACCTGGAACACCCTCACCATCCATCTGCGGTAGACCTAAGACCTGCTGACTATCAGAAAAGTCCTCAAGACCTGGCTTTTCAAGCAGTAGCAGTATGCCCGACTCCCTAGCGCCTTGAGACCCTCACGGGTAAGTAGTGCGCTCTACAAATGCCATGATTGATTGATTGATTGAGGAGTGACTGGGTAGTGTGTGCACCAGATTTGAAGTAAGTCTTCACAGTGCTGAGTACGGGCCTCGGTGTCCACTGAGACTGCAAGAAGGAGTGGCAGGTCATTGGGCACTTGAAGTGAAACAGCAGCGTCCCGGACCGGCAGCCCCGGAGGAGCTTAGCCGCTGGCCCGAGCTCCTCGTGCCCGTTGACGGAGTTCTGGATCAAGGCCCAAGTCACTGAAGGAGGAGAGGAGAGTGGGGTCACGCCCCCCAGGAAATGTGGATCACCACCTGGGGTGGGGTGTGGGCCCGGAGGGACACTCTCTCAGCCTCTCGCTTCTGTCAGCTGTGTGAGGCTATTGCTTCGGCTAAGATCAAGGCCTGTGCTGGCCAACCGAGGGGCAGTACTGGGGCCGGAGTGATAAGCAGTACTTTTGTGTCATCATTGATCCATATTGGGGGCACTGTTAACGGAGCACCTAAGCTCTACAAGTGGATCCCCACCGAAACGAGAAGAACTGTTTACCTACAAGGTTGATCAGTTGAGGAAATTCTGCAGAGCTTAGAGATGTTCCATGAAGAGTAGCACCAAGAAGGAGGAGCTGCAAGTGGCCTTGAGGGCCTGGTGGAAAGCCAAAGAGGCTCAGGAGACGGGTGATGTTGAGGTGGATGAGGATGACCCAGGGAATGGATTTGGTCCACATGATTTACCAGTGGAGGGACCAGCTGCAGGGGCTGGTAGTAGCCATTCAGGGAGGAGTTTTTTACGGGAGGAGTTGGAGGAAAACCAAAGGGTCAGGCTGCATGAGTTGGAGGTTTTAAAACTTAAGGCTCAAGCAGAGGAGAAAAAGCTGCTCATTGAAATGAAGAAGTGAGCATAGGAGAGCAAGAACACTCTCGCCTTGGGAGAGAAGAAGATTCTCTTAGCTCATGAGTGAACTGGACATTAAGACTAAAATAGCTCTCCTCCCTCCCCTTTTCCCATAGTTTAACCCAACAGTTGGAAGTTTGCAAGTTCGTTTTGACGGGCAATTCTGACAACAGTTGTTTGGGAACACATGTAGGCAAGAATAGACATGACAACATAGGGAAGTCCACATAGCAGCAACAAATCCATATTCATCCATTGGTGGCAAGCTACATTCTCACAGGACACAGACTCGCTGACAAGTTAAGAACAACATGCAGACTCCCCCCTGACAGTCCTTTACTACAGACTATCCAGTGCTAACATAGTGAAACAGTCAAATGTACACAGGCACGGACTAAACAGTTATGTCAGAATGAAATGACAAAATGTACGTTGATGACCACGAGTACTGTGCACATTCTTGTGACTATGTTATAAAGCATTACACTGATGTACAGAGTCAAAAAACCATAACAATTGTAAAAACCTAATAAACAAATTCAAACAAAAAAAATGACTTAACAGGTGGAGTCCAGTTCGAATGGTGGCAGCACACAACCAGTGCCAGTGGGTATGGTGCACATTCCCAAAGACTTAGTGCGAGATCACCAAAGGGGTGATGATATTTATGCATGGTTCACGGCATATGAGATCGCACTGAGGATGAATGAGGTGCCAGAAAAGCATTGGGGAGCGGGCCTATGGAAACACTTTGAGGCTTCTGGAAGGGATGTTTTACCACATTTAGAGAGGGCGGGAACCCTGACCTATGTCAACATGAAGGAGGCATTATGCCTCAGGTATGAGTTCACTCCTGAACAATGCAGGCAGAAGTTCAGGAACTTCATGAAATAGGAATCCAGTACTTGGGTTGAGTGTGTGAATGCGTACACGCGCGTGAACTGGATGGTTCAATGACGGGCAGCAAGGTAACTGATTTTAAGGGCTAGTGCAATTTAGTTAGTTGGGAGCACTTGAGTAGTCTGTATGTTCCAGAGCTGCGCCAGCATCTTTTAGACAGTGAGCTGACTGATCCCGGTAAGCTTGCTGAGGAGGCAGACCGCTGGACCAGCACCAGGGTCCACAAGGGGATTGAAGGTACCACTACCAAAAGTGTACAGGGTGTGTACTGGGTCCCTCACAGAAGGTGGGGGAGGACAAGGGTAACCACAAGGAGTTCTGTAAAGGGCCCCAAAGTAGTTCCTAGGTAAAAGGGTCCCAAACCCCCAAGGCTAAGAGGCCCTATCCCCTAACGGCCAGTGGGACCACTGAGGTCATCCTACTTGTTATTTCTGTAAAGAAGTGGGTCACATTGCCCTTAAATACCCCAAGAAACCACCTGCACCCACTGGTGCTCCAACACCGGGTTTAGTGAGTGTAGCATTGGGGGATTAATTGAGTACTTGGAATGGGGAGGAGCAAGCAGTTATGAGCCTGGTCTCATTAGGAGATTGAGAGATGGTCCAGGAAGCCTCTCTGCCTGAGAATACTAAGACGTACAGGCAGTGGGTGACCATCAATGAAAGGAGGGTGGAGGCTCCAAGAGACACAGGAGCCAGTTTGACATCCGTCAGGTGTCAGTGGGTGTCCAAAGAGCAAGTTATTCCCAATGTACTTCAACCTGTAGTTTCAGCAGACAACTCAGTGCGCCCCTGCAAAGTGGCACTAGTTCCCTTTGAGTGGGGAGGTCTCTGGTTCCTCGAAGGTCCATGTAAGTCCGCCCATGCCTGTAGCTGTCTGTTGGGGAATGACCTGGAGAGTTCCCCCTGGAAAGAGGTGGAGCGCCAAGCGCCTTTGGAGATATTGGGTCTGTCTGAGTGGGCTTGTATGACCACTCAGTCTATGGCAGCCAGTAAAGGGGTTCAAGAGTACCTAGGGCCTGAAACAGTTGCCCAGGTGCCTGCCTTAAAGAGAAGAGGCAGGGGGCACTGAAAACTGGTCTGCAAAGTTCCCACGGTCCAGGAGTGCGCAAACCTTGAGGGGGATGCCCTGGAGCCTACGGGGGACCTACCTGAGCTGACCAAATGGCAGCAGGAGGGAAGGCCCTCCAGGGAGGAATTCTGTGAGGAGCAGAAAAAGTGCCCTTCTCTTGTAGGTTTGCAGCAACAGGCAGCAAACCAGGCAGCAGGTAATGAGTCTGGGTCACACTTGATTTACTGGGAGAATGATCTCCTATATAGTGAGCCTAAGGTTGCTGAGCCTGGGTCAGCCCGTGTGCTGGTGGTTCCACAGCATTTCAGAGCCTTCCTACTGGGGTTGGCTCATGATGTATCCTTAGCAGGACATTTGGGGAAGGACTAGACCTTTGAGCGGCTTGTCACCCACTTCTACTCGCCTCAAATGCACAAGAGTTCTGATACTCATTGCAGGACCTGTCAGAATTGCCAGGCAAGTGGTAAGAGTGGGAGGAAGCACTAGGCTCCCCTCCAACCTTTCCCTGTAGTCAGTACCCCCTTTGAAAGGGTAGGCATTAACATTGTGGGGCCTCTGCATCCCAAGACAGCCATGGGTAACAGGTTCATTATGGTCCAGGTGAACCATGCCACCCGGTACCCGAAAACCATCCCTCTCCAGACTATGACAGCCCCTGTGGTGGGCAGTGGACTGATGGGGATTTTCTCCCACATGGGGCTCCCCAGAGAGGTAGTGTCCGACGGGGATACTAATTTCATATCTAAGTATATGAAGTCTCCGTGGAAGGAGTGTGGTGTAACCTATAAGTTCACCAAACCTTACCACCCACAAGGTAACGGTCTGGTTGAGAGATTTTACCGAACCCTGAAGGGCATGATTATGGGCCTTGAGGAACCCATGAGGCACAAGTGGGACGTCCTCTTACTATGCCTGCTGTTTGCTTACAGAGAGGTGTCACAGAAGTCCTTAGGGTTCAGTCTCTTTGAGCTACTCTATGGTCACCCTGTAAGAGGACCCTTGAGTTTGGTGAAGGAGGGCTGGCAAAAGGCTCCTAGTAACCCCCCCTAGGATGTATATAGCTACATGCTGGCCTTCAGGAACCAAACTAGGCGTTTCAGGCAACTCGCTCAGGCGAATCTGGAAGCCAGCCAGGAAGAAATGAAACAGTGGTATGACCAGAATGCCACTCTGGTCGAGTTTTAACCTGGACAAAATGTGTGGGTGATGGTGCCAGTGGAGCCTTGCTCGCTCCAGGACAAGTGGACTGGGCCTTATGAGGTGGTGGAGGCAAGAGCAAAGTGACCTACCTGGTTGACTTACGTTCTCCTAGGAACCATTTGAGGGCCCTCCATGTGAACTGCCTCAAACCACACTTTGAGTGGTCTGATGTGACCATTCTCTTGGCTACAGATGATGGGATGAAATAGGAGAGTGAACCTCTACCTGACCTCCTGTCAGCCAAGCAGAAGGATGGGTCAGTGGATGGGGTGAACCTCTCGCCTACCCTGACCCCGGAACAGCAGGGGGACTGTCACCAGGTATTGGGTCAGTAGCCTCCCTGTTCTCCCTGACCCCAGGAGTCACCGATTGGTGCGTCCATGATGTGGACACTGGAGACAGCCTGCCTGTGAAAACATTTTTTACAGAGTAGCTGATAAGGTCAGTGCAAGCATCAAGGAGAGGGTTTCCAAGATGCTGGTGCTGGGGTGTGATTGAGCCATCCAGGAACCCCTGGGCTAGCCCAGTGGTCCTTGTGCCAAAAGCTGCTGCGCCTGGTGCAACCCCCGAACTCTGGTTCTGTGTGGATTACCGTGGGCTCAATGTGGTCACAAAGACTGACGCTCACCTCATCCCCAGAGCTGATGAGCTCGTCAAACGGCTGGCAGCTGCCAGTACTTCAGCACATTTGACTTGACGTCTGGGAACTGGCAGATTGCCATGACCGAGGGAGGCAAGGAGAAGTCAGCATTCTCAATGCAAGAGGGGCACAACCAGTTCAGGGTTATGCCCTTTGGGTTGAAGAACGCCCCTGCCACCTTCCAGAGACAGGTTAACCAGGTGCTGTGTGGGCTGGAGGAATTCAGCGCAGCCTACCTGGATGACATTGTTCTGTTCAGCTCCAGTTGGGAAGAACATTTGCAACAGCTCTTTTTGTATAACATTTTAGGACCCTATTGTAATTTTCCTGATTCATGCACTTATATAGGTATAAATCACCATATCATTATATAGGCATAAGAATCATAACCATATTTATAGCTTATGCAGTCCAAATACGGCAGGGCTACTTCCACTATTTCCGAAAATCTACAACAAATTCTTGGAAAACTCGGCTTCAGCAGCTAGGGACTTCCCCTTGCTCGAAAACTGACTTGTCGAAAAACTCATGGAGTTTTCAAAGAACTGAGACTCTTTGATGACGTTATTATGTCCACCTTTACGTCAAACTCGGTACCTTCAAGGTATAAATATGCCCACACTTGCCATAGCAAACACACAGTGGTTTGGAGCAGTTTGTCTATCTACTTGCCCGACGCGCCCTGCTACTGCAAGTGCCGAAGGAAGCCGACCCTCCAGCAGACACACTGAAAGAGACGCTTTCTTTTCTTCTACTGAGAAATCCAGCTCCAGTGTTTCCAAGCTACCCTTGCGGGTTGATGGGAAATCGAGTCCTGAGCGTGACCTTCTTCATTCCAAATCAAGGTACGGAGCTTATTAGACCCTAAGAGAAATCTTGGATAGATTCTTGGCAAAGAATACTAAATTTATCCTACACCTCACTTACTTCTTCCCTCGTACTAAGCTTAGGTTAGGTACATCGGGGTAGGGGTATTTTAGAAGCACCAGTTGAGTACTTTTTAGCCTTTGTTATTTATGTATGTATTTATCCATGGTTTAGGAACCATACAATGCTCTTACAGTATTATTTTATTCTACTCTTTTTACTGTATGCATTATATTTTGCAACCAGTTTTACGATTGTAGCAGTTCATTTCTTATGCTTGAGAAAGAAGACTGTTCAATAAATCCTTTTATTAAAAACGCCCGTCTCTCTATTTCCCTGCACCTCTGGTGAAATGAAGCATGCACGATTGACTGAGGGAAATATCTATGTATTGTTTCCACGACTCTGAAGATCAGTTTTATCTTGGGGAAACAAAGTTCTCATGTTTATGCGGTTGTCAGAAACTAAATCCCTTCTTGTGAACTCGAGAAAGTTTCTAGTAACCTCTGAGCTAGCTGGCACTCACAATTAAATCTAAGATATTCGATAGAGACCTAGTAGACATAAGTCCTACGTCAAATCTATAGGGTATATTATTCCAATGCGCAGAGCATATTGGGAATATAGGAACAACACTACACTTAGTGAAGTGTTGAAGGCCTTGCAGAGGGCAAACCTAATTATCAAGGCAAGTAAGTGTCAGATAGGGCAGGGTTCTATGGTGTACTTAGGACACCAGGTAGGGAGTGGCCAGGGGGCGCCCCTACAGGCTAAAATTGATACCATTCTGGCTTCGGAACTCACCAAGACCCAGACAGGAGTGAGTGCCTTTTTAGGACTCACTGTGTATTTGGTCGTGAAAATCTGAATAACTGAACAAGCCCCAAAAACAGGGAGCAGCTATGGCACCAAAATACTTTGAGGTGGCCCTGTGAAATGCAGCCTACAATACTGTATAACCAACAGCCTAAACAACTATATAAACAGGGCAGAAGTACTAATAAAAGAAGTGGGGAGACTAACCAAGTTAGGCAGAATGCAAGTAACATCATGGCACGTTACATCACAGCGTGACATCACAGCATCACAGGAACTGACATCTCAGCTATGCCCTCACAGGAAGTGACGTCAGGTCTTAACACTTAACACATGTTTCGCATGTCTAAACAAGTGCATTTGAGCGCATTATGCAATTTAACAGATAAGAGATTTCATTTGGGTTGCACCAAAAAAGTGATGCAATCCTGATGCAAAATGTGGACCTCAATTTATACATTGAGGGCCTCATTTACAACATTTTGCCACAGGGCAATGCCGCAGGGCCTCTTGCTGGACTGCTCTGCTTCAAATGGAAATGACAGGAATGCACTGTATTAATGAAATACAGAAAATCCCTGTGCTTTCTGCATTAGCAGGTGCACCAATTAGTGCCTAGTACCAATGCAGGCACCCCTGCACCATGGTGCAGGGGTGTCTGCATTGTTGGCAGAATTGTTTTTGTGCAGGAAGGAGTAACTTCCTGCACAAAAACAATCAATGAAGGCATTTTCCTATTTCCTAATTCTATGTGGGCTACAAAATTCAGCACACATAGAAAGAGGGAAAAATAAGAAGAAATAAACTTATTTCATCTAGTTACTCCTTCCCTTAGAGGTGCACAGTGTTGATGCCTTCCTAGGTTTACAGATCCTTGTATTTCTGGTACAGATCCTTGTATTTCTGTAAATGTGTCCAAAACCATGGGTTGAATGGGAAAACACACCGCAATGCCCAAGAAACGCCTCCTTGATGTAGAGTTAGGCAACAACGTTTTACACTGCTTTGCCTTACTCCTCATCTATGAGGCCATGCAAAGCCATGCAGGGGGTCTTTGTGTAGCCTCAAATATATTTTTGAGAGGCCTGCACCACCGGAGTGTCATAAAAAGTGAGGTCTCTTGTAAATGAGGCCCTGTCAAAAAGAAGTTGAAAACAAGGAGACAGGTAGCGGTATATCTAACCTGCTTAATTGTTTGAAAAGTATACATTTTAAATTATGTTATGAGGTAAGGTACCTGCTGCAGAGATGTTTGTGGGCCCAGTAAATCCCAGGGAAGAATAATAATGGTAAGAACAACTTTGGAGGGTAATGCATTTGCTGGAGAGACCTGTGTTTTCTCTAGTCAAGTTTTGATAGAGTAGCGTAGATGGTTAATGTGTGTCCTGCAAAGCGCATCAGAGAAAATGCAGATGACAGACTTGTATTTTATGTAGCTAGGTGAGTTAGTGCTTTTAACACAGAAATTCTCTAGTTTCTTGCACTTCATAAATTGTAAACCTTCTAATATAGCACAGTGAGCTTGGAAGGACATGTGACTCCTTCACCTTGTAACCCTCACTTTCTTTTGTAACTCATCTTTGTTAGACCTGGCACCATTGGCGTGGGTCTCCCTTCAATTTTTGCTGTTGCCTCATGTATTTTTGCTGGTGTTAGATGCTTTGGGCATGGTGCCACTGCTATTCAGTGCAAGTGCTCCCTATAGTAAATTGATATATTGTTTAATTTAATTTAATTTTAATTTAATCCACATTTGTAAAGTGCGAACCATCACCCGTTAGGGTCTCTAGGCGCTGGGGGCCATCAGGAAGATTAAGCAAGCTATTGCCCAGAGTCACATGGTGCTGGGCTAATCTGCCGCCGGGCCCGGGGATTTAACCGTGATCTCCAGATTCCGGAGTCAGTCACCCTGGCCGCTGCGCCACACCTCTCCCATATATATATATATATATATATATATATATATATATATATTAATCAATGGCTCCATGTTTGGCTATTTGGTTTACTTGTCAGACCTTAGTCTAGAGCACTGAGTGTGCCCAGGGCATGTACATCCAAATGCTGCTAGTGGGCCTGCAGCACGTGTTGTGCCATGCACAGAAGCAACCCTGTAAAATGTGTCTAGGGTCTGCCATTGCAGATCCTGCGTGCAGTCTGGTACTGTCATGCTGACTGGGCAAGTGCACCCACTTGCCAGTCCCTAAACCTTCCCTTTTCTTCATATCAGTCATCCCTATGGTAGGCCCCAGGGCAGGGTGCATTGTAAGTATAAGGTAGGACAAGCCATGATGTGTATGGCATGTCCTAATGGTGAATTACAGCCATTTTCGTTTTTCACTATTGCAAGGCTACCTGTTCTCCATTGGCCAGAATGGGCTGTAAGAGTTATCACATTTTATAATCCTAACTGTCTCGGAGAACATGGTAGAAATTTGAGTTTAGTAAGCCTGAACTCAGAATAATAAAATACATATTTTAGTGAAGTTGGTTTTAATATTCTGCGTTTGCAAATACCACTTTTAGAAAGTAAGTATTTGCTTGTCTAACCCTTCAAACCTGCCTCTGCTAGGTTGTGTATTCCTATGTCTGGTTTTGTGAGTGACAGGGCTGTGGAATTCCATGAGACAGGCTGAGTCACCCGGTGGTGAATAGAGAGATCTGCATCTAGATGGGAGGGAGGAGTTGCACCTGAACCTTGAATAGGGCTGTGCCTGCCTTCCACAATGTTGGCTCCACTCCCTGTGGAGCGGCTGATGTCTCTATCCAACACACTGAAAGAAGAGAAGGAGTCTTGAAAGCAAAGTGCTCCAGGACTGTACTTGCCTTCCACAATGCTGGCTCCACCTCCTGTTGGGCGTCTGAGGTGCTTGCCATGCACTGTGAAAGGAAAGGAGAAGTCTGGTACACCTAGTTGCTTCAGAACTGGTTTGGACTGGGCAAAGACTCCTCTCCCCTCAGAGAACAAAGGATTGTGGAGTATAGATATTGGGACCCTGATCCGATGAAATTAGATCACTTTGGATTACAAGAAGAAACCTTTAATGGGGGATTGTCCTGCAGTGGTTGCCTTACTGCCAAAGGAAGGAGAAAGGAACTTTGTGTACTTTGCTTTCAACTTGTGAAGGATCTCCAAGGGCTTGGAAATGAGCTTGCCTCCTGCTGAAGTCTCAGGGACAACAGACTTCACCCCCTAGCTCCCCAGAGTTCTTTGGAAGTGCCTGCTGCTGTTTTTGGCCTTCTGAGGAACTGCGTGTCGCAAGGAGCTGGAAGCGCGACTCACCGAGAAGAAGCGTGTCGCCGTCGCTGCTGCTGCCGTCGCAACTCAGAAGGAGGGTGTCGCCGCTGTAGTTGTCGCACTGCACCACATCAGGAGAAGAATCTCGCAATGAGGTTGGAGCGTGTCGCCGTCGCTGTGCCTGCCGTCGCAACTCTGAAGTAGGGTGTCGCCGCTGGAACTGTCGCATTGCACCACATCGACCAAGAGCACCTCGCATCCCCGAGAAGCGCGCCACCATCGGAGCTGCTGCCGTCGCATCTTGGATGTCGCCGCTGTAGTTGTCGCATTGAGTGGAAGCTTCACGCATCGTGGGAGAAGAGCGTCGCCGCTGGAGCTGTTGCCATCGCATCATAAGGGTGTCACCGCTGGAGTCCACGCATTAAACCGAGAGCTTCACGCATCCCCGAGAAGTGTGCCGTATCTGGAAGATCTTCACATCTTTATTTCTTTGTATCTGAACTTTGCCACATTTCCCATAGCTGCGACATTGCTTGTCTTGGAAGCGCAGCGCAACCTAAGGTACATTGACGCATAGTGTCGCATCTAAGAACTGAACTGAACTAAGCTTAAATCTACCATCTTAAAGTAATCATAGTGTGTATTTTTGTCATTTATGGTCTTGTCGTAACTCTATATAAAGTCTACTTACTTTTTATATAAAACCTGTGTGGTGTCCATTTGTAATGTTGTCACTGGGTTACTGTATGTGGTCACAACTGCTTAACTTAAAATGCCTCTGAAGTAAAGCCCTTCTGCTCGTGCCAAGCTACCAAGGGGGTGAGCAGGGGTATTTTGGGAGTGTAATCCCCTTATCATGACTAGAGGAGAGGGTCCCTATTTGTCACAAGTACCTACCTGTGCCAACTAGAGACCCCCAAATCTAACGATCTTGTACATTGATTTACACATTTGAATTATATATTGTCCATGTATAATGTGTAGGTTTGAGGCAAAGCACTCTGTAACCCGCATTGGGATAAGTAGCGCTATAGTGAAATAAAACAAAATAGTGGTTGTAGGACCTGGCTTTTTGGCTACAGTCCCTAAACTTTTTGCTTTCCCCTAGCCTGTTTTCCTGACATAGAGTTGCCAATTTGCCTGCTTACGGTACTGCTGATCATTGTCAAAGTACAAGTGTTCCCTATGTAAAGTGTAATGGTAATTGGTTGGCCGTGGTTGGTATGTTTGCCTTACTAGTAAAGTCCCTAGTGAAGTGCACTGTGTGTGCCAGGGCTGGTACTGCAAAGGCACGGGGAGAAGGGAACTCAGGCCTGCAGTGTGGGGCCTGCACGCAGTGTGCTCGTTAGCATGTTGTCCTGACACGCTTCACTTTCCCTTTTACATACACATTGGCCACCCCTGTGGTAAGTCGCAGGTAACCACTGGGTGGGGTGCAGTGTAAGTAAAAGGCGGGACATACACTAAGGTGTGTGTTATGTCCTGACAGAGAAACACACTCCATTTCACTGCTGAAGGCCATCCTGCCCATAGGACAGAATGGGGGATGCTGAGTGTTGTGTTTGTTAGCCTAGTTTCCTATAAGTTTGAAATGGAGAGGTGACGTTTAGTATGTATGAACTCACAGTGTCATAACACATCTTTCGGTGAAGGTGGTTTTGTCACTGTGTGTTCAGAAACCACTCTTTTAGAAAGCGGCTGAGTTTTGTGCTTTAAGCATTTCTGTGTGTCTCTGTTGAAATGCGGATTTACTGTCTGGGTCAGAAAGGTGAGGGGAGCTGGGAGAGGTCTTGATCCAGGGAGGGGTGAGATGGGACCAGCCTGCCTTGCTTCTGGAAAGTAGGGGAGGAGAAGCCTGGGAGGTGAACAGGCCTGGGCTGGTGCTATAAACCAATCAACTCATCTCCTGCTGAGTGATTAAGGATCCAGAACCCCAGTATCAAAGGGAGAAAGGTGACACTGGGAGGAAGACACCCAGAACTGATTTAGGGAGGGGTCAGGGACCCCTGAGCACAAACGAACTTCAAAGACATTAAGGTGTAAAACTATGAGAGCTGAACCCCCTGAATGTTGGAATGAAACAGAAATGGATTGAGACTGAAATGGTTTGGACCCATTCTGAGGCCAAGAGGAACCTCTGCTAAAGAAGGGGCAAGTGAAGAGACTACTGTGGAAAGACCAATCCTTGCTTTGTGATCTGGGGCTGGTCTGCAGTTTGCTGTTCTAACCAGGGGAGAGGCTGTTGGACTGCGCTTGGATGCACTGGGTCCCCCAACTTGATGAAGACTGTGCTTTGTGCTGTGTCTTGAACCCCAAGAGCACAATGTGATCTGGCTCCCTGTTTGGAAACAATGGAACATAAAAGTTTCCAGAGAAGTACCAAGCAATGTGGTGTGCGCATGCTTTGGCAGCTTGAGACCCTCAGAAGTTGTGATCGTGGGCATGCAGGAGAATGCTGAGTCTCGGATGTACAGAGGGCGTGTCGCGGTGCAAGCCAAGTTGTTTGTGAGGAGCTCCTGGTCATTGTGTGCACAGGGAGATGAGGAGAGACCCTGATGCGCAGGGTGCATGTCGGGGTGCAGGCCAAGGCGTTGGTATGGAGCGCCTGGTCGTTGTGTGCACCGAACGAAGAAGTGAGTCTCTGACATTGAGGGTACGTGTCATGGTGCAAGCCAAATTCGAAGTAAGTCTCCACAGTGCCGAGAGCGGGTCTCAGTGTCCACTGAGACCACCGGAAGGAGGGTCAGGTCATTGGGCCCTCAGAGTAAAACAGCAGCGGCTTGGACTGGCAGCGCCAGAGGAGCTGAGCTGCCAGCCCGAGCTCCCCGTGCCCACTGACGGAGTTCTGGATCGAGGCCCAAATCGCTGAAGGAGAAGAGGAGAGTGGGGTTGTGCCCCCCCCACGTAACGTCGATCACCACCTGGGATGGGGTGGTGGCCCAGAGGGACACTCTCTCTGCCTCTCGCTGCTGTCAGCTGTGCAAGCTTGTTGCTTCGGCTCGGATCTAGGCCCCTGCTGGCCGAAGGAGGGGCAGTACTGGGGCCGGAGTAGAGAAGAAGTACTTTTGTGTCATCATTAATCCATATTGGGGGCACTGTTAACGGAGCACCTAAACTGTCGTATTACACTGTGCATTATTGCTGCTAACGATCTAACGAACTATCGAACTGACCTTATTTATGCCTGACGAACTACATGCTTGGTGCGCAATGCACTGTGTTATTTTTTCCTTGCAGAGTACATGATTGTAACATGGTGCATTGCCTTATTTCTTCATTGCACAGTGGCTGATTATAACGTGGCGCAGTGCATTATTTCTTTATTGCACAGTACATGATTGTTTTGTTTTGTTTCTTCCTTTCACAGGGCATGGTGGGAGTGATACACATTGCATTATTCCTTCTATTGCAAAGTACATGACTGTGGCGCTACATATGGCATTGTTTATCTATTGCAAAGTACAGGAGAATTTTGTTATGCATTGCAGTATTTCTTTTCTTTTGCAACGTGTGTGATTCTAGCAATACAACTTGCTAAAGCGGCAGTTGTGATTAGAACCTACCAATCCACCTGAAGGAATACTGACCATTCTTATATGATGTTTTTTTATTGTGTGGTCATATCGTATATCTTCTTATATAAAGATTATACTCGTTTTATAAAAACGTGTGGAGTCTATTTGTGGTGACATCATTAGGTTGCTGTCAGTGTGGTTACACATACTGTACACTCGTGCCTTGGAGATAAGCCTGGATGCTCATGCCAAGCTACTAAGGGGGTGAGCAGGGCTATCTCAGACTGTCAGCCTGATTCATGAAGCCGAAATGGACTCGCAAAGGGCCAGATTCTCAGAATCTGGCCCTTTGCGAGCTCTATTTTTGCATTTGGGATTCATCATCCCAAATGCAAAAATCGGTAATAGCGATATCGCTATTTTGCGATGATTTACATTTAAGGAATCTCTATTTGAGATTCCTTAAATGCAATTCATCATCCATTTTAAAATTGCGAATTCGAAATTTCGGCCCGCTATTTACCGCGAGGTCAAACCTCGTGGTAAATAGCGAAAACTTAGAAAAATGCTTTTAAAAGCATTTTTCTAAGTTGCATGTTGCACACACACATGTCCTTAGGACATGTGTGTGCGCAACACCTGTTCGTATTTACTTTTAAGGGGTGCTACAGGGTGTCCTTTGGACACCCCTGGCACCCTTTAAATCGCAATCTTATTTGCGATTAGCAAATTGCTAATCGCAAATAAGGAATACTCCCCATTCATTCCTATGGGCCTTTTGGCCCATAGGAATGAATGGGGAGTTATTCCTTATTTGCGATTAGCAATTTGCTAATCGCAAATAAGGAATATGTAGGAATCGCTTTTGTTTTTGCGATTCCTACATGAATGCCGTTTTGCGAGTCTGAAATAGCGATTCCTTATGATTCGCTATTTCAAACTCGCAAAACGGCACTATGATGAATCAGGCTGTGTGTCCTTACTTAGCCTAACGTTGAAACGAGGGGTCCGGATTTCGCATCTGGCAACAGCGGTGTGGGACAGGGACTCCTGACTTCAGTGTTTGGTAGCGGCGGTGAGGGATAAGGGCCCCCTCTTCCAACAGTGGTAAATTGTTATTTCTGTAAATACTGGAGCCAACCACCACATCTGACATTCCTGCAGTGCATGCATATCAAAGATTGAACAACATCAAAAGCATCACTCTCACTTATTTGTGAAACAATAACAACAAGTTGTGTGCCTTTGTTTCCCATTCCTTGTGTTAGACCGGGCCTTTCTTGGCATCGTTGCCCCTGATTTTTTGCCTCTACCTCCTCTATTTTTGATGCTGTGATGGATTTCGTTGTACTGGCTTAGATGCTTTGGTCTTTTTGCCACTGCTGATCAGTGTCAAAGTGCAAGTGTTCCCTGTGTTATGGTAATTGGTTGTTCATAAGTGGTATGTTTGCCTTACTAATAAAGGCCCTAGTAAAGTGCACTATGTGTGCCACGGCTGGTAATGCAAATGTTACTAGTGGGCCTACAGCAGTAATTGTGTCACCCACACAAGTAGCCCTAAAGAGAGAACTCAGGCATGCCCCTGCAGTGCCAGCGTGCAGTTTGCTAACCCACTTATCAGGACTTACTCTTCCCTTTCCATGCACATCATATACCCCTATAGTAGGCCCAAGGTATCCCCCTAACAGGACAGAATGAGGAAGGCAGTGTAATATGTTTTCAGCATATCTTCCCATAGGCTTAAGATGGGGAGGTGAAGTTTAGTGTGCCTGACCTCACAATTAAATAACACATCTTTTTGTTTAGGAGGTTTTTGAATTGTGTGTTTAGAAACCATGCTTTTAGAAGTGGGTGTTTTTTTGTTCTAACAAATTCTGTGCGTCTCTGCCTGGGTGTGGATTGACTGTCTGGATTTGAATGTGATAGGATCTGGGAAATGTTTTGACACAGGGAGGAGCAGGTGAGACAGCAACAGGCTGACCTGAAACGGAAGTGTAGGGGAGAGGAGTAGCCCCCTGGATGTGAAGAGGCCTGGGCTACTGCCATAAAAGAATGGCTCCATCTCCTGCTGAGTGATTGAGGAACCAGACACCCACTATCAAAGGAAGAAGGTGTCACTGGCAGGGAGACACCCAGAACTGGTTTGGGCAGGGGTCAGTGCCCCCTGAACACAAAGACTTCAACGACATTTAGGGGTACAACTATGAGAGCTGAAACCCCTGAACGTTGGACTGATCAAGACTGAAAAGGATTGAAACTACTTTGTGGTCAAGAGGAACCTCTGCCAAGGAAGAACAGCTGAAGAGACTGAAGAGATGGACTGAACCTTGGTATGTGTTCTTGGCCTGAACTGCAGTTTGCTGATTTAACTGTGGAGATGCTAAGGGACTTTGCTGTGTGCTGTGTCCCCCTGCTTGAAAGGACTTTGCTGTGTGCTGTGTCCGGAAGTAACTTGTCTCCAAGGGCCCGAGGAGAGCTGGCTCCCTGTTGTGGAAACTCATGAACATCAAAGTTTCCAAGTGTGTCTCATCAACTCTGTGTGCGTGTGCTTTTTGCAGCCTGAGACCTTGGTAAGCATTGCCCCAGGAATGTGTGGTCCAAAACCCAACCCATTATCAGACACACTTTGTGTGTGTGCTTTTGCAGCCTGAGACTGCCGTGGGGTCCGCAGTGCTGGTTGGAATGTGCCCCGTGAATACAGTGCTCCCGCAGCGTGAATCATTGTCCACGCTGCTGTGTAGCTGTTTGTGACCCGAGCCGTCATCGTAACTGAGGCTGCAGATCAAGATCGCCGCTGGAGGAGTACATGAGTGCTCCCATCTCTCTCCCGCTGCTTCGCGTTAGACACACTGAGTCTTGAGCGGCCCGGACCTGCCCGGCAGCACCTGGGCCACCCTTGGAAGTTCAGGACTGTTGTCTGTGGATGGGGCCTGGTTGTGCCCACACTAATCGCGTCGATTGGCCTGGAATTATTCCTGCATTACAAACTGCCGTATTAATTGTATTAGGGATTGTGATGTACTTGCATTACAAACTGGCTGGTTACGTGCTTTGAGGATTGAAATATTCTTGCAGTACGAACTGCCTTTGTGCTTGCATTAAAGAGTTTTGTTATACTTGCATTACCAAGTGCCTGATTACGTGCATTGAGGATTGCATTATTCATGCTTTATGAACTGCCTAATTACGTGAATTGAGGATTGCATTATTCTCGCATTACGAACTGCCTTATTACTTGCATTAAGGAGTTCTTTATACTTGCATTACGAACTGCCTGAGTACGTGCATTGAGCATTGCATTATTCTTGCATTACGAACTGCTTGATTACTTGCATTGAGGATTGCATTATTCTTGCATTACGAACTGCATTAGTCTGACAACACGAACTGCATTACGAACTGCATAGCATTGCATTAGGACTGCATTTGAACATCGTGAACTGCTCCTTAATACCACAAGAACCTACAAGTGGTTATTGGCCTAATAACTTGCAAAGTGAAATATTATGAATACGCATATGTTGGATTTTTATTGTTTGGTCTTGCCGTATTTTTCTTCTTGATAAAGATACCGCTATTTTCATACGTCAGTGTGGTGTCCATTTGTGGTGTTATCACTGTGTCACTGAGAGTGTGATTGCAATTACTTTACACATTGCCTTAAAGATAAGCCTGACTGCTCATGCCAAGCTACCAGGGGGTGAGCAGGGGTTATCAAAGAGGGTGTCCCTCCTTTCCCTGACTAGAAGCAAGGGTCCCTATTTGGACTAAGGTAACTGCCTCAGTCACCTAGAGAACCCCAGTTCTAACACATTCCATTTGCATCCAAGTGTGTGGCTCAGATAGTCCTGAGTCAGGACAGTAAAAATTAATGAGTCCTGATGGCCCCTTAAATGTGGCCTTTCCTACGGATCCAGCTGGAGTCTGAAATATGAAAGCCCACCTTGCAGTCTGCACTTTGCTGCTGGAAACATAAGCAGACAACGTGCAGGTGCTGCTGAATCTGTCCCTGTGTCTGAAAATTACATAGGGACAGTTCATCATATGTGAGTGGGGCCAACTTGTTGCAGGGTGGGTGGTGTCCACCCTGTGAAAATAGTGTGTGGACGCCATGTACCTGGTTGTTCCCCCATCTTGTGCCCTGTGTAAACATTTCTTAAACTATACTGTTGTACAGAACTTTTCAAACATGTTCTCAATTCTACAAGCATTACACAGAGTTCACTAGTGCCCGGTTTCTTAGGGCTACTGTAGCTTGATCCACAGCAATGAACTCTGTGTAATTCTTCTTGGCGATGTGTGTGTGTGGGAGGGCAATCAATGTTTTCAAATGTTATGTTTGGAAACTCACTTATGATAAAGGTAACTCAATGCAGCAATGCAATCAAATATTCTGAATTGTCATGGTTCAGTTTTAGAGAGAAGGCATACATGCTTTCTATTAAATCTTCTAGGAAGCTGTGTTTCAGGCTTGGAGAGTTTAGTTACCTCAATCTGCACTATTCAGGATGACAATTCTACATCATGGGCTCATAGGGAGTGGGCATTCCCTTATGTGCTTTTCCCAGTTTGGGTTTTTCTGAATTTTCTGTACACAAGGAGTTTTCCAGGTATGTATATATGTTTTGGTGCTGCCTTGCATCTGATAGGAGCATGTAGTCTGTAAGCTACGGTATCCTTGTTTATTTATTTACTGAACGTATACAGTGTCTATGTGCTGTGCTTCTCATAAGAATTGAATGACTTTGATGGATATTCTTTACATATTTGGTGTGTATGAGTGAATACTTAACATGCTACTTCTATGGTTGTGAGAAATCTGTATTTGACATGATTTGAAATACATACATAGTTGTTTGTTCCTTTCTTCTTGGTATAAATGATGGGTGGTTCCTCAGCCTACTGATTTTGCTATACCGGATGTTCAAGATCCTTTCTGGGTTAAAAATACTTGGCAGGACCCATTTTGGGAGATGGTGATTTAGTGGCTTGTGTGATTGGATAAAAGATGTAGTGATAGGTGGGAGGTCTGATGTGTCTGAGCCTGAGTGTGCTCAGCCTTAGTCTGAGCCTGTTGATGCTTGCAGTGGAGTGATGTGGGAATTGCAACTGATAAGTTGTGCTTGATTCTGCATGAATGAGGAAGCACAGAGTTGTGTGAGGGAGACAGTGCTTAATTTAACCCACTGGGTTTCCAGTGCTTGGCACTGGCACTTAATTGTCAACACTGGGGATTGTGACAGTCTGCCACATGGTGGCGCTGTGTAGCTAATTTAGATATGACCACAACAACAGTTAATTAATATTTCAATATACATTAAAAATGTCTACTACTGTTGTACTGAGAGCCCTCCTCGTCCCACCTCTGTTTAGAACGTAACATTACTGAAGAAATAGGAGAAACGTCAGCTACAACAATGAGGTGAGGTAGAATACTTTACTCACTTATACCTGGGCTTGCATCTAATTATGGTTATGTTTCAAAGCACTTGGAGCAACTCAGTGGCCTATGTGCCAGGGACATGGAATTTAGGCATTCTATGAGCTACAGAACACCATAATGGCGAGACAAACATGAGCTGCAACAGCAGGGTGCAGCCCCTGACTTAATCATGCATTTCCTAGTGACTTTCTTTTCAGCTCTCAGTCATCTTACCTAGCCATCCCAGACCCTTTACGACCTGCAAAATAAGCATGGAAAGCAATGGAAGCAACAGTGGAATTGAACACTCATTTAATTTACACCAGCACCCAATGCTAGTGTGAGTATTTAAGAATGAACTAGGAACATCACATCATTTGTCCAGCTTGGAGCATGTCATTCATACCTTATCTAGGGCTACAGAGAATCTGAACACACCGAGGGCCAGATTTATCAAGACTTTGTGTAGGTTCAGTGTCACAAAAAGTGAGACAAAATGGAACATAGTTTGAAAAAGGATTTATTTTCCAGTGTAAATCCCAAATTGCGCTGGATATGTGGGTGTACTTGTGGGTGTACTAGCCCTAAAGTAAAGCAAAGTAGCACTTCATGGTGGCATCCAATCGGTAGTACATGGGTGTTGCTTTGTAACCACCCATGAATTTTGATGCAAAGCTGTATCTACTAGAAAAGTTCAGGACTTTGTTTATTATTTATTATTTATTTTATTTTTTGCATTTGTATGGCGCGCAGCTACCCAACAAGGGTTTCCCGGCGCCGATGACAGAAATTAAGCAAGTTTGTGAAGGAAGGTAAGTGATGGTGGATTATTTCTGGAAGAGCCAGGTCTTTAGCTGTTTTCTGAAGATGTTATACCTGTCTTCTTTCCGGATATGGGGGGGGAGTTTGTTCCAAAGTGTGGGCCCTATGACAGCAAAGGATCTACCTCCCGTTCTTGCAAATTTGAACTTTGGGATGGAAAAGTTTGCAGCATTTTGCGAGCGTAGTGCTCTCGCCGGAGTGTAGGGAGTGGCGAGGGTTTGGAGATATTTAGGGGCGGTACCAGATTTGATCCTAAACATATAGCTCAGGGCTTTGAACCTAATACGGCTTTCCACCCTGAGCCAATGTAGGTCTTTTAGGTGGCTGGATACACTGGAGGTTTTTGGGATATTACAGAGTAGCCTAGCCGCTGAATTCTGGACCACTTGTAATCGGTTAATGACAGCTTTGTTTGAGCCCAAGTAGAGAATGTTGCCGTAGTCAATCCTTGATGTAATAAGTGCATTGACTACGGACTTTTGGGTGTCGAGGGGCAACATCCAAAGGATCTTCCTTAGCCATTTTAGGATGGTAAAGCAGAGGCCTACCACTCTGTTTGCCTGCTGTTTCATGGACAAGGTGTTATCGATGATGACTCCCAGATTTTTAACTTGAGTGGCGGGAGTAGGGATGGAACCGAGCTCAGAGGGCCAGTGAGAAGCGTTCCAGAGGTCTTTGTTTTTCCCCAAAAGGAGGACCTCGGTCTTATCTCCATTGAGTTTCAGTTGGTGTGCGGACATCCAGCTGAAGATGTTTTGGAGACCTTGATTAAGGCGAGATGGAAGAAATGGGTTAGCTTCTGACAGGGAGAAGATGATTTGGGAATCATCAGCGTATGTCATGAGGGTGAGGCCAGATTCATCCGCTAGATCAGCCAAAGGCCGGAGGTAGAGATTAAAAAACAGAGGGCTTAGGATGGAGCCCTGTGGTACTCCATGGGGGGCGCTCATTTTATCCGAGCAGGCTATTGGGGATGTGATTTGGAAGGTTCTCTGTGACAAGAAGGACTCAATCCATTTTAGTGCATCGCCCCTGATGCCATTTCTCCCCAGGGTGGCCAGCAGTTTGGCGTGGGAGATGGTGTCGAAAGCCGCACTCAAGTCTAGTAAGATGAGTGCGACTGTCTGGCCTTCGTCCAGGAGTCTCCTGATGTTTTCGGTAACTCCTAGTAGGGCGGTTTCAGTAGAGAAGCCGGCCCTAAACCCAGATTGCGAGGGATGGAGAAGACCGTTTTCTTCGGTGAAGAAGGTGAGGGCAGAGTGAATATGTCTCTCCAACAATTTTGAAAAAATAGGGAGGAGGGAGATCGGCCGGTAGTTTGAGGAGAGCTCCGGGTTTGCAGTGGGTTTTTTTAAAAGTGGACTGACCATAGCATGTTTCCACATTGAGGGCACTACTGCGAGTTGAAGAGAAGAATTTAGAGTTTCAGCAATAGTGGACAGAGCAGGGACGTCCAGAATTTTAAGAATAGAAGTGGGTACCGGATCACAAGGGGAACCTGATTTAACAGTTTTGAGGGTGGAGACTAATGACTCTATGGTAAAAGGAGGCCAGGATTCAATTATGTTAATGTCGTTTGGCCAGAACATTTGTGTCACAAATGTACACCCCATCTAGGCAGGCGCAACACTTCAGAAATGTTTTTGGCATTATACAGCACACAGACAAAGTTAGAAATGCTTTAAAATGTATAAATATGGCAATGTGTACAGGAAGGGTAACCTGCAAGTGCAAAACCTATGCTAGACACCACGTAGATGACCTTGCTTGATGGTGTAAAGTTGTGTGCACTTTTGAAGACAGAGCTAAATGAGTTAGCTACCTCACTTTCACTCAACTGAGATGAGATCCCACGGGTTCATCCCTGTATCGAATGCGGACGATACTCAACTCCTCTTTCCGTTTAAAATGATGACACCTGAAGTACGTAACTCCTTTGCCCGGGGGATGAAAGAAGTGGCCCACTGGATGGCAGCTAACTTCCTGCAGTGTAACGTCTCCAAGACTGAGGTGATGCTCTTTGGGGAAGCCAAACGCCTGTGGACTCCTGACTGGTGGCCTCAAGACCTAGGCCCAGTCCCTGAGCCCAAATTGGTTGTGAAAGATCTAGGAGTAAAACTGGATCAGGAGCTCGTCCTCAAACAACACGCCAATCAAGTGGTCGGCTCCTGCTTCCATGTTATTGGGCTTCTTCGGAAGGTATTCCCCCTGTTACCTGATACCACCAGAAGAACACTGGTACAGTCGCTTGTGCTGAGTAGGCTCGATTATTGTAATGGTCTGCTGCTAGCCGCCAATGAGGGGATTATCGCAAGACTACAGGTTGTGCAAAATACTGCTGCACGCCTTGTTCTCAATGTCCCGGCTCGTACTCCTTTGAAACCCCTATTAGTCAAACTTCACTGGCTCTCAGTGAAACAGAGGGTGATGTTCAAAACTTGCTGCATTATTCACAAGTGCCTCACTGGTAAAGGTCCAGATTACTTGACAAAAAAATTCAATCCATACGTTCCCTCCAGATCTCTGAGATAAGGAGATCAAGAACTGTTATGTGCCCCCAGGTTCAAGAAGACAAGACAAGGGGGAAGGGCTCTATCAGTGGCCGGCCCGAAGCTATGGAATGATCTCCCTATTGATATCAGACTATGCAAAGAACATCTTCCCTTTAGGAAAAAATTAAAAACGTTCCTCTTTCACTACTAAGCTAACTGGCTAGGGAGTTAGGATAAATGACTGGGTCCCTTTTTGCTCTCAGATGATGCCAAAGGCGCGGAGATACTCCTCAGGGAGTCGATTCCTAGCGCGATATAAGTTTGCAAATAAATAAATAAATAAACCCAGCACAGCACTTTTGGTTGCAGCGTTGCATTGTGCAACTTTTTTAGTAAATGTGACCAACAATGTTTTGCACTTGTTCCATTGTGACCTTGGGACTCCTGGCTTCAACCCAAGTGCAGTTCCTTCCACAGATACCCCCTCCCCCACACCAGCATAACCCGGTGATCTTCCCTGCAGCAATGCACATTTGATGGAAAACAATTTCAGAATTACCATCTGCAGCTATATGCTGTTTCAAAGTATTGATGAGAAATGAATGATTGATGGAATTAAAGACAATTGCTAGACCAAGAAGCACAAGTAGGCATGCATCATCGCTGTCAATAATCTGGACAGCAAGTCATGATTTATCATAGTAATTTCCAATTTCCAGTCCACTAATAAAAAATCGTCATGTCAAAGGCAGAAACTGCCATGCCCCCTTTTATATATTGTTGGAAAGAAATAATTTCATGACATTGTTGTCTTCATTTGTAGCATGTTGTACATTCTAAATATAACCTTGGGCATTTAAATCTGTATTATGTGACTGGAAATTGAGCATATTACTCCCTCTTCACCCATAAATTAAAAAACTAAATAATTAGCTTTTTATCTCCAACATTACTTACCACATTTAACTTATCAGACATGCAGTTTTCTAATACACCCTTATAAGTCCTTGGGGAGGCATACATAATGAGAAAACGGAGCAATATAGTATGTATCACAATCTATTCTGACCTCATAAAACAAAAAAAGAAAAAGAAGTGCAAAAAAATAAAGCAACAGCACTTCTGCATTTATGCATGCGGAATTTGGAATGACAGTTCTACACCCATCAGTACTACTGCTCCAGTTCAGGAAGGAGCAGAAGACACACCCGAATTGTATTTGTATAGGAAGGGACACCTTCCTGCACAAAAACAATTCTCTGAAGAATGTTCCTCTTTCTATGTGTGCTGCAGAATGCAACGCATGCAGAAAGAGGACAAACACAAGGAGACATCAACATATTTCTCCTTGTTATGCCTCAACTGGGGGCGTAGCATTGTGACTCACTTCTAGGTTGACCAGTGGTAGCAAATCTGGGAGTGCAGCAAAAACCACGAGTGGACACATGGAGACATCCTTCCCAGGGCAGAGTAAAGCAAGGCAGCTACTTACTCTGCCATGCGCTACTCTAGATATACTAAGCTACACAGAGCCATGCAAGGTGGCAGTGCGTGGTTTAATACATCTCACTGAAGCCTGATTGACTTGCACTGCCTTGCATGACGCAGTGGCAATGCAAGGGCTTACCAAATCTGGGCCTTGGTGTCTTACTCTTTCATATGAAAGAAGGTATGGTTGAAGTGACCTGACTTTTACCTGGTCACCTGGGCTGCTGGTTATGGCAGCAGGCAATACGGTTTCACAATAAGAATCATAAAAATAATTAAAAAAAAAAAATTCTTAGTACAGTCCTTTCTCTATTTTAATGCTATAAAAAACGGGTGCTACTGTTATGGAATTAAGTGGTGAACAATTTACTGGCTTACCACCTTAATAACTTTAAAACACAAGAGGAACCACACCACCTTATGATGTAATGCCTGTTGCTGCAAATCAGTGTGTACTCAGCAGAAAGTAGCAATGAAATGTTTAGACCAAAGTACTCTTTGACCCTGGTTTCAGCTATTGCTGGGATGTCTGGGCTGATTTCTCTCAAGGCATCCCAGATACCAGCACTGTGTGCTGATGCATGATATGGTCTTGGTCAAAATAAGGTACAGAGGCACATGGGCATCTGTTTGGTCTCTAGCAGGTTGCATATCATTTCGAATCGACTTTTGGAACCAATATAGTAAAATAGATGTTCACCATACTCGAATTCTTCTAGCTGTTATGTCACCTGTAGATAATTTAATTGCATTTTATTGGATACCTCAGACTGATAAAAAAAAAGGTGTGCCTCTAAGTTCCTGATTATGAGTTAGACAGATATCAATGCAGCGATTTCCAGCAGCTGAAATTACCATCACTGGATGGTGTCTCTGCCAGAAATTCAACCTATTCCTATTACGAGTTAGACCCCTCAAGTCCACAGTAATGTCAGTAATGTGTGGAGACGAATTAGTGTGCAAGGTCAAGCAGGATACTCTTTACTCTGAAGGGTTAAATGCTCTCATCTATACCTGCTCCAACATGGTGGTAAACGGTAGCAGATGCCTCCCTGTGATTTATAGGGGAGGGAGGGTGCTGGGAGTGCAGGGGTTGAAAAGGGGCGAATAGTAAATGTAAATTCGTATTTGCAAAGCGCAAACTACTCACCCTTACGGGTCTCAAGACGCTGAGGGCCATCGTGGAAATTAAGTGAGCTATTGCCCAGAGTCACATGGTGCTAAGCTGAGATGCTGCTAGAGTAGGGGATTGAACCATGGGCCCTGTGCTCCGAAATCAGTGGCCCTGGCTGCAGCACCACACCTATCCACTCTCCAGAAATGGAGGTGGGCCCATTGCATGCTTTCTTATGGACAAAGAGAAATGTGGTCAGAGACCTAGGATGAGGTCTGGCTGCTGTTACGGTCAAAACCTAATGCAATTTTACCAGATGTAATTACCAGTGAGTATAACCGGGTCCGGTGCTCCTACACCCCAGACATCCGGGTGCATCAACATTGGGTCTGACCTAATAAGGTGGAGAGAAAGTCTCGGTGGTAGGGAAATCGAATCCAGCTGATTCGTAATCAGTCCCTAACTATATTGATGTTCGGTTTCAAGTTGATGTGTTCCTCTTCAGAAGAGATGTGACTTCGCAGTTCGTGCTTGGCTGTTTCTTTTGGAGCAAAACCAAGACTGATGTACATATGGTTACTCCCCATCTGGAGAGGCTGAATGGGGAACAGAAGGAGGGCAGAAAAGGACATCTGGGCTTCATACTACATTTTTCAGCATGTATTGTACATATATCTCAAACAATGTAAAAATAATGGTGCAAAAAAGATAATGACATGGTAAATAATAACAATGTCAAGAATGGTACACTTCTGCATTAGTGTGGCACAAACACTTTGTAAATCAGTAGGAAAAGGCAAATTAGCAATCATATCACTAGGCCATGTCTGGAGAGGTTCTATGAAAAAATTGACCATAAGGCAGATACGGAGTAAGAAAGGGCCAAAGGCTACTAAAATAACAAATACAATAATAAAATAGTTTGAGAAGTTGGTGAAGGGGCCAAAAGAGGCCCCAAAGTTGCTGCCACCAATTCTCACTTAAGCAATCCTGTCAATAAACGCCCGACCATAGAGTTTCCATTTAATTGTTTTGATTGTAGTGCCCATTTGAACACAGTGCACTATGCAACAACCTAGTTTGATGATAACCGAATTTCTAAAATTGGAACCCGCTCCAGCTATCCATATGGGGTGGAGTACAAACTATCAAAATGGTGGTGGTAACTCGTTCTTAACACATATTCACTATGATACAACGTGCTATCCCCCCTAACCTTCTCCTTCTTGATTGATATATCAAACACTACATTGAGGTTTATCAAAAATCAGATCAACTCCATTAAGCTCGTTGCCACCACCACACCTCTGGGAGTCTCCATCTGCTTAACATCAAGTTGTACTATATAAAACACAAGGTACATTTTACTTCAGTGATGTTCTAGAAAAACTAGACTGGGTATTCTTGGAAAATATATACAAAATGACAGTGAAGGATAACAAGTAACATACAGGAAACAACAACATACGAGAGACACAAATAAATGCTATTATACCTTGAATCAACATGGCGTCACCCTTCTCAATCCCCCAAAATGAAACATTGGTGAGTTTTCATTAGAAGATAAACCGTTCCACTAGCTTCAGTGGCCTACCAAAGAAATAATGTCTCTTACTCTCCTACTGTGAGAAATGGGGTTTCTGGTTGTCAGAGTATGCACCCTGTACAAACATGAACCCACCTCTCTAGTCAGTGTAAGTTAGATACACACTGAAAGATAACCTGTGCTCACCCTCTGGTAGCATGGCAGAGAGCAGCCAGGCTAATATACAGAAGCAATGTGTACAGTATTTGTGGAACACACACAGTAACACAGTGAAAACACCACACAATAATACTCACAAGTTTAAAAAACAGACAGTAATTCTATGGAAGAAACTGGACCAAAACAACAAAAATCCAATAAGTAGAACCAGAGTTATGGATTTTTAAAGATTAAATCAAAACTTAGTGCTCAGAATGTATAGCACTTAGCGGTTGCTTAAGGTCGCACTGGACTGGGGTAGATCCAAAGTTTAGGCCGACAGTGATAGAGGGGAGGCTGGCTACAAGGTTCACACAGGTCCCACTTAAAAAGTACCTTGAATGTAGCAAGTATCGATGTCGAAGACTTTATGCGCAGTTTACGATCTGGGCAGGAGATAAAGGTGTCGTCAAAGAACCCCTTATGATGCATGCACTGT
Source organism: Lissotriton vulgaris (assembly GCF_964263255.1). Taxonomy (NCBI): domain Eukaryota; kingdom Metazoa; phylum Chordata; class Amphibia; order Caudata; family Salamandridae; genus Lissotriton; species Lissotriton vulgaris. The sequence goes on from NC_141696.1 coordinate 896,279,036, forward strand.
GCCATCATGGAGATGTCATCATCTGTCGTTGTCAAGCCATGCAGTCCATCAAAGCAGTGTCGTCAATCGGCTCCTCCATTGGTGTAAAAAAGCAATGCAATAGTTCCGACTGCTTCCAATTTGTCACTGCATCCATTTTGATGATTCCGGACAGCAGAAATCACCTTTCAAGTGTGCCCAGGACTGGATTGGCACCACTTGGCAGGGCAGGACTTACAGATGGCAGAATCCAGGTCCTGCAGCAGAGTTGAAGGATGCCTTTCAATGACCCTGAGACTTTAAAATAGGGGACATGCCAGAAAGCACTTGGAGTCACTCTGGGGTCAAGTGAGATGGGTTCAGTCCTTGTACTCAGCAGGGCAGAGATCAGCAGGCAGCAGGGCAGCAAAGCAAAGCAGAAAATCAGTTCTTCCAGAGCATCAGTCAAGCATAGTGGCAATCCTTGTAGCACAGCAGTCTTTACGTCTGGCAGAGTTTGGCACAGGTCCAGTAGTGTAATGTCTTGGTAAGCTCAATGAGTCAGTACTTATACCCAGTTGTGCCTTTGAAGTGGGGGTGGCTTCAAAGCAGGCTCTTGAAGTGCACATGTCCCACTTTCATACCAACCATGGCTCCAGACTATCAGTAGGGGATAATGAGCCCTTTGTGTGGGAAACAGGACCCAGTCTTTTCAGGTGTGTCAGCTCCCCCTCTCTTCCTGCCCTGGAGGAGCTACCAGAATGCGATGAATGCAAATGAGCTCTCTGTCATGTCCACCCTTCCTGTGTTTGTGGATTTCTGGGGAGAATGTACAAAGTGTAGCTGTCACCTACCCCAGAAGTGTATTGGAGAATGGCTGCAAGGCACACAGAGCAGTAAGAGCACAGACATGCCCACTTTGACTCGCCGTGCACACAGACGAACTGACAAACTGCCGTTCTTGCAGGACATGCTCTTATAAGGGGTGCGGTACCCTTGTGGCAGTAACTGGGAACAGTTGCCAGATCCAGTACTTCCTGAGAGTTTAAGGGTTCCTGCGCCTGAATTCTTCCACCTATTGAATGAGATGGTCCAGCGCAGATACTGGACTTACTAGCACCATGAAGATGTAGGATCATCCCATGTGAACATATCCCAATAAAAGTCCACAAGCCCTGAAGAAGGACTTTACTGAAAATGTTAAAGGCCCTTTAGGAAGGTACAAACAGATCAGGGTACATATTGGTGTGACCAGGAGTTATCTACAACCACAAAGGAACAAACTGATTAATCAAAACGGCAATGTGAATATTGACATTCCCGAGTAGTAGCTAAAGATCTCCGACCACCAAAGACAAAGCCACCTAGTACCATTTGGACTATAACTCAGAGGGTCAAATTATGCGGCACTAGTTAACTAATAATATAGGACACTGCCGTTAATTTTGGTTTGCTTTGATTTTATTTAATACACAAAATGAATAACACTTTTTCATGAAAGTACAAAATTGTCAATTTTTGTTGTTTGATTTGATCTTGATTTTGTTGCTTCTGTCATTGTGATTCATGTTTTTTTTTATGTGTACATACATACTTTATAAATTACATTTAATAGGTCCTTTATATATCAATGAAGAAGAACAATATCAAAGTATACACATAAACCCATGTCTTCGCTTTGGGGGTAACCTTGTTGTATTAACATTTGGCACATGGTAACGTCAGTCTACACCTTTTACGATTTACAAAAAGCCACTGTTGTCATATGTTGTCTATCAGAGAAATGAAGATGAGACATTTCTCTATACAAAATTGTATACATTGATGGTATAGGGGGTACATTTAGACATACAGAATGTATTGATCCCAGCCCCCAGGTCCTAAATTGGATCACTTTCCATTAATATAAATACACTTTCAAAAAGTGGCATTTCTGAAACAGTAATGTTAAATCTAACTTTACCTGTAAAGAGAATTTATCATTACAATTCAAAATTATGAAACCTGATGCAGCTACTCTTTTCTAAACAGGAATTACAGCTTAAACGTGTTTTAAGGAATTCCCAATGCTAGCATATGAAAGTAGCAGGCCTCACAGTAGTTTAAAACTAATTTAGCTGTTTGTCACTATCAGGATGTGTAACACTTAAAAGTACATGCCCTACCTTTTAGTTACGTTACACAGCACCCTGTCCTTTGTTCTACCTAGGGCCTACCTTAGGGGTGACTGATGTGTAATAAAGTGGGAGTTTAATGCTTTGCAAGTGGTTTTAAATGCCAAGTCGAAGTGGCATTAAACTGCACATGCAGGGCGTGGTATGGCAGGCCCGAGACAGGTTAGACATGCTACTTGCGTGGGTGGCACAACCAGTGCTGCAGTACCACTAATAGCATTTAGATTATAGGTCCTGGGTATATGGTATACCACTCTACAAGGGACATAAAAGTAAACTAAATATGTCAATTGTGAATACACCAATGTTACCATGTTTCGGGGGGAAGCACATGCACTTTAGCACTGCAGTGGTAAAGTGCTCAGAGTCCCTAGGTCAACAAAAAGATACAGAAAAAGAGGAGGTAAGCAGGCAAAACACTTGGGGGAAGACCACCCTAAAGATGACAGGTCTAACACCTACTAACTGATGGAACCTTTAAATCAACCCGGGACCTCCAGATCAAGTTAATTGCTTACTTAAATAGGTAAGCCTGCATGTGTACTATTGACGTCAATCATCCATGAATATTTATGAAAATGGAGCACCAATAAAAAGTTGGTCAGGTCTTTATGAAACTTGTATTAACGAGCTATATATAAACCAAGAGATGTATCACTTCAAACTCTCTTTTCGACCTGGATACAGAAGTAATACACTGGTAAAGAGTGGAATAGTTTATCGAGCCAGCTTGACAAAGTAATGAGAGAAGCTTGCATGAAGTTTGGTTTTTATAATATTTTTTACAACTGGCACTGGATCCTATACAAATTGCACATAGAAAATCTGTCTTTCAATTCTTGGAGTAGCCCTGAGGTTATGTGATGCGTATCCTCAGGCCCTGCACAATAATCGGTTCACTTTTTGTGAGACATCTGGCAAACAATGAAAGCAACAAAGATATTACCCATTAAACCTTTCTGGTACTGGTGATATTACTTGACGTCCAAGATATTCCCGGGATAACTGTCCACTCAAAAACGTGTTGGACATACTGCGGAACTGGAAATCTGCAACTCCTCCCACACATAGGTAGTGGATTAAAGCTATATCCGCAATGGCCGCATATAAAAGATTGATCTACAGACTAGGGGCCAGTTGTACTAACATGAGGAATACTAATTTTCAAATTGCGATTCCCTCCAAATTGCAATTAGAAAACCGGCATTCCTAATGTATGACACTCTTGAACTTTATTAGTGATTCCCAGTGGGTCAAAAAAATGCCTACCTCATGGATATTAATGAGGTAGGTCGCAATTTGTGACCCATTAGGAATCACACCCATCACAGGGATGGTGGCCTGCTGAGGTCAGTAGACCACCATGTCTGCGATTGCTTTCTAATAAAGCAATCTTTTTTTTTCAATGCAGACTGTTTTCCGTAAAGGAAAGTGGGATGTGTTTGAAAAGAATAAATTCAACTTTGCAGTTTCATTTTTTGAGAGCAGGCAGCGGCCCGTGGAACCACTGCCTGATCTTAAATGTTTTTTTTAATTCTCAAAGAGTAAGAGGGGACCTCTTCCTCTTTGCAAATGGGTTACCACCAGCATTTTAAACTGGTGGAAAAGTATTACTGTTTTGCAACCGGAATTTGGTTGAAAAACATTAATACATACCATTCTGATTCGGTAATTGGAAGGGATGCCCCCTTCCAAATGCTGAATCAGTATTTCGTAGTGAATGCAAATTGTGGTTTGGTAACAAGTTACCAAATCTCAATTTGCCTTCTGTACATTGTAAAAAGTGACCCTTGACCCCAGTTTTCAGGATAAGCCACTCCGCACGCCGCACAGCACCATCTTGTGTGTTCGTGTCCCAGCCCGCTGCTGCTGTAAGTTCGCTGCTGCTGTTGCCCTCATTATTGTGCCTCCCATATTTCACTGTATTTTACCTGCTTCTGTATTGCTTTTTTCCCCCTCTTTAATCTGCTGCCCTTAATTCTTATTTTTTCACTGTTCACTGTTTACTTCTGTTACTGTTGCCCCGTTGTGCTAGTTTTTTCCCGACGTTTGTCTGCCGCTGCCTCCCCTGAGGCCCGCCCCCCTGCGTGCCCATTCGTTACCCCGCTCTCGCCTCCCAGCTGCTCCTTTCCTCCCACCTCCCCTTATATTGTGGCCGCTGCACGATCGCTTTAAGAGGGCGCGCCAAAGGCGCCCCAAAGACAAGCATGTATGCGCCCGTCCGCACCTGGACCACGCCCAGTGTCAGAACCCCTGGCACCATGATCGCCACGACGCCTATCTTTGCTACGATGCCAGCACCCTCCTCCCACTCAACACCGGACAATCACACACCTGCTTCCAGGCCGCCCGAAGCACACCCAAGGACCCTTCTCCTGCCGGAACTGCAGCTTCACCAGCATCCAATCCACCAATCCACCCAACGTGAATGAACTCAACCACCTCTGTTGCATTCTACTCAACACCCGCTCCGCCTGCAAAAAGGCCATTGAACTCTGGGACCTACTGGTCTCCACCTCGCCAGACATCAACTTCCTGATGGAGACCTGGATGAACCCCTCCTCAGCACCCGATATCATGATAGCCATCCCTGACGGCTACAAGATCACCCGCAGGAACCGCACCAACGGAACTGGAGGAGGAATCGCCAGCGTCCACAGGAACACTCTCAGAGTCTCGACCAGCACTGACGACACCCTCAGCAACGCCCAACACCTACACTTCTAGATCCACACCGATCCCAACACCACCTCCAGTTGAACCCTCATCTACAGACCCCCCAGACCTCAGCCACAGTTCAGCAACGCCATCGCTGACATCGTCAGTCCTCACGCCCTCGCCTCCACAGACTACATCCTCCTCAGGGACCTGAACTTCCGCCTCGAGAACAACTACGACACCAACTCCACTACCTTGATTGACAACCTTGCCAACCTCGAACTGAGACAGCTTGTCACAACTCCCACCCACTCCTCCGGCCACACGCTCGCCCCATCTTCTCCCCTAGCACCCTCGTCTCCATCAGCCACACTACCGAACTCCATTGGACCGACCATCACTGCATCCACTTCACCTTCCAGAAACCCACCGCATCCAAAAGATCCCTCGCCGCTGCTGGAGCAAAGTCAGCGAAGACCAGCTAACCACCAACCTCTCCCGGAGCACACCCGCCCGCAGCCTCAGACAGTGGATCGACAACTGCGCCAACACTCTCGCCCGATCAAGAAACGCTCCAACAGACACTCCAGAAAGAAAGCCAGCTGGTTCACCGAGGACCTCCAAGCCTCCAAGCAAACATGGCGAGAACTAGAGGAGAGATAGCACCGGGAACAGACACCAGACAGTTACGCAGCCCACAAGACTGCCACCCGAAGACACCATCACCTCATCCGATCTGCCAAAAGGGCCTACTTCAAAAACCACCTAGACAACAACGCACACAATAGCAAAGAGCTCTTCAACATCGTGAAGGTACTCTCCAACCCCAGTTCCAACACCAACGACATCAGCACCCTTGCAAGACCTGTGCGAAGCCCTTGCCACCTTCTACCATTGCAAGATCGCAGATATCCACGATAGCTTCAATGCCAAGACTGCCCCAACAGTCACTCAGACATCCGCCCCCATGGCCTCCATCCTCACAACTCCTTGCTCTCCTGGACCAACATAAATGACGACACCATCAAAATCATGAACATCATCCACTCTTGCTCTCCATCAGACCCTGCCCACATCACATCTTCAACAAAGCCAGCACCTCCATCACACACCACCTCTGGAAAGCTATCAACATCTCCTTCGAGACAGCGACCATACTGGAGAGCTGAAAGCACGCCGAGATCAACGCCTTACTCAAAAAACCCAAAGCAGACCCTAACGATCTCAAGATTTTCTGACCCATCTCTCTGCTCCCATTCCTGGCGAAGGTCATCAGGAAGACCGTCAACAGACAACTGACCCGCTACCTTGAGGAGAATAGTACCCTGGACCCGTCCCAGTCTGGGTTCCGCAGCAACCACAGCACCGAAACTGCCCTCATCACCGCCACCGACGACATCAGGGCCCAGCTGTACAACGGAAAAACCGCTGCCCTCACCCTCATGAACCTGTCGGCTGTCTTCGACACTGTCTGCCACCGCACCCTACGCACACGCCTCCACGACGCTGGAATCCGAGACAAGGATCTGGAGTGGACCACCTCCTTCCTCTCTGGCAGAACCCAGAGCGTCTGCCTCCCCCCATTCTGCTCCGAGCCCAACAAGATCATCTGCTGTGTACCCCCGGGCTCATCCCTCAGCCCGACACTGTACAACATCTACATGGCACCACTCGCCCACGTCACCCGACTACACGGCCTCAACATCATCTCCTACATCGATGACACCCAGATGTTCCCCTCCCTCACAAAGGACCCCCTCTATGTCAAAACCAAACTCCATGAAGGAATGAAAGCCGTCGCCAAGTAGATGAAGAACAGTTGTCTGAAACTGAACTCGGACAAGACGGAGGTCCTCATCCTCGGCTTCCCTCCCTCAGCCTGGGATGATTCCTGGTGGCCGACTGCACTGGGAGCAGCACCGACACCCACTGATCACGCACGCAACCTGGGGTTCATCCTCGACTCCACCCTCACCATGACAAAGCAGGTCAATGCCATCTCGTCCTCCTGCTTCAACACCCTTCGCATGCTGTGCAAGATGTACAGGTGGATCCCCACCGAAACAAAAAGAACGGTCACCCAGGCCCTCGTCAGCAGCAGGTTGGACTATGGAAACACCCTCTTTGCAGGAGCCCCGGCCAAACTACTGAAACAACTACAACGCATTCAGAATGCCTCCGCACACCTGATCCTCGACATCCCTCACCACAGCCACATCACACCCTACCTGAGAGACTTGCACTGGCTTCCCGTCAACAAGAGGATCACCTTCAAACTCTTCCCCCACGCACACAAGGCACTCCACAACACCAGACCAGCATACCTCAACAGACAACTCACCTACACCCCCAGCCGACAGCTCTGCTCCGCCGACCACTCCCTCGCCACCGTCCCCCGTATCTGAAGAACGACCTCCAGCGGCAGATCATTCTCCCACCTTGTCAAGACCTGGAACACTCTTCCCACCCTCCTACGGCAGACCCAGGACCTACTAACCTTCAGAAGACTACTCAAGGCAATGACTTTTCGAGCAGTAGCAGCACCCCCCCTCCCAGCATCTTGAGACCCTCACGGGTGAGTAGCGTGCTTTACAAATGTCTTGATTGATTGATTAAAAAGCTTTTTTGCTGTCTCAAATGACCTTTTTCTGCAAATGGGGCCATTTGTGACTGGAAAAAGCTGTGTACATCTGGCCCTAAATGATCAACTACTGAAATACTTATGGACCATTTCCCTTCTCCTACTGACATAAGCCACCAACTGTAAAACAGAAAAGGAACACACCAATAAACTGGAACCCTACTGTATGTATCTTTGAGGGACCTATTCAGCCTATTGGGACTTCATTAAACCCTTTTTTGGATTCTAGACTATTTTCCTGATTCTATTTTATGCTCTATAGGTAATAGCCATCCTGAACGTACTGTTTCATTCTATACTCCCCCCTCTGTTTCTACTTTCCCATATCATATTATCTGGTGGGCCTTAACAATCTTAGAAGAAAACTAACTAAGTTTTGAAGATCACCGTTCACTTTAAGATCCATGTTATTGTTAGTCTTTATATATATTGGTCATGAACCGCATGGCAGTCTATTTGTGTTGAAAGAGGGTTTGTATTCCATTTTATATCTGATAATGTTTTATCTTGAAGATCGGATGATTATCTTAATGTGACACGACAAGGTGATGAAACAGTCACCGCGGAACATTGGGTTTTTATTTCAGGCGTTTTCTTTCTTTTTCTATTTTTCTTTATATAATGACTTAGTTATAGCCAGTTATAGCCATTATATAAATGTCTATATAAATCTCATTAAAAATAATTCAAAAGAAAACAACAGTCATAGGGCGAGGAAAACAACGTCCTCTCCCTCCCGAAACACCCCATTCACATTAATTTAATCACTAAGTAAATCGCTTTTAGGTCTGGCTTGGCAGTGCAACTATCTGCCTGACCGCTTGCTACCAATGTTTAAAAACATACATAGAGTGGGCTTCAGCTCTGACCAAAGGAATATTTATCTTGTGCCTCATGCTGTCAGTGTATCATCCGTCCTTTGAAAAAGAAATATATAATACTGACAGGAAGCAGCACCAGGCTCTCTTAGTTCTGCATTCCGGTCATAGGCGATCCACTACTCCAACCCCCTTAAACACACATGTATTCAAAGCCAGAAGAGAATAGAGAGGGGTGCAGAGTGTGGATGCCACCTGGGCTGAAGCTCCGCCCTGCACATAGATGTACTATGCTGAACACATGAGTTACTCTGAGAAGGACTATATGCCCCATGTAGCCTCAGTACTCTCACATAACTTGCAGATGGTGGTGGTCATCTTAAGCATTTGGAGTATGAGCTACTTGTGAACCACAGCATTCTTGCTAGACAACCATTGCCTTGTAGACGTTGGTGTCCTCGTAACCCATTATAAAGGGAAGTCAACAAAGACATCATGCAGTCAGAGTACTATACCTTGCCCACCACTACTCATATAAGGATATAGACCTGGTTATCTTTTCAGGATTTGTCCACTAAACTACAAATGTGTATCTTATACTTTGTTAGTTTTTATAAGGAGCCTACTAGTAGAAGATAAACTTGTATTTTCTACTTTGCTAGTTTTCATAAAGTGTTCACCATCCGGGTATAAACTTTCATTCTGCACTATGCCAGTTTTGAAAAGAGTTATTAATTTGGATCACAAACTTACTTGCACTTTCTAATTTTACAGAGACAAACATCCGAATTGTGAACTCAATGCTCATTTACATCGCTTTAAAAACAGAAACCTGTGAATTCACATCTGACCTAAACTATTTCTAACATGTTAATAAGGTATTGATTAGAAAACAATGAGACTGCTTACGCAAAACATTCTTAGCATTGTGGTCAGTACACAGCGATGCTGTTACATTTGCGGTCCTTACAACGACCGCGATGTAACCACGCTATGCCATTACAACGCAAGTCTTTACAATGACTTGCGCTAGATGGCGTGCTAACAATACAAATAGTGTATTTCACTATCCCAACACCTTCCCTACTGTTAAGTGGACTGGAGTCGAAATAGTAAATTAAATTTGTATAATGTTAGCACGCCATCTTGCACAAGTTGATGTAAAGACTTGCGTTGTAATAACATAGAGTGGTAACATCGCAGTCGTTGTAACGACCGCGATGTAACGGAACGCGTTGTACTAACTAGCGTTGTCACATCATAATCCCTCGTAAACAGGGATGTATGATGTGACAATGCGAGTTAGTACAACGTGTTCCGTTACATCGCGGTCGTTACAACGGCTGTAATGTTACCACGCTATGCCATTACAACGCAAGTCTATAGATAATGCAAACTAATATAAACTATTGTTTTCCATGTTATACTATCAATCATTACATTGAATGGAATCAGACCATCTGAGGTCTATTAGCAAATAGTAACAATTGCTTTTCTATCAAACGATACATAATAAGTCAGAGTGGGTTCAGTAGTTACTACATCAGTTTTAATTATTTTGCGTCTGAATAGAAATATTGTGTGTCCTCCCAGAGCAGAGAGTGGTAAATACAGAGACTGCCAACAAGTATATCAGATCTTGTTGTCCATTGTCAGCACCCCAGCCATACTAAACGTCTTATCTTGGCTAGAAATGAGTGCTCTTCTTGGAGATATGGATTTTTATCATATAGCCTGATGTCCCTTGCAAGCTTCTCTAGTTTACGGTTTTGTGTAGTAAGATCGAAGTCTTTTAACGATGTCTCCAGATTGTTGAGAGTTTCCTTTGTGCTGGCAAAGTTAGCATCAGCTGCGATTTCTGCTTTGAGAATCTTAAATTCAGTAGTAAGCAATTGAATCTGTTCAGCGGCGGTTTCCACACCCAACACCTGATTCGAAAGCTGGCCTGGGGTCGCTGGGCCCTGGAAATCCAACGAGGTATCTGGATTGGTAAGGGATTGGGTTAATACTTTTACAGTGGGGGCTTGCTGAAATGAAGATATTCAAGCAAGGCAGCGCGGCTTACCAGAATTAATCAATCAAGTAGAGTTCGTCCCCATGGTGAGTAACGGCGCTCCGTGTAAATCAAGAGTCGCCCACTGGGGAACAAAAGAATAGAGCAACGAGTTAGTAATGTGCTCTTGTTCAAAATACTGGAAATGGAATTCGTAGTGGGTGGATCGCCGTTGCGGCGAGAAAGCTTACCGAATTCAAGTACAACCGGCGTCTTCTCGGCAGGGTCGAGAATGGAAGCCTCGCTTCCTATTTTGTCCGAAACCCGGAAAACCGAACCACGTGACCGCGGGTTGCGAGTGGAGATAGTAGACAGGCTCGAATTGAGTCGGGAATAGGGGCCTTGGAGCAGGGTTAAAGTTAATAGGTGGGACAGGTCAGGATGCGCCCATATTAGAAAAGGATAGCGAATATGGCGAGTGAATCGGACATAATTGAAAAGCTTAGGAGATATATTATTTCACATTGTTGAAAAATGACCTGCGGTGAATTAATGATATATTAAAGGCCAATATATAAGAACCAATTAATGTCGGATTGGGGACATCTTAGTCTACCATCGGAGGCAATGCATGCCGATGATATATATAATGGCGTACCTATCACATGATGGTAGAGGTCATATTGTATTGCCACCAATTATAAACTGTATGTTGGGGTATCTATAGTAGCCTTACACAAGAGGCAATGCATGCTGATCACATATAAAATGGCGTACCTATCGCATGATGGTAAAGGCCATATTGCATTACCAACAAATGTAAACAGTATGTTGGGGTATACATCAATATGTAAGTTAGACTGCTCGTGTGTGGTACACCAGTATGATTAAGCAATTAAAAAACTGATCACAGGTGTACCTGTCACAAGACGGTAAAACCTGGTGAGTGCATTCAATCATTACCCATACTTGAAACATGATGGTAAAGAGACAATGTCAGAATAATTGCCATAAAAGTGATAACTATAGGCATACAGATATCGGTAAAGCAGATTCCTAACTATACACAGTATGAAGGTAAGGTGGTTAACTGGGAAAATGAACTATCATGTTCATTGAGGCCTGATTGTATAGAGTTAAAGAAAAACATCCACTTGAGCTCACGAGTATTAAGGATTGTTGCAATGTTGCCCCCACGGGGTCCTAGACTTGCTTTTTCAAGTATGACCCATTGTAGACTCTCAGGGGAATGGGCAGCTGATCTGAAGTGGTCAACCAAAGGCGCACCTTGTACCTCACACTTGATTCTGCTCACATGTTGTAGAATACGCATCTTAGCTTTTTGTTGTGTTTGTCCGATGTAAATTAGATTGCACCGGCATACTATAGCATAGATAATGTTCGAGGTGTTGCAGTTACTCAGTGTCTTTAGTTGTACCTTCCGTTGATTGTGCTGGAATTCCTTTGTCTGAATGGTAGTATCACAAGCCTTACAGTGGCCGCATCTGAAATGACCAATTATAGGTGGAAGATTCCATAGTGATGTTATAGTTGCTTCCTGAGGGGTGGAAAGGAGAGATCGTACCACGTAGTCTTTCACACTTTTAGTTTTTTTGAAAGCGTGTAGTGGAGTGTCTATGTGATTGAGGTCATCCGAAATGAGTTTCCAATGATGATTTATAGTATGTTTGATTTTGTTGCTCTTGGTAGAGAAGGTGGTGACACAGACTATGTGGTCTTGTTCCTTAGTGGTAGAGTCTTTTTGGGCCAAGAGTTGTTCACGGGGGTAGAACCAAGCTCTCTTTCGTGCTTTGGTGACCAGTCTCCTGGGATACCCACGTTGTTGTAGACGGTTAGACAAGTCCTCAGACTGTTGTAGATAATGTTCTTTGTTCGAACAGATCCTGCGAACTCGAAGGAACTGTCCAAATGGCAGATTGTCGTGTAGTGCTCGAGGGTGGTGGCTGCTATATTGAAGTAATGAGTTTCTCTCTGTTGATTTCCTGTAGAGTGTTGTTAATAACCGCCCCTGATCTTCATATATAGTGATATCCAAAAAGTTGACAGTCTGGTTGTCCGACTGGATAGTGAATTGGAGGTGAGGTAGCTGCTGGTTGAGCCATGTGTGAAAAGATGACAAATCCCCTGAGTCACCATTCCAGATTAGCAGAATATCATCGATGTATCGCATCCATAGATGTAGCTGATCTCTGATTGGATTGTGTGCATTAAGCACAGTACTGTCCTCAAACGCTGCCATGTATAGAATAGCCACATCCGGAGCGAAAGGGGCCCCCATCGCCACACCTTGGGTCTGTAAAAAGAACTGGTTTTTGAACATAAAGAAATTTTTGGTCATCGCTATCTGGAGGAGGGCAACGATAAATTCAGTCGGTACTTGCATGGGCGCCGGTCTTGTTTGTAAACATCTGGTGATAACTGAAAGAGCTTCCTCTTGAGGGATGCAAGTGTAGAGGGAAACTACATCACATGTTGCAAGAATTTGCTGTAGTGGGTCAAATGGTAGATTTTCAACAATGTTAATTATTTGGAGAGTGTCCCTGAGGTACGTCTGTGTTCCTTCTGCCAGAGGTTTCAAAAAGAAATCGATGTATCTGCCCAGGGGTTCCAGTATCGATCCACAACCCGAGACGATAGGGCGTCCGGGTGGATCCACCATACTTTTGTGGATCTTTGGAAGTGTGTAAATGGTAGCTAGCCCTGGGTGTTGTTGGTTTAGGTAATCAAACTCATTTTTGGTCAGGAAGCCTTGGTCGTAACCTTCCTGGGTTAATTCTAGGATTTCTCGGGCTATGGCTTTAGATGGATCAGATCTTAGGTGTTGATAGCTGATACCATCCATCAATTGTCGATTGATCTCAGATTCATATTTCAAAGCGTCTTGGATGACAATCGCCCCACCTTTATCAGCTGGTTTGATAACAACCTGCGAATTGTTGGCCAATGATTGGAGAGCTGCTTTTTCGACCCTGCTTATGGTATATTCCGTAAAGGTTTTCTCAAGCAATATTGTATTGACATCTCACCATACCACCGCCTCATAAGCAAGCATTTTGTTGGACATGGTGCAAGCTGGCGGGACAAAGGTAGAAAGAATCCTAAGACCTGTGTAGGATGGATTGATGTATGGACTAGCGTTTCTGAAGAAATATTTCAGCCTGATTTTTCTGAAAAATTTGAAGAGTTCGGTACGTACTGTGAATGGATCTGGTCTGTTCGTGGGGACATAGGATAATCCTTTGCTGAGTACTTGTGATTCATGTTCACTGAGAGAGTATTGCGAGATATTAACTACAGGATTGGTGGTGGGTGAATTAGTTACCACCGGTACGTCTTGTTGCGCGTCACTCTCTCGCCATGTTGCTCCTGTTGAAAGTGGACTTGTTTCTGAGCTTGGCCACGTCCAGTGTCCCAATTGCTGGTGTTCTGAATCTGGCCACGTATTTGGCCTTCGGTGGTATAATTGCCTCTCCCTCTCGAGGGTCGCCATGGTCCTTGTCGTTGTCCTAAAAAAGGAATGTATTGAGGGGGTTGGTATCCGTATTCTTGATAGTTGTAGGAATGGCTAGGACCTGCCTGCTCTTGTTCTCTCTCTGAGCTGTAGGATGAGTCGGAGAAGGTGGTAAAGTTCCTTCTACCCCGAAAGCTCCCGCGTCCTCTGTTGGTGAACTGACCTTGATTGTCTTGTCGGTAGTAGTAGTCTTCTTGGAGATATGGATACGTTTTCTTTTTATCATATAGCCTGATGTCCCTTGCAAGCTTCTCTAGTTTACGGTTTTGTGTAGTAAGATCGAAGTCTTTTAACGATGTCTCCAGATTGTTGAGAGTTTCCTTTGCGCTGGCGAAGTTAGCATCAGCTGCGATTTCTGCTTTGAGCGTCTTAATTTCAGTAGTAAGCAATTGAATCTTTTCAGCAGCGGTTTCCACACCCAACACCATCCAGTGGCGAGAGCAGTTGTTTGCCACGTGGCTAAATCCTTCCTTGAATTTGGGTACTTCAACGAAGATAGCTGGTTCAATTTTGATCTGCAAACCAATAGGGATGATATTTTCCTTGAGGTATCTCGTGAGTAGATGACCGTGCCAGCGGGTACGGACCAGTTTCTTTTCAAGCCGTTCTAAACGCTGAATTTTATCCTTAAGGGTGAAGTCTATGGTTGGTACATTGGTTGATAGAAAAATATTATCGGGATTCTCCAGGAGTTTCTTAATGTATTCTTCAGAGTAGGAGAGTATTTCTCGTTCGACCATGGTGTGTTGATACCGAAAGGTATTCAATCAGAAAGGAAATGAACCTCGCAGACAGCGTCTGCACGAAGTAGAGTATCAAAAGGGGGGGTTTACCCAGAACAAGTCACTGGGGCCTGGGTCATAATGAAGCTAAGAGCGAAGGGGTCCCAGTGAGAATTATTTTTTTTTTTATTTTTATTTTTTATAAAGCGCATAGTCACCCGGAGGTATCCCAGCGCTAAAAACCCTAATTCAGCAAATCTGAGGACCGGGAGCTGAGATAATTAAATAATTCTTACAAATTAAATCAAATTAGGAGACACTTAATGAGTCTACAATGTATTATTCACATTATAGACCAAACCAGGATATAGTATCCAACATTATTAGTTTGAGAAGGTTGAATAGTGCCCCTGAAAGTGAGGAGGACGTGATAAAGTGAGGGTAGTGCAGGTAAAGGGTAGTGACAATAAAATCAGATATGTATCTGATACATTTGAAATTCAATTTTAAATGTACAAAACGGTCATATATCCAAAAGCATTATTTCAACAAGCACATGCCCCACAGTAATACATTGTATGTAGCAATAGTGGATAGGGGGCTGGAGCAAGGAAGAGAGTTGTCGACGTTTCGACCCACAAACAATGCAGGAATCAGTGGAGCCCTTGCGGCGGGGTCTTCATCAGGACAATAGGGGGGATTAGCAACCTATTAATGTCAGGACAATAGGGGGGACTAGCAACCAATTAATGTCAATGATAGGTAAAAATTACTTGCCTATTCAAAAAGATGCCGTAGTTACATAATTAAAATTAAAATAAGCACACCATCAGAGAGCCTACCTAATTAATCGGTGCGCTCCGTCATATAATCACATTGAAAACCTCCGCGAGAAGACCATGACGTCCTGCGGGGAATTCAAACAATGTATAAATTATTTAGAAAATAGTCCGCAATGTGCGGAGCAGGTTACATCGAGAGCATGTTGAAGGATCAATAATTAAAGGACTTACAATTGACTTGTAAATACTGGCGTTAGGGCAAGATTCGAAAGCTGGCCCGGGGACGCTGGGCACTGGAAATCCAACGAGGTATCTGGATTGGTAAGGGATTTCGTTAATACTTTTACAGTGAGGGCAGCGTGGCTTACCAGAATTAATCAATCAAGTAGAGTTCGTCCCCATGGTGAGTAACGGCGCTCTGTATAAATCAAGAATCGCCCACTGGGGAACAAAAGAATAGAGTTAGTAATGTGCTTTTGTTCAAAATACTGGAAATGGAATTCGTAGTGGGTGGATCGCCGTTGCGGCGAGAATGCTTACCGAATTCAAGTACAACCGGTGTCTTCTCGCCATGGGGACGAACTCTACTTGATTGATTAATTCTGGTAAGCCGCGCTGCCTTGCTTGAATATCTTCATTTCAGCAAGGCCCCACTGTAAAAGTATTAACCCAATCCCTTACCAATCCAGATACCTCGTTGGATTTCCAGTGCCCAGCGTCCCCGGGCCAGCTTTTGAATCTTGCCCTAACGCCAGTATTTACAAGTCAATTGTAAGTCCCTTAATTATTGATCCTTCAACATGCTCTCGATGTAACCTGCTCCGCACATTGCGGACTATTTTCTAAATAATTTATACATTGTTTGAATTCCCCGCAGGACGTCATGGTCTTCTCGCGGAGGTTTTCAACGTGATTATATGACGGAGCGCACCGATTAATTAGGTAGGCTCTCTGATGGTGTGCTTATTTTAATTTTAATTATGTAACTACGACATCTTTTTGAATAGGCAAGTAATTTTTACCTATCATTGACATTAATAGGTTGCTAGTCCCCCCTATTGTCCTGATGAAGACCCCGCCGCAAGGGCTCCACTGATTCCTGCATTGTTTGTGGGTCGAAACGTCGACAACTCTCTTCCTTGCTCCAGCCCCCTATCCACTATTGCTACATACAATGTATTACTGTGGGGCATGTGCTTGTTGAAATAATGCTTTTGGATCTATGACCGTTTGTACATTTGAAATTGAATTTCAAATGTATCAGATACATATCTGATTTTATTGTCACTACTCCCTACCTGCACTACCCTCACTTTATCATGTCCTCCTCACTTTCAGGGGCACTATTCAGCCTTCTCAAACTAATAATGTTGGATACTATATCCTGGTTTGGTCTATAATGTGAATAAAACATTGTAGACTCATTAAGTGTCTCCTAATTTGATTTAATTTGTAAGAATTATTTAATTCTCACTGGGACCCCTTCCCTCTTAGCATCATTATGACCCAGGTCCCAGTGACTTGTTCTGGGTAAACCCCCCCTTTTGATACAATCAATTTCTCATCTCCTATTTACATTCTGCACAGAGTACAATTCTTTTTTCTACTTTTTACCTCAACATTGGCAAAGCCAATAGGTCTTGCCCTAATGTGCTTTTGTGCATGTCCGCATGTACACGAGTTAGCACTTTAAAGCAAGACCTGGTGGATTTGCCAATTCTTCTTTTGGGTTGAATTGACACGTTTTCCTTTCTTGCTGGAAACTAGCTGGGAGATGCAGCTATCTGATGAGCTCACAAAGATCCGTGAGTCACCCCTAGTCCAAAGCAACATTGATCGTACTTTTTGATCCGCATCAAAGGATGTGTCGAGGTTGAAAAGAGATTTCTTGATATGCACTGCTACGAACTGGTACAAAAACAATTGCTCAATAATTTATTTTGACGCATTGTTAGCTACATGTGTGTAAAGCGAATGCACTTCTTAAATGGTATTGTAGAGCGTAATCTGTGCTTGATTTGGACCTATTACCAACAATCTGCCATGCAACAAGAAGTTGCTACTGGTGCAAAAAACAGAGCAACAAAGCCCTTTGCACTTTACTTTGCAGCATGTGTTATTCACTTTTAAACACATAGGTTTTGCCCCAGTACCTTTCACAGAAATGTGTTGCCACGAGGTCAAACATTGAGAAAAACAGATTCTAAAATCAGGTGTAAGAAATATATTGTTATGAACGAATTTAAAAAAGTCGCAGAACTTATGATAAGTATAAACCAAAGGAAAATCAAAATGTCCCTTTTGCTGCCCTGCGTTTAATTCCCATTTGTTCCAATTCTGTTTTGAATAAGACACAAAAAAATGGTGCAAATCGATTTCCACTGAGTTTTATTCGAAATAGTTTTTGTCATATGACCTGGAAGCAACTCACTCTATTTCTGAATCTGCAATGTACTAAAAACCCAATTGCCATGGTGATAGTGACAGGATGAATGTGGTTAAAGGTAATTGCAAGGACGTCTTTTAGTATTGTTCTTTTTTATGCTAAGTCCGTTGCAACTGTAATGGAAAGTCTGTCAGAGCCAAATGCCATCTCTAATAGCTTAATATCTGCGCTAGGTATGTTTTTTATTCATTCTGTCACACAGCTTCTCCAGTTCGATGTCGCTCATGAGCAAGATGAGGGGTCCTGAACCAATCGCCATTTAAAAATATTTTTTGCATGCATTTTTTTTAGAAATATATTTATCTAGATGTATCTTGCTGTTCTTTTGCTTGCTTAGCAAGACAAATGTCCACTGATTTTTATAAAAAAAAAGGATGGGTGGAAAAACAAATTTCAAGATAAGATTTGTCTATATTTATACTGCCTATAAAATGCTCATGTAACTGAAATAACTGAAAATCGAGCCATAATAAACTAGAAGTATCAATATAAGGATGGTATGTGGCACGCGCCATATGTAGCCCCAAACTGGTTGAGCTTCATTATTCATTAGAAATCTTAGCAGGGCTTGAAAATGAATTAGACTGCATTTCATTAATACAAGATGTGGGGATTTCATGGTAATTAGGCAGCTCTCCTTACTCTGCTCTTCAGTGCAGCTTGTGCACAAAGCAGAATCATTTTATTCCCTGTTAATTTTCAGGTCTCGCCTAAGCCAGCGCATGCGCTGCCCGGAGAGACATTTAGAAGGGGGTTTAAAAAGTGCTACCACAAGCTGCTTTGGCTGACCTAGCGCTTGTGTTTCACGCGCGCCTGCATGCGCGCAACCTCCAGCTTTATCTGTCTTTCCTCTCACTTGATTGCTTTCACAATGCTTCTCCGCCCCTCCCCCCCGCCGCGTCGCTCTGCTTTCACTTTTGCGCACGGCCAATGCTTCTAATGCTTGAATACTCCGCCATTGTTGATTTCACTGATTCACTTCTCACCTCTGCTCCTAAAAACTGTTAGCTTTGTGTTAAAGCAATTCAGTGTCAATAGGGCATCACTGTTACCCAACCCTTTCATCCTTTATTCGCATCGGACACTACACCAACATGGCTGACTTCCGGGGTGAGAGCACACGTTAAAAGTTCCTGTAAGAGGTCTAGTGCGAAGGCAGCTGCCGCTACTGAACAGCACTGTTGGACAGGGACAAAAAATAAGCCCGGGCACACAATCCATGTTTGTAGAGAGGTATGCCTGACACATTTGTATTTTTTTTTTGGTTACTATAGGCGTGCCGTTAAGTAATTCTGCCAATGACAAATATGACTATAAACCACCTTGTAGGCACTCATTTATCAACATTAGAAGGATGAAACGGCCCGCCCAATGTTCAAGTGTTTAGAATACACAGTAGATCTAAGTTGCATATTCTATGCCATTACAGGGAGTGACACCACTTGTTCTGATAGTAATTCTGGGGAGTACTGACTTCAGTTAGTATCAATAGATAAGATACGCAAACAATCACTTCGAAGCTGCATGACACACTAATAAAAGGCTGCGCAAAAGAAGATGCACTTTCCTACTCCCTCCCTGTCACATTTGAAACTTATAAACAATCTCAGGAATGTGGCAGTTCATGTACAAATGTTAAGAAAACATGGAAATTACTGCAATCTTACTTTAGTGTCTGGAAATAAAGTGAGATTGTGCATTAGAATAAACAACACAACTTCATAATATTTACAGTTTGATATTTAAGATTATAATATTTTACGTTTTTTTCAGTGAGTAAGACAAAAATAGGTATGGTTTATATATTAATGGGAAAGGAATAAAATACTCATTCAGGAGTTATGAAAGAAAGGGCCAGCTGGTGTCCAGAAAACACTCATCGACCACCCACAGCTGTTAAACAGACACATGTCACCACAATTCACGTTTGCAGTCATTGCACAGGTTCTTTAACTTGCAAATACAGTTCTATTATTTTAACATACCATGTTCTTGCAAAAACTGTGTTAAATGCACCAAAGAAGGAGCAAACATTAGCAAAGTCCTCAGGTCGTGCCTTTGCAGGACTGCAATGTTTGCAAAATGCATTAGAAGGTAAAAGCAAATAAATCTTTATGTTACGTTTTCATGCTTGAAAAAAGAGGGGTGTAATAAGCCTCACTGCAAACGTTTTTTTAAAAAAACATAAAACTAAAGCAAATGAAATACTAGCTACCAGCTTTGGCATTTAATTGGGCTACTTTTTAGGCAGGTATAAGGAAGCAAAATGTGGTCACTCACAGTAAAGAGAGCCAATGGCTGATGGGGGCTGACCCATTGCCCCAGGCTGTCGTTGGCCGAAACAAAAGGAGAAGGACTCCAGAACGAATGGATGATGAGGGGTCACTTAAAATCCTGTAGGTATGCATTTTATTATATTTTTTTTTAACTGGACGCTGGCAAGACAGATCAAGCTATCTCCAAGCTAGATAAAAATGTCACAGTAAAATGTAAATGGAGGTCTTTCACAGAAGAAACAGTGTTAACAGCTCAGTATCAGTATCCTCATTGCAAGTTTTCATATGCTTACTTATCTGTGAGGTGTAAGCACAATATTGGTTAAATAGGCGGTCTTAATATCAACTGATGTGCAGGACATGCTGTGGCAGGGGAAGGTAGAGGGTCCCAATGGCACAGTGAACAATCATTGGCATAGCCAATAGGTCTCGTTCTTGGAACCTTATATGTGTTTAGCCATGCAACACTTGATGTTGTTGCACCAAGGATATTGTGCTTATAACTAAACACTCATAAGGTCCCAAAGGCGAGACCTATTGGCTATGCCAATGCTTGTTAAATTTGGTCCAGCTGCAGCGTTCTACCACAGTTTGGTGGGAAGGTGAGTCATGCACATTTTTGAAGGCGTTAAAGTGGACAGTTGAGCGTTTTTTTATCAGTGCCTGGTAATTTTACAATAACATCTACAGCGACAACCAGTGAAGCAAGCATTGGCAAAGCCAACAATGTGTCTTTTTGTTAGGGAGGCTTTGAGAGTGGTGTTTTCAACTGTCCTAGAAAGAAAATCCCATAACAAAGTAACATCTTTGCCTACAATAATATGAAAACTGGGAGTCGGGAACCTTTGTAGGACAGGCTGCGTTAGCAATCTTAAGCCCGATCCTCAAAGGAGGGTTTTATAAAATAGAAGCTAGAAGTTGCAATTTCCATTGCAAATGGTGAAACTAAAAGGCATACACAGCAAACCAATGCATGGTAGGTACTTTTCACATAAGGATAATATTTTTGTTCCATATTTAAGAAAGCCTACATGCATACACATTTTACTTTGAAAATCCAGCAGCATGTTATCATGACATCAAAGTAACACAAACAAACATTGTAAAGTCGATTAGTGAATAGCATTTTTTATTTCAGGCAGGCTAAAAGATTCAAACCGTAGTATTTTGTAAATTATAGTGTGACCTAAAAATCAATGTTTGAACTGGATTAGCAGTGCAAGAGTGTCAGTTGCATGTTCTGGCTTGACTGTGCAGCTGTCTTGCAACGACCAGCCAGACATGCACATTTTAAACTTCTTTAACATGGCTGCCTTAGACAGCTTGGTTAGAGAGAGCACAGGACTCCAGTGCTCTTAAGAGCGCTGAGTGAGTCCGCTCCCTCCATGCTGGTGCTGCTCTCATGCTACAGAGGGTAGCGTCAGGATTGGTTTGGGGAGTTGGCTGGGTCACGCGTTGGAACCTGCCTGGAAGTGAAACCGCTGGTGGAGGAGGACGTCACATCTCAAGGGTGTGAGTTTTATTTTTTTTTATTATTTTTTTCTTCTCCCCCGCCACACCACCCTCAGTAAATGACAGCTGCCACTGGGAGAGAGTAATACCCATTCTCAGCAGAAATTCTTCATTGTCACTTATCTAAATAATTATGAAATATATTGAACGGACAATGGAAGTAACGAATAGAGGAAGGATTGCAGCGAAGAAGAAATGAGGGAAAGAAGAAGCAAGGAAGAAGATAGGAAAGAAACAGAAAGAAAAGAAAGAAGCCAAGAAAGAAAAAAGAGGGAATTAAAAAAAGGAAGCACGTGATAAGCCCAATTGCTTTCCATAATTGTTTTTAAATAAAAAAAGACTTAGCATTCTGTTTCAAAGTCACATCTTCACATTTTCCAACAAGACTGTCTCTTATGTCAGTTTCAATTGCCAAACATGTTCTTTCACATTTTCTCTATCTGCATTTGTGTATATGCATCTTAGTATCATAAACATGTTGCGTAAGCCCTGGATCTCTTGTTTCCTACCTGGTAGAGGTTGTATTGTGCTTAATTCTCACTTTGTACTCTTTTAAATATGTATGTTTTTATTTATGTATTGCATTGTTTCCTTATGCACATCATATTGTGCCCTGTTGCTTATCTGGGTTTGGTTCACACTTTCTAAAGCTACAAACGGTATACAGTCAAAATATTGAGTTTAAAATATCGATTTGCATTAATATTGAATTCAAAATATAGAATGGACACAATATCGAATGGACAGAATATAGACTACAAAAATATCGAATAGAATAGCAGTAATATCGAATTCAAAATATAGAATGGACAAAATACCAAATGGACAGAATATAGACAACAAAAATATTGAATGGACAGAATATAGAAAGCAAAAATATTGAATGGACAGAATATAGACAACAAAAATATGGAATTTGAGGTAAGTAAGTTAATATCAATTTTTTAATAATATCCAATTTTTTTAAAGTGTTTTTTATGTTAGTATATATGTGAAAAGTGTATATTTATTTTATAATTAATTTTAATGAATTAATTTATGGTAATTAATTTTTGCGTAATATAAATCTGTAGCAGGTTGTGGGTTTTTAGGGGAATAGGGTGGGAAGTAATTTAATTATAATTAATTAAATATTTTAATTTATTTTTTGGTATTTATTTTGAATTAATTGTTCATTACATTTTTAATTGGTAATTAATTAAAATAAAATTGGTAATTAATTTTAATTATTTGATTAATTGATAATTATGTTAACTTTATTAATTTATTTTCGGTAGCGGGCTGTTGGTTTATAGGGGAATAGGGTGTGAAGTAATTTAATTATAATGAATTAAATATTTAAATGTATTTATTGGTATTTATTTTGAATTAATTGTTAATTACATTTTTTAATTGGTAATTAATTAAAATATCAATGGAAATTAATTTTCATTAATAGATTTATTGATAATTATGTTAATTGTACTAATTTATTTTCTGTTGCGGGTTGTGGGTTTATAGGGGAATAGGGTGGAAAGTAATTTAATTGTAATTAATTACATTTTTTAATTAATTTAATGTTTTTTGTTTTAATTTTTAATTATTTTTTAATTGTTAAATAATTAATTGTTAATTGGTAAATAATTTGCATTGATAGGTAATTATTTTTAATAATTAATTTTTATTTGTATTTTTAATTGATTAATTATTATATTATATACAATTGTTAATTACTTTTAATTAATTTGTAATTGGTATTAATATTTAGTTTATTTTTATTCATATATGAAGTATTTACTTTTCCTACTGTTGCACTCTCTGGAGTGGGAATAGTAATTTTTACCCCTACGCTATCCAATGCTTTCCCTACTGTTGCACTCACTGGAGTGGGAATAGTAATTTTTACCCCTATGCTATCCAACGCTTTCCCTACTGTTGCACTCACTGGAGTGGGAATAGTAATTTTTACTCCTGCGCTATCCAACACTTTCCCTACTGTTGCATTCTCTGGAGTGGGAATAGTAATTTTTACTCCTACGCTATCCAACACTTTTCCTACTGTTGCACTCTCAGGAGTGGGAATCTTAATTTTACCCTCTCGCTATCCAACGCTTTCCCTACTTTTGCACTCATTGGAGTGGGAATAGTAATTTTTACCCCTACGCTATCCAACGCTTTCCCTACTGTTGCACTCACTGGAGTGGGAATAGTAATTTTTACCTCTACGCTATCCACGCTTTCCCTACTGTTGCTCTCTGGGGAGTGGGAATAGTAATTTTTACCCTCCCGCTATCCAATGCCTTCCCTACTGTTGCACTCACTGGAGTGGGAATAGTACATTTTATGCCTACGCTATCCAACGCTTTCCCTACTGTTGCACTCTCTGGAGTGGGAATAGTAATTATTACCCTCCTGCTATTCAACGCTTTCCCTACTGTTGCACCCACTGGAGTGGGAATAGTAATTTTTACCCTCTCGCTATCCAACGCTTTCCCTAATGTTGCACTCTCTGGAGTGGGGATAGTCATTTTTACCCCTACGCTATCCATCGCTTTCCCTACTGTTGCACTCACTGGAGTGGGAATAGTAATTTTTACCCTCCCGCTATCCAACGCTTTCCCTACCGTTGCAGTAATTTTTACTGCTATGCTATCCAATGTTTTCTCTACTGTTGCACTCACTGGAGTGGTAAGAGTAAATTTAACCCTCCCTACGGTAAAATATTGTATATATTTTATTAATATTATGTTTATATATATATATATATATATATATATATATATATATATATATATATATATATATATATATATGTGTTAACAGATGTAATTGTTTTTTTTTAAGTCACATTAATTATTTATTAATTTTAAGGTTATTTAAGTATTTTAAGTATGTTTAAGTTAATTATATTTATTATTTCATTAATTTTCAATTACTTTTAAGACATTTAAAAAATATCGATATTTTTGATTTAATATTTTTGTACTTACCTGTTTGGAGATAGGGATTCGATATTTTTGCATTCTATATTTTTTACTTGATATTTTGGTAAGTCTATATTTGTGTCATCGATATTCTTTCAGTGATCAGCTACAAACATATCAACTAAGTCAAGGTAGGAAATAAAGGAGGAGGAAAAAGAAAGAAAGGATACGAGGATAGTAAAATGAAGAAAAGCACCATCTGGATCTTTATAATTTATACTATCTACCTCTGTCAGCCTGTTGAACTTTGGGAATCCCTGACTGGATATTTGTCTTGCTCACTCTATAACTTAATTACCCAATATTTTGACTGCGTGTTGTTGCATTTTCTATTACTAACATTGTTCTTGTTAATCATACAATCTATTTTTACATGAATATTTGGAAGATTCTTTCAATAATTTTACAGCATTTACAGTTTTTCTCCTCCTCTCATCTCTCTTTTCTCTTTCTTTCATCTCTCTCCCCGTTATTTTTATATATTCTCCCTATTTTACCCTTTCCTTTCCACTTTTCCTTTAATAATATGCTGCTCAATCTGGTTACCTGCATAATACGCTTACCTGTATTTCTGATGTTGGCATTATTCTCAGTATTTCGTTTTTTTATTGTACCTCATTGCTCCCGTGTACTGGTTTGCTGGAATTAATGTATATCTTCCATTCCT
Organism: Lissotriton vulgaris; assembly: GCF_964263255.1. Lineage (NCBI taxonomy): Eukaryota > Metazoa > Chordata > Amphibia > Caudata > Salamandridae > Lissotriton > Lissotriton vulgaris. The sequence goes on from NC_141696.1 coordinate 896,304,178, forward strand.
ACACTAAAAATACTAAACTTAAAAAAAGAGGAAGAAATGCAATTCCTGTCCTTCCATTATTGCTTCTTTCTTAATACACGCAATCACCAATGCGAGACCTGAAAAAAGCAGCAATAAGCCTTTATCAATCAATCATTACATTTGTAAAGTGAGCTACTCACCCGTGAGGGTCTCAAGGTGCTGGGGGGGGGGGGTTGCTACTGCTTGAAGAGCCAGGTCCTGAGTAACCTCCTGAAGGTTAGTAGGTCTTCGGTCTGCCGTAGGAGGGTGGGGAGGGTGTTCCAGGATTTGGCGGTGAGGTAGGAGAAGGATCTGCCACCGGTGGTCGCTCTTCTAAAGCGGGGAACGGTAGCCAGGGCGCGGTCGGCGGAGCAGAGCTGGTGGTTCGGGGTGTAGAAGGTGAGTCGTCTGTTGAGGTATGCTGGTCCGATGTCATGGAGTGCCTTGTGTGCTTGGGTGAGGAGTTGAAGGTGAGCCTCTTGTTGATGGGGAGCCAGTGCAGGTCTCTCCGGTGGGGTGTTCTGTGTCTGTGTCGAGGAATGTTGAGGATCAGGCTTGCAGAGGCGTTCTGTATGTGTTGTAGTCGTTTCAGCAGTTTGTCCGGGGCTCCCGAGTAGAGGGCGTTTCCGTAGTCCAGCCTGCTGCTGTTGAGGGCCGGAGTGACTGTTTTTCTTGTGTCTGTGGGGTTCCACCTGTAGATCTTTCGGAACATGCAGAGGGTGTTGAAACAGGAGGATGAGATGACGTTGATTTTCTTGGTCATGGAGAGTGTTGAGTCGAGGATGGATTCCAAATTGGTGCGTTGTCTGTGCAGTTCCCAGGGCAGTCGGCCACCAGGAGTCGTCCCAGGTTGAGGGGGTGGAGCTGAGGATGAGGAACTCCATTTTGTCTGAGTTCAGCTTCAGACGGCTGTTCTTCATCTATTCGGCGATGGCTTTCATTTCTTCGTGGAGGTTGGTTTTGGCGGTGAGAGGGTTCTTGGTGAGGGAGAGGATCAGCGGTGTGTCATCGGCATATAAGATGATCTTGAGTTCATGTAGTCCGGTGACTGGGGCGAGCGGGCCATGTAGATGTTGAACAATGTTGGGCGGGGGGATGATCCTTGGGGTACGCCGCAGATGATTTTGGAGACTTCGGATCGGAAGGGGGCAGGTGGACGCCTATACCCGGAAAGGAAGGAGGTGGTCCAGTCCAGTGCTTTACCTCGACTCTTGCGTCATAAAGGCGAGTGCATGGGGTGCGGTGGCAGACTGTATCGAAGGACGCTGACAGGTCCAGGAGGATGAGGGCCGCTGTTTCGCCGTGGTCCAGCAGGGCCCTGATGTCATTGGTGGCGGCGATGAGGGCCTTTTTGGTGCTGTAATTGCTGCGGAACCCGGACTGGGATGGCCTAGAATGTTGTTCTCCTCGAGGTGGTGGGTCAGCTGTTTGTTGATGGGTTTTTTGATGACCTTTGCCGGGAACGGAAGCAGGGAGATGGGCTGGAAATTCTTGAGGTTCCTTGGGTCTGCCTTGGGTTTCTTGAGCAAGGCGTTGATCTTGGCATGCTTCCAGCTCTCTGGGAAGGTCACAGTCTCGAAGAAGATGTGGTGGGGGCCGGGTCTGGCACGGAGCCGGAGTGGATGGTGCTCATGATTTTGATGGTGGTGTTGTCGCTGATGTTAGTCCAGGTGAGCAGGGGTTCATTGTGGGTGGTGGTCGGGGGGTCTGAGGTGTCGTTGGGTGTCGTGGTGGTCTGGTTGTTGAAGCTCTCATGGATGTCTGCGATCTTGTGGTGGAAGAAGAAGGCAATTAAGTTGCACAAGTCTTGCGATCGTGGGATGTCGTTGGTGTTAGAGCTGGGGTTGAAGAGCTCTTTTCTGTTGTGTGAGTTGTGTCCTTGAAGGATGTCTTTTTGGTGGATCTGATGAGGTGATGGTGTTGGTGCATGGCGTTCTCGTGGGCTGTTTGGTTCTCCGGTGTCTGTTCGTGGCGCCATATCCTCTCCAGTTTTCAGCAGTTTTGTTTGGAGGTCTGGAAGTCCATGGTGAACCATCTGGCAATCTTGTTGGTGCGTCTGTTGGAGGGATTCTTGATCGAGAGATGTTGTTGGCACAGTCGTCGATCTAGCGTCTGAGGTTGTTGGCGGTGGCGGGTATTGGCGGGGTCGGTGGGGTCAGTGGGTGGGCTTCTGGTGAAGGTGGTGTTTAGCTGGTCTTGAGTGATTTTGCTCCAGCTGCGGCGGAGGATCTGTTGGGTGTGGTGGTGCGTGGTGGGTTTCTGGAAGGTGAAGTGGATGCAGCGATGGTCAGTCCAATGGAGTTTGGTGGTGTGGCTGAAGGAGACGTGGGAGCTTGCTGCGAAGATGGGATCAAGCGTGTGGCCGGCGATGTGGGTGGGCTTAGTCATGAGCTGTCTGAGTCCGAGGTTGGCGAGGTTGTCAATCAGGGTGGTGGAGTTGGAGCCGATGTTGTTCTCGAGGTGAAAGTTCAGGTCTCCAAGAAGGATGTAGTCTGTGGAGGTGAAGGCGTGCGTGCTGATGAAGTCGGCGATGGAATCGCTGAACTGTGGCCGGGGTCCAGGGAGTCTGTAGATCAGAGTTCCTCTGAGGGTGGTGTTGATCTGTGAGGACCTGGAAGTGCAGGTGTTCGGCGGTGCTGAGGGCATCGTCGGAGTTGGTCAAGACCTTGAGGGTGGACTTGTGGATGATGGCGATCCCCCTCCTACGCTGTTGGTGCGGTCTCTGCGGGTTATCTTGTAGCCGTCCGGGTTGGCTATGGCGATGTCGGGTGCCGAAGAGTCGTTCATCCAGGTCTCAGTCAGGAAGGCGTCGTCCGGGTAGGATGTGTCGAGAAGGTCCCAGAGTTCGACGGTGTGTTTGTGTGTGGAGCGGGTGTCCAGGAGTATGCATCTGAGGTGGTTGCGATCTGCCTTGTGGGGTGGAAAGGCAGGTTGGATGCTGGTGAAGTTTCAGTTCCGGCAGGTGAAGGGTCAATAGGTGGGCTTCGGGGTGGCCAGGAAGCAGGTGTGAGTTTGTCCGGCGTTGAGTGTGTGGGGGGTGCTGGCATCGTAGAAGAGTCGTGGCATTCACGGGGTCCAAGGTTTCTGGTGCTGGGCGCGGTCCAGGAGCAGACGGGCACAGATGGCTTGCCTCAGGCACGCCTTCAGCACGCCAGCGGCCACCATATAAGGGTAGGTGGGAGGGAGGAGCAGCTGGGCGGTAGTAGCAGGGCTGGCGAATGGACGAGTAGGGGGCGGGGGCGGGGCCGCGGGGACGCAGCGGCGGGGAAAAAACAGGCGAGGACGGATTGAGGGAACAGAAGGCATAAAGATGCACAGAATATACCCAGAGGGAAACAGGAAATTAGGCAAAACACCAGAGATAAAGCAGTGCAAAGACAAAGCAATTTAGTTACAAGGGAGCAGACTAGGGCCTCGAACTCGCGACACACGCGCATCAGCGAGCTGAGACACGGGCACAACAGGTGGTGCTGTTGCAGCGTGGGGCGCGACCTGCCTGGGAGCAGGGTCAAGGGTTGCTCTCTGGTAACTTAAGCTACAACTCATCTCCGGCTCATACTTAGGGGCCTATTATGATCACGGGCCCGCCAAATGTCCCTGTGACACCCTGCCATATTAGTTTGGCGAGGGGCACCGCGGCGGACGGAAAGACTTTCTGCCGCATTTCCGCTGGTTAGATTGCTGCTGGGTGGAAAAGGCAGCTAATATGGCGGGGTGCCTTGCAGGAACCGCCATCCATATAATATTATATATGTGGAAAAAGGCTTTTCCATGGTGGTGATGCCGTCATAGGCAGGCGGTCTTTGGCAATGGGGGCCTGTGTTGGGGGTGGACCTGGCGGGTACCATTGGCATACGCAATGTGGCAGGCACCGCGCGGTGCCTGTCACGTTGTGCATGCAAATGCACATCATACATATTTGACATTGCGGCGGGTGCTGTTTACAGCACCGCTCGTCGCAATGTAAAATATGCGGGATGCGACCGCCAGGGTGGCGGGCGCATCCTAATGGGCCTGGCAGGACCCCTGCACCTCTGGTGGTTGATCTCATTTACCGTTACGGTGACGTAAGTTTTCACAAAAAACGCTAATCTTATTTCTACTCTCCTTTCGCCAATGTATTTCTATTTTTAACGCATTTTTTCTTATCCTGCTCTTCCACCCTTTTCCCACATTACATCCAGCCTGGAGAAAGTCTGTCCCCTTAACACTTCAATTACTAAACCTTTGCTAGTGGCATGCAGTGTTAGACTATAATTCAGAGTCAACTCTATCAGCATTATTTCTATGCAAATCAGACCACTGCCATATTAGTGCAGTTAAAACTCTCAACCACACTATTGTTGACATTCTATCACTACATTTTGAATCTTTTTGCCAACAGTTGGCCACAAACAACAGAATTATTCTCTAATCATGGTTCTTGTTGTTCAAGGGTGACTTTATTTCTTATATTCTTTTGCAGTCATCTCTAACATTCCTAAAGTCTCAGACACCTTTGTGTAGACTATTCCAATTTAGACAATTTCCCTTCAATACATTTTTCAATGAGACTTTCCCCATCTCTCTTTTCTTTTCCCAACACAGACTCTTGTACAAAGAATATATTATATTTCTATTCCTCATCTTCACCTTACTACACCTGGTTATTGCCGTCTGATAACAACAAGGTTTAGAGACAGTAGGCAATATTATTCCTTGCTCCAAGAATGTATTCCACCCTCAAGACTTGCAATTGGTAAGCATATCGGGTGAGAAACACTGATACAACATTAAGCCATTTTGTCATTAAAAATACCTTCAAAGATTTGAGATCAGTACACACTGAACTTTCTGCTCATGATAAATTAAATGATGTCTTTTTAGATTTAGTTTATTTTAGTGAAGGGAAAGGAATGTAGATGAATCCTAAACTCACGTTATGAATGACTAACTCCTAGACCAGCACCAATCCAATTTTCGGAAGGGGCACAGCCCTGAATCGGCCCTCACTCACGTTATGAACGACATTTTAAAAATGCTTTACCAAAACGAATCCTGCCTCCTGATCCTCCTTGACTTTTCCTCAGCATTCGACACGGTTAATCATGACAACCTCCTATCCAGCCTGCAAAACAGAATGGGGTTTTCGGATCTGGTGTTACAATGTTCTCATACTTCCTTCATCACCGATCACAAAGAGTCAAGGCAAACCACTCTCTCTCCCAGCCCTCTCCAGTACTCATCAAACTCTTCTTGGAACCTCTTGCTACCTCACTTAACTCCATGAACATTCTCTTCCACATGTATGCTGACGGCACACAACTCTATTTGAAAATATCATCCCGGGAAAAACATCATCTTACTCAACACTATCCTAACATCTACTCAAAATTAGTTAACAGAGAACCATCTCCTGCTCAACACCTCCAAAATGGAATCCCTGCTTATCTCCCCTCGAACCACATCCCCAAGTTAGATCTCTGTCTGACTCACCTCACTAATTTCAGTGCAATCCGATAATCATAGACTCAGCCAAATCTCTCGGGCCACCATGGGCAAGCACCTGAATATGAAAAATCATATCAGCGATGTATGTAAGGGAGCAAACCACTTGATGAGGGCTCTCAGAAATATCAAACCTTTCCTGCCAAAAAGTGATTTCAAGCAGGTGGTTCAAGTGCTTGTCTTGCCGAGGCTAGACTATGGCAGTGCTATCCTCTTTGGCCTTCCCAATTATACCCTGGCTCCACTAAGGGTCTCACTGAGCACTGCGGCTAGACTGGTTACAGGCTCCAAACGCATCAATAAGCGCCGCTACTTTCCTCTTGAAACCACCCACCTTTAGCAGAAAGAGAACTTGTCACTGAGCCTTCTCCAGTGCTGCCCAAAGATATGGAACTCTCTTCCGCCGGTAGTTCGCAGACTCTCCTCAACGACGGCATAGAATTTGGAAGCTAAAGATTCCTAATGAAAAAATTCTTACCTCAAAAGGGCTGGGCCCACTTGATCTGTGTCATTGTTCCTGCTACCATGGGACCTCCATTTGATATGGCTCCTCTTTACTGCTTATAATTACCCCCTTCAACTGCCCGCTAACACCTGTTCATTGTATTAGTTTCCTTTTCCCACTCAATGTTCGATATTGCATTTATGTCCTCCCTTCCATCCTATTGTAAAGCACTGTGATATCCTTCGGGATCATTTTCGCACTATTTAAAACTTTATAAATAAATATTATAGGAGGAAAGACATACTTTATCCACTTGAAAACTAACACAACAAATAGTGCATTTATACAAGCACATTGTTACACCTTCAAATCCTACTTAATACATACATGTTAACAAGGTTCATTTCATCCCACAAGCCTATTATGATTCCTGACTGTGAAAAATAAAAAATAATCAGTCCAGGCTAGAGGTTCAGTCCGGACTCAAATAGGAGAAGAGACCTCTGGAGGACAAGCAGAACAAGTGGAACAAATTAAACAGACGTATATTTTGAGGATTGCAGCAAAAGGCTTGAAAGGACTGGTGGAGAAAGTACCTACTATTGATGTGGCTAGTTCATTGAAAAAGGTTCTTAAAAATAGAACTGCCAGCAAACAAAAGGGTAAACTGGTGAAACATTCGGTGGTGCATAAAACAAAACCAATCCCCTCTCTTAACGCGTATTTTAAGCCCATTCCTAAAACATTAATTTTAAGATCGGATACCAAGGAGCAAGGTCCAGATTTAGAAGGCTGGCAAGATTGGTCTCACCATTTGACCCCCAATAGGTTTCAAATGGTATACACCTGTTACAACGCAACTTTTACAACTACCTACTGTTACAACGCAACTTTTACAACGCATACCATTACAACGCATTGCGCTGGGGGGCGCTCTAGGATAGGGAATAAGTATAATTTACTATCCAACACCTTCCCTAGTGTCCACGGGGACTGGAGTTGGAATAGTAAATTATACTTACCACTATCCAGCACCTCTAAGCGCTATGCGTTGTAATGGTATGCATTGTAATGGTAGCGTTGTAAAAGTAGGTAGTTGTAATGGTATGCGTTGTAACATGGTACATCCGTTTCAAATATTAGCAACAGAGACAGACATCGAGATGGAAGGCGTAGTTACTTTAGATACTCTAGAACTAGTAGGCAAGACGGACCAGGACAGTTCAGACAACACCTTAGTGAACATACTAGATGAGGTAGGGGAGGCGCTCGTAAACGAGGTGGAGGATCTAGGAAAAAAGGAGGAGGCTATGGAAAAGCAGAATATTTTAGGTGATGACGAATCAGAGCATGGCAACCCGGATCTACCTATAATAGCATTACTGCAGAAACTTGATAGAGACATGCATGAAGGCTTTGAGATATCACGGGCCAACCAAGAGAGTATTCGAGCTTCTTGCAGCTTGTTAGAGACTAAGTTTAGTGAGCTAAGCTCTCGCACAGAAGTTTTAGAAAACGAGACAAAGCAGCTCAGAGAGACGGTAATAGAGAACCGTAAGGAGATCGAGGAGATTCAATTCAGAGAGAGGCTCCAGGAAGATTGAGTGGAGATATTGGAAAACAAGCAGAGACGGAACAACATAAACATTTTGAAATTACCTGAAGGCAAAGAGGGAACTGATATAAAAAAATATGTGGTTCATCTATTGAAGACAGAGTTAGAATTGGAAGAGGAGGAGGAGCAGATCTTTATAGATATTCAGCGGGTACATCAGGATCCCTTCAGGTTAAATGTAAATAGAACCAAGCCTAGGAAAATATTAATTAGTTTTCTCACATATAATTTAAAGGCGAAAATCCTGTCAGCTGCTCTAAGGAAGAAAAGCATATCTGTTGATGGAATAAAAGTTGAAGTAAGGTCCAACCTGTCCCCAGTAACAGCTAATAGGCAGTGGGAGCTAGGGAAGCGGATAGATCCACTTAGAGAACTGGGAGAAACTGTCCAACTTGAATTTCCGGCATTTCTGAAAATAACGTGGAGAAATAAAATGTACTCTATTCGCACTGTTGAGGAGATTGACATATTTATTGAGCAATGTCTAGACTTATCGGAAGAGGCAGTTGTTTAATCCCCAGCTCCAAATCTAATCTAGGCTAGTAAATAGACCTGCATAAAAGTATGTAAATAGTCTGATGATAATAAAGGTGAGCGCCACTGCCAGCCGCACTCGAAGGGCCTAGGCCATGGGTAGGCTGGTGGGGTTTTCCAAGGGAGGGTTGGGGGGGCACAGTGGGATAGGGGGTGGTGGGATTGGGTTGGGTTGGGGGGGGGAGGGGAGGGTGAAAAAATTGAAAATGATCCTCAAAAGCCAAATAGTCGCCTGGTTGATTTTTGTATTTGGTGAGCTAACCAATGAGTGGAGCTAGTATATTGGAAATAAAAGTCTTGTCATGGAATGTCAATGGATTGCGTGTAAAGTCAAGGAGACAGTTAATTTTGAAATATTTAGAAGATTCATTGGCCAATATAATTATCTTACAGGAGACACATTTAACTGCCACCGAGTCTAAAGATATATTTGGAAAACAACGTTGGGTTGCATACTCTTTCTATACATCCCAATCTATTGTAACTAAGGGAGTGGCGATTTTGGTAAGGCAAGGTGTAAGTTTTAGTTTTGAATCTATGGTAGCTGATTCTAGAGGAAGGTGGTTGATTTTGCAGGCCAAGCTGGCAGGAGAAAAATTGACTATTATTGGATACTATCGACCAAACCAGGACGATGTCGGACCTTTGGACACTCTGGCTTGTGAATTGTTACATTTTTCAGGGAAGATTATTATAGCGGGCGATTTCAATACAGTAATGGATGGTAATTTAGACCGTTCTGGGAAGAGAGGACAGGGTAATGTGAAGATGTCAAACAGGGTTAGGCTGTTGTTGTCCCAGTTTGGTTTGTGTGATATATGGTGCAAACAATTTGGTCAACAGCTTGGTTATACATATTATAATCAAAAATACAAGCATAAATCTCGAACAGATTACTTTTTGTTGGACCTGAGATTAATGGATCAGTTAATAAACATCAACCACGTAGGAGTCCATCTCTCGGATCATTCGGCTATAACATTAACTTTGGGATTTAAAAAAGAGAGGGTGGACACAGTTTGGAGGCTTGACTGAACTCTTCTTCTAGATGAGGGGTATTTGAAGGTTATAATGGAGGAATTAGAAGTCTTCTTGGAAGCAAATAAGGGTTCGGCTAAGCCTGAGATAGTTTTGGAAGCTTGTAAGGCTTTTTTAAGGGGTAGGTTGGGTGCCCTGGGTGCAGGAAAACGTAGACAGTATTATAATAAGGTGGCAGACTTGGAAGAGAAGATTCGGCAAATAGGAGGGAAGGTCCTGGAGGAGAGAGATTTAATGAAAAGAGAGCAGGAGGTACAGGAATTAGCTGTTTTGAAATCTGACTTGGTAGCTGTGCTGGCACACAGAATCAAAGAGAAATGGGATGCTAGTAATTTGGCACATTTTAGTTATGGGGAGGGATGCAGCAAATTACTGGCTTGGAAGGCAAAAAAGGATCTTGTCCACAACTTTATTAAGGAAATTAAAAAAGCTGATGTAGATACTACAATATCAGCTAGCAGAGGGATTACAGAGGTTTTTTTTGAGTATTTTTCAAAGGTCTATCAAGAAGATCTAGAACCGGACCTCCGGGTTGCCAGAGAGTGGGTGCAACTGGTAGACCCACTTCCACCTCATTGTAAAGGGATTTTAAACTCTGAGATATCTTTGACAGAGGTTGAAAGATCTTTAAGTCTCTGCAAGACAGGCAAGGCGCCTTCCATCGGAAGTATATAAATCATTGACAAGTTTAATTGCTCCAACATTGCATCAGCTATTTAACAATATTTTTCAAGGAAAAGCAACAATGCCAGATTCTTGGAATGAGGCGGTTATAGTCTTGAGTCCTAAACCCGGTAAATCCCCCAAAAATTTAGAGTCATATAGGCTGATATCGCTGCTCAACTGTGATTATAAACTCTTTGCTAAGATACTGGCGGATAGGCTAAGTTTAGTCATATCACAGATAGTGCACGAGGACCAGAAGGGATTTATCAGGGGAAGATTTTTAAAGGACCTCACATTTCAATTGATTGGTGCTATAGATATTGCAACAACCTATAGGCTCCCATTGGCAGTAATCGCTCTTGATGCTGCCAAAGCCTTTCATCGTGTCAACTGGTCTTTTTTGAAGGTTCTTTTGGGGCACCTTGATTTAGGCACAAGGTTCACCAACACTGTATTATCTTTCTACTGTTCCCCTACCTCCAAGGTCCTAGTAAATGGTACTTTAACAAAATCTATTAAGGTACAGCGTGGTACACGGCAAGGGTGTCCCCTATCCCCAATACTATTTAATTTATATATTGAGCCTCTTGCTTCTAGGATTAGGAATTCAGACAGCATATCACCATTTGTAGTAGAAGGATGGGAGAAAAAAAATAGGTCTGTATGCAGATGATATTATTATTTATACCCCCAACCTGCATTATTCACTGCCGAGCTTATATGGAATAACTAAGGAGTTTGGTCAGGTGTCTGGATATGAACTTAATCAGAATAAGACTGAAATTATGTCATGGAATTTGGATACAGAAGACATAGTAGTAAAAAAAGATATGCGCTACTTGGGGGTAAGGATCACCCATGACATAGCAGACCTGACTAAAATTAATTTTAAGAAGATACAAAAAGAAATAAGCTCTACTCTGCGTAGCTGGGGCCACCTACCACTTACTCTTTACAGACGTACCAATCTGGTAAAGATGATGATTCTTCCAAAGATGACCTTCTTGTTTGAGACAATACCTTTGTTATTTAACACAGTCTGGATTAAGAGGCTCCAAAGTGAGGCTTGTTCATTTATTTGGGCAATGAAAGGGTCCCGCTTGTCCTGGAAAAAACTCAAGAGGAGACTATGTAAAGGTGGATTGGCGGCCCCGGATTTTATGTTATATTCATGGGCTTTTCAGTTAAAGGATTTTAGGATCTTATTAGGAGTTCTAAAGGATCCAGATGTTGGAATCAAGTTTTATGTTATGCTTGAAAAAAGTAACTATAACAAGGAGGGCTTTATGTGTAAATTTTCTGACTCCAAATTCTTTAAGAAAGTAAGGTTGAAAATTTTGCGGGAAGCAGTGGAATTGTGGTATACGGTCAGGAGGACTATAAAGATTTCCTATTATGGACATAGGGCACCAATATGGGAAGCCCCAGGCTCTCCACTCTGGTCTCAGGATGCCTAGACTGTTGTTGGGGAAATCTATTTCTGGGAGGAAAACTGATTGAATGGGGCCAGGGCGAGGCTACCTGGGGGAAGGGATTTTCAAAATTCAAGTACCTCCAGATACAAAGTTGGGCAAGTTAACTGGAGGTTGATATTGGCCGGCAAAACGATTTGGAAGATAAACTTTTCTCTAGTCAAGCATACAAGAAAGAAGTTGCTTTATGGTACTGGGCAATGCTGGATACTAAAGACGGCGCGTTCCAGCTTGCAAAGGCTCTGTGGGGAGATTGCTTGCCAGACATCGCTACAGAAGAACAATGGCAAGTGATGATGGCTATGTTGTATAAAATAGTAAAATCTGCAAATTTAAGGAGAAATCTTTTGTTCACTATCCACAGAGCTTACTGGACTCCTCGAAGGCTCTCGAAGTTCAAGGCTGGAGGTATGGTGGAATGCCCTAAATGCAGAAGTATCAAAGTAGACGATCTGCATATGTTTGTGCAGTGTCCAAATAACAGAGAGTTTTCGGAGGATGTAAGAAAAAGCTTGTCAAAGGTGCTTGATGTAAACATGGAGGTAAGCTCTGAACTTATTATTACTAGAAGATATGACTTGCAAAGTAAGAATATTACAGACAAGGTCAAATTGGTTTTCTATGGAGTTTTGCTTGCCTACAGGGAGATCTGTAAATTATGGGTTTCGCCTACATCCCCAACTCTACTAGATTGGGTAAAAGCCATGAGATACTTTGCTAAATTAGACTCTTTGGGTCAGAAAAGGAGAAAGTACATATTTTGGTTACCTTTTTTACAACACTTTGGTTAAGGGGGGAAATAATAAAAATCCGATGATTAAGGTCTTGGCCTATCTCGCTGGCGGCCTTTTTGGAGGCTATACAGATAAGGTAGCAGCTGCCAGAAGATTGAAGTCTCTGGGCTTTTCGGCTAGTATGAAGTTAGAGGCCTAATATCTACTGGGCGGCAGCACAAGCCTTGGATGTTAAAGTCGGCATATGAGATAAAAGCCCATGGACGGTATCGTATTGAGTTTCATTTTGGTATATGGGTGGCTATGAGGCTAATGAGGATAAATAAAAAAAAGCCTATTATGATTCCTGACTATCAATTAAAGGTATTTAATATTTTAGATCATACCTTCTTTAAAGTAATATTAATGATGTTAAAATGTAGAGCTGGGGATATGCTAAAGGCAGGTGAAAATTCAAGTGGAACACCATCAAATCCATAGCTCTTACTAACCGTTACAAAAACCAGTTACCAACCATATCTCATTCATCAAGTCCACTCTTGATATTCTCTAATTTTACTTATTATTTACAATTGTAAGTGACATATGACTCCTAAATGTGTCTATATCTTTCCCAGAACCCAAAGTATAATATTTTTACACTTGACTATATTATGATGGGCATGCCCCACAAACATTTTCATTAGATAATTCAGTTCTACCACCAACCTTCTAATCAGAAGAAATTGTTCTACAAACTGCTACCTTCTTAATCCTATGGCCTAGTTTTATTGAATTTGACTCAGAGTTCTAGCCCAAAAAAAAGTTAGCTTGGTGCAAGATTCAACTGCTCACAGAGAGAGTGTTATATTGTTGAAGCACTATTATTACATTTTGCTCTACAAGGGATTTAAAATCTCCCATACAAGAATAAAAGATCGGCATTAACCATCGTTATTCTCAAGAAACTATTCAATTAACTCTACTATTATCTTGAAGCAGAATTGTATTTAATATTCACAGTTTAATTCTGGGAGAGGAGTCCAAAAGAGTATCATCTGTTAAAGTACCACAGCATGGCTAGAGACAGGAATTTCTCTATTGCAGCAACCTACACTCTTGGAATAAAAACGAGTGAAACTATGAGGTTGTCTATACAGGAGTGGCTAGAATGAGAGTTATGAAAGAATAGTTAGGACTTTATCAGTGGGATGCAATAAATACCAAACATCTGAAATGTGAGTTGAATCTCTTAACTAATTTCCGCACAAGCAACATTGCACTTTGAAAAGCCTCATCCTGTTTATGGATAGTGGCAGAAATTTAGCTGATAGGAATCCTTCAGCCTTCTACAAAAACTTTCAAAGACACTTATGTACCATGGGTATCTCGGACAGTTTCTTGTACAATTTGTTTGATTTTTTTTCATGAAATTAGAAATACCCATTCTTATGGTAAACCAGCTTTAAATTCCCTTCCAAAGCAATCCATCTATTATCTAAACAATGAAGTAGTTCAAGACTTACCTTATGACACTTTGGCACAGAATTTATCCTAATTCATTTTCCATGTAAATTCATATCATCAACATTCCACCTACCAATTCGCCATGCAAATATTTGGTATTCTATCACAGAGGTATTACTTTTATTGACTTCTCATGAAGGATTCAAAAATCCTGTAAATCATATGAAGCTTCAAACACAATGACAATCAAAATCTAACAAGACAATCTTCCCCAATTCCAAAAACAATATATGAATTATAAAAAAGGCCAACTAAATGATAACTCCATTAAATGCTACACATGTCAAATCAAGTCAAAGGTATACAGAATAACCCCAGCATGAAAGGTAACAGCCCTGTAAGCAGAAAATGTAAAAAGCATACAATGACCCTTAGTGATTTCTTTACTAGAAAGAAAGTAATATTAAAAAAAAAATACACTTATACCTTGCCATTTAGTTTTAACCCTTTCGCTGCTAGCCTTTCCTCCAGTTCTAATCCTTTTTTGGCTATTTTGGGTAGATCAAGCTTACACCTCCATAACTCTTTGTCCACATAAGCTATCCAAGCCAAATTTGCATTCTTTTGCCAACATCCTGGGGATTCTAAAGGTATCCAGGGTTTGTAGAACCCCTGGAGGGGATCAAGAATTTAGCACAATATGGCAGAATGTTGGGACTTTTGTTGGAACAATAGGAAAAACGTGCTGCAGAAGAAAGTGTCTGTGTTTTCCTGCAAATGGCATCAATGAAAAATTTGTGGTGCTAAAATCACCATCTTCCCAGTTTCAGGAACAAGCAGACTAGTTTCAGAAAAACACATTTTTTAACGCAGTTTTGGCATTTTACTGTGAGATAGCCCATTTTTCCTATATTTTGTGATTATAACCTTCCAGTTTGTGGTGAAAACAGGTGTGCATCGCATGGTGGATCCAAGACAGCTATACATTTTTAAAAACTAGACAAAACTATGGATTCAGGGTTCATTTGCGTAGATCCTTCTAGGTTTTCCTAAAGAAACTAAGAGCCTCATTTATGAGGCACCTTGCGCCTTTGGAGCGTCACTTTTTGTGATGTTCCATGGCGCAGGAGCCTGCTCCATATTTACGAGGCAGCACTAAGGCACTTTTTTTGGCTTAATGTTGCCTCATAAATATTGCCCCCTTTTACTCAGTTTTCTGTGTTAAAGGGGCGTGCAAAGGGTATTGCTGGGGGCGTTCCCAGCAACATCCATGGCATTTTGACGCTGCCCCAGATTTATGAGAAACCATGCATCAGAATCAGCGACAAAAATGTACACCTCCCCTTGGGAGGCAAAAGGGAGGCACAACGAGAAATATCTTTATTTCTCCTCATTTTTCCTTTGTCTATTTGTGCTGCATTCTCAAAATGTCTTCTTTCTTACACACTGGCTAAAAATTGGAAGGCACAAATGCAGTTAAATACCATTGGTAATAACACTAATTCTACTATTCTGTGTTCCCCTAACTTTCCCAATAAAAATGGTACCACACTTGTTTGGGTAGAGCTAGTACCCACAACAGGAAAGGCCCCAAAATGCAGAAAGGGAACATCAAATGTAGCCACTGAAAACTGACCCTTTTTGCAATGAGCCTAGCTTTGGATTTTGGGCCCTAGCTCAGCCGGTACCCGGGGAAACCTAGAAAACCTGTATATTTTTTACAAACTAGACACCTAGGGGAATCCAGGATGCAGTGACTGGAGTGGCTCTCACCAGGTTGTTTTAGCCAGAATCCCTTGCAAACTATCAAACGTTTATGAAACAAACACATTTCCTGCATATTTCTCTGATGGAGAGTTCTGAAATCTGTGGGGAGCCACAAACATCCTTCTACCTAGCATTTCCCTAAGTCTTCTGATAAAAATTGTACCTCACTTGTGGGGGTAGGCCTAGTGCCCGTGACAGGAAGCAGCCCAAAACGCAAGATGGATACATCACATCACTCAATACTGAATCATTTTTTTCGAAAGTGGGCAGCTGTTGATTTTGGACCCTATCTCAGTCGGAACCAATGGAAAATCAAGAAAACCTGTACATTTTTGAAAAACAGAACCCTAGGGAAATCAAAAATGGGGTAACATGAGTAGGAATGCTGAGTGGTAGAAAGTTTGTGGATTCCTGCAGATTCAGGAATTTTTTATTGTTGAAATGTAGGGAAAATATGTGACTACAGGCAAAGTTTGAGGTTTGCAGAACATTGAGGGTAAGAAAATCTCATGGCATTCACGCAAGGTACACCACTCTGGAATTCCCTGGTTACCTACGTTTTAAAATGGCTTGTGGCTGGTAGGTTTTCATCGGTAGTTGCCGAGTATGTCTTCAAATCCCGGAGTTCCCCTTATTGCTGATCTCTCTTCGTGGCACTTTAGGGCCTCTTTGTCAAGGTCTCTTTGCCCACACAAGCAAGGTAACATTTTTATTCGAGGGTTGGAGGAATGTTGTGTGAAATGTATGGCTCTCTGCAGATCCCAGAAGTTTTCCTCACAGAAATGTGGGGAAAATGTGTTTTCTGAGTCAACGTTTAAGGTTTGCAGGGCATTGTTGGTAAGAAAATGGTGTGGGATGCATGTGAAGTACACCACACTGGACTCCCCAGATGTCTAGTTTTCAGAACTGTTTAGGTCTGGTAGGATTTTTCAGGTGGCAGCTTATCCAAGCCCACAAAGTGCTGCAATTCACTATTGCAAGTGGGATGATACTGAGAGTTAGTCAAACTCTCCTGGCCTACTGTTGTAAACAACACCCAAAAGAATCAAATGGCCTCTTACTTGCCATAAGGAATGGGATGCTTTAGTCTGCATGTGAGCAGAAAGACTGTTGAGATTTTATGGGTGAGGTAGAAGCCTGATGTTAGGCTGGGAAAGACCCACCCCATTAGTTTAATTAAAAAAATATATTGCTGCCATATAATGGGTGTTATGCCCCTCTAAGGAGCAGATTGGGGTTGATTACCACATATGCCCCTTGGGCAGAAAAACTGTTGCCTCATTTACTTCGCAAGGGGGCATAGCCATGCGCATTTTGGGCAGCCCCAGCCCTTTGTTAAAATAAATATATAGCCAAGGATTCTAGTGAGCTTTTTGCCGGGGGGGGTAGGGGTCAGTGTAATTAACCTAATCGGGGCAGAAATACTTTTTACCAATTTTAATGTGGGTGGGGCCATATCCATGGCCATGCTAGGCAGCAATTCTACCCCTACAATTCTTAAACAAAGTAATCTGTGGTGTCTAGTGCGCTTTCTACTCCTCCCGGGGATACCAATGGTGATAATTGTCAACATCGGCCCCCAATGGTTCTCCATTTTTATGAGGGTTGGGCTCTGGCCATTCCCCTTGCTGGACTGCCTTTACCCCTTTAATTATAAAGCAAAGTAATTACTGGTGTCTAATGGTCTTTCTGGTACCCAGTGGGTACAGATGGGAGTAATTGCCCCATCTGCCCCCCCAGGGTCATACATACTGTTTCCCCTTTTTATGGGGGGGTAATAGCATGGCCGAGCCCATGATGAACGGCTCCCACCCCATAATTAAAAAAAGATGTAATCCCTGGTGTCTAGTGGGCTTTTGGCCTCCAAAGGGCACAGAAAGACTATTTCTCCATTTTTATGGATAGGGGCATTGCCATGTTCATGCTGGGCTGCCCGCACCACTACAAATATATATAAAAAAGTAATGCCAGGTTTCTAGTAGGTTTTCTGCCCCCCAAAGAGGGCACATAGAATAATTACCCCATCTGCTACCACGGGGAGAAGAAGGACTGCATACAAAAAGTAGCAAAGGAGAGGACAAGCCCTTGCCTAAGGGGCTGCTTACCCTCTTCCTGGTGTCTAGTGGGTTGATCCCTGGTTGGGGGTTGTTCTCCTGCGGTGATCCTGAAAAAAGATCCTCTGGAGGATGGTTGCAATGGAAAGGGGAGATTCTCACCTTCATAATTACACCTCCCCCACCTGAATCTGTGCTCGGGGGGCTGAGATAATCACCCGAGTACCGCTTCCTCCGTACCAAATAAGTTGAATGCAAGCTTAGGTAATTTTAAATTGTAGCATAAGAATTTTCTATGAAAATCGAGAAATATGAAAAAAGATAGGTCACCTTCCTACTCTTATGTACTAGATCAGTGTTTCCCAACCTGTGGGTTGTGACCCACTGGTGGACCGCAAGCTGATTTCAGGTGGGTCACAAAGGAGCACTAAATAAAGATGTCTTTACATTTTGTTTTTAGCTTGTAACATTTTCTGAGCTTCAAAGACAGGAGTCAAATGTCATACTATGTCTTCTGACATTCACTTAACATGCAGATTGATGTTTGTCTGCACTCTCCTGCTTAATATATTTGTTATAGGGTGTATGAAGCTAGGATTTTTCCCAATCACTATGACTTCAGTGATGCAACATTGATATCTGTACCCTCACTCTTACAACTGTCCCTGCACCATTGATCACATTTTTATCACCTGTAGATGAACAGTAGACGTATTTTTGAACATATCAGCAGCTAGGAGAGCAAGAATGAAGCATTTTTTGCATTTCTGAAGTGTGATGTAAACCAAGATTTTAGTAGGATCAAAACAAATTAAGACACTTTACTTAGTGGAGCACAAAGGATACATGTTCACTGAAACTCGATTCCCACACATTACCATCTGTGTGCTATATATTATTATCAGTAAAACTGTAGGTCTGTGCAAGTTTAGTGGCCATTTCGATTAAAAATGTGCTGTCTGTAAATTACTTCACAATGCTTTAGTAATATATGTGCTCTGAAATGCACCACCAGCTACAAACTACACCTTTATCACTGATCTTCCCTATCACTTTCCTTGTTGCTAGGTTTCTCCTTGCTGAATTGTGGGAGAATCTCCTCAGAAATCGACAAATTTTGTTCTAAAATGAAGTTGGCAAACTCCTTTACTTCTTCTCCCATCCCTGCATCACTTTACGTGACAAATGACTGTAGTTCAACCTGCTGAGCCCTGCTCAGAGTTAAAATGGTAATATGTTGATGGTTGCTGGAGATCAGTGGCTGTAAAATCAACAGATGCTCTTGACATGGGGCTCTTGACATCCCAGCATAACTGGGATTTGGGTAGCCTCTTCACACCCCATGTTAAGGCTAAGGGGTTGGGTACTGGTGAATTTGGCAGAGATGTTGGGAGGACTCAGTGATGGTGGGTGCAGGTCTTCTGCAGTGGCTGATCTGGGTGAGTGGAGGCCTGAGTGGTAAGCCCTCTCTCTTCTTCCCCTGCTAACATTGTAGCCAAGTATGCGGGTGTGGTGGACATTACCTCCTCGTCAGCCCTCCCCGTCCCAGTCCTTACTAATGAGCATAGCTCCTCCCACCAGAAACTCCCAAGCAACTAAAAGCCCATCCCTTCCCTTTAGGCCACACCCACACCCTAAGGCATATAATCATGTGACCCGCCCATCCACATCCTGTTTGTTTTTTCTGCGGAATTCATTTCCTGGCAACTTTGTCGTGGGGGTACTGGACCGGTGCCTCCTTTCGGGTGAGTGTGAAACGGCCTGCTGGGCGGCCGTTTGTTCCCCTGTTGTACCTGTTTTTGTCATGTACTTTTGAGTCCCTGCTTTAGCGGGACAGTGGGGTTGGGGGGCCTTGACTGCCTGGTGTGGGGTGGTGTCTCCCTGCTGCGGCCTCCCCTCTTCCGGGTATGTTCCCTGCCCTAGCTGATGCACCCGGGGAGGGAGGGGAGGTGTGTTGGGCGCGGCTAGCTTCTCTGCTCGCCAGTGGCGTGGCGGTTTGGCTCCTCCTTGGAGGTGTGTTTGGGGGCTCGGTGCTTGTCTCGGGCCCGTGTTTCCCTTTTTTGTTTTTGTTACCTGGGAGGCAGAACACGATGCTTCTGCAGAGATCGAAATGGATGAGCACAGTGAATTGTATGAAGCGGCCGCGAGCACAGACTCTGCAATATCCCTGCGGGGATACGCTTTGATCGTTTAAATGGACGGGGCTCTGTCTACTGGGGCTTCGTGGTCTCTGGCCGCGGGTCGCTCCCTGTCCCTTTTTAGGGGGCGTTGCTTTGGTTCACACAGTGGGCCGTGGTTGCAATACTGTGCCTGTATGCTTCCTTTGGAATGTCCGGGAGTTCGTGTTCCCGTGTTTTTTTGGAGGCAGGTTACTTTGCAAGTGGAAGCTGCTCTCTCTTTCGGTCCTGTTTTGGGCTGCCTGTTCTTTCTAGGTTGCGTTCCGTTTGTCCTTATGTTTGGGGGCGCCCTGGTGTTCTGAATATATTGGGCTGCGCCTCGTGACACTTGCATGGGGCTGGTACTTTTGGGGGTCGGGACTCTGTGTGCCGGGGCTGCGTGTCCTTGGTTCCTCCCCTGGCCTCTTTCTCCTGCCGTGGGTCGCTCTCTGCCCCTTTTTTGGGAGCATTGCTTTTGTTTGGGCGGTGACCCGTGGTGGTAGCGCGACTTGTCTTCCTGCTGGGGCCTCCCCTCTTCCGGGTTGGTTCCCTGCCCTGGCGAGTTCACCTAGGGTGGGAGGGGAGGTGTGTTGTGCATGGCTGGCTTCTCTGCTCGCCTGTGGCATGGCGGTCTGGCTTCCTTTTGGGTAAGTGGCCCCCCTCAAATCTATTCGAACCAAGCGCCCTCCCGATGCACATCGCTGGTTTTCCGACAGGCTCAAATCTCTAAAACTTGGACTTCGCCAAGCCGAGCGTCGCTGGCGCCGAAATTACGACCCTCTAGAAAAAGCCCACTTCCTAAAATTATCTGGAGAATACAAACTTGCAATCTCAGCTGCTAAATCTGCCTACTTCTCCACAAAAATTCTCAACTCCGCGCAAAAATCTAAAGATATTTTTGCTATTGTGGAGGAACTCTCACACCCGGATAGGGTGACCATCAAACCCCTCCCCTCTCAGGCACTCTGTGATTCCCTCAACCATTTCTTCATAGACAAAATCAGCAAAATCAAAAACAGTATCTCCTCCGGGGCCCCAGCAATGTCCCTCCCAGAGGCCGCTCCTTTTCTCAATTCTCGCTCCCTGACCCAGCTCCCCCCTATTACCGAAGTAGACTTCTTCCCCCTACTCCACAAAGTCTCATCTGGTTCCCCCACAGACTGCTGCCCTCCGGTCATTCTCCGGACCGCTTTTTCGACCTGCCCCGGCCCTCCATTGGCCCTCTTGAACAACTCTCTCCTGCTCGGCGTGGTCCCCAGCCAGTTCAAGAACGCCGAAGTGGTCCCCATATTAAAGAAACCCAACGCCGACCCCTCGGTCTTGGGCAACTTCCGCCCCATTTCCCTTCTGCCTTACCTGAGCAAGGTACTTGAAACGCATGTGACCAGCATCCTCAGCTCCTTCATCGAGGACTCCAATTTTCTAGACTCCCAGCAAGCTGGGTTTAGACCTGCCCACTCGACATAGGCGGTTATCCTCTCTGTTATGGAGGAACTTCGCAGAGGCGCTGACTCCAACATCAGCCAAGCCCTGGTGCTCTTAGATCTGTCAGCGGCCTTTGACACGGTCGATCACACCATCTTAGTCGACCGTGTCAAAGAGGCAGGCATCAGCGGGACGGCCCTTAACTGGGTTTGTTCCTTCCTTGTGGACCGCCATCAATCGGTCCGTCTTTCCCAGTTCACAGCAAACCGGACGAGAGTCACCTGCGGTGTGCCGCAGGGTTCATCCCTGTCACCCCTCCTTTTTAACCTTTACCTCACCCCCTTGATCCGCTCCCTCCGCGGTAGGAATGTCACTGCATTTAATTATGCAGACGACATACAGCTCGTTTTCAATCTCGACTCCTCGGACGAAGCGGCTCAAGATTTCCAATCCACCCTCTGCCATATCAGTAACTGGATGAGCACTCACCATCTCAAACTCAATCCCGACAAGACGGAGCTCGTTCTTGTCGGAGGCTCATCCAACCCCTGGAACTCCACCTTCTGGCCCCTTTCCCCGGCCCCCCCCCCCAACCTGCGGACAAAGTGAAAAGCCTCGGGATTTACATCTCCCAAGACCTCTCTATGAAGCACCAGGTCAGTACCACTGTGTCCTCTTGTTTTTTTCAGCTCCGGAAGATCCGGAAAATCGCCCACTTCCTGACCACTGAAGCCCTCACCTTGGCACTGCTGGCGTAAGTCATCTCTCGGATCGACTACGCCAATGCCCTGTATGTTGGCATCCCACAATACCTAATCAGCAGATTGCAGCTGATTCAGAATCAGGCAGCTCGCCTTATCTACCACCAACCAAAACATCAACACGTCCGTCCCCTTCTCAAGGCCCTCCACTGGCTCCCTGTTTCGGAGCGCTGCAAGTTCAAACTTGGCTGCCTGACTCATAAATCTCTAGCCGGCACCGGTCCCTCCTTTATTTCTTCCCTCCTGCACCCTTATACCCCCTCCAGGAACCTCCGTTCCTCTCATCTTGCGCTCCTTCAAACTCCCCGTTTCAAGCGCAAAAAACACGGAGGTCTCAGATTCTCCTTTCTGGCACCCTCATTCTGGAATTCACTACCACTGGAACTGAGACTCTCCTCCTCTCACCTTCATTTCAGATCTCTCCTAAAAACCCACCTCTTCCATGGCACTTACTCATAATTTCCTCTCCCCCCGCTCCCTGCCTCTTGTTGAATAAAGTGAATAGCGCCAAGAAACCGTCCGGTGAATGCCGCGCTTTATAAGTAATTTTTACATTACATTACATTACATTACAAGTGTGTGTCGGTCTGCTTGGCGGCAGTTTTTTTATTCCCCTTGGATACCTGTTGTTTCGGGTACATTTGAGTTACTGCTTTGGCGGGACCATGGGGTTTGGGGGAGTCCGGGACTCCCTCTTTCTGTCTTGTTTGGACTGGCCTGCTGGCCTGTGGGGGTGTGGCATTCCCTGTTTGGCCCTTGTGGATCTTGCATTGCTTGGTCTGGGCGCTACTTTTTCTGTTCTGTGCCCCTGTTAGAGATGTGTGGTTTTGGCATGTATGGGCTCTGCTATCACGGGGAGGTGGTGGTCGCTGGGTCTTCCGCTGCTCCTTCCTTTGGGCTTGGTCAGGTTGCTTCTGCCACGTGGTTCCTGTCTTGGATTGGTTGGGTCCGGGGGGGCGAGCCTTCGTGGATTTCTGCTCCGTGTTCTGGTCGCTTTTTGGTTCCATAGGCCCTGGGTGGGTGGACCGTCTGTAGACTTTTTCACCTTTCGCCTGTTGTTGGGGCTTATGGGCCTCCCCTTTCCTCGATCTCTGTGTATACTGTGCAAGTGGGGGTGTGGGGGATGTTTGGCGGACATGCCTTTCCCCGGTTTCTGGACGATTGGGGTTTCCTTTACGGTGATTCGCTGGGGTATCCTGGCTGTGTTGCGAGTGGATCCCGGTGGCTGGTGTGGCAGCTCGGTGCCTGGTGGTGTCCGTGGTTGCGGTTCCTTCTTCTCCTGTGGTCATACGGGATGGGGGACCTTGGAGCTGGCTTTTGCTACCTCTGGGTTTGCGGTCCGGGCTGCGTCTTGCCCTGGCTTTTGGGTTCGGTCGCTTCGTGTGACTGTCCGTTTTTTCTGTGCTGGTTTGCTGGTTGTGGGTCCCTCTGACTCTTTTTCCGTGTTGGGACTGCAGTTGCATTTCTGGGCAGACTTTTTCCTTTGAAACCCTTGGTGCGGTGGCGACGGTGGCTGGGTCCTCTGTGTCTGCTCGCTGGGTTTTGCCTTGGAGGACGGTACTGCTTGGGGGACTCCCATAATGGTGCTTCCCTTCGCGGGCTCTTAACTGTTTTGGGATCCGTGGGATTGTGGGCCTGCTTTTGGGCGGCGTTTCATTCTAGTTTGGTGGCCCTGCCCTTGGGTGGTATGGAATGGGGCCGGGGTGTCCCTTCCTTCTTCTTGTCCCAGGGTCTACGGAGTGCTTCCTCTTCTTCTTGTCCCTCCTTGTTGGGCTGGGCTGCTGGCTGTGTTCTGTGCTGCCCCTTTTCCCATTTCTCAGGCGCTGTGTTGGGCTCTTTGCTCAGGGCTCGGGTCTCGTTTCTGAGGGGGCGGTGTTGTGGGTGCAAGTGTTTCGGCAGGGTCCGGGGTGTACTCGCTCCTGTTTCTGTTACGGGGCCCTTCTGGGGTCTTTCGTCCGGTGCTGGTTATGGCAGCTGCACGCTTGTGTCTCCCTCGTCGATCCTTCGGGTTCTCCGGGACGCATTCTTCTTCTGCCGGTTCCTGCGGCTTCATTGCCTACTAGGGGGTTCCGGGTGTTCCCTGCCTTGTTCGGTAGGTTGATTCTTCCTCTTCTTTCCTTCCTGTTTCGGCCCTTTCGCTGGGTGTTTGCTGACTCCTGAGTCGGTTTGGGGTTTCTTTACTTGAAGTCTTCATTTCTTTGCATCACTCAGGTGCTGCTGTTCGTTGGGTGGTTTCGGCACCTCGGTTGGTGGGGTTTTCCTGACGTGGCCCCGCAGACCACGGTGGTGGTTGGGGGCTTGGTCTTCCTCTACTCCCCGGCGGCTCCATGTTCGGCGGCTGTTTCCTGCTGCTGTGAGGTTTGTTCCTTGGGCCCGTTGGCTCTTGTTCCCCCGGGCGTGTCTTGCACTGGGCCTCTTGCGGGGCTGTCCATTTGGGTCCTGAGGGGTTGGTTCTCTGACCTGGGCTCTAGTGCTCTGTGGGGTGTTTTGTGCCTCTGCTGTCACAGGCTCCCGCTGGACGGTGGGTTCATTTCCTGCCTCTGCTTTCTTAGTGTCCCATGGGGGTTTTGTGCCTACGGTCTTGCCTGCCTGGGTGCACCTGATCTTGTTTAATGGTTCTGGGGTTCTGCTGTTTCTGGCCTGGTTGGTGCCTGGTTGGGAGGTCGCCTGGGTATGCCAGGTGCTGTTGTGTTCATGTGGTGCTTTCATTTGGACCGGGGTGCTGTTGCTGCTCTTGTGCCTCTGATGGCGCTGGCTCGCTCTGGTCTGGGGTTGAATCCTGAATGCCTGTGCTTTCTGTCTGTCCCATGGTCAGTTCGGTTGGCCTGGCCTCTTTCTGCCTTGGTTCCTCCTGAGGTTCGTGGTGGTCTAGTCGGACTGTGTGATGGTGGTGTGTTTGGTCGTCCGCCTTTGTTGTGCTGGGATGGCTTCACTTGACGGTTCGGCTGTTCGGCCGGGAGGGGGGGGGGGGCGTTTTCTTCCTTGTGGCCCCTTGGACTTTTTGTCTACCGGGGGGTTTTTCTTCCCGGGGCGGCTCTCCTGCGTGGGGTGTTTCCCTCCCTGTCCGAGTTATGCCTCTTGCTGTCCTGGTTCAGGGTCCCGTGGTTGGGCCTGTTTTGCTTCTCCGGGGATTGCCTTGGGTTGAGGTTGTTCTCTGGTTTGGTCAGGCGCTGTCTGCGGGGTGGTTGCCCTGTCCTTTTGTTGTACGGGGGCCTGCTGTGTGCTTTTCCCCCATTTGCGCTGGTTCCGTGGGTCCTGCTGCGGGTTGGACTGGGTCGGGCCTCATTTGTCCTGGTGGCTCCGGTTTGGTCTGGGTGGCCTTGGCTCCCTCTGGTGTGATTGGCGGTGGGGCCTTGCTGGTGTTTGCCGGTGGTCCCTTGTTGTTTCCCCTCTGTCTCGGGGTGTCTGGTCCACTTGCGGGTTGGCTGTGGTGTGTCTGGCCCTCCTGGCTTTGGGGTGTTCTGGCTGAGTTTTTTTCTCGGTTCGGGTGCCCTTCGCCTCTCCTGTCCTGTGCCTGTCATGGGGTTTTCTTTCCTGGATTGCTGTCCGACACAGGGTGTGTCTGCATTGGATTCCGGGGCTTGTCTTGGGTTTCTGGGTGGTTGGCTTCGACTTGGGTCGGACTGTATCCTCCCTGCGGGCTCTGTGGTTGGCCTTTCGGGGTTCTGGCATTGGGCTGGTGCGCCCCTTGGTGTCCGGGTGGTTGTGGGGTTGTTTCCTCCTGGCACCGTTCTTTCGTTCCTTTGCTCCTTGTTGGAGTTTCTGGTTCTGCCTGTTTTCTGTCCTGTTCCTCTTACTGGGGTTTGGGTGCTGCTGCTCTGTTTGGCGGTTGTGCGGGCTCTGGCGGTGTGCCTCCTTCCTGCTGTGCCTTTTTTATGGGGTGGTGTTCCCTTTTTGTTGCCTTTAGGCTGGCTGGTCGTGTTTCTGGGGCCTTCTGTGGCTGCTCTCCGTCAGTGGCTGTGTTGGCTGTTCAGCCTGCTGTTGGGCTTGTGGTGTGTTGACGGCTGGGTCGGTTCAAGGTTCCTCACCTCTGGGGTGGCTGCTCATTGGGCTTGCTTCCAGGATGGGGCTCCCTGGCCGTGTTCGGTGTGAATGCGGCTGGGTGTTCTCCTCGTGCTTTTAGGTCCTGTGGTCGTTGAGTGATGTGTGGCACTGTGTCTCCTGGGTTTGGGAACGCTGGCTTGCGTTCTGCTCGGGTTGTGTGACTTTCTGCTTGTGCGGCTTGAGTCTGTTTTTCTGCTATGTGAAGCCGATTCTTGCTTTGGTATCTGCTCATTAGTAAGGACTGGGACGGGGAGGGCTGACGAGGAGGTAATGACCGGTTACTCACCGGTAATATTCATTACTCCGAGTCGTGGCCATCCCCGTCCCAGTCCTGGTTCCCATCCCTCCCTCCCTGTTCGGCTTCTTGTGCTTGGTGGTTCAGGATGTGGATGGGCGGGTCACATGATTATATGCCTTAGGGTGTGGGTGTGACCTCGAGGGAAGGGATGGGCTTTTAGTTGCTTGGGAGTTTCTGGTGGGAGGAGCTATGCTCATTAGTAAGGACTGGGATGGGGAGGGCCACGACTCGGAGTAATGAATATTACCGGTGAGTAACCGGTCATTATTTGAGGCCGTGTCTTCCAAGTGCAGGCGGCTTTCTTCATCTGTTTTTTTTACATAAGGCCTTAAATTCAAAGAGGATGCTGGGATACATCAGAGTTTGCACAAACTCGACTGGGCTGCAGCCTCCAGAACCTGGGTGCAGGACATCTGCTACCTGTGGGCTTCAAGTACGAAGATGCTGAGACAGTTTACCTTCATCTCTCTTTCTTCCTCCTGCTCGCATTGGAGCCAGTGCAGCATGGGCAGGTAGGCATCAGGCAGAATCAGAGCCTTTTGACGCATAGCTGTGCACTGCATAACGCTGGCAACTATTGTAGGCGACAGGTGCATTGCTGACAATTTCGCCTCTACCAGTCCCAGGTAATTAGTCAAACAAGGAGAAAAGGGAACATCAACCAAATGCAACTGAGTGCAACAGGCTTAGCCAGTACAGCCAAAGAGAAACATAAGCGAAACTGCATTGAGCACAGCCGCTACAGAATGCACCTCTGTGGTGCAACTACCAAAAATAGGTGCCATAGTCGGGCACCAGCAAGCACCTGTACAAATTAACTGCTGGGGCCAGATCAGCGGTCATGCTATATGAATCCACTATTCTTTTCAACACAATTAGAAAAGTTTGCTTTTAAGACAGGCATAGGGACAAGCTTTATCTTTCCAATGTGACGTAATATGGTTTAGAAAACAACTATGAAAACAAATAACAGAGGAATATTCGGGATAAGCTAGCAGTCTTTCGTGTACGTGTCTGGAATAAATACATTTATTTCAGTCTTTAGAACTCCTCTCATATTCAACCAGTGTCATCCAAGTGCACTATTTCTTTCAAATGAAATGTTGAAACGGAGTGTTAGTGTTAAATCCCAACTGTTCATTTGCAACTATAAATGATAAAGTGCAAGAAACACAGCTAATTGCAGCTTTGCAAAGGGGAAATTGCTGTCTTTCATGCTCAGTCACCTATTGCACACTAATGAATATTTATTCTCATTCCTTAATAATCAAGTTATAATAAATCCAGTCTTACTGGATTCTTTATATCAAAGTATGGGGCTGAGGTCAAATATTCAGATTTTTTTTCGTTTTCTGAAGTGTACATTTAAAGTGATAAAAATGAATGTGTGGAACCTCTATAGCATGACATTAGGACATGTGCACGTAATGTTATGCTTGCCATCTTCGTATTGCCATTATCCAATGCTCATCCTAAATGTTTAAAAGTCAATGAGAGGGTAATCTTTTGATTGTCACTGAGAGCATAGGTTAAGTGAAAATCTGTGTTTGCTGTAAGAAGTACCTATAGTATAAAACGTCAATGAGCATCTTAAATGTCCATATTAAAAACACTTTCAATATTTACAAGAAGTAGGATGTCATCTTGTGTCAAGATAGAGAAGCAGATGTACAATCTGGCAAGGAATTACATATATATATTTAAATCGGACACTCTGCGTCCAGACCTGCGCAGCAAGTTTTCATCTGGACTGATTTTGAGTCCACCCCCATGCAGTATCCGTTTTAGCAAGGTGATTCCTGGGAGTTGTAGTATTTACATTACTCCCGGGGCTGGTTGGTCATGTGATGGGGAGGTGCTAAAGCTCCCGCCTAAGGGAGGGTGCAGGACTATTTGAGGACTCAGGTGGGGCAGCACCTTGATTCACAGCGGCATCAAAAGAAGGCTCAAGGCAGCCGAAATGCATCATGCCACATGCTGTTTCATTAAATGCGGTTCCAAAGAATTCCCCTGTGTGGCCTCTACCTTTCGCGATTTGAGGGGTTTTCGACATATATATATGTGTGTGTGTGTGTGTGTGTGTGTATGTGTGTTTACACATTTATATATATGTGTGTGTGTGTAAATATATATACATTTATATATATATATATATATATATATATATATATATATATATATATAGATATAGATATATAAGACTACATTTAAAGATTTCGATCGAAAAACTGACATTTGAGGTGAACATATTTAGAGAATTGCTGGTGTTGAGAGTGCTCTGTAGTGGAGCTGCTTTCCACCTAAACTTGAAAACTACCCAGAGTTCTCTACTTCTTCATTACATAATGTATGCGTCACTCTATGCCTCAAAGGGTTTTGTTTTGACTTATTCTGGATGCTCCCATGTGTCTGGACAAAGCTAGACCTCTCTAAAGAGCTCTAACAAGAGCAAAACATATCAGGGGTTGCTTGTATTCATTTCAGGTTTGCTTGGCTGGTATTTTACCAATCCAAAGCTGTAATGCTGTGCCTGAAGTGGTAAAATGGTTTGGGCATTTCATTTACATCTCAGCATGGATATATATATATATATATATATATATATATATATATATATATATATATATATATATATATATATATATATATATATATATATATATATATATATATATATATATATATATATATATATATATATATATATCCATATATATATATATATGGATATATATATATATATATATATATATATATATATATATATATATATATATATATATATATATATATATATATATATTACCTACTGGCGGTCGCCAGTAGGTATATATAGTTAGGATTTTTTCTCTATGAAACTTTTGAAAATTCTATGTCTGATAACTTTGGCGTTTGTGGACGGAATCGGCTGAAATTTTCAGGAAAATGGCACATTTTGTTTCTGATCAGCCTCTGAAAATTTGGGGGGGTTTCATCAAGGAGGGGCTGAGAAAAAAGGGGGGTCCCAAAACGCGTTTTTCCCATTCATTTTTCCATAGGGCCTTTGGCCTCACTTTTAGCTCGAACGGCTGAATGGATTTACACGAAACTTGGCAAAATTGTAGGGACTGTTTGCCCGATGTGCCTTTGCTGGGTCTCAATATATGTGCTCCAGTGGATTTTGAGAAATCAACGTTTAAAAAAACAGATATATCTGTGACAGCGTCCTAGATAGCGCTCCAGATCGCGTACTTTTCGCGTAACGGAGATTTGCGAAGCGAAGCTGATTGGTTCTCCGGTGTCTGTCAACATTCTAAACAGTCCGTAGCGGCCGCCATCTTGTCTCTCGGTATGATCGAGAGACAAGAGGAGGCCAAAACGAAGGGGGAAATGAAGGAAATGGGGCAAGGTAGACCCCTTCTGACCCCCTAGGATTGATGAGGGGGATATTAAAGTGCCCCGCGGGGCCCAAAAAAAAACAAACAAAAAAAAAAGAAAAATTTCGTGGGGTGCGCCCTGTTCGGGTACTGGAAAGCGGTCTGGGGAGCGTACTATAAGGAAACAAGAATGATTGACTTTTAACTTATTGTATGTTTATTGATTGTTCGTTTTGTTGCTTTTTTTTGTTTATTTTTATTTACGTAGCTACATGTAGGTATCAATGTAGAGTCTATAATTTAATAAACGCCGTCTCCTTTGTAGATATCTTGCTTGTTGTTAAAGAAGTTATTGTGGTATATGGAATTCATACCATAGTCTGTCTGGAAAGCCGAAACAACATGGAGGCAGGAGATGATAAAGAAATGTTAAATACACATTGGAGATAATATAGTGGGAGAAAGGAAGTAACTATGAACAAAGTTAGTATGTAATACTAAAAAGTTGCACAGTATATTTAAAGTCTGATTTCACGTTTTTATCAATTTGCTACTAGTTTTCAATATACATATAAAAATAAATAATGTGTGAAACAATTTTTGAATTAAGAAATTAAAATTTATTTTTCAGATTGTTTTTCAAAATTTAAAAGAAAATCTAAAAAATCGTGATCATTTTTTTCTTCATTTTTCAGTAGAAAATCTACTGCATCTACACATTGCACAAGTTCATTGTTTATTGTGTCGTCGTAGAAATCCATGTCAACTTCTGTCTCAATTTTTTTTTTCTGTTTCAGTTTTCAAGTTGTTTTGTTGTTCTTCCATTTTGAATTCTGAAAAATGAATTTTTAAAAAATATATCAGTACAGAAAGGGCATTGTTGGGTTTCAGTACAGACAGGCAGTTTGGTTATTTAAACAGTTTTTTTTTCTTTGGGCAGTGTATGGTATCAAATTGGAAGTAGAAATATGAGAAAATTATCAAATAAACTCTTAGTCAATTCTGAATTATACTAGAGAAGTCTAACTCTATCCTTAACTCAGGGCCGGTGCTAGGCATGGGCAGCGTGGGCTGCCGTTCAGGGCCTCGCACTCAGCCCATCAGCCTGGGGCCACGCACTGGTGATGTGTCCTTTTGTTTTCCTGGAGATCTATCACAAAGAAAGGTGTCGCCTGCAATTAAGGTCCATTGGCGGGGCCCCTCCTTGAGCCTCTCATGGATGGTGTCAGGAGGTATAGGGGAGGAAGAAGGAGACGCTCCTTCAATTGCAAGGAGACCATTCACAGACACTGTGGGGGGCCCATTGTCCAGCATTTTGGCGCTCCCTCAGTTTTAACTTTTAGACCACAATCAATTCTCACACCTATGAAGGTGTGAGAAATGCATGTGGATTAAAAGTTAAAACTGTGGGGGCGTCAAAATGATGGACAATGGGGCCCCCACAGTGTCTGTGCATGTTCTCCTTGTAATTGGCCAGTTATGTAATTTGGAGGGGGCCTTGTGCACGTTCCCTTTTAGCTCAGGGCCTCGCAAATCCTTGGACTGGCCCTGCCATAACTAAAACAGAGAAGTCTATTTTATTCTATAAGTATTACAGAGTGAAAGAATAAAACTGTTTGAAAATGTTTTTCTAATTAGCTTTCAGTACAGAACATACTTCAGTTTTAAAAATAATATCTTACCTTTTAAATATAATTTGAAGTTATCAGTTGATTTTTTGTTGCTCTGCACTTCACGAAGTAGTAGTCAAAATGGCTGTGTTTCTCTCTCTTTGTTTATATATATTCAGGTACATAACCAATCAAATGTCATGATATAATAGTAGAAATTGAAAGTAATATTTTAATTGGTTGTCATTTCCAACACTTCCGATATGTTTTGTGAAGTAATTTACCTCAGGGATTTTAGAGAGTTCTACATGCTAAATGGCTAAATGGTATTCCAACTAAATTTGTGAAAATGGTAGGGATTGGTATGTAGTATGAGCTACTGTTTAATTGGTGAAAGTGTCTCCAGTGGTTTTTCTGTAAATTACTTTCCCACCTTTTTTGAGCGAGTGCTTGTCAGTGCGTTTCCCGGTATGCGAACTTGCAGTGTTACGGGAGTCCTCCATTTTGTGTTTCGGTAGAATTGAGATACAAGATGGAGGGTAAATAATGTTCAGAATGGGTAGATTGGGGTACTTTAGACGTATGCTGTTTCCCTAAGTTTTCTGAGGGTGGCTGAGGAGGCTAATATATGTCGATAAAAAGAAAAGTTTTTTTTCGCGTGGTTAGCTGCAGGTACGCGAACTGGGTAGTGTACCGGGAAGCGAATATAGGTGAAATTAAGTGAAAAAAAGGTTCATTCGAAATTTTAAAAGAGTACACTAAGTTAAGGTAGCTCTGAAAAGAGCTTTTGGGTTTTGTGTATGTTCTAGAAAGTTATAAGTAGGAACCAATACACATTCTTAAATTTAGTATGAAAACTCTGTTTCCCTCATCTGAGAAATGCACGCCATCTCCTCTGTAGATATCTTGCATGTAGTAATGCAAGTTATTGTTGTAGATGCAGCCCATTCCATGGTCCCTCATGTAAGCTGAAACAGACTTATTTACATGCTTCCTCGTTTTCTCAATTTGTGGACAAAATTGATTGGACCACCTCCATTTTTGTCTTTGGCATATATTAGAATATACCAAGGCAGTTTGAGGAAAAAGTGTCATCAATTGCTCAAAGGTGTCCTTTAAAAGCATTTCCAGACCTACCCCAGTCAAAGTGCCCAAATCGTTTCCTCCACAGTGCACTATTATGAGGTCAGGGGTTGGCAAATGTAAAAAGGTTTTCACCAATGGTATCAATTGGTGACATTTCAATCCTCTTCGACCAATCCATTTGATTTCCACATTTTGTAAATTGAGGTTGTGTAAATTTTTGTTATCAGCATACCTGTGAGCCCAGTGGATGTAGCTATGTCCCAGAATCCAGACTGAAAACATGGCTAGAGGAGTTTTTGCTGCAGTCAGATGAAGTGTGGGAATGAAATGGCAGTTGAAATAGTGATGTTTGTAATGTAAAAAACTGTGGAGTTTAAGTGCAAATGATTCATTAGCAGTGATTGGTGTATTTTCATTGCTGAAAACAGAAAGTTAGGGTGTATGAATGTGTTCTTTGAAAGATGTATTTTGAATGGTTATTTAAAAACGTTGTTATGAAAGATTGCAGTGGATTAGCAGGTGTACTGAGAGTTCAGAGTTCATTTGAAACATTGTTGTGTGAACTTGTGGCCATGATAGGTCAGGCAGGCGGTAGTTGCTATGGAAAAGAGGTAGAAAGGGCAGAGGGGGGAAGGGTGTTGATTTGAAAAAAGTGAGGGAAGAGTTTTTATTGGCTGACATGAGAGATATGTGTGTTGAATATCAGCGTTTCGGTGCCTTTGTTGGTTCCAGCCTCTGGAGTGCATACCTTTAATTCTGGTACAGAATAATTGGTGTGTTTCTGAGACTGTTTTCAATTTCAAAAAGAATTTGTAAAGGTGAGTTATCGTTTATATATTTTAGTTAAAGAGTAATATGCTTTTTTGCGTAAATAAGAAAGTCAGCTGTGTATTTAAAATGATGTTTTGCGTCAAGTGTTTGCATTCTGCTTTCAAAGGCGATTTTGCATTCTTCATTTATAGGTGTATTATTGTTTTACAGAAAAGGTTTGAAATCAAATGCATGCACACTTAGGGCCCGATGTAGGTGGTCGTTTAGGCCATTTACCGACCGGTTACGGCCGATTTCGGTCGTTTCCGACCTGTAAATGGCGAAAAGGTATGTAGGCGCCTAAATCCAGGGTCACATGTAGGTAAATTTACATTTACAGAATCGGAGAAATTGTTTTTGATGGTAAAATGATGTGACTCCTGCAATGCGTCGCTTTTGCGGAACAGATATATGAGGTAATTGTGTTGTTAATGTTACAGTGTACATGTAAAAAATGATGCATAAGTGTTGCACGGGCATTGTAGATACTCTCCTATGTGTGCTTAGCAATTTCAAGTCACTTCCCCCGGGTTCAAGGGCCTTGTAAATACGTCCCCATGTGTGTCTGGTCATTTGAAGTCATTTTCCTTGTAGTGTAAGGCCCTTGTAAATACGCCCCCATGTGTGCCTGGCAAATTTTCATTTTGATTGTTTGAGTTACATAGCCATGTTAAAAGTTATTGAAAAAAAGGTGCAAGTTCCTTAAAAAAACGTTTTCATGTGTATTAGGGCATTTTAAGTCTGTTCCCCATGAATGTAGGGGCTAGATGTAGGTGGCTGAAAATAGCCATTTACCGATCGGTAACGGACGAATTCGGCCGTTACCGACCGGTAAATGGGCATTGACATGTAGGGGCCCTTAAATGTAGCGTTTTCAGTAATTTTACCGAATCGGTAATTTTACCGATTCGGTAATTTTACCGAATCGGTAATTTTACAGATTCGGTAATTTTACCGAAAATGCAAATGTGGGTAGCCAATTTTCCATTGGCACATGGCTTTCAGAATCAGTATTTTACCATGGAATACAAATCCATGGTAAAATACCGATTCCTGTGTACATGCACATCTGTGCATGTACACATATGCCATGTGACAGACAGACGTGTCCTTAGGGCATGTCTGTGTGCCACATTGCACACGTGCCCGTTTTGGGGGTGCTAGATGGTCAAAGTGATACCCCCTGCACCCTTGACAAATTCGGTATTTACTGATTCGGTAAATACCGAATCGGTATTTGAATTGAATCCTATGGGCTTCAAGGCCCATAGGATTCAATAGCAAATACCGATTCGGTATTTACCGAATCGGTAAATACCGAACTTTTAAGGAATCGGTAAAAAACATTTTCATGAGTATTAGGGCATTTTAAGTCTGTTCCCCATGAATGTAGGTGTATTATTGTTTTACATAAAAGGTTTAAAAACTTAGTTTGAAATCAAATGCATGCACACTTAGGGCCCGATGTAGGTGGTTGTTTTAGGCCATTTACCGACCGGTTACGGCCGATTTCGGCCGTTTCCGACCGGTAAATGGCCAATCGGTATGTAGGGGCCTAAATCCAAGGCCACATGTAGGTAAATCTACATTTACAGAATCGGAAAAATTATTGGTTCGGTAAAATACCGGATCGGTAATTTTACCGATTCTGTAAATTTGCTATGTGGGGGTGACTCTTCTGAGTCCCAAAGGCCTTAACGAATCGGTATTTTAGCATGAAATCAAACTTCATGGTAAAATAACGATTCCAGTGTGCATGCACATGTGTGCATGCACACTTATGTCATGTGAAAGGCAGACCTGCCCTTAGGGCTGGTATGCCTGCCAAATGGCACCTGTGCCTTTTTTGAGGGTACCAGAGGGTGTCAAAGTGATACCCCCTGCACCCTTGTGAATACTTTTTTTTTTTTTATAGCATTGTCGAATCTAGTTCTTACTGTTATTGATTTACTGTTTGGTAATAGTGGTTAATAACATGTTTTATTATATTTCACCACAGATTCAACTGCAGATTATTTGGGAATTAGACAATGCCGTCTAAGGATAGAATTCGAAAGGCTACAAAATGTCAAAGACAGCAGTTACCTAAAATTTTGCAGCAGTCCTCTACATTAATATTAACTCAACGGACGAAGAGAACACCGGGTAAGAGAACGAAATCATTCCTTAAAAACATTTGTAGAAACAAAAGTATAACTACAGAACAAGTTTTAGTCCAGAAAAAGAGAGCCAATTTAAATGGAAAGGAAAGGCCCGTGAAAAAAGTTTGTGCTAGAGCAGGAGATAACTCTGTGCATGGCAGTAGAAGGGCAAATATTTTCAGGGACATTCGTAAGCGAATGTTCCGTAACAGGGTAATTGTCAATTTGGTAAAACAATTAAAAAAAGGTCAACAGAAAGTGTCATTTTATAAGAAAAAGAAAAATGTAGAGAAAATTATTGATCAGGCTTTCGAAATCAAGCGAAAGTTATTTATTTTGGTAATTAATAGAATTAGGAAACTAAACAAGGTAATCTATGTTTTCAAATCTAATAGTAGATGGAAGAGAGACGTTAATCGGAGTAATTTTTGTGAAGTTTTCTTAGGAGAATGGATGCATAGTTCAAATAGTGAGGCACTTTTTAATGAGGAGAGTTATTTTCAGGACAATGTTTTGGTGCATGCAGTTGACAGCAGTGGTCGAGCATATGAGGTAAAAGATGGTCATCCGGTTGAAAAAGAAATACTTGTGTCTGCAGATGCAGAAGAGGCGCTAAGTGATGAGGTTTTAGGGAGACGTCCTAAGGGACCAGTGTACACCTGGAAGTGTAGTTCTATTTGCAGTGTGCGACAGGATTCTATCAATTTGCTTTGTGATTTTATACGGACATTTCATAAGAAAAGTGTAAAGCAAAAAATAAAGTTGTTGCAAGAATTAGATCCTTGCAGAGTGAGACAAGTGACAGGTTTGCGTGGTCATTCACTGGCTTGTCTTTCTAGGAGAGTATGCCAGAGTGTATTTCATCATTTCAGGATGCTTGCAGTGCATCATAATAAAGTGAGGAAATTAGTTAGAATGTTGTATTATGCTAAGAGTCCAGCAATTCTGCTTAAAAAATTAAGCAAAGCTCTTTTGCATGGTTCTGAAGTAGATGTGAAGAATATTTGTCAAGAAATTGAGTTCTGTTATTTTGCTGGTAAAGAGAACAATGTTGATATTGAACCACTAGAAGATGGTAATGTGGAAGACAGTGAACAGATTTTCAGTACAGATAAGTTTCACAAGGAAATTTCCACGTTTATGGTAAAATCAAGTGAGAGGCCTAATTTCACTTGTGTGTGTTGTCGACGGACTTATTATAAGAATCAGACTAAGTTAGTGGATATATATGCAAAGAGTGATATGGAAAACAATAGTGAATGGAAGGATTTTGCCACATACTTGATGGTAGAAAATTGTTTTGATTTGGGAGCAGACCAACATATGTGTACTTATTGCTATAACAAATTAAACCAAAACCAGATGCCTGCTAGAGCGGTTTATAATAATCTGGAATTAGATGACATTCCTTATGAATTGAAGGATTTAAATACTTATTAATCTATTTTGATTCAAAGTGTCCATCCCTTCCAGGCTATTGTACGAATGGAGCCAAAGACAGGGAAGTTGCCTCCATCAGATTTACAGAGAGGATTAAAGGGAAGGGTTGTTTATTTGCCTTTGGATTTGAAGAAAAACATTAATACAATTGGAGTAGAGAAAGTGGAAGAGGAACCTCTGGTTTTCATAGTTAATGGTGTTCCGACAAAGAGTAAAAAAATCTGGCAAGATTTAGTGGATGTTAGGAAAGTTAAAAAGGCAACATTGTATTTGATAAAAAATAATAAGTACTACAAGAATGTATGTGTTGCAGAAGAGGAAGTAAGTGAAGAAGAGGACAGCGATTTGTGTCCTGGTCAAATTGAGAAAATAGAAGCCTCTAAAAAGGAAGAAATATATGAACATTATAGTGTTCATCCTTTGCATTCCAAGGAAGTCATGGGGAATGCTATTGAGTTGTTTCAAACGAAACAAGCCAAAGGGAGTCCTATTAGTGTTTGGGAGGAAAGTTTGGAAGCTCGGTGTTTCCCTCAGTTATTTCCCACAGGTCGAGGAGGACGTTATGATGAGCGACCTGTTCAAATTCCTCCTTCAGAATACCGGACTTTACGATTGTATACAGAAGATCCTAGGTTTCGACAATGCATTCCCTATTTATTTCATCTATTGTTTGAAAGTGATCTCTCTGGATTGTCTTATGCAGTGAACCACATCTTGAAAAGTGGTATACAACTGCGAAATATCTCGGCAAGGGACTTTATGGATAAAGTCAATGTGCAAGACAGTATTTTGGATTCTCACCTGATTAA
Organism: Lissotriton vulgaris; assembly: GCF_964263255.1. Taxonomy (NCBI): domain Eukaryota; kingdom Metazoa; phylum Chordata; class Amphibia; order Caudata; family Salamandridae; genus Lissotriton; species Lissotriton vulgaris. Next base: position 896,341,372 of record NC_141696.1, read on the forward strand.
TCTCATGGCTTATCAGCGTGGTACTAATGAGTATTGGTACCGCCGTCATGGTGACTTAAAATGTATGCTGAGGAACTTAGGAACTCCCACATGCTTCCTCACTCTCAGCTGTGCTGAGTATGGCTGGGAAGACTTACTTGAATTTCTACGAGAGGTAAATGGAAACATTGAAAATATTGAATTTAAGACACCCGGAGAACTGTGCTCTTTGGATCCTGTGAATGTTTGCAGGTACTTCAATCATAGATTTGAAGCTATGATGTCTTTCATCACGAACAAGAAAAATCCACCTCTTGGAGAGGTGTTGGATTTCTTTTGGAGAAAGGAGTATCAAGCAAGAGGTGCTCCTCATATACATATGGTACTATGGATCAAAGATGCACCCAAATTTGGAACAGATCCGGATGACTTAGTGATGAGTTTCATAGAACAGTATGCTACATGTGCTGTTCCAAAGACAAATGAAGACAAAAGTCTAAGAGAACAAGTTTTACGGTTTCAAAGCCATCGTTGTGGAAAGTACTGTCGTCGTAAATTCAGAAACAAGGACAAATACTACACCAAATGTCGTTTTGTATTTCCACGGTCGGTGTTATCAAAAGGAAGAGTTAACAATTTGATGTCATCGCTGCGACATAATGTGACGAGGAAATCACCCAAAAACACATACAATTTGAAAAGAAACGAAGAGTCCAAGTACATCAACGACTACAACCCAGTGATTTTGTCCATGTGGAATGCTAACATGGATATACAGTTTGTGGCTGACAACTGTATGGCTGTGGCTCGGTATGTGACGTCTTACATCACTAAAAAAGAAAAGACAGAACTGAAGGATATGTGGGATGATATTTCCCATGAAAAGAGCCTCAGTAAGAAGTTGTACAGTTTCAGTCTGAAGATGTTGTCGCATCGAGAAATTGGAGCTTACGAATGTTCTGACCGGTTATCTTCAGCAAGTCTCTATGCCAAATCTAGGAGTATCATTTGGGCGAGTCTTGGTCTTGCTGCAACGCGTAATCGAGTTTTGAAACCTGTACAGGAAATTGAGTATTTGGCGGAGAAGGAGCCAAACAGTACAGATATTTTGAAGAGCAACATGTTGGATACATAATATCCAAATAGAAGCAGTCACCTGGAGAATGCTTGTCTGTATGAAGTTCTTCAAAATTACGTTTTCAAGAGGAACATCAAAGAAGATATTGATAAAGGTGTGTATGCTGTAATTGGAAGTGAGGGATGTCTGGTCAAGCAAAAAAAATGTCAATTGATAAATCATCGAAAATTGGATTGCAAATCTCCCGAAAGAAAAGAGTTTTTCTATTTAGCTCTTTTGCAACTTTTCAAGCCTTGGCGTGCAGAAGAGGAACTGCTTGGGGATTTCCTCTGTTACGAAGACTCTTTCAATGCAGCCAAGGAGTCCATAGAATGTCCTGTTTTTCCAAAATATCTACAAATGTTGAATGCAGAAATTGAGCAGGAAGCAACAATTGCAGCCGAGATTGCTAGAGACAGTTCTCAGGACAGTCAAAGTTCTGTTTCATTGAGTCAGGATCCACTAGGAGAACCAGTTATTGAAAATGAAGCTGCCACTGCCATGATTGAAGTGGAAAGAGCCATGGCACATGCTCAGAAGGATGCGGTTAACTTAGAAGAATTGGAAAGACAACTTAACGTTGAGCAGAGGAAAATATATGTCGAAGTTACCAACCAAATTGAGCATGGATTAAGTCATGAGAAGAAAGAGTGCTCATGTACGTCGTTGAAGCCTGTCCGACTGTACGTGAGTGGAGAAGCAGGAACTGGAAAAAGTTTCCTTATTAAAGCAATTTCATGTTCTATGCAGAAAAGGACTGATTCATCACTGTCATGTGTTGTGACCGCTCCAACTGGACTGGCAGCTCATAACATTAAAGGGATTACTTTGCATTGGTTACTGATGCTGCCAGTGGAGCATGATAACAAATTACAATACCACAAGTTATCTGGAGATGCTTGTTGTGAAGTATCTCGAGTTTTGAAGAAGATGAAACTTCTTATTATTGACGAAGTAAGCATGGTTTCCAATCTCATGCTTGCTTTTGTGCATTTAAGAATGCAGGAAGTTCTTAAAACAGAGTATGATGTGTTATTCGGTGGCAAACACATCATTGTTTTTGGTGATCTTCTGCAGCTGACACCAGTGAAAGGACAACCAGTGTTTAAACTGCTTACACATGAAGATACCAAGAAGTGCCTAGGGAGCATTGGCAACGTTAACATATGGTTAAACTTCAGTTATGCTGAGCTGCGTGAAAATATGCGTCAGGCGAAGGACGAAGATTACAAGAATATTCTACAAGATATTAGAATCGGGAGAGTGACTGAGCGTGGTAAACAAGCTTTACATGCACGCTTACTGTCAAATTTATATCCAGAAGAAGACGTTTTGCCAGAGGATATTTTTCAGAAAATTACTGTGAAGAAATCTGGAATATGTTTGATGCCAACTCTTGCAGAATGTTCCATCTTCAACAACAAAATGTTGAATTTAGAAAAACAAGAGATTGTAAAACTTGAAGCTATTGACAAAATAGAGCATATGGGAGCAACAATTATTTTGTCAGAGAATTTGAAATCTAAATTGGATTCATTAGAGAAGACTATATCTAAAACTGCGGGTTTTGAAAAGACTTTGAATGTGTGCTTAAATTGCCGAATCATTTTGAGAAGGAATTTACATGTTGAAAGAGGTCTGGTAAATGGATCAATGGGTAATGTTGATGATTTTGAGAAATACAGAAATAGAGATGGAATTGAATTTTTAAAAATTAAATTTGATGGCATTGAGGAAGTACAGCTAATTGGTCGTTGCTCTGCTAGGTTTTTGCTAGTTAAAGACTTATATGTTCACCGTAAGCAGTTTCCTGTTTGCTTGGCATATGCGGTGACAATTCATAAATCGCAAGGTTTAAGTGTAGACACTGCTTTAGTGAATATTGGCAGTTCTGTATTCAAAGAGGGTATGGCTTATGTAGCATTGTCACGAGTCAAAACTTTATCGGGTTTGTACTTGATTGACTGTGATGTCACAAACATTTGTGCAGATCTAGATTGTGTTAAAGAATACAATAGGTTAAGAAGAGAGTATGCGCCACATTTGCCTCAATATCCTTTGATTGAGAAACGTGTGGTAGGCCGGAAACGAATAAATATCAGTAATAGTAGGGAGGTTGTAGCAAAAAGAGCAAAAGTCGATGAACCCAAAAGTGGAAGCAGGAATAAAATTAATTCTGTTGAAAATGTTGTTGGTTTTAAATTTGAAAATAGTTCTGGTGTCAACTGCTATGCTAATGTAGTTGTTAATGTTCTCTTTTCACTAGAGACTTTCAAAGAACAGATTGTGATCAATTCGGAACAAAGTTTATGCTGTTTGTTGAATTCTGTGTTAGAAAAATGTAGTGCTGATAAAACGAGAGTAGAAAGTGTGTCTGAAATTCGTTTTCTGTTAGACGAATGTTCAGGTCAAACAGAATTCTCTGAAAATATTCAGCAGGATTGTCAGGAGTTTTTAATGTATATGCTTGATGTATTGCAAGATGAGGGTGTAGATGTAGATTATCTATTTGGCCTTTCTTATCAATGGCAGCATGACTGCGAGAACTGTAGGCTATCAAGTACTACTAGTGTAGACTCAGAAAGATTTATATATTTAACTTTGCCTGACAGTAAATCAGTATCCTTCAATAAGCTAGTAAATGCAGCCGATCAAAACATGGAGTGCAGCCAATGTAAGTCTGGAATGCTGTCCACGTTAATTTTACGAAGTTATGGCCAGTATGTCATTTTAATGTTCCAACGATGTAGGCCTGATGGAACTAAATTGACAACTTTAATTAATAATTTTGTGGCTTCGCAGTTGTCAATATCAGGAAGGACTTTTAAAACTACTGCAATTATATATCATAACGGTCCATCAACTAATTCAGGACATTACACAGCTTATTTAAAATCTGGAAACGGATGGTCATTCTGCAATGATTCTGTTTTAACTTTTAAAAAAAGATTGCCTTTCCACCTTCAAAATTCTTACCTGGTGTTCTTACAACCAAAATTTTAGGAAAGGAAGCTTGGGATTTGTTTAGAGGAATTTACAGAGGTTCTAATGGCTCCTACTATATATGGCCTTGTGGATAATTGTAGTACAGAGCGAAAACTATTTGTTTTTATAAGCAAAGTCAAGCAGCAGATCAAAAAAAGGAGTAGAGGAAATGTAAGTCTGCAATGCAGTCCACATTATTTTTGAAAACTTATGGATGAAATGTCATTTTACAATTTCAACTACATAAACTAGAAGAAAATAAGTTGTCCAGTCTAATTAAAAATGTTTTTGCTACACAGTCATCGATTTCAGGAAGAACATTTCCATTGCAGTTATTACATAATATGCTGGTCCTTTGACAACATCTGGATATTACACAGCTTATTTAAAATTTAAAAAATGGCTATTCTTTCATCAAACATTACTAATTGAGTATGAAGCAATGTTGCCTTTTAACTTGATTTTTGAAGTCAGAATTTAGGGTAGGTAATTGGACTACAATGATTCTAGGTGTTGCTGTAACTTAGTGTGCTGTTTCAAATTGCTTTGTATGTCTCAGTTTTCTTAAAACAATTGAGTTTATCTTTCAGAAAGTGGCGGGCAGAAAATAGTAACAGCACAACTGAGTATAAGCTGTTCATAGGATATCCTTTGACGTCATAGAAAGTAAGTTACTTTGGAGAAGTTCCTATTTCTGCTTATTTATAATATTTGGGTGTTTTAAACACAATCATTTTGATTGTGTTTTTTTTCCCCGCTGTTATATGATGAATACCTTCAACTCACTGTTTTCAGTGAAATTTGTTTTTTTCTGATAACAGCAAAAATAAACCATTAAATATGTTTAATTAATTTTCTACTTTGAATTGTGATTTTGTAATATGTATATGGATTGGTGTGGCTCACTGATTAGAGGCGGTAGACCTAGAAGCAGAGGTCGGCCTGGGACCAGGGTTCAATTCCTGACGTGGCAGGATCTTGGGCCTTGGTCAGCGGACTCGATAATTTTTGCTTCGGTGCCTACTCCAACCATGGGTCCCACTCAGCAACTTTGGGTAATAGCTTGCTTAATCTCAACTAACAGCCCCATCAGCGCCGGGGATGCCTGGCATCACCTTGGGGATGCTCAGGAGGGTTTATCTCACAGGGAAAGCCAGGATGGGTTCCCCAGCAAAATACAGCGCCGGGACGCTTCTTTGCTGGGTCAGCTGTACGCTTTACTAGTATACCACATTTAACATTTAACATTCATTTTGTCTTATGCTCACTCTTTTTTTACCATCTTGTATTAATTTAAATTTTTTTGTTCTTTCTTACACAGATAAAAAGTATGAAAATGACAATACAGTACGGTAATGACAATTATAAGGTAAGCGTTTAGTACTTTTTACGTTACATGTCTATCAGATTTAACTTTTATTAGTTCCTTTCTTTTCTTTTTTTTTTATTGAGATGGATCAGAATACCATAAAAAACAAAGATCATAAATACAATTGAAATATCAGCTGGATAAGAATATCATAACAATATACAGACATAAGAATTAAAAAGAAACACATATACAGAAATAAATAAATACTTCTTATGCGGCTTAAATCGATCAGCTTAAGGGAGAATACATTTGGGATTATAAAGAAGACATTATCTTTACGTGCGTTTCATACAGGACAAAGACTCTTCAATTTCATCATCTTGTTTCCCTCCAGTTACTAAGAGGGGCCCACATTTTTTTACCATACTCTTTCTTCTTTTTGCCCTTAAAATTATATAAACACTCCTCGATGTTATGGATCCCAAGCAGTCTGGTTAGCCACATCTGAAATGAGGGGGCTACCGGATCTTTCCAGGCCACCGCTATTAGAATTCTTAACACTGCGACACACAGAAAAATAAAAGCTTCGGCTTCATGTGCGACTTTAAGATTTTCATCCCTGCCAATTAAAACAGTAGTTGGGGATAGAGAGATTTGGCACTCTAGCAGCCCCGATAAAAATTTCTCCATTTCAGTTAAAACAGGTTTAGGATTTTGACAGGAATAAAACATATGAATTAGATCTGCCGGACCTTGGTTACATCTTGGGCATCTGTCTGTATCCCTTTTACCCCATTGAAACAACTTTGCGGGGGTGTAATAGAGATTAAAGATTATCTTGTAATGTTGTGCTTTTAAGTTGGTTGCTCTTAATACTTTCTTATTTAGTGCCAGGGCATAGTCCAGATCTACATTTGGATCACCTATTCTAAGAGCCCAGGCGTTTTCTATTTGCGCAACATCCTCCTCTATGCCCTGTAAAAGATGATCATATCCTATTTTGATCTTTCTGCCTCCATTCCTTATATATTGAACAATCGGGTTTAGCTCCTGAATAGAAATCCTAGGTCTTAAAGATTTCACTGTTTGTTCTAACTGTTTATACAACATCCAGTGATTCATAGGGATACCATATCTTTGTTGCAGGACATCGAACCCTAGCAAGTCGTCCTTGCACATAACGTCACCCAAGCATCGGATACCCAAACTCTTCCACAGGGCGCTATTCCTGTTCTGTCCAAGATGTAGGAATGGGCTTGAGTTCCAAAGGTCTATAGTGCCATTGATCTTAGGAATCTTGAGAAATTTCAGCATCAACTTCCATACCCCCCAAACACTTAACATCACTTTGCTTTTACTCCTCTTATAATACCGCACGTTAATTTCACGAGTTAAAATCCCCTTAGCTTTTTCACCAATTAATAATTCGTATATTGTGGGCATACTGAGAATACCAGGCAACAGCACGGGAGTATCATAACACAATAGATGTTTCATATGCAACAATAAACAGACCCAATGATACAGTCTTAGATTAGGAGCAGATAGCCCTCCTCCCTCTAGTGGTATTGAGAGTCTAGCTAGCGATCTTCTCACTTTGCCATATTGCCATAGGAACTGTGAAAACACTGCTTCCATTTTTTTCATCAGCTCTTCATTAATTAATAACGGAATAGCACGGAATAAATACAATGATTTTGGGAACATTGTCATTTTAAGAACATTCACTCGACCGATCAAGGACAGATGTAGTACATCAATTCTTCTCAGATCCTTATCCATTGACGCTAGTAACGGCAAATAATTTTCCTGAATGATTTTACCCACATCAGCATTAATTTTTACTCCTAAATAGACTGCAGAGTCGACATATCTTTGATCCCTTTTCTGAATGTTCTTTGTACAAATTATTATAGTTTTTTCCGTGTTGAGTTTATAACCTTAATAGGTCCCAAACTGCTGAGCCAAATTAATTAGTTCCTGTATTGCCATATTCGGATTATCTGTAACAATTGCCAGGTCGTCCGCATACGCCAATAATTTAGTGGTATGTCCGTGAGATATAACAGGGGGTATTTTATCTGAAGCAAGAATCTTCCTGATTAACGGGTCGATATATAATGAAAAAAGTATAGGAGAACACGGACACCCCTGGTGTGTGCCTCTTCTAATCACTACCTCCTCCGATTGAAGCCCCATTGTAGTGATTCTGGCAACTGGGTCCATATACATTGCCTTAATACCTTTCCTACATTTTTCTCCAAAACCCCTTTTGTCCAACACCTCCCACATGAAGCCCCAAACCACACGGTCAAACGCCTTCTCGGCATCCAATAAAATCATAGCCATGTCTCCCCCTGTAGCGGTGATAGCATCAAATAGTGATATAGCCCTAGCTGTATGTTCAGTAGTACCTCGCCCTGGTACAAACCCATGCTGCCAGGGTGAAACAAGTTGACCTATAATCCCTCCTAGTCTCTTAGCCCATATTTTAGAATATAATTTCGCATCTGTGTTTATTAATGATATCGGCCGATATGAGCTGGGATTCTCCTCTGGCTTTCCCTTTTTGTGAAATATCACAATATTGGTCTGTTTCCACGTATCCGGAATAATACCTGAGCAGATAACTCCGTTAAAAAGATCTTGGAACATGGGAAGAATTTCATCACTCAAAGCCCTATAAACCTCAATTGGGATCCCATCTGGGCCCGCCGCTTTACCCAATGCCAGTTCACTCAGAGCATTTTTTATCTCCTCGGTTGTTATATCTAGTTCCAATCGAGCTCTATCTCCCTCCTCCAACTTTGGTGTTATAAGAAACTGGTCTCGCATGAGTGGTACCACTCCTGGCTCCTGATCGTAAAGTTTTTGATAACATTTCTGGAACACATGTATTATAGATTTTGGGTCAGTATATTTAATCTTGCCAATTTTATTTCGGTTCGATTCTTGTCTGATACGGAGTGCTAATGCTCTACCAGCCTGCTCCCCAGTCTCATATCTCCTTGCTCTTTGTGACTGATATTCGCGTATCTCTCTCTGAGTGATTATTTTTTGTTGCCTGATCCGGCTAACTCAATCGATCGAGCATGAGACTCATGCACTCTGATCTCCTTGGCCTCAGTCAAGCATCAATAGTAAGATTTTCATATGTGAGTGTAGGTTCATGGTTTTCCATTCACAGACTAAAAGCCTGGAGTGGGAGTGAAAGAACAATAACTAGGTAAGAAGGAAGGCAGACGCTGTGGGAAGGACTCTGGATATGGTATGTTCCTTGGTCCCTGAGTTGCTTCGATGTCACTGCCTTGCACAAATGGCATAAGTCCTGGATGTTGGGTGCCATAGTTGAGAGTTCTGAGCAGCGCTTGTAACACTGTCTGAAGCTTATTTGCACCTGCTGCAGCTTCACTATTCTCAAAGTAAGTGGGGGCTGTTTGTGGACCTGACTGCATTGGAACCGCTTGACGGAGGCCCCCGAGGGGCGGTGTGATGGCGCGGACTCGGAGGGGGTGCTTGGCTCCGACCCCCTCCCCAAGTCTTGTTGCCCTGGTGTGGCCTGAGATCGCCCCCGACATAGGCGGCCGGCTCCCGGGGTCAAGCGGAACTTTTTGCCTTTTGGTGACTCTTCCATTCTGAACATTGTCCCACAATCCGTTTGACCTGAAGACACGTCCTGCGGTGCCCTAGTCCGACCATCACATATTCCTGCGCCAGGAGACGGCATGGGATGCACTAGAAGGGAGAGGCGGAGCAAACGAGCCTCCCCCACCTCCCAGGTGGAGGTTTCTCAGGTACACCCCAGAGCTTCACGCAACCAGCTGAGTTGCGCCCGCTCTTGCCGCTACAGCGTCTCGCCCACCATCCACTTGAATTGCGCCCACTCTTGCGGTGCAGCGATAGGCGGCTGCAATAGGACTCTCAAAATGGCGGCCGGCTCTTCGGATTTAGGCCTGGTCCACTAAAATGGCCCTGGGACACCTTGGAACTCGGACGCTTGACTGCTAGGACATGGACCCCATTCCCAAAAGCGTCCCCTCAGCCTTGAAGATTCTACAAAAGTCACCGGGGCCTCCGACTCCCGTAGACTTCCAGTGGCGAGCGACTGCCATGATTGCTCACGGAATGGCCACGACGTAGCCACGGGGTGCTCTCATGCTGACGCCAGCTTCAATCTGAAACATCCAGAAACACTGTAGGCTACCAATTCGATCAGTTCCGGTGGAGCCCCAACGGTAGAGAAGAACTTGCCCTCCCCTCTTTGACTGAAGGTTCTTGTTGCCTGTCCCTTCTGTTGTCATTTAACAGAACTTTTTGGACTGCTGAAAGGGGTTGTGTTCCGACCGCTGGTTGGTGGAGACATTTTGACTATATTCTGGACCTGCGTTGTCGGGTAATGCGTCATATGACGCGCCGCGTTAGCGCACCCGGAAGTGCTCCGGTGCGCGAGGCGCAGCTTCCCGGAAACGATCCAGAGCGCAGCGCGTAACGTAAGCATACCAGGTCATGTGACTTGTTAATAAAACTTTTCATTGGTGCATTTTACTTTTGTTATTCTAATGATGGAAGGCTTGGTCATATGACCTAAAAATAACACTTTTCGTTGCTTTCGAACATTTTTTTTCCCCAAATGATGAAAGCCCCACCTTTTTTTTTCTCACTCTGACTTGTAAAGCAATGTTCCGGGCTAATGTATTTTCCCGGGAAATTTACAACTGTCCTGCAAGTAAAATATTCCTATTTCGAGAAAAAGGGCGTTTCTTCGTCTCATGAGGGAGCCGTTGAAGAAAAGAGGCTCGGCCTGCTGTCTTAGTCGCTGATAGGCATGAATATCGGATTCTTATCGATCACTTTATGTTGCAGGAGTGGAAAACACAACAGCCCTTGACCATTTATCTTTACTGCGTTCCTGCGTAATATACCTTTTAACCGTCATGTAATCGGGCTGCTTTATTTCACTTGCCTTTTACTGATTCGAAAACAGTGGCTATTATTCAAAACTTTACCAATCTAGGTACTACTACCATGTGTAGTAAGGAATGTCCACACGTGGAGTTATTTCAGGAACTTTATTCGGTATCAATCATTACAGGATGCTCCCAGCTTGACAGGACCAAAACTCCCAACATTCTAAAGCTGCCTGCGGAGACAGCTACGGGTCACACCAAGTGGGCAGGAGAGGGGAGGGGGGAACGGAGGAGAGTGGAAGATACCAAGTGCCAAGTTGCAACACATCATCCCCCCTAGGGAGACCAAGGGAGAAAAATGGGACAGCAGAGAGAACGGGCTAGGTGAAGGGGAGAGAAGGGTGAAAGGTGAGGCAGGGGTAAGAGTAAGGAGGAAGACGGAAGAGAGGGAAAAGGTTTCGAGGGAGGAACAGCAGAAGAGAAGAATCCGAGGAGTGCGAAGTGGGGAAAGGGGAGGCACCTCAGACCCAGAGCCAGCAAGGCTGTCCCAACGGGGTAGAACTATGTGAAGATAACTGTAGAGGCGAGATATAACAACCTCAAAAAAGAACTTGCGGAGGAGAGGGGGCCAGGTCGGGGCAGGAGACCCTGTACCGCTAGGTCCACCGCGATATACTGGCTTGTGACACAATGGGTGAGCAGGAAGATGTCACAGGGGGTTTTGCAGGAACTTCCCCACCCTATGGCGCGTCCTCAGTCACCTCCCCCTCTGCTCTATGCATAATAATTGGTGGAAATCAACGAAATAGAGTTCTGCACTACTCCCACCAGTCCTTCCATCTCCACTGGAGAGATGCTCCAGGAGATGCCGCTCATATCACTTCTTCAAGCAGAAACTTGAACCCTGGCAGTGCCCGGCAACTCCTTCTGGCACCCTATGTCTCTATTGCAGTAACATCAACGATGACTGGCCTCGGCGCTCTTTTGTCCTTCTTTCCTTGGCCACTACCAGCAACCAATACTCTCTTGACTTCCTTTTCAAATAGCTCCCGCTGAACGATCTGATTCCTCACTGCCCTAGTTCCGTTCTCCTGTTTCATCCTGCATCTTCCCTCGGAGAACTCAGAAGTGTTTTCTTGGTCCAGTAACTTATGCTTGCTTCTATCATCATAGCGTGGACCCTTTAGTCCTGACTGGACATTTGGCTGGAAATCTTTTAGTATGGATTTTTGCATTACCTTGCTCTCTCTCTCCCCCGTCCCACTGTAGGGCCTTTGAGGGTATTCTCCTTTCTTCTCCCTCTTCAAACTTGAGACCACTTCTCTTTCCTTTAGACTATTGACCTCATACTCCTCCCTCACTTTAGACTCGAGTTCGGATGGCGTGGTCATTTGCCTCATCTCTTTGCTATTGAATGGATTACCGTTACCTTTATTCTTTTTACGTTCATTTACTTTAGCCCTAGTGTGTTTTCCCTTCCTTTCGAATACTTCTTCTTCTCCTCCTAAACCTTCTCCACATTTGCCTTCTAGTTTCTTACGTATTTCTCTCTCATCCACTATACATCGATAAGATTCTCATTTTCCTTGCAAGTTGCTTATGGTGGTAATTTCCCTTAGTGCTTTAATACTGGCAGCCCCATCCAAAACTTCAGCACCCTCGGAGTGCGGCGTGGAGTTCTTCGACGCACCTCCCTTTGTTACCCTCATGCTTAGCTTCTGTGCCTGCTCCTTCATTTGTTCTCTTCTTCTTCCTTTATGTGATATTCTCAGTTTCATTTGATCCTTCCACCCCAGTACGGTGGGTCCGCTTTCTGTTATGTAAATGGTGCTCCTAGACTGATTTCCCCTGTACATTAAATCCATGACTTGGTATCCTATTACTTTAATGTCATCTCCTGTATTAGACTTTGGGGAAATGTATGCCTCTTTCAATACGCTTCCATATTTTTTGACTAATTTACGGTTCCATTCCCTCTTGCTCATCATACTATGACGGGAACCTGAATCTGTTATCACGTCTGTCATTACTCCGCCTATACCGATGGTACATCCCATGCTTATTTTAATGAGATTGACTTCCTCGTGGCCACCTCTCCTTTCCTTCTTTACTTCTTCGCTTTGTATTTTTCCCAACGAGTCATGTTCATAGTATTTATCCAATACACTCAAGATGTCCTCATAGATGTTCCTGATAGTACTTATCATGAATGCCTTTTCCATTTCTCGGTACTTTCCCCGTCCCCCAGTTCCTAAGCTGTACAGCAATATTTCAGCCTTTTCCTTGGGTACAAAGGATACTGCCTCTTCCTCAAAAATTGAAATGTAATTCTCGAAATACTTTTTCCACACACTCCAATCAGCGACATTTTGCTCATCCTCCTCCATGAACGGCACGGGTGGCGGAAAATTGTACTTCTGGCCCCACTCCATGTTACCCGTGCTGTTGTATCTATGATAGCTCATGGAGGTGCAATGTTCCCCTCCCGCCAGCAGATGTCGGGACGAGAGTGCCTCGTTGTGTGCTCCTTTGCCCTGGATAGTTAAAAGGAAAGTGCTGATGGGGAAAGTCCTGCTCGGTGCGATCACCCTTTCAGTCCTGCGAGTAGCGGGTTCCTCCTCCTCCTTTGTTCCCCATGAAACAGGAACGCAGTCTTCCCTGATAAGCTCTACTGCCCCCCCTTCAGCCTCGCCGAATTTTCTCTTAGAATACTACTCTTCACCAACGTGCTCATGTGATTATGAGTAAACCCCTTAGTTTATTTATTTATTTATTTTCTCCTTGACGTCTTTTAAATGTCTCTGATCTTGTTCCTTGTTCCCCACTGCAGGTTTGTTAACGTGCGTGCATTGGGCGGAATAGCCCACTGGGTGGCAGTACAAGGTGGCGTCTGTACCATTTACCATCTGTGGGGGGTGACACTGGCGTCTGTAAATCTTCACGGCTTAACTTTTTCTGAGAAAGAGGATAGTTATTACAAAAACCCACTCTCGGATGCTCCTCACGCTCAATTTCCTAGGAGCACCCCTCTGTGAGTCAGGGAACAGTCTCAGTGACCAGTTGCGCGATCTTTCTATCACCCGCTTCACCCCCCGAGAACTCCCCTGGTTCCTCAGAGAATCTCGTAACCAGCAGCGTTATTTTACACTTCAGGGACGTTTGTAAATGTTTCACTTAAACATCACTTTACAACCCTTCTTTTCTTAACTCATATCTTCCTCTTATGAAAGCCTAATGTCTCACGATATCGTACCTCCACTTCAACGGGGGAAATAGTACCACCAACAACAGCTAAACTTGGGACATTTTCTGCTTGGATATGTCTCTGGGTGAAACGCCGAACAAACTGTCTCTACAGTGCAGCTCACGGCTGGAGACGTGTGACAGCTTGCCTTTGGCCCCTCTTTACTTGTTATCTCTCACCTCTTCTTGACGCTTCCTCCCGCGATGACGTATCGCCACTTCTTCGATTTTCCTTTTCACACACACCGGAATTCCCGGCACCAACGCCTGCTCGGGCTCCGCCTGAGGCACCCTCCGGGGTGTTTACCAAAGTCGCTTCTTCTTCCTCAACTCAGATCAGCTTCACGCTGCGTTGTGGAGACGCACTGACAGGGAGAATGGCGACGTGCTGACAGGCAGGGATTAACTCCTCAGGTAGGATCTTTCACTTATACCGGGGTTAAATTACCTTCCTTAACCTCCAATGCTTCTGAGGTTAACTTCCCAATGCGGTGAGAATGGTTTTTTTTTCCGATACTTCCGTTCCTCATCCGCTGAGCTCTCTTTTGGGTTCCAGCTGCTCACTTTGCGGACTTCCGCCTCCTTCAAGACCCACCACTCGGATTAGCTTTGGGTGCTTCTACTCACAGCATGTCCATTGCTCTCTTCCTCTAGCTCAGGGGCGAGAAAAGTGTCAGGCAGGGTGTTGCTCGATGGAAGCCGACCTCAAGGCAAACACGCCGCCTAGCGCCGGAGAGCTGACCACGAGTCAATGTTTACTTTCCCCTACGCGCCATCAGTATAGTGTTCCTCAGAGCGCAGAGCGCAGCGCGTATCCTTTTCATATATATGTTTTTTTTTTTTTTTTCCTTTGATTCCTTTCAGGAGCAGTCCTCGCCTTCGAGCTCAGCATGCACGCCTTCCCTGTGCCCGAAATGACACACGACTATGCCCCAGCACGCTGATACCCAAAGGCTTTACTTTGCGTAGGTGATGGGAATACACGGTGCCCGACCCGACACCCGATTATCGTTCTCCACCTCACTTGGGAGATCTATCATGGGCTAATGCGCAGGGAAGTGGTGACTGTACAACCTCTTACTTGAAGATCACTTGGGGTCAGCTCCCTTATCACCTCACCGCTTTGCTTTCCTACGCTTCAATCCGTCTTATTTTCTTTTCCCCTTCTTCAACTGGTTCATGTTACTTCGTCAGTTACAACTGCTCACCACACGAGCCTTCGTCTCTATCACAGCTCTTCAACTCGGGTCTTATTTCTCTTCACAAACTCACTTTTCATAAGAACGCCCGATGTAAATCATCTCTCAAATTGCTTCTTCCGCTAATTTCACGAGTACTCTCCTGCAGAGCCGATTTCTCGACCTCTTGACCAAGGCTTTCAATATCACTTCACAACGCGGTGGGAACAACTAACTGCAATTTCGTCTCCCGCTCCGCTCAGCCTTCTTCATTGGCTTCAGCTGCTCACCTGATGATCTTTTTTGCTCATTTCAAAATTCATCCACTCGGGGCTTACTCCTCTTCTGTCTCTTTTTCACACCAGGACGCCCGACGCAGCTCTATAAATCAATTCTTCACACGTTGTCCCTGTCCAAGCTTAACTTACTCCAGGGGAGAGCACCCCACTGACCCTGGCTCAGCTCCGTAATCCTCGTCGCCACAAATGTAGTAAGGAATGTCCACACGTGGAGTTATTTCAGGAACTTTATTCGGTATCAATCATTACAGGATGCTCCCAGCTTGACAGGACCAAAACTCCCAACATTCTAAAGCTGCCTGCGGAGACAGCTACGGGTCACACCAAGTGGGCAGGAGAGGGGAGGGGGGAACGGAGGAGAGTGGAAGATACCAAGTGCCAAGTTGCAACACCATGTTTTGTTTTAAAAACCTTTATTGTGAAAATGTCAGTATACAAATACGGGCCTATAACCACGTGGGCCGGCCACGGAGCAAACTGGAATCGTATATGATGAGGGGACATTTACACTGTAAAAGAACGTAACGGGCGGGCCATTAGGTTGCAAGAACTAAGGTGTCTAACAGTTGGGGAATCGGTGGACGTACATTTTATAATTAAGGTACGACAGGGCCAGTTACAATAAAATTATCTAGATATACATTTGCGGGCAAGTACCATGGGTGACGTTAATTAGAACGTTCAATAGTACAGTAATCAATAACACATCAGAACTTAATATCAATAGGGATGTCAAAATGTTCAATCAGTACTCGTCCCCGCCCGCCATGTGCTTCAAAACTGCATACGTATCTCGTGATATCAAGGTTGGGCAACCAGTACACAACAAGGAGTTACGAGTCCCATTTATACCGGTGTCATTTTGGGCGAGGCCCGGCAGGTCCAGTATATAATCAAAATGTCTCCACCAACCAGCGGTCGAACCAGAACCCCTTTCGGCAGTCCAAAAAGGTTCTGTTAAATGACAACAGAAGAGATAGGCAACAAGAACAATCAGTCAAAAGAGGGGACGCTTTCGGGAATGGGGCCCATGCCCTAGCAGGCAAGCGTCCGAGTTCCAAGGTGTCCCAGGGCCATTTTAGTGGACCAGGCCCAAATCCAAAGAACAGGCCGCCATTTTGAGAGTCCTGTTGCAGCCGCTTATCGCTGTAGCCGCAAGAGCGGGCGAAACTCAGCTGGACGGCGAGTGAAACGCTAAGAGGCGCCCCACTGTAGATGAGGTACCTCCACCTGGGGAGGCGGGAGAGGCTCGTTTGTGCCGCCTCCCCCCCCCCTTCGGGCACCCCACGCCGACTTTCGGCGCAGCATTGTAGGATGGCCACACCAGTACAACAACTTGCTGGACACCACCTCGGTGCCATCCGGATCTCGGCGCGTTGTGCTGCCTTCGGCCTACTTTAGCAGCAAGTGCGGGTGCAACTCTGCTGGACGGCGTGTGAAACGCTAAGGGGCGCCCCACTGCAGATGAGGTGCCTCCACCTGGGGTGGTGGGAGAGGCCCGTTTGCGCCACCTCCCCCCCCCCCGGGCACCCCACGCCGACTTTCGGCGCAGCATTGTAGGATGGCCACACCAGAACAACAACTTGCTGGACACCACCTCGGTGCCATCCGGATCTCGGCGCGTTGTGCTGCCTTCGGCCTACTGTAGCCGCAAGAGCGGGCGAAACAACTGGACGGCGAGTGAAACGGTAAGGGGCGCCGCACTGCAGATGAGGTGCCTCCACCTGGGGAGGCGGAAGAGGGACGTTCGCGCCGCCTCCCCCCGGGCACCCCACGCCGTCTTTCGGCGCAGCATTGTAGGATGGCCACACCAGTGCAACTTGCTGGACACCACCTCGATGCCATCCGGATCTCGGCGCGTTGTGCTGCCTTCGGCCTATTCGCACATCGGTCCGCTACTGACGCCGCCTCACGGGCCAACGGATTTTGTAGGCTTTTTATAGCCCAAAGCCGCATAACAGGTCATGTGAATTGTTTATAAAACTTTTCATTGGTTCATTTTACTTTTGGTTTCCTAATGATGTAAGGCTTGATCATATGACCTAAAAATAACACTTTTCATTAGATTGAAACATTTTTTTTTTCCAAATGATGAAAGCCCCACCTTTTTTTTTCTCACTCGGCAATCCAAAAATGTTCCGTTAGATAACAACAGAGGGGACAGGCAACAAGAACCATCAGTCAAAAGAGGGGAGGGCAAGTTCTTCCCTACCGGGTCACGTTGGGGCTCCACCGGAAGTCATCGAATTGGTAGTCTACAGTGTTTCTGGATGTTTCAGACTGAAGCTGACGTCAGCATGAGAGCACCACCATCTCGTGGCTCCGTCGTGGCCATTCCGCAAGCAATCATGGTAGCCGCTCCCCACCGGAAGCCTGCGGGTGTCGGGGGCCCGATGACTTTTGTAGAATCTTCAAGGCTGAGGGGACACTTTCGAGAATGGGGCCCAAGCCGTAGCAGGCAAATGTCCGAGTTCAAATGTGTCCCAGGGCCATTTTAGTGGACCAGGCCCAAATCCGAAGAGCCGGCCGCCATTTTAAGAGTCTTGTGGCAGCCGCCTATCGCTGCACCGCAAGAGTGGGCGCAACTCAGCTGAATGGCGGATGAGGCACAGTGCCGCAAAAGCGGGCGCTAAACAACTGGATGGCGAGTGAAACGCCAAGGGGCGCCCCACTGCAGCAGAGGAGCCTCCAGCTGAGGAGGCGGGGGAGGCCCGTTCGCTCCACCCCCCCCCCCCCCCCCCCGGGGCGCCCCACGCCGTTTTTCGGCGCAGCATTGTAGGATGTCAAACCAGTGCGACAACTTACTGGACACCACCTGGATGCCGTCCGGATCTCGGCGCGTTGGGCTGCCTTCGGCCTATTCGCACAACAGACCGCTACTAACTAAAAGACAAACCAAAGCAGCTCATTGTTGCTTTGAGATGGATGTTGCAGCAGGCTGCCATGTAAATAGTTGTTTACATTTTTTTTTTTTTAACATGTTTATTTTTTTGTTGCGTTGTATATATTTATAAGTTATTAAAGTGTTATAATCCTACTACTTTGTTGGAGTGCTATATATTTTTAATGTGACACATAATTGTGAAGACTTTGATGTACAAAAAGGCATCCCTGGAATCTTCCGCTTCAGGCTCGGTCCCACACACCCTTACAGTGAGAATCCCCTCCCCAATCACAATACAGGATCGTTATCAGATAGTGGGAACGCGTGTCGTGTGACGGATCTCATGAGGTGGGGGCCTTGATCTACTGTAACTCCTTTGAAGAGGGGTGATTCTTTAAAGTTGGGGCCATAAACTACATCCGCACGGCTAGGTGATAGCCTGGGACCGGCCTGGACAATCAGAAACAGAGGAAGAGGAGTGTCAGAGGGTGCGGTAGTGGATAGGGTGAAAGGGAGGTGTCGGGCGGGCCCAGGGTGTGATTCTCAGGGAAAAGCAGCGCAGATGGGGGGAGGTTTATGGCCCATGCATGAGAGAGAGAGCGGGGGTGACCAGTGCGTGGGGGAGATGCTTGCGAGGGTGGGGAGCCATGCTGAGGATCGGCGGCGTGCAGAGAGTGGGTCTGGTCAAGGCATCTAAAATGGCTGCCGTGCACGACAAAAGTGTGGCATTGGAAAAAAGGCAAGATGGCGCAGACAATGTTTATCAAGACGGATTAATTTATAACAATTATTTTTAACAAAATATTTACTCGGAGTGACAAAATGGCGGTCAACACTTCCTGATTTCCTTCGAATCGAACGTTAACAGACGTCACGCAGCAAAAAAAAAAAACGCTCAAGCGCAGCCTCTGGAAGACATGTATCAACATATATGAGCATCCACAGCCACCCTCAGAAAACATAGGGGGTCAGGATACGTCTCCCGTACCCCCTTATACCCATTTCTCACATTGTTTTTCCTCCATCTTGTAATTTAATTAAAACGAAACACAAAATGGCGAATTCCCGTTTCGCGTCCCGGTTCGTGAACCGGGAAGCGCTTCTACCGCGAAAAATCAAATTTTTTTTATTTGCCCCACGGGACCCTTTAATAACCCCAACATCATTCCTAGGGGGTCAAGAGGGGTCTACCTTGCCCCCTTTCATTAAATTCCCCCTTCGTTTTTCTCCTCCTCTTGTCTCTCGATCCTACCGAGAGACAAGATGGCGGCCGTTCCGGACTGTTTAGAATGTTGACAGACACCGGAGAGCCAATCAGCTTCGCTTCGCAAAGCTCCGTTACGCGACAAGTACGCGAACCGGGGCGCTAACCGGAGCGCTGTCACAGATATATCTGTTTTTTAAAACGTTAATTTCTCAAAATCCACTGGAGCACATATATTGAGACCCAGCAAAGGCACATCGGGCTAACAGTCCCTACAATTTTGCCAAGTTTCGTGCAAATCCATTCAGCCGTTCGAGCTAAAAGTGAGGCCAAACGCCCTATGGAAAACTCAAAGTTAAAAACGCGTTTTGGGACCCCCCTTTTTTCTCGGCCCCCCTTGACGAAACCCTACCATATTTTTAGGGGCTGCTCAGAAACAAAATGTGCCATTTTCCTGAAAATTTCAGCCAATTCCGTCCACAAACGCCAAAGTTATTAGACATAGAATTTTCAAAAGTCCCATAGAGAAAAAATCCTAACTATATATACCTACTGGCGACCGCCAGTAGGTAATATATATATATATATATATATCCAACCAAACAAGTCGCTGTAGACCCCTGCCACTTGCCAAAGGCGGGCCTCGGATGGGATAGCGAGTCCCAATGTATCCAACCAAAACCTTCTCCAGTAAAGAAAAAGAGATCCGGGCCACTTGGAAGTGCAAAGCGTGATATTTTATTCAATGGCTTTCTCGACGCGTTTCGCAGTCAGTTCTGCTTTTTCACGAGAAAAAGCAGAACTGACTGCGAAACGCGTCGAGAAGGTTTTGGTTGGATATATATATATATATATAGATATAGATATAGATATATAAGACTACATTTAAAGATTTCGATCGAAAAACTGACATTTGAGGTGAACATATTTAGAGAATTGCTGGTTTTGAGAGTGCTCTGTAGTGGAGCTGCTTTCCACCTAAACTTGAAAACTACCCAGAGTTCTCTACTTCTTCATTACATAATGCATGCGTCACTCTATGCCTCAAAGGGTTTTGTTTTGACTTATTCTGGATGCTCCCATGTGTCTGGACAAAGCTAGACCTATGTAAAGAGCTCTAACAAGAGCAAAACATATCAGGGGTTGCTTGTATTCATTTCAGGTTTGCTTGGGTGGTATTTTACCAATCCAAAGCTGTAATACTGTGCCTGAAGTGGTAAAATGGTTTGGGCATTTCATTTACATCTCAGCATGGATATATATATATATATATATATATATATATATATATATATATCTATATATATATATATATATATATATATATATATATATATATATATATATATATATATATATATATATATTAGCGAGTAATGTTTAAATATTTAAATGTTTGTATCAGTGTTTCACTTTGTGTATAAGTGGCTGCATGGGTTGGTGAGTAGCTACATGTGTGTGTATATGGGTTATTAGATGTTTTTTTAGTATCAGTAAGAGTGTCTGTATGGTTTGGTGGGGGTATTACTTAGCACATAGATGCATCAATGACTGACTCACTGTTTACATGTGTTTTGAAGACAGCTTATGTGCAGGACTGTATGGGTGGATGAGTGTGTATATGTGTGTTAGGGAGTGAATGACTGTCTCACTAGTGTCTTTATCAGTAACTACATATGTTTTAATCTAGTATATGGAGTATTGATGTATATAAGTGAGTAAATGTGAGAGTGAGAGATTGTAAGCGTTCCTGTTTAAATAAGTATGTGTTTCTATAAGTGATTGTTTAAGAGAGTAAGTATGTGTAAGTTTACATAGAAGTAAGGTGGTAGTGTGTGTATAGCTGTGTATGCAAATAAATGGATGTTCAATAGTTTATTTGCATGTGTGAGTATGTGTGTGAGTAACTTTTGGATGACTGTCGGTGTGTAA
Organism: Lissotriton vulgaris; assembly: GCF_964263255.1. Taxonomy (NCBI): domain Eukaryota; kingdom Metazoa; phylum Chordata; class Amphibia; order Caudata; family Salamandridae; genus Lissotriton; species Lissotriton vulgaris. The sequence goes on from NC_141696.1 coordinate 896,362,412, forward strand.
CAGGATGTATAGGTGTATCACTACATATGATGAGTGAGTATATGTATGAGTGACTATATAGAACTGTTGGTGAATGAGTGGATGTGTATATAGATGGCGGAATTACTGAATTGGTTGTTGTAACTGGTATGGGTATCTCCATGTTTTTGAAAATGTTAGTTTCTATATTTGAATATGTGTTTCAAGGGTTACATTACACTGAAAGGAGGTCTGTCACTCTGTCACAAGGATGGTGTATTCAGTGATGTCATGAGTGATGTCACTGACCATGTCATGAGTGATGTAATATGTGACACCATCAGCAGTGCATTGCAGGCGTGCAAGTTATAGTGAGTCCAACTAACCATAACGTGGGAATTTCAATGGTTTTATGTCAGTAACATTTCCAGGTAACTATAACTGGTGTGAAACCTATGTTTTTTTCAGTGAATTTAATAGGTTTTTTAAATGCTAATTCCTAACTATAACTGATGTGAAACCTATGTTTTTTTCAGTGAATTTCATAGGTTTTTTAAATGCTAATTCCTAACTATAACTGGCGTGGAACCTATGGTTTTTTCAGTGAATTTCATAGGTTTTTTAAATGGTAATTCCTAACTATAACTGGTGTGAAACCTATGGTTTTTTCAGTGAATATATATATATATACATATATATATATATATATATATATATATATACATATATATATATATATATATATATATATATATATATATATATATATATATATATATATATATATATATATATATATATATATATATATCTATGGCAAAATGAAACCCCTCATTTTGTTCCTTTTCAAATTAAATGTATTAAGTGTTACCACTTTATTCCAATCAAGATGACTTCAGGTGTGCTATACTTTTGTCATAAGTAAGACTGTTAGCATTCTAGTTGTTCTTTAGAACACTCTGGGACATTCTGTCATTGGGCTATAGTTGGGCTACATCTGGCTGATATTTGGGCTACATTTGGGCTCTTTTGTCTCTGGTGGCCATCTTGGGAGACTGCATATCAGAATTTTTTTAATGAAATATAAGAGGATTTGAGAAGTCACTCAAAATGTGCCCTAATTTTTCTTTCTTCAGCACTAATCATAATTTCTATGGCAAAATGAACACCCACATTTTGTTCCTTTGCAAATTAAATATTTTAAGTGTTAACACTTTATTCCAATCAAGATGACTTCAGGTGTGCCATACTTTTGTCATAAGTAAGACTGTTAGCGCTCTAGTTATTCTTTAGAACACCCTGGGACATTCTGTCATTGGGCTATAGTTGGGCTACATCTGGCTGATATCTGGGCTACATTTGTTTTTTTTTGTCTCTGGTGGCCATCTTTGGGCTACATTGGGCTACATTTGGGCTCTAACATATATATAGCCCAATGTAGCCCAATATATATTTTTTCAAAGTTAATTTTCGTAAAAAACACTGGAGCATATATCTTGAGACATAGCAAAGGCACATCGGGCTACCAGTCCCTACAATTTTGCCAAGTTTGGTGGAAATCCATTCAGCCGTTCGGGCTAAAAGTGAGGTCGACGGCCCTATGGAAATTAACATGGGGAAAACACGTTTTGGGACCCCCCTTTTATCTCGGCCCCCGCTTGACGAATCCCCCCCAAACTTTCCAGCACGGACCAGAGCTCCGCGAGGCAAATTTCAGGAAATTTTCAGGCAGATTTGTCAACCGGCGCCAAAGTTATTCACAATAGAATTTTGAGATTTTGCATTGAAAAAAATCCTAACTATAACTACCTACTGGCGACCGCCAGTAGGTTATAAATATATATATATTTCCTACTGGCAATAGCCAGTAGGTATATATAGTTAGGATTGGCTACCATAGGAAATTCCGAACATTCTATTGGGAATAACTTTGGCGCTGATTGAGGGATCTGCCTGTATTACAGTGTTACAGTACTGCCAAACACTTCCACCAATACCATGATGGAGATTGGACCAAGGCGAAATTTTTCGCACTGGATTCTATCCCCAAACATATCAGAGGAGGGGACCGTTTGACAGCTTTACGCAGAGCAGAGTCCAAATTCATTTTACAGGCAGGGTGTATCTTTCCTTTTGGGATGAATATTGACGAAGAAATGTATGTACATTTATAAACTACTGTTCGGCAGGCTTCCCAACCTCCCTCTTAAGGTACTCTGATTTCATGACATATCTCTTCAAATATGTCTTTTAACCGATATTGTTTGTTTTTCAGTATTGTTTGGTTCTTTACTGAATATAGGTTTTATTATCCCCAAATTCAAAACAGGTTGTAATTGTGGAAAATTATGACTTCGTGAATATTGCTATGTTGTATCTTAAATGCAAGTGTACAGTTGGTTTCAATGTACTAATATGTTTTGTTTTGACTTTTCCCTCTCCCTAGAGTATAAGACCTCGTCTTGATTTGAAGCAACAAACCACTGATAGAAGTTATTGCTATGAGCACCACTGCCTCACTTGGATATATAAAATACAACTATGAGCACGAGTACAGTCTCTTATTTCTCTTTTTTTAGGGGAGGGCAGAGATAAATCCCCGGTTATTTTTCACTATCTGACATTGTTGACTAGACATATAACAGAGCTCCCTTTTTTTTCACTTACCTTAACATGAATGAAATGAGAGTGGAATACACCAGATGTTGATACATAGGGTACTATACCCGAGTGATCTTAGTCTTTATAGATATATTTAGATCCTCTCTCTAACCATAATTTTCATCCCCTTTTTTGATTAATTTCTCCTAGCTTTACAACCTGTTCGTTTTGTAAAAATTACCATGGGTACTACACCCTTAATGTGCATTTTGAAACGTGACATTATTAATTTGAAATGTTATGTTGTCATTTACAAAGTATATTTTCTTTAAAACCAAACAATTGGGAAAATGCATTTAATTTAGATACTCTATGAGTTTCTATTTTTGCTGAGATTAAACGCACTGCTTTTAATGGGATCTCCGTGTGATGTTTGTAAACACGGAGATCTTTCTTCCCTTTCCATGATAATGCAACAGCATATATACATGAGTGAAAAAACGCTGGTCATGTGACCAAGAGCCCGTGAGCTCGAAACGCGTCGATTGTTTATGCCCAAATAAACAACCCTTGAAGTACCTGATGGTGTGGCTCGTCATCCTTGATCATAACGAGAGGATTCTGTTGATATATATATATATATATATATATATATATATATATATATATATATATATATATATATATATATATATTAGCGAGTAATGTTTAAATATTTAAATGTTTGTATCAGTGTTTCACTTTGTGTATAAGTGGCTGCATGGGTTGGTGAGTAGCTACATGTGTGTGTATATGGGTTATTAGATGTTTTTTTAGTATCAGTAAGAGTGTCTGTATGGTTTGGTGGGGGTATTATTTAGCACATAGATGCATCAATGACTGACTCACTGTTTACATGTGTTTTGAAGACAGCTTATGTGCAGGACTGTATGGGTGGATGAGTGTGTATATGTGTGTTAGGGAGTGAATGACTGTCTCACTAGTGTCTTTATCAGTAACTACATATGTTTTAATCTAGTATATGGAGTATTGATGTATATAAGTGAGTAAATGTGAGAGTGAGAGATTGTAAGCGTTCCTGTTTAAATAAGTATGTGTTTCTATAAGTGATTGTTTAAGAGAGTAAGTATGTGTAAGTTTACATAGAAGTAAGGTGGTAGTGTGTGTATAGCTGTATATGCAAATAAATGGATGTTCAATAGTTTATTTGCATGTGTGAGTATGTGTGTGAGTAACTTTTGGATGACTGTCGGTGTGTAACAGGATGTATAGGTGTATCACTACATATGATGAGTGAGTATATGTATGAGTGACTATATAGAACTGTTGGTGAATGAGTGGATGTGTATATAGATGGCGGAATTACTGAATTGGTTGTTGTAACTGGTATGGGTATCTCCATGTTTTTGAAAATGTTAGTTTCTATATTTGAATATGTGTTTCAAGGGTTACATTACACTGAAAGGAGGTCTGTCACTCTGTCACAAGGATGGTGTATTCAGTGATGTCATGAGTGATGTCACTGACCATGTCATGAGTGATGTAATATGTGACACCATCAGCAGTGCATTGCAGGCGTGCAAGTTATAGTGAGTCCAACTAACTATAACGTGGGAATTTCAATGGTTTTATGTCAGTAACATTTCCAGGTAACTATAACTGGTGTGAAACCTATGGTTTTTTCAGTGAATTTAATAGGTTTTTTAAATGCTAATTCCTAACTATAACTGATGTGAAACCTATGTTTTTTTCAGTGAATTTCATAGGTTTTTTAAATGCTAATTCCTAACTATAACTGGCGTGGAACCTATGGTTTTTTCAGTGAATTTCATAGGTTTTTTAAATGGTAATTCCTAACTATAACTGGTGTGAAACCTATGGTTTTTTCAGTGAATATATATATATATACATATATATATATATATATATATATACATATATATATATATATATATATATATATATATATATATATATATATATATATATATATATATATATATATATATATATATATATATATATATATATATATATATATATATATATATATATATCTATGGCAAAATGAAACCCCTCATTTTGTTCCTTTTCAAATTAAATGTATTAAGTGTTACCACTTTATTCCAATCAAGATGACTTCAGGTGTGCTATACTTTTGTCATAAGTAAGACTGTTAGCATTCTAGTTGTTCTTTAGAACACTCTGGGACATTCTGTCATTGGGCTATAGTTGGGCTACATCTGGCTGATATTTGGGCTACATTTGGGCTCTTTTGTCTCTGGTGGCCATCTTGGGAGACTGCATATCAGAATTTTTTTAATGAAATATAAGAGGATTTGAGAAGTCACTCAAAATGTGCCCTAATTTTTCTTTCTTCAGCACTAATCATAATTTCTATGGCAAAATGAACACCCACATTTTGTTCCTTTGCAAATTAAATATTTTAAGTGTTAACACTTTATTCCAATCAAGATGACTTCAGGTGTGCCATACTTTTGTCATAAGTAAGACTGTTAGCGCTCTAGTTATTCTTTAGAACACCCTGGGACATTCTGTCATTGGGCTATAGTTGGGCTACATCTGGCTGATATCTGGGCTACATTTGGTTTTTTTTGTCTCTGGTGGCCATCTTTGGGCTACATTGGGCTACATTTGGGCTCTAACATATATATAGCCCAATGTAGCCCAATATATATTTTTTCAAAGTTAATTTTCGTAAAAACCACTGGAGCATATATCTTGAGACATAGCAAAGGCACATCGGGCTACCAGTCCCTACAATTTTGCCAAGTTTGGTGGAAATCCATTCAGCCGTTCGGGCTAAAAGTGAGGTCGACGGCCCTATGGAAATTAACATGGGGAAAACACGTTTTGGGACCCCCCTTTTATCTCGGCCCCCGCTTGACGAATCCCCCCCAAACTTTCCAGCACGGACCAGAGCTCCGCGAGGCAAATTTCAGGAAATTTTCAGGCAGATTTGTCAACCGGCGCCAAAGTTATTCACAATAGAATTTTGAGATTTTGCATTGAAAAAAATCCTAACTATAACTACCTACTGGCGACCGCCAGTAGGTTATAAATATATATATATTACCTACTGGCAATAGCCAGTAGGTATATATAGTTAGGATTGGCTACCATAGGAAATTCCGAACATTCTATTGGGAATAACTTTGGCGCTGATTGAGGGATCTGCCTGTAATTTTCATTAAAATGGTCTCGCTGCGCTCCGCTCCTTCCCTGAAAGTTTCGGGGGGATTCGTGAAGTGGGGGCTGAGAAAAAAGGGGGGTTCCCAAAACGTGTTAATTTCCATAGGACGGTCTGACAAGTCTACAGCCTGAACCGCTGTACGGAATTACGCCAAACTTGGCAAAATTGTAGAGACTGGTACGCAGATGTGCCTTCGCTATGTTTGGTGAAAATTGCTCCAGTTGTTTTTATGAAAATTACGTTAAAAAACACATATATATCTATATGATCTTACGGGTCTGCGCACCGTACGCGTACCCTACGCGCACCGTACGCGTACCATACGCGTATGTGCGCATACCCTTACGTGCGCGAGCGCGATCCTGATTGGCTGGCAGTCGACTGTCAACATTCCAAACTGTCCAAACCAGGAAGAGTTAGCCACCATCTTGTTTTTCAGGAGAACTGAGGCACAAGAGAGCCCAAAACAAGAGTGGAAAAAACGAAAAGGGGGCAGGGTAGAGACCCCCCAACCTCCTAGCCCTTCTAGGGGGTCCCAGAAGGACTCCCAAGGGCAAAAAAAAATAAAAAAAGTCTCGGGGTGCGCGCACGATACGCGTACAGGTCCGCGTACGTACGCGTACCGTGCACGTACCGTGCGTGTACCCCGTGATTTCATTTAAAAAAAAAATTGCCCTGGGGGTCCTTCTGGGATAACCTGAGAAGGGCTAGGGGGTCAGGGGGTCTCTACCTTGCCCTCTTTTTGCGTTTTCCACTCTTGTTTTGTGCTCTCTTGTGCCTCAGTTCTACTGAGAAATGAGATGGCTGCTCAGCTGGTACCAGAAGGATATTAACATATAAAAACGTTATTCGATAATAGAATTTGCATTTACAAAACCTTTGAATTTTTGGGAAAAAAAATAGGTTTCACGCCAGATATAGTTAGGAATTAGCATTTAAAAAACCTTGCAAATTCAATGAAAAAAACAAAGGTTTCAGGCCATATATAGTTAGGAATTAGCATTTAAAAAACCTTGCAAATTCACAAAAAAAACCATTGGTTTCAGGCCTTATATAATAAGGAATTAGCATTTAAAAAATCTTGCAAATTCACTTCAAAAACCATAGGTTTCAGGCCTTACGCTATTTTATAAAAAAAAAAGTAAATAATTTTGTCCTTGGGGGTCCTTCTGGGACAACCTGAAAAGGGCTAGGGGGTCAGGGGGTCTCTACCCTGCCCCCCTTTCCGCGTTTTCCACTCTTGTTTTGTGCTCTCTTGTGCCTCACTTCTCCTGAGAAACAAGATGGCTGCTCAGGTGGTCCCAGTAGGATAATAACATATATAAACATTATCCGCTAATAGATTTAGCATTTACAAAACCTTTGAAATTTATTGAAAAAAAATATAGGTTTCACGCCTGATATAGTTAGGAATTAGCATTTAAAAAACCTTGCAAATTCACTGTAAAAACCATAGGTTTCAGGCCTTATATAGTTAGGAATTAGCCTTTAAAAAACCTTGCAAATTCACTTAAAAAACCATAGGTTTCAGGCCCTACATAGTTAGGAATTCGCATTTAAAAAACCTTGCAAATTCACTTATAAAACCATGGGTTTCCGGCCTTACGCGATTTTATAAAAAAATAAAATAATAATTTTGTCCTTGGGGGTCCTTCTGGGACAACCTGAGAAGGGCTAGGGGGTCAGGGGGTCTCTACCCTGCCCCCCTTTCCGCGTTTTCCACTCTTACTTTGTGCTCTCTTGTGCCTCACTTCTCCTGAGAAACAAGATGGCTGCTCAGGTGGTCCCAGACGGATAATAACATATATAAACGTTATCCGCTAATAAAATTAGCATTTACAAAACCTTTGAAATTTATTGAAAAAAAATATAGGTTTCACGCCTGATATAGTTAGGAATTAGCATTTAAAAAACCTTGCAAATTCACTGTAAAAACCATAGGTTTCAGGCCTTATATAGTTAGTAATTAGCCTTTAAAAAACCTTGCAAATTCACAAAAAAAACCATAGGTTTCAGGCCTTATATAGTTAGAAATTAGCCTTTAAAAAACCTTGCAAATTCACTTAAAAAACCATAGGTTTCAGGCCTTATATAGTTAGGAATTAGCATTTAAAAAACCTTTGAAATTCACTGAAAAAAAACATAGGTTTCAGGCCTTATATAGTTAGGAATGAACTTTAAAAAAACCTTTGAAATTCACTCAAAAAAAGTTTTAGGGGTGTTATAGTTTGCTGGACATTTCACTCATTCAAAACCATTGAAATTGCTCCTATATAGTTAGTTGGACTAACTATATTTTGCACACCCGCAATGCACTGCTGATGAAGTCACATATTAGACCATTTATGACATGGTCAGTGGCATCACTGATGACATCTCAAATGACATCACTGATGACATCACTGATGACATCATCCACGTGACAATCACATACACCTTTTCATACACTAGTAAAATCTTTCATCACTCAATGTAAAATACAGAGTATCATATTTGAATCCATTGTCACAGCACTACAAGTATCTAAAAACCCACTCAGTGATTCATAGATGTATGCACACATCTAGTCACTTACCTGTAGATTCACTCATACATGCTGTCAATGAACAATAAAACACTATAAAAAATAATTATACACCTATATCAACATTACAAAGCAGCACATATCTTATTCACATATGAAGTCATCCTACTCACATAGGCAAACAATGGATCATACTTACATACTTACTTAACTACACACTTATATAAACACCACTTCATCTATTCCTTTAAATAGTAAGTCATACTTAGTGAATTATAAAATCATTATTACAAGTATATAGTTATCCATAGAGTCACTCACACAATCATTGAGTCTTATGGATATCTATTTATATACAACAACTGACACATACACTGCCTTTTATTTTTCTAGTTTGTTGGACATGTACCATTGAGAAATATATTTGCTAATCACCACACCCTTAAAGAGATTCACTCACCCAAACTGTTAGAACATGTAATTTTAACTTCATATATCTACTGAATCAACTATTCACACATCTTTGGACAGTCACACACCCCCCAACGAACCACACACACTTTCACTCTCTCATACAAATACTCAGTTATTTAATCAATAACTAATATAGACTTTCACATAGCTAGTAAGCAACAACTTACAAAGTGATACAGATATTCGCACAGTTTAGTCCCTATCCACTATATTTAGTGAGACACTATAAATTGATCAAGTAAACAGTCAATTACACTGCTACTAAATCCTCCATCCACATATTTATTTATATATATCCACTCATTCTTCAATGCAAATTGCTATATATATATAATGCATATTTAAATAAAGAAGCAAACCAAATTCACTGGATGATGTCATCAGTGATGTCATTTGAGATGTCATCAGTGATGTCACTGACCATGTCATGAATGATCTAATATGTGACATCATCAGCAGTGCATTGCGGGTGCGCGAAATATAGTTAGTCCAACTAACTATATAGGAGCAATTTCAATGGTTTTGTATGAGTGAAATGTCCAGCAAACTATAAAACCCCTAAAACTTTTTTTGAGTGAATTTCAAAGGTTTTTTTAAAGTTAATTCCTAACTATATAAGGCCTGAAACCTATGGTTTTTTCAGTGAATTTCAAAGGTTTTTTAAATGCTAATTCCTAACTATATAAGGCCTGAAACCTATGGTTTTGTAAGTGAATTTGCAAGGTTTTTTAAATGCTAATTCCTAACTATATAAGGCCTGAAACCTATGGTTTTGTAAGTGAATATATATATATATATATATATATATATATATATATATATATATATATATATACCAAAACCTCTGTTACCCTCGCGCTGTTGTCCTTCTCCCCAGCCAGGAACAGGCACGAACCAAGGTATTTGGATGCCAAATTACTTCATTCTTAGTGCTGTCACGATAACGTTTCTGCTCCGTGGAGCCTTGATCACATGTATAATCAAATTCCATCTGGAAAATAACGGACACCCACGCAAAAGCTTAAAAATCACCAAATTCCTTTTAATTGGACAGACGCATTTCAACATAACCGCCTTTTTCAATGCCTTCAATCAATGCAATTAACAAGGCATAAACACGGGTTTAAAAAATATCAAGCAGATGTCCGCATTGGAGAGTTACATGCGGACATGTAGGGTGGACATTGCCATCTTAAAGTGTAATACACTGTTTCTTGCCACCATCTTACTCGTGTCATTCTGTTGGTTCACATATTCGTGCTGGTGTCCCCAATGATACCACATGACATCCACACCAATATATGTATCTTGCTAGAAATAAGCATGTAATGGAAACACTCTGGCACTTCATCATAAATATCACAAGTGTCCAGTTGTAAACATTGGTCCGCTCCCTAATTATGCTCTGCATGAGGTGTCCCACAACTCCTCAGGGACAATGTTAATCCTCTGACCTGCTATATATAAGGCTTTGTGTTCGATCCAGCGCATCCAAAAGTAGCCAACTGGAATGCTGCAGACAAATTAATTGGTAAAGCATTCCACACCCATCCCACAGACAGTTTTAATGCCAAGTAAAGGTATCTGTAGGGGATCAGTTAAATAACTGTGCACCCCTTAGACGCAGATGTCTACTAACCCTTATGGCAACAGATCCTCTAATAACATCCAACTACAGATATACATTGTCCCTGAGGAGGTGTGGGACAGCTCATGCAGAGTGTAATTGGAGAGAGGAGCAATGTTTACAACCGGACACTTGTGATATTAGATTACGATCGAGAGGGATACCAAGGTAGTTAAAATTGTTGACCTTATGAATTTCTATACCGCCCAAATGGAAAACATTTGGGCCAATGTTCATAGCAAAATATTTAATGAGGTTGGCTTTTAAAACAAGCCCCCCCAAAAAACTATAAAAAACGTTCTTGAAGACATTGTAGACCATTGGTGATTCTTGATGTAAGAACCACATCATCGGCGTACAAAGAAACAGTCAAGGCATTTGACTTCACTTTGGAGTGATCTTTCCTAGCTTTACTCAAGCTCACCTTAAGGTCATTCATAGAGATGAGAAACAATAAGCGAGCCATCAAGCACCCCTCTATCACCTCCATGGAGGATTTAATTTCAGGAGAAAGTTGGGCTTCAGTACCAAACCTGGCCCTAATCAAACTGTCTCACTGCATCCTCTGCAGTAAGCCAATTATGGCCTGGTCAATTTCCATCCTTTCCAATATTCCCTAAAGTTTAGGTCTATTAACCATATCAAAGGCTGAGGAGAGGTCCATAAATGCTAAGTGAGTGGAACTTCTCCTTGCCTTGAAATACTTGCCAACAACCAACTGAAGGTTCCAATATTGTTTGACCGTCTCCAACCTGGGATGAAACCTGTACTGGACTCTTCATAAGGAATCATATTTCTCCTACCAATCCTCTAATTTAGGTGCTACAGTTCTACAGAGAGTCATGAGGGAGCTATCTAGTAAAGAAATTGGTCAGTAGCAGCAGGGACCATGAATGTCCCCTTTCTTAAAGATTGGGACCACTACTGCTTCCTTTCACGTATGTATAAGATCCCCCTCGCGTAATCATCCTGTAGCATCCGTTTCTACCACTTTTCACAAATAGAATACTGAAACAATGTGGAAGCCATATGTTCTACTTGTTTATTTTGAGATTTTAATTGATATAGTGTAATGAAACGACACAAGTAGACAGTTTTTAGGGAAGGAAGAAAATGCTGTTTTTCAAGATTAAACACCTTTTGCAGGGTAATGAATATTAATTATTCTGTGCTCACTAATCAAAACTATAACCCCTACCTCTTAGGATTGATACATTCTTTAGTTCTAGGATAATGATCCATGTATATATTTAACATGTATTTTCTGAACAAAGTGTTAAAAAAGTACATCATTAATGTGTGTGACATGACATAATGGCATTTACATGCAATGCATTGTTGGCCATATTGGAATTACCTAAGTGGCCTAGAATCTGGGGTAAAAAACAAAGCGAGAGTAATCAAAGCAGCCAATGAAGGCAGTTCCATTGTGAACACTGAGAGGTACAAGTAAGAACCACTCTGGCTTTTTGTGCTAAGAACAGTTGTTTCCTCGTCTTATGACCCTGCAGAATTAGTACGGGACTTGATTTAGACTTTGGCACACCTGATTTACAAAGCTTGGTGGATATTGTAAACGGAATCTGAGATCCTCATTTAGGATAATTGTCATGCTCTTTTACTGTATATTGTGGCAAAAATTAAAAAGGTTACCCTGTGGTCTCTGGCACTGAACCTATCTTTTGACCACTGTCTAAATTTGTGGATGTCTTTCTTTGACAGCCAGGGACGAACATGCCAATCTAAATTTTTAAAAACATAGCTTAACATCTTTACATTTTTCTCATTTTCCTTAGGGCCTGATTTCCTAGAGGGATTGATCATAGAGATGCACCCCTCCGTGAGCCAGTCTTGAATTGGTAAAGAAAACAGACCATCTATCTGACAGTTTTTTGGCATTCTTAACAAATGAATGATCAACTGAAGTAGACTCTCTAAAATATCTTCACATTGGAGAATTATTTTTGGGGGAGATCAATTGCATACTTGGGGGAGCAATGTTTGCACCAAGTTTAACAATTCTATGTTTGGATGATCTTGAAAGACAATACATTTTTCATCCCAACACCTCATTGGACTCAAGACCAGGTTCTTGCAGTGATATATTGATGATACTTTCATGATCTGACATGGGAAAATAAAAAAGCTACATGAGATCCTCAGATTGTAGAATTTCCATGGCTTTCATTTGAATTAATGCAGAAGTAGGACTCGGGACCTCATGGACCTACAACTAGTGATATTCTCCTATATTAATACTCTCCTCTCAATTTCATGCTAGGCCCATGGCGCCGAATGCCTACTTCATTTCACCAATTTTCTTCAAGATTCTTAAGGGAAAATCTAACCCTTGACTAGTTGTTACGCATTCACAGAAAATAGTTTAGTACAAATATCTATATAATTTCAAACAGGAAATCTAAACTCTAATCTGAAGCTCTGTGGTTATCAACAAAGTATCCATTTCAGTAAGAGACATAAGATCAACTGGGATGCTCTTTGGGTATTCAGATATAAGGATGTGAACGCAGCAGCCTTTAAAATAAATGTGAAAAGTGAGGTCTAAAGTAATTTCAGTCAGAAAAATAAAGTATGCTAGTCCAAAATGTGAAAGGATTGATATTTACTGACAAATTCATAGTCATAGTCAAATCCTTTATTCGGTCAGATACAAAATGATCATAAAAGTACATGATAAAAAGCCTGCCACATTCACTCTTCCCATGTCTCTGCATCAGTTCCCTAATTTACCACAGCAGAGTGAATTTGAATGGGGCTGGCACTCCATTACCACCCCAATCTGCATTCAAATTAGGGTCAATCTTTTATAATCAAATGTTTTAAGCACTTATGTTTTCGTGACCTAAGAAACCCAAAGCATCAAAACCTACTGGCCTTATCTATATGTCATAGGGCATCTCCCTTAAGGGCACTGCTAAATATTTATCACTGCTACACATAACAAGGGATTTTCACTGTCCATGTGAAAAACATGGTGACAATTGCAAATTGCTAATTACAATACTAGCAATGTAGTTTGAGTGAGGAATTGTCTTAATTATAAATCTATGTCAATATAACCACCAGAAAAATAAAAATCAGGATTATTGAACATAAGAATATTATTTTTGCATCATGATTAACTACAAAATTGGTCTACCCCCTTTCAAATTGTGTGCCACAACCGACAAGATATAAGGTGGACTGTCACTGAAATTGTTAACTCTGTGACTACACATTCTTTCCACTTTTGAAGAACAAAATTGGATTTACCGCCTTCAGACTCATGCACATAAACTGTATAATGAACTTCACTGGCAGGTGTTAGTGGACCATCACTCAGTATGGTATTCCCTGCATCATGAGACCTATGTGGTTGAAATCCCTGATCTTTCAATGTTATGCATAAATTTACGATTTCATTAATCTGAATGGTCTGTGACTTTTCCTAGAAAATCACTATTCTTGAGATTTTTTCAGAGAAGTCCAGACAAGCCTATCTAATTCTCCCATAACGATTGTGAAGAACCTCAAGGGGGGGCTCTTTGAATCAGGTTGTCTTGCCAATGAAATAGATAATATTGTGCAATTTCCCTCTCATTTAAATAATTTCTAGTGGCTTTCCATAACCTATCTACGAAAAGCCTTATGTAATTGATTATGTACCTGCTTCGTGTATAACGTGTAAAATGGGTTGAGTGTTCACAAAACGACACACCTCATTGTTTTAACACCTTATTAACAAGCGTTCTTGCACGGCATTGTTTAAAATAGACAGATGTTATGATTAATAGACGTTTGTGACTTAATGTTACACTAGATGCCCTGCCTTGGCAACGTGCTGTGTTGTCCACACTTCACAATATAATACATAGGCCTGGAAAAACTTCCAAAGGGACTGTTGTTGTTATACTGGTTCAATGCACTTCCAGACCCTTTCGATATTCATTAAATTTGTGGTGTGTTTATAGTCACCACCTGTGACTTTTTCCTCTCCTTTACAAATGATACTTTATCTAATGGTGTTTAATGCTTGTATGCTTGTATGCTTGCTTGTCTATGCATTAAAAAGCTTCGAGGCACCGCATAGAAATGTATGTGCCTTTATGGGAGATAGCAATCCTTGCTTCCCAATTTTGGGGGCAATACATTTTATCATTATTATAAGAAGGGTCAGCTTTAGGGCGGTGTGAATGAGGCTCGAAGGCACTGTATTTTGAAATGTCTGATGGAGGTAAAGACGCCTGCTGCATAAGTTTGTGTGCAGCCAGCAATTTTCAGGCAGTAATAAAAATGTCACAAAGGGACCTGACTTTCGCCGTAAAAAAAACACATTCAAACACATTCTTGTAAAACCTGCTTGCTCAAGTGTTTGTACTTGCATTAACCATGTTTACCATGTTCGATAAATTGACATAGAATGCCAACCAAGTTGTTTTCTTGGAAAACCACTATCTCCGGCCTATGAGAGATCATATATTGTATGACTAGCTCCCTCTTAATTTAATCACACAGTTCATTAAAATCTTACAGTTTATATTTGAAAATTAGTACTTCATCCGAGTTCAACTCAACTCAATCACCAAAAGCAAAAATGTGTCACCATTTCACGTCAATCCTACCTCATTTTGCTTCTGCACACATTACCTGATGAATTACACAATTCATGGACAACCACTCACATTCAATCTCCCTCCAACATTTTATTACAGTTAGCTGAAAACGTCCTAGTTCCCCCAAAAAGTGTCTGTACCCCAACCTATGAGAACACTAAAAAGTGCAACTATTTACATGATGGTCATCTTAAATTCTAGCATCCTCTACCTCTCTACAGGTGGACATAGATTTTAGAACCAGGCACCGTGTAATCACCCCATTCTTAATTGCATGACTTACTAAACACTGCCGAAGTGACAAGTACTGATAAACAAACCAAGACACACTTCCGAAGACAAGCAAGGACGCAGAATAACCTTCCTGTCCCAAGATCCCATCCCTGGGCATGGAGGGTTCAGCTTCAAGTATTCCATTCTCAAATAAATTCATACATGACAGCTGGACACAGACGCTTCAACCCTTCAGCACCAGGATCCCTCATTGTGGACCACACAGCTCAAAGACTTTAGCCAATCCCTTTTCTGCAAACAATCTGGTGCTGGGTTTTCTGATTTCATGGAAAAACCAAGAAAGCATCTTTAATATGGGCTGAACGATCTATGGGATCTTTCACCCTCTGTATCAGGATTTAAATATCTTTTATTTGATGTTTGACTGTGCCCTGAACTACTTGCCTTTCTCAGCCACAGTACACACCTCTCCTGATAGATATTTTACTAATTGAGCTTTAACATGGCAAATTCCAAATCCATATATTTTTTTTTTCTTCAAAGATGGAGTTCCTTCCAGTTGTGGCCGTCAAAAACTCCTTGAGTGACAGCTCCACATATGGTGTGGAGTAAAAAAGAGAGGAGGCCCCACTAACCCAAGGGACCAGGCACTACTTAATATTGATGAAGAAATATCAATCCCTTAGGGAAGTTCACACTAACTCATACACACCCCACCTCAATTGCATACATAATACCCCGAAAGGCAGAGGGTACACATATGACACAACCCCTATACTGAAACACAACCAAGCCCAAAAATCTAGTGGCATTTGTTTCTTTGGGGGACTTTTGCATCGACTAGTGCCTTCGGAGCACTGCATTTGATTTTCATGCCAGGAGGGGCGCTGGGGGCTCTGCAGCGTTCAGCTGCTGTCTTTTGCCCTAGGGGGAATCCCCATTAAAGGAATTTCCCCGTCCTGCCTTTAGCGGTAGCCCACCCCACATTTGGGTTGTTAATTGCCCTATTTGGGAGAGCGGGTGCCCACCCCGCTCTCCTGCTATTATTGGTGGGAGCCCACCCCGCTGCCACCTACTTAAAAAAAAAAAAATATTTACCTTAGAGGGAGCCTACCCCACGAATCACCGCCGTGACCCTAGCCGCACATCAAATCCCTTCCGGGCCGCTGCCCAGAGCGACCCAGAAGGCAGGTAAGGCTGTGCCTTTGTGGACGGGGCTTCCCCGACAGAGGGGAAACCCCACGAGAGTGAAGTCCAACGCGAGGAGTGATGTGGTTCTCCCGAGAACGAGGGAGAGATTGCAGTGGTATTGAGGCATTCTTGCAGCGCCGGGGGCCCAAGGCATGTTGCCGGTGCCTGCCCCCTGCCGCATTGAGGAAGAGCAAAAGTTCTGGAGAGAAGAGGAGCCTGCAGGCAAAGCCCTGTGAGAGAGGTGTGGCCGTCCCTACGGGGAGGAGTCCCGAGCGAGTAGCCCGGTGAGTAAGAAAGGACTGGGGGGCTCCGTGGAGACTATTAATGGTACCTGATCCAGGCACAGTGGGATGTTGCCTTCTGAGCGGCCCGTCTTGCAGCGGGCTGCTCAAACATGGCCATAGTTGTTGTAAGGGCCGCAGAGGCCCATGAGCATTTTGTTAGTGCCCCAGAGTGGGGCTGATCTTCACAGCGGCGCCGCAGTTGTGGGCCACTGCAACATCGGTGACAAGTTTATCCGTAGAGCCTAGATGGCTCCAACGCTCCGCATATTGTGTACAGAGTCCCGTGTGGCTCCAACGGTTGGGGGCACATTTATTTCTAGGGCCTAGGTGGCTCCAACGATGGGCATAATTATTTTCTTAAGGGCCCAGAGGGGCCATGTTTTCCCCCTTGGTGTGGCACAGTGGTGCACACATTTTTGCATCTATTAAGAGAGTCCCTGAGAGGGACAGAAGCGGCACAGTGCTGCCAGGCCTCATGTGGAGATCCCCAGCTGCCCAGCAAGTAGTGGGCAGCTGCAACGTTTAGGCCATTTTTTGGGGGGGGAGATGGATTGTAAGCTAGGAGTGAGACGCACTCCCTCGCCCTCATCCCTTCACAGCTGCGCAGCACTTAGTACCAGTGGAACCGTTTAGGTTTGTGCAGTAGCGCATTTGCATTCCGTTGCTAGGCAGCACACCCTGACTTTGGGGACACAGGGCATTTGAGCCCCTTTTTGGATGGACAGTTGGCCAGGGAGATTGTTAGATTTGTAGGGCGCCAGGCCCTGATGTGATGTGGTGCTAGAAAATGTGATGCATTTAGTATGTTTTACACACCCTGTTTGATACCTCTAAATATGATTTATGATTATGTGGTCATATTGCATATCATGGTTTATGATAGTGAGATTATGTTTCACTGTGTGATGTATACCCCTAATGTGAGTTATGCTTAGGAGGTTAGGGTCTAATGTGTTTAGACTTGGGAGATGATTGCATATTGTGTTTATGCTGGGGAGGTTGGCGCAGAATGTAATTCGTGCCTGATGTGAGACTGTGCATAATGTAGTTTATATTACAGGCTTATGCTAAGTACAGTGATTACCAGTGTTTGCTGGTTGTATGTTTATGATCTGTTTTACTTTTACCAAGTTTGCTTTGTGATGGTTCTGACAGAGGTTCATGTGTCCCTGTCATGTGTATATAATCCCTTGTGAATATCGCCTGTGCCAGTTGGCTCAGCATTAGTTATGTTTTTACTATTCTAATGTGTTATGAGAATACAAAGGAGTTCCTTTTGTAGTGTGCCTGGGATGTTGTTGCTGTGTGTGTGAGCAAATGCTTCACACATGGCCTCCGGGATAAGCCTGACTGATCGTGCCAAGCTACCAAGGGGGTGAGCAGGGGTTATCTTTGGCATGTAACTCCCCAGGCCTAACTAGAGTAATGGTCTCTGCCTGGCTTTGGCGCAAGTCTCAGCCAACCCATTTTAATCTAGGAAAAATTAGATGTGGGTAACATCTATTAGTCACAGTGAGTAGTGCTGCACACTGCTGACAGACACCTCCATTCAAACCCAGATTTCCTTCCAACACGTGTACACTCATGTACCTGAAAGAAATATTTGCACTGAAATCTTCTTTCGAATACCATGCTCAGCCAGTGACAGATATTCACACATCTGTCGATCTCTTGATACTGAGCAGACAGAGTTCGTAAGGAATTCTCCAGTTCGTAGATAATTCTTCACCACAACTGATTCTCACGTACTGCAAAAAGCAGAATTGGAGTTATTGAGGGGCATATTTATGACCTCTTGTGTCGCCTTGCGCCGCGAAGGGAGCGCAATGATGACGTAAAAGTTAGATTTATTAGGCTGCACAAGTTCACCTTATGTGACCCTTATGGCTTGATAAATTCATTGTAACACAATGCAGCGCAAATCACTGTGTTGCATTACTCTGCCTCAGGGAGGCATTCCATGGGTGGAGCGTGGTTGTCGATCAGCATCTTTCATGCTGATGTTAACACCTGGGAACTGAAGCAATTCTGTTGCCTGATCTACCACACAGCTCCTATGTTACCCCTCTGGGCCTCTTCTCTACACCTGTGCTTCCACTCAATGGATTACCATTTCATCACCTTTTGTGCACCACGCATTATCAGTCACACAATGATTTTCTTACGTCTTCTACCAACTCCATCACTTATGAGCATGCATCAGCCCTTCTTCAGCAGCATGACTTGATCCTCACAGGCAGTTCCCTAACAGGGTGTCGACCATAATTTCAATCAACTCTCAGCCTTTCCAATCTTAACACCTTCGGTGCTCATGACGGCTCCGGGCCGTCATGAGTCACAGTAGACGGGTGCTCATGATGGCCGGGAGCCCTCAGAACGTTGCCGCTCCTCCCACACGTAGTTAATTCCTCACCTGTGTGGGAGAATTAATCAGTCGGCGGAGTTCTGATGACTCCCAGCCGTCATGAGCACCCACCCACCGTGATTTATGATGCCAGGGAGCCGTCTGAGGTACCTCAGCACCACGCCCAACCCCGCCCCTTCCTCCCCCTCGCACTGCGGCAAATTTTGCGCCACAGCGAAGGGGTTAAACTAGAAAAGATATGTTGCATGGTCTCCAGTACTACCAGGCATCACCAAGTGATTGCATGTGCAGTTCCAATTGAAGAGGAATAAAGGGCAGCCAGATATCCTCAAAAGTATCAGAGACTTCGCACCCTAGGATAGACAGTAATTTTTAATCTAGTGAAGTAAAACAGGACAATTTAAAAGGAAATAGTGTTCCACATTTCCATCACAATTTTAGCTCTAGTTGGGGTACTCTGTTGTCAGATTGTAATATGGACACGTAGTAAGAACACCAAAACAATTGTGAGTTAAGAACGGTTAATAATTGGGGAGCTATCATTTAACGTAAATGATTTTTAATTGAATGGGGTATTTATAACGCGCTAAACTGACACTACCTAAAGGAGCTTCCTGGTGCTGGTTTGGAGGTAAGAGGAAGCCAGGAGATTTTAAATGAGTGAGAGACAGAATTCATCTGAGGATCATAAAAATCCAAGTTTTCGGTGCCCTCCTAAATTGTGTTTCTATTTTTAGCAATCATAGATGAATTTGCATTTGGTTCCAGGCTTTGGATCTCAAGGTGTCCACTGTTTTTCCTCCCTTTGTTTTACATCTAAAACTGGGGGGTCTGATGAGGTTAGCTGACAAGGACCTAAGAGTCCTGGTTGTGATATAGGGGGTGAACCTCGCGGAGAGGTACTTTGGCCCCAGCTTAAGTGAGGCTATAAAGATGATTAAAAGAAGCTTAAAGAGTATTCTCTTATGCAGCAGTAGCCAATGGAGGGTTTTTAAGGCTGCAGGTGCATAGGACCTTCTTGGGAGTTTTAGTACCAAACAAGCCGCAGCGTGTTGGACCACTTGGAGTATTTTTAATGTTTGTTTATTGGCTCCTGCCAGGAGGCTTTTGCAGTAGTCCAGGCGCAAGAGGATCAGGGCAACCGCCACTGATTTTCTTGCGGTGAGTGGAATTAAACAAATAATTTTTTGAAGGACTTGATGAGGCTAAAGCATGTCCCTGCTATTGTCATTGCGTGTGGTTGGAAGGTGAGAGTGGTATCAAACTGCACTCCTAGGTTTATGGCTACCTTCACCGTATTAGATGGAGGTATCCCACCCTCCGGCCACCACTCACAAGGCTGAAATGAGACATCTTTTCCTATTGGTCGAATCTCGGTTTTATCGGTGTTGCACCTGAGGTGGTTGTCTTTCACCCACCGGATGACCTCGGTTAGTCATCGTTTGAAGATAAGTTCAGCGTCCATGACGTCATTGTCCAAAGATAAAATCATTTGGGCGACGTCTGCGTAGGATGTAACTTCGATCCCAAATGATGCTATCAGGGAGATGAGTGGGGTCATGTAAACATTAACAGCAATGGGCTTAGCAATGGACACTGTGGCACTCCTGTTGTGATGGTGCGTTCGGCAGGAATGTTCCAAGGGACACTGCTTATCTGTGGTTCGTGAGGAAAGATTTTATCCATTCCAGTGCGGTGTTAGAAATACTGCTGGATTTGAGTCTTGCCAGGAGGATACTGTGTGAGATAGTATCAAGCGGCCGACAGGTCGAGCAGGATCAGGACCGCCTGCCTGCCTTTGTCAGCTATAATTTTTAAAGTGTCAGTTATTTCCAGGAGTGCGGATTCTGTTGAGTGATAGGGGTGAAATCCAGTTTGCTGAGGGTGGAGGATATTGTCGGCCTCAATAAATTTAGTTCGTTTTTTGTGAACACATTTTTTGGTGATTTTGCCCAGTAGTGGAAGCAGTGATATGGGGCGGAGGTTAAGGAGAACGGATGGGTCAATGTTATGCTTCTTTTTCAATAATTTTACTATCGCTAGCTTCCATTCATCTGGCACTATACCTGAACCTAGTGAGGAATTAACTATCAGATTTATTATTGAGTTGACAATGTCTATGATTTGGTGGAAAATCGTGGGAGGACAGGCATCCAAGTGGGGAACCTGATTTACATGCTACAATGGCATCACGAGTTTGCTCCTGCAACACTGGCTCAAAGGTTTGAATAGCATGACCAGAAGTAGCAGGGTCATGCTCCAAGGCATCTGTCTGGGCCGGGGCAGAATGCTTTATAAAGTCCTTTAGCATATTCTGAATTTTTTCTTCAAATAATATTGATATTTGATCACATAAACTCTGGGAAGGAGGTGTTTCTTTCTGTAATGCTTTGTGGTTGGTAAAGGACTTTATGGCTGAGAAAATGACTTTTTGGTCTTGGTTCGCCTCCTTTATTTTGTTGGAGTAGTACTCTTATTTGGCTAATTTGATCTAGGAATGATAGAGCTTCCTGCTTAATTTAAAAGCATTTTCCTCTTCTGCATCATAACATCTTCTCCACTGGCGTTCTTGTTTTTTTACATTGGGAATGTATTTGTACAAGAGCAGGCGTAAACCAGGGGGCTTTATGGGTTTTTTATTTCACATTCTTATTTGGTTTCTCTGGTGGTATGAGTTCATTACTAATTACAGTTAGCCAGGAGTGGAAGAGACGCAAGTCTACTGTGGTGATCCCTGTTAGGGCAGGGACTTGAGCCTGGGCAGTGGTAGCCAACTTGGGATTGGTGGCTAGTTGTGCCCATTTACGAATGGATTGAAGGGCAGTGGGTTGCTTGTCCGGGTGATTTGTCAGTGGAATCTCAAGTGCAAGGGGGACGAGGTTCTGGTCTGACCATATCTGAGGGATAGGGGTATCTGCAGAAAGCAGGGTGAAAATGGAGTAGACTCCATCCATTGTATGACCCACCCAGAGTGTGGAGGCGTCCATCATTTGGTGCAGCCCGAATAATTCTATTATTTGAAGAAAGTTGTCCACTCCTGGCTTACTTCCGTCTTCTGAGTGAAGGTTAAAATCACTCAATAAAGTGAAGTTGGCATATCTCAGCAGGAAGTGACTTAGGCTATCTCCTAGTGAGTCAATAAAGGTGGTGCTATGACCAGGAGGACAATAGATCAGGGCTACTGAAGAGGACATGGAGGGATTTAGTGAGATGCAGAAGCGAAGGCTTTCTGATCCCTTAAGTGTGCCCAACTCAAAATGAGTACAGTGTAATGTGTCACAAAGGATAATAGCCAGGCCCCCTCCTCTGATGTCCCCTCTGTATTTTC
Source organism: Lissotriton vulgaris (assembly GCF_964263255.1). Classification (NCBI taxonomy): domain Eukaryota; kingdom Metazoa; phylum Chordata; class Amphibia; order Caudata; family Salamandridae; genus Lissotriton; species Lissotriton vulgaris. Next base: position 896,384,825 of record NC_141696.1, read on the forward strand.
TACAGATTGTATAGTTAGGTGGGAGTGCTACTGCGATATCAGGATTGCACCAGTCTTTCAGCCAAGTCTCAGTGATAAACAGAAAGTCTAACTGTATCTCCGTGATTAAATCTCTGATATCTTGGCAGTTGGAAGTACCAATCTGCAATATTAACATGAGAAGGCCCCCATTAAATTGGCAGGCGAGATCGGACATCTGCAAGATCCCCTTGTATTAAGATTTTTTTAATGTAGCTGATGTGTAAACGATCCCTGGGAATTTTGGGCAGCATTTCCAGCACTTGTCGCGGTCTTGGCGCTGCCAGGCATGGACGGCCGCGAATGGGCTTGCCTTTGGCGCGCCTTCAGTGCCGGCCCAGCGTGGGTTTGAAAAGCTGGCCGGGTGCCGGATTCCCCTGTGTTCTGACTTCCCCGCCGGAAGTCAGGCAGGCCAGTCAGGGGGCAGGATAGACAGGGGGATGTGTCCGCTTCCCTCCGATCAATCGGCAAACGCTGCGTTGGACCGAGGAAGCGGATACAGATCAGGGCAAAACGCTGCAGTTAGTAAAAACAATGGGGCTGCTGTGCAAAATGCTAAGTTTTTAAAACGTTATATGATTTGTGATAAAATAAGTAAAAGTGATGCAGAGGTAGGAATCCTCTCACCTCATGCTCTGCTTCTGGCCCCGCATGGGCTTTTGAAGCTGGCTGTGGTACAAAAGGGGGTGGTGATGGACAGAGCATCTGAATCAATCAAACACTCACACCCAGTCAAAAGATCTGGGTTTAATCCATCACCGTTCTTTAGCCCACTCTGCCACCCCAGTTCAGACATGGCTATATGCAAATCAGTCTGACCCTGTGCCTCATGGGAACCGTCCAGCCCGAACTGCCAAGCCATGTCTTCCCTGGACCGGAAACAAGCTTCCGAGGACCGGTCTCTGGCATTCCAGCCGTCCTCAGCCCGGCTCGCTTGAATCCAGTGGCAAAATGAGCAAGGGACTCACGTCTGAGCATACCCTGCCACACTTATGGTGGCCAAAAGTGGTACAAAAGGGGGTGGTGATGGACGGAGCATCTGAATCAATCAAACACTCACACCCAGTCAAAAGATCTGGGTTTAATCCATCACCATTCTTTAGCCCACTCTGCCACCCCAGTTCAGACATGGCTATATGCAAATCAGTCTGACCCTGTGCCTCATGGGAACAGTCCAGCCCGAACTGCCAAGCCATGTCTTCCCTGGACCGGAAACAAGCTTCCGAGGACCGGTCTTTGGCATTCCAGCCGTCCTCAGCCCGGCTCGCTTGAATCCAGTGGCAAAGTGAGCAAGGGACTCACGTCTGAGCATACCCTGCCACACTTATGGCGGCCAAAAGTGGTACAAAAGGGGGTGGTGATGGACGGAGCATCTGAATCAATCAAACACTCACACCCAGTCAAAATATCTGGGTTTAATCCATCACCGTTCTTTAGCCCACTCTGCCACCTCAGTTCAGACATGGCTACATGCAAATCAGTCTGACCCTGTGCCTCATGGGAACAGTCCAGCCCGAACTGCCAAGCCATGTCTTCCCTGGACCGGAAAAAAGCTTCCGAAGACCGGTCTCTGGCATTCCAGCCGTCCTCAGCCCGGCTCTCTTGAATCCAGTGGCAAAGTGAGCAAGGGACTCACGTCTGAGCATACCCTGCCACACTTATGGCGGCCAAAAGCGGTACAAAAGGGGTGGTGATGGACGGAGCATCTGAATCAATCAAACACTCACAACCAGTCAAAAGATCTGGGTTTAATCCATCACCATTCTTTAGCCCACTCTGCCACCCCAGTTCAGACATGGCTATATGCAAATCAGTCTGACCCTGTGCCTGGATTAAACCCAGATCTTTTGACTGGGTGTGAGTGTTTGATTGATTCACATGCTCCGTCCATCACCACCCCCTTTTGTACCGCTTAGAAGCTGGCTGGGCGCAGGATTCCCCTGTGTTCTGAGTTCTCCACCGGAAGTCGGGCAGGCCAGGCAGGGGGCAGGCCAGAAAGGGAGGGTGTGTCCGCTTCCTTCCTATCAATCAGCAAACACTACGTCGGACCGAGGAAGTGGATACAGATCAGCGCAAAATGCTGCAGTAACTAAAAACAATGGGGCTGCTGTGCAAAATGCTAAGTTTTAAAAACATTAAAATATTAGTGATAAAAGAAGTAAAACCAGTGCACAGTGAGGACTCCTCTCACTCCACACTCTGCTCATGGGCCACTTGTATGTACCTTTTTTAGGTCACAAATGGCCTGTTTGTGACTGGAAAAAAGGCTTTCCAATGTACTAAACCCTATTTTGCAATTCGGTAACCCATTACCGAATCGCAAAATGGGTAAGCGGCTCGCTATTAGAAAGGGGCATGTTTAGGGCATCCCTTCCTAATACCGAATCGCATCGAAATCCGCTTGCAAAATATTCACATTTTATCACCTACTTCAAGCAGGTGGTAACCCATTTGCAAAAGACCCCTTGCCCTTTGTGATTGTATGCAAAAATGTTTTTTTAAGAGCAGGCAGTGGTCCCAGGTACCACTGCCTACTCTTGAAAAAGGAAAAGAAAACTTTTAAAAGCCTATCATGGACCTGGTGGTCTGCTGACCCCAGCATGTCACATCCCAGTGATTTTAGCGATTCATAGGGTGTCGCAAATTGCAACCTTCCTCATTAATATTAATGAGGTAGGTTGAGTTGCCTCCCCCTATGAATCGATATATGAAACTCTTGGAGTTTCATACTTTGTAATAGAGATGACCTAATTGCGATTCACAGAAAATCGCAATTAGGTAATCACTGTTACAAATGTTGATACATGTGCCCCAAAATCTCTTGTGAATTTCTGAAGGTGTTAGCCCAATTTTCCAGACTGTAATATTACTCCCCCTTTCTGTTTTAAAGGAAATGTATACCTAATATAGAGAAGAACAGTAGAATGGAACAGTTGGGTGTGAAGTTGTGAGCAGACCCCAATGCCGCAAGATAGCATCCCAAAAGAATTTGCAGGATCCAGCAGCGTGGGGTAACTGATGGGTGCTTTTTAATATTAAATATTATGGGAAGGATATATAGGACAGGTGTAAAGTTGATATTAAAAAATATAGGGCCAGATGTAGGAGCCCTAATACCGGTCGGAAACGGCCGATTTCGGCTGTTTCCGACCGGTATTAGGGTTTTCAGATGTAGGGGCATGTTATTTTAAGAATCGGTAATTTTACCGATTCAGTAAATATACCGATTCTGTAAAATACCGAATCAGTATATTTACCGAATCAGTAAATCCATATGTAGGTGACACTCCTAAGAGTGCCATAGGCCCTTAAGAGTCGGTATTTTACCACACAATCCTATTGTGTGGTAAAATACCGAATTCAGGTGTGCATGCACATCTGTGCATGCACACCTGTGCAATGTGACACACAGACATGCCCTTAGGGCATGTCTGTGTGCCACATGGCACACATGCCTGTATTTGGGGTGCTAGAGGGTGTCAAAGTGGCACCCCCTGCACCCTTGCTGGAATCGGTATTTACCGAATCGGTAAATGCCCATAGGAATCAATGGGCATTACCGAATCGGTATTTACAGAATCGGTAAATACCGAATCTTAACGATTCAGTATTTACCGATTCTGTAATACCTACATCCCCCCCCCTCTATTTTACCACTTCTTAAATACCGAATCAGTAAAATTCGGTATTTAAGAAGTGGTAAAATAAAATTACCTACATCTAGGCCATAAAGAGCTATCTCTCCCATAAGATAGGCATGCTATTCAAGTAGTATTGTTTCGAAGGCAGAATAAAAAAAAAAGCACATTGCAAACCAAGGCATTTTTGCACAGGCACAGAAACATTTTCTGAGATGCAATTTCTAAAATAAATAGGACCACATGGACAACACTGCAGACCCTACTTATAATTCCTGTGTCGTTTGTACAGGCGTGTAGTGTTGCCTTGAGCAAAAAAAAAAACACATAAAGTTTGAGGAAAAGCTGCAGTCCTCGAGGAGACCAAGAACCAGTCACGGAAAAAAAGCAAAAGTGACGGCGGTTCACTAGAGGGCAAAATGTATTAGTACACTTGAACTGGCATTTGCATTAGGGCTGCATGTGAGGATTACGTATTATTATCTTGAGTCTCTCCTATGTAATTACGGTTCCAATAGGAGCATTTCTTTAATGGCATTTGAGATGACTTCGAACTTTTAGCTCCTAAATCCGGTAGCGGTATTGGCATGATTAATAGTAAAAGAACTGTTATCTTTTGCTGTTCTATTTCTGCATGTTTGTGCCTCCATGAGAACTGTCATCAAGTAAAAGGTATTTTTTCCCACTCTACAATTTGAACTAATTTCACCTCTCCACAGTCTCATACTGTTTCTGCAAGATCACCCCATATTTGTTGCCTTTTGTTGGAACGCATATTTTAGCAGGCTGTTCAACTACATGCACTTTACCTGTGCTAACCAGGGGTAAAGTGCTTGTGTTCCTCCTTTGAACTTGGTAACATTGGAATACTCCTAACTAGCATATTAAACTTACCTATAAGTCACTAATATATGTTAATATACGGTACAAAGTGAATCAATGGCCTGTAAGTTTAAAGTCACAAGTGGACTGCAGCACCCATTGTGCCATCCACTACAGTGACAGTGTAGACATGACTACAGACATACCATCTCTAGCCTGGCCGTGCAGCTTTAAACTGAAAATTTGACCTAGCATAATAGTCCTTTTTTAAAAGGCCTAAACATTCGTTTTAAACATTTATAAATTATCCCTAAGTTGACCTTATTGCCCATAAGGCAGGGCGCACAGTTTTTAAAAGCAGACATGCAAAGGTTTATTTGTAAATGTAAATGTAAATTGATACTTGTATAGCGCACTACCCACCCGGAAGGGTCTCAAGGCGCTTGTACGAATACCACTGTGGAACCCGTCCTGCTTTCCCTGTGAGCCGTCCACTCCTGGGCACCCCCAGGGTGAAGGCCAGGCATCCTTAGCGTTGTGGGGGCATTTGTGGAGATTAAGCAAGCTATTGCCCAGAGTTGCAGAGTGGGACTCTATGATTAGAATAGGCACCGAGGCGAGAATTATCAGATCCGTGGAATTTTTGAGCCCAAGACCCACCGAGGCGGGGAATTGAACCCTGGTCCCAGGCTAGACATCTGCATCAGGGTCTGCCGCTTTAACCATTGAGCCACACTTCTCCATTTGCATACGTCCTTACAGTCAAAGGGCCCCAAAAACCTTTTTTACTGTAGCAAGGCTGACTGTTCTATAGAAAAATAAGAGGTGCAATATTAGATACTATTATTTTATCTCTTGAATGGGAATCGATAGACATATAACTAAACAATTATTTATTATAGTTTTGACAAATTCAATTCAATGAAGTCAGATTGTTACTACTTTCTAAGCAAAAGTAATTTTTAGAAAGTTACGTTTCCCTGCCTGAAGTTCCTGCAGATGGACAGAGATAACTCTTCTAAACCTAACAGAATATGTGGGATGGGGCTGTGAGCATTCTTTTTGACATTAAAGTATAAAATCCATGTGAATGTTAAATTCTGCATGATATGCTTGCTCAGGTTTTTCATGTCACATTTGGAGTGCATTTCAAAAAGGCCTCCCCTGTCACAGACAAATGTTAGCTGACACATTTGCATGGTCCTGCCATTGTACCCCCAGGCAAGCATGCTCCATTCACAGTAGAATTATTTAACATTAAAGTGTTCTAGCCAGTGCCACAGGTGTGCCTAGTTCATAAATAACACTTGGGGTGCACTTCAAAGGAGGGAACCCGCATGTCAAAACAGTTCTTGTGTATCCACTGTCTGACTGCTTAAAACCCTACTTTTATCTACCAGATGTCTATCTCTGAGTTTGTTGAGGGTACAGCACCTGCTTCAAACTTGATTGTTAGATGTGGGAGGAAACTTGGATTGCCACAGTACACTCCCTACACACCACCAGTTCTCAGAGCCCACAATGGGTAGGATTTGCCACAGCCACCTTTCTACCAATGGTTAAGGCACCCCCAGGGATTATTCCCACCCACTAACTCATTCCAGACATAAATATGGCATTCCAGGCACTAACTTCAAAATACTCATGGACAAGTGGAAGATCAGAAGAGGGCTGAACCTGCTGTATGAGACATTAAAAGAGCTCTAAAGGACTGCACCTTCCTTACCGCTTGAACCCAGGACAAAAAGGTAACTCCAAGATTTATAATGGTGATCTCCTATTCAAGCTATAGGGATACAATAAGCTACAAGAGGCCTTTCCTGCAACTCGCTAGTGTATCAGTGGCATGTGGACCAGGACTGGACCATGCTGTTGGCTTCTGCCTGACACCCAGTGAGTCTCTAAGCACAACCTATGAAGTTATTGGGGGCTTTAGAAGAGTACTCTTGTAGCAGATTGTGAATTAAAGGACTAATGTCCACATGCTTCAAAGTGAATTGCATTCGCAATCTGTGCGAATCGCAAAATTTGGCTGTTTGCGAATGCAATTCATGTCTTTGGGATGCATCAATTGGAAAGTGTTTTTTTGCAATTTTAGGAATTGCAAATGTAGTTGCGATTCCTAAAATAAATCGCTAAAGTTGCGAATCGCATTTTTTTTCGAAAAAATGCAATGCATGAAAAATCGCAATTTGCGATTTTTTAAGAAATCGCAAATTGGAATTCTTAAAATTAGAAGAAGTCAAACATGGTGGTCATTTTTCCAATTTGATTCGAAACAGGTGTTAATCATCAGGACTGCATATAAGGACCTCAGAGACCATTACAGTGCTTTTCAGAATGGCAGCACTTTTCTTTTTGGCTCGCAGGCAGAGGTTGAGAGTTGCTGCAGGATGGAGGAGAAGGCTGATACAAGAGAGAATCTTCAGAGTGCGCATAACCTTACTAGGGTAGACTGAAGCAGAGATCTATGATAGGTATAGGCTCAATGCACATTTAATTTTAGATTTAATTCAAGAATTGGACCCAATCTTACAGAGGCAGGAAGTCCACTCCACGTTTTGCAGTCTGCCAGACGAGTGCGAGTGTGAGGAGCTGAGGTGCAGAACGGTGGTTCGCGGTCGGCGTGAGCGCTGAAAAGAACGAGTTGTGCGGAGCGCTGGGAAAACAACGCCGCCGCCACCCCCGCCGAATACCCCCCCCCCGCCCTCGCTGGAGAGGCTGGTGAGGCTAGAGAAGGCCGGGGATTTAAGAATAACAGAGAGGCGGAGCTGTTAGCCGGGACTGGGACCGGGACCTGGGCGAGGTCCGGGACGTGCAGGTACTTTGTTGGCTTCCCGTTCAGCTCCCTCCCCGCCTCCTACCTGCCTTGCTCTGCTCTGCCCTGCTTTGCCCACCTGCCTGCCTGGCCCCCCCACCACTGAGGCATACTGACCCTCTTTTGACTGTGAGCAGTTGTAATGGTGCAGCCTGGAGCTGGGAGCCGTGAGTCACGTGAGTCACGACCGCTGTGGGTTACGATGGGTTGCTCTGAACTGTCCTCTGATTTGTGCTCCGGACTGTGTTCTGCGCTCTGCACTCTGGGCTCTGGGCTGTGGTATCGTCGCCTGCCTGCTGTGGTCTGAAAAGCACCTGTGGTCTGCTGTGGTCTGCTGCGGCCTGAAAAGCACCTCGTAAATCAGCTCCTGACGAGACCTAAAGTATTTGTAGGGTCCAGGCACCACTGCGGCACTACTACGGCATTAGGAGCTATTGCGGCATCAGGAGCTATAGGGGGTGAAAAACAGCGACACAGACAAGGTGGGAAACCAGAGACAACCAGTACGAAATAAGCTACGAGGGCACACTTTGAACTGTAGTTGAATCCGCTGAGCCACAGAGTCACAGAGCCATGCAGCGATCCAGGTAGGGCAGTGGAACGAGGTGAGGAGACGTCTAAGACCTGGGATCTTGGTCTGCTTGGTCTGCTTCCCTCTGGTTCCTTCTGCTCCCTTCCCCTGCTTTTCGGAAACCGGAACCTTGTGGCCAGCCATAGAGCCTTGCTGTAAAAGCTGCAAAACCCTGTACAGGCAGGCCCATATTAAATATACTGGTTAAACTAGCGGCCAACTAAGCATGAGGTCAGGGAAAAAAAGGGTGCACCTCGAGAATAAGCCGAAAACCAAGGCTAAGGCAAAGCAGGAAGCTGTAGCTACCGCTAACAAAATGGACAATGGAAGTGAAGTCAGGGGGTGCCAGGACTCATCCTTGGGAGAAAGTGGAGGGGCTAGCGGCCAGGCCTTACTGGCGGTGGAGTCTTGCCCCGGTCTCAGACAACCTAAAATTACATCAAAATTCTACTATTTGAAGGATCCACTGTCGACCATTTTCTCGACCAGCAGCAAAATCCTGGGTCTCCAGGACTCACTTCTTCCGCTATCCCTGTGTGAGCTGCAAAAAGCCTAATCCCCGGGTCAAGGAAGTGGGCCTACGAACCACGCTGCAATACCTGGAGGCCAACCTGCTTTAAGTCCATCTGTTGAGATGTCACCAGGGCCTAAGGGCCAAAGGGAGAAGGGTAAAGGCGAGCCTACTGCTGTGGCTATCTGCAGTCCATCAGTCCCGCGCTCAGGCGATGGTGGTGCTTCATGCGAGCCATATCTATCTTTTTTTCCCACGTACATCAATCCCTTATCGTCACCAACCAGTCTATCTTCACTGTTATCGGCAACAAGGCAGAATCCAGAGTATTCTTCGAACAACCATTCAACCTGCTGTGGGAAGGTACTCTCCCAATGGCAAGAAATCCCAAGCTGTGAAAACCCGGATAACTTAGTCAAGCAAAACAATTCGCCGACCACAGACAAAAGTACTAAAAGTCAAGCGAATAGTTCTAATTCGGACGTGTCGCCAACTGAGGACGAGGTAAACGCGCTAAATCTTGGGAGTGAAGGCCCCACCAATTTAACTTATCTGGGCACACAGGAGTGGGCCGACCTAGTCGCCTCATACATTCCGTCAACTCAGGCCAAAACCTCCCCACTCAAAGAAGAATTAATTGACAAAACTCAGCTTACTAAAAGGTGCCTCGATTCCGAGGTCATTCGAACAAGCAAAATCACTTTACCAAATACCTCACTCTCGTCAACACCTAACAAACTGACAACTCAAAACAGCCTTTCACCCGGGACTCATGCTAAGGACGTGGCAAACACGTGGGACAGCTTACTAAACACCATGCAACGAACCGTTAACTCTCTCCATTTCCAATCCAATAAAATGGACCTCCAGTTGACTTTGCTTGACACCTTGGCTGTTTTTGTTGGGCGAATAGACGAGAAACTTGGTCAACTAAACTCATTAATTAGCAGTGCCCAGCAAGAGGCAACACTGGCCTGCAGCTGCGGCCCGATCATTGATAAACTATCAGCTCTTCCTGAAATAGTAACCCCGCTGATAGAAAGGCTGTCAAAAGGGCCTAAATTTAGGCACCAGGACATGACCACCGACGATACATCCTCCCTCGCATAATCAAAAGGAGATTCCATCTCAGCCAGCACTGATGATAAGGGCACACCGATGCAATCAGATGGAAGCCAGGATCCGCGGGTAGGCCATGGGACAACAAACTCTCTTTCACCATTTAAGAGCAACACACCAGCGCTGAATGCGAAAGGGTGGCGGCAGCAAAAGAGAAAAGGTCGGAACAAAATTACAACCACAAGTATGCCAGAAGTTTACCCGTTGTTCCAAGTGGGAAGCAGACAGGGGCAGCAAGACTCTGATTTGAGAATAGGAGCAGATGTAAGCAAAGAGCAAAGCGCAACAAGGCTTATTTCCCCCTCAAATGAGGAAGATGTAGCTCCTCTCATAAGGGCACCAACAAAGGAGGTATCAACGGCTCTGCCCGGCAGCGACACCAGGAACCATCACAAAAAGGAAGACAGGGGCCCGGATAAGGAAAACGACGCCAGCCCCTTCAAAGTGCTGTCAACACTGGGAACAAGGGGGGCACTGCCAAACAACTACTCGGCCTCGGTACAAGGAGGATCGAATATCATTAACTGTAACAGAGCAAGATCTTACTATCAGAGGGTAAATGGGCTCCCGTGCCCCCAAACACAGCTATATTCCACTGTAGCGAGAGTCCCCATAGTTCCATCTGCTTCCGCTTTGAAGAATCCCTCTCCAGTTGCCACCTGTACAGGAAGCGCTTCTCAGTCCGATAATAATGACTTAAGAAACCAAACCTATATCCATCAGTCAACAGCCCAATCGAACGACCCAAACAGGACTGCCACTAGTATTCTTTTCACTCTGGAGTATGAATCAAAGGGCCCATTTGATATTCTGAATAGAGGCAATCTACTATGGCTGCTTACCAGCATTCCAGCATTAAACAACATATCCCCAGCTGACCTTCTCTCCATAGAATTTATAAAATCTGAAAGGCCGCACGACAACGAAGCCACAAAGGCAACATGGGCTTCGTCCGTATTTACAAACAAAATTTTAGAAGAGCAAAATCTCCTTAAAACATGGAGGATCCAATCTGCCGTGTACCATAACGTAGGATATCCGTTGCCCCTGCTTGAGAGACCTAAGCAGGGAGTAACCATAACAACCTCGGGAACAAGATCGGTGCTGAGGGGCGCACTGGGCCGATCCCCGACAACTACGCAAGCGATTACAACTAAAAACAGCTTAATGAATACAAACGCTCACAGCACGTTAGAACATCGGCTCTTCAGAATCTGTAACACATCAAGCAACCAACAATGACAAGGAAATTCAATGGAGTCATGTAGGCGCACGGCGGACCCATATTTGCAAATATGTTCGTGGAACATAAATGGCCTTAATAACAAAGTAGTTGACAACAATTTCCTAAACTATGTGAAAGTATTTGACATCATTCTCCTCCAGGAAACATGGCTAGAGGAACCGGCACATATAGAGGGCTATACCTGCCATCATTCTCCAGGAACAAGGAAAAGCAAGTTCGGACGGTTGGCAGGCGGTCTGGCAATATACATTAAAATCGCATCCGTTGGCAGCGTGCGGGGTCTCATTACCAACTCACCTGCTATAAACTCAGTTGAGATTGCCCTAAAGTTTGGGGGGAAAAAGAAAGAGATTCAGCTGATTAACACCTATATTATCCCGAAAAAAAAGAAAGTAGAGGCAAAGCGCTTAATGGATCATCTGCATCATGTCATGACTTCACAAAATTCCCCAAGTGTAATTCTCTCGGGAGACTTCAATCAATGTATTTTGGGGTCATCCCTGAACTGCGACACCCAGGCACAGTCTTACCATTGGAATATCCCACTCCAAATATTTAGCAGGCAAGGCAAAACTCCAAAGGTTGCGAAGGAGCTGCTGGAAGATTTGGAACACATAACCCTGAGGGTTCTAAACGGAAGATTTTCTGATGATTCTCCAGCTGTAGCATCATTCAACTCAGGCAACGTAACCTCTACAATCGATTACACGCTGGTCTCCCTTCCTCTATTCCACTATGTGCTGGGCTTTAACTTAGGGGATAAGGGAGACAGTGACCACCGTCCTCAAGACCTCAAGAAGTCTCCTTCTGCGCCTTGGCGGACAAAATTTTTTCTAACCCGGCAGGACCACACGCCAGCCATACCATAAACCTCAAACGAATAAAAACCTCTGTCGCCAAAACGGCGGAGGTTTTACAAGCAGCAAAACTCCAATTAAAGAGTCTACACTATCCCTCAGGGAACCCAGCAGAAGTTTGGGAAAAATTTACGGTTAACTTTGCAAAAACATACTCAACAAATGAACGGCATTTGCCTTCCTCTAGCTTCGGGGTTCCAAGGAAGATGTCAAGCGCCCAGAAATCAGCCCAAAATTTTCACAAAAAAGCAATCAACAAATCATTAAGACTGCTGAGAAAAAGCCCGGAGGATGGGGTATCCCTTGCACAGCTTTATAAGCATCGGGCGGACCTAAAAAAACTGAACTGGGCAGTAAAAAGATCCAACAAAGAGGAGTTCTGGGCGAAACTGTACCACAATTCTACTGAGAACAACAGTGCCCAATTCTGGGCTACAATAAATAAAATGTTAAACCCGAAGAACAGCGGAATAACATCCTACATAGCTAAAACCTCCTGGGAATCTTTCCTGGATACTCATTTCAACCAACAGGCCCCTCTAACAAGTGCGAACCAGGTCGCTCTAGTGGGCCAACTGCCACAAACAAGTCTGCCATGGACAGAAGCTGAAGCTGGAGCCGTGGCAGGTTCATTAAAGAAATTAATCTCTAAGGGAAGGAAAGACGGCGCAGCAGGGCCAAATCGAATCCCCCCGGCCATCTTCAAACTGGAGCCGGAATATTGGGCAGAAATGCTGACCCCTCTATATATGTCAGTCAGCCGATCTGGACGCCTTCCTGCCTCTTGGAGGGGCTCTATTATTTCACCCATTTATAAGGCGGGTGACAGATCCATGCTGAAAAATTACCGCTTGATAGCACTCCTAGACATCGAGGCCAAATACTTCGCGGGGCTCCTACTGGCCGAGCTACGTGAATGGGCCAAAATCCGCAACTTAATGCCATCAAGCCAAACAGGATTCTGCGAAAACACTGGAACAACAACAAACCTGCTTGCAATCTCACAACTTATTGACAAGGCAAGGGTGTCTAAACAAGCTTTACACCTTTGCTTTCTGGATTTTAAGGCGGCCTTCGACAATGTTAACCGGGCCAACCTTTGGAGAAAACTGGCCTCTTGGGGGATCCCGGGACCGTTGTTAAACCTTCTGATTGAACTGCACACCAACACGTGGGTTCAGGTAAAGCTCGGTAATGGCACACATCTCTCTAGGCGAATTCCGACCACAAAAGGCCTAAAGCAAGGCTGTGTTTTAGCGCCGACTCTTTTTAACTTATTCACAGCCGACCTGCCACCTGTCCGAGAAGCCTGTAATGCGCACGCCCACGATTGGGGGGCAAGGCGCTGCCTAGTATATCCTATGCTGACGACATGGTCCTGATGAGCCATACAAAAGTAGGTCTGCAAAATCTGATCAACACGCTACATGGATTTGCTGAATCCAACCTACTAGAAGTAAACACCAACAAGACCAAAGTTCTGTCTATAACTAGGAACAAACAACAACATACTTGGTTTCTCGGCACAAAGGCTCTTGCAAATTGCTCGGAATTTAAATATCTCGGAATCTTGGTTGATAAAGGAGGTTGCTTCTTAAACCAACTAGAGGCCATCAAGAGGAAAGGGATGCTGGTAGCAACCACACTTAAACAGCTAAAGGCAAACTTGAATGGCCCTACCTTATTGCCACTGCTTCGCGTGGCGCAAGTTAAAATAGAGTCATCTTTGACTTATGGCAGTGAGGCTCTAAGAGGCAAAGACGCGGAATTACTGGATAAAACCATTGTAAGGGCCTATCGTCTTCTTTTTAACCTGCCAATTTACACCTCACAAGCCCAGATCCGATTAGAATTTGGATTGACCAGCCAACTGCTCGCAAGAAGAGGGTCTTACATAAAGTGTTGGCACAAAATGAAGAACGCACCGGAAACTACACTGAATCACCAGCTGTGGCAAGATTTAACCAACTCCTCCTCTAAAACGCTGGCAAAATCATATTTAGAGGAGTCTTTGACTGCGACAAGTCTGAAAGATTTATGGGAAACTCCACTACCACATGCGCCATTTAAGCGGGTAGTAAACAAGAGCATAAAAAGACAATCGCATGTGGAAGATAAAGCTACCTTTTCCAGCAGGCGACATGCCTGGATGACTCTGTGTACATACAAACTGCCGGGCCTGCAGGCATATTTTGGTCTTGGGTACGGCAGGAAAACGAAAGAAGCCTTTTTAAAGCACAGGTTAGGAATTCTACCATCTATACCTCATCTACAACCGTGGCTGAGAAGGGCTTGCGGAACAAAATGCAGGCTGTGCGGTGCAGAGAATGAAGACTTTGAACACGTGCTATGCACATGCCCGATGCTGAAAGAGGAAAGGGTCGCCCTGTTAAAAACTGCTTTTAACGAACATAATATCCGCAAACGCAGACAGGCAGTCCTGGCCTGCTTCGATCCGGGCCTTCCACCATTAAATGGGAAGTTAGTGAAATTTTTGAAACTACTTGAGCGGAAAGTAACAAGTTCATGAACTTGGCCCTGACAAGATCGATTGAACTATGCCCAAGACAAGACAAAATGACCAACGCTCACTTCCCACATCATATCGTTTTTAGCATTATTATCATTAATAACTAATGTCTTTCTGGTTTTACAAATAACTTTTTGCTCTTATAATCTTTTATCTGATGATATGTGTTTTAATGTACTTTTGTAATGGTTTTTATTAACCTGAGACAATAAATATTTACAGAGGCAAACACGCAGGACACAAGATATACCAACCCATGTTCAGATATTGTGTTCACTGCACCTCCTTGCTTCTGGGTTATTTCAGGGTGTAATAGCCATTGCTGGTGGTGTCTCCCAGAGTTCACTTTCAAGATTTTTTAATGCCTTCCTAGATGCCATGTTGCAAAGAATAAGGCATCACATAAAATGTCCTACTTCACAGCAGGATTTGGTGAAAACCAAGTTAGATTTCTATAACATGGCTCATATCCCACATGTCATTGGCTGTGTAGAGGGCACACATGTTCCCATTTGCCCATTCTGTGAAAATGAGTATATCTTCTGCAACAGGAAATGCTTCCATTCTCTCAACATTCAAGCCATTTGTAATTCTAGAACTATTATCACAGACATAGTTGCAAGTTACTCAGGAAGTGCCCATGACTCCTACATTTTTAGACACAGTGGCATCTATGCTCGACTGCTTGCAGGTCAATTTGGAGATGGATACTTGCTTGGTAAATATCATTTTACAAATTGAAACAAACTCTTACTTTATCTAGACACATGTCTTCCTTGCATGTTGACTGTCTTTCTCAATTTTTTAAGGTGATAGTGCCTATGCAGTGAGGTCTTACATTTTGACTCCATACCTCAATCCAACTACCAGGAAAGAGCAGCAGTATAACCAGGCTCACATAACAACCCCCGATGTGATTGAGAGAACCTTTGGTGTGATGAAATCTCGGTTCCGCATACTGCATAAGACAGGTGGAGCATTACAATACCGGCCAGATATTTGTTGCAAAATAGTAGCTGCATGTGCAATGCTGCACAACTTAGCAACCAAGAGAGGCATAGAACTGGATGAAGAAGATGTATTACCACAAAATGACAATCAGCCTCCACAACCCTAAGCAAGACTACATGGACCAGAAGCAGCAGAGGGAAGAAGGAGAAGGGCAGAGATAACACAACATTACTTCTAAAAGAGGTAGGAAGCACACAAGACAATGTTTGGATTAACTGTAAATTATTATTTTATTGAAAGTAAAAAAAAATGCATTTACTGCATGTAAAGAGAATGTTTCACCATGAAATTAGAAATGTTTTATCCAGCATTTTAATAATGGAAAACATTACACCATAAATGATTTGTGCATTTGCCTCAGAAAAAAGGGGCTTGACAGAAATAAAGTTATTTCTTACATTCACGCACACCTAATGCCTTCACTGCATTTTTGCTATTGCCCATGGGCATGTTGCTGGCATCATTCTGTTTTCTATTACTACGGCGTGTCCCAGTTAAGCAATGCTCAAGTATGCCACTCACAGTACTTACTGCTCCACTATCCTCCATTGGTTGCTGGTTATCTGGAGCTGCATTGCTATGTGAATTATCATTAGATTCATGGAGTGTCCCCATTCCCTTTGCAATCTCTGCAAATATTGTCTTCATATCCAACTGCATGGAAAGTGTCTGTTTGCAGAGCTGAGCTGTACAATTTGAAAGGCGAGACATTTGCCTGTTATGACCCTGCATGCAGGTCATTAGTCGCAGGTGCCTTTTTGCACTTTCATTTTGCTGGTTTTGTATCACTGTGCACATGGTCTCTAAAGACGTGGCAATGCGGTCCAGCTTCTCTGATTATGTTTCATGGCCTGTCTTAATGACATTTATCATTCTGCTCATACTGTTGTGCATGGCACCAATTTGCTTGCTGATTTGTCCAAGTTTACCTTTCATGATTCTAAGGTCTTTGCCTTGCAGGCGCTGCACCTTGAGGATTTTGTCTTCCACAAGACTGCCGGTGCTGGTGCCCTCTACAACTCTGTCACAATCTGATACATGTGCACGGCGTCTAAAGAACTGCTGAAGTCTCCTTCGCCTACTCAGCGTTGTGTTAGTGACTGTTGGAGTAGGTTGAGGTTGCCTTTCAGAAACATTTCCAATGTGTTCCTCTTCAGAATCACTTTGAAGCAGTTGACGCACTCTCTGTCTTTCACCTCTTTGAGAAAGGGATGCTGATGTGCTTGGTGCATTTCCCTCATGTGTTTCTTGGCCTTCTTGGGTGTTGAAATCCCTCAAATCGCGTTCAAATATGTCCTGAAGTGTTTCTATGGATGAAAAAGTGCATACATGATGTTATTTAAGAGTTTGCACTTTTGAAAAATGTTTCAAATAAAGGTTGAGTTACATTAAAATAACATGTTCCCTGTCTACTTCTGTCTCATTTGTCAATGTTAATGAATTCAAGTGATTTGTATTGTTAAATAATATGTAGTTCTGAACAAAACTACATCTTCCATGATGCACTTCTTTCAGACTTTCAACTGTTAATATCTTGTTTAAAAAACGAAAAATAAATGCTAAAATACTGAAGAAACATTTCATCAAGTACAACTACTTAGACAACCTTCTTGCACTCTCATTGCTCACTTCAAGAAACAAAAAACATTAACACTACACTTACCTTCAGAAGGGGTAGGAAGCTCTGAAGTATCAATGTCTATCAATCCAACTACAGCCTCAGTCAACAGTGTGCCTTCCACCATGTCTTCCAGGGGGGTGTTGGGTCTATCCCGGGGGGCGCCACCACCAGTTCTTTTAGCTGTTTTAAACCAGGTTGCTAACCTCTCTTTTGCACGACTGCGCAGGTCATACTATCTTTTTTGTAAATTATTAATGTCACAATGTGCTACACCAACTGCATTAACCTTTGCTTGGATAGCAAAACATAGATTTCTTTTAACAGCTTCTGGAACCTTCAGAGACTGCTTCCCAAAAGTTGTTCCTGTCTCTCAGTCCCCTCCTCAATGAGAATTTCCAACTCTTGGTCAGAAAATTTAATTTTCCTTTTCCTGGCTGGCCCCTCTTCAACAGGATTTTCATTTGCCATTTTTCCACAGATTCCACAAACACAGGCTGCAGCAGCAACCTCCTGGGAAAGCTCCAAAAGCCAACTGCCAAACCTCTACATCAAACCAGGGAGCAGCTGTTACTAATTGCTGTACTGGCTTCCAGGCTGTTAAATCAATGAGATTCATCATGTGTGCATTTTCGCATTTTGCGAATTCGCAAAATGCTAATTCGCAAATAAGAATTCGCATATTTCTTGCAATTCGGTAAAAAATGCGAATTTTACCGAATCGCAAAAAAATAGGGAAAAAATAATGCATTGGAAATTGCGATTCTTTATTTGCGATTCCTTAATTTTCGCAAATAAGGAATCGCAATTTCCAACGTTGATGCATGTGCCCATTAGAGCCTGAATTAGAGATCAGCAGATGTGTTATTCCACCACAAACATGACAAATATCCTGTCTGCCATATTACAAATGCCATTAAATAAAATTCTATTTTAATATAGTGTGTAGGGTATCCGTCACATTTGTAACTGAGTAACCTATCCACCGAACTCTAAATCAGGACTTAAATCACAAGGAAAAATCTTTTGCTGTGGATTTAACTGGTTGGTGTATCAGAGACAAGCTCTAGCATGGGCAGCGTCAAATTATGCCCAGGTTCCAGTCGACTATGACCTTTGACTACCATTGGCACTTTGTGCTATTTGTACTCAAAACTTAAAAAATGTACATCTTTGGTTATCCTTCTTGTATGCTTGTCCTTTTTCTGCCATTTTCTTTATTAAATTTTACTCTGTCTATCTAATTTATTTTGTGATTTTTATTGTTTTGTATTTCTACTTTATTACTGTTTTAGTAGTGCATATACACTTTACACATTGCCTCTAAGTTGAGCCTGCCTTTTCTGTGCCATAGCTTCCAGGGAGCTGAGCTAAGGTTTATTTAGTAACTTTAGCAGTTAACTCTGACAAAGACTGTGATTATTTACCCAATTCAACTAAAAACTCAGTTTCTAACACATGTATTTTCCTTCACACAGATGAAATGTTCTCTGTACTATAGAGAAAGCTTCTCAACATGTTTAGCGCATACTTGTGCAGACACCTACCTATACTTACTATTCGTGATATGGGACCAAGTGTAGGAAATTTCCATTCACAATCAGTGGTCACAAATTGTGCACAGACTTTATGCAAATGGAAATTAATTTTGTGAACCGATCTATGTTCTAATAGATCAGCTCATAATGCGACCTACCTCATCAATATTCATGAGGTAGGGCTTATAGTGTGCCTCGTTATGATCAGATACTATTGGTGGTGACCTGCTGGGGTCAGCAGACTTTTAAATTTTGTGCGACTGAATTTCAGTACCAAAATATTGATACATTCCTTAACGAATTGCTATTTGGAAGTGACACACTGACCATGTTTCTTCGAAATAATAATTTGTTATGGGTTTCTAAATCCATTGTGCAGTTTGGTAATCTGTTAGCAAATCACAAAATGGGTTTTACATATTACAAATAGCCTTTTTGCTGCATCAAAACCTGTGATTTTGCAAATCTCAGCTTTTCGAATGCAAAATGGCTATTTACATTGGGCCCTGGAGTGTGACAGGACAAGATCCACGAAATAAGAATATTTGAGTGTCTCTCACAAATATTTATACTCTTCCAGAAACTGTATTGTAACTTTTATATGTAAATATGTCTGCTACATATTATGTTAGGCAATGCAAACATCACATCAATATAAGGCACTGTGCTTATTTCACCCCCCATTAGGTAAAGTACTTAATGCATGACTTATTTTATTGCTACAAGAACCTAGGATATGATTACTAACAAATATTATCAACAAGAACACAGTCTTCGATCATTAATATAGATAACCATGAAACAATTGTTAAAAACTTACAATGGTGAAAAAATAGGATGTGATAACAAGAAATGATAAACATCAGCTACAACACTAAACAAAACACAAAACTAAGCATACGAAACAGAAAGGCACTAGGTAGATCAAGAACCTGATACCTGTCAGTGTCTAAATCAACAAAGTAACATGGCAGTGCTGCCACTAAATACAGATATAACAAGCTGCTAACAATTATTTTTCCAAAGGATCCTGCTGACCATTTCCAACTGGACCTGCCCTGGTCCCTGCTTGTGACTTCTGGTGGAGTGAGTCATGACCCCTTTATGCCGTTTCTGAGGTCCTGGGAGCCTGTCTGGGTTAAAGTGTACTCCTCCTAACATCTTGAAAAACCTGGGATTTAAAACATTTTATCTCCAAAGACTTGTGGAGGACTGGGACAAACATGTCAAGTAAACTTGATGAATGTTCGTTGCTGCTGAGCCAAAGATCCAGATTGCCCTCACTTAGAGCTTTTCCCTGACACCAAATCCACTTTAGCAGGGAGTTGCGGAAAGACTATCCAGTTTCAGGTTTAAATTACTGAAACCTTTACTGGGCCTAATAAGAACAGTGACATTATTAAATTGTGGTGCACTACCATTTACCCATGTAATAATCCACTTTATCATATGTTTGAAAAAAAGGTTTAAAAAGAATCATTTGCTTTTAACCAGTCACAGAAAGTTTGAACAGCTTGGTTTGACAATGAGTTACATGGCCTCCTAAAATATGATTTTATCTGTGTGTCAATTTCCATTGGGTGTACTAGTATGTGTTGCAGGAAAAATACTGAGCGAAAAGACGCCAAATTCAGCCTGAGAGCTGTCAGAGTATATTAGGGGTGGGTGGAATTTGCGCAATCGCCTTCCGCAAATCTCAGAAAAACGGTAAAAAATCTCTGCAAACACGCAGAAATTCCGCGAACATGCGGAATTGCTTGTTCGCAATGCTTTTTTACTGTTCACGGTGTGCGTGCTTGGGGGAAATATCTTGCGAACATGAATTTGAGAGCACGAACAAGCAAAAAATTTCACAAAGGTGTGGAATGCAGAATTTTGGGTAATTTCGCGTTCTCTGCAGAATGCAAAATTAACCAAATTCTGGAAATTCCGCGAACAGAACGGAATTTACCGCCCAGGCCTACAGTATATACGTCTACAAGTTTAGGTTAATGTATTCAATAATGTTTGTGAACACTTACATTTTTAAAAAGTGCAAAGTAGTTTTTATTGGAAGATCATTTTATGCATGTCTGACCATTGCTTCTTAAGCCATACCCTAAACTAAAGTTCCTGCACACTTTGTGAATCAGAAATAGAAAATGAAAAACACATGTGGCACTGTAGTTTTTCTTTTAGAAAATGTGCTGTATTTATGAACCTCCAACATGTTCTGAACACCAAAAATCCAAATGAAAATGCTGTTACGCATTCCATTATGTGATGCATTGCTGTTCCCTACTAAAACAGACCATGGTATAATTATGACCCTGAGTCTGATGGACCTAGAAATTAACCAAGATCAATTCAGATATTGTGGCTCTACTTGAGAAAGCCCCAGCTTTTTTCACTTTTGGACTTCTAGTTTTTAGACCTCCTCAGTGGTGTGGGAAGCTCTAATGGAGTCTCCCCCATAATAATGCTCTATTTAAATGGGTTTGAGTGTCTCTAGTGTCCACCTTTTAAAATAAGACCTGCTATTATGCTTAGATTGGTACCGGGCTCTGACCACCTTGCTTTTACCTGTGTACACATTGTGCACACACATGAAGGCAGAGCACGAAGGACTGTTGTCTGACTCAGCCAGTACCTGGTACAGGCAGTCCTTTTTTTTATTTTAAACCAGAACAGTACATAGGATACACAGCAAGTTATATAGAGAACAGCACATATAATCATATTATTGTAATTTCCATTACAAAAAAGGAAGAATAAAGAGAAAACAAATAACAAATTTAACGAAACTAGAAGCATTTACCCAATAAACTAAATGCTATCGCTTATGGTTGGATTTATTCCATCCTTCCAGTGTAATACCGGACTCCAGATTGCATCTCCCAGCTTCCTGGCTTTCAGTCCTCTAGTAGAATAAATTGAAGTCTCATAGCTGTATACCGCTAAAAAGCGGGCTAACCACATTTGGAAGCTGGGAGGATCAGAATCTTTCCAACGTGCGAATAGAATTATTCTTAGTATTGCTGTACCAATAAATACAAGTCTTTTTTTCCTTCTTGACAGCTTTAGAGAACTATCATAGCCCATTAAATTTAAACAATCAGATTCCGGGAGTCTGTGGCCAAATAGTGCCTCCCAGTAATCTAACATCATACTTTTAATTGAATCAAGCTTGCAACAGCTACTAAACATATGGATACTGTCTGCGGGACCCACTGCACATCTGGGACAAAGATCGTTTTCTCTTTTCCCCCAAGCATGTAACTTAGCCGGGGTATGGTACAGACTAAACATAGTTTTGTACAACTGGGCTTTGAGGTTGCTAGACATGAGAAGACAATTTGACAACTCAATACATTTATATAAATCAACATTTGGATTTTCAAGCTTCCCTGCCCACATTACTTCAGTTTTCTCGAGATCATCCTGAATTTTGGTCATTAAAATATCATACAGGCTGCCAATTCTGATCTTGGATCTACCCATTAGCTCAAGCAGTTCGATGCTTGACAAGTCAATTGATGATACATTAGCTTTTAGTTTAGCAAACAATTGAACAAATTTAAGATAGTCTCCATTAAGTAAATTATATTTCGTTTTCAAATCAAGAAAGGTAGTTTCAAAACCCTTAACCAAAAAATCATGGACCGTTTGGATACAGAGGAATTTCCATTTTTTTGCTATGGAATCGAAACCTATACTAGATGTGAGAGTCGAATGCCACAAGGGTGTATATCTATTAATCTTACTGATATGCATGTGTTTATGAATCTTATTCCAGATTTTAAGGGCACTGATTATAGTTGTGTATTGGCAATTGTTTCTATAGTAAGAGGAATCTGTATATCGCAGAAACAGGCCTTCCGCATTGCTCCCAAGCAGAAGCTCATATATTGATGGTATCGGTTTGATTTCCCTATTTTCAATTACACATTTTGGTTTGATCAAAAGAGCAAAAATGTGTAAGAAGGCGGCCCAATGATACAGGGTAGTGTTGGGGATGGCTAGCCCTCCTCTCTCTAGTGGTGAAGACAGCAATTTATGTGACCTCCTGATTTTACGGTGCTGCCAGATAAATTTGGACATAAAAGAATTTAACAGTTTTAGAATCTTATCGTCAATGGCTAGAGGGATGGCCCGGAATAGGTATAGAAACCTAGGTAGCAGGTTCATTTTTAAAAAGTTGGCTCTGCCAATAATTGAGCGATGGAGACTATTCACTCGGTCTAGGTCAGATTTAATTCTGTCCAGGAGAGGATCATAATTTATTTTAATAATGCTTTTGATATCTGGACTAATCACAATTCCCAGGTATGTAGCTTTATTAGCTACCCTAGGATCGATACAATCTACATTGTCAGTGCGTACTATTACTGTTTTCCCTTTATTGAGAGAATGCCCCGAGTAATTACCATACTCAGAGGTCAGATTCTCAATAGTGATGATAGCCTCAGAAGGATCAGGAGTGACAACAGCTATGTCGTCTGCATATGCTAGCACTTTCGTATTGTATTGACCGCAGACCACTGGCTTAATTAAGTGACTCTCTAAAAGTTTTAGAATTAAGGGGTTAATATAAAGTGCAAATAAAAGGGGGGGGCAAGGACAGCCCTGCCTAGTGCCCCTATAGATATTTATGTGACCGGAATCATGCCCTAGTACCTGAATCTTTGCTTTGGGAGATAAATACATAGATTTGATAGATTTTAAGAATTTAGGGCCGAAATTGAGACGCGACATGACCGCCCATAAAAATGACCAAGAGACGTGTCAAAGGCTTTTTCTGCGTCCAATAGGATCATTGACATCTGACCCCCCCCGTAACAGACATGGCATCGAACAGAGTAATAACCCTATTAACATGGTCAGTAGTCCCTTTCCCTGGGACGAAGCCATGCTGCCACGGGGAGACCAGATGTTCAATGACCCTGCTCAGTCTGGCGGACATCACTTTTGCGTATAATTTGGAGTCCGAATTAATTAATGATATTGGACGATAGGAAGTAACAAGTTCCGGAGGTTTACCTTTCTTTGGGAATACAACAATATTGGCTTCATTCCAGGATTCAGGGGGAATCCCATTATATTGGATACCTAAGGATAGGTCGTGGAGAAGCGGCCCAAGCTGGTGGGTCAATATTTTATATAAATCGATCAGGGCCTGCAGCCTTACCGGGAGAGAACGCCGACAGAGCAGCCAGCACCTCCTCTATTGTAATTTCTTTTTCTAGATCGTTGCGAGAGAGGTCATCAAGACGTCTTTCCTCCTCTGGGGAGTTAAGTAAATTGTCTAAGTAAATAGAAGAATCCTTTTCAGTATATGCTACGTCCTCAGTATATAATTTCTGATAGTATTGTTGAAATCGCGTAGCGATATCCTCCGTTTGGGTATATATCTGACTGTTATCATGAATAGAGGTGATATTTTTAGTGACGTTCTTCTGGCACGTACGTAGTGCTAACTGTCTGACAACTTTTTCTCCACTCTCATAAACGTCCTTTCTATGTGTTCTGTAAGTTTGGGCCGCTCTCTGACTAAGACTGTGATTAAGATCAGTTTTTAGTGCTATCACCTGATACATCTCATGCTTCGCATCACAGCCTCGTGAAATTTGTATAATATGTTTTTCTTCTGCTTTCACTAGGGCTTGCATCTTTAAATTATATTCGTTGACTTGCTGTTTCCTAGCTTTATTTTGAAAGCTAATAGTTTTGCCTCTGAGAGATGCTTTAAAACTGTCCCAGACTATAGTCCTCGATGCACTAAAACGGTTGACCTCAAAAAATTGCGTCGTCCAGTGTTTGCTATGAGTAATGTTTTGACTATTCACCAACAATTTGCGGTCAAATGTCCAAGGCCTGCGTTGACTAGCGGAGTCAGGTGTTTTTGTTATCAAAATAAGCGGATTGTGGTCCGAAATAATCTTCGGATGTTTGCTAATTGAAGATTGTGCAAGAAGATCGTGTGAAACAAAGAAATAGTCAATCCTGACATGTTTCTGATGAGGATACGAGAAGTATGTATACCCTGGATCATCTTTGTTTATATGATTCCAAAAATCGACTAGACCCAAACTATTAGCCAATCTGGTAAGTGCTTTAAACACCTTAGGTTTGCGGCCTACATATTTCTGTTGAAGGGGAGTTATGGCTGGTTGTATCTTAAGGGAGATGTTAAAATCCCTACAAATAATGATTGGACCCTGCCAGGTTGGGAGCTCTGTTTCTAGAAATTCAAAGATAGCTGGTTCATCTTGATTAGAGACATATATGGTACAGATTGTAATTCCCAGGGCCAATTTAACCACCGCCCATCTACCATGAGGATCTGACAATTGGCAGATAGCCGCCCGAGATAGGTTTTTGCCATAATCGCCACACCCCTTATATTTGAAGTTTGAGTTGAACTTGCTAGTAAGTTATATCCCCTCAGTTTATACATAGATCTTTTCTCCCAGGGTATATGCGACTCCTGGAGACACAGGATATCAACTGGATTTAAGCGAATTAATTCAGCCAGGAGCTGTCGTTTGTTAGCAGTCAGTAGCCCCCCTACATTCAATGTTTGAATAGTTAGCTTACCCATTATCACAGCTGTAGATTGGCCAACATATATTACCAAAAAATATTTGAATATGCTTAATATGCAACGGTAACTTATTTTGTTTGAAACTTATTTATGTATATTTCATACATACTGTGTTTCCTTTTAACTGGCCTGGTTCTTTTTTTAATTTAGCTGCTCCCCCCCTCCATCCCCCACCCTTCCCTGCCATCCCTGAACAACCCTCCCCCAGAGCGCCCTCCCCCCAACCAAAGGCATTCAGACTCTACCAGAGTCTGGGTGATGAAAAGCAGAGCTACACCTGAGCTACCTACTTAAATTTATAATATATATATAATCACCATAGGATCACCAACCACAAGAACAAGAGTGAAAAATACTGAGAGAGAAAAAGAAAAAACAACCACAGAGTTATAGCCAGAAATCTAGTTAATGCATCTCGATTTAAATCTCATCTAGGTAAGCTTTGGCTTTAATCTCTGAGGTAAAAAATGTTGTCTGTCCTCCACGCACAACCTTTAGTTTAGCTGGATTATTCAGAAAGGCTTGGGCTCCTATATCCTGAAAGGGCTTGATCAATGAGCGTAAATGCCATCGCTGCTCAACTGTTGCATGACAGAAGTCCGGCCTTGTAAAAAAAGAACAGTCATTAAACTTCAGCTTACGATCAGGCCTGGCTTTCTCTGCAACTATCTGCCTCAACAAAAAATTTCCAAAATAAACCAAAATGGCTCGTGGATATACACCAGGTTTAGTAGGTGGTTTAAAAGGAATCCGATGTGCTCGCTGTATTTCCACATCCCAGTTCCAATCATTTAATTCAGGCATTGAATCTCTGAACATTTTCACTACAAAAGTACGGATATTCTCGCCCTCGATATTTTCAGGGATTCCTAAAATGCGTAGGTTACTGCGACGTTGCCGATTCTCAAAGTCTTCGAGTTTCCATTTCATGTCCATTAATTCGGCTTCTTGCAACTTAATTTTTTCTGTATTAACCATTACCTCATTCTCATTGAGGAGCACTCTTGACTCAATCTCAGTTACTCTCTCCCCAAATACAGTACAACACTTTGTGAGCTTTCTGACTACCCCTTGGACTTTTCAAAGCGCAGCTCTAGATCTTTTACTGTCAAGGGTAGTCTCCAACCTATGGGCTGCGATAGCTTGCAGAATGGTCTCCACTGCTGTTGATGAAAACTCACTAGTATTGGGGTGCTCGGACTCTTGTGTGGGGGAGAGAGACAGCTTCGGAGGGGGATGATCCTCCTCAGTGCAACGTTGCAGCGGTCTAGAGCTAAAGATTGGCTTGGTCCGTACTGTGTTGGTCTTTAAATTTTCTTCGTTGTTACCTTCGGAGGAGCTGCATATATACTCCGACCCCGGCCCCTCCTCAGAATCCCATGAAGACTCCAAGTCCGACGCAGTCTCAGATTCTACAGAGCCCTCTGTTTCTAGCTCTACCCCCGCTTCGTCAGAAAAAGAATAGAATTCAGAAGGTTCTTTATCCCCATCTGCCATAGTGCGTATTTCCTGCACAATGTTTGTTGGTAATTCGGGTTCTGAAATAGCGGGGGGCAGGGTGGGTTTTAAAGCAATATTTGATGGACTAGTAGTACAGAGTTCTGAGATCGCCATGGGATTGGTCGGCATCAGGATCAATGTTTGCTCCAAGATAGGGGTGTTCAAATCGCCAGTTTTACCCCCAGCTTGACCCCCAGCTTGACCCTCTAATTCATCTTGCACTTCGACTCCAAGTACGTTTGCACTTTCACCTGAAAAAAACATACAAAGCCCCGCTGTATCGTGCTCATTCAGTTCACCATTTAGAATACACTTAGGAGCTACCCCTATACTCTTGCTGGCCTCATTGGAGTCACTAGGCTCTATCGTCACCCCACTACTCAAAATACTTACAGTTGGCAGAGTCAAAAGTGGTGGGGCAGAGAGCTCAACGGTCGGTGAAGTCTGCGAAGGGTGGGTATCGATCATGGGCTCAGTCAGGTTCAATGAGCCAAGCTGATTTCTGTTTTTAATACCTTGTTTTCGCATTAAAAGATCCATTACTGAGCCACCAGAAGAGAGCTGTGATTGGGGATTCATTTTCCTTCTGACGGCGAGTGCCTCCTGCCTTGGAGAACATTCGGTTGTCGGGGGTTTCTTTGTTTTTCCTCTGCGCTTCCCTGTAGGAGTGGATGTGCTCTCGGATCCGGCTCCATCCCTCTGAATCCGGTCCGTCTCTTCCCGAATTGTTTGTGCTGCTTTCGCGAGTCTCGCTCGAGCTGCAGCGGATGATATCGCTGATGCCGTTTTGGGGGGCATGGTACAGGCAGTCCTGTGACAAATGAAATTGCTAAAAAACAAATGGGGAATGAAAGGAACTGTACCATTTTCCTTTGTATAAAGCATATATTATAATGCATGGTGTTTCATTTGATGCCCTTTATGCTTAAATTGCAACTTTGGATTGGAACATGGTTCAAGGATCATAAACAGTGCCTTCTATGTTTGTATGTACTTTCCTAATCAAAGGTTTATCATAGTTTGATTCCTTAAAATAGTTTGTATATGAGTAGACTTCTCGAAACCATAGCTTAAAATCTACCTTTTGGGGTGCATGGCTAAGTGAGGTGCAGGGCTCTGAGCAGGTTGCTACTTACAAATGTACACATGCGTGTGCCCGCATGAGGGCTGAGGAAGGAACACTGTTCTCTGACTCAGCCGGGTTCTGTATATATGGAGCACTCTGGTAGATAGGGCTCAGTCAAAATGTATTTAATTCAATTGAATGTATGCTTAAAGTACAGCTTTGGATTGAAACATGGCTAAAGGATCAGAGGCACTGCTTTGTATATATACTTACTGATATAATGTATTTATTTACTGCAGTTGGACTCCTTAAAACAGATTGTGTTGGAGTGTATTTCTCTAAAACGGCCTAAATTAATTTTGCCGTTAAGCTTTCTGGCCAAGGGCCAGATGTAGGTAAGTATATTTTACCGACTCATAAATACTGAATTTTACCGATTCGATATTTATGAATCAGTAAAATTGAAGGAGGGAGATTTAGGTAAATTCGGTAATTGAATTACCGAATCTGTAAAAATCTGTATTTACCGAATTGGTAAATACTGATTCGGTAATGCCCATTGATTCCTATGGGCCTTGAAGCCCATAGGAATCAATGGGCATTACCGAATCGGTATTTACCGATTCGGTAAATACCGAATCCTGCAAGGGTGCAGGGGGTGTCACTTTGACACCCTCTAGCACCCCAAATACAGGCATGTGTGCCATGTGGCACACAGACATGCCCTAAGGGCATGTCTGTCTGTCACATGGCATAGGTGTGCATGCACACATGTGCATGCACACCTGGATTCGGTATTTTACCACCCAATTGGATTGGGTAGTAAAATACCGAATCTGTAAGGCCTTTGGGACTCAGAAGAGTCCCACCTACATCTGGCAGTTACCGAATTGGTAAAAATACCGATTCTGTATTTTACAGATTCGGTAAGCTTACCGAATCGGTAAATTTACCGAATCGGTAAAATTGGCCACCTACATCACAAATACCCATTTACCGGTCGGTAACAGCCGAAATCGCCCGTTACCGGTCGGTAAATGGCCTCCTACATCTGGCCCCAAGTGAGGTAACTACTGTGCTTCACCACCTGGTAGATCAATGACCCTGATAGTCAGTATGCCCACTTCATAATATTAAGAATCTACTGCTGAAGGAAGTAGGAGAGGCTGAAAACTCCAAATCCATTACCATCAAAAGCCTAATATTAAGAGAGAGGAACCTTTCAGTGGTGACAGACGACAAAAATCAGTCATTTGGTTCTGCCACCCAAAAATTGGCTGTTTTGACAATTTTTAAGGAAAGAGGTATTTTTTTTCTATTCAGAATAGTTTATTAAATGTGTAGTTAACATATAGACAATACAAAAAAAGTACAAGAAAAGTACATAATAATAAAATGAAGATTGTCAGCATCAATAACATTATAACAGGTACATTATAATATATTATCTTATAATATCTTATTACAGAAAATGAAAAGGGATGGGAAAGACACAATTATACATATGATATTAATAATCGTAAGATAGAACTACTAATAAATAGAAACCTTGTAAAATTATCTAAAACAAACTTAACTTATAGATAAATATCTTTTAAGAAGATTAGTAATTATCAATAGGTTTCCAGAATACATGACAAGAATTACAAATATGAATAATATCATTTAAAGATAAATGAGCTCCTCTTCTAGTAAAATTCTCCCAAGACCACCAGACATGAACAGATAATAATGAAACATCATTCCAACATGAGGTAGTGGATTTTAATGCTGCTGATAATAAGAAATTAAAAAGCTTACCTTCTAAGTTAATTAATTTATGAGAAATATCGACAGATTTATAAATTATCAATTTGAATGATAAATCATCATGAATATTAAGTATTTCTTTAATAACATCCCAAACTTCAGTCCAAAAAATAAAAATCAAGGACATTCAAAAAACATATGTTAATGACACAGTATGCAAATTAAAATGCCAACAAGTTGAAGTTTAGAAAAGTTTAGCTTTAAATAATTTCTGTGAGGTCAATAAACAGTTATATAAAATATATGAGTTTGTTTGATAAAGTGAAACAGGTAACCATCCTGAAACGCTATTAAGTCAAATAGTTTTACAAGTATCGTAAGATGAAAATAAAGAAAGTTCATTATTCCAAAATGTATGTATGTATGTATGTATGTATGTATAGGCATTTATATAGCGCACTACTTACCCGGAGGGTCCCAAGGCGCTTCGACCGCTGCGAAACCCTTCCTGGCTTCCCTGAGAGATGGTCCCTTAATGGGTATCTCCAGGGTGAGACCAGGCATCCCCGGCGGTCTGGTGGGGCCGTTAGTGAAGATGAGGCAAGCTAATGCCCAGAGTTGCCGAGTGTGATCGCTGATCAGAGTGGGCACCGAGGCGAGAGAATTATCGAGTCCGCTGACCCTGGTCCAGAAACCTGCCGCGCCGGGAATCGAACCCTGGTCCCGGGCCGTCCTCTGCTCTCGGGTCTGCCGCCTCTAACCAGTGAGCCACACTACTTCAAATGTCACTAGTGTAGTAAAATTGTCACCTTTAAATGTAGTCATTCTTTCATACAATAGTAAAACAGCATGAGGCAAGGTAGAACGAGTTTGAATATAAATGAATAAATCTAATTTAGCTCTAGAAGTAATACAATTAGGAAATGAATCTAAAATAAAATTACATAACAATTCATATTTGGGCAAATCAGAGGAAGGTAAATCAAATTTTGTAGAACATCAAAAGAAATGAATGCATTGTTATAATAAATATCTTTTAAGCAGAAAATACCAGCCTTAATTTAAGAATGGCAATTTCTAACATTTTCTAGTAAGTTTTATACTTGAATTATAACATAACGACATATCTTCAGTAATGGACATAGGTGAATGAAAGATTAAAACGACATTGTATAAAATTAACTTAGTGGATTTCAAAATAACAGATTTATTAAAAAATATTGATTTATTGGACATTGTTGACAAAGAAGTTAGGGAAAACAGATTTATTAAACTCTTTTCTATAGACAGCCAAATGGGGGGATTAATCAAATGAGAATGATTAAACCGAAGAAAACTTTGTTTTAATATAAAAGCTTTATGGTAACAAAGAAAGTTTGGTACACCAAAGCCTCCATTACCTTTAGGTAATTTAAATTTTTTATAACTAATATGAGGTGCCTTATTGCTTCCAAAGAAACTTAGTTAGAAACCGGTCTATATCTTTGTAACACTTGATAGAAAATTGAGTATAGATCATGGCGAGGGAGTAGAAATTGTTTAGTGCTATGGTAATTTTTATGGATTTCCATTTTTCTCCACCACAAAAGATGAAGTGGAGACCATTTAGATATTTTATCATTGATATAGCTTAAAATAGAGTCACAATTAATGATATTGCAGTTTTTATAGAAGATGAAAATAAAATGCCTAGGTATTTAAGCTTTTCTCTTTGCCAAATTATATCTTTCATGTGTAACATATCTGGGTTGCAATGAATATTAATTGGAAAAAACTCTGTTTTATTAGTATTTAACTTGTAAACGGAAAGTATGGAATAAGATGAAATAATCTCAAATAAAGGAGGAAGTGATGAAATAGGATTACTCATAAATAAAAGTACATCAACTGCATATGCTAACATTTTAACATTAGCTCCTTTAATAATAATACAATTAATGGTTCTACAATTCCTAATAGAAACAAGTAAGGGTTCAATTACAAGTAGAACAAGCATTTACAATGCAACGGTCTCGCCTTTGCAAAAGTTAGAGCTATTGGCATTGTTAATGACAACATTTTTATTTATGTGTTGGTTTTGAAAACAGATAAATAAATGGCATTGTCATTTACAATGCCAATAGCTTAATCTCTTGCAAATGAGCCACACACACACAGAGCCCCATACACATGTGTGGCTCTGTGTGTGCCACACACACACACACACACACAGAGCCACACACACGCACAGAGCCACACACACGCACAGAGCCACACACACACACACAGAGCCACACACACACACACAGAGCCACACACACACACACAGAGCCACACACACACACACAGAGCCACACACACACACACAGAGCCACACACACACAGAGCCACACACACACACACAGAGCCACACACAGAGCCACACACACATACACAGAGCCCCAGAGCATAATTCCAAGAGCCAATGAGGTTTAAAAATTACTTGTGAAGAAGCATCCGGGGCACTGTGGAGGCGCTGACAGCTCCCACCTATCTTGACAGGTCACTCTCCACCCTTCCTGACTGGTCACTTTCCACCCAGCTTGTTATGCCACTTTCAGTCCATCGTGATGTAACACGCCACCCGTCGTGGCAAGTCACTTGTCAGGCGACCCTTCATCATTCACTTTCAGCTCTCCCGGACAGATTGCGTCCACCCGTCCTGACAAGTTACTCTGAGACTCTCCTGACAGCTGCTGTACTCAAGTCGTCGTGACAGCGTGCACCAATCCTGACAGGACGGCTCCCCCTGCAAAGTGCCCGCAGCACTCACTCCTCTCACTGCTGGGGATGGGGGCACAGCTCCTAGAAGCGGCGGGCAGCACTGTAAGAGAAGGCATGTACTTACCAGGAGCAGGGCAACCGCAAGGGGCAGATGCAGGGGCGGCAGCGGTGCCTGGGGCGGCGGCTGTCTATACCGAGGCAGGAGGCTGGGTGCTGTTGGATGCGCTGCTGCCAGATGGGGAGTTCTTCTGTGTGCTGCACCGCTGCCTCTCGCTGCTCTCACTGCCCCTCCTCCTCCTCCTCCTCCTCTCCTAGCCCTCCCTCCCTTCCTCCCGCCAGCCGCTTGCGCTTCCTTAGCCTAGGTGAGGAGGTAGCGGCCGTGCTCCCCGCCGGTGCGCCATGCACAGTGTGCAGACGCCCGGGGCACAGGCAGAGCTTGAGCCGGGACAGGCTGCGCGCACGCACGAGAGGGGGCTCAACGCCACAGGGGGGGGCTGCATAGCGGAGCGTGTGGCAGTACTCATGCTGTGCAGCGAGGGGGCATACTGGAGACACTGCGTGCTCAAGGGCAGAGACCCCAAGCTGGGAGGGGCGGGGCGTTGGGGTGGTTAAAAAGGAGTGAGCAGTGGATCATCCCCAAACAGGATGGGAGACACTTTGTGGGGTTAGAGTGTGTGGGCAGCTCTCTTAGAGATAAAGTGTGGGGGGCAGCTATTTTGGGGATAGAGAGGGGAGAGGCAGCTCTGCATGGACTGAGAGGGAGTGTGCGTGAAAATATAGAGGAGTGAGCAGTGGAACACCCACAAACAGGAAGGGCGACACTTTGGGGTTATAGTGTATGGGGTGGGGGCCAGCTCTGTTAGTGATAAAGTGTGTGGGGGGCAGCTCTTTTGGGGATAGAGAGAGGGAGAGGCAGCTCTGCATGGAGTGAGCAGGGACCAGAGAGTGTGTGCAAATATATAGAGGAAGCGGGTGTAAAAGGGAAAGTACACAAGGCGGCAGAGTGGGGCGAACACCTGACTGTGTGAGGGAATGAACCTGGGAAATGCACACGTCTGCGTGACACAAGGGACGCTGGCGGCGTCATGCACCGCGCACAGTAGGAGCTTGCGGTTCAGTGTACACAGAGCGCACAAGACCCGCCACAGGGGAGAGTGAGAGATTCGATGCAGATTGGTGTGTTAGTAAATGCATGCTCACGCGCTGCTAGATGCGGAGGAGTGCACAACATGCAAATGTTAGAATATGAAGGATGTGCACAAGAGGTGCCGCACATAAGAGGGATGCTTGAAGAAACACACGGGACGATTGAGGGGAATTATAAAGGGCAGCACGAGGGAAGGCAGAGAAGGTGCACGCCTGAGAGGAATTATAAAGGGCAGCACGAGGGAAGGCACAGAAGGTGCACGCCACATACATGGATGGATGTGCATGAGACAGCACTTGGGGATATATATACACTTCTGCATTAGAGAGTTCCAGCATGGTGCAAGGTGCACAGAGCCCGATAATATATCAGCATGGTGCAGGGATCAGACGGTCTCGATCAGCACGGCGTTACGGAAAAAAACAAGTGCTGCCTTTTGTCTTTTAGCCCCGTCCTTTTCAGACTGGGCTCCCAGACTTCCTGCTGGGGTAAAAGGTTCCTTATCTTCTTTATGGGGCCATCTCGACCCATAAAGAAGATGAGAAACCTTTTACTTCAGCAGTAAGTCAAGGAACCCAATCTGAAAAGGACGGGGCTTAAAGAGAAAGAAGAACGTCACTAGGACCTCTTCTGCAATGGCTGGCCACCGTTTAGGAGGCCAGCCAATGGAAAAAAGGGGCGGGGATTAACCTCGCTAGTGATATTCTCTTTATCTCATTAAATCTCGCCAGCGAGACTGCGCAAGCACAGCCATCGCAGGCTGAGACCTAAAAAAGGAACCAAAGAAAAAAGAAAACATACCACCGCCTAAAAGTGGTGGTTAAAGCTTGCAAGAAATAAATCTTTTTTTTTCCAAAAATAACATCACATAATGGGTGCTTCCTATAATGCAACTGCACCCAGAACGGGTAGTCACACATTTTTTCAGACATTTATGGAAAATACAATTCCTATAAGGAAAAGGCGGTATTGGCTTTGAATTGCCATAACCTGGAAACATAGTTTGAGCACACAAGAAGAACTAAACAAACTATAAAGAATGGAACGGAAAAACATGTTAATGTAACATATTAACCCTACTAGCCCTGGCACTGAATTGCACGTTTTCAGTCGATTGTGCCCTAGTGATTAAGAAAATGTCTTTACTCACCGAGTGAGAGCCGGCGTGGGCTGACATAAGCTGGGCGGTGGAAGCAAAATAAGCAAGACAGTTCAACAAACCAATGGAGGAAGAACGCCGTTTTATGTATATATACACACATGTAATTTTGATTTAGGATATTTTTTATTACATGAGGCTGGTGAGACAGCTGTAGACGTGTCTAGGTCAGGCCAAAAAAAATCTTTCTAACTCCCTCTTAGCCATTCGATACACCTGTAAAGTTGCCAAGTTTTAAGGCCCCTACTAAACATGATCTCCCAAGAGCCAAGCTGAAGAGGCAGGGCAAAAACTCCCTGCCTGCCTGACATCATCACCCTGACCAGGCACACCACTGGAAGATGTCACGGGATGGGGGTAGGTGGGGGGGGGGGCTGCCAGTAGATGAACTCTGTACCCTACGCAACCCTCCCCTCTGTGCCCCTGGCATCACCTTGACTCAGTGCTTGAAATGGAAAAATAGAAATGCTGGTACTCTGTTCCAGAGTACCTGCTTATTTCAGAGAAGTGCCTACTCTCCAATTAAAAGTATTACATTTCTCTTCAGAAGTGCCGGTATTCTCCCTCTCAAAATTAAAAAGTGCCGGTACTCCGTACCGGACAGTACCAGCCCATTTAGAGCCCTGCCCTGACTAGATTTAGGAAGGCCCTTAAAACTTGGCTCTCCCCTAACTAAACACTGGGAGGACATTTTGAACTTCCACTGCTATAGCTTTTTTTCTTTTTTCACTATTTCTGCTCTCATTGATGAGTTTTGGCAATTTAGCGACAGGATACCATTCTGGTCACGGTGCTCTCTATAAATAACTGATAGAAATACAAATACAGGTGACACCACCACTGGGAGATGTCACTGCGGGGCTGCCAGTAGAGCCATAGTAGAGGAGCGCAGTACTCTACCTACCACCCCCTCCTCCCCCTAGTGCCCCTGGCATCAACCTGACAAGGTGACACCACTGGGAGATGTCACTGAAGTGCAGCCTGCCAGTAGAGCCGTAGTGGAGGAGTGCTGTACCCTACCTATCCACCCCTCTGTGCCCTTGCATCACCAGCCAGTGTAAAATCAGCTATGCTGATGTCACGCAGGCTAGGGCAAAGTCCACTCTATGACTCCCAAAAAAAACATTCGGAAGATGAATTAATTGCGATTTAATTAACAAAATGATTATTGAATATATTATACCATTGCAAATTCGTCCCAAGTTGCTCACAAATACGTTCAATGTTGAAGTTATAATGGTTTACACATTAATATCCTCCACAGACCGCCAAGAAACGTGACAGGCAACGAACACTTCTAAAATGTGTAACAATATAACATGAAGTAACATTGAGTTCTGCAGTTAGAAACCCTTCATGGGCTTATCTTAAAGTGGCCTTTCAGTGAATGATGTCACACTTGTTTCAACCCCAACTGACGTCATCACACATAGCGCCACTCTAGTAGGCTTATTGTTAGTGACTGGCCGTCGAGAACAGTGTTTTTGCCACTGGCTGACCCCCTTAAGTAAAGATTTGAAAGGAACTAGGGTGGGAAAGAAGAGCAGGGAGGAAAATTCGAGTAATTGTCCAAACTCTGGTTGCTGATATGTGTTGATGTTTTTCTAGTTTTTATCAAGCACTGTCGAGCCCAGTCAGGGCTTTGGGGCGCTGTACATTACCTCAAAGGCATGTTTATTCTGTGATACTGGTGCCATGAAGACACGTAATTTGTAAGGCATGCGGTGGGAAGCAATAAAGGTTTTTAATGGTAGTAGAAAGGGGCGTGGCGTGGAAGGAACAGATCCAGTCCTGTGCCCGAGGAGTTGATGGAAAGGTCCGCTCCGTCTGTTTGAAGTGGAAACGACTGAGCTGATGAGGCGAAGGGGGGCCTGACAGCCGTGCAGGGCTGCAAGAGAGATGCTGCAGTGGATGGAAATAATGAGGCAACACCAGGCTGGGTCTTAACTGGCTAATTCTGCCTGGCGATACAGAGGGCACCTGGGGTTAAAGGTTAATGACCCGGAGGGTTTACACGCAACCAGCCACTTACTCCGGTCTGCTGGAGTTAAGCCCGTGGCTCCTTTCCTATACTGTATTTGTAGAAAATATGTTTAGTTCTTATGTTTGAGCCATCTACACCTTTCTCTATACGTGTCAGGAACACGCGTGTCCATGTCCGTCAGAACAGCGTCATCCTTTAAGAAACCGGAGTGGTGAGAAGTCTATCAAATTGAATATTGTTACAACGCCATGTCACCTACCTCTTAGAATTAATTAAAAAATACACGCATCTATAAATTACAATCTGATCTGGAGACAGAAGTAGACTCCCCTCCTCCCCACCATGCACCCCACGCCCCTCCCCCGCTGCACAGGGGTTTCCCACGGATTGACAGGGCTCTTTCACCTGGACAGGCTGCCGTCCCTTCTAAAATGAACTCTGGCTCAAGCCTTTGAACTCGCCGTCTTCTCATTAATTTTTCTACGTGGAAAAGCGGTCTGCTCCCTCCATGTTTAATCCGAGGCAGCCCCCGTTCACCCCCACCCCCTTTTACCCCCGGCGCACACACACACACACACTAGCCATGTCTCTCTCATACTGGATACAGACACATGCGTACCCCAAATGTGAGCAGTAGACATCTGGAAAAAAAACTGAAATGCCCATAACCGCAGCCACAGACTGAAGATTTTGCAGCGTTCAGGAAGCGCGTTGCACATAAATTGTCTCCGCTCTTTTTACCTTATGTGCCATTTAAAACTCGTCACCCCAATAAACCCCCATCTTCCACACCGCGGCCGCAAATTATCAATGCATAAGGCTTATGACGTTCCCAGAAACAGCTCCCACGAAAATGATAGGTAACAACTCGAAACGTCCTAAGCAGATCACACGCACAGGGATTCCACAGTATTTTGAATTTTGCGCTCGAAAATCATCTTTTAAATACAGTTCTAGACATCAGCGGCTTGCAAGTACCGCAAAACGCGATTAGCCGCTGGGTGACTGCACTTCTGCAAAACCTCATTAACTCCAGCACAACACAGTTCTGCGCCCGGTGTGTCGTTTTCTTCTGCATTGCAGCAATTGGGAATAACACCTCGTTACAACAAGCAACTTGGACTTATTTCTCTTTTTCTATCTATTTAACTAGCGGTCACTGTCTGTCTCTCTTTCCCCGCCTTTCTCTGTTGCCACATTTACAGACACACACAGCACAAACAACCCAGTCATAGGCACACATACACAACAACAGGTAGAACCATGCATCCACGCACGCCACATATACAATGTACTCACGCACGCACGGCTCCGGCTGTCACTCTTTGTGTATCCGCTCCGTTCCCAAGTCCATGGAGCTGACGTACTGTCAGGCCGGCAGCCAATCACAGCGCGCCCGGGGAATGACGTCACTGGGGTGTCCCGGGCCGGCAGCCAATCACAGCGCGGCCCGGGACAAGGGGCGGGACTTAAAAAAAGAGTCAGAAACGCCCACGATTCGCGTTCTGACCGGGAAAGAGTGATGGACAACCGTGTCTTCCAATGGCTAGCCTCCATTTATGGAGCTAGCCAATGGAAGAAGGGGCGGTTTCAAGTCCTCACTATTGAGATAACATTAGATTTCGCCATGGGCGGAGCAACTGCTACGCAGTTGCTACGGCCAGGGCGAAACCTAAAAAGGAGCAGGGAAAGGGGACATACTTGTCTGGTACCTCTGAAAAGGGAGAACTGGTTTGAATTTTGGCCATTAATAAACAAACCAGCTATAGGACTAGAATAAAGAGCAGATATCATACGAATTATTATGTCACCAAAATGAAATGCAAATAAAGTACGAAACAAAAATTGCTAATGAACTTTATTGAAGGCTTTTTTAGCATCTAATGCTAATACTCCTACTGGTATATGTAAATTTGACCCTTGTTCTACAACATGTAATAATGTTCTTGTATTTTTAGCAGAATATCTATTTCTCATTAACCCGGATTGACCTGGATGAATGATACCATTTAAACAGAGGTCAATCGAGTAGCAAGTATTTTAGCATAGAGCTTGCAATCTTGATTTAATAAAGAAATAAAACGGTAATTTGAAACAAGTGAAGGGTCCTTATTAGGTTTAGGTAATACAACAATTAATGCTTCTGTAAATGAAGCAGTAACAGTCCCTGTGGAACCAAAAAAGGTAAATAATTTAAATAAATGAGAAATAAGTTATGATTGAAATTCCTTCTAAAATTCTGCTGGAATGCCATCTGGTACTGGGGATATTTTTAGTTTAAGAGATTTAATAGCTAATCGAATTTCATCTTCGGTGATAGGCAGATCCAATTTACTTTTAGTTAAAGGGGAAATTTTAGGTAAACCACATGTAGATAAGAAGGTATCAATTAAAGAAGAATTATCAAAATTAGGTTTATTACATAGAGTAGTGTGAACATTTAGAAATTCATTAACAATATTGTGTTGTGAAATGGCAATTTTCCCATTGGGACCATGAATCAAATGTATTTGAGATTTATTTTTTAATACATAAATAATTAGTTAAAAGCTGTACAGATCTATTAGTATTAAAACAAAAATTGGTTTTGGATTTGGAGAGTTGAATACCCGCTCTTTTGCTAAAAATGGAAATAAATTCATATCTACGTTTTTTAATTTCATCCTGTACTGTTGCTCATTAGAGGTAATAAACAGCCTTTCAAATTTGGCACTTTGTTTGTCCAATTCTTTAATTCGTAAATTACACTTTTTATTTTCATGTTCCATTAGAGTTCAAGTTCAAGTTCAAAACCACTTTATTTCGATTAGTAAAAATCATAAAAAGCACACAATAGGCACAAATACATGTTCAGAGGAATACAAATACATTCAATTAATAGTACTATTTAAAAATGAGCAAATAAAATATTTACATTTTTTAAAAAAAGTAGAAGAGTATTTTAAAGATTTCATAAGTTAACGCCGATGCTGTTAGTTTGTCTAGACATAGCACATTTTTTGAGGCGGAAAGCAGCCACCAAAAAATTTGCAACACCAAACATTATTAGTGGGGAGTCTAACTGTTTTAAGTAAAGGAGAGCTGGTTTGACTTGGACAAACCCCTTGTTTTTGAGCAACGGGGTGATATATTTTTTCCTGGGCAGAGAATAAAATTTACAGAAAAACATAAAATGTAAAGTGTCCTGCAATGAATAGCTATCACAATTACAAAGTGGCAAATCCTCAGGCTTAGCCCACACCTTGGAATCATTTAACAAAGAATGAATCTGGTTAAATCTTAATTTAGTTAATAACCAGCTGTGAAACGGGATTGACACAACCGTTAAATACCGTTCGATAGCTATGGTTGACTTGGAGATATAATGCTCCCTCACTGTAGGTTTCACAAGTTCTCCGCTCTCCCGCTCTAAATCTCTGTGTTTGAAGAAAGTCAATTTGAACCATTCCAAGTCAGCTTTAACAATACTTTCTGGTTTGAAAAATAAATCAGGGCGGCCCAGGCAACTAAGGGTATTTTTAATGTATGCTAGCCACCGAATGTTTTTCATGTTGTCCAGGCTTGAGCAGTCCCTTAAGATTGCATGATTAAGTGTTAGGTTAGGGTTCAGCCAGGTTCTTAGCCACATCAAAATTGGCGACTGTTTGATGATGTCACTTATGTACCCCTGGCCTAATTCCGTATGGACAGAAAAAGTGGCCGTGGATTGTGGTAGGCCTAGGAGCTTGCGTAGAAATTTATTCTCCTCAACTTGAATTGCTTCTGCGTTGTTAGTGTAGCCCCATATGGAAGCCCCATACCTTGCTATTGCAATTGATTTAGCTCTATATATTGCTAGCATTGCTTCTATAGGTTTACCACCCAGTCGATTAGCAAAACCTGAGATAGCTGCCGCAGATCTTTTCATAGCATTAACTTTTACTGATATTTGGGGTGCCCAGGAGCCCCTTTCGTCATAGACCACCCCTAAGTAGGTGAAAGTTTTTACACTAGAGATTGGTGTGTTGGCGCAGAAGAAAGGTTTCAAATTTTTGTTCTTCCCCCCACCCACTGACATGACATGTGACTTGTCAGTATTTATCTTTAAGTCAAGAGAGGTCATAAAGGCGTCAAAAGCCGCCAATAGTCTCTGTAATCCAAGGGGTGCTCATTAGAGGTAATAAACAGCCTTTCAAATTTGGCAATTTGTTTGTCCAATTCTTTAATTCGTAAATTACACTTTTTATTTTCATGTGCCATTAGAGAAATAGAAGTACCTCTAATATAAGCTTTAAAAGCATCCCATCTATTCACTATGGATGTAGAACCTTCTGATTATGATGAAAATAATCATGAATAGCATCTAATACTTTCAATTTATTTTGTTACTTGAGAACAATATCAGTATTCATTCTCTATCTGGATTGTGATTTAAAATTAGAGTTAGCCTGGAAAAAAATATATATTAAAGCATGATCCGAGATATCAATATTACCAATGGTAGGATTAACCACAGAGTTGATTAATTGCTTGGAAATTAGCAAATAATCATGCCTCGAGTGTGAATTATGTGGATTAGAGAAAAATGTGGAAAAAAGTAAGTGGGAAAATATAGTCAAATATCAACAAATTTTGCAGTTTATAGGAGAGTTTTGAAAGTAAAAAAAGCTTTTGGAGGACCAAATTTAGTGAGAGACATTCTATCCAATAGAAAATCAGAAATAAGGTTGAAATCACCTCCAACTATAAGCGGAACATTTTTTACCTCGAGTATTTCAGAATATAAATTAGAACAAAACAGAGGATCTTCAGCAGTTGGACCATAAAAATTAAATAAAAACATACTAGAATCATCAATTTTAATTTTACTTATGACATATCTACCTTCTAAATCTGATGATTTACTTAAAATTTGACAATGTAATCTTTTACCAAAAAAAAATAGCAACACCATTTTTCCTACCCTTTGCCGCAGAGGAGACAATAGTATTAACACACTTTTTTTTCATGTATTCTAATATCTTGTCTTAATTATGTGTTTCCTGAATAAATAAATATCTGTTTTACATCTTCCTAAATAATCTAAAATCTTTGTACGTTTTACCGGATGTCTCAAACCTTTGACATTTAAAGAGGTTATTTTAACATTATGAACATTTGCCATAATAAAATAAAGAGAAAAAAGAAAGAGCTGAGAAGAGGAGAAAAAGTTAAAGAAAAGTATAAAAAGTTAGTAGTTCTAGAATATTATTTAAGGAAAAGGAGGGAAAAGAAAAAAGACAAACAGACATAAAAAAGACAACCACAAATGAACATTAATACTAGAATTGCAACCCACACGCGCTTAACAAGCATGACCAATCATTGGATCCCAACTTTAAGGGAATATTTAAATTTGTCAGAAATACATATTGACAGAATAGTCAAGTAGCATAATCATGCCTATCCATAAAATGCTGTGAGTGTTGTTCCAAGAATAACTTTAGATCTTCTGGATGCTGAAAAAACTTTGAAAGGTTATCCTTCCAGATTCGCAATGTTGAAGAATCAAATGGGCCATATTTAAAACGAAGACTTCTCATTTGAGGACAAATATCAGAAAATTCCTTGAAATTCT
Organism: Lissotriton vulgaris; assembly: GCF_964263255.1. Classification (NCBI taxonomy): domain Eukaryota; kingdom Metazoa; phylum Chordata; class Amphibia; order Caudata; family Salamandridae; genus Lissotriton; species Lissotriton vulgaris. Next base: position 896,426,648 of record NC_141696.1, read on the forward strand.
TAGTAGTCTCTTTAGCAAAGTCTTGGTGAATGAAGATCTTATTGCCATTAGCCATTAAGGATGGTATTTCTCGTGCTGCTTTTCGAATCATGACCAAATGATGGTGGCGCAAAACCTTAAAAATCATTTGTCTAGGCTTAGTGTGATGAGGATTGTGATGAGATGGAATTCTATGTGCTTTATCAATTTCAAAGGTCTCTGTAAATGTAATGTTTAAAAGACCAGGTATGAAATTCTTCAGATATAGTCTACAATTAGCACCTTCAACATCCTCAGGTAGATTAAAAATAAGCAAATTGTATTGCCTATTACAATTTTCCATCTCCAGGAGAAGAGTAGACATAGGCAAAAATTTTGACACAAGTGGTGTGAACGGATCAATTTTAAATTGGTTATCTTGTATTTTAATAGAGTTATCTTAAACTTTCATCAACATAGTAGCCATATCTTTTCATAGACGTTTAATCTCTGACGCAATAGTATCAGTGTTGTACGCAATGCCTGAATATCATCAAGAATTAATGCCAATGAGGGCTCACTAGATTCCACCACTTTAGATTTTGCAGGAGGCAGAGAAATTTGCTGTTTCCTTTTATTATTAGGATTCTATTCACTTTTATTCTCCAATTTCATATAATAAAGAGTGTGGAGCAAATAAATGTGTAGAATAATGAAGTACTTTGAAAGCAGAAAGAAAGTACTGTAAGAGTAAAGCAGGTACAGCAGCTTAATTAGGATGTGGTAAGGACAAAGCCAGGCCCTTTCCTGAACACTTGCTCTGCCCCCTGACAGGAACTCTGGGCAGTTTTACGAGGCAGAGTTAGGAGAAGAACCAGGAGGAAGGAAAATTACTTTAGCAACGTCTTATTCATCCAGAAAAAAAGACACCACAGCATCAGGTAAGTTCTCTGGGTATTTTATGTATGGTTTACAGTTAATTCTGACTGGAATAATGAAGTTTGTCGATAAAAGTGAGCTCCCTCGTATTGGAGCTCACACAGCGGCGGCCACCTTAAATTTGCACACTCGCGCGAGTCCCAAAGAGGTAGGTTTTTGAGGGGAAAGAACAGTGCAGAGAATGATGTGCAGTAATTTTGGAGAGAGCTGCAAGTTGAATTAGACATTCAAGAGGGCTGGTCCACTGGGTGTCATTTGGAGGTGGAGGGAAGACTTGGCACCACTAGATTGGGTGAGTACTGCACCTATCTCTGAATTCCCCATCTCCCTTCATAAACTCCAGTATAGTCGGTGAGAACTGAGAAGGGGCCTAAAAAGGACAGTGGACTGACCAGCAACAGTGCAATTGCTGTCAGGTGCACTGGGGTTGCTCCCACTCCTGACTAGTAGTCCTGGATTTAGTGGCTGTCACATCCTCAACAACAAGCAAAGGCTACATGGCAGGTACCACCAGTGGGTTTATTGTGAACTCAGTGCAGGGTGTGTAGAAAGGTTTGAGGTATGGTATTATCTCTACTATGTTTGGCAAATTATCAGCATGAACAAGCTCAGTGATACAAAACACATGACTTGCACTTCTTTTAAGAGGGCTGGGAATGACAGGCCCCCCTGCCATGGGGAACCTCTTTGCCAGTGCTCTACTATGGGTGGCAAATTCTTCAATGCGATTTGGTATGGGCAGCCAGGTTGGAGCTATAAGGGGCCTTTTGTTACATCTCACAGGAGTCCCAAATCCTGGTTGCCATCTTCAAACGTGGGCTTATTTAAATTACCCTGCCTCTAACATACCTTACTAAGCAATTGAGTCTCAAATACATAGGCAGTGCCTCTCTTGTCCGCATGCAAATGCTTAGCTGCTGCAAAGGTGTAGCTCATGGCTACGGAGGAGCACCTTATTCTGGCAATCTGGTTCACCTGGGTTTCCAAATAGACAGCTAAAAAAAGAAGATAAAAGAAAGGTCTGAGTAACACGTAAAACTCATCAATAAAGGGTCAGTGACAAATATGCTGTATGGTGTGCATGCATATCAACTTTGGTCAGTAGATTGGAAGTTCTGAGATGAAATGATTAAAACAGTGATTCAATGGTATCCAGGGTTGTTAAATACATTGGCATTAGATATTGGTGAATATGTACAGGAGACTTTAGAGGTTTGGAATCTAGAGACATAAATTAGGTGAGTTTCAGAATGTGACTATTTAAGTTTGGTTGTGATATAACGCCAATCTTGCCAGATTCTTCTGCAGGCCAATAAAATATATCTATTTGGCACTGTGCTATACATTAATCTGTGACATGTTCACCTATAGAGTGTCTTTCTTCATATACAAAACCAAGATACTCAGACCCAATAACAATTAAACGTAAATCCAGAGGGGATCTTCATTCATTGCCACCACAGGTACTCATATGCCATAGAAAAGAAAAACAAAGCATTCGCCTGAGAATATATTTTGCACGCTTACATAAAACATATTGCTAATGATTTCATTTATTCTTTAGAGATCGGAAGTAACCTTGGGATGCTGGAGTTCAAAAGAGATTAATGGATCATGACATGCAGACAACTTCAGACCAGTCTTACCTCTTTATCTGATGTCCTTTTCCCTCCAGGGCTGTCCCTCCGACTACAGGGTTAATTTCTACGGTTTGCTGAACATTCAAACAGGCTGTGTAGATAGTCCTCACTCCTTCTATATCAGAATACAAAAAAGCTAAGTGTATGACAATGGAATCACTCCAGGGTTGGTGGTGCTACCTCCCTTACTCTCTCAAAGCCTTAGTGGAAAGCTTAATTGTTAAGGGCCTCTAAAGGAGAGGCTCTGTAGGCTTCGTTTAGACTTGTCCTTCCTTAGTGCGTTGAAGAGTAGGGACTGTGGTTGCTTGCTATTGTACACAGTTACTTTGCCATTGGAGCAAGGTATGGGTGATTAAAAAGGGCAGGCAAGTAAGGTACTCAACCATGAACAACCTGTGGGGTGTGGCTGAATAACAACCCCTGGTCAAGAGACCACAAAGGCTGGGTTGGAAGACAAGGACAGAGATCTTACAGCTAAGCTGCTATTTAAGGAGGAAGAAGCAAGTGTACAAGAGATTGTGAGGAGCATGAAGAAGATCCTTTAATAAATGGTGGGCCAGGATGACCACTGGCTGCTGGTATTGGTGGCTGGAGCCAGCACACTGGAGCAGAACACTGCCAAACTCACTAAAATAATATGAATAACAATGTTTTACCTCTTCTCTTTTGTGTGGCTCTTTGTACTCTGGAACAAGTACCCGGTAGTTCTCGGCACCTGCTTTCCACAAATCCAAGGCACTCACCAAAGCAAAATCTTTAACCTGATTGTGCATTTGCAAAAAACCTTTTGCCCCTGGGGTTAGTCTGATGATGAAGCAATTACCAAATATTTCCCTTATCCAGGACCTTGTGACCCACTGGGAACAAAACAAATGTCCTCTTCAATCAAATGAATCTTTTAGGGCTTCCTCCAACAGCCCTGTCAGTGAAGGCCCTCTGTCGTATCCTCTTTCTCATTGCTTGCTCATTACCAGTTCCTGAACCCTGCTGCAAACAGAAAAACTATTTGTTGATTACTATCACTTCCAGTTGATCAATGATTTGAATATTTTAAAACAGAATGGAAACGTTACCACCCCTGCCACCCCAACGGACATTGAAATCAAGAAGCCACGCACAGAGCCCACCTTTCCTTTGGAGTCTGCTTGATGGTCAATAGGCTCTGGGCAACAGAGACTGGATGCTGGTTACAGCCTAAAGCACAAATATATCTGGAGTATGGAGTGTGGGATTTCTGGGGGTTGCCACACTGGACATAAGGTACAGTTTTGTTTTTGGTTCTAAAGACTTCATTAGTTTTTTATAAGGTAACACATAAAATCAGCAATGGTCATGTAGGATACAGGTGCTTACATACAGCTTCTATGAACGAAGAATGTAATATTTTAGCTATTATGCCAAACTGTAATACCTAGAAATGGTAAACAATAGTGCATACATGCAAGTAAACATATATCAGCAATAACATTTGAAAATGCAAGAAGGAAAAATTTAATATATTAGGAAGGGAATTATCTATACGCAAGAATAAACCAGTAGAAGTCAAAATGACGAGAAAGCACCTTTCATTGGAGAAAAACTAAAAGGAACAAAACAGAAAAGAAAATTGGGATTTGAGATAGAGGGGAGGTCTGTATAGGAAGAAGAGAGCAATGTGGTATAGGATGGAGCTAAAAGGACACAAGACGACCCACTGGAGAGAGGGGGGCCCCAAGAGAGCAAAATCTCATAGTTTGTTGGAAATCAAGTTATCCAGAGCTCTCCAAATTGTGTGTGAAGTTATAGAGATTCCTGACCATTTCTATAGGACTTTGCACACTCTTCTAAGAAATGCGAACCATGCCAACCACGTATGAAATGATACATTGTTGGTGGATTTCCATTTCAGTAGGATGATTTTGAGGGTACTGGTTTTTAGGAGGTCCAGAAGAGCTAGATCTGTGTCTGAAATACGTGGCAGAATATGGGCACCACATAGGCCCAGCAACATAGAGGAAAACTCTAAAGTGATGTTTGTGTTGAATATTGAACTGGGTTGATTGGTTATTCTATCCTTGGATAGGGTCGGCAATATTAAGGTACAAAACATACATTCTAGTCTCTGTGGACCTCTTTACAAGACCAGTATGTATCAGAGACTTTCAGTTTTAGTTCAAACAGTTTCATTGAGGTCCAATACAAAAAATGAGACACAAAACATTTTGTTTGGCACAACAGCGGGATAGGTTTGTTCTGAAGCAATTTAGAGCTAAGTTTGGCCCAGGACTCTTCTGAGGAGGAGGATTACCTGAGCCTTGTAACTATGAGCCTTCTAACTATTTAGACCATGCCTTCTGGGTAGGGGGATGGAATTGCTTTTGATCAATGACATATATTTTAGATGCCACATGCCCTCTTAAGCAGATTTGACTAAAGAATAACATTATGCAGGGTTGACCTCAGGAGATGGCCCAGTTTGGAGATATTTTATTTAATTTTTGGAAAAATCATGGAACTCTAGCTTAAAGAGGAATGTTTTCACCTTCAAGATGGCAAAAGGCAAATGATCAGAGTCTTAGAAGAGATTTGATATCAGACCAGTGCCCTTGGCTGACCACCCGGCAAATATTGGCAGGGTCTATTGTTTCTGGCTTTTTATTATTTCATAAGGAAAGAGCAAAGGATTTATTGATTTTAGAGGAGAGGTTTTTATCTAGTATTTGTGAGGATTGGATTGCAACTAAGATATTGTATTTTGAATGATGAAATTACATTGAGACATAGTTAACATTGAAATCAATACGCAGGCCCAGCAGAGATGATGTTTAATAAGGAGTCAATGGAGTCTTGTATCAGAGACTCCATCAATCCAAAATGAGCCGATAAAATTTGTTAAGGGCCATTCTGTTTTTTTTTTTACTTCAGCTTTATCGATGACTGAGGAAAACGATGAAGAGGTCACATGCTTGAGAGAAAATGTACAAGATGCGTCCCCATCACTTTATCTTTCTGAACTGTTTCTTTGCTTACTGTACGTAACTCGAATAAGTCACCAGAAAATAGATATGCCTAAATACTTGGCAAACTTGGATTGCCATTGCAGCCCTGAGTCATCAATACAAGATGGATAACAGTGAATGTTCTGGGGTATTACTTTGGTTTTATCCTTATTCAAGGAGTAAACAGAGAGGCTAGAAAAAAAGTATGTGTAAACTATAAAATGTCCGCTATTGCTGAATCTTAGTCTTCTAAAAGAATTAATTTATCATCAGCATATGCTGCAGTTTTAAGTTTTGAAGGCTCAAAGTGAATACCCTTAGCATTCTGTGAATTCTTTACCATTTATAAAAGAGGGTCTATAGCCAGAACAAATAATGATGGGGAAAGTAGGCAACACTGTCAGGTTCCCTGCTGTAATGTGAAAGGGACAGACATGACATCATTATTTGTAATTCTCGCTGTGGGAGAGCATATGATCATTTTTGAGTAAAGCTCACCAACATTATATCTACAGAGCATTACCTCCACATATGGCCAGAAGACCTTATCAAAGACCTTATCGAAGACCTTCTCAGCACCCAGTGCTATGGCAATATTAACAGGCGACTGAGACAGGGAGGCTTTTCAATGACATGACAGGATGTTTGAGTGTTATCGCTAGCTAGTCTGTCCTTAACAAAGCCCAATTGTTAGAAATTGATTTGGTTGCCTATGAGGAGTTCAAGACGCTTGGCTACTATTTTTGCATGTATTTTTGCCTCTTTATTCATCAGTAAGCTAGGTCTGCTTTTTTCGGACCAGAATGTTCTTTCCTTTTTTCTTGGGATGATGACAACAGTGGCTCCGGCTGCAGTGCCAGTTACCTTGCTAGTGGAGGCAAATTGATTACAGACCGAGGAGGTCAACGCCATTGATTGAGAGCCAGTTGTCGTCGAGCCCAGTTAGATTTTTACCTTCGAACTTAGACAACTTTTGGCGGTCTGAGACCTCCAGCGAGGCCAATTTGCAGGATGTAGCCGAAAAGGGCTCCACAGGCTGAAATATCTTCTACATGCGGTTCCACTGAACAGGATTTGCTGCTGCGCAGAACAATGTAGCAGATTGACCAAGGAGTCAGGTCAACTGTTGATGCACTTTGGGCAGATCAGCAGGCAGGTAGGTACCGGTCTTCTGTCAGTTCTCTAGGAGTTGTTGTAGAAAATGTTTAAAGATCCCAGTTTTGGAAGAAGTACCACTTACACCAATAGCAAGGTTGGGTCACGTACCTGGGGGCACCACTTGGGGGGTTAGGACTCACCCCAGCAGAGGCTAGCAGCAGGGGTCAAGCCTGAGGAGCTTGTTATCTCCCTGTAGCTCACACAGGAGGCTGGATAGCTAGCCCTTGGAGTTACATCTTGTGGCCCTGGGTTCAAGGAGATGGTGTAGTTCTCCTTCAAGCAGCAAGACAGTCCTTAAAGCAGCAAGGCAGTCTTCCAGTAGCAGCAGGCGGTGCTCTGGTGGCAGAGCAGTCTTTCTGAAGTCTTCCACAGGTCCAGGAGTATACTGAGGATTTGTTCTGAGGATTCAATGTTTATACCTGGTGCCAAGCTTTGTATGTGATGGAATACCATGCCTCGCACATCTGTTTCTTGAACGTTCTTCCCCTGCCATTGGCTCCAAGAAGGCTGGTGTGACAAAAGACTAGTTTCAGGTTCCTTTGTATGTGCCAGAGGCAAGCCCTTTGAAGTGTAAATGGGGTAGGGAACAGGTCCGACCCAGCCATCCTGGCGCGATGCCCCCTACTGCCTATACCTAGTGCCCTTTTCTGTCATTGTCTAGAGAAATAGCCCAACAGCAGAGCCATTTACAGACATAGGACCCAGGACACTGGCAGAGGTACAAATTGGTTAGGAAAAGAAAATTCTAACTTTCTAAAAGCACCATTTTCAAAATTGTGACCTAAAATCCAACTAAAGATGATTTTTAATTATAATTTGTTTGAGTCTAAAACATTTCTATCTGCTCCCAATCTAATGTTAGCACTTAAGCGTAATAAGGTAACCTAGCGTTAGTCAATGGGAGAAATAGGCCTTACAGTAGTGAAAAATGACTTTAGGAGTTTTTCAATACCAAGTCATATAAAACGTAATCTTACATGTCCTACGTTTTAAACGTAATGCACACTATGAGCCTTTAGCACCTACCTTATGCGTGACTTACACATATTCAAAAGGGAGGCTTAGGCGTTGCAAAAGGTTTCTTTTGCCAGGTTGAAATGCCATTTTAAAACCACACTACAGGCTGCAATTGCAGGCCTGAGACAAGTTTTAAAGTGCTCTTTAGTGGGTGGCACAATGAGTGCTCCAGGCATAGTAGTAATATTTAATTTGCATGCCCTGGGCACATGTCATACCATATACTAGGGATTTATAAATAAATGAGATAAGCCAATCGTTTGTAGGCCAATTTGATCATGTTTTAGGGAGAGAGCACAAGCATATTAGCAATGGTCAGCAGTGGTTAAGTCTACAGAGTCTTAATGCCAACAGAAACAAATTCAGACAGTCAGAGGGGTTAAAGGCACAATGTTTGGTGGACTTTGCTAAGGATGCCAGGTCTAACATAACGTAATGAATATTGCACTGAATAAACAACAATAGCTCCCTGTCTAACTTCTGCCCATCATATTCGGACTCAAAACCTTTAGCCTTCATGCCACCAGAAATGATTTTGTTTTGGTCAGGTGTGATCCTCAGTAATATAGTGAAGGCGACGTGGTGAGAGAGTAAGATGGGTTCAATCTATGATGTAATGATTTCATGGAAGATAGAGGCATCAACTAGTATGTAGTCTACTCCATCCAGTAATCATTGTTATGGGGAGGTAAGAAAAAGTTGACTTTGTGTGCTTTTGTGAGCGTTGGAGTTCTATGTTTAAATGCCTATCTAGTATAATAATCATTGGCAAGTTAAAGTCAACTCCCAGAATATTTTCAGCAATATGGGGTAAGCTCATGAATTTGGCATTCAGGAATGAGCAAAACTGAAGGCTGTCACTATTAGAAGCATAGATATTTACAGGATTTATAGTTCTGTATCACTCCAGTTGACCCAAAGAGAAGACAATAATTTTGCTTTAAAGAACTCTCACCTTCCAGGGGTAATCCTGGTTTGCCTTCTCCACACACAGAGTTCCTTCCGGTTCAGTGATGGAACAGGGTGTGCTGCAACCTGTTAGATGCACTGGAGCACCCTGTTTGAAAAGAAATAAGGTAGTGAGGGGGGGGGTAGGGTTTACCTGCCTGTTAGCCCGTATGTTTTAATCTGGGCACTAACCGGTATGATTGAAAACTAAAAAAGTCAAAAATTCCTGAGGCTCTAGTTACCCCACCTTCTTCTTAGGGTAAATATGTTTCAGCCACTTATGTTCCCAAATGTTTGTGGCTTTTATCAGGACTGATCAGCTTACTACAATCCACAACTACTCCATAATGCTGATGTAACTGTTGAAATTACCACACATACATCAAGCACACTTAAACCATCTACTTGGTGTCCATAAATGGGAGGACAACAGCATTGTTGAAGGATTATGTACACATGCTGTAGAAATGTGTTCTCAACTCTTTGTTCATGCCATTAGCTGTATCACGGAGCCGTATAATTAGGGTTCTCTTCTTAAACCAAGAGGTTATGGCAAAAACATTTGCTTTGTCCCTGTGGGAATGAATAAACGAAAACGTGGGCACATCTAGGACTCATGCCAGATGAAACCAAGTATCATTCGCTCTGGACAATGCACTTAAAAACAGATAGTGGGTTCATACATATTAGGGCACTCAATACTGCTCCATAGGTACACGGAGGAGAGGCATGCCTGTTGTCAAACACTGGATTGCCAAATGAAAAAGGAGAAGAAATCATTAAACTTCAGGGTCCTATCATGAATTAAAGTCTCCCCAGTAAAATTGGCCATGCCGTAGTTATGACTCCAAGGTAGCCACCTGGCATGCTTGCCTAAAATACCTCAGTCTGTGTCCAGAATTTCAGGCAACTGAGGAGCCAGAGTGTTTTAAATTCTCGTTGTTCTGACTGCTGCATCTCATAATTAAATCAACTGATTTCTCTCCTAAGCCTCAGGTTCTTGAGAGAGGAAGACCAGAGCATATCTGAAATAAAATGGCCACTGATAGGGGAACTCCTTCCTGATTCATGCAACTTCTTAATTGTTACTTTGAAACAACTGCTTAGTCAAATTCTGTGTGGGATATTCTGTCCAAAAATATTTTTAACTATATGTTTGTAGACAGAAACACCCACAGTTTCTATAGGGCAAATTACCATGTGTATAAAAATAAGTGATGAAATCAAATATCAAAAGCAGTTATTAACAAACCGACCATGGATACAAGTACTCGAGAATGGTTGAAAGGATGCGTTATCACTAAGTGAACTGACCCCACATGATATTATCATTCAGTCCTGGTATATGTGTTGAAAGTCTGAAAATCCATCACTGTTCCTTCTTGAGAAGGGTTCTTTTACAGTTAATATGGGTTGGTAGGTGTTCTAATACCACCCAGTTGAAGTCAGTTGATTTTTGACGCTTTCAATATAATCTGTTGATGTTTTGGTCATGCTGTTCCCACATCTTAAGTTACTTCTGTGTTTGCATTTTCTTGTTTGAATTTGCAACTTTTCATCCTACTATATCATAGTTTTCACCAACAGTTTATCATGTAGACCACCAGGAAGGTGTTACAATTGGTGAATTGTCTAAGTTCCCACGGGCGGTTGATCCACATATCCACACTCTTGGTAACTTTTGTCATTGAACGTAGAAGACCTAACCTGGGGATGTTCTGCGGCTTCCTGCATAAGGATCTTGTATATACTAGAGAGTCTCTAAGGCTTGATCCTCTTTTGTTGGAGAAAAGCTATTTATCGAGATTTAGGTAGTATCTGTTCTTGATATGCCAGTTTTTATTTATGATTTTGCTAACCATTTAGTTGCAATGTTAAAGGTTGTTACACAGATGAGACATTCCACTTTGCGTTTCTGTGAAACTTAAGTCTATCAAGGGTAGATGTGGCAACAAATCCTAGCCCTTTCTGAAGAACACTAACTTGGGGACCCATGAGAGCTTTCTCAGTTAGGTTCATAATTAGGTTATGTTGTTGCTCATGCTCTTGGCTGGGGCCTTGGACATGCTCCTGTTGACTACTTGCAGTTAGTCCACTAGTACCTCCCACTGTACCTGGCCCTGTTTCTTCCACCAGTTATCCTGGCCTGATTGGTCTGTCCTAAAACAGGATGTTGTTGATTGTACTGTGGTTGTGTAAAATGCCTCTGTTGGGGGTCCCAAGTATCAAATGGGATAAGGTGCGTGTATGCCGGAGGCTGAGGATAAGGATATTGCGGGAAGTGCATCTTTGGTGCATTAAAGACACAATAGTGCTCCTCTCCCACATTCGCATATTATTTCACAGTGAGCTAATGGGGTTTCATGGAGAAGATTAAACTCAGGGTATTTTTTGAAAGAGGAGATAATGACTGAGTTGGCACTGGCCTGAAAGTTGAAGTCTATCTTCACCCTTCCCACCACAACAGTCTCAGTAAAGGCATTAGCTTTCATTCAGGCAGTCATGAAAGAAGTGGGGAACATTGACCCCAAACTCCTTAAAACCTTTCATAATGTCACTAAGGAAGTGACCAAAGCCATAACGGAGCTATGTTTGGATAGTGAGATCACTATAAAACCTGCTGATAAGGTTGATGGGATTGTGCTTCAGACCACTAAGAACTATCAGAAGAAGTGCCTCCAGTTACTAAATGACCCCAAAAATTATTACCAGATCTCAGGGGACCCTAAAAAAGATACTCATGAGAGAGACTGAGATAATGACAGAACATGGCTTAGTTAACAATTGAATATCTAAGAAAGACACTGGTTTCCTTAGGAACAGCACACTGGTAACACCTTCCTTCTATACCCTGCCTAAGGTTCACAAAAACATCTTTCATCACCCTGGATGTCCCATTGTTTCTGGTGTTGGCTCTGTTCTAGATCCTCTATCCAAATTCTCTGACGCCTTTTAGAGACCAATAGAAAAACGACTAGCACCTACCTGAAGGAAACAAAGGATGTCCTCTCCTAACTACATGACATGGACTTTGACCTTTCACAAAACCTTCTAATGGTCCTTGACATCAAAAGTCTCTACACTAGCCTCCCTGAAATGGAAACTTTGGATAAAATTGAGGAGATTCTTTCAAGACCAATTGGGAGTACAAGATCACTAGACATTTTGTACTCGAGTGTGCTAAACTAGCCCTTACACATAATTTCTTTAGGTTTGAGGGGTCTCTGTTACTTCAAAAACAGGGAACCAGTATGGGAAGCACATTTTCTTCCAGTACAGCAGGTCTTTATGTCCATCACCTAGAACCTCACAAAATCTTGACACAGACCAATACATTTCTGTTCAATATCAAACTTTGGAAAAGTTACACTGATGATGTTTTCATCATCTTGTATGACGAAGTGACCCTAGCCATAAAGTCCATGCATTGACTAAATACCCATAATCAGATTTTGAGATTTACACTCGATGAACAACACTGATTTCATCTCTCTGACCCTATATTTCATAGTGAAAACTCAAACAGCTACACATGTGAAACCAACAGATCATAACTGTCTCTTACAATTGGATAGCTTCCACCCTAGGCCCCTAAGGGAAAATTTACCCTTTGGGCAGTTTCTGAGAATGAGAAGAAATTGCAGTGACCGAAGGACTTCAAACTCCAAGCTTATTCCCTAGCTCAAAAAATCAGTATGAGGATATACCCTGGCACTAACATTGCATTTAACATTGTTAGCAAAATCATGTATAAGAACTGGTGATTCCTGAATGGCGACTCCCTGAATCTTGAGAAACCACTGTTCTCCCAAAAATGAGGCACAAGTCTTAGGGACTCACTATTAGATACACAGGAAACCACAGAACATCCTCACCCTAGGTCTTTTACTAAGAGTAACTGAACACATATGTGTGGAGATTGTAGCATTTGACCAATGACAAAGGTTTTCTCAGCAATTTGTAAAATAACAACTTATTGCATCCAAGCCAATCTGGCTTTTGCCTCAGTTTCAGTGTGGAAACAGCACTAGTGGAAGTAATAGACTACATCAGGGATGCCTTTTGTGTTGGGGGCTAAGGGTGTTGCTGATTATGCTTGATCTGTCAGCGACATTCAACACAGTACCCCATTCTGGCTGGCACAACTTCAAGTCATTGTAGTCAGCGGGCTCACATGCCACTGGTTAGCTTCATCCCAAGAGGGAAGAGGTCTAGTGAGCTGCAAGTGGGATTGCCACAGGCCTCGGCTCTGAACCTGACTCTCTTCAACATTTATCTCACCACCAATGCATTTTTGGCAAAGGCCCTGAGAGCATAAATAGTTTTTATGCTGATGACACCCAGCTACTATTTTTGTGGGTCTGAAATAAGATGTTTCCTGGTGAAAAAACTGCTTACCCCTGTCTTTCAATGGCTGACACACCATCAGCTTAAATGTAATACAGAAAAAATGGAAATACTCTTCTTAGGTGTTAGGGCACAAGAGACCTGACTGTCCTTTTGACTGGTGAATGCTCATCCTCCACTGTGCCAGGCGAGTGTGGTGAAGAACTTAGACATTAAATTGGGTGGTGAGCTATCCTTTTGCCTCAGGTCAATGCTGTGGTTGGAATTCTTTTGATCCGCTGTGTGTCTTAATAAGGTTCCTGTACTTTCTCTCTCTTTTAGGAAGGAAACAGGTAGTTCAGGCCTTAATACCATCTAGGCTTGACTATGGTAAAACACTGTATTTCGGCCTGCCTGACTGCCTGATTAGGACATTGGAGGTGGTCCAAAATGCTGCAGAATATGCAAACATAGAAGTAACTTAAGATGTGGACGTAGCATGACCAAAATTTCAACACATAACATTAAAATGTGTCCCAAATCGACTGACTTCAATTGTGTGGTGTCAGAACACCTACCAAATCCAGGCACATGGGAAAGAACCCGGCTCCAGAAGGAACAGCGATGGGTTTTCAGACTTTCAACAGATACATCAGGACTGAATGACAATATCCTGTGGGGAAAGTTACCTCATTGATAACAATGATAATACTTCCCTTCAGCCATTCTCTAGCTCTACTACCCATGGTCAGTTTTTTAATACCTGCTTTTTTTCATTTCACCACTTATTTTTATACGTAACGTAATTGGCCCCTATTTAGAAACTGTGGGAGTTTCTGTCCACAAACATATATCATTACATATATTGGAACATAGAAATTTTACCAAGCACTTGTTTCAATGTAGCAATTAGGAAGCTGAATGAATCTGGAAGTAGTTCCACTATCTGTAGCCATTTTGTTTCAGAAATTATCTAGTCTTCCTCTTTCAAGAGCCTGAGGCATGGAAGAGAAGGCAGGTGCGTTTAATTATGAGATGCAGCTTTCAGAAGGAAGCTTATTTAAACTGCCCCTGCTGTTCAGATGCCTCAAGATCCAAGCATGTGCGGAGGTAGTTTAGAAGAGCAGTCCATGCGGGGACCTTGGAGTTGTAAGTACAGAATAGACGCTTTTAAGATAGAGATTTTAATTCATGAGAGGACCCAGATGTCCAATGCTTTCCTCTCTTTTTCCTTTCACAATCCATTGTGTGACAACAGGCATGCCTCTTGTCTGTGTACCGATGAGCAGTATTAAGTGCCTTAATATGTATGTACCCGCTATGTGTGTTTGAATGTGGTGCCCAGAGTGCATGACTAATGGTTTTGTTCCATATGAGGCTTAGATGTGCACACGTTTGCATTTGTTTATACCCACAGGGAAGAACCTCCTTTTTTTATATAATCTCATATTTCAAGTTTAGAAACATAATGATAAGGTCACGTGATACTGCTAACAGGATGAACAACGAGTTGAGATCATAGTCTTTCAACATCTGTGCATAATCCTTGAACAATGGTGTTTGTTCCCTCTATTTCCAGGTACCCATTCAGGTACACCAAGTAGGTGGTTTAGGTGTGCTTGACATATGGATGGTAAATTCCCCAGTTAAAGAACGATGATGGATTTAACCCTGATCTAATATTGACTAGGGGTGAGTGTCTGGAAAGTTTCAGCTCTTGGCAATAATCTTATTGTGTTTGTTTTGTTTGCCCTAAGTTGGCAGGGTATGCCTAGAAGTGGGCCCCTTGCACACTTTGCCCCTACATTCAAGCTAGCCTGGCTGATATGGGGTGTTACCTTGAAACCGGCCCAAGGATGCTTGTTTATGGCCCAGGGAAGACTTGGCTTCGCAGTTCGGGTTGGACTGCTCCCATGAGTAACAGAGTCAAGACTGATTTGCATATGGTGGGTCTGAACTGGGGTGGCGGAGTGAGCAATAGAATAATGATGGATTTAAATCAGATCTAATATTGACTGGGAGTGAATGTGTGAAAAGTTTCACTGTTCTGTCCATCATCTTATTGTGTTTGCTTTGTTCACATTAAGTTGGCAGGTTTGCCCAGACAAGGTCTCTTGCTCACTTTGACACTGGATTAAAGCTAGCCTGGCTGATGAGGGGTGTTACCCTGAGACCTGTCCCAGGGTGCTTGGTTCCGGTCCAGGGAAGACCTGTATTGACAGTTTGAGCTGGACTGTTCCCATGAGGAAAGGGTCAAGATTGATTTGCATGTGGCTGGGTCTGAACCGGGGTGGCAGAGTGGGATGAAGAGCGATGATGGATTTAACCCAGATCTAATATTGACTGGGGTGAGTATCTGAAATGTTTTAGCGCTCTCTCCATCAGATGTGGCTCCCTTGCTCACCTTACTAGTGGATTTAAGCTAGCCTGGCAGATGAGGGGTGTTACTCCAAAACTGGTCCCAGGATGCTTGTTTCCAGTACAGGGAAGGCCTGGCTTGGCAGTTCGGACTGGACGGTTCCCATGAGGAACAGGATAACAACTGATTTGCATATGGCTTGGTCTGAACTGGGGTGGCAGAGTGAGCAAAAGAACAATGATGTATATAACTTAGATCTAATATTGAATGGGGGTGAGTGTCTGAAAAGTTTCAGGGCTACGTCCATCATCTTATAGTTTTTGCTAAAATAACCAGTTAAATAATTATGGAATAGGTGTGGACTGTGAGAGTATAATCAATCCTGTCAAGATCCACAAGCATTTGGAAACATAAGCGGCAGAAACATGTTAACCTCAAGAGGAAGTAGGAGGAACTCATTCCTCAGGACTTCTTAACATTTCCAATGTTCAATCATACTGGATGGAACCCAGATTAACCCCTTGCATATGCAGCGAATCTTCGTGCTGTGCGGGTCATTTAATTAGTGGGCTGGATTTGGACGGCCCCCGGCCGTCGTAGGCACATGCCTACCATGACTCATGATGGCCAGGGGCCCTCATAAGCATGCAAGGAGTTAAAATTCTCCGGCTACCAGGCGGAAATTTTTTAGAGAGTAACCCTACCCCCACTCACTACCCCATTCCTTTTCAAACAGAGTGCTCCAGTGCATCTCATAGGTTGAAATATGCTTCATTCCATAACAGAATGGAAAGGATCTCTATGATGAAGTGGGCCACCAAGGGGAACACCTGGTGGTTGAGAGTTTTTTGAAGGAAAAGGATTCCTTCCTCCTTGGGTCAACCTCAACCCCCCTCTGGAAAACCAAGGATTCTGAGATTGCTCCTTCTATTTTGGTCTTTAAGATCAGTGATGTCATGTTTGAGGGAGGCTACTGAAGATTCAGATTTCATCAGTCGTTTGGAGTGGTTGTTGTTACAGGCGTTTTTATTATTACTTTTTTAAAGCTTTGTTTTTCATTTTTAAAGAACAAAAGACAGTAGTCTGTGAAACACTGGACACAGTACACAACAGTTCGTATTGGAAAGGACAATTTGTTATGGACTTTGATTGCACTTATCCTGCTCTCCGCATTTGTGATTCTGATGTTCAGGTCCTTGAGGTCCTTTCAGATACTTTTTGAATTAGCAACTTCCACTTGCAATACATTAGTATTTGCCTTGGTACTGTGGGCGATGTCATGAACAGCATTCAGTTTATTAAAGATAGTCCCAAGTGTGGACAGGTTGTCAGCTTTGTCCTTGCCTGGACAGTCAGGGTCTGGTGATTCCTGCTTAGTTCTCTTTGGTTTACCTTTATTTTCTTTTTCCTTGTGGTCCTTGGATTTCATCATATTGTGGGTGGAACGGAACTCAAGGAAACTCAATTCAGTCCAAAATCAATTTGACAGATGAGAGCTAAAGGAGAATAGAGGGTAACGGTTCCCTAAATTCTGATCAGGGATGTTCAATAGACCAGGACATCCAATATATCAGGAAGGCTGAGATTGCCTGACATGCCTGGTTAAAATAGAGAAAGAGTTCAGACCAGCAAAGGTTGAAATCAGACTCTGTAGGTTATGAAATGCTGTTCATTAACACTGCCTTCACTGAATTCATATGGGCTTTAACCGATGCATGCTAGCAGCTTACGCAGGTGCTGCACAATTAGTGCAAAAGCTCAGGTAGAGCAGAAATAGGCCAGCTAGATTCCAGAACATGGAAGGGCTACTGGCAGTGAGGCCTAGAGCAGTGCTCTTGAAAAAGGTGAGAGCAATCAGGTGGGGCCAGAGGTGATCAGCGCTCACCGTGTGTCCCACCGCTCACCAGCTGGTGGTAGAAGTGGCAGGGAAAGTACCTAAAATAGGAAGAAGTCAGGCACTCTGCAAAGAACAGCAGTCAAGAGCCACAATTGTTGGATTCGGATCAGGCTCACCTTAGATTTCCTTCCTATAGGGTCACATATAGGCTGCCATGATGATGTTAGGCTTGATCGGACACATTGGGGTTGTTGCAGCTCAGGAGAGAGTCACAATCTTTCATGGGGTGCAAACCACACTCCTCTGGGCATAGGGAATAGCTGACGGCCATGTACTGTGCCCAGATGCTATTGGGCACATTCAAAGGTGTTCCTAACACTTGGCAGATTAAGTCTGGCCTTTTCATAGCATACCTTCTAACATAAGGTGCCTCATTAGTTCTCCGCGGCCCTGAGCCATGGGTTGCGGCACCCTATTTTTGGCCTGCCAAAGGACTGATGGTGTTTTAATAATCTTTTCCAGCCATGTACATGTTTTGCGTCCTGGCTTGCTAGCCATACAGTTTGAATGTCTTTCTTTTTTGCCAATGGCAATGTCACTGACTCTGTCAGCGTCTTGGGCAATATTATAATCCTGCAAGTTAATCTCAACTGTTTGTTCCTCACAACAAAATTAAAATTGACTCCCTGTTAGATCTACAGAAATAAAGACAGACGTCCTTAAGTACATACTGTGTTTTTTAGAATCTGAGTCGAATGAAGTGAATCACTGTTAAGAAACCAATGGGCATATATACGAGGAAGTGGCGGAGTGAGGTATTAGCTGTCATGGCTTAACGCATCACTCCGCCACTTCAGAAATGCAAGACTGCACCATATTTTCAAGGATATGGTGCAGCCTTGCATCTCCCCCTGCGCTGGTGCTACAGCAGAGTAGCACCAATGCAGGCACCCTTGCACCATAGTGCAAGGGTGTCTGCGTGCAGGGAGGATTGTTTATGTGTAGGAAGGTGTTCCTTACTACACATAAACAATCCTGAAATGTCATTTTGTCACTTCTATGTGTCCTGTTACAAAATGTCATTTTTTTAAAGGATTGTTTGTGTGGAGGAAGGGTCACCTACCTACACATAAATAGAGCTCCCGGTTTTATGGTATTTATTTTTTTGCCATTTCCGTCTGTATTCATCCATATTTACTTTTTGGGCATTATATCTGTATTTATCCACATTTATTTTTCCCACAAGTAAAAGACGAGGCTCCAGCTAGTATTTTTCCACATTTATTTAAATTGACAATGCACACATGCACTCGTTTGTTATTGGTCAACAAAATACATTCATCTGAAAACGTTGCCATTCACAGAATGTCCCTAATACGACTAAAAGTGCTATCAAAAGCCATTTGTCTGAGAAAGTGCTATCAAAAGCCATTTGTCTGCAGTTTCTGTCATCGGCACAGAGTGCCACATCCTCCCTCAGACTGAACACCATACTGCCCCACTGAGAGGACCTCACACTGCTTTCAGATACAACCCACTTGTGCCCCGTTATAAACACCTGGAAGCAACTCAATTCAAATTATGTACTAGACAAGAGTAATATGCTGCCCGATAAAGCATATCTGTCTGTGCGCAACACTGCTTTCTAAACTTCATGTTATCATTTTTGAATTGGGAAAAAATCTGGATTTTCCATATCCTAACTGACACAGATTGCACAGTGTAGGTGACTTGCACTTTACTGTTTCCTTATAATTCCATGGTTATTAATATTTTTGTTGTTGCCATTGTTACCTTGAGATCCTGACCGTAATTATGGCCAGACACACAGGAGCAAGGGAGGCACTAGGAGAAAAGAGAAACCCCATTTTAACAGTACAGGTTTTACTAAACAAAAACTTTAAGCCCCTCCATTTATTTTTTCTTACTTTTTACAAAAGATTTCCGACCTCTTTAAGACAAGTGTTTGTGGATAGTCCTAATTTTTGAAGGGTTAACTCATGATCCAGAAATAATATTTTTCTTGGAGTGTGTTTTTCATTTAATAATTTAACATATAAGATTCAAAGCTGGAACCCAGTAAAAATTACTTAAGTTTTGGCACTTTCTTGAAGCGAGTTAAGGTACCGTGCCAGCATAGGAAACAATGTCACAGCTGGGGACTATAAATATTATCCTTTTGTCGGGAGTGCAGAATAATACGTATTTGCCTGGGACTTTATAAATCCTTGCACCGTTTCCTTTAATGTGCAAACACTGCCTGCACAGTTCACATTTTTTTCACATGTACTGGTTGTCTTCTGGTTTGCTATGGTATGTAGGGCCCAGTTTAAAAAGATAACAGTACATCTCAGTTTGGAGATTTACAACTATGTCGGAGTATGTGTATTTCTGGAAAGGTCGTGTGACATTCGTGTAGCGTCCTATTCCAATTGCACATGGGAAATATTACCCTGTAAAAGCGCAATCTTTCTTTCCTCCACAGAGAAAATATTTGTCCACATGGATAACCTCCTTTCTCTAAACGACCACCAAAAATTAGGGTGATTAATTCCCTTTTTCGTTCTGAAAAGGGATTTGCTCAAGCCCTTCTGGAGGGAAATGCGATCTTTTCCAGGCGGTAAAGGGGAAGGGAGTAGTTTGTGAATGCTGTCAAACATCTGTTTCCATTGGCATTGGTGTTCATATACTTCAAGGCTAATCACACTTTAGAAGATCCACATTTCCACCCTGTGCCAAGCTCTACACTGTTGGTAGAGATCTTCGCACATAGAAATAAATGGGAAAACACCTGCTAGTCCATTTTCTGAATTTCTGGCTGGCTTAAGTATGGTAAATTACATCGTGAACAAAGCTTTAGGAGTGATGCATGCCTGAATTTGCCTTTGTGAATAGGCCCCCGAAGGTGTGTTAACCAAAAAATCCACTTTACAACATGTAGCATGTTATTAAATCAAACTGTTTGACAACTTTAGTTAACATTTCAACTTAGCAATCGTGTCTGTCAGTCTGGACTGAGACTGCTTCCCGGGCAACCACACAGTTTTTGAGCTGCCAGGAAATGGCCACTACAACGCGGCCATTTCCACGCATAACTTAACCACGCATGCCTTACAACGCATGCGTAGTTACACGAAAAGCCTTTAAAACGCATACCTTTACTATGAGATATGTCGTAAACGTATGTTTGTTAAAGGCTAAAATGTAAAAAGGGGGCTTGGAGGGTCTCCGCCACCCCCAAAATAAATGTGTGCAAAAAAACGCACCTGTTCAAGTAGCGATGTGGAGGCAATAGGGAGGAAATCGGCGTAGTTAGAGGAAACGGAAAGACGCTTCTGTTTCCTCTTTACGACGTGCAACGTCAACTCAGAAGATCATGAAGAAGAGACAACGTGGAGAGGTAAGGGGAATTTTAGATTTTAAAGAAATAAAGCAAGGGTCCGATTTTAGAGTTAAGGGCAGGGGAGGGGTATTTGTAAGAAGGGTTTAGGGGTGGGTAAATAACCTTTACCAAGAGTATGCCCTTACCATGCATGAATTTACAACAAAAATTGTTGTAAAAGTATGCGTGGTAAAGGGATATTCGTGGTAAAGGTTATGCGTGGGAATGTCATTCGTGTTGTAACGCATGCGTGGTAAAGGCATGCGTTGCAACAGAATGCGTTGTAACGTCATACAACCGAGCTGCCAGCCGCACCTGAGTACTTCACAGGTCTTTTAAAGACCATACACTTACTAACGAAGCTTTGTTGTAAATACTGCTAACACCAGAGGCGATACTTACTCTGTGAGCAATCACCATACCATCCTGTTTTGCGACTCTCTGCTGGAGCACGGCAGCACCACAAAATGTGCTAGTATTTTCCATTTTTTTCATAAAAATATAGACAAAGGAAAACTTGTTTTCGGTATGTATTTATATGTAAAAATCCATTTAAACAGAAAACTGGGAGCATTTCTACTCCTTTCACCAAGTTAAGATGGAGTTTTCCCTGGTCTTAATTTTGGTCCTACCTCCTATTTCAAATCAAACCAAAATCAGCTTTATTTGGTGCAACAACTCTCACCACAAAAGCATCCTATAAAGGAAAACATTCCTAAATTTACATTGTTATTCCGAATATTTTAAAAGATAGATACAGTAAAAGAATTATTTAAAATACATTTGTGGAATATTTTATCAAAAAGTCTGTATGGCCATCATTAATCAATCTTGGCGTTTTAAAGGGACTAAGGATTTGCGAGCTAATCAAGAGTAAATACATTCAGTAGCTTGAGATAAAGTGCTGGTGTAAGAGGTACATAATAAGACCTGGAAAACAAAAATGAGCATTTTTTTGCAATCAATCAGTAGTAAAAACAAAGCAATATTTAAAAATAATCATCCAAGTTTTCATACAGCAATGCATCAAGATGTGAATAATCTTTTCGTTTCCTGACTGCAAGCTGTATGAAACGGATTACAGTACTTATAATTTTCACATTTTCTAAGCTACATACGAAATGTAATGCATATTTATAATTAAAAAGCATGTTTGATAAAAATAGAGGTTTTAAAACTGATTTCCGGATATCCTTACAAAAACTACAAAAAAGAATAAAGTGCATCGTAGATTGCATGGATTTTCAGTCACAAGGACCTTTTCGGTAGTTTCTGACACCATTTTTCCACTCTAGGGAAAGCAACTAGGTAATGTAACATACTCATCCTTACCCTAGGGAGATAAAATCTCTGTTCACGTTTTTTACAAGTACGGCTGTAGGCCCCTAACAAAATATGACATGACAGTGTGTTTTTGACTGACAGACCGGTCCCTTTCATTTTCCATTATTTTTAAATATTTGCACTTAAGTTCCAGTTTACTAAGTTCCAGTATACGAAGGGGGTCACTTCTGTCCATGTCAGGTTTACAGTGTTTTAAAATATTGTGAATGTGCTCCAGCCAAGGAATCTTTCTGCTATGATCAAGTGGTAGACAAACCATAATAAGGTCTTTTGTGAGTTTTGTTTCGTCCTTAGACCAGATGCTGTGCAAAAGGTGAGTCCTGCAACATTTATTGTGTCAATAATGTATGGACCTGATAATTCTTTGTGGGTTATGTAATTTGAGGTCCCATAGGGGACTGCCAGTAATGTTTTTAAGAATTTATTTTCTTGGGTCTGAAGGGAGGTGATATTAGACCTTCCCCAAATAGCAGCTCCATAACAGACCCCTGAAATACATTTGCTCCGATAGAGTGTTAAGATTTTGCGGATAGGTTTATTTCCTATCTCCGCCGAAAATCTAAAAATGCTCTCTATTATTCTTAAAAATGTCATGTTGCATAAATCAATATGAAAGTTCCATGTACTGTTCCATGTACTGTTCTTATTAAAAAGCAACCCCAAATAAGAGAAATATGGGACTCTTTAATTAAAACTCCACCTACATCATGTTGTTTATATGTGGGATTTTTGCCCCCACATGTCATTACAAAAGTTTTTTTTAGGTTTATTTTCAGATCGTTCTTTGTCATGTAGAGGGTAAAATTTTCTATAAGCTTTTGTAGGCCTTTCGCTGTCCTTAATATGAGGACAGCGTTGTCTGCATAGAGCAGTACAGGGGTTACACGAGTCCCAACTTTTGGAGCATCTGCACTAAGATTTTGTAAAAAGGGGTCTACATTGTTAACATATAGGGAGAAGAGGAGGGGCGCTAATACACAACCCTGTCTGATGCCATTCTTTACACTGAAATCAGATGTGCATTCCTCCCTCTTTCCATAATGTACCCTCGATGTTAGATGGGTATAGATCTGTGATAGGCATATGAATTTGTCAGAGGGGGGCCCCTAGTCCTTTCAGTATTTGTCATTGTTTGCTGTGATTAACTAAATCAAAGGCGCTTGTAAGGTCAACAAGACAGAGGTGTAGCGCCACTTCCTTTGCTAAAGTGTACTTCCCTATTATTAACTCTAAATTCAAACACTGCTCCCCCGTCCCAATTCCTCTTCTGAAACCATACTGTACATCGGTCAGTATTTTTTCTTTGTCCGCCCAAATTACAAGTTTGTCCAGCATTATATGGCCCATCAGTTTTGACGTGGAGTCAAGAAGAGATATTGGGCGGTAACAATTTGGCTTTCCTTTATCGCCTTTTTTAAAAATTGGTACAATGATACTTTCAACCCAGGTAGTTGATAAAAAGCCCCCGATAGTAGCATTAAAATAATGTGTTAAAATGGGTATCCAGAAATCCATATCATGCTTATAAACTCCGTCCTGGCCTGCAGCTTTGCCATTCGCACATTTTTGTAAAGCTAATTGAATTTCATCGGGCGATATTGGTAAAGAGTTGATGGGTTCTATCATTATAAAATTTCCTTTTCTATTCTCACTTATTGTCGCATCATCTGGGTTAAAAATCCCCTCAAAGTGGACTACCCAGTCTTCTAGGGGTACCACGATGTCAATATTTTCAGTTGTATTATCTTTAAAAAAGCGGTGATTAACCGTTTTCCAGAAAAGTGCTGAGTCTTTTAGCTCTGCAGCCTTGATTAATTTCTCCCACGCATCTTCACGGATATCCCTTTTTAGGTTTTGCCTGCAAATGCTCACGTAGTGAGCATTCGCTAAAAAACCTATTGAGTTCTATATATGATCGATGACCCGCCTCTGCCTCTCATTGGCTAGCTCCATAAATGGAGGCTAGCCATTGGGAGACAGAGGCTGTCAATCGCGCTTTCTCCCGAAAACGCGATTCGGGGGCGTTTCTGGTGCTTTTTTTAAGCCCCGCCCCTTTGTCCCGGGCCGCGCTGCGATTGGCTGCCGGCCCGGGACACCCCCGTGACGTCATTCCCGGGCCGCGCTGTGATTGGCTGCCGGCCCGGGACCTGACTTGTTTCCTTTTTGTCTCCCAGTTTTACATCCTTCCTTGTTCCTACCTCTTATCTATATATTTTTATTCCCTCCATTTTAATTTTGTTTCCTTCGTGCCTACACTTCACACGGTTCTTTTGTAATGTAACTGGCTCTATTGTACAACGCTCTGACACCTTCGGGTAAAGTCCGAGCTTTATAAATATACACAAATAAATAATAAACGAGCCGGACTCCCACGGCACTCCGGTAACTTCAGTCAGACAGCGGCATTCCCCATTGGTCTTTCCACTGCCTTTGCGTCCAATCAAAACACTGCCAGGCTGATCCGGGGAAGCGCGAGGGCCCCAGGGCGCGAAATCCATACAGCTTCAGGGGGCACCTGACGGGAGCGCGAGGGGCGGACTGTTGACAGCACCTCCGTCAGTCACTCAGATCCCACTCACCAGATATGACCGACCAGAAGGTCCATTATTTTGACAGACAGGCAAGTCTCTGCGAAAAAGCCTCATGAAAAGCGCGCCTTTCCGAGTACAGTTCCCGCCGCATATTTCCCCTGCGCAGGGCTCGCATGTCGCTGATTGACATCAGACCCTCGTGTTTTCACTTTTCGAGTGAACTCTGTCGGCGCTCTGCCGGCTGCACAAACACCGCTTCCAATCCCCAGGTATGGCCCCAGGGAGGAGATACGAGTCCGGTGAGTTCTGTCGGCCCAGGCCAAGGATTCCTGAGTGAGCTATGAAGGAACACAGCTGGCAGGCTTTCAGACTGTGGCACTTTAGTGATTCAGTGTGCCGAGTGAGACGCTGTGTGTGAGAGCGGTCCCGCCCGGAATCCGACCTGCCCGTGTCCCGTTTAATCGCCATGAGGAGCAGTGAACCGGGAGCTTAGTATAGGCGAGAGGAGAGAGTACCTAAGCGGGATCTGTTTTCTTGTTACCGAGACCTGCGAGGAGAAACTGCTGGAGTAGCGGTTTGCAGAGCAGAGGAGCGGAGCTGTGCCGCTCTCGGAGCCGAAAGTTGTGAATTGCTTCTGAACTCACCTGAGGCACTTTGTATCCCTTGATATCGGCAGCCGCTAGGGGAAACTGTTGCTGCAGCGGAGAAGCGGAGCTTTGTTCTGCCGCGTCTGGAGGCGTCTGGAGGCGAAGCTTGTGATCCGCCCCTGGTCTTGCCTGAGGTATCCTGCTTGCCTTGCAACCGGCAGCCGTGAGGAGAAAACTGCAGTAGCAGCGGTGCGAGGAGTGAAGGAGCTGAGCGGAATGGAGCATTGCTGCGGTTAGAGGCGAAATACGTGAGCCACTCCCTGGACTCCCCTGAGGCTGAGGCTGCCTAAAGCTCTTGGTGTATCCCTACATCTCCGACGTTGTGTGGAGGGACGTATGCGAGCTGCTCCGCTCGAGTAGTTTGGCTGTCGGAAGTTGCTCAGCCAAGTTGAGGTACCCCTTTTTTTTTTATGGCTGGAAGAAACATCGCGTTTGAGCAGCAGTAAAAACGGGCAGCTCAGGGGGTGGAAATAAATAAATAAATAAATAACGGGAGCCCTGAGTCTCACTTGACTTGTGACTTTGTTTCTTTGTGACTCTGGGGTGCGACTCACGGCTCGAGGGTTGCCGCTGCTGGGACTGCGGGAGGACCGGAGGGCACTTACCCCACTACCAAGACTAATTGAATCACCTTCTTTCCTTGTGGGGAATCGGCGGGTGCGGCGGCCAGGGACTGCGAGTACCAGCATTCCCTTCTACTACCTGCAGCTGGTACTCTTCCCCGGTCGGCCCCGCCTCTTTGTCCAATTTAACCAGAACCCTATTCCGTCCCGCAAAGGCCGGATAAGGACGGGACGGGCCACCCCCTTTTGGCTGCCTCACGGAAGGCCTACTATTACGTAGGGAAAGTCCCTTCCTATTTGATCTGTTTCCTTATTTGTGGTCTTTTCCATACACAGCCGCCCTACATCCCTCAATCACCATGACCTCCAAGGGGGACCAGTTAACTAGCGTAGCAGGTATTGGGCAAACGCTTACTCTGTTTGAGGAGTTAATCCAATCCCCAGGTATGGCCCCAGGGAGGAGATACGAGTCCGGTGAGTTCTATCGGCCCAGGGCAAGGATTCCTGAGTGAGGTATGAAGGAACACAGCTGGCAGGCTTTAAGACCAAGTCCCGTCCCCCCCCGCACCCCCAAGTCCCGCCCCCCGCACCCCCAAGTCCCGTCCCGTCCCCCCCACCCCCAAGTCCCTTTACCAAAGCCGACAATTCTGACTCGATAATGAGACTGGACGCTGCACTCAGACCACCTGGCTTCTTGTGTGAGTAGTGTCTTCTGCAGCCGTGGAGGAGCAGTACTGACCTGCCCATTATATGCTTAAAATGTAGTTTACTGCAAGGCTATGCATTACACTTTTCCTTTCAAACTAAATTAACGTCTCTCACTCTTAATACAGCTAGCACTGTGCCTAGCGATGACGTGGCATAAAGAGTATTGATGCACATAGTCGCTGTGCGTCATTTAAATGATACCTGTATATGAATCTATAGCCTTCATCAACCCGGATAATTACGCCGTTACTGCTCGCCTCTGGTATTCCTTTACAGAGATGTCTGAACAGGAAATCCAGCAAGACCACAGGCACAACAGGCAATAATGAATTCAAGGATTGCCTGGTTATTCCAGAATGCCTCAGGCCCTTGAGGACTGGTATGGAAGAGTTGGCACACAGAGAAAGACCTAAACTTCAGAGAATACTGACAAATTGACAACACATGCAGTATGTTCCCATGAGGTGCACAGTAAATGGAGCATTTTGTAGAAGTTGAGTGAATGGTAATGACCACTGATTAGCTGAGGTCAGCCTATTGGGTCAAAAAGGGTTGCATTAGGCAGACTTAGTGGCTGAACTTATGAAGGGCCGGGATGCTTTTCCCAGTGACCTGTGAAGAAACTGAAATAGATGTAGCCCTCTCAAATACCGACCCTCCAGCACATCTCCAACTTGTTCTTTTGTGAGTCCCTTGTCTCACCACTAGCCATGGCCCTGATCGCGCACTAGTCCCTATGTCCACAGCTTGTGTTTAGCGCTGCAGACAGCTAGGGAGAATAAAGAGTATCAAAGGCAGAAAATCAGCCTACAGAAAAATAGGTGTTTCACCGTGGCTGGTGTATGCGGTATAGTGCAGAATGCAATATCATATTCCGAAGGAGTATTAGCTTTGATGGTTCTATACAACAAATAACACACACCTTATAAAGAAAGCCATCTCCAGATGTTGCCCATGAAATTAGCACAATTGTTTCAAAATCCATCCACTTGGTGAACAAGTTTAGTATTTTGTTATGTTCCTAAATGTTTTCATTTCATTTTCTTCACCGTGAGAGAAAGGAGATAATGCATGATTAGTAAAATTTAGAGAGAATATGTTACTTTATTACAAAGAAATACAAGCCGTGTGTGCTGTACTACATCCACAGAACAAAAATAATGCCCACAGGTTACCCATAGTCCAGGTTTTAACTTTTTGTTCTTCTGTAGCCGTCCAATTCCTTATGCTCAAAAAAGAAGTTTGGTTACATATGACCACATTCCCTCTATGGCTTTATTATATTCTATTGTTAGAAGTGCATGGAATGTCTGCCTGAACAGTGCATATATTTTTCATGATTAGAATATTTTTTGTGGTCTTGGATTTGTTAAAGATGAAGTGATGGGGTGTTGAGGTGGTGGTTTCCCAATGCTTGCATGAGCCAGAAATTCACAAACACCTGCCCTCGTACTAAAAGCATGACCGTGGCGTTTAATCAAGAGGCTATGATTGTTATGTTTCATTATTGGCAAGTTGTTATATTTTTGTAGTGGTGATTTTCATTACAATCCTGGGGCTCGATCTGCAAAAAGCAGGAGCAAAATCAGATTTCAAAAAACCTAATGCTTTAGATTTTTGTTTTGGTCAGCCCTGTTTGGTGCTAAAATGTGGAAATGATTAACATAAATAATGATACGTTCAAAACGTAGGAAACAAAAATAGGCCAGTGGGTTGGTACACACCATAACAGTCCATACATAAAACAGTATCTTGTGACCCTGTTTTCATTCCTCTGTTGCCTGCTTGTGACCCTGTTTTCGTGCCTCTGTTGCCTGCTTGTGACTCTGTTGCCTGCTTGTGACCCTGTTCTCGTGCCTCTGTTGCCTGCTTGTGACCCTGTTTTCGTGCCTCTGTTGCCTGCTTGTGACCCTGTTTACGTGCCTCTGTTGCCTGCAATGTGTGGGGGCTCGCAGTGTGTGTGGGGGCTCGCAGTGTGTGTGGGGGGGCTCGCAGTGTGTGGGGGCTCTGTGTGGCTGTGTGTGTGGGGGGCTCTGTGTGGGTGTGTGTGTGTGGGGGCTCTGTGTGGGTGTGTGTGTGGGGGGGGCTGTGTGTGTGTGGGGGGGGGGCTCTGTGTGGGTGTTTGTGTGTGGCATTTGCGAGAGATTAAGCTATTGGCATTGTAAATGACAATGCCATTTATTTATGTTAAAAAAACATAAATAAAAATAATGTCATGAGCAATGCCAATAGCTCTAACTTTAACAAAGGCAAAACCATTGCATTGTAAATGCTTGTTCTTTCTTGCAGGGTATTTTTGTATAATTTCCATAGAGTACAAATTCTTGTATTATCTCTGGGTGTTTGCTTTAGTGCCAGCTCCAAATCCCCTTTCAGCTTAGAGCATTCATGGTTAAACCATCTCGGGTTAGAATCTTGCGTCTTATACTGTTTTTTACTACTTAAGCCGTCAGCAATTTCACTTATAATTTTATTAAAAGCAGTTATGATCTCCTGACTCTGGGCGGTGCTATCCAGACAGATTTCTATATCATCTTGTATTTTTTCCTTTAGTTTTGTCATATATAGGACCGGGTTTACTCCTGACCATTTTAATGACACTCCATTGTTCCCCTGTGTTTCAATATCATTTTCCAATCTCTTGCCCTGTTTTTTTTGGCTGAATTTTAATCTTAATGAGTCTGTTAGTGGGTGATGGTCACTGAATAAATTGGGGTTAATCAGTACATTTTCCACCAGTTCACTACAGTCTGCTGACACAATAATGTGGTCTATAGTTGAGGATGAACTTACTCCTACATATGTTGGTAGCGGTGGGATCCAAGATCACAAGATCATATTTATGCACCCGGTTATTAATGGATTTCCCATCTGGGTCATGGAGGAAGTGGGGTATCCTATCTACTAGGTGATCACAATATCCACAGGACTCCCCTGCTTCGTAGGTACATATACCACAATTAAAGTCCCCTGCCCATATTAATACATAGTCACCGCCTATCCCCTCAAGGAAATAATCCAGATCTTTTTCAAGACTCCCAATTACTTTACTCTTCGATTTGTCGAATACATTATTATATAAATTAATTATAATAACAACCTGCTTTTCTGCCGATTGCAGACGCAAAAGCTGGTAATATTCTGATGATATATGTGTTTTCATGAGATTCATAGGCGATGTGGTAGCAATTAAGATGTCTAAACCACCTTTGGCTCGTCCCGCCCTAGATGTACTGGCACTTGTACAGACAATTTGATAACCATTTATAAAAAAAGGTTCCATGGACCATGTTTCTTGGAGTAAAACTAGAGCACACCCATCTAACGTTTTCAGACAGGCCTCGTCATTGATTTTTTTTTTTATCCCTGCGACATTCCATGTCATTAGAATCAGGGATTCACTTTGGTATTTACCCGGGCTAGATCTACTTGTGTTAGGAGTGGGAATATAATCAATATTATAATTCATTTGTATATCCCCAGTGGGTTTTTGCGATGATACTATTAAGTCATCACATTCTATGATCTGCGCTGAATTAGATATGTCAATGTCTCCATCACAAGCATCCAAGGTGCCATTCTGGAAGTTTAGCTCCCTTTGTATGATCATGTTAACGTCAGCTGCTCCCACTCTAATTTTAGTGGTGTGGTCCCTTTTCATTTCAAATGGCCTAGTCATATACTCAGTAAGTCAATCTATTTCACTGCATCTTCTTAAAGCTAAATATCTATTGTCCAGTGGTATAGGTTGTGGTAAATATGCAGTTGGCTTGTGTTTAAATAGGCATTACTATAACTTGGCCAATATAAATATCCCAGTGGAACAGCCACTATGTGATTAGCATTTTCTGGAGTATACCCAATTTCATAATTTTGCAAAACATTCAGCAAATACCCCACCAAATACCGATCCCGAAAATTTACAACAATGAAATCCCCCTGATATGTTTTTCTGGAATTGCCCACCCAATTCACTCTCCTTATCATAATTATGGCTTCTTGCAATGTATTCACCCCGACATCCGCATTGACAGAAAACCAATGAACAACTTGATTTTTTAGGGACTCATACTTTTCCTATTGAGTTGCCACTGAATTTGGAACATTATTTAAGATAATAACACATGGAGTCACCTGTGATGGGAGATTTAGTGTACCCTGGGTGTCATTATTATCTTCTTCAGTTCTTTTTGTCCTAGTTGAAAGTATATTTTGCTGCTCCCTTATGTCCGGTAGAATGTCAACTTTATGCAGCCTTGGACAAGGTGAAGTTTGTAGTGACAAGATGTCCCCTACAACAAGAGTGTTCCGACTTTGATTAGAGTGGTGGAAAATAGTTTGGCCTCTCTTTTCTCTGTCATTTTCCATCAACCTAGAGATAGGCTTAGTGGGTTTGGAGATGCTGGTAACTTTATTCAAGGATTTAGAAGGTATAATTTCAGTCACCATATCTGTTAGGAAAGCCATGTCTTTCTGTAACAATTTGATCTCTGACATTAAGCATCTTCCTATATTGTCCAGTTTGCCATGAAGTCTTTTAAATAGTGTCTCAAGGTCTTGTATCTTTGGGTTGATAGGGTTATTTTCCCCCCTTAGGATACCTGGATTTTTGTCGCCCTTTTTTGGATTAGGCTTCGGTTTAATTTTAGAATATGATGGTAGTTGCTCCTCCACATTATTTATGGGTCGCAGGCCTTCCTTCTTTTTTCTTGCCAGGGAAGATATTGGGAGCGTGTCATCTGTTGAGACCGAGATCTCCAAGGATGTATTTAGCACGCATGGATTTGTTTTTTTATGTACAATTTCTTTTACAGAGATGTTGTCTGCTATTAGCTCAATTTCCTCCCCTATGTTCCCCAAGATAGACCCGTTTATGGCTGCAACCTTCCCGCCTTCATGAACAGATTCTTTTAGAGCAGCATCAAGCGCTGTTTGTGTAGCTGCCAATTGCTCTGCGACATGGACAATTTCACTATTAATAAGCCCCACAGCGTTTTTTAGGTATTTGGTAATTGGCGCACTCTTTGGGAGCACTTTCCCCTTTAATGTTAATTTCCTTTTTCCCATTGTTAGTCCATGAATAGGTTTTAGGATAACAGGGAAACAAAAGATAAATGTATTTCTCTTACCAGTTTTCACTGGTTGGTGTATGTCGTAATGCAAAGGGGGGTGGCCCTGCCCTGCCCTTGGTCCGGGCTTGGCGCTGTGCGAGCCCTGCCCGTGGTTTAAAGCGCCTCTGGCGCTGGCGGTGACGGCCCTCCTGTGCGCCTCTCGTTGCAGCCTAGGGGTTATAGTTTTGCTCCCCCAAGCTGTTCCTCCAGTGGTCTACTGGCTCTCTCTCAGGGCTCCCGCAAATGGCAAAAGGCGAAGTGTACCATCACCACACCAGTGTCCATCACTCACACTCACAGGTCTCGACCGTTGCGTCTGTGAAGGACCGGAAGGGAAAAACCTTTGTATGGAGCAAGTGACGGAGTCGCGGACTTCCTGCATTGGCTCTGGTTCATGCAGTCTTGTTGATGTATCAGAGTCTATCCCAGCAGTCAGAATCAAAGAGTCAGTGCTGCATCGAAGTCAAGCCTTGCAGGAGCGTCATCAGATTGGTCAATTAATCAAGTCAAAATACTGCATATTGGAGCTTGTCTACAGTGCAATTATCATACTCTTCTTTTAATGCTTGAACGACCTGTAGGCACCTCGGCGCTCCTGGGTATCCAATCTTTTATACAGAATAGCTCACCGCGGACACAGAACATCAATACTGGCACTCTGTAGGTTATTGTTAGGCTACCCCTGCCACTGCCACCGCCTCTTCCACCATGTGTAACAGAAGCAAGGGAGAGCAGTCCCTCAAGTCCAGCAGTCCTGTAGGTCCCGCAATTCCAGCAACTCCAGCAGTCATGCAAGTCCCGCCTGCCACTAGCCTGCACCACCCCTGCATGGTACGGGGGGTGCAAGGCTGGGGGGTGCGAGCCGCGAGCCTATCACCGAAACCAGGAAGCCGAGTCCGAACCCAACACAGCTCGGCTCAGCTCCAAATGCCTACGGAAATGGCAACGGGAAGTTCTGGTGCACCGTATGGTGCCTGGAGCGGGGGACAGGGGTGCAGGAGTCCAGGAGAGCCTCCTATTTACGCTGCCCTTGTAAATAGGGCGCAGCGTCAAAATCAATGGGTGTTAAGGTGGAACACCCACTGCAACATCCACCTCCCACCCCTTTCACACTAAGCTAAGCATGAAAGGGGGCCTTATTTACAAGGCAACATTAAGCCACATTAAGTGGCTTAGCGCTGCCTTGTAAATAAGGCAAAGCCGCTGTCGCCACGGAAACGTCACATAAAGTGAAGTACCCATGGCGATAGGGGCTTGTACATATGCCCCCTAGAATGTTTGCTATTTAGGGGCTACGTGAAAGAATTGGAGTTGGAATGACAGGAAGTGTGAAGTGTCAGAATGACAGGACACATGAGGTGCCTGTACAGTGACGGCCAGGGCCTAATGCAGATATTTTGGTGGAAGTGCAAAGTCCCCCTGGAAAATTCTACATCGGTGGGGATTTCTCAAGCTTAATTACATCTGCCAAAAGAAAGAGTAAGAATATCGCCGGAGAATTCACCACTCCGCCATTTCCCAAAGAGCATTTCCGCTTCCTCATAAGAAGCTTTTCCAGCATTCTCCAATTCCAATGCACTCCCTTTGAGATTAAATGATTGGAGATAGTGCTTCACGATAAACAAGGGGCAGCAACAAGAACGGCCCTATGAAGTTTCACTCCCGGCCGATTCGTAATATTATTGCAAATATAACAAAAGCGAACAAACCGGTCTAGGCCGGAAATCGAAGAGGTCAGCCTGTGCTCCATTCAGATCTACAAGCAGTACAGGCTCTGCCGCCCCACCAAGAAATGAATTAGTTTCTGAATAGTTTAATACTTGCATCCAATCCTGTATGCCAACCAACATCTAATAAACGGCGAGCCCTTTGCACAAAAGCCCAATGAAGCATGGCGCACCTGATTAGATGCACTTCTTTTCGAAGGGGTCATTATTCTTTGGAGGAGTATTTCATTACCTTTAATTTCAGTCTAGGTTCATACACCCATAACCTAATTACTTCGAGTGCAATAGCTCGTGCTGTCTGTGTAACCTACAAATGGCTACTTTAGGATATGCGGGGCGCCTCATTGTATCATTTGTATGGCAGAAGCGCAGTATTCAAAGTTCTCTGTCGCTGCTCCTTAAAACTCTCATCAATTGCTCCTTGAAGGAGAAAGGGTTTAGCTATTTTTAAAACCTACTTTATATTACTGTTCTGAAACATAGCGCCAGTCGCAGCAGTTTCCAAGCAACGCATCATTTTCAGTCGTCGCTTGGTGCGGGGTCCTGTCAGGCATGCTGAATGCACGGTCCTTATTCGCTCTCTGGTGCAGGACTCAGAGCACACAGAGCAGCCGAGTTGTGCAGCCGTGACCTAGACAGTCTGCACGTCCATATCATTTAGCAACACTGCAAACTTTTTACATTTGACTTTTTTCCCACCTGGTACGATTTAAATGAGGTTTTCTGGGCGATAAGCACATATACAGCCAGCTTTCTGTCTTTAGCTGATCCATTTATTGGCAAGTAAAATCAGTGCACCTCTCTGATAAAGCACATGCACCGTACTTGTTAAAGTGTTGTCTGTTAATCGGTATTAAGGGAGATTCAGATGAGGTGCTTTTACAAAGCTCCAAAATATTTAGGGCCTAAATACAAGTATAGGTGTGTAGGAAGGTGCTGCTTTTGGACATGGTTAGCCCCCACTTTTTGCCAGAAAAGTGATGTAATTTTGACTGGAAGTGCACATGGTCCCTGCCAACCAGGTTCCTTGTGCCAGATCTTCTTCGCTAAAAAGTACCTTTTGTTTCCACAATTGGCGCCTCTTTAGCTCACAAATAAGTCATTCGTTAAAGGTACCCCTGGTGTCAAGGGCCTTGTGCTAAAGAGGGTCCCTAAGGGTGAAGCACATTTTGTGCCACCCTGAGGGATCCCTCACCACTGCAGTCTGCGTGTGTTGCTCAGACATAACTGAAGAGTCAACATGGCACACATTTGTGCCATGCCCACATCTGCATTAACTCTGTATAGGTAAGATACCCCTCCAGCAGGCCTTAGTCCTCAGGCAGGGTGCCCTATAGCGCCTGTGAGGAAATATCCGCAGGAGCAGATAAGCCCCTGCAATATCCTTGTCAATTCCTGGATAGGCGTCCCTTCCTAATAGCGGATTACAATGGCATGCATGATTGTTTTGCAATTTTATTTCAGTCACAAAACAAATGCAGTTTACTTCTTACATCAAGTAGGTGGTAATTCACTGACAAACGGGAAGAGGTTCCCAATGGTACCCCTTGCCCTTTGCGACTGGCAGTGAAAACATTTTGCAAGAGCTGGCAGCGGTCCCACAGACGACTGCCTGCTCTTAAAACATGAAACAGAAATGTTTCATTTTTCTTTTTGAAACACGTCCTGTTTTCCTTTAAGGAAACTGGGCTGCATTTAAAAACAAGCATTTACAATGCAACGGTTTCGCCTTTGAAAAAGTTAGAGCTATTGGCAATGTAAATGACAATGCCATTTATTTATCTGTTTTCAAAACCAACACATAAATACAAATTTTGTCATTTACAATGCCAATAGCTCAAACTTTTCCAAAGGCGAAACCGTTGCATTGTAAATGCTTGTTTAAATATTTTTTTACTACGGGTGCAGGATTTTTTAAAATGTTTTTGTTTGGACTCAAATGTGAACCAGACCCTAACAAGGCCTCATTTATTGCTTCAGCTAAAAAATAGGGCACAGCTATGATTCGACTCCCCACACTTACTCAAATTCGGGTCCATAATACGTTCTACTTTAATATCGGACTTTTAAACCATTAAGCACTTAATTTTAACTTGTTTTTACGTTGTAACTTACAAATTACTTGCAAATTATTTATGAAACTGTTTTATCCTTCTGCTTAGTGTATCGATTTGTATTAAATAAAACCATAAAGATTACCAGTACCTAATTGCCTTATTACTAACACACCATCAATAGCACAACACAAAATACCACTATCACCAACACATCACAACTAATACTATCACCACCAC
Source organism: Lissotriton vulgaris (assembly GCF_964263255.1). Lineage (NCBI taxonomy): Eukaryota > Metazoa > Chordata > Amphibia > Caudata > Salamandridae > Lissotriton > Lissotriton vulgaris. The sequence continues at coordinate 896,462,115 of NC_141696.1, forward strand.
TACCTACACCACGAGTTCAACCCTCAATCATCACAAAAACTACCACGAACATCAATACCATGCATCACCATACAAAGCTCCAATAGCACTAATACTAGCAGTACACCAACGCCACCGATAACACATCCATGCCCACCAATAACACATCACCACCAGCAATACAAAGCATTGGCAAAGTCAGTACACTTGGCTTTAGTTTGCTATTGCATGGAAACATTTCTACGTGCATGTGTTGTCAAATTTAACTTAGACCTAGCCGCTTTGCCAATGCTTGTTTAAATGAACAGGTAGGTGCATGGGAAACATGGGTGATGTCTCACTCTTCTGTAGCAGTGTAAACAATAAAAATGAATTAATCCTTCATGCTTGCAAAATTTTAGTAAACAAATCCTTACCTAAAAAAAACGCGGCCGTCTCGTTTCGGCTAATGGGACGTTAATAGACTAACTATGCCTGTAGTATGAACTATTCGTTCGCCGTTTGTCTGTACCATGACACGGCTCGTACTGAATAATACAGCTACCCGGTGGTATCCGCTTGCAAGCAGCGCAGCCCCAGCCCTTCCCGCTCCCCCACCCCTCCCGGGCCTTTGTGCGCGTCCTGCAAGCATGAAGAGGAATATGCCCTGGTGTGCTGCAGAGCGACAAAAAAAGAGCAGGAACCGGTTTCGCCGGCTACGTCTGATGCGGCTCGAACCAAATCTCACTTTCAGCAGCCATTGAAACCACATCAGCCCCACAGAGTAAACACGATTCCGGCTGCGGGTTGTGGCGAGGTGAAGAGGAGGTTAGCGCGCCAGACAACGACATGAGACTATTAAGACCTGGAGAAAGGAGCAGCGCTCGCTCAGAAGCTTCTCTTTCAGCACAGCCGGAGGTTATTTACAACACAGCGGACATCTGCTACTTCTACATTCCCGAAGTTAGGAAACCGGGCAGTAATCACGAGTGACATGCCAAATGTACAAGTGGTTTGTTAGTATACGCAGTGGCAGGCGCGCACGCGCTGAAGGACACTGAGGGTTTGGCTAGTTCTGCTCGGCCTGCAAACAGGTGCACGAGGCCGCTTACACCAGCTGTGGGAGAAAGAAGGGAATGCGAGTAGTGTTCGTCTTCGCACGAGGCAAGAGCACTTTACGTTAGTTCTGAATCATTTCTCTCCGCAGAATTACTCTTTAGTACAAAAGCTGCGTTTTTTCAAAGGTCCGCTTACACAGGATGTGACTGCTCACATTTACACAGGAACATAATTAAGAACTTTCAATGCACACATTTCAACTACGTACACAATGGCAAAAAATAAAGGTCCCGGGCCAGCAGCCAATCACAGCGCGGGCCGGGGAATGACGTCACGGGGTGTCCCGGGCTGGCAGCCAATCACAGCGCGGCCCGGGACACACAGCATCAAGGGGCGGGGCTTAAAAAAAGACCCAGAAACACCCCCGAATCGCGTCAAGGCGGGCCCTGAACCCAGTGACGCTCCTCTCCTTCAATGGCTGGCCAGCATTTACGAGGCCAGCCAATGGAGAAGAGGGGCGTGTTCAGGCCCCCATACTACTAACAAAAGATTTCGGCTCCGCCCACCCACTGCTCACGCAGTGGGACGGTAGCCGAAACCTAAAAAAGAAGATACTTTATTTAAAAGTAACACGCTCATCGTGGTCTGCTGTTCCCAGCAGACCACCATCTCTGTATTATTGGCCATTCTCAATGGGTCCCAAATTGCGAACTGGCTCATGAATATTGATTAGGCAGGTCATTTGCTAAGTATGTCTTAGAAACATTAGTACCTTTGATTTTCCGAGTCTCTGAATGCAAATTGCAAAAAATTGCAATTAGTGACTCACAAAATTAAGTGGTTGCACATCAGGCCCCTGGTGTTTAACTCACCAAAATCAGCATGATATAGTAAATACTGTATACTTTCCCCCCGTTAAATTTAGGCATGTTTGACATGATGAAATTTAACAAATGTTGAGTTGTTTAATGCATCCAATAATTATAGGATGTGTTAAGTAAAACCAAACTCCTAATTCTAACCCGTGCATAAACAAAGGTTTACTAACAGGTCAGAAGTAACTGAGCCACATGTAATCAGCCCCAAAGGTTACATCGGTGCCAGCGACATGTACAGGAAGACTTTTGGATTACTAAGGACTCTATGATTTATGGTGATTGCACAGGTGGTATTAATGCGCCCTCTGGCTTTTCTGAGGGCATATTCGAAAGGTATGACTAGGAGGAATATGTCAGTGGGATACAGCATGTGAAACAGAAATGACCGGGATATTAACTAAAAAAGTCAAATGTGACGCCATGCACCACAGCAACTAAAGCTGCTGTCCGTTGTTTTGTCAAAGGAAGAGTGAAAAAAACTGCAATATCTACTAAGATATGAAGCTGTTTTTCTTTTTAATCTGATGAAATTTTTGAAAGGGATAGCCAGGAGGAATATGTCACTGGAAAACAGCATGTAAAATGAAAATGACGGGGTAAATTAACTAAAAAACTAAAATGTGATGCAACACACCACAGCACCACACCACTGCTGTCCTGTTGTGCGTCAAAGGAAAAGTGAAAAACACTGTGATATCTACTAAGATATTACTCTGTTTTTCACTCTCCCTGTGCTGATGCATTTTAGGCTGCTATACACTAAAGCACAGTTTAGGCTGCCGTACACACAGCCTTTCACAATAGTGCACAGTTGTATGAGTGCTCAGGTGTGTATGTTCTGTTAAACATAGGTTTTGTACTGGAAGGGAAGCCTTTCAATTAACAAATCTATGCTTTAAAACTTTTTTTTCACCCTGTAAGTGTGCTGTACAATGCAGCTCACACATGCCAAGTTTGAAAAGTATGGAGAAAAAAATGTCTTCTCCTCTGCACTTGCCTAGAAGAGGTGTAAGGGTTTGATTCAAATCCCTGTCTACAAATTTTTTACGTATGGGTTTGCGTCAAACCCATGGATTGTTTCAGGGAACACCCAAGTACTACCCACAGAATGCCCACTTTGCACAAAGAAGAACACTGCACCATTTTGCATTACTTTGGCCAAATTTCCAACGCAAATCCTGAGTAAATACCACCACAACACTTTGCACCATTATAAAAATAATGGAAACCTGGCACAAACTTTTAGTAAACATGGGCTAATGTGCTGAAATTGGTGTGGAAACACCAAACTCCTTGATGATTGCCTATTATTCGTTAGGAGAAAATATGTAATTCTGTGATCATTCCTCGGCCAGGAATTAAGATACTTTGTGGTAGTGGTGATTTTGGATATACAATTACTAATGTGGAATTCCTGCATAACTCAGAATGTGCTTATTGGAGAACACTGTTGTCAGTATAAGTTCACATTGACTTTAAATTAAACCACAGTTACAAAATGTTATTTTGTGTGGGCTATTTATATCAAATATTTGGATGTATGTCGTTACAACGCAAACTTTTACAACGCATACCTTTACAATGCATTTTTTACACCGCAACATCCATTGCAACACATTCCATTACAACGCATGCCATTACAACAAATTTTTTGAAACTACCTTTACAACGCATTCCACTACAACGCATACTACATTTACAACACATACCATTACATTGCATGTATGGTAAGTATTGGATAGTGTAGGGGTAAAAATGTACTATTCTAACTCCAGGGGGTGCAACAGTAGGGTAAGTGTTGGATAGTGTAGGGGTAAAAATAACTATTCTAACTCCAAGGGGTGCAACAGTAGGGTAAGTGTTGGATAGTGTAGGTATGCGTTGTAATGGTATGTGTTGTAATGACTGCGTTGTAATGACATGCGTTATAGTGGTATGCGCTGTAGTGACATGCGTTGTAATGGTTACGTTGTAATGGCATGCGTTGTAATGGATGTTGCATTGTAAAAGTTTCGTTGTAAAGGTAGTGCGTTGTAAAAGTTGCGTTGTAAGTGTTGTTTCCCAAATATTTGGCTTACATTGTAGTCTTGATCCTTCAACATTCCCCTTTCGTAATCAAGAAATGTCTGTGAACATTTGCACTAGTCATGTATGTTATCAAACTCAACATGGCTTTTAATAAGAAGTCTAAAGTGCATTGCAATTACAAACTTTGGACTTGACGTACGATCAAACAGGTCACAAATATTGGGTGCATATTGAGCACTTAATTTTTGCGACATGCCTGTCATTTTGCTATGCAGCCAATGCACTAATACTGCCTTTGAGGTTGCCTGCCACAATTCACATCCACGAAGAAGCACAAGAGGGACATTTTCCACTTTGCAAATCAGGTACCACATCCTTTGAGGCATTAGGGACTCTTAAATGGTTGGAAACTGCTATTGTGATCACACAATTTTAATACATTGCAAGTGGGAGGGGATGCCCCTTTATCTCCAAATCCTAATTCTAGCTCGAAACAGTGGCGAAAGTCGAGGGGCCCAAACTGCAAGGTACACGGAGATGCCCCGCTCCTGATTTAATCCAGAGCTCTCAAACCTGAGTACTGTGCTGAAGGGCCTCCTGCAGCTCAGGGCCTCCCCGCACTGTTGGGGCTGCAGGGGCCTGTATAATGCCCCTGGCTCTGAATGAGTCACAAAACTCCTTTTGTGGTTTGGAAAAGTTGTTCTAACTCTCAAAAGAGGTGTAGTTCACAGCAAAAAGCCATTTTGCAGTCACAATCCCTGTGATTTTGTTGATTACAGGGTTTGTAGCCACAAAATGTTTTTTGTAACCAAGGCTTTTCCTCTTTAAGGGAGTAACAGTTAATAACATTTTGGCCACTAAAAACTTCACTATAGACAAGTCGAGGGGCCCAAACTGCAAGGTACATGGAGATGCCCCGCTCCTGATTTAATCCAGAGCTCTCAAACCTGAGTACTGTGCTGAAGGGCCCCCTGCAGCTCAGGGCCTCCCCGCACTGTTGGGGCTGCAGGGGCCTGTATAATGCCCCTGGCTCTGAATGAGTCACAAAACTCCTTTTGTGGTTTGGAAAAGTTGTTCTAACTCTCAAAAGAGGTGTAGTTCACAGCAAAAAGCCATTTTGCAGTCACAATCCCTGTGATTTTGTTGATTACAGGGTTTGTAGCCACAAAATGTTTTTTGTAACCAAGGCTTTTCCTCTTTAAGGGAGTAACAGTTAATAACATTTTGGCCACTAAAAACTTCACTATAGACAAGTTGGGCATTGCGTTTGCAAAACCACATGGGAAAAAAACTATCACGTTGTAGCTTTGTCCCCCAGAAATTTTAAAAGGTGTTTCAGGAATCTGATCTGCATTCTGATATGGAGGACAACATGCAATTTCAATTTCATCAAATAGTAAAATAACTGTGTTAGAGCTGGCATCCTTGGCATGGGTTTCCCCTGCATTTTTGCCTTTGCCTCCTGTTAATTTGCTGTGCGTTGAACTTCGCTTTTCCTGATCTAGATGCTTTAGGCCCTTTGCCTCTGCTGTTCAGTGCCAAAGTGCAAGTGCTCCCTGTAAATAGTTTTTATGGATTGGTGATTCCATGATTGGCATATTTGATTTACTAGTCAGTCCCTAGTACAGTGCACTGTGTGTGCCCATGGCCTGTAAAAAAATGCTGCTTGTGGGCCTGCACCACTGATTGTCCTACCCACGTAAGCAGCCTGTAAATGGCACTAAGACCTGCCACTGCAGTGTCAGTGCTCTGTTTGGTACTACCATGTTGACTTGGCAAGTGTACCCACTTCCCAGGCCCTAAGCTTCCTCTTTCTTACATGTGAGTCACACCTAAGGTAGGCTGAAGGTAACCCTGTGGGCAGGGTGCAGTGTATGTGAAAGGTAGGACATGCCCTGATGTGTGTGGCATGTCTTGATAGTGAAACACTGCCAATTTCGTTTTTCACTATTGAAAGGCTATCTGTCCTATAGGATAGAATAAGGTTTCGTTTATAACATCTTATAGATATAACTTCCCGTTGGGACAAGATGGGATGATAACGTTTAGTATGCCTCATATTAGAATACAAAGAGGCATCTTTTAGTGAGGGAAATTTTTACATTCTGTGTTTTAAAACACCATTTTTAGAAATTAGGCATTTTCTTGCTTAGTCATCCTGTGTGCCTCTGCTAGGTTTGTGTAATGACTGTCTTGCTTTCGGATGACAGGAGCTGGGGTTGCGCATTCTGTTCAGACGGCCACTTGGGGGAGTGAAGTGTGTCCTGCATTTCCAGGCAGAGATTGCCTGGCTGAGTAGACCTGGGCTGCATTCCATGTAGGGGGAGGAGATTTCTTTCACACCTGAATGGGCCTGTTCCACCTTGGACAATGCTGTGTCCACCTCCTGCCAGGAGGCTGCACCAGAGAGGACAGAACTTGCTTTGTCTGGGCAAAGAGCTTCTCTGCCACCAGAGAACCAATACATCTGTGCTATAAAAAGTGGGGCCCAAACCCCTGAACTTTAGAATACTTCTGGAATTCAAGAGGATCCTTTGCAAAGGAGAAGAGCTGGAGAAACGACCTCTTTGCTGTGTGCTGCTTGGTGTTGGCCTGCAGTGGCTGTTTCTGCCAAGGAAAGGACATGGACTGTGCTGTGTGCTGTGTCCCCTGCTTGAGGAAGATCTCCAAGGGCTTGAAATAGAGCTTGCCTCCTGTTTCGAAGTCTCAAGGATGCAGAGACTTCACCTCCAGCTCCCCTGAACTTCCTTGCTGAGAGTTCTGATCTGCCAAGAGGTGCATGCTGCTGTTCTGAGCCTCTGAAGTTTGTTCCTGCTCTTGAGAGCTGAAAAAGTAATACAATGAGGAGAAGGGTGATGCATTTGCACCTTTTGCTGATGCATCACAGAAGAAACTGACACAGCGTCTGCCCGCGACTTGAGAAACCGCTGCACGTCGCAGCCAGTGCGCGGAACATCGAAGGCTGATATCACTGCCCCGATTCCCACTCAGGCCCTGCTGTACGGCTGCAAGAACCAACGCATCGTGGGACCTTGGCTGAAGAAAATTACTCAGCGTTGTTCCCAATGCTGCATTGAGAACAGGACCATCCCGGTCCTCCCACATTGCACTGGGGGGCCAAGTCTACAAGGATGCTGGGGTTGCAGTAAGAAACCTACGCATCACCTACCCGCACAGTAACAAAACGATTCATCACCTCTCCTTCAGTAAGGAACTGACACATCACCTCCCCTGCATGGAAGTAAGGAACCAACACATCACCTCACTGGAGTAGGGAACCAACACATCACCTTCCCTGTGCGTAAGGAACCAATGCATCAACTTCCCTGCGGCTGTTCCTGCTTTTGATTTTGACATATTCCAAGGTACTTAGGGGCATGTGTACGAGCACCTATCATCACACTGACCTCACTTTTTCCGACTTTTCTGTGGCGGTAGGTTCTTTGCCTTATTTATAAGGCAGTGTTAAGCCACTTATTAATGCTGCATTGTAAATAAGGCCCCCTTTCACGCTATGCTTAGCTTGAAAAGGGTGGGCAGTGGGTGTTGCTGTGGGAGTTCCACCGCAACACCCATTGATTTTGAAGCTGCCCCATATTTACAAGGGTGGCGTAAATAGGAGGGAGCGCCAAAATTAAGACAATGGAAAACCTGGTCTTAAACAGGTGAAATGAGGATACATTTTTTATTTCTCCCGGTTTCTGCTTTTTCCATGTGTGCTACCTTGTGCAGCACACATGTAAAAAGCAAAACACCTTGGATTGTTTATATGTAGGAAGGTATCCCTTCCTGTACATAAAGAATCTTTCCATGTGTGCTGCATAAAGCAGAACACATATAAGTGACAAAACGGCATTTAAAATAGTTTATGTGTAGGAAGGGACACCTTCCAACACATAAACAATCTTCCGCTGCATGCAGACACCCTTGCACTATGGTGCAAGGATGCTTGCGTTGGTGCTAAGTGCAAATTGCAGTGCAGCGCAGGGGGAAACGCAAGGCTGCACCGTAATCTTGTAAATATGGTGCAGCCTTGCGTTTCTGAAGTGGCAGAGTGAGGCGTTAAGCCATGAAGGCTTAACACCGCACACATTTGTGTTGAAAGTGTTGCATCTATATTTTGCTATGGACAGAACTGTTTCTACCTTTTAAAAGTCATATTTTTATTACTGTATTATAGATTCTTGTCGTTTTGGTCTTGTTTGGTTTAGATATAGATTACTTATTTTTCTAAACTGGTGTGGTGTCCATTTGTAGTTTTGTCACTGTATTACTGCATGTGTGCACAACTGCTTTGCACACTGCCTCTGGGATAAGCCTGTCTGCTCGTGCCAATCTACCAAGGGGGTGAGCAGGGGTTATTTTAAAACTGTATCCCCTTACCCTGACTAGGAATAAGGGTCCCTACTTGGACAACGGTGCAAACCATTGCCAACCGGAGTTTATGTACGGGAATGGGTTTGAGTTGGGAGAACTGGAAGCAGTGGCGCTCAAAGTGGTGTGATCTCTTAGTTGTGGAGTTCGTGCGGTAGGCACGCGGTGCAAAACAGGACAGGGGAACACAAACCCAAAGGAAAACAAACCCCTGTGTAGGTTCAGGGCGGCCTGGACCAAAACAGAAGAGGAACGGATCCTGTACACACGCAAGAGAGATTGGTTGTCCTGATGTCAGGAAGCAATGATACATACGATTAGGAAAGTATGTCAAAGTACAAAATTCAAGCACACATGTTCATGTACGTGTATAAGTCTTTTATAGAACAATTGTTGGTCAGTACAGTAGATAATAGCCAGCCGACACGTGTTTCGTCACACCGTGAAGGAGATGTGACTCATTAGGGCTGCTAGGTGGACTGGGTCATTGGGTGTGTCGTGGCGAGCTTACACGTGGAAGTGGCCACATAGTCGAGAGGAAATAACGGCAAAGGCAACCCTGTTCCTCAATGGGTGGTGGTGGAAGTAATGGATGGGTGCGTCCGTCGTTTCCCTGGGGTGCTTGGAAAAAGGGTTCAGGAGTGCATCGGGTTGGTGCGTCCGAGGTGCGTGGTCCTGAACCCTTTTTCCAAGCACCCCTGTGTGCTTGAATTTTGTACTTTGACATACTTTCCTACTCGTATGTATCAGTGCGTCCTGACATCAGGACAACCAATCTCTCTTGCCTGTGCACAGGATCCGTTCCTCCATTGCCAACCGGAGGCCCCCATTTTGAACATTGGTGGTTAGCAGTAAGGATCTGGACTTGCATTTGTGCCCTGGTGTACACTCCTAATTAAGAGCAGACTATTATGCGACCACAGACAATTGGTGGAACTTTCTCTTCTTGGGATTTTTTTTGCAACTTGAGAAGTGCCAATGTTTACCATGACAAAACCAGCCCTTGCATCTGTGGATATTGATTTGAAGCAGATAGGGTTGAAACCTACACTGTGCCACAATTTGAAGCTGCCTGCAAGAAATTTAAAATCTCAGTAAGAGGCCTCACTAGAAAGGAGGCATACCAAAGGTGCTCAGGGCCCAGTTGGAATCAGTGAATGCCAGTGAGCATACCAGGGAGCCTAGGCTGAGAATTTAGGGGCATATCAGCAACAGCTGGCGATAATTATCGCTAAGCGAGGGTAATTATCACCGGCTATCGCTGGATAATATCGGCGAGACAGCATGCTATGAGCAATGTTTATCTCCAATGCGATATATAATCCAGCGATAGTTGCAAAAAGTGCGATTATCGCTGGAAATTCAGCGATAATCGCACAGCGATAGACAAAACCTTGTTGATAGGGCTGGGTGGTCTCAGCCTTATAATCCACCACCCCATAGGCTAATATGATTTAGTCAGTTGAAAAGCAGGTGTAATAAAACCTGCAATAGGCGCGGTTAGTGCTACTTTCTTAATCGCTATGCTGGTTAGCGTGCAGCTTGCTGATAGGAGAAATGTCTGTTAGCGACATTTCTCATGTTATTTTGGTGAGGAACGCCCACTTTGCATTTCATTAGAGATGCAAAGCTGGGCGTTAAGGGAAAGGACTCAGAGGCATAGAAATACACGCTAGCGTGTTCTTTCTGATAGTGCGATAAAATGATCGCAGTTTTTAACCCGAAAACAGATGCTAAAGAGGTGATAATTTTATCTCTTCCTATTGACGATATGACCCTTTGATGGGCAGCAAGATGGGCTATTTAGTCTGCCTGGAGAGAAGTTACCGTCCATGGAGAGCAGCAGTGTGTCTTCACATGGGCTGTCTCCAGAGGAGTTGGAGGACAGGGAGAGAATTAGAGTGCATGAGTTGGAGCGTACAAAACTCAGGATGGAGAATGGGAGGGACATGGAGAGTAAGACATTGGAATTAGAGAGGCAGAAACTGCCCATGGAGAAAAAGAGGAAGCTTTTAGAGCATGAATGAGGTTTGAAGGAACTGGACATAATGCGAAAAGTGTGGCGCCCAGTTCCAATGGTGGCAGCTTGTTACCATTGCCTGGAGAAGGGAAGGTATATATGCTCCAGGAAGTGATTAAGGGTTTTGTAAAGAATTAGCATATTGGTCAATGGTATAAGGCATATGAGGTAGCAATGAGGTCCCACAGAATCCCTAGGAGAGACTAGGGAGTGGTGTTGTGGAGCCATTTCATGACAGAGGGGAGGGAAATTTTGTTAGCCTTATCAAGTGAGGAGCAAAAGTCTTATGACCACATGAAGGAATCCTTGATCAAGAGGTATGGTTTGACCCCAGAACTGTACAAGGCAAACGTTGAGGGGCTGTATGAAGCTGGAGTCAAGCACTTAGGTGGAGTATGTGTCCTATTTTTGCAGGGCACTGGATGGTTGGGTGAAGGGTAGCCAGGTAAATTAGTTTTAGGGGCTCTATGATTGGTTGCATGGGAGCACTTGTCTGGTAGTTGTTTTGTTTTTCAGAGCTATGGCAGCGTTTGATTTACAGTAAGCTGCCTGACCCCAGGAACCTTGCTGTGGAGGCAGACCACAAGGTCAGTACCAGGGTCTACAAAGGTCACGTAGGAGACTCTGCCAAAGGTGGGTAGGGTCCCCAGTAGAAGAGTGAGGGGACAAGGGTAAACAGAAAGAGTTCCAAAAAGTTCACTAAAGTAATTCCCAAGGGAACGAAGGGAAGGGTTCCCAGCCCCCCAGTGAGAAGAAGTCATGGGTCCCTGCAGGTAAGCCTGCCCAGAAGGGCCCCTGCGAGTGTAATGCTTGTGGTCATGTGGGTCACTTCATAAGGGATCCTAGGTGCCCCAAGAAGGCCACCACTGCACCCACACATCACTGCCCCATGAGTTGACTAGTGTAGCTTTGGGGGATGTGTTGGGTTCCCAGGAAGGGAGGGAGCACGCAGAGTTGACCCTGGTCTCAGTAGGAGATATTGAGATGGTCCCAAGATCCCACCTGACTGATAACACTAAGAAATATGGGCAGTGGGTGACCATAAATGGCCATAGGGTGCAGGCTTTGAGAGACACTGGAGCCAATGTGACAGCTGTCAGTTAGTGTCTGAAGAACAGGTAGTCCCCAACTTGCTTCAACCAGTAGTTGCAGCTGACAACTCAGTGCGCCTCTGCAAGGTGGCACAGGGTCTCTTTAAGTGGGGGGGGGGGTCTCAGGTACCTTGAAAGTACTTGTGAGGTCAGCCATGTCTGTTGACTGTTTGCTAGGCAACAATCTGGAGAGTTCCCCTCAGGATAAGGTGGAGTGTAAGTCTCCTTTGGAGATGTTGGGTCTGCCTGAGTGGGCGTGTGTGACCACTTGGTCTATGACAGCCGGTAAGGGCAATCAAGAGGGCCTGGTGCCTTAAAGAGTGGCCCAGGTGCCTGCCAGAAAGAGAAGAGGCAGGGGGTGCAGGAAACTAACCCCTACATTTCCCACAGTCCAGGAAGAGGCAAACCTTGAGGGGTTGCCCTGGAGCCTAAAGGAGAGCAAGTGGCCACACTGGTGGACCTGCCTGAGCTGACCCATTGGCAGCAGGAAAGGGGGCCCTCCAGGTAATCATTCAGCATGAAGCAGCAGAAATGACCTTCTCTTGTCCCGCATCGCTGCACAGCCCTCCGTGTCACCTGAGCTGCCTAGCGCCCCTGGAGGGGCTGAACTCCGAGGGTCTTGTTGACCGGACTTTGTGGGGGTCACCGAGCACGCTGCACGGACTCCATTGCCCAGGAGTCCGTGCGTTCCAACACCTGTGCAGAGGTCTGCCCTCTCCCACACCGGCGTTATCTGACAACTCCCGCCTCAGGCAGCGCGGGACGCGCGCAGGACACGGCATGCTAAGCCCGGGCAAAGGGCGGGCCGTCTGTGGCCATCCAGAGCAGGAGGAGGCAGGGCAGGGCCACGCCATATACATCTGCATCGCCCCACCATCTGATAAGGTACTGTACTAATACGATTTACTGAAATGGGGAAGAGGAAATGTATGGAGGGTGTTACATATGGTACCAGTACCCGGGTGAAAAGGAGAAAATCTAAGAAGGCCACTAAAGTACCAAAACATGCTGGAGAGAACTGTGTAATGTCACGCATAGAAGAATTCATAGAAGACTGTAGCCTTATTCTCACATCTAAGCCACCATCAGAGAATATTGTGAGTGAGACTAATGGGGACGATTTAAATGACTTATTGCAGAAAAATGGCAAACGGGGTGTGACTGTTGTCCCTGGGGTGTTCCTGAAGAAAAAGAATATTCGTAATATCGACGAAGGTACAGGGGATGCTTCAAATGATGGGTTAACCATAGTAGACATAGAGGCAGAATGTTCATCCCCCTGTTTGCTTGACCCAATTGTATTGTGTACAAATAGGTACTCACCTCTTACTGATATTGACTGTTCTAACAAAGAGAATGGGCACCCTTTGACTGAGCTAACTCCATCTGATGCTTACCAAGGACAGGGGTTGGAAGCAAACTCGTATATACCCATTTCTGGAACTGGGAATTACATTTCCGAGTTATGCAGCCTTGTGAACCGTTTATGTAGCTTTATTCATTGTATGCAAGATTAAGTTGACATTCTAACATCTAAAGTGCACAAGGTAATCACTAATGTGAACACTTGCCCCAATTGTAACCCTGATAAAGATCACCCAAGCTCTGGTACTGTGGAGAAACAAAAGGTAATAGCTCTGCATCCCACATTGCAGCAACCTAGGGGTAGCATCCAGACCAAAGCACATATGCCTCTCAGTAGAGTAAGTAAAGGTACAGAGGTGCCAGCGACGCCCTTGCCTGTGAAAACCCCTAAATCTAAATCTCCAGATAGAGCAAAAAATAGTGGGTGTACAAACCTCAACGCTAGGCCTATCAATATCCCCAATACAACTAGGTATACCCCTAAAAACTGGTTGGGCAGATGTGCTTCCTTGCCTCCACCCATACCCCCTGATCTATCTAAAGTATACATGGTCAATGTCCCAAAAATAAGCCCTGAAAAGGACCCAGAAGCAAAAGATTCCCTGATAAACAAGCTATCCATTGGATTAGACATACCAGAGGATGCCGATCAGTGATAAGGGAAGATATCCTAAGGGCCACTAGGCTTTCGCACCAGGATACGGAGCAGACTGTATTGAACTCATATTTAAAAATGTAAACATGGCACAAAACCTGATATTATTGGAGTTCAGGTCCTGCTCCCCTGATCACTTATCCATCCAAATTAGATCTTCTCCCCTCAACAGTGGCTAAAAGAAATGGGAACCCAACTACAGGGGGTAGGTGTAGGTGGGTCATTCCTGGAATGTAACGACTGACTAATGTCAGATGACATTACCTCCAAATACCGTCCCGATGCATCAATAATCACCATAACTGCATCACAAGATACCCCCACAGGAATACCTTGTGCAATATTAGATACAGGGGGGCACAACCGGGAGGGTAGTCCCTTAAATCTGAACCCTGATGTAAGCCTAGTGACAGATTTTGATGCATTCGGCTCCATCATGTCATGGAACATTGCACGGCTGAGTGCCAAGGTGCAAAGCCCAGAATGGGCCTTCTTTGTCAGTCAGTTTACTATCTGTATATTTCAAGAAACGTGGCTCCTTGACCCACAGCACTTTCCAGGGTTTTAAACTTTAGTGTCCCCACTGAAAAAAGCGATAGAGGACGACCCTCTGGGGGATTAAATATTTCGGTTAAACAGGATTCGGGGATCACCGTAAAGGAGCTCACCTCTAACCACAAGGATATACAGATTGTGTCCCTTACACTTAATTGGGCCAAACCTTTGGACATTTCCAATGTGTATGCCAGGAGCACAGGGGGGTGGAAGTCTGATACGCTTGCTGTCCTTGATGGCCTTTTTGAAAAATTCTCCGCACACTCGCGTCTGATTGTTGCAGGAGATTTTAATGTAAACTTTGAACTTCTATCGGGTGGCGATTCCTACCTTGTAGATGATCAAGACAGCCAGTGGGGGGTTCCAAAGTTAGAATTGGACCCAGTGAAAAGGTGGACTGATCTGGTGATCCAGATTAACTACCTGTTTGAATAAAGGACTAAGGGCGGCCAATGGTAGAACCCCGAAAGATAGGTGCTGTTACATTCAAGAGCGGCAACAGAGAAAGTAGAATTGATTATATACTAGTCCATCTCGAGTTGTGGCACCATCTGGAGGATATGATGGTAGTTGACCGCCTTGAGAGTGACCACAACCCCTATCACAACCCCTATGAATGATTTTTTCCTACTGGGAAGCCCCAGCGATAACAGAGGACCCAAGTAAAGGAAATTCCCAAGCCGTCCTTCTGGCAAATGATATGCGCCACCTGAAGTGGGCCAAAGTTGCTAAGCATGGGCGGAAAATCTGTTCCGCTCACGGATTTTGCGGATTTTCGGTAAATTCGCAATCCGCGAGATTCGCGAATTTCCCACAAAATCCGCAAATTTGCACGCAGCGGATTTTTTTTTCTTGGTGATACAATTTTGCGGCGTGCGGCGTTCACTTACCGTCATTCAGCGTTCGCCGAGTTGTTTTTCTCGGTATTTTTGCGAGTGCTGCCCCATTTTGGATCTTGCTGCGGGATCCCGCGGGAGTTTGGCGACGCATCGCGAGAGTTCGCAATTGCGAACATGTAGGTGCGGCGGGCAGCAACAATCTGGCGCTCGCGAAATTACAAAATTTGCAATTCTGCACAAGAAATCCACTAGCAAGCAGCATAGACCTTCTGAAAATGATGATTTTTATCAGAATAACTCCTCCTCAGGTTGACATTTGCCTGCACTTTTTTGGATTTGAGGCCTTTTGACTCTCTTTGGATCACTTTTGGATTAGAAATCAACTTTCATAAGTAAGTTTGTTTGGGGCATTACAGTTGCTGTTCTGCAGAAAGCACTCAGCAGGTGCAAAACTTCACTCATCATTAGTAACCATTCCCTGTAGTACTTCCTGAGGGCCCCCTCCAGAGTTCAGTTGCCTATGTTTGTTTGGGGCATTACAGTTGCTGTTCTGCAGAAAACCGAATTTTCAAAAATGAAAGCACTCAGCAGGTGCAAAAGTTCAAACTCATCATTAGTAATAGTAACCATTCCCTGTAGTGCTTCCTGACTGGGGCCCCTCCAGAGTTCAGTTGCTAGTTCACTGCAACAGAAAGCAAATTACAGATAAGGAAGCAGGTGCCAGACTGGAATTTTAAAACATTGACACATTAATAAACCAACCCCAAATTAATTCATGTCAGTTGAAGCAGGGCAGGTGTGCTTGCTTTTCCCCCCCATAATCTACAGTGATGATGAACCAGAGGGTGGCATTGATGTACCAGAGGGTGGCATGGGTGAAACAGAGGGTGGCAGTGGTTAAACAGAGGGTGCTGGGAACCTGTGATGATGAACCAGAGGTAGAAACAACATAGTCGCGACCGTTGCGAGCCGACAAGTAAGTTCGCAATTGCGAACTGGTACCAAACCCTTGCGAACTGGCAGAAACCCTTGAGAACACAAAAAAAAAATCCGCAAATTCGCGAAAATTCACGGATTTTGCGGATTGCGAGTTTGCAAATACGCAAATTCGCGAACGCCAGATTCGCAAAATTCGTCCATGCTTAAAAGTTGCCCAAAGCCAGTCAAACATTGACTTTATTTTAATGAACTTACAGAAAGCTACAATGGAATTGAGTGCCTGCACCAATGCCGAGCCTTTTACCCCAGGGAGAGAAAATGCAAGTAAGGTGCATGAAATCTTCTTTTCACAAATAAAAGGTCTATTTGTCAAACCAAATAACCATAACCAAATCATGACCGACAAATCTCCGAGGTGGTATAATAAAGAATGTAGAAAGGCACGGCTTGATCTAGGGCAGGCCATTAAAAATGGATCCAGTGCCAGTGTTCGCACAGCCAGGAGCGCGTATAAAACTATTATTCAAAAATCTAAGCGCGCCTGGGATGTAAAAAAATGGGAGGAGCTTAAGGAGGCTAGTTCTTTTAAGAATTCTAAGCGATTTTGGGACTTGCTGAAATGGGGTTGCGAAGGCCGCCCAGAAAAACCCCAAAATTGGGTAGCCCAGGATGATTGGGTAACTCATTTTAGGCCCCAATACGCCAAAGGGCTGGAACTACCCTCAGAACAGAGAGAAAAGATTGTATATACCCCCTGTACGGAAGATCTGTTTACTACCATGGATATCCAACATGCATTGGACTCTATCACCCCTGGAAGGGCGTCAGGCATAGATGGTGTCCCGGCTGACACCTTCCTAAACAACAGAGAGCTCTGGGGGAACTATATACTATTCCTGATAAACATGATAGCCAGTGGATCCCCAATACCCGAATCCTGGAATGGGGCGGAAATAACCCCTGTTTTTAAAAAGGGCGACAAATCGCTCCCAAGTAATTATCGCCCGATCAGTCTAATTGATACCATCCAGAAGATCTATGGTAGACTGGTATTAAACAAAAGCATGGGAGCGTGAGAAGAACATCTTGTCCCACCTCCAAGCAGTATTTAGAGCCTGCATAAGCACAGTCGATCAGGTCTTACACTTTGCCATGCTCTATTGGAAGGTCGTCCAACTGGGGGGAGGCAGCCTGTATGCTGCCTTCATCGATCTGAGGGCAGCCTTTGATCTTGTACCGCGGCCAAACCTCTGGTTTGTCCTGAATGACATGGGCATGCCTCCAACTCTTCTTTCCTTGATCATCAAACTACACGAGCACAACTACGCCCAGATAAGATGGGGCCCCCCTGGGCATGTTACAAACCAGTTTCCGGTAGAGAGAGGAGTGCGCCAAGGTTGCGTGTTAGCACCTACCCTCTTCTCTGTCTACATCAATAATGTGGCAAAGACTCTGATAGAGGCAAACGTTGACCCTCCAATCTTAGCAGGCGCCAAAATACCAATTTTAATGTTTGCCGACGACTGTCTCATTATTTCCAACACCCCAAGTGGCTTGCAAAAAGCACTTGGGATCTTCAAAACATATTGTACTGACCACGGCCTGGAAATTAATGTCTCAAAGTCCAAATTCATGTCTTTTAATCAACATAAGTCATTTAGAGAGAAGGTCCGGATGAATAACCTACCCCTGGAGCAAGTAAAATCGTTCTCATATTTAGGTGTTACCATCCAGCATGATCTTCGATGGAATGAACAGATTGACCTAGCCACCCTAAAGCATAGGCAAATTACTGGGGCATTGACTCGCGAACATGCCAGGTCCCTGACAAAACTGATGGCCCCTGCAATCATGGTCTATAATGCAAAGGCTGTGAGTGCAGCACTTTATGGGGTTGAGATCTGGGGACACGGGAACCTAAGTAAATTAACTGTTTCCGAAAACAGGTTCCTACGTAACCTTGTCATGCTGCTGCATACTACCCCCATGGGCCCGGTTCTCCAGGACCTTGGCATGAAACCAATCAAGATTATTGCAAATCTCCATCCAGTATTATACTGGGGGCGATTATGGGTAACGCTGGAGCTGAAAATATTCGCCATGGGACTTCTGGACATTATTAAAAGTGATGCCTTCCACCAGATAAAATGGCTCACTGGAATTAGAGCTGTTCTCAGTGAGCTGGGTCTGATGGAGACCTGGGAAGACCCAACTAACGCTATATTTCCCTCAAAAAAGGTTATTAAGGGATTGTACTGGGAGATGATATTCTCTAAACTCTTAAGGACCATTCCCCCACTTTCACTAACTGGGGGTGTTTATGGAGTTCAAAGATGAGACCCATTTCGAGACATTCTGGGACGACATAACGAAGCCACTGGATAAAAAGCTCTATTTTCAACTGAGACTCGGTAGCATACCTGTTAGAGCTTTCACATCCAGATGGTCTAATGGTGGGAGCATCTCTTGTCCATCTTGCCCAGATCCCAAAGAAGCAGTTAGCCATCTACTTTTTGTGTGTCCGGCTTACTCTGCTCCGCGCAGAGCCTGGCTGCGACCCATGGCCAAACTGTTGGGTACTCGGAGTGGGATTGTGGCTGCCAGAATCATCTGTACAAACCCAAGCCCTGTATTATATATATAGCTGTGGCGAAATTCTTAGGATGGGCCTGGATTATTAGAAACAAAAACGCAAAGGGATAGGCCGTTGATAATGCACTTTCTACCTGAATACTTGATGTATTTTAATATGACGATTTTTAATTAATACTGTAATGAATTCTGAATTCTAAAAACTTCTTTTAAACTTTCGTGTAAATTCTAATTCTATTTTTATATAATACATTTTTATCTGTAATGCTTTTATGACTGTGTCGAATAAAGCTTGTTTGACTTGACTTGACTTGACCTTCTCTTGTTGGATTGTGGCAGCAGGCTGCAAACCAGGCAGCAGATGATCAGTTTTGATTAAATTGAATTTACTGGGAGAATGGTCTCCTGTATAGCGAGCCTAAGGTTGCTGAGCCTGGGTCAGCCCATGTGCTGGTGGTACCCCAGCACATCAGAGCCTTCCTACTGGGTCTGGCTCATGATGTGCCTTTTGCAGAGCATTTAGGGCAAGGCAAGACTTTTGAAAGGCTTGTCACCCACTTTTACTGCCCCAAATGCCTAAGAACTCTGACACAAATTGTAGGTCTTGCAGGTTCATCCTGGTCTTGGTGGACCATGCAATCCGGTAGCTCGAGGCACTACCTCTCTGGACTGTAATGGCCCCCGGGGTGGGTTGAGCGTAGATGGGGATCTTCTCCTGTGTGGGATTCCCCAGAGAGGTGGTGACTGACCATGGCACCAACTTCATATCCAAGGATCTGAAGTCCCTGTGGCAGGAATACGGTGTTACCTATAAGTTCACCACTCCTTACCACCCCCAGGGTAATGCACTGGTTGATAGAGTTAACCTAACCCTGATGCGCATGATTATGTGTCTTGGTGTTCCCATGAGGTGTAAGTGGGAAGTCCTCTTACCATGGCTGTGGTTTGCTTACAGGGAGTACCGCAGAAGTCTTTAGGGTTCAGTCCCTTTTAACTCCTGTATGGGCGTCCTCTGAGTCTCGTCAAAGAAGGTTGGTAGAAAGCTCCCAGTAAATCTCCCCAGGATGTATAAAGCTACATGCTGGCCTTCAGGAACCAGACTAAGGGCTTAAGACACCTCACTTAGGTGAATCTGGAAGATAGTCGGGAAGAGATGAAATTGTGATATGATCAGAATGCCACACTGATCGAGTCTCAGCCTGTCCAGCCTGTCCAGAAAGTGTGGGTCATGACCCCAGAGGAACTTGTGGGCTCCAGGACAGGTGGACAGGGCCATTTTACGTGGTGGAGTGCAAGAGTAAAGTGACCTACCTGTGGACTTGCAGTCTCCAAGGAACACTTAGCAGGTCCTACATGTGAACCGCCTTAATCCCCACTTAAAGAGGTCCAAAGTGGGCATGCTTCTTGCGACAGAAGCTGGAATGGAGCAGGAGACTAAGCCTCTTCTCCCTGACCCCCTGTCAGCTGAGGAACATGATGGGTCAGAGGAAGGTGTTACACTCTCACCCGCCCTGACTCCTGAACAGTAGAGTGACTGCCACCAACTGTTGGGACAGTTTGATGCTCTGTTCTCCCTGACCCCTGGTGGCACTCAGTGGTGTGTCTAAGATATGGATACTGGGGACAGTCCTCATGTAAAGCACAAAATTTACGTGGTGACTGACAGGGTCAAAGCTTGCATGAAGGAGGAAGCGTCGATGTTGCACCCAGTGCAATGACAGAACTCTGGTTCTGTGTGGACTACTGAGGGCTCAATTCCATCACCAGGACTGACGCATACACCATCCCAAGAGCTGATGAGCTCATAGATCGCTTGGGAGCTGCCAAGTACCTCAGTACTTTTGACTTAACATCTGGGTCCTGGCAGATTGCCTTAACTGACTGGGCCAAGGAGACGTCTGTATTTTTAACCTCAGAGGTGCACTACTAATTTCAAGTGATGCCCTTTGGGCTGAAGAATGCCTGTGCCACCTTTCAGAGGTTGGTCAATCAGGTGCTGGCTGGACTGGAGGATTCAGTGCTGCCTACCTGGACGATATTGCAGTGTTCAGTGCCACTTGGGAGGAACATCTGCACCACTTCTGGGAAGTGTTGAAGGCTCTGCAGAGGGCAGGCCTTATGATGAAGACAAGCAAGTGCCAGACCTGGCAGGGTTCAGTGATGTACTTTTGTCACCAGGTAGGAAGCAGCCAGGTAACGCCCCTACAGCCTAAATTTGATATCATTCTGACTTGGGAACGCCCCAAGACCCAGACAGAGGTGAGAGCCTTTTTAGGCCTCACCGGATATTACACAAGATATGTTAAGGGGTATGGTACCATTGTTGCCAATTTGACAGAGCTGACTTCCAGGAAGGTTAACTGGACTGACGCCTGTCAGAAAGCTTTTGATGCCCTGAAATCTTGCATGTTCATGGCACCCGTGCTTAAGGCACCAAATTTCTCACAGGAATTTGTGATGCAGACCGATGCTTCAGTGCATGGTGTGGGGGCTGTGCTCTCACAACTAAATGAAGAGGGCCTGGACCAACCTGTGGCCTTCATTAGTGGAAGGGTTAACGGGAACAGAGGTAGAGTATGATTGAGCGTGAGGCTTTTGATGTGGTATGGGCACTGAAGAAGCTGAGGCTCTACTTGTGTGGGACTCACTTCAGACCAACCACAGGCCCCTCAGATGGTTGATGTACACAAGGGGGGAGAACTCAAAGTTGTTGAGGTGGTCAATTTCCCTACAGGGGATGGACTTCACGCTGGAACACCGCCTTGGTACAGAACATACCAATGATGATGGTCTGTCCAGATTTTTACTCCTTAGTGAAGATAGCTCACAAGAGGGTGGGTAGTTTTCCCCACATTTCAGCTGGAAGGGACACGTATTAGACCTGACATCCTTGGCGTGGGTTTCCCCTTGTTTAGATCTCGACTAATATATTCCGCAAGGAATAAATAGACGAGAGTATTGTGGGCAATCCAAGCTCTGAAACCATCGCAGATTTCAAACAGTTCGTGTGGAGCACTTGTGCGGAAAGTGCGTCCACATCAAAGCCATCAGCCTCCCTCCCACAGGCATCTGTTGCTTCCCCAGCATGTGCAGTGCGTGCTCGGCCTCATTTCTCCTCCCCCCTAAATACATCCCTGCTTTCACTTTCACGGCCGTGAGGCCGTGAGCTTAACTTCAAAGGGATCCGCTCCCCCGCCCCCTGCTTCACAGCACAAAGGAATGCGTGTTTACCGGCCGCTTGCATTTCCCGGCCACTTTTCATTATTCATTATTCTGCCCTCTGTTAGACTCGTTTTTTTTCCCTTGTTTCATTTGAAATGCAAGTTTCACTAACATATCCATGAAAGAAATTCAGATGTATTGGTTGCACATGTATTATGTATAACAGCTTGTGTTAACATGTTTTATACTATGTCAACTATGTTACTGTCCACTATCTGTTCACGTAGTGGGTAGAGCGCTGTATTACACCGCCTTTCCTGTTACCATGAGCAATACTTACTCAGTGTTCTTATACACTGTACACTCATACGCTCCATCTCGCCCGCTTTTATTGGTTCCACGTGCCAAGATGTATCATCAGCAGCATACATTCAAGGATACTTCCAAATAGGTTTTCATGTATAGCATGAAGCATAGCTGCCAACATAGTGTAATTCGTGGATGTAGCCTGTGGATCCTCATTTGCACATTTACTTGTATGTTTGTTTTTAATGTTTCCATAAAGTTTGTATTTTCCAAATCAATTTGCAGTTGTTCCGGTCCATGGTTTAGAGCATGCACTCTGCTGCATCCTCCTCATTTCTGGTCGGGTTATCGGAATGGGCGTGACGCAATTCGTGCATTCAAGCTCGAGCCTCTAGTTTCAACAGAGCAGGTCTGTTTCGGTTTTGTTGTACCATCAGGAATAGTGTTAGCCTACATTTCCCAGCATGCACTGTGCAGCATACTGGATGTTTATAATTGCGCGTTTTGGGCATGTATAATGGTATCCTTCCGCAGTAGTGAAACGCGGCAACTTTTTTCTGCTTTTCTCGGGGAATAGGCACTGATTGCAGCTGTTACTTTGAGCGTCCCGAGTACTTAACATTTAGGTATGTAGCACAAGGCTATTTCTTGATACCGTAGGGGAGTCTAGTTGCTAATTTCGCATAGGACTCACAGCAGCTTTTGCGTTTGTATACAGACCTCTTCTTCATGTGCACAATGTTTGGAAACCATTGATGTGTACACCTCGGGGTGATTATTGGCCAGCAACTGAAAGGGAGGTGAGTGGACAATTAATGCTCGATATTAAACTGTGATGCAGTGGGTTTTAGCAACGGATTTTTAACACATTCATGTGACCTTTACAGAACGGTCAACTATGAATACAGAACTGAGCATTAGGAACAGATACAATTGAAATCGAAGATATTTCTGCCTGTCCAGTATATACCTGCGGCAAATTGAGGTTAGTTATTATTTTTTTACTTTCTGGTTGCCATTTGAGAACATTAAGGGATACACATTAGAACCTTCTGAGTAGATGGTGCACAGCGTGGACAAAGGAATGCGCATTTCCCGGCCGCTTGCATTTCCCGGCCGCTTTTCATTATCCATTATTCTGCCCTCTGTTAGACTCGTTTTTTGTGCCCTTTTGCCCTCTGTTTTTAAGTTCAAAAGTTTTTATTAGTCATAAAAAGGGTGAGGTGTCAATACAAAAAGCAATAACAAGAATTTAAAATCGTACAACAAAGCGTTATTAAAAGTGAAACATGGGCTAAGGGACTCAGGATATGAAGTACAATAATTGTAAAAGTTACAGCAAAAGAAAAGTGCATATACATAAAATGATAAAGAAGAAAAAGAGGAATGTAAAGGGCAATTAAGGGGTTTGGAAACTTCCTGCTGAGCAGGTTGCAATTTAAATGAAGAAGTAGCACACACATCAAGATACATCGTTAGAGGGGACCATAAATCCAAGCGTTTTGTTGCCAGATGAATTGGAAAGACAAAAGCAGTATCCAGCATATGATTATAACATACATTATACCACCATGCCCGGAAGGAGATATCAGAGGAGTTTTTCCAGTTGAGTGTAATTTGTTGAAACGCCACAGCCAACAGAAAATCAACAATCCGAACATTAAGGTCAATGTTTTCCCAGCAAGGGGAAAGACTTCCCAAGAACACATGAGTGTAAGAAAAAGGAATGCAGGTGTGAAAGATTACATTGATTTGTGCCCATACCTGTAACCAAAAATTGTGAACCGATTTGCAGAGAAATAACATGGGGAATAGAGTGGCTTGTGGAGAAGAACAAGACCAACAAGTGTCCGGAGTAGTTGTAAAACGTTTGTGTAGGTCAAATGGTGTAAGAAGTAGTCTATTATATACGAAGAACAAGGATTGCGTTAAGTTTGCCGCTCTGGATGATTTGCGAATCCATATCCTGTCCCACAAGGATATCGGCCAAGACACAGCAAGATCATGTTCCCATTGTTCCTCCACTTTAGATTTGGGCCTTATGTACTCTTTGGTATGAAGATAAAAGAAGAGCGAAGGGTTGGAAAAGGTAAAAAGGTGGGACCTGAAAAAAGTTGGGAAACCCAAATCAGCCCTCTAAGTCTCCAGGACTTCCAATAAAAGGGTTTGTTGCGAATCAATAGGTGAGCATTGTGCCAGATAGTGGAATTGAGTAAGTCAGTCACGGTAGTAGGAGGGGGAAAAGTGGAGGACAGGAGCAACTTGGTAGTGAATTTATGGATGGGCGTGGAAATGGAGGAGGGTTTACGTGAGAAGGAAACTGAGTGGCAGCATTGGTGGCCGCCCGACATGAGTCCTCCTGCACAGTCCTCAGCGGTGGCCAAAAATTTGGGCATCAAGCTAGACAATCAGCTGTCGCTCCGAACTCACATCCTTGGCCTGGCCGGCACCTGTTACGGACTACTGAAAATGCTCCGCAAATTCTTGCCTTTGTTATCTGAGGAGCACAGGAGGATTACAGTGCAGGCTCTGGTCGGTTCGAGGCTAGATTATGCCAATGCTCTTTTTCTCGGCCTTCCTGATTATCTAGTCCAACGCCTTCAGGTGGTGCAGAACTCTGCTGCCCGGGCGATCTTTGGTCTAGGGAGACGAGCTCGAGCGTCTGGGTTGCTCCAGTCGCTCCATTGGCTCCCCATTAGGAAGAGGATCCAGTTTAAATCCTTGACCCTGATGCACAAAGCTCTGCATGGCTCAGGAGCGGGATATTTGCAGCGGAGACTGACTTTTTATCGTCCAGCTCGTTCCCTCCGATCGGAAGCTCTGTGTAGAGCGGTGGTTCCACGGGTGAGGAAGGCCCGTGCGGGAGGGCGGTCTTTTAGCTGCAGAGCCCCCCAGCTTTGGAATATGCTTCCATTTTCTCTGCGGAGCACTGCTAATTTGCTCCAGTTTAGGAAGGGCCTGAAGACCTGGCTTTTCAACTCCTAGCCTGTTTTTACTGCCCATTGTTTTTGTTCTGTTTTGTTGTCTGTTTTTAGCTGTGTTGTGTTATTTCAATACGAGTTGAGGGTGGAAAGCGTCGGGACACTCCTTGTGAGTAGCTGTACGCTATACAAAAAACTCAATAACATAACATAACATAACAAACATATGCAGCAAGGGAAAAGGGGGAGAGGAAAAGGCCGTCAACTTTAGCCCATAGAGGGTAAGGAGAGGCGGGGTCTTGCAACCAAAAGGAGGCCTGCCTGAGCAAAAAGGCTCTATGGTAGGTCGGAAAGTCTGGAAAATTGACTCCGCCTTCTGATTTGGGACGTATCCGTCTAGCGAGGGACATCCTAGACTACTTGTTGTTCCAGAGAAAGGAGGATAGGATCAAATTAAATTTCTTGAAAAATTTGGAAGGAATGGGTACTGGGATATTTGAGATTGTGTACAGAATTGTAGGGGAGAGCATCATCTTGATAGTATCAAGGCACCCCCACCAGGATAGATAGAGAGGATGCCATCTAGTTGTGAGGTCCAATATTTTTTGAGTGCATTTATTATGACAAAGAGAGACCGTTTCGGAGATAGAGGGGGTAATGTGTAGACCTAGGTATTTGATATGAGAGGAGCTCCATGTAAAGTTGGAAGCACTGTAATCAGGTTTGAAGGTAAACTTCGTTAAGGGCAGAATCTCACACTTGTCGTTATTAGGTTTGTAGCCAGATATAGTAGAGTATTCCTGAACTTCAGCAAGGAAAGCGGGGATTGATTCAGTGGGGTTAGAAATAAACAGTAAAATATCGTCAACGTATGCAGAAAGCTTGATTTGGGAATGCAGGGCCTGGAATCCGTGGATATTAGGATTTTGGTGAAGTCTAGACAGAAAAGGCTCCAAAGCCAAGTTAAAAAGAAAGGGGGACAAGGGAGAGCCCTGGCGGACACCTCTACCTAGATCAAAAAAGAAAGAAACCAAGCCATTAGCGCACACCGCAGCGCATGGCCTGGAGTATAGTAGGGAAATTAGAGAAATAAATCTGGGGCCAAAACCAAACCAGGTAAGTGTGTGAAAAAGATAGGACCATTCAACCCTATCAAATGCCTTTTCGGTGTCCAAAGCAATTGCTGCAAGGGCATGAGGCAGATGTGGAGATTTAGATAGAACATTGAACAAAAGTCTGGTATTGTCAGTGATATATCGACCCTTGACAAAGCCAGATTGTTCCTCCCCCAAGAGGTCAGGAAGCAAAAGGTCTAATCGCACAGCTAGTGACTTAGCAAATATTTTATAGTCAATGTTTACTAGGGAGATGGGCCTATAATTCTTGCAATGTTGGGTGTCTTTCCCTTCCTTGGGTATAAGGCAAATGTGGGCGTCAGAAAAAGAGCCTGAGGAATGACCTTGGGCAACAAAAGCATCAATGAGGGAGTGCAATTTTGGAATGAGAAGTTTGGAGAAATGGAGAAAGAATTAAACTGTAAGCCATCTGGCCCAGGGGCCTTATCTTTTTTAATGTGTTGGAGCGCAGTGAGCAACTCTTGTTGGGAGATGTCTGATTCCAGATGAGAGAGATCAAGAGGGAAGTGATCAGGCTTGGTTATGGTAGAGAAGAAGTGTGTTAAAGAGCGAGGAGAAGGTTGAGTTTCAGAAGAATAAAGGGATTTGTAGAACAGAGAAAACTGATCAAGAATATCAACATCTTTGTGTTTGAGATTAGCATTGATATCATAAACAGATTCAATATTCAACTTATTGTGCTTGACCTTCAGATAGTTAGCTAGGATTTCCCCGCTTTATTTCTACCCCCATAGAACTTTGCACTTTATTTCAATAGGTACAAAGAAGCATTTTCCGTCGATTTTTTGTTAAAGCTCATTTTAGCGGCTACAACAAGGGCAGTCAGACTATCTTTCGAGTGTGAAGTGAAGTAGGCGTGTTCCAATCTCTTGATATCTTGGAGGAGATCTCCAGTGTATTTACGAGCATCTTTTCGTTTTTTCGCCACGTATCTAATTATAAAATCTTGTGCTGCGGCTTTGAAAGCGTCCCAAATAGTATGTTTGGGGATAGAGGGGTATCATTAATCAGAAAAAACTCTTCAAAGAATGCAGTAAAAGAGGCAGTAAACTTAGGGTCCAAAAGAAGGCTGTTGTTGAAACCCCACCTTTTAGGGCCAGCAACTTTAGGCAGTATATCAACAGTAATCAAAACAGGAGCATGGTCTGATATAATATCGGACTGATTTCAGCCCTGGTGAGGGTCCGAGCAATGTTATGAGTAACAAAAAGATAGTCAATCCGCGATTGAGAATGATGGGAGGGGGAATAAAAAGTAAATTCTTTCGTCACGGGGTGAGATAAGCGCCACACGTCACTGAGTTTGTGTTGGGAGATGGCTTGAGCAAAAAGTTTCTGAGATTTGTTTGGGATATAAGAAACAGTGGAGTTCCTGTCTAAAAAGGGATCGTAGGGTTGGTTGAAGTCCCCTGCTAGAATGAAATTGTCATCAACAAATTGAGTAATGTGCTGATAAATTTCAGTCCAGGAACCGGGGTCACCACCAGTGGGGGCGTATACATTAAGGAGAGAGATTGGAACACCTCTGAGAGACAGTCTGATATGAACCCATCTACCATCACCATCACCATCCGATTCCTGAGCAACCAAGGAGTGGGAGAGAGATTTACGACACAATATTGCTATCCCATTGCGCTTACCATCGCCCTGAGAGTAGTAAACATCACCCACCCAGCTTCTCTTAAGTTTTGCAGATTCTGCGTCGGAAAGGTGGGTCTCTTGCAAAAATTCAAAGTCAACATTCAGTTTAGCTAGATGGGACAAAATCCTTTGTCGCTTAATTGGGGAATTGATGCCCTTACCATTCCATGTAATAACATTCAATGACATAATGTGCAAAGCATGTTAAAATATTCAAACAGAACACATTTAAGAAATAAGCCCATGAGAAACAACATTCGAGAGAAAAGCAAATACTTGTGGAGAAGAAAATAGAAAGAAAGGAAGAAAAAAGAAGTGAAGGAAAGTTTAAAAGAAGAAAAAGAAAAATAGTCAGAGATAGAAAGGAAAAAAGAAAGCAAGAAAACTAGGGTTGTATCCAAGAGTGGAGGCCATGGAAAGAACCTAAGAAGGAAAGCAGTAATACAACCTGATTGAAATCAAGCTATATCCTGGAATAAAAATAAAAATGAGTCATCCAAGTATGGAGCACGGAATAGGGAAGCAAGAAAGCAAATAGAGGGATAAAAGACTATGAGCAGAGAGGAGAGCAAAACAGTGAAGAAGAAAATTGTCAAAGGAAAACAGGCAAAGACAAAAGAACAGGGTAGAAAAATCCAGAAAAGGAATGATGAAAGATAAAACGAGCAAAGAGAGAGAGATCGAGAGCAGTGAAGAAGAAGTGACACCTTTAAGCAAAAAATGATTGGGGAGGATAACCTGGGAGGGGAAATAGGATCAGAAGCATAAGTGAACATGCCAAAAAGGGAAGGGAAGCGTACTTACAGGGGAGGGAAGTAGGGGACCACAACCGAGGAGAAAACCAGACGTGAAGGGAGGGGGGGGTAGAGCCAACTGGAGGAGACAAGACGTCCGGGGCCAGCGAGCCGTCCAGCCGGAGAAACAACACGGAACGCGTTATATGATCTGTGGAAACAGGAGGAAAACATCAGGAGATCAAGACAATAAAAAACGGAAACCTCAAAGAGATTACATTCTCAAGATTGGCACACAAAGAGGAGAGTAGTCAATAAAGATTATGATGAAACAGGACCAACATAAAAAAACTGGTACGTGATGCATAAGGAAACACGCTATAACTGATAAACTCATGTATGGGATATAAGAACTCGAAATCAGAGAAACTTCAACATGCTGAGAGAAAAAATCACGGAGGGAAGGAGGAAGAGGAAACAGAAGTATCCATGTCAGCAGAACAGCAGGAGTTCAAAAAGCTCTGGAGTCGCACAGGATCCTCGGATGTTGTTGTTTTATTGTTGTAAGTGACCTTAAAGAGACATGGGTGAAAAAGTCCATATCTGGCACCAATAGATCTAAGGGCAGGGCTCATATCCAGCAAGGCTTTACGGCGATTAGCAGTGGTTTTGGCATAGTCCTGCGCGAAAAACAAGAGGGACCCTGACCATGTAAGACGTGGAGATGCTCTGGCTGCTGAGAGGACCTTTAAGGGATCAGTATATTCTGGAAAATACATAATCATGCCCCTAGGTCTCGTTGAAGCTGAAGCAGATGGAGAAACTCGGCCAAGCCTGTGAGCTTGCTATATGTTGAGCACAGTGCCCTCTGGGAGATGTAGAAGCTCGGGAAGGAAGGATTTGAAGAAAGTGATGAGGTAATTCCCCTCGCAACCCTCCACTAGGCCGTAGATGCACAGATTATTGCGCCAATTTCGATTTTCAAGGTCCTCAACCTGCCTTTGAAGAGAAGAGATTTGAGAATGCATATGAGAGACCTTGGCGGTCAAGTCCTGAAGAGAGGAGACACTGCGTTCCACTGACGTGACTCTCGCGCCCATTTGTGTCCAGTTGTTAGTCAAAACTTGTAGCTTAGCATTAGTTTCTTCCATGAAAGGGCGAAGAGCCCGTATCTCTTCTAACAGAAACTTCATGGAGACATTGGATGCAGAAGCAGATGGTGAGGGGGGATCCTTTTTTAGTCGCTTAACAGTGGCTTTCCCGGCAGGCTGTGTAGAAGGCTCCATAGTTGACTGTGGCATGTGAGCAGGACGTGCTTGAGAAGCTTCTAATTGGGCCAGCTCAGAAAAAAGTTTAGAGCTCTTGATGAAAGTGCGCTTTGCAACCTTGTTGGCGCAGTTCGTTGTAAGCCTGCCCATAAGGTAACAGCCTCTACCAAGGAAACACCCAAGCAACACAAACAAAGGACCTCTGTAGCTTCCAAGAGATATAGGCGATAGTAAGAGAGTAGGAATGCACTCACAGAGTTCACTATAGGAGGAAACAAGCCATCAGGAGTCAAAAAATCGCATCAATGAAGAGTTGGTCACACATGACAGGTTCACGGTGTAAAAAGGTGCAGTCACATAGTTGCGATCAATGACCATTAAGATATGAGGAAGGAAGAAGCAACTATCAAATGTGAGTTCCTGACGGATATTGGCATAGTTTGATGAAATCCTGCACAGGAGGGAGCCGTCACCGCTGGGGGGAGCGCCCATGCACTACTGTCAACAGCCTCCCTCGACCTCCAGTGCATTTGGACAGCAACAGGAGGCGAAATTACAGTGAAAAAGACCACCGGAGGGGAGGAGAGCCCCAACTGGCAATGCTAAAACTGATTGGGGAAAGAGTGGTCATGCGCTGTGGGTTTGCGATGAAATATGGCCGTAAAATGGCCGCTAAAACATAAGAGGAGAAGAGGCAGCTTGCAGAAATGCATGAAAAACCGCACAAGGCACATGAAGACTATTAGAATAAATACAATGGCCCACCATGCATAGTAGAGGGAGCGCTGAGCACTGCAGGGCGCCGCTGAAGGCAGAAACACGCCATCTGTGAAGAACGCGGCAGAAGCTCAGTCAGGAGGCCACGTTCACAGGAGTCTCATCGAGAAAAAAAAAGAAGTGCTGCGACAAAAGACCTCGGAGCAGGACTCAGACCATTCCAGAGGCTTTCGCAGAACAGATTCCTCCGTCTGCCAGGAGGAAGATACGCGCGCTCCGCTAGCTTACTCCAGCCGCGACGGAGCGCTCACGCCAGCGCTGCCATCCTCGGCGAGCGGTAAGCCACGCCTCCCTTCTGCCTTCTGTTAGACTCGTTTTTCCCTTGTTTTTCTGCCCTTCTGCCCTCTGTTAGACTCGTTTTTTGTGCTTTTCTGCCTCCTGTTAGATTCGTTTTTTGTGCCTTTCTGCCCCCTGTTAGACTCGTTTTTTGTGCCCTTCTGACCTCCGTTAGACTAGTTTTTTGTGCCCTTCTGCCCTTTGCTAGATTCATTTTTTGTGCCCTTCTGCCCTCTGTTAGACTCGTTTTTCCCTTGTTTTTCTGCCCTTCTGCCCCCTGTTAGACTCGTTTTTTCTGCCCTTCTGCCCTCTGTTAGACTCCCCTTCTGCCCTCTGTTAGACCCGTTTTTTGTACCTTTCTGCCCCCTGTTAGACTCGTTTTTTGTGCCCTTCTGCCCTCTGTTAGACTCGTTTTTCCCTTGATTTTCTGCCCTTCTGCCCTCTGCTAGACTCATTTTTTTGTGCCCTTCTGCCCTCTGTTAGACTCGTTTTTTGTGCCTTTCTGCCCCCTGTTAGACTCGTTTTTGTGCCATTCTGCCCTCTGTCAGACTCGTTTTTCCCTTGTTTTTCTGCCCTTCAGCCCCCTTTAAGACTCGTTTTTTGTGCCCATCTGCCCTCTGTTAGACTCGTTTTTCCCTTGTTTTTCTGCCCTTCTGACCTCTGTTAGACTCGTTTTTGTGCCCCTTTGCCCTCTGTTAGACTCGTTTTTGTGCCCTTCTGCCCTCTGTTAGACTTGTTTTTTGTGCCCTTCTGCCCTCTGTTAGACTCGTTTTTTGTGCCCTTCTGCCCTCTGTTAGACTCGTTTTTTGTGCCTTTCTGCCCCCTGTTAGACTCATTTTTGTGCCCTTCTGCCCTCTGTTAGACTCGTTTTTCCCTTGTTTTTGTGCCCTTCTGCCCCCTGTTAGACTCGTTTTTTTGTGCCCCTCTGCCCTCTGTTAGACTTGTTTTTTGTGCCTTTCTGCCCCCTGTTAGACTCGTTTTTGTGCCATTCTGCCCACTGTTAGACTCTTTTTTCCCTTGTTTTTCTGGCCTTCTGCCCCGTTAGACTCGAGACTCGCTTTTCTCTTGTTTTTCTGCCCTTCTGCCCTCTGTTAGACTCGTTTTTTGTGCCCTTCTGCCCTCTGTTAGACTCGTTTTCCCCTTGTTTTTCTGCCCTTATGCCCTCTGTTAGACTCGTTTTTTGTGCCCTTTTGCCCTCTGTTAGACTTGTTTTTAGGCCTTTTTTGTGCCTTTCTTCCCCTGTTAGACTCGTTTTTTGTGCCCTTCTGCCCTCTGTTACACTGCTTTTTGTGCCTTTCTACCCTCTGCATCGCCACATCATCACTTGGCGCTACCCCAGCATCACTCAGCAACACCACATTATCACTCAGCACCACCACATTATCACTCAGCACCACCAAAGCATCACTCAGCACCACCACAGCATCACTCAGCACCACCACAGCACCACTCAGCAGCACCCCAGCATCACTCAGCACCACCACAGCACCCACTCAGCACCACCACAGCATCAATCAGCACTATCACAGCATCACTCAGCACCACCACAGCACCACTCAGCCCCACCACAGCACCACTCAGCACCACCACAGCATCACTCAGCACCACCACAGCACCACTCAGCACCACTCAGCATCACTCAGCACCACCACAGCATCACTCAGCACCACCACAGCACCACTCAGCGCCACCACAGCATCACTCAGCACCACCACAACATCACTCAGCACCACCACATTATCACTCAGCACTACCACAGCACCACTCAGCACCACCACAGCATCACTCAGCACCACCACAGAATCACTCAGCACCACCACAGCACCACTCAGCATCATCCCAGTATCACTCAGCACCACCACAGCACCACTCAGCACCACCACAGCACCACTCAGCACCACCACAGCACCACTCAGCACCACCACAGCATCACTCAGCGCCACCCCAGCATCAATCTGCGCAACCATTCAACAACAACTGGTTCAAATATGTTCTCTTAATGTTTCAAGCTTTAACAAAAATGTCACAAAAAGATGTTAATATTTCACTTCTGTTCTTGGATTTTCGTCACAATAAAATACACTGAACATAATCGTCACAAAAGTTATTTACAAAAGTTTGAGCTATTGCCATTATAAATTACAATCACTTTTATTTAAGTATTAATTATTTAAATTTTTTTAAAGCCATTGTTATTTGTAATATCAATACATCTAAGTCACGTATATACAACATACGTTGCATTACAAATGCTATAGGTGTCACATTTGCGAAAGTTATAACTATTGTCATTGTAAATGACAAAGCTATTAATTTAGCTATTTTCAAAACCAACAAATAAATAAAAAAATTGTCATTTAAAAGACCAATAGCTCAAACTGCTTGTTGCCTTTGCCTCCTGTTATTTTGCTGTGTATTGGACTTCGTTTTTGCTGGGCTAGATACACTGGGCACTTTGCCACTGCTTTTCAGTGCCAAAGTGCAAGTGCACCCTGTAATTGCTGTTTGGTGATTCCATGATTGGCATATTTGATTTACTAGTCAGTCCCTAGTACTGTGTGTGCCCAGGGCCTGTAAATGAAATGTTGCTAGTGGACCTGCCGCATTGATTGTGCCACCCACAAATGCAGCCTGGTAATATAATTCATACATGCCACTGTGTGTCTGTGTGCAGTTTGGCACTGCCATGTCAACTTGGAAAGTAAACCCACTTGCCAGGCCCTAACCTTCCCTTTTCTTACATGTGAGTCACCCCTAAAGTAGGCCCAACGTAACTTTGTGGGCAGGGTGCAGTGTATGTGCAAGGTAGGACATGCCCTGATGTTTGTGGCATGTCCTGATAGTAAAATACTGTCAATTTAGTGTTTCACTAATGAAAGGCTATCTGTCCCATAAGATAGAATGGAGTTAATTTATAACATCTTATAAGTATAACTACCTGATGAGACGAGATAGGAAGGTAAAGTTTAGTATGCCTGCACTCAGAATGTAAAGAGGCATCTTTTAGTAAGGATGATTTTTACATTCTCCGTTTGAAAATACCACTTTTAGAAAGTAGGGATTTTCCTGCTTAGCCATCCTGTGTGCCTCTGCTAGGTTTGTGTATTGCCTGTCTGGTTTTAGGGTGACAGGAGCTTGGGATAAGCATTCTGTTCAGACAGCCGATTTGGGGGGGGGGGGGGCGTGAGATATGTTCTGCCTCTGCAGGGTGAGTCAGGGCTGGGCTGAATAGACCCGGGCTGCATTCAGAGTAGGGGGAGAAGATTTCTTTCATACCTGAATGGGCCTGGCCGCCCTTGGACCATGTTGTCCCCACCTCCTGTTAGGAAGCTGCACCAGAGAGGACAGAACTGGTGTTGGCTTGTCAAAGAGCATCTCTGCCAACAGAGAACAAAGAAATTTGTGCTATAAAAAGCGGGGCCCAGACCCCTGAACTTTAGATTACTTCTGAAATTCAAGAGGAAACTTGCCAAGGAGAAGAGCTGCAGAAACTGAGGAGAAGTAATGCCCCTTGCTGCGTGCTGTCTGGGGTTGGCCTGCAGTGGCTGTTTCTGCCAGGGAAAGGAGTAAACTTGTGTTTTTTTAAATACAGTCCATTTTTTCCAAAGGATATCGGGCTACATTTAAAACGAAAAGTTTCTTTTTTTAGTTAGATTTAGAGTTGCAGTTGTCTGTGAGACACTGCATATTCCAATCAAACTTATTTTTTTATAGTTGCTGTGGCAAAGTCATCCTGTGCCCTAGTCACCCCCAACTCTTTTGCTGACTGGTACTGGTGGCAAGTAACTCGGACTGACCCTGGGCTCTACCAAACTAGCCCAGGGCAACTGTTATACTGAAAGAGACACTTAGAATACAGTGAAAATACATGCATACACTATGGTACACTAAGGGTTAGGGCACCCCTGTGATTAGCATGACCTCACCTATAAGGCCCTAGTGCATAATAGCACTGGGGATTGAAACTACCTCTAAGTCCCTAGTATGTAATAGGGCCTGGCAAGTCAGAGGCCAGCAGCCCTTTCTGCACTTGCATGTGTGCACTGCTGAAGCCTGAGGTCAGTTTAAAAGCAGCCATGGGTTGAAACACTGCTTTTAAAATGTACATTGTGCCCAAATTCGACTTTGGTGTTTGTGGCACTTAGAAATTGATAAGTTACAATGCTTTGGCATATTAGTTACCCACAGGGTCTCCCCTAGGTGTGTCAGGGGTGGGGGGTCAGGTATTTATAAGGAAGACCCCTATAAAATGATTCTTATGTAAATTGATACTTGTATAGCGCACTACTCACCCGCAAGGGTCTCAAGGCGCTTGTACAAATACCGCTGTGGAACCCATCCTGGCTTTCCCTGTGAGGCGTCCACTCCTGGGCACCCCCAAGGTGGAGGCCAGGCATCCTTAGCGTTGTGGCGGCCGTTGTGGAGATTAAGCAAGCTATTGCCCAGAGTTGCAGAGTAAGACTCCATGATTGGAATAGGCACCGAGGCAAGAATGATCAGGTCCATGGAATTTTGAGCCCAAGACTCGCCGAGGCGGGGAATTGAACCCTGGTCCCAGGCTAGACCTCTGCATCAGGGTTTGCCGCTATAACTGTTGAGCCACACTTCTCCACTGATATGCCTTGGATTAAGTGAAATTGCATATTTCACTCTCCACATTGTGATAAAGTGCTTCACAACATCGACTTTTGTGCTAGGAGCACTGTGGAGTGAGAATCTGCAATATCTTTACATATTCAGAACCCCTAAAGTCTCCCCTAGGTGTTCTTGGAGTGGGGGGACCTGTAGAGATGAGCAGGGCTCTTATAAAATATGCTTTTTTAAGCCCTGGTGTAGGAAAAGTGGCCCAAGTCATTTTCCTGTTGCAAATCCCCTGCCACATAGGCTACCATGACAAGAAGTTATTAACTAATAATTCCCACTAGGAGAATCATACAAATGTCATTCAAAGACTTCCAAGAATGGTATTCATAAATCAAACAATATGGTATTGTTGATTTTCTGGTAAAGTGTACCAACAAGACGTTATAAGACTTTCTTGTCTGCAAGTCAAATTCCAGCCTTCCTGTGGTCTGTCCTGATTGGCCAGAGTTCAGTGGATTAGCTAGGCTCCTTTGATGAGGTGATACTGAAGCCCTGGGGTTAGCCAGCTCTTCTAGGAGGGCAGGATTCTGCTACATCGGAATGCCAGAGCATGGGGAGGGGTCTTAAACAATATCCATCAATGGAAGGAGGAGAAAGGCAGAATAAACCAGTTTCATTTACACATCCACTTTTTGAACCCAGCCAGCTGGTACGATTAAGGAAGGAATGAGCAGATGCACGGGGAGAGACTATGGAGATTAGCCATCCTGGAGGTTTATTTAGCCAGCTGTTCTCTTCCTGCTGGAAAATCATCCATGATGAATTTTGGAGAAATGGTGTTCTCTGGGAGGAAATAGTGTCACACTTTGGAGGATGTGGTCATACCCTGGGCGTTGCCCTGCACCTCATTGGACAGGAGTACCCTCCTGCTTGACCCAGAGAACATGGAATAAGTATGTGAGAGGGGCAAAGCCTCTCTGATCTGCTGCTTGAAACTCAAGAAAGAAGAAGGGTCCATGCTGAGAAGTTTGAGATGCACCAACACATTATCCAGAACTACATCTCTGTGGACTGCCCTGCTTCAAGAGGACCATAAAAGAGGTACGATGTAAACTGTATGGCGTGACCTCGAGGGGGGTATTTGGTTCGGCTGGGCGATTTCCGGAGCCGGGGTCAATTGGGCGCAAAGCGTGGGCACATACTCGGAGTCCCGAGCTTGCCTGGGCGGGAAGAAAACGTCTTCGCTGTGTGTGAATACAGAGAGCTGGGTCGTAGGAAACTGGTCCTCTCGTCGGAAAATGACTTCTGATACCTCAATGGTAGGGCGGACTGCCATCGAAGTACGGGGGCCAGGGCACGTTTCCAGGGTAGCTGAGTTGCAGGAATCCGTGTTGGGAAACTGGGTTTCGTATGACCCAGCTCTCTGCATTCACATGCAGCGAAGACATTTTCCTCCCGCCCAGGTCAGCTCGGGAATCCGAGTATGTGCCCATTCTTCGCACCCAATTGACCCTGCCTCCGTAAATCGCCCAGCCAAACCAAATACCCCTCTCTCCCACCCAACATCGTTTACTCCCGCCCACCTTCTGGAACCAACACTACCCGAACGGGCAACCCGGTCCTGATGAAGATCCTGAATAACTAGGATCGAAACGCTGTCGACCCTTTTAAAGGTGACTCGTGGCGCACCAACAACCTTGGTTCTCAAAGCAAATAATCATCACTCATTGATCGAGGACGAACCATTGCTTTTGTATATAGTGTGTTTTTGTCACATTGTCACCTTGCGTCCTTCGCTGTATTGAACCGCTTGTCACTCGCGCCGTCCCTCTTTCCTTCACTATCACTAGTGCACAAAGCCCCCTTGGGTTGCCACCGCATTTTGTGCCTACAGTGCTGTTCCAACTGTCTTTTGTGAAATGTGTTTTCAAATATATGATGCTATGTGCACTTTCTAAAAACGGAAATTTATAGTCTCTCTCCCCTTTTTTACTGCATTCTCATAATGTCTTGTACATATACTTTTATTTGTCCCTTTTGCTAGGAGCTAAGCAGCACATGTATGGTAGTGGCAGCATACTCTGTAGCTATGAATAGGAGTGAACAGGCTTTTTTACCTGTGTGACTAGAGTGAAGTCTACAGGCTCATTTATTTGAAGTTCCACTTGTATGTGCTTAACTCACCCTTGGCCTTCATTGGGTTGGTGTATAGTGCTGTACATTGCATGTGTGTTATATACATGTGCCTGTGACTGTTAAAATAAATAGAAGACTCTGGGTTCCATGTTGGGAGACCCAGGACTAACTAGAGTGACATGAGGAGGTAGAAGAATCCACCCAGACAGATGCATGGATTCTTGCATTCCAGTGAAGTGGATTGGACACACTGGAGGAAGGGAAAGTTAGGATCTTCAGTATACTTCAAAGGGTGTGCTTTGTTTAAAAGAAAGGTCAATAGGAAGTGGCCAGGTCACATCTGAGGAAAGTGATGGGAATGATAAGAGAATCATAACGAGAAGAGCAGAAACCCTGGAGTTATCTTTTGACACACATTTAACTGTGGCTGATATCCAGGTGAGAACTTCTAGCTACTTCCATGTTCAGTGTTGTGGGGCTATCAGATTTGGCGTTGCCCCTGTTGTGATGGACTGCTTTCTGGAAGAAAGGTAAAGCAGAGGAGAGAGCACTTCAAAAGGGAGCAACCTCCCAACATAAACTTCAAAGACTCAGGGCATGTTGTAGATCACGGCAGAGAAGAATACTCTGTCAGAAATGTGACGGATATCCCAACCACCATATTAGATTCTCATTGAATCCTATTGGAGATTGTAATATGGCAGAAGTGATATCTGTCACTTTTGTGTCAAAGTATTCCACGTGCCAACATCTAAACAAGGCCCTCAGACTCTAAATCACCATTTGTGTCTGGAAATGGACTATAAGGAGGGGAGCTGAGGCTCCCAAAAATGACAACTATCTCATTGTCATTTTGCTCTCCCTCCCTCACAGCTCCACCATTAAGTGAGGCCTTCCCCCAGCCCCTGCACTCTTGAGTGTTGGTGTTCAATGCCCTCCTCCACCCGCAGGTTTTCCTTGCACCTCATCCCTTGTGGTCCAGCGGACCTCTGTCTCCTTTCTCTCACTCCACGTTTTCTCTCATTTTTCCCCTTGTTTCTATCTCCAACTTTCACTCTCCTTCTGTGTCTTTCCTCCTTTCTCGCTTGTTTTTTCCCCTCATCTCAATCTCCCCCTTTCACTCTCCTCTGTGTCCTCTGCATCTTTCCTCCACTCTGCGTGCACTTTTGCTGCATTATTGGCCCTTCCCCTCTCTTTTTGACCTTTTCCATTGCATTTTTTGCCAGTTTTTTTCCCCACCGCCATTGCCCCCATGGCCCCTCTCCCCAGGACGACCAGTGTGACGGCCCAATTCAGTTCCCCTCCCTGCTCCTGCCTCTCTGCTGTCCACCCCTCCCAAACCACTAATTAATGGCGTCCGTGCGCAGCGGGTGAACTGCTGGCGTGCCAAAGGCAAGCCCGTCTGCGCCCGTCCACGATCCGACCGCGACCAGTGCCTGGAACCCTAGATCTCTGCACCACCAACGCTGTGCCCCAACGGCACTCCACACACTCAACCCAGGCCACAACAACAACTGCAAGCTAGCATCACCGGCTGACACCCACAGACCCTTCAGCTGTCACCGCTGCTGGCACACCTGGAGCACCACCAAGACTGCGGACCCAGTGCAACCCGCTCACAAAATCACAACTGTACTGAAGACCCTGCAATGCATCCTCCTCAATGTCTGATCCCACCACAAACACGCCACCAAAATCTGGAACCTCCTCAACAGTACCACCCGGACGTAGCGTTCTTCACCAAAACCTGGACCAACATCACCTCAGGACCGGACATCGCCATTCTTAAAGGATACCAGATCTCCAGGAAGGACCGCCCCACCACCCAGGAGGAGGAATCGCCATTGTCCACAAATCCACCCTTCGCCTGAGCACACTCCCCGATGAGCCCACAGACCTGATGGAACTCTTTCACTTCAAGATACTGGCCAGCTCCTCCTCCACCTTCCAAGGCAACCCTCATCTACCAACCCCCTGGACCTCACAGACTTTTCACCAACTCCATCATGGACAGCATCTCCCTGCATGCCATCACGTCCACCAACTACACCCTACTGGGAGACCTCAACTTCCAACTCAACAACCAACTGGACAACCTCCACAACATTGGACTCCGCCAAATTGTGACCGAACCCACACACTCAGCAGGACACACCCTCGACCCCCTCTTCATAACAGGAAACTCTATCACTTTCAGCCACACCACCAAACTCCTATGGACTGACCATTGATGCGTCTACTTCACATTCAGTACACCCACCATCTACAGACACCAGCATCTGCTCCCACGAAGAAACTGGACCAGAATTACTGATGACCAGCTAACCTCATCACTCAGTAACTCCACCCCAACCATTGCAGAAACCGACGACCCCAACACCGCAACCCGAACCCTGCACAGATAGATCTCCGACAGAGCCAACACCATAGCCCTGCTCAAGAAAAACAACAACACCCACAAAAAGAAAGCTAGATGGTTTACCACTGAAGTTCGAGAGCCCAGATGCACTTGGTGCCGCCTCGAAAAGGCTTGGATGAACACCAAATCCACAGAAGCCCGCAACAATTTCAGAGCCTCCACCAACGCTCACAACTAACTCATCGGAAAAATGAGAAAAAGAGCGATTGAAGACAGAATCTCCACTCATGCACACAACAGCAAAGAACTCTTCAACATCATCAAGGAGTTTGCCCAACTCACCAGCGAGTCCACCGACATCCCTCCCTTACAAGACATCTGCGACAAACTCAGCACCTTTTTCCGCCACAAAATCAAGAGCTTCTATGACAACTTCGATAAAGACTACCAACACACTATACCCTCACCAACCACCCCTGACACCCTGAAGCAAGTGATCTACAACTGGGCAACCCTCACCACCAAAGACACACTGAAGACAATGAAGTCAATCCACACCGGGACCCCCACGGACCCCTGCCCCCACCACATTTTCAACAAAGCCTCCGACACCATCACACGAATGCTCTGCCAAACCATCAACTGCTCCCTGGCAACTGCCTCGTTCCCTGAAGACTGGAAACACGCTGAGATCAACCCCCTCCTGAAGAAACCCTCAGCGGACCCCACCAACCTCAAAAACTACAGACCCATCACCCTGCTCCCATTCCCAGCAAAAGTCATTAAGACAGCCATCAACAGTCAACTCACTACATTCCTCACAACGACATCCTTGACTCCTACCAATCTGGCTTCAGAAAAAACAACAGTACGGAAACTGCCCCCTCGCCGCAACAGACGACATCCACAATCTACTGGACAAAGGAGAAACAGCAGCCCTCATCCTCCTCGACCTCTCAGCGGCGTTCCACACAGTCTCTCACCGCACCCTAATACGCAGACTCCACGATACAGGGATCCAAGACAAGCCCCTGGACTGGTCAGACTCCCCCTTTCCTCTCGGACCCCACACCAACCACCTGCAGAGTCCCCCAGGGATCCTCCCTCAGCCCTACGCTCTTCAATGTCTACATGGCTCCGCTCACCCCCATCATCAGAACCTATGCACTCAACATTTTGCCATATGCAGATGTCACCCAAATCCTCCTTTCCCTATCCAATGAACCCAACATCGCCAGACTCAACTTTCGAGAAGACCTAGAAGCTGTTGCCAAATGAATGAAAAAAGCTGCCTACAACTAAGCACCAACAAAATGAAAGTACTCGTCATGGGCCCTAACCCCAACGCTTGGAAAGACACCTGGTGGCCCCCCGCCCTCAGACGCCACCCACCCCCACGGACCAAGCACGCAACCTGGGAATAATCCCGGACTCAGAGCTCAAAATGGACCGCCAGATCAACTTTGTCTCTTCCTCCTGCTTCCACATCCTCCACCTCCTACTTAAGACCTTCAAATGGATCCCCCTCGAACACAGAAAGGTCGTCACTCACGCCCTGGTCACCAGCAGACTCGACTATGGCAACGCACTCTATGCCGGAATAAATAAAAACCTTTCCTGCAAGCTACAGAACATCCAAAACACCGCTGCAAGACTTATCCTCAACCTGCAAAGACACTGCCACATCTCCCAGCACCTGTGCATCGAAGCTAGAGTCACCTTCAAGATGCTCACCCACGCTCACAAGGCCCTCCACGACACCGGACCAGCATACCTGAAGAGCCGACTCAAATTCCAAGTACCTCAAAGGACCCTACGATCAGCCCAGCTCTCCTACCCTGCAGTCCCCTGCACCAGAAAGACCAGATCGGGAGGCCACTTCTTCTCCTTCCTCGTGGCCAGTGTCTGGAAGGACCTTCCGCTCCACCTCAGACAGACAACATCGCTCCCCATCTTTGCAAGAAACCTCAAAACCTGGCTCTTCGACGGACCCCCTCCTTGATGGACTGGAACCTGCGAACCCCCCCAGTGCCTTGAGACCCTTACGAGTGAGTAGTCACACTTAAAAACACCTTCATTGATTGATTGATTGATTGAACTGTCAAGGAGCCAGTCGGTCTGTGTGTGGAGGAAAATGTCTTCAAGACTTCTGCCTGGGACTGGGAGCCAAGACCTTCCCATCTCCCAGCTGGGTGAGGGGAAATCATTCAGGTAATCCATGACCACTTACCTCAGGAACTTGGAGCTGCAGAGCCTGCCTGCTTGCTAAGATCAGTGAAGGGAGTGAGGTCCAGTGGGAGATCCATGTGAATGGAACCTTGTAGCAAGCTGTGAGGAGATGGCAGCTGCATCAATCTGGTTTTTGTTCATTTGCAGATTAAAGTCTGTGACCCCATATGTCAGGTGGGCCACCGTGAAGATTCCTGCTCTGCTGATTGGATCATAGCATCTGTGTGGAGTGAAGTCATGATCCCAAATGCCAAATAGATCATGCTGATCAGACCGAAGCCCATGTATAGAGTGAGGATGGTGACCCTGTCTGCCAGGGTGGCCAATCAGACAAGACAGGGAGAATGGCCAGCACCATAGTGTCAACCAAGATTTTCAGGCCAGACGTCCCCAGGGAAACTTGCCTGCCATAGGGCGCTTCAGCGCTGGAACAATTTTGATTTTAGTAAGAGTTGGAGTGGAGCTCCTGAGACTTGGACTACTAGTCGGGCTTAATGTGAATGTCACTTACAGTGAATGGGGAATAACCACTAGTGTTAGCAAGGGGGGAGTGGGACTCTTGAACCCACCTATCATAACACTAGTGCTCTGACCTCAGAGAATTGTGTGTATTGTCTGTGAATGTCGTATATTACTTCGTGTTGGTATACACAGCCTTTTATTTTAATAAAAACAAGGATTTGACTGTACAAACATTTACTGCTGCAGTTGAACGTATTTTGAGTTGTAACCCTGTGTTCAGCCTCCTCTGTGACCATCCCCTGGGAAGCTTTTGGCTACTTGACTACACAACCACTGTGAATCAAGTGCCAAAGGGGTACTTTGCCCAGCTATTGGATCCATATTAGGTTGCCCCAGATCATCAGGAGTAAAAGATTTCAAATGCTACTTTTGGGCCCAGTAGCACCTGCTTACCCCGTGGCCCTCTGAACAGGCTTCTGACAGTTGGCAGCAAGTGGTGAGGAACCTAACGTTTAGCAGTCTTGGACACAGGTGTGACATTGGCCATTTCCAATTTATGTTAGAAGTTCAATAATTCAACCTTTTATGCACAAAGTCACAACTAATAGACAATGAAAATCACAGGTTGGAAATACCTCTCAGTATCTTTTACATAGATGAGGTGAAGTACTTATGTAGGGACAGAGGGTAGAGGGCTCTCACCTCCCAGCAGTAGAGACAGAGAGGTCCTTAATAATTTCATTAGAGATCAGTTTGAGACACTGTGTGAAAGGGATGAGGCTGTAATGTACTCTGGGGAGGGAACCATATTAGGAACCTAAGCAGAGAGCACTGTGGGCTCTAGTATCCCCTTAGGACAGATGTATCCCATAAATATGGAGAGTGTGTCCCCTGATGCATTTTTCAGAGTTTCACCAAGACACTCAACTTCTTTAGTTTCTGGAATGCTACAGGTGTGTACATCACCTCAAGTGTTTAGGTTACCACTGTCACCCATTCCAGGAGTAAATCCCTTGAGTGGGTTACGTCTAATAGAGACCATGAGCTTGCAGTTGGCTCTTCAGAAGACAAAGGCTGAGGAAGAGGAGAAGGACAGATAGTTCAAAAGGGAAATACTAAGATTAGCTCACCAGTAACAAGAGGAGAGGAGGTAGGAAAGACAGGAGCAATTGACCTGGGAAGAGAAATTGTGAGAGAGGTAAGAGTAACATAGAGATAGGGAGGAGAAACAGAGAGACTGGGAGGAGAAACAAAGGAAAAGGAAAGAGAGCAAAAGGATAACCCCTGAGAGTGCGAAAATTAGGATGGCAGCTATAACACTCCATCTAGGATAATGGATTCTAAATCCAGTTCAGGCCAGGTTGTGGCCGAGTTCCAAGAGATCTTGTGCATTTGTATGTGGAAGGCCAGGACATCTTGGAATTGTGTGGTTTGAGGTCAATTGTAAGGTAGAAGCCTTCAATGTCAGCTGCCTTAGTGTGGAGCATGCCACTAGAAGGGACAGCCCTCATTGAAAGGATGTCTGTAGCAGACCAGGTGGTCTAAACTATAAGTGAATGAAGGAGGTTCTGATTAGATGATTTAGGCTGTAGTCAACTCAATACCTTCAGAAATTTCGGAACTGCAAGAGAGCAGATAGTGTTCCATTTGGGGCTTGGATTCATGGTGTATTGCGTAACTAGAATACGTGGGTGAAAGGGATGGAGACCAAGGAGTTTAATTCCCTTAAGCAGTAGATGGTGACAGAGGGACTCAAGGTAGAGTTATCTACCTCACTAACCAATATGTGTCTAATTTG
Organism: Lissotriton vulgaris; assembly: GCF_964263255.1. Taxonomy (NCBI): domain Eukaryota; kingdom Metazoa; phylum Chordata; class Amphibia; order Caudata; family Salamandridae; genus Lissotriton; species Lissotriton vulgaris. Next base: position 896,506,256 of record NC_141696.1, read on the forward strand.
ACAGGGTGGGATCTAGAGACGTTTGCAGTGTTTGCAGACAAGTAGTTTGTAAGTGGTAGGAAAAGCACGGTTTTAAGTCAGCGTGTATAGCAACTCTCCACAGACTGGTTTTAAATTAAAGGGTAAAGGCCAGAGTAATTACCATTGGACTCGAAGAGGGACAAAGCAAAATGGAAATGTTAACGGTGTGTTTGGGAAGGAGCATCATGTGAAGGGAGGACAAGGATGTTTTTCAAAGTTCAAGGTGGTGACTTGCTACAAGTGCAGCCAGGTGAGACACTTCAAAAGGGATTGTCATGCAAAACACTCTGGCCCTGGATTCCTTCACAGGGAATAGGAAGTGCTCTACAAATCTATTGATTGATTGACCCAGCAGCACCCATGATAGCAAGCATGTTACACATGGGTGAAGGGACCGAGAAGGCCTGCTAGCACCCAAACTAATATCTATGGAGATCAGGGAGAGGGAGCCAGATGCTCTTGAGCACATTCATTCTAACACAATGGGGTTTGTGCAAGGCGTTAGTATCATTGGTAACTTTTGCTGAGGGATACTGGAGTCTTCAACACTATGGTTGAGAGAAAGTACCTTAAGCATGAGGAGATACTCCCTGGTACCAATAGTACAGGTTTGGTAGCCAGTAGAGAGGGCATGGAGTATCCATTTTCCTGGGTTAAAATTGAGCTGAATGGCAATGCCACCATGATTGATGTCAGGGTAAGGGCAAAGCAAGGTGCTGGATGTCTCTTTGGAAATCTCTTCATTACCCCTGGCTTAGAATAAGGCCTAGAAGGCTTTATGGCTTGGAACCCGTCATCTGTATTGACCAGAGCACAGGCTGCAAATCAGTTTCAGAATAGGACTGGGATAGTTCCTAATTTGCAGGGATGAGGACAATGTAGTTTGCAGTAAAGGGCAGACTCCAGGATGGCAATGGCCAAGGAGGTCATTGCTTCTGGTCCAAAGGGAGGGGGGATGCAGCTTCTGAAGTTAGCTAGGTGCTGGAGTCTGGGTTGCTTTCAGAGCTGCAGGGTTTGCTCACTGCTGGAGTGCCAACCAGGAAGATTTCCACAAGACATAGGAAAAGTGCCCTACACCTGTAAGACTTCAGAAGGAAGACCAGGAATAGGTTAGTAAAGGAGTGATTGGGAAACACTATTTTGGCTGGGAGAATTACCTACTTTACAGAGAACCAGTGAACCCTGAGGCATGAACTAGCAAGAGGATAGTGCTTCCATTATTGCATAGGTATTTCCTGTTGTCACTGGCCAATTGAGGGACCATAGCTGGATGCGTGGGCATTAGAAAATGGCAAGATAGTTAAGACCCTGTGCTCTACTGGCCAGAAACATGGAGAGGTTCAATAGAACCTGTCTCACTTGCCAGATGAAGGTAAAGACAGAATAGAAGTCTAAGGTACTGTTAGTGCCTCTACCAGAAGTAGGTGCTCCGTTTGAGTGGGTGGGAATAGGCATAATTGGTCCAGTTGACTTTCCTTCACAGTTATGCAACTAGTATATCTTGGTGTGGTGGATCAAGCAACCAGGTACCTAGACACTGTAGAGCAAGACTGCACAGGTGGTAGCAAGAGACCTACCATAACTCTTTTCTAGGGTTGGATTTCCAAGAATGGTAGTTTTATGACTGGGAAACCAATTGTATATCAGCTTACATGAAAGAGATGTGGGAGCAACTTGTGTGACATACCACTTCTCCACTGCATGATAGGAACTCTGCTGGAGAACCACATGAGGAAGTGAGATCTTCCCCATCCATGTCTCTTGTTTGCTTACCGAGAGATTCCACAGGAGGAGGTAGAGTTTAGTTCCTTTGAACATCTGTATGAAACATCAGGCGCGGGGTCCAGTCACCTTAGTCAGAGAAAGGTGGGAAGGAATGTCAGAATCTCCACAGAAGGGTGTGGTGGACTACGTTATTGGCCTCAGAAAGTTAATGGTGAAACACATGAGTCAGGCAAAGTAGAAACCTTCAAGACAGCCAAGAGATGATGAAGTGGCATCATCAAAAGGCTACACTGACTGGGTATCAGGAGGGTCAGGATATGTTGGTCCTAAAGCCTATTTGTCCCTGGACTTTGGATGGGAAATGATGTAGGACATACAAGGTAGTTCAGAAGATTTCTGAGGTTAACTACTTAGTGGACACAGAGGGTGTTCAATGTGTACCTTGAAAAATAAAAGACAAGAGGCGTTTGGCAAAACAGGAACAGCAAGTTTGATTAAATGCAGCGGCCGATAGAACAGGCAACAGAGTCAGGGTCTGAAGACTGTCTCAAAGCACATTGGTTTTGGGCATTGTTTTACACATTGCATGAAGTGCCATAAAGTAATTTGTATATTCATTTGGAGACAGAAGTATGGGCCTAGTCACAGGGCCATAAATCTTGTCATTTGATAAGAAGAGCAGTTGGGTCTCAACCTTGTGTTGACACAATGTCGGGCCAGTGGGTATGTGTCCAGATGACCGGCATGGGGAGCATGTAATCACTGCGCATAGTGTGCATTTTGTGTTCTGATAGGCTGAGTGTTCCTAACTAAGGGGCTCATTAGGATTGCGGATAATCCACATCCTCCGGGCCGGCAGAAGCCACCGCCGGCCCGGAGGGTGCAGATTATCCGCTGCGGACTGGAAAAAGACCCCCCGCCAGATTAGGATGGCTGGGGGATCTATTTTCTGTCTGCCGCTTTTCCGCCACGGTCGCCTTCCGACCGCGGCGGAAAAGCTCTAACATGGCTGGCGGTGTCTATCAGACACCGCCAGCCATATTACGATAGCTGCGGTCCTATGCCTTTCCACGGCGGCATTTCCACTGTGGATAGGCTTACGGTGTTGTCTTCGGGGGCCCGTTGCGGGCCCCCAATGGTGAAGCGGGGTGGGGGGTGCACATGGGGGGTACCTATGGTACCCCCCTGCCTTTGCGTGCACGAAGCGGCAGGCACCACGCGGTGCCTGCAGCTTCGTGCACGCAAAGGTAAACATGGTGTTTTTAACATTGCAGCGTGTGCTGCTTCAAGCAGCACCCGCCGCAATGTTAAAAATACAGGATGTGACCGCCAGGGTGGCGGTCACATCCTAATTAGCACGGAGGGACCACGGCTGCCCCTGCAGACGGTCCCTCCTCCTCTGGGGTGGCGGACGGACGCAGGTCCGTCCACCATCCTAATAGGCCCCCTAGTGTGGCATCTGACTTTATAGCCTTTTGGGAACGCATGCCCCTCTGGCCAAATGTGTTTTATTGGGGCCAGTCTCCTAAGATCATTGTGGTGTCACTGCCTATCTGTGGGATAAACCTGAGTTTTCCTGTTTGTGCGTTTGTTTAAGTGGTACGTGTCACCCCACCTGTGATCTGTCAATCAGTTCTTCCATGCCTAGGTCACAGGACCTACCTGCCCATGTATTTCTGACTTGGGTGGATGGGGAGGTCATATCAGGTGGACTCAACAACAGCGATGCAAGGTCGATATTATACGTGTCATGGCATACCTCAACATCATATTTTTCAAAATGAACACATGCGAACAGGCTGAAGCCTTACCTCTGGAGAGATTATACAATGAATATTATGGTTATGAAAGAGGAAGTAGTGTAAGACAGTGGGCCTCTTCCAAGCTTAATGCATAGTAGCATGAGGGATGGCACAGCAGTGGAAGTGGTTCAGCTAGCCCCTGAGTTGATGCTCGAGCTGCAGAGGCACTGTAGAGAGGTGTTGGGATGGTTTGTCAACCTCTTCTTGCTGACACCAGAATTGATACCCGTCTCTATGCATGAGATAGACACACAGAATAGTCTGCCAGTGAAGGTCAGGATGTACAGAATGTCAGACTGGGTTAAGGGATGCATTTAGGGACAATCTGCCAAAATGCAGGTCCTGGGGGTCATTGAGAGCTCTCGTAGTGTTTGGTCAAGTCCTGTGGGGCTAATACCAATGCAAGGGTCTGATGATGTTTGGTTCTGTGTGGACTACCAGGCTCTCAATGAGGTAACCAAGGCTGATGCCCCTCCGATTCCAAGAGCAGATGAACTTGTGGATCGATTAATTGCTGAAAAATACTTGAGCACATTGGATCTAACCACTGGGTACTGGTAGATTGCTTTGGAACCATATGTCAAGGAGAACACTGCATTTTTCTATGCCAGATGAACTATATCAGTTCAATGTGATGCCCTTTGACTGAAGAATGCTCCTGCCACTTTTCATCACCTGGTAAACCTTGTTATCACAAGACTGGAAGAGTTCTGTGTGCCCTACCTGGATGATATTGCAATGCTACACAATTTATGGCAAGACTTCTTGAGACACCTTGATTAAGTGTGGGGTAAAAACTGGGCAAAGCAGACCCTCAAGGCAACCTAGTGTCAGTTGAGACAATCCTCTATAGTTCATCTTGGGGATGAAGGGGGAAAGGGAAGATTCGGACATTGGATACCTAGATTCATTCTGTGATGGAGTGGGAAGTTATAACTACCTAGACTGAACTGTACTGGGCATTACAGGAATTATGTGGCAAACCATGGAAATACATTTACCCTGTTGACTGCTTTGACCTCCAAGAAGCAGCCCAGAAAGGTGATATGGACTGAGAAGTGTTAGAAAGCATTTGATGAGCTGAAGGCACTATGCACTGCACCTGTACAAAAGCACCTGACTATAGTTATGTTATGCAGATATGTAAAGCGCACAATCACCTGGGAGGGTACCCTGGCACTGAGCAAGTGTGAGTATAGCCACACCTAGTGCCGAGTGGGACTACCTGAATAGTCAAGTCTTCTTGTGGAATTCAAGAAGTGAGGAGGAGGCTCTTATTTGTATTGGCAGGTCGTTCCACGCTTTCGGAGTGAAGTAGGAAAAGGCTCAACTTCCAGATCTGGTCTTCCGTATGTGTGGGATTTGTATAAGCAGGAGTCCGGCTCAGTAGAGCTGCCTAAAAGGTCTGTGAAAGCAGATGCAATTGTTGAGGTATGTTGGTCCAGTGCTATGGAGTTCCTTGAAAGTGTGGGTGAGGTGTTTGAATTGTGCTCATTTGTGAATGGAGAGCAGTACAATTCCAGTAAGACTGTGCTTGAGCAACATACGCATCAAAACTATGTGGGACTGGGTCCACGCATTCCATCAAAAAATGTTAACCTAATTCCTGGCTAACTCACAATGCACCATCTGGACTTCTAAACCTTACAAGGTACCTGATGGTGGCTGCAGCCTCGGAACATGACCACCCTGATTCCTCAAGAAAATCGTGGAAACAGATCCTGCCTTTTCATTAATAACTCAGGTATGCCCAATGGGAGAAACAAGAAGTACACAAACTAGCATTTCAAACATTTATTGAAGCGCTTCCACTCTTGTGTAAAGTAAGTGTGATGTAATGATTAATAGAATGGATCAAAATAATGTTACCAGCATTACAAGAATGGAGAACATAATGGATAATTAAATTTCAAAGCTTTATTCAGTGTATAATAACAACCATATAAGCATACAGAAAACATGATTTGCAACTTCCATTTCATTTTATAACGATAAACTTGGCAAAGGAGCTAAAACAAGTAAAATCGCAAGGTGACAATATTCAATATGTGCAAATAATGCAATAAAGTGGCTTGTGCTTGCAGCATACAATATATCCATAACCAACAACAATCGTATATATATATATATATATATATATATATAATTGGTCCTTATCAAAATGTCAAACTTACAAAATAAAACTTTTAGTTATTATAAGATATCAAGCTGGTAAAACCACGAGTAGCAATTATTAGACTATAAAATATGTACAAATTACACTAAAGTGTCATATATAAAGTGGCTGGTGCATACAGTATATAATTGCAGTTAGTGGCTTTATATATAAATATACCGAGCACATTACAAAATTCCATGTACTCTCTCAAATTCTTTTGGTGCAAATAAGGTACAAGATATCTTAAAATATGGACTTCCAAAATATAGAAATTTAAAGGTACAATTGATTTCCTAGTGGCAATACTTTTTAGAATATAAGATGCCACAGAAAAGCAGACATCAGAACTTCCCAATAAGGATAGCAACCTCAAAGCATTTTTAGAGGATTGAACATTATATTTTAAGAACAATGGCTTCATATAATATTTCCTTAAAAAATAATAAAATTTGCAGAACTGTAAAAAATGACAGAAACTTTGCATTGATGTATTGTTACATGGACACACTAAACTAGTATTTCTCTTCATGACTGGGAAGGCCACTAAATGATGTGCAATCCCTAACCTTAAACGTGTTAAAACAAAGCAGTGGGAAGATATGGTTACTTCTTCCAAATATGATTGGAAGCCTGTTGTAAGGTTTAATTCTTTATAAAACACAACAGTAGACTGTGACTTGATTACATTCCCTCTTGTCTCATTTTTATGGGCCATAAATGCTTCTTTAAGATCTTTTGTTAGCAATTGAAGCTGCATACTCTGGTTCAATAAAGATATCACAGTTGAATAGAAGACTGTACCAATGTTGAATATAGCTCAGCCATGAGATACGTGAGTTATGGTTGAGCTTAAGGCAATCTTTTATTATACTTTGTGTAAATGCAGTTTCAGCTTTTGCCCAAATAGAACGCCACAATAAAAGGGGACGAAGTGCTGCCAGTTCTGAAATGTATTTTAAACCCACTTCCTGGTGTATTATTTCAGTAGAAGCCGATGGTGGGGCTGACAGAAGGCATTTAATAAATGTATTTTCGTCTTGCTGTAATGATTGTTCAAAATAGTGGCCCCAAACTCCTGCACCATAAAGTGCTGAAGATACACACTTGGCATTATATATAGTCACCATATCTTTAACTCTTCGTGCACCAACTTTTGCAGAAAATCGGAAAAATGCCTTTTATATTCCTACTCATTTTATGACGGATATTAACATATTCGTGTGACCATTTCCCGTTTCCGTCAAAAGTTACACTAAGATAACAAAAGTATTTAACTGATTGCATTTTTGTTCCTTCTAAATAAAAGGCCTTTCCCGGTTTAGTTGTTGTATTTCCACAAGACATTGCGAGTGTCTTTTTTTTGTTAATTCAGAGTTTCCTGTCATTTATAAATGGAGTAAAATTATCTAAAAGACTTTGGAGGCCAATGGGGGTACGTGAAATTAAAACCGCATCATCTGCATATAATAAAATAGGGACAACCTTGCCCTCAATAGAGGGTGCGTCAGCAGGAATTTGTTTTAGTGTACTGTCCACTTGATTAATGAATAATGAAAACAGGAATGGCGCAAGTATGCATCCCTTGACGGATGCCCCTTTTCACCCTAAACAGTGGAGTGCATTCACCTGCAGGACCATAGCGCACTTTACTGAACAACTTCTCCTACACCCTTGCCAGAAAATATACAATTTCCTTGGGGGAGCCGGTGTCCAGTAGTATTTGCCACAATATAGAGTGATCTACAAGATCGAAAGCGCTGCTTAGGTCTGCAAAACATAAAAATAGTTTACCCCCTTTTGCCATTGTGTATTTATTTATAAGAATGTCCAGATTAACACGTTGTTCCAGTGTGCCTATGCCCTTCCAAAACCCATATTGGGCCGGTGAAAGAATTTTGTTATCCTCGGCCCATGCTTCAAGTCTTTTCAGCATGACCCTACTCATTACTTTAAGTGGCAAGTCCAGCAACGATATGGGACGATAATTGCAGGCCTTGGATTTTGAACCTTTTTTAAAGAATAATTCAACCACAGTACATTTGCATTGGATTACATGAATATATAAAATTGCACTTCTATCTAACACTGCCTATCCTATGAAGAATAGGGTGTGCGGGTCTGCTAAAATAATTTAGTGTGGCCTAATGCCCAATTACCTGTGGGTGTGTCACCAGGTAACACATCTTGGTGTTTGACAGGCGGCCGTAATCAGGATAGTAACGGAATTCAGCTGGGCTAGAATTCTGACATGGGGAGATCTCAACAACCCATCGCAATGCTCCTGTGTCTAAACAGAGGCATGGTGAAGTCTATATAATAAACAGGACCCTTTCGTTCTGTACCTGGGCCATGGTCCTATTGACATAGTTGATTCTATCCACCAAGATCTGTTTTCGAATGGACAATAACAAACAAGGTCTGATAATATGCCTTTGAAGAAGTGTAACTGTCAGCAAACAATTTCAGAGTGCATTATCTCCTGAGGCCTCTCAAGCAAGTGTGTGTTAAAAGTCATTGTCTAAAAAGATGCCAATTTGAAACGCGAGCATGTAAAACGGAAGTGTTTGTGACCGAGGCCTATGTAACCTCACAACACCTATTTATTGTCTCAGTCAAAGTGCTGTGTTTCCCTGAACTCTTTGAGTACGGTGATCACAATTGCTATACCCTTGTAGTTAACAAAATAAGAACAGTACTCACATTGCATGTAGAGTTAACACCACCGTGCAAGGTAGACTATTCCTTGGTCCCAGACACTGTGTAGATTAGTTGCAAATTGTACGGTCATTAAGAATTGCCCTAGATCACATCTTGACTAATTGATGGCATGAAACAAGTTAACCTTATAAGTCACCATGGATCATTGACCCCACTGGTGGCGTCACATTTTTAATAAGTCAGGCATACTCATGGATTAAAATTTGATTTGAGACTTGCTTAGCCTTTTTAAAGTCACTAATCACCACATTGACATGTAGTTTTCCTCAATCTACTCAAAGGGCCCTTAACTTGCACTTCACATCACAGCTTTGGAAAAAGATCTCCAAGAAAAAGCCTCCTTGAGGGTACCCATCAGGCATTGCAGCAACGGCCCAACAAGGAGCTAGCCCGATGATGAAGCATGACACCCACAAGGGTGTGTGAGGGCCCCATTTCCAAAAAGGAACTACTCTCCTTGCTGTGGTTCATTTTCTCTGACCTACTCTTCTTTGTCCTTTGTCCCCTTTAAGAACAGCATACGCTTTTCTTTTGAGCACTGAATATGAAACCAGACCTGCTGTCAGCCCTCTAGGATTTGAGCACTGGGCACGTGAGTGGCAACTTTAACTCATCCCCAGATCATCCTTCTACCTCAGTTCCCGGATTGCCCTCCTCCTGGTGATCGCTCTCCTGGGACATCAGCTCACATTGCATTATGGTACCCCCTGATATAATCGACTGATCAACCCCGTTATTCGATTGCTCTCTGTGTTCCTGCCCCTCTTATCTGATCGCCCCCCCCTATGGCCTTCTCCTGTGGGCAATAATGTGGATTGTATGTTAATGCCACGCAGGACGCTCAAGTCACCTCTTGTCACTCCCTGGCAGCTGAAAGGGTCTGAGGGCTGGCAGATATTCAGAGCTAGTGGCACCAACCCCACAGCCCTAGACTCACCCACTGGTTTCAGGTCTCCCTTTCTCCCAGCACCCAGGACAGCAGGCTGCCGAGGTGACCTCTGGGTAGGGGAGCCTGCTCTGATTACTCAAATGAGTGCTGTGAATAGTGTCTGCAATGCTTCACCGCGAGGAGTTTGGAAATATTCCATGTTTAGTTTACAAAAACCACCCAGTACCCCAGTGGTTGGTAAAGCATGCTTGACATGTTGGTCCAGCAGCATGCATACTCCGGTTTTTCACATGCATCTTTCTCTGTATATTTTGTAATGAATGATTTCAATTTCTTGTTATTGTAACATGTAGTGTGCCTTGAAACCTTTAATTTTTCCAGAGACTGGCCGGTTGACTACAAATTCCAAAGTGTTTCTAGACAAAGGGATGTTGAAACCTCCCAGGATCCAGTGCTGAGACCCAACACTGGATCATGGGCCTGTGAAGGAAACCTCCACGAGCACTTCTCTTAAAAGGGCATTAGATACCCATCTACAGCGCTGAGGTAGAAGTGGCGGTGTGGAGTCGGAGGTGTATGAATGTTGGTGAAGTGGGTTGTGCTCATGTTTATCGGAGATAATACTTCCGTCATTAAAACTGTTGCAGAGAGTAGATTGGTTGACTGGATCTTGTGTTAGTGGCTTATCGGTTTTGGGATATCATGCGAAACAGAATAAGCAGTGTGTGCTAGCTCCAAGAAAGGAATTCAGTGAAGAGGCACTAAAATGCCAAAGAAATCCAAATATATGGTTGCTGGTACACTTGATTTTAAATCAGTCATTGTTACTTACATTAATTACATTCTGGTACTCCAAACTGAGGCTGGCCACACACAGATTTAACTTGGTTCTATTCTAGTAAAAACAGTCCAGCATGAACTTCCCGGCCAAGTTCCCTCCAACATGGGGCCTCATTTATGAAAAGTGAGACATCGCTGCGTTAAAACAGCGATGCGTCACTTTTCACTGCGCCCTCCTTGAGACACCAATGATGCGTCATATTTACAGTATGACGCATCATGGCGCAAGGAGTTACAGATATGTCAGTATTTCTGACGTATCTGTATGGCGCAAAAGTGACACATTGCTGGATTGTGTCACAAAAGTGACGTAACTCCAGCAATGTGTCATTTCACATGGGGCAAGCCCCATGTGAAAGGGCCTGCGTCAGTCTCACGCCTGCTGTGAGGCAGGCGTAAGAAATTGACACATTTGTGTCCTAAAAGTGGCGCAATGAAATCTTATAGATTTCACTGCGTCACTTCCATGACCCTTTCTTGCGTCAAAACGCCCTCCTTGCATACATTATACCTGGCGCAGGTATAATGTGGCGCAGGGGTTTACAAAGTGATGCATCTACCTAGATTTGTCACTTTGTAAATATGGCGCAACAAGGCGCATTTTTTACGCCACTGGTGCGTCACAAAAAGTGACGCTCCTGTGGCGTAAAAGTGACGCACAGCCTCATAAATGAGGCCCATGGTCACCAGCAATCCCAGAAAGGAACAGCATTTTGAGTCTCCTCAGCTGGGTTTAGTTTGAGTCTTGTGGTACATTGAGCATATGCCCCACTTTTGGTCAGACCAGTCAAATTTATAATTGTAAAGTGATGGGTCGAATGCTTTAATCTCTGCTACTGGTAATTTACTGTGTCCACATTCCAGTTCATCATTTGATGTTTGCTATGCTACTGCAGACAGAGCTCAGCCATCTGCAAATCAGATTTGGCCATTCTATTATGGGAATAGTGAAGCCTTCATTTTCAGGTCAGATGCCTCCTAGATGGGAACACAAGTAGTCCAAGAAACCTGGATATATGGTCCAGTGTTTCTGTTTACTAATTTGTGTGTGTCTTTGTAAAAACTGTGTAGCTCAAGAGTGACCTGTTAGAAGCCTCATCCTCTAGGTGCTGATAGACCCTCAGCCTGAACCACCGTTTCCTTGCTGCAGTGGCAGTCTGTGTTCTGCTTGTATGTGCACAGCTCTGCAAATAGATGTGTACCCATCTCTTCGCTTCTTGTAACAGATCGACAGGCACACTCACTTTACCATTACGTCTATTACTATCACAAGAGCACTGCATGTTCCACCTGCCCTTCTATTGTGTAGTACCTGACCCTCGCAGCTTGTTCACTCTCTTGTGGCCTGTACAAACCACTTCTGGCTTAATTGGCAGCTCTAGCTCCCCAGGTCAGCAGTGGCACATAAAGTATCAGTTCATGTTGTAACATCCAGGTTAATGTGCTGCTTGGCTAAATACTTACAAGTGGCTAAATACTTACAAGGTCCCAAAGGTGAGACCTATTGGTTTTGCCTTAGCTTGTTTATTATGAAGTCTGCTGATCGTCCTGAGTTCTTCTTCTGTTTCAGGTACTCATTCGACTTGTGCTCTGATCGTCCTCCTCTCCAGAGAGTTCTTCTATTGACTCCTGAAAGGAACGAGAAGGACGTGTATCAGTATACAGATACCTATCAGGCTGTTTAAGTGCTTCACTGTGCGCAGATTATAACGCTTTTCAGAGGACTCCTGTGGAGGTGACCCACCCTGCGGTTTGGTCTTTTCTTTATTTGTCTTACTATCCCAGCCTCTTTTAAAAGACTCAGTTTTTTTGTTGAGTTAAGCTTCTCAAATAACTTCTTAGTTGTGGTTTACAAGGTCTGGAGCCCACATTATCTCAAACTAAGAAGAAGTGTAACTGTAAGCCAACCATTTCTTAGTACATAAGCTCATAAGGCCACGCAAGCAAATGTGTGTTAGGACTCATTGTCTAAAAAGATGTCAATTTTAAATGTGAGCATAAAATATGAAAGTGTTTGTGCCCAGGGTGTATGTAACCTCGCAACAGTGGAGCACCTTCAGGAGTGGTGTGATGTGAGTGCGGAGTAGATGTAATTCTGGCTGCCGAGTTCTGATTGGTATGTAGTCTACTGGTGAGTTTTTTGTTGATCCATTTGAATACGTCCCTTAGCATCTTCGGGGTTTGAAAGCATGAGGAGGTAACAGCATTGTCTTGGGTGGCCATGTCGAGTTTGCTGTTGATAATGATCCCAAGGTTCTTGGCATGGGTGGTGGTTGTCAGTCCCAGCACTGTAGGCCACACAGTAATGTACTCTTCCCGAAGACCACAATTTTGTTTTTTACGGTGTTCAGCTTAGACAGTTGGCCTTCACACAGTGGGGGATTTCAGTTATGCAGGTGTAGAACTTGATACGGGTACTGAGCGTCTAGTCCGTAAAGGAGTGAATGAGTAGCATGTTGATGACGTAGAAGAGGACATTAATATCGTCAACCTTTCATTGCACAGACGGATGCCTCTGACAAGGAAGTTGGGGGCATATTATCAAGCAGGGCGTTAAAATTATCGCCATTTTAGCGGCAGAAAACTGCCACTAAAGTGGCGATAATGGGCTTGATATATGCCTTGGAGAATTCCAATAGAAGCCCATGTTCACACCAGAACATGGGTTTCTATTGGAATTCACAAGGCCATATTATCAAGCCCATTATCGCCGCTTTAGCAGCAGTTTTCTGCCGCTAAAACGGGATAATTATTAATGCCCTGCTTGATAATATGCCCCTAGGAGCCTTGTTAGCTCAACTGGATGGCAAAAGTTAGAGAATGTCTGGTAGCCTTTATTAGAAGGAGGTTACTAGTGTGAACGTCTATGGCTGGACCTTTGGAAGCAGTCTGACCAGTGTCTTAGATCTTCCTGGTCAGTATAGGTGCCTAGATGCTCATTGGAGTGACAGCTGCGCGGTATAAGTACTAGCTTACATTACATTACATTACTACCCAGAGAACAGAACTGGGTAGCTATTGAGAATGAGTGCTTTGACATACTGTGGGCCTTGCATAGGTTCAGACCTTACTTGTTTGGCACTAAGTTTGCAGTGCACACGATCATAGGCCACTGAAATGGTTGATGGGTATGAGAGGAGGCAATCCCGAATTGTTGAGATGGTTTAATTCTTTGGAATGGTTAGACTTTGTTGTGGAGCACAGAGTTGGAATGAGCCACAGGAATACTGATGGACGTTACCGCCTGTTTTACCGATCTGGCCACCTAACCACTCCAGATTAAAAATTGATTTGGGGTGGTCTGATGTAGAAGAGGTGTCTGTTGGGGGTGAAAAGTCCATTGCAGGATGATGGACGTACACCTCGGAGTGCCCCAACTGTAATGAATTCAAGATCCCTGATGCTGATTTTTCAAATCATGTGTGTGCACCATATTATAGGATTGCCTCACGAATTGCAGTCTTTTTTGACCAGGACAGGCACCATAATCACTACCCTCATAGTGGTAAAAGGTTAGTCCCATTTCCAGGAGCTGAACAGCATGAGCATAGTGATAGTGATAGCAGCATTCTGTGCAGTGATCACTCGGAGTGAATAGACCTTTTTACCTGTGTCACTGGAGTGAGGCCTACAGGCTCACGTATTTAAAGTTCTGGTCCTGTGTTCTTAAAACACACTGGGCGTACATCAGATTGTTGAGTAATGCTGAGTAGAGCATGTTTGTTACACAAATGGTGGGCGTATGTGTCGTGTGAATGGTACAATACAGGGATGGTGCAGCGCTTTTCAGTGCACACATATTATAAATATGTGTTGGGGATATGTGTGCCTGTACAGTTTACAGTGCATGAAAGAAGTAGTGCTGTGCAGTATGTGTGTGTTATATGCACGTGCTGCACGTGCCGGCTGTTTGTGTGCCTGTGTATGGTTCAGTGAATGGAAGATTCTGAGTTTCATGTTGGTAGACCCAGGATTAACTGGCAAAATAAGGAGGCAGAGGAATTCCCATAAACAGATTTTAGGATTACTGCATTCCTGTGAGCTGGGTGAGGCACACAGGAGGAAGGAAGCTCCAGACTCTTCAATATACTTTAAAGAAAGCTCTTTGTTCAGAGAGAGACCACTAGAAAGAGGCGTCGGCCCATCTCAGGAAGGAAATGGGGCTGACAAGTGAATTATAAAGAGTAGGACTGAGATTCAGTGGCAACCTTTTGATATATATTTAAAAACTAATATGGGCTGGGAGATTTTCATTGATCCGTCATATATCTTCTCTCTCAAAATTCAAAGAAATTGAAAAATTCGATGTGCCACAGTATTACTCACGCCCTAACAAACAGGCGAGGGTCAAGTAAAAAGTGTCATAATGTGTACCACAAATATTTATTGGGGACATCCCACAGTTAGGATTTTGAACCCTCACAACCTAGGGGGCATGGTTCATCACTGAGTTCAGCTCCATGCTAGGGGGGGGGCTGCAATTCCTGTATTAGTGATATGTGCTTCAGTGATTTGGTGGGTGATTCTGTGTAATAAGTGACATAATAGTGAACTTTAAAACTGACTCAGAAACTCCACATGCATTTGGTTTATTCATTGGGAATTCATGGCATAATTGAAAAATAAAAAAAAGGATCAGTATAACCTTTGCTGTTCAGGGGCCTCTCTAATCTAGTCTACATGCTTTATTCCTCAGGGTGCCCAAATGGATACTTTTTTCTTCAGATTCTTATCTATTTTCACCCTACCCTAACAGGGTACACTATGTTACAATTCCTGTTGTTTGTATGTGATCACGACTAGTAAATAGTTCAGTGGTGCAAACCCACCTGACGTAGACTCACGTAAAATTGCCCTAGTAGACAAATTCAACGTCAATTCAGGACCAGGGAGTAAGAGTAGGTAACCAGAATGGCAATTCCAAGCAACAGCAATTCCAAGAGCACACATTGTTTTGCTTTGCCTAGCTATAACGGACTCCTGTGGGGGTCCAAGAGTTTTCTGAATACGGTGCCAATTCACCTAACTAGCATTGACCATAAGGGCACTCTAAAATAATTATCTTGATGAACCGTTTGTATAATGATGACTAAATATATTTTTTCTTGATTCAGTTCCATGGAAAGGAAGGGGTGAGGTGAAAAGCTGCATCTGATAATTAGTTTGTAACACTGCACCTGATAGCCCAGGCTTAGTTCCACTAGAACAAATATGAATAGCCAGACCTCTAGAGTCAACACTGGAGGGTCCTAACTTCAAATGTTGGTGGGAAGGAATCATGCAGCTCTATTACCAAGGGGCGGAGCTGAGGCTTTCATGGGAGATCTTTCCACAGACAACTTGAAGTTGCCATAAGGGATTGTTAGGACACGGAGGAATTATGTCACATTTTAGGATTGGCCTGCGGTGTCTCGCTCCTAGAAATTTCCACCCTTCTTATAAACCCCCTGAAGAAGAGAAACAGATGAGAAGACCCTGGACATTGGAGAGATAACAGTGAAAGGACCCTCAGCTGGAAGGAGAAGCGACCTGATACCCTGCAAGGAAGGATATTGGCTCCAGCTGACTCCCAGGACTATAATATTTACAACAAGGGGTGGTGAGGGACAGAGTCTCTGAATTAAGCAGAAAGCTCTCACCCAGTCAAGAGATCAGGGCTAGATCCAACACCGTTTTTTAGCTCACTGCACCATCCCAGTTTCAGAACCTGGCTGTATGCAAATTAGTCTGTTCCTGTCCCAGTGCATGATGGGAACAGGGCAAACCAAACTACAAAAGCCAATTCTTACACTGGGAAGGAAACAAGCTCCCGGGGACCGGTTTCTGGCATTACAGCCGTCTTCGGCCCGGTTTGCTTGAATCCTGATGGTGCAATGAGCAAGGGTCTCACATCTGAGAATACCCTCCCACGCTTAGGGTGGACAAAAATATTTACAACAAGGGGTGGTGAGGGACAGAGTCTCTGAATTAAGCAGAAAGCTTGGTAGTTTAGTCTGCCCTGTTCCCATGATGCACTGGGCCAGGGACAGACTGATTTGCATATAGCCAGGTTCTGAGCTGGGATGGGGCAGTGAGATAAATAACGGTGATGGATCAAGCCCTGATCTTTGGACTGGGTAAGAGTGGTCTGCTTAATTCAGACACTCTGTTCATCACCACCCCCTTTTCTGACTCCCAGGACTAGGCTGGGTCTCTCTAGGGATCAACAGTGGTGCTGGCCCCTTATGCCCCCTGAGAAACAGGTGCGAGAATGGGAACCGCAGGATGATTTCCCCAGAACTTTTGCAGACTGGTCCTGAAATCTGATGACACACCGGTGCCCTTAAAGAAGCCAGGACGTTTGATGACGGGGGAGTGTGGTAGGGAGGGTTTTTTACTGGTTGGTTGTTGAGAGGCAGAACAAGATGCTTTCACCAGCCAGAAAATCATGCTCCCCACAAAATGGGCCTCTTTAAAGGCCAGGAGGCCTGAAGAGAATGCACCTGCTGGCTATGGCTGGCCACCAGGGGCCAGAACGAGTCCATGAGAATGAAAATTGGCCCTACGGGGCCTGTAGCACTCTGCCTGATGCCTTAATAACCCGCCCTGGATAGTCCTAAGCCAAGAGGTTCTTGACCATGTTCCAGTTCATTTTTTCTGGGAAGAAGACATGCATAGGACCTTCTTCCTGAATCATTATTGCTGTCAGGATCCTGCATCTCCCTGGTGGATAGCACATTGATAGAGGTTTTCCAAAAGCCCTGAGACCACAAGGAGAAAGTGAACCAACAGCTGGGCGTGTTGCCGCCCCAAGGGTCATGTTAGGAGGGTGGGGGCACTGGCCTCCTGCCTCCATGCCCGCACTCCTCATGGAGAATATGCAAGGCTCCTGCTTCAGGTGAGAGCCAAGGAAAAAGGTCACTTCTGTCTGCCAGAAGCCCAGAGAACTATTGCTGGCTCCCACTCATCACCAGATGATGGGTGTTGAGCTAGGCAGCCATTTGAGCCACGGGGGACTTGAGGCTTCCACTGTGGCCCCAACATAAAAAAGACATATTGCTGCACAAACAAAGAGCAGAAAGCAGGTGAAGTCATTCATTATATATTGACATCTCTGGCAAAGGAGTGCCCCATAATTCAACAAGAGGCAGCTAATTTGTGAACATGTCTACACATTTTCCAAAAAATGCACTGCAGTGCCAACACTGTTACACACAAGTGCTGTGGGGGCTGCATGAGTACCAGCATCACACTTGGAAGGTTCAAGATACAAACCTTACCTCTCCAAAGAAATTAAATCCCTGACCTCAGGAGAGGATTACCATGTTTTAAGACCTCCTACAGTTAAAGCTTCTGTTCCAGAGCTCTGGAGTGCAGTTCCTTTTGGTTAGTCCTCGACGTCACAAGCAGTCTAATTGTAGTAAAAGAAAAACACATATTTGAAGTGAAAGTGCTATATTGACATTGTTGATATTGATAGTGCAAAGTTGTACCATTATAATGAATGCTATTGATTGTAAATACTATATTTATTGATGGTGCAATGTTAAAACATGGCATGTGGTTGCTTTTACAAATGTGATGGCACCTGATAAAGTCCATAGGCCTGCCTTCCTGATAATATGCCACTGCTATTGTGATGCTGCATCTTATATAGGTGGGTGGTATTGTGTTTATAGTTTCATGGTTCAAATGGGAAATAAGGTAATATCAGGGTGCCACCAAAAACATTCCCATTTACCTGATATACGTGTTTCTTATTTAATGCATGGTGTTTAGTCGTGTATGTGTAATGTAAACATTTTTCCTTTTTAAAAACACTACTTTTACAATAATGTATTTAGTGTTGTTGTTGTGTAACTAAAACACATTGGGATTACTAGCCCTCACCATCTTCTCTGAGTAGGCCTTGACTGCTGTGCTCCACTATGGTGGAAAGGTCAATGGGGTACTTGGTTCCCAGTAAAAGACAACTGTGGACCTATTACTTGTGAAAGACTCACACCTACCCAGCCAAGGTTTTAACCCGATTTCTTAAACAGTAGTTGGTAATTTACACTATATAGTTTTGTACCATTATTTGTTTGCAAAACATGGGCATATAATGATTGTAAATATTATGAACAACTTAGCAATTGTTCTACATATTAGTATAACTAGATGTCTAACTGCATAGTTGCACTAGTCTGTCATGAGATGCCAAGTCTCGTGTAGCCTCCCAGTGCTTCTCATTGTGCAATCAGACCTGAAGTTGGTACTCTTTGTTTCAGTATCCCTCCAGCAAATGGTCTGTCGGCCGAATCCCACACCTACCTATATCTTATATACATTTCTTATATATGTGCTCCATGAAGCAAGAAGGGATCAGCTTGTGTGTGGCCCTGATGAGTTACACACAATAGTGAACAATGCTATAAACAAATATAGTAACGATTAAGCTTACTGTCACTTTTCTTCATTCTTCCTACAAGACAGAACTCACATATTTCATTGTAGCCATTTTTAGCTGCCATGTTTATGAAAGAGAATCAGAGAATGGACATTTTCCTTTTCAGTCCTGCCAGTAGGAGTCTCAGAAAAGCATGGCAATCAAGAACACATTATATAAGCTGATCACTTAAACATGGAATTTGTTAGAAAAAGAGCAAGGCTGCTTTCTAGGCCCTGGGCTTGCAACAAGCAGCATAATAAATGTAATAGACAGGGGCCATGGGGCATGTTCGCATACAACCGACCTGAATTGTGTATAAAATGAATAAATACACAAAGAAGCTCTGTCACAAATGTCATTCTCATCATGTGCGCAGATTATCATGGCTGACAAACATTTAACTTCGTCTTGTACGCCTATTAGCACCATAATCATTTATTATAATGTCTTTGTAAACTAGGGACCAGATTTATAAGATTGTCAGGCAGTGCAGGGCAGTAAGTCACCTTGCTGCGCTGAGTGACAGGGAAAGGACAGGAATGCGCTGTATTTGAAAGAATATGGTGGATTCCAGCCTTTTTCCCTGCGCTGGTGCTGTTTTGGTTGCCTAGTGCCAATGCAGGCACCCTTGAACCTTGGAACAAGGGTGCCTGCATTGGAAGGCGGATGATTGTTCGGCAGTAAGAGGCGGTAAGAGCCATGTTCCTCTTTCTATGTGTGCTGTATTCTGCGACACACCTACAAATAGGAAACAACTTGCAGGAATAAACATATTTCTCCTCATTATGCCTCAACTAGGGAGGCGTAGGCTTTTGACGCATTCCCAGGTCCACCACTTCTGGTGAATCTGGGAATGTGTCAACATCTTTGGATGTTGAGTAGGAACACCCACACAACACCTATGGAACTGCTCCCTGGCGCTGAGTAAGGCAACTGAGATTTGTGTTGCGTTACTTTACTCAAACTTCCACATCAGGGCCGCGCAAGATGGCTGGCATGGCTTCATAAATCTCATTTTTGAATTGTGCCGCTCTTGCACCACTTTGTGTGCAAGAGCAACACGACTGAGCTCGAAAATATTCTCCTAGGTGGTTCATGTTACGTGTTTAGGATATGTGTGTATAAATATGGCTCCTCAGCTCAAAAAATGTTAAGTAAGCTTTTGGTTTTGTGCTACTCACTGGTATACACTGACCTTTTTCCCTGGTGTTATTCTACAGGAAATCATTTGATCGCTAAAAAGAGTCCTCGGTACACTTTCATAGAACATTCATTCTAAAACCAAAAATACCCAGGTGGATGATGGTTTCTTCAGTACGCTTACACACATTCGATGGTTTGTTCTTAACACAACCTCTTCATCTTCTGATTCACATTTGGAGTACTGATTACATCATTTCTTCATCACTGGCATCACAATTAGAATTGCAAGCAATGTAATCCATAGAGGATTTTCCAGAAATAATATATGGAAACATTTTCCAATTCATTATACCATCCAATTTCCTTCTTAAATGAACAACCATCAAACTGCAAAACATTTATCGATATTGTAATGAACTTGTGAATTAACTAAGTGATACTCTGTTTTCCATATGGAGTATATCGGGCTCATGAAAAGTCTTGCACCTAGACCTATCTATAGTTTCAGTCCTCTTTATTCAGCATTTTCTGATGATTATCCATACCATAACATTCAAATATTATAGAATCATTGATAGGGTTTCATGGTACTCTAAGTGATTTCCGTATCTGTAAGAATGATTGCAATGCACATGTGGTTTGTATTAGTCCTGCTCCTGCTCTTGCTCATAGCTTTCCAAAGTTTCCTTCTCAAATGTTAAAGCAGACAATGCCAATTCAGAAATTGATATTATTCTGTCTTTCAGCATCTTAATGGTCCCATCAGATTTTCCGAGTCTACTTTTAATATTTTTTAGCATTAATAGCTCTGATCATTTTGACTACTTCTCATGTCGAATTAGCTGAATTCTGCAAAAGTGTCATAATCACCTATAATATTAGATATCTTGTCGACCTAATCTTGTTTTGAGGTCCTGCAAGGAACCCTCTTACATTGATATGCTCACTGAATTATATGATTGTGTTATTGCAACCAAACAATGCCCACTAAACCGTTTTTGACAGAATTTTTCAATGCTATATGTGTTAACATAAACCTTACCATATCTAGGATTTTCTTAATTTGCTAGTGTTACTGAAACTCCCTAACCAATTCTTTCTTGGCATTAAGTTCTGGGAAATTTTCAAATGCATGTTCCAACATTCATCTGTCACTTTTCTGAAAGCACCTGTAGCAAAGAAAGCAACCATTTGTAATTGTGTTATGCTCTTTTCACTTGCAATTTGGAAAGTTTGATGATGTAATTCAGAAAGCAGAAGACATCTTTATAAAAGTAACATGCTGGCTGCTCCCTGAATCTGATATATTCTCCCTGCTCCCCATTCCCTAGAATGCGTTAGTTGATGTCTCCTAAGGGGCTTCTAACTCCTTGGTGTGTACACTAAGTGTGAAGGGAATCAGGCAAAGTTTTGCTGCTGTTTGGCAGCTCAGCAACATACCTAACCCGTCTGTTATCAGATATACCTTGGCAGAGGTGGTTGTGTTGTTTTGCATAATGTCCATGATGGACGTGCCTGCCAGCGGGATGGGGTTTGGATGCCCTCGTGTGTACACTCTTACTTTGGTGTGTTTGATGGCTGGCCAACAGGCAAGAGACTTGTACGTTTCTGGGGCCATAACATTAATGGAGGCCTCAGTGTTAATGATGACAGTTACTGGCTGCTATCCTATCTGCACTCAACATTTTGGCGTAGATCATAAGCAGGCCTAGAATTGGTCACCAGCATACACCAAATGCACTGTTCTTTCTCCCTTATCATCCAAGTCATCTGCAGTCTGTCCCTCAACCAAGGGTGCAATAGCATTCACCACTTTCTTCTGGGATTTCTCGGGGGGTGGGACAATCTTCACACTTAACAAAGAGGTTCATTTTACCACATGCTGAGCAGTTGTTGCTGCTGGCTGGGGAAACCTCTCCATGTACAAAAGTTCTCCTGAAGCCATACTGTTGACGCCGTCTCTGGCACCTTTCTTCCTTTGGTGATCTGGTTTATTGGGTCACTCTAAATAAGTATGAAATAGAAGGTGTCCACTGACTTGTGCCTTGCTTAGCTTGGAGCAGAATAAATCATTCAAAGTTCAGATTGACCAAGTGATCGGTGAGTGCTACAATTATAGTGTCATAAGTAAACACAGGTCCTGTTTCTGGTAGGTTGTGGAATCACTTTTAGATGTCCACCTCTGCTAGGTGTAGAAACAGCAGGCACATCCTGTTGTCTTCGACCCCTATGGCACAAACTACGTTTGAACATCTTGACCCACAATTTCCACTTCGGTGCTTGTGCCAATAGTAGCCCTGTAATGATGAATGGCTCAATGTCCAGGATAGATGCCATGTTTCTAGTGTGTTTGATACTCTGCTCCTGTTAATGCAGTTTGCAATCTTGGCAGTGTTCTCTGCTCGCTGTGGTTGGGACCAGGGATGCAAGCCTGTTACTAGTTAGACTCACCACGAGAGGTAAGCTCCAGTTATAACCTCCTCTCTGATTAAGGGAATCTATTTTAACTTTTGGAGAGCAGATTCTCGTCAACAGTGGTGACTTCATAGGAACCAAGTGAGTCCAGAAAATCGTAGAAATTGTTCGTTCAGTATAATTTTAATTTGGATCAGGATTCTGTCAACCAAATCCGTTTAATTTAAATGCACATCTCTTGTGTTTACCTGCACCTAGTCATTTGTCTCCTCTTTGGTGAGTAGGATTTTGAGCTTCAGGTTAGCTGCTGTGATTTCCACTGCAAAGTCTAAAAAGGTTCTGCCCATTCTCCCTGTTCAACAGGCCCCTCTTTTTGAGGCATCCTTTTAATATGCACACATTACCATGTTAGCTCAACCAGTCATGTACAGAGTACTGGAATATATACACACAAGAAGGCAAAGCCATTGATTAATAATTCACAGAAAAATGACCTACTACAACGACAAATGATTTTCAGCAAACTTAAGCCTGGCAAAGGATTTCATCCACTTGCGGTTGACCATTGAAGGGAACATATTTAATGGAGAAAGAAAATGTTAACAGCCATTTATTAATTTATTTAGGCAGCAATCTAGGGAAATCAGGGGCAAGAGGTATATATGTATTTTTAAGTAGACCAATTAACTAAAAACCATGAGAAACACTGATGCCAGTCTTATCACTTGCAAAGAGTGTCAAAAGCTTGAACAGGCCTGGAGGAACCACTATGATGCATCTAAAAAGGTAATTTAGAGAGAGTCAATTCAGGAATACCAAAACACCATAAAGACTGCTTAGGGAGCTCATATTGCTACCAAAATGGAGTTAGCACCTAACACAGCCTTTGAAACCATCCAAGCCCACCGGATGTTCCAAACTAGCTTATAGTTTCTTTAAACAGGTGAGAACAATATATACAAGTTTTACTGATGCCACCATCAAGTTTTTAGCCTCCCCTACCTCTTCCACTGTGCCTTGATCTACTCTCTCCTCCTTTCAAACTCTTTTGGTTACATCCTTGACTGCTTTGGCACAACAATGAAATCACAAACCCCTCGGGTTCCAGCTGAGCCTAGCATTATTCAGGCTGTCTTGACCATTCTCTAGCTTTTACTGCTGGAACTTCTTATCTATTCTGTCTCTTCTACTACTGTGCCTAAGCTTGGAAACACATGCGTTAGTACCTTTGTTCAAAAAGCCTTCCCTAGATAGAGCCAAGCTGGAAAATGTCTGTCTCCTCTCCTTTCTGCTTTTGCCTCCAAATTGCTTAAAACGCATATTAACGTTCAGCTATGTTCCACATTGAGCAAAAGACACACAGATGATGTTCAGAATGCAGAGCAAATCAAACATTCACCCCCCAGTGAAGACATCTGGGTAAATCCCTCTTTCTTTTGCTCACCATGCCACCCCAGTTTAGACCCAGCCGTAATCAATCTTGACCCTTTTCCTCTTGGGAACAGTCCAGCCCGAACTGCCAAGCCAGGTCCTCCTTGGACCAGAAAGAATCATCCTGAGACTGGTTTCGGGGCATCACCCCTCATCAGACAGGCTAGCCTGAGACCCATGTCTGGGAATACCCGGCACACTTAGGGCAAGAAAGCAAAAGACACACAAATGATGGATGGAATTCAAAGCAGATCAAACATTCACCCCCACTCAAGAGATCTGGGCGCTCACCATGCCACCGCAGTTTAGACTCAGCTGTATGCAAATCAGTCTTGACCCTGTTCCTGATGGGAACAGACCAGCCCGAACTGCCAAGCCAGGTCCTCCTTGGACCGGAAACAAGCAACCTGGGACCGGTTTCAGGGCATCACCCCTCATCAGCCAGGCTACATTGAATCCAGTGACACAGTGAGCCCGGGAGACACGTCTGGGCGTACCCGGCACACTTATGGCGAGAAGGCAAATGACACACAGATGATGGATGGAATGCAGAACAGATCAAAAATTCACCCCTAGTCAAGAGATCTGCGTTAAATCCATTGTTCTTTTGCTCACCATGCCACCCCACTTCAGAGCCAGCCGCATGCTAGTCAGTCTTGACCATGTTCCTCATGGGAACAGTCCAGCCCGAACTGCAAGCAAGGTACTCCCTGGACCAGAAACAAATATCCTGGGACCAGTCTTGGGGCAGCACCCCTCTTGAGCCAGGCTAAGTTGATTCTTCATAGATAGCTTCCTGTCTAAGATAATGCCAAGCTTGTGAGAGTGATCTGTTGGGGAGGGGCTGGGCTGAGTTCGGCAGGTCTGAATCAAACCATTGTTTTCCGACAGAGACAGTGAAGAATTGAAGTGATACTATAATTTTGTTTGCTCTTTTTGCCATTATGGCTGCAGAGCGAAAGATAGGTTTAACCAAGTCCAGATATGACCATGGAACTCCAGTTAGTATTGCATTCTCCAAATTCTAATCTGGATATGGTAAGTGCTTGCACTGTTGTATTAAGATATCCAATAGGAATTAGGTGTTGTATTTTCTTCCACATATGCAAACAGAAATGTTTGAGGTAAATGTGAGGGCAGGGCGAATGGTGAATCCCATGGCATGACTGCAACAGAAGGAGAAGCAGAACAGCTACTGAGGTTTAGAAGGTTCAAAAGAGATGGTTTTAACTTTTTCACTAATGAGAAGAGAATATGGCATTCTGGGCACGATGTACAAAAGTGTCATCATTAGCATAAATTAGTTAAATCGTGCCAACCAACCTATGTGCTAATAATGATAAGTTTAAATTGTAGTGATTTGCAATCAGAACTACGTCATCCATATTTTTGAGGTAGGTTGCAAATTACGACTCACTTCGATCAGAAGCCATCACAAACATAGTGATCTACTGGCCGACCATCCCTGGGATCTGAAATGATCACAGGGATAACATTTTCAATAAAGTCAACTTTTAATAAATAAATACAGTATCATGCGGAGTGCAGCATCTTTGTTGCAAAGAAGTGGTGAAACAAATCGAATATATATATATATATATATATATATATATATATATATATATATATATATATATATATATATATATATATATATTCACTGAAAAAACCATAGGTTATAGACCATATATAGTTAGGGATTAGCATTTAAAAAACCTTATTTTATTTGCACAAAACCATTGAAATTCCATATATAGTTAGTTGCACTAACTATATATCGCGGACCCGCAATCCACTGCTAATGATGTCACATATTACATCATTCATGACATGGTCAGTGACATCACTGATAACATCACTGATGACATCTCAAATGACATCACTGATGACATCACTGATGACAACACCCAGTGACTGTATGTTTCTGTAAAGTTAAAATATGTCTTACATATTGAAGAATGAGTGGATGTATAAGTGTCTGGATGAAGGATTTAGTAGGTGCATGACTGACTGTATGAGAGAATGATTAAATGTGTCTCACTGAGTGCATGGGTTAGTGATTAAAGTGTCTTAATTTGGCAATTCTTATTTATGTTGTTCTGTAAACTGCTGCATGTTTAAATCAGTAGCTATATCAGAAACTATATGGGTTATTGAATGGTTGCCCAAGTATTTGTATGGGAGACTGAGTATGTGTGTGGGTGGCTGGGAGGTGTATAAATCTGTGCATAGATGTGTGAGCAGTTGATTCCCTAGGTGTATGGGTTCAAAAGTGCATGTAGAAACAGCTGTATGGACAGTTGACTGTGTGCATGAGTATATTGGTGAGTGAATGGATATCTCAGTGCTACATGTCAAAGTAAGTACATATGTAAAACACACTCCATGTGAGAGTTGACATATATAAATAACTGAACATAAGAGCCAGTGAATGTGAGAGTGGCTGTATGAATCATTGTGAACTTGTATCAAGGATTGTATAAGAGAGTAAATATGTGTTAGTATATATTTGAATAAGTAAGGTGTGTATAACTGTATAGTTGAGGAAATGGAGATGTGATTGATTCTTTGCATGACTGACTAGGTGTGTGAGTAACTCCATGGATGTGTGACAGTCTGTGAGTGCCTGTTTACACTGAGTGTATCTAAGGTTATATTAGAGTCTGAAGATGTATTATCACATAAATGATATCATCAGTGATGTAATCAGTAATGTCAAATGAGATGTCAGTGATGTCATCAGTGATGTCATTTGAGATGTCATCAGTGATGTCATCAGTGATGTCATTTGAGATGTCATCAGTGATGTTATCAGTGATGTCACTGACCATGTCATGAATGATGTAATATGTGACATCATTAGCAGTGGATTGCGGGTCCGCGATATATAGTTAGTGCAACTAACTATATATGGAATTTCAATGGTTTTGTGCAAATAAAATAAGGTTTTTTAAATGCTAATCCCTAACTATATATGGTCTATAACCTATGGTTTTTTCAGTGAATTTTCAAGGTTTTGTAAATGCAAATTCCTAACTATATATGGTCTATAACCTATGGTTTTTTCTGTGAATTTCATTGGTTTTTTAAAAGCTAATATCTATAGCTGTAAAATATATTCTTTATTAAGTGACGTATCACGTAGCCCGTGAGACGCCTCATGATGCATCGCATAACAGTGACGTATTGTCTCTGCAGCGCAAACCAAACCCAAAACGTAAGCGCGCCAGAACACGCTTAAAGATATATATATATTTTTTTAACCTTAATTAGACAAAATCCACACGTGCACATATCACAAACGTTCAAAAAACACAATATGTCGGACTCCCGCTACGCTGCCGGTTAGCTGCCCAGTTAACGTACCAGGAAGCACCTTTACCACGAAAAATCGCAATTTTTTTTTCTTTTGCCCCGCAGGGAACTTTAATAGCCCCCTCATCAATCCTAGGGGTTCAGGAGGGGTCTGCCTTACCCCTTTCATTCATTTACACCTTTTTTTTTTTCCACCTCTTGTCTCTCGATCCCACAGAGAGACAAGATGGCGGCCGCTCCAGACTGTTTACAATGATAACAGCCAATCAGCTTCTCCTCAGACTCCCGTTACACTGCCGGTTAGCTTCCCGGTTAGCTGCCCGGTTAGCTGCCCGGTTCGCGTACCAAGACGCGTCTCTACGGCGAAAAAATCCGATTTTTTTTTTTTTTTTTTTGGCCCCGCGTGGCTTTATAATATCCCCCTCATCAATCCTAGGCGGTCAGAAGGGGTCTACCTTGCCCTCTTTCCTTCATTTCCCCCTTTGTTTTGGCCTCCTCTTGTCTCTCGATCCTACCGAGAGACAAGATGGCGGCCGCTCCGGAATGTTTACAATGTTGACAGCCAATCAGCTACTCCTCAGACTCCCGTTACACTGCCGGTTAGCTGCCCGGTTAGCTGCTCGGTTAGCTGCCCGGTTTGCGTACCGGGGCGCGCCTCTACGGCGAAAAAAATCGGATTTTTTTTTTTTGGGGCCCCGCGTGGCTCTATAATATCCCCCTCATCAATCCTAGGGGGTCAGAAGGGGTCTACCTTGCCCCCTTTCCTTCATTTCCCCCTTTGTTTTGGCATCCTCTTGCCTCTCGATCCTACCGAGAGACAAGATGGCGGCCGCTCCGGACTGTTTAGAATGTTTATAGACATCGGAGAGCCAATCAGCTTCGTATCGCAAAGTTCCGTTACGCGAAAAGTACGCGAACCGGAGCGCTGCCCGGAGCGCTGTTACAGATATATATCTTATTTTAAACGTTAATTTCTCAAAATCCACTGAAGCACATATATTGAGACCTAGCAAAGGCACATCGGGCTAACAGTCCCTACAATTTTGCCAAGTTTCGTGCAAATCCATTCAGCCGTTCGAGCTAAAAGTGAGGCCAACCGCCCTATGGAAAACTCAATGTTAAAAACGCGTTTTGGGACCCCCCTTTTTTCTCGGCCCCCCCTTGACGACCCCCCCCCCAAATTTTCAGGGGCTGCTCAGAAACAAAATGTGCCATTTTCCTGAAAATTTCAGCCAATTCCGTCCACAAACGCCAAAGTTATTAGACATAGAATTTTCAAAAGTTCCATAGAGAAAAAATCCTAACTATATAGAGACAAGATGGCGGCCGCTCCGGACTGTTTACAATGTTGACAGCCAATCAGCTACTCCTCAGACTCCCGTTACACTGCCGGTTAGCTTCCCGGTTAGCTGCCCGGTTAGCTGTCCGGTTAGCTGCCCGGTTCGCGTACCGGGGCGCGCCTCTACGGCGAAAAAATCTGATTTTTTTTTTTTTTTTTGGGCCCCGCGTGGCTCTATAATATCCCCCTCATCAATCCTAGGGGGTCAGAAGGGGTCTACCTTGCCCCCTTTCCTTCATTTCCCCCTTTGTTTTGGCCTCCTCTTGTCTCTCGATCCTACCGAGAGACAAGATGGCGGCCGCTCCGGACTGTTTAGAATGTTGACAGACACCGGAGAGCCAATCAGCTTCGCATCGCAAAGTTCCGTTACGCGAAAAGTACGCGAAAAGTACGCGAACCGGAGCGCTGCCCGGAGCGCTGTTACAGATATATATCTTGTTTTAAACGTTAATTTCTCAAAAACCACTGGAGCACATATATTGAGACCCAGCAAAGGCACATCGGGCTAACAGTCCCTACAATTTTGCCAAGTTTGGTGGAAATCCATTCAGCCGTTCGGGCTAAAAGTGAGGCCAACCGCCCTATGGAAATTAACATGGGAAAAATGCGTTTTGGGACCCCCCTTTTTTCTCGGCCCCCCCTTGACGACCCCCCCCCAAATTTTCAGGGGCTGCTCAGAAACAAAATGTGCCATTTTCCTGAAAATTTCAGCCGATTCCGTCCACAAACGCCAAAGTTATTAGACATAGAATTTTCAAAAGTCCCATAGAGAAAAAATCCTAACTATATATACCTACTGGCTATCGCCAGTAGGTAATATATGTATATATATATATATATATATTTTTTTTTTTTTTTCATTTGCTTTTCGCCTTTTGTTTAGGGAGAGCGTTAGGCCTGTTGTGGATGGTGAGAGTCATGAATTGACATGCAAGTATCATTTGCATTATAAGGGGTTCACCACTTAGGAATGAGAAAAACCTGCATGTCTATCCAGCAAAGGTATGTTGTCACTAGCCAAAGATTCAGTTTTTCCTACTTTGAGTTTTTCTACACCAGCAAATCTCTTTCAGTGGGATGCTGCGGAGAAGATATCTGACCTTGTGGAGCCCTATTTGGCGAAAACTTGCAGCCTTGCCCCACTGGAGGAATCTAAGCTACGAAAAAATTACTTAGTCTGGAAGTAGAACATTTCACCAGACGAATGCACCATCACGTTTCTGGCTTGTGAGGGACCTTCCTAAGGCATGAATTTTGAATTTCGGCCCCTTTTGAAGCTTTACAGCAAACATCAGCAGCTTTAGTGCGACCTCAGATGGTGTTCTGCTCTAATGGAGCCCTTCTCGGCAACAGCCGACTTTCATTTGAGAGATTAGGGACCTGATTACGAGAATAGGTGCTATTAAGCACACCTGATAAATAGTGATATCAGGGGTACGTTATTTATCAGGTGCACTAAATGGCACCTATTACGGGTTCATTGGGAATAACATATGGATTTAGGGGTTTAATGCAGCAACTTCTGAAAGATACAGTAAATAATGTGTGCTAATTCCATGTTAAATTTTGGCAGGTTTGACAGGATTTCATTCAACATGTATGTTTTTATTTTTTTAATACATTTCGTTTTACTAGGCAGTTGCACTACTCCACCTCCCTAGTACCTACCAACAGAGGTTAAGCTCTGCACCTGTCCCATCTCAAAGAAGTTGTGCAATTGTCCATCCCCATTATCCTCCCTGTAGTCTCTACTTCAGCTCCCTTACTAGGCTACCTCCTCTAGTCCCCCCTTCTGCAATGAGTGTTGGAAAATTGAGAATGATAAACTCTTTCTTCCCTTATTTCCTTGATGGTACTTAAAGAGCACCCAACCTGTCATCCATAATAAGTTAATACTGTCCTCCCTTTTCCTTTGACCACAAAGAAAAACTTACTAAGTCTAAAAACCCATAGTATAGAGGTGTCACATTGCAAACCTCCAAGCCGAGTCACTCACTCCTTTCACTTCTTACCTCAGCTAAAACTGTGCTGTCAGCTATCTTCCCAAACAGACTAATTGCTTTGGTGAAGGAACTTTGCCAAAGAGCCTTACTGCTGGTGGCCCAAAAAGGCCCAAACACAGAAAATATCACAGGAAAAAGACGGCTGATCTTATTCTTCTTACATTGTTGCACTTTGATGTCTCTTGCTGAGCTGAATAAAGAGGATGGTGTGGGCAAATTAACACTTATTTACAACTTTATAGTGCAACAGTTTAGCTTTGTTCACACCACATGCCCTGACAGGTGTGAGATCTGTTGATGGTGGGAATACATAACGCAGAAATGATCGCACAACTTGGGACAAGCGGCGTAGAGGAACGATGATTCGATTGGCAGGGGTTATTAGAGAAAAGTTTGGACAGACAAAACCAGCATTTAGCAAGTCTATTGCTGTTGCACATCTGTCATGGTAGGAAGATAACAGTTAAGTTAACCTAGTCAAATAGTCTTTAGCAGCCAACAGACAAACTAGATATAGTCATCTAGGCTGGAAGCCAACATGGCAATGATATGTACAGTCCAAATATGTGTATAATAAAAGTTATTACAAAGATAACTAATACAAATTGTGCATTTGTATTCTTCTGTCAATGTTCCTCTTGGAAGCAGGGGTGAACTTCAAAACAGGACCACAATGGTCAATATTCACTAAGTATTTTGAATAATTGATACGATACATTATTTAACTTGTGCTCACTATCATATCTACCACAAACACTTAGGAACTGTCACTCAAGCCATTGGTCCGCATTATGTTATATTATGTTATAGGTTTTATAGAGCGCATAGCAGCGCTGGTAACTGCACCTGTTAACAAAAGAGGACTGTGAGAGAGAACACTGGGCCTATGATGTCGGGAAGAGATGAGTTTTAATGGCTTTACGAAATGCAGTGTGGTTATTGATATTTCTGATGCAGACAGGAAAGAGAGTTCCAGAGTTTCGAGGCGAGGATGCAAAAAGAGCGCCCTCCCGCTTGCAGTTTTCTCACCCGGGGGACAACAGCAAGGTGCTGGTCCATAGAACGTAATTACCGGGTGGGTGTGTAGAGTGAGAGGAGATTCACCAGAATATCCGGGGACCGTAAATTCAGGATTCTGTACGCAATGCAGAGAGACTTAAACTCAATGCGTTTCACCACTGGCAGCTAGTGTAGTCTGCGGATTCCGTAGGGTGTGGTACAGGCTCTCAGTAGGCCAAGTAGAGTCCAGGCAGCTGCATTGTGCACCCTTTGCAAGCAGAGTATCCCTGCCTTATTTGCCCCTAGATGAAGTGAACTGGCGTAGTCCAGCCTCGATTGAATGGTGGCCTGGATACTGACTGACAGATTGTAGGGTAAAAAAATAAAAGCAGTAATTTAAGTCTGCGCAAGAGTCTGAAACAGGTACCAGCTACCATTTTAGTTTGGACCTGAAAGTTAAGGGCGGAATCAACCCATACTCCTAAGTGTTTGACTGCCTGTTTAGGGGTGGGTGAACAGCCGAGAGTCGAAGGTCACCAGCTCTGGCTCCACAGCAAAGTGTCTCTCCCCACTAGCAAGATCTTGGATTTGCTCTCATTAAACTGGAGATAGTTAGCAGTCATCCAGTCTGCTATGGCTGTTATATCACTCCTGAACTTAAGCGCGTGAGATAGTGCCACCACTAGCTGGGTATCTTCAGCATAAGATACCACAGATAGTCCTCTGTTCCTGGCTACTGCAGCTAATGGTTGAACATATATATTGAATAGAGTTGGGCTCGGAGCTGAGCCTTGTGGCACCCCTTGTTCATTAGTGTGTGCCTGAGAGCTGAAGAGGACCGATACTTGAAAGGCTCTTTCAGATAAGAAAGAGGCAAACCAGCCTAAGGCTGGACCCTCAATGTTAGCTTCTTCCAGACACCGCAATAGAATCTGGTGGGATACAGTGTCGAACGCACAGCTCAGGTCCAATAATATCAGAGCTGACGTTCGCCCTACATCCAGTGCATCCCTCAGATGTTCGGTTACAGCTAGGAGGACAGTCTATTTGCTAGGACCAGGGCTAAAACCATTCTGAGAATGGTCAATCAGACTGTTATTTTCTATGAATCTTGTCAGAATGGAGTTGATATAGGCCTCGACGATCTCAAATACCCACGGCAGGAGATAGATAGGGCAGAAGCTCTATAGTTTAGATGCATCCAATGTAGGTTTCTTTAACAAAGGAACCGCCATGGCCCGTTTCCAGGCCCTGGGGACTTCCGCCTTGGATAGGGACACTTTGATCAGCTTACAAAAAGGTGAGAGGAACTGAGGCAGAGATTTGAGGAACTGCTCTGGTTTCAGAGGATCTGCAGGAGATCCTGGTTGAACATTTATGCAGATTTATGCATCTCCTTTTGTGAGATTGATGGGAAGACAAAGACCTTGGGAGTAGCATGAGGCCTACGTGCAGGACATGAGCTGATTGTGGTGTTGATTTTCTCCTCCTTTTTGAAGACGGTGGCGAGATCTTCACATTGCTGCTTAGAAGAGAGAGGGGGAGCTTTAAGTTGCCCTGCAGATTTGAGCTCTTTAAGTATTGAGAATATGCATTTAGCAGGGTTACTGCAATTTCTAATCTCATCAGCCAAGTAAGCCGCCCTTTCCTTCTGGATGGCCCTATGATAGTTTTTGATAGCTGCCCGATAATGCCCCTCCAGGACCTGGTTGTAGTCCTGTCTCCATGCCTGTTCAATACTTTTGCAGGCTTTCCGAGACACGGCCGGCTTGCTATTATACCATGGACTGCATTGGCTGTTTCTGCTCTGTGACCACCTGACAGGAATAAGCATATTAAGTTAATGCAGCACCAAATCTGTTAAGGCCCTTTCGGCTGCATGTGGATCATCAGGCATGCAAGGTGTATGCATGAGGAGGACAACATGAAACTGTTCGATGTCAAGTTTTTGCAAGGGGTGTTTAGGACCGATTTCCGGGATAACCTCTGGGGGGGTCCTACTCCCAGGAGAGCCATGGGCACTAGGTAGTGGTCAGACAAACTCATTGGGATAGGTGGATTGATGGTGAGGGTGGATTGATTTGAGAAAACATGATCTAGCAGGTGTCCAGTCAAGTGGGTACAGCCTGAGACAAGTTATGTAAGCTGGAGGGCAGCAAGATCTGCTTGAAAATTGCCAATAATGCTAATGTTGGCAGATCTAATAGCCAGTGTGCCTGCTGCACCAATCAGTGCGTCCCTGAACCTCGTTGGAGGGGCCAGGCGAGCAATAGATGATGGAGCCAGGTGAGAAACAACATTTTGTATACCCCTTGTAAAGTCACTTTCTCATAACGGTAACATGAACTAATTGTGTGGTTTGGATAAAACGAATCAACATAGAATAAAATGCAAACACAGATACACGGGGGATACTAAAATTGCTCGTGTTACAAACAAAATCGACTAAATGAGTGACAATGTGATGTCTGATATTAATGCCAGAGCTATAAAATAACCAAAAGCGGCATAAATGTGCTTACTGTTTGTCTATTTGTGGCAGAAACAGGAAGACAGGTGAGAAAATCATGCATATTTGTGGCTTTATTTGCTAGGTAATCACTAACAGGGATACCTTAGTAGGGAGGGAGGTAAACAGAAGGGCTATAATTCACCAATGAACGTTAAATTGTGCTTGTTTCTATAATAGTTCCCGTTATGGCCTGTTTGGCCTAGTAAAAATGGAAGATTTTAAGACTCCGAGATTAATGTGAACCATACATGAGCTCGCTGAGTGGAGCTGCAGATGCGTACAAGATGACTGTGCTGAATTGGATGGGTCAAGGACGAGATGCCCTCAAACCCTGAATGACTGCCAACAGAATGGACTTCATCATTGTGAACCCTGTGAAAGAATCCCAAACTAACAATTTAAAGGACATGTAGAAACCAGTTGACCCAAAGACAATAGTCAAATTCATTTAGCTTACTCGACTGAAGTAAAATAATAAAATGATGAGGTTATGCTCAATGTTTCAGATTTTAGATAGTTTAACAAGGAGAAAAGGGTATAAAAGAATAGGTCCGGAGTTTAGATAAAAGCTCTCTTTTCGATTTCTATCTGTGTATCCTGGCATGCTGCCGGAATGCTGAATTTCCTTGAAGCGCAAGGACTTTGACTTTTTGACTTTAAACTTTGTTTGAGTGAGTACGGAGTCTTTAGATGAGGGAACATAGTTAGGAAGGATGAAGAAATGGACTTTAGGAACTATTTGTCTTTTCTAATATTTGTGTCTTATGAACATCAAATTCTGTAATAATTTTCCTTAAAGTCAGAATTAAATAAAAATATATTTATGAGTTAAATTTCCTTTTTTCTTTTATGACTGATTACAATAAAATGAATTTAAAGTGAATAAATATTGAATATGCTAGGAGAATTTTCTTTAAATAAAAATTAGATAAATGAAGAATTAAGCTGGTCCTGTTCATCCTTAGCCTAATTTTTTACTAGCAGATCTATCGCCAATAATGGTGGTGTGCTTAAATAATTTTGTCGTTGATAATAAACATTGCAAAAACAACAATTGATGGACAGAATGAAGAACAATGTCATACATTCACACCAGTACAGAGATCTGGGCCTAAATCCATCGTTTTTTTGCACTCCACACCACCCCAGTTCAGACATGGCCATATGCATATCAGCCTTGACCCTGCGCCTCATGGGAACAGTCCAGCCCGAACTGCCAAGTCATGTCTTTCCTGGACCGGAATCAATCATCCTAGGACCGGTTTCTGGCTATCAGCCGTCTTCAGCCGGGATAGCTTGACTCCAGTGGTGTGGAGAGCATGGGACTCGTCTGAGCATACCCATCCCACTCGGGGTGACAAATGCAAAAACAACAATTGATGGACAGAATGCAGAACAATGTCATACATTCACTCCAGTACAGAGATCTGGGCCTAAATCCTACGTTTTTTGCACTCCACACCACCCCAGTTCAGACATGGGCATATGCAAGTCAGCCTTGACCCTGTGCCTCATGGGAACAGTCCAGCCCGAACTGCCAAGCCATGTCTTTCCTGGACCGGAATCAAGCATCCTAGGACCGGTTTCTGGCTATCAGCTATCTTCATCCAGGATAGCTTGACTCCAGTGGTGTGGAGAGCATGGGACTCACGTCTGAGCATACCCATCCCACTCGGGGTGAAAAATGCAAAAACAACAATTGATGGACAGAATGCAGAACAATGTCATAGATTCACCTCAGTACAGAGATCTGGGCCTAAATCCTTCGTTTTTTTGCACTCCACACCACCCCAGTTCAGACATGGCCACATGCAAATCAGCCTTGACCCTGTGCCTCATGGGAACAGTCCAGCCCGAACTGCCAAGCCATGTCTTTCCTGGACCGGAATCAAGCATCCTACGACCGGTTTCTGGCTATCAGCCGTCTTCAGCCAGGATAGCTTGACTCTAGTGGTGTGGAGAGCATGGGACTCACGTCTGAGCATACCCATCCAACTCAGGGTGACAAATGCAGCTACCAGATGGCTGTAATGCCAGAAACCGTTCCTCGGAAGCTTGTTTCTGTTCCAGGGAAGGCATGGCTTGGCAGTTCGGGCTGGACTGTTCCCATGAGGCACAGGGTCAGACTGATTTGCATATGGTCATGTTTGAACTGGGGTGGCAGAGTGGGATAAAGAACAGTGATGGATTAAACCCAGATCTGTTGACTGGGTGTGAGTGTTTGATTTGTTCAGATGCTCCATCCATCACCACCCCCTTTTGTACTGCTTTGTTCGCCATAAGTTGGCAGGGTATGCGCAGACGTGAGTCCCTTGCTCACTTTGCCACTGGATTCAAGCAAGCTGGGCTAAAGACGGCTGAAATGCCAGAAACCGGTCCTCAGAAGCTTGTTTCCGGTCCAGGGAAGGCATGGCTTGGCAGTTTGGGCTGGACTGTTCCCATGAGGCAAAGGGTGAGACTGATTTGCATATGGCCATGTCTGAACTGGGGTGGCAGAGTGGGCTAAAGAACGGTGATGGATTAAACCCAGATCTGTTGACTGGGTGTGAGTGTTTGATTGGTTCAGATGCTCCGTTCATCACCACCCCCTTTTGTACCGCGTTGATAATAACCATGGTAAATGAATTAAACTGCAGATGTATATATTATAAATAGTTAGTCAAATTTAGACACTCCACTAATGCAGCAACTCTCCTTTGATTCATACCGATCCATGAAATAGAAGAAAGTGTGTATAAGTGATTTACAGTGTTATGGGCCCCTCTGGTGAATAAGTGTATGATTGGTTATTTCAGGGAAAGGTAATGTTAGTTTTGGAAATTATTTCCGGAGATGCGCTGCAACATAGACCAGGAGCCCAGACATTGTAAAGGTGGCATTGGATGTGATCTTAAAGCGCGTACACTCACAGCCTGCAAGGGCCTCTTTGATAAAAGTGCATGTTTAGCTAGATTTAAAGATGATACAATGCCACCACCCCTGGTCCCTCTGTTAAGAGTTGCGATGTTAAAACCCTGGGACAGAGCCAGCCCAGGCTCAGCCCCAGTGTTGGCCATAGGCCTGTGTCTGTCAGGAAGAGGATATCTGGTGACTCATCTTGCAGCAAAGCATGCACTTCTGCAAAGTGTTTTACTATAGAGCGGCAGTTTAAAATAAGGAGTTATTATAAATAACTTACCATTTTTTAGTCCACATTGGGAGGCGTCTTTGAGTCCTCTTGATTCCCATGGATGTTGATAGGACTTGTTTTTTCTTCTGCTTGTGTTATTGTCGAGACTTGCAGATCTTATTTCTTCTAATAAGAAACAGACCTGCTGTACAAGAACTAAAATATGCTGGAGTGCAATTTTCAAAACGTCAACCAAGTAACTCACCCAGCATTCATCCTGAATCAAATGATCATCACTCATTTACCTAGGCTGAGCCTGTCACATTCATTAAATGAATCATTATTTGGCTATCACTGATGCCAGCTACCTGTTCCAAGTACGGTGCCCATTTGGCTATCTATGCATCTCTTTTTCCTAATAGAAGCAGCCGACATAAGCTGTGATGTCCTTTACATCTTCAGTCCAGCATACAGGAGCTGATTTAAAGTTTAGGGCTCACACATGGTTTCTCAAGCTTTGCCTCAGTTTGATGTGAATAACTTTCAATAGATGTGCTCATTTGTTGCTAAGGCCTCTATATTTTTGGACCCATAGTTCAAATATGCTGCGACCACATTGCAAAGCAAATTTTGTTGCCCTGATGATTAAGGGTGAAATGTTGCTGTAGATGGAGTTTGCACAAAAGATTTGGCCAAGATTGGTAATGTGTGCTTCAATTAGATGATCCTTTCAAAGTTTTGCCCCTGATCAGAAAGGGTTGTGTATGTAGCCACTGGAGCTATCAGTAGTATATTCCCTGTTGCCTTTTCAGCAAGGAAGCTTTGCCACACCACCAGGATGATCACTTACTAAGAGCCCACTTCGTATATAAGTCCACATCATAATGCACAATCACTTCAGCTAATAACTGTACTATATTTTGAAGTTGTAATTTTGTAGAAAGAACTTCAGTGCAAATCTTTAGAATGGCAACCGAAGGTAGTGGTGATTCCTTTTTTTGGATCAGGTGAATACAAAGTTTCCCTTATTAATTTTGATTTTCTGAATAAAGTAGTATGGTAGACTAATGATTCATGCCTGACATTGATACATTGTACCTGCCAACCATGATGATTTGACCAGGAAGACCGTCACCCAGGCCCTCGTCACCAGTCGACTGGACTACGGCAACGCCCTCTACGCCGGTACCACCGCCAAGCTCCAGAAGAGACTCCAGCGGATCCAGAACGCCTCAGCCAGACTCATCCTCGACATCCCACGAACCAGCCACATCTCCGGACATCTGAGAGACCTGCATTGGCTCCCCGTCAACAAAAGAATCACCTTCCGCCTCCTCACCCACGCACACAAAGCCCTACACGACCAAGGCCCGAGCTACCTCAACAACCAAATCAACTTCTACGCTCCCCAACGCCACCTCCGATCAGCCAACCACGCCCTCGCCGCCGTCCCCCGCATCCGAAGAGCGACTACAGGAGGAAGGTCCTTCTCCTACCTGGCCGCCAAGACCTGGAACTCCCTCCCAACCGACCTGCGCCTAACCCAAGACCACCTCTCCTTCAGGAAGAAGCTGAAGACCTGGCTGTTCGAGCAGTAGCGGCACCCCCCTCCCCCCAGCGCCTTGAGACCCTACGGGTAAGTAGTGCGCTCTATAAATGTCTTTGATTGATTGATTGATTGATCATGTTTCTGGATACGTGTGATTTTTGGAACCCTAATATAGCCTTATAGCCCGCCGTAGAGGGCTATACCGGCTATTAAAGGCCCTCTCCAGCGTTAAAGGCCCCGAGCCGAAGGCAAGGGCCTTTAACAAGGGAGAGGGACTTTAATAGTGGTATAGCACATCTATGAAGGGCTATAAGGCTACTAGAACATTCTGTTACTAGAGGACAAAATGTTCTAACAAAAAAAACAAAGCCTTTTGGAAGCGTGAGGGGATTGGAATCCCCTCAGGCTCCCTGAAGCCTTTGTTCACAGCCAGACCTGTGAACAAAGAAACATTGGAATGTTGGAGCTCCAGGCTTATACCAGCCATTATAAGCCCAGAGCACTCCATTGTTTTCAATGGAGCTCCCAACATTCCAATGTTCTAATATTTATTGAGCATCTCAAATAGAGCTTTTATAAACACCCACTGATCGTGCCTATATAATGTCTTCTGCTGGAATACACATGATTTTCCTGTAGGTTTTTCTCATGGTTCTACCACTTAATGATTTAATATTTTATTATATTTATTTTATTTTTAGAGTTTTCTACAGCGCGGCTCAGAACCAGGGTAGGGTATCAGAGCGCTTTACAGAGAGTACACAGAATGCATAAAAACAAGTAGCAAGATAAATAAGGCAGTACATAATATTAACATGCTTAATCAAAATTTCGGAGAGGCACAGGCGACAAGATAAACTGAGCAACAGGTAATAGGAGTGAGGGAGTCCTTGGTAGGGGAAAGGAGTCAAGAATGAGGATGTAGAGCTGGAATAGATCATGTGTGAGTTTACAGGAGGAATTTACACTGCTGGAATGATTTTGCTTCTCGAATAGTAGAGATTTTTCTGCTGTAAGGAGGGAGTGAGTTCCATATTCTTAGTGCTATGGAGAATGCCCGGTTTGATGTTTTTTTCTTCCTGAAACGTGATGGTTTCAGGAGTAGGTTATCAACACTCCTAGAATGTCTGAGTCCTCCAGATAGGGTACGTTTTTGGGATAGGTACTGGGGCATATTGTGGTGAAGCGCTTTGTTAGTGATGTATGCCATTTTATGGTGGATTCAAGCTTCATAAGGTAGCCAGTTGATTGCTTTCAGGTGTGGTGATATGTGGCCAAATTTTCCATATCCTGTTAGGAGTCTTGCTGCTGCGTTGAAGCAGGCTTTTAGAGGGGCGGTCGAGATATTGGGGAGCCCTGCTAGGGTGGTGCATCCGTATTCCAGCCTTGAAATGACTAAGGACTGAACAGCTGCTTGGAGGTCCAGGTTTCCAATGAATGGTTTCATTTTTTAAAGTAACTGAGGTGAAAGCGTGCGTTTTTTTGGCTATCAGGTTGATGTGTGTTTGCATGTTAAGGTTTTTATCTAGTGTTATTCCGAGTGATTTGGTGG
This sequence comes from Lissotriton vulgaris, assembly GCF_964263255.1. Classification (NCBI taxonomy): domain Eukaryota; kingdom Metazoa; phylum Chordata; class Amphibia; order Caudata; family Salamandridae; genus Lissotriton; species Lissotriton vulgaris. The sequence continues at coordinate 896,546,186 of NC_141696.1, forward strand.
AGTCCACGAAAGTTGGAGTGCAATTCAGAGCAGTGATCAACTTGGTCCATTTCTTTGTTTCCAGGGAGTTATTGGAGGGGGGGGATTAGAAGAAATTCTGTCTTTTGCAAGTTTAGCTTGAGGAAATTGGTTGTTAGGTAGTGGACAGTCTATTTGAGTGCCAGGTTTATTATGTTTATGTCTTCAATGGAGGAGATCTTGATGTAAAGTTGAGTGTCGTCCGCATACATATGGTAGGCAATGTTCGCCTGCTGGAGTAGTTCAGTTAGTGGTTCAAAATATAGGTTGAATAGGGTGGGTGATAGGGTTGATCCTTGTGGTACTCCTAGAAGGTTCAGTGAGGAGGGAGAGAGATTTTTGTTCACCATGAACGATTGTGTTCTGTTTTCCAGGAAGGATTTGAACCATTGAAGGACTGTGCCAGAAAAACCCATCCTGTTTTCCAGTCTTTTGTCAAGATTGACTGTGTCGAAGGCTGAGGAGAGGTCGAGCAGGACTAGTAGACAGGTTTCATTGCTGTCAAGAGCTAGGAGGGTATCGTCAACTATGTGTGGAATGGCTGTTTCTGTGCCATGACTGGGCCTGACGCCTAATTGGTGGATGTTCAGAAGGTTGAAGTCCATGATGTTTTGGTTTATTTGTTGTTGACTACATTTTTCCAGGACCTTGGCTAGCATGGAAATGTTGGTAATGGGTCGGAAATTTTTGAGATCGGCAGAGTATGCTGTCGGCTTCTTCAGTATAGGGGTGACTTGGCCCATTTTTAGGCAGTCCGGTATGTGTCCTTGTGCAAGTGATGGGTTGATGATTTTGGTTTAGAGAGGGGAGATGACTTGGTAGATGTGGGGAAGGCAGTTTGAAGGGACTGGGTTGTTGAAGTGGTTGTTTAGTTTAGTTGTTGCTATGGTTTTGGTGATGTAATTAAAATTGTAGAGTTTGAAAGTAGACCAGTGAGAGTTTTATTTTTGGCAGAGTTAACTCAGGTTGTTCAGCATTTTTGGTTTGAATGCTGTTTGGGGTGGCTTAGTTGGTTGCTGCTGCATTAAGCTCTAGTTGGAGGGAGTTTGTTTTTGCTGCAAAGAAGAAAGAGAATTCTTCACAGCTAAGCTGTGATTTAAGGGTCGATAGTGAGGTTTTTGCCAATTTGTCAGATTGTTGTTTGAGGATTTCAAAGAGTTTCTTAGGTCTATTTTTCGCACTGTCTAGTTCTGATCTAAATAAGTCTTTTTTACATTGTAGATCATGTTTGTTATAGGAGCTTCTATTTTTCTGAAGTAGTTAAAGATGGAGGGGGGACGGATGTTGTCTCCATTTCTGTTCTGATGATCTAAGTTTATGCCTTTCTTCATTCAGGTCTCCGTTAAACCATGTTTTTTTGTCTTTGTTTGGAATACGTTTGAGTTTTGGTGGAGCATCTTGGTCGAAGACCTATGTCATCGTGGAGTTTTAATGATCGGTGAGGTCACTGACTTCTGACATGTTTTTTAGGGGGATGAGAACTTTCTCACAGTGGGATGCTAGGTTGTTCCAGTCGAGGTTTTTCGTGTTTCTTATCCATTGTTTAGGCTTGTTTTGTTGCGGAAAAGTTTTCTTGGAAGTGGAAGAAATATGGAAGGTGATGATGTGATGATCTGACCAGTCACATGGGTGATTAGGATAGAGTCAATGTTATTTTGTTTAGAGATGAGCCAGTCAGGAGTTGAATCCTTAGAGTGAGTGGGCTTTGTGATAGCTTGAATCAAAAAGTGGTCCTCCAAGAAGGTTTTGAGGCTGTTGACCTACTTGTCTAGGGGTTTTTCCGAGAGGAGATTGAAGTCGCCGAGGAAAATGTCGTTGGAATGAGGTGAGGAGTTTGTAGTAATGATTTCCATAAGTTGGTCTGTAAATCCTACATTATTACCTGGGGGATGGTAGAGGATATGAAGTTTGTGGAAGTGGTTATCTGACAATTTGACTGAAATCCCAAGGTATTCACAGGAGTCCATGGGTTTGGAGTGAAACTTTGAGATGGTGAAATCAGATCGATATATGCAGGCAAGTCCTCCACCCTTTTAAAAAGGTCTGTCTAGTCTAATGATGCTGTAGTCAGGGGGGACTAGAAGGTCCAGACATGGCGAGGACGATTCCTTGAGTCAAGTTTCCGTGAGGATGATTATGTCTATTTTCATGTTTAGGATGAGGTCAGCAATGTCAGAAGCTTGTTTAAAGGCTGAGCGGTAGTTTAGGAGAAGGCAGGAGATCAGTTTTGAGGAGCTTTTTATGTTGGGCTCGTGGGTTGCGGGGTTGTGAGTTATGGACTGGAGGTTGTTCAGGTTGATTCCTCTATGTTTTGGATGAGATATTCTGTTTGTGTTGATAGGGACTGGGAGAATATAGAATTATTCTTTATTATTTGTCATGTGGCAGGAAGGAGATTCATATGACAGTAACAGGGTTTGGATTTCCAGGTTCGTTAGGTGGTTGAGATCTTCTTCAATTGTGTTGGGACCTGTAGGATTTTTGAGGAGAAGTACAGGGTTTGGACTTTTAGATCCGTTAGGCAGTGAGATGATTTACGGGTGTGTAAGTGTTGATTGGTCAAAGGCAGCGGAATAGTTTTTATCATGTTGCTGACTTCAGATAGAGACTCTTGAAGATGCAAAAGTTTGGATAGAGATTTTTCGGGGAGTAGTAGGATGCTTTTGATTTCCAATATGAAGTTTTGAAGTTTCCTTGTTGTGAGGTAGGACTGGGCAAGGAGTGAATCTTGTTCTGAAGGGTGATAGGGAGGAGGGGACAGAGTTGGCGAGCTGGGGGGGTTGGGAGTAGTACTACTGAGGGGACTGATGTCTGTGACGGCAGTGTGAAGGGTATGTGTGTTTGGGAGTGGGGTAGTGGAAAATGAGGGGGTATTGGCTGGCTGGGGGCTCCTAACTGACTTGACAGCGTAGCTGTGTCGTGGTGGGTTTTATCCATGGTTGGTGAATGGGTGTAGGGGAGGGTGAGGGTAGTGGGGATAGGGGAGGTGGCGGAGAGTAGGGCTGAGGAGGGTCGGAGACTGGAGGTAACGGGAGGGGTGATGTTTTTTGATCTGATGATGTTTCCATTAGACGGTGTAGGCGGAAGGTGTTCTAAGGTAGGTGGGTTGATGATTCCGCTTTTATAGGTTCTGGGTTGGGAAGATGGACTCTGATTTACAGTAGATGAGGGAGTGAGTGGTGTTGGTAGGTCCTGTGGGGCGTTGGGTGGGGAGATGGTGTGGGTTTTTTAGGGTAAGAAGGTTGTGTTTGAAGGTTTTAGTGGCACTTTTAGATAGGTTGGGGGGGTAGGAATAGAGTGTGCACTGTTTTCTTCAGGTATCATATGAGGTCCAGCCATGATGTGGTATGTCCTGGTGTCTTACCCCCTGGGTAGTGGAGGCAAATTAATAGAAGGTGGGAGCCTAGTTTGCCGTTTTGATAGTGTAGTTAAAGATGTCGCCTGCTTTGCAGGTGGATAAATTGTATGCTGTTGATAAACTGTTGGGACTGAGGAACTTTTTTTTGTTATAAGATTCAGTCACCTTACGTAATGAATGTAAAACTTGGCACTGGGTAGTATTTTCGCTAACTTCTTCCAATTGTACTGATGATTAATTCAATCAGTCCTAATTTGATCGGTCATGTCTAGATCAGGGGGTCAAGCATATACTGGTTTGGGTGAGGGAGACTGCTGTGTTCATTTAGGTTAAGTTAAAGACAGTCATCATCTTAAAGTCAGGCGTCAAGTTTGCCAGACCACAATTTGCTTAATCGTCTAGTAAGTTGAGCATACTTTGCTGCTTTCTGTTTGACAACATGGTGCCATTACCATGTAAAATCTTAGCGTCAAAACTGTAGCCTTCTGTGTTGTCAAGGAGAAGAGCTACCTTGTCTTATGAGACCGCCATCTTAGGGTAAGGCACCATAACACGACTATTGTCTGGTAATCGAGGTTGCACCTGTCGATAGGTGTTATTTATGACACAAACTAGCAATGAGCCAAGAACGAGTGTATTTCAATTCTAAAATATTATTTCAATAATTTCCTTTCAATATCTCACAAGATCAAGCATCCATGTCTGAAACGGCATTTTAGGGTCAGGCACCCTTCTGAGAGAGTTCGAGGGGTAATCAGTGTTAGAACCGGGACCACCGGCCCACTTAGGGTAGCATGGCACAGGGTGGGAAGGCTAAATCCAGAAGGCAATTGTGACGTACTTGTGCAGCACAGACTACAACCCCCCAGCGCAAACCCACCAAAAATTATACCACACCGTCTTAGTTAAATAGAAAATAGAGAGACTTTATCCTTTTGCATTAAAAAGAGGGTGAAGTTTCCAATAGTTAATAAATTAAGACTTCAGCATTCCATTATTGGATTAATTGCCTTAATTAAACAGTACATTGCATTGCATTACCTCACAGTAGTCAAAGAAAACAGGTATTTCAATACATTAAATAGGCAATTGGCAGGTAAGTACTTTAAGCATAAATGAACAGGAGCATGCAGCAGTTTAAACCAAGCAGGTAGGTACATTAAATATTGAATTAGCAGGTATATGCATCAGATTAGACCAAACAGGCAAATACATTGAATATTGAATTAGCAGGTATATGCATCAGATTAGACCAAGCAGGAAAATAGATTGAATATTGAATTAGCAGGTATATGCATCAGATTAGACCAAGCAGGCAAATACATTAAAGTTAGATCATCAGTGGTTCTCTAGTCAGGGTGCGCTGTCTTCACCCAGCTCCTGCGCAAGAAAGTGCTCAAAGATGCTTAATTTCAGGGGGAGGGTCAGGTATCGACTCTCCTTATAGGATCTGGTCACGCTACCATGGGGGAGAGAGGATCGACTTAGGGCTCAGTTCTTGGTAGCCCCATCCATAGCAGTTCCCCCTTTCCCTGAGGAACTCAGCTTCTCCAACCCCAAGCTCAGTCAGGCCTTTCCCTGATACCTTAGCGCCCGTTCACGCTTCTGTTAGTCTCCACAGGGCGAGTCAGAAGGGTCAATGTTCCCCTGTCCTCCCGCTCAGGCCTTACAGCACTTCGCCTGAGGCGGGGGTAGGGGCCACAGGGAAGCCACAACGCGGCCACCACGGGAGACCCCGCTGTGTGTGGGCCTCCTCTCACTCTCTCTCTCTCCTAACCTCCGGAACCCTCGGAGGGCAGTTAAACCGGCCTCCTGAAGGGCAGTGGCAGATTCCCCTCTCCTGAGGAAGCTCCGGCTCAGACAGGGAGGCGACGCGCTATGCGGGAGTCCGGTTGCTAAGCGACCCCGCCCAGTGTCTCTCTCAGGGCCTGCGTCGTTCCTTTCCCACGCTGCTCGGCCCCCCCACAGCACCCTGGTCAGCGGCAGTGAAGTATTACCAGTCTTGGCACTTAAGCGCTCAGGAGGGGGGCTGATCAGTGTAGCGCTGATGATAAGGTGTACTGACAAGACACCAGGCTGGCGGCAGACACACAGGCAGTGACAGTGCACTAATGTCAGGGAAGACAGGAGGCAAGGGAAAAGAATGGGTCCCAGCCTCACTTCAGTGGTCGCAGAAAGGGACCCCTGCACAGCGCCAACCCTCCTAGGTTCCCGGGCTGGGGCAAGGTCACTCTCACCAGCTGTCCAAAATGAGCAGTCCGCCCAATGCGTGGACATACTGGGGCATTGTTCTCTCTGATCTTCTCTTAGGCAGGGCCAGATCAACAGGTAGGAGGGCAGCACCCTCAGACCAACCCGCAGCCCCTGGGTGCAGTCAAATTAGCCTGTGACACAATCCTCCTGACGCTGTAGCCCGCACTCCAGCCAGCCCAGCAGTGTGACAAATGGCCGCCCAGTATCCTCCCTTATATAGCCTGGGCCCAGGTCACTAGAGTGCACCCGAAGGTTCTGGAACCCCCTAATGCTATCCTATGGGCTAGAGCTCTGAGGTAATTTCTGACAGGCGACCATTTTATGAAGTTCATCCATCCCACCATTTTAGAAAGGCGCACCTGCGCCTCAGCACTGATTGGCAGTGGTGAGGCGCCCAGAGACCTAAGGCCACATAAAAAAAAATTGGTGGAAAATAAAAATGTAAGGCAGAAGAGAGAGAAAATGGGCGGAGACCACCCAAAAGCTGACAGGTCTAACAATCAGAGTCAAACCTCAAAGAGGTGCTATTTGTGTCAAATTGTGCTAGCAGTGGGTGCCTAAACAAAACAGACTCTGGCTTTGACCACCTCTGGGATCAGGGCACGGGACCTCACGTTACATGTAAGCCGCCATTTTGAGGACAGGCTTTGACACGGTAAGAGCCCCGGAAAGGAGTGACAAATTAGATCTTACCGGCATTTATAATCATTTGGGGATACCAGCTGAGATCGCGTTTCATTCACTTGTGAGCCGCCGCTTTTATCGTCGTCGATCCCCAAGTGGTCCGGAGAGAGTAAGATGCTATCCCCGTGTAGATCGGCACCACAAGATGGCCCCGCCTGACTAGCTTCTTCGTATGTGTTTGAGTTAAGATACCGCAGTAAAGCAGAACAAGAGTGTCTTAACAATTGTTGTTTCATTACAGCCTTGCTGTAATTGATTAATATCAATCAAGGTGGGCATCCACTTGACTAGACCTAATAATGGACATGATGTATGTGACCCAGCCAAGGTCACACTCTGGATCCTCAGGTCCTCTGACAACCAACTGTGCTTCAAAGCAGCACCATATCATGGATCCTCTTGTCCTGCCAGATGAATATACTTCCAGAGAAAAGTAATGCCATCTTTATGCAGACTGGTACAACTAATTTATTAGTGTAATAATGTAAATATGGAATATAATACCCCCAGCTGTAAACTGTTAGGATATTTGAAGTCACCGAGGAGTTTCGTGACCATATGCAGTGAAGAGGCTGAAGGCTTTGTTCCCTTATAAGGGCATAGAACTCCTAGGTAACTTGCAATATGCTTATGCCGTATGCCAGAGGGTGTTTTATTCCTTAAAAAACATGATCACTGTCCCACCCTTCCCACAAACCGCATAAGTCAGTGGCGTAACGAATCTTGAGGGGTCCCCCTGCAAAGTAAAGGAAGGGGCCCCCCTTCTGGACTTAATCAGGGGCTCTCAGGCCAGGGTACTGCCCTAAGGAGGCCCTCTGGAGCTACCCTCCTACGCTGCAGGGGCTGCAGGGGCCTTTGTTACGCCACTGGCTTAAGTGCTTGTTCTCCTGCTATTTCACATGAAAGAGATAGTATTGGTATATAGAGAATACAAGTAGAATCTGTAGTATAAAATTAAACACGGCCTTGTTCCTTTCTATGGTCATAGAAACTTCACCGTGACCAGCAATATCTTTATAATGTAAAGGCACTTCAGTTAATAGTGAACACTGAGAACAAGGATTCCAAAGGTCTGAATTTGACTGTGTGAATGTGCAATTAATCAGTTACTTCCGCAAGTACATCATCCACACAGACATTACAGAAAGTTTTCTTTTTTTAATGATTTGTCCACTTGTTCATTACAGTTTTAAATCACGTGTTTTTTTCTTTTTTATGTCATCAATATTGTAAAGGTTTTAATTAACTACATACAATAAAATTTTACAAGCTTTACAAGCTTTACAAGTATGGCAGGGTGTATTTTATTCCTTATATATCATTTCAATGTTCGCAGAAGTGTAGATCAGAGTTAAAGTTCACTTTCAAACACATGCAGTCAGGTAAGAGTGAGTCTCCTAAGGAATTCCTCCAAAGGAACATGCTTTTGGAAATCCTTCCATTTTTTGAGTGCCTTGCATCATGAAGTAGCAACCATCTCTTTCATGCTGCGAGAATAAAGCCTCTTTTCATCACTCGATTTTAAATTTCACCGTGTCCTGTAACTCGTCACGGCTTCAGTCCATTTTATCAATTTAATCCAGCTTTCAGAGAACTTTTTACAACATTCCTTTTTTACCGGGGATCGTAATCCCAAAGGTTCAGGGATAATAAAACTGCATTCTCATCTGTCTTCAACAACATTGTTCTGCTTGAAAGTCTTTATTTTTAATTTATAACTGTTTTTCTATAATTGCTTCCTGCAAAAGGCTGAATCATCAGAACGTCGCTTTCTACCTTTGGCTTTTGTGTTGGAACAATGGCCCCACGGCGCGAGGCTCGGTGCAAAGGAAGGCTGTCTCTTTTCGGGCAGCAGGGACTTTGTATTATCAGTAACCTTCATTAATTTGTGCCCAATTTGCATGTCTTAGGCTTCAAAACTTTTATGCAACTCACTTGTGCAATGTAACCTTGGCCCTGGGCCATCTGAATCCCAGGTACAGTATAATTGAAAACAGTTTTCAATTTATTACATCTTGCATGTATAATGCCTTATATATTAAAACTGCACTTGGGTATTCTCCGTCGCTGATGAAAAGTTGAATATTCTGTTACTGACAGTCCAAAATCATTTGATTGCTTGCATTCCACCTCCCAAGCACCTTAAGCATGACAATATTTAAGACAATATTTTTATCAATTGCATATTTTTATACCATGCCAGTAACAATAAGTGTGGTCCAATAATGCTAGTTATTTTGATTAACTTTACATATCTATCTATCTATCTATCTATCTATCTATCTATCTATCTATCTATCTATCTATCTATCTATCTATCTATCTATCTATCTATCTATCTATCTATCTATCTATCTATCTGTCTGTCTGTCTGTCTGTCTGTCTGTCTGTCTGTCTCTCTGTCCGTCCGTCCGTCTGTCCGTCTGTCTGTCTGTCTGTCTATCCATCCGTCGGTCTGTCCGTCTGTCTGTCTGTCCATCCGTGTTTTCCCCATGTTAATTTTAATAGGAAACTTTCGACACAGCTATAGCCCGAACGGGTGAGTGGAATTACACCACATTTGGTAGTAAGGTAGCTGTTGATCCAGAAGGATTCCTTTTTGTTAAATGGTGTAGATCTGTTCAGTAGAGTCAATTAAAGAAATTTCCTGTTGTACATATATGGATGTAGTGGACCCGCGACCACTCCTGATCTTGTGCTGAGATCTGATTGGCTGCCAACATTTCAGACAAGAAAGTGTTGGCAGCCATCTAGTGACTCGGCTTAAAACCGATTTCCTCAAAATACATTTTAAAAAAGAAAAGGGGGAAGGATAGAAACACCCTGACCCACTATGCCTCTTGGGGGATTCTACAAGGACCCCCCAGGGCCACAAAAGCTATTTTTTTTAATTTTTCGGCGGGAATCGTGCTAGATCCGCGACTTCCACAAAACATTTTTTTTCACTTCATTAATAAGCCCCCGGGTGAGCCAGGTCCCGGTGGTATTGTAGAAACAAAGGAGGAGGCGCAAGGGCCGCACGGCCCCATCCCCTTTCTAAAAATACTTGGCCTGTGGGTCCGCTGGGCCAAAATCAGCCCAGGGAAGGGGGTCTACACAGCCACCCTTCCCTGAAACAATAAAAGAAAAGAAAAAAAATTGCCCAGCAACTAGCCAGAAGCCTCGTCCCCTTTCTCCACCACTTTGCAAATACGCCTCCTGGTGATCTGCTGGTTGGGGGATCCGCTTGGCTGCTAAGGGTTCTTGGGGGCCAAGAACCCTCCTGTTACCTCCAGTAAGTCCCACAGAGTTGGATTGCTTAGCACTGGTCGGAGGCCCCATCCCCTTTCTCCACTACTTTTCCAACATGACTACTAGTTAAAAACATGGAAATTCACTTAGAAAAGAAAGATTACAGGGATGTTATAGTTGGGAAATAGAATTTAAAAAAACATAGAATTTCACTGAAAAGCAAAAGAATACAGGGACATAATAGCTAGGCTCAGATTTCACTCACACAAAACCATAGAAATTCAGCAGCTATAGTTACCTGAGCTAACTATAACTTATGCCGAGCAATCCACTGCTTATGTTATGTTATGTTATGTTAAGTTATAATTTTGTTAAGGCGCAGCTGCCCCAGCTAAGGGGCGTCCCGGCGCTGACAGTCAAATTGTACCAGAAGCTGAAACAGAACAAAAGCAGAATCTCTACTGCCGGTGGAAAAAGGAAGGTCTTAATGGCTTTCCGAAAAGTCAATGTGTCCTCTATACCGCGAATGAAGACAGGTAAGGAATTCCACAATTTAGCCGCCAAGAGCCGAAATGAGCGCCCCCCGGCACGGCAAAGTTTAGTCCTTGGTATAATTACCAGATGTTGACCTAAGGATCGCAAACTACATTGGGGAATGTATGGTGTTAGAAGAGGGCGAAGTAGCTCAGGGCTAGTACCTTTCAGAATTTTAAATGCCATACACAGAGTCTTAAACTGGATTCTTACCTCAATTGGTAACCAGTGCAAGGCTCTAATAGCCGCTCTGGCTGAACATCTACGTGGAAGTCCCACTAGTGCACGGGTTGCCAAGTTTTGGACTCGTTGGAGCCGTGAAATCTCGGCTTTGTTTGCGCCTAAGAGAAGAACACTCACATAGTCCAGGCACGATAAAATCGTTGCCTGGACGATGAGCTGCCGAACTGGCGCATTAAAGAAATTCAGGATAGGGTGGAGACCCCTCAACAAGCCCACACAAGTCGCTGCCACCTTCTTTGTGTGGGTCTGGAAGTTGAGACCCGCATCCAACCAAACTCCCAAGTTCCTAACCACTGACTTTGATGTTGGCATGAAGACCAACGAGGCCGGCCACCAGTGCTCATTCCAGAGGGAGATGTTTTTCCCTACCAACATCACTTCAGTTTTACTGGTGTTTAACTGCAAACAGCTGACAGCCATCCATCTTGCAACTGCAGCCATCCCATCTCTGAACCTCGTAGCTGCTATAGAGGGGCCTTCTGTTAGAGTAATCACCAGCTGAGTATCGTCAGCATACGATACCAGCGTGAGGCCCCATTCTCTTGCCACAACCGCAAGCGGTTGTACATAAAGATTAAATAGGGTCGGGCTCAACGCAGAGCCCTGCGGAACCCCTTGGCCGATGGAATGGGCTTGAGATACGAATGGCGGAGCCGAGACCCGGAAGGATCTGTCGGATAGGAATGCACTAAACCATTCCAAAGCCCGACCTGAGATCCCTATTGCCTCTAGGCGGAACAGCAAGATGTCATGTGACACCGTATCAAAGGCAGCGCTAAGATCTAGTAATATAAGCGCTGCACTCTGACCGGCGTCAAGAATCGTTCTTAAGTGCTCAGTGGTGGCCAACAAGGCAGGCTCGGTACTGTGACCTGATCTAAAACCGTTTTGCGATGGATCAAGGATGTTATTAAGAGTCATGTACCGAGATAGCACCTCGTTCAAATGGGCCTCTGCCAGTTTGGCAACCCACAGAAGCAAAGAAATTGGCCTGAAGTTGTCTGGAGATGATGGATCTAGTGTGGGCTTTTTAATATTAGGAGAAACCCAAGCCTGTTTCCAGGCCAGGGGAATTTTGGCCGTGGCAAAGGATAGATTAAGTATATATCCTAACGGCTGCTGAACAAGCTCCATAGATTCCATAAATTGCCCCGGCCTCATAGGATCAGATGGGGCTCCAGATTTGACCTTTTTACAAAGTTTCACGAGCTCCTCACACGGAATCTCAGGAATAACAGTCAAGGTGGAAACCCCCTCACTGACCATGACAGAGCTCAGGACAGAGGAGAGCTGCGAGAATGTAGCATAAATTTTCTGCACTTTGTTTATGAAGAAAGAGGCAAGCTCCTCACAATGCTGTGCCGATTTTACATAGGAGCCCGAAGCTTTAATATGCTTCAGCTCCTGGACAATCTTAAAAATGCATTTCGTGGAATTGGAACTGTCCCTAATTATTTCGGCATAAAACTTAGCACGTATGACCTTCTATATTACATCACTCATGACATGGTCAGTGACATCACTCATGACTTCTCAAATGACATCACTGATGTTCGACACGATACGGAAGAGCAAACATTTGCAAAGCCAATAGGTCCTGGCGATGTGAAAGCTATTGGCTTTGTCATTCATAATGTCTTATAGCCATAGCACCACACTCTGCCTGGAGCGTCCCTTTGAAGCTAAAAATAAAATTAGGGGCCATTGCACCACAGCATCAAAGGGTCTATCCATATGCACCCCCCCCCCCTACATGTCACCAGGATATCATGAAAAAGAGCCTCAAGGAAAAATTAATAAACCTTTTTCAAGGCAGTGTGAAAGAAGAATTAAAAAAAGGAGCTCAGCCAGTGGACAAATTCACTTCGTTCTTCTCCCTTAACCAAAACAATAGGATATAACCATGAGCCTCAGGAGAACAATAAAGATCTCCCAAGGTCATGAGAACAATAAACAATGACAGAGTCCAGACCTCATCCAAGGAAATCAAATTAACATCTACTCTGACCGAAAGACTTGGAGCTGTGGATGTAGACTGCAGCAACCACTCCGGGGAAAAAAGGATGGATGGGGTAAGGGCTTTGAGAGAGAAAGGAAGCAACAGGAACAGGGATATTGGAGAGGACCAGAAAACACAAGCACTCATATGGAGTGCTCAAGCACAAAGCGAAAGTAGCTCCAAAAACAGGACTAGTGCATGGAGAAAGTACTTGGTCCATGCTCTGGGGGTGGACTAAACACAAGAATAGGCATGAAGCATGCATGCTATCGACAAATGGGAGTAAAGGATAGGAGAGCGGTAATGGAGCGAGCAAATTGTAAGTCTATGGGCGGGATGAAGCCCACAGCTTGAAATAAACATGTCTCTTAGAGACAGCACATGCGCTATATAACCGAGACTGAAAATATAGAATAAATAGTAGAACACATATGTATCTGCTTCGCCGCGGCGGACATTCCGCCGGGGTGCAGCCGCATCTGACAGGTGTGCAGATCAGACAGCCCCCGGCATTCCTCCGTACACACCCACCGTAACGTGACACATGGAAAACGTTATATGTGAAAAATCAAGCACGTGTTTTCACTTATTGAAAGTCACGTGATTGTCTTTCGTACTTCAGCCTTCATAATGAAGTTCCAAGATTTAAGTCTAGGGTTACCTTAAGGCCGAAATTTCTGACTCCGGCCAATATTCTCTATTTACTAGAGATATGTGTGGTGGAGACTACTGTTTGCTGTTGATGTTTCTGATCTGAAGGCTATTTAATTCCATTTAGATGACAGAGTTATCCCTTTTGAAAACGTGTTTCTCCAAAAGTGGCAATAGTGAGCAATCAAGGCTTACTCCAGAAGGTGGGGAAGGGGATAGAACTCATATACGTTATGAAAGAGTACTCAACCTCGATAAGTCATATGTGGCCTTTTAAAATGACTTTTAAAAGGACTTGATTTCAAAGCCAGAGATATGAAATTATGCCTCAAAAATGTGTTCAGTGCTTCATAGTCCTCCCCAATAAATATCTTTAAATGTATCAGTTCATGGAAAGTGGTAACACATGCACAAAGTGTCCTGTGAAATGATAATGGAAAGCTACTGACGCTGCATATCCTTATGTGTTACAAAGTGAAAGTGAATTGTGTGTATAATTGCACTCCCTGCCACAGTAAAGACGACTATGTCCCTTGCTACTACTCGCCAAATACTATGAGCGCTGACCTTTTACACATCCACTGCTTTGGCTTTGACATTTGAGTGACACGTGTTTTATAACAAATTTTGATTTCCTAAAATGTGAGCTTACTACTTGAATGAAGGCAGAGCTGGAAGCCTACTTCACCCTGAACAGAAATGGGCTGACTCGACCAGCTTGCCAGCCCTTAACTGTGGCCACTAACTGTATGTGTTACATGTGTTCATATTGTACTAAATAATGTACTGTAGTGTAAGATTAAAGACAGTTCTGGTTCTAGATAGAGCTTATGGTGTTGCTACAGGCAGAGAAATGGACTTGTTGACTCCTGAGGCTTTTATGATACATCAGAATCTTAATGGCAACTATAATCACAACAGATATAATTATATTTGCTGATGGAGATGGCAGACTGTGTGCTAAAAGATTTTTCCTTATGCAAGGTTGTGCTCTTTTTTGGCATTCAGTGATCTAAAAGGGCAGTACAATCCTAAAACATGGGCAACAAAAACCTAACAAACTATCTTAAAGAGAAAAATCCCTCGTGGGAGCCCTTCGTGAAATAATTCACTGGAGACAGTCTTCAGTCTCTCCTGAAGTTACCTTCTCAATGTTACAATGGTAAGCTCACATTGCATTGTCATCAGTCATTGATAACACTGCATCTTTATTCAGAATACCACACTATCACATCATCAGCCATTGTTGACTCTGAATCTTTATTCAGAATACCTCACTATGAAATCATTAGTCATTGCTGACACTGCATCTTTATTCAGAATACCACACTATCACATCATCAGCCATTGTTGACTCTGAATCTTTATTCAGAATACCTCACTATGAAATCATTAGTCATTGCTGACACTGCATCTTTATTCAGAATACCACACTATGACATCATCAGTCATTGTTGACACTGCATCTTTATTATGAATACCACACAATGACATCATCAATCATTGTTGACACTGCATCTTTATTCAGAATACCACACTATCACATCATCAGCCATTGCTGACTCTGAATCTTTATTCAGAATACCTCACTATGAAATCATTAGTCATTGCTGACACTGCATCTTTATTCAGAATACCACACTATCACATCATCAGCCATTGTTGACTCTGAATCTTTATTCAGAATACCTCACTATGAAATCATTAGTCATTGCTGACACTGCATCTTTATTCAGAATACCACACTATCACATCATCAGCCATTGTTGACTCTGAATCTTTATTCAGAATACCTCACTATGAAATCATTAGTCATTGCTGACACTGCATCTTTATCCAGAATACCACACTATGACATCGTCAGTCAGTGTCCAAGTTACCTTACTATTATCCAGAGCAACTTAACACATTAGAGATGTATCACTCATTGCCAGAGCTACCTCCCCAATGGTAAAATATTGTAATTGCTAACACTGCATCTTTCATTCAGAATACCACACTATGACTTGGCCAGTCACTGTCAAAATCACCTTGCTATTGTTCAGAACAACTTCACATATGTGTGATGTCATCATTCATTTTTGTAGTACTTGTGAAGCCACCAATACCTTAAGAGTTATCTTTCCACTGCTCAGAACAACATAAAGCATGTGTGCTGTCACCAATCATTTCAAAGTTGCTTTGCCATTGTTAAGGACAGATTGACATATCATTGAAGTCATCATCAACCATTCCTAAGAAATTAGCAGAATACACTCTGATGCAATCCGCCATTGCCAAAGTCATCTTTCCTCCACTCAGGTTAACAAAACATTTGTTGTCACCATTTATTGCAAAGGCTTCTATCACTTTGTGCAGAATACCACATTAAGATGTCATTGGTTTTTACTGATGTTTCCTTGTGGCGGGTGTGAATAGGAAAGCAGATAGGGGTATATTCAGTCATTCTTAAACTACCTCCCAATTATTCAGAATAGCAGAGCATTTGTTATCTTATTAGTCATTACAAAAGTCAAGTTTCCACTGCTCAAAATCAATAGCAGAACACACTGTGATTCCATTGGTATTTTCTAAATGTACTCCCAGTTGTTGAATATAGCAGAGCAGACTGTGGTGTCATCAGTAGTTACTAAAGGTATCTCTTGTTTTGTTGGGAATACCACACATTGATGTCACAGGTAGTTACTAAAAGTACCCCCTGCTTTTTTGGAAATACCACACATCAGTCTTTGTAAACATTACCTTCCGCCTTCTTTGAATAACAAAACACAATGTGATGTCATTAGAGGTTGCTAAAGTTACTTTGCCCAATTTCCCAACTAGCACTTTGTGATCTCATCAGTCATCTAAAGTTATCATGTTATTGTTCTTAACAACAGAGGGCATTTTTATGTGATCTCTTATTTTTCAAATTACAATCCAGTTGCTTACCCCAGCAGGCCATAATCCCCCATGACTCAGAGATCAGCACTGAGATTCTAGCAGCTTTTAAAGTTATCTCATAGTTCCTTTAACAGGAAACCCATTCCAAGATTGCCAGACAAGAGCGTGCATGTGTCTTTGAACATGCATTGGTACTGCCTATTTTTTAAACTACTGGCTGTCGTCTTTTGTCCCCATTTTATAGCTGGTCTGCATGGACATGAGTTGTTTGGAGGTAGTCTATGCGGGAAGAATTTAGGTCACATCTGTAGGCACTGATACCATGACGAAGTAAGTGGAGGCAGGGGAGCTGACTTTTTCATTGAATTGACTACATTTCTACGCCTGGCACTTTTTTGGTACAGAATCCCTAAGGGTTGGGGAACCGGCTCAGTTCAGCATGAGTATTATAATACAAATTGACGGGCCATGCTACTGAATCCCTACTTTTAAACTGTGTGTGTGGTGAAGTATACATCAATAATGTTTGTTTGACAGGCACAATTGTTTGGCTGTCGTATGTCATATCTAACAAGTAAGGTAAGACAAGGATATGAATAGTGCACCTATGGAATTAGCCCATTTGATAACACTCTATTCCTACATGGGGGCTGGCTCACTTCACACTGAGTAATATACAAATTAACCGCCCACACTACTGAATCCCTATTTTCAAACTGGCAGTGTGGGGAATTATATGTCAAACTCTTTTATTTGACAGGCACAATTGCTTGGCTTCCATATGTCGTATCTAACCAGTAGGGTACGACCAGGCTTCAGATAGTGCATTCTTGGAGTGAGCCTATTTGATAACACTCTATTCCCACATGGGGACTGACTATTGCACACTGAGTAATATACAAATTGATGGCCACATTACTGTATCACTACTTTAAAACTGGGTGTGTGGGAAAGTATATGCCAATGACTGTCATTTGACAGGCACGATTGTTGGGCTTCCTATGTATCATATGCAACTAGTAAGTTACTGCCAGGCTAATGATAGTGCACTCTTGAAATGAGCCCATTTGAAAACACTCTATTCCTACACAAAGGACTAATGAATGATGTCCTCCTTTTCATTACCAGGTTTGGGGCACACAGCCCACAAGTATGAACAATGATTTTTAACCAATCTATACCTTTGTTATAAGTGTGGGGTTACAGAAGCGTGCCTCCCACCTGGCTCGCATAACTAAAGAATCACCCATAATTAAAGTAAGCAATATGTCTGTGTTTTCTTTGTATAGTGAGGTGTGCATGCTCATGTGTGCAGTGTACATTTGCAGTGGTTTGCCATGCCCAACTTTATCACACCATTCTAGATATTTGTATGTGTTCCATTAAACAAGATATTTACCTTGAAGAAGTCTGATACGGAGATGAAATCATTATCAGTTGGGTTCCGCTATTATTTAGCGACCTCCTCTGTGCGCAATACATTGTCTTAGAATATTATTTTAAAATTGCAATTGCGGTCCTGTATTGAACTATTCAATTGGTCTATCTATTATTGAACCTAGGTTTTCTCCAAGAGTAGTATTAAAGAAGGTGAGATCCATAGGCCTCATTTCAATGTATGGCACGAATGAGTATATAGGCAGGGATGCTAACAGTCCTGACGAATCCTCAGACTCAAATGGACTTTAAATGATGGCCGAAACAGGTTGGCTTAAATAGGGGCAATCGAGTTATTGACACAAAAAAAAACACAACAGATTTTAATCATGTCTAGGTCACGCAAACAATAAAGAAAATTTCTGTTGGTGTACCCCAAGACTTTTTTTTCTTCCTTATCTCTAGATCCCTGCTTCAAATCCAGAAGTGATTTGTATAAGAACTCTCTACTTTGGTTGAGTCCATCATGGTGGTACTGTCCTACCAGCATATGGATAAGCACCGATGATGAAACATGCCCCTTTACAGAGTAGGTGAGATGTCTACTCCAAAAATCTATTGATTTTCTACAGGACCTATCCCAGAAGTCAAGTCTATTTGCCTATAGGTGTTTTATCTTGTGCTTGGGAGGACAAACTATGTTTTCCTATCCTCTTGCTCTCTCTTTGTGTGTAATGAACTTACATCCATGTCAGGTTCACAATATTATAAGTGAATGAAATATAAGTAAAAACAACACAACCCAATGAATTCTCTCTTCAAACAACTTTGGTCCAAACAAATAAAGTTTCATTTGTATGGAAGCTATGGCATGATAGCCTCTGGGGGTGATAGTACTTTGCACATTGAGGTCAATATAAAGAGTATTAGTGAGAATCATTTCACCTAAACTTGTATTAAAAAAAGAACTAAAATTCTTCCAGTAAAATCGGCAGTGTGCATTATAAGTACCAATCTGCTATTTAATATTTGTTTTTTGTTGTTGGTAAAACAAACTTGACAATACATGATTTATTGCTTTTGTTTCTATTTCATTAAGACCATAAAGGTTTATCAGTGGAGTGGTTAATGATAAAAACATGCTATATTTTAAAATGTATTATGTACATCAGCTTAATTACTGGGCCATGGGAGACAAAAAGACTTATTAAATGCAATAAATAAACTAATGTTCTTTTTGATATGTATATTAATTCACATAATTAAGTGATGCCAATCTGGAGAAGCACACATTGCATACAATATCAGGGCTAATTATCATGCACTGTGTTGTCCGGTCTGTTTTCCTAATGACCAATTTTCAGCAATCTTTTCATAACAGTTGACATTATTATTGCTGGCATTATTTTATGTCTGACAGAATACAATAATTCAGACAGAAATACCAGCGTAATTACATACCTGATATATTAGGTCATTAGCAGTAGTTAGGAGGCTTAACTCAGGGTTTTGTGTTCATGCCTAAAATGTCAGACTTATTGTACAAATGGAAATTATTCTAGTTAGTTTGCATGCATAGTGTAGCCATAAAGGCTGTACTCTCAGCATGCTATAAGATTAACATTCTACAAACAAGAACACACTGTTTGTGTTTTCATGTGGGTGCAAATCTCTGCTTAGTTATTTAAAAGGTTTTCAATATAGAGAAACTTGAAAACAATAGACTTTTCAGCTGTGGAAAGATTCCGACGTGTGCATCACCGATTCCTTCACAAACAGCCAATGTAGAAGCTGAAGAGCATGCCTGGAGAGCTGCCGCCATATTTGGAGTTAATGATGCATACATGTCACGTGCTTCCTGGTTTGGTTTAATGCAGTCTGTTCCCACACCGCGCTTGCCCAGTAGTTTGCCAGGACTGGTTTCGATTCTCAGTCCCGTGCTGGCTACGTTATGGGTGTGAATGCCCAGAATTCACTCTGAAAACACATATGTAGCAGGGTAGACACCAGTTCTGGAACAGGAAGTTCTACATGTATTTAAGGGTAAAAGCAGAAGCGGATTATCTCCATTTCTTGGACTGAGGAGGGCCCAGTCAACCTAAATAGCTTCAAAGCTTATAAAACAGAGGCATATTCACAGGAATACCACTTTTTACAACGTTTCTGTGGCGATAGGGCTTTACCTTATTCACAAGGTGGCGTTAAGTCACTTGGCGTGGCTTGACGCTGCCTTGTAAAAAAAGCACGCTTTGACGCTATACTTAGTGTGAAAGATGTGTGAAATAGGTGTTGCGGTGTTCATTCCACTCCCAACAACCATTGATTTTGACGCTGGCCCATATTTACAAGGGTGGTGTAATAATGGGACAGGTCAAAATTTAAGACCAAAAAAAAGCTGAGCTTAACATGGCGCAACGAGGAGAAATTCTTTATTTCTCCTCGTATTTGCTGTTTCTATGTGTGTCGCATTGTGCATCACACATAAAAACTGCAAAACGCCATGCATGATTGTTTATGTGCAGGAAGATTTCCCTTCCTGCACATAAAAAATCATTTTAAAAATAACGATTTGCAACTTCTATGTGTGCTGCACAAAGCAGCACACTTAGAAGTTACAAATTGCCATTTAAGATTGTTTATGTGCACGAAGGGACACCTTCCTGCACGTAAACAATCTTTCCCCAAACTCAGGCACCCTTGCAATATAGTACAAGAGTGCCAATGTTGGTGCTAGGCAGCCGTAATTAGCGCTAACGCAGGGGGCATTTATTGCTTTAAATACGGTGAAGCCCTGCGTTTCGAAAGTGGCAGAGCGTGGCGTTTAGCCAAGAAAGCTAACATCGCGCTCCATCACTTTTCTAGTAAATATGCCCTACAGTGCTTTAGAGTCAGACACAAATGATGTAGTATTTTACATATATCACATATTATTAAAGTTCTTCTCTGTCAAAGGTATACAGGATGGACATTAATATTCTCACATAATCATGAATAATAGACAAGGCCACTACAATTATGAGGCAGTAGAAGTGCCATTTATGCAGCAGAACTGGGCACATTTGCAGTAGGAAAATCCCATACGCTGCAATTTCAAGCGGTATTATTTTGCTATTTTGTCATTTTAAATCATATATTAACATCTGGGCATTTTCTCCACCTATAATACTCGTTTCATACTTTTCCATAACAATCAGCAAGTGAGAATGGATCAGTTAACCTTTGCAAAATTTCTGCCACTGAGTCGTGATGTGTGCTGCTTCTTTTTTAGCTTTTGCTAAACCAAAACTAGAAACACTTTTTTTTGTTGAAATCTGAAAATTATAAAACAGATGGTGATTTATGTGACAAGTGTGATAAATCCATAGATATGCAGAAAATGCCGGTTATTTGCACGCTTTTAGTGACCTTGATGATAGAATTTTTTTACGATCCACTGTCCACACCATATAGTAGAAGTATAGCATTCAATTATGCAGTAAATAACTTTTCCCATGATTAATACTTCTTTAAATTCATTTGGTATTACATGACACCTTTGTATATCAACTAATCTCTGGTGGATCCCTTACCCAGTAAGTGAGAAAGATTTTCCGGAAACACTTGTATATTTTAAAAATGACACAGCCATAGATCATGATATGCCTCAGATAACATGGTATAAAGCTAAATACCTCAAAGATTGGTACACAACCATTTATTGATTGTTATTTTTTTATTATTTATATTTATTAGATGCAAAATGAATCATCCCTAAGGTGATCTCTCGGCGCCACAATATCAGACAGAGCAGAGTAGAGTCAACGGATTAGTGACTGAACAACATGCGCAGATGTTGTCCTTACTTTGTTCCAATGGAATAGGACAAGATAGGAGAATGAGCGCCCTCCCATTCTGAATTTATTTATCTTCATAGGACACAACAGCTGCCGATCACTCGATCTCAACTGGCAGGAAGGAATATACAGTTTTTTCTTCTTTCTCAGGTAAGCTGGACCACTCCCCAGTAGTGTTTTGAATACCAGACGCAGAAGCTTAAACACGGCTCGTTTCCTGATTAGCAGTCAGTGAAACAGTCGCAGGAGGGGTTTGGAAGGTGTTCGAGAGGGCCGATTAAGGGTTAGATGTGCGGCTGTGTTCTGCACAACCTGCAGCATAGAGAATAGAGCTTCCCAAAGTCTAGTCTACTCATTAGTAATGCCTGTATGAGAGATTTTCTTGCTGAGAGAGGGATCCTAGGAAATATCTTTCTAAGTATTCTCATCAGGACAAAACATGTGCCTGAGATGCTTTCCACATGTTCTTCCATGGAGAGTTTGTCATGCACTGGAACACCTCGGGTTTTCACCCATTTTTTTGGCGTAGCGGGTACACCCAGCTCAGAAGGCCACCAATCTATGGACCAGACCTCCTCTGCCTTTCCGAACAAAAAAATCTCGGTTTTGCTGGTGTTTAGCTGTAGAAAATTTACAGTCATCCATGCCGCTGTCTTCAACATAGAGCTTTGACATTTTTCTCAGGTCGTCCCAAGATCTGTGTCAATAGTGACTATCAATTGTGTATCTTCTGCCTTCGAGATGGTATCAAACCCACAAGAACTAATGATGGTGGCCACGAAGGACACAAAATGTTGAATAAAGTGGGACTTAAGATGGAACCCTGTGGGACCCCTTTATCTACTGCCATCGTCTGAGAAATGAACAACTCTAGTTGGACTTGCTATGTTCTGCCAGCCAGGAAGCTTTCAAACCATTTTAATGCCATACTTCCGACACCAAATGATGAGTGAACTAAGTAGTTGGCATATACAATTGGATTGAAACATCCTTATTTCTTCTTTTAAATGGTATGTAAGCTCCGAGCCCGAACGGGACCAGGTGCCACACACTCTGCCCGTCTTACCCAAGCTTATACAGCTAAGGAGCTTCTCTCCCTTCAAGTGAACGGGTCCATTTCTAAAAACCTCCACAACATCCTCGAGCACAACGGAATACTACAGTCTGGACACTTTTCCCCCCTCTCTCCCATGGGTCTCCCTTCTCTAACTTCTCCCCCAAGCCCCAGGGCCGTACAGTCTGTAACTCCCCCCTGTTGTTATAGTCCTAGCTATATGTAAACAAGAAGAAGGAGTAGCACCAAAAGACCGGTTAGTGGCCTTTATGGCGAAGGGGGAAAGAATAAAGCTACAAGCAAGATGTTCCTTGTTTAGAAGACCCCTCACTCAGCGACCTGGTCGGTGACATCCTTCATCATCGGGGTCCCACCCGAATTGCCGAGTGCCATTCGGGTGTGCTGCCACACCTGAATTACAGTGGAGTGGGTAATTTATGAGTGTAGTGCAAAAAAGTGATGTTAAAAATTGGCGCAGTATACCTTCAATAAAACTTTAATCTGAAGGTACTGGACAATAATAAAAACAAAGGCAAGATATTAGAGAAGGTTAAATTGACCAACTATATCTATGTGTGAAGTGCTTGGGTCTACATGTTTCAACCTGTTGGCGGTATTCCCAGGTTTTCATCAGGACCAGAAAAAGTGAAGTGAACTAAATAAAAAATAAATGAAAGGACCTGGGTGGTGTGCACACGCTAAGATGCACCCAACCCTAAGCCCTCCCGACCTGCCTATAAACTCACAGTCAGGCTGATGGACTCGCAGAATATGGAGTCATCCAAAAATACCTGCAGCCATCAATGCAGCCACCCACATTAAGGGCCATATCTTGGACCAGGTCTGGTCTTCAAACCTGGATATTTCGAACCTCCCGATTTCCCCTTGTGCCTGGTCGGATCACTTTCTTATTTCGTTTGCTCTTCCCATAACTGTCACTTTCAAGTCCTGTACCCCCGACCCTCTCACAATCAGGAACTGGAGTCGGGTAGACATTTCTTCTCTCTGTCTTTCCCTTGCTGCTTCTATACCTAGTCCCCCCCAGCCTTTTGGACCACCTCTCTCAGGCCACACCGAGGCTGAAGATATCAACACCTGGTTGGCCGAGGCAAGGGATATCTTTGCTCCCTTGAAAACATTTAAAAACAAATGACCACACAATGCCCAGCTCTGGTTCACCAAGGATCTGAAAGAGGAAACTCGCTCTTCGTCAGACCGAGCGTAAGTGGAGATCGGACTACTGCCCCTTAAAGAAAATCATTTTTCGCACTGCCCTAAAAGATTAAAAATCTGTCATCCTTGCAGCCAAAACCGAATATTTTTCTGCAAAAATCTTGAATTCTTTAAACAAAGCCAAAGAAATATTCTCAAGAGTGGACGAATTGGCAAAACCCAATAGTGTTTCCATTAAACCCCTGTCATCACAGTCCCTTTGCCACTCTATTAACAGTTATTTCATTGAGAAGATCATTAAAATCAAAACCAGCATTCCCAAAACTGTTTTAATCCCCAATCTTGGCAATATATCTGGGAACCTCTTAGCTTTTTCCAAATTCCCTCTGATCACTAAGGAGGTTTTCTTTTCTCTTCTTAGCAAAGTTCGTTCCGGCTCCCCACGGGACAGCTGCCCCGCTCACATTGCTCATAAGATCTTTCTTAACCTCCCTGACCCACCAATCTCCTTCTTGAATAACACTCTTACCGCTGGGGTGGTCCCTTTCTCTTTCAAATCAGCAGTCGTTTCCCCCATCCTCAAAAAACCGGGAGCTGACCCTGAGGTACTGAGTAACTTCCGCCCTATCTCGTTGCTTCCCTTTCTGGGTAAAGTCCTGGAGCCTTCGTAGCAAACAGCCTCAGCACCTTTGTGGAAAATTCTAACTTCCTAGACCCCCATCAAGCGGGGTTTAGGCCTCAACATTCCACTGAGTCTATTGCCCTGACGGTTCATGAGGAACTCAGAAAGGGGGCCAATCAGAATATCTCACAAGCCTTGGTACTCCTAGATTTGTCGGCGGCGTTCAATACCGTTGACCATACCATCCTTCTCGATCGGGGCACACCGCTGAGGTGGCTCATATCATTTCCTTAGGACCGAAATTAAGCAGTTCGCCTCTCCACTTTTACTTCAGAAAAAAGTCTTACCTGCGGAGTCCCTCAGGGCTCCTCTCTCTCCCATTTATTATTTAATTTGGAAAATTTTCCTTTGATTTCAGAGCTTCAGAATAGATCAGCAGTCATCTTTAATTATGCAGATTTCAACATTGATTGTTCCCCTTCTGCTATCAAGAACGTTCAATCCACTGTGACATTTATCAGTAGCTGGATGAACGCGAACCAGCTCAAGCTTAATCCTGGCAAGACCGAGCTGGTCTTGACAGGGCCCCCAGGAAACCCTTGGAACACCAACTTTTGGCAACGCTCCCTGGGCTGTCCACCATCCCCTGTCAACTCTGTAAAATGCCTCAGAGTTACCATTAGCAATGATCTTTCAATGAGGCCCAAATTAAATCAGTGGTATCGGTCTGCATATTCCACCTTCGTCGCATTAGGAAAATCAGCGGATTTCTTTCTCAAGACGCCCTTGTTCAAGTCACTCTGGGATTGGTTTTATCCCGGATTGACTATGCGAATGCACTGTACATTGGAATACCTGCTTACCAAACTCATCAACTTTAACTCATTCAGAATCAAGCAGCTAGACTTATATATGGCCAGCCTAGGTCTAGTCACACTACACCTCTCCTTAGGAGCCTTCATTGGCTCCCAGAGGCCCAGCGCAGCCTCTTCAAACTGGGTTGCTTGATTCACAAAGCCCTCTCTTTGCAAGGCCCGGCCTTCATTGCCTCTCGGATCCACCGTTACGCTCCTTCCCGGGTCCTACGATCTTAATGCTCAAACCTGTTGTCAACATGCACCATTAGACGCAGGAAACATGGTGGCCTGAGGTTTTCCTCACAGGCTCCACTCTTCTGGAACTCACTCCCTCCAGCTCTTTGTCTAATCCCCTCCTATCCCCAATTCAGGAGGGCGTTGAAGACCATGCTCTTTTCCCAAGCCTACAATTAACGGATCATACTACGCTGCTCTGTTTTTAGCCTGTCCTTGAAGTGCCAAGAAACCGTTGGTGTACGTGCAATGTATAAATAATTTTTATCATATCATAATTATTTTAAATGTTCAGTCCTGAGGTTTTCTCCGGAGTCTAGTAGTTTTCTTATGAAGACATGATCTGCTTTCTGAGAGTAAATCTATTGTATGGTTAAAATGATTGGCTACATGCTGCTGAAGTTCCTAATTAATTAATAGTGAGTTATGATTCCTGAAGCATTATAGAATGTATTTACTGTCGGTCTACATATTGTTTTGTTGTATTTGTGATTGCCATGCTAGATGTTGCCTTCAGCCATGGGTTGTTCCTGTCTTGCTTGACTTGTGACTGATCCTAGCATCACCCATGAATACCTTTTACAAACATCATCAGCCAAAGCTACTAGAATCAGAAATTGTAAATCACCATCAATTAATAAGGAACATGACCATCTTGTAGCCATTCATTTGAACCAATGCGGCATGCCTTCTTGTCAGAATAACTAAACTCTAGAGAAATGTCTGGACTTCATGTTTGAAGTTAAGAAGCGCCTTTGTCTATGCCAAAAGGGGAGAGGATGCGGAGAAAGGGTCAGAACTGGCAAGTGTGGAACTGAGGAACCAGGTTCAAGTCTTGGTGTCAGCTCAACATCTTGTGATTCTGAAAAATCACTTAATCTCCCTGTGCCTAAAACAAAAATGAAAGTGTCTTTGTGTAATATGATTGGTGCTCATGTAAAGCGCCTCAATACCTTTGTGTAGAGTTTGCGCTATATAAAAAAACTGCAAAACCTCTGAGGATGATTTGAAAGAAATAATCTTTTCCTCACTCTGAATTACCTTCATAGATAATTCACTCCCACCCCACATTTAAAAAAATATTTTTCCACTAAATATTACTCTAAATAAAAATAAGCTTATGAGTTTTGTATCATCTCGTCAATGTTGCAATACTTATCATCATGTGTCTCTTGGGTAGCGCTATCTTGATATGTAAAGCGCTCTTGCCTTATGGGATCTCAACCAAATAAATGCAAACCCAGATACAGGACCTACATTATGTCAAGTGCCTCTGCAAAATGGGTTCCTTCCCACTCATTAACACTTTGGGGTCCTTAGTGAACTCTTCTTGGGTTCCATTGAGGCAGATCACCAAGCGTTACAGTCAGAGACAGGACAGTAGGCAATATGCCTCGTAAAAATATAAATGTTGAGTTGCAGATATGCTGGAAAGGTTGCTCCTCATCACAAATGATTGTCTTGTATTGGACTGGAGTATAGCATTTGGTCAGGGTTACATACTACACATACGGCCTGAAGAGCTACGATAGAAGATACGTTTAGAAGCCACCCGAAGTGAAAGGAGTATTACTGGAATAGTACATCTTTGATAAGTTGTTTATGAACATTGACATTTTGTTTGATACTTCTATTGCTATATCTTGACCACAATATAAACTCCAAAAATATAGTAAAGGTAAGTGTTAATTTACTATTATCAACTTCACTGTGGTATTTTGGAAGTAGATATTATGGTTATAGTATATCTATAGAGCCATGTTTCGACCACAATATTTTAGTGTAATACCACACTCTCTAGTATTGAATGGCAAAACCATAACACATGTTTAACAGGCAGTTTAGCGGACTTCCAGTACTTACTGGCTGTACAAGCATTGACTTCTAAAATAATTGAACTAAGACTAAACTGCAAAATTACTGCATTTTTATTAAAAAGGACTCGAGATACCAAAATTATTTATAGGAGGACTACTGCAATGTGTGACGCTGTGAATCTTTATCAACAGATGAGGGAATGGGCACAGTTCTATTTTTAGGTACATTGTTTTGCTGTTGAATTTGAATCTATTAGCATGACGTAGTTTCCTATGGCTATCAGGGCTGGTTCACTGCATGGCAGTAGAAAAGTTTGCCTGTTTTATTTATACTATTATCAAACAGTGGTTACATAGTTTTGCTCTCAGATTGTTTTAGGTCCACGTGTGTCCCTCTTCGCCTCTGCTTTGGGATAGCCAGATTCCAAGGCTGAAAGTCAATATATTCATTGCATAACCAATGTTTTGAGTACATGTCTTAGTTTCAGGGTTTGTTAGAGTTCCAAGAATACTCTAAGAACCCTGAGGCTGTTAAATACTCCTTGGAAATTACACTTAGGTAGACACATATACATAAGAAAATCTGCGGGTGCTCATTTTAGAATAGGGAAATATCATGCTAAGACATTTCAGTCTCACCCACATTCAGATGAGGGTGTAGGGGAAGAGGTTTGTCTAAGTAGAAGTACATTTTAGCATGATGAGATTGAGAGTGACTTTCACTTCCCAGAAGTCTCATAGGTGTGTGTCAGGGTCAGGGTGTTTGGTAGTGGATCAGAGTCAGAGGATGCCAAATTTCTACAGGACCAGCATTAGACACATGCAAGCAGTACACTTGCACAGAACCACAAAACCCCCAGGGCCACCATGTTAATATATATCCTTAATATAATAAACCTCTGAGAATGGATACATATTTGCGTGGCAGCCCATACCAGGGCCAGTTGCATGATAGATTTAAAAAAAATACTACATGTTTTTCAATGGGATAATGTAAAAAATATGGCTTGATACTCATCAAAAAAGTGCAGATGAAAATAATAATAAAGAATTTTTTGAAAAAACAAAGGGGTGCAGTGATAAAATGATAGTGGTGAGTAAAATGAGCTACCAAGACTCAGGAAATGTTCTAACTGCAGTCTAGGTGTCCAAGATTAAAAACACCCTGAGTAGTCTTGAACTGGAACTACTTATTGGCGCTGTGCAGAAGTGGTCGACATGTTTCAGCCTATGGGGGGGAATTCCCCGGCTTTCTTCAGGACCTATAGTGTGTAATGCTACTGCAACTTACAGTGATTTGTGCATACAAAAGTAACACAACAAGTACATATCTTCCAGGAACTAGACAATCCAATGTTCACTGGAGAGGGAGATATAGATTCTTCCTGTCAAAAAACACAAAGGTATAAAATAGTAACTCAACCATACAAGGTTACACACACACATCCAAAGGAACACAAAAACACCGAACATTTAAACACACCTGCGCGAATAATTTATATTCCGCATGATACAAATAGCATAGTAGCTTAATCACACAGAGGCCTTTCCTCTCAGTGATACTCACCCAGCTTTGTGTGGGTGAAGACCTCACCTCGCCCAGCAAACCGCTCGGAAGAAAGAGGCCCCGCTCTGTAGTGTAGAAATAGGGGACAGTTAGCACACACTATACTGTGCCCAGCCAAATTACTCTACACCCAAACCCAACATACGTGTGATAGACACCTGTCTGGCCGACCAAAAACCTGTGCACACAAGGAGATATCCCTCATTAGGTGTGTGTGTGTAAAGATGTTACTATGTGACAGAAACTAGAACACTGGCTAGGACACGTCCCATCAGACCACCCTCGTGGTGGAATGTCATCATGTGGGAAGTGAAAGTCACCATGTAGTGTCGGAAATCAAAGCCAAAAACTCTAGCCATGATAGAACCGCTTTCAAAATGCCTACTTTAAACCTTTACATTTCATTTTTAAACCATACACTTTCAATTACATTATTTATTTTTTTACAATTCCTGTAATGTTACACACCTTTTCTAAAATACACCAGTCCCTGTTATTTATAAGGATTTATTTTCATTCTTCATCAGTGATACTTTCTTAACATATAATGAAAATCACTGTAACGTTTCAAGCGACAAAGCTAACGCGGTAAAAATAACTCTCCATTTGCTTTCCTTTAAGAATGTAGATTATCTACCCCACGCATGCGATTCATGATACTTGGATTTGGCAGCGAATACCGACCTTGAATCGGAAGACATGAACAAGAGCTCCATTGTCACATTTAAAACTTAACGTAGCATCTGCTCACACACATATCTTTCACTTAGCTAATATTCACAGAGAACAGCATTCGTGTAAAAAGAAATTGACCTTCCTTTACAATTTGCTCAAATGACTCCCTTATTTTTTAACGCATCCTCCACTTCAAGACAGGCTATTTTTTTGATAACTACTAAGCAATATTTAAGTGACTAGACTGCTAGAAAATTTATCAAGTCATTCTGCTCCTCTTCATTGCATAGCCGGCGACCTATTTCTGTGGAGTTGCTATAGAACCGGCAGTCCTGCGCCGTTTCCTTTACCATCTTGGTAAATTCAAAATGGATGTCCCTCCTGTCTTCGCAAACGAGCCGGACCACTTAGAACTATTTCGACAGAGAATGCTTCTCTACTACGGCACCTTAGCACTCTCAACTTTGAATACTTCATATCGATTATCATTTCGATATACGTATTTCACCTATGTGCAACCTGTATTTCATTGCCTGAGCTGTGATTTCACGTGGACCCTGGACTTATGTATCTGCAATTTGGTACCTCCTGAAGCGAATTACAATCACCTCATGAATCCGTTAATTGATCATGAACAGCTTTGTTACAACGGAGGGTTTATGGCCTTTGCAGCGATACAAGGAGTTCTGGGTCATTGGAATATATTCGCAGCGGCGCAAGATTTCCTAACAGAGAGCTACATCGAAAACCCACCGAGCTGTCCTATGATTGTAAAAGAGGCTCCGATAATGACAGATCATGAATGCTGCTTTCCTCTTCTCAATTGGATGGCTGACATGTTTTCAGATGATAACAGTGATTTCCTGTTAGAAGCAGTTGCTACCTATTTTGCCTACACAATGGACGGATAACTCTTTCCTAACAGAGAGCTACATCGAAAACCCACCGAGCTGTCCTCTGATGGTAAAAGAGGCTTCGATAATGACAGATCATGAATCCTGCTTTCCTCTTCTCAATTGGATGGCTGACATGTTTTCACATGATAACAGTGATTTCCTGTTAGAAACAGAAGCTACCTACTTTGCCTACACAATGCTTCGATAACTCTTATGCAAGCCATTGACGTTCTCATTTCCTTTTGCCTCCCTATATTCTTCACGTTCTTTTGGATATTTTCTTATGAAGAACAGACCTATTGGCTTTACTAACAGTGGACATTATGATTTCGTGCTGGTTAAATTTTGGTCTTTTATGTGGACTACATTTTTTTCTTCAGCTACTCGATTTTCAACTTTATTTTTTTAAACTCTAATCTCACCAATTCTATTGCATATCTTATCTTATGTTATTTCAAACGTACTCGATGCAAAACTCGCTAATATATGCTACATGTGCCCTGATTAATGTGTAAATGTAAAACAAGTTTTTTATAACTGTAAACGCCATTTCGCCTCTCAACTGCTTATTTCCGCCTCACACGCCTCTGCTCCTATAATTTTCCATAACATTTTTTTTTTTTAAAATACATAACAGAAAAATATGTTCTTTCAATAATATTCCCATTGTTTCTTGTGCTGTATTTCAAATGCAATACTGCAACCTTCAAAAGATATCTCAATACAGTAGTTCTCCTCAATAGTGATTTGCGCACCATCCAACAGATTACATACATGCACCTCTCACCATTTTGTCGCTTTTGGCGCCTTTTTTTCCCCTCACACAGTAATATAACAAAAACTTGATAGTGCTTCGCATGTAGACAGCTGATTGATAAACTGATGATGTATAACCACTAGCATTTTCATATATGGTTCCTAAACTGAAAGGCCAGAGACCTGCTTTCATTTATTAAAATATAATATACTTCCTTATAAGAGTGTACAATTAATTTTGCAAACTATATTCATTTTTCTTCAACTGTAGCGTTTGTATTCCATGTACTACTGAAAATACCGATTACTGTGTTTTTTGCAATTTCTGTACTCATATTACATAATGATTTGCCTTCAAAACAGTGCATTTCTGAATAAACATTTCAAATATTCACGTTCTCTCTTTTAATCCATAATCTCAACTGAAATGATTATATATTGAAAAACTATTCATGTGTTCCACGTAACCTCAGCTGTACTGCTCGGGACCTTATTTATGAAGACCTTGCGCCGCCGGTGCGTCATTTTTTAAAATGGGAAAAAGTGACGCACCGGTGGCGCAAGGCCTTCATAAATAAAGCCCTGAATGTTTTCTTTTCTCGACCTCACTTACTGATACTAAAACCTGCAAGCCTATAACGGCCCATGAACTCTTTCTTAGTAGGTCGCGCACCGTACAGACAGTTGTACCTCTGTTAAAAAAAAATTATTACTATTACCAAGCACCGCCACAGTTCCGCTTGACTCACAGTTAATCACTGCTCCCACGCTTCTACAGGCCAGACGCTATGTCGTATTTCACTCCTTATCACCCTTTCATCTCCACAATAACAAACAGTTCTCCGCCAGCCACCAGAGAACAGAGTCAGATGCAGAGGCACCAACAAGTGAAATACGACATACCCTCTGCTCTGAGAAAGCAACCAAGCGGTAATTGTGAAAGAAAACATTCAGTAGCGCTTTAAAAATAGCAATGCAATTAGATAATTATTTTTTTGAAAACGTTCCAATTACTTTGATAGGACTATCTGTGTGTGCCTCCACAGCAAACTTCCTCAGCCCGGACTGAAGGCAGACACAGACAGACACACACAATAACATAACACAGGGCAACGGAGACGGAAAACAGAAGGGAGATGAAGATGCAGTCAAACAGCAGGAGTGAGAGAGATACTTTTATACTCCGTTTGCTACCTCAATGTACGAACACATTTACTGCACAAATCTGTGTACAACCTCATGGTCAAAACTTTTCATTTTATTTCACTCGACCACCTCCCTTTCTCACCCCACCAGTGCAAACCGCGACCACAAACCGCACTATAATTTTGTCGTCTTACAAAAACTTTGTGAATACCTTAATCATTACCACTTTAGCCCCCTTCCCCCTCCCTCTCGCCCCACCCCCACCAGTGCAGGCCACGGCCACCAACCAGCCTGAAATTTTGTCGACTGACAAAAACTTTACGAATTCATTAACCATTAGCATTTTTTGACGACGGTATCACTAGTAATTTACCATTTCTCTCTCTTTCTGCATTATCTGTCTCTCTGCTAATATCATTTCTTCACTTCCTGAACAACTTCTCTCATTATATATAAACGCTTCAAAATTACAAAAATAATTACTCTCTATATTAAAAATATTTTTTACTGCGTATTCAACATTTAAATTAAAAAATTAGTTTTAGAAATACAACACATTATGACAGCCAAAAATTAGTTTTTACGAGGAAAATCAATCATTGTTTGTGACTAAACTATATTTTACAATACATGACAAAACAAACTGTTACAAACTTACCTTTACCAATGCTTTGTACGATGTACAACAGTCACAGACACAAAACAGATATTCGTTTGACGGAACTGTCTATTAAGCTTCTATCACTGCAACCAAAATTCAATGGCACAGATATCCAGTCAATACACACTCATATAACTCTCTTCAGCCAATCACATTTCGTCACACAAAATTATAAAATCAAATTTACATTTCAATTGGTTGTCCTTCACAATATTTTCAATCTCACGTGACAGTCATCCATCACCAACTGCCATCTCCGGCTGTTTCCATGGTAACACCTCATTCTGCACCTGGCTGAAGGCACAGGTCAAAAGTTCATGTCTCAACGTTCTACAGCAAACTAAGAAGACTGTTTTCCCTCCAGAAACACCTGCCAATACACAGCTCTGTTACATGTCATTTTTTTCACACCCAATAGTTCTTTTCGTTTAACATAAACATTAACATGCAACATACTCTTCAATCTCCCGTTATTACAATCAACCAATCATTTTTATTTTTTTAACCACACCCAGCCTCATCCTTTTTTTTATCCTGACTTTCAGCTTCTAACTACCATTCCACTTCCAGAACCGATCTGAGGACGACTACATATCCCTTGAAAATGAAGGTCTGGCTAATAGGACACAGTTATATTCACTGGAGTGAAAAATACGCAGCAAGCAGACGAATTTGCAACCTTGGTTTAACAAATGTACACATAACGTGGATAGGCCAAAGAGGATTGAAATGTCACCAATTGATTCCATTGGTGAAAACTTTTATGCATCTCCCAGAACCAGACCTTATAATTGTGCACTGTGGTGAGAACGATCTAGGCACAATCACTGGGGTAGGTCTGGAAATGCTTCTAAAAGACACCTTTCGACAATTGATGACACTTTTTCCTCGAACTGCCTTGGTATATTCCAATATATGCCAAAGACAGAAATGGAATTGGTCCAATCAACATTGTGCACAAATTGAGAAAGCAAGGAGACATGTAAATAAATCTGTTTCTGCTTTCCTCAGAGATTATAGCATGGGTTCTATTTACCACAACAACTTGCGTTACCACATGCAAGACGTCTATAGGAGAGACGGTGTTCATTTCACGAATGAGGGAAACAGAATCTTCCTCTGCAACATCAGGCTCTGCATCGGTATTTACTTATAAATGCAGAAAACACTCAATTAACACAAGGGCTATTTTCAGAGCCACCTTATATCTAAGCACTCAAACTTCTGATTTATCTCCATTTTTACACTCTTGTGAATAGGTGTGCGCGACCGGGTGCGCGCACCCCGCAACTTTAAAAAAAAAATATATATATCTTTTCACGTTTAAGAGCCTTACTGCACACCCCGAGAAAACCTACGCAGCAAGACTATCTGTACCTTCTCCCCTTTCCATGTTTCAACGCTTTGAAATGAACAATATATTTACTCGCAGTGACAAAATGGCGGTCAACACTTCCTGATTTCCTTCGAATCGAACGTTAACAGACGTCACGCAGCAAAAAAAAAATTCCGCTAACGCGCAGTCGCTAAGATTCTTCAACCAGGGCCAAAGTTATTCCAAATAGAATGTTGAGGATTTCCTATGTAAACTAGGTCCTAACTATAACTACCTACTGGCGACCGCCAGTAGGTAATATATATATATATATATATATATATATATATATATATATATATATATATATATATATATATATATATATATATATATATATATATATATATATATATATATACACATATATAAACATATATAATCTGTATATCTATATAAATACAAATATAAAGGCATGCATACATATACATATATGCATTCAGATGCATGTTATTTACATGAAAGTTTAAAAAACACTAATAAAAGCAAAGCTAAAAAGCCACCTCATTACAAACAGAATGGCTTTAACTTAAACGAGGGCGCGATCTATTGCATTTTCAATGCTTGTTTATTTTGGTTACATCAAGAGAGCATTCAGATGTGTCACACATTTGCCATAAATTCTGAATGTTAGCACTCTAGTTGCTCATTAGATCACTGTAGTAAAGCTACTGCTCACCAGGGAAGTCTGCTGCTGGTATTCAAAGTGCATGTTTCAGTCTGCATGTCAGAATTTCTTTAATGAAATAGAAGAGGATTTGAGAAGTCACTCAAAATGATCCCTAATTTTTCTTTCTGCAGCACTAATCATACTTTCTATGGCAAAATATACCCCCTCATTCTGTTCCTTTTTAGATTAAATGTTTTAAGAGTTACCACTTTATTCCAATCAAGATGGCTTCAGATGTGCCATACCTCTGTAATAAGTAGGACTGTTAGCACTCTAGTTGTTCTTTAGAACACTCTGGGAGGCTGCAGTAGAACACAAAGGAATCAACTGACAGTCTCTGTCCTTGTTGGATGTACATGTTTTACTGAGAATGTCAGACTTCATTCTCACATGACTGAGAAAGATAATGTGAATTTACAGAAAATATGCTTTCAGTTTAGCTTATAGATCCCCTTCCAAACCACTGTGGGAAAATCATGAGATATTAGTTTTCTTTCAAACATGATTCATGATATCACAGCAGAAGGCTTTTTCACATGGTAAAATCACCTTAGAACACACCACAATTCCTAAAATGAGTATGGTACCATCAACAAATGATTTATAATGTAACTAAAGTCCTAAAACCCTCTATTAACTACAATGCTTTTTAATGAGGTGCTATCAGGTATATTGGTCCCAAGATGGCTGCCAACACTTCTTGGATGATGTGCTGACAGCCAATCAGATCAGATGTGTGGTTAGGCTCCGCCCAGGTATATATATTTTTTTTAACCTAAATTACTCAAAATCCACTGAAGCACATATCTTGAGACATAGCAAACGCACATCGGGCTACCAGTCCCTTCAATTTTGCCAAGTTTTGTGGAAATCCATTTAGTCGTTCGGGCTAAAAGTGAGTCCAACCGCCCTATGGAAATTAACATGGGGAAAACACGTTTTAGGACCCCCCTTTTATCTCGGCCCCCGCTTGACGAATCCCCCCCAAACTTTCAGACAAATTTAAGGAAAATTACAGGCAGATTCCTCAACCGGCGCCAAAGTTATTCCCAATAGAATGTTGCGGATTTCGTTTCGAAAACAATCCTAACTATAACTACCTACTGCCGACCGCCATAGGTAATATATATATATGTATATATATATATATATATTCACAGAAAAAACCATAGGTTATAGTGGATATATAGTTAGGAATTTGCATTTACAAAACCTTGAAAATTCAATGAAAAAACCATAGGTTATAGGCCATATATAGTTAGGAATTAGCATTTACAAAACCTTATTTTACTCGCATAAAACCATTGAAATTCCATATATAGTTAGCTAACTATAAGCGCTAACTATATATCGCGCACCCGCAATCCACTGCTGATGATGTCACATATTACATCATTCATGACATGGTCAGTGACATCACTGATGACATCACTGATCACAACATCCAATGATTGTATGTGTCTGTAAAGTTTAAATATGTTTCACATATTGAAGAATGAGTGGATGTATAAGTGTCTGGATGAAGAATTTAGTAGGTGCATGACTGACTGTATGAGTGAGTGATTAAATGTGTCTCACTGAGTACATGGGTTAGTGAGTAAACTGTCTTAATTCGTGCATCAGTATGTTTGATGTTGTGTAAGCTGCTGCATGTGTTGATCAGTAGCTATAAGAGTGGCCATATGGGTTATTGATTGGTTGCCCAAATATTTGAATGGGAGGCTGAGTGTGTGTGTGGGTGGCTGGGAGGTGCGTGACTCTGTGCATAGATGTGTAAGCAGTTGATTCACTAGGAGTATGAGTTCAAGAGTGCATGTGGAAACAGCTATATGGGCGGTTGACTGTGCATGGGTGTGTTGGTGAGTGAATGGATTTCTCATTGCTACATGTGCAAGTAAGTACGTATGTAAAACACAATACATGTGAGAGTTGAGATATATAAATAACTGAACATAACAGCCAGTGAATGTGTGAGTGGCTGTATCGATCACTGTGAGCTTGTATCAGGGATTATATAAGAGAGTAAATATGTGTTATTATATGTTTGAATAAGTAAGATGTGTATAACTGTATAGTTGAGGAAATGGAGGTGTGATTGATTCTTTGCATGACTGACTAGGTGTGTGAGTAACTCCATGGATGAGTGACAGTCTGTGAGTGTCTGTTTATACTGAGTGTATGTAAGGTTATATTAGAGTCTGAAGAGGTTCATTGTATTATCACATGAGTGATGTGATCAGTGATGACAAATGAGATGTCATCAGTGATGTCATTTGAGTTGTCATCAGTGATGTCATTTGAGATGTCATCATTGATATCATTTGAGTTGTCATCAGTGATGTCATTTGAGATGTCATCAGTGATGTCATCAGTGATGTCACTGACCATGTCATGAATGATGTAATATGTGACATCATCAGCAGTGGATTGCGGGTGCGCGATATATAGTTAGCGCTTATAGTTAGCTAACTATATATGGAATTTCAATGGTTTTATGCGAGTAAAATAAGGTTTTGTAAATGCTAATTCCTAACTATATATGGCCTATAACCTATGGTTTTTTCATTGAATTTTCAAGGTTTTGTAAATGCAAATTCCTAACTATATATCCACTATAACCTATGGTTTTTTCTGTGAATTTCATTGGTTTTTTAATAGCAAATATGAAAAGCTTTAAAATGTCAAGTACGTGATAGATAAAAACATTTTCGTATTTATGCACGCTGATGTGCTTTGAACGCTGCCCCCCCCCTCCCCTCCGTTGTAATCCGTCGTACCTCCTTGTCTCTCCATTTGATTGATTGTTGTCCAAGCATTTACTGTTTTAGAATTGGTTCTCTTTGGATCATTCTCTATTTACAAACAAGCACAAAGTCGCAATACTCTGTTTAGTCTTTGCAGATAGTGAAAAATCGTGTAAAAAAAATAAAAGTAATCGAGCAAAATCAGTAGGCCACTAATTGGATCTCTTTTTGACCTCGCTAAAATAGAAATATTAGGAACAACCCTTCTTGAGAAATACGAAAATAGTGACATGAACTGAGCTCCACACCATGAGGGCTGCAAGACAGCTCGGCTCCATCACCCATCCCGCACAAAATAATGACAAACCCTATGCAAATATTAAAAATATAGACAACACACCAGCAAAGAAACAGGGTAAAACATTTTATTAAAAAACTATTTACATAACGTTGATTTATAAGATGATGTCAGTAGTGGACCGATGTGTGAATAGATCGAAAACAGCACAAGGCTCCAAGATCCGGATAGCAAGCTCCTGGATGTTGGGTGCCATAGTTTAGAGTTCTGAATTTCAGCCTTTTTCAATGCCTGTGCTTTGTTGAATCAAAATGGCGGCTTGACACAAAGCTGACTCAAGCGTTGCTACTGATGCTATGCAGACCAAAACTGGTTTTCAGTTTGTACATTTTTCTAGATTTTTCAATCCAAGTTTGGTTGACTTTGTAGAACGATGGCTTCAGATTTTCAACATACGGTGTGGTGGCGCTGACTGGGAGGGGGCGCTTCGCTCCTGCCCCCTCCCCAAGTAAGATTTTCATACGTGAAAGTACGTTAATGGTTTTGGTCCCTGAGATGCTTCGATGTCACTACCATTCTCAAATAGCATAAGTTCTAGATGTTGGGTGCCATAGTTAAGAGTTCTGAGCAGCGCTTGTAACACTGTCTGAAGCTTATTTCCACCTACTGCAGCTTCACTATTCTCAAAGTAAGTGAGTGTCGTTTGTGGACCTGACTGCATTAGAAAACAATGTGATATGTTACCTTCCTAAACAGCTTGACGGAGGCCCCTGAGGGACGCTGTGATGGCCATGGACTCGGAGAAGACGCTTGGCTCCGACACCCTCCCCAAGTCTTATAGCACTGGTGTAGCCTGAGATCGCCCCCGACATAGGCGGCCGGCTCCCGGCGGTACTTTTTGCCTTTTGATGACTCTTCAATTCTGGACCTTGTCCCACAATCCGTTTGACCTGAAGACAAGCTGTAGTGGGGCGCCCCTTTATCGTTTTAGTTGCCATTCCGCCCGCTTTTGCTACACTGTGCCTCTTCCGCCATTCAGCTGTTTTCCGCCCGCTCTTGCGACTACAGCGTCTCGCTCACCATGTAGTTGAGATGCGCCCGCTCTTGCGGTGCAGCGATAGGCGGCTGCCACAGGACTCTCAAAATGGCGGCCGGCTCTTCGGTTTTGGGCCTGGTCCACTAAAATGGCCCTGGGACACCTTGGAACTCGGACGCTTGTCTGCTAGGGCTTGGGTCCCATTCTCGAAAAGCGTCCCCTCAGCCGTGAAGATTCTACAAAAGTCTTGGGGGCCTCCGACTCCCGCAGGCTTCTGGTGGGGAGCGGCTGCCATGATTGCTCGTGGAATGGCCACGACGGAGCTACGAGATGGTAGTGGTCTCATGCTGACGCCAGCTTTAGTGTGAAACATCCAGAAACACTGTAGACTACCAATTCGATCAGTTCCGGTAGCGCCCCAACATGACCCGGAAGAGAAGAACTTGCCCTCCCCTCTTTGACTGATGGTTCTTGTTGCCTGTCCCCTCTGTTGTCATTTAACAGAACTTTTTGGACTGCTGAAAGGGGTTGTGTTCTGAACGCTGGTTGGTGGAGACATTTAGACTATATTCTTGACCTACGTTGTCGCGTAATGCGTTTTATGACACGCCGCGTTAGCGCACCCGGAAGTGATCCGAGGCGCGGCGCGCAGCACGTAACGTAAGCATAACAGGTCATGTGACTTGTTAATAAAACTTTTCATTGGTTCATTTTACTTTTGTTAATTTAATGATGAAAAGCTTGGTCTTATGACCTAAAAATTACGCTTTTTATTATTTTCGAACAATATTTTTTTTTCAAACATATGTTATAATATTCCAGGCTAATGTACTTTCCCGGAAAATTTACAACTGTCTTGCAAGTAAAATATATTCCTTTTTCGAGAAAAAGGGCGTTTCTTCCTTCCATGACGGAGCCGTTGAGTAAAAGAGATTCGGCCTGCTGTCTTAGTCGCCGATACGCCTGATTATCAGATTCTTATCGATCACTTTATGTTGCAGACATGAAAAACACAACTGCCCTTGACCATTTATCTTTACTGCGTTCCTACATATTATACCTTTTATCCGTCATGTAATTGGACTGCTTTATTTCACTTGCCTTTTACTGATTCGAAAACAGTCACTAAAAGTAAAAACTTTACAAATGAAAATACTACTACCGTGTTTTGTTTTAAAAACCTTTATTGTGAAAATGTCAGTATACAAATACGGGCCTATAACCACGTGGGCCGGCCACGGAGCAAACTCAAATCGTATATGATGAGGAGACATTTACACTGTAGAAGAACGTAACGAGCGGGCCATTAGGTGACAAGAACAAAGGTGTCTAACAGTTGCGGAATCGGTGGACGTACATTTTGTAATTAAAATACGACAGGGCCACTTACAATAACATTTTCTAGATATACATTTGCGGGCAAAGAGTTACGAGTCCCATTTATACCGGCGCCATTTTGGGCGAGGCCGGGCAGGTCCAAGATATAGTCAAAATGTCTCCACCAAC
This sequence comes from Lissotriton vulgaris, assembly GCF_964263255.1. Classification (NCBI taxonomy): domain Eukaryota; kingdom Metazoa; phylum Chordata; class Amphibia; order Caudata; family Salamandridae; genus Lissotriton; species Lissotriton vulgaris. Next base: position 896,586,337 of record NC_141696.1, read on the forward strand.
CATCGGCCAGACCAGAACCCCTTTCGGCCCTTTATGTTACAAGATGGTGTCTTCTATTCAGAAAATATTGGTGGCAGCATTTTGAAAGGAAACAGAAACAGCCGTTCTCCTAGTGAGTTTCACATTGTTACATTTAGGAAGAATGTTGAAGAGTAGTATGTGGAAAATCTGAAGCCATTTTTCTACAAACTCTCAATCAGACTTAGATGGAAAAAAAAACCTGAAGAATGTACAAACTGAAAACCAATTTTTGTCTGTATAGCACCAACAGTAACGCTTGAGTCAGCTTTGTGTCAAGCCGCCATTTTCATTCAATCAATAGCGTCCCCCTGCACACATTCAGGGACCTGGTCGTGTCTTTAGATGAAACGCATTGTAGGAAAAGAAGCAGAAAGGAAAAGGAAAAAATTTCCGCCGGACCTAGTGAAGCTGCAGCAGGTGCAAATAAGCTTCAGACAGTCTTACAAGCACTGCTCAGAACTCTCAACTGAGGCACTCAACATCCAGGACTTGCCATTCGGATCTTAGCGCCTTGTATTTTTGTTTTGTTCTTGATGGAGGGGAAACAACAAAAAACAGGCATTGAAAACGGCTCAACTGGAGCAAAAAAAAAATTACTTTTTGGGTGCATTAGGGCATTTATGATTTTCGAATGCCGTATTCATCAGGTTGATGCTCATGTTGCCATAGGACAGCATAGCACCACAGTGTATACCAGTTAACTTCATATGTTCAGATGAGGCAGGTGGCATATTTAGCATTCACCTTCTTTGATCCAGGAGGGATGGAGAAAAACTGCCAGATGAAACTTGAAACTTGGCCATCCAGATCTCGGCGCGTTCGACTCACTGTACCGCAACAGTGACCGCAACTCTGCTGGACACGCCGTCTTTCGGCGCAGCATTGTAGGATGGCCACACCAGTGCGGCAATTTGCTAGACACCACCTCGGTGCCATCCGGATCTCGGCGCGTTCGAGTCACTGTACCGCAACAGTGACCGCAATACAGCTGGACACGCCGTCTTTCGGCGCAGCATTGTAGGATGGCCACACCAGTGCGGCAATTTGCTGGACACCACCTCGGTGCCATCCAGATCTCGGCGCGTTCATTCATTCAATAGCGTCCCCCTGCACACATTCAGGGACCTGGTCGTGTCTTCAGAAGAAACGCATTGTAGGAAAAGAAGCACAAAGGAAAAGGCAACAAGTTCCGCCGGACCTAGTGAAGCTGCAGCAGGTGCAAATAAGCTTCAGACAGTTCTACAAGCACTTCTCAGAAATCTCAACTGAGGCACTCAACATCCAGGACTTGCCATTCGGATCTTGGCGCCTTGTGCTGGTTCCGACCTATTCACACATCGGTCCGCTACTGACATCACCTCATAAGCCAACGGGGCACCCCACGCCGACTTCCGGCGCAGCATTGTAGGATGGCCACACCAGTGCAGCCACTTGCTGGACACCACCTCGGTGCCATCCGGATCTCAGCGCGTTCGAGTCACTGTGCCGGAAGAGTAACCGGAACTCAGCTGAACACGCCGTCTTTCGGCGCAGCATTGTAGGATGGCCACACCAGTACGGCAATTTGCTGGACACCACCTCGGCGCCATCCGGATCTCGGCGCGTTCGAGTCACTGTACCGCAACAGTGACCGCAATTCAGCTGGACACGCCGTCTTTCGGCGCAGCATTGTAGGATGGCCACACCAGTGCGGCAATTTGCTGGACACCACCTCGGTGCCATCCGGATCTCGGCGCGTTGTGCTGCCTTCGGCCTATTCGCACATCGGTCCGCTACTGACGCCGCCTCACGTGCCAACGGATTTTCTACGCTTTTTGTAGCCCTATGTCGCATAACAGGTCATGTGACTTGTTTATAAAACTTTTCATTGGTTCATTTTACTTTTGGTTTCCTAAAGATGGAAGGCTTGGTCATATGACCTAAAAATAACACTTTTCATTGGTTTAGAACATTTTTTTTTCCCAAACGATGAAAGCCCCACCTTGTTTCTGGATCATTCAGACTGAAGCTGGCGTCAGCATGAGAGCACCACCATCTCGTGGCTCCGTCGTGGTCATTCCGCGAGCAATCATGGCAGCCGCTCCCCACCGGAAGCCTGCGGGAGTCGGGGGCCCCCAAGACTTTTATACAATCTTCACGGCTGAGGGGACGCTTTTCGAGAATGGAGCCCAAGCCCTAGCAGGCAAGCGTCCGACTTCCAAGGTGTCCCAGGGCCATTTCAGTGGACCAGGCCCAAAACCGAAGAGCCGTCCGCCATTTTGACAGCCATGTGGCAGCCGCCTATCGCTGCACCGCAAGAGTGGGAGCAACTCCACAACATGGTGAGCGAGACGCTGTGGCCGCAAGAGCGAGCGCAACTCAGCTAGATGGCCGCCACCTGGGGAGACCCGTTCACGCCGCCTCCCCCCCCCCCCCCCCGGGCCGCCGCACGCCAATTTTCGGAGCAGCATTGTAGGATACCAAAACCAGTGCGGCAGTTTACTGGACATCACCTGGGTGCCTGTCGTACATGTTGTGTCAGCCATGTGACACTGGACACAGACCGCTACTGACGAGGCCTCCCCCCGCACCACCCGGGACGCCCCACGCTGTTTTTCTGTGCTGCATTGTAGGATCCCTAAACCAGTGCGGCACCCAGGCGACATCACCTGGGTGCCGTCCAGAACTCTGCACGTTGTGCTGCCTTGGGACTATTCGCACAACAGACCGCTACTGACGAGGCCTCCCCCCGCCCCACCCGGGACGCCCCACGCCAATTTTCGGAGCAGCATTGTAGGATCCCTAAACCAGTGCGGCACCCAGGCGACATCACCTGGGTGCCGTCCAGAACTCTGCACGTTGTGCTGCCTTGGGACTATTCGCACAAAAGACAGCTTCTAACCATTGTTGCTTTTTGTGTTAATAAATGTTTAAATGTTTTTAGTTTTTGTTCTGTTCATTATCGTTAAAAGTTAATAAAGTTTTATAACCTTAATTTGTTGGAGTGTTATCTATTTTTTGTAAAACGGGTGAATGGGGCCTTGAATCGGGTTATTGTCATGTGTGGGCTTTGGAAGTGTGCTGCTGCAGGATCGGACATTTCAAACTCAAATGCACGTTCTTTTTCTTACCTTTCCGAAGCATGGAGCGCAATAGCAAGCAGAGAAACGGTGATGCACGTGTTGAACACTACCTGACCTGGCAAGTTGCTGGCAGTGCCCCCCCGCCCGCTCCTGAAAGAGGGCACACACACACCGCCGCCCCGAGTACTTCAGAAATCTTTAAAAGACCATGCGCTTGTTCATGAGGCTTAAATGGTTTATCACCTCTTCTAGAACCCCTACATCGACCCTCTGACGTTTCATGGAAAAATTACCATGTAACACAATACCAAGCCCTATCAGCTGAAACCCCCAAGGAATCGTGGGGCATATTAGCAAGGGGGTTTATCTCCCCTTTTTTGGCTTTAAAAACCATGAAAGCGGAGATAAAATTATTTCCCTATTATCAAGCTGTCGCTAACACCAGTTAGTGACACCTAAAAGGAGATAGCGACCATCTTGGGCCCGGCTTTGCATGTCAGTGATACTTATCACTAATGACATGCAAAGTGGCGTGCCAAGATGTTAGCGACTGGAAACAGTCCCTAACATCGCTACCTTCTATTACCAACTTTTGGAGATATTCGCACTAAGCGCGAATATCTCCAAAAGCTAACACCTGCCCTGAGCAGGTTTTAGCCATGTTATCCAATGGGAGGTGGATAACATGGCTAAGAGCATTAGGTCGATAATACATGAATATCGCTGACTTTTCTGCGATAATAGCAAGGTTTATCTGCGATAAAAATCGCCGATGTGCGGCGATAATTTTTGTCTCTAAACAAGTTATAGACAAAAATTATCGCTAGTTGTTAGTAATATGCCCCCGGGTTTTTGCTTGCAGAAATCGGGAGGCGGGAGACTAGCACTGAAATCAGTACTCACACGCCTGAATCAGGAGGATTGGCATGTCTGAATTCTCTACAGCTGGGGCCATAAACTACATCCGCAGGGGTAGGTGATAGCCTGGGACCAGCCTGGCATCTAAAATGGCTGCCGTGCACGACAAAATTGTGGCATTCGAAAAAAGGCAAGATGGCGCAGCCGCTGGAAGAGATGTATCAACATATATCAGCCTCCTCAGCCACCCTCAGGAAACATAGGGGATTAGGATACGTCTCCCGCACCCCCTTATACCTAGTAATTTAATTTACGAAGCACAAAATGGCGAATTCCCGTTTCGCTACCAGTTTGCGGCCCAGTTCGCGGCCCGTGAAGCGCTTCTACCGTAAAAAATCATTTTTTTTTTATTTTCCCCACGGGACCCTTTAATAACCCCAACAACATTCCTAGGGGGTCAAGAGGGGGATACCTTGCCCCCTTTCATTAAATTCCCCCTTAGTTTTTCACCTTTTCTTCTCTCTCGATCCTACCGAGAGACAAGATGGCGGCCGCTCCGGACTGTCACGCAGCAAAAAAAAAAAAAAAGCTCACGCACAGCCGCTGGAAGAGATGTATCAACATATATCAGCCTCCTCACCCACCCTCAGGAAACATAGGGGATTAGGATACGTCTCCCGTACCCACTTATAACTAGTAATTTAATTTACGAAGCACAAAATGGCGAATTCCCGTTTCGCTACCAGTTTGCGGCCCAGTTCGCGGCCCGTGAAGCGCTTCTACCGTGAAAAATCATTTTTTTTTTCTTTTCCCCACGGGTCCCTTTAATAACCCCAACAACATTCCTAGAGGGTCAAGAGGGGGATACCTTGCCCCCTTTCATTAAATTCACCCTTCGTTTTTCACCTCTTCTTCTCTCTCGATCCTACCGAGAGACAAGATGGCGGCCGCTCCGGACTGTCACGCAACAAAAAAAAAAAAAAAGCTCACGCACAGCCGCTGGAAGAGATGTATCAACATATATCAGCCTCCTCACCCACCCTCAGGAAACATAGGGGATTAGGATACGTCTCCCGTACCCACTTATAACTAGTAATTTAATTTACGAAGCACAAAATGGCGAATTCCCGTTTCGCTACCAGTTTGCGGCCCAGTTCGCGGCCCGTGAAGCGCTTCTACCGTGAAAAATCATTTTTTTTATCTTTTCCCCACGGGTCCCTTTAATAACCCCAACAGCATTCCTAGGGGGTCAAAAGGGGGATACCTTGCCCCCTTTCATTAAATTCACCCTTCGTTTTTCACCTCTTCTTCTCTCTCGATCCTACCGAGAGACAAGATGGCGGCCGCTCCGGACTGTTTAGAATGTTGACAGACACCGGAGAGCCAATCAGCTTTCTGCGCGCAAAGTTCCGATAAGCGAAAAGTAAGCGGACCGGATCGCTGCCCAGAGCGCTGTTACAGATATATATCTTGATTTAAACGTTAATTTCTCAAAAACTACTGGAGCACATATATTGAGACCTAGCAAAGGCACATCGGGCTAACAGTCCCTACAATTTTGCCAAGTTTCGTGCAAATCCATTCAGCCGTTCGAGCTAAAAGTGAGTCCAACCGCCCTATGGAAATTAACATGGGAAAAACGCGTTTTGGGACCCCCCTTTTTTCTCAGCCCCCCCTTGACGAAACCCCACCAAATTTTCAGGAGCTGCTCAGAAACAAAATGTGCCATTTTCCTGAAAATTTCAGCCGATTCCATCCACAAACGCCAAAGTTATTAGACATAGAATTTTCAAAAGTCCCATAGGGAATTAATCCTAACTATATATACCTACTGGCGATAGCCAGTAGGTAATGTGTGTGTGTGTGTATATATATATTTATATATATATATTACCTGACTAGTTATAGTTAGGACCTAGTTACCGTAAGAAAGTCGCAACATTCTATTCCCAATAACTTTGACGCTTATTGACGAATCTTTGTGAAATTTTCAAAACTAATTCTTTTTTCATATCAGCTCCTATGTTGAAAGTTTGGGGTGATTCATCACGGGGGGGCCGAGATAGAAGGGGGGTCCCAAAACGTGTTTTCTCAATGTTAATTTCCGTAGGAAAGTTTAGACAAGGCTACAGGTTGAACAGGTGAACGGAATTACCCCAAATTTGGCAGGGAGAAAGATCTTGGTGTAGAAAGCACGCTTTTGTTTATTTGGTGTAAAACCATTCAGTAGTTTTTGAGAAATATCGAAATTTACAGACATATATTTGGGAATTCTGCCATCTGATTAGCTGAGGCGTTAAGATAAGGAGCTTGCTGCTTATTGGCTGTGATGGTGTTGCAACTAGGAAGTGTTGGCTGCCATTTTGTGAATCCATTGAAGTGAGTAAGGGAAAAAAGGGCGAAAAAAGTCGGGAAGGAGGGTAGGAGCACTGTAAGCTTTGTGGGGGAGTGCGAAGCAAGGTAGTCAGTTACCGGTCTGAAAGTGCGGCGTTGCTCAGAGTGACATGGTGCTGATATGATATGGTGCGACACTCGGGTATGAAGCCGAGAACCTAAACCATGAAGCCATTGCTGTAAAGTGATGTGGTCTGGTGTTTGTAGCATATGTGTGCTAGTAGTGTTAGTAGGCGTTTATACCATACAGGGAGTGGGAAAAGAACTACTGACCCCTACTCTGTGTTGATAGTATATCGGAAGCAGGAAGCGAAGTAGTTACGCCTACCGGTGTGAAGACTTTGGGATGAAACCGAGGTGATTGCTGTAAAAGGATGAGCTCTGGGCGCTGTAGAATACGTGTGCAAGTAGTGTTCGTAGGCGTTTTATACCATACAGGTAGTGGGAAGCGAACTACTGACCGGTACCGTGCGTTTATACTATACCGGAAGTGGGAGGCCAAGTACTCACGCCTACCGGTGTGAAGACTCTGGGATCAAACCGAGCTGATTGCTGTAAAGTGATGGGCTCTGGGCGCTGTAGGATACTATCCGCTGTAGTATAAGTGTGTAAGTAGTGTTAGTATGCGATTATAGTATATAGGGAGTGGGAAGCGAACTACCCACCCCTACTGGTATGAAGACTCGGGGATTAAACCGTGAGCCTAAATTGTGAGCTCATTGCTGTTTATACTATACCGGAAGTGGGAGGCCAAGTACTCACGCCTACCAGTGTGAAGACTCTGGGATCAAACCGAGCTGATTGCTGTAAAGTGCTGTGCTCTGGGCACTGTAGCATACTTGTGCAAGTAGCGTTAGTTTGCGTTTATACAATATAGGGAGTGGGAAGCGAGATACTTACCCCTACTGGTCTCAAGACTCGTGGGTGAAACCATGAGCTCATTGTTGTAAACTCATGTGCTCTGTGTAGTATTCCAATGTAAGTCATAGTGGAATGTTAGTATGTAATTCTACTAAAATCTAAGTATGCAATGTAAGAATGTAGGGCTGTCATGAGGGGAACCTTGCGGGGTTTGTACAAGTGCTGGAGAAAACGGTTGCCTTGCTGTCTTCTCCTGTTGGTGGCTGTTTCAGGTGTCTTATTTTTCTGTAATAAATCTACTTATTGGATCCACTGCTGTCTGCCTCTTCACTACATGAATTTGGTGACGAGTGGGAGAAGGTAAAAAGAAAGCACCACTCACCAATACTTCAAAATTGCTTTTGTTGTGCTGAAGACCCATTTTCTTTGTGTAGCTGTTTCTACTCATGCCAGGGTCGTCGACTCATTAAACTATGTCATCCGACTTCTGGTAGAATTTATATTTTTGGATTTTGCGCTTCCTCTGCTTCTTCACTACATTCTGGTCGCTGCACTACACGTGTGTAAGTAGTGTTAGTATGCATTTATACTAACAAATGCAAAATGGTCCTAGGGAGGGCGACCTGTCAGGCGCAGCTTATACAATGTCCCGGGGTGTGCATTCGTGGGACATTTGTGTTTGCTATTAGAGGGCTGGTGCATGGTTTCCACCCTGTGATAGCAAATCCTTGTTTGACTACTTGAAGCAAGAGGAGGAAAACCTTGTATCCCTTTAATAGAGGGGATGGAGATGGTAAAAATGGAGAGAAAAAAGAACCCCCCCAAAAGAAGTGGGGTCTCACCCGTTCATTTAAATGAGGCCCCTGGTTGGTAATGTTCCATGGCCAATCCAATTATTATATTGCGGGGTCTCTGTAGGACTGGGGATCTTAATGTCACATGTAAATTAAGCACGGAAGGGCACAGAGATGTTTTGCAGCCTTGGGGACCGCCACCTTCCCAGGTATTGTTTACTAATTGTTCGGGGGGTTGTAGGCCAACTGCAGTCCGGGGATCGCCACACTCTGGGGCTTTATTTATATATGCAGGGTGGGCCTCGGCAGTCCCTGCAGCCTCGGTGATCCTCGGCAGTGCCTTATTTGATCTGTAATCACACAGGCAGTATTTACGGTGTTATAAAGTGATGCATTCATAGAACTCTTGCAGTTGTAGAATTGCCCAGGTTTCATTTGTCCAATAGTCAGTTACATTATGTTTGGTAGGTGCACTGTAATATTAGAAAGGTTTGCCCTTAAAATCTCCTATAAACAGATGATTTTCCCAATAAATAATAGACAAGTGTTGTCAGAAAAATAAGACCTATGAACTCAGTTATTCATTTGAAAAAAAAGTAACCTTTATTAAAACACAAATAAATAAAAAAGTAAGTTTATTAGAACAAACAGTATAATATAAAAAATGTGGGTTGGACTCCAGTCGAAGCAGCGTACGAAACCTGCAAGACAAAAATGAAACATAAGTATGTGTGCTATGTGGAAGAGGAAAAGAAAGGTAGCCCCAATGAAAGGACGATAGTGAGAATGGGAGGGAGGGGTGGAGGGTGGAAGGGAGAAGGGAGAAGGGGAGGGAGAGTCAAAAGAAGAGAGGGAGCCGGAGACAGAGCGTCAACCTATTGCACCCAGTCCTTAGTGTTTACCCTCCTGTCAACCGTTTGTCTAGGACGCTGGGGTCCGCGAGAAAGAGTGTGGTTCAGCAAGTGCTTAAAATGAAAATCATGAGGCCAGAGATTAGGGGCCATATTACCAAGGAACGGCGATAACATTATCGCTGCATTATTGGCAGGAAACTGCAGCTAAAAAGGCGATAAGGGGTGTATAATATGCTCTTATGAATTCCCATAGAAGCTCAGGTTCTGGTACGAACCTGGGCTTCTATGGGAATTCCCAAGGGCATATTATGAAGCTCATTATTGCCTCTTTAGCGGCAGGGTCTTGCCGCTAAAGCAGCGATAATGTTATTGCCGTTCTTTGATAATATAGTCCTACATTATTAGCTACGGGAAAATAGCTTGCATGCACCTGTGCACCCAGGGTGCTGCACCCCAGCCACTTCCCCCTTACTGTGCTCAATTGTTGTTCCTGTACATGAGGCTTCACTGCTTATCTGCCAACACCGGGGTGTCCCACGACGTGTTGATGCAAGCTCCGAGTCCGGGGTACGTTTGGACGGTAGGAGACCAGGTCTCCAGTCGGGGACGGTGTCTTGATACCACGATGGAAGGTGTCAGAATGCTCAGGGCATCATTGGGGGGTCAGATCTCGCTCCGCCCTGCTTGAGCCAATCAATTGAATGTCTGAAAAGGGAGAAATAATTTAATGGTGGAAAAGTCTGGAGGTAAATGAAGGTTTATTTCAAGCTTGATAGAAAACAGGAGTTGAGTGCATCCTTCATTTTTGAAGTACGATCTACCAACTGTTAGGGGTAATCGTGGTTCAAAGAGGAGTTGGATTGCTCGAGAATTAACAAGGGTAAAAAGGAATACGTTATACGAAGGTTCATATAGAAAGGAACAGAGTGCATGCTAGAAGCATAATGTGCGTGTGTAATGCAGTGGCGGAAGGCTGTGTGCATGTACACTTAGTAACAAGCTCACTACAGTGCCCTAAAAGCTAATGCCACGTGTCTGTAGGGCAGTGCTGCTCACTGGCTCAGGCCTACAGTATGGTACAGCAGGTCCTTAAAATGAGACAGATGTGACTGAATAAGGTCAGAGATCACATCATTACGCATGGCAACATCGCTTTTTTCACACATGCGCACTCAGGGTGATGATGCACCCCACCCCTCCCATAGCATCGCGCTCAACAGGTGTCTGTAGGGCAGCGCTGCCACTGGCTCAGGCCTACAATATGGTACAGGAGGTCCTTTAAATGAGACAGAGATGAGACTGACTGAGGTCAGAGATCACATCATTACGAATGGCAACATCGCTTATTCGTACGTGCACACTCAGGCTGATGTACCCCACCCCTCTAGCAGCACCACGCTCAACAGGTGTCTGTAGGGCAGCGCTGGCCGCTGGCTCAGGCCTACAGTATGGTCCAGCAGGTTTTTAAAATGAGACAGAGATGAGACTGAATCAGGTCAGGGATCACATCCTTCAAAACGGCAACATCGTTTGTTCGCACCTGTGCAGCCAGGGTGATGCCCCCACCCGTCCCGCTGCATCGCGTTCAATTGGAGGTCCTGTGCACCCATGCCGCTCTGCTTAACTGCTGTCATTTTTGTGTGAGCAAACACTACGGGCAGCAGTGCTCACAATTCCGCTGGAATGTTGATTGCAAGATGGTGTACACCTCATGGATCCCTTTCGTAGATGACGGGCAGTAGGGATCACAATTTAGAGCCGGTGTTGATTGCCAGGATAGTGTACACCTTAAGGATCCCTTTTTTTTATTGCGCTTTGTGATATGCAAGGTGGATGCGGCCATATCACCTGATGCAGTATGGAAGAAGAGGGACGTGCGTTGTCGAGGTTATCCTATTTATAGGTAGGCAAAGTGGGCCGGGCTTGCATACACCAGGACAGCGTAGGGGTGTGAATAAATATCCTGGGGACCTGGGCGTTATTCAGCTCCTGTCTGGCCAGGAAGTGAAATTATGTGTGTTTCATTTGTAGTTTTGACCTTGCAGAGTGTGCAATTTACATTAGTGTAGCATGTGTCGGGAGGGCGGTAACTATCATTAATGAGATGTGGTGTTTGAAAAGATTGAATGGTGAACATTACATGTCGTTGTCAAGGTTGTGGATATGCGCAGACACGCATGTCAATGGTGTGCGGTATTATTGAAAGTGTTGCTATTGCTAATCTTACACATGTGAATGTGGTCGGATGGAGGGAGGATCAGCAGTGAGGCTACGTCATACACAATGCTAACACTCATTACAGTCAAGGAATACATGTCAAATGTGAATCGGAATGTGTCACATATAGCACACTAGTATACAGGTAAAGCCGTCAACAGAGCGTATAGCAAAAGAAGTTTACTGTTTGTCGCATGTGATCTAGGACGCTTACTCTGCCCGTGGCCCCTGATACTTCTTAGAGCCACGAATTCCCAGGACTAAAGGTAGCACAAAAATGTGCACACAGACACACACCAGGGGCATCATGTAACACATATTTGTTTTTGATAGAACATTTGAGATTCATGGCAATCACACATTGAAGGCTAATTTACTGACCATGAATATTGATCAAGATGATCACTGCATGTTGTGTGTAGTATAAGATATGTGTATACAGCAAAAAAACTTTTCAAAAAAGCTCTCTAAGCAGAAGAGGTGTCTCTCATCAAACGCTGTAGAGAAAGTGAGTAAAATGGGTAGGGTCATCCAACTGTTACAATGGGAAATGTTATGAAGCAAACAAATGTTTTTTTTTAAGGTCACATGGCAATCGCACACCGAGCGTGCAAGGAGGCCGCACCAACGCGATTTTGACAAAATATATTTATTTTAAAATGTGTTTATTATAGTTAGAAACATATAAATGTTTGAAATATTTTAGATTATCGCTTGCTCTCATATACTGTTTAAAGTTATTTAGATATACTGTTGAGGAAAAAAAAAACAAGGGAATGGTGTACCTGGCGCAACACTATATGTCTGTGAGGTAACTCAGGGCCTGGCAGCGTGTACTTGTCGCATATGCAACGCACAGTGGGCACGACCCCATACGTACATGACTTAACACGTGGCTTGGTACTGTGTACCCGTCAGATACTAAAGTAGCAGCTGGGGAGACTTCGGGCGTATATGATGTTACGTGGGATGCGGTGCCACGAAGTCGTCGGATACGAAATGCGCATCATTTATGATGATTTCACATATTACATCACTCATGACATGGTCAGTGAAATCACTGATGACAACACTAGTGACATCTCAAATGACATCACTGATGGCATCATCCTTGTGAAAGAATGGCAGACCTCCTCTGAACCTAATATAACCTTCGATACACACACTTAAAAAAACTAAGTAACATTTTCAAAACAATGGACATACCAATACCATTTACAACACACCTATTCAGTATTTGGTGAATGAGTGGATGTGTGTGTAGATATTTGAATTACTGAATAGGTGTGTTGTAAGTGGTATTGGTAAGTCCATTGTTTTGAAAATGTCGGTTACTATTTTTGAGTGTGTGTATCAAAGGTTATATTAGTGTCAGAGGAGGTCTGCCACTCTAGCACAAGGATGGTGCCATCAGTGATGTCATTGGTGATGTCATTTGAGATGTCATCAGTGATGTCATGAGCGATGTCACTGATCATGCCATGAGTGATGTAATATGTGACATCATCAGCAGTGCATTGCTGGCGCGCGAGTTATAGTTATGGTTAGCTGAACGAACTAAAACAGGGGAATTTCACTGGTTTTGTACAAGTGAAATGTCCAGCTAACTATAACAGCCCTGAAACCTATGGTTTTTTCAGTGAATTTCTAAAGTTTTTTAAATGCTAACTCCTAACTATAATGTTCCTGAAACCTATGTTTTTTTCAGTTAATTTCGAAGGTTTTTTTAATGCTATTTTTAACTATGCCTACAGAGGTAGGACGTGTAAAAAAGAAGAAGAAACACACAGAAAGAAGAAAAAGAAATGCAGAAAGAAGTAGCAGTAGTCCTCAAAGACAAAGAAAAGTGCACGAAGAAGGAAGACGAGCTGAAAGAACAAACAGAGGAGCAGAAAAAAGCTGTACTCTCAACTTTTTCAGATGGGTACTGGTAGTAACTGACTCTGACTAACCAGTCCTAGAGCCAGTGCTATGCTAAAAGACACTTAGAATACAGTGAAAACACCCACATACACTAGGGAACACTTTGCACTGGGGTACCCCTGTGATTAGCATGACCTCCTCTGTAAGCTACTAGTACATAATAGGGCAGGGGGATTAAAACTACCTCCTTAAACAAGCCATGTGTTGCGTTTGCAAACTGGTGATGGGAGGGGGGCCTGATGTGAAATGTGTGTAAACACGCCCTGTGTCTGTTTTAAGTTGGGAGATTAAGTCCCCTTGAATCCTGAGTATCTAAGGTCCAACTAGCCATCTAGGTACCTCCAGTAAGTGCCACTGAGCTGCTTGCACAGAGGTGTAAAAAGGAGCACGGCCTGGACCACCTCTCTTCAACGCAGCGCAGTGGCACTTACAGGAAGCACCTGGTGGGGTAGTTGGCCCCCAGGGGCCCTCAGGTTTGAAGAAAAATTAATTCCCCAACTTAAAACATGCCACAGGGTGTGTTTGCGCACATCTCAACTCAGGCCCCGTCCCCGCCCTTCACCACTGTGTAAACACGCCCTGTGGCCGTTTTAAGTTGAGAGATTAGGTCCCCATGAATCCTGAGGGTCCCTAGGGTCCAACTAGCCCACTAAGTACCTCCAGTAAGTGCCACAGAGCTGCATTGCAGAGAGGTGTAAAAAGGAGCACAGGCCTGGGCCTCTCTGCAAAGCAGCGCAGTCGCGCTTACTGGAAGCACCTGGTGGGCTAGTTGGCTACCAGTGGTCTCCAGGATTGAAGGAGAATAATTTCCCCAACTTAAAACGTGACACAGGGCGTGTTTGCACACATCACCTCAGGCCCGTCGCCTCCCTTCACCACTGTGTAAACACGCCCTGTGGCCGATTTAGGTTGGAAGATTAATTCCCCTTAAATCCTGAGGGTCCTTAGGGTCCCACTAGCCCACTAGATACCTCCAGTAAGCACCACAGAGCTGAGTTGCAGAGAGATGTAAAAAGGGGCACGGCCTGGACCACCTCTCTGCAACGCAGGGCAGTGGCACTTACTGGAAGCACCTGGTGGGCTAGTTGGCCCCCAGAGGACCTCAGGATTGAAGGGGAATTATTTCCCCAACTTAAAATGCACCACAGGATGTGTTTGCACACGTCACCTCAGGCCCCGTCTCCTCCCTTCACCACTTTGTAAACATGCCCTGTGGCTGTTTTAAGTTGGGGGATTAAGTCCCCTTGAATCCTGAGGGTTCCTAGGGTCAAACTAGACCACTAGGTACCTCCAGTAAGCGCCACAGAGAGGTGTGAAACGTGGCGTGGTCTCTGTACACCTCTCCGCAACGCAGCTCCCTGGCTCATACCGGAGGTACCTGGTGGGCTACTTGGCCGCTAGGGACCCTCAGTATTGAAGAGGAATTAATTCCCCAACTAACAACTCACCAGGGGGTGTGTTTGCACAGTGGTGAAGGAAGGGGGCAGGGTCTGGGTGACATGTGTACAAACACGCCCTGCGGCTCGTTATAAGTTGGGGAATTAATCCCTCTTCCATCCTGTGGGTCCCTGGGGGCCAACTAGCCCACCAGGTACCTCCAGTATGCGCCAGGGAGCTGCCTTGCAGAGAGGTGTTCAGAGGCCACCCCCTTTTCACAACACTCTGCAATGCAGCTCTGTGGCGCTTATTGGAGGTACCTGGTGGGCTAGTTGGCCCCCAGGGTACCTCTGGATTGAAGAGGAATAAATTCCCCAACTTAAAACACGCCACAGGGCATGTTTGCACACATGTCACCTCAGGCCCCGCCCCCTCCCTTCACCAGAGTGCAAATGCGCTCTGTGGTGCGTTTTAAGATGGGGAAGTAATTCCCCTAGAATCCTGAGGGTCCCTGTCGTCCAACTAGCCCGTCAGGTACCTCCAGTAAGCGCCACAGAGCTGCATTGGAGAGAGGTGAAAAAATAGACGTGGCCTCTGCAAGACAGCTCCATAACGCATACTGGCGGTTCCTGGTGAGCTAGTTGGCTCCCAGGGACCGCCAGTATTCAAGGGGAATTACTTCCCCATCTTACATCATGCCAGGGGCGCGTTTGCATGGTGCTGCAGGGAGGGGGTGTGGCCTCAGGAGCAATGCCGGTCCTTTTTTATTTACCTTTTTTTTAAAGGGGGGCTGTGTGGCCCCCCCTTCCTTTTCTATTTTATTAGCCCTGGGGACCCCATCCCCCAGGGCCTGACCCCCATTTTTAGAAAACATTTAAAAAAATGTTATGGAAAGGGGGCTGTGTGGGCCCCCCTCCCCTGGCCAATTCCAGCTCCGGGGACCCAATCCACCGGGGCATGGCCAAATACATTTTTTGTATTCATGGAGGGGGGCTGTGTGGCCCCCCTCCAAAGGCCTCTATTGGCCCCAGGGACCCC
The DNA here is from genome assembly GCF_964263255.1 of Lissotriton vulgaris. Classification (NCBI taxonomy): domain Eukaryota; kingdom Metazoa; phylum Chordata; class Amphibia; order Caudata; family Salamandridae; genus Lissotriton; species Lissotriton vulgaris. Next base: position 896,601,736 of record NC_141696.1, read on the forward strand.
ATCCCCCGGGGCCGGTCTTTATTTATTTATTTTTTATTTGGAAGGGGGGCCGTGTGGCCCACTCCCGGCCACTTCTAGCCCCAGGGATCCCATCCCCCGGGGCTGGCCCTCTCCGTTGGGGAACATGGGGGGTTCACAATCCCCCCACAGTCCCGCCGGCTCCCAGCATCCCAGAGTCCTGCGGGAGCTGGCATTGCTTTGTCACATGGGGAGCTGCTAAGATGCAGGTCCCAGTGTGGAAAAGCAATCGGCTTTGGTTTTTAGAAGATCTTCCAAAAAACAAAGCAGTTTGCTATGGCAGGGCGGGAGATGCGAGGTCCCACCCTGCCATAGCAAACTTCTATGTCCCGGGTTGGGGACCCTGGGACACTGCAGGAGCTGGCCCTGGGGGTTGGCGGTCCCTAGGGCCATCAAGGGCTCCAGGAGGGGGGCCTTGCAGCCCCACTCCCAACATTTACAAAGCCTCGGGGTGGTGGTCCCGGGGCTTGGGGGTTCTTAACGGACCCCCAAATTTAAATACTTAGTGCACTGGGAGGTGGCGGTCCGCGGGGCATGATGGGGGCTCAAGCCCCCCCCCACAGGAATATTTATTTTTTAAAAAGCCCCGGGGTGGTGGTCCCCAGGGCTGTGGGGGCATGATCCCCTGCCAATATTTTCTTAAAGCCATCGGGGGTGGCAGTCCCTGGGGCGGGTGGGGCCTTTGAGCCCTCCACCCATGTATTTTTGAAGCCCCGGGGTTGGCGGTCCCTGGGGCCTGGGGGGGTGTGAGCCTCCCGCAAATATCATCAGAAAACCCCAGTGGTGGCTAAGATGCAGCTCCCAGTGCGGAAAAGCAATCAGCTTTGGTTTTTGGAAGAGAGAGCAGGTTTCCTGCTTTCTCTTCCAAAAACCAAAGCAGTTTGCAATTGCAGGGTGGGAGCGGCAAGGTCCCACGCTGCCATAGCAAACTACAGTGTACCGGGGGTGGGCACCCCAGGACATTGCAGGAGTCGGCCCTGGTGGGTGGCGGTACCCAGTGGCATCAAGGGCTCCAGGAGGGGTGCTGTGAGGCCCCCTTCCAACATTTACAAAGCCCCAGGAGGTGGTGATCCCCAGACATTGGGTCCTTAACAGACACCCACATTTAAATACTGTTATTTAAAAAAAGAAGCCCCAGGGTGCAGTCCCCCACAAATATTTTCTTAAAAGACCCAAGGGGGTGGTGGTCCCCAGGGCTGTGGTGGCCTTTGAGCCCCCCACCCATGCATTTTTGAAGCCCCTGGGGGGGTTGCGTTCCCCGGGGCTGGGGGGAGCTGTGAGCCCCACGCAAATATTATCAGAAAGCCCTGGGGGGTGGTGGTCCCTGGGGCTTGAGGGGCCTTTGAGCCCCCCAACCATTTATTTTAGAAGCCCCAGGGTGGCGGTCCCTGGGGCTGGGGGGCCTGTGAGCCCCCCGCACATAATTTGGGCCACCCAGGGGGCTAAATATTGATGTGTTTTTTTTCGCTGTCAGGTCCGCGGATCCGTCGCACATTTCGCTGATTTTTTTAAAAAAAAGAAAAACTATTTTTGGCCCTGGGGGTTCCCCAAATTTGGTGTAATTCCGTTCAGCAGTTCGGGTTGTAGCTGTGTCTAAAGTTTTCTATGGGAAATTTCATTGGGAAAACATGTTTTGGGACCCCCCTTTTTTCTCGACCCCCCACTTGATGAATCACCCCGAAATTATCAAGATAGGAGCGGCCCAGAGTGCCCCACGAGTTTTGAAAACTTCGCAAAGATTCGTCTATCGGCGCCAAAGTTATTGGGAATAGAATGTTGCAAATTTCCTATAGAAAATAGGTCCTAACTATAACTTCCTACTGGCGACCGCCAGTAGATACTCTATATAGATATATATCAACCAAAGAATGCCCATTCATGAAGACGCACTCAGGAACAGGCGAATTCACAATGAACCCTTTATTCAAGTAACCGGCATTTATATCCAATTAGTTTTTCTGCCCGACACGTTTCGGAGCTCCTGCTCCTTGATCACAGGCTGTAAATGCAACTTTGCTGGCAAGGTGAGAGAAACACAATTCAACATGTTGATTACTTATATTTCCCTCTGGTGGGCCTCTACAGTGAGTTTAGAAAGTGAAAGCATGTTGGGACTTGTAGTCTTCTCACTTTAAATGTTACCCTCCGGTGCTTGCTGCATCATAAGCATTTCATTAGTAAAGTTTCTTTAGCCATTCAGTGAGCGTCCAGATATAAAACACCCAGTTTACACTTTCCCCGTATCCTGTTCTTCCGCTTTGGTGATGCAGGCAAATCCTAATTACAGCAGCCCAGACTTCATGTTTGTGGTGATGCAGTCTTTCCGGCCTGGACCAGCCGGAATACATCAATCAAAGTTTACCTACACATGAAGATGCACTCAGAAACAGGCAAATTCATAAAGAATCCTTTATTCAGGTACCCAGCATTTATATCCAAATCTTTTTTCTGACCTACGCAGGTTGGAGTCGGGCACAGCTACAGGCACATGCCTAGCAGTGGATCTTTGGAATTTCAGCATTAATTGACAGAACATGTAGTAGAAATACAAGCTCCAGCAGTCTGCACTGTGAAAACAAGGTGAGCGCTGCTGTGTAACTTTATGGAATGTAGAATTGATCAATGTTTTCACATTGTTATTTTAAATGCAGTTGGCAGCAGTTAGGTGGAAAAACATTATTTATGAACATTATCTACACACTTACAGGTATGCTGGAAAATCAATTTGTGAAAGGCTGCCAGCACATTTAAACAGACATGTTAATTAAGAACATTAATGTTTTCAAAGATTCAATGAAGGAGATGCAGCGCACAGGGGGTGGAGCTTGCCGGCAACCGCGATGGCCGCCTAAGCCTGTAGCTCCGCCACGCTGTCTCATCTATCCAAAATTATCCTGCACCAAAACACGTTTGCTTCGGGTCCAGGACCCCTCCTAAGTCCGTCGACCAGCGGTTTTTTATAGTAAACTGGCGCATATTACCCGCACTTACACAACTGCACAGATGCTTTGGGGGGGCGACTTTAACTTGGTGCTGAACCCAGCGCTGGACAGATCAACAGGCCCACCGCGTAGACCCTTAGCTGCTGCACAAAAGCTGCAAACAGAGCTTATCAATTTGGACCTAGAGGACGTATGGAGGCGCAGACACGCGGCGCAGGGAGGTTACACACACTATTCTGCCTACCACGACATTCACACCAGAATATATTACTGGCTGGTGTCTTCCTCCATAATGGGACGCATCAAGGCTTGTACAGTCCTGTCGCGTACTCTCTCTGATCACTCACCTCTCCTACTGGTGCTGGAGTCACTATTAGACGAGCAATTCCGGGGGGAGATAGCGGAGGAGATTGATGTCTTTTTTGAGGCCAATATAGGTTCAGTAGACAGTTTTCCGTCAGTGTGGGAGGCCTTCAAGTTTTACATAAGTGGCATAGCTATGTCCAAACACTCAAGCGTCCTCAAATCCATTCGACAACGTCTGTCGCTCCTAGAACAGCAGTTAGCGACCCTGGAGAGGCGGCAGCAGAGCAGTCCAGACACAGCAGTTACAGAGGAAATAAAATTACTGATTGCAGAATATATGAAGAGGCAGATAGGGAAGTTAACCATATGGGGAAATATGCGATGGCTCGGACATACGGAGAGGGGGAACGTCCCAGCTCACTCCTTGCTAGGGTGCTGAAAGGCACAGGAGGGAAGACACAGATCTCCGAGCTAAAGACAACTGATGGGGGGGTTATCATTTAAGAGGCAGGGATAGTCAATGGGTTTAGGAGTTATTATTCGGATCTGTACTCCTCTAAAAGTGGGGACCTCTCTGATGATATTGCGGACTACCTGGAGCCTATAGATTTGCCTATGCTCACTAATACGCATCGGGAATTCCTCATGCTGCCTATAGGCAAGGATGAGATCATAGAGGCTCTGGCGAGCATTCGTTCCGGTAGTGCTCCCGGTGGAGATGGGCTCACGGTGGGCTTCAACAAAGCATTTCAGGAAAAGTTGATCCCACACTTGTCCACACTATTTGACGACATTTGTGTGGAAGGTAACATGCCGCAATCCATGAGGGAAGCGCTGATAGTCACGTTACTCAAGCCTGGTAAGCCACATAATGAGTGCAGCTCGTACAGGCCTTTATCCCTCCTTAATGTAGATACTTTATATGCAAAAGTGTTAGCGACTCGTCTTGCGCTGCTGGCTCCCAAGTTAGTTGCACCAGAACAGGCGGGATTTATTCCTAGTCGAAACCTCACCTATAACATCCGAACGGTACTGGGCACTATGCAACATGTTAAACAAGATACGAAAGCCATAGGAGTCTTCCTTGATATGGAAAAGGCTTTTGATTCTGTTGAGTGGCCGTTCATGACTCGAGTATTACAGAGATTGGGATTGGGCGAACTGTTCCTCCAAATGCTTGGCGCCTTATACCACAAACCGACTGCAAGGCTCCGCCTAGGAGACCTGGTCACGGATTCCTTCCCGGTCAGCAGAGGAACTAGACAGGGCTGTCCGCTATCCCCACTGCTTTACGCGCTAGTGGCGGAGCCACTTGCCTTTGCACTGTGTGAGTATCATGGTAATGAAGGTGTCTGCTTTCCGACGTACAAGATCGTCGTGTCGATGTACGCAGATGACACACTGTTGTATTATCGAGATCCGGAGAACAACCTATCATCAGTGCTTAGAGAGGTAGCGCGATTTGGGGCTCTCTCCAGCTTGAAGGTAAACTGAACGAAGTCGGTGGCCTTTCCCCTAACCCCAGTGACCAGTCAGTTTGACATGGAATACCCACTGCAATGGTCTCTGGAGTCGGTTCGATAATTAGAGGTCCAGCTGCACACAGACTCAGAAATTCTGCTAAGAGAAAACTATGGCGAGGCGTACAGCAAACTGGAAGATGATGTGGACACGTGGTGTAGACTGCCGCTATCCCTAATTGGACGCATTGCCATCATGAAAATGGTGGTGCTGCTCAGATTCCTATTCCTGTTCAGTGCCATTCCGATGGTACTCTCAAAGGTTTTTTTCAAGACAATTACACAGCTCATGATCAAACTAGCAGGGGGAGGCAAACAACCCAGAGTGAAGTGGACTCTTCTTACGCTGCCGTATGAGATGGGCGGACTGGGGGCTCCGGATTTGGAGCTGTACTATAGGGTCGCGCAGGCAGCACACGTGCACACGTGGATACATGGAGACGCGCATAACCCCCATGTACGCATGGAACGACTTTTTGCAGACCCCTTTCCTCTACTGGCCACGGTATTTAGACCGGTGGATCACAGAACGGGCATACTGGATTCTATAACTGCTACGAATCATGCCTGGCATTCCCTCCTGCAGGTTCAGAATTGCGAAATATTATAGTCTCCTGTCATGCCCCTGGAGTGGGCTTTATGGTTAGCGCCGGTTGAGCAAAGGGGCGTGGTACAAGCGTTGCGAGAACTGGGAATCTCTAGAGCAGGGGACTTATTCGCAGATGGGCGAGTGAAAAAGTGGGATCAGGTCACCACAGAGTGCGGCAAAGCCCCATTGCTGCTCCGTTTCCAATACCACAGGGTGCGCAGCGCACTGTTAGACCTTCTGGGCCCAGACCTGCCGGAGCCGCCCGAGGTACTGGAACTCACGCAAGTTATCAAAACGGAAACTCCTCGTAAGTTGATCACAAACTTAAACAAGACGGCTATGGCGCACAGAGGACAGCAGCTTATGAAAGCTAGAGGGGCCTGGCAGATTGATGATGATATGTGGCGATACTGCTGTGTGAATACTAAAAAGCTATCGCTAAATGGGAGACACAGGCTAGTGCACTTCAAGTGTCTCCAAAGAGTGTATTACACCCCCGAGAGACTTCCCCGATATGATCTCAGGCAGACGGCAGACGGCAGACGGCAGAATGCGAACGGTGCCACGAGCCGATAGCGGACTTCATGCACCTTGCATGGTGGTGCCCGGCGGTCCAGAAATACTGGGAAAGCATTTACACAGCAATGAATACGATACTAGAACTAGAGCTGAGCCTGGATCCGGCGTTGGCGCTGCTTGGTCACTCCAGGGGCCTGCCGGTCGCGGTTAGACGTCTTGCTGACATGGGAATGCTAATGGCTAGGCGAGTGGTGGCTTTCTGCTGGATGCGGGCCCACTTCCAACGGCTGAGAGGCGGGAGCATGATATGCTATACTGCTGCACACAACCTGAAGATTACAGCGAGCTGCTGCCCCCTACGAGCTGCCCGAAGAACTTTTGGGGTTTGTACCAAACGCATGTGAGGGCTAGAGACGCAGAGAGCGCTACGGGAGAAGAGGTGGATAATGAGAGTGAATTGGCAGACGCTATGATGCTCACAGAGGAAGGATAGAAGTGTTATACAGCAAACTGGCACAATAGGAGAGTTTTGAAGATCGAGGCAACAAAGGCGGGAGAGCGACGCTGGGAGAGAGGAGGAGCGATCTAATAGCAACGCGCTGCGAAGGCCCAGGGGGCCCCAAAAGTAAGATGAGTTGGGTCTTACAGCACTGCCGGCTTATGGGCTGGGTTCAGTAACTTGAACCGACATGAGAAACCACAGTGGTGACAGGGATTAAGGTGTGCTACATCTACAGATATGGGTGGAACAGGGGGGGCTATTGGTGTGCAGGGAAGGGGAGGGGGGCGGGTAAGGTTCGGTTTCTCGGGGAGGATTTAAGACTTAGCTGAATGTGATTGTCAAAGTAAGATGCAAGGTCAGGTAGAGCTAAGGGGAAGGACTAAAGGCATTTATTCTTCATTGGGGGGAATATTTGGCTATCCTACAATTAGAGCACAAACTGACAGTGTCTAAATTAAATGTACTATGCACCGCCGGACCCCAGGGTTGTCGGCTACAAGGCTGTGTAACTTAAGAACATATAAGCTACCCACCTAAGATTCCACCGCTGCCAGCCTCTGGGTTGTAGGCTTTGGGCTGTGTATGATTGCAGAAATGGACAATAAAGGTTTTTGAAAAAGAAAAAAAAAAAGAAGATGCAGCGCACATGATGCCAATATTGAATTGAAGCAAATGGCTTTTTATATTCTTCTAGAACTGATTTAAGCATATGTTTCCACAAGTGACTGCCAAACGAATATTAAAATTTCCTAAACAGGAAAGATTCAGGAGCATAATATAGCCTTATAGCCTGCTGTATGAATTACTCCAGAGATTTGAGTGTGGGCCCTTTCCAGATGGCAGTCTTTTTTCACTAATGCCAGATATTGTGTTTGTTAACACGCAGAAAGTGTTTGTTCAATTTTAAAATGAGATACTTAAAAAAAGCGTGTTTTGATTATGTTGGTGTTCTGGCTTAATTCCTTGAGGTCAGTACTATGATGTGATGCATGGGTAGGAAAAACATGGCCCAGGCTGTGAATAATCAATCATCATATCCAAATTTAAATTACAATGGCCCTAGGGGACCAGCAATGTTTTCTACTGTGCCACAATAGACATAATGATCTAGTTTGCACTGAGCATCACAATTCGTGTTTTTGCCCCTACAATCTTGATATCGCTGCTCCTGCTTCTGTAACTGGCAAGCAGAAACATCCATCACAGCAGGAGATAGACATATGGCTGAGGCAGCAAACGTTGGAGAGAGTGACTGCTGAATAGCACCATCTGGTGGTCTTGGAGGAAGTAGAGGAGAAGGCATGTTCCTCTAGTTCCTTCAGCCTCCCCTCCTTATCATCATCCAAACTCCTCCTCCACCACGCATTACGAGAGCTGGTGCATCTTATTCATGAGAAGGCCCAGCTCCAGGTTGAGCAGCAGAACATGGCCCAGGTGATAGATAAAACCTCCACATCACTGGGATCCCTCAAAGCCCTTTTTAATGAGTATTTGTTTTGGTGAGAAGGCATGTTGTGGGAGGAGGAGAGGGTAGGAAAGGAAGTTGGGGAAAGGGATGAAAGGGATATTGTTTTGCTTGAGGAGGGGGTGGGCCTGTTGTGGGGGAAGGTGGGTTTGAAATGTAAATAAATAAATGGGATGTATTTTTTTTTCTTTTTTATTTTCTGTCTTTCCATTGCTAATTAGAGTATTATAGCATTGTGGTTTTGACAGGAGAGCGCAACGAGAAGCTGCCCTCTGAAATTGCCACACACTATACATCGACTTTTCCCCCTAGACCTTCCCTACCTGAAGTCTCTTGCCATGTATGTATTTTTCAGTAGTTAGTTACCTTTTACTGCAGTCTAGTAATTACTTATACCTCACCACCAGAGTGGCACTTTCTGGGAAAAGAAAATTTGCTTAGTTCTGTTTCACTTTAGTGCTTGATGAGGTTTTGCAGCATTCAGCCCCCTATCAGTTATATTGCATTCTGTAACTATTATTGACCACTAATTGAGCAGGGGAACAACATACACAAAAATGTAATATTATCTCTCCTACCAAAGGACAACTTCAGTAGTGAGTTATTACCTAGCTCTTCAAGTTTTTACGTGAAAAGATTAAGCAATGGCTGCTACCACTGGTAATCTTCCCAAACTATATTACAGGGCTTCCTAAGAGGACCTTCTTAATGGTGGTATTATTACTGTTCTTGTGCTACTGCTAACAGGGAGGACATCAAAGTGAGATCCAACTCCCATCTATTCCAAATCAGGAGAAATCCAACTGTAGGATTATTCTGAAAGATTATCCATCACAGACAACAAGATTTATTAAATAAAACACAGAGTTAGTGGGTTATCAAAGACTGAGACCAGATCAAAAAACTGATATTACACAAACTACCAGTAGTAACTTCTAAGCAATCCAGTGAGCTAGTAACTACTTAATTTATTAAAAAAAAATAATCTAAACCTACAAATTCCTCAAGTCAGGAGTTAGAACTCAGGAGAAGATTTAGTTACTACCTGTTGCGTAGTTTTTGTAAGCCACACAGGGCCTGATTCACAAAGGTAAAGTTACATATTTGTTGTTAGCCTACTGACTCTTACAGTGTAGGTTTACGACTAGTAACTTTTCCACACTTTACTTTATGAGTAGTAACTTTGCGATTAGTAAGTAATCTCTATCACTTAAAAAACTGTTAGTATTATTACTAGTTTGTTACTACTCTTAAGGTAACTACTGGTAATCTTTAAGTTTCTGGGAGTTCCATTAAACTGGAAGATCGAACTTACACCTTTGTGAATGAGGTCAGAGAGTGCACGCTAGTACTATCTACACGTTGGGTGTCACACTATTCATATGATGTCAGAGAATCTAACCTAAACCAGAAGTCCCTTAATCGCTAGGGCCTGAAGAGACCCCCCATCCACGTAGGGATCGAAACCCCGTTGACAACAATAAAGCAAACCGCTTTTACTATACATTGTTTTAGAGGGTCAACTTTATAACTATATTGGACACCGCTTTGTATATTTGTTCACCAATTGTCACGATTTTAATGGGTTCCATGTTTTCACTGGGGTCACAATACACAACTGTAATGTATTCACTTTTGATTATATAAATTGATTTTTCTTTTTCTTTTACTGTGTTGTGTACGGTCTCTTCTCCATGTGACATCCTATTAACCCTATAATATAAAGGGATTGCGCACTGTAAGGTCTATGAGACATCTGTGGCAGGCAGGGGGTGCAGGGAAAAATGAAATAATCCTTAAACAAAGAATGCTGGTTGGCACCTTGAGCAGGCTAGGGGTGCAGGGGAAAATAAAGTAATCTTTAAAAATATGAATGCTAGTTTATGCCTATGGTAGGCAGAAAGTGCAGGGGGAAATAAAATAATCCTCAAAAAAATAAATGCTGGTGTATGCCGAAGGCCTAAGAGAACTATGGCAGGCAGGTGGTGCAGGGAAACATGGAATGATACTTAAAAAGATGAATTTTGGTGTGTTCCTATGGCCTAAGAAATCTATGCAGAGTGGGGGAACAGGGGTAAATAGAATTATCCTCAAAACATTAATGCTGGTTTGTGCCTATGGTCTATGATACCTATGGCAGGCAGGGGGTGCAGGGAAAAACCAATATTGTAAAAAAAAGAGTAATTTTTAGGGTCTCACTAGGGACTATGAGAAATCCTTTGGGAGGCAGAGAGGTGCAGAGAAAAATTGAAAAAATGCATATAATATTATATATAAACACTGCACATACACAATACAGTCATCTTCAAGCACATTAAACTGATATCAGGGAGAAAAAAAGTTTAAAAATGAACAACAAACAAAAGGCATAACCCTTTTCTATCAATGTCCATAAAGAATGGCTTTGAAAATTAGGAAAAAAGTATTTAACACGCTGGCTGGCTATGAGGTAAATGAAATTTTATATGGCCACGTATGTCCCCTATCGTGTACCCCAACGTTCAGTGTATGTGCATGACATCTATGCATTTTCCCTCTGTGGCCGAAATGAAGACGCATTTGCATTTGCGTCCAACGTTAGCATGTCAACTACCAGGCCCTCTATGAAAGAAACGATAATTCTGCCTTAAAGCCTACGTTGCCAATGCATTTACATGGTACATGTTTATAAGTCGAGGAGCACACGTTTTTGTGGCCCAGCCGAGCCAGGCCCTGAATTCAGGCTCCGAGCCTCTTCTGACTCTGAAAGCTGCAGTTTAGTTATGCATCCCTGACCTCTCCTTTACTCCCTGCTCAGCCGAGAGGTGCCCGGCCTGGCCTGCCAAGACGGTATTTTGCCTACAGTTATCTGCTCAGCTCCGCGAAAACACATTCCAGTCTAGTGAAAGAGGTAAACATATTCTGCCTGCAGAGCATAGGGCCTAGCCTTCCTGTCTCCATTCAAGTGATTTACTGAACCCGTTACCATAGAAGGCCCATGGCCCCACGCAATGCACGAAGAAATATATGCACACACTAGCATTTAGTGATGAACAGCTTTTGCTCGAGAGACCTTTACTTCAGACAATACATCCTCCAAACACAAGATATCAGATGCGCCAAAGGTGCAGGTCGTTCTGACATCCTAGACTCCTCTTCTAGTGCTAAAGTCAGCTCCCCCCAGCTCTCCCCAGTTACACGTCAATTTCACGTCATGACCAGTTGCGCGAACATGTAGGGTAAAGGTTCCTGCTGACCCTGCAGACCTCCTCTATGCATCCACCCACCTATGACACACCTATGACTCATCAAGTGAACACCCACGTGTACGCCTACCTACACGCCTTCTTTCACGCCCTTGTGTTCTTATCTCTTTTTTTTCACTTGCTCCGCCTGGAATGTTCCGCCCTCTCTATTCATTGCAATTGTATGGTTTTACTATATATAATGTGTTATGTGAATAAAATGTTAGATATCCCTTCCTGAACCTTAGTGGTGATGGAACCCAATTCTCCACTGACTCGAGTCATTGAAATAAAGCCCTTTTTGAATCGGACACCACGGACTCTGCCTCTCATTATATGAGCTATCCTTATTCCTTATTAATGTATAGAAACTATGTCCGGGTAATATTTAATTTACCACAGCTACACAAAATGGACCAAAAACAAAAAGAGGGAGTGTCCCCAGGACACAGCGTCCTAGTGGTTTGGAGAAATTGAGAGCGATAGCAAAGAAATGATTCCTTATTTATTTAAGAAGCCCCTCACTCACCAACCTAGTTGGTGACATGCTTCATCCAAGTAGACCAATGCCACCTGGGTGTGCATCAAAGCCTGAACTACAGCCTAGCTGTTTTTTTTTGAGTAATGTGAGAAAGTGATGTAAGTGAGTGGATTAAAATGTCTTTGTTGTACTCCCCAACATGTTATTTGGAGCAACAAGACAATATTAAAAATCAAGTGAGATACTTAATATGGCTCTATTGACCAAGAAGTATCAGTGTTTAAGTCAAAAGATTGTCGGTTAACATGTTTCTACCTTTTAGTGATAGTACAAGGTTTTCGTCAGGGCCAAATGTATGAACCGGGTGGTCTGCGCACGCTAAGGTGCACCCGTCCCTGGTTCAGCAATTCGCCAGACCGTGTACTCACGTTTAGGCAACCTTACAGCCTTCTGTGTAGGGGGATTTTTTTTCTGAAAGGGACAGAGCAAAACATATGTGCACAGTTATATGCATTTCTACTGTGAGTATGTTACTCCATCCTCTTTATATAAACCCTCCATTATTCAAGAGTGAATGATCTCGAAATACGCATAATATGCATGTCATATTTATTGTGACATAATTATCATGCACTTTCTCTGTGATGGGTCTTAAATAGGAGTCTAGGGTGTACTCCTATTATCCATTACATACCCACAATCATTCATGGTTATAAGTGGGTGTCATGCGGCTCCCTGTGTTTAGGAGAGTTTGGCATAGTGACTGAATGAGTCTCTAGTCATGCATCACCTATGTAGCTATGTTTCAGCTATTAGAGCCAGTGAAAAAAGAGTGACAGACAATAGGAGAAACCAAGTTAATAAAATAAAAAAAACTGTGGGTTTAAAATGATGAGAATCAGAAGAACATTCCCTTTAAAATTAGATGGATACATGAGGTAGTAAGCGGAGTCCACCCACCATTACTGTAAGCACAGTCCTCAAAATAGTCTTGTCTTTGTGTGAGGGAAAGAAAAAGACAAAGCAGTGTCCACCCCCAACAACTAGTACTCATGTCCTATAATTGTATAGCCCGCCGGAGAACCTGCAACGGGGCCTCACGGTATCCTGAGGATGTAAGCGGTTCACTGCCGGAGCCTTTAATGCCAAATGCATTCCATGATTGTTTCCGCACATGTGGTATGCGGTACAGTCATGTGACCGCGCATGCATCAGAAATGGGTTGGGCTGTGGACCTTCCTGGGATCGGGTCAAGTCACTCGATAGTTTCAGGCGTTTTGGATAAAGTGTTAGTAGCTCAACTAAACATAAGGGACTGGGGCCAAAGGCAAAGCCTTGTGAGTAATACGAGTTGTATGGTGATGATTACAGCTTTATTTACAAAGGAAAGGGGAAGTATCTTAAGATGCATAGTCTCTTAGATAATACGAGTTGTATGATGATGATTACAGTTGTATTTACCAAGAAAAGGAGAAGTATATTAAAATGCATCGCAAAAAGTTTGTTTATGTGGCAGAATGGAAACAGATATTGGCAATGCCACCCTAAAATGTATAGGAACTAGAAAGTCTATTTTTCAGAATGTTATATAGATATTGGGAATGCCATCTAACAGTACAGAGGGAAGAAAAATCAATCCAGAAATGCAAGTGTAATGAACAAACGCTACACTATCAGTGTGATATTGCTGGTGTAGTAGCCCTTGTGACTGACCTAGGTGCCACTGATGGACGGAATGCTGACAATGCAAACATTCTCCCCCAGTCAAAAGATCTTGGTTAAATCCATTGTTCTTTTGCCCACTATGCCACCCCAGTTTGGACCCTGCCTTATGCAAATCAGTCTTGACCCTGTGCCCCATGGGACCAGTCCAGACCGACGTGCCGGGCCAGATCCTCCCTGGACTGGAAACAAGCTTCCTAGGACCGGTTTCAGGGTATGTCACCCTTCTTCAGCCAGGCTAGCTTGAATCCAGTGGCACAGTGAGCAAGGGACCCAAGTCTGGACATACCCATCCCACTTAGGGCGAAAAATGTTACAGCAAAATAATGATGGACGGAATGCTGATAATGCAAACATTCTCCTCCCAGTCAAAAGCACTAGACCACATGGTAAAAATAAATGAGTAGTGCAAATTTTTCAAACATGGAGAAAAGGTACTAAACTGTGCAAATGTTTCCCCCTTATGAAAGCTAACAAATTGAATGCAACTAAAAGACCAATACTGCAACTCCAGAGCACCCACCATAAACACAGTCAAATTTAATAATTGAATAAAAGCTACAAATCTATTCTGGTGCATGCCCTCTATTAAACACCTTTATCTAAACGTGTTATAACTTGCTTGTTGTGATGTCACAAAAACAATGTCCTTACAATTCAATGATATATGCAGGAGGAATTGCAGACAAAGAGAGTGATCCTGTCACCTCTTAATCCGTATGAAAAGTGACCAGGAGATAGACAAAGCACTGGAAGGAGCTTTCTGGACAGAAAGATGAAGTTAGAGTTACTTTGGCACTTTCTTACTGTTCAAATAAAAAAATGCTTTTTTTTATTTATTTTTTTAACCTCATATTACGGTAAGAGTGTGAATAATAAGGTGTTCGGGGGGAAATTGACGGTCTGTTCGAATTGTAAACCTTCACTGCCCCGGGATTCTGTTGCGTATCCTAAGGGGAGTTTCCCAGTTGTTTCTCAAGACCTGTCAGGGTTCTCCTCTTTACCTTTATCCAGCACAATAATTCCAGCGTTCTGTGATGAGCTAGCCCTTGAGCTACTCGGCAGGAAACCAGACCTGCCAGGAAATTATTGTCTCCGCTTTAATCATTGGTAATCAAAAAAAAAAGAAAAAAAGAAAAAAAAAAACAGCAGAAAAAGGAAAAGGGGGGAAAAAAAAGAGGAGTTGACCAAAGCGCACAAAAAAAGAGCCTAATTAGTCATTCCGGGGAAAAGAAATTTACCCATATCTCCCAATACTGCATTCTTTTAGTACTATTCCCTTTCCTATCCAACCTACATACCCTAATTACAGAGTTTAACCAGTCCTCATAAGACGGAGGTGTCGATTTTATCCAGTTTATACAGATCTCTCTACGTGCCAATAATATCAATGTAAACATTAATTTTTCCTGAAGTTTACTTAATCTAATGGTATTTAATGCGATCCCAAAAATGATTAAAGAAGTACTTACAGTTATTGGGGTTTTCATTAGAGCCGAGAGTGTCTTACCAATCTCCTGCCAAAAATGCGCAATGCGCAAGTGCCGGGCAATGATGAAACATATGGGTGTCATCTGCCTTTTCTTCACCACATTTACTGCAAGATTTTATTGATGCACCTTTGAAGCTTGATAACCTCTTTGGAGTCCAGTATGCTCTATGTATTGAGAACAGGTGATTTCTTTTTAGGGCAGCTGTATTTACACACTCCCAACATAGTTCCGAAGATTTTTCCCACATCATATTTAATTCAATCTTTTCGTTAGTAAACTCTCTTCTCCATATTTTTTCAGATATTGATTGATCTTCTTCTCCAGCTTCAATTAACGCCCAATACCATTTTGATATTTCCTTTGTTATTATGGATTCCTTAGTCAATTCATTTTCAAAGTTTCCTGGGTCTGTTGTCTCTCTCGGGATGGTATTTGCCCAGCTCTTCAGTTGGTAATATTTGAACTTCGACACTTTCCCTTCCGTTATTGTATGCAGATGTTCCCATGATATTAGTTCATTTTCACATAACAGTTGCCCCCATTTTTCGAGACCTACAATACATTTAGCAGCAAAACAAACAAAAACGACATAACAATCGATCGCGAGTATAAACAAATTAACAAGGCCATCCCTCAGTGCTTTCCAAATGTAAAAATAACCGCAAAAATAATTGTAAAATCAAACAAAAACCGGGACCACGATAAGGTTTTACAATCATTGAAAGACTGGTACTGGATGAATAGTAAAAAAAGCCCGGTTGTATCTGAGGACAAGAAAAATATAATTGAACTTAAGGCTATCTCACAAGAGGGGGAAAAAGAATATTACCAGAACACCAAACAACAAAGTACTGTGGGGAGGGCAGTGCTGCTCCTTTAAAAGATTTGGAGGTAAAAAACACTAGAAAAAACACTAGAGAAGAGTTTTCTCCTGCATTTACTTATGCCACTAGGTCAAAAAAGCCTCTAGTAGAGGAAATATTACTCCCTGAGTCACTGGACAAGAGAGAAGAGATAACTGGAAGATCAGTTTATTCCCTAAGAAATCGAAATCTACCTAAACAAAATACACCGTTAGTTCAGAAGAAAAAGAACATCATCCCAAGAAGTACAAAGAAAAGAAATCTACCACGACAGGACGTACTATCAGAAAGTATTAAAGGTAGAGTCTCGAAAACGAAAACCAAGGGGCAAAAAGTTAAAATCACTCCATCTTTAAGATCCTATTTTAAAGTGCAACAAGTATTGCAGATACGAGGCGGACAGCCCACGGCGGGGACTGTAGCTGAGAATATTTCAACACAGACATCAACGTCAGATGAAAGTGGTAGTAAGGGTAAAGAACCTGCTGGTGAGAACGAGGAAGTAGAGATAGCGGCTTTAGAATACTTGGGGGTAAGCACGGAAGAAGAAGAAGAAGAGGAAGAAGGTGTACAACAAAAAGTCTCCCCAACCTTGCTTGATTCATCACAAACACTACACCAACCAATGTTAAAAATAACTATGAATAATTCAGTGACACAACTGACACAACTCACTGAGAAGGAGAATGAAGCTGAGAAAACCTCACAAGAACAACTAGGGGGAGCTTCTGGTCCACGAGTTGAAAAAGTGAAGGATGTAGACCAGGAAGAATTACGGTCAGGGGAGCAAGATATGGAGCAGGATACGGAACATACGGGTGTAAGTAAGAAGGAAGAAATAATGGGAACATGTTTGGACAAAATGATGGAGAAAATTTTGAGGGAAATGAGAGAGAAATTTTCAATATCGGAAGGGAATCAATCCAAAATTCAAGAAGTAGTCGAAAACCTTGACCAGAAATTGAATGATTTAGGGGTACGAGTAACGGCTGTGGAAAACGAAATTGGCTCTTTAATTAAAAAAGTTGATGCAAACCAAAGAGAGATACGACAGATAAAAGACAGTGAGAGGGCCATCAAAGAAAAACTTGAATCCCTGGAGAATCAAGGAAGACGCAATAACCTTAGACTATTGAATATTCCTGAAAATTCGGAAGGGTCAGATATAAAATCATATGTTATATCTTTGCTAGAGGAGTTCTTTCCCTGGGCAAAAGACTGTGAGTTATCAACTGACATTCAGCGAGTACAGATCCCTTTAGGAAAAGTAAAGATCGAAAAGCCCCAAGGAAAATACTAATAAATTTCAGGACTTATTCTCTGAAGGAGAGATTACTCAATGAGGAACTAAAAATCGGATCTTTTAATAAAGATAACTGGTCATTTCCCGTCAGGTCTGATATATGCAAGGCTACGCAAGACAGACAATGGGAGCTGGGGCAATATATGCAAGAATTAAAAAGCCTGGGAGCAAATGTCCAACTGAAATTCCCAGCTGCCCTAAGAATAATGTGGAGAAACAAGATGCACAATTTAAGAGAGCCAAAAGAGGTAGAAAACCTCATTCAGATGATAAAAGACCAAATTGAAATCGACAAGATGAACCAGGTCCAAGAAATAACAGGAGAAACTTAAAGAACTCTTTGGTAGCAAAATAGGAAACTGAACTAAATGCCAAAAATGTAAATAAAAAGGGAAGTAAAGGCATAACAACCTTTAATATAGAATATGTAATAAAAAGGCTGGCGTAGCGGAGCACGAAAAGGGTGGAAAATACCACCTGAAAAAAGAAGAAGGGAGGCTTCCTCAGGGTGGGACGATTCGCCGACACTGTACAGTAAACATGTAAGACATAACTACAAACGGGTAGGGAGCAAAATAGGAAAAAAAAATAAAAAATAAATAACCTCAAATTCGGTAATCAAAGATTTTCGTTGGGGACAAGATGGTCCTTTTCTCTCTTTATATTTTCAACCAAATTTTTTTTTCTAAAACGGGATGGCGAAAGAAAAGATGATAAAAATACTCTCATGGAATGTTAACGGTTTGAGAACTCCCAAGAGAAGAAGAAGAATCTTGGAGTATCTAAAAGAGGTAGAAAGTGAGATAATTATCCTTCAAGAAATTCATTTAATAAAATCAGAGTGGTCTCAAATTGTGAAAAACTTACATTGGATTTGCTCAAGCATTCACACATTACAAGATTGCAATATAAAAGGAGTGGCAATTATCATAAAAAAATCCCTGAATGCTAAACTGGAATCAGAAGAAGTTGATAGACAGGGAAGATGGGCAATGGCCAAAATAAGAACAGAAGGCTCCACATTTATGATAGCAGGATATTATGGTCCAAATATTGATGACCCAGCGACACTTAAGAAATTATACTCAGAGTTAATAACATCCACAGTCCCGATAATCATAGGAGGAGACTATAATATAATATTAGACCCGACCGTAGACAGACAACCCCCTTCTAAACAAAGGAATTCACCAAAGATGAGGGAATGGTTGGAGATTCTGAAAAGAGATCTAAACATGGATGATATGTGGAAACAAAAAGGTGAAAAAACATACCCGTTTACTTTTCACAATAAAAAATTAGGTCATAAATCTAGGATAGATTTCTTCTTAATAAGTAACTCACTTCGAGATAAGGTTAAAAGTATCGAACATCAACCTGCCCACTTATCGTACCATTCGGCTGTCCATTTAAAGCTTTCATTAACACAAAGTTTAACTCCTACTAGATGGACTCTGGATCGATCAATCCTAATAACACATGAAAGTGTGGACAAACTGCTAAAATCGACAACTAATTACTTTGCAGACAATGGTGAAGAATCCTCTGAAAGAATTAAATGGGACACTTACAAAGCAGTAATGAGAGGCCACTTACTTAGTTTGGGCGCACATAAACATAAGCGAAGGAAAACCGATATAAAAAATATGGAGAAAGAAATTAAGGAAACAGAAACACAATTGGGAGCCACCTCATCCCCGATCTCTAAAGAAAAACTAACTGAGAGGGTATGTAAGTTGAAAGAGACCTTATCAGATTACTTGGAGAATATAGTGCAAGAGAAATGGGAGAACAGTAAATTGGCTAAGCACGAATATGGGGAAGGTTGCGGGAAAATGTTAGCCTGGAAGTTGAAAACAGATCAGACAAGGAACACTATACTATCCGTGTATACCGAAGACCAATTAGTTTTATGCGAAGATGACTCCGCAATAAGACGAGAATTTACAGCTTTCTTCTCAACAATATATAAAGAGGATATAAATTGTTGCGTGTTTATCTAGGTTCCTGATCGATACTGCGACCTTATACCCCTATTCGGCTATAAATCCATTTATTCCCTATATTGGCATAACCGTTCAAGTGCGATTTTCAGAAAAGTCATCTCTGGCCTCACACGAACAGAGCCACATTCCAGCATAGTTCTCTGCCACTTCCTTTGCAACCAATTAGTGCAATGACAGAGCAGAAGTCACTATCTGATATTCCTAGATTAACACTCCGAGTTCTTCAACAAGATAAAAACTCAGCAAACCTGGAAATCCCCGCTTGCTGTGTTTTGATTAGTAATGGAACTCTAATGAGCAACTGATAGCTATCACTTCCTAGTGACATCTTTAATTGACGTCTTATGTCCAGCAAACTTGCGTCAAACCCGGCACCTGTCAGGTATAAATATTACCAACGTTGCCTTAAGCAATGTGAGCTGTGAGCTGAAAGCTGTCGTGCTGCTGTAAGCTGCCGTGCACTTTGTTGTGCATCCCATTGCTGCTGCAGGCAGTACGCTGCTGCTGTTGTCCCTTAGTGGTGAAGCTACTGATACCATTATCGCTGCTAAAGCGCGAACGATGGTGCAGTACGCTTAGGAGCTGAACAGCCGTCCCTCTACGAAGAGCCCAGCAGATTCCAGCTGCCGCGGACGCTGTCCCCCGCCTCCTCCTCCCGACGCGCTGAAGAGAGCCGCTGCCTTTCTCCTGCAGAGAAATCCAGCTCCAGCGTTTCCGGTCTGCCCTCGCGGGTGACTGGGATATTGAGTGCCCCCTGAAGGAAATACCAGACTTCCATCATTCTATTCAGAGGTATGGTGTTGACTAAACCCTTAGACGAGAATTCTTGAAGCAAACCTTGGCAAAACCAACTTAACTTAAAGCTACTTACTTACTCCCCTTCCACGTGTTAGGCTTAGGTCAGGCACACTGGGGTAGGCGTAGTTAGAAGCACCAGTTGAGTATTTTAGCCTAATGTATATATGACTGTATATATGTTTTATTACTTTTAAACCATTGTATGGCTAAGAAACCATATCAATGTTTTTACAGTACTATTTCGCACTACTTATCTTACTGTACGTACTTTTTATCATAACAAGTCTTGCAATTGTGGCAATACATTTCTCTTGTACGAGAAGAAAGACTGTTCAATAAATGTTAACCCTTTATTGACAAACGCCCGTCTCTCTATTCTCTACATCTCGTGAAAGTAAACTGCACTAGACTGACTGAGTGAAATACATGTCTATTGTTTCACACGACCCTAGAGATTGACTCTTGATCTGAGGAGCAAAGTTGTCATGTTGCACGGTTGACGGAAAGCTGAATCCCTTCTTGTCTGTGCCAGGGAAGCTGATCACTTCCCATGCAGAGAAGAAAGTTTCCAGTGACCTCTGAGCTAGTTGGTAACACACCCAATTAAGTTTAGCATAGTCAGTGGAGGCCTGGAATATCCGCAGTTCCACGTCGATACTACTGTTTATGTTATTCCAAAGCGCAGGGCCTAGTGGGAAACTAGGAACTACACTACATGGCGCCCAACGTTTGGTAAGGCGATAAACTAACGCAAGACGTTAGAGTAACTCAGTCGTGCATATTTCACACAGACCCCTTTCTCCCGTAAATACTCCAATAGACGTCTGGAGTGGGTGAAAGGTTAAAATCCGCCCGACCTTAGTAGGAAGAGATTCCTATGTAAAGCTCTGGTTTATTCAACGTTGAAGGATACAGTGTTCCAAAATATTGTGCACCTAATCTTTGTCTCCTTGGAGACCTACTCTGCAAACCTTGCATTTTTACAATGCCAGGAGAAAATAACGGAACCACTGGGGCCGCAGCAGATGCGACACAGCAGGGTCCCGAATACACAGACCCGGATGCTATTATCATCCCGGTCCACTTAAGAAGATCTATAACATTAAAACTTATAGATAACGGACTGACACCTCAAGGTGGTACAGTAATTTTCGTGATAGAGGCTCACGAATATCGGCAGACAGAGGTATTCTATTCATGGATAAACTTTCCAGCGGTAAACGCTATAACAAAAGAGTTTCACTATTACAAAATAGAGAAACCTCCGGAAGAGTACGCTCCTTTCGAGGAGATTGAAATTCCACTTAAATTTCAAGAGCACCTGCTCTGGTTTAATGGCGCCCTAAAACACAATGATCACATTACCAGGCTCGGTCCACTAGGTAGACCAGGAGCAACGTGGCCGGTTCTAGCCAGCTACACACCACATCCGGACATTGTAAAAATGTCTAAGGAAGAGCTGTTAGTACAGCTAAAAACACTAATTAAAATACATAGGCAACTAGTCCAATATGTAATGCGGACTGCAACAGTCCAACCAGCTGTTAATACACCACAGCTGACCCCTTATCAGGGGAACACAAATAAAATTACACCACAGAACATACAGTCATGTCTTGGTAAAACACCCGTAAAACAGGAACAAATTCCTTTCTGGTTAGCACAGAAAATCACTCAAATAGAGGCAGTATTTCCTGATACTACCCCTATTGAGAAACACATAATCTTGACCATCTGCCTTCCTATGGGAATCGCACCACACGTGGAGGACTGCGACACTTGGGGTACAGTCTTTGCTTCCATTTACACAAAAACACACGGTGTTCCGTCTATGGCGGTAATACCAGAAGTGCTAAAACAGATTCAAAATGAATACGGTCCAGAGCCCGCTTTAAATCTAGGTATGAAATTACTGAAAGACTTCAAGCAGGTCTCGGCTATATTATTAGCCAACATAAAAGGAGAAGCAGCATCTGTGGCGATTCGCCAGAAGTTGAAGGAAACAGTTATAGAAGATCCTGTTGAGCTTGCAAAAATCATAGAAAAATGCTATGAAGAATTAGGTAGAGACAGCTTGGGTGGAAAACCAGTTAAGCCCCAACTGCTCGAAAATCCTGAAAAATTATTTATTATAAATAATTTAAACACTCCTAAAAAGAGCTGGGATGGAAATAAACAATCCACTCCCAAGGAAAAAGTTTTCCAGTCCAGAGGAAGGTCTCCTCGACGGAGGGAAAGAACTCCGACTCGAGAACGCCAGTCTCCCCAGCGGGAGCCCTCTGAGAAAAGATATAACCTTAGAAATAGGGATAATCTAAAAAAACCTGATAGATATCAAAGTATTGATACACGTCCCTCTCGATCTTTTCCACAGAATTCGGAAAGAAGAGGACGGTCAGACCCAGGAGAGCACACCAAGTCCAAAGACAAGGAACCTGCTCAAAATAAGAAATCTCAATTTCAGAAAAAGAAGGTAGCCAGTATTAGAGTAATCAACCATGCCGAGAATACTGAGGACACAGTTGAAAAACGGGGAGTGGGCATTGACAATGTTGGACAGTGCAGCATAAATCAGTATAGCGCGCAAGATCTTGATGAGTCATCTGGAGACAGTGGACACGAATGAATACATTCAAGTTGAAACTGCCGACGCCAGACTTAGCGAGCCCCATAAAATATACGAAATAACATTGCGTATAGAGGGTGATAAGACTAGGAAAATTAAGGGTCTATTTTGGGATAAGCTCTCAAAAGGCTACGATATTCTGTTAGCTGAAAAAGATTGGCCCCCAGAGTTTGTCAGGGAGTGCCCTCGTGGCGAAGAAGTGATTATGCCTGCCTTCTCGAATCACATTCCGATTCACAAAAAATATACATATGCAAGGAAATGGGCAGTGGCCCAGGCACCTGCATTATATAAAAATCATGTAGGATGGGATGAGGACTCACCTCCTCACAAAATCCAATTAAAAAGTGAACCAACTGCCCAACGGCAGTATCCCATAAAGCAAGAAGCTAAAAAACAAGTCAGGGAGATCTTAGATCAACTTGAATACCAGGGGGTGATTGAAACATGCACCTCTCAAATGAACAATCCTTTGTTTCCTGTCTCCAAGCCAGACAATTCATATCGTCTAGTTTTGGACTACAGACACCTTAATACATGTTGCAAAACTTTTGCAGTACAAAACTCGCATAGTGCAGCCCTAATGAATAACATATTTAGGAAAAAATATAAAACGACATTAGACATTTCTAATGGTTTCTTTTGTCAAAACATTGCACCAGAAAGCAGATATTTGACCGCTTTCTCTGCATTTGGGTCACAGAAAAAATTCTGTCGACTCCCACAGGGGTTCAAGAACAGCCCAGGACTATTCTCAGCTAGGGTAACAGAGTTACTACAAATCTATGATGATGAAGCATTGTCTTACGTAGATGATATTTATCTCACAGACGACGACTTGGATACTCACTTGAAAAGAGTGAACACCATTATACTTGGGTTCGCAGCAGAGGGTTACAAATTCGACTTTAAAAAGTCTCGAATTGCCCATCTGACAGTACTGTTCTTAGGGTACGAACTATCAAGTGAAGGGAAAAGCCTAGCGGACAACTTCTTAGAGAAGTGCGCTGTACTCCAAGCTCCAAAAACGCTGAAGAATTTACAATCCATATTAGGTTTTCTGAATTTCGGAAGAACATACATTCTAAATTACGCAGAGAGGGTTAAACCACTCTACGAACTAATTAAACCTGATTTTAAACAAATCAATTGGACTCAAAAACACACAGAAATTTTGAGATCACTGCAAACAGACATGTTAGCAAAAACAAAATTAGATACACGTGACAACACACGTGATCTTGTAATCCGAGTCATCCCAGGAAGATGCGGATTCACATACCTAACCTCTAATGAGGGAGAAAAGGTACCAATTTCAATTAAATCTCACTTGTACACACAAGCAGAAAAAACATTCAGTCACACAGAAAGAACTGTGAAAGCAGTGCAAATCGCATTAGCAAATGAACGAGAACTAGCACACGGCAAACGGATTAATATCCTTACAGCGGAATCCGCCTTCGAGGCGCTATTCAGCCCAGTAAACCTGCCTACAGTGTCACTGGATCCGAAATGGATACAGTGCGTAGATTCTCTAGGAACGGAAGACGTGAAATACTATTTTGCCCCGCAATTCGAAGAACTGAATGATTTAGAATATGAAGAAGAATATCCTCTGCCAATCGAAATTCTGCCTCTCCCACAATATGCCTGTATAATCTATACAGATAGTTTTGTACAGCATTTCAACGTAGAGAGAAAATCCTACGATGCAGCATGTGCGATTATTAAAGGTCGTTGGCTGTGCGGTAAATTCAGACAGAAAGTAACAAAAACTGAATCTGTAAGAAACTGTTCGGTTCAGAGAACTGAAATCAGATCTTTAAAGATGGCGCTCGAAAATGCAGAACGTGAATTCCCGACACTTATCGTGTGCGATTCTCATTTTTGCGTCAACTCTTACAACAATAAACTGCAGAGTTGGATCGAAAACGACTACAAAGATGACACAGGTGCCACAATAAAGCATAAATTGCTCTGGAACGAGGTAGCTCTTTTACACAAAGAACTACAAAAGACTCACGTGATTCACGCACAGAGTCTTCGACGTGATGGCGTTCACGTTGCTGGGAATTCATTGGCTAATACAGCCATAGCGGAAGCAACTAAACCGGCTTCCGTAGCCACAAAAAAGCGTACAGAAAAATACATAGACGGGGAAACCATGCTGGCAGTAAAAACTACCGTAAAAGGCGACTGTGCAGCACTACCCGTAAACTATCCACTCAATTATGCATACGTAATAGATGCAAACTCCGTTCCTTTTGCTCGAATCCCTGGAGTGGGGGACAGAGTAATTCCAAACACGAACAGGAGAATATTTTTAATAGCAGACGCACATATGGGTTTGGGTCCTAGGCACAGAGAGATCAAGGAATCGCTGACTGAATTACAATCAGTATTCTGGTGGCCGGGAATGAGTGTAGAACACCAAATATATGCAAACAACTGTGAAAACTGCAACAGGGATCGCAGTAGCGAACCTTGCTACCGGCTACCAATCAGAAAGAGCGTAACGCTGCCTGCACCCCATCCTGCGTCCTATTAATAGTTAAGGCTAAAAGCACTTAAAAAATGAGGCCTCCAGCGCTCGGCTGACGCTAGAACGGTTATAAAAGATTTGCGAGTCTTTATCGGCACATACGCAATTACCACGTTCCATTCTGATCAGGGTCCTGCTTTTAGCTCTCGAGCTTATAAGGAGGCCATGGCTAGCATGGGAATTGGGTTGGGGTATTCTTGTCCGTCATACCCCGGAAGGGAACAGTGTGGTAGAAAGAAAAAACTGTGACATAAAGCAATCTATAACAGCGAAGGTATTAGGTTCAGGCGCTGGGTGGGTCAAACATTTAATAAGTGTCCAGACTAGTCTTAACAACATGCCAAGAAATTCTCTAAAAGGTTTCAGCCCATACGAACTATTGTTCGGAATTAGAATGCGTATTCAGGACCTCGATAGTCAGATGTCAGTGGTACAAGAAGAAACAACGCACTTTGATGTAAAGGATCGTTTGGCTGTTTTACAGGAACTGAATGAAACAAGAAAATCCTTAAGCAACATAAAGTTAAAGCAACAGCCAACTACCACTGACGAGGCACCACCAGCAACAGCCCCAGCAAGGCCTGTCTGGATTCCAAAGATTGTGGATCTAGTCAGAGAAAAGATCGCGGTTAAGAAGGAATTTGGGCCTTCTTACAGAAAAGCAGTACCTGTCTTGGCAGTCACCGGAACAAGATCAGTTGTACTACCGCCCCTTGCTGGTAAAAAGGAGAACAGAATCGTGTCCATCGACCTGGTAAAACCACAAGCATGTGGCCTATAATCAACAGTAGGCCCAGTGGACTCCCAAGAAACAACAGAATACCCAAACTTGCAACAATCCAAGAGGTTCAAACTGAAAGACTAATCACATTCGATCAGCCTGCAGTGCACAATGAAGGACTATGCAATAAAGCCATGGAACTCGTGCCTCTTGAAACACAGATTGAAACAGTTCGTCAAAAAACAACACTAGTCTACACTAATGTGGCATCAGAAAGTGCTACCGAAAGACAGATTGAAAGAACAATCCCATCAATTGACAGAACTGCCTCTGGTTATTTCATCAACTTCGACAACTTCTCTGAAGATTTTAATGACCCCGAAGTGATGCCAGAAAGAAAAAAGTATTCTAAAGAAAATACAATAGGACTCCTTCAACAAATCAAAGAATTATATCTGGATTCACCGTTGATTGAGCATTGGATTATCTCAGGGGTATTCATACTCCTACTATGCCTAATTTTAGTTTTAATTTTAGGAAAGTTTATTACAATTGAATGGACACAGCAAGTCAGAACATCAACCTAGTCCTGAAACCACACAGATCATCCCACGTGAAGAAAAGAGAACTGTCAACAGTAAATGTCACAGCAATTCCAATACCTGGTGGGGTAGTATGGGAGAAAACAGACTATGAGGTCTATGGTCCGGTCGAAATCCTGAAGTATCCTCATCAACTGAAGGTTTCCTTAAGTGACTTTGTAAAACCTAGTACAGTCTCTGATGATTGGGACTTTAACAGTATTAATGACATGATGTCTGATTTAGTAATGTCAGCTAGATTCACAGATCATGATTATTTACAAGGTTCATCTAGTTATGAGCAGTTATTCTGTTACACCCACTATGGGGATCATTACTTGCATAAATCTGCACAGCCTAGGAATGTTTTTATGTATAATCAATGGGAACATTGTGCTACACCACCTAAAAGCAGTTCTAAAGCATTTTTTGAGAAATTCAAATACTTCTCAGGGTTTAACACCAGTGATGCAGAAACGTTTTATTACAAACTGTTAGATAAAACAGGAATGAAAACAATGCTGACAAATTCTAAATTGATATATTCAGAAGCATTTTATGACAAAATGATGACATTTGGTTTTGATTATTGGAAAAATAATATTGAAACGAAAACAATTTGGGGTACAAAAGATTGGCAGGTGCAAGGCATTGAAGCACTATTTAGAACCTGCATGATACCAGAACAAATGTTATTTTTAAATGACACAATACACCAAACATCTTGTCTTGGCCTAGCTAAGATCAAAGACCTTAAAACACCGTCTATACCAAAGCCAATACCTGAGAATACAACCACAGATATTGAGTTAGACGTTTCACAAATTTTACATTTTAACAGAACACATCCTGATTGGAAAAAGTGGTTAATCTGGCCTACTGACACAAACAGCTGTCAAGATAGATTCCTGAATAAAACACAGGGGTTAAAAATGACCAGATTAGACTCGAGATACTCCCAGAGACAACATCCAGGGATAATAACAACATACAGTGTAGGGAAACTCTGCCTTGAATGGCTAACATCATCCACACTGGCTGAAATTAAGCAACACTTGTCTTTACTAAAAGATGGTGCTGATTTGCGCAATTTCATTCTTGGACCACGCAAACAGCGTCAAAAGCGTTTCATAGCGACCAGTATCTATGCTGCTTACAACGAGGCTTGGAAAGTCAAACAAATTGAAACTGCTGAAAAAATACGAGAAATTGATCGTATTAATTTGGAGAAATCACTTTCTGTAGTAGACAATGGGTTAATGACTCTGTCTTCCAGAATATATTCGTTGGACAATATTGTATCATCTGCCTTTGATGTGATAGACAGAGACTTGCTAATGTTACAACATGGCCAGTCTCAATTACGCTCTATTATAGAACTAGGCTGGACGCTGCAAAATCTTCGTTCAGGCTATGTGCCTTGGCGTTTAATCAACACAACGTCATTATTTTCCATTTTTAACCTTACTGATAAACAGATCAGTTTGGCACAGAAAGGAGCAGACTATACAATCCTGAGCATCGAAAAACTCGAGAGATTACCATTGACAATGTCAGAGAGTCCTGTCATTGAATGGATAATACACAGAATTATCACAATTCCGATAACAACTTTTCGATTTAAAAAGTGCCTTGAGTACATACCTGCTGGCCAGTATGAACAATTGGGTAAAGGATATATAAAATCTGAATGGAAATTACCATACACACATTCTTGCTACAGTGACAGCGACAAAAATGTATTTCTTAGTGGTGACAACTGTAAACATTCACTAAGCGGTATACTTTTGTGTCAGGGTATTAATTTACACGGAGCATGTGATGGAAATTCAAACAACCTTTCATGCCACCAGCTAGTCACACCTGCAACTCAGATAGAGCCCTTCTTTATGCAACTTTCAAACGGGAGTTACATTCTTAGAACTGATCACAGATGTTGTGGCCTTGTGCCAGGGAAAAGTTATCTAGTAAGAGTAACATCCATGGTCAAATGCTGTATGCAAGCATTGTTTCCGAGTGGGCCTGCAGACACAGTGACTCCCATCTGGCCTCGTCTGAATCTCTATTCTATACGAATTGATACATTAAGCAAAATGAAATCTGTACTTTTACAGACAACAGTGCCTATAACGTCATCAAAAGAGACGTATGATCTTCTAGTTGCAAGGACAGCTACTGAAGTTCATGACCTTTTATCAACAAATTGCCCCGTGCATTTCGTAGAAATGTTCAGCCAACTCCTTAACATGTCTAGTGCAACAAGCATCCCAGGCATATTTAAGACAGTCTTTACGGGACTTCTAACACCCTTCCAGGCAATTTTGGGAATCGTTCCTAATTTTGTACACTCTGTTTTTGGCGGCATACCATTATTTTTGGGACTCGTCGCAGGGATTTTATTTTTGACCCTTCTGCTTCGTTATGGCAAGCCTCGGCTCAGACATAGCTCCCATGGGAATGGAAGAGACAATCCTAGCAATGCGCTACCGGGAAAGGATAACTAACGTCCTCGGATTGGCCAGGCTGAGAGATCTAAACATGACCTGGTTCCTTTCATTCAGACCGATATGGCAAAATTGCATTTTACCTGTGCTACGGTGTATGCTTTGCGGCGATGAATGCGTGTTGGACATCTGTCTTTCACTTCCATCAGCAGTACCAATGGACGTCGATACTTTGCTCAGTCCAATAACGGCTCACGCATTGTGTTGTCCCCAGCGGCTACCAATCCTGATGACGGCATTCGTGGAGACTCCTGTGCTACAACCAAGTGGTAACAGTAGAGCGAGTGACAAAAGCAACATCATCCAGGTACAACGTTCAGTGAGCATTGCTGGTCCCGACTATGATGACAGCAATCATTCTCACACCTGCCAAGTTACAGCGCTATCTAATTTGGTTGAACTGTCACCTGAATTTGTAGACCAATTCTTTGAGAGCCTGTCTGATACGATGTTCTCACCCATACAGAAACAATAACTTTGGAGAAGCTTTCCGACACACAGCGTTCCCATGAACTCTGAATTCGGCCTTCAGTTTTGATCAACAAAGACTGCAAAAAGCTTTGTAGCTCTATTTTCCCGTTCAAGCATTAATTCTTTTTGTTTTGGACAATTTTTCTAAATATTCACCTTTTTTTTTTGGCACGAACAATTCTTTGCTTAACGTAAAAACTATTCTTAGAGAACAGAAGCTTCACACTTCTATTTCTAAACACATCTAGAGACATAACAACATTACATCAGCCTCTAGCACATGTTATTACAATACATTTTTATGTGATGATTTATCTCGCCCTTCTTCTGTCAGAGATACTTCATGTGTAATTCTTTTTGCATAATCGTTCATTGATTTCATATGCAATAATTTTTGAATGATTTCTATGCTTCAAAAAACGTACAGTACCTACATTTCATGTATTACAAATACGCCTATTTTGAATGCATTTATGTATTTTGGGGTGGGCAATGTTACACATGCATCTAATTGCTCTAGTTTTAGTAATTTGATGGACATGAATACGTGGAGTGGGTGTTGCGTTTTTATCTAGGTTCCTGATCGATACTGCGACCTTATGCCCCTATTCGGCTATAAATCCATTTATTCCCTATATTGGCATAACCGTTCAAGTGCGATTTTCAGAAAAGTCATCTCTGGCCTCACACGAACAGAGCCACATTCCAGCATAGTTCTCTGCCACTTCCTTTGCAACCAATTAGTGCAATGACAGAGCAGAAGTCACTATCTGATATTCCTAGATTAACACTCCGAGTTCTTCAACAAGATAAAAACTCAGCAAACCTGGAAATCCCCGCTTGCTGTGTTTTGATTAGTAATGGAACTCTAATGAGCAACTGATAGCTATCACTTCCTAGTGACATCTTTAATTGACGTCTTATGTCCAGCAAACTTGCGTCAAACCCGGCACCTGTCAGGTATAAATATTACCAACGTTGCCTTAAGCAATGTGAGCTGTGAGCTGAAAGCTGTCGTGCTGCTGTAAGCTGCCGTGCACTTTGTTGTGCATCCCATTGCTGCTGCAGGCAGTACGCTGCTGCTGTTGTCCCTTGGTGGTGAAGCTACTGATACCATTATCGCTGCTAAAGCGCGAACGATGGTGCAGTACGCTTAGGAGCTGAACAGCCGTCCCTCTACGAAGAGCCCAGCAGATTCCAGCTGCCGCGGACGCTGTCCCCCGCCTCCTCCTCCCGACGCGCTGAAGAGAGCCGCTGCCTTTCTCCTGCAGAGAAATCCAGCTCCAGCGTTTCCGGTCTGCCCTCGCGGGTGACTGGGATATTGAGTGCCCCCTGAAGGAAATACCAGACTTCCATCATTCTATTCAGAGGTATGGTGTTGACTAAACCCTTAGACGAGAATTCTTGAAGCAAACCTTGGCAAAACCAACTTAACTTAAAGCTACTTACTTACTCCCCTTCCACGTGTTAGGCTTAGGTCAGGCACACTGGGGTAGGCGTAGTTAGAAGCACCAGTTGAGTATTTTAGCCTAATGTATATATGACTGTATATATGTTTTATTACTTTCAAACCATTGTATGGCTAAGAAACCATATCAATGCTTTTACAGTTCTATTTCGCAATACTTATCTTACTGTACGTACTTTTTATCATAACAAGTCTTGCAATTGTGGCAATACATTTCTCTTGTACGAGAAGAAAGACTGTTCAATAAATGTTAACCCTTTATTGACAAACGCCTGTCTCTCTATTCTCTACATCTCGTGAAAGTAAACTGCACTAGACTGACTGAGTGAAATACATGTCTATTGTTTCACACGACCCTAGAGATTGACTCTTGATCTGAGGAGCAAAGTTGTCATGTTGCACGGTTGTTGGAAAGCTGAATCCCTTCTTGTCTGTGCCAGGGAAGCTGATCACTTCCCATGCAGAGAAGAAAGTTTCCAGTGACCTCAGAGCTAGTTGGTAACACACCCAATTAAGTTTAGCATAGTCAGTGGAGGCCTGGAATATCCGCAGTTCCACGTCGATACTACTGTTTATGTTATTCCAATGCGCAGGGCCTAGTGGGAAACTAGGAACTACACTACAAAATCCAGCAACTGAGACTATTAAGGATTATCTAGAAGGAATAATAATGCCAAAACTAACAGAAGAGGAAGTTGTATTCTTAAATAGTGAAATAACATCAGAGGAAGTTAAAATTGCAATAGGTGGTCTAAAAAAGGGTAAAGCGGCAGGACTGGACGCCCTACCCAACGAATTTTACATTGCATTAAAAGAGCCTTTAATTGAACACTTGACAAAAGTCATGAATAAGATTTACATGGAGCATGAAAAAATCCCCGATTCATGGAACGATGCCACAATAAGTCTCATACTAAAACCGGGGAAAAACCCAAAAAATTATGAGTCTTACAGACCAATATCGCTGCTCAATTGCGACTATAAACTATTTATGAACATAATAGCGAAAAGACTATCAAAGCTAATGCCGAATCTGATTGATCGGGACCAGAAGGGTTTCATAAAGGGCAGACAAATTCAAGAAATAACTCATGAACTACTAGCGACAATCGACGTAGCTATATCAGAACAACTACCCCTCACGATCATCACCTATGACGCAGCAAAAGCTTTTGATCGCGTAAATTGGCCATTCTTAAACAACATCATAGAGAAAAATAATCTGGGAATCAACTTTAGTCATATGGTGAAGGAAATTTACACAAATCCTAGAGCAAAAATATTAGTGAACGGAAGTTTGACAAGTAATATCACTATCCAGAGGGGTACGAGGCAGGGCTGCCCCTTGTCGCCATTACTCTTCAATTTATATATTGAACCTTTAGCTTGCTCAATTAGAAATCATAATCAAATAACACCTTTTAAATACAAAAATTGGGAAAAGAAAGTGGCATTATATGCAGATGACCTCATGATTTTTACAGATAACTACAAGAATTCAGAAACAGCAATTAAAGAAATAATGAATGACTTTGGCAGTGTCTCAGGCTACCTGATAAACATTAACAAGACAGAGGCAATGAGTTGGAATTGTACGACAAAACCTGCTTTCTCAAAGGAAAAATTAAGATATTTAGGGATCACGCTAACTGAAGATCTGAATAAAATCCCTCAATTAAATTTAAATTTAGTAGCAAAAGAAATGAGAAGACTTCTTAAAGCATGGTCTGGTCTACCACTAAACTTTCTGGGCAAATCAAACGCAGTTAAAATGACCATCATCCCCAAATTCACGTATCTTTTTAACACGATTCCGTTGGAGTTTAATAAAGCCGCCCTAAAAAAAATACAGGGAGAATTATCCAGTTTTATTTGGTCGAAGAAGAGCACAAGAATTGCGTGGAACAAACTCAGAAGAAGGAAGAATCAAGGGGGCATAGCAAGTCCGGATATTATCGAATATTGCAGGGCTTTTCAGTTTAAAAACTTTAGAACGTTGCTAATGAAGCACGGTAATTTCCCGATTTTCCTTCAACACATTACAAATGGAGAAGACTATTTCCTTTTCAAGTTTGGCCATCCCAAATTTTTCAAGAAAGTAAAATTGAAGCTGTTAACTAATGCGGTCAAATTATGGACGCATTTTAGAACTATTCTAAGGATCCCATACTATAGCAATATGGCCCCAATTTGGGACTCTCCTGGAACACCAGAATGCCTTAAAGATGCATTATCCAGTATAATTAGACAAACAGGTCTCGAAAAAAATGCTTTTTGTACTAAACAACTTCCTGAATGTTCAATATGAGCAGAACATTCACTCAAAAACTGTATTTTTGAGTTGAATTAGCTGCTCCTCTACTAGATAATCTATTTGAAGTTGAGAAGCTGCCTCAATCAGTCGAAACCGCCAGTGTTTCAAAATTGTGCCGGAAGGCTCTGTGTGACCAGAAATTGTGCTGTGCATGCAAATCTTGCTCTGAAGCTTGCATTGACACGGTAATGGACTGCTCGCATCACAAAATGATGCCAGAAGGCTCCGTGGTGACCAGAAATCACTCCAGGGGGTCAGCAAAATCACTCACAAACACGTGTTTTTGAGCCTCGCATTGTTTCCATGAACATCATGAGGTTCGAATTGCAGCATAATTCAGCCATGTGTTGGATGGCGGAATTTGGCAGGAACTCCACATTACAAACATAACGCAGAGTTTCCAAATTCTGTAAATCTCACAAGCGGAATCATAATTAGGGCTCATGGTATTATGATTTCATTTTTTTAACATTTCTGTCTGTATTTTTCAATATTTCTTTTTTGGGTCATCTTATTGCTATTAATTATCCCTATTTATCTTGTGTCTTGAAAATAAATGTTGTGGTAAAATAACATATGTCCACATTCATTTAATTGATAAACATTCACTCATACTTTTCTATGCTTTTTGCGTTAAGCAAATTAAGTAGCAAAATATAACAAAACACTACATCCACAGGTAAATATTATCATTAAGTTGAAATATAAGTTAACATTTGACTGTATTTCAGGAAATCTCAACCTGTTTTTTAACTCCTTGTGATGTCTATCTGCTTAGCTGTCAGCCTGGAATTCATGAAGAACATCATGGACAGTCACTCACACATTGTTTTCTATCTGTATTTATCTGTAAAAATCTGTAAAAAAAGGAAACTGGGAGCCTTAATTATAATACCACCCAGGCCCAGTTATATTGCTAAGTCGAATTTTCAGTTTAAAAATGCCTTCAGGCTGCAATGGAAGCCCTGGGACATGTTTTAAGGGGCTACTTGAGTGGGTGGCACAATAAGTACTGCAGGCCCACTGGCAGCATTTAATGTACATGCCCTGGGTGTATATTATACAACTCTACAAGGACTTATAGGTACATTTACTGTGTCAATTAAGTATAAGCCACATGTACCATGTTTAGGAGAGTGAACTCATGCACTTTAGCACAAGTTAACAGTGGTAAAAAGCACAACATCCTAAGGTAAACAAAAACATATTCCAGAATAAATTGAGGGAAAAGTCAAAAGGTTTAGGGGTGACCCTGCAGACAGGACCAGGTCCAACACCTCCGATTTACATCACTCATGCATGTTCTATGATATAACTTATAACATCACTGCAAAGTCTAAAATAACATTTTTGATGAAAAGAATGTGTATGGCAAGGGTGCGAATTATAGTTACCTTAGGGCAAGAGTTAGTTACTTGAGATAACTATAACTGGCCAATTTCAGTGGTTTGTTGAGTTTAAACACTACGTTGGCACCTACATTTTCAACTAACTGTAACATCACTTTAACCTCTGATTTTCCAGTGAATAAACATAGATTTGCACACACAAAAGCATCTAGCGGCCTGGCTGGCTCCATCTACAAGCTCAGATATTCTGAGGTTCAGCAAAGACACTAAAAACAGCAGTGCAGTCTTCCCTCACAAACGGAACAGGTACCATATGACCAACATCATTATGATATTCTTTTGCACACAGAACAGGTAAAGCAAAGACATCAGTGCAGCATCATCTCAACAACGCAGGAAGCCTACAGTGCATGCATAGGTACTGCATATTTCTACACAAATAAAGAAAAAGTGGTAGCAGTAGTTCATTCTTCCTTCACATCTGAAACCTGCATAAAAACTTTGGCAGCAGCTTCAGTCACTCACAGAATATGTACAGAATATGGGTGAGGAGAGGTGCACACACCTCTAACACAGATTAAAGGCACAGCACAATCAACCAATAGTCATATTTATGTATTGAGTTATTATATCCAAAATAGTAACAATCTTACGTAGAAGTTCTGAAATGTTACATTTGAAAGAGTTGCAGGAAAGTATACACGTGCTATTATTGGCTAGTATTGGTTAACTCAAAAAATGACAGCCCTGCAAGAGCCACAGGCACGCACATGTCCAAAGTAGTGCAGATACGCAAAATGGCATTTTATTCCCATGTATGCACCACAGTTAAGAAAGCATCCATCCCTCTGCAATTTGATTGTACCCACCAATTCAGGAAACCAGTCCTACAATGCAATGGATATTCCAAGTGAGTTGTCTGGACAAGCTTGACGGGTTTTCTTTTTTCATGGAGAAAATTCCAGTGCAAGGTTTGCAGAATAAAAGTTTATTTTTATTTTTACGTGTTTGTGACTCATTTTCAAGGATCAGAGACAATTTGTAAGAAAGGAGTGACAGCCACACGTGTTTCGCCCCCTTTACACGGCCATCCGTCCTGGGGCTTCTTCGGGGTGTGGAGAATATTTTTGAAGTACTTAGGTGGTTTTGTGGTATTGGCTTAAGGTATGTTCCTCAAAGTAATTTCTGGCATAGTGACCTCACATCTGAAGTTTCAATCGGTATCGGCACTATCGCCATTACTTGCTCAATTAATAGGGCTAGTAAGGGTTTGGGACCGATTACGCCTTCATTTCCCACAATGCAATGGCAATTGCCTTTTAGAAAAAGGCCAGTGGAACTATACTGCTAATTTTTCATTTCAAGTACTGAAGCCATGCAGGCAAATTCTTCTACTGAGGTATTATTCCATTCATAGCATTCTTCCATAAAAATGCACTGGTGCTGGTACCTGTTCTGTAGAGATGTACGGTTGTTATTCCATGTGATGACGTAGACTTATACAAAGGCCTAATAGTACTGTGGCACTGAAAGCATTGTTATGTTGCAAAAAAGTATTGCAACCACCTCTGTCACCACACTGCACTCTTGCTGAGACCTTCTGTAAAACACAGCTGCTTGAACGACCATGCAGTACTGCAGAGAAGCAGAGACACTATACCTGATATATGTAGTCAAGAATTTGTGATTCGATATTTGCAAATAGTAATGATTCACACTTATAGAATCACAAATCCATATATTACAAATACCGTTAGGAAAGGTATGGGCAAACTTGGCTTCAGACCTTTGGACAACAAATAGACAGGCTAGCAAGCACTACAACCACACTGTGCAGACCAATTGTAAATATACAATCAGAGATATAGCCCAAAGACCAGCGTTGCCGACTTGGCAACAGGGAAAGCAGGTTGAAGTACTGATGTCTAGTCAACATACCGAGATTCTGGGCAACTCACTTAACCCCTTTCTGCCTTAAAAAGAATAATCAAAAGAGACACAAATGATGTACTGGGGTGAATGTTTGACATTGTTCAGCATTCAGTCCATCAATTTTTCTTTTTGCATTTGTCACCCCTAGTGGGACGGGAATGGCCAGACGTGGGTCCCGTTCTTTCCATGCGCTGGAGTCAAGC
The DNA here is from genome assembly GCF_964263255.1 of Lissotriton vulgaris. Classification (NCBI taxonomy): domain Eukaryota; kingdom Metazoa; phylum Chordata; class Amphibia; order Caudata; family Salamandridae; genus Lissotriton; species Lissotriton vulgaris. The sequence goes on from NC_141696.1 coordinate 896,638,198, forward strand.
TAGCCTGGCTGATGAGGGGTGATGTCCCAAAGCCGGTCCCAGGTTGCTTGCTTCCAGTCCAGGGAGGACCGGGCCTGGCAGTTTAGGCTGGGCTGTTCCCATGAGGTACAGGGTCAAGGCTGATTTGCACATAGCTGGGTTTAAACTCGAATGGCATGCGGAGCAAAAAAAACTATGGATTTAGGCCCAGATCTCTGTACTGGGGTGATTGTTTGACAATGTTCAGCATTCTGTCCATCAATTGTTCTTTTTTGCATAAAAAAAATTAATGACCTTATGTAATGTAATGTGGTGCTCGTGTTAAGCAGATCTGGTCGAGGCACTACCCCCAGGATATATAGCACAGCATAAAGACCGTCCAGGGAGGGTAGGAGGAGGGATTGCAATTATCCATAGGGAGAGTATAAGCTGCCGACTACAGGATACTAGGATTCAGGGATGTGAAAGTACACATTTCACCCTCCACCCCTCATGTGAGAGCTCGATAGCAGGGATGCTGATCTATCAACCACCAGGCCCCCTTGGCACATTTCACGAAAGCTTGCTGGAGGCGGTGATAGGAGGGGTATGTGCGGTCACAAACTTCCTGCTATTAGGAGATTTCAACCTCCATTTTAACAAGCCAGGAGATAGGGCAGCTAAAGACTTAGAAAATGACCTAGAGAGCTATAACCTTAACCTTAAGGTTCGGCGCCCCACGCACAAGTTAGGAAATACTCTTGACCCCATTTTTACTAACATTGCGACTATAACAGTCCTGGAGCCTTACCCTGTCCCCTGGTCGGATCACTCGGTGATTCCTTTTCACTGGAGAATTTCCAGGATGAGTACTACTACTTCCTCAGATAGAGGACTAATAAGACCTTGGACAAAACTTGACTTGGACGAATGGAAAGGACTGTTAGAAAGCAGTAAGCCACCGGACAATCCTAATGTGGAAGGGGCTGTCAATAATTTTAATCAGTGGATCACCCAATCCCTAGATACGCTTATACCGAAAAAACCCTCAACAATTAGGAAGGGAGAGCTTAAACATCAATGGTTTACCTCAGACTTAAGGATACTGAAACAAGAATGTAAAAGGGCAGAACGACACTGGCGGAAGGATTTTAGCGTGGAAAGGAAGACCAGTTACAAAGCCACATTGAAGAAATACAAAACCACTCTTATTACCACTAAAACTGCATTCTTTGCGAACAAAATCGAATCCGCCACCAATGCCCCCAGGGAAATGTTCAAGATTGTAAAGCTCTTGACAAAAATCCCAGATCCCCCCGTAAAAGCAGACGAGCAGGACACAAGATGTGATGACATGGCGAACTACTTCCAGACCAAAATACATAAAATTCTTGAGACGATCCCGGTATCGGACCCGGCCTCACATCATAGTGTACCTCCCCCGGAGGAAAGAAGTGAATGTCCAATACTCTCCGAGTTTGCCCCCCTCGCGGAAGAGCTTCTCCCCTCTCTGTTGAGGAGTATAAAAAGTGGATCACCACGAGACCCAGTCCCCATGAAAATACTTAACCAGGTACTTCCAACCATCAGCGAACCCGTAATTAAGATGGTTAACACCTCCCTGGAATCGGCTACGGTACCAAAGGCATGGAAAGTGGCCATGGTCAGATCCCTGATTAAAAAGCCGAACCTCGACCCAGGAGATCCGGCCAACTATCGACCGGTATCCTTGTTACCTGGGATGGGGAAACTGACCGAAAAATTGGTAAACATCCAATTGGCGGCATTCCTGGAGAAGTACAATCTTCTCCATCCATCCCAGACGGGGTTCAGGAAGGGACAAGGCACCGAGACAGCACTGTTGAGGGTGGTAGAAGAGGCCAGAAGGATTTTGGATGCAGGTGGCATCAGCGTCGCCTTCGACACGGTAAGTCATCATCTGCTGCTGTCTCGACTCCGGAACATCGGGGTAACCGGGAAAGCCATGGAGTGGTTGAGATCTTTTCTTGAGGAAAGATATTTTCAGGTGTTTGAGGGTAACAACTGCTCTCGCCTGTTAGCGTTACAGTGTGGGGTACCACAGGGGTCGTCCCTTAGTCCCACACTGTTTAATGTCTACATGGCCCCGTTAGCGGAACTAGTTGCTCCGTTTGGCATCCAGTTAATAAGCTACGCGGATGACACCCAGCTGGTGTTTTCCTTGCAACAAATAGACGCTCCCCGAACAATCTGGCTAATTGTTTGGAGGTGGTAGTAAACTGGATGAATTCGTCTCAGCTCAGACTTAACGGAGGAAAAACCGAGCTGATGCTCTTAGGAAAGCAGGATATCCCCGACTGTCTAGCTTGGCCCACTTGTATGGGTGCCATACCACCACCCAAACCAGAAATAAAAAGCTTAGGCTTCTGGCTCGACAACGCTTTGTCCTGCGAAACACAAGCCAGAAAGACCTCTGCAGTTTGTCATGGGATACTCAAATCACTGCGCAAAATCCTGCCCCAACTCCCTGAAAAAGCAAAGAAGACCGTAGTTCAATCCTTGGTTTTATCACGAATTGACTACAGGAATGCTTTATACCTTGGGGCACCGGCATCCACTTTCAAAACCTTACAAGTGGCGCAGAACTATGCCACCAGGATTTTGACTGGAACTAGTCGATATATGTCGGCGAAGCCAGCTCTAAGATCACTCCATTGGCTCCCGGTGAAGGAACAGGTGCGATTTAAATCCCTATGCATCACATACAAGATCATGCATGGAGAAGGCCCTTCCATTTTGGAAAATATGATAAGTCCTTACAAGCCCCAACTTAATCTCCGCTCGAGCGAACACAACCTGGCAATCATTCCCAGGATAAAGCGAGCCCGCTCAGGCGGCCGGCTCTTTTCTCTGCAAGCAGCAAGAGAATGGAATGCCCTCCCATATAACTTGAGGCGGGAACAGACCTTCCTTCAGTTTAGGAAGAAACTTAAAACCTTCCTATTCCCCAGAAATTAGCTTGCAGTAGGAATGTAGATTGGACTAGCCCAGGGTTACCGTTGCCAAGAGCGCTGGGATGCCTACGGGTAGCCATGCGCTATATAAGTGATTTTACAATTACAATTACAATTACAAGCACTCTAATGCTCTCGGACTAAGTTTGCACTACATGCAACTGAAAAAAAGAGATTTTACTGGAGATTTGTTTAAGAACACTACTTCAGGTAACCTCTGCTTTAGAATTTCTGTAGGGTTCTAATGCAACAGTTATGGTATCTCTTCCATCTGGGGAATCTTAAGAGGTTTCACGCCAAATAAGCACTTCCATTGTAGAGGGGCAGTGGTAGGCCACACCAAACGTCAGTCTGTGGAAGGTAGTGGTGCAGTAATAATGCCCACCACAGACTGTGAGCATTGAAATAAGAAGATAGGAAAGTACAAAGCAACAGTTAAACTTACACGTTTGTGTATCTTTACCTTTTTTTGGTATTCACAAACCACAAGTTTCATTTTACTAAAAGTAATTTTACGACTGTCCTATCGTTTTATCTGCGGAGTCTCCAACACAAATGTGAAGTCTCCCCAGTCGTAAACTAACTATTACAAAATTAAAATACTAGCTTGTGAAAACCAAAACAGTTGTAAACTTTACAAAAGTGTAAGTTTACCTTTGTGAATCAGGCACTCAGGAACTTTCTATTGTCAGTTAAAAATGTGTCATTTGTTATACTGCTGTGACACTGTAGTAGTTTAAGACATCCTTATTTTTGATGATTTTGTACTGTTCGGGGCAATGCTTTCATTTAGAATTCAGTTTTTGACTAATTTGTGACTTGTAAAATATTCATACATCAAGCCCACTGTACATTTCACCACAGTAGAGTCCTAATGAAATGATGAGAGAGTGTACCCTTCATGAGACCGCAGTCCTGCAGAGAAGCTGAGGTGTTGTACCTTTCACTCACCACAGTCCCGCTGCTGAGAAGTAGACATGTATCTTTCAGTAACCTGTAGAACCGATACCGAATTAGAGACACTGTACCTACTGAGGGCCAGCACAGGTAAGAGCAGTGGGGCAGGGTGGGGTGGGGGTCGGGTAATTCGACATACGATGGGAAAGGTACAATTAAATAAAAAAAGATTTAAAAAAATACATTTACCCTACGCATCCCGTATCGCCGAGTCAGCGATGTGGCGAGAGCAAGGTAAGAGGTTTTATTTATTTGTTTATTTAGTTTTACTCCTCCCGTCATATGTTGACTTTCCCAACCCCCACCCTGCCCCCGCACCGCCTTCTGTTCTTACCTGTGCCGGCCGCTACTGACTGTACATTTCACCCCACTAAAGTTCTGCTGAGAAGTAGAGCAACTGGGGTGGATGACAAAACATTTGACTGGTGCAATTATATGTCCTTGATGGCACTTAAGGCTGTGCTCTATGCAAAAATCATTTGGAATAGTACTATCAAAACAATTTTCTGAAGGTGATAATGCCTGAGTAGAATGCTTCTGTTGGAATTTATTGTGGTGTCTTTTGTTGTTTCAGTGCTGCATTGTTACAATGTGTTGTTGTTGTTCTGTAGTTGCTTTACTGTAGTTGCTGTGATGCACTAAGTTTTAAATGTTTTGTGCACCGTTATTTATATTTTTTGGTTGGAGTTATATCCCTTTCTGTTAATTGTTCTTGTAATGTTTTGTTGTTTATTTACGAGACAACAACACATTCTGCTACATTCCCAGTGAAAGGCAGAACTTTCCTTTAAACTTCCAGTGACACACAACCATTTACCACTTTCAACAGGGACTTAGGGCCAGATGTAGGTAAAATCAAAATCAGGAATCTTTAATAGAGTATTTTACGGATTCGCTATTAAGGACTCGCAAAATTGAATGTAGGTAGGAATCTCTAAAATATTAGCGATTCCTTAATATTCCTTAATAACGAATCGCAAATTGAGATTCGCTAATAACGAATACCGACCCTATTATTCCTATGGGCTAGGAGGCCCATAGGAATAAATGGGAAGATATTCACTATTTGTGATTTGCTATTAAAGAATCGCAAATAGCGGGTGCTATTTCAAGGGTGCCAGGGTGTCAAAAGGACACCCTGTTGCACCCCTGAAATGTGCATGTGTGCACATGTGGTGCACATACATTCCCTAAGGGCATGAATGTGTGCCACATGGCACTAAAAAAAGCAAAGAAGTAATTTTTTAAAGGAAATCGCTAATTACCACCAACTTGAAGTTGATGGTAATTAGCGATTCCTTAAGGCTAAAGTGCACTTTCTTTTGTGCTACTTACATTTCCTTTAAAGAATCGCTAGTTGCGATTCCTTAAATGCAAGAGCAAAAGAAGGAATCACAATTTTGCGTTTCCTTATTTTGCTAGTAGGTTAAAACTCACCTACATTGTTCGCAGACAAATAGCGAACGCAAACGCTGAAACTCTGCGAATTTCAGCGTTAGCGCTTGCTATTTGGCCACCTACCTCTGGCCCATAGAGTTGTTGGTAAGATTGTGGGTGGGGGTGTAAGATTCAGATTTCCTTACAATCACACTGGCATTTCTTGTTAAAACATATTTGGAGAAGCAGTACACAAGGGGGGCTTAGGAGGCACCGGAAAGAGCAACGTGGATTATTAGGAGTACTTAAAACACAATGGGCCTCATTTATGAGGCACTACCGGCGCTTTTTTGCAACCGGAACCTCACTTTTTTGACGTTCCTGTGGCGCATTGGGCCACTGGCATATTTATAAGGCCATGTAAAGCCACATTATGTGGCTTTTCATGGCTTTACAAATATGTGCTCCTTTCATGCAGAAAACTGTGTGAAAGGGGCATTCCATGGGTGTTGCTGTGGGCTGTTCCGGGCAACATCTATGGCTTTTTGACACTGCCCCAGATTTACAAGAAATCGTAAGTCTGAGGCAGCGCCAAAAACGTACGCCTCCCCAGGGGAAGCATAAAGGAGGCACAATAATCTTTATTTTTCCTTGTTTTTCCTTTTTCTATGTGTGTTACATTCTGCAGCACACATGGAAAGAGGAAAAAACCTCTTGTGATTGTTTTTGTGCAGGAAAATTTTCCTTCCTGCACAAAAATATTCATCCCCTGCAACGCTGGCACCCTTGCACCATGGTGCAAACGCGCCTGCTTTGACCACAGCAGCCCATTGTGCCCCGGTGCAGGGAAAAAGAACAGGATTGCACTGTATTTAATAGATACAGAGCATTGCTGCCCTTTTCATTTGTCGTAGGGCAGCGAAGCAGGGCCTGCTGCGCTGCCCTACAGTAAAAAAATACATAAATAAGACCCAATAGTTTTCAAACTAAAAACAAGGAAGAATGTGTGCTTTTGTCAGTTAGGACATGTAAAAATCCAGGGTAAAACCTGACGGATACCTTACGATACCTGACTGAAAGCACCTGTACCCAACGATTTTCCACAGAATACATTTTTTAGGCGGTGTAACACCTCAAACACCTCCTCCCCCTGGAGGCTACCCTTCCCCCCCCCCCCACCCCGACTTTCAAAAGTACCAAAATAACACTCCTTCAGCTCTTGAACTGCTTTAAGACATCAGGCAGCAAGCAGCCCTGTCTTATGTTAGCATTGCAAGTGCTCACTGTATGTGATACGTTTGATATTCCCCACCGTACCTTTCATGACCCAGTAGTTGTGTACCACAATAGAGGCACTGTAACTTTCACCGCCGTAGACCCTTGGTGACAAGCCAACTTTCAAAGCTAGGCAGTGCTGCAGGAAAGTGCCATTTAGTCTTCTTTTATTACGTAAAAATAGAAATGGAAGAATACATTTCGTTTTACAAAAACGATCTCAGTCCTCAAATAATTCACAATAATTCCAAGAAGAAAAAGTGAGATTAACAGAAAATAAATGAAAAATTCGTATTCATGAAGAAAGAAACCTCAACCATTGATTACTGCGCACTGAACGAAACACTGTGTGAGTCGCCTGCCATACACAGTCTACATACAGCGAGTGAGATAAATCATTGAGACAAAATCATTATAAAACAAGCCCTTTTTAAACGATTTGCTTTGACTGATCCCGGTGAGTTGGTAAATGAATGATGTATGAAAATTAATTAACTCATCTGACCACTGCCCAGTCCTCGACTTTGCTGTTTCAGCCTATGCCCTGGCCAGAAGCAATCTGTCGCCGGCTGCGAAATGTAATATAAATTGATCATTTGCGCATCTAACACCTGTCTCCTGACCAAAGATAATCAGTGAAGTTCCTGAGATAATCAGTACATCATATAATTCTGTGATATCGAATTGTCTCAGTGTTGTATGGCGGGCGACATTAATCATACTGAATTGTCTCAGAAATCGTTAGTGACAACCACTCAGCTCGGTGATTTAAAAATGAATTTGGGAATTTGGTCATTTTTTCCCCATAAATCAGCTTGCCAGCGAATGCAATTACGCATATTTTGTAATCTAATACAAGATTTTTATTCTGGAAAAAAACGTTTTAATGATATAACACATTTATATAATACCATGTTTGTCCATAAGAGGCCAGGAATTGTGCCTGGGCAAGCATTACACTTGAGATTGGAACCATCATATAAAGGATGCAGCCAATATGCTAGGAATAACCAATTTTAGTTCAGTGTCAGCATTGTACCAGACAAAATAAGCCAAAAAAATGACCACCCTCATGGTAAAACCAGTAGCACATGGGACTGCCACCTTTATACAATCGATACCCAAGATATGGCTAGAATTACCATTATTTTGCCAGGGCCAGCATTATACTTCATTATCCATAATGGGCAAAGGGGACTATTATGCCATGGACACACACCTAGTCCCAAGCATACCAACCAGGGCCCTGGATGCCTATAGTATGGCAAGAAGATTGACAATCAGTGAGTGAGGTCCAGCATTTTTACCAGGGATGGGGCTATCAAACCAACAATGCATGCATTATGCCGTGAATTACCACAAATATGGTAGAGCCAGCACACTCACATCCACGCACTCATACACATGCACACCTTCTGGCATGTACACACATACATTCACACAGAGCAACACCATTTAAGACAATTATAATGTGCCCATCGTCTGCGGTACCGGTGTGTACTTCAGGTGATTCACAACCCCTTAACATCGCGGTGCATCATTTGACTTCGGGTTGCATTTTCCATAACATGGCAGGCCGGTGTCTCACACACACAGAAAACAGTGTTGCTTAGAGTGCAAAACTGATTAGGCCCTGTACTGTCAAGAACCCTGTAAGTGTAATGCACGGGCTCTCATTGGTTAAGAAGACTTACTTCCAGCAGTAGGTTGGACTGGCATGCTCATTTTGTTGAAAAAAACATAGCCCATCAGCATTCTAAATACACACACCTTGCATGTTTGCTTGTCAAGTGTGGACTGGTGGCCAAGCTGCCGTGCTGCCATTCGGAGAGTCCGCAGCTATGCACCGAACACCTTTGGGCCCATAAACTGAGAAAAAGAGGAGAGTTTGGCCTCAAACGACAATGAGTGAGCCCCTGTCACCACCTCTCCATGCCATTAGGCTTGGAAGAGTAAGATTGGGAAACACAGCATATCAATAGACAGTTGATCCCCCAAGAAAGTAGAGAAAAGGAGCATTAGTCCCCATGATCCCTAGTCACTAGCTTGGCGGACATGTATCCTAGTAGACCAGCTCACCATGAACACTGAGGATCTATGTTAAACCTCTGTGGAACTACTATGAGTAAAGTTTTTTATTATAATCCAAGGACCCAGCACAACTCTTGCTTCTTTCCTGTACTGTTTCACACCTGACTGGTCTGTCCCCACATTTTCGCCTGTAAGTGTCATGTCTACTCTCCTCCCCTCAACTTTGATTATTATGACCCCCATATATACTCTGGAATGCACCTTCACTCCTGCATCTACTTGTTTAATTCTTTCACTGATTGGTCAAACAGCTAGCTCATAAGAATTCTGGCCAATATGTACAATCAAATTTAACCTCAGGGGAAGAATTGGTAAAAGTCTTTGACACATTGACCTCCTTTTCTAACGAGACAGTATTGATAGTAGGCCACATGCCAAACAACTCATGATTTAAACATTCAATGCAAAGTGTAGTGACAGGTACCTGTTAAAAGGGGACTGTCACATTGCACATGGGGTAGTGGTGAAAACATGAAACCAGACTTTCCACATATCAACAAAATTCATACTTGCACGGTGTCCCATTGTAATGAGTGATGCTGTCAGCTAGTTATGGCTTTTGACCCAATTGCTCTTCACTGTTGGGGTTTTTGAGCCTTAGGGGCAGATTTATGTTAACTGGCGCATCCCCAGTGATGCGCCAGTTAACATGCGCCACAGTGCGCCACAGCTCCGCCAGCCATGGTGCGCCGCATTTATAATACGGCTCACCATGGTGCAAAAACGGCACAGATGCGTGACGCATCTGTGCCGGAAATGTGTCGCATTGCTGGAGTTGCGTCGCAAGCGCGACGCAGCTCCAGCAAGGCTCGGGGGTGCCCCATTTTAACAATGCTGCGTCAAGACCTACGCCTGCTTCAAGCAGGCGCAGGCTTTTGACGCAGCATTGGTTTAAAAGTGACTGAGTGAAATCTCATAGATTTCACTCAGCCACCTTTGCGAGGCGCACCTGCCCCGGAACGCCCACCCTGCGCCGGAACGCCCACAAGCGGCGCAGGGCTTTACAACGTGACGCATCTGCCTAGATGCGTCACGTTGTAAATCGTTCGTAGGGATGCGCCACGTTTACGCCGCCTTGCGTGACGCAACAGCGGCGTAAACGTGGCGCAAGGGCCTCATAAATCTGCCCCTATGTATTTACGATTTTAACAGTAAAATATTAAGTGTCAGAATACAATGTGATGGCTGTCAAAAGGTCAGGACTGCCTTAAAGTGAAACATTAGCCATGGGAACACTTGTCAGCTATAACTATCCATACAACAGTCGCAGCACTTTAATGTAGTCAGGCAAAGAGTGCAGAAACGCAGTGGCACACATGATTTAAGTACAAGGTTTCAGGTACCTTAGAATGCAGAGCTACACATCAATCTGGTGCAATCCAAACTTTTAATAGATTCACAAGGTACTATGCTGTTAGCGGGGTTGGCCACCCTGTAATGCCATAAACTTCACTATGGACTAGGTGATTAGCTCCAACTATGCCCAGGAGTTTCTTCATTAAAAATTTAATATAACACTCTTACTTTATTAATCCATTAATAGTCATGTAAAGCAGACAGAGTGAGTGTGAGATGGGATAGAGAGTAATGATATGGGGCTGTGAGTGTGTGCAGTACGCAGACTTTCTATGCTTAAAATAGTGGAACATAAGTCCATTGGGCACACAGCCAATGGAAAGTTACTAGATACCTCAAAAAACACAACACATGTTTTTGTAAGCACTGGAAAACACAGTGTTATTTTTTTTGTTTTGGAGGGTGACAACTGAATAAACAATGATATGCATTGATTTCAAAAGGTTTGAAAAACCCTGAGAAAACACCACTAAAACCCACAAATAATGAATACTGAAAACTGGACATCCTGCTGATGTCTCATACTGATGTTGTATAGTCCTGTTGATTATTCTTTGCTGTTTTTACACCATGCCATGTATGTCAGTTAAAAGCAGACAGGACTAACAGCTATTAATCCAGAATTCTCTTTTTTTTAACACTTGCAGTACTTTTTCTCCCTCTTTCATTATGTTTACCCTGCATGCCATATTCAGTTAAGTGCCCAATTCATTTTTTGGGGATGAAAAAATGTTTTTGTCTGGACAAAAGAGCAATGGTGTCCTCATTTACTAATCTGTACTAGATTTAACCCGTGAAGTAGACACTTCTCAGTAGTTTCAGCTCACCAGTGCAATAACTCAGCTAACCCATTAATTGCACATTTCTGAGAACGAATGAGCCTATGAGAGTTGTTGAATGCCTTACTGCATATTTTCTCCCACCACAGCCCCCCTTTCCCCATTGAACATCAAGCACCTTACTGCAAACGCTTATCAGAAAGTTGTCCAAAAAATCCTCTTAATCCTCACCACTGTCCGAGTCCCACCCGTCCATGAGACTCTAAGTACCTTACTTAATCCTCATATTTGAAAGGAGTAATAAAACTGTTATTCTTATTACTGGCCCACAAATGGCACCTATAAATAAATATTTTTGGTTTGCCCTGACCTCCTACGCAGACGGCACACAAATTGTTGTTGCTCTTTCTAACCAAAACAACTATATTGTCAAAAGTTTCCATGATTGTATGTTGGCCGTAAGTTCTTGGATGAGTAGCAATTAGCTATTATTAAACTCTGATGATACAGAGCTCATACTATTTGGCAATAACCCTTTTCTTGTCCCTAGCTTGGTGGCCAGAGGAATTGGAATCTCTACCTTCACCCGTCATGAAAGCCAATAATTTGGGAGTGATCATCAGCAATTAGCTCTCCTTTGTCAACCAAGTCAATTTATTGACAATAATGCTTGTCTTTATTTTAAGGATGATGTGAGATTGAGCAGGACATGCTACCTACAAAAAACCCTTACTTTACCTCTCTTGACCCCGTCCTCCTGGTGTCGCTTGGAGCATCAGCCACCCCAACTGGGAAAGGAAGAAAACAAAGGGTTAAACCGTTTCCCACTGACTCTCCCATACAGGAAGAAGGCAGGCCCACCTGTGGGACCGACCAATCAGGGACTCCCTACCAAGAGGAAAAGAACATCACCAATCAAGAGGGGGGAATCCTGGAGAAGAAGGGTGAAGTTGGGTCAATCTGGAAGACACTGAAAATAACCCTAAGGGGGTCTACATCAGCGGGAGTTTTGAGACTGTCCACAAGCAATGGAACGGAGACACCAAGGTTGACACCAAGGTTCCAGAGGTCTGGAGAGAGGAGTGGTGGGTGCCCACAGGAGAAGCCTGCACGCTCCCACAACTCAGTAGAGTTGTGGCATTGGTGGTATGTGAACAAAACGGGGAGGGAGGCGGGCTTTAGAGAGAGTCAGACAACTAAGCCAGAGACCTATCGAGGTTATGGCAAGTGGCGCCGAATATTGATAAATTAAGAGTTATCTCTTTGGCTATTTTATTCCTGTTGTTTTTGGGCAAACTGTTGTATGTGGCAAATATTTTTGTTTTATGGAGACAAGTCATAGCTTTGACTACACGGGCTGAAAGATTATCCGAAGTGGGATGAATGGCAAGCATGGTCACTAACTATAAAAGGAACTAAGAAATAACAGTATCAGAAATAAGTGGGACCTTAATTTGTGAATGTTTAAGTCTACCAATTTAACTCTAATTTGCCTTTCTGCCTTCTTTCTTTTCCATCACTTCTGGCATGTGTGTCCGGAATTCACTTAAAAGAAAAAGGGACAAAGAGGGGGAAGAGAGTGTGGAGAGTGAAGTAAAATGCTAGCTTATCTTTCCCCCACTATTATTAGTATTTCCACCTTCAGAAACCATCCCTCTCTATTGCATGAGTGCCCTCTGTATCCGTCACCCTGGGTGTGATGAAGGATACTGTCCTAACCCCAATCATTAAAACCCAGATACTTTCCACCGCTTTCTTCTTTGTCTAAGCCTCCTGGGGACCCCTCCTGGAAAAGACAAACCTAGAAGAAAAGAGAAGAGAAGGTGTAACCAAGAAGAAAAACAGGAATCTGAAAGATAAATCTTACCTGTCCTCCTAATTCCCTGATAAAGTATGCCTAAATTGAGAAGCATATCGAGCCTCCTCGATTCTTTTTTCACCCATCCCTACCACAGATTATCAAAAAGATCTTAACTTTCAATCCTCCCAAAAAACGGTTATGTCATCCCTGATTTTGCCAAGATTGGACTATTGTAATGGTTTGTATATGAATATGCAGCATCAACATGTGAAGAAGTTGCAAGTGCTGCAAAATGCTGCTGCCAGACTGTTGTCTGGCACTCCCAAATTTTTCTCAGTTAAGTTAGTAATCCCGAAAATGCATTGGTTACCAGTGAGAAACAGGATCAAGATCATTGTATTGCCTACAAAGGGCTACATAATATAGGCTATCCTCATCTCAATCAGAGGTTTGCCGGGTATGCACCTAGTAGAACCCTTCTGTCTGCAAGCATAAGAACCGAGGTTCTCCCCAGATTTAAATAAGATCACTTGGAAGGAAAAAGTATCATCAGTGGCACATTCAAGGCATGCAATGAGTTAACCCCCTTCATTTGTGCGGCCCGAGCTTGCTTGCCTTCAGAAAGGTTTTGAAAACTTGGCTTTTTTGCAACAATGACAGCAGGTTATTTAGGTGCTAGCGCCAAGACACCCCAGGGGAACAGTGCATTTTACAAGTCTCACTAACATTAACATTAACCCAAGGACAAAACAATTCACAGATAGCTTAAGAACCATGAAGAGGTGTTGCCAATAATGTGGTGCCTTGACTATGCATAAGTCCGCCTACACATTTTACATGATACAAATGCCAAACTCCACATGGGGCGACACAAAAAACAAAAAACAAAACCTGATACTTTCTTTGACATAATCATGCTGGTGCACATTCTGGTCCATGGTTCTGTATTTCAACTTAAACCATATAATATCGCCTTTATAAAGTCAAGATGAAAACTTCACAAATGGCAACAAATTTGCAAGCCTATCCACTTTGCGACTTTCACATCAAGCCTGTTAAAAAAACTTTTTATATTCCATGAGTTGCAATTTTACTAAAAATAGCTTTCATGCATTGGAAGATAGTCAGAGGGAAATTTTTTTCATGCCCTTACAAACCTGTATTTTTTTGTGAAAGTGGCAGTCACCTGTGACGAAAATATTTGCAAATATACTCGTACATAAAAAAAGTTGGGGGTTTCAGGTGCAGCATTTATTTATGACACAAAAGAGACGGCAGCACTGTGCATTAAACACATTTGCCCCATTCAGCTGAAGTGGGCAACAAGTTATTTTTGTCCCCAAACCTCCTCTCTTTCCCTGGCTCAGGCCGACTTTCCTGATCTGAATCCTTTCTGCTTTTCTCTCCCCTCACGGAGACCTGTATTTACTGTTGGCTAGCATGGTATACTTACTTGAGTGGCAGGAACAGGTTTGCGTTGGGGAGATTGCAGTAATTGTTTAATTCATGTTAATATACATTATTTCATAATGTTCCCCTACACAACTTATTATAACAAGCAAAAGCTAATGGTGCACAAGAGTGTTGTATATATCTATATCTATATATGTTTCACCAATTTGGAAAACCAAAGACGTGCACTCCAGGGAGTAACTGCAATACTTTTTTTATTGTGATATCAAGTCCCAATGAGTTTTGGTCCCATGAGCCTTTTTCAAGGTAACAAGACCCACCACCCTTTGAAATAATTTCTCTTTGTGCATAGAAAGTGAAGAGTTTCATCTCATATCGACAACATATATAAAGCCGAAATTCTATAACAATTCATGGCTCATTATTCAAAAAATCAAGTTTAACAATTATAAAAAAAAGATTATTATAGAAGATGAATACCTTTCTACATATATGCCATCACAAAACAAATGTAATAAAAAAAATAATCAAAACCACAATCTCTTACAATTAGCGTAAACTATGTTTTATTCTTTAATACATTTTATTAAAGAATTAAGAGCACAGCAATAGTGTACAATATCAAAATACAGTTACAAAGGAATAACGTTGTTAAAGAACAGGAATGTTTTATATAAGGAAAAGTAAGAGCAAAAGAAAAGAGAAACAGGAAAAGCAGGAGAAAAGAAATGATAGTTAAAATAGACGTGAGTTAAAAGAAAGCTGTGTAGTAAAAGGTAACCAAAGTAGATTGGATTTGATTTTCTAAGATAACGAGAGAGTAGAAACGCTAGCTATTCTATGTTCATCACAAATAAAATTCCACCAAGTTAATATAAACAGCTTAGTATCTTTCCAGCAAGAAAGAATCACATTAAAGGCAATAGCAATAAAGAGATCAAACAACCGAGGTTTAGGGGAGAGATAATCAAAATCTGGTGAAACTGTTCCAACGAAACCATTATGAATTGATAATTGAATATAACAGTGAAAAACCTTTAGACATTTTTACCATCTTGTTTCCCAAAATGTAAAAACATTGGGACAGTAGAAAAGCAGATGAAGTAAAGACCCTGTAGAGGAAAAACAGGACAAACATAGGGATGAAGAGCTAGGAGAGAATTTAGAGATACATACTGGAGTAATAAGGGCTCTGTTATAAATAAAAAGTATGGATTGAGTAAATCAAGCAGCTTTAGATGTGTTTTTGATATACTATAAGCCATAATGTATCCCAAGTGGGAGAAGGGCGAGAGAAAGATAAGTCAGCTTCCCACAATAATTCAATACAAGATTTGGGCCTATTGGGACGTTTTGATAGTAGCAAATTATACAAATAAGTCGCCTTAAGTATACAATCAGAAGAAATGGTATATAATGGTTATAAGGGATGAGAGGTACAATATCTGGAGGGCAATTATGGGTTGTTAATTAGGATTGAAGGGAAGAAGAAATTTGAAAGGGTTCCTGCATAAACCAACTCAGTAAAATAAAGCATGTTTGCAATTGGTAAAAAGGAATTACAGATTTGTGTACAAGCTGACGAATGAACATAATACCCTTCTCTTGCCAATTTTTATAACAGAATGCCTTGCACATACATTTGATAAATGTGTTGTATCATCTAGAGGAAGCAATGAAACATTGATGTCAATCAAAACCTGAAGAAAACATTATGCGTATCAATTGTTGAGTATTTTGGTATAGAATGAGTTGATATGAAAGTATATTTAGACACGCAAATAACTTCATCAATTGATAAATCCTTCAGGGCAGAATGTTTAAATATAATCTATCGAGGTATGGGAATTTCAGAAAACTCATGGGTAAAGGCCAAAAATTGGCGAATCATAAATGAAGAGTGATATATTTTAAAATTGGGGAAACGTACACCACCTTCAGTCTTAGGGCGTTTGAGTTTAGTCAAATGTTTATTGTTCCAAAGAAATTTGGTACACATGAAATTAATTCGAGAAAAATAGGAAGCGGGTATCCTGAAGGGTAACATAGATAATGTGTACAGGATATGTGTTACAATCATCATCTTAATATCCAGTCTACCCCACCAGGATAGTTGCAGAGGTGAGCATGAGGATAGCAAATTCTGAAATATAAGTTTAAGGACAGTAAAAGTATGACTGATTCTTATGTGATAAAGTAGAAGGAAACCAAATACTGAGATACTTTATTTTGAGAGGGCTCCAAATGAAATCAGTAATATCAAACATATACTGATAACACAAAGGGTTTAATGGTAATATTTCAGTTTTTGAAAAATTCAGTCCATAACCGGAAACACTGTAGTACAATTGAATTTCGCTTAAAAAAAGGCAGTAAAGAGGAAAGGGGATTAGACATATGCACTAAAATATCATCTGTATTAGCTGATAGTTTGATTTAGATGGAATTAAATGTAAAACCTGATATAAATGTGTTACCACTAATACGTATAATGAATGGTTCTAAACATTTCAGCATTATCAGCAGCCAATCTACCTTTTACAAAACCAGATTGATCAGTTTTCACCAATAGGGGAACGGTAGTCTCAAGTTGGGAAGCTAACGTTTTAGCAGATTTTTTTGCCATCACAAATAATTAATAAAATTGGACGATAATTTTTACAGAGAGGTCTTTATAAGGTTGGGAATGAGGACAATCAAAGCTTCTAGGAAGGGACCAGTGGCCTTGGAGTCTGATAAAAATTATTTAAAAAGTTCAAGTAGTTAAGGAGCAAAAATAGAAGAAAACAAATCGATAGATAAACCATTAAACCATGCACCATAACTTTTTTTAATGTTTGGTGGCATCTGTTATTTCCTGGAGAGTTATTTCAACATATATGGTGAACTTATCAGGCATAGGAGGAGACCAGGGAGGAGATAAAAAAGTATGCATATTGTTGGACTTGGCTTTTTCAGCAGGTTTTCCCCTAGACTTTTTGCCCCCCTGTTTTTCTTGGTTTTAGGACTCGGGGCACTTTAGCACTGCTATTCAGTACTAAAATGCAGCGACGGCCCGTGGAGGGAGTTACGGTGGGGCAGGAGGGCGGGGAAGGGGAGGGGCAGGGTGGAGGTTGCTAAAAACCGGCATATGGATAATTGCAGGTAAGTAAACAATTTAATTAATAAAACGAATTTCGTAGCTCGCACTGCATTGCATTTTGCGATGCAAGGCGCGCTACGAAATTCGTTTTATTAATTAAATTGTTTACTTACCTGCAATTATCCATATGCCGGTTTTTAGCAACCTCCACCCTGCCCCTCCCCCTCCCCGCCCTCCTGCCCCACCGTAACTCCCTCCACGGGCCGTCGCTGCTAAAATGCATATGCTCTCCTTGTAAATTGTGTTTATGGATTGGTGTTTTCATGATTGGCTTGTTTGATTTATCTTTAAGTCCCTAGTACAGTCCACTGTGGGTGACCAATACCTGTAAATCAAATGCTGCTAGTGGGCCTGCATCACTGGTTGTGCCACCCAAACAAACAGCCCTTCAAAGGTTCTCAGACCTGCCACTGCAGTGTCTGTGCACAGTTACGACTGCCATGTTGACATGGCAGCTGCAGCCACTTGCCAGGCCCTAACCTTCCATTTTCCTATATGTCAGACACCCCAAAGGTAGGTCCAAGTTGTCCCTGTGGGCAGGGTGTAGAATATGTGAAAGGTAGGACATCTACTGGTTTGTGTGACATGTCCTGATAGTTGACTACAGTGTATTTAGTTTTTCACTATTGAAAGGCTATCAGTCCCATAGGATAGAATGGGGAATACATCTTACCAGTATAACTTCCCATTGGGACAAGCTAGGGAAATGGAGTTTAGTATGCCTAAACTCAGAATATAAAAATGCATCTTTTAGGAAAGATGATTTTTATATTGTGTGTTTGAAGATACCACTTTTAGAAGGTGGGTATTTTCTTGCTTAGCCATCCTGTGTGCCTCTGCTGGTTTGTAGTTTGACTGTCTGGCTTTGGAGTGACTGCCACTGGGGGTTTGATGTGTGTCCTACCTTTCCTTAATTAGTCAGGGCTGGGCTGAATAGACCTGGACTGCGTTCTGAGTAAGGGGAGGAGTTTCACTATCACCTGAATAGGCCTGGCCTGCATTTAGAGTGGTGGAAGGAGATTTCACTTGCAGCTGAATGGGCCTGCTCTGCCTTGGACAATGCTTTCTCCACCTCCTGTCGGGAAGTTGGACCAGAGAGGACAGAACAGGTTTGGACTGAGCACAGACACTCTCTGCCCAAAAGAAGAAAGAGAAACTGAGTATAAATATTGGGCCCCAGACCCCAGAACTTTAGATTACTGCTGAACTAAGGAACCTGCCAGGAAGAAGGGTTGGAAAATCTGTCAGGAGGAACTGCCGCTTTGCTGTGTGCTCTGCTGTGTTGGGCTGCTGCTTGCTGCTTCTGTCATGGGCAGAGAAAGGACTGGATTGTACTTTAATCATCCCACTACTAGAGTTTTCTCCAAGGGCTTGGAGTAGAGCTTGCCTCCTGTTTGGAAGTCTCGAGGAGAGAAAAGACTTCAGAGAACTCTTTTGGGACCAAGAAGACTGCCAAGAAGAAGAGCTGGAGAAGGTTTGAGTTCCAACAAAAAGGGGAGTGATTCTGTTAAGGACTACAGGGGAAAGAATCAACGTAAATAAGTAAGCATCAAATACCCCTGAGACCATAAATCAAACTGTTACTTTTGCCACATTAGTTCTCTTTATTTACTAGGAGCATTTAAATCATTTCTTATGTCTTTTGTTTTTTATTTTTTTAGGATTCCTTAAACCAAACATCTTTTGAAAATAACCATGTAGATTATATTACCCACATGGCTTGATATTGCAATACTTATACATATACAATACAAAACATTAAAGGGAAAAGCAATATACATTGTTATTCACTTCACAAAAATACATATTTACATATATTTAGTATAAACTGAATTCGTCCTACAGCTTCTTTCTATGTTGCTGGAACCTTTCCTAATTGGGCTCTCTGCTAAAGCTTTACTAAAGGTCTGCTGGGGGTCAGGGACAATCTTGGTTCTCTTTTTATCTTTTATTCAACGGTTATAGTTCCTCACACTAACTGTATTGGATATATATATTAAATCCTTGTGTCCTCTGATCCTCACAAAAGAGTGATTTTGAAGAGTGCCAACGGTTTCGACCTTCTGTACTTGACCTAAATTTCTCATATGAAGGTCTTCATCAGGGCGATATATTTTATACGTAGGACAATGTGCCTATCCCTTCTTCCATTTGTTGTAGGGGATATGGAATGACTTTCAGTCTTATCCTGTTTGTATTTGTTCTTCAACTGTTTTCTTTTCTTTTCTTTGTAATGCAACTTATGATCTTGTGTCTTGTCCTGTTGGTCCAAAATGATCTGTCGCAATTTGTGTATTTCCCTTATGTATCTCGATTTAGTTGTTTTTATTTTCCGTCATATGCTGTTGGACTTGCTCGGATTCTCTTTCTCAAGCGTCTCCTACAAACTCGCCGCAACCGCCTGACTCGCGTCCAGCGTCTGTGAGCAGGTGCTATTACTTTGCTGTGTGCTTTGCTGTGTTGGCCTGCAGTGGCTGCTTCTGTCTTTGGCAGTGAAAGGACTGGGCTGAACTCTCTACAACTTCTTTGTGTGAGTTTCTCCAAGAACTTGAGGTAGAGCTTGCCCCCTGTTCAAGTCTCAGGAACAGCAAAGACTTCAAGTTCATCTATTACCAGCACTGGGGACTGTGTATTTTGTGCTGCAGCAGAAGAAAAAGCAACCTGACATTGTCAATAACACTACCGCTGAGTCCGTGTCCTGAAGGCACCTCAGTGGGCACTGCCGCACTGCCGCACCTCAACCCTGGTCTCACTGACAACAGCACCCGATGCCGCAATGGAGCCATTGTTTGCACTCAACTTGTGGGCACCACACTGCACACGGTCTCGCTTCATTCCACCACCCTAGTAGACCTGATGATGCCACTCCATGCCAACACCTCTGCCGTTGCTTGCACCATGATTTAAGGGCACCGCTCATAAGTTACACAATGCACCTCCCTCATCTTGCATCGCAGTCTTTGCCTACCGATGCTGGAGCCATCAACTCCAGTTCGTCAGCCAATAACAGCGCTTCAGCAACAACAACACCGCTACACTGTGACGTGCCAGCACCACGACAAGCACTGCATTACTTTGCACCTCAGCCCTGATCTCACCGACAGTGCTGGATGGCTATGAAAGAGCCGCTGCCTGTATAACTACCTAAGGGCACCGCATGCCGGACTGCTGCACTTCGCAACACAGCCCGACGCCTGCCGACACAAGCGCTCCCACTTCAACCACAAGGAGTTTGATCTGCATTGCGTTTGACTTCACGGGCCCGACCACTCCTGCACCGACCTCCAGAACAAACGCCTGCGGACACCGGCTCTTCGGGGCCATCAAGAGGTCGCCATTTCCAAAAGGTACTGTTTTGCAGGTATAAATGACGTCGTAGCTGGCCTGCGATGCTGCCGTCAGCCAGAACTGTTGGGATTTCTTGTTCACGATGCCATGACAGCCCCGGATGGAGCTATCAATTTCAAGGAACTGTATTTGAAGTCTATTTTCGATTATTGAGATTTCGCAGAAGTGTATGATGGATTTTTATCATTTTTGGTCTTGTTTGCACAGATAAAATATTGGTTATTTTTTCTAATACTGGTTTGGTGTCCTTTTGTAATGTTTTCACTGTATTACTGTTGGTTACGTGCAAATGCTTTACATACTGCCTCTGAGATAAGACTTACTGCTCGTGCCAAGCTACCCGGGGGGGGAGGGGTGCAGGGGTTATTTAAGGAGTGGAACTCCCACATCCTGACTAGAAGGAATGATCTCCACTTGGACAAAGTTGCAGATCATTGTCAACTAGAGACCCCCATTTCTAACACATATTATGTTCCAAGGGTTTGGTGTCATCCGAGAAGAGTAATTGATAATATTTTTAAAAATTGATTGAGACATCAGTTCCTTCCGAATAGGGCCAATATTTTCACGTACAGATTAACTTTTCTAAACATTAGCCAACATCTTACCGGCATTTTTTTATTTTTATTTATTCAAAAAGTTTATATAGCGCTTGCTTGACCCGTGGGTATCAGAGCACATTACATGCACACCGTAGGGACAGAAGAAAAATTGCATTACATAGTAGGCAGGCAGTAAGGAAGCAAACAGAGATATAAGTACAACATATAAATTAGGTAAACAGTGCAGGAGAGGGAGAGAAAAAGAAAACAAAGGTGGCTAACATAATCCAGTCACAATCTATCCTTGAATATCCGGTGAGGGAGGAGTCAACTCAGATATTGAAGACTAGGTTCGTTGACGTTGGTCAGGAAAGTATTTGTTGAGGAGATGGAGTTTCAGGTCCCTTTTGAAACAGGAGAAGGGGGGGTTGCATCTGAGGTCTCTAGGGAGAGTGTTCAACATCCTTGGAGTGTTGCAAGAAAAGGATCGGCACTGAGTGGTTTTCTTTTTCAGTTTTGGAGGAATAAGAAGGAGTGAGTTTGAGCTTTTCAGAGTTCTGGATTTTCCTGCTTTTACCAGTTTGCTGTTTAGGTAATTGGGGGACGGAGAGTGAAGGGTTTTGTGTGTTATGCAGGCCAGCTTGTAAATACATCTCCCTTCCGTATAAAGTCAGTTGAAGGAGTTGAGGGTAGGTGTGATGTGTTCAAATCTTTTTACCCCAGATATGAGTTGAGCTGCCATGTTCAGCACTGCCCTTAGCGGTGCTAAGTGAGCTTTTGGAGACCCTGTTAGAATGGCGTTCCCGTAGTCAATTTTAGAGAGAACTAGGGATTGAACTATTGTCATGAGATCATCTTCGGAAGGAAAGGTTTCAATTTCTTGAGGTGTTTAAGTGAGAAAAGTGCACCGTTTGCAGAGTTTTTGATGTGGACCTCCATTGATAGGTTTTTGTCAAGGGTAATGCCTGGAGACTTAACTGAGTTGGATAGACGAGGGGATAGTTTAGGGCATCTAGATTCTTGAGCCACTCTTGGGTTGGTCGGTGGTTACTTTTTGCAGAGAATAGTAATAATTCCGTTTTATTCGGATTGAGCTTTAAGTGGTTTGTGTTCAACCAAGTTTGGATCTCGAGTAGAGTGACATTTAGGTGTCGGATGTTGCTGGGTGAATTGATTTTGTAATAGATTTGGGTGTCATCTGCGTATAGATGGTAATTCACTCCAGCTGTTTTCAGGATGGTTGTGAGGGGTCCATGAAAATATTGAAGAGGGAAGGAGAGAGGATCGAGCCTTATGGGACCCCAAGTGTGACTTGTGTTGGCTTCGAGAGGCAGGAGTTGATATTGATTTGTTACGAGCGGTGCTGAAGGAAGAAAGTGAACCATTTTAGTACTGTGCCATTAGTGCCAGAGCGCCTCCTCAAGGTCTCCAGAAGAGCTGGATAGTTTACTGTGTTGAATGCAGCTGATAGGTCTATAAGGATGAGGATACAAGCCTCACCTTTGTCTAAGGCACTGTGGATATCGTCAGCGATGTTGAGATAGCTGTTTCCCTGCTACAGCCTTTCCTGAATACTGATTGAAAGGTGTCAAGGAGGTTGAACTCCTCAATGTGTTTGTTGAGTTGGTGGAGAACGCATTTCTCCAATGCTTTTGCTAGGAACGGGAGGTTGGAGATCGGTCTGAGGTTGTTGAGATCATTAGGGTCGGCCCCTGGTTTCTTGAGTATGCGTGTGAGTTGCCCTAGTTGAAGGGAGTCTGGGACACATTCTGAGATGAGAGAGGAGTTGATGATTTTTGTCCAGAAAGGGGCAATGGTGTGGTTGAGTTTTTTTACCATTGTGGAAGGGAGGGGGTCCATAGTGAGGGAAGAAAGTTTTAGGCTTCCAATTATACTGAAGACCTCGTTTTCTGACATTAGCTCGAAGTCGGACCAATGCACATTGTTTTTTAGCTGGAGGCAGACCTGATTGTCCTTGGTAAGAACTCTTTCTGATTGGTCAAGGGTGATTAAAGGGAGGCCAGTTGAGAGGGAAGGGGGATTTGAGGTTTGGAAGAAGGATTGTTAAATTTTTGTGACTTTATTAGAGAATAAGGTAGCAATTTCTTCACATCGATCATTGGTGGCTTTAATTTCGTGAGAGGGAGTGCAGTTTGTTTGGCTTTTGACAACGTTGAAGAGTTTTTCGGTCTACTTTTTCTCCTGGTCTAATTGGCTGTAGAAGAAAGATGCCTTTTCTCTAAAAATGTTTTTTTTTTATGCCAGCCGAGCAGATCTAAGTTGCTGTAGGTACAAGGTCGAGGGATTTTGTCTCCAAGACCTTTCCGCTTGTCTGAGTTGCCGCCTTTTGTTATTAAGATCCACGTTGAACCAGGGTTTAGATTTGATTCGCCTCATTTGTTTGAGTTTGAGTGGCGCTACTTGGTCTAAAACCTCTGTTATTGTTGAATTAAAGTGTGAGTGAGGTCATCGGCTGTCCAGGTGGAGGGTTGGGGTTGTAGATGAGCATGAATCCTGGATTCACGTTTGGTTATGTATGTATGTATGTATAAACTATTTTGTAGCGCGCTCCGTTACTTGAGAGTATCCTGGCGCGAGGGGAAAGGTAGGAACAGAACCACAAAGAAAACAACTTATGTTAAACTCTTGAATAAGTGTGTTTTTAAATTTTTCTTAAATAACGCCACAGTTTGGGAGGAACGCAGATAAAGAGGTAGAGCGTTCCACGCCCTGGCCACAATCACAGAGATTGACTGGCCACCAAGTCTGGCACGTTTGAAACGGGGAAGGGACAGTTTCAGCTGCGTGGATGATCTAAGAGAGCGTGTTGGCACATAACAAGTAAATCTCTTTCTCAGATAGACGGGGCCTTGGTCGTGAATGGCTCTGAACGCCAGCACCAGAGATTTAAACAGGATGCGTTGCGCAACCGGGAGCCAGTGAATGGTGCTCATCTCAGCACGTACGCTCTTCCATCTGGGGATGTTAAAAATCAGACGGACGGCCGCGTACTGGATGATTTGCAGGCGCTTCACCAGGTAGGCCGGAATACCGCTGAACAAAGCATTCGCGTAGTCCAGCCTTGCCAGTATAAGAGGTTATAGGGACTTCTTTGATGTTTCTGGTCCAGTGCTTAGGGTTGTCAGAACGAATAGGTTGGTGACTGACAAATGCGTCAATGTTGAACAGAATAAGGTGGTGGTAGGACCAGTCAATGGGAGAAATCGCTCTCAGAGAGACCAGTTTATTTTTGGTAATGATTGCATCTAGCGTTGCTCCTTTGATGAGAGTTGGTTCATTGCAGAGTTGTTTGATGTTGGATATTTCAAGTAGGTTGGATAGGTTCTGGACTGTGGAGTCTTCTGGGTCATTCCAGTGGATATTGAGGTCACCCAAGAACACGTCTTTCATGTCTGTCAGGGAAAAGCGTGTTTTTAGGTCTGTTAGTTCTTCTGTGAAAAGGGACGCTCCCCAGGAGAATGGTAGATGGTGTGAAATTTGATGGTTGGGGTGTCTTAGGCTGTAAGTTCGACACCTAGGTATTCAAACGACAGGTATTCTGCAGGTATAAGTTTAGTAAGTTGTATTCCAGCTTTGTGAATGATGGCTAGTCTACCACCAGTTTTGATCAGCCTGTCTTGTCTGATGATGTTGTAACCTGGAGGGGTGAGAATGTCAAGAATGGGGGTGGAGTGGACATTGAGCCAGGATTCTGTGAGGAAAGTGATGTCTATTTCTTCAGCGAGTAGAGCTTTAGCAATGTCTGTGCGTGTTCTATTGAATGCATAGGTATACATACATAGAGAATCTCTGTTCATCCATTGGGCTATTTTAACGACAGTCCCATTTTACTTTCGACCACCAGACCATACTGCATGGGGCAATGGGTCACCCCTCTCTTGTTATTGGCTCTCTTGCAATATGAGTGACATTTGTCTGTTCACATACGCACATCCGTATATAAAAAGTGCCTGTCAGTGCCTCTGAGGAAATACTAAACTTTGTTGATTATTTAAAAAAAAAAATTATATTGTTTTCTTATTTGTGTATGTTTAAATCATGCCTTCAGCTTAGAGTAATTCAGAGCCATTATAGAATTTTCTTTGTTTCCTGTACCTCTACTAAGTAGTTACCTTCTAGGTTAATTTGTTTTACATTTCAAACTTTTATTTCAAGCATTGGGTGTTTGCGTTTAGGTGGAGGCATGTTTTTATTTTTTTATTTTTTACTTTCATGGAATTTTCTTTTAATAAACCTTTTAAAAATGTAATCATATGTTGCCAAGGTCAAACTAATTGACTTTGACAGTTGGTGTTGAAGATGATACCTGCTGTAAGTCCTAACTGTTGTATTCATTTGCACGCTCTAAAACTATGGGGCTCATTTACAAGAGGGCTGCGCCACCGGAGCGTCAGTGTTTTTGGTGCTCTAGTGGTGCAATCCTCTCAATCATATCTATGAAGCAACGCAAAGCCACTCTGCATGGCTTTGAGGGGCCTCAAAGATATGGAGTAGGGCAAGGCAAGGCAAAGCGCTGCCTTGCCTTACTCTGCGTCAAGTAGGCTTTCAATGGGCATTGCGGTGGGGGTTCCCACGCAACACCCATGGATTTTGATGCTGCCGCAAAGTTACAAAATCACGCAAACCTGGGGCAGCGTCAATAGCTTATGTCTCCACAGGCGAGGCAAAACGACGAAAAATGTTTTCAATTCTCTTTGGTTTCTTCTCTTTTCATCTGCAGCACACACAGAATGAGGACATTGGGATTATTTTTATGCAGGAAGGTGCCCTTTCCTGACCAGAAACAATAATTCCTACAACCTAGGCTGCATTGCCACAAGGCAGCCAAAACGGTACCAATGCAATCCCTGCCTTTTCCTTTTGACTCAGGGCAGCGCAGCTAAGTGACTTTCCGCTTTGCCCTGCGTCAAAAATTTGGAACTGAAGCCCTATGTTTAGTGTAATAAAAATCTGTTATGAAAAATATTTTGCTTAGAGCCTGACACAGAGCCATATTTTCTCTACCACAGCTTTGAGTCGGCACTCCATAACACTGACACTTCCCCAAGATGTTTCTTTTTATAAAAATGAAAACACTATTTATATGATAAGAGGAACATTTTGTACACTGCAAGCTTTAGTGGCTCTTAGGTCAAATTTGTTCCAGTTTGGATTACACAAAAGTGCTCTCCACATGTTTTCCTGCAATATTTCTGAAGTTATAGTTTTTATACCTGGTACATGCTTTTAAAAAAAATATATTTTGGATAAAAGAAGAGCGTCGGTGTTTTGTACTATTAGCACACTGGTCTACCAAACTAGGAGAAAGTTTTTAAGGTTAATGGTAAAAAGAACGGAAAAGGCCTGAGGGAAACTGAGGTCCCATATTTCATTTGCAGCACACATTTTATGTCTGAAAGTTGTACTCCCTATGCTTTCCGCATATTGCTATTGAAACTGATTGTTCTGATGAGATGTCAGTGGACGCTTTTTTTCTGAATGTTTCAATGTGGATTTCTCTGAACAGCTGTGCTAGCAACAACAGTCCTGGTTATCCGTTATATTATTCACAGGTTTATAGCTTTGCCTTCACAGTTATAACGATAGTTTGGGTCATTCTCTGGCTTACTGAGATTAAAATAAAACGATTTCAGAAATTCAGATTCCAGCGCTGTAACACTACATTAGAGAAGTCTTCTCCTGACGCTTTTATTTTTGTGGCCTCAAGTTTACTCCCACTGTCCAATTTTATTCAGTGTTTGGAGTATCTTGGTGTGAATACACTTTTTTAGAAACAATTAGAATCCAGCTACAGCATCATGATCTTAGTTTGACACTGTGAGCAAAGGGGGAAAAGCTGGTTCAGGCAATCTCCCAATGTCTGGAAAATTGGGAGGTTCTCGCTAAAGAAAGGTTTGTGTGAGAGGTAGTGCTCAAGTTTCAGCAAACAAAGGGCAATATTTCCTATGCTCTAGCATTGATGCACACCAGATGCTCAGTGGATATTGTGTCGCAAGCATAGATCAACTTTCATGTACAGAAGGATTTTTTGCGTTCAAAGTTGATGCAATTGGAGTACTGAATGGATTTGTGTAAAGCAGTGCTGAACCCAAATCCATTTTTATGAAGTTGGCATAGCGGGCAGTTCAGTGCTGAAGTTCCTTGGATTTTACCCAAAGTCAGTGCAACTCAAATCATGCAAAGTATCATGGGCCTCATTTATGAGGAAGCGCGTCACTTTTGCGCCGCCGGTGCGTCACTTTTTGAGACGCACCAGCAGCGTAAAAAATGTGCCTTGTTGCACCATATTTACAAAGTGACGCATCTAGGTAGATGCGTCACTTTGTAAACCCCTGCGCTACATTATACCTACTCCAGGTATAATGTATGCACAGGTGGCATTCTGACGCAAGAAAGAGTCATAGAAGTGATGCAGTGAAATCTAAAAGATTTCACTTCACCACTTCTAGGACACAAATGCGTCAATTTCTTACGCCTGCCTCACAGCAGGCGTAAGACTGACGCAGGCCCTTTCAAATGGGGCTTGCCCCATGTGAAAGGACACATTGCTGGAGTTGCGTCACTTTTGTGACACACTCCAGCAATGCGTCACTTTTGCGCCATACAGATACGTCAGAAATACTGACGTATCTGTAACTCCTTGCACCATGATGCGTCATACTGTAAATATGACGCATCATTGGTGTCGCAAGGAGGGCGCAGTGAAAAGTGACGCATCGCTGTTTTCACGCAGCGATGCGTCACTTTTCATAAATGAGGCCCCATGTCTTTGTTTGAAATCCTACAATGAAATGAAACAGAATCAAACAATGGGCTAGAAGAAAATTGTGCGATGTTCCCATGCTTACATATGTAAATTCCACAAAATTACAAATATTAAATGAGTAAATATTAGGTAATTGTAATTGTAATTGTCTGCAGGTAGAAATTTGTATTAGAAGGTGTGGCACGAGTACAAGTTCGACACAAGCCATAGCCAGCTAGCATTTCTTCTGAAAAGCCACACGTTGGGGTTGATTTAGAGGCTGGCGGACAGGGTATTTTTGTGCAGTGCTCAGCTATGTTGCAGATGACGCAATGGCCATGAAAGAGTTCCCGGCCACTAGCAGTTAGCATGCTAAAGCTGGGGCTTGCCAGGTAGGGCAGATAACAGTGGCAGTGTTCCAACGCCAGATACTGTAGTAGTTATTTCTGCCTATGAATTTGAAACGTTGTTTGTAGGATGTAGCCTACTGTGCACAAGCTTACTGATAGCAGATAGGTGATGGCTGATCAATGTGAAACAGGCTCACAGTACCGGGGGTGGGAGTAGGAGAACCAGAGATGATGAGTATTGATTAGCCCTCAAGGTTCTTGAGCTCTTTCCTCATAACATATAGATAAAGTTCTGCAGTTTATGGATCTCCTTCTCTCTCTGCCTTTCTCTTAGGGAAAGTAAAGAGAGCTTTCAGTGATCCCATTGTTCTTCATGGGGGCAGGCTAGGTAGTGGTATCAACAGACGGATCTTTAGTGGGTGCTGCTCTGTAGACAGCAGTCTTCGCTGCAGCATGCACAACACATTGGTCTCGGCTGTCCTTATGTGGAATTCAGGAAGTTCCAGCTCAATAGGTAGTTTTAGAAACAGACACATACAACTGGCCTTGAAATAAGCTGATGCACAAGAGGGGGAAGAGACAGCAACATATGGTATACTTTAAATGAGACACTGCATACTATCAGAATACCGCTATCCATAAACAGGATTCCCTTATCTTGGAACTTTATACATGAAGGGGACCCTTACTGGAGTACACCACCACTCATTTGCCCAAGAATCACTAACACACTACGCTAACTCAAGTTGATGAGGGAGTTCAGTCATGAAACCCCATATGCTTGCTATCAGGGTGGGCCAGAAGGGAGTCTTCTAACTTGTGACACAGAATAAAAGTCCCAGACCTCACAGCTACCAATCAGTCTCCACCAACTGTTAGTCATGGCATACCCATTTCAACTGAACTAAGTCAATTATGTTTAAATCAATTGCACTGTTTTGGGTACCCTATATTCGAGCAAAGTCAAGAACTCTATGGAGAAGGGGAGAAACACAAAAGCCATCTAGAACACCTGACAGGAGATTCATGACATGGTGCACCCATAAAATAAAGCATTCCTGGTCTGCCAGAAAGACAAAATGAAGAACAGGAGAGCACATGTAAGGGGCAGTTGCCTCTGTGCTGTTTTCAGTCAAATGCATCCCTAGATCCTAAAATCCACTAGTGAATCATGTTGTGGGGTTTGCTTAAACATGTTTTGCCTTCTTGCCCCAGTCTACTAGGTAAAGAGATTAATTGGTTTGCAAAGAATGGAGAATGTGCCCAGCCTCATAGCAGAGGTTTTCAAATCTCTGTAAACCTCTGTGAAAACATGCTTGACAGGACTTACCATGAATAATGGACTTGACAAACAAACACAAATAACAAAAGCTGAAAAATGTGTTGACTGGCAATATACTGAAGTTATGTTATGTTGTGTTGTGAAATCAATTTTATTTCAGGTTCTATTTTATGACATGTAATAGGATCTTGAAGAACATCTGCAGGCCTTATGACTTATACTAAACTTACAGTAACAGCAATGCCTTCGATACAAAGAAAAATCATGACACTGAATTATTCATGACAAGCGTAAAAAAATATCTATTTATTGGTGTTGTTATGTACAACCACATCAACAATGAAGTCCAAACTGTGTTGTATACAATTTGCATATTATTCACAGGATACAGAAGTCAACCTCAATGAGGCACCATCGAACTCCAGATGCTAATGTTAACAAAGATAGCCATATGTACTGACAATTACTTCATCTCCCTGGTGTCCATTATCCATGGGACTAAGTTACTGGTAGGCGGTCCAGGATTTCCTCTTCTCTGGTACCCTCTTCCCTTGTCAGGGTAGTTGATTGATTATTGGGTTCCCAATCTAAGCCACAGTAGGAATACCAAGACCCCCACATATTGAGGAATTTGTTTGGGCTAGGCCCTAGAGGTATACACCACTCTCTTCGTTTCCATTCACTATGACATGCCAGTGACCCATTGACTCAGGGTGGGGGAGTGGGAGGACTCCATTCTTTAGTAATGTCTTGCTTCACTAGGATAAAACTCTTAACGCAAAATAGGAGCTGTCTCCTGGGTAGGCCCACCTCACTGGGGATGCTCAATATAGGGAAGTAGGGGTGCAGGGAACTTGCACACCCAATATGGGCATCAGTCTTAAGGATACTGCCTGCCATTACATTTGTATACTGAGACAGTCTCAGAGACTGTGCAAGTTGGAACCTATTTCCTCAACACATCTCAGGAAGTTAAATTAGTATGCCTATTCCATTTTAAACAATTGATGCCAGTAGAAATAGACCCCATAGAGCAAGTCTCAAGCTTGTTTTTATCTTTACTTCCCGGGGGTGCAATAAGGTTGTCTCCCAGTCCACATCTTCCACCGGGCCCACCTCTACCTCCCACCTAGTTCTAAGGGGTCAGGGATTTTAGGTTCTATTATTTATTAGAGTGAGATAAGTATGGGATATGGCCTTGGTGGTCGGTCCATCCAAGAGTATCCCGCTGTTTAAGACCTGTTATTCTCCAGTTCCCCACAAGGAATGTCATCCACACGTAGTGTGTGCTGGATCTGTATTTATCAGAAGCGCTGGGATTCATGTAGATCATACTGCTCTTGCAATTCTTGAAAGGACCTAATGTCCTTCCCCGACTAGGTCGTTGAGGGACAAGATAGCAATGAGATCCCAGACTTTTGTCCTTGCCAATTTACTCTGCCTCACGCAATTGGCCCCCACTCATAGGAGGGTCCCCCTAGATTATCTGTTCTTCTAGCCCACAAAAATGGTGGCCTTGTTCCAGGCTGCCAGAGAGGTCTTTATATGTCACAATGAGGATTTCCAAGAGGATGTGTTGTAAATGTAGAGTATGGGGGATATCCTGTTCATCAGATGTCTCTCTACCTTTGTTGCTGAGTTGTCTCTAGGTGCGTGGCCTCATTTATTCACTGCCTGGAACTGGGCAGCCCCGTAATATGCTCTGAGGTCTGGCAGTGCAATGCCTCTGTTGTATTCTGTTAGACCTGTTATCCTTAGCTCGATGTTCCCCCCAAATGTTTTGCCTGCTTACCTCCTCTTTTTACTGATTCTTATTGTTGGCATTAGGACTCTGAGCACTTTACCACTGTTGATCAGTTCTAAAATGCATGGGCTTCTCCCCTAAACATTGCAAAAAAACAGTTGATGGACAGAATGTCGAACAATGTCATACATTCACCCCAGTACAAGGATCTGGACCTAAATCCATCGTTTTTTTTGCACTCCACACCACCCTGGGTTAGACACTGGCTATATGCAAATCAGCTCTGACCCTGTGCCTCATGGGAACAGTCCAGTCCGAACTACCAAGCCATGTCTTTCCCAGACCGGAATCAAGCATCCAAGGACCGGTTTCTGGCTATCAGCCTTCATCAGCCTGGATAGCTTGACTCCAGTGGTGTGGAGAGCCTGGGACTCACGTCTGAGTATACCCAGCACACTCAGGGTGAAAATTGCAAAAAACACAGTTGATGGACAGAATGTAGAACAATGTCATACATTCACCCCAGTTCAAGGATCTGGGCCTAAATCCATCGTTTTTTTTGCACTCCACACCACCCTGGGTTAGACACTGGCTATATGCAAATCAGCTCTGACCCTGTGCCTCATGGGAACAGTCCAGTCCGAACTACCAAGCCATGTCTTTCCCAGACCGGAATCAAGCATCCAAGGACCGGTTTCTGGCTATCAGCCTTCATCAGCCTGGATAGCTTGACTCCAGTGGTGTGGAGAGCCTGGGACTCACGTCTGAGTATACCCAGCACACTCGGGGTGAAAATTGCAAAAAACACAGTTGATGGACAGAATGTAGAACAATGTCATACATTCACCCCAGTACAAGGATCTGGGCCTAAATCCATCGTTTTTTTGCACTCCACACCACCCTGGGTTACACACTGGCTATATGCAAATCAGCTCTGACCCTGTGCCTCATGGGAACAGTCCAGTCCGAACTACCAAGCCATGTCTTTCCCAGACCGGAATCAAGCATCCAAGGACCAGTATCTGGCTATCAGCCTTCATCAGCCTGGATAGCTTGACTCCAGTGGTGTGGAGAGCCTGGGACTCATGTCTGAGTATACCCAGCACACTCGGGGTGAAAATTGCAAAAAACACAGTTGATGGACAGAATGTAAAACAATGTCATACATTCACCCCAGTACAAGGATCTGGGCCTAAATCCATCGTTTTTTTTGCACTCCACACCACCCTGGGTTAGACACTGGCTATATGCAAATCAGCTCTGACCCTGTGCCTCATGGGAACAGTCCAGTCCGAACTACCAAGCCATGTCTTTCCCAGACCGGAATCAAGCATCCAAGGACCGGTTTCTGGCTATCAGCCTTCATCAGCCTGGATAGCTTGACTCCAGTGGTGTGGAGAGCCTGGGACTCACGTCTGAGTATACCCAGCACACTCGGGGTGAAAATTGCAAAAAACACAGTTGATGGACAGAATGTAGAACAATGTCATACATTCACCCCAGTACAAGGATCTGGGCCTAAATCCATCGTTTTTTTTGCACTCCACACCACCCTGGGTTAGACACTGGCTATATGCAAATCAGCTCTGACCCTGTGCCTCATGGGAACAGTCCAGTCCGAACTACCAAGCCATGTCTTTCCCAGACCGGAATCAAGCATCCAAGGACCGGTTTCTGGCTATCAGCCTTCATCAGCCTGGATTGCTTGACTCCAGTGGTGTGGAGAGCCTGGGACTCACGTCTGAGTATACCCAGCACACTCGGGGTGCGCTGGGGATGCCCAGACGTGAGTCCCAGGCACTCCACACCACTGGAGTCAAGCTAGCCGGGCTGATGAGAGGTGTTACCTCGAAACCGGTCCGGTCCTCGGATGCTTGATTCCGTTCTGGGAAGGACATGGCTTTTGTAGTTCGGACTGGACTGTTCCCATGGGGCACAGGGTCAGAGCTGATTTGCATATCGCCATTGTCTAACCCAGGGTGGTGTGGAGTGCAAAAAAACGATGGATTTGGGCCCAGATCTTTGGACTGGGGTGAATGTGTGACATTGATCCACATTCTGTCCATCACCTGTTTTGTTTGCAAATTCCACCCTAAGTGCGCTGGGGATGCCCAGACGTGGGTCCCAGGCACTCCACACCACTGGAGTCAAGCTAGCCGGGCTGATGAGAGGTGTTACCTCGAAACCGGTCCGGTCCTCGGATACTTGATTCCGTTCTGGGAAGCACATGGCTTTTGTAGTTCGGACTGGACTGTTCCCATGGGGCACAGGGTCAGAGCTGATTTGCATATCGCCATTGTCTAACCCAGGGTGGTGTGGAGTGCAAAAAAACAATGGATTTGGGCCCAGATCTTTGGACTGGGGTGAATGTGTGATATTGATCCACATTCTGTCCATCACCTGTTTTGTTCTCCCCTAAACATAGTAACATTGTTGTATACACAATTGGCATATTTAACATACTTGAAGGTCCCTTGTATAGTGGTATACCATATACCAAGGGTCTGTAAATTAATTGCTACTAGTAGTCTTGTGTGTGAGAAGCTGGCCTGGAATAGTATGTCCACTAATGTGAGTGGTCACCTTTTATCAGTCCAGACAACCAATATGTTGATTTAGGAGGTTGTAGACAACCTTAAAAAGCTCTCTAAGTGGTAGCTGTGGAGAGCAGCCTTCAGGGTTAGTCCAGAAGGAGTGTAAATCAGCTTTTTTACCATAATGCAATCATATAGTATAGATTAAGTGAAAAAGAACCACACCAAGGATTTATAAAAATATATATTCATTATATAATACCCTCTAGTATGTTCCAATATCTCCTACATGAAGATAAACACAATGCACACAATTCTTTAGCAGAGAAACACTGTAAATAGCACGAAATACACAGTGGACCCAGGGGGGACCAAACCATATACTAAGACAGTGGTATAAGAACCACAACTCGAGTCAAGACAGTGTCGAGAGGATGTAAAAGTGCTGGGACCCCAAGGAGCTACCCAAGGTGAGTAGATAGGAACCCCAAAGAGAGCATGTGCAGTGTGGAAACACAACTGCGTGCTCCGTACAACTCTATGTGCAAGTCGTGGTTGGATTCCCAGTGGATCTGAAGAAACCCCACAGAAGATTGAAGGTTTGAGAGCCACACAACCCCTGGTACCCTAGTACCCATATTACCTACACCAGGGAAGCCGGGTGTGTACGTGTGAATTGGTGTCGGAAACGGATATATGTTGATACCACGCATACTTTTAGCACGCATACCATTACCACACATTTTTTACAACGCAGGACCCATTACCACGGATACCTTTACAACGCATTACACTACAACGAAGGAACTATTACAACGCATACCATTACAACGTAAGTATAGGTAAGTATATAATATTTTAAAATAATGTAATTAATAATAATTTAAATATTTTAATTAATTATTAATAATGTATTTTATTTTATTATTAAATATTTTAATTAATTATATTAATTTTTATTTATTATTTTTTAAATATATATAAAAAATACCCCTGTACCCCAAAACCCAACCCTGAAACCTAAAAATACCCCTGTACCCTAAAACCCAAACCCAACCCTGAAACCTAAAAATACCCCTGTACCCCAAAACCCAAACCCAACCCTGAAACCTAAAAATACC
Source organism: Lissotriton vulgaris (assembly GCF_964263255.1). Classification (NCBI taxonomy): domain Eukaryota; kingdom Metazoa; phylum Chordata; class Amphibia; order Caudata; family Salamandridae; genus Lissotriton; species Lissotriton vulgaris. The sequence continues at coordinate 896,673,027 of NC_141696.1, forward strand.
CCTGTACCCCAAAACCCAAACCCAGCCCTGAAACCTAAAAATACCCCTGTACCCCAAAACCCAAACACAGCCCTGAAACCTAAAAATAACCCTGTACCCCAAAACCCAAACCCAATCCTGAAACCTAAAAAAACCCCGTACCCCAAAACCCAAACCTAACCCTGAAACCTAAAAATACCCCTGTACCCCAAAACCCAAACCCAACCCTGAAACCTAAAAATACCCCTGTACCCCAAAACCCAAACCCAACCCTGAAACCTAAAAATACCCCTGTACCCCAAAACCCAAACCCAACCCTGAAACCTAAAAATACCCCTATACCCCAAAACCCAAACATAGCCCTAAAACCTAAAAATACCCCTGTACCCCAAAACTCAAACCCAACCCTGAAACCTAAAAATACCCCTATACCCCAAAACCCAAACACAGCCCTAAAACCTAAAAATACCCCTGTACCCCAAAACCCAATACCCCTAATAAATGTTATTTAAAAAAGATAGACTTACCTATAAACTTACGTTGTAATGGTATGCGTTGTAATAGTACCTGCGTTGTAGAGTAATGCGTTGTAAAGGTATCCGTGGTAATGGGTCCTGCGTGGTAATAGATGCGTGGTAACAGTACTTCGTGCTAAAAGTTGCGTGCTAACAGTTACATACCGTCGGAAACCATTGTTGAACCCAATGGAGGACTTCAGGACAGTGCCACTGCTGAAAGAGGAGAAAGTGTCAATGGGAATCCAAATGTGGGTTCTTGAAAAGGAGTACCTGAAAGAAAAGGGGACAGAGTCTGTGCCACTCAGGAGTGACCAAGAGACTTGGAAGACGAATGCCCTCTGATGTCAGGAGCTTCAGGGAAGATGATAATGACCATGACTCTGCAGCTGTGAGGACAAGGCGATGCGGAGGATGACCAGGTCCTGGGTAAAAGCTGTCCCACAAAGGATGTTGAGTGCTGAGGGGGTTGATGTCTGGCGGCAGCACCAACTAGTCTTGGCAAAGGCAAGTCACGCAGGAATCAAAGAAGGAGAATTATCGGGACCAGCAAGGTCCAGGGGACTCACCAAAGGCAGGGGAGTCAGGGCAGACCACGAGCAATCAGTGGAGCCCAAAATTAACAAGTGTGACCCTCAACTGGACCCACAGGCCAGAGGCACTGGAGTCGCAAGAAGATCTCAAGCACCTCACCAAAAGATTCAGGCCACTATGCACACAATGGGGTGTGGCTGAAGACTCTGGTCACTGAAGGTGCTTGAGGTTGGGGCTACTTGGAGCCCGAAGATCTTCTTGCGAAGAAGCCAGCAAGCCTTTGCAAATGCAAGTACGACGTGGTGCACGTTTGGTTATTGCAACCCCCACGAGAGATCCTAGCCTCAAACTTGGTGAGAGGGCAGGGCAGGCCTTAGGAGCTGGCAAAAACCACTATCTGTGCTGCAGAGCCCTTGGAGTCTGGAAGAACTCGGATCTACAGATCGGTTGACTTAGTTGCTGTGCCTGCAAATGCAGGGGAATGACTCCTTCACTCCAAGGGAGATTAGTTCATGTGTCTTTGATGCGTCACAGGCCTTTGAAGGTTCCTGTATGATGCACAGGCACATTCAATGCAGCAGACTGGAAGGGACATGAAATCAGGCCCAATCAAAGTTCAGCGAAGTTCAGAGTGCCCAGGTGGTAGAATTGCAGTGGTGTTTGATCTGAATTTTATCCCATGACAAATCTAGGGAGCTACATCCAGATAAGCCCTTAAGTACCCTAGTGAAAGGGTTGGGAAGATTCAGGGGACCCTCCTAGGGGAGGGTCTGGACAGGGAAGAGTTTACTCCCATGTCCTTTGTCCAGTTTCACACCATAGCAGAACTGGTTTGAATTGGACTATGCACAGGGACAACAAGTGTGCCACTCATGCAGACCTTCTGGCACTGGCAAGCGCAGTCACCCGATCTCAATGCACTAAATCCTATCTGGGAGGTGGTCACGCCTCCCTGTGACAGGATGCCTATTGTTCCACCTTCCTCTGCTCGAGCTTCGCTCAGCAGCAGGAGGGCAGAAATGTGTCTCTGGTTGGCCGCAACCATTTCTGCTGTCCGGGTCTAGAAGACTACTACTGGGATCACTGAGAGCCTAACAGAGGGCTCTTCCAGGGCTTTGAATCATACCTCCCTACACCGTTTGATACCAAACATGATAGGATTTGTTGAAGCTGTTTTCAAGATGGTCATTGCGTAATTACACAATACCCCTCTATATAGTATATGACTGCTTAACTGACATCCCAGGAGAATGGACTTCGGAGGCTGCAGAGGTGTCCTGCTCATGCAAGGGCACCCTCCCACTTAGAACCCAGCACCCTGCCTTCAGGATTACAAAGACCTGCCATAGGGGTAACTTATAGGTTTTAAGTGCAGTGACCCTTAGATATAGTAAAACTATATATTTAGTAAGTGGTGCATGCACCAACTTACACAGGCTGCAATGGCAGGCCTGTAGTTCCATTTTGAATGGTCTCCCATGGGTGGCATAATGCATGCTTCAGCCCATGGGAGACATCTGGGGCATCTATGCCCTGGGTACTTTTGACCCATATACTAGGGACTGATAAGGATACCCTAGAATCCAATCTGGAGTGTACTTAAGTACTCAACACAACAATTTGGGGAGAAAGCATATAGACTGGAGTCCTTATTAGCAGGATCCCAGTCAGACTAGTCAAAATACAGCTTAGCATCAGGCAAAAAGTGGGGGTAACCATAGAAGTAGATCCTACTTTCCTACATCCTGCGACATTGATTGTGCCACCCACACAAGTAGTTCTTAAACATGTCTCAAGCCTGCCAATGCAGAGCGTATATGTGCAGGCGTACTGCCTCTTTGACTTGGCATTTAAAAACCTTTGCCAAGCCCTAAACTTCCCTTCTATTACCTATAAGTCAACCCTAAGGTAGCCCATACGGCAGGGTGCTGTGTAAGTAAAAGGTAATTGTTATTGTTATTGTTATTTTTGATTTATAACGCGCCCAATCACCTGCAGGTCTCTAGGCGCTCGGAAATCGATGGTACAAACAACAACTTAGCAATACAGAGAAGGCATCCACTAGCCTAGATAGCACTCATGGACCTTCTAAACAGCAGCGTTTTTAACCCCTTTCTAAAGCGTAGGAGGTTCTCTTCCCTACGCAGCGACTCAGGTAGTGTGTTCCATAGCTGAGGAACTAACACCGAAAAGGCTCTTACTCCCTTGGTAACAAGTTTGTACCGGGGGCAGACCAATAATTGAGAGTCTGAGGATCTAAGAGTTCTCATTGGACTGTACACGGATGTAGGCGGGCGCCAAACCATAGATTGCCTTATGGGCTTTACACAAATTTTTAAATTCCACTCGCTCCTAGGCATGTACTTTTAAGGTTTGCATGTCCTGGTAGTGGAAATACCCAAATTAGTTTTCCACCACTGTGAGGCCTACTCCTCTCATATGCTAACATTGGGAATTCCTTAATACACTTTAAGCTGTAATTCCTGATTAGGAAGGAATGTCTTTGTCTTGTTTTACATCTTTGGAATAGTAATAACAAATCTTCTTTACTGGTAAAGCTGGATTTGACATCACTATTTCACAAATGCCACGTTTGGAAAGTGAATATTTCTCTGATCTTACAGCTCGGTGTCCCAGCAGCCTGTCTCCAATACACATCTTGAGTGGGTGACATCTTCACTTTGTGTATTCCCTCTAGACAGCCACAAACACATGAAGGTTAGGTGTGTCTGAGTACTCATCTGCATTCTGATGGTTTCTATCACAGGAAGGAAGGGAGGAGCTGACACTTGAACCTGAATAAGCTGGGTCCTGTCTCCACGAAAAGGGCTCAGTTCAGTACATTAATATGTCATCTGCATAGAGCAATACTTTCTCCGGTGAACCTGTCAACTCCGGGAACACTGTAACATAAATAAGGTGTCTCATCCAGCACACCAGTGGCTCCAAGCATAAAGCAAACAATAGTGGTGATAGGAGACATCTTGTTGGGTCCCCTGTCAAAGACGAAAGTCATATGAGCATATTCCATTCACCTTCACTTTCATTGTCTGACGGCTATAGAGCAGGCACACTCAACCACAGTATTTTGGGTCAAACCGCAATCTCCCCAGTACATGAAAAGAGACTGCCAACTGATGGAATCGAAGGCTTTCTATACATCCGCGTGAAGAGGGCTGCAGGTCTGTTTGTACCACTCAGTAGTCTAACCGGTTTTGGAGATATCAGAGGTTTTGACGGTTGCCCTGCCTGGAATAAACACCATTTGGTCCCCATTTACAGGGGTTGCAATTACCCTCTCTTGGCAAATTGCCAGCATTTTACAAGGATCTTGACCTCTATATTAAGGTGAGAGATTGGCCTTTAGAAGATGCACTGGTTAGGTGGTGTCCCATGTCAGGTATCACCACAATGGTTTTATTACGTAGGTTGTGTGGGAATTCCCCTTTCTGTATTGCCTCCTCCAGCAGTGCCGGCATATTGGGTCCCATCACCATCACTGAAACGGTTCGTTTATAGAATTCTAACCATATACTGTTCCCGCTTAGGGATTTAACCAACTGCATGAGACACTACTTCCTCCAGTTCCTTGATGGAGAAGACCTGTTCCAGGTGGGTCCCGTCTTCTGTTTACAAGCATGGGAGGGGAAGCTCAGCCAGGAAGGCCGTCAAAATACTCACTGGACGCCGATGCAAGTGTAATAATTTTGGGCAAAGCAGTGTACAATTTAACCATCTGCGTGGAGACTAATATTGTCCAATGTTTTCAGTTCCCCCACCCATCTGCTCACCACCTCTGTTCGACTGAGCCACTCCAATGGCCTCTTCAATGTCTCGCAATTCTCGTTCAAGCGCTCTTTTTTGCATCATTTTTTCAAGGACATAATTTTGTGGTGAGATTGCAATATTTAAATTACAAATCTTTGTTATCGTCAATGTCTGGCATCTAGACTGGTAATATAAATTAGGCATTAAAGTGGCTGAAAAGCAGACGTTTTTATTTTAAAACGTTGTGTTACATTTGTACAAGCGTTAAATAAACACCAACGGTAGCTCCATCATGGCCTTTTGCCAAGTGCAATTAAAGACCAACTTGACAACTCTAAGCTGAAGCAACAAGCAAGTTTTCACCCATGCATTTTAACCAACATACCTGGAGGTAATATGTTTTTGCCACTAGCCGATGCCGGAGCAGGTCAAGCCTATTTATTTACTTTTGTTGTGAGTTCTGGCAACCTTTTGCAAAACATGGTCACATACAAGATATGGACAGTGTTTTCTTATTGGCTTTAACTCAAGCCGGTTTTACTGTAGGATAAATGAAACAAAATACTTGTGAAAATTCGTAAAAGCGAAGTGACCCGCTAAGAAAGTAACATATTAACAGAGTGCATTTCAAAATCCCTAAATGCCTAATATTAAAGCATCAAACATATTACCATTATCACGGTTGGCATTTCAGTAGAATCAATACTCATTTGTACCTGTACTTCATGTATCTTTTTTCCGGTTTCGAAACGTGTCTGCAAGAAAGGCCTAAGTTATATTTCTGTTGGAAATTATATTATAAGATAAAGGGACAGGTGTAGGTGGCCAAATAGCGAGCGCTAACGCTGAAATTCTGCTAATTTCAGCATTTGCGCTCGCTATTTGGCAGCGAGCAATGTAAGTTGAAACCTACTAGCAAAATAAGGAATCGCAAAATTGCGATTCCTTATTTTGCTCTTGCATTTAAGGAATCACAAATTGTGTGCAATGTAAGTAGCACAAAAGAAAGTGCACTTTAGCCTTAAGAAATCGCAAATTACCACCAACTGCAAGTTGGTGGTAATTAGCAATTTCCTTTAGAAAAGCACTTTTTTGCTTTTTTTTAAGTGCCATGTGGCACACATTCATGCCCTTAGAGCAGGGGTCTCCAACCTTTTCTGTAGTGAGAGCTACTTCTGAGCAATGAAAATCATTGTGAGCTACTGAAGGCTAAGCAACTCGCGCATTTTTTCGATAGACCCCCCTACGCCCAGTGTCATTCACATTAAGCCTAATTTCTTCAGAGCCCTTACTGTGGTTTGAAAAAAAGGGGCCACACTCCCTCTTTTAAAGCTACAGACAGCTGCAGGTTGTGCTACCTGAAGCAAAAGCTTGTCTTGCTTGGTAGCATTCCTGAAAAGTGTAACAAAATACTGCAGGATACAAGCCTATGACCTGCTTTTGTGATCCTTAATCCGAATTGTTCACACTTCACACACTGCAAGAGTTAAACCTGAACATATATTTCTTACCAAATGTGAATTATTGAAGTCTAGCTTAGATGTGCAGTCACTTGTTTTCAAAAAAGAGACTCCTTTTATTATGAACAATCTCAATTATTTCCACTTCACCACATACTCTTTTTTTTATTACAGTTTTGAAATGTCCCATCCTGTTTCAGATTTCAATAATTTTTAACTAGTTTGATTCATTATGATTAGGGGTTTTATTCATACTATGTGAGGAATGAAAATTGATTTTTCTTTATGCAGAATACATGTTTTTCAACATAATACATGGCCTAATCAAGTGGAAGATTAACTGAGTTTGTGGAAAAAAATACAATTACAACACTCACAGATGCTCTGGGTCTGGGGCCAAAAGGAAGATTTCCAGATCTATATGTGGCTATTCTGTTTAGGCAGGTGGGTACACTCCCCTAGCTTTCTTCGCAAACAAGATAACTTCTGAGATAAATGCTATTTATATGGAGTAAAAGAGTCTGAAACACTACTTTATTTTAATGATTAGCAGTTTCACACGATTATTTTTTGTTGAGAAAGCATTTAATGTGCAAGTAAAATCCACCTTATCAATGCAGCTAGGCAGGCCAGAGGCTCAGAATGCATCTGTAAAACAATGCATTTTAAAACAACTTTGGGACCCAATTCTTCATGTAAGTGTGTAAAACACCTGTTCTTATTGAACTGCTTTTATTGAATGAAGAGTAAGACTTGCTATTTTCAGGGTTATATTGGTGCCGGAGCACTCTTAACAGAAAAGCTATGTTCTCAAGAGGCAGTTAAACTCCCAATTGAGGATTATTTGCAGTAATGGTAGTGTGCTGCTGCTGGGTTAAATAGTGAAAACACACATCACTATCACTGAATATTAAATTTAAACACATCTATAATTTGGACGCGCTTGCCTGTGCTCTCTCAATGACTTGTTCAAAGAGGGTATGAAAGAGTTGAAACTAGTTCAGAAATTCAAAGCTGTTCTAAAGAGTGGAGCAATTTACATTTGTCTTAGGAGTGCAGATGGGGAGAGCTTTCTTTATGTTGTGCCTTCAGTAAAGGAAACTGACACTTTACAAAACCCTGCTTATCTGGATGTAAAACCCAGAGTTGGAAAGCGGGAAAAAAATTAATTAGCAATTGTGTCTGTTAGCCGTGATTTTGGCTGCTTCCAAGCTATCAGGCAGTGTTGCTGAAGGCTTCCGTTGGGCCTCTTTCGCGCTTAAATCCCCAGAAATGTATTTAGCTTAGTGATAATATATTTAGTATTGGTAGTTCAGGAGCAGATCGAGCAAGACGGGCGGGCGCAGACTTTTTATATATTAAAGACAAGACCCAGTCCTTCAATCACCTGTGGCATAAGAGCGGCTGAAGTATGTTTACAGTACAGACTGCGCACTTTGCAGCTCCATGCCGGAGAACAGAGCATTATGAGGTTAAAGGCCAGGCCAGTGCTTACCCATTAATGCGCAGCTCCAATATAATTTGCCAGCAGAAAAAAAGCAGGTGGTGCGGGTTCATAGCAGTTCGATACTGCTAGCTGCTAGCACCACCTGCTTTCCCAGGACATGCTGCGCCGCTCCGGCCCACATGCTGCTTTGCACCGTCACATGTCGTGCAGGATGAAAAGCGCGGTGCCAGGCAGTGAAAGGCAGGTGGTGTGGAGGCTGAGTTCTGCAACAGCGTCATCATCTTTGGTCTGCCCCGCCCCATCTAAGCTCGGTTAGGCCAATCTGAGCTGTTGGGAGGCAACGGCTGTGAAAAAAGGCCTAAAAGAAATAAATGAGCATGACCGGCTACAAAATGTAGATTCACGGCGCGAGCTACTCACAGGGGTCCAGTGAGCTACCGGTAGCTCGCGATCGACCGGTTGGAGACCCCGGCCTTAGAGCATGTATGTGCGCCACATGTGCACACGTGCACATTTCAGGAGTGCAACAAGGTGTCCATTTGGAACCCTTGCACCCTTGAAATTGCGGCCGCAATATGCGAATGCCTCTTAGTGACTCGCAAATTGCGGGAGCAATTCCTATTCATTCCTATGGGCCTCTTGGCCCATAGGAATGAATGGGAAGGTATTTCTTAATAGCGAATCGCAATTTGTGATTCACAATTAAGGAATATTAAGGAATTGCGAAAAATATTGCGATTCCTACCTACATGGCATTTTGCGATTCCTTAATAGCGATTCCTTAAAAACCGCTATTAAGGAATCGCAAACATACATTTACCTACATCTGGCCCAAAGAGCCTTAGTTGGCTTTGGATGACCTACCTTGCTCTGCCAGCTAGAATGTCTATATCACGATCTGTTTCTCATGGAAAAGGCACCGAGCAGGTATACACTTCTAAGCTTTTATATTGAGAAAAATACACCTTGTATTAGTGATGTAAGGTAAGGGATAGGACAAGAGAATTCTCTCGCAGATTCATGTGAAAATCTAAAGCTATTCTGTTTCCTCCTCAGCACGGTCTAATAAAATTAACACCTGAATATATGACCTAGTTGACCAATATCAACAAACATAGAAAGCCCATTGTTTTAAACTATGAATATAAATAAATCAGCTATTGAAAATAAATAGCGATGTTTACGGCTTAAATTGCACGATATATTGGGGCTCTTAAAAACATAGGGGCATATTATCAAGGGGGTTTATCTCCGCTTTTTTGGCTTTAAAAGCCAAGAAAGCGGAGATAAAATTATCTCCCTATTACCTAGCTGCCGCTAACACCAGTTAGCAACAGCTAGTAAGAGATAGCGACCATCTTGGGTCCCACTTTGCATGTCAGTGATATTTATCACTAATGAGATGCAAAGTGGGCGTGCCAAGATGTTAGCGACTGAAAACAGTTGCTAACATCGCTAACTCCTATTACCAACTTTTGGAGATATTCGCGCTAAGCGGGAATATCTCCAAAAGCTAACACCTGCCCTGAGCAGTTCTTAGCCATGTTATCCAATGGGAGGTGGATAACATGGCTAAGAGCATTAGCTCGCTAATGCATGAATATCGCTGACTTTTCAGCGATATTCATGCTTTGCGGCGATTTTTACCGCATTTGCGTTAAACCTTGGTAATACCAAGGTTTATTTGCGGTAAAAATCGCCGCAGCGCTGCGGTAAATTTTTGTCTCTAACCAAGCAATAGCGATAATTATCGCCATTGCTTGGTAATATGCCCCCTACAACGCAAAATATGTGACAAATGCAGGACAATGCAGTTTATGCTTCAGAAACCACAAGGTGCAAACATACCAAAAATAAGAAAGAAGGTTTTGTAATTGAGTGTATATTTGAAACAGTTTATAACATACTTCTCTGTGCTCTTGCTACACATACAGGTGTCTTATGAAAGGTGGAATTGGTCTTCCAGGTTTATTTTCTGCTCACCAACATACTGTCAGTTTCAAGCACTGAAGAATGCCTGGGCACATTTCCTATGTACATAGACCTCTTTGTTATTATTGTCTTTTATATGGATCATCTTATGGTACTTTGGCGGGATATCATCACCGGGGAAAGACCAGTAATGGCAAATCTCTAACATTTAGGTTCAACAGTTAATGTGGTAAAGCATCCTGCCTCAGCTGGGGACTCTGATGGACTTAAAGAAACAAACAAGCCAAGGAAGAGGACTTACTGCTGCTCTTTCATATCAGAAAGAGTCTTCTTGCTTCTCATTTCAACACTTTATTTTTCTGCTCACCTGTATTGCTATTGATCCCTTGATGGGATCCACTCTGACTGCCAAATCATTGTCCATGCTTTTTGCTCCTGTACTGTGTCTCAGCATTAGTGGGGTTTTGCAGTCTACCAAGAGCTGAAGGTGTATTATCCAGGCTGTGAAGGCTCTAATGACAGATACAATGGAAGCCATAAGCTGGACGCAGAAGTGGCTCAGCCAAGGCAAATGGTAGCATGCATGCCATCAACATAGGGCTCTAATGTGGAGAGGTGTCCTGGCCCATTTCTGCCGTTTCTATGGTCTTTGTCAGTGCCCCATCTATATCGATTGACATATAATCTCTATCATTATAATGCTGATATATTGTCAGGTCAGCAGAGAGTGTCGCCTATTCATTTCCAGTGAAGGACAGACTGCCTTATTGAGGGTATTGAGCAATCTCTCTGCCTGGTGGGGAACATTTTGACCAAAATGCTTCTTCACTTTAACCAAAAATTAATGCTGGGTAGGCTGCCATGATGTGAGGGCCCAATGTGTCTTTTCTCTTCTATTTCACCAAAAATCGCCAAACTGTTTATTTTATTCTGTAATAAAAAATTATCAGTGATTTTAATGCACAGCGACGTTTTACCCTGAAATATGGGCCAATTTTTATTTTCGATACACGGGTCTGTGATGCTTTGCATATCAGGCCCAGGCAGGGAAAATATGTATCTGAAGGACCACCCTCAGTAGGGCAGACCTTCCAATGCAATCGATTTTGTGAACTTGGGGTGGGCAGGCTGATGCAAATGATTGTACGTTGGAGGAGTGCCCAACTAGGCAATCAGCATTTCACCCATCACTAAATGGGGGAGGGGAATCGCTAGTTTGGTGGGGCTCCCATTCAGCTCACCTTCAGTCTTACATTTTATATTGATTTGTTAAAATATGGTAACAAAATATGGTACCTGTTTTGATTTTAGCTATACATTTTGGAGGTTGTAGCAAGTGAAGATAGGCAGCAGTCTTATTAAGGTAGATTTTTCGGTGGCCTTTCAGTCAATATCCACTGTTCCCTCTTTACCCATAAATGGCTTTGCTTTTACATCCTCTGCTCCTCTGCTCTCCCATTCCAGACATAACCTCTGTTGAAAATCACTGGGGAAATTAAGTCAGGCCCAAGCTTAGTGAGACATTCTCCACACCAAGGCTGGCCCAGGTATAAAAAAGAGACCTCCTGCGCTTCTCTCTTTTGAGTTATAGTTTGATTTTTAATTGTCCTATCATGGACAAAATGAACATAGATATACCATTATTAAACATGGAGTGTACGTATTAATTAATATACATGTACACTTGAGTGGCTGACAGTGCTAGCTATTTGGGATTAGATTGTTTTAGACAGTAATATGATATTAGTTGACTTAGTCATACTTGGGCCTTCCTACTATTAATTCTGCTACATTCATGTTTCACATTCTAGTCGCTAGTAGTTAAATCTTTTTCCTGTCTCTGACTTTTTCACAGTTTAAACCTGATGATGCTGATTGCAGCTTTTTATCACTAGTGTATGCGCGTAGAACCCTAGTCGCACAGGTAGGGTATATGTGTTTATCAATTCCCCTACATTATGGGATGCGTTAACCTGTCTAAGATACTCTTGCATTTTTGGTCTTATTCATGACCTTTTTTTGGTCTAATGATTCTAATCTTCTGGGTTTTATGGTGTCATTCACTTGATGGGCATTTTTTACTTCGAGTGGGTGTATAGGTTTAAGATCAACTTTCAGAATATTTTTGTGTTTTTAATATTAATTTCTTGTGTTCGGTAAAGTGGTTTTCTTAAACATAACGTATTCTTTTATTGACATAGGGTGAATTAGTATTGTTTTCTTGTGTTTTTTATGGCCATCTTCATCATTTTGGTGTCCTTTTCTTTCTCCCTTTTTTGTGTCGTATCGTCATTAGCACTTCACTGAAGACTTTCAGCATCCAGAATTTGTGAATGCTTGTGTGTGGAAGGAAATCTAGCTATATAGGTATGCATTAACATATTTTTGTGGTTTTACACTTATAATTAATTGACGCGTTGGGCTGAGCCTTTTCTTAAGCAAGACATAAACTTGCAGTCACTAGGCAGTTTTATAAACTGCATTGTTGTTCACTTTTGGATTTGGCATTTCTCAACATTTACTAGTTACTCCCTTCTCATTCTTGGGAGGGATTGTTTATTCGCTTATACGTTAGTTGATAGCTTTTGCTAGCCCTATAAACACTCTATTCTTGACCAGCTATGTAGTCACTTTTTAGATAACATGGGTGTGGCATGCATGGAATTACATCTTTTTTACTCGTAGCTTCTGAGTCTTTAAAAAGATATCGCACTGGGAACAGCCAGGAGACCGAGGAGCTTGTCTTCTTGGATGGTAAGTGATAATAACTTCCCTGTGTTTGATGGATGGAATGGGTTAAAATTGACATGGGATCATTCATTCTTCTTAAAACTGTTGCAAATAGAAAGTTTTCTTTTGTATGTTATTATCATCAACAACTGTTTTGTTACAAATGGCCTACAGGATCTGCTCAGCTCGACTTGCTATTATGCACTACTGTTAACCTTTGTTAATATTTACAATCTTCTTTGGACATACCGTATTCCAACAGTTTTTCTTTGATGAGCTATTGATTAAATGATCACATTTTGTATGAGGTTCTTGAGTATGTAATTCATTGTCCTTTAATATCCCTCACCTAATAATTAAGAACTGCACAAAAAATATTTGGGTGCCTACCCCGAATTTCGGTTATATTTTTAGGGGATTGTAGTTTTAAGATAACAATTTTAAAATGTGGTTGTGAGTTTTTATCACAATAAATTAATGCAAGTCATGTTTGTATATATTGCAGCCCTAAAGAAGTCCAGATATGGGCGAAATGCGTTGGCTGTATTCACAATTCTCCAAAGTATATGAAATAAAGGATCTAATTTGCAAATACAATCTCTCGTTTCATCTGTTTATGTTTGGCAATTTTGCTGTTAACTTACAACAAGTTGTTTTTGTTGCCTCTCAGATCTTTTTGTCATTGACTGAGAAATGTGTCAAAGATAAACGCCTTAAAAATGCAAGTTGAATAAAAAAACATATTTTTAGTATGTTGTATAGTGGCGTGGCTATATAATTCCACAAACCCTTGGTAGAAATGAATTTTAAAAAGTTACAGTACAAGCATTAAACTGTATACTGAGCAATCAATTACCCAGTAGGAAGATATACGTAAATTGATAGTGTGTTTCGGTTAGCATTCAACTAAAGATAAAAGATATAAAAAGTATACAGTTCTTTACAATTGTGGGCTTCTATGCTGGCCGGTCAGCATACATGTGCACACACTACAAGAAGGCAACAAAGCAGAATGCCCGCCAACACGAGTGGAATCATTTTGCTGTTCGCCAATTAAATGCCAATTAGTGCGTTGGGGAAACCAACAAGGCTCTCATTACGAGTAGTAGATGTTGTCGACCCCCGTAAAGACCCCTGTTTGTTCTGGAGTTGAAGTTCCCAGTTGGCGGTAGTTAACACACTTTGTAATTACCAGGTGTGCTTAGTGCCTCACCCTTTGTTAAATTTCGGCAGCTCAAACTGGATTTTAAAATGGGAAAGATGTATGTTAATTACTGTACCATGCAGCTTTTGGTGTGTTAACCACCAAAATCCACATTTTATTACCTAAAAACTTGGAATAAGCACTATTTGTCACGCTCAATAAATAACGTACCAGGAGGTATTGTTATTTAGCAGGTGTGATAACTGTCACCTACTACTCCGATAACCTCGTAATCTGGGGCCTTATGTCCTGACTGATAATTATAGTCAATCACTGGATAATCAACACAATAAATGGAACAACAGCCAATGGCTAGGATGGTTAAGATCATCATTTCTCTTTCTTTAGATGGCATGTGTTCTGTGTGATAGCTAAAGCTGTCTCTGTAAGACCTAAACAAGTTACCATTTGGCAAAGTGTTGTAGCGACTTTAGTAGATTGCCTGTTTATTCAGGGTGACCAACTGTCCGTACATTTTATGGACCACCCGGTATTTGGATCTCACGTCTGTTGTCCGAGATGATCCCTTTTGCTGATGCCTTTTATCGGTAATTTTGGGGATTGCAGCGAGCAGCACTGCTACCCAGCAAGAAGCCTCAGCGTTCTGCAGAACTCCATGTTGGAGCCGCACCACTCTTCTCCTCAGTGCGAAAGAGCAGCCCCTCCCTGGCTTAGCACAGACTGAGATTGCCCCAATGTCATTCTGTATGCCGGTAGGTTGTCACATGCAGAATGACAATGGGCTAGTCTGGGCAGTTACAGCATGTGGTGGGCATCCTCCTGCGTTGTTCTAGGGCAGGGCATACAGTTTTTTCCAGGGGCTTGTTCCACCGCACTAGGGGCCAAGATGGGGGGGGCTGCATTGTGAAATAGCTTGCATAGACTGAAGAGTTTGCTGTGTGCCAGAATGTTTTTTAAGCGCTAATAAAAATGTCAGTTTAACTGTTGTGATTAATGTGTCTGTTCAAGAGATATGAATTTTTGCCTAGAATCAGTTTGACTTAAAGTAGCGCAATGGGATAACATGCCTCTTGTAAAGCAAAAGGTGTAGCATGCAGATCAACTAATTGTTTTTTATGTCAAAAGCTCAGTGAGTAACTGAAGTTGTCAAGTAATTCCTTTTGCTACCTGTCTTTGTTTTCCCATAACCTTTCATTATTTCATGGTTTTTATATAGGGTTCCTTTGGATAATAAAAAATACTTATTAGTAAAAGCAACTCCACCGCCATGTTTTGTTTTAAATACTGAGTTTTGATAGTTCTCAAGGCCACACACTCTTAACATATAATACCTACCAGTATAGATGACAACTGACACCTACACCTTGTATCCCTCATTGTCTTAAGTAACATTTCCTATACATTGACTTAGACATCTATATCAGTCATTGTCTCTATATAATATGTGTGTGATGTAATGCACTCCAACACCCTGCCCTATATACTTGCGATTAGTAGCACTATATATAAAAGAAATTAAATACAAGTGAGAGAGGGCCGATGTGAAGTTGAGGGGCACCAATGGAGGGTGGTAGCGAGGCCTAACTGGTCATACCAGGTATCAGGCATTTCCCGGGGAGTCCGGAAGGATGGAGGGGGGGGGGGTTGCTAGTGGTAGACTGTTTTGTAGCGGTGTAGTAGTTTTGAAAGGACTGCAAACTTCGGTGTATATCGAGTGTTTTTTCAGGCAACTATAAAAGTGCCACAATAACTCTGGTGATTAATGTAGCTGCTGGAGATGGGAATTGTGTCTAGTGGCAATTTTAATTCATCTAAGTAAGTGCAGAGGGTCAATATGCCTTCTGCAAGGAATGTGTACCATGCATATCAAGGAACAGTATTTTATGTGTAGACCTAAGTGGGTGACTGTTTTTGTCACAGAGATTCTTTTGTTTCTGTGCAGTACATAAGTTACATTTGTAATCTAGCACAGTGAGCTATGAACTGACATTAAAAAGCTGCATGTAAACTGCATGGTACAAAATAGAAAGATATGTTTTCTTCCCAGTCTTTCATTATCCTGATGTTGCTGAAAACCTTTTGTTTGGGTAGAAATACATTCTTGTCATTAATGGCAACCCTTACTACTGTGCTACGTTCAGGATCCTGGGTTTGTGCTTCTTCAGACTAAGCAGACTTAAAACATGCCTACCAGTATAGGTGACATATGAATGCTACACCTTGTAGTCCCATGTGCCTTATGTATCATTTTCTATACATTGATTAACACATGTATGATTCATTGTCTCCTTATGTGTGCATGATATAAAGTGCTCTGACACCTTTTACTGGTGTGAGAGGTGGTATAAAACAAATGAAATACATGTGAGAAAGGAGCAATGGAGAGACGAGAGGAACTGTTGGTGATAGTGAGAGAATCATTGAAGATTGCTGTATCCCTGTGCACAGTAAGGTTATCATTTACTATGCATTAGATGCTAATATAGTTGAATATATAATGACAAATGTGATGCAGAATGCACCATTTTCCCTCCAATTTTATAGGAGGAAGAACTCCCCAAAGCCCCCCTTTGTAGTGATCAAGCTAGCTTGTTACACTTATTGTGTACCATACTTGTGCTGGTTTGACAAAATTTACCAGGGCTGATTTGGGTTCCCAGTCCTTGCCTGGGTCGATAGTAAGAGAATCTGTAGAGAAGTTGGTATTTTGGGGTGCACCAACAAAGACTTTCACACCGACCCCCACCAGCACGAAAACTGGCCCTATCGGTCATAGCTAGAGGTAAATGAGCTGATGAAAGCTTGAGTCAACCTCGAGACTGAGGCTTGGCTCTGGCTCAGCTGGAAGCCTCATTGGAACCTGAAGTCCATACTGAGCAGAGCTTTCAAATGGCTTCTGCCAATCACCCTCGTTCTAACTTCATGCACAAAAAAGTAAAAACAAAGCATTAATATCCAAGGTAAAAAGGAGAGACAAATGGATACCCATTAAGTGGCTGACTTGTACAATGTAAACCAGCAATACCAGAATTAATCACAGTTTGCCGCTAGCCAAAGTGTGTGATCTTAGGCAAATATTTTATTTTACTGATCCTCCCTTTTCTTCAAGTTCACGTATGAAGGCTCCTTCAAATATGTCAGTTCAGAATACCCAGTATTAAATCCCGATACAAGAAGGTAATGGGAAACTTCTTTATTCAAGAATCATGAAAGCGTCCTCCAACCTCCACAACCAACAGCAACTGACATTGACTCAATCAGAACATTCCCACTTTGTTCTAATCAGCAGGGTTCCATATTCTACGCCAGTAATAAATGCAAATACAACATATCTCCTCTCTTTAGTAAACAACAATACATACAACTATATACAAAATGTAACGTAATAAAAACAACTGAAATACAGAATAACATTTTAAAGTGCAACCATAACATATAACAATGCATACATGTGAATATAAAGATAATTAAAATGACCCATAGCAAACAACTTTATTGCCTATCCAACCTTTCAGCATCATAACATTTAG
Organism: Lissotriton vulgaris; assembly: GCF_964263255.1. Classification (NCBI taxonomy): domain Eukaryota; kingdom Metazoa; phylum Chordata; class Amphibia; order Caudata; family Salamandridae; genus Lissotriton; species Lissotriton vulgaris. The sequence goes on from NC_141696.1 coordinate 896,690,087, forward strand.
TTAATTTCCTGGCATTCCACACATCACCACCTTCCAACTCCACGGTATTACTCCATACTTTGAATACTTTCCATGGAACAGACCACACCGATTCATCCTTCCTTCCCAATCTTCCTTTCCTGAATCGAAACCAATCGTCAGTCTTAAAAAACGTGTCTCTGCAACTTGTAAACCTTCTATGTCGCTGCTAATATTCTTGCTGGTACTTATCAACCTTCTCCTTCACCCTTTCCTTTGTAGCCTCAGCATCAGAGACCACCTCTTTCCCTTTACACATCCAGCCAGGATACACCAATGAGTGTGGATTTCTGCCTTTTAACAAACAAAATGGTGCAACACCCGTGGCAGAATATGGAGTTATTCTGTAAATCCATAACATTTTCCGCACTTCTTTCTTCCAATTCCAATTACTACGTACAACCAATTGCATGCATTCCACCAAAACACGATTGAACCTCTCAATCTAACCATTTTCCATAGGATGATACAAAGCTGTGCAATGATGCTCCACTCCGTTGACCTTCAAAAACTCCACCATCTGACTAAAAACAAACTATGGACCATTATCGGTAATTAACATATTCGGCCATCCATCACGCACACATAGCACAATTAAAAACTCCACCGCAGCATTAGTGTTCACACAACTCACAATCTTGACCTCAGGCCGGCCATTTATAAAAATAATCCATTATCACTAAAGCATACTTACCTAAAGATCCTTTCATAACAAACGGCCCACAAATATCCATTCCAAGTTTCTTCCACGGCCCATCAGGAAACTTCACAGGAGTAATAGATGTCTCCTGAGAAGGGTTTTGTCACTCCTAACACAAGGTAAACAAACTCGCACTTTCCTTTCAATCATTCGATCCATGCCTTGTCACCAAAAATGCACTGTCACCTTCCTTTTCATTCCAGACATGCAACCATGACCATCATGTAACAAATCCGCCACCCAATCCCTTAGCTCTTCTGGGACAATTAATCTTTCACCCCTATACAATTTACCATCCAAACAAGTCAACTCATCCCAAATCTTCTTGTACTCATCCAATCTTCTCCCTGTCCTTAGGTCATCCCACAAACACTCTTTAATGGTTGACATATTCTTATCAGAAGAAATCTTAGCTAACCACTCAACTTCTAGAGTGGCACCTTTTCCACATTCGGACAAAGTGGCGACAACAATATCCTCATCCTCATTATGCTCTTCTAGTATTCTGTCATTATCACAAGATAACGGTAAATGTGATAAACAATCAGCATTGACATTGGTATGACCTGGAACATATTTTATTTGAAATGAAAACTCTTGCAAATAATAAAACCACTTGGCCGACCTAGGTGTAACTTTGCCCACACCCTTAGTAGAAAACAAATCAATCAAAGGCTTATGATCTGTTCTTAACTCGAACGAATGACCCCAAAAGTAATTCTTGAAATGCTTAATCACCCATCAACATGCTAAAGCTTCCTTATCAATGACACTGTAGGTTGTTTCTGCCCCCCTCAATGTATGAGAAGCAAAAGCTACAACACATTCTTCACCACCTTTTCTTTAGATAAGATCTGCACCAAGTCCATACAAACTGGCATCAGTTACCAATATGGATTGATCAATCACATCAAAAGGTTTCAAATTGACAGCATTAACAATACAGTCCTTGATTTTCTCAAAAGCCTGTTCACATACAGTTGACCAACAAAATTTAACATTCTTTTTCAGTAAATTTCTTCAAATCCTTTGCAACGTCAGAAAAATTATCAATAAATTTAGCATAGTATTCTGACATTCCCAGAAACGACCCGAGCTGATCTTTATTAATCGGTGCTGGGACATTCTTTATAGCATCATCTAACTTCATTTTTCGGGCTAACACCATTTTCAGAGATAGAATGACCCAAATACTCCACTTGTTTTACTTCAAATTTACATTTGTTTAAACTTACAGACAAACTCAAAATTGTTAACACTTTGAGTAATATGACATCATGTTCTTCATCATATTTTCCCCACAGCAAGAGGTCATCTTAGAAACATTTCACATTGTTTTCATCAACAAAAAGTTTTTGCATAACTCTTTGGAAAACTGCTGAAGCAGAAGCCAAACCAAATGGCATACTTACAAATCTATACAAACCTTCTGCTGTAATAAACGCAGTTAAATGTTTTGAAGATTGATGCAATTTAATCTGATGGTATGCTTGTGATAAATCCAGTGTTGAAAATACCTTAGCTTGACCTACACTTGTTAACAATTCATTAATATTAGGATGGGGGTATTGATCGACCCAAATGAATTTATTTAAGTATCGAAGGTCAACACACATGCGGACTCTTCCATCCAACTTCCTGACAAGAACAATCGGACTTACCCAATCAGAAGATTCTATTTGCTCTATAATGCTTTCCCCTTGCAACCAACTCAAGTCATTCTTCAAGGCAGATCTCATATCAATAGGTACACACCTTACCTTATGAATAACTGGTTTAACATCTTCCTTTAATATGATCTTATGGCAGAATCCCTTTACACATCCCAGTTTTTTTTTTAACTTTTGGGAAATCATCTTTTCATTTACAGTCTCCGCTTTGCTCAACACCATTGGTGAATAAAACTTGTTCAGGCTGATTTGGATCTAAAATGACACCCAGCCACCATTGGTCAAACTAACCCAAAAGATTCTTACCGTCTGTGACAACGTACACAGTGGATTGTACAGTTTTCCCCTTAAAACATATATTAGTAGAAAAATATCCTAACATAGGTAAACTTTTCCAACTGGATTAACCTTTGTATCCATTAAACCTGAATGCCCTAGGCTTTTGTATGTTGCAAGATCAATGATCGTGTATGAGGAGCATGAATCTGCCCATACACCTACTACTTTGCCACTTATCGTCACATTACATTTAGGTGGATGATAAGAATTACACATGCACTCACATATGCTTCCTCAATACCTTATATCTCATCCTCAGATTCCGTTAATGAATAACACTTCTTTTTATTGATTTTCATCTGCAAGAATAAAAAAACAATCTAGTACAACCATTCAATAGAACTAAGGCCAGTACACTTCTGCATTCATCATCCATGTGCATTTGTTACATGTATATAATAAAAACAGAGTTAATTAATGGGTAATAAATAATGTCCGGTTACAGTGGAATAGAGGAGAGAGACATCGTCAATTACGATAGTACATTCATTTCATTATCCTGCACAAAAGCGGTAAAGAACCTCCAATTGTCTTTTGGATGCGATCTAGCCGGTAGCTCTTCTTCATACGTTAATAATCTATCTCTACAATAAGTCATGTCACGCAACCATTGTTTAATGCTAGGAGTGGTCGCACCACACCAACATTGTGATATTTGACGTTTGGCTATCAAGAGCGAAATTACACAAAATCTTCGTTTCTCAGCTTTGACAGTCATCAGAAGTCCCAGTAGACATGTTTTTATAGAACATTAAATCTCTGTTCCCACCATATCTTTAAGCATGGAGGTTATCTTTTCCCAGTAATCACGTATTTTCACACAATTCCAGACCAGATGGATAAAATCAGCCTCCTGCACCCCGCACCTCCTGCAGTTTGTGTCATCACGTAACCCATATTTATGAAGTCTCACCGGAGTGTGATATGTTTGGTGGATGTATTTGAAGTGCAACAGTAGCAAGTTGCCATTTGGCGTAAGCAGTTTAACTAAAGCGCATGTGTTTTACCATTCCTTCTCGGTTAACGGATCCAGGAGCGCCTCATTCCACCTCACCATTGCTTTAGCAGTGGTATATTGGATTTTGTTTTGGGCTACCGCATATAGTTGCGATACTAAGTGTGTCGTATTTGAGGATGTCAATATAAGCTGAAGCGTATCTAAGCATGCTGGTTCATCAGGGTAGTCTGGATACAGTTCCTGAATAGCCCTCTGCAGTCTATAATGAGTGAATCGGAATAACATAGTCTGATTACTTATATATGTTAAGTCTTCTAATTGGCAAAACCGTCCCTCTTGACATAGATCTCTAAATGTGTCAATTCCTACTTGCTGCAATAGACCCATGCCCACAGTCTCCCTAGTAACTGATAGCTGTGGGTGATGTTGTAGAGGCATTGCCGGAGCATAAAGCGGTAGCTTTTAAGCTAGTTGACCTAGTCTTCTCCAAGCATTGGCGGTAGAGTCAATGGTGTTGATGTCTTCAGCATGTAGGGGCGCCTTTTATGCGTGAGTATGGCTGTTAAAGGTACCGGCAATGCATCTCCCTCTTCAACTGCTGTGTGTGTCAAGTAAGATATCTTGTGAAACCAGTATGCAGCATATTGTGCCTGTGCGCATAGGTAATATAAGAAGACGTCGGGGACACAAAAAACACCTTTTTCGTAGGGTAGTGTCAGTGTTCTGAGTTCTATACGTGCTTGTTTGCCCACCCAGATTAGTTTAAGTACTAAGGACGTGATATTTCTAAAAACGGCTCTCGGAGGTGGAATGGGAATATTATTAAATAGGTAAAGGAACTTAGGGAGGATGTTCATTTTCACAATTGCAATGCGGTCTGCCAAAGAGAGCGGTAGTTGTATCCATCTATTGATTTTTTCCTCTAGTGTGGCTATCACTCCCCATAATTGGTGCGTATGACCACTTCCGGGCCTCTACTATACCACACCCCTAGATATTTGATTGAGTCAGTTTGCCAGTCTAAAGGGAATTCTGTGGCATGTGGTTTGGTGGTATCAGTCAGTGGGATAATTGATGATTTGTTCCAATTAATCTGCAGGCCAGAGTGTCGTCCGAATTTAATGTATTCCCTTAATATCGGGTCTAGGTTTTGTGTTGGATTACGTACATACAGAAGCATATCATCCGCATATAATGATATGTGCAACGGTCAATCTGGGAAGTGTAACGCTGAATGATTGTGTTTTTGTCGTATGAGGCAGGCCAACAGCTCCAGTGCGAGAGCGCAGAGCAGGGGCGATTGAGGGCACCCCTGCCGTGTGCCCCGTGCAATAGGGAAGATGTCCGAAATATATCCATTCACTCATACCCTAGCAACCTGGTTCGTGTACAGCAGCTTCACCCAATGTATGTATATCGGGGGGAACCCCATCCATTCCAGGATCCTTAGGATATAAGGCCCTTCTATCGAATAAAAAGCCTTGCCGGCATCCAACATGACCGCCACATCCTTAGTTGTTGGCGTTAAATAGTGAGAAAGGGCAAAGAGTGTTCTGGTGTTGTGAGAAGTGGCCCTGGAAGGTAGGAAACCTGCTTAGTCTGGTAGGACCAGATTTGTCATAAGTGGCCTTAACCGGACTGATTGAATTTTTGCTAGTATCTTAGAGTCAACATTAATCAATAATAGCAGTCGATACGACTCACAGACTTCCGGATCTTTATTTGGCTTCAGGAGGGTAATCATCACCGCCTCCCGTAATGTCGGGGGCATCACTGCCTGATCGAATGCATTGCCATACATGGCCACCAAATTGGGGGCCAGGATATCTACATACGTTTTATAAAATTCGCAAGTAAACCCATCTGGGCCCGGTGCCTTCCCATTAGGCAGTGTTTGTATAATTTCTGTAACTTCCTCCACCGTTACTGGTAGTGACAAGCATTCACGCTGGTTGTCTGACAGTCATGCAATGTCTACATTGTTCAGGAACCTAAATATGTCCTCTGGGGGTGCTGTCTGTTAAGACTCATACAACTCGCCATAATTATTTACAAAACTGCGTAGGATACCCTCCGTGTGCATAATCAATTTGCCTTCCTCGTCCCGTATTTGTAAGATTGCCTAAGGGTCTTTCCCTTCACAAATCTTAGCTGCAAGGACTTTGCTCGGTCTAGCCCCTTCTCCAAATTGCCTGGCAGTCAATCTTTTGGAGATATATTTGAGCTCATCCTCCGTGTACGTTTGGTGTTCTGTGTAAACCTGTTTCAGTTCCCCAAATAGAACTGCATTTTGCTTTCGTTTATAGTCAGTTTATAGTTCTTTCATTCGGGTTTCACATCTAATGATCTGCCCTCTAATGTCCCTCAGAATGCCTACTGTGGTACTCATGAATACCCATCTCAGAGTTGCTTTAAACGCCTCCCAGAGAATGCCTGGGTCCTCAACCGTCAATTCATTTAGCTGGAAGTAATCTTTTATGTCCGTGGCTATGGTGTCCGCGTATATCGGGTCTGTGAGCACTTTGGCGTTAAATCTCCAGCTAAAGGGAGGGGGGAGTAATGTGGTATTTTGAGTGATAACAAGATCGGATTGTGATCCGAGAGGGTTCTACGTAGTGTTTTCAGTATCTCTGCCCATAATAAGATGTTGTCTGATCCCAACCAATAATCTATGCGGGACCAGCTACCATGTGCCATATTAATGTGTGTCGCCTCTTTTACGTCTGGATTTCTTGCCCTCCAGAGATCCCTCAATGGAAGGTCCTCCATTATATCCAACACTTTTGCACGTGCCTTTCTGTGTGGTTCCGTGGATGTCGTTGATCGGTCCATGTGATCCCTTAATGCAATATTAAGACCCCCTCCCCATATTATGTTGGTGTCATTTAGGTCATGCATATGATTCCAAAGTTCATGGAAAAATTCGGGGGAATCTACGTTGGGACCGTATATATTGGCCAGTGTTATCCGCTGTCCTCTCAATATCCCTGTTAGTATAACATACCTCCCCATTGGGATCAAGTATCGTTCGAGTTATTTTAAAATGTACACCCTTCCTTACTAATGTCATCACCCCTCTGGAGTATGAGGAATAGTTAGCGGCGTGTGATGATTCCGCCCATCTCGCACCTATGGTTTTACGCATAGTCAGTGCTATGTGAGTCTCTTGTAATAAAGCTATATATCTATGCCCCATCTATCGAGACATGCAAATATCTGCCATATTTTCTTTGGATACGTGAAGCCGAGCACATTCCATGTGAGGAGGTTCAGACTCTTTTTACCTAAGGCGTTCTTTCCATGCGGCATCATACTTGTGATAACATTTCCATGGTAATCTTGTGTCATCAATATCTTCTCTTAAACCCCCAATCAACCCTGTGCGCAGTAACCAGAATACAGCATGAATTTCAGCAATGCATCTTAAATGCTTTGGCCCATTGACAAGAACAAAACCCCAACTCCAGCCCCCCCACCCACTTCAGCAACCCAATCCAGCCGAAGCCATGTCCCCCAAGTAACAACACTAGATAACATAACCTTTGTGGGGATCACCCAAGTGGAGGTCCACCGAGGGAACACTACACCACCCAACTTAATGGATGGGGCAGACTGTACTTGGTTAAACAGATGCTTTGTTTTAGAAAAACAACCAGGTGTATGTGCCCAGCACCACAACGCTTGTATCAAATCAGGAACATAGAAAACAATAACCCATAATGCTCTGTCGGTGCAACACATCTTTCTTCTCTTAGTTTGACAAGCTAGGTGATGGCAAATTCACAAACATGTGCACAATTAACCTTACATCATATAATACTTAGTACATATTGCAGTGATTCAGGCAATCATCAGTCCATCATTAATGTATCTCCCAGTAATCTTGTAACTGTCAACTGGACTGTCTTCCGTGTGCCCTGTTGTCATCGTCCGTCATCAGAACGATAAACCATCTACAATCTCTGGATAGGGTCCAGTGTAAGTTCAATATGCAGTTGCTGTAGCACGTATGCATGGTGCAGCCTTGAGAGAAGCACCCATCAGCCATATAATTCATTTTGAATAATAGGTAAAATTCCAGCTTGTTCCCCTGATGATGAATCTGTCCTTTTTCACGTGTGAGGCAAAGAATGTTGTCACGATCCCTATAGTTCAATACACGAGCTACAATAGGCCGTGGTGCAGTGCCTGGTGGTGGTTTCAGTGCAAGTGATCGATGCGCCCTTTCGATTACAAAAATTGGCGACAAAGCACTCTCCCCAAAGATATCTTTGCACAGTTGCTCAAAATATGATTCCATGCGGCCTGTATTTGTTGATTCAGGAAGGCCCGCTATCCTTACATTATTCCGGCGGGAACGGGCTTCCAACTCTTCCGCTTTTGATCTGATGACCTTGAGGACTTTTTCCATGCCCGTACATCTTCCTGCCGTTTCATGTGATTCATCCTCCACAGTGGAAATGCGATGTTCAGCGGTGTCTAACCGTTCCCCTTGCTTATCTATTTTCGCTGCCATACTGTCCATTCGACACGTCAAATGATCGAGTTTCCCACTGATGTCTTGTAAGTTTGTGGATGGTTTCCATACTGTTTTCCGCAGCGGTGTCCGGTTCCGATTCACCTTCCAAATGACAATTTTGGCCTTTCGGCGCTCTGCGCGATTCAAAGGTAAGCTTAGGTTGCTGCTTATCCGGCCTACCCATGGTGGACTGTTATTCAAAGCACAAGTACTGTTGGCAACAGTATAGACACCACTCTACGGTGGATTCGCTGGTGGTTGCGTTTACAGATAACCCACGCAAAGCTCGAGTCCCACACTGAGGAGAACATGTGGCGCCTCACAGGTAACTTATGGGAAGCCCGCTCAAGGACTGGAGGAGGGGCAACCCTCTAGCAAGTAGTGACAGTCGGCCCCGCTCACACGATGTAGCAAGTCCACACAAGGGAAGTATGTGCCAGACGTTTTTCGTGCTCAAGTAGGCCTGTGCATCCGGGCATCAATAGGTGGTGACGTCCACTGCATCAAACTCAGTGAGCTCCCCGATGATACCACATTCCCTGTTGCACACGATATCATCAAGGCGGCGATGTTACCGGGTCTGTCACAGACCATTGACAAACAGGCTTTGTGGCGGTAAACTCCTTCAGTGGGTCTTGAGGCTGAGCAGCAAGTGATCCACCAATGCTGGCCCTCACAGCAGATCTTCTGTCCATTTTAATATTAATAGTGCCAGCAGTGACAGCTGTACCACACATTCGATTATGTCCCAGTGCCAGAAGGGGTGCCAACTTATTTACAGTGGTTACAGTGGTGCTAATGTCGCGCTCTCATTCACCACCCCAGGTCGTCTACATATAATTCGGAGCTACGGACGGCCGCCATCTTGTATGCTTGAAGTCCTGATATCCCCAGCAGGCATTCCGATGGCACCAACATCACGATCTGGACATTACTTTGCCCCTACCTTGCCTCGCTGGTCGTCCCTGCGTAGGTTCAACGTTATTGCTATGTTAGCATTCACGCTACTACGGGCAAGCCCCCTTGCATTCTTCGTGACCCATTACAGTCGGCAATTCCGATCATGGGCGCCGCCATTTTGTGACCCGAAGCCTGTCCGTGCTAACCAGCTAGTTCTAGCGCAATGTTAGGGTCGCCACTTACTGGGAGAGGAGAGTCTGCTGGCTCGATCACCAATACCCTGGTCTGCTGCTTCGGGGTAGACGGCAGCACCCAATGTTCCGGCTATTCAGCGCCGTTATACAGTCCAAGCAGTGCAGCGCTGGCGCCCGCCATCTTGCACTCCGCTCCGATCCAGGCTGTGTCAATGTTATTTTTACCAGAGTTCACTGCCAGCGATGCAGTGCAAACACATCCACCGGCTCCTGGAGGTTTCCCATCTCCGAATCTCGGCCAAAAATTCAGTTTGGCATCCGTTGAGCATCTTAAAACATGCAGGGGTTGTGTCTGCCTGGCGGAGCTGTTGCTTCAGGCCGCCATCCCGCTGTGCGCCCCCTAGCGCCTCCCTTTATGAACAACACTTACAGTCTGTCTACCCCTCCACTCTTGATCTTTACATGCACAAGCGAAATGACTTAAACGTCTACATTTATAACATCTGACAGTAATCCCTGTACAATTGCTAAAAGATGCAACATGTTTTTCACTACCACATCGCTAACATTTGGTAGTAAATTTCATATTATCCTTAAAACCTTGTTTGTGCGACATCTCTCCTTTATGAGTACTAGAAGGTTTTATATTTAATTTCTGTAATTTTTTAACAACATTTACTGTTTTCAACATATCACCCTTTTTAACATCTTGTTGTTTCAATTCTTTCACATACAGGGTGGTATTCTCTACTCTTTTCGCTGCTAAGATAGCTTTAACCAATTAAGGTCCCTTCATGTTAAGTAGCTTTTCTTGTATTTTAAAATTATTTGTTTTATTCACCAACTGATCCCTTATTATTTCGTCTCATAAGTTGCAAAACTTACAAGTAGAAGCCAACTTTCGCAATACGGCAATGTATTGATCAATAGATTCCCCTTTCATCTGTCCTCTAGAAAAGAACTTATGGCGTGCCACAACTATATTTATCTTAGGTTTAAAATCGCTTTCCAAAGCTCTCAGAGCTTGTTCACATTCATCGTCCTCCTCTACCTCTTCCTCATCTGCATTATTTCCTTGCTCGCAATCTGGAATAGGTAATAACTTTAGAACTTTTCTTCCTTCTGCCCTCAAATTATGTTTTAGAATGGCCAGTTTGCGTTTGGGTACAAGCACATCACCACCAATGGCATCTAAGTAGGTCAAAAAAGCTTCTTGCCATTCTTCCCACAACATTACTGGTAAAAATGCAGGAGGGGCCACTATGGAATCTAGAACGCTCGCACAGTCTTGTGATGGTGAGCTTGTTTTCCCAAAGCAACGCTCACGCAGATGCTCACGCAGGCTCGCGCTCGGTCTCGCGAAGCTGTGATTGCTGTTACCAAAGCAACGCAAATGCTCACACAGGTTCGTTCCACACTTGTGCCGATTTTAAGTATAAAATAGCAACATCCCATACATCAGCAAGGAAAAAAAAATCTCACGAAAATCAGCAGGGTGACAACTTCAGGTAGACTTCAACCTGACCAATAAATGAAACGGTTGCCAAAACAACGCAGAGTAAAGCAGTCTCTCTACAATCCACGATGACCTTAGGAACCACAGGAGTGTTGGAGGACCAGAAACTCGTCCTCATTCCTCGTCACCATTATTAAATCCCGATGCAAGAAGGTAATGGGAAACTTCTGTATTAAAGAATCATGAAAGCATCCTCCAACCTCCACAACCAACAGCAACTGACATTGACTCAATCAGCACATTCCCAACTGTTGTAACCAGCAGGGTTCCATACTCTATGCCAGTAATAAATGCAAATACAACAACCAGCTGTCCAAAAACCTATTATGTTTGGTTTAATGGACTATAATGTTGCTCTTTCTATAACAATCAGGGCCACAATCAGAGTTCACAAGATGGCTGTCTTGCCTCTAAAATCACAAATGGTACTTTCACCATAGTGAGTCAGGGCAGTAATAGTCCAAGAGTCAAGAGCTTCTTATGATCAATGAAAATCATCCTGAGCTGCTAATAGAATCAGTATTTTAACAGTGACCTCATCAGACAACATTACATTAGAGGTGACACCAATGGAATATTAATACTAGTGATCATATCAGCGCACCAGGCTGGGTTGCCAGTTGTAATGTCAAAAACTCTTTATGAATTTGGAAGGCCTCTCCTTTGATAATACATAACAGCCATAGCTGCAACACCCTTTGTAGGTGCCAAGGTACTAATATGAGTAATAAGTCTCACAATTCCACAAGATTTATCACTCAAATGCTTTAAATATATTTAGAAAATTCAAACTTATATTAATTCAACCAAGCAAAAACATTTAATTTAGTAAACTAGGGTGCACACAGGAGAGCTATTTGAAGGTAGCTGAAGGGTTACTAGCAGCTCATGAGCTACTCTTTGGAGAAGCCTGCTCTAAGTTCATGTTTAAACGAATCCCAAAAGCGTCAGTGTCACACTGAAACCTGCCAGAAAAATGGTCTGGGCTGGAACCTTGGATGGATGTCTTCCTCATCCTTAACAAGTATCCTTTCCTTAACATCCAGTGCTATTCCGTGTGTATGCATATATTAGTTCAGTAGTGCAACAGTAGACAAAAGGTAGCAGGGCCCTGTACAAGGTCCATAACACACTTTATCTCTACACTTATGCTAAATCATTAACGGGCATATTTTCCAACATTTTACACAACATTGCACAGTAATGAAGATGCTGCTCTGCTTTGTGTGTAATGGAATTAGCCGGACACTACTGTAGTGTAGTTCCTATTTCCCTAATAGGCTCTGAGCTTTGGAATAATATACACTACAGGTTTGTCATCAAGCTGAGGTCAGTATGCCCCTATTGAGTATATTAAACGTAATTCCTTTGTGTGCCAGCTAACTCAGAGGTCACTAGAAACTCCTTGTAAACAAGAAGGAAGTAGTTTCTGGCAACCGCATAAACTTGACAACTTTGTTTCCCTTTAGAATCGGAACACTCCCAGAATTGTGGAAACAATGGATAACAGTTTCACTCAGCTAATCATGCATGCTAACTTTCTGCAGAGTTACACAGAAAGAGTAGACAGGCAGTGCCGTGCCAGGCGGGTTTCCGCCCGCTACACTCTACCGAAAAAGTTGTCATCTCGGTCCTGGACACGCTCAGAGAGGGGATGGATGTCAACCAGCCCCAGGCCCTCGTCCTTCTTGACTTGTCCGCCGCCTTCGACACGGTGGACTATACCATTCTTCTCACCCGTGTCAAGGCGGCGGGCATCAGGGGGCCCGCTTTGGCCTGGATCACCTCCTTTCTGAAGGATCACACACAGGCCGTTCATCTGGCCGATTTCTCTGCCCCCTCACACAAGGTGCAGTGTGGCGTCCCCCAAGGCTCCTCCCTTTCCCCTCTTTTGTTTAATTTATATATTTTTCCCCTTATTTTGCTTTACAGAAGATGGAGGTCACGGTATTAAACTACGCCGACGACCTCCAGCTTATCTTCAATCTCTCCGATTCCTCACACTCCATTCACAATTTTCAATCCGTCATGGTTTTTATCAGGGATTGGATGAACTGTAACTACCTTAAACTCAACCCTGATAAAACCGAGTTGGTTCTTATCGGCGGTAGGTCCAACCCCTGGACTCCCTTCTTCTGGCCCCCTTCCCTGGGCCCCTCCCCTTCACCGTCCCCTTCAGTTAAAACACTAGGGATAACACTCAATCAACACCTCACTCTACACTCCCAGATTAGCGCGGTTGTTTCTTCCTGTTTCTTTACTCTGCGCACTATCCGAAAGATTTCCCAATTTTTTTCCTTTGCAGCTCTGAAACTTCTTCTCATGGCCATGGTCCTTTCACGCCTGGACTATGGCAACATTCCGTACAATGGTGTTCCGGCCTATGCCCTTCGGCGTCTCCAACTAGTTCAAAACTAAGCCGCCCGTCTTATTTATGATCTTCCCAAGTCACATCACGTCACCCCACTACTCAGAACCCTTCACTGACTTCCCATTAGAGAACGCGTCCTTTTTAAGATGGGATGCATGACTTTCCAGGCCCACCGCTGGGATGGCTCCCGCTTTTATCAATTCTAAAGTCATAGCATACACCCCCATCAGAGAACTGCGCTCCTCCTCCCAATCTCTTCTTTTAGTACCCCGGTTCAAAAAGACTAAATCGGGGGGCACAAAGTTCTCCGTTCTCGCTCCTACTTTTTGGAACTCCCTTCCTCTTACCATCAGGTCTACAGTGATATACCCTGAGTTCCGTAGGGTGCTCAAAACTTTTCTTTTCTCACAGGCCTTTTCGCCCTAGAACCTACTTTCCTGCTCCCCTGGGTTGCATCCCCTAGCGCCAAGAAACCGCCTGGTAACTGTGCACTCAATAAATACTTTTAAATTCAAAATCCAATTCAAATTCATTTCAATGAAAAGGATTTATTGAACAGTCTTATTTCTCGTGTAAGAGATATGTGCTGTTACAATCATAAGTGTGTATGCAAGATATATTATGTACAGAGTAAGCGGTAGAAAGAAACAATACTGCAATAGCATTGTCTTTTAGCTATGACACATATTCATATACATATACATAAATAACACAGACTAAAATGCGAGTACTCATACAATGCGTTCTCTAACTAGTTCTACCCCAGTGTACCTAACTTAAGTGTAGTACAAGGTAAGAAGGAGGCTCTGTATTCTTTAGTATGGTAAGCTATAGTTTGTATGCCAAGTTTGTATGCCAAGAGTCCCTCTAGGTTCTAGTCAGCTCCATACCTTGAGTATGAGAGAGGTTGGAATCTCTTTCCAAGTCTCGAACTCTAACACCACGCGAAGGGAGTCAGAACACTGGAAGCTGGATTCTCTGCGAGCAGGGATGACAGCGTCCTGACAGTGCGTCAGGGCGGGACACTAATCCCTCTAAGTCGTGGTCTCTTCCGAACTTTCCGTGGCGATCGTTGTTACGTTGGCGGTGAACGGATGTAGGTGACCATGCCTGTATTTGGATAGCATGGCTAATGCCTAAATAAGGACTGGGATCCTATGCCTTTATAAGGGCAATGCGAATTGTGCCTATTTAAGGACATGTATCAGGAAAACCTATATACGGACACCTAAAGCGGAATACAACACCCACTCCATTTTCAAATGAACAATTGTACAAAATTCTAAACATGAAATGCTAAACATTAAATTGAGTACCACATGTTCCTAAAAATATTTGTAAAAGCATACTAAAATAAGTCTTTGTTTAAAAAAACTTTTTGTTAGACATGAAATGCAAAGGTGCTGTACATATTAAAGCAGTGTTTCATTCTAAGCATATGTATAGTAAATGCTAACTGAATGAACATTAATATATACATATGATGAACTGGTTCACAATTATATGAAAAGTTCAAAGCTATTTCATGTCATGGTACATAAATGAAATTGTGGTGAATAAAAGTGGCAATGTGTCCCTGGAAGTGTTCAAATAAGTCTGTTCTCTATGAAGAGTTCTACTGTAAGCAGATTACTTTGCAAAAATAAAAGAAAAATTCAAATTTGGAAAAAAAATCAATTTTAGGAGAAGTTCCGACGTTTGTCTTTGCTTTTGAAAAAATGAAGGCCAAATTCATAGCTGTCCCGTTACACTGTGAGCCGAATCAAAGACAGTGTATGGATCTGGTGAAAACATGAAATCCTCTATTCCTGTAGACAAAAGATTGTCTACTGATGTCGGTGACAGTTGGAATACCTTGTTTAGAAGATTAACTGCACATAGATGTGAAGCATTTCCAGTATCAATGTTCGTTTCAAGTGTTAGCTGTGTACATGTTGATCCATCTCGTCCCTCAGAAACAGCATGTTGCGTCTGTGAGATCTCAACGAATGCCGTCATCAGGATTGGTAGCCTCTGGGGACAACACAGAGCATTGGCCGTTATCGGGTCCAGCAGAGTATCAATATCCATTGGCATGACTGATGGGAGTGTTAGACAGATGTCTAGCACACATTCTTCACCGCAAAGCAGGCAGCGTAGAACAGGCAAGATGCAATCCTGCCAGATTGGTCTGAATGACAGAAACCATGTTGTATTTAATTCTCTGTAGACGAGGTAAGTCCAAAAGTTGTACTATGCACTCATGACACTTCCCTTCTAGGAGAGCTTTCTCCAAGTTGCTGGGAGTGATGCCGATGGATTGGCTTGCCATAGCATAGTAGTAGGAATAAAAACAGAATTCCTGCAACGAGTGCTAGAATTAGTGGCAGACCACCAAACACTGAATGCACAAAGTTTGGATTGATGTTGAAGACTGCCTGAAAAGGTGTTAACAGTCCTGCACATATGGTTTTAAAATACATGTACAACTACGTTCATACCAGACATGTTTAAGAAACGTTCCATCATTTCTGCTAAATGTATAGGGCAGTTTGTAAAGCCTGTATCTCAGCCAAAGTCCTTGCAATTTGTAGATCCGAGGTTTCTTTGGCCGATGTCAAAGACATGGTTGTCTTACAAGCATGGCTTTCATTCTGCTTAAAGTATCAAATCGTATAGAAGAAACATTCAATGAAGGCCATAAGGGCAACTCCCTGACTGTGTCTCTTTGGGGGAATAATACTTGCATACAGCAAGTGACCCTGGAATTAACCGTTACCAGATATGGGATTCCTGGCAACATGCCACAGCAACCCTGATCTTTCAACATGAGGTAACTTCCATTTGAAAGTTGGCCAAACGTCGTATTAATCAAAGCAGCGTGTGAACCTTGCAGGTGGCACAATAGGTCTGCCACAGAACGGTTACAAGCCCTGTGTAAACTAATATCCCGACAAATGAGTGAACCGCTCAGTGCAATTTCACAGTGTGTACATCTTAGAAACAATTCACAACCCCCACTCCAACATCTGTGTGTGTGTAAGGTAAATCCCAAGATGTCTTAATGTATTTTTACCCAACCTTTCATTTTTGCCTGCTTGCATTTGTTTGAGACAATACTGAAAATGGGAAGTTGTAACAGGCAGAGTTATTTTGCCATGAATGATCCTATAGCTGTTTTTTCTGCTACCGTAAATGGAAATATTTCCAGTTTTTCAATGCTCAGCACTGTATACTTTACTCCCCTTTGTGCCAGTTTGATCTGTTTATCAGTGAGACTGTATTATGTAAACAGAGACGACTTGTTGAAGAAACGCCAAGGCACATAGCCTGCACGCAATGATTGCAGCGTCCAGCCTAATAACATGATAAAACGTATTTGATACTGGCCTTGTTGTAACATGGCTAAATCTTGTTCAAGTATGTCAATAGCAGAGGATACAATGTTGCCCAGTGAATATATTCTGGATGACAGAGTTGTTAACCCATTGTCGACCACAGCAAGAGATTTCTCTAAATTAAAACAATCAATATCTCGTTTTCTTTCTGCGGCGTCTGCTTGTGTAACCTTCCATAGTTTATTATAAGCAACATAGATGCTGGCATATATGAAACGTTTTTGACATGGTTTTCTTGGTCCTAGCGAGAAATCCCTAAGGTCTGCGCCTTCTTTAGGGAAAGATAAGTGTTGCTTCACACCCTCGAGTGTAGATGTCTGTAGCCAATAAAGGCATAATTTTCCTACACTGTATGATGTTACTACCCCTGTATGCTGTCGTTGAACATAACGCGGGTCTGGCCTATTGATAGTAAAGCCCTGTATTCTTTTCAAGAATATTTCTTAACAGATGTTTGTGTCTGTGGGCCAGAGCAACCATTTTTCCCAATCCCAATCAAGATCTGATCTGTTGTTTTGTAGTATTGTGTCTACTGTGTCCGCTCCCTGTGTAGTGGTATTACTTGCAGGTGTAGGTACAGAAGGTGTGTTCATGTCTAGACAGTTGGGCAATAAAGGCTGCAGAATAAATCTGTTTTGTATTAGTTAACACATTTTTCTGTCCTGTTTTGTGTATCAGATGTATTGTATCCTGAAAAATATGGAAACCTATTTGCAAACGATTTTGAACTACCCTCTGGGGGTGTGGGTCAATGTTCCCATAGGTTTCACATAAACACATTTCTAGGTGTTGCAGATTTATGCAAAAAAGGATGACCATAGTGGTTATAACAATCAAGGTTTTCGTAGTCAGATGAACCCTCTAAGTTTTCATTGTTAGATAACACAGCAGACCTTTCTAGATCAGACATCATGTTATTAACAGTCTCAATGTCCCAATCATCAGAATAGGTACTAGAGGTAATAAAGTCACTTAATGAAATTTTAAATAAGTGTGGAAACTTCAAAAGTTCTGATGGGCCGAATATATCATAATTGGTTTTGTCCCAAACTATACCATCTTCAATAGGAACGGCTGTGATGTTCACTGCTGACAAGTCTCTTGCTTCACGATGAGATGATTTGTGTGGTTTGAATAGTAAGTTAGAAAAGAACAAATGAAGGAGTATCACCCGATGAAGGGGATGAAGGCTTTTTCCAGATGAGGAAGCACTGTTCCTTTGTTAGTAAACCCCTCACTCACCACCTAGTGGTGACTTGCTTCATCATCGGGGCCCACCCAAGTGGCCTAGCGTCACTTGGGTGTGCTTCAACACCTGAGTTGCAGTGGAGCAGGTAGTGAAGTGTGGGTTGTAAACAAAAAAAGTGTGAGAGTTAAAATTGTCCTGGTTAATGCTTTTGTATAGATTTTAATAAAAAAGTAACTGGACAATAATAAAAAGATTGGTGAGATAGTAGTAGGGGAGTTACGGCCTACGTATCTCGGATATGTGTTGGTCAACATGTTTCTACCATTAGGGGCAATCCCCGGTATTCGTCAGGACCAAAACAAGGAAGTGGGAGGTGTGGGTCCCCTAAAAGACGCACCCTGTCCTAAATCCTTGGTCATCCAGAAGGAAAATATACTTCTGGGCAGACACTCCTAAAATGTAGGGTGCCAGTAAAAACCTATGGAAGGAAAAAGAGCAACGGAAGTAGTTACTATCCTGTAACGTAGTGCAGAATTATTGGTGCAGAATACGTGCAGTTATCCTATCTTTCCACAGTGGTGAATGAAACAGTGCCTTCATCAATAGAGAGCGTGTCTACCAGTGTGGTGGAAACGTGCTCATTATCGTGGGAGTAAAAATTGCAGCATGGTATATCTAGGTCGGGTATTCAAATTGGCGTCCTCTGTGCGTGCCTGAAAAAGCATGCTTATGCTGTACATTTAGGGTGCACTGAACTGGAGTGCTCATACTATTACCGTCGTGGAGCATACTGTGCCAACTGGTTGTTTACCTAAATATATATTATTTAGGCTCGAAAATATCCTAATCAGGATCAGTGGTGTACATACAAAGACAAACTAGACTCATACAAACACATAACATGGAGCTTGTCACGAAGCGTAACATGTCTGGAAAACGGGGGCTTACTGGAGAAGTACTCTAGTTGGATTTCATCAAGCAGTGGGTAGGTGCTTCGCTTGTAGCAACATATTCTAATAGGAAAGGTATATGTTGCAGTGATGAGTAAAGGGAAGTTAACCTACATTTTGGTTCGTTTGCGCAAACCATTCAAGAATCCTGTGTGGGGAGGAAAATTACTTACAGTTGGAAGTCGCGAAGTGAGGCGGTTCACCTACGTCTACCTTCAGCTGCTCGGATGCAATGAGCGAGCGCGCGCGGTGGGCGTATATGCGCTAGCATACTTCCGGGGTTGAGTCACGTGGCCGCTACGGCGGCCCGTCAGGGAAGGATAGTTGCTATGGGAACCACTGAATGCTGCGCATGCGCAGTCTGAACGCTACATCGCGTAGCTGCTATTATGGTTCCAAGGCGAACGGTGGTTGGCATGGGAATAAGTTAACGCTGCGCTTGCGCATTTACAATGGAATGTGGCAAGGGAGCGCGGTTTTTGGGCAATACGGTATATAAAGTGCCCGTGAATGCGTGGGAGTGGGTAGTGCTGAGTTTATAGGAATACCGGCTGAATATGAATTAGAATGTATTCATGTGCCGGGGAAATGGAAAGGGAAATACTAGCTAGAACTGGTGCTGCTTGAGTAAAAGGGGGTATACTGATTCAGTGAATGAGAGGGAACTAGCAGTAGCAGCAAGCAGGGTCAACAAAAGAAGTCCGTATTGAAAGGGGTGCATTCAGGTTTAAATGCATTCCTGTATAATCGGACTATATTGCTAGGGATGGTGTTATTTTAGTACAGAATTCCACGGGATATTGTCGTTAAGACCTTGTGTATGAGTGGAAAGTCTGTATATCCATCTCTGTTCTTTTTCGAATAGGCGAGCCTGGATGTTAGGGCCCGCTTGCAACTGTTCAATAACTGTCCACCTCCTATCATTGGTGGTGTGATGGGCAGTTAGGAAGTGGTCCGTGAGTTTTGTCATGTTCTTCTTGCATCTTATCGTGCTCCTGTGTTCGCAAATACGTTGTTTTATTTTGCGTGTCGTCATGCCCACGTAGGGTTTTCCGCAGGTGCAAGTGATTAGATAAATGACATTGTTACTATTGCAATTAGTGTGGGATCTGTGCTCCCATGTTTTCCCAGGTTCCAAGACAATTGTCTTGGTGTTTTTTGTCAGGTAAATAGTAAGTTCACATTTTTACTTTCAGTGTCCAATCGAATGTATCTGCCATTCACAAGCCCAATAAGAGTCGTTACTAAAGGTAGCAAAAGCAGAAAGAAAAATATTCCAGAAATAATCCATAGTTCAATCCATGGTGAAACCAGATAAGTCTCTTTCGGAAAATGACAAAAGTCTTGTACTTGTTCTTTGAAGGTTTTTTGGGCTGGCATCGTTTCAGGCTCACTTGGATCCTCAGAAAACGTATCAAAGTTTATGAAGTAGCCAGAAGCAGTTCGGTCAAATGTTGGAATTGCATCAGGATTCGTTGAAGTCACTGGAACCAGTTGATCATGTGTTACATTGGTGTAGACAGGTGTGTCTTGACAAACTGTTACTTGAGTTTCAAGAGGGATGAGTTCCATAGCATTGTTGCTTAGTCCTTCATCTGTTACTGCTGAATTCTCGATGGTGATGCGTCTGAACCTCGGCCTACTATTTAGTTTTGGCCACATAGTGTGGTTTGATGAGGTTGATTGACACTAAACATTTCTCCTCTCTTCCAGCAAGGGGCAGCAGAAGTACGGTTCTTGTTCCGTGGATGGCTAGGG
Organism: Lissotriton vulgaris; assembly: GCF_964263255.1. Taxonomy (NCBI): domain Eukaryota; kingdom Metazoa; phylum Chordata; class Amphibia; order Caudata; family Salamandridae; genus Lissotriton; species Lissotriton vulgaris. Next base: position 896,710,546 of record NC_141696.1, read on the forward strand.
CAGGTCCTGTCTGTCTGTAAGAAAGCCCAAAAGTGTTTTTGACTGCAATTTTTTCTCTGACTAGATCCCCAACTTTTGGGATCCCAACAGGCCTTGCTGGGACGGCTGGTTTTTCCCCAGTGGTGGTTGGCTTCAGGAACACGTTGCTTTGTTTCGATCTTAATTCATTTAGATCCTGTAAAACAGCCAAACAATCTTTGATATCAAAGGGTTTATTTTACACCACTTTGCCTTCATATTCGAGATCAGGAACCCACAATCTTCTATCAAATAGGACCTCATATGGAGTGAGCCACCCTAGAGAACTACTTGGCAAATTATTTAATGATCGGTGGACCCCATATAGGTGTTTGACCCACCCATCACGTGAACCTAATACTCTAGCTGTTATAGACTGCTTTATGTCCCGGTTTTTCCTTTCCCCAACAAAATATTCCTCAGGATGGAACGGAGAGGAATACCGCAATTCTGTGCCCAAACTGGCCATGGCCTCTTTGTGAGCCCGAGAGCTAACTGCAGGACCCTGGTCAGAATGTAGTGTGCCAATTGCGTTTGTGCCGATAAAGGCTCGCCAATCTTTTATAACAGTTCAAGCGTCAGCTGAGTGCTGTGGCCACATCCATTGGAACCTTGACTTAGTATTTATGGGATCGCATTTGTCCAAAAGGACGCCTGCGCATAGATAGTCTAATGCTGTCTAACAATGGTGTCTGTACTGGGCAGGCTACTTCGTAGTCTGGTGTCTGATGGCGTTCTGCACTACGCTGTGTATTACAGTCCCTGCAGTTATTGATGAAAATGTGAATCAGTGTATTCATACCAGGCCACCAGTTCATCTCTTAATGTTAATATTATTTCAGAGATCCCCTGATGTGACAGAACCTCCCCAAGATGTGCTTCATAAATCAAAGCTGCTCTACGTTCCTTGTTTGGAATTACCCAATCTCCCACTCCAGGGATTTGAGCAAAAAGAACGTTGTTTGCATCAATTACATAAGAGTACTTGAGTGGAGACTTTTTTGGTAACGCTGCACCACGGCCTTTGCTTGAAGCATTGACAGCCAACAATATCTCACTGTCTATTCTCATTTTTTAACGAGTGATTGCAGCTAAGGAATCCGTCTGTACAGCCCCCTTAGCCTGCTTCATCAACCAATGAATTCCCTGCAACCTGAACGCCATCACGTTGATGACTCAGCGTGTGCATCACATGAGTATTTTGTAGTCTGTTTCACAACTGAACTACTTGTACCCAAAGCCTTTTATGAATTATTGTGCCACCTTTTGCATCTTTGAATCCGTTTTGAATTTAATTCTGTAAATATTCATTATATGACTGAACACAGTAAAAAGAATTGCACACTATAAGTGTGGGGAATTTGCGATCCGTATTTTCAAGTGCTAGTTTGAATGCTTGTAGCTCAGCTCGCTGAGCTGCACAATCTCCTTGAGATTGAGTTTTAGTAACCATAGGTCTGAAGATACCATTGCGCATGCGACCTTTAACGATTGCGCACACTGCCCTGTAAGCTTGCTTACTCCCTATAGCGGGTTGTGCTGATCCATCAGTATAAATTTTAAATTTGTACTGATCAAGACCCCAAATTTCAGTGTGCAGAGGACATTCATGTTCATATTGCAGGAATGCTTGTGTTTTTAAATCAGGATCAAAAACATAGGGCCCGATTCACAGAACTAACTTAAGACAAAATCCTAAACTTACTACTTTTGGTATTCACAGAAGGCATTTAGTAGTATTAAAGTTAGGATTTTGTCTTAAGTCTGTCTTAAGTTTGTCTTAGGTTTGTCTTAAGACTGTCTTAAGTCTGTCTTAAGTCAAACTTAAGACAAAATCCTAACTTTACTACTACTAAATGCCTTCTGTGAATACCAAAAGTAGTGCCTCATTTCAGCATATCCCATTACACAATATGTTTCTGGTCATTACTATTATAATGCAATTACTAACTGGAAAAGCACCAGTTTTATATCTTACATTAAAGTGGAAAGTCCCAGAAGCTGCCCACTTGGGTCACGTGGTAGGTAACAGTATGTTTTGGACCTTAAATGGTATATAACTGTCTAGACCCTTGCTAATCGGTCAAATGAACTATGCTTAATTTGTGCTTCGTATGTTATGATGCTGCATTCTTTGCGGTTTAGGCCTATAAAAACTGTCAGACACTTCACCTCTTTGGACATTCAGTGACTTTGCTGATGTCTCGGTGCTGCACGTTAATCTGCTGTTTGTTGGTCTCCAATAAACTGTGCTATCTTATGTGCAGACAGAGAGTCGTATGTGTGGAATCATTTATTATTTATTATTTCAGCTTCTACAAAGTAACTCTGTTACTCTTGCTGAGAATAACCCCGGGCTGTTCTTGAACCCTTGTGGGAGTCGACAGAATTGACGTTCAGTTCCCATTATTGAGAAAGCTGTTAAGTACCTGCTTTCAGGTACTATGTTTTGACAAAAGAAACCATTTGAAATATCTAATGTGGTTTTATATTTTCTAAGCACAATGGTATTCATTAATGATGTACTATGTGAATTTTGCACTGCAAATGTTTTGGAACAAATGTTCAAATGTCTGTAATCCAAAACTAGATGATATGTATTGAATACAGGAAACAAAGGATTGTTCATTGTTCATTGAGGAGGTGCATGTTTCAATCACCCTTGGTATTCAAGTTGATCTAAGATCTCCCTGACCTGTTTTTTAGCTTCTTGCTTTAATGGGTACTGCCTTTGTACAGTAATTTGATTTTTTAGCTGTATTCTGTGGTGAGGTGAGTCCTCACCCCATCCTACATGATTTTTCTATAATGCTGGACCTGGGCAACTGCCCATTTCCTGGCATAAGTATATTTTAGGTGAATTGGAATATGGTTGGCGAAGGCTAGATTAATGGTGCCATGTGGGCACTCCCTGACAAATTTTGGTGGCCAGTCCCTTTCTGCTAGAAGTATATCATAACCCCTTGAAAGTTTCTCCCAAAAGAGTGCTTTCACTTTTTTTTGATATGTATCCCTCAATCCAGAGTGTTATTTCATATAACTTTTGTGGGGTACTAACCCTGGTGTCTTCAGTCTCCACTGTTATTTACTCATTCAAGTCCATTATCTCCAGAAGTGCCTTCGGGTTCTTGCGAGCTATTGTTACTTCTGCTGTACTGTCCAAGATTGTCTGAGCCCATTCTCCGTTCTTGAGTTGTGTTCTCAGTATTCTCGGCATGTCTGATCTTCAAACCTGCTACCTTCTTCTTCGTAAATTGAGCTTCGATTTGTTTTTTTGAACATGCTGATCGTCTTTAGACTTCACTTCTTCTTTGTGATTTGACCGTCCTCTTCTTTCGGATGTCTGTGACGATATCTGAAAGGTACGAGAGGAACGTGTATCAGTATCCTGATACCTGTCAAGTGTTCTTATATTATTCCTATTTATGAGGTTATACCTTCTTTCAGAGGGCTCCTTTTGAGGCGACCTACCTAGGGATTCAGAACGTTTCTGTTTTGAATTTTGTTTATTAGTTTCCCACTTCTTTTTAGAAGATGTAGGATTTTGTTTAATAGAGTCCTTTTCAGGACCTTCAGACAGTTGTGGCTTCAAAGGTTTTCCACCCAAACTGATTCTATCTAATTCTGCATAAGATTTTTCTATTATTCTGGGTATTTCATGTTGATGTTCTGTTACATCAAATTCCCCAAGCGTTGGCAGATTGCCAATGATGCTGCCTCTCCTTTAATATTTAAATTTCGACCAGGTCTCAAAAATATTATTCAGTTTTGGCGGATACTTAACCCTACCCACTCCAGATGTCTTATGGAGTATGTGAGCAGGGGTCTCTTAGTAAAGCACGACTGAGTTACTTCGGTATCTAGTGTTAAATTACTGCCTTACCAAACCGTTGGGCGCCATGTAGTGTAATTCCTATTTTCCTAATAGATTCTGTGCATTGGAATAATATACACTATAGTTTTGGCATAGGACTGAGGTCAGTATGCCCCTATCGAGTATATTAAACTTATTTACTTTGTGTGCCGACTAACTCAGAGGCCGCTAGAAACTCCTTGTAAACATAAAGGGAGTAGTTTCTGGCAACCGCATAAACATGACAACTTTGTTTCCCTTTAGAATTGGAACACTCTCAGAATCGTGGAAACAATAGATAACAGTTTCACCCAGCTAATCGTGCATGCTTAGTTTCTGAAGAGTTAAACAGAAAGAGTAGACAGGCATGTCAATAAAAAGGATTTATTGAACAGTATTATTTCTTTTGTAAGAGATATGTGCTTGTTACAATCATAAGACAGTAAGTGAGATATATCATGTACAGCATAAGCAGTAGAAAGAAATAATACTGCAATAGCATTGTCTTTTAGCTATGACACATTTTCATACACATATACATAAATAACACAGGCTAAAATGCGAGTACACATACGATGCATTCTCTAACTAGTTCTACCCCACTGTACCTACCCTAAGTGTAGTGCAAGGTAAGAAGTAGCTACTGTATTCTATAGTATGGTAAGCTATAGTTTGTATGCTAAGTTTGTTTACCAAGTTTGTATGCCAAGTTTGAATGCCAAGAGTCCCTCTAGGTTCTAGTCAGATCCATACCTTGAGAAGGAGAGAGGTTGGAGTCTCTTTGTGAATCTCGAACTCTAACACCCTGCAAAGGGAGTCAGAAACACTGGAAGCTGGATTCTCTGTGAGCAGGGATGAAAGTGTCCTGTCAGTGCATCAGGCCGGGACACAAATTCCTCTAAGTCGTGGCCTCTTCCGAACTTGCCGTGGCGAGCCGTATTGAGCTGTGCAGCTGAGCTGTGGTTTGCCATGGGAAGGGAAGGTATATTTATACCTGGAAGGTGCTTAGGAATATTTGCATTGACATAAAGTCAGGCACAGGAAGACGTCAGGAATGAACCCTTAGGGTATAGCGGTTCATGCATAATAAATGAGTTCTAGGAGAAATCAATAGTCCTAGGCTAGGGAAACTCCCAATGGCTTAAGGGTCTCGTTTCTAAGAACTCGTTGTGACGTTGTGGGTGGACAAATGTAGGTGACCATGTCTGTATTTGGATAGCATGGCTAATGCCTAAATAAGGACTAGGATCTTATGCCTATATAAGGGTATTGTGGATTGTGCCTATATAAGGACATGTATCAGGAAAACCTATATACGGACACCTAAAGCGGAATACAACAGTACCATATTTTGAAAAATATGGGGCATTGAAATTGGCAATTGAAAGCTCTGACATGCAAGTTACAAAGAGAACCCTCACATCATCTCTCTGTTCACTCCCTATTCAACCTCTTCCTCTCTTAGTTTACTTTTCTCTATCTGTTCCCTCATCTCTCCTATCTTCCCTTTCGTCTCTCTCTCTCCTTCTCTCTCTTGCCTCAAGCTTTCTCTTGGGCTTTATATGTCCCTTCTCTCTTTTATCTCTTTTTAACCTTTTCTCTGTCACCCTCATCATTTTTCTGCATCTTTTTTTCATTAATTTCTCTGCCCCAGCCTCTTCCGTGATCCTCTTTTATCTCACAGCTGGCTGATTCTTGCCTGTTTTCCTCTTTTCTCACTGTTCACTCTCTTTGTTCCAACCTTCTGTCTCTCCCTCTCTGTATATATCCCTCTCTCCTCCATTCTTAACATAATTTATTTCTCTAATTCACACTGTCTAGCAGTGCTACTGCATGTGAATTCAAAGTCTACCTCCAGCAACCCAGCACTGCTTCTGGCACATTCATTCATGGTCCTGGGGTTGAATTGTTAAAACTGTCCCATATGTCGATTGTCAAATTTTACTTGAAGTGTGTATCTTTGCTAGTTTTTAATCTATTAAATGCGACCAGCTATGTGTAAATGTGTGTTCATTACGCCAATGTGTAATATAAACTAAAGAACATAGGGCGAGCTGCATAACCAGTGTAAATTTGCGAGTTGCAATTTGCGCTCGATTAAGAGTTGCAAATTGCGAGTCGTAATTTGCAATGTACAATAGTGTCAGAGACACTGATTGCGAATCCTAAAGGGGTCGCAACATGCGAGGCTCATGAATATTAATGAGGCATTTGCAATTTGTGACCCTTCCCAGGGATGGTGGTCTGCTGGGCTCAGCAGACCTCCATGTCTGGGACTGCTTTTAAATAAATCAGTTCTTTTTTAAATGCAGTCTGTTTTACTTAAAGAAAAACGGGGTACATTTAAAAAAATAAACGTAAACGTTTTTGTTTAATTTTTTAAGGGCAGGTAGTGCCTGCCCCTAAAAATATTTGTCCCCGCATTTGCGAAGGGGTCCTCTGGGGACCCCTTTCCATTTGCAACAGCATTATCACCCTTTTGAAGAGGGCAGTAAATTGCGGTTGCAAAACTCTCAAACATAGGGTTGTGGGTCGCAATTAAGAAGGGATGCCCTTGGAACGCCGCTTCCTAATTGTGAGTTGCTAAACTCTATTTTGCGAGTTGCAATTTTTTGTGACTCACAAAATAGTGTTTGTACATAGCCCACAGTGATTTTGCATGTGCAAATGGGTCGCAAACCTGTTTGCTCATGCAAACTCACGTCGTACATCTGGCCCATAAACCTATTTTAACTTGTACCTCTGTCAGCTGTCTATTTTGTAATCATGAGACATCCTCAGATGTGTTCGTAAAAATTACCTTTTGTCCTGAATTTATGTTTTGAATTTTGACCCTTTGTCTTAAATTTTTACAGTCACTCTCAGGAATTAGCCGTCTTACCAGGTGGAAAACCCGATGTTTGTTTTCAAATACAGCACTAGGTGATTTTTTTTATGCAGTCTTGCCGTGAAATATTTTGCGTGTTCGAGACAGACCCTTTTACTCAAATGTCATTCGCAAATTGGAAATAGCCTAATTTTCCAAAGTTCACCTGGTTGGTAAATTCCTGAAGTTTACAATACTACAGTTTTTATTTTCAATGTTGTGTGAACATGGCATAAACAATAAAAAAACAAAACCACAAGTGCCAATTGCAAAAGGTCATACAACACTAAAGTTAACAAAATATTTAAGAGATACATGCGGTTTATGGGCACATATTTGCTATTATCTGCATGTTACATTTTGTTGGTTTCTAGTCAAAAAGTTTCTTAGTTCTATGTGCCCTAGTTTTGTTTCTTACTTTGTCATCTCTGTGTCTGTATACTATTGACACCGCCTTGAAGCTTTTTATGATGGCCATCGTTTATCACTACCAATAATTAAATAATGAAAACGAAATAAGAAACAAAACGAAGAAGTCATATTTTATACTTGGTTTTAAGTACACATTTTCAACTAACACGTTTTTCTCTAACAAATCTCTTGGAGAATAAGAACATTCAAATTTAAACTGCATATACCTATTTGCTTCTAAAATGCCTAAAAGTGTGTCACTCAAACAAAAACATAAAACAATTTTTTTTTTTACAAAAAATAGGAGTTGAGGAGTCAAAATATTAGACTTGTATTATTCACATTCCGACTACTGAGATTAACAGGACGATTAAGTACAAATGCAAACAATATGCTCAGTGCTTAATGTGTGAATGTTAAAGAACGAGAAATCCCCACTGAATTACTTTTTTGTCTGGATTGCCTCGCAATCTTCTGCTACATTTGTCTTTCCTCCATTATTAAGTACATAGCAAAATCGTTTACACTCACCGTGTTGTTAACTTGCCTCCCCTTGCTGAATGTTTTCGTTGAAACTAAGAAAACACGCAATCTTTTTTTAAAATGATACATCTAATTGTATAAAACAGACATTATTCAAATGCCTGATGCTCAATATTATATTGCAATTCTCGTTGATGGCAGGCAAGTATGATTCTGTGAGTAATTGCCACCAAGAACAAATAAATAAATAACTGGGCAAAGGCACCCCGATGCATTATGAGAAACTGTTTCTGTTATGATGTACCAGCTTGATCCGTGAGTCATAACAGATTCTTGATTGCCTAAGAAAGTACTGCAGACAGTGATTAATTTCCCCCTAAGAAGTTGTTTGCAGGGGATTGTGTTAATCATTAATTAATCCTGCCATTTGTCACAGCCAATGCACAGGCCATACATTGTGCATGCTGCATCTGTTACTGCATCTGTGTACGATTCATTTACATTACTAAGACCATTCTTAGATATCAGAGTTTAGGTGGCCTTCTTCCTCGCAGAAGGGGGATCTATTTTCTTCAGCTGATGGACTGAAAATTGCAGTGATGCATCAAAAGAGAGACATAAAATAGCTCAGGGGGAGAGGTAGTACCCTGGGCACGTGCATGCTGTGGGTGGGGACTGCAGGTGCAAACAGAAGTTGATGGCATAGCAACTGGTGTGCCATGTTCAGGTGCTGCACAGCAGACACACAGAGACACGTCTTCGTTTATTACTATGTTGCCGCGACTGATGTCAATGGACCACGCCTTTATTTTTACACCCCACATTGCGTCATGCCTGAGGGAACCACTTTGCGGATTCATGTGGGTAACTGCACTTGATCACCCTCTGACGTCCCACTTAAATGGAACATTACATTCCTCCTTATCTTTAATAATAAAACACATTGAACAAATTCACACATTGGAATCAAACACATTACACATGGTGCAACATAAGATGACAATGTTCATCATTGGATCTGTATACAGTGTCCAGTCTGTCGACTCTTGTGTCACGCTTCGCCCACATCACACCAGAATCTCTGACAGGCGGGAAGATGGGGCCGGAATGCCTCTTAGGTGGTACCTGGAGTAAGCATCCCTGTGGTGCAGGGTTGGCGCATGGGAGGCCCTTTCAATGTGGTCCTCAGGATTGACCTGGGCAGCCTCAGGACACTCTGGCATGCTCTCATTGAGTGGGGACCTTTTTGGGGTGCTGCAGGGGCCTAATCTCTGGGACTCAAGAGAGGAGCAGGAGATACCCCAGAGCAACCTCTTCTGGAGAGTCTGCAGCCATTGTCAAGTTGTGGACTCTTTTGAAGAACAAAATATTTTGGGTGAGTTTTTCCTATCCTCAGCATGCTGTGATCATGGTTCCTCTCCTGCCGGTAGTGGTCCATGGATGGTGCTTGAACGTGAGTTGAAACTTGCTCCCTGGGTGGTCATCCTTGAGATACACTGTTATGTTATGTTAAAATCATTTATATAGCGCACATACACCAAACGGTTTCATGGCGCTGTGAACAGGTGCAGCAGTGGAGTGGTAACAAAAACGTACTCATATGCCTGAAAGAACAGATGGGTTTTTATAAGAATTCTGAACTGAGTGTAAGAAGATACTGATCTAAATTTCATAGGGAGGGAGTTACAAAATTGAGGAGCCAGAAAAGAGAATCTCAGACCGCCATGTTTCTTTCTTTCTTTTGACAGAGGGGGATAAGCAGGTTCAAATGAGAAGTGCAGAGTTCACGGACAGGAGAATAACAATGTATCAAGGAAGAAATAAATGCCGGTCCTTGGCCGGCCAGGGCTTTGAAGATGGTACATCCCAATTTAAATACACAACGTTTGGCCACCGGGAGCCAGTGAAGGCTCTTCATCAGAGGGCGAACATGTTGCTGTCTGGGTTGATTGAAAATGAGCCTGGATGCTTGGTTTTGTACCAGTTGTAAGCGATGGAGCTGATAGGCATGAATGCCAACATGAAGTGAGTTGGCATAATCAATGTGTGAGATAACCAGTGCAAGAAGGACCAGAGTTAAAGCTTCAGTGGTTAGTAATCTACAGATTTTCCGTACTCGCCGTAAATGAAAAAAGCAGGATAATACTATCGAGCTGATCTGAGATTTCATAGACAGATCTTTGCTCATTATTACCCCAAGACTTTTTACAGATTCAGCTGGGAAAGGGGGATTACCTAAGCGAGGAGGCCAAAAGTTCGAATTCCAATGATTGGACGTGCCTCCAGTCAAAATCAGCTCAGTCTTATCACGGTTGAGCTTAAGTTGGCTGGCATACATCCAGTCGCTAATGAGTTTCATGATGGATTGAAAATTAGACACTGAAGTGGTAGAAGAATCTATATCGAACACCAACTGAAGATCATCAGCATAGTTGAAGGCGGCAACGTTACTGTTGCGAAGAGACCAGATCAAAGGTGACATATACAAATTAAAAAGAAGGGGTGAAAGAGAGGACCCCTGGGGGACTCCGCAAGTCAACCTAACCTTCTCAGCCGAAACATTGCCAAGACGAACTGCCTGAAAGCGATTGTCCAAGAAGGAGGAGATCCACCCAAGGGCCAGTCCCCGGATGCCAGCATTATTGACACGGTTGATGAGGAGACCATGATCGACAATGTCAAAAGCAGCAGACAAATCCAAGGAGTACCATTGCCTGAGTGATATTTTGGGCGGCCCCCTTCCTAAGTTCATCCATGACTGCAAGGATGACCAGCTCTGTAGAATGTGCTAGTCTAAATCCTGCATGCTGACAGTCAAGAAATTGTGAATGTCCCCCTGATTAATGGCAGACATCTTGGCTTTTCTTCTTTTACTGCATTGGGTTATTTTCCTTTGAACCTGGGCATCATGAGTGGGTGATGGGTGATGGGGTCCAGTTGGGATGGTGTGGGATGTTGGCTTGCACCACCCATCCTATGCTGGCATGTCCTGGGGCCCTTTCAGTCATGATATGGGTGTCATTTGATATTCTCTCAAGAAACTAGATGGCCCGATCCACCCACTCCATTGGCCTGGGGTCACCTTGGTGCTACTTTTCGATGATGTGTCCCCAGGAGCGGAGGTAATCAGCAAACTCCTGCCCATTAACAGGAGGACCAGTGTCAGTTTTAACCACACTGAAAAATCTATGGGTTGCAATGTTCTTTTTGTCTTTGGTGATGATTTCAGCGTCAGTTTTACTTCCAATGACCTCTACTTCAGGATATTTCATGTAGTCATCAACAACAACAAATGCATTCCTCCCATCTGTGAGGTGTCTGAAGTCCATGCTTACGTTCTCCCAGGGATGCTTCGGGTTGTCCTCTGTAATGACAAGGAATGGTGGTTCAAGATTCCCTGATACTTGGAACCACTGATATGAGCCGACAGCTTGTTTCACCATCTTGTTAATTTGAGGAAACTACACCTTTGCTCTCAGTCTGCTCTTTCTCTTAACAATACCCTGGTGTCTGCAATGGGCCAGCTGCACCGCCTGTGACGTGGGACTAGACGGGACGACCAACATGGGGCCACTACAGAGACAGCCACTGATGTCCGTGGACAGGTCTTACTGCATGTGTACCAGAACCTCCAGAACTTCTTTGGGCTGCGGAGTCCGTTATGTGAGGCTCCCTATGACTAGGTGACAGTCATCGGCTCAGATGGTGGATATTGCGAGTTGTAGGCATTTATCTTTCTTTATAGTATCATCCAGTGAGTCTAACTCCATTGGAGGGGGTGTGACCGTTCCGTCATGAGACGTATGTACTCTTCTGTATCTTCGGCCTCTGCCCTTGCCTCAGTTGTGGTGGCCCACTGGTGTTGCGGCAGGTAGTCTGCTGGATTGGAAGCCCCTAGTTTGTACTCCACCTCGTAGTCGTACTCCTGCAGCTGAAGGATCCATTTCTCAATCCTGGGAGAGTGGTATGAGTGGCTTTATGATCTGTGGAGATGGTGAATGGGTGCCCATATATGTATATATGAAAAATCTGGCATGCCCAATGAATTGCAATAACTTTCTGTTCAATCTGAGAGCATCACCTCTCTGTATCGGTCAGGGAGCGGCTAGAATAGGCAACAGGGGCCCTGCTTTCATTTGTCTTTCTACAGCACTACTAGCAAGAACATGCTAGCATCGACTGAAATGTTCATGCGCAGCGAGGGGTCAAAGTATGACATGATGGTTTCTGAGAAAAGTACTTCTTTGGTTCTTCTGAAGGCTTGGTCTTAGTCCGCTTCACACTGCCATGCGGTGATGGACTTCATGAGATCCTGGAGATGGTGTGTAAGGTATTTTAAGTCTGGGATGAATCGGCCACAGAAGTTGACATTCCAAGAAAGCTTTGCATCTCGGAGACATTGGAAGGTGCTGGAGCATTCTGAATGGCGCGCACCTTATCGGGATCCAAGCAAATACCATTGTCCGAGAAGGTGTAATCAACAAAGAAAATCTGGTGCTGTAGGAATTCACACTTTTCCTGATGTAGTGTTAGACCAGACTTACGGATGCATTGGAAGACTCCTCGAAGAAGCTGGTTGTGGTCTTCAAGGGATTTCGCATACACCAATATGTCATCACTGACGTTGAGGACTCCCAGGAGTCCACCGAGTATCTCTCTGATGGTGTTTTGGAACACTTTGGCGGCACTGGAAATCCCAAAATTGAGGCACTTGTATCGCCAGAGGCCAGCGTGAGTCAAAAACGTAGTGATATAGCGTGAGTCTGGGTGAAAGGGTAGCTGGTGGTACCCAGAGAGCAGATCCATATTTGAGAACCACACCCCCCGCTCAGCTTCCCTAGGATGTCGTCAATCATAGGGGTGATGTGGCATTACTGTTTGATGACGTTATTTTGGAGGCGCATGTTCACGCAATGCACACTTGCCCTGGCTCCTTCGGCTTCCTGGTGACCACTATCTGGGACTTCCAAGTGGTGGAGCCAGTGACTTTCTCACTTATGCCTTGTCGCAACAGTGCCTCAAGTTCCTTCTCAACCTTAAGTCAGAGGTGGAATGCGATGCGGCTGTGTTATCAGCTGGACTGACTGGTCGATGTGAAAAGAAATCTCCTTTCCTTTAATGCACTCTACGGCCTGGAAGACGTCTCCGAATTCATCAAGAATCATCACAATATCTTCCTCCTGTACTGCAAAGGCAAACAATATTAACTTGTGTGTATCAGCAGTGGTTCTGATTACTAGCATCCCTTGACTTTATTTTGACATGTAGACTGTGGTGGGTGAGGTCAGGTTCTGGTGGGCGAAACACCCAATGATTGGGATGGGTGTCTTTTGCCCATACACAGAGTCGAATTTGAGCTTGTTGCAATGGGGGGCTTGGATTCATGGACTGGGAGGTGCTTGCTGACATGAGCTCGATTGAAGCTCCAGTATTGATGATGGCCTTGGCATCCTGATGGTGGATTTTGACTTGGCACTTAGACAACCTGTGCCACTTCTTTGACTGTTTCTCCACTGCTAGGACATAGAGCACTTGATAGTGCCCTGTTTTGTCATCCATGTCTTTGCTGTCTGGGGCATCTTTTACCCTTTGCGCTGCTTCTTTCAGTGGTCTGGAGGATCTGCAAACTTTTGCAAAATGATCTTCCCGCCGGCCGAGCACTGCTTTACCTTCGCTGGGTACTCTCTTATCTGACGCGGAGTGCTTCCTCAGTAACCACATTCTTTCTGCCTATCTTGCGGGCATTTCGCTCGAGGAGGGTGTGGCTGAACTTTCGTGACATTGGCTTGTTCAGTCTTAGTGGGGCAGTGGAACGCAGCTTCCATGTGTGAGGCTACAGCCCTTGCCACTTCTTTTGACCTCCCTATGGACATAATGTCTCCTAGTGGCTTCCCTGACTCTTGGAGTAAACTTTTCTGGAGTATTGCAGAGTAACAGCACTGAACAGTTAACACAATTAATTAATAAAATAAAGAGGGTTGAGACATTGGACCGGGGTCATATGAGTCTCATTAGACAGTAGTCCTTGTGCAAATAAAAAAAAACCTTAGAGGGCAAAATTCAAAGGCAAAACTATAAAGGAGTAAAGGCTGGCAGCAGGCTGATTTAACAGACCAGGGGCTACATAACGATATATCAAGGAGTTATTGGCAACACATATAACAGTATTTACAAAAAGTGAGCAATATGGTAACCATCATGGCTTATACGATGGATACATATTATTGGAGAGGACACCAATTTGTTGATACACCTTGAAAAAGTCCTGGCTTGCAAGCCAACGTTGACACACGTGTTGGCTGGTCTATTTTCTTAAGTAGCTCTTCTATGACTACAGCATGAATTAAAATATGATAAAAAAACTTGAAAGAATGTTTGGATGTTCGTGCCATTGATACAGGAAATACTGCAACACATTGGACTTGAATCCATACATTCGCTATTCTGCCTGTTGCTCAGGAAACATTACATATAAAGGATTATTAAAATTTAAATCATTAAAATAGGCACAATTTAGTAAATTAGTCAAATTAGAATATGCAGCAATAATGCATAAAATAAGGAAATTTCCAATGCCGGGAAATTGGCAGAACCAGCAAGAGATTAAGATGGAATCAGCTCAAATACTTTAAAGATTAAGTCAATTCATTTCAATTCATTAGTCTTTATTCGATAGTTTATAATCATAAAAGACACAAACACACAAAACATACATAGAAGCTGAGGCACAACACAGACGGGATATAACTCTAGGGGGACAATCCACTGCAAGCCTAGAAAGGGTAAATTCTATAAAAGCAGAGATTCAGAAACAACTGGCTAAAAAAGCGGCAGCAGAATATCAGTCGCAGAGGTCCAGATTATACGAAACGGGGGAGCAAGCAGGAAGAGCGCTGGCATTACGAATTAGGCAGGTGGCTTCCAAGAATACAGTCACACAAATAGAATATGAGGGTCAAACGTATGACAAATCGACCGAAATTCTAGATGCCTTTAGAAAATTTTATCAAGTATTGTACCAGGAGGAGGCGGAAGCAGAGGTTCCAAATACAAGTTGGCTAGATATGGGCACCAAGCTACAACAGGCCCACATAGATTCTTTGGAGCAAGATATTACTTTGTCTGAAGTATTAAAGGCCCTGCAAGATCTGGCAAGTGGGAAGGCTGCGGGTCCCGATGCTATACCGCTTGAGATTTATAAGAGTCTAAGGGATGAAACAACTCCGATGCTTCTGGATCTGTTTAAGGGTGTTATGAATACCGGAGTAATACCTGAGTCTTGGACAGAAACTAATATAGTGATTTTTCACAAAAAAGGGAAACCAAAGATTAATCCCGGCTCCTACAGACCAATATCCTTGATAAATAACGACAATAAACTCTATGCAAAGATCATGGCCGCTCGCATGGGGAGGATGGTTGCGACCTTGGTTTCCCCTGGCACCATGGGTTTATCCCAGGTAGGGGTACTACTGATCATATTAGGAGAGCTATTACCCTATTTGACATCGGGGCTGCCAGGGGGGAGAGGGTCGCAATGATCCTCCTCGATGCGGAGAAGGCATTCGACCGTGTCAGATGGAGCTTCCTATGGAAGGTTTTGGAGGAAAGGGGATTTGGCCCAAGATTTCAACAGGCAATACAGGTAATGTACTCCACACCAACGGCAAGAATCCAGTTGATGGGTGACAGATTTGGGGAGATAAATATAACAAGGGGTACGAGACAGGGGTGACCGTGCTCACCAATCCTTTTTGCGCTATATATCGATCCCTTAATTACCCAAATAATGAATAGTGTTGCCATCAATCCGGTAGTTACCAACGGGTTCCAGATCAAACTTCTCGCATACGCAGATGACCTAGCAGTTATCACTAATGACCCAGAGTCTGCTATGAGAGAACTAGTTAATATTACCGGGCAGTTTGGTGGTTCGTCGGGCTATCGTTTAAACGTGGGGAAAACACAAGTACTGTGCTCTAAAAATGTAGCCAAGCAGGATGCCAGGTATGTGGATTCTGTAGTCTACCTGGGTATAACAATAGATGCAGAACCCGGAAAAATAATTAAGGACAACTTCTCACCGCTTATGCACTCATTGGAAAAAGATTTAAAAAGGATGGACTCACTTCATTTGTCGATAATCGGTAGGGCCAATGTCATTAAAATGACCATGTTTCCTAAGGTTCTATATAAATTCAGGGCAATCCCTTTCAAAATTGAAGAGAAGGTCATCAAGGAAATTGAAGCCATATTTATGAATTTCCTGTGGCATTATGGTAAAATAAGGAGATCAAGTAGATACATGTCATTGCCACAGGAAAGAGGTGGGTTGGGGCTGCCTGATCTTAGGAGTTATCACTGGGCATGTCTTTTGATTGACATGGCAATCCTATTCCATCCAGGGGGACCAACCTTCAGACAGGAGGATATACCCTCGATCTTCCAGTTAGCACTGGGTAGCGAAGCAATTGGGGTGCTATAGAGGAGAACTCAGAAGAGTTATTATAAGAAACAGGGTTATAACATATTGGAAGATGTATGGCGGATGTGGTCAACTGTTAAGAAAATCCTAGCTATACCCAGGTACCATCATCTTACACCACTTTGGAATTCGACACTCTTCCCAAATTTGAGTAGGGATGGACCTTGGGGGCACTGGGAGAGACAGGGTATTGTTACGCTGGGGCAAATAATGGTAAAGGATGAATGTAGACCCTTGGAAGATCTCAAGCTACCTTATTCGTTACAGGGCTGTCAAGAGCTCAAGTATTTACAGCTGGTTAACGGAATTAAATCAATAAGGCCTCGCATTACACTGACAAAGAGTTGTGAATTATTGGAGTATTTGAAGATGGGTGGCCATAGAATTAAGGATATATACAAAATATTCATAGAAGGGTCAACGGACGATATGGTTAAGATGGAATCAGCCTGGTCCACAAAGCTGGGGGACCCGGACGTAGATCTGGATAGGGCCCTTGCGATGGATAAAAGATTTCTGCGATCCTCTAACCTAAGGGCCCAACATTTTAAAACTTTATTTAATTTGTATTACACGTCGACAAAAATATTCGCCTGGGGGAAAAAGGTGGACAGTAATTGTCCGAGGTGTGGAAATGGCCCAGCTTATATTATACACATGTTTTATGGATGCGATAAATTGAATACCATTAAAGCTGAGATAGAGGTGTTTTTAGAGGGGCTTCTAGATGTCAGAATTAATCTATCCCCAACTCTGTTGATCATTGGGTGCGATGTGAAATTGAATTTGAGCATTGAGGCTGAAGCTCTAGTTTTTATTGCTGCAGCAGTATTGAGGATTTTAATCAGTGCAGCATGGAAGGATATTGATGCACCAACCTTTCAAATGTGGATTTGTAGGATGCTGGGTATACATAATATTGAGGAAGCACTTTATGAGTTAAAGGGCGTTAAAACAAGGGAAATGGGTCTACGACTCTGGGCTCCAGTTGCGGCCTGGAGGGCGGCAAGAGTCTAATGGCTGCTATTTTATTGTAGCTATATCATTTGTCTACCATTTTTAAGAACTTTTGGGAAGGTTGGTTAGGGGTCCGCCGTTTTATTAAAATACTGGAGAAATTTTTTATCATTGATGGTATATATGTATTTATGTATTTATAATGAAAAACTTTTGTGTATTACATTGTATGTGTATGAACTCTCAATAAAAAAAGGAAAAGAAAAAAAAATGAATAAAATTAAAAAACATACATAAAAGTGTCACTAATAAAAATTGGCACCATAAAAACAGTTAATTCATACAACATTTGGTACCAACGTTATCAAATATTTGCAAGAGCTATAGGAATAAAATGCAATAAAAACAAAGTCTGTGCAATTACCCTATTAAAATATATTATATATGTTATCAAGTTCAAAGTTCAAAATACACTTTATTCGATTTTGTTAAAATCATAAAAGCCAATAAAAACGCAGTAATATTAACAATTTAAAAAAGTACATACAGATCTTCAGGATGTGCAACACTTTAGACAGTCATGAATAACGGAACAGAGATGTCAACAATCATGTTACAACGTTACCCTTTTTGAACCTCGACTTGATTCTAAATGCAGCGACTAGAAAGCTAGCCACAGAGTATGTAATGAAGATATTACCTAGAGACTGTAAGTACAACAGGGCAGGCCTGACTTGAATAAAACCGGCATCCTTTAAAACAGGTACTAAATATTTGTTTCTTGGCTCCCTAAAAAACTGCAAAACATCATAAAATGCAACGTGTCCTGTGTTGAAAATTCATCACATTTACATGGGGCTCCAGATTCTGGCGTGCTCCAAAGGTGGAAGCAGCCCAGCACGTAGGGAATTTGGTTAAACCTTAGTTTAATAAGAAGATGTCTATGTAATGGTTTGGTAAGAAAGGTAAGATAAGGCTCTATGGATGGGGAGGATAGCAGCATATAGTGTGATCTTACTGATTTTTTAGTCAGCTCGAGTTCCTCCCGAGCTAACCTTGCATTACCCATAACGTGTTTTTTGGCCCATTTAATATCCTCAACCCTGATAGAAGATGGCAGATTAAAAAGGCCTGGGCGTCCGAGTTTTTCAAACGCCAGGCGCACGTATTCTAAGCAGGGAATTTTCTTCCTTTGATCAAGGGACATGACATCTTTCAAAATAACGTGATTAAGGGATAATTCTTCATTCAACCATAACTTTAACCAACGCATTAAGGGAGCCAATTTCAGCTTGTCTGAGATATAATCTAGCCCCAGCTCTACATGCAATGAAAAGGTGGGTGTGGATTGAGGAACAGAAAGTAATCGACGGAGGAATTTATTTTCAGCCCTTTGTAGGAGATCGTTGGACAGGTACCCCCATAGGGGCGCGCCATATGTAGCTATAGCAATACATTTCACGATATATATTTTTAAAATGGCCTCCATGGGTCTCCCTCCCAGCCTATTCGCAAACCCTACGAGGGCTGAAGCGGCTCTAGTCATGGCCAGTTTTTTTATCTTGATCTGTGGACCCCAAGTGCCCTTTTCATCAAAGGTTACGCCCAGATAGGGGAACGATGTTACTTGGAACACAACCTCTCCTTTACAATGAAGGGACATAGTTTTATGCTTCTTACGGGACACCACCATAGTATGAGACTTCTTGGTGTTGATCTTAAGGTTTAATTGGTCCATAAAGTTACCAAATGAGTCTAACAGGCGTTGGAGGCCCCCCCCCCCAGGTCTGGCTATCAGGACAGCATCGTCCGCGTATAGGAGAGCTGGTATTTTGTATGTTATCATATCAAGGGCTGAATCCTGTTCCTCAGCAATCATCATTTTTTTTTCCTCAGTACCCATGCCCAGCTAAAAAATTTAGCAATAGCAAACACTATTTCTGGGCGGGTATTCGTTGCAAATATACGCATGGCTGTTATACAGGATCTCGTACCAAGGTTTAAGCCACCTACAAAGTGGGCCCAGGTAGGCCGGGCACAGAAAAAGCAGATGAGTTATTGTCTCTTCCCTAGTTTAGCAAAATGGACAATTAGACATCAGAGCCTTATCCCATTTAGCTACAAACGTTCGCACAGGGAGTGTACTCACACGGAACAGTTGGTAAAGTTTCCTATCTCCAATTTTTGTGATCAAATTCCAATATGGTTCTGCTTTTATTGCAAACTTATGTTCCTAGAAGATACCTGTGAGCGACGTGCAGCTCACCTGAGACAGGTTATTCCTAATAATTATGTCCCAGTACAGCTCTTTATAATCATTTTTGCTAGGAAATACATTCCCTACTGGGTCGTCCCACAGATAACTGGGGCCCATTTCAAACAAGGTATACTTAATCTTCTGGAGCCATTTGATTTTTGAGGCTGTGTCTGCATTTCTGACATGCAACATAGCATTAGCATAAGGTGGCAGTTCTGCAGTGGTCCACATTCTCCTCCAGTAGGCTAATGGTCTAAAACCTGCTACCTCATCAATGGAGGTGCAACCAAAGTCTAAGAGTAATGGTTTGATTGGGGTTGATTGGGGGAGGGGAGTCAGGGATCTTAGGAACTTATTTTGCGCATGAACTAAGGGAGATATGTTTTTGAACGCCCATAGTTCTGCGCCATAGATTATAGACAATCTAATTTTCCCTTTATAAATTGCTATAGCGGGCCCTATAGGTTTCGTATAAGACAACCTTTTTTCCTTTAGTAGGGCTCCTGCTAGCTGGTTGTGCCTAAGGACTAGAAGATCAAGTTGGGGGGCCCAATTCATCTTCCTACCCATAGTTACCCCTAAATAAGTAAAAGTATATGTTTGCTCCAAGGATACATTATCCATAACTACTCTGCCTTTAACAAATTTATGTCTATGTAATACCATGTACTTGGTTTTGTCAACATTCACTGCCAGCTCATGGTCGTTGCAAAAAAATAAAAATTGGTCAAGGGTTCGTTGCAGAACAGACTGGGTTTTAGATAAAATTAGCGTATCGTCCGCAAACATTAATAACGGAACCCTTGTTCCGGCAAGAGATGGAGCATATGTTTGGTAATTAGAGTAATAAGCAATAACCCTATTAATAAATAGAGAAAAAAGGGTAGGAACGAGGACACACCCTTGGCGCACCCAGTTCCCCCTGCTGCCCCCAACTTGCCCAGCCTCCTTTAATGAGTCCCACAGCTTAGAGCGAGGTACTAAATCAAATTCGATTTTAAATCAACAAATGCTGCGTATAATGTTCCCCCAGATAATATTACTGTGGACCAGTAAACCATCGTAAACATAAATACCTGGTCAATTGTGCTTACATGAGGTCGAAAACCTGGTTGATAGGTAGATAAAACATTCTGCTCTATAATCCATTCATTGACTCTACCTAAGACAAGTCTTGCAGCAATTTTCTATAGGGTATCAATTAGGCTTATCGGCCTATAATTGCTGGGAAAAGCACGGTCTCCCTTTTTGTATATAGGGATGATTTCGGCCCCTCGCCAGGTGTCTGGTATTTTCACACCTTTGGCGATAGCATTTACGATGATAAAAATATATTCAGTCCAGATTTTCCTATCCTGTTTGTAGATCAGCCGGGATACAATCTGGACCGGGAGCCCTCCCCGCAGGCGCCCTATCTAAAACTCTATCTCATTTTTATTAAGGAGAAGAGATGCCTCTGCCTTGATCTCTTGGTAGTTAGTGCCAATACTGTGTGGGGTAGCAAATTGACCTTGGAAATGCTGGACCCAGAGTTCTGGTGGAACAATATTGACTGGTGTTGCTCCGTTCGTATGACTGCCCCATTTAACCAATTCCCAAAACATTGTCCAGTTCTTCCCGTTCAAGGCATTATTTAGGCTTACCCACCTTTCCTCATCATATTATTTTTTAGCCATAGTTTGCACCTTCTTATAATTTGCCCTTGCTTTTTTAACCTGTTCTGGAATTCCCTGGTTTATTGCCCTTGAGATGCCACGGAATCCGGTGCCACAGGCCTCATTTTACCCCTTCAGACCTGTTAACTGAAGCCTGATAATGCTAAAAATACATTTGAAGCCAGCATACATTTTTTATTAATTGACAACACGTTCACAGAACCAAGAGAGCAATGCAAGCCATGGTACATCTATAACAACTACTTCAAAGACTTAAGATTCAGACATTTTAAGACAAAGTATAAGCCCACAAAATGTATCACAGAGCCCCCTATCTCAACCTCAGAACCAAAGGAAGCGAGGCAGGTGTCCGAGTTATGGAGGCATATACACAGGAACACCCACCTGCTGCCAGAGCAACTCCCACTACAGCTAATCATAGAGAACAGTGAAAGGAGGAAGAGGTGGTTGGAGCTTGATGCATTGCATGGGTAGCTATTATGGACCAGTAAGACCCTTTTGGCAATCACCCGGGTATCAGGTTGTAACCTGAAGTAAGCAAAGAATGCAGCCATCCAGGGTGAATACTAACTAGAGGGTAATAAAACCTCAAAAACGTTAGCCACAGCAGCAGTAGTCCTGTGACTCATACTGAAAGTTCAACAAACATTGGATGTGGGTTATTTCCTCCCTTCCAAGACTTACATCCTGTCCCAATGGCCCATTGGAGAATCCATAAAATCAGCAAGATGAGTCAAATGCATGGTATGCAGTGTGTGACTTGTAGAAGATGCCCAGCCAGAGAAACATATGTTGTAAACCCCAAATTAAAAAAATACAGGGCATTGCACTAGGGCTGGAATAAAAGGGCATGAAGAACTGGTTAGTTTTTCTGAGGATATGACCCTGGCTTCCAAAATGTTAACATTAATAAGGGCCAATTGATTGGGGGCTGTTTGATCTGGGGCCTTTAAAATTAAAAGACAGGAAGGATGAGAATCCTGGAATGAGGTTAGTGAGAAGACACCCACACAGGTGGCCAATATAGACTCAACTCAAACAAATGCAGAAAGCAGCATTTCCCAATCCTTTTCTGTCAACAAGGAAACTAACTCTTATCCATATTCACCATTAAACAGTGTCAGTTTGACTATTATGTTATGTCATATGTCATGTCATGTTACGTTATCATTGTTTTCATAGCTTGTTAATCACCCAGGAGGATTATCCAGGAGCTATGTAGCTGGTGTTTGAAACCAGCGTATATGAGAATGTTTATGGTTTCAGTCTGTATGACACTGGACTGTGGAGTCATGTTGCTGTCAAAATGCGTCAGGCTGAGCAAAGAGCCCTGTAAGTCTTTATTGGCTGTGCAAAACAAAATGAATCAAAGGGGATAACCAAAGAAGGCAATCAAACCAATGATGAATAACAGACATCCTCTTCCCCACCACACAGCAAAGAAAATTACCAGTCAAGAGGAAAAATGCCTGACCGTGAGGCCCCACTACCCACTCATGCCAGAACAATATATTGTGACGTTTAAGACTGAAATGCCACTGATCAGGGACAGCAGGCTTTGTTCCCTGACGGAACAAGGAAGGAGTTTGAAAATCAGAAACATCCCCCAAACTACAAAGAGATAACTGAGGGATATTTTACTAAACAAGAGCATGCCATACCTTTGGAACACAGCAGGTTGTAGCTATGAGTGGTTACAGGACTTCAAATATGATATGTCAGTAGGTACAACATCCTGCGAGTCTCTGCTCCCCTCCCACCACAGAGGTGTAGATATAGTTAACAAATGTAGCTTATGTGTAAAGATGTGGGGTGAGGGCTAAAGGGCTAACTCAGTGGAACAAGGGGTGCATCCCCACTGTATGCTAAGATTCTCCAGTCAAATGTGTGATCAAGACAATGTTGAATCATATGATTTAACATGGATAGCCGAGCCAGGTCAGCTTTTTGTATGCAAGCAAATCCTGATTGTTGTGTTTTATTGTAGGAAATTCATCCTTTTTACCCTGATCACTCCCATTGTTTGACTGATACAGGTGGATACTGACTCCTAAAGTGCCCTGGGCTATGCTAACCAGGCCCAGGGCCAGGGCTCTGACCTCTAAAGGTACATGGAAATTGCTAACATTCTAATTGGCAAAGACAACCAACCTGTAAGTCTCTACGTATATGGTAGGATATGTAGGTTTTGATGCCCCAGTGGACTTAATCCACTTATGTGTGCAGTGCTGTGGTGTCTGGTGTCACTTTAAAGCAAAGCTTACCTTGTAGGCTGGTTGTAAAATAAAACAATGCCCAAATTTGACTTTGAAATTAAAAGTACTTCAAAAGTTCAAAACAATCTTTTTATTACCTAAAAGTCACCACTACGGTCTGTTCTAAGCGCCCCCAAGGGTAGGGTGCATAGTTTTAAAGAGCAGGGGAAATATAAACAATGTTTTATATTCCCTGGTGAGGAAAAACAGCCAAAATCATATTCCCCATTTTAGTTCTGCTAGCCCCATATGCTAGTATGGGAAAAGCTTTATTAAACTTAATAAAGTGTATTTTTCCTTTAGAGCTAGCTAGCAATATCATTAATAGAATCAAATTAATGGTCACAATACATTTAACAACTTGCCAAGGTTGGATTTAAGGTAAAATACAGCCATTTAGCGGGAGGAGATGTATTTCCTGGAGAAGAAAGGGAGAGCAAAGGGCATGTGTAGATATGCTGGGCTTCAAAGGCATGAGACAGATGTCATAGGACTCAGGCCAGCCCCTATTTCCTTGATCCCCAACCAGATCGGATTTCCTCTAATTAGATTTGGAGAGGGGCTGGAAGGGGAGTGTACTCAGATGTTAGCCACACCTTGGAGTTGACTTACACAGACACACACCAAGCAGAGAATTTCTCTATTTTGGTTTTTGGAGAACAGTGCATTGTGGGTCACAAATTGCCACATTTTGCATGAAGTGGTCATAGCGGAGAATTAGTTATTAGTATTAGTATTGGCTGTAATGCCCTAAATCTGAGGCCATTTAAAAACGTGTTCTCACTGCAAAAAGTGCATAATGCATATATTGATGGGGCAGGGTATTGTTTTTCATGATGTTCTTCCACATGTATTATGACAATTGCCTAGCCAGAAAAAGTGATTTATGACCTATTATGTTATGGCAATTGCCTAGTTGGCAAAGTAATAGTGGTTTATGTGTTTGTGTTGTAATGTTTTTTATCTATAATACAAAGAATATTTTTATATAACCATTGTGTGGAGTCTCTTTTGTAGTGTGCCTAGTGTGTCACTGTGTGTGTGTTGTGAAAATGCTTTACACATTGCCTCTGGTATAAGCCTGACTGCTCTGCCAATGTAAGAAAGGGTAGAACAGGGGTTATCCTTTGTGTGTAACTCCCTTACCCTGACTAGAGTAGTGGATTTTGACAGGCTTAGGTGCATACTCTGGTTGTAGATCTACTTGAAGGTCTGCTAGTTCTTATGGTATTTCAATGTTTTCTCAATTAGGTGGACCATTTATCATGTTCATATCATGGCAATATGCTAAAATTAATTTGCAATATTAAGTAAATTATTGTTTGCCATTTCCTCAGATTTTCTTAAAGTATATTATGTCACAGAGAATTTCTCTTTCTCTCTTTCCGTCTCTCTCGCTCACAAACACAAACAAACACACTCAGACACACCCATGCACACAGTATGTCTCTCAGTACTATTGTCTGAATGAGTCTCATTACATTTGATTCTTGCTCCTATGTTATCCTGGCACTGAGAAGGTGTGATCTTGTCAACCCTATGGCCTTGTGGGGCTATGCAAAAATCCAGGTTTTCAGGTTCTTGTAGAGTTCAAGAAGTGAGGAGGAGGCTCTTAGGCATAGCGACAAGTCATTCATGCTTTAGGAGCAATTTCAGGGAAGGCTTGACTGCCGGATCAGGATTTCCATATGCGTGGAAGTTGCAAGTAGGAGTCCGGAGGAGCAGAAGTAAATGGAAGGAATGTGAAAGCAGATGAGTTTAATTAGGTATGCTGGACCAGTGTTATATATAGTCAGAACTGTGCTCATTTGTGTGTGGAGAGCCAATGGAGCTCCTTCAGGTATGGTGTGAAGTGAGGGCAATGTGAGAGGCAGGCTGTCAACTTCTGAATGGTCTACTTGTTTTGGGTGATTTATTTGATGTTCCTGGCACAGACATTGCTCCTGCAGTGCAGCTTACCTGTGAGGAAGGCAAGTGTGACCAATTTCCGTGTGTTGATTGGGATCTATTTGAAAATCTTCCTCAGAATGACGTGGTGATAGTGTTGACTTCGGCGATCATGTTGGGTTTGCTGTTGATGGCGATCCTGAGGATCTTGGTGTGGGTGGGTGCTGGTCAAAGCCAGCTGGAGTCACAGGGTGAATTGCTCTTCCCGAAGATCACAGTTTTTGTATTGTCGAAGTTCAGCTTCAGACAGTTAGTATTCATCCGGTGGGAGATTTCAGGCATGCATGTAGTGAAATACTTGATTCAGGTACTGGGCATTTTGGCCATAATGCTGGCTAGGGGGATCATGTATGCATTGAAAAGGTTCAGGATCAAGGGGGATCCTTGTGGAACTCTGCAGATGAAGTTGTGGGTGGCCAAGGTGTGTGGTGCCAGGCTAAGTGACTGGGTCCATCCAGTCAGGAAGGAGTAATTCCATTGAAGTGCATGTCTTTGGATTTAGATGTCATGTAATCATTGGTTGAGGATGAGGTGCAAGACCATGTCAAACGCTGCTGAGAGGTCTATGAGGATGAGGGTCACTGTGTCTTCTTCATCCAGAGTCATGCAGATGTAATCTGTGGTGGTTATAGGGGCAATTTCCATGCAGCAGTTGGTTTTGAAACCAGACTGAGTGTTGATGAGTAGTTTGTGAACATTAAGTTTTTCAGTGAGGTGCTGTTTATAATTTTCTTTAGGACCTTGGCCGGAAACGGCAGCAGGAAGATTGGTTTTAAGTATTGAAGTGTCTGTGAAGGATTTCTTCAGCAATAGGAGGACAGCTTTGTATTTCCAAGCATCTAGGAAGTTCAGGTAGAGAGGAAGGCATTCAGAATGGGTGTGAGCATGATACAGATGGATTGCAGTTCTCTAGAAAAGGGGTGATGTGAGTAAGGATTCAATGGGGACCCTGAGTGGACTGATGGATGTTGGGTGTGGTTCCTTCTGGGATGTTGACTGGCCATGTGGTTAGAGTTGGTTCTTTGAACAAAATCAGAAGGCATTTGGCAAAGTCTGTCGGCTCTGGATATGGTTTCAAGTTGCTATTAATTGCAGTGATTTTGTTGCTCAAGAAATGAGAGAGATTGTTGCAGAGGTCCTGACAGGGAGTGATCGAGTTGGAGGCAGTCACTGGTGAGGTATAATCCTTCACAAAGGCAAAGATTTCTTGGCTTCTGCTAATGGTGGCCTTAAAGCGGTCACCAGATTGTTACGTTTGTTGTTGTGTTAGCTTGCAGTTCCTATGTAGCCTCATTGTTTCAGCTTGCAGTCTGTTGATGCCTCATTGAATTTAATTTTTGGATTGTATGCTATAAGAATATTTCTCATAGCCCAGTGGCAAAGATTTCTGACTATCAACCTGAAAGTTGGAGGGTGATGTCTTGCCCATGTGTCTGCTCGAAATCTTTTTAGAAGAAAAAGCATTTCTCAAATAAATGAAGTTTATCATTTTTGTATTACACTAATATGTCCATACCGAAACAAAGAAAATCTCTTTCTCGCTCTCTCTCTGTCTCTGATCTCTCAACTTGCTCTCACCTCTGGGCCTTCTTCACTTCCATCAAAGACTGCTCTCTCACTAGTTAAGCCCCTGCAGTGTCACTCAAGGCCTAGTGTTTATGATGTCAGACTGTCAGCATGACTGGACCTCTGAACAGCTCAATAAATATAGAGTTATTACATGAGCTGTGCAAAATAATTAGAAGTGCAAAAAACATGGTAGAGTTTTTTGATTAATTAAATGCAGTACGCCTAGAGATGAACATCACTTTAAGAATGCCAGAGCCAGTGGTGGCTGGTATTCAACAGCGTTGGTGGTGGGGGGGTGGGGGGGTTTCGGTCATGGTGGGGGAGGGGATGGAAAAAATAATGAAAAACTTACCTGTGTGCCGCCGCTGCCTCTTGGTACTCTTCGCCCGCTTCCAGGGCTCAAGGCAGGAAGCACCCGGCTACCAGGCTTTACATAGCCAATGCAGCGTTGTGGTTGATCTAGGCACCGTGGTTCGGTTCTCTGCCAGGGAATGGGAGCCTGAGTGGAGAACATGAAAAGTGCGCATGATGGTTTGGCTGGCCCAAGACGGCCGGCAAAAGCACCTTGCGCACTTGGAGTGGGAAAACCACTCCTCCCCTGCCCTGTGAGCAGAGCAGCCCTGCCCCAACCCAGCTGAGCAAGGACGGAAAAATATAATGATAATAACAATGAGTTATTATCTTTAGATTTGTTCCTTTTTGACCTGCTCAATGGGGGCGACGCTCCTCCACCTTAGCTGAGGAGTCGTCCCTGTCCAGAGCTGGCACGTGAATAGGAGCACTGTGAAAATGTGATTGCATAAAAACTGAAAGAGAAATACACATAGATACATATATACATATATGTGTGTTCTCTGTTGCCATGAGAGATGTAACATATATAACACATTTTACCTCGCAACTGGTGACAGACCCAAGTAAAAATCAGCATTTTAATGTTAATGTTTCTTTTTCAATTACCATCGTCTTAACATGGAAAGTAAACTTAGAAAATATTCATGCGCTGTAGCCTCTAGCAAAAAATATACATTTCCCATGAACTTCCACACACTAGAGATCCCCTTTCTGATATGTATTGAGGGGTTATAATACTGGCTCTACCTTTGGGCGTGTATATTCCCTCTGAAGACACCTAGGAACACATAACATGGAACATACACTGTGTCTTATTAATCTGCACTGAGGTTGTGTTTATCATTTTGCTACATATTGTGAGAATGGGCTTTTTGTCTCCACTTCTTTTAGGCTAATCAGTATTCATTTCTAAAAGCTTCTCATCTGTGCATGCGGAAAATACATGAACATGTTTTTCACTGGCAGCGGCAGAAAGAAATGGAGCTAAGTAGCATATTTTTTTCAAGCTGCAGGGCCTCGTTATTACCGTCAAGTGGACGGTATTTTTGTAATTAGAGCCATAACATGACTCTAAATAGCACTTAGAGCAAATTAGTACCGACTTGGAAGTTTATCGAATCTAGTCCATCCAGTTTTATTTCAATTAGTAACATGAAAACACCGAGATTATTACCAGTAAGAGCCTTCACCTGCAGATTACATTATTATGAGCATTTGCTTTAGAGTTCTCCAAAAAATCAATATCCGAGAACCTGGCCTACCTGTAAGACCTTACTAATTTCTCATGTTCACAATTCTCGTAACTATGGATTCAATTAACTGTTTCAGGTGCCTTGTTGATGTAGAAGAGCTTGGTCTGAGGGCTACTGCCGGTCCCATTAGTGAGACAAGGTATTTGAGCAACTAGGGGGCAGATTTAGAAGCCCCTTGCAACACTTTTGCACCACCACTGCATCACTTTTTGTGATACAGAGGCGGCGTAAACAATGTTCCACATTGCAGTCCATTTACCAAGTGACGCATCTAGGGAGATGCGTCACCTTATAAAGGGGAAACAGCCTGTACAACAAGGTTTTTACCTCGTTGTGCCTTTACCACGCATTTTTTAGCACACACTTTTTTGCTGTGAATATCCATTTACAACACATGCCAATACCACACATTTAAGGTAAGCTGGGGGGTGGGTGGGGGATCTTCCCCCATTAATACATTGTTTTTAAATCTAAAAACAATTTGTGGTATTGACATGTGTTTCAAATGCATATTCGCAGTAAAAACTGTGTGTGAAAGGTATGCAAAGTAATCGCATGAGTTGTGCCGTCGTACAAACCTAATAAAGCCCTGCGTCACATTATACCTCCTTCTGATGTAATGTATGTCGTGTGAGCGTTCCCACACAGGAAAGCTTTGTAGAAGTGACACAGTGAAATCTACAAGAATTCACTGCGCCACTTCTAGGGCGCCACCGCGTCAAAACCCTATGCCTGCATGGAGAAGGCGTAAGGGGTGACACACTGTATTAGGAATAGGCCTTCCATGCATTGCTGGACTTGCGTCATGCTTGCCACACGACTCCAGCAATGTGTGACTTTTGTGCCGACAGATGCATCAGAATTTCTGATGCGTCTGTCAATCCTTGCGCCATGGTGCACCGTATTGTAAATACGGCGCACCCATGGTGGCGCAATGGTTTCACAGGCTGGCGCAGGGAAACTGACGCATCTATACAGATGTGTCAGTTTCTTGTAAATAAGCCTCTAGGTCTATTACATTACCCGAGATGGAGATGGGACCCATATTATTGTGACTAAGTTGATCCAGCAGATTATGAGCAACGGGTACTCTAATACCATATACTCACCTGGGCCCATAAACACTCACACACAGCCTAGTAATACCCGC
Organism: Lissotriton vulgaris; assembly: GCF_964263255.1. NCBI lineage: Eukaryota > Metazoa > Chordata > Amphibia > Caudata > Salamandridae > Lissotriton > Lissotriton vulgaris. Next base: position 896,740,080 of record NC_141696.1, read on the forward strand.
TGGAGTCAAAGTTTGTTGTTTGCTGAAATTTCAAGATTAGTCACCTCTCATTCTCAACTAATCTTTAACTCCTTCGACGCTCATGACGAGCTCAGCTCGTCATGATGTACACCTCCATACACTCATGACGAGCTGAGCTCGTCATGAACAATGGGGAATCTCAAGTTCCAGCACAGGAGGAAAATAACACTAGCATCCAGAGAGTTAACTGATCAAAAAGTTCTTTCCTGTGGTCGATGGACCATTAGTTGAACTAGTTGATGGTAGAATGACTTACATTATTTCTCTTTTTTACGTGAAAATAGCCACTGACTCAGGGAAAAATCTTAAGTCTCTATCTAAATTAATTTCATGTACACCACCTTAAAGTACAGTACAGTCTCCGTCACTCATAGGAAGGAAGATTAAATTAATCAATCATCAAACACATGCTTCATAGAATTGCAATGATGTCTGCTCAGAAAGGACAGGAAAGAGAGAAAAGAACTGCAAATACACGGAACTGATATTTACCTAGGATGGTGTGAAAACCAACCCCCTGGCCAAAGAGTTGGGAAGGGTCTCACCCCTCTCTGACACCCTCTTCCTCCTCTATATTATTCTGCGATCTTCTTTTAAATCTACTAATTTTAAGATAGATGGTTCTGCATTCAAATCTTTATCAGCATTTCTTATCACTCCGACAGAATCACGAGCTCTGCAGCATTCAGCAAATCTCCGTCTGACTAACTAACTAAGAGTACCTCAATTACTTCTACAAAATTCATGTACTACCCATAAATGCTTCATAATCATAAAAATACTAACTCTGAATGGACATGCTAGGGATGGAAGATCATCACAACATGCTTATTTTTCATCATAGTCCATTGGTCTATTGTTCAAAGATCCCACCCTTTAATTTTTATTCACAAATCTTTATTCCCACCCAGATTCACATTTTAAAAGAAACAAATGTTAAATTTTCCATGTATTCATCCAGTAGTCTTCGATGCTGGTTCCAGGGTATGGATCTTTTAGTGATCTTGGATGGCGTTCAGGAGTCTCATCGCTCTTCTGGCTCAATCTCACTAAGCATGCAAGGAGATCAGGATTGTTAACAGACTCTGGATTTATACGTAAGGGCCAAATACACACTAATAAAAGAGTCAAAAAGACAAATGTTAATTTGAAAAATAAATGGTTTGACTGTATACCACCTATATCTACTCTAAACCCCTTTAATCATTATTGATGCAGTTGACGCATGCGCAATAAAGATTTCACGTTAACAGCCATTTTAGAATGTTGCTCGAGTTACTCATTAGTAAACACGTAGCCACGCTTTTCTGTCTTTCATGTTCAATGTGGTGCGTATTAGTTTACACAATATGTAATTAATACAATATTAGAAGTTAAAGGAGAGGATTGCTTCCGAGCAAGTCTCTTTTCTATGAGTCCTTGCTCCATCACAGTAACAAGCCTAACAAGATTCACCGACTTCTTGTGGAGCAGTAATATATATGTAAGTGAATTGTTGTTGCAGCAAGCATAGACTCACTGAATTGAATGTATCACATTTGAGCTTTCAACATCCGGATTGCTTCTCATGTATTATCAACAAAAAGCACAAGAGGATCTCAAGTGTTTGCTTCAGTCACTTTTTCACTTATCAGGGAAAGCTTTGTGACTTTGCAACCTTTTAAACACACAACAAACACCGTCCAGGTTTGGGACGCAAACAAATACTGTCTAGCTGAGTTTTTAAAACCATCTAGGAGAAAACTAGAGAACAGATATCCTGGATAAACCATTTAGGAGAAAACTAGAGAACGGATATCCTGGATACCAAAGTACATCATACATTTTGCACATATATAGCTCTGCTCCAGAGTCACCTAAGTAAGAGAGGCATGGCCCCTAAACCTTCTAAATGTATTTTTTTTCACAGAGTAATGCCAATCATACTGGACGCCGTCCTCCTCGTAATCCACTTTACAATTCTTTCATTACTGTTTTGCTCATAAAGGTCAATGTTGCTATCCTCTTGTGATATTTGTAATAAATACCAAACTTTTCAGGACTCATTCACTAAAGGTATTTTGATTTATGTATAGTAGTATTCCAGTAGTGCTACTTAATATGCTACAAAATGCAGTTAAAACACTTAAGGCTGGAAATCTTCACCTCTGCCTCGCCTGTTAAGTTAGGAATAGATTTCTCTAGCCTTTAAGGGCATAGATCATAAATATCAAAACACTAATAAGGTTACTACACTAAAGCCCTAATTTACAGGGGTTTAGTGTGGGGCAGTTCAGCAAATCATCTTGCTGTGCTGCCCTATGCCAAAGTGAAAAGGCAGGAATGCACTGTGTGTATGTTGTACGGTGCATTCTTGTCCATTGCCCCTGCGCAGCCCAGCGCCAATGAGGGCACCCTTGCATCATGGGGGAAGGGTGCCTGTGTTGTCGGCAGGATTGTTTTTGTGCAGGAAGGGGCCCCTTCCTGCACAGGAGCATGTATGCTGGAAGTGTGGCTCACTGGTTAGAGGAGGCAGACCTGGAAGCAGAGGTCAGCCCGGGACCAGGGTTTAATTCCTGGCTCGGCGGGGTCTTGAGTCCTAAATGTCCATGGACTCGACAATTCTCGCTCCGGTGCCTACTTGATTCACGGGTTCACACTCTGCGACTCTGGGCAATAGCTTGCTTAATCTCCGCAACGCCCCCTCGCGGCGGGATGCCTGGCTTTCACCTTGCGGATACCCTGCCGGGGTTATCTCACAGGGGAATACCAGGACGGGTTCCCTAAGCAAGCGCTTAGAAACCGCTCGGTGATTTGTGCTATATAAATTCCTGTACATTTACATTTACAATGAATTTGCAATTTGCGCCGCCGGAGCATTAAAAAAAAGTGACACTCCAGCAGCACAAGGGGCTCATAAATCTGCCCCCGAGTGTAAACGTATACAAATGTTTATGTTTCGCTATCTTTACTGCTTTCTTGGTGGTCGCAAAATACAAGTGCAATTTTACTACTACTAATTTATTTTATTTTTCGAGCTTCTTATTGCACGAACTTGAGCTGAAGGTATCAGAGTGCTTTGACGAGTTTGCTTAGCAATATTTACAGGGAATAAGTATGAGGAGAAAAGAAATAGGGATACATAGTAATAGTATACGATAGATGGTGTTGTGGATATACAAAAGAGTTTGGTGATAGCGAAGGCATGTTATTTCAGAGGTAGGAGGAAAAGATGTGCAGTTATTTTCAGAGTTAGTGAAGTTCCAGCTCATAGATGGTAGAAGGGAGAAATGTATCAAGGGAAGTTGATTATTTTAGGAGAAAGAGTTTAGTTATTTTTTTTAGAAGAAATAACAAGATTTTTTTTGAAGACTAAGAATGATTGGTTGTATCGTGGGCCATGTGGAAGAGCATTCCAAATTCTAGGCGCATTTCCAGAGAAACGCGGGTTGAGTGATTTTTCTTTCTTAACTTTGGGCGGAATCAGGAGGAAAGTGTTTGAGCTTCGCAAAAGCATCTTTTGGCTAACTTGTTATAGCTTTTTTGTAAGGTATGAAGGTTTTTCAGAGTGAAGAGCTTTGTGGCTTACGGAGTGCCACACATGGCTGTAGAACGTCATTCATAAGTAAACTTAAACCATAGCAATATAACACAATAGTAATATGAAAACATGGCAGCTATGGTGTATCACCATAGGCACAGAAAACAAGCATCTATGACAATGCAGCACAGTAACAAAACAGATGAGCTATTTAGAGCATTGATAGAGAAGATGGACACACAGAACAGGAGCCTTAAAAATCATTAAGCAAACCTAAGTGGTCAGATATTTGTAAACTATCTACCCCAATATACATTTCAATTTCTTTAATACGAACGTCGCTTCAATGAATGCACTATAAAACTAAGAGTTGAACAACCAAATACCTAGCAATTTTACTTGTATTTCTACTCATTCCTAATGAACTAACTTTACTAGTAGTAAAATTACACTTGTAGTTTGCGAATACTAAAAAGTAGTAATGGTACTACAGCAGGTGTAAACATGCACAAAAGTGTAAGTTTGTCTGTGTGAATCAGGCCTTGTTTCTCTATTATCAGACTGGAAAGAAGAGTTAAAACGGCCTAGGGACATCAAGAAGTATGCAAGAACCAAAGAAAGTGACAATGTCTCACCTTCCAGAGTATAACAGTGAAATTAAGAACAGGCGAGCCAACATTCATAAAGATAAACATCGTCTACACCCTCATGGACACTATTGGGAGGTAGCTCTTTAATTTCATCAGAGATAATGATTTTGTGTAATCAAAACACATTCCTTGTGACAATAACTTACACTGAGACATGAGAAAGACTGCAGTCTCTCAAGTGTCTACTATTTTAATGTAATAAAACAAACCTCTGAGAGCTGTTGAATAATGTGGCGTCCAAACCATCACCAAAATAAGGAAGAGAGGAAAGGGACATCTGTAAGTACCTATCATTGAGGTCAACTCAACTCTAATAAAAAATATAAAAAAAGAGCAGAAGCAAAAGTGTAAACATTGATATGGCTTGCACTCGCAAAACAACCAGAAGAGCTTTCGAACTGTAGTCACCTACAAAATTCTTACACAATTCGTCAACTTTCAGAAAAATATTTCAAAGTATTTTAAATTCATATTGCTAAAACTAGAACTCAATGCCACTTATTGGAGCCCATGAACTTGAACATCTTCGAAGAAATGATCCTATCTTTTGCACCACTCTCAACTAACCTGATCACTACCTCTCTAGTTCAAGAGACATGTTAGACTGCATCAAAATAGAGCAATTCACACCTGTTCTTAAGAAAACAGAAACAGCATCAGAGGACTTGATCAACTTTCACCCAGCTTCAAGCCTACCTTTCGTAGCAAAAGTATTCAATGCTCGAATGATGTATCACAGATAATATCCTTCTGGTTGCATGTCTATCAGAGAACATTACAGCACAGGCTCAGCCATTTTACAACTAGATGATGATGCCTTTGTGGAATACTAGACTCTAGCGATTTATGACTTTTAATCCTCCAGGAACTGACAGCAGTTTCTGAAGCAATCTTAAAACATTGGAATATTGGGAGCTCCATTGAAAACAATGGAGTGCTCCAGGCTTCTGATGGCCTGTGAATGCCTGGAGCTTCAACATTCCAATGTTTTTTCACTGTTGTTGGTGTGAACAAAGACCTCATGGAGCCTGAGGGGATTTATTTCCCCATTTGGAGCCTTTGCTTTATGAATTGGAACATTTTGCCTTCTAGGGGTGGAATGTTCCAATAGCCTTAGACCCCTTGACCATGATACACTTGGAATTTGGAATCACACTATTTCTACCAGAGTAAACATACGGGGTGAAATAACTAATCTCTTAATGAAGGCCTAAATGAGAATTCCTCCTCAACAGTAGATTAGTAACTTTTCTTTTTTTCAGCTCACAATTTGAGCAATCACTTGGGTTCTTTCAGGACAAAAATCTTAACTAACAATCCTAAATAGATACACTAACTAAAAGTGCACAATACCAACTGAAACTGTTGTGATATAACAAACAACTAATCCATGAGGATGACTTCAAAATACTGATGAAGTCATTGGGACTCTCAAGACCTGAATTATAACCACTCTTGTCACACGATGTCCACTAAAAAAGGTAGGACTGCATATTAGGACAACAGAGCTTCAGAATGTTGAGTCCATCTACACCATCTGAGAATGTCAATTAAATTCCTAGCTAGCTGACAGTGTCTCACCCGAACCCCTAACCTTCCTGGGGGGGCTATGACAAGCTGATCCCCAAGGGAATCATGGAAACAGATCTTACTCCTTTTGTTGTTTACTAATGCATGCACATGGTAAATACAAGAGGCCCGATACACAGATAACTTGGCTAGGAAATTGGCCTGAAGTGGAATTGGCAATCCTTCTCTGCAGAATGGAAGGTCAGTGAGCTGCATGTTTAACACAGGATGCGCTCCAGGACAGTTGTGTCTGGTGCTCCTCTGACCTGTAAAAAGGAAGTGCACCATTTATACAATCAAATCGACACCATGCTAGAGCTACAGCTCTTATGCATTGAAATGTCTAGATGTTAGAAGCTGTCTCCGAATGGGCAATGCAAGCACTCAGATGTCTTTTTCTGTGTTCCTAGCCTTGAACAGAGTGTGCTGATTGCATAGTGAGAAAGACTTTCTAAAATCAAGAAACATGTACAGCATCTTCTCAGAATAATTCTGTGCACGCAAAACATGTAAAAAACAATGTCTGCTGAAACGTTTAAAATGTAAATCTAAAAAGGAGAACCAAAGGGGGCCTCAGAAAGCCTCAGAACACTCCATTCTCTGTCACATTTCTAGAATCCAACTTATTCATCTCAAGTCAACTCATTATGCAGTGGCTGAGTCATATTTGAGTTATAAGAGTATACTCATATTACTCTGCTTATCATCACACTAAAATGTCTGCCTATAAAAGCTAGAGTCACTGCAAACAAGCATCCATCACCCACAGAGCCCTAGTTAGGGACCTCAAAATGAGTGGCCCACCAATGTATTCTCTTTGGCAGTCAGTGTGATCTCAGATGTTCAGACACCCTGAGAATGCTCAGTGACAAATAATTATGAAGCAATCATGTTTAGGAAGTCTTAGACTTTGCCCTTTTTGAAGGGTCATCCCAGAACTTGTTGCATTCCTCTTTTGTATTTTATCTGATGTGTTTTGTTGGTTTTATGACTCTGGGCACTTTACCACTGCTGATCAGTGCTAAAGTGAAAGTACTCTCCCTTGTAAGCATGGTAATATTGGTCTACACCTGTTTGGCATATTTAATTTTCCTGTATGTCCCTTGTACAGTGATATACCATATACCCAGGGCCTGTAATTTAAATGAAAATAGTGAGCTTACAGCGCTTTTTGCACCACCCACTGAAGTAGCCTTCCAAACCTATCTCAGGCCTCTGCAGCTGCAGGGCCTGCAAGAGAAGTTTACTACTGCAGTGAAATGGCATGTAAAGTGGTTGCCATGTCTGCAACTTCCCTTTTACTACATATATGTCAGCCCTAGGGTAGGCCCTATCTATCCCTATTTGCAGGGTGCTGTGTAGATAAAAAGTAGGACATGTGCCCTAACTGTGTGGCATGTCCTGGTGGTGACAAGCAGCCTATTTGGTTTCTCACTGCTGTGAGGCTGTATCTCATTCATAGGTTTGCATTGGGGATTCTCTGACATGTGCTTCAGTGGTAAAGTCTGGTATAAGAGGGTTAGTGTGGCCATGTTTGGTATGTTAGGAATAGTAGTGATAAAGCCTGCCTATTGAAGAAAGCAGATTTGTTATTACTATTTTATAAATGCTACTTTTAGAAGTGGGCATTCTGTGTGCTTATGGGTCTTTGTGTCATGCCTGGATGTGTATTCACCAGCTGGTTTAGACTGACAGGAGAGAGGGGATGTGCATTCTCTGTAGACAGTCACAAGGGAGGTTGAGGCGTGTCCTGACATTCCTGGGTGACTCAGCGCTAGGCTGAATAGACCTCAGCTGCATTTAGAGTAGCAGGACCTGAATAGGCATGATCTGCATTTAGAGTGGTGGAAGGAGGTGCACCTGCACCTAAATAGGGCTGTGTCTGCCTTCTACAATGCTGTCTGTGTCCCCCTGTAGTGTGTCTGGGGCCAGGGATTGGAATGTGACTCGGGTGTTTCACAATTCTAAACAGAGTTTGAAGTGCCCCCTAGAACAAAGACTTTCTGACTATAAGTACAGGGGCTGTGACCCTATGAATAAGAGACTGCGTGGGACTTGTACCCATTGGCTGCTGGCTCTACAGATGAAACCTGGCCAGAAGGAACTATTATTCAGCCAGGAGGACCCATCATCTGAACTTGCTTGCTTTGCAGGCCTGACCTGTGGCCTGTTAGGACACGAGACGGACTGGCACCCTTTCCTGCAAGTACCCTGATGTGCTAGCCTGCTGCCCATTTTGGTCTGGTGCGCCCAGAGATCTCCAAGGGCTTAGTGTGCTGCCCTGTATTTGGGAGAATTTAGTGCCAGGGTAGCACTTTAGTTCTTTGGTTCTTGGCATTGAACAGAAGTGTGCCGTGTGGTCCCAGGGGCAGCTGACTTGGATGTCAGGGACAACTTAAGGATTTGTGGATCCCTGGGCCAATAGTATTTTGGGTGCACCTGTTCAGAGCAGCTTTGAATTTATGATCCAATTTCAGCCCTTTTTAATGCCCTCAAACTTTGGTCACATCACTGGCAGTGCTCAGGAACAATGGTTCCAATTCTAAATGTGTTAACATCAATGTGTGTTTTCAATATTGTAACACAGCCGCTTCTCACTAATATTACTGCAAATAATCTATGTAACACCCTGCCATTTCTCATATGTGAGGTCCTGTTTTATGTGAAAGAAACTTTTTTGATGGATGTTGCTTTAAGCAAACACATTTTTCTACAAAATATCTGTGCATGTATTCTCACGATTTACACACATTAAAAATAAATTTGAGGAAAACGGTATTTAAAATCATCTGTTTAAAAATTATTCGAGGTCATCAGGGCAAGCCTCTCTGTAGAACAGAACTGGCTCTATCAGGGGGCCCTCTGAAACACTGGGGCCCTGGCCCAGAGCCCACTATGCCCATTCCTTAAAACATCTCTATTGGTTGTGCCCCGACTGAGAAGAGCGTGGTGGAGCGCTGTCTTTGCCCTTTTGGCTGACCCCAAATCTATGTATGACAAGAGATGCACAGGATTTGCCCAGGAAGTCGAAGCACTCTGTCGGTGCTCAAGACCCAGCGCAGGTGTCCTTGTGGCTACACCGTGCAGTTGCAGGCAGCCATGGTAGAAGGGCAAAGAGCAGAAGGTTCAGCCCCAATGGAGGCTTCGCTTCACACTACGGCCCATCAAGGAGGAGAGAATGGAGGTGCAAGAGTGGAAGGCCTGCCCTGACGGTGGCCTTCTCCCAGGCGAGGTCCTGCACCGCCGCTTTAAGCGGTCTGGTGTGCCTGACAGTGTCGCAGTTGTCCACCTGGAATACCTTTGTCTTTGCTCCACACCTGCTGCATTGCTTCTTGCAGTCTAGAGGGGTTGTGATTCTCTATCACTCGAGTGATTGCCACTGCTCTGAGCAGTACCACATTCCCTGTTGTAGATGGGCAGGTGACCCACAAGCCTACGTGACAGGAACAGGGCCACTGGATACCTTCTAATAGGTGGGCAGGTGCCACCCTTGTGTTAATTATGGTGGGATATATAATGTTGGCAGCACAGCATTGATCCCGGTGTCACTTAGGGTATCCTGGGCTGCAGCTTGTGCCCTGATGTTATGAGGAATCCTTCTGCCTGACAGCCTCAGGCTACCGATTATTATTTTAGGAAGTTGCCTTTATGTGCACGGATGGTGTACAGTGTTCTTTCCATCACATGTGGTAAATTGTGCAATCTACAAGTGTTTACTGCCTTGCACTGTTGTGCTTTTATGACAATGGCCCTATGGCAAAGTGATTTTATAATCTATGTGATGTCATGACATGTGCCTAGTGGCACAGTAATTCCTGTGATTATGATCTAAAGTGTTTTATGTACAATACAACGTTTATTTTTGGAGTGTCTTCTTTGTGGTGTGCCTAGTGTGTCAGTGGTGTGTGTGTGTGTCCTGCGCAAATGCTTTACACATTGCCTGTGGGATAAGCCTGGCTGCTCTGCCAAGCTACCAAGGGGGTGAGCAAGGGTTATCTTAGTGTGTAACTCCCTTACCCTGATTAGAGTGGAGGGTTCTGCCTGGCTTAGTTGCATACCCTAGCCAACCAGAAACCCAATTTCTAACAGGAAGTATACCCAAAGTCTGAAACTCATTACCAATGTTAATCTTAAAAAACCTTGAAGAATGAACTAAAAAACCTACTGTTCCAAAGAAACTTCACAATCTATTGACCTCATTGAGCAAAAAGTTCAGAAGGAACCGAATCTAAATGCACTCATGTAAAAATCATTATTGTATATTAATACTGGTGCTGTTATTTTTATGATTGTGCAGTATTTTAATGGTTTACTTTCACCTATTTATTTTTGTTATGTAACCAACAATTATTTTTACATACATCGAATCCTATGACACCTTGCTCGCCATGGTTTGTGATGAATGAAACTGCTAAATAATGAATCAATAAATCCCACTTTTGATTTTCACACTTGAAAAGATGATCTAATGAAGTATACTAAGTCTGGGATCATGCTGCATATGCACTCGACTTTTAAAATAGTCTTTTTTGTGCATTTTCAACTTTTTTTTTGAATAACCAAAAAACCCAGCCCAGTGTGTCAGGGAAGAATATAATCAAACCAAGCATAATCATTTCAATATATCAGTTGGATAAAGGCTGAAGTAAAGCCAGCAGTAATAAAGCACAGATGTAAACAACAGACTATTATTTAAAGTGCAATGGGTGGAATAAATTAATAAAGGGGTTAACAGTAATTGACTCTGGTAAAACCAGTAGTAGTAAAGCACAGACGTAGACAACAGACCAATATTTAAAGTGCAATGTGTGGGATAAATATAATAACGGGCTAACAGTAATAAATATTAACAAAGCTTCCAGCTTTTACACATGCCATTCACTTCAACACAGTAATATAACAGTAAAAAAAAAAACTGGACTTCCATCACGGGGATACAGATCATATGCACTATATCTCGACGAATACAAAAGTAAATATCAAACTGTTATTTAAAGATGCGGATATAAAAGAAGCATGGGCGATCATTCCAATATATTCAAACCCCCTCAATTTTCTTATCTGGATAAGGGTGCCCATATTAACGGTCCCTTTTTCCTTGTTCAAACACCCTTTCTGGCATAAATTGCTTTCTCCAAGCTGGAGATAGCTATTAAGCGGCAACGTCAGTGTTGAAACTGAGGTGGTTGTGGATCTAACCATGCTGTAGCTATTATCAGTCTAAAAATTGTCATAGAAACAACATGGAAATGATCTATCTCCGAATGATTTTTCATCAATAACCCCTAGAAAAATTACATTTGGGCTCAGTAAAACTTCAATATTTAATTTAATAAGGAAAATGATTTGTATTTAATTCTTAAGAAAATTCAGAGATAGACACGTTGCGAACATATGAACAAAGTCGGGCCTAAACGTGTAGCAGCGTGGGCACTTAGGTGCTCATTAGGATGGCGAACGGACCTGCGTCCGTCCGCCGCCCCAGAGTAGGAGGGACCGTCCGCAGGGGCAGCGGCGGTCCCTCCATGCAGATTAGGATGTGACCGCCACCCTGGCGGTCACATCCTCAATATTTAACATTGCGGCGGGTGCTGCTTGAAGCAGCACCCACCACAAGGTTAAATATGCATGCATCGCATTTGCATCGCATTTGCATGCACAAAGCGGCAGGCACCGCGCGGTGCCTGCTGCTTCGTGCACGCAAATGCAGGGGGGTACCATAGGTATCCCCCATGTGCACCCCCCACCCCCTGTCACCCTGGGGGCCCGCAACGGGCCCCCAAAGACATCTCCGTATGCCTTTTTACGGCGGAGAAGCCGCTGCGGAAAGGCATCAGTGTTCCCCCATCCTAATATGGCTGGCGGTGTCTGTTAGACACTGCCTCCATATTAGAGCTTTTCCGCCGTGGTCGTAAGGCGACCGCGGCGGAAAAGCGGCAGACGGTCTTCCTGACCCCCCAGCCATCCTAATCTGGTGGGGGGTCTTTGAAGTCTCCGCAGCGGTTTTTCCGCATCCTCCGGGCCGGCGGACACTTCCGCTGACCCAGAGGATGCGGAAAAACCGCAATCCTAATGAAGGCCTTAGTTCCTTGCCCTGTTCTCCACTTTGTAATACTTGCAGGTTATAATAAAGCATAAAACAGGTTTTATAACACTGCCCTTGCAAATTGGCTGACAATAACACAGTTTGGGATAAATTGAGAGCTTTCACAAATTCATTTTCAGTAATCATTAATTTATTAAGCCATTTAATACACTGTTTGTCAAGATCATCTTTCATTTTGCTATTCAACATCTGATAGATTGACCCAATGCGAATTGCATTCTCTGTTATTAACCTATCCACCGGAGCATTCATATCAAAGCCACTTGGGCCCTCCACTTTCCGCTAAAGATAATCTCTTACTTGCAGGTACTTAATAAACTCTTTGTTTTTAATGCCATTTTCTTTTTAGCTCATCAAACGAGACAAGACCTGCCGGAGAAAAAAAGGCACCCAGTTTATCTATACCTACCAAATACCACACATACTTATAGCTGTCATAAATAATTCCAGGTAGGTTTGGATTATTCAAAGTCGGAGTATAAAAATGTAATCTCCCCAAACCCAACATCTTTCGCATTGCAATCCAAGCCTTTCCCATGCCCAAAAGGCACTTGAACTAACTTTTTAATAGTAACTATATTCCACTTGCCTTGACAAACACCCCCAAGTCTCATTCCCAAGAAGTAATTTGTATATGGAAGGTGTATAATTTGGCAAGGCTACTTGTGATGGTTCCATCAGTAAGATCCAGATATATTGCAATACTGATGCTCAGTAATACAATCTAAGGTTTGGGAGAGCCCCACCCCCTATCTCTTGGGAGTAAGAGATGCCTCAGCACTCTCCTTGGCTTAGAATAGGTCCATAAAAATCTGATAAATACTGCCTCGAAGATTTTAAAACAGTCACTAGGAAATTTTAATGGGATTGCTATAAAAAAGTTTAATTTTTGGGAAAAATAAATAATCTTTAACAGATTACAATGGCCTATCATAGTAAGGTGGAAATTATTTAAGTATCCCTCTGTGAAGCTTCAATATGTGTCTCCTGGAGGAAGACAATGTCTGCACTCTGGAGTTTTATGCCTAAGGAAGTTCTGACTGTTTTTTAGGGTCATTCAGCCCACATATATTAATAGATGTGATCTGGATCATTTGCCTGTCATTCGTTGACTAGTTTTACCCTACATCCTAGACACCAACCCTTCAGAATTGCAATATCATCATAACAGCCTCTATGGAGTACCACCCAGCCTCTAAACCTCTTTCCGCTCTCAACTTGATCATATTGTTTTTTCCCCCAGCTTCTTCCTCAGCTTCCTCCCCTTAACCGTCCCCCCTTGCCAATACCACTCTACTGAGCAACCAGGTCTATATTGTATGTCGCCGTCTAACATAATAAAGCATAGTCCCCGGGCCCCCGCCACCTACCCCTTATCAAAAACATCTTATTTTTTGTTATTCTTGCAACCTTTTCTCCCATATTTTTGGATTCTCGATTTTAATCAACATTAAGAGACATACTTTAGAATATCTCCCACTTGGATCAGATCCCGCCCTGTTACTCTGCTAGAACTTCTTGGGCCTGAATCTCCAAGAAAAAGTATGGGTATGACCCTTCCAAACTGTAGGAGAGTAGGATCTGCTTCATATAGTTACCCCCACGTTTTGCTGATGTTTCACTGTTTTTCGACTTTAGTCTGGCTGGGGCACTGCTATCCAGGACCCCATTGTAGCTGCTCCCTCTCTAAAATGATTGCATGTACTTTAGGTACACCACAGATTGGATTCTGGGGTACCCTTATAAGTCCGTTGTATATGGTATCCAATATACCCAGGGCATATGTACCCCAGAGGCCTCACAGGGGCTGCAGCATGTATTATGCCACTCCTGAGAGACCACTAAAAATGACACCACAGGTCTGCTACAGTAGCCTGTGTAAGGTGGTGTATGCACCCCTTACTTAGATATAGGTTCCCTATATCTACCTTATATCACTACACATATAAACCTATCAGTCACCCCTATGACAAGCCTTATCAATCCTGGAGGCAGGGTGCTGGGTTTTGTGTGAGAGGGTGCCCTTGCATTAGCAGGGCCCCTCTGCAGCCTTCGGAATCTATTCTCCATGGTTGTTCTGTGCTGCAGCCAAACCATATACTCTTAAGTGCATTATAACCTCGCGGTAAATGCTAACTTTGAAATGGCTGCAAGGAAACATGTCGTGTTTGGTGTCAAACACCTTGGAATCATACCTCCCCGCCAGTTCTGGGGCGGATGTATGATTCCACCCTCCTAGAGGGAGAAACATGACTTCACCGTACACCCGGTACCAGCTTAACAGAACCCTGGCATCACAAAATGGATGCTGCAGCCACACACATGAGTCTACCCTCCTGCTGCTGGATGAAACTCTGGCAGGGGAGGCTGGATAATAGGTTTCCTGTCACAGGGAGGTGTAACCACCTCCCAGACAGGTTTTAGTGTATTGGGGCTGGGTGTGTGCCATCCAAGAGTGCTTTAAAGTCTGCACTGGGGGCACATTTAGTGTCCCTGTGCATAGTCCAAGCTCAAACCAGTTGTAGGGGCTATCCACACCTGCTCTGGCACGAAACTGGACAAAGGATATGGGTGTAACTACAGTTTGAATGCAGCTCTTCTCATCTCCTTTCTGACTATTGTCCTGAGGCCTGTCACGTCTGTCTTAGCATCCACCAATGGCCACAGAAGAAAATCCCCCCAACCTGTCTCTTACATTGGTAGTTGTCAGTCCGAGCAACAGCTCCAACAGAAAACTACACACTATCAACATGTGAAAGTATTCATGGGGCACATCGTAGCCAGTCCTGTAGCTCTCCTGGCTCCGCCTCATCCATTTTTATTTGGATCTCTGTTTTCAGTATGCTATCAGTTCCAAAGTGCTGCAAGCAGCTCTACTTATCTCGTACAATGGTTTGACACATTAATGCTTCCCTCTGGTTCGAGACACCATCAGGCTCCCTTCAGTCCATTTATATCTTTTGAAGGTATTTTCTCGATTGGTCTGCTATTGCGTCCCATACACCTTCTTCATTGTGGATCTTCAGCGAAGCCGGGCAAAACTTCTTCATTCCCAACACTCTCAGAGAATGACATGCTGATGGAATGCACTCCATTCTGTTTCTGTCCAAAGTGTCACTCCAAATACCCTCACACTGACCATTATCCCGTTTGCAACTTATGCCTCCCGCCCAAGCATCAAGAAGATAATTGTGAGGCCTGCAAATCCTTTCAGTCCAACCAGACTCTTCGGGACCGACATGCTCGATGATAGGAAATGCAGAGCAGGCAAGCAACCGATGTCCCAGACATCTTCAGTCCAGAAGAGGACAAGGAGGAAGAAGCGTCAATGGCACAGGAGGAATCACTTTCCATTGATGAGTCAGAGTTTTAATCTGAGGATGACGCAACCATTTTCCAGCCAGCACAGAAGCAACTGGCATTGAGTACGTCTGCCCCTGATTACAAGCACAAACTATCAGCTTCCACTGAAAAATCTGCTCACGGGCTGCCACTGCAGACAAGCCATGGCATGCACTGAAAAAATGACTCGGAAGCTCCACCCTCTGGCTCAGCTCCGAAAGTTTGACCTACAGCAGGGGCCTCCACCTCCGTGACACCCGAGGCCTCAACACCATAATTTCGGTCTTGGCACTGAAACCGAGACTTCCTGTTTAAGAACCAAATGTTCCTTATTGAAAACAAAGCTACTACCACAGAAATGCTTTGTTTTTGGTCCAGAATCTCCTCCAAAGCCAATCCTCGAGCAAATTCCTCAAAAGCTCGATCCCAAAGAAAAAAGACTGCAAATTCTGCCTGGAACTAAGAAAATAATGATACAACCACCAGAACAGAACACTTCTAAGAAGCTGTTGAGTTTTGAGGAGGCTTTGGACATTCCTGTTCAACCTGTAAAGAAGAAATGCAATGATGCTGCACCTAGTCCATTGCACATTCCCATTCCCACATCACCTATACCACCTCCACCACCTCCCTCACGACATTTGTCTGAGGCAGGTAACATATTGCCTCAATCAATACAGTTGAAGAGGATCAGGATATCCCAGATGATACACAATCAGGGGATGCCTGGGATGATTATGATATTGAGCCTCAGGGCGACACTGACATTGACATATCCTACTCGCCCATGACCACCTGATGATGTTTTTACTTATCAGGGCCTAATAGCATGTGCAGCCACATTCCATCAGGTCCCTCTATATGAAGATTCAATAGATGAGAAATTTTTGTTTGGGACTTTGTCTAATGCACAGAGAGAGGCACAATATTTACCATTACTCAAGGGTATGACATGCCATTCAGACGATAGTGATAGTTTTGAAGACCATCAGACCCCATTTTTATTGGAGGTCAACTAACCTCAGACTCTCTTGTAGTGTAAAGTGCAAGAAAAAAGGGCGAACTCCGAAACAACTGGAGATGCACCACCTCCAGAAAAAGAGTCCAATCTAATAGATGCCTCTGGTAAACGTATTGTTGCACAAGCAGCTAAACATAGGTGTATAGCCAATAGCCAAGCTATATTAGCAAGGTATGTCAGGGTCCATTGGGGCGAAATGGAGGGGCTCCTCCAACACCTCCAAGAAGAACATAGAGAAAGGGGTCCAGAAATAGTAAATGAAGGTAAACTTAGTGTCAACAATTCAATTAAATGTGCATTGGATACAGCCAACACTGCTGCTAGGGGTATAAACATGAGTATGCTTTTACGTAGGCATGCATGGTTAAGGGTGTCAGGATTTAAGCCTGAGGTGCATCAAGCTATACTAAATCTCCCTTTCGATAAAGAACATCTTTTCAGACCTCAAGTGGACACAGCCCTTGAAAAGATGAAGAACGTGACTGAGTTAGCAAAAACAATGGAAGCTTTACAAACTACCACATACTGTGTTTTTTTGTAGGCCCAATTACAAACAAAGTGCAAAGTCAGCTACCACAGATAGCTCTGGGTCACACTACAAAAAGCAGGGACAAACCTCTACATCTAGAACCTTCTACAGAGTTTCTTATAGAGGAAACAGTACCCTTTCTTCAAAAGTCAATTACAGGCAATGACGTCCTTACCATTCCCCCAGACCACTTAACACCTGTAGGGGGCCATCTTCAGCAGTTTCTCAACAGGTGGAAATCAACCACAACAGACCAATGGGTCTTGGACATTATCCAATATGGTTACTGTCTGGAGCACATAACAACTCCTCTATATATCCCACCTCGCAAACACAAACTATCCACACAACATCAAATCCTCCTGCAACAATCAATGACAGCTCTGTTACAATAGAGAGCAATAGAATTTGTTCAACAACAGTTTCAGGGAACAGGGAGTGTTAGTCTTGGCATCTTTTGGCATGTTTCCCCTGTCTTTTTGCTTTCTGACCTCCTAGTTTTTACTCTGTTTTTGCTGGTTCAGTGTCTCTACACACTTTCTTACTGCTGTTCAGTGTTAAAGTGCAAGTGCTCCTGTTGTAAATTGCACTATAGATTGTTGTTTCCATGATTGACATATTTGATTTACTATTAAGTCCCTAGTACAGTGCACTGAGAGTGACAGTGCCTGTAAATCAAATGCTACTAGTGCGCCTGTAGCACTGAGAGTGCCACCCACTGAAGTAGCCCTGAAAAGGTAAATGAAACTTACCACTGCAGGGTCTGTGAGCAGTTTGTAACTGCCATGTCGACCTGGCAAGTGCACCCACTTGCCAGACTCTAATCTTACCTTTTCTTACATATAAGTCACCCCTAAGGTAGGCCCAAGGTACCCCTGTGGGCAGGGCACTGTATATGTTAAAGGTGGGGAATGTACTGGTGTGTGTAACATGTTCTGGTAGTGAATTACAGTGCATTTCGTTTTTCACTATGGACAGGCCATCTGTTCCATAGGGTAGAATGGGTGCTTTACTAATAGCATCTCATAAGCACAACTTCTATTGGGACACAATAGGAAAGTGGAGTTTAGTATGGCTGGACTCAGAATTTAAAAATGCATCTTTTAGTAAAGATGATTTCTATTTTCTGTGTTTGAAAATGCCACTTTAAGAAAGTAGGTACTTCTTGCTTAGCCATTCTGTGTGCCTCTGCTGTGTCTGTGGATTGACGGTCTGGCTTTGGAGTGAGAGGGGCTGGGGATGTCCATTCTCTTCAGACAGCCACAGGGGGGTCAAGGTGTGTCCTGCTTTTCCTGCATGAGTCAGGGCTGGGCTGAATAGTCCTGGCCTGCATTTAGAGTAGTGAGTGGCGATTTCCTTGCACCTGAAAGGGCCTGGTCTGCTGTGGGCAATGCTGTTCCCACCTCCTGCTGGGAAGCTGGGCCAGAGAGGACCAAACAGGTTGGGACTAAGCACAGGCACTCTCTGCCTGAGAGAACAAATTAATTTTGAGTATCAATATTGGGGCCCAGGCCCCAGAACTTTAGAACTCTCTGGAATCAACAAACCTGCCAAGAAGAAGAGCTTGAGGAGCTGCCAGGAGGAGTACTGCCCATTTGCTGTGTTGTTGCTTTGTTAGGTTGGCCTGCAGTTACTGCTTCTGCCTTGGACAGAGAAGGCCTGGACTGAACTTTCTTTACTTCTGCTGAGTATCTCCAAGGGATTGAAGTAATGCTTGCCTCCTGTTCTGAAGTCTCAGGGACTGCAAAGACTTCACCAACCTCTGGGCACTGTTTATGAAACTGCTGTTTCAGTTGCCACAGAGAAGGGAAAAACAACCAACTCCGTTGCTGGGTCCATGTCCTGAAGGCACCGCAGAGGGCACTGCATTCTTTGTCTCACTAGCCACGATGACTGCTGCCGACACTGAGTCGCTGCTTGTATTGTGAACTGTGGGCACTGCACTCCGCACTGCCTTGCTTCACTTCACCACCCTGGTCTCGCCGACTCCGTCTCTAAACACTGACGGCCACTTCCATGACCACATTGTGTCTTGGGGGCACCGCTCATAAGTCACACGACTCACCGCCCGTCCCATACCGCAGTTCGGACATCTATCACCAACTTCCCTAAACCGGCTCTATCACCTGCACCATGATCTGTCAGCACCGCAATGAGCACAGCCTTCATACTGCACTGCAGCCCTGGTCTCACCAATGCTGCTCGATGACCATCAAGAAGCCACTGCCTGCACCACGAATTAACAGCCCCGCATGCTGCACCGCTCTGCTTCACAATGCAACCATGACGTTTGCCCCGACAGGCCCGCACCAACGTGTTGGCTGCAATGCTAAAGGTTACTGTTTTGAAGTCTGTCGACACCCCTGACTGACGCGGTCAGACTGAACTGTTGGATTCTGTGGTTTGCAGCACTGCTATAGCACCAGATGGAGCTACCGATTTCAAGGAACTGTGTTTTTTAAGTACCTTTGTGAAGTGCATATTTTTATAGTACTGTATGCGGGATTTTTGTCGTTTTAGTCTTCTTTTAGATTTAGATAGAAAATCCGTTCCGCTCGCGGAATTTGCGGATTTGCAGCAATTTTGCGATCTGCGAATCTCACGAAATTGCCTAAAAATCTGCAAATCCGCTCGCAGGCGGATTTGCCCGAGTTGAAGCTCAAATTCAGTAACGTTTTAATCAGCCCAAAGAATTAGTGAGCACGGTCGAGGCTGGGCAAGTGTGCTTTGCCTTTATCCCCATATCTGCTGTCAAAAATTAGCTGTAATACTTGAGGGAGGTCTTTGCATCCATGAGTTTCTTGAGCGCAACCTCTGTGAAGTTCCTGGGACCAGAAGGCTGCTTTCCCCTCATCTGCTGCCCCGCTCGCTCTCTGACCCTTTATACACAAGAGGCATGTGAACACGCATAGAAGCCCTGCCCGTTTGGCCCCGCACCACACACTAGCGGTATGAAAACGTCTTCCCGCCCTTTCCCAACTATGATGGACAGCTCACTCAGGGGACCTTGGCACCTTTTGGTGCTGTGGCAAAGTTACAGGCACTCATGGCCACTGGAGACAAATCTTCTGGCCCTTTACGCAGCTGCAGTGTAGGAAAAGCACTATACATTTACCCAACGAGCTAGCACTTACTGATTAGCCAGTAGAAAGTAGAAACAGTACTCTCTAGTATATAATTTTTGCAAACCTGCGAGTTTGCGAATTTTTTTGCGAACTCGCAGATTTTTTTGCCATTTCGCGAGATTTCGTGGACCGCAAATCTGCAAAATTCGCCCATGCTTATTTTTAGATATATAAAAATATTGGATATTTTTCTAAACTTGTGTGGTGTCCTTTTGTAGTGTTTTCACTGTAGTACTGTTGGTTATGTGCAAATGCTTTACACAATGCCTCTGAGATACGCTTGACTGCTTGTGCCAAGCTACCAAGGGGGTGAGCAGGGGTTATTTTAGGAGTTTCACTTTGTTACCCTGACTAGGAAGAAGGATCCCTACTTGGACAAAGGTGCAGCCCTTGCCATCTAGAGACCCCCTTTTCTAACAAGGAGTATATTCGCTACTCTTTCTTATCCCCAAAAAAAGATGGATCCCTGTGGCCCATTCCTGATCGCAGACCATTAAATCATTATATCATATTAGAACACTTCCATATGGTCACTCTGTGAGAACATCCCTATATTACAACAAGCATTTTCAATGCAATAGGTCTTGCAATTATGAGATTTTGATCTATTTGCATTGTAAATGACAATGCCTTTTATTTATGTGTTTAGAAAAACTTGCAATAATAAAAGGGAATTGCTATTTGCAATACCAATAGCTCTAAATTTCCAACATACGAGACCTACTGCATTGCTAAAGCTTGTTATTTATTATTGTGACGCCTAACTTGCAATTGGCGTTTGTAACCTTTATAGCATGAACACAATCTGAGGTCACAAAGGACAATCGCAAGTTAGGCGGGACAAAAATGAATAAAAAAAAGGTTCAGAACTAACACGGATAACAAGTACATTGTAAGATACAATGCAAAATAAAACAGCACAAACCGCAGTTAGGCTACACCAGGCGTCTCCAACCAGTAGCTCGGGAGCTACTGGTAGCTCACCAGCACCCTCAAAGTAGCTCTCAGAGGTGAAGCCAAACCGATCTGATCTCAGCGACTCTGTGTATATTAAAGAAGGCAGCACTGCTCGTTTTATTACCCGTAAGAGTTACAGACAGCCAAACCAATGGCAGGTCCTCTTGATAACACTTAGACACATACTCTGGTAGCCTATCAATTAATCAATCAGGGATTTATAGAGTTCACTACTCACCCATGAGGGTCTCAAAGTGCAAAGGGGGCGGGGTGGGGGGTGCATTTGGGCAGCTCCGGTCATTCAAAAAGCAAGGTCTTGAGGCTTTTGCTGAATGCTTTCAGTGTGGGGCTTCGTCTCATGCTGAGGGGGAATTTGTTCCAGGTTTTGGTCGCGATGTAAGAGAAAGATCTGCTTCCTGTTCTGGTTCTGTGGATGCAGGTGATTTCGGCCAAGGCCTGGTCAGCAGAGCGGTGTAGAAGGAGATTCTTTCATTGAGGTATTGGGGTCCGGTGTTGTGGAAGGCTTTGTAGGTGTGTGTGAGCAGCTTGACGGTCACTCTTTTTTGAAGGGGAGCCAATGAAGGTGTGTTGGTTCTGGGTGATGTGGTCTTATCGTGGGATGCTGAGGATGAGTCTGGCTGCAGTGTTCTGGATGGTCTGGAGTTTGTGAAGCATAGATTTGTTGATTCCAGCATAGAGGGCATTCCGGCAGTGAGTGCATGGATGATAGTCTTCCTGTATTCAAGGGGGATCCATTTAAAGGTCTTCCGAAGTATCCAGTGGGTGTTGAAGCATGTGGAGGGTACGTTGTCGGCCTATGGGTCTGTCACATGAACCATCTTTATCCACTTTAAATCTACCTAAGAAGGAGATTGGCCATGTTATATGCCCTGCTCTATTATCCACACCATGTGTGACATCAAAGAATAGTGGCAGCAGTAACCAGGGCTGACCTACCAAAGTGTGTGACTGCAAGAACTAGAGTGAAAATGTGTTGGTTGGGATCATGATCAACCAAAGAGCTGAGGTAAGAGAGTATGCATCCAGGGCAGAAAAAATTAGAAGCATCATATTAATTTTTGTGTGGGTGTGTGACATTGTGTCCTTCCCTAATAAATAGTGTTGGTTCCTTAAAGCTACTCCTAATGTCAAGGGCTGCCAAATATGTATGCTGGTCCCCATCATAAAAGTATTATCTCTGACACAATAGTGCCAGTTCATGGTATAATTGTGCCATTGCCATAATATTTCATCCTTGACTATTTTGGGCATACAAGTCTAGCAATTACATTTTTGCTGCCATCACTGACATATTAAGAGCATGACTGGCTTGCCTTTAGCCATTCCTGACAGAGTAGCAACCGCTTCTCCCATAATAATGTCCATAACTGATATATGTTGGGCATCCCGCTGTGGCACAGTGGTAACCCCGGTTTAATGATGGGCATTATTAGCGTAACTGATACATTAATAGTGTTATGGTGAGCAAGCATGGCCTATGATTCCAATTCCTGGGTATTTGAAGCAGAATTTGTTCATCAGAGGCATTTTTACATGGCGGTACTCACTGAAAACGAAAAGCTGATGGGACTGTGAATTTTCTAACAATGAAAACTGATTTGATTTTTAAAGAAAAAAAATATGCTTTTTCTGAAAAGGTTTTTCTTTTGGAAAATTCAGTTTGATTGCTCAAATTGGAAAGTGGTTTTGATAGAAAAATATGTGTATTTTTTTTAAAAACTAATATGCTAATAAAGACAAAATATTACAATTCTAAAACACATTTAAAGTTGTTAGCTGAGTGATAATTCAATTTGAGTTGGGGAGACTTACTGCTATGGTAGTACCCTTTGTGGCACACACAGCATGTGATGATTTGAATTTTACTTGATTGCAAGCATTTAATATTGAAAAACTTTTTCAATAGCATTATGCTGATAACTTCATCTGGAATGTGTGGGTGGTGACTACTGATAAATCGTTCTTAGGGTGGTCATAGTGTAATGTTAATACATATCATCAGCATTTTACAGTGATAAAATAGGCTAGTAGCTCGGCAGGACTTTCCTGGAGCAGAATTAGCTCTCACTACAGAAAAGGTTGGAGACCTCTGGGCTACATAATAATACATTTTAAAAAAACTGACAAAATAACACAGAAATAAAGCATATTGTAAGTTACAAACCTCAGCACTATAATAAATAAGAAAAAAACTTTACATAATAACACAAATATAAAGTACTTTGTACATTACAAAACTCGACACAGATATAAAGTAGATTGTAAGTTAAAAAACTCGTAAACCAAAAAAAAACTCACAGCTAAGGCTACCGCAATGTTCAGCATTTATGGGAGTTTAAGTTATTGGCATTGTAAATGACAATGCCTTTTATTTATGTTAAAAAAATATTTAAAAAAGGCATTGTTATTTGCAATGTCAGTAGCTAAAACTCACGTAAATGCGAGTCCTATTGCATTGCAAATGTTTTTTTATATTTGTGAATAGAATTAAATATTTCATCATTTTTGTATTTGATAAATGCTGATTTTGGTAATGTTGCGTGCTGTATAGAAATTGCTTGATCCGGGCTCCCAGGCTTCTAATAATGACTTAGATTCTAATAATAATCTGGTGGGGGTCGCCGCAGGGGTCTGTCAGCCCGGCTGAGACAGCTTCCGAGTCACACACACAGCCGCACCCGAGTACTTCACAGGTTATTAAAAGACCATTTACTTGTTAAGGAGGCTTTCTTATGTTTACACCCCTTCTTAGAGCCCCCTGCATCTCCAGTCTGCCTAGTGCCTATTGCAGGAAGAATTAGCCCCTCCCCCTGAAATTTTTATTAGCCTCTTGCAATTGGGCTCTAGTTGCGCCTCTGGCCCCGATTTGAGTGATGGAGTCCACAGTGGTCGAACTCTCTGAATTATGACAGCGCTATGAGCCATACTAACAGCAGCCTGTGCGCTACACAGATGCATCCAACATCACATTCTCCAACGTTACCAGGCGGCTCCTGGAATACTAAAGTCTTCCCCCACCCTTTTTTTGTACCGAATTAAGGGGTTTTCTGTGAGGAGGCATCTCTGTAAACCAGGGCTGCCATCCAGGCGCTTCCTCTGTTAACAGTAAGTCTGTTGAACCCTTGCCGTCGTTTGTTTCCATAGCATGGGATAATTTATGGTGGGGGCTGGGAGGGGAGGTAGGAGTTTTTCCATTGTTCCCATAAGACAAAAGTGACTTGAGGCCTGGTCTGTCGTCTGATTCTAAAACAAGCTATCCCCGGCTCCATAAATGCCTGTGTTCTGCCATCAGTGGCCTTTCTCCTGGTATGTCAGCACCCCGGGTGGCCTGTCAAGCGCATACTGTCTGAGAGGAGCCTGCTGCAATGTGCAGGCACACTAGGGACTGGCATTAGATTCTTTATGCAGTTTTATATAGCGTGAACTCGATCCGAATGCATAGGAGCGCTTTACACGAGCACCAGTTTCATTACCCACGGACACATCCATTTTATTGGCACAGGGACATTAAGTGATTTGCCCAGAATGACATGGTGTTTAGTGACGCTGAGACTCAAACCTGTTTTCCTAGTTCCAAAATCGGAGGCTCTGGCCATAACTCCACATTCTCCCTACATCCCAAAGGGTGAATGAATGTATGTGTAACCTTTGTGCTAGTCCAAAGGACTTTACTTCACAGGACCATTGTGAAATGGTAGACAGACAAAGTGAAGTGAACCAGGGCTCCCTCTTTCAAAAAGCTTTAAACGCATTAACGGAGCACTCTGCTGTGTTGAAAGCTGGTTCTCGCTTCTAAGTTAAGCCAGAGTAGGTGGTTGAGTGGCTAAATTGCTTCACCTTAGAACCTGCAGACCTGGGTTGTGATCCCGGCTACGGCATTTGACCAACCATCCTGTTAATATTTGCAAGTTATTTCTTCTGCATGTTCCGGAATTCAAAAAGATTTAAATGCAAAAATAAAATAAAGTGTGCACTCTTGTATTCTTGGTCGGTCATCTCATCTATTTAACCCTTTCCCTGTCTGTGGTCGAATGCATGGGGTTATTACTCTCCACAGTTTATCATATAAAAGTCTGTATGTGAATATTTTGACTGAAGGGCCTCTAATGTAAACATGATTGCTGGTGGACAGGCCAATCCAAAAGGGGAGTGGGAGGTGTTATTATTCCCCAGCCACCCCACCCCTTTTCAAGTGCACACCCTCGTCCTAACGTATTGTTATAGATTTTAAATTAAGCGTCTTGCATTTATTAATGAAAAGTAATTTATCATGGTAATCTCTACATTTCCATTGTCTGCCACAGTCGAGAGCGCTTAGAAACAGGCTGATCAGCGCGGTAAACAAATAGATAACAAGCTCTCGCCATTCTTTAAAGGCAGCCGCTTGTTTATATTTGCATCGCGCTTTCACTTTAAGTGAAAGCGCAATGCAAAAATAAACTTGAGGTTGCCCTTGCCAAAGGCCATTGAAAAACGCCTCTTTCACAGTTAACTGCCCTTCCATGCTTGGCTTTCCAACAAGTAAACACGCATACAGATGCACTTACCGAAACTTTCAAACAAGTAAACATGCATACAGACACATTTACCAAAAGTTAAGGTTGAATGAAACCCAGAATGCAATTATTAAGAAGCTGTCGAAAACATGATACGCCACTGCATGCCCCTATAGAATAGAATTTCCTTCATGATAGCTGTTAAGCAAACCACCCAGTCTGGATGGGCCGACCGAAAAGGAGACAGGGCGGTAACAAACAAGCCTTATTTCCAATCTGAGGGCACTGTTTTCCATAAACAATGACGCCAGCCAATGAAAGTAATGGGCGGGGCTGCACGCCCCCTCCTAAATCTCCACTGAATATGTCTCACAGAGCGAGCAGCGCTTGCGCGCTGCAATACTACGCGAGACCTAAAAAGGGGACTTTAAGATGGCTTTATATCTAAAAGAGGCCTAGTAGGATGTTATGGAAAAAATGCCATAGTGAGTATCTCTCATCAACCTTGGCTTAAAGTGTTACAATCAGCCCACACAAGGGTAAATTAAGTAACATTAGATGTCCTTTTATACATCTCCCACTTTCTCTGATATTATCTTCAACGAGAACTGAGACCGAGATCAATAAGCTACATCATTTTGTTCAGTTTTAAGAAGGAATTGCCTTATAAATAAGTGATAGTCAGGGTCAGGCGGCAAGTATTTTTACTTCCTGGGGTTAGCAGTTGTACAATTTTAGCTTCCCTCTGGGGTAATGACTTAAATGACCATACAGCACTGTCCAGCCCCTTCTCTTAGAATGTGTATTTTATAGTGTTTATTGTGTATTAATAATGGCATGTAACTTTGCTCAGGACATATTACCTCTGAGAAAACGTCTCTAATGTCTATGGTTTTATATATTTAGCATTTAAAACATTCCTAGCTGCTTCATTCCTCGTCGTCCAACCCACTGCAACCTCAAATGCCTGGCAGTAGTGGGTCAGCTGGAGAAAGGGCGGTCCTGTTATAGGTCCGTCCTAATCGGTGTCTCAATGTTTTTTTAATCAGAAATCTCTCTATCATCTAATTGTAATCTGCTGGAAGAGGGGATGTGTTCAGACTCCTTCACTATCCTGGGGGACTTCAACTACCATTTAGAATTATTGGAGGACTCTGACGCAGTAGCCCTCACAGATCTGATGAGGAGTGCTGACCTGATCCAACAGGTGACGAGCCCCACGCACTTGGCAGGACACACTCTAGACGGTATCTTTTCAAATCATCCCAATTTACGGTTTATGTGCACATTGCCTTTGACTTAGAGAGATCATATGGGAGTTCAATTTGAAATTCTCCTAGATGCCTTTTACATGGCAGAGAAAGGCCCTAAGATACAGATTCAAAGCAAATCCTGGAACACTATCAAAAGTACTGACTTACAGGCTGTAATTATGGCCTCTGTCCTTCTGATCCAGAAGAAGCAGCCACTCATTATACAGCTTGGGTAGAGTCACCCTGTAATAAACTAGCTCCAGCTAGAATGATATGCCCGAGAAGAATTAATCCAACAGCCCCCTGGTATTCGGAAGACTTGAGGAGACAAAAACTTTCCTGTAAGCTCCTTGATCGAATCTGGAGGAAAAAACATTTGGAAGAGGAGAAACAGAAATATAGACAAAGTCTAGCTATCTATAAACAACTCCTATTTGAAGCAAAACTTCTACACAAAACAAATTAATTCTGCAAAAAATTCAACTTTTTAAAACTGTCTCAAGTCTGGTCTCCCCCACCATGGCAAAAGTTGAAGCAAGTCTGAAACTTTGCAACGACATCGCCAAGTTCTTTCTGAACAACGTAGAAGCTATCTTTTTAAACTTCAGATATCCTAATTCAGAGGACGGTAGGACAGAGGAAAGGCAGTCAATTACTGATTCCCCAATGGTTTTTAATAAATTCAGGCATCTGTCCACAACAGACACTGAAAAGCTTCTTCTCTCCGCCTGATCTGGCTCCCCCATGACCCCTGCCCAGTCTCAATAATTAAACAGGCATTTGTGCCTATGGCTTTAGTTCTTACTCCATTGTTTAATACAATGTTTAAAGCTGGACTGTTCCCTAGCCCCTGGAAATCGGCCTCAATACTGCAACTATTGAAAAAGGCTAATCTGGACCCAAAGGAGCCAAACAACTTCTGAACCATATCTCGCCTTACGTTATCAGCGAAATTGGTCGAGAAAACTATGAATTTTCAGCTCAGTACATTTTTAATCGGGACTAACGTTCTGGACCCAACTCAGTTTTGGTTCAGAAAAGGGCATAGTACTGAATCCGCACTGATAAAATCTACGGACGAGATTAGGGAGGCGGCGGACAGAGGAGGCAAAGCTGCCCTGATTTTGCTGGACCTGTCCGCAGCCTTCGACACAGTCCATCATGATGTCCTGATGGACCATCTGGCTGTGTGCGGTATCCAGGGCTAAGCTTATGACCCTCTTAGATCTTTTCTGTAAGAAAGATCTCAGGCAGTGGCACTGGGTAATTTTAACTCCAAACCCTTCTCACTGCCGTGCAGAGTACCCCAAGGGTCCTCCATAGCTCTACTCTTTTTAATGCTTTTTAATGCTTATGTTATTTCACTAGCTACTTTGATCAGATCATTTGGCTTCAGCTTGACTTCATACGCTGAAGATACGCAAATTGTGGTGGCTTTACGGCCTGGTCAGAGAATTCCAATAGAAGCCCATGTTCTGGTGTTAAAATGGGCTTCCATTGGAATTCTCAAGGGCATATTATCAAGTCCATTATCTCCGCATTAGCGGCGATAATTTTATTGCCGTGCTTGATAATATGCCCCTGAGTGCTTTTTAAAACTCTGAGTGCTGTGTTTAAGGCACTCCATGGGATAGGACCTGATTTCCTAAAACAGAAAATGCAATGGTACGCACCAGTTATAACCCTGCGCTCAGAAGGAGCCAAGCTGGTGACTGTGCCTTTCATTACAAAATCTACATGGGGAGGGAGAAGCTTTCTTTTATGTGCAGCCAAAGCTTGGAATGCCACGGGCCTACTCACTTATCGGAGAGGGCTCAAAACCTGGCTCTTTACTCATTAACCCAGATAGCTTGATCTGATCTCAGAGAATTAGTGGTTCAGCGCCAGGACACCTTCGGGTAATTGCTGTGCTTTATAAATAATGATAACATAACATACACATGAACTGGGTCATTTTGTTGATGGTCTTTTGTAGATTAGGGGGCTAATGTAATCTTCGAGGGATCTTTCAGGGTCACAAATTGGCTTCTTGCCTTGCTGGGAGCTGCGATCTCTGGGGTCAGCTTGCACAGTTGATGGGGTGTGGCCAGCTCCTGAGTTGTGTGCCATAAGAGCAGTAGAATTATGAGAAGAATATTTCATGCTGTTTCTTTACCTTCTTCCCACTCGCCCTCTACCCCATCCTGTGCTTTGTTGCCTGCGCAGCCACTGTGTTGTGTTGTGTTGTTTGTTTTCTACGGGCTTTCTTTGTTGAAGTTGTTTCCTCCACATGTATTTCCCTTTGCACTTGATTGCACAATGCTCATATTTCAGTGTAAATGATCAGTGTTTGTGAAATTTAACATTGCTCTGTTTGCAAACCTTGGGAAAGAAAAATATCTGGGTGCGCATGTGACCCCATTTCCCTTTTCCTTAATAAACAGGTGCCTGATTTGGAAAGCCCACTCAACCCAGACTTCACATGTGCAAGGTACCCTTACTTCACATGTGCAGGGTACCCTTTTCCTTTTCCAAGAATGTTAAATAATTCAAAATGCCGACAGGAGTTCATTCTTTCTAAATTAGTGGTCACGATAGCTTAGATTTACCTAAATGAGGAAAATGTGGACACTTCTTAGTTTCTGACTGAGAGTTCTCTCGAAGCATTTTTTTAAATGTATTTATTAAGATTGTACTACCGGGATAGCAGCAAGACGAAAATATATTTTCTGTATAAAACAATGGCGATTTTGAAAGGAAACCGTCTTCATTAGGTTAATATTAACTTTTGGTAATTAGCTTTTAGTTCATGTAGGTCTGTAGGAACTACGTGGTTCTGAGTGAAGGTAGGACCGATAATGTGTTTACAAACAACAAACTGCAACATCAGGAGAATGTCATTCATCAAGACTTTCTCTAAGTGTATTACGAAAACTGTTAAAACATACTGGCCCTTATTTACAAAGAATTGAAGCAGCGCTGTGCCGCAAGCCATTTGGCTGCGCCGACTGGCTTTAATTCGGAAGCACAAGGATCCATCATATCTACGACGATATGATGGATCCCTTTGCTCTCCCCTGCGCTTGCGCACAATTATCTGCCTTGCGCCTATGCAGCCACCCTTGCACTATGGTGCAAGGATGTCTGCGTCGCGGGGATGGTTGTTTATGTGCAAGAAGTTGTCCCTTCCTGCACATAAACAATCTGAAACAGCGTTTTTGAACTTCTTTGTGTGCTGATTAATGCAACACACATAGAAGTTGAAAAAAGCATGTATTTCAATGATTATTTATCCACAGGAAGGGACACCTTCCTGCGCATAAACAATCACAAGAGGTGATTTCCTCTTTCTCTGTGTGCTGCAGAATGCAGCACGCATAGAAAGATTAAAAAAGAGTAGAAATTAATATATTTCTCCTCGCTGCGTCGCTCTACGCCTCCCCTGTGGAGGCATAGCATTCAGACGCACTTAAAGGTTTACGATTTCTCATAAATTTGGAAATGTGTCAGGTTCCTTGGTTGTTGCATGGGAACACACACAGCAACACCCATGGAACGCCCCTTTCACTCAAAGTGCTGCGTGTAAAGGGGTCGTATTTACTAGGACAGGAAAAGCCATGCTTTTGTATCCTTGTAAATATGGGGCAGCAAAATGCGCTGCTGGTGCGTCACAAAACGTGACATACAGGCAGAGCATGGGGCTTGTAAAAAAGCCCCTCAATTCATTATAATTATTTCTATGTTGTTCTTTTCACTAGAAGCTTGATAAATAGAGTTCAGGGACCAGCTTCACTTTGAATCAAGCCGCTCTGCCAATTCCTTTTCTTGCCACAAGGTGAGTTGTTACTAGCCTCCCCTCCCATTGTCGTGACTTTCCCTTTTGCCCCTGCACCCCTCCCCGTCGCTGCTTATCATGCAGGGCTGGAGGAGAGGACATTGCATCCAAGGCTTTGCGTGGTATGCAGCTGACACCACAGCATTCTTTGTCTGTTTGGGAAACTACCCTTTGGGGTAGATGCCCATTGAGTTAAGGTCTATACAGCCTGATGGTCATGTTTTACAATTCCTACAGGACCATCAAGCATGGCTAAAACACATTGACATGGACAAAGACAATAGTACCCGCATTTCAGAGACCCATTGGCTTTGCCAATGCTTGTTACTCTTAGTAGTTTTATCACTAATGATTTTTAACCTGCACTTTTATGGCATCATGCCGAAATAAATATTTGATTGAAAATTACTATATTAAATGTGGGTCAATAATCTAGTTGCTTCCACATTTTCGGAAGTGAATAGTCCTCTTTCACTGCCTAAGTCACAGTTATGCCATTGTGTTAAGTGTAACGTCTTTTCCACATATATTATTGCCCAATGCTCTCTAAAGTGGGGCTCCTTAGCGCCTGCATCTCCTCACGACAAAAAGAAACAAGCATATGCATAAATAGAATAAATATGGCAGTTGGAATACTCTACACAATCTAAATTTTACAAATGTCAGCTGGAGGTAAGAAAACGCCAGCTATATCACATGTTGGGGTTTAACATCCCATAAGCCTGACAATGCAGGCTCACAATTTTGTGAAGACAAAAAGGTATACAAAAATGTCGACAAAATGTTTCAATTGTTTATATTCACGTGGCTTCCGGAGCTGAACAACCACAGAACAATTCCCAAAACGATGCCTTATTAGAAACCCATTCCGAAGGTCCCCTAGGCACGTCATTAAGAGGTTGCATTGTAGTGCATCATTGAGCTTACTTAACCTGTGAGTGCGTGTATGGTACCTGCCTGCCATGGCCACCTTGTTTCAAGCAATTCATGTTCAAAGCACACTGTGCTAGAAGGCAGCCATCTTAGGACATAAATCCGTGTACTCGAGAGCTGAGATCTTCACTGGATGCTTAATGGGCTGAAAACTGATGTCCTACAGGATGCTAGAAACCCACGGTAAACTCTTCACCCTCGCATACTGAGCATCATAAAAGACAGAAGGAACAGATGGCACGGTGCTTAAAGAGACATAAAATAACAGACATATTTCAATAGCTCGTGTGGTTTTACTTGTAGCTCTGTCACTCCCCAGTACCACTGAGCAGTGATAGGTTACCTAACTGCTGCCAGAGTCCAAAAAGGTATATTGTGGCTGCCCTGACGCCATAAACTGTGTCTTTATTTTATCACTGAGCTACATCACTATGCGGTAATTATAAAGTCTGTAATAGCACATGATTAACTGGAGGCTAAGCAGTTTTATTTCTCGAAACTGTATTGTCAGTTTCTTTTAATTTCCTAAAGCATGATTTGCACGCAAAGATATAATGAAATGTCAGTGCATCTGTTCATTAAGCTGTTTTTGGCATTTGGTGCACATGGTAAGTTTACAAGGCTGCCAGGTAGCTAATGGCGAAAATAATATGATATTTCCTCAGATGTTTTTCTTTTCTCTGTCTATTAATCTCACCAAGCCTCATTTTCCCAGGCACTCCTTGTTTTATTTCAGAGAGATCACAGAGATAACTTTGTATCCCATTACCTGTTCCTTCTGCAGGCATGTTACAAGCGTAACATAGCTGCAATAGATTGACTACGTTTCCTTGCCAACAGTCAAAAAATATAAGCAGCTAAGAAATACAAAGACTTCTGTTGAGCTAAGGTAGGCTATATATAGACAGTATATATCTGCCTGCATATATATGTATTACCTAAAAAACCAAAGGTTACAGGGACGTTATAGTGAGGTTAACATTTTACCCATAAAAAAACAAAGAAATTCAGTGGTTACAGCTATTGTTATACTTATGTTATGGAATTATAATTTGTTGCCCAATGTTTCTTAACGGCACAAGTTATAGTTTCTTCAGATAATTATAACTATAAGTATAACTATAACTGCTGAATTTCTAATGGTTTTGTATGGATACAATGTTAACTTAACTATAAGGTCCCTGATACCTTTGTTTTTTCAGTGAATTTCTATGCTTGGCCTGAGGACAACCCCCCCACATGCACAGCGCATGGGGGTTTAGTGTCTGAGCATGTTTTTTTACATAGTTTTTTGGATCCGCAGATCCTTTGTGAGTTTACACTGGGAGGGCGCCCTGAGCACCATTGCAGTTCTGCGGATAGGACCAAAAAAATAATATGTGCAATATTTGCGCATGAGGGGTTCCTGCATCTCTCCTGTGGGGTTGGTATACCTGTATCCTCACCCCTTATGTCAGTTTTTCCTCCCCTGGCCCAATACAAAAACAAAATTGTGGCAGCAAATTTCCTCTAAGGTGCCGTTTAGTGCCTTGCTTTTCCCCCAGATCCGCGAATCCTTCACGAGTGCATTCATGAAGGATCCGCTTCCCTAGATATCTATATTTCTTTTTTCATAAATAACTCCAAAACTACTGAAGGGATATACACCAAATTACAAAAAGGGCTCTTTCAGGACAAAGAGCTATCTTGTTCTGCCAAATTTGGTGTAATTGTTCAGCAGTTTGGGCTGTAACTTAGTTTAAAATCCCTATGGGAAATTGCATGGCGAAAAGCTGTTTTGGGACCCCTCTTTTTCTCTGCCCCCCACGTGACAAATCACCCAAAAATTTCTAGACAGCAGCTGAAGTTAGTGGCAAACTAGTTTGGACATCCAGGAAATCATCCTCATCGGCCGCTGAACAAGCGCTCGCTGGCAATAGCGTAATGCAATCTCTGTGACCCATTTGTTGTCTCTTTTGGTTATCATCCACGGGTTACCATTTGAATGGTTAGCACAGTCCAGTAATCCGTCTGTAGAGGAATATCATCAAAAGCTCAGGGGGATACACCTCTAAGGAAGGGAGCACCTAGAGAGCGCCAAGGGTGGATCCACATTCTATGCAGACAAATAAAGATCTCCTGAGCGTCCTTACATAATCGAGGATCGTGTATGGTTGTCCACCAAACACTTATCTCTACTAGATAAACAGAAATATTAACTCAGTTGTGGTTTGATTGGAACTTTCCACTAATCTTTGGATTCATCCAGTGTTTCATGTATCCCTACTCAAAATTGCCATTCATAGCTGCACCGCAGTCACACCCCAGTCCCCATTGAAGTAGATTGAGAACTGGAGTACAAGATCAATTGAGTACTGAACTCAAAGCCATGGAGAGGATTCTCCAAAGCTGAGAGTGCCACAGCGACAGAGCTGGTGCTTTCCTCTTTTTCCAGGCTGCTGCTATTGTAGTTTTGGCTGCTCCCCACACACACCCACAATATTGCCTTGTCTGCTTTCGTCTGGTGCTCAAGGTCAGGGTCCCTGATGCCCAAGAGCACTCCTTCTATAGAAGTTGGTATGGGGTATCCCAGCATATCTTTAATGTGCGATAGGATCTCCCAGAAAGTACGGATCGCCGGGCAGTCCCACCATATGTTATGTGTTATGATATATTATACAGTTTATTAAGCGCACAGCTGCCTCAGCAAAGGGGCGTCCCAGCGCTAGTCCCAAGTGGAGAAACATAGCTGAGGTAGAGAAAAAGACAGAGAGACACTATTTCTTCGGAAATAGATGTGTTTTAATGGCTTTTCTAAATTGCAGTACATCCTTTATCTCTCGAACGTGAGCAGGAAGTGAGTTCCAAAGCTTAACCGCCAGGAACCGAAAAGAGCGACCTTCGCTCTACTGCACTTAAACCGAGGAACAGTCAACAGATTTTGTCCTGCCGACCGCAGAGGCCGCGTGGGCATGTACAGATTAAGCAATGGGCTCAGTAGTTTAGGAGTGGAAAGTCTAATGATTTTAAAAGCAATGCACAAAGTTTTAAATACCACAACACGTGGCAGCAACCTTCTTCGTATGGGCAGAGAAACTGAGCTCTGAATCTAATCTGACTCCCAAATTCTTCACTTCATTCTTCGGTATCGGGGCTGTCCCCAGAGAAGATGGCCACCAATGGTCACCCCACAGGCTCACATTCCTACCAACCAACAATACTTCCATCTTAGCAGCATTTAATTGGAGACAGTTAGCTGTCATCCAATTAGCAACTGCTGTCAGACCTGCTTTGAATCTATTGTGGTCCATGGTAAAACCTTCCGTTAGGGCTACCACTAGCTGCGTGTCGTCAGCATAGGAAACGATGTTAAGACCCCATGTTTTAGCGACCGCAGCCACGGGTTGAACATAAAGATTGAACAGGGTGGGGCTTAAGGATGAGCCCTGAGGAACACCCTGCGCATTCAAACGTGCCCCAGAAAGGAAGGGAGAAGTGGAAACACGGAAATTTCTACTGGTCAGAAACGAACGGAACCAAGTGAGAGCCCTATCCGTGATCCCAGCCTCTTCAATACGGCGGAGAAGGATCTGGTGGGAGACAGTGTCAAAGGCGGTACTAAGGTCCAACAGGACCAGTGCCGCCATTTGACCATTGTCCATAGTGGAACGGAGGTGCTCAGTGACAGCTAGGAGCGCCTTCTCCGTGCTGTGGCCGGACTAAAACCCATGTTGGGTGTCATCCAAAATGTCCCCTTCACTCAGAACGCTGGTAAGAACTGAGTTCACATGAGACTCCGCAATCTTCGCCGCCCAAGGTAGCAAAGATATGGGTTTGAAGTTTTCTGGTTTTAGTGGATCTAAAGTGTTTTTTTTAGAATAGGTAACACTCACCTAGCTGGAACATTAGCCGTAGCAAAGGAGTTATTGACAAGGTTCAATAGGGGAGGCAGGCAGTGAAGGGACAGCTCTCGGAATTGGTCTGGTTTTAAAGGGTCTGCTGGGGAACCAGATTTAATCTGTCTAGTAAGCCTATCAAACTCTTCTCTGGATAGCTCGGGAATAGTTGGCATCTTAGAAATTGAACCCAATAAGGGACCAGGAACAGGGTTCTCTTGTGGCACCGGGTCAAAAGCTTGATAAATGGCCCGAATTTTGTCCACAAAAAAGGTAGCCAATTCTTCACATTGGACAGCCGAAGTCGGGGTAGCATTATCTGATTTTTTCATATTGAGCTCATTAAGAATTTTAAAAATAACTTTGGCAGGGTTAGTGCTGGCTTTTATTTCAGAGGCATAGAAATCTGCTGATGAACATCTCCAAGAAGGCCACAACCTCACCAGCAGAGCGGGAATATCTTTTTGAGTTTAAAGGGATACAGGTACTAATCAAAAAGGGTCTTGTAGTAGGCCTTCCTCAATGCTACTGTCCAACCATTTGTGCTCCTGTTCCTCTTCAGCAATATCCTTACCAATCACAGGTTCACAGAAAGATATGAAGCGTGCTTGTAGTGCGTTTGTTGTCAATAGTTACAACGCATAAAGTGGGAAAAACGCCCCTTTTGCTGAGCATGCCCTCAGTGTCCACTGCTTTAATGGTGTGTGTTCTCTAGATGCGGCTTCCCTCAATCACTGCTGGGATACCCAATGTTTGAGTAGGAGGTAGTGGAATTGCTTGTTACTCGGAACATGGAACCCCCTTTGGCAACTCTCAAATGTAGGCCCGTTAAAGTTGTGAAATATGTC
The DNA here is from genome assembly GCF_964263255.1 of Lissotriton vulgaris. NCBI lineage: Eukaryota > Metazoa > Chordata > Amphibia > Caudata > Salamandridae > Lissotriton > Lissotriton vulgaris. The sequence continues at coordinate 896,776,160 of NC_141696.1, forward strand.
TAAGACTATCAAGCATAGACCCTTCCGCCACCCATCAAATAGGCCCCCTTTCAGAGCTGGGGAAAAATCTGGGGTGAAGTGGATGGGAGTGTGTCATCAAGATATCATCCGCAAAGAGCAAGGCCTTGTGTTCTGTACCCCCAAGGCGTATACCCTTATTCTCTGGGTTTGCTCTAAATTTGATAGCCAAGGGTTCGATGCTAAGGGCGAATATAAGAGGGGAGAATGGGCAGCCCTGTCTCGTGCCACTGCTCAATGCGAATGGTAGTGGTGAAGATCCATTAACCTGAACTCTTGTGTGGGTGTCTATAGTTAGCCCTAACCATATTAATGAATCTGTGTCCAAAACCAAACTTTTGCATGGCAAGGAAGAGAAACAACCAATCCACCATGTCAAAGGCCTACTCGGCGTCTAGAACCACTAGTATTGCCGGAATTTTGAATGTAGAGACTTTTTCAATCAAATGTATTGTCCTCCGAATATTATCATTTGTATGTCTACCTTTTATGCAGCCAGATTGATCAAGGAAGCTTGGTGTGGGCATTAAGTTTTCTAATCGTTTGGCCAATATTGAAGAGAAAATGTTTGCATCTAAGTTCAGCAATGCAATAGGCCTTTAAGGGGAACAGCTCTGAGTGTTTTTCCCTGGTTTAGGAATAACAGGGACCACAGGATGTATGTCGTTACAATGCATACTTTTACAACGCATACCTTTACAACGCATTTTTTACACCGCAACATTCATTACAATGCATTCCATTACAACGCATGCAATTACAAAGAATTCTTTGAAACTACCTTTACAACGCATTCCACTACAACGCATACTACATTTACATTGCATACTATTACAACGCATACCATTACATTGCATGTATGGTAAGTATTGGATAGTGTAGGTGTAAAAATTACTATTCTAGCTCCAGGGGGTGCAGCAGTAGGGTAAGTGTTGGATAGTGTAGGGGTAAAAATTACTATTCTAACTCCAGGGGGTGCAACAGTAGGGTAAGTATTGGATAGTGTAGGGGTAAAAATTACTATTCTAACTCCAGGGGGTGCAACAGTAGGGTAAGTGTTGGATAGTGTAGGTATGCGTTGTAATGGTATGCGTTGTAATGACTGCATTGTAATGACATGCGTTGTAGAGGTATGCGTTGTAGTGACATGCGTTGTAATGGTTGCGTTGTATTGGTATGCGTTGTAATGGATGATGCGTTGTAAAAGTTTCGTTGTAAAGGTAGTGGGTTGTAAAAGTTGGGTTGTAAGTGTTGTTTCCCGGGACCACAGCCTCAGCCATAGAGGGTAAATTCATGGAGTCCTCTGCTATGGCATTAAATAACGAGGTGAGGTGTGGAAGAAGCCCCGGCAAGAAAACGTTATAAAAGTGCACCGTCAGACCATGAAGTCCAGGGGATTTGTGGATTTTTTTTTAGACTGCTTTCTCTACTTCTTCATCCGTGATTGTCCCATATAAATGGTCATTCTCCTCAGGTGAGACTTGGGGGAGCTCTAAACAGTCTAGTATTGTTGTTGCAGAACTATATCAGGGGATGTGCCAGTGTAGAGATCCCCATAAAACCTTCCTAAAGCGTAGGCTTTTGCTTCGTCTAAGTGGATTAGGAGACCATCTTTAACCTGAAATTCCCCTATGTATTCCACTCCCTTTTTTCGAGCAGCTGTCTTGATAGATGGGACCCCCTGTCCTAACATATTTGCCTAAGCCTAAATAACGAGTATTCCGCCCTATTTGTATATATTGCTTTGATTTTCTCCTTCAGTGCACTAAGCTGTCGCTGTAGTACCCTAGAGTGTTTTTATGAGCCCTCTGTACCTTCTCTAATGCCTCCTCCAAGTCCTCTCTCTCCTTAGCCCTTCATTTATTCAGTGTGGCATTCAGTTGAATACTTCTGCCTCGGAGGACAGCTTTGAATGTGCCCCAGTTGTTCTAGGGTGATGTGGCTTGGGTTGATTTAGTTCAAAGTATTCAGAAATGGAAGCCCTCAACTCATCTCGCAAAATCCTGTCCCTCAGAATTGGGAGCATCTTTGCCACCCGTAAGTAGCCTAGCAGAGATTGACTTATAAATATGTGGTCTACCCTCGAGTAGGTCAAGTGTACGTGTGAGAAAAAAGAGTAATCTTTGGTAGTGGAGTAGAGCATTCGCCATGCATCTCTCAGACCCAGGGCCTGTATTTTCTGTTTGAGCCCTTTGGGGAAATTGCTGGTGGCTGCCCTGTGTGGGTGGGAGCTGTCTATCTCAGCATGGCATATTAGGTTAAAATCTCTAATAAGCACTACAGGACCCTCTGGCAAACTCGCTTATCAGATCTAGGAGGGGGGGTCAAAAACAACCAGTGTTGGGGCGAATATGGAAAGAAACGTGCAGAGTCTACCTCTCAGTTTCCCCTTTACCATATTTACCCTACCATCCCCGTCCACCTTTATGGCCTCTGTTTGGAATTTTGCCAAGCTATGGAATAGTAGTGTGACCCCCCTCTGTTTGGAGTTGCCAGACGATCTGTAAATTAAGGGATAGTTTTTGTAACATAGTCAAAGCTCTTCGGTTTTTCAAGGTGCGTTTCATGCAAAGCTGCCACTTCCAACTGGTGGTCTATAAGGTACTTCCAAATTTGTTGCCTTTTGAGAGGTGAGTTTAAACCTTTCACATTCCATGAGGCTATTGAGACCATTTTATAGACGATTGTTCCCTCTGCCTCTCGTGTCATTCCCCTGTGATCCTTGCTGTCCCTCTGGCTCTCCCTCCCCCTTGTGCCACCATGTCCAAGCTGACTCTGCAGAGAATGCCCACATTTCTATCACGTGTGAAGTGCCCGATTGTCCCTTGGCCCCACCACCAGGTCCCCTCCCACTTAAAAAGAAAAAAACTAAATCCCCTAGAAACCTTTAGCTGCAGAACCAAAGGGCTCTCAGCGAGATCGATCTGGAAGTCAAAAAACATGGTAATAGGCGTCACGGACAGAGCCCAAAACCCCAACTGTCAGTTGGTTCATATAGAGAGTATCATCTGGAAACACTGTTAACTGTGGTCCACTGCATTAAAGTCATTTGTGATGGGTGCGCCTGGGCGCTCCCTGCTGCATTTCATCCCTTATCATAGTTGTACAGCTGCAGTATTGTCCCAGAGTTAAAGAGGATGTCTTCTCTCGTGGAGATCATTCAACGGTACTACGTCTTCATTTTGAGCTGGGTTTGCCTTTGGAAATCGAGCACCATTGTCGAGTGGATTTTTGTGTCAGCCTCATTCCTTTCGTAGGGACTTGACGGCCATCATCTTCAAGGATCGGTATACCAGAATGCGAAGACCCTCTTCCAGATCTGAGACATGCTGTGATTTGCTGTTGAGTTCAAAAGTGAGTTCGAAGGGAAAGGTCAATCTGTAGTGGATGTTGTCATCTCGAAGTTTCGTTGTTATCGGTCTCAATTGCGGCCAACGTGGAGGGGTCCAGGTCGTGGAAAAGCACACATTTATAATCTTGGAAAGAGGTCTCCTCCTTTTTCCTTGCAGCTTGCAGAATCACTTCCTTCATCTTACAAGAATGCAGCTTGATGAGTACGTCTTGTGTGCGTCACCACTCACCCGTCTGCTGGTTCCCCATGTGGTGTACCCCTGTCAATCTCAATCCTCATCTTACACGGGCTCAGAATCTTAGCGAAGAGTCCCTTCATAAAGAACCCAGGTCTGGCCCCTACGCACACTCCTCCAGGTCCCGAATTCTAATGTTCCCCTTTGAGACCTATTTTGTAGATCTTTTGCTTTCAGGAGTACCTGGTGAAGTTGCGACTGAAAATGTTGCTGCTTTACTTGCATCCTAGATGTGCGGGAGTCCCATTCTTGTGCCTGGTCCTCTAATTCCAGAACCCTGACCCTACGGCATCTACATCTTGCTGGAGGGTTGAAATGCGGTCCGTGAGGTCTACCTTTATATGATGTGTTGAGGTCTGCAGGTCGTGCTTGATGTCTGAGCATAATTCCGTTTTAAAGTCTCCAAGTGTGGCCACCTGCTCATCTTTTGGAGTGCCATCGTTGTAGTCTGCCCCCCTTCATCCATAGCTTGTCCCTTCTCTGCTGATGTGAAATAGTTGGAGACCTTGTTTAATACTTTTTTTGGTGGCATATGGGCTGTATTGTGAGCCTTCCTTGCTTGGGCGCATTACTCCCCATCTGGCTTGCGGGCTCTTCGCGAAGGCTCTTATGAGACAGTGGCTTTCTGCTAGGCGAGAGATGGGCAGAGGTGATGTCCACAGAATTCAGCCTGGGGTGGCCATCTTAGAGTCAGGCACTTAAAATTAACTTGAGTGTGATGGTGCAGCACTCCTCAGCCTTGTCACATGGATATTTGGGAGGGAGTGTTTCTGCGATAGGGCTTTGAGGATGCGGCTCCCCCTTCTAGCTGTTAGCGCAACTAATGTCCCCTTTTACTTTAAAATCACCTTAGACCGGGCGCCATCTTGGAGTCAGGGGCTGCCTCCAGCCTTTGGCCCGTGCAAAGCCACAGCCTCTTCAGCCCCACAGAGGAAGGCTTTGTACATGGAGGCCCCCCTGGGCTGCCTCAGCGCTCCATTCCATTGCATTCTCTGAGCCTTTCTCACCTCCTTGGAGCAACAATGCTGTCTGTGCATTTCAATGTCATGGATTTCCTCTCCGTGACCGCCAGCCGCCTCACACACCAGGAGCAGCGTTGCTGGGGGTGAATCTTGTCTGACTCACCCTCCTCTCTGAGTGGCGTCCATCTAATGGACCCCGCCCCCCCCCGCTTTCAATTACACAGGTCCTGTGGATCTAAGCAATCTCTGTACCCCGCTAAGCTATAGTCGTCGGCGCCATCTTGTGTCCACTCTCCGCTTCATGCCCCGGTGGAAAACCTTCAATTGTTTACTGCCGATGCACTAGGTTTGTGCCCCCGGTCATTCTACCAACTTATGCTTCCTTCCTGGACTGAGTCAGGTAAATCTTGGTCCTCCAGCCTCAAGAAATCTTTGTCCGGCAGTTATGGGGCTCTGGAGCTGGTGTGGATCACTATCTAGCCATCTTGCCTGGCCACGCCTATCATTATTTCAATTTTAATAATAATCCTACTGCTGCACATTGTTTGAGTAACTGTCGAAACATCCCAGTTTATTCAGCCATTCTCACATACCTGCTTCTCAAAGATGGCACTCTTTAAGTCTTCAGGGTAACTTCCCCCTCTATCTATTTGTCTTACTGCTGCCAGCCACTCATATGATCCTACAGGCACATCAATGAATGTGTCACAGCAGCTCTCTCTGTAAACAGTCCTTACATTCTATATATTCACAGTTAAAAGATTGTTATTTTAAGTTCGATTAGAGCGTGAGCTCTGCCCATTTCGTTATTCACTTTCAAAACGGCAGTCTTTTTTGCCTTCACAGGTGGCTGCTTCCGTGCACTTGCAGCTTCTAGTATAATCATACTGGAATCCTTAAGAAGTAACTTATATGTTGGAGAAAAGGCTTAGCAAGGAGTTTTAAATACAAGTCAAGGTATATAAAAATACTCAACCACTCATAGATCATCTCGTAAAGTTGCAATACTTTTCTATATATCATACTCACTTTTATCAACCTCACATACACATATACCTTATCAATCAAATACCTGAAAATTGAGTTTGTTGACCAAGTAGTTTTGTTTGCTCTTATTAGATAGATTCAATTCTCTCAGAAAATGTGAAACATAAGCATAAGAATGTCACACCACTCTCATACAAAGCAACCCTTAATGGCAAACATTTCAACTTTGCACACTCTGATAATGAGGAAGACAGCAAATAAAAACATGCCTTTAATATTTTAAGTTCTGTTACTCCACTGCTGAATGGTTAGTATTTGTTAACACTTTCATGCACTGTGAAAAGCTATTTGTCCATATTCGCGAATTATTTGTGACCGTCAGTGCACCCCTGTGTGAATGTACGATAATTTTGCAAATAATTACGGAAGTCTAAAAACATGTGTAACAAGGTAGATTTCTTACTTTAAAACTACACTACAATTTATAAGAAAGCCTTATTAGACCTGGCAACCTTGTCATGGTTTTCCGTCTTTTTGCCTCTACCTCCTTTATTTTTGACTATGTGCTGCACTTCGTTTTTGCTGGTTTAGGTGCTCTGGGCACTTTACCATTGCTGATTAGTTCTCAGGTGCAAGTGCCCCCTGCATAAATTGTGATTATGATTAGTTCTCCATGATTGCCCTATTTGATTTACCGGTAAGTGCACTGAGGGTCCCTGTCACACTCCTGCTCACCTGAACATCCAGATAGTTCTGATGGAATACTGAAGACAGTTTGTACACACCCTGTAACCTTTGGTTCCAACACACTGATTTTATACAGCGTGTAAAGAAAAGGAAGCTCAAAGGAAGGGGGAAGTGGATAAAATATTAAAAGACAGATAACACTGCTCCTCTTGTGGCATATGCTGGAGCTGAGCGGAACTGGGTGCTTTACTTAACCAAGACATAAATAAGAGTATATATATTATTAGAACATTGGAACGTTGGGAGCTCCACTGAAAACATTCCTATACTAAACTTCAGCAGTACTCTACAATATTATATGTACCTCTCTGTTCCTGGTCTTTCTGCCCTCCAGGTAGGATTTTTCGTAGGAAGGTGTGGTATCCTACTTTAAGAAAGAATCTCCATTAAGTTTTACAAATATAGAGCATAAAACCAATGTAAACATTGAGCAGACTGTGAATCATGTATTTTAACTCACTCTAAATACATCCCAGTATTGTCCTTAATTATTTTCCGTGGGTTCTTGAAAATGAAGAGGTGTATTCTTAATTCAAAACACCGCTTATAAGTCTTTGCAAAAGAAATCACACCTGAATTATGGCCCAAATGTTTTGCTGTGGATAAGAGCTTTCAGTTCTTGAAACAGAAAGTAGTCTTTATAAACAATGTTCAACAAAGCATGAAATACGATGTCCTGATATCCTTTAATGGACCAAAAGTTGTTTTTGTGTCTTTTATCCTTGAAACATCTTTGTGGTAATTCCTTGTAAAAGTATATTAAAGCACTTACTTGTACAAGTGTTATTTTCTCTGCTTGCTAACCTTTTTTCTTTATTCTTTGTTGCAGGTCATTCCGACTTTGATGGGGACCGGAATCAGGAAACACCGGAAGCAGACGGAAGGAAATCGAGGCAGGACCCGGGACTGAAGGCATGATGCAGGTCCGTAAAGGAGATGAGCCGAGGAGGAGGACTCGAGACACAGGAGAAACAAACCCCCGCAGAGGTAAGCGGGAATGACTCGTCGAGCACAAGCAACTGCTAGGGCTCAGGGTTCTCTTTTATAGACAGCAGAGGGTGGGGTTCACATGCGCTGCACGTTGGGAGGGTTTCAGCTGAAAAACGTGCAGTGCTTCATTAACCCCTCTCCTGCTGGTGACGGAACCACTCCGTCATGAGCCACGGTCCCGCTGTGCTGATGACGGAGCGGTTCCGTCACGGCCCGCTCGGCACGGATTCCGCGCCAACGCTGAGCGTTCCATTGAGCAGACGGGGCCGTGATGGAACCGCTCCGTCATAAGCACAGCGCAACCGCGGCTGGTGACGGAGCAGTTCCGTCACCAGCATGGGCGCGCAGCACGCCCCCCCGCTCCCTTAGCACTGTGGCGGAATAGCCGCCGCAGTGAAGGGGTTAAATATGCAACACGATGTTTACAAGCTTAATTACTTTGGCAAATAACACATGACAGGGTGTAATCCTTTTACCTGCTTCTACCAGTGAAACCAACTATCACATTAGTTTCAATACAATAACTTCTAAACGTGCATTTCTGAATGTTTTATCTCACACGTAATGTTTTCATGACTCAATGCACCAAAATAAATAACACAGTCATTTCAGGGAAAGGGGACACGCTCTTTGCTGTGAACAGATCCTAACAGTGCCTAGGACCTGTAAATCAAATGCTACTAGTGGGCCTGCAGCACTGATTGTGCCACCCACACAAGTAACCTTTGAAATGTGTCTCAGATGTGCTACTGCAGTGTTTACATGTACAGTGTTTAACTTCCATGTCGACCTACTAGCCTTCCCTTTTATTACATGCACGTCACGCCTAAGGTAGGCCCAAGGTAACCCCATGGGCAGGGCAGGGTGCACTGTATGTGGAAGCTAGGACATGTGCTGGGGTGTTTTACTTGTCTTGATAGTGAACTACTGCCAATTTAATTTTTAACTGTTGCAAGGCCTTTCTCTTTCGTAGGTTATCAGTGGAGCTGCCTTTTGACTTTTTACAAGTGTGACTTTCAATTGGGCAGAGATAGAGATTTGGAGTTTAGACTCCCTAAGCTCAGAATTTAAAAATACATGTTTTAACGAAGATGGCTTTTAAATTGTGTGTTTGGAAATGCCACTTTTAAAAAGTGTTCGTATAAATAGTCACCCTAGCTGAAATTTGTAAATCAACGACAATTTCGATTGTGGGTCAAGTAAATGAATTGTCTTGACCTGTGCATTTGTTCACACCTACTTTATAATCATTCAAATATTTGTAACATACACTTGTGCTTGTCCTGAGGACCACCTTCCAACAATTGTCAAACCATCTCCTGTTATACATAAAGAATACAAAACATGAAAACACTTTACTGCAGTAATTCATAACATAAATAACTCAAAAGTGTTCTTGTGACCAGGAAATTATTCAACATAATTCAGAGGTCTGTAATCACAAAAAACTTTGTTGACCTCCAGATCACAAGTATGTTGGGGGTTCAAAGCTATTTGATTAAAGTAAGCTTTGCAGTTTGTTCTAGTTGCCAACTAGACCAATTGAATTCAAAATAGAAAACTCCAACAAAGGGATTCCTGCAATGTGCTTCAAACCTCCAATTATTTTGTGGTTCTCTTCAGGAACCTGATTTGTGGCATTCTTGTTTTTCTTCTGAAATGGGCGTTGTCTTTGTCCTTTTACGAAGCTTCCAAAATATATCCTTTTAGAATCTGCCAAGTGATGTCCTTCTAGTTTGTTAAGTTTTTCATTTGTTAATGCTTTTGGAAACTCCAAAGGTGTTGTTTTCTGTTTCCAAGGCCTGTCTCTCTCATTGGTTAATATTGGACTGCCTTGTAATATCATATAAGTGTGACGTTTATTTGGGAAGAGAGGGAGATTTTGAGTTTGGGCTCCCTGAGCTAAGAATTGAATCTTTTAGTGAAGATGGTTTTTAAATTGTGTTTTTGAAAATACCACAAAACACAATTGGTCCTAACAGGAATGTTTTTCTCTAGTACCCAAAAATTAATAGCACACACTCAAAAATGCGAATAATTCCTAGTTTTATCATGAATTTAAATAACAAATACATTCATGCAGATATCTTACACATAAAGAAGTTGCTGAATAGTGAGCGGGAATAAGGAATGTGATTAGAAAAGTGCTTGTGAAGAGATAAGGAAGGGGCAAGAGTTGAGTGCTAACATACAATATATACTGAGAATATTTACAAATAAGTAAGAGAATGCCTCGCTGGAACATCCTTGTAATACTAACATCCACAATTTTATGATACAACCTATACTTTTTGAAATAGTTAAGATGTGGATAGTATCTCCAGTACAGGTTGATATAGTTACAGATGTTGATGTTCAACCTCAAATGGTGGGCAGGCCAAGATTTCCTCATAACGGGGTCTTCATCAGGGCAGATTGGAGAGCACACTTTAAAGAAATGATTGTGTTAGAGTGTGCACAAAGGGTACCAAAATAAACGTGGTCTGGCTCACCTAAATACCACCAATAGGAAATTGATGGTGGACCTTCCGTGTAGGGCCAAGTGGCTCCTGGGGGCTGGAAGACCAGCAATTAATTCTTCAATGGTCCAAATGGATGCAAACTCTGGATGTGCTGGAAATGGTTAATTGCACATCCATCATTAAAATAAAATTATAAGGGGGGAAGAAGGCCGAAAAAGATGCAGGCCATGATGTATATAGGGTGGACTCACCTAAAGGTTTTATTTCTTTACACCTTGGTCGCACATCAGTACAGGGATAGGAACTAGTGCCTTGAAGCTCCACAAGCAAAAGGTAAAATATCTGAAGGTCCTGAACGAATCCCACATGTAGATGTACTGTGAATGAATCAATGTAAATTGGAATAAAAATTTTAATTGGCTAATTCAATGAAAGAGAACTAACGTGAGTCAAGATGTACCAAAGGTACTCACCTCCAAAGGCATCTTACGGCCTAGAACAATATATTTCCATATGACTTGGAGCTTATGACTTCAACACGTTGGTGCCGAATAAATCAGATCTGAAATTGACAAAGAAGGGGGAATGTGTGTTATGTCCCCATGTGATGCTTGCGCAGAGGAATCCTAGTACCAGAATTAAGCTATCTAGCATGTTGTCGGCACAGTCACTAGCTGCAGTCACCCCCTGCCATCAGACAGCGTCAAGGGAGGGAGCATGTTGGAGCATCCTCTCTGTGGTAAAAAGAAAGTCTTCAATAAAACTCACAATCCACTAGTTAGATACGGAGTTGGAATTAAAGACTAGCCATAACAAGATTAATACACAGTATTCATACAAAGAAAGGAGAATAGATTAAAAGTAAAATATACTCTTTCACATAGGGCCCGATTCACAGAATGAACTTACTACTTTTGGCATTCACAGAATGCACTTACTACTTTTGGTATTCACAGAATGAACATACTCCTTTCGGTATTCACAGAAGTTAGGACTACTAACTTTAGGACTCCTAAATGCCTTCTGTGAATACCGAAAGTCTTAAAATTAGGATTTTTCTCAATTTAGTAGTAGTAAAGTTAGGACTCCTAACTTTAGGATGCCTAAATGCTTTCTGTGAATACCGAAAGTCTTAAAATTAGGATCTTTCTCTATTTAGTAGTAGTAAAGTTAGGACTACTAACTTTACTACTACTAAATTGAGAAAAATCGTAATTTTAAGACTTTTGGTATTCACAGAAGGCATTTAGACATCCTAAAGTTAGTAGTCCTAACTTTACTACTACTAAATTGAGAAAAATCGTAATTTTAAGACTTTCGGTATTCACAGAAGGCATTTAGGCGTCCTAAAGTCAGTAGTCCTAACTTTACTACTACTAAATAGAGAAAAACCCTAATTTTAAGACTTTCGGTATTCACAGAAGGCATTTAGACATCCTAAAGTTAGGAGTCCTAACTTTACTACTACTAAATTGAGAAAAATCCTAATTTTAAGACTTTCGGTATTCACAGAAGGCATTTAGGAGTCCTAAAGTTAGTAGTCCTAACTTCTGTGAATACCGAAATGAGTAAGTTCATTCTGTGAATACCAAAAGTAGTAAGTGCATTCTGTGAATGCCAAAAGTAGTAAGTTCATTCTGTGAATCGGGCCCATAGTGTCTTTGTGGCCTGACAGTAACTATACAAAGGCAATAACAACTTTAGGTTTTAACACGTTGCTTTAGGTTTTGTAATGTTTTTAGAAATGGGCATTTTCCTGCTCTATCATCCTATGTGCCTCTGCTTGCTTGTGGAATCAACGTGTGGTATAGACTGACAGGAACTGTTTGCATTCACTCCAGACACTCACCCCAAGAGAGCTGAGGTGTGCCCAGCATATCCTGATGAGTATTCCTGAGCTAGAGGGGTGGGAGGAGTTGTAATTGACACCGAAATAGGGCTGTTCCTGCCTTTCACAATGCTGTCTCCATCCCCTGTAGTGGGGCTTGGCAGGAAGGACAGAACTGGTTCTAGTAAGCAAGAGAGACTTTACTTGAAACCTGAACACTTCAAAGGCTGAATGTAGTATAAGTAGAGGAGCCCTGACCCCAGAACTTTAGAACACTTCTGGACTGAGAGGATCCTGCCAAGTAGTAGAGCTGCCAAGTGGAATACTGCCCCTTTGCTGCGTGTTGCTTTGCTGGGTTGGCCTGCAGTTGCTACTCCTGTCTATGGGCAGTGAGTGGAAAGGACTGGAGTTTTACTTTGCTGTATCCTGTTTCAGAAGATTCTCCAAGGGCTTGAAGTAGAGTTTGCCTCCTGCTAAGAAGTCTCAGGGACACAATGACTTTACCTGCAGCCTTCTTGAACTCATCTGCTGGGTCTTCTGACCTACCAAGTGATGTCAATTCCAGTTCTGGGCCACTGGAGGTGTTTTCTGGGCTGCAAATCTCAAGAAAAAGATCCCCAATGCCATCTGCAATGCCACTACCTGCACTTATGCTGTGGTCAACACTCGCTGGGTGAGCACAGCACCGACTATGGCAAAGCCGCAGCACGACGCCGGCCGACACAAGCGCTGCATCGACTGCAACTTCATCACCGATGCTGCTGTCTGCACCTGGGTTGACGACCCCGCTCCTGGAGTGCACAAAGCACTGCCCCGAGACCAGCCAGCGCTTCCCTCGCACCCTCACAGAGTCGATAACTGATGTGGCTGACTGCCCAATGCTGCACCGTTGTAAGGAGCTGACACATCACCACGCTGATGCTGCGTCACATTCCCTGCACTGTAAGGAGTTGATGCCTCACCTCCCTACAACAGTAGGGAACTGATCCCTCACGTCCCCTATGTAGCAGTAAGGAACCAACCCTTCACCAGTCTTTTTGTGGTGTTATCTCTGTGTTACTGTATGTTAGCATAAATGTTTTACACATTGCCTCTGTAGTTTAGCCTGACTGATCTGTGCCAAGCTACCAGAGAGTGAGCACAGGCAAACTGAGGTGTGTACTTTACTAATCCTGAATAGAAGGAAGGGTCCCACCTTGGACAGGGTGTATGCCCCTACCAACTAGAGAGCCCCGTTTCTAACAAGCCTTCACTAGGAAAACAAACTCCTATTCTTCAAACATGACTCTACACACCTCGAATTACAAAGGAACAGACAACACTCTTTTTAAGACCGTTCCCACACCATTATCCTAGCAGAGTCGCCATAGCACCCCACTAGAACCAGTAGATCACAAGTTCGCAGCATATTTTAGAAGGACCATACTAGTTACAAAATGAATTGCAGCAGGTATGGTTTACTTTACAGAATTAAAAGCATATTCAAGTTTGAATTATATCTTTTTTTATTTTTATCAGAGCCAATCAGAGATCTACTTAATTATCCTTTGAAGACACTACCTAATTGTATTAACCAACCTGCATATTTACACCATCCAATCAATTAAATATTTTTGTAAACCAGGACATCACCTCCACTTTAACGGACTTTCATTTTGAAAAATGTCTCATTCAGCTCCAGCGTTCTCCTATCTGTTACTTCTGCTAGACCTTGAAATGCTTAGAGTGTGTACTGTGGGCCGCCGCTATGTGTTTTTAGGACTAGAGAGTATGCTAAAAAGAGTGCAGGGCTCGACAAATCATAAAAAATGCTCTAGACCTGCATGTCTAGTAAACTACAAAATCTCCTCGACCTAACTTAAATAAACTTGACCTCTGCCTCTGAAAACTGAGCAAATGTGACAAGTTAACAAGATTTAAAAGCATTTTTGTCAAGTTTGTATTCCTACTCGCCAGAAAGGGCGAGTAGGACCTAAAAATTGCTCGTCCTTAATCAATCTCACTCGTAAATGCGAGCGGTCGAGTTAATTTCGAGCCCTGGAGTGACATTTCAAGGGATGTGAGTTTGATTAATGTGGATATTACTTGGAGTGGCCAGAGATGGTTAAAGTGGCATCAATATCTGCCTTTGGTTGAAAGCATTGTGGATTGCCAACTCACTGACCTCATGAATGTGCACTGTTGTGGCAATAACCGAGCACACTGACTGGGGTAGGCCTGGAAATCCTAATGAAAGATACATTTGTACAATTAATGACACTTTTCCCTCACACTGCCTTGGTGTACTCCAACGTATGCCAAAGGCAGACATTGAATGTGGCCAAATTAAATCTATCCACACATTGACAAAGCTAGGATACATGTTATTAAAACTGTTTCTGCATTCTTCAGAGACTATAAAATGTGCTCTAGCTACAACAACATGCTTTTCGACATGCATGGAATCTGTAGAAGGGATGAGTTCACTTCACAGACAAAGGAAATGGGTGTTTATCAGCAACTTGAAACTCTGCATCCTGTCTTATGTGTAGCTGTCATATATACACAATCAACACAAAGGCTCGTCTCTGAGCCACCCTATTTCCCAAAATGCTGTCCATTTTCTTTTAAAATGCCTATTTACATTTTCTTTTACAAATCTGTAAATGAGCAAAGCAAATGCAGACATTCACTAGACACCAGCACATTCAAAATGTATACCTATATACATGACCCTAAGCATCACAATGGGTCCATCACTGTCCAAATAAGTCTATAGGTGCTTTTTTAAATATATATATGTTTATGTCCTCTTTCGCCATCAGATAGTTCAGAGCGGTTGAATTTACTCCTGTGGCCCCCCTCTCAAATAGCACCAACTGGAGCGCTCTGTATCTAGATGGACATGCTTTACATAGAGCCTCTCTACAAGCTTGTTCTGTATAATTCAGGGCGCCTCACAGAAACCAGAGAGGTGAAGTAAAAAGTGTAAAGGATTATTCATTGGACTGATTTTTTTTCTATTGATCAAGAGTGCCCAACCATTCCTCACATGGACCCCAAAAATCTTTTCTATTGTCCTCACTATTTTTATATTTTTCAAATTTAACTCTATCCATCTTCATTGTGTATTTAATTGAGATTACCCAGTCTAAAACATTGGGGAAGTATCCTTTATCCACCTTTTGTAAATTTCTCTTTTTGCAAGCAAAATCAGATATAAATATAACTTATTTTCCCACCTGGACATAGACTAATAATCTGGAAACAAGCCAAAGAAAACTAAAGCTGTGCTTACCTGAATGCTTATACCAAAAATGTCTCCCATACCTCTATTTACCTCTGCCCAGAATTGACGTAGCTTTGGATAAGTTAAAGACATATGAACATCATCTGCATTAAAACCTGGAGACACTTTGGGCACTTTGGCGCTGGACCTTTCGAGAAATTTTGAGAGCTAAAGGGGAGACCAGTACACCCTGTGAATACAAAAGATTTGATTCCTTCTTAAATTTGCAGGTTGTACTGTAGTATACAAGATGTCATGAGATACTTGCCATAAATCTTCAAGATGACTGAAAGCAAGCTCTCTCCTCACAGTTCCGTCATAGTTTAAACTCTTCCAGGTCCAGCAGTAACCAATAAAAAGTCGCTGCCTCCTTCTTTTTTGCAGTTTTTCTCCATAGTGCCTTTTCCAGTTCATTGGTCAAGCCCACCTCAGTCCCGAAGGTTTGTACACAACGTTTTATTTGCCAGTACTTCAATTTAGAGAACCCGTTGTCTGTAAGTGAGTTCATCTCATCCCAGGATAGCAGAGACCCCTCCGATATTATTTGTTCCCAGCACAAAATACCTGCCTCTAGCTAAGGAATTGACAAGGAATCTCTGGTCCACCCTGGTGACCCTGGAGCATTCCAGATGGGAGCAAGAGCACTAAAGTAACTAATCTTCAAGGTCTTTTTAATCTTAGCCCAAGTGTCAGCCAGCAGCTTAGTATTTAGGCGAACTTTCTTAAAAAATCTCGGATCTCCATATTTGTATAGAAAACCCTGACTCCCACTCCCAACATCTGTGAGCCTCTCCTTGAACACCGCACCTACATCTGAGCCATCTGATACTTCCATGAGCATTTTACCAGCCCTCAATGAAAATGTCCTTGCATACAGAACTAGACCAGCTAGGCATAACACTGCTTCCAACACGCACACAGAGGAGTAGGCAGCGCCGGAGACCCTATCAAAGGTCCAGCAACAGACGATTTGCATCTTCATGGCAACTCGTATGGACGCCATTTACCAATAAGCCCATCTTTACTTGTAAGAACCATTGGTGTCACGGACTTCCCCCTCGGTGGCAAGGAAAAACTTCTGTTTTTCCTTTAAACACAACTGTTCGTCGCACACAGAGGAACGCACTTGGATTCCTTTCTAGCGAATTATACATAATACAGGAATCTCAGGCTCAAATCGCTGACACTTTTGTCTGGCGCCTATGGTGAATGTGCATTTTTTATTTCGGACCATCGGATTGAGATGATCCTATTTGTAGCTCTGACGAAATTCCCACTGCACTAAAGGGAATGAAACACATTGGCTGTGCCTTTGTATCTTAAAAAGCTAAAAAAAAGAATTCAATAAAGAAAGAACAGAAGAGTTATAAACTTCATGAACTTTTTTCACTATTTACGCCACCGAGTGCACCTCTCAAATTTTTTGTAAACTCTTTGTAGGGTAGACATCCTTGGCAACGGATGGTGAGAGTGGTTGCACCACACAAACTTATGAAACAGAGGACGTTGACGTGCTAAACCTTGGTCTGCTGCTGTGTACTTTTGTTTTAGGCATAACCCCCCCTTGGTTTTTTTCTGCGCAGCTTCTTCCACGATATTTGAATCACTTTTGAGGCCCAGATACAGGTATTTAGTTTCGACTGGAGAGTCCTCAAGCTTTTTTCATTGAATATCAGTGGGATGTTCTGTAGTATGAACTTGGACAACAGCATCATTTTTATTAGATTCACTCTACCAATCAGAGTCAGATGTAAGGAAGCCCAACCCATTAATGGGTTACATATTTCTTTCGTGATTTTTTGAAGGTTTGTTTCTGCAATCTTATCAATATTTTGGGTAATCAGTATTCCCAAATACCTAATCACTTTTTTTGTTGGATAAGCACAGGCGTCCAAATTCCATGTCGTACATTTAGTTTTAACTGCATTTATTTCATATTCAGAAACACTCCCAAAATTCTTTGCTTCTTCATATATTAACAGGATATTGATATTCAAGTCCGATCATTGGCATTTAACGCCACCTTCTTTTCCCAATCCTTGAATTTAAAAGGTTGTATAGCTGGGAACTGTCTGTTCTTTGCAACCAGAGGCTCAATTTATAAGTTAGAAAGCATTGGGGATAATGGGCAGCACTGCCTGGTGCCTCTCTGGATTTTGACAGGAGCATATAGGTTACCATTTACTAGAATTATTGTTATGGGAGCTTGATATATCAGAGAAACTGACCTACAAAAGTTGTTTCCTAAGTTACATTCTTTTAATATATATTTTAAGTAGGCCCAGTTTACTCTACCGAAAGCCTTCGTAGCATCTATAGTCAGTATAGCTAGCAGGGTTTTATTTAAGATAGCTATATCAACCGCCCGATCAAGTTATAGGTGAGCTCCCTTATTCCTCTCCCTCTAACGAATCCCTTTTGGTCCCTATGGAGAAGGCACTCTGTTACTCCATTCAACCTCTCTGCCAATATTTTTGCAAAGATCTTATAATCAATATTGAGCAGTGAGATAGACCAATATGAATCACATGATCTTGGTGATTTGGAAGGTTTGAGGATTAGTGAAACCGTTGCTTTGTTCCAAGAGGGTGGAATATCTTCGCCCTCTTCAAAGATGTGAGGAAAAATTATCATCAAAACCGGAACAATAACATCACTTAGAACTTTGTAAAGTTCCGCAGGTAACTGATCCGGGGCTGCAACTTCCCCAGATTTACCCAAGTCAATGGCTTTTCCTATCTCAACATTTAAAATCAGCATGTCCATATTGTGAGATTTATCTTCGGCAATCTTATTTAGGGGGGTCTGAGGCAACCACTTTCTTATTTCTCCTTCTTGGACATTTAAGTCTTCATGATAGACTTCCTCAAAATATAACTGAAAGGCCTTCTCGATTTCATCTGTGGGTCTTGAGTGTGCCCCCTCGGACAGCAGCGTTCAGCTCATTGCTGGTACCCCTGGCCAGGTCTTGCTTGGTCTTCAATGCCAGAAGCTTTCCACAGCTCACCCCATACTCAAAATGAGCTAATTTACTGTCTTTCCTCTTCTTTCTCAGCCTTGATTCAAGGTCTATAGGTGCATGTATGAGTCTCTGGGTCAGTCTGTGAGTGGATGTATGAGTGTTTGAGTGGATCTCACAGTGTGTGCATAAGTGAGTGGGTCATTCAGTGGGTGTGTAATTGCCTGAATGAATCTGTGAGTGGATGTGTGAGAGTCTGAATGGATCTCTAAGTGGGTCTGTGAGTAGGTCTGTCACTTTCTGAGTGGGTGCATGAGTGCCTGAATGAATCTGTGAGTGGGTGTGTGCAAATCTCTAAGTGGGTGTTAAAGTGTCTGAGTCGATCTGAGTGGGTGCAGGAGTCTCTCTGTGGCTCTACACGCATGTGTAAGAGTGTCTGAGAGGGTCTCTGTGTGGGTGTGAGAGTGCCTGAGTGTGTCTATGAGTAGGTGCATAAGTGTCTGAGTGGGTCTGTGAGTGGCTGCATGAGTGTCAGAGTAGGTCTGTGAGTGGGTGCGTGAGTGTCTGAGTGCGTTCATGAGTCGGTACATGAGTGTCTGTGTGGGGTTGTGAGTGGGTGCATATGATACTGAGAGGGTCTCTGAGTGGGTGGGTGAGTGTCTGAGTGGCTCTGTGTAGGGGGCATATCACTGTACAGGTGGGTCTGTGAGCGGGTGAATGAGTTTCTGAGTGGGTTTGTGAGTGGGTATGTGAGTGTCTGAGTAGGTCTCAGTAGTTGCGAAGTGTCTGTGTGTATGTGGGTGGGTATGTGAGTATCTGAGTGAATCTGTGAATAGATGTGTGAGTCTCTAAGTGAGCCTGAGGGTAGGTGTGCAACAATATATATTATTTGTTTCCTGCGATATTCTTAAATTTGTTGAACATTACACAGGAGGCCACATTGAATGTCACAGCAATTTCATGAATATCATGTGTGACACAGAAAATCCTTTTTTTTCCACGTTTTTTGCCCATACTGTGTCCCAGAAACACCCTTAGAGCCCACCCATGGGGTCAGGGGTCCAACCTGACTCCTTATACAAGTTTCTACCATTTCACTTTGGCCCATGGCACTGTTCAGGCCGTGGCCAGCCAATCACTGCATTCCTGTTGGCATGCGCATTCGTGAATCATCACAAAATAATCGCAAATTAGTCACGATCAGAGATATACAAATTTAGATTTCCTTTAATATCTCACAAACTACAGAACGGATTCACAACAAATAATTGAAAGTGGGATCTACGAACCAAAAGTTAACTTTCTGCTAAATTCGTGTCATTCCGACCAGCTGTCCGGGCTACAGGTATGTCTAAGGAATCAATGGGTATTAACATGGGACATGCACCTTTTTTGAACCCCCTTGTTCTTGATCCCAGCTTGACGTATCACTGTGAAACTTCCAATGCGCAAATAAAATGACCGGCACACTTTTTTGGGGTAATTTCATGAAGATTTGTCAACCCGCTTTAAAGATAGTCAGAAAACGATTTTCCTATGGAAACATGGTCCTAACTATATTGAACAATCCAGAGCACTACACAAATATAGTCATTTTGGTCTGCCAATCTAGCAGATGCAACTTTAATTTTCAGACAATCCGATATCCGTTGACATACAGATCATTAGATGAATACACACAGCTGACAGGCTTTTCGCCATAATAATGACTTTTTCAAGGCTGTTAATTTAAGATAAAAAACATTACATATTTATAAAAACTACTGCTTTACATTCATATGCATTATACAAAAAATATACAACATTTGTATCCCGAAAAAGTGAAAAGAGAAACGGGTGCTCATTAAGTGTTAATTTCTCATGCAGATATTATCAGCAACACTTCATAATCCTGAGCTCAGAAAGGTGAAGAAGAGAGAAAAATAAAAAAAATAAAAAATTCACCAAGTGATAACGACAAAAAGTCAAACCAAAGGAACAAAGTGAAACCAAACCTTTCTGTGCCTTAACTGAAAAAGAGAGAAAATCTCATGTAAAGACTACCATTCAATGTTACATTGATGTAGGCAGTGATTCAAAGCAGAAATTACCTCATAAATCTTTCGAGGCAAGGAAATAGTAAGAACATTTCTGCCACATGTGTTGGTTGTCAAAGAAAGGGAAAAGGTCCTTGGAGCCCCAAGGACCAATACATTCAAGGAAAAGGTCTTAAATTTAAAAGACCTCTAGTTCACAATAATTGCTATAAAAAAGGTAAACAAAGTATATCAGGAGGGGAAAACACATGATTCTGTACCAAAAAATAAATTCCTTATATCAGACCGAGTATGTCAGTGAGATACAAGAATAATCCGACTTAAATGTATTCACACAGAAAAGTGCTTTCCATGACGCTGGATGACCGGAGCATTCTAAAATACTACAACCTAACCAAATCTCCAATTGGTGAGAACTCAAATACTACTGGTTAACCCAATCTCTAGTTGGCAATTAAGGTAATCTGCCAAACAACATGAAAAATGGACCATGTCATACTCAACTTGTAACAGCAGCATGTTTTATAGCCAATTTTCTTTAAGTATGTAGCCTAGTACTGCCACATACACTATTTAAATGAAAACACTAGAAAGACACGTCCATATTCAATTACATAATAGAAAATCTTCTGACCACCAAGCCATTACAATTGAGGGGCTGAAAAAACGGACAACAGACCCACCCCTTGCTACTAATTAATTCTTACATTAACCCAACAAAACTTCAAATGCAACATGCCATGGAATCCTTCACCAGCATCCTGGAAAACATACTCATTAGATTTAAGCATCATAATGTGAAATTGCGGGAGACTTTAACACAAGAGTTCTGGTTCAGATCCCTGTCGCACCCAGCAATGGGAAGAAGTCGAGCCCATCGATCTCACTCCTCACTAAATTTAACCTACATTCCACTAATGAAATAAAAAAAAACAGCCGCCCTTCATTGCTCCTTAAGTCGGCCTTCAGGAACGTCTCCACTATAGATTATATTTTCATCAATGAAGGGCAGGCACACAAACTATGTGACTTCACTGTGTACGACAGAGATGAAAGCGACTACAGGCCTCTCTGTGCCTCCTTAAATTTGACCTGGGAACAGGAGGAAGCCCAGGAAACTATTGGCACAACCACAGACGAAGAACGTCATCTAGCCCTCAAAGGAATACAATGGACTGCCAACCTTAGTCATAGCCTGTTGGAGTATGTAGCCAAAAGGGAAGCGGTACTAAAGACACAAGACATAAAGAACATCATGAATTTTTGGGAAACAATGATAGCGGATTTACAGAAGGACTTGGGTAATACCAACCAACCAAGAAGAAACCCACACTCAAATCAATCTTTGCCGGAACGAAAAAAACTGAGGTGCCTGACAAAAAATTAAACGAGCTCCTAAAAAGGCAATTAAGGCAAAAAAGAAAGGTATCTACTTTCCACAGATGACCTCCATCCCTGCCTTGCGAGCCATAAATAAGAAGAAAGTCTGGGAGTTGAAAAGACAGTGGACGAAAAATAACTGGCTTAAAGTATTCTCACTAATTAAAGAAAGAGATAACAGCAAGCAATGTCAATATATTAATAGTCTGAGCTCTGGAAGCCAGTGCAAAGAAAATAGCGTTGCCATTACGGTGTGGGAACAGTACATGAAATGTCTGTACACTAGTGGATCAAAAAAGATGGGCTTCCCCAGCTCAGAGTGGTCGTAGGCGGCAGCTGTAACCATTAAAACTCAGAGCGCGCAGAAAGAAATGACAGTGCTTAGTCAGCTGGGACTTATACAGTGGAGGAGACTGTAAGGTGCATTAGGGTGATAAGAAGAGATGGGGCACCTGGTCCAAATGACATTCCCGCCCTGGTCTTCAAAGCCACTCCAGCATTTTTTGCCTCCATCCTTATCCCGCTATACAATCATTCATTCTTCACAGCAATTTTACCAAAATCCTGGAAAGGCTCGGTCTTATTTCCAATACACGAGAAGGGAGACCATTCAAACCCTGCTAATTATAGGCTCATAGCCATGCTCGACATTGAAGCTAAGGTTTATGCCCCCCTATTGTTAATTGACCTTGAGGCTTGGGTGGACAAGAAGTGTATCCTCCCACCTTTTTAGACTGGCTTCAGGGCAAATTGTTCCTCCATGGACAACATCTTAGCACTCTCCTACCTCTCAAAGCAAGCTGTTTTGAGTAATAAGCCGCCCCTGTTTTGCAGCTTCATAGACTACACCATGGCCTTCGATAGAGTCAATCGAAGACGTTTATGGGCAAAACTCGAACCTTGGGGGATCCAGGAAACCCTGCTAAAAGCAATAAAAACCCTCTACGAGGGGACATGGGTCCGGGTTAAACTAAGTCCAACAATCGTAACCCCAAAAATCGAAACTAACGACAGGCTGAAGCAGGGATATGTTTTGGCCCCCCTACTATTTAACTTGTACACGGCAGACTTGGAGCCAGCATGAAAGACACCAGGCTAGAACCACTGAGATAGGGTAAGTTGGCCCTGGGAACCCTATAGTATGCGGACGATACAGTGGTCATGGACCACCCTAGGGTGGGGCTCCAATGCACATTAAATAGACTTGCTGTGTACAACAAGAAAATAGCCTACAGGTCAATGAGAGCAAGACCAAGATATTAATCTTTTGTAAATACCCCTACAAAAAACAAGCAACATGGTCTTTGGGTGAGCACCGAATCAGGACAGCTACATCCTACAATTACTTGGGTGTATGGGTGACGGAGAGGGCCACAGCAGCCAAACACATAAAGGAGTTAACACTGAGAATTTACATAACAATTCTATCACTCAGGCATCTAAGCCATCACCTAGTAAGTCCATCTATGGAACCCATGCTGACTGTACTTAGGGCAAAACTATTTCCAACAATCAACCAACGGTCACTTAGCCGTCCCAGTAGCACTTGAGAAAGTCATCAATGCGGCCCAGATAAAAGCTTACAAGACCATGCTGCATGCTCCCAGGCAAGCAAGGAACACCAGGCTAAGGCTGGAAATAGGATTGAACAGACCGACCTGGCACTACAGGGGGACCTAATAAAATATTACATCAGAGTACTAAAAGCCCCTGAACAATCTTAAATATTTTTTTTAACTAATTTTAAGGGCAGAGGGTTCCCCATGGCACTGCAAGTCGGATCTAGCAATAGACCAACTGAAAATCGAGGCAATGAGCAAGCCCCTTCATGAAAGTCCTTACTCTACCTGGGCCAAAGCTGTGAAGTGCCAAGTCCAGACCATCTTGTTTGAACTGGATCAATCCTCACTCCGGTACAACTCTCTCACACTGGCCCTGGATAAGTCATATACTCCCCTGAAAGGTAAACTATATTTGCGTGACTCACTCTCAGCCCAAGCAAAAAAGAAAATTATGTACTTGCGCTCAAGATTTCGGATTTCCACCCATAATGGGCATGTTAATATTATTATTATTATTATTATTATTATTTAATTTTATAGAGCGCGTAGTCACCCGTAAGTATCCCAGCGCTAAAATCAGTACAACTAGGAGTCAGCAAGGGAAGGGGAGAGACAGTTTAAGGGAAGAGGTGGGTTTTCAATTGCTTCCTGAACCGTAGGTAGTTGGATTCGGTTCTCAGGTAGTGCGGTAAGGCGTTCCAGAGACGTGCGGTGTGAACCGAGAAACGTCTTCCTCCTGTTCGGGCCTTCTTAATTCTGGGGGTGACAATGAGGTGTTCCTGGTCGGAGAGGAGGGATCTAGGGGCTTTGTATGGTTTGATAAATTTTTTTAGGCTTGGGGGACCATTGTTTTGGAGCAGTCTGTGTGCTAGGCAGAGGGCCTTGAACATCACACGTTCTCTAACCGGAAGCCAATGGAGACACTTCAGCGCTGGTTTGGCTGAGGCTCTGGCCGGGGTGTTAGTAAGGATCCGGGCAGCTGTATTTTGGACCCTTTGTAGTTTATTCAGGGTTGCCTCTGGGGCCCCTAAGTAGATGGAATTACTAAAGTCGAGCCTAGAAAGAATCAGTCCTTGGATCAGCAGTTTTTGAGAGTTGTGGGGGAGTAGGGGCAGGATCTTTCGAATTGACCTGAGCAGTCCAAAACACGTAGGAGAGTTGCTGGCTTCTCTCTCCTCGCTCGAACTAGTAGGTGGAATAGAGTCGAGGATTTTTTGGATTTTCTCCTTGAAGAAATTAGCCAGCTTGTGGCACTTTTCCTCACCAGCTTTGGGGTCTGGTGGGTCTCTCGGTCCCGAGTCAGGGACTTTGAGGAGTTCTTTTAAAATGGTAAAAGATTCTTTACTGGAGCTAGCGGAGTGTTCTATTCTCTCTTGGAAGAATAGACTTTTGGTTTTGCGGAGGGCGGTTTTGTAAATTTGTGAGGCGGTGTGATAGGCTTCCTTATTTTTGTTAGATTTGTCCTTCCTCCAAAAGCGTTCTGATCTCTTGCATTCCTGTCTCAGAGGTTTGAGCGCCGGAGTATACCAGGGAGCGGGAGACACTCTTTTTATGTGTTTAAGAGTGGTGGTTTTCGGGAGGAGTTGGTCTAGTGAAGATGTGAGCCAGGAATTGAATTGTTCGTCGGCCGTGACCGAATCCATGGAGAGGGCAGGTATCGAATCTGAGAGTAAGCTGGCCCACTCTGCCGGTTCAAGCTTGTGCCAACGTCGGTCCGTCACTCGGATTTTGGGGGGTTGGGGGAGTGCTGTGGCAAGGTCCCAGGAGAAGGGAACAAGAAAGTGGTCTGACCACGGAAGGGGGATGGGGGGATCTGAGGTGATATCCCCGATATTGTTCAGGACGGGGTCCAGAAGGTGTCCTTTGTCGTGGGTGGGTTCGTTGTTGACAAGTCGGATGTTAAATGACCTAAGGTCCTGCAGGAGATCCAAAGCTAAGGGGTCGGTGGGGTCGTTAAGGTGAAGGTTGAGATCGCCCACGAGGAGGAAGTTCGAGGTAGAGGAGGCTGATTGTGATACCATGTCAATGAGGGCATTGAGGAAATTCCCTGTTGTCCCCGGAGGGCGATAAATCAACAGTCCTGAGATGGAGTGTGTCGGGGAGATTTGAAGGGCGAAATGGCAGCTTTCGCAGTCTGCAATGTTGGCGTTGCTAGTCCTACAGGCGAGATGTTCTCTGTGGATAATTGCCAGCCCCCCTCCTCTCCCTTTAGGTCTATGTAAAGTTTGAATGAGGTAGCCTGGGGGAAGGGCAATGACAATATCCGAGTCCGTGCTAGCAGAGAGCCAAGTTTCTGTGAGAAACAGCGCGTCCAGGCCATGATCCTGTATCAACAAGTTGATTTCGTGCGCATGCTTAGGGAGGGAGCGGCAGTTAAGGAGGCCAATCTGTAGCCCCGGCTTTCCCAAGCCTTGTTCGGCTGGGTTACATCGTACACAGTTGGCGAAGGGTTTACCTTCAGCGTGGACGTAATGACAGTCCTGCTTTTTTTCCTTGCGAAGGGCTCGAAGCATGTCACTTGTATACACCACACGTTTCTGCAGCGGATCCGGCAGAGTTCCTGGGCCTGGGGCCGGCTGGGCCCGGACGGGCCCAGACGGGCTTGCCTTTGGCGCGCCCGCTGCGCCCCTCCGCTGCGCGTCCGGGTGTTACACATAGTTTTATCCAGAGAAAAGGACGTAGGGAGGTGTGGCCTGGAGAAGTGGGCCTGGCCTGTGAGCAGGCTCGCTCGCTGATGGCGGTGCTTGCAATTTCCTACCCAGTGGCAGCGTTCAGATCGGCTGCACGGGTAATTAGTAACAGGATGAGTGCCCCAACCAGCCTGGCAGGTGAGGGAAAGAAGCGTAAATTTTTAAAATCAATTCACACACAATATTTTTAAAAATGACACAATTTCAAACAGAGCTCCCGGCTGTGCCTCAGGAGTACAGATTCTGGGAAGGGCTGGGCGTCGGCGCTATATATAATCAAAGGGGGCGTGGGCTGGAGAAGTGGGCGTGGCCTGTGGGCAGGCTCGCTTTATATAATCAAAGGGGGCGTGGCCTGGAGAAGTGGGCCTGGCCTGTGACCATGTACAGCATGTACAGACAACATCAACTCCTGCCGGTCATGCAATTACCACAGAGAACCCTGGCTACATCTCTTATGCTGCTGCCCAAAGCTGGCCAGCAATCGTCGTTGTTTGCTGCGCCCGGCCCTTAGAGACATGGGCCTCAGAACATGCAGTGAGGCCTCGGAATGGTGCTTTTCAGAAACTACAACTTGCTTACGTGCCAGAGTTGGCAAGTTTTCCCATCAAATTAGAATTGCACTTGATACCCATCAAAAAGCCGCCAATTTCAGGGTCCCTGTCATTCTGTAATGAAAATCATCTGGTGCCCTAACCCTGTAAGTCGTCACCTAACCCAGGGGTTTTTCGCACGGACACTGGAATTATAAAGTGAATGTGGGGCCCATTAGGGGACACACTAAGAACTTTTATCAATGACAATTGACATCTTGGAGGGAATAGCCCTGTTGAATTTTTATATAACCATTGATCCCTATAGGAGTAAAAGTGTGAAGGGGTGGTGACCCAATATTTTAACTCATTTTTAAATTGAAATTTTAAAGGAACGTAAAGAAGTAAATAGAGCCCATGTATCCATGGTGCTATTTTAAAGCTAAATACTGGGTTGCTCCTGGGGGAAGGGTGGTTGGGAGGGGAGTGTTATTCATTTGTGTTTTATACTGTAAAGGTTTTAAGTAATCGCACAGTTAATAAAAAGAATCTAAGTACATAATATGTATTGAACATACCTCAGTAGTGTTAGCATCCCTCACATAGTTAAGTGGAAAGGTCGGACAAACAAGAGCTAAGTTCGGCCCGTTATATAGACCATAAACCAGCAATGTAATTACCAAAATTACAAAAGGGAAAAGAATAGTCAAGAGTATCATAAACATTTAAAATAATGCCATATGCAGGCAGACCTAAGTGTGATATAATAAGCTTACCTGTAGCGGCTCACAAAGTGTCTCAACATGTAAGTGTCTTTTGTCTCTCTTAACTGACTCAGATTTTTTAAATAGCGGGAAACCACATGGGTATGTAAACATAGAAAGCAGAGTAAAATAGGCAGCCCATACTCCAATCAGGCGTGCCATTTTGAAGCAATAGGAGATGCATTTTGCATCTCGTAAACTGTACTTCGTCGAGAGGTGAATTAAAAGTTACATGTCTCTTTGCTTATAAATACTAATATCACCAAAAAAATTTAGTGCACACAGATGGAACAAGTGACATGTTAGAAGTAAAACGAGAAAAATACTGTATCTTGTCAGATGTGAACTATGTAGTCAGTCAAAGATGAATTTCAAACTAAATGTCTCTTTTAATGCTACATGGTGATATCATCAAGAATAGTTATACACTCACAAAGGAAGGAGAGACAAGAGAGTACAGATTGTGCCAGTGAATGGGTTAGTATTGGGAAACCAATGAGCCTGTGGGGTTAAAAGAAATCTACCAATTGATGAGACATCGAAACTGGTAACCATGAATGAGTGTCATTACAGCACAGTACATTGCATTATTAATACGTAAACTTATCTCCTAGTTGACATAACAGAACGAAATCCCTTTGAGGAGTTTTAGATCTCTTCTTTGGTTGAAGAATACATTGTATTTAAAATGCATTGTTCTAACAAATTTGAAGAAATCAATCCTTGTTTTTCTGTGTTGCATGTCTTGCACTGGACAATATAAAATTCCTAGTTTAAAGATTGATTCTTCCTCAGGTGACAATACAAGATCAGTTAGTCAATATCAATAGTATTGTTGCTATAATCCGGTTTTCCTGGCATTAGTTCTTGTTTCATCTCACTGATTTCTCTGTGCCTTGATTTGTTCTCTCTGGCTCGGCTGCACTTCTTCCTCCTCTGCCTCTTCCTCTTTCAAATCTTTTATTTTGTTCTCTTGGACACAGGTTGAATTTGTGGTCTTGCCATAAAAAAAATCGAATTCTACTACAGAGGGGATATTTGTGTGGTCTGTTATGCCTTCATCCAAGTCTGCGTCCACTTCTGAAATGGGTACACTATCTTGATTCCTGCCCCCGGATGTGCGCTGTTTGTCCTCTGTACTCCACACCTGTGGTTTAGGCTCACGTACCGTATGGCTATAATACCAGGATGGATGCAGTGAACTCTACAACCAACAGTGGTTGTGCATTGAACATACTAGTTCAGTATTATACCATTATTTTTCGCACATGTTTTTTCATGATTTTTTCACGTTCATTGCACTTATTGATTGGAGTAGCTGAACTATTGACCCCGAAGAAGGCCGTGACATTACTCTAGGTCCATTGGCCGAAACATGTTGGTCTAGTATTTACACAGATGCCTCTAATGACGGCACCTGCGTTACTAGTTATTCACTGTTTTTAATCCTGACACCAGGTAGCTGAATAAAGTTGCAGCATAGATGCACCGTTGTTGAACACACCAGGCGCACATAGGGTTTTAGTATACCCTCCCCTACCAAAAAAACATCCCTGAGCTCCTCCCTCATAGTGAGGCGGTTGTAGTCCGCATGGAGACTAGGTATCTTACGCGAGGAGGCAACCGTATGATGATGCATGACACCTCTGGTGTGTGAGGGGAACCATCCTGAAAAGGGAAAACCCTCCTGTTTTCTTAGCTGAGTACACCTAGGCAAGTGTGTGACCTCCTCTTTATTCTGGACCCATGGCCTTCTTTGTGATATGAGTAAATTAGTGAGGAGTTGGCCCCTGCTGGTCCTTAAAACTCCTCAAGCCCCCTAGTGTGATTACTGAATTTGTGGTCCTGCCATAAAAAATCTAATTCCACTACAGAGGAGATATTTGTGTGGTCTGTTATGCCTTCCAAAAGGTCTGTGTCCTCTTCTGAAATGGGTACACTATCTTGTTCCAGAGCATCTTCTTCATCTGCTCTGTCTTTCTCAGAGAGCCTTTGTCTTCTTTTTTTTATTTTTTATTTTTTTATTTAGTTTTTTTGTCACAAAGAAAATCCAATTACAGTGTTTCCATTAGTTCATTTTCCAACTCCTCACCCCGCTCCCAAGCACCATTCTATACATTCTGTACAACAACAAAAAAATGCAATCAGCAGTAATTACTTTAAACAGTATATAAGAGGAAAGAAAAGTAAGACAAATTATCCAGAGTGAGACAGCGAAAATAGCTTAAAAGACTACTTGCAGTTTTCAGTTTTGTACCCCTTCTATCCAATTTCCTAGTTGTCCCCTAACCCATTTTTCTTGGCGCGATTGCCTTTTTTTGCATAAATAGCCTTCTCTAGCTTACATGTTGCTAGTAATCTTCCCTGCCATTGTGTAAACGACGGGGGGTTCGGATATTTCCAGTGGGCCGCAATACATATCCTATAAATAGTAATTGCAACAAAAATAAAAGGGCCCCCCACCCGGTTACAATTATCCAACCCTAATAATACAGCAGCCGGGGTTAGTTGTATACCTTGTCCTAGTACCACCCCCATAAAAAGTTGAATTTGCGCTAAGAGTGGTTTTACTTTTGTGCAAGTGGCAAACATGTGTACCTGATCCGTTGGGTATTCTAAGCATCTAGGGCATAGGGTCCCTCTCCCAGTTCCCCATTTTGCAATTTTACTGGGTGTGATATAAAGAAAAAACCCAGTTTTATAAAATTGCGCCTGTAGTTTAGCGGACAGTAACAATTTGTGAACGAGGTTCAATGCAGTCCAACAGACATTCTGGTCAACGTTAAGTTTGGTTTGCCACTTCAAGTCAATTTTTCCCAAATCATCAGGTATTTTATTGTTCAGGCTGGTGTAAATTGCTCCAATCCGGGGTGGGTTAATCTCCTGTAATCTATCGATAATTTCTATTTTATCAAAACCCACTAGGCCACCAGTCTTGTGATCTAAAAAGTTCTAAACAGCATTATAGTGAAAAATCTGGTTCTCCTCAATTAGAAACTGCGTCTTAAGATCCAAAAAAGGCCGGGTCCCATCCCGATTGATCAGATCCCCCAATTTAGTTACCCCTGCATTGTACCATTTCTGTAGATATGAATAATTAAAAATTAAAGGAAGCATTGGGTTACCTCTAGTTAGGGTGTAATAATTCCCTCTTCCTAAACCGAACAGTTTCTGGACATTAGAGAAAACGAGCTTTTGTCTTCTTAGGTTATGAAACTTTTTAGCAAAGTAAAAGATATGGCCTTGGTCATAGTCAATCTTATCTCAATTTCATTTCCGTGATTTCCTGGTCTGGATAGCCACCTCCAGTTTGCTTAATCTCTCATTAATTTCTGTGTTAAACTTTATCAAGATATCTTGATAGGGATCTTTACTTATACCTGCTTGTATGCTTTCAATTTCCTCCAAAATCTTCTTTCTGTCAATTACAGCAAATTTAATTAATATTCCAAGAATTTGACATGATGATTCACTGCTGTTGTCTGCTCATTCCACAGCATATCGGGGTGTGGGCTCTCTTAAGTCAGTGCTACCAATATTGTAAGGCCTAGAGGAATTCACCCAACCACTCGATAGGATTTCAGTGATTTACTTTCCCACCACTTTGAGATTTTACTTTGGTTGAGTTTTTAATCTTTTCAGTTGTGATGCTAAATAGCCACCTTGCTGTGAGGGGCTGCCGCTTGTCCTGGCATTGCTTGCCCCTGTAGCTTTATCTTCAAAAATGTTAAGAGCTGCTTGCTCTCTCTCACAAACTTCAGTAGCCAACATTTGTGAATATTGGAGCTACTAATGCTGTGTTGTCCTGCACTCGCTGCTGTCATAATCCCTGTAACCTCATATACAGCGATTAATAAAATGATGTGGGTATCCCTTCTCCTGCTATTAGCACATGCCTTATCAGATGTTCTGTCTGCCGTGGGTCCTTCCACTCAACAGTGTCTGTTCTCCTCGCCAGTGCTGCTCTGTCAATTCCTGTGAAGCGGGAGGCTCAATGGCTTGGAATCCTTTTGTTTTTTGCTGGCTTTCCACTATGCACCCAAATGAATGGCGGATCGGCTGATGGCGGAGACAGCAACCTCCGCACTACTGCACAAGTGCTTTCCTCAGTATGATCAAAGAGCTGACACTGCATGCAAACGAATCCAAGACTTCGAGTAGTTCCCCAGTGAAACTAGTTTATTTGTGTGATACTGAATGAAACCATCTGATGCATTTTGTCTTACCTACAGCCATGACCGATGGTGCTGCGCCATTTCCTCTCATATTTACATTACATGACTTTTGACCTGGCTATATATATATATATGTGTGTGTGTGTGTGTGTGTGTGTATGTATATATCAATACATATCTTGACAGGCATAGGATTACCAATGCCGAGATGTAAAATGATAAAAGCCTTTTACCACTCCAGGCACGGTATTACACCTTTGGATTGATAAAATACCATCCAAGCCAACCTGGAATGCCTGTGTGTGGTCATTCCCGAGAAATCACAGTAGCCACAGGGACTTCATCCCCCATACTAGGATGTCCTTGGGGGCTAACTGCCCATTGTTTCCTCCAGTAAGTCCCACACAGCGGGATTGCTAAGAGGTCTTCGGAGGCCATGCCCTCTTTCTCCACCACTCTGCAAACACACCTCCCGGCACACTTCTGGTTGGGGGATGAAGTCCACTTTACTTCTGAGGGACCTTGACAGCCAAAATCCCTCCTTGTATCTCCTATAAGTGCTACACAGTGGGACTCCTGAGAGATGGTCAGAGGTCCAGTCCCCTTACTCCACCACTATGCAAACACGACTTCTACTTAAAAAACATAGAAATTCACTGAAAAAAACAAAGGTTACAGGGACATTATAGTTAAGAATTAATATTTAAAAAATATTAGAAATTCACTGAAAAAACAAGGTTACAGGGACGTTATAGTTAGGCTCAGGTTGTAGTCCTACAAAATCAGTGAAATTCAGCAGTTATAATTAGTTGAGCTAAGTATAACTTGCACCTCACGCAATGCATGTCTTATAACCTCACATGTTACATCACTCATGACATCTCAAACGACCTTATTTTAATTATTTACTTTATTTAAGTGGTTTTTCTGCTGCTGTCAGTACAGCCTACATAGAGAAAATGCAGAGTGCGCATGACTGCCATTTTTGCCAACCAAACAGTCAGCGCCTACAACTGGGTGCAAGCCACACTTCCCCTGTCTGGAGCAGGAACGCCCACTCGCCTGCCCCCAACCAAACCCTGCCTGCTGCTTTCTCGCAGTGCAAGAAGCAGAAACATAAAATAGTATTTAAAATACCATTTTATGTTTCTGCTTCTCTCACTGCAAGAAAGCAGTGGGGCAAAACTCTTCTGCCCACGAGGAGGAGCCACCCCTGATATTTACCCCACTTTAATGCCGTCCCTTTAAAAACATTAACTCTCCCTAAACAACATGTTCTCTGTTGAACATTTAAACATGCACTGCAGTTCCTGATTTTGTGCCTGAGAAAAGTAATGTTTTTTTTCACCACCCTCCTTCCTGCCACTCTCTAACTAGTTAGCAAAATGTAACTTCAAACATGTTCACTTAATGTTTGATTTTATTTTCCTTCACACGTACCAACCAAGGATAACAATAATGAAAGATCAGACGGAATCCATGCCTTGTCCATAAAGACTCTGAGTTGTCCTTTACTAGTTATGTTGTTTACTGTAAAACATGGAAACCAGAGTACAGTCACATGCTGTTCCCTCTTTACTGCTCCATTAGCATTTTATGTGGAATATTTGTATCTCTTCGTCGTTTTTGTAATGGCCCCTGTTCCTCTGTATCTTTGTTCTTCTCTGTGCGAACTAGAGAGCACATCTAAACATCCAGTTTCAATCTGTTGTTTTTATCCATCTTTGCCATCAAGCTTTCTGTGCTTCACATTTTACATAAATAAAATGTTTCCAAAATTTACAATGCCCATAGCTCTAACTCACATTTTATAAATAATCACTCCACTGCAAACAAAACAATAAGTTAAAAACGTTGTCATTTACAACGGCAATAGCTCTCACATTCATACATGCGAAACCTATTGCATTGCAAATGCTTTTTTATCCAATTTCTAATGCCATTTTTAGGTTTCAAATGCACAGCGATTGCACTGGGCTTGTGAAATCTCCTGCATGTATTATATCTGAAAAGGGGGCTCTCATCAGTTCCCAACCTGAATTGCTGTATGGAACTTTTTATGTTTGTTTTCCCCTGGCTCCAGGTGTTTGTGTTACTTCTACGAAAGCTGTTTACACTGTTTAAGCCCCATTCACTGTCAAGATACGATTTCTTCCCACGGAAAAGGCAGACAGCTTCTAACAGTATGTTGAAATGCTTGTTTTATATTACTAAGTTGTGTAAAGTAAATGCTTTAGCCTTAGAACGTTTGTGGCATTTCATTCATGCCTCAGTACTTTTCTTTGCTCTTTGTAAGTATTATTGGATTTATCTTTTCACCTTAATCTATTTGGTCACTATGATCACATTTTAATGATCATTGCACGTAAAAAATAAAGTTAATATACAAAGCTATGCTATATTTTACTAATAAATAGGTAGTCACAAATGCAGTTAGCTTGCAGACAACAGGGCTACGATTTCAATGGTGCAGTGACAACAGGGCCACAAGCTCTAGTCACCCCACTAAACCCCTAAAATTGCTATATTTTACAACTAAACACGCAGTTACAAGTACAGTTGCCCTGCAGTTGAAAGGGGCTTGATTTAAATGGTACAGCAGTTGCAGTGGCACTGGGGCCAAAAGTTGTCATAACTCCACTAAACACTAAATATTGCTATATTTCACTACTAAACAGGTGGTCAAAAGTGCAGTTTTTCTGCAGGCAACAGGATCATTAATTGACTGGTGAAGCAGTGGCACTGGGCCCAAACATTATCAGGACTCCTCTAAACTCCTAATATTGCTATAATTTACCACTAAACAGTCACAATTGCAGTTACCTCGCAGGTAAAAGGGGCTTGATTTAAATGGTGCAGCAGGTGCAGTGGCACCGGGCCAAAAGTTGTCATAACTCCACCAAACATCTAATATTGTTATATTTTACAACTAAACAGGGAGTCATAAGTGCAGTTATCTAGCAAGCACTACAGTTATGATTTCAATAGTGTAGCTGGTTCAGTGACACAGGGCTCAAAAGTTGTCAGAACTTCTCTAAGCACCTAATAATGCTGTATTGTACTACTATATATGCAGACCGAATTGCAGTTATCTTGCAGTTATAAGGTGCTTGGTTTGAATGGTGCAGCAAGTGCAGTGGCATCAGGGCCGGAGGCTTTAGGAATTCCACTAAACACCAAATATGGCTTATTTTAACTAGTAAATAAGCAGTCATAAGTGCAGATACCTTGCAGAGAACAGGGTTATGATTTGAATGGTGCAGCAGTTGCAGAGGCACTGGGCCCAAAATTTGTCAGAACTCCTGTAAACACATAATATTTATATTACAGCAATTCATTCTATTATTTACCTTGTTCATTTAATTTTTCACAACGTTGCTATTACTTACCCACACTATACCACTGGCAACAGTACAATATATTTCTTTTTTGTTGTAAACAAGTCATAACACTTTAACTGACTTTCTGTACCTTATATTGTACAACTACTCCGCAAGCTACAACTTACAACAAAAAGCAGCTCATTATTAATCTCATAGGCGAAACCTAATGCAGTTACCAATGCTTGTTATCTCCTAAACTTCCTTCTGTGCGCCTTGCCCAATCCGTATGCACTTTTTCATGCCAGCCACCATAACAAATGATTAATAATTTCTTGATTACAAGAATTAAAATTATAACGTATTTACTGCCTGAGGAACACTTAAGCATTGAATGTACTTTGTGCTACCTGTCCACACAATTATCTAAGATTGAGTTCAGAAGGATATTATTGTTGATATTTTAAGGGTTATTTACTAAGGTTTTGCACAGGCACTCGCTTGGCGCAGAGCACTGCAAAGCATTAGAAAAACATTGCGTTGATTAACTTAACATTATTAAAGTTGGTGGACACAGCGCAAAACGACTGTGTAAAACAACATGAATGTGACCATCTGTTTTTCAACTGGTACTCATGTAAAGCGCTCTGACATCTTCGGGTCGAGTTTGTGCTATATAAAACTAAAAAAAAAAAAAAAAACTTTAGTAAATAAGCTTCGTGTTCATTATCTTCGCCATTGCTTAACGGAGAAGATCGTGCTACTACTAAACATGAATGATCTAGTGTTGCACCGTATCCGAAGGTAAGGGGACTTCGAAATTAGGGGCATATTATCAAGGACCGGTGTTAAAATTCTCACCATTTTATCAGCAGGAAACTGCCGATAAAACGACGATAATGGACTTGATAATACGCCCTTGTTAATTCCCATAGAAGCCAATGTTAACATCAGAACATGGGCTTCTATGGGAATTAACAAGGGCGTATTATCAAGCCCATTATCGCCGTTTTATCGGCAGTTTCCTGCCGATAGAACAGCGATAATTTTGACACCGGTCCTTGATAATATGCCCCTAAGTTTGGCTGAGCTAATAAAATAAAGCTCCAGAAACAAAGCGAATAAAATCCATCGTTCTAACTGGTTGTTGTGTTACCAAGGAAACACTTTTTATTTTACTGGTTTGATTGTCGACAACCGCCAATCACCCCCACTTAGAAGCTAGACAGGGCACCCAGGTTCGGCTTCTTACTTCCACTTGCTTGTAAAACAAACGTTTATAATGTTATGACTTATTTTTATGGCTTGCCACGTAGCAAAACTATTATACTGCAATGGTTTTTCATCTCAGTCATTATCCCTTTGAGTTTTTTTTTTTTTTTTTTTACAAAAAAGGAGAACAGCGTTGGCTACGTTTTTCAGTTTCTTGCTAACCAATAACTAGGAATAAAAGCAGCCTTGGGAGCGACAGTCAGAGTGATTTCCTCAGAGGTTGGCGAGACGGGCTGAGCATCTGGGCACGCCTGGAGGCTGGGAACTAGAAGGCCGCCTATCCTGCGCGTCAGGCAGCCGAGACAAGTCCAAGTAGACAGCTGTCTGTTATGTAAAAGAACATGGAAGGGTTTTACATGAGGTGATTTGTGGCAAAGGGAGGGGCAGATACATGTATTGCTGTTATGGGAATAATAACATGAAAGATGAGTCCATGCACACCATGTTATCACTTTTTTAGCATGATTGATATTCTAAACAGGTTATGCGTGTTTGCTCGTTCTATGCCCTGTCCCAGTGAGCATCTTCGTAAAGTTTCAAATTAGACTGCACCATTTTTGCCTAAAAAACATTCACATTCTCATTGAAACAGCACTCTTCAAATGCATCAATCTTGACACTCTTTAGTTTCAAAATGTGGTTGCTGAGTTACTTGGAAGCTCGATTAATCTTTGTATGTGTATGGAGGAAAGATACTTGTGATTTGTGATCAGTAAACTTGATCAATAACTATTTTTTGTGCATTTATATGTAGGGCTGGTTAATCTTGTTTTATTGCACTCTACACCATCAACACGTCGAACCTGCTCACCTCAAATGTTTTTTATGTAGCAGAGTTTTTAAACATAGAATTAGCAGGGTGCCATTCACACAGAGCTATAAAGTGGCAGAGGGCCAAATGTATGCACCTTTTGTTAAGGTCACAAACACCCCGATTCACAGAATCGGGACAGTTGCGGCTGGAAAAAATATTTTTCAATGTGACAAACCCTATTTGCGATTCGGTAGCCTGTTGCCGAATCGCAAAATGGGTTTGCAATTTTGTATTTGGAAGGAACATTTTTAGGGCGTCCCTTCCAAATACCGAATCGTAATGATATGTATGAATTCTTTGTGGCCGTGAATGTGACTGCAAAATATTTGCATTTTACCACCTACTTCAAGTAGGTGGTAACGCATTCGTAAACAGGAACGGGTCCCCAAGGGACCCCTTATCCTTTGGGAATGGCAGTGAAAATGTTTTTTTCAGAGAGGGCAGTGGTCCCACAGACCACTGCCTGCTCTTAAACAAGCAATGGCATATCCAATAGGTCTCGCCTTTGGGACCTTATAAGTGTCTAGTTATCCAGCACAATATCCTTGTTGCAACAAAATCAAGTGTTGCATGGCTAAACACTTATAAGTTCCCAAAGGCGAGACCTATTGGCTATGCCAATGCTTTTTCCGGGTATAAATTGTTAATCAGTTGGTTACTTGCCAGAATGGTAAGTGCTAAGCCGGTTGAGAACTGCTCATCAAAGCTTTTAGGGCTCCCTAATTAAAGGTGAAAGCATCAAGGTTGGAGTCACAGATAATTTGGTGGTTCATATCTGCAAACTTCGTAGCTTATATTTTGACTGCATTGAATCCCATTACTGTAGGGTGTGTTGATGACATGCTCTTCGGTTCGTCTATTATAATAGTTTTTTGCTATTAGTCTGTGTGATCTAGATTTTCTCCTAGACAAGTTGTGCAGAGTTCACCAATTTATATCTTATGCCCTTAACCCGTTAAGCGCGCCGCAAATTCCGCCCCAGTGCGGACGTTCCATTGCGCGGACGGGATCGGAACGTTCAGCGGACGTGGGCAGCACTAGCGAGGTAGTGCACGCGACGTCCGCTGAACGTTCGCACCACTTAAAGGGTTAAAGGTACTATGTTTGTGGACTTCACACAATATTACCAAAAGGAGAGATGTACCCAGAAAAAAACTGTTCATTTTCGATGCTTACCCTGGCCACTTTTTTAGGTTGGCATCTTTTCAAGGCATTTTTAGTTTACTAAAATGATATATTCAATGTTTGTACTTACTAGGACTTTCAGCCAATCCTCTTCATTCATTGGTTTGTCATTCACAACTTACCTTACGCCAACTACAGCATGGGACAGTGGGTCATCCCACTTGACCCAGTGACTAACTTCTCCTGGGTGATGTAGTTCTGCTTTTCCACTAGAAGCATATCTGCACTCCGGTGCTGTGGACCACTAAAGCAATGTGGGCTTTTTAAGACTCCATTTTGCATTTTAGCCATTTTTTAAAATACGTTAGTAAGGGCGCAACAGTGCCTAGAAAATATATTTGCTAAATCCATTACAAACAACGCATAGACAAAGACGAGGCTGGCAGTCAACACCAGACATTATTTTTTTTTTCTCTTCTTCTTCATGTTATTCGTGAACTAATTGTCGGCAAGGTTTTTAAAAATAACGAAGTGAACAGGAATACTGCTGCTTTTTTGAGAGGTATATTGGCGATGGGCAAAGATGGTACATGAGGCTTGCCAGGTCTTTTATTGCCCCAGGCATTTACCTGCACTGCTTGTGCCCTTGAAGCCCAATTTTGAGAGCTCAATGCCACTCATTGTATCTGCCACTTTTCCCAAGCTCCCCGAGGTTACATGCAGCAGGCACAGGTAAACTTGGAGAGAGGAAAGGGGAGTTAGAGAGAAATATACCAGAGCAACATTCAAGGTTTAAGTCAGAAGCAATCCACGTGTAAAACCACGCGCACAAGAATGCAGTTTAGGTAAAAATATTGCTAACATTACAAAGCAACTAATTTGGCATATGTAGGTGGTTCAGCATTGACGGTGGACTTGATAAGTGCAGGCTGGATGCAGGGCTGGAAATTACTGAGTTAAGTAAACTGCCTTATGTGGTGCAATAACAGGCCAGCACATTACTGGTTTAGAGGGATTAGTGCCTCACAGGAAAGGCCGTTCTGTTGCATTTCAGGTGCCAAACTTGGGACATGGAGGTGTAATACATTCGAACAAGTGGAACGCGTGAATGACTGACCCGCCTTGACTAGAGGCACTGCTGGTTTTTCACAACTATTCGAACGTAGGTGCCGGTTGGCAAACATAATAACTTGACGAGGATCACACAGGTTGGTTAATGATAGTTTGGGGATTTTAAACCGGGCTTCCTGAGCCTAAAGTGCGCTATGTACAGTACCCACCAGTCCATACCTCCTTACTCAACTAGTATGAGACAAGCAAGACAGGCTCATTGTCCGGGAGCTCTAAAAGGGTC
Source organism: Lissotriton vulgaris (assembly GCF_964263255.1). Taxonomy (NCBI): domain Eukaryota; kingdom Metazoa; phylum Chordata; class Amphibia; order Caudata; family Salamandridae; genus Lissotriton; species Lissotriton vulgaris. The sequence continues at coordinate 896,814,990 of NC_141696.1, forward strand.
TAACCACAACTGAAGATCAGTGCTTTACATTGTGGTCGTTTTTTAATTTACTTTACGCAAAAGATAGAAGGGTTGGGCAGTAAATGCTGTTTGCTGAGTACAGCGGTCACCTTTGCCCTAGTTCGTGAAACTTAAAAAAAATTAAGGTCTGGGTAAATGCAAGCGATGGGTGATTGAATGACAGAACATGTAAAGTGCTTCTCAAATCACCAGAAATTCAGGAATATATTAACCCCCTGCTTCAGCTCTCAAAGTACACATTTGATTGATTTTGAGATGCCTGACGGTGAGAAAAGCAAGTTGCAGTGTGCCAGATCAGCAAACCAGTGGAGATGAGTAAGTAAAGGGGGGGGGGGGGTGAAATGCGCTGAGGAGCAGGGGGCCAGCTCAACATGATGCCTCCTCGCAGGAGCCTCCCTCACTCTACCCAGGGCTGTTACCAGGAGCTCCGCGGCTGCGAGCACGCTTTAAACTCCACTTGGTTTACTCTCTGATGCGACTGATTTATTAGGTAATCCTAATTATGAAAAAGGGCCCCTGGCAACTGCAGCAAGCAGTAAATTAAAGGAAATTTTGGAAGGGCAGCGTGGCTGAACGCGGAAGGAACCCAAGCGTGATATGCACCGTGGAGAAAGTGTCAGCGCATTAAAGTGAGACAGCGTTGCTGTTATGTTATGTTATTTTGATTTTTTAAGCGCAACAGCTGCCCCAGTGGACAGAGACGGAAGAGAGCATATTGTAGACTATCTTCACAGGGGGAGAAAGTGAAGGCAAAGTCTGAAGCAGCTGTCACTGTGAGGCGCAGATCGAAGTGAAAGTAGAGGCGTAAAGAGAGGCAAGTGCATGCTGCCACATAGAGCGTGAACTAAAGCATGTTACGTTTTTCTGCTAGTGAGTGCTCTTGTTTTACGAGAGGGCACTCTCGAGCTAAGAGACCGGATCAACTGTCTCTGAGGTGCATATGGAATTGAATGGTAATTGCAGCCGCACCGTGCTGCGTGCATAGCAGAGAAGGTAAAGGCAAAGAAAGAAGCTATTGTCATAGCGAGGCGCAGACTAAAGCGCAGCGTGATTTAAACTGCAGCGTGGCAGAGGAAGTGAGGAGAAGAGGCGCAGATCAAAGTGATGTTTAACTAGCGCAGAGGGTGTAGTTGACTACATACAGAAAGCCTGTTTTCATAGTTTTGGAAAAAAAAAAAAACACGTATTTAAAAGGCATAACACTACTTTTCCAGAGGAACCATCGCGCTGAAAGTAAAAAGCAGCAGGGTGAGGGGAGAGAGGAGGGGGCCTGCACAAGATTCCCTTGTGGGAGTGAGCAGGAACCATATGTTTGTATTTAACACATGGTTTGAAAGCTCGCTCACTCAAGGGAATCGCCAAACGTGCACGTGTTGCCATTCAAAGCAATGCAACGCATGCACGTTTTTGCCTGCAAAGCTGTGTCAATTACAAAAGGTCTTTTTCTGACGCAGCGCATACGCGCTGTGTAGGCAAGATCTAAAAATGGGCTGCATTTAAAAAAAATATTTGCTTTATTAAAAGCAATCACAGACATGGTGGTCTGCTGACCCCAGCAGGCCACCATCACAATGAAATGTTATCGATTCCTAGGGGGTCACACAAATTGCGACCTATCTCAATCATATTAATGAGGTAGGCCATCTGCTACCCCCTAGGAATAACAGAAAGTGTTCAACACAATTTCATAAATGCGGTTTTGTGATTTCCTATTTGCGAACTGCAAGGATTCCTAATAAGGGAATCGCAAAATGGTTTCTTGATACATCTGGGCCTATGCCTTTTGCAATTTTTACACCAATGTCTTTGAGCATAGGATTAAGAAGAGCCATCCAAGCCCAGCTGAAAAATGGCAAAATTCTTCTGAAATGTATTTTGCTAATAATTGACCTCTACAGAGTGGTATGGCTGTGTTCAGAAACAAGGGAGAAGCCAGTATAAGTCAAAACAATGCCATTTCAGGCTTAGAGTGTTAAAAAAACATGTTAAAAGTAGCGTGGAACCCTGGGTAGGACCCACATTTTAGGTGGAGAGTAGCTCCTCTATCTGGAACCATCTACAACAGCACCCCTTCCATGCTCATGATGAAATGGCTCCATCATGAGCACATGTTCAAGTGTGCTCATGACAGAACCATTCCGTCAAGAGCACACTTTCAAAATATCCCTGTGCTCTACACAGCAGAGGGATTACCCTTTTTTTTGCTTTGGGAAGTGGGGAAGAGCTTCCCTAACCTCCCAAAGTACAGTTAGGGTTTTCATTGCAATGACGATCGGGCGCATGGTGCGCTGTTGTCATTACAATAAAAACCAAACTGAAACTTAGTTTCAGTTTCACAGTTTCGGTGCTTGTGGGGATATCTCAGCTCCCCGACCACCGAAAAACATGGGAGAGGTATCGTTGGAAAGGGGAGAATCTCCCCTTTCCAACGGTACCCATCCCTAGTGGATCCCTGCTTGGGGATCACCCCAAGAGGGTGATCCGCAAGCAAGGATCCACCTACTACCCACCAGGGAGGGAGGAGTTGCCCTTGGGCAAGGGTCTTTGCTCCACCATACAATTGAGCCAGACAGCGTCAAAGCACCCTAGACACCAAGGAGTTTTGTATAGGCCAGGGGTTGGGGCTGCCCAGAATGGGCCTGCCAATGACCCCACCCTACCCCCCCAAAGAAGGCATAAGACTTTCTGCCACCCCAGGAGGCAGATGGGGGCAAAAGCCCCTGATCTGCCCCCTAGGGTGGCAGAAAGCCCACTAGGTCCCAGGGATTTGTTTATGTATACCGGGGTGGGGGCTGCCTAGAATGAGCATGCCAATGCCTCACCCCCAAATTTCTTTTTACATTCTTTTTGACCCCCCGGGATACAGATGGGACAATAGCAACTAGGCACCAGGGATTTTTTTCTCTAAAGTTCGGGGCAGGGGCTGCCCAGAATAGTCATGCCAATGCCCCCACCCCCCAAAAAAATGCCACAGTCTTTCTGCCCTCTATGAGTCCCTGATCTGCCACCCCGGGGGCAGAAAGCCCACAAGGCACCAGGGATTTTTTGTTTTAACTTAGGAGTAGGGGCTGCCCAGAATTGGCATGCCAATGCCCCCCCAAAGAAAATACTACAGTCTTTCTGCCCCCCCCCCGGAGGCAGATGAGACAGTGGCCACTTATCTGCCCCCAACCTCCCTAGAGGGGCAGAAAGCCCCCTAGGCACCAGGGATTTAATTCCCTTAAAGTTCAGAGAAGGTACTGCCCAGAGTGGGCATGCCAATGCCTCCACCCCACAAAAAAATGCCACAGTCTTTCTGCCCCCCCCCAGAAGCAGATGAGACAGTAGACCCTTATCTGCCCCAATCCCCCTAGAGCGGCAGAAAGCCCCCTAGGCACCAGGGAACCAGGGATTTAATTTCCTTAAAGCTCAGAGAAGGGACTGCCCAGAGTGGGTATGCCAATGCCCCCACCCCACTAAAAAATGCCACAGTCTTTCAGCCAGAGCTGAGCAGTCAGAGTGAGCAGCAGAGAGAGTGGTAGCTGATTTGTGAACACAGTGGAAATGGCAAGCAGCTCTGAGAGCCAGAAGGCTGAGAGAAAGCGCAAGGTCAAGTTCAGCAGCATGGAGCTGCAAGTATTGGTGGAGGAGGTGGTGAGGGTCCACAGGCAGCTGTTTGGGAGGCTGTCCCTCACAGTCCCTGAGTCCACCAAGAGGAAACTGTGGAGTGCCATCAGTGAGAGGGTCAATGCAGTTGGTGTGACCCCCAGGAGCCTGGAGGACCTCAAGAAGAGGTTTTATGATATCCGGAGCCCCACCAAGAGGAAATTGGCGGAGCTCCACAAGCAGGCAGGTCTGACCGGTGGAGGCAGGAACCCCGTGCCCCCCTCACTGAACTGGAGGAACTGGTGTCCACAACGATGGAGACCGAGAGTGTGGTGGGAGTTGGGGACATGGACAGCTCAGCCAGAGCTACAGCAAAAGGTAAGAAGCATGCGCAGCATGACACACCCTACCAGACACCTCCCCTTTAGCCTCAATGTACAGCCAAACCCCAGTCCAGTACTGCTAGCAACATACATGAGCAATGCATCATGGGAAATGTAGTCAGCTAATGTAGGAACAAATGCCAGTGCACATTAAACTGCAATGCACTTAAAAAAAGATTCAGAGTAATGAAAATGACATGTGCAATGCTTTTATTGTAGTGACTGTAAGACATTTGCACTCAGTTCACAAATGCTTCTTTATACCTAGGGGCGCCATCAGGCAGTGGAGCAGCAGCTCCACAAGCGACAGCTCCAGCAACAGCGGACAGTGCGGTGGCAGGGCCAAGCAGCATGGTTCCTTCGCAGGAGGAGGAGGAGGACAGCAGTGCCATGGCCAATGAGGATGACCCAGGACATGCCCTTTTATTTCCCCACTCCCCCCTACTGTCACAATCTTCCCCATTGCAGTTTCCACCAGAGAACTCACCCACACGGTCCCAGCCAGCACCTGCCACATCTCCTGCCAGGAGGATTATTGTGGCCCCATTGACCATCATGGAGGGAGCTGCGGGTCAGGCACCAGCACCCACACCTGCGACACCTGTGGCACAGCAGGCCACCCAGCAGGGCAGCACCAATCGCCGCCGCCCACGCACTTCCGGTGTACAAAAGAGGGGTGTCTGTGAACTGATGTACCATTATTTAAATTTATTTAAGGAAAAGGTGGTAAAACAATCAACGCACTGTAAATTAATCACAATGAGTAAACCAATACAATTGATAAATAACAGTGCCCCAAAGGAAAGGGAGTGAAATAGCGTGATGCTGTGAAAGGAAAGAAAAGGTGAAAGGGTAGTAGTCGTGACAAATAAAAATTATCCAATTTCATTCGAAATACAAACACTATTCAACGGCTTCAGATCCCTGAGCCCAAGTGAGGGATCATAACATATCCCATTTTAAATAAGATTGTCTATATTGACACTGGTATGGAAATATCCAAAATAGTGCGGGCGGTGTCAACTGAGGAAAGAAGAAGGTAGCCGTCGACGTTTCGACCCCACGCTACAATTGTAGGCGTAATTGTTGCCTTACATCGGGGTCTTCATCAGGACAAGGTAAATACAGGGTGCACTACAATTTCTGTAAAGATGTAAACAATGTAACATGAATATAATGAAAAGCGACAGTGAATATCGAGTTACCGTAGTGAGCGGTAAACAAAACAATTCAAATATTACCATGGTTCTAAAGAAAAGTGCTTTTCCAGTACGGGAGGGCACCGTCTTCCAAGGGCTTGAGGGGAGCATGGTGCGAATCCAGCGGATGCAGGCCAAGTCCATCCTGGCTTGCCAGCGCCAATTGCGGGAACACAACCCTCAGATGGTGGAAATGTCAAAGGGATTTGTTGATTTTGTGGCAAGTAACAGGGAAATTGCAACAGGCCTGGGTCGCATGACAACTGCCATAACACAGCTGTGTGCCAAGATGGAAGAGAATGAGCACACTAGGCGCAGGGATGCCCGTGTACAAAACCGGGCAATCAACCGGCTTGCCACAGCAACGGCCCTGCTATGCCGCCGAGGGGCAAACATGGAAGACTGCCTCACTCAAAACACTGTGGAGGTGACCAGGGGCATGGCCCGCATCACCACTGCCATGGAGGCCCTCATCATTTCCAACACAGTGGTGAATCCTGCCCTGGACGTGGCCGAGGCTGGGGACAGCAGCAGCCGCAGCAGCCTGGCCAGCGCTGTGTCCGAGCCGCGCCGGAGCACCAGGCGCTCCGCTGAGGCAGCCGGCCATGCAGAAGGGGGGGAGCCACATCCGAGTGGTTCAGCAAAGCGCAGCAGGAAATTACACTGCCAGTGTGGGTGAGGCAACCCGGCCCATTTCCATTCCAGACCTTTTCTGTAATTATTTCATTTGTTGCACATCAGTGCTGTAATGTTGTGCCAACATTATAAAAAAAAATGTTCACATCCATAACCTGTCTGTGCATCTGTACTCACTCAGAAATAGTTTTCTGTTATCTCCTCACGTCTGTATCTGCCATCACTTGGTGTAGACACCCCAGCAGGTTGTGTTTGTGGCACAGCAACTTCGTTGTCATGGTCCTCGTAGTCTGACAACTCCACCTCAGTGCCCTTCTTCACCGCAAGGTTGTGCAACATTGCACTGACAGCTATGATCTTGCAGCAGGTGATGGGGGTATACTGCCTTGCACCTCCACTCTTGTGCAAGCATCTGAACCTGCTTTTCCAGATGCCAAAGGTCCGTTCTACTACATTCCTTATGCTTTTGTGGACCCGGTTATACCTCCTTTGGCTGGGTGTAGAAGGGTTGAGGTAGGGGGTGAGTATGAATGAGCGGAGGGCATATGCACTGTCGCCTAGAAGGAAAAGGGGTAACATTACTCACATGCATACATGTACTTCACAGTGCTACATTTTGTTATGGGGGTCTGATGATGTGTCTCACCTAGGAGGTATCCTTCACCAAATTCCCCAGCCGTCAGCCGTGCATAGATGCCGCTGTTTTGGAAAATGTAGGAGTCGTGGGTACTCCCTGGGAATTTTGCAACCAGGTCTGTGATGGTGCACTTAGCATTGCAAATCACCTGCACATTGATGGTGTGTGTAGACTTCCTATTGCAGTATATGTATTCTGTGTCAGCAGGGGGGCAAATCGGAATGTGCGTGCCATCAATGCAGCCGATGATGTGGGGAATTCGTGCCATCTGGTAAAAGTCTGCTTTTGTTTGTACCAGTTCCGCATGGGTTGCAGGGAAAGAAATGTATTGGTCCATCCTCTGTATCATGGCGTCAAGGAATTTGTTGAAAAACCTTGACAGGCTGCTCTGGGTCACCCCTCCTATCGCAGCAACTGCACTTTGATAGCTGCCAGACGCAAGCAGGTGTAGGCTGCATAGAACCTGCACGTGCGTTGGGATGGCGTGTGCCCTTGGGGTGGGGTGGTCCAACAGTGGTTTTAGGTCCCTGATGAGCTCCAGAATGGTGTCTGAGTCCAGCTTGTACCTCTGTAGGATCTCTGCCTCTGTGAGCATGAACAGGGTGATCCTCTGTCTGTAGACCTGCTTCTCTCTTTGCCATTCCCTCTCTCCTTCCTGCTGTAGGCGTAGCCGCCTTGCAATGACATAAAATGCCGCCATCCTGCAAGTTGCATTGCATTTTGGGTCTCATTTTATAGGTTGCAGTTGGTTACCACCTGATTCCAATCCATGGTAAATACCGATTTTGAAATAGCGATTTTGAGGCAAAATCGGTATTTCTGTGCTTCCCTACATCTCTATCAGAGTTTTTGCCTGTCCGATTCGGTAATTTACCGATTCGGTAACTCTACCGAATCGGTAGATGGTCCGATTCGGACTATTTACCGATTCGGTAACTCTACCGATTCGGTAAATGGTCCGATTCGGTATATTTACCGATTCAGTATGTTAGCGATTAGTTCATTTACTGATTCGGTGTATTTCCGAATTGGTTTTTTACCGATTCGGTATCTATACCGGTTCGGTAAAAATACCGATTTGGCCGGATTTCAGGCTCCTACATCCCGATGGCTGGACACCGCTCTGTAAGGGTCGAGAATCGGTATTTTCGGCCGTTACCGATCGGTATTGGGCCACCTACATCGGGCCCCTGGAATCTGCATGGATTCACAAATTTCTTACCACCCAGCATTCTGCCATGTCTCCCGATGAAAATGGTACCTCATTTGTGTGGTGAATCAAGTACCCACAGCAGGCAAGGGCCCAAAATGTATTGAGGAGACATCAAAATTACTTATCACAAAACATCCTGGTTTTGCAAGGGGGTCACCTGGGCTTTTGGCCCCGGACCTGGCGTCCATCTAGGGAAACCTACCAAACACACACTTTTCTGAAAAGTACTCCCCGGGTGTCCAGCGACGTATGGCTTGAGTGGGCCCCCCAAAGTTTTCCTACCCAGAGTCCCCTGCAAACCTCAAATTTAGCTGAAAAAATCAAATTTTTCTCAAAAGTCTGTGTGGGACAGTTCTGGAATCTGCATGGTTCCACAAATTTCCTACCACCCAATGTTCCCCCAGGTCTCCCGATAAAAATGGTACTTCACTCACGTGGGTGGGTCAAGTACCCGCGACATGCAAGGGCCCAAAACTTATTGAGTAGACATCATAATTACCTATCACAAAACAACCTGGTTTTGCATGGGGGTCACATGCATTTTGCCCCGGAATTTGCCCTTTTGGCGGGTTTACCCCATAACTTTTTGTATTCTCCTAGCCTTTTTCTGTAACCTGGTGTTGGTGACTTTAGCACTGTCGTCCAGTGTAAAGTGCGTGCGCTCTCTGTGTTACATTGGTAAGGTTGACCTGCCCTCCCATGGGAATACATTGGAGATGAGTGTGTCTGTGTTAATTCCTGGTATGAGAGGAGCGGCAGGGGCGAGTTTAGTATGTATGAAATCGTGAGAATAAATGCTGCGCAATGGTGTGCGCTGATTTATGGTGACTGGTGGAGAAATGCCACTTTTAGAAGTTGACATTTCTGTGTGCTATGCGTCTGCCTGCCTGATGTGAATTGCATGTCTGGCTTGTGAGTGACAGGGGCTGAGAGGAGTAGGTGGCTCCAGGAGGGGCAGGGTGGGTCAGCGCTAGGCTGAATGGGACACCTGGGCTAAGAGTAATGAGAGGGATAATCCCATGACTCTAAATAGGAGGGTGTCTTCTCTAGTGAATGCTGGCTCCACCCCCCTGTGGTGTGTCTGATGACGAGTCCCCACCTGACAAGGAGGAAGAGGAGCTCAGAAAACAAATTGCTCAAAATCCCCCCTAAACCGGTTCTGACTGGTATCCCCAAGCCCTGTGCTGTGACACAAAGAGGAAAGGGTATATAAAAGAAGGGGCTGTGACCCCATAAAGTTTGTTCATCCTTTTTGTGCTGTTCCTGCCGTGGCGTGCTGCTGCTGGGGCCCAGGGGGGTCTGCTACGAGGGCTTGCCTCCCTGGGCCCTGCATTGCCCCCTTGAATCCTAAAGGACTTTTGGGACCCTTTTGCTGGTGATCCTCCAGGACCTTGGAGGAGCTGGTTCTGCATTTTTTCGCCCTTGGAGTGCTGTGCTTAGTTTCCTTTTATTTTCCCAGAAGAGGACCAGAGCGTGGGGGCTGCACAGCGCTGAGCTGCAGCCCCTTTTCGGAGGGAATCCGATGTAGGGATTCCCCTGCGATGCCTAGGGAGCCGGTGCCCACCCCGTCTATTTGTGCTCGAACGGAAGCCCAACCCTCTTGGTTGTGCTCACAGTGGGTGCCCCCCGCATGGATAAGTTTATTGCAGCTTGCGGGTACCCACCCCGCTTATTTGCCTTTTGCGGGTGCCCACCACACATTTATGATTTAATAGGTGAGCGGGTGCCCACCCCGCATTTGAGGATCATTGTGGGTGCCCACCCTGCCTTGCCGTGAAGATGAGAAGCGCCCCCTGGCCCGACCTGAAAGCCAGGCGGCCTTGCCTGACTCCGGGCGGGGCCTCTGAAGTAAGTGGCCGCGGCTGCCAATCGCAGCGCTACCAGACCCAGAAGCAGCTTGCGGGAGGGGAGCGAGAGGAGAGGCACGTGTGTGGCAGAGAGACACCACCAAGCTTTCTCCGACCTGAGGAGAAGTGGATCTCCTGCCAACGAGGATGCCCAGAGAAGAGCTGACGTGAGAAGAGAGACCGGAAGAGCCCTGAGATGGAGGGACCGCGCTGGCAGGAGTGATGAGAGAAGGAGAAGTCCCCCTGTGCAGGAGCCGGTGAGTGAGGGCTCCAGGAACGGTTGTTCCCATGGAGGCACAGTGTCTGTGCCACCGTCTTGAGCGGCCCCGCCTGGTAGAGGGCTGCTCCCATGTTGGGGGGGATTTTTGATTAAGGAGCCCCATGGGGTTTACACAAGCATTGTCAGTGCCTTCCCCTCCTGCAAGAGAGACGGGAGGTGGCGGAATCAAGCCCTGGGGAGTGGGGCTTCTCTTGGGCATTGAAGGAATCAATTGAGGCTCCCAGGGCACTGTAGTGCCAAGGCACTTCTCCAGCTGCCCCACCTGACAGTGGGCAGCTGCAACGGTGCGCATAATTATTTAGAGAATCCCGTGGGGATAGAGTCCCTGGAGGGGACCCAAGAGGGCACAGTGAGTGCCAGTGATTTCCACAGCTACCTAGTAATTAGTGGGCAGCTGCAACGTTTAGGCCAGTGCATTGCGCACTTTTTGGATGTTGCTGCATTTGCAGCTAGGCCCTGATGTTTCTGGGAAACAGGCATTGGAGCCCTAGAGAAGACCAGTTGGCCTGGTGACCGTTTGGCGACATTAGGTAGAGCACCAGGCTCTACAAACCTGCATAATGTGGTTTATTCCTCTAATGGTGGCTATGTTCTTGAGGTTCTTGCATAATGAGTTTATGTTTTTTAAGCCTAATGAGATGGTATAATGTGTTTATACTTATGATGATCTATGCCTAATGTGATTTATACCCCATGATGAGTGCCTAATGTGTGTGGGCTGCTGATGTTCTAGTGCGTAAGGGGTTTATGCTTAGGAAGGTTTGGGCCTAATGGGTTACTTCCTAATGTCATGTTATGATGTTTGGGGGAGTACCTATTTGCGTAGGGTGTCTATGCTTAGGAGGGTATTGCATAATGTGTTTTTGCTGGTGAGGCCCATTGCGTAATGTGTTTATGCTGATGAGGTTTAGGGTCTAGTGTGGGTTTATGTCTAATGTGATAATGCTTAGGTCATTATGGTACCAGTAATTACTGGTTGTGGTTTACATTTTACTGACCCGTTCTGATGGGTCTGACCGTGGCCCGATGGGCCTGGTCCTGTAAATAGTCCCCTAAGAATATTGCCCATGCCAGTTGGCACTGTGTAAATATGTGATTATGTTTCTAATGTGTTTATAAGAAAACAAGGGCTATTTCTTATTTAATCTTATGTGGAGTTTCTTTTGTGGTGTGCCTAGTGTGCCGCTGCTGTTTGTGCGTGTTGCGCAAACGCTTTACACATTGCCTCCGGGATAAGCCTGACTGCTCGTGCCAAGCTAACAAAGGGGTGAGCAGGGGTTATCTTCGGTGTGTAACTCCCTTGCCCTGACTAGAGAGGTGGTTTCTGCCTGGCTTTGGCGCACAACTTAGCCATATACACAATTAGGAGCAAAGAGGGAAAAACAGAACCCAAGTCGCCCTCCACTCATATAGTCATCCAAACAACAATGACCGGGTCCCCTTTGGCAATTTCATATATTTTCAAACGTGTACGGCATATTGCAACTTTGCAATTATCTCCCCTTCCTTATAAACAATTGGGGTAGAGGGTACACCGTTTATAAGCCTATTTAAAAAGCCTCCATCCCATCTGACACAGTCTAAATGAATGGACAACACAATAATGTGTGACTACTGTGAAAAAATTGTGGAAAGGCGAGATAACCCTTCGCGGGCAAACCACCATTGAGATACCTGGTCGGTACTCACCAGTTTAGCCCTGTTCTCATCTTTGGTGGTCATCAAGCCCCAAATGAATGTGTCCAACAAAAAATATATGAGTGCATATGAGTGCAGTGAAAAAGTGAAAAACAAACTAATATTCAAAACGTGTAATAAAAAATAGGACTGCACGTTACTATCACTTTTATTCTTTAACTTTGTGCAACCTATCAAGTTAGGAAGCGGGGTTGGCTCCTAAACATGCATCCCAAAACCACAAGCCAACATGTTTCATTGCCTTATATATCTTTTAGGCAATTTCTTCAGGGCAGCAATTTTATTGCGACTGCATCAATGCTGAACACACCATTCATCGAGACTGTCAACAGAAAAGCAAACATAAATAGTCTTTACAGTATGCCCACAAACCTGCATCTCATGTAGACACATCACTGTACAGAAAACGAACTGAAATTCCTCATATTTACCCGTACTCTGCCATGGTGTCTCCCACCGGCCGTAAGGATTAGTGTACAATACAGGCAAAACCCCTACTGTGAGTCGCCCTCTGTTTTCAGTTAAGAATCTAAAATAGGCAAACATCGAACAGTGAGTTGTAGAAAGTAACATATAAACTCCCCGAGTTAAATGTGCCAAAACAGGTTCGAGTCTCCTCAAGGTTTAGTAACTCATTAACACCCACGGGGTCTACTTTCGGAACCACCCTCTCCTTACCGATCTGAATTGAACAAAGCGCCTTGTCTCCACCAGTTTCCTCGTGCTTTGCTCGCGTTCATATTTATCTGCAGCTACATCCGCTCAAACTCACATGATTACTGCAAACAATCTCGCAAGAACGTTACCGCCATCTTGGAACAGGATACGGATCGCGAGTTATTGGAGCTTGCCACCGAAAATAGTACCCAAGTTACGCTCATAATAGTATGTGCTACAATCAAACACCCACCATAATCTGTGTAACCATTTTTTCAGTATTGTCTCATCTCATTTCGTATGTGAGACAACACCCAGTACTCAGCATAATAAACGTTTTGCTATAATGGACGCGGCACGTACTCTCGCGGATCGAGGCACGGATTCCAAGCATATCAATGGCTAACAAGAGACCTGTACGTCTCAACCTTCAAAACTCGATACTATCAGTCAACAAATATTTAACCAACTACCAACCTCTGAATAAGGATCCCACTCAAGAACTGTTGAAAATTATACGTGAGATGGTTAGTGTGGCCAAAGAAAAGAAATGGATAACAGTGAGGGAGGCGGAGTTCCTGGTGAACGACAACCCCAGGACTCCAGCATTTTATACACTTGCCAAGATACATAAGCCCACACGCCCTCCCCCAGGACGTCCCATTGTTTCAGGGATCCAGTCAGTTTTAGAACCCTTATCCCAGTTTGCTGATTCTTACGGGAGTCAGTAATTAATCAAAAATCCTTTGTAAAAGATACCATGGACATTTTAACTATAGTGGGCGAAATGGAATTTGATCCAGGAAAAGAGTTCCTTGTAACTATTGACATCGAGTCCGTCTATTATTGTAATCTCCAAGATGCGACTCTGGTGGCAGCAGCACGAGCTCTTGGGGATCAAGAATGGTTCTATGATGTGCCCCAAACATTTGTACTCCAATGTGTAGAGCTTGCCTTGACCAGAAACTTTTTCCGCTACAAAGATAAGCTGTTTTTGCAAACCACTGGGACATCCATGGGTGCTACAATGGCACCCAGATTGGCTTGTATCTATGTGGGCCAGTTCGAGGAGCAGGTCGTCTACCCTTCCACCATTCCCTTCCAGAGGCATCCCCGCCTCAGTCGGAGATATATTGACGACGTGCTCTGCGTCTGGTCTGGAGAGGAATCTGATTTATTGGATTTTCTCAATTGGCTTAACATTCAGGACCCGAGTCTCCGTTTTACCTGGTCTTATAGCCATAAATCGGCTGTATACCTAGACCTAAACATAGAAGCCAATGCAGGAACATTACAAACACGGGTCCACCAGAAACCCACCAACAGGAACTCCCTCCTCTTATATGAGTCTTACCATCCTAGGGCGTTACGGGACAACCTGCCGGTGGGTCAGTTCCTGCGTTACTGCAGGAACTGTTCATCAACAGCTGTTTACATGAAGCAAGCTCAAGGATTGAGCAGCAAACAGCAAGAAAGGAAATATCCTGCTAAAATCACCAGACAGGCCAAAAAGAGGGCCTAAATACCCCCAGAAGTGTTCTCTTGGAGGTAAACCAAACGAAAATAGATGAGTGCATCCCAGTAGTGATGACCTATGACCCTTTGGCCACTAAAATCAAGCAGTCTATTCGCAAACATTGTCCTTTGCTGTCCAGTGGTGAATTTAAAATGCCACCTCCGAGGTTCGCGTTCAAAAGATCAAGCAACCTTACAGATAAACTGGTTCACATACGTGCACCACCAACAAACACTGCAAGAGAGAGTTCGATTCCAAAAGGACATTTCCCATGTGGGACATGCTCGGTATGTCACTTAACTAAGAAAACAACAAGTGTGACATTACGATCAGGAAAGGAGTGGTTCCTGGGGCAGTTTAGTAACTGTTATACCACGAATGTGGTCTACAGGCTGCAATGCGAGTGTGGCTTGCAGTATATAGGCCTCACTTCAAGAAAAATAAAAACAAGGATCTAGGAACATCTCAGCACGATAAAAGCTGGCAAGTTATCTACTAAGCTAGTACAACATTTTTACACTAATAAACATTGTTTTACATGGACAGTACTCGAGAAAGTGGTAGGTGACCCGCATAATGTGGAAAGACTACTAGTGTCCAAAGAGGAGAGGTGGATCTTTCAAGAAAAAAGTGAACAACTGGGATTGAACGAACTTTTGGAGTGGAATAAGGTACACTAAGATCCACATAAGTCCATCCTTTAAATCCTAGTTCATGACAATACTGATGTTTGTAATTGTATAGCCTAGAAAATCACTTGTTATAACAGTTTGGTATGGAGAGCGCGCGACGCGACGATTCAAGATGGCCGCACCCTGAAGAGCTCCGCGCTGACGAGCAGAGCTCATTATTGAAGGTTTCGTTTTGCGGCGGCGTTTCGCCTCTACATCGGCGGATTCTGTTGTCGAAAGCACTCCCCTTCACATGGGTATGCCTTCAGAGTCAGCAACACTGCTTTTTGGCTCAAATTTGGCAGTAATGTCCTCCGCCCGATAACGGCCGCCATTTTGTCTTCTCCTGGTATTTACTGCAGCGTTTTCTTTCCTCTTCAATACTCTTTTCTGCTGCTCATTTATTTCATGGCTGCATATCTACTTCTGTGAAGAAGGAATATTTGCCTCATATTTAAAGGAGAACTGTTTCACTTGTACACCTTAAGGTACTTCTTATTTTTTTTCTTGATGGATATCTCTACTCACCTCAGGCTCGAACCTGCGTCATGGCTCCTCCAACCTCATGACTTGCTTCTTATGCGATGCTGTAATTCGTTTGGATTTAATTGAGGCTTTTGCCCATTTTTTTTGCAGGGCTCGGTACTTTATCATACTTTATCGAATTTTTATGCCTTTTTTGACCTATTTTTCACGATTGCTTCATTCAATAGTTGCTGCTGCTTCTGTTCTCTTGCCATTGTTTTGCAGGCTGGTGGTTTTTCATATATTTCTAATGTTTTCATTACTTGGGCTTCTTGGAGTTTTGTGACTGAGTAATATGGAGCCTGCGCACGCCTCCAAGGCTCATGGTACCGCTTCTGATACACGCAAGGAATCTGCAGCTAACGCTAAACGTCTTAAAAAAGACCCAGTATCTCCATCTAAGTCCCCACTTCCTGTTACGCTGGAGGACATTATGGAGGAATTACGTCTCATACGCCCTTTCATGATTGACACTGCTTCTACTCTTCAGAGACTGGCGATAAATAGTGTAGTCTAGACTTGAGATTATCTGATGTAGAGCAAAAGATCAGCGATGCTCAAGATGTTGTCTCCAAGGTGGCTAGCCTTACCAAGGAAGTTGACCTGCTCAAAAAAAATCTGAGGATTTGGAAAATCGGAACCGACGCAATAATTTGCACATTTATGGTATTCCGGAAGGTTCAGAGGGGTCTGATCTCATCTAATTTTTGAAGACCCAGGTCCTTCCCATTACAGGCTTCTCTAAACATCTAGACGTAAATATCCAAAGAGCTCATTGTCTTGGTCCAAGGAACTCTTCTTCTGCTTCAAAACCTAGAGGCATTATTGCCTATTTCCTTCTTTATTCTGACCTCATGACTATTCTCCACTCTGCTGAACAGCATAAACAGTTGCTTTGGTCTGGTAATAAGGTTTTCATCACTCAAGATGTCTCTAAACCTACTGCGGCAAGACAAAAAGAGTTTCTGGATTTGCAACCTACTCTTTGTTCAATGAATGCTCGATATGGCCTCATCCATCCTTGTTTTTTCAAAGTGACTTACAAAGAAAGAACTTTCAGCTTTGAAGACCCGGTGGACCTTCGGAAGTTTATCCGCACTCATAAAGAGGAATCCATGGAATTCAGCAAACCCTAACTTTTATGTCCTCATGTTTGTTTTGTTTAATATTGTTTGGTACTTAATTCCCGGTTGTAATCTTGCCCTTATCCCCTTTTGTTTTTTCTCTTGTTTTACAGGTTCCTTCCCTGTAGTTTGTTTTGATCGACTCATTTTTGTGCTGCTCTGATGTCTGTATTGTGCCCTTCGTTTCGCTGCCCTTCCCTCCCATTTGTTTGGTAAGTTCCCTTCATTTGTCTTAAATGGTTACTCATGGTCTTTTGACCCTTCTGTTTTTCTTCCTCTATTATTGTTTTATAAGTAATCATATATTTGTTCTTCTCTTCTGCTCGTGCGGTTGTTTTGTTTTCGCTACTCCCCCTCCCACTTCATTGTCCTTCATCTATTTGCCTTTCATGACTAAAGTCTTTTGGCTTTTTGTCATCTTCTTTCTCTTACTCTATTTTTCGGGAGTTATTTCCTCCCATCCCTCTCCTTCTTTCTCTATCCCTTATCTCTGTTTCTTCCTTTTTTCCTCCTCTTTCCTCCCCATTGATTCTCTCCCTTTCTTCGTCTTTTTGTCTACTTCCCTCCACCTCTCTCTCTTTTAATTCATCTTCCCTTCTCTTCTGCTCTTTTCCTGGCACTCCTTATTGATGCAACTCTTTGTTTCTCTGTCGTTTATTTGTTCTCATATTTGTGGTGGCTCACTTTCTTCTCCATTCATTTCATCAAGATGGTATGCATTTATTTCCTCTTCAATACCTATTTCAATTTTTTCTCCTTTACTTTCCTCTTTCTTAACTGGTCTATGCTTTTTCTCTTATCTTTTCATCCTTTCCTATCATGAACGGTCTTCGTATCATTTCCTGGAATGTTAAGGGTCTTCGAAACCCTATTAAAAAGCAACCTATTTTATCTCATCTTGCTCGCCTGAAATGTCAAGTTGCTTTATTGCAAGAAACGCATCTTTCTTCACAAGATTTATTCTCGATGCGTAAACAATGGGTTGGAGAAGCTTATTGTTCTCTGGCTGTTAATAACAAAAATGGTATTATTATTTATTTCATAAATTGTTGTCTGTTCAAATACAAAATGAAATTTATGATTCTAATGGTAGATGGTTGTTTTTAGACAGTGTTGTAAACGGATGTATGACGGTACAACGCGTACCGTTACAACGCATACCTTTACCACGCGGCCGTGACAACGCAAGTCGTTACCATGACTTGCGTTGGGGGCGCAGATTTCGAATAGTATAATTTACTATTCTAACACCAGTCCCCGTGGACCCTAGGGAAGGTGTTGGGATAGTAAATTAACTATTTGTAATCCTTTAGCGCCCTCCAGCGCAAGTCGTGGTAATGACTTGCATTGTCACGGCCGCGTGGTAAAGGTACCGCGTTGTAAAAACATCGTGGTAAACGATGTTTACCGTTGTAAACAATGTTCATTTTTCCTTTTGCAATGTATATGGCCCTAATAGTGTTTATCTATCCTTTTGGAATGAGTTTTCTTCTCTTCTTTCTTCCAATGTGAGTGATGATTTGATTGTAGGGGGTGACTGCAACCAATTAATGGATCCGTTTTTGGATCACAAATCTCAAGTACGATATCTCCCTAATAAAATGCAAATATCATTTCATAAATCCATCTCCTCTAGAGGCCTAATTGACTCCTGGAGAATATCCCTTCCTGATTCGTTAGAATTTTCATTTTTTTCTCCAGTGCATGCTTCACACTCCCGAATTGATTACATTTTTCTTTCTCACCATGCTTTTCAGTTTATGACTAATTCTGAAATAGGCTCTATTCTCATTTCAGATCACGCACCAGTCATTTTAGATATGGACTATCCTTCCCCCATTCCTGCATCTCGCCGATGGCGCTTCAATAACTCATTACTGCTGGACCCCCACTTCATTGACCATTTCACAGATTTCATGGATGAATTTTTTCATAATAATTTAGATACAACTTCTGATTTTCACTCTGGGACACATTCAAGGCTGCTGCTCGCGGTTGTGTTATAGATTTTGTATCCCGTAAAAAGAAGAAAGCCCTCACTCAAGCATCTCATTTTCTCAAACAAATTAAAGACCTTGAACATCTTTATTTCACTACTAATTCACTCGATTCACTATGCTCTCTTATCAAAGCTAAGATGTAGTATAACAAGCATTCTTGGGATTCTGAATCTAACCAGCTTCTCAAATTTAATGCTAACATGTATGGAGGACGTAATAAAGCTGGTAAATCGCTTGCGAATTACCTTAAAATCAAAAAGCAGAAATCTAAGATTGTTGTTATTACGGACTCTCAGGGATCTCCTCAATCTTCGGATGCTAAGATTCTTGATTGTTTTGTTAAATATTATTCTTCCCTTTACACACCAGAATCCAATCCTTCTCTTGAGCAAATAGATTCCTTTTTTCATTCCATCCCTAAACCCGCTGACTCTCTGGTTGACCTTTCTACCCTTGATGTCCCCATTTCAGAAAAAGAAATTCTCGCTGCGCTTTTTCTTCTTCCCAAGGATAAAACCCCCGGTCCGGATTGATTTACAGTGCGATTTTTCCTTCATTTTAAAACAGTTTTAGTACCACATTTGCTTAATTTAATTAATCATTTCCTTGCCACAGGTGAATCTAGAGGTTCCTTTACACAGGCCATTGTCTGTCTTCTTCCCAAAAAAGACAAAGATTCCTCCCTTTGTAAAAATTATAGGCCTATTTCCCTTATAAATACCGATTGCAAAATTTATGCACAAATCTTGGCTATTCGTCTCAATAAAGTTATTCCTGATCTGGTAAACATCTAGCAGTCCGGTTTTGTTAAAGGTAGGTCTATAATTGATAATTCGAGAACCCTTCTAAACATCATTCATCTAGCCGCAAAAATAGATTCCCCTATTGCCGCGATCACCCTGGACGCTGAGAA
Source organism: Lissotriton vulgaris (assembly GCF_964263255.1). Classification (NCBI taxonomy): domain Eukaryota; kingdom Metazoa; phylum Chordata; class Amphibia; order Caudata; family Salamandridae; genus Lissotriton; species Lissotriton vulgaris. Next base: position 896,833,895 of record NC_141696.1, read on the forward strand.
AGCTTTTGATCGTGTCAATTGGGATTTTATGTTTGGAGCGCTTCGAAGGCATGGTTTTAGCCCCACTATTCTTAGGTACATTCAATTATTATATTCTGACCCCAAAACTTCTATTTGGATTAATGGTACTCAATCGGATTACTTCTCCCTTCATAGAGGAACCAGACAAGGTTGCCCTCTCTCCCCTCTCCTCTTCATTCTTGCGTTAGAACCTTTTTTTGAAAAAATAAGACAGTCTTCCTCCTATTCTGGTTTTGTCTACAAGGATGTTGACATCAAATTTACTGCTTACGCCGATGATATTTTACTTTACATTTCAAATCCTATTGCCTCACTACCTGGACTTTTCTCCTTACTTAACGACTACTCTTTGGTCTCTGGCTATATTCTAAATATTGATAAATCGGAGGTCCTTCCCCTTAATAAGTTTTGCCTTCCTCATATGTTCGAGGGCTCCGGATTCAAATGGAATCCTAGATTTATCAAGTGTTTTGGTATTCTTTATGCTAATACCATTAGAGAGACCATCAAAATTAATCATTCTGATATCCTTAAGAAAATCTCATGTCTCATAGAACGATGGTCCCCCCTTTTTCTTTCATGGTAGGGCCGATTATCAACTATTAAAATGATGTTGCTTCCTATTGTTAATTTCTATCTTTCCATGCTCCCTATTTCTCTTCCCCACTACTTTTTCAAATCCATTAATCACCTTCTTGTGAAATTCTTATGGAATAATCGTAAAGCTAGGGTCTCGCTTTTCCGTCTCCAACAGCCTAAGAACCTAGGCGGTGTCAATTTTCCTAATATTTCACGTTTTCACTCTGCGTTTACTCTTAAACATATCTGCCCCTTTCTTACAGATTCGTTCTCCTTTCCTTTAACGGCTTGGAGCTCTTTAGAATTGGCTCAACTTGCTCCCTTCTCTTTCCTCACAGCAACCTGCTTATCTCAACCTCCTTCAAGATTTATATCCCCTACTTTTAAGCATTCCAAAGCCCTTACACTTTTGCTTTTTCGTTCCTTCTCTACTCCATCTAACCTCCACTTGTGTACCCAAATTTGGTACAACAAGTTCCTCAAGATTAATAACAGAGCACTTTTTTAGAAGGAACAGATTGATAAATGAATTATTACTTATGACCATTTGCTCATCAGTGATTCTTTAAGAACCTTCCAGGATCTATGTGATTCCTTTGGTATATCTAACAAGCACTCTTCTCACTTCCAATTGCTCACTCATACCCTGTCTGCTATCATTTTACAGGACATTCCCTCTTCTTCTGCTACTTTCTCCCTTTTTTCTCCGCCAGATTTTACTAGTCCCTCTAGAGCCCAGCTATTTACAAACTATTGTCACCTTCTCCACACGATAGGCTCAATCTAAATTGGAACTTTTGTGAGAATTGGATTTAGGCCAAGATTTATCTCCACAAATCTGGGATTCTATTTGGTGTAAAGTACATACTGTCTCTCGCTCAGCTAGCACCACACAAACTTTTTACTTTTTTTACAATAGGCTTTATTACACCCCCTTTGATTTGTGTAAATTTAAACTGTTAGATTCTAAGAAGTGCTGGTCATGCTCATGTGATAACAGCGATTTGTTACATATGTTTTTTCATTGTCCAAGGGTTAAAATATTTTGGTCTCGTATTTGGTCTACACTTAATAACATTTTATCCACTGATGTTCCATTTGAAATTGTTCACATTTTTCTGGGTGGGTGAGCTCCCATATGGAATGTTCCATGTCATGTCCGTAAATTTATAGATCTTTTCATAGCAATTTCATTTCAAATTATTACTACAAATTGGAAAGATATTACAAAAATTGCTTATAATGCCTGGTGGAATTTGCTGTGTCATCACCACAGACTTGATCGTGCCCATGCTACATCTGTACCTTTATTAATCAAAAGAGATTTATTATGGTCTCCCTTAACTGATTATCTCTCTAGACATGCTCCCTGATTAATTTGTTGTTCTTGCCTTTTTCTTGGTGGGTATTTGTCAATTTTAGCTTTTGAGATAGTGTATTATTTGCTGCCTTTTCCCTTCCTTCTTTCTCCCCTTTTCCCCCTCTCCTCTCTTTTCCCTTCTATGAAAAACCTATAAAAGCATTGTTTATCGGTATAATGTTGTCCCCTTCATTGGGGTATGTTTTTCACTTGCTCTTTCATATTGGATGTTTTATATTTCTTTGGTATCATTCGCATCTGTAATGATGTTTTACGTTGTGTAATTTTATTCAATAAAGATTTTTAAACTCAAATAACAGTTTGGTATTGGTGAATGGAAGCGATTGGCCCCTGAACACTTGTTGGATAATTTGGCTATGCAGCCGCGTCCAACCTCCTCATTCCCGCTCTGTGCTGGTATTATTCCAAGTAGGAATTAGGTTAATAATTGAAACATGAGGGCATTGGCCGTCCATTGTAAGATGGCCGCTACAGATTGTGTATTAACGTGTGAATTTTTATATAAAGGCCAATCCTGAAACCATTAAGTTACAATCGTATCCACTTAAAGATGGCTACTACAGGTGGTTCCGTAACTGTTGAATAATTTTCACGCCAATCCTCGAAACCACTAGGCTGTCACTAAGATGGCCGCAAAATATTAAATATTTGTTTGGTGACTGATAGTATCGGGTTTGGAAGGTTGAGACGTACAGGTCTCTTGTTAGCCATTGATATGCTTGGAATCCGTGCCTCGATCCAGGTTGGCGGCGACTCTCCTGCGAGAGTACCTGCCGCGTCCATTATAGCAAAAAGTTTATTATGCTGAGTACTGGGTGTTGTCTCACATACAAAATGGGATGAGACAATACTGAAAAAATGGTTACACAGATTATGGTGGGTGTTTGATTGTAGCACATACTATTATGAGCGTAACTTGGGTACTATTTTCGGTGGCAAGCTCCAATAACTTGCTATCCGTATCCCGTTCCAAGATGGCGGTGACGTTCCCGCGAGATTGTTTGCAGTAATCATGTGAGTTTGAGCGGATGTAGCTGCAAATAAATACGAACGCGAGCAAAGCGCGATGAAACTGGTGGAGACAAGGTGCTTTGTTCAATTCAGATCGGTAAGGAGAGGGTGGTTCCGAGAGTAGACCCCGTTGGTGTTAATGAGTTACTAAACCTTGAGGAGACTCGAACCTGTTTGGGCACATTTAACTCGGGGAGTTTATGTGTTACTTTCTACCAATCACTGTTCGATGTTTGCCTCTTTTAGATTCAGATATCGACTGAAAACAGAGGGCGACTCACAGGAGGGGTTTTGCCTGTATTGTACACGGTTGTATGACTAAACAACTACTGCCTAAACCACGACTGCCATAACGATGAAGGCTAAACAACGAGCATTACTAAACCACTACTATTTAAACAACTACTTCCTGAAGCACGAATATTCTTTATATTTCTCTTTACCAAATTACGCCACTATGTACTTTTAAATAATCATGTTTTTTACGATTTATTCATACTACTAATGCAATAATAAATACTTTTTTATATTTATTTTTATGTGAGGAATCTTTAAAATATCGTACTTTCTAAAATAAAGACATAAACATTTCAATGCCAGACGAACAGGAAAAAGTCAATTAGTTACGCAAGGAGACACGAATATATCAGTCCATCATCTCTTTTTATGAAGATGGCTGCATTTATCACTAAAATGGTGGCATAACAAACTTGAAAGTTAATGTTATCAATCCCAGCATGCAAAGCTCACAGCCGATATGTGCACCTTCTTCCAACGTCACTCCTGGCTTTTAATGCACCAGAACTTTGAATGCTGACGTTTTTTGGCACTACCAAAACCGCAAAAAGAAAACTACATGTCCCATAATGCACTGTGCTGTTTCCTAAGAAGGACACGAATGGCCACAGAAATGTATTCCTAGCAGTGATGGACGGCCTGGGAAAATCAAGGACTTGGGTAAGACACGAGGACAAAGGAAGTCCGGGCAATCTGGATCCCTAGACTCAATCTGATTGCATCATCACTGTGTTTTGTTACCGTCTCCATCCATACTCATAAATACTCTTGACTATGTTATCCATATCACTTAGCGACTGACTAGTAGTGCTGTGTGCCTTATAAATATATTTACTCATTCACTAATAATAATAATAATAAAACATTTATTAAGCGCATGGCTGCACAACTGTGTATCCCCGCGCTGATTGCTGAAAACTCTCGCCCGAGAATCAAGTCAAAGGGAAGTGGGAGGCAGGATTATTGAGGGAAGAGGTGGGTTTTCAAGTTAGCTCTGAAAAGAGTTTCAGAGGGTTCCATTCTTAAATGAATCGGGAGAGCATTCCAATGTTTCACTCCTGCACACTTGCAAATACATCTCAAGTTGTCACCTGGGAGGTGAATGAATACATACAAGTATTAAGCCCAAAGTTCACACACAGGCATCTTAGCCCTAATGAAGTCACAGGAAGTGGAAAATAGAAGAAAGGTGAAAAGGAGTATAATTAAGCAAGCGTTCGCACTGCCAATGCGTCACTGATGTCTCTAGACACAATAATTCATCAGACACGCACTCTGACCTTCTGACACAAGACTAATCAGCATCAATATCCTGTGGAGATGAGTGACGTGATGAATCAGCTTCATTGGGAACATTGCTCTGCTTGCCCTGGGCAGCATGGCGGGTGGAACTGCCCGGAAGTTGGATACACTTCTTACATTGCGGAGACTGCACTGCAGAGATGAGTGACGTGACGGTCTTCATCGGTGATGAAAGTCGTGGTTTAGGACTTCGTTGTTTGAGATTCGTCGTGGTACTGACTTCGTTGTTAAGGTAAGTCGTTGTTCCAAATTCGTTGTTTAGGATGTTTCCCATTGTACACTAATCCTTACGGCCGGTAGGAGACACCATGGGTGAGTACGGGTAAATATGAGGAATTTCAGTACGTTTTCTGTGCAGTGATGTGTCTACATGAGATGCAGGTTTGCTGGCATACTGTAAGACTATTTTTGTTTGTTTTTCTGTTGACAGTCTCGATGAAGGGTGTGTTCAGCATTGATGCAGTGGCAAGAAAATTGCTGCCCTGAAGAAATTGCCTAAAAAGTACGTATGGCAATGAAACATGTTGGCTTGTGGTTTTGGGATGCATGTTTAGCAGTCAACCCTTCTTCTTAACTTGATAGGTTGCATGAAGTTAAAGAATAAAAGTGATAGTAACGTGCAGTCCTATCTTTTTATTACACATTTTGAATATTAGTTTGTTTTTCACTTTTTCACTGCACTCATATGCACGCATATATTTTTTGTTGGACACATTCTTTGGGGCTTGATGACCGCCAATGATGAGAACAGGGCTAAACTGGTGAGTACCGACCAGGTATCCCGATGGTGGTTCGCCCGTGAGGGGTCATCTCGCCTTTTCACAAATTTTTCACAGTAGTCACACATTATTGTGTTGTCCATTCATTTAGACTGTCTCAGATGGGATGGAGGCTTTTTAAATTGGCTTATAAACGGTATACTCTCTACCCCAATTGTTTATAAGGAAGGGGAGATAATTGTAAAGTTGCAATACGACGTACACGTTTGAAAATATATAAAATTGCCAAAGGGGACCCGGTAATTGTTGTTTGGATATATATGAGTGGAGGGCGACTTGGGTTCTGTTTTTCCCTCTTTGCTCCTAATTGTGTATATGACTAAGTTGTGCGCCTAAGCCAGGCAGAAACCACCTCTCTAGTCAGGGCAAGGGAGTTACACACCGAAGATAACCCCTGCTCACCCCCTTGTCACCCCCTTGTTAGCTTGGCACAAGCAGTCAGGCTTATCCCGGAGGCAATGTGTAAAGCGTTTGCGCAACACGCACATACAGCAGCGGCACACTAGGCACACCACAAAAGAAACTCCACATAAGAATATATAAAAAATAGCCCTTGTTTTATTATAAACACATTAGAAACATGATCACATATTTACACAGTGTCAACTCCGCCTCCAAGCCACAAGCTCCGCCTCCGGGCCGCAAGCTCCGCCCCGAGTGCGGACGTAAAGTTAGTAGTCTTAAGTCTATTCTGTGAATACCGAAAGTACTAAATTCATTCTGTGAATCCCGAAAGTAGTAAGTTCACTCTGTGAATCCCGAAAGCAGTAAGTGCATTCTGTGAATACCAAATAGTAGTCAGTTTAGGATTTAGTCTTAAGTTCATTCTGTGAATCGGGCCCATGGAATCTGGTATCCCTGAACTCAGAATCTAATAAGACATCTTTTAGTGAAGATGGTTTTTAAATTCTAGGTTTGAAAATAGCACATTTAGAAAGTAGCTATTTTCTTGTTCAGCCTTTCTGTGTGCCTCTGCCTGCTTGTGGATTGACTGTCTGGTTTGTGAGTGACAGGGGCGGGAGGTGGCTCCAGGAGACTGGGTGAGTCAGCACTAGGCTGAATAGACCCATCTGCATGTAGTGCGATGGGGAGGAGTAGCACCTGAGTCTGAATAGGGCTGTGCGTACAAATAGGAGCTTTAGAGGGAAGAAAAACCAGGTCGCCATTCACTCGACAATCAATCAAAAAACACAGAGACCTGGTTTACAAGGCCCCTCTTTTTAGGCCAAACAATTTCAAACTGAGGTAAGGATTCATAAAATGTAAATGCCATATACTCCTCTCTTTTCCATAATGAGGTAGTCACCAGCCGTTCTTATGCCTACACTTAAAACTAAAACCGTTTTTACAAATAGCAGTCACCACATTTTTTTACATCACCATACAAGAGAGATTGTAAACGGTGCAAAAAGATTCAAAAGAATTAAATAAAATGTGGAAAAACAAGATGACCCCTCACGTGCGCACCACCAGACGAGTTCACTGGTTGGTACTCACCAGTTGTGCCCACTTTTATCATCATCGGTAGTCATCTTGTCTCAAAAAATAAATGTGGTGTCCAAATCAAAAGAGAAAAATTAGAATAGATGATGTGAAGTGAAGAGGTCAAATCCCACGATGCAACCCTGTGTGGTTAAAATTTTAAAAAGTGCACTTTACTCTGAAACAACTTTATTATTCAAATGTGCACTCATTCAGATTAAAAGCGGTTGCTTATCATACTTACTGTTTCATACTGCGCCAACATGTTTCATTGCCACATTATTTTTAGGGCAAGTTCTTCAGGGCAAACAAAGTCGCCTGGGCATCAGTACTGGACACACAATTCACTTTTGCGGGGACTGCCAAATGTAAAAAGAAAGAAAGGACACACCTCAATTACTCTCAAAACTACCCTTCGTATAAAAGAACCTTATGATACACTTATCTTTAGATTTATTATTTGTATTTACCCTAAGAGAGCCACTGTTCCACGTATCAGCTCTATCTGTTTAGGTCACACAAGAGGCTCTATCTGTGAGTCCTCTCGATGGATTGAACATTCAGCTGTAATGTCAATCTGTGAAACAATACATATATTATTTAAAAACAAGAGTATAGTGTTAAGGAAGATTTTCACCGTATTTTTGGACCCAGGGAATTCTCTTTGTACACAGGGGTCCCTTTCATCTACACAGGTTCGCAATGGTACCCCCCCTGAATATGTGTTTACCACGCACCATCACGTAATGCCAACTGACTATCCTAAGTCTTTATAATTGCACATTTGTAGGCAGCCGTCGATTATCAAACTGAACCTCTCGCGCTCGTCGTTACTTTTAAAAGAAAGCACATTTTTGCTTATCAATTGTCCAGATGCAATTACTCATGCTCGTCATTACATTTAGAACAAAAGTACGTCTTCAGCATGTCACCGCTTGACAAAATCAAGTAACGCCTCTCGCATTCATCTCTCCTCATTGCTTTTAACTTGTTTAAAAACCAACCCACACGCAATGCAAAATAGTATTGTGCACCCGCTTATCAGGATAACACGTCTAGCATTATCCTGTAGCCTCATGCTGCCTCTCCCGTACACCTTACAGCCCAGAGTCTCACGGAGCGCGTCTCCTCCTCCGGTTGTCTCTCCCGCCCGGGCGCCTCATATTTGAACTTCCGAGAGGCAGTCCGGTCATGTGGGAAGACCTAAAAAGAGGTGCCTTGGAAACTAGGTCTCTATGTTTTTTGATTGATCTGAATAGGCCTGTCCCTGCCTGCCACAATGCTGGCTCCACCTCCTGCAGTACGTCTTGGCCCTGTCCTACACCCACATAGGAAGAAGATGTGCCCTGGCAGAGTGCACCCTGAACTGGTTTAGACTGGGTCCAGGACCCCTCACACAGGAAGAACAAAGACTTTTGGGGTATAAAAGTAGAGCTGAGACCCCTGTAAAATTAGATTAGGAAACTTTGTGATCAAGAAGGAATCCCTGCCAAATAAGAACAGCCAGGAAGACTGAGGAAAAGTGCTGCCATTGCTGAGTGTCTGGTAGCTGACCTGCAGTTGCTGTAATTGCCGAGGAAGAGGACTAAAGGACTGTCTTCTGTGTGATGTGTTCCCCTTACTTGAAGAGGAGCTTTGCTGTGTGCTTAGCCCCTCTGAAGCCTGACTATCTCCATGGGCATGAGAAGAGCTGGCCTCTTGTTGGGAACTCGGGGATACAAAAGTTCTCAAGAACACAACCCTCCAGCTGCTGTGTGCATGTCTCTGCGCACAGCCTGTGACTTTGTGAAGCTGCCTGTGTGAAATCTGACTCAGTGTGCTCTGCCGCACACAGCTGGGGCCTGTCGTAAGGTCTCCTCTGCCTCAAGCGTGATCTGCCCCTGGATCGGGCCACTCACGCTCTGTGCTGGCTAGCGCGCCGCTGAGGAACTGCGGAGCGCCTGCTTTGTTGCCCCAGATTGCTGTACGTGCTTTGATTTCACCACTGCCTGCCCGGTACAGAAAAGGAGTGAAGCGCTGAGCCCAGAAAAATCACCGTCGCCGGCCTGGGAGCTTCGTCAGCGTTGATCCTCCTGTTCCCGCCTACAGAACAGAAAAGCTGCGCTGGGATTGGTCCCAGCATCGTGGGTTGCCCGGCAAAAGAAAGGCTTGTCCGGATGGGGCCACGCTGAGAGTCGAGGAAGCTTCCAGTATCTCTTATCAACCAGGGCTTCCCCACACTCTCCAAAGAGGACCGGAGTGCGCCTAAGGTCAGAGAACGCCTCCGGAAAAGAAGCTGCACTGCTGAAGGAAGAACGTGGACCACCGAGCCTCCTCTCCCTCCCAAGGTAACCGTCCCCGATCGAGGACGGGAGCCCGCGCCTTGAGAAGCAGGTGACTGACATGCATGCGCACCACAAAAAGGGGGTGAATTCCTGCAGTTTGTTCTGGGCGTGCATGTGCAGCACCCTTCATGCTGCAGCGGGGCATTATTAACACACAATCTTGGAGAATTATGTGCTGGGCCAGGATTGTAGTATTTTTCTACGAAGGACAGCGGGCACATTGTTCTTTTTGTCCGTGAAGGACCATGTTCTTTGCCAACCAAAGTAAACTATTTGAGTCCAAGTACAGCAGGGGCATTGTTGATTGGGGCGGACATTGTTACAGTGTTTTCCCTGCATTGAAAACGGAGTCTATAGCCCTATTGACTCCCCGAATCACTTTGCTATTGCAGGAACATTTATTTTCACAAGGATATTACAAAGAACACTACAAGAGACCCTTTTTCTTTTGAAACAACTTTTAATGGTGTATGTTGGTATTATTTCATTTTGATCTGCCTAATCTATATAAAGATAACTTTATTTTTAAAATAACTTGTGTGGTGTACTTTTGTGGTGTTGCATTAGTACTGTGAGTGTTGGTACAAATACTTTACACATTGCCTTGGGTATAAGCCTGTCTGCTTGTGCCAAGCTACCAAGGGGGTGAGCAGGGGTTATCTACAGTGTGTTATTTCCTTGCCCCAACTAGAGTGGTGATTTCTGCCTGGCTTTGGTGCAAGCCTTAGCCAACCAGAAATCCCATTTCTAACATTTTCCGAGATGGCCGCTGAGTCCGGGGCCAAAAACCCAGTTGACCCCCCCTTGCAAAACCAGGTTGGTTTCTGATAGGTAATTTTGATGTGTCCTCCATACGTTTTGGGCCCTTGCCTGTCACAGGTACGTGACCACCCCACACAAGTGAGGTACTATCTTTCTCTGAAGACTTTGGGGAATGCGGGTGGGTGGAATTTTGTGGATCTGTACAGATTCCAGAACTTGCCACCACAATAATGTGAGTAAAAGGTGTTTTTTTACAAAGTTTGCAGGGGATTCTGGGTAATAGAACGTGGTGAGAGCCAGAGAAGTCACCCCATACAAGATTTCCCTGGGTGTCTAGTTAAAAAAAAATGTATAGGTTTGCTAGGTTTTCCTAGGTGCCGGCACAGCTAGGGTTCAAAATCTACAGCTAGGCACTTTGCAAAAAAGGGTTAGTTTTCATTGTGAAAATGTGGTGTGTCCATGTTGTGTTTTGGTCTGTTTCCTGTCGCCGGCAGTAGACCTAGCCACACAAGCGTGGTACCATTTTTCTCTGAAGACTTTGAGGAATGCGGGGTGGGTGGACTTTTGTGGATCCACGTAGATTCCAGAACTTTCCACCACAGGAATGTGAGGAAAAGGTGTTTTTTTTACAAAGTTTGAGGTTTGCAAGGGATTCTGAGTAACAGAACCTGGTGAAAGCCAGATTACTCACCCAATCCTGTATTTCCCTGGGTATCTAGTTTTCAAAAATGTGTAGGTTTGCTACGTTTCCCTAGGTGCCTGCAGAGCTAGGATTCAAAATCTACAACTATGCACTTTGCAAAAAAAGGGTCAGTTTTCACTGTGAATATGTGGTGTGTCCATGTTGGGTTTTTGGCTGTTTCCTGTTGTGGACACTAGGCCTGCCCACACAAGTGAAGTTCCGTTTTATTGGAAGACTTTGGGATATGCGTGATTAGTGGAATTTTGTTGATCCACGTAGATTCTAGAGCTTTGCATCACAGAAATGTGAGGAAAATGTGTTTTCTTTAACAAAGTTTGAGGTTTGCAAGGGATTCTGGGTATGAGAACCTGGTGGGAGGTTCTCATACAAGGCTCTCCATCCTAAATTCCCCTGGGTGTCTAGTTTTAAGAAATGTATAGGTTTACTAGTTTTACCATGTTCCCGGCAGAGCTCGGGTTCAAAATCTACAGCTAGGCACTTCACTGTAAAAATGAAGTGTGTCCACATTGCTTTTTGAGCCATTTCCTGTTGTGGGCACTAGGCCTACCCACACAAGTGAGGTACCATTTTTATCGGGAGACTTAGGGTAACACAGTGTTGTAGAGCAACTGTTATTACCTATTGACTTTCGATGCATTTGTGACTTCCAAATGAAAGAACAAGTGTAAAAAGAAGTCACTTTGAAAAATGTCCTATAATTCTCATGCTAGTATGGGTACTCACAATTTCAAAAATGTGCAAATAGCTACTGTTTCTAAACTCTCTATTTTTCAGAAATACATAGGTCTCTTTCAGTCCGATGTTTCACTATATATATTTTCCCAAATTAATTGCTATATACCCAGTACATAATTAAAAAGCATTGCAAGATGCTGCTCAGTTATTGGCTCTGGGTTCATCGGGTTCTTGGTAACCTACAAGTCCTATATATCTCCACAACCAGAATAGTTCAGCAGATGTAACGGTATATTGCTTTCTAACATTTGTCCCAATTAGAAGAAGTTACAGCTGAAAACGTTGGCAGTTTTTCAACTATTTTTTAATTGTACGATTTACAACTGTTTCTATAAAGAACCCTTGAACAATCTATACAAATGAACTTGCTGTCTGCTTTTCTAAAATGTATAGCTTTCCAGGATCGATTATTGCTTTCCTACCTATTTCTACCATTAACATGAAGAAGGTTGAAAGCACAAAAAGTAGTAAAAATAGGATATGTCCAAGTAAAATGCCAAAACTGTGTAAAAAATGTTGGTTTTCTGACAAAAGTCAGACAATCCCTGAAAGATGGGAACATTGTTATTTCAGCCCCACAAACCCTTTCTTGATAACATTTGCAGGAAAAAAAAAACAGACGCTTTCATTTGCCGCACTTTTTACCCATTTTTACCAAAAAAACAAAACAAAATTTAGCTGTATTTTGGCAAAAAAAATTCTATGATATCTTGTATTACCTGTGTATTGTGCACTCAAGTTCTTGTCTCCTTTTCTGAATATTGACCAATATTAAGAGGACAAGTTACCTCTATTGGAATTCTTATTTTGGAAGTTGGTTAACTACTATTTACTATACAAGCATATGTCCCTCCATGACGTAACCTTTGGTTGTTATTTCTTAGATTTTTACATTACTTTTATTTCAATACTTTGTCCTATGACTTGATACAGAATTTCAGGTTTTCTGTTTCTCTAATACATAATGACGATACCTTTTTCTCACTATGTGGAGTTACCTAGGTTATTAATTCTATCTAAAACACAAGGAGGAATTTACGGACTACCAAATGCACTTTGTAATCATGTTGTAGAGATACAATCTTGGCACCATCTGAACCTTTGGACCTATCTCTTCACTTGTTTAAGGCTTTCTACACAGTCTTCGTTTTTCCTTTACTTATCATGGGTGATTTAAAAATCTTTGGGATTATTCCTATTGATTCATTTCATTTGAAAGCTATTCTTTTTTGGGGTTTGTCAAAAAACCTTTATTACGCACTTCATGTCAGGTACAGTACACTGTGCAGCAAATAAGCGTAAATCAACTCATTGGCAGCCAGTTCAAACAGAGTAAATGAATAAAAAGGACATCATAGAGTGCAAGAAAAACCCACCACACGGGGGCACCTTCACCGCTCCTTAATTGAAGATGAGAAACATGTAACGGAGGGCTAATGCGGAGGGCGGAGACCGACCAGCACCGGTGGCCGCCACTGGCGAAGAGCCGGCGGAAGAGGCGGCACCGCTGGGGGGTGAGCTGGAATGAAGGTAAGTCACCAAGGAACCCCCAATATAAACTGGCCGGGAGTTGGAGGACATACGATCCCAAAACTCCGATAGCAGAGTCTGGCACCGCGAAGCGTCCTCCAACCAACTATCAACCTTGGGAGCAGGCCTACGACCCCAGCACATGGCCACCCTGCGACAGGCAAGAACAAGCAGCATAGCGATAAGGCGGCGGGAAGCATCCGGGCAAATTTTACAAAACTAAGTAGGCACAAGGTGGGGTCAGGGGAAACCAGGGTATCAGTTATTACTGTGATTGTGGAACACGCTCCCCGCCAAAACTTCGAGACCTTCGGGCACAGCCATGCCAGGTGCGTGAAATCTGCAGCAGGGGCGCTGCAACACATGCAGGTGTCGTTAGGTATGAGTCCCAGCTTGTGGCGCTGGGCAGGGGTACGGTATATCCTATGCAGGAACTTGAAGTGTATCAGACGAACCCGGTAGTTAGGTGACAGCTTCTTTGTCTGGTTACAGCAATGGAGCCCGTCTGCCTGCGCTATGTCAATGCTGAGGTCAGCACCCCACGCCTTGCGCGCACGGTCAGTGGAGATAGAGGTTGCCATTAGTGTAAGAGCGTATAATTTGGTGAGCAATTTGTGCGGGAACGGGGGTGTGTACACTAGGTCGAGGGCTGGCATGGTGGGAGGGGGCTGGGGGAATGTGGGGTGCAAAGTCCAGCAAATGGAGCGTAGCTGTTGGAATAGTAGCGTGTCCAGTGGATCGGATGACTCCGGGAGCAAATAAAAAGTGTCCCCGGGATAAAGGTCTGAAGTCGTCCGTAATCCCAGATGCGTTGCGTGCTTAGACATACCAGAGGACTGAAGCGGAGGGAAAGCAGCGTGATTCACTATTGGCACAGTGTTTGCGGAGAGTAAAGGGAGATTTGAAAGCTGGCAGAGTCCAGACCAAGCCCAGCGCAGTGTCTCAACAGTATCCACCTACCCCCAGGGGTGGACTGCAGGCCCGAAAAGCGCAGTAGTCAAGGGCCAAGGAGAGGCTATAGCCGCCTCGACAGCCACATGGGGCTGGTAGGGAGTGGGATGGATCCAGAAATGCAAAAAACTGGCCTGTGCACAGGGAGCATATATCTTGAAGTCCAGAGCACCCAGGCCACCAGCCGGCATGGGCAGAGGGAGAATATCATACGCCACAGTTGTTGTCTACCTGCCCAAACAAGTGAAATGATCAAAGAACGTAACTTACGAAAGAAATGGGCAGTGAGGAGGATCGGGCAACACCACCATCTTGGTGATGGCGATCCAGCCAGCCAAAGACAGTGGAAGCCTGCCCCAAATGGAAATCTTAGATTCTAGCCAATCTACCGCACAGCCAAAGTTTGATCTCCACTATTTGTCCAGGTCTCTACTCAACCAGATACCCAAATATCGCGTTGGGCCAGCCAAATGGGAAATCGGGAGTGAACAAGACAGTGGCATCCGTCAGAGGAAACAAGACCGACTTACTCCAATTTATTTGTACGCCAGAAATACCGCCAAATCGTATGATTTCCCTGACCAAGGGGCTGAGGTCGTCCTGAGGGTGGCGGACGTACAAAGTCACATTGTCCGCATACATGGAGACAAGAAGGGAGCGAGCAGAAAAGCCTATTCCCCTTTGCGTATGATGTTGCCTCAGCCTGGCAGCAAGGGGCTCCATTGCGATGGCAAAAAGCATAGGTGATAAAGGACACCACTGCCGGGTGCCTCAGCTGATACTGATGGGGTCGGTGACCTGACCATTAATACGTAAACGGGCTGAAGGGGTGGCGTAGAGGAGCCTGATTTTAAGCAGAAAAAAATCACTGAAGCCCATTCGGGTAAAAGATAAAACAGAAAAGGCAACTCGAGAGTATCAAACGCTTTTGTTGTGTCCAGCAGGGCAGCCAAGGCAGGAAGATTAGGATTAATTTGGTGCAGGACAGAAAAAATTGTCCGAAGGATATGTGAAGTTGCCCTCCCAGGAATGAAGCCAGATTGATCCGGGAGAGCGATGACTGGCATAAGGAGCTGAAGTCGAGAAGCGATAAGCTTGGCAAAGATTTTGTTATCAGTATTTATAAGGGAGAGGGGGCGATAGGAATCACGACGATTAGCGGGTTTGTCGGGTTTAAGGAGCAAGGTGATCAAGGCCTCCCGGAGAGACGGCGGAAAAAGACCATTGTCAAAAGACTCATTGTGCATGGCCGCCAAATGCGGCTCTAAGATGTCAGCATATATTTGATAAAAGGAGGCCAGGAGGCCATCGAGACCTGGAGCTTTTTCCCCAGGTAGACTACTAATGGCAGTGAGTATTTCTTCCCTAGTAAAGGGTGTGTCCAAGAATTTCCGGTGATAGTCCTCCAGCCAGACCAGCGCCATGGAATCGAAGAATTGATCAAAGGTCTCGCGCGACGGGGGAGCACCTGCCGAATATAGCTGCGAGTAGAAGTCCAAAAAGCGGGATCTGATCTCCTCCGGGGCGGTAGTTCTAGATGGGCCCCCATCCTCCAGGGTCGTAACGTAGGAGGCAGCGCGTGGTGGGCAGAGAAGATTAGCAGTAGTATGACCCGGGTGATCGCCCTCACCGAAACGTCGCGCCCGGCTCTCGCGGCCTAAAAAGGAGAGTTCACGATCTAATGCTTAAGTGAAATCGGTATGTTTTTGGTGTATGCGAGCTAGGTTGTCAGGACTAGGGGATGTAGCCTGGGCGGCATCCACCTCCCGGATCTCCTTTTCAAGCTCAGCCAGAGTGGAGCGAAGAGAACGGAGCACACCAGATTGTTTGGATATACATTCACCCTGAATTACCTCTTTAAAACCTTCCCAAAGGACGGACGGCGAGTTTATGGAGATCCTATTACGTTCGAAAAAATTAACTGTAGCAGTTTGGATGTCTGCGCAGAATACTGAGTCCTGTAAGGCATTTGGTGGGATCTGAGGTGGTGCACGCCATATGTGTTGCATCAGTAAACCAGAGCAGGATGTCTGGAGAGGTAAGCCAGTAATCGATGGGCGACCAGCACCCTCTCGGGCTGGACACACAGGTGCCCTCCCGGCCATCTGGCCTAAGGTGGCGCCATGCATCATAGAGGTAGTTCTCGACTATAATAGAGGAGAGGGCCATAGTGGCACAAGGGTGGAATGCCTGGAGACCAGCCTATCGAGCGCATCAGATAAAGCAACATTGAAATCCCATGCCAGGCGACCGCCGCAGGACCCCAGGAGGAGATGAGGTGCCAGACATGATTGAAGAAGGCCGGGTCATCAGTGTTGGGACCATAAACCGCAGCGAGTGTCATAGGTTGGGTCAGCAGTGAATCGTGCATTATTACATACCTGCCCACAGGGTCAGCGAGTGTGTGAGCGGTGTGCCAGGGAAGGCCCCTGCGTATAAAAATGGAGACTCCCCTAACGTACGAGGAGTAAGTGGAAGAGTGAGTTTCGCCCCAAAAGCGCACCTGGACACGGGAAAGGGAGGAGGGTAGTAGGTGCGTCTCCTGTAGCATACAAATTTTGACCTGGTGCCTCTGCAAATGTGAGTGTATCAGCCATGCCTTACGATGGTTGTTTAGGCAACAGACATTCCAAGTCCAGCAGATTGTGTCAGACATGAGGAAGAGGTGGTATGTGTGGCGAGGCGCAGGGCAGGTAGGGAGCACCGCAAGTTGGAGCTATCTGTATGGATAAAAAGGCAACCAGGAAGACCCCTAGGGAGGATTGCGTAACCCCATGGAGTAAAGGCTTAAAAACAAGGCCCGTTGAGGGGTGAACCAGGTGCCCCGCACAGCTACATCCCACAAGGGCAGCAAGTGTTCTTGCTGTAAGGCTAGAGGACCAGCGCCAACATAAGGCATTGTCACCTTTGGGCTAAAATTCAGCATAAAAGGCTAAGCACAGCGCAGTGTTGTGAGCATGACATGAAGGAACAGTACCAAATAGAAAAGCAGCAAAAAACAACAAAAGTAACCCTACTAGCAAAGGAGGAGCCCCCAACCCAGACCACCCACAACCCCAAAACAGCCCGCACCATCCTGGTGTGAGGATCTTCTAAGTTTGAAGGCAATCTTGGGCTGCTTGGGATCGGATTTCCCCATAGCGATGAACACTCCAGGCGAGTGCCATACCACGCGGGGGAGGAGAGAAGCAGACCAGGAGTGGAGTCCACTATCAGCCAGCGGCCAGTGACGTAGAGCCAAGAGGGGAACTAGGCCGGGGTCCAGAAGCTGGGCAGCCACAGCAAGTCAGGAGTCGCGCCCCCCACGAACAGCGCAGGAGCCAGCCAGCAGCCAGAGATGGAGAATGGGAGCCGGTACAGAGTCTTTAGCCCAGCCGCTTCTGGCAGAAGGTGGAGGAAACCTTGTGCTGAACCCCGGGCGCAGTCAGTGTAAAGATGGCGACGGGGCTACAGCAGAGGCCAGTCCCAGGAAACTGCGTAGTGCATGGGCGAGTGGCGCAACAGTCTGGGGAGCGGAGGAGAAGGGAGGGGCCTACTCCAGTAGTAGAGGCACTGGAAATTGAATTAGGAAATGAAGCAACAGGCTGGCAGTTAAAAGCTACAGCAGGAGGCCTGAGGAGAGTCAGGGAAGCAGTGCACCCGTGGTCAAAAGTTTAGAGGAGGTGCGGGCAAAGGCAGGGAGATCAGACGCCAGCGCACCAGGCCCAGAAGCCCCTGATACATGCTGGGGCATGCTGACGTAGCAGGAACAGCAGGCTCAGGAAGACAGCCTCTAAAGGTCCAGGGCCAGGCACCAGGGCCCAGTAAAACATGCCAGAGGTGCCCGGGGTGGCCGGGGCAGCTTGAAGGCCGAAGATCCGAGGGAGTCCTCCCTGCCGCGCCCCCAGTAGCAGGCCGCGTTACTGGTGGCAGAGGCCAGGCCGGCCTCAATGCAGGGAAGGCGCGGCAGGCCGCACGTCAGCAAGGCTGCAGAGGCGGGTAGTCGGCTCAGCACCGCACATCAGGTGAAGAGCAGAACAAACGGAGAGGGCACCACCGGGGAGGACACCAACGGGGGGTATGCCGCTCCCTCAACCAGGCCTAGGCACGGCAGCACTCGCGCAAGGAGGAGATGAGGCGCAAGACTTGAGCTAGGCAGCGGCGCCCCCAGACCGGGCTACACAGCAGACGGCCCCCAACCCCACCATCAACCACCCAAAGGAAGCGCCACTCACCGCACTCCAGCAGCACCGGTCACAGGCGAATCAGCGGTCCCAACGAGACCATTTATACTGGACTTTTGAGTGTGCTTCTGTACCTTTTTCCACAAAGTTTTCCATTCTGGGACTTTTGTTCCAGGCTGGGCTTATCACTCTTGGTGGCAGGGGGTTTGTCCGATGAGAGCACCAACTTATGGACAGGCATAATAGTCATAAAACACTGTACCCCCTTACTTTGGTTACATACATATGTGCAAACATTTAGCATAGCCATCGTTGTTGTTTTCGAATTCCTCTATATGGAAGCATCTACAAGGGCACCAACACTCGAAATCTGCTAACTTCAAATATCTTTTTTTCTAGCAGATATTTAAAGAAATAATTAGCATTGTCATCCACGCCAAGCTAGAAAGTGACAATGTCTTCTGCCATTTTTACAGGAAAGTCTTTAAGCATATGACTAGACAGTGCAGAGCTAAAAAATGGCAAAAGACTATAACCATTACAAGCACAGTATTACAGCTTTAGGTGGTGGAATTCAATCCAACCAGGAGTTCATTTTAACCTTTGCTTATATATTAAAATGATTTTACATTAACATGACATTATAGTTAGGTGTTGAAATAAAACAAAAATTAACACTACCACCCCCAAAAAAACACAGAAATATGCCAGTTATAGTTTAGTCAATTAGCTATAGCTTGCACCCCCAAGCTCTTCATATGACCGCATATATTAATTGGGGACTGCAGTATTCATTAGTAAATCAAACAATATTGTTCTCTAAATTTAATGAGGGATGTCATATAGATCCTTTGCAGGAGGGCGAACCAGTTTTATCTGTGGTCTAATGTGTGTCCCTTGAAGTCACTTCCAGAGATGCCACCGCTAAAAAGATCTGGTACAGATCTGGATACATTCAATGTATGTGTATGCAATATATTTAATATATGTATTTGCATGTTTTTGCAGCAGCCTCTGGTTTCACTCAGTCTCAATCTCAATAAGAATAAGAATAAAGGTATGATAACGCTAAAACAATACCTCCAAATGTAATTTTTAATCGTGTACAAAAATAAGCGAGAAACACCACAATAATTCAACTATGGCTCAGAGGAACTTGTGGAACTTGCACATAATGTAATGCCCATTAGGTTCCTCAGGAGACTCTATCCCTGTGTTTACACTGTTGTTACATCCTTCATATGGGCATATTTAGTCTTTCCCTATTCACTGTGATTGTTCTCTAAGGTTTCAATCGGGACCTTATGAAACGTTTATTAAATAATCCAATTCATGATGGTAATATATTGGAAAACTACAGACCAATTGGTAGAGTATTGACTAATGTATTTAAGCTTTAAGGATTATGTGGTTTAAGTTAAGTGATTTGGAAATGTAGGTGATTTTTGTTTGGTCGATAAGAGCTCTTAGTGGCTATGAGAAATTCCTCCCATTACACTCCTTCCTTGGTTAAATTATAACTCCCTTACTTACAGAATATCAGGAAAGGTATGGACTGTTAATACTCCCTAATTGTTTTGTGTTAGAATTGGGGGTCTCTAGTTGACAGAGGTATGTACCAGTGTCCAAATAGGGACCCTTGCTTCTATTCAGGGTAGGAAGGATGCAATCTTTAGATAACCCCTGCTCACCCCCTTGGTAGCTTGGCACAAGCAGTCAGGCTTATCAAAGGCAATGTGCTAAGTATTTGTACCAGCACTCACAGTAACACAGTAAAAACACCACAAACTGAGTCCACAACAGTTTAGAAAAATAAAGGTATTTTAATCTAAACTATACAAGACCAAAACGACAAAAATCCAACATACACAGTTCAAGAATATGGTTTCGAATGAGTTCTTAAGGTTGTGTTAAAATAATCCACAGATGCGTCACGTTTTAGCCAACAGTACCTTTAGATGCGACAAAAAATTCCAAGTGAAAGCTGTAGTGTTGAAAAGCAAGCGATGGTTCACTCCTGAGACCCTGGAGAGGGGATGCAACAACCCCGCTGGATGTAGGGGGCATGTTGCGGTGACTCCGGTCTGTATGGGGAGGGATGCGATACCCTACTTGGATTCCGGTGCACAGGTTTCGGTTGAAGCGGCTCGCAAAAGGTAAGATGCGACAATCTTCAGGGCAGCGACGATCTTCGGTGCGGCGCCGATGCGCAGCTCAGCAGTGATATTCATCTCTCGCGGCCCCTCGATGCGATGGCTCTGCGCCGACTCTTGCAGCGACGTGATGCGGTCCGCAAGCAAGCAGTGCAACAATCTCACCCGGTGACGACAGGCTCTGTGACGACTCTCGCAGCGATTGTAATCTTCCCGCACCGGACTGGTTCGTCCCGCAAATGAAGGATGAGACAACTCTGGCAGCGACAACAGGCGCTGCGACAATCTCGGCCTTCGTAGCAGCAGGAATTTTCTCACACTGACAGGGATGAGCTCCGCAAGCGAACGATGCGTTAAAACTTGCAGAAAGTCTTTAAATTCTTGGTTTCCAGCTTCCCAACTTAGGTACAACTTCCAGAGGCACCACACCTCGCCCAAGCACTCTAGGAAGGACATAACTCTCTCAGCAGAGTTAAGGGAAGCTGGGGGGAAGTCCTTTGGTTCCTGGGACTTCTTAACGGGGAGCCAGCTCTTCTTCAGGCCCTTGGAGATTCCTTCAAGCAAGGGGACACAGCACAAAGCAAAGTCCTTCCCCTCTCCTTGACAGCAAAGCAACTGCAGGTCTGTCCAGCAAAGCAAGAGCAGGACAATCTTCCTTCTTCAGTCTTCCAGCTTTCTCCTTGGCAGAGGTTCCTTCTTGATTCCAGGATGATCTAAATTTCTGTAGTCAGGGGTCCTGTACTCATACCCCTAAAAGTCTTTGTTCCCTTTTTGCAGGAGGGCTCAGAGCCCGGTGTGAAACAGTTCTGGGTGTCCCTTGAGCACTTTGTTTTCCTGGCTACTCCTTTCCTTTCAGAGAGAGAGAATTAGGGTCGTCCGCCGCCCAGCAGGAGTTGGAGCCAGCATTGTGGAAGGCAGGCACAGCCCTATTCAGGCCCAGGTGCTATCCCCTCCCACCACTCAAGATGCAGATGCAATCATTCAGCCTGGGGCTGACTCATCGAGCCTCCTGAGGGCTCCCCAGCCCCTGTCACTCTCAAACCAGACAGCCAATTCACAAACAGGCCAAGGCACACAGAAAGGTCAGACAAGAGAACAGCCACGTTCTAAAAGTGCTTTTCTCAAACACAGGAGTTAAAAACCACCTTTCCTAAAAGATGTGTTAATAAATTCTAAGTTCAGGGATACCAGACTTTTATGTCCTACCTTGCTCCTATGGTAAGATATGCTGGTAGCCACTGCAGCATTCCCCATGATAGCCAATGGGCACGGTAGCCTTACAATAGTGAAAAACGAAAATGGCTGTCATTCACCACCAGAGCATGTCACCTGCACTAGGACATGCTCTACCTTTCACATACACTGCACCCTTCCCAAGGGGGTACCTTGGATCTTCCATAGGGGTGCCCAATGTGCACTGAAAGGGAAGAGTTAGGCCTGGTCAGTGGGTACACTGACCAGGTGGACATGGCAGTTCACAGACTGCACACAGTCACTGCGGTGGCAGGCCTGAGACACCACTTTAGGGCTACTCATGTGGGTCGCACAATCAGTGCTGCAGGCCCATCAGTAGCATTTGTATCACCAGCCCTGGTACACTCAGTGCACTTTACTAGGGAATTCTTGGTGATACAAATATGTCAATCATGGATAACCAATTGCAATAATAATTTACACAGGGAGCATTTGCACTTTGACACTGATCAGCAGTGGCAACGTGCCCAAAGCATCTAAAACAGCAAAAACGAAATCCAGCACAGTAAGTAGGTAGAGGCAAAAAGCCAGGAGAAACCACACCGAAGATGGCAGGTCTAACATCTTGACTTCCAAATTCAGGAAAGGGAGGGTTTTTGGGGAATCTTTTCCAACAATAATTTAATCAAATCATAGTTTATTAGGATAACACATTTATACAACAACATAAAATGTTATCCGAACAAAATCTACTTTGAGGAAAATCCATCATAAAACACATGACCCAAATAAAAGGAGTATTTTATAAACTACACTTACCAGGAGAATTTGCACACACGTTTCAAGCAAATAGGTTGTGGATGTTGTGATCTACTGCAACTGTTTGTAATCTGGCCTCATTTTAATTTCTGCCTATATCGAGAAAAGATTGTGCCTGTTCTTCTAGGAGAAAGACATAACCTTGCATTCCCCTTACACAGGCTTTTCGTTAGCCCCACGTTAAGGCATGGATGAAGTTCTGTGCTGTCTAGCTTAAAATGTTGTGCTGAGCAATTCACCCTCGTACTTTAAAACCAAAACTCAGAGAAGAAAACCAAACAGAAATTTACAACCAGTAAGCTTAAACCTGGATCTAGTGCTCCAGTATTCTGTGGCAAACTACGCCTTCTTGATCTAGGTGCCCCTTGCCCAGGAACAAAATATCTAGTTTTTGCACAATGCTAGACATTTACCCAGGCTGGTTTCAATGAACTGTGTCTTGCGTCAAGACAGTTACCTCTAAGAAAGAAGTGTAAAACAAACAAAAGCTCTGATGTGAATATGTCATCTCAATGGGATACAGTTGTTCTGCTATTGCAGGTTTCCATATCAAAGTGAAGTCTATCAAACAAAGAAGGTATGAAGCCTCATAGTCATTCACCCCACAACTGTTTATTCAAGAAAGATAACAGAAAGTTCTGATGAGAGGTCTTGATGAATAACCTTAAAGATCTCATCCCAGATTACTTTTTTAGTATCAGCATTGGAATTATAATTCTTCTTGTTCCACACTGTTTGCATGTCAGCTAGGAATGGAACCTTCAAAGACTGCCTTACTGTACTGCACCATGAACACACAGTAACTATCCCGTAGTCAAGAACATTTTGGTCAAGAAAGAACCTAAAGAAAGTACCTTGAGAAAATTCTGACATAGTGTGAAACAGCTGAATATGCCTAAAGTCAGGTTCAAAGGCATAGCCATCCAATTGGGCCACTCACTGTAGCCTTGTTATCATAGACTTAACCACACAAGCATCCAGGACCACTAACAATATGCCCAGTCATGATATGTTACAAAATGGTTTGTTGAGTATGTGTCTTCAGCACAATTCCAAAATGTAAGCATCCAGGCTGAGAGAACAGGAATTAAATATTACACACTATAACCCTAATGTCCAAAATGACACTGAATTCCTAGGATAGTTGGGCTCACACAATTCACCCTCTTTCTTCCAAATTGCAAACTTTCTAGACTCAAAAGTCTTTCATGTAACCAAATGATAATTTGCCTACATACAACCAATACAAGCACTGGACTCCAAAAGCTGGAGCTTGAAGAGCAAGTCTGTATACATATCCTCATGGTAAACTAGTTCACTACTATCTTTGCTAGCTTAACATCTATGGTGATCAGGGGCCTTATTATGTAAAGGGCGCACTTTACCTGTTTTAGCTCGAGCATATTAAAACATTTGCACAGGACGTAAACAGGGAAAGGGCACCCTATTACATGGAATGTGCTTTCCCCAGGGCTGACGCGAACTTGTGCTGCCCCCGTGCAGCCCATTCATGTGAAAGATGGAGCAGCTGCTTTGAAGCCGCTCTGTGTTTTAACAGTGCAGGCAGCAACCTGCCTGCACTTTCAAAGGGGAATAGAGATCCTCTTGCAGGCTCGGGCAGTAAGTGACTGTCCCCACCTTCAAGGGGATGTCCAGGGGGGGTCCATGGGAGCCCCATTCCCCCTCCAGAGGGCTGAAATCTGGGGGCGCACTGACGGTGTGCCTCCTGAGAGCTTCTTTACCTCTGCCATCACAATCTGGTCTTGCCAAACAGGGTTAAAGTCCCTTCAGGCCCACTGAAACAGAGCACAAGCTGGATACAGAAACCAGGTTAGTCCAGCTGTAAAAGTTACCTTCTAAAGTCTAGCATGAACAGTCCAGTTCACACTGGAGAAGGCCATGAGAAGCAGTAAGAGGATCACAGATGGTCTTCGCTGTAGTACGAACAGCAGGCGAGGTATCGCTGATGGTTGTCGTTGTAGTGCAAAGATTCTGTTGGGTGTTGTTGAAGGTCATTGATGGAGATTCACGTTGGTGATCACAGTGGGCTGTCGATGTTGTGTGAGTAGTGTAGATCTTGCATTGCCCATTGTCGCTGGTGGTCACTGTAATGCAAAGTGTTGGGTTCACCTAAGCCCACGTTGGCACACACAAGTCTGTTAGTGTTTGCGAAAAGCCCAACACTTCAGGGTTTCTTCTTTTCTTTGAAGAGGAGCTCAGCTGATCCCACACCAAGGGTCCAGGGCCTTAGAAGCACTCCTTGTGGATCAGAAAACTCACTTGAGCAGAGGCCATTAGGGCTCAGGCAGTGCCAGTTGCAGACCCAGAGAGCAGGTCAGCTGGGCAGATTGCGGGAGGCCTCTGGAGCTTGGTATGTCCCTGTAGCTCAGAACAGGAGGTCAGACAACTGACCATTGGAGTCACCTCTGCCTGATATGAAGGGTGCAGGTCCAATCTTCCTTCTCAGCAAGCGGAGCAAGCCTCAAGCAGCTGGGTAGCAGGGTGTCCTTCTTCTATAGTATCCACAGGTCCAGGAGTGTAATTAAACATGAGTCTGAGGGTCCATTTATTATACCTGGTGCACACTTTGAAGTTGGTGAAGCTTCTGGAGTTTTTCCATACAGAAGTAGGTGGAATTCCCTGCCTCCCACCTCCCTGCATTGGTCTCAAGTCTATCTTGTTGCACAATAGGCTAGTGTGAAATATTTAGTGTGTAAGCTGTGCCAGTGCCTTTGAGGTGCATGTGTGGTAGGTGACAGCTTTGCCCCCATCAATACAGAATGGCCCATTCCTGCCAGCACCCAGACCCTCTATTGTGATGCCATCTGTGAGGAATACACAAAGCTTAACTGCCAACTACACCTAGTCATGTGACCCAGGAACAATCTCTAGGCATCAAATGGTTTGGACAAGAAAATGCCAACTTTCTAAAAGTGCATTTTCAGAATAGTGACTTAAAATTTAACTTTACGATTAAAGAGGTTTTTAAATTACAGTTTCCCATACAGCAAACATGAGGTTCCTTACTGCTCCAACACAAAATTCATCACATATTAAATGTAACAAGGTAACGCAATATTATCCTATGGGAGAGGCAGGCCTTGCAATAGTAAAACACTCATTTTTTACTACTAGGACACACAGGCTGCAATGGGCAACCTGAGATATTTTTAACAATTTTACTTAAGTAATTTGCGCAATAAGTGATGCAACTCCATGGTAACATTTAATTTACAGGCCCTGGCTACCTGTAGTACCACTCTACTGGGGTCCTACAAATACATTAAAAGTGCCAATTATATGTAAGCCAATTTCACCATGTTTAAAGGAGAGGGCACAAGTTATTTTGTGTGGGTTAGCAGTGGTAAAGTGTGCAGAGTCCTAAATCCCCAAAAAGCGAGTTCAGAGAACAAGAAGGATTAAGGCAAAAAGTTAGAGGATAACCCTGCAGAGAGGTGCCAAGTCCAACAGTATGAGTCTCTGCAACAAAACCAATAGGTTAGGCTTATTGAGGCAAGACATATTAGCTTGAAGCCTTTCCTGTGCAGGTACATTTTTCTCAAATCTAAACTAGTGTGCATACAGTAGGCCAACCCCATATAATGGAACAAATGAATCTACTAACAAGTTAAATTTTGATTATACTTTGTACTTCCAAGAATTACAAGAATATTAAAAAATCCATGCAAGATAATTGGCATTTTCTTGTCCAGATGAGAACAGTTCCCAAAGAGATTTCCCCGTTCAGATGACTCCTTACTCAACAATGTGTACTTTAAAGGGATGTACAAAAAAGGTTAGCTTTTGTTGGTATTTGGACTAATATTTTCTTAATATGTCTTGGAAACACCATAGACATTTCCAGTTTAAAAATGTACACACAGATATGACAGATCTGAGTAGGTTCTAGAAACTACATGGTGCCTGCTCTTCATAGTTTTATCAATCACTTGTAGTGCAACAGTAATCCCCTTACAGTGGAAATTACATTGTATATTGGTGAGTCAATAAACCTATGGGAGACAACAAAAGTTTGTTTTCCGGACTGACCCAAGGACCCCCCTCTCCTCCAGAAGCCCATCAATTAATAACAGGCCTATAACTAATACAAATGTGTCCGTTCTTTAGTCTAGATTAAGGCAGCCTTTCAATAACATTGATAGTGGCAAGGCTCCTCAGTCAGGGCCAGCGAAACAAACAAGAGTAATAAGCTCCTGGAAACAGTACGACTTGCTTGACCCTTTCTTAAATTTAGGATTTCCTAGGATAGATTTAAATGACTCTTGGAAAAAAATGAAAGGCATGGTTGTCTATAGTGTTAAAGGAGAATGAATGCTTATCCATCTCTGAAGATGATTGGTAGTATCTTGACTTTATCCAAGATACCATTTACTTGTTCTGTCATTGTCCCTTAAGAGCAGGGGAGTGTAGTTAGTAATGATTTTTGACCAAACAAATGTAAAAACTGCTTGATTCTCCAGGGGTGATGTCCAAGTAGAAATTCACTGTTATTGTACTCCAGAAATTGCAAACAAATCGGAGCTTGTCATGTGACCATAACATCAATTTGAGTATGTAGGGCATTATTTGCGTTATTTTTTAGGCTACTTCCCAGAAACTAATGTATTTGATAGCGTGCCTGGGCATTTGCACCATTGGGCTGTTATGTAGATTACGTTTTTAAAAGTGAAATGTAAGCACAGTATGATTTTTTAATGTGTTGTAACAATGAAGCATGTTTTAAGTATTGTACAGTTCATGTGTAATTGTTCATATCCCAAAACTTTGGTTCAGAAATGGAGGTTTAGTTTAGGCCTGGAAAAAATCTGTGCACATCACTTGGAGAAAAAAAAACAGAGAAATGACCATAATTAGACCTGAAATTACACATTGTTATGTAAAATGCCAGCTTAGGCATTTTGCACTATTTTCTTAGCACAAAAAGAGTGCTAGTATCTATTTTTGGGATAGGGATCTTTTTGCTCTAAAAAAATAAAAAAACTGCTAGGTTTTCTTTACCAAAAGAATGTCTCAATGGCTTTATCTAAGGAATTTCGTATAACAATGTAACATGGAATGCCAGAAATAATTAAAGAATATGCCTGCATAAATGACATTTCGTCCACACCTAGTTTAGCTTCTTAACCAAATTATCATGCTTCTAGCAAATCAGTACCCTTCGATAGCTAAATGTTTACGAGATCTAGTTAATGTACACACAGTTCCAGATGTGCATTGTAAGCTTACATTAGTAAATGTTGCATTCAATGGCTCTGAGCCTGATTATGAGTTTGGCAGACAGAGTTACTCCATCCCAAACGTGACAGATATCCCTTCCACCAAATTAAAATCCCATTATATCTCATGGAACTTGTGATACAGCAACCGGATATCCATCACATTTGTAACGGAGAATCCCATCCACCAACTCATAATCAGGCACTCTGTCTAAAATTCCACAACAAGACTTGTTAGTAGTATAGTTTTGTGTTCCGAGTTGTGAGAGATAAGCAGTGTGTTTTAATAAGTTCATCCAGATGTTCTGGGTGCTCTAATGATGTGTGAACTGAACTGCCAGAAGCCCAAAGTTGAAAGTAAAAAGCAGCAGGGCAAAGAAATTAGCTTTTCCTACTGTTTGAGTTGTTAAATATTATTTGATAGCTTTGACAGCTGAGTTTTTATTCCTAGATTTTCTGAGGGGTTTCCACCATATGGTAAGAAGGATACAAGCATTTGGTAGGGAATTTAAATGTCAGCATAGTCTGACAGAGAAATCTCCGGTAGACTATGGCAAAATCATTCTCTATGTTCTTCATTGAGACAGCAGGAAATATCTCAATGCCTAATAATACTCATCAGTGTCAACGGTGTGTGAGCCTGTCCAGTCAGACACTATCGCATATTCAACATATACCTTTTTACCAGTCGAAGTTGGGCCAATCTCTGAAAGTCTTTCAAGTAAGACATAGAGCCTAAAATGAGCAGATGACGGTAGAGTAGTTATAATAATGATTGCTCATAAAGAAATGCTTGATTTGCGTGCACTTTTGAATGTGTTCGTTATTGGTTATAGGGACTCAATGCAGATTATTATGAAGCTCCTTTGTGCTGATATAAATGGACTGCTGGCTTCTGGTATGGTAAATTTTTTAAAAATTTTAATAGAGCTCTTCTGGTTAATTTGCTAACAAATGAATTCAAATATTATAGTAACAAATGAGTTACAACATTTTAAATAAGTATTTTCAAAGCC
The DNA here is from genome assembly GCF_964263255.1 of Lissotriton vulgaris. Taxonomy (NCBI): domain Eukaryota; kingdom Metazoa; phylum Chordata; class Amphibia; order Caudata; family Salamandridae; genus Lissotriton; species Lissotriton vulgaris. The sequence goes on from NC_141696.1 coordinate 896,862,334, forward strand.
TATAGTTCTTTATGTTTAGGTGCCAATCTGTTTGTCAGTGCTGTTCGGAATTCGCAACCACCACCTATGTTGCATACAAGTGAATGTTTAGTCTTGCATGTGCATGTATGTGCCATGATTTGAGGAAGAGCGGCCAGCATAACAAAGCATGGACATGCATGCATTATGGCACGAAGTCTATTTTAAGCTAATGTACTGTTCCAAGAAGGTGGGAGACTTTTTTAAAGGAGGGACCTGGATGCAAATTGCAGCCACTGGGCCTTTGGGAGCAGCAGTAGGGGTGTACATTTAAAAAAAAGAAACAAAACCAAGTGGGACGAGGAGGGACAAGGAGGGGCAAGGAGAACAATGAATGTGTCATGGAGTAGAAACAACATGGAGAGTGCAGAAAATTGAGTGAAGATGCAACAAATGAGGTGTAATGTGGTTTATGTGCCTCTTTCTGCGTGCATGTTAAGTTAGCATGGCTTAATAGGAGTTTAAACGCCATTTTACCTTTTGCTGCTGTTTTTCACACAACACTGCTTTGCTGTTTTTGCAAAGTTAGCTTTCACGAAGGTCTATACATGAGAAAAGTTTTGTTTTTCGACATCACTAGACATACATCGTGCCCCCAGTCTGTACAGTGAGTGCTGAGCCACCAAGGTTATCATAACGTGCGAGCCTGTTTATCGGCATGTCCGTGTAACACATTCTAGACACAACAATTTGGCAGCTGTAAGCCGAGTAGGATTCTGGCGCCTTTATCATAGCACACTTCCAGAATTGAACACACTTGGAAGATTCCAGGCATGCAGAGAGACTAACCGATCCTGATGTAATTTACACTTACTGAGCCAACAGGTAAATGGGGTCCCCCTAAGAAAGCTCAAGAGACCGTCTATAGTTTTATAATACATAGTTCCTAGATAGGGAGGGTGCTTAAACTAGGCGCGTTTATCACCTGTTTGCACTATCATTGTAATATGATTCCTCCTTTTGTATTTTATGGAATTGTAACCATGCTAACCGTATTATTTTTAATCATATGTATGCTTATGTTGACTAAAATACTGTGCTTGAGATCACGTCGTTTAAATAAATATTTTAACCTTACTGTGTCTCTATTTTACTCCTGTTGTGGACTGGTATGAACGTATAACAAAAGAGTGTTCTCACTTCCCACCATTCCTGAGATGGTCCTAAGTCGCATGTTCTAGGTTGTCTAATCATTGGTTTCTTTGCTAGTCTGGTAGGGGATTTTGGGTACTAAGGTGAGTTTTGGCACACCCTAATTAAGTGAGGTCCTAGGTCTCTGTGCACAGTTCTGTGTCTAAACAGAATCCCTGTAACAGAGGTAGGGAGTAAAAACACATGCATTATCATTGTGTGCTAAAAAAGGAATACAAAGTAGTTTTCTGAATGTAAACAGTGGAAGGATACATGTTATCCAATAGTAAGAATAATAAAGAAGCTATGCTCTAGGGAGGGACAAACAGAAAAAGAAAGAAGGGAAGTGATTAAACAGAACACAAGCAAATGATACTGGTAAGTAAGTTGCCAACGTTAAATATTGGGTTGACCCAAAGCACACCGTCAGCATTGGTATGTGCACAGGACTTCAACAAGACCTAAAAATAGCCATCTGCCAAAAATAAAAAGCTCAAACTCACAACAGAAAGCAAATGCAGATCAAGATGGCACTACAGAAGATGGACAATAAAATACTGAAATACACAAATATTATATTTTTTTCTAAAAAAACGATAACATAAATATAGAATAAATTACAGAAATGTGGATAACATAAATATCATCATTCCAAATATCAAGAGAAATAAAAAGCAAAGCATAAAATATAGAGGAACGTAATATTGACCTTCTATATCAAAACATAAAATACTGAGCCTTTTTTTCTTGATAAAATATTTAAACAAACAGAAACTTCCTTTTTCAAATCCATAAAAAAACATTTCAGGCAGATAATCAAAAACACAAAACCCCAAAAAATAGTTTAATCTAAAATTAACTTTTTTAATACAAGGAAAAAGCAAAAGAAAATATTTAAAAACAACAACCCAAAACATCATAATATTCAAATTATTAACTGTTAAGAGAAGAGAACAAATTACCAGTTTGTAAATCTGTTACTGTGCCTCCGTCTTGAGGGAAGCGCATAGAAACCTATCATGCTAAATACTCACTAACCTCAAGAAAGTAAGTAGAAGTAGTATAAAAACTGGGCTAAAAATTATTACGTAAAAGAAATTGTGCTTTTACAAATATTCAACAAATCAAAGAAACATAAATACATTTTATTACTAATGTTTCATATTTCCAAAGGAAGCATAGAAGAAAAAAGAGAACCCTTCCATTAAAAAATTCACATCTAAATACGAACACAAATGGGACATTTAAGTAAAGAAACATACAAGGTGATCTATGTAAGCTATAAAATAGATTACATGTAATAACACATTGTACATTGCTCTAAAATTATTTTTAATATTTTTAAATCCCCTACTTTAACTATCTCATAAAATGGCAAACCACTTCTAATTTACCTATGCTACATATACAGTAAGGAAAGAAGTAGTAAAGAGTAGCGATTGGACGAGCAAAAAACACTATTCAAATATTTGCAATAGAAGGGCCACAATACCTAATAATGAAGTGGATAATCTAACTGAGGACAACCACCCACTATGATTGGCAGTGACTGAGTTCTGCAAAATGTTTAAGACTAGAAAAAGGCAGCTACGAATTCCACTGCTCCAAATGGAATAATTTTTAAAGATTACACATTTACAATTCCAACTGACATTATTGCCCAGCTACCCTAAACCTGACAATTTCTAGAAAAAGGACACAAAGACCTTCAAACCCTGGGTCAGCAAATTTTGCTGAAATAAACATCCATCTCAATCTAATAACGTTTGCAAAGATTTAAGTTTATTTGAATACTTTCACTGAGCATAGAACACTGAACCAACATCAACTTCCAATTTCAAATGAAAAGCATTTTTGGCCTTGCCTTTGTCGCCCCCCACCCACCACCCGTTGGTTGATTTACTAATAAACTCTGGCCATCTACACCCCTCAGGAGATGGACACCATGCTGGTTTCTAATTAAAGTGGTGGGACATTCAACAAAGCACTCTTAAATAATTAAATAGAAGCAAAAGTTAATAATGCCAGTTAAGGATGGCATAACTCATTACCAGCTACAATAGGTAGACACTAACCTACACAAGACCAATTTAATGAAATCCCCAAAAGGGAATATAGCTACCAATAATTAAAATAAAGCAATCTGTAGCCCAAAACCTGAAACCCAACTGTCAAAACAAATACAGCAAATTCACAACATCTTAAGTAACAGACAGCCTGATTCATCAAGCTGAAATCGGCTCGCAAAGGGCCAGATTCTCAGAATCTGGCCCTTTGCGAGTGCGATTTTTGCATTTGGGATTCATCATCCCAAATGCAAAAATCGCTATTTAGAAATTCGCAAATTTGCGAGGAATAGCATTTAAGGAATCTCTATTAGAGATTCCTTAACTCCTATTCTTGAAACATTTTAAAATTGCGAAATCGCAAAATTCGGCCGCTATTTACCGCGAGGTCAAACCTCGTGGTAAATAGCGAAAACTTAGAAAAATGCTTTTAAAAGCATTTTTCTAAGTTACGTGTTACACACACACATGTCCTTAGGACATGTGTGTGCGCAACACCTGTTGAAAAGTGCATTTAAGGGGTGCTACAGGGTGTCCTTTGAACACCCCTGGCACCCTTCAAATCGCAATCTTATTTGCGATTAGCAATTTGCTAATCGCAAATAAGGAATCTGTAGGAATCGCATTTAATTTTTGCGATTCCTACATGAATCCCGTTTTGCGAGTCTGTAATAGCGATTCCTTATGAATCCTATTTCAGACTCGCAAAACGGGTCTTTCATGAATCTGGCCGTTAATCTCTATCTGGAATCCAAGGCCAAGGCTGCCTTGTCTCCTCTAGCAAACAGACTGCTCTGAAACCATGGGATTTGAAATGCTTAGGTTCAAGAACACTGTCCAAATAAAATAACATTTCTAAAAATATATCTTTGCTTAACTAAACACAAATCAGGTTATGTTTTTCAGATTTTTTTATATGTTGCTCAATTCAATAAGTAATAAGAGTAAATCTGAAAAAACAAAATCCACAGAGTAAAACCTTTATGAAAACTAAACCTCAAAAAACAAAAAACAGTTTTTTAATCTTCATGAATATGTACGATAAAAGCTGTAACTCAACCATATTTCAATAAAGTACACATATCACAATCACATTTAAACAATCAATTCATTGACCTACTATTTATAATACATATAACAGTTTTGTAGCAGTAGAGTGTCTTCTCCTGTCCATGTCTGCTCTCACTAATCCACATACAGAGCCCACCCAAAAAATGTAAGAATTCAAATTCTTCAAAATAACGTACCGTCTATCCCCAAGTAGAAGTCCATAAGTGAAGTCCAAATAATCCTTCTACTTTTGTTTTTGTGCATTTAAATAATAATAAAAAAAAGAATTACATAAAAAGTTAGATATAATAATGAATCTACTATACTTATTTTTAGATAAATACCAAAACTGGCAAGTAAAAAAAAATTATCTTGAGTGAATGTTTATCTGTCTTCAAAAGAAAACAGAGGCAATCCCATATATACATTAACAAAAGCCCCCTAAAATCAATACAGTTTAAGAAATAAATTACTTCTACATTGACAAAATTACATTCACTGTCTATCTCCTTAGAAAACACTAACCACATGCAATTCACCGACCTGTTCTGAAGCAGAGGCTGGGAGGCAATGTGCAGTGGTCAGTGTCCTAGGAGGCAGTGGGTGCGTGTGAAAAATATGCACATGGTTGCAAAGAAGGGGGAAGGTCAATGTAGTAAGTTACACACCACACAAGGCCACTTACGATTACAGCAAGGCCATAACATCCAAATCAATGGAGGCATGGAATACCATAAAAAAATTAAAAAAATAAAAATAACAAATAGTAGCATTGCGGACACCCATATAAACCTTCTACACCTTGCGTTATAATGTCGAAAAATAATAAAATAATGTAAATAACAATAATTAAAAAAATTATCATATAAATTGCGCATTGCATACACTCAAACATCAAATTGCATGTATCTAGGTGCGGATCTAGCCAAGAGGCAATGAAAAAAATATATATATATTTGGAAAATGTAAATTAATTGTGATATAATTTTATCAATTGCAGAAACCCAAACAAATCACAGTATACAAATATTACAAATATTAAAACATAACAAGAAACATGTAGAACATGGTCATATAACTGTAAACATCGCCTAGACCTATGCAAATAACATTTCAAAATGCAAAAGTAACAGATGCACATATGTAGAAAATCAGAAATAATTACACTGTAAATGAATTTAAAAAAAACACAACAGATCTCGCAACACAAGAACAAATGGTCAGAGCTTTATTTATGTGTTTATAGCAGTAATGTGCGTCAGATGTGATTTACATAAGGAGACGCATGTTTTCCAAAATCTTTTCCGAAGTTTCCCCATACTCGATGGTATACAACATTTATGCAGCATCTTAAGAACTGCTCACTGCTTGCTTATAAAAACTAAAATGCTGACATGTGATGAAGACAGGTGCAAAAAAGCAATATGATGTAGAAGAAAGGTTAGATTTTAGATTTATAGAAGAGCAGAAGTGACAACACTGAGCGGCCTATTCCTCATTTGATAAGATTATATTTTTGATCTGCCTCATTAGATGGCCATATCTGGCTCATGTGAATTTGATAAAAGTTTCGATTTTGATGAAATGCAAGAAACAGCCAGCGGCAAGAGGACCCGCTGCTCTTTCCTATTTAGTACAATGTGCATTCAGTACCGCAACAGATTGCTCATTATCTTAGCTCATCAGTCTCTCAATGTCTTCAGGGAATCATATCCATAATAATTGTATCTGCTTCGAGTTTCATTTCCGTTTCTGCCTTGCCAGTAAAGATTAGACAGGGCTTGCAGTTCACTCACCGTTTTTCTAAAACCAGGATGTTCAGTTTTAGTTACTATATTTGATCACCTATATTAATATGCTAGTCTATTCTATTCACAATTATAGAGTGCATGACTACCATAGGGCATCCAAGAGCTTATAAAGCAAACAGATTACACCACTGTGTTTAAAGGGGTTTTTAGGGAATTTAAATTGTCGTATAGCAATGTTTTTTGAGATTTCCAAAGCAGCAGTTTATTGACCATGAGTCGCATTGTCTAAGAAAGGGAGTTCAATAGATTGGCCATACAATAGCAGAATGAGCGCCCTCCGCCTCTTGTATAGTTGGGGCAGGGGCCAATCTAGCATTGGTGAATCTAATAATTCTGCTTGGGGTGTAAGGCGAGATCAAAGGTTGAAGAATGGAAGGGTCTTTAGTGAGACCTGCTCTATGTGCTATGCATAGGGATTTGAATTTAACCCTCTCCTCAACCGGTAGCCAGTGGAAAGTGGGCAGAGACTAACGGGCAGAGTTATGTATGGGGACGTTAAGCAAGGCTCAGGCTGCAGAGTTGTGGACAAATTGGAGTTTAATGGTAATGACGTTTGGAGTGCCTCGGTATTTCAAGTTTCCATAGTACAAGCGGGAGAGAATGAGTACCTGGACCACATGCCTTCTGGAGAGGAATGGCAGTAGATATGAGATTTTATAGAGCATTCTAAGAATGCCATAGCAGCTGGCCAAACGCTTAGTTGCCCGAGCTTCATTTTAGGTTATAGAAGCATTTATCTATGATTTGTACTGAAAACAAAACATGGCTGATCCACTTTTTTTCTTATTTCTCGCATTTGCTTTATGCACTTCGCTGGTCGTCTTAGTGTAGGTAGTGCAAATGTTTAAAAAACCCTTTTTAGGGAGTCTCTCAATGTGGGGCAATCTTTTTGGGCAGAGTTGCGCAATGGGCCCTAAGAACTATCACTACAGAGAGGCGCATTTAAAAAAGAAATTGTGTTGGATTTTAATTTATCAAGTAGAACTGCACAATATTTGCATCACAAGGTTGTACTACTGAATGTTGACCCGTAGAATACTGTGGTAGAAGAATATCAAGTGCCAAAATATTGAAAGGTAAGTGCCTGTAGGGAAGTAAAGATATAGTATCCTAACTCTGCATTTAGGTACCTTGATACACACACATATATGCAAATATATACATATACATATGTACACACATACATAGTCAGCAGTCTTGGCAGGCGTATTTGTTGCGCATAATGATTTCAAGTATGCAGTGGTGGTTTCTCCTCGCCAGGTCTCTCCCATTGTAAATGAATTCCTTCTCTCATCGCTTGATGAAAAAAAATTGGAACGCACTCTCAATTGGCAAGAATTTTTGTGTATTCCAGAAAGCAAGTTGGTTCAACAAAACACGCACGACAAGTTTCGGTCTTCTGGACTTTCATCACGGGCTGGAGTTATTTAGTTCTACAACTCTTTTTATTGTTACAAGTATATTTTCACTTTCCATGCACCGGTGCAATCGCAATGGTAAATTACGTGAAATAGACTGATTCCACACACGAAAAAAACTCTTAAACCATTGAAATAACTTCCAAAGAACTCAACATTTGAATAATGTTCCACTGGGTTCTGTCCCAGCAGTAAGACCAGATATTTTGCTTTTCTGCCCACCTCGTTTTATTACTTTTTGCTGTGTGTGAGCCTCACTACTGATGTCTCACCCACGGTAATCACATGGTGAATGGACTGCGTGTGCTTGCTGCCAGTGTCCTCCGTTTAAGATAAGGCCTCTGCTGCGCAGCACGTGTAAGCGACACTTGGCTCGTTACATGTGTGCACAAGCGTGTGCACAGCTGTTTGGGCTGTGCGTGGGAGACTCCTGTTGTGTGCGGTCTAGCAACAGTGCACAGGTAGCCTGGCACAATGGGGGGACTACAGAGTTAGGTATTCACCTGGCATATGCCTTGTGATGGTAGTGTATACTAATAGGCAAAGTCAGTGTGTTTTACTGTTTTAACTATAATTGCACTACATTATACACATAGGGAGGGAACTGCCTTGGAATGCAGTTTCACGCCCCCTTGGCATACAGAGACCATTGATGTCTTGAATGAAAGTGTATCCTGTGTGAGATTACCACATTTGTAACTTCAAAAATGATAATTGTATATCTTATGGGTCGTCCAGAGTTTCCATATTTCCCTGGCTCAGCTCAGGATCAGAGCCCAGGCCTTTTGTCACCCAGATGTGCCAAGTTAATTACATTTTCATCTAGCAGCAGGAACAAAGGCTGCCTCACACACAAGGTGCAATTAGCAGTACTTCTCTCAGCAACTGAGGAGGAAAGGGGTGGTGTGGAATGACCTACATCAATCACTCAGCTGCAACAGTGCACCTGGGATGAGCCAGACCAAGCCCACTGAAGAAAGGAGAGTGCCCATACAACTGGAGCCAACCCATCAGGGGGATCTCTTTGAAATTCTAATGTCCAAGCCCTTGGCAGTGATGGCAGCGAGGGGTGGAGCTGAGACTCCAGGAGCTGATGCAACCAACGGCTCCTGCGTGACACTATTCTGGATTGTCCCAGCATTCCTCTCTCCTTTAAAAGCCCTTGCACAAAGGGAAAACTCTCTCTGTCTCTTTCAACCTACTGGGCTACTGAACCCTGGGACTGCCATGATCAACTGGGAGGAGGAACTCCTTGACCCCCACCCAGTACCCAGGACTCTGTCCAGTTGATCACAAGTTCAGCAGGCCTCCCCAAGGGTCAGTGAGGCAGGCCAATTTACTCCCCCTGTGGACCAGTTTGACAAAGCCCTGGACCTTTCTGCATCCACTAAGAAAGCCACAAAGGAGAACTGGCACAGGGAACCAGGAAAGCCAGCTTTTTGAGGACTGTACCACTCTGGAGGTGAGGAAGGTTGCTACAAATTCCCCTGGTGCATAGAGCTTGTCCCCATGAGTAATATCAGTCTTTGATTGTTCAAATTAGCCCAAAGGGCCATAGTTATCATATGTTAAAGTTTGGTGACCACTGACCTTTCCTCGCGCAGAGCACATGGGACTCCACCTCATCAACTGGTAAATTCAGCCCAGAGTGGGCCCGGGTGTTGGTGCAAGATTAAATCATATTCTGGCCCCAGGGGGTGGACACTGCTGATTACACAATGTTATCTATGGTATGTTCCATCTGCCAATGCATATCTGTAAATTATTGCATAGTATTTAGTAGTGTGTGTGTAAAAAATTTACTTCTCCATTTTTTAAAGAAAAAGTCCTGACTGGACAATCATTTATTGAGTATTATTATGGCTTGCCAGTGATTAATAGTCCACACCACCCCTCCCTTGGGTAGGCTATAGGCTGCTCTTCCTTGCTAGCCTGTGAGAGTCAAGCGCTACAATGGGGTGTTTGATTCCCATTGAGGACAATTGAGGAACTATTACTTGTGCTGGCCACACAACTAAGAACCTAATTTCCAACAATTCATGATTTGAAAATTAAATAATCGTTGTGCAATTAAACGTACTTATTTACGTGCTTGTTTGTTTTGTACAGTTATTATAAGGCCGTGTCTGAGTGTCCGAGTCAGTTCGGACAGTCCCAAGGATAATTTCAAATTAGGGTTTGTCAAACTTAGCACTGTCCCAAAGTTCATCCGCTGTGTTGGATTTCTATTCAATCATTTGACCTTCTAACCCATGGTCGGTAATCACTTTGTGGTTGGTGTGACGTCTGCAAATGGAAAGATTTCATTTGCCTATGTTTGGTCTCACAAGGTGTATTCTGGTATATGCAATGATAACATAAGTGTTCCAGTTCGGGACGGAAATGTCTATTCCAACAGTCCCATGTCTCATTTCAAATCATGGAGCGCCACACCTTGCACTGTCCCAAAGTTCATCTGTTGTGTTAGACATCCATTCAATCATTTGACCTTCCAACCGTTGGTTGGGAATGACTTTGTGGTTGGTGTGACATCTCCAAGTAATTTCACTCTCTTACATTTGGCCCTCACAAGGTGCATTCTGGTATGTGTATTGATCACTTCAGCATTTATTTAATTACTTTGAAATTTGCTGCCTTCTTTCTAATGATTCAGTTTAGCACCCACGAGCAGTATAAATACATTTTTTCACAAATATGTAACATTTTGGTTTGTTTACAACAATGCTGGTTCATATCAGTATGATATAAATATTGAACCATAGTTTTGACAGGGGGCTTACCTCGAGCTGGGTATTATTGGTGTCCTCATATCATGCACTTTATCCTGCAACTTTGCCAACCCCTTGGGTGAATATATCCTCACCTTGGTGGGTGATCCTTGTCGTAAGTGTGTCATCCCCAATTATTTGTTCTTATTTCAAATTTGTTCGATGATACTTTGCAATGGGTAAGTTGCATTGCTGTAGGTGAACATGTACCTCTTCTTCCTGATTCAGCCCCTTGGGGGTTGAAGTTGGTATTGCCAGTATGTTCTTTGATTTTCTCTGTCTTAGAGTTCTTTCTCTGTCACCACCACTCTCTGTTTTGTTACTTGATCGATGATGTAGTATTTTAATTGTTCCCAATCACTATCATGCACTTGTTTTATGTGTTTTGCTACAGTGTTGCTTCTGTCTTTGCTTACTGCAAATCTGATGTGTTCAAGGATTCTTTTTTGGTTCCATATACTGTGCTTCCTATGTATTCTAGGTAGCATGAACATTCAATCATATAAAAAATACATTTTCTTTTACATGTGGTATGCTGCGGGATTTTCCGACATTGCCCACTCACTGTGAAAAATTTCTGCTTGTTGATTGCTATTTTGCATGCTTTACAGTGTGAGCACTTCCATAATCCTGGTTTCTTCATCCATGTATTCATTTTGTTGCTATTGAGGCTGTTCATTAGTTTATCCCTCAAACTGAACACTCTTCTGGAAGATCACCTATGAAACCACTGATAGTGGAATCCAATTTAGGCACTTTCCAGTGCTTTTTCATAATTTTACGAACTAATTTAGATTTTTGTGAGAGTGCAGTTTTGAATTTGTTGGCCTTTGTGTCCAATTTCCTCTCTTTTTTCTGTAAGAGTGTTGCTCCGTCTATTTCTCTCACTTTATCACTTCCGGTCTTTTTGATTTGGGCCGGACATTTTCTTGCTCTGAATCAAGCTTCTGTTACAAAGCTGTCTTTTTTGGTTCACTTTGTTCAGAACAGTTTATCGTGATGAATTTACCGAAAGGGATACTCCATTTCAGGCTGTGTTGGTGGAAGCTCTCAGCATATTGCATAAAATTAGTTGCTGTGATATTTGCAGTGTGGTATGAACCAAACCTTCATGGATATAGATTTCAGTGCCTGAGAAGGTCACTCTGGTGTTACTGATTTCAGAGGTGAGCTCTATATTCGCTGAATTGTTATTTAGTGTGTTAAAATAAGTTGCAAACTCTTTCTCTGTGCCATCCCAAATCAGGAATAAATCGTCAATAACTCAAAACCATGTTATTACCATGCTCACATAAGTGCCATTTATTGAAGCCCATGCAATATATATATATATTAGATAATTGTCTGGAATCTCATGCAATCTCCTTCACTACAATGGATAGTAGCACTACAGTGGTGACCAGCCATATATTGCTCATATACTGCTGTGCTAGGAGTCTGGTGAATCTGGGCTCCAAGAGTTCATTAGCATCTTCGGCTCTATCTCTAGCTGTGGAGATGTCAAGGGATCAGAAAAGCATTGAGGGTAGTGGACTCCAGAGCTTAAGACAGCCTAGTGCTTCCATTCCTCGACTAACTTTCCTAATATCCTGTTCTGCCTTCCAGAGAGACCCTTAAAATAGCAGGGACCAATAACCACCCACCCACCTTAGGACACAGGACTGCAGATTATACTAGTACTGGCCTTCCATATTATAGACTCTCATTGCCACCCATAATGCTGATGTCTCTCACTCCTTCTCCAGCCTCTACAATAGTGTAGAATCTGAATAAATAAGTCACAGACACAGTCAACACTCATAGGCAGCATTATACATGAATTCAAGGAGACTCAACCTAAAATAGCAAGATGCTGAAAGTGCAGACTTCTACCTGGTATTTTATGCCCTGTAAACAACAAAAGGCAGTTCAAACATACATCTAATCAGAATACAGTAACAAGGTCATCACTTAATTGTCATGGACAAATACATCATGTGTTGTTGCTCAGGCTGGACAAAATTACACAATGTTTAAGCATATAACAATCAGAAAAGGAAGATGGTTTGTGCCACCGGTGTGGTGTAGTGTCTGATGTTCACATGCCCAGTGATGGGGAAAGTGGGGTATTTTCCAGTACTTGACAACAACATGGTTTGAGCAAATACATTGTCTAATAAGGGACAGACACTTAGTCCTATCCATGTATGGTGTGCTAAGAATGGCTATTGCTGGGCCACTGAGCTAATGCAAATTGCAACAAGAGTCCTTGAGTAAGCCTTGAATTACAAGCTGTCTAGTTTAGCAGGGTACATTAGTTCATACAAGATAATTCTACTTCGGCGCATATTATTCAGGCCGTGTCATCAGGATACCTCATAAAATAAAACACACTTCCACATCCCCTTCTCTGATCAGCAATGAAGACAATCGAGAAGACCCCAGTTGTTGTGACCAATATTGCTGATCGATACAACAGTAAAAGTCTTGGGGAGTGTTGTTTATAATAGGATTTAGGAGTGGGCCCAAAAGAAGTCCATGCCACATCCCTACTTGCATGGATTGAGAAGCAAGGTTGGGACAATTGAGCAATGCGCCAATTTGAACTTAATAATAGGTAAATACACAGTCATTAAGCGTGTGCCTTTATACATGGTGTGTATGGATTTAAGGGACGCTTTTGACTGCATGAACTGAATGAAATTATGGCATATATTGTTGCTTACGGGTGTGGGTGTTCCCTTGCTAATTTTCTTGAATTTCTCCATAGGGACATGGGAGCCAGAGTTAGACTAAGTGACAATGGAAATGTTTCTAAGGGTATTGACATTGGCAGGGAAGTCCGACAAAGGTGTGTGTTAGCCCGCTCCTGTTTCTACTATATATTAACAAACTCTACCCGGCTCTAGCCCATATTACCAGCGATGCCCCATTTGTTAAAGGAAACCCCCTACCCATGCAGACGATGCAGTGATAATGGCTTGGACTCCAAACACACTACACCTTCTAGTATTAGCATTTATTTATTGTATGCCTAATTTAGATCTGGGAACCAACTTTACAAATTCAGATATCATGGCATCGGTCCACACTGCATTCAATTATCCAGTAAGCAATTATGTGATTATTCTCTAACAAGTCTTAAGACTTTCCCATATTTAGGAGTTATGTTCTCGGCCTCTGGAGCCTGGTCACCTAATATTGCAAACCATAGAATGCAATTCTCAAAGGAAATTGGTTCACTATTCTCCCTTCCTCAACCCTGTGGTGGGGGGCAACTGAAAGCTATGTTGCAAATCTATAAATCTCAATGTGTCTCAATTGCTACCTATAGTTCTTCAGTTTCTGGTGGGGGCAAACTGCGAAACCATACAATTAGAAGAAAGTAGGTTCTGCAGGTGATTACTCGAGGTCCCACTCTCCTCTCCCAAAATTATTTGTCATGAAGAGCTAAAATTGTTATATATAATCCATTTCATTAGAGTGACGCCATTAATATTCTGGCTATCCATTTGGAGTAATGAGCAGACAGTACTTATAAGAGATATAATAAATGACAGACTCTCTTGTGAAAATGGCCTTCGAATTCTGTGGCTGGTATATATTAAAACGGAATTTGAAAAAATTGGTATGGAGAGAGCTTTTACATAGAGAGTTTTACGTCCTACTTTTAATTAAAAAGGAAGTAGCCTTAGCTTTTTATGATCTAATGCAGGAAAGTCGTTTTCGAAGTGCAGCAGGGAAACTGTTGATAACCGCATACTTCTCTTTGAGTATTTTGCCGTCTTCACCTGCTTATCAAGAACAGCCATGTGAGAGATGGGAACGTTCTCTGTTATTTAGGTTTCGAACTGACACCGTCAAATACTTACTGTGTTTTCCTTTTGGGTACCAACCGAACCTTGCTGCTATTCCCTGCCAGTGTAACAACAAGTCAGGCCAAACTATGATACATTTTGTACTCTTTTGTAAATTTTATGAAATTATACAAGGTTATTTTTTATTCCACTTTTTAGAAGGAGATACCATTATTAGGCAGAGTGGAGCAATGTTTTCATCTATTATCTAACTGTCTGATAGTGATACATGTTTACACATAGGTTCATATTTAAGACATGTTGTGAGGGCACGTGGCACTTCATTATTTTAACAATTTGTTGCTACTTTGTAGTTTCATTCATCACTATTTTTAATACATAGTGTTATGCATAGATATGTTTTTCTCTGAAATAATTTGACAATAAAACATGTTTCTATGTAGGTTCATTACAAGACTTTGTGAAAGCATGTGGCACTTTATTTTTAATAACTTGCTGTTATTTGCAACTCTTTCTTGATAATATTTTATTTATGCTTTTAACTGTATGTAATGTTGATTGTCTGTACTTTTATGGGTGGGAAAACATTCCGAATAAAGTGTCAAACTGAACTGAATCGTTTTGGAAGGACATAGCCTCTTGAAAAATGACCTTCATTTGTGCAGGGAAATACAAATTCTCAGATAACTGCTTGACTCAACATTTACAACATAAACATCTCGATTTATTCTTAAAAAAGGAAAGAGAAAGATAATATTTAAAAAAATAATGTGCCATCAAAGTTACTAACCCACCATAATTGCATAATAAGTGCATAATATATATTTATTCATAGTGGCACCGTTCGTCATCTTTATGTATCCTCAACCATATACCTTTTATTCAACTTTTCATCCCTTTCTCACCTAACGCTCCAACATCATTTACTCCACATCCTATTAAGCCCTTGTGTTCCCTTCCCAAAATTGCATATCACACAAGGCTGTCTCCAACGTTGCAATACAAATTCCATTCTCCACCCACGCTATCTCAATTACACATGCAAGTATTTTTGTTCTCATTAACACATTTAAGGCATTGTATGTTATAGGAACAAAAAAGCAATTCAACAATCAGAGAGAAAGAGAGAACATTTAAATATAGGTATTTTAAATGCTCATGGCCCTTACAGGCACTATACAATTTCAATCTGCTGGCACATGGAGGCGAATTAATGTCACTGTACTTAATGTCTTGAGATGTACCCAAACAAAATTCCCACAAACAAAAAAAACTAAAAAAGACATAAACAAACACATACGAAAAACGCATCTTCTTGTCCATGTTCTGAAACCTAGGAAAAACATTGAAGGAAAATACTTTTGCACCAACCAATAATTGTAATCAATGTATATTTATATATCCCTGCACCCATGGTGTATGGGAATTCATACAAACCTTAAAATTAGCAAAATCCACATATTTATTATACATCAACATTCAGTTGTGCATTTGTTGTGCACTCTCCACTGCAAAGAATAAACACTTAACCCGTCAAATTATCCTTAGTCTACGTCTGATTTCCATTCATGGGATACTGTTACAATATATGGGTTTATTATTGGAACCCTGCCCAGGGATTGTGGTGAGTCTGAAAGGCGAAGCTAAACTCCATTAACATGTACTTTAAAATGAAAGAGTTTGTATCATTTTTATTCTATTAATATCATAACTCATTCTACATTGTCCTCTCTATCTAAGTCTGGGAACAGGCTCTGCAACAGTTTTAAGCTCTGCTCCTTACTCTTTCGGTCCAATGAGTTATCAGGAGTGCATGTAGAGCAGTGGGCAATGTCGGCAACCGGGGCGTGCTGTGGTGGTGACCTCTCATGGCAGGACTCGGGTCAGTGCAGGAGGGGACCGGTGTCACACCAATGACCAGGCTGGTTGCAGTTAAAGTAAGTGGTCCCTGTGGGGACCTGGGGTGCTGTTCTTTTGCCTCCACCTCGGTCCCTGTCTCTTAATTTTGTATCCTTCTAGCCAGTGGTTTGGTCATTGCCAGACTATGTCTTCTTAGTTTTCCTGCTACACTGGCCTAAATCCAAGGCCTGATTTTTCTGTGAAAACTCCTGCATTGTGCAAGAATATTTGCACCATGCGTGCAAAGCCCTTGAGCAAATCTTAGGGTCTCCTGCAGAAGAGATGGTACTGTATTGTTATTGAAACCCAGGTGAGGCTATGTGCCCTCTATTGTTGAAGATACAACAGCTGTCCCTACCGAGTTAAAGACGACTTCCCTCATACAAGACACCACAATACAAACTTATTTTGCTGAAGCAAATTTTCAGAGATCATACCTCCGGACAGTGACATAACAGTGGGGAAGGGAAACACATTCACATACATCTTTCATTCACATTCAGCCCTGCCCAACATTATTAGAAGTAAGCAAGATGCGCGTCCAATCACGCTGGCATTCTTAGGACATATCGTTGCTACTGGTACATCATGAGGCATGCACTAGGAGGAGGCTGTTATAAAGATTCACAGAAAGTGATGAACCCTCACTCAGAGAAGCAGGGAACTAACCATGGTCTACTAGGTCTCCTAGGTGTGTCCTACCCACACACCACATTTCCCAAGTCCTAAAGCCCTATCCGACTTTAGGAAGACGGATAGAGGATAGTGGGTTCCGTTCAGCGCCAAGATGCTCCACGGAGTGAGAGTGTGTTTCAAAACAACAAGGGACCCCAAGTCAATCAACAAGGGACCTCAGGGAACAATCTTTTGAAAACAACAGTGGTCCCATGCAACACAGGATAAACCAAGTAAATAAATACAGACACAATGGATGCCGTATTTAGGTGACTTGTCCAGCCGGACAGTGGTCAGCATGTATTTTTCATTTACATCATCAGGACATTTCATAAATGCCTAATAGTAATAAGCCTTATTATTATTAGGCATTTATGAAATGTCCTGATGATGATCCCTGTGATTTAAATGTGGGATCGAAACGCCGTTGACCATATTCATGTGCCATATACAGTTTGTATACTAAGTGCAATGTTTATGTAATGGCGCATCTTTTAATATCTGTTCACACTGTGATTTAAAAGAACAATTTAGCTTTTTGCCTAGAAGCCCTTTCTGTTCACTTTGAGTGTACTAAAGTGTCTATGTGTAATTGAGGTACAGGCTTGTGCCCCACACCATGATACTGTTGAAGGATATTCTTTCAAATATTTTGTTATGAAAAATACATGCTGACCACTGTCCGGCTGGACAAGTCACCTGAATACGGTATACATTGTGTCTGTATTTATTTACTTGGTTTATCCTGTGTTGCATGGGACCACGGAGTGAGAGTAGCGCTCTGCACGTGCCTAATTACATTACATTACATAGTCCATGCATTCTAACCGGAAAATTCACAAGCACAGGAAAATAAATAAGCAATATATATCATGTGGCAATACTAATAATGCTAAAATGTACTTTATTGGAGAAAAGACCTTCAGCATGCACATTACCAACATTCCATTTAACAACAGAATGTTCCCTAGGAGGAAAAGACTACAGACAGAACATATTTACTGCATACGAGTGAACACATTTGATGCATCTTCGGAACAACTTTGAAAGGTGTATAGACTGAAAGGCCAATGAATGTGTGCCACTCTGGGCTAAATAAAGATTGATCTTCAGTTCAGACAAATTGTTAGACTTCAACGACCCCTAATTGACATTTCCAGTGGGATTAACTTTCTATGCAACTGGACCTTACCTGCTACCATCTGCAGCGAGTATTTCACAGCCTGTTATCTGCAACAGGTTGCAGCATGTCTTAAATCTGTGTAAAATAACTGACATGCTTTAGTTTGCAAGAAAATAAATGTAGTCTGAATCGATTTTGTATTCACAAAAATAATGTAAAACAATACAATAAACACTGTCTTCTGTTTTCCCTTCTTGACAGTGACTTGTACTGTGCCACAGCAACGCAGTGTCACCTTGTATGTCAGAGTGTCCAGTCCAAGTCTTCTAACAACCATCCTGCTGGAAACAAGAGCTCGGCTGTCTCTCTCTCTCTCATACCTTACCCCCTCTTCCCCTTTCATTATGGTAATCCAGACCGTCTTGGATACTGACACAAGGAGTGGAACCACCTCTAAGTGGAGAAGATGGGATTAGTTGCACTATCCTTCGAGGCACACCACGTGGGTATGGCAATATGATCTATTGCACCTCATGCCATCAGTGATATGAACTGGGCCTTAACTCCATACCTGTTAAAGGTGTTAAGGTCAGCATCGTCACATGGATCAATTACACTGTCCATCACAATGGCAGAGGAGGAAGGTACAATGTAGTATGATTAGGGAGGAAAAGGCTTATGCTGAAGTACTGAAAAAAACATTTGGGACATTCTGGCTGTAGATGTGCATGCACTGGGTAGTATGAATGAAATAGTCACTGGGAGTGGAAGTAAATGGGGATGACATTTATTGCCTTCACAATGTGTCAGGGACACAAACACCACTGTCTAATGTGCAGGTTTTACTATGCCTTGGGATAACATGTGCAGATGGACCATGATTAAGAATTACATTAAGGAAGACAAACAAAAGTGGCAGCACTGCCTTGGCTGAAAGGTGGGCAAAGCCAGACACAGGGTACGGTGATTTTGCAGCTATATTGTGTGTTGTGTCCTGTATAGTACAGGCATTCTCTCTTAAATAAGTGGCACGAATAAGCAGGGAACCAAATTAAGTATGACTGGGATGCACCTCATGAGACTCAGTGTGCCATAGAAAAGGACTATGGTACAAAAGGCAGTTCATGAGAGTATCCAGATTGTAAAGGACAATATGTTGGTAATATATCAAATGCTGTAGAACAGCTTGAAAGTTTGGCTGTGGATTAGGAAATCGGTGATGCTGTACACCGGCTGTGTTTTAGGTCCAGATCAGAGTGTGTTGTGATCATGTGTTTACCTGATGATAAGGGGACGCCTACTGTGAATAGTGACGGTGAGGGCAGAATTGCTAGCTAATATGTTGGAGGACTTTTACCTCGGTGAGAGTCAGTCTCTCCTGCTGTGCATTTTCTGTTTGTACTAGCTGCAATCACCATGCTCCATACAACATAGAAATCTGTTTCTGTCAGTTTGATCAGTGCTGTATTCACTTCACCTTCTCCTGGTCACCATACCATCCATGTGCGGACTAGAGTCAGTAAGTGGCTTACGTATTTTGACTCTGGAGTCGAAAGTCAGGAGGGCAGGTGTCAGTTTGGTTTTGTACCTGGAAGCAGTAGCCAGGAGAACCCAAACTGCTCCTAGTATTCCATGTGCTCCTGAAATACATTTTAGATCTTTGTATAGTACTGACCTATCCATAAACTAGTAATACAGCTTCTGTGTTTGCCCACCAGCCTCTCCCTAGTTCTTTCCAAAGATGGTACTGTAGAGGCAATTTCCTGAAAACACCATGTCAAAGTAGTTTTGATTTTGAGTTGAAAAGGCTTTTGTTTCAATGATTCACTGATTCAGGGACATGAATCTCAATTTAGGCATCCAATATTTACTTAATGGTCCATTATTTCTGAATATGTGACATGGCATAGTTCCTATGATTCCCGATGATAGGTCGTCTTGTTTAGAACTGAATTCGTAACAGATATAATAGGAAACATTTGCTTTGTGGCAAGCTCTAATGGCACCCCAAATGGGACTGTAAGGCTAGGAACCAGCAAAACTCACTTAAAAATAGAGTGAACCATAGTTATGCATGACATTTCAATCTTTTGTTGTGGTTGAAGTCTTCAGTTATGCCATTTGAGTAGCCAAGTATTGTTAATTGATTATTTGATGACATTTTTTGTGTAATCACCAGAAAGTCATGGTCAATTCATGGTTACAATGGCAAATGGGAACCAATGATCACCTTACACTGTTATTACTCCCTTGTTAAACAGATGTCCATCTGTGATAAAACTGGTGTATACACATTTTCTGAAAATGACTTCAAGTAAGACACAAGTGCTGTTAACTTTCATTGACTTTTAATGTGGGGCACCACAATATAACCAACCACAATGGTTTGTGTTTCACCTGTGATAGAAATTGAGCTTTCTAGTTTGCAGAGTATACACACCTTACAAGCAGGAGCCACAATTGTAGTCAGAGTAAGTCAGATACCCTTCTGGAGGTTTGCTTGTCTGGGTTAAAATCTCATTAAACTGCAAGATCTCCCTCTCCCCTAACATCTCCCATGACATGATGAGGTTAACAATTCGGATTCCCCAAGCACCAGAGACTCTGGAAGTCTTTAACATATATGCTAGAGGTATACCGGGGGGGGGGGGGTAAATCTTCAACTATAGCTTTACTTGCAGACTCACTCAGTAGCTGGTCTCCGGATACATTGCCGCTAATAGCTGGCGCCCATTAAAAAGTGGACATCTACCACTATCCAAATAAATGCCATGGTGCTGGAACACGCTTTGGTAGCAGTAAACGGACGCACTCCGTCTGACTTTTCCGGAGCGTGTACCTACAATAGAGTTAGTTGCCCCAGTAGAATTGACTACATTTTGGTAGATAGGAGATTGTGGAAACATGTGTTGGATATGGTGGTTATCCCGTCTATTCATAGTGACCACAACCCCCTATCTCTTAGCCTGTGTAATCTGATAAATGTGGGAAACCCCCTGTCCAGCAATAGACTTACAATGGCGACAAGAGAAATAGTACCTTCGAACTGCAAAAGGTTCATCAAATGGCACAAATTTGCCATCAATGAGCAAAAGACCAATGCCCTGGGGGAAATCGTTAAAGATCAAACGGAGAAGCTTTCTACACTCTGTGCCGATGATCCCGGCTCCACCCAGGTCAATATGGCATATGAGGAGACAATAGATAGGATGGCCGCCCTCTTCCATGACGGAGGTGGGACAAGCCGGCAGAAACGAAGGAAGCTTGCTGCCAGGTGGTATCCCCACGACTGCAGGGAGGCTAAGTCTAATTTAATCTGTGCTATCAAAACCTGAGACCCAACTGAGGTTCGCCTAGCTCGTGCCGTGTATAGGCGCGCACTATTAGTGGCAAAGAGGGCTTGGGATGATTCCCACTGGGAGGAGTTAAAATTGGCTAGCCAGAATAGGAATGGGGAACGATTCTGGGCTCTAGTGAGAAATAACAATGATGATGGAACAGACAAACTACCCAACCACATTACGGACGGGGAATGGTACGACCACTTCAGGAAACTGTATGCAGGGGTAGGGGCCCCCGAGAATTCCGAAGCAACAGCCGAATACTCACCACTCCACCATGATATACCCCCATTCATGGACCGAATAGGGCAGAGGGAGGTAGAATCTGCAATCAGTAAAATCGTCCAAGGCAAGGCACCGGGCCAGGATGGCATTCCTGCCGATCTGTTCCGTGCCAGCCCTAAGCAATGGTCCAAATTCTTCTCCTTTTTGACCAATGCCCTCCTCCTAGGGTCTCCAGTTCCAAACTCCTGGAAGGGAGCAGAAGTGATCCCTATATATAAGAAGGGGCCAAGGGGTGACCCTGCCAACTATCGGCCGATCAGCCTGATCGACGCTGGTCAGAAGGTGGTTGGCAGAGTCCTCCTTGAAAGGATCCTACTATCCTGGGCAGAGGAGAATAACATTATCTCCCCCTTCCAGGCGGGATTTAGGGCCTGTACAAGTACTGTTGACCAGGCTTTCAGACTGTTACTACTGCATTGGAAGACAGTCTCGATTAGCAAGGGTGGTCTGTACTTGGCCTTGATCGATTTGAAGACCGCATTCGATCTGGTCCCCCAAGGGCGGCTGTGGGCGGTCCTTCAAGAGATGGGGTTCCCTCCGCCCATCCTGCACCTGCTGGCCCGCATGCACGATGGAACCTACGCACGCATTCGGTGGGGCACGAAGGAGAATTTAACAGAAAAAATTCCGGTGAACAGAGGTGTCCGCCAAGGATGTGTTCTGGCACCGACCCTCTTTTCCCTATTTGTTAATGGGGTGGTTTCTTTTTTAACTGACATCGATGCTGACGCCCCTAGTCTGGCTGGTGTGAAGGTCCCCGCCATGCTCTTTGCCGATGACACGTTATTAGTTTCCAAAACGCCCATGGGGCTTCAAAAATTGCTAGACCGATTTTGTGACTTCTGTAAATTAAGGGGCTTGGTCATCAATACTTCCAAAACAAAGCTCCTTTATTTCAATCCCAGCAGAAAAGCTAATTGCACGCTCACCCTCAATGAAGAGCCGCTAGACCGGGTCAAAACGTTAGATTATCTTGGAATTAGGATATCTGACGAACTCGAGTGGAAACCCCACATTGAAAAAATGGCCCTAAACCACAAACGGGTCGTGGGTGCCATAAGCAGGGAGCAAAGATCTTCAGTTTCTAGACCTATAGTCCCTGCCTTAGAGATCTATTCAGCAAAAGCAGTAGGCAGTGCACTGTACGGGGCAGAGCTCTGGGGTTTTAGTAATGTTGACCTGCTAGTAATGGCTGAAAAACAATTTTATAAAGAGCTGTTGTCCATCCCCAGGAGCTCCCCTAGCAAGCCAATTCAATACGATCTTGGACGCAGATCTATCAAAGACCTTATAATTCTGCGTCCGCTTCTTTATTGGGCTCACCTGTGGCGTACACCAGAGCTAGAGAGCTACGTAGACGGCCTCAAAGAAATCATGAGCTTGCAGGGGTCACACAATATAGCCTGGTTTTCCAAAATAAAGGAACTCCTGTTGGCCATCGGCCTTTGGGTGGCATGGGAGTCCGGTGCTTCATTGTCCAAACTAGAAGTCAAGCGGGCTTACTGGCGATGGGTCGACACCCATGAATCTAGAGCGGATAACTTGGGCAGGCTCACCGATGAGTTTCGACTGCACAAAACTATTCCCTTACTTGAACCCTACATGGACTTTATTAGAAAACCAAAAGATAGGGCATTGTATGTACAGTTTAGAATAGGAACCCTACCAGTCCGTGAACGCACCTCTAAATGGAAACCCCCTTACCAGACGCCTGCCACCTGCCCGCACTGCAGCACCGAACTGGAAACTATCCCACATGTTTTCTTTGTCTGCAGTGCCTACAATAAGCCCAGATCCAAATGGTTAAAAGCTGTTTGTCTCCTTCTTGAGACCAGATGTTATGCCCCAGCCTTAAGAATTTTGCAATCTGATCCTAACACAGTACTGGCGTGTGGGGTAGCCAAATTCCTTAGTTGGGCGTGGGTGATCAGATGTAAAGCTATGTGATGAACCCTCTTTCAGGCAATCCTTGGCTTGTTGTTTCTTTTAAACTCAAAGCTGTAAATTGTTTAATACTGTTTTAAACTGTCTTTTTAACTATTTATTGAGTGTTTTTTTATAATATGAATCGTATTTTAACTGTCATGTGCTTTTAAGATATTATTATATCGAAATAAAGCTTTGCACTCCAAGTCAGATACCCAACTCAAATTAACTTAGGAGGCAATGTGTGAAGTATCTGTGCAACAAATAAATTATAGTAACCCATTGAACACACTACAAAAAGACTGCACACCAGTTTAGAAAAGTAGAGCATATGAATCTGAGTAAAACAAGAACAAAACCACAAAAACCCAATAAGTAGAACTTGAGATATGATTTTTTAAAGATGAAATGCAAAAACAGTGCTTAGAAGTAACTAGCTGTCGTGATTTTACCTGAGGTCACCAGGGACCTGTACAAATCCTAAGTTCAGGTCGACAGCAATGAAGGGCAGGCCGGCTGCAGAACCCACTTCTGTTGCCTAGGACTGGGGGGGACACCTCATGCAAGAGTAGGGCTCACAGATTGCAGAGTCATGTAGAACCAACAGAGTTGCAAGAAGTCTTTTGTGTCCCCAAGACTTCAGAAAACAGGAGGCAAGTCAGAAAGCCCTTGGAGAATCTAGGGTTTAGGGATTTAGAGCGCAGGTCCAGTCCCTCCCACTCCCTGGGAAGTAGAAGCAGGCAGCAAGCCACACAACAGTGCAGACAGCAAAGTGGCAGTCCCTCCTACAGCACACACAGCATTTCTTCCAAGCAGAATGTTCAAAGTTCCATTAGAGTTCCGATCTGGTGGTGTCAGGGGCCCAGTACTTATACCCAAATGTGCCTTTGAAGTGGGGGAGATCAAAAGAGGCCTTTCCAGATCACCGGTCCCCGCCTTTCCTGCCCTAGCTCCAGACTCACTAAAAGGGAGTATGCATCCCTTTGTGTGGGTACAGGCATATCCCTATTCAGGTGCAAGTGTCAGCACTACCCTCCCAATCTACCTCAGGAAGACCCACCAGCCTGCTGATGGGCCTTCAGAATGGAAATGTTACACCCTTTTCCCTTTGCGTGACTGTCTAGAGGGAAATCACAAAGCCCAGCAGTCACCCAACACAGACACATATTCAGAGACAGGCAGAGGCACAGAATGAATTAAGTAAGAAAATGCCAACTTTCTAAAAGTGCAAACACAACAGGTGATGGACCGAATGTGGATCAATGTCACACACTCACCCCAGTCCAAAGATCTGGGCCCAAATCCATCGTTTTTTTGCACTCCACACCACCCTGGGTTAAACAATGGCGATATGCAAATCAGCTCTGACCCTGTGCCCCATGGGAACAGTCCAGTCCGAACTACAAAAGCCATGTCCTTCCCAGAACGGAATCAAGCATCCGAGGACCGGACCGGTTTCGAGGTAACACCTCTCATCAGCCCGGCTAGCTTGACTCCAGTGGTGTGGAGTGCCTGGGACCCACGTCTGGGCATCCCCAGCGCACTTAGGGCGGAATATGCAAACACAACAGGTGATGGACCGAATGTGGATCAATGTCACACACTCACCCCAGTCCAAAGACCTGGGCCCAAATCCATCGTTTTTTTGCACTCCACACCACCCTGGGTTAAACAATGGCGATATGCAAATCAGCTCTGACCCTGTGGACAGGGTCAGAGCTGATTTGCATATCGCCATTGTCTAACCCAGGGTGGTGTGGAGTGCAAAAAAACGATGGATTTAGGCCCAGATCTTTGGACTGGGATGAATGTGTGACATTGATCCACATTCGGTCCATCACTTGTTTTGTTTGCAATTGCCGCCCTAAGTGCGCTGGGGATGCCCAGACGTGGGTCCCAGGCACTCCACACCACTGGAGTCAAGCTAGCCGGGCTGATGAGAGGTGTTACCTCGAAACCGGTCCGGTCCTCGGATGCTTGATTCCGTTCTGGGAAGGACATGGCTTTTGTAGTTCGGACTGGACTGTTCCCATGGGGCACAGGGTCAGAGCTGATTTGCATATCGCCATTGTCTAACCCAGGGTGGTGTGGAGTGCAAAAAAACGATGGATTTAGGCCCAGATCTTTGGACTGGGATGAATGTGTGACATTGATCCACATTCGGTCCATCACTTGTTTTGTTTGCAATTGCCGCCCTAAGTGCGCTGGGGATGCCCAGACGTGGGTCCCAGGCACTCCACACCACTGGAGTCAAGCTAGCCGGGCTGATGAGAGGTGTTACCTCGAAACCGGTCCGGTCCTCGGATGCTTGATTCCGTTCTGGGAAGGACATGGCTTTTGTAGTTCGGACTGGACTGTTCCCATGGGGCACAGGGTCAGAGCTGATTTGCATATCGCCATTGTCTAACCCAGGGTGGTGTGGAGTGCAAAAAAACGATGGATTTAGGCCCAGATCTTTGGACTGGGATGAATGTGTGACATTGATCCACATTCGGTCCATCACTTGTTTTGTTTGCAATTGCCGCCCTAAGTGCGCTGGGGATGCCCAGACGTGGGTCCCAGGCACTCCACACCACTGGAGTCAAGCTAGCCGGGCTGATGAGAGGTGTTACCTCGAAACCGGTCCGGTCCTCGGATGCTTGATTCCGTTCTGGGAAGGACATGGCTTTTGTAGTTCGGACTGGACTGTTCCCATGGGGCACAGGGTCAGAGCTGATTTGCATATCGCCATTGTCTAACCCAGGGTGGTGTGGAGTGCAAAAAAACGATGGATTTAGGCCCAGATCTTTGGACTGGGATGAATGTGTGACATTGATCCACATTCGGTCCATCACTTGTTTTGTTTGCAATTGCCGCCCTAAGTGCGCTGGGGATGCCCAGACGTGGGTCCCAGGCACTCCACACCACTGGAGTCAAGCTAGCCGGGCTGATGAGAGGTGTTACCTCGAAACCGGTCCGGTCCTCGGATGCTTGATTCCGTTCTGGGAAGGACATGGCTTTTGTAGTTCGGACTGGACTGTTCCCATGGGGCACAGGGTCAGAGCTGATTTGCATATCGCCATTGTCTAACCCAGGGTGGTGTGGAGTGCAAAAAAACGATGGATTTAGGCCCAGATCTTTGGACTGGGATGAATGTGTGACATTGATCCACATTCGGTCCATCACTTGTTTTGTTTGCAATTGCCGCCCTAAGTGCGCTGGGGATGCCCAGACGTGGGTCCCAGGCACTCCACACCACTGGAGTCAAGCTAGCCGGGCTGATGAGAGGTGTTACCTCGAAACCGGTCCGGTCCTCGGATGCTTGATTCCGTTCTGGGAAGGACATGGCTTTTGTAGTTCGGACTGGACTGTTCCCATGGGGCACAGGGTCAGAGCTGATTTGCATATCGCCATTGTCTAACCCAGGGTGGTGTGGAGTGCAAAAAAACGATGGATTTAGGCCCAGATCTTTGGACTGGGATGAATGTGTGACATTGATCCACATTCGGTCCATCACTTGTTTTGTTTGCAATTGCCGCCCTAAGTGCGCTGGGGATGCCCAGACGTGGGTCCCAGGCACTCCACACCACTGGAGTCAAGCTAGCCGGGCTGATGAGAGGTGTTACCTCGAAACCGGTCCGGTCCTCGGATGCTTGATTCCGTTCTGGGAAGGACATGGCTTTTGTAGTTCGGACTGGACTGTTCCCATGGGGCACAGGGTCAGAGCTGATTTGCATATCGCCATTGTCTAACCCAGGGTGGTGTGGAGTGCAAAGAAACGATGGATTTAGGCCCAGATCTTTGGACTGGGATGAATGTGTGACATTGATCCACATTCGGTCCATCACTTGTTTTGTTTGCAATTGCCGCCCTAAGTGCGCTGGGGATGCCCAGACGTGGGTCCCAGGCACTCCACACCACTGGAGTCAAGCTAGCCGGGCTGATGAGAGGTGTTACCTCGAAACCGGTCCGGTCCTCGGATGCTTGATTCCGTTCTGGGAAGGACATGGCTTTTGTAGTTCGGACTGGACTGTTCCCATGGGGCACAGGGTCAGAGCTGATTTGCATATCGCCATTGTCTAACCCAGGGTGGTGTGGAGTGCAAAAAAACGATGGATTTAGGCCCAGATCTTTGGACTGGGATGAATGTGTGACATTGATCCACATTCGGTCCATCACTTGTTTTGTTTGCAATTGCCGCCCTAAGTGCGCTGGGGATGCCCAGACGTGGGTCCCAGGCACTCCACACCACTGGAGTCAAGCTAGCCGGGCTGATGAGAGGTGTTACCTCGAAACCGGTCCGGTCCTCGGATGCTTGATTCCGTTCTGGGAAGGACATGGCTTTTGTAGTTCGGACTGGACTGTTCCCATGGGGCACAGGGTCAGAGCTGATTTGCATATCGCCATTGTCTAACCCAGGGTGGTGTGGAGTGCAAAAAAACGATGGATTTAGGCCCAGATCTTTGGACTGGGATGAATGTGTGACATTGATCCACATTCGGTCCATCACTTGTTTTGTTTGCAATTGCCGCCCTAAGTGCGCTGGGGATGCCCAGACGTGGGTCCCAGGCACTCCACACCACTGGAGTCAAGCTAGCCGGGCTGATGAGAGGTGTTACCTCGAAACCGGTCCGGTCCTCGGATGCTTGATTCCGTTCTGGGAAGGACATGGCTTTTGTAGTTCGGACTGGACTGTTCCCATGGGGCACAGGGTCAGAGCTGATTTGCATATCGCCATTGTCTAACCCAGGGTGGTGTGGAGTGCAAAAAAACGATGGATTTAGGCCCAGATCTTTGGACTGGGATGAATGTGTGACATTGATCCACATTCGGTCCATCACTTGTTTTGTTTGCAATTGCCGCCCTAAGTGCGCTGGGGATCCCCAGACGTGGGTCCCAGGCACTCCACACCACTGGAGTCAAGCTAGCCGGGCTGATGAGAGGTGTTACCTCGAAACCGGTCCGGTCCTCGGATGCTTGATTCCGTTCTGGGAAGGACATGGCTTTTGTAGTTCGGACTGGACTGTTCCCATGGGGCACAGGGTCAGAGCTGATTTGCATATCGCCATTGTCTAACCCAGGGTGGTGTGGAGTGCAAAAAAACGATGGATTTAGGCCCAGATCTTTGGACTGGGATGAATGTGTGACATTGATCCACATTCGGTCCATCACTTGTTTTGTTTGCAATTGCCGCCCTAAGTGCGCTGGGGATGCCCAGACGTGGGTCCCAGGCACTCCACACCACTGGAGTCAAGCTAGCCGGGCTGATGAGAGGTGTTACCTCGAAACCGGTCCGGTCCTCGGATGCTTGATTCCGTTCTGGGAAGGACATGGCTTTTGTAGTTCGGACTGGACTGTTCCCATGGGGCACAGGGTCAGAGCTGATTTGCATATCGCCATTGTCTAACCCAGGGTGGTGTGGAGTGCAAAAAAACGATGGATTTAGGCCCAGATCTTTGGACTGGGATGAATGTGTGACATTGATCCACATTCGGTCCATCACTTGTTTTGTTTGCAATTGCCGCCCTAAGTGCGCTGGGGATGCCCAGACGTGGGTCCCAGGCACTCCACACCACTGGAGTCAAGCTAGCCGGGCTGATGAGAGGTGTTACCTCGAAACCGGTCCGGTCCTCGGATGCTTGATTCCGTTCTGGGAAGGACATGGCTTTTGTAGTTCGGACTGGACTGTTCCCATGGGGCACAGGGTCAGAGCTGATCTGCATATCGCCATTGTCTAACCCAGGGTGGTGTGGAGTGCAAAAAAACGATGGATTTAGGCCCAGATCTTTGGACTGGGATGAATGTGTGACATTGATCCACATTCGGTCCATCACTTGTTTTGTTTGCAATTGCCGCCCTAAGTGCGCTGGGGATGCCCAGACGTGGGTCCCAGGCACTCCACACCACTGGAGTCAAGCTAGCCGGGCTGATGAGAGGTGTTACCTCGAAACCGGTCCGGTCCTCGGATGCTTGATTCCGTTCTGGGAAGGACATGGCTTTTGTAGTTCGGACTGGACTGTTCCCATGGGGCACAGGGTCAGAGCTGATTTGCATATCGCCATTGTCTAACCCAGGGTGGTGTGGAGTGCAAAAAAACGATGGATTTAGGCCCAGATCTTTGGACTGGGATGAATGTGTGACATTGATCCACATTCGGTCCATCACTTGTTTTGTTTGCAATTGCCGCCCTAAGTGCGCTGGGGATGCCCAGACGTGGGTCCCAGGCACTCCACACCACTGGAGTCAAGCTAGCCGGGCTGATGAGAGGTGTTACCTCGAAACCGGTCCGGTCCTCGGATGCTTGATTCCGTTCTGGGAAGGACATGGCTTTTGTAGTTCGGACTGGACTGTTCCCATGGGGCACAGGGTCAGAGCTGATTTGCATATCGCCATTGTCTAACCCAGGGTGGTGTGGAGTGCAAAAAAACGATGGATTTAGGCCCAGATCTTTGGACTGGGATGAATGTGTGACATTGATCCACATTCGGTCCATCACTTGTTTTGTTTGCAATTGCCGCCCTAAGTGCGCTGGGGATGCCCAGACGTGGGTCCCAGGCACTCCACACCACTGGAGTCAAGCTAGCCGGGCTGATGAGAGGTGTTACCTCGAAACCGGTCCGGTCCTCGGATGCTTGATTCCGTTCTGGGAAGGACATGGCTTTTGTAGTTCGGACTGGACTGTTCCCATGGGGCACAGGGTCAGAGCTGATTTGCATATCGCCATTGTCTAACCCAGGGTGGTGTGGAGTGCAAAAAAACGATGGATTTAGGCCCAGATCTTTGGACTGGGATGAATGTGTGACATTGATCCACATTCGGTCCATCACATGTTTTGTTTGCAATTGCCGCCCTAAGTGCGCTGGGGATGCCCAGACGTGGGTCCCAGGCACTCCACACCACTGGAGTCAAGCTAGCCGGGCTGATGAGAGGTGTTACCTCGAAACCGATCCGGTCCTCGGATGCTTGATTCCGTTCTGGGAAGGACATGGCTTTTGTAGTTCGGACTGGACTGTTCCCATGGGGCACAGGGTCAGAGCTGATTTGCATATCGCCATTGTCTAACCCAGGGTGGTGTGGAGTGCAAAAAAACGATGGATTTAGGCCCAGATCTTTGGACTGGGATGAATGTGTGACATTGATCCACATTCGGTCCATCACTTGTTTTGTTTGCAATTGCCGCCCTAAGTGCGCTGGGGATGCCCAGACGTGGGTCCCAGGCACTCCACACCACTGGAGTCAAGCTAGCCGGGCTGATGAGAGGTGTTACCTCGAAACCGGTCCGGTCCTCGGATGCTTGATTCCGTTCTGGGAAGGACATGGCTTTTGTAGTTCGGACTGGACTGTTCCCATGGGGCACAGGGTCAGAGCTGATTTGCATATCGCCATTGTCTAACCCAGGGTGGTGTGGAGTGCAAAAAAACGATGGATTTGGGCCCAGATCTTTGGACTGGGATGAATGTGTGACATTGATCCACATTCGGTCCATCACTTGTTTTGTTTGCAATTGCCGCCCTAAGTGCGCTGGGGATGCCCAGACGTGGGTCCCAGGCACTCCACACCACTGGAGTCAAGCTAGCCGGGCTGATGAGAGGTGTTACCTCGAAACCGGTCCGGTCCTCGGATGCTTGATTCCGTTCTGGGAAGGACATGGCTTTTGTAGTTCGGACTGGACTGTTCCCATGGGGCACAGGGTCAGAGCTGATTTGCATATCGCCATTGTCTAACCCAGGGTGGTGTGGAGTGCAAAAAAACGATGGATTTAGGCCCAGATCTTTGGACTGGGATGAATGTGTGACATTGATCCACATTCGGTCCATCACTTGTTTTGTTTGCAACTTTCTAAAAGTGGCACTTTCAGACTTACAATTTAAAATCCGACTTCACAGTAATTTTATAGTTTTAAATTGTGAGTCCAGAGACACCACAGTCCAACCTTCCATCTGCTCCCAACTGAAAATAATACTTAAAAGGTGTTTAAGGCAGTTCCAATGTTATCCTATGAGAGAGATAAGCCTTGCAATAGGGAAAAATGAATTTAGCAGCATTTCACCACTAGTATATGTAAAACCTAAAAGTGCATGTCCTATTTTTTAAATACACTGCACCTTGACCAGGGGGCCACCTAGGGCCTCTCTTAGAAGTGACTTACATGTAAAAAAAAAAAAAAAAAAAGGTTTGGGCTTGGAAAGTAGGTTGACTTGCCAGGTCGAAATGGCAGTTTAAAATTGCACACACAGGCTCTGCAGTGGCTCGCATAATCCATGTTTAAAGGGCTACTGGGGACTTATAAGTAAATTAAATATGCCAATTGTGTATATGCCAATGTTACCATGTTTAGAGTACCAAGCATATGCGCTCTAGCACTGGTTAGCAGTGGTAAAACGCCCAGAATCCTGAAGGCAGCAAAAATAAAGTCATCAAAACAGGAGGTCAGAAGGCAAAACATCAGGGGAAACAACGCCAAAGATGCCAGGTCTAACAACCTGTAGAGAACGGTAATGAGTGGTGCATAGTTAGGATAGTGGGACAAGTAAACATGCCTCTTCTCTGCTGGCACTCACAATAGGCCCTCAGAGCCTAGTAGCAATACCAGAGCTGCTCTCACTCCTTGGAGAAACACTACAGTCCTCAAAAGGATGGAGGAAATGAGTGCAGATTTATAGATGTACTTGAGTAAGTACATCTGTAAAAATGATGGTGGGAATAAGTGCAGATTTACAGATGTACTTGAGTAAGTACATCTGTAAATCTGCAGTCATTTCCACCATCATTTTGAGGACTGGGGTGTTTCTCAGAGGAGTGAGAGTAGCTCTGGTATTGCTACTTGGTTCTGAGGGCCTATTGTGAGTGCCAAATTGCAATGAGGCCGGGGTTTTGCACTAGTTATGGGCTCATCAGTTGGGTACAGCTTGCTTCTAGTGACACAGTTTGCATAGGACTTACATCTGGGAATACTCGTCCCACTTAAGGTGATACAATAAGTATACAAAACAGTGATGGATAGAATGCTTGAAATATTCCTAGCCACTTGTAATCACTCAGACCGCATCACAGTCTATCATTATTCTGCACACCATGCTACCTCAGTTAGTGTCCAGCTCTTTGCAAATCAGTCTTGACCCTGCTCCAATAAGGACTATCCAGCTGGAACTGGCAAGCCAGGCCCTCCCTGAACCGGAATACAAGCAACCCAAGACCAATTTTACCCTAGTTATAGACTCATTAGCCCTGTACAACTTGATTCCAGTGACACAGTGTGCACGGGACCCACATCTGGGCATACCCATCCCACTTAGGGTGACACAATAAGTATACAAAACAGTGATGTATGGAATGCTTGAATTAATCTCAGCCACTGGTAATCGCTTAGGCCGCATCTCAATCCGTTCTTATTCTGCACATCATGCCAACTTGGTTTGGAGCTATTGCAAAAACATTTTGACCCTGCTCCATTAGGAACAGTCAAGCCCGAACTGCCAAGCCAGGCCCTCCCTGAACCGGAAAACAAGAAACCCAGGACCGTTTTTGCCACAGTTATGGGCTATTCAACCAGGCACAGTTGGTTCTATTGACATAGTGTGCACTGGACCCACATCTGGGTCATATGGCTGACCTGCTGTTGAACATATAGGGACATGACAAAATACAAGAGGCATTTTCCTTCAGTTGCCCAGCTAAACAGTTCCAATGGGACCTGCCAGGGACACTGCTGTAGGCTTCTGCTGGAGTGAGTTCTGAACCCCAAATTTCTGTTCCTGAGGTCCTGGAGCCATGGGCTGTGTCTGGCTGGACGTCTACCACCAGTGCTTAATTTGTAAAATATTAGGTGCCAAGGCTCTGACCAGGAGGCCACTGCAGCTTGCACTACCCATTGCCCTTGTCAACGCTGCCAAAACAACTACTAATCATCTCTCTCGCATGTAAATGCATTGTTCTGCTCATCGATAAATTAGATGAGAAGCACCACCATGTGGTAGACTGTTCTAGGCATGTTGTTGACAATTAGGTGCCGGTGCCAAGCACCGGACACCAATTAAGTGCCGGTGCTTAGCACCGGAAAGCCCCGGCTCAAATAAAGCACTTTTACCACCCATGAAAATCTGGGAGTTAGAAACTTTTTCAATTTTAAGACCATCGGAGGACCAGCCAAGCCGATCCACCCATGGTGTTCTGCTAGTTGGCTGAAGAGTCAGGTTTCTCCTGAATGGAGATTATCTGCAGAAGCAAATCCAATTCAGCTGACCTTGTGGAGAAGGTATACTGCCTCATGGAGATCTCTTCATCTACAGGCTTCAACTTTTTTCCACTGAAGCATTCAGAGATCTGAAATAGTGACTAACTGTGAACGTAGAAATCCTGATGGGGCAAAGAGACAAATTGTATTTCACTGGTTAAAGGACTTCCCAAGAAGTGAAATTCAAATTTCTCCTGCTCTGAATTTTTCTCACCAAAAAATTGTGGACATCCATTTTTGAGACCTGATTTCTATGTTTGACCCACTCTCCATCTGGGTCGGCTTCAAATCAAGCCTAGGTCCCAGTCTACTGCAATCAGTTGACAGCAATTGATGGTTAATACTTTTTGGTGCTATGTTTATTTAAAACTTCAAAAATTATTATATCTGGTTCCTCTGTTTAGATTTTTGTAATGTTTGCTTTTGTTGGGGGGGTTGTTGCAGTCAATGTTAAGCCATCTACTATAATTGTACAAGATTGGATAGGCAAGGCAAATTTGATTATGTGTTTGAGCAGATTACAAAGTGTGTTACATTGTACAACGTCGTATGGGATACATTTTCTGTAGTGCCATGTGCACCTAGGAGCGAAATTTTTTTAAAGCATTGTGTCTCCATGTTCTTTGATTGATGCATCAGCATCTTGTGAGCAACACAGACATCTCTCAAAGAGTGATGAATAAATCTGAATTACAGGCCATTTTGATACTTAATGTGCGTTGTATTTCTGGATTTCTTAATCCTCCTACACTTGTGTACAATTGTGATATTAATAAATTTTCTATTGTGCCTACCACTGTGGGAAAATCAACAATTTAAATAAACTTAGGGGTTCATTTAGATTTTGGCAGAAGGTCCATTTCTTTTCCACTGTGACAGAATAAATTACTCTGTTGCCATGATGGAGATACCGCCCGCCAAATTTAAAAATGACTGTTAAGCTGGCGGTTATTTCAAAACTATTGTCATAAGCTGCTGTCACCGTGGTTCCTATAAATACTTAGTGTAGTTTGGTGCAGGGCTCCATCAACCGGACGGAGCCCTGCACCAAATGTTTTTCTTTTTTCTTTTCAAAAAGAAAATCTTGAAGTGGGATTCAAGACAAGCAGATCCAATCTTCCTTCAACAGATAGCTGGGCCATCCTTCTTCTGAATCTTCCACAGGTCCTATAGTGTTCTTATAATAGGTTCCTTGTTAGAAATCACGTTTCTGGTTGGCAGAGGTATGTACCCTGTTCAAGCATGAAACACAATCCTAGTCAGGGTAAGTCAGAAACACGCTTTGAATTAATCTGTGCTCACCCACTGATAGCTTGGCACAGAGCAGTCAGGCTTAACTTAAGAGGCAATGTGTAAAAGTCTTGCTGCAACAAGTCAAACAGTAACACAGTGACAACACTACAAAAAGACTCCACACCAGTTTGGAAAAATAGTTTATATTTTTATGAGTAAAACAAGATCAAAATAGTTGTAAGATCCAATAAGTAGAAATCAAGATATTAATTTTGAAAGAATAAACTGTTTTGTTGAGCTTAGAAACAAATAGCGCCAACTAGTCACTCTTGACCAGGGCAAATCCAAACGTTCAGCCCAACCACGATGAGCACGGGTCAGATACATGGACCAGCCTTGGTCCGCTGAACAGTACCTTGTATGCGTAGAGGGCGATGTGGGGAGCAAGGGAGGCGATGCATCACTGTCAATCTCACAGATAGAGGCCATGCTTCGGTTCGAGCTGCGCACTGTTGAAGATGTGTCCGGAGATTAGATGTGGACAACAGGCGGGCAAAATGTAATCGTATAACCTCTGGGCTGAGGCAATGAGGGCAGCATGAAGTGATGTGATGGTGCCGAGCCGCGCAAAGCAGAGATGCATCAGAAACTGGATACGATGTGTTGCTTAGTTGACAATGATCTGTCTGCAGTCTGTGCACTATCAGCGATATGTCGAGGGAAACACACCAGTTCTGATCTGTGCAATGTTGTTGATGCATGGATTCTCACAGTTGCAGCACTTTCAACTCATTTCCAAGGGCCCAGTACAGGATTGGCACCACTTAGCAGAGCAAAACTCACAGCAGACGAAGTTCAGGTGCTGCCTCTAGGTTGAACAGAGAAGTCTGATATCCCTGAGAGATGCAGGACCAGTCCTTCTCACTTCCAGGCAAGAGGACAGCAGGCCAACAAAATAAAGCAGTTCAGCAAAGTGGCAGTAACTCCAGCAGCACAGCATTCCTTCTTCCCTCAGTTACAGAAGTGTTTATTTTGCTGGTATCAGAGGTCCAGTACTTATACTCCTTTTGGCCTTAGAAGTGGGGAGACATGAATGAGATGCCTTGGAAGTACACAAGTCCTTTTATTTCCTGCCCTGGCTCCAGACTCACTAGAGGGGGCTATTCAAACCTTTGTGTGGGGACAGGATGCAGCCTTCTCAGGTGTAAATTTCATCTCCTCCCTCCCATCCTGTCCAGGATTGCCCATCAGGATGTGGATGGCCCATATGTCACACCTAAGCTCTCTTTGTGTGTAGCTGTCTAGAGGGAATGCACAAAGTCCGCCTGGCACCCACCGCAGACAACTTGTCAGAGACAGGCAGATGGCACCAAATGGTTGTAGTAAGAAAATGCCAACTTTCTAAAAGTGACTTTTTCAAAATTGCAATTAAAAATCCAACATCACCATAAGTTGTCTTTAAAATTGTGATTCCAGAGACACCACATTTGGGGGGCCCTATCTCTTCCAAATTGGAAATTATGGTAATAAAATGTAGTAAGGCAATCACAATGTTATCTTAAGGGAAAGATAGACCTTGCAGTAGTAAAAAAAGAATTTCGGAGTATTTAATTACCAGGATATTTGAAACGTAAAAGTACATGTCCTACTTTTTAAATACATTGTATCCTGCCCATGGGCTCCCTAGGGCCAAACTTAGGGGTGACCTATATGTAATAAAAAGGAAGGTTGGAGCCTGTCAAGAAAATTAACTTGTCAGATTTACAATGCAAATCATAAATACACTCACAAATTCATATTTAAAGATCTACTTAAGTGGGCAGCACAACGAGTGCCACAGGCCCACTAGTAGCATTTAATTTACAGGCCCTGGGCACATGTTAGGCATTTTACTAGGACTTATAAGTGAATTAAATGTGACATTTTGTGGATAAGCCAATTTTACCATGTTTTAAGTATAGAGCACATGCACTTTAGCACTGGCCAGCAGTGGTAATGTGCTCAGATTCCTGAAACCAGCAAAAATTAAGTCAGCAAAGCAGGAGGTCAGAAGGCAAAAAGTCAGGGGAAACCACACCAAGGTTACCGGGTTTAACATTCTAAAGGTTATACTTTTATACCTGGTGACAGCCTTTGAGTGGGGCAATTTACTGGTCTACCCTCAAAACAGTTTCTGGCCAGTTCTTCCTCTTCCCCTCGTCCTAGTTTCAAAATTAATAGGGTGAAAAAAGCAAGGGCAGCCCTGGTGTCAGGTTCCTTTGTGTATGCTGTAAGCAAGGTCCTTTGAAGTACAATCTGGGCAGGGCACAACTCATCCCCAGACATCCTGCCAGAAAGATCCTCTCCTCTCACACCTAAGTCTCTGTTGTTTCGATATCTGCAAGCAGTACACAACTCGCAACAGGGGAGCCATGCACAGTCATGTGAATCAAGCAACTGGTAGAAAGTCTTGTTGGTTTTGGCAGACAAATGCCAACTTTTTAAAAGTGCCAGTCACATGTCAAGAGTGATCGAATGAGGAAATTGAGAGGGGATGGGCGGTTACTCATCCCCGTGTGCATTGCCCTCCTGGGAGAGAGCACACAGCTGTGGAGGAAGCCAGGAAATGGAACCGAACTGCGAGAAGTGCAGAAACCTGAGAACTTATTGAAACGTTACAGAATATAGGTGCATATTATCAAGAAAGGGCCTTACATTATCGCCGCTTTTATCGGCAGGAAACTGCCGATAAAGCGGCTATAATGGGCTTGATAATGTGCTCTATGAATTCCAATCGAAGCCCATGTTAGATGTGAAAACATGTAACATGGGCTTCGATTGGAATTCCATAGAGCATATTATCAAGCCCATTATCGCCGCTTTATCTGCAGTTTCCTGCCGATAAAAGCGGCGATAATGTAACGCCTTTTCTTGATAATATGCCCCTCTGTTTGAAGGATGTAACGTTGGCAAAAGATGAAAAGGAGCCCGTGTTTAACTAATGTTGACAGCAGTGAGGCACAAACTCCAAGCCCTCTTATCTCTGCTCTCACATCCATTCTGCCCCTCTACGGTTGGCCTCCTTTCTTGAGTACTGGGGCGCGGGCAGGGACACGCGCCAGCAGGCACCAGACTCTTACGAGAGCCCTTACTCAGCCTTAGTAATAAAGGGCCACACCTCACCATTGACTACGACTATCACCGGAGCCTTCTCCACAGAAGACTCATGTCATAAGATATGAGTGAAACTCTAGTTCTCTTTTTTGAGGTTGGTTTGTTTATGACATCCACACATCAATCTAAATAGAAGTGCTCTTTCGTGCCAGGGCTTGGAGGTCAATATTTTGCTTTGTCAATGCTTTTTCTTTAAGTTCATTATATCTTTTTATGTTTTCAGTTATCATTGTGTTTTAAACCTGGGCTTCAGGTAGAGTCATAAAAAATGCCTGTACTTTGCAGCAATAAATAATCTTACTTTGCTCTGATCTACATTAAAGATACGCTTTTTTAGGCGAGTTATAAGTACCTCTGCTTTCTAGGAACCACCCAGACTGAATCTAGTAAAATTCTATATGAATGGTTAATTTGTTTGATTGTATCTTGTTTATGGCAAGCACATGGCAACCACGATTAAACACTTTTTTAAAAAATACACTTGCAATAAACATGTTTAAAAAATAGCCTTTGCCTGGCTTGCCAAGGGCAGAAACTGTGGTTTTGTTGCATGGTCGGCACTTTGCTCTCTTTTTCATAGCAGGCAGTTTGGCATGTGGAAAAACAGTTAGACATATGCAGTTTTTACCGGCATCAACTGCAATTATTGTTGAGCACAATTCGCCCAATTAAGGAAATTCCGCCAGGAACAATTGGACCCTTTTGTACGCGTGCCTACTCTTTTTCGGCCGCACAAGAATCGGGTGACCTGTACATTGGAGACCTAGTCCAGCTACTTTGGCGCAAACAGTATTTACTCACCTCGTGTCGGTGCAGCCTCAAGCTGTGGGAGATCCTGCTTTTTTGTGAAGTTCCCCATTTTGTTGCAGAATCTTTCTTTGAAGGCAGCCTACAGTGCAAGCCACGCACTTTAAATTGTATTTTTTGGCTATCTCCACGACTTGTATTGGTTTTCACAGCAAATTGTAATTTTTATTTCTTTCTGATGTCTGTGTAGCTTTTCATGGTTTGCAGAGCACGTGCTTGTTTGCTTTCTAGAGTGCCTGTTTGAACATTGCTACAAACAAAGCGGTCCAAGATAGACACACAAATAACTGAATCTTAACAACAAATAGGTACATACAAAGATAATTATAACAGCATTGTTTTTAATCACAACGTGTATCTTAAAAGCTTCATTCATAAAATTAAGTACATAGTAAATCACATAGAATGCCTCTAAAAGAAAGAAATGAAATGGGGAAGGGTGGTGCTGTGCTGGTGAAAGTATAGAAACTAGAACATTGGTCACTAAGACCGAGATACACCAGAAATTATACTAAATTGACACAATGGAACAAATAATTCTTCAATTAATTCAGACAATCATGCCTCAGATAAAATCACAAATGATAAAGAAGCCATACTAAAGAAGCCATCAGCCGACCCCACCGACCTCAAGAACTACCGCCCCATCTCGCTGCTCCCGTTCCCTGCTAAAGTCATCGAGAAGACCGTCAACAAGCAGCTGGCCGCCTTCCTCGAGACGAACGGATCCCTCGACCCCTCGCAGTCTGGCTTCCGAGCCAACCACAGCACCGAGACCGCCCTAATCGCAGCCACCGATGACATCCGAGCACTGCTTGACAACGGAGAAACAGCGGCCCTCATCCTCCTAGACCTCTCCGCGGCCTTCGACACTGTCTGCCACCGTACACTAGTGCAGCGACTCAGCAACGTCGGAATCCAGGAGAAGGCACTGGAATGGATCATCTCCTTCCTCGCCGGAAGGACACAGAGAGTCCGCCTCCCCCTGTTCAGATCTGAAGCCACCGAAGTCATCTGCGGCGTTCCTCAAGGGTCCTCGCTCAGTCCAACCCTCTTCAACGTCTACATGAGCCCCCTCGCAGACATCGCACGCCAGCACAACCTCAACATCATCTCCTACGCCGACGACACCCAGCTGATCCTCTCCCTCACCAACGACCCTGCCACCGCCAGAGCCAACCTTCACGAAGGGATGAAAGAGGTAGCCGAATGGATGAAGAACAGTCGCCTGAAACTGAACTCGGACAAGACGGAAGTCCTCATCCTGGGATCCTCACCCTCCGCCTGGGACGACTTCTGGTGGCCCCCCGCCCTAGGCAGCGCACCCCAACCAACAGACCACGCACGCAACCTGGGCTTCATCCTGGACTCCTCCCTCTCCATGACCAGACAAGTCAACGCC
Organism: Lissotriton vulgaris; assembly: GCF_964263255.1. Taxonomy (NCBI): domain Eukaryota; kingdom Metazoa; phylum Chordata; class Amphibia; order Caudata; family Salamandridae; genus Lissotriton; species Lissotriton vulgaris. The sequence goes on from NC_141696.1 coordinate 896,902,450, forward strand.
GTCTCCTCGTCGTGCTTCAACATCCTGCGCATGCTACGTAAGATCTTCCGGTGGATCCCCACCGAGACCAGGAAGACGGTCACCCAGGCCCTCGTCACCAGCCGCCTGGACTACGGCAACTCCCTCTACGCCGGAACCACCGCCAAACTCCAGAAGAGACTCCAGCGGATCCAGAACGCCTCAGCACGACTCATCCTGGACATCCCCCGTTGCAGCCACATCTCTGGACACCTGAGAGACCTTCACTGGCTCCCGGTCAACAAGAGAATCACCTTCTGTCTCCTCACCCACGCACACAAAGCCCTACACAACCAAGGCCCAGGATACCTCAACAGCCGCCTCAACTTCTACGCTCCCAAACGCCAGCTTCGATCGACCGGCCACGCCCTCGCCACCGTCCCCCGCATCCGAAGAGCCACCACAGGGGGACGGTCCTTCTCCTACCTCGCCGCCAAGACATGAAACTCCCTCCCGACCCACCTCCGCCTGACCCAGGACCACCTCGCCTTCAGGAAAGAACTCAAGACCTGGCTGTTCGAGCAGTAGCGGACCCCCCTCCCCTAGCGCCTTGAGACCCTCTGGGTGAGTAGTGCGCTATATAAATGCCCTGATTGATTGATTGATTGATAAATGAGGAAGCTTTTGAGGTTTTAGGGGCATTCTATGTGATTTACTATGTACTTAATTTTATGAATGAATCTTTTAAGATACACGTTGTGATTAACCCCTTGGACGCTCATGACGAGCTCAGCTCGTCATGGTGTACACCTCCATACACTCATGACGAGCTGAGCTCGTCATGAACAATGGGAATAAATGAGTTCCAGCACAGGAGGAAAATAACACTAGCATCGATGGTGTTAAAAACAATGCTGTTATAATTATCTTTGTATGTACCTATTTGTTGTTAAGAATCAGTTATTTGTGTGTCTATCTGGGACCGCTTTGTTTGTATCAATATTTCGCCCAGGTCCCAGTGACTTCTTGGGTTAACCCGTGTTGTTTATAGCACATGTTTGAACATTGCGACATCATGGCAGGGCGCACGTGGAGCCTTTCTCAGTCAGAGTCTCCTTATATTATCCGGCTACGTCGGCACATCTTGATCTTTATGTTCTTTGTGGAGTAGCCAGTTGTGGTAGTTTTAAACAAATGTCCGTCTCTCCAGTTGTGCTGAGGAGGACGTGACAGCATAATAAAGAATGCCATTAGCGAGGGAGTGTCTTTGGCATCCATGAAGTGTTGAGACGAATATAGCAGCATTTTCTGGCTACTCCCAGAGATGTGTTTGCCAAGCCACCTCTTTCTCAAATTTGCTTGAAAACACACCATTGGCCCACTCTTTTTTCAAATGTAGGGGGTTCCGGCTCACTTGTTACACTCACTCTTCGCAGTGCAGTATTTACGCTTCACCACTTTCAAATGTCACCAGCCGCCACTGAAGGTAACCCAGTGTTAGTCTATTGGAGAGATAGACTTACAGCAGTGAAAAGGGACTTGAGAAGATTTTCCCTGCCAGGAGATGCGAAACATAAATCCACATATTCTACTTTTCAAATACCATTCAGCCTGCCCTAAGAGGGGTAACTTAAGACCTACCTTAGCGGGGACTTATAAGTACTAAAAAGGAAGGTTAGGCCTGGCAAAAGGTTTGCTTTTCGAGGTCAAGATGGCAGTTTAAAACTGCACTAAAGGCTGCAGTGACTTGTTTTACAATGTAATTTAGTGGGCGCACGAGTGCTGCAGCCTACTGGTAACATTTAATTTACAGGTCCTAGGTACATGTAGTACCATTTACTAGGGACTTATAAATAAATAACTGTACCAACCAGTTGTAGGTCAATTTTACCATGTTTAAAGAAAAAGTACACAGAGTCCTAATGCCAACAAGAACAAATTCAGCAAAAATCAGAGAGTGAATGCAAAAAGGTCTGGAGGAATACCACGCTAAGGAAGTCAGGTCTAACAATTATTATTATTATTAGCAAAAATAGTAATAATAATAGTAATACTAATGACAGTAAAAATAATATACCACACTTGCCATTTTTAAGCGTGGTAAATATCTGGAGTCACTTTTATTTAAAATGTGTTAGCTTGAACTTTCTATGAGAGGCGAGAAAGGGTTTTAGAGTCTTGCAGTAGGTGGATTAGGGGAGCCAGGCAAAAAGCTGTGCTCACTTTCTATGATGAGATGCAGTCTAATGGTTTACAATTCTGGCGCAGGTCTCTAGTCCAATTTCTGAAAGTAATCCTCTAAGGTGATTCCATGTTTAAATATCGTTGTTCAAAATATAGTTTCTAAAAATATTGATGTAAAAATATCGATTACAAAAATATCGACTCCCCATACTTAAACAGGTAAGTACAATAATATTGAATAAAAAATATTGAAGTAACAAATATAGATGTAAAAAATATCGACTTAAGAATTATATATAACTTAAACAAAATATATAAAATAATATTAATAATTTTAACTAAATAAAATACATTTAAATATATTTTAACTAAATATGACAAATAAACTTAATTAAAAAAATATAAACACACAAAAATGTGCACATATACATATATTTACTTAAATACATTTTATTAACTATTATCTTTATTTAATGTATAAATGTTTAAATTCTATAAAAATGAAATATATACATATATCAATCATTTACATTTAAAATAAAATTAAACATCCTATAATTAGTTAACACATTAAACTATTAAAAAAAAATAAAACATACATTTTACAACACAATAATTACAATAGCAGAGAAAATGTTGGCTAGCTGAGGCATAAAAATTACTTTTCCCACTCCAGTGAGTGCAAAAGCAGGGAAAGTGTTGGATAGCGGAGGGGTAAAAATTTCTATTCCCACTCCAGTGAGTGCAACATTAGGGAAAGTGTTGGATAACGGATGGGTAAAAATTACTATTCCAACTCCAGTGAGTGCAACAGTAGGGAAAATGTTGGATAGCGGAGGGGTAAAAATGACTATTCCCACTCCAGTGAGTGCAAAAGTAGGGAAAGTGTTGGATAGCGGAGGGGTAAAATTGACTCTTCCCACTTCAGTGAGTGCAACAGTAGAGAAAGTGTTAGATAGCGGAGGGGTCAAAATCACTATTCCCACTCCAGTGAGTGCAACAGTAGGGAAAGGGTGTTGGGGTTCAAGGGGGCCTGGGTCCTTCTGTCTAGTTCCCCGTTAGCGATTTATCCTTAGAAGTGCCAAGTGCATATGTGAATTTATGGACGCTCCCTAGAGCTCGCTTTAAAAGGGGGCTGCCAACAGGAAACAGGTGCTTGGTTTCGTTATTGGTCCTTCGCCGAGTGATTCCTGTTCCTGTGTTTCTACCTTGTTTCCCTTCCCTTCCTTCGAGCTCCTTTCCAGCAGTCTTTTTTAGTTCTAGTGCTGGGTTTCAACCCCCTGCTTTCCCTGCCCCCCCTTCCCTGTTTTCCTGTTCCCTTGGGCATTTCTGAACCCTTTTAATTGGGACCTGTTTTTGATTTTTGGTGACGTTCCAGGATTTGCGGCTGCGTTTCCTTGAGTTGTATCGTCCCGTAATTACCCCTTTTTTGTATCCTAACCTTCTTGTTATACGCATTGTTTGGGTGGTTTCACGAAGGAGCTGAATAACGGCCGTTTTTGTGCTACCTTAGTGTTCTTTTTTAGATTGCAGGGGTTTTTTGGGTATCTTTCATATTCCCTTGATACCATTTTTTCCCTGTCCCTTTTTTGTCCAAAGAATTGTGTATTCCACCCCCTTAGTCATTCTCTGTGTTTCCAGAGGGGGTGTGGTTGGTCTGGGGTTACGCAAAGAAACAACCAATACGATTGCAGTGAATGAATTCCTTTTTCGTATCAAGCTACACCCGTTTGTTATCCGGGGTAAGCAGGGAGGTCGGTGGTTTGCGTGTGTACTTGGCACTGGTCATAGTAATAGGGGTGTGTTTAACCTTGTCCCCTTCTTTCATTTTAGTGGTCTCGTCTGTGTCAAGCTGTCAGCTGCCAAGAAGCCAGAGGAGACGAGTTGTGTTCCCCAAGACCTTGGGTTCCCTTGTTTTGTTACCCACCTTTTCCCTGTGTCGTGTTCTCTACCATCCGTTTTGATTGCGGGTGTTGGGGGTCACGGTGAGGGTAGAGGATTGGGACGTTCTTCACTCCTGCGGTGTTGGGCCGGTCGACAACGGAACAGAAAACCAAGCCCACGAATTAATACACCGCCCGAGTGAAGAATGGATGAGGAGGCAGCGGGGGGGCTTCTTCGATGCAGGATATTATGCAGGCTTTAGCGCATATACAGGGTGAAGTCCAAACCCTGCGTCAGGAGAATCAGGAATTAAGGGGGACACTGAGTGAAGCTAAGACTAAGCCCCCTCTGATTCAACCAGCCACATTTAAATATGAGAGGAGTGGGGGCAGAGCAGTTCTTCTTCTCCTTTGTCCGTTACAGTGAACACTCCCGTGCCGGTGCCTCTAGCAGCTCCAGAGAGGTTTTCCGGAGATAGTAGCAGATACGCTATATTTATGAACCAGTGCCATTTGCACTTTATGTGTCGACCAACCGCTTTTCCTGACGATACTACTAAGGTTGCGTTTGTGATCTCATATCTTTCGGGTACTGCAGCTAGTGGGGCGGTCCCCTTAGTGGAAAACAATGATGCTGTATTGAATAGTTTCCCGGCTTTTAAGAACCAGATGCATAGTCTGTTTGCTAAGCATGCTTTTATGCAGGCAAGTGATGTTATTTTGTTTTTTTCCCCGTCCTTTGAGGAACATGATGCTCATGTTTCGCAGGTTTTGTCTAAGTTGTTGGAACACCGTCTAATTGTCAAGCTTGATAAATGCACTTTCATTGCGACACATGTTGAGTTTTTGGGATTCCTGATATCTGTGGATGGTATAACGATGGATCCCCGGAAGATCGAGGCTATTGTTAACTGGCCCATACCCACATGTGTTAAGGATATACAGGTGCTACTTGGTTTCGCCAACTTCTACAGGCGTTTTATCAGTCATTTCTCTGACATTGTTTTGCCTATGATTTCATTGTTGAAGAAGAGATTGGTGTTTGAGTGGACGCCTGCGGCTCAGTTGGCTTTAGAAGGATTGATTGGGCTTTTTACATCTGCTCCTGGGTTGATGCATCCAATCACGTATTCTTCAATGAAACTACTACCTGCTGAGCAGAATTGTACTGTAGCTGAAAGGGAACTATTGGCCATAAAGCTGTCTTTTGAGGAATGGCGGCATTATCTTTGGGGGGCTTGTCACCCCATTACCATCAATACGGATCATAAGAACTTGGAGTATGAGGTCAGAACTGTTTTGAATTCCAAGTGGATGAAGGGTTATCCCCCTGAGGAACGTTCTTGGGTTCCTGCAATTAGGGTTCATGCTGCCCGGTTGGTTTGTTTGTTTTATCGCCTGCACCCTGGGAAGCCAAGACCTGTAGGGAGGCTTTCAGGAGGGGGTACTGTTGGGGTTCAAGGGGGCCTGGGTCCTTCTGTCTAGTTCCCCATTAGCGATTTATCCTTAGAAGTACCAAGTGCATATGTGAATTTATGGACGCTCCCTAGAGCTCGCTTTAAAAGGGGGCTGCCAACCGGAAACAGGTGCTTGGTTTCGTTATTGGTCCTTTGCCGAGTGATTCCTGTTCCTGTGTTTCTACCTTGTTTCCCTTCCCTTCCTTCGAGCTCCTTTCCAGCGGTCTTTTTTAGTTCTAGTGCTGGGTTTAGACCCCCTGCTTTCCCTGCCCCCCCTTCCCTGTTTTCCTGTTCCCTTTGGCATTTCTGAACCCTTTTAATTGGGACCTGTTTTTGATTTTTGGTGCCGTTCCAGGATTCGCGGCTGCGTTTCCTTGAGTTGTATCGTCCCGTAATTACCCCTTTTTTGTATCCTAACCATCTTGTTATACGCATTGTTTGGGTGGTTTCACGAAGGAGCTGAATAACGGCCGTTTTTGTGCTACCTTCCTGTTCTTTTTTAGATTTCAGTTTTTTTTTGGGTATCTTTCATATTCCCTTGATACCATTTTTCCCCTGTCCCTTTTTTGTCCAAAGAATTGTGAATTCCACCCCCTTAGTCATTCTCAGTGTTTCCCGAGGGGGCGTGGTTGGTCTGGGGTTACGCAAAGAAACAACCAATACGATTGCAGTGAATGAATTCCTGTTTCGTATCAAGCTACACCCGTTTGTTATCCGGGGTAAGCAGGGAGGTCGGTTGTTTGCGTGTGTACTTGGCACTGGTCATAGTAATAGGGGTGTGTTTAACCTTGTCCCCTTCTTTCATTTTAGTGGTCTCATCTGTGTCAAGCTGTCAGCTGCCAAGAAGCCAGAGGAGACGAGTTGTGTTCCCCAAGACCTTGGGTTTCCTTGTTTTGTTACCCACCTTCTCCCGGTGTCGTGTTCTCCACCATCCGTTTTGATTGCGGGTGTTGGGGGTCACAGTGAGGGTAGAGGATTGGGACGTTCTTCACTCCTGCGGTGTTGGGCCGGTCGGTAACGGAACAAAGGGTTGGATAGTGAAGGGGTAAAAATTGCTATTCCCACTCCAGTAAGTGCAACAGTTGGAAAAGTGTAGGATAGCGGAGGGGTAAAAATTGCTATTCCCACTCCAGTGAGTACAACAGTTGGGAAAGTGCTAGATACCAGACTAATAAAAAAAAATTCGAATGTTATTACATTAAATTTCCATTATTAACATAAATAAAATTAAAATATATTAATATTAAAAATAGAATAAACATTCAATAATTACTCATTGTTTAACACTAAAATTTCCAAAACACACACCTAAAATTAATTACACAATTACAATTAATAATGACTAAACAATCAATCAAATCAAATCAATCAAATCAATAATTCATTAATAAAAAATAAATTACTTCTCACCCTTCCCACCATTTACACCTATAAACACCACAACACACACCTAAAATTGATTAAACAATTCCCATAATTAATTAATGATTAATTCATTTAAATTAACTAACAACTAATTATCAAAACATAATTAATAAATTAGTGTACACATTTAAGTCAATAACATCACAGCTATACAATTATGAATACATATAAATTACCAAATACATTTCATATAACTAAATTACTTCCCACCCTATTCCCCTATAAACCCACAACCCGCTACATAACAGAACTAAAAAAGCAAAATTCAATAAAAAATGTTTTATTGACTACTATAAATAATAAATAAAATCTATAAAATCAAATTACTTCCCACCATAGTCCGCTATAAACCCACAACCCGCTACGGAACTAAAATTGCAAAATTGTATTTAAAAATAAATATTAACTACTAACATTTTAACACATGAACTAAAATTACGAACAATTCTCGTACAAAATACTAAAATACATAACATTAATAATATTTCGATATTCTTAACAACTATATTTTCATAAACGATATTAAACACTTTGATATTTTTGCAATCGATATTACTTACCTAACAATCAATATTCTTGACCACAACATTTTTTCCATCGATATTTCCATCCCACGATATTTTTACCTCGATATTTCTGTACATCGATATTTATACAATGATATCATAGCTCTGTACCCTCTCAGGTATAGATTAATACTAGTGATTCAGAAGGAAAAAAGTAATGTATTACAGATATTACGGATATGTCCCAAGTTGCAGAAAATAAAAACCAATGCTAGTTTATACTAATTTCACGTGGTTTTCGGTGTCACACATTGGCACAAATGAAGAAGAAAAAAACTAAATAGGAATGGCAAAGAAGACAACCAGAAAAGTAATCAAATTGAAAGAAACAAGGGGAGCATATAAAGTGACATGGGAGAAAGATATGATACCAGCAGGAAACCTGCACACATGTAACCTATATAATATTTAAAGAAATTGTAGAATGGATAATAAATACAGAAACCATCAGAAGAAAGACAAAGTATCAGAAACATAAGGGAGATGGGAACAGAGAATGACAAGAGGGACAAACTATAAACAAGAGAGCAAATGGCGCCAAACAGTTAGATGAATCAAACAAGTACTGGCAAAGGCAATAGGTCTGGCTTTTTGTGGGGGGAGGGTTTGATAGAGTTGAGCGATACAGTGGCCAGATTTACAAAGATACATTTGAATTACTTTTTTTAACACAGACCCAAAGCAAAGTCTACTGGTTGGTTTACAGCCCAACAAAAAAGTATGATTTGCATTAGATAGAAACCCAAAGTAATGCAACAGAGCACAATGTCCTGCCTTGCATTACCTTGAGTCAAAAGGGCGATCCATGGGTATTGCATGGCATTCCCTTGCAACCACCAATGGGTTATGATGTAAATCTCTATCTGCAAAAAATTGAAGACAGGGATTTTTGCCAGGGGAGAGGTTATGACCTTACAGCCAGAGCTGCCAACTTTAGAGCTGGGAAACCAGGTTCGAGCCTCGGCGTCAACTCAGCATCCTGTGATTCTGGGAAAATCACTAAACCTTTCTGTGCCTACCAAATAAAAATGAATGTGTCCTTGTGTAACGTAACTGGTGCTCATGTAAAGTATTCCAATACGTTCGGGTCAAGTTTGCGCTATATATATCTGCAAAAAAAAAAAAAACTATGCCTCTCCAAGGCATGCATAACGAGAAGAAAAGTTCTCATTTCCTATGTTTTTTTTGCGTTTTGCATGTGTTCTCTATTCTGCAGTACCTAATCAAAGAAATGCCTTAAAGCATATTTTTGCATGAGCTAGGACCCCTTCCTGCACAAAAACTAAACTGACGATACAGCACACCCTTGCACTACAGCACACGCGTGCCTGGTTGGCGCATGGCTGCCAAAAGTGCAGAAGTGCAGGGAGAGCAGAACCACGTATTACATATGGCCCAGTACTGGTCTCTCCCACTCAAGCAAGGTAGTGCAGGAACTTTACTTGCTGCGCTGTGTTGTGTGAACTCTTTGTAAATCTGGCTCTGTATGTATAAGTAAAATTATTTAAATTAGAATAGCTGGACAAAATAGGAGCTGATGAAGGCAATAGATCGAGGGTTGAAATTACTTTTTTACATTAATGTATGAGATTTAGTAGAAGGTGGATTGCCTTTCGACGTGCTTGGTACCTTGGGATTCTGCGATGCTTGATGAGGACTGCAGTGTGGATATTAGAATTGCAAATAGCTGTGCCCGCAAATCGCTTGTCTGTATGACTCAAACTTGCGGCTGCGCTTTCTTTTTCGTTTTTGTCTGTAATGGTGATTTTTGTGTAATTTTCTTTAAGTACAAGCGCTATAAAAAGGGATGTACTGCATCTGATTTTTGTCTGCCGTATTGATTAGAGCACATCTCCTACTCTCCCTGCTCTATGGCATTTTGGTAAAATCTCTTTCAAACGAGCACCCATGCTGGGTTGTTAGAAGTAATGTGAAAAAAAGTTATGTGTGACGGACGACCCTGGGATGACCCCCCAGTTTGTCCCATTCAATGAATATGTTTTGTCTGCTATGAAGTATGTGTCTCTTTCCATGTTTTGTTGGCTATATTATCTTACTTTAGGACTGCGCGGCTGGCACTGCCAACCCTAGTTCTGGGGCTCACAGAAACAGTTCTGTCCTGCACCAATTTACAGATTAAAAAAAAAAATCAGGTCAGCAGGGCTCTATGTAATCGATAGACAATTATGTTACAGATTTAAAAACGCTTGCAGCCAGCAGTAATTTTGCGAGGTGATAAAGTACTTGCTGGTGAGGTAAAGTACTATCCGCGAATCTGCCGTTCTCATGCTAGAGAGTACTTGTGTGAATAGATTTAACCCTTCATGAACGACTGGTTCCAGAGCCCTCACACTGAATGTCAGAAACAGAGAAAGAACATTTACCACAGACACTATTGCTGCAGGGAAACAGAAGGGACGACAAAAAAGGAGGTCTGGGGTACATTTTTAATCTCTATTTCACAATGCAGCAATAAACCAACATAAGAATATTCAGCCAAAGTGGATGAGGTAGAGATATAGCGCCTATTAACATTATGATTTTGCAAGGTACCAGGTTGTTAATTGCACCCAATTCCAACTGTGCGCTGAGCAGTGGGGATTGGCATGCAAAAAGGGTTTTGCAAGCATTTTTGCAAGGAAGTCCCCATTTTTGTACTGTTTTATGCACTTACCTGCCTAGCGGAAGAACCTGGAAGAAACGCCAAAGTGAAAAACTAGGTACAGGGTGCAAATTATGCCCAACCAGTAAGGTACTCTAAGGGGCATATGTACAAGCCCTTAACATGGCTTAAAGCTGTCTTGTAAATAAGGTCCCCTTTCAATCTGTGCTTAGTGTGAAAGGGGTGGGCAGTGGGTGTTGCGGTGGGCGTTCCTCTGCCACACACATGGATTTTGATGCTGCTCCCTATTTACAAGGGCAGCGTAAATACGAGGCAGAGGCAGAATTAAGACAAGGGAAAACCTTGTCTTAACTTGGCAAAACGTAGAGAAATGTTTTTTTTTTCTCCTTGTTTTTGCTTTTTCCATGTGTGCTGCCTTGTGCAGCACATACAGAAAAAAAGCAAAACGCCTTGGATTGTTTATGTTCAGGAAGGTCCCCCTTCCTGCACATATACAATCTGTAAAAAAAAATGACATTTTGTAACTTCCATGTGTGCTGTTTTAAGCAGCACACGTAGAAGTGACAAAATGGTATTTCAGGATTGTGTATGTGCAGAAAGGAAACAATCCTCCCCTGCACGCAGACACCCTTGCACTATGGGTAGCGCCAGTGGGGGGGTAACGCAAAGCTGCACCATATCCTTGTAAATATGGTATAGCCTTGAGTTTCTGTAGTGGCGGAGTAAGGCGTTAAGCCATGACGGCTAAAGCCTCACTCAGCCACTTCTTTGTAAATATTCCACTAAGTTTAAAAACAGATGCAAACATGGTTTGCACTCAATTTTTAAAATTGATTTGATTCTGAGAATAAGAATAATAGTATGTTAAGTTATGTGTATTTGTAAAGCGCGTTATCATCCCATGAGGATATCCTGGCGCTGAGCAGGTGGGTGTGCCTAGCCCTTCCTACAGTAGGCTGACTAATTGAAAAACCAGGTCTTCAGCTTATTGCGGAATTCAAAGAGGAGAGGAGGAGGCTTTGGAGATGGAATTTGTTCCATGCTTTAGAAGCGACGTAAGAGGACGCTCGGCCTCCTGATCTGGTTTTGTGTATGCATGGGATAGCGACGAGTAGGAGTCCTGCTTAGTGGAGTGGATGGTTGGTGGAAGGAGATGCGCATGTGTAGTTAGGTGGGGTCTGAGTTGTGGAGGGCCATCAATGTATGTGTGAGGAGTTTGAATTGAGAATTGAATTCGAAGCCAGTCTAGGTACCTGAGGTGTAGTGTAATGTCAGTTCTGTAAGGGGGGTTGAGGATGTGTCTGGCTGCTGAGTTCTGGATGGTCTGTGGGCTCCTAGTGAGTTGCTTAGTGATCCTGGCATAGAGGGTGTTCCCATAATGCAACTTGCTGGTGACTAGGGTGTGAGTGACAGTTTTTCTTGTGTTGCTTGGGACCCATTTAAGGATCTTCCTCAGCATCTTCAAGGTTTTGAAGCAGGGCCAGACTGTGAACTCAACCGGGCACATTTTGTCAGATAAGGCCCCCGTACGTTTTGTAGCCAGTGAGCGCAGTACACGACACCGGCAACTACAAGGATGGTTTGGGGGGAATCTCCCATCTAGAAAATTAGAATTGCCAGTGGGGAGCATAAAGATGCTCCGTTCCCAGTCGCACTGCTGAAAAGGATGTTCCATCCTAACTCAGTTTCCAAAGATCTCGAAAAATCATTTTATCCATTTTAACAATTTTTGTCCAGTCTATTTTATGCTTTTCATTTTTATGTTCCACAGGCATATGTAATCATGCGTCTTGTATGCTTCATATATTCACAGCGTGCCACAGGCCTCATCAGGAATACGACCAAAACTCAAGATTTCGTCGAGCCAGCATTTCTTTATTAATACCCAATGCATTTCGGGCTTTACATAGCCCTTCGTCAGGGGAAACTGCAATTAAATCATTACAAAAAAATCATTAATTTTATCGTGTCCTGGGTCAGACATATACAGTTCTCAGTCCTTTGGTTTCGCACAACATTGTAAGCGATAAACCCTGTGTACCCCCATGTGAAAAAACCCATGTAATCACGATCAATACTTCATATACATTCTCTGTGCCCTCATGTGCTTTTTTTCACCCTGTGATTTTCCAAGTTTTATGTTCACTCCTATCATCATTCCACGAGCGTCGTAATACAACCCCCCACTATGTTTCACAACATATCTTATTAAGTTTCCTTCATCTGCCCTTCTGCATTAATCCTATCTAAACTCCCCCGTTACCTCTGTCACACCCTTCTCTACTGTCTTCCACTCTCCCCTTAACCATATTCTACACAGCACCATCCCTCGCATTAGTCATTAAATCAAAAAACGTCTCCCAGCTTCTATGCTACTCTTTACCCTACGACAATTGCATCAGTTTCATAACACCACTACATTCTTATCCTCCTCTCTTCCCACTGCCTCTGAAGATTTGCACATGGGCGAAAATCCTTGCCTACAGTTCCATATATATAAAACGAGACTAGTTACCTGATTGATAGCCTTGGTTTGGTTGCAAAAAAAGGGTAGAAATAATCTGGAAATGGACAGATGTATGAGTTCATATTCGAGCAACTGGAAGCAAAGCAACTAGTTTTGTTTTATATATTTAGTTCACTGTTTATTTTGATTCACGTTAGTGTTGTTCACAGAGAGAGGCAAAGTATCATGGGAACTGTAGGCAAGGATTTTCGCCCAGGTGCAAATCTTCAGAGGCAGGGGGGAGGAGTGTCGGTTTCAAATAGTGGTTTTCACACAGGGGAAACTTCATTTGTATTTGAAAGATGAACGAAGAGGGTTAAGAAAAATGTGGTGTCGAGTCAGGTATGTGAAAAGGGGAGGTTGTGCGTTAGTCTTTTGTGAAAAAAACGGGGGGAGACACGGATGAAAGTATAACCAGTGGGAAGTGAGGAGGATAAGAATGTAGTTATAATGTAGAGGATGAAACCAATAAAACGAGTAGATAGGTAGTCGAGTTGAACAGAGTGGGTTTATTACAACCTCAGCCAAGCACAGCCACAAGTAACTGCCTAATACAGAATCCTGCAGGCAAGTACATTCTCAGAACTAAGAACGATGGGGAGAATGACATAGCTTAAAGGGGAAGAACATCACACATCTCCCTTCCTTTACAAAAAATGAAAAAAGAACATCGCACATCTCCCTTCTATTATAAAGCAAGTAAAGAGAAATAAACAAAAGAAAAACAAGCTAAACATAATCTTTCAAGTGGTATGGAGCACTACGAATCCTTTGACTTCTTGTAGGAGGAGATGAAAACCTGTCACATGAAGAGTTGGATGCAAAGAACGAATTATTGTACAAACCACTAACATCATGAGTTGTGTCAACAGACAAATTAGGATTAACAACCACAACACGACTCCTGTTCCAGATTCTCCCATCTTCAGTCTTAACAGCATTTTTAAACACTTTTATAACAGATCTAACATCGGTATATTTGGACCATGGTTTGCGTCCTACAGGAGTCTTTATTTTTACCAAATCACCGACTTTAACATCTTGAAAATTTACGCTTTTCCTTTTGTCAAAGTAAGTTTTACGAGCGTTCTGCTTGTACAACTCTCTTTCCCTCCAATCACCTATGTCATTATTCACCAGACCTTTGTTTAAGCACATCCACCCAGGACACAACAAAGTATTAGGAATCCTTCCTTTGAATAGCTCAAATGGAGACCTCCCAGTAGTGGAATGAGGGACAAAACGATATGTATTTATCCTGTCTTGGAGAGTGGTTTTCCAATTTAAACCTGAAGCACGAGCAAGTTGGATTGACTCTTTCAGCGTTTTATTGACCCTCTCTACTGAACCATTAGTCTCTGGGTGATAGAGTGAACACTTCTTATGAGTAACACCACACCTTTTTAGAAAATCAACAAAAATAGAGGAACAGAACTGAGGTCCATTGTCAGACAGAATACTATTCGGGAAACCTTCCTTGTGAAACAGAGGTTCCAAAAACTTTATGATGGAGTCAGAAGTGATTTCCCTGGCAGCAGAAACCTCAATCCACCTAGAGTAGAGATCAATAAGTACAATAAGGTAAGGAGTATCGGAAACGCCAGATAAAGGACCCAGGATGTCAATGGCAACCTCATCCCAAGGATGAGCAGGTAAGGCCCTCTTTACCATGGGCATTTGTTTGGTTTTAAGAATCTTATCGCTAGAGCAACACTCAGAACATTCTCTAACCATCCTTTCAATTTCTAGATCCATACCTGGCCACCAAAATTGCATGCGTAAAAACTCTTTTGTTTTCACAATCCCTAAGTGACCACAATGAGCAAGAGACAACAACTTTCCTCTAAGAGAAGATGGAGGAACAAGTTTAGTGCCTCGAGTCAACAGACCATTGTTTACGGAGAGCTCATCTGAAACCAAAGACCAAGGTTTAGACAGACGAGATTTACTCATTAAAGAAAGAATTACATGAGAAATCTCTTCATCTTTTCCCAACTCCGACCTCCATTCAGTTTCATCAATTGCACCATCAGTAATTTCACAGACATTGGTACACTCATCCGGTTCACAAAGATCATCCTGGTCAGCATTCTCACTGTCAACCAATCTAGACAAACAATCAGCCGACCTGTTGGCAATACCAGGAATATATTCAACTTCAAACTCAAATTCCTGTAGAGAAACAATCCATTTCCTGATTCTTGAGGAAATGGCATCAAGACCTTTCTTTGAAAAAACTTCTTTCAAAGGCTTGTGATCAGATAGTACACTCACTTTTGTTCCCCAAACAAGATTCTTGAACTTTCTTAAGGCCCAGAAAATAGCAAGAGATTCTTTTTCTATTACGGAGTAATTAGACTCTGACCCCCTAAGGCAACGGGAAGAACAACAAATGAGATAATCCTTGCCATCTCTCTTCTGGACCAGAACCGCACCTAGGCCTTTATCACTAGCATCAGTGAACATCACAGTGGGTAGTCCCGGAACAAACGCATGAAGAGAAGGAGCCTTGCTCAACTCTTTCTTGATACATTCAAATTCAGTCATACATTCTGAAGACCAGTCAAATACAACATTCTTTGCAGTTAACTTCTTCAAATTATGTGTTTTGTTTGCAAAATTGGGAATGAATTTTCCATAAAATTCCACCATGCCTAAGAATGAAAGAAGTTCTTCCTTACAAATTGGATCTTTAACTTTGTCTATAGATTCAACAAGTTCTTTCTTTGGAAAGACACCAACACCAGTGATACAATGACCTAAATAGTTAACTTCTTGAACCCTAAATTTACATTTAGCTCTTTTTAAAGTCATACCAGCACCATCCAATCGTTTCAAAACATCAGACACACGACCATCATGCTCAAGAACACTGCTTCCATAGATTAACAAATCATCTTGATAGCACTTAACACCTGACAACCCTCTTAAGATCTTGGCCATGATTCGTTGGAAGACAGAGGCAGCTGAGACGAGGCCAAAGGGCATTCTCTTAAATTTAAACGTGCCCATTGGAGTAATAAAGGCAGTCAGGTCTTGTGAACAAGCATCTAGCTCAACCTGATGATATGCAGAAGCTAAATCGAGAGTGGTGAAATACTTTGCACCTTCTAAAGTGCTGACAATCTCATCTATGTTAGGAAGGGGAAATCTATCAACGACTACTTCCCTATTTAAAGCCCTTAGATCAATGCAAAGACGAATTTCACCAGTAGGTTTCTTTGCAATAACTACAGGAGCAAGCCACTCAGTTGCCTCCACGGGTACAATAATATCATTTTTCACAAGTTTGTCAAGCTCCTCTTGTACCTTTGCTTGTTCTACAAGAGGAATCCTCCTTACTTTAGCCACTACAGGAAGAGCATTGGCTTTTAATTTAATATGGTGTTTGTAACCTCGCAGACGCCCTAACTCTTCTTTAAAAACACCTGGAAATTGTTTTGCTAAAGACAAAGACAACTCTTCATCACTCTTGTTGTCTCGTACAGGGTTAGATATTTCTTGAATTCTAACTTGGGGAGAGGCATTTGGATCAAGCGTCACACCTAAATAGCGTTGATGCAACCAACCTAAAAGTGCATCACCTTTCTTTGACACGTAGACTTTACCAACAGTGATTCTTGATCCAAGCTCTATCTCTGCCATGAAATAACCCACCATCCCAATGGGTTTCTCGCTATACCCCAACGGTAAAATATCACATTTAAACAGTTTTACTTTGTCTTTAAATAGCTCATTATACAACTTTTCATCAATTATGGTTATCTTTGAGCAGGAATCAAATTTTAAATTTATCATTGAGCCTTCAACACAAACTAAATGAGAGGGATGATCAGATTTGTCATCCTTAACTTCAAAACAAATTGACCTTACTTGAGGTTGAGGCCACCTTCTTCTTGAGTTGTCACCATTATACGTTTTGCTCCTGCACAATTTTGCAAAATGACCTTTCTTATTACATACATTACATGTTACTTTCAAAGCAGGACACATAGGTGAGTAAGCCAAATGATTAATTTGACCACATCTAAAACATGAAAATTTGTTTCCGGAGGAAGAGGAAGAAGGATTAGTTGGCCTAATATGTTTTTCATCATTAATGACATTTTCTACTTTCTTTAATTGATAAACAGTCTCATCAACTTTTACTTCATCCTTAGATTCAACAGTGGATGGCTTTTCTTTCTCTTTCTTTAGTTCACCGACACATCTCGTCATGTGTTCTACTTGTTTTGCAATAGTTAAAACTTCATCTAAAGGAGGTTCATCCTTCAGCCAGAGTTCCTTTCTTATATCATCATGCGCGCATCTTAAAACGAACTGATCACGTATACGTTCATCCAATGTCTGTCCAAAGTTGCATGACGAAGCAAGTTTTCTCAAAGAAGATACGTATTCTTCTACTGTTTCATCCTTTTTTTGTTCACGCAAGCCAAAATGGTACCTTTCCATGATGGTGCTAAGTCTAGGTAAATAATGTCTGTCAAGTTGAAGGATGGCTATTTCGTATTCATTAAGATTTCTTTGTTCAGCAGCTGACAGATCCGGCAAATGTTCGAGAACATCTTGTCCTTCACCACCAAGACAATGTAGTAGAAGTGAGTGTTTTCTTTCAGCGCTTAAATTGGTTCCACAAACTCTGGCATAATTAGCGAATATTTTTTTCCATTTCTTCCATTTTACATTAGGCTCACCTGGACTCGTAAGAAAAAATGCAGGTTGTGTTACATTTTGCATTTTGAATTAAGGTAGGTGAGAATGACATAGATTAAAGGGGAAGAACATCACAGTAGTGGTGTTATGAAACTGATGCAATTGTCTTAGGGTAAAGAGTAGCATAGAAGCTGGGAGACGTTTTTTGATTTAATGACTAATGCGAGGGATGGTGCTGTGTAGAATATGGTTAAGGGGAGAGTGGAAGACAGTAGAGAAGCGTTTGACAGAGGTAACGGGGGAGTTTAGATAGGATTAATGCAGAAGGGCAGATGAAGGAAACTTAATAAGATATGTTGTGAAACATAGTGGGGGGTTGTATTACGGCGCTCGTGGAATGAAGATAGGAGTGAACATAAAACTTGGAAAATCACAGGGTGAAAAAAAGCACATGAGGGCACAGAGAATGTATATGAAGTATTGATCGTGATTACATGGGTTTTTTCACATGGGGGTACACGGGGTTTATCGCTTACAATGTTGTGCGAAACCAAAGGACTGAGAACTGTATATGTCCGACCCAGGACATGATAAAATTAATGATTTTTTTGTAATGATTTAATTGCAGTTTCCCCTGACGAAGGGCTATGTAAAGCCCGAAATGCATTGGGTATTAATAAAGAAATGCTGGCTCGACGAAATCTTGAGTTTTGGTCGTATTCCTGATGAGGCCTGTGGCACGCTGTGAATATATGAAGCATACAAGACGCATGATTACATATGCCTGTGGAACATAAAAATGAAAAGCATAAAATAGACTGGACAAAATTTTTTAAAATGGATAAAAATGATTTTTCGAGATCTTTGGAAACTGAGTTAGGATGGAACATCCTTTTCAGCAGTGCGACTGGGAGCGGAGCATCTTTATGCTCCCCACTGGCAATTCTTAACTTGTGTACCATCAACACGGCAAGGTACATGCCCAGTTTAACGCACGCAACACGCAGATGATGATTAAAACGGACTATTATGAGTAACGCGGTGTGCACACCACCCCCCCTTGTCTAGAAAATTAGGACAAAATGGCAAAAAAGGGCATTTTTTATTAGATATTCATTCGGATTAGCTTTTATAGCATAGTAAATGATGACCTTACAGTGCACAAGAATACGACAATCTTTATTGGGACCCTTCACTGGTTCCCTCATTATCACCTCCCAACAGTGCTCCTCATCCCTCTCTAGCCACTCTCTCACATGTATTTATTTCTTGTATAGTGCATCTCATACCAGTTTATGGTGTTTGAGCACTTTACATCACACACACATTGAGACAATGAATAATACATGTTTATGTCAGTGTACAGAACATTTTACATAAGACAAAAAGCACTACAAAGTGTAGGTATTTTTAAGAGTGGTTGGGCTGTAGTAGCACAAACTAGGGATTCAAAATCTAAAACAGTGGTTAAGATTACATTTACTAATAAAAACATTTTTCGGCCTGAACAAACCGTTTTTAGCAACATTAGGATAATGAAAGACTGGAAAAATCATAACTTTCTCACCTGTTCTATGCCCTTTGATGGCAGTTTATAGTTCACTGTGCTAGATTACTGTTGTAATTTATAAACTGCACAGTTACAAAAGGATCTCTGTGATGAAAGTAGGAACCCACAGCGCTATGTACTAAAACACACTTATGTGATCCGCGTGGTACACATGGTTTGCAGGAGGTATATTAACCCGCTGTGCTAACTCAGATGAGTTAAAAGGGCCACTAGACAAAACTCCAGCTCACTCCAGCAGGAAGATTAATCCCTAGAGATATCTTGACACTTTTTGTTGGTGAAAAGTGCTAGTTTTACAAAAAGCTCTGCATTATGCTGGCCTAATTTTGTTACTAGGAGCCGACATTGCAGCACTGCTGCAAAACCGACCCCCTCCATTAACAAAACTGGGCCCCAATAACAAAGTCCATCCTCTTCACCCTTTCAGCCTCCTGGGGAAATACCCAATGCCATAGTCCAGCCTTGTGTAGAAGCAGGATGCATTGACGGCATAGACTGGTGCAGTATCGTCCAATATGTTGTCAATGGTTATTCCGTGGTTCCTGGTATGGGTCCAGTTGGAGTCCCAAAGTGAGGTTTTCTTGCCAAAGATGACTACTTCTGACTTGTGCGAGTTGACCTTCAAACAGTAGTTTTATATTCTGTTAGCTGCTTCAGTCAAGTTGGTGGTGAACTTGTTTGTTATGTTAGGGTTCTTGCCTGAGAGGGAGAGTATGAGTTGCTTGTTGTCTGTGTAGGAGAGGATGTCGATGTCGTGTGCGTGGAAGACATTGACCGGAGGGCTCAAGGATGCATTGAAGAGGGTGGGGCTGAGCGATGAACCATTAGAGCTTCCACAGATGAATTTGCAGACTTCAAAGGAGAAAGGTGCCAGGCTGACAGCTTGTGTTCTTATCTTCAACAAGGAGCAGATTCAATGGAGCGAGGGTCCTTGGATGTCATTCTCATGCAGGCACCTGATGAGGATGTTGATGTGAGACTGTGTTGAATGCTGCAGAGTGGTCTTGGAGAATAAGGGATGCAGTGTCTCCTCTGTCAAAGATCATGCAGATTTCATCTGTGGTGGCAATGAATGCTGTTTCTGAGCTGTGTTTGGTGATGAATCTAGACAGCGTGGCATTGAGGAGCTTCTGGTTGCTGAGATGGTCAAGTGTCTATTGATTAGTTTGTTTAAGACCTTTGCCCAGTATGGTAGGAAGGAGATTGGTCTGTAGTTGGAAAGCGTGCCTGGGTCAGCAGAGGGTTTTTTGAACAAGGGCATGACAGTTGCATGTGTCAGAGCCATTTGAAACAGATGGAGCCCCAGAGTGTGTGGTCTTCATGGTCAGTGATTTCTACAAGTGATGACGGTAGTTTATGAGGTCAGGGTTTGTTTATCAGCCATGGGAGGAAGTTGAGTTGCAACAGTAACAGTGTCCAGTTGAGGGTCGAAGTTGATGTACATGGAGGTGATTTTGTTACAAAGGAATTTTGAGAGCTTGTTGCAAAGATCTTGTGAGGGGTGATGTTGCTGAAGGTGGCAGGAAGCATAGTGAAACCTTTGATGATGACAAAGATTTCCTTGCTGCTGGAATCAATGAGATCTGCAAGAGCTGTGCGCTTGGTGTTCCACATATGCTGTTGGTGGTGTCTTAGGTTCGATTTGAATATGTCTTTATCTGTGGTGTCTTGGCTTGTTCTCCATTTGTGCTCCAGTTGCTTGTAGAGGCATTTAGAGAGCCTAAGTTTTTGTGTGTACAGGCTGACCTGTGGTCGAGCTCTTGCCTTGATGGGAGCCAAGGTATTGGCGTATGCAGTGATCCTCTTGATATGTTTTATGGCTTTCAGCTTTCAGCAAGTCAGTGGTGTGTTCTGGCCAATGCGCGGAGAGGGTTGATGCCCACTATTCTTCTGAGATGCTTTTCGAGCTCCGGTGGATGGTTCCTGTGGTGGTGCATCTGTAATGGTTAGGGATGGGCCTACTGAAATTGATGAGGGCGTGGGCTGTCCAGGTCATAGTTGCTGGATTGCCAACTATGATGTTGCTGATTTAGAAGGAAATCAAGCCCAACAGGTGTCTGATGGTGTTAGTGGGTTTGTTTAAGTGCTGGGTGAGGCCAAGGACTGTAAGGTGTTCTAGAAGGGCCACAGAGTTTGGGTCGGTGCGGTCCTATAAGTGAAAGTTAAGGTCTCTGAGGAGGATGAAGGTGTTGGCTCTAATGATGAGGTGTGTGATGAAGTCTGTGTTGTTGCTGGTGAAATTGGTGTGGTATCCAGGTCGCAGAATGGCATAAGTATGCAACCACAGGACAATAACAGATAGACGAAGAAATGATAATACTTCAGTAGCTGATGGTTATAGTAGAGGAACTGTATGAAGTTCTAATTTGAGAGTGGAGTTTATGAAATATAATTTGGTGCCAATGTTCGTGGAAACCCTACTGTAAATAGTGAAGGCTGTGGATCTTGTTTATTTGCTGGCAAATATTGTGAGATTCTCGATTCTTATCCTTAGTGAAGTTACTTAAGTTTCTCAGTTTGCTTTTGCCTTGGCCAAGCTAAGATTTATTGCTGTGTAGCATAATCATTTTCCTGCCTCATTCTGAATACCACAGTAACACAACTGGAGCATTGCCTGACTGGGAGCCAAAAGAAATAACAGACCATCCCTCTTATTGTGCTTAGCGAGCGAGCGCAGTATGCAAGCCTGGCCTCTGCAAGGGTGAACTTCAAGTCAGGCTTCCTCTTTGATCCTGCTTCTCCCACAATTGTGGAGGGAGGCATGCCAGCTATACTACTGGTGCTCTGTGATCGATTGAATATCTCTTTCAATGCAGGCTAGGTTCTGTAGTGGTGGAAACATGCCACTGTGGTTCCACTTCTCAAAAAACCTCTTTTAGATCCTACTAAGTCTGAAAACGTTAGGCCTATTTCACTGCTTTCCTTTTTGTAAAAGTGACAGAGATATATATGTTAATCAGCAACTATCATATTTTTTGAGGCTTAGGAGCTTCTTCATAGGACACATTCAGGCAGTGGCGGGTGGTGTTCTATAGAT
This sequence comes from Lissotriton vulgaris, assembly GCF_964263255.1. Taxonomy (NCBI): domain Eukaryota; kingdom Metazoa; phylum Chordata; class Amphibia; order Caudata; family Salamandridae; genus Lissotriton; species Lissotriton vulgaris. Next base: position 896,924,312 of record NC_141696.1, read on the forward strand.
GTGAAGGGGAGCCGGAGTGGAGTGGATGTTTTAACCTTCTCAAAGGCACTGTGACAACATGCCTTTAATCTCACGGCCAAAGCTCTCAATCATGGTCCATTAAGAGTGTTTTATTTATAACAAGCCATGATTGAGAGGTCTGAACTTGAGGCTGAAGGCAGTGCAAGTTTCTCACAATGTCTGTCAGTGGGTCAAAAAAGTAAATAATAAAAAAATATTTACTTACCCCCATCCTCGCTGTTCTCCTCATTCGAAGTCCCAGTTTGAGTCTTGGAGCCTCAGCCAGCTCCCCTCTACCACTCCAGATGCTGCTCTCTCATGCGGCTGATAGTGTTCAACAGCATGAGAGCAGTGCCAGGATTGGCTGGAGCATGCTGACTCAATGGGAAACATCTTTTACAACAAAACTTTTACCACGCAGTGCTGTTACAACGCAAGTATTACAACGAAAACCTTTACAACGCATTACACTGGGGTTGCTCTAGGATAGGGAATAGTTTTAATTTACTAACCAACACCTTCCCTAGTGTCCACGGGGACTGGAGTTGGAATAGTAAATTAAACTATTCACTATCCAGCACCCCCAAGTGTAATGCGTTGTAAAGGTTTGCGTTGTAATACTTGCGTTGTAACAGCATGCGTGGTAAAAGCATGCGTTGTAATGTCATACATCCGACTCAATGCTCCTTGTGCTTGCTCTTAACCCAGCTGTCAAAGACAGTTCAGGTGGAGAGGTTTAAATTGTGTATGTCAGGCTGGCCACCACAAGACAGCTGGCCAATGTGACATGCACTTTAAACTGGCGTGGGTACCTCCTCCCCTGCTGCAAAACCATAGCAGTGGCCCAGCCCCTTGTCGACTTTTGGCTCGGGCCGTGAGCAGCTGTGAAAAATAAAATGGAAATAAATTTGCTTTATTATCATTTTATTTTTCAACTCTGCTACTCATGTAGCAGGGGTTTGACGCTCCACTGCTCACATGGAGGAACTGCCACTGCAGTCAAGTTTATGCCCTCCTCATATCACAGAGTATGCTGTGATATATGCCAGATTGTTGATGGGGGTGGCACAGCAGCATTGCTGATGCTGTACCTCACTGCAGCCTTCGACATCGTATCCCACAACCTTTTACTTAAATCGTTGTGGAACTGTGGTGTCGGCTTTAATGCCATACAGTAGTTTGCTTCCTTTTGACTGAATCGCACCTTTCAGGTGTCATTAAAACCTTTCAATCGAATATGTTCCTGCTGCAACAGGGGGTGCCTCAGGGCTCCTCCTTGAGGCCTACTTGGTTCAATCTGTACATGCGCCCCCTGGATGATATAATTGATTGTTACGATTTCAATATCATATTGTACACCGATGATACGCAGCAGATTATCGCCCTGTCACCGAAGGATGCCAATATGGTGGGCTGCTTAGGTCCTGGCTGTCGGGGTGGCTCAGTGGATGGACCTCAATTGTCTCAAACTGAATGCTGGGAAAACAGAAGTCCTTGCCGTGGATAAGCAACCTTCAATTGGGTACTCTGCCTGATGCCTTACTCGTTTGGACCTCTACCTCCCCCTAAGCTGAAAGTCAAAAACCTTGGCATCTGATTTGACCCCAAGCTTTTGTTTGACAGCCAAATCATGGCTTTAGCTGGAAAGTGTTTTGGGGTCTTAAAAACTATTATAAAATCCTTGGACTTCTGCCAGAAGCCACCAGGAAGACTGTAGCCCAGGCCTTGGTAATATCCAGGCTTGACTACTGCAATCTCCTGTATTTGGGTGTCTCAGAGTTCTGGCTAAAGATGCTTCAGCGTGTGCAGAATGCGGGAGCTCGTCTGCAGCTGAATCTTTCACGACGGGCCTCTATGGGTTCTGCACTCTCACAGCTGCACTGACTATCCCTGAAGAAAAGGCCCTCCTTCAAAGCCATGTGCTTCTTCTGCAGTGTTGTTAAGGATAAAGGCCCTTGTTACTTGCAGCAGTTTTTTTAGCCTTATTCTCCTACTAGGAACATGGGCCCACATGCATCATTGTTACATTTTGCACTTCCTAATTTGCGAAAAATAAGGAATCGCAAATTAAGAAGTGCAAAATGCTATGCATCATTGTTTTCGGTATTCATTTGGGATTCGGTAAAAATCGCAATTTTTACCGAATCCCAAATGAATACCGAATTCTTAAGTGCATTTTCGCAATTCCTATTGATTCCTATGGGCCAAAAGGCCCATAGGAGTCAATGGGAAGGCATCAGCAAATTGCGAGTGGCACTTTGAAAATTTCATGGGTGCAGGGGGGGGTCCAAAGGACCCCCCCATGCACCCCTGAAATGTATTTTTCGCATCATGTTTCACACACACATGTCCTAAGGACATGTGTGTGTGAAACATGAATGTAGAAAAAAAACATTTGCAGCATTTTAAACACTTTTTCCAAATTTACCGAGTGGTTCAACCACTCGGTAAATTTGGCACCCTAATTGCGACTTTGCACTTGTGAAAGTAATGATGCATTGCTTTTAAGAAATCGCACATCTGCGACTTCTTACAAGCACCCGCAATTTTAGAACTCGCAACAATGTTACGAATTCTAAAATTGCTTCATGCATCCCAAAAAGCACTTTTGCATTCGCAAACGGCCGATTTTAAGTAATCGCACCGTTTGCGACTACAAAAATGCTTGATGCATGTGGGCCATAATATCGGCTGGGACCTCATTGGCATGCATCCGAACTGTGCAGAGAGCTCTCATCAGGGGCTGCTCCTTTAGTTTCTTAGCAGCTAAGCTGTAGATCTCCCTTTCTCTTCAGAGTAGACAGGAAAAAATGTAACTATCTTTCTGCAAAATTTAAAAACCTAGCTATTCAGGTCAGCCTGAATTGCGAAGTTTCATTCACTTTTTGTTTGGATATGGCTTCTGTGAGTGAGACCGTAGCGCTGCGACCCTTCGATAGAAGTAATTCTACGCTTTATAAATCACTTTATTATTAATATTACTTGTGTGTGAAAAATTGTAAAGGTACTGCATTTTACAAAACATTTTTTCATTATAGAACCTTGTTCAATCATTGAATGGATTTAAGGAGTTTCGGGACATGCCTGCACTGCTCAATGAATGAATGAAATGTGGAATGAGTGAGGAGTGGGTGAGTGAATTCAAGAATGGAAGACAATTAATAAAGACTTTTAGCTACATGAATCAAATGGTCTCAAAACACTGACCGAAGCTGATTTACCCCCTCAAAGAATTAAATGAAAACCATTAATCTTTGATCTAAACTACATGATGCAACTACTGTGTGACATTAGCACTGGAGGACAACCGTATGTGACTTGCGTCATACTCCTGCGCCATCCGACTCCAAACGTTTTGTTGCCAAAGCACTCCCAATATATTTCTATAGCTGGCCTCTGTGGGTGATAGAATGATGCAAAGCGTAAGAAATACAGTTGAAGAGGATAGCTCAGAGGATTAAGCACCTGTGAAACAGGTCTATGTTCCATTTGTTGCCTTACTGTAACTTGCACACACACCCACATTCAGGAAAGCAGAGCAGGAGTCCACTCTTTCTCCTACATTGAACCCAAAACTTGGAACAACCTCCCGCAACACTTTAGAGCCTCCTCTTCACTTCTTGCGTTCGGGAAGAAGCTGAAGACCTGGCTCTTCGAATACTTTTGCAGGGAACACATGCCTACACAGCTGCTCAAATGCCTGGATACCCTCATGAGTGATTAGTGCCCTATATAAATTGACATAACATAACATTTGTTTGCATCGTGCCATGGATAAGACCCATCATTACATACCATGTTAAAACATGCTTTGGCACTGCCAGTAGGTTTGATTTTAATGTGGTTCACCCTGCAATCTCACAGGCACACCACCCTCCCTTCACTTAGATGCACGCCCCTCACCCTGGCCTCCAGAGAGGCACTCTCTGCTCTCACACTGCAGACCAATGAAGTGCTACAGGCAGGAAATGTGGCCAGCCTGGTCCCCTGTAATAAGGCCAGCCCACCTGTTGCAAAAACTGCCCCATTGTCAACCCACCGGTAAAACACCTGGTCCACGGTTCAGTCAGTCTGTGCCTGAACTGGAGTTTCCAATGGCAGGGGTACTGTAACTCAGGGAAAAAGGAGTTACATGGGTATTACAAGTGGGACATTGAGGGTGCTTGTAGAAACAAGGAATTACTTGTGTAATTGGTAATTCCAGTGCCTAGTTCCTCCGATATTTCACCAGGATATTTCATCTTCATACACCAGTCAGTACCTCGGTGTGAAAAACACTGGGGGGCGGGGGGGGGGCACATTTACTAAACTTTCATGCAACACGTGACAGCAAGCATAGTGACATCATGGTGACAAGCCCCCCTGCCCCGCTAGCATGCTTCCTGAAAATAATACACATCACACAATAGATAACTTGGGAAAAGCTGCTGCAAGTTTATTACATACAACATTATGTAATGCTTGTGAGTTATCTTACGGGCGATCCAAGGGCAGGCAGCATTCTCGCCACCCGCCCTCCTGAAGAGCCGGGCAGCTCCGTGGCGAACCACCTCAATGCTGCCCCTTCCGGTGACCCTTGGAGAATCACCTGACCAACATTTCTTATACTCGCACCTCTTTCGAGGCTGAGCGTAGCTAGGCAAGCCCCCGGTTGCTCAGGCCCACAACGGCCCGAAGGACTAATGGGGCGCCGACATCGGTTCCAGGAACCTCCCATGAGGCCCCCGGGTGTTAGGCTCTGGCACCCCTATGTGCCAGGCTGAGGTACCCATCTGTACCATATGCTTCCAGATCGCCCTGTAACTCCGCCACAGGCCTGGCGGCGGCCCCCTTCGCTGACAGGACCCCCCACCATGCCCCGTTCTGACCTACTTACAACCGTTCAGTTTCAGTGTTTCCTGAAGGTCTAGCAGGAATAAGTCCATACCTACTGGTGTTAGGTGGACCCCATCCCTTTCATAGTAACCTTCTACTCTCTCCTGAATCATCTTGTGTCTAATGTAACCCAGGCCCCTCTGGTCTGTGAATTTACGCATAGCGTTGTTGACCCGTCTCCTGAAGCGTTTTACCGCCTGCTCTGCTTTCGCACCTAGCCATATTCTCCGCGGTACGATCTCTGACCACCAGACTTCGCACTGGCCCAGGCGCCTGCTAACCTCCCCCAGATCATTCTTCATCCTGTGCAGTAGAACAGTTCTTCCCAAGGAAGTGAGGTTGTTGCCCCCCAGGTGGATAACCAAATAGTTGGGGTGGCATGCTGCCAATGCCAGCGTATGGTCTAGTTTGTTCATCAGGCTGCCCCATCTCATCCCAGGATGCCCTAACCACTCAAACTTAGTTGTTGAAAATCCACGCGTCTAGTTCCTGATCTCTGCCCGTCAGGCTACCCTGGTGATCTTCGAGTGCCAATTCACCCACACTCTGGAGCCTGACAAGGAAAAGGACACGTTTAAAATTCTTCTCTTTATTAAAATTTTAGTCACGCCACAGTAATACACACAACACTGCAAACATAATTCCACAACACTGCAAAATGTGCACCTTAAGGGCGGATATATCGTTTATAACATTGGGACTCCCAGCGCCCCACCTTTTTGACCTCAGCTGGTGCCATGCCAGCAGTGAAGGCAGCCGTAGCTGCTCCAATCCTGAAGGAGTGACTAGAATATCTTTTTCCAGAAACTAAGATGCCCGCCCTGGATAAGCATGCCCCCATGATCCGCTCCATTTGGTACCTAGTTAGGGGGGCCTGATCTTCATGGATGAGCAGGTAGCCGGCTACTGCCGGGCGTATAGCCAGGTACTCCCTGGCCTTCTTGACTGGCCAATACCTGGGATCGTCCAATGGCCTCAACACGACCTTAACTCCCTTGCCCACCTGGTATGTTTTTGACTTTCTAAGGTGCACTGCCAACTTCTCGTCCAGGGTGATGTCTGCTAGCCCTAACGCATCCCCTGATTGATCTATCTTGGATTGTGCCACCAGCTCGCTGATGCGGAAGGCACCGTAAAAAGCGAGGCAGAAGGCCGCCGAGAACAGCGAGGCCTCAAAAGGAGAGTTGGTCACCCCTCCTACTACTTCTAACATGGCCTGCAAAGTGGGAAAGTCGATGGGTGACCTGGTGTCTGGAACCCTAGGCTCCTCCCTGGCCCACCCTTTGAGGGCAGCCCTAATGGCGAAAGATTTTGCTGGGTCTAAGTTTCCCTTAAGTTTGGCATCATGGCTAACTGCAGCCAAGTGGCCACAGACTGAGGAATGTGATCTACCCTGTTTCTTTGCCCATACCACAAAAGCTTGCACCCTGCCCTCCAGGGGAATTCCAGCTAGGCCCAAAGTGTGCACCGCATTGTTAAAAGCATTCAGTTGGCTCGCATAGCCTTTTCTGGTGCCTGGCGCCAAGGACCTTTCTCCCATAGCGCTCAACTCCTGTTCCACTCCAAGATTCGCCAGAGCGTTGATGGGAAGGGGTTCATCTCTGCTCTCGCCTGCGGCCATGCCTCTCGGAAACGGTGCCACTGGAAACGAGAGAGAGCATCAGCCGCCACATTCTTAACCCCCTCTATGTGCCTCGCCCTACACTCAATGTTACAGCGCAGGTTCCCTCGCACTAGCTCTCTCAATAAACCCAGCACCAGGGGGCACTTGTCAGTCTGCCCATTGATCGCTATAACCACAGCCATGTTGTCCGACCAGAATAGGACCCTTCTGTTAGACAGGATCTCAGGCCAGAGATGGATAGAGATGACAATTGGGAAGAGCTCAAGGACAGTGATTTTAGACGTAATTCCACGCTTGGCCCAGGCGTTGGGCCACTCCTGCGCACACCAAAGATCACCCAGGATTGCACCAAAGCCCTCCCTCCCTGAAGCAACTGTGAACATGTTCAGTTCTGGACTATCGACCCAGGGAGCCCTCCAGATCACCGTTCCATTGAAATTGGACAGGAACTCGTCCCACATGGCCAGGTCCTTTTTCAGGCCCAGCGGGATCTTGACAAAGTGGTGTTTCTTAACCACTTTAGCAGTGGCTGTGGCCAGTCGCCTAGCAAAAAACCTCCCCACCGGGATCACTTTAGCTGCAAAGTTTAGTTTGCCCAAGAGGCTCTGGATGATGCCCAGAGGTGCCTTATCTTTCCCCAGCAATAACCTAATGTCCAGTTGCAACGCCTGCACCTTCTCAGCCGGGAGTCTCGACACACCCTTTACTGTGTCCAACTCGATGCCTAAAAAGGTGAGGACCTGTGCAGGGCCTTCAGTCTTGCCGGGTGCTAAGGGCACTCCTAAGTGCCGGGCCAAATCCTGAAAAGCATTTAAACCTCGACTACATTCCTGCGTGCCAACTCCACCAATGAACAAGAAATCATCCAAGTAGTGGGTCACCTTGTCTACCTCATATCGCTCCGTGAGGGCCCAATGCAAGAATGCTTCAAAGAAGGCGCACGACACTGCACAGCCCATCGGCATGCATCTGTCAAAGAAAAACTTGCCTTGCCATTTGAAGCCAAGTAAATGCTGGCTCTCAGGGTGAACAGGCAATAAGCGGAAGGCCGACTCGATGTCAGCTTTCGCCAACCAGGCTCCTTCCCCTGCCATCCTCACCAAATCCACAGCCATGTCGAAAGAACAGTAGGATACCGAGAAAACATTCTCATCAAGCCATGCGTTCACTGAGTCACCCTCAGGGTATGATAGGTGCTGTATCAACCTGAAAGCCCCAGGATCCGTTTTGGGCACCACCCCAAGCGGTAAAACCAAAAAATTAGGGAGGGGGGTAGGGTGAAAGGTCCCTCTACCCTCCCCAAGGCCATTTCCTTCCTGACTTTCTCTCCCACTACCTCTGGATGTTCCCTGGTTGACTTAAGGCTCTCTGCATCCCTGCTAACCATGGGGACCTGGTAAGGGATCCTGAAGCCTTCCACAAAACCCTCAGCCAGCATACCCCTGTCCTTAGCGTTGGTGTATCCCCTTTGGAGGGCTAGTAAGTTCTGAATAACAATGGGAGAGGGACCTTTTGTTAGACCACTAACTTGTACCAACTGGGGGGGGGGCAAGATGGCCAGTGGGGGGGGAGGGGGGAAAGGTCCTGCATGCGCCTTGCTCTTACTTCTCTTGTGTAGCAGGTCCCGCGGGGGACTCCCTCCTATCGCATGATAACCCTGGGTGGGGACCACCACACTTGCTACATGTGTGGGAGAATCTACAGGCCCTCCCCCAGGTGCAGTGTCCACCATTAAAGAGCATGCATGTCCCACTGGATGGCCTTCTGGGACCCTGCCTCTGTCCACCTCCTCGGCCCCCCCGAAAGGACTGCTTATGCTGAAACCTTCTGTCATGTTTGTTACCCTTGCTCCCCTCCCCCTTGCCCATGTGCTGCATCCATAGTCGAACCTCCAATTGGTCCCAATCTAGCTCTGGGCAAATGGCCATCTTCTTTCTGAACTCACAGTCATATTTGTACCATCCCATGCCCCCGTTGGTTTCTGCCTCGTTTGTAATGACACTAGCGTATTGGACCAAGCCCTGCCCCTGCTCTGGGAATCTCTCCTTTATCACAGCTGTCAGGATGCGAAAGGCATGTGCCCATGTCTTGATTGCTTTCTCAGGCCATGCCTGGAAGCGAACTTTTTTATCCTCCTCTTTTCCACCCATTTTCCTTGTATCTGCGCCCTCAGCCCCATGCATCAGGATTGTGAAGATATCAATGAACTCCCTTCGCCAAATGCCTTCCTTGGCTGCCAATGGCACCTGCCAGGCTAAAGAGCAATGGCCCGACAGCGCTCCCGAAGCCGCCAATGGTTTTTCCCGGGGTGTTGGCGTTAGGGCAGTGTTGTCCCCTGCCGGGATAGGAGTTACCACGCTAACAGTTGGAGAAGGAAGGGTAGCTACTACTGTTGGCGGTGCCACACTACCAATTGATGTGGGGGGGAGAAAGGGAACTGCTGTTATCGACAGGCCCGGCACTGCCACCTGCTGCCGCTGTCCTTCCCTTGTCGCATCTGTCAGTCGTTCAACACCTGAGTTGTCGCAGCTTAAATTGGCACACTGCTGCCCCCCAGGCATGACTTCCTGTCCACACCACACTTGTTTAAATGGTATGCAATCAAGCACTTGCCCTGAGGTGGGTGCGGCCCCAGTTCTCCCACCACTATTTGAGCCTCCGCCCCCCCTCAGAGCTACTGGACGCCCGTAGGCCGGCTCGCACTTCCTTCATAAAGTCAGCCAGCGTGTGCGTAAGCTTACCAAGGTCTTCCCTTGTTGCAAAGTTCGCTGTTGGAGTAGGTTCGACTAGAAGGGCAACCACGGGTGCTAGTGCAGGCGCAGACAGCTCTGGGACTGCCCTCTTTGAAAGTTCAGTGTTCTTACTTTTTGAGGTTGTAGATTATTCTGGTGAGTACCTGGCTGTGGCCTTCTTAAGCCTTTTGGACCTAGTGACCCATGCCTCTTCAACAGGTTCCTGCACGTTAGGGGGTACGGATATGACAATGCCGGAGTCTCCCGGATTGTTGGATCTCAAATGTTCGCTGGTCCAAAGCACACCCTTTGCGTTGACCATCTCCATTACCGCTGCCAGCTGAGCATCTTGGGAGGTTCCGGGCAAGGAATCCTCCACCTGGGACATCTGCGAGAAAAGCGAGGGGGATCCCTGGCTAGTCATGTCGGCACCTCGGGCTAGGATCTCCTGAAAAAGAAATGGGGCAGTAAACACTTGGCCGCGCTTGAGGTTACAGGCGGGCTATCTGTCCCTTCAAGGTTTGCTCCCCCAGCTCCCCAAATCTACTTACTTTGCTACTTTGTCGAGCAGTCGATCTGCCTCCACAGACCCTCACGTCGAGGTAAGTGGGCGAGGGGGGGATGAGAGCGCCGGGGGGGCGTAAGGTCTCCTGCGAGAAAAGAATAGCGTTATTCCTGCACATGTCACCTACTTGAAGCCGACCAGGAACTTATTCCTTACCAATGCTTGCATTTCCCTTCCCCCACAACTAAACCTTTGGCCAATCTAGATTGACCATCCCCCCTAAAATCCCCCACACACCATGTATTACCTTAGCAACTGGAGTTCTTTGTGCTACATGGGCTGGGGCCAAACTGCGTTGATTCCTGGGGTTGCGGGAGGGGCGGCTGGCCCAAGCATAGTCCTGTCACGCTTCAAATGCCTGGGACAATCTCCCTCTTGGACCTGCGCAGAAGATGACAAAGGTGAGTGCACACAATCACACAACAGTTTTACTGTAGGATCCCCCAATGCACTCAAATTCAGCATATTGATGGCTGACCTGCTAACTTGACTGCCAGCTGCCACAAGCAAGGGTACATGAACCAGGAGGGGGGTGGGGGTCCCGCGGTCCTTCCTAACTGTGATTTATAGCCCTTTTCTTTTGATACCTGCCCCTGCGCCACCCTCGCCTCCCGCATGAAACAATTGTTCTTTTGCTTGAATGTCTGCCATTTATTAGCAGTCTATCCCTCTATTTGTACTTTGTACGCTCTTGTAACATGGACACATGTAGCATTTTCTTCTTGTAACATACCATTTGCTACATCTTTTATTCTAGCTTGCTCCTGATAACTGCACAACTGTCACCGGTGCCTTCTTATTTTACACAAACGTTTTGATTTGTAACATGCTGACTTGTAATCAAACCTCATGTCACACTACCGTTCACCTAGAAGTGCTCCGACACATTCGGGTGAGGTCCCCGAACCTTTCTCGGAACCTGGGCAGAAGTGGGCGGGGCATAAGGCAGAAAGGTTTTTCGTGTCAATGAGGCACTGGGCGCGCAGCCTATTGTATAAGCACTAGAGAGCAATATCTGTGGTGCAACTGGGTGAGTGGAAAACTTGATAACCACTCAAGGGTTAAACCAGAAAACTGGCAAAACACAACAATGTAAACACAGAAATACCCTATGCACACACAAAGTATTAATGTACACGTAGGTGGTGGTACACACAATAGTGAACACAATTTGTTACAGAGAAACCGTAAATATTCAAAGGAGAAAAACAAGATGACGTAATGTAAATCCTTGATTCTTTAATTCCTGTATGTTTTACAACAGCAAGCCGACACGTGTTTCATCGCTTGCGCGAATCTTCAGGGCTTCAAGTGGCTGCATATATGCCAAAGGTCGCTCTGCCGGTGATACTTCCGACCCGGTGGGGCCCTAGACCAATTCTATTGCAAATGTGGAAGTAAAGTCGAATGCTGGAAGCTCTGTATGCCACAGCATATATCCCGGGAACTTGATTTCTTAAAAGTATAGTGGAGCGGATATCTCCATGGACCTCGTATTCTCGGTATGTGAGTTGAGACGGAGGGTAGGAAAAAGGTATATCCCAATCCCCTCGAATTTCCGTAAATTGTGTGTATGTAACAGCAGCGCTGAGGTGCAGCTCCCGGGTACCACGGCGACCCGGGAGCTGCACCATACAGGAATTAAAGAATCAAGGATTTACATTACGTCATCTTGTTTTTCTCCTTTGAATATTTACGGTTTCTCTGTAACGAATTGTGTTCACTATTCTGTGTACCACCAACTACGTGTACATTAATACTTTGTGTGTGCATAGGGTATTTCTGTGTTTAGGAGTGGGCGGGGCCACTGAAAGGTGTGACCCAATCCGCCGAAAACCGAGCTGCATTGCGCCCTTGTGGCCCCTTAGTTTCCCCAAGAGCTCCGGGGGGGGGGGGGGGGGCGCTGGGAAATCGTAGCCACCATTGTGGGGGGGATGAGGAGCTGGTGACTAGCGGTGCATGTGGTGCCTCCTCACGGTTCCCTGACAGTGCACCGACAATGTTACGCGGTCCCAAGGTGCCCTGCAACCGGCGTAGTTCCTATGCCCATGATGGCCCTGCGGGATGGGGGGGGAGAGGTGTTGGCCTCCCAGTTTTGCCGCCATGTTATTTCCGACCCCACATGCCAAGCCTGTGCGCCGCGCCTGATGTCACCGCACTAATTGTTGATCGATACCAGTTCCTACGACCATGCTGGTCTAGGGGGGAGGGGGGTGTCAGCCTCCCGTTTCCGCCGCCATTTGAAATCCGACCCTACCATCTAAGTTGGGCGCCGCGCCTGATGCCACCCAACCATTCGATCCTTCGTAACCATTACCCTTTGCCACACTGCGGGCGGGGCCCAGCAAAAGCCAAGCTGGCGGGGAACGCAACGTCACCCCCAACAGAGCCAGGCTGCATTTTGACCCCACCCTCCCAGGGGAACGAGGGAGAGGGGGATGGAAGAGAATGGCGGAGGGGGGAGCCCAATGCCACTAAAGGTGCCGCCCTCTTTAATGGCCACCTACGGTGGCCTCGGGCACCCTCAAAGCTGTAGCGCTGCATTTTGTGAAACGGTATTCACAAAAACCAATTTAATAGTAACTTTATGACTGTGGAGTCTTCACAGTTTAGGCGGAGAACTCCCCACATAAAATAGATAGGCCTATCCTCCTCAAAAGGATGGATTTCGCTTTTCATAATTTGGAATTATTTGAATTCAAATACATTGAGCATAATCAAGTAATGTCTTTTATTGGACATTCTGTTAGAATCTATGTAGCAAAATGTGTGTTGGCGTGCTGTGCACAAACAGAGCTATTATTTGTATTTGCAATATTGACAGAATTGGTATTTTCAGGAAAGGCAGCTGGGAGAAAAGCGTTTCACTCATAAACATAAAGTATGACTTGAAAAGGTTATTAAATGGCGGGTTACAGGTGTTCCGTGCAGGGAAGCACTCTGAGGCTTCATCTCAACTTATGTCTCGTCTTGAAAAATCAGTTTTTTGGCACCTAGCGATGCCGTCCACCGCTGATCAGCAGCAGGTATTGACGGGCTCTGATTAGGAGGATGCTTGCAGCTGTTCTAGCTCCTCCTAGCTCAGCAGGGATTGCGGTAGATCTTGATTTAGATGTCTTAAAGAACAGTAAACAGCACATTGAAACATGGTTTGAATATATTATATCTCAACGGGCCTCTCGTCATTTTTTTATCATTTCTTTTGTTTAAGGGCAATGGAAGTCAAATAGAAACCGTATATTAGTTCAAACTGAGTAAGCAGAAAATGTACACACATATTAGCCACTTCGGAACGAGAGAGAGAGAGAGAGAGAGAGAGAGAGAGAGAGATTGTGTGTGTGAGTGTGTTGTGTGTGTGTGTATAAATGTACACGAACTGCAGTCATTTTACGGGAACATTGATCGAAGAATGTTATTAGATAGTTGTTCATGGTCCATAACTGTTCGTATACATTTTGTCTGCTTGTGTCTCTCTGTCCCACTCATCATTATCTGTCTCTCTGCATACCATTTCAACTACCATTACTGTTTGCCTGTATTTCGATTCTATGTCAATTCACTCTCAAATACTCTTTCACTCACCGTCTCCCATTTTCCTTATGGCTCTTCTTTCCCTCCTTCATTCCTCTGTCTGCTCTCTTTCTCTCACTCTCGCATCCATCTGAAGATCTGCTTGTCCTTTCTTCTGTTCCTTCCTGCCTCTATGCCTCCTTCTTCGTCAGCACACTGTTATGTGTTCCCACCAGGGAGCTGCCTGGAAACCGCTGCCCCAGTACTACAAGGAGCACACCTTTCAACCCCTAGCATTTTAGCCGTGTAGTGTTGTATGTGTGGGCACTTTAAGTCTATTGTTTTTACAGCATGTGTGCGGCTTCTAAATGCCATTGTGTCAAGTGCTTTATCATAAAAATATATAGTAGAACTCTTACGACACAGGAGAGTAGGCCACTCTGTAACTTAAAAAAAAGTGTATGCTTATGTCTAAGTTCCAGATGTACGACCGTTTTTTGCGGTTGCAAACAAAAAATCGTCCCTTTTGAGACCCCAAAATTGGTCTACCCTACATACAAACACTATTTTGCGAGTCAGTAACCTATTACTGACTCAAATATTAGGGTTTGGGACTCACTATTAGGAAGGGCTGTGCCGGGCGACCCTTCCTTATAGCGACTCGCACTTCAACGTAAGATTATTTTGCCGCCACAAAACACTCGCTGTTTACCACCCATTTCAAATGGGTGGTAATCCCCTTTGTGACTGGCATTGAAAATATTTTTAAAGAACTGGCAGTGGTCCCACAGACCATTGCCTACTCTAAAAAAATGAAGCAGTAACGTTTAATTTTTCTTTCATAAATGCACCCCTTTTTCCTTCAAGGAAAACGGGATTAAAATTTTAGACTCTACTACCAGTTTAATATATTTTCACTAATTCCTATACCATTGATTTACCAATCCTTGTCACTTGATACCTATGACCACATGGATCAGGGAGTTATATGTAAAGAAAGGCAATCAAAAATACCATAACATTTGCACTTATATAATCACCACTGACTCAGGGGAGGTTTAAACTCTTTATCTAATCATAATCAAAAGTCATGAACCATAGATTAAAGGTGATTAAACTATCAATACCAATATCAGAAACAGTGTATAGCTATGTAAAAGATAGATTATGCCAACCATTTAGCAAAGTTCGAAATAAAGGTAAAGTAAAACAAGGGACATACTATTTTCAGATACAGACTTTCGCAATTTTACTAAAGGTGGGTAAAGAAAAGGAACACACTAAACCAACATTTTTGCAATTATTAGTGGTTTGAGAAAGAACACCATGTACACTTAACGAAACCAGCATATAACTATAGGGAAGGAAAAAAATGGAACATACTATAAATTCAGATAATCAAACTTAGCTTCTCAAAGGGAAAAAAGGTATAGAGAAGGAAAATTCTGCAAAATCATAGGACACTGTTATAATATTCAACTAAAGGTAGGTAAGAAAAGTGGAAGACGCTAAATAACAGAAAAGGAACATATGCAATCAAAGCTTTGCAAATCAGGAAAGGTAAAGAAAAAGGACGCAAATTATTATTGACAATTACCCACACAGATATATATTTACATAGAATGGTGTGAAGACCAACCCTGGCCATGGGTCAGTTGGAAAGGACAGGAGAAATCCCAAAGATTTCAGTGCCAGTAGGCAAGCAGGTGCAGATTGGAAAATCAAGACAGGAAACCCTAGGATTTGGATCAGGACCAGACCACCAAAGATTAAGACCAGCACCCACAGTTTCGGTTGCAACGCCTGCGCTACTCCCTCTCTGCAAGGAATCAGCCAAAACCCCGATTGGGTTACAGCATTTACCAGCAAAATGCTTTGTAAGCACTTCAACTTCCCAGAACCCCGATTGGGTTCTCGAACCTCCCGACAGAGTGCTCCGCAGCCTTCGGCTCTTAGTCTCCTATTGATTGTGTTGGGTCAGTGACAGGTCACCTATTCAGACAAGTCAGACATTTTCTCTAGCTAAACCTATGCTAGTTATACTGTTTTCCAGGTCAGTGTACCCCCCCCCATGTTGCAAGTGTAAGGATCCCCAATTTCGATTGGATAAAGGAGGAGGACAGGTCATCACACCACCTAAATTTTAGACTTTTGCCGTCTCCGTATTCAAATTGATGTCCACGCCCATCAAATTCAGGTTCTCATGCCGATTCCTTACACCTAACAATGGATGTTCTATTGTCGATTGCAATGTATACAATTTAGAGTTCATGAGGTGACTTTCTCAGGAGCATCTTCTAGTCAGTCAGCTCCTTGGCAATAGTCCAAAGGTCACTGCTCCGGAGACTTGCGATTCTCGCGCAGACGCAGTTTCAACAAAGATGGAGTACAGCGTTTCGAGACAGGCCAGTTTTCAAAGTGTAACATGAAATGGAAAAGAAACAGTTTTAGTACACAGAATAAATGAACACACTGTATACCATGAATTTCTACACTATGCCCATTACTTTTTAATAAACTATAGCATTAGGATTAGGCAGAACGAACAGCTTAGCAAAAGCAGCAGTGCAAGCCTCTCACATGTGAGAACACAAAGCAGCCATATTAACACTAGTGTGCAGAAGCAACAGATTCCCTCCAAAGCTGCAAGTACGTCATGTCACGTGGGTATGACAGACGCATGGGCAGTAGAAATTCCCGCGTAGCAGCAGCCCTTTTAATTGCAAGCGTATTAGGATTAGAAAACACATAAGCAAGCTTCACTCGGACACCCAATAATGACATAAAAAGGGTAAATTAGTAAGACAAACAGTGTTGATTACATAGTTAGGGTTATTCGAGGATCATGATTACAATCAAGTTGCTTCTCGTGCGAATCCTTGCTCCATCAATCCCCTCTTTGATGATATTTTATATCATCACCAATTAATGAAACAGATGCCAACGTCTCACATTTCACCTATTTCAATCTCTTCAAACTTTCTATTCTGCTTTTTCTCATTATTATTATGAGAATTTTTCATCTTCTTATAGATCTGGCTATTCAATTCTTCTAATTCAAGTTCTTCAATATTTCTTTTTACTCCTCGCTTATTCATGGAATATTTCTTTTGATGTTTTCGACATTTGCAACAAATTATTATTCCTAGAACTAATAAACCTATTCCCGCCATTGGCATTAGTATTTTACTCACAAGACTTTTACCTAAATTGGAAAACCAATTACCTACAGAGGAGAGACCATCAGTAGGCCTCTTCCATGCACTATCAACCTCCAGTGGTTTAAGCTCCTTTTCCAAATTAGTGATATTTCTCACATACCTCTTAATTTCAACACTTTTGTCTGGTATGTAAGTGCAACAATGTTGCGCTTTCAACATTCTACAGACTCCGTCCTCTTTTGCCAATAACGTGTCAAGAGCAAGTCGATTTTGTGAAACCATAGATATGATCACAACCAATTCGGTATTGACCTTTAAAAAACCTCCAGCAGTGTCAGTTGACAACCGATCTACTACTGTTGACAATTTGCAGATTCTGTGTGTATTCAGAGCCGCTCCCACTGTAGGTATCAATGCACTAAATATATCACCTATTATTTCTCTAACATTTTCTCTTTTGCTACGTACTAATCCATTAGTTTCTTCATTGCTTCCAGTGATTTTACCCACATGGTATATTTTTGGGAAGACAATACCAAAATAACAGCTCCCATACCAATTGTCTGGCAATTTGAAATAAGCCTTGTTCCCACATATATAATAAATTCCGGGAAACAAAGGTTCGGACCCATCTTTAAAACCCCCAACCCCCAATGACCTTGTAATTGTGATTGCATTCAATGGAACCAATGAAGACATTGTTATAATAACTAGTCTTTTCTCTGTGAAGACAGAGGTTCCCCTTCTTTTTGAAACCCAGCAACATAGCAGCATTAGCTCCACCATGCGAGGTGCTCCCTATACTTTCAGCCCATTTAGGGATTTTCTGATTTTTGACATTTGCCTTTCTTTGGAAACTCTCTCTTCTTTTCTCTACCATATTTAAAAATATTTTCTCCTTTTCGTGTAATAAACATGTCAAGTTATTCTTGTGTGCTTCATCTATATTCAATTTTCCTACAGTTAGAAAATATTCACTCATATAACGTGCTACATCTCTAGTAGTATGGACAGGGTTTAGGTTTCTACGAACAGGAAGTTCAAAAAATATCACATCTAAGTTAGAATAATAATACTGTAAAGATCCTTTCATGTAAAATAAGCTAGCAAAAACACTACAGGAAATTCCATATGTTAGCGGCAAGTGGAGGTACGTCACGCCCCCAGCTACCGAAGTAGGCAGCTTCATACAGACATAGCAGTCTTCTATTTCCATTGCTTCTACATAGTGTACTAACAGGTTTGCAAATTCATTTAAATGAGTTCTGTTTTTATTTCTATTATAATGTATCCCTTCCTCATCTGGTGCTTCTAAGTCTAGTTTAGTTTGTCTAAGGCTAAGTGCTCTCTCTCGTGTATCTACTCTTTGTGGTGTATCTCTTGTTAGTAGCTCTTCTGTCTCTTCCGGCCATTGCTTAGTAGGATACAAATTTGTGTCTTTACTCATCATGTAAGGAATAGCTATTGTTAGTCCTATCCAAAGTATAAGTACAATTGCTAGACTACACAAACATACTTTGCAGTATGTTTTCAAACAATTTCTTTTCGGTCTTCCATTAACAGTATGATCAGTCATTTCTGACTGAAGGAGACTCAACCCCTCTTTGTAACTTTTACACAGTCTTTACCCTGTGTGAAAATTCAGGTGGGTCTCTCTTCTTCGTTAGTTTGATCATTAATCAATTCTTCATTACTTTCGTCACTTATTTCCAGGTTTTCAAAACCTTTGTATTTATTATTCAGTCTCTTTAGTCGTGGACTTCTCCTTCTTGGTTGTATCACAGGTTGATCAGTTTGACTTGTTACTTCATCTACTTGTTCAGGTTCTTCATTAATTTTCTTTAAACGCAGTCTCAGTCTTTTGACATATCTAGGCCATTTGTCTCCTTTTCTGAGTCTTTTAACTGGCACTGTGCTTTGGTCCTCTTCGAATGCTCTTCTTTTATTTTTGCTCAGTTGTGGCACGTCGATTTCAATGCTGTCTTCTTTTTCCCTCTCTATCTGACTGGATCCAGGTCTTATCTTGGTTCCTTCTGCCTGGTCACTAAGCTGGCCTTGTTCAGGAATCTGTTGGATTTGACCTTTGCTTGTTTCACCTTTTTCATCCTAAACACAATTGTCTATTCCTACCTGGTCCTGCTTAAGCTCTTCGAACCCTTTATTTTCTTCTGCTTGAGTTTTCGCCCTAATTTCTATCTGTCCCTTTTCAGACTCAGGAGTTCTCTGTGGAGTGTCGATTATTTGATCTTTCCCTTTCTGGTCCTCCTCAGAATCACTTTTGACTTGGATTTCTATGATCAGAGTATCTTTTTCTACACCTGTCTCATCCTCACTATCACTCTGTCTGTCAGATAGGTTTGACTTCTTGTTTGCACATATTCTGCAGGTATGTCACTGGCATGGATCCAGTGTGGAACTCCTGCACACTTTACAGCTGTGGTGGTGACCAGAATCACTTGATATGGTTTCCCCACCTTGGTGTAAGGCAAGTTTTCAGAGTATGTTTCTTAAGCACTACCCAATCAGCTAGGTTCAGGTCATGTGCTGGAGTTGCTGGTCTGGTGACAGCATCTTCCCCAACCTGGCGAGAGATATAACGCACTTGGTCAGCCAGTTCTTTGCAGTATTCCAGTACTAAATCATCAGATATGCAAAGCAGTTTTTTTCCTGGCACCCATGCTTGCCGCATTGCTCTTCCCATCAGTATTTCATGGAGACTTAAGCCTGTGTTCCGGTCTGGAATACTTCTAAGTCCCATCAGAACACGTGGCAGAGCATCTGGCCACTCCAATCAAGTTGACTCATACATCTTTCCCAATCTTGACTTGATAGTGCCATTTAATTGTTCTACCACTCCAGAAGCCTCTGGGCGATATGCACAGTGCAGTTTTTGCTTAATCTCGAATGCTTCACAAATTAGGCCCATTATTTCACTATTAAATGTTTCCTCTATCTAATTCAATTGTTACTGGAAAACTGAAACGAGGTATCTGTTCTCTAAGTCGAAGCTTAGCTACAGTGATGCTATCGTTCCTGCGTGTGGGGTAAGCTTCCACCCATTTTGAAAACAGGCAGACAATGACAAGTACATATTTTAGTCCTCGGCAAGGGGGTAACTGAATGAAATCAATCTGCAATCGAATAAAAGGACCATCTGCCTTTCCAATCTTTCCTGGTAATACCACTGTTTTCTTTCCTGGGTTCTTTCAAATCCTTGCTCCATCTCCTGCATGGCCAGAGATTGGTAGCGGCTGAGTTCTTCTTTTCATGCCAGGTATGACAGGTATGCCTGTGGCGTACAAAACTTGAGAAATAAAAGGGTGATGGAGAATGGAAGAAAACTGAGTGATTCAAACGATTGGCAGACTAAGTGATACAAATCGATAATGTTTTTGCTTTCTGTTCTCAGACTCTGGTCAAGGGTTGAGTGGGAAACAGAGAAGCCACTGAGTAGGGTGTGTGTGTAGCATCATGCAGGAATGACAAGACTTGTAGCAGAGCAGGAGTGGGTTTTATTTGGAGACCAGTTTATTGGTCCAAAACTGGAAAACAGGGATGCTACCTTTCAGGGTCACGATGTACTGGCAGTAAGGCCTGTGGCCAGGTGTACTGGGATAGCTGTTGTGCTGTGGGTCAGGCAGTTTCTTTTGACTGAGCTATCCACGGTTTCAATGCTAGTATAATATGTTTCTGCTGCAGACCAGGCTTAGTTGGACAGCTCATCTTCATGCAGCGTGTAGCCACTGTGCATGATGCTTGGCTCTTTCAAAGTGTTTTAGTTGAATTTGATTTTCGTATCATGAAAGTACTGGAACAGTTCAAGTATGATCTTACAGATTTCAATTATTTAAACCTAATTTAGGAGAAACTACTGATGTGAAATGCGTTCCTTGACCCAATTTTTTGCAAAATCTTCACACAGGAGACAGCCTTGAGTCTCCCTTGAGGATTTTGCTTGCTCATTGTAATTCAAACCATATATTGCACCAAGCTTTGAACCGAGCCCAGGCTGGCAGTGATAAAGGTGGCCCATACTAGTGGTATGAGTGGAAGGCATACTCTTAAGAGAAAATTCTGGGTACCTCCACTTACGTTTTTACAAATTAACCATTGGAAAACCTGTTTCTTTGTCTGCATTTGCTAGAAACCATCAGAGGTCTTTAGTTATTCTCTAATGTTCTGCCTTTTTATCCTTCAGGTATAAACTAAACTCTCTAACAAAATGTTTAGTTATCCTCTGAAGGATAAAAGCTGGATTCCTTGATGTTTGTTTCTGTGGGTTAGGAGGCATCTCATCCCCCTACACGTTCACCTGGGCCAGTAGGATGAGGTTTCCATCAACATGACCCCTCACACTGTTAAAGGGCCATGCTGTCCCACAGCGCAGGTGTTCCTTGTTGTTTGTTGCTGTGGTTCAGGTGCCACTTCACCACCCTGAATTCAGCTGAGCCAGGAGAAAGAGGTGCCCATCATTGTGGCCTTTGCACGATTTAATCACCATGCAGTCCCTCAGTGCGGGACACACCCAGGTGAAGCTAGGTTCAAGGGCTGGCCTGTCCTAAGCCCGTCGGAGGCTGGTAGAGACCACACTGTGCCCCCCCCCCTTGTTCAGTCTTGAACATTTTAATTAGTTTAATATGGTTAAAAGGAAAACTCAAGGCTGTTCATTCTGCAGTAAGTGGCCATCATCCCACACCACACTAGGCAACTTTCTGGTCTGCTTTTTGGGGGGTGATAAACAATATGGTTTAGCTAGCAGAAAGTAATTTGTCAATAGGAGACACCCTGCCACTCCAACTTGCCTAATCTACGGTAAGGTCGATTGCGCCTGTCCTGCAAAATATTTTGTGGGACACAGAGACCCATTGCTGTCAGCTCCTCTGTCCAAGAAATCCAAAATGAAGGCGGCATCCCATACAAGCCATTGTCCACCTACTTATTCTATGCAGCTTACTTTTGCTGATCATCAACTGCAGACATTTCATGACAATCTAGTTATCAAAATCAGAGCTTTCTTTGTTTCCTGATTTAGGAGAACATTTGAAAGAATGCTACATATCAAGAAATCTCTAGATAAATTAGGTTTTAACCCCCAGGCTAAGTTTCATGTGGAACCTGTGATCTGGACCATGCATGCAGGGCAAGTTTTTTGCAATGATCTATGTGTTTCTTGGCCCTTATTGGCCCCAAATCCATATGAGAGTTCCTCCATATTACAACCCTGTGTGTCTAGTTTCAACCACCTAAAGGGGGTGAGGGGACTGTGAAGGCACCTAATGTTGTTAACTTCAGTATTATGCATCATCCTGCCCAAAATTCTGCAGTCTAGGCTCCAGAGGGAGGGACCTCACAGCCACTCCATGTTGCATTTTCTTCTATGACACATTATCCTACCCTCTAACCCAAGCTTTAGGGATCACAAGTTGCCCTGCTAGAGTAAACAGCAATGTGCTGCCTATCCCTCAATTTCAAACCTGAGGCCTGCCAGAATGTTTTGGTGTTAATCAATGATCATTCTCTAGCCTCTTTCAAAAAAAGAGTGTGTTATCCAACTTAAGAAATCAAGTAGAGCATTGGCTGATTAGTAAAGCCCGTCCTAATTTTGATTTAGTTTATGAGAATGTTTTACTTATATCACGCACACACTGGGCAGGCCGTAATTCTATGGACTTGGCAGGGGATTGTGTTGTTGCCAATTTCAACAATCTGGCCATTGTTGGTGACTTGCTTTTTCAACTCAGTTATGTCACCTTTCCTGAAAACACCACATACGATGATCCATTACGATGTTTTTTATAAATCTTCTCAGGTTTACTTTCAACACCCAGTCCTGTTCTTCTCCCAAATGTATTATCGTCTTTCCTACTCTATTTGTTACATCAAACTGTTTGGGCCTTTCCAGAACCTTGAATATAATGATTGTCAAGCCTGAAAGCTACAATCTTTCCTTATGTTCAAGTGTGGCTGCTTGTGGGTATCTATAGGGCATATTACAAGCCCCTATCGCTACCACAATGTCACTTTCCATGATGTTTTGGGGGGACAATAGGGACTTTGCCGTATTTACAAGGCAGTGTTGAGCCACCTAACGTGGCTTAACGCTGCCTTGTAAATAAGGCACCCTTTCACACTGTAATTAGCATGAAAGGCGAGGGCAATGGGTGTTGCTATGGGCGTTCTACTGCAACACCTATTGATTTTGACGCTGCCCCCTATTTACAAGGGTGGCATAAATAGAACTCAGCGCCAAAATTAAGACCAGAAACAAACCTGGTCTTACCCTGGCAAAACAAGGAGAAATGTTTCGTTTTTCCTCATTTTTGCTGTTTCCATGTGTGCTGCATGTGCAGCACACAAAGAAACAGCAAAAGGCCATTGATTGTTTTTGTGCAGGAAGGTGTCCCTTCCTGTAAATAAACAATCACTAAAAAAATGACGTTGTGCAACTTCTATTTGTGCTGCATTAAGCGACACACATAGAAGTTACAAAATGCCATTTAAAGATTGTTTAAGTGCAGGAAAAGAAGGACACCTTCCGGCATATAAACAATCACTACCCTCAATGCAGGCAGCCTTGCACTGTTGTGAAAGGGTGCCTGCATTGCTCACTTTGCCACTGGATTCAAGCGAGCCTGGCTGATGATAGCGGGGTCTGAACTGAGGTGGTAAAGTGAGCTAAAGAACGATGATGGATTCAACCCAGATCTTTGACTGGGTGTGAGTGTCTGAAAAGTGTCAGTGCTCCATTCATCATCTCCTTGTTTTTGCTTTGCTCGTCCTAAGTTTGCAGGGTATGCCCAGAGAGGGTCCCTTGCTCACGTTGCCACTGGATTCAAGCTAGCCTGGTTGATGAGGGGAGTTACCCTGAAACCGGTCCTAGGATGCTTGTTTCCGGTTTAGGGAAGACCGGGCTTGGCAGTTCAGGCTGGACTGTTCCCATGATGCACAGGGTCAAGATTGATTTGCATATAGCTGGGTCTGAACTGAGGTGGCTAAAGATCAATGATAGATTCAACCCAGATCTGTGACTGGGTGTGAGTGTCTGACAAGTTTCAGGGCTGTGTCCATCATCTCCTTGTGTTTGCTTTGCTCACCCTAAGTTGACAGGGTGTGCCTAGACGTGGGTCCCTAGCTCACTTTGCCACTGGATTCAAGCCAGCCTGGCTGATGAGGGGTGTTACCCCAAAACTGGTCCCAGGATGCTTGTTTCTGGTTCCAGGAAGATCTGGCTTGGCAGTTCGGGCTGGACTGTTCCCATGAGGCACAGGGTCAAGACTGTTTTGCATATAGCTGGGTCTGAACTGAGGTGGCAAAGTGAGCAAAAGAACAATGATGGATTCAACCCAAATCTGTGACTGGGTGTGAGTGTCTGAAAAGTTTTAATGCTCCATTCAACGTCGTCTTGTGTTTTCATTGGCACTAGGCAGCTAAATTTAGCACCAGCACAGGGGGAAACTTAGGGCTTCACCATATTCTTGTAAATATGGTGCAGCCCTGCATTTCTCAAGTGAAAGAGCGTGTTGACGACACGCTTCGCCACTTTCCTGTAAATATGCTGCTATGTGGTAACATTCTGGAGCCCACTGATGGTAATGTTGGGATTTGATTACTTTGTTGGAAGATAGCTGGCCTATCTAATATGTTATGTGATTAGGGTTGTTTATGTATACATTTGACATTGTTTTATTCCAAGAACCATTTGTGATGGGTATTTATGTTTTTTTTAATTTGAGATACTCCATTATCTTCTGGGAAAGCTAGAAGGGATTTGATAATGTGGCCAAGTCCCTCTTTAGATTGCCAAGACAAACATATTGTGTCTGGTTCTTTCACCTTTCAAACATTGGTGATAAATGGGAAGGGGTCTTTGGAATCTATTAGTTTCACTTTTATAATGATTATGTCCAATCAAATACCAGGAATTTTGTTAGACTTCTTAACGCAAGCAGAAACGTTATCCCGGTTAAGACTTTCGGAATACGGAGAAGATTGCTATGACTATAGGAGGCGATTTTAATGTTAGATTGGGCTTGTATTACACCTCATGTAACCGTTTTGCTTTGTATCCTAGACATGTGATCACTACATGAGATCAGATTATGGGGGCTCAGTGTTTTTAGGTCTCATTAAGGCAGCACTTGCTTTGTCTCCTCAAGACATTCTGTATTAAAGATATAAACATAAAGCTCCGTCCATCATTTTAATTGGCTCCTGTCACTGTCTTTTGTAAATGGTGGCTTTTCATTGGTAAATATGCTTAGAAGTCCCTCCTTAGTACCCCTTTTCTCTTCTTGTAACCTTCCATGAAGACATCCCCTGTGACATGTTTTGTTACTCCCTACGTTTTAAATACAGCCTTGAGCACTATTTTATGAAATAGCTTTGTCCTCATGCAGGATACGCTCGCCCACAAAGCTTTTTTTTTAAAATTTCTCCAGCGCCCCTTGGCTTGGAAAGAATAATGGCAGCCGCTCCTTTTGTTTTGTTGCAATTGTCGAAGGGCCACATGCCTTTATATTTCTCTTTATTTACTTTACTTACAACTGCGCCTACCGTGCTTTAGCTGTAAACATCTTAAACTAAAGCGCGGGTGCCACGATTGCTTCAAAAGTAAAGAAATAGAAAGAAATATTTGGTTCTATTTATTTACTTTTGAAGCAATCACAGCACCTGCACATTAGTTGAAGATGTTTACAGCTAAAGTTCAGTAAAGGGCGGGTGCCGCGATTGTAAGGAAAGTAAATAAATAGTAATAAAACCGTGCAGCCGCCATTTAAAAAAATATTTGTTTACTTTTGCTTCAAGGCAAGGTATTTTAGCTACGTAACAGTGCTTGATTCTAATATACTGGGCAGTTGTTGCTGAAAGGGTGCGTTTTTCAAACTTTTGGGCCATGGAACTGGAAGCACACTTCTTTCACTTTTTGATTTATTTTATTGGATTGCTTGTATAGTAATGGTAGAGCGCGACAAGCGTCTGGGGGCCACTTGGTTGTGCTCTGGGTGGTATAGTCAAAAGAGGAGGCCACAGGAGTAGCCCATGCAGCAAGAGGTGCTCCGCCTTGGGAGGAGCAGATAGGTGATTGTGGCTCTGTAGTAGCTCTTGCATCCTGATTCTGGAGGCAGAGGCCGTCTTAGAGAGCGTTTGGAGGAAGGTGGGGCAGTGGGTTGTGGCAATCCTAATGTCAAAAATTGCTAGCGCTGGCCTAATTTTTTTTAAAAATTATTATTCCACAGTATAAAAATTAACAAAATACATGAATCATTCTTGTACATTCATATGATTCGCGCGGGCCTAATTTGCTGTGCCGAGACAGTGATGAGCATAAAATGTTTGACGTCTCCTCGAGCACATTTTGAATGCAATATGTCTGGGTCTGCTGATATTAGACACAGCCACTTTAATGTATTATGTCATCAATGTTATTAACTGGATGCGTTCTAAACGTAAAAGAGAACATGAGTATGTTGCTTTTAAACTCGCATTGCTGTGTTCGTGGTTTTTTTTTGCACAGCATCCATTATTGAATGTTTATAAATGTGCGCGACAACTTTTCAATAAGGAGAGGGTGTCAAAATTGTGTGTAGGACACAGAGGTGAACATATATGCATGGTTTACATAGGCACTCACACATTTTATACACATTTAAATGCATGCCCACCTAAGTTTCTAGTTCAGCTTTCACTGGAAGACTCAACCAATCACATTAAAGTGATGGGGTGGGACATAACGCCCAGGGCTGTCAGCCACACTGTAACCTATTTTCTACACTAATTAGAAAACCCGTTATATTTTTGGCCTCGTTTCCTGCATTTTGTTCTATGGAGGGCAAGTGAAGTATCGAGCACCGGAAGCTGCTAATAATGAGTATGCAGGGTACAAGGACCGCTAACGTGGAAACAATGATAAAATGTGTGCTTTAAATGTGAAGGTACTCACTGGTACTGAACACCGACACTTTTTTTCATTACAAAGGGAACGTACATGCACTGTGCTGCAGGGGTGTGATATTTGTAACACAAAAACACACACACACACACACCCACACACACACACACACACACACACACACACACACACACACGCACGCACGCACACACACACACACACACACTCTCACACTCACTCTCACTCTCTCACTCTCACTCTCACACTCACACTCACTCACTCACTCTCACTCTTTCACTGGAGATGTGTGGCTCAATGGTTAGAGCGGCAAACCCTGATGCAGAGGTCTGGCCCGGGACCAGGGTTCAATTCCCGATGCGGCAGGGTTTTGGGTTCATTGTCTGCGGACTCGATAATTCTTGCATCGGCGCCTACTCTAATCATGGGGTCCCACGCTGCAACTCTGGGCAATAGCTTGCTTAATCTCCACAATGGCCCCTACAACACTGGGATGCCTGGCTTCATCTTGTGGGTGCCCAGGAGGGGCATCTCACAGGGAGAGCCAAGAAGGGTTCCAAAGCGTTATACAGCATTGGGACGCCCCGGTGATGGGCAGCTGTGCGCTTTACAAGTATACTACATTTACATTTTACATTTACACACACACGCTTCCTCTCCAATGGGCATGCACAGTTAGTCCCTTATAATAATGTTGGCTTCACCTAACCCCACAATCAAACTATACTTTGGTGTGTCGGGACTGAGTTAGAATGGTGAATTAATCCAACCACTCAAAAGGTGGCAAAATAGTTTGTTGTATGTAGTAAATTAAAACAGAACACAATACATGTGGGGAGACTTGTGGGCAATAGATGTTTTCAATGTATATTTTTGTAATCTATTTTTTTTACTTGGGATGGAACACAGGGGCCTCGGGGCATGCAAAATATCGGGGGCCTTTTTTTCTGGAGGCCTCGGGCAAGTGGGTGTGGGCATCCTTTCGACAGTGCATGGCAACTGTGTGGGTGGAGTTTTTTTGTGGTGTGGGCACAACCAAAGGTAAGGACACCCTGCTCAGATAAGCATATTTCTCTACTGTCCTATGTTTGGAAGTCACCCGTGGAAGCTTTACTTGAGTATTCCTTTGCCAAGAAGAGTAACATTTTAATATACATTCTGCTGCAGTCTCTGATGAATTACATTTTCATAGATTTTTAACACAAAAACGATGTCCATGTTGTCAAAAGTGAAGGACGTGTGTGTTCAAACCAAGACATCAGCAGGTAATACAGCTATGGGGATGCAATGAGTGAGATTTGCGGGTCTGTAAGGGAGGGGGAAAACAACAGAGCTATGTAGGGAAAGAAAAACTGTACAGAGTAAAGATGAGTGTTATTACGTAGCAATTTTGCTAAGCTTGCGGACTCATGGCACTTTAAATGACAGATGTTCTTTTTACCTGCCGTCATCAACAGATCTTCCTGTGACCTTCGAAAATTGAAGGGCAAGTTAACAGGGCCTTGGTCTGATCCGACTACACAAGCTGCAAGTAGTGTCTTAGCCCACTGAGCAATTAACGGCACAGGATTTCCACTGAAGGCGACAGTGAAGGAGAGAGAGGAAGGAGAAAGCAACAGAGTAACTGGAACAGACTGCAGTTACTGCAATCGATGTCTAGTCTCGGAGAGAGGACTTCTTGTGTGGCACTCTGTCTCCACTTCCACCCATTCCCTCCACCCACACCCCACTGCCAGTGTGTAATTACTTATTTTAAGTCCTGAATGAAGAGCTGCTAGCTGCTACTCTGGTCCCGTCAGTAATTCCTCATTCTAAGTCATCTTGGCAGTGCCGCAGCTGTCTCTGGCCACAGTGGTATTTCCTCATTCTGAGTCTTCCAGACAGTGCTGCTAGCTGCGTCTCTGTTCCCAGTGGTAATTCCTCATTTTCAGTCCTCTAGGCACTTCGGCTAGGTGCTTCTTTTGTCCCGTCGGTAAATCCTCATTCATATTACTCTAGACAGTGCTGCTAGCTGCACTCTAAGTCCTCTAGACAGTGATGGTAGCTGCTTCTCTGGTCCCGTTGGTAATTCCTCATTCTAAGTCCTCTAGACAATGCTGCTCCCTGCTTCTCTGATCTCATCAGTAATTCATTTTTCTAATTTCTCTAAACAGTGCTAACAGTGCTCCTCTGGTCCCAGTGGTAATTCCTTATTCTTAGTCCTCTATGCAGTGCTGCTAGCTACTTCTCTGGTCCCAGTGGTAATTTCTCATGCCTAGTTCTCTAGACAGTGGTGCAGCTGTGTCTCTGATCCTAGTGGGCATTCCTTATTCTAAGGCCTCCAGACAGTGCTGCTTGCTACTTCTCTGGTCTCATCAGTAATTTGCCCATTGTAAGTCTTCCAGACAGTGCTGCTAGCTACTTCTCTGGTCCCGTCAGTAACTCCTCCATTCTGAGTCCTTTAGGCAGTGTCTAAAGCTGCTTCTCTGGTCCAAGTGGCAATTCCTCATTATTAGTCCTCTAGACAGTGCTGCAGCTGCTTCTCTGATCCCATTGATAATTCCTCATTCTAAGTCCTCTAGGCAGTGCTTCAGCTGTGTCTCTGTTCATGCCTCCGCTACACTTCAAACCAAAACACATAGATAAAAGGCATTGTCATTTACAATATCAATAGCTCTAAAATTGACAAATCCGAGGCCTAGTGCATTGCAATTGCTTGTTTAACTTTTCAATTGAGCAGAATGTTGTTTAAGATACATGAACTTCAGTTTGTGGGAGATTACCAGACCAACATTTATTGCAGAGGGTGCTAAATAATTTTTTATTACATTTTTGTTACTGGGAACTTCAACATCCATGTAATTGATTGTGTTATTCATGAGCAGGTATTCTCTGATCATGGTTCTCTAACAGTTTCCATTTACCTAATTTTAGAAGTAGATTTTGGTCCTGTTGTTAGGAATGGGGTCTCTTGTTGGCAGAGGTATGTATCTTGTCCAAGTAGGGACCCTTCCTTCTAGTCCGGATAAGTGGATTATACTTACAAAAAATAACCCCTGCTCACCCCCTTGGTAGCTTGTTATGAGCAGTCGGCTTATCTCAGAGCAATGTGTAAAGCATTTGCCCATAACACACAGTAATACAGTGAAAACACTACAGAATGACACCCCACCAGGTTTAGAAAAATAGCCAATATTTATCTGTGTAAAACAAGACCAAAATGATAAAAATCCAACATACAGTAATCAAAATATGAATATTGCAAGAATAACCTTGAAATACAGTTCCTTGAAGTTGATAGCTTCACAGGAGTTATCACAGCGTCGTGAACAAAAAAATCCCACAGTTCAGGCTGACTGCGGCGACGTCAGTGCAGGAGTTGTTGGTCCCTTGAAGTCACACGCGTTGCAGATCGAAATTCATGAGGGTGAAGTCATGAGCACCGGCATTGGCAGGTGTCAAGGCTTCGGGGCGAAGTGCAACAGTGCATCGTACAGTGTCCTCAGGCAGTGGCTCAATAACGGCGTCCACAGGCTTCGGTGAGACCAGGGCTGTGATGCGAAGTGAGGCGATGCTCGTCGTGTGCTGGCTGGTCAAGGGGCAGGCAGCAGCATCATCATTGCTAAAGCGCAAACAATAGGGAGTTGATGGTGCCGGTGACGGTAAGTCTAGGCTGCGGTGCAGGATGTGGTGGTGCGGCGAGTAACTTATGAATGGTGCAGGCAGCAGTGTCGACGTCAGAGTGGATTGTCATCATCGGGGATACCAAGTGGCAATGTGAAGCGAGACAGTGCGACGTGTGGTGCCCTCAGGTCACGGTGCAATCAGCACCTGAATGGCGGCATCAGTCATCATGGTTGGAGAGACCAGGGTTGTGGTGTGAAGCGCAGCAATGCTCTTTGTGGTGCCAAAAGATCACCGAGCGAGCAGCAGCGTTGTTGATGGCGTTAGGTTGCATTTCTTTTGTTGCAGCACAAAACACACAGTTTCCAGTGCTAGCAGCGGATAAACCTGAAGTCTTTGCTGTTCCTGAGACTTCTTGAACAGGGGGCAAGCTCTGCCTCAATCCCTTGGAGACACTCAGGAAAATAAGTTGCAAATAGTCCAGTCCAGGCCTTTTACTGCCTAAGACAGAAAAAGCCACTGCAGGTCAACACAGCAAAACATGCAGAACAATAGCAGTTCCTCCTCACAGCTTCTCCAGCTCTTCTTCTTGGCAGGTTCCTTAGTCTAAACAAGTTCTAAAGTTCTGGGGGTCAGGGACCTAATATTTATACTGCTTTACCTGGCTATGAGTCACACAGGAAAGGCAGGAAACACCTCAACCCACCTTGTTACTGTCTAGAGTGAATGCACATCCCCCACTCCTGTCACTCCACAACTAAACAGTGAATACACAAACAGGCAGAGACACACAGGATGATCTAGTAAGAAAATGCCCACTTTCTAAAAATTCCTAAAGAGGGTGGATCTGCACACCTATGTTCAGCTAGATTTATTCTCTATTTAACACCTTTGGGAGTTTTAGCGTGCTCTCTAGTGTAAAGGGTGCGTGCCCAGCTCCCTAAGTGGTAACAACTGTGTAAATATGAGCCCAAGGAAAACCCTGGACTGCTAGAGGCACAACTGATGGGCCATAGGCCTTTTTAAATTCAGAGCACAGGTTAAATCTCTACTTTTTCTGCATGAGCAAATAATATTTATTATCAGTAATTTGCATATTCATCAAAACACATGTAACATATGAGTATATTACTTTGCATACACATACTATACATATGTGGGTAACTGAAAATGTTCAATAATCACATTCTCAGGTTGCATATTATAAACACTAATGAAAAATATACATGTACGATTAAACAAAATTAGTGTCCAGAATCCCAATGCATTTCGGGTTTCAAAATGAACCCTTCGTCAGGGGGAATGTAATTTAAAGAAGAAGACACAAAATCCTTGGGATGTCGGCGTCCTGTAGTGAAGTCTCTACGAGACCTATAAAACAGCAACATAGAAAATCTGTATCCAACTCACGCATAAGTTGCACAATATTCAGAGAAAAGCTAGGGAGTGCCACTGAGAGAGAGCGCCATTTGAAAAGAAATATGCCCCGTGCTGTGAATAATGGTGCATCCATGTGAAGAAAAACGTGCAATTCACTACCAATGTGGTGAAAAACCAAACATAATTATGTGAATATCATGCAATTTCAAGGGTGCTCCAGGTGAAGAGGGTCATGTGATATGGCAAAAGACTGAGGCCAAAAACAGCGTGCTGCTTAAGAAACTCAGTACTCAATTAGAAATACGCTATCTGAAACGGAAGTATGCAAAAATCGTGACTTCCAATATAGCTCCTGGCACTGTTAATAGTGACAGTCCAATTCCCTGAAAATAAACCAATGAGGGTCGGTTAGCCTTGTACGTGAGACTAAGAGCAACACACCGTGGAATAGGGTATCGGGAGGGCTTACCGCCAACACTACCGTATTGTCAAACGGCTTCAAGAAGCCTAATCAAGAGGATCTGAAAAAAAATATATATATCACAGATGTATATTGTGAAAACCTCGGTGTACAACCACAGTCTACTTCGTAATACATATCGGACAAAAAGTCCGTAAACAGACCTGCAGCCGCCAACGTTGTCACCCTAGTTCCAGCATAAGAAGTGAGTCCGCCCATCTGGTCACGTGGTGCGGAACTCGCCGATTGTAAAGGAAAAGAGAATAAAAACAAAAAGCGGACTCCATACTCTGAAGGAGACAGGGAAAGACGTAAGTTCGCCCAACAAGTCACGAGGTGTGGAACTTCGCCTGGATTAAAGTGAAAAAGATAGAAAACAAACTGTAAGCTCCGGAGGGGAACACTATAAAAATCAGCTGTCATATCAAGTCAAGATAAAAATGAAAAAGTGTCTCAAAGGATCGTGAAGATTAGCTACAAAGGTCCAAGAAAATGTGCAACCTCCTACCAAAGGATAATAAATAAGTGCATGTGAACCTGCTGACAAGCATGCATAAAAACTGGTGTTAAGCCTAAAAGTTCAAACTCATCAGATTGTGACCAAGTAGGTGCCTAGCATCCATAAAAAGTGAAACAAATGTGATTTCATCACTTAAACTATGTGAGGTGAATCCCAGTGTACTCCCGTACAATCTGAATAAAGACATTTTACATTTATTGAAAGCATATTAATTCGTAATGGTCATTGAGACCCCCTGGAATAACAGTTCCTAAAGTCTTTATCCAGTGTGTCTCCCTCCTAGCTAGGAGAGTGTTAATATCCATTCCTGAAATTCGTTGACTACATTCTAGAACAGTGTACCTTAATTGGGGAATAGTATGTTTCACTTCAACCCAGTGTCTGGCTAGTGAGGAGTTAGTATTCTGGTTCCTAATGCGACTCTTATGCTCCACTATTCGTGTTTTGCTCTTTCTACTGGTTCGTCCTACATAAACCAGCCCACATGGGCATTTAATCGCATATACTACTCCTTCCGTAGTACAATCTGCATTGTGTCTAAGCTTTATACTTTGGCCAGTGTGTGGATGCATGAATTGATCACCAATGATGACATTACCACATTGTCCGCAGTAATAGCACTTCATCATGCCTTTCTCCCTCTGTCTTACGCTTCTCTTGGAAGGTTTCAAAAATTCTCGCAAGTTTTTTGCCCTGGTGTGTGCAAACAATGGTGAACCATGGAACACTTGTAAAAAGTCTGGTTCATTGTCAATAAGTTCCCAACGGTTTCTGATGATAGACCTAATTTGAGATGTTTGAGTTGAGTTTTTGATGACAAATACTTCCCGTTTCATTGGGGTCTTGACTTTTGGTGTCAGGAGTTCTTCACAAGTTTTATGAGATATGGTTTGAGCAGCTTCATTGAGTATTATATCAGGATAACCACGATCCTTGTACTCTTGAGTTTTTTTTTAAAATTTATTCTTCACATTGGTTCTCATCAGATGTAATCCTCTTGATGCGCATCATCTGTGATATAGGAAGATGTTTTTTCAGACTGTAAGGATGGGCGCTGGTAAAGAAGAGAGCATTATTGACATCTGTCGGTTTCCTGTACACGGATGTTTCTAAGCCCTTGGCTGTTTTTCTTATCTCGATTTCCAGAAAATGAATTCTCTCCTTGTCAATGTCATGTGTGAATTTGATCTTAGGATTCAACTCATTCAATTTAATGATGCTTTCCTCCAATAATTCTCTGGTACCTGTCCAGATGACTAAAATGTCATCAATGTACCGAAGGAATACTGCTGCATGTTCTTGCCATATCGGATTCGATGTTATGAATTGGTCCTCGAAATGAGACATATAGGTGTTCGCGTAAGATGGCGCTTCTGGAAATCCCATTGCGGTTCCAATGAGTTGAATGTAAAACTTATCCTGCCAGGAGAAATAGTTGTGGTAGAGGGCAAAGTGTAACAATTCTAAAAGAAAAGTGCCTTTCTGATTACCAATTTCTGAGTGCAATAGTCGCCATTCTACTGCCTCCAGTCCTTCTTCATGTGCAATGGAGGTATACAATGCGACCACGTCAATGGTGCAAAGCCAGATGTCTTGAGAGAAAAGATGTCTCTGTATTTCCAACTTGTTCAAACAATCAGTCGTGTCCTTTACATAAGTAACCCAAGATTGTACTAAGGGTTGTAGATGAAAGTCCAAGTAATAACCCAATGGCTCATGAATAGATCCGCACCCTGCTACTATTGGTCGAAATGGTGGATAGGTTCTATGCTTGTGTACCTTTGGTAACATGTATAAGGTGGGATGGTTAGGTGTAGAGTTGAAAAGAAACTTTTTGGCGTTTTCATCTATAATACCAGATTCAAAAGCCCTCTGCAGTAAATTACCCAATGTTGTCAATAATTCATTCATGGGATCATACTCCATGGGAAGGTAGGTATTGGCATCTTGTACATGTTCATACACGCTTCAATTGTAGAAGTCTGTGTCAAGCACCACCAGAGCTTCTCCCTTATCAGCCGGATGAAATGTAATCGAAGGGTCCTGTCTCAATTTATTTAAGATCCGTCGTTCCTTGGGGCTAAGATTAGGGTGCTGCGTAGAACCATATTTGATGCGTTCCAAATCTTTTTTAACCAGTGTCTCAAAAGTGTTGAGTGTCTTGTGTGAAACTGGTGATAGAAACTTGCTCTTAGGTCTGAATTTTTTTTGTTCCTGTGTCAGCTCGTCTGTGCTGGGATTGATGGTAAAAACCCACCTTAATCTCAACTTTCTCATAAAGTTAAAGAGAGCTACCTCCGTCTCTAATGCATTCGATGTATAAGACGGAACGAAAGATGTTCCTTTGTTAAGTACATGTATCTCTTCCATACTTAGTTGTTTGGATGAAATATTGATGACCAGAGAGTTCACTTCTTCAGATTCCTCTGTGGTCTTCCTTGTTCCTTTGTGACTTTTGGTTTTTCCACGCCTGATGTTTCGTCTGGGTTTGTTAAGTTTTTGTCTGGTGGAATCTTGGCAATGGGGCCTCCCACTAAAAAGTGGTCGCATTAGGAACCAGAATACTAACTCCTCACTAGCCAGACACTGGGTTGAAGCAAAACATACTATTCCCCAATTAAGGTACACTGTTCTAGAATGTATTCAACGAATTTCAGGAATGGATTTTAACACTCTCCTAGCTAGGAGGGAGACACACTGGATAAAGACTTTAGGAACTGTTATTCCAGGGGGTCTCAATGACCATTATGAATTATTATGCTTTCTATAAATGTATGAATGTAGAATGTCTTTATTCAGATTGTACGGGAGTACACTGGGATTCACCTCACATAGTTTAAGTGATGAAATCACATTTGTTTCACTTTTCATGGACGCCTAGGCACCTACTTGGTCACAATCTGATGAGTTTGAACTTTTGGGCTTAACACCAGTTTTTATGCATGCTTGTCAGCAGGTTCACATGCAATATTTATTATGCTTTGGTGGGAGGTTGCACGTTTTCTTGGACCTTTGTAGCTAATCTTCACGATCCTTTGAGACACTTTTTCATTTTTATCTTGACTTGATATGACAGCTGATTTTTATAGTGTTCCCCTCCGGAGCTTACAGTTCGTTTTCTATCTTTTTCACTTTAATCCAGGCGAAGTTCGGCACCACGTGACTTGTTGGGCGAACTTACGTCTTTCCCTGTCTCCTTCAGAGTATCGAGTCCGCTTTCTGTTTTTATTCTCTTTTCCTTTACAATCGGCGAGTTACGCACCACGTGACCAGATGGGCGGACTCTCGTCTGTAGTGTCTGTCTTTTTCCCTACAGGATCAATGTATCTTTTGGGGCTCCAGGTGACTGCACCTGTCTGAGCCAGCCCATTGGGGCAACCATATTTATTCTTTATTTTTTCATCTTTCTAGGTCATGCAACTGCATAGACCTATACCGCTGTAGGCACACTATAGCCTTAGTTTATCACTGTAAATACATTTTTCACTTTTAGTTATTTACATTTTTTCATAGAGATACGTGAGTAAGGTGGGGAAGTTGTGCCCCCGTCCTGAAGAAGGAACACAAGTTCCGAAACATGTCGACGCACACCAGAGGTAATGTCCATAATTATGACAACTAACCTCACATTGCACTTCTTTTACTAGTACCAGCCCGAGGTTGTGAATAAAGTTTTTTTCTGAAACCTACGAGCCAGGTACTTTTTGAACCTTCACCATACCTCACCACTCACATCCATAAATACCCTATCACTTTCATCACACGCACCACACATAGTCCACCCTTTCAGTGCTCCCGCGCAGTCGCAGCATCCCGTTAGAGGGGTGCGAAGACCCCGATGATGAAGCATGACACCAAGGGGCCTGTTGGTGTGTGAGGGGTATTTTACAAAACACTGAGTGTCCCCCACTTCTGTGGTCTACACTCTCCCTGTCCACTAGGAGTAGGATTCTTTTTGTTTATGTTATAATTCCGCCTCTTCGGTACAAGTTACCGCGGTAACTACAGAGGAAACTGCAACAACCTCAGCAAGCAATGTACCTTTTTTAGTGGGAGGCCCATTGCCAAGATTCCACCAGACAAAAACTTAACAAACCCCGACGAAACATCAGGCGTGGAAAAACCAAAAGTCACAAAGGAACAAGGAAGACCACAGAGGAATCTGAAGAAGTGAACTCTCTGGTCATCAATATTTCATCCAAACAACTAAGTATGGAAGAGATACATGTACTTAACAAAGGAACATCTTTCGTTCCGTCTTATACATCGAATGCATTAGAGACGAAGGTAGCTCTCTTTAGATTTATGAGAAAGTTGAGATTAAGGTGGGTTTTTACCATCAATCCCTGCACAGACGAGTTGACACAGGAATAAAAAAAATTCAGACCTAAGAGCAAGTTTCTATCACCAGTTTCACACAAGACACTCGACACTTTTGAGACACTGGTTAAAAAAGATTTGGAACGCATCAAATATGGTTCTACGCAGCACCCTAATCTTAGCCCCAAGGAACGACGGATCTTAAATAAATTGAGACAGGACCCTTCGATTACATTTCATCCGGCTGATAAGGGAGGAGCTCTGATGGTGCTTGACACTGAGTTCTACAATCGAAGCGTGTATGAACATGTAAAAAGATGCAGATACCTACCTTCCCATGGAGTATGATCCCATGAATGAATTATTGACAACATTGGGTAATTTACTGCAGAGGGCTTTTGAATCTGGTATTATAGATGAAAACACCAAAAAGTTTCTTTTCAACTTTACACCTAAGGTTCCCACCTTATACATGTTACCAAAGGTACACAAGCATAGAACCTATCCACCATTTCGACCAATAGTAGCAAGATGCAGATCTATTCACGAGCCGTTGGGTTATTACTTGGACTTTCATCTACAACCCCTAGTACAATCTTGGGTTACTTATGTAAAGGACACGACTGATTGTTTGAACAAGTTGGAAATACAGAGACATCTTTTCTCTCAAGACATCTGGCTTTGCACCATTGACGTGGTCGCATTGTATACCTCCATTACACATGAAGAAGGACTGGAGGCAGTAGAATGGTGACTATTTCACTCAGAAATTGATCATCAGAAAGGCACTTTTCTTTTAGAATTGTTACACTTTGCCCTCTACCACAGCTATTTTTCCTGGCAGGATAAGTTTTACATTCAACGCACTGGTACCGCAATGGGATTTCCAGGAGCGCCATCTTACGCAAACACCTATATGTCTCATTTCGAGGACCAATTCATAACATCGAATCCGATATGGCAAGAACATGCAGCAGTATTCCTTTGGTACATTGATGACATTTTAGTCATCTTGACAGGTACCAGAGAATTATTGGAGGAAAGCATCATTAAATTGAATGAGTTGAATCCTAAGATCAAATTCACACATGACATTGACAAGGAGAGAATTCATTTTCTGGACATCGATATAAGAAAAAAAGCCAAGGGCTTAGAAACATCCGTGTACAGGAAACCTGACAAATGTCAATAATGCTCTCTTCTTTACCAGCGCCCATCGTTACAGTCTGAAAAAAAATCTTCCTATATCACAGATGATGCGCATCAAGAGGATTACATCTGATGAGAACCAATGTGAAGAAGAAATTAAAAAACAAACTCAAGAGTACAAGGATCGTGGTTATCCTGATATAATACTCAATGAAGCTGCTCAAACCATATCTCATAAAGCTCGTGAAGAACTCCTGACACCAAAAGTCAAGACCCCAATGAAACGGGAAGTATTTGTCATCAAAAACTCAACTCAAACATCTCAAATTAATTCTATCATCAGAAACCGTTGGGAACTTATTGACAATGAACCAGACTTTTTACAAGTGTTCCATGGCTCACCATTGTTTGCACACACCAGGGCAAAAAACTTGCGAGAATTTTTGAAACCTTCCAAGAGAAGCGTAAGACAGAGGGAGAAAGGAATGATGAAGTGCTATAACTGCGGACAATGTGGTAATGTCATCATTGGTGATCAATTCATGCATCCACACACTGGCCAAAGTATAAAGCTTAGACACAATGCTGATTGTACTATGGAAGGAGTAGTATATGGGATTAAATGCCCATGCGGGCTGGTTTATGTAGGACGAACCAGTAGAAAGATCAAAACACGAATAGTGGAGCATAAGAGTCGCATTAGGAACCAGAATACTAACTCCTCACTAGCCAGACACTGGGTTGAAGCGAAACATACTATTTCCCAATTAAGGTACACTGTTCTAGAATTTATTCAACGAATTTCAGGAATGGATTTTAACACTCTCCTAGCTAGGAGGGAGACACACTGGATAAAGACTTTAGGAACTGTTATTCCAGGGGGTCTCAATGACCATTACAAATTATTATGCTTTCTATAAATGTAGAATGTCTTTATTCAGATTATACGGGAGTACACTGGGATTCACCTCACATAGTTTAAGTGATGAAATCACATTTGTTTCACTTTTTATGGACGCCTAGGCACTTGCTTGGTCACAATCTGATGAGTTTGAACTTTTGGGCTTAACACCAGTTTTTATGCATGCTTGTCAGCATTTTCACATGCACTTATTTATTATCCTTTGGTAGGAGGTTGCACATTTTCTTGGACCTTTGTAGCTAATCTTCACGATCCTTTGAGACACTTTTTCATTTTTATCTTGACTTGATATGACAGCTGATTTTTATAGTGTTCCCCTCCGGAGCTTACAGTTCGTTTTCTATCTTTTTCACTTTATTCCAGGCGAAGTTCCGCACCACGTGACTTGTTGGGCGAACTTACGTCTTTCCCTGTCTCCTTCAGAGTATGGAGTCCGCTTTTTGTTTTTATTCTCTTTTCCTTTACAATCGGCGAGTTCCGCACCACGTGACCAGATGGGCGGACTCGCCTCTTATGCTGGAACTAGGGTGACGACGTTGGCGGCTGCAGGTCTGTTTACGGACTTTTTGTCCGATATGTATTACGAAGTAGACTGTCGTTGTACACCGAGGTTTTCACAATATACATCTGTGATATATATATATTTTTTTCAGATCCTCTTGATTAGGCTCCTTGGAGCCGTTTGACAATACGGTAGTGTTGGCGGTAAGCCCTCCCGATACCCTATTCCACGGTGTGTTGCTCTTAGTCTCACGTACAAGGCTAACCGACCCTCATTCGTTTATTTTCAGGGAATTGGACTGTCACTATTAACAGTGCCAGGAGCTATATTGGAAGTCAGGGTTTTTGCATACTTCCGTTTCAGTAAGCATATTTCTAATTGAGTACTGAGTTTCTTAAGCAGCACGCTGTTTTTGGCCTCAGTCTTTTGCCATATCACATGACCCTCTTCACCTGGAGCACCCTTGAAATTGCATGATATTCACATAATTATGTTTGGTTTTTCACCACATTGGTAGTGAATTGCACGTTTTTCTTCACATGGATGCACCATTATTCACAGCACGGGGCATATTTCTTTTCAAATGGAGCTCTCTCTCAGTGGCACTCCCTAGCTTTTCTCTGAATATTGTGCAACTTATGCGTGAGTTGGATACACATTTTCTATGTTGCTGTTTCATAGGTCCCGTAGAGACTTCACTACAGGACGCCGACATCCCAAGGATTTTGTGTCTTCTTCTTTAAATTACAAATACCCTGACGAAGGGTTCATTTTGAAACCCAAAATGCATTGGGATTCTGGACACTAATTTTGTTTAATCGTACATGTATATTTTTTATTATTGTTTATAATATGCAACCTGAGAATGTGATTATTGAACATTTTCAGTTACCCACATATGTATAGTATATGTATGCAAAGTAATATACTCATATGTTACATGTGTTTTGATGAATATGCAAATTACTGATAATAAATGTTATTTGCTCATGCACAAAAAGTAGAGATTTAACCTGCGCTCTGAATTTAAAAAGGCCTATGGCCCATCAGCTGTGCCTCTAGCAGTCCAGGGTTTTCCTTGGGCTCATATTTACACACTTTCTAAAAATGGCATTTTCAAACACACAATTTGAAAACCACCTTTACTAAAAGGTGTGTTAATATATTCTGGGTTCAGAGAGCCTAAACTCCATTTCACTATCTTGTCCAAATTGAAAGTTACACAAGTAAAATGTTATAGTTCAGCTCCAGTGATAGCCCATGAGACAGACAGCCTTTCAACAGTGAAAAACGAAATACACAGTATTTCACTCTCAGGACATGTAAAACACACCAGTACATATCCTACCTCTCACATACACTGCACCCTTCCCATGGGGGAACATTGGGCCTAATTGAGCGGTGCCTTACATATCAGACAAGGGAAGGTTAAGGCATGGCAAGTGGATGCAGTTACAATGTCTACATGGCTGTAAAAACTGCCTGCAGACACTGCTGTGGCAGGTCTGAGACACCTTAGAAAGGCTACTTGTGTGGGTGGCACAACCAGTAATGCAAGCCCACTAGTAAGTAATACTTTATTTGATTTGTGAAAATCATAAAATGATGGATCTTACCACCATGGGATAAAGCTTTACATCTTTGAATCAGCATAAAAACAACATAAAATTGCATAAAAAAATAATACGTTAAAATAACACAAAGCTTAGCAAATTGCTCAAATGTGCAGTTACTGTGTAAAGTTAAAAACCACAAATGGAGCTGGGCAGGGGGATAACTATCTCAGTTCTAAGCGGGGGTACAATGCTTGGGGGTTAAGTGTAACTTGATGGAAATAACACATTGTTAACTCAGAATGAAGTTTTTTTGTTTTTTTTTTGCTGGAAAAGTGAAAATAAAGGGCATCCATTAAGAGATTGAGGGAGAGTCCGAGCCCACCCTTGGGGGGACCAATTGGCACAGGCTGTCTTTAATTGTTTCCTTGTTGTCCAGCTCTTGGGCAGCGTGGGCCAAGAATTTTATAGTTTTGCAGGAAAGTTGTATCCAAGACACGCTAAGGCATTTTATTACAGCCGCCCTGCAGGTTCTTACTTGCGCTTCTCTTAGGAGTGGTAACAAGAGCGTCTTCCTTAAATTTTGGAGTGCCGGGCATATGCATAATAAGTGCAATAATGACTCTACGCCCTTGCCACAAAGGCAACAGTTTGAAGTTGGCCAGGTCCGCAGCCATTTGGGGGTAAGGTCTTTGCTCGAGAACCAACCTAGCCTCAGAAGGCTTAATTTCCTCTTGTAGTGATCCCTAAAACAATCTTGCAAGTATGGCTGATGTTTCAGATGGTTATATGTTGGTAACACGATCCAGGCATGGCTTTTGCCAGCCACTGTGCCTTTGGCCATTATCAGCGATGCTTGTTTGATGGCTTTGTTAGTGATCTGTTTAAAGATGTTATAAGACACGGGTGAAAGCCAGGCTTCTTCCAGCTTTAACGCCTGAAGCACTTGCCTAAGGGACTTATATGTTGAATTAGAGGACCCAGCCTGTTTTTCGACTTGTAGCCAACAGAGGTGGGCAAGTGAGTTGTCTTTGGCGTCCCACATACGCCAGTAATATTTGGCCAGGGCTCATTGTCTTGCGGGAGTCTGGTTTGTTAATCCATATTCTAGACGTATTTGGGCTTGTGAAATGTGTCGCAGGATCAAAAAAAGGTTTTTAAACAGTTTGGATTGAGCAAGATTCAGCGCTGTAGAGTCCCTGGATGGCATCATTTTCGAGCCATATGTGAGGGATGGCAAGAATTTAGCAGCTACGATCTTTAACATGTGGCCGGTTGAACTTCCGCTTAAATGTTTTTGTATGGTTTTAAAAGCAAAATGCAGTTGTTTGGCTTTTGATTTCCCCTGTTCTAAATGATGTTTGTACTTTAGTTGGTGATCAAGTATGATGCCCAAGTATTTGTATTTATCAACCTGTGTTAATATCAAAGAATTTATCCTCCAGACGTATTTAGGTTGTTTCTTTCGGGAACTGGAGAAGCATAGGATGTTTGATTTTTTGAGGTTTATTGTTTGTTGTGCTTTGGAGATGTATAATGCAAGTTTGTAGATCAAGCGTTGTAAGCCAAGCGGAGTTTGTGAGAGGAGCACAATGTCGTCTGCATATTGTAGACTCACTATAGGTGTTTGTCCCAATTTCGGTGGATCCCCCTGAATTGTGCGTAGGTCACTTTCTAGGTCTGCGGTGTAGATGTTGAAAAGGCTGGGGGCCAACACGCAACCTAGCTTTAATCTGTTAGAAGTTTGATATTTCTTTGTTAGGCATCGTCCATCTCCTTTTTTTATTTGTACCCAGGTATGTGATTATAATTCTATGATTGCTCCCAATTGCTTTGGCGGCGCACCCCAGGCTTTCATTTTGGCCCAAAGTTTTGATCTAGGCACTTTATCGAAGGCCGCTTTTAGGTCCAAAAAACAAGTATATAGCGTGGTGGAATTATCGATAGCCTTTTTAGCGAGGAGGGTTAGCACAGATAAATTTGTTAGAGTACCCATTCCGGCAAGCCCACTAGTAGGCCCTGAGCACACACATTGCACTGTCTTAGGGACTTACTAGTAAATCATATATACCAATCATGGAAAACCAATCTTCACACAATTTACAGTAGGAACACTTACACTTTAACACTGAACAGCAGTGAAAAAGGGAGCTGAGACACTAAACCAGCAAAAATAAAGTCCAGCATACAGTCAAAACAGGAGGTCAAAAAGCAAAAGAGCAAAGGAAACACGCCAAAAGATGCTAGGTCTAACACCGGTCTAGTGCTATAAGAATCCTTCAATGATGGTGGATTAAGGCTGAATTGGATGCTTTAAATAATAGAACTGCCTGAAACAGAGTTAACGATTTGATGTCTACCTGTCCCTGTCAGTGTACTTCAGTATGATCTTAAATGCTTTAGTGATATTTGCGGGCTTGTCAATGACTCATTAGCGGTCACTATTAATAGTAAGATCCACATCAATCCTAGGGAATTTAAGCATCAGTGCTGCCTAGATTTATGTAAATTACATTTCCCTGACACACTCCCCCCAAGTGTCAGAGCAAGCTATTGCTTATGAATCCAGCTATAAGTTATCTCTTAAATACAGGAAAATGGCTATTTGGTTGTGTTGGACC
Source organism: Lissotriton vulgaris (assembly GCF_964263255.1). Lineage (NCBI taxonomy): Eukaryota > Metazoa > Chordata > Amphibia > Caudata > Salamandridae > Lissotriton > Lissotriton vulgaris. Next base: position 896,967,716 of record NC_141696.1, read on the forward strand.
TGGCCCTTTTGGCAGGTTTACCCCAAAACTTTTTGCGTTCTCCTAGCCTTTTTCTGTATCCTGGTGTTGGTGATTTTAGGCCTCTGCACACTTTAGCACTGTGGTCCAATGTAAAGTGTGTGCGCTCTCTGTGTATGTGTGGTGAGATGGGCCTGCCCTCCCATAGGAATGCATGGGGGATATGTGTGTCCGTGGTAGTTTCTGATATGAGAGGAGTGCAGGGGCGAGTTTAGTATGTGCAAACTTGTGAGAATAAAAGCTGCACGATGGTGTGCGCAGATTTGTGACTAGTGGAGAAGTGCCACTTTTCGAAGTTTGCATTTCTGTGTGCTGTGTGATGTGAATTGCCTGTCTGGCTTGTGAGTGACAGGTGCTGGATGATGTGGGTGGCTCCAGGAGCCAGGATGGGTTTGCCCGGTGGTGAATAAGGAGATCTGCATGTAGATGGGAGGGAGGAGTTGCACCTGGGACCTGAATAGGGCTGTGCCTTCCCTCCACAATGCTTGCTTCACCTCCGGTGGTGCGTCTGATGTCCTTGGCCTGTCCTGACAATAGAGAAGAGGAGCTGAGCACAACAAAGTGCTCCAAAGCTCCCCCAAACCAGTTGTGTCTGGTTTTTCCCCCAGCCCTGTGCTGTGTCACAAAGGGAAAATGGTGTATAAAAGAAGGGGCTGTGACCCCATGTAAATGTTCTTGCCTTTGGATCTTGATTCCTGGGGGGCGTGCGGCTGCTAGGGCCCAGAAGGACTTGCCAGGAGGACTGCCTCTATGGGCCCAGCCATGCCCTGGAACCTTTTGCGGATTTTCTCCCAAAGGACCTTTAAGTACTTGTGCTCCCAGCACCCTGTGAGCGCGATATCTGCTATTTCTGGAGCCCCTTTGTTTCTAGGAAGGAGCCTCTGCATGCTGCCCTTGCAGCGTTGAGCTGCAGCGTGTCCTGAAGGAATCCCAACGTAGGGATTCCCCCATTTTGTCCAGGTAGAGCGGGAGCCCACCCCGCTGTAATGCCACATATTTGTTTATTTATCGAGTGGGTGCCCACCCCGCATGTTGCCTGCCTCAGGTGTTTTTAATTTAGAGCGGGTGCCCGCCCCACGTCTCACCGCCGCGGCACTGAGAAGGAGAATGCTGGGGAAACCGAAAGTCAGGCAGTGTCCTGCCTGTTGTGGGGCGGGACGTCCGCCTTCTGAGGGAAGCCCGCGGCCACGTGACTGCCAAAAGAAGGAAGTGGCCGTAAGATACCGGGGCTCCCTGTGAAAGGGAGAGCCCCACGTGCTGCCACTACCAAGAAGTACTGCGGAGGGGGCCCGAGGCACATTGCCGGGGCTGGCCCGCCACTTTTGAGGAGTCCTGAGTCCCCAGGAGGGGGCCCGGGCGAAGAAGTGCAGCCGACCGGAGAAGTGGTGACGTGGGGTTCCCATGCCTGAGGGAGAGCCCCGCGATGCCGGCAGAAGGCGAGGAGAAGAGGAGACCTCCCACCCTCCCGTCGAGAGAGCCTGGTGAGTGGGATGGCTGAAGGGGAGGTGAAATCAAGGCACCGGTGCCAGTGCCTATCTTCTGAGCGGGCCCACCTGACAACGGGCCACTCCAACTAGGGGCGTATTTGTTTAACCCTTTCGATGCTCATGACGAGCTCAGCTCGTCATGATGCACAGTTGAGCTGTGCTGATGACGAGCTGAGCTCGTCATAAATAAAGTAAAAAAGCAATTTCCAGCACAGGGGGGGAAAACGCCTAGCAGCCAAGGTGTTAAAGGGCCACAGTGGGGGTCCAGAAATGCTGTGGTGCCGGGCCCGTATTTCTGTCTCCAGCTGCCCCGATTGCAAGAGGGCAGCTGCAACATGGGCCATAATTATTTACAGGGTCAGAGGAGCCCGTGTTCTAGAGGTTGCCATTTACTGAGGGGGCACATGATTGTTTCTAGAGCCTAGATGGCTCCAACCCCCCTCATATCTAATTTCAGAGCCTAGGTGGCTCCAGCACTAGCCATCATTTCTAGAGCCTGTGCGTAGCTCCAGCGGGGCAATGTTGTTTTAAAGAGCCCCAGCAAGGCCCAGAGGGCACAGTTGTGCCAGGGCCCATTTGTTCTCTCCCCAGCTGCAACGTGTGGTGCCAATCTTGAGAAAGTGGCACAGAGGTGCCAGGCCTTCCTCATTGTTCCCAGCTGCGCAGCCGTTTAGGTGCACAGTTCTTTTGAGGTCTTGTGAAGTTAGGAGTGAGATGCACTCCTTTGGACCTCACTTTAACTGCTGCCCAGCAAGGAATGTAAATGTAAATGTAAATGTCAAGGTATTTGTAGAGCGCACTGTCACCAAGCGGTTTCCTGGCGCTATTACTCATACCGCTGTGGAACCCCTCCTGGCTTTCCCTGTGAAGTGTCCACTCCTGGGCACCCCCAGGGTGAAGCCAGGCATCCTAGCGCTGTTGGGGCCGGTGTGGAGGTTAAGCAAGCTATTACCCAGAGTTGCAGCATGGGACCCATGATTAGAATAGGCACCGAGGCGAGAATTATCAGGTCCGAGGAAATTGAGCCCAAGACCCGCCGAGGCGGGAATTGAACCCTGGTCCCGGGCCAGAACTCTGCATCAGGGTCTGCCGCTCTAACCATTGAGCCACACTGGAGTGGCCAGCTGCTACGTTTCTGTTTTCACAGAGTGCGCACCCTTGACTTTCGCTGCATTGCCAGCGCGCCCTGAACATCTGGACACAGGGCATTGAGCCCCTTTTTGGATGGCCAGTTGGCCAGGGGGATGGTTAGATTTATAGGGCACCAGGCCCTAATATATTGTGGTGCTAGGAAATGTAATGTGTGCACTATGTTTGACGCACCCTGTGCTATACCTCTAAATGTGGTCTTTTATGATTATGAGGTTGTTTTGCATATCATGGTTTAGACTAGTGAGATTATGTTTCACTGTGTGATTTACGCCCCTAATGTGAGTTATGCTTAGGAGGTTAGGGTCTAATGTGTTTAGACTTGAGAGATGATTGCATAAGGTGTTTATGCTGGTGAGGTTGGCGCAGAATGTAATTTGCGCCTGATGTGAGACTGTGCATAATGTAGTTTATGTGACAGGCTGATGCTAAATACAGTGACAACCAGTGTTTACTGGTTGTACGTTTATGATCTGTTTTACTTTTACTAAGTTCGCTTTGTGATGGTTCTGACAGTGGTCCATGCAGCCCTGTCATGTGTACACATAACAAGGCCACATAATCCTTTGTGATTCACATAATCCCTTGTGAATATTACCTGTGCCAGTTGGCACAGTGTGTATTGTGTGATTACTATTCTAATGTGTTATGAGGATACAAAGGCTATTTTTGATATAACCTTGTGTGGAGTTCCTTTTGTAGTGTGCCTGGGATGTTGTTACTGTTGTGTGCGTGCGCAAATGCTTTACACATGGCCTCTGGGATAAGCCTGACTGCTCGTGCCAAGCTAACAGGGGGGTGAGCAGGGGTTATCTTTGGCGTGTAACTCCAAAGCCCTGACTAGAGTGGTGGTCTCTGCCTGGCTTTGGCGCAAGCCTTAGCCAACCAGAGATCCCATTTCTAACAGATTGGATGTCAGCAATCGCTCTTACAAGCCAGTAAACTGCACGAATCTGCAATGTTTCAGAATGTGGTAACTGCTCTCCTAATTGTTCGTGCACTCAGAGGCTTGAAGCTCATATCCAGTAGGAACGCCTGGTAGAGCATTTTAGTAGTATTTATCAAATTCCATCCTGGGACGTTTTTTATCATAATACCAGTTTGTCTACTCACAGTAAAGCTCTTACAGATTATTTTTGCTATAAACAGAACTCCTCAGATAAAGCACCTGGCCCAGATGGAGTTCTGATGATCTAATATACACCCAATGTGGAGTTATGGCCACCTATGATTACCAATGTCCTTAATGCAGCTATCTGTTCCAACTTTCCATTTTCTTAGTCCCAATCTATAATCATTCCTGTGCTCAAAAAAGCCAACAAAAATTACCCTTGTTGCGATTGTTCCATTTCTCTGAGAGGCTTGATTGTGAAAACTGCTGGGAGGGTTCTCTTAGGCCGAATTGTACACTGAGCCTATGAGAAAAATGTAGTCAAATATATTTAATGTAGCTTTTAAGTAGGTTAGGGCACTCTGGATTAATACCCAAGTGCTCATCTTTTAGCAAATATTCTATTTGCTGGCAGGGTTCCCTCCATATTATATTTGCAGAACTTAGCAGTGCTTTTGATTGTGTGAATACATTCAATTTATGGTCCATACTGAGCAAAATGGGAGGTTGGTCAAGGCATAGTGGGTTTTTTAAGTTGTTTTCATATTGGTACCTTTGCTCGATTCAGGTATGGGTACTAAGGAGAGTGAAGTGATCAATTTCAGTTAGTCAGAAGTGTCCATCAGGGTTGTGTTGTTGCACCCTTCCTTTTTAGGTTTCGGCTGCACAGTACTTGCGAAATCTCTTGTATTTTAAAAAAAAAATCCTAAAAGGAGCTTAGGGGCATATTATCAAGAATGGCGTTAGAATTATCACTGGTAATAGCAGCGATAATAGGCTTGATAATATGGCCTGGAGAATTCCAATGGAAGCCCATGTTCACACCTTTTCAAGGAAAGGGTAAACCCAGAGTCACTGGGACCTGGGTACTATTGGTATATATCAAAGTGGTCCCAGTGTATTAGTGACTATGTTCTGTAGGGGAAAATGTTAAAACACATCAAAGAAAAAGTGTTTTCACAAAAAAAAGAGAAAGCACATTAGTAATCAACCTTTGTTATTTAATCACACTGGGGATATGCATTTTATGTAGTGAATAAATCGTAAGAAAACCTAACAAGGTACACAGTTCGACCCCTTTTGCACATAGGTTTCTTGAACCTTGTTACCGGGGTCTTCATAAAGACAGTGAGAGGTGGTGAAGGCTGGGGGCATCATAAGTGCTGGGGCAAGGTGGCGTGGACTCTCACAAGTCAGTCGTGGAGCGGTGGGGCTTCGTAGCTCTCCAAGGTAAAACGTTGACACTAGAACATTTGCCAATACCCGATCAAAAGTAAATGAACATACTGTGACCTTATGCTTTATATGGCTATTCTGTATATAGTAGTTGTACTTTGACCTTTCGGTATGTGATTAATATATACCACAATTGCCTGTGATTTCATGTCACCACCACAAAACTTTATCTCCTATCACTGACCATCTTACACTCCCTCCCCCCTCCTCCTTTCTGGGCACCATCCATGTGAACTGTTTACCTTGTTAGGTTTTCTTACGATTTATTCACTACATAAAATGCATATCCCCAGTGTGATTAAATAACATTGGTTGATTAATTCTATTGAAATTCTCAAGGGCATATTATCAAGCCCATTATCGCCGCTTTAGCAGCAGTTGTCTGCCTCAAAACCGTCGATAATTTTTAACGCCGTTCTTGATAATATGCCCCAAATTGCCCACCCATTACTTGCTGCCTTTTGGTAAGCACCTCCTCCTCACTTCCGTCTTCCTCCTGGGCTTCGAGTCCTGCAGTAGTGCCTAGATCAAGTACTGCTTCTGGTGGCCAGTGTCTTTCAAATGCAGACTCCTGCAGATATTCTTTTCTACTTTTCAGCCTCTTTCCCCCTGCCCTCCTCCCATGCTCAGTGGTATCAATACCTCCTCCCATCATGTCAGCCTCCTTTCCTGTGATTTTTTTTAACCTGCCTTACTCCCGCCATACATTCTTTTTAAACCCTTCTCATTCTTCTTACCCACACTGTAGACCTCCTAGCGCTGCACATTCTTTGCTCCTCACCCTCCTCACTCTTGTTTCTTGACACCCACAACAACCCAGTGCTATTTTAAGAGTTTGCGCATAAAAACAAAACACTGGTGCGGTCAGCACTGGTCGTGCCATAGCACTTTGTTTTAATGTAGTTTAAGCCAGTTTAAACACCTTTAATAAAACCAAATAGCTCATGCATTTGGCTTTGTTAATGTTTTTCAGAACATGTTTAACTATTCGTCTTTGTCCGCGGCACTAGAGTGCAGTAACAGCCAATGTTCATTCATCTCTACTAGTATTCTTTCTCTTTTTTTTTCTCGAGAGACGCCCACAGTGTAGCCCTGTTCGCAGGAAAGAATACTGCTGATTCATTCTGCATCTCAATCCAAATTGGAACTTACATGTATTGGATTACAACTAACATGTCTCTGTAAATTTGACGCCTTCATTCATCATTGCCAAGCGTGACTAAATTGTCTCATTAATTAGTCTACCGGGAGCAATTAAGCCCCATCATTACTATTCCTCTGTTGATGGGACAGTGCTTTAATGAGGTTGCGCATCTTATGGTCCTGATGAAGACCCTGTCGTAAGGAACCAAACTCCCTATTCTAGTGTTAGGGTCGAAAACGTCAACTTGACTATCACATCAGACCTGTACTTATTGAATTAGCCCAGCAGGGGAGTAAACTATTTTGCATTCATCGCTTCGCATTGCTTGGGTGTCTCAGTTACACTTATTATCTTGTTAGACAAGTCATAAGCAGTTTCGTAATATATTGTAAATATTATCTATTCATTATCACATCCCTATCCCTCCACATGCACCACCTTGAGCACTTTATTCACCTTGTCACTTCGGAGCAACTATTCAAATTGTATAGTTGTGAACAATTGATTAATCCTTAACATAAACCTCCTTTGCATAATCAAGTTGACCTGGTCACTGTTTAGTTATTCTGGGGTGTCTGTTCATATTAATTTTGTTTTCCTTTTTGAGAAATTGTATCAGTCAGTTGGACCACTTTTTGTACGAATCACTACTGGCCTAGGTTCATCTGGTTATTTGATATACCCTATTGTTATGTAACACTTTGTATCACCAGGGCTCGTTGATGAAGAGGAGAGAGCATATGGGAAGGGTGATGAAAGTGAGGCAGGGGAGCAAAGTCGGCCTCAAATCCTCGATCTGGAAGCCGGATTTTTTTAAAGCACCTCACCTAAGCATGCTTTGTAGGGGTTCATCTATGTTCTAATTCACACTGGACTATATGTTAGCAGAACTTAGCAGTATAGAAACCATAAGGCTTAAAAAACTAAACTTTAACACACTGGCCAAAAAAACCCATCTCTGCACCGCCTCCTATTTTTGTATAACTATGTGGGCTTAGAGGCATCTAAAGAGTGGCAGTAGAGAAGTTCCTAAAAGTCTGCGCCTTGCCAGACATTGGGAAAAAGCACAATTACACTGTAGCCGTGGCCCCTTCTACCATCCGGCTCCAGCTTGACTCAGCTTTCAGATAATTTCTCACATATTTGCCTCTGGCCCACTCCTGTCTCCTCTGATGTCAGGAGTGGGAGCTCTCACCCAGCCAGAAACGTCTCAGCACATTTTATTGTTTCTTGGGGAAATACTTGTGTTAATGTGCAGTGCTATTTGGCTTTGGCTTTGTTACTGAAAGTAAATAAAACTAAGGCACTATGGTGAAGTCAACGCTGGCCGTAACATGTCACTTTTGAGCTTATACACAAAGAGGTAACCCCCACCTGGACCAACAGGGTCATGGAGTCTAGTTTGCTGTTTGGCATTGGGTCAGACCACCATGCCAACAAAAGTGCAGCCATAAAGACTAACACCCAGCCGACTCCAGTGAGAGCTGTCAGTTCCCAGAATCACACCTTTAGTTCTTCACTGGTAGGTGAAGGGGCTATTTTATAGGTTTCTTTGGGATTGGGTTGCCTGTCTTCTATTTTAGAGTAGGGGGGTCACCACTTCTGGTAGTGAGTACTCTACTTCCACTGTCTTTTCTGTCAGCTGAGGAGCCACCAATTCAGGCTGGACAGTTGCCTGCTTCATGAATGCTCATTTTGTAATTCTCCCCTACTGGTTTAGAATCTCCTTGACTCACTGGAACTGTGGCTAACAGTTGCCCACTTTTCCTATACCTCTTCTTTGGTTCTTCCTTAGGGGCTTATATGCACTAGCTGCAGGTTCAGCCCTTCCAGCTTCCTTGGGTGATACTTGTCAGTGCCACATTGGCTCAGACCAATCTCTGGGTGGTCTTTTCTAAGGAGACAATCAAGGGGGGGTGCTTTTCTCATTATCTCTTTTTTCCAACTAAGGTACCCATCTATTTATAGGGACACTACAGCTACAGGCATAACAGTAATTTTACCTGGGATGGCCCCTACTCTTCTTGTCTCTCCTGGGATGCACTGGTTTAAGAGAACCAGCCTGTCATGCCCAACGGTGTGAATGTCACATGAATCTCTCAGGGCAGTGGTTAGGAATCCATTCACCAGTAGGTGGTGGAAGTGTCTACTCCCCTTTGGAATCTTCAACTCACCTTTTGGGTCCAGTTACCAGTTGAATGCTAGGAGGACTTCCTCATCTGAGGAACCACCATCAAAGGCTACACTGGCAACTTCTGGAGTTGTACTAGGTAGGTAATCTACAAAATCTATCCAGGATTGGCCTTGGCTTTTCTTGGCCTCCTTGAACTTGAACCTATATTCCTCAGTGCAGAATCCAAAACCTTTAATCAGGGTACCCTTTATGAGGTCATAGGATGTAGCATCTTTCTCATTAAGTGTCAGGAGTCTATCCCTGCACTTTCCTGAGAACATTTCCCACCCAATAGAACTCTACAGCTTCCTGTGGACCTGTCTACTAAGACAGGCTCTCTCAAATTGAATGACCCACTTAGTGATATCATCACCTTCAAAATATTTACAGACAATCCCTTTAGGGATTTTAGGGTAAACCAAGTATCCCTCCCTATTTATTATTTTGCTGCCACCAGAGATGGGTCCTAGGGCCATCCCAGCTCTTTCTTTTTCTAGGGCGCGGAGTTCAGCTTCTCGGGCTATCCTCTTTGCCAGTTTCTAAAGATCTGCAACTTCAGTGTCTACCTTATGTGGGACACTACTGGGGCACTTCCACCAGTGGTGTTGTTATCTGTAGGGGCAGTGACGGAGTCAGTGTCTTCCTCCTCTACCTCCTCATCTTCTTCTACTACTTCCTCCCCAGTGCTAGGATTTCTGTTTGCCAGGACCTTATTTTCTGCCAGCAACTGTTGGAGATGGGGCTTAGGACCAATGATAATTTAATAATTTTCCATGCTTTGCACAAATCTTTAAGTTCAGAAACTTCAAGATGTGCATAGGGACCCCGTCTGAGTTCTTGGCTGGTCCCTGCAGTCTCAGTCATGGTGTTTAAAGGAAGTGGGGTCTTATTAAAGATTTAAAAAACTCTAAGTGTTTCTAAGGCCTAACTACTTTAAAGTCTTTCAAGTTTTTAAAAAAGTGGGTTACTTAACCTAGGACCTAACATTCTTTTTAACAAATTTGGAAAAAGTCACACAAAAAATTGTTAAAAAATCCTGTCTAAAGACAATTTTTGGATTTTCTCAGTGAAATTGTATCCCAATCAAGTGGTACAACAAATGTGAAAGTCTTGTACCGCACCACTGAATCATCAATGTCCGAAGCTGGCTCTGTATATGATATTGCTGCCCGGTGGTAATACCATGTACAGAGTGCAGGGGTTCCCCAAGAGTGTACAGGGCTCAATGTAAACTCAAAGTGCTCTATTAGTGGAAGTGTGGGCGAGCAGCCTTAGGCCTAACAGAGAGGAAGGTAAGACATTTATTGCATCACAGTGATCAATAATTGGACGCACGTCTCAAGGAGATCCAGACCAATTTTTGAAAAAAATACTTTGTTTGTACTTTATTTTTTAAAACCAAGGTCTTTGCAATCAGGTAAGTACGCTTTTGATAAAAAATATTTACAGAGTCTGAAGGGCAGTTTCAGAATTTTTCAATATTATCCTGTAAAGGAAAAATAATTAGGCGAGATAACTGGGGTGTATCTCACTTACTGTTCCAGTTCAGACTTCGGATGTCTTAGACCAGCACTGGGTGGACACTGGTCATGTGGGACTGGTAGCAACCAGAAGATTTGGGGTACAGTATCTACTCTGAGGTGGTCGATACCAGCAATGATATTTACCCTTGCAGTCTGCGAAGGGCAATAAAGCGGAATAGTATTCAGCAGACCGCCAACACAGCTACCATCGCAGTTGCAGTCAGCAGGCTGCTGTGAATCGCATGGAGGAGTTCCGTCGTCGTCGACCATCACAGAGTGGTCACGGTCAGGCCAGATGTGCAGAAGTTGCCAGAGGAGGTTAACATAGCAACTTGCAAGAGCTGATATTGAGCTGGACACAGCTTGGGTTGTTGGGTTGAGAGGATCCCTCAAGGTCATGGACACCGTCTGGCTTGGATGCTTTATTCTTACAGGGCAGAGTTGCATCTGCACAAGTGCTGGTGCTCTGCCACTGCTGTTGTGGAGTCCCTTTGTAGCAGTGAGTTGTGTCAACACATGTGTCGATCCTTAAAGCTGAGGTTCTTATACCAGCTGAGGCCGGGGACAAGAGCATCTAGTCTGAAGGGTGGTTATTGGCACTTAGGTCAAGGTTAAATGGTCTCTGTGGTTTCTTGGAGGCCTTGCAGGGCTTTCTGGAAGAACTGATTCCGAGAGGCACAGGATCAAAAATGATTTGCACATATCTGTGTCTGAACTGGGGTGGCGAAGTGAAGTAAAGAACGATGATGGATTCAATCCAGATCTGTGACTCGAGGTGAGTGTCTGAAAGGTTTCAGTGCCTCATCCATCATCTCCTTGTGTTTGCTTAGTACACCCTAAGGTGGCAGGGTATGCCCAGACGAGGGTCCCTTGCTGACTTTGCCACTGGATTCAAGCTAGCCCTGCTGATGAGGGCTGTTAGCCTGAAACCGGTCTTAGGATGCTTGTTTCCGGTCCAGGGAAGACAATACTTGGCTGTTAGGACTGGACTGTTCCCATGAGGCACAGGGTCAAGACTGATTTGCATATAGATGGGCCTGAACTGGGGTGGTGAAGTGAGCTAAAGAACGATGATGGATTCAACCCAGATCTGTGACTGGGGATGAGTGTCTGAAAAGTCTCAGCGGTCTGTCCATCAGCTTTGTTCAGCCTACGTTGGTAGGGTATGCTCAGACGTGGGTCCCTTTTCTTACATGTAAGGCACCCCTCAAGTAGACCCAAGGTAACTCCATGGGCAGTGTGCAGTGTATGTGAAAGGTAGAACATGTGCTGCTGTGCCCTCATAAACAATACTGTGCATTTCATTTTTTCACTATTGGGTTATAAAATTAGACCTAAAATCCCAGAACTTTAGATAACTTGAGCCATCAAGAGGAACCTCTGCCAAGTAAGAAGAGCTGAAGAGCTGTGAAGAGGAGACTGCCCCTTTGCTGTGTGTTGCTTTGCTGGGCTGGTCTGCAGTTGCTGCTTCTGCCAAGGAGAGGATAAAGACTGGAACTTTGCTGTGAAAATGCTTGTGAATACTCTCCAAGGGCTAGGGTGTCCTTGCCTCCTGTTCTGAAGTCTCAGGGACACAGAGACTTCTCCACCAACTTCCTTGAACTACTCTGCTGGGAGCATTGACATGCCAGGAGGTGCCTGTTCTAGTTCTTATCCTCAGGAGGTTGTTCCTGTTGCTGGGAGCTAAAACCACGTGAAGAAATAGAATTGCTGCATTACCCATCCAGCGCCTGTTTTTCAGACGCAGCACTGCTGTGTGGAAAGGCTTTCCGTGCACTGCCGCCGTGCGGCCAAAGAATCGAAGTAGCACCTGCCAGCGGCTGAAAAATCTGCCACATGCAGAGTCCAGTGCACCAACCTCCAAAGTCCAAGATCAACGCACTGGGTCAGGTGTAGATCTTGTTGTGCGGCTGAAAGAATCGACGCATTGTGGGAACGTGGTTGAAGAAATCGACTCAGTGCATGTTTGCTACTGCTGCATCAACCTCCAGTGCATCCTGGATTTCCAACCAACCATCACACCTGTGTGGCAAGTTTTCCGACACATCACCCACAGACCAGAACCATCTTGGAAGCGGCGCATCACTTTCCCCTACAATCCAGATTTGAAGCATCACTTCTCCTGCTTGCAGCAGAACTGTCGGAGTGCCTCCGCAAGGACTCAGGAACTGACACATCATTGTGTTTTTTTACCTTCTCTGCGGCTGTTTGGCCTTTTCAATTTTGAGTCATTTGAAGATGCATTGTGTAAAATCCACATCTATAAATTTCTATTGACAGAATTGCCTGAAACCTTTTAAAAGTCATATTTTGAAGTGTGTATGTTGGATTTTGGTTTAGATAAATATACTTTATTTTTCTAAACTGGCTGGTTGTCCAATTTGTAGTGTTTTCACTGTGTTACTGTGCGTCTGGGTGCAAATACTTTACACATAGCCTTTGGGATAAGCCTGGCTGCTCATGCCAAGCTACCAAATGGATGATCAGGGGTTATCTTAAATGTGTAACTCCCTTATTCACACTAGAAACATGAGTCCCTACTTTGATAAGGTGCATACCTCTGCCAACTAGAGACCCCCATTTCTAACATTCGGATACAGAAACCCGGTTTTCCCAAGTTGGAAATTGAAACTTCTGACTGAGGGCCTGATTTAGAGTTTGGTGGACGGGTTAAACCATCACAAATGTGACAGATATAACATCTGTGCATTAATAGTTCCATTGGATATAATGCACTTGTAATTCAGTGGCCAGGATATCTGTAATATTTGTGATCAGGCAACTCATCTGCTGAAATTCAAATCAGGCCCTCGGTCTCTGAAATGAAACTCAAAAACCATCAGTGGGGCAATTGAGCAGGCCGAGGCTCCTCAAGGCCAAATAGCCATTGGACAAAGTCAACAAAATATATGGAAGGTTCCCCTGGTAATTAGACACAGGTAGGGGAAGAGTACTGCGAAAAAAGGAAAGACCTGTGGTTTGTAGTGAACTCAATAGGGTCAGTGATACTGACAGGAACTAAAATATGCTAGGGCAAAGCTAATTCCGAAAGGTCCTTGAATAATCACAACATGATATAGTAGAAAATGTGAATATCAAGCACTGTCTAAATATATATCTCCACAAGACATTGTAATTAGTAATCAAAGTATAACAGGTAAACACACAACAATAGAACTGGAAAGGTATAAACACAATTTATTAAAATGCCTCCCTGTCAGGGTTACAATCTAAATAAAATCCAATAAAATATTCACGAAGGTGAAATAAATCTAAAAAAAGGTCAAAGAATAAAGGTCGACGCTGCATTTCGGTGTGCGTTTATATTGTTTACACCTTCTTCAGGACACTTTGACATTAATCTAGAAATTGAAAAAACATTTTTAAGTATATATTCCTTCAACACATAATCATTTATCTCTATACAGTGTTTATTAACCCAACCAATCTACATTACTGCATTTGATCTATTAAACCTGTTATCTAAAAAAACGTGCTTACATGAGGACCTACTATAGCTCTCAAGCTTGGCAAATACTAACGAGCTCTATTCTTTACACATTTTGATGGTGAGGTGTAAAACCTTTATCTTTCTAGGAACAATTGTCTAAATTACAGAGAGAGGGAATACCTGATATTTATGAAGTTTCTGTTTTGACCATTAAGAAGACTTCTAAACAACCGGATATCTGTGAATCCTCATTTCCTTCAATTTGCACTGCGACCTTAACGGGGAAAATTGATAAAGTATTTTATGAACCGTATGCTTTGGTCTCTATTTTCGATAGTGCAGTTTCGTGTAGTTTTACTCAAAAGTTACCTGTTTTCAATTCAAGGTACAGAGTAAAGGAACAACGGAGGGGCCACCGGACTTCTCTCTCAGTTCGAGTCTATTTGATGCAGACTTGGGTCTTTTTCTGAATTTAAAATCCCTGCGAATTAAGACATATATATGTAGCAGGACTCCATGCTAAGTCTTCCTATGAAGAGGACATAAATGTGTTGCTCACTTACCACAGCTATATATCCTTTTTCAAACGCTGTGTTAGTTTGGTTGATGGTGCTTCATCATCTGTTTGGATAAAGTGGGTGTATTTAAGTATCATACTGGACAGAGTGGACTTATTAAAGTTTATCAAAAACTTGTATCATTTATTTCAAGTTTTTTGGCAGATATATTACTTAATGTTTAGGGCATGTTGTCTTATTCAGGTATTAAGGTTATATACAACATGTCTAAGTTTTGTTGCCGCTTCGCCATAATTATGTATAAAAAGTATTTAAGTTGTTGCTGCTGGTTTTCCTACAAGTATAATTTACTAATAGCCATATTTCTATTTGTCATGTTGAATAACATGATTAGCATTTCATGGCTAAAAGGCCTGGTTTTGTGGTATAAATAACACAAGCCTACTTCATGCAGCCATATTTCTATTTGTCATGTTAAATAACATGGTTAGCATTTCATGGCTAAAAAGCCTGGTGTTGTGGTCTAAATACCACAAGCCTACTTCACGCATACTTCAATTAACATACCTGGTGGTGCTTGGTCGGCCTCCCTGCTCCTCCGTGCTCTGCGTCATTCAAGTAAGTGATTATCGAGACGCGAGGGCTGTTTAAATACTGCCTCTTCCTTCTATAACCCGGAAGTTAATTGAGTAGCCGGTGTGTTTTAAAAAGTATATATTCTCCATAATAATTTATTCATTCTACGGTATTTCGGGTGATTTCTACCGATATCGAGCCAAAACAGGCACATTCAAAATCCATAATTTACTATGTTCGGCAGTTTTAGAAAACCGGAAGTTATCGTGGCGAAGCGAGAGTTGTGAACATTCCTTCCTATCTTATGGGCCATAATGTGAATCATAATAACACAACTTACATCTAATTTTAGTAACAAGCGCTATCATATTGATTGCATTTTGGACGCTTTTTCGAGTTATTTTTAACTCGTTCTAAAAATGGTGGCCATCTTAAGTTGGCGAACAACTTAAGATGGCCACCATTTTGAGAACGAGTTAAAAATAACTCGAAAAAGCGTCCAAAATGCAATCAATATGATAGCGCTTGTTACTAAAATTAGATGTAAGTTGTGTTATTATGATTCACATTATGGCCCATAAGATAGGAAGGAATGTTCACAACTCTCGCTTCGCCACGATAACTTCCGGTTTTCTAAAACTGCCGAACATAGTAAATTATGGATTTTGAATGTGCCCGTTTTGGCTCGATATCGGTAGAAATCACCCGAAATACCGTAGAATGAATAAATTATTATGGAGAATATATACTTTTTAAAACACATCGGCTACTCAATTAACTTCCGGGTTATAGAAGGAAGAGGCAGTATTTAAACAGCCCTCGCTTCTCGATAATCACTTACTTGAATGACGCAGAGCACGGAGGAGCAGGGAGGCCGACCAAGCACCACCAGGTATGTTAATTGAAGTATGCGTGAAGTAGGCTTGTGGTATTTAGACCACAACACCAGGCTTTTTAGCCATGAAATGCTAACCATGTTATTTAACATGACAAATAGAAATATGGCTGCATGAAGTAGGCTTGTGTTATTTATACCACAAAACCAGGCCTTTTAGCCATGAAATGCTAATCATGTTATTCAACATGACAAATAGAAATATGGCTATTAGTAAATTATACTTGTAGGAAAACCAGCAGCAACAACTTAAATACTTTCTATACATAATTATGGCGAAGCGGCAACAAAACTTAGACATGTTGTATATAACCTTAATACCTGAATAAGACAACATGCCCTAAACATTAAGTAATATATCTGCCAAAAAACTTGGAATAAATGATACAAGTTTTTGATAAACTTTAATAAGTCCACTCTGTCCAGTATGATACTTAAATACGCCCGCTTTATCCAAACAGATGATGAAGCACCATCAACCAAACTAACACAGCGTTTGAAAAAGGATATATAGCTGTGGTAAGTGAGCAACACATTTATGTCCTCTTCATAGGAAGACTTAGCATGGAGTCCTGCTACATATATATGTCTTAATTCGCAGGGATTCTAAATTCAGAAAAAGACCCAAGTCTGCATCAAATAGACTCGAACTGAGAGAGAAGTCCGGTGGCCCCTCCGTTGTTCCTTTACTCTGTACCTTGAATTGAAAACAGGTAACTTTTGAGTAAAACTACACGAAACTGCACTATCGAAAATAGAGACCAAAGCATACGGTTCATAAAATACTTTATCAATTTTCCCCGTTAAGGTCACAGTGCAAATTGAAGGAAATGAGGATTCACAGATATCCGGTTGTTTAGAAGTCTTCTTAATGGTCAAAACAGAAACTTCATAAATATCAGGTATTCCCTCTCTCTGTAATTTAGACAATTGTTCCTAGAAAGATAAAGGTTTTACACCTCACCATCAAAATGTGTAAAGAATAGAGCTCGTTAGTATTTGCCAAGCTTGAGAGCTTTAGTAGGTCCTCATGTAAGCACGTTTTTTTAGATAACAGGTTTAATAGATCAAATGCAGTAATGTAGATTGGTTGGGTTAATAAACACTGTATAGAGATAAATGATTATGTGTTGAAGGAATATATACTTAAAAATGTTTTTTCAATTTCTAGATTAATGTCAAAGTGTCCTGAAGAAGGTGTAAACAATATAAACGAACACCGAAATGCAGCGTCGACCTTTGTTCTTTGACCTTTTTTTAGATTTATTTCACCTTCGTGAATATTTTATTGGATTTTATTTAGATTGTAACCCTGACAGGGAGGCATTTTAATAAATTGTGTTTATACCTTTCCAGTTCTATTGTTGTGTGTTTACCTGTTATACTTTGATTACTAATTACAATGTCTTGTGGAGATATATATTTAGACAGTGCTTGATATTCACATTTTCTACTATATCATGTTGTGATTATTCAAGGACCTTCCGGAATTAGCTTTGCCCTAGCATATTTTAGTTCCTGTCAGTATCACTGACCCTATTGAGTTCACTACAAACCACAGGTCTTTCCTTTTTTCGCATTGGACAAAGTCCCCATTAAAGCCGTGGACTTTGGTGGGAAAGCTTTGAGTAGGAGAAATTCATCATTCGCACCCAAGAAAGATCCCTCATCAGCCACATACTTTTGGCACCTTCACCCGGAAACGATTTGTGTGTTCTGGCTTAGTCACGTTTTTGGAGCTTGGATTACTCTAGTGGGGCAAGGCTGCAAGTTGTATCTGAATAGGGCTCCACAAGGTTAAATATCTGTGCTCAAATATCCTGCTGAAATAGGTTTGCTGCTGTGGAGAAGCTCTGAGCAGAGTCATTCTGAATCTTTGGCCCAGTCACACTGCAGCTTTTTGGTGGATTAACTTAGCAGGACTGAATTGGTCCCCCATAGACAAAAGGTTTCTGAGCTCCAGGTTTTTCAGGATGTTAGGAGGAACACACATTGACAAAGCAAGGGTCCTGGGACCTCATGAACAGCACTTGGTGGTCAAGACGTAATCCAACAGAAGTCACCAGCAGAGTCCAGGACAGGTCCAGTCAGAATTGGTCTTCTGTGCTGTTCAGGAAAATAGCTTTATTAGACCTTTCAACCCTAAGGTGGTCTTAACTCATATTTTTGCCCTTTCGCCTTGTTTTTTCCACCATCTTTTTTGTTGGACCTACCACTGCCAAATAATGCTGTGGTGCAGGTGCTCTCTCCCAACAACATGACTGCCACAGGCCCCTGCTACTGTGGAGTGGCCTTTGTAGACACGCACTCATAGTCAGGAGCAGGCTGGGACATCAGGATACAGTAACACTGCCATCCCGCCTTTTCAGTCCATAGCCTAGAATGTAGAAGTTCCGGGAACCTTCCAGACTAGGGGAGGGGTTACGCTTTGCCGCCTTTAGAGGAGGGTCGCCTGACCTAGGGGTATAAGGGAAAAGGAGGGAAACCTGCCTGTCAGTTGGGGAACCACTGGACCTGGCGGAACCTCTGCAGGAGTTTAGGCGGTTGGGCCTAGGGGAGGAACCTACACCACTGGGACTGACTGGGCCTAGGCACTGCTTTGCTAAGTTAGCTGAGGGACTCTGCCAGCCTGCTGATCTGGCCCAGCGTTGGGGAACCCTAGGAACCACCTCCAGTGTGCCAAGGGGAACCATCCTACCCCTGAAGCCACCAACTCAATCCACCTTCTTCCCCCCCAAGAAACTACACAAGAAGGGCGCTGGAACCATCAAGCGCTGTTAGGAAGCACCAATCTCCTGTGAGGTCTGCTGGGGGATCAACCAGGTAACCAGCGCTTACTGCCTGCGCTGTACTCCCAAGCACTGTCATCTCACCAGCACTGCCCTGCCTAAGCTGTACCCCCAGCGCTATTTTGTCCAGAACTGTTGCTGCCTGAACTGTGCCTGGAAGAACTGTCTGCCACCCCTAAAGTGCTGAGCCCCGAAGCGCTGTGATCCCTAAGCACTACGTGGTCCAGAATTGCTGCCTCCAATGCGCTGTGATATTGAAGCGCTGTGTGTAAGGGGAAGGACTGCTGCCTTCTGAGCGCTATATGTCTAAACTGCGCTGCATGCCATAATCAACGCCACCGCCCGGTACCTGAGCTTGAGCGCTGTGACCTGGAAAACGCTAGTCTGCCATCACCACTGCAACCCGGGCACTGCGAAACTTGGAGGTTGCCTTTCGTGTCCGCGGGTGCGGATCCCTGCTGGGCGCTGCTACTAAGTGCTCCTTGCTGCCTGAATCACCGACACGGCCCCAGCGCCTATTAAGTGAAGTCGCCCCTGCGGCCCCCGAAGCCTGGGGAGGGCTGCAGCGGTATTGAAGAAAGCCAGCGCTAGGCCCCGGAGCGCTCTCCGAGGCCGACGTCATCGTCTGTGCAAGGAGGCAGGTGTGGCCCCATTGGTTCCTCGGTACGCGCCTACCAGGAGCCGCCCGCTGATTCGCTCTGGTGTCCGGCCCTCGGGAGTTGCGCAGTCATTGGTGGAGGCTGCCGCGCCTCCCTCCGGTCGCATCCCTATTGGTCCCCGGGCCCAAGGAAGCAACAGAAGGCCCGGGACCGGCCCAGAACACCAGCGAGGGGGCTCCCAGGAGAGCGCGAGCCCCCCGACCTGCCCAAGACTGGACCACGTGGCAAGAGCCTCTCAGAGGCTGCAACAGCAAGGTAACACCCCCCCGGGAGGGCGAGAGACGGTGGTGACAGCGGGGGCTGCTATGGGGCCTCGTGGGACGAGTGAGACAGCCCGTGTCTGCCCCTCCCCATAGGAGACCGCTGTTGGGCCCTGTTGACCCTGATTAACCCTGTGGTGGCCCTAGTTAATACTGCAAGGGCCTGGAATAAGGGGAAAAGAGACTAAGGGCCCCCTGAACTGGGCGTTAGCCTTAATTGTTGACTGTTTTTGTGCCTAAAGTTAACCCCTGGCTAGGGGAGTGTCATTTGCAACCTGCCCTGTAGCAGAAAACTGTGTTCATGTTTCTGATATGCCATTTAAGCAGAGGTTTATTCATTCCATTGATCCACATGCACCAGAAATGTTTTATATAGAAACTAGTCCCATGAAATGTGGTCTTTCATGAATCTGATTATGAGAAATTGTATTGCCTAGCTTGCCCCTACATAATAGTGAGGTATTTACAGACATGTTTGCCTGATGTTTAGGAAATGTCCAATGCCTTACTTGATGCCTAGGCAAAGTTACTTACCTGCCTTGAAGAAGTCTAGATAAAAGAGTCTTGTTTTAACCAACTATCTGGTGTGGTGTCATTTTATTGTGTGTGCCTCCCTGTCTCAGTGTGAGTGTGTGCTGCACTTCTGCTTTACACCTTGCCTTCAGGTGCCTACTTGCCTCATGCCAAGCTACCATGGTGGAATTGGTGACCCCAGTTCTAACAAGCTTCTAGCAGCTTGGCTTGTCCCTGTAGCTTAACAAGAGGTCAGACAACTGACCCGTGAAATCCACTTCTTATTCCTGGGTCCAAGTGGGTGCCTGTCCAACCTTTCAGTTCTCCTCAAAGGTCTCAACAGCAGGTGCAGTTGCTCTTCTGTATTTCACAGGTCGAGTAGTATAAAGAAGTAGGTGAGCAGAGGTGCCACATTCAATCCTGACACCAGTCTGTATATTGGGGGACTCCTAGTCTCTCCCTAACCAATAGGGAAAATGTTCCCAGGGGTAACCTATCCCCTTTTGTAGTACTTCCTGTGTGCCCTGCTGCAGAGAATATCATAGTTCCCCTCTCAACCTAAACCCAAGAAGGCGGAACCTTTCCTCACCTGTGCAGAGCTCCTGTACCCACCCCAGGGGGATTCCCAGGGAAATGAGCACCCCCTTACCTGTGATCACTCCGTACCTGTTCTTAAGGCAGCCCTTCTCCCATTGGGATTTGTACTGGCCTGACCTGTTGGATAAAAGATGGCCCTGCCCAGGTGTCATATAATATTTGCCAATGACAGAGTAGACATCTTTGAAGTTTATTAGGTTCTTGGGCACAGCCCATATGTTCACCCTGTCCGAGTTGCAGAACATCTATCCACACCCAAGGCCTTTGTTTCAGCTCTAGGAGCAAGTTCAGCTCCAGAGTGTCAATTGTAGCTCATCTGAATAGGCTTCTAGAGACTATAGGCAAGTAAAAAGTAACTTTCTAAAAGTATGTTTCCCAAAATGTATTATAAGTCTAACTTGGCAGTGAATTGGGGTTCTAATAAATATTATAGAAGTCTAAGAATGAACTGTATAGCTGTTACCTAGCTGAAGATAATATTTTTGTATTTTATTAAATAGTGCATCCCAATGCTTTCATATGGAGAGGCCAACCCTCCTACACTGAAAATAGCTTTTGAGGGCCTAGTCACTGTAAGGACATGCTTAACAATAAACATTTGCATTTCATACTTTTAAATACCATGCACCCTGCCTTATGAGTAGTAAGGCGGATGCAAGAGGTGCAATATTTTGTCTCTCTCCCTTATAGCATTAGGCAATATGCTTCAGGGTCTTTGCTACCACTGCAGCCTGAAGAAGGTAGGCTGTATGGCATGTAGAGAACTTTCCTTATTCAGCCCAAAGAATAATTAGAAGTCCTGGATGATGCTGTGAGGACCTTCATTTGTCATGTT
Organism: Lissotriton vulgaris; assembly: GCF_964263255.1. Taxonomy (NCBI): domain Eukaryota; kingdom Metazoa; phylum Chordata; class Amphibia; order Caudata; family Salamandridae; genus Lissotriton; species Lissotriton vulgaris. The sequence continues at coordinate 896,988,650 of NC_141696.1, forward strand.
CTTCAAATACTGTAGGCCTGTGAAGTCTGCTCGGACGAACTAAAATTGCAACCTCTGAGTGAGTTGCGGTGAGAGGAGAGAGTGAAGATCTGAACTTTTTTTGGGTGCCAAAATACTAGTGTCAATTAATAATTTTAAAGATGCATATAGTCATATCTGATGCATTAATAATGTTGCACTTGAAACAATCGGATTCTTATTATTTGAAGTGGAAGTGTAATTAAAAATGAAGTATAGTTATGCCACCTTTTCGCGAGAGGTATCATTTATTTAAAATGGATGCAGTTTCTGGTGTTTAGCTCATCTTACTCCTGTTATTCTAGGCCTCCCAATCAGTAACTCGCTGCAAGTCATCTCTCCCCACAGAATGTTCTGACATAAAAGGGGGTGATTGCAATAAAAAGCATGCATTGGGAATGAAGTTTTCCATCCTGTACCTAATGTATTGTTTTGAATGATTTCTACTGGAAATTCTGATGCAGGCATGCAGAATAACTTAATTCTATGAGGTATTGTTTGAGGAATATTTCCTATTATGTTCTACATCTTCGAAGTGTTGTTGCTGAGCAAGCAAGAGGAAGATTTGTCTTACCTTGGGAAATGGGTTGGTGTTAAGAATATTAATTATTTGGTTGTTTTTAATTTGCAAATGTGACCTAACCAAGATCATACCATGCTGAATGTGCAGTTTTATTCATTGTTATGTATACATTGTGAAAAAAAACCTAGTTTTGAGGATTCAGAGGGGACTTTCCATTTCCCTCCTGAGGCTCTGTCCAATTATTTTGAGACATTTTTTTCTCTCTTACGATGCTGCCAGTACTCTTTATGAGTTAGCCCTCCAGAGTTTGTTGCCTAAACAGGGAGTTTGCAACAATCTGTGATTCTGTATTTCTGTAACCGAGCCTTCATGGTAGATTTATGCATTCCTCTGTATCATTTGTATTAACAATTCCATATTAAATCCATTTTTTTGATTTTTGATTTAGAACACAGTTATTAAATGGTCCTAGTATTATTCTGACTTTCACTCTATTAAATTAATGGTTTGTTGATGAAGACTGAAGTCTCTTACTGCTAGAATAATGCACCCCTGCTTGTCACCACAGATCATTAAGTAAATACATGAGAGCTGAATAACAACTCAGATTTGCTGCCTAAAACTGCAAGAAGAAGGACTGCCCTCCTGGAATAACAGTCTGCACCACCCAGGATTTCTCCCTGAAGGATTACTAATGTTGAACACTTGGAACTGCAGCCTAGAGGACATTGCCTTGCTTCAAAAGGGATTATGGAGTAGACTCCTTCAAAGCAACAGGTTGACAGAGTTTCCCTGCACCATCTCCCTCAAGATGTCCTCAGTCTGGAGTGCATACAGTGGACTTTTAAGGACGTAGCCAGGTGCATTGTGGGAACTATAGTCCAAACTTCCAAGAACCATCTCAGAGGCTTTAGACTTTTGGATTTGTGTATTGGACACTTTGAACCCCCAAGAGGAACTTCAGGAAGAAGTTCCAGAAGTTTGGAGAAACTTTTGGAAAAAGTCCAAAAGTGGACTGGCCCGACTACCTTCAGCCGTGACCCAGCCTGGATTTCTTGTTCGTCCCACTGAAAGCTCTGGAGCTCCAGACTTCCAGGATTTTAATTGGGCCTCGCAAAGAAACAATTTGAGGATGCATCGAAATTGGCCTGCTGATGGGAACCGCATGTCGTCGAGAGATAATCCTCAGAAAAGTTTCTAAGCCCGAAGATAAAATTTTGGCCGGGGCCTCCTGCTTACTGTATCCAACCAGGGTTCCATTGCAGTTAGGGTCAGACTTTGACTTTGTCCCGGTCAAGCGCGACCAGATTGCCCAAGTTGGCGCTACATGTTTTTAAGCACTATAAAGTGGCTAATCTTTAAAAATGTATATCTACGGTTCCCTATGTTGGACTTTTGTAGTTTTGGTGTCATTTTAAAGATAAGAAAATATTTCCTATTTTTATTAATTGATGTGGGATTTTTATTGTGTGTTTTGTCTTACGTATTTGATGTATTGGTGTTTTTAGATGCTTTACATACCTGTCTCCTAAGTTAAGCATGCCTACCTGTTGCCATCTACCAAGGGCTGACCAAGGGAATAACTTATTGAGACTTTGTCTGAGCCTTATATTGCCTTGGTGGCCTTGTTGCTAGTGGTAGGTGCAGACGTACTCCTGCTAATAATCCACCTTCCAACATGCTCTCATAATTATACTGCCTGGGCAGACAGAAGGTAAAGTGTGGACTGACTGAAGCCTCTATCTCCCTGGTTTACTGCCCAAAGAGTACCTGCAATTGTTGCTGAGCCAAACTGCGAGTGAGAAGTGTGAGACCTTCTGCACTGCATTGTTCTCTGCTTCAGAGATGTTGATTGGTGCATGATGACTTGTGAGTCTCCATATCACCTGGTGCTTCAGCATTACCACCTGTTAAAAATACAATTCCCTTATTGGAGCTATTGAGGCATGAGAGTCGACATAAGACAGCCTGGTGCTGCTTCCGCCCTGAGTGTGGGTGAAAACAATGCATGCATGTGATCCTCATAATAGGATCTCATTCAACAAAGGCAACGAAGGAAAGATGGAGAAGGGTATGTGATACAACGAGTGCCCAAACATGGCAGTGTGCACATTACAGTCAGTTAAGTGCACTGGGTGTACTTTTCCTTACCCACAAGAACAAAATGAAACTGCAGGTGTATGCTTATATAAACGAACGCTCCACTTCGGCTATATATTCTGCAGCAAACAACAAAGTAACAGAAAGAAGACCTGGATTAATCTCTGCCTTTGGCAGTAATTTACACCAAATTCCAATCTATACTTTTTCATCCATTTTGCTACTCAGAAACCACCCATTTGCAAACCAGCTTTCGTCTTGCTCCAATAGGAAAAGTTTAGCCTGAACTGTCAGGTGAGGCCCCTGCAATATGGGAACACAAGCAACCCTGGACCAGTTTCCACCTACTTAGGGCTCACCAGTAAGATATGGCTTGGTTTCTATAGAACAGTGAGCACAGGACCCATGTCTGGGAATTCATGTCTCATTTAGGGCATCTACTGTGAAAAAAATCACTAGGGTCACATTCCAGTCTGTCATTTTTCATTCTCTATACCATTCTTGACAGAGACCAGCCATATGAAATTCTATTGGTACTGTTCTAATACGTCTTGGGTTGCTTGGTAAGGTCTGTAAGGGACCAGGCCTGGCAGTTCAGGCTGGACTTCTCCTATTGGAACATGGCCAAGACCTTTTCTTTATATGGTTAGTTTCTGAGTGGCACAGTGGGAAATATGTGTGACTGGAATTTCCCCCTTAATGATTGACAGTGGCTGAAAATAATTCAAGCATTCCATTCACCACTTAGGGCCCTATTACGATGTCGTAAGATGGCCACCAACATCCTGGGCTGCAGCCCGACCGATGGATTACGATTTTATCGGTCGGAGCGCTGTGGGTTGAGGAAACACTGCCGCCTATGGGAGCGGTAGTCGGACAGGTAATCCCTGAATCGCGGCGATGCTTGCACAGGCACTGCAGTCAGGATTACGATGTCCCTTTCCCTCTGCCTTTTCATGCTGGTCTGACCGCCAACAAAAGGCAGACAGAAAGCAAGTTTGAGGGCCCCTACACGTGGTGCACCCAAAACATCCTAACACCCTCTGGGAGGCACCACATGGTGCCTGGCACTCGGTGCAGGGATGTTTCTAAAAATGCCCTTTTGCATTGAGGCTTGTGTTACGGGTTTTTCTGTGCTGCAGCACAAGCGTCAATGCAAAAAGGCATTTTTCCGACCACCTAAACGGCAGTCGGTTCGTAATTCGGTGGTCGGGACTGCTGCCAACTGGTCAGGCGCTCCCAAAACGATGGCGGTTGGATGCTCGTTCAACCGCCATCGTAATCAGCCTCTAAGTTGTTTGTTGCAGTTGGTGCGCTAAGTGCACCGGGTATACACAGAAGTGGGTCCTATGCTCACTGCGCTTCAGGGCTAGAGTAATCAGCAACCGGTCTAGGATTGCTCATGTTCCCCTGTGGAGCAGACAAAGACAGCAGTTCAGACTGTGACTGCACCTGCTTGATCACGATCAAGGCTGTTTTACAAATGGCAGGTGTCTGGCCAGAATGGCACAGTGGGTGAAAAAACATGTTATGGAATGTGATTGCCAGGGACTGGGATTAATTGAAGCATTCCTTCCATCACCTTGTTGTTTGTTGGTATAATCTTGCAATTAAAGTGTATTGTGACAAGAAAATATGCAGGACTCTTAAGCTTAGTTTATGATAAAGGGTATGCACTAAACCTTGCTCATAATATTTATTAATGCTAAAAACACTCCCAGAAGTAACTAAGCAGTTTCCCTTAATGATTAGGTAGTTTCTGCCTTAAGGCTTAGGTATGACATTCTCACAAATTCTGAGGAATAAGACATGATTACTCATGGTATTTCTGAGAAAGCAATTCTTACTCCTGGAATTTGCTCACAGAAAAATCTTTGGCATGAGGTCTTAACATTCATGTGTAACTCATATCTAAAACAGGAGTAAGGTACACCTTTTCACAGAAAACGTCTTGTGAATTAGGCCCCAAATCTGGCAGAACAACTTAAACCCACTTCCTCTAAACCCATTGTTACCTGATAGTTACAGAATGCTTTGTGTTCAGATGACTATTATGCTGGGGATGCATTTAAAGAAAATTTTGTGCTGGGAATTGATCAGAACATATTTTTTTCCCGTGGTCTAAGCCTATTTCTACGATGGAAATTCCATTTGCTATTGTAAAATTCAGAAATTCCTGATGCTGTAAATAAATATTAGGACATTAGATTTGCAAATGTTTTTGCATACCTATCCAGAACTATTCAGAACAGTGCCACAGGGCATGGACATCACTGAGGATTAATTGCTTGTTTGGCTTTTTAAAAACATGATGCAGTTGAAGAGAGATTGAAGTGTACTTTGTAAAGTATAAACAAGTTTTTTAAAGCGTTAAAACGCTGTAAATTTCGAGCTAAATTGGGTTTATTCGTACGATCTACTGCTTTGGTTTAAGAAATTTCACATGACTCTCTTAAAAAGTACAAGACCGAAACTGAGCAAGGTAAATTTACAAGTATATACTAACTGAAAGTTTGTGAAGGTAAAAGTGCATTTTCTCAAAATAAAATGTTCAATGATGTTATTTTTATTCCCTTTTGTCTGGTGTCATAGCTATTTACATATTGTCTGCACGGATTCATAAGCTCAACAATGCAGGAAGCTGTCACTATTAAATCTGTGGAGACGTGTACATATTTTCTAAAGATATACTTCACATTGTCTACCTTGTTTTCTTCTTTTAGAACTCAGAAGAACATTTACCATGAATATGTATTTATTTAATTACTATTTTGAACTCGGTACGTTTACATAAGACCTGCCAGTGTCAGCCTGCGTGATGAATGTAGATAGGAGAAAATGGCATAACAAAATGATGTGACAAACTTAAAAAGTAACTTTGCCTAAAGTTTTGAAAAACAAATATTAATACAGCGTAAATCAATTGAATTCTGAGTGGCAGGATGTGCAGTTGAATTGTGAATCAAAGGATGGGTTTTTACAAAGTTTAAAGAAGACAGTGGGGTTAATCAACGGAGAATAAACCAGGTTGCATTGAGAGTGACAATAATAGATACAAAAACAAAGATAAATTAAAACGAAAATGAATTGACAATGCTAATGAAAACCCTTGCTCTCTATAGAGAATATTTAACAGAAATGCGCACTGCAGAAACACATGCACAATATTAACAAGCTATGGTAAATGCAATAGGTTTCGCCTATGTGATTAATAATATATATATTTGTTGTTGTAAGTTTAAGTTTGGTGAGCAGTTGTGCAATATGAGTTTCTGAAACTAAGTAAAAGTAAAATGACTTGTTTATTGAGAAAGTCAATATAGTGTCCAGTAACTGGTGGTAATATAAAGTTGGGAGATTAGGAAAAGGGCGGAGGACAAAGAAAAAACATTCAGCCGACAATCACGCTTGAAATGGGTGCAGCGGGAGGGGGGGGGGGGATTAAATAACGGGTAGAGGACAAACCAAACAAGCATAGTGCAAGCGCTGTGCAGGCAAAACCTAAACAAGCTAATTCAAGGTAAATGGTTTCAAAGATATCACCCACCTGATAAATAGTAAAGGTAATAGGGTGCAGCACGTACAGGGTGAAACCATTAGAGGCAGCGCCTAAGTTCATAAGAGATATGTTCAGCCTTTATTTCTGGAGCGCAAGGTTCCTTTAATGGGGCTCACTGTTCTATATATTGAAAATGAAACTTGGCTGAACTTGACATCACCAGTGCCATTGACACCCTCTCTTTGGAAAAAAAAACGAAAACAATATAGACAACAGCACTGCTCTAGTCAATACCTGGCTTCTATTTTGCGACCGTGAAGGCTATGCACTATGCAGGTTCCAGGTCAGATTTTGTTTTATGTATGCACACATGTAATAAAAACATAGCTGGTAAGTAATGAAAAAACTGTGCCCCAGCAGATTCAAACACATGAACTCTGCTCCGTACCTACAAACAAGTCTCAAGGATACATCCGAGTTGGCCCTTCTAGCCATGAAGAAAGAAAGAAAGAAAGAAAGAAAGAAAGAAAGAAAGAAAGAAAGAAAGAAAGAAAGAAAGAAAGAAATCAAAGGCAATCGTCCAAAGTTTTAGGTCAAGATTACATTTTCATGCAGGTTTTTAGAAGCATGGTGGGGGAGGCTTTTTGAGACAGCTTGGAATCAAAGGAGATGAAATGTAGAAAGAAATAACATTATTTGCAAGTGGGATTGCGCTATATCTGATACTTGAAATATGCACCAGGGGCAGCGCATGCATGCCTATTCGACTATATTTGAGATGGTTGATTAATGCGCTTTTCTGCAACTTTGAAGTCTTTTACTGAGGTAGCTGTTGCATAGGCCTGTTATTGTTTGGGCATTTCCAAAGTTTACTTACATCTGTTCCACAATTTCTTAGTTGCTTCGATGTTATATTTTTTTATCTTATCTGATGTTCTACTTTGCATTATTGTTGCTACTTTACTTGTGGTTTGTATAAGCTCATGGATGGGCCCAGGCCTATTTTTGGTATGCATTGATGCAATCGATGACCTGCAATGCTCATTAGAACCGCCACTCCTTCAGAGCAGACTCTCCCTGACTCCTAAACTTATGGCACCAAGCATAGACTCCAATAATGCGTCTCCCTTACCCCTTGAATCTACTACTTGCCCCCCATTACAAACCTTAATAGATTCACCTGAGAACTCCGTTTCTCTAATATCTTCTGAACATAGCCCGATTAGACATAATGTTACAACGAGAGGCCAAAAGGCTAAATGTAAACGTCAACACATTCACAATTCAGAACTTCCATCTACTTCTGCTAAGGTTAAAAGAAAAAATACCCCTAAGTAGAGCAAGAACACTATCTGCGCAAAGGGGAAGAAGGGAAACTGGCAGAGGGTGTATGTGAGTTGGGCAGTCCAATTAAGCAGAGAGAAACAGTCAACTCTGCAAATTTACTGCAGGACGATGTTCTTTGTGGTAAATTGAAGTCTATCTTGTTAACTGTTTTGGAACCCATCCATTCAAAAATCTCTAACATAGAATCTCGGTTATCAAAGCTAGAGGAGTTGGTGCAAGGCACCCATCAACTGGCACAGTCTGCCTCCTCCAATCCAGTATTTTGCATACCATCCAGTTTTGGGAAAGAGCCTATTGAGGGCTCATCCTCTAATGTGGCAATTCCAGAGCAAACTAGGAATAGGGCAGTGAATTCTATTATAACCACCAATCGCCCTGACCGCCTTGAAAGAAGGGTAATTGCAGCGGGGAAGGAAGGGGGAAGCACTGATGTTGCCATCACTGACAAAAATCAGCGGGGATATCACGAGATTCCTTATGATTCTTCACAACATTTACATCTACCCCCAGGAGCAACCCCGTATACGGTGGTTCTGACCAATGTCCCACAACTGTCTACTAATGTGTTTGAACACTGGTCAACCTTAAGGAATAAGCCTCTCAATTTTTTGACTTCCAGGACAGGCCTGAAGGAATGCCTCTTCTCGGAATTAAAAATGGTTCGCAGGAACGGATGGGTAGGCCCCTCCCCTAAACTGTCAAGAGGAGATTGCGTAGTTATAACCTTTAGGGCACCACATCTGGTACGTACCATTATAGAGAGGGGGCGGAATGGGCAAGTTACCTCACACGATATAAATATTCTACCTCTAGGATATTTCTATCGCCCCTTAGAACCTGCACTGATTCCAGGCCTCAAACGTGCTCCAGAGAGACACTGGGAAATAAGGCAGCCTAGTCACTACTTACCTACTTATAATCGTTTTGAGGTCTTCAGTGGTCTGGAGGATAATGATTGATTTAACCATCCGCCCTGTTTTAAATCCAAGGAATGGAATGGAAGTGGTGATTCACAGAGTCTTGATAACAAGGAGGTCACATTGACCCATGACCCTTGTAACGAGCTTTTACATAGTAACCATGACAGCTGTAATGATCCAGCTCAATTTGTACACGGTACCATGGCTCCAACTGAGGATGTAAACTCTCTCTTACCCCTTTCACTTGCTGATGAGCATCATGTTTGTCGAATCGTATCCTGGAACACTGCTGGTATTCGTTCCTAACTAATAAATGTACAATTATGGTGGGACTTTGTCCAACATTATGAAGTCCTCTGTTTCCAGGAGACCTGGAATAAGGAAGTCATTCATTTAAATGGGTACAGGATGTACCACATTCCTGCTGTTGAATGCCGGAGCGGAAGAGCACAGAGTGGTCTGTGTGAGTATGTGTCGAATATACTAAGCTTGAAAATGATTACTGAGCTTGCTAGTCACTCTTACCATCAATTGCTCGTCCTGGATTTTGACTCAACATTTTCTATAGCTATGGTTAATTTTTATAATAATATTCCCTCAGGCTTACAGCGCACCGTATTCAAGAACATGCAACATGCAACATAAGCAAAAGCAAAAGGAAATATATCATGTTATTTCTGGTGGGGGATTTTAATTGTACACTGTGTGTTAATGCTGGAACCAATCTTTGTGGGGCTTTATGTGAAGATGGGGTTTGTTCCCTTCACTTTCATCACTCTGTTCTAGGGGACCAACTGAATGAATTTATTAATAGTTTTGATCTTGGTTTTGTCAACAAATTATGTTTACCACCCGTCCCCATGACAACAACTTTTAGTGGTCGAGGTTGTTGCTCCACTATTGATTTTATGTTGGCCTCTAGCAGTTATGCTTCTAGACTTTACTCCTTTCATATCTCTGATAATTCACTCAGTGACCATTTCCTGCTCTGTCTAACAGTCACATTGCCGTCCAAGATTGTTGTAGCTAACAACAACAGAGTCCCACTGCTAGAGAATTTATCCATTGCCAGCATTAACGGTTACTCTCTGGGTTGGGCAATGGTGAATCAGACAGAGATGCTTAAACAAATTATCGTTAAATTTTTCATAGATATAGAGACATGACTTAACAAAGACACTACTCCTGCGGTATTATTAGTGTCTTTTCAGAAGATAAATAAGGTAATTATGTCTTAGTAAACAAAATAAGACCAAGAGGGCACAGAGGGGGTGGTTTGATTCAAAGTGTACTAAATTACACTCGTTGTTAAAAAAAGAACTTCACAGGAAACCAAGGATCACCTCTGAAGTTAAGAGAGTTAGACAAGCCTATAACCAAGTGCTGAAAGACAGGAAGAATATACTAAGGGACGAGGCCTGGGAGGCTCTTCATTTAGCCTCAGTAACCAATGACAGTGCAGGCTTCTGGAAGGTAATCAGAACACCCTTTTTATCCAGCAATACTAGCCTTACTATAGAGTCAGCTATCCCGGAAAATCGGTGAATAGAGCATTTTACCCAGGTGTATGGAGGAGTTGAAACTTCAGTAGGGATTCAAGTTTTAAGTGATTCTCTCCATTCTATGTCCTTAGATTTTACCCTGGAGGAAGTCGAGAGGGCCTTACATGCCAGTCAGAGCGGAAAGGCTCCTGGACCAGACGGGGTCCCCATTGATTTGTTTAAATCAATTACATCTTTGTTGGGGTCTCTTCTTGTGCAGGTCCTCAATGCGAGTTGTAACGCTGGACTCCTACCAACCTGGGTTGAGTCTGTAATTGTTCCTATCTTCAAAAAAGGAGATAGGAATGACCCGGGTTGTTACAGACCGATTTCCCTACTGGATTCCATCACGAATGTTGCAGGTCGGGTTGCATTAGAGCGTTTACTTGATTGCTCTGATGATAACTCAATCCTATCTGACCTGCAATATGGATTCAGAGCTGGACTAGGACAGTAGAACAGGGTCTGAATCTCTCCTTATTGGTGGGCTAATACACGAGGGCCAAGAAAGGGAACTTGTTTTTAGCTTTTGTGGACCTTTCATCCGCGTTTGACTGTGTGGTCCACTCGAAATTATGGAAACTGTTGGGAGATCTGGGGGTTGATGTAAATATTATTTATTTTCTTAAAAGTTTTTATTCTGATGCCAAGGCACACCTACGATACGGTGTAAAGGGCGAGTGTACAGCCGCATTCCCGATTAAGAGTGGAGTCAGGCAGGGTTGTATCCTGGCCCCTTTCCTTTTTAATTTGTACATAAATGGGCTTGAGGAAGCCCTATGTAAAGATAACCAGGACTTTCCTTAGATAAACGTCCGCCCAATACCAGCCCTACTATATGCCGATGACGCTGTTCTAATGTCAGGCACTCAGGTGGAATTGCAACGAGTCGTGGACAGTTTTACCCTTTTTATGAAAGACTTGGGCCTAAGGGTTAATTCCACCAAAACTTTTATTATGCGTTGTGGCACTGGATTTAGGATTAATAAAGATATTTTCATTGAAGGTAAAATGATTGAGGCTACTAAAAAATTCTCCTATCTGGGTATCCTTTTTTCCCAGAACGATTCCTGGATACAAGCAGTGGCTGCTAAAAAATTAGCCCTCTTACGTTCTACATCTGCACTCATTATCTTCGCCAGGAAGCTTGGCAAGCGTCCACCAGAAGAACTAATCAAAGTATATAAGGCTAAATGTGTTTCTGCTGCACTTTACGGGAGTGGAATATGGGGGTTTGCTGATCTTTCCCCTGTACAAATAGCTGAAAACTCCTTTTCAAAATACATTTTAGCCATACCGAAAAGCACTTCAGGATGTGTCTGCCACGCTGAACTGGGTATTCAGTTCATCTCGGACTCAATTAGGATAGAGCCTGTGCTATTATGGCACAGGCTGTGGACGAAAGTCCAAACTAAATTAAATATAGATATCCTTTCAGACATATTGAAATTGGAAGGAGCCATGGAGATTCCCTGTCTGAGATATGTGCATAACTTTTTTAAAGATATTTGCCAGTTACATTATTACACAAATCCCTCTTCTATTGAAGCAGTATCCAGAAAGGACTTGAGAAGAGAGTTTTTAATGCTGCTTGATACCCAGAGAATGATGGTAGAGATCTTAAAGCCCTCTGTCATCCATCATCAATTAATTTTAACAACTTTTAATATTCAACCCTATCTGTCTTTCGTCCCAGGAGCCTACGATAGATTTTTATTAACCCGCTTTAGGCTGGGGACCTTCCATAGTTTAGTTACTTTCCCTGCCACGAATGATTGGTCACTTGATCTTCAACCTTGCCCTTGTGACTCTATCTCCCCCAATCTACGATTCATGTTATTTTATTTTGTAAATTTTACTCCAGTGATGGGCGGATGTTTTTAGTCCCTTTTTTAAGGAGATCTGGATTACGACAATGTCGCCCGGCACTGTTACTTTTACAGTTACTAGCTGATGTAAACTGTGTTCTGAGAATTTTATCCTTTCTGAAAAAAGTGCTTTACCAAAGGAAACCTATGGTCATTTGAATGCTCACTTTGCACAGTAACGATGGTCAAATTTTAGGACTCACACTGTAACTTTTTAATTTCATTATGTATAATGTTATTATTATGGCTTTTATGGAATTAGACTTGTATGAATTGTTTGTATGCTTTTATGATTGCTTCAACAATCGAATAAAGCTTTCTTGACTTGACTTGAAGTGGGGAGATTAGGAAAAGGGTGGAGGACAAAGAAAAAAACATTCAGCCGACAAGCACGCTTAAAATGGGTGCAGCCAGGGGGGTATTACGTAACGGTTGGAGGACAAACCAAACAAGCACTGAATAAACCCTACGTTGTACGTCTTGCGTGTGCCCATGCGCATTTGCACAACGTACACTTAGGGGTTATTCAGTGCGAGGAGGACTCATGAGAGAGCAGCCATTGCGAGGAGGAGGCAGCCGAGGAAGACGCTGCAGGTAATTACCTTTTCATTTATTTTTAATACCTTTGGGATGGCTAAGTATGCTCAACCACGGTGTTGTAGTTTTGCCTGAACTCCGTGTTCGCAGCGGAACGCGGAGTAGGCAAAACTCTGCAAACTCCGCAGGCGGAGCTTAGTTACCCGGCCTTGGTTAATTACTATTAGGAGTGTATATCGCCACCAATGACAGTGGGCCCCATCTAGCACTCCACCACCACATAAAGGTTTTTTAACAACAACTTAATCACCAGGGGGAGCAAGGGCGAGATCAAAACCATCACCCCTCTTGCGTATGCTTGATAGGTAGTGCCAGCGCCATCTTGTCAAGATTTTCTGGCGCTCCAGTAAGGTCAAATGGGTCTCCTGCAAATAAGCTATATGTACACCTCTGCGTTTTAAGTATGTATGGATCTTGCGGTGTTCCTCGGGTGTGGCCATCCCATGCACGTTCCAGGTCATGGCAGCATATTTATGGAACGTTTCAGTTTGTGTTACTATCATTATTTCCTAATCCTCACCTATGTGCCCGTCTTATGAGTGTCGGTTTGCATGGGTAGTGTTTCAGATATCTATTGTGCAATCAGAGTATAACCAGTGACCGTACCACCTGTGCCCTAACAGCTGTGTAACTCCAAACTGCCAGTCCCATGTCAAACCCACAATGGTAGTTTGACCAATGCTGCACCCAGCCAAGGTGTTAGCTTAACCTGTTCATTTCGGTATCGGGGGTATACCAGTACTGAAAACATGAGAAACTGGTCCATCCAGCATAGCCCGGTCCAACAGGTGTCATTGGTAGATCCCTTTCCTTAGTGCATTGCATCATAAAAGCACCTCATCCCCTTTACCCCAGCACGCACATGGCTTCTACAACATACACACCTGGCAAAGGATATGGTGATATCAAAGTGAAATATTGTGTTCAGACATCATTGAGGTGACAGCCAGATCAACTCTCGGCACCTGCTCTATATTGTCTGCCATGTCCGAAGCCTAGCAATTTGGTGAGTTTGGAAAAGTGGTGGGCGATGTTGCATCAGCATCAGCAAAGCCACCACCACCATGGCTTTCTCCTTGGTGGCTTGTTCGCTAGTGAGCTTACCCCTTGTGGTCCTGCTAGGTCTGCGCAGTGTTTTCTACCTCGCCCAACTATCATTCAAAATCAAACCTCTGTCCACCAATACCCCATGAGTACACTCCACCCAGTCACTTGCCTCTGTGGGTGATGTAAAGAAGAGGGCCTTCTCCAAGTCCAACACTCAGAGGTTCACTGGAAAGATCAGAGAGGATTTAATTCCTAGTTGTTGTAGTTTCCATGTGATGTCTGAAAAGGACTCACCGCATTTCTGGACCACCTTTTTGTAGTCCACGAAAATATGCACCCTCCTATTACCTACCTGCCATGACCTATTTCTCCTAGAGACTTGCAGAATATGCTTTGTTTTCCCCGTAATTAAAGAATTTGGCCACCACCAGCCTTTGCGGAGCTACCAGAGTGGTTTCCCGGCATGCTTTCTATGATCCACTCGTAAGATTCCTGTTTCGATGGTATGCACATCAAATTTGGTTTCCAGTGTTATTTTCCCATTTGCAATAGCTTTCAAAAGTGCATCAAACTTCCCAGTGGGAGTGTGTAGTGTTTGCTCTACCATGCTGCCACCCAGCGTGTTTTCTGGGCTAGCCAGGTGGTTGGAAGTTCCTATGCCTGAGATGGTAATCATCTCAGGATGTTTCGGTTTCATAGTTCGTGTGTGCTCTGTTAAAGGATGGTCTGTGGTGACCGTGCACCCATGTGGCAGACAGGTGGCACCTTAATTCTGTGACTCACTCTGCTAACAAGTCACTTGGAGGTGCAGCCCCAGGGCCTATCACTCAGCACCACCTTGGTTCCATGTAAATGGTGCCACCACAATGTCCTCATTCTTGCCATGGGGACAAGAGTGCAGCTACATGTATGCAGCTGATGCCAGCAGTTCACAAGAGGGTGCAGGTGCCAAGATAGGCTTCCCAGGCTGAGAGTATTGCGATCAGTCTTGCATCGTCTATCCCTTGTAAAAATAGTGCTGTGCGCAGCTACCTTATGATTCCAGTGTGGGTTGCTCCTGGGCCCCTCTATCCCACATAACCTAGGAGTCCATAGTCAACTCACAGCAGGTCGCTATAGCACCTCTTTACAGTGTCCAAGCAATCTCTGAGCTTTGGCCAAGGTCTCACCTGTCAGTACCAAGTTCATGGCCTTGCAGTACCTCAGTCCTGTCAGTAATGTGGCGAAAGCATTGCTGCTGGCTTCCTCTACAATCTTCTTAAAGAGGGGTCCACTACATCCACAGCCCAGGCAGTGTTCCAAAACCCAGCCGTAGTGTGCTATATTATAGTGCATGGGTCCTCTCCCTTTGCTGAAGCACCATCTCACGGTCCCACCACAGCCCAGTGACCACAAAGTAGTTCAGGCCAAGAGCCTCCATTCATTGCCACAGCAGCCCAGCACAGCGCCAGGCACCGCATGATCTGGCCCAGCCCCAAGGAGATGAGGGGAGGGGGTCTGATGGGCAGAAGGGAGATTGCCTTTGGATCCTCAACGCGATTTGTTACGGGCATAACTCGGGAGCTCGCTAATATGCACCAGCGTCGGCTTCATCTTGGACATGCCCCTCTTCTTCCCCCCAGTTATGAGATTTTCTGTGCTGCAATATTTTTACATCATCAACAGATCTCTCACTTGAAAGGCCAGCTATTGTGTAAGTAATGCTAAACCCTTACAGTAGAAGGTTATAAAATTGCACAGCAGTCAACACACCTCCAACCCCTTACCTTGACCGTAGTTGAATATCATTATGCAGAAAATAAATGATAACAATTTCTCAATGATTGGCTAATGATAGGTTGTGTGTCCTTTTTCACAACCAATGCCCCACTGAAAATTCCTAGTTCATCCACCCCAGACAGAATAAGAAGAAACTTGCATTTCCTGTGATGTCTTCCCTATTTTGACCTGTTAGGGCCACCAGTAGTTAGTCCCTTTGGAAAATCCCTCTGCCACCATTACTGGCTGGCAGAGCAGTTCCCTAAGTGCTACATCAACTTTGCAATTTGCAATTTAAAGCAATGGCAAAGCCCAAACCGTCCTCTTTAATATTTATAGGCCACCCCTGAGACATGCCTACCGAACTCTATATTCTACAAAGGACACATGTGAAAACCTGAGGATACATAGAGACCATGAGTACAGTTTTCCTGTGCTGTTGGTCTCTCTTGACAATACCCACAACTCTATTCAATTGTTTCAAAAAATGTGGTTTTATTTGCAAATGAAGACACTGTGTTGTGTTTAAACTTATCAAGTTATTATAAGTGTGACTGTTGTTTATAGGGACCCTTGTTCCTTTAAAAAAAATAGCACTAAAACAAGGGTACATCATATTAAAAATTTCAACATTTCCTAACTTCACATGCCTTGACAGTAAAAAACAGCATTGTTGCTTTTACTGTGGAAGGTTTAGTAGCCCCATTAGCGACTACAGATTTACATGCTGACAACACAGTAGTGCTAACGTCTGAATGGGACCACTAAGTATGATATTTCAAGGTATGAAAAGAATTGTTGAATTTAACCTGACTTAATGTTCAAGTCAAATTTAATGTAGCTGTTGCTCTAACAGCAACTTTAGAAAGTGACCACTTTGCTGCCTAAAGTTTTCAAGTGACCGTTTATTGTTGCTGCCTATGAGACAACCTTTTGCCCTCCTGGGGGAAGTGTGAATGACCCTCAGAAAGGAACAGGTCTGACCTACCCCTGGCAGGAAGGCTAAATAGGATGTGAGCCCAAAAGGCAAGCTTTAAAGGGAAAGCACGCCTTAGAAGGGCAATAGTGGACACACACAAGAAGGGATGCTCTTTTGTTTTTTGCAGGCGGACTGGCATCGGGATAGAGAGAGGAAAGCCACTGTCAAACTATGGCCGTGTGGCACCTAGGAAACCACAACTCTGGGATGGGTTTGGTAGATCCACATGTGAAGAGAGGGGTACTCTCATGTTGGAAGTAGGCAAAATGGTGCATTCTGGGTTAGCTAGATGTCATATTTTGCATTACCTCGCCACTAGGAAGGAGGGGAACTGGTAGCCCATTGGCTAGTAGTCGCTACATGGAACCAAGTGCAAAACCAAGGCATTAAATGAGCACCTCTGGCTCCCAGAATTCTGACCATGTCTTAACTTGAAAGAGGACTGAGGAAGGACTGCCCTGCTGTTTCCCGGACCCAACATAGAGAGCCTGCACGAAAACCTGGACTGCACCTTCTGCTTCTTCAGGCTAGCATAGAGAGCACTGTGCCTATGGTGCCCTGCTTGAGAAAAATGCTAATGTGAGAGTCTAGGGGAAACCCGAGACTGAAGCAATGCACAGCTTGAAAGGCACTAAGGCCTAATTTTTATAAACAAAATTATTATTGTCCCAAATGATCAACAAATTTTATTGTTTAAATATTCCTCAGACGAGACAACTTATAAAATATGATGCAATGTTCAAATAAACTCAAAGTTTAGTACTTGTCAATGAACTAATCAAAATCTCTATTTTTGAGAAATACATGTACATTTTTAGAATATGAAACATTCATCCACAACCCAACCCAATGCATTTCGGGTTCATTCAGAACCCTTCATCAGGGGTAGACATATTTACACATGTCCACATATTTATATGGTGTAAACTCCTCGGAGCCAGTCAGATTGCGAATCTACAACAAGAAAATCTTCAGTTACAATTAAAGGAAGTATAAGCATGAACATAGAGTACATAGATCTTCAGTAGTAGTTAATGCTTCTGAGGGTTTTCCATGCCGCAAAATGACAAAAGTGCCATGAAAAGTGTAAATAAAGATAGTATGAATAAAGATTCCTCCACCATGTGGATTAAAAAACAATCTGAATCGAAAAAACGTGCCAACTCAAACAGTGAACTGAAGGAATGACCACATATGTCTAAACATGCACAATGCCACACAAACTGTGATGATACTAGAAAAATACCTTCTAACGTCCTGAAAAGACCAGAATGGTCTATCCCAAGAGATTCAATAAACGGCACTTCCTCCTATAAGAGAGTGCTGTTGTTTAACCATCTAGATTAAATGCTTATTCAAATATTCACCACTAAATAACTGTATCAACGAGCTTCATACTCACAACGAAATCTTTATTAGGTGATAGTCAGAAACGTGGATACTCCCCCTCCATTTTAGTTAACTCTACCTCGTGGGAGTATCTGTAATCAATATAATACCCGTCGGTGATTATGAAAAAAGTAGTAGGAATGGTGAACACAATTTTTATAGCGGACTTAATACTCACAACAAAGTCTTAAAGACGCGGGTACTTGTAATCTCTCCTTTCCATGTTCCTTAACTATGTCACGTGAAAGTACCTGGAACCAATATAATGCCCGTAAATAAAAATATATCGAGAATAGTAAAATGTTTCTAAAGTAACCGCTAGAAGTCCCCCTACCTTTAGGTGTTCCGGTGTAGTGCTCGTCAAAAGTCTCCCTGTTCCTCGTGTGTGTTCAACAGAAGTAACCAAAGTTACTGCTTAATCTAGCCAGAGAGACGGCGCGCCGCCCTCCTCCAGCCAGCAACATCAACAAAGGACTGCAAGCCTATCCTTATCCAAAATAGCGCTTATCATGAATCTGAAGACACGTAAACCAAATCCAATAACCAAAAATAGGAAGAAATAAGTAGTGAGATAAAGAGTAAATAATAATGATGACGAATGATGATAATGAAATAATGATATGAAAGTAAAAGGTGCAAAAATAAAAGTGCAAAATAAAAGTGCAAATGAAAAGTGCTATGTCGTATGAGGTATGTAAAATGCCCCTTACATTCTATGGTAATAACTTTCACAGAAAACACAAAAGTTCGTAGTGGTCATTAAGACCCCCTGGGATTACGGTCCCTAATTTAAGGATCCACTGTGTTTCTTTGCGCGAAAGTGTGGTGTTGATGTCAATGCCTGTGTGTGGTGTAATGCGCTCAAGAATAGTGAATCTCAATTGTGGAATGGTGTGTCCTGTATTAATCCAATGTGCTGCTAGTGCAGACCCACCCACATTTACACACTGCTTGAGAAAAAGCCATCACTGAGCCTCAGACAGAAGAAGTGACTCTAGTGGACTGACTTTCTGGCAAAGCTACAGGGCCACAGCAGTTGAAGAAACCTGCCTTGGTGAGTTGGTAGCCAAGAAGACCTGACTGCCACTGACTGCTGAAGTGAAGTCTGGGAGACCTAGTCCTGGCCTCAAAAGTTGCACCCGAGTATGCTGGACCTGGGAGAGCCATCAAGCACAGGTTGGTCACCCTTTAATTTTACTGTAACCAGAGATCAATAGACCAGTGGTAACTGGTTTGTGGCTGGACTTCACCAGGACTTTGAGGGACATCAAACCTTGTTACCAAAGTCACCCCACAGAGTTAGTGAACTGAGGTGTGGCCCCGGGAAGACTTCTGTCACCAACTCAGCATCCTAGGCATCCCTGAGCATCTTCAGCATCCTGTATCCCTTGCATCAGGACCACTCCATTAAAATGTAATCGTGGTTAGCACACAGAGCCTGGAACTGGACTGAAGATTGCTTTCCTTGCAAGGTAACTGTTTAAATGACCCTGTTGGTCACTTTTAATATCTACCTGTCAGAGCTAGTTGTCCATACAGTAGTTGTTTACAAATGTATAACAGTTTGGAAAATTGACCGCTAGTGTGTTCCATTACAATGATTTATTGTGCTCAGTGAAAAGCAGTGATTTATTGTTCCTTTAATAACCCAGATCTAGGGAACCCTCTGGTGGATTTTTGTCATCAAGGTGTCTATCTATACTACTATTATAAAGAGAGAACTGTGTCCTTTGAGCCAGGTAAACTCGAAAAGTACACCACCAATCCAAACACCCAATACATGTTTGAAAACGTCAGGGCAAGCAGAAGGACATAGGCTATATAAATGTAAAAAATAAATGTTATTTACAAAATTTATATTAAAAAAAGTAGTCCCCCCAAAGTAGCGCCGGCCGCGACGTGCGTGCTCACGTCAGGAGCACTGGGAGGAGCAGCGTCCGAGGAGCGGCGGACATGGCGCAGGGGAGGAGCGGTGACCTGACGAGCAGCGGACAGGCCAGCTGCGGTGCGAGCAGTGGAGAGGCGGACATGGCGCGGGGAGGAGCGGCGGCGGACAGGCGGTGAGGAGCAGAGCGGCAAGGAGCGGTGAACTGAGGAGCGGCGGTTGAGGTAAGGCTCCGGGGACAATGTCGGGGCAGGCGGGTGTCGGGCCAGGTGGGGGACGGGGAGTTACAACAACACAGGCGGTGAGGAGCAGAGCGGCGAGGAGTGGTGAACTAAGGAGCTGCGGCTGAGGTAAGGCTCCGGGGACAATGTCGGAGCAGGCGGGTGTCGGTCCAGGCGGGGGACGGGGAGTTACAACAACACAGATCGGCTGAGGAAAGGCAATGTCGGGGCAGGGGGGGGTCGGGGCAGGCGGGGGACAGGGACTAACAAGGTGACGGGTGGAGCATTTTGCAGGTAGTACTGTCCGACCTCCATTGACTCAGGCCAGGTGGGGGTCGGGCCAGGCGGGAAAACAGATCGGCTGAGGAAAGGCAATGTCGGGGCAGGCGGGGGTCGGGGAAGGCAGGGGACGGGGCGGGCGGGGGCACGGGCTGTTTGCCAATGTCGGGGCAGGCGGGGGTAGGAGAAGCCTGAATGCTCCCGGACAAGGTTGGGACGGGCTGCTACTTCAATGATAAATATACAACCATTTTTTATAAACTGATTTCGGATTATCAGTGTCTGGCATTTTCTTTTTATTTAACTGTTTTGTAACCGATTGATGCTACACACGTGTTATTTTGATAAAATCTTACTGCTCTAAGCCACAGCTACCTAGAGTTGACCTAAGGTTTTTCAAACGAACATCACTGTACCCAATATGGGTGTGTATGCTTCTAACACAGTAAAATTGCAAAACCACACCATGTTATACACCACCTTACTCACAGGCAATTAATCTGATTAAATTAGACTTCGCGTTTCATACTTTCACAGATTTGGAATCAGAGACAAATTAATCACACACAGCAACAAGTACATTGATTGGTTTGCTTCCAGACCACTTCTGTCTATATGATGGTACATGATAAGTATACCAATTATCTGCCTATCTATTGGCAATAGCCCTGGAACCTCTTGCAGAAACCATATGTTAAACACTCCAGTGAGTCCATGGGAAATACGGCTCTATGAAGATGATACCTCACTTCGTCTGACAAAATTTGATACTTTCCTACCAGCCCTAATGACAGTAATCAACAATGTTTCCCATTTATCTAGTTATAAAGTAAATTGTGAGAAGAACGAGGCACTCCAAATGTCCAGGATAACCACACCAGGTGCAATAGAGGGATACAACTTCCAATGGAACCCAAACAATCTTAAATCCTTAGGGATGTATGTTAATAGAAACCTAGAGCAAATTATAAAAGACATCATTGCACCCTCTCATCATTGAAACATCTTCTGTATACGTGAGATGGCATCACCTCCAGTGCTCATTATGGGGAAAATCCCACAGCTAACATTTTGGTGACTCCTCAACTGAATTATGTACTGAGCATGTTACTGATCACAGTCCAAATGAAAAAATTCAGGGCTCTCAGTAAGGATATAAGATCAGTTATCTAGGTCAACATGAAGTCAGGATTAAAACCTTATAGTCCAGGTGGGGTAGGCCTATCATGTGTAGGGTAATACAGCGTGTTACTAAAAAGATTTTCTTCATTCAAAAATATCATATGTACCGCCAAATGCCAAAGATAACCAATTAGAACGACCCTGGAAAGGCATCTAAGAAAAGGTAATACTGGACTAAGCACCCTTCTATGCGGAAACTGCACCTTCCTTGTTGATAGATAACAAGATAATTCAGACGACTGTGAGAATTTTCTCGTACTTCACAAGCAAATAAACATGGAAGCTATAGTCCACACTTGCACAAACCCAGTGAATGGAGCCATTTGAATAGTAGGAGTACCATCCAATGGAAAATATGGAATACACTGGGAAATCACTTGCTAGACCAACTCATGACGAGCAATTAACTTAAAGCATTTGCAACACTTTAAGAACAGTTCAAACTGCTAAGATTCCAGATATGGAGCTATGGCAATTGATTAATTGCTTAGGAAACCAACTGGGGCCACCTCCCTGGGATCTCCCAGAATCTCCTGTAGTACAATACCAAAGACTAATGAGAACCTACAAATCGGCAATGTCTTGACTATATAACACACCCATAAACTACTTTTGCTATAAGCTCCTAAGTAAATAATTGCAACAGAAATATCAAGCCTGTCTTGACTATGAATATACTAATGACGACTGGCTCCCGGTACTTGAAAGCCATGATACAGGGGTCAGGGTCAGGAAAGACTGAATAAAATGCAATAACTTTAAAAATTACAAACTAGTATTGGACCCCAAAATAACTGACTAAAAATTAACTAGATAGTGATTCAAAATGCTGGAAATGTTAGGGATCTGGCTGAGATCTAATATGTATTCTATAAATCTCTGCAGCTCAGACCAGATAATGCTCATTAATATAGGATATGATAGACACATCAGCAACTCCTAGTTACACCGCACAGATTAGCACTACTGCATGATACACACCACATATCAAACATCACCCAACTTTAAAGAAGGTGGTTGTCAGCAGCTTTAGTGACAGTGAAAATATGTATTTTGAGACACTGGTGATCCCTGCCCTAAATGCATGTACAGAATGGCTAGTAGAAATGCACAAAATAGCTTTATACCAGCAAATCATATATGCACAAAGCATAATGCCCACCATAACTCATACCCCAACCATGTTTTGCTCTATGTAGACTGTCTTTTTTAGGTCTTGCCTGAGCCAGTGCATGCGCTGTGCTCTGGCGAGACATTTAGAAACTGCGCTTTGAAAGTGCTACCCAAAGGCTTTTGCCGGCCACCAGCGTGCGGTTACGCACGCGTGGGCGCGCGTTGACCTGCACAGGCCATCTGGCTTTTTGTAATGGCTCATTAAGCCTTACAGTGCGTGAATCGCCTCCCCTACCCCCTCCCTTCTTCCTCTCCCTCCTCATCAGCTTCTCATTACAAGCTTCCCCCATCGGGCGGCAAATGCTTGTTTATTCTGAGACATGTTCCCCCATTTTGTAAGTAGCCTTTTTAGGAAAATATTCGTTCTAGCAAAGAAGATTGTAAAGAAATGTCTTCTTGTGTTTGGGGTTTTAATGCTCTTCGGGATGATCGTTAACACATTTTTTCATATAAATGGACGCAGTCCGAATAATACTAGAGATTTTTTATTTCAACCAAAACACGAGGGAGGCAGTCATGCATTAGAGAAGTCTATAGAGTCTATAGAGACATCTAGTGGCGAAAATTAAAAAGACAGTATGATAAAGTGATTTTATTTCTCAAGCAAGATACTATTACCCTGGAACAACACAGGCACACAATATTTTTGAAAGCACCAAATAGACGAAAACATACATAATGCCACATTTTAGTTTTTTCACTTCAAAATAACGACTGCTATTAGGCAATTAAATCGCCTCCGCCTCTGTAGTTTACAATTATTTATATAAACTTGCATTGACAAAGCTAAGGGTCAACTTATAGTTATAAATTAAATGTACTTCTTCGTTAATGGCACGTTTGTGTGTGCGATTGTGTCAAGGGTGGGTGGGTGAATACGAGAGGAAGTGACTGATTTGAGAAATGACTGGCTATTCTCATGCTCACTTCAAAGGGATGCAATTCAGAGGTGAATTTGAGCACAGGAGACCAAACCCATGATCCTAGTTTCTTTATGGGATTCACTAGTTCAACTAAAAGAACACGCGATCCATCTCCTTGTTAGGCCTGCGAAAAAACACGGAATAGGCGACATCTGCCATTTTTTTTCACCAGTGGAGAGAAATCAGGGATCCTTCTTAGGCAAAAAAGGGTTCACCAAAGACAGATTCTCACAGATGTGGAAGGGTAGAAATGAGAGAGAAGTTCCATTGAGAAGAACTGTCAGTGGATGGCCAATATACCTTAATGGTAATTTTCATGATGGCTGCCTGGCTCCTGAGACTGCTCCGAAAGCAATTTCCCAGCTAAGAATTCTTCTGGAATACCAGAAACACAAATGGAGATCCCGTTAACACATTTGCTGTTTCAGTTTTTAAATCTATCACAAAGATGCACTTCAAGCCCACTTAGAAAAACTAAGCTGACCCCGCTGTCTACTTGTCAAGAGTAAACCTAGATGAAAGCAATTAAAAACAACAGACACTCACATTGCCTAACTTGTAAAAATCATAAATGCGGGCACTCTGGGCTTTTCAGCCTGCCGCTAGTTCAGCCGAATGCTGGCACAGGCAAGGAAGGAACTGTGTGAGTGAATGATTTGAGCTGTGGTTTCCCCCACAGCCGAGATCTCCACGTGCATTGTGTAGGGTAGCATAAAGAGAGTTCTTCTTGGCTGATGCTACCCAGATGCAGCAGATAACTAAGGGCAGACCTGGGTTCTCTCTCGGAGGTACACACTGGGAGAGAACAACTACAGACACATTTGCTGTTTGTGATAAAAGCCTCTGTTTTGGAAGCAAGTTGAGCACTCACATACAACATTCGTCGGCAGGGCTGGCTTTATTACTGGTGGCTCCCTGTGCAACAATGTCTGTTGGTGGGCCCCCATGACCACTTCTGCCATAGATTCCCTCACTAGCACCCTTTAACAGTGGCCCTCAAGTCTCCATAACCACCGTGTTTTAGATTCATTTAGTTTTATAGCACCACTGGTACCAGTTTAAGTTGTTAGAGCACTTTACATCACACACACTTTGCGCAGAGACAATCATATGTGTGTAAATCAGTGTATAGGAAATGTTACATCAGACAGGAATCCAAGGTGTAGTGTAGGATTGATATGTCATCAATACTGGTAGGCAATATGTCGATAGCACTTTTTTTAGTTCTTTGAAGGATTTGACAGTGTTTGTCACCGATCTTAGTGACCATAATCTTTTAATTGAAAAATGCATGTATCATCTTCTCAAAGAGATTTATGGAATATTGGGGATGATCTATTGAACCTCAATATTAAAAAAAGGAAATGCCACTGGAATTCTGGGACTATCAAAAACTTGACCAATCTATTAGAACATACAGTAGATAACTTAACATTATGGGAAGGCAGAGAATTAGGCTGCTTTACGTCATTTCTACAAGCCTTAAAACTAAAAGCTCGAAAGCCTCTAACAGTTAAGATAACGCCCAAAATTCCTCCTGATCTTCGTAATTTAAATAAAGAAATAAACAAATTGGTCAGGGCCCAATACCTTTCCCCTACCCCAGACCGTAGACAAAGAATCTCACTCCTGAGGAGAAGAAGAAATAGGTTGAAGGTTAGATTAAAATGTGAGAAAGAAGATGCTCTTTGGAGTAAACTTTGTGAAGCAGCTAAGAGTGGCCAGTCCAAGACCTTTTGGTCACTAATAGGGGAGGGCTGTGGGGTAAGATCTAGACCTTCTCCGATATCAATAAATGAGCAGTCTTGGGCAGATTTTGTTCAGAGTTTATATAGCAGCAATGGTGAAGAGTTTGATCCCACTAAATTGCAGGAAGAATTATCCCCTTACGATCCTCCTTCCGAATTAGAAATCACCGCCGCAATTAAAGCTCTCCGCTCGTCCGGTGCATTAGGCCCGGACGAAATACCAATTTCAGTATTGAAAACTCATAGTACCCTATGGGGAAAAATTTTATACCCTGTTTTTAAAGCTTGTTATACCAATGGCATCGTCCCACACTCTTGGAAAGGGAGTCTGTTAATCCCTATCTATAAAAAGGGTGCTAGGGATTTACCCCAAAACTATAGACAAATAGCACTACTAGATGCCATAGGCAAGGTTTTCGCTAAATGCTTACTGAATTCTATAAATGACTGGGCGACTATGTTCGCAATACTCCCACTAGAGCAGACCGGTTTTAGAAAACAACACGGTACCCTAGATAATCTTACCGCTCTACAAATCTTGGTTGAAAAATATGTCACAGTCCGTAGAGGAGGTATTTATGGTGCTTTTATCGACTTCTCTACGGCCTTTGACAAGGTGGATAGAGTTTTGCTTTGGAGTAAGTTAATAAAATTAGGGATGCCCCCGAGCTTATTGAAACTAGTTATCGCACTTCATACAGACACCTGGTGCAGAGTTCTAATGGGTGGTGAGAGAGGACTTTCCAGGATAATTCCCACAAATAATGGGCTTAAACAGGGCTGCCTATTGGCGCCCCTGTTATTCTCCTTATACATTGTAGATCTACCCAAAGCCATATTATCCATTAGCAATGGTATTGCACCTGTATTAGGGGGATCACCCATTGCATGCTTAATGTATGCTGATGATATTTTAATTCTGGACCTCACCCCAAAGGGCTTGAATCATCGTTTAAAAGCTTTGAACTCTTACTCTGAGGCTCATTTTTTAAAAATTAACATTTCAAAAAGTAAAATAATGTGTTTCTGTGGAAGGAGAAAACCCAAATACAATGAATATTACTGGTCGGTTGGGGGCGAAAGACTAGAAGTAGTTAAATCCTATCCCTTTCTTGGGAAGATAGTCACGAGCAATCTATCCGAAAAAACTCATACAGAGAACAATAGTAGGAAAGCTCTTGCTCAAGGGAAGAGTCTTATCTCCTTATATAAAGCGACAGGTCGGAGGCATTTTACCATATTGCTCGAAGTTTATCGGGCAAAAATCCCCGCATCCCTAATCTACGGACTGGAAATAGTGGACATGGCATGCTGGAATTTCTTGGATTCTATTGAAGGAAGAATTCTTCGTAATTTAGCCTCTGTAAATACTGCAAGCTCTACGTCTTTGTTAAGACAAGAATTTGGTCTGCGCAGTGCACGGTCTCAGGCAGTGGCGAGTGTGGTGCGTTGGGTTTTTAATATAGCTGAAGGAAAGCCTGGCACTCTGAGGTTTCAAATAAAAAATGAGTTGTTGGGTTCCTATAATGTCTACTCCTCTATCGTAAGGAACTTCAGACAGGCAAGTACTTTATTACAGATAGATGAACAAAGTATTTTTTTATCATCAACTGTCCAATTAAAGTCATCCTTAAAGACCACGTCTTGGGAGTTGAGTTTTAGAGAAGATAGTAGGACTCGTAAAGTTAAGAGAGGAATGCTCTCTTTTGGTAACTTTTGCGAAATTAAAAAACTTCACCATATTTAGGTTGGAATCTTCCTCATGCAGTTAGGCGATTTATTTTTTTGTTAAGATATGATTTACTCCCATTGAACTGCTTATTGTTTAAATGGCATGGTGGTACAGATATCTGTGATTTTTGTAAACTTTATTCCCAGGATTTATACCATGTTGTTTTTGTTTGTCCAGCCCTTATGGTACACAGGCGTAAATGGTTAAAACCTTTGTGTTTTAAGTTGGGTATTTTTACCGCTTATGATTTTATTGCAGCTATGTTTAATCCCCCAAATGAAATGTTTTGTTTCAAATTGTTTTCTTTTTTTAAATGTTTTCTAACATTGTACTGATATTTTTATTTATTTACGTATTTATAGTTGTTCTTCTTATTGTCTGATAAACTGCTATGTGGATCTCGACAGAGTTCCGCTATCATAAATAAATAAACTTGAAACTTAGTAGGCAATATGGCTTAAGAGTCCGTAGGCTGGAAAAGCACAATTTCAGAATTTAAAACATAACACCATTATTAGGTGTTCTCTTTAATAATAAGAATTGTTTTCTACCCAAATGAACCCTTTCGGCAAGGTTATAATAATGAAAAACTGGGCAACAAAACATATAGCTCCGATATATACCGTGCAGTTTGCATGCAGCTCTTTGATGACAGTTAATAGCTCAATGTTATATATTAGGATTTTGACTCATAAGCGACAAGTAACAAAAGGAGCTCTCTTACAGAAGCAGGTACCTTCTGCCCTACTTACATTATATGCACTTTGTTTTCTGCATGGTACACGTTTTAAGCAGCAGTCATTTAAATCCTCTGCGCTACATTAGGAGGAGTCAAAACCTCCACTAAACAAACCTCAGGTCTATTTTTAGTAAGACAATTAATCATTGAGTTATCTTGACAATTTAATTGATGCCTGAAAATTGCTGGCGGCCACAAACAGGCAGCAGGTGCTTTTAAAATGATAATATACTTGCAAAAACGACGCCCCCATTTCAAGTCAGAGGCTGGTGCGGTGGCACCAATTGCACCGCCCTAGAGCTGGCCATGTCCATTGGTTTAGCCACGCATTCTAAACTGACGTAAGGCCATCCTAACATTAGCAACTAACCCATTTTCTCTCCCCTGATACATAACTCACCCCATGAGGTTATAATTTTGCCTTTTAACGTCAACATCGCAATCATGTCTACCTATTAGCCTGCGGTTTATTTTCTTAATCTTGAACTCCTTCGAAAGTCCTGTCCAGCCAGCCAGCGCTAGGCCCACTCTGCATCCTCTTGCTTTTTGTTAGGGTCTCTCCTCCACTTCTTTGTTTCTAACCTCCCCTGCTGCCCTTGGTTCAGTCTAGGCCCTCTCTTCCCATTTGCCTCTTGTGACACAACTTATACGCCAATAATTCCCCTGCCCAACTAGTTTGCAACCGAGCCTTGTACAGAGTGGGACACATGAAATGAAATGAAATTAAATTAAATTTGATTTGTAGAGCGCATGGCTGCCCTGGAGCGTCCCAGCGCTACCTAACTGATAACAGAAAACTCAAAAGGGACCGGAACTTAGGGGGTTTTAGGGAAAAGAAAAGTTTTAAGCGACTTACGGAACTTGAGATAACATGGTTCAGTCCAAATGTGTCTAGGGAGAGTGTTCCAATTTTTTGCCGCATTTACAGAAAAGCGGCGGCCTCCTGTACGGGCCTTCCTCACACTGGAAACTATGGCAAGATTATCCAAGTCCGATCGGAGGGCCCGGGAGGGTCTATAGAGATGAATCAGGCTCCTCAGGGCTGGTGGGCCTTTACCTTGAAGTGTCTTATGGACAATGCAAGATGATTTAAATGCAATTCGCTCACGAACTGGAAGCCAGTGGAGAGCTCTCAGCAAGGTTTGGCAGACGCTCTTCTTGGGGCCCCCACGAGCATCCTGGCTGCAGCGTTCTGCACCCGCTGCAAGATATTTATAGTGGCTTCCGGCGCTGCCAAGAGTAGAGCGTTACTGTAATCCAGTCTGGATAAAATTAGTCCCTGGATCAGTAGTTTCCTGGACTGAAAAGGCAGGAGAGGGAGAACTTTCCGTACTGCCCGAAGGAGGCCGAAGCACACGCCCGCAACTTTCTGGGCATGCTTCCTAAAGGTTAGTTCGGGCTCAAACCAGACCCCTAGGCTTTTGATTTTCTCTTTTGGTAGAGGCAGCTCGCCCATACAAGTCGGCCAAAATGCTTTGGGCAAGAATGTAAGTTGGTGGCCCAGGATCAAGATCTCGGTTTTTGCTCCGTTCAATTTGAGCTTTGAGCCAGTCATCCAGGAAAAGATTCCGGTGAGGCAGGCCGAAAGGTTATCCGAACATCCCGCTTGTTGCGTCAACGCGACGACTAATTGGGTGTCGTCTGCGTAGGTGACGAATTTAATCCCAAAAGGGGCTACAACCTCCTCCAGTGGGGCCATATAAACATTAAACAAGGTAGGGCTCAGAGACGAGCCCTGGGGAACTCCACACTGGAGGGGAGTAGATTTGGACATGACACCATTTTCCCAAAACCTGAATGCTCGTTTATTCAAAAAGGATTCCAGCCATTTAGGGCTGATCCTACAATGCCCAGTCTAGCAAGACGGTGGGCTAATATTTCATGGTCCACCGTATCAAATGCAGCACTCAGATCCAGGAGGATCAGAACTGCCGATCCCCCTGAATCTAAGATGCACCTTGCCTCCTCCGCCACCACTATGAGGGCTGTGTCGGTGCCCTGTCCTGGGCGGAAGCCCGTTTGAGAGTCGCTTAGCAGCCCATTACTTTCCAAGAACCCTGATAGCTGTTGATTAACTATTTTTTCAGCAATTTTGCCCAGACTAGGTAACAGAGAGATCGGGCGAAAATTGGCTAAATCAGCTGTGTCAAGCCCCGGTTTCTCTAGGAGCGTCTTAATTCTCGCCTGTTTCCAGCTGGGTGGGACCACCCCATTGGTGAATGAGGAGTTTAACAACTCTGTTGCGAGAGGGGCGATGGTGTCTGCAATTTGTTTAAGGATGTACATAGGTGCTGGGTCAGATGGAGAACCACTATTCAGGGAGGATAGCGTCTTACAAAAATCCTCCTTGGTAATCCGTCTGAGAGTGTCCAACCGGGTGCCAGTGGTCGGGACTGGGGGGATGTCATCACCTATTGTGGTGGCAGTCTGTGGTAGGCTATCAAGAATTCCTTGTAATTTGATGTCAAAGAACTCCGCTAACTGGTTACACCTTGCTTCAGTACATTCTTGATCAAGCATCGAAGCAGGGACTTTAAGCAGTTGCTTAACGATTTTAAAAGTTTCCTTCGAGGAATTGGCAGATAAGTTAATTTTTTTCTCAAAGAATGTAGCCTGAGTTTTCTGCCGTGCAGCTTTATATAGTCTCAGGGCAGACTGATAGGAGGCTTTGCTGTTGACTGACCAGTCTTTCCTCTAGATACGTTCCAACCTTTTACAGGCTTTTTTAAGATCTCTGAGTTCTGTGGTGTACCACGGAGATTTAAAGGTACTACTTTTTTTGGTGACCATTTTGAGGGGCAGTACCACGTTCAGGGAGTAGTTAAGCCAGTTCTGAAAGCTTATGTATGCCACCAGGGGATCTAATTCTACCTCGGGGGCCGTTTGTTCTAAGGTACGTGTCAATTCTTCCAATGATAATTTTGGTCAGGCTCTCTATAATATACGGGGTCGAGGGGCGCTTCTCTCTTCTGTGCAAATTTTCCATGAAAATGGAACCACAAAATGGTCAGACCATGGCAAGGGCAATGGGGGTCTAGCTATAAGCTGGTTATTATTTGAAAAAATAGGGTCCAACAGATCTCCTTTGATATGAGTAGCCTCTATATTTAGAAGCTTCATTCCGAGAGCCCTGAGATCTGAGCTGAGGTCTGAGGCCACCTTATCATTAGGATCATCAAAAAAAATTCCCTTTTTACAAGTCGCTTGGAAAGTTAGAATGGTATATAAAAATACAATACTCATTACACAAGCATTGGCATAGCCAATAGGTCTCGCTTTTGGGACCTTATAAGTGTTTAGCCATGAAACAGTTGATGTTGTTGCACCAAGGATATTGTGCTGCAAAACTAAATACTTAAAAGGTCCCAAAAGCAAGACCTATTGGCTATGCCAATGCTTGTTATTACATGCCATCAACTAAAGGGTGTACTGGCATGAATTATAGTGTGCATTGTGGGTTGTCTACCACAATTTGGGAATTTTTATGTGTTCTGACCCGGAAGCGATCTTTGACTGTGTTTATTTTAATGAATTTTTACAAAAGCACCAGATTCACCTACCATATACCTATGTGTTATGCATAGCCTTTAGCCATACCGTGCACCAAACCTGCATTTCAGTGTTTTTTCTGTTTTGTTTCAGAACCATAACAGCACTTTTGTTTTTACGAGACCAGTGCACCAGGCTAGGTAATAGCATATGCAAAGCATGTTTCTTTGATGGCATTTCAATCAGAGCACCGTAAATTCATAAATTCACAGCCAGGCCGGCAATTTCACAATCCATAACAGAAGAAAAATGCTTCCTCCTGCAATGGATTCCCTTTCGTTTTTTATTGGGTTTGTGAATCCTCCATGGATCTGTGAATCCTTTGAGGACCTGAAAATTAGCAATCCATATATCTATAAAATGTAACCTCTTCATGCCCATACCAGAACACTTTTTAATCACTAATTTCTCAAAAACTGCTGAACAGATTTACACCAAATCAAGCAAAGGCAGTAAAGGGTTTGACTTTCAAAATGTCTATCAAATTTCATGCGTCAATCACATTTCATTTTTTTGCCTCGCTTTAAGTTTGCCCTCTTCCCTGGTGGATGTGGATGAAATTTAACATATCAAGAGTAAGCTAAGCATGCTGAGTGAATGACAATTTTCAAGCAGAGTTGTGAAATAGAACCAACGTTATTTTGAAGCTTCGCCATTATCTTTAAGCTTATTTTCAGACCTTGTTGAAACCTGGTATTTCTGTGTTGGGCTTAACCTGCTACCTGCATGCCAAAGTGTATGCAGATTAATTAAATGGTACCAACATTATTTATTTATTCATTTATTTTATTTTAAAACTTTTATATAGCACTGGCTAGACCCAGAGGTATCAGAGCACTTTACATGAGAAGATAATATAAAGCAAACATGGCATACAAGTAGATAAAAAGATAATGAAACATCATGTGAAATATACTAATCAAAATATATAATTAGGTAGGTGATTTTCAGGAAATGGACAAATATAACATGGTGATTGAAGATCAGGTGCAGGTCACAGGTTAGGACCCCCAATAATAATTGGGCCAAACATGGCATAAAAGCAGATAAAAGATAATGAAAACAACTTGCGAAATATACAAATCAAATAGATAAACAAGGGCAAAAGCTATACATATTAAATAATTAGGTAGATGATGTTCAGGAAGTGGACAAATAATACTGTACTAATATAACATGGTGAATTGGAGATCAAGTGCAGGTCACAGGTGAGGATCCCCAATAATAATTGAAGTGAATTTTGAGGTCTTTTTTGAAGCTGAAATAGGAGGGGTTACAGTGCAGGTTTTTTGGGAAGGCATTCCAGATGATAGGGGCATTACCAGAGAAGGAGCATGATTGTCTGGCTTTCTTTTTATGCAGTGGTGGGATTAGGAGGAGGGTGTTGGTGCTTCTCATAGGTCGTGTGGTGCCCGCAATGAGGAGTTTCTTTGAGAGGTACTGCAGAGTGTTTTGGTGGAGGACTTTATGAGTAATACAGGCAGTTTTGTAGGCAGATATGCCTTCAATAGGGAGCCATTTAAGAGATTTGAGAGCCGGGGATATATAATCGAAGCGTTTGCAGTCTGTGATGAGCCTGGCTGCAAGGTTGAGCACAGCTTTGATTGGAGCTAGGTGGACCTTAGTGATTCCCTTAAGGACGGTGCTACCATAATCAATATGTGAAAAAACAAGTGACTGAACTACAAGTTTAAAGTCATCGGTAGGTATAAAGGGTTGGATTTTCTTGAGGTGACGGGGATCCTTTAGCAGAGTTTTTGATGTGGACATTAAGGGTTAGGGTGTTGTCGATAGAAATACTAGGAGATTTGACAGAGTTGTACAGGGTGAGTGAGCAGTTGAGTGCATTAAGGTCAGAGATCCAAGATTGAAAGGGGAGAGGGTTATTTTTAGGGGAGAAGAGAATGATTTTGTTTTTATTTAGGGTTGAGTTTGAGATGATTGGAATGGAACCAGGTTTGGATCTTGGTGATGGTGTTGTTCAGGTGTAAGATGTCAGCATGATTTGTTTTCTTGTAATAGATTTGGGTGTCATCGGCCTAGGGGTGGTAGTTGATGTCTGCTTGTTTAAGAATGAGGGTGAGGGGTTCCATAAAGAGGTTAAAGAGGGAGGCAGAGAGAATAGATCCTTGGGGGCTCCAAAGGAGACTGGAGTGGGGTTAGAAAGACAGTTTTGAATTTTGATTTGCTGAGTTTGGTGTTGTAGGTAGGAGACAAACCATTTGTGGGCAGTAACATTAAGGCCAAAATGGATCCTAGTCACATTAAGTAGGGCCAAATGATTGACTGCATCGAACACTGCAGAGAGGTCAAGGAGGATGAGAAGGCAGATCTCGCCATTATCAAGTGAGTGGTGGATGTCATCGACGACATTCAGCATTGATGTTTCAGTGCTGCAGCCTTTCCTGAAGCCTGATTGAAAGGAGTCGAGTAGGTTGAAGTTTTTGATGTGTTTGTCTAGTTGTAGTAGGACACATTTTTCAAAGACCTTTGAGAGAAGGGGGAGGTTAGTGATGGGGCGGAGATTGTTTAGGTCATTGGGGTCAGCATTGGGGTTTTTGGGAGAGATTTGTGCAAGTTGAAGGGATGTTGGGACACAGCCAGTGGAGAGAAAGGTGTTGATGATTGGGGTCCAGTATGGGGTGATGATATGCTTAAGGGCAAGGACAAGGTTAGAGGGTAAGGGGTCTTTTGTGTGGGAGGACGGTTTAAGATTACCAATTATTTTAAGGACTTCTAGTTCAGTCACGGGGAGAAAGTTGAGCAAGGAGGCCTTGTTCTTTAATTACGAGTTAGATAAGTTGATTTCCGTAGATGTGGTAGGGGATAGGTATGGGTAGTGGTTAGGGAGGGTGAGGAAGTAGGTGGGTAAGGAGAGTCGCTGGGGAGCGGTAGAATGGTGGGTGCAAGGGAGAAGGGGTCCACTGGTCGAGGGGATGTGGAGTAGGTATTAAAGGTGAGGACGGGTTTGCATTGGGAGTTGGAGGGGAGCTGTGTGGGAAGGAAGGATTGAACAATTTTGGCTACTTTTTACGAGAAGAAGTGGGAAAGTTCTTCACATCTGGCTGAGGAGGCGATCAGATTTGGAGGTGTGGGGAAAGTTTGGTTTCAAATGATTTTGAAGAGGTCCTTAGGTCTGTTTTTGGCATGATCAAGTTGAGTGTGGAAGAAGGATGCCTTTTCCTTGAAGATGTGTTTTTTGTACGTGGATCTAGCAGGTCTGAGGAGTGCACGATGGGAGGGAGAGGGATGGTGTCTCCAGGTTCTTTCCGACAGTCTGAATGACCTTCTTTCGTTATCAAGCTCGGTATTAAACCAAGAGTTGAAGAGGGTGTTTCTTTTGTTTTTGAGTACAGGCGGGGCCAATTCGTTAAGAATACAGGTGACCGTATTGTTAAAGTGTTTAGTGAGCTCATTAGAATTTTGTGAGGGGGAAATGAGAAGAAGTTGAGCTTGGAGTTTAGACTCAAGAACACCGGGGGGGGATACATTTTAGATTTCTGGTCAATTTCTTAGGTCTGTTAATTTTGGAGGTGGGGAGATTTGCAGTGGCAGCAATGGTGAACAGTATAAGGTGATGGTCAGACCAGTCAATGGGGATGATTTTGGTCAGGGAGGCCAGATCTTCGTTGGAAAGAATGGCGTTGAGGATTGCTCCTTTGATGTGTATAGGGGACAGGCATAGTTGTTTGAGTTCATTGATCTCAAGTAGATTAGTGAGGAGGGAGATAGTGGGATCATCGGTATCGTTCCAATGGAGGTTAAGATCCCTAAGAAGGAAATTTTTGAGTTGGATCATGAGCATTGTTTCAGGAGCTTGGATAAGATATTATTAAATAATTAAACTTTTTTATCCCCAGTTAACAAGGGCCATTCATTAATCAATCTGCACAAAACTTGACATCCCATCAGAAAACTAAATATGTTAAATGTCTGCCAAGTTTCATGGAAAATCGTCGAATTATGCCACTGTTATTTGGAAATTATTACATTGCTCTACCCCCATTTAACTGTGTACCCCTCCCCCCCACAGACATGCTTTCATTTGAAAATAGCAAGAGAAAGGTATATCTGTTAATCAATCCACACTAACATTTTAGGCAAAATACAAAAATGCCTTTTCAACAGTCAAGCTAGCTAATGTGAATCCCTCTGAAGCTCTACTGACGCATTTTAAACACAAGAGCCCTAAGAGCAACTGAAAGGGTATACACTAGAGCACAAAAACGTGTTTGCTTTCATGTTAAATTCAGTGCTTTAGGCTACAATGGAGAGCAACATGTGGGAGAAAAATGGAAAATGCTTCCATTTTGAGCCCCCTTCACTTTTTAGAGAGATTTGCACAAAAGCTTGAATGCGAAACCTACCTGGATGCATTACCTGAATACAATATCTCATGGCGAATTGTCAAATAGTATCAAATAGCAAACCAAAAAATGTATTTTGTATATAAAGTAAATTCATATCATAACTACAGAGTCGTATTACCAACTCAGTAATATATATCAATATACATTTACTGAAATAATGTACATTAAAGTGCAGTTATGGATAAAAAAAAAACTGAAACCTCCCTTGAAATGTACCTGCAGATTTATTTTCTTTGGACATCTCTGCAGTGTGTGAATATGTCTGCACTGAGAATGTTAATGAACCTCTCAGAAGTACGTTTGAAAACCTGGGACTGGTGCTGTGTTCCAGACATTTTCCCGGGAATGTTTGTAAATTCCAGAATGTAGGAAAACTTTGTGCAGCAGACTTCTGACTGCACTTTTCTTACTTATCGGGTCCTAGGACCCCAAATGTAATCCATACGTCCAACACACAAACAGACACATATATTCCCTTAAAAAACGAGAATTACAGATAGGGTGAAAACTTAAAACTGAAAAAACGCTAAAGCTTGCTAGTTACGGTTAGCTCTGCAATACAGAACTTACAAACAATCCATATAAACCTTAACCTGCAAACCAAACGCACTGCCCCTGACCTAACCAACAATGTAACAAATTATATTGCACGTGATATAAATGACCTTACTGATGACATAACGTATGATGTTACAATTAACATTATAAATTAGGCGTCTATGAATACAGAATGAATCATGTATTTATCAAATTATAGTGAGCTGTCCGGTGTTTTGTTTTTACTCTGTGTTACACATTTTGTGAGCTTGCATCAGGTGTGCAAGGGAGGGTTTGCATGGCTGGTCTGTGAGGCATAGATTCTAGACCTGACCATAGCAGGTGAATTTCAATAGTTTTTACAATTTTAAGTTACAACCATAACAATACATTAACCCGTGTTTTTTAAGTGAGTTTCAGAGGTTGTTTTTTTTACAATTGACATGTTCAACCAAAGCTAACCACAACTTCAATTTCATTGTGGTATTTTTAGTTAATTAAATTTTTGGGGGATGCTATACTACATCCATCTTCGAAGCCACACATTTGTTAAATCCTTGCATCCAATCACTGAAGGCAGCCAACTTCTGCTGCACACTACCTTTGGCTATATGCAGTGGTGATGGGCACCTAACTTGGCCTTCAGCCATGCCTTATGCTAACCTATCATGGGGTCCAACCCCTTCTGCGCATGCCCTTTGGCTGTGCAGGACAAGGATTTGCCAAAGGTCTGCTGAAGCTGTGTCCAGCCTATGAGAGATTGCCAACAAGAGTTTGCACAGCCTAAGCCATGCATAGTTGGGATTCATTGCAGGGCCTATCCTTCAGCAAGGGCCTACCTTATTACAGGTGTGAAACCCCACTGCCTGTGACCCGTTTCCTCGCCTAATCTACTGTGGGTGGCTTACTTTGGGAGAGGTTAAAAACTTATTGGGATTGCTAACCCTCAAAGGCCTTCAATCCTGAAGGGTGGTGACCAGGCGTGCAAACCCAGTTTGAGTTTTGCAACCTGGTCCTGGCAGGAAAACACCTTGACCCAGTGTTCTAGATGGTGGAACCCCCGAAGGGCATCCCCAGAGTTAAAATGTTTGGGAAAAAATCCTTTATCACCCAGGATTCCCAAACTCAGAATAGAGTTCACAATCTCCAATAGCATGTCTTGCTCCCATGCAACTCACCTCACAGTTTATGGTCTCTAAATTGAGTTTGGGGGCCCTGGGAAATCTGTGGATCCATGTGTCTCGGCCCTAGTTCTCACAATCTGTACATCGTTTATGAACTATGAAAGTTATGGAAACATGCTGAGTGATCTGCGTTAGTTTGCAAACTCTGTACTGAGTTTGTGTATTATTAAACCGTTGGTCCAATGTTGGGTCTCCTCTGTAGTAGTTTGCATACTCTGTACAGAGATTATGACCGTCAGATTGCTCAATCTAATGCCTTTGAAACTCCAGACATTTATGGACACCATTCAAAAAAATAAAAAATGCAATATTTCCTGATAATTTAATGAGGAGTGGGATTGGGTGAGATTGTTTTTAGGAAATGTGTAGCTAGCATTTTCAAACTTGTTTTTAAATGTGCAGAGTCTGCAAACTTGAACCTAAGCCCAAGGACTCTGCACAAGTAGCCATGAGAGCAAGAATTCCTCTACGGATGCAGACTTGTAACAAAGTCCTCAGACATTTTGTCAAGTATAAGAGCAGTCTGAGGTTTTGATTGGCTGTCTCATCATTTATATTTTGCCACATCAAAACATTTCAGTTCCACAGCGCTATCCTCATGAAACAGTGGGTGTCGACCACTTGAGGTAGTTCGGCACTGGGCATGGACTTTATTTTGGCCAACCCCTGTTGCACATGACCAAAGTCAGAAATCCATGCAGGGAATGCCATGCCCAGCTGCCAACACTTGTTGTACACTTGTTGTACACTTGTTGCACATGGCCACAGACTGGGTCTTCTGGTCACCCCTACTATGCACACCTAAAGGCATTGAGCAGCAGGGTATGACAGGCGGAGGGGGTTGAGTCAAACCCCCACAGTTTATGGTCAAAGGTTGTGGGCAACAGATTTTTAATACTCACAGTAGCGACTGACTAAATACATTTCCCTTCTGGTTAACCCCTTCTGAGCACAACTGAAGGTCATGCACAGTTGGAGGTTGGCAACCTATGACAGTTGGAGACCGTGCCTGCCTAAATGCAGTGTTGGCTGCAAGCGCAGGCTCACCGTTGGTTGAAGTATATCACAACAAAACAGAAATTCACTGAAAAAACACCCTTATTGTGAAGTTATGGTTAGGGTTGGTTACAAAAACATTAGAATAGATTTACGAGCACTTCTGAAATGCACCTAAAAATGACAGTTACAATAGATTCATGGTTATGAATTAAAACTGAAAAAAACACTGAAATGTGTCCGTTATTAATAAAACTATACATATCTTCACATAACAGCCATGCAAACCGTATCTCGCACACCAACTGCAATCTATTTATAGAGTGGAATCTGGTCATGAAGGACCGTTTATGTTTTGTGAATGTGTACTAAAGCAATTGAGAGGGCACACAGCCAACCTGGTCAGCAAGGCATACTTTCCCAAAGTTATTTGCATCAGGCCAATTTTTATGCATTGCAGCCCTCACTCTTTAAGGGTCAAGAGCTACAATGTTGGCATTTCACCAGCTTATATACAGTGATGAGGACCTTCACAGTGGTGTAGATAGTGTATTATGGATGACTGTTGGGCATTTTTTTAAATGTTGTACTTTTCGATTTTTTTGACTCTGTGGGCCTCATTTATGAGGCCGTGCGTCACTTTTACGCTGCCGGTGCGTCACTTTTTGTGGCGCACCATCAGCGTAAAAAATGTGCCTTGTTGCACCATATTTACAAAGGGACGCATCTAGGTAGATGCGTCACTTTGTAAACCCCTGCGCTACATTATACCTACGCCAGGTATAATGTATGCATGGGGGGCCTTCTGACGCAAGAAAGGGTCATAGAAGTGATGCAGTGAAATCTATAAGATTTCACTGCGCCACTTCTACGACACAAATGCGTCAATTTCTTACGCCTGCCTCACAGCAGGCGTACGACTGACACTGGCCCTTTCACATGGGGCTTGCCCCATGTGAAAGGACACATTGCTGGAGTTGCGTCACTTTTGTGACACACTCCAGCAATGCGTCACTTTTGCACCATACAGATACGTCAGAAATACTGACGTATCTGTAACTCCTTGCGCCATGATGCGTCATACTGTAAATAGGACGCATCATTGGTGTCGCAAGGAGGGCGCAGTGAAAAGTGATGCATCGCTTTTTTCACACAGCGATGCGTCACTTTTCATAAATGAGGCCCTGTATTTTTATCCTATACCCTCCTGGCTGCATAATCTGTAAGGCGCTCTGATACCCTCGGTGGTCATGTTCACGCTATATACAACTTTATGAATAAATAAATAATAAATAAATAGTGTAAGGAAGGGAAAGCCCGCCCCCCAGCTGCTCTTTGAAATACAGCAATAATTAGGATTCAGTGGGCCTCTCAGGCCTCTGGGCCCAGGTGCCACTGCACCTGCTACACCAATGGAAGCTACGCCGAATGTCTCCATACCTGCATTCGCTTTACTTTCTATCAGAGTCACAAATGGATTCTTATCTCATTAATAAGCAAGGGGCAGGATCTTTAAAAATCCTAATGAAGGGTTGTTTTGGATTGTGACAGACTAGTACATCTCATCGCCCTGCAAAATAAGCCTCAAGCTGCAAACGTATATCGTGGCATGAATTGTAATAAGCCCCAAAAAACCTAGGAGCACAACATTTTCCAATTCATTTTGAACACATTCATTCAGTGGTATTATCAATGGCATTACCACCGACATCTTAGAAGGCTTTACCAATCACATTATTGAAGTTGCATTAATAACACACACTGAAAAGGCTGCACTTTCACTAAAAGCCATTAGATGTCTCACCTGCCACTGTCAACTAAAGCATGCCGTCATGGTTAATTGCTAGTAGAGGCAATGCTTGAATTCTACATAAAACTACCAGATTTCCTGGAAGTAATTTCATGCTGTCAAAGGGATGCATTTCCATCGATAACGAATAGCCTTGCAAATGTGACATGGTGATAACAGGCTATCTCTTGCCTTAAATATCTTTATATCTACTTAAGATTTTTCTGTAAAGTGGCTCAATATCCCCCAAATGTGTTACTGCATATCCAAAATAAATATAACGTATGTGTGATAGGCCGTCAAAAGTGTAATTGGACAGATAGGTAGTGACGTCATTTAGTATGCCAAGTAGATGTCATCTTAAGTGTTCGTTGGAGCAGTTTTCCTCTCGGTGTCGCTATTGAGAAGTTATCGATAAGCTGTAAAACAGTATGGCATCGTTGATTGAAAGGTTTATTATATAAATGTCAGTGGTACGACAGTTCCTCCCATTAAAATCTTTTTAAGGTCATCTCTTAACCTCCAGGTGCGCTGCAAACCCACATTTCCCCTAAACTGTTGAGCACTTCTATAACCTGCCACCCCTACTGCCATCAACACTGCCTAAAAGGTTTTGTGACCAGGGTTACTGGGTACAGTGATTAGCTAATTACTGGCGATTCGCAGTTCCCTTCACGTGTTGGACATGAGGTGATACTGCAAGCATTGCGATTATGGCTATATTCCAGTGCCAGGCAAGCAATGGCAAAGCAAATATGTCTTGGCTCTAAAAGCTGAGCTGCAGTCTTTGACAATACTTATTCCATTAAATGCCAATGTGGCAGCCACTGTGCCACAATGCATGCAAACACGTGCATGCATATCTATTGCCAGTCATTTTGAAATGGGTTTATTTTAAAATAGCTAATTCCAAGATGGTGGTGATTGTCTATGCATGTTTTGTGGGGATTGCATGTGCATGCATTGTAATACAGTGGTAGCCATTTTGGCATTTTTAATCTACCTTTCTAACATGGCAGATACAGAACTTGTGTGGGGGTAGCGGAAAATGCAAGTAAGAGATCAAGGAATCTTCCCATAGAGTGCTAAAAGCTATAGAATGATAAAAACTATTGAGTCGAGAGCAGACACTGAAGATAGACAACAAATTGTTGTGTATTTGAAAGAGTACGTTTGCTAATGGACAGATAATGCTGTTTGTAGCCAAGGTCTAAAAAAGAGTCTCTACAAGTCAGCAGTGGAAAGATACATTTTATCCAATCAGAACACTTTAGGACAGAACTATCAAGGTTTTTTACTAGTGGAAAGTCAAAAAGTGAACAAATCCTGTGCAATGTCTTGATAAAATATTTAATTTTTAGTGCAAAAAGGTTGTTGGTGCTGAAAAGTTGTCTAAAAGTATCACAAATGGTACTTTTATTTACTTTGCCTCTAATGGGATTTCTATGACTGGTAGATTGGCTTTACCATGCTAGCACTATAGTTATTGACATATAGCCCTATCACCTACAATTTGTAGACAGAGCTTGCACCAAAAACGTACAACTCCTTGAGGGACGTGCAAAATACGAGCTAAGTGCCAGATGTACTAAGCTTACGACTACCTATTTCCTCATTGTGATTCTCTCCAATTCACAATTAGGAAATCAGTA
Source organism: Lissotriton vulgaris (assembly GCF_964263255.1). Lineage (NCBI taxonomy): Eukaryota > Metazoa > Chordata > Amphibia > Caudata > Salamandridae > Lissotriton > Lissotriton vulgaris. The sequence continues at coordinate 897,030,195 of NC_141696.1, forward strand.
TTCCTAATGTATGAAAGTCTTTTGAGTTTCATTAGCGAATCCTAGTGGGTTGCAGGTAGATATACCTTATGCATATTAATGGGGTAGTTTGCAAGTTACATCCCATTAGGAATCCAAATCATCACGTAGATGGTGGCCTGCTGGGGTCTGCAGACTTCCATGTCTGTGATTGCTTTTTAATTTTAATAAAGCAATCTTTTTTTAATTTATTTACATGCAGCCCATTTTCTGTAAAGGAAAACTGGATGCGCACTGCCTGCTCTTAAAACATGTTTGTTTTCCATTCTCAAAGGTAAAATATGAATGATTCACGATCATAATTCGGTCGCTAAAAATTCACACATCCCATTCAGATTCGGTATTGGAAGGCAAGCCCTAAACATGCCCCTTCCACATACCAAATCGCAAACACATGTTACCGAATTGCAATCTGTGCTTTGTACATATGTAAAAGCCCTTTTGCTGTTGGAAACAGCCAGATTGGCTGTTTCTGACTGCAAACATGCTTCATACATGTGGCCCAAAAATTATTTTCTCCTAACTTCAAACTCTGAAATGGGCTGCACTGTGAATCACACTTACAAAGTGTGAAACTTTTAAAGTAAGTTTGAGCACAGTATTTTGTACTGGAAGGATACCCATTAAGTGCAGAACCTATGCTTACCATCACACACACACAGGCACGCCTTTGCACTGTGGTGTAAAGGTGTGTGCCAGCCTAATTGTGTTCAAGCACTTGAGAAGAGAGCAGCAATACCACATCTTAGCTGATCTGGTGCTTTTTCTGCTTTCATCCTCTCACACAATACAGCACAGAATTGTCTACATTGGTGGAAACATCACCAAATCTGTTCCTGTGAGTTTAAATGATACTGGTTGGGACAAACATGCACATTGGGAGAAAAGACATTGAATTAAGAGCAGACATCTGAGATAACAAAGCCACACAATCATGAACAAGGGTCTGACCTAAAGTATCTAAGCGTATGCAATACATCAGAGGCAATGGGTCTGCTAACAGCATCAAAACGATCTGTAGCTAGGACTCAGAAAACACCAAAACTCACCTGCTCAGTATTCCTAATGATAAATACTGTTTTCCAAGACCCTGCCACTGGCCTCACAAAGGGCAATACAGATGACATTTTACATATCAATACCAGGCAGTTATAACATTACCAATGACATCATCAATGTCATTATAGAATGAAAATAAGGTTGAATATTTTTACATACAATTGCACTTGGCCTTTATATGCATGTAGTCCCAAGAATATGTCCTACTTTTGGACTGAATTGTGCGTTTTACAGTACGTATATTCTTCATTCCTCCAGCAACGGCATCAGCATATTGAAAAAAACCTTCTTGTACCAGCTTCTCATAGGGGCCACATGAGACCTTACCACTTTAACATGATATATTTCTGCTCCTATTTTGGTCGCCACTAGGTAAACAGGCTTACGTTTGTTTTGATCGTCTCATACTAATTCAAAATGGCAGCTCAATTTATCCTCTAGTTTCTTTACCTCTTTTAACTCCCACAGAGCAACTTAACCGCATCGCTGCGGCGGCTTTTCCCGCTGTGTGCGGCAATTTACGAAAAGCCGCGTTACATGACAAGCTCAGCTCGTCATCCGCACACGACTACCGTGGCTGATGACGAGCTGGGCTCGTCATCAGCAGCTACTTAAATGATTTCTATGTATAGCTCAGAAAGGTACTGGTTGTGTAATTATATGGAACAAACCAGGTCCACCCAGAATCATCATATCCACATCAGGATTATGTGTATCACCCTCTTCATCTTCTGCTGCAATCACATTAGCAAGACACTCAAGTATGTCAGACTTCCCTGTACAGTTCAATGAGCCATGATCTGACAAAGATGGCGAATCAATATTGTTTTAATGCACCTGCATCTTCATAATGAACCTGACAAGCTATGCAAAGCCCTGTCTTGTTTTATTGATTTTGTCATAGTAAATTACCAGTAACCTGTAGATCTGAATGTTGCTGCAGGAGCTGACCAGTCTTGTTGGATCTCATCCTCATCTTGTTGTTCGCCGTCATCATAGAGAACCGAATTGAAAGCGTTCGACATTGTCAACGAGGATTTTGACAGTGTCGAACATTTTCAAGACTGTGCTCGATGATGACGGTGAAAAAGGGGATGAGGATAAGATACATCAGGGAAGGCACACATGAGAGGTCATCGGGTGTCGTATCACAGCTCATCTTGTCAAATGAAAGCTCTCTTAGATGCTGTGCAGTGCCTCATGACCGATGGCTCTTTTGTTCTAAACAGAACACAAGACTATTGTTATTCTCTGTTCTTAAATAAATTTCCATTGCATGCAGTTTTTTTTCTTTTCAAATGTTTCACAGGAATGGAAACATTACAAAGAAACAAAAACAATAGGCGTTAGCACAGTACCTTTATCTTGTTAAAGCCATGTCCCTCAGAAATACAGCAACATACAATACATAGTTATGGTGCTTAAGAGTATGAAACAACCACTGAAGTTTAGACAAATAGTATGTGTCTGACCAAAAGGTAGCTCCCTCCTGCACAGCTTTATTCCATGCACATATTTTCAGTTGTGTGATGAGTATAAGGTTAAGAACTGAAACTGAGACCTCTACCAGTCTTCCTGAGAAAGGAGTAAAGATTAGCATCCACTCTCACCATAGTACTTCTGGCAAGCTTTCTGCCTATGGGTGCACAAGGCAGGTGCTACTATGTGATGCACTTCAAAGGCTTTCTCGACATGAACAACTTTCAAGAAAGAGTCTGCTGTCTCTGATGTTGCCTTTTTTCAAGAGGTGCAGCCATGCCACTGTTGTCTACCACACATCCTAAGCACTTTAAAAGTGTCATTTCGTTGTGGAATCTATCAAATATAAACAAAGTGATCCTTTGTATAATTATCAAGTCAACTCTATCATATCTTTAATAACTTCTAGAGCTTCTAATCACATGTTCTGGATTACAAAAAGCTATAGCTTCAGTCATTTCATACATGGAATAAGGCCGCATTGCCAGTGACATGAACTCATCTTGAAATATCACTGTCTTTCTTTTCTAAAAATCAGGGAGTTTTGGAAATGAGCCTTGTAGCTTAGCCTACACCCCTTAAATTATTCAAGGTCCAGTGCTCAGGAGCATGTCCAACTTCCTTCTGACATGTTGCTAATTTCAATTTCCATGGAGCTTAGCTTTGAACTGGATGAGGCTGGCTTTAATTATTTGAAAAACTGTTCGGTGAGCTCACCTGGGGGGCCTGAATTGATCTCTGGGGAGCTGAATCATTTCCTGTGCCCATGAGGAACTGTTGCAAGGATTTCTGCTCATACACAGAACTGTGCACAGAGACCTAGGACATTAGTGAATTGTGATGTACCAGAAACTCACCTCAGTACCTAGAAAACCACAACCAGCTAGCATCAGTGTCACTTTAGCTCTTCGTCCTATAGCAAAGTAACCAATGATTAGACAACCTAGAACATGCGACTTAGGACCATCTCTGGAATGGTGGGAAGTGAGAACACCCTTTTTTATGCTCTCATACCAGTCCACAACAGGAGTAAAAAAGAGACACTGTAAGGTTAAAATATTTATTTTGACGACGTGATCTCATGCGTAGTATTTTATTCAACATAACCAGAAATATGATTATGAATAATATGGTCAGCATGGTTACAATTCCATAAAACACAAAAGGAGGAATCATATTAGAATGATAGTGCAAACACGTTATATAGCGCCTAGTTTTAACACACTCCCTATATAGGAACTATGTATTATAAACTAAAGAAGGTTTCTTGGGCTTGTTTTGGGGGACCCCATTACCTTTCCGCTCAGTAATTGTAAATTACATCCAGATCAGCAAGGCTCTCTGCATCCCTGGAATTTTCCAAGTGTGAGAAATCATGGCAAGCGGGCTATGATAAAGGCGCCAGAATCTTGCTTGGCTCGCAGCTGCCAAAATGTTGTGCCTAGAATGTGTTACACGGACATGCCGATAAACAGGCTCACATGTTATGATAACCTTGACGGCTCAGTACTCACTGTACAGACTGAGGGCACGATGTATGTCGAAAAACAAACCTTTTCTCATGTACAGACCTTCGTGAAAGCTAACTTGAAAAAACAACTATGCAGTGTTGTGTGCAAAAAGCAGCAAAATGTAAAATGGCGTTTAAACTTCTAATAAGCCATGCTAACATAACATGCACACAAAAGGAGGCCCTACACCATACTACAGAACAGAGCCACAAATCATGATGAAAACATTGCAGGGTTAGTAGTGAGTGAAAACAGAGTGGCAGTGAGCATCCTGTGCATAATTTGACATTTCTAGGAAACCTGGGCTGTCAGCAACATGTTAGCAAACAAAATAGGATGACTGTTCCGTTGAGCCGTGTGGGACTTTGACATACTATGTAGCTGTGCTCGTCCGCTACGTGAAGCTGCTGTTAACACTGAAGCCCTGCTGAGTGCACATCCAAGAAGAATCTGCAGCAATCATGGAGGACTCATGAGAAGTATCTAACAGGGGACACACACCCAGTTTTTTAGGTTAAGCCTAGCAGCTTGCATGCGCTGCTCTGTGAGGTTTCTTGTGTCTACTCTGTGTGGGTCTGACTTCTCCCACACATTGGATTGGCTATTGCGTATGTCTTTCTATAATGAAAGCACGCAAATGGCTAAAGGTGGGTGCATGTATCTCCTCTTTCGAAATGTTCACTCCCATGGCGTTTTGCCTCGGCAGCGAGCAGGGGTGCGCAGTGCGGCAGCTGCAGTGCCATCCTGTACGGCACTGCTTCTCACTATCTTGATTCTCCCGGCCTTCCTTGTGCTTACTGTCATAGTGCCTCCTTCTTCTGCACTGCTTCTGGCTATCGTAATTCTCCTGGCCTTGCTTCTGCTCACTCTCATTTCAGCCACTTCTCCATCCTCGGAAATCAAAACTCCCCTCATCTTTCACAGGGTGCGGAGACAGCAATACCGCCATTGCCCGCCCGGGGCCTGTACAGAAAGACCCGCTTCTAGACTGTACCACACACTGCCGATGACAAGAGAACTGTTATGTTGTTTATCTTACTGTTGTACCTTTCTCTTTAAGGCTCGTGTGTTAGAGCATTAGAATGTATCATGCAGGTGTGTTCTAGGTGAACAGGCAGTTGCTGACTGACTGCGAAGCCTTCCAGATATGTTCCTGGCACTACCTGTTCTTTCCTGCTATATCTTAATAAAGATATATAAAGTAATCTACTGCGTGGTTACTTTACAAGTGGCGACGAGGGAAACCGGGATTCTTTGAAAAAAAGGATTTTAAGATAAAGGAAACAGAGTTTTTGTTTTTGAAAGAAACGAAGAAATTTAAAAAAAAAAAGAAGAAAGGAAGAATACGAAGTTTTCAAACTATCATCGTGTCCTTAATACTCTCTGCGCACACCGTTTATGGCAAGGTAGGGAAAAAAACTAATTTATTGTACCTTTCAGGTCATTTCAATCGACCTGCATCATTTAAAATTGCCATAGCGCGACCAGCCTTCAGCGCGAGTAGAAACAGCTCCTGCGCGAGTGTGGCGGCCAGCATCACGAACACCAGGATATCGACGTGCGTGATGACGTTATGGCGCAAGGTCACGTAGCGTGACCTTTGCGTGGCGGCCATTTTCGGTGAAGGAAATCGAGTATTTACATCGGAAAAGGATAAATACTACACAGACACGATCTCTTCAAACTTGAGTTGAATTAATGAAAAGACATTATATTTTGAAAGTATTTTATTAAGCGGATTATACATGAATACGGAGAGAACAGGTGAGGAAGTCGGGACACTTTAAAAAAGAATTTTTTTTAATAATATTAATTATTTTTTCTGCTTGTGATTTTAAGAGTGAAAAGGAGGAAATATATAAGAAAAAGACTAGAGACCTTGTTTATTCTATGGACGGAGGTGATCAGATAGGGGTTGAGATTGAAGAAGGAATGGCTCAACACAGTTTTACCATAAGTCCTCCACAACCTTTCTGGTCTACAGGATCACAACCAGAGATCAAATGGGTGGAATGGAAGGAATATTTCACTAATTACATTTGTGCTATCAATGAAGCAGGGAAAATGAAGTCAGAACAAAAGAAGAGAATATTATTACATTCACTTGGTCCTAAAGGTTTAAAAACTTTTTCACGTATGCAAACTGTTGTGAATGCGGATTTAAGTGAATTTGAAAATGCCTTGAATGATATGGACAGGTATTTTGCACCTAAGGTGTGCATTGGTGTTATAAGACATAAATTCTTCCAGAGAAAGCAAAAGAAGGAAGAATTAGTAGATGAATGGCTAGATGATTTAAAAAAATTGGCAATTGACTGCAAATTTGGTAATCTTCATGATGATCTTATTAGAGACCAACTGGTCATGCACAATGACAATTCACCTATACAAGACCGGTTATGGGTGAATGGAGACGCACCTTTAGATGACGTTCTTGCCATTATGAGGAAATCTGAAATGTCGGGTAGATGTGCAAATGTAATTAAAGACACAGTGAAGGATACCGAAAAAACGACTTCAGCAGTGTTTAAGATCCAGAATGTTTCAAAAAACACAAACAGACAGTTCCAAGGGAGATCAACTAGCCTACCATTCAAGAATCAAGGAAGATATAAGATTACAGAGGAAAGGAGATGTTACCGTTGTGACAGCCGGGAACATTTGGCCTTTAGCAAGATGTGTCCTGCTTTAAGGAAAAAGTGTGGCATATGTGGATTAGTGGGACATTTTAGCAAAATGTGTCGCAAATGTAGTAACGTTAAATGCATTTTGAGTGAGGAATCGTATGCAGGAGAAAGTGATTGTGAGGATGAGGAGTGTATAAAGAATATAAGATGAAACTATATGCTCAATATTACCGATGAAGCAATGGAGGGGAAACCAATGTGTGATGTGTCTTTGGGTGGTGTAACAGTCAAGGTGTGTGCGGATTCTGGTTCCCCATATACCATTGTAAACGAGGAGGTGTGGAAAAAGAAATTTGTACAGAAAATAGGTGATCATTTGGATGCATCTGATGTGAGTCCAGTAGGATACACAGGCAAAAGGATAAATTTGTTAGGATTCAGATGGCTATCATTTTTATTTAAAGGAAGGATGACAAGAGGAAAATGATATATAGCAAAGAAGGGGCCATCTGTATTAGGATGGTATGATCAGAAAAATCTTCATATCATCTTGGATCCAAATAGTAAAGACAAGGTGCTAGTACTAGATGAAGGCAGTAAAATAGAAGATCTGTTAAAAAATAAGTTTGCAAATGTCGTTAGTCAAAAATTGGGGGAATTGAAAGGATTTGAACATAAGATTATGCTTAAGGCAGATGCTCAGCCAAAAGTACACAAGGTCAGACCTATTCCAATGTTGATAAGGGAGGAAGTGAAGAAGGAAATTCAGGGACTTTTGTCAAAGGGGGTCATAGAGGATGTGGACATGTCAGAATGGATTTCTCCGATTGTGGTCGCAAGGAAGCCCAACTGAAAAATTCGTTTGTGCATCGATTTACGCCATCTTAATAAGAACATTGTCGTAGAGAGGTTCCCCTTACCGAAAATAAATGAGATGGTGTCATCTTTAAGGGGGGCAACATGGTTCTCTACAATCGACCTCTCTGCTGCCTATCATCAGGTAGTTTTAGAACCAGAATCAAGACATCTCACGGCATTCATTACGCCATTTGGGTGCTATCAATTTAAGAGGATGCCTTTTGGCTTAGCGTCAGCGGCAGCTGTTTTTCAGCGTTTGATGCACAGGTTGTTTGGAGAAATGGCGGGTGTATGTTTTTTCCAGGATGATGTCCTCATTACTGGAAATAACAAGGAGGATCATGACGCTAAGTTGATGAGAGTGTTTGAGGTTTTGAGCTCTGCCGGTTTGACTGTGGAATTGACAAAGTGTAAATTTGGTGAAAGAAGTGTTTCTTACCTGGGTCATGTAATCAGTGAGGAGGGTGTCAGACCTAAGGTCTCCTTGGTTGAGAATATCTTGGCTGCGCCAGCCCCTAAATCTAAAGATGAGATCAAATCATTTTTGGGGATGGCGGAATATTGCGCAAAATTCATTAAAAATTTAGCTTCAAAAGTATATAACATTAGATCCTTGCTTAAAAAGAATGCGAGATTTGAATGGACCGAGCAGTGTGAAAGGGAGTTTATTGAAATTAAGATGGACTTGCAGAAGGTGAATTCACTTTCAAGTTTTGACCCCAATTTGGATTGTTTACTGACGCAAGTGATAAGGGTTTGGGGGCAGTGCTTTCTCAAATTGGTGATGATGTAGAGAAAAGATTATTCTTTTTGCATCCAGAGCCTTGTCACCAGCTGAGGGAAGATATCCTATCATAGAAAGAGAAGCGCTGGCTTGTGCCTGGGCTTTAGAACATTTTCGCGCTTTTGTGTGGGGCAAGTTGGTACATATTCGAACGGACCACAAACCGTTGGTTCATATATTATCTACAGAAGGGACTGCAACAGCATCAGCCAGACTTGCTAGAATTTCGATGCGTATGAAAGAGTATATTTACAAGTTAAGTTACATGCCAGGTAGGGATAACGTAGTGGCAGATTGTTTGTCCAGGTTACCTACCCCTTTGGAGGAATGTGTAGATGATCCATGGGGAAGTTTTAGTGTGGCTCTGGTTCAGGATTCTGATGTCCCTGCTATTAGCAAAGAGGATTGGGCTAAAGAGCATGGTAAAGATAAGATCTTAGTGGATATATCTAAGTTCATTTGCAAAGGTTGGCCTAAGGAGAAGTTTATTGCCAATGAATTGAGACCATTTTGGGAAGTACGCCTGGAGTTGTCCTTTGAGAAAAATGTATTACTCAGGGGTGACAGGATTGTTCCACCGGTAAGTTTACGGAAAAGGATTATACAAATGTGTCATGAAGGGCATTTTGGGATAGTCAGGACTAAAGTAGCGGTTAAGAAGTTGTTTTGGTGGCCAAAGGTGGATAAGGAGGTAGAGGATTTTGTGAGGGCATGTTTGGTTTGTACCTCTGCTGACAAGTCTTTAAGGACTTTGAAACCTATGATGAGCGAGGGCTTAATTCCTAGTTTTCCTTGGGAGGCTGTTGCAGTGGACATTTTTTGTCCGGTAGGGGAACTCAAAGAGTATGGATTGGTTGCTATAGATCTTTTTTCTAAATGGCCAGTGGTTAAATTTGTAGAGAAGGTTGATACCCTAACTGTTCTTAAATTTTTGGACAAGATTTTTACAATGGAAGGATTACCAGTTAACATTTTAACAGACAATGGTGTGCAATTTTTGTCGAATTTGGCTCTGTACAATCCAAGTGGCAACGGTACCGTGGAACGGTTCAATAGATTAATTAAGGGAATTTTGCAAGCTGCAATCAATAAGAAATTAGATTGGAAGGTACAAATACAGAAGGCTGTATGGTTGTACAGGGTTACTGTGCTTAATAGTACAGGGTTATCCCCTTTTGTGATCTTGAGAGGCAGGTCGCTGTTATAAGTAATCTGGATAAAATGACAAGGTGTAGCCAATAGGTCTTATCATGTAGAGGTTTATTTGATGTCCAAGTTAGGTCCAGGAAAGTCCATAGTAGGGCTCAATAGTATAGCTTAGTTGGTAAAGGGAATCCCACCAGGAGCTGGATGACCGCTGCTCAGCCCACTCTCTCCAACTGTCATTCTCCCCCACAAGCAAGCACTCTCACACATTCTAATTACACTGTCATCAGGCATTCTAACATTCTACACACACAACTCATTCATCCTTGCTGAGCAGCTGTCTGAGAGAATGTATTAATATAAATCAGATCACAACACATCCTCTTCCCTTAGAGACAACAAACAATAGTGAATGCAATAATGCAGCAAAACCAATATAATTGATGAACAAGGTACATAGTGCATTATACATCAAAAGAAATAGATGAAAATTCAAATGCAGCAAAAGCTAAGGGAGAATTTGCAAAGCTTAAAGTACAGAAGGCAAGATAGATGAGAATTTAGAAGGTGCTAAAGCTAAAAAGGAATTAGCACAGCTTAGAGTACAGAATGCCAGAAAGCACAGCATGAGAAAACACAGCATGCAGAATAGCACATCACTTCTCCTCTCGTAGGGAAAAACAAATGAACATGTGCAAAAATAAACTTTCCAGCAACTAGTACAAGCAAGAAAATAAAGAAAAGAAAAAGAAATAAGATGCGAGTTAAAAGCATAGTTGGAGACAGATTAATAAAGTAGGTACTAAATGTATCAGCCCAACTATGTTTCCGTACATCGCACAAAGGAGGCATAGTGTGGATAAACAATGTCCCACACACCTCCACCAACAACATAAATTGTTAAAATAATTATGAATCCATGAAAGGAACAAAGACAAAAGTGCATAAACAATGATATTAAAATATCCCACAGCACCATCAATGTCACAAACACCTCCAATATCCATGGATGATATCTAAATCCAAAATGCAACTGAGGTACCAAACAAACATCAATGAGGCAGTACACAAAAGTACACAAAAGTGCACTGCTAACCGGGAGGTAAACACCCCTCACAACGCACCTTAAACAGGCTAACTGGGAGGTAAACACCCCTCACAACGCACCTTATATAGGCGCACAAGCAAAGTGCAGAACAAAGAAAGTAGAGGATACACATGAAATTCATGAAGTATAAACTCCACACTACAGTCATTGTTCAACTAGCTTAAAATACAACACACACCACGACAGAACGGGTGTAAACCTGAAGAATGTATGCAAACCATTCCTGAAAAACACAAACTCCATGAAGTACTCTTTCACAACCAAAATAAAGAGTGTCAAACCTCGCTCAGGCGTAAGCTGCGCCACAAAATGGAGTACACTGTCCTCTGAATACCATACCCAAGGTACTCAAACTAAAGGACTTCAGAAACAAGCAAATTCCAAAACACAGTAAAAAGGAATAAAACCCACACCGCTGTATTCCAAGTACAGCCAAAAGAGCAAAAGACACACCACTGTATTTTAAAACATGGGTTGAATACCACTTTAAGTTGCACCAATTAAAGTGCAATATAAATAAAGTCACTGCAACAACAACACAACTGCCAAGAAGAATAAAGCTCACACTGAAATACATAAGATCAGGCACATATAGGGAGGGACCAGTGAAAGAGTGTGCGCATCACCCAACACTGAGAATAGACCAAAGTAAGGAGACCTGCTCCTACACACCACTACCCACAAGATAATCATGCCCAAATTAAACTAAAATACGACACATCACCTAAGCACCACACACACAGGCAAAAATAGGCAGTGAACATTATAAAAAGATGCATAAACAACCCAGAATGAAAACAAGTCATAGCTAAATTGCTGATACATGACTAAAAACAAATATTCCTGCAAAGAAAACATAGCAAGTTAAAAGTACGCCGGTGAGCGAACTCTCTCACCCGAGGAATGCAGAACTCATCCAACGCTGGTCAACAAAACCTTCTTCCAGTATCCATGTGTAACATCACCAACAGTCACTTGTAGAAGTCCAACAGTCACTTGCTGAAGTCCAGTCACTAGGTGAAGAAGAACGATGTTACCGCTGGACATCGCACAGGTAATGTGGAAATAAAGCTCTCGAAATTGGTATCCAGAAGAAAAGATCCCCGAAGGTGTCACATAAATGTGATGTTACACACAGTTCACTGCAACTAGAATCTTCCGAATTCCATGGGGAGAGTGGAGCTCCCAGAGCAGACAGAGCGTCTGACGTGCGCACACAGTAGAGATTCCATGAGTACAGAGTGTCTGACGTACGCTCACAGTAGAAAGCCCCAGAGCGTCTGACGTATGCTCACACGCCAGAGACACTCTTCACAGACTCTCCTCGAGCATTCCACGACGTCACCAGAAGACAAGAGACAGAGGCTAGGAAGGATCGCTCTGCTCCTGTCAACCAACTGCCACAATGCCAGCGAAGACTGCTCCTGACAACCAACTGCCAAAATGCCAGAGAAGACAGCAGGGCACACGTTGAAAACAAGAGGTAACACTCTCAAATATTACCAAGTCACACATGTTTCCTGCAGACTTGTGAAACTCTTCACATTGAGAAAATACTCAGCTGGCAAATGTCGGTAAAATGTCACTTTTAAAAACACACTGCAGGAAAATGTCGAAGTTCTACGCAGACTGAGTTCATGCCCTTATAAATCAAATTTACGAGTGCCTCAGATGTTATCTCATAAAATGCTTCATAGTAAGGCATTAATCAAATCGCTAATTTTTTTTTAAAATCTGAGAAAACAGGTTAGAAGCCGCCGAAAATCGTAGCGCTCAACCAAAAACGTAGGCAGCAACTCACAAATGTGCCTGCAAAGTTGTTTAAAAATTTCAAATTCCACAATTACAAGAAGGTTGAATTGCCCTTAGTAGGCTGTCCGTGTGTTAAAGGACACTGGTGGGATTCTCAAGGGCATTCTTTTCTTGTCTTCTTGTTTATTTACATTGGCAGTCTTTCTTTAGTTAATTTGTAAATAAGTTCTTTTAAATGCTAAATGTTCTCTCACCTTCATTAGACTTCTGTTCCAAATACACAGGGTTCCTTTCCAAGCGTCGCCAAAATGTTATAAGTAATCTGGATAAAATGACAAGGTGTAGCCAACAGGTCTTATCATGTAGAGGTTTATTTGATGTCCAAGTTAGGTCCAGGAAAGTCCATAGTAGGGCTCAATAGTATAGCTTAGTTGGTAAAGGGAATCCCACCAGGAGCTGGATGACCGATGCTCACCCCACTCTCTCCAACTGTCATTCTCCCCCACAAGCAAGCACTCTCACACATTCCAATCACACTGTCATCAGGAATTCTAACATTCTACACACACAACTCATTCATCCTTGCTGAGCAGCTGTCTGAGAGAATGTATTAATATAAATCAGATCACAACAGTCGCCAAGGTGTAAGTTTAGTCCGGGATGGATGTTTGAAGGTAAGTTGGAAAATTGGTCTATTAATGAGGTGAAGAAAAATTTAGAGAGTGTACATTCTAAGAGCAAGGTTTATTATGACAAGCTTCATGGTACCAAAGACACTCAAGTCAAGATTGGAGATTGGATTCGTGTGAAGAAGACTTTTAGGGTTCAGAAGGGTGAGAACAAGTTTGATGTGGCTAAGCAGGTAGTTGAAGTTTTGAGAAACTCAGTTAGGTTGGATGATGGGAAAGTGTGGAATCTCAAAGACATTGCATTTGATATCAGTTTGGACCATGATAAGGTTGTATCTAGTAATGATGTGGTAAAGGATTTTGATTGGGTGGAGGATTATTTTGAAAATAGTGATTTGCAATCTCGTTTGGCTTTGGAGGAGAGACATGATGTACAGTCTCAAAGTGGTCCTTGTAGTGTGGATGTCTCAACTGCGCCTTCTCTGGTAAGGGAAGGGGAAGGGTCTGTGGATTAGGATGGTGGCGATAATGAGAACTTGCAGTCAGGTGTTGTGGAAGATACTATTTGTACAAAGAGAAAAAGTACGCCACCTTTGTGGTTAAATGACTATGTCATGTGAGTTTATGGAATTACTGTTCAAGGTATTATTATATCTTTGTTTTGTTTTATTGTTTTTTTTTTATTTTCCTTTTAGTTCTTCTTATTTTGTAATGGGGGGGGATGTGTTATGTTGTTTATCTTACTGTTGTACCTTTCTCTTTAAGGCTCGTGTGTTAGAGCATTAGAATGTATCATGCAGGTGTGTTCTAGGTGAACAGGCAGTTGCTGACTGAAGGCGAAGCCTTCCAGATGTGTTCCTGGCACTACCTGTTCTTTCCTGCTATATCTTAATAAAGATATATAAAGTAATCTACTGCGTGGTTACTTTACAAGAACCTGTATTATGGGAAACAGCTGTTCTGAGAAAGTGCTTGGACCATGGCAGATAGAAAGATAGAAACCCTGGCAACCATTTCCTCCTCGCCCTCTCCTCCCTGCCAGATGTACAGACAGGGTTGGAGACGAGGTTACTAAGGTTTCCCTAGACCCAAACGACCCTTCCTTTCATGAAATATATCCCACTTTTCTTTCTCTCGTCTTGTCGTTAACGGATGTAAAAAAAAATGCACACCGCTTTCGCTCTCATTTGACTAAACAAGCGTCAAATAGATGTCAGTTGTAGCTTGAGAGCAATTACAGTGCTAGAAAGCATTATACATGGGCATAATAAATTCGCCTTTGCACTAAGTGGCCAGTGGCAGGTGAAACCTGGGATATTTGTACTAGGTAGAAGAGCTGGTTCCACAGTCGTAAACCATGAAAGATTTATAGCAGCTCAGAGCCTCTAACCTCCCTAGAGCCCCCCCCCCGCCCCCACCCCCAGCCTTATTGCACCTGGATCTCATCCCTGTATGCTGAATTAAACAAAAAACAAGCATTTGCAATGCAATAGTTCTCGCGTTTACGCAAGTTTTAGCTATTGGCAATGTAAATGACAATGCCTATTAGTTTTGTTTTTTAAAACATAAATAAAAGGCATTGTCATTTACATTGCCAATAGCTTGAACTCACGTAAATGCGAGACCTATTGCATTGCAAATGCTTGTTTTTTTATGCCAGTCAGCTAAGCATGCATAGCGCATTTAATACTGAACAGGGCCAGACTGAGAACGCAAACTATCCCTAGCAATGAAGTTGGGCTGGCCGGGAGTGGGAGGAGTGGGGCGTTGGGAGGGCTTTGGGATGCTAGTGGGAAACAATGCAGCTGCTGCTTTGGTTACAGGGGAGCACTGCTGCAAAATCGGCCCCCTGTAAAAAAAAAACTGCCACTACCAGTCCAAAACGGGCCCCCACCCTTCCGGTTGACTGTCTGGCCCTGATGCTGATCTTTCTCAGATTTTACTCTGGTTGTTCTGTGTCTCTCTCCTGAATCCCCTCCTATTTTGGTTTTGGTTGTGGGTGTGTTCCTCTTGTGTGTTGCAAGGCTGACTTTCTTCAGTAGACCCATGTGATGGGGTGCAGTGGGCATGTGCAGGGCACATTTGCACGCTGCAAGCCCTGGGAGACTATGATAATATTTGTAGATGTGCCCCTATTTATTTATCATGGCAGCAACTTCCACATCATCTGCAGCTATGGAGCAGCCAAGTGGGGGATCAAGAAGGAGATTTCTGGAAATGTGATGAAAGAATGAGCTGCCAAGACATCAGAGGTAAGCAGAGTCTAGTTCTCCTCTTTAGTTGAAATTTAGTTTTTTTTGCAAAATATATGCAGGTTTCATTCATAGCATGGCCATGAAAGCAATCACAAAAACCCTTGACTCTATCTCTGTGTCCGTAGACAGACAATCTATAACTGATTAGTTTGGAAGAATCATACATTTTCTAGACAGGCGTCAATTAGTCTTTGAGGATATTTTTAATAACATCATCTTGATTACTTGCTGCTGACAATTTATAGGCTAGTCAATCCCCACACTCGGTGTGTAGAATAAGGTGTAGACCTTAAGGGTTACTCGCACAGTAGGTAGGAATAGCACAGGGACATTCATATTGGTTAACCCATCATGTTTTGAAAGATTTTTAAAACTTATTTGAAAGTTCCAATGAGCACTTAAGGACTGAGGTGATTATTGAGGAAATCAGACTTTCGCCAATGAATTAAGCACTGGTACTCTGAAAGATTGATATGCAACAGAGAGCGCTTGAAGGCACTGGGTGCATATGCTCTCACCCACTCTGGATTTATCCTGAGGAAACGAACATAGTCGCAAACTGGAAAACACAAGCCAGGATTATGCTAATAAAGTGGGCCAGAATGCAGTTCCACACACTTCATTCTTTCATGCTGCAGATTTACCCACAGGAAGTGAAAATACCCACATACTGGAAAACCAGTCAGTCGGGAAAACAACATAGACAAACATGCAGTTCCTATGAGCAATTTAAATTAGATTTGTTTCCAAATTATATTTCAGAATGGCTGCATGATATCTTGGGGGTTTAATGTGTATTCCTGATGACCTTGGAATACACACATTTGGATAAAATACCCCTCACACACCAAAAGGGCCCTTGGTGTCATGCTTCATCATCGGGGTCTTCCCGCCCGGCTGCCGGATGGGGCAGTGCTGCGACAAGCGACTATGCTGGAGCACCTTTCTAATTGTGGGTGCTATGTGAGTGAATGGAGTGAGTGTCAGTGGGGTCAGGAGTGATAGACAAGTAATGTTAAAAAATACCTGGCCTAGTGATACAAAAACTATTTAATAAACACTGGCTGGTATTGTTAAAAAAGTGGTGTCGGAAAGGGTAAGCGGGTTAATGGGCTTACTTTCCTGTGTGGGTCGACATGTTTCGGGGCGACATGCCCCTTCGTCAGGACCGGGGTAAGAGATCCCCCTGTCACTCACTAATGTGTCGCCACAGTGGGTCTATTTACAAAAAAGTAAAGAAAAGGGTTCAATGTGTATGTATATATACTTTATATTAGTCACACACTTCCCTAGATATATAGTAAGATACTCATGTAGTATGCCTGAAAAGACAAGAGCATGGTATTACTAATGCGCGGATCCCAAGGCGCTATTTTTTAAGTACCTGTAAAAAAAGTGGGGGACAAACATACATATAGCAGTGGTCCTGCCTTGGGAACCCAGAGAAGGATCCATAGTTTTGCTTTGTTAATCACACATACAGACAAAACGCACACACTATATATAATCACAATGTAGATGCAGTAGTTGGATAGTCTGTACTCATTTTCAATACATACTTATTATGGTGAGGAATGATGCCTCATGGGCCAACACTAGATCGAAGGGTATAATAGGGGTCCAACTGCAGGTGGAACAAAAAATATAGAGAGGCATATGTAGAGGATTTTGTCTTAGTATTCTAATGGTAAGTATGCTAGAGTTAAATGGGTAGCATTCCATATGCCACTGTCTACTGGTTCTACCCTGCCGGCTATGCCGTACTTACTCAACCCCCAGCCTCGTTGTGCTTCCTCCTCCGTCCGTGGCCTCCGTGGTAATGAGGATAGAGGCCGGGGCGGGTGTTTAAATAGTAGTGTTAATTGGTTAATAGGGGTAGGTCTGATTGGCGAAGGGTCGGTAATTACGGACACCTGTGCTCAAGAAATCGCGCCGTGATCTGGCTGCTAAGGTGGCCATTATCAAAAGGTCACCGACGTTGTTTTGAAGTGGAGCAAAAGAGAGGTTTTTTGAGGAAGGGGGTGCCCCGTAATATTTTTCCTTTATAAGGCATAATTATCCGAGAATTAAGGATTTTAGGAAGGTAAGTATAGTAATTTGGGTGCGTCCGCTAACCGGAGCAGAGGAGTGTTCTAGGGACGCGCGTGCGTCAACAGCAGGTCCGTATGCGCATGCGCGGAGAAAAGGGTGAGACTCCGCGCATGCGCAAGATGCCCAGAAATGCCGCGGTGCCAAGTGGAATATGTTTACAACATGGGACATTCAGTATTGATAGTGGGACGCATCACATCCTAGTTTAAGTTATGCACAGGGTGTGTTGTAGTGAAATCAAATAGAAATTTTGTTTTGCGCTAGGTGAAAGTTATGTTAACAACCTGGGGCACTCGGTGTTAAGAGTGGGACGCACCACATCCTGGTTACCGGTCATGCACTGGGTGTGATGTCAAGTGGCCCAGTAAAAAGTACAAATTATTTGATTTTACACTAGGTAGGGGTTTGAAACAGATGTGGTTTTTACTGAAAAAGAATTATTTCGGGGAAACAGTTGAATAGGCACTTATAGGCTGATAATACAGGTATATTGGTATTACAATACTAATCCAGGCACAGGGTGACAGCTAATTGGGCATGTATCATAGGATCTCATCATATAGTTTTATAAAAAGGTTTGAAGCAGCAATTTTATACCCAGGCAAAGACTGCTGATTAGGCAAATGTTATTTCGTAAAATGTTCAGACATTTATACGGGACCATGGTATATCGTCGTTTAGGCCAGTATGATGTGTACCAAGCCGATGCACCCAGCGTTGCTCTTTTGTGAGTACATTTTTGTCATTTTTGAAGACTTCTATAACTGTCCATTTCAGATCGTGAATACAGTGGCCCATGGTGACATAGTGTGTAGCCATCTTTGTCGTGGTTTTTTTGCAGCGCACATTGCTGCGATGTTCATTCATACGGATTTTCACGGGTCTGCTTGTCATCCCTATATATTCTTTATTACAGGGACAAGTGATTAGATAAACCACGTTGCGACTATTACAATTGGTAAAGGCGCGCTGTTCCCATGTGGTTTGGTTGGAGAAAGTGATGGTGCGGCTTTTTTGGGTGTACTGGCAAGACGTGCACGAACCACAGGGGTGGTGGCCACCTATTTTGGAAAGTCTTGTGTGGGCGTTGGACTCAGTGTGTCTCGGCCTAGTGTGGATAAGTATATCTTTCAGATTTTTACCTCTTCTATGCGAGAACATTGGTTTGGGAAAATCCAGTTTACCACAATTTAGCATTCTCCAATGCTTGTTAACAATTTTTGTGATGTGATTGGAGTTCGTGTTATATGTTGTAACACAGATGGGTCTCGGGTCAGGCTCTTTAGTCTCGGTTTCTTCTAGCAGAGCCTCTCTGTTGTTGTTGCGGGCTCGCTTTTGGCCTTTCTTGATAATGGCCTTTGGATAGTTCCTGTTGAGTAGTTTGCGCTCCAGATCTGCTGCTTGGGTCTTAAAATCACTAATGTTGCTGCAATTGCGTCGCAACCGGAGGAATTGCCCATAAGGTAAGTTCTCGCGTAGGTGTCGAGGGTGGAAGCTATCAAAAAGTAGCAAGCTATTTTTAGCTGTAGGTTTAAAATGTGTACTGGTTTGTAGTTTCCCTTCCACCGGGAAGATGTTCAGGTCAAGGAACACAAGGTTCTCTTTGGAAACTGTATGTGTGAATTTCAAGAACTGGTCTTGTTGGTTAAGCCATCCCATAAAAAGTTCAACTGAGTCCTGATCACCCTTCCAGATTACCAGCACATCGTCGATGTACCTTTTCCACATTACTACATGGTGTCTGTAGGGATTTTGGTTGTTCAGGATCTTGGACGTTTCAAGGTGGTGTACGTATAGACCTGCCAGACTAGGCGCACAGGTGCTGCCCATGCTCGTGCCATGTTTCTGTAGGTAGTAAGTGTTCTCATACTGAAAGTAGTTCTTTGTCAGTGTGAGAGAGATGCACTCAAGGACGACCTGTCTAGGAGTATGACACTCCCAGGCGGTGGAGAAGAGAACTTCCTCTATTATCTCCAGAGTTTCTTTGTGGGGGAGGCTCGTGTAGAGACTCTCTACAGCCAAACCTACTAAGAGGTGTTGTTCTGGGTCAAACTGTATCTCCCTCATTAGCTGTAAGACAGCTTTAGTGTCTTTTAACTAGGTATCTGTTGCTTGTACAATGGGTCTGAGAAATGCGTCAGCGAACTTTGATAGAGGTTCCAGGATCGAATTGATACCAGACACTATAGGGCGCCCAGGAGGATATGGGGCCACTTTATGAATTTTTGGTATCGTATAGAAATACGGTGTGATGGGGTTGTCCTGTATCAAAAATTCGCTCTCTTTTCTGGAGATCCAGTCAAAAGCTGTCGCCTCCTCGACCATTATCTGGATATTGATTCTGACCTCTTCAGTTGGGTCATCCCTCAGTACTTCGTAATTGCGTCTGTCCTCCAACAGTTTTCTACATTCCCTATCGTAGTTTGCATAGGTCTGTATAACTGTGGCTCCGCCTTTATCGGCTGGTTTTATCACAATATCTTGGTTGTTGGCAAGTTCTTGTAGTGCAATTCTCTCTATTCTGGAGATGTTCTGAAATTTGGTACCTGTGTCTGTGGGCAGTTTCTCTAGATCCTCCATGACCGCTTTTTCAAAAGCTAGGAGTTCGACCGGTATTGTGGAGTCCAGTGGCATGAATGTGGACTTTTTCTTAAGTCCCGTGTCTGATTGGTCCTCAGTTCTATTCTCAGAGTTCTGAAAAAATGCTCGTAGCTTTAGTTTTCGCATGAACTTTTTCCTTTCCTGACAGATTTTGAATTTGTCCATTTTGTTGGTTGGGACGAAACCCAAGCCCTTGGATAGGACTTTCTCTTGAGCTTCGGTTAGTTGAAGCTCAGATAGGTTTACCACTAGGTTCCTCGACTGGTTGATGCTGTCTGGCTCCGAGTTGACACTCCTGGGGGTGCTGTTGGTTGTTGGTTCCAGTGTACCCGAGTGCCCTTTCGGTTTCTTCCCTTTCGTGGGCCTTGGCGCTGGCTTAAAAAAGGCGGAGGGCCATAGTAGTTGAATGAGGGTGCCTGTTGGTTCCAAGGTTGGAACTGGTTGTCCATGTAGGGTGGCATTGGTGGATATTGCATGTAGCCTGGATACCCTTGATAGGGTGTCCAACCTCTCCCACCTTGTGGATATGGTCTTCTATAGGGTCGCCCGCCACCTCTCGCTCCCTGATTACTGTTCCTACTGGAACCTGAACTGTTGGAGCTCGCATCAGAATTGTCTGTGTCTTGATCACTGTTGTGATCCTTGGACACATAGTCTTTTTTAATGTATGGATATACGCGTTCTTGTGTGAATCCCTCTGTGTCTTTCTTGTGTTTTTTATATTTACTTTTCTTGATGGTGAGTTCAAAGTCTGTCATTTCTTGATTAAGTTCCTCGAGTCTCTTTTTGAGAGCGGCTGGAGAGAGATAGCTCTTAATCTTCACCTCCAGTTTTGTTATCTCTATTTTTAGTTCTTGTGTAAGTTTTGTGGCGGTTTTTATAATCAGGACTAGCCAGTCTCTGGTACACCTCCAACTTATCAATGACCAGTCCCTCTTGATTTCTAGGTCATGTGTAAAAATGAATGGTTCATTCTTTACTATTAGGCTGCTGTGGGAGTACTCTCTCAATTTTTGATTGAGATTACCAGCATTTCTGGGACAACACAGGACCACCAATTTGTTGGTCCTTGTGTCACTTCTACGTACACTCTATTTGTTTGTGCACATTACATTTAGTTTACACACATAGTCACCTCACACATTAAGTTAGCTTCCCACCATGGAAGATGCAGCAGGCCTCACCTTCGATGACGAAGAAGTGGATAGGTTACTAGCTAACCTCCGCCCTTTTGAAGGGCTATGCAACTCTGAACCAGGCACAAACGACAGCGATTGGGATGAACTAGCAGTTCTAAGGAGAACACAGATAAAGACAGCTCTACATGGCCTATTGATGTCAGAATACCTTAAATCAAAAACCGCCCCTTCAGGCCTAATAGTAAAGAATGAACCATTCATTTTTACACATGACCTAGAATTCAAGAGGGACTGGTCATTGATAAGTTGGAGGTGTACCAGAGACTGGCTAGTCCTGATTATAAAAACCGCCACAAAACTTACACAAGAACTAAAAATAGAGATAACAAAACTGGAGGTGAAGATTAAGAGCTATCTCTCTCCAGATGACAGACTTTGAACTCACCATCAAGAAAAGTAAATATGAAAAACACAAGAAAGACACAGAGGGATTCACACAAGAACGCCTTTATCCATACATTAAAAACGACTATGTGTCCAAGGATCACAACAGTGATCAAGACACAGACAATTCTGATGCCAGCTCCAACAGTTCAGGTTCCAGTAGGAACAGTAATCAGGGAGCGAGAGGTGGCGGGCGACCCTATAGAGGACCATATCCACAAGGTGGGAGAGGTTGGACACCCTATCAAGGGTATCCAGGCTACATTGCAATATCCACCAATGCCACCCTACATGGACAACCAGTTCCAACCATGGAACCAACAGGCACCCTCATTCAACCACTATGGCCCTCCGCCTTTTTTAGGCCAGCGCCAAGGCCCACGAAAGGGAAGAAACCGAAAGGGCACTCAGGTACACTGGAACCAACAACCAACAGCACCCCCAGGAGTGTCAACTCGGAGCCAGACAGCATCAACCAGTCGAGGAACTTATTGGTAAACCTATCTGAGCTTCAACTAACCGAAGCTCAAGAGAAAGTCCTATCCAAGGGCTTGGGTTTCGTCCCAACCAACAAAATGGACAAATTCAAAATCTGTCAGGAAATGAAAGAGTTCATGCGAAAACTAAAGCTACGAGCATTTTTTCAGAACTCTGAGAATAGAACTGAGGACCAATCAGACACGGGACTTAAGAAAAAGTCCACATTTATGCCACTGGACTCCACAATACCGGTCGAACTCCTAGCTTTTGAAAAAGCGGTCATGGAGGATCTAGAGAAACTGCCCACAGACACAGGTACCACATTTCAGAACATCTCCAGAATAGAGAGAATTGCACTACAAGAACTTGCCAACAACTAAGATATCATGATAAAACCAGCTGATAAAGGCGGAGCCACAGTTATACAGACCTATGCAAACTACGATAGGGAATGTAGAAAACTGTTGGAGGACAGATGCAATTACGACGTACTGAGGGATGACCCAACTGAAGAGGTCAGAATCAATATCCAGAAAATGGTCGAGGAAGCGACAGCTTTTGACTGGATCTCCAGAAAAGAGAGCAAATTTTTGATACAGGACAACCCCATCACACCGTATTTCTATACGATACCAAAAATTCATAAAGTGGCCCCATATCCTCCTGGGCGCCCTATAGTGTCTGGTATCAATTCGATCCTGGAACTTCTATCAAAGTTCGCTGTCGCATTTCTCAGACCCATTGTACAAGCAACAGATACCTACTTAAAAAACACTAAAGCTGTCTTACAGCTAATGAGGGAGATACAGTTTGACCCAGAACAAAACCTCTTAGTAGGTTTGGATGTAGAGAGTCTCTACACGAGCCTCCCCCACAAAGAAACTCTGGAGATAATAGAGGAAGTTCTCTTCTCCACCGCCTGGGAGTATCATACTCCTAGACAGGTGGTCCTTGAGTGCATCTCTCTCACACTGACAAAGAACTACTTTCAGTATGAGAACACTTACTACCTACAGAAACATGGCACGAGCATGGGCAGCACCTGTGCGCCTAGTCTGGCAGGTCTATACGTACACCACCTTGAAACGTCCAAGATCCTGAACAACCAAAATCCCTACAGACACCATGTAGTAATGTGGAAAAGGTACATCGACGATGTGCTGGTAATCTGGAAGGGTGATCAGGACTCAATTGAACTTTTTATGGGATGGCTTAACCAACAAGACCAGTTCTTGAAATTCACACATACAGTTTCCAAAGAGAACCTTGTGTTCCTTGACCTGAACATCTTCCCGGTGGAAGGGAAACTACAAACCAGTACACATTTTAAACCTACAGCTAAAAATAGCTTGCTACTTTTTGATAGCTTCCACCCTCGACACCTACGCGAGAACTTACCTTATGGGCAATTCCTCCGGTTGCTACGCAATTGCAGCAACATTAGTGATTTTAAGACCCAAGCAGCAGATCTGGAGCGCAAGCTACTCAACAGGAACTATCCAAAGGCCATTATCAAGAAAGGCCAAAAGCGAGCCCGCAACAACAACAGAGAGGCTCTGCTAGAAGAAACCGAGACTAAAGAGCCTGACCCAAGACCCATCTGTGTTACAACATATAACACGAACTCCAATCACATCACAAAAATTGTTAACAAGCATTGGAGAATGCTAAATTGCGGTAAACTGGATTTTCCCAAACAAATGTTCTCGCATAGAAGAGGTAAAAATCTAAAAAGATATATTGGTCCACACAAGGCCGAGACACACTGAGTCCAACGCCCCCACCAGACTTTCCGAAATAGGTGGTCACCACCCCTGTGGTTCGTGCACGTCTTGCCAGTACACCCAAAAAAGCCACACCATCACTTTCTCCAACCAAACCACATGGAAACAGCGCGCCTTTACCAATTGTAATAGTCGCAACGTGGTTTATCTAATCACTTGTCCCTGTAATAAAGAATATATAGGGATGACAAGCAGACCCGTGAAAATCCGTATGAATGAACATTGCAGCAATGTGCGCTGCAAAAAAACCACGACAAAGATGGCTACACACTATGTCACCATGGGCCACTCTATTCACGATCTGAAATGGACAGTTATAGAAGTCTTCAAAAATGACAAAAATTTACTCACAAAAGAGCAACGCTGGGTGCATCGGCTTGGTACACATCATACTGGCCTAAACGACGATATACCATGGTCCCGTATAAATGTCTGAACATTTTACGAAATAACATTTGCCTAATCAGCTGTCTTTGCCTGGGTATAAAATTGCTGCATCAAACCTTTTTATAAAACTATATGATGAGATCCTATGATACATGCCCAATTAGCTGTCGCCCTGTGTCTGGATTAGTATTGTAATACTAATATACCTGTATTATCAGCCTATAAGTGCCTATTCAACTGTTTCCCCGAAAGAATTCTTTTTCAGTAAAAACCACATCTGTTTCAAACCCCTACCTAGCGTAAAATCAAATAATTTTTACTTTTTACTGGGCCACTTGACATCACACCCAGTGCATGACCGGTAACCAGGATGTGGTGCGTCCCACTCTTAACACCGAGCGCCCCAGGTTGTTAACATAACTTTCACCTAGTGCAAAACAAAATTTCTATTTGATTTCACTACAACACACCCTGTGCATAACTTAAACTAGGATGTGATGCATCCCACTATCAATACTGAATGTCCCATGTTGTAAACATATTCCACTTGGCACCGCGGCATTTCTGGGCATCTTGCGCATGCGCGGAGTCTCACCCTTTTCTCCGCGCATGCGCATACGGACCTGCTGTTGATGCACACGCGTCCCTAGAACACTCCTCTGCTCCGGTTAGCGGACGCACCCAAATTACTATACTTACCTTCCTAAAATCCTTAATTCTCGGATAATTATGCCTTATAAAGGAACAATATTACGGGGCACCCCCTTCCTCAAAAAACCTCTCTTTTGCTCCACTTCAAAACAACGTCGGTGACCTTTTGATAATGGCCACCGCAGCAGCCAGATCACGGCGCGATTTCTTGAGCACAGGTGTCCGTAATTACCGACCCTTCGCCAATCAGACAAACCCCTATTAACCAATTAACACTACTATTTAAGCACCCGCCCCGGCCTCTATCCTCATTACCACGGAGGCCACGGACGGAGGAGGAAGCACAACGAGGCTGGGGGTTGAGTAAGTACGGCATAGCCGGCAGGGTAGAACCAGTAGACAGTGACATATGGAATGCTACCCATTTAACTCTAGCATACTTACCATTAGAATACTAAGACAAAATCCTCTACATATGCCTCTCTATATTTTTTGTTCCACCTGCAGTTGGACCCCTATTATACCCTTCGATCTAGTGTTGGCCCATGAGGCATCATTCCTCACCATAATAGGTATGTATTGAAAATGAGTACAGACTATCCAACTACTGCATCTACATTGTGATTATATATAGTGTGTGCGTTTTGTCTGTATGTGTGATTAACAAAGCAAGACTATGGATCCTTCTCTGGGTTCCCAAGGCAGGACCACTGCTATATGTATGTTTGTCCCCCCCTTTTTTTACAGGTACTTAAAAAATAGCGCCTTGGGATCCGCGCATTAGTAATACCATGCTCTTGTCTTTTCAGGCATACTACATGAGTATCTTACTATATAGCTAGGGAAGTGTGTGACTAATATAAAGTATATATACATACACATTGATCCCTTTTCTTTACCTTTTTGTAAATAGACCCACTGTGGCGACACATTAGTGAGTGACAGGGGGATCTCTTACCCCGGTCCTGACGAAGGGGCATGTCGCCCCGAAACATGTCGACCCACACAGGAAAGTAAGCCCATTAACCCGCTTACCCTTTCCGACACCACTTTTTTAACAATACCAGCCAGTGTTTTTAAATAGTTTTTGTATCACTAGGCCAGGTATATTTTAACATCACTTGTCTATCACTCCTGACCCCACTGACACTCACTCCATTCACTCACATAGCACCCACAATTAAAAAGGTGCTCCAGCGTAGTCGCTTGTCGCAGCACTGCCCCGTCCGGCAGCCGGGCGGGAAGACCCCGATGATGAAGCATGACACCAAGGGCCCTTTTGGTGTGTGAGGGGTATTTTATCCAAATGTGTGTATTCCAAGGTCATCAGGAATACACATTAAACCCCCTTTTTTGAGGTGGACCCTTTCTGATTACAGGTACTTTCGCAAGAGGAGGACGTGCCCACCTCGGTGCCACATAGCACCACCACTTCCTCCCCACTTTGATTTCCTTACTATTGCACGATATCTTGAACAGGGGTAACCTGCATTGTTTGTTTAAGTCTTTATAGGGCACACCACAATTCTTCTCAGGCTGAAGTCACAGCAAGCCCTAAATTAACCTGTGCTCAACTCTCAGGTAGGTTGGCACAGAGCAATCTGGCTTAACTCATAGGCAATGTGTAAAGTATTTGTGCCACACTTCAATTAGTAGCACAGTGACAACACACGACAAAGGGAGCCCACACAGAGTTAGAACAATAGAGCACATTTTAATTAAAAAAAACAAGAGCAGAACGATAAAAAATTCAATTAGTCTGAAGCTAAAAATGTCACTTTTAGTAAAAGTAGCATCAAAAGGTGTAAAGCACCAATTGTGGATATCTGGTCTTGCTGGACGGGGACAAAGTCGAAAGTTTTGGCTGAAAGCGATGGAGCATAGGTCGATTACTGAGATCCAGTCAGGCCCACTGAACGAAGTACCTTTAATCCTGGTTTGCAGAGCGTTGCATGGATTCGAGTCTATTATGTGTGTTGCAGCCGAAATGATGTGTCAGTTCTGAGGTGTGGCAAAGCTGCGATGCAAGGGACCGCATTGTCATCGAGGACCCTGTCAACGGGAATTGCAATGTGAAGTTGGGTGGCGAGAACACAGCGCACATTCGGGGAGATGGATCGTTTCCTAGGAGCTGTGATGCTGCGATGCAGAGTCTGGTGTCATCATCGGGGCTGCCATCGACAAGGGATGTGAGAACCTGCATTGGTAATGCATGGTGTAGTTGGGTTGATGCAGGGTTCCAAAGGGCTGCGATGCAAATCTTTGTGGTGGGTCTTATCCATGCAGTAGCTGCAATGCGCCAGTTCTGTTCAGATTTGTGCCATGCAGCAGGGAAGATACATTCATTCCTCTGGATCCAAAGAGGATGGTAAGCACCTTCCAAGGGTCAAGGACTGGGGTGGCACCACTTGGTAGGGTAGACTCACAGATGGTAGAGTCCAGGGGCCCATGCAAGATTCTTGGAAGCCTATTATGTCCCTGAGGCTTCTGATGAGGAGGCCAACTGACTATCCTTTGAGTCACTTTGGGTTTTGGATTCTTAGAAGTGAAGGTCTAGTCGTTCACACCCAAGCAGGTGGCAGCATATCAGCATGGCAGTTCAACAGAGTGTCAGTCCTTCAATCAATCAATCAAGAGATTGTTAAAGCGCGACTACTCACCCGTAAGGGTCTCAAGGCGCTAGGGGTGGTGGGGGGGGGGGTGGGGGGTGCAGGTTCCATTCCATCAAGGAGGGGGTCTGTCGAAGAGCCAGGTTTTGAGGTTTCTTGCGAAGATGGGGAGCGATGTTGTCTGTCTGAGGTGGAGCGGAAGGGCGTTCCATGCTTTGGCCGCGAGGAAGGAGAAGGAGCGACCTCCCGATCTGGTCTTTCTGGTGCGGGGGACCACGGCGTAGGAAAGCTGGGCTGATCGTAGGGTCCTTTGGGGTGCGTGGAATTTGAGTCGGCTGTTCAGGTATGCTAGTCCGGTGCCGTGGAGGGCCTTGTGTGCGTGGGTGAGCATCTTAAAGGTGATTCTCGCCTCGACGTGGAGCCAGTGGAGTGTGCGCAGGTGCTGGGAGATGTGGCAGTGTTTTGGCAGGTTGAGGACCAGTCTTGCGGCGGCGTTCTGGATGTTCTGTAGCTTGTGGATGAGGTTTTTGTTTATTCCGGCGTAAAGTGCGTTGCCGTAGTCGAGTCTGCTGGTGACCAGGGCGTCGGTGACTGTCTTTCGGTGTTCGAGGGGGATCCATTTGAAGGTCTTACGATGGAGGCGGAGGGTGTGGAAGCAGGAAGATGAGACAGAGTTGATATGGCGGTCCATTTTGAGCTCGGAGTCCAGGATGATTCCCAGGTTGCGTGCGTGGTCTGTGGGGGTTGGCGGGTTTCCGAGGGCGGTGGGCCACCAGGTGTCGCTCCAGGCGTCGGGGTTTGGGCCCATGATGAGTACTTCTGTTTTGTTGGTGTTTAGTTGAAGGCAGCTGTTTTTCATCCATTTGGCGACGGCTTCCATGCCTTCTCGAAAGTTGCGTCTGGCGGTGTTGGGCTCGTTGGATAGGGAGAGGATGAGCTGGGTGTCGTCTGCATATGACACGATGTTGAGTCCGTAGGTTCTGACGATGGGGGCAAGTGGAGCCATGTAGACGTTGAAGAGCGTCAGGCTGAGGGAGGAGCCCTGGGGGACTCCGCAGGTGATCGGTGTGGGGTCGGAGAGGAAAGGGGGGAGTCTGGCCCGCTGCGTCCTGCCGGAGAGGAAGGAGCAGATCCAGTCGAGGGCCTTGTCCTGGATTCCTGCATCGTAGAGTCTGCGTATTAGGGTGCGGTGGGAGACTGTGTCGAACGCCGCTGATAGGTCGAGGAGGATGAGGGCTACTGTTTCTCCTTTGTCCAGTAAGGTGCGGATGTCATCTGTTGCGGCGAGGAGGGCGGTTTCCGTACTGTGGTTTTTTCTGAAGCCGGATTGGGAGGAGTCGAGGATGTTGTGTTCTTCAATGAATGTGGCGAGTTGGCTGTTGATGGCTTTCTCGATGACTTTCGCTGGGAACGGGAGCAGGGAGATGGGTCTGTAGTTTTTGAGGTCGGTGGGGTCCGCTGAGGGTTTCTTTAGGAGGGGGTTGACCTCGGCGTGTTTCCAGTCGGCGGGGAACGAGGCGGTCGCCAGGGAGCGGTTGATGGTTTGGCGGAGCATGGGTGCGATGGTGTTGGCGGCTCTGTTGAAGATGTGGTGGGGGCAGGGGTCCGTGGGGGCCCCTGAGTGGATTGACTTCATTGTCTTCAGTGTGTCTTCGGTGGTGAGGGCTGTCCAGTCATCAATCGCTGGTTTCCGGGTGTCGGGGGTGGTTGGTGAGGGTTCAGTGTGTTGGTTGTCTTCGTCAAAGTTGTCGTAGATGCTCTTGATTTTGTGGTGGAAAAAGATGCTGAGTTTGTCGCAGAGGTCTTGTGAGGGAGGGATGTCGGTAGACTCGCTGGTGGGTTGGGCGAACTCCTTGATGATGCTGAAGAGTTCCTTGCTGTTGTGTGCGTGGGTGGAGATTCTGTCTTCAATCGCTTTTTTCCTCGTTTCTCTGATGAGTTGATGGTGGGCGTTGGTGGCGGCTCTGAAGTTGTTGTGGGCTTCTGTGGATTTGGTGTTTCTCCAGGCCTTTTCAAGGCGGCGGCATGTGCGCCTGGACTCTCGAAGTTCGGTGGTAAACCATCTGGCTTTCTTGGCACGGGTATTGTTTTTCTTGAGGGGGGCTATGGTGTTGGTGCTGTCCAAGATCCATCTATGCAGGGTTCGGGCTGCGGTGTTGGGGTCTTCGTTTTCCGTGATGGTTGGGGTGGAGTTGTTGAGTGAGGAGGTGAGCTGGTCATCCGTGATTTTGGTCCAGTTTCTTTGTGGAAGCAGGTGCTGGTGTCTGTGGATGGTGGGTGTTCTGAAGGTGAAGTGGACGCAACGATGGTCGGTCCATGGGAATTTGGTGGTGTGGCTGAAGGTGATGGAGTTACCTCTAGTGAAGAGGGGGTCGAGGGTGTGTCCTGCTGAGTGCGTGGGCTCGGTCACGATCTGGCGGAGTCCAATGTTGTGGAGGTTGTCCAGGAGGGTTGTGGTGTTGGGGTCCAGTTGATTGTCGAGGTGGAAGTTGAGGTCTCCCAGCAGGGTGTAGTTGGTGGATGCGATGGCCTGTGGGGAGATAATGTCCGTGATGGAGTTGGCGAAGGGTCCGCGGGGTCCAGGGGGTCGGTAGATGAGGGTTCCTCGGAGGGTGGCGGTGGGGCTGGCCAGTATCTTGAAGTGAAGGTGTTCCATCAGTTCTGTGGACTCGTCAGGGAGTGTGCTCAGGCGGAGGCTGGATTTGTGGACGATGGCGATTCCTCCTCCTGGGTGGATGGGGCGGTCCTTCCTGGAGATCTTCTATCCTTGGGGGATGGCGATGGCGATGTCCGGTCCCGAGGTGGTGTTGGTCCAGGTTTCGGTGAAGAATGCTATGTCTGGGGTGGTGCTGTCGAGGAGGTCCCAGATTTCTGTTGCGTGTTTGTGGGGGGATCGGACGTTGAGGAGGATGCATTGCAGGGTCTTCGGTTCGGTTGTGTTCTTGTGGGCGGGTTGTGCTGGATCCGTGTTCTTGGCGGTGCTGCAGGTGTGCCGGCAGCGGTGACAGCTGAAGGGTCCATGGGTGTCGGCTGGTGATGCTAGCTTGCAGTTGTTGTTGCAGCCTGGGTTGAGTGCGTGGAGTGCTGCTGGGTCGTAGCGTTGGCGGGGCGGAGGTCCAGGGTTCCTGGTGCTGGTTGCGGACGGGTCGCAGACGGGCACAGACGTGCTTGCCTTTGACGCGCCTTCGGTGGCCGCCATTAAGTAGGGGTCGGAGAGGGCTGGACAGCTGGGAGGCGGGGAGGGGAGCTGGATTGGGCCGGTCGTGCTGGGGGGGGAGGGGCCGCGGGGGCAGCAGAGGCGGGGAAAGGTAAAGGGAGGAAAGAAGAGATAAAGAAAAAAGGGAAAATAAGCAGAAATAAGGCACAAAAGAGCAGAGATGCAGAAAAGAGCAGAAAGGTGAAAGATAGAAAGGGTAAAAAAACGAGTGAAAACGAGTGAAGGAGCAGAGGGAGAGAAAGGGAAAATGGGCAGAAATAAGGCACAAAAGAGCAGAGGTGCAGAAGGTGAAAGATAGAAAGGGGAAAAAAACGAGTGAAAACGAGTGAAGGAGCAGAGGGAGAGAAAGGGAGAATGGGCAGAAATAAGGCGCAAAAGAGCAGAGGTGCAGAAAGGTGAAAGATAGAAAGGGGAGAAAAACGAGTGAAGGAGCAGAAAGAAAGAAAGGAGACGGAGGTCCACTGGACCACCAGGGATGAGGCGCAGGGAAACCTGCGGGTGGAGGAGGGCCTCGATCACCAACACTGAAGAGTGCAGGGGCAGGGGCACCTCACTTAATGGTGGAGCTGCGAGGGTGGGAGAGCAATTTCACTGACAATGAGTCAGTGGTCTTGCTCCTTCAGCAGCACAGCTGTCCTTCTTCCTTGCAGAGTATCCACAGGTCCAGAATTGCACTGAAGTGGTGGTGTCTGAGTCCCAGTATGTATACCCAGTTGTGACTTTGAAGTGGGAAAGTAGTGGAGAAGTAGCTTCTAGAGGTTTCCCTTTCTAGTCCCTATGCACCCTGTCTTCCCTATCCTGGCTCCAGACTAACTACAGGTGGTACGCAGCCCTTTGTGTGGGCAGGACACAGACGATTCAGGTGTAAGTGGTGCTGTGCCCAACTCCTCCCTCCCATTTTGCCAGGGATGGCCCATCCTGGCACACCTAAGCTCCCTATTGTGTTTGGCTGTCTAGGGGGAATACACAAAGCTGAACTGTCAGCTACGCCCAATCATGTGAGAAGAGACGCACGCTAAATGGATAACGCAGGAAAATGGCATCTTTCTAAACATGTGATTGGTAAGAGTGCCTACAAAGGATTTTTTTAAAGCAAAAACAAATCTTCTCCAATCAGAAAAATACATTTATAAAGCCCTAATTAGTGCCTTATAACAAGTAACTTAATAAAATTGGCTCAGTGACTAAATATCGAGGGACCGAATATCGACTTCCCAAAATATCGAGGAACAAAATATTGAATGCCTTTCTACAAACAGGTAAGTACTAAAATATTGATTCCAAAATATAGAAAGTTAAAATATAGTTAACTAACATATTGAATTTTTTAAATGTATTAAAAATACTATACAAGTATTTAAATAATAAAGACAATTAAACAAAACAAGTTAAAATAATGTAAAAAAGCTTAAAAACTAAAAATTAATAAATGTAATGTAAATAGTTTTTTAAATATACATTTACTTATTAATATAAAATATTTATTAATCTTAATTATAAAATATTTAGAACATTACAAAAAATATATTGACACATATATATATATATATATATATATATATATATATATATATATATATATACGAACAAAGTCCTGTGAGTGTGGCTCCCCACACGCTCTCCTCCTCAGGTACAGATCTCTCGACACCAATTGTGATGTTTCAAAGTGGTTTTATTTTTCCCTCTCCATCAGCATGACACGTTTCGGCCGTAAAAAACAGCCTTGATCACATGGCTTCAAATGACCAATGGGGGTGTTTAAATACTGTGCTCAATAAAGGAAACATCAAATCACATGGGTAATGGACATAAAGGAAATACTCAAACTTAAAATCACGATATGTACAACAGAATAGAACAAAATTTCAAGGAACAGTTTGATAAGCTATTTACAAACTATCATCTTCCAAACAAGATCTGTGATGATATCTGCATTTAGGAAAGTATAACCGACCCAATGTGCAAAATGCAATAAAGTGCTAATGCATTCAAAAGTTCTAATGTTGACACCCGATTCGTATCTTGGGTGACTACACATGAAATGTTAATATTACCATGTGCACTCAAGAACGAAAGATGATATATATCAATCTATTTTCCCATGTCCAAATTATGAGACAAACCCATAAGAAATGATGTTTATCCAAAAAGTGCTAAAGTGCTTAAAAAGAAGTGCATAAATTGCGCACAATATGTACAAAATGATTATTTACAATATATTATGATCAATCACATTGAATTTCTAGATCATTGTATCTGCGCGAGAATTGTTAATATATATACACAGTCAAAAAACATATAAAGCATATCTGCTGTTGCTGTGAACCAACTGTAGCCATAGTGACTAAATGTATTGTGGTACATTAAATTCATGTATCAAATTGCCACAGTCCGATAGTATAGAAACCGAGTTAAAAAAGAAGAAACAATCATATCAAGAATAGTAAATGATAATGGAGTTAGTATTTCATATACAGTTAGGAGAAAAACTAAATTCATGAGACTAACATCACAGAAGACTGAGCTGATGGACTAGGGACAGTACTTATATACTTCAAAATGAATTACATGAACAGTATGTATGAGACTATTCCCAAAGCAATAAACATCGACCCTTCGAGTGAACTAATATTCACAACCTATTAAGAGCCAAATCTCAAAGGAAGACCTGTAAATCTTCCCCCCTGTTTAGCCCATTCGGTATCCTGGTATCGAGGAGTACAATGTATTTGCTCTCAAGCTGTCTTAAAAGCTTCTCTCGATCCCCACCACGGATGTTTTTCGGTACGGAATCGATCACAAAGTATGTTAGGTGGTTTAGGTTTTTGGCATGCACTAGTTCGAAATGGCGGGCAACAGGATAAGTGACATCCGAATTAACGATCGCCCTTAAATGCTGAAGTATTCTATTAAACACCTGCAACTTGGTGCTGCCCACGTATTTTAACCCACAAGAGCATTCCAAAACATATACCGCGTGGTCGGTGCGGCAGGTGTAAAGCTCTCTAATTGGTGGTGGGGTGGGGTTGAATGGCGATTGAAACTCAGCAGTGTTGACCCCGAACTTGCATGCCCTGCACGAAATGCACTTGTGGAAGCCTTTTTTGTTGGAAACCCATACTCTACTGTCATTGACCTCTAGGCTAGTTCTAACTAGAGAATCTCTCATAGAGGGCCCTCTCCTGAAAATGATGGAAGGCTCAGTTGGGAGTAATGGCGCCAAATTAATGTCAGTATGGAGTATAGGCCAATGTTTTTTAAGAATGCCCCTTATTTTCCTTTCCTCTGTATTATAGGTGGTTATCAGACT
Organism: Lissotriton vulgaris; assembly: GCF_964263255.1. Lineage (NCBI taxonomy): Eukaryota > Metazoa > Chordata > Amphibia > Caudata > Salamandridae > Lissotriton > Lissotriton vulgaris. The sequence continues at coordinate 897,064,134 of NC_141696.1, forward strand.
GATGGTATTAATGTCATAGGCAGGGGGAGTCTCCTCCACTGTATTCACCACCCCTCTAGATTTAACAAGATATTCTTCTCTGTTTTTGCTGTTGGCCTTGTCTTTGGCTGCCAATAGATCATTAATATGGTAGCCACGTTTCAAAAATCTCTGAATGGCCTCATTCTGACAGCTAACTAAATCAGGTTCAGAGCTGCATATTCTGCGCATCCGTATGAATTCCCCATAGGGGATACTTTTTATTAGGTGTCTCGGATGAGCGCTGGTGGCGTGCAAAATAGAATTGCCGGCCGTGCTCTTCCTGTGAAGTCTGGTTGCTAGGGCATTGTCTTGGACGTAGATGTCAACGTCCAAGAATTGTATGTTGGTCTTACTTATCTGACAGGTGAAAGTGAGGTTAAGGATGTTATCATTCATGGCTCTCACAAACTCTCTTGCTGACCTCTCATCTCCTTTCCACACCAGACAGATGTCGTCGATGAACCTCCTGTAATGTATGATGTTACTGGTGTAACCGGGGATATGCCTGAGGACATGTTCCTCCCACCACCCCACGTGTAAACACGCGTAGGTGGGGGAGAAACATGCCCCCATGGCAACCCCCCTCTGCTGCTGATAGACTTCTTTGTTAAACAAAAAATAATTGTTGATTAAACATAACCTAGTCATTGTTATCAACATGTCATTATGATTTTTGAGACTAAGGTTACGTTGGTTCAATAAATATCTAATAGCATTAAGACCATCTGTGTGCTCTATACTGGTGTACAAGGTACTAATGTCAAGAGCCATCAGAATATATTCTTCTCTCCATTCCACCTCATTCAGTTTGGTTAGGAAATGTCCCATGTCCTTTAAGTATGAAGGTAATTCAACCACAAAACTTTAAAGAAAAAAGTCAACATATTTAGAAATAGCCTCCATGAGGCTCCCCTGGGCTGAAATAATAGGTCGACCAGGAACAGGAGAGACCAGTTTATGAATTTTAGGGATGAGATAAAGGGTAGGAGTTAGCGGATTATCTATCTTCAAAAATCCTAGTTCTTGTTTGGTTAGAAGGCCTTCTCTCTTCCACTGGTTCAGTTCCTTGTGTAGTCGTTCCTTGAGATTGCGAATTTCACTGAAATTACCTTTCCTATAACAAGAGATGTCTGACAAGTGCCGTTGTGCTTCTTCCATGTAGAGGTTTTTGGGCCAGATCACGATGTTGCCTCCTTTGTCGGCTTTGTTTATTATTAAATTGGAATTGCTTCTTAATTTCTTCATCAAAGTCAAGTATTGTTTTTCCATGTACTTGATTCTTTTGATTTTTCTAGATGTTTTGATTTGCAATCCTTTTAGGTCCTCGGTGATCATATCATTGAAGGTATCAATGGCATCTTTGGGCATCAGGGGGATAAACGTAGATCTCGCTTTGAAAGGTGTTTTGCTTGGTGCATTGATGTTAATTCCCATTATATCGCATCTATCCTGGGTGGAACTGTTACCAAAGTTCTCCTCTAACGCTAATTCATGAGCCGTTTGTAATGCCCCCATATCAGCAACCTGAAATACAGATGACGGTTGCAACGAGCTGCTGATGGAAGTTGCTCTTTCCTGTGCATGAGTAAGTTTAAAGTGCTTTTTCAATTTTAACTTACGAATACATTTAAAAACATCTATTCTAGTTTGCACATAATTATAAGAGTTCTTAGGACAAAAGGAGAGACCTAAAGATAACAACTGAATTTCTGCTTTAGAGAGGTCAACATCAGAGAGGTTGATGACCGCATTGTCAATGTCATTATCAATTGTGGGTATATTGCCGGTTACATTTTCATATTCATTGATATCTATTGCTGTCGGGTTAAAAATGATATTTTCCGTTTCTACCATTTCTTGCCCCTGCCTCTTTTTGCGAAGCCGCTCTGTTGCACTCATTATTAATTAACATAAAAATGATTACATTCATTATTTTAATTATTACATATTATTTATTTTATATTTAGATAATATGTATATATATATATGAAACTAGCAAAGCGCTCCAGCGCTGGTAGGAGAGCTCACCACGGCATTCAACCATCCGGTTTAAAATTAGCACCCAAGTAACTTCATCTCCTCCCTCCATGCATTACAAGAGTCCGACGCGTTTCGGGGCTGGAAACGCCCCTTCTTCATAGACAGTACATCAGCACACACCTTGTTCACCTTTCGTGATTCAAATGCATTTTATTTGAACTGGTTACGCCCTAAGTGGGCGTGGTTGCTGAAAGGTCGAGTCCCCAGGCACGCTGGTTACTGCAGTCCTTTAAAGGTGAATTAATTGTATTCCTTAAGTGGGCGGCGTGATCTGATGCATAGCATTCAGTCCTTTTTTAAAACCTTAAGTAGGTGTGAGGAGGGTGGGTTCCGAACTTACACATCTACACAGAATGTCGCTATGCACCAGATCACGCCGCCTACTTAAGGGATACAATTCATTCACCTTTAAAGGACTGCAGTAACCAGCGTGCCTGGGGACTCGACCTTTCAGCAACCACGCCCACTTAGGGCGTATCCAGTTCAAATAAAATGCATTTGAATCACGAAAGGTGAACAAGGTGTGTGCTGATGTACTGTCCATGAAGAAGGGGCGTTTCCAGCACCGAAACGCGTCGGACTCTTGTAATGCATGGAGGGAGGAGATGAAGTTACTTGGGTGCTAATTTTAAACCGGATGGTTGAATGCCGTGGTGAGCTCTCCTACCAACGCTGGAGCGCTTTGCTAGTTTCATTATTCACACGGTCGGTTCCTGCCGTGGGGAGAGGCTCCACTTCATTGAGCATTCAGGAATGCTGCGCCAGTGAAGACTGAGGTGAGGTGACTTCATCTCCAGTTCCAGCGCGACATTCTGTGTAGATGTGTAACTTCGGAACCCACCCTCCTCACACCTACTTAAGGTTTTAAAAAAGGACTGAATGCTATGCACCAGATCACGCCGCCTACTTAAGGAATACAATTCATTCGCCTTTAAAGGACTGCAGTAACCAGCGTGCCTGGGGACTCGACCTTTCAGCAACCAAGCCCACTTAGGGCGTATCCAGTTCAAATAAAATGCATTTGAATCACGAAAGGTGAACAAGGTGTGTGCTGATGTACTGTCCATGAAGAAGGGGCGTTTCCAGCCCCGCAACGCGTCGGACTCTTGTAATGCATGGAGGGAGGAGATGAAGTTACTTGGGTGCTAATTTTAAACCAGATGGTTGAATGCCGTGGTGAGCTCTCCTACGAGCGCTGGAGCGCTTTGCTAGTTTCATTATTCACACGGTCGGTTCCTGCCGTGGGGAGAGGCTCCACTTCATTAAGCGTTCAGGAATGCTGCGCCAGTGAAGACTGAGGTGAGGTGACTTCATCTCCAGTTCCAGCGCGACATTCTGTGTAGATGTGTAACTTCGGAACCCACCCTCCTCACACCTACTTAAGGTTTTAAAAAAGGACTGAATGCTATGCACCAGATCACGCCGCCTACTTAAGGAATACAATTCATTCGCCTTTAAAGGACTGCAGTAACCAGCGTGCCTGGGGACTCGACCTTTCAGCAACCACGCCCACTTAGGGCGTAACCAGTTCAAATAAAATGCATTTGAATCACGAAAGGTGAACAAGGTGTGTGCTGATGTACTGTCCATAAAGAAGGGGCGTTTCCAGCCCCGAAACGCGTCAGACTCATGTAATGCATGTAAATGTAAATGTAAATGTATTTGAGCTTATATAGCGCACAGCTACCCACAAAGGGTTTCCCGGCGCTTGCTTAGGGAACCCGTCCTGGTATTCCCCTGTGAGATAACCCCGGCAGGGTATCCACAAGGTGAAAGCCAGGCATCCCGCCGCGAGGGGCCATTGTGGAGATTAAGCAAGCTATTGCCCAGAGTCGCAGAGTGTGAACCCGTGAGTTGAGAAGGCACCGGAGCGAGAATTATCGAGTCCGTGGAATTTTTGAGCCCAAGACCCACTGAGGCGGGGAATTGAACCCTGGTCCAGGGCCGATCTCAGCTTCCGGGTCTGCCGCCTCTAACCCCTGAGCCACACTTCTCCACAGGGAGGGAGGAGATGAAGTTACTTGGGTGCTAATTTTAAACCGGATGGTTGAATGCCGTGGTGAGCTCTCCTACCAGTGCTGGAGCGCTTTGCTAGTTTCATATATATATATATATATATATATATATATATATATATATTACCTACTGGCGGTCGCCAGTAGGTATATATAGTTAGGATTTTTTCTCTATGGGACTTTTGAAAATTCTATGTCTAATAACTTTGGCGTTTGTGGACGGAATCGGCTGTAATTTTCAGGAAAATGGCACATTTTGTTTCTGAGCAAATCCTGAAAATTTGGGGGGGTTTCGTCAAGGGGGGGCCGAGAAAAAAGGGGGGGTCCCAAAACGCATTTTTAACATTGAGTTTTCCATAGGGCGTTTGGCCTCACTTTTAGCTCGAACGGCTGAATGGATTTGCACGAAACTTGGCAAAATTGTAGAGACTGTTAGCCCGATGTGCCTTTGCTGGGTCTCAATATATGTGCTCCAGTGGATTTTGAGAAATTAACGTTTTAAAAAACAGATATATCTGTGACAGCGTCCCGGGTAGCACTCCGGTTCGCGAACTTTTCGCGTAACGGAACTTTGCGAAGCGAAGCTGATTGGCACTCCGGTGTCTGTCAACATTCTAAACAGTCCGGAGCGGCCGCCATCTCGTTTCTCGGTAGGATCGAGAGACAAGAGGAGGAGAAAAACGAAGGGGGAATTTAATGAAAGGGGGCAAGGTAGACCCTTCTGGACCCCCTAGGAATGATGTTGGGGTTATTAAAGGGTCCCGAGGGGCAAATAAAAAAAAAAAAAATTTTGCGGTAGAAGCGCTTTCCGGTTCGCGAACCGGGTAGTGAACCGGGACGCGAAACGGGAATTCGCCATTTTGTGTTTCGTTTTAATTTAATTACAAGATGGAGGAAAAAGAATGTGAGAAATGGGTATAAGGGGGTACGGGAGACGTATCCTGACCCCCTATGTTTTCTGAGGGTGGCTGAGGATGCTCATATATGTTGATACTTGTCTTCCAGTGGCTGCGCGTGAGCGTTTTTTTTTTTTTTGCTGCGTGACGTCTGTTAACGTTCGATTCGAAGGAAATCAGGAAGTGTTGACCGCCATTTTGACACTGCGAGTAAATATATTGTTAAAAATAATTGTTATAAATTAATCCGTATTGATAAACATTGTCTGCGCCATCTTGCTTTTTTTCCAATGGCACACTTTTGTCGTGCACGGCAGCCATTTTAGATGCCTTGACCAGACCCACTCTCTGCACGCCGCCGATCGTGACGTCTGTTAACGTTCGATTCGAAGGAAATCAGGAAGTGTTGACCGCCATTTTGACACTGCGAGTAAATATATTGTTAAAAATAATTGTTATAAATTAATTCGTATTGATAAACATTGTCTGCGCCATCTTGCTTTTTTTCCAATGCCACACTTTTGTCGTGCACGTCAGCCATTTTAGATGCCTTGACCAGACCCACTCTCTGCACGCCGCCGATCCTCAGCATGGCTCCCCACCCTCGCAAGCATCTCCCCCACGCACTGGTCACCCCCGCTCTCTGTCTTAAGCATGGGCCATAAACCTCCCCCCATCTGCGCTGCTCTTCCCTGAGAATCACACCCTGTGCCCGCCCGACGCCTCCCTTTCACCTTATTCACTACCGCACCCTCTGACACTCCTCTTCCTCTGTGCCTGATTGTCCAGGCCGGTCCCAGGCTATCACCTAGCCCTGCGGATGTAGTTTATGGCCTCAACTGTAAAGAATCACCCCTCTTCAAAGGAGTTACAGTAGATCAAGGCCCCCACCCGATGAGATCCGTCACACCACACGCGTTCCTACTATCTGATAACGATCCTGTATTGTGATTGGGGAGAGGATTCTAACTGTGAGGGTGTGTGGGACCGAGCCTGAAGCGGAAGATTCCAGGGATGCCTTTTTGTACATCAAAGTCTTCACAATTATGTGTCACATTAAAAATATATAGCACTCCAACAAAGTAGTAGGATTATAACACTTTAATAACTTATAAATATATACAACGCACCATAAACAGTAAACATGTTAAAAAAAATTGTTTTAAACAGAAGCAACAATGGTCAGTAGCGGTCTGTTGTGCGAATAGTCCGAAGGCAGCACAACGCGCTGAGATCTGGACGGCACCCAGGTGATGTCCTTTACTTGCCGCACTGGTCTTGGCATCCTACAATGCTGTGCCAAAAAACGGCGTGGGGCGCGGCGTGAATGGGCCTCCCCAGGTGGAGGCTCGTCTGCTGCAGTGGGGCGCCCCTTTACCGTTTCAGTTGCCATTCCGCCCGCTTTTGCTACACTGTGCCTCATCCGCCATTCAGCTGTTTACCGCCCGCTCTTGCGGCTACAGCGTCTCGCTCGCCATCTAGTTGAATTGCGCCCACTCTTGCGGTGCAGCGATAGGCGGCTGCCACAGGACTCTTAAAATGGCAGCCGGCTCTTCGGATTTGGGCCTGGTCCACTAAAATGGCCCTGGGACACCTTGGAAATCGGACGCTTGTCTGCTAGGGCTTGGGCCCCATTCTCGAAAGCGTCCCCTCAGCCTTGAAGATTCTACAAAAGTCTTGGGGGCCCCCGACTCCCGCAGGCTTCCGGTGGGGAGCGGCTGCCATGATTGCTTGCGGAATGGCCACAACGGAGCTACAAGATGGTGGTGCTCTCATGCTGACGCCAGCTTCAGTCTGAAACATCCAGAAACACTGTAGACTATCAATTCGATGAGTTCCGGTGGAGCCCCAACGTGACTCGGTAGGGAAGAACTTGCCCTCCCCTTTTTGGAGTGATGGTTCTTGTTGTCTGTCCCCTCTGTTGTTATCTAACGGAACCTTTTTGGATTGCCGAGTGAGAAAAAAAAAGGTGGGGCTTTCATCGTTTGGGAAAAAAAAATGTTTTAACTCAATGAAAAGTGTTATTTTTAGGTCATATGATCAAGCATTTCATCATTAGGAAACCAAAAGTAAAATGAACCAATGAAAAGTTTTATAAACAAGTCACATGACCTGTTATGCTGCTTTGGGCTATAAAAAGCCTAAAAAATCCGTTGGCCTGTGAGGCGGCGTCAGTAGCGGACCGATGTGCGAATAGGCCGAAGGCAGCACAACGCGCCGAGATCCGGATGGCACCGAGGTGGTGTCCAGCAAGTTGTCGCACTGGTGTGGCCATCCTACAATGCTGTGCCGAAAGACGGCGTGTCCAGCTGAGTTGCGGTTACTTTTGCTGCTACAGTACGCCGAAGGCAGCACAACGCGTCGAGATCCGGATGGCACCGAGGTGGTGACCAGCAAGTTTCACTGGTGTGGCCATCCTACAATGCTGCGCCGAAAGACGGCGTGGGGTGCCCGGGGGGGGGGGGAGGCAGCGCAAACGATCCTCTCCCTCCTCCCCAGGTGGAGGCACCTCATCTGCAGTGGGGCGCCTCTTAGCGTTTCACTCGCCTTCCAGTTGAGTTCCGCCCGCTTTTGCGGTACAGTGACTCACCCGCCATCTAGCTGAATTGCGGCTACTCTTGTGGTGCAGCGATAGCCGGCTGCAACAGGACTCTCAAAATGGTGGCCAGCTCTTTGGATTTGGGCCTGGTCCACTAAAATGGCTCTGGGACACCTTAGAACTCGGACGCTTGCCTGCTAGGGCATGGGCCCCATTCACGAAAGCGTCCCCTCTTTTGACTGATTGTTATTGTTGCCTATTTCTTCTGTTGTCATTTAACGGAACCTTTTTGGACTGCAGAAAAGGGTTCTGGTCCGACCGCAGGTTGGTGGAGACATTTTGACTATATCCTGGACCTGCCCGGCCTCGCCCAAAATGGCGCCGGTATAAATGGGACTCGTAACTCCTTGTTGTGTACTTGTTGCCCAACCTTGATATCACAAGATACGTATGCAGTTTTGAAGCACATGGCGGGCGGGGACGAGAATTGATTGAACATTTTGACATCCCTATTGATATTAAGTTCTGATGTGTTATTGATTACTGTACTATTGAAAGTTCGAATTAACGTCACCCATGGTACTTGCCCGCAAATGTATATCTAGATAATTTTATTGTAATTGGCCCTGTCGTACTTTAATTATAAAATGTACGTCCACCGATTCCGCAAATGTTAGACACCTTAGTTCTTGCAACCTAATGGGTCGCCCGTTACGTTCTTCTACAGTTTAATTGTTCCCTCATCATATACGATTCCAGTTTGCTCCGTGGCCGGCCCACGTGGTTATAGGCCCGTATTTGTATACTGACATTTTCACAATAAAGGTTTTTAAAACAAAACATGGTAGTAGTACGTACATTGGTAAAGTTTTGAATAATAGCCACTGTTTTCGAATCAGTAAAAGGCAAGTGAAATAAAGCAGTCCAATTACATGACGGTTAAAAGGTATAATACGCAGGAACGCAGTAAAGATAAATGGTCAAGGGCTGTTGTGTTTTCTACTCCTGCAACATAAAGTGATCGATAAGAATCTGATATTTATGCCTATCAGCGACTAAGACAGCAGGCCGAGCCTCTTTTGCTCAATGGCTCCCTCATGGGACGAAGAAACGCCCTTTTTCTCGAAATAGGAATATTTTACTTGCAGGACAGTTGTAAATTTCCCGGGAAAATACATTAGCCTGGAACATTGTTAGTGATAAACTGTAAATGCATCTGGGTCCTTTGCTTTACAAGTCAGAGTGAGAAAAAAAAAGGTGGGGCTTTCATCATTTGGGAAAAAAAAATGTTCTAAACCAATGAAAAGTGTTATTTTTAGGTCATATGACCAAGCCTTCCATCATTAGGAAACCAAAAGTAAAATGAACCAATGAAAAGTTTTATAAACAAGTCACTTGACCTGTTATGCTTACGTTACGCGCTGCGCGCCGCGCTCTGGATCGTTTCCGGGAAGCTGCGCCTTGCGCACCGGAGCACTTCCGGGTGCGCTAACGCGGCGCGTCATATGACGCATTACGCGACAACGCAGGTCCAGAATATAGTCAAATTGTCTCCACCAACCAGCGGTCGGAACACAACCCCTTTTAGCAGTCCAAAAAGTTCTGTTAAATGACAAGAGAAGGGACAGGCAACAAGAACAATCAGTCAAAGAGGGGAGGGCAAGTTCTTCTCTACCGGGTCACGTTGGGGCTCCACCGGAACTGATCGAATTGGTAGTCAACAGTGTTTCTGGATGTTTCAGATTGAAGCTGTTGTCAGCATGAGAGCACCCCGTGGCTACGTCGTGGCCATTCCGCGAGCAATCATGGCAGTCGCTCGCCACCGGAAGTCTGCGGGAGTCGGGGGCCCCGGTGACTTTTGTAAAATCTTCAAGGCTGAGGGGACGCTTTTGGGAATGGGGTCCATGCCCTAGCAGTCAAGCGTCCGAGTTCCAAGGTGTCCCAGGGCCATTTTAGTGGACTAGGCCTAAATCCGAAGAGCCGGCCGCCATTTTGAGAGTCCTGTTGCAGCCGCCTGTCGCTGCACCACAAGAGTGGGCGCAATTCAAGTGGATGGTGGGCGAGATGCTGTAGCCGCAAGAGCGGGCGCAACTCAGCTGGTTGCGTGAAGCGCTGGGGTGTACCTGAGAAACCTCCACCTGGGGAGGTGGGGGACGCTCGTTCGCGCCGCCTCTCCCTTCTAGTGCATCCCACGCCGTCTTCTGGCGCAGGAATATGTGATGGTTGGACCAGGGCACCGCAGGGCGTGTCTTCAGGTCAAACAGATTGTGGGACAATGTTCAGAATGGAAGGCAAAAAGTTTCGCTTGACCCCGGGAGCCGGCCGCCTATGTCGGGGGCGATCTCAGGCCACACCAGGGCAACAAGACTTGGGGAGGGGGTCAGAGCCAAGCGCCCACTCCGAGTCCGCGCCATCACACCGCCCCTCGAGGGCCTCCGTCAAGCGGTTCAGGGAGGCACCGCATCACATTGATTTCCAATGCAGTCAGGTCCACAAACAGCCCCCACTTACTTTGAGAATAGTGATGCTGCAGCAGGTGCAAATAAACTTCAGACAGTGTTACAAGCGCTGCTCGGAACCCTCAACTATGGCACCCAACATCCAGGACTTATGCCATTTGTGCAAGGCAGTGACATCGAAGTAACTCAGGGACCAAGGAACATACCATATCCAGAGTCCTTCCCACAGCGTCTGCCTTCCTTCTTACCTAGTTATGGTTCTTTCACTACCACTCCAGGCTTTTAGTCTGTGGATGGAAAACCATGAACCTACACTCACGTATGAAAATCTTACTATTGATGCTTGACTGAGGCCAAGGAGATCAGAGTGCATGAGTCTCATGCTCGATCGATTGAGCTAGCCGGATCAGGCAACAAAAAGGTGGTGGTGGGGGTGGCGGCATCAGCAAGGCATCCTCACACACAACTTGTCGGACATCAGCTCTGGATGTACTGGGGACGAGTCTTGGCGCATGGTGTCGTCCCCGGGCAATTTGCACAACGGTTCTCCACCCCTAGGCCGCCAGCTATGCTACCTCGACAGGAATAGTGATGGATGTTGCAGCAGGCTGCCATGTAAATAGTTATTTAATAAAACGTTTTACCCTGTTACTTTGCTGGTGTGTTGTATATATTTATAATATTTGCATAGGGTTTGTCGTTATTTTGGGCAGGGTGGGTGGCGGAGCCGAGCTGTCTTGCAGCCATCATGGTGTCGAGCTCAGTTCATGTCACTAGTTTCGTATTTCTCATGAGGGGTTGTTCCTAATGTTTCTATTTTAGCGAGGTCAAAAAGAGATCCCATTAGTGGCCTACTGATTTTGCTCGATTCCTTTTGTTTTTTTAAACGATTTTTCACTATCTGCAAAGACTAAACAGAGTATTGCGACTCTGTGCTTGTTTGTAAATAGAGAATGGACCAAAGAGAACCAATTCTAAAACAGTAAATGCTTGGATAACAATCAATGAAATGGAGAGAGAAGCAGGCACGACGGATTACAACGGGGGCAAAGGCCTGCGTTACCTACCCTTCACTATCTGCAAAGAGAGAATACTCCTAAAAGAAAAGAGGGGGGGGCAGCGTTCAAAGCACATCAGCGTGCATAAACACGAAAATGTTTTTATCTATCACGTACTTGACATTTTAAAGCTTTTCATATTTGCTATTAAAAAAACATTGAAATTCACTGAAAAAACCATAGGTTATAGACCATATATAGTTAGGAATTAGCATTTACAAAACCTTGAAAATTCACTGAAAAAACCATAGGTTATAGACCATATATAGTTAGGGATTAGCATTTACAAAACCTTAATTTACTTGCACAAAACCATTGAAATTCGCATATATAGTTAGTTGCACTAACTATATATCGCGCACCCGCAATCCACTGCTGATGATGTCACATATTACATCATTCATGACATGGTCAGTGACATCACTGATGACATCATTGATGACAACTCAAATGACATCACTGACAACATCACTGATGACATCATTCATGTGATAATACGATGAACCTCTTCAGACTCTAATATAACCTTAGATACACTCAGTGTAAACAGATACTCACAGACTGTCACTCATCCATGGAGTTACTCATACACCTAGTCAGTCATGCAAAGAATCAATCACACCTCCATTTCCTCAACTATACAGTTATACACACCTTACTTATTCAAACATATTGTAACACATATTTACTCTCCTATACAATCACTGATACAAGTTTACAATGATCCATACAGCCACTCACACATTCACTGGCTCTTATGCACAGTTATTTATATATGTCAATCTCACATGTACTGTGTTTTACATATGTACTTACTTTGACATGTAGCACTGAGATATCCATTCACTCACCAATACACTTATGCACACAGTCAACCACCCATACAGCTGTTCCACATGCACTTTTGAACCCATACATCTAGTGAATCAACTGCTCACACATCTATGCACAGAGTCACACACCTCCCAGCCACCCACACACACACACTCACTCTCCCATACAAATACTTGGGCAACCAATCAATAACCCATATAGTTAATCATATAGCTACTGATCAACACATGCAGAAGTTTACAGAACAACAGACATAATGATGCACAAATTAAGACAGTTTAGTCACTAACTCATGCACTCAGTGAGATACATTTAATCACTCTCTCATACAGTCTGTCATGCATCTACTAAATCCTTCATCCAGACACTTATACATCCACTCATTCTTCAATATGTAAGACATATTTTAACTTTACAGAAACATACAGTCACTGGATGATGTCATCAGTGATGTCATCAGTGATGTCACTGACCATGTCATGAATGATGTAATATGTGACATCATCAGCAGTGGATTGCGGGTGCGCGATATATAGTTAGTGCAACTAACTATATATGCGAATTTCAATGGTTTTGTGCGAGTAAATTAAGGTTTTGTAAATGCTAATCCCTAACTATATATGGTCTATAACCTATGGTTTTTTCAGTGAATATACATATATATATACATATTATCTAAATATAAAATAAATATTATGTAATAATTAAAATAATGAATGTAATCATTTTTATGTTAATTAATAATGAGTGCAACAGTAGGGAGAGCGTTGGATAGAGTAGTGGTAAAAATTACTATTCCCACTCCAGTGAGTACAACACTAGGTAAAACGTTGGATAGAGTAGGGGTAAAAATTACCATTCCCACTCCAATGAGTGCATCAGTAGAGAAAGCGTTGGATACCGTAGGGGTAAAAATTACTATTCCCACTCCAGTGAGTGCAACAGTATTGAAAGCATTGGATAGCGTAGGGGTAAAAATTACTATTCCCACTCCAGTGAGTGCAATAGTAGGGAAAGCGTTGGCTAACGGGAGGGTAAAAATTACTATTCCCACTCCAAAGAGTGCAACAGTAGGGAATGCGTTGGATAGCGTAGGGGTAAAAATTACTATTCCCACTCCAGAGAGTGCAACAGTAGGGAAAGCATTGGATAGGGGGAGGGTAAAAATTAATATTCCCACTCCAGAAAGTGCAACAGTAGGGAAAGTATTGGAAAGCGGGAGGGTAAAAATTACTATTCCCACTCCAGAGGGTGCAACAATAGGGAAAGCGTTGGATAGCGGGAGGGTGAAAATTACTATTCCCACTACAGAGAGTGCAACAGTAGGGAAATAATGATTTAATATTTAAATTAGAATAAAATAATTATCAAAACCATTTTAAAATAATTAAAATAATTACCAATTACAAAATATATTTAATAATGTATTAATTATAAATACCAATAAATGTTATTTATTAAAAATCAATTACCTATTAATAATTAACAACCAATTATTTTCAATACCAAAAACTTAATAAGATAAAGAAGAAATGACCAATTAATAATTAATTACCAATAAGTTATGTATTAATACACAAAAATAATTTAAATCATTATTTAATTACAATTACATTATATCCCACCCTATTCCCCTGTAACCCACTCCAAATAATAAATTAAAACAATTAACATAATTATCAAACAAATAATTAAAAATAATTACCAAATAACAAAAAATAATTACCAATTATTAATTAACAATTAATTATTTATCAATACATACAAATAAAAATACATATTTACTTAATTACAATTAAATTATTTCCCACCCTATCCCCCTATAAACTCATAACTCACTACAGAACTAAAATGCAAAATTAAATTAATAAATTATTATTAATTCTTAAAAACTAGTATTTATTTACTATAATGAAATCACTTCTCACCCTATTCCCCTATAAACCCACAACCCGCTACTGAATTAAATTACGTAAAAATGAAATACCATAACATTCATTATTTAAAAAAAATTAAACATACATTACAAATATAATATATATTTGTAACACTTATACTTGCATACATACCACTAAGGGCCCCATTAGGATGGCGGGCGAAAAACCACCCCGACCTCCATAGACGCGGGAAACAAACGTCCGCCTGGACTGTGGATAAACCGGCGGTCAAATTAGGATCACCCGCCCCAACGCGGGCAGTGACGATCAAAAACTGACTGCGGCGGTCAGAAACGTAGCGGAAAAGCAACAACCCACCGCAAGCATAGCGGAGACACTGCATGGGAAATTAGGAAATCCCCAATGGTCTCGCGGTACGATCCACTGTTTCCGACCACCGCGGTCGCACACTGGAGTGAATGGGAGAGCCAGCGGAAGAGCTGCATCATAGCCACTGCAGCGGACGATCCTCTCAAAACAGTGTGGACGATGCAAAAACACCACAACAAACGCAAACATTGCACACAAAAAATAGCCATGCCCCCCCAATACACCAAACACATCCCAATGAAACAAATAAATGCCAAACAGGAACATACAATTCCAGGACAACTCCCACAACACACCTGACAGCAAAACTCCATTGGGACACACCCACATAGATGAGTATAAAACAGCCCCTTCACTGACCACAATCCTTTGCAATACTCCAGAAGAGAAGGGAATAGAACAGACCTGACAGCAGTGGCAAGAGAACACAGCACACACACCACCACCACCACCATCACATCAGCACCAACAATCCCCCAGCACATAACACACCTCACACACAAACACTACACCCACCACCCACACCCTTGCACCCACAAAGACTTTGCACCCTACACACCATGGCATCACAGAAAATGCCCAAATTCACAGAGAGTGAGTTGACAGTCATGGTAAATGAGATAGTCAGAGTAGAACCACAACTGTTTGGTAGCCTGGTCCAACAGACACCATTTGCCACAAGGACACAAATGTGGCAAAGGATAGTCCAAAGGGTCAATGCAGTAGGGGACACACCACGATCCAAGAAGGAGATCATGAAGTGGTGGCATGATCTCAAGAGGGTTGTCAAAGAGAGGAAAAGCAAGAACCGGGAGATGGCTGACAGGACTGGCGGTGGCCCTCACATTACACCAAAACCATTCACACCATGGAGGAGAAGGTGATTGCCATACTGCATCCTGAGAGTCTCACAGGAGTATCCGGGGGAGTGGAGGCTGGTAAGTACAAACAAATGTTAACCAACACACTGATATGTACTTTCTTGCATAACCCAAACACCATTGCATTGTTCACCTTCAGCTAACAGGTAGGTAGCCATCTTGCCTGGGAGATTTGTGTGGGGAGGGAGGCCTGTCCCACTACTCCCACCATGCCCCTTGTCCCACACCCCAGCAGGATGGATCTCTCCCTCACCCAGAAGCACTTGACCCCAGCAGGATGGATCTCTCCCTCACCCAGAAGCACTTGGAAGCCATTGCAGTACACCAAACAATATTACAGGTATGTAGCCATCTTTACAGGCAGGGAGTTTGTGGGTGGGAGTCCTGCACTACTACTCCCACCATGCCCCCTGTCCCACACCCCAGCAAGATGGAACACTCCCTCACCCAGAAGCAGTTTGCAACTATTGCATTGTTTTCCGTTACCTAATAGGTAGGTAGCCATCTTGCCTGGGAGGTCTGTGTGGGGGAGGGAGGCCTGTACCACTACTCCCACCATGCCCCCGTCCCACCCCTAAGCAGGATGTAGCACACCACACCAACCCAGAAGCAGTTTGCAGCCATTGTATTGTTTACCTTCACCTACCAGGTAGGTAGCCATCTTGCCTGGGAGGTCTGTGTGGGGGAAGGAGTCCCGTACCACTACTCCCACCATGCCCCCTGTCCCACCCCTAAGTAGGATGTAGCACACCACACCAACCCAGAAGCACTTGGAAGCCATTGCATTGTTCACCTTCACCTAACATGTAGGTAGCCATCTTGCCTGGGAGGTCCATGTGGGGGAGGAAGGCCTGTACCACTACTCCCACCATGCCCCCTGTCCTACCCCTAAGCAGAATGTAGTTCATCACACCAACCCAGAAGCAGTTTGCAGCCATTGCATTGTTCACCTTCAGGTAACAGGTAGGTATCATGTATGTGCAGCCACACATCTGTCACCAATGAAATGCTGCCATATGCCAACACCAGCCCATTCCATGCACAAATATGCACACCGACCCTCCTTGACATGCACAGTGTGCACACAGGTAAGCAAAGGGAACGGTCACAGATAACAAAGAGTCACACACCAATGGACATGCACATGGAAGACCCTGCACAACCATGCACAGCACACACTGATGAGTGCATTGCCATGTGGCCCAATCAGCAAGGAGCATGTACATTTAGAGAAAACATGTGTGGGCTCATAAACACAAATATGTTAATTACAAGTCAAAGTCATGCAGTACAATACAATGGCCACTCCATGCCCAGATGTAACGTCAGCCAGGGCATACAAATCAACATTAAGAGAACCATTAAACTCACTTGTGGTGGTCCGTACATTGCAACTGGTCACTGTGAACATGATCACAGCACGATGTACAAGCAATGCATCACCATCTGACAACATGTACAAGTAATGTATGTACCTCTGCATCATGTCATGAGGCACAGTATTGCACATAGAAAAAGATGTAAAGATCAGTCAAATGTGTACTGTACAGACACTGGATGACACACAGCTAACAGAATTCTTGCTGAGGGCACAACACTGACCAGTCCCATCTAATCCACAGGTGACCAAGAACTCACTGCTGAGGACAACATCAATGACCAGCAGAGTCAGTCTGAACCCCGGTAAATGGACTCTCGGATTTAGACTCCCCAGGATTTTCCGGACGATGAGCTCAAGGCCTGCCCATCTGGTGTGCCAGAGAGCACCAGGTCCCAGGACCGCATCCTCCCCACCACCACGTCTGCTGCAACAACAACAGCACAACAGGGCCCTGCTGTTACGACCTGTGCGTCCACCGCCACCACCATGACAACCACCACCAGTGTCACCTGCAGCACCCTCCCTGTGCCAGGGGATGACCAGCCCAAATCAACAACTGTGGACGGCAGGGAGAGTGTGCAGGGACCCACAGTGGTGAGTCAACAGGTCCGTGGCAGCAGTGCAGGTGGAAGGGTCAGGGTCACCCCCAGACATCAGGAAGTTGGGACCCCATCCCTGGACCACTTCACCAGAGTCATTGGGGCCTACAAACAGGTCCAGGGACAAAGTAGGCGGTCTGACGAACTATTACGTGAGCTCATCCTGCTCCATAGACACACGCTTTGGACAAATGGTGGACCTCATGGGCCAACAAGTGGTGTTACTGAGGGACAGGCCTGCGTCCCAAACAACACCCCTGCCCCCCTCTGTTGTGCTGCAGGATGACAGTGCATCATCCTCCCCTGCAGCCACAGAGAGGGGTGAGTCCTCAGACGCAGCTGGGCATGCAGCAGGGTCCCCCCGGCCAAGCGAGCTAGGGGGCATCCAAAGAAGAGGCTGGGAGTCTCTGGAGGCAAAGCACCAGCCAAACACAAGTGACGGAGCCAGCCCTGATGGCAACCCTCTTCCCCACTGCATTGACTGTTTGGACTGTCCTTCCCCACACTGCCTTGTGAATGGCACCTGCCTGTTGGATTGGGTGACCACATCAATGTGATGTCTGCGCTTTCATCTCATTTACCATGACTGTCAACTCACTGCTCCATCACCACCTTCATGTAAATCTGCCTGGGCCCCTCACAGGTCAACTCTGCAAATAAAATACCTTCCACACTTTAATTGTGTCAGTTTTGTCCTTAGTGCATTATTTACAGTCTTCCAAATGTCCATAATGTATCTGAAAGATGTACAGTATATCGGCATGGATAATTTTGAGGTACCTAGGGAAACACAACAGAACAACATTCACAGGTGTGGGTGTGGCATCACAGACATTAAACTACACCAACCATGTGCATAAGCCAACATGCAGACAACACAATGGGCAACAAGTGTCAACAAACACATCACAAATACATTCACAGATGACATGTCACTGTCACATTTCCACACACAGGTGACTTGACATCTGGTAGTCTGTACCTTTCACACATAGACCTTCACGACAACAGCAATCTCACCAGGCAATGGACATGTTGTACTTCGTCACCCACCGTCAAGTGAAGTAGCGGGTGATGAGCTGTTGACACATGTCACCACCTTCCTCCTCCCCACTGTTCTTATCACTGGACTCAGATTCTGGTACAGGCAGGGGCCTTGGGTCCTCATCATCATCCATGATCAGGGGAATATCCTTGAAAATGGCCAGGATGTGGAGCATGCAGCATGCCACTACGATCTTACACACCTTCTCAGGCGAGTATGACAGTGCACCTCCCGTTCTGTCAAGGCAGCGGAAACGTGACTTGAGCAGGCCAAAAGTCCGCTCCACCACACGACGTGCCTGCCATGGGCCTCATTGTATCGGATTTTTGCCAGGGTCCTGGTATTCCGCAGTGGGCTCAGCAGCCATGGATGGCTGGGATATGCAGAGTCACCTAGGAATGACAAACACACATTGCAATGTTGCACAGGCAGAGGGCAGCAAGTCACACACCCAGCAGGCCATACAATTAGGCATTCTCAAACACAATCCAAGCACGCTCGGGAAGCATATTAGCCATCAGCCTGGGCACAAGGCTGTTCCTCAGGATACAGGAGTCATGGGCTGAGCCGGGGAATCTGGCACACACATGCGAGATGGTCATATCGGCCAGGCACACCACCTGTACATTGATTGAGTGATAATTTTTTCTATCACGGAAAATGTGCTCACTTGCCTGTGGTACAAAAGGGGATGATGGATGGAGCATTTGAGCAAATCAAACACTCACCCCCAGTCAACTGCCCTGGGTTTAATCCATCAACATTCTTTAGCTCACTCAGCCACCCCAGTTCAGACATGGCCATATGCAAATCAGTCTGACCCTGTGCCTCATGGGAACAGTCCAGCCCGAACTGCCAGGCCATGTCTTCCCTGGACCAGAAACATGCATCCTGGGACCGGTTTCGGATTCATAATCCTCATCAGCCAGGCTATCTTGAATCCATTGGTCAAGTGAGCAGGGGACTCACGTCTGAGCATACCCTGCCAACTTAGGGCGAACAAAGCGATACAAAAGGGGATGATGGACGGAGCGTTTGAGCAAATCAAACACTCACCCTCAGTCAACTGATCTGGGTTTAATCCATCATGATTCTTTAGCTCACTCAGACACCCCAGTTCAGACATGGCCATATGCAAATCAGTCTGACCCTGTGCCTCATGGGAACATTCCAGCCCTAACTGCCAAGCCATGTCTTCCCTGGACCGGAAACAAGCATCCTGGGACCGGTTTCGGATTCATAATCCTCATCAGCCAGGCTATCTTGAATCCAGTGGCCAAGTGAGCAAGGGACTCACGTCTGAGCATACCCTGCCAACTTAGAGCGAACAAAGCGATATAAAAGGGGATGCTGGACGGAGCGTTTGAGCAAATTAAACACTCACCCCCAGTCAACTGATCTGGGTTGTAGCAGGGTTTCCGTTCTCTCACAGAACTGTGCATAGAGATCTAGAACCTCAGTGAGTTAGGATGATCCAAAACTCATCTCAGTGTCAGAAATCCCCTTACCTAGCTAGCTACAGTGTCTCATGGGTCATTATGGAATGATCCATGTCTTAGACAAACCAGAACATGAACTTTAGAATACCTCAGGAATCGTGGAACACATGAACACTCTTTCGTTATATAATCATTTCAAACCAAAACTGAGAGTCAAAGAACACAAGTGCAAGTTTGAAATATTTATTATTCAATGCAAAGTTCTCAAACGCAGTATCTTGTATAATACCAAAATGCAGATTATAAAAATCAGAGTCAGCAGCATAATCACTAATCCATAGTAAGCAAATGGTGATAGCATGTTACAATGCAAAATCTATAGAAATCTATATCACCTATATTTCGCGCACCCTATCTATCATATTATTTAATATATATGAAGGTCTCATTCGGGCTTTAGCAGGGCGGCCCCATACCTCTAAATGTCAGTAGGAGTAGATCACATCAACAGCTACCAGCTCTCTTCATGCGCAGCACCAAGTGTGTCGTTCATTCCGTGTAACTCTATCTTAAACCCGCGTAGAGCCCAAAATGTTGGCATCAACATTATTTGTGTTATGTCTAATGTGGTGCGAGGATCAGGCCTTCCAGCAACCTTGTGTTAGGTTAATCTTAGACTGTTCAGCTCTCAGTGTGCAGACAGTTGTACCAAGTGTACCAGGCAAAGCTGATAGCATAGAAATAACATATTATTCCAAATAAACCACCTCACCGCCTCTAGGGTGAAAGCGACAACAACAAGTAGGTGTCGTGTGCAAAACTGAAGCCAAAGGAAAAACGGCTGTTTAAACATGTAATACACTCATGCTAACTTAACGCAATATATGTAACGAAGTATCCATATGACACCCCCCCATTGATCCGAGCACCGTCAAACATAAGGGAAAAGGCAATCATAAACAAGATACACAAAATGAAAGCAAAGTTCAATAATTTTGAGCTAAAATAAGCTAAAAAAATATGTATGAATGAATATGTATGAATGCCTACAGTGGCCTCAAATCAAAAATTAAAAATAATTGAACCAAAAAGTCATCCGCTAGGTCTCAAAATCATAGAATGTAGGACCAGGGCTCATTAATTCAAATGTCTGTATGAGAAAAGAACAAGGCACTTATCCGATATCCAAAGTCATGTGCCATATCGACGTTATCTTCAGCGACATCACGTGATTGAACTCTCCATCCTTTGAGTACAGTTCACTCCTCCAATCCAGCAAGGGGAAAGTCATATTTCATAACAAAGCATTCCTTCCAGGCATCTCACGATTGGAAAGTATATGCAAAGAAAGTTGCAACAGCCTCCAGTATGAAATCGCTGCCATCATCCGAAAATAGTTCAGCAATCCAATTCAGCAGTGGGAAAGAACATACATGCTCCTCCAGCATCGGATCCTCCTGTAACGTCAGCGGACAACTCGGTGGGTTCACCAGAACGCTGTGTGTCAGAAAGGCATTTGCCGCTGCAGAGATCTCCCATTGGCCCAATATTCCATTCATCGCTGCCAAGGCCATAACTCTTTCGCCAGAACAAATCAGCTCGTGAGCCACCACGGGACGCATTAGCTGATCAAAATCGACGTCAGGAGCAGTCCTTAAGCATAGGCACAAATCAATGGCCCAATCGAACTCGCAGCTCAGGCAGTGAAACACAGGTTGGACACACGTGAAGTCGGTGAACCGAAATGACAATCTATAAGCCGTGCTTAATGCTGCAAGCGGCAATGTTCCATAGTAATTGAGCATCCGATTACGACACAGTGTCAGGAGGCGTTGAACGGCTTCTTGCGCAGGATGGGCATCCATGTTTTATGAAGAAAAACACCAACAAAATGCCAGCGGCTACAGCCAGTAAAACAGGTAGTCCACCAAATAAACTCGAAAAAATAGAGTGGAAAAACGTGGGAATGATACCAAAAACTTTTTCAAATGTAGTCACGAGGCCACTGCTAACCAATTTAAAAAAATGTGCAAGCCCAGTTGTCGAAGAAGCATTAAAAATCTGGTGCACCAGCTCACAGAAATGAAACGGCAAATCAGTATTTAAAAGCGCCTGCACCTCTGTGCGGGTGTTAGCTATGTGAAGGACATAAGTTTCCCGGGCCGAACTCAGGGTCACTTGTTTTTGAGACAAAAGGGCCCTTATTCTGCTTAAACCATTGAACTTCGCTTCCAAGGTTGGAATCCGTGGCCAGATGGAGACATCTGAAGACCCATGCGTGGGTGGGTATAGCACATTCTTGCAACACACCACACGCTCTGATACAGTTACCACATAAGCCACACCAATTAATAACCCACAACATAACTCGTTGTTTAAAAGCAAATAACTACCATTAGCCAATAATGTAAATGTGGGAACCACTGCTGGAACTGGCGTGCCTTTTAAAACACATGCTAAATTTGGGCGGTCCTGATTACAAGAACCGTGTAACTGAATGTGTCTGCATATTAATGAACGGTCAGGTGACTGTGTGCATTCCTCACCATTAAGATTCACTTCTTTTCCATCCTTCAGACATCTGTATGTGTATGGTAATGACCATGCCTCATGTAAGAATGCATTGCCTAGTGGTTCATATCGTCCTATAGCAATATACCGCATACAGTTAGTAAATTTATATAAGGGAAATGGTAATGTAATTAATCCATGAATAAGCCACGTGGCAGTAGTGGTTTCAGCAACAGAGAAAGGTAAGGATTCTAGCTTCTCAATATGTAACATAGAAAATGAAGCATCACGCATAGAAAGCATGCGCTGTTTTTCAGTCAGATTAAAAGGGGCGAAAAGGGACGAAACATTCAATGAGGTCCAGGGAACTCGACCAGCCTTAAGTGTCTGTAGTGTCCAGGCAAACTGCATTACAGAGCGTAATTGGTTCTGACCATGGTATAACGTGGACACTTCATCATGTACAATATCAACAACAGAAGAAACAATATTATCCAATGTGTAAATCCTGGAAGAAAGCATGTTAATACTGTTATCGACCACTGCAAGCACTTTTTCCAAATTTGCTTGATCAATAGCCCTCAGGCGTTTAGCTGCCTCAACTTGTGAAAATTTCCAAATTTCATTGTATACAGCATAAAGAAAGCGTTTAGATCTACCCCTAGCCGGGCCTTTTATAAAATCATTCAGGTCTATATTCTCATTCAAACGTGATAGATGCAGTTTTACTGCAGCCAAAGTGGAATGTTGTAACCAGTTCTGACACAATTTGCCTACTGAATAAGTAGTAACCGTGTGATCTGTTTCAAAACGGGGATCCGGCCTGATGTTTTTAAAACCTTCAGACAAACCCAAAAAACGACGTTGGCAAGAATCAGAGCTTCTTTGCCACAAAATCCACCCCTCTGGATCAAAACTGGAAATATTAAAGGAGGAATTGTGCATTAGGTCTCGTATCTCACTTATGGACAATGTAGTGAAATTATTCCAACCTGAATATTCTTCCAAATCAGGGATGGTTGGTGCATTTAATTTTTTAGATGTAGCCAATCCAAAACATGTTGTTTGGGAAATAGTAGAATTTAAAAACAACATGTGATTCGGGATGAGACATGCACGATGCAAAGCCTCAGCGCCTTGTACCTGCCAATCTTTGGTACCCCAAACCGATTTTAGGTCAATAGCCTCCTTCCATAACTCATAGCCATCTATATCTAACCTGTCAAGAAAGGACTTTGAATACAGCAATTTTGTATCGGTAAGTCTGACTTTGGACATGAATTTCTGTTTCACTTTAAAATAAAACGACTCAGGATTTGATTGATTAAAATCTGTAAAATATAAGTATTTTCCCAGAAATGTACTCGAGCTCCCTTGCAAAGGCGTAGGACAATGTTCCCACTGTGTGTAGTTCACCGGAACCCTCCCGGAACTTGTTTTGTGTAAGAAATGATTTCCATAATGTTGATAGCAAAACAAATCACCATAATTAACAGAATCCAAGTACAAATCCTCAGCATCAAAGGCCGCATAATATTTCAAATCAGAGAACAATGCTTCTACGGCCTGAAGATCCCAATCATCAGAACGAATATTTTGCTTAATCACATCTCCCATGTTTACTCTAAGCACATTAGGAACATTAATAACTTCTGTGGGGCCATGTATCTGAAACCTAACCGCATCCCACACAATCCCATCAAGGACAGGCCAAGCAGTAATCTCTACTGTATTTAAGTCTCTTTTTAGTCTGTGTGCTGAATGTGAGGAGGAAAGAGGGGCCAATGTTCCATTAAGGTACCGAATTCCTGTTCTTTCTTTCACATAATGGCCATCGATCAGGCGAAAAAAATAAAACACAAAACCAATTGACATAAAAAGATAAAATGAAAATAGTATCAGCCAAATGTATGTCCAAGGTGGAATCAGAAAATGTTTTTTAAACAACGCGGCATATTTTGCAATAGTCGATGGTTTCTTTGAAAGTTCCGAATCAGAGTCAAAAGAGAATCTGGACTGGTTAGCCAAACGAGCTTGTAAATCGGACATAGATAAATCAGCAGGATCTGCATAGGTCAGCTCATCAATGTTAGTAACAGGAATAGTATTAAATAAAGGACTGGATATAGCAGGCATCTCGAGGGACACCTCCTGTTCTGCACCAGATGTAATAGCCAGCACAGAGTGCCTCACCATGGAAGGACAGGATACAGCCGGAGTCATGCTATGAAGAATCGGCCACCCTGTGTGTCTTGACATTGTCAATAGAAATAAATCTGTTTTCTTTACGACCTGGAAGTGGTGGTAAAATGACTGTTCTTGTGCCCTTCACTCCAAGTACTCGAACCGGTGCACGATACGAGGGACCAAACTCTTTCTTGTTATCGATCTTCTCTCGAACCAGTTCTCCAACTTGGGGCAGCCAGCCAACTACCGGGATCTGCAACGCATCATCCGACGTGGAGGGCAAGTGTTCCTTTGCAAGACTGTCTCTGGTCTTTTGTAGATCCTGTAAAACATTGCAATGTTCATCTACGTCAAAGGCCGCGGCCTGGGCCTGGCAGTCTGCACCATCGAGGTCAGGGACGTACATCTTGATACCAAAGAGCATTTCGTACGGGGTCCGCCCACCCAGAGACCTTCTAGGGAGATTATTAAGCGCACGCTGCACGCCATAGAGGTGGGTCAGCCAGTTTCTACCAGTGCCTACAACTCGGGCTGTCAAAGATTGCTTTAAGTCGCGGTTCATTCTTTCTACTACAGAATTGCCCTCAGGCCTGTAGGGACTTGAAAACTTCACCTGTACTCCCAACGAAACCATAGCATCCTTATACGCCTTAGAGGCGAAAGCCGGACCCTGGTCCGAATGGAAAGCACCACAAGCAAAGATTCCCACAAAGACACGCAAATCCTTAATGACAGTCCGCGAATCAGCGCTGCGATGCGGCCATAACCACACAAAGCGTGTGCATGAGTCAACTGCTACTAAGATGTATTTATACGCAGTATCAGAGGAAAAAGGACCGCAGTGATCCAAATAAACGCAACCAAGCGGTTTATTAGAGATGTACAACTGAGTCTGAGGCGGACGCGCAGCAGTAGAAGGCTTAATCTGCTGACAAATGTCACACATAAGGACATAATCGCGCGTCTGTTTGTACAGTCCCCGCCACCAGAACCTTTGTTGTAGCTGAGTTACAGTGGCTGAGACGCCCGCATGCGCAGACGCCACACCTTCATGAGCCGCTGTAATCAGAGAAGCCCTGCGATCCGAGTTGGGAACTAGACGTTCACCAACTTCCGGAATTTTCACATAAGGAACCTTATCGGGACTTAAGTGGTATGTGTACTTCGAAGGGAACCCCGCAGGATATTTACCTCCCTTCTCCGTGGCAGCAACAGCCGCCAAGATGTCATCATCTATTTTGCTTTTGGACCTCGTGACTGCTGCAACTAAGTATTTCGATACCGCTGACTTCGCTGCTTCATCAGCAAGCGAGTTGCCAACAGCGTGGACCCCCACGCGCTGGTGGCCGAGAGTATGAATCACATACACGAGCGGCAGTTTCTCTTTAAGTTCTGCCACTCGGACCCAGATCATTGTATGTTTTATTGTGCTACCTTTGGAATCACGAAAATCATTCTGAATCCAAAAGAACAAGTTCTCATTGTAAGACTGGACACAGTAGTAAGAGTCACTTACGATTAAAGTCGTCACACTTGGATCAGCGTACTCCAATGCGAGCATTAGAGCACGAAGCTCTGCCAATTGTGCGGTGCAGTCCCCTAGTGTTTGCGTGTGCACGACACTGGACTTGAACTCATCGTTCACCATGGCACCGACCACAATGGCGCAAGCGGAAACGTAGGCATGTTTAGAGCCATGCGCAACCTGCGCCGAACCATCAGTGTAAATGATACAATGGAAATCCTCCAACGGCCGCATCGCTAAAGGAGCAGGATGAACAAACTCATACTGTAAATACTCCTGCGACCGTAAAGCGGCGTCAAAAATAAACGTGACATCCTGGGATGTCAAGGATGTAGCCCACTGAATCCACCGAGGGTGCAAAGCTTTAGAATTAGGTACACTGGCTTTCGTGACCGCCTCCAAGGCAGGACACGGGGTAACAACCAACATGCGCTTTCCCTGCGACAGGGCACGTTCTTTAAGAATTGCCATCTGCACAGCCGTTAAAACTTTCTCCACAGTGGAAAAACGCAGTTCAGCCGAAGTGTATAAGTGTGACTTGTAAGCAATAGGTACAGTATCCCCTTCATTAAAAGTCAGGTACGTGAAACCCACCGTCCCAGGGATAATTCTTATCACCAGGTTGGTCTGGTTATCACGAGTCTGTAAGTAGTCAGAAGCGAGCAAATCAGCCTGCAAATACTGCAGAATTGCTGAATGCTCAGGCAGCCAGCATGATTTGGAAAAAGAAGGTTGTATCAAGGCATACAAAGGCTTGATACGCTGGGCATATTCCGGAATGTATGTCCTTCCGAAATGTAAAAAACCCAGCAAAGACTGTAATTTTTTCAGCGTTGTCGGAGAGCGCAACTGCGCCCATTACTCCAGGAAGTGAGGAGCCAACCCCTTTCCTTCGTGGTTAAGTTCATAACCCAGAAACAACACTGTGAACTCCGCAATGTGTGATTTTGCAAAGTTAAACTTGTAACCCATGTCTGCAAAGTTACAAATTATGCTGTTCACTCGACACAGATGCTCCCAAAGATCGTCGTCTGTGAGATAAATGTCATCCACATAAGAACAAGCAACTGGATCGAAGCTCTCCAAAAGAGAGACTATGCGGGCGGAAAACACTCCAGGACTATTCTTATAGCCCATTGGGAGTCGTTTAAACATTTTTTGTACGCCGCCGCACGTAAAACTGGTCCACTGGGAACTTAGACCATCTAATCTGTGTGCATAAAAACCATTGGAAATGTCAAGCGTGGTTTTGAACCGTTTATGCTCAAGACTATTCACCAGGGCAGAGCCGTGAGTATTCTGTACTGCACAGTTACGGCAATGCGAGTTCAAATGCCGGTAATCCAAAACCAGACGATATGAGCCGTCCGGCTTGTTAACAGTAAAAAAGGGGATTATTCATTGGTGACACACACGTTTCAATTACACCTTGATATTCCAATTGTTCAAGGATAGCCGCGACAGAAGCTTTAGCTTCACGCCGTATGGGATATTGAGGTCGTGGCTGCGGCTGTGACCGTAAAGGAATCTCATGGCTAGGGGACAATTTATCCCAGCCACACTGATTCCGGTACACAGCCGGCGCAAGCGCCAGAGCCCACTCTTCTGCAAAATGCAGCGCTTCCACTCTCGATACAGTGTGCGCGAAACTGGGGAGGATCACCTCCTCCCCTCGCGGAGCTGCGAGAACAAAAGGTGGGGGCCAGTCAGCCTCCGAAAGCAAAATGTCATACGTAGACGAAAGATTTTCCCAAAATACCCCTTTTACAGTTCGCTGCATGTCACCTCCAATTAACAGGACAATTTCAAAAAGTCGTTCAGGGGGAGCAACATGTGTATCAGCCGTTTCAATCACAACATAAGTGTTAGTCGCTGTCAAATTCAACAGTGGACGGAGGGCCTCTCTCACTATGGTAATCTCCGCCGCGCTGTCCAGCAAGGTCAGAGCCCACGTCAGATTCCGAAGCCGCGTTCTCACTATCTGGGGCATATCGATGCGCCGTCAAGGCTGCGACCTTCTTCTTGGCAAACTGCGGTCTCTTTGGCGTAGAGTCGTCCCGCTGATCCCCTTCACTCCGCGTGCGGGGCTGGCCACGTCCTTGCTGGCCACCCCTGCCCCTGCCGCCCCCTCCACCACCGGTTGACGGAGCCGATGAGTCCTGAAAGGAACGAGGAGAGCGTTGGTCAGAAGCCTGAAATCTCTCAGGCGATTTAATCGTCGCGCGATCGCGCAAATCATAAACTCGATCTGACTGCGCAGGCTGCGAAGGCGTAGGACTAGAAACCTGTGTCTGCTGTTGTTGTTGCTTACCCTGATTCTGCTTTTTAGGCCAATTTTGTTTTTTGGACTTGGGTTGGCCACCCGTTTCCGAAGACTGTCCCTGGGGCTGCTTCTCCTCTTTTTCAGAAAAAGCCTCTAAACCCTTAGAAGTGCGGCCAACCATTTTATAAGCCGCCACAACAATTCTTGCCAGCTGACGGGGTTTCTCGGCATCGGGAATTAACGCCAGAGCATTGGCCACCTGAAAGTTCACTGCATCCCCCTTAACATTCGCAAGGATAAGACCGCAAACCGTCTCAAACGAGCCGCTCAGGCGCATACCTAATTCAACCGCCGACTCCGGTCCGTGATCATCCTGAACACGTTTAAGGACCGCAGCAAGGTTTGACACAGACGGGGTGCCATAGCACCTCGAGTAAACCGCTGCAAAAGTCTTACCCCAAGTTTCACAGTCAGCAAGTTCAGGGGCTAAATCTTTCGGTAAACTAAGCGTAAGAATCCGGTGTTTTTCACCCGGAGTCGTATTAGGAAACACAGCCTCCAGCTGGTCGAATCTCCCGGCAAGCCAGTAAGGAAAATCATCCTTATCCTGGGGCTTCTTGCCCATAACGGAATTCACCAAGACAGGACCGATTTTCAAACCAGCCTGTTCCGCTCGAAGCTGCGCACCCGCGGGGGCTGCGCCATGAACATTACGACCAATGTAATGAACCAGCGCCCTAATCACTCCAACCGCGACTTCATGAAGACGCCGCAGCTCAGCTACACTGCAAGTAGCGCGATTAGGGTGAGGAGTAAAACCACCCAAAGCGGGCCAATTTGTGCCCGGAATGGACAAAGGACCTAACCTCGGAGCCGTTAAAGAATGGGGTAGGGCGCCACCAAACCAAACTCCGTGCTGCCAAGCATCTTTTCGTACTTCCAGTGCCCTGTACGGAGCATAAGCCACCGGTACAGCCGAGGCAGTGTATGAATGGAAGACACCCGAATTAGCGTCCACTTCCGGAAATGCCACCCAGGAATAAAACAATTCGTACGGGTACGCATGCTCCGCACTCACCACTAGAACCACAGCCAAGCCCTCCACAGGGACATTATACGCCCGCAAGTGGTCGCGAACCGCGACGCGGCTATGCTGCGGTATGTCCACGGCCATGGTAGCACAGGAAGAGAAAAAAAGACAAAGAACACTTTGTAGCACAACTGGGTAGTAATTCAAAGAAACCGTTTGTAGAAGAATTCAAGCTTGAAAAGACCCATTTAAAAAATAGGTAAGTTTTTCCGACACCACCGTTTACCGGAAACGGTAATGAAGGTGTCAAGGTTTGAATGATATACTACTCGAGTGTCATGTTTAAGGCCAACAACGTACGGGCGCCATGTAGCAGGGTTTCCGTTCTCTCACAGAACTGTGCATAGAGATCTAGAACCTCAGTGAGTTAGGATGATCCAAAACTCATCTCAGTGTCAGAAATCCCCTTACCTAGCTAGCTACAGTGTCTCATGGGTCATTATGGAATGATCCATGTCTTAGACAAACCAGAACATGAACTTTAGAATACCTCAGGAATCGTGGAACACATGAACACTCTTTCGTTATATAATCATTTCAAACCAAAACTGAGAGTCAAAGAACACAAGTGCAAGTTTGAAATATTTATTATTCAATGCAAAGTTCTCAAACGCAGTATCTTGTATAATACCAAAATGCAGATTATAAAAATCAGAGTCAGCAGCATAATCACTAATCCATAGTAAGCAAATGGTGATAGCATGTTACAATGCAAAATCTATAGAAATCTATATCACCTATATTTCGCGCACCCTATCTATCATATTATTTAATATATATGAAGGTCTCATTCGGGCTTTAGCAGGGCGGCCCCATACCTCTAAATGTCAGTAGGAGTAGATCACATCAACAGCTACCAGCTCTCTTCATGCGCAGCACCAAGTGTGTCGTTCATTCCGTGTAACTCTATCTTAAACCCGCGTAGAGCCCAAAATGTTGGCATCAACATTATTTGTGTTATGTCTAATGTGGTGCGAGGATCAGGCCTTCCAGCAACCTTGTGTTAGGTTAATCTTAGACTGTTCAGCTCTCAGTGTGCAGACAGTTGTACCAAGTGTACCAGGCAAAGCTGATAGCATAGAAATAACATATTATTCCAAATAAACCACCTCACCGCCTCTAGGGTGAAAGCGACAACAACAAGTAGGTGTCGTGTGCAAAACTGAAGCCAAAGGAAAAACGGCTGTTTAAACATGTAATACACTCATGCTAACTTAACGCAATATATGTAACGAAGTATCCATATGACAGGGTTTAATCCATCACCATTCTTTAGCTCACTCAGACACCCCAGTTCAGACATGGCCATACGCAAATCAGTCTGACCCTGTGCCTCATGGGAACATTCCAGCCCTAACTGCCAAGCCATGTCTTCCCTGGACCGGAAACAAGCATCCTGGGACCGGTTTTGGATTCATAATCCTCATCAGCCAGGCTATCTTGAATCCAGTGGCCAAGTGAGCAAGGGACTCACGTCTGAGCATACCCTGCCAACTTAGGGAGAACAAAGCGATATCAAAGGGGATGCTGGACGGAGCGTTTGAGCAAATCAAACACTCACCCCCAGTCAACTGATCTGGGTTTAATCCATCACCATTCTTTAGCTCACTCAGACACCCCAGTTCAGACATGGCCATATGCAAATCAGTATGACCCTGTGCCTCATGGGAACATTCCAGCCCTAACTGCCAAGCCATGTCTTCCCTGGACCGGAAACAAGCATCCTAGAACTGGTTTCTGCCTATAAGCCGGTCCAGGGAAGACATGGCTTGGCAGTTCGAGCTGGACTGGTCCCATGAGGCACAGGGTGAAGGCTGATTTGCATATGGCCATGTCTGAACTGGGGTGGTGTGGAGTGTAAAAAAACTATGGATTTAGGCCCAGATCTCTGTACTGGGGTGGATGTATGACATTGTTTTGCATTCTGTTCATCAACTGTTGTTTTTGCATTTGTCACCCTGTGTGGGATGGGTATGCTCAGACGTGAGTCCCGTGCTCTCCACACCACTGGAGTCAAGCTATCATGGCTGATAGCCAGAAACCTGTCCTAGGATGCTTGATTCCGGTCCAGGGAAGACATGGCCTGGCAGTTTGGTCTGGACAGTTCCCATGAGGCACAGGGTCAAGGCTGATTTGCATATGGCCATGTCTGAACTGGGGTGGAGTGGAGTGCAAAAAAACGATGGATTTAGGCCCAGATCTCTATATTGGGGTGAGTTTATTACATTGTTTTGCATCCTGTCCATCAACTGATGTTTTTTCACTTGCCTGTGGTGGCACAAGACCGACATGTGTGCAATCAATGGCCCCAACAACATGGGGAATGTGCCCAAGGCGATAGAAGTCTCCCTTCACACCTGAAATTCTGCTCCCCGGGGGAAATATATGTATCTGTCCTTGTAGATCACCATGGCTGCAAGAACATCCCGTAGCTGTGTGTATATAGTAGCACAATTCTAGCAAGCAAGAGGGAAGGTTAATGGCATAAAAGATACTAACAAATTTATTCAGATATAAAAACTCTATTCCATTTATTAAGTATTCATATAAAAAAAAACACATACATTACATACATCAATGTTACGTAAAAATTAACAGGGACCAAAAAACCCCCATAATTTATAAAATTTTCATAAAAAATATAATCACATAATATATAAAAGAAACGAAGAGTGGCAAACAATACTTTCTCGACACGCGTTTCGGCGTTTCAGAAAACGCCTTCTTCAGGAGCCACAGATTATATCTGAAATATACAGTAAAAGAAATATAAAAATACATTCAATTACATTCAATTGCACACGTTTAAAAAGTTGTCATTCACTAACAACATGTCATGTAGAGCATAGTTTGTTTGACTCATTCAAATAAAATAAGACTAATTGTTCAACTAAGCAAATTCATGAAATACACCTTCCCTACTTGCTATAGCAATATAATAATTGCTGGACAAGGTACAAAACTAATCTTTCTATATTTGAGAAGTTGCTAAGTAGCTCAAATGAGCTGGAAAGGGACCCACCAGAGACATCCCTAAACCAAGCATAGATGGTGTTGGGCAATGCTGTGGAAAGGCCACAGTCATAACATGATAGTACATTCCTCAACCCAAGGATAGATGGTATTGGGCAGTTGAAAGGGCTTGAAATCAAAGTCATTCAGTCATTAATTGGTAATAACTGCTTAGTAAATCTTAGAAGTTGCCTAGTAAGTTTAACTAAAGTCATGTAATGCGGAGAGGGCATACTTACTATTCAGAATTTCAGCACAATGGCTAGAAAAAGATTGTGTTTCCTTAACAATTCAAACTCTAGTGATGAAGAGAATGTACCATGTAATGACTGCGGGTGAAAAGGATATATATTAGACAATGTAATTAACGAAAATACAAAGTAACAATATAATCCAATTATCTAAATGGTTAACACAAGGGATTGTGAGTGCCTAAGCAGGGATGGTATTAATAAATAAGGTTCGACTTATGGGTCTTAGTCTTCATATATAAGGACTTCGATGGCAGAAAAATACGAATACAATGATGCTTTAAAAAGGGGAGCGTAATATTTGCTTTGCACGTATTCGTTGTACGTATACAGTCTAACTGAATTCCAGAATTATTATGTTTACAGACAAGTTGTTACACTCTTTATTATTGGGATAGAATCATTAAACATAGGGAGGTGTTATTTATCTAGTTTATTCAGATAACCCTTCATTTTTTGTCTAGATTATCGAGTTAAATTATTAAACACACGGGACTGTTATATATCTCATTTATTAGGGTTCCCCTTTGTTTCTCATCTTGATAAGGGCTTCTATTAGTAAAGACGCTTACCTATTGCTAACGTGAAGAAGTCCGTAACAGGGTAGTTGTAAACTTAAACACGTGACATATTCTGTATTACGTCTTGTTCTCTGCACTGCCGGTAAATTGCAGTCATGAAAGGCAAGAAATAAAGTCGAAACATAAGCTACATAAGCTATATTGTCTGTAACTGTGCCTATTTTGGTATAGATAGAGCTCACGAATTAGTAAATATCCTATTGGTCAAAAGGTAGGCTAAACTTACATTTAAGTATAAATAATAATTTCTTCTCAGCGGACCACTGAACCAGAATTGTTCGTATCGAGGAGAACCACTTTCCTTTGTTCCCGAGTAAGAATCACAGAGAACCACTTTCCTTTAATCTCGGACACAAGTCGCCTCTGTTTAATACACCTTCGTGTCTGTGGCGAGTTTCTAAAAAAACATAATATATAGTGATCGCTAATGAAAGTATCTAATGCAGCTAAAGTTAGGGTGATTGAGCTCGTGAATGGAACGAGCTTACAGAATTAAACGAGCTAACAGAATTCCTATAGCGTTCCTTACCGGAAGGAAGAAGATAGAAACTGCAAGCAAAAAGGTCCGCGGTGCTGCAAAAGATAGCTACTGGCGTCCCGCGGCCGTTAGGGATAATATCATCTGTCGTAATTATGGGGCCGTCTTTAAATATACGAATCTGGTGTCACGAGGGTAATTCAAATGAATACTTAAAGCCAGACACTTCAATGATCTGAGTGAGGCAGGAGAACAATCGTTCATTACCGAACCCATGTTTAAAGCTTAAACCTGTAAGCCTGCCATTAATAAGTAACCCTCCATGGGAGCTGAGAAAATGGGCACTGATATCGTGTATTCAAACCTTCTCATAAATAGAATCCCGGCACGTTTATTTATTTACGAGGTATTACTTAAGGAGCCCATGATGGCATAAAAAAGTGTTCATAGATAAATATCTAAAGTGTCTTTTATCGTACTTCAAAGCCGGCTGGAAAAGGTCAGAACTGCTAAATAGGCAGACGACTCGAGCAAGGGATATAAGAAAGAAATATATAAGATTACTAGTGGCCAGAGAATGGTAGAATAGGCTCTCATTTCCTTCCAATTTCGGAATGAAAGAAATTGAACATATATACCTGCTGTTGAATACTAGCCAATAGATGGATGGGAAAATGTGCTAATATCGTGCACATAATCCCTCTCCAGTCTATAGTGATCGTTTAATCAAATAATCGGAGATGGACTTCTATTACACCTAGTAAGTAGTGTAAATTAAATTCCTATTAAGTAGAGTCGGGGACGCCAGGTGGACTGTCGACTCCCATAAGGGATAAAATTGAATTACATTAAATGGATAATAGCCAGAGAATATTGTCTACTGCTTAACCAGATCACATATGTAAAGAATAGTTCCAAGGAGAAATAGTTACAGTATAGCATTCTTCCACGGAATATCGCTATTCAATCCTTTTTTGAAAGTATTCAGAACAAAAATCCAGAAAACTTCCTTTTTCTTTCTAATGGCGCATCCACCTTTACTGTCAGGTGTCCTTATTTTCTCCAGGATACGCCATTGGAAGTCATCTGGTTTGTGATCCTTTTCAAGGAAGTGCTTCACTAAGGGTGCTGTCAACTTACCTGTCCTGACAGCAGATCTATGTTCGGTCAGGCGCACTTGAATAGACCTGCAGGTTTCACCAACGTAGCCTAAGCCACATGTACATTGGATAAAGTAAACCACGTTAGTAGTTTTACAGTTCCATATGTCGTTTGCCCTCGCCAGGAAGCCGTTATGGGTGAACTCCTCACCACCAAGGATATTATTACAGGATTTGCATGAGGAACACTTGACTGTTCCACGTATTGGGAGATTGTTTAATAGCGATCTTTGAATGGGACCAGCATTAGAATGTTTAGTACTGAATCTTGAGTGAACAATCTTGTCTTTCAAGTTTCTATTTCTCTTATGTGCAAAGAGAGGTTTCAGTAGTATGTTGTTAGAATTTGGATTACAATTAAGAATATGCCAATTCGCATTAATGATCTGTCGTACACGTTCATTAAGTGTGGAGTGTGTAGTCACACACACAAGTTGATCCTTAACAGGTTGTTCCTTTGAAGTCAGTAGGGCGTCGCGATCGAAAAAACGCGCTCTTTTATAGGAACTTCTTACAACTTCTTACAAGCCTATGTGGATATCCACGGTCTAAAAACTTTTTCCGCATAATGGATGCCTGCCTATCATAGTCCACCAGGTTGGTACAATTTCTACGTACTCTTAGAAATTGAGAAAAGGGTATGCTTTCACGTTGGCTCTTGGGGTGAAAACTGCTAAAATGTAGCAATGTGTTGCGTGCCATAGGTTTCACGAACAAATCCACTTCTAATTTATTGTTGTTTTCACGAACCAATAGATCTCAGAATTCAACTTGATTTACACTATGTTGGGCAGTGAATTTTAGGTTTTCATCAGTCAAATTGATCCACTCCAGGAACTCCAAAAGGGAGTCATTCCCATTGGTCCAGATAAAAAAGATGTCATCTATATATCTGGACCAATGGGAAATGGATTCAAAGCAGGGCGCCACTTCATTGTCAATAAATTTATCCTCAAAAGCGGACATGTAGATGTTTGCTATTGATGGAGCAACTGATGCCCCCATGCTAACTCCCTTTAATTGGCGATACAATAGTTCACCAAATTCAAGAATGTTTTCAGTTAAAACGATGTACAAGCAATCAATCAGAAATTTCTTGGGGCAGACTATGTTGTGCTTGTCAATAAACCAATCAGTTGCCCTAATGGCTTCATCAAGAGGGATGTTACTATATAAGGACTCAATGTCCATTGTAACCAGTATGTCCCTATTGGGAACAAATTCCAAATTCTCAACTATATTAATCATATGACCTGTATCTTTAACATATGATTTGATCTTTGGTATATGTGGTCTGAAATAATGGTCCACGAATTTGGATAAAGGTTCTGTTGGTGTACCGATTGTGGACACAATGGGTCTGTAGGGAGGGTTATTGGCATTTTTATGTATTTTCGGTAGACCGTAAATACAAGATGTCTTGTTTTTGTTGGTATTCAGACAATCATGATCTTTAATATTAATATCCCCATTGGTTAGGGCCTCATTGGTTAATTGTTGGATCTTTTTTATGATGTTCTTTTGGGGATTGAGGTTGATTTTAAGACAGGTGGAACTATCACTTAACATTGTGGTCATGTTGCGTTCATAGTCATGCGAATCAAGCACAACAATACCTCCTCCCTTGTCACATCCCTTTATAGTCAATTTGTTGTTTTCTGCTAGTCCTTTTAGGGCTAATGATTCTTCCTTACTTAGATTGTATCTAGGTTTGGGGATGAACCTGAGTGACCTTTCTAATTTCTGAAGGACCACCACAATGGCAGGCTTACAGGGTTAAGCTTTAAACATGGGTTCGGTAATGAACGATTGTTCTCCTGCCTCACTGAGATCATTGAAGTGTATGGCTTTAAGTATTCATTTGAACTACCCACGTCACACCAGATTGGTATATTTAAAGACGGCCCCTTAATTAAGACAGATGATATTATCCCTAACGGCCGCGGGACGCCAGCAGCTATAGTTTGCAGCGCCGCGGACCTTTTTGCTTGCAGTTTCTATCTTCTTCCATACGGTAAGGAACGCTATAGGAATTCTGTTAGCTCGTTTAAATCTGTAAGCTTGTTCCGTTCACGAGCTCAATCACCTTAACTTTAGCTGCATTAGATAATTTCATTAGCGATCACTATATATTATGTTTTTTTAGAAACTCGCCACAGACACGAAGGTGTATTAAACAGAGGCGACTCGTGTCCGAGATTAAAGGAAAGTGGTTCTCGGTGATTCTTACTCGGGAACAAAGGAAAGTGGTTCTCCTCGATACGAACAATTCTGGTTCAGTAGTCCGCTGAGAAGAAATGATTATTTACACTTAAATGTAAGTTTAGCCTACCTTTTGACCAATAGGATATTTACTAATTTGTGAGCTCTATCTATACCAATATAGGCACAGTTACAGACAATATAGCTTATGTAGCTTATGTTTCGTCTTTATTTCTTGCCTTTCATGACTGCAATTTACCGGCAGTGCAAAGAACAAGACGTAATACAGAATATGTCACGTGTTTAAGTTTACAACTACCCTGTTACGGACTTCTTCACGTTAGCAATAGGTAAGCGTCTTTACTAATTGAAGCCCTTATCAAGATGAGAAACAAGGGGGAACCCTAATAAATGAGATAAATAACAGTCCTGTATGTTTAATATTTTACCTCGATAATCTAGACAACAAATAAAGGGTTATCTGAATAAATTAGATAAATAACACCTTCCTATGTTTAATGATTCTATCCCGATAATAAAGAGTGTAACAACTTGTCTGAAAACATAATAATTCTGGAATTCAGTTAGACTGTATACGTACAACGAATACGTGCAAAGCAAATATTACGCTCCCCTTTTAAAAGCATCATTGTATTCGTATTTTTCTGCCAACGAAGTCATTATATATGAAGACTAAGACCCATAAGTCAAACATTATTTATTAATAACATCTCTGCTTAGGCACTCACAATCCCTTGTGTTAACCATTTAGATAATTGGATTATATTGTTACTTTGTATTTTCGTTAATTACGTTGTCTAATATATATCCTTTTCACCCGCAGTCATTACATGGCACATTCTCTTCATCACTAGAGTTTGAATTGTTAAGGAAACACGATCTTTTTTTAGCCATTGTGCTGACATTCTGAATAGTAAGTATGCCCTCTCCGCATTACATGACTTTAGTTAAACTTACTGGGCAACTTCTAAGATTTACTAAGCAGTTATTACCAGTTAATGACTGAATTACTTTGATTTCAAGCCCTTTCAACTGCCCAATACCATCTATCCTTGGGTTGAGGAATGTACTATCATGTTATGACTGTGGCCTTTCCACAGCATTGCCCAACACCATCTATACTTGGGTTAGGGATGTCTCTGGTGGGTCCCTTTCCAGCTCATTTGAGCTACCTAGCAACTGCTCAAATATAGAAAGATTAGTTTTGTACCTTGTCCAGCAATTATTATATTGCTATA
This sequence comes from Lissotriton vulgaris, assembly GCF_964263255.1. NCBI lineage: Eukaryota > Metazoa > Chordata > Amphibia > Caudata > Salamandridae > Lissotriton > Lissotriton vulgaris. The sequence continues at coordinate 897,102,127 of NC_141696.1, forward strand.
GCAAGTAGGGAAGGTGTATTTCATGAATTTGCTTAGTTGAACAGTTTGTCTTATTTTATTTGAATGAGTCAAACAAACTATGCTCTATATGACATGTTGTTAGTGAATGACAACTTTTTAAACTCATGCAATTGAATGTAATTGAATGTATTTTTATATTTCTTTTAACTGTATATTTCAGATATAATCTGTGGCTCCTGAAGAAGGCGTTTTCTGAAACGCCGAAACGCGCGTCGAGAAAGTATTGTTTGCCACTCTTCGTTTCTTTTAGATATTATGTGATTATATTTTTTATGAAAATTGTATAAATTATGTTTTTTTTTGGTCCCTGTTAATTTTTACGTAACATTGATGTATGTAATGTATGTGTTTTTTTATATGAATACTTATTAAATGGAATAGAGTTTTTATACCTGAATAAATTTGTTAGTATCTTTTATGCCATTAGCCTTCCCTCTTGCTTGCTAGAATTGTGCGACTATATACACACAGCTTATGTCCCTGTCATAGGAACTGATAATTCCGATCAGGGGCTCCTTGTTGTTTACATTAGAACATCTCGCAGCTCCATGCTGATCATGGGTTGAGACATCCCAGCAGCGCTGGCCACGGTCTCCTGGAAGGATCCTGTGGCAAAAAAATGGAGGGCTGCCATCACCTTGTAAGTTGGTGTGAAAGCTGTTGGGTAGTGCCAACGAGCCTGAAGGTGGGGCTCCAACAGATCACAAAGGGTCTTCAGGATGGCTCTGTTTAGATGGAACTTGCGAATGATCGCTATATCCTCCATGTCCTCCAGCAGTGTCAAGTGACGTATCAGATTCGGCCTCCTCCTAGTTGAGATGAAATTGGACACACGTCAATGACATTCATCATGAGATGGCCACAGCATAACACGTTCAGGATGAAACAGAATGAACAAACACTGACTTGAGGGATATGTGACACACCATGTTACATGTGTGTAAGCTTGAGCCACACAGAGGGCACACCTCTCCATTTACAATGCACCAGTGCATAAAACACAACATAGGTCAATATGAATGCACATATTTTCAAGGCCACATTCCACATGTGCACACCTGGGAGCGTGTCATCCTGCCATTGTGCAACAAATCAACACAACTGTCTCATACTCATCTGCTGTACCTGTCACACCTCAATGCATCATTCAAACTTGGCACACATCCGCAACACAATGATCACAGTTGGCGGTGAATTGACAATTGCGTGTGTGAGCATACAGATAAGCATAAGTAAGTACCAACATCATACAGTGACACAAGCCTTGCCGAGGTCATCACTGCCCCACAACACATTCATATGTGTACATATTGTAGAGTCCTCTGCAACACTGTCCTACCTCACCAATCATCTAATGCATTTGTGACTACAGACCAATTTACATCACACATACACAACCATGGCCCATGTAGGCACCTGTGAAGTCAATGAAACATTGACATTGTGTGCAAGATGATGTGCACTTCACCATGTGGACACTGTGCACTGTTGAAGTGTTCCTGATCAACATTGACATTGTATGTGCCACAAATTGTGGTCACTACTGCCTGGCCCCGGCGGTGTGTCACCAGCAACACCCCTTACACGAGTGCGGTAGTGCTAACCATAGAGACATGCCCAAATGGCAGTGGGCATGCTCCGCCACCCTACTTGCGGTAGCTACCGCCTAGCCCCAGCGGTGTGTCACCAGCACCACCCCTTACACGAGTGCGGTAGTGCTAGCCATAGAGACATGCCCAAATGGCGGTGGGCATGCTCCGCCACCCAACTCGCGGTAGCTGCCGCCTGCCCCCGGCGGTGTGTTACCAGCACACCCTTCACACAAGTGCAGTAGTCATTCGCATGGAGACATGGGAAGATGGCGCTGGGCATGCTCCACCACCCTACTCACGGTAGCTACTGCCTGGCCCTGGCGGTGTGTCACCGCTATGTGGCATTGCCTACAGCCAATGGGAGCGATGATTTCAGTGGCATGATGCAATTTTGAAGATCGCAGCAGGCGTGCTACGCCACCGCAGAGGCAGACATTGGATGCTTTTGAAAGATGCACCATTGCAGTAGCGCACCGCGGGCCCCTGCGGTGCATAACCGCCATGGAGCATTGCCTACAGCCAATGGGAGCGATGATTGCGGTGGCATGATGCAATTTCGAAAATCGCAGTAGGTTTGCTCGCCACCGCGGAGGCGGACATTGGATGCTTTTGAAAGATGCACCATCACGGTAGTGCACCCCGGGCCCCTGCGGTGCATCACCGCCATGGAGCATTGCCTACAGCCATTGGGAGCGATGATTGCGGTAGCATGATGCAATTTTGAAGATGGCAGTATGCGTGCTCCGCCACCGCGGAGGCGGTCATTGGATGCTTTTGAAAGAGGCAGACCTTGACAACCAATTGTTGCAGCTTGGCACCTTAGAAACAACCCCAGGGGGCTATACATTTGTGGGAGTGAGCCTCACATTTCCACTACTCACAGAGCCTGCTGCCTGGGACCCTCACCTGCTGCTGCCTCCAGAGCCTGCTGCCAGAGCCCCTCATCTGCTGCTGCCTCCAAAGCCTGCTGCCAGAGACCCTCATCTGCTGCTGCCTCCAGAGCCTTCTGCCTGGAACGCTCATCTGATGCTGCCTCCAGAGCCTGCTGCCTGGGACCCTCACCTGCTGCTGCCTCCAGAGCCTGGTGCCAGAGACCCTCATCTGCTGCTGCCTCCAGAGCCTGCTACCAGAGACCCTCATCTGCTGCTGCCTCCAGAGCCTGCTGCCTGGGACCTTCACCTACTGCTGCCTCCAGGTCCTGCTGCCAGAGACCCTCATCTGCTGGTGCCTCCAGGGACCACCCAATTCCACCCCAGGGGTTCCATGTCCACAGGGATGGCAAGGACAGAGAAGATCCGTGCCAGTCCATTCACAAGCGAGGAGCTGGAGGTCCTGGTGGACGAGGTGCTCGCACAGTACCCAAGGCTGTATGGTGTCCCAAATGTTGTGGTAAGTCATTGTAAAGGGAGGTGTAGGCAGGGGGGGGGGGGGGCAGACATGTAGTAGTACTGATGCAGTATATGCCTGAGGATGTGGGATTGTGTCATACGCTGACAAACATGCTGTCTCCAGGGGGAAGGTGTGTGTGTCCCAATGTCACAGTTTTCCCTGCCTGCAGTTGTATGTCTGAGTGGAGTGGGTGACATTGTCAGCCAAACAGAGCCAAAGGATGTTTTACATGCAGGTGCCAATACAGTAATTGCTTGGCTGATTGTCTCTGTGTGCCCCTGTTGTCTGACTCAGTGTGAACCCAGATGCTCTGCACAGTGCCAGCCCACCAAGACGAGATCACATCACTGCACTTACTGTGTCCTTACTCTTGTTCATTCACACTGAAATCCAAATATGCACCATCTCAGCCCTGTATAATTGCTCACGACCACATTTGTGTTGATGTACATTTTGTTGGTGAGTCCATGTACCCCGATGCCACACACATGACATACAGATATGTTCACAGGACATGCTCATTGAATGCTGCCCAGTCATGCACACAGTGAGTCTACACACAGACACAGGTGGATATGTGATGTATGTAGTGGCCAGACATGCATAGGACTGGAGATGTGTGCAAGCCACAGAGGGGGTTCAGTGCAGTCATCCTGCATGTGTGTGAGATTATCAGTATGCCCTCATAAATGCATGCAATCACATCCGCTTGGCCCATGCAGAGGGCACATGTGAGGTGTACCCCACGGTGGGAAGGACAGAGATTACATTTGGTAATGAGTCTGTGTCTTGCTACTGTACTGATAGATGTTGGTACATGACACTGTGTCACTGATCATTTCCCCCTCTTTCTTTTCTCCCATGCCTGCAGCTCAAAGGTACACCAGCGTAAGGCCGTGTGGAGGGCCATTGCAGCAAAGGTGAGAGCCCTGGGGGTATCTAACCGACGGCACACCCACTGCCACAAGAGGTGGGACGACATCAGCCGGCTGGCACAGAACGTGGCAGAGATGACCTTGGGGCTTCTACCACGCACTGGGCGTTTGGCATGGCACAGCATGACACAAACTGATGGGCCGCATCTTGGCAGTGACTCATCCTGAGCTGCATGCACATCTGAAGGAGAATCAGCAGCAAGGCAGGGGTGAGTATTCAGGGAGGGTGACTTTGGCAGGGAGCGGATGCATGTGTACAGGGTCTGTGGCAGCGGTGGCCTATGTGATGTTCGTGGGGTGGTGCTGTGCTGTGTCATATGAGTGGCTGCTGGGATGGGTGCCAGTGTCATGCATTGGTCCAAACTGGCCTTACAAAGGTGATCCTCCTTGCTGTGCAGTCCCATTGCCAGATGTGTTAGGATCTACATGATGATTCAGCATTGGGATAGAGTGGGGAATCTATTTGGGGGTGAACAGCAGTGTCCACTATCTAAGTGTGACTTCATGTATGCCTACTTTGCATGCGCCTTGATCATTGAGGACCACACATCTGACAACAATGTACCACCGAGTACATGGTGTTTTGCATGGGCTACTTGCCATTGTGGACTGTCATGTCCTAACAGGTGTCTGTGTTGTCCCCTCCTGTTCCCTCAAGGTCTGTCAGTAGCCATAAGTGGTGTGCCCACATCATTACCCTAGGTGTGGGCAGAGCAAGTTGTGTGTCTGATAGACTTCATCCATGGGCAGGGTTTTGTGCTGTGTGGCCTTAACATGGCTCAGTCATGGCAGATATTCAGGGTTATAGGCACTGTTGTGGTCTATGTAGTGAGTTGCTGCAATGTGATTGCAGATTTTGGTGGTCAACATGTAGATGTGGTCATCTTCTGTACTGCATTGATTGAATTGCTTTGTCCTGTTGATGGCACTACCCAACCCTGCATCTCTCTCTCATGCAGATTCACCAGTCGACACGGAGGGTCAGGAGCCGGAAACCAGTGGTGACGAGAGTAGCACTACAGCTGCACAGGAGCCCAGTGACACAGATGTCACCAGCGCATCAGAGGGGTACCGTAGTATGGAGGAGGTATTCCTCCCTGAGACACAAAGTACAACATTATCTGATGCCAGCGGGGATGCATCCATGTTGGCAGGCAAAGGGAATGGGAACTCTGCATCATCTTCTACCACACAGTGGCCAGTGCCCACCCTCCCATCCACTTCCTCTGGTGCTCCCCATGTCTGTGTCAGTAAGAGGGGACAAGTTACATTCACACCTGGCACGGCTGAGCCTGCACCTGTCCCCCCTGCTGCCCTCAGTGCTGAGTCTGTTGAGCTCCTGCGCCAGCTTTGTGTGGGCCAGACAGCCCTGCTCAATGCCTTCAGTGACCATGACAAATAATTAGGCCAGTTGGTTGCCTACATGGCACTGTAGGGGGTACACCTGGCAAACAGGAGAAGGAGGGCACTGTAGGGAGTACACCTGGTAAACAGGGAAAGGAAGTCCAGAGGCGTAGCCAGACAAAGGGTTCCGCAGGATCCAGCACGTCACCAGAGGGAGTGCCAGTGTCTGCACCTGATGCGGGTCTGTTGGTGTGTGTGCCTGTTGTGTCATCACCAGTTCCCATTGACCCCAGTACAGGGAAGGCATTTCGAATTCCCAAGAAGTGGAAAGGCACCCCTCAAAACTCTCCCACCCACACTGTCACAGATCTGCCTGACTCCACCTCATGTGCCACTTCACCACATGGTCCAAACAGCCCTCCAGCTTGCCAAACCACAGATAGCCCTAAATCACCTGGCCCTATCTCTCCCCAGTCAAGTGGTCCTGGTGTCCCCGAAATACAGCCAGCTCCAAGTCCGCCTGACAGCCAAGAGTGGGTGGTAGTCCCCCTCATACACCTGTCTCTCATACAGGTGTATTAGTCATGCCCATTGGTTACCTCCTGGGTGTGTTGCTGGCCATGGGAGGGTACAGTCAAACACACTCACTGTGCAGCTTCTCATGTCCTGACTCTGCACTTTGCCATGCCCACTGGCTGTGTCATTCACTGCTGTTCTGCCCTTGCCTGTGCAGCTTCTTATGTCCTAACTCTGCACTTTGCCCTGCCCACTGGCCTTGTCATTCACTGCTGTTCCGTCCTTGCCTGTGCAGCTTCTCACGTCCTGACTCTGCACTTTGCCATGCCCACTGACCTTGTCATTCACTGCTGTTCTGTCCTTGCCTGTGAAGCTTCTCATGTCCTGACTCTGCACTTTGCCCTGCCCATTGGCCTTGTCATTCACTGCTGTTCTGCCCTTGCCTGTGCAGCTTCTCATGTCCTGACTCTGCACTTTGCCCTACCCACTGGCCTTGTCAATTGCGGCTGTTCTGCCCTTGCCTGTGCAGCTTCTCATGTCCTGACTCTGCACTATGCCATTTCCACTGGCCTTGTTGTATTGCTGTGTAGGACTCTACCCTGTGCATCCTCTCATGTACTTGCTGTGCCACCTGCCCTGGACACTAGCCCTGTTGCTCTGCTGTGTTGGACTCTCCCCTGTGCAGCCTCTCATGTACTTGATGTGCCACTTGCCATGGACAATAGCCCTGTTGCTCTGCTGTTTTGGACTCTCCCCAGTGCAGCCTCTCATTTACTTGTTGTGCCCCCTGCCATGGACACTGGCCCTGTTGCTCTGCTGTGTTGGACTCTCCCCTGTGCAGCCTCTCATGTACTTGCTGTGCCACCTGCCATGGACACTGGCCCTGTTGCTCCGCTGTGTGGACTCTCCCCTGTGCAGACTCTTATGTACTTGCTGTGCCCCCTGCCATAGACACTGGCCCTGTTGCTCTGCTGTGTGGACTCTCCCCTGTGCAGCCGCTCATGTACCTACTGTGCCCCTTGCCATGGACACTGGCCTTACTGTTTGGAGTCTGCCTGTGCAGATTATCTTTCATATAATCAGCATTTTGTGCCTTGCTCTTGTCTACTGTTGTTCCACTGTCACATCTGTGCAATATGTAAATAAAGACAGTTACTCCTGGTGCCTGTTTTGTCAGTTTCCTTGCTGATTAAAGTTATTTTGGTGTGTGCATTTGGTTGACTGTGCCCTATGCTCTATGTGTCAGTTCAACATTGCCAAGCTCTTTGCCCGCATCACATTTTTTAACAGGTGTACAGGGTCTTCAGTCCATTCAGACACTGAAACTTGTGTTATCTGTGATGTTTATTTGACCTGTCATGATGTTTTCTTTTTCGTGGTTTGCTATTGTTGGCTACATTGTTCACATGTCAGGTTGGGGTACACTGCCAGCACAGGGTGCGTTGCTGTGCACAGGTTAGCATGCAGGCTGGGAAATGTCATCATGTATTTGTGTTATTCCTTTATGTGTGCCCAGCTGTGTATGTGTATGGTCATGTTGTGTTGGCACTTATTCCTGGTCCCATGGCCTACATGAGATTTGTGCTCTTTGGTAGTCAAGAGGTGTGCAGTGTGAAGGGTGTGACTTTGTAGGGGATGTGGATGTGCGTGTGCCCCCGGATTGTGAAAGACACAGATGTGTCAGCCAGGAGTTGTTTGCCTGTTGTTTGGATTGTTCTGCCCTGTGAATATGGTTGTATGCACATGTGTTTTTGTCTGTTGTGCACTGTGCAGTGTGTTGGTGTGTCCGTGCTGTTCTGTTTGACTCCTACTTGTTGTTTTTGTCACTTATGAGTGTACAGAGTGTGTGACTTGCACATCAGTGTTGTATTTGTTTGCTCATCCATGTGTCTTGATAGTGTTTGTGTTGACTGTGCAGTCCTGCTGCTCCACACTGCCATTGTGGTTGTGTTTCTCATGCATTGCAGGCACATGGTGCCTTTTATCCTCCTGCATGGCATGGTGTGTGTGGTGTAATATATGCTAACAAGGGAGAGAGCAAGGGATCGTGTTCACTGGAAGTGAACGGAGTGTACTCCTGTTCCCCTGTGGAATAACTAGATAAACAAATAGAGGAGTACCATCATGGGAAGGTCAAAAAATGAGATTCCTAATGTGGTGATAGATAGACAAAAGGAAAGAATGTATCCTTTTGTAAAAAAAACCCTCACTCACCAACCTAGTGGTGACATGCTTCATCATCGGGGTCCACCCTAGTGGCCTAGCGTCACTAGGGTGTGCTACGACACCTGAGTTACAGTGGAGCAGGTTGTGAATGTAAGTGCAGAAAAAGTGTTAAAAATTGTCCTGGTTTAACTTGATGGGTGAATAAATTTTATTGACAAGTAATTGGACAATGTTAAAATAGTAGGGCGAGATACTGTGAGGGTATATTAAGGCCAAGAGTATCTCTTATATGTGTGTTGGTCTACAAGTTTCAACCGTTATTGGGATATACCAGGTTTTCATCAGGACCGGTTAGTCAGGGAACTGGACGGTCTGTGCCCCCTAAAAGGCACACCCTATCCTCGTTCTCTGTGACCCAAAATAGCAAAAATTCGCTATATGGCGTAAAAGAAGACTCTGGCCGCAATGGGTGAGTCCAAAACAATGAAAAAGACCTGTGGGAAAGAAGAAATAAAACAGACATCAGTCGGACGTGAACTGTGTTACATGCCTGTTACGTAGTGCAGTGTTGTGTCTTTCACATCTTCAGGCTTACTACCACTCTCATTAGAAAAAATACTGTGAATTTGTTAAGTGAAATTATCACCATGTGACATGACCCGTTGTGGGCTTGTTGTCAGGGTGATGCACGCATACATATCAAAAGGTGCGTGCTGAGCAGCAGCGTGATTGTGGCCGTTTTCTTTATATTTATGCAGGCTTACGTCCTAATCATATCATTTAGGTGTTGTGGTATCACAATCTCGCCATTCATTTATGGTGGTCGCGAATCAGGATTAAAAGTGCGTAATTTATCTGTGGCTATACACTCAACACACTCGGACTTACTTGACAGATAACATAGACAAATACAGACATATAATGGTTGTAAGTGCTCGGCTTACTACTATTCTGGAGTCTTATATCATCGGAGGACGGGAGGGGGTATCCCCACTACTCAACCGATTTCTGTAAAAACATGGGTAGAGTCGTTAAATGGCGAGTATTCTTTCAGGGACGACCGCGTTGTGCGGTGAAAGAAAGTGGGTAGTTTTCAGTTACTGTTCCTGTAAAGGGAAGCATTTCTACTTACAGTTACTTTGTGGTGGAAATGCCGGTTACCTATACTTGTCCTCCGCTGCCCTGCTACGAAGCCGGTCTGTCTCGTGTGGGATAAGTAGCAGCTAGGCTTCCGGGTTGGGCGGGGGCTCCTGTAGGTCACGTGGTAGTTGCTACAGAAACACGTGAGTGTCTCTATTCTACGGAGGCTCTTAATTGCCAAAAAAGGGGGGGTTGCGAATTGTAGGCAGACAGTGATGGTCCCAGCTGGGATCGGTTTGGTCATAGAAAGTTAGAATGAGAGTTGTTATGGTCTATTTCACATAGGAGATCGTGTTACGATCGAAAGTAATTTAAACCAAATCGATTTAGAGGCGACTCGTTGGCTGTCACGAGTACTCGGGTTATGGGCAGATAAGACTGAGCCTCCAGATCTAGGTAGAAGCTCATGTGGGGTGTTTCTGTGTACCCAGGATACACGAACCTATTCATGATCGATAGTGGCATTGTAACTTGACTCCAAATTATATGATCAAGATATATATATTTTTTTCAAGATATTTTATGGGGCAGATTCGGCGGGTACTCATTTCAGAACACTGGCCCAAGGAACATTATCATTTAATCCCGCCTTATTTGTGGAAAGTCTATAAATCCATCTTTGTTCCTTTTCAAAAAGCCGGTTTTGCAAGTTTGGGCCTGGTTGTACCTGCTCAATGACTGTCCACCTCATGTCATTTGGAGTATGATTTGCTGTCAGAAAGTGTTCTGTGAGTTTGGTGATATTCTTTTTGCAACGTATTGTGCTCCTGTGTTCACTTATTCGTTGTTTTGCTTTTCACGTTGTCATACCTATGTAAGGTTTTCCGCATACACATTTGATCAGATATACCACATAGGCACTGTTGCAATTGGTGTGAGCCCTTTGTTCCCAGATTTTTCCTTGCTCAAGGTTTAGGGTCTTGGTGTTCTCTGTGAGGTGGCATACGCTGCAGTCCCCACATTTTGAGTGTCCTGTCACCGGGGGGAGTCCCCATATTTGTGTTATGTGTGCTACTTATGTCTGCCCATTGTGAGTCTGCACTCCCTCTATTGGAGTATGGTACACCCCTTACATGTCGACTACTGACATGCAAGACAGTTCACTTTGATGTCAGCTGTCCCCTTGGTTTACATGTGTGTGTGTCTCCCCATCACTTCATTTGTGACACTGTGCTTTGTGGTTCAGTTCTTGGGCCAAGTGTGATGTTCCACTATGGACATTGCCCCAATGGTTTATGTGTGATGTTCTTGTGCTATTAATCAGTGAGGATTGCTCATGTGCACTTCAGCTGTGTGTGCTGCCCAGGGCTCTGGTCAAGATGGTTCTGCTCTTGTATCCCAGAGAGGTGCATCTGTTGCTGTTGTGTTGGATGTATGTGTGTTGGCTGTGGTATTGCTTCACTTCCTGGGTGTGCTTTTGTGTTTGTGCTGTGCTGATTTGTGTTGTGTGTGTTGAGGTTGTGTCAGTGATGTCTGTGTGTGACTGTTCTGCTTGGTGTGCACACACTGCTTGTTGTGCATACAGTGCTGTGTGTATGTGGCCTTGGCATTGCCTGATGTGCATTCCCAGATGTCCTGTAGTGTTTGTTCATTTTTTATTTCATTGTGCATCTGCAGTTGGTTTCATGTGGCAGTGTAGTTCTGTGATGGTGCACTTCTTGTGTGATTTGTGGTATGTTGTTTGTGTTTTGGTCCTGAGTGATGAGGTTGTGCACTCCTGTTGTGTCTGTGCTCCAATTGCCTTTCAACAGTTTTGCTGACAGGGTATGTCTGTTTCTGATGGGGTTCTGTGTGTGTTTCTGTAGTGTTTTGTGTTTGTGTGTTGTTTTTGGGCAGACATCTGTTCAGGCATCCCTGTGTGAGTGTTATGTTTGTGGCTACACCCAGGGTGTGTTTGTTTGTGTGTGTATGTACTGGTTGGTATTGGTAGCCTTCAGTGTGTGTGGCGTTGGTGTTGTGTGTTGTGTGTTGTGTGTTCCTGTGCAGCCACTCCTGCAGTGTCTGTCTCCCTGGTTATTTGTTGTGTGCTGCAGGGTGTGGATTGAGCTTGCTTGTTGCTGTGCTTGTTGCTTGTGGCTCTGCATGGGGGTGCACAGGATGGGCACCTGGCCTGTGCCTTCATGGGGTGTGTTGATGTGTGGTGGGGGGAGGTGTGTCCCCGTGGTCTTTGTGCCCTGCCCATGCCATGGACTGGCCCTGCCGTCTGAATTGTGCGCATGTATTGACCGTTGCGGTGAAGTGACCGGGACGTTGCTGCAAGTTCGCGGTCGATGTGTGTCCAGGATACAGTGGGGTGACTTGGTGGCAGGTGGGTCATGTGTGGGTGCCCTTGTAGATGTGTTGATGCCCCCAGCAGGGTGTCTGTTGTGGATTTGGACCCTGTGTCAGCCCGCGTGTTGTGTGTTGTATTTGTGTAGTTGCGTACCTGCGGCGGCGTCCGCGGCGGCCCATGAGATGATAGTGCTGTAGCAGGTACAGTACCAGGAACACGTGTAGGGCAGGGTCCATGGTGCTCATGACCGGGTGGAGAGGACAGGGACTGTGGTATTGCGCTCTGCTGTCAAGTTTCCATCATCTCGGATTGGGAGGTGTCTCCGCTGCGGTGCGTCTGCTTATTTGGGCCATCCTAATTTGTGAAGCGGGGCGAACGTCATTCCGCATGGCGGAGAATCTCCATTGGATCCCACCACCGCGGTGGCGTGCGCACTTTGATGGCGGTGCGCGCCGCTACGCGGCGGACAGGAATTGACCTATGTTTTGCAATGCTAATATGGCAGACGTGTTTCCTGCTGCTCGCGGGCGGAAGAAGGCATTTTTCCGCCCCACCAGCATCGCGGTAGTGCCACCGCCCGACATCCTAATGGACCACTAAATTTGATATTATGGAAAAAGATTTTAAATTTGATTTTATGGAAATCAATATTTCTTACCTTAATTTCGATATTCTAACTAACTATATTTTGGTAATTCGATATTCTGTCCTCTCTATATTTCTAATTCGATAATCTGGACAGTCGGTATTTCTGAATCAATATTTAGGGTGTTCACCAATAAAATTCATTCTATTCTTTTAAAATGGGTTTATCATCAGCAGGTGTAGGGAAACAGAAAAAACGCATACAATGCAATATTGGTGTATACTTTTGGAGTACAAATTTATGTAGAAAATTCTATTACAAAAAAGGGTATAGAATATAATTCACATGAATACAAAAGTGACTGAGATAAATTTTCCTCAGACTAACTATTTTCTCATATACACTTTCGCTATGGCCCATTTCAAATATTTTTAAATGAGGAAAACATAATTGAAAATACAATGAACAATTCCAGATGAACATTTACGAATGAAAATGGATAGGATTGTCAACGTTTTGGTCTTGTCTCGTGCTAACGTCTATTAGACCATCTTCAGGATGAAATGTTACCCAATTTGTTGCTAGTAACTTTCTAAACATGACATTTTCAGAATTGCAATTTAAAATCCAACTTCACCATAAGTTAGGATTTTAAATTGTGAATCCATAGATACCAAACATGAACTTGTCATCTCCTCCCATTTGAAAATTACACTTATAAAATGAAGTGAGGCAACTCTAATTATATCCTATTGAATAGATAGGCCTTGCTGTAGTGAAACACAGATTTAAGAGTTTTTCACTACCAAGACTGGTAAAGTTTAAAGGACATGTCCTACTTTTTAAATACATTGCACCCTGCCGTCTGGGCTGCCCAGCCCCTGCCATAGGGGTGACATATATGCATTTAAGATGGAAGATTTGGGTAAAAGGTTTATTTTGCCAGGTAAAAATGGCAGTTTAAAAATTGACACACACACACACACAGTCTTCAATGACAGACCTGAGACATTTTTAAAGGGCTACTAATGTGGGTGGCACGCTCAGTGTTGCAGGCCCACTAGTAGCATTTAATTTAGAGGCCCTGGGTACATGTAGTGCCACTTTACAAATTACTTGCAAGTAAATATGCCAATTCTGTATAAGCCAATGTTAGCATGTTTTAATGAGGAAGTACATGCAATTTAGCACTGGTTAGCAGTGACAAAGTGTGTAGAGTCCTAAGGTCAGCAAAACAAGGTAAGAAAAATAGAGGAGGATGGCAAAGATTTGGGGAGAAGACCACACTAAGGCTGACAGGTCTACCACAATACAATAGATTGTATATATGTATATATTAGTAATCAATCTTCCCAGATGAAGCTTTGTTTTCGATGTATCAGTTGTGATTTGGCAAGAAGGAAACATAGCCCTTTACTCTTGCAATTATCATCATCAGCCCTTTTTGGGTGTGCAAAAGACATCAATACATATGTTTTTAGTAGGAGAAAAAAATTAAAGTGGAATCAGGTGTCGCTCGTATATCCGATAAATGCCCTTTTAGCCAACATTCTGGCTTCTACATATATGTAATTACTCTACCCATATCTAAGTTTAAAATTACCTCTGTTTATTTTTTTATAACATTCCCCACAATTCACTGAATCCTCTACTGCCCTCTGACTGTTGAATCAAGATGACAATTTTGCTTTGCAAGGGTTGTAGACAAGTGACAACAGTACTACTTGTGGTCTTGTTGTCATAAAAAAGCAATCATAGAGCTGAAGTCCTAGACAACAGATCTTGTTACAAGGCTCTGCTGAACGTGAAGAAAACAGAATGGGAACACAGAGTGCCAAGATCTTAGGAGGGCTCTTAGCAAATGATAGCAAATATCATTCAGCTAAACTAGAGGTGTCAATTGGTAAGACCGTTGGTTTGAATTCCTTTTTCATCCTTGTATCTTGACTTCTCATATCTTGCTGGAAGCAAATTGCAGTGTGGAGCTGCAGTCAACAGTTCCAAAAAGCTAGTGTATTTTATCTTGAAAGAAACTCCTAAGACAGTTAAAAAAGTGAAGAGGGACAAGGCCCCTGGATTTCATGAAATATCAGCCTACAAAGCAGATCTTATTATGAGAGGCACTTCATTGTTCCTGTGCTACTCTCTGTTTCCCTTCCGCAACAAACGCTTTATTGGTACCCGATGGATAAACACATTCAATTTAAGGATATATGTGTTTCTCATCAACCCTTGAATAAAGGCTGTTCTCATATTCTCAACTCTCCCCTTTTGTCCTATCATCCCACCAGATGTCTGAGATTGCCTGACCTTAACTTTGTGATTATACTGCAGTTTACGTTAGTTAGGCAGGGAGGCAGACCCTTCTGTTTCCTGGGGCTTAGTTTGTGGAATAAAGTACCATTTAGCATTCGTAACAACACGAACAGTGGTGGCTCCTCTGCTAAGGCTGAGGAGGGTCGCCCCACTGCTTTATGCAGTGTAAAAAAAGTATAAATAAAACTATAATTACTTGGGGTTATTATCATTTAATTTTTTCAATTCTTTTCCCATTGCTGCCTCTTTGTGGGGCATGGATGCTCTCACAGCAAGGGGTGGTGGTTTGCACTCACTATGTGAGCATGAGTGATTGGCCGGCCCTCGCGGACCGGCCAAACCGTCATGCGCACATATCATGTTTTCCATGCAGGCTGCATTACAGCCTGTGTGGAGAACATGCCCACCTCTCCAGCCCCTGCCTGGCAGCGCTTAGACCAATCACAATGCTGCAGCGTGGGAGCCCGGGTACTTCCTGCTTCCTGTTTCCCCCAAGAAGCCAAGGAGAGGACACAGGAGAGGGAGCGGCTGCCAGCCAGTCGGCCTGGCGGGAGGTAAGTGAATGTTTTTTAACCTGATACCCCCGTCCCTATTACTGCTGCTTCCAGGTAGCAGCTACCACTGAATACAAATTACAGCACCTTCAGGAAACAGCTTAAGAAGAACTGGCTGTTTTAGAGCTGGAGGGCCCTATCTTATATCCTCTTTCTGTTAGGTTGCGCTGGTAAGCCCTGTGTTAGGTCAGCCATGCACAGTATAAATCCACGTGACATAAAATATCATTGCAAATATGACCCTCTTGACTTGTTGCAGAAATAAGGGCAATATGTAACAAGCGTTTGCAATACAATACGTCTCGCATTTGCGAAAAATAGAGCCATTGACGTTGTAAATGACAATGTCTTTTACCTATGGATTTTTGTTTGTATTGTAGTGGATGTTTGTGGTGTGGAGTGAAATTATGTGGATTGTATTGAAGTTGTTATTTGCGGAATTGTGTGGGTTGCAATTCTGTGGTAGGGCGAGTATTTGTGTAGTGGAATTATGTGGCGTGGTGAATAGATAGAGGTGCGAGCTGCACAGAATAGAGGGAAAGGAAGACAGAGAGGGATAGGCAGTTTGTGCAGGAAGAGGTAAATGAACTGGAGATAGAGCAGCAGAAAGAGTGTGTGAGAAAGAGTCATGCAGTACATTATCCTGGGTGCTGTGCAGGCCAGGGATTAAAGAGCTACACATACGGTCGGATACATGAATACAAGCAATGATGTTACAAAGTTTCTCGGTGCAAATTAACGCATCCTAGTGGGAAGTTAATGCCAAATGGAACATCGTCATGATGAGTGTGGAATATTTATAGCTCCTTCGGGGTGCAAAAATCCACCCAGTACTTTAATAAGCTACTGTTTATTGTAAGTGGAACACAAAACTGTTTCAGAATTGCCGTTCATGTTCATTAAATGATGCGTATCAAAGTAACATTAAGCTGCCATATCAAGTGTACTTTTGGACACGCCATATTATCACATTCTATTCCCATCTGTTTCTCCACTGGCAAAAAATAATCCATCCTTGTCTCTGATACAACATCCACCAAGGTTTTGCAGGGAGAGATGGGGGCGTAGGGTGCTGTACAGCGCATTTCCAATTGCAGATATACTCATATCTTTATTTACCATCTGCAACTCCCTGCCAGACATGTGGGTTCAATCAAGCCTGTTGGTGTCTATATTATTTGTTTTCCGTGGGGGAATGCGGACAGTCTGACAGGTCCGAGACTCTGGTGACACAGTATCTCAACAAGTCATGCTTGAGTGGCAGGAGGCGGTCGAGGGAGTGAGTGGGTGGGTGTTTAATTGTGCATGTGTGTTTGGGGAGATACATCCACTGCCCACCCATTTTCTGAGACATTGTACAGTTTAAGTGAGGCAGTGGAAAAGGAAGAGCTTTAGACAGAGTCAGTGCTGGTTGGGAAAGAAACAAGAAACTCGGGGGCATATTATCAAGGGGGTTTATCTCTGCTTTTTTGGCTTTAAAAGCCAAGAAAGCGGAGATAAAATTATTTCCCTATTACCTAGCTGTCTCTAACACCAGTTAGCGACAGCTAGTAGGAGATAGCGACCATCTTGGGCCCCACTTTGCATGTCAGTGATATTTATCACTAATGACATGCAAAGTGGGCGTGCCAAGATGTTAGCGACTGGAAACAGTCGCTAACATCGCTATCTCCTATTACCAACTTTTGGAGATATTCGCACTAAGCGCGAATATCTCCAAAAGCTAACACCTGCCCTGAGCAGTTCTTAGCCATGTTATCCAATGGGAGGTGGATAACATGGCTAAGAGCATTAGCTCGGTAATGCATGAATATTGCTGACTTTTCAGCGATATTCATGCATTGCGGCCGATTTTTATCGCATTTGCGATAAACCTTGGTAATACCAAGGTTTATTTGCGATAAAAATCGCTGCAGCTCAGCAGTAAATTTTTGTCTCTAACCAAGCAATAGCGATAATTATCGCTACTGCTTGGTAATATGCCCCTCGATATGCATCGCAGTACACATGACCGACGCACGATGTAAATAAAATATAGTGTAATTAATAGAATATTGAAAACCCACTAAGGTTACAATGGGCCATAAAACACATGCAGCTATTTTGAAAGAAACAAACTGTTTTGAAATATGGTGAGAAAGACAAAAAATATACTGTTAGCGATCCTGCACCCACACCAGTGACAAGTAACGTGGTGGGAAGGGTGTATGGCCACATCCTATCGGGCAGAATTTCGGTTTCTCGGGGCTCAAAGGAGGGCTTCTAAGCGTTTGAGCAGCTGAACACTCCTGAAACCAGTTTGGAAGGCTTGAGCTAGAATTTCTTTTTAACTAAAACCTGCAAATTATGCAGCAGATGATGGATTGCGTAGCTGCGGCACATCCATAATCAGGCAGAAAATGCTGCAAAATCGCATGATTCCAGTGGACCTGCTTTAGATGTATATATGCTCGCTTCAATTTAAAGTCTCTTTTTGGCCAGACTTAAAAAATGCTCCTACCAGTTCGATTCTCAAGCCTCCTGGTGTATTGCAGGCTGTGGAGGAACTTTGCAGAGCAGAACTTGCCTCTGAAACAAGCCTTTATATTCAGCATTGTTAACTGGCCAACTACCCTGAGGTGAATGAGGTGGGTGAAGCAGCCTTTTGGTTACTGTCCTTGTGTCTGACAACTGTCTGCAGAGAGAGCACTCCCTCCAAATTTAAAGTTGCCAAGACCTTCGGGAAATGAGTAGAGGCGCGTGATTGGGCCCGGTGTATTTTCATCTCTTTTTGGACGTACTTGCCTGTCTAAGTATTTGCAATTTACAGCTCTCTAATCTGTGCATAATAGAGATAAATGATATGGATTTTGTTCATTTCATGATATTCCGGATATTTTAAGACAGTCACTCGTGTCTGACTCGAAACCTCAGACCCCCGAGCTGATGTTTAATTCTGCTTTGAGCATCAGATCTCAGTGCAGATATGAAAGTGGTAAGTGAGGATGGGAGAGGAAGTAGCCTTACGGATAGAGTGGTCGACGTTGAAGCTAGGGAACCGGGTTCGAGTCTCGGCAATGACGCTCAACATCCTGTGATTCTGGGCAAATCACTTAATCTCCCCTTGCCTGACAAAAACTAACGTGTATATCTGTAACAAAACTGGTGCTCATGTAAAGTGCTCTGATACCCGATATCTTTGGGCCTAGTTTGTGCGATATAAAACTTCAAAATATATATATATAACTTGTTGGTCAAACTGTGTTGTAACTCAGTGACTGCTATTGTGGAGGAAGTGGCACCAGCCCACGTGCCTGCTCTTTGGAAGGGTGATGGGACAGGATGGGGATGCTCTCCCCTAAGACCTCTGCAATGTGAAGCGTAGCGGTGCAGCGAATAGTGCCCTCAAGTCGTGGTGCAGGCAGCAGCTCCGTGACCGTCATCCAGCGGTGTCGGTGAGCCCAGGGCTGTGGTACAGAGTGAGGTGGTGCAAGCAACACTGCTGGTTGATGGGAGCTGACATTGGTCAGTCCAGACTGAGGTGTGAGACAGGGTGGTGCGTTACATGACTTACCAGCAATGCCCCCAAACCACGGTGCGATCACAGGTGTTGTGGTCAGCGGGCAGCGACGTCATCAGTGAGACCAGGGTGGCAGAGTGAAGTGAGGTGGTTGTGAAGTGAGGTGCACAGAGGTCGCGGTGCAAGCAGCGGCTCAGCAGCCAATAGTCGTTGCTGGTGAGTTCAGGGTTGTGGTCCGAGTGAGACAGTACCCTCCACAGTGCCTTCAGGACACGGAGCCCACAGCGGTGTCGGTGAAATGTTGACTGCTTTCCCCCTCTGTGGCAACTGAAACCCGCGGTTCCAGAGGTGGTACTCAAAGGTAAGTGAAGTCTTTGCTGTCCCTGAGAATTTGTGAACAGGAGGCAAGCTCTAGCTCAAGCCCTTGGGGATACTCAGCAACACGTAAAGAGAGTTCAGTCCAGTTCTTTCAATGCCCAAGGCAGAAGCAGCAACTGCAGGCCTACCCAACAAAGCAACAATACAGCAACAGGGCAGTACTTCTCCTGGCAGTTCTTCCAGCTCTTCTTCTTGGCAGGTTTCTTGATAAAACTGAGTTCTGTGAAGTCTTTTGTCTCCCTCAGGCTTCCAACAGAAGGCAAGCTCTACTTCAAGCCCTTGGAGAAACCTCTGACAGCAGGATGATGAAAGAACAATCCAGTCCTTTCCCAGCCCAAGACAGAAGAGGCAAGAAGCTGGCCAACACAGCAGAGCATGCAGCACAGTGGCAGTTCCACAGATTTTCCAGCTTTTTTTCCTGGAAAGTTCTGGGGTCTCAGGCCCAATATTTACACCACATTTCCCTTTGTTGTCTTGTGGCAAAAGTCTCTCAGCTCAGTTCAATCCAGTTCTGTCCTCTCTGGCCCAGCTTCCCGTCAAGAGGTGGAGACAGCATTGTGCAGACCAGGCATATTCGGGTGCTAGTGAATATTCCTCCCACTACTCTGAATGCAGTCCAGCCCTGACTCATCCAGGAAAGCCAGGATACACTTCAACACCCCCAGTGGCTGTCTACAATGGATGCACATCCCTAGTCCCTGTCACTCCAAAGCCAAACAGTTAATCCACAACCTAGCAGAAGCACACAAAACGGATTAGCAAGAAAATACCCACTTTCTAAAAGTGGTATTTTCTAACACACAATATAAAAATCATCTTTACTAAAGGATGCATTTTTACATTCTGAGGTCTGACTTACTAAAATCCATTTCTCCATTTTGTCCCAATGGGAAAATATACAAGTAGGATGTTACACAGTATCTCCGATTCTATCCTAAGGGACAGACAGCCTTCCATTAGTGAAAAAAGAAATACACAGTGTTTCACCATCAGGCCATGTCACACACACCAGTACGGTACACAGTCAAAATATCGAGTATTAAATATCGACCTACCAAAATATCGCGTATGAAATTTCGAAGGTGCAGAATATCGATGTCAAGAATATCGTTGGACAGAATATCGACCCTAAGGTAAGTATTATCGAAATTCTTTATATCGATATGAGTAATATCGAAGTTAGTAATATCGATAGCATATATATCGATGTTACTAATTTCGATGACACTAATATCGATATTTGTATAATTTTTTTGTTTTTTATTAAGTATGTGTTATATGTTTTACTTAAGTGTTTAAAATAATTAATATTATATGTGTATCAATTATATGTATTATTAAATTTATTTATAAGCACATTATATATTTTAGTACCGGAGCGGGTTGTGGGTTTATAGGGGAATAGGGTGGGAAGTAATTTAATTATGTTAAATTGATTATTAAATAGTAGGATTTATTACTAAATTGTAATTAATTAGTAATTAATTTTAATTAATTGGAAATTAATTTTAATTAATTGATTAATTGATAAATATGTTCTGTAGCGGGTTATGGGTTTATAGGGAAATAGGGTGGGAAGTAATATAATTAGGTTAAATTAATTAATAATTAGTAGTTAATATTAATTAATTTTAAATAATTGGTAATTACATTTAATTAATTGGTAAATCATTTTAATTAATTGATTAATTGATAAATATGTTCTATAGCGGGCTGTGGGTTTATAGGGGAATAGGGTGGGAAGTAATTTAAATATGTTAAAATAAAAATTAATTAGTAGTTATTATTAAATATTTTTAAATAATTGGTAAATAAATTTAATTTATTGGTATTTCATTTTAATTAATTGATTAATTGATATATATGTTCTGTAGCGGGTTGTGGGTTTATAGGGGAATAGGGTGGGAAGTTAATTAATTATGTTTAATTAATTATTAATCAGTAGGAATTATAATGACATTTTAATTAATTGGTAAATAATTTTAATTAATTGGTATTTATTTTTAATTGATTGGTAAATAATTTTAATTAATTCATAAATAGACAAATGTGTTCTGTTGTGGGTAGTGGGTTTATAGGGGAATATGGTTGAAAGTAATTTAAATGTAATTAAGTAATAATGTATTAAAAATAATTGTTTTGTTAATAATATAATTGTTAATTAATTAATAATTGGTAATTAAATATTATAAAATGGTATTTTTTAATATTTATTTTAGGTTAAATATATTTAGTTAATCATGTTTTTTATTATTATGTATAGGTATTGTATATGGTTTATATTTATTTAATAGTTTATATTATTTTTATTAAAAAAAGCTTTTATTTATAAGTATGTTAGTTTAACCCCTACGCTATCCAACACTTTCCCTACTGTTGCACTCTCTGGAGTTGGAATAGTAATTGTTACTCCTACGCTATCCAAAGCTTTCCCTACTGTTGCACTCTCTGGAGTGGGAATAGTAATTTTTACCCCTAAGCTATCCAACGCTTTCCCTACTGTTGCACTCTCTGGAGTGGGAATAGTAATTTTTACTCCTACGCTATCCAACGCTTTCCCTACTGTTGCACTCTCTGGAGTGGGAATAGTAATTTGTATCCCTACGCTATCCAACGCTTTCCCTACTGTTCCACTCTCTGGAGTTGGAATAGTAATTGTTACTCCTACGCTATCCAAAGCTTTCCCTACTGTTGCACTCTCTGGAGTGGGAATAGTCATTTTTACCCCTATGCTATCCAACGCTTTCCCTACTGTTGCACTCTCTGGAGTGGGAATAGTAATTTTTACTCCTACGCTATCCAACGCTTTCCCTACTGATGCACTCTCTGGAGTGGGAATAGTAATTTTTACTCCTACGCTATCCAACACTTTCCCTACTGTTGCATTCTCTGGAGTGGGAATAGTAATTTTTACCCCTACGCTATCCAACGCTTTCCCTACTGTTGCACTCTCTGGAGTGGGAATAGTAATTTTTACTCCTACGCTATCCAACGCTTTCCCTACTGTTGCACTCTCTGGAGTGGCAATAGTAATTTTTACCCCTACGCTATCCAAAGCTTTCCTTACTGTTGCACTCTCTGGAGTGGGAATAGTAATTTTTACTCCTACGCTATCCAATGCTTTCCCTACTGTTGCACTCTCTGGAGTTGGAATAGTAATTGTTACTCCTACGCTATCCAAAGCTTTCCCTACTGTTGCACTCTCTGGAGTGGGAATAGTAATTTTTACTCCTACTCTATCCAACGCTTGCCCTACTGTTGCACTCCATGGAGTGTGAATAGTAATTTATACTCCTACGCTATCCAACGCTTTCCCTACTGTTGCACTCTCTGGAGTGGGAATAGTAATTTTTACCCCTACGCTATCCAAAGCTTTCCCTACTGTTGCACTCTCTGGAGTGGGAATAGTAATTTTTACCCCTATGCTATCCAACGCTTTCCCTACTGTTGCACTCTCTGGAGTGGGAATAGTAATTTATACTCCTACGCTATCCAACGCTTTCCCTACTGATGCACTCTCTGGAGTGGGAATAGTAATTTTTACTCCTACGCTATCCAACGCTTTCCCTACTGTTGCATTCTCTGGAGTGGGAATAGTAATTTTTACCCCTACGCTATCCAACGCTTTCCCTACTGTTGCACTCTCTGGAGTGGGAATTGTAATTTTTACTCCTACGCTATCCAACGCTTTCCCTACTGTTGCACTCTCTGGAGTGGCAATAGTAATTTTTACTCCTACGCTATCCAAAGCTTTCCTTACTGTTGCACTCTCTGGAGTGGGAATAGTCATTTTTACCCCTACGCTATCCAACGCTTTCCCTACTGTTGCACTCTCTGGAGTGGGAATAGTCATTTTTACTCATACGCTATCCAACGCTTTCCCTACTGTTGCACTCTCTGGAGTGGGAATAGTAATTTTTACTCCTACGCTATCCAATGCTTTCCCTACTGTTGCACTCTCTGGAGTTGGAATAGTAATTGTTACTCCTACGCTATCCAAAGCTTTCCCTACTGTTGCACTCTCTGGAGTGGGAATAGTAATTTTTACCCCTACGCTATCCAACGCTTTCCCTACTGTTGCACTCTCTGGAGTGGGAATAGTAATTTTTACCCTTATGCTATCCAACGTTTTATATAATTAATTGTAAAAATATTAAAAGTATATTTATTTTTTTATGTTTTTTACATTTTATTTATGTTATTGTTTTATGTTTATAAATGTAATTGTAATTTAGAAAATATTTTATTAATTTATAAATTAGTAAAATAATTATTACAACGTATTGTTCAGTACATATATATTATATAATTACTGTATATATTTAATTAATGTATTATAATTATATATGTATTATTTATTAATTTTAAACATTATTAGATACTTTTAACTATGTAGATGTTATTTATTAGCGTTATTTACTTTATTTTACATTTATATATTAAAAAAAAACATATTTTTAACATCGATATTTTTAGCATCTATATTATTTTTTCGATATTTTTGTACTTACCATGTTGTAGATAGAATGTCGATATTTTGTCAGTGATCGACCAGTACATGTCCTACCTTTCACATACACGGCACCCTGCCCACAGGGGTACCTTGGGCCTACCTTAGGGCTGTCTTGCATGTACGAAAAGGGAAGCTTAGGGCCTGCCATTTGGGTGCACTTGCCAAGTCGACATGGCGGTCACAACTGTAAGCAGGCACTGCAGTTGCAGGTCTGAGAACCCTTTGGAAGGCTGCTTGTGTGGGTGGCGCAATCAGTGCTGCAGGCCCACTAGCAACATTTGATTTACAGGCCCTGGGCACACACATTGCACTATACTAGGCACTTAGAAGTAAATCAAATAAGCCAAATATGGAAACACTAATTCATTTACATAATTTACCAGGAGAGCATATGCACTTTACCACTGAATAGCAGTGGTAAATTGTCCTGAAACCCAAAAAAAACAGGGTCAAAAACAAGAGGCTATAATGCAAAATGTCTGGGGGTAAACCCGTAGAAAAAGCCAAGTTTTACAGTTAGAAACAGCTAAAAATAAACGCCTTGGCAAGTAGGGCATGGGAAATGGAAGTGGGTAGAAGAAAGAGTACCTGCATCAAAGCGGACAGCCAGTAATCAAGTAGCATTAATCTGTAGTTGCACAGTGCACCTCAGCTAGAAATGGAAGTGATGAATCGGGTGCGCGAATCAGTTTAGGAGGCAGGAAAGAAGAGAGATGCTGGAGACAACCTATTGTAAGCAGCAGGTAGGTTCAAAGTCCTTTTACTGAATGCAGCATGTCTTGCATATAGTGCATGAGGCTGCCTAGGCTCGACCTAAAAAAGATGATGAATATGATCCAATTAATCATCTCCTGATCCGTCTCCTTGACAGTCTGCAAAAAGAAAATCCTTATTAGTACTCAATAGGCATGAAGCATGGGTAGAGGCCAGTATGATCCTGTCTCTGAGTATGGCAGACTTTAGTAAGAAGTCAGGCACAACGGACCAGGTTTTCAAGTTCTACCTGACTCTGGAAATGTTTGTTAACTTGAAAGGCATACCTCTGTATGTGGTATTTGTGGATCTGGAATCTGTACTCAACAATATTCCAAGGTACATACTTTGAAATTCTCTACAGGATATGAACATTACCATTGATATTTTAAAGTTTATCAGGGTTGCTTCCTTGTTACTGTTTTCTTCTCACTGTAAATAAATTAAGTGGGCAAGAAGTGTGGTAATTGCATTAATGATGCCATGAGATTAGGCAGGATAACGATTGCCACTTTATTATTTACCAAACCCACTCTTCTAGTTTACAAGACCCCAGCGGCTTACAGAATTTATTTTTCCAATTTTACAGAGTTCGACAAACTATAGGGCCTCATAATTAATACAAATGAAATATAATTTATAATGTTCAAACTGCATAAAGTTGTGAAAAAGTATTTCACCTTAAATATTTCCTGCCTTGTCTAGAAGGACAAATTCTCTTACCTAGGGATTAGTTTGTCATCTACAATAAGGAAGGTTTTGACACAAAATGCTGGAGTAATGGCTAGCTTTGCAATGGGAAATGGGGACACCTAATGCCCCCTGCTCTAGAGGAATATTTGGCACAATGCTAGAATGCTTCTTTATAAGGAGTAGAACTCTGAGGTTATTTAAATATCAAACAATTGTCAACTTGTGAAATGAGTGAGTAATAACCATAGTCACACTCAATGAACTTTCATTGAACAAGACTTGGTCCACCTTTGATTTCTATATAACTACAACACAATCCATGCATAATAGGGGAGTCGCGATATTGTTTACAAAATCTCTAACAGCCGGTTTGATATCTAAATTAACAGACCCGGGTGGCAGATGGGTCATCTCTACAGTCATTATTGCAGGGGCACAAATTACTATAGTAGGATACTACGGTTCAAATTTGGATGATCCTTCTGTCTTGGAATCTCTTTTTTTAAATTTACTTTCTTTTTCAGAACCCACCATTTTTGAAGGCGATTTTAATATAGTTATTGATCTCCTGCTAGATAAGTCACCAAATAGCCGGGCCTTAACTCCCTCTAAATCCCGGATTCTCCTATTTGCCAACATGAAACAATATGGCTACTTAGATATCTGGAGGATAATGTCTGGGCAACAAATGGGCGTCTCATTCCGAAATTATAAATACCACCATTAATCCAGGATTGATTTTGTCTTAATAAGCCAGACACTGAAAAGCGCAGTAAAGAACATCACCTATCTTCTCTCACATTTGTCTAACCATTCAGCCATATCAATGGTAATGACAGGTTTACCTAAAGCAGCTCCCAGAAGTTGGTCGTTTGATCGCTCATTGCTTTCAACACCAGCCGAGATCTCTTTCTTGGCAAAGGAAACCGAGTGCTTTATGAATCTTAATATTGGTTCGGCCAATCCGGGAACTGTCTGGGACCCTTTTAAGGCCTTTCTTAGGGGCCAAACTACTAGTAGGGTCTCCTATAGGAGGAAGATGTACAGAGAGGTGGTATCCTCAAGTGAGGCTGAAATAGGCAGACTTCAAAGGGAAATCGATTTGCAATCAGCGGCTCGCCTATACTCTTAGAAGAAATACAAAATAAATTGGTCCGTGCAAAGGGGGACCTGGACTCAGTGCTGAATGCACGCATTCTTCAAAGGTGGGAAGCTAGTCAAATCGCCCACTTTCAATATGGTGAGGGCGCAGGGAGGCTCTTATCCTGGAAATCTAAGACCGACCAGGTCCGGAATAACATTAGCTCAATTACTCACGATAACGTGGCTTATTCCTCAGATGAAGATATTAGAACAATCTTCCGGTCATTTTTCCAGGGTATTTATAGTGAGGATAAGTGCATTCAGCAGGACTCTATTGACCATGCAACAATCGATTTCTTTAGATCAAATGATTACACAGGACGAGGTCAAAAAAGCCATCCAGAGTAGTAAGTCTGGGAAGGCGGCGGGCCCGGATGGCCTTCCAGCTGAGATTTATAGGGCCCTTGAGCAGGCGGTTGTCCCCTTTTTAACTACCCTATTTAATCAGATTCTTCAGGAAGGGATGTCACCACCAAACTCTTGGAACAATGCATCAATAATTTAAATTTTAAAACCGGGCAAACCAGCATAGTCATGCGGGTCATATCGACCAATTTCCATTCTAAATGCCGACTACAAATTATTTGCCTCTATTTTGGCTAACAGGTTGGGCTCGGTTGCAAGGGGCTTTTTACACCAGGACCAGAGAGGCTTTGTTAAAGGTAGACAACTCTTTGAGTTGACTTATGATCTCATAGGGGCTATCGATATCGCATCTTATGCTTCTTTACCTTTGGCTGTTCTAACGCTCGACGCCACCAAGGCCTTCGACAGGGTGAATTGGTAATACCTGTTGGGGGTCTTGGGTAAGTTCAACATCGGAGCGGGATTTCGACCAGCAGTGAGACTGCTTTATCAGAATCCTTCAGCCTGTCTTCTGGTGAATGGATCATTGACCGACCCATTTAATAATAATAATAATAATAATAACCCACATTTGTAAAGCGCACAATCGCCCATAAGGGTCTCTAGGCACTGGGGGCCGTCGGGAAGAATAAGCAAGCTATTGCCCAGAGTCACATGGTGCTGGGCTAATCTGCCGCCGGTGCCGGGGATTGAACTGTGATCCCCAGATTCTGGAGTCAGTCGCCCTAGCCGCGTGCCACACCTCTTCCACATAGGACTTGTCAATATTCAACCAAAATCTGCTATCCTCACATTCAATTTATGTCTCCCGGTTTTCTCAACTATACGCTACAGCTTTCTGCGTCAATGTTTGTATCCTCCCTTTCCATGCTTCTTTCTCCATTTTTAACTGCCTTTGCTTAGCCTCCTTCACGGGGAACAGATCAGGGCTGCCCTCTCTCCCCCCTCCTGTTTGACCTGTATATTGAACCATTCGCACAACGGCTGAGGGACGATATTAACATCAAGCCTTTCAGGTACGGGGGTTGGGAGAAGAGGGTGGCTCTGTACGCGGATGATATCTTGATCTTTTCTTCAGAACTTAGTACAGCCCTCCCTTCTGTCATCAAATTGGCCCAGAATTTTGGGGAAATCTCTGGATATGAGGTTAATGCCTCTAAAACGGAGATTATGACCTGGGACCATAAGGGGTCCAGGCCAGTTTAAGAATGCAATACCTGGGTATAGAAATCGTCTCAGATATCAACAAAATGTGGAGACTAATTTCTCCATTATAGCGAAATATTGCCAAAAACTCATGAGACCTAAGTTGTCGCTGCCATTGGCCATCTTGGGTAGGGTTAACCTTATAAAGATGACTATTTTGCCAAAGATCACTTTTTTGTTCAACACTATTCCTCTTTATTTTGACCCTTTATTGTTAGTCAAATTACAGAGTGACATCAATTCATTTATCTGGGCTCAGCACACACCTAGAATAAGTTGGAAAAAACTAAGGCGTCGTAGAGAAAAGGGAGGGTTAGCAGCCCCTGATCTTCATTTATACGCATGGGCATTTCAACTCACACACTCCTGTATGTTATTAAAAACACCCACCAACTTCGGGATTGGCTGCATGTTTAGAGCTATGCTTAGTGAGGCAAGTTTAGCACAGGAAGGGTTTCTGTTTAAATTTGGAGATCCCAAATTTAAAAAAATAATAAAACTGAAGGTTTTGCAGGGCATGGCTAGAACATGGGCCAAGGTCAGTTCCTCCATAAAATTAGGTTACTTTTCAAGTAAGGCCCCTTTGTGGGATTCACCGGGGGGCCCAAGTTGGCTCGAGCATAGCCTTACTTCACCCTTGAGGGAGGGCTGGTTGGAAGTCTGGGGCGACTTGTTTCTTGCCGGAGTATTAATACCATGGGAATCCTTGAGCGTTAGAGTCGGCCCTAATATTTCTAGATTTAAATATGTGCAGAAAGCTAGCTGGGCTAATGCACAGGACTTCGGCAAGTCCAAATTCCCACTAGGTGGTGGTAATCATCTGGAGTCTCTATTTCTCAATAAAACTCCAGCCAAAAAGGAGATATCATTCTGGTATCACTTAATTTTGGAGGAGATCGACAGCGATTTTCAACTGGCCAAGAAACTTTGGGGAGCTCCTTTCCAGACCTAGACGTGGGAAGTCTTTGGATTGAGTAGCACAAGAGGGGTACAAAGTTCCCCGATGGGAGATCGGGGAATTCTGTACCCCTTTTGTGCTACTAGTTTCCTGGACTTGTACACGGGACCCCGTTAAATATCGTCCACTCATGGTTCCCCTTCTTGTTGATATAAGTCTTTGGATTGACTCTTTCAAACTATTATGGGATACTGTTAAACCAGCATGGCTCCGAAGAAACCATCTCTTCTCTCTGCATAGGGCTTACTACTCGCCACAAAGGCTCTCAAAATTTTCTAAATATCAACCAATTGCCTGTGCGAAGTGTGGGGCAATTGCAGCGTCGGACCTACATATGTTTTATGAATATCCACTTTTATCTCAATTTTGGAATTCAATAAGTACTTCACTTTCAACTTTTATGGGTTGCCAGGTTACGATAATTCCTGCACTGATAATCTTTGGAGTTAGGGAGGGGGTTGTGGGCCGTTCCAAATACCTGCTCTTTTACTCTATCTTCTGGCCAGGGGAGAAATCTGTAAAAAATGGAAGGATCCAATACCACCCTCTCTTTTCGACTGGCAGGCATCAATACTGCATGTTTCAAAACTCGATTTATTGATATCAAGTAATCCAAATAAAAGAGCTTTTTGGCATCTTTTAAAGTGGATCTAACTTTTGAACCACATGGGGTTCCCCCCCCTGGTTTGGCCCGCCCGATGATTACACTGCCTTCGGTTTTTCTCTCACCTCTGCTGGCATACCCAGACCTGTTAGATTCTGACCAGGTTGCAGGTACTCCTGTGCAGCAAAGCATTGCCCCTAAGGTCTCTGTGTGTGGGTCTCAGAGATCGTGATATCACTGATTGGTAGCCCAGTTACAATATATGCCTTCCTAACCAGATCTCTGAGGCAGTGAGTCACTCTCTTTTGACTCTAACAACGTGACCAGGGTAGAAAATGAGGACAAAAAAAAAAGACTTGGTCCACCCACCAAGCCTACTATCAACCAACAATATGAGGCACGCTAAAATTTAACAATCCCCACCCATAATCAATATCACTATATCAGCTTTGTGAATGCTTGATAATAAGCTTCAATGCAAAATTAAGCATTCTACTGTCTCTTTTCTTTGGCATAACCAGCAGATAAAAGTACAAGGAAAAATCTATATTAGAAGGGTTCGGTTACTAAAGGAATCATGGTAGTTAAAGACCTTGGCAGTAAAGAACACACATTTGTATTTCCTGACATCCTAGCAAAATATGATCTACACTTGAAGTGAACCAACCCAGTTGGCACAAATGTCTGCTGGGAGAGGAGCTGGGCAGCTAAAGTGTATGTCACAACTTATCTGATTGGCTCGGGAGCTAGAAAGAAAGTAAAGAGGAATTCCCCCCTTAAGTCTCTCCTGTCCTCTGTTTCCAGTTTCCCATAGATACTGCAATGAACAAAGTTGAAAGTTCCTTTAAACACCTCAACTTCCTAGAGGCTGAAGCAGCCTACATGACAGTATCACATGAGCCAATCGGAACCCCTGAAGGAGCGGTAGGAAGCCTCATATCCGGTCTCCATCATCACAGAGAATGAACGAACCCGGAAGAAAACGCAAGAATCATAGAGGAACAGAATCCAGAAGCCATTCCATCGGAACAAGAAGGTAACCGGACCCCTTCTGGCAAAACAAGTATTCCAGCCGCGTTCCTGGAGGAGCGTGGCTCAGCGAGGTACGTGGACGTATCCGCTGGTTATTTTCCAAATGTAGCTCGTACACTGAGATATCCGACACAAGGGAAGGAAGGGGAGAGAAAGGCGGTACTGCGGGAAAACTGCTAACATTGACATGGACAATATTGTTCACTACACAGACTTTATATAAGCACAACACTAGTGGTGGTGCAACCGGGTGCTTCTCCAAACCCCCTCAAACCTACTCCCCTTAAAGGTCATATTAAACAACACCTTCTCCTAAAACAATCTCTTTTTTTTTGTTTTTGAGGGACATCCCCTTACCAATTTTCCTGTGACTGGGAAGAGAAGAATCCAAGAGCCTCCCGGGATCGAAGATTTGAGCACAAGACTGTATCTATGTATATTAGACAGAACAATAAAGTGTTGTTCAGCCATATTACCTCTCGTTGTCATCCTTCAAGTGCCACAGTGTATAATCTTTAAACTACAAAACAATCGAAAAATACTTTCAAACTACAAGTAAAATGGACGGCCTTATTCAACCAATCTGCTCAATCATCCCCTCCTGACATTAATTTACGGAAAATCTGTCCTGCCCTGAACTTATCAAAAGGTGCCCATGTGCTTGCTCAGTGCATATTCTGAACAATCCATAAAGCATTCTGGACCCCCTCAAATATACACAAACTTGGTATTACTGACAATGATAAATAGTGCAGTTGTTCAAATAACAAGTAAACAACAGATATGGTACTGGATTGCTCCTACTTCAACTAATTTTGCTTGCAGAGCAGGTACACATGAAAACAATGCTAAATAGTGATTGGATCCTTGACCTCCACTAATCACAATTGGAGCTTTTGCCCATCATTGACCTCTTCACTTAGCAAAGATCAGCTTTTCCTTCTAGATGTTAAATTAACTATGGGAGCTAAATCCATTCAGAATGGTAAAACCTCAAGCTTCTATCGCTTTACACATGGTGGCATGGGTCCAATTCACAGGAAGCACAGGTAGCATACTAAACTCATACTGTAACAAGAAATAAACTGATAAGAAGCTATGGAAAAACTGGAATCATACCTGCAATTAATTAAACCTCTCTGAACTGTGCTTATTCTAGCACACCCCTCTCCCTACCAGTTAAGACTTTGGAATATTGTTGACTCCTTCGAGTACTATTATTACTCAGCAAAGCTCCCCTGCTGTAACACACTTATCCCTTGGTTCCACCATTATCCTATTACTGCCCCATTCTATCTCATTATCCCTATATTTTCCCAGTAAATTAGTATAAAGGCTCTCTTAATAAAATATCTTCTTTCCATTTGGAACTTATACTAACCGTAATCTTGCTATTAGATTCCCTCAGTAGCATACGGTTCTTCACTTTTACATTAAATAGATGTTTTTTTCTGCTGCTACACAAAGATTCAAACTACACGACATATACATTTTTTGATTTTCATGATGCTGGTTGGACTTGGCCTTTCCTGCAGGGCTATCCTCAATCCTTTTGCTTTGCTTCTCCTATTATTATAATTTTTTTGCTGAATTTGTTTTTGCTGGCCTTAGGACTCAGGGGCATATTATCAAGACAGGCGATAACATTTTCGCTGTTTTAGCGGCAGAAAACTGCCGCTAAAACTGCGATAATGGGCTTGATAATATGCTCTATGGAATCCCAAATGAAGCCCATGTTAAATGTGAAGGACATCTAACATGGGCTTCAATTGGAATTCCATAGAGCATATTATCAAGCCCATTATTGCCATTTTAGCTGCAGTTTTCTGCTGCTAAAACAGCGATAATTTTATAGCCTGTCTTGATAATATGCCCCACAGTGTACTTGACCATTGCTGATCAATGCTAAAGTGTTTTTGCTCTCTCCTCTAAACATGGTAACATTGGCTAATACCTGATTGGTATGTTTCATTTACTTATAAGTCCATGGTAAAGTGGCACTGCATGTGCCCACAGCCTATAAATTAAAAGCTACTAGTGGGTCTGCAGCACTGATTGTGTCACTCACTTAAGTACCACTTTTTAAAAACAATTTTTTAATTACATGTTGCTTAAATTACATGGCCTTTCGCCTACAACCCCTGGGAGGAGCAGCATTTCTTCTTTACCATTTAAAACACAGCTATTACGCCGACATCCCAGTGGGCAGGCAGCGATTGGTGGACCAATATGCAAAGAGTTTAAGCATGCATAAAGAGCTCAAGATACAACCAGAAAACAATTTCATAACTTTTTAATCAAAGAACCCCCCCTCTGCCACCTTAACACATCATGAGACTTGCAACTTTTCATATTATTAATCCAATGTAACCGTTAACCCGTAAGAACCTGTGCGGTTATTGTGTCTACCATCACACTACACTTCTCGTTACAGTTCTATAGCAGTGTGTAGTACTTAGTCATCCTCTTACAGCTTTTAGGGTACCCTTTCATCTGGCTATCCCACATACTTTACATGGCTTGGTCGTTCCGGAGGTCTGTACCACCCTGTCTCATCCAGCTCAGAAAGGGCTCCCATATATCTTTTGGTCTGGATCTGTTTGGTATTAGTTGCCAATAGTGGGAAAGTTGAACCCTACAGTAAGTGACAGCACCCAACCATTTTTCTATTGTAGGAGGATTATGCTTCTTCCAATGGATTGCCACCTGTCTCTTCGCCAACAACAACAACATTGCTGTGAGTTTTCGTTGACTCTTCAGCACCTCCAGTACATACCCCAGTAGTGCTATCAACGGTGTAACCAACAGGGGGTCGTTGGTTATATGGCTAATGTGTCTAAAAACTTCTGTCCCAAACTGCGCAATTAGTCTGCACCCCCATGCCAGATGGGCAAAAGTGGCGTTCTGAGCTCCACATCTCCAGCATCTTGTATATGGGTGTAATCCCATGTGGTGCAATTGAGGTGGCGTGCCATATACTCTGTGAAGGAAATTAAGTCTATAGTTTGGTGAGAGGTGTTCAAGTTGGGCTCAGCAGTATTGCCATTGTTTGTCTGTAATGGTGAGTTCGATGTCCAACTCCCATTCCGCTTTAGATGTGGTTTTAATGATTAGGAATTCACCTTGCGTGATATTGTAAATGTGTGTGATCAGTTTGTGAGGAGATGAAGTGTATGAGACGACTGAGGAAATTCTTCATATCTAGCTTGGCATGCTGCCTTAATCTGATAATATAACAACATGTCAGAGGCAGTGGGTGTCTGTGATTTGTACATTTGTTGGAGTGTTAAGAATGTGCCGTCCGGGAACAGGTCACTCCCTTTTTCTAGTGCGTGAGACATCGCTCTTATAGTGGTCGCCTTGTCTAATAATGGAGGTAGCAGTGGATTCCCGCATATAGGCATGGAAGGTGCTTAGAAGACCTTTTGTCTCGCCCTTTTCAAAATCCCTTGCCAAGCCCACTGCATTGTCTCTACTGTGGCTATTTCCAGATGGGGTCTCTTAAAGGGTTGATGGATGGCTGTGTTAAATGGGAGAGGCGCTACTCTATCAATTTCTATTGCCACGTGAAATTGGTAGGGTTTGGGGTGTTGCCAAAAGTGCAAGAATTGTGCTTGTGCGCTGTACGCGTATAGCTCGAAATCCGGAGCTCCAAGACCTCTCTGTGTAAACGGCAGCATTAATAATTTTCACGAAATGCAGGGTTGTTTTCCTGCCCAAACTAATTCTAGTATGTTAGAGCAGAGTCTCCTGAAGAAGTGGGTGTTTAGAGGCATTGGGATATTTACAAATAGGTACAGTAGTTTAGGTAATATGACCATTTTTGTAATTGCTATACGCCCTGTTATGAATAACGGCAGTTGTTTCCATCTCCATGTTTTACTTTCTAGCCAGTCAATAACTCTACCGTAGTTAGCCAACCAATGGTCCTGCATAGACCTGCGTATCCATATTCCCAGATATCTTATTTCACCTATGGCCCACTGTATTGGAAATTCCATGTCGAATTAAGCTGTTATATCTGTGAGCGGTAGCATAGTGGATTTCGCCCAATTTATCAGTATTCCTGTTAGCCCTCCATAGCCTATCAATTCTCTCATCACTATGTCAAAGTTATCTTCAAAGTTTATTAAGCAAATATGGAGAAATATGTTGAAACCATGATGACTGACCTTTTCGGGCCTGACCTCTCCAAAATGTTTCTTATTGAATGAGCGCATCATACTTTAGGCCCTAGACCGCAACTAGGCGCAATGCCGAGACCAATATTGGCGAGAGTGCTCAATTATAGATATCGGGACACGATACTGAGAATGCCAGGGAAAAAGGATCAACACAATATCAAGGAAACAACATAGCAATGTATCCGGACTTCACACTGCAAGTTCAAGCTGCCCGGAGAGAATCCATACCCGCAAAGAAGATATTTCAACAACTTGAAACCGAGTACACTCTGATATACCCAGCCAAGCTTAGAGTTCAGGGTCATGGCAAGCCCACTTTTTTCACGGACGCCAAATCAGCCTTGGCATATGCAAAACAAATGGCCAAGGAGCAAAAGCAACGAAAGGCGACTAGTGAACTACATACAGAAGACAATCTGAGTGACAACGATTTAAGAGACAGGACTCCCGTGCTGGACTCACAGATACGTGACTTGAGAGGCCCACAGTTACTCCGGGAGAGGGTAGAGTATTATTAAACACATTTTGTTAATCATCTACGAGAAGGTACTCTATTCACAAGGAACTAGTAGTCCTCCTGGACTTTGAAGCTAGTCTTTGTAGAATGTGTGGTCCCATGGGTTCCCGTGGCATGTAGAGTGCTAGGCAACCCTGCCACAAGTGCAGGGGTGTTTGCCGGCGACCCAGCGCACCCCCATGGGATGATTCCCTTATGTTCACTGCTATGGGTAGTATGTTCACAGTTAAGGGGGGAGAGGGAGGGTATAACACAACCTGATTGGGGGGGTTGGTGTGGGTGGGGGGGAGAAGAGACATGTTCTGGTATGTTGAGTTGCCACAATGGATGCCACAACGCAGTAATCGAATGAGATTGTCACGCACCAGGTTTTACACACCTTACTCCAAGATGCTAAGTATTGAACTGTGCCGGTATACCACTACGATACGGAGGCATTACTTCACATCACATTAATATAGCAGTTCCCTTGACTACACTTAACCATGTCACAACATAATGTCATAAAGTCCCTTACTTGCTTAACTTGGAATGTCAGGGGCCTAAATGATCGTAGAAAGACCAGATTGATCCACTCTTATCTCTTGAGACATGCGCTAGACATATGTCTACTACAAGAAACACATTTGACGAGAACATCAGCGGTAATGCTTAAAAATAGCAGGTGGGGGGAGGTGGTAGAAGCTGGATACTCAAACTATTCCAGGGGAGTTGCGATACTAATACGAAAAGGGTTACAATGGAAGACACACCACACGTTAAGAGATAGGGAAGGAAGATACATTATGCTGCAGGGTGAACTATACAATACCCCTTTGGTGATCGTCAACAGTCTCCGGTGATGGGATGGCAACTCTCTCGATGGCGTCACGCTTCTCCGGTGATGCGACAGCAGGCAGCTTAGATGAACACTAAGCATGGGCAAATTTTGCGAATCCGCAATTCGCGAATTTGCTAATTCGTGATCCGCAAAATCCACGAATTTGCGGATTCGTGGATTTTGCGGATTGTGTGGGTAAAGGGCAGGCCGGGCGGGAAAACGGTGCACATCGCTAGTGTGAGGGGCAGGGCCAAACAGGCGAGGCTTATATGCGAGTTCACATGCCACTTGTGTGTATAAAAGGACAGGCACGGATCAGAGAAGCTCGTGGTCACAGGAACTGCACAGGGATTGAGCTTGTAAAAGTCAATAATGCAAAGGCCTCCATCAAGCATCATAGCTATTTTTCGACGATAGATATGGGGAGAACGCACACCTGCCCAGCCTCGACAAAACTCACATTTTTGGGGGGTCTGAATAACTTTGCCATCACACCGAAGAGCACCGGGGTCCCTCGAGTTCACATGCCTCTTGTTTGCATAAAAGGACAGGCACGGATCAGAGAAGCTCGTGGTCACAGGAACTGCACAGGGATTGAGCTCGTGAAAGTCAATAATGCAAAGGACTCCATCAAGCATCATAGGTAATTTTCGACGATAGATATGGGGAGAACGCTCACCTGCCCAACCTCGACAAAACTCACATTTATGGGCTGCTGTAACTATTTTAGGATGGCGCCGGCAAGCTGCCAGCGCCATCCTAAAATAGTTACTAAATTAGCTTCATCAGGAAGCACTAATAGATAAAATAAAGCAGGTGCTCGAGCACCTGCTTTATTTTATCTATTAGTGCTTCCTGTTGAAGCTAACTTAATAACTATTTTAGGATGGCGCTGGCAGCTTGCCGGCGCCATCCTAACATAGTTAAAAGTTCAACAGGCTTGAACTTTTGCCCCCCAAATCCGCCGCTCGCGGATTTCGCGGATTTTCAGTAAATTTGCGGGAGTTCGCAGATCGTGGATTTACCGAAAATCCGCTAAATCCGTGAGCGGAACGGATTTCCCGCACATGCTTAATGAACACACGCTTCCAGGGAGATGCGGTGAAGACACGCTTCCTCTTGATGCGTCGCGCTTTTAGCTCCCAGCGACATGCAAATGTCTGGAGTTGAGAATTCCCAGCAAGGAAATTCTGAGGAGAGCTGGAGATGGAGTCTTTTGTCCCTGAGACTTCAGCAGGAGACAAGCACAGTTCAAGCCCTTGGAGAATATTCTGTATCCTTAAAAAGTTCCTTCTCCTTTCCTTGGCAATGAAGCAACCACTGCAGGCCAACCCAGCAAACAACACACTGGCAAAGGGGCAGTAAAACTCCTACAGCTTCCTTGGTTCTTCTCCTTAGCAAAAGGTTTCTTGTTCCAGAAGTGATCTAATTTCTTGGGATCAGGGTCCCAATATTTATACCCCAAAATCCTTTGTTGTCTGAAGGCAGAGAGGCCTCTGCCTAGTCCAAGCCAGTTCCTAAGCTCTTTGTTGACATGACTCCTTCCTTTCTTTAACTGTGCAGGGCAGATACATCAGATGCCCCACAGGAGGTGGAGCCAGCACAGGAGAGGAAATGCACAGCTCTGGAGCACTTTGTTGACATATTCCTTCTCTCCTTTCACAGTGCAGGGCAGAGACATCAGACAAGCCACAGGAGGTGTAGCCAGCATTGTAGAAGGAAGGCCCAGCCCTATTCAGGTCCCAGGTGCAACTCCTCCCTCCCATCTAGATGCAGATCTCTCTATTCACCACTGTTCTGCCCCAGCCTTTCTCCTGGAATCCCTCAGCCCTGTCATATGAATACACAACCTACCAGGCCTGGACAGTTAGGCAAGAAAATACCTACTTTCTAAAAGTGGTATTTTCAAACAGAGAATATTAAAACCAACTTTACTAAACGATGTATTTTATTATTCTGAGTTCAGGCATACGAAATTCGAATTTCTACCATGTTTCCTGAGTCAGTTAGGTTTATAAGAATGTAATAATCTAACTACCCATTCTAGCCTATGGAGAACAGGTAGACTTGCAATAGTGAAAAACGAAAATGGCTGTAGTTCACTATTAGGACATGCTACACACACCAGAGCATGTCCTACCTTATACTTACAATGCACCCTGCCCTTGGGCCTACCATAGGGGTGTTTAAGATGAAGCAAAGGGAAGGTTTAGGGACTGGCAAGTGGGTGCACTTGCCAAGTCGACATGGCAGCACTAGACTGTACACAGGCCTTGCAATGGCAGGCCTGAGACACACTTTACAACCTGCTTCTGTGGGTGGCACAACCAGTGCTGCAAGCCCACCAGCAGCATTTGATTTTCAAGCCCTGGGCACACATGGCGTGCTGTATTGGGGACTGACAGATAAATCAAATAACCCAATCATGGAATCACCAATTAGTATATAAATTTAACATAGGGAGCACTTGCACTGTGGCACTGAATAGCAGCTGCACAGTGCCCAAAGCATATAACCAGCAAAAACATATCAAAACAGAGGAGGCAGTCCGTCAAGATGGAAGGGAGACTCACACCAATAATGCCAGGTCTAACAGTATCCATTTTCAAGTCTGTTCCTTGTAAACTCGCTTTCAGCTTTCTAAACATCCCCCAAATGTCCTCTTCCGGCAGTTGGCTCATGGTGGCGTCTTCAGCATGCTTCTGATGGCCGGCATCTCCTTCCGTTGATTTGTTGGATTTTTTATCAAAATGTATCTGGGGCTGTCATGTGTCAGGTTTCCCCATTCTCGCTGATGTTTGTTGCGTTAATGTAGATGGCGCACCAGTCTGCTGTGCCCTCTGCATGAAGCACTGTAGTCGATCGCCTTGCTTGGTCTGCCTCTGTCCTCCCTGCTACTTTCTGTGAGCTTATCTCTTCCACCTGGACTGTTAGCCATTAGTGATCTATGCCCACTTCTGATTTATGAATATTATGGAGCATACACCGGACCGCCGCCTACATATTTTGTCCTCTATCGAGTTCCAATGAAAATGTTCTTCCAGTTGCACACCCTTATCTCAGGTTTTAGTTTCACAGCGCCAGTCACATGTTCTTGTGATCTGCGCTGGTCCTAGTGTCCGCTCTGACTAATGTGACTGACTGTGGCCATCTCGTACAAAATGGCAGGTCTGCTTATGGCCGTGTTTTAACTCTGCCATTGAAGCAGGGAGGTCCTCCACCCCATTCCTGCAAATTAATACCTGCTTTCAGCCCGCTAGACGTGTCAATAGTTAGTGCCAGCGTGCTGGTGGTTGTCTCATGCCCTGGCCGCTTTATAAATATCCAATCCAATACCTCTT
Organism: Lissotriton vulgaris; assembly: GCF_964263255.1. Lineage (NCBI taxonomy): Eukaryota > Metazoa > Chordata > Amphibia > Caudata > Salamandridae > Lissotriton > Lissotriton vulgaris. The sequence goes on from NC_141696.1 coordinate 897,140,965, forward strand.
AGAATGAAGATCCGCCGCCTCCTACTACAACGTGCAAAGAGGCAGTCACTTACCGCTGTCTAGGTGTATTTTCCCCATCACACCATGAATTTCAATGTGCTCTCAGGTAGGACTTGCGGGTGAACGCCATGTAATCTAGTGAGCCCTGTGTTGTACGGTAACGTTAAAATTCATGGACCTTCCCACCTGTCGCCTCCCTCTAGTGTTCTACTCACGCTTGCCGGTAACTGTAGGCTCTCGCCTTCACACTCTGCCCTGGAAGGACTGTCCCTTGGCCTGCTACTCGAACCTCTGGGTGATTCACTAGGCCCGTGGTCTGTGCTGGCTGTGCTGACTACCCACCACTGTTGCAAGCAAAATGGCAGGTCTGTCTCCAGCTGCGTCTCCCACTTGACTGCAGCTCTGGACTTTACTCCGCTTCCTCTCTTCAACTCCTACAGACTATACCATAGTGTCTTTCAGCTAATGGCACCAGTAGTTATTGTCATTCCTCCGGTGGCAGTCTCTTGTCTCGGCAGCCTCGTGATGTACAAGCAGCAATCTCTATTTACGCCGGGCCACAGCTTTCTCCCAAATCAAATTTATTTATTTATTTATTTATTTATTTCACTTCTAAAGCGCACTATCACCTCAGAGAGGCATCCTGGCGCTGACAGACTCGTATCAAAAAGAGGGGGACAGCTGATAACAGGCTAGGGTTTGGGAAGAGCCAAGTTTTCAAGTGCATCTAAATGCGAGAAGGCCGTAAACCTGCCTGAGTTCTGTGGGAAGAGAGTTCCAGAGCTTTGCCGCGGCCACGCTGAATGATCTACCTCCTGCTCTGGATCTCCGAAACCTCGGTATGGTCACCAACCTGGCAGAGGAGGAGCGTAGATTGCGGGCCGGCACATGCCATGAAAACTTCCTTTGTAAACAGGCCGGGCCTAACCCATGGAGGGCTTTAAAGGTCAGGCAGAGAGACTTAAATATCACCCTCTGCCTCACTGGGAGCCAGTGCAGCTGAGCCAAGGCCCCTGAAGAGGAAGATCTAGTTGGCCACCCCAGGGCTAATTTTGCAGCTGCAGACTGGAGTCTCTGAAGTCTATCAGTAAGATAGCTTGGAGAAGGAAGGAAGGCGCTGCAGTAGTCCAATCTACTGAGCACGGTACCATGCACCCCCTCTATCCGAGCACGGGCGGTAACAGGGGAAGGATTTTTCTCAGGAGGCGAATGATGGTCAAGCAGCCAGCAACCACCTTTGAAACCTGCGTCTCCAGAGTAAGGTCGCTATTAAATATCACGCCTAGATTCCGTTGCTGAGTAGAAGAGATTGTACCCTGGGCCTTGGGCAATATAACACCTCGGTCTTTCCTGTGTTAAATTGCAGAGAGTTGGCTTTAAACCAGTCTGCTGTACCTCGCAGGCAGTTATGAAATTCTTCCAAGGAGGTTGATTAATTTCCCTCAAAGGATAGAATCAACTGCGTGTCATCAGCGTAGTTAGCAATTTCGATCTTATATTGTTTGATGACCGCTATTAAAGGCTTCATATAGATGTTAAATATTATCGGACTAACTGCCGATCCTTGGGGGACGCCATGCGAGATGGTAAAGACGAGGATTGGAAGGGAGGGAGGGACACAGCTTGTTCCCTACCCAGGAGGTAGGACTCAAACCACCCAAGGGCACTCCCTGCAACCCCTACCTCTCTCAACCTGTTCAGCAGAATACCATGGTTCACCGTATCGAAGGCGGCCAACAGGTCAAGCAGGATCAGAACCCCTGCCTGTCCCCTGTCTGCCCGCCAATGTAGCTCATCCAGCACGGTCACTAGGGCCGTCTTGGTGCCATGAGCTGGCCGGAAGCCAAATTGAACATCCTCCAGGAACTTGTGCTGTTGAAGGTGTCTAGAGAGGGTGCCTGCCACCTCCCCCTCTACAATTTTTGCTGGATAGGGTGGAAGCGAGATGGGCCTAAAGTTCTTAAGGCTGTCAGGGTCAAGACTGGGCTTCTTCAGTAAGGGGGTCACAACCGCTTGTTTCCACTGAGGTGGAACCACTCCAGTAGTAAGCGACTGGTTACACACCAGCCGGAGCGTGGGGAAGAGCTCGAGCTCAAACTCTTTCCAGATTTTTAGTGGGATCGGGTCAAGCGGAGATCCAGATGTAATACCAAAGGTCACTTCCCTGAACTCCTCTGCAGACAGCTGCGCAAATTCCACAAGGGACTCAGTTCCTCCCAGTTCATGAACTGCTCCGAGAGTCGACAGGCTGCCACAATCAGCTGCTGCCAGGGGTTGTTGCTGATCCACCCCCAGATCATCAATAATCAATTTCATTTTCTCCTGAAAGAACCTAGCTAGGTTCTCACAGAGTTCCTGAGAGGGGGGAATTCATTCTTGGCACAGGCAGGACTAATGAGGCTGTTCAAGATATTAAAAATGCTACAAGAGCTGTTCGGGGCATCCAGAATCACACTTGAGAAGTACGCTGCCTTAACTCTATGGATCTCCTTCTTATAATCCACCCGCTTAGCTTTCCAAGCAAGCCTATCCTTGTCCAGGTACGCGTGCCTCCACCTTCTCTCTGCTTGTTTACATTCCAGCCTCAGGTTTTTGATGCTGTCGGTAAACCAGGGTGCTGAGGGTCTCCCCCTACTCCTATGATGTTTAAAAGGAGCAGAGGTGTCTAGCATCGAAGTAATCTTCGAGCAGAGAGCAGCATAGTTCCCTTCAACCTGCAAGTCGGAGGCAAAACATTCCTCAACCATAAACGTGGGTGAGGCACCTTTTTGCCGAGCAAGGGACTTCTAATCCCTACTGACATACTCCCTCACTTGACTAGATGTCCCTGCAGAAGGCGTGCCTGCCTTCACAAAAAACGTAATCAGAGAGTGGTCCGTCCAGGCCATAGGTAGCACATCCCCAACAGTAAGTAGGTTGGTCTCAGAAAAAATCAGGTCCAGCCGAGACCTCCTGTATGGGTAGCCTATAGAACTCGCTGGGAGAGACCAAGGGCCTCACATGAGTGAGTTATATTTAGAAATCCAGTGTTCATCGTGCCATTCAGCCACAGGTTAAAGTCACCAAGAATCACCAGATGGCTATGAGTAACAGCCCTATTGGAGAACAATTCCAGTAACGACTGCTGCTGGGCTAGCGTGAAGAACCCCGGGGGTCTGTAACAGATGATGCACGTTAAAAAAGCCTCTGTGAGTTCTTGAGAGAGAAGCCAAATAATTCACTGCCATTGCATGCGTCAATTTTGATGACATTCATATCAACTGTGTCTCTAAAAATCACACCCACCTTTCCCCCCCGCCCACTAGCTCTGGGCTTGTGGTGCATTTAAAATCCATATGTATGCGCGTACTTATCTTCGTGTCATCTTTCCACCCGTGGCAAAGTGCAGTTTTCTACTCCTGTGGGCAGCAGCGTCTGACCTTATAGTTGGCAGGCCGGTGCTGTTGATGCCCCTTAAATCGTCCCGTCGTCCGCCTTTTGTACTCCGGTTTGACACCTACTTTAGGTTCCGGCTTCGATGCAAGGTCTCGTGGGTAGGCCTTCTGTTGGCGCGGAACCGAAACCAGCAATCGGCTGCGACTCTGCGGCAGTTTGGTCCCGGAAACCTCAGTTACAGAGTCCGGACCCGTTCACCCGTTCACCACAGGGTCCCCCGTGTGTGGTCCCCGGTTCCAAGTGAAACGTGCAGATTTTGACGGATATTTCTGGCTCAGCCGTCGGAGCCGCTCTAGTGTGCGGCCATCTCACTGCACAGCAAAGTCACGCCCCTCCACTTAAGTACCACTTTAAACATGTCTCAGGCCCTTGATTTTAGAGCCTGTGTGTGCATTTCTAAACTGCCGCTTCAACTTTACAAACTAAAGCATTAGTGATCCCTTAGCTGGATCATGGTAGTGCAACCCTCTGTGGACTTCCAAAAGCAAAGATGGCTCCACTCAAGGCCTCTCTTGATTCCACTGCAAGGCTCACCACAGGCTCCAAACGTTATCAAATTTTGTCTGAGACAAAATTTCTTAATTGGTGCCCGTATGAAGCAAGTATACATCTAAAAATTGCCTGCATATCTCACAATGCTCTACATTTCAACACCCCACTATAACTTGCACAAATGCTTGAGCTCTCAGGAGGCTCCAGATCCTCTAGGGGCTCTAGCACCTTACTACTTAAACATCAGACACTCCACAAAATGAAAACGTACAATCGAGCATTCTCAGGCATTGTACCTAGAATTTGGAACTCCTTACCACCAAAATTAAGACTGAATAATTGCACAGCTTTCTTGGAAAAAGGACGTCAAACTGATTATGATGAAGACATTTCTGGGCTAGTCCCACAGCCCACCTGAGAAGGTGCTACAATACCCTTGTCTGGAGTGTACTTTGATTGTTATTTAAATTTAGTTTTGTCCTCTCCTGTTCAGCTGTGATATTAACGTTTGCTTCCTTATTAATAAAATCAAGGGGTTATGCTGAAAGAATTCTTTAATCAGTCCTTCAGTCTCACCCTAAGGTTCACTCTCTTACTCTTCCCTCCTTTGAAATGTTCTACTGTTGTGACTGATGTTGCTGCTAATGTCGTTTATATTTCTTGTACTATTGTAACTATGTAACTACCGTTCTGTGAAGCTACCTGATACCCCCTGTGGTCTTGTCCACGCTATAGTAAATAATTTAAATAAAATAAAAATAAATAAACCTTTTGCCAAGCTTAAACCCAGTGGTGGCCACCACCATCAAACAATGGTGGGCGGTGGAGGGGGCAAGGGGAGAGCATGGGAGGGAGGATTTATTAATAATAATAAAGAAAGATACTTACCTGAAGCTGTCAGCCCCCTCCCCCACCATGCCTCAATCTTCCTGGTCCCAGCAGACCCTGAGACAGCATCACTGACTCACTGTGCAATTCCTGCACTGCTCTCATTTCAGCGCAGAGATTGGCCTGAACGGGCTAATTTGACACTCCGCTCAGAACAGGGAGTCCGTGCAGTTTCTCCAACCCGGTTGTGCAATGCAGCCAGGTTGGAGAGACCTAAGTGTGCATGTGTGTTTGGCCAGCCGAAGAAGGCTGGCCAAACAGTCATGCACACTTATAAGTGCAGCAACCACTCCTCCCGCCCCATTAGTATATCGTTTTCCTTTTCAGGAGCTGGCTCTGAGCCAGTGGTGCTATGCTCCTTCGCCATTGCAAAGGAGCTGCCCCTGCTCAAACCTTCCTTTTGAATACATATAAGTCACCCCTAGGGTAGGCCCTGGACAGCCCAGAGGGCAGGCTGCAATGTATTGAAAATCAGGAATATACTTTTAAGTTTTACATATCCCGGTAATAAACTTGTTGACGGTCAGTGTTGGGTCACAGGACCATTACATCCTAAGAATACCCATTAAGATAATATTTTACCCACACCCACCCAGGCCACCAATCAAGGGATATCTCTGTCTTTCTGGGGCAATTGTATTCATATGTAGCCCCCCAGTAATAAGAGTATCAAAAGAGATCCCTGGAATATGGCTTTTCGGGGCCAGGGTACACCCGATGATGAAGCATGCCACTGTTACTGTGGATGGGGATCATAATGAAAAAAGAAAGAGATTCCTCTTTTTTTTTACTGAAGCCTGACTCGGTTTCCACATGGAATAGGAGACAGTCTTGATAGACAAGGGATACCCCAATTTCTAAATTTTCTTGTCTTAGCCATTTAGCACCTGTAGACGGTCTCCTGCCCCATGACTTGGTGTAACTGACCATTGGCCTTTGTGAATTCCTCCCAGACAGACGCACAATAGTGGGATTAGGTGTGCCTGAATGGGCTATCTACTGTCAGGATAGGGGACAGAACTTAGCACTACTCCACTTGCAATTGGATAGCCTGTGCTCTGCCTTCACACAAAGAGTCTAATGACCCCACCTTTTTACTGAAGCTGGCTTGTAACAAGGAAGGGGAGGTAGGGAACTCTATGCACTTCAGAGACACTGTCTAAAACCTTCCTCCATCTTCCAGAACCAGGGCACCAGGGTATATAAAGGGGATCTCAGAAACCAGCTCTTCTGAACACTTCTGGCTACTCTTCCAGGGGGAAGGACTGCTGTGCTGATGAAGGGCTGCCATTCTCCTGGACTGCTGCATTCCTGTGCTGACCTTCTGCCTGCTGTCCTCTTGCCTGGGTGAGAAGGACTGGACCTGTATCTCTTGAAACCAGAACCCAGAGTGACTCCAAGGGTTATCTGTCTGGCCTCCTGATCTGAATCCCCAGGATCATATTAGACTTCCATCAAACTTGCATTTGCACCTGGACTCTGCCATCTGTGAGCCTACCATGGCACAATGTGCCACCCGAGTATTGAACCTTTTAAAGTGGGCTTAAGGCCAGCCTCTGAGGATCCAGCGGAACAAAGCACCACCTCTGCTGTGCAGCGCAACACTGGGTAGAACTGACGCATCGCCAGTTCTGCGTGGGTTGGACAAGTCATGAAGACGTGCATTGCTGCCACATTCCGCATTGCATTCGGAACTGCCATTGCATGACGCATCCTTGGTGCAGGCCCTCACATCTCTCATGGACGTCAGCCTTTATAATGATGCCAGATTCCGCCTTGTAGCTCTTTGGAACCGACGTATCGCCTTGACTAAGCACTGCATCGCTACGCCGGACCTCACATTGCAAGCCTCGTCGACATGATCCTCGATATTCATGCAACAGGACCTTGCACCACAGCCTAGCCACATCACAGTATTGCTGCATCACTTCGGCTGCATGACACATCTTTGGCGTGGATCCATGCAACACTCCATTAACCAGAATTTAAGGTACTCTGTTCAGAGTCCCTAACTGGGTCCCTGTAGTCAGCCTGTGCTCCATCTTGGTTGCCCTGAACTTGTGAAATTATCTTGGTCTGAAGTGAATTAGTATCCACAGTTGGCGCTTTACTCCTTTTGGCACTATTTCGTCGAATTCTTTTAAAATTTTAGATCTCCAATTCTACTCATTACATTTTTGTCATTTGACCCTGTTTTTTTTTATTATCACTCTATTTTTTTAATCCTGCTGAGGGCTCCTCTTGTCGTGTGTTTTCACTGTTCTGCTATGTGAAGTGTTGCACAAATACTTTACAAATTGCATCTGAGTTAAGCCTGGCTGCGTGGTACCAAGGTTCCAGAGGTTTAGGCCAAGATTAATTCAGGGTTTGCTTGTGACTTCACCCTGAGAAGAATTGTAGCTGCTTCTTGTGACGAGATTCATCCTCCTCAACCAGTACCCAATTTCTTACAGTGTATAAGTGGAGTCCTGTTATATGAATCTTGTTGATTCTTATGTTTGAATATTCATCAAAAACTTTGAGATATATAATGTGATTTCAATACACACCACATTTAAGCAAAATCTTTCTTTGGAGACCAACTCAAGTTTGGGATGTTTCTCTTGATATACAAGTTATGAGCCTGATTGACAATGATGTTGTGGCTTACTGTCATTGTAGTCTGGGTTCGAGGGCGGACTGGGGCACAGAATTCTGAACTTTATATGTTAGCAGCTCAATTGCAATGGTTGGCACAAGGGTTGAGGGGGTGAATGTAAAGAGGGTCTGCATGTCAGAACCTGGGGTTAGCCCTACCTTACTCCTGGCCAAGTTAGTAGATCCATCGTTTACTGTTCCGTACCACTTACTATTGCAATCCACAGCTTTACAGACGTGGAAAAGATGTCTGTCTAAACTGTGGAACCACATAATATACTCACCGCTGCTACCGCTAGCGGGGCTTCCACATGGGACACCTAGAACGATCTTCTTGTCGGAGCAGCTAGCGTCCTGGTCTACAGTGAGGTTGGAGAATGTTGAGGACTGTTTTTATGATTGCGTATTGGTCCCTTTCCCGGATCTTGCGGAAGATAGTGGCCTCCCCTGAGGGCAGTTCCAGCAATATGAGGCATTGGCACGAGCCTTCGGACAACTAAGGGGAAGGGAGGAACCTGAGACACACCCAATAGTTCATGTGTTGCTTACTCTTGGCTCTGCGGTACAACAAATAAAATAGTTTTACACTGGCTTGGATAGTAGCAACGCTGGAACCCCTGATTACACAGTGGGAACAATGGGAGAGGTCTGTAGAAGGGGAAATATCTGATGTAGAATTGGGGAAAATGCAATATCCAAAGAAAATATCCCGAAATACTCGGTTGAAATACACACAATTTAATTTCCTACACAGGTCCTACATGACACCTCACCGCCTTAATGTTACATACAGAGGGGAGATGCATAAGTGCCCTAGGTGCGCCCACCTGGATACAGATTTTCTACATATGGTATAGGAATGCCAGCGGATGCGAGAGTACTGGGAAGCAGCCCTGGCGAAAATTAAAGATACCTTGGGAAGGGAGCTGGCTCTTACGGTAAAAGTTTGCCTGTTGGGTCTCTTCCCTCACCCATACAAGCATAAGGTAGGGAACAGATTGATAGATTTGGCTCTTGGGTTGGCCAGGCGGAGAACAGCACTGGAGTGGAAGTCGCCTACGGGACCTCAAATAGCAGGGTGGAAACAGGATGTGCTCAATTGGGCTGGAGCAGAAGGCAGAGCACCGCAATGGGAGGAAGTCAGAGGTATACAGCAATGCCCAATTGCAGAACTTTGGAAAGCGACGCTAGCACTGTGGGAGACACCTGCACAATCTAGTGGAGAAGAGGAAGAGACCTGAAGAAAAGCAAGATCAATAAGACTGTGGGGCCACGGTACCGTAATGAGTTTTTTTCTTCTTTTCATTGAAATGAACAAATAGATTTAAAATAGCCATGATAGGTTTGGAAGACATAATACACCTGGCTAGACCGGGTGCACCTGGTAGTCAATCTGGACATACCCAATAAGACGTAGCAACAGAGTACTCTGATTTAGTCACACACTAATGATCAGCATGCCCTTCTGCACATGTTTTGGTTATGGTTTGTAGTTATTGTTTGTGTTGATAATATAAATATGCATGCCAAAGTACGATGGGCCTTATGGACATTGATGAACTCATGCTTAAAGATTTGCTAACAAGAAAGGGACTCCCATGCGGAGTGAGAAGAAATATCATTAGGAATAGATAACATGCAGAAGAAATGTGATACGATGACTATATGCATTAGTAAAGATGTTGGACAAATGACGTGCATTGCTAATGACATATGATGCTGCAGTTCCATACAATGTATATAAATACTGCTCTTGTATTGACTACACATGTTCGGGATATGTCCATCGACTTACTACAAAATGCAAATAGAAATATGGTTAGTATGTAAAAAACAACAAAAAAATGCAGTCTGGTTTCGCACCTTAATTCCTTGATTAAGCCAGGAATACTACTAGAGTATCACACACACACACACCCCTTAACACAACAATCTCTGTTTCTCAGTTTCTTTCTCCAACTCTCCCTCTCTCGGATGCTTTATGGACACTTGAATCTCTACGTGGCCTAGTGGTACAACTGCCGACTGGGGCACAAGGTTCAAACTTAAGGCTCTGATCAACAGTCTGTTATTCTGGGCACTAGAATTGGGGAACCATGTTGGAATTCTGGCCTCAACTACACGTCCTGTGTTTCTGTGGAAATTACTTATTCTCCCATGCCTATGACACAAACAAATGTGTAATGTATTCTAGTTCCATTGTAAACCGCTTTACTAACCTCGGACCAAGTGTCCACTGTATAAAACTGCAAAAAAACAGTTGCCCTCTTTTCTCAAGCTCCCTTTATACAACATAGACCTAAAAGATGACTACATTAGAAGGACTTTAGAAAGGCTGCTCAATTTCTCAGTATCACCTTCTCTTCCCACTTGCTCCCCTACGTTTCTACACTCTTCTTGAAAACCCTTATTCCATTATCTTCACCTCAATCCCGCTCATTGCACCATTTCTTTTAGTTGGGTACTCACCAGTTTTGTTGTTGAGAAATCTGAGACTCACACTGCTTCATTTCATTGACTAAAAGTATGCTTCTGAGTAACTTATGGCATTTAGTAATATTTGTCATGAAGTACTAAGCGATCTCATGCCAGTAACGTCTCTGGCTTTCCAGTAAAGTCGAGCACGTAAATTCCCGTGGCTGATTGTGCAGAAATGATACATAAGACATTTAACTTGTCATTTAGGCAGTGGTATGCAAGGAAGCGTGGTAAAAGGAGCATCGACTTAAAACACTGCTACCACACTGTGTTAACTTACTTTGAAGGAGCACTCTGCTGGAAAACCCATCCATGCGTTTTTACCTTCTAGCTGCATATAGGGAGCTGAGTTTTTTTTTGTTTTTCTTTAGCCAAGCCTGGGGGAGACCTTTATTTCTCTGCATTGTACAATATGCTTTCATAAAATTGTAATGAATGAGCGCTTTTTCAAGAATTGAGTGGTGCAGGTAATAACTACCCGTTTCCTGCGTTCTAAGTATATTCATTCTAATTTAAAAGTATAATTAGAAATGCTGCTGGGAAGGTCACATTTTAAAAAATAATGATGTTAAATTCCTCCAGTAAGCAAGGTCTTGTAGCATTAGCATCACTTTCAGTACGCATCGAAGGCAGGCGATTATTTAGCATTATTATTCTGCAGACAAAGAGTCTTCTTACCAAAATATTAAATAAAAAATATTAGGCTCTGTGGCACCATCAGGCGACTCACATTTCTCTCACACTTTGAAGCTAAAAGGGCATGCATATCCCAATTTATATTTTGATACATTTTAATATGCACTTAGGAAAAGACGCTGGTTATGACTTTAATGGGCTATTTTCATGAACTGGTTATTTTAAGCAAAGCTTGCTGGCAGTAGGGGCACTTGAAAATTGGCAGGGAGGGTATTTGTGTGTATAAAGGGTGCAACACATTGGCAGGAATGTTTACAGTTAAACCTGGCATTCTTGGTGTGGTTTCCCTTGACTTTTTTGCCTTTAGACCTCCTGTTTTGCTGACTTCGTTTTTGCTGCCTTTAGGACTTTGGGCACTTCACCACTGCTAACCAGTGCTAAAGTGCATGTGCTCTCTCTGCTTAAAACATGATACAATTGGCTTATCAACAATTGCCATATTTAATTTACGTATAAGTCCCTAGTAAAGTGCACTTCGTGTCCCAGGGCCTGTAAATTAAATGCTACTAGTGAGCCTACAGCACTGATTGTGCAACTCACTTAAGTAACCCTTTAAACATGTCTCAGGCCTGCCACTGTAGAGCCTGTGTGTGAAGTTTTAAACTGCCCTGTCGGGGTGTCAAGGTAACAATCTTGCCAGGCCCAAACCTTCTTTGTAAATACTTATAAGTCATTCCTAAGGTAGGCACTGTGCAGCCCAAGGGCAGGGTGCAGTGTATTTAAACAGTAGAGCATGCACTTTTAAGTTTTGCATGTCCTCTGTAGGAAAGTGGAATATTATGTGGTGTGGCTAAGCATGGGCGGAAAATCCGTTCCGCTCGCAGGTTTTGCGGATTTTCGGTAAATTCGCAATCCGCGAACGCTCGCGAATTTACCGAAAATCCGCAAATTCGCACGCAGTGGATTTTTTTTTCTTGGTGATACAATTTTGCGGCGCGCGGCGTTCACTTACCGTCATTCAGCGTTTGCCGAGTTGTTTTTCTCGATATTTTGCGAGTGCTGCGCCATTTTGGATCTTGCTGCGAGGTCCGCGGGAGTTTGGCGACCGCGATTACGTCATCGCGCCCGCCACCTTGCACAGCGAGAGTTTGTCAACGCGAGTAGGCCGTGATCACATATCGCGGGAGTTCGCAATTGCGAACCCGTACATGCGGCGGGCAGCAACAATCTCGCATTCGCGAAAATACAAAATTTGCAATTCTGCACAAGAAATCCACCAGCAAGCAGCATAAACCTTCTGAAAATGATGATTTTTATCAGAATAACTCCTCAGGTTGACATTTGCCTGCACTTTTTTTTGCAAGGAGTCCATTTTTGGGGGGGGGGGGGGGGGGGTGGGAGGAAGGAAGTGCCCCACAGTCTCCAACTTCCTGTTCGTGTCCAGCAGGCTCCTCCCAGTGCTTTCTTCATGTGCTGGTTACTTTCATTCGGATTTTTCACCTGGAAGGATTACTTTTTGTGGATGCTGCTGGATATTTGGATTTGAGGCCTTTTTGACTTTCTTTGGATCACTTTTGGATTAGAAATTTCACAAGTAAGTTTGTTTGGGGCATTACAGTTGCTGCAACTACAATTTTGGAATTTTCGATTTTTGGGCTGTTGTTGGGGCCTTTTGCCCAGGGGTACTCAGTGGTGGGTGGACTGAGTCTTTCTGCGGGTTGTCTTGAATTTAAACATCATGGAGGGCCTGGATGGCTTGGGATTGTGCTGATTTTTCTGTGATTTTCGTTTTTTTGGGCTGTTGTTGTGGCCTTTTCACCAGGGGTAGTGAGTGGTGCATGGGCCTAGTCTTTCTGTGGGGTGTCTTGAATTTAAACATCATGGAGGGCATGGATGGCATGTGATTGTGCTGATTTTTCTGTGTTTTTCGATTTTTTGGGGTGTTCATGGGGACAGGCCATGTGGGTGGGGGCCATTTTGAGTGCTGCTACAGGCAGGCTCTGGCCATGTGCTGGGAGGCAGGGGGCCATTTTGAATGCAGGCAGTGTTCTTAGGTCTGCAACCATTTTGCCTAGCTTTCAACCTTTATGCCCAGGGGTAGTGAGTGTTACATGGGCCTAGTCTTTCTGTGGGGTGTCTTGAATTTAAACATCATGGAGGGCATGGATGGCATGGGATTGTGCTGATTTTTCTGTGTTTTTCGATTTTTTGGGGTGTTCATGGGGACAGGCCGTGTGGGTGGGGGCCATTTTGAGTGCTGCTACAGGCAAGCCCTGGCCATGTGCTGGGAGGCAGGGGGCCATTTTGAATGCAGGCAGTGTTCTTAGGTCTGCAACCATTTTGCCTAGCTTTCAACCTTTATGCCCAGGGGTAGTGAGTGTTGCATGGGCCTAGTCTTTCTGTGGGGTGTTTTGAATTTAAACATCATGGAGGGCCTGGATGGCTTGGGATTGTGCTGATTTTTCTGTGATTTTCGTTTTTTTGGGCTGTTGTTGTGGCCTTTTCACCAGGGGTAGTGAGTGGTGCATGGGCCTAGTCTTTCTGTGGGGTGTCTTGAATTTAAACATCATGGAGGGCCTGGATGGCATGGGATTGTGCTGATTTTTCTGTGTTTTTCGATTTTTTGGGGTGTTCATGGGGACAGGCCATGTGGGTGGGGGCCATTTTGAGTGCTGCTACAGGCAGGCCATGTGCTGGGAGGCAGGGGGCCATTTTGAATGCAGGCAGTGTTCTTAGGTCTGCAGCCATTTTGCCTAGCTTTCAATCTTTATGCCCAGGGGTAGTGAGTGTGGTGCATGGGCCTAGTCTTTCTGTGGGGTTCTTGAATTTAAACATCATGGAGGGCTTGGGATTGTGCTGATTTTTCTGTGATTTTCATTTTTTTGGGCTGTTGTTGTGGCCTTTTCACCATGGGTAGTGAGTGGTACAAGGGCCTAGTCTTTCTGTGGGGTGTCTTGAATTTAAACATCATGGAGGGCCTGGATGCATGGGATTATGCTGATTTTTCTGTGTTTTTCGATTTTTTGGGGGTGTATAACTGAACTGATGTTCCTCTGTCTTCCATTGCTTTTAGGTGCACAAGACTCAAGAGAACGACCAGTGCCAGGAAGAAGTCCTGCAGCGGTGTGTGTGTGCAGCATAACGTCACGCGACGTCATGTCTGGCCACAGACAACTCTGCAACTCGTGCAACTGCGGCCTGCTGTTCTGACCTGCTCTGAAGAAGATGGCCCCAAAAAAAGTTCCCTTGTAGCTCCTCTAGCAAGAAAGTTGCCAGTAAGGAGCAGAAGAAGCAAGTTACCAAGGAGACTGGTGTGCCGCCCGCCACATTTTTTGGGAGTAAAAAAAAAAGTACGCCTGCAGCAGCAGTGGGATCTGCTGGAGACCAAGCTGGGAGCAGCACCCCCGCTCCATTGGGCTCAGTGCCGCCACCACCACCACCACGCCAACTTAAGTCCAAGCCCTTGAGTGCTGCAGAGGCACTTAGTCTCGTTGTTCAATCACCATCGACCAGTGATGTTGGCTCATCGCAAGAAAGTAGCAGCAATGTCCCTCAATCAACACAGGTTGTTGTAACTCATTTGACGAGTGTTGAACAACCACAGCCGCAACAACAACCACATGTGCAAGTACAAGCCCAAGTACATGTGGAAGGAGAGGCAGCGCAAGGAGATGCGCAAGCAGAGGTGCATGGAGGGTCACAAGTGCCCACAATAGTTGTTCCTCCCGAAGTAGGGGCACATCAGGAAATCGACAATCAAGCCCAGGTATCATTTGAGGAAGCCACTCCTCCTGATGATCATTCATTGTCTTCCACATCCCTAGCAAGGAAAAGATCAAGGGTGGGGTCTACATCTTCTTCAAGCCCACCTCCCTCTGATGATACGGATCTAAATTGGGAACCATCACTGCCGTCTGAGAGTGAGGCACACCATGATCTGACAAAGGTAGTTAAGCGTAAAAGGAAGGTCGTTGAAAAACTCATAGTTATGGAGTGTGATGAGGCTCAACAAGAAGTGGCGGACACTGCTGCTGATGAAGACTGTCACGACGACGACCCAGTCATCATAAAGGTCACTGCAGCCCCAGCGGGCATGCAGCAAACAGACATTTTGACCCTAGCCCGAGAAGCTGCTGAGCGTGATGATGTTGTCGACGAGGAGGCAATGGAAGAAACACCACAATCATTGGAGTTAACTAGTACACCAACACGTACCGCTTCCATATTTCTTCCTCACCAGAAGGGACCTCCATCCACCTCGACCTCAATTAGTGGTGGTGAAAGTGCACAACGTACTAAACTTCGGCAATCCACATCCTCCACTTTATCTGGCATTAGCAGCAGGACCACCACCACCAGTATCGCCGCCTCCTCCGGCCCCCAAAGACATTTGAAGTCTGCAGTTTGGGACTTCTTTAGTGTTTGCCCAAAAAAGGAAAATCTCGCCATTTGTAGCATTTGTAAGCATGCAGTTAGTCGTGGTAAGTTTGGTACCAACTATGGTACCGGAGGCCAGAGAGGTCATCTTGAGAGACAGCACGCTGTCCAATGGTTTGCGCACCTAAAGGAGATCAAGGAAGCCCAAATTGCAAGTCAAGAAAACGTTGATGTTTCATCTGATGATGACGAGGAGGAAGAAGACGTGTCAAACACTTCACTTACACCCAGTACCCCTATCAGCAGCACACCCCATGTGAGCCACACTAAGAGTGTGGAAGAGAGTGAGACACCAATGCGAAAAAGTTCATCAGCGAGCGTAACTGGGTCGAAGAAATCATCATCATCCCGTAAATGCTTGGTCCAGGGCAACATTAGAAACATGTTGTTTACAGAAGCGCCATATGAACGCAACCACCCACTGACGCGTCTGTATAACACTAAGCTGGCTAAAATGCTAGCTCTGAAACTTCTCCCTTTTTCTTTTGTAGAAGGGGTTGGTTTTCTAGAATTAGTGGCAGCGCTCTGCCCTAAATGGAAGGTTCCTAGCCGGTTCTATTTTGCCAGAGTTGCGGTTCCAGCACTACATGAAGATGTGCTGGAGGTGATTGGGGCAGCTTTCCAGAAGAGTGCTGTTCACACTATACATCTGACAACAGACATGTGGACCAGTGGCACAGGCGCTGATTACATGTGCATCACTGCACACTGGGTCTCTTTTTCAGGGGTTAAAGCAAAGCTAAACGCAGGTGTTGACCCAGACCAAGTTTTTAAAGCTGCTCGGAAACATGCAACACTAGCCATGTTTGGCTTGGAGAAACGTCACACAGCACAAAACATTTTGGATGAGTTTAACACAAAGGTCTTTCACTGGCTGTCCCCCAAAAAACGCCAGATTGGTTATGTTTCCACGGATAATGGCGCCAATATAGTTAAGGCCATGGAGGTGGGTGACTATTTCAGAGTGCCGTGTTTGGCGCACTGTATAAACCTGGTTGTTAAAAAATTCTTGAGTGATGAAGACAGTCCAGCGTGCGAGGTAGTGGCCACCTGACGAAAAATGTGCAACCATTTCAGCCATTCTTTTAAGGCCCGGAAGCATCTGAGGAGCCTGCTACATGAACGTCGAATGCCAGTGAAAGCACTCATCCAGGAGGTGCCAACACGTTGGAACTCAACCTTCTAATGTAATGTAATGTAATGTATAGGCATTTATATAGCGCACTACTTACCCGGAGGGTCCCAAGGCGCTTCGACCGCTGCGAAACCCTTCCTGGCTTCCCTGAGAGATGGTCCCTTAATGGGTATCTCCAGGGTGAGACCAGGCATCCCCGGCGGTCTGGTGGGGCCGTTAGTGAAGATGAGGCAAGCTAATGCCCAGAGTTGCCGAGTGTGATCGCTGATCAGAGTGGGCACCGAGGCGAGAGAAATATCGAGTCCGCTGACCCTGGTCCAGAAACCTGCCGCGCCGGGAATCGAACCCTGGTCCCGGGCCGTCCTCTGCTCTCGGGTCTGCCGCCTCTAACCAGTGAGCCACACTACTTCACACTACTTGACTAGATTCATCACACCTTTTATTTCCATCTCACATTCATGATACAAGTGACCGGGTTCGGTTCATCCATGAGCGTCTGTATGAGCAGTATACGGTACTCAATCACTATTTCTTAAAACAGGGTACAGCTCAGAAAGACCTGAGGATAGATGCGGCGCAATGGGACCTAGTTAAAAGCCTGACAGACATGCTTCGTCCTTTTGAGGTCTTCACGCGTGCAGTCAGCAAGGAGGACTGTAATTTGGGAAAAGCTATCACCATTGTTGTACATGCTGGAGCACCAACTGAAGGCGGTGTCTTCTGTGGTTCAAAAAGATGAAAAAAACCAAGACCCTTTTGTTTTGGCGGAGAAATTATTAGAGCGCCTACAAGGTGATGAACGTCTTAAAATGATCCACTCAGAACAGCATTACATTTGTGCTACTATTCTGGATCCACGCTACAAAAAGGCGCTGGCAGGCCGAGCATTCTTTCCTTTTGCTGATGAAGATGTTACAAAGTACAAGCGTTGGCTAGCCTTGTCAGCCAAGAGGTTTGAAAGAGAACGGCAGCTCATTGAAGGAAAAGGCAGTACATAAGCATCAGCAGGCCATCCCCAGTCAAAACAATCCACTTCAGCACCTGTGGCTGTGGCACAAGTGACCTACCAGCCGTTAAAGACACCGGCAACCGGATCATCTGCACCAGACACAACAGTAACATTGAATGCTGAAGAGGATTGGCTAACTCGGCTTGGGTTTGGTTCTCAAAAGGTCACAGCAAAAGCTAAGCAAAGTGGAGGTACCTTGGAGGACCTTGAGTCGATGATGCAGGACTATCTGAATGACTCAACAGAGGTCTATGGTAATGCTGACCCATTGGCGTATTGGCATGGGTAAAAAGAATTGTGGCCACAGCTCTCCAACCTGGCTTTAAACTACTTGTCTTGCCCACTCGCAAGCATGTCTTCTGAACATGTTTTCAGTGCTGCTGGTGGCATTGTAACTCCCAAACGGAGCCGCCTCTCGCCCAAAAATGTGGAGAGGTTAACAATGATCAAGATGAATCAGCACCTCATACCACCAGATTACAAAGTACGAGACAGCACGCCGGATGAAGACGAGGTGGACAGCAACGTAGATGAGGGAATTTCTTCTCTGTTAGGTGACACTGAGCTCACCCTGCCTGAATTCGCAGAGTATGATGACGAAGCCTCATTCTTATTCACTGACACCGAGCCCTGAAAATGAGACAATGAATCAATAACTTTCTTTTTCGTCCTTATTCACTTTTATTCCTGTGTGTCTGTCTTTCTTTGTTGTGCACAGTTAATATAATTCAAACTTTAATCACCAAATCACAAAAACAAGTCCATCAGCAGAACTGTCTTCACTTGTTTGCTTATTGATTTGAAGGTGCCGCAGTCTGCATTCCTCAGGTTCACAAGTTCAGAAGAACATGCTCCTCTATCCTCCTCCTCCAGACTCCTATTTCCCTCAAAGCAGAGGGCTGGATTACGCCCAATGAAGAAAGACTCAGAACTTGTGGGGGTGTTTTACTTCTTTGCGGGTGAGTTGACGGCTCTGGGGCCAATGCTGGGAAGCTCTAATACCGGATAAAAGTGGTTTGGACCAAATCGGAGGCGGAAATTTTTTTGCGTTTTTGCTGACTTGCTTGCCTTTGAGGTGCTCTTTCCGGGTGTTTGTGGGTGAGTTTTGGGGTCTGGGAGCACTCCTGGGACAGTCTAATCTTGATTGCATTTGCTTTTCAGGAAATCCGTGGTGAAAAACAGGAGTTATGACCTAGCTGCACAGCGCATTTGGACCGAAGGCCGAGAAATATTGTAAGTATGAGATTTTCCTTTTTGGCTGTTTGGGGGTGTTGTGCTTTTTTGCGGGTGGGTTGGCGGGTCTTGGGGCATTCCTGGGAAGGTCTAATACCGGATAGAAGTGGTTTGGACAAAATCCATGCAGAATTTTATTTTGCTATTTCTGACATTTTGCTCAATGTAGGGTTTTAGGGGGCCTGTTTGGGGGGCTTCCTGGTGTTTGTGGGTGGGTTTCGGGGTCTGGGAGCACTGCTGGCTATGGATACTTTGGTTTGCAAGAGGTTTGAAGCAAATCCATGGCGGCAGAGGGGAGTTAGGGCCTAGCTGCAGAGCGCTCACGGAGTGATTTTGGAAATTGGCAAGAAAATGACTAAGTCCCCATTTTTGTACTTTTGCTTTTTGGCTGTTTGGGGGTCTTCTACTAGTTTTCTCCTGGGTGGACGGCTCTGGGGCCATTGCTGGGAAGCTCTAATACCGGATAAAAGTGGTTTGGACCAAATCGGAGGCGGACAATTTTTTGCCTTTTTGCTGACTTGCTTGCCTTTGAGGCGCTCTTTGGGGGCATTCCGGGTGTTTGTGGGTGAGTTTTGGGGTCTGGTAGCACTGCTGGGACAGTCTAATCTTGATTGCATTTGCTTTTCAGGAAATCCGTGGTGGAAAACGGGAGTTATGACCTAGCTGCACAGCGCGTTTGGACCGAAGGCCGAGAAATATTGTAAGTATGAGATTTTCCTTTTTGGCTGTTTGGGGGTGTTGTGCTTTTTTGCGGGTGGGTTGGCGGGTCTTGGGGCATTCCTGGGAAGGTCTAATACCGGATAGAAGTGGTTTGGACAAAATCCATAAGGAAAAGCCTTTTGGCACTTTTTGTAACTTAGGGTTCGTTAGGGTTAGCCCGAGCAGCAGGATTGCATGTGTTTTGGGGTGTTCTAGATTTTTGCAACTGAGTTCTGGGGTCTTAGAGCACTCGTGAGAATGTGTAATTTTGGTTGCAAGTCATTTGAAGAAAATCCATGGTGGGAAAGGGGGGATTTGGCATAGTTAAAGAAAGCCTTTGCCACTATTCTTAACTTAGGGCTCGTTAGGGTTAGCAGTATTTCTATTGCATGTGTTTGGGTGGGGGGGTTTTCGAGTCTTGGAGCGATGCTGGCTATGGATACTTTTGCTTGCTTGCAAGTGGTTTGAATACAATCCACGGTGGGTAAGGGGGTATTTGGGCCTACTTTTACATTCAAAGTACGTTTTGTCACCAGTTTTCTGCTAGGCCTCGTTTTTTGAGATCTGATTGGGGGTCTTCTACATTTTTGCGACTGCCTTTAGTAAGGGTCTGGGTGGGAGCACTGCTGGGAATGTCTAATTTTGTTCTAAAACACAGTGTACAGTACACCTAGCTTGAGGGGAAAGATCCGCTAAATTAATTTGCCCATACTTATTTATCCTTCAAAAGGTGACTCAGACAGAGTACGCACTTTCAAAAATATTGTACTGTCTATTAGGAAAATCAAAGTGTGACTTTTTGCACTACACAGCGTACATACCTTATATTTATTTATCAGTGGTGTTGTAATATCACTTCCTGTTTTTCGTTCAATAATTACAGGCCGGGTTTCAGTCTGTGCAATGGGGAAAAAAGGATGGAGTCAGGCTTCACATTAGCGAGCCGCAATTCAGCATCCGCCAGGCAGGCAGTGGACAGGGTGTCTTCTGGTCACCAACATTGATGGACGAAGCGTCAGCTGGAATGGAGGAGTGCCGCTAATAAGAGGAATTGTTTGCTGCATGCAACTTACTTACCAAATTCAACAGGACAACTACAACAACATACAGATACAGTATCCATTGTTTTCTTCTATGAGTGTGACTGCATTTCATGGATCTCTCTCTGCTTCTAAATTGATCCCTACAGCCATTCTATAGGTTTTACTTCGGCTATTTTTTAAACCTAATTTAATGTAAGAAGTGTTTCTCTGAGTGCAGAGATAGGCAAGTGAAAACGCTGCAGCCCTGTACTGTCGCATTCTAGTACTACTTACTTTTCAGTAACAATGCATGCAGTAGTGCATGCACTTCCTTTATGTCACTTAAAAGATTTATGGTTAGCTTTGTACCCAAAGATTTCTTTATCTTCAATTATTGTTTGTTCATGCTGTGCTTTTTTTTTCTTCTCTCAACAAAACCTACCCAAAAAGAAACCCCCATTCCCATCCATTTTTCAAACCCTAACGCTCTTCCCCCGGGCTGTGTGGTTTTGCTTGATGTGTGACTAAATGACATCAATAATTCCACACACTTGCTTGGGAGGATAAGGTCATAGCAACAGGCTGGTGAAGGAATCCAAGGATATATTCTAGACTTACTCAGCTTCAGTACTATTTCTTGTAGTAGTAGCCAATGTCAAAGAAATCCAACAGAAGTACAAGTTATACTTTCAATACTTTACCATTTGTTAGGCTACATTGTGGCACTGTTCTAGTGTACTGTCACCTGCTATATTCTCTATCGTACCGTTGTAATGCTACAGTAAGGACAAACCAGGTTTCATTTTCTTTTTTTCCATAGGCATGCAACTGCCACTGTGTCACACCACTAGTACCACCGCAATGAGGAGGACATTTCATTCACCCAGGATTGCCAACCTTAATCGCCATTTCCCGTGGAGCCAGCCCTGGGCCTAGCCCTACTTTCAAACACAAATTACAGGTAAGATAAGTGTTTGGTTGGAGGTAGTATAATGGAGTATTAGGAGAGACGAGAGATTGACGGTAGTACTACTAAAGACCTAGGACTCTTCAGGAAAACAAACTTACTGTTAAACCCCCACCCACCAGACTCAAAAGCAGTAAAAAACAGGTATGGTCAGATAAAGATTCAAAAAGTATATTTTTGTAGCCCTAACAAAATAATCTCCCGCAAAACCCTCCCTAACCCCAACGATTGTCCTTCAAAAGTCCCAATAACACCCCAACTCCCAATTCCCACCCCCCAAAAGTCAAGGGACACTACTGCAGGGGGCTATGACTTTAGCGGCCAGGGCATCATACTCCTTGCGGAGGGTGGCATGGTCGAAGCGGAGGCCCTCCACCAAGTTCTTATAGGTTAGGACCTCCTGCTCCAGGTAGGACACTCTGAGGCATAAGCGGCGCTGGCGTGCCTTGCAACTCCTGTGGGGGGCAGCTGCTGTCTTTGCTGCTCGGCGGTGGCAGTTGGCTTTGGTAGCCCGGCTCCGTACCGCTGGAGCACTGCGCTGGCTGGCAGCCCGTGGGGGCACGAAGGAGGATGCAGCTGTCCCAGTGGATGTTGTTGTTGTACCAGTAGACTGCGTGTCCTCCTCCTCCAGGGCCACCAGCCGCCGATATTCGGCGACAGTGGCATCCAGCCTCCGTTGCCGGGCCATTCGAGCCAGCTCCCTCCTTGATGGTCTGTTTGATTTGGAAGGAGCAACTATATGAAGAAAGAAAGACATAGTCTGTAACCAATGCTCCTTAAGATTAACACAAAATGATTGAGCAGAAAGTTGTGTCACAGTACAAGTAGCAAATTGAAAGCACAGTACATAACTATTGAGGACAGTATCTATCTAACCTCCGACTTCTTCATCCTTGCTCTAACATTAATGGGAGTTTAAGGAAAAGATTCTACGAGCACTATGGACTTCCATTACAGTCGACTATGACAGTACACCAGTCTTATTCTTCTTCTTCTCTCTTGTTTAGGAAAATTGGTACGTTATCTTATGCAAGCCGGCATAATGCCAGCGCAGTGAACTTGCACCCGAGAAAAACAGACGCACACCATGATGAGTGAGACAGACTTGCGTTACTGTACCGGTCCAGTACATGCAGGTGGTGAAGCTCTTACTTTTCTATTACGGGTGGCACTGAGAATACTCTGTTAAAAGGGCTACTGCTTAATTAATTTAGCTTTCACCCTACAGTGCAAATGAGTACTAGAAAAGGAAAATGAAGAAGCTAAATAATCTGATTATCTATCACTTCACATGGGATGTATTTGATGACATATGGGATGACTTTAGGTGCTTTGCTTATTATTGAGTGAACAGTGATACACCCACACATGAATGACGTACTACTACTAAACTAAAGTTATTAAGAGAGGTAGGGAGTGTCCACCGTAATAACCGGATATATGCTGTGCTTGCAGTTGCAATACAAACTACTGCTACTATTCATGTTAGTATTTGGACAAAATTACAACTTCTTTTCCTTGCCTTTCCCACACTGGAACGGACGTGCGGGTGCGGTGTTACATGCTCTTCAAAGTAACACTTAGTTCATCCAGTGACCGTCTACTCTCTCTAAATACACATATGCTATCTAAGAGTCAGATAGTACCATGATCCAGGCATCCATCCATTCAAAGTATATGCACACATACAGTTTCTGTTTCACTCACCCAGGCTGTTCTCCTTCCACCCATCCTTGCTTCATCATTCACCCAGCCATGCACCATACCATATTCTTTCCTTCCCAGCCACCTCGGGGACCAAGCAAACACATATCATTCTTCTTTGCCAGTCATCATAAAATTTCTCGTCCTTCCACACTTACTTACACCCTTCTTTCGCTTTTCGTTCATCCCATCCATCAAGTTCATCTCAGATCTGATTGGGATTCTTCTCGCCAAAAACTTCACAGCTAAGTCGAAGTACATTTAGAGGAGGCTACTACCTGGTTGATTTATAATACACCCGTGAAGAAAGCACACTCTGCAGTCTTCAACCTCAATAAGTAAGGAATATATAGCTTACCTCTGCCCGCCACCACCGTGTTAACCCTCACAGGCACGTCCGGCACTTGCACCGCCTCCTCCCCAGAGTTGTTCCCCTCGTCAGAAACCACCACCTCCGCGCTGGCCCCGCCACCAGATGTTCCACCTACAAAGTACATTTAAGAATGTTAGAATACACCACTCACTACTATATAATATTTGGTCTAGGAGGAATAAAGAAATGTGAAAAAAACATAATACAATGTAATAATTTGTGACTGTCTACTCTAAAGTAAAAATGTCCCTTTTTCCAGGGAAGGCTGTTGTCTTGCTGCACTTTTTGGCACAACTGATGAATGCTTGCTTTTTATTTTTAACACGCACCACTTTTTCTCCTAACAGACAGAAGCTTGACTTCTAAGAACACGACCAGGATCAAGTTCAAACCAGGTGAGAGCTCGGCTCGACCACAAGAAATGTGTCCAATTAATCGTCAGCACTAATCACTTTTCCATTTTCAGTTAAACGTTTAGTTTTATGACAAACTTGATTTTATTAAATGTGTTTACTTTTAATAAAGCTTTTAAACTTAAATAGACTCTGTGGTTTTTGGTCCTCCAGACTAAAGTGGATGAGCTAAAGGTTTTGGAATTTTTGCAAGCATGAGTCCGTGCCTCTGACACTTCTTGACTCTGACTCCGTACTCTTGTCCTGCGTTGGATAATCTAATCATCATTGGAGATCAATCATCGTTGACTTTGGGAGCTAAATGACTCTGCCACACTATCTAGTCAGTAAGGAGATTGGGGGTTCAACTACAAAGTCTGTTATCACTGAGGTATGTGGAAAGTCTAACAGCACCTATTATAATTGATAAGCTAAGCAATGCATTATTTAGTGTCCATAGTTCTGTTTGTGCAGATTTGTCCCTGCAACAGTAGTAGAATGGATTGTCCTACTATCCAAACCAAAAGTAAAGTAGTATCTTATTCTTTCTTGGTGGTCATTCACCTTTTTATTGTTGGCAATTGTCAAAGCATAAACATTTAGAAGACTTGAAAAGACATTATGGACAATCCCAGAGGACTGCACTCAGTGCATAGAGCTATTGCTGACTAGAATGGGAGTCCAATGGAATTGCCAAATGTGCAATCTTAGTTAGCTACACAGACAGACTAATAAGAATAATCTAGTAATACCACAGGGAGTCATAGTCAAGGCAGGATAAGAATTTAGATCCAGTCTACAAGAAGATCAAAGACGATTTAGAAAAAATCGAATGAGGAACGCTAGGAAAAAATAGGTACTCTATATTAAAATTAAAACTTACTGGGGCCAGCAAAGGAGCCCTCGCCTGCCCGATCCTGGCCTGCATCCTGTTCAACAGCACCCTCCTCCTCCTCCTGTGTCCTCTTGCCCCTGGGGGGAGCTGATGTACAACATGAAAGAAAAAAAGACCAGAAAACATGGATGATATTTGTCAACCAAATCAAACATTTCAAAAGAACAATAACAAAAAATGTTGGCGAAATAGCAAATAGACAACTATTCCAGGGGATATATTGACCGATCTCATGTGGTCTACTACGTTATTAATATTGCTTGATTTGCGGACCGTCGACTTGGAAAGTTCTTATGTAACTCACTAAATAAAGTACTAAAAAGGTTTGCCTAGGATTGGCAGGCAGCAGTCCGCAGCACGCAAAGTGACAGACAAAGTCCATCGTGATTGCAGATCAGCGACAACACTAAAGTTTCCTACTACATTAACCAGTCATTAAAAAAAATACTCAAACTATCAATCCACCACCACTATTTCTTCTTATCACCATGTGTACAAAGGAAGGACTGGACTTGAGTCTGTAGGGGCTGATTTAGAAGCCCCTTGCGGCTCTTTTGCTCCATTGTTGCGTGACTTTTGTGACGCAGCGGCAGAACAAAAGAGGCGCAATGGTGGGGCGTATATTAACAACGTGACGCATATGGGAGATGCATCACGTTGTAAAGCCCTGCGCCATCAGGGGGCGTTCCGGCGCAAGGGAGGGCGTTCCTGCGCAGGAACGCATCCTAAAAGTGGCTGAGGGAAATCTACAAGATTTCAATCAGTCACTTTAAGGACAATGATGCGTGACTCAAACCCTGCGCCTGCTTGAAGCAGACGTACGGCTTGACGCAGCATTGGGGAGATAGGGCACCCCAGAGCATTGATGGAGCTGCGCCATCGTTGCGACGCAACTCCAGCAATGCGCTGCCTTTACGGCACAGATGCGTAACGCTTTGGTGATGTTTTGGGCCCATGGTGCGCCGCATTGTAAGTACGGCGCACCATGGGTGGTGGTGGCATGGCGCTAGTGTCTAGCATTACGCAGTTCTTTAAACTACACTCATACATAATTTCACAGGCCAATGAAATGAACACAAAATCGAAAACAAATAAGCATAGTAGCAACACTACTGAGAAGGAGAGCAGTGCACCTGAAATGCACAGAAGATTTTGAAATATAATTTACCTACAATGTAATCAGCAGCATTATTGCTCTTGGTAAAAAACAAAAATTTGCAATATAATAACACACAGAGCAGGAGAAAACAGATTAGTAATGAAATAGCTACTACTACTCGCCAAGCCCGGGGATCTCAAGGCCAAGCAGGTCGAGCAGATCGCGTTCACGGTCCAGGACATCCGTCCAGCGGTGGGTGGCCTGGTTGTAGGTGCGCCGGACCCGAGAGTGGTGGTACATGGCCCGGCACACCTTCTCCCACCGCTTCCGGCGCTCCCAGATCCCGTACCCGCTACCGATCTTGCCGCCTGCCATGATGGTCCTGGAGAGGCGGCGCTGAACATAAAAAATTAGTGCGGCCACCTCCTCTGGGCTAAAGATCTCCCGGGGTGCGACTGTCTCCCCCCTCAAATGCCCGCAAGGGAGCCGGGCACGGGGTGCGGGACCCTTCCCCTTCTCGGGCTGCTTCCCGGCTCCCTTTACCATGGTCTGGGCAGAAAGGAAGCTAAATAATAAAGAAAATAGAATAGGGAAGAGAAGAAAAGAAAAGAGTTTAAAAAAGTAGTTTAAAATTAACCAAAAGTAGCAGAAAACACAAAAATATAGAGCTAGAAAAATAGAAGGATAGATAATAAGTAAAATAGATCATAAAAAACTTCAAACAAGCAAAGGATGGCAGAGATTCAGAGAGGATACAAGAAGCATGCCCAGAACCATAGCAATGAATGAGAAACAAGATGGCCGCGCCCGTTCACGACCGCGTGGGTAAGTTTGCGCGAGATTTTGCTCGCGAACACACGCGAAATTGTACTAGCGAGCCGCACACTTTGCGAGATTACACATCGCGCCCGGAAACGGAAATACGTCATGCAAACAAGATGGCCATGCCCGTGAACGACCGCGAGGGTAACTTTGCGCTACAAGCGGCTCGCTAAAACGCACAAAACCTTGCGAACTAACACGCCGCAAAAAAAACAAATCGCATATTCGCACGAATTTGCGGCTTACGAATTCAATCTCGCGCAAGTTCGCGCCCCGCGAATCCCGTGAAATCGCAGAAAAACGAGTTTTGCAAAAGTGAAAGCACTCAGCAGGTGCAAAAGTTCAAACTCATCATTAGTAACCATTCCCTGTAGTGCTTCCTGACTGGAGCCCCTCCAGAGTTCAGATGCTAGTTGCAACAATTGTATGACCCTGCTCTGACCCTCACAGCAGGCTCATAGAATAGCTACAAGTAGGCCACAAAGGTCCTGGAAAAAAAAATGCACTGCAACAGAAAGCAAATTACTGATAAGGAATCAGGTGCCAAACTGGAATTTTCAAACAGTGACACATTAATAAACCAACCCCAAATTAATTCATGTCAGTTGAAGCAGGGCAGGTGTGCTTGCTTTTCCCCCCGATAATCTACAGTGATGATGAACCAGAGGGTGGCATTGATGTACCAGAGGGTGGCATGGGTGAAACAGATGGTGGCAGTGTTGAAACAGAGGGTGCTGTGAACCTGTGATGATGAACCAGACGTAGAAACAACATAGTCGCGACCGTTGCGTGCTGACAAGTAAGTTCGCAATTGCGAACTGGTACAAAACCCTCGCGAACTGGCAGAAACCCTTGCGAACACAAAAAAAACTAAAAAATCTGCAAATTCGCGAGAATTCGCGGATTTTGCGGATTGCGAGTTCGCAAATACGCAAATTCGCGAACGCCAGATTCGCAAAATTCGCCCATGCTTAGGCATGGCTTGGTTGCCTTGCTATGTAATATTATCACAGTACCTCAAAGTTGGTCCATGGATTCACACTAATAAATCCTTAGCTCCGTCTTGGTAGAGTGGCAAAGAGCAGTCAGACTTTACTAGAGGAACATGCATTAAGCATTACAGAATACCAACAGGACACAAGAGAAATCCAAAACCAATTTATAAAAATAGAGTCTATTTTTATCTTAATTTAGACATCAAAATGAACCGAACAGCATACATAGAACCGGAGTTATAGATTTGTGAAGCAATATTAAATCAGTACAGTAAAATACATAGACAAAATAACATTGCTGTCAATAGCAAAATCCACTAGTGACAATCAGTCACTTTCCAGTCAAGTTACTTGGAAAACTTATACCGGTAAGGTCATGTGGACCCCAGGACCAGTCCCCAACAGTCAGATCAATTTTACCTTGTCTGTGTAGTCCTGGTGAAGAGTTGTTCTGGTTGTCCTTGGTGCTGAACGGGACAGGCGGGTGATGCTGTTTTTACCACTTACAAGGTGCCGCGAGAAACAAAATGCAAAAACACAACAGGTACTCAGCTGCTGATGTCGAATGATGGTTGCACATTGTTCTCTGTAGCTGCAGTGTCGAGTGTGGGGGTTTGTTACTGGATTGGTGACCAACAAGCCTTGGCATTAGTTAGCACAGAGAAAATCTTCTGGAACTTCATTGGATACTGGGGCTGAATGTAGCGGCCTGAGATTTCGGGGCAGGCGCAACTGCAAATCCCACAATACACCGGATAACCTGGATTTGGGTGATCCGTCGGAGGGCCCGATGACCAGCAGGTCTTTGGATCCTGTGAGTGTTTTTATCTGCAGTTTGCAGGGGACTAGTGCTATGAGTCCAGGGAAGACAGAGGGTTCTTCTGGCTTTCAAAAGGGTCTCTATCTCTCTTCAGGAGTGTCAAGTTTTAGCCAACAAGGGTCGTTCACTCAGTTGCAAGTATGTTGCACCAGGGACAAAGTATCCCTCTTTTGCTTTGTGCTGGTGGGCAAAGTCCTGTTGTCGGCAACACAGGCCTTCCCTTGGTCCGTCTTTCTAAGTTGTACAGATCCAAGGCTCTGGTGTCAGAGAGCTCCCTTAAATCCTATATATAGGGGAGTCCAATAGTACGCATCACAATTGCTTGTTTTCCATTTATGTTGTCACCTGGATACACTAACCCTGGTTAAGAAATGCCATTTTACATGCTTACGTTCTGAAGCTGCCTTTGCACCCTGAACACAATGACATTTGACACACATTTATTTGCGTGCACATAAAAGATAATACTCTACAAACTCAAATTTGCTTACACTACCACTTCGTAGGTACTCTATCAGAACACCTTGAACATTCTGTACAATGGCTAAGTTCATCCCCTAAGATGTTGTTATTTGTTTTGGTCCCACTGCAACAGAGCTATTACAATAGAATAAACAATAGCGGCCTGTCTGGGGCTGCGGCATAGTAATATGGAGGATGGTATATATATCTATTCTCAACCCTTTATTTAGACACAGGAGCATTTCACTGGTACTGAGTGGTTGATCCATGCCTGAATTCCAGCTGTGCTGATTCCTGTTTACCTCATGCAAGGGATGCTGTCCAGCTCAATGCCAAGATAGTAATAAGGAGTTAGATCACCCTAAAAGGATTTGGCAGATTCATTCACCCTAGACATGATAGATTAGGATGAGCTAGGTAGGAATTCAATATATTACAGTACTTGAATGCAAGCATAAAGTTCCTGTAATCAGCAAAGTGGTTGAACTGTTTATCTTTTTCACAATTTTCATAATGCTAGTCACATTAGTCTGTTTCCTTCTATTGATCATTGCAGCACAAGTATTTTACTCAAGAATTGCAACGCTTCAATAAATATTGAAATGCTCTATCTGTATTTCTTGTGTATCTCTTTGAGTATGCATGAGTACCTAACTGAAAGGGTTCTAGATCTGTTACCATACTTTCATTGGGGAGTAAGGGTTGTCATGTTCTAAGGTTGCACATCCATTTGCTACTGTTTAAGGTTAGGGGTACAGATGGTGCACTGTGAGCTAGCAGGACTTCGGCCAAGATATCCAGGCGGTGTGAGTGGAATCAGTCTCACACAGTTCTGATGGTTATGTTGTCCAACAAATGCACAGCTTTACTTGGGAAAGTATAAGCCATATGCCATGGCACCACCGATGTTCTAGCTTTAGTTCTTAATTAATAGTTATCCTGAGTAGTTTTCTTTTTTTATCCCCAAAGACCCCTACTCACCTACTAACCGGACACGTCCAAGGTGTTAGGGAAATATCCACCTCAGCTGAGCATGTAAACCCTATGCATTGGCTGTAGGTTGTTTAAGCGTGGACGTTTCAAAGCCTCACACCATAGAGGTACCCTCTCTTATTCCACATATTCAAATGTATGAAGACAAACAAGCAATTAACATGACATGCAGTTGCACAGATGCTGTTACAACCTGATCAACCCCAGATGGGTGTAGACGTTACCTTCCGGGTTAAGGCCTACAATGCAGTCAAGACAGAGGTATTCTATTCATGGGTTAAATTCCCAGCAGCTAATACAACTGCAAGACTGTGTCAAACATGTACTGCAGACACAGTTCCTAACAACCACACAGTATATGAAGCACTAAAAATACCACTAACTTACCAAGAACATCAAAATTAGTTTGACGGAGCCTTATCACTTGCAAACGATAATGCTAGATTAGGTCCCCTTAGTTGTGAGAGAACAACATGACAAGTCTTAGCTGGCTACTCACTTGAACCAGATATAGACAATATACCCGATCTGACAGCTCCAGACCTATGCATATTATACACAGATCTGGTTAGAATATCTAGATATTTAACAACATTTATCATGCAAACAATGACAATAAATCCAGCAAGGCTGCTCAGGCTGCAAACATAAATTGGCTACACCTTAAATGAATGCCCAACTAGGCCTAGGGGCAGAGTGACTAAAAAACTCCACCGTGCTACGCAGAGTTCTACAGGTGGGCGGAGTTTGCCTGTGTGTCTGTTTGCATTGCGAAAAACATCGTGAAGTGAGTCCTCATGTTACAAATCATGCACAAATTGCACCATGTGGTTCATATGGGCATGATCATCTAGTTTTTCTACTTTTTTTATGGTGCTGGGCCTAATTTTCAATTCCTCATTAATCCCCCCTATCAAATGTATCTACCCTTCATATTGTATGGATAATATTAATGTGTGTCTTTGTGTTTGTGTATTTTACATTTGTTTGTAAATTTTAGGGTTTTTGTTTGGTGACTTTTTGTATTTTGTTTAGTTTTTTCCTTTAATTCCTTATATATTCTTAACTTCCTTTTCTAATTTTTGTTTACTCCACCCAGCACCATGGTAGAGGGTCGTCTACCTTGCAGGCTGTGCTGGTGCCCAGGTGTGCAGCCCCGGGCAATCTTCAGCGAGGAGGAGGTGGCAGCACTAGTTTTTTAGTGTGCAGCACCTCCTACCCTCCATGCTCGGTACCCCTTGAGGTAACATCAGTGTGTGCGGTGCACCAGCCTGCTGATGCACCGCTGGGCGGATATTCTTTATCGTGAGCAGAACCTGCTTGACCTGCTTGGTGTCGAGATTCCGGGGCTCAGAGAGTATTATTATTTGTTGTGTTTCTACAATACTAAAAGAAAAATATGAATAGCGGCTCATACTCAGAGGAAAGTTACATTTAACCCCTTGCATGCTGATGACGAACCCCAGCCGTCATGCACTACGGTGCTCGTGTGCAGATGACGGCTGGGGTTCGTCATGGCCCGCCCCTGTTCATTTGTTTACAGCACAGGGGCGGAAACGGGCCAGCAGTCAAGGGGTTAATTTATGTTAAGAATATTATTATAAAGTGATCCAATTTCTAGTTTCTCTCAAACTTCTTCTTATTAGTTTTTTCATGAGTTACAGACAATGGCCCTTTATACGTTACAACATTTCCAAATATGTTCACAGTAAGTCTACAGAGAACACAGTTGCATATTAATTATGGAAATTATGTATTGCGTTCATTTTCATCAATAGTGTATGCCCTCTCTAAGACATCAAAATAAACAATAGCACCTTCAATCTCCCTAGCTCTCTACCCTCCCTCTATCACTCTCCCTTCCCTAACATAAACTGAAAGAAAAACGAAAAAGGCGAGTCAAACTCAATTGTATGGGGTAGAACACGGATGACAACAGCCAACCTCGGGATCTTATACGTGTGGATGAGCATAGGGTCAATAGAGCAACTCTGGCTACTGAGTTAAGGATTCAGAACTAGAAGAGGTGAAGTGCCCTTTTGGTCAGGAGACATGCCATCAAGGGAAGGCCTCACAAAAGGTATGCTACAAAAGTACCCCAGCAATATGCAAAGTTTTTAAAATTGTGCCTAAAGGTGTCTTCCATTCTCTCCATCTTTAGTGCCTTCCATAGGTGGGCATGCCACTGAGTTAGAACTGGTGACTTTTGTTTCTTCCACGCAGCAGCAATTGCAAGTTTCCTTTCTCCAAGGCAGATTGACATAAAAGGTCTGCCAACTTCAGTTTAATATTTCAGACATTTATCTCGTGGGCCCACCAATGTAATTCAGGCAAGTCAGGGATAGGGAAACCCAGTATGCCCTTGATATGTGCCTGAAATTCTGCCCAGAAGGGACCGATCGTTGGGCAAGCCTACCAGATTTGATGAACGTCTCCCAAAAGGCCTCAACCCCTCCAGCATAGACCTGAGTGTTAGGGAATATTTTTTTCAACCTCGTGGGATACCAATGCCAATCATACAGTATCTTATAATGTGCTTCCCTCATGCCTAGGGAGTAATTACATTAATCAATGTCTCTCCAGAGTGTCCTCCATTGGCCCTTGTTTATTTCCATACCCAGGGTGTGTTCCCAGAAGCCCATATGGCGTGATTGTAGGAGAATGCAAAGTGGTAAGGAGCAAGGCATACAAAAAAGACATTGCACCTCTTGATGAGGGTGCTCTCCGTACAAACTTCTCTATGGGTGTTAGTTCTGTAGTGGCTGCTGCTTTAACCTCAGGGTGTAACCACCAGTGCTTCAGCTGGAGGGAGTGAAAGTGTTCAGTGTTGGGGAGTTGGAAGTCCCTTTGACAATTTATAAAGGTTAACAGATCATATTCATGGAAGTGGTATGATAGGGTCAGACAACCGTCCTCCTACCATGCATCAAAGTGGCCTGGCGGCATAGCCGGGGGAATGTTGGGTTAAAATGTATTGGTGTGTTTGAAAAGGAGAATGTGGTCCACTCCGCAGCTCTTATCACCTCATCACAAATTTTTAAGAGTGGTTCTCCTAGCAGTGCTCATGTAAGCATTTGAGGTTTGGTGTTTCCTACGTTTCCAAAGCACATCTCAAATAACCAAGCCGACTGTTGCTCTATCCATGTGCAGCCAGTGCTTATCAGATTTCCTCAGTGACTATTCAGCAGTGACCCTTAACAGTGCTACCTTGTAGTATAGATTAAGAACTTCAGGCCAAGTTCACAACTGCCATTTCTTGCTAAAGTGCTGGAACAGCATGTGCTAAAGTCCCTGAGCAAACACATTGAAAATAACCATCTCCTGCAATTAAATAAGGCAGGTTTCAGGGCGCACTATAGCACAGAGGTAGTAATGTTGTCAGTACTAGATGAACTTAGACTAAGGGCCGATAAGAAAAAAACATGTTCCCTGGTTCTACTGGATCTTTCCGCGGCATTCGACACTGTCAATCATGACCAACTAATGTCACGGATTTCGGAGCTAGGGATTCAGGGCACGGCCCTGGCTTGGCTGACCTCCTTTCTCAAAGGGCGTTCGCAGAGAACACAATTGAATGACTTTGTGTCCGATTTAGGTCCACTCTCATGTGGTGTACCTCAGGGTTCGGCATTATCCCCACTCCTGTTTAATGCTTACCTTCAGCCCTTGATAGCGGCACTAAATCAAATGGAGTGTCAAATTTACAACTACGCTGATGACACCCAAATAATTATTCAGAGAGACAATGCCCCATCAGCCGATTCACGTTTTCTAAACATCTTAAAATTCACGGTGAACTGGATGTCAGCCAATGCCTTGAAAATAAACCCAGACAAAACAGAGGTAATGGCCGTTACTTCTGACTCCAACCCGTGGAAGGAGCTCTTCTGGCCGCATGAGCTGGGTTCATATCCAGAACCGGCCGGGGTGGTAAAAAGCCTAGAGATCAAAATTGATGCTAAGCTTACCATGACCCAGCAGGTCTCAGCTGTGGTAGGAACATGCACTGGTTTGTTGAGACAGCTGCACAAACTTGCCCCTATCCTCAAATTTAATACACTGCGCACAGCAGTCTCCGCTTTAATACTATCACGCTTCGACTACGGTAACGCCCTATACATCGGTCTCCCGGAGAAAGTGGTGTCCAGACTACAGGTGATTATGAATGATGCTGCAAGGCTCATTTTCAAAACACCCAGGCGAACACATGCATCGCCGCTCCTCAAATAGCTGCATTGGCTCCCGGTCAGACAGAGAGCTAAATTTAAGGGCTTCTGTATCGCACACAAAGCCCTCTACGACAGTGCTCCCAGCTACATCAAGGACCGTCTTGCCAAATATATCCCCAGCAGGTCACTACGGTTCATAGTTGCTTGCCTCCTGACTTGTCCAAGATTCAACATGTCCACGAAAGGAGGCAGAGCCTTTTCATCTTCTATCCCCTCCATCTGGAACAACCTGCCGCAGAGTCTTCGTAAGGAACACGCTCTCCTTCCTTTTAGGAAAAAATTAAAAACAGTTCTTTTTGCAGAAGCCTGGATATAATCTTACCCCTCTGGCTAGGCTAGGACCTCTTTGACAGCGCTTAGAGACCTGCTGGTGATAATGCGCTCAAGAAATCCCAACTAACAATTAACAATTAAATTCGGGTAGGGCTAAGCCTCCCTCCTCCTTAGATCATCTGAGCAGCTTAAAGGACAACTGAGCCTTCAATTATGCCAAATAAAGCGAGTGATGAGTGTTCGCAATGCTGGGGGGACGTCTCGGTCTAAGCCTATGGGTAGATCCTGGAATAGGTTTAACAATTTCAGGAGTACCATCATTTTGACCACATGTATACATGAGGTGCACATTGATCCCCATCTTTTAAAATCATTCTTTAACTGTGGCAGAAGATGGGGATAGTTTGCATGGTAAAGCCCTCTATACTGGGAGTGATCGTTATACCTAGGTAGGTGAGATTGTGTTTTGCCCACTGGAACGGGAAAGCATTAACTAATGTGGTCATTTCTGTGTTTGAAAGGATAAGATTCAACAGGAAGGTCTTAGATAGGTTAATCTAGAAGCCCGCAATTCCCTCAAAGGAACAGAGCTCTTTTTGTAATGCTGTCAATGAGGATCGTGGTGTCTTAAGTCAATCAATCGATCAATGGTATCATTTGTAAAGCGCACAGGCTAACGGTGGTTTTAGCAGGTGCTCCCCAATTACAAAGAGAAGAAAACGAAGATTTCCAATCCCTGAAGAAAAAAGTCATTAAATGGCTGAATTGGAATCGACCCCTACCACCACAATTTAATAACGAGATCATTATGGTCAGAAGGGTGCCTTGGCTGGGGAAGACGAGAAAAACAATAATAGGGGATTGTATTTTGGTAACTTTCAAAGACCCGGGCACTGTTTTACATATTTGTGAAGGGGTGAACCGTTCATTGGATTCTACCATACAGACCCTGCCAGTCTCCTTTTTCTTTCCTCCTATCCGCACGCACAGACACAAAGATTATGTCCAACGCCCAAATTTTCAGCTACCTGACACACCTATTTCCATTTTAACCGCTTTAACTGCTTGAACGGTCTGGACGGGGTTGACTGACTGCCCACTAACAACCTTGTGACTCTGGACAATGGCTCCTGCAGCCTCCCTGAGCCATCTGGCCTTATTGTTGGCAATGTTCCTGATGCACCGACTGATTCAACATCTGAAACCGTCTCCGCCCACTCCTCTGGCACGGCAACTGACACCCCTGAACACTTGAGATTAATCTGGTGGAATGTTGCCGGACTAGCTAACAAACTGGCCGATCAAGACTGGGCAAATTACATCGAGACTGGAGACGTGTGTATGTTTCAGGAAACGTGGGCAAGAGAAGACTATGGGCACCAAGGTTATCAGTCATTTTTTATCCCAGCTAGGTGGGAGGGCAAAGGTCGCCCGTCAGGCGGGCTCACAACCTGGGTTGCATCTCACCTAGGCTGCGAGGCAACACGGTTACCGGCCACCTCCGATGATATTCTTGTGGTTTTACTATACTGGCCAAACCAAGCTAAACTTGTCTTAATCAACATCTATTCCAGGCCAGTTGGAACTGCCAAGGAATCACCTACCATAGATGAACTCACGAACTATCTATCTGAGTTATCAAGTGACTTATCCTATGTGGTGGGAGGGGATTTTAATTCTCACTTTGAGCCATTGCCAGGTCTTCTAGAGGGGTTCCCAATGGAAGAAGAGGCTAGATGGTCAGAGCCCCCGGTAGAAGCTCCCCCCCCGAAGGCATGGACTCCCCTTGCACTACAAATCACAGCCCTCACCCTAAAGTTTGGAATCAGAGCCTGTAATGGGCGAATGAGATCTGACATACCCAGCAGAACCACCTATAATAGAGTGGGAAGAGAGTCTCGCTTGGATTATGTCTTGGTCCAAATAGTGAAGTGGCCAACCATCCGGGACTTTAGGGTAACGGAAAGATTAGATAGTGACCATAATGCACTTGAACTCGATCTTGTTCACCCTGGCCTCCAGACTCCCACGATGTCTTCGGAGGGGAGCAAACCTGAACTTCTCCTGGAAAACAGCAGAAGAAGAATCAGGTGGGAGCATCTGCTCACAAGTAAGGAGAAACTTCCTAGGCTCTATGACGGGATAATTCCCATCTTGGAAACTGTGGGGGACCTGGATACCGGGGTGAACAATAAAGACTCCCAGGCTAAATTATATAAGGCTCATGAGGACCTCATAAAAGCTGTGGCCCCTAACCTCTTTAGTAACACACGGAATTCAAGTAGGGGGCGGCAATGCAAATCCTCATGGTACAACACAGCCTGCAGAAGGGCAAAAGGGGAACTCCTTAGATCTATCAAGGAGGGTCTAGGGGGGGACAAGCTAAGAGAAAGTAGACGGGCCTATAAAAAACTCATTGCCCACGCTAAAGCTGAATGGGAGGAAAATCAATGGGAAGAACTTACTAAGGCCCTAGCGATCAAAGACAATCGACTGTTTTGGAGGATAGTGAGTGGGGGGTCGGAAAATCTCAAGTCGGCAATTGAGCCAAACATCGCACCAGGGGTGTGGCAGGCACATTTTCAGTCCCTCTACAGCTCTGAGCCGGGAGAATCTATCACTGAGACTGGGGTTGGTTGGCCAGATTATGAGGGGGATCCAATAACTCTGGGCGAGGTCACTGCTGCTATAGCAGGACTCACCTCGGGAAAGGCGCCAGGATTGGATGGCCTACCCGGGGACCTGTTTAAACAGGAGCCCATTGTTTGGGCCCCCTACCTTGCCGCTCTGTTTAATGGAGTTCTTAGCGGCATGGAAATCCCTAGTACTTGGCTTGGGGCGGAGGTGGTGCCCATATTCAAAAAGGGCTCGCCTCTCCTCCCAGCCAACTACAGACCCATCAGTTTAATTGATGTAGCACAGAAACTGTTTGGCAGGGTATTACTGAATCGGCTCCAGGACTGGGCGGAAGAGGTGGGTGTCCTTAGCTCCTACCAGGCGGGATTTAGGAAGGGAGTTTCTACAGTGGACCAGGTTTTTAGATTGAACATCATCTATTGGAGAGCAGCAATATTCGAGGGCGGCAGTCTCTACACAATTTTTGTGGATTTACGGGCCGCCTTTGACCTGGTGCCCAGAGGGAAACTCTGGAGCGTCCTGGCAGAGATGGGCGTTCCCCCGGACATCCTATTAATCTTACAGAGACTGCACCACAACAACTATGCTCGAGTGAGGTGTGGGAGGTCCGGGGAACTTACGGATAGATTCCCCGTTGACCGAGGGGTAAGGCAGGGTTGTGTGTTGGCACCGACCCTGTTTTGCCTCTTCGTCAACGGGGTAATCACCCACCTGAATGCCATCGACTATACCGACGCCCCCAAACTGAATGGCAGCAGGGTGCCTGCAATTATGTTTGCAGATGACACCCTGCTGCTGTCTAAAACCCCTATGGGGATACAGAGGATCCTCGATTCATTTGTGGCCTTCTGCACTGACAGGGGGTTAGAAATTAACGCGGCTAAAACCAAGTTTATGGTTTTGAACCCGAGCCAAAAACTGCGGCCGAACCCGCTATTGGGAGCAGCACGGCTCGAGAGAGTCTCCACCTTCGAATACCTCGGTGTGACCCTCAATGAAACCGTGTCTTGGGGATCTCACCAGAGCAGGGCGAACCTTAAATTGGTACAAACTACAGGGGGCATCGCCCGGATGATGAATGGCTCCTCATACCGTCCGCTGGGGTCGCTTATCCAGATATACAAGGTACAGGACAGGGGTGCAACTATGTATGGGGCGGAACTGTGGGGACACACATTCTGTCGTAGTCTGTCCTTAACGGAGAATAATTTCATCAGACAGATAGTCGCACTTCCGCCCAGCACCCCGCTCCTCCCCTTGAGGTTAGATCTAGGTCTACGACCAATAGCCGATGAAATAGGTTTGAGACCCATAGCCTTCTGGCGTAGGCTGTGGAGTAGCAACGATCTTGCAGCCTATAGGGCGGAATTGATGGAACTATTGACCCACCCGAAAGCGCTTCGGATCCCCTGGATAAAATACATCCAAAATACTTGTATGAAAATGGGGTTCTCTGACCTATGGACTGATCCTGCTAATGCCGCACTAAACATTTCTAAGAGATCCCTGGCCAATGCATATCATGAACAAAAACTAGCTAGGGCCCTAGATAGCCAGGGTGAAGGGTCACTATCCTCTGTATTTGCACAAAGTAAGGACATATACAGGTTTGAAGGGGTTTTAGATGCCATTTCCACTGTGCTGGCCAGGAAGCTGTTTCTCCAATGGAGATATGGCACATTGCCCCTTCGTTCTTTTACCAGCTCCTGGTCATCACCTCCCACCACTAAGCAGTGTCCGGCCTGTGATGCCGCAGAGGAAACTGATTTACACGTGGTCCTCTTTTGCCCAGCTTACAAGGTTGCGAGGAAATACTGGCTCCTTCCACTGATTAGAAACATGGGCTGTAGGGAGTATGCCCCAATGTATAGGATTTTAAAATCTGATGTTACAGGCCCAACTGTGTTTGCATTGGCAAAATTTCTCATTAATGTCTGGCACACCCGCAACCGTATTTTAAAGACACAGGCTCCCTCTTAATTTCAAGATTCATAGTTTTTAAGGTATTTTTAGCAACATGTAATTCCAATGTTTTATACTGTTTAAGTGTGTATTGATTGATTATACATGTTGATTTACTGTGATTGTATATGTTTTACTGTTTATCTTTTATGGCCAATGGCCGAAATAAAGATTGGAAAATAAAAAATAAATCGCACTACTTACCCGTGAGGGTCTCAAGGAGCTGGGGTGGGAGGAATGCTGCTATTGCTCGAAAAGCCAGGTCTTGAGGAGTTTTCTGAAGGTCAGCAGGTCTTCGGTCTGCCGTAGGTAGGGTGTTCCAGGTCTTTGCAGCGAAGTGAGAGAACGATCTGCCACCTGAGGTCGCTCTTTGGAAGCGGGGGACTGTAGCGAGGGCGAGGTCAGCGGAGCGGAGCTGGCAGGTGGGGGTGTAGAAGCTGAGTCATCTGTTGAGGTACGTTGGTCCGGTGTTGTGGAGTGCCTTGTGTGCGTGGGTGAGGAGCTTGAAGGTTATCCTCTTGTTGACCGGGAGCCAGGGCAAGTCTCTCAGGTGGGGTGTGATGTGGCTGCGGTGAGGGATGTCGAGGATCAGGCCTGCAGAGGCGTTCTGGATGCGTTGGAGCCGTCTCATGAGGTTGGCCAAGGCTCCTGCGTAGAGGGCATTTCCATAATCCAACCTACTGCTGACAAGGGCCTGGGTGACTGTTCTTCTCGTTTCAGTGGGGATCCACTTGTAGATGCTATGGAGCATGCGGAGGGTGTTGAAGCAGGAGAAGGAGATGGCGTTGACCTGTTTAGTCATGGAGAGGGTGGAGTCGAGGATGACCCCTAGATTGCGTGCGTGGTAGGTGGGTGTTGGAGCGGTTCCCAGTGTGGTTGGCCACCAGGAGTCGTCCCAGGCCGAAGGGTTGGATCCGAGGATGAGGACCTCTGTCTTGTCCGAGTTCAGCTTCAGTTGGCTGTTCCTCATCCATTCAGCAACGGCCTTCATTCCTTCGTGAAGGTTGGTTTTGGCGGTGTGGGGGTCCTTGGTGAGGGAGAGTATCAGCTGGGTGTCATGGGCATAGGAGAGGATGTTGAGGTCATGCCGATGGGCAACGTGGGCGAGCGGTGCCATGTAGAGTTGGGCTGGGGGAGGAGCCCTGGGGTACGCCGCAGATGATCTCTGTGGCTTCGGAGCGGTAGGGGGGAAGGCAGACGCTCTATGTTCTGCCAGAGAGGATGAAGGTGGTCCAGTCCAGGGCCTTCTCTTGGATCCCAGCGTTGTGGAGGCGTGTTCGTAGTGTGTGGTGACAGACCGTGTCGAAGGGGGCTGACAGGTCCAGGAGGATGAGGGCCGCCGTTTCTCTGTTGTCCAGCAGGGACGTGATGTCATCGGTGGCGGCGATGAGGGAAGTCTCGGTGCTGTGGTTGCTGCGGAACCCAGACTGGGAAGGGTCCAGGATGTTGTTCTCCTCGAGGTAGCGGGTCAGTTGTTCGTTGACGGTCTTCTCGATGACCTTCGCCGGGAACGGGAGCAGGGAGATGGGCGGGAAGTTCTTGAGGTCCTTGGGGTCCGCCTTGGGTTTCTTGAGTAAGGCGTTGATCTCGGCATGCTTCCAGCTCTCCGGGAAGGTTGCTGTCTCAAAGGAAGTGTTGTTGACTTTCCGGAGATGGCGTGCGATGGATGTGCTGGCTTTGTTGAAGAGGTGGTGTGGGCATGGATCTGACGGAGCTCCGGAGTGGATGGTGTTCATGATTTTGATGGTGTCATCGTCGTTGATGTTGGTCCAGTAGAGCAGGCGGTTGGTGCAGATGGTGGTCGTGGGTGCGGAGGTCTCAGTGGTTGTCGGATGTTCGTGACGTTGAAACTGTCGTGGATGTCTGTGATCTTGCGGTGGAAGAAAGTGGCCAGCAAATAGCACAGGTCTTGCGAGGGTGGGACGTCGTTGGTGTTGGAGCTGGGGTTGGAGAGATCCTTCACGATGTTGAAGAGCTCTTTTCTGTTGTGCGCGTTGTTTTCTAGGTGGTTTTTGAAGGAGGCACTTTTGGCATATCTGATGAGGTGATGGTGTCTGCGGGTGGCATACTTGTGGGCGGCGTGGCTGTCCGGTGTTCGTTCACGGAGCCAGATCTACTCCAGCTTTCGGCAGGTTTGCTTGAAGGCCTGGAGGTCTTCAGTGAACCAGCTGGCTTTCTTGTTGGTATGATTGTTGGAGGGTTTCTTGATCGGGCGAGGGTGTTGGCGCAGTCGTTGATCCACTGTCTGAGGCTGCGGACGGCGGTGTCATGGTCGATATGGCCGGCGGGTGGGCTCTGGGCGAGGGTGATGGTTAGCTGGTCTTCGGTGACTTTGCTTCACCAGTGGTGAGGCATCTGTTGAGTGCTGTGGTGCGTGGTGGGTTTCTTGAAGGTGAAGTGGATGGAACGGTGGTCGGTCCAGTGGAGTTCGGTGGTATGGTTGAAGGAGACGTGGGGGCTTGCGGAGAAGATGGGGTCAAGCGTGTGACCGGTGGAGTGGGTGGGTGTTGTGACGAGTTGTCTGAGTCTGAGGTTGGCTAGGTTGTTGATCAGGGTGGTGGAGTTGGTGTCGTCATTGTTCTCGAGGTGGAAGTTCAGGTCCCCGAGGAGGGTGTAGTCCGTGGATCGAGGACCTGTGTGCTGACGAAGTCGGCGATGGAGTCGCTAAACTGTGGTTGGGGTCTGGGCGGTCTGTAGATGAGGGTTCCTCTGAGGGTGGTGTTGAGGTCAGTGTGGATCTGGAAGTGCAGGTGTTCGGCGGTGCTGAGGGTATCGTCGGTGTTGGTCGAGACTCTGAGAGTGTTCCTGTGGACGATGGCGATTCCTCCTCCCGCTCTGTTGGTGCGGTCCTTGAGGGTGATCTTGTAGCCTTCCGAGATGGCTATGGCTATGTCGGGTGCCGAGGGGGGGTTCAGCCAGGTCTCCGTCAGGAAGGCGACGTCTGGGGAGGTTGAGTGGAGTAGGTCCCAGAGTTCAACTGCATGTTTTTGGGCAGAGTGGGTGTTGAGAAGGATGCATCTGAGGTGGTTGGGTTCTTTCCTGGTCGGCAGCATGGTGAGGCGGATGCTTGTGAAGCTGCAGTTCCGGCAGGTGAAAGCTTCATGGGTGCGCTTCAGGGCGGCCAGGAAGCAGGTGTGTGATCGTCCGGTGTTGAGTGCGTGGAGGATTCTGGCATCGTAGCTGTGTCGGGCGTCGTGGCGTTCGTGGTGTCCAGGGGTCCTGGTGCTGGGCACGGTCCAGGCACGGACATGCACAGACGGGTTTGCCTTAGGTGCGCCAGCAGCGCGCCACCAATGCGCCCATCTGAGCGCGGCCGCGTAGCCTGCTCCATATGAGGGGATGTGGGAGGGAGGAGCAGCTGGGAGGGGGGAGCGGGGCGGCGAATGGGATTGCAGGTGGGCAGGGATGCAGGGACGCAGCGGTGGAAAAAATGGGCGGGCCATGGGAGAACTGGGCACAGGAAGGTAAAACAAGTTTAGGCAAGAAAACAAGTACAGGCATAGAGGATTAAAAACAAGTCTGGGCAAGAAAGTAAGTTAGGCACAGGGGAATAAAAACAAGTCTGGGCAAGAAAGCAAGTACAGGCACAGGGGAATAAAAACAAGTCTGGGCAAGAAAGCAAGTTAGGCACAGGGGAAAAATACAAGATTAGGCAAAAACAATGCAGGCAGAGCCATGCAGCAGCATGGGGAGCGACCTGCCTGCGAGCAGGGTCATAGGTCGCTCAGTAGGACATCGTCGGCAAACAGATAGATTTTATGTTCTACTGATCCAAACCGTATGCCACTAATATTCGATGTTGCCCGAATCCTTGCAGCCAATGGTTCAATACTTAGTGCAAAAAGTAATGGAGATAGCAGGCATTCCTGTCTTGTCCCTTTGCCTAGTTGAAAAGGTTCTGAGCTCACTTCTTTAATCACCACTCTGGATTGAGGTTGTTTATAGTTAGCTAGAATCATCATGATGAAAGCCTCGCAGAAACCGGACCGCTGCAGCGTGTGAAAGAGAAAAGGAGAGTCTACTCTATCAAACAACTTTTTGCCATCTAGTCCCACCAGTACTGCTGGTGTTTGTCATTTAGAAGCCTTCTCAAACAGATGGAGCACACTCCTAACATTCTCATATCCATTCTGGCATCATATCTTCACACCTATTGGGCAGGAGTTTGTGTTACAATTTGGCATCCAGATTTAGTAAGGCTATGGGCCTATGTGAGCTACAGATATGCCAATCATACCCTGGTTTCACTATTATCAATATACAGCAGAGACAGCGCAGTCTATGTGGGATACGAAGGTCGTCAACAATACCATTAGGGTCATTTTAGCCTTGCGTTCATTTTAGCGGCAAAAGTGTAATAGTTTTAACTATTTTAAATCTGCCAGTACTGCCAATACCTTTAACTATTTTAAATCTGCCAGTTTCAAATCTGTTAGTGTCAAGTTGTTTTTAACATTTTAACAAAAATGTGGAACTAGGTACTCACTGTTTGCTGAAGCAGCATCCCGAATGGGAGAGGCAGGAGCACAGAGTGCGATAGAAGAGGTAGGGTTAACCCTCTCTACCATAGAGTGCACACGAAACAGGGACACCGCTGGCGTGCCAAAGTCAAGCCTGTCTCCGCCCGTCTGCGCCTGAACGGTCCCAGGGGCCAGGAACGTTGCACAATTTTCAAGATTTACATAGTCTGGGCATGAATTACACATTCTCAACAAACCCATAGCAGCTGGCTGTGAGAATGGCTGGGATTTCATGAGCAAGTCACCCTTAGAGAAGGTCTGTCACCACTGTAATTCAAAGTGAAAGTCACCCGATAAACCAGGTAATGTAAGATTAATGTGCTAAAGGAGCCGCAGGCATGGAAGTTAGAGTTGATTAACTGCTGCTCCCTGCCTAAACACCAAACAGAAATCTGCATACTATTAGAGGAGAGCACCTTAGATGCCCTGTTCATTACAGAGAGTTCGCTTAAAGACTGCTCCTCCCCTGACATAGTAATGGCCCTGCCACAAGGATACAAAATTCTCAGATTGGATAGGATTGGGCAGGCAGGGGAGGACTGGCCATTATAGTAAAGAGTGAGTATAAGTGTAACACTGAGGCCCTTTTCATCAAAGGGTGTGAATGCCACAACTTATCAATCTCATTAGCACCTATGTACACCTTATCAGGACACCTAATTTGTGGACCACCAGGCCCATATGGTGATTTTTTAGAAGATTTGCCGAAATCACTAGCTAGCGCGTTACTAAAGAAATCATACATCACTATATTAGGAGATCTAAACATATGGAGGATCAAAACCTCCCCAGTGTCAAAAGACTCCTATCAGACCTAGAATGCTTGCAACTTGCCCAGTTGGTAACCGAACACTCTCGGCAATACCCCGGAACCCAAAAGCGAAGTTAAAAACCTTGGAGTCTGGCTTGATTCCTCGCTGAGTTTCGTCGCACACACGAAGAAAGTCGCGGCCACGTGCTTCGGAATTCTACGGAATCTTAAGCCAGTACTGAAATTTTTTGACCCCCCTACGCGCCAGCTCGTGGTGCAGTCCGCCATTCTTCCTTGGTTAGACTACGCGAGCTCTCTGTTTCTGGGGGCCAACCAGACTGAGAAGGGGCGTTTACAACGTGTTCAGAATGCAGCTGCACGGGCCCTGACCGGGCTGCCCCGGTTTAAATCAGTAACCAACACCCTTATAAAGCTCCATTGGCTTCCTGTGGAGAAGAGAATTCACTTTAAGGTCTTATGTCTTGCTTTTAAGATTTTGAAAAATGCCTCACCACCCATGCTATGTCCCTTAATGACTATGTATACTCCCCGGAGAGCCCTGAGATCAGAAGGACAGTGTCTGGCTATGGTTCGGCGAGTAAAGTGTGCCCGGATGAGAGGACGCTCCTTCCGGTACATGGCCGCAAAACTCTGGAATGCACTACCATCACAGATACGTGGCTTACATGACCTCTTGGCTTTTAGAAAGGCAATCAAGACTCACCTCTTCTGTTAGGGCTGGTTATGATA
Source organism: Lissotriton vulgaris (assembly GCF_964263255.1). Lineage (NCBI taxonomy): Eukaryota > Metazoa > Chordata > Amphibia > Caudata > Salamandridae > Lissotriton > Lissotriton vulgaris. Next base: position 897,185,710 of record NC_141696.1, read on the forward strand.
TGCTCATGTCCATCGGTGGCGTTTGCCCTTTTCTTCTCTTGATAAGCGCCGGGACGCCCCTTTGCTGGGGCAGCCGTGCGATATATAAAAACTTATAACATAACATAACATAACATAACATAACAACCACCACACATGTTAAGGGTCACATCTTGGACTTAGTAATTTCCAATGATCCAAACATTAAGATCACCCCTCCAGTTCCGGTAACCTAGTCAGACCACCATTTTATTCCCTTAAACTTAGGAAAGATAAGAAGAGAGCACTGGAGGGATCCCTCCAAGGCCAAAACAATGAAAAGGCGATGGACCAAGCTCAACTCAGAGGCATGGGGGAACATCCTGACAGACACAACTTTACTTAATACTGAGAAACCTGCAGTGGTGGAAGAAGCATATTCCAGGTGGGAAAAATGGATCACCTATTCTCTGGATGAAGTAGCCCCTAAAGTTCTCTCTAAATCAAAACCTAGACCCAGGTTGGATGGATGGTTCGATCCCCAATTGTTAGCGCTAAAGAAAAATTGTAAAAGAATTGAAAGGGACTGGAGAAGAAATTATGATCCACAACTTTAAATCGTGTATAAATATGCCATAAGAAACTACCACAACAGCATGAAAGTTACTCAGGCAAAGTTCCTTGAGGAGAAAATCAGCCTAGCTCAGAACTCCTCAAGGGAACTGTTTGTGGTAGTTAAGGCACTTACTACTCCAACCCAGGACCCCCACCATCAGAGACATCAGAGGAGAGGTGCAATGATTTAGCCACCTATTTTCTTTTGAAAGTAACTGACATCTACAGCTCCTTTAAAGCAAATAGGGAGCTAACCTCAATAGGGGCAAAGGATCAGGAAGAAACCCCTCCATTAAAAACCATCACCAAGCTCCCGCTAATGGAAGCAAAAGGGGTAGAATTATTTCTGGACAAAGTGAAGCCTGGTTGGCCTTTAGATCCGGATCCGCCGCATATCCTCAAAACAGTTACATCTATTATCCTTCCCTCCCTGACCAAGGTCATGAACCAGTCTCTGGAGATGGGCAATATCCCAACTTCATGGAAACACGCTATTAGTAAACCTGTGTTAAAAAAGTGAATGTAGATACATCACAACTAGCTAATAACTGCCCTTGTTCCTTGCTGCCTTTTGTGGGCAAGCTAGTAGAAAAGCACGTAAATAGATCATTGGCTGGATTTCTAGAAGCTAATTAATGCCTCCACCACACCCAGATGGGTTTCCGGGCACAACACAGCACAGAGTCCGCTCTGGTGGAGGTGGTAGAGGAAGTAAGAGCATCATTAGACCAGGGAATATCAGTGGCCTTACTCCTCTTGGATCTGAGTGCTGCCTTCGACATGATAGATCACCACATATTATGAAGGAGACTCTCTGCCATCGGGGTACAAGGTACTATGCTCAATTGGTTGCATCGTTTCTGGAGGAAAGAAAATTCCAAGTATTGGAAAACACCACCCTCTCCAAAACGATGTCACTAAGTTGTGGGGTACCACAGGGTTCCTCACTAAACCCCACCTAATTCAACGTATATATGGAACCACTTGGTGAGATTGTCAAGAGTTTGACATCTCCATGACGTCTTACATCGATGATACTCATCTGGTGATTTCCCTTGATCCAAAAAACACTAGGGACTCCAAGAGATTATCACCCTGTATGGAAAAAGTCATGGAGTGGATGACAAAAAGCTGCTTAAAACTAAAAGGGGACAAAACAGAGTTAATGTTCCTTGGGAGCAAGCAAACTTCCAGGCCCTCCATAAGCAGGCCGGAATGTCTGAGCAACCCTCCCGTACCTAAAGAAATAATCAAAAATCTGGGTTTTTGGCTAGAAAAGGATCTTCCATGGCGACACAAGCCAAGAAAGTTGTGGACACCTGCTCTGGAATACTTAGAAGTCTCCGAAAAATCCTAGATCAAATTCCAATGCAGTGCAGGAAGACAGTACTCCACTCCCTGGTCACTTCCTGGCTAGATTATGAAAACGTGTTATTCTTAGGGGCACCGAAATATGTTACCCACAGACTGCAAGTGGTCCAGAATGCGCAACAAGGCTGCTATGCAATATCCCTGCTCGGGAGTCAGTGAAAAAGCACCTAAAAGAGCTACACTGCCTCCCAGTAGAGGCAAGAATCAAATTTAAGATTCTGGTCACGACACACAGAGCTCTAGACAATAGGGACCCTAGGAAAATCAAGAGTCTAATATCCCTTTACACCCAAAATAGGTGTTTGAGATCAAGCTCGGACGGACTTCTAAAACAAACTAGGGCCATGAGAGAGAGGAGGGGAGGAAGATCTTTTTCCCACCTAGCCCCCAAACTCTGGAATTCTCTGCCACAGCAATTACGGGCACTGGACAAAGAACTGCAGTTTCGTAATGCAATTAAAACATGTTTGTTCAAGCAATACCTGTAAGGTCTGCCGATTTCACTTGACTACATGTCTCTTAGCGCTGAGGAGCCCTAGGGCAGCCATGGGCTCTATAAATCCATATAATAATAATAATAGTTATCAGAGCTTCATTCATGGGTGCGGTGACTGTTGCCCCTGTTGCTGTATGGTTGGAAAGGTGGGTTAAATGGGGTAGTACTTCTGAACTAAACGTTTTGTAAAAGTAGGCTGTCCAGACTTGGTGATTTTTGGCATTTTAATGCCTTGATTTCCGAGTGCACATTTTCATCTGTTATAGGAGCGCCTAGAATTTCATTCTGGAGTGCTGTTACTTGCGGAAGGTCACAGGAGGCAAAATATGCATTTTGGGTTGTTGTATAAGTGTCTGCTGCTCAGTATAAATGATCATAGAATTTATTGAATTTCCTTGCTTTGCCCGTGTCTGAACTTTCTAGTTCTCCTGCATTGTTGAGAATGTTCCCAATATATTCCTTTTCTCTCTTTACCCTAAGTTGTCTCGCTAGATGGGCTCCTACTTTGTTGCCATGTTCATAGGAGCTATGTTTTAAATGCAAGTGTGTGAGTTCTGCTCTGTTCTTGCAAACTGCACTAAGTTTTCCCTATAATGCAATCTATATGAGTGGGATCAGTTTTGTGTGTACTCTCAACATCCTGCAACTCCTCTTCTAGAGCCAGCTGCCAGTTTGTTCTTTGCTTGTTAAGGATTGTTTAGTTCAATAAATTTACCCGTCAAAACTGCTTTGAATGTGTCCCAAATATTTGATGGTTTAGTACCTTGTGGGAGATTTATTTGAAAGTGTTCCCTAATTACCTTATGAAGGTCACCCTTTAAGAACGTATTACGTATTAGAAAATTAGGAAAGACCCAGCGTGAAGATCTCAGTGAATGAGTGCCCCAGTCGAGACATATGAACACAGAAGCATGGTCCAAGATAGTGATGGAGTGAATCTTTGCTGCTCTTATGCCCCCCAGTAAGCCCTGACTAATAAAAATGTTATCTAGTTGTGAGTAGGTCTGATGGATGAGTGAGTAAAATAAAAAATCTTTTTTGGTAGGATATAAAGTTCTCCAGGCATCCATGAGCCTAAAATCGTGGACATCCTGTTTTACCCTTTTTGAGAAGTTACCTCTGGGGACACGATGTGGGTGCGTGATATCAAAACTGGAATGCCATGTTAAGTTGAAATCTCCCATAATTAATATTGTTCCTTCTGCATAACATCCCATCTTTGCCAGGAGGGACGCGATAAAAGCTATTTGAGCTCTGTTGGGTGCATATGATGTCACAAAGATACACAACCTTCCCCTCAATAGGCCGTTCACCATCACCATCCTCCTGTCTTTATCAGTTCTGTATCCCTCCGGTTGAAATTTCGTAGTTGAGTGAAATAACAACACCACCCACTCCTGTTTCTTACCTGCTGATGATCCATAAATTAAGGGGTAGAAATGATGCTTTAGCCTATGATCATCCGATCTTTAGAGGTGAGTCTCTTGCTAAGCTGCCACATCAACTTTTGATCAGTCATAATATTTCCACACAGTTTGGCCCTTAAGTGCTGAGTTCAGACTTCTCACTTTCCAAGACATTGTAGTAATCATCCTATTGACGCAGCCCCCCCAAGGCTAGTAGGCAATATTCTCTCCCAGTCCCTCATTTCTCCATCTCAGCTCCCTGCTGACTCCCCCATCATTTTCTACTACACACAGCACCCATAGCACCAACCCCATAATCATGTCTTTCAAAGAAATACTTCATTTGACAGAGAACAAGGCGGAAACTAAAATTTATAGTGCTTCAGAAGCGCAAGAGATTTATGGCCTAATCTGGGAGGTTTGCACATTTGACTTAACACAAAGACCTGTAACACAACAACTCAGACAGTTAGAATATCTAATGAGGCGTGGAATAAATCAGTGTCTCCATGCCACCACTCTGGTGCAGTACCATAAAACCAGTAGAATACTGAGGGGCTTAAGACTACCACTAAAACCTATGATGTTTAAAATGAACCGAAAGTTTATGGACAAGTGGTATGCCATACTGAATAAGTGTTCTCTAGACCTTATCCTTTTAATGTAAAGGAATTATCGAGTGTTTTATCAGGTCTAGAACAAGAAATCGACGAGCTGCAGAATTCACTTAAAGAACGTATGGCAGAGGAGGATTGGTCAATAGCATTGGAGGACATCAATAAAAAATTGGGCCGCTACGCTAAGGAGATACATGAACGAAAAGTCCGTAAATTCAGAAGGGACACAATAGATTACAAACTTGATGAAGTGTACTCATGGGCGGAGGTTTATGCACAAAAACGCACCTTTCAGAAATCAGAGACTACCTCCTCTGAAGAAAGTCTTATTTCAATTAGTGACACTAGGATGAGTCGCCTACCAGTCCCAGTACCAACATCTACTGATAGTACACTAGTCGTTGCACCATCCACATCTAAAGTGCCTTTTTTAGACACAAGCCCAGCAGCCAACAGTGCTCCTATGAGCTTAGGGTCTTCAAAAGGATAACTGGAAAAACCCACAGAAGCAGTGGAAAGCTCAAAGCAAGTAGGTCGCAGGCAGAAGAAACACTAGTGGTGAACATCTCCAGTGCCAGACTCACTAAGACACAAACAGCAATTCTCAATAAAGGTATCTCGTTTGTACCTACTTTCAATGCCAGGGCTTTAGATACAGACATAGAATTGTATACATTCGTGAGAAAATTGCGTCTTAGATATTTTTTTTCTACCATTGAAGTGCCAATGCCTCAACAACCGGAATACAAAGAGTTTCATCCAAAGAGTACTTTTGCAGCCCCTATCTCACACAAAGTAATAGATTCTTTTGAAACCCTAGTAAAAAGAGATCTGGCACTTTTGCCCAGGACACAAGCTAAACAACAGAATCTTACGGTTGCAGACAGGAAGGCATTAAAATCTCTAAAATTGAATGAGTCCATAGTTTTTTCCCCGGCAGATAAGGGCGGCGCCCTTGTAAGTAATGGATAAGAGTTACTACGACCTCAAGGTTGAAACCATACTGTCTGATGAGACTACATATCTTCCACTCAATCAGGACCCTACCAAAGAGTTTCAAGAATCCTTATGGCATCTACTGTCACACGCACTTGACATGCAGTGGGTTACAGAAAAAAACAGGGATTACTTGTATCTGAAGCATCCACTTAGACCTTCGGTCTACATGTTACCGAAAATTCACAAGAATTTGAGGGATACCCCCTTTCGTCCCATAGTCTCGGGATGTAGTTCAATTCATGAGCCTCTAAGCCATTATTTAGACACATTTCTGCAACCATTTGTTCAATCAGGGTCCACTTACGTGCAAGATACAACACATTTTTTACAGCTCATTGGGGAACTTAAATTACCCACTGATCAAGAGGTTTGGTTAGTAACAATCGATGTGGTGTTGTTGTACACCTCGATACCACACTCAGAGGGTATAGAAGCTATTGAGTGGGCTTTACTACAGCAAGAGTATTTGGCAGCAAATAAAATTTATCTTTTGGAAATTCTCCAATTTAGTCTTTTTAACAGTTACTTTAACTGGAAAGATCGATTCTTCTTATAAACTAATGGAACCTCCATGGGTTTTTCAGGGGCCCCCAGCTACGCAAAAATATTCAAGATGAAATTTGAAAAGGAGCATATCCTTAATGATTCATCATGGACAGATCAGCTTTTGATGTATCGTCGATACATCAACGACATATTCATTGTTTGGCAGGGAAGTAGATGTGATTTAGACAATAAACTGCATTAACTCAATAACATAAACTCGAGGGTACAGTTTACCTATACATTGGACACACATAAGATTGCCTACTTGGATGTTGCCCTAGAAATTAAGGACACAGAAATAGCAACTAAGGTTTACCACAAGGCAACTGATCGTAATAAGACTCTTCCTTACAGCAGTTTCCATCCTGAAGCTCTCAAAAAACACCTTCTGTTTTCCCAGTTTCTCAGAATGAAACGCATCCCTTCTGATGAATCAGCATTTAAAGAAGCACTAGCTGAATCCCAAAAAAACTTTGTGGAGAGGGGATATCCGATCGAGGTCATAGAGGCATCAGAGAAAAGAACAAATGACATTTCTCGAGAATCTTTACTAAAAAAAAAGAGAAACCACAGTTGAAAAGAGAAGTTTATGTTTCCACATTTTCCACCAGGTCACCAGCAATTAAGAAAATTATTCGGAGTCGCTGGGATATTTTACAAACAAAGCCAGACTTTAAAGATATTTTTCAGGATCCTCCCATCTTTGCCTATAAGCGAACCAACAATTTGTGTGAGATACTAAAAACAAAACGGTAAAACCAATTGACACGCACAAAGGGATGCAAAAGTGCTATAACTGCTCACACTGTAATGTCATCATTGGTTTGCAGATTTTTCAACCTTGGTCAGGAAAACCCGTAGCTTTGAGATTTACAGCTAATTGTAATACACAGAATGGTATATATTTGATCCGTTGTCCTTGCTCACTCCATTATGTAGGCAAGACTGAAAGAGCTTTGAGGATCAGAATAACGGAACACAAGAGTAGGATACGTACAAGCACATTAAGTTCTCCGCTAGCCACTCATTAAGCGTAGGCGATAGCACAGATGAGATTCACTATCCTCTAGGTAGTGCCTCAGAGATAGGACAGAGACATGACCAAATTTATCATACAGAGAGAGACATTTTGGATCAAGTACATGAACACACTGGTTCCACATGGCCTCAATGATAAATTGGAATTATCATGTTTCTTGTGATTGATCGGATTGTACTGCACATCGATGTGGCAGGAAGGTTGATTATGATCCATTTGTTTATATGGCGCTTTTAGGCAGACAGAGAACCGCATCTTAATGAGAAAGAACAGGGTACAGACATAAGTAGGGCACAGATTTCACCAATATCACACTTCACAAAGTGACCAGAGATTGGACTGTATAGATCATCAGTTGCATATGGCAGGTTGTTGGTTGTTCTTGCACAGGTTTACCAACCCATAATATTGTTTGAGATTGAGTAAGCATGATCAGGATACTGTCGAATAATATCGTTTACCATACCGTAAGCATTTAAATATCACTTGCATACATCATTGCTATGTTTACTTGGTTGAATATGTGCGATTTTCCCAAGTTTTTTAATATCGCTGATATCTACAACATCTTTTGTTGAGATTGAGTAAACATTACTAGGATATTGCTGTGTAATACTGTTCACCATACTGTTAGCATTTATACATCATTTGTATACATGTTTTGTTTACCTCTTGGTTGGATATGCAGCGATTTCCCCTTTTTTTAAATTAATGTTTAGATTAACAAGATTACTTGCAACAGAACAAGAACCATGTGGACGTTGTACAGATTTGTCATTGTGACTTACTTACAGTTCACTCAATGTGTCATGTACATTTGTACATTTGATTATTGGTGTAATCGAACATTTATTTAATCACAGACAGTACTATGTCAAGATCATCAGTTTAATTCATTTACTCTTTGAACGTGTTATTGTATCTGCATACTATTACCGTCGTTCAGCAAACTGGTATATTTTGCTAAGCTTTTTGTCATTGCTTACATTCTCTGGTATACATGCAATTACTCGTTGCATTTTATTTGTTTGTCTCTGTATATTTGTGTTTTCTGATTGTGAATTACCATGGCTGGGTTCACATTCACCATATAATACTAACATTGTGATCCTTCTCTATAATGGCCGCCGCTCAGGGCCGATATGGCTTATAGTGCTTTGTTGATGTCGACTAACTAACACTGGAAGATACAAAATGTGGAGAGGGTCTGGAAGGAGTGCAAGATTAGAGACCTAACAGCACCCTACCCCTGAGAACTAATGAAAAACACACAAGGGGTGCTAAGGTCAATGGTGGCCTCAAATGTCTATCGTGTACTTGGAGCGTAGAGGTATAGGCTGTAAGAATGAGAGAAAAGAGCAGGCGTGAACCCATCAGCCCACTCATTGGCGGAACTTCATCATCTGGGTTGAAAGAACACCAGCCTGGTGTCTACTAGGTGTCTCACTAAAGAGGGAGATGTGAGTACAACAGCTAGTATGTAGTTCGCCAGTGATGTAAAGTTGGGTAATAGTATCTCAAGGGCTGTGGAAAGAAAAAGAAAGTTGCAGTGTAGAAAGCAAATGTGCTATAAAGAGAGTTGTGAAATAAAATTGACTAGCATGGTGCCTGAAAAACCTTTATTGAAATAGTCACCATGGTGCCAAAATTAAAAGCAGAGTGTAGAATGGATGTAAACATATATTACCATTATGGAGTAGATCAATCGTTGGACATGTTTCAGCCTGGGAAGGCTTTCTTCAGGACCTAATGGAACACTACTGCAACAGTGATTGTGAGAATCAAAATATATATACCATGCCAAAAACAATAACCTACCAGTCTTTTTGTAGGTGAATTGGTAGGAGATGAAGTCATGGTGATTAAATTTATTCTGCTCCTGAAACCAAAAAACAGTGTATATACCTAAAGAAAGTACACGTGTTATAAACATTAACAAGTAAATTTAATTTAAGAATTTCAGACATAGAGGACCAGAGAGCCCAGACTCTGTTACTATAATCTGATTAATTAATTAATCACTCACCCGCACATTGGCTAGGAGATGGCCTCACCTCGCCTGGCGCTCGCTCAGGACAATGAGGCCCCGCTCTAGTAAGAAATAGAGAGAGGGAAAGAACACCAACAGAATAACTGATTTTTGCTGGAAACCCATCTACTTCTATTACCACTAAATATTTTAAAAGATGAATGTAGCAAGACATTGGTATCTGCTGGCCAGCTGTAACTGATGTTGAGACGTTTTATCAAATTAATAAAAAAATAATTTAGCATAGTAACAGTCATGCTATCAACAAGAAGTGGGTTCTGTATATAAATTCCCCATATCTTGATAGCTATACAAAAGAAGACTCAGTAATGAATCTATTTCAGTCTCTTATGAAGATTTAGTAAACTCCAGTAAGTTAAGACTATCAAGCTAAAAACAGGAAGAAGAAGCGATGCCTATGAGGTCAAAAGTAAAACAAGACTGCCCTGGAACCATTAAAGGAATCCAGTGGCAGACTGTAACTCAAGAGCTAGCAAACACTCACCTGTTCGTCGGTACCTCAAAGCCCTACTGAGTCGAGGGGAAGGTAACTCGACGGACAGGGAGAGCTGTTTAAGTATCATACGAGCAGACCAGAGAGTGGACTTGTCATTGCCACGTAATTAGGTCCTGAAGAAAGCCTTCCCAGGCTGAAACATGTCAACCGATTGATCTACTCCATAATGGTAGTATATGTTTACATCCATTCTACACTCTACTTTTAATTTTGGCACCATGGTGACCGTTTCAATAAAGGTTTTTCAGGCACCATGCTAGTCAATTTTATTTCACCACTCTCTTTATAGCACATTTGCTTTCTACACTGCAACTTTCTTTTTCTTTCCACAGCCCTTGAGATACTATTACCCAACTTTACATCACTGGTGAACTACATACTAGCTGTAGTACTCACATCTCCCTCTTTAGTGAGACACCTAGTAGACACCAGGCTGGTGTTCTTTCAACCCAGATGATGAAGTTCAGCCAATGGGTGGGCTGATGGGTTCACGTCTGCTCTTTTCTCTCATTCTTACAGCCTATACCTCTACGCTCCAAGTACACGATAGACATTTGAGGCCACCATTGACCTTAGCACCCCTTGTGTGTTTTTCATTTTTGACTAACTAACACTGCCAAACGTGAGTTATATTAATCCCCGCGCGGGTCTAGACACCACTCTTTGGACACTCCGGGATTGTTTGGATGGCGTTCTTTTCATACCGGTAAGTCGGACGACTACATTTCAGAACTAGAGCATTCGTTTTCGCATGTTGGTAGACGATTGTTGGTTTCCTTTACTTTATCTTATTTCGTTTTGTTTGCAGCACGATTGAGCCTATGGTTATTCATTGACCGAACTACGGTGACATTGTAGTTGCGATATCAGGCGTGTCATCAGACGTCTTCGACAGATTAAACTTTTCACAATAGATTGCTGCATGCCATAGGTGAGAGTAGCTTATATGTTTATTACTTTTGTGTTTGTGGTCGTGATTAAGCATTGGTATTCACAACCTTTGGACATGTGATCATGTTTTTTCAGCAATTTAACAGTGACACCAGTCCTGCAGTGGCAGGCTCCCAAGGTCGACAGTGACCTTGATCACAGAATTACTTACTACATAGGTGAGAGCGTGTAAGAGTTTTCTTTGCTGCACTTATGATTTTTTTCAGTTTTCTGCGGTGATAGAATGGTTGCCATTTTTATATTTTATATTTTTATTTTTGACATACAAGTTAGAGGGTTGCGCTTTATTGCGGTTTTTCAGGTACTTTTTGGCTTTGATTTCACAGATGTGGTAGGACTGGCATAATCTGGACACACTAACAAACACATTCAGGTGATACCCTTTGAGAGAATCTTGGGTCTGGTTTCTCTTTCTGCCCACCCTTTTCGAGACTTATTTTCACCTGTTTACATAGCCATGGTTTCACAACTTATTTGATAAACCTCCTGTCATTTCTCTATTTACCTGCATTTTACATGGATCCCACATGTTATGATATCCCCTGGATGATTGTTAGGCCCCCATTCAGGCATGATACTATTGTATTGATTATGTTATATGTCTTTTAGATTTCCCCTGAAGAAGGGTGCAAACAGCACCCGAAATGCATTGGGACTTACCGTTGACAAGCTTGTAATCCACGCTAATTGCATTTATTGAACTTGAAGCAACAGTGCTTTTGAATAAAAGAAGTATTGTACTATGCTGGATGAATTCTTTTTTAAACATTGTACAACATTTGTATAGTTTTTACACATTTTAGATCTGGTCTGGTCCTCCTGCCCGTTGTCTGGTCCTATAGTTATTTCCCCTTGCTCCTGGTCGGACCACTATCTAATTGCTGGTCAATACCCTCTCTCGACCAAAAAGATTATTGCTCTTCCTGAGTGGAAAATGATGCGCAGCTGGAAGCAGGTCAACGGGGCCGATCTGACAGCTATCTTGTTACACGTAGATAATCTTCCATCCAAGAATGATAGCCTGGAGTCTGAGTGCTCCGCCCTGTTTTCTAAACTCGGGGAAGCCATGGAGGTTGTGGCACCGTCACGGAAGATCAGACTGGTTGACAAGGGTAAGGGGTCACTCTGGTTCAACCAGACACTGAGGGAACTCAAACAAACATTACATCAGTGTGAGAGGGCATGGCGCAAATCTTTGGACCCTGGTGCCTATTCAGCATATGTATTGAAGTTCGCTGATTACAAAACAGCTATTCAAGTACGCAAAGCTGAATTCTATGAGGATGTCATCTCACAGGCGGCCAACCCCCAGAAAGAGGTCTTTAGGATCCTAAATGAGTTAAGACAGGTCAAATCGCAAGAAGCTATCTTTAGTCAAAAGGATTGTTATGAATTTCAATCCTTTTTTCAAGATAAGATTAATGATCTGATGACAGAAATTCAGCACATCCCTACTTTACACAGTTCATTGGAGCATCCATCTCCTTGCCCTAGGCCAACGAACTTACTGACCACCCTACCTTTCCTTACTAAAGAGCTTTTGTCCATCTTGGTGGGACGGGTGAAATCGGGTTCTCCAGCTGATCCCTTCCCCCCTAAAATCTTCAAAAGGGCTTGGCCGGGCATTGAGGACAACGTCCTCTCTCTCCTGAATCGCTCCTTGGAAACAGGGCTGGTCCCCTCCAAATTTAAGGAAGCTCGGTGATTCCACTCTTAAAGAAACTTGGTGCCGACCCAAAAAACTTTAAGAACTTTAGGCCAATCTCTCATCTATTGTTTCTGGCAAAAATTATCGAACAGCATGTATTACAATCCTTTACTGGCCACCTTGAGTCCAATCAGCTTCTTGAGCCTAACCAGGCAGGGTTCAAAGCCCATCAAAGTGCAGAATTGGTCATGCTCTCCATACTGGAAGATCTGAGACTTAGGCCAGACCAAAAAGTGCTGTGTGCTCTGGTGCTCCTAGATCTATCCGCGGCGTTTGACACTGTGGATCATCGCCAACTACTTTAGTGATCTAGGTATCCAGGGCACAGCACTGGCCTGGTTATCCTCATTTCTCAGGGATCGGTCCCAGAGAGTACAATTAGGAGATCTGGTGTTCCAGCCTGCTACGCTGGTTTGTGGAGTACCCCAGGGTTCAGCTGTATCCCCCCTGCTCCTCAATGCCTACTTGCAGCCTCTAATTGCTGTGTTAAACCAGTTTGATTGCAGGGTTTATAATTTTGCCGACGACACCCAAATCCTGATCCAGATCGACCATTCACCTGGAGCTCACTTGAGAATGCAAGAAATTCTCAAGTTTACCATTAATTGGATGTCGGCAAATTTGCTAAAAATCAACCCTGGAAAAACGGAGGTTTTAGCGGTCACTACAACTTCTAACCCTTGGAATGATCTGTTCTGGCCCACAGAACTAGGACCTTTCCCCCAATCGGCCACGGCCGTAAAAAGCCTTGGTATTAAGATCGATGCCTTGCTATCCATGACACAGCAAGTATCGGCCGTGGGTGGAACCACTGTGGGCCTAATGCGTCAGCTCCGGAAACTTTCTCCACTTCTGTCTTTCAGCACCCATAGACTGTCAGTTTCCGCCCTGATCTTATCACATCTTGATTATGGGAATCCCCTATATCTTGGTCTGCCCAAAAATATTTTTGCTAGGCTTCAGGTAGTAATGAATGACGCGGCAAGACTAATCTTTAAAAAACCCAGACATACACAGGTCACGTCCTTTTTGCAGAGCTTACACTGGCTTCCGATTCTGCAGAGAACCAAATTCAAAAGTCTCTGTATTGTGCACAAGGCTGATCATGGCTCAGCTCGGAGCTACATTAAGGGCCGTTTGACTAATTACTGCCCGAGTAGGGTCCTCCGGTCGGCTGATTCCAGATATCTGGCCTCCCCTCTGAACAATCGCTTGTCCTTGGGCGGGCTAGCTTTCTCGACCATTGCTCCTCCGGCATGGAACCGTCTTCCCACTGAACTTCGTAAGGAAATAAATCTCCTTCGTTTTAGGAAGAGTCTGAAAACCGTTTTGTTTTTAGAGGCATGGGGTCCGCTCTGAACAGCTCACTTTGTTTCAACCAATCTGATGTCCGCTGATAGCGCTTAGAGACCTCTTGGTGATAATGCGCTCTTGGTGATAATGCGCTCTATAAATCCACAGTAACATAACATAACATAACATAACACACCTAAAAACACCCAAATGCACAAATCCCTACTTACCAGGTTCACTACCCCGGATAAACAGGACTTATTGAAAATTATTAATGGTATACACTCTGGCTCCCCCATCGATGTCTGCCCACCGGAACAATGTAAGGGAGTTATGGAAAACACACTAATTGATTACATCAGTCACATGATCACCTAACATTCCAGGAATGTCACGTGCCAGAAAATTGGAAATCTGCTCAAGTGATACCTCTAAAAAAGAAACCGAACATTCCTATTTCCCAATTTCAAAATTTACGGCCAATTTCACTTCTCCCGTTCTGTGCCAAAATCATAGAAAAAGTGGCAAATAAACAACTAATGGAGTTTCTGGAGAAAGAAGCCCTTCTTCATCCCTCCCAGTCAGGATTTAGATCAGGCTATTCAACTGAATCGGCAGTCCTATACTCAACTGAATGTATTCGGAAGATGGTGGACGAAGGCGAGACGGCAGCATTGGTCCTATTGGACCTTAGTTCAGCATTTGACACCGTGCTGCACTCAACGCTGCTGTCTCGTCTCTCGGACATGGGAGTAAAGGGCCCAGCACTTGCCTGGTTTCAATCTTTCCTGACTGAAGTAGGCAATCTTATGTGTGTCCAATGTATAGGTGAACTGTACCCTCGAGTTTATGTTATTGAGTTAATGCAGTTTATTTTCTAAATCACATCTACTTCCCTGCCAAACAATGAATATGTCGTTGATGTATCGACGATACATCAAAAGCTGATCTGTCCATGATGAATCATTAAGGATATGCTCCTGTTCAAATTTCATCATGCTATGTTTACTTCTTGGTTGAATATGTGCGATTTTCCCAAGTTTTTTAATATCGTTGATATCTACAACATCTTTTGTTGAGATTGAGTAAACATTACTAGGATATTGCTGTGTAATACTGTTCACCATACTGTTAGCATTTATACATCATTTGTATACATGTTTTGTTTACCTCTTGGTTGGATATGCAGCGATTTCCCCTTTTTTAAAATTAATGTTTAGATTAACAAGATTACTTGCAACAGAACAAGAACCATGTGGACGTTGTACAGATTTGTCATTGTGACTTACTTACAGTTCACTCAATGTGTCATGTACATTTGTACATTTGATTATTGGTGTAATCGAACATTTATTTAATCACAGTACTATGTCAAGATCATCAGCTTAATTCATTTACTCTTTGAACGTGTTATTGTATCTGCATACTATTACCGTCGTTCAGCAAACTGGTATATTTTGCTAAACGTTTTGTCATTGCTTACATTCTCTGGTATACATGCAATTACTCGTTGCATTTTATTTGTTTGTCTCTGTATATTTGTGTTTTCTGATTGTGAATTACCATGGCTGGGTTCACATTCACCATATAATACTAACATTGTGATCCTTCTCTATAATGGCCGCCGCGCAGGGCCGATATGGCTTATAGTCCTTTGTTGATGTCGACTAACTAACACTGGAAGATACAAAATGTGGAGAGGGTCTGGAAGGGGTGCAAGATTAGAGACCTAACAGCACTCTACCCATGAGAACTAATGAAAAACACACAAGGGGTGCTAAGGTCAATGGTGGCCTCAAATGTCTATCGTGTACTTGGAGCGTAGAGGTATAGGCTGTAAGAATGAGAGAAAAGAGCAGACGTGAACCCATCAGCCCACCCATTGGCGGAATTTCATCATCTGGGTTGAAAGAACACCAGCCTGGTGTCTACTAGGTGTCTCACTAAAGAGGGAGATGTGAGTACAACAGCTAGTATGTAGTTCGCCAGTGATGTAAAGTTGGGTAATAGTATCTCAAGGGCTGTGGAAAGAAAAAGAAAGTTGCAGTGTAGAAAGCAAATGTGCTATAAAGAGAGTGGTGAAATAAAATTGACTAGCATGGTGCCTGAAAAACCTTTATTGAAACAGTCACCATGGTGCCAAAATTAAAAGCAGAGTGTAGAATGGATGTAAACATATATTACCATTATGGAGTAGATCAATCGTTCGACATGTTTCAGCCTGGGAAGGCTTTCTTCAGGACCTAATGGAACACTACTGCAACAGTGATTGTGAGAACCAAAATATATATACCATGCCAAAAACAATAACCTACCAGTCTTTTTGTAGGTGAATTGGTAGGAGATGATGTCATGGTGATTAAATTTATTCTGCTCCTGAAACCAAAAAACAGTGTATATACCTAAAAAAAGTACACGTATTATAAACATTAACAAGTAAATTTAATTTAAGAATTTCAGACATAGAGGACCACAGAGCCAAGACTCTGTTACTATAATCTGATTAATTAATTAATCACTCACCCGCACATTGGCTAGGAGGTGGCCTCACCTCGTCTGGCGCTCGCTCAGGACAATGAGGCCCCGCTCTAGTAAGAAATAGAGAGAGGGAAAGAACACCAACAGAATAACTGATTTTTGCTGGAAACCCATCTATTTCTATTACCACTAAATATTTTAAAAGATGAATGTAGCAAGACATTGGTATCTGCTGGCCAGCTGTAACTGATGTTGAGACGTTTTATCAAATTAATAAAAATTTTTTTTAGCATAGTAACAGTCATGCTATCAACAAGAAGTGGGTTCTGTATATAAATTCCCCATATCTTGATAGCTATACAAAAGAAGACTCAATAATGAATCTATTTCAGTCTCTTATGAAGATTTAGTAAACTCCAGTAAGTTAAGACTATCAAGCTAAAAACAGGAAGAAGAAGCGATGCCTATGAGGTCAAAAGTAAAACAAGACTGCCCTGGAACCATCAAAGGAATCCAGTGGCAGACTGTACCTCAAGAGCTAGCAAACACTCACCTGTCCGTCGGTACCTCGAAGCCCTACTGAGTCGAGGGGAAGGTAACTCGACGGACAGGGAGAGCTGTTTAAGTATCATACGAGCGGACCAGAGAGTGGACTTGTCATTGCCACATAATTAGGTCCTGAAGAAAGCCTTCCCAGGCTGAAACATGTCGACCGATTGATCTACTCCATAATGGTAATATATGTTTACATCCATTCTACAATCTACTTTTAATTTTGGCACCATGGTGACCGTTTCAATAAAGGTTTTTCAGGCACCATGCTAGTCAATTTTATTTCACCACTCTCTTTATAGCACATTTGCTTTCTACACTGCAACTTTCTTTTTCTTTCCACGGCCCTTGAGATACTATTACCCAACTTTACATCACTGGCGAACTACATACTAGCTGTAGTACTCACATCTCCCTCTTTAGTGAGACACCTAGTAGACACCAGGCTGGTGTTCTTTCAACCCAGATGATGAAGTTCAGCCAATGGGTGGGCTGATGGGTTCACGTCTGCTCTTTTCTCTCATTCTTACAGCCTATACCTCTACGCTCCAAGTACACGATAGACATTTGAGGCCACCATTGACCTTAGCACCCCTTGTGTGTTTTTCATTTTTGACTAACTAACACTGCCAAACGTGAGTTATATTAATCCCCGCGCGGGTCTATACGCCACTCTTTGGACACTCCAGGATTGTTTGGATGGCGTTCTTTTCATACCGGTAAGTCGGACGACTACATTTCAGAACCAGAGCATTCGTTTTCGCATGCTGGTAGATGATTGTTGGTTTCCTTTACTTTATCTTATTTCGTTTTGTTTGCAGCACGATTGAGCCTATGGTTATTCGTTGACCGAACTACGGTGACATTGTAGTTGCAATATCAGGCGTGTCATCAGACGTCTTCGACAGATTAAACTTTTCACAATAGATTGCTGCATGTCATAGGTGAGAGTAGCTTATATGTTTATTACTTTTGTGTTTGTGGTCGTGATTAAGCATTGGTATTCACAACCTTTGGACATGTGATCATGTTTTTTCAGCAGTTTAACAGTGACACCAGTCCTGCAGTGGCAGGCTCCCAAGGTCGACAGTGACCTTGATCACAGAATTACTTACTACAGAGGTGAGAGCGTGTAAGAGTTTTCTTTGCTGCACTTATGATTTTTTTCAGTTCGCTGCGGTGATAGAATGGTTGCCATTTTTATATTTCAGATTTTTATTTTTGACATACAAGTTAGAGGGTTGCGCTTTATTGCGGTTTTTCAGGTACTTTTTGGCTTTGATTTCACAGATGTGGTAGGACTGGCATAATCCGGACACACTAACAAACACATTCAGGTGATACCCTTTGAGAGAATCTTGGATCTGGTTTCTCTTTCTGCCCACCCTTTTCGAGACATATTTTCACCTGTTTACATAGCCATGTCTTCACAACTTATTTGATAAACCTCCTGTCATTTCTCTATTTAACTGCATTTTACATGGATCCCACATGTTATGATATCCCCTGGATGATTGTTAGGCCCCCATTCAGGCATGATACTATTGTATTGATTATGTTATATGTCTTTTAGATTTCCCCTGAAGAAGGGTGCAAACAGCACCCGAAATGCATTGGGACTTACCGTTGACAAGCTTGTAATCCACGCTAATTGCATTTATTGAACTTGAAGCAACAGTGCTTTTGAATAAAAGAAGTATTGTACTATGCTGGATGAATTCTTCTTTTTTAAACATTGTACAACATTTGTATAGTTTTTACATATTTTAGATCTGGTCTGGTCCTCCTGCCCGTTGTCTGGTCCTATAGTTATTTCCCCTTGCTCCTGGTCGGACCACTATCTAATTGCTGGTCAATACCCTCCCTCGACCAAAAAGATTATTGCTCTTCCTGAGTGGAAAACGATGCGCAGCTGGAAGCAGGTCAACGGGGCTGATCTGACAGCTATCTTGTTACACGCAGATAATCTTCCATCCAAGAATGATAGCCTGGAGTCTGAGTGCTCCGCCCTGTTTTCTAAACTCGGGGAAGCCATGGAGGTTGTGGCACCGTCACGGAAGATCAGACTGGTTGACAAGGGTAAGGGGTCACCCTGGTTCAACCAGACACTGAGGGAACTCAAACAAACATTACATCAGTGTGAGAGGGCATGGCGCAAATCTTTGGACCCTGGTGCCTATTCAGCATATGTATTGAAGTTCGCCGCTTACAAAACAGCTATTCAAGTACGCAAAGCTGAATTCTATGAGGATGTCATCTCACAGGCGGCCAACCCCCAGAAAGAGGTCTTTAGGATCCTAAATGAGTTAAGACAGGTCAAATCGCAAGAAGCTATCTTTAGTCAAAAGGATTGTTATGAATTTCAATCCTTTTTTCAAGATAAGATTAATGATCTGATGACAGAAATTCAGCACATCCCTACTTTACACAGTTCATTTGAGCATCCATCTCCTTGCCCTAGGCCAACAAACTTACTGACCACCCTACCTTTCCTTACTAAAGAGCTTTTGTCCATCTTGGTGGGACGGGTGAAATCGGGTTCTCCAGCTGATCCCTTCCCCCCTAAAATCTTCAAAAGGGCTTGGCCGGGCATTGAGGACAAAGTCCTCTCTCTCCTGAATCGCTCCTTGGAAACAGGGCTGGTCCCCTCCAGATTTAAGGAAGCTCGGTGATTCCACTCTTAAAGAAACTTGGTGCCGACCCAAAAAACTTTAAGAACTTTAGGCCAATCTCTCATCTATCGTTTCTGGCAAAAATTATCGAACAGCATGTATTACAATCCTTTACTCGCCACCTTGAGTCCAATCAGCTTCTTGAGCCTAACCAGGCAGGGTTCAAAGCCCATCAAAGAGCAGAATTGGTCATGCTCTCCGTACTGGAAGATCTGAGACTTAGACCAGACCAAAAAGTGCTGTGTGCTCTGGTGCTCCTAGACCTATCCGCGGCGTTTGACACTGTGGATCATCGCCAACTACTTTAGTGATCTAGGTATCCAGGGCACAGCACTGGCCTGGTTATCCTCATTTCTCAGGGATCGGTCCCAGAGATTACAATTAGGAGATCTGGTGTCCCAGCCTGCTACGCTGGTTTGTGGAGTACCCCAGGGTTCAGCTGTATCCCCCCTGCTCTTCAATGCCTACTTGCAGCCTCTAATTGCTGTGTTAAACCAGTTTGATTGCAAGGTTTATAATTTTGCCGACGACACCCAAATCCTGATCCAGATCAACCATTCACCTGGAGCTCACTTGAGAATGCAAGAAATTCTCAAGTTTACCATTAATTGGATGTCGGCAAATTTGCTAAAAATCAACCCTGGAAAAACGGAGGTTTTAGCGGTCACTACAACTTCTAACCCTTGGAATGATCTGTTCTGGCCCACAGAACTAGGACCTTTCCCCCAATCGGCCATGGCCGTAAAAAGCCTTGGTATTAAGATCGATGCCTTGCTATCCATGACACCGCAAGTATCGGCGGTGGGTGGAACCACTGTGGGCCTAATGCGTCAGCTCCAGAAACTTTCTTCACTTCTGTCTTTCAGCACCCATAGACTGTCAGTTTCCGCCCTGATCTTATCACGTCTTGATTATGGGAATGCCCAATATCTTGGTCTGCCCAAAAATCTTTTTGCTATGCTTCAGGTGGTAATGAATGACGCGGCAAGACTAATCTTTAAAAAACCCAGACATGCACAGGTCACGTCCTTTTTGCAGAGCTTACACTGGCTTCCGATTCTGCAGAGAACCAAATTCAAAAGTCTCTGTATTGTGCACAAGGCTGATCATGGCTCAGCTCGGAGCTACATTAAGGGCCGTTTGACTAATTACTGCCCGAGTAGGGTCCTCCGGTCGGCTGATTCCAGATATCTGGCCTCCCCTCTGTACAATCGCTCGTCCTTGGGCGGGCGAGCTTTCTCAACCACTGCTCCTCCGGGATGGAACTGTCTTCCCACTGAACTTCGTAAGGAAACAAATTTCCTTCGTTTTAGGAAGAGTCTGAAAACCGTTTTGTTTTTAGAGGCATGGGGTCCGCTCTGAACAGCTCACTTTGTTTCAACCAATCTGATGTCCGCTGATAGCGCTTAGAGACCTCTTGGTGATAATGCGCTCTTGGTGATAATGCGCTCTATAAATCCACAGTAACATAACATAACATAACATAACATAACACACCTAAAAACACCCAAATACACAAATCCCTACTTACCAGGTTCACTACCCCGGAAAAACAGGACTTATTGAAAATTATTAATGGTATACACTCTGGCTCCCCATCGATGCCTGCCCACCGGAACAATGTAAGGGAGTTATGGAAAACACACTAATTGATTACATCAGTCACATGATCACCTTATCATTCCAGGAATGTCACGTGCCAGAAAATTGGAAATCTGCTCAAGTGATACCTCTAAAAAAGAAACCGAAAATTCCTATTTCCCAATATCAAAATTTACGGCCAATTTCACTTCTCCCGCTCTGTGCCAAAATCATAGAAAAAGTGGCAAATAAACAACTAATGGAGTTTCTGGAGAAAGAAGCCCTTCTTCATCCCTCCCAGTCAGGATTTAGATCAGGCTATTCAACTGAATCGGCAGTCCTATACTCAACTGAATGTATTCGGAAGATGGTGGACGAAGGCGAGACGGCAGCGTTGGTCCTATTGGACCTTAGTGCAGCATTTGACACCGTGCTGCACTCAACGCTGCTGTCTCGTCTCTCGGACATGGGAGTAAACGGCCCAGCACTTGCCTGGTTTCAATCTTTCCTGACTGACAGAACGTTCCAGCTACACTGCCCACCCTTTAGATCATCGCCTCGCAGGGTGAGCCATGGGGTTCCACAGGGCTCCAGTTTGAGCCCTACGTTATTTAACATCTATATGGAACCCCTGGCACACATTGTAGAGGATTTTGAGGTGGGCATCGTCAGCTATGCTGACGACACCCAGTTGGTGTTCAAGCTGACTCCGGAGTGTAGAGAACTTGCTACCAATTTCTCGAACTGTGTGTCGGCGGTAGCTACCTGGATGAACAACAACTGTCTCCGTCTGAATGGAGAAAAGACAGAGGTTCTGGTAGTGGGTAGAGATGTCTCTGCATGGTCTCATGCATGGTGGCCCAGTGAACTGGGCGAGCTGCCTACTCCTGTAGAGACGGTTAGAAATCTAGGCATCATGCTGGATTCTGACCTCTCTGGTAAGACCCAAGTCAATAAAGTAACGGGAAAATGCTTTGGCATATTAAAAGTTCTCCGCAAGGTACTTGACCTTCTTCCCACCGAAGCCAGGAAAACCATAGTCCATGCACTAATAACACCTCATCTGGACTATGGCGATGCCCTCCTGATAGGCCTCAGCCCGAAGGGCCTGCACCAACTACAATGTGTACAGAACACAGCAGCCCGATTGGTGCTCGGCCTCCCAAGAAAAACATCTACCAAAGCTGCTTTATCCAAACTCCACTGGCTCCCTATTAAAGAAAGAATTACATTTAAAACCCTTTGCTATGTACACCGTATCGCCCAGAACAGAGGCCCCGACTACCTGAAAAGTTATATCACCATTCACCGCCCGATGAGAGATCTAAGATCGTCAGGTATGATGTTATTCAAACTTCCCCGAATCACAAGAGCCAAAATGGGAGGTAAATCCTTCCAATACCTGGCCACAAAATACTGGAATGCACTTTCGCTTCACTTGCGGATGGAGCCTTCCGAAATGAGATTCAGGGCAAAATTAAAAACTCATCTGTTCCCTAGAAAGTAAGTCTTCTGCCGAGCTCCACGCCATTTCTCCTCTGGATCTTTTTTGTACTAGCAGTTAGCGCAGGGACACACAGTTTTGTGCAGCCAGGCGCTTAATAAATGTTTTATAAATATAAATAAATAACAGTTGGTTTAGTTTGTAAAATGTTTTTTTGTACGTTCTAATACATGTATTCAGCAAAAACATGTTTCACTCGGTATGAGTGAATTACAGTAGTGCAGATTCTGTCTAGAGCATGTTGTTCTAGTCTTTATGTTTTTTCAGAATTCGTGGTAAGGTAGACCCACCTCAGAATCAGCACACCAAGTTGGTATACTTGGATAAATTGAGAATTAGAGTAGTTTTGTATCAGTTGAGTGCATTATTGCTGTGTTTTCGCACATGCCACCTCTGGGCCCACTTAGCAAACTCCTAAGACTGCATTTTTCCCAGAGAGCTTCTCCGTTGGCACAGGCGAAGACCATCAATGTACCCCATATAGATAACGTTCATAAAAATCAGAGAAAAAAAAACAATTCAAAATTCCTGGGTCCAGTGGTCCCTCTTTAACCTTACAAACCTGTTCATTGAACATTGACATGAGCGAGTCGGTCAGATCCCGCCACCACAGCTATCTGAATGTATCAATGCTAAAAGGCTACAAATATCAATAGACAATATTCCCCAGGTTAACTGATCTAGATTTCCATAGCTCTCCAGGCTAGACACAATTGGATTTGTGTAATTGAATTCCATCCCACCCAGTCTCTGTATTGTATGTAACCCCAAATGTCCACACTATCTATTAGTAACCACAGTTTGTGCATTGGAAGGTCTAACTCCGCAATATAGCAGGTCTCTTTTATAATTTATTTTTGTTCCACAGGCATAGTTGGATGAGCCACTGGCTCCCCCTCTCTGGACCTGCAACTTCGCCTATGAAAGACTCTGGGGTATCTAAAAGTCATTGCATATCTGTATTTGGTATGCCCAAGTGCTCCAGAGCCTCAGGAAGATCAGTTACATGTTGTGTTTTGTTGCGAAATTCAAAGGCCAGGCCAAAGAGATATGCCCAGCGATATTTAATATGCTTGTGTCTCAATTTTACAGTTACTGGACTTAATTGTTGGCGTCTGGCAAGAGTAGTTTGAGTTATATCTTGGTGTAGAGAACATTTAAAATCCTGAAACTTTATTGTACCTTTTTTCCAGGCTGCCTGAAGGATGGACTCTTTTACTTTGAATGAGTGTAGTTTCACTAGGACATCCTGTGTACGTTTTTGGTCCCCGAGTCTGTCTCCCCGCTAGGTGAACCCTTTCTATTTTAATCTCTGTGCAAACATCACCAAGGATTTCTGTAAATAAACCTACAATAAACGCTTCCAGATCTGGACCCTCTGGGCCCGATTCACAGAACTAACTTAAGACAAAATCTTATACTTACTACCATTTTCGTATTCACAGAAGGCACTTACTCATTTTGGTATTCACAGAAGACACTTACTCATTTCGGTATTCACAGAAGTTAGGAGTCCTAACTTTAGGACTCCTAAATGCCTTCTGTGAATACTGAAAGTCTTAAAATTAGGATTTTTCTCAATTTAGTAGTGGTAAAGTTAGGTCTCCTAACTTTAGGACTCCTAAATGCCTTCTGTGAATACCAAAAGTCTTAAAATTAGGATTTCTCTCAGTTTAGTAGTAGTAAAGTTGAGAAAAATCCTAATTTTAAGACTTTCGGTATTCACAGAAGGCATTTAGGTGTCCGAAAGTTAGGAGTCCTAACTTTACTACTACTAAATTGAGAAAAATCCTAATTTTAAGACTTTGGGTATTCACAGAAGGCATTTAGGAGTTCTAAAGTTAGGAGTCCTAACTTTACTACTACTAAACTGAGAAAAATCCTAATTTTAAGACTTTCGGTATTCACAGAAGGCATTTAGGAGTCCGAAAGTTAGGAGTCCTAACTTTACTACTACCAAATTTAAAAAAATCCTACTTTTAGGACTTTCAGTAGTCACAGAAGGCATTTAGGAGTCCTAAAGTTAGGAGTCTTATCTTTACTACTACTAAATTGAGAAAAATCCTAACTTTAAGACTTTCGGTATTCACAGAAGGCATTTAGGAGTCCTAAAGTTAGGACTCCTAACTTCTGTGAATACCGAAATGAGTAAGTGCCTTCTGTGAATACCAACATGAGTAAGTGCCTTCTGTGAATGCCAAAATGGTAGTAAGTTTAGGATTTTGTCTTAAGTTAGTTCTGTGAATCAGGGTCTCCGCTCCCTCATCTAAGTCTCAAATTCTGATGTCATCCCGTCAGGATATATTTTCCAAATCTTAATTTTTCCAAAATGCTGCTTGTAATTGGGTCCATAGGTCCTTTGTTGTACCACTCAATTCCTTTGTACATTGTTCCAACTCAAAGGTCTTAGTTTCGAAGTCCAGAACTCTTGGTCCCACTGAGTCTACGTCCTGTTGGAGGGAGGGCAACCGGTTGTTTAAATCTGCTTTCAATTCATCCATTGAAGCAGTTATATCCATTTTGAGTTCTTCTCCAAATTCCGTTTTAAAATCCCTTAGTGAGGAAAGCAGGTCGTCTCTAGTGAGTGCCATTACATATCTCTGTGGACTCCCAGTAGTCCCTCTTCTCTGTTGGAGTGACATAGATGGACATCCAGTTGGGTAATTTTTTCGGTGGCATAAAGGCATTCTGTCACTTTGTAAAAGGCCCTTGGTCTGCTATCTCTGTGCTTCAATACTACTTGTCTTTTATGCCCTCATATCCCTGTCAACATAGGATTTGCCGATTGGGGATCCATTGGGTCACCTTCAACGAAGGGGGTACCATTCTAACTGAGTTGTTTAAACTAGCTAAACCCTGCCTCATCAGGGCAAGCACTGATAAACCATTCTCAGACAGAGCTCAGAAAATCTACAAAACATGGGGAATCCACCAACAGGCAACCTTAGAGAGATACACCTTTCATTAGGTTGAGCTTTGCTCCATCCTCATCGTTTGCACTGAATACCACCATGATAAGGTCAGGCAAAAAAGGCATTATTACCTCCCATAACTCAGGAATCCAGGGTTTAAAGGGGGTCATTCCATTATTCCAGACATGGCATATTTCTCCCAATGAGCTCAACTCCATGTAAGAGGGCCAGCACTGCCAACCACTCCCGTCAGCTGTCTGTAGTAGTCCTCCATGACAAAGTCAGGCCAGGTACCTGATTATTCCCCAGCTGCTCTCTGCCTTGTCAATTGATGGATCTTCAGAGTTCCCCATGCTCCAAATCAGGGCTTTTCACGTGATCCGCTCCCGCACCGTTGATGTACTGCCATGGGTTCACAGTAAGTGTTGGCCCCACTGCCAACCCTTCACTGTGCCTGGGGTCTGAGCGCCCTCTCTCTGTGGGGTGGGACCAAAAATCCAACACTTCTCTATCTTGGGGGGGCCACTGTAAAACCTGCTGCCTATCTCTCGCTCTGTTCCCATCAGGAGCTGCTGGCGTGCACAGTCTCTGCCATCAAGCCTTGTGCCTTGTCATCTGCTCCACAATCTGGCTTCATTCTGCTCTTAAATCTTGACCGTGATGCCAGAAAAGCCCAGGCATCTGCTCTCCCGTTCATCACACTACCCGGATCCAAGGGCGGGTAACCCCACTCTGCCAGAGGAGTTTGCAGATTTTGCCTATTTCGTGCTCGGTTGGGAACGTGGAGTTTAGGCGAAACTCCCCTCCTTGGCGGAGCTGAGTTAGCCTGCCCCTCTACCCTCCAAAATTAATTAAAAATGTTAAAAGAAGGCACTTACCTGCGTGGCTTCCTCCTCCTCTGCCTCGGCCGCTTTTTAAATTTTAAATTAATTTGGGAGGGGGGAGAGCGGAGGCCCATGGATTTTTTTCAAACTCTGTCGAGCACTGAGTAAAGGTACTTCACCAACTCTGCCTGCTCCTACTAGTCCGTGGCTTTGTTGCGGGAAACAGGTTAGTGGACACTTGAATGTGTAGCTGTGCTTGCGGAGCAACTTCAGATCACCTCCATTCATCCATCTTGCTGGTCATACCTCCAGAGTGATATAGTATTAGAAGATACAGTAGTGCTATCCAAACTGTAGTGATGTATTGTGGTTCTAATTTTTGGATTGAAAAAATTAAGGGGAGGCATATCTGGCATCTACAATATGCAAAATGTTTTATTCTAGCCACATACACCACCAGTGACTCTGGCTCAAGTGCTGCTGTAGGAGGATAGTCAAATAGAGGAAGAAAAGCGGTGCAGGGATTGGCACTGGTAAATCAAATAATTGCTTCCTTATTGACAATTAGTATTATACTCTCTAGCTACTAGGGCATCTTCATCTCATGACCATGAGACCTTCCCCACACTTCACCAGCTGCAGCTGTGGTTGAGTTAGGGCCTCTTCTATCTACTACTCAGCAAAAGCTCACATAAAGAGCTTTGATGGCTTGAGGGAAAAGTGAAAGTACGAAAGGTAAAAAGAAAGAAAAATAGTATATAAATGAAAGGGTGGATGGGTGGGTGAAAAGATGCATGAGTGGGTGAAGGGATAATGGATGGGTGAAAGCATGGTTGGAAGAAAGGGTGGGTAATAGATTTGAAATGTTGGTGAAAGACTGGATGAGAGAAGGTAATGCCTAATTCATGGTGGCTATGGGCGAACTAGAATGAAAGGATGAATTAATATTTGGATTGCAAGGATGAATAAGCAAAGTAGCTCTTCTCAGTTAACATTTTTATGTAAGGTTATGAAAGGTATCCAAGTGGGGGGTATTCTTGTTATTGTTTTTCTACTCCCTTGACTCACTGTATTTGTTAAGCGAGGCAGATGTATCCAACCTATCACCCCCTTCCCCACCCATAGCATTTAACCACCCATGATCGAAGTACAGTATGGATCAATTCACGACAGCAGTATTGGCTGTGAAATGTGCGTCTGCTTCAGTTAATGATGAATGTATACATTTCTTCCATCCAAGCCTAACAAAAAACTACTTTCTTGGCATGTGCCACATTTGATGTTATGGCCATGTGATTCCAAAACATATTTCCTGGTTTCCCATAACAGACATATATTACATCTGTTTAGATTTTTCCTTTTCGACTTCAGTCGACTTGTACAGTTACTGAACAAGGTAAAGATGATGAATCAATGATCAGTGTAGTGACAGTGACCCCCTATTCTATATCATCACTCACAATAACTCACTCACCATTGTAATAGTTGTAGTTACCTCTTCCAATCTAAGCATGGGAGAGTTAGATTAGTTAGTAGGTACCCAATTCATCTCTGACACAGGCAACACATAGGAATGTGATATTGGCACTCTTGTAAACATAGGAATTTGATTGGCAGTCTTGTAAACCAGAGATCTTCTGGGGCAGCCCTGCTAAGTGATGCAAAAAAGGATAGGCATGCAAGGGAGGCAGACATTGTCTCCAATGTCATGAAGGAATTGTGGAGGCTTCTTTAATGCACAATGGTCCAACTGAAATCCAGCAATACATATGCGACTAAAAAATGGTGCGGCAGCATAAATGTGACACAAAATTAAAATTTTCCACTAGCTCATTTGGTTTGGGTGGGGGCAAAAATAGAAGTACAATGAGAAATAATGAAAAGGTTTATGGGGGCACTGGCATACTAAGTCCAGGAAGTAGAGTTTTTCATCAAACTCAGGTGGTTCACCCAGATGTTGGTCAGCTAACACAGTTGAATCTGACCAATCCTTCTCCTCCTCCTCTTCTGCTTCACAAATGGTGTAATTGTGTGGTATGAATGTTAGTTACTTTTGATCATAGTCAATCTTTCCACGTTTAGAGGCAAAAGACTGGTCCTTTTCACTATAACAACCATACAGGCTGCACTGAACACATGCTCAGCAGACACACTGGTTGCACGGCAAGCCAGATACTTTATTGCCAGCATGCTAAGCTCTGGCCATTGGTGCATCTTCTTATACCAATATATCAATGGGTTTTGATCCACCTAGACCTTTTTTGGATCATCCAGATACTCTTGGAACACCCTGTGGGTGGTCATTGATGCTGCTACTTGCTCAACCTCTTTGCCATCGCCTCTGCACTGGACTTAAGCCCTGCCAATTGAAACCAATAAAATTAAGAGGTTGGGTATAGTACTTATGTTGCTGCCAGTGTTCTGGTTGATGGTGTTGTTGGCTGCTGTGAGACAGGACTACCCTCTCTGTAAGTTGAAGGCGACACCTCAGAACTGTGGGGTGGGACACTAAGTTCCAGCCGTTCTTCTTCCAGGTCTTCGGCTCGGTCAACAATCCACCTCTTTTTTGTACTGTGGATCAAGTAATGTGGCACAGATGTGCTATTTGAATGAGATGCCATGTTGCAGCCTAGTATTACAAGCCAAGCAAAGGATAAAGCTCTCAACAAAGGCATGCGTTTCTGTGTTTTCATTTACACCTGTGGGGGCGAACCTTTCAGACACCTTCTTTACCTGGTCCTGTAGCAGATACAACAACGGGATAGCTTGGCCCATTGTAATGTCACCTTGCTAACTTTCAACGTGAAAATCTCAAAAGAGAGTAGCATCTGTGTCACGCATTTGACTAGGCCCCGTTTGTCCGCATCCATGGTCACAGCTTTCATAAATGAATCCCCTTCTATTTTAATGAAAAAGTCATTGATCTGTTTGTACTACTCAAAACAAACATTACAATGTGTAATAGGTCAAGTTTCAATGTGTTGGCAGCCAATGTATCAGGGCATTAACTGGTGATCTATTATGCAGAGTCTTCTGCAGGTGATCAGTTTGTTGCTGACTTGTCTTCTTTTCTGAGAAAGTCTTGCACCAACAGTTGATGCAATGGGCCAAACACAGGACCCTGACAGAGACTCCATCTGACTTGGCCTTGACTATGTTACTGCCATTTTCTGTGGCAACAAATCCAATTCTGAGACCTCTGGGTCACAGCCAATCATACACCTTGCTGTTAAATTTGTCCAAGATATGTACAGCTGTATGTGATAGCTCCATGGCAAACATGGCCACTGTTGCATGCTGCCAAGTTTTCTTAAAACTTTCTTCTGGGCCACAGCCTGCAGATATCTGTTGCTTTACCTCCACAAAAGAGATCCAATGTGCAGTGATGCTTATACAATTAGATGCATGACAACTGTCTGTCATCATGTGGCTAGAGTGACAAACACTTTGCTGAAATGTTTGTCCAGATATACAAAAAGGAGCAGGAGAGGGAAACACATCCCAAGGAAGCCCTCCACTCAGGAAATCTAATGACCAGAAAACCCTAAGAATGTTGTACATAACATGAACAAGAAGCTCCAGGAACCCCTTACACGACTATGCAGGGATACTAAACTCTGGCAGTCCCTCTCCATGACTCTACTAGGATGAGCCACACAGTTTAAAATGATGGTGCTGCCCAGGTTTCTCCACGCCCTGCAAAATACACCACTTACAGTTTCCCCATCATATTTTAGGGTGATAGAGACAGAAGTATGCAACCTCTTATGGGAAGGATAACGGGTCGGATAGCCATGAACAAATTGGTCAGAGGGTGGTATGATGGGGGCATTGCACTTCCCAACATACAGATGTACTATTGGGTCACTCATCTATCTGTCCTTAACCTGTAGATTCATTTGCCCCAGACGGAACCTGCATTCCGCATGGACGAATTTGTCTTGGGGGAGGGAGGGGTTATGAGGGCACTCTACAACAAAGCTCAAGAGAGAAGCCTCACAGGACCCATTGCACACACAGTCCATATATGGCATACAGCCTACAAGAAGCTTGGGGAGGTGGGCGGGCTGGACAATTACAAAGGGTTCAAACAGTGGGATCTAGTTGGAATTTCTAGGGTCGGTGACCTCTGGATAAAGGGGAGGGTTATCCCATTTGAATAACTGCAGGAGAAGTACGAAATGCTGCCAACAGAAAAAAATCAGATATCTCCAAATTTGACATGCACTTAAGGCCACCATCCCGCCAGAGACTACCCTCACAGAGGCTTTACATTTGGCAGATAAGCTACTTATGGAACTTATTGACTGGAGGGCTATCTCCTTGACTTACCAAAAATGTATTAATAACCAACCAGACCCTACAGTGAGTCGCTATGAGAAATGGCAGGCAAACATTGGGGTGGTGGCAATAACCTCCAGATTATGACTGGTGCAGCTCAAAGTGCCCCACAGCATGTACTTTTCCAGGCTGACTTTAACTAAAATGGGGACTGCTGATGACCAGGTCTGTCTGTGGAAATGTGGGGCTGTCCAGACATTCCAACATAATGGGAAGCGATCATGAGCACAATAGCAAGTGTCATGGTGCTCCAGTGCCACCAGAACCCAAATGATGTATTTTAAACATATGGGAAGCCACAGACCTTCACCATGCAGCCCAAGAATGGGCAACTCTAGGCATGATAATAGCAAAACGCAACATTGTCAGACACTGGGGAGTACACACTGTGCCAACATACACAGATTGGTATAACATGGACTGGGTCATGGTGGCCGAAAAGGCAGTATACATAAACAGAGGCTGCCCCAAGTAGTGGGATTGGATATGAGTAGGGTGGAACAATTTCTGGGGGAATATTTGTACATTGCCATTGGGGAGATCTGGATTGGAAAACAGTTGAATGATTTACTATAATGACGTGTGGGAGGGAGGTTATGGGTGACGTTGAATTCAAAACAAACAAACAAGTTGGAAGGTAGAATGTGATACCAAAAGTCAGTAAGAGATTGTATGTATAAAACGTATGTCAAATTATGCTCCCAAGTCGTACATCTAATAAAAAGAATTTAAAAAAAAGAATGTCACACATAGATAATTATATTCATTAGTTCTCTGGAGTCCCTCACTTCACTAATAGGATAACGGCAAATTCTAGTGCAAAGCTACAAGAATATTGCCATATATTGTGTCATTGTATAAAACTGGAAAACCAGATCAGTGCCAAGTGTACCAGGCTTACCTCAATGAACATTAATATGGCAGATGGTGCATACTGTAATGTGCTCCCACTCTTTGCTAACAATAAAAAAAAAAAACTGGGGAGGAAAACCTTTTTACTGTGCCACTGTCAACGCCTGAAGAAGAACTGGAGGTAGGTGGGTGTGTTGTTGATTGCCTCTCTGTAGTGTAAATTTATATTGAGGAATTGGTTACTAGTGCATGTCTCTGGTGGGGCTTTGCAAATATAGCTGGCAGCGCAACCTGTCAAGCACAGGGAGATGATGAACAGAGCGCTGAACCTTTTCAGACACTCACCCAGAGTCACAGATCTGAGTTGAATCCATCATCGTTCTTTAGATCACTTTGCCACGCCAGTTTAGACCCAGCTTTATGCAAATCAGTCTTGACCTTGTGTCTCATAGGAACAGTCCAGCCTGAACTGCCAAGCCAGGTCTTTCCTAAACCAGAATCAAGCATCCTGGGACCGGTTTTGGGATAGCACCCCTCATTAGCCAGACTAGCTTGAATCCAGTGGCAAAGTGAGCAAGGGACCCATGTCTGGGCATACCCTTCCAACTTAGGGCGAACAAAGCAAACACAAAGAGATAATGTACGGAGTGCTGAAACTTTTCAGACACTCACCCCTAGGTAAGTATCTGGGTTGAATCCATCATTGTTCTTTAGCGCAGTTCGCCAACCCAGTTCAGACCCAGCTATACCCAAATCAGACTTGACCCTGTGCCTCATGGGAACAGTCTAGCCCGAACTGCCAAGCCAGGTCTTCCATGGACCGGGAACAAGTATCCTGGTACTGATTTCGGGGTAACACCCCTCATCAGCCAGGCTAGCTTGAATCGAGTGACAAATTGAGTAAGGGGCCCATATCTGGGCATACCCTGCCGAATTAGAGCAAACAAAGCAAACATAAGGAGATGATGGACGGAGCGCTGAAACTTTTCAGACACTCACACTCATCCCCAGTCACAGATCTGTGTTGTTTCCATCTTCGTGTTTTAACTCACTTCACCGCCCCAGCTCAGCCCCAGCTATATGCAAATCAGTCTTGACCCTGTACCTCATTGGAACAGTCCAGTCCGAACTGCCAAACCATTTTCTCCCTGGACCAGAAACAAGCATCCTGGGACCGGTTTCCGGGAAACACCCCTTATCAGCCAGGCTAGCTTGAATCCAGTGGCAAAGTGAGCAAGGGACCCACGAGTTGGCACACCCTGGCAACTTAGGGTGAACAAAGCAAACACAAGGAGATGATGGACAGGGCACTGAAACTTTTCAGACGCTACCTATGCCACATCCCTTGGAGCAGGTTGAATAGCAATGTCCGACTCCTCTGTGTCATCTTCCACAATGACTGCCTCGTTGTTGTCATCCTTCTCATCATCTCCTTCCATAAGTCTAAGGCTTTAAGGAACGTTTCTTTTCCCTTACCTCTCCTGGTGTCTCCTGAACTCTGCATCTCATCTTCAGAAGTGCTACTTGGAGAAGATGGTGGAATATTAGCCATCCCTTTCCTTGCTGGAGTTCTGGGAGCCAATGATTCTAAAAGAAGAGGTTCTTGTTTGGAAGGAAGCTCAACCTCCTGCTCTGCTCCAACACCAGGAAGATGTGCTATTGCTGACTGTGGTTGCTGTACATTTTGCTCTGTTTCCTGAAACAATTGGGTACTATTTTGTGAAAGGGACAAATTCAATTCAATGTCACAGCTCATCGGCATTGCCAGGATTGCAGTGCCGCCTCACTGACAAACATGGTCTTGCGCTTAGGTTGGGGTGCTGCTCTCTGCTAGGTCCCTGAAGGCCGATGTAGCAGGCACACAACAATGTGGTCCAAAAAAGGTTGGGGCGACATGCCACTGGTGGAAAGCTTCTTCTTCACACTGACCACTTTCTCGGAAGCTTCTTTCTTTGGGGTCATCTCAAAGCTCTCAGTTGGCATGTGCACTAAGCCACACAAGCACAAGAG
Organism: Lissotriton vulgaris; assembly: GCF_964263255.1. Classification (NCBI taxonomy): domain Eukaryota; kingdom Metazoa; phylum Chordata; class Amphibia; order Caudata; family Salamandridae; genus Lissotriton; species Lissotriton vulgaris. The sequence continues at coordinate 897,218,981 of NC_141696.1, forward strand.
ATTGGAGGAATGATGTGTGACTGCACATGCTTTCTGTACTTCGGTGATGTCTCTTCTCTTGTGCACCTAAAAGCAAACAAGCAAGAAAAACATTTAGTGTGAAATGTCGCATGGTTTGCAGTTTAAATTAGTATAGACAAAGGCAATATTAGTGTGGTTGTTTACTTAGGTAATAATAACCACTTTAAAGTCAAACCACAATAACATACCATAACATTTAATTTCCCATCAGAATAACTCACAATATACAGAATGATAGAGCTCTTTCCTTTATGGCAATATAATCTAAAGAAGACAAATATAGCACTCAGGGAACTGCATGGGTAAATGGAATAGTAATCTTTTAAAAAATAATGGGTTAGTGTGCACCTATGGCAGGCAATGTGATTCAGGGGGAAATGGAATAATCATCGTTACACAAATTAATGATGCTTATGTCTCTAAAGTGCACATCAGCCATGTGTCAAGGAGAAAATGGAATTATATATCTAAAAAACTGAATGCTGTTGCACTGCTGTGCACCTAGGGTGGATGAATAAATGATGGATCGACCTAAGCAAAATGAAAACAAAATTGAATTAAAAAATGTTTTATATAAAGAATTGGAAAACAATGAATATTAAAAAAGTTACAATTACAGAAAGTTAAAATAAAAAAAGTGAAGGACAGACTGGGCTCTCTTCACCTATGAAAGTAACAGCAAAAATATATGTGTGGCTGGGACTGGAGATGGTGGCCTAGAGGAGATGGTGGAGGAACTTAACAATGGCAAAGTGATGTATGCCTTCTGCAGGGTAAAGGACCCAAACTCTGGCCTGCCCAAAAACGTCCTTATCAACTGGACCGGAGAAGGGGTGAAAGATGCTCGGAAAGGAATCTGTTCCAATCATTTCAGCACTTTTGCAAACTTCTTGAAGGGTGCACATGTGACCATCAATGCCCGAGCAGATGAGGATGTCGAACCCGAAACCATAATGAACAAGGTCGGCCAAGCATCTGGTGCCAACTACAACTTTCACAAGGAGTCACACAAATTCAGTGATGCGGTTCCCCAAGTGTCAGTGGGATCAGTGTACCAGAAGAACAACGCAATATCTGAAATTAAGCAAATCGGCAAAGATGGATTTTGGGCCAAAGCTCAGAAAGAGGAGAACAGGCAGCTGGAGGAAAAACGAATACTAATACTTTCGAAAACACCCAATCCAAAATGGTGGAGCTGAATTTTCGAGCATTTATTGTAACTCACAAACACGCCCTGAAATATACTATTAATTTCGTCAAAATTATTCTAGTGAGCGTAGAATGTGTTTTTGAATATTTATAATCGACAGAGCTGATGTCTCTTAGTGCTTCATAATGCATAAAATGAATCGTGATTTATTGCTTATGAATATGATATTCGATATCCCTAATACACTCTGGGCACATGAAAGTTGAATTTACTAATATTTTTGAGTCTTTAAATAACTTCGGAGATGGCTCTTCTAATCTATTCAAAGACACCCAATCCAAAATGGCGGAATTGAAATTTCGAGCGCTTTATTGTAACTCAAAAAACGCTCTGAAATATGCTATTAATTTCGGCAAATTAGTCTAGTGAGCGCAGAATGAATTCTGTGTTTTTGCATGTTTATAATCGATAGAGCCTCCTTGTGTAGGCACTCCATGGTATGAGAATCAAGTAGTCCGCTTTCTATATCTATGCATGCAGCCTCTAACACGGCGTGCGTGCATCGGTTGCTGCAGAACGCCGATTATTTCGGAATAGACACTACGGAGTTTGGTGAGTCGCCCGTGAATTCTTTTGGAGGTTTAGTCATTCCCATAGTCCGTTTAAACTCAGACTTACTCGCATTTTATCACCCTTTACAGCGGATTCATTCCTGTTTGCGACCCTTGGGCTGAGCCACTTACAACTTCCCATACCACTTACTAACAGGTAAGAGACATGCTTATGCTCATATTTTACTTGCTGGGACGTGTTTCTCAGTTTTTAATACGAAATAGGGGTTATTGTGTAGCCCTTGTATCGTGGAACGTCATTGTGAAGCTCCTTTTACAATTGCAGAATTAATACCAACATTAAAGTGGATTTGGTTCCTTTATTTGATTATAGGACCACCAATCATTTGGAAATTGAGTATGCAGAGACTGTAAGCCTGCTACATCAAGGTAACATAGACCCACAGCTACATCCCCTGGACAAGGTAATGATACGTCCAGATTCCTCTTGATTGTAGCATTATTTATGACTCAATAGAGAGTGAGTCAAATGACCACCCTATTATGTTTTTAGGTATTATTTAGTAACCGTTAGACACAGAGTGAAAAATTCCACTTGGTCCTTCAATTCTACTGGGTAAGCAACTTCTTCCTTGCCCTAGTTCATTGCGACATCACTTTTGGTCGCAATTTGAGTGCAACAGCCTGACGTATATATTTACTTCATTTCAGGGCTCACACTACTCCTTTGGTTGCCCATTTTTCAGTCCTGATGAAGACTCGCATGGCCACGGTCCAACTTACCTTTAGGCTTTAAGACGAGTCGAAACGTCAACGCTCCTTTCTTTGATTACCTGGATTGTGTAACACATTTTCTGGTGCAATATAATTTTGGAAGTAATGTCCACATTTTATGAAAATTGTGTATAGAATTCACAACACAGGACAGGTCATTAAAAAACGATGTATTGTGCTGGTTAATCTATCGTGTATATAAATTTGTAAATATATGTGTATGTCTTTCCTCTTTCTTCCTTTCTATTAAGCACTTGACATTTCTTCATCTTATGCACGCTCTCTTTGGGCAACCTTAAACTCTCCCATATAGAGATAGTTATGAATGCAATGAATTAAAATTTGTAATAATTGCTGTTGCATTTTTTGTTCTTTATGACGTATCAGTTAAAATACATTGAATGTATAGGGTTGATCTGTGAGACATATCCCGTAACTAAGTGGAAATATTGAATATGTATTGATCTATTCAATTCTAGTGAAAGTAATGTTTAGAGACATTGTATTTGAGCCTGGGACTCACGTCTGAGCATACCCAGCCCACTCGGGGTGAAAATTGCAAAAAACACTGTTGATGGACAGAATGCAGAGCAATGTCTTACATTCACCCCAGTACAAAGATCTGGGCCTAAATCCATCGTTTTCTTTGCACTCCACACCACCAGACATTGTTCTGCATTCTGTCCATCAACTGTGGATTTTGCAAATTTCACCCCGAGTGGGCTGGGTATGCTCAGACTTAAGTCCCAGGCTCTCCACATCACTGGAGTCAAGCTATCCAGGCTGAAGAAGGCTGATACCCAGAAATCGGTCGTTGGATGCTTGATTTCGGTCTAGGAAAGACATGGCTTGGTAGTTCGGGCTGGACTGTTCCCATGAGGCAAAGGGTCAAGGCTGATTTTCATATAGCCAGTGTCTGACCTAGGGTGGTGTGGAGTGCAACAAAAACGATGGATTTAGGCCCAGATCTTTGTACTGGGGTGAATGTAAGATATTGTTCTGCATTCTGTCCATCAACTGTGTTTTTTGCAAATGTATCATGAACATGCGCAATGTCCCGTCTCATCCTTTGATCTGGCTGTGGCCGTGTTATGATGACTTTTGAAGCAGTGGCAGTTTGCTTCCATTCTCACCTTCAAGGTAGAAAATATGGTGCTGAAGTAAATGGAATATACAAAATGTGGCTTGTATTGCGCAGATTCTGAAAAACTCCCCTCATATTGTGTCTTTTGGCTTGGGTTTTTTTTTTATAAACCAATGCGGCTATATTTATGGGATCCATCATTACTTGTCCAATGTCATGCACTTTGATTGTTATGTTGACAACACAGTTTGCCTTGTATCATCAACAACACTCAAAAAAGTGAAATTTAAGCAAAATTATATAAAGACTAAAAAATGAAAAGAAATCAATCGAAAAGATAAGATAAAAATTATAATAAAAAAATCAATAATTGCCGATGTTTATACGGGATGATGTAAACCTATAGGAGGTGCAAAATAAAAGTAATGCAAATAATGCATGTAATATATATATATAAGCACTGTTCATCAAAATCATATTCTTAATATACATACTACAATGATCTGCAAGCATATTATTAAACTGATATCTCATCCATCTATGCAAGCCTTTGGCAAAGGCACACTGGAGGCTGGAGCCCGGTGTCCTGCCTCGAGACCACAGCAGCGCTACAACCTCAGGATGCACCATGTGTCTCAATACGGACTGCGGCCAACGACGGGGAGCTGATGCTGGCATGTGTCTTCAACCTGAGTTAGGTGTGTGGAGCCATTCTCAGCGAACTCTTTGTGTGCTGCGGCTCTGTAACTTTTGGTACTTCGCTAGGTCCCCCGGGCCGACCTACGGACCTTCAGAGAGGCGAAGATTGGAGGGCACCACGCATTATATCGGTGAGTTCCAGTCTGCCATCTTTAGTCTGGGCGTTTGAGATCCCGCGGGTGGGGGGGTGCTTCAAGCGAGACGCTTCAAGAGAGACGCGTCTCTCTGCGAGCCTCTGCTGTGGAATCGATACAGAACTCGCAGAGAAGGTGAGGCTGGCTGGATATGGGCTTAAAGGGACAGTGCCAGAGATTCAAGCCGCCCCGCCCCCCGTACAGCGCTTGCGGAGATTGAGGACAGGCTCAATATTTTGATTAAAGGGACTGCACTAGTAAATGTGGGCCCTTTATAACATCTGTTATAATCAGCATATTTGCCATATACTCTTTGGGCACATATGAATTCTGATGCCACGGAATTAATCACCTTACTTCACTCTCAGCACTATTACTAATCATTGATTCACAAAATGGAGGCTCCCCTCTAGCCTGGAGGGTAAGACCAAAATGGCAGACTATCTTAACCCAAGACCCCGACATGGGTGAAGGTCTTGGCACTAAAGCTTGAAAAAGGACTACAAAAAGTTCCAAAACTACAATAAGTTCTAGAACTGGAAAAGGACTACAAAAAGGGTAAAAACTATAAAAGGACTACAAAAAGATCGATAACTGGATAAAGGACTACAAATGGCCTAGTCTCTAAGCATTAAGGTTTTTTTGTTGTTTTTTTCTTCATTTTTGTTATTTTATTTTATTTTACCGGCGGAAACTTTATTGACTTTTTGCATCTACTGGAAACTTTTTCTGCATTCATTTCCCTGTGTTAATGCGGTTTATTTTGGCTGGCATATGACTTTGACTGACTTTTATCGAAATTGATACACTGGTAATTCTACTGCAGTCATTCCCCCCTTGTCATTTCTGTAGAGACGAGTTACACCCCTGCCAGCTCAGTTCTCATTATGGCTGCTAACAACAGTCTAACGGAATGTTCGCTTTCTAAAGTGGGAGCCAGTGCCTTTAATATTAACTATCCAGCTAAGCTCACTAAGAATGAGTAAAAAAAAATTCAAAAATAATCTAATAAAAAAATATCCGGAAACTCTTATTACAGACACATACTTCAGTATGTATAATGGTAACACCATGTCTGATCTAATTTTCTTCACGACTAAGAGAGCCCAAAGAAAAAAATCTTTCATTTCATTTTTCCAAGGCACACAGTTAAGGAAAATACCCTATGGTTTTAATCTCGTCATCACTCCCTCCTCGATCCATAAAATAGATCTCACCATTACCATGTATAATAACGGGATCGTCCTTATTCAAGCTGCTAATAGAAACCGAAAGCAGTTCGACAAACTCTTTCTGAAGATTAAAAGTGTGGTCGCTAACTATTCATTCCCAGGGCGTCGCGATACCACTCTAACCAGTCCAAGGTCACCCCAATTCACTGCTCACACTCCCCCCCTCAGTTTCACACCCTTCCTCTCCCACTCCCCCCTCAGATTAACACCCTTCCTCACCCATCATCCCTCCCATGCCCTTGCAGGCTGCTGAAAGGTTCGATTCATTGTTAAATCCTGTTTCGCGACCACTAATAATTATCTACACTTCCAACCTCCTTATCTATACTGCTGGACACACCTCTAACATTTAGTGACCAACCCCCCCCAGCTTGACTCTCCCATTATTGTCACTAGCACCGGTAACACTCATCAGCACCCTCCACTGCTCTACTCACCCAATCAATTTCCTGGTCCATGCTCCCTGGAACACCGCCCATATTCGGGGACACACCCTCTCCCAGTACTTTCCCCGGTATCGATTCGGACCCCTCTAACACTTTTGGTCAACCGTCCTCCACTTCAGGTCTCCACACTCACCTTCCTCCCCCTCCCGTCTTCCAACACCCAGACCTGTTAGATGATATCTCCCAACAGCTATCCCATCTCTCCCTTGAACTCCACGGGTTGAAAACTCTTTCACTTGAATATCTCCCCTTGTTAAGACCCGTTCTCGCCAGGCCGAGGCCCAAAGCCCCCTCCAGGGCCACAGACACACCTCCCTGCTACCTTCCCCTATCACCTACCACCTCCAAATCTGTTCCTCTACCTAACACAACCTATCGTCCAAGAAGCTTGTCCGATCTCACACCCAACGAAATCGACAATTTGGTCAAATCTTACTCGTCCAATGTGGTCCTTAACACTAACCCTAATGGTTTAATCCATACCATTAATTCTAACCCTAACAGAGGATCCCACCTTAACTGCAGATTCATAAATAAGGATACCCTCAAGCAAGTCAATATCTCACAAACCGCTCCCCCCATAGTGCGGCTCCACTCAAATGTATACTACGTAATTGTAGGTCTGCTAGCAAGCACGCTTCCGAGATCTTCGACCTCATTCAACAGAATGTGATAGACATCATTATCTTCACCGAAACTTATCTCAAATCTTCATCGTCTCCAATTCTTGACCTCCTGGTACCCCCCACCCATGACATAATTCGTCTTGACGGAGAGAAGAAGCTGGGTGGCGGCCTAGCTTGTATACACCGAAGTACGCTTGCGGTCTCCCTTTCAGAGTCATCTCGCAGGTAACATGCGAATACTTTTGTCTCAGTATCTCCTCTCACAATCATCTGGTCTGCAAACTACACTCATTCTACCACCCCCCAGGTGATAATCTCCCCTTCATTGAACAACTGTTGGAAATCATCGCAGGCAATGTAGACTCAACCCAGTCAACACTAATGATCATGCAGTCTCATGCCTAAAATCATTTTTACTCGACAAGGACCTGATTCAACATTGTGACCAGCCTACTCACACTAAAGGGGAAACCTTAGATCTCATCATCTCCAAAGGTCAATCCATCTCTTTGGATTCCATTAGGCCTTGTGATTGGTCAGACCATCACATCATTGCCTTCCATATCAACTCGGAGGTTCACCGGAGTAAGACACAAAAAACCAAACAGAAGGTCTAGAAAAGGAATCTCAGAGATTTCAATACAGCTGAACTAGCTACCCGCTGCAATCAAGCCCTCTATCCACATTCAGATTTATCCGAAGTACATGCTCTCACTGAATTCTATAACTCTTCCATTTCTAATATCATGGATCTGATGGCCCCATCCCAACAAAAAAATGTTCCTGCAAAGATTTCCAAACCATGGTTCAATGGCAACCTAAATTGTGAACTGCATAACCTAAGGGCTTTGAACGGTCCTGGAGAACCACCCCATCAGCTGAAAATCTAAAAAACCTTAGAGCAGCAAGAAGTGCATATAACAATCAAATCAAGACAGTCAAGGCGGACTATTTCAGAACCCAACTTAACCAAGCGGCGAATCGACCCAAGAAACTATTCGAACTGGTAAAACAACAATCGGTAGCAGCCCCTAACCACTCAGCTTCAGACATCATACCTCCCTCTTGTGTTGATTTGGCTGCGTTTTTTACGGAAAAAATAGGCTTATAATCACTGATCTGGAAACAAGGAAGACACTATTGACACCCAATGAACCCCCACTCCTACGGGATGCTCCTGAGAAGACAACACCAACTAGCTGGGGTATCAAGAACAATGCTTCATGGGACACCTTTACTCCCCTTAATGAAAATTATATTAAAAAGGTACTGCGGATTATCAACCCATCCCATCACTTCAATGACCCGTTACCACCTAATATTTTCAAATTAGTTAAGGACAAAATCACCCCCTTCTGGGCAAAGATAGTCAATGCTTCCTTGTCACAAGGTATGTTCCCAGTATGCCTCAAAGAGGCACAGGTAACGCCTATGTTGAAAAAACGCACAGCCGATAGTACAAATCTTAACAACTTCCGACCTATCTCTAGTATTCCTACCCTTGCCATACTCCTGGAGAAATGCGTCCAATCACAACTATGTGCACACATTGAAAATTTCCGCCTCCTGGACCAACATCAATCTGGCTTTTGTAGTGGACATAGCACCGAATCGGTCCTCACTCACGTGATTGATGATATATTAACAATGCTTGATCAAAATGAATCCTGTCTCCTTATCCTACTTGACCTCTCCTCTGCATTTGACACTGTTAATCATGACAACCTCCTATTCATTCTGGAACATAGGATGGGCCTCTCAGGCCAGGTGCTGCATTGGTTTGGGTCCTTCCTGCAACACAGAACTCAAAGAGTTAAAGCAAATCACTCATTCTCCCAGCCATCCCCGGTCATCATGGGGGTTCCCCAAGGGTTCTCTTTATCTCCCATTGTCTTCAATCTGTTCCTGGAACCTTTAGCTAACATTCTAAATTCTTTGAACACTAGGTTCCACATGTATACAGACGATACCCAACTCTATTTGAAAATCTCCTCTCCAGAGGACATCACCTCACTCAATTCTACCCTCCTGACTACCCAAAACTGGTTGACTAAGAACCACCTCCTGCTAAACACCTCTAAAACAGAATTCCTCCTCATTTCTCCTCCGAAATATACTCCTAATATCGATCTATGGATGAACCAACTAACCGCCTTCAACTGCTCCCCCCGCATCATTGATTCAGCTAAATCCATAGGAATTACTCTGGACAAGCATCTGAATAGGAAGTCTCACATCAGCAACGTGTGCAAAGGAACTAACCACCTTCTAAGAACACTCAGGAATCTGAAACCTTTTCTACCGCAAGCAGATTTCAAGCAAGTGGTCCAAGCGCTTGTCCTACCGAGACTTGACTACGGCAGTGCCACGCTATGTGGACTCCCCAAATACACTTTGGCCCCCCTAAAGGCCTCTCTGAACGCAGCGGCCAAACTGATTATTGGCACTAAGAGTAATACACACATCCCTCCGGTTCTAAAATCACTAAATTGGCTACCTTATGAAGCTAGAATTCATCTGAAGATTGCCTGCCTTTCACACAAAGCCCTCCACTTTAAAACCCCTACCTACCTCACACAAAAACTAAAACTATCTGGAGGAGGTAGTGCTAATTCCCTCCTCATGAAACCACGGACCTTCTGCAAAAAAAAACCTGCCACCGAGCTTTCTTGGGATCTGCTCCTAAAATCTGGAACTCTCTTCCACCCGAAATTCGGAGGATCGCCTACAAGGCCGCTTTCAAATTGGAAGCAAAGAAATTCCTCAGGAAGAAGTTCTTACCTAAATAGGAGGGACATCATATATACCTTTCTTGTACTTTACTTTCCGCCCGAAAGGCGAAGTTCATTGTATAGTATGATTCACCCTTGTATTTGATTACTTGTAGTGTTTTTTTCTTCCACAGCGCGCATGCACACAGGATTGTAAATGTTTATTAGCTGCTTACCACTTGATTCAATGCTTAGTATAAGCCCCATATAACTCATGTTTAGATTTTACTATTGTGCTGACTAATATTCATGTTTTATTATTCACTTAATACCCTTATATCACCACGTTACATCATATAGCCCCCTTTGTCCTCTCTGTACTATAATTGATTTGTTATACGTGAACTATTGATCTTATGTTTATTTTACTGCCCATGTTTGACTCATGATCTGATTGTTACCTTTCCTACAACTGTAAAGCGCTATGATATCCTTCGGGATTTAGTCCGCGCTATATAAAACTTTATAAATAAAAATAAAAAAATGCACAAAATGGCTGCCAGTCAGTGGCACAAGGTCAATCAACATCATTGAGCAAGGAGGCCTGGCCAAAACAAAGAAGACATGCAGGCCTATGGCAAAAGCACACTGGCTGGCTACACAAAATGGCAGACAGCCACATGGGCACAACAGCAACCAGCAAAGAGGCATGGCCACAACAAAGAACGCATATAGGCCTATGGCAAAAGCACACTGGCTGCTTACACAAAAAGATCACCAGCCAAATGGTCAAACAACAAGCATGAGACATGGAAGACAAAGAGCCCACACAGGCCTATTGACACGGACTATACAAAAAATGACTCATGGCCCAATGGCATGGGGAACAGAGACAAATGGTGGCCTGTGGCAAACACACTCATACACTGGCCAGACAAAGAAAAGAGAAATGGTAACACAGGAGAAAACACCATTAATTCAGGAATGCCAAAACAAAAATTAACTAGGCTAAAAAAAAATTACAACACACATCCTCCAAAAGCATCAAATATATTACCCCACCTATACACTGTTTAAGAAAAAGGATAACATTCCCCCCCCAAAAAAAACACATTTTGTAACCTATTCCAATACTATTCATGGCCTAAATGATGTTTCAATTCAACAGACAACACAGAAACAGTTGTTTCATGCACCCATGACTAGAACTGTGCCTTCTGGCTGGAAGGCCCAGTGGCAGACTAGTCCACATAGTGAATTAAATAAATATTGCAAATGTATTAAAAATCAAGGAGAAAATGTACTAATCTGTGAAACATTTTTCCTATACATAAGAAGATAAATACATGCAAAAAAATAACTAGGCCCCTACAGGAACTGCAGGCCACCCACCACAATATATTTTTTTAAAATAAAATAAAATTGCAAATAAATCTTGGTGCTGGCCCCCAATCAAACAAACAACACCCTTGTGCAACAGTTTTTTAACTTACTTGTGAAATTTCAATTATAAAGTCCTTAAATCCAATGCTATATATACAATAGACAAGGAAATTGATCCGTCCAGCTTCAAATCCAAATGAAAAGAGACCAGGAGATGAACAAAGCACTGGAAGGGGCCTGCTGGACAGGAATAGGAAGTTGGAGTCTCTGAGGCACTTCCTTCCACTTAGAAAAAAAGGCTTCTCGCAAAAAAAAATCAACTCCAAATCCACTCGAAAAGCCTCTCAGCTGCTTCTGGAGCACAAAAGCTGCTTGAGTGGTGAGTTCACGATCAGCACTACATTTGCGTTGCTGTGGCCAGAAACCGTGCAAATGACAGCAAAGTATAGCACAAGCTCACTAGCAGCCCAAGAATATTAAGGCACTCGCAAGTGAGCGTCAAAACAAATCTCAAGCATGATAACGGAAGAAAAACTCTACTTTGTGCCCAGGAAGCAGAATTCAGTGTGAGTAGTTGGCCTGGCATATGCTGTCCACTATTCTAGTGGGCACCTGGCACCAGTCCAAACGACCCTTATTAATGGTAGGTTTAAGACAACCTTTATAGAAAGCTATCCTAGTGGCAGCTGTGGAGAGCAGCCTTCAAGCTAAGTCTTGAAGGAATGTAAAGCAGCTTGTTTTACCAGTCTATAATCTCATGAATGACCAAATGAAAGGAGAACCACACCAGGTATATATATAAAATATATGTATTTATTCTAAACACATCCCTCTAGTCTTTTTATGAGGCTAGAGGCAAAAGTACATTCAGTAAACTTATTTAGCACACAGTAAATTAGCACAATATACCTTGATCCCTAGGGGCGTACCAAAGGATATATTAGGAAAGTGGTAAAGGAACCACGACTGACTTAGAGACAGGGCCTAGAGCCTGTAGAACCGCTGGGGCCACCAGGAACCACCCAAGGTAGTGTCACAGGGGACCCATGGGGGACATGTGCACTGTCTAAACACAGCCGCAAATCACCATTACCTTCTATAGGGACAGTCGAGGTTGGAATTTTAGAGATAAAGCACACTTAGAAGAGGACTTGGAGCAAACCCCTTTAGAACTAAGTGTTTCTAGAGACAACACCCACGGGAGCACCGTAGTACTTGAGTTACCTCACCCAGGGAAACCGGGTGCATAGGTGTCTTGCCAGTGACCAGGAAGATGATGGGCAGATGCCCACAGATGTCGGGTGCTTGCAGGTGAAGAAGGTGAAGCTTGAACTCTTCAGCCAGGAAGACCAGGAGGTGTCAACGACAACCAGGTTCTAGATTTGAGCTGTCCCACAAAGGATGTCGAGTGCTGCGGTGTTGGTTTCCGGATTGGACCCAACAAGCCTTGTCAACCGCAACCCATGCAGGAATCAAAGAAATGCGTTGGTGCAGACCAGCAAGGTCTGAGGGACTCCCCACATGGTGGAGAGTCAGGGCACATCTGGAGCAGCCAGGGAAGCCAAGGAAAAGTAGGGTTACCTTTTACGGGACCCACCAGTTGACAGACCAGGGTTCGCAAAGGGGCCTCAAGTGGAAATGCAAGAAGCAGGCTCACGGAACACTCGTGGAGTGTAGGCCCACAATCTGCTGTGCAGATGGTGCTCGGGGCTTGGGCTACAAGTAACCCAATGCACAACTTCGGCAAAGCTCGGGAAGTTGATGCACTAGCAAATGTGCACGGTGTCCAGGAGTTCCAGTCCTTCGCCACTCGTGAGGGCTGCGGGTCTCAGCTTTGCTGGGATCTCGGGTCAGCCTCTGCGGAGTCTGGAAGTCCATGTCCTGTGTCACAAATACTGCAGAGACTGGCGGGAGCTGCGGAAATGCAGACCAGCAAGATGCTTTGTTGGTGCCTGTTTGAAGAGGGGAGTCACTCCATGACCCTAAGGGAGATTCCTCAGTCCACTAGTGGTTAGTAGTGTGTCGAAGCTCCAGGATTCAGCTTCAGAGTTTCGTTCCGGTATGCATGGGCACCCTCTCACACAAAACCAAGCACTTTGCCTTCAGGATTGAGAAGGCCTGCCATAGGAGTGACTGGTAGGTTTATATGTGTCAGTGATTTAATGTAGATATAGGTAACCTATATCTTAGTAAGGGATGCCTGCACCACCTTACCCAGACTGCAGTAGCAGTCCTGTGGTATCATTTTGGAAGGCTTCCCAGGGGTGGCATAATACATGCTTCAGCCCCTGGTAGGCCTATGGAGTACTTATGCCCTTAATACCTAACGTACCATATACTAGGTTCTCACAAGGGTACCCAAGTAACTGAATTGGAGTGTACCTAAAGTACATGCAATCATTTTAGAGAGGAAGCAGCTAGGCTGGGGTCCTGGTTAGTAGGGCCCCTGCCAGAATAAAGTCGAGAATAGTGAAACACCAGCAAAAAGTGGGGGTAACCATAGAAAGCAGATTCTACTCTCCTACATTCAGGAACTCCACGCTTCTCCGCTGAACAGTGCCTAAATATTACAAACTCCACGGGCGGAGCAGAGTTTATGACCCAGGCCTAGCACAAACCATCAATGCAGTTGTGAGTAAAATTTCCATCAGACATAAGGAAATTCCATTTTGATTGCATAAAAACTATTTTGCTTGAAGCAGTGTTTCCCCATATGAGATCTCGGGAAAAACATAGAATTCTCACCATATGTCTGCCAATGAGGATGTCTCCCCTGGTGGACGACTGCACCATTTGGGGTACAGTCTTTGCTGCAGAATACATGAACACACGGTACACTCTAATAGTTGTTTTGCCAGATGTGCTCAAACAGATCAAAAATAAGTATGGGAAAGTCCCTGCCCTGGAATTGGGGATGAAATTGATGAGCAACTTTACCGCAATATCCACCATAATGTTCAGCAACATTAAAGGGGAAGCAGCAGTGTTGGTGGTATGCCAACGAATCATAAACTTTACTCCAAGAGAACAGGGCATCGAGATACGAAATAGTATTGAAGAAACCTGTGCAACAATAGGAAGAGATAATTTGGAATCCAGATCTAGTAAACCACAAATCAAATAAAGAGTAATTCTGAACAAGATAATTCAAAGCAGGCATCAGATTCTTCTAAGAAAAAGTGGGATAATAAGAAACATAAAGTAAAGACTAAATCGCTAGCCGGATTTCCTCAACAGGAGGCAGCTGAAAAGGGCTATTATCTGCGTAACCGTGAAAATATAAAAATACCTGTCAGGTATCAGGATACTGATACAGGTTCATCTTGTTCCTTTCAGGAGTCATCCGAAAAATGCTCAGAGAGAGCTGGATAATCAGAGCACAGAGCAGATGAGTGCATGAAACCAAAGAAGGACTCACAATGCTCTTCTGACTTCATAATAAAACAGGAAGATGAGCCTAAACCGTTGAGACCTCAATTAAACAAGCACTGGCGTTGCCAATAGGTTTCGCATTTGGAAAGTTGGAGCTATTGGTTTTGTAAATGACATTTTATATTTATATATTGTTATTGACAATGCCAATAATGATATATAAATATAAAATGTCATTTACAAAACCAATAGCTCCAACTTTCCAAATGCGAAACCTATTGGCAACGCCAGTGCTTGTTAATGCTTGTTTCAGTTTTTTCAGCTCTCCCCAAGAGTGCATGTTGTCTCCCTTCCTCCGCCTAGCGCTATGTTCCTCTCTCCCATATATGCCTTTACCGAGGGCAATGTACGCACGAAGGTCTGTAAATGTACAAAAATGAAACACTATCAGTTTTGAAAATTTCTCCCCTACTGTGATTCGTGTGCCAAGGATGTCTCAGTGTTACATAAACATCCCCTCTCTGCTAACCCTTCACAGACTGCGGTGCCCCCTGGGCCCACCTCCATGTAATGAAGAAATACTCTCCCCCTCTTTAAAATGAGCCAGGGTGAGGCTGTAAGCCGGTCACTTTAGGCTGCAGAAGTGGCACTACCAGAAGCCCCCCGCCACACACGAGAGCACCCTGGTATTCTCACAGCGGGATGTTATTTGTCACAGAGAACATGGCTCCATGCTGGCGCCGCTCGGATAACAATCCGCAGTGACAGCACTAAAAGCGTTGTGTGTGTTTGTGCTGGGAGGCGGCGGGCTGGGGGCGGGAGGAGTGTTTCACCAGTGGATGGCTGGGGAAGCTTTAGTAAGCACAGTAAATGGGAGGCATGTCGCAGAGAGCGCACACCAGCCATCTCAAAATGAAGACACGACCAGAAGGAAGCAGCTTTAATGAAACTTTAAACTGGCAGCAGCAAAAGCGTCTCAAAGCACACAAAACACGCTGCATTCTAAACAAATAATTTAAAAAAACATATTGCCAACCAATGAAATAAAGGAAGCAAAAAAAAGATGAAGCACTGTGTCCGGAGGAGTGTTTCACCAGTGGACGGCTGGGGAAGCTTCAGTAAGCGCAAAAGTGAAAGCATTTTGCTCGCCCTTGGAGAGGAATGCAGCGGGATGTTATTTGTCACAGAGAACACGACTCCATGCTGGCGCCGCTCGGATAACAATCCGCAGTGACAGCACTAAAAGCGTTGTGTGTGTTTGTGCTGGGAGGCGGCGGGCTGGGGGCGAGAGGAGTGTTTCACCAGTGGATGGCTGGGGAAGCTTTAGTAAGCACAGTAAATGGGAGGCATGTCGCAGAGAGCGCACACCAGCCATCTCAAAATGAAGACACGACCAGGAGGAAGCAGCTTTAATGAAACTTTAAACTGGCAGCAGCAAATGCGTCTCAAAGCACACAAAACACGCTGCATTCTAAACAAATAATTTAAAAAAACATATTGCCAACCGATGAAATAAAGGAAGCAAAAAAAAAGATGAAGCACTGTGTCCGGAGGAGTGTTTCACCAGTGGACGGCTGGGGAAGCTTCAGTAAGCGCGAAAGTGAAAGCATTTTGCTCGCGCTTGGAGATGAATGCCAAAGAAAAACAAGCCGAGCCAGAGAAATGAAAGGAGCCTCAGCCATTGTTAAAGATAAACGCGTGGCAGGCGGATTAGGGAGATGCGCGGAGGGAAGCTGGATGGGGCGGGAATGCAAGCGAGGGCAGGAGAAGTGTGGCAGGCGGATTAGGGAGATGCGCGTGCTTGTGTGGTCACGTGACCCGCTTTTGTGGTCACATGACTCACATGCACTATGAAAAAACCGCAGTGGTTTGACGAGTCGATGGAGCACTTGAATTCTCGCCTATTACATTCGCAAGCGAATGATAATAGGCGAAATCTAAAAAGAAGGCCAGTGCTTCTGTGCGGGGAATGGGCTTTTACCATGCTGGACAGTGTGGCAGAAGTCAATAGAAGTTCACTGGAGCCTAATGGATTGTCTGGTGGCAGTAGCTTTGAGTGACTATATCCAGGTTGAAACAGTGGATACAGGAGTGAGTGTCCCACATTGATTATATGAGATTCAACTCCAAATGGAGGCAGACATACCATGCACAATTACTGTTCTCTTTTGGGAGAACTTGTTTTTCGGCTATGACATTCTCCTCGCCGAAAAGGATTAGCCACCAGAATTTGTCATGGACTGCCCCAAGGGATAGAAAATGTAATTTGACCTGCTTTTTCCGACCTTGTCCCAGATGCAGTTAAATATTCATATACCAGGAAGTGGGCTTTAACGCTAACTCCTGTATTATAACGCAACCATGTGGGATGGGATGATGGTTCCCCTTACCATGTTATACCTGTGAGGGGAACCCCACAACCTCAAATACAATACCTCATTAAAAATGAGGCTAAAAAACAAGTTAGAGAGATACTCACACAACTTGAATACTAAGGTGTAATAGAAAGTTGCACCTCCCCTATGACTAATCCTTTGTTTCCAGTAATGAAACCAGACCATTCATGTTGTCTATTATTATATTACAGACACCTGAACACAGCAACATGTGCATTCACTGTACAAAACCTGCTCAGCACAGCACTTATGAATAACAGAGTGCAGAAAAAATATAAAAACACTTTTGACATTTCAAATAGATTTTTCTGCCAAATCATAGTGCCTGAAAGCAGGTACACAACCACATTCAGCACACTAGGGTCTAAAAAGCAGTTCTGTTGATTGCTCCATGGGAATAAGAACTGCCCAGGTGTGTTTTCATTCCTGGTTAGAGAGCCTTTGCTGGATTATGAAGATTAGACATTGTCCTATGTTGATGATATTTTCCTAAAGGATGATGACCTTTCAACTCTCTTGGCTAGAGTAGATCACATAATTTGGGGATTTGCTCACGTGGGCTACAGACTAATTTACAAAAAAAGCATACATTGCCTACCTCAATATCCTATTTTTAGGATATGACTTGTCAAGCGAAGGCAGAAGCATAGCAACACACTTTTTTGAGAAGTGTGCACTTCTACAGCAACTAAACACACTAAAGAAACTCCAGTAAATTTTGGGCTTCCTGAGCTTTGGCGGTACATGCATTCCAGACTATGCAGAGTGTTAAAACTGTTCTATGACTTGATCCATCCAGTATTTTCAAGCACACATTAAACAACTGAACACACACAAATATTCTGTTTAGTACAAGCAGAAATGCTAGCTTCCAAACACTTACACACACGTGTAAACACCACAAATCTAGTGATCCGTATAATTGCAGGTACATCAGAGTATACATATGTCATATTATATGAAGGAAACACTGTACTGTTTGCATATAAATCGCATTTATACACCAATGTGGAGATGCGTTTTGCACTGACAGAAAGGATTCGGATGGCAGTACAGACTGCTGTAGTGAGCAAAAGATCCTTGGCTCAGGGAAAAGGCATTATTGCTTTGACTCAAGTCCCAGCCTTAGAGGCTGTCACAAAGGCCAGCATTCCAAACTCAAATTCTTTACTTACACAAAGGATACAAAAGGCTAAGGGACACATGTATCTAGCCTTATTCCAGTTCACAAACGGGCCGATTCTCAGAATCGGTCTGTTTGCGAACGGGAGAAGGCCTTTTGG
Source organism: Lissotriton vulgaris (assembly GCF_964263255.1). Classification (NCBI taxonomy): domain Eukaryota; kingdom Metazoa; phylum Chordata; class Amphibia; order Caudata; family Salamandridae; genus Lissotriton; species Lissotriton vulgaris. The sequence goes on from NC_141696.1 coordinate 897,236,864, forward strand.
GATTAAATATAACCTTGATCCGAAAGGAGCACTTCAATTCATCAATATTCCCAAGTTAATTACTCTTTATGTAGCTCAATTCACGAATAGTCCATAGGCAGTTTTATATATATCCACTTAATGCATTTTATTTCACAATGTTCTCTTTATAACTCCAGATCACACCATAATAATCAATGTCAGCCGACGTGTTTCGTCCATTAGGGATATCATCAGGGCTGTAAGTTAAAGAAACAATACATACATGAGTGATCCCCCAACATTTTTTTTATACATTTCTCAGTAAAACCAATACAATCCATAGTAAATGCTAACACATAAAAAGCTAAACAATAGTCCCTGCCTATATCCAATATCCTTTCTCCACAACACATAAATAGTAGCCTTGTGAGAGTGCTTCAAAGTGTGAAACCCTGCACATCCTGTACCTTCACACCTATACTCATCTTTAGGTTCAAAATCATTGTCGCTGTATCATTCCTGCGTTACCGCACCCTAAAAATCCTTACTCTTCCTTCATTTATTTTTTGTATTTGGTTTCTTTTAACTTGGGAATTTTTATGAATGAAAGCGCTCCATTCGGATCAAGGTTATATTGTGTTAAAACTTGTCAAGTGGCGGTGGAACCACTGAGAGGGGAGTGTGTCCTAAACAATTGGAAATACAGATACTAGGATTATACACCTGTGCAGCCGATTCTTGCCCGCACCGCTGGATGTTGTGTTTGAACCTTTTGGGTTCAAACACAACGTAAATTGCGAATCCTTAAATGCAATTCTGGGAGCAGCCACAAATTGCGATTTGCCCTTAAGAAATTGCAAATTACCACCAACTTGGGGGCATATGTATCAAAAAACAGATTTGCGAGCTCTCAATTTTTGCGAATCGCTATTAAGGACTCGCAATCTGCTATGTATGTAGGAATTGCTAAAATAATTGCAATTCCTACCCATTCCTTAATTGAGACTCGCAATTTGTGAGTCGCAATTAAGGAATCCCTTCCCATTCATTCCTAGGGGCCAAGAGGCCCATAGGAAGGAAAGGGATTGTGTGCGCACATTGCGAGTACTCATTAGGTACTCGCAAATTGTGCATGCAATTTCAAGGGTGCAAGGGTTCCAAAAGGATACCCTGTTCCACCCATGAAATGTGCATGTGTACACATGTGGCGCACATACATGCCCTACGTATGTGTGCCATATGACACTTTAATACAAGCAAAAAAGTGCTTTTTTTCAGGAAATCTTAAATTACCACCAACTTGAAGTTGGTGGTAATTTGCGATTCCTTAAGACAAATTGCGATTCTCTAAATGCATGCGCAAAATAGGGAATCGCAATTTTTGCGATTCCTTATTTTGCGAGTAGGTTTTTGCCTACCTAAATAGCACACAGTGAATTTCAGCGTTTGCGAACACAATTTAGCTTTATACATCTGGCCCCTCAAGTTGGTGGTAATTTGAGATTTCCTTGAAAAATACCCTTTTACGCAAGTGCTGTGTGGCGAACATACATGCCTTTGGGGCATGTATGTGCGCCGCATGTGCACACATGAATACTTCAGGAGTGCAACAGGGTGTCCTTTTGACACCCTTGCACCCTTGAAATTGCATGCGCAATTTGCGGGTACCTAATGGGTACTCACAAATTGCGAATGTCTCGCTATTCATTCCTATGGGCCTCTTGTCCATAGGAATGAATGGAAAGGTATTCCTTTATTGTGAATTGCAATTTGCGATTCGCAATTAAGGAATCTTACATACATATTTTTTTCGAGTTCTTAATAGCGATGCGCTAAAAATTGCTTTTAAGCACTTGCAAAACGGTTGTTTGATACATATGCCCCTAAGTCTCTTACAGCAACAGATGAAGATTATACACTTAACTCTACACTACAAACACAAGCATGTCTGCAATATGAAAACAAATATCTTCTGCCTAATGAAGTTATGCCTACAGTTCAGTATGATTATATTATCTATACTGATGGTCTGCCCAGCCTGTCGTAGGTACAAAGCACCAATACTCTGTGGCGTGCATCACTGTTGAGGATAGAAGGTAGAATGGTGAATTCTGCCCTCACAAAACTTACACGCAGTCACTAGAGGATTCCACGGCACAGGTGACTGTATTTAAAGCTCTAATTCTGGAACTTGAGAATATGGATCCTGGATTTCCCATACTTATTGTATGTGATTTTTATTATTGTGTCCAGTATTTACACTATTGGAGCCAGAATCGATTCAGAGATTCCAAAGGGTATACCATAAAGCACAAAAAGCCTTGGAGGCAGGTGACCAAACTCAAAGAGTGCTTGCTTGCTTGTGATACACACACTGAGTCATGGATACACACAAGTCATCAACGGGGAGAAATACATGTTGTAGGGGATTCCATGACTGACGCAGCTGCAAAAGCAACAGTGCAAACACCTGCAGTTGCTGCAATTGCTCATTCAACTATGAGGATGGATCGAGACATCTTGGTGGCTATCAATGCTGCCGAAATTCTTTCCAACAAAATACTCCTTCTAGTTAAGTGCACAAAACATTCCATTTGCTCAGATTCCCAGAACCAGGGATCATGTGATACCTAATTCAGATTGCTGGTTATGGTTAATCCTAGCAGCACACGAGGGCCTAGTATCTGCTCATGCAGGTGTGACAACTTCAATTTTATCAATGCAGCAACGTTATTGGTAGCCAGGTCTATACAAACAGACCAAGGACTTTATCCTCAAATGCGACATCTGCCAGAAAATGAAAGTTTTTACCATAGCGTTTTCACCACAGACACCTCTATTGATCTCAGACAAGGCTCTCGCTTGTGTTTACCTGGACCACCCGGCCCTCTACAGTCTGATGGGACTTATAAATAGTTCTTGGTAGCAGTTGATTCCTGCTTCGATTCCTATGGGTTTGGCCACATCGATCGGCTGACGAACTAGCTGTTAGAATAGATATGCAAGTTTCTTTCAGGACATACACAGTAGCCACATTCCATTAAGACCTGGGTCCGGAGTTTGGCTCCAGGGCTTAAAGAGACACCATGGGAAAATTGGATGTGACTACGTGGTACTCCATCCCCTATTTTCCCAAGGGAAATGCGGTCGCGGAAAGAAAGAACTGGGACTTAAAGCAGTCTTTAACAGTGAGGTTATTAGGTTCAAGTCACAGTTTGGTCCATCACCTGTACTCGGTCCAGAGAGCACAAATGAATCTACCTAGAAAATCCCTAGGTTTTAGTACTCCCTATGAGATCCTGTTTGGGGTTAAGATGTGGGTTCATGACCTCGACAGCCCCAGTACAGTGGCAGCTGAAACACACCATTTGATATCAGTTAATGTTTGGATGTTTTACAGACTCTGAACAACTTTCGAGAAGCAATGTCCAACAGAAATGTTACACCACTGGAGAAAGTTAATGAAGCACCAGCGACTCCTGGTTGGATCACCAAGATTAGTGAAATAGACTGGAAAAATATTGTGGACAAGAAGGGATTCGGGCCATTTTACAGAGCGCATATGCCTGTCCTGACCTTTTAAGGTACGAGAACTGTACTTATATCACCTCTTGCTAGTTGCAAAAACAATGGATTTGTGTCAATAGATATCATCAAACAACACTATCTGGCAGGTACTACACATAAGGCTAAGAGGGCTACTAGGTAGATATCTGTCTTCTCTCACTACACTACACAAAGTCCCTATGGAATGCTTTGATCACCGAAGTATCACTTCTTTCTGTTACATCAACAAACCCTTACAAACGGTCACAGGGATTCCGTGCTCATACAGAACTATGCATAGAGGCTTGGAACCTCAGTGAATTAGGGTGTGCCAAAACTCACCTTACTACCCAAAAATCCCCTACCAGACTAGCTACAGTGTCTCATTGGTTATCACAAACTCCCAATGCTTAGACAAACCAGAACATGGACTTAGTACACCTCAGGTAACGTGGAACACATGAACACTCTTTCGTTATACAATCATTTCAATCCAGAACAAGGATTAAAAGAGGACACGTGCATATTTGAAATGTTTATTCACTAATGACGTGTTCTCAAACGCAGTATCTTAGCTAATACAAGCAAACATATTATAAGAAACAAAACAAAGTAATCAGCATAGTCACTAGTCCATAGAACACAAACAGTGAAAGCATGTTATTATGCAAAAATGAGTAAGGTTTAACAAAACCTAATTCTCACCCTCCCTAGCTAGTACATTATATTATATCTAAGAAGGTCTCTTTGGGTTTTAGCAGGGCGGCCCCATACCTCAAGATCCTAGTGGTAAGGGATCACAGCATCAGCAACCAGCTCTCTGCATGCGAAGCACCATCAAGTGTGTTTGTATGCTCTTGTGCAAAGAAATATAAAACGCGCCTAAAGCCAGAACTTGGCTGCAGCTGCATGTATGTTGTGTCTAGGTACATGCAAAGATTAGTGCTCACAACAACCACTGTGTTCAGATATTCTTGAAGGTTTCTGAACTCACTGTACAGACACAGCTCGCCAAGCAAGGCTGATAAAAGAGTAACAACATATTATTCTCGCATGCATCAAAAACATTCTACTAGGCTCAAAGCTAAAGCAAAAGCTATGTGTCGTGTGCAAAAGCAGCAGAAAGGTAAAATGGCGTTTAAACTCCTAAAAAGCTCATGCTAACTTAACACAGCATACAGGCTATATATATCTATATGACACCCTCCCTTGATCCGAGCATGGATAAGATAAGATAAGATAAGATAAGATAAGATAAGATAAGGGACTCAATGTTGAAAACAGAGTTCAATAAAATATTCAGTTCAAATTCTAGTAGGTGAGGAAAAATAATTTAGTCACTGTTATCATCCGAAAATAGCTCAGCCATCCAATTCAATAGTGAGAAAGAACATACATGCTCTTCAATTACCGGAGCCTCTAGTACCATCAGAGGACAACTCGGTGGGTTTTCAATGAAGCTGTGTGCCAAGAAATCTTGCACCGCTGCAAATATATTCCAACGACCCAGTATTCCATGCATCGCTGCAAAGGCCATAATCCCTCTGCTAGAACAAAGCAATTCATGAGTAACTAAGGGACTCATGAGATGATTAAAATCCACTTCAGGAGACACCAAATTGCAGAGACACAAATCCAGGGCCCAGTCGAAATCGCAGCTCAGGCAATGAAAGACAGGCTAGACACAGGTGAAATAGGAAAATTGAAACGATAATCCATATGCTGCAGTTAAGGTGGCAAGGGGCAGCGCACCATAGTATTCAAACATCCTGTTGCGAAACAGTGCTAACTGCGCCAGCTCGTCTGCGAACACAGGACGTGCATCCATTTTGAATAAAACAAAACAGCAACAAAAAGCCAGCAGCCAGCGCCAGTAAAACGGGAAATCCACCAAATAGGCTGGAAAAGATCGAATGGAAGAAAGCAGGAATGACTCCAAATATCTTTTGGAAAGAAGTCACTAGACCACTGCTCAATACTTTAAAAAAATGAGCCAATCCCGAAGTGGAGGACACGTTAAAGATTGTATGAATCAGCTCACCGAAATTTAAAGGAAGGTCAGTATTTAGTAAAGCATGCACTTCTGTGCGGGTGTTAGCTACGTGAAGGACAAATGTTTCGTGAGCAGATGTCAGGGAACCTTCTTTTTGTGACAATAAGGCTCTTATTCTGCTCATCTTATTGAACTCTGACTTCAAGATCGGAATCCTTGGCCAGATGGAAACATCCAGGTTCCCATGCGTGGGTGGATACAACACATTTTTACAGCAAACCACACGCTCACTGACTGTTACAACATAAGCTATGCCTTTCAATAACCCACAGCAATCTTCATTATTTAAAAGTAAATAACTCCTGTTTGCTAATAAAGTAAAAGTCGGGACAATAGCGGGCGCAGGTGTACCTTTTAAAACACATGCTAAATTAGGCCGTTCCTGATTACAAGAGCCATGCAATTGTATGTGTCTACACATTAATGAGTGATCTGGTGTTCCCGTACTCTCCTCCCCCTTCAGATAAGCTTCCTTTACGTCTCTAAGGCACCTGTAGGTGAAAGGGAGTGACCAGTTTTCATGTAAATAGGAGCTACCAAGAGGCTTGTACCTACCAATGGCAAAATATTTCATGCAATTTGTAAACTGGAAAAGCGCAAATGGTAAAGTTATTAATCCGTGGATAAGCCACGTTGCAGCAGTGGCCTCTGCCACTGAAAAGGGTAAAGACTCCAAGCGTTCAATGTGTAACATGGAAAAAGAAGCATCTCTCATTGAAAGCAAACATTGTTTTTCAGTCAAATTAAAAGGGGCAAACAGAGATGAGACATTAATGTAATTCCAAGGCACTTTTCCATTTTTCAGTGTCTGCAGGGTTCATGCAAACTGCATAATAGAACGCAATTGACACTTCATCCTGTACAATTTCAACAACAGATGACACAATATTATCCAACGTGTAAATACGGGAGGAAAGTGTGTTAATGCTGTTATCCACTACTGCAAGCACTTTTTCCAAATTAGCTTGATCAATAGCCCTAAGGTGGGTAGCCGCTTCAATCTGTGATGTTTTCCAAAGTTCATTATAAACGGCATAGATCCATCTTTTAGCTCTACCTCTAGCCGGGCCTTTTATGAAGTCATTCAAGTCAACCTCGTCAGTCAGTTTAGACAAATGCAATTTTACTGACGCCAATGTAGAGTGTTTGAGCCAATTCTGACACAATTTGCCTACTGAATAAGTGGTTACAGAATGGTCACTCTCAAAACGGGGATCTACTCTGACCTGTGCAAAACCCTCAGCCAGGCCCAAAAAACGATGCTGGCACGAATCTGCACCTCTGTGCCACATCAACCAACCCTTGGGATCCAAACTGGATATGTTAAAGGATGAATTTAGCAATAGGGTCTGCAACTCTCTAATCGAAAATGTATTTGAATTTTCCCAACCCGAATATTTTTCCAAATCAGGGAAGGAAGGAGCATTTAATTTTTTAGAAGTAGCCAATCCAAAGCTTGTTGTCTGTGAGATAGTAGAATTAACAAACAACATATGATTTGGGATGAGACATGCATGGTGCAAAGCCTCAGTGCGTTGCACCTGCCAATTTTTAGAACCCCAAACTGATTTAAGGTCAATAGTTTCCTTCCACAACTCGTAGCCACAAGCAGCTAGCTGGTCTAGAAAGGACTTCGAATACAATAACTTAGTATCGGTAAATCTAACTTTGGACATGGATTTATCTGTCATTTTAAAATAAAATGAAGCGGGATTGGACTGATTAAAGTCAGAAAAATAAATGTACTTTTTCAAAAATGTATTCAAGCTGCCTCTTAAAGGAGCTGGGCAATGTTCGCACAGGGTATAATTCACAGTACTTCTCCTAGAATTAGTTTTATGTAAGTAGTGATTGCCAAAATGTTGGAAGCAAAACAAATCACCATAATTAGCAGATTCTAAATATAAATCCTAAGCATCAAAGGCAGCATAATATTTCAAATCAGCAAACAAAGTCTCTACGGCCTGAACATCCCAATCATAAGAACGTATGTTTTGTTGAACCACATCCCCCATGTTAACTCTAAGCACATTAGGCACATTAATAACTTCAGTCGGGCCATGGATTTGAAATTTAACTGCATCCCAGACTATTCCATCCAGGACAGGCCACCCAGTGATGTTAACAAAGGCCAAGTCTCTCTTCAATCTGTGGGCAGAATATGATGAAGAGTGGGGAGCCAAAGTTCCATTTAGATGTCGAATGCATGTTCTCTCCTCGACATAATGTCCATTGATGAATCGGAAAAAATAAAACACAAAACCAATTGACATAAAAAGATAGAGAGCAAAAAGACCCAGCCAAATATAAGTCCAAGGGGGAATCAAACAATGTTTTTTAAACAAAGTCACGTAGGCCCTTAGCCTTGTGGGCTTCCCTGAAGTATGTGAAATAGTGTCAAATGAAAATAGGGATTCTGTGGCTAAACGAGTTTGTAAATCAGGCATCGATAAGTCAGTTGGGTAGGTGTAGTCTGTATCATCAAGGCGAGTACCAGGCAAAGCACTCAATAAAGGACTTGAAACTGCAGGCATCTCAAGGGCCAACTCCGGTGCATGATCAGAAGCAGAGGCCAATACAGAATTTCTCACCATCGAAGGACATGAGACTGCCGGTGTCATGCTAAGGAGAATCGGCCACTCTATGTATTTTGACATTGTCAATGGAGATATACTTGTTCTCTTTACGACCTGGAAGTGGTGGTAAAATGGCTGTTCTTGTGCCCTTCTTGTGCCCTTCACACCAAGCAAAGGACCAAATTCCTTCTTGTTATCGATCTTCTCCCGAACCAGTTCTCCAACTTAGGGTAGCCAGCCAACTACCGGGATCTGCAACGCATCATCCGAGGTGAAGGGCAAATGTTCCTTTGCAAGACTGTCTCTCGTCTCTTGTAGAGTCTGTAAAACATTGCAATGTTCATCTACGTCAAAGGAGGCAGCCGAACCAACCGTGTCTAGATGGTCAAGGTCCGGGACATACATCTTGATACCAAACAGCATTTCGTATGGGGTCCGCCCACCCAGAGACCTTCTTGGGAGATTATTAAGAGCACGCTGCACGCCAATAAAATGGGCCAGCAAGTTTCTGTCAGTGCCTATAACTCGAGCTGTCAGTGAATGCTTTAAGTCACGGTTCATTCGTTCCACAACACTATTACCCTCAGGTCGGTATGGAGACAAAAACTTGACCTGGACCCCCATCTAAGCCATGGCATCCCTATACGCCTTAGAGGCGAAAGCAGGACCCTGATCCGAATGGAAGGTACCACAGGCAAAAATCCCTACAAAGACACGCAAATCCCTGATGACAGTCCGTGAATCAGCGCTGCGATGAGGCCAGACCCATACAAACCATGTGCATGAGTCAACTGCTACTAAGATGTACTTATACGCAGTATCAGAAGAAAAAGGACCACAGTGATCTAAATAAACACAACCTAATGGTTTATTAGAAAAGAACAAATGTGTTTGGGGCGAACGCACAGCAGTCGAAGGCTTAATCTGCTGGCAAATGTCACATTGAAGGACATAGTCACGCGTCTGTTTGTACAGTTCCCGCCACCAAAACGTTGTTGTAATTGAGACACAGTGGCTGAAACGCCCGCATGCGCAGACGCAACACCTCCATGGGCCGCTGTGATCAGTGTATACCTGCGATCCAAGTTGGGAATCAACCTCTCCCCAACTTCAGGAATTTTCACATAAGGAACCTTATCGGGACTTAAGTGGTATGTGTACTTCGAAGGGAACCCCGTAGGATATTACCTCCCTTCTCAGTGGCAGCAACAGCCGCCAAGATATCATCATCAATCTTACTTTTGGACCGTGTGACTACTGCAACTAAATATGTCGATACAGCTGATTTCGTTGCTTCATCAGCAAGCGAGTTTCCAACAGCGTGGACCCCCACGCGCTGGTGACCGAGAGTATGAATTACAAACACGAGTGGCAACTGCTCTTTAAGCTCAGCCACTCGGACCCAGATCATTTTATGTTTTATTGTGCTACCCTTGGAATCACGAAAACCATTCTGAATCCAAAAGAACAAGTTCTCATTGTAAGACTGGACACAGTAGTAAGAATCACTTACGATAAGTGTTGTCACACTAGGATCAGCGTACTCCAATGCAAGCATCAGAGCACGAAGCTCTGCTAATTGTGCGGTGCAGTCCCCTAGAGTCTACGTGTGTACGACACTGGACTTGTAGTCGTCGTTCACCATGGCACCTACCACAATGGCGCATGCGGAAACGTAGGCATGTTTAGAACCATGCGCAACCTGCGCCAAACCATCAGTGCATATGATGCAATGGAAATCCTCCAAAGGTCGCATAGCCAAAGATGCAGGATGAACAAACTCATATTGCAAAAACTCCTGGAACCGTAAGGAGGCATAAAAAATGAACGTGACATCCGGAGACGTCAAAGATGCTGCACATTGTATCCACCGAGGGTGCAAAGCTTTAGAATTAGGTACACTGGCTTTTGTAACTGCCTCCAAAGCAGGACACGGGGTAACCACCAACATGCGTTTTCCCTGTGACAGAGCGCGTTCCTTCATAATCGCCATCTGTACAGCCGTCAAAACTTTCTCCACAGCGGAAAATCGCATTTCAGCCGAAGTGTACAAGTGTGACTTGTAAGCAATAGGTACTGTATCTCCTTTGTTAAAAGTAAGGTATGTGAAACTCACCGTCCCAGGGATGATTCTTATCACCAGGTTGATGTGATTATCACGAGTCAATAAGTATTTAGAAGCAAGCAGATCAGCCTGCAAAGATTGCAGTATAGCCGAGTGCTCAGGCAGCCAGTTTGATTTTGTAAAATTTGGTTGTATCAAAGCATACAAGGGCTTGATACGCTGGGCATATTCAGGTATGTATGTCCTCCCAAAATTTAATAATCCCAGCAAAGACTGTAATTTTTTCAGAGTTGTCGGGGCGTGCAATTGTGCGCATTTCTCCAAGAAGTGAGGAGCTAATCCTCGACCTTCATTGCTGAGCTCGTAGCCCAGGAACAACACTGTGCAATGTGCGATTTTGCAAAGTTGAATTTGTAACCGAAGTCCGCAAAGCTACAAATTAAGCGGTCAACTCGACACAGATGCTCCCACAGTTCATCATCTGTGAGATAAATGTCATCCACATATGAACAAGCATCTGGGTCCACTCTCTCTAAGAGAGATACCATGCGGGCAGCAAACACTCCAGGACTATTTTGTAGTCCATCGGTAAACGTTTGAAATGTTTTAGACACCGCTGCAAGTAAAGGAGGTCCATTGGGAACTCAGACCATCCAAATGGTGGGCATAAAAACCGTTGGAAATGTCAAGCGTGGTTTTAAACCGCTTACGCACGAGACTATCCATTAAAGCAGAGCCGTGTGTATTCTGTACTGCACAGGTACGGCAATGCAAGTTTAAATGCCGGTAATCCAATACCAAACGATATGAACCGTCAGGCTTGGTCACAGTAAAAAGAGGGTTATTCATTGGTGACACACAAGTTTCAATCACACCTTGATATACCAATTGTTCAAGGATTTCCGCAACGGAAGCCTTCGCTTCACGCTTTATGGGATATTGAGGTTGAGGCTGTGGCAAAGTTGTTGGAGCGCGCAATTGTGAGCATTTCTCCAAGAAGTGAGGAGCTAATCCTCAACCAATACCAAACGATATGAACCCTCAGGCTTGGTCACAGTAAAAAGAGGGTTATTCATTGGTGACACACAAGTTTCAATCACACCTTGATATTCCAATTGTTCAAGGATTTCCGCAACGGAAGCCTTCGCTTCACGCTTTATGGGCTATTGAGGTTGAGGCTGTGGCATAGACCGCAAAGGAATTTCGTGGTGTGGGGAAAATTTATCCCATCCACAGTGTGTATGGTACAGAGCCGGCGCAAGGGCTTTAGCCCACTCTTTTGCAAAATTCAGCGCATGCTCCTTCGAGACCGTGTGCGTGAAACTAGGGAGGATTACCTCCTCCCCTCTTGGAGCCGCAAGCACAAAAGGCGGGGGCCAGTCAGCCTCCGCTAACGAAATATCATAAGTAGTCGTAAGATTCTCCCAAAATACCCCCTCTATGGTACGTTGAATGTCGCCTTCAATGAATAAGACTATTTCATAGAGTCTGTCAGGGGGAGCTACTCTAGTGTCAGCTGTCTCCACAACAACATAACGGTCAGTCGCTGTCACCTTCAGTAGTGGACGCAGGGCCTCTCGCACTATGGTAATCTCCGCCGCGCTGTCCAGCAAGGTCAGAGCCCATGTCAGATTCCGAACTGGGTTCTCACTATCTGTGGCATATCTGTGTAGTGTTAAAGCAGCGACTTTCTTCTTCTGAAACTGGGGTCTCTTCGGTGTAGAATCGTCCTGCTTGCCTTTACCGTCTTTCAGGCGGGGCTGGTCACGTCCTTGCTGACTACCCTGACCCCTGCCTCCTCCTCCACCATTGGTCGAAAAGGCCGATGACTCCTGAAAAGAACGAGGAGAGCATTGGTCAGAAACCTGAAAACGATAAGGTGATTTTATCATTGCGCGATAGCGCAAGTCATAAACACTGTGGCGCAGGCAATGGAGATGCAGGACGAGACTCCTGTTTCTGTTGCTGTTGTTCCTTTCCCTGTTTTTGTTATTTAGGCCAATTTTGTTTTTTGGTCTTGGGCTGGTCGTCGGTTTCCAACTTCAGCCCTTGGGGTTGTTTTTTCTCTTTAGTAGAAAAAGGCTTGAGACCCTTACTATTGCGACCCACGGTTTTATAAGCCGCCACAATAATCCTCGACAACTGCTGGGGTTTTTCGGCATCGGGAATCGCTTGCAAAGCATTGGCTACCTGAAAGTTCACCGCATCCCCCTTGACATTAGCAAGAATGAGATCAGAAACCACATCAAAGGCGCCACAGAGACGCATACCCAATTCAACCGCAGCCTCTGGTCCGTGTTCATCTTGAACACGTTTAAGGACCGGCGACAGGACAGTCATAGACGGAGTGCCGTAACACCTCGTGTAGACTGCAACAAATGTCTTTCCCCAGGTCTCACAGTCACCCAACTCGAGGGTCAAGTCCTTTGGTAAGCTAATTGTCAGAATCCTGTGTTTCTCACTAGGAGACGTGTTAGGGAATACTGCTTACAGTTGGTCACACTTCTCGGCAAGCCAGAAAGGAAAATAATCCTTTTCTTGGGGGCGCTTGCCCATCACAGCGTTGACCATAACAGGACTGAGCTTCATTCCGCCCTGTCCGGCAGGAAGCGCCGCACCACCCGGGGCCCTGCCCGGGAGATTGCGGGTAATGTATTGCACTAACAACCTAATCACGCTAATTGTGACCACATGTAGTCGTCTTAACTCAGCCACGTTACATGCTCCATGCTGAGGATGAGGCGTAAATCCAGCCAAAACAGGCCAAGTTGCGCCTGGAATGGACAAAGGACCTAACCTCGGAGCTGATAAGGAATTGGGTAGGGCGCCATTAAACCAAACTCGATGCTGCCAAGTATCAATAGGAATCTCCTGTGCCCTATATGGTGCATATTCTGCTGGCACAGCCGTGGGAGTGTACGTGTCGAACACACGTGTATCTGCATTCATAGCTGGGAAGGTCACCCATGAGTGGAAAATCTCATACGGGTAAGCCACCTCTGCACTCACTACCATGATCACGGCCATCCTCCGGGACATTTTAATTCTGCAAATGATTGCGCACCGCAATGCGGCTATGTTGCGCAATGTCCATCGCAGCCATAGTGACACAGAAATAAAAAGGTACAAAGGAAACTTTGTAGCACAACTGGGTAGTAACTCAAGGAAACCGTTTTAGAAAGATTCAAGCAAGAAGGACCCATACGAATACAGGTAGGTTTGTCCGACACTACCGTTAACCGGAAACAACAGTGAAGGGGTTAAGGACTGAATGATGTACTACTCAAGTATCATGCAACAAGACCACCAACAGTTGGGCGCCATGTCGCAGGGATTCGGTGCTCATACAGAACTGTGCATAGAGGCTTGGAACCTCAGTGAATTAGGGTGTGCCAAAACTCACCTTAGTACCCAAAAATCCCCTACCAGACTAGCTACAGTGTCTCATTGGTTATCACAAACTCCCAATGCTTAGACAAACCAGAACATGGACTTAGTACACCTCAGGTAACGTGGAACACATGAACACTCTTTCGTTATACAATCATTTCAATCCAGAACAAGGAGTAAAAGAGGACACGTGCATATTTGAAATGTTTATTCACTAATGCAGTGTTCTCAAACGCAGTATCTTAGCTAATACAAGCAAACATATTATAAGAAACAAAGTAATCAGCATAGTCACTAGTCCATAGAACACAAACGGTGAAAGCATGTTATTATGCTAAAATGAATAGGGTTTAACAAAACCTAATTCTCACCCTCCCTAGCTAGTACATTATATTATATCTAAGAAGGTCTCTTTGGGTTTTAGCAGGGCGGCCCCATACCTCAAGATCCTAGTGGTAAGGGATCACATCATCAGCAACCAGCTCTGTGCATGGGAAGCACCATCAAGTGTGTTTGTATGCTCTTGTGCAAAGCAATATAAAACGCGCCTAAAGCCAGAACTTGGCTGCAGCTGCATGTATGTTATGTCTAGGAACGTGCGAAGATCAGTGCTCACAACAACCACTGTGTTGAGATATCCTAGAAGGTTTCTGCACTCACTGTACAGACACAGCTCGCCAAGCAAGGCTGATATCAGAGTAACAACATATTATTCTCGCATGAATCAAAAACATTCTACTAGGCTCAAAGCTAAAGCAACAGCTATGTGTCGTGTGCAAAAGCAGCAGAAAGGTAAAATGACATTTAAACTCCTAAAAAGCTCATGCTAACTTAACACAGCATACAGGCTATATATATCTATATGACAAAACATTATGCACAGACACATAGATTTCAATTTGACAAACAGGACAAAGAAGGTACCTACCACACTGTACCGCCACAGACGTCTACTCCCAGTTCTGCACAGCCACCAGAGCTGCCAAAAACAGATCAACAGCCTCTGGATACTTCGTTGGCTATGATGACGTCTCTTCGGATTTAGCTGACCCACCTCTTCTACAGACCCGAAATAGACTGCGCAAATTCTACTTTTGGCTGAAAAAGACATACTTTATCCCTCCATGGATATATATTTGGATTGCAATTGCATCACTTTTCCTGCTCATTTGGATTGATTTTGTGACAGCCTTTTTCTTGATTTTGAATTGACACTATCTCCCAGAAGGCTTTGCTTTTTAACTAGTGAACTTGGTTTTAACACCCCATTCTTCATCACACAAAGTGCGAAGAGACCTTTCCCTATTGAACATTTGTGCTGCTCCAGTCCCTGATGGATTTGTTTCGGATAAGGTATCCGAATATATATTTAGACCAACTGAATTCATTCAAATTCCATATGTGTTTCAAATTTCTATGCATGCCTTTATAACTCCTAGAACTATCTCTGAAGATGAAGGACATGGATACAGTGCACAAAATGCTAGATGGTCTACAGGATTCAACTGTTTTTGATTGAAAGGGACTCTCTGGTGGCACAGTAAATTATAATGAAATGTTCTGCTTTCGCCATTATGGGCACCATTTCTTGCATAAAACAAGTACTCCATGTGCAGTATTTAATTACACACAATGGGAGCACTGTCCTACACCACCACAGGGAAGCTCAAAAGCATTTGCACAGAAGGTTGCATATTCTTCTGGTCACAATCCAGAAGACCATGAGTCTTATTATTATAAACTCACACCTTGAGAGGCTGAGAATAATATGCTAACTGACAGCAAGCTGATTTATTCTGCATCTTTTATTTCCCAGCTGTCTGTACAAGGGTTTTACTTTTGGAAAGACGATGTTGATTTGAAGTCAATTTGAGGAAGTAAGGATTGGCAGGTTCAGGGAAAAGAGGCTTTATTTAGACCATGAATGTACCGCAACAAATTATTTTCCTGAACAAAACTGTGCAGCAGACATCCTGTCTTAGCCTAGCCAAGATAAAGGATT
Organism: Lissotriton vulgaris; assembly: GCF_964263255.1. Classification (NCBI taxonomy): domain Eukaryota; kingdom Metazoa; phylum Chordata; class Amphibia; order Caudata; family Salamandridae; genus Lissotriton; species Lissotriton vulgaris. The sequence continues at coordinate 897,252,457 of NC_141696.1, forward strand.
TAAAAGCACCAAACATTTCCACATTTGCACGATTTGTTAACTGCCAAAAATACACAAATTACACTGAAGAAACTTTAGACACTATGCTGCACAATGGCTCATATAATTTTTCAGGTACCAATCAAAAGGGATGGCTTTTGTGGCCGTTAGACACTAACGGATGTCAGGCTACTTTTTTGGGTGACATCTACGGGTCTAAGATCAGTAGGCTTTACCCATGATTTGCATAGACGCAACACACGGGGTGGTAACATTCTATAGTGTTGGGAAGCTATGCCTAGATTGGGTAAAACCCTCAACATTGTCTCAGGTGAAACAACACTTGTCTCTTCTTTCTAATGACATGTGATTACAGGACTTTTTACTGGGTCCTCAAAGACCGAGACAAAAGTGCTTTTGGTATGCAATATACAATGGAATGCGGAAGATTTCACAGCAGGAAGCTGCTAAGATATTTCGCAAAACCAAATCACATTTAGAAAGGGCTCAGGAAATAGTAGACAATGATATGATTACTCTATCCATCAGGATTACAAATAAGGAATGGCTTCCCATTCATTTCTATGGGCCTTGAGGTCCATAGGAATGAATAGGAATTGCATGCGCAATTTGCGAGTACCCATTAGGTACTTGCAAATTGCGCATGCAATTTCAAGGGTGTAAGGGTGCCAAAAAGAAACCCTTTTACACCCCTGAAATATACATGTGTGCACATGTGGTGCACATAAATGCCCTAAGGGCATGTATGTGCGCCACATGGCACTTAGAAAAAGGCAAAATTGCGAATTTTTCTATGGATTTGAAATTTACCACCAATTTAAAGTTGGTGTTAAATTGTGATTCGTTAAAGTAGGCTTGCAATTTAAAGAGCACTTCCTGCATTGCATTTAGAGAATCTCAAATTGTGATTCTCTAAATGCATTTGAAAAATAGGTCATCGCAAAAATTGCGATTCCCTATATTGCAATTCCCTTTTGGGATGATACATCCCCAAAGGCTTTTTCCCATTCTCAAACGCTTAATACATCTGGCCCTTAATCTCCGTAACTGCCCCCAGCGCCTTGAGACCCGTAGGGGTGAGTAGTTCGCACTTTACAAATACCGGATTTAGATTTACGAAAGATAAAATGGCTGCTTAAGAAAGCCACACCGCCTTTAACTAATGAGTTGCCCTCAGGACAGACGCAAATTCGTTTTTGGCTTGGGAAGAGAACATTATGTTCAACAGGGCACATTGCCCCTGTTTGCGCTGTGGTGCCCCTCTAGCAAGGAGTGCCACAGTACAAACAGTGACAGTGTGCCCGAAGTGAAAAGTGACCTTTGGCTTGATTCTAACAAAATGTTATTCACAGATATGCCTTAACTTAGTGTAATTTTGTTTATTTATTAGAAAGTACAACCGTGCTAGGAAACCCAGCTACAGAGCGCCAAGCAATACCAACCAACAACACAGGAAATAGAGAATACAAACTGATGCAAAAAACTTTACAAGAGATAACTCGGTTCTAAAGCAAGGTAGGGTACGCTTGCAGTAAGATTGTTACACCACTCACTGGAGCATATGTACAAGCGCCTATCGCCACGGGAACGTCACTTTTTGTTATGGTCCCCTTGGTGATATGGGCCTTGCCTTATTTAGAAAGCAGCGTTAAGCCACTTAACGTAGCTTAAGGCTGCCTTGTACATAAGGCACCCTTTCATGCTATGTTTAGCGTGACAGTAGCATGCTGTGGGTTTTGGGGTGGGTGTTCCACCGCAACACCAATTGTATTTTTGATGCTGCCCCCTATGTACAAGGGTGGCGTACATAGGAGGCAGCACCAAAATTAAGACCAGGAAAATCCTGGTCTTAAGGTGGCAAAATGAGAATAGCATTATTTCTCCTCGATTTTGCTTTTTCCATGTGTGCTGCCTAGTGCAGCACACGTGGAGGAAGCAAAATGCCTTGTTTTTTTTAATGTATAGGAAGGTGCCCCTTCCTGTAAATAAACAAACCTTTTAAAAAAAATTCCATTTTGTAACTTCATGTGTGCTGCATGAAGCAGCACACATGAAAGTTACAAAATGGCATTGTAGGCTTGTTTATGTGCAGGAAGGGACACCTTCTTACACATAACCAATCCTCCCCTGCACACAGACGCCCTTGCACTCTGGTGCAAGGGTGCCTGCATTGGAGTTAAGTTGTTAAACTTAGCACCATCGCAGGGGGAACCGCAAGGCTGCACCACATTCTTGTAAATATGGTGCAGCCTTGCGTTTCCGAAGTGGCGGACCGTGTTTTTAAGCCCAGGAGGCTAACGACATGCTCCGCCACTTCATTGTACATATCCCCCACTGTGTTTGAAAACATGGTAAAGCTTGGGGAATGTGATGTAAAGTACCAACAACGTTCCAAACCTTACTGCGATATCCTTATAGACAGTAAGCATACCCAGAAAGCTACAGATAAATTTAAGAGGAGCGGGTTAATAAAAGTAGAACAGAGGCCGCAGGTGATAGCAGAGACTGTAGGTTTGTCCTTTAGGGAAACCAGGTGAGGCAGGATAAACACATTTTATGAAAGGCAGATAATATTACAACACAAAGCAAGCTAGGTAGTTAAGTCCTAAATACATATTGATAGTACATTTCAACCACTTTGCGAACAGTAATCTACACAGAAATTGAAATTTCGTCTTTTATATTTCCGACTCTTTTTATGCTACCTTTTTGAAATGTTTGATAGCTTAGAAAACGTAGTTTCAAGTCTTTCTAAAACTATTTCAATGCAATTTTAACCTGGCTCCGACAGATAATATATTCATTATACTGCACGAAGAGCAGTAGAATGGAAAGACACATTAGATGAGCCATGGTCTAAAAGCTACTTTTGAAAAGCGAAGTAGTTGAACAACTAGGGATAATAGATTTTTTTGAAAAATCTTTTAAAATTTGGACACATTGTTAGAAGAGTAAAACCATTTGCACAGTGCATGAAACCCCACTGAGTAAGAACAATTGGGCATATTTACAAAGAAATGGCGCAGCCCGGTGTGCATGCAATTTAGCAGCACTGTGCAGCTACATTTAAAGAATGCAGGGATGTGTCCTATTCACAAGAATACTGTGCACCCTGTGGTTTCCCTTGCGCATGAGCTAAAAAAAAAAGCTGCCTGATGCCAACACAGACACAGCAAGAGCTAAAAAAAAAAGCTGCCTGGTGCCAACACAGACACCCTTGGACCATGGTGCAAGGGTGCTGCAGGGGTGATTGTTTGTGGGCAGAAAGGGACACTTTCCTGCACATAAACAGTGATTAATGGCAATTTGCTCCTTCTCTGTGTATTACAGAATGCAGCACCCTTAGAAAGACCAAACACAAGTTGAAATAAAAGTATTTCTCCTTGTTGAGCTACTCTAATGCCTGTTTTAGTGGCTTTCGTTTTTGGCGCTGCCTCAGATTTACACATCCTCGCAAATCTTGGGCAGTGGCAAAAAGCAATGTTTGTTGTGGTGGAATGCCCACAGCAACATCCATTACATACCCCTTTCACACAGATACCTGCGTAAAAGTGTATGCTAATTCCAGAGTTATGTTAAGCCACACAATGTGGCTTAACGCTGCTGTGTAACTATTAAGCAGGGCACTGTGCCACCAGAGCGTAATAAAAAGGGACGCTCCAGTGGTGCAATGACCGTCTAAATATGCCCCAGTGTTTCAGGTTGCGATGCTATCTATTTGTTTTGTGGGAATTATGTGATATGTACTGTGCTACTCTTAACTCAAACTTATGTGAACTCATTCTTTGAAACTTCAAAAGAATCTAAAATCGTTGCATAGGTGGACTTGAAGGAACGCGGTGAAGAGCAATAACTTTTACTTTTGCTAAGGACAATTTTGCCCATTTTACCATGATTAAACCATGTTTAGCACTCACAAGAAACCAGGCCTTTTGTAGGGTCTAGAAGGGGCAATATATTTTGGTTTCCACACAGGTCACTGCCTCACAAACTCGAATAGATTACTGGAATCTAGTCTGAACTAGGCAAACTGACTCTAAGAATGTAGTCATCTAGGAAGAGGAGGTCCAGTGGCTGGCGGCATGGTGTCCAGACGGATGAGGGGGACAAGGGTGGGAATCGTAAAATAATAAAAGAACCGCTTACCTTGCCTTGCCGTTCTGGCGTCTCTGCTCCTGCTCTCCTGGTCAGACTGAGGCACAGGAAGCACAGAAAAAGCTCCCCTGATCAATCACAATGCTGCAATGCAGCATTGTGATTGGTAAGCACCCAGGCTCCAATGACCAATCGCAACGCTGCAATGCAGCTGGGTGATTGGTTTTGAGCATCCTAGTTTGATGCTCAACCAGGAAGTGAGGGCCTGGGCTTGTTCTCCACGCAGGCTGTAATGCAGCAAGCATGGAGAACGGGAAAGTGTGCATGACTGGTTTGGGTGGCCCAAGAGAGCCGACCAAACAGTCATTGTGAACTTAGGAGTGGGCAAACCACCCTACCCCTGCCATGCTCTGACAGCAGAGCAGCCCCACCCAAACGCCCGCCCGCAAATCAGCATGAAACATAAAATGATAATAACTCGAAGTAATCATTTTATGTTTCCTTTACTTTCCAGTGCACTGCTTAAAAGCAGTGGGGCGACGCTCCTCTTCCAAAACCGAGGAGCCACCCCTGAAGAGGTGGGGTCCTATGCAATGTCCTTGTGCTTTTGTCCCTAACAGCTCCCATTAGCCGAGCTTCCCAGATTTAGATCTTCACTATGCAATATAGTAAATGGAACCACTGGACCCATGAAGATCTTTGCATTGCTGATTTAGGTAGAATACCAATTCAAGATGGCACAATAAATGTGTGAGTTCTCCACCCATCGAACTGCAGTGCAGCCAATACGACAAGCAGTCTGCTTCCATGGAGGCAATTAAGAAAATAAACCATGCTAGGAGCTCTCTCTCTCTCTCCAATGTTCAATGATTAAGTTTAGCCTAAAAAGGTTAACCGCCTTTATGACTTCAGAAAGTGCTATCATTTCGTTACTAAATTTACAAGAGCATCAGAAAGATTTTAAATGAAGTAAGAAAGGTATTATTGTACATGTCTTGCAAATTATAATGGTCTAAAATAATTTCCCTGCTCCTAGAGCTTAAAAAAAGAGACACACAGCAAGATCGTCACATTTTAGCATCATCTACCAAGAGAGGTTCAAAATGAATTTGTAATTTGGAGGAGTAATATGATGTTCAATGTAGCAAAATATTAACAACTGCTTTCAAACCACCTTGGCCTTTGAATTTGTCTCCCTTGATAATTCCAGGGCTGCTGACCACTTGTTACTGTGCCCCACATCCACAACTCCCTCACAGTGGAAGGCTTTGTGGGGTATCCTGGGGGAATCCAGAATTGAGAAGACAGAGAAAAAGGATACATCAAAAGGAATAAAAGGGTGTTGAAATGAAAGTCAGGGTCAAGGTGAAGTATGAAGTTGAAGTTTATTAAATCAGCCCCACACCGTAGGGCGGTGCGTAGGTCAGTTAGTCAGAATCATAATGGCAGTAGGTGGCAGGGGAACGGGACCTGGACAGGATGGAATGTTGGGGAACCAATGGGAAGGGTAGGGGACAATGGATGCTCTCGCGCAGGAGAGCTGGCACACACCACTTGTCATAGGGTCCCGGGGGGGAAACCAGAACTAGGTTACAACACATCTTCCTCTCTTGAGGGTTTTGACAGGTAAGCCCAACGTGTGGCAGGAAGAACTTTAGGGATAAGTGAACTGGTAAACATTGGTCACAAAACAGTTTTTAAAACATTTGGGATCAGGAAGGCTCTCCCTGACATGAGGAACGCACTGTGTGTCAGTCTGGGATTCCGTGTAGGTTCTGCCAACCCACCTCTGAAGCAGTGACCGCCAAGCTGGCTTCAGAGACAGAGTGGGAGTTGCCGTACAGCTCCGTTTGGTGAACGGAGTGCGTGGGATGGCCCCCAGGGACTGGTCTGAGTGATTGACAGTCAGCTGAGTCAGTGGCAGGTGGGAGAAGGTGTGAACTGTGTTTATGGGTGTGGGACAGTGTCCAGCTTGGTTGTCATCCTCAACTCACATATCATAGCATGGAACCTTCGGGGTGGAGACATTGTAGGTGTTTGGGTGTGACCAATTCCACATCATCAGACTTTGCATCGTTCGTCGTGGCAGGGCCTCACACAGTACAGTTACATTCCTAACGTGGATGGTGAGCTTCCGTAAGGGCTCGCTGGGTCTTGTGGTCCACAGGTATTATGCTGGCCCGCAGGACCTGTATGCATCTAGTCCGTACCTATGTTTACCACAAGGTGTGGGCATGGTACTGGTCTGAGTGCCCTCTTGTTCCCTTTCTCTGATTCCTCATCGTTCTCTCCACCATGGCACTCCCTTATAGTATAGTGTTCCTGTCTGCTGTTACTAGAACTGACTTCTCCACCCTGGTGAGTGACCACGGCTTTGGAATCCTTTTTCTTGGGATATTTCCAGGACCATAATGTACCGCGTCTGCGCCTACACTTACTCATACCACAGGTATCCCTCACGTTGTCACTCTCAGGGATGGGTCTGACATCACATCTCTTGTAGTACTCTGTACCAGTGTCACTTGTACTTTCTTTTCCAACAACTCTCATGCCTTCAATACTTGCATCCGCAAGGACCTGTTCTTCATCTAATTTCGTCACGTGAGTTCCACTAGAGGATGTGGTTGTGTCATCTGTGTCTCTTAACTTACATTCACCCCAGCGTTCCACAAGCCTCTTGTTAATCCTTATCTGTACTTTGGGGTGAGGATCTAGTACGTGTTTGTGTGCGTTTTTACTTTCATTCTCTGGCTCTACATTATATAACCAGTCATAGTACTCTCCTTGCATGTTACATTTCGACTCCACCAGACACTGACCATCATTTTCTTCTAGGTGACCGTCGTCAGCGTCATTCCTTCTTGTGACGGGTGTTGACTTGAACCTTGCAGTAGAGTGCCACACTTCCTCATCTTGGTGGCAGGTAGATTTACAATAGTACTCCACTGGCACCGTGGACAGAGATACTATACACATTCCTCCATAGGTCGGTTCGCTTTTATCTGCCAGGACTTCTTCACTTATATTGTCCTTTACCTCATAACTCGTGAATGCATTTTGTTTAGTTTTGAATTTGTCAGTGACTGCTTCATTTTCCCTTTTCTTACTCCATGCAGCCTTTGTCCATCCACTTTTGGTCGTGGAAGATGGCTTCTCCTCACTTAACGTCTTGGAGCTTGTACTGAGTTTGTTGTTGATTTGTGCCAGCCTATTCAAAGGTACGATACGGTTGGAATCTATCATTATGTTACATTTCTTCTGTTCTTCCCACCCTAGTACCGAGGGTCCTTCTTCTGAAATATAGACCGTACTCCATGTGCTTCTCTTCATATAGCTCAATTTTGTTACACTACCCCCTGTTAGGTTGATGTTTTCTCCTGTGTATGTTATCGGGGACATTTCAGTTTCCATCAATTCATTCCCTTGTGTCACAGCCAATTTACTTTTCCATATACTCATGTTTATCAATGTGCAGTTCGAACCTGAATCAGCGATAACGTCAATCCCAACTCCATTTATGTCTATGGTACTCTCAGGTTTGGTTTCATTCATGTTACATTCATTTTTGCAAACACCATTTTCCCGGTGAATTGTGACATTTTGTGTGTTGGCCAATAGTTTTTGTTTGAAATGTTCACTTAAGTCATCCTTCACCTCCTCAAATACATTACTGTTCACTTCCTTCTTGGTTTCTTTTCCTGGTGGTGGTAAGATGCACATTAGGTTTTTATCCATGTTGCTGTCGCAAACCAATTAGACTTGTATAATTTCTCTTTTGTGTGTTTTATCACGGAAAGTTTCACAGAACTGAGCGTGTGCCAACGCGGGATTAGAACTCCCGACACCGATTCTAAACTCAGCGCTGATCTCCCCGTATGGCGCCTTACGCTGCGTTCCAGTGACGTGGCACGCCTTGGCGCATGCGCAGACGGGTTTGCAGGAGGGGCGTTTATGGCGCGAAAATCCCCTGACAGGATTTTCTTCAATCAGACTTGTACAGGAAGGCCAGAAGGGGCTGACGCATACTGGTGCAGATAGGTCTCTTCACAATGCGCTGCCGAACTGTTAAACAATCATGGGTTTACGCCGTTGCACTTCATGTCACTTAAGACACGGCTAATCGGTTATGAGTGGCACTAATCTTTGACGCTGTGGAGAACTCTATGCATTGAGATCCTTTAAGTGCTTATGTGCTCGTTTGGTCATCAAGATGATCGTGTGCATAAGCAGTTGTGGCCTTGACAATCAGGTGGCGCTGCTGCGTGAAGTGCGTAGTTCTCACCTTCGCGCCAACATGCTGTGGAGGACTCTAAAATAGCCGCCACAACTTCCCTCAAGCTCCCAAACGTGCAGTTCCAAGGTAAGCTAATCACTCCATAGAATATACTGATGACACTCGCCGATGCTGAATAACATTTAACATTGAAATGAGCCTCTTCGCCTCGCGCTGAGGAAGGTCGCCCTTCTTCCTTCGGATTGTTGGACAATCAAGGGTTTGCGCCGCTCACATGCACCACACTTTCACTCAGGACACAGCTTGTCATGCGCTGCACTATGTGATTCTTTTCTTCCTCAGAGCGTCAACTCGTGCAGCCCTGGGTTGCGCTGAATGTGGGGAGGTCAATAATTATCTCGCTTAAACATCACTAAATGCGGTTGCAGACGTTATTTTAGTGTGGGTCCTTGCTCTGCTCACTTCACCTCCACCCAGCTACCCAGGCTCACCTCATGGACACGCTCAGAATCCAGTGGTCCTGCGTTTTTCTTTTCAGTCACCGTCACCGTACTCGCCGAGATTCACGGAGGTTGCTCAGGTCCCTCACTGTACTTCACGGCTTATCATATTGATTTGCGAAGAATCTTGTTATTCTTAACTTAAGTTTTATTTCGTCAGTTTCACAAGTTCATTTCGCATTCGACCCACTCATAAGTCGATGGCTCCTTTCACGCTCGACTTGCTCAAAAGCCGGCTGCCGAAATCACAGAGCTGTTCCTGTTAATCTCAAACCAGTTGTTCCTTGAACTGGCTTCGACTCACTCACAGGTCGATGGCTCCTTTCACGCTCGACTTGCTCAAAAGCCGGCTTGCCGAAATCACAGAGCTGTTCCTTGCTCCTTTCACGCTCGACTTGCTCAAAAGCCGATTAGCCTAAATCTTGGAGTTGTTCTTAATCCTTGACCTTTCACATTCGACTTACTAACAAGTCGAAGGCTATTTCACACTCGACCCGCTCAAAAGTCGACTAGCCGGAATCACGGAGCTTTCCTTAGCTCTTGACCTGTTGCACCGTGCCTTTAGAAGAGGTTGCATCCGCATTCAAATTGGAAGGCAGTGGGTTCGTGGTGAGGGGCTGAGGTCCTCGTCGCCACTGTTGAAATGAAAGTCAGGGTCAAGGTGAAGTATGAAGTTGAAGTTTATTAAATCAGCCCCACACCGTAGGGCGGTGCGTAGGTCAGTTAGTCAGAATCATAATGGCAGTAGGTGGCAGGGGAACGGGACCTGGACAGGATGGAATGTTGGGGAACCAATGGGAAGGGTAGGGGACAATGGATGCTCTCGCGCAGGAGAGCTGGCACACACCACTTGTCATAGGGTCCCGGGGGGGGAAACCAGAACTAGGTTACAACAAAGGGGCGAGGAGGCTCGGGAGAGCAAGAAGAAAAGACGGAAAAATAGGTCGAAAATGTTGGCCTGCCCCATGATGTTATGTCTTGGGTCCATGAAGATGCTATGGCCAAGGCAACGATCAGAAACCCTAAGTGTACACTGCTCCTCAAATCTGTTGGCTTCTAGCAATCTTTAAATGCCATTTTGTCACTTCTATATATGCTGCTTAATGCAGCACACATAGAAGTGACAAAATGGCATTTTGTTTTAAAGATTGTTCATGTAAAGGAAGGAGGGCCTTCCTGCACATAAACAATCTAAGGCAAATGCCTTTTCTATGTGTGCTGCACAGTGGTGGAAAAAAACAAACAGAGATTGCTTCCTGTTTTGAATGCATGTAGGAGACAAACAATTGAATGTGACAGACAGCATGATGATTCAGTGTAATTTTCAGATATAGAATTGGCCAGCATGCATTCAAATGGCCGCACTTCTTCAAAGGCAGAATAATAAATGAAACAGGCAATTGCATGAGGAGAGTCAGTATTAAGCCTCTGGGCGAAGCCAAAGTCCAGTTTATGCCTATTTTAAATAATTTATAATAATGCTATTGCAGACAGCTTCATCGTCAGGCCAGACTGGAAAAGGAGATAATGGAAGCAGAATATTTCCAAGGGAAAATTAAATATTCAAATGGTTGCCTCTGAACACCAGATGGACTGTCACAGAAGCAATCATTACCAGCAGACTGAACTACGGCAACACTCTATACCAGAATCTCCAAACAACTCTTACACAGACTTCAGACCATCCAAAACTCCATTGCAAGACTCATACTTGGCATCTCACACTACACCTACATCACACTGCACCTCAAGAGCTTCACTGGCTACCCCATTCATAAGCGCAGCCAATTTAAACTTCTCATGCACACATACACACACATACAAAGCCCTACCCAACACAAGACCAGAATACTTGAACAGCCACATGCATTTTCACCAACCCACCAGACACCTACGCACTGCCTCACTCACACACATTCCCCACATCCACTAAAGCAACACTGGTGGTCACTCATTCTACTAAATCGCACCCAAGACATGGAAAAAAGCAGTTAGCCACCTCAGTACCCCGAGACCCTCATGGGTGATTTGCCATTCTTTAAAATCCCGATTGATTGGTTGATTGATTGATTGATTGAACGTCCTCACTCAACACATCAGAGCATCATGCTCAGTCCTTGAGATCTGCAAGAACCTGAAGACCTGGTTCTTTGCATAAGCACCTTGTGGACCACATACCTACACACCTGTCCAAATGACTGGAATCCCTCTTTGGTGATTAGAGCTCTTTACAAATCAATGTAACATAGCAAAACATAACAACAGGATGGTTAGAGTGTGGTGCCCTTTTAGGGGTCCAGAATCATCTTTCTAGTAGAAAAGAATTGTCTTAATCGATACATATTGCACATAGCTTGCAGTGAATGTTGTTGAATCATTTCTTTTAAAAGTTGGATTGAAAGTGAATTGCTTTCTAATTGTGATCAGTAGTGTTCAGCCACAAAGCTGTCACATAAGATGTTTTTTTTTTAATTGTTTGAGTTAGATAGAATTTGCAATGCAAGTGGAGTGAAGTTTTTTTTCAGGTTAATATGAAAGTAGATACAATTCAAGATAAAAACAGAACGACTAATGAGTTGAATCAGTGAGTCTAGAAAGTTATAATGGCAATATTTATTGAATGGAAGACTTGGGTCGATTTGCTAATTTTAGTTTATTCCATGTTGCCTTCAACCTTACTCACCGCATGGGAGAATGATGTCAAACGTCCGAACATTTGAATTGTACTACTGTTACTATATATTGTGTAAATATAATACAGATATAATACAGATTGATTTAAATGTATTCTGACATCAAATTGGTAGCTAAACTAAATGTTTTTGATTTTAATGTCAGATCTTCTGTAATTAAAGTATTATGTTTTATTTGTATTAAGGCAGTAACCTGAGATGAGTGGATGTATAACTGAGATAACGGTTGGAATGTGTGTTTTGGAGCAAACTTAAAAGGGAAAGTACGCCCGTGAAAGAGGCCACATACATTTGTTCTGGGCTTTTCTAGAGATGCACTCCGATTAATCTTTTTCGCAGCATGGAAGTGTAATGGGGAGAACATCGGCAATGCACAATTAATTTGCGAAGGAGGCACAACAGGTCCCACGCTGGTGCTGGCCAGAAATCCTGGCCTCACCCTGCCACTTCAATAACCTTGGAGCTACCAACAAGCATTGAAAGCGTGATCTTGAGAAGGGAATCCCCCATCTCACAGCTAGATACACTTTAGGGCGTGTAGACACATAGACTACACTACACAACCCCTAATTTTAACCCACACATATTTATTGTCCTGATGAAAGCCAGATTAACATAAGGCACTGGCTGAAACATGTTGACTACTCAAGGACGTAGGAGGTCGTAACCCGCCTCTAACGTCCCACAGCCTTATTTTTAACCGCTGGCAGAGGCCCTTTTAATAAAATACCCTCACCCCAGGGACCACCTGCCAAGCCGTTTTAACTTCACTTATCTTAGCACCTCACACCGCACACACAGTGACATACCTGCTCCGCTGTAATCAGGCGTCGAAGCACACCCGGGACACGCTAGGTGTCACTGGGTGGGCCCGATGATGAAGCATGCCACCAACTAGGTTGGTGGGTGAGGGCTTTCAAAAGACACCCAAGAGGTGCCATTGCCACCCGGCAAAATACTGAGTCGCTACATAACTAATATTAATCTACCATAACCGTGTCAGATTAATCCATTGTAGAGCTAGTCTCCTATTGATACCGATACATATAAACCGGGGATCTGGACTAGCTTTCTGGTCCTCTCTCTCCCTCTTGATTCTCGCAATTAATTTAATAGCATAACTTCTTTATATATAATGACCACAGGATAATTGAGTATGGTTAGTTAATTTGTTTCAAAGTCAAAAATAGCTTAACATGAAAATATCTTAAGACAAGAGTATAAAAATTACAAAGGAGTTAGCATGAAACCAAATCTATGCACCTAGCTCAAACGGTACAGCATGAAAAAAAAAAACTATTAGTTCAAGAAGGAGAATGCCAACAATCAAGAATCATCCATCCACATTTCCCTGCATCAAGGGTTGATGAATGAAAAACATTAAACCTATCCCTCCTCAGTCTATGATGACATCCCTACATAACTATTTCGGATCACTGACAGAACATCGACAGACAAAATATCGAGAGCACAAAATATCGAGGTCAAAATATCGACTGCAAAAATATCGACTTCCTATCTTCAAACAGGTAAGTACAAAAATATCGACTCCAAAATATTGAGTGTAAAAAATATAGAATGTCAAAATATTGATTTTTTTAAATGTCTTAAAAGTAAATTAAAAGTAATATAATAATAAATTAAATTAATTTAAACATATTTAAAATACTTAAATAAACATAAAATTTAGAAATAATTACTGTAACTTTAAAAAACATATTTATTTTTAATACATATATATATATATATATATATATATATATATATATATATATATATATATATATATATATATATATATATATCCATATTATTTACAAAACATTACAATATTTTCACCGTAGGATAGCGAAAGGGTTACATTTACTGTAACGACTCGAGTGAGTGCAACAGTAGGGAAAGCATTGAATAGCGTAGGGGTAAAAATTACTATTCCCACTCCAGTGAGTGCAACAGTAGGGAAAGCGTTGGATAGCGTAGGGGTAAAAAATACTATTCCCACTCCAGAGAGTGCAACAGTAGAGAAAGCGTTGGATAGCGTAGGGGTAAAAATTACTATTCCAACTCCGGAGAGTGAATGTAAATGTAAATGTAAATGTACATGTATTTATATAGCGCAAATCGCCCACATCGCAGGCATCTATGCGCTTGCTTAGGGAACCCGTCCTGGTATTCCCCTGTGAGATAGCCCCGGCAGGGTATCCACAAGGTGAAAGCCAGGCATCCCACCGCGAGGGGCCGTTGTGGAGATTAAGCAAGCTATTGCCCAGAGTCGCAGAGTGTGAACCCGTGAGTCGAGTAGGCACCGGAGCGAGAATTATCGAGTCCGTGGAATTATTGAGCCCAACCCCCGTCGAGGCGGGGAATTGAACCCTGGTCCAGGGCCGATCTCAGCTTCCGGGTCTGCCGCCTCTAACCCCTGAGCCACACTTCTGCAACAGTAGGGAAAGCGTTGGATAGCGTAGAGGTAAAAATTACTATTCTCACTCCAGAGAGTGCAAAAGTAGGGAAAGCGTTTTATAGCGTAGGGGTAAAAATACCTATTCCCACTCCAGCGAGTGCAACAGTAAGGAAAACATTGGATAGCATAGGGGTAAAAATTACTATTACCACTCCAGAGAGTGCCACAGTAGGGAAAGCTTTGGATAGCGTACAGGTATTTAAACCGCTATTCCCAAACTTGTTATACATGTGCTCTGCAAATAGAAAATGTTTTAGCTCAGGTATTTATACCGTAACACATGTGACTTACAATGCGCGTTATATGCAACCAATTTTGGGCTCAAAATTGAAATGACTCCTGTCTAACATCACAGCGCATTTCCCTTATTTTAATCCTGTCTATATGCACTTGCACAAGCACTTTTCCTGACAAGGCAATTTAAAGTCGTTTACCTTGTTTACATTTATTTTTGCACTTTATCACGTCTTTTTTAAACTTGGGTTTTATGTACCTTTAATATTGACATAATTGATCATGTTTTTAAATCATTTGTGGTCCTCGTTCCATTGGAACTCTTCTATGTCTATGGTACCATGCTGATGTCATCATTTTCAACTAAGCATTTAAACCCATGTGATTGATTACACTGTGTCATGTGATCAAGGTCCAAGGTGGGACCGAAACGCGTCGTGACGCTTGAGCACCGAAAATAAAACTTCAGCACAAAATTGAGGACCGTGTCTGTATCTTCATTTCCACGAGGACTGTGGTTTTGTATGCTTGGATATGGAACCTGCACAAATTAGGATAGCGAAAGGGTTACATTTACTGTAACGACTCGAGTGAGTGCAACAGTAGGGAAAGCATTGAATAGCGTAGGGGTAAAAATTACTATTCCCACTCCAGTGAGTGCAACAGTAGGGAAAGCGTTGGATAGCGTAGGGGTAAAAATTACTATTCCAACTCCGGAGAGTGCAACAGTAGGGAAAGCGTTGGATAGCGTAGAGGTAAAAATTACTATTCTCACTCCAGAGAATGCAAAAGTAGGGAAAGCGTTTTATAGCGTAGGGGTAAAAATTACTATTCCCACTCCAGCGAGTGCAACAGTAAGGAAAACATTGGATAGCATAGGGGTAAAAATTACTATTACCACTCCAGAGAGTGCCACAGTAGGGAAAGCTTTGGATAGCGTAGAGGTAAAAATTACTATTCCCACTCCAGTGAATGCAACAGTAGGGAAAGCGTTGGATAGCGTAGGGGTTTAAATTACTATTCCAACTCCAGTGAGTGTAACAGTAGGGTAAGCGTTGGATAGTGTAGGAGTAAAAATTACTATTCCAACTCCAGAGAATGCAACAGTAGGGAAAACATTGGATAGCGTAGGGGTAAAAATTACTATTACCACTCCAGAGAGTGCAACAGTAGGGAAAGCGTTGGATAGCGTAGGGGTAAAAATTACTATTCCCACTACAGTGAGTGCAACAGTAGAGAAAGCGTTGGATAGCGTAGGGGTAAAATTTTCTATTCCCACTCCAGTGAGTGCAACAGTAGGGAAAGCGTTAGATAGCGTAGGGGTAAAAATTAATATTCCCACTCCAGTGGTGCCACAGTAGGTAAAGCGTTGGATAGTGTAGGGGTAAAAATTACTATTCCCACTCCAGTGAGTGCAACAGTAGGGAAAGCGTTGGATAGCGTAGGGGTGAAATTACTATTCCTCCAGTGAGTGCTATAGTAGGGCAAGTAAATACTTCTTATTTAAATATAAATAATATAAATAGTAACACCAATTACAAATTAATTAAAATATTTTACAAATAATAATTATTAATATTAATAAAAATTACCTACTAATAGTAATTATTTACCTATTATAAATAAATATAAAAATACAATAATTAACAATTTAAAAGTATTTTTAAAAATTAACGCAATCAATTTTTTATTCAAAAATGTAATTACTTACAATTAAATTACTTCACAAGCTATTCCCCTAAAAACACACAACCCACTACAGAAATTAATTTAACACCTTGGCTGCTAGGTGTTTTCCCGTCCTGTGCTGCCAGTCTATAAATCCCCATTGTTCATGACGAGCTCAGCTCGTCATCAGCACAGCTCAACCGTGCATCATGACGAGCTGAGCTCGTCATCAGCATCGAAAGGGTTAATAAAAGTAACATAATTATCAATTAATCAATTACAATAAATTACAAAATATATTTTAATTGATTACAAATTAATGATTAATTTATGATTAATTCTAAATAAATACCAATAATTAAAATAACATATTTAAATAATTATAATTAAATTACTTCCCACCCTATTCCCCTATAAACCCACAACATACTACAGACAATAAATTACTAAAATTAACATATTTATCAATTAATCAAATACATTTAATTACCAATTATATTTTTATTAATTGCCAATCAATAATTAATTAACAATTAATTCTAAATAAATACCCAAACATTAAATTACATATTTAATTAATTATAATAAAATTAATTCCCACCCTATTCCCCTATAAACCCACAACCCACTACATAAAAAAATTGATAACATTAACATCATATTTATCAGTTAATCAATTAAAATTAATTATCAATTATATTTTCATTAATTGCCAATTATTAATTAACAATTAATTCTAAATAAATACCCCAAAATTAAATGACATATTTACTTAATTATAACAAAATTACTTCCCACCCAATTCCCCTATAAACCCACAACCCGCTACATAAAATAATTAATAACATTAACATATTTATCAATTAATCAATTAAAATGAATTACCAATTATATTTTAATTAATTGCCGATTTTCAATTAATTAACAAATAATTCTAAATAAATACCAATAACTAAAATAACATATTTAATTTATTATAATACATTACTTCCCACCCTATTCCCCTATAAACCCACAACCCGCTACAGAAAATAAATTACAAAAAAATATATTAATCAATTAATCAATTAAAATTAATTAGCAATTATATTTTAATTAATTAGCAATTAATAATAATTTAACAATTAATTCTAACTAAATACCAATGAATAAAATAACATATTTAATGAATTATAATTAAATTACTTCCCACCCTATTCCCCTATAAACCCACAACCCGCTACAGAAATATATTACACAAAAATTAAACATTAATATTTACTTACCTTAAATTCGATATTTTTGTTGTCTATATTCTCTCTAGTCGATATTATGTCCATTCTATATTTTTGATTCAAAATTATTGCTATTCTAGTCGATATTAATTTTTTTCTAGTCGATATTTTTGTAGTCTAAATTATGTCTAGTCGGTATTATATCTATTCTATATTTTTGACTCGAGATTATGTCTAGTCGAAATTAAAAACTCGATATTTTGACTAGTTACCAACTATTTCATATCAGGAGGAAAGGTGTCATTACGTGGAGTCTTCCTAAGAAGTCTCTTCACCATCAAGTGGGTCAAGCAGCATAAAGCTACAATCGCAAAAGAAAGATTTTTACTCTCCGAAGGCAAGAAAGAAGTGGGGCTCTTACTCTAATTCCAACAATCAGTTATACACAAGTAGCTTTCCAATGATGCGCCGCTTGCACATATTCCACAAAGGGTACAGCCATGAGCGTACTTTGCCACTGTGTTCTCCATGTACATCCTTCGCAACAATTCGTCCTGGATTTCTATGCCTTCTCCCATGTTAAACCAACTTTGCTCTTTATCACCTTCAAGCCATGTAACTGTAACTTCTTCTCTCCTTTAGCCTAGCTGCTAAAACGTTGACATTACTTTGTCTACAAGAATGCTTCTCCATCTGCAATGCAATACGTGTGAAAGAACAACTTCCACAGTGCACATGAAATTCACAACATTAATCCTAAAGTGGGAGATTGTCAGGGGCTTGCATTTCAGGCCCACCGCTTCGGCTCACATAAGAACCACACCTAAGCATTACAAATTTGAATAGCTAGTATTACACTTCGACTAGACCATTTGCCTAATCATGAAAGCATTAACATTAACAAGCACATTAAGTGCATGAGTAGTATCTGCCTTCACAACACAAGTTCTTCATGTTAATGTTTCTGCTAGTTACATTTACTTCCTACGTTAATTCTCCATACTACCTGTCAGTAACCTAAAATATGTCACATAGTTATGTTATTCACAATTCTAACACCTCACGTTTACACAATACACAATTATATGCGGGTGTGCTCTATTCATGAGTATGATAAACCCCTCCAAATGAGAAAAATATAAATTAATTGTCTACTCCGTCACTTAGTGTTACATCTGTTAAACTGAATAACTTTGATATCTGGGGCTGTATTGGGAAGATGTGTGCTTCCAGGTTTCAAAGCTGCTAAAAGCTTGGTGTTACCAGAATATCAAGGGGGTGGCAGCAAGAGGTGGAGAAGGAGCAGTGAGGAACTCAGCACAGAGAGCTACTAGGTGCTTGGTGATGAAGTAGTCTAGGTTTTTTTTTATGTCGGAAAGTAGGGTTGCACATTTGCTGGGTGAAGTATTCTTTTCCCTGGAGTCACACACCAGGGCAGTCACATCAGTGTGATTGGAGTGGCTGGTAGGATTTATTTTGAGGCACTTGGTGCACTGGCCCAGGGAAAGGTCAGCAGTGCTCTGTTCATGTAATGGGCGGGGGAGGCCCAGGAGACAATGCAGAAGTGAGGGGCAACCATGAAAATGCTGGTGCTACCTCCTCCACTGCTACCCATGGCTTTGTTGGTTTTGTTGACTTATGTATGTTGAGCAGTAAAATTGATCAAGTTTCTCAAAAACAAGGAGTGTTTCAGTGCATATGTTCACAGTGCCTAATTGAGCCGATGGTTGACATTGGGGCACTTATTTTTCTGGATCAGGAATTTACCAAGAGTATTAGAGGAAAAATCTAAAAAAGTTGAAAGAAGGAGGAGGAGAAAGACGGACTTTAAGGGAGAAAGCTGGAGCCTGGGAGTGTGAGATATGGGGGCAGGGAATGTCTGGTAGTGGATTAAAGAGGCATGAGGTGGATTCAAGACTACGCAGCCTTAGTTTTGGGTGCATCAATAATTAACTGCACCAGCAGCGGGCTTCTGAGCAAAGGTTTGGGCACCGACACTCTTTTACAAATTAAGCACCTCATGTTCTGTTTCTGAGGAATTGAACCAAGGTGCTCCTAATCATGTGTAAGCTGGGCTGGGTTGATAGAGAGTGCTCTTTTAGCTTGATTTACCTTTTTAAACAAGACTCAGTGCATTCAGACTACACACATGCCTAGAGACTGCACAGTTTGTTTCAACGAAAGCAAGTCGCCCTCCACTGCAGCACCAATTACACAACCAGCTAATTGCTGTTTAGTTCTTGCTGTATCGCCTACATCAAATGAAAAAAACTAGCAAGAATCTCCATCATTTCCTTTCTATACCTTCCAGCTGTGCCAAAATGTCCTATTAATGACTGAAAAACAGTGCCTCACTGTTTTTCATAATCACATAACATGGTTATGAAAACATGTAAATTGAAAGCTAACTGTTCGCTGTTTTTCAGTCATTAATGTGAGATCTCACCACAGCTGGAACTATAAACCTTAGTTTTAAATTAATTTAAGTCTAAGCTCCTCCCTCAAGTCACTGGTTACAGCCTGCAACAGGCAGCAGCAGGTCACATCTAGCAGTTTCTTAAGTTCAGCGAGCCACTGCATATATGCAACCTGTTTTCCTATGAATCTCCCAGTAAATTTGCTGGGCCCGTTCTACCTTCCTTGTGGTCCACAGAGCTTAATTTGAACCAAGGGTTGGAAGTGGAGGACATTGGAACTCATTTGTGGAGAATGCCACTTATTTTTTTGCCTCATCAGACTTTGACCGAAAGCAAGAGAGAGAAAAACACAAAAGGAACAAAGTAGGTGGAGGAGAGTGAGGAAAAACAGTGAGAAAATAAGGGCACTGGCACTTGTACTGCTGATCCCCTGCTCTCACCCCAGCCATCATATTCCCATTTGATATGAGGAAGCACTGAATGGGACCTGATGTGGAATTTTAGTGTGACCACACTGAAATAGCAAGTAAACTTTAGAAATCGCCATAAAGTGAAATATATATAAAGAAAAAAAATAAAGTTGCCTTGAGTGAGTGCAAAAGGTAAGTGAATTAGTAAAACGTGCACTTTTAGCCCTGTTTCATGTGTTGGAGAGGTGATTAAAATGTAGTGGCGGTTTGAGGTGGGATTGGTGTTTGTGGGCTCAAATTCTCATGCGATACTGAATTGTCATTAATTGCATGTTCATGAAAGAGCCTAATTAGTAAGGACTGTGACGAGGAACACTTTTACTCTGAGTGATGAAGATTGTGCTAAGCCACCTGAGAATTTATTCTGAAGATTGAAGTCAACCTCAAGGTCAATCGATGATGAACTGTGCAGCAGTACCAACATGCTTTACTTTTCATGTCTTTGTATAGACACCTGTGACGTGGAGGTTGCCGGATTATGGATCCACTCTGTACTCTAATCAAAGATAGAAACTCGAGAGGATCTGGCGGCTAACAGTATATGGTCAACCAGCCCCTACATTTGGTTTCATGTACTGTATCTACAGGAGAAGTACTACGTTAGAGTTCTTGAGGAAGGAGGAGTGGACACTAATGACAGACCACTCATATATTTTTGAAATTAACATCCTCAATCGCCTAAAAAATGCAGTGAGAGCTGCCTGAAATATGTAGCGCACTGAGAAGCACATAGGGGCATATTATCAAGGGGGTTTATCTCCGCTTTTTTGGCTTTAAAAGTCAAGAAAGCGGAGATAAAATTATCTCCCTATTACCTAGCTGTCTCTAACACCAGTTACCGACAGCTAGTAGGAGATAGCGACCATCTTGGGCCCCGCTTTGCATGTCGGTGATATTTATCACTAATGACATGCAAAGTGGGCGTGCCAAGATGTTAGCGACTGGAAACAGTCGCTAACATCGCTATCTCCTATTACCAACTTTTGGAGATATTCGCGCTAAGCGCAAATATCTCCAAAAGCTAACACCTTGCCCTGAGCAGTTCTTAGCCATGTTATCCAATGGTAGGTGGATAACATGGCTAAGAGCATTAGCTCAGTAATGCATGAATATCGCTGACTTTTCAGCGATATTCATGCATTTCGGACGATTTTTATCGCTTAGGAGATAAACTTTGATAATAGCAAGGTTCCTAAGCGATAAAAATCGCCGCAACTCAGCGATAAAAATATCGCCGCTAAACCAACACAGCGATAATTATCGGTAGTTGTTGGTAATATGCCCCATAATTTTCTACTTTAGGAAGGAAGGATTGGTGCAGAAACTGATGCACTGGAACACAGAACAATTCCAAGCATTCCCAAGTAAGATTTTAGGGAGTGTGTTTTTACATGGGGAATCCCTGTCTTGCCTCTTGTCTGGATTAAAGAAACCAAGGACAGTTGTACATCAATTTCAAATAAATCATAATCGCCTTTCTTAGTTTCTATAATGCGCCTAATGCATGTGATTCTGATTGTAAGTGAATGTTTCTGATTTTGGCAGAAAATGAAATGAACAAACAGGATGATGTTACTGGCCTCACTCAGTTTTGTTAAGTGAGGAAGTTGAGATTAGAATGCGAATGAATTAACATTTCAGACCTCATTTTTCCACTAGTCTGCTGCGTAAGTACGACTCGCAAGGATGATTTGTACCATTTGCATATGCAAGTGTGTGCAGAAAAGCTGATGCAATGACAAAGTCGCAGTTTTAACCTAGAATGTTTAAGTAATTTATTTAGGAGCATGTTGGGTAAATCGCCCTATTGTGTCATATTGTTTTCAAGGTTTCTGGAGGGACAACTCCATCGGTCTCTTTTTGGAAGTCTTGGCATACTTGCTTTCTTCAATTTTGCAGAATCGATTGTCCCACAACTTTTACATTTTACCTGCCATTGCTGCAAAACAGTGTGCAGGATTTGCCTTCTCTGTCTCCAAGCTGAGCTGTCCGCAGCAGTAATTAATTTGGAGGAATTCTGAATTAGATGTGTGAACTTTAGAAAGTGCAATCACATAAAAGCAGGCAAAGTACAGTGCCTTGTGAAAACAAACATTTCTAATGCTGATTGTCTGAATTTAAGTAGGAGGTGTATGAAGAAAAGGAAACATTAAGCGAGTGTTAAATGGACAGCTGTGATGGTATCTCTTTGTAGGCTGAATGTTGGGTCTGAGATAATGGTGTTGACTGGAACTGCAGCTTTGGGTTTGGAATAAAATGCTTTACAAATTGGCCTGAATCGTGGATCAAATCCAAATTTGCATAGCGTTGAGAAGGCCATCCTTGCTCAAAACCCTCCAGTGATAGTAAGCCCAAATGAGATGTGACTTGTTTGGTATGGTGTAGTATTTGTCAGACTAAAATTATGTTGTCAGCGGACAAACTACCTTTAAAAAAAATGTCCTAACTAAATATAGCAAAGATTCTGTTTGGTTTGAATCTATCATTTAGTATGTTGATACAAATTATGCAGCCCAAGTTTACAGGAAAATTGGCCCATAGTTTTACATCACAGAAGGCTTCCTGGGGGAGATGGATCCTGACCGTATCGAAGATGGATGGCTCCCGCTAAAGCTCCTGAGCCACACAACACTCTGCTATGGCTATCGGCCGGCCGGGCACCTCACTCCTATTACATAAGCCAGAGTGGCGCAGAATACATGGAGGCTACCTTTGGGGCCATGCCTGAAGCCCTGGCAGAGGGGGACAGTCTCCTGCGAGCTCGTCTAAGTGGGAAGCTGGGTGCGGTTTACAGAGCTGCAGACCTTGCATGTTTGGCATGCCATCTCGGAGGAGCAGAAGGCGGTGTGGCAGGCAGCATGGAGGAGGGAGTGCCTTGGTGAGGACGGTGGTACCTCTTCCCTCGACGTCCCCCTGCCTGACACATGACTTCTCCATCCCTTGACCTTGGGACAGGTCCTGGAGGTTGCAGCCTGTCTCCTGTAGACCCCCTACTGAAGTGAGATTGCTGTGTCCCTGGTGGCCCACAGCGAAGACCGGATGGACTGTTTTATCCGTCTCTCTGGCCCTGCATTTTCAGCTGGTGGACTCTGCTATACACCGGGGTTCTGTTGACAGAGGTGTGACCCACACCTAGTCCTGCCTGTCCCTCTGCAGTAGTGCAGGCCTGCCACTCTGACTGGCGGAGCACCCCCTGGGCATTGTGACCCCTGCTACCAAAGTCAGGTGGCTTTGTTGTTCTTGAAGGGGTTGGAGGTTCCTTGTAAGGCTGATTACCATGTGACAACACATGGGTGCTGGAACCACATGTTTAGCCACGTATCTGACCATGTTCTGCCAGTCGGACCTCTGCTTTTTGGGTACTCTCTGGGCCGCCACATCCTGATGCCCAGTTGGAAGCCCTCACACCAGCTTTTGTTCATTTGAAATGCCCTCCACTGGCCACATCACCTTGGAGCCAATCATAAAGGATCTCACTGGCATTAAGGTAAACATGGACTGCATGCCAATACTGCATCAATGGCTGCTGATCTTAAGTCCCTCTGGACTGACCTGGATGCTTTTACCACGTGGCTTGAAACTTCGGATTGTATGGTGGAGTTTTCAGACTATCGTATCACAATGTTGTAGACTAACCTTAATGTTGTTAGTTAAGTGGAGCATTTTCATGGAAAGTTAGCAGACATGGAGGATTGCAGCTGTCGCAAAAATATCAGCTTTCATGGTGTGATGGGCAGGCTGGAGGCATCGTACATGCCTGGATTCTTGCCAGTGTTCTTCTCGGACCTCACTGGGCACGCCTTCACTCTGCTGCTGGAATTCAAAAGGGTACATTGGATCCAGTTGAGGGGTGACATGTACCATAATGACCCTAGGCCGATTATTGCCTATTTTGTCAACAGCACCAAGCTCAGAAGGTCATCGCTGCAGCCAAGCAGCAGAATAATTCCTTTTCCTCATATGACACCAAGATGCATGTGGCTACGGATTTCTCACATGACATGGTTGTGTGCCGGAAGGGAAGAAATTCCTGGTGCTGCGGCCACTGCCAAATAAACTTGAACATCCGCTACGCCAGTTGGTTCGACACAATGCTTCACATTGTCAATGGGAAAACCGTGAATTTGATCATTCAGATGAACTAGAATAATATTTGTCTGCATTCCTAGGACTGTACATGGATGCCACGCCATCAGTGCCAGACTTCTCACCCAGGGGTGACCCGCCTTTGTCAGCTACTCCAGAGCAGGATTCGACCTCCAACTCCCCTGAACATCTGCAACTGGACTCCGTTCTTAAATTATGGGAGAGCAGGGTGCACTGGGCCAGTACAGATGTAGCTGACGGGGGCAATGACAAATCGTGTTCCCCTGTAAAACTGTGACCTTCCAGACTCTATTGCAGACTGCTTAATGCTTACTACCTGGTCTCCTGGTAAGGTCTAACTGATGCTTGGGAGATGGGACATTCTCCAACACAGTCTTCCATGGGGTGTCTCTGGGGGTGGTTGGGATTTGTACTTTGTACTTTGGAAGTTTAGGGCCCCTGTAATTAGTTGTACTAGTTTTGGCTGCACAACTGTGTGACATCTTACTTTCTTCTTCACTGAGTTGTGCTGGGATGCATTTCCTGTACCAAATAACTGTGGGTGCTGCAGAGTTCATGAGGGAGCTATTTGCCCATGAGGGCTCAGAGCCATTCTTTATTTATGTTGTTGATGGGGAGTGTTAGGTGGGTGTGGGACTAGGAAGTAAGCTTGCCTGTTTAAAGTTTCTTACTTATCACTAATGTACAAGTTTTATAGAGCTATACACACATTTACTAGGGCTCCTTGGGTTGTTGCCTTACGGGTGGTTAATGCACCAATAGTTTTGTTCCTTTCCCCAACCTTTGGACTGCTATCATACAGCCTGCTGCGAGTGGTTACTATTGGGTTGTTTTATTGTCTAGGTGTTCTCCCACTATTGTTTCTCTGTGTGCAGGCTGCCATTCCTTGTTCGCTTACACACTTCTACCCATCCACATGTACGCCCCACGGCCACACAACCGAGATGAAAGTGCCTCCACATTTTATCCCTTAATGTGAATTTCCTGACACACTTCATTAAGCGAAAGAAAACACTTACATGAATTGTGGCACAGTCCCCTTGCATTGCCCTCCTGCAGGAGACACATCTGTTACCTTTGGAATCAGACAAACTTAGGAGGGACTGGGTGGGGAGGGTTGTCAGCTGTAGCCTTCTAAACACCGCTGCTGGTGTTGTTGATCCCGACAGGCCTGCGTTATCCACAACAAATATGGGGTTGCCTTCCTTTTCCACAAATCCCTTCCTTTCACAGTTTTGAAAACCTGAATCGTCCCCCTGGGTCAGTATGTTTTTGTGAAGCTCAGGACTCTGAGAAAGACCGTGTTCATAGGCTCAGTGTATGCCCCCAACCAGGACTTGGTGCCTTTCTTCTCCCTGTTGAGACTCCTGACGGAGTTCAGTTACAGCAGAGTGATAAATGGGCTGGACTAGAATGTGGCGATGGACCTCATCTTAACCACTATGGCCCTCTGGATAGAGCCAATGCTAAGGATAGGGCAGTACTGCATGACATAATGGGAGCCCATGGGTTGCATGATCCCTGGCACTTAACTCACTCACGAGACAGAGAATACACATTTTTATCCTGTGTGCATGGGACTTGTTTTAGGATATATTTCTTCCTCCTATTCCATTCTTCCCTGGTCTCCTTGCACGACTGTGCTATAGCAGTAGTGGGATCCCAGACCCTGCTCCGGTCCTTCTGGAGCTCAACCTTGGACATGTCTCCTTTCTCTCTAAATGCTGGAGGGTAAACCACTCCCATTACTAGACACTTGAGAAAAAGCAAACATTGATGAAGCACTTCCACAGCTATTTGAGTGTTGAATCTTCTACGTCCTCTGCACATGTCCTCTGGATGGCAGGAAGGGCCACTTTAAGAGATAATCTGATATGGGACTCAGCACTTGAAAGCAAATGGCCAGGGACACGTAGACTAGGCTGTAGGGCGATATCAGGACCATTTCTGAGGAGCACACGAGATGTCCTACCTCATCTTTCCTGGATCTCTTGTAATTCACCAAGTATGATTAAATGCACATTTTATCTCACAGGCTGAAAATGCCCTGCTTCACCTGAAGTGATGGCACTATGAGCAGGGGACTTCTGGTACACAGCTGCATCAGCGGAGGCTGACATTGCCATTTTGGCTACCCGATGGGAGACGGGGGAACTCGTAACACATCCTGTGGAGAGCTTGGAAACCTTTTGCTCATTTCCTCAGTGCTGTTTATCGCTCTAAGGCCCCTAATGATCACATGCAATGGAAAAATAAATGTTCAGGACCATCCGTTTGCCCACCTAATCAGAGGCCAGTTATTATCTCCTTAAGGGTAAGATTACAGAGGACGAGATATTGGAGGCCAAAATAACAAAGCCCCAGGGGATGATTGCCTAATGGCAAAGTTTTATAAACTTAAAAAAGAATTGGTGGTCCACCTGCTCTACAAACTCTTTAAGGATTTGGAGGACTCTGCACCCAACGCCCAGATTTAAAAAAAGTTCTTAGCCTCATCATAAAACCTAATAAGGTCTCTACTAGTTGTGCCAGCTACCGCCCCATATCACTTCTCATTGTAGATATGAAGGTGTTTGCGAAGGTCCTTGCGACTCATGTCAAAAGAGTTATCCCAAAACATATTCCTGACTCCTGAGTGGGCTTCATGCCGTTGCGCTCGTAACCACATGCACCTCCTAGCTAACATCCTTTGGCATGTGTGTGATGATAGAAACAATAAGCTCCTTCTGTCCTTAGACACAGAGAAGGCTTTTGATAAGGTAAATTGGGGGTACTTATTCCATGCACTGGACAGGACTGGGTTTGGACCCAGCTTTTAAGCCAAGGTCAAGTGGCTTCACACTTCCTCCATGGCACTGGTAGACTGCAGCAGCCACTTGTTCCGCACCTTCTCCATCCAGCAGGGGATGAAGTAGAAGTGCCCGCTGTCCCCTTCCCTGGTTTACTTAGCACTGGAGCCCTTGGTGACTGCCATTTGCCAATTTGCCCTCAAAAAAGCCATTGATTCTCCTGCAGATGAATGCAAAATCCTGCTTTTCACTGATGACATTCTGTTGACCTTGAGTAACCAGGGGCTCCTGTTCTGCGTCTTATATCTTTGATTAATAAATGTTCGGTCTTCTCCGGGTACAAGATCAACTGGCGCAAGAGTAAAGCGCTTCCACTGACACACTGTGACCCCTGGCCCCCTCTGGCCAGAAATGTTTTTACGTGGAAGACAATGGGTTTGAAGTATTTATGGGTCTGCATAATATGGTGCAGGACAACTTCCAAACTCTTCCAGCCCAAATGGAGCAGGGCTTTGCTCAGTAGTCTTCTCTGCAGGTCTCCCTATGGGGAAGAGAACAGATGATCAAAATGGTCCCACTGTTTAATTGTGTTTTTGGTCTGCTGTTGCTCCAGATCTCTCTGTAATTGCTCCTTACCATTAACAAGTGCATCAAGTTGTTTGTCTGGATAGCAAGAAGCTCTGTCTTAAATTCTGGGACACCACATGCTAATACTAGGGCAGGGGGTCTTCGCCTGCAAGATATGCGCATGTACTATCTTGCGCTGCATCACTTTAAGATAGGTCAGTTTTTGGCCCCTACAGATACTCTTCCACAGTGGGCCTCCTCGGAACAAATAGTGTCCCAAACTACACATGTTTGGGACTTTTGTACAATGCGCAGCCTTTGAAGCCCCCCCACTGTCCTCCGACTTTCAGAACTACATGCAGGGCCGGACTGGCCCTAGCGGGCACCTGGCGTTTCCCCGGGTGGCGCCAGTTGTGGGTCCCTTTGGGTCCGTTTTTGTTCCTGGGGCCGGCGATATCGGCCCCCTGTAACAAAATCAGCCGAAACAGGCCCTTGCAAACAGCTCGGCCACACCCCCTTAGCCCCCCAGGGAGGACGGCTGAGTAGTTTGCCAGGGCCAATTTCGGTTCCCAGTCCAGCCCTGGCTACATGGGCGACGTAGAAAGAGGCACGTTGACTAGCAAAAAAGAAGAAATAGCCTGGTCTAAATGACTGTAGGTGTGCCGTATTGAGTCTAGAACCCTGACTCCATTAGTAGCACTAGAGTGATAGCACCGGGCTGGAAAAAATTCCCATCAGCCCACCCATTTGGTGGAAGATCGTCACTTGGGAGATGTATCATCAATCCAGATCTCAACCAATGCACCTATTGATGATGCGGAGATGGATTATAGTGATGTAAACTCAAACCACAGTGCTTCACTGGTGATGCTAATGAGGTGCAGTGCAAGTGAAAAGTAGTGTGAGGAAAAAGTGAAGATAAAATTGACTCCTAGGACCAAAAGTAAGTTTAATAAGTATGGTACTAAGGTCAAAATTAAAATGCCAAAATAGTTTTAAATAATAACTATGTAAAGGCAGAGTTTGTGAAGGTCGACATGTTTCAGCTAGATGGACTATTTGGTCCAAGCTTTCTTCAGGACCAAGTGAAAACTGCGACTGCAAAAACAAAAAGTGATTGTGTACACTATATGTTGGATAAGTCCTACCAGCTCCTCTGAGCCCAGATGTATACTGGTGGTAATCCAGATCTTGTGGTATCTCCTAAAGAGAAAAAGAAGAAAAAAGTGTACAACAGAAAAGAGATTAGTGTCTAACGGTATCGAGGATACAAGAAACAAACACTAAGCACACCAACAGTACGGTGGAGAAATTGTCTCCCCGCTAACACAGTAAACAATAGGTTTTACCGGTTTTAGTGCATCTACAATAACTAACAATTTACACACGTATAGACTCACCCAGCGTTGTGTGGGAGTATGCCTCACCTCACCCGGCACCCACTCGGGAAGAAGGAGGCCCCGCTCTGTTAGGGTGGAAATGTAATAAACAACCTCAGAGAAATATCAGAGGTATTTACATGCATGTAATTACATATTTCCAAAAAGTCACCTAACAAAAACTAGTTGTATAAAAAAAGAGACTCGACCTCAATGGGCTAATGACTAAGGCCATGCAGGGAAAGATTTAAGAAAAAGTCAAAGCTAAAAGAAGCTTGGCTTGGCCGTATGATGACAACGAAAGAAGGGGGGCAACAAAATGGAATGAGGTGCCCTACCTGTCCGTCGGTACCTCTACACCAACATCCGAGAGGGAGTGGAGGTAACTGGCTAATGAACGCGCATGTCCTTTTATACCCGTAGTGATAGGATAATTGGCTACAGCTGTAGCAGGTATTGATAATGGACA
Source organism: Lissotriton vulgaris (assembly GCF_964263255.1). Classification (NCBI taxonomy): domain Eukaryota; kingdom Metazoa; phylum Chordata; class Amphibia; order Caudata; family Salamandridae; genus Lissotriton; species Lissotriton vulgaris. Next base: position 897,281,754 of record NC_141696.1, read on the forward strand.
TTTGCTCAAGGTCAAAAAGAAAACGCTATCGCTGGTGTGCGCTTGCGCCGTGTGAGATGTCATATCAACTGCGCATGCGTGTGCCACGAAACTAGCGTGTGTATTAGCTCCACGCATGCGCCGTGAAATGATTGACCATGCAGCTCTACACTAAGGGCGCCAAGCTAAGAGCGGTGTATGTCATTAATTCTGAGAGATGTTAGATCGACTCATATAGTATGAAAGTACAGATTCTGAATCCCAAAAGATTTTATATTTTAATACGGGACAATAATGAACAACGATATACTGGGACTAGTTGTTTACAGCGATGTCCACGGTATGTCGTCATTAAGGCCCTGGATGTGGCTCTTCAGAAGAAACACCCACTTCTGTTCCTTCTTGAATAGAAATTTAGACACTTCGCTAATGTGAGGGGGAATATATGGCTGTTCAAGGATAACCCACTTCATTTCGTCAGCCGCGTGTCTGTGATCTAAGAAATGGTTGGTTAATTTAGTGGCCTGTTTGCGACATCTGATAGTACTTTTGTGTTCCCCAATTCTCAATTTAATTTTGCGAGTGGTGTACCCGATGTATCTTAAGGAACAGGGACAGGTGATCATGTAGATGACGTTGTCGGTATTACAGTTCGTATGTTTTTTGAGGACCCACGTCCTACCTGTCCCTATATCGACTGTGGTGGTTTTAGCCGTCTGGGGACAAACACTGCATGACCCACACGGGTGATGACCGGAAACCGGTGGGAGACCCCATAGGGTTGTGGTGCTATCAGTGTTGAGTCTCCTCGGTCTGGTGTGGACCAGTGTGTCTCGCAAGCTTGGTGCTCTTTTAAATGAAAAGAGTGGTAAGGGGATATTAGCATCAGTGGAATTTAAAATCCCCCAATGTTTCCGAACCGATTTTTGAACGTCATTCGATTTTGCATTGAATGTACTAACAAACGTGAGTCGTTCTGTTGGTGGTTTCGGTGGGCGTCTCTCAATCAATGCTTCACGGTTATTGTTTGAAGCACGTTTCCATGCTCTATTCACTAGCTGTTTGGGATATTGACGCTCCTGTAGGTGAGTGGCTAGTAGAGTTGCATGTTTCTTGAACAAGACCTTCGATGAACAATTCCTCTTAACACGGAGGAATTGGCCCACGGGGAGATTTTCCCTAAGGGAACGTGGGTGGTGGGTGGTGGCTGTTGAAGAGCAATAGCGAGTTTCTCGCCATGGGTTTGGTGAAGAGCTCGCTTTGGAGACTCCCAGCTTCAGGAAAGATGGATAAATCCAGAAAGGAGAGTCTTTCATGACTGTATTCTAGCGTGAATTTTAGGTGTGGATTGCGTTCATTAAGCCATAGATGGAATGACTGGACTTCTATTATTGAGCCTCGCCATACCACCAGAACATCATCTATATACCTCTTCCACAGCACCAGGTGGTCGAAGAATGGGTTGCTGTGGTTGAGGATACAGTTCTGTTCAAATTGGTGTACATAGAGGTTGGCAAAAGGGAGCCAATCCCTGAGGGATTGGCTCCCTTTTGCCTCCTCTTTCCACTTTCGTGGATTACTTCCTCAGACCTATAGTCAAGAAAATGCCGACTTATCTAGAGGATACAGCGGATGTTCTTAGATTGTTACCAACTGTAGAATATAATGTAGAGACTGACCTGTTAGTCAGCTTTGATGTAGAATCGCTCTACACCTGTATTCCTCAACAAGACACATTAGACACAATAAAAAGTCTACTGTCGGTAGAAGATCTTGACAGCATAACTCCAGTAAATTTCATCTTATCCTGTGCAGAATTGGCTATGAAGAAAAATTTCTTCAAATTTGAAGAACAACTTTTCCTCCAGATCTCCAGGACATCCATGGGGAGTGTCTTTGCCCCGAGCCTCGCCAACCTCTATGTACACCAATTTGAACAGAACTGTATCCTCAACCACAGCAACCCATTCTTCGACCACCTGGTGCTGTGGAAGAGGTATATAGATGATGTTCTGGTGGTATGGCGAGGCTCAATAATAGAAGTCCAGTCATTCCATCTATGAAAGACTCTCCTTTCTGGATTTATCCATCTTTCCTGAAGCTGGGAGTCTCCAAAGCGAGCTCTTCACCAAACCCATGGCGAGAAACTCGCTATTGCTCTTCAACAGCCACCACCCACGTTCCCTTAGGGAGAATCTCCCCGTGGGCAAATTCCTCCGTGTTAAGAGGAATTGTTCATCGAAGGTCTTGTTCAAGAAACATGCAACTGTACTAGCCACTCACCTACAGGAGCGTCAATATCCCAAACAGCTAGTGAATAGAGCATGGAAACGTGCTTCAAACAATAACCGTGAAGCATTGATTGAGAGACGCCCACCGAAACCACCAACAGAACGACTCACGTTTGTTAGTACATTCAATGCAAAATCGAATGACGTTCAAAAATCGGTTCGGAAACATTGGGGGATTTTAAATTCCACTGATGCTAATATCCCCTTACCACTCTTTTCATTTAAAAGAGCACCAAGCTTGCGAGACACACTGGTCCACACCAGACCGAGGAGACTCAACACTGATAGCACCACAACCCTATGGGGTCTCCCACCGGTTTCCGGTCATCACCCGTGTGGGTCATGCAGTGTTTGTCCCCAGACGGCTAAAACCACCACAGTCGATATAGGGACAGGTAGGACGTGGGTCCTCAAAAAACATACGAACTGTAATACCGACAACGTCATCTACATGATCACCTGTCCCTGTTCCTTAAGATACATCGGGTACACCACTCGCAAAATTAAATTGAGAATTGGGGAACACAAAAGTACTATCAGATGTCGCAAACAGGCCACTAAATTAACCAACCATTTCTTAGATCACAGACACGCGGCTGACGAAATGAAGTGGGTTTTCCTTGAACAGCCATATATTCCCCCTCACATTAGCGAAGTGTCTAAATTTCTATTCAAGAAGGAACAGAAGTGGGTGTTTCTTCTGAAGAGCCACATCCAGGGCCTTAATGACGACATACCGTGGACATCGCTGTAAACAACTAGTCCCAGTATATCGTTGTTCATTATTGTCCCGTATTAAAATATAAAATCTTTTGGGATTCAGAATCTGTACTTTCATACTATATGAGTCGATCTAACATCTCTCAGAATTAATGACATACACCGCTCTTAGCTTGGCGCCCTTAGTGTAGAGCTGCATGGTCAATCATTTCACAGCGCATGCGTGGAGCTAATACACACGCTAGTTTCATGGCACACGCATGCGCAGTTGATATGACATCTCACACGGCGCAAGCGCACACCAGCGATAGCGTTTTCTTTTTGACCTTGCGCAAATGTCCATTATCAATACCTGCTACAGCTGTAGCCAATTATCCTATCACTACGGGTATAAAAGGACATGCGCGTTCATTAGCCAGTTACCTCCACTCCCTCTCGGATGTTGGTGTAGAGGTACCGACGGACAGGTAGGGCACCTCATTCCATTTTGTTGCCCCCCTTCTTTCGTAGTCATCATACGGCCAAGCCAAGCTTCTTTTAGCTTTGACTTTTTCTTAAATCTTTCCCTGCATGGCCTTAGTCATTAGCCCATTGAGGTCGAGTCTCTTTTTTTATACAACTAGTTTTTGTTAGGTGACTTTTTGGAAATATGTAATTACATGCATGTAAATACCTCTGATATTTCTCTGAGGTTGTTTATTACATTTCCACCCTAACAGAGCGGGGCCTCCTTCTTCCCGAGTGGGTGCCGGGTGAGGTGAGGCATACTCCCACACAACGCTGGGTGAGTCTATACGTGTATAAATTGTTAGTTATTGTAGATGCACTAAAACCGGTAAAACCTATTGTTTACTGTGTTAGCGGGGAGACAATTTCTCCACCGTACTGTTGGTGTGCTTAGTGTTTGTTTCTTGTATCCTCGATACCGTTAGACACTAATCTCTTTTCTGTTGTACACTTTTTTCTTCTTTTTCTCTTTAGGAGATACCACAAGATCTGGATTACCACCAGTATACATCTGGGCTCAGAGGAGCTGGTAGGACTTATCCAACATATAGTGTACACAATCACTTTTTGTTTTTGCAGTCGCAGTTTTTACTTGGTCCTGAAGAAAGCTTGGACCAAATAGTCCATCTAGCTGAAACATGTCGACCTTCACAAACTCTGCCTTTACATAGTTATTATTTAAAACTATTTTGGCATTTTAATTTTGACCTTAGTACCATACTTATTAAACTTACTTTTGGTCCTAGGAGTCAATTTTATCTTCACTTTTTCCTCACACTACTTTTCACTTGCACTGCACCCCATTAGCATCACCAGTGAAGCACTGTGGTTTGAGTTTACATCACTATAATCCATCTCCGCATCATCAATAGGTGCATTGGTTGAGATCTGGATTGATGATACATCTCCCAAGTGACGATCTTCCACCAAATGGGTGGGCTGATGGGAATTTTTTCCAGCCCGGTGCTATCACTCTAGTGCTACTAATGGAGTCAGGGTTCTAGACTCAATACGGCACACCTACAGTCATTTAGACCAGGCTATTTCTTCTTTTTTGCTAGTTATAGTAAGGGCACAAATAGCTCTGGTCGTTAAACATGCCCTGTTGACCCTCCCTACAATATTTTTCCAGAGGCACGTTGACTCCTGGGAGTCCGTTATCCAGTCCACAATTGGGTGCAAATATTGCCTGAAGGTCGTTTACCTGGGCCATTTAGAAGGAATGGAGGATTAGGATGATTGCAGACCTCTTGGAGGGCAACTTCTTTTGTTCATTTAAGATGCTTAAATCGATATTCATGCTAACCTAATTGCTGCTATGGTGTTACTGGCAATTGAAACACTGCCTGAGGGGACATTTGAGGCAGGATCCTATTCACCTCCCCATCTCTCTGATACTGGACTACCTTAGACTGTGGGGACTCAGGGAGGCCGTCTCTAATTTGGATCAAATCCCTTCACACAATGTTCACTCTCAGGACATGTGCATCTCATCTAGAATTTACTGGCAGGATCATCTGGGCACACACAGATTTAGACAATTTTTGGAGGGAGGTCTTGGACTACCATAACCGTTAACTCAAGAAGGTGTGTCTGAAATATTCCTATTTCAAGATTCTCCACAATTGGTACTGGACGCCTTATAAAAGATGCACAAGCCCAGCTACTGCTAACAGATGCCTGTTGGCACTGCTCCTCTGCTGCTTGTGACTTGATTCATGCCCTGTGGTCCTTGGGTCCTGCCCTAGTCTGCTGGTGCTCTGTGTGGCATACATTCCACTCCACTAGCAACATTTCCTTTCATGAATTTGTCAAGGTGGCTCTGTTACACGTCACATCCTCCACTTGGGAATGGTGTTTTTCACAGCCCCAATGGTGACCAAAAACTGTATCTTCTGCTATTGGCATTCTTCCCAGGTGCCCACCTCCTAGGATTGGTTCGCGGATTTGTACCGGCTTGCCATATATAAGTGGCAAGTCTATAAACTCAAGGATCGCCTCCATGTCTTTGATGAGGTATGAGGTGCCTTCTTGTGTCTGTAAGGACCCTATTTTTTTTTCTTCTGGGAGGTACACATCACACCTTTTCAACACGGGCTCTGAGACCCATGCTCTTCATTCTAGGGAGTACACAAGTGGGCCGTCCGCCGTGGGTTGCTGCATTAGCTCTGATATTGGGGCACTGATTTGGCTGGCTCTGCCCGCTGGTGCTGTGGAGTGCCCATGATGTGTAGAACTAAAGATTATGAAAGGCACAATGTTGCTGTGGTGGCAGGCGGGTGGGACGGAACTGGATGGTTGGTAGTCTATCTTATCATTACTTTGGTGGGCATGCTGCTTAGTCATGTCCACTTTTTTGCTGCTGTATATGCACCGTCACTCATTTATTTGGTTTTGTAATTGCATTTTGTTCTACTGCTTCTTCTAACGGTTTCTGTACTACTTTTTCTTGTGTATGTATGTATCATGGGATACTGGCAAGTGCTTTCTATGAAGATCCGAAAATCCAAACAAAGAAAAGTTGGGTCTTCCACCTCCGTTCCCTTTCTTTCCCACCCAGTGAGTTGCAATATTCCCATTGGCGTAGACACCACCGCAGTGCGGGTCGGCGTCTCCCATGACTATTCCCTCCTGATCTCTCGACTCCTGTCGAAAGTCAGTGGCAATCACTTTGTTGCCTCAACCCATACCCAGTTCACCCCTTCCCCCACGTTTTATTCCACATGGCGACTTCAATCCGTAGGATTTTAGTGCCCCATCCCCTACCTGTTGACCTACTGCCCTCCTTCCCCCTACGATGTAATTCACATGTGGCATTTGCAGCATTTTTATTTGTGAGCACATCAGCAGCATGTCCATCACCGCATCTCAGGGCACTCGGCCTTCCGGAACCCAACTTTGGAGTAACTACTGATACTCCAATCTGTATGCAGAGCCTCTTGCCTGTTATTATGCTGTTGTCCTTTCTCACCGAAATCTCACCAGCTTGATGTCCATCCATTAGTAAGGTACCCTCTAATACCATGTGATAAAACACACATTAAGGTGAGTAGCGAAATTGCAATTCTTTAAATATGTGCCTTCACATTACAGGTTGGCCCTCCCTCGCAAATGAGCGAACATTGTGGACATCACGGTTGGGGTCATATCTACATCCCCTTCAAGGTGAGTCCTCCCACATCATGTCGAGAGACAAATGGCAGTAGGCAGTCCTGCTGTGGGACACCACCACCCGCACCCAGCACCAAACTATGGCCCTTCCACCCCATATGCATTCATATGGTCACTAAACCTGGAACACCCATTCTCATGTTGCTGCCACACCGCAGAAGGAGCCTTCACGTGCAACCAATGTCGCTTCACATTCAACAACTCATCCACTATGCCTACACCACCCACACAACCCACACACAGAACTCCTCCTGATTCCAATAGTAAACATGCACCCAAAAAAACCTCACACATGCTCCTTAACACCCATTCACTCATCAAATACACCGCAGAAGTCTGGGACATCCTAAACAATGATGCAGGGACCTCCTCTTCCTTACGGAAATGTGGTTGACTCCTGCGTCGGCACCCAACTTCGCTCAGACAATCCTGGGAGGACACAAGATTGCACAAGGGGACTGTCAACACAAACAAGGAAGAGGAATCACCCTGAATTGAACCCTCATCTACCTACCACCAGTACCACAAGCTACCTTTACCGACACCATTGCAGATTTTGTCCCCCCCCACCATTGACTCCAGAACCTACATCCTTCTACGAGACATCAATTTCTACCTGGAAAATTCGAATGACCCCAACCCTATCTCACAAAACAAAAGCCTTGAAAACCTTGGAGTGATACAACGCATCACCAGATCCACACACTCAACCAGACACACCCTCAATCACGTCTTCAATGGCATCAAAATCAGCACTTTCAATGACATTAAAATCACCACAACCACATCTCCCACCTGAACCAATCATGCCATTATCCACTTCCAAATCAACATCCCTCACTAAGCAAAACTCACAACCACCAACCTGGCCCGATGCAGCTAATCAGCATCTCGGATTCCAACTGCCCTACACCATGATTATGAACCAGCACAAACCCACTGCTGACCTAAATATACACATCAAACAGCCTGATGAGTGGATCACAGAATGCACTGAATCCCTGGCACCCTCCGTAAACACAACACTGAAAGGAGATCCAAAAACAGGCTAGCTGGTTCACTGAGGAATTTCTCTCAACCAAACAACATTGCAGACAACTGGAAAGAAGATGGAGAATGAACCATAAAGAAAGTTACAAGAATACTTACAAAGCAGCAGTGAAATATTACCACCAGCATATCAGAGAAACGAAGAAGGCCTAAGCAGAGCACATAAATACCAGCTCCAATAGTTGTAAAGAAATCTTCACGATCGTCAATGATTTTACCACATCATCTTCCACCACAACCAGAGTCAGCCTGCTGCCCGACTTATGTTAGAACCTTTTGGAATTTTTCAGCAGCATAATCAAATCCATCTACAACAATTTTGACCCTCAATGGAACCCATGCACCCTCTTCCTCAGTCTACCCATAAATAACCATGAAAACACCCTGACTACCTGGGAAACAATCACCACGGAAGAAACAGCTAACATTATGAGGACCATCTTCTCTGGAGAACTGATGGACCCTTGCCCCCACTACATCTGACGCGACTAAGCCAGTTGTATGAAGCAGAACGAGCGTCCGTTTGCATTTACAATTTAGGAGTCCCCCGTGAATAATCAGACCCGGGATTACATTTTCACGTCTTGCTTTCAACATAAACAATGAACCGAACAATCGATCACAACTAGACAAATACGAGCTACATTTCTTGAAGAAAATACACCTGCCAGTACCTCACACTCATTTGGAAACAAACATTGTTTGCTCCTGTGTGGATATCAAGAATTGGTTTTGTCCTGAGGAGAATCCCCATACCAAGGGAGATTCGAAACGCGTAGACCATTGTGATGTTTAGGCCAATCTGTATTGACGAAATCTGTGCTTTAAATTGGAATTTGCATTTCATTGGTCAGATGGCCGTCTTGTATATTCATTTTGTATATATTGAACCTTGTTCATAATATTTCAATTTGTGATGCTTCACCACAAATAAGGGTTTCTTAAAGGATTCCGGGGTGGGCATTGTATGAGTGTAGTATGATAGAGTGCATGGATGGATGTGAAGATTAGGTTTATAAGAGTATGAGTCTGACACAGTGTATATGGTGTTTATAGGTTGTAGAGGTTTTAGAGAGGTAATGTGAATGAAGTATCTAAAGAGGCTCCTAAAAAGATAAAAAGTAAATGTTGTTTTTGAGTGTGTAAAATTTTCATCAAAATAACTACAAAGTAAAAAGCGGTATAAAAATAATTCAATAAAAAAAATTGAATTTGAAAGAAACAGAAAAAGTGGTTTCTTGAAGACAATTATTTCAATCATTGTATTTCTTGACTGAGGTTATCAATTGTGCAGCACTGGCATTTGTTTAGCTCATTCCCACTACATCTACAACATGGGTGCCTCCCCAATCAGCAAAGTACTCACGCACATCCTGAACACCTCCATCACTACAGTGATATTCCTGGAGGAGTGGAAACATGAAGCAGACAACTCACTTCTAAAAAAACCTTTGACAGACCCTACCCAGCTAGCAAACTACCTCCATATCTCCCTACTAACCTCCCTTACCAGACACTCACCCACTACCTCAATACACACCAGCATCTAGACAGCACACAGTCAGGTTTCCAGCCCAATCACAGAAGTGAGACTGCCATCATCCCAGCAACAGATGACAGCAGTATGATCCTTGACCGAGGAGAAACCTTGGCCCTCATTCTGTTTGACCTCTCAGCTGCCTTCAACATGGTCTCCCACTCCACCCTGATCAGAAGACTACATGAAACAGGCATCAACGGACCAGCGCTCAATTAGATCTGCTCCTTCTTCATAGGAGGAACACAGAATGTCAGCTTGCTGCCCTACATGTCGGAAGCCAAGAACCTCATCTTTGGAGTCCCCAAAGATCATCTCTCATCCCAAACTTTTTTAACATTTACATGGTCCCACTGGCCGACCTCATCAGAGCTTCTATCTATCAGATCGTATGGCATCAACATCATTTCTGAGTCAAAGGACACCCAACTGATACTTTCTGTGTTGGGCAAACCGACTGCTACAGAAACCAACTTTGCCACCAACTTTGCCACCTGCATGACCATGGTCGCCATCTAAATGAGATCCAACTGCCTCAAGCTCAACTCAGGCAAAACTGAAGTGGTGATTTGTGGATGGAAAACCTCCACTTGGGATTCTACCCTGTGTCCGGCAGACTGCAGCTCCACATCTACCCCCCACAACCACCTACGCCAGAAACATAGGAATCATCCTAGACAACAAGCTCAACATGACAGCCCAAGTAAATGCTTGCTTCAACATCCTGAGGATGCTGCAAAAAATCTTCAAGTGGCTACCAGAGAACACTAGAAAAACGGTCACACAAGCCCTGATAACCAGCAGAATGTACTACTACAACAAACTCCAAGCAGAAATCATCAAACAGCTTCTGAACAGACTCCAAACCATCCAGAACACAGCAGCAACACTCATCCTAAACCTACCGCCCTGCATCCACACCTCAAGGAACATCACTGGCTCCCATGCACTAACACTGCATTCAAACTCCTCACACAGACATACTAAACAACACAGGTGCCGCCTCCCTCAACAGCCGCATGCACTTTCACCAACCTCCCAGGCACATCCACTCAGCTGGATTCTCACTAGCACATGTACCCTGCAAACGTAAAAACAGAGATGGAGGCTGCACCTTATCTTATATCTCTCCCAAAGCATGGATCGACCTCCCACATCACATCAGAGCCTTCTCATTGCTGGTTGAGTTTCGCAAGAAACTGAAGACCTGGCTCTTTGGATAATTACTCCAGGGTGACAGCCACCTACACACCTGCAGAGTGCCTGGATATCCTCATGGGTGATTAGCGCGCTGTAGAAGTAGACATAACATATCATAACCCCCATGCTCTCCACTTTAAGGAACGTACTTGACTATTATCGTCTGTTTGATTTTGAAAGTTGTTAGGTTTGCACATACTAGACAATGTGTATCTTTTCTGTTCCTTTGTCTGTGCCAAGAGCTGTGTATATCTCGTCCCATGATGTAGTCCATGTCAACTGTTATCTCATGACATTTCCTTGGTGTCACCATGGAGAATGGCTATGTCATGTGTCATCCGCTACCCCATGTTATGTTGGTCAGATCCCTCTGACCTCCATTTAGTCTGTAAAACTCTAATCTATCTGACTGTGCAAGTCATTAAAGGGATAGCCCAGTTCCTTACCCTATTACTTTTTTATTGGAGCCCTTCGCTCTGAGTCTAACAAAAGTATTTCAGAAGACCAGCTCTATCGCCCATACTCTGCATCCACTCACTTTCCTCTCACCTTCAGTTGACATGGGTAAAAGTTGACATTTTTTCAGTTGATTTCAACCAGTGGTGCATTCCACAGTGGGTGTGCACTTTAATTCATTAGAACCAGCTGCAGCATGACACACAGAGTAGCCATACTTGTCCCTTGAAGGTCATTTGAACGAATTTGGGACTGTTGTCTCACTCCAATGAGCCTCCTTCCTTGCCATTAATCGCCTTACTTGCATGGTGTATGCATTTTTAAAGAGCACATATATGGATATGAAGTGTTCCTCCCATTCTATCAAATGTTTATATGCTTTTCAGACATGTAAACCCAATTACCCAGAGATTTAAATTGTTCAGGAGCTTTAAAAAAGTTACAAGGCAATGAGAGCTCTAGCTGATGACCTACATGACAGCAATACCACATGTAAGAAACCAGGAGTTAATCATGATTACCTCCTCATCCATAGCTCTTGACATTCCTTACTGAGTGCACTGATGCTTGGCCTCACCACCACCACACTTACCAAAAACACTCTAAGGCAAAAAGCAGCAGACCCACCCCCCCCCCCCTTACTATTAAAGGGAGACAAGTGCAAAGCTCATCCTGTTCTATTTTTGTGCGCCTTTCCACACACCCCTGAACACAGCGCGAGGCCTCTGTTCTCTTTGGCTTGTCAGGCTGGGGCTGATTTTTTTCATCTTTATCTTAACAGCGCCACGGGTTCGCAGTGTTCATTACACCTATTTAAGCATGCTGGGTCCCTTTTTTTAGCTTTTCTCTGGAGACCACCACGCTCCTGCAATTACTTCGCCTCATTAGGCAGTTCTCGCGGGCGCTCTTCACTCCTTCTTCATGACCTGGGGCTGGATCTTTGTTTGGGAGAAGAGTGAAGGGTTCACACTCTCCCTTTCTCGGTATTAAAGCGTGCCTGTAATTACTACTACCTCATTATTCAGTGTATGGGTGCTTTTTTCGAGCATCTTCAAATGCCCTGAGGCTTTATAATATTCTTTGGGAGAGGCGCGACGGGTTCGGGCTGCCCCTTTCACTGGTTCAAAGCGTGCTCGGCCGTTTTATTTATTTCAGTTTTTTCAGGAGTGCGTGTCACCTAGAATTAGCTTTGTAGGCAGAGCAAGCACTTAACTGCTCTTTCTGGGTTTGCCTGAAGCTATCTTCTGTTTGGGGAGGCGTGACTGGTTCGTGTTCTCAATTTTCTTATCTTTTTCTCTTCCCCCTTTGACGTTTTTTCAGCCTCATTAGGCTGTCATTTTTTGAAGATAAGCACAGTAGCTCAGCCTGTGTTATTTAAGGTTGTCATTTCATGGCTACATTTCGGAACAGCCTGTGTTTCCGGCATGTTTAGAGGGCTAAATTCAGAGACTCATGCTGGTGATGCATGGTATGATGCATTGTAATATTTTTGGATTTGGATTTGTTTCTTACCTTATGGTGGTAGCTTCTTGGCTGTGAGATGTATTTTGGCAATCCAGTTGTCTTGTGCTTTATCTATTTTATATTGTTAGTTAAAAAAAAGAAAGGAAGGAAAGAAGGAACAAGGAAGAGGGCTGTTGTTAGTTCTGCCTCTTGCCATCCCTCTCTTATGTGTCTGTTTTTGGGAGAGAAATATTCTTAATTGGATTTCTCTTTATTTTACGGGACTTACTTTTAGGTGGTTGGTAACTCATTTTTCGTTCCCAGAATCCATTGAGGGTTTTCATGTGGGGTCCTTGGCGCTTATGTATAGAGCTCTTTTCCGGGTGATTTCCTGTGTTGGTCATTTCACAAAGGGGAAGCATAGTGGGAAGAGTCATTCGACATGGTCAACCACAAGAAACTCTGAATGCCTTGAACACAGGATGGGCTTAGGAGGTACCTTTATCAAATGGTTTGGTTCCTTGCTCCAGAACTGCACACAGAGATTCTTTGTCAACAACAACCTATCTGCTCCCCGATCTCCATTGGATTCCCGCAAGGCTCCACTCAGTCCCCTACCCTCTTCAATCTCTTCCTCAAACCTTTAGCTGAAATTCTCCACTTGGCCAACATCTCCTTCCACATGTATGCCGACGATACCCAGATCTACATTAAAATCGCCTCTCTTGAGGAGATCACTCATCTAAATGATGCCCTGAAACTGACTGCCCATTGGCTTGCCAACAACCAGCTCAAACTGAATGCCCCAAAAACTGAGTTTCTTCTCATCCCCCCCAAAAAAAAATCTGCTGACATCCTGGAATGGACTAACTTCATCACAGCACTCAACTGCACCCCTACCATTGTGGATTCTGCCAAATCTCTTGGAATCATTTTGGACCACAACCTGAATATGATTGAACACATCAACGCAATGGCCAAATCTGCCAGATTCCATCTGAGCTTCTTGAGAAAACTAAAACCATACCTTGGAACTGCCGACCTAAGAACCGCTGTGCAGGCTTTGGTTATCTTCAGAATCTAATATGGCTGCTCCACACTATCTGGCCTGCCAAAGACTTCGACTTCCCCCTAAAAGCTTGCCTCCTCACAATTTTTGCTTTTTCTCAATACTGTTCCTAACAGTGTGGAGTGGGGAGGAACATGGTGGTGGGATGACGCCGGTCGCGGGAGCTCCCGAGGCAGAGAGGCAAAAATTCGAAGTATGCAGTAAAGAAGCGTCCTAAAGATATGTTTACGGTTAAAAGGAGGCGGCTTGCCTAAAAAGAAGATATCACCCTGATTTTGATTGTTTTTTCTTGTTTGTTTGTTCTCCTTACCGGCAAATTCTGGTCTCCGGAGCCAGTCTCTCTCTCTTTACTGTTCGGCAGAGAGAAGCGTGGATGGGGCTGGGGGCGGAGCCAGAGCCGCGAGTGTACGTCGAAATCGGAGGTCGGCGAACCAAGCTGTGGCTTAGGATTCAAGCCGCTGCTGCCAGGATTAACTTCCGAGTCACAGAAGGTAGAGACAGCGCAGTGAAACGGTGGGTGGTTTCCCTTCTGAGAGGCTTTACAGTGCAGAATTCCTTCGGCTCCTACGGTGATCTGGTAAGATGGGAGTCTGGCAGGGCTGCAGACCGGCCCATGGATAAAGTCCCTTTTGCTTCCCGCTTGGCCCTCTCTTGTGGTCTCCCTGAGGATAGCACGGCGGGTGAACAGGCGATAACAGTAAGTTTGCTTCCCCTGAAGAACAATCTATACGAGGGTCTGCTGCCAAGCCTGGAGATTGGGGGGGTGGCACTCCCCGCACAAAACAGATACCAGCTGCGTCCTCACATTGAGGCCAGAAATAAGGATAAACAAGCGGATGTTGTGAGGATTGTGGGAGGAGTGGTTCCAACTACTCTGAAAAAAAAACTACTAAACTCGGAGACACTAAAAAACGAAGGAAGGCCAAGACATTACGTCTTACTCTCAAAACCACCCCTTCACTAAAATCTTATTTTAAAATTATGGAGCAGGCGGTCATTTCCAAGGGACAGACACCCGCTCTCCAGCAGAGTCTTCCTTTGATTCCTTGTTAAAAATCGTTTTTCGCCGCTAATGTTTGATACCGAAACTGGGAAAAGGGCTGGCCCGCAATCATGGTTGAACCATCCAGTGCTGGAGATATCCCTCCAATGATAGATCAGCCCCCTACTACTCCACCAGTGCTATAAATATCTACGCCTGTTGAAGTTAGCAACAGTGTTTTTGATGGCATAAATGGAGATACTTTAAAGGAGGTACGAGAGATAGAGGGGGCAGATGCAGGTTAGACACAGCTAGAGTGAATACTTCAGTCTTTAAGGGGTGATCTACTCTCAAAATTTGAGATTTCGGGGGCAAACCAGAGAGGGATTCATGAGAAATGTCACTGGAGGCAAAAATGGATGACATTGGCAAACAAACTGGGATCCTAGAATCAGAGGTTAAGGCCCTCTCAGAAGCTGTGCAAGGAAATACAAAGGAATTAGAGACATTAAAGGCTCACAACAGAACCCTGCAGAGGACATGGAAAGCCTTGAGATGCAAGCAAGAAGAAATAACTTGAGAATCCTTAAAATACTGGAGGGCTCAGAGGGCGGAGATATTAAGGCATTTGTCTGTAAGCTCCTTAGGGCGGGAGTCTTCAAAGATAGACTGGATATTGATTTGGAGAAAGAAATCCAGAGGGTTCATAGGGATCCTGACAAAAAAGCTTTAAAAAATAATTTGATTAATTTTCATACCTGATAAAGAGTTTAATCCAAGGAGGGTCAGGAGTTCCATTATATGATGATGATAAGATTCAGGAGGAGGCTAGATCCTTTATGTATAACCTATATGAGGAAGATATTGAATCAGGACCAGAGAGAGCTAAGGAATGGCTAAACCCAATAATTCTTCCCCAGCTGTCTGAAGAACATAGGCTGTTTTTGCATGCTGGCATAACAGAGGAAGAAGTCTGAGTGCAATTTAAAAAAGTGGCTAGGGTTAAAGCAGCTGGCCCTGATGGGATCCCATAGAGGTATATTTGGGGATGCTGGATAAGGTGGTGCCAGTTCTAAAAAATGTATTTAATAAGATATAGATGCAGGGAGAAGGTATTCCAAGTTCATGGGCAGAAGCAACAGTGACCTTAATTTTAAAACCGAATAAAGACCCTCCGAAAATTGAGTCCTACAGGCCAATATCCCTGTTAAACTCGGATCATAAGGTCTTTGCAGGGATATTGGCAGCAAGGGTGGCTAAAATCATTAAGCCCATAGTGCATCCAGATTAGAGGGTATTCATACTCGGGAGACAGCTAAATGAGCTCACCTTTCAAGTTATGGGGGCAATCGATGTTGCAGTGGATAAGAAGGCCCCTCTCACTATAGTTGCAATAGATGCCGCAAAGGCTTTGACCAGGTGAATTGGTCATATCTCTGGGAGGCTTTACAAAGTTTTCGTTTTCCGTGTAATTTTGTGCAGGCTGTGAAATCACTTTACCTCAATCCTAAAGCAAAAATTTTAGTTAATGGAGTACTAACTGACTGGTTTAGTATTTCAAGAAGCACTGGGCAGAGGAGTCCTCTGTCACCATTATTATTTAATTTATATATTGAACCCCTAGCTTGCTGGCTTAGGGTTGATCCAGATATTAATCCCTTTAAAATCAGAGAATTAGTGTTAAAATTTGCCCTGTATGCGGACAATATGATTATATACACATCTAATCCAGTGGAAGCTATACCAAGGTTGTTCGAGAATGCAGAAAAATTTGGTGAAGTTGCAGGACATAAAATCAACAAGGATAAGACCGAAATAATGGAGTGGAATTAAGCAAATGGAATGCAGGGGGTAAAGACCCAAATGAGATACTTTGGGGTCCACCTTGCCCAGAATTTAGAAGATATCCCAAAAATTAATTGAAAGAGGGTCTCCAAAGAGGTTAGCAGCCTTTTAACATGCTGGGTAAACCTTCCTTTAAATAGCTATGGGAGGTTTAACCTCTTTAAAATGATAATCCTGCCTAACATAACTTTCCTGTATAACTCGATTCCATTATCTTTTAGGGTAAAGCATATTGCTAAATTACAGGGAAAATTTGGTTCTTTTAATGGGTGACTAAAAGTCCTAGAATTGCGTGGAAAAAACTTAGGAGAGGTCTTAACATGGGAGGCTTATCTTTACCAGACCTTTTTACGTTTCGTTACGCATTCCATTTTAAACATTTCAGAATCTTGGCCAACGAAACTGATTCCTCTTTATTAGGTTTATTATTTGGGGCAATGCTACAGGATGCGCAGCAGGGGCAGGAGTATTTCCTTTACAAGTTCGGAGATACTAAGTTTCACAAAAAAGTTAGGGGCATATTACCAACAACTAGCGATAATTATCGCTATGTTGGCTTAGTGGCAATATATTTATCGCCGAGCTGCGGCGATTTTTATCGCTTAGGAACCTTGCTATCATCAAGGTTCATCTCCTAAGCGATATAAATCGGCCGAAATGCATGAATATCGCTGAAAAGTCAGCGATATTCATGCATTACCGAGCTAATGCTCTTAGCCATGTTATCCACCTACCATTGGATAACATGGCTAAGAACTGCTCAGGGGCAGGTGTTAGCTTTTGGAGATATTCGCGCTTAGCGCAAATATCTCCAAAAGTTGGTAATAGGAGATAGCGATGTTAGCGACTGTTTCCAGTCGCTAACATCTTGGCACGCCCACTTTGCATGTCATTAGTGATACATTTCACTGACATGCAAAGCGGGGCCCAAGATGGTCGCTATCTCCTACTAGCTGTCGCTAACTGGTGTTAGCAAAAGCTAGGTAATAGGGAGATAATTTTATCTCGGCTTTCTTGGCTTTTAAAGCCAAAAAAGCGGAGATAAACCCCCTTGATAATATGCCCCTTAGACTCTGGGAGCTGCTTTAAAGAATTGGAAGAACATTAGGAGGGGTCTGAAAATTCCGTACTGTGCAATACAGGCTCCTATCTGGGACTCTCCCAGTACTCCCGAATGTTTGCAAGACTAACTTTGTCAACCACTGAAATTGGCCGGTATTAGATTTTGGGGAGATCTCCAAAAGGTCGGACTCGCAGTTGATCAGTTGGGAGTCACTATCCAGTTTAACGCGTGGGACACTGACAAGATTTAAGTTTTATAAGTTATCCCCTTGGTGGGCAACGCAGTCCTGGGGCAAGGATGATTCAAATTTGAAATTTGATTCAGTCTCTAGAACAGGTATCTGGAAAAGGGAAGGCTCCTTTTAGTACTGGGCCCTTTTGGAAGTCGGTGAAGATGTGGAATCGGAATTTAAAAGACTCTGGGGCAATGATTTTGGAGGTAACTAACAGGAAATATGTACATTTTGGTGTGACTCTTTTTACATGTTGCAGGCAGTAGTTAAACCAGCTGCACTTAGGAGGAACTATCTGTATGCGACCTATAGAGTCTATTGGTCTCCAAGGAAACTAGAGCGACCGGGAAGGAGTACAATTGTCCCTGGTGTAAGTACCCCGCAGCAGATGACATCCATATGTTTGCAGATTGGCTGAGAATAAAGCAGTATTGGAACGAGGTACGTGGCTTTTTGGAAGATGTGTTGCATCAGCAGATTTAAGTTAGCCCCAGTAAATTTTTTTTGGTCTCCTAACCAATTATCGTATGAATGCTCCTACCTGTAAATTTGTGTTTTATGTAATGATTCTTGCAAGGAGGGAAATTTGTAGAGCTTGAAAATCCGAAAACCCTCCGACCTTCGCTGAATGTCTGAAGCAGATTATCTATAGTAGTGCATCTGATATGGCTTGCGATAACACAAGTATAAACAAGATATGGGCGACTATAGTGGTCTGGAGGGAGAAGTAGAGTTAGTCCTAAGATTATGCCGGGGCACCATCGGTCCTCTTCTCCTCAGTAATATATGGTCTTCCACAAGAGGTGAACAGGAGTGGGAAAAGGAAACTGTGCTATCTTGTAGGGAGAGCTCCTTTTCTCTTTCCATTTGCTTTACCCAAGGGTCGGAATGAAAACGGATGGCATGGATTGATTTGAGGTATCCCATTAAGAGCTTACTTTAAGGCATGTATGAGGACAAAAAAAAGCTTGCCTCAAAGAAACAGCCAGACTCTTATCCTGTTCAAAAAAAAATGACCATAGCTCACCACACCAGAAGGCCTTGAACTGGCTTCCTCTTGAAGGCAGAATTCAACACAAGCTGGCCTGCATCATTCACAAAGCCTTGCACACGAACTCCCCGGCATATCTCGCCCAGAGAACCATGCTATCTGGGAGATTTAGAAACTCCTGATCCGCGAGAGACCATGTGCTCCAGCCACCCCACTTCCGCAAGATAAAAGCACACAATTGAGCATTCTCCGGAGCTGCACCAAGAATCTGGAACTCGCTTCCTTCCTCCATCAGAAGAATACCTTCCCTGGCGTTATTCAAAAAAGAAGCTAAAGCCTTCTTAATGAGCAAATTCCTCCAATAACACTCCCTTGGTGCACATATTGCCTTTTTCGTGATGTTTTTTCTTGCTTGACCTGCTACTTGGAACAACTCTCACTCCTTCCAATGTGCTCTGATCTTTGTACATATTGTTTAAGTCCTATTGTAATCAAATCACCCTCTGATTCTGGAACTGTATTGACACTTGTATATATCCACAGCTTTTTCCTACGTTTGTCATTTCCCTAACCCCATCCTTATATTCTGCTCACACCATCCTGTACTTAGATCTGTGTCATTTATTGTACATATCTCTTTCTTGATACCCTGCACTTGGATCTGTACCATTTATTGTATATGTCTCTTCCTTGTGCCCTACTGTACTCAAGTCATCGCTGATTTTGGAACTGTATTGACTCTTGTATATATCCACGGCTTTGTCCCACTATTGACTTTTCCCTATCCCTAATCCCTGTACTTTGCCCATGACTTCATGTACGTAATGTATCTTCCTTGCAAAGCGCTCTGATACCCTAACGGGTCATGCTCGCAATATATAAAACTTCAAATACATAAATAAATAGTCAACACCTCTCCCTCTCCCTCTTAGGAGAGAAGTTCTTCTACTGCTGTCAAGGGCAGAGTCAGAAAGGGTTCTGCAAGTGCAGCTTTGAAGGTTTCTGACAGTCAACTCCAGATGATGATCAGATCCATTTCGGATGCTTTCAACCAACAACAGGAATGTCTCCTGCTAGGAGTGGCCTTTCCCACTTTTCTGTTTCTTCCTCTTCTTCAGTCGCTTCCTCATATTCTTCTCCAAGCTATGACTCTGATGAGTTTGAGTTTAAGACTGGTGCCCCAAAAGGCAAATATGTGCAGAAGGAGTATTTGAAGGTACTGGTTTCTTATATTTCCTCATATTTGAATTTGCATTTGGATGACGAGCAGCCTTATACAAGTAGCAACTGTTTTCGTCAATTTCATAAGCCTGGTCCTCCCAGATTTTCTATGAATTTGGCAGTCCGGGGTTTTTTAAAAAGGGAATGGAAGATTTCAGAAAAATCTTCAGTTTCTAGGTTCATGACAAGACTATATTCCCTTTCCAAGGGAGATCTGAATCTTCCTCAGAACCTCCATATGGATCATGTAATAGCGAGCTTGACATACCAGTCTGCAAAGAGTTTGTCTGATCCATTTGATAAAAATCGTAAAGCTTCATTTAAGCGAGCCTAGTCTGGACAGAATTTGGGATTGATAGCGGGAGTAATTTCAATTTTTAACTTCAAAATGCTTTATTCGGTATGTATGAATACAACCATATAGCAACAAACATAAAAATAAATACAGCATACATTTGTGTCAGTTTTGGTTTGCCAAATACCTTCATTACTCGAATACGATATACATTTAACAACACATGTCCAACATCTTTAAAGTGCTTTTTAGTACATTTGTCTACTAGTGTGTGTGCAAGTTAGCAGTATAAAGTGCAAAATTAACTATACCATCCTTACGAATGTACAGTTTACATTGGAGCATACTTCTACTAGTACATGTGCAAAGTAGCAAAATAAAGTGCAAAGTGGCTATACCGTTCATTCTGAGTACAATATACAATAGCAGCACATGTCCGGCATTTTTAAGGTGCCTATTTAGTGCATATGTCTGGTAGTAGATGTGCAAACTAGCATATTAAAGTGCAAAGTGACTGTACCTTCCTTCCTAAGGTACGATATACATTTAGCAGCACATATCCGGACGCTCTAGAATGTTTCCCTCTGCATTCTACTAACAAAACGTGTGCAAATTTGCAGTATAAAGTGCTATAAGTGATATAAGTGGTAGAGGTAATCAATTTCTACACATGGTTAAAGGTTGACTATGCTAAACAATTTGATCAAATGCTAAACTGTCATTAAAATGCATCATTGGTTGAGTTCATACGATAATTGATTTCCGTGCAAAAATACATTTTAAAATATAAGTAGCCACATGGAAACATACATCTGGGGTCTCTAAATTAAACATCAATTGCATTGCTGTTTTTGTACTACGCATATTATATTTTAAAAAGATGGGTTTCAGATAAAATTTCCTAAAAGAAGTATAAAAGTTACAAAATAGCAAAAAGTGACAACTACTCTGTTTGGATTTACCATCACATGGACAAAAACATGTACCGGGTTTCTTAATTTTAGGGAATGCCACTAGGTGATGCACAATTCCCAACCGTAAACGGGTTAGTACAAAACGGTGGGAACTGATACTAGAAACAGTAAGGTAAGTTTGAAAGCCTTCATTGATGTTATATTCCAGATAGAGATTAAACGTACTTTGTTTTACATATCTTTCCATTCTAATCCCATCTGTATATTTAAGGAATGAAACTTTGAGCTCCCGCTTCGACAATACTGACCCGTTATTAAATCTTTAAAAATTTTATGACCATACAGTGTCTTATACCAGTGTTGTATGTGGCATAACCAGGGTATATTTGAGCGGCGATCGAGCTTTAAACAATCAGTAATTACATCCTGAGTAAATTTTGTCTCTTCCTTTGCCCAGATTGAGCGCCATAGGGACAAGGGGCATAAAGCAATTAAATCATTAACATAATTTATGCCAAGTTCCCTATGTACTATCTCAATTGAGGCCGTAGCCGGGGCACAAAGTAATGGTTTTAAAAACACGTTCTCCTCACGCTAAATCAAGTTAGCACTCGGGACATTATATCCCCATATCCCGGCCCCTTATATGGCTGATGTTATACATCTTGAGTTATATATTGACAACATCTCATGAATTCTGTGACCCGCTAGTTTAGCAGCAAATCTAAAAACACAGCTTGTATTCCTAGCCATTTTAAAATGGACACTATCTTGTTCATTGGCCCATCTCCCATCTCCTGAAAAAGTGATGCCTAGGTAACAAAAACTCCTAACGGATTCTAATCTCTCCCCATCTAAATAAAAGGACCTGCATTTTCTTGGTTTCCTGCCACATGTCATTGTGAAGGTCTTTCCTTTATTAATTTTCAACTTCCTACTTTCAATAAATATGTGGAACCTATTAATCAGTTGTTGCGATCCATTTTGGGTCCTGGAAAGAAGGACTGCGTCATCCGCATATAAAAGGATTGGAGTTGGGTTACTATTAATAATAGGTGCGTCTGCATTAGTTTGTCTTAAAATTTGGTCTACTTGATTTATAAAAAGGGAAAACAGCAGTGGGGCAAGTACACATCCTTGTCGGATACCTCTCTTAATTTTAAAAAAGGGAGTGCACTCTCCATCTGTTCCAAATCTGACTTTGCTGGACAGGTTGTCGTACAGCCTGGCAAGGAGATGGATGATTTCAGTAGGGGCACCCATTGCCAGCAGGATAGGCCAGAGCAGTGCGTGTTCCACCAGATCGAATGCTGAACTCAAGTCAGCAAAGCACAAGAAAAGATTACCGTCTTTAGCTTTAGTGTACTTGCTGACTATTAGTTCCAGGTTCACGCACTGCTCCATTGCTCCCATCCCCTTACGGAATCCATACTGCACTGGGGATAAGATGTCATTTTCCTCAACCCAGGCTTCCAATCTCACTAATAGGACTCGGCTAAGGATTTTGACTGTCGAGTCCAGGAGTGAGATGGGACGATAATTTCGTGCTTCAGACCTGGAGCCTTTTTATAGAGCGGCACAATGATTGACTGTCCCCGTGTTATTGGTAGCCTATCTTCTACAGCCGCGTTAAAATAACGTGTCAATATTGGTGCCCATAGAGTCATTTCGTTTTTATAAAAGTCCATGGGTACCCCGTCAGGCCCAGGGGCTTTGCCACCCTTACTATTTTTGATTGCCTTCGTAACTTCATTTAAGGTCAAAGATAACTGCATTTTCTGCCAATTAGGACATGGTACTATATCAACACTTAAAAAGGACCCATCTGGATTAAAATCAGAGTTAAAAATTCCAGTAAAATGGGCAATCTATGCGTGGCAACTGACATGCAAACTAATTTCAGGGATATTATCATTCTTTAAAAAGGGGCTATTTACAAATCCCCAGAATAATTTGTGGTCTTTTGTTTCTGCAGCCATATCCAATTTCAGCCATGCTCACCGTGCAGTCGCATGGGCACTCTTGTCACCCACACAGTGCAGAAGGTTAAAGTGCCCGGTACAAAGAAGATGTACCATGCACATCACAGAACTGAGTGTGAGTAAACTATGAGTAACGCTAAAAAAAAATGAAATGTTTGTCAGACAGGTGCTATAGAGAGATGAGGTGTATTGTTGGTGAGTGGTAGTGAGGGAGTTCATTGAGAAGGTGGACAAGCCCTGGCTGGGAGTGTTAACCCCCCTCCCCCCCCCGAAGTTCGGGTCTAGTGGATCCCCTGCTTCTGCCTATTATTTACAATTGTAGCGCGCTACTGTTACCAAAAAGTGTCCTGGGGCTAATAACCATCTGCCTGCAATGTGAGAGAGGGATCTGGGGTTGAGAGAGGAGGGAAGAGAGGGATGGAAGGAAAGGGGCATGGGTAAACTCCTTAACTCTGCACAAGACCGCCACGGTTTGAATGCACCCTTGCTGCTCCCGGCCATGGCCAGGTGAGCTTCTAATGTGGCAGCGCGTATTCCTGCGGATTGGGAGGCCCTTCCCGGAGGTTGACTAGACATCTTTCTGATGTTAATTGCTGTATTTTGGTTATAAACTGGTACTGATGGGGTGAAATCTTTCCTCAGTATTACTGTGTTTAAAAAAAGTTCTAAATAATAAAGCAATGCTACCCCAAAATACGCAGCATCACAGAACATTATTTACATTTTCTACTCACACAATTTAGTCAAGCCTGTCGCATAATTTGGTCCTCACCTTCCTCATAACCTAGAGGTTTAGAAATTTTTGTCAGGAGGGGGTCCTTACGTTTGAAAATGTTGACAGGGGGGTCTCGGCATCCAAAAGTTTGAAGACCTCTGCTATACGGCAAAAAACAGCAGACCCCCCCTTACTATTAAAGAGAGACAAGTGCAAAGCTCATCCTGTTCTATTTTTGTGCACCTTTCCACACACCCCTGAACACAGAGCGAGGCCTCTGTTCTCTTTGGCTTGTCAGGCTGGGGCTGATTTTTTTCATCTTTATCTTTACAGCTCCACGGGTTCGCAGTGTTCATTACACCTATTTAAGCATGCTGGGTTCCTTTTTAGCTTTTCTCTGGAGACCACCACGCTCCTGCAATTATTTCGCCTCATTAGGCAGTTCTCACGGGCGCTCTTCACTCCTTCATGACCTGGGGCTGGATCTTTGTTTGGGAGAAGAGTGAAGGGTTCACACTCTCCCTTTCTCGGTAATAAAGCGTGCCTGTAATTACTACTACCTCATTATTCAGTGTACGGGTGCTTTTTTCGAGCCTCTTCAAATGCCCTGAGGCTTTATAATATTCTTTGGGAGAGGCGCGACGGGTTCGGGCTGTCCCTTTCACTGGTTCAAAGCGTGCTCGGCCGTTTTATTTACTTCTGTTTTTTCAGGAGTGCGTGTCACCTAGAATTAGCTTCTTAGGCAGAGCAAGCACCTAATTGCTCTTTCTGGGTTTGCCTGAAGCTATCTTCTGTTTGGGGAGGTGCGACTGATTCGTGCTCTCAATTTTCTTATCTTTTTCTCTTCCCCCTTTGACTTTTTTTCAGCCTCGTTAAGTATTAGGCTGTCATTATTGGAAGATAAGCACAGTAGCTCAGCCTGTGTTATTTAAGGTTGCCATGAAATGGCTACATTTCGGACCAGCCAGTGTTTCCTGCATGTGTAAAGGGCTGAATTCAGAGACTCATGCTGGTGATGCATGGTATGCATTGTAATATTTTTGGATTTGGATTTGTTTCTTACCTTATGGTGGTAGCTTCTTGGCTGTGAGATTTATTTTGGCAAATCCAGTTGTCTTGTGCTTTATCTATTTTATATTGTTAGCAAAAAAGAAAGGAAGGAAAGAAGCAACAAGGAAGAGGGCTGTTGTTAGTTTTGCCTCTTGCCATCCCTCTCTTATGTGTCCGTTTTTGGGAGAGAAATATTCGTAATTGGATTTCTCTTTACTTTACGGGACTTACTTTTAGGTGGTTGGTAACTCATTTTTCGTTCCCAGAATCCATTGAGGGTTTTCATGTGGGGCCCTTGGCGCTTATATATAGAGCTCTTTTCCGGGTGATTTCCTGTGTTGGTCATTTCACAAAGGGGAAGCATAGTGGGAAGAGTCATTCGACATGGTCAACCACAAGAAACTCTGAATGCCTTGAACACAGGATGGGCTTAGGAGGTACCTTTATCAAATGGTTTGGTTCCTTGCTCCAGAACTGCACACAGAGATTCTTTGTCAACAACAACCTATCTGCTCCCCGATCTCCATTGGATTCCCGCAAGGCTCCACTCAGTCCCCTACCCTCTTCAATCTCTTCCTCAAACCTTTAGCTGAAATTCTCCACTTTGCCAACATCTCCTTCCACATGTATGCCGACGATACCCAGATCTACATTAAAATCTCCTCTCTTGAGGAGATCACTCATCTAAATGATGCCCTGAAACTGACTGTCCATTGGCTTGCCAACAACCAGCTCAAACTGAATGCCCAAAAAACGGAGTTTCTTCTCATCCCCCCCCCCCAAAAAAAAATCTGCTGACATCCTGGAGTGGACTAACTTCATCACAGCACTCAACTGCACCCCTACCATTGTGGATTCTGCCAAATCTCTTGGAATCATTTTGGACCACAACCTGAATATGATTGAACACATCAGCGCAATGGCCAAATCTGCCAGATTCCATCTGAGCTTCTTGAGAAAACTAAAACCATACCTTGGAACTGCCGACCTAAGAACCGCTGTGCAGGCTTTGGTTATCTTCAGAATCTAATATGGCTGCTCCACACTATCTGGCCTGCCAAAGACTTTGACTTCCCCCTAAAAGCTTGCCTCCTCACAATTTTTGCTTTTTCTCAATACTGTTCCTAACAGTGTGGAGTGGGGAGGAACATGGTGGTGGGATGACACCGGTCGCGGGAGCTCCCGAGGCAGAGAGGCAAAAATTCGAAGTATGCAGTAAAGAAGCGTCCTACAGATATGTTTATGGTTAAAAGGAGGCGGCTTGCCTAAAAAGAAGATATCACCCTGATTTTGATTGTTTTTTCTTGTTTGTTTGTTCTCCTTACCGGCAAATTCTGGTCTCCGGAGCCAGTCTCTCTCTCTTTACTGTTCGGCAGAGAGAAGCGTGGATGGGCCTGGGGGCGGAGCCAGAGCCGGGAGTGTACGTCGAAATCGGAGGTCGGCGAACCAAGCTGTGGCTTAGGATTCAAGCCGCTGCTGCCAGGATTAACTTCCGAGTCACGGAAGGTAGAGACAGCGCGGTGAAACGGTGGGTGGTTTCCCTTCTGAGAGGCTTTACAGTGCAGAATTCCTTTGGCTCCTACGGTGATCTGGTAAGATGGGAGTCTGGCAGGGGTGAAGACCGGCCCATGGATAAAGTCCCTTTTGCTTCCCGCTTGGCCCTCTCTTGTGGTCTCCCTGAGGATAGCACGGCGGGTGAACAGGCGATAACAGTAAGTTTGCTTCCCCTGAAGAACAATCTTTACGAGGGTCTGCAGCCAAGCCCGGAGATTGGGGGGGGTGGCACTCCCCGCACAAAACAGATACCAGCTGCGTCCTCACATTGAGGCCAGAAATAAGGATAAACAAGCGGATGTTGTGAGGATTGCGGGAGGAGTGGTTCCAACTACTCTGGAAAAAAAAACTACCAAACTCGGAGACACTAAAAAACGAAGGAAGGCCAAGGCATTACGTCTTACTCTCAAAACCACCCCTTCACTAAAATCTTATTTTAAAATTATGGAGCAGGCGGTCATTTCCAAGGGACAGACACCCGCTCTCCAGCAGAGTGTCTATAAATATCTACGCCTGTTGAAGTTAGCAACAGTGTTTTAGATGGCGTAAATGGAGATACTTTAAAGGAGGTACGAGAGATAGAGGGGGCAGATGCAGGTTAGACACAGCTAGAGTGAATACTTCAGTCTTTAAGGGGTGATCTACTCTAAAAATTTGAGATTTCGGGGGCAAACCAGAGAGGGATTCATGAGAAATGTCACTGGAGGCAAAAATGGATGACATTGGCACACAAACTGGGATCCTAGAATCAGAGGTTAAGGCCCTCTCAGAAGCTGTGCAAGGATATACAAAGGAATTAGAGACATTAAAGGCTCACAACAGAACCCAGCAGAGGACATGGAAAGGCTTGAGATGCAAGCAAGAAGAAATAACTTGTGAATCCTTAAAATACTGGAGGGCTCGGAGGGCGGAGATATTAAGGCATTTGTCTGTAAGCTCCTTAGGGCTGGAGTCTTCAAAGATAGACTGGATATTGATTTGGAGAAAGAAATCCAGAGGGTTCATAGGGATCCTGACAAAAAAGCTTTAAAAAAAATTTGATTAATTTCCATACCTGATAAAGAGTTTAATCCAAGGAGGGTCACGAGTTCCATTATATGATGATGATAAGATTCAGGAGGAGGCTAGATCCTTTATGTATAACCTATATGAGGAAGATATTGAATCAGGACCAGAGAGAGCTAAGGAATGGCTAAACTCAATAATTCTCCCCCAGCTGTCTGAAGAACATAGGCTGTTTTTGCATGCTGGCATAACAGAGGAAGAAGTCTGAGTGCAATTTAAAAAAGTGGCTAGGGGTAAAGCAGCTGGCCCTGATGGGCTTCCAATAGAGGTATATTTGGGGATGCTGGATAAGGTGGTGCCAGTTCTAAAAAATGTATATAATAAGATATATATGCAGGGAGAAGGTATTTCAAGTTCATGGGCGGAAGAAACGGTGACCTTAATTTTAAAACCGAATAAAGACCCTCCGAAAATTGAGTCCTACAGACCAATATCCCTGTTAAACTCGGATCATAAGGTCTTTGCAGGGATATTGGCAGCAAGGGTGGCTAAAAACATTAAGCCCATAGTGCATCCAGATTAGAGGGGATTCATACTCGGGAGACAGCTAAATGAGCTCACTTTTCAAGTTATGGGGGCAATCGATGTTGGAGTGGATAACAAGGCCCCTCTCACTATAGTTGCAATAGATGCCGCAAAGGCTTTGACCAGGTGAATTGGTCATATCTCTAGGAGGCTTTACAAAGTTTTGGTTTTCCGTGTAATTTTGTGCAGGCTGTGAAATCACTTTACCTCAATCCTAAAGCAAAAATTTTAGTTAATGGAGTACTAACTGACTGGTTTAGTATTTCAAGAAGCACTGGGCAGAGGAGTCCTCTGTCACCATTATTATTTAATTTATATATTGAAACCCTAGCTTGATGGCTTAAGGTTGATCCAGATATTAATCCCTTTAAAATCACAGAATTAGTGTTAAAATGTGCCCTGTATGCGGACAATATGCTTATATACACATCTAATCCAGTGGAAGCTATACCAAGGTTGTTCGAGAATGCAGAAATATTTGGTGAAGTTGCAGGACATAAAATCAACAAGGATAAGACCAAAATAATGGAGTGGAATCAAGCAAATGGAACGCAGGGGGTAAAGACCCAAATGAGATACTTTGGGGTCCACCTTGCCCAGAATTTAGAAGATATCCCAAAAATTAATTGGAAGAGGGTCTCCAAAGAGGTTAGCAGCCTTTTAACACGCTGGGTAAACCTTCCTTTAAATAGCTATGGGAGGGTTAACCTCTTTAAAATGATAATCCTGCCTAAAATAACTTTCCTGTATAACTCGATTCCATTATCTTTTAGGGTAAAGCATATTGCTAAATTACCGGGAAAAATTGGTTCTTTTATATGGGTGACTAAAAGTCCTAGAATTGCGTGGAAAAAACTTAGGAGATGTCTTAACATGGGAGGCTTATCATTACCAGACCTTTTTTACGTTTTGTTACGCATTCCATTTTAAACATTTCAGAATTCTGGCCATCGAAACTGATTCCACTTCATTAGGTTTATTATTTGGGGCAATGTTACAGGATGCGTAGCAGGGGCAGGAGTATTTACTTTACAAGTTCGGAGATACTAAGTTTCACAAAAAAGTTAGACTCTGGGAGCTGCTTTAAAAAATTGGAAGAACATTAGGAGGGGTCTAAAAATTCCGTACTGTGCAATACAGGCTCCTATCTGGGACTCTCCCAGTACTCCCGAATGTTTGCAAGACCAACTTTGTCAACCACTGAAATTGGCCGGTATTAGATTTTGGGGAGATCTCCAAATGGTCGGACTCGCAGTTGATCAGTTGGGAGTCACTATCCAGTTTAACGCTTGGGACACTGACAAGATTTAAGTTTTATCAGTTATCCCCTTGGTGGGCAACGCAGTCCTGGGGCAAGGATGATTCAAATTTGAAATTTGATTCAGTCTCTAGAACAGGTATCTGGAAAAGGGAAGGCTCCTTTTAGTACTGGGCCCTTTTGGAAGTCGGTGAAGATGTGGAATTGGAATTTAAAAGACTCTGGGGCAATGATTTTGGAGGTAACTAACAGGAAATATGTATATTTTGGTGTGACTCTTTTTACATGTTGCAGGCAGTAGTTAAACCAGCTGCACTTAGGAGGAACCATCTGTATGCGACCTATAGAGTCTATTGGTCTCCAAGGAAACTAGAGCAACCGGGAAGGAGTACAATTGTCCCTGGTGTAAGTACCCCGCAGCAGATGACATCCGTATGTTTGCGGATTGGCTGCGAATAGAGCAGTATTGGAACGAGGTACGTGGCTTTTAGGAAGATGTGTTGCATCAGCAGATTGAAGTTAGCCCCAGTAAATTTTTCTTGGTCTCCTAACCAATTATCGTATGAATGCTCCTACCTGTAAATTTGTGTTTTATGTAATGATTCTTGCAAGGAGGGAAATTTGTAGAGCTTGGAAATCCGAAACCCCTCCGACATTCGCTGAATGTCTGAAGCGGATTATCTATAGTAGTGCATCTGATATAGCTTGCGATAACACAAGTATAAACAAGATATGGGTGACTATAGTGGTCTGGAGGGAGAAGTAGAGTTGGTCCTAAGATTATGCCGGGGTACCATCGGTCCTCTTCTCCTCAGTAATATAAGGTATTCCACAAGAGGTGAACAGGAGTGGGAAAAGGAAACTGTGCTATCTTGTAGGGAGAGCTCCTTTTCTCTTTCCATTTGCTTTACCCAAGGGTCGGAATGAAAACGGATGGCATGGATTGATTAGAGGTATCCCATCAAGAGCTTACTTTAAGGCATGTATGAGGACAAAAAAAAAGCTTGCTTAAAGAAACAGCCAGACTCTTATCCTGTTCAAAAAAATTTGACCATAGCTCACCACACTTGAAGGCCTTGAACTGGCTTCCTCTTGAAGGCAGAATTCAACACAAGCTGGCCTGCATCACTCACAAAGCCTTGCACACGAACTCCCCGGCATATCTCGCCCAGAGAACCATGCTATCTGGAAGATTTAGAAACTCCTGATCCGCGAGAGACCATGTGCTCCAGCCACCCCACTTCTGCAAGGTAAAAGCACACAAATGAGCATTCTCCGGAGCTGCACCAAGAATCTGGAACTCGCTTCCTTCCTCCATCAGAAGAATACCTTCCCTGGCGCTATTCAAAAAAGAAGCTAAAGTCTTCTTAATGAGCAAATTCCTCCAATAACACTACCTTAGTGCACATATTGCCTTTTTTGTGATGTTTTTTCTCGCTTGACCTGCTACTTGGAACAACTCTCACTCCTTCCAATGCGCTCTGATCTTTGTACATATTGTTTAAGTCCTATTGTAATCAAATCGCCAGCTGATTCTGGAACTGTATTGACACTTGTATATATCCACAGCTTTTTCCTACATTTGTCATTTCCCTAACCCCATCCTTATATTCTGCTCACACCATCCTGTACTTAGATCTGTGTCATTTATTGTACATATCTCTTTCTTAATACCCTGTACTTGGATCTGTACCATTTATTGTATATGTCTCTTCCTTGTGCCCTACTGTACTCAAGTAATCGCTGATTTTGGAACTGTATTGACTCTTGTATATATCCACGGCTTTGTCCAATTATTGACTTTTCCCTATCCCTAATCCCTGTACTTTGCCCATGACTTCATGTACGTAATGTATCTTCCTTGCAAAGCGCTCTGATACCCTAACGGGTCATGTTCGCAATATATAAAACTTCAAATACATAAATAAATAGTCAACACCTCTCCCTCTCCCTCTTAGGAGAGAAGTTCTTCTACTGCTGTCAAGGGCAGAGTCAGAAAGGGTTCTGCAAGTGCAGCTTTGAAGGTTTCTGACAGTCAACTCCAGAATATGATCAGACCCATTTCGTATGCTTTCAACCAACAACAGGAATGTCTCCTGCAAGGAGTGGCCTTTCCCACTTTTCTGTTTCTTCCTCTTCTTCAGTCCCTTCCTCATATTCTTCTCCCAGCTATGACTCTGATGAGTTTGAGTTTAAGACTGGCGCCCCAAAAGGCAAATATGTGCAGAAGGAGTATTTGAAGGTACTGGTTTCTTATATTTCCTCATATTTGAATTTGCATTTGGATGACGAGCAGCCTTATACAAGTAGCATCTGTTTTCGTCAATTTCATAAGCCTGGTCCTCCCAGATTTTCTATGAATTTGGCAGTCCGGGGTTTTTTAAAAAGGGAATGGAAGATTCCAGAAAAATCTTCAGTTTCTAGGTTCATGACAAGACTATATTCCCTTTGCAAGGGAGATCTGAATCTTCCTCAAAACCTCCATATGGATCATGTAATACCCAGCTTGACATAGCAGTCTGCAAAGAGTTTGTCTGATCCATTTGATAAAAAGCGTAAAGCTTCATTTAAGCGAGCCTAGTCTGGACAGAATTTGGGATTGATAGCGGGAGTAATTTCAATTTTTAATTTCAAAATGCTTTATTTGTTATGTATGAATACAACCATATAGCAACAAACATAAAAATAAATACAGCATACATTTGTGTCAATTTTGGTTTGCCGAATACCTTCATTACTCGAATACGATATACATTTAACAACACATGTCCAGCATCTTTAAAGTGCTTTTTAGTACATTTGTCTACTAGTGTGTGTGCAAGTTAGCAGTATAAAGTGCAAAATTAACTATACCATCCTTACGAATGTACAGTTTACATTGGAGCATACTTCTACTAGTACATGTGCAAAGTAGCAAAATAAAGTGCAAAGTGGCTATACCGTTCATTCTGAGTACAATATACAATAGCAGCACATGTCCGGCATTTTTAAGGTGCCTTTTTAGTGCATATGTCTGGTAGTAGATGTGCAAACTAGCATATTAAAGTGCAAAGTGACTGTACCATCCTTCCTAAGGTAAGATATACATTTAGCAGCACATATCCGGACGCTCTAAGAATGTTTCCCTCTGCATTCTACTAACAGAACGGGTGCAAATTCGCAGTATAAAGTGCTATAAGTGATATAAGTGGTAGAGGTACTCAATTTCTACACATGGTTAAAGGTTGACTATGCTAAACAATTTGATCAAATGCTAAACTGTCATTAAAATGCATCATTGGTTGAGTTCATACGATAATTGATTTCCGTGCAAAAATACATTTTAAAATATAAGTATCCACATGGAAACATACATCTGGGGTCTCTAAATTAAACATCAATTGCATTGCTGTTTTTGTACTACGCATATTATATTTTAAAAAGATGGGTTTCAGATAAAATTTCCTAAAAGCGGTATAAAAGTTACAAAATAGCAAAAAGTGACAATTACTCTGTTTGGATTTACCATCACATGGACAAAAACATGTACCGGGTTTCTTAATTTTAGGGAATGCCTCTAGGTGATGCACAATTCCCAACCGTAAACGGGTTAGTACAAAACGGTGGGAACTGATACTAGCAACAGTAAGGTAAGTTTGAAAGCCTTCATTGATGTTATATTCCAGATAGAGATTAAACGTACTTTGTTTTACATATCTTTCCATTCTAATCCCATCTGTATATTTAAGGAATGAAACTTTGAGCTCCCGCTTCTACAACACTGACCCGTTATTAAATCTTTAAAAATGTTATGACCATACAGTGTCTTATACTAGTGTTGTATGTGGCATAACCAGGGTATATTTGAGCGGCGATCGAGCTTTAAACAATCAGTAATTACATCTTGAGTAAATTTTGTCTCTTCCTTTGCCCAGATTGAGCGCCATAGGGACAAGGGGCATAAAGCAATTAAATCATTAACATAATGTATGCCAAGTTCCCTATGTACTATCTCAATTGAGGCTGTAGCCGGGGCACAAAGTAATGGTTTTAAAAGCACATTCTCCTCACGCTAAATCAAGTTAGCACTTTGGGCATTATGGCCCACATGCATCAATCTCGGCTTTTGCGATTCCTAAATTGCGATAAAAAGCGATTCGCAATTTAGAAATCACAAAAGCCTATGCATGATTATTTTTTAAATATTTATGCAATTCGGTAGAAATCGCTATTTCTACCGAATTGCATAAAAAATGCGATTTTGAAATTGCGAATTCGCAATTCCGATTCATTCCTCTGGGCCAGCCCATAGGAATGAATAGGAATTGCGAATTCGCAATTTCAAAATCGCAAATCCTGATTGCATTTCAAGGGTGGTGAGGGGGGTTCAAATGAACCCCTCCTGCACCCCTGAAATGTATTTTTCGCATCATGTTGCACACACACATGTCCTAAGGACATGTGTGTCCGTAACATGAATGCTTTTAAAATGCATTTTCTGTGTTAATTACACTTTTTGCAAATTTACCGAGTAGTTCAACTACTCGGTAAATTTGTCCCTCTAATTGCGAATTCGCAATTTCAAAAGTATTCATGCATTGCTTTTAAGAAATCGCAAATTTGCGATTTCTTAAAAGCAATCGCATTTTTGGAAATCGCAAAAATGTTGCGATTTCTAAAAATGCTTGATGCATTCCAAAAAGCATTTTTGGAATCGCAAACGGCCGATTTTAAGGAATCGCACCGTTTGCGACTCCCAAAATGCTTGATGCCTGTGGGCCTATATCCCCATATCCCGGCCCCGTATATGGCTGATGTTATACATCTTGAGTTATATATTGACAACATCTCATGAATTCTGCGACCCGCTAGTTTAGCAGCAAATCTAAAAACACAGCTTGTATTCCTAGCCATTTTAAAATGGACACTATCTTGTTCATAGGCCCATCTCCCATCTCCTGAAAAAGTGATGCCTAGGTAACAAAAACTCCTAACGGATTCTAATCTCTCCCCATCTAAATAAAAGGACCTGCATTTTCTTGGTTTCCTGCCACAAGTCATTGTGAAGGTCTTTCCTTTATTAATTTTCAACTTCCTACTTTCAATAAATATGTGGAACTTATTAATCAGTTGTTGCAATCCATTTTGGGTCCTGGAAAGAAGGATTGGAGTTGGGTTACTATTAATAATAGGTGCGTCTGCATTAGTTGTCTTAAAATTTGGTCTACTTGATTTATAAAAAGGGAAAACAGGAGTGGGGCAAGTACACATCCTTGTCGGATACCTCTCTTAATTTTAAAAAAGGGGGTGCACTCTCCATCTGTTCCTAATCTGACTTTGCTGGACAGCTTGTCGTACAGCCTGGCAAGGAGATGGATGATTTCAGTAGGGGCACCCATTGCCAGCAGGATAGGCCAGAGCAGTGCGTGTTCCACCAGATCGAATGCTGAACTCAAGTCAGCAAAGCACAAGAAAAGATTACCGTCTTTAGCTTTAGTGTACTTGCTGACTATTAGTTCCAGGTTCACGCACTGCTCCATTGTTCCCATCCCCTTACGGAATCCATACTGCACTGGAGATAAGATGTCATTTTCCTCAACCCAGGCTTCCAATCTCACTAATAGGACTCGACTATAGATTTTGACTGTCGAGTCCAGGAGTGAGATGGGACGATAATTTCGTTCTTCAGACCTGGAGCCTTTTTTATAGAGCTATTTACAACAAGGGGTGGTGAGGGACAGAGTCTCTGAATTAAGCAGAAAGCTCTCACCCAGTCAAGAGATCAGGGCTAGATCCAACACCGTTTTTTAGCTCACTGCACCATCCCAGTTTCAGAACCTGGCTGTATGCAAATTAGTCTGTTCCTGTCCCAGTGCATGATGGGAACAGGGCAAACCAAACTACAAAAGCCAATTCTTACACTGGGAAGGAAACAAGCTCCCGGGGACCGGTTTCTGGCATTACAGCCGTCTTCGGCCCGGTTTGCTTGAATCCTGATGGTGCAATGAGCAAGGGTCTCACATCTGAGAATACCCTTCCACGCTTAGGGTGGACAAAAATATTTACAACAAGGGGTGGTGAGGGACAGAGTCTCTGAATTAAGCAGAAAGCTCTCACCCAGTCAAGAGATCAGGGCTAGATCCAACACCGTTTTTTAGCTCACTGTACCATCCCAGTTTCAGAACCTGGCTGTATGCAAATTAGTCTGTTCCTGTCCCAGTGCATGATGGGAACAGGGCAAACCAAACTACAAAAGCCAATTCTTACACTGGGAAGGAAACAAGCTCCCGGGGACCGGTTTCTGGCATTACAGCCGTCTTCGGCCCGGTTTGCTTGAATCCTGATGGTGCAATGAGCAAGGGTCTCACATCTGAGAATACCCTTCCACGCTTAGGGTGGACAAAAATATTTACAACAAGGGGTGGTGAGGGACAGAGTCTCTGAATTAAGCAGAAAGCTCTCACCCAGTCAAGAGATCAGGGCTATATCCAACACCGTTTTTTAGCTCACTGCACCATCCCAGTTTCAGAACCTGGCTGTATGCAAATTAGTCTGTTCCTGTCCCAGTGCATGATGGGAACAGGGCAAACCAAACTACAAAAGCCAATTCTTACACTGGGAAGGAAACAAGCTCCAGGGGACTGGTTTCTGGCATTACAGCCGTCTTCGGCCCGGTTTGCTTGAATCCTGATGGTGCAATGAGCAAGGGTCTCACATCTGAGAATACCCTTCCACGCTTAGGGTGGACAAAAATATTTACAACAAGGGGTGGTGAGGGACAGAGTCTCTGAATTAAGCAGAAAGCTCTCACCCAGTCAAGAGATCAGGGCTAGATCCAACACCGTTTTTTAGCTCACTGCACCATCCCAGTTTCAGAACCTGGCTGTATGCAAATTAGTCTGTTCCTGTCCCAGTGCATGATGGGAACAGGGCAAACCAAACTACAGAAGCCAATTCTTACACTGGGAAGGAAACAAGCTCCCGGGGACCGGTTTCTGGCATTACAGCCGTCTTCGGCCCGGTTTGCTTGAATCCTGATGGTGCAATGAGCAAGGGTCTCACATCTGAGAATACCCTTCCACGCTTAGGGTGGACAAAAATATTTACAACAAGGGGTGGTGAGGGACAGAGTCTCTGAATTAAGCAGAAAGCTCTCGCCCAGTCAAGAGATCAGGGCTAGATCCAACACCGTTTTTTAGCTCACTGCACCATCCCAGTTTCAGAACCTGGCTGTATGCAAATTAGTCTGTTCCTGTCCCAGTGCATGATGGGAACAGGGCAAACCAAACTACAAAAGCCAATTCTTACACTGGGAAGGAAACAAGCTCCCGGGGACCGGTTTCTGGAATTACAGCCGTCTTCGGCCCGGTTTGCTTGAATCCTGATGGTGCAATGAGCAAGGGTCCCTTTCTCACTGCTCCATCAGGATTCAAGCAAGCCGGGCCGAAGACGGCTGAAATGCCAGAAACCGGTCCCCGGTAGCTTGTCTCCTTTCTGGTGAAGAATTGGCTTGGTAGTTTAGTCTGCCCTGTTCCCATGATGCACTGGGCCAGGGACAGACTGATTTGCATATAGCCAGGTTCTGAGCTGGGATGGGGCAGTGAGATAAATAACGGTGATGGATCAACCCCTGATCTTTGGACTGGGTAAGAGTGGTCTGCTCAATTCAGACACTCTGTTCATCACCACCCCCTTTTCTGAATCGTTTTTGGCCACTATAGGTGTGGCAGGGTATACTCAGACATGAGTCCCTTTCTCACTGCTCCATCAGGATTCAAGCAAGCCGGGCCGAAGACGGCTGAAATGCCAGAAACCGGTCCCCGGTAGCTTGTCTCCTTTCTGGTGAAGAATTGGCTTGGTAGTTTAGTCTGCCCTGTTCCCATGATGCACTGGGCCAGGGACAGACTGATTTGCATATAGCCAGGTTCTGAGCTGGGATGGGGCAGTGAGATAAATAACGGTGATGGATCAACCCCTGATCTTTGGACTGGGTAAGAGTGGTCTGCTCAATTCAGACACTCTGTTCATCACCACCCCCTTTTCTGAATCGTTTTTGGCCACTATAGGTGTGGCAGGGTATACTCACTTATGAGTCCCTTTCTCACTGCTCCATCAGGATTCAAGCAAGCCGGGCCGAAGACGGCTGAAATGCCAGAAACCGGTCCCCGGTAGCTTGTCTCCTTTCTGGTGAAGAATTGGCTTGGTAGTTTAGTCTGCCCTGTTCCCATGATGCACTGGGCCAGGGACAGACTGATTTGCATATAGCCAGGTTCTGAGCTGGGATGGGGCAGTGAGATAAATAACGGTGATGGATCAACCCCTGATCTTTGGACTGGGTAAGAGTGGTCTGCTCAATTCAGACACTCCGTTCATCACCACCCCCTTTTCTGAATCGTTTTTGGCCACTATAGGTGTGGCAGGGTATACTCAGACATGAGTCCCTTTCTCACTGCTCCATCAGGATTCAAGCAAGCCGGGCCAAAGACGGCTGAAATGCCAGAAACCGGTCCCCGGTAGCTTGTCTCCTTTCTGGTGAAGAATTGGCTTGGTAGTTTAGTCTGCCCTGTTCCCATGATGCACTGGGCCAGGGACAGACTGATTTGCATATAGCCAGGTTCTGAGCTGGGATGGGGCAGTGAGATAAATAACGGTGATGGATCAACCCCTGATCTTTGGACTGGGTAAGAGTGGTCTGCTCAATTCAGACACTCTGTTCATCACCACCCCCTTTTCTGAATCGTTTTTGGCCACTATAGGTGTGGCAGGGTATACTCAGACATGAGTCCCTTTCTCACTGCTCCATCAGGATTCAAGCAAGGCGGGCCGAAGACGGCTGATATGCCAGAAACCGGTCCCCGGTAGCTTGTCTCCTTTCTGGTGAAGAATTGGCTTGGTAGTTTAGTCTGCCCTGTTCCCATGATGCACTGGGCCAGGGACAGACTGATTTGCATATAGCCAGGTTCTGAGCTGGGATGGGGCAGTGAGATAAATAACGGTGATGGATCAACCCCTGATCTTTGGACTGGGTAAGAGTGGTCTGCTCAATTCAGACACTCTGTTCATCACCACCCCCTTTTCTGAATCGTTTTTGGCCACTATAGGTGTGGCAGGGTATACTCAGACATGAGTCCCTTTCTCACTGCTCCATCAGGATTCAAGCAAGCCGGGCCGAAGACGGCTGAAATGCCAGAAACCGGTCCCCGGTAGCTTGTCTCCTTTCTGGTGAAGAATTGGCTTGGTAGTTTAGTCTGCCCTGTTCCCATGATGCACTGGGCCAGGGACAGACTGATTTGCATATAGCCAGGTTCTGAGCTGGGATGGGGCAGTGAGATAAATAACGGTGATGGATCAACCCCTGATCTTTGGACTGGGTAAGAGTGGTCTGCTCAATTCAGACACTCTGTTCATCACCACCCCCTTTTCTGAATTGTTTTTGGCCACTATAGGTGTGGCAGGGTATACTCAGACATGAGTCCCTTTCTCACTGCTCCATCAGGATTCAAGCAAGCCAGGCCGAAGACGGCTGAAATGCCAGAAACCGGTCCCCAGTAGCTTGTCTCCTTTCTGGTGAAGAATTGGCTTGGTAGTGTAGTCTGCCCTGTTCCCATGATGCACTGGGCCAGGGACAGACTGATTTGCATATAGCCAGGTTCTGAGCTGGGATGGGGCAGTGAGATAAATAACGGTGATGGATCAACCCCTGATCTTTGGACTGGGTAAGAGTGGTCTGCTCAATTCAGACACTCTGTTCATCACCACCCCCTTTTCTGAATCGTTTTTGGCCACTATAGGTGTGGCAGGGTATACTCAGACATGAGTCCCTTTCTCACTGCTCCATCAGGATTCAAGCAAGCCGGGCCGAAGACTGCTGAAATGCCAGAAACCGGTCCCCGGTAGCTTGTCTCCTTTCTGGTGAAGAATTGGCTTGGTAGTTTAGTCTGCCCTGTTCCCATGATGCACTGGGCCAGGGACAGACTGATTTGCATATAGCCAGGTTCTGAGCTGGGATGGGGCAGTGAGATAAATAACGGTGATGGATCAACCCCTGATCTTTGGACTGGGTAAGAGTGGTCTGCTCAATTCAGACACTCTGTTCATCACCACCCCCTTTTCTGAATTGTTTTTGGCCACTATAGGTGTGGCAGGGTATACTCAGACATGAGTCCCTTTCTCACTGCTCCATCAGGATTCAAGCAAGCCAGGCCGAAGACGGCTGAAATGCCAGAAACCGGTCCCCGGTAGCTTGTCTCCTTTCTGGTGAAGAATTGGCTTGGTAGTTTAGTCTGCCCTGTTCCCATGATGCACTGGGCCAGGGACAGACTGATTTGCATATAGCCAGGTTCTGAGCTGGGATGGGGCAGTGAGATAAATAACGGTGATGGATCAACCCCTGATCTTTGGACTGGGTAAGAGTGGTCTGCTCAATTCAGACACTCTGTTCATCACCACCCCCTTTTCTGAATCGTTTTTTATAGAGCGGCACAATGATTGATTGTCCCCATGTTATTGGTAGCCTATCTTCTACAGCCGCGTTAAAATAACGTGTCAATATTGGTGCCTATAGAGTCATTTCGTTTTTATAAAAGTCCATGGGTACCCCTACAGGCCCAGGGGCTTTGCCACCCTTACTATTTTTGATTGCCTTCGTAACTTCATTTAAGGTCAAAGATAACTGCATTTTCTGCCAATTAGGACATGGTACTATATCAACACTTAAAATGGACCCATCTGGATTAAAATCAGAGTTAAAAATCCCAGTAAAATGGGCAATCCATGCGTGGCAACTGACATGCGAACTAATTTCAGGGATATTATCATTCTTTAAAAAGGGGCTATTTACAATTTCCCAGAATAATTTGTGGTCTTTTGTTTCTGCAGCCATATCCAATTTCAGCCATGCCGCATTTTGCAACTCTTTTTTTCTGGATGCTAAGGCAGTCTTATAGTTAAGTCGCTCTTCTCTCATTTTATCTTTATCTCTCAGGTTAACATCGAGCGCTATTTTTAGCTTTTTTAGTGACTGGGCACAGTGCTTGTCAAACCACACAGCTTTATTTCTCTTCGGCTTTCTATTTCTTGCTACCAAGGAATTCTCAATAGTATTAGTTATTTGCAAAAAGTTAGAAAGTAAAGTGGACGGGTTCACATTAGGTGCTAAGCAATAGCCTACCTCTCTACTGCATTTGTGGATTATATA
This sequence comes from Lissotriton vulgaris, assembly GCF_964263255.1. Lineage (NCBI taxonomy): Eukaryota > Metazoa > Chordata > Amphibia > Caudata > Salamandridae > Lissotriton > Lissotriton vulgaris. Next base: position 897,322,045 of record NC_141696.1, read on the forward strand.
CACCATTAATTTGTTGGGGTCTATTTTGATCCACTTGATCCTCATGCCATTTGGTCTCACAGCCATAATCCCTTGGATGGGTCTACCATACACATTTGTTTTTGGGCCCCAATCCATTAATTCCATTGATTTGCTATTGTGATCGCTTACTGGCTGTTCTATTACCCAGACATTAGAGTAGACAGAACCATTGGACACCAAGATATGATCGATGTTTGAGTGGGCATCTCTCCCTCTAAATGTTGGGCACTTCTGATTATTTTTATTCTTTGTACATTCTAGTAATTCCAGGTCTAATTTAGCTACCAGATTGTTCAATGCACTTCCGTAATTAGTGTGGGGAAAATGATTAAAGATAGTGCTATCACCACCAGGGTACTCCTCTCGATGCCCACAGATCCCCTTCTGAGCGTGACTACATGCTTTAATATTAAAATCTCCTGCCCAGAGTATTACAGGGAGTGTACTTGATAACGTAAGTGTTTCTTCTATTGCCCGCTCTACGTCCAATACCATCATACCCCGGTTGGGCCCAACAATGTTATTATAAAAGTTCACAATTACTAAATCCCTACATTTGCTATGTACCAGGCGCAAAACTGATGCGTGCTGACCCACCTCCACATATCCACCAGTACTGAATTCCGTTAAGTTAGTGGATACCAAAGTCAATAAACCGCCCTTCGCTCTGCCTGCCTGAGATGCTACTGCATTCACACTGTAGGAAGTGTATCCTTCGACTTGTATTTGTGCTCTATGCCACGTCTCTTGCAGACATATCATGTCGTAAGCCTGTATGATGAAATTATCCCAGAACGGAGTAGTTAGTTTAGCAGCATTTCCCGCTATATTCCAAATTCCAAGTAGTGACCTTTAAAAAGTCAACAGGGTTGCTTTGTACAACATCAGGATGGTCAATCAATGGCGGTGTTTCTAGACTCACATTCAGGTTTATATCTGTAAGGGTGGTTACATTTGGCATAATTATATCGTTATTTTTACATTGTTCAATATTAGTGGTATTTAACACAGTTACATCTTCTATCCCTATTTGACCCCCCAGCCCCTGTTCAATTGTGGCTATTCCACCAGATACAGTAGTTTCAGAATGTGGAATCATAGATGATACCTTCAGTCAGTCGTTCTCCTCTAATGAGTTAAACACCTGGAATCTATTGCAGATCGGGATTGTGAAATTGTCATATTCATTATACAATGGTGCTGGTACAGAGGGTACATTGGGATAGTTGAGGTGTACAGCTCTAGGGTGCTGAAAGGTCTGCGTTGTGACATGTCTTCCTAACTGGTTCCTATAGAAATAGTCAAGGGCGAACAACGTGGTGTTATATTCGTGATTAGATGGTATAGGTGCATTCAAAATCGAGTCTCTTGCCCATTCAGTAGCCCTGTAGTTTATAACTATACAGTTCCCATTTATCGCCTTTTTGCTTGGTCCCTCTCATCCTACTCTCTGCGTGGAAATAATCTGGTTTGCCCCTCGTGTTGGGAATCCACAGTTTTTCACAAGTCAATACAAGGTTTTGTTTTTCAGGGTTTCCTGATTTTCAAATTGGGTAGGCTTCAGTTTAGGGACATTAGCAGAGATAGCTACATACGGTCTACATTCTGGTGGGAGGTTAATCGTAGCAGGGATTGTATTATTAGTGTGGGGCCTAGGTGCTGGCAGATTCTTGTTGTTGTAAATGGGGCCACCTGTCTCCCTTTGTCCCACATCGACTTTCTGGCCCGTTGTTATATTGGGGCGATGGTGGGTGCTTTTTCATTCCACTTGTGGTTGCTACCGGGGTAGCTACCGTGGTGGGGATACTAGGGACTCTAGTTGCACTGCTTGGCTTGTTTTTGCTCGGTCTCCCAGTTGGTGCATTAATTATAGGTGACTTGACTTGTGTGCCTAGATGTTCCAATATATCTAAGTTGGCTATGCCCAGTTTTTCCAAATTCTCCACTTTTTTACTTAGGGATTCTAACATTTCAGTCACTGCTGCAATGTAGGATTTTATCATATTCTCTAAATGTTGCGCCAGTCCCTCTGTATTAATTGGGGTTAGTTTTTCCTTTGAGCGTTTATTTCCGCTGTGTTGCAGTGCCTCTCCCCCCTTCCATGATCTAATGATATTTGGGTTACTTTCTTTCTTTTGCATCTATATCTCTTGCCCAGCTTATTAACAATCAACAATTTCCTACTGTGACCGGATTTCAATTTGGGCCGGTTAGACCCATGGTCGCTAGCACTACTTAACAGACTGGTGTTAGTTGAATCGGCAATAGAGATAATGTCATTGATGTCACAACCATCCATCTCCCCTGTATCGTTAGGCACATCATTCACAGTTGGGGGTTGGGGTATTTCACTTGTTAGCAGGTTGGGTGTTAATGATAATCTACTCTCCCCAGCAGCAAACACAGTGGGTTCTAGAGGTTGCGGTGCATCAACCTTATTCGACTCATTCCCTGGCAGACCTGCATAAGATTGTAATAAAATCGAGTCATGTGATAATGTTGTTACATTTGTAATATTTGCAGGTGAGTTTACTGCTTGTGACGATTGAGTTATTAGGCACATGCTAGGTGGTAAAGATAGTCGTCTCTCGGCATTTTCAATCGCATTCACAACAACCCCAATTGTTTGCTGCAACATTCTGTCAATTGCGGTTAGGGTAGGTAGTGGGGTAGGCGCCAATGCTAATTTCCTGGTTGCAGATCGTGTATGCATAGGGGTCTTTTTGGCCGTAGCCCTGCTTTTGGCCTCCATCAAAGCTATGGCTGGCCACTACCGGTTAAACTCGAGCGTGAGAGGTGGTTACCTTTGTTGGTATGATGACAAAGCCAAGGGGGGTGGCCCAGCCCAGTCTCTATCGGTCTCTGAGGGCCTCAGAGGGCCCGCCGTTTGCCCGGGCTTCGCCCGGCGCGTCCCGTGCGCGTTCTCGCGGGATGAGGGTGCACTCGTTGATTTATGCACCTCCTAGCACTGGCTGATGATGGGGGCGGGGTCCCAGGTCCAAGGCTGCTGAGGGTTGAAGTCCTGACCGGCGGAGCCAAGCCCGTCAGGAAGCCGGTTACTGTCCTCCTCGCAGCTCGGCGGAGCAAAGCCCGGCCACCACCCACAGACAAGGGATCTCCAGAACGCCTCAGCGGAGCTCAGGTCAAGTCAGCAGGCCGGCGTAGGTTACCCCCAAGGTGAGCCACAGGGTCCTCGGGCGCATTCGTTGATTTATGTGCCTCCTAGCGCTGGCTGATGACGGGGGGGCGGGGTCCCTGGTCCAAGATTGCTGGGGTTGAAGTCCTGACTGGCGGAGCCAAGCCCGGCCAGTCAGGAAGTCGGTTACTGTCCTCCTCGCAGCTCGGCGGAGCAAAGCCCGGCCGCCACCCACAGACAAGGGATCTCCAGAACGCCTCAGTGGAGCTCAGGTCAAGTCAGCTCGGCCGGCGTAGGCTACCCCCAAGGTGAGCCACAGGGTCCCCGGGCGCACTCGTTGATCTATGCGCCTCCTAGCACTGGCTGATGACGGGGGGCGGGGTCCCAGGTCCAAGGCTGCTGGGGGTTGAAGTCCTGAACGGCGGAGCCAAGCCCGGCCAGTCAGGAAGTCGGCTACTGTCCTCCTCGCAGCTCAGCGGAGCAAAGCCCGGCCGCCACCCACAGACAAGGGATCTCCAGAACGCCTCAGCGGAGCTCAGGTCAAGTCAGCTCGGCCGTCGTAGGTTACCCCGAAGGTGAGCCACCTTGGGGGTAACGGGATAGCGGGAGTATATTCTGTATACACCTCTCAGTGGTTAAAGATTTTCAGGTTCTGTCTTCTCTAAGTCAGGAGAGGAAAGATCATGCTCATTTTCTTGCAGCTATAGAAGACCAGGCAAAGTTTCTTTTGTAACTTTTAGCACCAGTGATTTCAGTCTTTGTTGTAATGAAGTTGATTCAGTCCAAGTACTTTCAAGTAGGTTTTTTAAGATGGATGTTACATCTTAAAGAGAGCCCCACCAGGAGCAGCCTCACTGCTGCTCAGCCCGTCACCAACTGACTCTAACTCACATGAACATTTTATTCACCAACATTTTCTCACACAGACACCCAGGCTGAGCAGCAGTATAACACATCTCCTTCCTTTAAGGGAGGTCGCTCCCCACGCCGCACAGCTCCTCCTGTGTGCCCGTGCCCTCTCCCTCCACGCCCGGCTGCTGCCGTGCATTTCGAGTCTCTCTGAGCCTGGTTGCTCCGGGGCTCTCCCCTGCGCCAGCTCTTTACTGTTTTTATTTCTGTTCTCATTTGTACTTGTTTTATTTCTGTTCTCACTAGTATCCTTGCTGTATTTTTCGATTTGGGCATTTTACCCCCCCCACCCCCTCCCCCTGTTTTTCCTTGCTGTGTCCATTTGCTCCGGCCACTGCCCCCCTGTGGCCCCGCCTCCTCGCCAGCTGATTTGCCACCCCGCTCCCGCCTCCCAGCTGCTCCTCCCTCCCGCCCGCCTCAAATGGCGGCAGCTGCGCGGCCACGCCGCTGGCACGGAGGCGCGCCAAAGGCAAGCTTGTCTGAGCCCATACGTGCCTGGACTGTGCCCAGTGCCAGAAGCCCTGGACCCCGGGAACCCCACAGCACCAGAATCCACTACGACGCCAGCACCCTCAATGCTGGCCGAAACCACACCTGCTTCCAAGCCACACCGAAACAGGCTCATGAACCTTTCACCTGCCACACCTGCAGCTTCACCTGTGACAGGACCACCAAACCTCCAAGAACCAGACCTAAACACCTCCGATGCATACTCCTCAACACCTGCTCCGCTCGCAAACACACCGTCAAGCTCTGGGACTTGCTATACACCTCTGCCCCAGACGTGGCCTTCCTGACCGAGACCTGGTGGAACAACTCCTCGGTGCCCGACATCGCCATAGCCATCCCGGACGCTACAAGATCACCCGCAGGGATCACACCAGCAGAATCGGAGGAGGTCCTCAAGGTCGCCACCCACGCAGACGACACCCTCAACACCACCGAGCACCTGCACTTCCGGATCCACACTGACTTAGACTACATCCTCCTCGGAGACCTGAATTTTCACCTTGAGAGTAACAAGGACGCCAACTCCGCCACCCTAATCGCCAACCTCGCCAACCTCGGCCTCAGACAACTCGACACCGCACCCACCCACGCCGCTGGCCACACACTGGACCCCATCTTCTCCACAGGCACCCACGTCACCTTCGACCACACCACCAAACTCCACTGGACTGACCACCACTGCATTCACTTCACCTTCAACAAACCGACCTCGCACCACCGCACCCAACAGCTGCCTCGCCGCTGCTGGAGCAAAGTCACCAATGACCAACTGATCACCACCCTCGCCCAGAACCCAACCACCGCGACCACCAACACAGACGCCGCAGCCTACAACCTCAGACAGTGGATAGACGACTGCGCCAACACTCTCGCCCCACTCAGGAAACCACCCAACAACCACGCCAGCCATAAAGCCGTCTGGTTCACTGACGAGCTGCTAACCTCTAAATGCGCCTGACGGAAATTGGAGAAAACATGGCTCAGCGAACGCACTTCCGACAACCGAGCAGCCCACAAGGACACCACTCGCAGACATCACCACCTCATCAGAATAGCCAAGAGATCCTCCTTCAAAAACCGCCTGGATAACAACGCACAAGACAGCAAAGAGCTCTTCAGCATCGTAAAAGAACTCGCCAACCCCAGCGCCAAGGCCAACGACATACCGCCCTCACAAGAACTATGCGACTCACTAGCCATCTTCTTCCACCGCTAGATCGCTGACATCCATTACAGCTTCAACACCATGACCGCCTCGACTACGCCAGACCCCGCTCCCCTTGTGAACACCACCAGCGCCAACCGCCTGACCTCCGGGCCAACATCAATGACGACGAAACACGCAAGGTCATGAACTCCATCCACTCAGAATCTCTGTCAGACCCGTGCCCACATCAAGTATTCAACAAAGCAGACACCGCCATCGCACCCCAACTAGGGAAGATCATCAATATCTCCTTCGAAACAGCTACATTCCCGGAAAGCTGGAAGAACTCCAAAATCAACGCCCTCCTCAAGAAGCCCAAAGCGGACCCCAAGGACCTCAAGAACTTCCGACCCATCTCCCTGCTCCTGTTCCCGGCAAAGGTCATCGAGAAAATCGTCGCCATACAACTGGCCCGCCACCTGGAAGACAACAACATCTTGGACCCGTCCCAGTCCAGGTTCAGATGAAACCACATCACCGAGACAGCCCTCATCTCCGCCACAGATGACATCAAGCACTAACTAGACAACGGCGAAACATCAGCCCTCATCCTTCCTGGACCTGCCGTCCGCCTTCGACACAGTCTGCCATCGCACTCTAAAGACACGCCTCCTAGAAGCCGGAATCCAAGAGAAAGCCCTCGACTGGACCACGTCCTTCCTCTCCGGCACAACCCAGAGTGTCCGCCTCCCGCCCTTCCGCTCCGAAGCCACCAACATCATCTGCCCCGTCCCCCAGGGCTCATCCCTCAGCACGACGCTGTTCAACGTCTACATGGCCCCCCTCGCACAAGTGGCCCGCCAACACGACCTCAACATCATCTCCTACACCGACGACACCCAGCTCATCCTCTCCCTCACCAAAGACCCGCACACCACCAAAACCAACCTCCACGAGGGAATGAAGGCCGCCACAGACTCGATGCAGAACAGCCGTCTTAAACTGAACTCGGACAAGACGAAGGTACTCATCCTCGGAACCACCTCATCAGCCTGGACCGACTCCTGGTGGCCGACCACACTGGGAACAGCACCGACACCCACGGACAATGCACGCAACCTAGGATTAATCCTCGACTCCTCCCTCTCCATGTCTAAACAGGTCCGCACCGTCTCCTCCTCCTACTACAACACCCTCCCCATGCTCCATGGGATCTACAAGTGGATCCCAACCAAAACAAAAAGAACGGTGACACAGGCCCTCGTCAGCAGCAAACTGGACTACGGCAACGCACTCTATGCAGGAATCCCAGCCAAACACCTACAACGACTACAACGCATCCAAAACGCCTCCGCCCGACTGATCGCCAACGTCCCCCGTCGCAGCCACATCACCCCCCACCTGAGAGACCTACACTGGCTCCCCGTCGACAAGAGGATCACCTCCAAGCTTCTCACCCACGCTCACAAAGCACTCCACAACGCCGGACCAGCCTACCTGAACAGCAGACTCAACTTCTACACCCCAACCCGCCAGCTCCGCTCCACCAGCCACGCCCTCGCCGACGTCCCCCGCATTCAGTGAACAACCTCTGGCGGCAGATCCTTCTCCTACCTCACCGCCAAAACCTGGAACACCCTCCCTACCCATCTACGTCAAACCCAAGACCTGCTCGCCTTCAGAAGACTCCTCAAGGCCTGGCTCTTTGAGCAGTAGCAGCACCCCTCCTCCCCTCAGCGCCTTGAAACCCTCACGGATAAGTAGCGCGCTCTACAAGTATTTTGATTGATTGATTGATTGATTGATTGATTGATTGATTGATTGATTGAATACAAAAAAGTATTCCACAAAGATGATCATTCAGATCCATCAATATCTGGGCGATCTTCTTCTCCTCTCCAGTTCAAATAAGAAGTTGGCATTGGACTTTTTGAGAGAACAACGGATCCTGAAGGGGCTTGGGTGTCATATGAATCACAAGAAATCAAGCCTAGAACCTTCACAGACCCAAACTTATTTTGGGTCATGGTTTCTAAAAGACCAGAGTTTTGTTTGCCTCCCGGAAGAGAGACAGCTGATGTTGATTCACAAGTTGTTAACTCTTCTACAACTAGATCAAGCATCTGTACGAGATTTCCTGAGAGTATAGGGAGATATGGTAAGTGTTTATGCTTTGTTAGGGTTCCTATGCATTATGTCCTAGGTTTTTTCTTTTAGGGCCACTTGATCATTTAAACCAAAAAATTATTAGGCTGCTTCTCTATTTGTGGTTCACTGGACGAGAAGTCATTTAAGACTATCTATGATTTATATTTTTCAGGATTTGAGGTCGGCATCCAACAATTTCAAGATGTTTCTTCCCGTAACTCAGTCTCTGAGGGCTCAGCTTCAGTGATGGCTAGTTGCCGCCTATTTGGAAAGAGAAGTTTCTCTTTCCCCTCTTCACACTTTATTAGTGACTACAGATGCCTGTCACAGAGTATAGTGGTAGCTCTGGGCCATTGCACAACTCAGGAAATTTGGACATCTCCCAAAAGAAGACATTCTTCCAAATTGAAGGAACTAAAGCTATTTGGATTTCTCTTTAAGCATTTCCATCCAGGATTGTTCACTCCACTGTGCTGATGATGACCTACAATGCAATAGTAATGTCATACCTGAACAGACTGTTTGGATCAGTTTCCACGTCTTTTAACGCTCTGACTTAACAGATCATAATTTGGGCAGAGAGGAATTTACTCTCTCTAAGGGCAATTTATGTGTGAGGGGAGGACATTGTTTGTGGAGAGGATGTGGCCTAACGGCTAGGGCGGTCGACCTCAAATTTGGGGAACTGGGTTTGAGTCTCGGCAACGAAGCTCAACATCCTGTAATGGTGGGCAAATCACTTAATCTCCCCATACATTACAAAAATGAATGTGTCCTTATGCGTGTGTAAAGTGCTCTCATACCTGATACCTTCGGGTCAGGTTTGTGCTATATAACCCCCCCTCCCCCCCAAAAAAAGGACAACAAAGCAGCAGACACTCTAAGCAGAGTGTGCCCTTCAACAAAGAATCTGAAACTTACAGTGGAGATGTTCCACAGGATTTGCCAGAGTTCCAGCATCTCCTCTGTAGATCTTTTTGCAGATCATTCCAATGCTCTGCTTCCAATGAATTTTCTCGGGTTCAGTGATCCTAGAGCATCATGAGCGGATGCATTAAAGTGTCACTAGCCAGACAACCTGTCCTTTGCATTCCCTCCAATTCCTATAATTCCTCATCTTCCGGTAAGGATTCAGAGAGATGGAGCGGAAGTGATTCGGGTTTGTCTCTTTTGGCCCTAGAGATGCTGGTCTTCCCTGCAGATGGTCATGATTGTAGGTCAGGGGTGTTTCCTGCTCTGTCCCGAGCCCCCTCTTAGCTTCTTCTCAGTTACAACTATTATCCAGCCGGAGGTTGAAGTTAGTAGCTTGTGGGCTGAAATGGAGGGATTTAGGTGTTTAGAAATATCTTATGTGGTCTCTGAGTCCATTCAGGCATCTTGAAGATTGTCTACTAGGAGATCTTGTAGTCATCACTGGGTCTCTTGCTCTCTTGATGGTCTAAAAAGAAGGATTGTTCTTCTTTTATTTGTTCTCCTGAGACCATTTTACAAATCTTACAGGAGGGTTTTGGAAAAGGTTGGTCTTATTTAAATTTTATTTTCAGAATTTTATATAGCGTTGGCCAGACTCGAGGATATTGGAGCGCTTTACAACCTTTTATCATGTAGCAATCATTGATAAAGTGAGATAATACAAACAAAGTAGTAACTTCAGTGATTCGTGACACGTTCTTTTTTAGGGAGGGGGACAAAAGTATCTTCTACACTCTCAGTAGAATGGGCTGCAATTAAGGTTTTCTGTTCTCCCCGGGGTGCTCTTTCTCAGGTGGAAGAATGGATGTCCAAAATGTTTAAGGGTTTTGAATTGTTAAGACCTAAAGTCAAAAATAAGTTTCTTCCTTTGGACCTACTTTTAGTTTTGAAGACTTTGCAGGGTCTCTCTTTTGAGCGTCTATCTGATGTGTGCTTACATTTTTGTCTCTGACGGTAATTGTTTTGGTTACAATTGTTACTGCCACAACATTGGGGAAATGGCATCAGCCTTGTGCTGTAATCCTCCATACTTTAGGGTATTGGAGGATTGTATTGTGTTAAGATTCGGTCCTCACTTAATTCCAACACTAAATTCAGTTTTTCATAAATCTTAGGAGGTTCTGCTTCTGGCTCTTTCTTCTCCCTCTGCTTCTGATGCTATTTTGGATGTGGTAAGAGTGGTCAAGATTTGCTTGAATAGGTCTGCTGATTCTAGGAAGACTGATTCCCTTTTCATTCATTTTTGTCTTGGAAACAAGGGTAAGAAATCCTCTCTTGCCACTCTGTCTCTTTGGATAAGTGAAGTGCTGTTTGTTTCCTACTCTAGTGCATGTTTTGTTCCTCCTGGTTCTGTTCCAGCATGCTCAACCTGTGGACTGGCTGCCTCTTGGACTGAATGTGGTTATATTTCTAGTTCATATATTTTTTCAGTTGCCACTTACGATTCTACATCAACCTTCATAGATAATTGTCTGTTGAATGTAACTCAAGGATCGGAATTGTGCTTCGGTACAACCCTGCTGAAGCTGTTTGTTCGTGTTACTTGTTTGAAAATATTAATTAAATATTTGAGTCATTAATTTGTCTTGCTTTCTGTACATGCTTGGGAATTCTTGCATATAGTAAGGAATGAGACAAGGACTGGATGAGGAGGTAATATTTGGATTATTTACTGGTAATCCTTATTACACGAATTCTTAATTCCTCGTCCCATTACTTACATTCCCTCTCTCCCTCCCTCTATCCCTCTATCCTTCACTCTTTTTCTCTTTTAGTAAGTGATTGTGGAGGTTTTGTACGTCAGAATAGGCTTTACCCTTGTCTCCTTTTAACAGCAAGGAGGGGTCTGTTATTTTCTTGTTTTAGAGTGTGTTTGGTAGGGGTGCCAGTGGTAATACTTCGCCTCACGTTGTGTATAATTGCAAGTAATGGCACGAAGAATTAGGAATCAGAGTAATGAAGATTACTGGTAAGTAATTACTGCCCATATTACCACTGTATTTTTACTCCAGTAAGTGTATGAAACAGAAAGCCACAGCTTCTTGTCACTGCTGCTGTACCCTTCCATAAAAACTAATTGAAATGAAAGCTTTAAGGTGATCACTTCCTCTCCTCTAACTTCTCCAAAAGTTCGAACCAAAGAACTGATTCCTTATATTCTAATAGGTGCTAACTCTGCACAGACTAATTCCATTAAAATAGCAAAGATAATGTTCTACCTTGGCCTAATCATGCTGATTGTAGCGGAAAGTTGTCTAGATAAAAAATGCATTCCTTTCCTAACATGTTTTCTAGACAGTTACTATATCATGCATCAACCGAGGAAAACAAAACAGTAGAGTGAGGTCTTGCAGTCTTTTGTACAATGCCTGGTAGTCCTCAAAAAGCAGAAAAAACACAATATCTCATTTTCATGTAAACTCTTATCAATCTCTCTTTTACTTTCTTTGAGCAATGTTCATAATTTGCACAAAAATATGCTGTCATCATCAACTTGAAAAACTTTCATGTATTACTTTGTAGACCTGATATTAAATACTCTATACTATTATAATGAACTTAGTGGGTTCCTGCATTGATCAAGGCAGATTCAAATCAGCACCTGTTTCAGCATTGCAATTATGTAATCTGCTTGACGTAACACAACTGTATGCCTCTAGCTCAAGCTCCTCAACTACATTATGAGGCAAATTTTGGTGCTAAGAATCTCACCATTATTCAGCCCTTAATTCCCTAAAGCGTATTATTACTGAGAAGAATGATATTTGGGACACTTCAGCACTGATAAACATGAGAGGTATAAAGACCCCCACAAGCCCACAAAACTTTACATCTTGGAAAAAAATCAAACCTGAAGCCCTTTCTTTCAGAGTTTAAATAAAAGGGCCTGGCTTGGCACCTTTAGTGTTCTGCTGGATACGTCATGGGGCAGTCCCTCCCTAGGGATTGTACTAATACCCACCCACACCGATTTATTACAGGTGTCTCCAGTCAGATGACCCTCCCAATAAAAAGGGCAGGGCACATGTGGGCCAGGCAAGTTACCATACAAGCAGTGTCCGTGTCATCAGTTGCCCCATCATGTGGACCTAGGGCCCACTACATTAGATATTTGACAAGTCGAGATTGACCCAGCCTCCACAGTGTCCGGATCATAAGGGCAGGTACTTCTGACTCTGAGAGGTGTAGACAAAAAACCCTGCCCTTGCCGAGCAGAAGATCTCCCTGCTAGTACTGCAACCCTAAGCGCTGAAGAAGGATGCAGAGAAATAATGCGACACACCTGAGGTTGCCAAAAGCATACCATAAAGGATAGTGCCACTAAAAACTCCAACCTTTCTGGTGAGGAAGCACCATGGATTGAAGTAGCAACAACGGCTGCCGAGCACGCCAAGTGAGTGCCCGGGATCGACCTCGCTGTGGGCCCGATTAACAGAACTAACTTAAGACAAAATCCTAAACTTACTACCATTTTGGTATTCACAGAAGGCACTTACTCATTTTGGTATTCGCAGAAGGCACTTACTCATTTCGTTATTCACAGAAGTTAGGAGTCCATTAGCCTTTTGTGAATAAAGAAAGTCTTAAAGTTAAGATTCTTCTCAGTTTAGGTGTAATAATAGGTGTAATAAAGTTAGGACTCCTAACTTTAGGACTCCTAATGCCTTCTGTGAATACCGAAAGTGTAATAATAGGTGTAATAAAGTTAGAAGTCCTAACTTTAGGACTCCTAAATGCCTTCTGTGAATCTCGAAATTATTAAAGTTAGGATTTTTCTCAGTTTGGGAGTCGTAAAGTTAGGAGTCCTAACTTTATGACTTTCGGTATTCACAGAAGGCATTTAGGAGTTCTAAAGTTAGGACTGCTAACTTCTGTGAATACCGAAATGAGTAAGTGCCTTCAGTGAATACCAAAATGAGTAAGTGCCTTCTGTGAATACCAACATGGTAGTAAGTTTAGGATTTTGAATTAAGTTAGTTCTGTGAATCGGGCCCTGTGAAATGAAGAGTTGGATTTGGGGCCTATGAAGTGCGCCCACAGGACACGTAGTGCTAGGGTGTAGCCAGCCTATAGGAAGCATAGCCAGGTTACCGCACATCACAGGCCATCCTGAACCAACTGCACTCAAGAACAGTGACATGGTATGAGATGGCGCAGGGCCCTCACCTGGCCATTAGAGCATTAGAGGGCACCCTCACCCTATATATATATGAGTTGTATATATATATATATATATATATATATATATATATATATATATATATATATATATATATATATATATATATATATATATATATATATATATATGTATATATATATGTATATATATATATATATATATATATATTCACTGAAAAAACCAAAGGTTTCACACCAGTTATAGTTAGGAATTAGCATTTAAAAAACCTATGAAATTCACTGAAAAAACCATAGGTTTCACACCAGTTATAGTTAGGAATTAGCATTTAAAAAACCTATTAAATTCACTGAAAAAACCATAGGTTTCACACCAGTTATAGTTAGCTGGAAATTTTACTGATATAAAACCATTGAAATTCCCACGTTATAGTTAGTCGGACTCACTATAACTTGCGCGTGCAATGCACTGCTGATGACATCACATATTACATCACTCATGACATGGTCAGTGACATCACTCATGACATCACTGATGACACCATCCAGTGAATATGTGCCTTTCTGAAAAAGTAAATATTAGTGAGTAATGTTTAAATATTTAAATATATATATTAGTGTTTTACTTTGTGTATAAGTGGCTACATGTGTTGGTAAGTAGCTACATGCGTATGTATATGGGTTATTAGATGTTTCTCTTAGTATCAGTATGAGTGTCTATATGGTTTGGTGGGGGTATTACTTAGCACATAGATGCATGAGTGACTGACTCTCTGTTTCTATGTGTTTTGAAGACAGCATATGTACAGGACTGTATGGGTGGATGAGTGTCTATATGTGTTTGTTAGTGAGTGAATGACTGTCTCACTAGTGTCTTTATCAGTAACTACATATGTTTTAATCTAGTATATATGAATATTGATGTATATAAGTGAGTATATGTGAGAGTAAGAGATTGTAAGAGTTCCTGTTTAAATAAGTATGTGTTTCTATAAGTGATTGTTTAAGAGAATAAATATGTGTAATTTTAAATAGAAGTAAGGTGGAAGTGTGTGTATAACTCTATATTCAAATAAATGGATGTCCAATAGTTTATTTGCACGTGTGAATATGTGTGTGAGTAACTTTTGGATGAATGTCGGTGTGTAACAGGATGTATAGGTGTATCACTTCATATGATGAGTGAGTATATGTATGAGTGACTATATAAAACTATTGGTGAATGAGTGGATGTGTATATAGATAGTGGAATTACTGAATTGCTTGTTGTAACTGATATAGGTATCTCCATTTTTTTAAAAATTTCAGTTTCTATTTTTGAATATGTGTCTCAAGGGTTACATTATAGTGAAAGGAGGTCTGTCACTATGTCACAAGGATGGTGTCATGAGTGATGTCACTGACCATGTCATGAGTGATGTAATATGTGATGTCATCAGCAGTGCATTGCACGCGCAAGTTATAGTGAGTCCGACTAACTATAACGTGGGAATTTCAATGGTTTTATATCAGTAAAATTTCCAGCTAACTATAACTGGTGTGAAACCTATGGTTTTTTCAGTGAATTTAATAGGTTTTTTAAATGCTAATTCCTAACTATAACTGGTGTGAAACCTATGGTTTTTTCAGTGAATTTCATAGGTTTTTTAAATGCTAATTCCTAACTATAACTGGTGTGAAACCTTTGGTTTTTTCAGTGAATTTCATAGGTTTTTTTAATGCTAATTCCTAACTTTTTATACAGACTCATACCTATGTGTTTTTTAGTTAATTGCTAAAGTATGTTTTTGTAAAAATGAACACTATAATGTATATTGAGATAATATTTTTAATTTAAAATATTTTTTTTTATATTTCGCTTTCGGTGCGCGCACCGGTGCGCGTACCGTCAGCGCAGTAACAAAAAAAAAGAAAAAAAAATGAAGGAGGGACTGTGTAATAGATAGTAAGACAGATAAAAAGTGTAAAAGGAAGTAACTGAGAAAAGAAAAATGAATAAGGGAGCAAAAGAAAGAAGAAATAGGAAGAAGACTAAAGCAGAGGTTAAGGGAGATTGTAAATGGATGTTGAAAGTAAAAAAAGGGACAGTTAAGTATGGGAATGTCAGGTAGTGACGGAATCAGAGGAAAAGAATAGCAGTGATTGAGGGAAAGTAAATATCAGTGAATATAAGTAAAAAGGGGTGAAAGAGGGTACATGTAAGTGAATAAGGGTAACACATGGGGAGTAATAGAGACAAACAAGAGAGAGAGTAAAAGAAGGACTGTCACAAAGGGACTAAGTGAACCAGTAAAAAAGGTAAGTGAAGGAGTGTGCATAGGCAGAAGTACTGAAAGAAATTGAATGTGGTCAGAAGTAAACATGGAACAAAAGAATAAGTGAGGGAAGCAAAGTAAGGAAATAGGGGTGCGGTAGGGTGACAGAAAAATAGTGAAAATAAAACAAAAGGTGATAACAAAAAAGATTTTGTAAACACACTTACCATATAATCAATGCAAACTTGTATCTATGAAAGATAAAAGAAAAAACACGTTATAATTTCTTAAAAATATATAATAAAATAGAAACAACAGTTCATGAGGTTTAAAAATCTACAAAAGTTTACTAAGAAATGATGCAATAGTGAAGAATACAAAAACAGAAAGAAAGTAATGTAGAAAGAGAAAAAAAAAGGAAAAAGAAATAGAAAGAGAACAAATTCCTAAAGGTAAATAAGATACTAAAAGAATGTAAGATATCAAATCAAAATCAGTAAAGATAAGAAAATAAAAGAAAAATGAGTGAAAAGGAGAGAAGTCTGATTGAGAAACTATAAATAAAAAAGAGGAATACAAGATGATTGAGAGTGAGTGAAGTAAAGTAACAGAGTGAAGGGATGAAAGGAATGAAGTTAGTATAGAACAATGGATAAAACAGGAGTGAGAGAGTAAGTACACAGAAAGACAAAAGGAAGAACTAAGTGAACTACAGTACAATGGATGCGAAAGAAAAAAAAAGGAGAAAAAGAAAGAGAGGGTTAGGAAACTAAAGCAGTGGTACTGTGAGAATATAAAAAAGATAAAAAGTGGTGGAAGGAACAGAGGAAATGCAGACAGTTCCTATTAGATTAAGAAGTTGTGAATGAAGTGCACTAAAGAAACAGCGGTGAAAAAAGAGTGTAAATTAGTAAAGAGAGGTAAATAAGGGTGAAAAAGAAAATGAGTATAAGACAATGTGAACACAATATAAATTACACAATGCAAACTACACAATAACTTCTACAATATGTTACATTATTTATTTTTGCTGTTCTCAGAATATATTGAATTTCACTTAAATTAGTGAGATCAAAGTCTTCATCATATAACAGCGGGAAAAAAAAAACACAATCTAAAAGATTGTGTTTAAAAAAACCCATTCAAACATACATCTCATATAAGTACACTAATCTTTGATTCACTTACTTTTCCGTGAGACCAAATTGCAGATAGTGAAGGTCCTTTTGGTGGAAAAAAGTCTGCTGTGCTCTATAACTTCCATTTCATCGACTTCCTATGAAAAAAGATCTAACAACATCATATGTTACACTTTCCTCACGGCCAATTTGTGTCAGATATATCAGTATTTTTTACTTTGAGATCCACTTAAAGTATCTACATGAGATTGCAGATAGTGAAGGTCCTTTTGGTGAAAAAAAGTCTGCTGTGCTCTATAACTTCGATTTCATCAACTTCTAACAACATCATATCTTACATTTTCCTCACGGCCAATTTGTGTCAGATATATCAGTATTTTTTACTTTGAGATCCACTTAAAGTATCTACATGAGATAAATAATTTCAAATATTAGATTAACTAACTAACTAACTAACTTTTATTAACTATTCCCGTCTTCAAAGGCCAATTCCCTTTACTAAAACTTTGGTTTTAAAAACACTAGATAAGAATTTGTAGAGTCATAAGGCAAACGTTGTTTATAAGTTAAATGAGAATCATTGCAGTAACTCCATCCATTTTCAGATTTTAAGTAGCATGTATAATGTCCTGAGGTGGTCGAAGATCCATCATGATAAATAATAGCTTCAGTTGTAAAGGTCCTTCCAGAAATTGATAACTGAGAAGCCACAAAATTTTTGATAGAAGTTGTCAATTTAGTTCCATCAGGTCTACATCGTTGGAAAACTAAAATAATATACTGCCCATACCTTTGTATAAATAATGTGGACAGCATTGTACAGTTACATTGGGTACACACCATATTATGATCTGCTGCTTTAACTAGATTTTTAAAAGACACTGATTTACAGTCTGGTAAAGTCAAATATATAAATCTTTCAGTGTCTATTGTAGTAGTACTTGATAAACTACAATTGTGGCAGTCATGCTGCCATTGATAAGAAAGACTGAAAAGATTATCTACATCTACACCTTCATCTTCCAAAACACCAAACATATACATTAAAAATTCCTGACAATCCTGCTGAATGTTCTGTGAAAATTTATCTTGACCAGAACACAAATCTAAAATATTTCGAATTTCTGTTACACTTTCTATTTGTGCTGTAACACTGCTACATTTCTGAAACACAGAATTCAATAAACCACACAATCTTTGATCCCGATTTTCAACAATCTGTTCTTGTAAACTTTTAAGAAAAAAAACAACATTAACCACTACATTAGCATAGCAGTTGACACCAGAACTGTTTTCAAACTGAAATCCAACAACATTTTCTCCACAATTCTTTTTCTTCCTGTTTTCAATTACAGTTTTCTCTACTTGTTGTCTTTTTGCAACTACCTCACTACAATTATCCTCATTTCTTCTTTTTCGGCCTACCACACGTTTTTCAAACAGAGGATATTGAGGCAAATGTGGAGCATACTCTCTTCTTAACCTATTGTATTCTTTAACACAATCTAGATCGGCAGAAATCTTTGTCTCATCACACGCAATCAAGTACAATCCTGATAAAGTTCTGACTCGAGATAATGCCACATATGCCATACCCTCTTTAAACACAGATCTTCCAATGTTCACCAATGCACTATCTACACTTAAACCTTGAGATTTATGAATTGTCACTGCATACGCCAAACAAACAGGAAACTGTTTTCGGCGAACATATAAGTCTTTTACAAGTAAAAATCTAGCAGAACAACGACTTATTTGTTGTACTTGTTCAATGCCATCAAATTTTATTTTTAAAAATTCAATTCCATCTCTATTTCTGTAATTCACAAAATCAACAACATAACCCATTGCTCCATTTACCAGACCGCTTTCAACATTTAAATTCCTTCTCAAAATGATACGACAATTTAAACACACATTCAGAGTCTTTTCAAAACCAGCTGTTTTTGAAATACTTTTCTCCAATGAATGCAATTTAGTTTTCAAATTTTCTGACAAAACAATTGTTGCACCCATATGCTCTATTTTATCTATTGCTTCCAGTTTCACAATCTCTTCATTTTCTAAGTCTAACATTTTTTGGTTGAAGATGGAACATTCTTGCAGAGTTGGCATCAAACATATCCCAGATTTCTTCTCAGTCATTTTTTTAAAAATATTCTCTGGAAGAATGTTTTCATTTGGATACAAATTTGAAATTAATCGACTATGCAAAGCTTTTTTCCCTTTCTCAGTCATTTTTCCAATTCTTACATCTTGTAGAATATTTTTATAATCTTCATCCTTGGCCTGTCGCATATTTTGAAGCAGTTCAGCATATTTAAAATTTAGCCATATATTAACATTTCCAATGCTTCCAAGGGACTTCCTGGTATCTTCATGCGTGAGCATTTTAAACACTGGTTGTCCTTTTACTGGAGTCAACTGCAATAGATCTCCAAAAACAATAATGTGTTTTCCTCCAAATAACACATCATAGTCTGTTTTAAGAATTTCTTGCATTCTCAAATGCACAAAAGCAAGCATTAGATTTGAGACCATGCTTACTTCATCTATGATAAGAAGTTTCATTTTCTTCAAGACTCTTGAAACTTCAGAACACGCATCTCCAGATAGCTTGTTGTAATGCAATTTATTATCATGTTCAACTGGCAGCATCAATAAACGATGTAGAGTAATCCCTTTAATGTTATGTGCTGCCAGACCAGTTGGAGCAGTTACAACACAAGACAGTGGTGAATCAGTCCTTTTCTGCAGATAACTTGCAACGGCTTTAATTAGAAAACTTTTTCCTGTCCCCGCTTCTCCACTTACATACAGTCGGACAGGGTCAAATAATATACATGAGCACTCTTTTTTCTCATGTCTGAATCCATGTTCAATCTGCTCTGTGACTTCATCATATATCTTTTTCTGCTCAATGTTTAGTTGCGTTACCAAATCTTCTAAGTTAACTCCATCCTCTTGAGCTTGTTCCATAGCTCTTTCCACCTCATCCATGGCAGTGGCAGCTTCATTTTGGATAATTGGTCCTCCTAGTGGATCCTGGCTCAATGAAGTAGAACTCTGACTATCTTGAGAACTGTTTCTAGCTATCTCTTCAGCAATTGTAGTTTCTTGCTCCATTTCTTCGTTCAACATTTGCAGATAATTTAGAAAAATAGGACATTCTATGGTATCCTTAGTTGCATTAAAAGAGTCTTCATAACAGAGAAAATCTCCAAGTAGTTCCTCTTCTGTACGCCATGGCTTAAAGAGTTGCAAAAGAGCTAAATAGTAAAATTCTCTTTTGTCTGGAACTTCACAACTCAATTTTCGATGATTAATCAAATGGCCTTTTTTCTGCTTCACTAGACATCCTTCATAGCCAATGAGTGCATATTTTCCATTATTGATATCTTCTGTGATGTTCCTCTTATAACTGTAGTTTTGAAGAACTTCATACAAACATGTGTTCTCAAGGTGAGTACTTCTATTTGGATAGTATGTATCCAACATATTTGTCTTCAAAATATCTGTACTGTTTGGTTCTTTTTCCGCCAAATATTCAATTTCTTGTACAGATTTCAAAACTCGGTTTCGTGTTGCAGCAAGACCAAGACTCACCCAAATGATTGTTCTTGATTTGGCATAGAGACTTGCTGATGATAACCGATCAGAACATTCATATGCTCCAATTTCTCGATGCGACAACATCTTCAGACTGAAACTGTATAATTTCTTGCTTAGACTCTTTTCATGTGAAATGTCCTCCCACATTTCCTTCAGTTCTGTCTTTTCTTTTTTGGTGATGTAAGATGTCACATATCGAGCCACAGCAATAGAGTTGTCAGCAACGAACTGAATATCCATGTTAGCATTCCACATGGACAAAATCACTGGGTTGTAATCGTTGATGTACTTAGATTCTTCATTTCTTTTCAAATTATATGTGTTTTTGGGAGATTTTCTCGTCACAGTATGTCGTAGAGATGACATCAAATTATTTACTCTTCCCTTAGAAATCACTGGTCGAGGAAATGCAAAACGACATTTCGTGTAGTACTTTTCCTTGTTTTTAAATTTTCGACGACAGTACTTTCCACAACGATGAGATTGAAAACGTAAAACTTGTTGCCTTAAATTGTTTTCTTCAGTAGATTTTGGAACAGCACATGTTGAATACTCTTCAATGAAACTCATCACTGTTTCATCTGAATCTGATCCAAATTTGGGTGCATCTTTAATCCACAACAACATATGTATATGAGGAGCACCTCTCGCTTGATATTCCTTCCTCCAAAAGAAATCCAAAACCTCTCCAAGGGGAGGATTTTTTTTGTTGGTAATAAAAGACATCATAGCTTCAAATCTATGATTAAAATATCTGCAAACATTCACTGGATCTAAAGAACACAGTTCTCCTGGTGTTTTCAATTCTATATTTGGTATGTTTTCATTTGCCTCTCGTAGAAATTGAAGTAAATCGTCCCATGCATACTCAGCACAGCTAAGAGTGAGGAACCATGTAGGAGTTCCTAAGTTTCTTAGCATACATTTCAATTCTCCATGACGACGAAACCAATACTCGTTGGTTCCACGTTGACATGCCATGAGATTGATTAGCTGAGATTCCAAAATACTGTCTTGCAGATTAACTTTCTCCATAAAGTCCCTTGCACATACATTTTGCAAATGAGGTCCACTTTTTAATATATGATTAACTGCATAAGAAAGCCCAGACAAATCACTTTCAAACAGTAGATGAAATAAATATGGAATGCATTGACGAAACCTTGGATCTTCTGCATATAATCTTAGAGTCCGGTATTCAGCTGCAGGAATTTGAACTGGTCGATCATCATATCGTCCACCACAACCTGTTGGAAATAATTGTGGAAAACAACGAGCTTCCAAACTTTCTTCCCATACACTAATGGGACTTCCTTTTGCTGCCTTCATTTGAAACAAGTCAATTGCATTTCCCATTACTTCTTTGGAATGCAAAGGATGAACAGTATAATGTTCATATATTTCTTCAGTTCTAGACACATCAACTTTTTCAATTTGACCAACTGAAGAATCACTATCTTCTTCTGTAGCTGTTTCCTCTACTCCAACACTTACATGTTTGTAGTACTCATTGTTTTTAACTAAATACAACGTTGCCTTCTTGACTTTTTTAACATCCACTAAATCTTGCCAAATTTTCTTACTCTTTGTTGGAACCCCATTAACTAGAATAACTAAAGGATCTTCTTCTACTCTTTCTACACCAATTGTATTAATATTTTTCTTTACATCTAGAGGCAAATAAACAACTCTTCCCTTTAATCCTCTCAGTAAATCTGATGGAGGCAATTTCCCTGTCTTAGGCTCCATGCGTACAATAGCCTGAAAAGGATGGACACATTGAATCAAAATAGATTCATAAGTATTTAGATCCATCAATTCAGAAGGAATATCTATCAACTGAAGATTATTATAAACTGCTCTTGCAGGCATTCTATTTTCATTTAATTTTTTCAAACAATAAGTGCAAATACGCTGATCCAAACTCAAATCAAAAGAATTCTCCACCAACAAATAACTTACAAAATCCTCCCATTCACTATTATTTTCCAATTCACTTTTTGCATATAAATCAACTAACCTAGTCTGAATTTTATAATGAGTCCGTCGACAACACACACAAGTTACATTAGGCCTCTCACTTGATTTCACCTTAAACTTGATAATTTCCTCATCAAACTTTTCAATACTTGAAATTTGTCCATTATCTTCTGCATTACCATCCATTACTATATCTATTTCTACACTGTCCTCTTTATTCCCAAAATAACAAAACTCAATTTCTTCACAAATAGTCTTCACATCCACTTCAGATCCATGCAAAAGAGCACTATTTAACTGTTTAAGCTTAAGTGCAGGACTTTTTGCATAATACAACTTCCTCACTAATTTCCTTACGTTATTATGATGCACTGCTAACATCCTAAAATGATGAAAAACACTCCGACAAACTTTTCTAGAAAGACATGCTAGTGAATGCCCTTGCAAACCTGTGCTTTCTCTCACTCTGCAAGGATCTAACTCTTGCAGGATCTTCATTTTTTGTTTGAGACTTTTTTTACTATATGTACGTAAGAAATTTCGAAGCAAATCAATTGATTCCTGTCGCACACTACA
Organism: Lissotriton vulgaris; assembly: GCF_964263255.1. NCBI lineage: Eukaryota > Metazoa > Chordata > Amphibia > Caudata > Salamandridae > Lissotriton > Lissotriton vulgaris. Next base: position 897,344,590 of record NC_141696.1, read on the forward strand.
AATACTACTGCATTTCCATGTGTACACTGGACCCTTAGTACGTCTCCCTAAAACTTCATCAGCTAACACCTCTTCTGCATCTCTAGATACAAGTTTCTCTTTTTCCATCACACAACTATCTTTCACCTCATATGCACGACCACTGGTGTCAACTGCATGCACCAAATCATTTTCCTGAAAGTAACTCTCCTCATTAAAAAAAGGCTCAGAACTTGAACTATGCATCCATTCACCAGAAAATACTTCACAAAAATTACTCCGATTAATAATTCTTTTCCATCTACTGTTCGATTTGAAAACATCCATTGCCTTATTAAGTATCCTAATTCTATTGATTATTAAAATAAATAATTTTTTCTTAACTTCAAAAGCCTGATCAACAATCTTTTCTACACTTTTCTTTTTCTTGTAAAAAGCAGCTTTTAGTTTACTTTTCTTTTCATTTTTTAGCAAATTTAAAACTACCCTATTGCGAAACATTCGCCTACGAATGTCCCTAAAAACATTTACCCTTCTATTGCTAACCATTCTCTTCTCTCCTGGTCCAATGGAAACATTTTTTGTGGGCTTCTCTTTCCTTTTTAGATTTGTTGACTTTTTCTGTATATTCACATTAGCAATTTCATTTTTTTTCCTACGACATATGTTGCGAAGAAAAGACTTAATTGGCTTACCAGAAGCTTTTCTGGTGTTTTTTGAAGTAGTTGTTGAAGAGGATTCCATAAACTCTGTTGTTGATGTTCTCCTTTTCCGTATGGTATTTTTGATATTTCTTTGCCTTGAAGGCATTTTTGCTTCCTTTTCAGAAGTTGATTTGAATCTGTTGTTCTGTTAAAAAAACACATGAAAGACCACTATTAGCAAACAACAAAAAAATGTTAAAAAGCAAACAATATAAACAATAAATTGCAACATATTTAAGTTTATACAATAGCAACTCATGGCTTTATTTTTAAAGGCCTTGCGCCACCAGTGCGTCACTTATTACCCATGTTTAAAGTCAAGCATCAGCTGCACATGGCATTCATAAATAAGGGCCAAATGCAAATACCAATCAATTGCACCCAAAAATCGATTTTTCAATAACATGTAAGAAACACTGCGCAAAACCTAAGTACAACCACTCAATATCATCAAACAAAGTCAGGGTCTGATTTATAAACGCCTTGCGCCACCAGTGCGTCACTTATTACCCATGTTTAAAGTCATGCATCAGTTGCACATGGCAATCATAAATAAGGGCCAAATACATATACCAATCAATTGCATCCAAAAATCGATTTTTGAATAACATGTAAGAAACACGGCGCAGAACCTATGTACAACCAATCAATATCATCAAACAAAGTCAGGGCCTTATTTATGAAAGCCTTGCGCCACCAGTGCGTCACTTATTACCCATGTTTAAAGTCATGCATCAGCTGCACATGGCAATCATAAATAAGGGCCAAATACATATACTAATCAATTGCACCCAAAAATCGATTTTTCAATAACATGTAAGAAACACGGCGCTGAACCTAAGTACAACCACTCAATATCATCAAACAAAGTCAGGGCCTTATTTATGAAAGCCTTGCGCCACCAGTGCGTCACTTATTACCCATGTTTAAAGTCATGCATCAGCTGCACATGGCATTCATAAATAAGGGCCAAATACATATACCAATCAATTGCACCCAAAAATCGATTTTTCAATAACATGTAAGGAACACTGCACAGAACCTAAGTACAACCACTCAATATCATCAAACAAAGTCAGGGCCTCATTTATGAAAGCCTTGCGCCACCAGTGCGTCACTTATTACCCATGTTTAAAATCATGCATCAGTTTCACATGGCAATCATAAATAAGGGCCAAATACATATACCAATCAATTGCACCCAAAAATCGATTTTTGAATAACATGTAAGGAACACTGCACAGAACCTAAGTACAACCACTCAATATCATCAAACAAAGTCAGGCCTTATTTATGAAAGCCTTGCGCCACCAGTGCGTCACTTATTACCCATGTTTAAAGTCATGCATCAGTTGCACATGGCAATCATAAATTAGGGCAAAATACATATACCAATCAATTGCACCCAAAAATCGATTTTTCAATAACATGTAAGAAACACTGCGCAGAACCTATGTACAACCAATCAATATCATCAAACAAAGTCAGGGCCTTATTTATGAAAGCCTTGCGCCACCAGTGCGTCACTTATTACCCATGTTTAAAGTCATGCATCAGCTGCACATGGCATTCATAAATAAGGGCCAAATACATATACCAATCAATTGCACCCAAAAATCGATTTTTGAATAACATGTAAGGAACACTGCACAGAACCTAAGTACAACCACTCAATATCATCAAACAAAGTCAGGGCCTTATTTATGAAAGCCTTGCGCCACCAGTGCGTCACTTATTACCCATGTTTAAAGTGATGCATCAGTTGCACAAGGCAATCATAAAAAAGGGCCAAATGCAAATTCCAATCAATTGCACCCCAAAATCGATTTTTCAATAACATGTAAGAAACACGGCGCAGAACCTAAGTACAACCAATCAATATCATCAAACAAAGTCAGGGCCTTATTTATGAAAGCCTTGCGCCACCAGTGCGTCACTTATTACCCATGTTTAAAGTTTTGCATCGGCTGCACATGGCAATCATAAATAAGGGCCAAATACATATACCAATCAATTGCACCCAAAAATCGATTTTTGAATAACATGTAAGAAACACTGTGCAGAACCTATGTACAACCAATCAATATCATCAAACAAAGTCAGGGCCTTATTTATGAAAGCCTTGTGCCACCAGTGTGTCACTTATTACCCATGTTTAAAGTCATGCATCAGTTGCACATGGCAATCATAAATAAGGGCCAAATACATATACCAATCAATTGCACCCAAAAATCGATTTTTCAATAACATGTAAGAAACACGGCGCTGAACCTAAGTACAACCACTCAATATCATCAAACAAAGTCAGGGCCTTATTTATGAAAGCCTTGCGCCACCAGTGCGTCACTTATTACCCATGTTTAAAGTCATGCATCAGCTGCACATGGCAATCATAAATAAGGGCCAAATACATATACTAATCAATTGCACCCAAAAATCCATTTTTCAATAACATGTAAGAAACACGGCGCAGAACCTAAGTACAACCAATCAATATCATCAAACAAAGTCAGGGCCTTATTTATGAAAGCCTTGCGCCACCAGTGCGTCACTTATTACCCATGTTTAAAGTCATGCATCAGCTGCACATGGCATTCATAAATAAGGGCCAAATACATATACCAATCAATTGCACCCAAAAATCGATTTTTCAATAACATGTAAGGAACACTGCACAGAACCTAAGTACAACCACTCAATATCATCAAACAAAGTCAGGGCCTGATTTATAAAGGCCTTGCGCCACCAGTGCGTCACTTATTACCCATGTTTAAAGTGATGCATCAGTTGCACAAGGCAATCATAAAAAAGGGCCAAATGCAAATTCCAATCAATTGCACCCAAAAATCGATTTTTGAATAACATGTAAGGAACACTGCACAGAACCTAAGTACAACCACTCAATATCATCAAACAAAGTCAGGGCCTTATTTATGAAAGCCTTGCGCCACCAGTGCATCACTTATTACCCATGTTTAAAGTCATGCATCAACTGCACATGGCAATCATAAAAAAAGGCCAAATAAAAATACCATTCATTTGCACCCAAAATCGATTTTTAAATAACATGTAAAAAACACTGCACAGGACTTATATACTAACATACAATTTCACTTCTAAAACATAACTATCTGCTTCCAAATATTCTCCATAGAGAAAATAAATCTCTATCTAAATTAAATGAATCATTACTTACCTTTAGAAATGCTTTTGGAGATTGAAAACAGTGTCAGACACACACACCAATTTTTCTTTAGCAGAGGAAAAGGTGTGCTCTCAATACACTGAAACCAAGACTGGCATAGAAAATCTCTATCTTTGTACACATATGCCTTAATTCAACCAATGAAAACTCTTCCCTCACTATTTTCAAACCAACACCCATCCCCCTCTCAAACCTTTCTATCTGTTACCATAGCAACTCCCTCCTAACTGAACTGTAAGGTTCAAAAGTTTATCTTACAATGTTGCAAATTAACTCAGCAAGGATGTTTGACCTGTCAATACAGCAGCCTATACAGGGTATTTTTGCTTTTGGTGACTTTTTTTAAACCATTCAAATTGCTTCTTTCACACAACATAACCATACACCCTAACTTTCAGTTTTCAACTATCTGAATCCACCAATCATTGCTAGTGATTCAAGAGCACAGAAACTCCACAATTATTTTTTTGTGAACTCCTACTGTTCCAACTGCCATTTCATTCCCACACTTCATCTGACTGGACCAGAACCTTCTCACATCATGTACTCTGTTTGGGTTATTGGACATAGCTACATCCACTGGGCTCAAAGGTATGCAGCTAGCAGAAATTTTCATAACCTTGATTTATCAAATGTGGAAATCAAGTGGATTGGCAAGAGAGGATTAAAATGTCACCAATTGATACCATTGGTGAAAACCTTTTTGCATCTGCCAGAACCTGACCTTATAATTGTGCACTGTGGTGGAAACGATCTAGGCACATTAACTGGGGTAGGTCTGGAAATGCTATTAAAGGACACCTTTCATCAATTGATGATACTTTTTCCCCACACTGCCTTGGTATATTCCAATATATGCCAAAGACAGAAATGGAACTGGTCCAACCAATTTGGTCCACAATTTGAGAAAGCACGGAAACATGTAAATAAATCTGTTTCTGCTTACATGAGAGACTATGGAATGGGTTCATTATACAATAATAACTTGCGTTACAACATGCAAGACATCTACAGAGGAGATGGAGTGCACTTCTCAGATGAGGGGAATAGAATATTCCTCCTGAATTTAAGAATGTGTATTGGAACCTACTTGTAGGTACCTAAATCAACCACAGAACCCAAAAGCTCTTTTCAGAGCTACCCTAACTCTGATCATTCAAAGCGTTCATTTTTTGCTAACTTTTTTCACTATTTTTCACCATAGTACGCTTCCCGGTAAGCTTAACGGTGCGCGTACCAGGCGCTCCCCCCGCGGAAAATTAAAGAATTTTTTTTTTTTTTTTTTACGTTTATGAGCCTCCTAAGCCCCCCTCAGAAAACCTAGAGGGTCAAGAAGTCTCTACAGTTCCCCCTTCTATCCATTCCGAACATTGTTTACCCTCCATCTTGTGTCTCGATTGTTCCGAAACACAAAATGGAGGACTCCCGTAACGCTGCCAGTGCGCGTAACGGAGCGCGCACCCCTAAGCGCTCGTTAAAAAAAGGTGGGAAAGTAATTTACGGAAAACCCAATGGAGACACTTTCATCAAATATAGAATACGCCCTACTACATAGCAGTCCCTACCATTTGCCCAAATTTGGTGAAATTCCATTGAGACATTTAGGCTACAGGCCTGTCTAAATATCCTGAAGTAAATTACATGACAAAAACACACTTGTACTGTTAGAATTTACAACCAATTAAAAAGTATCTCTCATTTTCTACGATTATTTCCTGACGTTTGATTGGTTAAGTACAACAATATATATAAAAGAAGAGAGGGAAACACAGACATTTTGACTACTGCTTCCTGAAGTACACTTGAAAACAAATTTCACTGACAACTTCAACTAATTTCTCTAAGGTAACTTCTAATTATGGAAATATATTGTACACTTTAAGTTTATTTCTTAAAAAATATTCTGTTAGTGATATGCTATCCCTCTTTAATAGTTAGAGATAGAGATAGACTTCTCTGTAATAGTTATGGATTGAATTAGGCTTCTCTGGTATACTAGCTCTACTAATATAGTTAATTTATATGCAATTTTCAGAAAGAAAATGGAAGGAGAAAATAAGGCAAATGATACTTCTATCAAAGTAAAGGTGGAAAAACCAGAAGATGAAAAAAAAGAAGTTGATTTCATGGATGACTCTTTGTATGAACAGTTTATAGAATGTTTGGAAGAAATTGAATCATGTACATATAATTATGAGGAAATTCCGGACAATATTATGTTAGAAATTTTATTAAATTATGAAAAAGAATCAGAGGAATAAATTTATCTTTAATAATTTCAATTGTTTCAGACAATATTCTTTTTTATATGTAATTCATGAAGTATTACCAAAAATGTTTAAAATATAAAGTGAGACTTATAGTATACTGTTCAACTATTTTTCTGTTACATAGTAAGTTTACTCATAGTTTCTACCTTTCTCCCACTATATTATCTCATATGAATATTTTACACCTCATTTTCATAAGTGAACAGGACAGACTACTCATGATCCCCTAGAAATTCTCAGGGAGTGCTTTAAAGATCTGTTTCTCCTTTCCAGACAGACTATATTATGAATTCCATATACCACAAAAAATACAATAACAACATGCAAGATGTCTACAAAGAAGATGGTGAACATTAAATTTAAGTCTCTTCATTAGTACCTACATGTAGGTACTTACATAAAATAAAAAAATAAAAAAAAAAACAATTCATAAACATACAATTTTTGAAGTGATTATTTTTTTTTGAAGTGATTATTTTTCCATAGTACCCTCCCCGATACGCTCCCCGGTGCGCGCACCAGGCGCTTCCCCCGCGAAAATCGAAAAAAAAAATTTTTTTTGGAGGCCCCGCGGGGCCCTTTAATGGCCCCCATATCAAACCTAGGGGGTCAGGGGGGGTCTACCCTGCCCCCTTATGGTCAATTCCACCCTTTGTTTTTGCCACCTCTTATGACTAGATTTTACCGATAGACAAGATGGCGGCCGCTCCGGACTGTTTAGAATGTTTACAGACAACTGAGAGCCAATCAGCTTTCTGCGCGCAAGTCGCGTGTCGCGCCTGGAGCGCTCACCGGTGCGCGTACAGGAGCGCTGCTCTAGATATATATATTTTTTTGAACCTAAATTACTCAAAATCCACTGGAGCACATATCTTGAGACATAGCAAAGGCACATCGGGCTACCAGTCCCTACAATTTTGCCAAGTTTGGTGGAAATCCATTCAGCCGTTCGGGCTAAAAGTGAAATCGACCGCCCTATGGAAATTAACATGGGGAAAACGCGTTTTGGGACCCCCCTTTTATCTCGGCCCCCGCTTGACGTATCCCCCCCAAACTTTCAGGGAAGGACCGGACCGCCATGAGACCATTTTCCTGAAAATTTCAGGCAGATTCGTCAACCGGCGCCAAAGTTATTCAAAATAGAATGTTGAGATTTAACATTGAAAATTATCCTAACTATAACTACCTACTGGCGACCGCCAGTAGGTAATATATATATATATATATATATATATATATATATATATATATATATATATATATATATATACATATATATATATATATATATATATATATATATATATATATATATATATTACCTACTGGCCATCGCCAGTAGGTAGTTATAGTTAGGATTATTTTGAATAGGGAAATCGCAACATTCTATTGTGAATACCTTTGGCGCCGGTTGAGGAATCTGCCTGAAAATTTCCTCAAATTTGCCTGGCGGCGCTCCGGTCCTTCCCTGAAAGTTTGGGGGGGATTCGTCAAGCGGGGGCCGAGAAAAAAGGGGGGTCCCAAAATGTGTTTTCCCCATGTTAATTTCCATAGGGCGGTCGACCTCACTTTTAGCCCGAACGGCTGAATGGATTTCCACCAAACTTGGCAAAATTGTAGGGACTGGTAGCCCCATGTGCCTTTGCTATGTCTCAAGATAAGTGCTCCAGTGGATTTTGAGTAATTTAGGTTCCAAAAAATATATATATCTATAAGCGCGGCCCGGTACGTGCACCGGGGCACGAACCAGCGCGCTACGCGAGTTCGCGCGCGGAAACCTGATTGGCTCTCGGGTGTCTGTCAACATTCCAAACAGTCCAGAGCGGCCGCCATCTTGTGTCTCGGTAGGATCGAGACACAAGAGGTGGCATAAACAAAGGGGGAAATGACCAAAAGGGGGCAGAGTAGACCCCCCCTGACCCCCTAGGTTTGATGTGGGGGCCATAAAAAAAAAATCGATTTGCGCGGGGGGAGCGCCCGGTACAGGGAGCGTACCATGGGGGAAAAAGAATGACAGAGTTTTTAAAAAATGTAGCCTTTTTTTATAAATTGGAGGTGGTTCTAAAAAGAACTGTTTTTTTTCTTCTTTTTGTTGTTTTATATTTTTTTAATGTTTTTTTGATCATTTTGTACTTTTTTGGCTTTTATGAACAATTTTATATATTTTTTGTTATTTTTATGGGGAGAAACAAAAAACAGGGAATTGTAAACGGCTCAACTGGGGCAATTGTGACATCACTGATGGCATCACTGATGACATCATCCAGTGAATGTGGTTTGCTTTGTTATTTAAATATGTATTATATATATATAGCAATTTGCATTGAAGAATGAGTGGATATATAAATATAAATATCTGGATGGAGGATTAAGTAGCAGTGTGATTGCCTGTTTACTTGACTAATTTAAAGTGTCTCTCTAAATATATTGGATAGTGACTAAACTGTGTGAACATCTGTATCACTTTGTCAGTTGTAAAAACTACTTCTCCAGTTGGTTACTAGCTATTTGAAAATCTATATTAGTTATTGATTAGTTAACTGAGTATTTGTATTGGAGAGGGAATGTGTATGTAGTTCGGTGGGAGGTGTGTGACTGCCCAAAGATGTGTGAATAGTTGATTTAGTAGGTATATGACGTTAAGAATACATGTTATAACAGTTGTTTGGGTGAGTGAATATCTTAATGGGTGTGGTGATGAGCAAATATCTCTCTTAATGGTACATGTCCAACAAAGTAGAAAAATAAAAGGCAATGTATGTGGCAGTTGTTGTTTATATAAAGGTATACATAAGACTCAGTGATTGTATGCATGACTTTATGGATAACTGTATACTTGTAATAGTGATTTTGTAACACACTAAGTATAATTTACTATCTATATGAATAGATAAAGTGGTGTTTGTATAAGTGTATAGCTAAGTAAATGTAAGTAAGATCCATTGTTTGCCTAAGTGAGTAGGATGACTTCATAAGTGAATAAGATGTGTGCTGATGTGTAATGTCGATATAGGTGTATAAGTATTTTTGATAGTGTTCTATCGTTCATTGACAGCATGTATGAGTGAATCTACAGGTAAGTGATTAGATGTGTGCATACATCTATGAATCACTGAGTGGGTTTTTAGTAACCCTGGGCGTAGTTCGCGGAGTCGGACTCCGCGGAGCTACGCGAAGACGTAGTTGCACTCCGCGAACTACGCGTAGCTCCGCAAGCATGCGGAGTTGCTTGCTGGGCCCGTTCGCGCGCCGTTTTTCGTCTTCGGGAGCGCGGTGCGCGTGTTCGGGGCGTTGCCTGCATGCTCGGGATGGCTAGCGCGCTAAATTACCCCAGAGGTTTGTCCCGCCTGCTTGCGTTCCCTTATTTCCTGTTCCGGGTCACAATTAACGTGGTCGCGTTGTGCAAGACATGTTCGGGAACTCATCTTCTCGTTCGCACTACAAAAGTGCGTGATCGCGCTAAATATCGCGCGAACCTACCCATGCGGTCGCGATGGGCGCAGCCATCTTGGATCACACACTCTGGCTATGGTTTTGGGCCTACTTTTGCATCCTGTTAAAATCTCTTTAATCCTTGTCTTTTTACCCACTTTTTCTAACTTTCTTTAGTTATTACCTATTTCTCTCTGTGCCTAGGTTTATATTTTTCATTTTATTTCTACTTTTACAACTTTTCTATTGCTTTTTACTTCCTTATTGTTCTTTTACCTTGCTTCTTCTTTCCCCTACCTTTTTGTCTTGAACTTTTAGTTTTCTTCTACCCTCCACCCAGAACCATGGTCAAGGGCGCCAGCAGCAGCGGCGGCTCAAAGGGCAAGGCGCCAGTGCCCCAAAAAACTAGGCTGCCTTGCGGCAGAATGCGCCCCCTAGGGGTGAGGCCCCGCCAACTTTTTGGGGAGGAGGAGGTGGCTGCCCTGGTGTTTTTTATCCAGCGCTACCTCCCCTTGATGTTGGCAGCAGGTGGCAGGCCCGGCTCCGGCTACCAGCATATTGAGGAGCGTCTCCGGCGGTGGGTGAAGGTGTGCCGGGCAGTCTTCCGCTGCTCCGGTATCCGGCGTACCCACCATCAGCTGACCCACCGTTGGGCAGACATTTTGGACCGGGAGCAGGACCTGTTGGACCTGCTTGGCGTCGAGGTCGTGGGTCTTGGTGAGTGGCTACCCCAAAAAAAAAAGTGTGTGTATAATATATCTCTATAGTAGTATAAGTATTGTTATTGTATCTTTGTAAATCTTGGCTGAATAAGTAACGCGATGACTGGTGCTCCTAGTTACATTTCCGATGTATTCCGTTATTATATCTACTGTAATTGTATGACACTGGTCTATGCTGCGCTTCTTCATCTTCACTGACTCTTGCGTGTTCAATTTGGCGCTAGCTTTTGCTGTTTATTGGTGTGAGATTTTCTTTATTGTAGAGAACTGAAGTTAGTTAATGCTATTAATAGAGTCTTGTCCTTCCTTTGTCCGTCAGTGAAATAGCCGTTGATGGATAATTGTACGTGTTTGCAATGCATATTGTATCATTTTTTTTTCACGGCCTTCTCTTCTGCATGAATACTCCTCTGGCAATGAATGCAAAAGTTACTTTGTTCTTCTTACCTCAGCCAGGGCCGGATTTAGGCATGTTCAAGCTGTGCAACTGCACAGGGCCACCAAACGCCAGGGGCCACCCCACCAATATATATCCTTAATTTAATAATCCTCAGAGGATGGATACATATTTGCGTGGCGGCCCCTGGCAGGGATTTGGTGCCTCCGGCTCTGTTCCACTTCCAAACACCCTGACTCCCCCCTCTTCACTGGCCTCCGTGCTCCGCCCCGACCTCCTCTTCCGGGCCCCCCACCTACGCTCCCTGGCCAGAGTCCAGGACCACCATGAGCCTAGAGCCGCCCCTGCCTCAGCCCTCCATAGAACTGATGTAGTTTGTTTATTGAGTGGGTAGGGCAGCAGTAGCATTCAGTCAGTAGCAAAACAAAATATGATGCCATGAACGTACAATTTCGTGTTAGTTAGTATGCACAAAGTTAAGCATGTCTCCTCCTTGTGATCTATGCATTTTGCTGGCAAAAAATGAAAAAGAAATGGCTACTTACAGATAATTGATTGATTACCCCATTCTTGAATCTGTGGTGTTGTTCAGGTCTTACTGCCTCTGTGTTACTTAGTAATCTGCAATCAGAATGTTTATGGAACATTTGATTTGTTTTCTCCAAGTACACTAGTCAGTGAATCATGCAAGGCAGTAGTCATTTGGTAGACCAATGTTTGTTTCTTTTAATGTTGTAGCAGTGGTTTTTGAAATGCTGTCTATGTTTCACAGCACTCAATGTTTTCCTCTTTCTTTATTATTATTTCTTACATGAACCACAGAACCCAGGGGCAAGCAGAAGACTGGGACCGAGTCGGCGGGTGAACGCGAAGAACCACAGGCACAGAGCTCCTCTACTGAGGATCCTGCTGCTGTCCCTAGTAAGTCCAACAGTGTTTTCTTTTGGAACAATGATATTTCCCTAACTTTCTAACGGAGCTTTTTTCCAACCGATTAATGACATTTCACCTAACTAAATTTTGACAAATGCTTGTTTTTGTTTTATGTTTTCAAAATTTTGGGTATTACTATCTGTCCCTGCCTTTCTGTTCCTTGAAAGAGCCTCTCTTATGACTCTCTGTGCTACTACTAGACTGTCTGTAGGTAAGCTTGCCCTGTTGCCCACTCTTTAGTTAAGGTATCAATCTTTTCAAAAAATCTGTGATCGAATAGCGGAAGGCACAGGGTCCACTCCTGTCTTATGCTTTTTCCTCTGTAATGTCTCTTCTTTGCCAATTGACACCAACCAAGTATGCATGCAGATGTTGGTCTACTATTTTGTAAGCGTTAGTAATGAATACCACTACTACTCTTGCGGGTATTCTTCTATACAGTCACATACATAACTATGTATGCACCCCAAAATTGGATGTTGTTGTTGATAGGCAGGTTGGGCCTTACTTACTTACAGTCTTACACCTCAGTCACAGAACTCAAAGGAACCCACAATTCAATGAACGACAACCTATATGGGCTCAGTCATTGGTCAATTATTCAATTACCCCTTTCCTGAACCCCAATATGAAGATGCCAAATGCTTTTATTACACAATCCATAACCTAAGTAACCCCCTTTTGCTCACTCTCTCGTGTAAGTCTACAAGACTACAGACACTGAAAATATACTTCCGAGTCAATGTGGTACTTCAAAACCTTTATTTTGTTAGAAGTAACTAAGTAAGTAACATCAATGTTTTTAAGTTGTTCTGTGAAATACGTCAAGGGCAGGGCCACCAGAAAAAATCCAGAGTTAAAAAAGGCTGAATAAAAAGTAATCTACATTTGTACAGCTACCAGTGCACGATAGGGAAATGTGGGAAATGTCGGAGACCCCTCACCATTGAACGTATACTGGTTGCATATGCCTCTTTTTGGTAAGCTCTGGAAATCTTTGCTTCGTAGAAGGAAATCTTCTCATCTGCCGAAAGATAATGACAAAAGTGGTGCACGTTAGACAGTATGAAAACATTACATACATTTATTGAACTTTTTAGCTGTCACGCTAAAAAAAAGGTGTAACCTGAGGCTGTAAGGAAACTCGATTCCACAATCCACATTCAAAAAGTAAATACGGGCCTTTCTATTTTCCAAACTCTTCAGGTGTATGCTTTGAACTATCATGTGGCCTCAAAGGCGTCTTCTCGTACTGCGCAACAAGCTGTGAGGTAGCATGCGCAAAACTGTAGACATGTCATTGATGTACAAACTGGTTAGGTTACATGATTCAGTCTAACTTTCCAAGGACTAGAGTAGCAGTATAGATGAGATGAGCTTGGGTACCATACCATACCAAATAAATGCTAATATGTGTAGTGTGTTACTTACTCTGCTGTACTAGGCAATGTGGACTACTACTGATTACGTTGTACTTAACTGTTTTGCAGAACTCCGTTCTTGGTGAACAAGTACAATGGGGGCTGTGCATCCATCTAAAAAGGTGTACTTAATTACTTATTTTTATTTTTGCAGAACCGGTACCATCCACCAGTGCCGACGGGGGCAGCGGCGCTGCAACGGCGTCAGCAGAGGCGATCCCGGAGGGGAATGGAGGACCACCAGAGGCACCTACAGCAGCACCGGCAGCAGCGGGGGAGGAGACAACAACGGTGGGCGATGGTAAGTTACATTCAATAGTGATCCGCATTACTTGGTGGGTGGGGAAAACTTCCTCACTGTACTCTGATATTTATAGTGAACTTGAAGTTCTACTGGACAATATATGACGCCACCGTTGTCATTACCAAGCTTAGCAAAAGCATTACCACCGGCGAGAATTGATAAAATAAGTTATACAGGCCTCTTCTATGTGACTACAACTCAGCTGTGAAAGGTTGGTGGCAGACTAAAAAAGTCTTATCCACAACATTACGTGACCGCGATGGATTAACATGAGATTGATTTTAAGTATGATGAAAGGAGCAAGGAAAAAGCTCCAATCATATAATATAGAAGGATACTTTGGAATCAGCAATGCAGGTGTTTGAGAGCAGTTGGATGCGTGGGTTGTTGTGGAAGCATAGAAAGGGGAAAACACAGCTGCCTGCGTGGGTGGGAGACACATCCAATATCGGTGGTTAGTGGATAGTGGATACTAGTGTTGGCAGCGGTGTTTTGGTTAAACCCAAAGGCAAGGGAAGGAGGGGACGACTGGATGCATTCCGGGTCGTTGCTGGCGAAACACAAACCACCTAACGTTTGTTGGCGATATAAAGAATGATAGTCTCTAGAGTAGACATTTACTAGTACTAGCTGGCCACTGTTAATTAATGTTAGTTTGAGACTGTCACTTTTCCCGGAAGCACAGAGTATATGATATAAAAAAACGAGATATGAAAAAGACAGGTGTTCGTATGTGACCGTTGAAGTACACCCATGCTATGTTACTAGGGCAGGCATAATGCCGTGCCAAAAAGGCAGACAAATGAAGTATATAAGGCGTAGAATGTTCAAGATAGATAAAACAACATTTTAGGTACTCAACTTGCTTGCTATTGCTACTGTACTGTGCCGCCCACTATGTGTTGGATCCATTTTGTGTTCTTGATTTGCTGGGATTTTTGATTACAACAATTCTGTCTCTTTCTTTATAGTTACTCCTTCTAAACCAACGAGGAAGGAGCTGGCAGTCCGGGCCCGTCAGCGGAAACTGCAGGCCATCGTTGAGGCCTACCGCCGGCTGGTGGCTCAGGCCGAGGAGGAGGAGGAGGAGGCGGCGGCAGCAGCTGCTGCCTCTTCCAATGCCCCGGCCCCCCAAGCCTGCAGGAGTACGTCGGCGTGGTCAGGCAGCCGCCCGCCGCCAGATTTTCCCCGCATCGTCCACCCCCCCACAACAACATGGCTGCCAATGTAGGTGCCGCCAGTTCCAGCGAAAAATTCTCCTCCGGGTAGCCAGGCTGGAGGCTCAAAGTAGTCAGACTAAAAGACAAATAGAGGAGCGTGTAAAGATCCTGGTGGATCAACACTTAAAAGCCCGCCGGCTATGAGATGGACCCTGTTTGCCCCTTTTTCAATCCTTTTGTTGGTGGGTGGGAATTGGGTGTTGGGTTTTTACTTTTTTTTTACATTATATTGAGCGTGGGAATTTGGTTGGGGTTAGGGGAGGCGGGTAGGGACAGCTGTGGTGTAGGATTTATATATATTTTATTTTTGTATCATCTTTAGTTATATATTACATTATGTTAAAAATAAACGAGACACAAAGTTCTGTTCAAAAGAAAACATTTGAAGTTCATTTGCGTTTCTTGTGGGGTTGGAGGGGGGAGTGTTTCACCAAATAATGTACGTTGTGCAACCTCGCAAGGTTTAATTTGGCCATGCAGGTCGGCGGACAGTGCTTTTTAATAATAAAATATATTGCCCACATCTTTAACATGCAAACAGATAGATGCAGTAAACCCTCACCGAGTTATATTTGTAGTATTAGAAGAACGACCAGTCTGTCTTGCGTTATACCTCACTGCAAACTTATCTTACCTGTGATTGCTGATGAGATGATGATGATTTATCATGAAGTGTGGCACTGCAAGGGCTGCATTTGATTTCCAAGACAATGGCGAAGAATCTGTGGTTCAGAATCAGAACTTCTGTGATAGTAGTATACAGACCCTGCCAGTAGCATTTAGAGACAAAAAGAAAGAGGCAGTCATTTGCGTGACAGACAATGTGGGGGTAGTATAAGTAAGTACAGTACATTGCATGGGTGACCCAATATTGCAACTGCTAAACTGAAACAAAACAATGGTTTTGGGGACTGGAAACTAAGTGCAAGAGAAGATAAGAAGAAGTTCAACTTTATTTGTAGTACTCACGGCAACGTCAAACTTTTCTAAATCATAATGCTTTAAACTTTAAACCCAAAAAATTACGCCAATTCATTAGATGCATTCGTTGTTTGATGTTAATGGTAAATTATTTGGCGTTATACACAGAGCTTGAGTTGGGAAGCCGCAGAAGATCCTGGCCATGCCTTGTTGACATTTCACTATTGTTGCTTTGACCACATCTGCCCCAGCAAGCGCGTGATCAAATTGTTGGTGTATATTTAATGTAAGAAACATCACACCTCAATGTAACCACGCAGCCCGGGGGAAGAGGGTTAGGGTTTGTTTAATGGATGGGTACGGGGGTTTTGGGAAAGGTTTGAGAAAGAAAAACAGTACGCATGGAGATTGGAGACAACAAAAGCAAAACAATGAAGACGATGATTTATGATGTTGATCCGCTAGCCAATGATTGTAAGCAATGGACGTAAGAAAAGGACACGCTGAATATCATTCTTGGTTTCCCGCAATCCAATTGCTTGATGATGAGGATTTGTGGTAAGGGTGAGAGTTGATGCTCATACTATAAAGCAGTGGGTGAAAGACGTCCAGCCTGAAAAAGAAAAGGCAAATACAAAAGAATGTGAATGACCTAAACAAATTGTAATACAGTGAAGATAAAAAAAACAATACAAGAGGAGTAGTCGTATGAGAGGACTTTCAGACTGAGGCGGCTTGGATACAATTTGTATAAGTCTACTAGTTGCATATCATTTTTAATCTAGAAGTACAAAAAAAGACAGGAGCCAGCACACAACAACAGGCCCACGACGACACAGGTTTGCCCGTTATACAAACTGCATTTCCCTAAAAATTTCAGAGCCACAGAAAGGTGAATGAAATTGAAAAAGCAACCTAGCATTTACAAAATTAATCAACAAAATCAATGCGTCATTCTCAGTCATCAATCATACCACTATTGTACTCTACCACAGCACTGTGCACAAAAACATGTAGTAGCCTGGGTCTACTGTGCTGTGCCTCTTATTTGTATTTATTTATTACCTTGTATTCCACTCCAAGAAACATCGTGCATCAATCAGCTCAGATCCAACTGCCTGACAGCAAAGATATGGTGGTCACCATCATTATCATCAGCAACTCAGTCTGTAGTGAGTGACTACGATAAATTAAGTCCTGACTGCATCTGTAGTAGTAGGAACACAAGTGCGTAAATAATTTCTATTATTAGTAAATAACATGGAAAAATTGGCTATCACGTGAGTCTGAACTGAAGTTACTAGTATACTTCAACTCCATGCACATTAGCTCAGAGTCAGCAAAAAAATACATCCAATGCAATGCATGGCATCATTCATTTTTATACCTGTTTTGCTCTTCTCTTTCACTGTCAGAAGATTGATCACAGATGCTGCCGAGCCTTTGTAATGCGAGTCATCACAACAAGTTGACTTCAGTTGTGGATGCCTGCTCAAGTTTCTTTTGACACAGAAGAGTCGTCTCTGAATGCCTGCAGACAGAGGTGGTAGCCTTAAGAGTAAGACTCAGCAAGGCAGTTATTATGAGTTGCAGATTTCAAATGAAATAGAGGATGGCTGTAGTCATGTACGGTTCACTTGTTATGGAGGGACTGTTAGAGGCTACATTATTGTTATTGTACTATACTCCATCTACAACATCAAATGTATGGCTGCCAAGATGGAATTGTATTGACTTGAGTGGGAGTCAAGAAGATGGAGCAAGACTCTGAGGAGTGCAGTCAACATGGAACATAAATGCACAGGCGTGCAACTCCAGGAGGTAACTAAAAAAGATACAGCGAAAATAAATGCACAGGTGTGCAACTCCAGTAGGTACATTAAAAGAATGAGTGGTGGGGATGGATTTGGTTGAGCTTTTTATTTTAAGATTAGCAGTTTTGCACCAGAAAGTCATTTTTAATAAGAAAATAAATAACACAAATAAAAGAAGGGAAAAAGTCACAATTTAACAGCCTATTGGTCAGGGAAGAGGTGCTCGTCCTCAAACTCTGTGGGTCCGGACAGCAGTAGGTCATGTAACCCAGCAGTGATGAATTCTTCGGGCTCGCTTTCTTCATCCTGCTCTGATTCACGTACAGTATAGTCTGGTGGTATGAAGTGTTGATTCATTTTTATCATTGTCAGCCTCTCGACGCTTTTGGGGGAGAGACTGGTCCTTTTCGATGTCACAATGGCACCAGCAGCACTGAAAACCCGCTCAGAGGCGACACTGGCTACAGGACAAGCCAAATACTTTATCGCCAGCCTGCTCAGCACTGGCCACTGTCTCCTTCTTTCATACCAATAGACCAATGGGCTTTGCTCCATGAACACCTCTGTTGTGTCATCCAGATAGGCCTGAACCATCCGCTCAGTGTTCATTGGTGCTCGGCTTTGCTGCTCCTCTTTCCCCTTTGCAACAGCAACGGACTTACCCATCCCCTTCTGTAGAAAAAAAGCAGTTATGCTTTTGGTTGTGTCTGCTGAATCAGATCGTGTAGGTGCTGCTTTTGGTACTGTTGGTGCCTGCTGGGAAGCGGACGCACCGCTCTCATGCTCTGATGAACTTGCCTGAGTTGCCTCAGGAGGATGGCCTGGAGTACTTTGACTGTCCTGGGCTGGCACTGGCAGGCCTTTAAGTAACAGCCGTTCAGTTTCGAAATCATTAGCTTCCACAGCTATGGAACTTTTGTAATTGGCAACATCCCCATCTGAAAAAGGAATGACTGCGCTACTGCTGACAAACAATTTGTACCGTGGATCCAAGATTGTTGCAGTTATGTAATTTGGATCTGACACAATCATTTTAAGCCTTGCATTTACAGATAAGCGGTTGCGTAAGGCCTTGGCCAAGGTACATGCATCAACTTTTTCTTCGTCACCTTCGTATGTTTCACAGACCTCCTTCAGCTGTTGCTCGAGCATGTACAACAATGGGATGGCTTGGCCCATAGTACAGTCCTCCCTGCTAACTGCACGTGTGAACACCTCAAAAGGTTGTAGCATCTCTGTCAAGCATTTAATGATGTTCCACTGCCACATCTCAACGGTCAGGCTTTTAAGATTAACAGTAGGATCCACTAATCTTCTTGACATTACATAAGCATTCAGTGGTATGTACTGCTCAAAGAGACGCTCAAGCATGAAATAAGTCGAGTTCCAACGTGTTGGGACCTCCTGGATCAGTGCTTTGACTGGCAAATTATGCTCCCGCTGAATGACGCGTAGCAGCTTCCGCGCTTTGAAAGAATGGTTAAAATGCGTGCATATTCTTCTGCAGATGGTCAGTATGGTGCTGACTTGGAGTTCATTTTTCAGAAAGTCTTGCACGACTAAGTTAATGCAGTGTGCCAAACAGGGTACCCTGAAATACTGTCCATCTTTCATTGCCCTCACTACATTACTGCCATTGTCGGTGGCAACAAAACCAATCTTAAGGCCTCTTGGTTTCAGCCATTCAAAGACCTTGCTGTTAAAGTCAGACAAAATGTTGTCAGCAGTATGATTTTTCTCCATACCAAACATGGCTACAGTTGCATGTTTGCGAGTGTCATTGAAAATCCCAGCAACGTCAAGAAGGCCTGAAGTTAACTTGTCTTTCACACCTGCAAAAGAGATCCAGTGTGCGGTGATGCACATGTAATCTGCTGTGGCTTCGCGACTGCTCCACATGTCGGTTGTCAGGTGGATACAATGGACAACACTCTGTTGTAAGGCTTTCCCAATCAATCCCAGCACGTCGTGGTGTAGTGCTGGAATAGCAACTCTTGCAAAATAGTAGCGACTGGGAACGTCCCATTTTGGGGCGAGTGTTGCCACTAATTGCCGAAATCCCACTGCCTCAACAAATGAAAATGGGAGAAGGTCGAGTGCCAACATTTTTGCAAGTTTCGCATTGTACAAACGTGCTGTTGGGTGGTTCCGCTCGTACTTTCCCTCCTGCCTAAACATGCCAGTAATGGTAAGCTGCTTGGTAATTCTTTCTGTTCTGCTAGACGGACCACCTTTCAACGCAGACTTTTCACTCCTTGTCCTTGGTGTCTCCGGCTGACTCTGGTGCCACTGAGAAGTTGCTGATGCTGAGGATTTGGACTGCACCACTCCAGTGCTGGCGACAGGGCTCATTTGTGTAGCACTCCCAGATAGAAGGTCATCGTCTCCCTCTTCTTCCATGAGTGGACCTTGTAGTACTGTATCCTCCCCACCAACACCAGTGCTTACATCTTTTAAGCTTGCAAGGTGGTTCTCCCATTGAATTGTGTGTGTTTTTTTCATATGGGTCGTTGGGCCTCCAGTACCATAGTTTGTACCAATCTTACCACGACTAACATTGGTATGACAAATGGAGCATATAGCAATGTTCTCCTGATGTGGGTGAACCGTAAAAAAATCCCAGACTGGGGAGCTAAACTTTTGTCTCCTGCCATAGAAAGAGGAGGACCCACTTCCAATGCCGGATGAACTGGAGCCTTTTTGTTGGATTTCCCTATGTGACAGTTCAGTACTAGTACTGCCACTACCTACTTCTGTTGAGGTGGCGCTTGCGCTGGATGTCGCACGCTGCCGGGCCTTCGCTGATGTAAAAATGGGAGCTGGTGTTACTTTGGGTGCTGAGTGTGTAGGAGTTACACGTGCTACCTGCTCATCACTAATCGCAGCCCTTCTGGATAGGGTGAAAATGCTGGTCTCTACATCCTCTGCACCAGGAATAACGCTTGTGATGATGACATTGTCAGTGTCAGACCCGTCTTTATCACCATCAGTATCCTGCACACCTACATCGAACTCCGGAAGTTCAAGCCTTGACGGATCCTTCCTTTTTCCAAGCCTGGTCTTAGGATGTCTCTCCTTTGAATGCTCAGTTACTCGTGGTGGACGCCATTCGTTATCAAGGTCATCTGAAGGGATGCTATGCGAAGAACTCGATGCACTGCCACTAACCCTGCTTTCCTTTCGTAAATTTAAAGACAGTAGATCACCTCCAGAAGTGGCTTCCTCTTCTTCTTCCTCGGAATGAGGCTCTACTTCCTGAACTGCCCCGACATCGGGAGGAACAACTTCTACTATTGCGTGCGGAGACGGTGGTTGTTGTTCTTGAGGAAGTACTATAGCGTGCTGTGGTTCTTCAACAACTACTATTGTGGGATTTGGTTGTTGTTGTTGAACAACTATTGCGGGCGGTGGTTGTGGTTTTTCAACAACTATTGCGGGAAGTGGTTGTGGTTGTTGAACATCTACTGC
This sequence comes from Lissotriton vulgaris, assembly GCF_964263255.1. NCBI lineage: Eukaryota > Metazoa > Chordata > Amphibia > Caudata > Salamandridae > Lissotriton > Lissotriton vulgaris. The sequence goes on from NC_141696.1 coordinate 897,365,380, forward strand.
TGGCGGCGGTTGTTGAGCACTTTCATCTTGCGTGGATTGTGTGCTACTTTGAGACAGCGATAAGTTAAGTTCAGGCTCAGTATCACTGCTTTGTAACACTAGGCTGGCTACCTCTTCGACCCTCATGTGCTTGGCCCTGGGTTGGTGGCTTGCCCCCGCTAATGCGGATGTGCTGGCCCCAGCTTGCACCACGGACACCGCTGCTGCAGGCGTACGTTTTGGGGGCCCAAAAAAGGTTTGGGGGTCCATACCAGCCTTAAGTGACACTTCCTTCTTCTGTACCTTCTTCTCAGCAACTTTCTTGGTGGTGGAGGACCTGGTACCTGCTCTCTTAGGGCCCATCTTCTTCTGATGTCAGCACACAGCAGCACTCAGTAGCACAAATTGCAGAGATGTGTGGTCAGATGAGTCACACACCACACGTGGCGTACAATTGAAGGACGTCCGTCTGGCAGTTGAACGGGCGATGGATGAAAACAACCCGCACCTCCTCAGTCTTTTTCTGTGCACCTACAAGCAAAGAAGACAGAACACGTCAGTGAAACAAGCAGCAAGCCAGCACATGAACAATTGAAAGACACACAGGCCAATGTATAAAACACAAAAAAGAAGACTAATACTACCAGCACCACAGCTCCCAGCCACATGAAGTCCAGAAAGAACCAATAATAAAGTCAAGCAGGCCTATCATATACCAATATGGACAGAAAAAGGAGGATGCCTGCTACACATGAGTCATGACAGGTTAATGCAAGGAAAATCAAAATACCCCATGGCTAAGAGTTTGTAAAACTTCACTGCAAAAACACATACAAGCCATAAAATTATTACACACACAAAAAAGTTACCTACCCCCCTGCCCAGACAACAAACTTGGAAATGCAATGGCATACACACATGCCGTAATGATGGTAATTAAATAGACCAAATAGAAACAGCTACATAAAGCAGCCCCGCTAACTAGTAACTACCACCTCTGGGACTCTGGCCTACTATCAGATCAGACCAAAAGCAGGGAGGCCAATGATAAATGCACAAAGGAAGTACCTACAAAATGGCCGCCACCACATGGCCTGTCCAGGAAGACAAAACTACAACCAAATAACACATAAATGAGGACTTTTTTGTAGCACAGGGGATACATTAAACATTTTCGAGGAACTTTTATGCAACTCGGGACATATTGTTCGCGAGAATGCAAAATCGGCGTGTTCGGCAACGCGAATCGAGTGAAAAGTCGTTATCGCGTTCCCGAGCCAGTACATTGAGCGCGCGAACAAGACAAAAAAGGTAAGGTCGCGTTCTCACACGGTGCGACGTTACCAAAAGTACGCGAGCAGTATTCCTAGGGTTACCTACTGGCAGGGAGTGCCATATTAGCTACACACAAGCAACCAAAAGCTGAAAGTACCACCATTACAAAAAATGTGAAGCAATCCAAAGCCATACACGGTGTAATTAAAGTTACACCACAAAAATAGTTGATTAACTTGAATGCACCTATGGCTGTGAGTAGTAGTACCTACTAAAGCCTTGGATGGCTATGACAAAAGAAGAGAACCAGGGAAGGACACAGAAAATGGCCGCCTCCATAGGGCCAGGAGGACAGGGACACCCAAAAACAACATGGGAAAAGGATGCACCCAAAATGGCCTCCACCACATGGCATGGCCACCAACAACATGGCAAAATCAGTCACAAAGGAAGCATACACAAAATGGCCGCCACCACATGGCCTGCCCACCAACAACAACATAGCAGAATCATCACAAAGGAAGTAAGTACACACAAAATGGCCCTCACCACTACATGAAAAGAAAGAGAAGACAGACAATAAATGCCTATGCCAAAGGGACAATGCTTAGCTTCACAAAATGGACACACCACCCCCCAAATTGGTCACCCCAACCATAAACAAGAAATCATTACATAGAGGACAGAAAGGAACTGGGAGTGGCCCATGCTCCAGGAAGACAAAACTACAACCAAATAACACATAAATGAGGACTTTTTGTAGCACAGGGGACACATTAAACATTTTCGAGGAACTTTTATGCAACTCGGGACATATTGTTCGCGAGAATGCAAAATCGGCGTGTTCGGCAACGCGAATCGAGTGAAAAGTCGTTATCGCGTTCCCGAGCCAGTACATTGAGCGCGCGAACAAGACAAAAAAGGTAAGGTCGCGTTCTCACACGGTGCGACGTTACCAAAACTACCCGAGCTGTATTCCTAGGGTTACCTACTGGCAGGGAGTGCCATATTAGCTACACACAAGCAACCAAAAGCTGAAAGTACCACCATTACAAAAAATGTGAAGCAATCCAAAGCCATACACGGTGTAATTAAAGTTACACCACAAAAATAGTTGATTAACTTGAATGCACCTATGGCTGTGAGTAGTAGTACCTACTAAAGCCTTGGATGGCTATGGCAAAAGAAGAGAACCAGGGAAGGACACAGAAAATGGCCGCCTCCATAGGGCCTGGAGGACAGGGACACCCAAAAACAACATGGGGAAAGGATGCACCCAAAATGGCCTCCACCACATGGCATGGCCACCAACAACATGGCAAAATCAGTCACAAAGGTAGCATACACAAAATGGCCGCCACCACATGGCCTGCCCACCAACAACAACATAGCAGAATCATCACAAAGGAAGTAAGTACACACAAAATGGCCCTCACCACTACATGAAAAGAAAGAGAAGACAGACAATAAATGCCTATGCCAAAGGGACAATGCTTAGCTTCACAAAATGGACACACCACCCCCCAAATTGGTCACCCCAAACATAAACAAGAAATCATTACATAGAGGATAGAAAGGAACTGGGAGTGGCCCATGCTCCAGGAAGACAAAACTACAACCAAATAACACATAAATGAGGACTTTTTGTAGCACAGGGGACACATTAAACATTTTCGAGGAACTTTTATGCACCTCGGGACATATTGTTCACGAGAATGCAAAATCGGCGTGTTTGGCAACGCGAATCGAGTGAAAAGTCGTTATCGCGTTCCCGAGCCAGTACATTGAGCGCGCGAACAAGACAAAAAAGGTAAGGTCGCGTTCTCACACGGTGCGACGTTACCAAAACTACCCGAGCTGTATTCCTAGGGTTACCTACTGGCAGGGAGTGCCATATTAGCTACACACAAGCAACCAAAAGCTGAAAGTACCACCATTACAAAAAATGTGAAGCAATCCAAAGCCATACACGGTGTAATTAAAGTTACACCACAAAAATAGTTGATTAACTTGAATGCACCTATGGCTGTGAGTAGTAGTACCTACTAAAGCCTTGTATGGCTATGGCAAAAGAAGAGAACCAGGGAAGGACACAGAAAATGGCCGCCTCCATAGGGCCAGGAGGACAGGGACACCCAAAAACAACATGGGGAAAGGATGCACCCAAAATGGCCTCCACCACATGGCATGGCCACCAACAACATGGCAAAATCAGTCACAAAGGAAGCATACACAAAATGGCCGCCACCACATGGCCTGCCCACCAACAACAACATAGCAGAATCATCACAAAGGAAGTAAGTACACACAAAATGGCCCTCACCACTACATGAAAAGAAAGAGAAGACAGACAATAAATGCCTATGCCAAAGGGACAATGCTTAGCTTCACAAAATGGACACACCACCCCCCAAATTGGTCACCCCAACCATAAACAAGAAATCATTACATAGAGGACAGAAAGGAACTGGGAGTGGCCCATGCTCCAGGAAGACAAAACTACAACCAAATAACACATAAATGAGGACTTTTTGTAGCACAGGGGACACATTAAACATTTTCGAGGAACTTTTATGCAACTCGGGACATATTGTTCGCGAGAATGCAAAATCGGCGTGTTCGGCAACACGAATCGAGTGAAAAGTCGTTATCGCGTTCCCGAGCCAGTACATTGAGCGCGCGAACAAGACAAAAAAGGTAAGGTCGCGTTCTCACACGGTGCGACGTTACCAAAACTACCCGAGCTGTATTCCTAGGGTTACCTAATGGCAGAAATTGACAGACACCCAAAACCTGACATACCCCACACATAAACATAAGATTTTCTAAATCAAATCAGTCCATCCATGATTTTCTAATTAGAGGTACACCAGAAAAACAGTTGATTACCTTTCATGACCCTATGACTAGTACCTCTGGCCTACTGGCAGAGTAGGCCACAAGTTTGGAGGCCTATGGCAAGAGCAAAGTGGCTGGGAAACATAAAATGGCCACCAACAACACATGGCCAGGCCAACCACAGAAAGTTATTACAATGAACTCAAACATGCCTACACACTAACTACATGGAGTACTAGGGTCAGCTATTGGCTTAAAAAAATAAAAAACTTTTAAATTACACAAACAGTAATTCCACAGCAGACATTGCTATTGCATAATGATGACCATAATCCAATGCCAGCCATGATGTTTGTTTACAAACTTGAATAAAAATTTAAACACAGAATTATGATTTTACCCATGGGTACCTCTCTATGTAGCCTGGATGAAATTTAAAAAGAAATACAAGTTGGGACCTCATAAAAGTATAGGCACCCATCAATAATTTAAATCAAGGAATGAATACTGTAGTTAAAAAATTTAAAATCAAACAAACACAAGTCTACAACATCATACTCACTCATACATTACTGAACTTACTTGAAAAAGAGAATTCAAAATCCAAAAGTCCTCAGTAAAATCCCAAAAAAGCAGTAATGCAGCCAACACACACAGAAAGTGATCCTGCCAGCTCAAAATCCAAATGAAAGTGACCACCTCATGGACAAAGCACTGGGAGGAGCCTGGTGGACAGGAACAGGAAGTTGTAAACTCCAGAGCCCTTCCTCCTTAATATTCAAAAATAGAGTAGAAACAGAAAGAGGACTCCTTCCCCCCAAAAAATACATCCAAAGGTACAACTTTGAGGGGTTTTTCACTTGTTTGCTAACCAAAATGGTAATTTATTATTATGGTTTAACTTTTAACATGCTCGCGAATTATTCTGTGCAAGATTGCAGGTTCTGCGTGTTCGGCAACTCGATCTTACCAACAAACATACTTGCGCGTCCTTATGGCTTTATCGCGCTTCCAATGACGTTATCGCGTTCGCACAGTTGCACGGGAGGGTTTACAAACATGGTGGCAGACGCGACCGGGAAAAAGCGAACGCAGAACCAAGGTAAGCCATTGCCGCGCACGCGATAATGTTATTTAGCGCGCGACAACTACGCTCCGCACCGGATAGCGGAGTTATCAGCAGCTACGCGAACTCCGCGGAACGCGGAGTTGCCAAAACTCCGCAAACTCCGCAAACGGAGCGTAGTTCTTCGCCCAGGGTTAGTTTTTAGAAACTTGTATTGGTGTGTCAATGGATTCAAATATGGTACTCTGTATTTTACAGTGAGTGATGAAAGGTTATACTAGTGTATGATGAGGTGTATCGTCACGTGGATGATGTCATCAGTGATGCCATCAGTGATGTTATTTGAGATGTCATCAGTGATGTCACTGATCATGTCATGAATGATGTAATATGTGACATCATCAGCAGTGGATTGCAGGCGCAATAGTACAACTAACTATATCGGAGGAAATTCAACAGGGTCCACATCAGGAGGCAGTACATCATCAATGTCAATCGGGGGGTCAAGGGTAAGCCCCCTGTAGTCCGCCCACGTTTCCAAATTTTGTATTGCTTTCGGGGACACTCCCTGGCTTCAAAGACAGGCAGTTCCAGCCCCATGAGAAAGTCCAATCCCGCCTTCCATGCGCCGAGTGGGGGGGCACGTTCACTTTTCCAGGCCTGAGCCAGATCCCGCTTGGCCACCACTAGCCCCAATAGCAAAAGATGTCGCTTGTATATGTTGCCCCCAACATTCTCCAGGACATGGAGGAGGCCCAGCCTAGGGGTACGGGGAAGGTCCCACCCCAACACCTCCGATAGGCAGTCCCAGACCCCAGCCCAGAATCTAGTCAATCTCCCACTGGACCATACTGTGTGGAAGAGCATCCCCCTTTCAGTTCCACGCCTCAGGCACTCCGGAGCGGCTATAAGGCCCGCCCGCCACAATCGTTCCCTAGTATAGTATGCCCTGTGAAGGTATTTGAATTGAATAAATCTAAGACGGACGGCTATAGCAGCCCCACGGGGGGATTCAAGGGCCTCACGCCAGTCATCCTCATCCAAGGGGCCAACATCCGTCTCCCAGGAGGCCTTCAATGTTAAGAGGGAAGGGGAGCAGTGCGTAACCAGGGAGCGGTATATCTGAGAGACCTTCTTGTCGCCCAGGTCCCCCATAAAGAGTTTCGCTTCAATGGGACTAAAGTCAGGGAGTTGATCTAACCCTACCAGGCTAGGGCAGAGGGCATGGTGGAACTGGAGGTACCGGAAGAATTGGGACTTAGGCATATTGAATTCAGAGCTAAGGTCCTGAAACGACTTAAGTGTAGTTCCAGTGAGGACATGACCAAGGGACGAAATCCCGATCGCGTCCCAGCCGCCAAACCCGGACAGGGACGCCAGCGCCGGAAGCAAACCATTATGCCATAACGGAGTCTCAGCGGTCAGCCTGCCCCACCAACCTATACGGCGCAAAGCTTGCCGCCAGATCGCGGAGACTACTTGGGTGACCCTCGGCAGCGTCCTCCTCCGTCTGGCCGAGTACTGTAAGGTATGGAGCGTGGCACCCCCCATTAGAGAGTGCTCCAATGCATAAGCCGGATCGTTACCGTCTCCATACCACCACTCGTTGAGCACCAGAAGGTGGGAGGCCTGGTAATAGGACAGAAGATCCGTGGACGCCAAGCCGCCGCAGTATGTAGAGAGAAAGCATGTACGCAGTGCCACCCTGGAGGCACCCCCGGCCCACAAAAAACGGCCCAGCACTGAATTGACACGTCGGAACCACTGCGGGTCTATTCTATACGGATGATTCTGCAGTTGATAGAGAAGCCGTGGCAGGGCAACCATCTTGAATATGGCCGATCTGCCATAGATATTGAGGGGCATACGCGTCCAAGTCTTGACATCCATCTGAACTCTATCCCACACTGGCTGCACGTTTCGGTCCCACGCCACCGTAGCCGAGGCCGAGAGGAAGACGCCCAAATATATCATGCCATCGACTGCCACCTGAAGGGTCGCGGCCCACGGGCACGTCACCGATTCACCCCCCAACACCCACAGGGTCGACTTGCGTGGATTAAGAAAAAGCCCCGACGCTTCACCAAACTCCCGCATCATATCTAGTATGCGAGGGCCTGTGCAATGCAAATCAGTCATAAAGAAGAGGACATCGTCCGCATACAAGGCTATGCGATCCGAGTGGTCCGCCCCCCATACAAAGCCCCGATAAAGTGCATCCCGGCGCACTCGGCGGCCAGGGGCTCCATGGCCAGCGCAAAAAGGTACGGGGAGAGGGGACACCCCTGACGAGTGCCCCTGGCAATGGGGAACCACTCGGAAATCGCCCCAGAGACACGCACCGAGGCAGTTATGTCCGTATAAAGCAATTTCACATAGGAGATGAACACCGGCCCCAGATTGAGACGCGGCAGAAGGGCAAACCGAATCAAACGCACTATCAATGTCAGCAAGCAACAGCGCAGCCCGATCCCCGGTCGCCCCCACTGCATCTATCGCGGCCTGCGCGCGCCGAATGTTGTGTCTCGTCGCCCGGTGCGGCATAAAGCCCGCCTGGTCCGGGTGGACAAGGTCCGTGATATGTGGAAGTAGGTGGTTCGCCAGCGCTTTGGCCAGGAGCTTGGCTTCAAAATTGATGAGGGATATGGGACGATAGGACTCGTGACGGTCGGGGGGTCTGCCCGGCTTTTGGAAGACCACAATTTCAGCTTGACGCCAGTCTGGGGGCAGGCTGCCACGCTCCCGCGCCAGTTCCAATGCCCGCCTGTAATGTGGCCCAAGTTGCAAGTGGAATTTCCTATAGAATTCGCTGGGGAATCCGCTCGGCCCCGGTGCCTTACCCACATTAAGTTGACCCAGCGCATCACCTAGTTCCTCAGCCGTCAGGGGGAGATCTAAGGCATCTCGTACCTCATCAGAGACTGCATGGGGAGGGACATCCGCGAGGAACCCCTCAATGTCTTCGGGGGAAAGGCTCTCCCGAGAGGCGTACTGTTGCGCGTAATAGCGCGCAAAGCTCGCCGCGAGGATCACAGGGTCTGTTATCACCGCTCCTACTTCGTCTGTAAGCCCCGGCAAGGTGATCGGCTGCAGAGTCTGCTGACAAAGCCTGTGGAGCATGGTGCAGGACTTGTCTCCCCACTGGTACACCCTACTACGCCTGGCGAGCCTCATCCAGCAAGGTCGAGGAATAAGACTGCTGTGCTTGTAGGAGCAGTTGCAGTGTCCTGTCATCACCCACTCCCCTGTATCGCGTCTCCAGCACCTCCACCCGCTCCGCCGCCGTAACAATATTTTCCTGCCGAGTCCAGCGAGCAGAAGCGCACCAGGCAATGTCAACGCTCCTCAAGGCGGGCTTCATAGCCTCCCAAACCGTCACCGCATCCACTCCCTCCATGAGGTTGTCCTGCCAGTAGTGGGCAATCGCACTGCGCATATATTGGGAGTAGGCCGGTCGAGGACATCCGCCACCGGAAAGGTTGGCGTGCCTTACATAGGTCAATCTGAACTGCTACAGGGGAGTGAACGGACAGCCCGCGAGGCCGGATCGCCGCCCCCTTTACCCTGTCAAGGAAGGCCCCCGGCACGAACACACAATCCAAGCGTGAGAGGGAGCCATGCACTGCAGAAACATACATGTACTCCCGCTTCCCAGCATGCAGATGCCTCCACACGTCCACCCATCCCAGTCCATCAATCATGGCATTCAACCGTGTAGGCGAGGCCACAGCCGCGACCCCTTGCCCTCTCTGCCTGTCCAAATTCATGTCTACCACATCATTCCAGTCACCTCCAATCACCGCCAGGGAATGGGGAAGCTCAGACCACAAGGCAAACAGTTTCTCCGCTAGGGACCACTGCAGCGGGGGAGGGGCATAAACACTGCCAAACACCACCGGCTCCACGCCAATCCTCCCCTGCACAAATACAAACCGACCCTGAGGATCGAGCCAGTGACGCTCATGAGTATAAGACAACCGCCTGTGGACAAGAATGGCCACCCCCCTCGAGCCCCTTGTAAACCCGGCATGAAACACTTGGTGGAAGCCAAACCGCTGCAGACTCAATGCTTTAGTACCCAACATGTGTGTTTCCTGAAGGAGGAGCACATCCACCAAATCCCTTTTTGCCCAGCGAAGCACAGCCCCCCGTTTGATCTTGTCCAGGAGCCCCCGGACATTCCAGCTCAGAATCCGCATAGAGGTACTAGGAAGTACCGGTCGTGGGGCATCAGCCATTGTCATGATGGGCAAGTCTCTGCGACCCCCGGAACCCGACCCAGGTCCCCAACACCCCAATTGCAAATATCATATGAACCACGTGCACCCCACATAAAACAGCCCTGACCCCCACCACCCCCTCGACCAGAACCAACCCCCAAACAACCAAACACCCCAGGCCCCCCCCACCCCTATACCTCAGAGAACAGTGAAGTATCTGTCGCGGCATGCGGTGCTTCAGGCCCAATACATAGCGCCCAAAACCAGCCCTACCAATGGATCCCGACTAGTCCCCCCACTAACCAACAGGGCGCGCCCCTAGAACCACCCCCCAACCCCAAAATGATAAGGCAGCCCATAAATCGTGCCCCGAACCCCCATACCACAAGCATCAGGTCCATAAGCAAGGCACCATATATATATACTAGCCCGCGAGGGCCCCATACACTTGCCAAAACATAAGTCTATACTGCACCAGTCAGTGTCCGTTCCACCATCCAAGTTCTGGCTGCCGCAATGTACAGCCACAGATCAAAGGCAATCAGTAGGCGTCCAGATCGTACAATGATCAGGATTCCTTGCCAGATTGGTCCGTGTCGGGCTGTGTGTCCCCCAAAAGGGGGTCTCGGGACAAGGACCTCCGTCGCGAGCGGGACTTGCGATGACGTTTTCCTTTACCGGGCGGGTCGCTCCGGTCTTGAGACGAGCTGCGCGAAGGCCCGGAATGCAATCCCGGCTGGACGTTTGGTCGGAGCCTGACCGTCTCGTCGGTTCACCTGAAGACGGCCTCTGGCGAGTCGAAAAAATGAGTCTTGGAATTGAAGATCACCCGGAGGCGGGCCGGGTACAGCAGCGAATACTGGATTTTTAGGCCACGCAGCTTGGCCTTCGCCGCCAGGAATGATTGTCGCTGCTGCTGGACCAGCTTGGTATAGTCTGGGAAGATCATAATCTTATGGTTGTCGTACAGCAAGGTGTCTTTGAGCCGCGCTTCCCGGAGTATGGCGTCCCTGTCGTGGAAGTTCAGGATTTTGGCGATGATCGGGCGAGGCCGCTCCCCAGCCGGTGGTTTCTGCGTCAGGGCTCTGTGTGCGCGCTCCACTACAAAGCAGCGCGACAGGGTGTTCGGGGGGAGCCAGCCCTCCAACCATCGTGTCAGAAATGCATCCATGGGCCCTTTCTCACAATCCTCCGGAAAGCCGACAAAACGCAGATTATTCCGTCGCGCCCGCCCCTCTGCATCTTCCACGCGAAGCGCCAGGCCCTTCTGAATCCTCTCCATGTCCGCAACTTTCTTCTTAAGGGCGCCAACATCCCCTTCCACTTCTGTGACCCTGGTCTCTGTTTCGGTGATGCGGGCGACCGTGTTGCGGAGATCTTGACGCAGCAGCATCACATCAGCACCGACCGCGCCAATCTTTGCATCCAACATGTCGCGGGACTGCGTAATGGCCGCCATCAATGCCGCGTTGTCCGGCCCGGCGCTCTGGCCTCCTCCGGCTGTCCCGGCACCTCCTCCAGGGCCAGTGAACTTATCGATGGTCCCCTGCTTGGTGGCGGTCGTGCCACCCCCGCCTCTAGTCATGGCTCCGGCAGAGGCAGTAAGGCGACACACACCCGTACAGGGGTTTGCACAGCTAGAATGTCCACCACTCGGGCCCAGGCCGGGGTGTTGGGATCACACCTGGCCGCGTGGCACCCACCTGCCACCAGCACGCCAAGTTCCAAGCAGGCACCCGGGCAGCGCCGCTCCGCCAAGGCGCAGTTGTTGCCAATCTCGGGCCCAGAGTCAAGGCCGCCGATGCGGCCCAGCCGGTCCGCCTACTCCAGCCGGCGGGGCGCCGTCGACTCCGCAAGCACCTCGCCACCGGCAGACAAGTAGATACTGGGCGACCTCCGGATCCGTGCCGTCGTCTCGCAAGGTCGCTACTCCGCAGGATGTATCAGCGGCAGGGTGCACCGTCTCCTCTCTTCCGGCGACCCAGCTTCAGCCACACGGGCTCAGCCGCCTGCAGTCCGCCCAGCGCCCAGAGCCAGCCGACGGGCGGGACAAAAATTGAGGTCCCGGCTCACCACGCGGCGAGTAGGCCCGGCAGGCACCGCCACCAAATGCCGTTCCAAACGCGGTCCGGGGCCCCAGCGGCAAAACCAACGGGCACCCCCGGTCTCCAGCAGCCACCTCCACAACAGCAGATGGAGTAAAGGGTTCAGGGCCAGGATAATTAAGCGGATAAATATCGGGCCGGCAGGAGCTCTACAGAGCCGCGTCCGCCATCTTCGCCCTCGAAGCCACGCCCCCTCTACTACATTTTTTAAATTATTTATTTTTAGATATTTTATTTTTTAAATTACATTGTAATTACATTATACATTACATTACAAAATATACTTGCTCAGAATGAATTACTTTAGTTTAAATACTTTGCAAATAGGCAATACACTTTTAAGTACAGTAGTTACAGTTATTTTTCCAGTTAAATGCAATTAGCTACTTTATGGATTACTTTTCTAACCACAGGACTGGATCCTAGATTCAGTCCTAGGACATCTCCTGTAAACGGTTGAGTAAAAGTGTTTTAGTTATAGTAGTGATTTTTAAGGAATATTATTGTATTTTAAAAGTTGACACTAGAAATATTTTCACATAGAATCACCAATGTTATCCTATGGGAGGAAATTCACTTAGCAGGTAAGTAGTGTTATCATTACTTTTTCTTTCTCAGTGGTGGATCCTGGTTCCAGCACTGGTGCATCTCCTGTAAACAGTTGAAAGAATGTGTTTAAGTCATACAGGCCATTTTCTAGGAATATTTTTAGTTTGTGAAAATAGATGGAAACTTTTCTGGTGAAAACCAGACAATGGATTCCTACGGATAGAAATTCAAGTTACTGTAAGTATGGTTAGAATTACTTTTCAGGACCAGTAGTGGGCTGAAAGATGCAGCACTGAGGTCTCTCCTGATTACAGGTGAGTAAATCGGAATTCGTAGTTCGGCTGATTTTAGAAGAATTTGTTAAAGTTCCAAAACTCCACACTTAGAAGAATTTCCAAGTGAAACCAGCCAATGTTAGCCTACGCAAGGAAATTCAAGTTACTGTAAGTATGGTTAGAATACTTTTCAGGATCAGTAGTGGGCTGAAAGATGCAGCATGAGGTCTCTCCTGATTACAGGTGAGTAAATCGGAATTCGTAGTTCGGCTGATTTTAGAGGAATATTTGTACGTTTCAAAAATAGACACTTAGAAACTTTTCTGGTGAAAACCCCACAATAGATTCCTATGGAAGGAAATACTAGTTACTGGTAAGTATGCTTAGATTTACTTTTCAGGGTCCGTACTGGGCTCAAAGATGCAGCACTGATGTCTCTTGTGATAACAGGTGAGTAAATCGGAATTCGTAGTTCTGCTGATTTTAGAGGAATATTGTGCTCAATAGTGAAGGAAGGGGGTGGGGCCTGAGGTGACATGTGTGCAAACACACCCTGTGGCGCGTTTTAGATTGGAGAATTAATTCCTCTTCAATCCTGAGGTCCCCTGTGAGCCAACTAGCCCACCAGGTACCTCCAGTATGCGCCAGGGAGCTGTGTTGCAGGGAGGTGTTCAGAGGGCACGTCCCCTTTTTCCAACACTCTGCAACACAGCTCTGTGGCACTTAATGGAGGTACTGGATTAAAGAGGAATTAATTCCCTAACTTAAAACGCGCCACAGGGCATGTTTGCACACATATCACCTCAAGCCCCGCCCCCTACCTTAACCACTGTGCAAACGCGCCCGATAGCGCATTCTAAATTGTGGGATTAAGTCCCCTTCAATACTGGGGGTCCCAGGGACCAAGTAGCCCACCAGGAACCTTCAGTATGTGCCAGGGGGCTGCGTTGCAGAGAGGTGTAAAAGGGGCGTGGCCTCTTTACACAGCTCTGCAAGGCAGCCCCCTGGCACGTTTGCAGAGGGGGAACTAATTCCCCTTGAATAATGGGGGTCCCTGGAGGCCTCCAGTATGTGCCAGGGGGATGTGTTGCATAGAGGTGTAAAAAGGGGCGTGGCCTCTTTACACGTCTCTGCAAGCTGCACCCTGGCACGTTTGCAGAGCGGGAACTAATTCCCCTTTAATACTGGGGGTCCCTGGAGGTCAACTAGCCCACCAGGAACCTCCAGTATGCGCCAGGGTGCTGCGTTGCAAGAGGTGTAAAACGGGGCGTAGCCTCTTTACAGTCTCTGCAAGGCAGCCCCCTGGTGTGTTTTCAGAGGGAGAACTAATTCCCCTTGAATACTGGGGGTCCCTGGGGGCCAAGTAGCCGACCAGGAACCTCCAGTATGCGCCAGGGTGCTGCACTGCAGAGAGGTGTAAAAAGGGACATGGCCTCTTTACACGTCTCTGCAAGGCAGCCCCCTAGCGCATACTGGAGGTTCCTGGTGGGCTACTTGGCCCCCAGGGACCCCCAGTATTCAAGGGGAATTATTTCCCCCTCCGCAAACCTGCCAGGGGCGCGTTTGCAGAGTGTAGCCTTAATGTTTTTTTGGGGGGATTGGCAGGGTACAATCCCGCGTATCCCGACATTTAAAAAAAAATCACAATTTTTTTGGGCCATGGGGGTGCTTGTGGGACCACCTGAGCAGGCCTACAGGGCCAGAAACCTCCAGTATGTGCCAGGGGGCTGCCTTGTAGAGAGGTGTAAAAAGGGGCGTGGCCTCTTTAAATGTCTCTGCAAGCCAGCCCCCTGGCGCGTTTGCAGAGGGGGAACTAATTCCCATTGAATACTGGGGGTCCCTAGGGGCCAACTAGCCCACCAGGAACCTCCAGTATGCACCAGGGGGGTGCGTTGCAGAGAGGTGTAAAAAGGGACAAGGCCTCTTTACACTTCTCTGCAAGGCAGCCCTCTGGCGCATACTGGAGGTTGTTGTTGCAGCGCATCGACTGTGAAGTTACCCATACGGTCGTACATGGGCGCGGCCATCTTGTTCGCGTTGCGTATTTCCGTTTCTGGTCGCTATTTGCATGCTCGCCTTGTGCGCGGGCGTGATTACGCGTTAACGTGCGTTTTTGCATGCTCGCGGAGGTAATATCTCACGAATTTACCCATGCGGTCCTCAATGGGAGTGGCCGTCTTGTTTTTCATTCATTGCTATGGTTCTGGGCATGCTTTTCCAATCCTCTCCTAATCTTTGCAATCCTTTGTTTCTTTGAACTTTTTTTATCTTTTTTACTCATTATCTATCCCTCTCTTTTTCTACATCTATATTTTGTGTTTTTTTCTACTTTTGGTTACTTTTAAAGCTACTTTTTTAAACTCTTTTCTTTTCTTTACTTTTTCCCTATTTTTTCCTTTTTTTTTTTGCAGCTGTCCAGGACCATGGCAAAGGGAGCCGGTAAGAGCAAGGGGAAGGGTCCCGCAACTCGTACCCGGCTCCCATGCGGGCGCTTAAGGGGGGAAGCAGTTATAGCCCGGGAGATTTTCAGCGCGGTGGAGGTGACTGGCCACACTGATGTTCTTCGTTCAGTGCCACCTCCCCAAAACCGTCGCGGCAGGCGGCAGGCTTGGTGCCGGGTACGGGCTCCCAGAGCGTCGCCAGCTATGGGGGAAGGTGTGCCGGGCCATGTATCGTGAGTCTGGGGTCCAGCGCACCTACAGCTAGGTGACGCACCGGTGGTCCGACGTCCTGGACCGGGAACACGACCTGCTCGACCTACTAGGCTTGGAGATCCCTGGGCTTGGTGAGTAGTAGTAGCTATTTAATCACTACTCTGTTTTCTCCTGCTCTATTTTATCATATTGCAAATGTTTATTTTTTCCGAAGAGCACGAATGCTGCCAATTATATTGCAGGTAAATTATGTTTCAAAAGCTTCTGTGATTGCAGGTGCTGGCCTACTCACTGGCGGTGCTACAATGCTTACTTGTTTTCAATTTTGTGTTAATTTGGCCAGGGTGATGATTATGTATCAGTGTACTTTACAGAACTGCGTAATTCTAGACATTAGAGACTCAAGTCCAGTCCTTCCTTTGTACTCCTGCCACTAAGAAGAGCTAGTGGTGGTGATCATGACAGACAGTGTCTTTCACTTCGTGTGCTGCGGAGTGCTGCCTGCCAGTCCTAGTAGAACCTTTTTGTAGTTGGTTTAGTGAGTAACATAACTTTCCAAGTAGACGGTCCGCGAATCCAGCAATATCCTATTAGCCCACATCAGATAGGTCAATAAATTTAGTGCAATTGTTGTCTATTTCCCCGAAATATTTTATTATTGTTTTTTTGAAATGTTTTATGTGATTGACAACAATCATCCATGTTTGTGTCTTTCTTTCATGTTGGCCATCAGCTTCCCCCAGGGGCAAGGGGACACATGAGGAGGTAGCGGCGCCGGCGGAGCAGGGACAACAGCAGGAAGGCCAGGATCGGTACAGCGAGGGCTCCTCTGCTGGCCCCAGTAAGTTTTCCTGTTAATATTAATAATTATACTTTTCTATCTTTTACAGCACCTGTATTTTTTCCAAACGTTCCTCATTCTATTTTTTCCTAAATCGTCTTTGATCTTCTTGTAGACTGTTTCTAAATTCTTATCCTGCCTCTAGTATGGCTCCCTGTGATACTACTAGATTATTATTAGTCTGTCTGTGTAGCTAACTAAGCTTGCACAGTTGGCAAAAGGTGTTAAACAAAACTCAGATTCTATTCAGCAATAGCTCTATGCACTGAGTGCAGTCCTCTGGGTTGTCCTTACTGTCTATTGAAGTCTTTGAAATGTTTATGCTTTGACAATTCCCAACAATAAAATGTCAATGGCAACCAAGAATAAGATACTAGTATACTTTTTGAATGGATTGGAGGACAATCCATACTACTACTGTTGCAGGGACTATTCTTGTCATGAATCACTAATCTTAAACACATCCTGCTCTAAAATGAGCAGGTTGTTCCCCATCAAGAAACCCACCCCTGTCCCGTGCTTCCAGCACTCCAGAGTATAATGTGTAATGATTTATGCATTTACTATTCATTTGTGCATTCATAAGTGTAATGGTTTTAGGTGTTATTGTACATTTCATTTGTATTTCCCTGATGGTTTTTGCCAAGGTACTGTTTATTGTCTTGTCAAGTACTGTTTATTGTCATTTGAGAAAGCGCTGATTAGAACAAATAAGCAGGGGAATCTTCTGGAGATGCTCACGCACGCAGTAAAACGGTGCGCGATGCGTCATCAATCCTCGGGTGTGGCTCTGCTATAAAAGGCCACACCCAACGCTTCTCAACGCTTTGCCTCCTGCCACCGCCCGCAAGAGGATCCTTGGAGAGCCCTGGGAGCCGGAAAGCAACAGCCAACGCCCTGAAAACTCCGAAGGTCTCCATCTCTTCATCGCGCATCCTGCACGCAACCCTGCAAGAGAAGAACACGCATCTTTAAAAGCTAAGTGAAAACTACCCTGCAAGAGAAGAACACGCATCTTTAAAAGCTAAGTGAAAACTTTCTTGTTTGTTAGTAGCACCTGGCGCCCACCGCAAGCAAGCAGCAATTGGTTTTCTGAACTTGAAACTTACCTGGACAACATCTCCAAGACGTTTTGGGTGAAACTTGATTGTAGAGACATTCTGATTTAGAAACAATTGAAAAGAAAATAAGGCTTTGAGAAGTATCAAAGCGGAATCTTGGGACAATAATTATTGATGATGAAAATAAGGCTTTGAGAAGTATCAAAACGAAATCTTGGGACAATAATTATTGTTGAATGTGGTTGGCAAAATAGTCTCTTTGTTTAGTATTGTTTTAATCTAGGTTATGAAGGAAAAGAAAGACACGACTGAGAGCACAGTGGAGTAACTCATCTTCTTGGCAACACTCTCAAGTCAAAACAACCTGCTCAGCTTCAATCCTTCACGACGACAACACGGATGCGACGCTTAGAATTTAACAGTCGCAGGTCGACAACCAAGGAACAGGTAGCGTCCACGATCCGGCCTACCTCCCTAATTTCTATTCAATTACCTAAGTGTTTTAAAACAAGATCACTAGGAGTTGCCTAGAATTCGGGGAAGTTGGTCCATAACGTCTCTGCGAAATTCATCTACAAGTGACCTACAGGTAAGGGTGCTTGTAACCTTGACAGAAGGCAAAAGCCCACGACGATTATTTCGCCCAGACGTTATGGATCCTTCCATCTCGAATTCTCTGCAAGATATAGCAAACATGTTGACCGCTATACAAGCCGAAAACGCTGCCCTTTGTAGAGATGTTACTGATATTCAAAACAGTATAAAATCCGGTTCTAGTACTTGGAGTTTTTCCCCAACTCAGAAATCTATGTTGAAACCAGCAACGTTTCAACCAGGGTTTCAAACCTTGCATTCAAGTTCTAGTTCATCTACAGCAACAACTCAGATTCAAGTTGTGACTCCTGTGCCAGTCCCTTTGGCACAACCTGAAAGGTTTTATGGGGACAGTAATACGTTTTCAATCTTTTTAAATCAATGTCATTTACATTTTATAGCCACACCTGCAGCCTTCCCAGATGATTCCTCCAAGATAGCTTTTATCTTGTCCTACTTAGGAGGTGACGCAGCTTTATGGTCAGTACCAATTGTAGAACAAGATGACCCTATACTCTATGATCTTCGACGGTTTAAGAACACAATGAAAAAGTTGTTTTCCAAACATGTTTTTGTTCAATCCGCAGATCATGAACTATTACATCTAAAACAAGGTTCATCAGATTTATTACACTACATATCGCAGTTTAATAGACTAGTTATTGAAGCCCGCTGGCCTGAGGAGAAGAGAGTTTCCCTTTTCTTTAAAGGTCTTAAAGACGAGTTAAAAGATATGGTCACGCAAATTTTAGATCCACCAGACACTATAGAGGACTTCATTGATTTAGTGGTAAAACTAAATCATCGCCTAACAGAACGCAGAGGGGAAAAAGGAAAAACAGAATCTAAAGTGTTTTCTTTTAAAGAAAGATACAATAGTGTAAAATGTGAAAACACACCTAAGGTAGATTTAGGAGAACCTATGCAGATAGGTACCATCAAAGGACCTTTGAGTAAAGAGGAAGAGGACAAAAGGAGGAAATTGAATCAATGCCTTTATTGTGGAAAATCAGGCCATTTTGTTAAGGAATGTCCAGTACGCCCAAATAAACCTAAAGGAAAAAACTCTGAGGTAGCTTTAGTGCAGCAGTCGGAAAACTAACTGGCTCGACAAATCAAGAGGTCAGATTGTCGAGTATGTTATCTAGTTTGGCCTCAATAACTCCTAAGAGAACTTCTCATCATCTTAGTATAAAGGTTACTTTACAATCTCTTTCTGAAAAGGGAAAGGACTGGACGGTTGACGCTTTAATCGACTCAGGGGCCACAGGTAATTTTATTGACACCTTGTTTTTGAAGGAATTAGATTTTAAAACCGAGTCTAAACAACATCCGGAAGTGGTTAAAGCTGTAGATGGTAAGGAATTATCATCTGGTCTGATTCAATTTCACACTGAAACTCTTTTAATGACTTGTTTAAATAAACATAAAGAAAACATAACCTTTGATATCATTGATGCCCCTCAAATTCGCTTGATTCTGGGTATACCCTGGCTTGTAAAGCATAATCCTAAAATCAATTGGGTGGAGAAAACAGTGCTATTAGATTCAGAGTATTGTCAACCATCTTGTTTACTATCTCAAGATTCTGAATTGTTGGTCCAAGGTAGTAATTTCCCCTTGAATTCAAAAAGTATTTTATTGCTGGAAGGAGTTCCTAAAGAATATTCGGATCTTCATGATGTGTTTGACAAAAAGAAGGCCAACACTCTACCACCTCATCGGGATTTCGATTGTCGAATAGATTTAGTGCCAGGGGCTACCTTACCGTGTAGTCGAATATATGCTCTCACCGAAAAAGAAAACGAACACCTAAGAGACTATTTAGATGAGTATCTGGCCAACGGATTTATTCGACATTCGAAATCACCTGTATCCTCCCCTCTCTTTTTCATTCCAAAAAAGGGAGGTGAGTTGCGTTCTTGCATTGACTATAGAGCTCTAAACAATGTCACCATCAAGAATAGATATCCACTTCCTTTAATTCCTACTCTATTAGACCAATTAAAGGATGCCACCATTTATACTAAATTGGATTTACGAGGAGCTTACCATTTGGTCAGGGTTCGGAGCGGAGACGAATGGAAAACAGCATTTCGTACCAAATTCGGTTTGTACGAATACCAGGTCATGCCATTTGGGCTCTGCAACGCCCTGCAGCTTTTTAATTTTTTATAAACGAAATTTTAAGGGAATTTTTGGGTATTTGTTGCATTGTGTACATAGATGATATTCTCATCTATTCTAAGAACACCACAGAACATGTAAAACAAGTAAGAGCTATTCTTCGAAAACTTCTTGACAACTCCTTGTACATAAAACTCGAGAAAAGTACATTTCACACTACAAGAGTAGAATTTCTTGGATACGTCTTAAGTCCAGAAGGTATCGAGATAGATCCAAAGAAAATTCAAGCAGTTCTTGATTGGACCATTCCCTCTTCTGTTAAACAGATTCAAAGCTTTTTGGGGTTCGCTAACTTTTATAGACGTTTTATTTGTAATTTTTCTCACATGATAACCCCAATTACTAGGTTACTAAAAAATAATGTAAAGTTTGAATGGAGTAACGATGCTGAGGAAGCCTTTCAAAATCTTAAAAGACCGTTTACTACAGCACCTGTATTAATGCATCCGGATCCTTCCAATCCCTTTATAGTTGAAGCAGATGCTTCTCAGTTTGCCATCGGTGGCATTCTATCTCAAAAACACAAAGAAACAGGTCAGATGCACCCGATTGCATATTATTCCAGGAAACTGACCCCTACAGAGCAAAATTATGCTATAGCTGACAAGGAGTTGTTAGCCATAAAAGCAGTCTTCGAAGAATGGCGCCATTACTTGTTAGGGGCAAGACATCCAGTAACGATCTATACGGATCATAGAAACCTACAGTTTTTGCGTTCAGTTAAAGCTCTCACTGCTAGACAGTTACGTTGGACATTATATTTTAATGATTACAACTTTATAATTACTTACCATCCCGGAAAAGAAAATCTAAAAGCAGATGCCTTGTCACGTTTGGGAATTGTAGAAGAAAAAGATTGCTCTTCTGAAAAGATTCAACCGGTATTGCCAGATCATTGTTTTAAAGTAGGTGTAATTGTTACTGATGTAATGGAAGACAAAAAAAAGATACAAGAAAAAACAATACAAGAGTGGCATGATTTGTATCCTTTGATGCAGATGAAACATGGTTTGTTGTATATGAATGAGCAAATTTTGGTACCCACACAAGAACTGCAAAATAAAGTGATACATTTACATCATGACACTTTAATGTCTGCACACCCAGGGGTAACTAAAACCAGCCAATTAATCGAAAGAAAATTCTGGTGGTCTTCTTTGTTAAACGACGTAAAATCTTATATTGAGACTTGTGTAGTTTGCACACAGAATCAGGCACAACATCAAGCACCGAGTGGTCTTTTACTTCCTCTCTCAATCCCGCCTCAACCTTGGCACACAATATCTCTTGACTTTATTGTTGAGCTCCCTAAGACCAAGGAGGGTTTTAACACTATTCTAACTGTGGTTGACCATTTTCTCGAATGGCTCATTTCATCCCACTAAAGAAAATTCCTTCTGCAAAAGAGTTAACTCACATCTTCTCTAAGGAAATAATTTGGTTGCATGGCATTCCATCGGTAATAATTTCAGATAGAGGCCCGCAATTTGTTTCTCACTTTTGGCAATATATAGGAAAAACCTTAGACATGGACATTCGCACATCTTCTGGGTATCATCCCCAAACAGATGGCTTAACCGAAAGAACCAATCAAACCATAGAACAGTTTTTAAGATGTGCTTTAGCAGAGGAAGAAAAAGAATGGTCAGATATTTTATGGGTTTTGGAATTCGCTTTTAATAACATGGATAATTCTTCTACCACTCTTTCACCCTTCTTCTGCACTTATGGATTTCATCCTAAAAATATTCCGTGTGGAAAAAGGTACGGGCAGAAGACCTCTTTCAAAGTTGCCCGGCGTTAGCCGCCTCTATACCCACTCAAGTTACCAAACAAAGAGGCAGGCGCTGGAGACTGGAAGGCAGGAAACAGAAGTTTTATTCCGACGGAGCAGAACACATCAAATCAGACAACAGGGTATCTTCTCGAGGTGCTCTAACCGCATCTCTGAGGCTTGGCCTCTTATACACGAGTTTATTGTTTTATTACGTTAAACACATCTCTGTCATTACTTTGATGTAAGGGGAGACATCCTCGGAATCCCTGCTTCAGGCCCGTTCCCACACACATTTACAGTTGAAGTCCCCACCTCGGTCACAACAGGTGATGATTATCGCGCAGCTGGACATTCCGCCGATTCACGGAATGTGTGAGGTTGATCGGATCTCATGGGGTGGGGGCTTTGATCAACTCTAGGATCCTTTGATGGGGGAAGCTTCCTACTGTACAGGAGGGGGGGGGCAATAACAGTATCCGCTGGGCCAGGTGGCGGCCTGGGAACGAGGAAGACAAACGGGTACAGAGGGAAGGGGGTTTTATCAAAAGGATCCGGGACCATGAAAGGAATGGTGGGAGGTGTCGCGCTGGGAACAGGATGGGGTTCCGAGGCAGAGCTGCGTGGAAGAGGGGTTTATGACCCAAGGCGTGTGAGAGCGGGGGGGGCTGTCAGTGTGCGGGGGATGCTTTGCGAGGTCAGGGGAGAGAGAGAGACGCGCTGGCTATCAGCGGTGGGCAGAGAGGCCATGGTACTCAAAATGTCTGCCACTTACGCGCATGAATGGGCTCGGAAAAGGGGGGGGCAAGATGGCGCCGATAATGTTGATGCTGCAGCCTAACTTTAACAGTCCTCCCTTTTCAACATATTTAGCCAGCTTGCCTACTCGACATCAATCTTCATTAAATTCCTGACCTCGGCATCATACAATGCTCCCATGCGTTCATTTCCAAAGTCCACAGTCTTAGGGCAAATACAATTTGTACATAATGAACACAGAGGTGGCAGACATTGAATTCCTAAGCATAGACCGCATATTACAACTACAGGAATCAGTATAATGGTAAACAGTGTCCAGCCCCAGTTCTTAACAGTACTCCAGAACCATCCACCAAGTGACCATTCTTCCTGCTCCTGGTGGACTTCTGAAGAGAGTCTGTGGAGATGTTCGATGGCTTTGTACACTGAGGGTGAATTGTCCGGTATGTATGTACAGCAGCTGGACCCAATAATGCGGCATGCTCCACCACGGTCCGCAAGAACCACATCTAGGACAAGGCGGTTCTGGAGTGCCACCAAGCGGACCGCTTGAAGCTCGGCGGTGTTGTTAGCAAGGATACCAGCTGTGATGTTCATGGTTGTCTCAACTGCCTGAGTCAGATGTCGGATGGCACGGCTGTTTGCCATCGGGCCCCAGAGCGGAACAAGTCCCTTCATAGCATCGAGGAACTGTGCTCCTGTTGAGTCGGCTTGTTCAATGTCCTTGGCTCGTTTTTGTCTATGATGATTCGCTGGAGCCACATAAGTCGGAGGAAGGATGAAGGAGATAAAACAAGTGCCCCCCCCAGCCTTTGGGGAGCCAGGTGTAAGCCTTTGTGCCGCAGACGAAGTACATGTTTGGGGACGACACAAAGGAAGGTGGATCAGTGGAGTCCAAAGTTCTGGTAAAACGGCAAGCACTGCGGCCTACCAGCTGTGTCCCAAGCC
Organism: Lissotriton vulgaris; assembly: GCF_964263255.1. Taxonomy (NCBI): domain Eukaryota; kingdom Metazoa; phylum Chordata; class Amphibia; order Caudata; family Salamandridae; genus Lissotriton; species Lissotriton vulgaris. Next base: position 897,388,505 of record NC_141696.1, read on the forward strand.
CTTCTATGCACATGTGGCCTGTGACGTTGATGACAGATAGAGCCACGGTCAGGGTGGCAGCCGTTCGTTTCCGTAGGTAGGAGAAGGTGGGTCTGGTTGGATTGTTGAACACCTGCATTTCAATTCGTTCTTTAGCAGGGATATCCATGTGGATTGAGTTGTTGGAGGTCTGCGGACAGAAGTGAGTCTTGGTTTTGTTTCGCCAGACCTCGAGGAAGAAATGCGTTATGGTTTTGCTGGAGGTGGCATTGTCCTTATAGCTTTCTTGCAGGAGGATCAGCCAAGCAAGGCAGGAGCCGTGAATTGAGAAGGGTGAAGGGATGAAAGGTATTGAATGTCCAGTGGCGTGGGGAAGTAACCCACAGATCCAACAGTTGGTGGCGTTGGTGGCAAGATTGTGCTGGTGCAGCAACTGCACAAAGGAGTTATTCCAAAACTCCTTTCGCCTCTCTCTGAGTTGAGGAGAGAGCGAAATCAGATAATGTTCCTTCATGGTGGTAGGCTGAGCAGTGGTCAGGAATGTTTCGTGAGCAGGTGCATTTTCTTCCACAATCCAGAGCGTGGTCATGAGGAGAAAGCAGAAAAGGATTGTGATGAAGAGTGCAATTGTCTTTGAGCTGTGGAGTCTGTCTGTTCTTGGGTTTCTGTAGTGGGTATTTCCTGTTTGGTGCTTCCATCATCTTCTTATTTGGCGCTTCCATCACCTTCTTATCTGGCGCTTCCATCATCTTCAAGGTGCTCGGTAGCGGGCAGAACCACAGACTTCGTTTAGCTTCTCTCCGGGTGACCCTTGGTGGTGTTTAGGTCACCGTTCTGAGATTTAACTTAGTCCGTGGTCTACTTAGCCGAAGCTCCCTCCTTTCGACACAGGAAATACCCTTCTCTGGATGGTACAGTGGGATCAGAGAATTTTGAAAGTTCAAGTGCTTCGGTATCAGGATAGCAGGTTAGTGACGGTCGGTCCTTGTTCAGGAGCTCTTCTTGGTTGTCGATGCTTTCTGTTGTGGCCAAGGTCGAGGAGACCTTCTTGCAGTGGTGTGCGTGCAGCCAGTGCCGTTTCCCCTCCACACGAAGAGCCGTCCGGGTGGTGATCAATACTTGCCAGGGGCCCGTCCACCGGGGTTCCAGACTCTTTGCTCGCTGAAAATTTCGGATCAGCACATAATCCCCAGGTTGGATGGCGTGACCCGGACCCCTGGAAGCATCGGGGATGGCCTGCTGCACCTGCTGATGAATGACAGACAGAGTTTCAGTCAATTTATACAGATAATCAGACATTAGGACGTCCGGGACGTCATGAATGGAAGTTGGTTTCGGTGCAGACCAGACACTCATGGGTCGACCGAAAACAACCTCATAAGGTGTCAAGTGATGTTTGGTGGGGGTGGAACGCATCGATAGCAATGCCAGTGGGAGGGCGTCTGGCCATTTCAGACCCGTGGTAGCCACTATCTTGGCCAGTTTAAGCTTTAGTGTGGCATTGTGTTGCTCAACAAGTCCAGCAGACTGGGGGTGGAAGACTGCGTGGAACTTCTGCTTGATGCCCAGCCCCTTTAAGATGAGCTGGATGACTTCGGCTATGAAGTGGGGGCCATTGTCGCTCCATAAAATTCGACAAAGGCCGTAGCGAGGGAAAAATTCCTTTAACAGTACTTTTGCAGTGGCCATAGCAGTGTTGTCACGGGTTGGGTATGCTTCCACCCATTTGCTAAATAAGCATACCACAACAAGTACATATTTCAGGCCTTGGCATCTGTCTAGCTGGATGTAGTCCATCTGCAGGACTTCAAACGGGTGATTTGGGACCCCAAACCCTCCCCGGGGTACTACAGTTCCTTTCCCGGGGTTGTGTTGCAGGCATATCAAGCATTGTTGGACCAGACGTTTGGCGGAGTCTGTGATTTTATCATTGTGCCAAACTCTGGAGACAAGTTCAATCATGGGGGCTGATCCTATGTGGGCAGGGGAGTGTGCCATAGTCAGTATGGGAATCAGGTATGAGTCAGGTAGCAACCATTTGTTTGTGTCTTTTGTCCGCCAGCAGCCTTCGTCGTCCTTTAATCCCACCCGTGTCCATTCAGTCAATTCGTGTTGTGTGCTAGCCATTTGAATGTCTCTAATAGTGTCCCTAGCGTCGGTCCATTTTTCTGCTTGTGACCTGGTCACGTACATACGTGTTGTCGTCCTATTTTCAGCTGTCGTTCGAGCAGTGATGTCGGCTAGTGCGTTTCCCTGTCCAATAATGTCTGTCACTTTCTTGTGTGCCTGGCATTTGATGACCGCAAGCCTTTTGGGGAGAAGGACAGCTTCGATCAGGGCGGAAACTAGATCTCCGTGCAAAATGGGGGTGCCGTGTGAGGTCAAGAATCCCCTTTCCCTCCAAAGGAGCCCAAAATGGTGAACCACCCCGAAGGCGTACTGGCTGTCGGTGTAAATGTTCGCTGTGGTTCCTGCTGCTACGATGCAGGCTCGTGTCAGGGCAATCAGTTCCGCTGCCTGGGCAGATCGTTGCGTGATGCGGGCTGTCTCGACTACAGTTCGAGCCGTGGTGACTGCATAGGCAGCTGAAGTGGTGCCATCGGGGAGTTTGATGCAAGAGCCGTCCACCCACAGCTCTCCGTCGGGGTCAGGAAAAGCTGTGTCTCTAAGGTCAATTCTACTTCTAGTCTGTTCGTCCGTAAGGGTCGCACAGTCATGCACAGGGGATGCATCGGGATCGTTCTCTGGTAAGGGTAACAGAGTTGCTGGGTTCAGGGTGGTGCATCGTTTCAGGGTGATATGGGGGGCAAGCAGAGTCAACTCGTATCCAGTCAGTCGTGCACTCGTCAGGTGTTGGGTCTTGGTCTGGTTCAGAAGGGTGTCAACTGCATGGGGTACTAGTACCGTGAGGGAATTCGAGAGTACGATCCCCTCACTCTGTCGGATAGAGATAGCAGCGGCAGCTACAGCTCGAAGGCAAGCAGGCAAGGCTCTGGCTACAGGGTCAAGAGTGGCAGAGAAGTAAGCGCACGGCCGTTGTTTTGGGCCAATGGACTGGGTCAGGACAGATAAAGCGCACCCCTCCCTTTCGTGAGTGTAAAGGGAGAAGGGCTTTGTGTAATCTGGGGTGCCTAGGACAGGGGCCGAGCAAAGGGCATCTCGTAATTACGTGAAGGAGGATTGACATTCAGTAGTCCAAGGGAGGGGGGAAGGGACATCTTTGGCTAGCAGAGAAAGCAGTGGTTTTACAATGAGACTGAAGTTTGGCAACCACTGTCGACAGAAGGAGGTGAGGCCTAGTAGGGAGCGAACCTGTTTCTGAATCTTAGGGACAGGAGTTTCGAGAATGGTTTGGATCCGGTCGGGAGTGAGTTTCCTTCCGTCTTTGGACAAAAGGTGGCCTAAGTAAGTGACCTGGGGTTGGCAGAATTGCAACTTCTTCTTGGAGACCTTGTGGCCATTTTCCGCAAGGAAGTGCAGGAGTTGAATGGTGGCTGTGACTGCTAATGGAGTGGTGTCGGCTGCCAAAAGGATGTCATCGACGTATTGCACTAACACGACTCCATCGGGTAACTGGACTTGATCCAGCTGTCTCTTGAGGGCCTGGCTGTAGATGCTAGGGCTTTCTGTGTAGCCCTGGGGTGCTCGACAGAACCTATATGAGCGGGCTTTTAGGGTGAAGCCGAAGAGATATCGGCTGTCTGGGTGGATGGGGATAGAAAAAAGATGCATTTTTGAGGTCAATGACAGTGAAGGTGGTGGCAGTAGAAGGAATCAAAGTCAGGATGGTGGTGATGTCTGAGACCACGGGGTACTGGGGTACCACCACTTTGTTGATCTCTCGAAGGTCAATGATAAAGCGGTATGCTTTCTCATCTCCCTCTCCTTGTTTCTTGATGATGGGCAAGATAGGACTGTTGCAAACGTTGCTAACCACTTCCTCTACCACTCCTGCGTCTATCAGTGACTGAATGATCTTTACCAATGCCTTCTCGCCCTCGGGCGATATCCGATATTGTGGAAGTTTTGGGAGTATCGCGCCCGGTCGGACAGTAATGTGTACTGGGTCGATCATCATGCGCCCTACGTCCGAATCTGTCTTGGCCCACAGATACGGAGGCAGAGTGTCAAGCAGGGATGTGTCAGCGTCAGTGATGGAAAACATGCGTCGGGGAGGGCAATGTCTAAGCAGAACGGGTTTGTCGTAAAGGAAAACTCGAACTCCGTCTTGAGAACATCTGATTGTCGCTCGGAAGTGTTTCAATAAGTCAAGTCCCATAATGGCGTCAGGGCTATTGGAGGAAAGCAAAAACGTGGTGTCAGTGGTGTTGTTTTCTAAGTCAAAGAGGATCGGAGCGGACAAAGGGTTAGTGGAGGGCGTTCCATCGAAACCTGTCGATGTTATAAGTGAGCCAGACAAGGGTGCCCTTGGAATCAGTCGTTTAGATAACGCACTCGTGTTGCGCCAGTGTCTACCAGAAATGGAGACTTTGTACCCAAGACCTTAGCAGTGACATAAGGGCCTTGCTGGTCAACATAGAGCTCGACTGGATCCCTCCCTTGCCCTTGGCAGTCCTATGCAAAGTCGTGGGCGTCATCGTAGTCAGATTGCTGGCACTGGTTCTGTCTGGGTCGATCAAATGTATTTGGTCTGCTTGATCTGTTGTTAGTCGTGTCATTTGGGGGCCCTCGCAGCTGTCCCCTATTTCTCGGTCCACTTGCTATGTCCTTGGGGTCTTTATTTCTGATTATTTCCAAAAGAACCGGGCATTGGGATTTCCAATGGCCGGTTCCCTTACAGAAAGCACACTGGTCCTCTCTAATGTCCGTACGTCCAATGTGGGGAGTCGAAGTGCGGTCCTTGGGAGGTGCAGTCTTAGGGACGTTCGTCTGATAGTTTCCCTTGTATTGGTCTCGTCCTATAGTCACCCCTTGCAGTTGTGCAATCATCACCCTCTCTTTCAAGTCTTTCTTCTTTTTCTCTGTTGCTCTATCGTTTTCATTTTTCTGATGTTCATAATATTGGGCCATCTGGAGGATAGCCGCAGGTTTGGAGGCTGCCCAACTACTCTTGCTGGCCTGCAGTTTCTGGGAGACCTCTGGTGACAAACCCTTAACATAATTCTGGACAAACAGATGGTGTCCGGTTGCAGTGGTCATGTCCTGGCCGCTGTAATCGGAGATCACCGTTTCAAACCGGGAGAAGTAGTCCGATACATCCTCCTGGGGTTTCTGGCGACAGGCCGTTACTATCGACCAGTCCACTTTCTTTTCTGGAATCAGGGTTTTTAATTTCTGTACGATTTTATCTGGGAGGTCTAAAATGGATTTCAAAGGCTTTTGTCCAGGTTCTCGTTGTTTATCAATGCCATCGAGTTGTGACCAGGTATGTCCAAACAGCTCAAGGTGGTCGGCTTTCCAGATTTGCTTCCACACATCAGCTGGTAGACATAACCCGAAAAACAAGTCGATGTCAGCCAGGGTCATAATCGTTGAACCTAGGGCTGTACCTAATTCAGTATAGAAGGCAGTGGGGTTTTTACGTAGGTCAGGCAGAGATTTCCGGAATGTCAGAATCTCTTGCCGGTCCCATGGCTGGTAGACCCAGTTGTACACTACCCTTCCTTTTGCATCTTTGTGGTTTGCATCATCGTTAGTCCCTTCACCTCGTGGAGGAACCCAGTAAGGGGCAGCCTCTCGTATCGGCATTATGGCGTTAGATTGCTCAGTTTGTGGTTCGGTCGCTACGGATGTCGTGGTTTTAGTTCCCGATTCTTGTTCAGTGAGGTGGCGGAAAACCTCAAGCGTACGCATAAGGAGGTCCGTCACATCACACTCGCCCTCATCCCCGATATCGACCTTTCGGTACAGAGTCGTTAGGCTCTCGGGACCTTTGTCTCGATATCGGTCCTCGTATGCGTTCAGGACATGGTAACACAGTCGTACGGTAAAATGTCGTCTGTGACTCCCTGTATACGAGTTAAACATATCCGTGATGTACTCTTCATCTTCCTTTCTTTCTACCAGTGTCCTTGCTATCTTGTCAATCCCTGCTCGCTCATCTTTGCTTAATCTGCTTGTTCTTGCAGAACCAACCCTTCGGGTCTCAGGGTCACCTAACGTTGTCGTTTGTGTAGTATCTAATACAAGGAGTTCGGCCGGCACAGAGGCCATAGGGGCCGAAGCTGTGGCGCTACTCTTGTTTGTGCCTGGGGGTGGTGGGTGCTGTGCTAAGGGTTGGGAAGGGGCGTATGGAGGGGGCATATAGATGATCGGAGGTCCTAACAAAAGATCATCGTTAGCTCGTTGTTTCAAGGGCAATTCAGGGTAGAGCGTAGGGGGCGTTCTAACCGGACACTGGTTTGATGTTTCTATCTCTGGTTTCTGGTTGGCTTCCTCTCTTTCCTTAATCTCTTCTTCTAGTTTCTTAGCAGCTAGGTGGGCTGCCTTTCGCAGCTCTTTTCCCAACCTACTCTCATTTCTCTTCTTACGCTGTTCGGTTTCTTTGCGCCACATACCGAAACTATCAAGCATAGTGGGCGTTGTCTTGTGTTTCCCAAGGGCTGTTTCTAGCGCGCTCATTTTATCATCGTCGAAGGATCCTATCAGTGGCCACTGACTTTCTCGATCCTTTTTCGTATATTTATGCCACAGCTTGCTATAAGCTATAGCGATCAATCCATGCTTTGTGAACATGTCCTTATTAGGGGTGCCTTCCAGTGGAGCCGGATGGTTCATCTCTAATAAGCGGTCCGGGCTAAACAGGCTACCAATCAGTGGGGTGAAGACAGGCATGACGGATTACAATAGGGACAAAAAGTCTGCACTACCTATCTTATCACTGCGTGCAAAGACTAGACAGAATATTTCTATTCTTCGTTGTTTTGCAGGCAGTGAATACCTCAAGAACCAATATCGAACAGTCAATGTTCGGTCAATCAAACAATCAATGGGGAGAATAAGTAGGCACGACGGGTTACAACGGGGACAAAGGTCTGCGTTACCTACCCTTTCACTACCTGCAAAGAGAGAACCTGTTCTTTCCTGTTTGCAGACAGAGAATCTCCAGAAAACAATCCGCGAACAGTAGTCCGGGTTCAAACAATCAATCAGTGGGGGAGAAAAGATTGGCACGACGGATTACAATAGGGACAAAAGTCTGCATTACCTATCCTTCACTACTTGCAAAGGGAGAGCCTGTTGTTTCTCCGTTTGCAGACAGTGAATTCCCAAACAAATCAACCAAAGAGCAATACTAGTATTTTCAAAACAAATCAAACAATCATTTCGCAATTCGTCGCGTTTACACGACCTTACCCGGACCGCATGGACAGTTTCTTGTCTTCCGAATCCAGCGCCCGATCGTCCTCTATCCTTCGTAGTCCTCGCGGCACTCCTGATGGTTCCCAGTCAGGACCGTAGATCACTCGAGAGAGGTCTGTTCGGAACCAGTGAAGTTCGGATGATCGGCTGTCAGACGAGGGTCTATCGGACAGGAGCTCTCCCGATCGTTGCAGTCGTTCACTCTGTCGTCGGGACCTCTCCCACTGGATCCACGGGTCGCTGATGGGCCCCACGTTTGGGACGCCAATTGTGGAAAAAGGTACGGGCAGAAGACCTCTTTCAAAGTTGCCCGGCGTTAGCCGCCTCTATACCCACTCAAGTTACCAAACAAAGAGGCAGGCGCTGGAGACTGGAAGGCAGGAAACAGAAGTTTTATTCCGACGGAGCAGAACACATCAAATCAGACAACAGGGTATCTTCTCGAGGTGCTCTAACCGCATCTCTGAGGCTTGGCCTCTTATACACGAGTTTATTGTTTTATTATGTTAAACACATCTCTGTCATTACTTTGATGTAAGGGGAGACATCCTCGGAATCCCCGCTTCAGGCCCGTTCCCACACACATTTACAGTTGAAGTCCCCACCTCGGTCACAACAGGTGATGATTATCGCGCAGCTGGACATTCCGCCGATTCACGGAATGTGTGAGGTTGATCGGATCTCATGGGGTGGGGGCTTTGATCAACTCTTGGATCCTTTGATGGGGGAAGCTTCCTACTGTACAGGAGGGGGGGGGGCAATAACAGAATCCGCTGGGCCAGGTGGCGGCCAGGGAACGAGGAAGACAAACGGGTACAGAGGGAAGGGGGTTTTATCAAAAGGATCTGGGACCATGAAAGGAATGGTGGGAGGTGTCGCGCTGGGAACAGGATGGGGTTCTGAGGCAGAGCTGCGTGGAAGAGGGGTTTATGACCCAAGGCGTGTGAGAGCGGGGGGGGCTGTCAGCGTGCGGGGGATGCTTTGCGAGGTCAGGGGAGAGAGAGAGACGCGCTGGCTATCAGCGGTGGGCAGAGAGGCCATGGTACTCAAAATGGCTGCCACTTACGCGCATGAATGGGATCGGAAAAGGGGGGGGGGCAAGATGACGCCGATAATGTTGATGCTGCAGCCTAACTTTAACACCGGGAACAGTACAATTTCCTTCTACAATACCATCATTGGAAGATCATATTAAGAAATTAGTCCATGTTCAAAATCAGGCTCAATTCCATTTAGCCCAAGCAAAAGAAAGCCAAAAAGAAACTTCAGACTTACACAGAAAGCCAACACCTAAATACTCCATCGGAGATAAGGTGTGGTTATCCACAAAGAACCTAAAAATAAAAATTTGTAAGAAATTCTGTCCCAAATTTTTCGGACCATTTGTTGTTGAGAAACTAATAAATCCTGTTAGTATTAAATTAACTTTTCCAACCAGATATAAATTTCATCCGGTATTTCATGTATCATTGATTCAACCTTGTGATCCTATGACTAGATTTAAAAAGAATCCCGCAGCCATACACATTGATGGAGTCCCTGAATTTGAAGTTCAAAAGATTCTAGATTCAAAGAGAGTTCGAGGAAAATTATTTTATCTAATACATTGGAAGGGTTATGGTCCAGAGTAACGAACCTGGGAACCTCTTTCAAACTTACAACATTCTCCTCGATTACTTAAGCGTTTTCATCTTCAAAATCCAAACAAACCGAAACCTGTTCCACAGATTTTGGGAGGGCTCTTGAGAGGGGAGTACTGTCATGAATCACTAATCTTAAACACATCCTGCTCTAAAATGAGCAGTTTTTCCCCATCAAGAAACCCACCCCTGTCCCGTGCTTCCAGCACTCCAGAGTATAATGTGTAATGATTTATGCCTTTACTATTCATTTGTGCATTCATAAGTGTAATGGTTTTAGGTGTTATAGTACATTTCATTTGTATTTCCCTGATGGTTTTTGCCAAGGTACTGTTTTTTGTCTTGTCGAGTACTGTTTAGTGTCATTTGAGAAAGCGCTGAATACAACAAATAAGCAGGGGAATCTTCTGGAGACTCTTGCGCACGCAGTAAAACGGTGCGCGATGCGTCATCAAACCTCGGGTGTGGCTCTGCTATAAAAGGCCACACCCAATGCTTCTCGACGCTTTGCCTCCTGCCACCGCCCGCAAGAGGATCCTTGGAGAGCCCTGGGAGCCGGAAAGCAACAGCCAATGCCCTGAAAACTCCGAAGGTGTCAATCTCTTCATCGCGCATCCTGCACGCAACCCTGCAAGAGAAGAACACGCATCTTTAAAAGCTAAGTGAAAACTACCCTACAAGAGAAGAACACGCATCTTTAAAAGCTAAGTGAAAACTTTCTTGTTTGTTAGTAGCACCTGGCGCCCACCGCAAGCAAGCAGCAATTGGTTTTCTGAACTTGAAACTTACCTGGACAACATCTCCAAAACGTTTTGGGTGAAACTTGATTGTAGAGACATTCTGATTTAGAAACAATTGAAAAGAAAATAAGGCTTTGAGAATCAAAGTGGAATCTTGGGACAATAATTATTGATGATGAAAATAAGGCTTTGAGAAGTATCAAAACGAAATCTTGGGACAATAATTATTGTTAAATGTGGTTGGCAAAATAGTCTCTTTGTTTAGTATTGTTTTAATCTAGGTTATGAAGGAAAAGAAAGACACGACTGAGAGCACAGTGGAGTAACTCATCTTCTTGGCAACACTCTCAAGTCAAAACAACCTGCTCAGCTTCAATCCTTCACGACGACAACACGGACGCAACGCTTAGAATTTAACAGTCGCAGGTCGACAACCAAGGAACAGGTAGCGTCCACGATCCGGCCTACCTCCCTAATTTCTATTCAATTACCTAAGTGTTTTAAAACAAGATCACTAGGAGTTGCCTAGAATTCGGGGAAGTTGGTCCATAACGTCTCTGCGAAATTCATCTACAAGTGACCTACAGGTAAGGGTGCTTGTAACCTTGACAATTCTGCGCAAACAGAACTATGGACAAGAAATAGGGCATTGGCTATAAATTATAATAGGCGCAGTTAGACTTTCCACATATCTCAGTCATAACAGAAGTTGAACCCCCAATCTCCTTACTGACTAGCTAATGTGTCAGAGTCATTATTTTAGCTCCTGAATGCAGTGATGATTGATCCCCAATGAATATACAACCCAGGACATAAGACTACGGAGTCAGAGTCCCGACCTCTCTGAGTCATGGACTCATGCTTGCAAATTGCAAACCCTAACGCTCACTCACTCATGACCAAAAACCACAGAGTCTATGTATGTTTTAAAGCGTTATTAAAAGTAAAAACATTTATTAAAATCAACTTCATCATATAAGATAAACTGTGAAGGATTCAAAACTGAAAAGTGGCTGATTTCATACATTAATTGTGGGAGAGCACTCACCTGGTTGGAACTTCAAGTCTTCTTTGTGGGGATGAATCGTTGCTGACTCCAAGTGATGATGATCTGATCTTGCTCTTGTTCTTAGAAGAAAAGCTTCTGTGTGTTATGAGAAAAATGGTGCGTGTTAAAAAGCAAGCATTCATCAGTTGTGCCAAAAAGTGTAGCAAGACATGTTACGGCTAAGCATAAATAAGAAAAAACCCTTCCCAGAAGAAAGGAAATTTGTAGTTTCGAGACTAGAGAGTCACAAATTATTAAATTTGTTTATGTAGTACTAGTAAAAATGTTTTCATTCCTAGAAAAAATAGGGAGTGGTGTATATGGCATCTAAGAATTTGAAATGTATTTTCAAGGCGGACATAGGCACAGCCATCCACCATTGCCGGGGCCAGTGCGGAGGTGGGCACTCCTGGGGCCGAGGCGGTGGAACAGCCATCGGGAACTGCTGTGGGGGATGCCACGGTAGTGGCGGGCAGTGGTAAGCTATTATATTCCTTACTTTTTGAGATTGCATACTGCAGAGTGTGCTCTCTGCACGGGTGTATATGTTGTACAGTACAAGTACACTTTACTGTTAAGAAGACTTACAAATTTAGAAGTAAGTTTTTGTCAACCAGGTAGAAGACATTCACCCTTGACTTCGCATGAGCAATAGCATTAGCGACAGGAGTTGACGAGTAACCAATGGCCTCCTCTAAATTTGACTTCAACTCAGCTGTGAAAGTTTTATCGAGAAGCCAAGTTAGATCAGAGATGAAGTTGATGTATGGGATGAACGAAAAGGGAAAGAAGGGTGTAAGGAAGGACGAGCGAGTTAAAAGTAATGACTGGCCAAGAATGATACGTGTTTTTGAATGCTGCCCGAGGTGGCTGGGAATATGATGCATGGCCGGTTCATGGATGAAGCAAAGATGGGTGGAAGGAGAAAGGGAAGAGGACTGCCTGGGTGAGTGAAACGGAAACTGTATTTGTTCACAATATATCCTTTGGTTCAAATTCAAATGCAAGTCAAGCACAGATGCATGGCTGGCGGTTTCCAAAATAAAATATAAAGGTTGTTTTTCTGTGAGAAAAACTAAGGTTTGTCCAGTTGAGACATTAAGAAGAATGATTGACATTTACTTTGAATGGATGGATGCCTGGATCATGGTACTATCTTACTCATAGATAGCATAGGTGTATGTAGACTGAGAAGACGGTCACTGGATGAAGTAAGTGTTACTTTGAAGAGCATTTAAAACCGCACCCACACGTCCATTCCAGTCTAGCAAAGGCGAGGAATAGAAGATGTAATTTATCAGAATACTACCATGACTAGTAACAGTAGTTTGCAAGCACAGCATATATCCTGCCATTACGGGGTCCACTCACTACCTCTGTTAATAATTTTATTACAGCTCTGTCCTTCATGTGTAGCCGTTCAGTGTTCACTCAATAAAAAACAAAGCATCCCATATGTAAGCAAATATCCTGTGAAGGGATAGCTAATCATATTATTTATCTTCTTCATTTTCCTTTTCAAGTAGTCATTGGCACTGTAGGGTTAAAGTTAAATTAATCAAGCGCTGGGATGCCTCCGGGTAGCCATGCGTTATATAAATGCTTCTCACAATCACAATCACAGTAGCCCTTGTAACAGAGTATGGCCAGTGCCACCCATAAAAGAAAAGTAAGAGCTTCACCGCCTTCATGTACTAGAGTGGTACAGTAACGCAAGTCTGTGTCATCATGGCTTGCGTCCGTTTGTCTCGGGTGCAAGTTGACTGCGCTGGCATTATGCCGGCTTCCAGAAGTTTACGTACCAATGTCGCTAAACAAGAGGGAAGAAGAAGAAGACTGGTGTACTGTCTGAGTCTAATGTAGTGAGTCCATATAGTGCTAGTAGAATTGATTCCTGAAACTCCCACTAATGTTAGAGCAGAGGCCGATGAAGTGGGAGGTTAGACAGATACATGCCACAAATGTTATGTACTGTGCTTGCAAGTTGCTAGTGCTACTGTAACACAACTTCCTGCTGAATTATTTTGTGTTAATCTTAAAGAGCATTGGTTACAGAATGTTTTTCTTTCTTCATATAGATGCTCCTTCCAAACCAACATGGAAGGAGCTGGTTAGACGGGCCCGTAAAAGAAAGCTGGAGGCGATTGTCGCCGAATATCGGCGGCTGGTGGCCCAGGAGGACGAGGACACGCAGTCTCAGTCCACAACAAAATCCACCACGACAGCTGCATCCTCCTCTGCGCACCCTGGGTCAGCCAGTCAACGCAAGGCTCCAGTGGTACGGAGCTGTGGTACCGCAGCCACCCCCCACCACCAAGCAGCCAAAAAATCAGCTGCCCCTCACAACAGGTGTAAGGCACGCATCCACCGCCTAACCCTCAGGGTGTCCAACCTTGAGCAGGAGATGGAGAGAGTGAAAACCCTGCTCAAGAAGAACCTCCACAGGGAGCAACAGGACCACCTGGCCAAAGGACACTGCAGGCGGCAGTAGAGGAGGAGAGACTGTCCCTTGCCCCTTTTTTAAAGATATTTGGTGGGGTGGGAATTGGGAGTTGGGTATTTGGGACTTTGGGGACTTTTTTTTCACTGACATTCTTTGGGGTTAGGGAGGGGGGTGGGTGGGGTCTTGCGGGATAGTTTATTTTTGTTAGGGATAAAAATAATTATTTACTTTCAACTTAAACATAGCATACGCGTTTTTACTGTTTTGCGGGGGGGGGGGTAACTGTACATTTGTTTTCCTGAAACTTAACTGCTGCTTGATTCAAATTATCTAAGAAATCGCCCAAATGTGTACAAAAGTAAGTGCCACTCACAGAGTTAGTGAATTCGATTGTCCTACTACTTTACTAGTACTACTGTCAGTCTCTCCTCTCTCCTCCTACTCCATTATTCTTCCTCCCCCAAACGCTTATCTTACCTGTGATTCGTGTTTGAGAATAGGGCTAGGCACAGGGCTGGCTGCATGGCAAATGGCGATTAAGGTTGGCAATCCTGGGCGGATGAAATGGCATCGTTGTGGTGGTAGTAGTGTTGGTACACAGTGGCAGTAGCAGCATATGAAAAAAAAGAAATTGAAACATTGAGTGGCCTGAGCGGAGCATTGGAACAGTATGATAGATAGCACAGTACACAAGAACAGTGCCATAATTTAGCCTAACAAATGCTAAAGTATTTAATTCAAAGTATAACTACTAGTTGCGTGGAGTTTGGCTTTGGCTACTACAAGAAATAGTACTGAAGGTGAAGGACACAGCAGCGTAATCATTCTCCACGTGTAGGAGGAGGATGTACTTGATGATCAATCCAGTTGATGGCGCACATGAAAATCAGATTTGATTTGCAAATAGTCATGGGTGTGTGTCAAGGTGAAGTAGTGTGGCTCACTGGTTAGAGGCGGCAGACCCGAGAGCAGAGGACGGCCCGGGACCAGGGTTCGATTCCCGGCGCGGCAGGTTTCTGGACCAGGGTCAGCGGACTCGATAATTCTCTCGCCTCGGTGCCCACTCTGATCAGCGATCACACTCGGCAACTCTGGGCATTAGCTTGCCTCATCTTCACTAACGGCCCCACCAGACTGCCGGGGATGCCTGGTCTCACCCTGGAGATACCCATTAAGGGACCATCTCTCAGGGAAGTCAGGAAGGGTTTCGCAGTGGTCGAAGCGCCTTGGGACCCTCCGGGTATGTAGTGCGCTATATAAATGCCTATACATTTACATTTACATTTACATTTACATTTAAGGTGAGTAAGAATATATCCTCAGATTCCATCACCAGCCTTGAAATTAATTTTCTGTTGCTTTGACCTTATCCTCCCCAGCAAGTGTGTGGAATTTTTGTTGTCATTTAGTCATACCTCAATGAAAACCACACAGCCTGGGGGAAGAGGGTTAGGGTTTGAAAATTGGATGGGAAAGGGGTTTTTGGGGAAAGTTTTGTGGAGAGAAGAAAATAAACACAGCATGGACAAACAACAAATGAAGGAAAACAAATCTTTGGATATGAAGATATCCATAAATCTTTAAGGGACATAAAGGAAGTGCATGCACTACTGCATTCACGAAGTTGATTGCTAAATGGATGGTTAGGTTACTTAAACTAAGTAGTACTTTCCACAACTTACTAACTATGAAGAAAGAATGTGACAGTCCAGGGCTGCAGTAATTACGCAATTTAACTTGCCTATCTGCTCCCAGAGAGAATAAACAACACTTAGTACATAATATTAGTTTTAAAAATAGCAAACAAAAGCGTATACAATGGCTGGAGGGATGATGTGTAGTGCAAAAATAACACTTTCAGTTTCAGAGTCGACAGTATTACATACAAGCTTCATTTCAAAAGTGCGTACTCTGAGTCTTCTTTTCAAGGATAGTAATTAGTAAGTATGGGCGAATTTTGCGGATCTTTCCCCTCAAGCTAGGTGCAAACTGCTATTTTAGAACAAAATTAGACCTTCCCAGCGGTGCTCCCAGACCCCTAAACTCACTCCCAAAAATCTAGAACACCCCCAAGCAGCCCCCAAAACATGCAATACTGCTAGGCCTCAGTTTAAATTGAGCCAAACGCTGTCTGCAACTAGGCCCAAACCCCCTTTTCCACAATGGATTTTCTTCAAACCACTTGCAATCAAAATTAGACCTTCCCAGCAGTGCTCCCAGACCCCTTAACCCACCAGCAAACATCTAGAACCCCCCCTAAGCAGCCCCCCAAAAACATGCTATACTGCTGCCCCCAAAACATGGGAAATCGCAAATCGTGCCTTGACAAAAAAGTGCTGTTTTCAGCAGTTCCACTACTTCGATCCTCTTGAAACTTACCAGGACACTTATTCCAGTGATTCCCAAGAATCTCAGCAAGGCAGAACAAAATCGATCCACTGTAAGGTGTACGACTAGTTCACCCAAACACACGCGCCCGCAAAACACCAATAAAGGCCACAATTCGGCCAATTCTGAAAAAATGCCAAACCCCCCTAAAACCTTGCCAGCATCATTTTGAACGAGCCTGCATCCGGCCCTGAGCCATAGACTCTGGGAACCCTACCAAATTATTATTAAGCCCAAAAACCCTAGTAAACCGCACTGAATCCTAGACCCTACATATACTCTGTCTGTCTGTGTCAAAGAGCCTAGGTATGCTACACCAGGTTGCTTCACTCAGTGGTGCCTACTTTGACCGTCTGTATGGCCCTGCCGCATGCATGGGGCAAAATCAAAAATCCGTTCAGCTCGTGAAATGTACTATTTTTTGACAGCAAATTCACAATCTGAGAATCTCGCAAAATTGCAGAAAATTCATAAACTCTTGAGCCTAACAGATTTTTGGCCCATGCTTGCGGCAGGGCCATGCAGACGGTCAAGGCAAGCACCACTGAGTGAAGCAACCTGGTGTAGCATACCTAGGTTCTTTGACACACACAGACACAGCATATCTAATTGTATGCAGCAAGCCACATAGCCCCAATTTTACATGAACTGCTGTACTCTGTAATCTGCCGGACATGACAACACTACACTGCCTCCACCACGCCAAACCACGACTAGACAGACATGTAGTTCTGCTGTAGTAGTTGTTGTAGACTGGTTTACCTATTTGACACTCACGAATTGGTCATAGTTCTTCCCTAAACTGACACTGATGATTCATTTATCCCAGTGAGTGACTGTAAAGAAAAAATATATATTTAATCAATCATCATGGTATATTGGCAAACAGTAAGTCCAAGGACATTTTGCATATTGGAAAATGCAACGTAGTGGCCTCTGCAGTTGAAGTACAATTTGAATTAAACAAGGTAAAAAAAGCAGAGTAGACTTGAGTTACATTTAGTGTGTAAAAGATTAAATAATAACAGAAGACATATGATTCATTTCATGCACTAAACAAACAGCAATTGCTTTCATCAGAGCCAGACAGCCATTGATGTCCACTGCATGCCATCTTCTTATTATTATTCATTACATGTTCCACTTTTTGTCCACATCTTCTTCTGAAAGTGCGGGACCACAGGGCAGCCTCTCCTGTCAATTTCAGAAGTAACTGTCAGCAATCAGCAAGCATGTAGTCAGTAATTCCAGTCCCACTTGAGGGGACTCGTCTACGAGTACGAAGACAATGTTTCTTTATTCTGCGTAATCCAGCCATCTGCCTTGAGGGAAATGGATAGGGGAAGTCTGGAGGAGGAGGATAGAGGAGCATGATTGAGTTGTGAACTTGTGAACCTCAGGAATGCAGACTGCGGCAGCTTCAAATCAATAAGGAAAGAAGATGAAGACAGTGCTGCTGATGGACTTGTTGTGATTAGGTGATTAGAGTTTTGTTGTGGGAAAAGTTGTAAAACAAAGAAAGACACACAGGAATAAAAGTGAATAAGGACGAAAAAAAGGAAGCCTTTTTCAGGCCTCTGTGTCAGGGAAGTAGAGCTCGTCCTCAAACTCTATGAATTGAGACGGGAGTAGGTCAGCTAACAGAGAAGAACTGCGGTCACCTAAGTCGCTGTCCTCTTCTTACTGCATGCATTCACGTATTTTGTAATCAGGTGGTATGAAGTGCTTATTCATCTTGATCAGTGTTAACCTCTCCACATTTTTGGGTGAGAGGCGGGTCCTTTTTGAATTTACAATAGCACCAGCAGCACTGAAAACACGTTCATAAGACACGCTTGCGAGTGGGCTAGACAAATAATTTAGAGCCAGGTTGGTGATCAGTCGCCAATGAGGCCTTTTCCGATACCAATACAGCAATGGGTTCTGATTAACAAAGACCTCTGTTGGGTCATCCAGATAGGCCTGCACCATCGACTCAAGGTTCTCCAGGGTTGCTCCACTTTGTGTACCATCTGGGCCTTTGCATCACTGGAAGGAGCAAACCCTTGATGAGTTAGCCAATTCGCTTCCGACAATATTATGGCTGGGCCTGGTGCAGGTGAGGCTGATGATACGGTTGCTGGTGTCGTTAACAGCTGTGAGGGAAAGTGACTCCCTTCGGCCAAAGATTCAGAAGTGGAACTCAACGCCGGATGGCTTGCTGATTCAGTTGTACTTCTGCCGGCTCCTTCAATTTTCTACCGCTCTTTTTTGAACCGAGGGGCTGACACAGCTAGCCAATGTTTGTACTTTGAAACATCTGCTTCATCAAAAGGAATGAATGCTTTGCTGGCCACTGCCTTTTTGTACAGTGGATCCAGAATAGTGGCACAAATTTGATGTTGTTCTGTATGTATGTTTATAAGCCTTTCATTGGCAACTAGGCGGCTTAATAACCTCTCTGCCAACTGATATGCGTCTTTCTTTTCAGCATCATCTCGGAACATTGAAGACACGGCCTTCAGTTGGTGCTCTAGCATGTGCAACAATGGGATAGCTTCGCCCAAAGATCGGTCCTCCCTGCTGACTTCACGCGTGAAGACCTCAAAAGGACGAACCATGTCTGTCAGGCTTGCACCTAGCTTCCATTCCTCCAACTCTAGCCTCATGTCTTTCATAGTATAACCCAGTTTATAGACATACTCATTTATTACCCCCCACTGCTCAGACATGTAAAAGGTTGAGTTCCAACATGTTGCCACATCCTGGATAAGTCCTCTGACTGGCAGTCTAAGTTCATGTTGAATGCTCCTCAGCTTCTTCCGGGCCTTAAAAGAATGGCTGAAATGTGTGCAGATTCTTCGGCAGGTGGCCAGTAACTTGCTGACTGTGTTTTCTTATTTTCAAGAAATCTTGCATCACGATGTTAATACTGTGCGCCAAACACGGCACTCTGAAGTAGTTACCATCATGCATGGCCTTAACTATATTACTGCCATTATCCGTGGAAACATAACCAATTATGCGATTTCTTGGATGCAGCCATTCATAGACCTTCCTATCAAACTCCTCTAAAGGTTAGGTGCAGTATGAGTTTTCTCCATGGCAAACATGGCTACTGTTGCATGTTTCCGAGTAGCTTGAAAAACTGTTTCTGTGTCAACACCTGCTTTTAACTTGTATTTTAACCCCTGCAAAAGAGACCCAGTGTGCAGTGATGCACATGTAATCAAGGGCTTGGAAACTGGTCCACATATCTGTTGTCAGGTGGACAGTGTGATCAGCACTCTTCTGAATAGCTGCGCCAATCACCTCCAGCACATCTTGATGTAGTGCTGGAACAGCAACCCTGGCAAAATAGGACCGGCTAGGAACCTTCCATTTAGGGCAGACTGTTGCCACAAATTCTAGAAAACCCACCGCTTCCACAAAAGAAAAAGGGAGAAGGTCCAGCGCTAGCATTTTAGCCAGCTTTGCATTATACAGACGTGCCGGCGGGTGGTTGCGTTCAAATGGCGCATCCAACCAAAACATTCTCCTAATGGTGGTCTGGACCGTTTTATGTGATGACGATGATGCAGACTTCTTCAAACTAGTTAGGCTCATTGATGTACTTTTTCGCATTGGTGTCTCTCCCAGATTCTTGGTGTGCCTCATACATGTTGCCGGGGTAGAAGGTGTGGGCGCTACTACTGCAGTGCTGCTGCCAGGGGTACTGGGTGTACGAGAAAAAATGTCTGTCTCTTCTTCACTTCCCCCCTGCACGATCAGCCCCTTGTCATCATAAGATGCAATATCAATGGATACATTTGGATTTGTTTTTCTTTTGGCTTCCTGGATCTTCCTTAGGTGCGCCTCCCACTCGATAGTGTGGTGTTTTTTTAGATGACCTCTCTGGCATCCGGTACCATAGTTGGTACCAAGCTTACCCCGACTAACTGATGTTTTACAAATCGAACAAACGACCATGTTTTCCGCCTTTTGGCTAACACTAAAAAAGTCCCAAACTGGGGACTGGAGATTTCTGCTGGTGGTGGATGTGCTACTTTCAGTTTCAATGCCAGATGAAGTGGAGGATGGGCGTGGCTGAATTCAACTCTGTTGTTCACTTACAGCACCACTACTTGAGGTAATGGAGGTCAAGCCGGATGGAGGTCCCTGCCGGCCCTTCTGACAAGAAAATATGGAAGCTGTGGGTCGTGTTGGTGTTGTAGTTATCTGCATTGGTGGTGGTACCAGTGCCACGCCGCCCACATCCCACTCAGCAGCCATTCGGGATAGGGTCAAAATGTCTGTCTGCTGCATGCCCGCTGCGGCTGGAGTGACGACTGTGATGACTGGGTAGTCATGAGACTGTTCATCATCAGCAGAAGACAACACTTCTTGTTCGTCGTCATCACCCATAAGTAGAAGCCTTGCGGGAATCTTCCTTTTAGGCTTAGCTACCTTTGTCGGCTCATGGCGTGCCTCCCCCTCAGACTGCATTTGTGGGTTCCAATCAAGATCAAGATCATCAGAAGGAAGGGTGCTTGAAGAAGAACTTGTAGTAGTAGCCCTCCTTGACCTTTTTCTTGCTGGGGGTCTGGAAGACAATGGATCATCCTCAGGAGGAGTGGCTTCCTGAGATGATACCTCCGCTTGAATCTCGATTTCCTAATGTGCCCCTACTTCTGGAGGGCATTGTGGGCAGTTGTGCCGCTCCATGCGCCTCTAGTTGCGCCTCTCCATGCGCCTCTCCATGCGCCTCTCCTTGCAAATGTACTTGCGCCTCTCCTTGCATCTCTCCTTGCCCATGTACTGGCGCTTGAACTAGCTGCACCTGTGGTTGTCATTGCGGCTGTGTTTGTTGAATAATCGTCAGCTGAGTTACACCCTGCGTTGATTGTATGCTACTTTCTTGCGTGGCCCAAAATCACTGGTCGATGGTGATTGAACAACCAAAGTGGTTGCCTCTGCAGCACTCATGGACTTGGACCTAACTTGGTGTGGTGGCACTGAGCCCAATGAAGCGGAGGTGATGCTCCCAGCTTGATCCCCGGCGGACCCCACTGCTGCAGGCGTTGTTTTTTTTCCCTGAAAAAAGTGTCTGTGGGCACACCAGACTCCTTGGTAAGTGTCACCACTTGCTTCTTCTGCTCCTTCCTACTGGCAGTGGCAACTTTCTTTGTAGAGGAGCTACGGCCACCTTTCTTGGCCCCATCTTCTTCAGATGCCAGAACAGCAGGCCGCAGTTGCACGAGTTGCAGAGTTGTCTGTGGCCACACGTGATGTCATGTGGCATTGTGCTGCACACACCGCTGCAGGACTTCTTCCTGGCACTGGTGGTTCTCTTGTGCACCTTAAAGCAAAGGAAGCCAGAGGAACATCAGTTAAACACCCCAAAAAGTCGAAAAACACACAAAAATCAACACAATCCAATGCCATCCATGCCCTCAATGATGTTTATATTCAAGAGGCCCCACACAAAGCATTGTCCATGCACCACTCACTACCCCTGGGCATAATGGGTGAAAGCAGGGCAGGCTGGGTGCAGGCCTATCGCTCAGACCACACTGCCTGGCTTCAAAATGGCCCCTTGTTCCGCAGCCACATGGCCAGGCCCTGCCTGGACCAGGCCTCAAAATGGCCCCCTCCCACATGGCCAGGCCCCAACAACAGCCAAAAAAGTCGAAGAACACACAAAAATCACCACAATCCAATGCCACCCATGGCCTCAATGATGTTTACATTCAAGACACCTCACAGAAAGACTAGGTCCATGCACCACTGAGTACCCCTGGGCATAATGGTTGAAAGCAAGGCAAACTGGCAGCAGGCCTGAGCACACTGCCTGGCTTCAAAATGGCCCCTTGACCCCCACCATATGGCCAGACCCTGCCTGGACCAGGCCTCAAAATGGCCCCCACCCACATGGCCAGGCCCCAACAGCACCCAAAAAGTCAAACAACACATAAAAATCACCACAATCCAATGCCATCCATGCCCTCAATGATGTTTAAATTCAAGACACCCCACAGAAAGACTAGGTCCATGCACCACTCACTACCCCTGGACATAATGGTTGAAAGCAAGGCAAACTGGGTGCAGGCCTTAGCACACACTGCCTGTCTTCAAAATGGGCCCTTGACCTCCACCACCTGGCCTGGCCCTGCCTGTACCAGGCCTAAAAATGGCCTCACCCACATGGCCAAGCCCCAACAACACCCCAAAAAGTAAAAAAACACACGAAAATCACCCCAATCCAATGCCATCCATGCCCTCAATGATGTTTAAATTTAAGATACCCCACAGAAAGACTTGGTCCATGCCCCACTGAGTACCCCTGGGCTTAATGGATGAAATCAATGTAAACTAGGTTCAGGCCTGAGCACACTGCCTGGCTTCAAAATGACTTCTTGAGCCTTGCCCCCACCACATGACAAGGCCCTGCCTGGACCAGGCCTCAAAATGGCCCCCACCCACATGGCCAGGCCCCAACAACACCCCAAAAAGTCGAAAAACACATACAAATCACCACAATCCAATGCCATCCATTCCCTCAATAATGTCTAAATTCAAGACACCTCACAGAAAGACTTGGTCCATTCACCACTCACTACCCCTGGGCCTACTGGCTAGTGAGGCTTTACAGGCACCCCAAAATAAAAAATAAAAATCAACATATAACAGTGAGCTAAAATTCCATGTCATAAATGAGAATTAAGTTCAAAAAGAATCACAGAAACAGTTGTATCATGCACCCATGACTAAGCCTGGGCCTACTGGATACTGTGGCTACCCACAATATATAAGTTGTGAAAAAAGTTTTAAAACTGTTGTTGCAGCAACTGCAATGCCCCAAACAAGCAACACCAACTTACTTTTAAAATCTCAAGTCCAAAAGTGATCCAAACTCCAAAGTCCAAAAAGTCCTCAAATACAAATATCCAGCAGCAGCCACAAAAAGTAATCCTTCCAGCTCCAGATCCAAATCAAATGTGACCAGGAAATGTACAAAACACTGGGAGGAGATGCTGGACAGGAACAGGAAGTTGGAGACTCTGGGGCACTTCCTTCCTCCCACCACACCACACCCCCCCCCCCAAAATTGACTCCTTGCACCAAAAAGTGCAGCCAAATGTCAATCTAAGGAGTTATTCTGATCAAAATCATCATTTTCAGAAGGTTTATGCTGCCTGCGGTGGATTTCTTCTGCAGAATTGCAATTTTTGCAACTTCGGGAAAGCAAGCTGTTCAAATCTCCCGCCGGAAGTCAGCTGCGCGCCGCATCTACGTGTTTGGCATTGTTTACTCCCGCGATGCGTGATTGCAGGCCCTTATGATGTACTTGCGTTGTCAAACTCCCGCTGTGCAAGATGACGGGCCGTGATGACGTAATCACGGTAGAAAAACTCTCGTGCGATCACGCAGCAAGATCCAAAATGGAGCAGCACACGCAAACCGGGAGAAAAACAACTCGCGAACACAGAGTCACGGTAAGTCAACGCGCGCGCAATATTGTATTTTTCAAGTGTGACCAAGCAAAAAAATCCACCAGCTTGCGAATTTACGGATTTTGGGGCAAATTCGCGGGATTCGCGGACCGCAAAATTGCCAAAAATCTGCAAATTCCGTGAACAGAACAGATTTTGCGCCCACGCTTAGTTTGCAGAGTGGTGCCTTAATTTTTTTGGGGGATTGGCAGTGTATGCCTCCCATACGCGTATCCTGCGATTTAAAAAAAAAAATAAAACATTTTTTTGGGAACCCCTGAGCAGGCCTAGGGGGTCAGGGTGTTTTTACCCTGCCCCCTTTGCGAGTTTTACGTGTTTCTTTTACTGCTTTCTTGTTGACAGACAGTTGACAGCCAATTAGCATGCAGCTCGTGCTTGGGAAGGTACGCGTACGGTACTTCGTCTCTAGATATCACTATGATTTTACTTTTGATTTTCTCAGGAGCTACTGAACTGATTTACACCATTTAACAAAAAGCACAATCTGCGAACCAAACTCTACAGTTTTTCCAAATTTGGTGTAATTCCGTTCATCAGTTCGGGCTGTAGCCCTGGCTAAAGGTCCTACCGAAAATTCCATGGGGAAAACGCGTTTTGGGACCCCCCCTTTTTTCTCAGTCCCCACTTGACGAATCACCCCCACATTTTCAGGGAAGGAGCGGAGCGGAGCAGGCCATTTTCTTAGAGAATTTTGCGTGTATTCGTTGACCGGCGCCAAAGTTAATCCAAATAGAATGTTGCAGATTTCCTATGGAAACTAGGTCCTAACTATATCTGCCTAATGGCGACCGCCAGTAGGTGATATATATATATAGATGTATAGATATACATATATTGAAATAAGGAAAGAGAAAATAGGCAATGGACCAGCGGATGCTGTCTGAGAAGGTTTTGTATTGCATGCCTGGCAAAATCTGCTGTCCAATTGTTCTGATTTTTCCACACCACACCTATCAACAAACCCAAGTAAGTGTAATGGCAGGAGCAGTTCCCTGCCTCCTGTGTCCTCGCACGGACTGGAACTTCTATGAGCTGGGTGAAAGACGCCAGGATGGGTGCAGAAAGAACAGTGTGCCCCCTGGTGGCTGCCTTCTACCACCACAGGTGAAAGGAGACACCACCAGCTAGAGGGCCCAGTCTCACAGCCAGGAGAACAAGAGGTGGGCAGCCATGTATCCACTCAGAAAATCAAAATCTTACACTCAAAAGGGGCTCACCTGAGGTTCTGCCCAAGCATGGAATAGCCTACCCCAGCACAGTCTACCAACATAAATCAGTGTCCGTTGTGTTGGGACACCATTGGTAAACAGCAACACCTCTCATATGTGTGATAAGTAAAGAAAGTTCAATACTGTATTCTGGGGCAGCTACAATATTGTCAGAGTGTGCACAGATAATGTAAAGCTGCTTGGCATTGCTCTCATGCCTACATGGTGCCCCAGCCCGGACGGCCTCTACCAGCCATACCACAAAACTGACTGAAGTCCATTGCCCCATGAGGAGATAAAAGACTAAGAGTTGGGGGGAGTTCAGATGCACAAAGGCAAAGAGCACTCTGCATCCACACAGCAAAGGAGTGAAGGCATCACAGGAGGACACCAGGAGCATAATGGGCAACTCACAATTCCAGAGGGGGGTAATTGGGGCAATACGGCGTCAAGTCTTTGTCTCCTCAATTTTTTTAAACTATGATTGTAGATAGTGCTTGAAGGGAAAGTGTCCACCCAGCACCCTAAATACACTTAAATGGAAATCCTGGCCCTGAGCACATAAACATGAGTGTCCAAAGATATTGCAATCTTTGCATCTTCAATCCTGATTTTAAGCAGACTTAATTTTTTTCGTGTAGTTACATCAGCCTCCCACCAGCCAACACGTGTTTTGTCCTTGGGTTCAAGTCACCCTACAACTTCTTCAGGCGCCTGAACGTCAGTACAAATTACAAGGACTGAGGTGGACTCCGTTTCAAGTACTCTGGAAGAGTCAACAATAAACACACAAACATCTACTTATTTGGATTTGAAGTATAACATGACTCAACAGATAGGATCACCACACACTTGAGGTTGACATTAACATCATGTATTGGCTATAACCCATTTACCCCTGGGGTTGCACCAGTGACTAGGCAGTGACTCCTAGGCATCCTTGCAGTGGTCCAAATGCCGCACACACGCAGCCCAGTGCAGAACACATACAGCATTGTGGCAACCAGTCCAAGGGGCCTCCACAAGCAGGAGAGATGGACTTGACAACATTCCAGCAACGGATTCAAGGAGGTCATATTCTAGGGCCTCAGAGCAACTGGGAGGTCAGATTCTAAAGCTTCAGTACGGAAACCTCAACAGGATGCAGCACACCAAGACTGTATTCAGTCAAATAATCAACACCAGCTGTCAAGCTTCACAATGGACTTCAAGAACACTCCTGATGCACCCATTTTGAACTGTTGACCCCAACCACAACCCATCTAGAGCTTCAGCAGAGCGGATCAACTCCATATCGCGGACATGACATCAGCCAGTAGGCTTCCAGAAAGCTATGCACTTCTTTGAACCAGCGTTTGTGTCCTATCTCACACAGGTTAAATTATATGAAGTTGAGCAAAGATGGCTTATTGCAGCCAGCATAATCAGACCAGTCATCCAATTCTGTCCTGTTGATTGACTCAACAGACTGGTGAACTACGTGATATATCATTTTTTTTGTTTTGTTTGCACAGACTGAACTCCTTGTCCTTTTGGGCGGATCGCATAATCCCGCTGGACACATCATACAGCAGTACATTCGTAGGGGCTACACTAATACCCACCTCACACCATTAATCACAGTTGTCACCAGTCAGGAGACCCTGCCAATAAACGAGGTCGGGTGCATGTGCACTGGGCCAGTTGAGTTACCATACAAGCAGTGGCTGTGTCATCATTTCTCTCAGCATGTGACTCGAGGGCACACTATAATTCTGTGCAAAACAAGCCTACCATCAGTCTGTGGTGGCAAAGTCAACTTCTTTACATTTTCATCATGCTTGTAGCTGGTCCGTCCTAAAGTGAAAATGTCCTAGGGGCAACTGGACAACAATTTTATATGACAAGGCTAATTTTATTTTTTTCTTCCTAATGGTAAGAACTTTCATTTCCCTGAGGTTTTTCTACCGGTTTATGAATCAGCAGAATTCCAAGGTACTTATTGAATGTATTATTGCTCACTCTTTGGCCTTAGCAGAGTGGCATATTTCATCCTACTTATTTCAATACTCCTGGCCTGCATATTTTTTTGCAGCAACACTTAATGCATATGCCATTTGAGATAACTACAACAAATTGATAACTACCACAAACTGATTTGTGGAAGAAGTGCTAGTGCTTCAAACAAAAAATAGTAAAGCTGATGTGTGGCAACAATAGAATTTAGAAAAGCTAAAAATGTCCCATTAAAATGTCATATGTGTATTTGCTTGATCAATGCATGTTTCAGTATTTTTGTGTATTACTTTGAGGTAATACACAAAATTACGTGGAAATTGCTTAGGCTGAATTCCAATAATGATTCAGTGGGGGTCCCCAAATTCCAATATTCATTTAATGGGCGTCGCCGGATTCCAGCAATAATTTACTAAGAGGGCCACAGAAGTCAAAAGGTTAAGAACTACTGCTCAAAACTATATACAATGCCCATATAATGTTAACCATGAGATTCTTTTCCTCCATTCTACTTCAGAAGGATGGACTATTGATTTCGGAAAAAGGTAGACTGTTTGTGTGAGAAAGTAGGTCAAATAATGCAGTTCCATGTTTGGAAGTGTCAGGCCCTGCAGAATATGTGATTGCATTAAGTGTCAGTGACGTATGTTTTGGATGGTTGCCCGTACACTTCAAGATCTCATATGATTATGAGCCAATCCCCTGATTATTTGTCCTGATGAAGATGTTAGAGAGACGAACACCATGAGGGACTGAAAAGCTATGGTAATGTGAGACCCTCAATGGAGTAGAGTGTGGTAAAGTCAAGGATTGTAGAGTGCTGTAGAGCAGAATAGACTGAAGTGGCATACAGTGGAGTGGCGTAGAGTGGAGTGCCATGCAGTGCCATGTCATAAAGAGTCACAGCAGAGAATATTGTGGCATAAAGCGTCATTGTGTAGAGTGTCATGAAGTAGAGTGGAGAGGCATAGAGTGTCATGGCATTCAGTGTCATGGCCTATTGTGTTGTGGTGTAGAGTGGAATGGCTCGGAGTAGAATAGTGTACAGTGGAGTGGCATGTCGCAGAGTACAGTGGAGTGATGTAGAGTAGAGTGGGGTAAAGTGTAAAGGCATACAATGGACTGGCATAGAGTGGAGTGGTGTAGACTGGAGTGGTGCAGAGCGAAGTGGCATGGAGTGGAAAAGCATAGTGGAGTTGCGGAGAGTGAAGTGCAATTTCATGGAATGGCGTATCTTTGGGTAGATTGGAGTGGCATGTCATAGAGTAGAATGGAGTGTGGGGTTATAGAATGGTGTGTTGTACAGTGTTGTGCAGTGTCTTACAGTTGAGGGGTGTAGGACTTGGCCTTTTTGACTAAAGTTCCCAAACGTTTTGCTTTCCCACTCAAAGGTTTTTCTGACATAGAGTTGCCAATTTAGATGCTTTTTGGTACTTTGCCACTGCTGATCAGCGTCAAAGTACAAGGGTTCCCTGTGTAAAGTGTAATGGTATGTTTGCCTTACTAGTAAAGTCCCTAGTGATGTGCACTGTGTGTGCTAGGGCTAGTGGGTGCGCAAAGAAGGAAACTCAGGCCTGCAGTGTATGGCCTGCGCGCAGTTTGCTAAGTTAGCATGTTGTCCTGACAAGTAAAACCACTTGGCAGGCCTTACTTTCCCTTTTGCATACACATTGGGTACCCCTGTGGTAGGTCCCGGGTAAACCCTGGGCAGGGTGCCGTGTAGGTAATAGACAAGACATATAATGAGGTGTGTGCTATGTCCTAACAGTGAAAAACACTCCATTTCATATTCACTGGTGAAAGGCCATTCTGCCCGTAGGACAGAATGGGGTAGGCTAGGTAGTGTGTTTTGTTAGCCTAGTTTTGTATACATTTATAATGTAGAGGTGATGTTTAGTATGTATGAACTCACAGTGTCATAACACATTTTTCTGCGAAAGTGGTTTGTCATTGTGTGTTAAGAAACCACTTTTTGAGAAAGTGGCAGCGTTTTGTGCTATAAGCATTTCTGTGTGTCTCAGCTAAATGTGGATTGACTGTCTGGATCTGAGAGGTGGGAGGAGCTGGAAGAGGTGTTGACCCAGGGAAGGGTTGAGATGGTACCAGGCTGCCCTGCATCTGGAGAGTAGGAGAGGAGAAGCCGGGGAGGTGAAAAGCCCTGAGCTGGTGCTATAAACCAATTTCCCCATCTCCTGCTGAGTGATTAAGGATCCAGACCCCCATTGCCAAAGGGAGAAAGGTGACGCTGGTAGGGAGACACCTAAAACTGATTATGGGAGGGATCAGGGACCCCTGAGCACAAACAACTTCAAAGATATTAAAGGGTATAACTATGAGAGCTGAAATCCCTGAACATTGGAATGAAACAGAAATGGATTGAGACTGAAAAGGCTTGGACCCATTTTGTGGTCAAGAGGAACCTTTCCTAAGGAAGCAGCAATCGAAGAGACTGCTGGGGAAAGACCAATCCTTGCTTTGTGATATGGGGCTAGTCTGCAGTTTGCTGTTGTAACCAAGCAAGAGGCTGTTGGGACTGTGCTTGGGGGCGCTGGGTCCCCCTGCTTGACAAAGACCGTGCTTTGTGCTGTGTCTTGTAACCCCAAGGGCCTGAGGTGAGCTGGCTCCCTGTTTGGAAACACAGGAACATAAAAGTTTCCGGAGAAGTTTCAAGCAACGCAGTGGGCATGTGTTGTGGCAGCTTGAGACCCTCAGAAGGTGTGCCCTGTGATCTTGGACACACGTAGGAGAAGTGAGACTTAGATGAGCTTGGTGCATGTCATGGCACACAGGAGGCGTTAGTGAAGAGTGCCTGGTCAACGTGTGTACCGAAGATGAAGTGAGTCTCGGATGTGTTTGGTACATGATGTGATACACCGCAGGCGTTAGTGAAGAGCGCCTGGTCAGCGTGTGCATCGAAGCTAGAGTTAGACTCCGATGCGCAGGGTGTGTGTCGTGGTGTACTGCAGGCGATGGTGAAGAGGGTCTGCCCGGCGTGTGTTTATAAAACAATTCGTCATCATAATACCTGGTGATTGCTCCTCTTGTGCAAAACCTTTATCGATCCCTAAAGGTAATGCATAACTGTTTTTGTTGCATATTTTGCATGTTGTTCTATTTCTCCACTGAATAAGGACTTTATATGTGGTCAGCTTAGCATGTATTCAATTCGCCCGCAGATATAGGATAAAACTTGAACGCCGCTCCTGATCCGAGGAGTTCTGTGCTGACTCTAATCGAACATCTTCCAGTCAACTTTTCTCTATGTTTTTGGGCCATGTATATAATAGAATGGGTGTCTTTGTGTGCCCCTTAGAACCTGTTGCACAGTTTTATCACTGGGAGGCCAAGTTTATCCTCTAGCGCCTCAACATTCCGATACTTCCACGCTGCACCGAGCGATCAGTTCAAAGCCTCAGAATCCCCGTGAGGATGTGCCCCGCCTTACTTTAAGGTATTTTATATATATTGAGTGCTCCATCCACCCATTTTAAAACCTTGAGAATCCCCAGGGGAGACATATTTAGTATCTCATCTTCCATTTTCTAGGTTGCATACAACCCAGATTCTGCCGAATCTCTGAATATCGAGAGGGATTCAGGATTGATCCGCTCCCAGGTAACCGCCCGACAGATTTTCAACTACTGCCTTCAGTTGTATATATAGAAGTCTGGCCCTAACTGACTGTGTTCTCTCCCACACTTGTCTAGAAACCCCTAAGAGAGAATTCTTGTGTTGGATACCTTTGAAGCATACTCGTGTATCCCTGACTTTTTCCCATTTTCCGTAAGTAGATGTTGGTCCATGTACCTATACACTCTATATACTATTTAGGCTAGAACGTGTCTTGTAAATCTAGAGTTCCTCCTTTATTGGCCTTGAAGCCACCCTCAACTATAGTGTAGCATTCCATCGTCCTTAGCTTAGATATTATCCGTAGCGCCACCCTGAAAAGTGTGAACGGATTATGGTATATGAGTGAGTGAATTTGGAATTAAATGAATGTCGATGTATCCACCCTTACCAAGGTCCATTAGGCTTGAGCTTTGACTTCTCTATTAAGGGAAGTGTCCCAATTAGGGAGTGAGCTTTTGATATCAGAGCCTTGACTAACCTATAATATTAAAGAAGATGACTAAAAGAGAAGATGTGGTTATACACATGTACTGTATTGAACCTGTATTTGAATTGTTTACTGAAAACTGTTTTTTAATCACAGCTTGTGTGTTCCCCTCCCTGATT
This sequence comes from Lissotriton vulgaris, assembly GCF_964263255.1. NCBI lineage: Eukaryota > Metazoa > Chordata > Amphibia > Caudata > Salamandridae > Lissotriton > Lissotriton vulgaris. Next base: position 897,418,980 of record NC_141696.1, read on the forward strand.
GTACACCTCCGCCCTGAAGAAGGTGAGGCCTACCTTGGCCAACACCGAAACGCGCGTTGGCGCAATCTCTATGGATGGCAGCACTTTAGTTCTTGTTAACTTTTTTCCACCAGCTCTGCCTCCATATTCTACTTCCAGCTCTTGCAACCATATTCCTTCAACTGTTGCAGGCGCCGCTGTACTCGTATGAGAACATGTATGAATGAATGAGGAAGCAAATGAATATCTGAGTGATGATGTATATATGAAATTCCCTTGTATGTACGGGAGTGTGGGGAACATCCTTGTGTGTCTTATCTATTTCCTTATTACCCCTGGTGGGATATACTTTTTTCCCCCCCTTTGTTTTAAAGTTCACCATATATCTGCCTAAAATGTACTCAATCGTCTATATATTAATGGGAAGAAAAACTTTGTATAAAAAAATAAAAGTATCATGTACTAATAATAGTACTGGTGAAGTCTTTGGCTCTGATTCTCATGTTCACCCCACCTTTAACTGTATGGATCCTGTAGGGGACCTCTGATATCCATTGTGGCAGGGTCATTTTGTTCTGTTGATCTGCCCGGCGTGTGCACCGAAGGTGGAGTGAGTCTCGGACATGCAGGGTGTGTTCCGTGGTGTTGTTTACAACAAGAGGGTGCACAGGATGTGTTGATGACGAATGCCTGACCAACATGTGCATCGGAAGTGGAGGGAGTCTCGGACGCACAGGGTTCGTGTCAGGGTGCATCCAAGGTGTTGGTGAAGAGTGCCTGGTGATCAAGTGCACTGGAGGAGAAGTGAGGCTCTGACACAGTGAGCGTGTCAAGGTGTGGCCGAAGGTGTTGGTGAAGAGCGCCTGGATATCGGGGCAACGGAGTTAATCTCAGCGAAGCAGCATATGTGCTTTGGTGCAACCTTGGACTGTGTCTGTGGAGGTGATCTGCTGATCATCGTGTGCACCAGAAGAAAGTGAGTCTCTGCACCGCGGTGTGCGTGTCTTGGTGGCAACAGGGACCACAAGAAGTAGTGGCTGGTGAGCGGGCCCTCGGATATGACATGAAGTCCCATCAGCGATGTGTGTGTGGCTTCGTGCCAGGAGAGATCCGAAGGGTGGGGTGGTGAACGTGCCCCCAGAGTAAATGTAATCTCAGAGACGTGGGGTACGTGTGCCCTGCGGCCGCCTGAGACCTTCCTAACACTTGCGGCCTGGACCGGCAGGCCTGGAAGAGATAAGCTGCCTGGCCGAGTCACTGAGGCTCATTGAGAGAGTTCTGCATAGAAGGTTTAGTTCAAGGAAGGAGGAGAGGAAAGTGGTTTCACGCCCCCAGGTAATGTGGATTACTACCTGGAAGGGGTGCTGGCTCGAAGGGACACTCTCTCGACCTCTCAGTTCTTCTGATGACATGAGCCATTGCTCTTTGCTTCCGCTCAGAGTGGGGCCCGTACTAACGAAAGGAGTGGCAGTACAGGGGCCAGAGTAATAAGCTGTACTCTGTGTCATCGTTGAACCGTGTGAGGGGGACAACTGTTATCGAAGAGGCTCATTGTCGCAAAACACATTGCCAATATTGCTGCTAACAAACTGCCGGAATGTCTTATGATGTCTGATATTATTAATTGCAAAGTACATAATTGTAGCGGCCCGCATTGCATTATTTCTTCATTGCAAAGTACGTGATTGGGGTGTGACGCATTGTATTATTCCTTCATTGCGCAGTAAATAAATATAGTGGTATGCATTGCATTATTTCTCCCATTGCAGGTACTGGGGTGTATCATTATGCACTGCATTATATCTCCATTGTCCAGCACAGGCGCAGTGCACTATTGTTTGTCCATTGTGTGATTCTAGCATTGCAACCAGCATAGCATTTTGAAAGCAGTGAATGGGATATGAACCTACCAGCCAGCCGGAATGAATATTACCCTTTATTCTATGATGGCTTATGTATTGTGTGGTCTGATTGGTCTGATCGTATATCCTTTTGCATAAAGTTGATACTAGTTTTTAATCAAACTCGTGTGGAGTCCATTTGTGGTGTCACCAGGGGAGCCTTGGAGATAGGACTGGCTGCTCATGGCAAGCTACTAAGGGGGTGAGCAGCGCTATCTCAAACAGTGTCCTTACTTGGCCTAACGTTGAGTGGGGAGCCATGGGTCTCGCACTTAGTGACAGTAGTGTGGGACTGGGACTCCGGCTTCTAACATTTGGTGGCAGCGGTGGGATACAATCCTAACGTAATTAAAACACGTATGTGCAAAACCACTCTAGAAATTGGTGTACATCATAAATTGATTGCAGACCATGATGCAACAACATATTGTGATGCCTGGAGGACTTCTGGGGGAACCCCTCTGCCTTGCTGGGCTGATTGGGGGACTTTGCTTTGGACTTTGCTGCATCCCCCGAAGGACTTGGCTGGTTTGTATTGCCCTAGCGCCTGAGAGCACTTTTCATTGACCCCTGGCGCTTGAGAGAGCTATTTGTGTGCCTAGCGCTAGGAGCGCTGTGGATGGTCTTTTAGCGCTTGGGAGCGCTTTATGTGCGAGTGCCGGTGCCCACCCGGCGCCTTTATTTAACTATTTTAATTGATGGGTGCCACCCCATTTATTTACTTATCTAACGGGTGCTCACCCCGTTTCTACTTTTAATTTTGCCCCTTTGAATCACCGCCGCTGGCCCGGAGATCGAGACCGAGGCGCTGCGCCCGCCCCCTGCCAAGGGCCGCGCTGCGACTGGCGGCCCTCAGCACAGGAAGCCAGGCAGGTTCTGGGGTGACGTGGGCGGGCCTGAGGAAAGCAACTTCCGCTTCTCCCTGCCTGGGGTAACCGTGTGTTTCGTTTCCGGTCTCCCATGCGATGGAGGGAGACCGGAGATATGGCCAAGTGAAGCGGAGGTCAGCATGAGCTTTCGCGGGGCTCCCATATGGAAGGGAGAGCCCCGCAGTGATTGCGGCGATGTGGCAGCGGTAGAGGCAGGGTGGCTCCAGTGTCGTGGAGAGCCCCGTGCTGCCCAAAGGAGAGTCCCGCAGCACGGAGAGGAGCAGAGCAGCGGATTCCACTGAGGAAGCAGCCCGGTGAGTGCCCCGGCTGGGGGGAGCTCAGAGCGCCAGTGCGCTCCACCGATGGGGCATTCTTCTTGAAGAGCCACGAGGGGCTCGAAGGGCAGCTTGGTTATTTCGAGCCAAGAGGCTCAAAGCGCCCCATGTGTGGAGGAGCCAGCGAGAGGCCCCAGGCGGTACCTTGGTGTGTAGAGCCGCGAAGGCTCCCCAAGGGCAGTTCCTTGTCTCTTGAGCCCCCCGAGCGGGACTCGGGGGCCATTTTTAGTTAGAAGGGGGCGTCGGGGCACATTGCTGGTGCCCGCCCCCTCCTGCCTGCGAGGTATTTGTGCAGAGCTCAAGAGGCTCCATCCTATATTGTTTTAAGAGTCTGTGAGACTCTTGAGGGACACAAGTGTTTTTCAGAGCCTATGTGGCTCCAACAATCTGCACAAAGTTAGTTACAGAGCCTGTGTGGCTCCAGCTGGACGCAGCTTTGGTTCTAGGGCCAGTGAGGGCCCTGGCACAGTTTTTTTGATTTCCAGATGCCCAGCAATTAGTGGGCAGCTGCACCGTTTAGGTCTTGTGATGGTTCCCAGGTACCCAGCAAGTAGTGGGCACCTGCAACGTTTATGTTTGCGCCAGTGGCGCACCCCTGACTGGCGCTGCATTGGCAGCGCCCCCTGACGTTCTGGACACAGGGCTCTTTAGTCCCTTTATTAGATGGGGGCTGGTATGTGATTTTATTTAGGCGCAATATGATTATCTATTTGATGGTAATTGCCTAATGTGAGTTTTGCGCAATGTGATGTGGTGCTAAGAAATGTAATGCATTTAATATGATTACGCACCTTGATCTTACACCTCTGAATGTTTTTAGGCATCATGCGTTTTTGCTCTATTGAGTTGTGGTCTGGCTTCTCTGAATGTTTTTAGGCATCATGTGTCTTCCTTGTTCTTACACCTCTGAATGTGTTGATTTATGCATCATGTGTTCTTCCTTCCCTGCACCTCTGAATGTGTTTTTGATGCATCATGTGCCTAGTTATTACACCGCTGAATGTATGTTTTATGCATCATGTGTTTTTCCTTCCCTACACCTCTGAATGTTTTTATGCATCATGTGTAATGTGTCCTTGCCTATACCCCTAGATGTATTTTATTCTTAGGTGGGGGTGTTTTGCCTAGTATAGTTATACTAGAGAGGTTATGTGTCCATGCGTGATCTAGTCCTATGGTTATTAGTATTGCGTAGTGAGTACCTACCTTTACCAGTAGTTACTGGTTGTGATTTATAACTGTTATTTTGTGCTATACTTATTCTAATTTCTACTAAGTACTGATTCTGACAGTGGCCCATGTGGCCCTGTCCTGGTGTAAATAATCCCTTGTGAATATTGCCCGTGCCAGTTGGCACAATGTACATGTGTGATTTCAATCTGATATATTTTGACAATACAGAAGTTATTGTTATGTAACCTTGTGTGGAGTTCCTTTTGTGGTGTGCCTAGTATGTTGTTGCTGTTGTGTGCTAGCGCAAATGCTTTACACATTGCCTCCGAGTTTAGCCTTACTGCTCGTGCCAAGCTACCAGGGGGTGAGCAGGGGTTATCTTGGCGTGTGACTCCCTTGCCCTGACTAGAATGGTGGTTTCTGCCTAGCTTTGGCATCAGCCTCAGCCAACCAGAAATAGCCAGTTCTAACAATGGCGCAACAACTTATTGTTTTGATTTGGTGGTTCTATTGTTGAGTAACCTTTAAACCACACATCATGTCTCGGGGGAGCCAGATAGCCGGTTAGGCTGAGGCTGCAGAATTAGAGTTTAACATTGAGGCATTGTTTATCTACAAGGTTGATAAGTTGAAGAAATTCTGCAGAGCTTTGAGATGTCCCATGCGCCTGGTGGGAAGCCAAAGAGGCTCAGGAGAAAGGTAATGATGAGGTGGATGAGGATGACCCAGGGAATGGATTTGGTCCACACGATTTGCCAGTGGAGGGACCATCTGCAAGGGCTAGTATTAGTCATTCAGGGAGGAGTTTTTCACTAGAGGAGTTGGGGGAAAACCAGAGGGTCAGACTGCATGAGTTGGAGTTGTTAAAATGTAAAACTCGAGCAGAGGAGAGCAGGAACGCTCTTGCGTTGGAGACAAACAGATTCTCTTCCCTCATGAGTTAAGCATGAGGGAAATGGACATTAAGGGTAGACAAACAGAGTCCAGTGTGATTGGTGGCAGCCCACAGCCACTGCCAAGTGTGGATGAGTACAAGTGTGCACCGGAAGATTGGGTAGTGGTTAGCATGGTAAATAATTTGGAGGGGTTATCTGATTTGCCCAGGGGAGCCTAGGCTCAGAAATTATTTTCCAGGTTTGCCCCACCCCGGGTTAAGGTGTGGGCTCCTTGATTCCCGGGAGCCTGCACAAGAACCAGACCCCTGGTCATGGGTCCGGGGGGCTGAAAAGGCCCCAGAGAGGAATGAAGGGCCAAGTGGTACGTGCTTTGGTGCAACCTGTGATCATTATGTGCACCAGAAGAAAGTGAGTCTCTGCAGCGCGGTGTGCATGTCTTGGTGCCAACTGAGACTGCAAGGAGGAGTGTCTGGCGAGCGGGCCCTCGGAGTCGACATGAAGTCCAATTAGCGTTGTGTGTGTGGCTTCACGCCAGAAGATACCCGGAGGGAGCGGTGGTGAATGTGCACCCGGAATAAAAGTAATCTCAGGGGCGGGGGGTACATGTGCCCTGCGGCCGCCGGAGACCTTCCTAACAGTCACGGCCCAGACCGGCAGCCTCAGAAGATCTGAGCTGGCAGGTTGAGCTCCTGAGCCCCGTTGAGAGAGCTCTGCACAGGAAGGCCCTGTTCAAGGAAGGAGGAGAGGAGAGTGGGGTCGGGCCCCCAGGTAAAGTGGATTAGTACCTGGACTGGCTGTGGGCTCAGAGGGACACTCTCTCGGCCTCTCATTCCTTCTGATGACGTGAGCCTTTTCTTCTGCTCAGAGTGCGGCCCGTACATACGAAAGGAGTGGCAGTACAGGGGCCAGACTAATAAGCTGTACTCTGTGTCATCGTTGAACCATGTGGGGGGCAACAGTTATTGAAGAGGCTGATTGTCGCAAATCAAATGCCAACATTGCTACTAACAACTGCTGGACTATCTTATAACGCCTGAAACTATTAATTGCAGAGTACATGATTGTAGCGGCCCGCATTGCAATATTTCTTGATTGCAAAGTACGTGATTGGGGTGTGACGCATTGTATTATTCCTTCATTGCGCAGTAAATAAATGTAGTGGTACGCATTGCATTATTTCTCCCATTGTAGGTACTGGGGTGTATTGTTACACCTTGTATTATATCTCCTTTGCCCAGCACAGGATATTATCATTATGCAGTGCACTATTGTTTTTCCATTGCAATGTGTGTGATTCTAGCATTGCGACCAGCATAGCATTTTGAAGCGGTAGTTGGGATTGGAACCTACCAGCCAGCCGGAACTAATATTACCCTTTATTCTATGTTGGCATATGTATCTTGTTGTCTGTTTATTCTTGTTTTGTTCAAACTCGTGTGGAGTCCATTTGTGGTGTCACCAGGGGATTGCTGTGGACGTGGTTGCACATACAGAACACTTGTGCCTTGGAGATAGGCCTGGCTTCTCGTGTCAAGCTACAAAGGGGTGAGCAAGGCTATCTCAAACGGTGTCCTTACTTGGCCTAAAATTGAGTGGGGAGCCCGGGTCTCACACTCGGTGACAGTAGTGCGGGACTGGGTCTCCGGCTTCCAACAAGGGGCATAGATTGGAGTGGTGTAGAGTGGAGTAACATAGTGTTTTGTGCTGTTGAGTGTCATGGAGGACAGCATCATAGCATACAGTGGAGAGTTGGAGAGTGGAGTGGCATTGAGTGGGATAGCGTTGAGTCAAATGGGGTATAGTAGAGTATTGTAGAGTGGCATTAAGTGTAGTAGAGTTTTGCAGAGTGGCATACAGTGGATTATAGTGTTGTGGAATGGAGGAGCATCAAGAGTTTTAGAGTGGAGGAGTGTGTCATAAAGTGATGTAGAGTGGAGTGGAATAAAGTGGCATGTCATAGACTGGAGTGGCATGTAGTAGAGTAGAGTGGCATGTCACAAAGTGGAGTGGTATGTTGCAGTTTGGATTTGCATGTCATAGAGTGGAGTGATGTGTCATGAAGTGAAGTGTCTCAGAGTAGAGTGGCGTACAGTGGAGAGGCATAGAGTGGAGTGTTGTGGGGTGACACAAAGTGTAGTGGCATGTTGTATAGCAGAGTAGAGTGGCATATCATAGAGTGGCATGTCGTACAGTATCTTAGAGTGGAGGGGTGTTGTAGAGTGGAGTCACATAGAGTGGAGTGGCGTCTGGTACAGTAAAGTGGAGTGGTCTGTCATAGAGTGGCATGTGGTATAGTGTCTAAGAGTGGATGGGAATAGAGAGGAGTATCATAGAGTGAACTGTAATGTCTTAGAGTGGAGTGGTCTAGATTGTAGTGGCATGTTGTAGAATGGAGTGGCATATCATAGAGTGGAGTGGCATGTGGTTGATATTTGTTTAATTTACTCCAGGGTGTCATACCGTCGCCTGTCAATCTTCAACCTCTACATGGAGCAGTTTGTTGCTCTACTCACAAGTGGCATCAAGAATCACAAAATGTCTTTGATACACAAATATTATAGAAAGTCTCCTATTCTTCAGACATCCAATTGTAGGGATGGGTAGAACTTAATTAATTAGTGTAATTGTTGAATTATTTGTTTGTATGTGGGTTTTGGGTTTATAGGGGTGAAGGGTGGGAGTCAATATATTTTACTTACTTTATAATTAGTTGTTAAATACTATTAGTTATTTTAAAACATTTTTACTTGTGTAATTAATTTCTTTACAGTTTAATTTTAGTTGTTGGGATCATAGGTGTAAAGGGTGGAAAGTTAGTTAAATTGTATGTGTTTTAATGTATTTTTAATTAATAATATTTGTTTAATTGATAATTAATTATGTTAATTGTGCAAATATATATATATATATAAATATATATATATATATATATATATATATATATATATATATATATATATATATATATATATATATATATATATATATATATATATATATATATATATATATATATACATATGGGTTTTTTCAATGTGGGAGTTGAGTTTGGTGGTGTTATAGGGTAGGAAGTAAACAGAATAAATGTATGTAATAATTAATGTTATTTCTTTTTTTTATTATATTTTTTTATTTTGAAGATTTTCATTGCGAGTGATCAGATTATAAACAAGTTTAGTACAGAAAAAAGAAAACAGCAGTGAATATTTCATATGTACAACGAGCATTACATGACAAAGAAAGAGCAAAAAAAAGTAGCCATTTTCCAATCATAATTATACATTGAGAAAACAACACTTTGACTAAGGACTCAGAAAAGAATGACTAAGTAAACTACTGCCCCACTTCCCCTTCCATCCTTTGCTCCATAGGTTCCCAGATTTTTATTCCTATTGTCCTTCTTTTATGCCCTTTCGTTTTATAAATGGCACGTTCTAAGATATACCTTGCTAGCAGCCGCCCTCTCTAAGCAGAGAAAGAGGGTGGGTCTGGGCTAATCCACTCTTGAGTCACACATGAACGAAAGACTCCAACAGAGATAAATAACAGATTTTTATGATTATCTATCATAAATGTAGAGGAGACTCCAAACAAAACAAGCTCTGATGTGAGTATTGTAGGAATTCCAAGTATCAAAGAAAGAACATTTTGAATTTCTGATAAAGTTCTGCTTAGATGTGGACAAAGAAAAAACATATGCACCACGTCCGCCGCGTGCAAACAACATCTAAGAACAAGTAGTGCCTACTGAAGACCCCCATTTTGAAATTTTGGCTGGACTATAATAATGATTATACAGCACCATGTAATGCTGTGTTCTACTCCTTCCGGAAACCAGAATAGAATTGGCCAGAAGGATGGATTCCTCCATCTTAATGGAGTCTAATCCCAGTTTCTCTGTCCAGAGTTGTTGTCTGAAAGATAAATCATCTGGGTGCAAGGACAACAACAGATTATAAAAATAGCCAATCTTTCTTCTTAGGAGGAATTTGTTGTAGCGATGTCCGTTCTTGCTGTGTGATACCAAGATTGCGCCATCTTTTCATAATATTATCTGTGCCCGCAAATGGAAAGATATGAAAGGACAGCAAGGGAGTGTACCTCGTAATTCTGGGGATGTCAACAATTTGTTTATTGGATTTCCAAGCCCTAAAAGCAGCTTTAAAGAATCTTAAATTTAGTCCTTTTGTAGTAGCTGGGCTCAATAAATTTTATTAGGCAACCCTTAGCCTCCACTCCTAAAACTAGTTCATAAATGGATGGGGAGTGGGAGTCCAATATCGGAGCCTTGTCGCTAATAATTAAAGGGGAGATGAATTGGAGCACTGATGATAAATAATAATAGAAAAAATATGGGATGCTCCAACCTCCCCTATCCGTTGGTATAATCATTTTTTGGTAGGCTCATCGGTGTCGTTTATACCCCCAGAGAAATCTTCCTGTCATTTTCTCTAACTGTTTAAAAATGGGAGAAGGAAACTCCAAAGGAATGCATCAAAATAAATATAAAAATTTTGGTAAAATCATCATCTTCATAACATTATTTCTCCTATATAGAGACAAGTGTAGATGATTAATACGCTCAGGTAAGACTTTTTTTATCGTGGGTAAAATGTTTATTTCAGGGATTTGTGAAACTGGTGTTGTGATATTGATACCTAGATATGTCGCAATGGGGACTATATTGGGAAGAGATGGGGGATTGTAGCCGGTGAATAAGATTTGTGTCTTGGCCATATTTAATTTATAGCCCGAGAAGGCACCAAACTGATTGGCCAGATCTTCTATCTTTGGGATTGCTTTAACTATATCCGTGGTTAAAACAACCAAGTCGTGAACATATGCCAATGCCCTGTAATGTATGCCAACCCCCACCACCGGTGTAATATCGTGCACATGATTTAGTTTATTTAGAAAAACATCAATATAGATTGCGAATAGCAGCGGGGAAACCGGGCTACCCTGCCTGGCACCTCGGCTGATGGAACACGGGGTTGACTTATTTACTCCGATTTTAATAGATGAGGTGGGTGTATTATACAACACTTTCAGTGCCCTCATCATACTTGGTCCAAACCCCTTAAATAATAATAAATCCCAGAGATAAGGCCAGGACACTCGATCAAACGCCTTTTCGGCGTCTAATAGAGTAACCAATACTGGTGTGTTTGTACCTTCAGTCCAGTCTAACAGAGCAATTACTCGACAGACAGGGTCCGTGGTGTCACGTTTGGGTATGAACCCATGTTGCCATCGCGATACTATATTAGAAATTATTGATGACAGCCGTGTTGCTAGAATTTTAGAAAAGGCTTTGCTATCGGCATTTATCAGTGATATCGGCCTATAAGAGGCTGGTTCAGAGGGAGGTTTATCCTTTTTAATAAATGCCATAATGATCGATTCACCCCACGAAGGAGGAGTATCACCTTTCTGTGCATCCAAGAATGTGGTCAACATGTCTTGTTCTAACACGTTTCTAAACATTCGATAAAATTCCAGTGGAATCCCATCTGATCCCATAGCTTTACCAGTAGCCGGGGATAATATTGCAGAGTTTATCTCTTCTCAGGTGATATCCAAATCTAAAAGCTGGGTCTGTTCTAGAGAGAGTTTGGCCATGTTATCATTAGGAATAAAGTTCAAAAATAAGTCACTAGAATAATCAAGGGTATCTCGAGCATATAGCTTGCTATAGAATTGTCGAAAGACATCTAGAATTTTATCAGGTTTGGTGTGTATCTGACCGGTCTCATCTTTAATTGACCCAATGAAGTTTGATGCTACTTTTTGTCCCGTTTTTTTTGCTAGAATTTTCCCAGTTTGTTCCCCCATTTCGAATATCTGTGCCCTCATAACTGCAGATTGTTCTGCCAACTTGGCTGCAAAAACTTCATAAAGTTTGGCTTTATGGATGGCTAGTGAGGATTTAATAGCTTCGATATTCTGGTTGTTCCTAATAGCAGCTATCAACTTCTCTTCCCACTCTCGAACAGCTTTATATAAGAGATCCATTTTATCACAATTCATTTTCTGTTTATTGATTGAATATGATAGGGTCTCTCCTCTCACCCCCGCTTTAAAAGTATCCCATACGATTTTAGGGGGGGGCGCTACCTCTGTTAAATTCAAAAAATTCCCTAATCCACTTGCCCATGTGTTCCAAATACTTTGAGTCCGCCAGTAATTTCCTATTAAATGACCACTGCTTGGGGCTTACACTGGAATCAATTTTTAGTTCTATCATAATGGGATTATGATCAGATATTATGTGGGGAAATGTCTGAAATGCAATATTATCAGTGAGAGAGGTATTAATGAAAAAATAATCCAACCGCACCATCTTATGATGCGGTGCAGAACAAAAAGTATAATCGGGTAAGATAGGATTCTTTATAAATGCTACGTCAGACAAACCATATTCTTTTATTAACCCTTTTAAAGCTTTAAAAGATTTTTTCTTTAAACCCGTATAATCGGCGCTGCTATGAAGACCCAGGCCCCCATACAAATGAATATTAAAATCGCCACAAAGTATCAAGGGAGATGGCCATTGCGCAAGTTCCAGACTTAAGAAGTTCAATATTTCAGGATCGTCTGTATTGGGAGCGCAGATTGAACAAATGGTGTAGGTTTTATTATCGATATTGAGTTCCAAAATAACCCATCTACCATATGGATCAGCCTTGCTGCGCTTAAGAAGCCCTAACTCTCTTCTGATAAGAATCGCCACCCCCTTTGTGGTAGTTCCTTGACGTGTGCAAGCCAATAAGTGCATACCTAGATCATTAAAGCAATGCCCATCATTCCAAGTCAAGTGCGATTCTTGTATGCATAGCAGATTTATACGCATGGACTGTATCATCTGTGCACATACCCCCCTCTTCTTTTTAATATTTAGCCCACACAGATTCCAATTTCCCCGTAATTTCATTTCAAATGAGATCTTCCCAAACATAAGTGACCTAGTCATTAGAATGAAATTTACTACACATAATTCTCTCTTATCTCCAATAGAATATATCAAGAACTGCACCCTATGGATAAGTTTCATATTCATGTTTAAATAGATTGGGACACCAAACAATATAATCTCTGCTTTAATTTTATGAATTTTTTTTTCACCTGATCAGCCTCGCACCCTACAAGCCCCCTTCCCACCCTCAGAACCCCAACCCTCCCCCTCCCCCTCCCCAGTAGAGGCAAAGGGACTAAAAAGTCCCTCATCGTAATGATAATGTTAGATGCAGATACAGCTAGTGTGTCTCGTCACTAAACTACACTAAACTATACTAAAGAAACCTATTGTCTATACCCTCCATTATCTAAGAAAAAAGTGGATTAATGCATGAGAAATACAAAACAGAAAGAGATCATTACAGCTAGATATCCCCAAAAGAACAAGCCTCAAAGTATGGAGTCTAACGTTATCTCTGATCAAATTGATGTGAGTAATTCTTTGGCTGCTCCCTCTGATGTTAGAAAATGTGTTCTCTCTTTAAAGATAACCTTCAGTTTAGCGGGGTTAAGGAGAAAAGCCTGGGCTCCCTTTGCTTGAAAGAGTGGAATCATCTGTCGAAACTGCCATCTAAGTTGTACAGTAGAATGGCAGTAATCAGGATGGACAAAGAACTCCAAGCCTTTCCCCCTGCGCTTCCTGTCTGGCCAAGCTAGATCGTAGATAGCTTCTCTTGCAAGAAAGTTATCACCAATGTTAGAGGGAGAAAGGAAGGTGGTTCCAGTGGATACTCTGGGAACTTGTCACGTTGCGCTGATCACAGTCTGGCCAGTATAAACCTGTCAATGAACGTAGCCTCTGAAAGCTCGGGCATATCCTCCAGATCGAAGATATGACCAGCGGGAAAGAGATTTCCCATTGTGTGGAAGTTGAATTTGATTCATGTCTTTTGGACTAGTTTTTCGGAGGTGATGGGTAATAATTGAGCATTCGGTAGAGGGAGGGAGGAGTAATATAAAGTGTTCATGTGGGTAATTCTACTGAGCTTAAGCAATGCTCAGCTGGTGGTGTATACTGGCTGTATCATTTTGGGATCTCGGGGGATGCCCGAGGGTAGACCCGAGGCAAGCTCATCAGGGAGAACAAAGTCAGATTCAGGGCGAAGGTAGGTAATTCTGGCATCGGGGTGATACCAGGCATGTGCGAAACTGTCCTGTGCAGCCAGACAATATAAGTGCAAATCAGGTACTCCATATCCACCCCGCTCATAAGGCCATTGCACCCTGAGCGTCTTGTTTCCCCACACTAGTTTGATCAGTAAGAACCGCATAGCGCTGAAAAATGTATTGGTTAGGGGGATTGGGATGTTCTGAAATAAATACAGAAATTTGGGTATAACTACCATTTTTATCAGGGCAACGCGTCCCGCTATGGTGAGCGGAAGTTTAAGCTAGGAGTCTATTAGTGTCTCCAGTTTGCAAATCGCTATCCTGTAGTTGCGGCGCACTACCTGCTCGGTATCTCGATGAATGTGAACTCCTAAGTATTTTACTGAGTCAGCGCACCAATCTAATGGGAATTCTGAGGCCCAATGAGCGGTGAGTGAGCGGGAAGACTACTGATTTACACCAATTGATTCGTAGGCATGAAAAACTGCCAAATCAGAGGATCTCTCTAAGTAACAGGTCGAGATTCGTTTGGGGATCATAAACATATAGATTTGTGTCATCTGCATATAATGAGACTAATAAGGGGCCTGTCCTAAATACTGAGCCTCTATGGAGATGCTTTTCTTGGAAGTGTCAAATCAGTGGGTCCATTGCTAAAATAAATATTAAGGGGGAAAGGGGGCATCCCTGCCGTGTTCGGCACAATAGGTTGAAGGGGGCAGAGAGTGTCCCGTTTAGTCGGAGCCTGGCTGTAGGACATGTGTAGAGCAGGGCCGTAGTTGCTATAAAGCCCTGGGGCATACCCATGCGCTGCATCACGGAGAGGAAAAAAGGCAATTCTAGGGAGTCAAAAGCTTTCTCAGTATCCAGTAAAATCGCCGCTGCAGGCGTCTCTGGGTCTAATCTATTTAGGGTGTTAAATAAGGTTTGAAGATTGAAAGCAGTGGACCGGTGTGGAACGAATCCTGTATGGCTGTGAAAATTATAGATTCCATGAGGAGGGAGAGGCGACATGCCAATGCTTTCGCTAGGATTTTATAATGTAAATTTAGTAATGATAATGGTCTATAAGAGCCACATTGGAGAGGATCTTTGCCGGGTTTTGGAATCAATAATATTACAGCCTCTCTCAAAGTAGGGGGGAGCTGCTGGGTCTCCAGGGCCTCTGGGTAGACATTTAATAAGTGCGGGATCAATAAGTCTTTGTATGCTTTATAAAATTCAGCCGTTAAGCCATCTAACCCAGGGGCTGTGGATGTGTTCAATGCATCAATGGCCTCATGTATGCTGTCTGCAGTTATGGGTTCCGCTAAAAAATCTTGCATACATTTTTCTAGGTAAACTAATACTATTTCTGAAAGGTATTACTCCTGACCCGAGTGGTCAGATCCCAGCTTGGTAGTGTATAGTGTTTTGTAATAGGATAGGAATTCCTCCTGTATCAACAGGGGGTCTGTGATTGTGTGACACTCACCTGATTGTAATTCTGTGACAAATGTTTTTGCATAGGGAGGTCTAAGCATCTGCGCTAAGATTCTGCCGGGACGATCCCCCTCACAGTATACTTTGGCGCTGTGTTATTTACCCATGTATAAAATTTCCTTGTCAGCTGTTTCCGTGTACTGCAGGAGTAGAGTTGCCCTCTTGACTTCATAGTCGGGATCCGCAACCGTCCTTTGTGAAGCGTCTAGCCCAGTCAGGTCTGTTTCTAAATGGGAAAGTGTGTGTCGTAAATCTCTAAATGTCCCAGCACTCTTTGAAATACAGACGCCTCTCATGTAGGCCTTGAAGGCCTCCCATAATACCGCCACAGAGTCTATCGAGCCTGTATTTATATCAAAGTATTCTTCAATGGTAACATAGAGTTCCTCCCGGAATTGCTCGTCGTCTAGTGCACGTGTCGGGAACCTCCACTGTTGCTCATACCCTTCAGGGCGGGGGACAAGCAGTCCCAACAGCACTGGAGAATGGTCGGAGTAAGATCTGGGCAATGTATGTATGTCGTAGAACCATCTGGAGAACTCAGGGGAGGCTAACCAGTAGTCAAGTGTTACTCGCACCCGTATAGTGCGTATGGTGGGGTGTGCTTTGGGTCACGTATCCGCCCCAGGTCCATTAAGGAGAGGCGGTCGCACAAGGAATGCAGGGCTTTGCGTGCTTTAGGTTTTGGGTCAGGGGCTTTTGATGCACTGTCTAGAAGAGGATTAAATGTAATGTTAAAGTCTCCTCCCAGCAACAGGGATACAGGTCCCAGGTGTAATAGCTTTGCATCTAGGTTATGAAATAAATCAGGGGAGTCAGTGTTGGGGCCATATATATATATCCTATCGCAATCTAGTAATAATAAAGAGTGCCCACTACGATAACAAATCTACCAGAGTCGTCGTGCACAACAGAATGGCATTTATCGCTTATGAACCAGGATAGCCGTACCTCTGGCGTACTTGCTGTAATTAGTGAAGAAGCAGTGTGGGCCCCACGAGGCTGCAAACCGGGACCGGTCCACAGGGGGGAGATGAGTCTCTTGTATCAGTGCAATGTCTACCTTGTGTCGATTCAGATAATGTAGGACTTACCACCGTTTCCGGGTGTCATTCAGGCCTCTAACGTTCCATGTAGCCAGGGTGATGGTGGATGGGACAGTATTGTGTCCTACGTGTGCCATAACTGCGTGATACTTGCCATGAATAAGAACAGCCTACGTCCGTACCCTGCCAATGTGTTAATAGTCGTACAAAGTTTGAACTGCAATGCAAAAAGAACAGTACCCATCCCACCTCGCCCCACCCAGCCTTCCAGAACAGTCGGAAAGGCAATATCCATTTGCCAACAATAACCCACAGTACCCAAAACAGACGATATGTGTGTATAACTAAACCATTGGGGTACATGATAATACAATAAGCACAAATTGGGGGTGTACACCAAATAGGGGGACGTTCGCTATCCAGCAGTCGAGTAACCAAGAACAAATAATGTCAGTACATCATAAAACACTATTAAGGAACTCCGGTGGTGACAATGTCTTAAAGGATATGCGTTCAGTTGGGGTTAGACGTGGAAAACAGATCCGCACTGGCAGCCAATCCACTCAGAGGGGGGAGGAGGCGACAGAGTCAGGTGAGCCTTTGTCTTTGTAAGTATGGCAGAAGTCCTGTACCTCCGCCGGACTTTCAAATATACAGGAGCGGCCATTGTTTCTACACGTAGCCTGGCCGGATATAACATTCTGTATTTCAGTCCCAAGTTCCTAAGGGCAGCTTTAACTCCCTGAAATTTCCTCCTTGCGTCTTGTAACATAGTGGTAAAGTCAGGGTACAAAGATAGTTTGGAGCCCTGCCAGTTAAGCTCCCCCTTCTCTCTTGCCATCCGTAATGCAGTGTCTCCATCTCGGAAGTTCATTATCCTGGCAATGATGGGTCTTGGAGGGAGGCCGGGATTAGGTCTTGGGCCGAGTGACCTATGGGCGCGTTTCACCATGAAACTTGGGTTGAATGCTTCTTTTCCAAAAAGGTTTATGAGGATAGTTTCCACCAGATTATCCATGCGTCCAGACGCTGTGGACTCCAGCACGCCTACAAGGCGTATGTTTTTGCGGCGGCTCTTGGCTTTCAAATCCTCGTTCTTTATTGCCTCTTCTTTCAGTATTCTCTACATCCTGTCGACTCTCTTCAGGGATTGAACAATGCCATCCTCCAGATCAGATGTTCTAGATTCCACCACGTCTAGGCGTCGATCATGCACTTAGAGTTTAGCCCTCAAATCAGCCATGTGTTTGTCAAGGGTGTCAAAACAGACGTCTAGTACCTTGAACCCTGCGTGCATTTCCAGTAACAGGGGGCCCAGTTGTCCCGTATCTTCCACGGACGTGGAACGGATTTGGCCGCCTGTCGCCATGGTGGGTGGTGGGCTCTTGTTCGCGTCCGCCGGCTTCTCAAAAGGGAGCTGGGCTTCTTTCAAGTCTTTGCAACCCATGCCGCATCAGCCAGCCGCAGGCTATGCGGGAGGGATGGGGAGCCAAAAATGTGTATCGATGAGCCCCAGCAATATGTTGTTCCTGAAGTCCGGGACAGACAGGAGATCACCCAGCTAAAACCCGCGTGTCAGCGATGAGCGACAGCGGTATGGAGGCGGGGGTATCGCATGTGGTATTGCTAGTGGGGGTCAACAATGGCTTCGACCTGGCCGCCCGGTGGCCTGCGCTATAGAGGGGTTGCGCGCTTACTACTGTGCCAGTGCCCTGTGCGACCCAAGAATCCGCAGCGGTGTGCTGGCGGTAAACGAGGGTCTGATCGCTGGAGGCAGAGAACCCAAGCTGGAAAGCACAGGCAGCAGCGGGGTCAGCGTAGATTGGGGGTGGCGAGGGAGCAGTCCCTGGGCGGTGATGTGGCTAGAGTGTTCAGGGGGGCCAACACAGTCGGGTGCTGCTTACCGCCGCTTGCCGTGGTAGTGAAATGTGTGGCGTTTTTTGGCGAACCGGCCTCCCCCTCAGTCGCGGTCGTGATGACACTCGGGCTGGAGGGTGATCTGATCGGTGGTGTGTCGATTTCCCCCCGAGCTGCCCACTCCCCTCACCGTTGCCAGGATGTACGTCCCCGTCTTCTCCAGGGCTGCACCGCTATGCCCACATCGCTGGTCGCGGAGCCAGCAGCCGGGGGAGACGCCAGGATCGTCTAATGGCCGCCATCTTGATTTCCTCGTCCTCATTTCTCCCCGGCCACCGCACTCTATTCCGTGCTGTAGGTGGGTCAAACCTCTGATTGGGAAGGCGTCATCGGGTGCTGTGGGGTTCCAACACCCCGTGTGGGATTTTGGGCCGTCAGTGTGTCCTGAGAGTGTTGGATGGGCTACATAACTCCGGACAGCTTTAGCCTAGCGCGGCCATCTCGCTCGCCAGCTAAGCCACGCCCCCAAATAGATTTTATGCTACTGGTATATGTGTATATATATATTTTTATTTGTTACATTTTTATATAATTTTAAAATTATAAAATACATTACCATTATTAGTTTAATATTTGTTTTAAAGTAAATATATACACATATGTGTATATATATGTATATATATATACATTAATTATTATATGTGTGTGTTTAGCTTTTTCAAATTAAGTTTATTTGTTAAAATGTATATTAAATCAATTTTTTTTAAATTAATTTTATTATTTAATTTATTTAATATTTATTAAGGTATTATATATATATATAGAAAAAAAGATATTTTGTACGACTAAATTTATGACCGATGTATAATTTTTTCCGATATTTCGGTACTTACCATTAAAAGTTTAGGATGTAGATATTTTTGACATCGATATTTTGGTCACAATATTTTTGAACGGTGATATTTTGGCTTTCGCTATTTTGTCAGTGTACCAAGATTTTTAAAGCTGAGGACCACATACAACCTTTGGGTTATCATGTACAGAGTTATGTGAGAGCTTTGGCAATAATCCAACCTACTAGACTTCAGAACTCATCCTTACTAGAACACCACAAGTAAACTAGAAGTATCCAACATTGGTCGTAAAAATGCGGGAATAGCTCCAACTAGAATACATGTAGTTCATATCATGAAAACCAGAAATGACTTCGGCCTTGAGTGACAACCTTGACTCCCCTTAGAAATTCAGTAATCACTTGGGTGGCCCCAGTACTATGTAAAAAGGCATACGAAGGTTAGCGCACCTATTTAATTAAAATGAAATGCACATTGGTGAGGCAGAATGGCTCATTGGCACTGTGCTAGGGCAGCAGGTGGGCCTGAGCTCCATAGTTAGCATTTTATCCGAGGAACAGTAGCAGGAAGCATTATTTTGGTGCGAGTCAGAGGCGATGGTTACTGCCAGTCCATCTGAGCGCCTGGTTTTTTTCAGCCCATTATGAATAAGTTGCAAGCCGACACGCACGCTACCAAAACATGTTTTGTATCTATGCTCTGAAACCTTGTTTTCTTTTCCTTTATTTGTGCTCTACATCATTTATAAGTATCTATTTTAATCTGATGTCATCTGGTGTCCTCTTTCAACCTGTATTCCAAATGCTAGTGAGCGTTATAATTAATTAGGGACTATTATGTGCTGTATAACTCTCACACATTTTAGTGTAGAGGAGAATCTTTTTTGACAATGTGTTTATGCTTCTGGCAGCATTTCTTTAATTATATATGCGATTCACACCTTTCCTTTGCAGTCCGACGTTCTCAGAGAGGGGTCACGTAAAGTGCAACAAATTAAAGTAGCTTCAGCAGTGACATTTAGGAAAGTCACATCCTGGACTTGTTTTATACGTAGATCTAGAAGGTTAGTGCACATCTTTATGATACATTTTAGAATAGGGTTTTATGCATTTACCTTAGAACAATTAAACTAATAAAGGCTTTGCTGACCACCAATTTATGTCACAATGGCTGTCTGTAAACACTGCCACGAGGCAGTGGGTGGAGTTTTTGATGAACTCTGTGCAGTGGCAAAACTCAGTGAACCCTGCCAGTGGAGTGGAGTTAGAACACACTGCCAAAAAAAAAAGATGGTTTGGTACCAGCTCTTTTTTTTAAAGAAAGTGGAACTGTTTCTTCCAGAAAGCTACTTCAAAATTGCTGTTCAAGCTTTTGTACCCTTGCAGGTGGATGGTGGTAATGCCATGCCCCGTGGTCTCCAAAACTCAACACTGGCAATGAAAATTGAACATTTAACTGTCTTAAGTGAGGTTTTGTCCTTGCCATAATTCTATTTCTCTCTTTTGGAAGATTTGTTCCAAGCCCTTAGGGAAGTTCCAGGTTTTACATCACAGATCCCATGCGAGCATTTTAGCTGCTTTTCAATGCTGATGATCTGATTATCGATTTCAATGGAGCTGCAGAGACAAATCCATACAATAGGTGAATATTGCAACATAAAAAATTTGATAATTATTACTACAAAATTTCAGACTATTGGCACAATTATGATGCAGACAGGAAGGGCTCCTCCTGCCCGCATCGTAATCACTGATTCGGATTCCCTTC
The DNA here is from genome assembly GCF_964263255.1 of Lissotriton vulgaris. Classification (NCBI taxonomy): domain Eukaryota; kingdom Metazoa; phylum Chordata; class Amphibia; order Caudata; family Salamandridae; genus Lissotriton; species Lissotriton vulgaris. The sequence goes on from NC_141696.1 coordinate 897,439,266, forward strand.
CGACTGAGCCATTTCGATGGGCTCGGTTGGATCATACATCACCGGCACAAATTAGGTTGGAACTAGGCATCTGCAAACAACCACTGGCCAGAGCCATGTATTTTCTTATGTGCTGTCACAAACTGAGGCTATCAAATGAGGGAAGTCTACGGCACCATCTGTGGGCCAGTATTGACAACAACTCATGGCGAGCAGGACATGACTACTGGTCAAAAGGACTAACAACCCTATGCCTAAATGACCTCTGGAACTTGCACGCTAGTCAGATGGAATTCAAAAGGCTAGCGAAAATTAGTACCAAACAACTATCAATAGTGGAAGATAAAGCTACCCTTGCAAAAAGAAGTCATGGGTGGATGACCATACAATCCTACGCCTTGTTAATTCCACAGCCGTATCTTAACATATCTTTCAGTGCACAAACGAAACTAAGTTTCTTAAAATTGAGACTGGGAGTTATCAACCTGTTGATTCATTGGCCAAAATGGAAAAGAGAGCACGGACGAGATCTATGCTGACTTTGTGGGAATCACAAAGAAGACATTACACACATCATCTGTCTGTGCCCAAAACTGCTGACAGAGAGACGGGGCCTACTCAAGCATCATTGGAATAAAAAAATGATCAGAAGCTGTAGAGCAGCAGTTCTGGCCTGTTTTGATCCTAGAACACTAAATTAAACTGTGCCCTAGTAAGATTTATGGAGCGCGCTGCAAAAAAACTCAGTGAGGTGCCCACAGTTTGCGATTCTTCATCGGCATAGCGTTTGTCAAGCTTCACCTGTTATTGCTACCCCTACTGGTTTTTATGAACATGACATTTTAAATGAAATTTTGAAATCTTTTTAAAAGTTTTGTATTTGCGATGGTTTTTTAAATCACGCAATAAATAAATACTTGATACTATGTCCATAAGACAGTGGCTAACTGCCTTTGCGGCTATGATCTGCCTCCAGTTCCCCTATGGTGTAGAACTGTTAAGTCTAAGTATTAAACATAACTGGGAGGATGAAAAGGGGGACTGCCTAAAAGCCTGTTGCTATTACCAAAGTCAACAATAACCCACACAATAAGAACGTAAATCGGCATAACATCACGGAGATATCAGGCATACGCTGAGGCAGTAAGATTCTGGTTACCCTTGAAAATGGGAGCAGGGCAACAGTTACGGATACTCTGTAAAAATTAGATCACACATAGTGAGTGGAAATGAGCTAATGGAGTTAGAAAAAACCTGGAAGAAATATTTAGGCTATTGGAATTACATATAGCAATTAAAAACCTACAAATAGGGACCTCTATATACTAATAATAATGTGCAATGGAGACCAGAAAATGAGGCCTCTAAGGTGTAAGACATCTACCCAATTCCTAGAAAATTAATGGCAAAGTGAGGAATGGTTCTGATATATCAATGCCCTACCTAATCCCTGCTTAGAACCGAGGTGTAAGTTTAAGGATTGGTTTAAACTCGTGCTATATAAACCCTAAGGTGACAATGGCACTGATAGATGTACATGGAAAATGGACTTGGAGACAAAAGGTAAAAAGTGACTGCTTTTAGATTGTCATAACTTTTGGAGAATACAAAAAGCAGTTTTAAAGCCACTTTTTAAAACGTATGGTATATAAGATCGTAGGAAAACATGATATATGCTTTTGGAAGATTCATGGTTGTCGTCAATGAATTTTTAATTAGGGGTGGGTGTAGGTCGCGAAGTAGTGCTACGCGAAGTGCACTTCGCACTATGCAAACTTCCCGTAGCACTACGCGAGCTGCATAGTAGCATGTTCGCACTGTGCACGATGCGTTTTCAATGACTGCACAGTGCGGACAAGCATCCGGCACTGTGCAATCATTGAAAACGGCATCTTGCACAGTGCGAGCTGTAGTTTTCTGCTGCTCGAGTAGATTATTACTCGAGCGGCAGCTTTCTCAAAGCGAACTGGTAGTTTCTCATTGAGAGCGGTCGCGAGAATGTGCAACCACTCACAATGAGAAACCTGACTTCCCCGCATTGAGAATCTCACTGGGATGTCATTTTGCTTGCTCGCAGTCGTGAACATGATGTTGAGGACCGCGAACAAGCAAAAAATGACTGCTGCACTATGCTACGCTGCACTACCCATGTTCGCACTGTGCTACGTGCAGCTCGCGTAGTGGGAAGTTGCGCAATCTTTGCAAACTCTGCGAGCGTAGAGTGGTGCTGCGCCCAGGGTTAATTTTTAGCTGATTTTTGGAATTTATCTTTTAAGGTATTTAGAGGGGTCTGTTAAGTTATATTTATAAATTGTATGTTTGACGTTTATCATATGCAAAATTCGTAAGTGTATTTAATATTAACAATGTTTTTATTGTTGTTTAATTTAAGACTAAGGTCCAAATGTACATTTGTTTAACTGACTGACTCGGGGGAAGCCTGACTAAACGTTACAAGGAACCTATGGGAGAAAAAATTAACTCCTATTTGCAGACAAATCTGATTTGAGTATCAACAGGACATATTACAAGTACTATCTCACAAGCGAATAAAGTCACTATTTCTACGCTTTAAGATTACATGCAGTTTCCAATTGCCTCCTCCCCTATGTGGCTAAAGCCTTCATAAAAATATGTCCTCCATTTAATACAATAAATGTCTCCTCGCCTTTCCTATTAGCAAATGCCCCTCTTACCTTCCATCAAGGGTACTTATTCTCCCTGTCCATACCTTTGTCTAAGTTGCATGCCCTTTACCCTTTTTTTCTGGTATGTATTTTTGGGAACTGCCCACATCTCGTTCTATACATAACAACATCTCCTTCCTCTGAAACTAAATATTACTGAACTTCTTCCAGCCATCAATTCATCCCACCAATCACTTGCAGATTATTTCAAATTCCCTGCTAACAATGTCACCTCCTATTAATTACCTTGAAGTTACAACACAGAATCTGAACCTAACGGATGAAAGGATTTTCTTAAATGCATATACTTAACATAATAACCAATAATTCCACTTATCTAATAACTGCCCTATGTTTCCAGATTAACCTGCTACTCACTATAAGGCGCTTCGACACAAATGCAAATACAAGAAGATACACTTTTGCGACTTTTTCTTCTGAAAAAATGTTAAGCAGCTCCGCTGTACTACTTTACAAATACATGTTAAAAACATACCTTATAAACCCATTTTGTGATTGAAGTAATTCACTTTACATTATCCATTTCATAGTTTTTCGGAGATACCATTCTGCTGAATCTTTGGTTTACCACGCACATGGCACGGTCCAAACATTTTCCATATGCCTGTTGATATTCTATTGCTTACTCATAAAGTGAGCGTTTTTTCTTATTTTTTTTCCATTCAGCCTTTCTAGTGATATGTTCTGTCTCATCCACCAGTGACAGACTAACTCTGGCAGAAGCAATTTTGTTTTCCGTAACGGCTCGATTTTTGTGGGGTTAGAGAATGTTTCCTGCTTTGATTCTTTCCTCTTTAGGGTCACCACAGTGACACCCTGTCATTGAATAGGTGCTTGATAATGTCATGTTCTCAGCAGCACAGCTTTCAGTAAAGTGTATTTTCCGCTTGCAAGAGATGTTCAAAGAGGGGGAATTAGGATGTTTCTTGTTTGGTGTCTTTTTCTAATTCAATTCTATTACTTCTCTGCAGGAAGTTGGTTGTTTCTTTCATGTAGGAAGGTTGTTTATTGACTAGCGGTTCAATGAAATCAAGCTCGGATTGTTCAACAAGGGTGCTGCTGATGAATTGGCCAAATTAAATAATAGGCTGTGCAGATTCGTAATCAAAGTTTTATGGATCTTAGGCAATGTATAAATTAATGGCCTCCTGCTGCATGTTCTTGAAAGGAAGGGCGTGTTTTCAATAATGAACAAATCAATGTAGGTAACTCCAATGGATTGTGCTACACTTTTTCAGTGCTTTTAAATAAACTTTGAGGTTTCATTCCCAATGCTGTGAAAAATTGGGTGCAAACGTTTTTTTGCACCCAGTTTTACATTTTGCATCCATGATGGTATTGCTTCAAAATTCATTCACTGTAGAGTTTGGTGGCGGCAACTTTCTCAGCGTTCTACCTGAGGAAAAGTGATCAGACAAAAAATGCAGAAGGGGTGATACCACGTTTAATTCCCTATTAAATCCCGTTTTAATTGGATGAAAAAATTGACCTGGTATCATGCATGAATGGTACTTTACCTAGTGGGCTTTCCTCATATCACTACCACAGCAGTTGGAACGAGGTTTGTTCTATGAAGCGCACTGAGGAGTATGATTTGAGCAAGGACAGTATCCATATTCACACAGTCCTGCAACATTTGTATTGCACTTCTACCCTTATGTGGGGTGATGAAGCTTTTGCCTGATTGGGTAGCTTGCCCCACCAAGTAGAGGGGTGGTTGGAAAGGTGTTGTCTTTGTTTTTATTCTGTGTGTGAAGTGTTTCCATATTGTCTGTGCTGACCACCGAGAAATGATCGCCATGTTTTGTCAGTGCTTAGCAGTGTGATGGATGAAGAAGTGTGCGCAAAAGGCATGTTGTTTAACATTTTCAGTAATCTGGATGCTTTGAACCTCTCTGTGGGTTGCGATATAGTATTTTTTGTGATCATAGTCCATTTAGCTTGTTACTACACTCAGATGTCCATTGTGAGATATTTTATTGAACGTGTATGGTCCTGAGCACTCATTGGTAGAAGGAAGACATGGTGGACAAATTTGCTGCGATAGACTTTGTTAATGTCATCCCATTTCAGATTTTAATTGTGAGATGTCAAGAAGAGGTAATGTGTAAATTGTTGAGACCTGCGGTGGTAGACTAAATTAAACTCCCCTAGCGGCCAGCGCCATGTGGTAAATCTCTTCAGTTATTCAGTTGAGGATGGGTGGTTTATTGCTGTGGACCTGTTCAGTACTGGCTGATGGGCATGACCTGCAGCAGTTTTAGTTTATGTGAGTGTATTAAACAGCATAAGAGAATTATATATTCCCCACATTTCTCAACTACAAATTTGTTTGTTTGGCTGGCTTAGTTAGTTTCACTAGACTCATACTTCAGTAAGGAAATCATTCCATGCACTTACTCCAGTTTCCATGAGGTAGATTAAATGAATAGGTGCTAGGTGTGATCTTTAGTGGGAGATGTTATGTGAATTAATGAAAAAGGTTGTCAGTATTAATAGATACACTGCAGGAAATCATGCTGGTATCCTTTCTGTGCATTCATGTGCCACTTCAGGGTGCTCACCCTGGTGGTTCACCCTGAAGGGAGGGCTTGAGTGCAGGGATCCTCTTAGTGTGTCTGAGGTAAGACACACATAAAAAACATGTTGTTTAACAGTGTGGTTTGTGATCAGTGGAACTGATAAGTTGTGGACCATTCAGCTATGTACATAGCAGAATCTAATGGATCCCACTTTTTGTGCGTGAAATAAAATCTCTCGCCTAAATTGGACAAGTGGAGGCATTTGGAGCTAAAATAGAGCACCCAATGCCTTCTGCAGTTTGAGTAATTACATATATTTTCCCCCAACATTTCTAAAATGTCATGTAATTATGCAAAAGCAAATTATGTTTTCTTCACCCTTAATCAGCAGCTTCTTCTGCATGTGGGGGGTGCGATCCAGTCCGGTGAAACTTAAATCTAGCTTCTGATTCTCCGTATCCTTATGCAAGAGTTATGCAGACTTCCCCAAAGTAAATTTACTTTGGGGTAGATTTACAAACATTTTGCACTGGGTTTGCGCTCTTTGTTTTGTTGTTGTTTACATTCCAGCATAACATTACCCGGGCTAAATTGCCCTCCCTCCCTTTTTAGTAATTGGGTGGCCTCGGGGGATGATCAGAGGAGAGGGGCTGTGTTCCCCATCCTGGGTTGCCTACATATGAAGCGTGGGACACAGTGCCTGGCTTTAGACAAGGTCCTGTGGCCTTCTTCCCGCCGAACATGGCTGAAGGGTTGGATGCCTACAGGGATTTGGCGAAGGGCCTTGAAACAGTGCGCACCAGGGGTTGGATATACATAAGTTAGTTAAATATTACTTAACATTAAAAGGATATAGAAATTCACTGAAAAAATCAAAAGTTACAAGGATGTTACAGTTAGGAAATCAAATGTAAAAGATCTTAGAAATTATCCAAGGGCATGAGTTATAGTTTCTTTAGATAACTATAACTCTAGAATTTCTATGGTTTTGTGCGAGTAAAATCTGAACCTAACTATAACATCCCTCTAACCTATTGTTTTCCTGTACATTTCTAAGGTTTTTTTAACATTCTTTTTCCTAACTATAACATCCTGTAATCTTTTCTTTTTTCAGTGACTCCAGCAGGGCACAGTTTTGTAATCAATAATTTTATGGCAAATGTTGAGGTAATATTATCAATGATATCATACAAGATGTCATGACTGATGTAAACGGTGGGGTAATTAGTAGTGCATGGTGAGGGTGTGAGTTATACATACCTTATGCCATGAGTTACAGTTTATTGCAATACGTATAACTGTAATAGATGAATTTATTTGGTTTTGTGTATGTAAAATTTAAACCTAACTAAAATGTTCTTTCTTTTTAGTGGATTTCTAAGATTTTTAAAATTATATTTCCTAACTATAACACCCCAGTAACCTCTGGTTTCTTCAGTGAATTTCTATGTTTTTTTAAGTAAAGTAATTATTAATTACTATACGTTAACCCAACCTCCACTGCACAAGGCATTTGGCTGTGCGTGGTGGGTGTGGGCTGAAGGGCCTGCAGCCAACTCCCTGCATGCAGCCCCCCTCCCAAATCTTTTGCCCTGGAGACTTCATTCTCCGGGGCCCTCTACATTTTTGTGGGGGAGCGGGTATGTGGCCCCTCTCTCGAGCAGTAATTGGCCCCAGGGAACCCATACCTCAGTGGCCCATCGCTCAAATTATAGGGGAGGGGGCAAGCAGCACCCTCCCTAGGCCAATTTTGGCCCTGTGGACCCATCACCCGAGGCCTGGCCATATTCTAAATGAGGAAGGGGCAAGCAACCCCCCTACCTGTGGCAGTTTTCAGCGAATGGGAACACCTCAGAACCGGAATGCTGCTTAAAATGGTCCACCTCCTGACATCTCCAACTCTATGGTTTTGAATATATTCATAGAGTAGTGAAGTGGTCAAGCAAGGGATAGGGAATGGGGAAGGGAACTGAAGGGAATAGGAAGCTGTGAAATGAAACAGCTCATAAGCACTTAAATAAAAAGCTGACTACCCTCATTAATCTCGCTGAAAGCCAAGAATGCTGTATACCTTTAAATGTATAAACACCATCTATATAGAAGAACTTTCATCTGGACTAAAAACCATCCAATCATTTCTTCCTTGTTGTTTACTGCTAAAACAAGAACACACATGGTTATCTCAATAGTCTGTCTCATACATACATGCCCCAAACACATTAACTGACAGATCGGATTGATAATCACCCCTTTAACATACCACAAACATCATGGAAAGAACAAGATCCTAGGGTGAGGTCCGTACTGGTTAATCTCAAAGTCTCGCACCACTGAACCTTTTCCCCAGATGCAACAAAAGAACTCTTCGCGTTCACCTGAACGTGAATCCAATTTTGGTCACAAAATGAATTGTAGGTAGGAAAGTATCAAGACCACAAAACCAAACGGAAAAACAACTATTCCCCAATAAGGTTACGTCACCCTATGGAAAATTAAGTTCTGAATATGAAATGCACCAAAAAGAAGAGAAATAGACAACCGCAGGAAGCAGCCTGCAGAACAGTCAATGATAACACAAATGATTACCTCAAATCCAACACTACGAGGTAATCGCAACGAAAAATAAACGTGAAAACTCCTGTCTTCACTCAGTGTGTTTGTATAGAGCCCCACACACACAACGAACAACTGATGTGATATCTGGAGGGGATAGCAGAGGATCGCACTCTCGGCATCACGCAGAGAACAACCCGAGCCTCCGCACTGCCGATACCGGAGCTGGAATTCGAACCTGAAAGAATTACGCACCCCAGTTGCGTGCACATCCTGGCAGAAATACCCATGCACCCGGCTGGGCATCATGGGGATTGTAGTTTTGATTCTGTCTGAGGGAATATGGTAGGCACCTAAGCCCGCCGTGCCTGACACCCTGGGCCAATTCCTGGCCCTGGGGACACGGCGTCCTAGCCATCCTTAAAAGGAAGAAAGGGGCATATGGCCCCCACCTGGACCATATTTCGGCCCTGTAGACCACATCTCCCAAGATCCAATCATATTTGGAAGAGGGATAGTAGCACATATCCCCCCTCCCTGGGCTAATATTGGGGTTGGGATCCCCTCCCCGGAGGCCTGTCCCATTAATAATTGGGGAGGGGGCCATGTAGATCCCTACCTGGGATGATTTCGGCCACCGGGAGCCATCTCAAGGGCACGGCCATTGTATGATTGGGGAGGGGCCACACAGCTTCCCCCCTGGGACAATATTGGCCCTGGGGACCCCATCCCCCAGGGCCTGATAAGTAAAGGGTGGGTGTCACCCACTTCCTCTTTGTTGGAGGCTGTGGTTGGAGACCAAGTGCCCCAAAGCCCCAGTAGGTTCCCTGCCTCTGGCATTGCTCCCGATGGCAGGGAGCAGCAAAAAATGCTCTATCTGCAGATGGGAACAACTGTTTTATTTGTTTCCCTGCACGCTTCACTGTCAGTTCCCGGCGGGTGGGATAATATTTTCTTCTCCCGCCTGCTGGGAGTGGACTTAGTGGTTCAGCTAGCTTGGCAGAAGCTTTAAAATTGCACACTCCAAGCGAGAACAAACACAGGTATGCCTGCCTGCACCAGTGCAGGCAGGGAGTCTGCTATGTCCCACGAGTGGGCACTCAGGCCTAAGCTGGAGTCGCTCTGGGCTTTGAGGTATCCATGGCCAAAAATGGCCAATGGAAGAGGGCTGGCTGCCTTCTCCCCTTTATGTTAATGGCCGGGCCCGCGGGGAGGAGGCTTTCAGGGCATATATCGACCTGGTAGGAGGGCCCCCTTCCGTTCATCTTTCATGTGCAGGCTCTGGGGGAGATGGTGGTCCCTGAGGTCATAATTGCCTGAGGATGTAGGCCATGTGCACCCCCTCCCCGTAATATATATTTATTTATTTATTTATTTATATTTATTTATTTTGTGTACTTGTAGAGCGCAGACCTGTCACCCAGAGGGCATCCTGGCGCTTTGAACTTCTGGACGATTACACTTCTCACTGCTCAGACAGTTTTCGGGAAAAGATGCGTTTTCAACGCTTTCCTAAACGGCAGGTAGTCCTTGTGGCTTCTCAGAGAGATATTTACAACAAGGGGTGGTGAGGGACAGAGTCTCTGAATTAAACAGAATACTCTCACCCAGTCAAGAGATCGGGGCTAGATCCAACACCGTTTTTTAGCTCACTGCACCAACCCAGTTTCAGAACCTGGCTGTATGCAAACTAGTCTGTTCCTGTCCCAGTGCATGATGGGAACAGGGCAAACCAAACTACAAAAGCCAATTCTTACACTGGGAAGGAAACAAGCTACCAGGGACCGGTTTCTGGCATTTCAGCCTCTTCGGCCCGGCTTGCTTGAATCCTGATGGTGCAATGAGCAAGGGACTCACATCTGAGCATACCCTTCCACGCTTAGGGTGGACAAAAATATTTACAACAAGGGGTGGTGAGGGACAGAGTCTCTGAATTAAACAGAATACTCTCACCCAGTCAAGAGATCAGGGCTAGATCCAACACCGTTTTTTAGCTCACTGCACCATCCCAGTTTCAGAACCTGGCTGTATGCAAACTAGTCTGACATGAGTCCCTTTCTCACTGCTCCATCAGGATTCAAGCAAGCCGGGCCGAAGAAGGCTGAAATGCCAGAAACCGGTCCCCGGTAGCTTGTCTCCTTTCTGGTGAAGAATTGGCTTGGTAGTTTAGTCTGCCCTGTTCCCATGATGCACTGGGCCAGGGACAGACTGATTTGCATATAGCCAGGTTCTGAGCTGGGATGGGGCAGTGAGATAAATAACGGTGATGGATCAAGCCCTGATCTTTGGACTGGGTAAGAGTGGTCTGTTTAACTCAGACACTCTGTTCATCACCACCCCCTTTTTGTAAATCGTTTTTGGCCACTATAGGTGTGGCAGGGTATACTCAGACATGAGTCCCTTTCTCACTGCTCCATCAGGATTCAAGCAAGCCGGGCCGAAGAAGGCTGAAATGCCAGAAACCGGTCCCCGGTAGCTTGTCTCCTTTCTGGTGAAGAATTGGCTTGGTAGTTTAGTCTGCCCTGTTCCCATGATGCACTGGGCCAGGGACAGACTGATTTGCATATAGCCAGGTTCTGAGCTGGGATGGGGCAGTGAGATAAATAACGGTGATGGATCAAGCCCTGATCTTTGGACTGGGTAAGAGTGGTCTGTTTAACTCAGACACTCTGTTCATCACCACCCCCTTTTTGTAAATCGTTTTTGGCCACTATAGGTGTGGCAGGGTATACTCAGACATGAGTCCCTTTCTCACTGCTCCATCAGGATTCAAGCAAGCCGGGCCGAAGAAGGCTGAAATGCCAGAAACCGGTCCCCGGTAGCTTGTCTCCTTTCTGGTGAAGAATTGGCTTGGTAGTTTAGTCTGCCCTGTTCCCATGATGCACTGGGCCAGGGACAGACTGATTTGCATATAGCCAGGTTCTGAGCTGGGATGGGGCAGTGAGATAAATAACGGTGATGGATCAAGCCCTGATCTTTGGACTGGGTAAGAGTGGTCTGTTTAACTCAGACACTCTGTTCATCACCACCCCCTTTTTGTAAATCGTTTTTGGCCACTATAGGTGTGGCAGGGTATACTCAGACATGAGTCCCTTTCTCACTGCTCCATCAGGATTCAAGCAAGCCGGGCCGAAGAAGGCTGAAATGCCAGAAACCGGTCCCCGGTAGCTTGTCTCCTTTCTGGTGAAGAATTGGCTTGGTAGTTTAGTCTGCCCTGTTCCCATGATGCACTGGGCCAGGGACAGACTGATTTGCATATAGCCAGGTTCTGAGCTGGGATGGGGCAGTGAGATAAATAACGGTGATGGATCAAGCCCTGATCTTTGGACTGGGTAAGAGTGGTCTGTTTAACTCAGACACTCTGTTCATCACCACCCCCTTTTTGTAAATCGTTTTTGGCCACTATAGGTGTGGCAGGGTATACTCAGACATGAGTCCCTTTCTCACTGCTCCATCAGGATTCAAGCAAGCCGGGCCGAAGAAGGCTGAAATGCCAGAAACCGGTCCCCGGTAGCTTGTCTCCTTTCTGGTGAAGAATTGGCTTGGTAGTTTAGTCTGCCCTGTTCCCATGATGCACTGGGCCAGGGACAGACTGATTTGCATATAGCCAGGTTCTGAGCTGGGATGGGGCAGTGAGATAAATAACGGTGATGGATCAAGCCCTGATCTTTGGACTGGGTAAGAGTGGTCTGTTTAACTCAGACACTCTGTTCATCACCACCCCCTTTTTGTAAATCGTTTTTGGCCACTATAGGTGTGGCAGGGTATACTCAGACATGAGTCCCTTTCTCACTGCTCCATCAGGATTCAAGCAAGCCGGGCCGAAGAAGGCTGAAATGCCAGAAACCGGTCCCCGGTAGCTTGTCTCCTTTCTGGTGAAGAATTGGCTTGGTAGTTTAGTCTGCCCTGTTCCCATGATGCACTGGGCCAGGGACAGACTGATTTGCATATAGCCAGGTTCTGAGCTGGGATGGGGCAGTGAGATAAATAACGGTGATGGATCAAGCCCTGATCTTTGGACTGGGTAAGAGTGGTCTGTTTAACTCAGACACTCTGTTCATCACCACCCCCTTTTTGTAAATCGTTTTTGGCCACTATAGGTGTGGCAGGGTATACTCAGACATGAGTCCCTTTCTCACTGCTCCATCAGGATTCAAGCAAGCCGGGCCGAAGAAGGCTGAAATGCCAGAAACCGGTCCCCGGTAGCTTGTCTCCTTTCTGGTGAAGAATTGGCTTGGTAGTTTAGTCTGCCCTGTTCCCATGATGCACTGGGCCAGGGACAGACTGATTTGCATATAGCCAGGTTCTGAGCTGGGATGGGGCAGTGAGATAAATAACGGTGATGGATCAAGCCCTGATCTTTGGACTGGGTAAGAGTGGTCTGTTTAACTCAGACACTCTGTTCATCACCACCCCCTTTTTGTAAATCGTTTTTGGCCACTATAGGTGTGGCAGGGTATACTCAGACATGAGTCCCTTTCTCACTGCTCCATCAGGATTCAAGCAAGCCGGGCCGAAGAAGGCTGAAATGCCAGAAACCGGTCCCCGGTAGCTTGTCTCCTTTCTGGTGAAGAATTGGCTTGGTAGTTTAGTCTGCCCTGTTCCCATGATGCACTGGGCCAGGGACAGACTGATTTGCATATAGCCAGGTTCTGAGCTGGGATGGGGCAGTGAGATAAATAACGGTGATGGATCAAGCCCTGATCTTTGGACTGGGTAAGAGTGGTCTGTTTAACTCAGACACTCTGTTCATCACCACCCCCTTTTTGTAAATCGTTTTTGGCCACTATAGGTGTGGCAGGGTATACTCAGACATGAGTCCCTTTCTCACTGCTCCATCAGGATTCAAGCAAGCCGGGCCGAAGAAGGCTGAAATGCCAGAAACCGGTCCCCGGTAGCTTGTCTCCTTTCTGGTGAAGAATTGGCTTGGTAGTTTAGTCTGCCCTGTTCCCATGATGCACTGGGCCAGGGACAGACTGATTTGCATATAGCCAGGTTCTGAGCTGGGATGGGGCAGTGAGATAAATAACGGTGATGGATCAAGCCCTGATCTTTGGACTGGGTAAGAGTGGTCTGTTTAACTCAGACACTCTGTTCATCACCACCCCCTTTTTGTAAATCGTTTTTGACCACTATAGGTGTGGCAGGGTATACTCAGACATGAGTCCCTTTCTCACTGCTCCATCAGGATTCAAGCAAGCCGGGCCGAAGAAGGCTGAAATGCCAGAAACCGGTCCCCGGTAGCTTGTCTCCTTTCTGGTGAAGAATTGGCTTGGTAGTTTAGTCTGCCCTGTTCCCATGATGCACTGGGCCAGGGACAGACTGATTTGCATATAGCCAGGTTCTGAGCTGGGATGGGGCAGTGAGATAAATAACGGTGATGGATCAAGCCCTGATCTTTGGACTGGGTAAGAGTGGTCTGTTTAACTCAGACACTCTGTTCATCACCACCCCCTTTTTGTAAATCGTTCTCAGAGAGATAGGCAGGGAGTTCCAAAGTTTGGCCGCTGCAACACTAAATGAGCGGCCACCCATCCTAGCTCTCTGAAACCTCGGGACCACCAGCAGTTGTGCCGAAGAGGAACGAAGGGGCCGCGAAGCAGAGTACCAGGCAAACATATTCCGCAGTGGTACTGGGCCCAGTTGGTGTACTGCCTTGAACACCATGCACGCGGCTTTATACAGCACTCACAGATGTACCGGAAGCCAGTGTAAGTCTCTTAGCGCGAGAGTGGAAGAGCTGGACCTGGGACGAGAAAGAGCCAACTTGGCGGCCATGTTCTGCACTCGTTGTAACTTCCCCAGCAGATTTTTTGGGGCCTCCAGAAGTAGCGCATTGCAATAGTCTAAATGGCTTAGAATGGTACTGCGAACTACTTCTGGCCCGGCCTGGGCGGGGAGAAGGGGCAGAACTTTACGCAACATGCGTAACAGCATCATGCACGTAGAGATGGTTTTATTAACGTGCAAGTCAAGCTGTAGATTTGGGCCGAAGATCACCCCCAAGTTGCGAGCTGACCCCGCCGCCGCTACTGGCTCGGGAAAGGTGGTAGGCCAGAAGTTCTCTGAAAGAACTCGCGGAATCCGGTCTATGGAACAATGTAGCACCTCCGTCTTTGAGCTGTTAAATTGGAGGGAGTTGGCCCGTAACCAGTCCGCTGTGGCTGCCATACAGCGATGAAATGTCTCCAGCGGGACTGCGTTATTTCCCTCCAGAGAAAAAAACAGCTGGGTGTCGTCGGCATAGTTGAAAGCCGAGACACCAAAAGATTTTATAAGCTGGACCAAGGGGCGAAGATACAGGTTAAAAAGTATCGGGCTGATGGCCGATTCCTGTGGGACCCCCTGTCCAACTTTCCTTGGCTCAGAGCTGAATGGAGGAAGCGAGACCAGCTGTTGCCGGCTACCCAGATAAGATATCAGCCAGTCTCTTGCGCCCTCTGTGACCCCACACTCCTCTAGTCTCCTGATAAGGGTCTGATGGCAGACCGTATCGAACGCGGCCGACATGTCGAGCACCACTAGAAAGGCTGCCCGACCACTGTCGACACGCTACCGAAGATTGTCCAGTACGGTTACCAGGGCAGACTCCGTCCCGTGCCCGGGGCGGAAGTCAAACTGTGCCTCATCAAACCAACCGATGTTCTCCAGGAAGCCTGAGAGCGAGCGGGTCACCCATTTTTCCATGATCTTAATTGGAAATGGGAGCAGAGAGATTGGCCTATAGTTAGAAAGGCAAGCCGGGTCCAGCGTGGGCTTCTTGAGCAGAGGTGACACTACTGCTTACTTCCAGCACTCAGGGACCGATGCCAACTCCAAAGACTGAAGGCAGATGGAATGCAGAGGCTGAAAGAGTTCTGCGTGGAAGGCCTTCCAGAATTTGGGAGGTAGTGGGTCGAGCGGAGAGCCCGAAGCTACCGTATGTGCCAAGCTGCAAAAATCCTCCAAGGAGGGTTGAGGAAACAGTCTTAATTGGGGTCGACTAGAGGAAGTCTCCAGAGCTCCCCCACAAGAAACTGGGTCACTCGGCTGGGGTCGACTGGGTGGTCCATCCGGAGCTCCCAGACTAGGGCCGAACGTACCCGTCTGGGGTCGACTGGGCGGACCAGCCGGAGCTCCCAAGCCAAGAGTACCCTGAGTGAGAGCTGCGGCAATCGGCTGGGGTCGACTGGGTGACCCGTTCGGAGCTCCCGAGCCAGGGCAGAGCCCTACTGGCCGGGGTCAGTTCCCCTAAGGATATGGCCCATCCGGGCCTAGTAAAACATAAGCGAGGTAAACTGTGCTTTTGGTTTTTTACCCATGGATTTTAGGATCCTCTGCAAAAATCAACCCAGGAGGGGGGCCGTGTGACTTCCCTCCCAATAATTGTTGATTGCAGTGCCCTGGGAGTGGCGATGGGGCAGTAATTGGCCTAGAGAGGGCAGCCACATGTGCCCTCCTCCCCTTAATGAATATAACATATTGGTCCCAGAACCTGGCCCACCTGGGTGGTTAGTAAAACACAAGTGCAGGAAACTGAACTTGTGGGTTTTTTTCCAAATTTCCCCATTGGGTTTTGCAAAACCTCCACAAATTTGCGGGAAAATTGAAAAAGTGGGACCCCACCACCAGTTCTAGGGGGTCACGGTATAGCCACCCTGACTCTTTTCCATTTTTTGTTTTACTTTCCTTGGGCGTTGGCTGGGTCCAAGTCCCAAGATGGCTGCAAATCTGTTTGAAGTGGGAGCGGCCTTAGGTTACAGAGATGTTATAGTTAGGCTCAGGTCTCACTCATAAAAAAAACAGAATAATTCAGCAGTTATAGTTAGGTAAGCTAGCTATAACTCACGCCCCTGCAATGCACTGCTTATGACCTCACATATTACATCACTCATGACATGATCAGTGTCATCACTAATGACATCAATAATACATCTCAAATGACATTACTGATGACATCAGTGATAACGTCATCCACAGAATCTCTGAAGCATCCACACACTCTCCGGGGCACCCTTTTCCTGGATCAGTTTGATCCCCTGTGACCCCATCTCCGGGACATGCCCCTTTTCTTTAAATTTTAACTAAAAAAAAGGGAGGGCCCACGCTGATTTCGGCCCCAAAGACCTTATCCCCAGGGCCTGGCCTTTTATTTATTTTTTTGTTCAAATCTGTTTTATTGAGTTCAGTTGGCCAAGTACAACAGGTGATATATATATGCAGTTTTACAGCCGTACATGAGGTCATTCTCCCACAGCTGGTGTGTGTTGCCCTTCGGTTGGCAGGCAATGCAGGTGTGTCTGATGTGCTAAGGGCCTCACTCGTGCAGGAGCAAAATTAGCTCATGTTACAGATTATATGCCAACTATCTCAGTAGTAGTGTGTCCAACATCCTGTGGTATATAAAGTCTTTCCCTGTTCATTCATCTTGGGCTTTGGAGCAGATGGCATTTTTAAGAACAAAGAAAACCATAACAACAGCAGCATTGACCGATGTATACATCAATACCCTGCATCCCCGCCCACACTTCCCACTCCCCATTCTCCCCATTCACTAAGCGATTATGTCTGTGCACCAGCTACAACTACTTCTGCTGAAAGTCACAACCAATAGGTAGAGCCTAGCCGGAATATTGCAGCATTATGCTAGTGGAAGGTATGTCCCCCTCACCTGTTCAGAACTTGGTCTCTTGGGGCAACCCCTTACCCCTCCTCCTCCGTCTGTTGCAGCGCTTGGAGCATTCTTACCCAATGAGCCGCTATGGGTTCTTTCCGCAACCCCAGTGTTTCTTCCTTCCGTATGGCAACTCCCTCCGCCTTAGCCCATATCAGAAGCGAAAAGCGCCAGGCTCACACTTGCAGAAGGTCCCACGCCTTCCATCATTTTTTTATGAGATGCTTCACGACCACTAGTCCCATATCAAGGAACCGGGACGTCACCTTGTCAGTGGGGGTTCTCCTGAAGTGATGCAGCAGATGCACCGGGCACTTCAGGGGTATGCTGCGGCCTGTGCAGACCTGTAACCGTTAATTAATTGTATGCCAGTTTGTATCTAGCCTAGGGCAAGTCCATAACATGTGTAACAAATCCGCCCCTTGTTCACCACACCTAGGACACGTCGCATTATTGCGATTATAATACCTGTTGATTAGCGCAGGCGTGAGATATGCCCTATGAACTGTGACCAACTGTATTTGGCGGAACCTCATATTTCTGGGTATACGCACTGGACTTTTGAGTATCTTCTCCCCCTCCTTATCCGCTGGCCTTTTATTTATCTTATATAATTGAAAGGGAGGGGGTGGATTTCAGCACTGGGAATCCCATCCCCCAGAGCCTGGCATGTAATGTGGCTGCCCTAGTCCCACCCAGGGCACCCACATTTTTAAAGTTGGGAACCACCAGTGGAGCCTGATGGGCATGGGCTATCTTTTCTTGGTTAACTGTTTCTAAGTCACTTAGGTAAACAGGCATTTGACAGCTCATGAAGCTGTGTTTGCGATGGGGTTTTATTAGAAGAAACTTATATATGCGGGGTTTGTTTAGTTTTTCACTGTTGAGCTTTCCACACACACAACTGCACTCTTGTTTGTCTTTCATTTGCCGCTGAGTTACAGCTAGTAAACTAAAATATTCTGCAGAGTTATTACGATGAATGTCAGAAAAGAAACTTCCCAGCAGAAGGTGAGCAAATATGTGCCAGAAACTTGTGGGTTTCTCTGATGAAATTCACAGTACAATGGGACTGAACTATTTTTATAAATTGCTTCGGTGTCTGGTGTGTTGTAAATTCAAAACACGTCTGGCATCGGTAAACTCTGCCTCCAAGTTAGGGGAGATTAGGGCAGTGTTTATTTGGTATTATTGTCAGTTGGCGGTACCGAGCTGGAAATAATTTCCATGCTACTTGTATAGCGTGGCAAGTAAATATAGCTATAGATTGCAGGTAGTTGAGTTCCTTCGGCTGGAGTGTGCCACGGCCACTTCTTTAGTTCAGGGGTGACAATCTTTAAAGTCCACACCAGTTGAGTGCAAGGGGTTCGTAAACTGTGGGCAGTTGCAGTACTACTCCTGGCTCCCAGTACAGGATGAAGGATACATCCATGGCCCTGGAAGATTAAGGGGGCCACAATGCATGGTGTACTGATATGAATTTGATGGTCTCGCTTATGCCTTGCCTGGTACATGATTGGGAGCGACCTGTGTACTTTGATGGCTCACACCAGAATGATCTTGCATATGCTGAAGATATTAGTTCTGGGTGCCAACTGAGAAATAAAGTTTACAGGCCATCTCCCTTCCCCCCACTTCTAATTCCTGTCGGGTGCTCGCTGCTAAGCCACCTCTCCTTCTGTCCCTTCTCTCTCCCTCCCTCCCTCCCTCCCTCCCACCCTCTCTCCTTCTCTTCACCCCTCCCCCTCCTCTGCTGCTTTGCAGCCCATCTTTCCGCCTCTTCCTTAGCTGTGAATGACTCAGTTTTTTTTCTTATTTTTCCCTTTTCCTTCTCTTTCTATTTGCTTCTCTCCTTGCCCCTCTCTATACTATTCCCTATACTGTCCCTTTTCCTCTTTGTTCCTATGTCAACATTCTCCTTTATCTCTCTATTTCCATATCCATCTTTCTCTCCTCCCGACGTCTTCTCCCTCTTTCTCTATTTTCTTCTCTTTCCACTTTTTACCCCTCCCTTTCCATCCTCTAGCTGCCTCTTTAACCTGACTGTTCTCTTTTATTTTTTTCTCTGCCTTCTTCCCCCCTCCTCTCGGTGTCTCCTTCCTTCCTGTCTCTTTCACCCCTCTCTTGCGCGCTCTCTTTTCAGCGCTCTGTCTCCTTCCTCCTCTCACTATCTCTTAGTATCTTCTTTGTCCTCTATCTCCCCTTGCTTTTCCTCTCCCTTCTCTCTCGCTGCTGAACCCCCCTCCCTCTCCTCAGTCTCTTTATGAGGCGCCGTCTTCCCTGCCTCTCTTTCCCCCCTGCCTGTCTCCTCTGCAGCAAATCTGTCTTTGGCATGTAACGGTAGGGGACTAATAGCCGACCGCTCAGATGCACACTGAAGCCCGTGCCAGCCCAAGCAGTGGTGCACGCTCCACATTTCCAGGCGTCAGAGGAGGAGCTGCCGGACACGCTCCGCCTCCCTCTGCCAGGGCACGCGCCTGATGGCCCAGGAGATGCTGGGAAGAACAAGCGTTTGCAATGCAATAGGTCTCGCAGTTGTAAGAGTTTGAGCTATTGGCATTGTAAATGGCAATGCATTTTATTTACATGTTGGTTTTTAAAACATAAATGAAAGGCATTGTCATTTACAATGCCAATAGCTTAAACTCTCGAAAATGCGAGATCTATTGCATTGCAAATGCTTGTTTTCTTTGGACTCGTTGAAGCCGAGCTCCAAGATGGCTGCCAAAACTTCTTGGTTGAAGTGTTGGCAGTCAATTAGAGCAGTGCATTTCCCTGCAGGAGCTCGTTTTTAAAAAAAAAATCAGCAACCAGAGATATTGCTATAATTTTCTCCTTAAATTTCTCAACAACTGCTTGATGGATTTTAAACAAATAATAAATAACATAATCTGCATATTAACATCTACCTTTCTCCCTAATTAAGAGTAATTCCATTCAGTGGCTTTGGCTGATTCGTGTTAACAGGTTCATATAGGAATTAACATTGGAAACACACCCTTTTTTTAACCCCATTTTTCTAAGCCCCCACTTCACGAATCCCCCCAAAATGTTCCATGAGCAACAGAAATAACAGGAGTTTTTCTGGAAAATTTTGTGAACATTCGTCAAACAGCGGCAAAGTTATTGGCAAGTAAAAAATTGCTTTTCCTATGGAAACATGTTCCTAACTTTAACTACCTACTGGCAGCCGCCAGAAAGTTTTATATACACATATATATATATATATATATATCAAAGCTCCAAGGTTCCCACCTGTTGGAGACACACTCAAACATCCACTTCAGCAACCTTCATGAGGTAAAATCCAGATCGGCGAGCGGATCCAGTTTACAGCATGCCTGTCGATCAACGCTGGACGCGTTTCGTGCTCATTGCACTCTTCAGCGGCGCGACAGTCATTTTGGCATAGAAGCCACACCTCCCACTTAAAAATATGAGCAATCCAATGGGCGACTCAAATGAGTCTGCGTTGGTTTGTGGGTTTTGTAGTGTGTGTATCAGTTATGTGCCGCTGTCTGAGCTGTTTCAAGCCCACCAATGGGCCTCCACTCTCACCTCCGGCTTGTCAATCCTCCATGGATGCCTCCACATTGAGACTCCGTGATACGGAGCTCCGTGGCCCCAAATTACCGGGTGGTGCATCTCCTGCGGCTGGGAGGCTGCGTATAAATCAAATCTCCAAGGTTCCCACCTGTTGGAGACGCACTCAGACATCCACTGCAGCAACCTTCATGAGGTAAACGCCAGATCGGCGAGCGGATCCAGTTTACAGCATGCCTGTCGATTAACGCCGTACGTGTTTCGTGCTCATTGCACTCTTCAACGGCGCAATTCTGTGGAACATCAGCGTCAGATACAGGATTGCTCCCGTTTGCCGAGGCCCATCCAGGGCTGAGAAATGTGTTATCCGGCAGATAATTAGTGCAGCCATCCAGGCATCAAAGGGTTTCCAGGACTGCATCCACCACAATGCCCCACAGCCTTTAACAAGCAGCCTATAGTAGGCGTGGACTGAGCATATTTAAATGGGCAGGTGCTAATGGAAACCGCACGTATCCTTTTCAGTTGAAAGCCTCTGATGAAGAAGGAAAGAACCTTTGAAACGTTTTAGGCTACGCAAGACAGAACTGCTGTCAAGTGGAATTGGTAAACGGCATACAATCTGTGAATTTTATTAAAGGCTTGCAACCTGACCCTGAAGCTCGAGTGCTGTTCATTGCGTGGGCAAAGCAAAGGAGCGGACATTTAAGGCGGTGCTTCCGCCGCCAACCAGACACCACC
This sequence comes from Lissotriton vulgaris, assembly GCF_964263255.1. Lineage (NCBI taxonomy): Eukaryota > Metazoa > Chordata > Amphibia > Caudata > Salamandridae > Lissotriton > Lissotriton vulgaris. Next base: position 897,459,965 of record NC_141696.1, read on the forward strand.
CCGCTAATGTGGAGGCCACAGCCTGGTATCTAACCGAGCAATTTTGTGGAACATCAGCGTCAGATCTAGGATTGCTCACATTTGCCGAGGCCCATCCAGGGCTGAGAAATGTGTTATCCGGCAGATAATTAGTGCAGCCATCCAGGCATCAAAGGGTTTCCAGGACTGCATCCCAAAAAAAGCCCCACAGTCTTTAACAAGCAGCCTATAGTAGGGGTGGAACTGAGCATATTTAAATGGGCAGGTGCTAACGGAACCATACGTATCCTTTTCCGTTGAAAGCCTCTGATGAAGAAGGAAAGAACCTTTGAAACGCGTTGGGCTACGCAAGACGGAGCTGCTGCCAAGTGGAATTGGTAAACAGCATACAATCTGTGAATTTTATTAAAGGCGTGTAACCTTACGCTGAAGCTCGAGTGCTGTTCATTGCGTGGGCAAAGCAAAGGAGCAGACATTTAAGGCGGTGGTTCCTAAGCCGAACAGACGTCACCCGACAATGTGAAGGCCACTGCCCGGTATCTAACTGAGCAATTTTGTGGAACATCAGCTTCAGATCTAGGATTGCTCCTGTTCGCCAAGGCCCATCCAGGGCTGAGAAATGTGTTATCCGGCAGATAATTAGTGCAGCCATCCAGGCATCAAAGGGTTTCCAGGACTGCATCCCCCACAATGCCCCACAGTCTTTAGCAGGCAGCCTATAGTAGGCGTGGAACTGAGCATATTTAAATGGGCAGGTGTTAACGAAAACCGCAGGTATCCTTTTCCATTGAAAGCCTCTGATGAGGAAGGAAAGAACCTTTGAAACGCATTAGGCTACGCAAGTTGGAACTGCTGCCAAGTGGAATGGGTAAACGGCATACAATCTGTGGATTTTAATAAAGGCTTGCAACCTCACGCTGAAGCTCGAGTGCTGTTCATTGCGTGGGCAAGGCAAAGGAGCGGACATTTAAGGTGGTGGTTCCGCTGCCGAACAGACACCACCCCGCTAATGTGGAGGCCACAGCCCGGTATCTAACCGAGCAATTTTGTGGAACATCAGTGTCAGATCTAGGATTGCTCCCGTTTGCCGAGGCCCATCCAGGGCTGAGAAATGTGTTATCCGGCAGATAATTAGTGCAGCCATCCAGGCATCAAAGGGTTTCCAGCACTGCATACCCCACAATAACCCACAGTATTTAACTAGCAGCCTATAGTAGGCGTGGAACTGAGCATATTTAAATGGGCAGGTGCAACGGAAACCACAAGTATCCTTTTCCGTTGAAAGCCTCTGATGAAGAAGGAGAGAACATTTAAAAATGCGTTAGGCTACGCAAGACGGAACTGCTGCCAAGTGGAATTGGTAAACGGCACACAATCTGTGAATTTTTATTAATGTTCCTGCTCACCACTCTACGGTGAGGAAAACCAGGTGAGGACCTCTTGCACGAGACATGTTTAGATGAAAATAAACAAGGAGAGGCAGCAAATCTTTTTCAATAAAGGCAGGGTATTTATTCCACACAAAAGAAGGTGAAATACATAGTGTTGTCCATGATGCATTTAACTTCTAAAATGATCTTGTTCATATAACGCGCTCCAAACTTCAACCACAATTTATAGATCGTACACAGGTGATTTGATTTGACACATGTCAAAAAAAGAGTACACACATCATCAATATAGCGCCAGTAGTGGGAAATATGTGGCAACCACCTGGCATGTGTGACTCTGAGGATGCGCTCCTCCCACCAACCAACATGTAAACATGAACAGCTTGGGGAGAAGCACGAACCCATCGCCAAACCGCGCAGCTGCTGATAGATGTTGCCCTGAAATTTAAAGTAGTTAGAAGTCAAACAGATTTGAATCATTTCCAACAACATGGCAATGTGTCCTCTAATATTTGATATTATGCCGACAAGATAACACAAACAAAACACATAATACACAGTATAAATCAATAAAATGGATAAAAATGACAGTACATTATTCACTCTTATATGATCATTCTTTGGTGCATAAAAATCTGGTTGTTTAAATTTGACATACCTATTCTCAGAACAGACCAGTCCATTTTTCTAGCTGAGTAGAAAAAACAGCTACAAAATGTCCTGTCCCATAGCAAAATCTCATACCTTTACACTATATAATTGTTTTAAAATCATCACAAACTAGACAAACATTTAAAACTCTAAAAACTGTGAGTCACCAACATTTCCTCTCTATAACAAAGGTTCTTCCAAAAACAATTACATCACCCAGGCTCAGCGGAAGGTAGAAGGTTACGAAAAAGACAAGAGGAATATCCATTCTATCATGGTTGTTAATACTCCAATATATAAAGGCTGACACCAGGCCAAGCTTAACCATCAGTGACCACAGTCTAACAGTGGTACTCTTAATATCATAGGGTTACGGGGTAACTTCACAATAAGTTTTCAATAAATGGGACAGCTTATTTCTTTTACCCACATCCTCTAAGTCCCAATTTCTAGATGTATTCTCAACTACTCACCTTAGAATGCTTTTTCGTTGGCTACTTAGGTACACTGTGTACCAAAAGATGGCAAGATGTCATGACTGTATATTATATTCTGTAAATGTATCATCCATGGTCCTGTTTTCTCAAAATATGAATATTCTTTAATTAACTGCCTTGGTGAACCATCATTTGCATTAATGTGACAAACCCATTAGTTGAGGATCCTTTGCTGGTACGTAAATACTTTATTTGTCAAAGCTAGCTCTAACCTCAGTGCACTATTAACTGTACCTCTCATACAACCTAGCCATCGTTTCCAATTATTCTTTTCTATTATCCAAAATGTAGTTGATGCTTTTCTCCAAGATGACTTCACAACCATACAAGAGCAAATTTACTATTTTCAAGTTGTAGTTTAAAGGTCCTCATCAAGCAGTTTCAATACTAGAAATACATCCTTAGTGCCCACTATGGAAGCCAAGTTGCACCTTGGAGAACACTCCTTTATTTATTGTCCATGACTCCAATGTGTGTAAGGGGTGTTTGGCAAAAATTGTACTTGTAATGTCCAACAGATAAATAAATTGATAACCATTGGAGGACTCCCATGGCCCCTTTTTGTAAAGTGGAACTCTAATATTTCCTTTCTAGGATTCTGATATATTATGACCACTTATTATTGTTGTAAACACTGGGTCAGAACTTAAGCACACAAACTAAAGTTGAGCTTTATTATATAAGCGGATAGTTCACCTACCCCTGGGGCTCTTGAACTTTTCAGCTTCTTTATTACTTCCTCTATACTTCTTGCTGTGGGAATCAAAGAATGCCACTCAGGCATCATAATGATCATCTTTTGACTATTTGAGCACTCTCTCACAGCCATATTGCCATCTCTTAATTTTTAGAACTCAATAATGTACTTAACCCACTCCTCTGCAGTCACCTGGGTTGCTTCTACTTTACTCACAGTCTCTAAAGTATTGCCTACTGCATCCCAAAAACTCTTTAATCTACCTGTACAAAATATTTTTATCACCCTAGTCTAGGCTGCATCTTTCTCCCCCCAACTAATTGCTCTTAATTTTTTTTCTATACTCCTTCCTATATTGCCTAATTAGGTATACTTTATTAGCACCACCCACTTTAAAGACCTTCCTAATTTTCTTATTCAGCTCGATCTTTGCCCACTGCTTTAGGGACCTTAATTTACCCTTACTTCCTCTTCCACTCTTAATGGCCTTTGATTCATTCTCTTGTACAGAGAATATCAACATATCATACTCTTAAAAAAACTTGAGGCAGTACATTAACCTGCTCTCTCAAGAGAATATTAATCTTGTTGACAGTGTGGTATTTCAGTTTAGCGGACCATATTACACTAAGATTATTTTTCCAGCAAATTGGTAAACTATTCTGCCAGCAATCTCTTTAATATACCAGGCTGTGCTAAGTGAGGAAAAGAGATTTATGATCACTGCCAAGTTAGGTTTGCTGCAATTTCAAGTTCCTTTACAAATCTGAGCTCTTCAGTGGAATTATAGCATTATCAATTAAACTGGCCAATTTCCCATTGTCAAAAATGGTTCTATCTGGCTGATCACTCTTACACCGTCATTGATTAGGTGAGCAGCCTTTACAACGTGGGCATTACCACGCGCTGCCATTACTAGGCTGCTTTTACAATGCAAGTCGTTACAACGACTTGCGCTGGAGGGCGCTGTTGGATAGGGAATAGTTAAATTTTCTATTCCAACACCTTCCCTACTGTAAGGTAGGCTGGAGTTGGAATAGAAAATTAAACTATTCCACTATCCAGCGCTTACAGCGCAAGTCGTTTTAACGACTTGCATTGTAAAAACAGCGTTGTAATGGCACGCGTGGTAATAGCCCGCGTTGTAGTGTCATACAACCCATTGATTATTGTAATATTCAGACTGTCTCATATAGTAAATGTAAATGTAAATGTAAGGTGTTTTGTAGCGCGGTCAATTACTACCGGAGTATCCTGGCGCGAATGACCGCTGGGGAACCCGTCCTGGCTTTCCCTGTGAGATGGTCCCTTGCTGGGCATCTCCAAGGTGAAGCCAGGCATCCCCGGCGTCTGTGGGGGGCCGTTGTAGAGATGAGGCAAGCTTAATTCCCAGAGTTACCGAGTGTGACCACTGCCCAAAGTGGGCACCGAGGCGAGAATTATCAGTCCGCTGACCCAGGTCCGCAACCCTGCCGCGTCGGGAATCAAACCCTGGTCCCGGGCCGTTCTCAGCCTCCGGGTCTGCCGCCTCTAACCAGTGAGCCACACCTCGCCACACCTCTCCATATAGTCACTAATGTCCTACCTTTACATCCCCAAAGTTTTTTTAGAAGAACCTGGAATCCTAAATGTTCCGTCCTTTTCAACAATATTTGATCCCCCAATGCCTTACTGGGATTTTTGCGTTAAAATCTCCTATCAGCAGAATTGGGATGTTGGGAAATATCTAGATGATTATGTTCACTACAATGTCAGATGATTTAGCTCTGTTTCCTTATTTTTAGGGGGTGAGAATAAGTGTTGACTGTAATTAGATCTATACCAGTGTTATTCACTTGTATATCCTCACTTATTTTCAAACCTGAAATTGTAATAATTAAAAAGTCTGAGACTTATTTTACTGAGAATAAAAAGGCTCATACCCCTGAAGGGCATCCATATTTTCCCATAACTACATCTGCACTGTATACCATATGATCATTCATAACAAATGTATCCATTTACCATTTTGCAGGACTATTAGCAAAATGTTTTTTTGTTCTAAAATCTCCATTAATAAACTCAAATTCCTTACCAAGTCAGCTTTGTTCCATAACAGGTGGGAAACATGAGTTTCATCAGGATTTATGATAATGTGGTGTTATGGCCACTTTTCCGGGTTAACCACTCCCGTCACCCAATTACAATCCTATTATCAATTTACACATGGTTCATATGATGTTGTATAGAATTTCCTTCCATTCACTGATTCTGTTATCACCATCCTCCCATGCCCTCTAACCGAATGGTTCCCATGCACTATGTGACTTACTGTATTGATTGAATGTGTCACGCACTGATGTTTGGGCATTTGACTGATCAATTTCAGTCTCCTACTGAGTACCAAATTGATTGAAGTGGACATCAATTCTCATAAGCATCACAGCCTGCCCTATGTAGCTCATTAATCGAACTTCATTAGCAACTATACTAGAATGAAAGTGAACCGTTACATATGGCTAGGATGTTGCTACATCCATGTGTTTTGGAAAGCCATCCAAGGCAATGTCCTTGGCCACTATTTTGGACAACTTAGGCATTGTATTAAAAAGAGATAATATCCTACATTTATGAAGGGCTCCTTCAAGAGCGTAACCTTCAAAAAATGTCCACCAACTGTAGTACCCAATCTGAAGTAATGTAAGGATTCAGCAGCAGTCCTTTTCTTCAAGGGCAGAGCTTGCCAGACTAAGGAATAACTGGTCCCACTCACCCTTTGAACCTCTATTACCATAATTAACGGTTGACCTATCAGATTCTGTATCAGGAACCCTACCCAAGTAACTTTGTAACTGACCACATAAATGTAAAAGCTTTTCAACCATTACTAGGCCTATTTCCTCTGTACACTCTATATCTATATCTGCATCTGGGTCTGCTGACAATATAGGTTCAGTATTCTCCTTTGCTTCTTTCAAGATAGATTTCATATTGGACTGAGTTGAGCATCTAGATGCCTCTGTTGTCTGTCTTCATAGCACGCTTTCTTTTCAATAAGTCCCGTGTCTTCACAACTCGAGACCTCAAGACCCAACGGGCTCAGGGTCAGCTCAAAGCATGCCAAAACAGATGGTTTTGTACTCACACTTTGATTCTTTGGGAAAACATCAGAAGGATGCTCTGCCCCCATTGATCAATATTCCCCCTTTTTTCTATATACAGAATAAAGGCCCACACCGGGTCCTGGTCCTACATATACCCATTGTTGGACTTGGCCCTTCTGGTAGGTTCACCCCTGAACTTTTTGCCTTTTAGTATTTTTTAATTATAAAGATTTCTGGTCTTTGCGCACTTTAGCACTGTGGCGCAGTGTAAAGTGTGTGCACTCTCTAAGTGCGTGTATGAGATTGGCTTGCCCTCCCATAGGAATGCATGGGGAATGTGTGTGTTCCTGGTAATTCCTGATGCGTGGGGAGTGCAGATGCGAGTTTGGTATGTGCAGACTCGTGTGATTAAATGCTGCGCGATGATGTGTGCGGCGTTATTGTGACTAGTGTGGAAGTGCCACTTCTAGAAGTTGGCCTGTCTGTGCAGTGAATGTGCTGGCTTGTGATTGGCTGGGGTTGGCTGGTGTGCCAGGCTTCTGGAGTCAGAATGGGTCTGCCCCGGTGGTGAATGGGAGATCTGCATGTTGATGGCTGGGGAGGAGTGCACCTGGGACCTGAATAGGGCTGGGCTTTCCCTCCACAATGCTAGTCCTCCCCCTGTGGTGTGTCTCATGTCCCTGTCCCATCCTGTGAATTAGCAGAGGAGCTGAGCAAAACAAAGTGCTCAGGAACCAGTTGTATCTGGCTCGCCCCTTGCCTGCACCTTTAGACAAAGGAATTGTGTGTATAAAAAGAGCCTGTGACCTCTTGTAAAATGTTCTTGTTTGCCAACTTATTATTATTATTATTATTATTATTATGTTTCTTATATAGCGCCTGAATCGACCCCCGAAGGGGTATCTCCGCGCTTGCCTTGGGAACCCGTCCTGGCTTTTCCCTTGGGCATCCCCAAGGTTAAAGCCAGGCATCCCGCCGCGGGGGGGCCGTTGTGGAGATTAAGCAAGCTTAATGCCCAGAGTTGCAGAGTGTGAACCCATGATTAGGTCAGGCACCGAAGCGAGAATTATCGAGTTCATGGACATTTGAGCTCAAGACCCTGCTGCGTCGGGAATTGAACCCTGGTCCCGGGTCTGACCTCTGCTTCAGGGTCTGCCTGCTCTAACCAGTGAGCCACACTTCTCAACTTGAAACAACCAGGGGCGTGCTGCTGCTGGGGCCCAGGGGAAAGCTTGCCTCCCTGGGCCCTGCCCAGCCCCTGGATGCCTGGAGGAATTTCCTTTTCTGGGAGCTGCTGTGCTCCACCTTTTATGTTCTGGACCTCTGGGACCCATTTCCTCCTTTTTGGATGTTGCCAAGGCTTATTACAGCGTTCCTGCGCCTCACTTTGGGGATTAGGCGCTTTGATTTAACCTCCCTGGGAAAGGGAGAACCTGGGGTCTGAGCAGCGCAGCGCAGCCCTGCAGCCCTTCCAGAGGGGATCCCCCTCGTAGGATTCCCCCCATCTCTTTTGTTGCCGATCGGGTGCCCCCCCACTTATTACTTTAATTGTTACAGGTGCCCAGTCTGCATTATGGCCTTAATTGTTCTATAATCGCGAGGTGCTCACCCCGCATTTTACTCTCTTAAATACGAGGGAGCCTACCCCTCGGTGATGGAGTCCTGCCGCCGTGAACCGCGGCCAACCTGGTTGTGGGCGGGGCCAGCGGGACGGAAGCGGGAGGAAGAACGCGGCTGGCAGATAACCCCTGTGAGTCAGGGAAACCATGCCAGGTTGGATCCCTCGTGTGGGGACAGACGGAGTATGGTGGTGCAGCCCGGGTCCCAGGAGGGGGCCTAGGTGGAGAAGGGAGAAGCATTTGTCAGCGCAGGACTCCCGTGTGCTGAAGGGAGCCCCGCCTGCGTTTGCCCGTAAAGCCCCGGGTCCCAGGAGGGGGCCCGAGTCAAGAGGAGACCTTAGAGAGAGGTGCTGCCATCCCCATGAAGAGGAGCCCCCAGCGAGCAGCCCGGTGAGTGAGGAAGGAATGGGGGGGCTCCGTGGGGAATGTTGATGGTGCCTGATCAGGGCACAGGGTGATGTGCGCTTCTGAGCGGCCCCGTCCTGCAGTGGGCCGCTCCAACGTAGCCATGATTAATTAAAAGGGGCCAGAGGGCCCGAGGGCCTTTTTTTTGGTGCCCCCAGTGTGGGGCTGATCTTCACCGCTGCACCGCAGTTGAGGGCCGCTGCAACGAGGTGGCATATTCATTGTAAGAGCCAGAGGGCTCCAGAGCAGGGGGCATGTTTCTTTTCAGAGCCTAGATGGCTCCCACATACTGCTAATGTTCATTCCCAGAGTCGCGTGGCTCCAATGATGGCCCATATTTGTTTTAAAAGTCCCGTGAGGGGCTTGGGGGCATTTATTTCTTAAGGAGTAAGTGAGCTCCTGGGGGCAAGACTTCATTACAGAGCCCCATGGCTCTGAGGGCCCCAGTTGTTTTTAGAGCCCCGTGTGGCTCCAACGCCCCTCAGCTGTTCTAGAGCCTAAAGGGCTCCAGCAGTTGGCGCAGTCTCTGTCCTGAGGGCCCCTGTCGCAGGTTTGTCCCCCAGCTGCCCAGCAAGTAGAGGGCAGCTGCACCGTTTAGGTTTTCTTCCTAGGGACAAGGACTTTGGACTCAGGAGTGACTCCTCCATCCCTGCTTTGGCCTTCCCAGCTGTGCAGCACTTAGTGCCAGCTGCAGCGTTTAGGCCCTGTTCCTGTCCCCAGCTGCCCAGCAAGTAGTGGGCAGCTGCTACGTTTAGGTATTGCCTCAGTGGCGCAACCAGGACTTAGATGTGATTTCTGCACTAGATGTGATTTCTGCGCTAAATGTGATTTATGTGCTTCTTAGGGTGCTAGGAAATGCACTGTGTGTAGAATGTTTTGCGCACCCTGTTCTGATACCTCCAGACATATGTTTATGCTTAGGAGGTTGTTTTTATCTAGTATGGGTTATACTAGTGTGTTCATAGTTCCCTGCGTGATATTTGCCTAAAGTGTTTAGGATTGCGTAGGTGGTACTTACCTTTTGCCAGTGGTTACTGGTTGTGGTCCCAGGTCCTAGTCCTACATATACCCATAAATTAATCTGGGTTGAAATGCATCAACACCAATAGGCGTGGCAATGACCAGTATTGGACATTAACCTCTGCACTTCTAGGTCTCCCTGTGCTAAGCCTTTTTTTTGGCTATGTGGTGTAGTTCTTGCTTAGACCCCCTTAACTTATTGTCCACAAAAGGTATTCACTCCAAATACCCAGGGTTTGAGGATTCCCCTAGAGGGGACTGAGAAATTAGCCAAAATAAGACTAAATTTAGTTTTTTTGTGAGGGAAAAGGGAAAACGATCCTGCAGAAGAAAATATCTGTTTTTCCCCCTGCAGATGGTATCAATGAAGGGGGTGTGGTGCTACAATCACCATCTACCCACCTTTCAGGAACAGGTCGTTTTTTTTTATAGAAAACCCAACTTTTTCACACAGTTTTGACATTTTAGTTGGACATATCCTATTTTTGTGCTTTCAATCTCCTTCCAGTTAGTTGTAGAAATGGGTGTGAAACCAATAATGGATCCCAGAAAGCTATGAATTTCTGAAGAGTAGACAACAATCTGAAATCAACAAGAGGTCATTTGTATTGATTCTTTAAGGTTTTTCCATTGAAAGTAACAGTTTAAATAAACAAATATTGAAATTGAGTTGAAATAAACTGCCATTTGTACCTACGTTTAACTTCTACTAAGTATGGCATATTTTATAAAAAATGCTGTTACATTTACTGAACCCTTACAGTTGCGGGGATATATAGGAGTTGTTGATTCACCAAGAACACAAGTTACCCAGAGCCAATAACTGAGCTGCCCTTTGCAAAGGTTTTTCATTGTGTACCGGGTATACTGCAATTCATTTTGTAAAACATAAAGAGTAAAAATAGGTATCAAGAAAACATATCTATTTCCGAAATAGGAACAACATAAGGAGTTTAGAAGCAGTGGTTATTTCCAAATTTCTGAAATTGTGGGTACCCACATTATCATGTGAATTAGAGGTCATTTTCAAAATGACTTATTTTGTACACACAGTCTTACATTTGGAAGGCAGAACTGCATAGCAAGTCAATTGGAAATAACACTTGTTCTACTATTCTGTGTTCCATAAAGTCTCTCGATAAATAAAAATAGTACCTCTCTTGTGTGGGTAGGCCTAGTGCCCGCAACAGGAAACTGCCCAAAATACAATGTGGACACATGCCATTTTTCCAGTGACGTCTGACACGTTTTTCGAATTGTGCTTAGCTGTGGACTTTGGAACCTAGCTCAGCCGGCACATAGGAAAACCTAGCAAACCTATACGTTTTTAAATCTAAACACCCAGGGGGATCCAGGATGTGGTGACTTGTGTGGCTCTCACCAGGTTCTATTAACCAGAATCCCTTGCAAACCTCAAACTTTGTAAATAAAAAAACAAAACACATTTTGCTCACATTTCTGTGATGGAAAGTTCTGGAATCTATGGGGAGCCACAAACTTCCAACCACCCAGCATTCCCCCAAGCATCCCAATATAAAATGTACCTCACTTATGTGAGTTAGTGCCCGCAACAGGAAACATCCCAAAATGCAACATGGACACATCACATCTTTCCAATGAAATCTGACTATTTTTTCGCGATGTGCCTGGCTGAGGATTTTGGACCCTACCTCAGCCAGCACCAAGGGAAACCTAGCAAACCTGTAAATTTTTTAAAACTAGACTCCCATAGGAATCTAGGATGGGGTGGTTTGTGTGGCTCTCTACAGGTTCTGCTACCCAGAATTCCTTGAAAACCTCCAACTTTAAAAATAAAACAACACATTTTCCTCTCATTTCTATGATTAAACGTTTTAGAATCTGCATGAAGCCACAAGCTCCGCCCACCCAGCATTTCTCAAAGTCTCCTGATGAAAATTGTACCTCACTTGTGCGGGTAGGCCTAGTGCCTGTGACAGGAAATGGCACAAAAGCAGCGTGGACACATCACAAAATTTCCAGTGAAATTTGAACCTTTTTTCACAATGTACCTAGCTGTGGATTTTGGACCCTAGTTTAGCTGTCACCAAGGGACACCTAGCAAACCTGTAATTTATTTTAAACTAGACACCCTGGGGAGTCCAGGATGGGGTGACTTGTATGGCTGTCATACCCGGAATCCCTTGCTAACCTCAAACTTTGTAAAAAAGAAACACATTTCTCACATTTTATGATGGAAAGTTCAGAATTTCCCCAAGTATCTTGATAAAAATGGTACCTCACTTGTGTGGGTAGGCCGAGTTCTTGCAATAGGAAGCAGACCAATGAATTTCCTATGAAATCTTACCCTTTTTTCGCAATGTGCCTAGCTGTAGATTTTGGACCCTAGCTCAGCCGGCCACTAAGGAAACCTTTAAAACCTGTACATTTATGAAAATTAGACTTCCAGGGTAATTCAGATGGGGTGAAGTGTGGCTCTCTCTAGCTTATTACCCAGAATCCCTTGCAAACCTCAAACTTAGTAAAAAATAAAACTAATTTTCTTCACATTTTGTGATGGAAAGTTCTGTAATCTGCGGGGAGCCACAAACCTCCACCTACCCAGCATTCTCCTAAGTCTCCTGATAAAAATTGTACCTCACTACTGTGTGTAAACCTAGTGCCAGCGACAAGAAACACCCCAAAACGCGACATGGACTCATCAAATGTTTCCACTGAAATATTATCCTTTTTTTGCAATGTGCCTATTAGTGGATTTTGGACCTTAGTTCAGTTACCGCCTAAGGAAACTCAGCAAACCTGTACATTTTTGAAAACTAGACACCAAGGGAAATCCAGGATGGGGTGACTTGTGTGTCTGTCATCAGGTTATGTTACACAAAATCCCTTGCAAACCTCAAACTTTGTCAAAAAATACACTTCCTTCACATTTCTGTGATAGAAAGTCCTGAAATCTGTGGGGTCACAAACTTCCACCATCCCAGCATTTCCCCAGGTCTCCCCACAAAAATGGTACCACACTTGTGTGGCTAGGCCTAGTGCCTGCAACAAGAAGTGGTCCAAAACATACTGTGGAGACTTCAAAATTATTCATCACAAAAAGACTTGGTTTTGTGAGGAAGTCACCTGCATTTTTGGTCCCGGGCATGGCGGGCATCTAGGGAAACCTATCAAACCCAGACATTTCTGAAAACAAGACACTGGGGGTGTCAAGGGATGTGAGGCTTGCATTTTCCTACTCAGACTCCCTGCATACCTCAAATATAGATTAAAAAATCACATGTTCCTCACATTTCTGTGTGGGATAGCTGTGGGATCACTGGGCTGACACAAATTTCCTACTACCCAGCAATCCACCAGGTCTTCTGAAAAAATGGAACCTCACTTGTGTAGGTGGGCCAAGTACCTGCGGCAGGGAAGGGCCCAAAACATATTGTGGAGGGGGCCGGGTCACCTGTGCTTTTGGTCCTGTGCTCCACGGCCAACTGGAGAATCCTACCAAACTTAGACAGTTCTAAAAACTAGACACCCGGGGGGAGTCCAGGGAGGTGTGGCTTGCATTGATCCCCAATGTTTTCCTACCTAGAATCCCTTGCAGACCTCAAATTTAGCTAAAAAAATAAGATTGTCAACAGATTTTTGCCTAGGATCACTGCCCTGGCACAAATGTCCTACCACCCAGCGTTTGCATTGGTCACCCAATAAAGGTGAGGTATCATTTTATTTGGGATATATGCAATATGAAATCATAAAAACAATGACTATAGGGCCTTGCACTCCAGCTGAAGAGCATAGAGCTCCAGCTCGAAGTGCTCTAAATAAATATGGTGTGTTCTCCTGGGGTCATGGATTTCCCACTCCCTGCAGCACCCCTCAACATTAATAAAAATGCTTGGTGGTGCTTCTGCTTCTTCTTGGGGCACCACAAGTATGACAATGTGTTATTTTAAGACACCTTAGGACATTCCTAGGAGTAGTGAATAATAAATGAGCGGGCCCGTCACTCTTTTATAATGAGTTTTTTCTTAATTGCCCAGCCAGGATACACAGGACCTTTTTTTGTGGTTGCTCCGGTGGAGCTGTAGGGTCTTGGGGAACCTATCTCCCAAAGCTGGGTTAATCAATGAAGGGATATGGACATATGGCTTCTCTTCTCGGGCCTCTAGGGGCCCAGCTACTCCATCCCCAGAACTTATTTTTCATAAAAAGAGGGTGGGCATAGCTACCCTGTCCAAGCCAAGAGTATCAAGAGGACTAATCTCTTGGGGACTTACATGGGTGCCCCAGTGCCCACCCGGGGCACCCACAATATACCATGGTGTGAACTGTGGGCATTCCTAAGTACCCAGATCCCACTGGCTCCCTGTATTCAACCATCCTGGTTGAAGCAGGAACTGGCATTGCTCATGCCGGGCGGAAACAGACATTTTTCACTACTCCTACCAGGTGGTAGCAATCAGAGTTCTTGTAGGCCGGGAAAGACATGTCTTCTCCCACCCAGCAGAAGCATTTTTATAGCTCCTACTGGGTGGGAACATACATGTTTCCCTGCATGCACTTGTCAAGCAGGGAAACTACAGTGTCTCAATGGTGGGCTCCCAGGGACACAGTTAGTCTAAATATCGACTTTTTTATTTCGACAGACAATAATTTTGAGTTCAAAATTTCGGGGGGACAGAATATTGAAATCAAGAATATTGACGACCAGAATATCGACCTGAAGGTAAGAATTATTGGTTTTAATAACATCAAAGTTAGTAATATCGATAGCAAAAATATTGATGTTACTAATATCAATATTAAAATTAGTGTTATGTATTTTATTATGTATTTTATATGTTTATTTTTATAATTTTGGTTAATTATTGTACTAGTTTTAAAATATATGTATTACATTTTTAGAAGTTAGTAATAATTTACTTAAATAAATTATGCGTTTTAGTACCATAGCGGGTTGTGGTTGTATAGGTGAATAGGGTGGGAAGTAATTTAACTAAAGTAAATTAATTAAATATTTTTTAGGAATTATTAAATATTTACAAATACATTTTGCATTTCAGTTCTGTAGCGGGTTAGGGGTTTATAGGGGAATAGGGTGGGAAGTAGTTTAATTGTAATGAAGTAAATATGTAATCTTTATTTATTGGTACTGATAAAAAATTATTGTAATTAATTATTAATTGGTAATTAATTATTATTAATTGATTAATTGGTAACTATATTAAGTGTATTATTTATTATCAAAGTGATTTGTGAGGTTATAGGGTAATAGGGTGGGAAATAATTTAATTGTAACTGTTCTCCCGCCCTAAAGTGAGTGCGGCTGGGAGCGTTGCGGTGTAAATCGAGTGCCCATACCATCAAGCCCACGCGTCCATCTGGAGAGAAGTGGGCGCCTAGTGCGGTCCGCTGATGCTACGCTCGGACCCCACAAGATGCCACGACCTTCTCCCTGTTTGTCCGGCTCTCTGCTCATGTGGGGCGCCAGGAGGGGGCCTGAATGGCACGCTGCATCCCCGGCCTAAAGTGCGGGCCTCTTGTCATGTCATGGAGGGCATCCAACGCCCGCAGCACTAAACTCAGGCAGTCATATGGAGGACTTTAAAGGGCCAGGTAAGGACACCAGACTACGAGTTTAAATACCGCAAATGGCCACGGTCTGGCGCTTTAGCCCCGATGTCGATTACTACTCTTACGGGGAAGGAATCCGGACCTGTAACTGAGTCACTGTTGGGAGACCACAATAGTTTCTGATGTGAAAACGAGGTGAGCGTATTGCCGGGGGAGCAAGTGGTGAGGTGCTGGGGATTGCGTGCGCGTGGAGGAACCTTTATACCGCAGCAGACATGACGGCTAGTCTGCCCAGAGGCTCCTGTTGCCGAAGAGCGGGGTGAGCGGTCCCCTCTCCCCTCCACCCATGCGCGTGGCAAAATGGCGGCCCCCACTGTATAGGGAGATGTGTCCCAGTGCATCTACAGGGCGCCTAGGGACGCCGGGAGTGATTGACTTTGTGTCCTGTTTAAACAACTAATGGGCGTCGGACTCTTCTATCCCTGCAAAGCACCACCGCACTCGACACTCTCTTGGTATGGTACAAGGTCCAAGGATGCCTGACCCCATCGTGGCTGACAATGATGACTTCTTCCCCCCTTGCTGATATTTGACTTACTCTACCAATCCAGGACTGCGCCTGCCCTCATGAGGATGACTGCAATTCTTTCGGACCATAGCTCCGGCTCCCCCCCACTTTTCTGACTATCCCTGAGCTCACATGACCTCTATCCTGACAGCGGACTCCGAGCATTATGTCTAATGCCCAGTGGAGCTGCTCTGTTCAGCTAATGAGGAGATCGGCCTTGGCTCAATCCCTGACCGTCACCTGCCAAGCCGGACCTTGGGCGCAGTTTCTCCCCTTCTCCCTGTCTCACCCAGCCCCCCCCCATTTCCTACTCTCTGCCTTTGTCCTGTCTCCTTTCTATCCACCTTTCTGACCTATGCCCGTTGGAGATTCCTGTGAAAACTATAGGGGAGACTGGCTCTGGACTGCCTTTCGGACTGATGACCGTTGGAGCTTCCTTTAGAGCTATAGAGAAGACTGGCCTTGGATTATCTCCCTGGCCGCCAACTACCCATTCGGTCTTTGAGCTGACTTTTCCTTTATCTCTTTTCCATTTCCCCCCTCATCCTCTCCGTTCTCACGCTACCTCTCCCCATTCCCTCTCTATTTGTCTCTCCGTACATTGGACACAGTTCTTCCTCGTCTTTCTGCTATGGCTCCTTCCTCCCCTCCTTTCCTATAAATTCCCCCAACCTAGTTGTTTGTTTACTGTACCTTACTACACTATTGTAACTGATGTAAATTGCAACGCAATGTTCCTCTGTTATAGCGCTCTGATACCTGCGGGTCTAGCCAGCACTTTATAATCCTTTTGATGTACCTTCTAATGCAACGTTCCCCTGGTTATACGCTCTGATACCTCTGGGTCTAGATAGCGCTATATAACCTTAGCAAATCAAATTAACTAAAAACTGTTTTTCCTGAATGCTGAGACCTGAGCAACATGGCTGATGACCCGTGGAGCTGCTTGACAGCTAATGAGGAGACTGGCCCTGGATTTCCCCCTTGACCGTCACCTACCCAGCTGGATATTGGGCATTGCTCCTCCTCGTCTCCCCGCTATTACTCCTTCCTCCCCTCCATCCTACAAAATATTGAAACATTGTTTAAGTGTACTGTACTTTACTATGCTCTTGTATCTGATGTAACTTCCTAAATCCTAAATGTAAAACGCTCTGATACCCTCTTGGGCCAAGGTTGCGCTATATAAAACTATATAAATAAATAACTATTTTTTTATTGTTAAGTTTTGTTAATTAGAATATTAGTCAATTATTATTTGGTAATACATTTTTAATTAAAAAAATGTAAATATTTGTTCAGTAATTATTAATTGGTAATTACATTTGATGTTTTATAATTTATTGGTATTTATCAATAATGTTTTGTTAATTAATTAATAATTGCTAAATGTTTTTTTAATAATTATTGTTTTTTGGTATTTAATGATTTTTAATTTTTTATTTTATTTGTATTTGTTAATACATTTTCAATAATTATTATTTAATTGTATTTATTTTAATGGTTGAATAATTATTCTTTTGTAACTATTTTTAAATAATTATTTATTGGTATTCTTCATTAATTTGTTGTAATTTAATAATTAAATTGTTATTTTTTACAAAACAATTATTATTTAAATTATTATTAAGGTACTTTGACCCCTATGCTATCCAACACTTTCCTTACTGTTGCATCCTCTGGAGTTGGAATAGTATTGTTAACTAACCCTGGGCGTAGTTTGCGAAGTAGTGCTACGTGTAGCTACGCGAAGTGCACTTCGCACTACGCGAGCTACACGTAGCACTACACGAATTGCGTAGTAGCCTGTTCGCACTGTGCCGTTTTCAATGATTGCACAGCGCGGACAAGCATATGGCACTGTGCAATAATTGAAAACGGCATCTTGCACAGTGCGAGCGGTAGTTTTCTGCCACTTGAGTTGATTTTTACTCGAGCAGCATTTTTCTCAACGCGGACTGGTAGTTTCTCATCGCGAGCGGTTGGGAGCATACGCGACCACTCGCAATGAGAAACCTGACCTCCCCGCATTAAGAATCTCGCCTGGAGGTTTATTTTCCACCCTCACGATCGGCAACTTGATGTTGCTGATCGCGAACAAGGAAAAAGTCTCACCGGGATGTCATTTTGCTTGCTCGCGGTCGCCAACTTGACGTTGAGGACAGCGAGCAAGCAAAAAATTACTGCTGCACTACGCTACGCGTGTTTGCACTGTGCTACGTGCAGCTCGCATAGTGCGAAGTAGATCAAACTTTGCAAACTACGCACGCGTAGCGTAGTGCTTTGCCCAGGGTTAATTTTAACATCCTGCTATCCAATACTTTCCCTACTGTTGCACCCTCTGGAGTTGGAATAGTAATTTAACATATTTACTGTTCAAGTTAATGAAGTGTCTAATTTTTTTTAAATTATTTAAAAAAAAATTGTTATCTATAGTTTTGATATTTTATTTATATTATTGTTGTAGGTGTACGTATGTATTTATATTTATAAAATGTTTTTTAGAGTAATTAATTGTAAATAATATTAAGTAAGTATGTATATTATATTTTATATGTATATTTTTTTTGTTTTACATTATATGTATTCCTTATAATTTTAAATATATTTTGAACTATGTTTATTTTAATTAAATGTATCATTTATTTAATTTTATAATATTTTTAAGCATAAATACGATGATTTTACAATATTTTTCATGATATTTATTGTAGATAGGACTTCCATATTTTTTACGTCGATATTCCGCCTCCGATATTTTTGACGTCTATATTTTTTATGTCGATATTCTGTCAGTGATTCGTGAAATATACCATTGTTTTGGACCTTAATTTTTCAAACATTACTGAATGGATTTACACCAAATAGCAAAAAGCTTGTATCGCAGACCAAAATCTAGCTTTCTGTCACATTTAGTGTATTTGTGCAGCCGTTTGGAAAAATGAGTGGGGAAACCATGTTTTGAGGCCCCCTTTTTTCTTGGCTCTACTTGATGGATCAACCTGAAACTTTCCAGTTTGGAGCTGAAATTGAAAAATATTTGTATGTAAAGTCTCATGAAGATTCGTCAAACTGCGCCTAAGTTATTAGGAAAAGAAAACATGCTTTTCCTATTGAAACACAATCCTACCTACATCTATACAGTGGTAACTGAGTAATATAAAGCTTTAAAAATGCTTTTGCTGGCTGGGAGCAGACTTGAGATCTCTTTCTCCACCAGTTCTGATGTGGGCAGGAAAGCAGATCAACAGAGGAATAAGCACAAATAGCTGCTCCCTACGGGCCGGAGCAATGCCAGCTCCCACAATCAGAAACTCATAATGCTGATGGAGGTGGGCATTATGAGCCCCTTGCTCCACTTTAAAATATAAAGGGCCCTGGTAGTTGGGTTTCCCAGGGCCTAATGAGGCTCAGGGAGGGGGCCACGCAGCTCTCCACTTTAAATAAAAAGGCCTTGGGGATTGGGATCCTTAGGGCTTATGAGGCTTGGGAGGGGACACATGTGGCCACCCTCCCATTTAATGAAAAAATACATCCCTCAGCCATGGGATACCCATGGCCTAATGAGGCTCAGAGAAGGGTTCCATGCGGGTCCCTCCCCTTAAAAAATAGTATGTCCCTAGGGATAGGGTCCCCAGGGCCTAATGAGTCCCAGGGAGGGGTGCCACATTGGCTGCCTCTCATTTTTGTATTGGTTTGGCACTGGGGAATGTGATCCCTGGGGCCTAATAGAGCTTGGGGAGTGGGGAAGCACACACTCACCTGTTTAATGTATTTGGTCCTGGGAGATGGGGTCCCTGGGCCAATTTAGAGTCAGGGTGCATGCCCCTCTCCTTAATACATATGTTTTTGCCCAAAAGGATGGGGTTGCCAAGGCCTAAATGCTAACTCTGCGCTGGGCACAGCAAAGGTGGTGAGTGGGGTTGGCAGCCTTTCTGGGGTTTGGTCACAAAGCCTTGCCTCAAGCCAAGCTCTGTGATTAAGCCCCCACTGCCTGTGGGGAGTTGAAAACAGGGCCTGGCTGCAACACAGGCCCTGCGGCTAACCCCATGCTACACACAATCAAAGGTCATGCACAGCATGGGGTGTCTGCCTGTCGATGGATACCTGTAGGAAGCTGGATGCAGGGCCTGACTGCAAACCAGGCCCAGCGGCCAACCTCATGCCGCGTGCTACGAAAGGCCATGTGCAGCATGAGGCTTGTTGCCTGCAAGGGTGTTGGCTTCAACTGAGTGGGTTGGCCTATCACTCCTGTGCACAGCTGAAATCTGTGCATTTTGTGGGGTTGGTTGCTTGTGTGGGCTTTGCCGCAGGCTGAGTGGACAACCGCAGCCATGCCCTGCGAAAGCCCCAGGCCAAAGGACATGCGTGGCAGAGGGGTTGCCTCTATTTATGGTAATAAGCTATTACTTTACATTTAAAAAAATAGAAATTCACTGAAAAAAAACAAAGGGTAAAGTAATGTTACAGTAGCTGTGATAAAAAGATCCGTTTAAAAAAAACCTTAGAATTCACTGAAAACACAAAGTTCAAAGTAACATTATAGTTAGTTGAATATGTCACTGACAACATTAATTTTTTTAACTAAAAAATACAGAAATTTGCTAGCTATAGTTAGCGAAGCTAACTATAATTTGGGCCCCCACCATGCACTGCTTATGACCTTACATATTACATCACTCATGGCACTTTCTATGACATCATTTATGACATCACTGATGACACCTCAAATGACATCATTGAAAACACCACTGTTGACATCACTGATGACAACATCAAAGCTTTTTTTTACATATTACTCTATAAATTAGTATGGCATTAGAGGCCTGAAAATAAGTACAAAATAGCTCAGAATAATATGAAGCATGATTAATGCCAGCACAGATACAACTCCCTTAGGTGTAGCAAGCATGTGTTATGTGCAACATTGACCCTACACCATACACTTCACGGGCAGCCTAGTTCATATTAACAATCAACCACAGATAAATGGGAATCCCTCATTACACCCAGTGTTCAATATGTATACATCTGTTCAAAGAAAGCCAAGTACCTCAAGAGGCTCAACGTCTTCTTCCAAATTAATGCCCTCCTACTGCCAGCTTTTATCTGTATCAAACCCCTTACAGTCACAGAACCTACAGTGAGAAATGAAGTTGGTATGAGTAAAAAAGTGGGTACTGTAAATTGTGTTAACTCTATGGAGCAAGTTTACTCTGTACCACACTGTCTGGAGAAAGGGAAACTTATGAGAAATACACCACGGAGTATTAAAAATGTATCTCTTTAGATTGATGTACACTCAAAAAAGACTCTTTTCGCTTAAAATAACCAAAGTCTGAAGGTGCTAAAGATCATACTACCTGCAGCCTGCATAATGTGGTGTAAACTTTACTGATAGCCCATCTTTTGAAGCTAAACAAGCAGATGTACATGAGTTAGTACCTGGTGCATCCAGTCTTCTATCTCATGTAGAAATTGTCATGCTATGACGATTCTATCTAATATCTCTAGGCTGCTTACAATACTTTGGGGGTCATTAGGATGGCGGGCGGTCTTTGTACGCCCTCCATCCTACCATGAAATTGGACTGCCCGCCATTAGGGCGGTGTCCCGTGGGGGCCATTACGATGCGCCCGCCACAGTGGCAGGAGCATCCTGCATTCCTGACATTGTGGCGGGCAGTGCACTCAGCACCACCAGCCACAATGCCACGAAGGCATGCCATGCACTTCCATGCACAACATGGCAGGCACCGCGTGGTGCCTGCCATGTGGTGCATGGAACTGCAGGGGGGGTTACCATAGGTACCCCCATGTGTACCACAAACCCCCCCGAATCCCTGGGGGACTGTTATGGGCCCCCAATGGCAAAGACCGCATGCCTTTCAATGGCGGCGTTGCCGCCACGGAAAGGCACAACCCCACACTTATGCTAATATGGATGGCGGTGTCTCCCAGACACTGCCACCATGTTAGCTACTTTTCCTCCCGGTCGACTCTGCGACCAGGCTGAAAACCGGCGGACAGTCTTTTCGTCCGCCTGGGTCCCCCCACCATGGTAATGTGGTGGGGGGGGAATGCAGGGCGGGCGGTGTTTTTTAGCGGGCGGATCGCCACCGCCATATGGGTGGTGTTGATCCGCCCTCTAACCTAATGACCCCCTTAATATCTACTACATACAATCTTTGCCCTGTTGTAAACTTTTTCTGCAAAAAACAAAAACTTGTGTAGAACATGCTGGACACAAGTCGTCAACTGTCACCTGCACACAGAGTTACTCTTCAATATGAAGAAGTATACCGTATTCAATACCTCCACACAACCATAATGCATTAGCTGCACATGCTTTTTGTGAACACTTACACCCATTAGCTGGACAAAGGCTGTACAAAATTTGTTGGAGAAGTAACATGGTAGTTATCCACTATAGTGGTAAACTATTAAACAAACTAGCACACTCATTGGATGGTGTCATCAATGATGTCATTTGAGAGGTCAGTGGTGATATATATAAATATGCAAAGTCATTTAAACATGTTATTTAAACATTTTAAGCAGAGTATGAATTAAACATTACTACATCTTATCATCACTCTATGCACTCTGCAGATAGGCCAAGGATTGGATGACTCTTGCATTGGATGATTCTGAATAACTTTATGAGCTACTGACAGCCAGTGCGAGAAATTTGCTCTGTCTTCAGCCTGAACTCCACCGCTCGCAATCTCAGCCTGTTATAAACACCCCCCAACAACCTGAACTCACACCGATATAGAGAAGCAGCCATTTTTGGAGTACACTCTATATATGAATCATATGTTGCATGATAAAATACAGAGAAACACAACAACCTGGAAAAAATCAGATAGGACATTCAAGAGTAGGTAAAACATGAAATGGTAACAGAAAACACATCAACATTCCAGGATGAGAGACACGTGTCTTTGCCGACTTCAGCTGTCCCCCAGTGGTGGGGGCCAGGACAATTAAAGGTGAGACATATCTCCCACCCACCCCCGCTAGCAATGTCCCTGCTTACATGATAAGAGCATATCCCACTAATATGGCCACTCTGAGTGTAGCATACTGGTGTACTTTTTAACTTATATGATATAAATGTGGTGAACGGTAACATCCTGGACACGAGGTGACTAACTGGCTTTTTAGTTTATGCAGTTGTTAGGTCACATATCTTCCTGTAGATTCAGCACACATAAGTTGTGTGTAAAATATTAATGAATGATCGTACATTTTGACAGTTATTAATAAATAAAATGTATGCATTTTCACTCCATACACTAGCATCTAATGCATAGCCAACTCATATACTGCTCATTTTAGCTTCAATACATATCAAGGCCTCGAAACAGAAAACAGAGTAAGAGCAATACTCTGACTTTCACACACAACAAAGACACAATACCGAAAAAGATCATATGACAGATACACAGGGCAATCAAGTGACTATCACAAGTGCCACTGTAGGACATTGTCTCAGCCACAGTTTTGGATGGACAAGTATTTTCGATAGTTTAAGAGATGAGCAGTGGTAAATGTTTGTCACTGGAATGTAAAGGAATGCGCTGCTTCTGTCTGGAAATGGATTGCCATTTGCTGAGATTGCTAAAGTAATGAAGAGATTAAAGAATACAGTAGCATACAACAGGATAATATACCACTAAGCAAAATATAATCTCAAAAAACAGGACACAAAAAATACCAAGGTGCACATGCATCAAAAATGGCTAAAGCGATTCCTTATTAGTGAAAAATAAGGAATCGCAAATAAAAACTCGCAAACTGAGATGCATGCACAGATTCGGTAAATTTTAGCGATCCCTTAAATGTCGCAAAAAATATACTGAATACATGATTGCGAGTCGCTAACCCACAAACTAGCAAAAAGGGAGTCCGCTAATACCGATTTCGGTATTAGCGAAATCGGTCTTTGTGATTTCGCAAAAAGTGGGTCGCATTAGAAGCAGGCTGATGACATCACAACCAGGAAGTCATCCAGTCCATGCTTCATTCAGTTCCCTGAGGAGCTTAGAGGAGGAGGCAGAGTAATGAAGCTGAGCAGAGACATATCACATTCAAAATCCAGCTACAGTACACATAGCCAGGAAGGACAAAAATGCTGCAGGGAAGAGTGCCACGCCCAGGAAGAGGAAGATGAAGTTCTCTGAGAGGGGAACTTGAACACCTGATTGAGGGGGTGAGCAGCAGCCATGACAAACTGTTTGGCAAGTTGTCCCTGAAGGTTCCAGAGGCGGAGTAGCGCAAAATATGGCTGCGCATCAAGGAGAAAGTGAATGCTGTGAGTGTCACACACCGCAGCATTGACGGTCTGAAGAAAAGGTGGTACGACCTCAGGAAGTGTGCCAAAGAGCGCATAGCCGAAAGGGTGAAGGAAGCAGGTGGCACAGGAAGGGGATCATCGAAAGCACCCGCAAACACAGCCCTGGAGGACCTTGTTGAGGGGACGATTGAGCCCGAGGCAGTCGTGGGAGTCACCCAATTGGGCACATCTGGCGCAGCAAGTACACAACAAAGTAAGATGCATGCAAGCGCTAATACTCTGCTTGCTGTATATCCATGCACATACCCCCAGGCAAATCACAGTGTGCAGGGAGAAGTCAATTTCACATTTTCCTCATACACAAAAAGCATCATGGGAGTTGTAGTCATGTGAAACAAGTGGCCATGGATAATCATCAATCCTTAATAAAACATACGAACACTTAATTTCAGACAGTGTGTTTAAATCAGTGATTTATTATGTACAAAATAGGCCATGTGAGAAACAGATTTCGGACCAAACAAGACTAACATTGCACTGTTTCAAACAGATGCAGCTCAGGTGGACTCTGAGGACAGTGACCAGCTCAGCATCTCTGAGACACCTGCAAAGACAGATGTAGAGACTCCTGTGGACCCTAAATGTACACCACCCCCACCACCAATACGCAGGGCACATGTACCCGCACTGCAAGAAATGGAATCAGAGCCGAATCCAGCACCCACAACAGTCCCCAGCCAGTCATGTGTCCCTTCACCAGCTCCAACACCAGCACAGGTCTGACTAAGACAACGGTGCAGGTCCAGGCCCCATATTGCAGCCGATGTTGAACAGGCTCCAAATGTATATGGTGGCGTTGAGTCGCAGATGCTACGTGTGCAGCACCTGCAGGGGAGACACATGGGCACAATCAACATGCAGATCTCCAAGCTGGCCAAAAACATAAGCACAATGTCAGACTGTGTGCGTGACCTAACAACAGTTGTTGCGGAGGGAAATTGACAGACAAACGAGAGCCTACAGGAGCTCACCCATGCCAATCTTGCAGGACAATGCACTAAGCGTTGGAGGCATCGCCAGAGCTTGCTACGTATTTCAGCAAATACAAGGGCCATCACCAAGCTCAGAACACCACTGCAGTATTGGCACGGTGCTCCGTGTCATTGCAGTTGATCTGGGCCATTTCTGTGGGGATGTTGTAAGGGCCTTAGGCCAAGTAACCACTGTTGTGGAACACCTCCAGTCTGGTACTGTGATTGCCAGCATCTTGGAAGGGGAGGAGGGTAGTGTGGAGGCATTGAACCTGAGTAGCGTGTTTGTGCAAGTGACCACTAACAGGAGGCACAGTTCGCGCAGCTCCACATCTACAAGCACACATCAGGCTGATGTTGCAGTCATGCGACAGGAGGCTGGGGGTACGTGGCAAGAGGTGCTAGCCATGCTTATCTGCCTCTTTGGCCGTGGTGGTGTAACCATGGTCCATTTCAACATTGCAATTGCCCTCCAGTGCTGTTAACTAGTTTATTTTGACTTAATCAACCAATGCAATCACTGTCATAATTTTCTAAACATAATTCTTTTGTTTGACATGTGCTTATGTTAATACAACATTCACATTCAACGATATCTTGTGATGGCTCATTCTTACCTACCTCAGAAATGATGTTGTGTGATGTGTGCACGTCTCCTTTGACCTTCGGCTGTGTTTGCCACATGTGCCTGTCTGGGTTGTGCGTGGGGTTGGTCATCACCATCATTGTCATTCTCATCCATCTCGATGGGTAAGCCGCTTCTTGTGGCAATGTTGTACAGCATGCCACATACAGCCACAATCCTGCAACAGGTCTCGGGGTTGTACTGTAACGCACCACCAGTCTTATGAGGGATCCTGAAGCGACTTTTTAGTATCCTGAATGTCCTTTCGACCACATTCCGTCTGCTAATGTGTACCACATTGTAGCGCTGTTCCTGTGGTGTTGCTGGGTTGAGGGGAGGGGTCAGGATGTATTCGTGCAAGGCATATGCGCTATCATCTACAGGGTGGGAAGCAAAGGGTTAGCCGCAGTAATGCAATCACATTTGGTATAATGATGTAAAAAATAGATATATGTATGTACCAAGTCGGTGTCCCTCTCCAAATTCAACGACGAGCAGACGCCATTGGATGCCACTGCGGCGGAATATATGCAGGTCATGTGTGCTTCCGGGAAATTGTGCTACGATGTCTGTTATTATATGCTTAGCATTGCACACTACCTGAACATTGATGGAGTGCTAAGACTTACTGTGTGAAAAGATGTACTCGTTGGCTGAGGGAGGACAGGAGGGGACATGCGTGCAGCCAATGCATCGAATGACATGTGGGAATTGAGCCACCTGGTAGTACTCCAGTTTGGTCTGATTCAACTCCTGTAGGGTTGCGGGGAAGGTGATGTGGGTATGGATCATTGTAATCATGGCGTCAAGGAATTTCTGGAAGAAGCATGAGAGTGCGCTTTGGGATACACCTCCGGCTACCACTACGACCCCCTTGAAACTGCCTAACGCCAGTAGGTGCAGGGTACATTGGACCTGGACGTGTGCAAGAATGGCATTGGTCCTAAGGGTCTGGTGCTGCAGTAGGGGTTCCAAATCTGCAATTAGGCACATTATCGTT
Source organism: Lissotriton vulgaris (assembly GCF_964263255.1). Classification (NCBI taxonomy): domain Eukaryota; kingdom Metazoa; phylum Chordata; class Amphibia; order Caudata; family Salamandridae; genus Lissotriton; species Lissotriton vulgaris. Next base: position 897,486,382 of record NC_141696.1, read on the forward strand.
ACTCGATTCAGACTGTTGTATATTTCTTCATCATTTTGGCCCAGCAATGTTATGCGCACTCGGAATACCCTCTCCTATATCCTCCTCCTGCGCTGGGCTCCTGAATTTATCCTCATCCTCCTTGCAAGCGCGTAGAGGGCTACCATTGTGAATTGCTTACAGGGTCTCCTAATGTATTTTTAAAGGTTTTCAGATTGTTTGCACCTGTAAAAATATATATATATATATATTTTTGTGATTTCTCAACTTTACCTCCTGGTTGAGATTACCCTTATTCTGCTCTTGCTAAATAGTGATTTTAATGAAAATCGCTATTTGCGAGTTTTGATACATTGGGTTGCGATTCAATATTTGCTATTCGCTATTTGCAGGAGCAGTTTTAGTTATTATATAATCGCTATTCGGCTTATCGCTAAATTTGCTGGGGCATTTTTTCCGATTATATTGAATTTTCGGTATTGGGGTTGATGCATTGGAAAGTGTTGTTTTGTGGTCGCTTACGGGCTATTTTACAGATTTACAATTTTTGCGAGGGGAATTTTGCTTGGTGCATGTGCCAGAACATCTTTAAAAATAGAATGCAACACAAAAACCTCAGTAAACACACTGATAGCACATTGCAATACAGCAGCACAAAAACACAACAAAAAGAACACAACATATCAATATCACAATATAATTAAACAAAACAAATAAGTTAAATATTCTTGCCACTCATTACCACCTCATCAATACTGCTTTTCGAACAAAAGGTGTGTGTACAACGCATTTCCTTATTTACCACAAAGGACGTCTAATAGTGTGAGTCAAAAATGTGTTTTGACGCAGCTCACACTCTTCAATCCAAGCATTGTCACAGTGTACATTTGTACCAGGCACAAATGTGCTTCCAGCCAAGCGCAATGTGATGAAAGGCATAGCTGGTACATATTATGAAGACAAATTGAGAATACCGTATGCCATAAATAAGGACAAGGAAGTGTGATTTCTAACTGCCTTAAATCATAAAAATTGGCCTTCTGTAAAAAATACAGACAGAATGAGAGAAAGCCCTGTGGTGTCATTTTATATATACATGTGTTTTTGTTTGTCATGTCTCTAATTTAGGGCTTATCTTTGCCTTAAGCGTTCTTCGCTGGTGATTCACATTTCAGTGCGGCTATTTCATTTCAAAATCAGACAGCTGTTTCGACACATGCGATAACATTCTAATAAATTTATTAATATAGTCCAGCTATGACAGCTGCATCTACATTGCAATCTAATAGTGCTGTCGAATCTGAGCGTGCATAAAAAGAAACTGTGTAAACACATTAAAAAATATCAAGCAGAACCAATGTATGGTCCCTGAAGCAATGGCAGCTTACCTGAAAAAGGCATTTGATATAATTAAACTTTTTATAGTCGTCTGGGTGTATGCAAATTAATGAATGAGCTCATTTTCACGAAATAAGCATGGATGAGTAATGGTCGTATTACTTACTAGTACTCTGAGTCATATTCTTCCATTTTCTACTGAAAGGCTGGAGTCCCAGGTCACAAGATCCGAGCTCCCTGAAGCCCGAAGATTACTCTTCTACTAACTGAACAATTATTGAAAAGAGCCACTGTGGTGAACTTAACAAAATATTCGCTTGAAGAGAAAATGTGAGAGGCTGGAGGGAAACTAAGGACTATTATGGGGAGGTCTACGGCTATGGGTGATGAAGGTTACTGGTAAGTAATCAGAGAAGTACATCTTACTCTGTCTTCACGTTCCGGTCCTTAAACCTTGAGGAGGTACCTAAGCCTAATTGACACTAACTATGTAGTAGATAAAAGCAATTATTGCTAAAACTAATGATTAATTTTTGTCCATTTTGCTCCATATTGAAAACATTGCCAACAAACGACTTCTCCCATGCAAAGTCTATAATGCATTATCAAAGTTCAAGAGTATCCTTAAGTTGCAACATTACATACATCCCTAAATGAGGCTACTTTACATGTAGTCAACATTTTGAATTCCTCTTGTAGAACTACTTACTAATCTACCAGGAATAGAAGATTACATAGCCTGATAAGCTAAAGAGAATAGCATTCGCCACATTCTTGAAAGTAACTAAAAGTGAATTCCCTAACGAAAATAAACAGTCCTGGGCCCTGTGAACACACAGCACCCGCCAACCAGCTTCTTTCTCTGTTGATGGAGATGGAGAGAATACTGGCAGGACCAGATCGTGAGAACAGTGAAATCTGGATACTACCCTTTTTAGGTCTCGCGTGGCGTGGCAGCACATGCGCTGCAGGCCTCGCGAGGTTTATTGTTGACAAGGACTTTCAGAAGAGGGCTTTAAGCCCGCCCCTCATTTCCATTGGCTGGCGTCACCCTGTATGCTAATCAGTTGACTGCCATTGGAAATGAGGATTTTCTGTAGACGCCCTTTCGCCACCGAGCCGGACTCAGTGGCCTGCTTTGCATCTGTAATGTAATGTAATGTAATGTAAAAGCATACTTGTAAAGCGCGACTACCACTCCAGGGAGCATCTTCGCGCTACGTACCCCAGCCAGATGGAAATAGGCTGGCTGACTAACGGAGTTCGGAGGGTCCTATACACTTCAAACTAAAGCTCTACATGCAGTATCAGTAAGGGCGAAAATCCAGGTTTTCAATTCTTTCCTGAACTGGATTTCTGTAGGAAGTTGCCGAAGATGGAGTGGCAGCCTATTCCATGCCTTGGAACCAAGGACAACAAGGGACTTTCCCCCTTTAGTAGAAAGCCTAAATTTAGGGGTCACCAATAGGTTTTGATTAGCGGATCTAAGGCTCCGTGTTGGTAGATAGCGTTTGAAGCCCCTTGACAGGGACTTTGGCCCTTGTGAGTGAAATGCTCTGAATGTGATGACCAGTATTTTGAAGAGGACACGTTTGTGGATTGGGAGCCAATGCAGGGCGTTGAGTGCGGCTGAAGCAGATGACCTCCTAGGCCAGCCCAGGACCAAGCGGGCGGTTACATGCTGGACCATCTGCAGCCTGTGGAGTACGGTTTTATTTGCTCCTGCATACAGGCTGTTGCAGTAGTCCAGTCTAGGTGTTATAAGTGCAACCGCCACCGTTTTCCTTGCTGCCAGTGGAAGGAGGTCGCAAAGCACTTTCTTATTTTTATGGGGCCATGTGTTTCTAATTTGAAACACATGGCCCCATAAAGACAAGCGATCAATGCTTCTACTGGCACCAGGTCACTGGTCTCTTGGTTGGGCCGAGACTGTCTGCAGGGAAGGGCTTGACCCCAGACCAGCTCTTTGCCCTGCACGTGGCGCTTGGACTTATTTGCAGGTTGCCTTTCACTTAAACAAGCTGCTGTCATTGGGCTATAGACACAAGTGACCTAGGTAATAGAGGATTACAGACCTCAGTGGAGTGTAGTAACACCAGTGGGCTGCAAAGCGGATACCATGGAACTACAGCTATCAGCAAACTACAGGCAGAAGTGGACTTCAGGGACCCGCCCTGCTTCTCTCCTACTGATTTTGCTGTGTCTTTTTTTTCTTCATATATGCCCCTCTTTCACCAATCTGTTCCTTCAGTTCTCGCTCTCACTTTCAGCCCCATCAACTTCACTTCCGCAACCTCGCAACATCCTCTCTCTCGTAGGCCTCATCCCAAATCCATTTTCTTTCTCTTGATTACTACCGGTGCCCCCCCGAACCTGTATGTTCTCTGCTTCTATCACTCCAGTTTCTGCCATATTTTCGGTGCCCAGATCTCACTCTGCTCTTCCTCTAACTGTCTAACTCTAAACAAAGTCACCCCTTCCAGCCGGCGGCTCTCTTCCTTTGTCTGTCAAGTTATGGAGCATCTTTCCCTCCTTCCATTTTCGCGCCCTTCTTTCTCATGTTGGGTTTTTACCTACCCTAGTGGTTTTAATGGAAGTACTGCAGTGTCAGTACTCAGTACCAGTCAGTACCTGCCCATTTAAAGCACTTGGCCTTACCCAGCAGGTATCTGCGGCTTTCCAGGGAGACGCTGTTCGACACGCCAAGTGATGTAGCGCACAAACACCACTAACTTGTCTCACAGGCATCTTACTTTACCTACCTGGCAAGGTGTGTCTTTGTCATTTTTCATGCACAGAATCTATTCTTAAACTCGCCGGACTGTCGGGTCATAGGTTTGCATTTTCTGTATAAAAAACGCCTTGCTTGTGCTGTTTAAACCGGCTTTAACAACATTGGATGCAATTACGTCACATTGTATCTCTCTGCTTGCTGGGTCCATGTTATGTGCTGTTTGCAACAGCAACGTTGTTTGTCTTTGCGTTCAAGTGCAGGGGCCAGGGTTTATTTGCTTGAGTTCGGGCCCACACTACCCCTGAATTTCCCTGCAACAGTTTTATGCTTCACATCTTTGCAAACTTACTCCTTAATCGGGGCTTGCGTCTCTCCAGTAACTGCTTTCTCAGATCCCCACTTTGTCTGTTTACTGACAGTGATGTTGGTGTACAGACCTTGATAGTCGAGCGCCCATTTGGATATTGCTTTGCATGCTGGATGTTGTAGTATATATTTTATTGCTGGCACTCTAATTTTTTTAACTTTGTAAGTCGTCTTTATTGATTTTCTGGATCCCTCTGTTGTTGTCTGTATATGGTTTTTACTTTTGAAAATGTTCCTTTATCGTGCTGGTGTGTCGTTCTGATTCTTAAGAGTGTTAGAGAGTCTTCTTTTGTTTTGACTTCTTTTGTGTGCCCTTTTGATTCGCCGATTTTTGACTGTGCGCCGCCACATGTCCTGATCCATTCACAGTTGATGTAGTTCAGACATTTCGTTAGGGCCATTGGTCACTGTATAGAATCTCAAAGTTAGATACGCTTCTTATCTCATGAGGCTTGCTTCTGAATTTTCACCTCTTGGATTTGGTAACATCATTCTTAGTACTGTCCATTGAAAGCATTTTTCTGTATGTCCCATAGTAATACAATCATTGAAAAGGGGTGCCAGAACACCTCTGCACGCCTGATTCTCGACATCCCTCGCCGCAGCCACATCACACCCCACCTGAGAGACCTGCACTGGCTCCCGGTCAACAAGAGGATAACCTTCAAGCTCCTCACCCACGCACACAAGGCACTCCACAACACTGGACCAACGTACCGCAACAGACGGCTCAGCTTCTACACCCCCACCCACCAGCTCCGCTCCGCCGACCTCGCCCTGGCTACAGTCCACCGCTTCCGAAGAGCGACCTCAGGCGGCAGATCGTTCTCCCACCTCACCGCAAAGACCTGGAACACCCTCCCCATCCACCTACGGCAGACCCAAGACCAGCTGACCTTCAGAAAACTCCTCAAGACCTGGTTTTTCGAGCAGTAGCAGCATTCCCTCGAACAGTGCCTTGACACCCTCACGGGTGAGTAGTTCGCTTTACAAATGATATGATTGATTGATTGATTGATTGATTGATTGATTGAGTGCCTTGACAGTTTTTATTTTGATGCAAGATTTATGTTGTATATTCAGTCTCATTTCCTGATTTGTATTTTCAATTTATATTTTTTTGTACGGGCACATCATTTCATACATTACATTTTTGTCCTGCATTTCCATTCTATATGTTCATTTTGAACAAGCATATGCAATGCAATAGGTCTTGAGGTTACAAGAGTTAAAGCTATTGGCATTGTAAATTACAATGCCTTTTATTTATGTTTTTAAAACAAAAACAAATTTGAAAGACATTGTGGATTTTCAGTAAATTCGCGAGAGTTCGCGGATTGCGAATTTACCGAAAATCCACAAATTCGCACGCAGTGGATTTTTTTTCTTGGTGATACAATATTGCGGCGTGAGGCGTTCACTTACCGTCATTCAGCGTTTGCTGAGTTGTTTTTCTCGCTATTTTGCGAGTGCTGCGCCATTTTGGATCTTGCTGCGGGAACCCCCGGGAGTTTGGCGACTGCGATTACGTAATCGCGGCTTGCCACCTTGCACAGCATGCATCGTGAGAGTTCGCAATTGCGAACACGTAGATGCGGCGGGCAGCAACAATCTGCAATTCTGCACAAGAAATCCACCAGCAAGCAGCATAAACCTTCTGAAAATGATGATTTTTTTCAGAATAACTCCTCAGGTTGACATTTGCCTGCACTTTTTTTGCAAGGAGTCCATTTTGGGGGGGGGGGGTGGCAGGAAGGAAGTGCCCCACAGTCTCCAACTTCCTGTTCCTGTCCAGCAGGCTCCTCCCAGTGCTTTCTTCATGTGCTGGTCACTTTCATTCGGATCTTGACCTGGAAGGATTACTTTATGTGGATGCTGCTGGATATTTGGATTTGAGGCCTTTTTGACTTTCTTTTGGATTAGAAATTTCACAAGTAAGTTTGTTTGGGGCATTACAGTGGCTGCAACTACAATTTTGGAATTTTCGATTTTTGGGCTGTTGTTGGGGCCTTTTGACCAGGGGTAGTGAGTGGTGCATGGGCCTAGTCATTCTGTGGGGTCTCCTGAATTGAAACATCATGGAGGGCATGGATGGCATGGGATCGTGCTGATTTTTCTGTGTTTTTCGATTTTTGGGCTATTGTTGGGGCCTTTTGACCAGGGGTAGTGAGTGGTGCATGGGCCTAGTCTTTCTGTGGGGTGTCTTGAATTTAAACATCATGGAGGGCATGGATGGCATGGGATTGTGCTGATTTTTCTGTGTTTTTCGATTTTTTGGGGTGTTCATGGGGACAGGCCATGTGGGTGGGATCCATTTTGAGTGCTGGTACAGGCAGGCCCTGGGCATGTGCTGGGAGGCAAGGAGCCATTTTGAATGCAGGCAGTGTTCTCAGGCCTGCACCCATTTTGCCTAGCTTTCATACATTAGGCCCAGGGGTAGTGAGTGGTGCATGGGCCTAGTCTTTCTGTGGGGTGTCTTGAATTTAAACATCATGGAAGGCATGGATGGCATGGGATTGTGCTGATTTTTCAGTGTTTTTCGATTTTTGGGCTGTTGTTGGGGCCTTTTGACCAGGGATAGTGAGTGGTGCATGGGCCTAGTCTTTCTGTGGGGTGTCTTGAATTTAAACATCATGGAGGGTATGGATGGCATGATATTGTGCTGATTTTTCTGTGTTTTTTGATTTTTTGGGGTGTTCATGGGGACTGGCCATGTGGGTGGGGGCCATTTTGAGTGCTGGTACAGGCAGGCCCTGGCCATGTGCTGGGAGGCAAGGGGCCATTTTGAATGCAGGCAGTGTTCTCAGGCCTGCACCCATTTTGCCTAGCTTTCATACATTAGGCCCAGGGGTAGTGAGTGGTGCATGGGCCTAGTCTTTCTGTGGGGTGTCTTGAATTTAAACATCATGGAGGGCATGGATGGCATGGGATTGTGCTGATTTTGCTGTATTTTTCGATTTTCTTGGGCTGTTGTTGGGGCCTTTTGACCAGGGGTAGTGAGTGGTGCATGGGCCTAGTCTTTCTGTGGGGTGTCTTGAATTTAAACATCATGTAGGGCATGGATGGCATGGGATTGTGCTGATTTTTCTGTGTTTTTCGATTTTATGGGGTGTTCATGGGACAGGCCATGTGGGTGGGGGCCATTTTGAGTGCTGGTTCAGGCAGACCCTGGGCATGTGCTGGGAGGCAAGGGGCCATTTTGAATGCAGACAGTGTTCTCAGGCTTGCACCCATTTTACCTAGCTTTCATACATTAGGCCCAGGGGTAGTGAGTGGTGCATGGGCCTAGTCTTTCTGTGGGGTGTCTTGAATTTAAACATCATGGAGGGCATGGATGGCATGGGATTGTGCTGATTTTTCAGTGTTTTTTTATTTTTGGGCTGTTGTTGGGGCCTTTTGTCTAGGGGTAGTGAGTGGTGCATGGGCCTAGTCTTTCTGTGGGGTGTCTTGAATTTAAACATCATGGAGGGCATGGATGGCATGGGATTGTGCTGATTTTTCTGTGTTTTTCGATTTTTTGGGGTGTTCATGGGGACTGGCCATGTGGGTGGGGGCCATTTTGAGTGCTGGTACAGGCAGGCCCTGGCCATGTGCTGGCAGGCAAGGGGCCATTTTGAATGCAGGCAGTGTTCTCAGGCCTGCACCCATTTTGCCTAGCTTTCATACATTAGGCCCAGGGGTAGTGAGTGGTGCATGGGCCTAGTCTTTCTGTGGGGTGTCTTGAATTTAAACATCATGGAGGGCATGGATGGCATGGGATTGTGCTGAGTTTCAGTGTTTTTCGATTTTTTGGGCTGTTGTTGGGGCCTTTTGACCAGGGGTAGTGAGTGGTGCATGGGCCTAGTCTTTCTGTGGGGTGTCTTGAATTTAAACGCCATGGAGGGCGTGGATGGCATTGGATTGTGCTGATTTTTCTGTGTTTTTCGATTTATTTGGGCTGTTGTTGGGGCCTTTTGACCAGGGGTAGTGAGTGGTGCATGAACCTAGTCTTTCTGTGGGGTGTCTTGAATTTAAACATCATGTAGGGCATGGATGGCATGGGATTGTGCTGATTGTTCTGTGTTTTTCGATTTTTTGAGTTGTTCATGGGGACAGGCCATGTGGGTGGGGGCCATTTTGAGTGCTGGTACAGGCAGGCCCTGGGCATGTGCTGGGAGGCAAGGGGCCATTTTGAATGCAGGCAGTGTTTTCAGGCCTGCACCCATTTTGCCTAGCTTTCATGCATTAGGCCCAGGGGTAGTGAGTGGTGCATGGGCCTAGTCTTTCTGTGGAGTGTCTTGAATGTAAACATCATGGAGGGCATGGATGGCATTGGATTGTGCTGATTTTTCTGTGTTTTCGATTTTTGGGCTGTTGTTGGGGCCTTTTGACCAGGGGTATTGAGTGGTGCATGGGCCTAATCTTTCTGTGGAGTGTCTTGAATTTAAACATCATGGAGGGCATGGATGGCATGGGATTGTGCTGATTTTTCTGTGTTTTTCGATTTTTTGGGATGTTCATGGGGACTGGCCATGCGGGTGGGGGCCATTTTGGGTGCTGGTACAGGCAGGCCCTGGCCATGTGCTGGGAGGCAAGGGGCCATTTTGAATGCAGGCAGTGTTCTCAGGCCTGCACCCATTTTGCCTAGCTTTCATACATTAGGCCCAGGGGTAGTGAGCGGTGCATGGGCCTAGTCTTTCTGTGGGCTGTCTTGAATTTAAACATCATGGAGGTCATGGATGGCATGGGATTGTGCTGATTTTTCAGTGTTTTTCGATTTTTTGGGCTATTGGGGCCTTTTGACCAGGGGTAGTGAGTGGTGCATGGGCCTAGTCTTTCTGTGGGGTGTCTTGAATTAAAACATCATGTAGGGCATGGATGGCATGGGATTGTGCTGATTTTTCTGTGTTTTTCAATTTTGTGGGGTGTTCATGGGGACAGGCCATGTGGGTGGGGGCCATTTTGAGTGCTGGTACAGGCAGGCTCTGGGAATGTGCTGGGAGGCAAGGGGCCATTTTGAATGCAGGCAGTGTTCTCAGGCCTGCACCCATTTGCCTATCTTTCATACATTAGGCCCAGGGGTAGTGAGTGGTGCATGGGCCTAGTCTTTCTGTGGGGTGTCTTGAGTTTAAACATCATGGAGAGCTTGGATGGCATGGGATTGTGCTGATTTTTATGTGGTTTTCGAGTTTTTGGGGTGTATAACTGAACTGATGCTCCTCTGTCTTCCATTGCTTTTAGGTGCACAAGACTCAAGAGAACCACCAGTGCCAGGAAGAAGTCCTGCAGCGGTGTGTGTGCAGCATAACGTGACGCGACGTCACGTCTGGCCACAGACAACTCTGCAACTTTTGCAACTGCGGCCTGCTGTTCTGACCTCTGAAGAAGATGGCCCCAAAAAAAGTTCCCCGTAGCTCCTCTAGCAAGAAAGTTGCCAGTAAGGAGCAGAAGAAGCAAGTTACCAAGGAGACTTGTGTGCCGCCCGCCACATTTTTTGGGAGTAAAAAAAAAAGTACGCCTGCAGCAGCAGTGGGATCTGGTGGGGTCCAAGCTGGGAGCAGCACCCCCGCACCATTGGGCTCAGTGCCACCACCACCACGCCAACTGAAGTCCAAGCCCTTGAGTGCTGCAGATGCACTTAGTCTAGTTGTTCAATCACCATCGACCAGTGATGTTGGCTCATCGCAAGAAAGTAGCAGCAATGTCCCTCAATCAACACAGGTTGTTGTAACCCATCTGACGAGTGTTGAACAACCACAGCCGCAACAACAACCACATGTGCAAGTACAAGCCCAAGTACATGTGGAAGGAGAGGCAGCGCAAGGAGATGCGCAAGCAGAGGTGCATGGAGGGTCACAAGTGCCCACAATAGTTGTTCCTCCCGAAGTAGGGGCACATCAGGAAATCGACAATCAAGTCGAGGTATCATTTGAGGAAGCCACTCCTCTTGATGATCATTCATTGTCTTCCACATCCCTAGCAAGGAAAAGATCAAGGGTGGTGTCTACATCTTCTTCAAGCCCACCTCCTTCTGATGATGCGGATCTAAATTGGGAACCATCACTGCCGTCTGAGAGTGAGGCACACCATGATCTGACAAAGGTAGTTAAGCGTAAAAGGAAGGTTGTCGAAAGTCTCATAGTTATGGAGTGTGATGAGGCTCAACAAGAAGTGGCGGATACTCCTGCTGATGAAGACTCTCACGACGACGACGCAGCACTGTCACTGCAGCCCCAGCGGGCATGCAGCAAACAGACATTTTGACCCTAGCCCGAGAAGCTGCAGAGCGTGATGATGCTGTCGACGAGGAGGCTATGGAAACACCACAATCATTGGAGTTAACTAGTACACTAACACCTACCGCTTCCATATTTCTTCCTCGCCAGAAGGGACCTCCATCCACCTCGACCTCAATTAGTGGTGGTGAAAGTGCACAACGTAGTAAAGTTCGGCAATACACATCCTCCACTTCATCCGGCATTAGCAGCATGACCACCACCAGTATCGCCGCCTCCTCTGGCCCCCACAGACATTTCAAGTCCGCAGTTTGGGACTTCTTTAGTGTTTGCCCAAAAAAGGAAAACGTTGTCATTTGTAGCATTTGTAAGCTTGCAGTTAGTCGTGGTAAGTTTGGTACCAACTATGGTACCGGAGGCCAGAGAGGTCATCTTAAGAGACAGCACGCTGTCCAATGGTTTGCGCACCTAAAGGAGATCAAGGAAGCCCAAATTGCAAGTCAAGGAAACGTTGATGTTTCATCTGATGATGACGAGGAGGAAGAAGTGTCAAACACTTCACTTACACCCAGTACCCCTGTCAGCAGCACACCCCCTGTGAGCCACACTAAGAAGAGTGTGGGAGAGAGTGAGACACCAATGCGAAAAAGTTAATCAGCGAGCGTAACTGGGTCGAAGAAGTCATCATCATCATCATCATCCCGTAAAATCACGGTCCAGGCCAACATTAGAACCATGTTGTTTTCAGAAGCGCCATATGATCGCAACCACCCAATGACGCGTCTGTATAACACTAAGCTGGCTAAAATGCTAGCTCTGGACCTTCTCCCTTTTTCTTTTGTAGAAGGGGTTGGTTTTCTAGAATTAGTGGCAACGCTCAGCCCTAAATGGAAGGTTCCTAGCTGGTTCTATTTTGCCAGAGTTGCGGTTCCAGCACTACATGAAGATGTGCTGGAGGTGATTGGGGCAGCTTTGCAGAAGAGTGCTGTTCACACTATACATCTGACAACAGACATGTGGACCAGTGGCGCAGGCGCTGATTACATGTGCATCACGGTCTTTTTCAGGGGTTAAAGCAAAGCTTAAACGCAGGTGTTGACCCGGACCAAGTTTTTAAAGCTGCTCGGAAACATGCAACACTAGCCATGTTTGGCTTGGAGAAACGTCATACAGCAGAAAACATTTTGAATGAGTTTAACACAAAGGTCTTTCACTGGCTGTCCCCAAAAAAACACCAGATTGGTTATTTCCATGGATAATGGCGCCAATGTTGTTAAGGCCATGGATCTGGGTCACTATTTCAGAGTGCCGTGTTTTTTGCGCACTGTATAAACCTGGTTGTTAAAAAATTCTTGAGTGATGAAGACAGTCCAGCGTGCGAGTTAGGGGCCACCTGCCGAAGAATGTGCAACCATTTCAGCCATTCTTTTAAGGCCCGAAAGCATCTGAGGAGCCTGCTACATGAACTTCGAATGCCAGTGAAAGCACTCATCCAGGAGGTGCCAACACGTTGGAACTCAACATTCTACATGCTTGAGCGTCTGTATGAGCAGTATACGGTACTCGATCACTATTTCTTAACACTGAGTACAGCTCAGAAGGACCTGAGGCTAGATGCGGCGCAATGGAAGCTAGTTAAAAGCCTGACAGACATGCTTCATCCTTTTGAGGTCTTCACGCGTGCAGTAAGCTGGGAGGACTGTAATTTGGGAAAAGCTATCCCATTGTTGCGCATGCTGGAGCACCAACTGAAGGTGGTGTCTTCTATGTTTCAAAAAGATAAAGAAAAGAAAGACGCTTTTGTTTTGGCGGAGAAATTATTAGAGCGCCTACTTGGCGATGAACGTCTTAAAATGATACACTCAGAACAGCATAACATTTGTGCTACTATTCTGGATCCACGCTACAAAAAGCCGCTGGCAGGCCGAGCATTCTTTCCTTTTGATGATGAAGATGTTACAAAGTACAAACGTTGCCTAGCCTTGTCAGCCATGAGGTTTGAAAGAGAACGGCAGCAAATTGAAGGAAAAGGCAGTACATCAGCATCAGCAGGCCATCCCCAGTCAAAAGAATCCACTTTTGCACCTGTGGCTGTGGCACAAGTGACCTCTCAGCCGTTAAAGACACCGGCAACCGGATCATCTGCACCAGACACAACAGTAACATTGGGTGAAGAAGAGGATTGGCTAACTCGGCTTGGGTTTGGTTCTCAAAAGGTCCCAGCAAAAAGTAAGCAAAGTGGAGGAACCTTGGAGAACCTTGAGTCGATGGTGCATGACTATCTGAATGACTCAACAGAGGTCTATGTTAATGCTGACCCATTGGGGTATTGGCATGGGAAAAAAGAATTGTGGGCACAGATCTCCAACCTGGCTATAAACTACTTGTCTTGCCCACTCACAAGCGTGTCTTCTGAACGTGTTTTCAGTGCTGCTGGTGGCATTGTAACTTCCAAACGGACCCGCCTCTCGCCCAAAAATGTGGAGAGGTTAACAATAATCAAGATGAATCAGCACCTCATACCACCAGATTACGAAGTATGAGAACACACGCCGGATGAAGACGAGGAGGACAGCAACTTAGATGAGGGAATTTCTTCTCTGTTAGGTGACACTGACCTACTCCTGCCTGAATTCGCAGAGTATGAGGACGAACTCTTATTCTTATTCCCTGACACCGAGCCCTGAAAATGAGCCAATGAATCAATAACTTTCTTTTTCGTCCGTATTCACTTTTATTCCTGTGTGACTGTCTTTCTTTGTTTTGCACAGTTAATATAATTAAAACTTTAATCACCTAATCACAAAAACAAGCCCATCAGCAGAACTGTCTTCACTTGTTTGCCTATTGATTTGAAGGTGCCGCAGTCTGCATTTCTCAGGTTCACAAGTTCACAAGAACATGCTCCTCTATCCTCCTCCTCCAGACTCCTATTTCCCTCAAAGCAGAGGGCTGGATTACGCCCAATGAAGAAAGACTCTGCACTTGTGGGGGTGTTCTACTTCTTTTCGGGTGAGTTGGCGGGTTTTGGGGCATTGCTGGGAAGCTCTAATACCGGCTAAAAGTGATTTGGACCAAAACGGAGGCGAATTTTTTTTGCGTTTTTGCTGACTTGCTTGCCTTTGAGGTGCTCTTTGGGGGGGTTCCGGGTGTTTATGGGTGGGTTTTGGGGTCTCGGAGCACTGCTGGGACAGTCTAATTTTGATTGCATTTGCTTTTCAGGAAATCCGTGGTGGAAAACGGGAGTTATGACCTAGCTGCACAGCGCGTTTGGACCGAAGGCCGATAAATATTGTAAGTATGAGATTTTACTTTTTGGCTGTTTGGGGGTGTTGTGCTTTTTTGCGGGTGGGTTGGCGGGCCTTGGGGCATTGCTGGGAAGGTCTAATACCGGATAGAAGTGGTTTGGACAAAATCCATGAGGAAAAAGTTTTTGCTATTTCTGACATTTCGCTCAATGTAGCATTTTCAGGAGCCTGTTTGGGGGGCTTCCTGGTGTTTGTGGATGGGTTTCGGGGTCTTGGAGCACTGCTGGCTATTGATACTTTTGATTGCAAGAGGTTTGAAGCAAATCCATGGTGGCAGAGGGGAGTTAGGGCCTAGCTGCAGAGCGCGCGCGGTGTGATTTTGGAAATTGCCATGAAAATGACTAAGTCCCCATTTTTGTACTTTTGCTTTTTGGATGTTTGGGGGTCTTCTACTAGTTTTTGCCTGGGTTGACGGCTCTGGGGCCATTGCTGGGAAGCTCTAATACCGGATAAAAGTGGTTTGGACCAAATCAGAGGCGAAATTTCTTTTGCGTTTTTGCTGACTTGCTTGCCTTTGAGGTGCTCTTTGGGGGGGGTTCCGTGTGTTTGTGGGTGGGTTTCGGGGTCTGGGAGCACTGCTGGGACAGTCTAATTTTGATTGCATTTGCTTTTCAGGAAATCCGTGGTGGAAAACGGGAGTTATGACCTAGCTGCACAGCGCGTTTGGACTGAAGGCCGATAAATATTGTAAGCATGAGATTTTCCTTTTTGGCTGTTTGGGGGTGTTGTGCTTTTTTGCGGGTGGGTTGGCGGGTCTTGGGGCATTGCTGGGAAGGTCTAATACCGGATAGAAGTGGTTTGGACAAAATCCATGAGGAAAAAGTTTTTGCTATTTCTGACATTTCGCTCAATGTAGCGTTTTCGGGGGCCTGTTTGGGGGGCTTCCTGGTGTTTGTGGGTGGGTTTCGGGGTCTGGGAGCACTGCTGGCTATTGATACTTTTGATTGCAAGAGGTTTGAAGCAAATCCATGGTGGCAGAGGGGAGTTAGTGCCTAGCTGCAGAGCGCGCGCGGAGTGATTTTGGAAATTGCCATGAAAATGACTAGGTCCCCATTTTTGTACTTTTGCTTTTTGGCTGTTTGGGAGTCTTCTACTAGTTTTCGCCTGGGTTGACAGCTCTGGGGCCATTGCTGGGAAGCTCTAATACCGGATAAAAGTGGTTTGGACCAAATCGGAGGCGAAATCTTTTTTGCGTTTTTGCTGACTTGCTTGTCTTTGAGGTGCTCTTTGGGGGGGTTCTGGGTGTTTGTGGGTGGGTTTCGGGGTCTGGGAGCACTGCTGGGACAGTCTAATTTTGATTGCATTTGCTTTTCAGGAAATCCGTGGTGGAAAACGGGAGTTATGACCTAGCTGCGCAGCGCATTTGGACCAAAGGCCGATAAATATTGTAAGTATGAGATTTTCCTTTTTGGCTGTTTGGGGGTGTTGTGCTTTTTGTGGGTGGGTTGGCGGGTCTTGGGGCATTGCTGGGAAGGTCTAATACCAGATAGAAGTGGTTTGGACAAAATCCATGAGGAAAAAGTTTTTGCTATTTCTGACATTTCGCTCAATGTAGCGTTTTCGGGGGCCTGTTAGGGGGGCTTCCAGGTGTTTGTGGGTGGGTTTTGGGGTCTGTGAGCACTGCTGGCTATTGATACTTTTCATTGCAAGAGGTTTGAAGCAAATCCATGGTGGCAGAGGGGAGTTAGGGCCTAGCTGCAGAGCGCGCGCGGAGTGATTTTGAAAATTGCCATGAAAATGACTAAGTCCCCATTTTTGTACTTTTGCTTTTTGGCTGTTTGGGGGTCTTCTACTAGTTTTCTCCTGGGTTGACGGCTCTTAGGCCATTGCTGGGAAGCTCTAATACCGGATAAAAGTGGTTTGGACCAAATCGGAGGCGAAATTTTCTTCGCGTTTTTGCTGACTTGCTTGCCTTTGAGGTGCTCTTTGGGGGTGTTCCGGGTGTTTGTGGGTGGGTTTCGGGGTCTGGGAGCACTGCTGGGACAGTCTAATTTTGATTGCATTTGCTTTTCAGGAAATCCGTGGTGGAAAACGGGAGTTATGACCTAGCTGCACAGCGCGTTTGGACCGAAGGCCGATAAATATTGTAAGTATGAGATTTTCCTTTTTGGCTGTTTGGGGGTGTTGTGCTTTTTTGCGGGTGGGTTGGCGGGTCTTGGGGCATTGCTGGGAAGGTCTAATACCGGATAAAACTGGTTTGGAGAAAATCCATGCGGAAAAGCCTTTTGGCACTTTTTGTAACTTAGGGTTCGTTAGGGTAAGCCCTAGCAGCAGGATTGCATGTGTTTCGGGGTGTTCTAGATTTTTGCAACTGAGTTCTGGGGTCTTAGAGCACTCGTGGGAATGTGTAATTTTGGTTGCAAGTGATTTGAAGAAAATCCATGGTGGGAAAGGGGGGATTTGGCATAGTTAAAGAAAGCGTTTGACACTATTCTTAACTTAGGGCTCGTTAGGGTTGCAAGTATTTGTATTGCATGTGTTTGGATGGGGGGCTGTTTGTGGGGGGTTTGCGAGTCTTGGAGTGATGCTGGGTATGGATACTTTTGCTTGCTTGCAAGTGGTTTGAATACAATCCACAGTGGGTAAGGGGGTATTTGGGCCTACTTTTACTTTCAAAGTACGTTTTGTCACCAGTTTTCTACTAGGCCTCGTTTTTTGAGATCTGATTGGGGCTCTTCTACATTTTTGCAACTGGCTTTAGTAAGGGTCTGGGTGGGAGCACTGCTGGGAAGGTCTAAAACACAGTTTACAGTACACCTAGCTTAAGGGGAAAGATCTGCTAAATTAATTTGCCATACTTATTTATCCTTCAAAAGGAGACTCAGACAGAGTACGCACTTTCAAAAATATTGTACTGTCTAATAGGAAACTCAAAGTGTGACTTTTTGCACTACACAGCGTACATACCTTATATTTATTAATCAGTGGTGTTCTAATATCACTTCCTGTTTTTCCATCAATAATTACAGGCCGGGTTTCAGTCTGTGCAATGGGAAAAAAAGGATGAAGTCAGGCTTCACATTAGCGAGCCGCAATTCAGCATCCGCCAGGCAGGCAGTGGACAGGGTGTCTTCTGGTCACCAACATTGATGGACGAAGCGTCAGCTGGAATGGAGGAGTGCCGCTAATAAGAGGAATGGTTTGATGCGTGCAACTTACTTACCAAATTCAACAGGACAACTACAACAACATACAGATACAGTATCCATTCTTTTCAAATTATTTTTTACGTAATGTTATTGCTGTGAACTTCTATGAGTGTGACTCTGCATTTCTTGGATCTCTCTCTGCGTCTACATTGATCCCTACAGCCATTCTATAGGTTTTACTTCGGCTATTTTTTAAACCTAATTGAATGTAAGAAGTGTTTCTCTGAGTGCAGAGATAGGCAAGTGAAAACGCTGCAGCCCTGTACTGTCGCATTCTGTCATTCACGGTTGTCGAAAGTACTACTTACTTTTCAGTAACAATGCATGCAGTAGTGCATGAACTTCCTTTATGTCACTTAAAAGATTTATGGTTAGCTTTGTACCCAAAGATTTCTTTATCTTCAATTATTGTTTGTCCATGCTGTGCTTTTTTTTTCTTCTCTCAACAAAACCTACCCAAAAAGAAACCCCCATTGCCATCCATTTTCGACACCCTAACCCTCTTCCCCTGGCATGTGTGGTTTTGATTGATGTGTGACTAAATGACAGCAATAATTCCACACACTTGCTGGGGAGGATAAGGTCATAGCAACAGGCTGGTGAAGGAATCCGAGGATATATTCTAGACTTACTCAGCTTCAGTACTATTTCTTGTAGTAGTAGCCAATGTCAAAGATATTCAACGCAACTACTAGTTATACTTTCAATACTTTACCATTTGTTAGACTATATTCTGGCACTGTTCTGGTGTACTGTCACCTGCTATATTCTCTATCGTACCATTCTAATGCTACGGTAAGGACAAACAAGGTTTCATTTTCTTTTTTTTCAGATTCTGCAACTGCCACTGTGTAACACCACTAGTACCAACGCAATGATGACATTTCATCCGCCCAGGATTGCCATATCGCCATTTGACGTGCAGCCAGCCCTGTGCCTAGCCCTATTTCCAAACACAAATTACAGGTAAGATACGCGTTTTGGGGGGAGGAAGTATAATGGAGTATTAGGAGAGACGAGAGACTGACGCTAGTACTAGTAAAGTCCTAGGACTATTGAATTCACTTACTCTATGAGAGGCACTTAGTTTTGAAAACATTTGGGCAATTAATTACACAACTTGAATCAAGATGCCACTTAAGTGTCACCAAAACAAAGTTACTGTTAAACCCCCACCCACCAGCCTCAAAAGCAGTAAAAAAAAACACGTATGCTAAGATAAAGTTTAAAGTATATTTATATCCCTGACAAAAATAATCTCCCACAAGACCCAACCCACCCCCACTCCCTAACCCCAACGAATGTCCGTGAAAAGTCCAAAAAAGTGAAAAAACCCAACTCCCAATTCCCACCCCCCAGAAGTCTTTAAAAAAGGGGCAAGGGACAGTCTCCTCCTACTGCTGGCTGCTGCTGTTGAATTTCCGGGCCAAGTCGGAATGCTCCATGCGGAGGGTCTCGAGCAGGGTTTTGGTGTTGAGCAGCTCCTGCTCGAGGTAGGAAACCCTCAGGGAAAGGCGGTGCATACGTTTCTTGCAACTGCTGTGTGGGGCATCTGATTTCTTTGCTCGGCGATGGCGGGTAGCTGCGGTACCCTGGCTCCGTACCGCTGGAGACCTGCGCCGTCTGGGTGACCCAGGGAGCACGGAGGAGGATGCAGCTGTCCCAGTAGATGTTGTGGTAGACTGCGTGTCCCCCTCCTCCTGGGCCACCAGCCGCCGATATTCAGTGACAGTGACCTCCAGCCTCCATTGCCGGGCCCGTCTAGCCAGCTCCTTCCTGGATGGTTTGGAAGGAGCATCTACATGAAGAAAGAAAGACATAGTCTGTAACCAATGCTCTTTAAGATTAACAAAAATTGATTCAGCAGAAAGTTGTGTCACAGTAGAACTAGCAACCTGCAAGTGCAGTACATAACTATTGTGGCCAGTATCTATCTAATCTCCCACTTCTTCACCCTTGCTCTAACATTAGTGGGAGTTTAAG
The DNA here is from genome assembly GCF_964263255.1 of Lissotriton vulgaris. NCBI lineage: Eukaryota > Metazoa > Chordata > Amphibia > Caudata > Salamandridae > Lissotriton > Lissotriton vulgaris. The sequence goes on from NC_141696.1 coordinate 897,505,454, forward strand.
GAATCAATTCTACGAGCACTATGGACTCACTCCATTGGAGTCGACTATGACAGTTCACCAGTCTTATTCTTCTTCTTCTCTCTTGTTTAGCAAAATTGGTACGTTAACTTATGCAAGCCGGCATAATGCCAGCGCAGTCAACTTGCACCCGAGGAAAACAGACGCCCGCCATGATGAGTGAGACAGACTTGCGTTACTGTACCAGTGCAGTACATACAGGTTGTGATGCTCTTACTTTTCTATTACGGGTGGCACTGAGAATACACTGTTACAAGGGCTACTGCTTAATTAATTTAAGTTTCACCCTACAGTGCCAATGAATACTAGAAATGGAAAATGAAGAAGATAAATAATCTGATTATCTATCACTGCACATGGTATGTATTTACTTACATATGGGATGACTTTAGGTGCTTTGCTTTTTATTGAGTGAACAGTGATACATCCACACATGAATGACCGAGTTCTACTAAACTTATTAACAGAGGTAGTGAGTGGCCATCGTAATAGCCGGATATATGCTGTGCTTGCAATACAAACTACTAGTATTCGGACAAAATTACAACTTCTTTTCCTTGCCTTTCCTACACAGGGACGGACGTGCGGGTGCGGTGTTACATGCTCTTCAAAGTAACACTTAGTTCATCCAGTGACCGTCTACTCTCTCTAGATACACATATGCTATCTAAGAGTCAGATAGTACCATGATCCAGGCATCCATCCATTCAAACTATGGGGCAGATTAGGATTGCGGATTTCCCGCATCCTCCGGGCCGGCGGAATCCACCGCCGGCCCAGAGGATGCGGGAAATCAGCAGCGGACTGAAAAAGACCCCCGCCAGATTAGGATGGCTGGGGGATCATTTTTCAGTCCGCAGCTTTTCTGCCGCGGTCGCCTCCTGTCCGCGGCGGAAAAGCACTAACATGACTGGCGGTGTCTATCAGACACCGCCAGCCATATTAGGATGTCTGGAGGAACACATGCCTTTGCACGGCGGCATTTCCGACGTGCAAAGGCATACGGATTTTTGTTTGGGGGCCCGTTGCGGTGCCTGACGCTTTGTGCATGCAAATGCACAACTTACATTTTTATCATTTCGGTGGGTGCTGCTTCAAGCAGCACCCGCCGCAATGATAAAGATACTGGATGTGACCGCCAGGGTGGCGGTCACATCCTAATTACCACAGAGGGACTGCCACTGCCCCTGCGGACGGTCCCTCCTACTCTATGGTGACGGACGGACTCAGGTCTGTCCGCCATCATAATAGGCCCCTAAATGTCAATCATTCTTCTTCATGTCTCTCATCTGGACAAACCTTACGTTTTCTCACGGGGAGCAGCACACTATGCAGTCTGCAATCTCAATAAGTAAGGAATATAAGAGCTTACCACTGCCCGCCACTACCGTGACAACCCGCACAGCAGTTTGGTCCGGCACTTGCACTGCCTCGTCCCCAGTGCATTCCTCCTCCACCTCCGCGCTGGGCCCAGCACCAGATGTTCCACCTACAAAGTACATTTAAGAATGTTAGATTTCATAGACATACACCACTCACTAGAATTTTGTCTAGGAATGAAGAAATGTGAATACAGAAACCAATCTAATAATTTGTGACTGTCTACTCTAAAGTAAAATTTTCCAGTGAAGGGTCTTGTCTTGCTGCACTTTTTGGCAAAACTGATGAATGATTGCTTTTTAACACGTACAAATTTTCTCATAACAGACAGAAGCTTCACTTCTAAGAAAAAATCATCATCATCACCACTAGGACAGAGGGACCAACGATTCATCACTAAAAAGAAAAATTAAAGTTCAAACCAGGTGAGGACGCGGCTCGCCCACAATAAATGTGTGAAATAAATCACTATTAGCACTTTTCCATTTTTAATCAACCGTTTCTGTTTCATGACAAGCTTGATTTTAATAAATATTTTTACTTCTAATAAAGCTTTAAAACTTAAATAGACTCTGTGGTTTTTGGTCATGAGTGAATGAGCAAAAGGTTTTGCAATTTGCAAGCATGAGCCCGTGCCTCTGACACTTCTGGACTCTGACTCCGTACTCTTGTCCTGCGTTGGATAATCATCATTGGGGATCAATCATGCACTGCAACAGAAAGCAAATTACAGATAAGGAAGTAGGTGCCAGACTGGAATTTTAAAACAGTGACACATTAATAAATCAACCCCAAATTAATTCATGTCAGTTGAAGCAGGGCAGGTGTGCTTGCTTCCCCCCCCATAATCTACAGTGATGAACCAGAGGGTGGCATTGTAGTACCAGAGGGTGGCATGGGTGAAACAGATGGTGGCAGTGGTGAAACAGAGGGTGCTGTGAACCTGTGATGATGAACCAGACGTAGAAACAACATAGTCGCGACCGTTGCGAGCCAACAAGTAAGTTCGCAATTGCGAACTGGTACAAAACTCTTGCGGACTGGCAGAAACTCTTGCGAACACAAAAAAAAATCTGCAAATTCGCGAGAATTCGCGGATTTTGCGGATTGCGAGTTCGCAAATATGCAAATTTGCGAACGCCAGATTCGCAAAATTCGCCCATGCTTAGTAAGTTTACTATTGTTTGCTACTCACAAAGGTAAGTTATGAGTAGTATATTTATGACTGCTGAGTCTCCGCACTCGGACCACAAACTGAATGGAACAACAACCTTTACCCTCTCTCCCCTCTTTCTAATGAGAGCTATGAAAAGGGCTAATAACTCAACTCAGAACTCAATTCAAATATCTGCACATTCTACACTGCTATAGACAGGATGTCTGATTTCACTTTGTTAAAACACAAAATGTTAAGTTGAAGATAGTCTGTGTCAAAACCGTGCATGCTAGCATTATGACTTGCCTGTGCCTTTAGCAATTGATTTGGGCTGTTAGATGCTAGTGGGGGTCACCACCACTAATTTTTGGGGACCGACACTTATTTTTCTGCATCAGATATTTGCCGATTGAGTGAGAGGGAAAGAAACACAGATAGGAAAGACGGAGGAAAAGAAAGACAGCAAAACCATCATAAAGGGATCAAGCAGGAACCTGCAAGAGCCAGAAAGGTAGGGAGTGTCTGGTGACGGATTAAAGACTACCAGTCTTGGTATTCAGCATGCCGACAATTAATTGCACTAGCCACCAGCTTATGAGCAGAGCTTGGATTCAGACACCAGCACTCTTTCATTCACAAATTAGGCACATTAGTTTGTGAAAACTCAGGCACAAATTCTGCAGAAACAATTGAAGATGTGTGCATTTGAAAAATTCTCAAGCTATTGCATTCCGAGTTTGTTAAATATATTTCATGATTGTTTTATAGCCGATTGGAGTCTGAATTAAATCAACATTCAAAGTAAAGTCAGACCAGTTCAAATCTCATGAGCTGTCACAAGAAAACTTTGTGTTAATTTCAGTCTGAAAATAACTGTCATTAATTGTTCATGAATGGTACGCAGTGCTTAATTTGTAAAATAATAAATGCCAGATCCTGTGTCAGGAGGCCACTGCAGCTTGTACCACCAATTGCACCTGTCAGCACTGTCAATGACCGTACCAACATCCAGGGCGGTTTCTGCATTAGAGCTCAGGGAATGCGCCCCTCTGAAATTCCTACACATTACATAAAAACATATCAAATAGATCGATTTATTTAGGGATAGGATCATATCTCTAAATGAATTGATGTATTTATGTCTGTGCTATCTGTTTCAAGCTGCCTGCCCTGCCTTGCTCTGAAGCAGTAGACGGCAGCCAAGCAATAAATCAACTTTCTGAACTGTGATGTGCGGCGCAGAGCTTTCTGTTTTAAAGCCCTTCATTGCCATTGTGGTTTATGGTTGTTTGCACTCTGTAGGCCAGTGATGCAATCAATGTCATGATTTTGGATATAGGAGACTTCATCCCTGCATGATTTCAGACGTCTGTCATTCAAAGGCATAGATCCCACCCTTTCGGCAGGCATGACCGAGGATGCAAACACGTCTGATCTAGTGGTTTGTTCTCGGTAATGGTAAGTGTTTGCAAGCTAATGCAGTGTATGTATATTGTGCTGAGACTCCTCATCACACTTACCTCCCCCACTGTGACATCCCAGGCTCCCACTGCAGACCGTCCACTCCTTTAGTGAAGCTGCTGTATTTGTTCCACCGCAAAATGGATCCAAAAAACGAGCAGGGTTCTTGTTCCCTTGCAAAGCTGATCCAAATATCTGAGTCAAGCCTAAAGTGACAGATATGTGCCTACTGTGGAATATGCGCTTACAGTGGACATTTCTCTGATGTATGACATTAAAACTGGCCCTGTCTTCATTAGGCATGGGCGGATTTTGCGGATTCGCAATCCGCGAATTTGCGGATTTGCGAATTTGCGGATTGCGAAAATCTGCATAATCCGCGAATTCTCGTGGATTTTTTATTTGTGTGCGCACGGGTTTCTGCAAGTTTGCAAGGGTTTCGTACAATTTCGCAAATTGCGAACTTACTTGTCGGGTCGCCAGTTTTGCGAACTTGTTGTTTCTACGTGCCCAGCCTGTTTGCAAGCCTTTCTTCATCACTGCCACCCTCTGTCACCACTGGCACTCTCTTTGTTCACCCATGCCACCCTCTGGCTCACCCATGTCACCCTCTGTGTCATCACAGCATCCTCTGTCAACACTGGCACTCTGGTTCACCAATGCCACCCTCTGGCTGGCACACCCATGCCACCCTCGGTGTCATCACAGCACCCTATGGTTGACCAGTGAGTGTACATTATTGTGGCAAAGCAAAGCACACCTGCTAAGTGCTTTAAGTTTTGCAAAATTAAATTACAACAACACCTGCCCTGCCCCAACTGACATTAATGAAGGCTGGCACCTGCTTGTCTGCTCCCTTTACTTTGTGTTGCAATGTAAAACATTTTTAACAGGATCTTTGTTGACAATGGCATACTTGTAACTATTCTGTGACTTAAGTTTTGCAAAATTAAATTACAACAACACCTTCCCTGCCCCAACTGACATTAATGAAGGCTGGCACCTGTTTGTCTGCTCCCTTTACTTTGTGTTGCAATGTAAATTTTTTTTAACAGGATCTTTGTTGGCAATGGCATACTTGTAACTATTCTGTGACTGTCAGAGCAGGGTCACACAATAGTTGCAAGTAGGCAACCGAATTCTGGAGGGCCCCTTCAGGAAGCACTACAGGGAATGGTTACAAATGATGAGGTTGAACTTTTGCACCTGCTCATTGCTTTTGCTTTAGCAAAAATCGTTTTTCGGTAATTTCGCGCTATTCGCGAGGCGCGGCATCGTGCGAAATCGACCGTGGAAGCAGCGAACTCATGCGAACTACCCCAAGGTCGAGTATGGGCGCCGCCATTTTGTTTGCGTGACGTATTTCCATTTCCGCCCGCTATGTGTAATCTCGCGGAATGAGCGCCTTGCGAATACAAGTTCGCACGAGTTCGCGAGAGAAATCGCGTGCGAACTTACTTACGCGCACGTGATCGGGCCGCCATCTTGTTTTTCATTCATTCCTATGTGTCTGGGCATGGTGTTTCTATCCTCTCTATATCTCTGCCATCCTTTGCTTGTTTTAATATTTTTTTTATCTATTTAAATTATTATCTATCCCTCTAGTTTTCTAGCTATATATTTTTGTGTTTTAGGCTACTTTTGTTCACTTTTCAACTACTTTTTTAAACTTTTATTTTCTTCTTCCCTAGTCTTATTCTTTTTCATTTTTTCTCCTTGTTGCTACCACCTGCCCAGACCATGGTGAAGCCAGCAGTCAAGCTGCCCAAGACGGGCCCCGCAGCCCGTGCCCGGCTCCCGTGTAGCCGTTTGAGGGCGGAAATGGTGGTGCCCAGGGACATCTTCAGCCCTGAGGAGGTGGGCGCACTGGTCTACTATGTACAGCGCCGCCTCCCCAGGACCATCGCGGCAGGCGGCAGGATCGCTGCTGGCTACAACAACCGCCAGGAGCGACGGAAGCGGTGGGAGCAGGTGTGCCGGGCCCTGTTTGACATCTCGGGGGTCCAGCGCACCTACAACCAGGTGACCCACCGCTGGACGGATATCCCAGACAGGGAGCGCGACCTGCTCGACCTGCTGGGAGTGGAGGTCTCTGGGCTTGGTGAGTAGTAGTAGCAATTTTTTCATCACTCACTACTCTGTTTTTTCTCCTGCTCTGTGTGTTATATTGCAAATGTTTGTTTTAACTTTTTTACAAAGAGCAATAATGCTGCTGGTTACATTGATAGTAGAGGTAAATTAATATTTCAAAATCTTCTGTGCATTACAGGTGCACTGCTCTCCTTCTCTGTGGCGGTGCCACTGCTTATTTGTTTTCTATTTTGTGTTCATTTAATTGGGCTGAGTAATGTATGAGTGTACTTTACAGAACTGCGAAATGCTAGACACAAAGGGGCAGATTTACAAGCCCCCTGCGCCACGTTTACGCTGCCTTACCTGACGCAACAGCGACGTAAACGTGGCGCATCCCTGCGAGTCATGTACAACGTGATGCATCTAGGGAGATGCGCCACGTTAAGGCCTGGGCCTGCGCCACAATGGGTGCGTTCCTACGCAGGGGGGGGGGGGGCGGTCAGGCAGCTGTGCGCCTCGCAAAAGTGCCTGCGTGAAATCTACAAGATTTAACGCAGGCACTTCCGCGACGCTGCTACGTCAATTCTTTATGCCTGCTTGCTTGAAGCAGGCGTAAGGACTGATGCGGTATGTTGAGTATTGGGCAGCCCTGAGCATTGCTAGAGTTGCATCGCACCTGGGACGCGACTCTAGAGATGCGCCCCTCTTTCGTCACGAGATGCGTCACGCATCTGCCTACCCTTGCGCCAGGGTGTGGCGCATTGTAATTGCGGCGCATCTGCCGTGACGCAAGGTTAGTTTTGCGTTACGCATTTGTTCTGGCACACCTCTGGAGGTGTGCAGCCCAGAACTCGTAAGTATGTCCCTAAGTGTCAGATTTGCAATTACCTGCGCATCCCTGCAAAGTGTGCGGCGTATTTACAATGCGGCACACCATGGTCCCAAAACGTCACCGAAGCGTTACGCATCAGTGCCGTAAAGGTGGCTCATTGATGGAGTTCCGTCGCAACGATGGCGCGGCTCCAGCAATGCTGCGTCAAGCCGTACGTCTGCTTCATGCAGGTGCAGGGTTTGAGTGACGCATCATTGTCCTAAATGACTGATTGAAATTTTATATATTCCCCATAGCCACTTTTAGCATGCGTTCCTGCGCAGGAACGCCCTCCCTTGCGCTGGAACGCTCCCTTATGGCGCAGGGCTTTAGAATTGGATGCATCTCCCATATGCGTCACGTTGTTAATATACGCCACAACATGGCGCCTCTCTTGTTGTGGCGCTGCGTCACAAAAGTGACGCAAGAACGGAGCAAAAGAGCTGCAAGGGGCTTGTAAATCTGCCCCTAGAGTAGAGGCTCAGGTGCAGTCCTTCCTTTGTAGCCCTCTTTTTGGCTGAAATAGTTGGTTCTTGTTCTTTCTAAATGTTTGATTTGGTTGACAAGGACATCGACAAGCAGCAATCATCAATGTTTTCTGTTCTTTCTTTCATGTTGTACGTCAGGTCCCCCCAGGGGCAAGCGGACGGAAGTGGAACAGGAGGATGCTGTGGCTCCAAAGGAGGAGGATGCAGGCCAGGGCGGCGAGTGCTCCTTTGCTGGCCCTAGTAAGTTTTCATTTAAATATAGAGGACCTATTTTAATTTTTTTGAAATAGTGTTTAGATAGGAGCACAATCCATAATACTACTGTTGCAGGGACAATTCTCCACAAACCGAACTATGGACACTAAACACCAGAGTAATAATATTTCAGAGTGGCGTGTTTGGCGCACTGTATAAACCTGGTAGTGTCAGAGGCACGGACTCCTCCTTGCAAAAATTGCAAAACCTTTCGCTCAGTCACTGTAGTCTGGAGGACCAAAAACCACAGAGTCTATTCAAGTTTAAAAGCTTTATTAAAAGTAAACACATATATTAAAATTAAGTTAGCTGGAAATGGAAAAGTGCTTGGTGCTGAGTTGATGAGTAATGGAACACATTTCTTGTGGTCGAGCCGAGCTTTCACCTGGTTTGAAGTTGATGTTGCTCTTGTCCTTAGAACTAGAAGTCCAGCTTCTGTCTGTTCAGAGAAAAATGGTGTGTTAAAGTTAAGCAAGCATTCATCAATTGTGACAAAAAAGTGCAGCAAGACAACAGCCTTCCCTGGAAGGAGTGACATTTTTAATTTAGAGTAGACAGTCAATTACTTTTTCTGTTGTTTTCACATTTCTTCATTCCTAGACCAAATACTAGTGAGTGGTGTAATCTAACATTCTTAAATCTACTTTGTAGGTGGAACATCTGGTGGCGGGGCCAGCTCGGATGTGGTGGTGGTGGTCGACTCCGAGGACAACTCTGGGGAGGAGGCGGCGCAAGTGGCCCAAGCAGATACTGTGAGGAAGCAGACAGTGGTGGTGGCGGGTAGAGGTAAGCTAAAAATGCCAGAAAAAAACAATTCTAAATCAGGAGGATGTGGTTATAGAGCATGGGTCCCCACAAACTTTCTCTCGGGGCCAAATTGACAGTGTGGTTTGTGGCCAAGGGCCGCACCGATGGGGGCAGGGTCAGTGGGGGAGGGGGGTGGATCTAGAGCAACAAAAAAAACTATGACCACTGAGCCACCAGACCTAGCATACACACATCTTTCTTTCTCTCTCTCTCTGTCTCTCTCCCTCCCTCTCTCTCTGTCTCCCTCCCTCTCTCTCTGTCTCCCTCCCTCTCTCTGTTTCCCTCTCTCTCTCTCTCTGTCTCCCTCTTTCTGTCTCCCTGTGTCTCCCTCTACCTCGCTGTCTCTCTCTCTCTGTCTCCCTCCCTCTCCCTCCCTCTGTCACCCTCTGGCTCCCTCCCTCTCCCTCTCTCCTTCTGTCTCCCTCTCCGTCTTCCTCTCTGTCTGTCCCTGTCTCTGCCCCTATCTGTCAGTCTGTCCCTGTCACAATCTGTCCCTGTTTCCCTCCCTCTGCCTCCCTCTCTGTCTCTCTGTCTGTCTCTGCCTGTCTGCCCCTTTCCCTGTCTCTGCCTCCATCTTTCTCTGTCTGTTTCTCTCTGTCTGTCTCTGTCTCCCTCCCTCCCTCTCTCTCTCTGTCTCCCTCCCTCTCTGCCTGTCTCCCTCTCTTGCTCTCTCTTCCCCTCTCTCTCTCTCCCTCTGTCTCACTCACTCTGTCCGTCTCCCTCTCTCTCTGTCTCTTTCCGTCTCCGTCTCTGTCTCCCTCTGTCTCCGTCTCTCTGTCTCCCTCTCTGTCTCCCTCCCTCTGTCACCCTCAGTCTCAATCCCTCTCTCTCTCTCCCTCTGTCTCCCTCTCCATCTCCCTCTCTATCTCTCTGTCCCTGTCTCTGCCTCTAACTGTCTGTCGGTCCCAGCCTGTTGTAATTACCATATTGTCACTGGGCCAGCACTGGATGGACCTGCGATCCAGGGGGGTGCAAGCGCCCCCCCTTGCCCCTCCCTGCGGACGCCCATGATACTGGCCTCAATAGTTTTGTACTGCGCTGGCTAGTTGGTAGTTGTACTGTGACACAACTTTCTGCTGAATCATTTTGTGTTAATCATATTCTTAAAGAGCATTGGTTACAGATTATGTCTTTCTTTCTTCATATAGTTGGTCGTACAAAAACATCCAAACCATCCCGGAGTATGCAGGCTCTACTGGCCCGGCAACGGAGGCTGGATGCCACTGTTGCCGAATATCGGCGGCTGGTGGAACTGGAGTGGGAGGACACGCAGTCCAGTACATCTTCTGGGACACCTGCATCCTCCTCCGCGCCCCCACGTGCTGCCGGTCAGCACAGTGCTCCGGTGGTATGGAGCCGGGCTGGCAGACGCCACCGCCGAGCAGCAAAGGCTGCCCCTCACAGTACTGGCAAGGCTCGCTTGCGCCGTGCAACCCACAGAGTGTCCGACCTGGAGGCGGAGGTCCGCAAGTTGAAGGGAAATCAAAGTTTGTTGGAGGGCCTCCGCTTAGACCACGCCATCCTCCGGGAGCAGTACGATGCCCTGGCCCTAAGGCATGATGCCCTGGAGGCCAAAGTCCACAGCATGCATCCCTAGAGTGTCCCTTGCCCCTTTTTTATAGACTTTTGGGGGTGGGAATTGGGAGTTGGGGTTTTTGGGGACTTTTGAAGGACTATTTATTTGTTGGGGTTAGGGAGGGTCTTGCGGGAGATTATTTTGTTAGGGATATAAAAATATACTTTTTCAAACTTTATCTGAGCATACCTGTTTTTTACTACTTTTGAGCCTGGTGGGTGGTGGTTTTGCAGGAAGTTCGTTTTACTGAACACTGTCATCGTGTTGGTTCACGTGTAATTGGCCAAATGTTTTCCAAAGTAAATGCCTGTCACAGAGTAAGTTAATTCAAGAGTCCTAGGACTTTACTAGTACCACTGTTACTCTCTCGCCACTCCTAATACTCCATTATACTACCTCCCATCCAAACGCTTATCTTACCTGTAATTTGTGTTTGAGGGCTGGCTCCACCTGGAATTCACAGTGTCCTAAAGCGTTCTGCAGCAGGGCCCCGACTGGAGTTTCCCGGCGTGGATTTGCTGCAAAACAAAAGCAATCAACATTAGAAATGTGGCAGCGGTGCTCGCAGACCCCAAAACCCACACCCAAAAACCTAGAAGCCCCACAGACAGGAACCCTATGACAGGCAAGTGAGCAATAACGCCTACACGACGTTCACGTGTAATTGGCCAAATGTTTTCCAAAGTAAATGCCTGTCACAGAGTAAGTTAATTCAAGAGTCCTCAGACTTTACTAGTACCACTGTCACTCTCTCGCCACTCCTAATACTCCATTATACTACCTCCCATCCAAACGCTTATCTTACCTGTAATTTGTGTTTGAGGGCTGGCTCCACCTGGAATTCACAGTGTCCTAAAGCGTTCTGCAGCAGGGCCCCGACTGGAGTTTCCCGGCGTGGATTTGCTGCAAAACAAAAGCAATCAACATTAGAAATGTGGCAGCGGTGCTCGCAGACCCCAAAACCCACACCCAAAAACGTAGAAGCCCCACAGACAGCAACCCTATGACAGGCAAGCGAGCAATAACGCCTAAACGACGTTCACGTGTAATTGGCCAAATGTTTTCCAAAGTAAATGCCTGTCACAGAGTAAGTTAATTCAAGAGTCCTCAGACTTTACTAGTACCACTGTCACTCTCTCGCCACTCCTAATACTCCATTATACTACCTCCCATCCAAACGCTTATCTTACCTGTAATTTGTGTTTGAGGGCTGGCTCCACCTCGAATTCACAGTGTCCTAAAGCGTTCTGCAGCAGGGCCCCGACTGGAGTTTCCCGGCGTGGATTTGCTGCAAAACAAAAGCAATCAACATTAGAAATGTGGCAGCGGTGCTCGCAGACCCCAAAACCCACACCCAAAAACCTAGAAGCCCCACAGACAGGAACCCTATGACAGGCAAGCGAGCAATAACGCCTACACGATGTTCACGTGTAATTGGCCAAATGTTTTCCAAAGTAAATGCCTGTCACAGAGTAAGTTAATTCAAGAGTCCTCAGACTTTACTAGTACCACTGTCACTCTCTCGCCACTCCTAATACTCCATTATACTACCTCCCATCCAAACGCTTATCTTACCTGTAATTTGTGTTTGAGGGCTGGCTCCACCTGGAATTCACAGTGTCCTAAAGCGTTCTGCAGCAGGGCCCCGACTGGAGTTTCCCGGCGTGGATTTGCTGCAAAACAAAAGCAATCAACATTAGAAATGTGGCAGCGGTGCTCGCAGACCCCAAAACCCACACCCAAAAACCTAGAAGCCCCACAGACAGCAACCCTATGACAGGCAAGCGAGCAATAACGCCTAAACGACATTCACGTGTAATTGGCCAAATGTTTTCCAAAGTAAATGCCTGTCACAGAGTAAGTTAATTCAAGAGTCCTAGGACTTTACTAGTACCACTGTCACTCTCTTGCCACTCCTAATACTCCATTATACTACCTCCCATCCAAACGCTTATCTTACATGTAATTTGTGTTTGAGGGCTGGCTCCACCTGGAATTCACAGTGTCCTAAAGCGTTCTGCAGCAGGGCCCCGACTGGAGTTTCCCGGCGTGGATTTGCTGCAAAACAAAAGCAATCAACATTAGAAATGTGGCAGCGGTGCTCGCAGACCCCAAAACCCACACCCAAAAACGTAGAAGCCCCACAGACAGCAACCCTATGACAGGCAAGCGAGCAATAACGCCTAAACGACGTTCACGTGTAATTGGCCAAATGTTTTCCAAAGTAAATGCCTGTCACAGAGTAAGTTAATTCAAGAGTCCTCAGACTTTACTAGTACCACTGTCACTCTCTCGCCACTCCTAATACTCCATTATACTACCTCCCATCCAAACGCTTATCTTACCTGTAATTTGTGTTTGAGGGCTGGCTCCACCTCGAATTCACAGTGTCCTAAAGCGTTCTGCAGCAGGGCCCCGACTGGAGTTTCCCGGCGTGGATTTGCTGCAAAACAAAAGCAATCAACATTAGAAATGTGGCAGCGGTGCTCGCAGACCCCAAAACCCACACCCAAAAACCTAGAAGCCCCACAGACAGGAACCCTATGACAGGCAAGCGAGCAATAACGCCTACACGATGTTCACGTGTAATTGGCCAAATGTTTTCCAAAGTAAATGCTTGTCACAGAGTAAGTTAATTCAAGAGTCCTCAGACTTTACTAGTACCACTGTCACTCTCTCGCCACTCCTAATACTCCATTATACTACCTCCCATCCAAACGCTTATCTTACCTGTAATTTGTGTTTGAGGGCTGGCTCCACCTGGAATTCACAGTGTCCTAAAGCGTTCTGCAGCAGGGCCCCGACTGGAGTTTCCCGGCGTGGATTTGCTGCAAAACAAAAGCAATCAACATTAGAAATGTGGCAGCGGTGCTCGCAGACCCCAAAACCCACACCCAAAAACCTAGAAGCCCCACAGACAGCAACCCTATGACAGGCAAGCGAGCAATAACGCCTAAACGACATTCACGTGTAATTGGCCAAATGTTTTCCAAAGTAAATGCCTGTCACAGAGTAAGTTAATTCAAGAGTCCTAGGACTTTACTAGTACCACTGTCACTCTCTTGCCACTCCTAATACTCCATTATACTACCTCCCATCCAAACGCTTATCTTACATGTAATTTGTGTTTGAGGGCTGGCTCCACCTGGAATTCACAGTGTCCTAAAGCGTTCTGCAGCAGGGCCCCGACTGGAGTTTCCCGGCGTGGATTTGCTGCAAAACAAAAGCAATCAACATTAGAAATGTGGCAGCGGTGCTCGCAGACCCCAAAACCCACACCCAAAAACGTAGAAGCCCCACAGACAGCAACCCTATGACAGGCAAGCGAGCAATAACGCCTAAACGACGTTCACGTGTAATTGGCCAAATGTTTTCCAAAGTAAATGCCTGTCACAGAGTAAGTTAATTCAAGAGTCCTCAGACTTTACTAGTACCACTGTCACTCTCTCGCCACTCCTAATACTCCATTATACTACCTCCCATCCAAACGCTTATCTTACCTGTAATTTGTGTTTGAGGGCTGGCTCCACCTCGAATTCACAGTGTCCTAAAGCGTTCTGCAGCAGGGCCCCGACTGGAGTTTCCCGGCGTGGATTTGCTGCAAAACAAAAGCAATCAACATTAGAAATGTGGCAGCGGTGCTCGCAGACCCCAAAACCCACACCCAAAAACCTAGAAGCCCCACAGACAGCAACCCTATGACAGGCAAGCGAGCAATAACGCCTAAACGACATTCACGTGTAATTGGCCAAATGTTTTCCAAAGTAAATGCCTGTCACAGAGTAAGTTAATTCAAGAGTCCTAGGACTTTACTAGTACCACTGTCACTCTCTCGCCACTCCTAATACTCCATTATACTACCTCCCATCCAAACGCTTATCTTACATGTAATTTGTGTTTGAGGGCTGGCTCCACCTGAAATTCACAGTGTCCTAAAGCGTTCTGCAGCAGGGCCCCGACTGGAGTTTCCCGGCGTGGATTTGCTGCAAAACAAAAGCAATCAACATTAGAAATGTGGCAGCGGTGCTCGCAGACCCCAAAACCCACACCCAAAAACCTAGAAGCCCCACAGACAGCAACCCTATGACAGGCAAGCGAGCAATAACGCCTAAACGTTTTCACCTCCCATTTCCTCCTAACCAATTTCATCCCTTAATAGACCTTGCCAGCAATGGCCCAGCCAAGACCCGTAAACCCAGGCGCAAACAAGTTTGACACCCTCAAACAGCCAAAAATCAAATCCGGGAAAAAAGCCACACTTAGCAAAATGTATTTAAATGAGGACTCACTACTTCCAGTCCCTCTTTAGGTGACTCATCAACGTAAGTTTCTTCATTGTGCGGAATCCAGGCATCAGCATTACGGGAAATGGATAGGGTGAGTCTGGACTGGAGGAGGAGGATAGACGACCAGGACTGAGTTCTTGTCAAATTGTGAACCTGAGGAATGCTGCGGCATCACAATCAAGACAGTTCTGCTGATGGGCTTTTTGTTGTGATTGGGTGATTACAGTTTTGGTGTGAATGTGATCAAGCACTTGCTAAACAAAGAAAGACAGACACACAGGAATAAAAGTGAATAAGGACGAAAAATAAAGTTAGTGATTCATTGACTCATTTTCAGAACTCGCTATCAGGGAAGCAGAACTCGTCCTCAAACTCTGCAAATTGAGTCGGTAGTACTTCTGATAACTGAGGAAAACTTCCCTCAGGTAGGTCGGTGTCCTCTTCTTCCTGCGTGCATTCTCGTACTTTGTAATCTGGTGGTATGAAGTGCTGGTTCATCTTTATCATGGTGAGCCGCTCCACATTTGCGGGCAAGAGACGGGACCTTTTGGAAGTCACAATGCCACCAGCAGAAGTAAAAACACGTTCTGAAGACACGCTTGCGAGTGGGCAAGACAAGTAATTGATAGCCAGGTTGGTGAGCTCTCGCCATATGTTTCTTTTCCCATGCCAATACGCCAATGGGTCCTCAATAATATTGACCGCTGTTGAGTCATCCAGATAGGCCTGCACCATTGAAACAATGTTCTCCCGGATTCCTGTACTTTGCACTTCTGTGTCCTTTCTGGGACAAGGAAACCCTAGCTGACTTAGCCAATCCTCTTCAGACATATCGCCTGGCCTGGTGCAGATGATACGGTTGCTGGTGTGGTTAACGGCTCAGAGGAAAAGTCACTCACTTCTGCCACAGGCACAGATGCAGGAGTGCTTTTTTGGGACGCCTGATGGCCTGCTGATTCACTAGTAGTACTGTCTTCTCCTACAGTTTCCTTCCGCTCTCTTTCAAAACGAATGGCTGACTGAGCTAGCCAACCTTTGTACTCTGTAACATCTGATGTTTCAAAAGGAATTAATACTTTGCCAAACAATAGCTTTTTGTAACGTGGATCCAGAATAGTAGCACAAATGTAGTGCGGTTGTTTCTTGATATTTACAAGCCGTTCATTGCTAACTAGGCGTTGTAATAATCTCTGCGCCAACTCATATGCTTCATTCGTTCCAGCATCCTTTAATTTTGAAGACACCGCCTTGACTTGGTGCTCGAGTTTCAGCAACAATGGGATAGCTTTTCCCAAATTACAGTCCTCCCTGCTGACTTCACGCGTGAAGACCTCAAAAGGACGAAGCATGTCTGTCAGGCTTTTAACTAGCTGCCATTGCTCCACGGCTAGCATCATTTCTGTCGTAGCACCACCCAGGTTGTAGACATACTCATTGACTACTGGAAACAGCTCATGCAGACGCTCAAGCATGTAGAAGGTTGAGTTCCAACGTGTTGCCACCTCCTGGATAAGTGCTTTCACTGGCATTCTACGTTCATGTTGCTTGCGCCTCAGCTCCTTCCGGGCCTTAAAAGAATGGTTGAAATGTGTGCATATTCTTCTGCAGGTGGTCAGTATTTTGTCGACTGCAAGTTAATTTTTCAAGAACTTTTGCACGACCAGGTTTATACAGTGCGCCAAACACGTCACTCTGAAATAGTCACCGTCCTCCATGGCCTTAACTACATTGCTGCCATTATCAGTGGCAACATAACCAACCTTGCATTTTCTTGGGGGCAGCCATTGCGAGACCTTTTTGTTAAAGTCATCCAAAATGTTGTCTGCAGTATGACTTTTCTCCAAGCCAAACATGGCTAATGTTGCATGTTTACGAGCACCCTTAAAAATCTCGACCAAGTCACCTTCTGCATTTATCTGTTTTGCAACCCCTGAAAAAGAGACCCAGTGTGCAGTGATGCACATGTAATCATTGGCTGCGCAACTGGTCCACATGTCTGTTGTCAGGTGTATAGTGTGAACAGCACTCTTCTGCAAAGCTTCCCCAATCAACTCAAGCACCTCTTTATGTAGTGCTGGAACAGCAACCCTGGCAAAATAGAACCGGCTAGGAACCTTCCATTTAGGGGCCAGTGTTGCCACGAGTTCAAGAAAACCCACACCTTCGACAAACGAAGAAGCGAGAAGGTCCACCGCTAGCATTTTAGCCAGCTTAGTGTTATACAGGCGCACAATTGGGTGGTTGCGTTGAAATGGCGCATCTGAGGAGAACATGGCTGTAATGGTGCGCTGGACAGATTTACTGGATGATGCTGATGACTTCTTCGACCCAGTTCTGCTCAGTGTTGACATTTTCCGCATTGGTGTGTCTCCCAGACTCTCAGTGTGCCTCCTATGTGTTGCGGAGGGTGTGGTGCTGCCAGGGGTACTGGGTGCAACCGGACAATTGTCTGACGCTTCTACCTCCCCGTCATCTTCAGATGAAACATCTAGTACGGGTTTATTTTGGCCACTAGCCCTTTGGGATTGCTTTCCCTCAATGTTTGCTAGGTGCGCAAACCATTCGACAGCGTGCCTTCTGTTAAGACGACCTATCTGGCCTCCAGTACCATAGTTGGTACCAGTCTTACCACGGCTAACTCTAGTCTTACAAATGGAAAAAATGGCTAAGTAATCATGCTTTGCATGGACACTAAAAAAGTTCCAAACTGGGGACTGGAAACTTCTGGTTTTGCCGCACGAGGTGATACTGCCAATGCCAGATGAAGCAGTGGTGGATGAGCCTTGCAGACATCTACTGGGTTGTGCAATTATTGCAGCAACCCTACTTGAGGGAGTTGAGCTGGATGGAGGTCCCCTCTGGGGAGAAAATATGGGAGCTGTAGGTTTTGTTGAACTTGTTGTACTACTTGACTGCGTTGGTGGTGCTACCAGTGCCACGTCGCCAGGGTCACGCTCAGCATGACGTCGGGATAGGGTATAAATGTCTGTCTGCTGCATGGCCAGTGTGGCTGGAATGACGTGTGTGATGACTAGGTCGTTGCTGTCATCCTGTTCATCAACATCAGAATGCACCACTTCATCAAGTCCGACGTTCGGATCCATAAGTATGAGCTTTCCGGGGCCCTTCCTTTTAACATTTGATACCTTTCTCAGCTCATGGTGTGCCTCCCTCTCAGACGTCGGAGATAGTTGCCAATCTGGATCCAGATCATCTGATGGAGCGGGGCTTGAAGAGGAACTTCTACACACCCTCCTTTATCTTTTCCTTGCTGGGGAGCTGGGAGAAAATGAATCATCAGGAGGAGTGGCTTCGTCTTCCTGACATGATACCCCGGCTCCAAGTCAATTTCCTCCTGTGCCCCTACTTCTGGAAGAACAACCATTGTGGGCACTTGCACCGCTCCATGCGCCGCTACATGGGCCTCTTCACTGACCTCTACTTGCAACTCTCCATGGACCTCTCCTTCTCGGCCTTCTCCTTCTCGGCCTTCTCCTTCTCGGCCTTCTCCTTCTCGGCCTTCTCCTTCTCGGCCTTCTCCTTCTCGGCCAGCTCCTTCTCGGACAGCTCCTTCTCGGACAGCTTCTTCTCGGACAGCTCCTTCTCGGACAGCTCCTTGCGCATGTACTTGTGCTTGTACTAGTAGCCCATGCAGTTGTTGTTGCGGCTTTGGTTGTTGAATAGTACTTGTGATATGAGTTACAACCAGTGTTGATTGTGTGCTGCTACTTTCTTGCGATGAGCCAACATCACTGGTCGTTGGTGATTGAACCACTAAACAGGCTACCTGTGCAGCACTCATGGTGGACTTTTGTTTTTTCTACAAAAATTTAGTGGTCGAGGCACCAGTCTCCTTGGTAAGTGGTGCCACTTGCTTCTTCTTCTCCTTAGTAGAGACATCTTTCTTGCAAGAGGAGCTACGGGCACCTCTTTTCTGAGCCATCTTCTTCAGATGTCGGAACAGCAGGCCGCAGCAGGACTTCTTCCTGGCACTGATGCTCAACGATGATGCGGAGTTCTTGACTTTGTGCACCTAAAAGCAAACGAAGACAGAGGAACATCTGTTAAATATATGTTGCATATGTAGCGCTTCAATTAATAGTTTGCAAGTTGGCATTTATGAATACACACGTGCACACCACAATATGGAAATATCAAAAATAAGAATTGCTAAATTTATGGGAAACAGGAATTTAACATTAATCCAAGAGAGCCCACAGAGAGGGTTGTAGTTTCATGTACCACTGACTCCCCCTGGGCACAATGGGTGAAAGCAAGGCAAAATGGGTGCAGGCCTATGTCACAAAGCTCACTGCCTGGCTTCAAAATGGCCGCTTGACCCCCATCCACATGGCCAGGACCATGCCTCAAAATGGCCCCCACCAACATAGCCAGCCCCCAACCCCTACTCCAAAAAGTCAAAAAACACAACACAAATCACCACAATCCAATGCCATCCATCAAGTTTCAGAAGGTATTTGCTGCCTGCTGGTGGTTTTCTGGTGCAGAATTGCAATTTTTGCAATTTCGCGAGTGCGAGATTGTTGCTTCACGACGCGAACGTTGTGAAAGACCCGCAAAATCCGCGAACAGACCGATTCTGGGCCCCCTGGGCATAATGAATGAAATCAGAGCACACTGGGTGCAGGCCTATGTCACAAAGCTCACTGCCTGGCTTCAAAATGGCCGCTTGACCCCCATCCACATGGCCAGGACCATGCCTCAAAATGGCCCCCACCAACATAGCCAGCCCCCAACCCCTACTCCAAAAAGTCAAAAAACACAACACAAATAACCACAATCCAATGCCATCCATCAAGTTTCAGAAGGTTTATGCTGCCTGCTGGTGGTTTTCTGGTGCAGAATTGCAATTTTTGCAATTTCGAGAGTGCGAGATTGTTGCTTCACAACGCGAACGTGGCGAAAGACCCGCAAAATCCGCGAACAGACCGACTCTGGGCCCTCTGGGCATAATGAATGAAATCAGAGCACACTGGGTGCAGGCCTATGTCACAAAGCTCACTGCCTGGCTTCAAAATGGCCGCTTGACCCCCATCCACATGGCCAGGACCATGCCTCAAAATGGCCCCCACCAACATATCCAGCCCCCAACCCCTACTCCAAAAAGTCAAAAAACACAACATAAATCACCACAATCCAATGCCATCCATCAAGTTTCAGAAGGTTTATGCTGCCTGCTGGTGGTTTTCTGGTGCAGAATTGCAATTTTTGCAATTTCGCGAGTGCGAGATTGTTGCTTCACGACGCGAACGTGGCGAAAGACCAGCAAAATCCGCGAACAAACCGATTCTGGGCCCCCTGGGCATAACGAATGAAATCAGAGCACACTGGGTGCAGGCCTATGGCACAAAGCACACAACCTGGCTTCAAAATGGCCGCTTGACCCCCATCCACATGGCCAGAACCTGCAGGACCATACCTCAAAATGGCCCCCCACCAACATAGCCAGCCCCCAACACCACCCCAAAAAGTCGAAAAACACACACAAAAATCACCACAAACAAACAACATCAACTTATCAACTTACTTGTGAAATCAAATTTCGAATCCAAAAGTAATCCAAAAGGCCTCAAATCCAAATATCCAGCAGCATCCACAAAAAGTAATCCTTCCCAGTCAAGATCGAAATCAAAGTGGCCAGGAAATGGACTAAGCAATGGGAGGAGCTTGCTGGACAGGAACAGGAAGTTGGAGACTGGGGCACTTCCTTCACCCCACCCCAATGGGAGGAGCTTGCTGGACAGGAACAGGAAGTTGGAGACTGGGGCACTTCCTTCATCCCACCCCAATGGAAGGAGCTTGCTGGACAGGAACAGGAAGATGGAGACTGGGCCACTTCCTTCACCCCTCCCCAATTGTAATTTTTGCAATTTCGCGAGTGCGAGATTGTTGCTGCCCGCGCCGCGGGCCGCGAGCAGTGCGAACACAAGTAAAAAATCCGCAGCGCGCGGATTTGCGGATTTTGCGGGAAATTCGCCAATCTCGCGGATTGCGGATTTACCGAAAATCCGCAAAATCCGCGAGCGGAACGGATTTTACGCCCATGCCTAGTCTTCATACCCCTAAGGTACACTGATGCCAAAAATATGAATTGACTTGCAAACAATGAATTTTGAAAATTTTAAGGGAATGCATTTCAGCTATTTAGTTCCTATCTAATTTCACATGCTTTAAATAGTCTTGCATTCCCCAAGAGTTAGCTATTTTATAATGTTGTTGTTTATTTGTATTGTTTTCTGTGCATACTTGGAGGCTTGAGCCATGCCAGGTGTTTATGAGGGGCTTGGATTGAGTGGATAAGTCAGTGGGTTGGCCTCTCTGCAGAGCACACAGAGCAATGTTTATGTATTCCATATGCATCTGAAATTCTGCGTATATATGCGTCTAGGGGTACACAGATGTCAAAATATTTGCAAGGCAAAAGTAGAAGAAAATTAAGTGCTTAAATATGAGGGAGTGCAGTGCATGTTTGGGGTGGTGAAGTGCCAGACGTGCGAGGAAGTGCATTCAGGGAAGAATAAAAAGAGGATGCTGAAGAGGAAAGAGAGGGGATTGAAAATGTGCAGATAGACTAAATATGCTGAGAAAAAGAGAATACATATCTAACATAAAGTACACATAACTGAAGGCCAAAAGTGCTTTAACAGGCCTCAATGCTATTTACTTCACAGACTCGCTATTTCAGAATTTAAACATTTCCAATGTTAATTATTTATAACAAATCGTTGTTACTCAATTATCTTAAACAGCCAACACCCATTGATAAAGCCAATGGTGCTGACAGGGTTTTGGTGTATGTCAGTTGTTGTGTCATTTATCTAGTTACAATTAAATCTCAAAGAGAAACCAAAATACCGGACAGGTGGCACACTATGGGAATCAAAGAAATTTATTTGACATGTTCCTTTATAGAAAACCCCCACTTTTATCCTCCCACTTAAACACCTGCCTGCACATATTTATATATGAGTGGTTGCAAGAAGCAGCTATGGGTGCTTCTCAAAGTCTGGTTCGGAGCATAATTGTCCAAAGTTAATGCTGCATTGCAGTGCAAGACACTGGGCAAGCATACATTTTAAAGGGCTACAATTGTCATGCTGTACAATTTACACATTACCATAAGTGTTAAATATATGAATGCAGGAAGATATGGGGCAGTTTTCAATGTGTTTAATATTTCAAGACTATACGTTCCCACTACTTTATAAGCCTATCTTTATCGATACATTAATTTGCCTTAAAATGCACCATTTGCCAAACTTCTTTTCATGTCTTTCTCAGAAAAGGACTTTACCCTGGACCCCAGGGTTGTCCACTGAACTTGCTCACATCGCTCGCTATATAAAATGAATGGCCAAAGATTATGCTCACCACTTTCAAATGTCACTAACTGCCAGTGACAAACACATTTACTAACCTACAAGTGTGACAATTCTAGACTATTTCAGACCCTCAAAGCTAAGGTTGGCGTGGGCAGCAGGTATTAGTAATTTTTAAAGTGCTTTGCATTAATATACAACTGTTTAAACG
Organism: Lissotriton vulgaris; assembly: GCF_964263255.1. Classification (NCBI taxonomy): domain Eukaryota; kingdom Metazoa; phylum Chordata; class Amphibia; order Caudata; family Salamandridae; genus Lissotriton; species Lissotriton vulgaris. The sequence goes on from NC_141696.1 coordinate 897,527,376, forward strand.
AGAGAAAAAGCACCTCCACATAGCTCACAGTCATAAGTGCTGGTGTAGACAATTAGGTGCCAGCGTCAAGCACCAAAAGCCACTGGCTCAAATTAAGCACTAGTATAGTGTTCAGTTTAACTTCAGCCATGGTATCCTGGTAGTTTAGATCAGATGATCTGGAGATGGTATCTGCAAAACTGCACATCATCTTTTGTATTACCTCCATTAAGACTTCAGTGAAATGTTATGAATGTAGTGACATTTGCCAAGACTAGTATAACCATAGTAGCATTCTGTAAATGAGCAGTTTATTGGGAAAAAGGCAAGAATGTAGTTAGACATCAATGTAAAAAAATGCAGCAGTGGAACTAGACCTTAGCCAAATATAATAGTAGAATATCACTTATGTTCTAAAATATCACCGTTGACAAATTATTTGAAGAATCATTGTTTACAAAACTTTATATTTTCAATATTGACCGGGTCAAGGGTCACGGTGCACATTTAAGGTGGTAAAAATACTTAAACAAATTCTTTGTTAAGAATGGTTCAGTAGATGTTTTTTGCATAATATTTCTCACTGCTCTCTCATGCTATAACGTATTTATTGTGTATATGTAATTAAGCGTTTCCTGTAGTGACAGTGCCCATGCCAATTCTCGTTAAACTGAGATGTTTTACTAGAGCCAAGTTAGAAAAGGAGCTAGCATAATATGGAAAGGCGGACAGAACGACGCTGTCAGAGAAGGTCTGGGAAAAGATGTAGGGGGTGCATTCGCAGGTCAAAAACCTGCAGTTGGCCAATGCTGAGTGTGCACTCCTGAATCTGAAGCAGAAGACTTTTGAGGAGGAAATACAGATATACATCATAAAGGTGTTAAAGAGATTGAAACTGGGCAAAGCTTGCGACCTAGATGGCATCTGTATGAGTTTGCTTTTTTAAATGTGTTTAATTAACTAGTCGCTGCGTTGGCTACTCCATATTAACCACACGTCACATTTAATAATGTCAAATGCGCTGGTAAGGAGGCCATGTTGCTAACCATAAAACTAGAAACAACGTTTAGCTGGGTTAACTGAAACTCCTGGCGTGCACCATGCAGGTAGGCCGCACTGGTGATGGAATTATGAAAAGTGTTATGGCACGTTGACAATCTGAGTAGTGAGATTTAGAGTGCATAGCTCTTTTTTTTATCAAACTATATATGTCACAGGGAGCACAAGTCTAGGATTTCCGCTCCCACCTTGGTTATTTGCTTCTGACAGCTCATTTGACGCAAAGGTTTGGCAGAAGGTGTTCAAAGATGAAGGAATGAATTCAACCTCTGATATAAACAGATGATATTTGTAGTCGCTTTTAGCAATCACAGTGGTCTCCTTCCGTTTCACAAGGTGTCCAGGTTTGGGGTTAATCTGTTTAAGGAGGAGGTTTTGACCCTCGCTATGGCTCAGGAACAGGTGCAAATCTTTCTGAAAGGATGCTCAAGGAACCAGGGGATATATATGACTCTCTCAACCCACATACTATTAGAATCTGCATTCCTGCCGCGATTGTGTGGGTTTAAAAAGTTCCTTGGTGGAATATGGCATCTGGCACCTAGACGGAAAATATCATTTGTATTACTACTGAGAATATTACATTTGTTTCAAGCAATCTCTCTATCATTGAAACCAATAACCCTAAAAGCTTTCCAGAAATGCATTACTGAATTCCTGTGGAGAGGTCCATATGGATTTGCAAGAACTTAATCCTAACTTAAATTTAGCATGGATCTTTGGGAGCTCTTGATGTTGGAAGTGCTATCAAGCAGTGCACCTTCATCTACATTTTGAGTTATATAACAAAGAAGTAGAGGAGCAAAACTGCTTCGTAGAACATGTCATCCGCAATAGACCAACTTGGTTTATTATTCAGCTTCAGAGGAGTGACAGGTCATACCAACCTTACAGCTCACCAGTCACTCATGTAACCAGGGATGTCTTAAAGATTTTGGGGGCCGGAGCCAAACATAATTGGGACCCCCTGCTGGGAACAGCTCTGAATTTTGTATCCCTTTTTTGCTCATTCCCACCCTCTGCAACTATTGTCTGATCATTGGCAACCTTCTTCGTTGGCTCCCAAACCTTTAAGGGTGCCCCAGTCCTTCAAGGGGTCCCCATGGAGGGGGGGGGGGGATAATTGTTGCCTTATGCCACTGTCGCCAGGAACTGTCCTGAAAACGTAATTAAGGGGCCACTAGCAACGTGGAGGCCCTGGGCCAGAGCCCACTATGCCTTTGCCTTAAAACGGCTTTGCATGTAACATTTGCCTGTTACCTAAAGTGGGAGAGAAACAATGTTAAATATCTACCCCTTTCTTTTTCATTCACTCTTATAGGCTTGAACTCCAGGTTTAATCGTGCACTGAGAAATAAAGTGTACGCCAATTGATAGGAGGGTGCAGGAGAAATAATACATGTTTTTTACTGGTTGATATATTATTTTACCTTTAAAAGATCAAAAGCAATTCCTATATTAACAAATCAGGCACTGGGTGCTGCAGGGGACTGTTAACAAGTCAGCCACTTGACCTCTGCCTCCATTGAAAGGTGGCTTCAGTGCAAGGCTACATATATAAATACTTGCAAACTGGTGCTACAAGATGGATGGGAGTGAACTGGACTTACCAAAGGTATGGGAAACAGAGCTGGATAAACAGCGGAATGAGAATATTTGAAAGCACATTGTGGTGACCATCAATAATACATGTAAGGATGTATCTCGTGGACATCATTTCTAGTATTTCTCACTCATGAATTTAGAAGGGATATTTGCGCTAGAAACATGAGAGTATTGGGGATTAATCCTTGAACAACTACGCCAGGAGAAAGGCATTTTAGAAAAATTTGGGAGCGGAACTACCAAAAGTCAGGCTTTGTGCTTTAAGAGACTAGCTTGGCAGCCCACTCCTGATTCCAGAGCAGAAAGGCAATGGCAAATGGGAAGCAATTTAGAGACAAGAAGGAAGAGAAAATTGTATTTTAGACAGTATGCATGAAAAGTATCTTTTACATTTCTTAAATTAATTTGATCTAAAAACAAATGCATAGCAGATAAATAGTGAAAAAAAATCTATGCCCAAGAATTAGAAATTTGACTGTGACAACAAGTCACATGTAATCTTTCATGGTACCCATCAAGGCAAAGACAATATGGAGGGGTTTCCTGATGATACATTGTACCTTCAAAATTAGAAAAACATATGGATCAAAAATATTTCCAGCAGGACCTAGCTAGAATCTATCAGAACAGTGTTTTTTCCAGACTCTACAAATCTTTCAGCAGGATCTGGACGTGCAGATATCTTCTGATGTTGTGCCTTTGTCAGATTGGTTCTCTTCATTGTTAACAGATCACACAAATATGGAGTTTTTATCTCACAAAGGCAAAATAAGCAAATGCAACAGAAAGATTGATTCCATAAATCGTCATAGAGAATGTTATTAACCTCAGCTTTCTTGAATATATTTTTGGTTGGAACTCTTTATTGAAATCTGATCCACAAATTTCTTTCAGTGTATCAAAGAGCTCAGATTGTTTGCAATGGCAACAGGCTTCCTCTTCTGCATGGCCAAATCCAGTTTAAAAACTTAGGGGCATATTTTCATGTCAAAGGCGAAGCATGGCATTTTCTGATTATGATGGTGTCTATGTTATATTGCTTACATCTGGTCAGCATTTTCGGGTTGAATATGGTTCCGGACAGAAAATACACAAGATTTTTCAGGTTACTGGTGTGGAAGTCTGACATTTTGAAGTTGCTTTTAATCACTCGCTAGCATTTTGATCCATAAACGAGTGAAGCCTCAACTTGTTTTTGGTGCTTCACTGAGATGAGCTACACAATGTTCAGCATCCTGAAGGCATTCCTGCATTCTTTAGTCTGCACTTGATATCACTGCCTGTCCCTCCATCATGTCTGATAGTACTGGCTAGGTATGTGAATTCTTCAGTCATGGCTAGGCCTTCTCACCCCACCTTCATTGGTGAAGTGCAGGCAGCTGGATCTTTATGTGATATATCGATAATCTGATATACCATGTAAAGAGCAGTAGCGGCCCGTGGAGGGAGGTCCGTGGGGTGGTGAGGCGGGGCAGGGCGGGCGGGGCAGGGTGGGGGGGTAGTAAACACCGGAATATGAATGAATGGAGGTAAGTAAACATTTAAATAAATAAAACAAATTCTGCTGCGCGCGCTGTATCGCATTTTGCGATGCAGCATGCGCAACTAAATTCTTTTTATTTATTTAAATGTTTACTTACCTCCGTTCATTCATATCCCGGTGTTTACTACCCCCCACCCTGCCCCTCCCTCACCTCGCCTCACTGCCCCATGGAACTCCCTCCACGGGCCGCTACTGGTAAAGAATCCAGGGGTTCTCTTATTAGGGTCAGGGGATTGCTCTAGCAATCTCAAGGTGATCTATTAGAGGTAGTGTATTGTAGGAGTCTTAGCCTTAACCAAGAGGAATGCAAGACATATGCAAATACACACAGTGAACAATAAATGACACATACAACTCAAGAAGGAGATCTACCCGAATTAATACAAATAGCAAGTATCTTTAGTTATGTTTAGGCATCAGAGAAAAATAGTTTAGGTAAGTATGTTTTTAAATATGAATTATTTTCTGTTCAAAAAGTGGACACTGCAATGTTATCTCATGGACGAACAGGTTGTGCAAACAGGTATAGTACAGCGACTTATGGGACCAATCTACAGGAGTTAAAGTGAGCCTGACCCAGGACCACCTCGCCTTCAGGAAGCAACTCAAGACCTGGTTGTTCGAGCAGTAGCAGATCCCCCCCCAGCGCCTTGAGACCCTCTGGGTAAGTAGTGCGCTATATAAATGCAATGATTGATTGATTGATTGATTGGTGGGTAAGGTCCAAGGAGCACCAAATGCACACCACCAGCGACATGAAGGTGTCCGGGTGTGGGGTGCAAAACAGGGTTGGAAGCTCAATGTTATTCTATGGAGATCAGTCTCTCCAAAAAGAGGTTGCAGGCTCTGACTAGGAGGCCAGTCAGGCTGAAACAATGAGTGGGCTCAGGCCTCACCATGCCCGGGGACATCAAGACACCTTTGATCCTCTTCTCTACAGCCCATAGGCCAATGGGTGCAGATGTGTCTTTAGGAGTCGGGTTTTTCCTCACTGGAGCAGTCGCAGTAGAGTGGGTCTACATGCAGGCGACGTCGGAAGGTCCACAAGGGGTGACATCATGATGGTCTTAGCCTCTGGAGGGCTGGGGGATCTTGATAATCCCATTGACCCACTTCAACTCTGGCTTGGAGAGATGGGTGCAGGGGTGGCTTCAGGTGTCGGGTTTTAGAGGTTCCAGAGGCCTCAGAATCCTTTCTTTTGGAGTAGCTGTGAGATGCAGGGAACATTTTTGCTGTCCAACAGGAGGTCTTGGTTCTATATTAAAGGCAAGCAGTCCTCCCAAGTTTCTGGTGTCAACAGAAACAGGATGAGTCAACTTTGGTACAGTTTTTGGCGAAGGATGGTGGGGTTGGTACCAGGGCGGCTGCTACTTCTCGCATCTCCTTTTTTGTGGCTCTATAGTGTCCTCTCTATTCTCAGATCATCAGGATAAGTTTCTCTGGTGCAAGGGACTCCCTTATCTATTGAATTTAGGGGGGTTAGGAAAGTTAGGGTAGTAGCCAATAGGCTACTGACCCTTGGGGTCACTACGCTCCCAATTGACCACTTCCTGTGGGAAGTGGGCACAACCTCATCCCAGAATTCATAAGTATGCCATCACAAATATGGCTGGTTCTGAAAAATCATGTCCATATCAGTGCAGCCCACCGTAGGGGTGTGATTAGCCTGGAGGTGGCACGCCTATCTGACTATCTAGTTTTCCCAGCTGTCCAGATGCCAAGGGAGTTCTGGACAAAGGGGGCAGCTCCCTCTCATGTGAGGGGAGCCAGACTCACATTCCAAAGGCAATAGCTCTTTGAAGCTTGCCAGCCTGGGGAGGATAATCAGCAGACCATACTGTAACACCCTCTTCCTAGACGGGCTTTTATTCTGGATCTGCTGATAGCAGAGGCTCTCCCCCTAAGAGGTCAGAACAGTGTCTCCGGTGGCAGGCTGGCAAAAGCTAATCAGGGGGCACACCAGATGCTCTTAGGTTTTCAGGGGGCACCTCTAAGGGGCGCTCTGAGTTCATGTATTAGTAAATCCATCACTGGAATCAGTGTGGGTTTACCAATATGGAATGTTTGATACCAAACATCCCTATTTTCAGTGGGAATTTGTTTTTTTCACCAGTGTCCAGCACATGTTTTACAATAGCTTCCCTGTCCACTTGCACTGGCTGTAATAGGATTGAACAGCACAGAGGCATATCTGTTCATGAAGGTATGCCTTCACATGTAATATTCAGCATCCTTACCCTAGGACTGTCAGGCCTCCTTTAGAGGTGACTTACAAATGCCACATGCGGTGTTAGGGGACATGGCACACAGGGATGTGACATGTTGTGCTTTCACTTTTGTTTGCACAAATGCTCATCCTTGCATCTGCATGGTGAGAGGTCCCCTTAGGATGGCACAACTTATGCAACTGCCCTTAGGGTCCATCTTTAGTACCTCAGGCTCCAACAGAGACTTACAGGGAGTGCTAGAGGTTTTGCCAATTGGGTAAAACAATTGATTTTTTTGGGTAAAGAACAGTGGTACTGGTTAGCAGGACCCCATTACACTTCAGTCAAAGTTGCATCAGATACCAGAAAAAAAGAGGGGTGGCACTGCAACAAGAACCCAGCTCCCTACACAAGAGTTTCGGATGTTGAGTGGCATGACTTCTGATTTCTTCTTGTTGATCTTCAGGAAAACTTGTTGTGCATAGATGTTGAGGCGAGATGTTTGTTTCTGCATATGCTGATATGTCTCAGAGAGTAAGGCTATGTCATCCACATATTAAAGCTCCTCCAGTGGAGAGAATAACTCCTGTTAGATGCATCTGGCTTTTTATTCAGTTGTTCATCTCATCACCCAGCTGATGACTAGGTTGAAGAGCAATGATGACATCATGCATTCCTGTCTCACACCGGTCTTGACTTCTAAACTATTCACCCTAGCTTGCGTAAAATAACATAAATGCCTTGGATGAGGCAAACTCTCTGCTACAGTATGCCACAGACTCTCAGTATATGCCATAGGGTGTCATGGTGGATACTGTCAAAGGCTTTTTTTAAATCAATCAAGTTGATCTATAGTTCTCTCTGCCAAGCAGTGAACTGCTCCATGATGTTGCATAGAGTAAGGATCTGATCTAGACACCCCCTGCCCTTGCGGAATCCAGCCTGTTCTTTTCTTAACGTCTTATCCACAGCATCAGAAATGTGCTGCATCATGATCGTCACCTAAGTTTTACATGGGATTATCAGATGGGTGATTCCATGGCAGTTTTCCCAGTTAGTTAATGCTCCCTTTTTGAAATCCTGACAATGATGCCTTTGTCCCAGTCATTTGGTACGTACTTACTTTCTCTCCTAAATCAATTTAAACAGTGGTTGGAGGATCTTGGCTGATGTTTCAGGGTCTGCCATGAACATTACTATATTCAGATTGTCTTGGCTTGGCCTGGGAGTAATTTCAATTATACCAGAGTAATCGAAGTAATTTTTGTAATTCTGCATTACCCTTTGATACAGAATTGCAAATAATAGCACAATTGTGCCCACTCGCATAATTAAAAGTAATTTGCCCCAATAACACTAATGGAAAAGCACATTTAGCAAACACTAGTGACTACTTAGGCTGCTGTTCATGTTCTGTTGTATTTATCTCTATTTTCTTAGCGTAAAATGCATCCTTGTGTCCATTTTGGATTCATGGGTACATTTTGTGCTAAGAAACGAGCACTAAATTACAAGAGTGAATTGGGAAAATCCTTCTCCAAGTGAACATATAGCAAGCTTGAGTGGCTGCTTATGCTAATATTCTTGTTCTGTGGCATTTAGCTGTATTTCTTAGTGCAAAATGCATCCTTGCGAGGGGGCATTTTTGCATTAAGAAAATAGCACTAAATGCAAATTTGCTCTTCTCATGTAATTCTGCATAATGTCATTGAATATTTAGGTTATTCTGCATGATTACGCCCCTAGTCTTGGCAAGGAGCTTTTCCATTGTTGAGAGAACAGATGAGAGTGATGATGTATTTTTCTGTGGTGGGACAGTGTTCATATCTAAGTCTGTCTCTGTTTCTCGATTGTCCACTGCGCTTGCTGCTACTGGTCTGTTCAAGAAAGACTTACTTTAAGTGCAAGGCCGGACATGCTTCCTGATCTTTCTCTGTTGTGAGTAGTCTGCTTTGCTTGTTCATAATAAGATTATTGTGTGTTGCATGAGATTTAACATTGACTATCTTTATTATCTTGAAGACCTTCACTTGTTCTCCTCTATTGGCTGCCTCCTCTGCTTGATTGCCATTATAAACAATGGGGTATTACCAAATGGTCCCTGGACCAGGGTATCGGTTATTATAAAGAAACAATGGTCCTGGACCAATTATTCAAGGAAGAGTTAGATTAACAGAATTATCAACTTATTTGAGCTTGCATTAATCAGCTCCCAAACATCTGCAACTCGTGAAAATAAATGTGCAAAAACCACTAAGTATTATTACAATATATTTATTTAGTCATTTAAAGGAACAATCATTAGAGGGTCAAGCAGGTAGGAGAATGTTCTAGGGAAAGTGTAAGAAATCGTGCTCAAGTGTATATAATGGAGTCAAGAGAGCTCAAAGTGTGTAGAAAAGTAAAGGGCATATATTTACAAGACTGCACAAAACTGATACCCAATATACAGTTAGATGCAACCTGGCCACATGCAAATGTATTCATTCAAATTTGTAAGGAGAGTTTCCTTAAGGCTGTAAACAGGGGTAATGGGGAAGGGAAAGTTGGTACAGGTGCAGTAGGGGGTAGCATTGACGTTTCGATCCGGCTTATCGGCAAACAAAGGACTTTAATACCTCAGCTATGCGGATCTTCCTCAGGACAAGGGAACAGGTGAGGTGACCCTCATCAATCTTGCAATGCTCAATTAGAGTCCAAAACCCGGTTACACCAATGCCCGTAAAATTGCAAGGGACACCTAAGGACAAATCCCGTTATTTAGTAGATATAGACCATGGCGGTGGTGCCCAAACACATCTATGGAACGTAATATTTCAGGCCCGTATGTTTGGCAAATGTTTGCTGAATGAATCAGACAACCCAGGGCACAACGTGATTTTAACTGGAGACGATCTGATCAACGTCCTTACTTCATCGCGGTAGTAGCCAGAATAGAGTAAGGACGTCGATGGTCTATATCTACGAAATGTCGACGCTACCCCCACCGCACCTGGACCAATTTCCGCTTCCCCATTACCCCTGTTCTCAGCCTTAAGGAAACTCTCCTTACAAATATATTCCCCATTACTTTTCTACATACTTTGAGCTGGTAAACAGTCATAATATCGATTCCAAAATATAGAATGGACATAATATCGAAGTAAAAATATAGAATGGACAAAATATCGAATGGACACAATATAGTGGTTAAAAATATCGAATTTAAGGTAAGTAATATCGATTTTCAAAATATAGAAGTCAAAATATCGAAGTATACAATATAGGCATTAAATATATCGATTTTTTAATAATATCAATTTTTTAAAAGTGTTTTGTATGTTAGTATATGTGTGAAAAGTGTATATTAATTTTTGTAATGTATGTTTAATGTATTTTAAGTAATGCATTTTATGTTATTTAATTTTTGCGTAATTTAATTCTGTAGCGGGTTGTGGGTTTATAGGGGAATAGGGTGGGAAGTAATTTAATTGTAAATAATTAAATACTTTTATTCATTTATTGGTATTCATTTTGAATTTATTGTTATTTTTTAATTGGTAATTAATTTTTATTAATTGCCAATTAATTTGTATTAATTGATTAATTGTTAATTATGTTAATTTTCTAAATGTATTTTCTGTAGCGGGTTGTGGGTTTATAGGGGAATAGGGTGAGCAGTAATTTAATTGTAATTAAGTAAATAATTGTTTTCATTTATTGGTATTGATTTTAAATTTATTGTTAATTAATTTTTAATTGGTAATTAATTTCTATTAATTGGTAATTCATTTTTATTAATTGGTAATTATTTTGTATTAATTAAATATTTGATAATTATGATAATTGTATTAATGTATTTTCTGTAGTGGAATGTGGGTTTATAGGGTAATAGGGTGGGAAGTGATGTAACTGTAATTAATTACATATTAAAAATACTTTTTGTGTATTGATAATTAATTTACTGTTAATTTTTATTTGGTATTAATTTTTATTATTAATTCATTTTTGTTATTGAAAATTAATTAGTTGTTAAATAATTATGAATAGGTTATTAATTTTTAATAACTAATATGTAGTTGTATTTCTAATTAATTATTACATAATATTAAATTGGGTATTAATTTCAATTATTGTTTTATTGGTATTGATATTTAATTTATTTTTAATAATATATTAAATCATTACTTTCCCTACTGTTAAACTCACTGGAGTGGGAATAGTAATTTTCACCCTCCCGCTATCCAACGCTTTCCCTACTGTTGCACTCTCTGGAGTGGGAATAGTATTTTTTACCCCTACGCTATGCAACGCTTTCCCTACTGTTGCACTCTCTGGAGTGGGAATAGTAATTTTTACCCCTACGCTATCCAAAGCTTTCCCTACTGTTGCACTATCTGGAGTGGGAATAGTAATTTTCACACTCCCGCTATCCAACGCTTTCCCTAATGTTGCACTCTCTGGAGTGGGAATAGTATTTTTTACCCCTACGCTATCCAACGCTTTCCCTACTGTTGCACTCTCTGGAGTGGGAATAGTAATTTTTACCCCTACGCTATCCAATGCTTTCCCTACTGTTGTACTCTCTGGAGTGGAAATAGTAATTTTTACCCTTCCAATATCCAACGCTTTCCTTACTGTTGTACTCCCTGGAGTGGGAATAGTAAATCTTACCCCTACGCTATCCAACGCTTTCCCTACTGTTGCACGCCCTGGAGTTGGAATAGTAATTTTTACCCTCCCGCTATCCAACGCTTTCCCTACTGTTGCACTCTCTGGAGTGGGAATAGTAATTTTTACCCTTATGCTATCCAACGCTTTCCCTACTGTTGCACTCTCTGGAGTGGGAATAGTAATTTTTACCCCTACGCTAGCCAACGCTTTCCCTACTGTTGCACTCTCTGGAGTGGGAATAGTATTTTTTACCCCTACGCTATCCAACGCTTTCCCTACTGTTGCACTCACTGGAGTGGGAATAGTATTTTTTACCCTCCCGCTATCCAACGCTTTCCCTACTGTTGCACTCTCTGGAGTGAGAATAGTAATTTTTACCCTTACGCTATCCAACGCTTTCCCTACTGTTGCACTCTGGAGTGGGAATAGTATTTTTTACCCCTACGCTATCCAACGCTTTCCCTACTGTTGCAATCACTGGAGTGGGAATAGTATTTTTTACCCCTACGCTATCCAACGCTTTCCCTACTGTTGCACTCACTGGAGTGGGAATATTAAATGTTACCCTCCTGCTATCCTACGGTAAAATATTGTACATTTTTTATTAATAACTTAAATGAATTATATCTTAATTTTAAGGTTATTTGAGTATTTTTAAGTATGTTTTAGTTAATTATATTTATTATTTCATTAATTTTAAATTACTTTTAAGACATTTAAAAAAATTCGATATTTTGACTGACTATATTTTTTACAGACTATATTTTGGATTCGATATTTTTGTACTTACCTGTTTGTAGATAGGAATTCGATATTTTGGCATTCTATATTCTGGTGACTATATTTTGGTAAGTCTATATTTTGTCATTCTATATTATGTCAGTGATCCCTTTGAGCTCTCTTCTTGACTCCTATATGTACACTTGAGCACTCTTTCTTACACATTCCCTAGAACGTTCTCCTACCTTCTTGAACCTCTAATTATTGTTCCTTTAAATGACTAAATAAATATATTGTAATAATACTTAGTGGTTTTTCTGCACATTTATTTTCAGGAATTACAGACGTTTTGGAGCTGATTAATGCAAGCTCAAATAAGTTGATAATTCTGTTAATCTAACTCTTCCTTGAATATTTGGTCCAGGACCATTGTTTCTCTGCTTGATTGGCAAGGTAATCCATCTACTACCACTTGTCTGCCCTTGGCCTTCTGTTGACTGCTCTGCTTGTTACTATGTACGGTTACTTGTACTTCTCTGGCAGCCTCTCAGATTTGGCCTCCATGAGTTTCTATTTGCTGCGCTCCTGTCTTCAATAGCTTACCATGTGACTTGTCGTATCCATTCTTTCCCCTTCCTGGTCTTGGTCACCAGGCATGTTTCACTGCTCTTAACCTTTATTCAAGAGACATGTTCCGATTTCTTGTTGACTGTGTCTGTGGTTGGCCCATACTGATCTTCCATGTCTACTACGAGTTAAAATCTGAATTTGATTTGTCAGACGAACGCCTTCTGAATCTTGGGATACTGTAGTTTTGTCACATCGAAGTGCTATCGTGATGATGTTTTGCATGCTATTTGTCTGAGTTTCAACTTTACAAGAGAGATCACTAGATGGTGACTGCTGCTAACGTCTGCTCTCCTCCTTGCTCTGACATCTTGCATATAGGATCATCAGGTGGCCAATCTGGTGTCTCTCCCTGCCATTGGGTGAGCACCATGTTAGTTTGAATATCACAATGGGGGAAAGAGAGTGCGACCTGATCATTTGTTTTAAGTTTTACAGCTTTGATTCAATCAAGATGGCTCAGGTGTTCCACATGTGTGTCATAACAAATTCAGCAGCTCCAATTCTAATGGGACCAGTAAACTGCAGCTAGGTCCTGGAGTGTCACAGTAAGGGAGGTTAGCATGGCCAGGGGTCTCAGCACAATATACATAATACACTTACCATTACTGAAGACAAGGATTCAAATCACACATGCTTGCATCCAGTCCTACCTTGTACCTTGTGATGAATGGGAAAGGATTGGATATATGCCTGTGAATATTGTGCGTCACATTTTAAAAAGTTGATTTACTGTCTGGTTTCCGTCTCCTGCTTCACAGCAAGGTGGGGTAGGCAGCCTGGAACAGATATCCCAGACTTAAATACAGCAATGTATTTGACGATATGATCGTATCACCAAAACAATCAATCTATTTATTCTTTTTTAAGTAAACATGCAGGAATTTTGGAGGGGTGCTGCCCAAGAACCCCAATGAAGAAACTGCCACTGTTGCAGCTGAGCCTTATAAGTATACACCGCTTTGTGTCCCTTTACAGACTAGATTAAGCACAGTTTGGCACACTTGATGACACAATGAATATACAAAAAGGGAAGGGCAACAGAAACAAACCCAGTAACTTTGACCCAATATCTCTTCTTGTTTCCATATTTGAAATTATTGGGAGAGTACTTCCTGCAAAAAAGGCTGCACAAATGGGAATCTGGGGTATGAGTACTCTTGTAGGTCAATTGGGTTTTTGGAAAGGTCTAAGAAAGAGAAACGTGTCTTAGTCTGTACCTCTTGATTGAGAAATATATCAAGCTTAAAAATGGGAAGCTCTAGCTTTCATTTATGAACATGCCAAGTTCATTCGATCTGGTTGACAGTCCCAACTTATGGATGAACTTGCCTAGGATGGGGGTGGAGGAGAGGTTGATGGCACTCCTACAAAAATTACATTTCAGGTTAAGGTCTGCTATATCAGAAACCAAAGTATCTTTATTTCAGTTAATAAAAAGCATAATATTTACTACATGGATATCAGAGTTAAAATATTAAAATCTTGATATATATGCACAATAAAAGACCATCATAATTTTCCAGCCATACTTCCAATTTGAATGCAAGGTATTGGTGCAATTATATTAAAAGTAAGATACAAAAAGTTATAAACCAATTCAGATGACATCACCATGGGGCATATTATCAAGGGCACTATCGTCGCTTTAGCGGGAAAAATTCCCGCTAAAGCAGCGAAAATTCGATCGCCCTATTAGTAAGCTGTCGCTAACTACTGTTAGCAACAATTTTTCATTGATAGCAAGCAACAAAACTATCGCCATGCATGGAAGCGATAAATATCGCTAATGATATGAGAGGTAGGCGTCCCCTCACTAAATATCAAGAAAAAAGTCGCTAACACACAATCGCACTATTAGCAACGATCGTCTGGACTTGCTTAACGACAAAAAAATTCTCGCTAAGGCCCATTAGCTGGAGATAAGTAAGAACTGCTAAAACCAGTTCTAAAAATGAAAAACTGGAGATAAAAAGAAGACCATATAAAGGGAGACCAGCCCAGCACAGACACGCCACAAAGCTGAGGACCTGCAGATGCCATGGAGGCAGTTATCATTCATCTCAGAGTCTCAGAAAGGCAACAACCACCACTGCCACCGCCCCCACTTCCTGGACCACCACCAAGGCAGCATCAAAGACGACGGCGGCCAATGCGCACACGAATCATCCTTGGAGACCTACAACCACAGGATGTGATAGCCCACTACAGGCTCAAACGGACATCAATTGATTACATCTTGAACCAGATAGCCCAAAGGCTGACACCACCAACCCAGCGGATAACTAACATCCCCCCGCAAACAAAGCTGCTGGCTGTGCTGCATTTCCTGGCCTCAGGGACTTTTCAACCCACAACATCCAGACTCAGAGGAGTCTCACAGGCAGCATTTTCAAGATTAATCCCTATTGTGTTGGATGGCATAACAAGCCTGATACCCCAGCAACTCTACTTCCCCAACACTGTGCGGGAACAATTCCTGGTCAAGCAGGGATTCCATGCCATAGCAGGATTCCCACAGGTTCTGGGTGCTATAGACTGTACACATGTCTGATTTGTGCCACCTGCCAACACAGTGCACACAAATATATAAAAACCGAAAGCACACTCACTCAATGAATGTGTATGCGATAGTGGACCACCGTGGACTGTTCACAAATGTCATTGCCAAGTTCCCAGGGAGTGTGCAGGATTCCTACATCTACCAGCAGTCTGCCATTAATTAGCGCTTCCAGGATGGGACATATGGGAATGCAGTCCTGGTTGGTGAGTACCAATCCAACATACCACTTGCATCAGCATTACAAACATTCAAAACAGATATGTGCAAATGTCCATGTCACAATATCCCATACAACACGTCAAACAACATCACCACACACCAGACACATTAACACCATGAACTGTGGGAACTGCAGCTAGATACATTGAGCAAACTAACTCTAAGTCGTAGACCCCTGACCCCCCCCCCCCCCCCCCAGCAAATGTGGCGAGAGGTGGGAAACATGCATGTGCGATGGAGAAACATCACTCACAAAGAAACTTGAAACACAAGTCCCACTGTGCATGTCTTGCGCTGGACAGGCAGGATGAATCCCACAGCAGATGTGGACATGTTGCCATATAGTGTGCAAATGTAGCCCAGCTTGACGTCACTTACTGTCTGTGACCCAGTAGCACACAACAATGTGTGGAAACTTGTGAAGACTGCATGGAGGATGCAGAAGCAGGCGAGGCAGATGCAGAGCACTGGGTACACCTGTAGGTATATGGGGATCGAGCCTCGGATATGGAGGCGACTCAGGACTTGCAGTGTTCATAAACATGTCCCTGCTACTTCACTCATTCTGCTCACATACGGAATGTGAAATCATGCCGTATGATAAAGTAAATCCTGTCCAATTTGTGATTTGGGAGTAGACCAAGCGTATGAGGCCACCAAGCAGATGTCCATACGCATGACGCTCCTCCTACGAGGATCACCTCTGTTGAACCATCATTAACTTACAGGCAGTGATTAGCTATCCATGCAGCAAGTGCCTCCATACACATTGCAAATTGTCATGCGATGAGGTCTTGCATTTGGAACAGTGTGAATATAAGCAGAGTATCATCAGCGTATGATACAAATGAGACCCAGTGCACCTACAACCATGCAAGAAAAAGGTTACAAATAAAGATCAAACTGTCTGGTGTCCAATATCCTGCCATGAGGGTCTCCATGTAGGAGTGGAGTACTTCCTGAAGAAAATCTTGCTTGTACCACATTAACGCCCCTTAATGTAATGAAATAACTCATCCATCTAAAGGCTAAGGTCTTGACTCCACATGACTCCAGTCACAGGAGAATTAGCCCATGAGAGACCGTGCGGTGCCAAATGATGCACTGAAAAACTACAGGATCTGTGCATCAGTCTGACCCACGGCTGCTCGTTCTCCCAGATTTTCACTAGGCAAGAGCAAAGCAGTTTCAGTGGAGTGTGCAGCTTGGAAACAAGATTGCGACATGTGTAGCAGGGCATTTTCAGGTCAATGGTTGGTGAGCTGTAGATCAATTCATTTTACATCAACTATCCCCCAGGAAAGATAGTGTCAAAATGGGCCACAAACAAAAAAGCAGCTCATGGTCTCTGTGATGTATCATCTCAATGTACAGAGCATGTCTTGTCGACATTCAAAGGGGACTATACATCATTAGAATGAGTGGGAGAACAGTAATGACCTCAATGGCATGATGCAGTGACCTACCTGCATCAGAATTTTTTGTGTGTGCAGGTTCCTGCAGTGAGCCCGTAATGACAACAGTTGCTAGCTTCATAATCACCTCTGTTGCTAGAGCTCCAAACTCGGCTAAGATTACTCCTTTGACTGCTATATCCACAGTGGTTATGCTGCCCATGCCCTGGTGATCCTCCAGAGGAAATATGACAGTATCCTCTTACACCTCATCAGTCAATAAATTGAAGAATCCATTAAAGGACCCCTCAGATGTATGAGGGGGCTGAGTCAATCTCATATCACATTGTAAGACTTTCAGTAAGCTAAACATGTTTGCAGATGAGTATTCAGACATATCAATTAACGTGTCATACAACTTGCGTGGAATGTCTTGATCAGTTCATAAGATTGGGATTATACTTGCTTGTAAGCCCCCTTAACCATGATATAATAGTTCTTAGGCCATTGGCATGTCAGCTGTTTGCACCATTGCCTTTCCCTATTGTAGGTTCATGTTGAATTTGGGTGAAGAGGTCATAGCTGTCCTGGCAGTGTCAGTGAACCATGGTGCTAACTCATTGAGTGCCTCTGTGAAGCAGGTGTCTACTTGCCTGTAGGATATGTCAAGGTCCTTAACCAATATGCTTTCACATTCATGTAAAGCCAGAGCAAATGTGCTTGTCATAAATCATCCCACTGCCTGTGGGTCACTGTTTAATTGGGTTTGCATGTCGTTACAACTTGACATGGGATGTGAAAAGGGATAATATGGTGGTAGGACCATGGAAATGGTCATGAGCATTCCCAATTCCATGGTATTGTAGAATGCATCCAGGAAGTGGCCTGCATGGTGTGTGGGAACAATGTCTCATATGTGTCAGGTGGAGCACCATGAGCCCATCACAGACTATTGGTACCTCTGTTTTACCAACATCTTCAAAGTGTATGTAGAGATACCCTAAGATGATGAATAATTTGTGTCAGGTTGCTCAATGTAGCTCTCTGAATACCTACGGCTAATTAACAAAAGTGCCATCCTGGGCCAGTGGTGCGGGAAATCAGGAAGCATGCTGTGTTTTAATCATCACTGATGTTGAGTGTGAATACACATCCTTCACATTTGGACATGTCTGCCTCTCCCATTCGGCATGTGAAAGAAAATGTGTGACTCATTGCTAGACCATCCCTTCATTGTCACACATGATCCTTACTTGTGATCCCATAGCCTCCAGGTACAGCATCAAGGATGTCAGGGGTGGAAACATCAACAAGCAACGTCTTGGCAATGAGCATCACATTTGGGCTTGTGTCCCTTGAGTATGGTGTGGCCTACAGATTCATGTAGGTAATGGTTCAACTATTCAGCTTGAGGAAGGACAGGTCTCTACCCAGTTGTGTGACCGTAATCAAGTGTGTGATCTCATTGTTGCAGTCTCCACCATTTAAAGTCTTGTTGTCACCCTGTAAAAATTGCTGACATACATTTACAAACGTTGCTGCCCTACTCTGCAGTTCATTGGCTGTGTACCCAATGCTCTCATGGGGTGTATGACTTGCCGGAATTTGGGACATGGTTCTGGCTGGGTGCAGATAGGTGCCAACGTGCTGGCCCTAGCTGTGCATAATGACAAGTCTAAGGTGTGCCCTGCATTGTGGATCAATGTGGTGACAACCGTGGTCAGCCTAATGTCAGACATGTCATATGTCATTATGGACAATGTATGTTAAGCACTCATGGCATGTGAATCAGAGTCCAAGACAGGAAGGAGCACATAGTACAGGGAGAGGATCGTTTTGCATCTGCTGAAGTCGATGTTGTTGGTGAAGCAAACAAGCCCACAATGGTCCATGCATGTAAGGGGTAGCTAACTGTGGTATTGGGTCAGCTCATGACAGGAAACAGCATGTGCTGTGCGTTGCTGCAGGCTTGCCTGCTGCAGCAGCACAGAATGTCAAGTGTGTGTTGTGTGTTCTCATGCATCCTACATAGCTAATGACAATGACAGTGCATTTGGTGGATCAGTGTCAGTGGTAGACGGGAGAAGAGCCTCTCATGCAACTGAGTTGCCCCCTCTAAATGATGGTGGATGGAGCCACAGCAGAGAGCCAATATCATTTGCAAACATGCTCTAAAGCATTGTGCAGCAACACATGGTCAACCTGATAAACAACATGACATAAATGCCAACACACAATTCCATCTACATCAACAACACATCCAGCACAGCCAATTACTAATTAATTTTGCCCTTCTATGTCACAGGGGACCAAGGATATGCACTTGAACCATGGATGATGACACCAGTACGAAACCCCACCACCCAAGGGCAGAGGCAGTACAATTCGGCACACAGACGCACACGGTCCATTGTGAAGCAGACATTTGTTGTATTAAAGTCAAGGTTTCGGTGTTTGGATAACACTGGTGGCAGCCTTCTGTACATGCCAGAAATGGTGAATAAAATCATCCTGACATGTTGTGTGTTGCACAACATATATGTCCGAACTAAAGCCCCTTGGATCCAAGTGCCAGAACCACATGATGAAGATGAGGATGAAGAAGAGGCTGGTGCTGTACATCCCACACCTAATGCTGCAGGACTTGCACGGAGGAACCGTATCATTAACAAGTTCTTTGACTGAGTCAGTCACATTGTGACGGTCACCCTCTGATGCATGTCAGAGCCAAATGACCACAGACGTGGTGTGTGTCAAATAAAATGTCAGAAACACATACCATGTCTACGTGTCACTGTCTGCCATGGGCACTGTACTCATGAAACAGTTATGTGGCTCAACAAGTGGTAAGAGTAAACACTACTCCATTGACGTTGGGAATGTGTCCACAGTACAGAAATGCTTTGCAGTGTGTCAAATGTATGACACCATAGTCTTCATGGTGCTACGTAGGCTAGACTATGTCAAAAGGTTGTGTCACCTGAGTTTAATAAAAGCAAACTAGGGTGTTATGTGAGATGAGGATGAGATTTGGAATCTGTTGACATTGCCACAATCTAGGTATATTGGAGTGTGTACGTAGTGTGAATTTTCTAAATAAGGAGTGTGTGAAATGGTGTCAAGGATGCCAATAGTGCATGCAACCTCCCAATATACAATGGTGCATAACATCCAGACACTTGTCAAAAACGTGTCTGTCTTAGCGGCAGGAAACTGTCCTAAATATGTGAGAATGGGCTTGCCAATCTGCGTATTACACTTCCCATAGAAGCCTGCGCCAGATGTGCAGGATATCTAACCTGGGCTTGTATCTGAAATATATCCTGCATATTAGCAAGCACATTGTTGCTGTATAATTGGAAATTATTAGCTGCACAGATGGCCATACTGTCAATGAGATTCTTGAACATATTCCTCAAACCTGTATGTGTGTAATCGTGTAAGAGATGCAAAGAGGGCATGTAATGTCAGGAATATGGAAATGGGGCGTGAAATGTGGCACTATATAAAATTTGGGCATCAAGTTGGGGTGCAAATATGGAAATAGGGCGTGAAATGTGGCACGTTATGAAATTTGGACATCAAGTTGGGGTGCAAATATGGAAATGGGGCGTAAAATGTGGCACAATATGAAATTTGGGCATCAAGATGGGGTGCAAATATGGAAATGGGGCGTAAAATGTGGCACAATATGAATTTGGGCGTCAAGTTGGGGAGCAAATATGGAAATGGGGTGTGACATTTTGGCCATTACGAAATATAGTGGACACGTTGGAGAAATAGGGTTTACAACTTTTTTTGTCTGTCAGAAGACATTAGCCTGGAAGCCAGTACCACATACAGATCAAGAAGGCCAACCATAACTATGCTGACCAGCTACTTGCCAAAACTAATGGACCACCACCACCACTGACACATGGAAAACAGCCACATATCAAAAAGGACACCGTGCATGGCTGAAGACACCTCCTACAGCTGGACAGACAAGTGTATAAGGATACACACTGACACCTGGCTCATTCATAGCTACCAGTGAGACACATCTACCATTGCATATGAACCACTACGTAACATCAACATCTGAAAATACACATGCAGGTACACACACACCTGGAAGTGTACAGAAAGTGATGGCCCTATGTCATATATCCCCCATGGGTGAGTACCATATCTAACAAGAAGAAATCATTACTGATGCCCCACTTGTGAGCAATGCTAACATGGCGTGACATGTGTTGTGGCTAAGCTAGCAAAAAGTGCAGACGTGCTTGGGTACGACGCTGCCGGGAGCTACCTTCCTACGTGCACATACATTCGTTATATGCTGACCTGCTGCACATCTTGGTGAGTGGTGGCACGACTACACACCCCCTGCAGCCCTGAGCCCAATTCAATGGCAATTAAAGGCATGCTCATTGCACCTCTGAGCCACGGACTAATAAAACGCAGACTGCACTCATAACAGATGTGAGTCGCTGGCCATGTGAGGCCATGGATGAGCTCTGCCCCCAGGCTGTGGCAAGTGGTGCAGTTACCAGTACGGTGCCATTGGGAGGAGGACTAGGGACACAATGCACATGGGATTGCAAAGTTTGCCCTGGACATCTGATCCACAGGACTGGACCATTGTAGCAACTTGGACCCTGACGCCAACCCTCGGTGTGCCTGTGTGGACCTGCACAATGATGCATTTTCATGGGAGGATGGCCCAGAGGGTCACACACTACATCCTGTGACAGTCCACTATGCTCACAGATTTGTGGAAGAGAGCCCTAGATGGACGACGGCATACTCAAAGAGTCCTGCTGCCAAATGTGTGCTTGGTGAAAGTGGGGACGCAGATATAGGATAAACTGATGGCGAGTCACGATGACTCAGAGTGCATCTGGACATCCCTGAGGGCCTTCCCTGCACACCACCCACCCCTGACCTCTCCTGACCTTAGACTATCTGATCCTGGCCACTCTGGATCTAGTGGTCAGCTCAGAGAGACAACTGAAGGTCCGTTGTGACCCTGCATGCTGGGGTGGTGCGGTGGTGCCTCTGCTGGCCCAGCCGCATTACACAGTCTCTGCATAGCCCCATTTCCACCTACTCTGCATCCCTATGTTGTGTGGACTAGCTATGTTCAAGTTCAAAAGACCTTTATTCGAATTTCATAAAATTCATAAAAGTACAGAATACAGCAAAAATACACATTTATATATAATTCAAACAAATGATTAAAAAAGATTTATATAAATAACATTCCATATTGTCATGATAATTCATTCAATAACTATACAATAGATTTCATTTCATTATAATATTTACACAGTAACATCATTAAGACTAGTTTCTGATTTCAGGGATTTTCCATTGTCTTGCGCGCTCGTATGGCTAGTCTTAAAAAAGTGCTAGTGCGGAAGGTCAATTCAACAGTATCCAAGGTAAGCAACGGCAAGTAAGATTCTTTGAGTGTGAGAGGTCTGTATTTTCTAAAATAGGGAGTTAAAAGCCATTTAGTAAATCTCAAATAAAATTTACAGAAAAATAGAAAGTGCAGGTCATCTTGTGTGCTCACACCATCGCAAGGACATGGAGTGAGATCAGCACTATGTCGGTACCCCATAGGAAAAGACAGCAAAAATTTCACAGTTCCTGCCCTTAAACGGAACTATAGAGATCGCTCCCAGTTTGACATAGGGAGGGAAAGGTAGGGCGGCAAAATTTGCATACAGAGACCATTTCCTATATATTTCATGACCCTTGATTTCTGGGATTCTCTTCCTATGCGACCATTTCTATAGAGTGCATAAAGTGCGTTTTGAACCTCAACTTTGTTCTTTAGTTCAATTGTCATTGGGTCCGTGAACAAAGTACCTCTATCAATTCCATTAAGTGATTTAAAAACTTCTGTGAGCCAGGGAATCTTCATGCCATGTTCACAATTTAGGCAGTCCTTAATAATGTTTTGTGTGAGGACAGCGGCATCATTCCTCCAGATTCTAATCCAGAAGAGAGCTGGTCTTGCTCTGATAAAATCACTTATGTAAGAAAGGTTAAGTTCATTGTGACAGATAAAATCAGATGAGGAAATCGGTGCGCCCAGCACTTTCCTACAAAAAC
This sequence comes from Lissotriton vulgaris, assembly GCF_964263255.1. Classification (NCBI taxonomy): domain Eukaryota; kingdom Metazoa; phylum Chordata; class Amphibia; order Caudata; family Salamandridae; genus Lissotriton; species Lissotriton vulgaris. Next base: position 897,550,053 of record NC_141696.1, read on the forward strand.
GGTTTTCCTCTCTTTGAATACAGATGCTGCTATTCGACCCCCATACCTCTGCACCATACGTAGCGACAGGTGAACACTGTAGTTTAAAAATATTTAAAATAGCCTTAGTGGCACCAATTTTCTTTGGGCGAGGGAGACTCAGAACAGAATTGTTGGCTTTCGAGAACTTGCTCGTGGCGTGGGCCAAATGCCCACTCCATGAGCTGTTCGCAGCGAAAACCAACCCCAAATATGGAAATTTAGGAACAGATTCTAATTTATCTCTGCCAATTCGAATTGTACTAAGTTTCCTTTTCCCTGGTCCACAGGACATAATAAAAGATTTTTTAAAATTTACCTTCAAGTCCAAACCCTCCATAAAATTTACAAAACTATGTACAAGCAAACGAAGAGCATTAGGAGTGCGTGCCATAAGCACCGCATCGTCTGCATATAAAAGCACAGGTAAGGGATTGCCTAAAATCGTCGGGACATCAGGGGTGGATTTTTTCAAACAATTGGATAGACCATTGATGTAAATAATAAACAACAGGGGTGCTAAAACGCACCCCTGTCTCACCCCCCTCCCTATCTCAATAGCTCCCGAGACCTCTCCACCCATCCCAATACGTACCCGTGCTTTCAGGTCAGTATGGAGATAGGCTAAGAATCTAACAAGAGTGTCATCAAGGCCATTGGATAAGAGAACTGACCAAAGCTTGGATCTATTCACAAGGTCAAAAGCGGATGAGAGATCCATAAAAGCTAGGTAGGTAGGAGATGAGCGAGCAATGCAATATTTATCAATTATCAATTTCAGATTTAAACATTGATCCACTGTTCCTAACCTACTCCTGAACCCCATCTGACAGGGGTCTAAAAAGTCAGTATCAGCCGCCCAATCCATTACCCTATTGTAAATTATACGTCCTAAAACCTTTAAGGTGTTATCCAGAAGGGAGATAGGACGATAATTTACTGGATCTGATCTATCTCCCTTTTTATAAATTGGGACAATGATACTGGTGGCCCAGGTAGCCGGAATGGCTACTTTTGGGAGACTGTTAAAAATATTGAGGAGTATTGGTGTCCACAAATCGACATTATGTTTGATAATATCGATAGGGAGGCCGTCTGGACCGGGTGCCTTATTGCCTGAACTCTCTTTTATAGCTTTTCTGACTTCATGATCCATAATCTGTAAACCCTCCAATTGGCCTGAATTAGGGAGAGAGTGCTCATCAGAGGGGGCCGCATAGATTTTGGTGAAATGGCTCTCCCATGCTGCGCTTGTTATATTGCAGCTGATTTGTGTAAGCTCTTTTCCCATTTCCCTCGTTCTCCTGACAGCGGACCAAAAGGGGCCGCTGCCACCCAAGTTGGCACTAATTACCAGCTTTTCCCAGTGGTCGGAGAGCAAATTAGCCTTCCTTTCCGATATTTTATCTTTGTAATTTTTCCTGGCAGCTTGAACAGCAACTTTGCACCTTGGTTTAGCAGAGAGTGCCTTTCTTAATTCTCTGTTAGCCAAGGAGCAAGATGAGTCAAACCACCGTGGCTCTTTGCGTTCTTTGGGCAGTGGGACTGACAGGAGGGTTTTAATGGTTGAGCATAAGACTTCAAAATCTGCAATCAGTTTGTCATTATTTCCACTGGGTGATAGACAAGATTTTAACAGATGTGGGTATGTCTCTTGTACAGTATCTAAAATAGCCCCACAATCAATTCCCCTCCATTTTAAGCGAAGACCATCAATTGAGGGTGTAATATCCCTTGCCCCATTAAGATTCATAAAAATCGGACTAGGTACAAAATTTTAAATCACCAACAATGGATTGTGATCACTAAAGGATGTTTGCACCACTGAAGTTTTAGCTATACAATCTGTTAGTGGTGGTGATGTAAATACATAATCGATAATGGAACTACTATCCCTGCCATTAAACGTGGGGGCGTAAGGGAAATTTATGTTATACCCTACTCGCATGGCGTCAGCAAGGTCGAAATTGGATAATATTCTGGTCAGTTCCGATCCCCTGCGATCATCAGGGTAAATAGAATCGGTAGATCCATAATTCTCTGTTAGTTTCACATTGAAGTCACCCCCTATTAGAATACCAGTCTTAGTGTCTACTGATGAAAGACATTCAATCATATTTAGAACCTTAGATAATGCGACAAAATTCTTATTCGGTACACCATAAAAATCATTATTATAAAAATTAATTAAATAGATTGTGGTCTTTGACTTTGATTTATATTCAAGAATTTGGATATTAGGGTTAGCAAGGTTATCAGGCTGCAAATCTCTAATTGTACCACCTGCCAGAATTCTAATCCCCATAAAAAGGCCACCCACTGCTCGACCAAAACTAGGTTTTGGTGACGTTAGGCTGAAACAGTGGTAGCCATCAATGTACAAATTTCCAACAGCCCATGTTTCTTGAAACATAAGTATGTCCACATCATTTATTATCTCAGTCCATGCAGGGTCCGACAACTTGGATTCCAGTCCTGCAACATTCCAGCTTAATATTGATAAACCATAAAAAGTTCCACGATTATCAAGTCTGCTCCCAGTATTCCCATTTTTGTGAAGAACTGGTTCATAAGGAGTGGGCAGAATACTGTCAGATGATGTAATTTCAGTAGAACCATTCTGGTCCTGGCAGACTGCAGCTGGAATTGTAAGTCCCTCTAAATGGCAAGCTTCAACATAGCCATACATTTCATTTTTGGCCGATGTACCCAGTCAATCCTGTTCGTCTAAGTTGGATAGATACTCGAACCGGTTGTGAGTAGGGATGTTAAACATTGGCCTAACTTCAGTTATCGGTGTAAACTGATAGGGGTCAGGAGCTGGGTAGGACCTATCTCTGTAATTGTATTGGTGCATGGTTGGGGCTTGAAAATAATGCGGAGGATTGGGAGTTGGAATTGACATTGAGGCTTGATGATGCCAGTTGCGGCTATTAATATGAGTAGCATTGGGATTCTGGTTCTGAATAAAAAGTGGTGATTTAATCCTTGCTCCAAAATTCAAATCTTGATAAGGAATTGTGGGGTAATTCACCGTGGCTTGTTCTGGGGGTATCAAGTGTCTATAAAAGTATCCTAGTGGGAGAAGTGTGGTGTTAAATTCCCAGGGCGAGGGTGATGGGGCGCTGGCAAGTGTTTTCTCTGCCCATTGAGGTCTTGAGGCCTCAAACTTTTTCCTGAGTGGGCCTATCCAGCTCACTCGCTGAGTGTTAATAATCTCCCTTGCACCGTCTATGGGGTAATTGCAATTTGCAATTAACCAGTGTAGGGTTTTATTTTTAAGAGATGTGGGAGTTTCGTCCTGATCCTTCCTTAATTTAGTAACATTTACTAACACCAGTACATATGCACCACATTCCGGTGGAAGATTAATGCGGGCGGGGACTTGCCTAACTGTTTTTTGTGTCGGTTGGGCCGTGGTAGAACTACTTATGGGGTTTGCAGGTTGGCCTATAGTAGTCCCATTTGATTGTTTGGTGTTAGTATTAGTATTGTGGTCCTTCCTTTTGTCTAAGGCTACATTGTTGGTATGAGGGGTAGCTGTTTGCTGACTAATGGTTGGACCATTTGATTTAACCAATAAAACAGATGGGGCTTTGGGTGCGTTATTTGTATTTGTAATTGGTGCTTGAGAAGTATTAGATTTGGTGCCTACTGTTTTGGTGGTACTATGATTTTTTGCACCGTTTACGGCACCTTCTTTCAAGAAATTCTTAATAGGGATACTCAGTTCAGCTATTTGTTTTTCTATCCGAGTAAGCCTACTTTCAATAGGAGATAGGTAAATACTTAGTAGTTCCCCCAACCTTTCCAACATACGATCCTGTGCATTATCAGTATTATCATTAGTTGTGTTATTAGTGTCTATTGTTCCACCTTGCTGCTCCTTCTCTCTTTCATCCCCCTGGGTGATTTCCGTAGCCCTGCTCACATTTTGGTTAAGGCCAGAGTTGGTACTTTTCCCAGTCTTTCTTTTTGACTGACCATATTTCCTAACCTTTGTGGATCTGGACTTCGGTGCATATAATTTTTGTTTTTGAATGGCACCCTCACATCTGCCTCTCGATTGCCTTGTGTTATCAACAGATATTGCTTCAGGAGTGGGATTAATAAGCAAATCTGGAGTCTTCTCTAGATCCATACTAATATCTGTGTCGGAATCTATCAAAGGAATAGAGGCTGAGAGGTTTACCTCACTTGGGATGGTATGAATCTCTGCACATACGTTTAGTAAAGGTCTAATGTTGTTGGGCAAAGCCTGTGCAGGTGTAGTGGCAGCGGCAATAAGGCCAAGGGAAGAACGTTTGGCGTGGGCCAGATCTTGGGAGACCCTACGTTCTAAAACAGAAATGCCCTGGTTTATGGCGTCATTAGCCTTAATTATAAAATTGTCAATAGGGCCAATGACTGATCCACCCCCTGCAGCAGCTGTTTTGCTACGACTGCCCCTTGAAGACATAATGGAAATAGCATACACTAGTCCAAACACAATGTAGGCTAGAGTCTATTTCAACAGAACGGTGATGACAGATAGGGCAGATGCAAAAAACAATCAGCTAGGATGGAAGGTGGATTACCACACAATACACTGGGCAAGATGGTTAAAATCAGCATGCAGGTAGTCCCAACCAAAATAAGCAACAGTGATGGCAATATCAATAGTCCTCACAATGAGAGTGGCAGCTCAAGCATGTGGGCTAGAGTACAAAAATAGTACCTTGCGATGGAAACGTTAGGGAGATAGCCCCGTCCCGTCCTCCTCGTGCCTCTGAGGGCCACAGAGGGCCCGCTCTTCTCCCGGTCGCTCCCGCGCGCGTCTCGCGGGGCGAGAGGGGTGTCAGGCTTTTTCTAGCGCCTCCGGGCGCTCCTAGCGCGTCATGGGCGCGCTGCCGCCCCAGAGGCTGCTGGGGAGTGTGGTTCCGTCCCTCCGTGTGCCTCCCGGTGTCTGGTGGAAAAGAGCGCTGCTGCCGTTTCCCTCACGGCTCGCCCGATGGCGATATGGCAAAGGTATGTGACCTCCTGGTGTTCCCCCTTGGCTCCAGGGGGTCAGGCTTTTTCTAGCGCCTCCGGGCGCTCCTAGCGCGTCACGGGCGCGCTGCCGCCCCAGAGGCTGCTGGGGAGTGTGGTTCCGTCCCTCCGTGTGCCTCCCGGCGTCTGGTGGAAAAGAGCGCTGCTGCCGTTTCCCTCACGGCTCGCCCGATGGCGATATGGCAAAGGTATGGGACCTCCTGGTGTTCCCCCTTGGCTCCAGGGGGTCAGGCTTTTTCTAGCGCCTCCGGGCGCTCCTAGCGCGTCACGGGCGCGCTGCCGCCCCAGAGGCTGCTGGGGAGTGTGGTTCCGTCCCTCCGTGTGCCTCCCGGCGTCTGGTGGAAAAGAGCGCTGCTGCCGTTTCCCTCACGGCTCGCCCGATGGCGATATGGCAAAGGTATGTGACCTCCTGGTGTTCTCCCTTGGCTCCAGGGGGTCAGGCTTTTTCTAGCGCCTCCGGGCGCTCCTAGCGCGTCACGGGCGCGCTGCCGCCCCAGAGGCTGCTGGGGAGTGTGGTTCCGTCCCTCCGTGTGCCTCCCGGCGTCTGGTGGAAAAGAGCGCTGCTTCCGTTTCCCTCACGGCTCGCCCGATGGCGATATGGCAAAGGTATGTGACCTCCTGGTGTTCCCCTGGTGACTTGAGCAATGAAAGAGCAGCTATGACTGCGTCCATGTCCCTCTGCTCACCAACTGCTGTGCCTTTGGCATGGGTGCACAAGTGTGACGGTGAGTACACAATGCCATAGAAACACTGATAGGTGTGTAAACAGACGCTCAGTACCTGTGCCATACTGAAACTACACAACAAGTTACTTGTAATGGACACTTTGCCAGCCAACCCTACTCGCATTGCAGATGCAGAGCACAGTGTTGCACGCACACAGACGGGAGATGTTGCATGTTCGTCCTGACATAGTAGTGCAGGCAAGGCCTCTATCCATGTGATACTGAGGCAAGCGGTTTTGGACAAACCGCACAAATGCACCACGCAGAGATGTGCCGTAGCAAACAGCATCTCACTCTCCAGCTGGACACTGTCCACCGAGCCGCAAACAATGTTGTCATGTCTGCAATGTAGCTCTACAGTTGCCCTAAACTTCAACCTGCATTCCATGATGAATGCTGCTACCCTGGTGTGGCTGATGCACCTGCAACGGGTGGACATTACAAAGCCCCACCTAGTCCACACCAGGTGGCATCATGTGGGTGAGACCCCAGCCACATGTCACAATGCACTCGTGCCAGGGGGGGGGCGGAGCTGCACTGACCTCCCCTCTATCCTGCAGGTGCAAATCAACATCAATGCCAATGCAAACAACAATGGATTATGGCTCTGGCAAGCAGGAAGCAGCTTTAGTACCATTTGAAAAGCTGGATGAGTCACTACAGCAAGTATGCTCTTCCTCAATTTAAAAAATAGTGAAGGTTGCTATAGACTTCACACATGACGACCAGCCGCCTGAAACTGAACTCTGACAAGACGGAGGTCCTCATCCTGGGCTCTTCACCCTCCGCCTGGGACGACTCCTGGTGGCCTCCCGCCCTGGGCACCGCACCCAAACCGACAGACCATGCACGCAACCTGGGCTTCATCCTGGACTCCTCCCTCTCCATGACCAGGCAAGTCAACAACGTCTCCTCGGCGTGCTTCAACATCCTACGCATGCTACGGAAGATCTTCTGGTGGATCCCCACCGAGACCAGGAAGACCGTCACCCAGGCCCTCGTCACCAGCCGACTGGACTACGGCAACGCCCTCTACGCCGGTACCACCGCCAAGCTCCAGAAGAGACTCCAGCGGATCCAGAACGCCTCAGCCAGACTCATCCTCGACATCCCACGAACCAGCCACATCACCGGACATCTGAGAGACCTTCACTGGCTCCCCGTCAGCAAAAGAATCACCTTCCGCCTCCTCACCCACGCACACAAAGCCCTACACGACCAAGGCCCGAGCTACCTCAACAGCCGAATCAACTTCTACGCTCCCAAACGCCACCTCCGATCAGCCAACCACGCCCTCGCCGCCGTCCCCCGCATCCGAAGAGCGACTACGGGAGGAAGGTCCTTCTCCTACCTGGCCGCCAAGACCTGGAACTCCCTCCCGACCGACCTGCGCCTGACCCAAGACCACCTCTCCTTCAGGAAGAAGCTGAAGACCTGGCTGTTCGAGCAGTAGCGGCACCCCCCCCCCAGCGCCTTGAGACCCTACGGGTATGTAGCGCGCTATATAAGTGTCACTGATTGATTGATTGATCTACATGCAGATCATCACCAACTGGTAGATTGCACCATTCACGCAGAAGCTGACATTGCTGAAATTGCCATGCATGTTGCAGCTGCAGATCTACATATTCTAAACTTACTCAACCATGTTGAGTTGCTGGAAGACAGAGTCGACGATGCCGAAGGGCCGACACAACGCTACAATGTATGCGTGGTGGGCTGGGAAGAAGGCCAGGAGGGTAAAGATCCGCATGTGTACACTGCGACTTGGCCCTAATCGATGCTACCGGAAGGCACTCTCTCAACTTGCGTCATAGTGTAACTGGAAAACAGGGTGACTACAAGAACATTGGCAACAGGTTATAAGCCACCTACGTTCTCGATCAACATCCTCAACTACAGGGAGAGGGATGCCATAATGCAATAAACTTTAAAACTACAAGACATCCAGGTTGTCAATCATTCAAACTTTTCATCCAGGACTACACGTCACCAGTCACCAAACACAGATACACATTCATGACAGTCAAGAATCGTCTTAGGCAAGACAAGCTACTGGACCCTATCCTGTCCCCAGCATGTCTACGTGTAGTAGCACAGGGAAATACTCACTTCGTTAAAAATACCATGACAGGCTGAAAAATGGATGGACTCATACTCCTCTGCAAACACTGAGACAGTGCCCACTTATCCGCTACAGCATTTGCACAATGCAACCTCCCGCACAACCAATGCTGGTAAAACACAGAGGCAATTTCACACTTCACAATCTGCATGACCGCCATTGGGCCAAGCGCCGATTTATTGTTGCAAGGTACTCAAGGCCACAGCGGACATCACAGGATTTCAACTGGACCACCTGGCTCTACCATGAGCCAACAGGACACGATCAGCCACATTCATTCCTCCAAAGACCCACAGGCATCTCAATACTATCACGAACTGCCCAATGTCACTCCACAAATGTGCAGCTACATCACCTAAAAAGCAGCACTTGTGCGCAACTTGGGTGACACACCCTTGGGAACTACAGGGACCAGCAGTCATGGCATGGCTATCCTGAACTGTCTTGTGTCACAATCCCTGTGAACTCCCACATACTTGCTTTTTGGCTGTGTCACGATCACTGACTCCATGACGACCCAGAGGGCCCTCTCACTCCCAAGCTGTGCTCCCACAAGTTTCACCTATGTCGGTATGTATCTTCAGGCTGTGATGAAGTGTGGCTCACTGGTTAGAGGAGGCATACCCTGAAGCAGAGGTCAGACCCGGGACCAGGGTTCAATTCCCGACGCGGCAGGGTCCTGACCCCAATTGTCCACGGACTCGATAATTCTCGCTTCGGTGCTCACTCTAATCACGGGTTCACACTCTGCAACTCTGGGCATTAAGCTTTCTTAATCTCCACTACTACTAAATTGAGAAAATCCTAATTTTAAGACTTTCGGTATTCACAGAAGGCATTTAGGAGTCCTAAAGTTAGGAGTCCTAACTTTACTACTACTAAATTGAGAAAAATTGTAATTTTAAGACTTTCGGTATTTACAGAAGGCATTTAGGCGTCCTAAAGTTAGTAGTCCTAACTTTACTACTACTAAATTGAGAAAAATCCTAATTTTAAGACTTTCGGTATTCACAGAAGGCATTTAAGAGTCCTAAAGTTAGTAGTCCTAACTTCTGTGAATACCGCAATGAGTAAGTTCATTCTGTGAATACCAAAAGTAGTAAGTTCATTCTGTGAATGCCAAAAGTAGTAAGTTCATTCTGTGAATCGGGCCCTTAGGCTTTTGGAACTTTTTGCATTGCCATCTAACATCTGTAGAAGGGCAACTTTCAAACTTTCAGTGCCATGGTAGGCAACACTGCGACCACATTTAATTGTTGCAACGTCTACATGCACATGAGCCCTCTAATTGATTCCACACTTCACCTACTATGACCTCCCTCAAAAGGGGCACATGGAATGGGCGGGGCATACACACTCCATAATGTGATTAGTAATTTTACTCCTATCTCAAACAACACCATAGAGAGCCAGCGCAGCTACAGGAAAATCATTTGTCTAAAACCTGAAATGCCACATCTACATCGTCGTTGGCTGTGACAGTTGGATGCTACGGTATACTCAGTGTATGCAGGAGTGGAACAAATATGGGTCAGACTGGGGGTACACTTTCAAATCTTGGTCATCAGAATAGAGATCAAACACTGGTATGTAGCAGTGCATGGCACACTAGACATCAGGCCAGTAATACTTGCCTCGCTGTATGCAAACTTGGAACAGGGGGCGTTCTCCTGTCACATTTTGGTAATACTTGCTCAATGGCATGTCCAGGTACATTACCTTGCCTGATGGGCTATTGACTTCATGGCACTGTTATACCGTTGCATTGGTGCAATGGTGGCTCCACTGGTTTACAAATATCAACATATTTTTCACGTCTCCGGATCTGTTTAGACATGTACACTGCTCATATTTACATTGGTGAACCTTCTTGATGTATCAATCTCCAGACCCTATTTGCCAAGTTTGTACCTTGACATCATTTGACAAAAGCACATATTTGTGTTTTAAGTGTTATATATTTAAAATATTTACAAATGTGGTGAGCATATAGGACAAGTGCAGAGGTGCAGAGGGTGCCCATTGGAGGGCAAGACAGAGACAATTGATGTTAACAGGGCCAAGAGAAGAGGCATAGTTCAGTCCACAGGCTGGTTGAAGTGGCAAGGAATGGGGTGATATGGCAGTTCATGGGGGGGGGGGGTACAAGGAGGTTCCAGGGGACAGTGGAGCTAAGTGCAAGAAGTGCATGTGTGGCATGATACTGAGCACGGTAAGACACAAGAAACTGGGGCTTTGGCACAGAGGGATGCTACCGCTTCCTCCTGAGCAGAAATACGCTGTCATCCTCATCTCCATCGTCTTGTGTGTCACGTGCCTCACAGGTTTCAGTTGGTGTTGTGGGTGCAGCACTGTAAGGCACTGACACACCAGGTGGTGGAGCTGAGGATGTGGAGGCCGCAGCAGCATCCATCTGCACCAAACCTTGTGGCAGCAAGGAGGCAACAAGCAGGTGCAGGGCATTATAGATCCCAGCAACCTGGCGCATGTGTGCAGCCCTGGCAGTCAAATCTTGGGCCTGCATCAGCTCCATGCTCTCCATGATCATGCAGATGTTGGCCAGATCCTGGCTGACACTGCTGCAGCCACCCTGAGCAGAGAGTGACTGTTGCCTCTGGATCATGACTCCAGCACTGTCAGCCATAGACCCCTGGAGAGCATTGAAGGGGCTGTGGCTGTATGCGAGTGTCTGCATGCAGTCCCTAATGGGACTGAGACACCCACGTAGGCCCGCAATTTGGACTGCCATTTGCTGAAACCCCACCTGCACCCTTTCCCCAAACTGTTCCTGGAGCTCGATGACCCACAGTTGGAAGTCGCGGTTGGTGGGATCTGGCTCCTGTGAACTAGCTGGGCGGTAGGTGCCTGCTGCTCGTTGGTCTGAGCAGGGGGTGGGGTCTGCCGAGGGCGGCTGGGTTGCCCTGCACCGGAGGCTGGCGAGTTGTAGTCGTCGAGCAGGAGTTGCAGGGTGTTGATGTTCATGTTCGCATACGCGTCCAAGTCATCAGCGGGTTCTAGGCCAGGATGTTGTTCAGGAGGGGCTGTCTCGCCCTCTGAAATGTGATATGGGATAGAAATAACATCAGTGTCTCTCATGAACAATCATGCAGTTGTTCATTTAACTTTGAGACAGCAGGACAATGTCAGATCCTACTAATTTGGAGGGGAGGACATTTTTTTGCCAAAGGGTGACAAATTTGATGATTTTGCGTACGTGAAGTTGTAGTGGTACATGTGGTCTCACAGTCCCTACTTGCATGAGGACCTAGCTAAATGGCTCTGCTTTAGCACAAGGAAACGGCCACTTGAGCAGAGATTATGTCAACACCGTGCTTGATGATATGCCCTGTGATGTTAATTGACACTGGCAATTGGGCGTCATTTGTGAGCCATCGTCGCATATGCTCATCCTTCACCACGATCCTGTTCCTATCCTCCCCTCCCCCTTAGTGGTTGGCTCTTCTTTGTTCTGCTTTTGATTCATGCAGTATAGCTAATGGATTACAGACTGCCATATCAACGCACCACCCACGTCCTTAGTGGGGACAGAGTAATGGAACGCTGATACGTGTCCTGGTGTCATAGGGCCTTTCTGCCAGCCTATCAACCATTCTGACTCCAGGATTCCACTATGGGAGTTTATATGCGTCCAGCTAGCCACTATGCCTATGATATGGTTGCTTGCATTACGTCATGGCGTCCCACACGTCTTCTAAGGCCCACAGTGTCAGACATTAAGGAGCAGATTTACGATAACTGGTGCATCCCTGCATGTCAGCAGGGATGCCACAGTTATTGTGCACAACGCCTCAGCCAACATGGATGTGCCGCAAATACAATGTGGCGCAACATGGGCCGCAAACAGAAACGATGTGTGAGCCATCTCTGCCATGAATGTATAGCATTGCTGGAGTGGGTTTGCAAGTGCAACGCAGGCCTTGATCTTGGGGGCACTTGTTTTCCAATGCTGCATCAATCCTTACGCCTGCTCCAAGCAAGCGCAGGGATCTGACACAGCATGGGACCAAAAGTGAGTGACAGGAATCTAGAATATTTAAATCAGCCACTTGTATGAGGCGTTCCACTGCTGGAACTGCACCTCCTGTGCATGAATGCCTCCTTCTGGTTCCCGGCTTTGGGACTTGACATATCTCACTGATGCATGACCTTGTGGATACCCTGCTGCAATGCGCATTCTTTGCGCCGGGGCTGCCTCACAAAAAGGGACGCAATTCCGGAATTAAAGAGGCGCAAAGGACATGTAAATCAGGCCCATGATGTATGATTTTTGGAGTTAAGATCTCCCCTAATGTGTGTTCGATTTCAATGACTGCATGCTGCTGTTTCACGTAAAACACAATGCATTAAATGTACATGAAATATGAAAAATATGACCAGTAACGTAAATTAACATGATCTTAAAGTGATTCCATTAAAGTTCAGGCATACTTTTAAACATCACCATGATGAAACACCATTGTAGCATTCAGTTACAACATTTGGCCCTTTGCGACCTATTGGCGTGCATTTTTTTGTTGCATTTCATAAAATGGGCTGCATTCACATCTCATTTTTACTATGTAAACCTTAGCGACGTATTTGCATCCATATTATCGTTGCTAAAGCTACATTTTTGCCGCTAACACACAGGAAGTGATGTATTACTGCTTCCTGTCACAGGGGTGTGGTATTGACTTTCACTTTCACTTTTCAGCACATTGCTTGTGAATGTGCTGAGAGGAGGAGGTGTATGGTGGTTGCTGGTGTTGGTTTTGGATTTGGCGAGTGGTGCTGTGTGCTGTGTCCTGTCAGAAGTGTCTGTTTGGTTTGTTTTTATTATTTTACAATTGTTTGTGTGTCTACTGTAGCTCAGTTTTGTGGTTTTTGTGTGGGGTTAGTGAGTAGTAATTTACAGTTAGTTAAGTGGGTTATTATTTATTAGTCGTAAGTGGGTTACGGGGGGCAGGGAGATGCCGGTGTGGGGAGGTCAGGGAGGATGAGTGAGGGGGCATTGGGGGGCTTTCTGCGGCTGGTCAAATATTACCTGCCATTGATGTTGGAGGCTGGGGCCCGATCCTGCAGGGGTACAGGGTCTCCGTGAGGAAGGTGCACTGGGAGCGTATGAGGGTCCAGATGGAGCGCTACTTTGGGATTGCCCAGAACCTGCGCAAGTGGAAGCACCTCTGGCAAGACATGCTGACGCGTGAGGCAGACCTGCTGGATTACACCGGAGTGATGCCTGGCCTACAGGGTGGTAAGTACTAACCCCATTATTTTACTTGACAAAACTTAGGTATGTAAGTGAGTAACGTGTGTGTCAAGTGTGTATGACATCTACATGCTGTCTCATAACTGTGATAATGTGACAACGTGTTACAGACAATGTCATTAGCCAAAAGGAATTGCGCATGATTCACATTACTTAGGATAGGAAGGACTACCTCTTCCAAACACATTGTGTGCAACAGTAGAGTAGGTGTGTGAGTAGTCAATCCAAAGATCCCCTATTGTATAGCACCATCAAGTGCCAGTTGGAGTGAGTAGTCACGTTGTTATTGAGGTGTGAACACGTATTTGCGCTGTGAAGACCACATTTGGGACAGAGGTCTCCCGTGTGACACTTGCAAGAACATAACTATGTCATGGTGAGTGCCCACTCAGCAGTAAGGATGGCAAGGCACGGAGTGTCTTTGCATGTATAGGTCCATCAAGGGTGTAGTCAGTCGAAGAGATGTGGGAAAAGAGTGTATGCAGGATGCTGTGTGTGTGTCCAGTAAGGGTAACTGTACAGATCGGAGCTGAGCCATTGTGTGTGTGACCTATGTGCAGGACAGAACACAGTGTGACAAACGCTCAACTCCATGAGAAGCAGGACTGTACCTACACGGTCCCTGTACATGGGTCATGTGCAGTAATGTCCTTGTCAGGTCAAAATACACCACAGAAGTTTGACAGCTCCACAGTGTCTTACATCCCAAAGCAATGCGTAACAACCTCTTACAAACTGCATAGTTGCCGTCATACGCAGTACAACTTAAACATGATGCCTGTTTTGACATGGTGCCTTGAAATTGTGTGACACAACTCTTATATGCATGTCTTACAGCACTGATGTTATGTGTGGGCCACCACTGCATTCACAGGCCATTCGTGCATGGCAGTCAAAGTGAACAGGGTCATGCGTACAAATTGTCATTCACCTACACAGTGATGTTGTTTTTCCTGTGACTGGAATGTTGTTCCTCATGTTAATGTCACGGTTCTGGATGCCTGGTAATGACACATATTTACATTTGTTCACTCACAGATGGTCGACAACCCATCACACAGGGTGAAGTAGATCGCTTCCGGGACCCAAACGCCACTGGTGAGTATTGGTATTTGAAATTGCCATGTTGTGGTGTAATGAATGTCATTACCAAATGGCACACGTGGTTCTTCGGCCATATGGGTGTGTACCGCATGTCACTCTGCCACAATGTGCAGATGTATTTGGTGAATCCGATTTGTCTGCAAATTGTTATTTGGATGTGGGTCAACGCATATCATTGTCAGTTGTGACTTTGGCCATCAAGAGACAATGATACAGCTTTAAAATCCTGTGCATGACATATAGCATAGGTTCTATCTAACCAGTCAATGATCCAAAAACCATGAAGGGAATACACTCCCGTATTTTTGCACTTGGTGAGTAGCACTGCATGGTCAATAAGGTACACTACCATGCTATGTGTATCGTCCATTGTGTGTGCAGTGGCTGTTGCATTGTGCACCGGTATGCAGTGCGGTTCACGCCATGGAAGCGTAGACATGTTGGCACAGTGAAATCAGAAGATATGCTGCATTGCTGCTTCACAGTGGTGGCAGTGTGTGGCTCAGAGTGAAAAGTAGAAACATAATGTTGCCAACACATTAAATGGATGTGTATGTCATTTGCAGATGCATATTAGTGCACTGCAGTGTTGTGCACAGGCTGTGTCTGTGGTGACGAACCATGCTTGTCTCTGGATCATGTGTACAGACTCCTCTGTCCCAATTGGTGGCATCACACAACAAGCATCTGTGTGCATACTCACAAGCCACTTGTCACCGCGTTATTCCCAATTTTCGGCCAATAACGGGCCAATATCTGCATTGCCCTATTACCAAGTCAGCGTTAAGTCAATTAACTTGGCAGAAAGCCACGTTAATGCCATAACACTGCCTTGGTAACAGGGCCCCTTTCACAATGTACTCAGTGTGAAAGGGGGCATACAGTTGATGTTGCAGTGAGAGTTCCACCGCAACACACATTCACTTCGACGCAGACACCTATTATCAAGCTTGAAGATAATAGGTGGCAGTGCCAACTTTAAGAGCAGGTCAGACCAGTTCTTAAGGTGGTGAAACAAGGAAAAATATTTCATTTCTTAGAGTTTGACCTTTTTCCATGTGTGCTGCCTTGTGCAGCACACATGGAAGAAGCCAAATGGCAAGGTTTCTTTATGTACAGGAAGGTGTCCCTTCCTGTACATAATCAAACATCTTTAATAAAAATGCAATTTTGTAATGTACATGTGTGCTGCATAAAGCAGCAGACATGTAAGTTACAAAATGGCATTTAAGCTTTGTTTTTGTGTGCAGGAAGGAACTCCTTCCTGTACATACACAAATCTTCCCTGCCTGCGCTGGCATTAAGTTTTAAGACTTTTTGGCATTGCAGAGTGAAAAGCTAGGCTGCACCATATCGTTGTTGATATGGTGCAGCCTACCGTTTCCAAAGTTGCGAAGAGAGGCGTTAAGCCAAGGCGGCTGGCACCGCTCTTCGCCACTTTGATGCTAATATGCCCCTCAGTGAGCATGCTTTCACTCTGCATCATCTGATCTCAAATTGATTTGGCTATGCATTGCTCTCAAACACTCTGTGAGTAGGACTTTTGCATTGACAATACCATAACCTCATGACCCCAGGCTACCATTGCTATGTGTAATGCATTTGAACTGTTTGCGTTGTAAACGCACTTGTGTTGTCATCTAATAGACAGTGTGATTATGGGTTACAAGACACCCATGAGTGGGATGCAGGGTTACAAGTTATATGCCCCTCGCAGGTTCAAAAAGGCAGACATTGTATAGTGATGGTTGAGTGGGTTAATCCACTTAGTGCTAACGTCTGCGTTCATAGCACAACCTTCTTTCATGTGTGATGCGTGTTGCATGACAAATATAGTTGTTAGTAGGGGTGTCCCAGTCTTGTTCCTGTGCATGTAGGCTGAGCTTACAATAGGTTGCAATTGACACCTGCACAAAGCCACACTAGCACTCATGTTAAAGAGTGCCAGTCTTGTCACTGACTACATGAACTATACCCATTTGCAGGTAGACACACATGGCTGCACATGTGCATTGTACAGAAGTAGCAGCAGTGTGTCACAGGATGAGATGTGGGTGGTGCTGGCCATGGAGGGGTAATGCCTCCATGCTCATGTGAATTGGACAAGTTGCACACACTCAGGGTGTACAATGGTGACATGTTATGACCGTGTCATTAGCCTTTTGATTTGTCAGTGCATCTCCCCTGCCATGCACTGTCATGTCACTATCCATAGCCTGTAGTGACCAACAATTGCCTTGACATTTATGTGGACAGGTCACTTTGTGACTTTACAGAGTTCCACTTGTGTGTTGCCTTCCATGTTGTATAGGATATGTGAAAATATATAATATTTGGGCAATGATATAGTGTGATTGGCCTGGAATTACCATTTACCAAATTTCTTTAGACAACATGACTCCGGCACAGCAGCATGCCTACCAGGTGGCGAAGGACAGGTGGCACCATGTCTGATGAGTAAAGAAGGGGTACAGGGACATGGCCCGGAAGCACCTGTCTGACAAGAAGGCAGGGAGGTGGCCCTCTATGCTAGAGGCTGTCGGGGTCCCAAAAAAAGGCACCACCTCCACCGCTACTACCAGTGCTGGACCAGTCACTTTTGTGCAGGCACTGTCTACACCCATTGTAATGCCATTTCCCACACCAGCAGCCAGGTGCCGGTCCCATCAACCAGCAGCCAGGTGCCGGTCCCATCTACCAGCAGCCAGGTGCCAGTGCCTAGTGCAACTAGCCAGGGGAAGGGTCAACCCCCAACAAAGCGATACAAAAGGGGATGATGGACGGAGCGTTTGAGCAAATCAAACACTCACCCCCAGTCAATTGATCTGGGTTTAATCCATCACCATTCTTTAGCTCACTCAGCCACCCCAGTTCAGACATGGCCATATGCAAATCAGTCTGACCCTGTGCCTCATGGGAACAGTCCAGCCCGAACTGCCAAGCCATGTCTTCCCTGGACCGGAAACAAGCATCCTGGGACCGGTTTCGGATTCATAATCCTCATCAGCCAGGCTATCTTGAATCCAGTGGCCAAGTGAGCAAGGGACTCACGTCTGAGCATACCCTGCCAACTTATGGCGAACAAAGCGATACAAAAGGGGATTATGGACGGAGCGTTTGAGCAAATCAAACACTCACCCCCAGTCAACTGATCTCGGACACCCCCGCTCCCACCTCCCAGCTGCTCCTCCCTCCCTATCCCCCTCTTATGGTTGCCGCACTGCGGGTGCACGCTGGCGTGCTAAAGGCGCAACAAAGGCAAGCCCGTCTGCGCCTGGACTGCACCCATGGCCATAACCCCTGGACCCCGTAAACGCCAAAACACCAGACTCCGCTACGACACCAGCACCCTCCACACACTCAAACCCATACAATACAACACGGCTTGCAAGCCGCCCCAAAACAGACTAACGGACCTTTCTCCTGCCACACCTGCAGCTTCACCTGCGACTGTACCATCAAACCTCCAAGGACTGGACCCAACAACCTCTGTTGCATACTCCTCAACACGTGCTCCACACGCAAACATGCTGTAGAGTTCTGGGATCTGCTTGACACCTCCGCCACAGACGTGGCCTTCCTGACCGAGACCTGGTGGAACAACTCCCCTGCACCGACATCGCCATTGCCGGAGGAGGGATAGCCATCGTCCACAAGTCCACCCTCACGGTCGCCACCCACACAGACAACATCCTCAACACCCCCAAACACCTGCACTTCTGGATCCACACCGACCCCAACACCACCCTCAGAGTAACACTCATCTACAGACCCCCCGGACCCCAAGCTCAATTCAGCAACTCCAACGCTGACCTGGCCAGCACCCATGCACCCATGCACTCACCTACATGGACTACATCCTCCTCGGGGACCTGAACTTCCACTTCGAGAACAATAACAACACCAACTCTGCCACCCTGATCGACAACCTGGCCAACTTTGGCCTCAGACAACTCATCACCCCACCCACCCACGCCGCTGGTCACACTCTGGACCCCGTCTTCTCCACAGGCACCCACATCGCATTCGACCACACCACTGGATTCCACTGGACTGACCGCCGCTGCATGCATCCATTTCCCCTTCAATAAACCAACCACACACCACCGCACACAACAGCTACCTCGCCACTGCTGGAGCAAAGTCACCAAAGACCAGCTGATCACCACCCTCACCCAACAGCCACCCACCAACTCAGACAGTGGATAGACGACTGCGAAAACACCTGTGCACCACTCAAGACACCCTCCAACAACCACACCAGCAAGAAAGCCACCTGGTTCACCAATGTACTCCAGCCCTCCAAACGTGCATGCCGGAAACTGGAGAAGATATGGCTCCACAAACGCACTCCAGACAACCACGCAGCCCACAAGGATGCCATCCGCAGACATCACCACCTCATTAGATTAGCCAAGAGATACTCCTTTAAAGACCGGCTGGATGACAACGCACACAAGAGCAAGGAGCTCTTCAGCATCGTAAAGTAACTCTCCAACCCCAGCGCCAACACCAAAAACATACCTCCCTCACAAGAACTGGGCAACTCACTAGCCATCTTCTTCCACCGCAGGATAGCTGACATCCATGACAGCTTCAACACGACACACGCCCCGACTATGCCAGAATCCACCTCCCCTATGAACACCACCAGCACCAACCACCTGGCATCCTGGCCCAACGTCAACAACGACAAGATACACAAGGTCATGAACTCCATCCACTTAGGCTCTCCGTCAGACTCGTGCCCAAACCACGTATGAAACAAAGCAGGCGCTGCCATCACACCCCAACTACGGAACAGCAACATTCCCGGAAAGCTGGAAGCACGCCAAAATCTACTCCCTCCTCAAGAAGCCCAAGGCGGACCACAAGGACCTCAAGAACTTCCAGCCCATCTCCCGGCTGCTGTTCCCTGTGAGGCTCACCGAGAAAATCATTAACATGCAACTGGCCCACCACCTAGAAGACAACAACATCCTGGACCCGTCCCAGTACAGGTTCCCATGAGACCACAACACAGAGACAGCCCTCATCGCGGCCACAGACAACATCAGGCACCAACTGGACAACGGCGAAACATCAGCCCTCCTCCTCCTGGACCTGTCAGCCGCCTTCGACACGGTCTGCCATTGCACTCTGGACACATGCCTCCTATGAGCCGAAACCAAAGAGAAGGCCCTTGACTGGACCATGTCCTTCCTCTCCGGCAGAACCCAGAGCGTCCGCATCCCGCCCTTCCAATCCGAGGACAACAACATCATCTGCGGCGTCCCCCAGGACTCATCCCTCAGTCCGACGCTGTTCAACGGCTACATGGCCCCACTCGCACAAGTGACCCACCAACACAACCTCAACATCATCTCCTATGCCAATGACACCCAGCTTATCCTCTCCCTCAGCAAGGACCCGCACACCGCCAAGTCCAGCCTCCACGTGGGAATGGAGGACATCGCCGACTGGATGTGAAACTGCCGTCTGAAGCTGAACTCGGATGAGACGGAGGTACTAATCCTCGGAGCCAACCCCTCAGCCTGGGCGACTCCTGGTGGCCGACCACACTGGGAACAGCACCGACACCCACCAACCATCCACGCAACCTAGGATTCCTCCTCAACTCCTCCCTCTCCATGTCTTCACAGGTCAATGCCATCTCCTCCTCCTGCTACAACACCCTCTGCATACCCCACAGGATCTACAAGTGGATCCCGACACTAACAAGAACGGTGACACAGGCGCTCGTCAGCAGCAAACTGGACTACGGCAACAATCTCTACGCAGGAATCCCAGCCAAACACCTACGACATCTATAATGCATCCAAAACGCCTCCGCCCGACTGATCGTCAACGTCCCCCGCCACAGCCACATCACCCCCCTCCTGAGATATCTACACTGGCTCACCATCAACAGGAGGATCACCTTCGGGCTCCTCACCCACAGACACAAAGCACTCCACAACGTGGGACCAGCCTACCTGAACAGCAGAGTCAGCTTCCACACCCCCACCTGCCAGCTCCGTTCCACCAGCATCGCCCTGTCCCCCGCATCCAACAAGCAACCTCCGGCGGCAGATCCTTCTCCTACCTCTAACCGATGACCTGGAACACCTTCCCTACCCACCTATGGCAGCATCAAGACCTACTCGCCTTCAGGAGACCCCTCAAGGCCTGGTTCTTCGAGCAATAGCGGCACCCCCTCCCCTCAGCACCTTGAGACCTTCACGGGTAAGTAGCGCCCTTTACAAGTACTCAGATTGATTGATTGATTGGGGTGCTCTGGCATTGTGATTTGACTATGTTTGCCTAGCTTTTCAGTGCACATTTGAGGTCCTGTCTTGCTGGTACAATGGGCAATGATATGAAATGTATCACCAACATTGTAGTATCTTTTTCATGAGGGTGATGCTGCTTCCGCAACACAACGGTGCTTGCTGATATGCACTATTGTATTCAAATAGCAAAAAGGCTTCTGGTGTGCACATGGCCTACTATTTACATTAATTAATTATATTGGCATGCCCCTCCTCAGTGCCTTGTGAGCGACTTCCTCTCACTAATGCATCGATTACACTGGCGTCATTCCTGTTACTATGGCCCTGTGGGGCATATTATCAACAAAGTGGGTAAGAGAGGCGGTAGCCATCTTGGCTTGAAGTCTCTCTTCGCCACTTTGGAAACGCTAGGCTGCACCATATTACCAAGGATATGGTGCAGCCTAGCGTTTCTCTCTGCGATGGTGGTAGTTTTTACAACTTATCACCAGCACAGGCACCCTTGCACCAGAGTGCAAGGGTGTCTGCGAGCAGGGAGGTTTGTTTATGTTCAGGAAGGAGTTCCTTCATGCACATAAACTAAGCTTAAAAGCCATTTTGTAACTTACATGTGTGATGCTTTATGAAGCACACGTGTAAGTTGCAAATCTGCTTTTTTAAAAGATGTTTGTTTATGTACAGGAAGGGACACCTTCCTGTACATGAACAAGCCATGGCATTTTGCTTTCTCCATGTGTGCTGCACAAGGCAGCACACATGATAGGAACAAAAACTAGGAGATATGAGGCATTTCTACTCGCTTCACCACTTTCAGGACAGGACTTTCCTTTTCTTAAATTTGGCACTGCCACCTGTTGTCACCAAGCTTGATAATAGTTGGCAGCGTCAAAGTGAATGGATGTTGCAGTGAAACGCACACCACAACACCCATTGCAGGCCCCCTTGCACAGTTAACTGAATTCACACTGCCTTGATAATAGGGCGATGCACATATTTCTACGTTATCAGCAGGAAAGTTTCAATGGCGCGGCAATGAGGGGCTTGATTATATGCCCCTGTGTGTGGTGTGAGTTGCTGTTTGTGAATGGTGATATGTTCATATACCAGCATGCACAGGGGTATCCAGGACTTGTTGTACAGTACATGAGGGTATGCAATACAATGACTTTCAGAGTACATGTGTGCCATTGTGCCCATCCACCCACTTCCCCCCGTCCCTGGTTGACGCTCACCCTGGTGTTGTTTTGGGAGTTCCAACTCAGCACTTTCCTGGCCTGCGACTAGAACGACAGTCTCCTCGCTGATGACGTGGGACACCTGCTCCTCCAGCTCATCCAGCTCCTCCTGTGGAGCTGGTCCGCCGCCTCCAGTCTCCCTCGCTGCCTTAAGGTTGGCTCCCAGTTTCTGCTTTGTCTTGCTCTTGGTATCATGCCACCGCTTCTTGCACTCGTCCACTGTCCTCCTTCTATCCCCCACAGCATTGTCTTTGGTCATGATGTCCTTCCATATCTCCTTTTTCCTTGCCATGGTGACGGTGGAACTCACGAAGAGTTCCTGCTGGTGTTGTGTCACCTCTTCAACCAGTACATGGTTCTCCATCGGACTGAACTTCGGTTCCTCTTCCTCTTGGCCTTTCCTTGGGTCTCTGCCTGGCCTTCCTGGGTGTTGTTTCTGCCCTCTGCACTTGTCCCTGGTTGCTCACCAACCTCTACAATACTCTGCATTTTGCTTGCTGAATTTTTTGGCTTAGCGGGCGTTTTTCGGGTCTCTAACGTGTAAAATGAAAGCCTGGGGCCTTTTGGTTTGCGATATTTATTGCTGATTGGCCCAACATCCTTTTTTTCACGCTAAAGTGTGACGCGTTAGCGACATCACGCTAAATCTATCGCCTACTTTTATCGCATTGCAAGGGAAATATCCCCGGCTAGCGATGTATTGATAATACGTCGCTGCAGCGGCGATAAATACTGGCGATGCGCGGCGATAAAAAAACTCCCGCTAAATAGCGTTAGCGATAAATATCACCTCTTGTTGGTAATATCCCCCCATATTCCTATATTGTTATTTCCTTAGTCAGCACAATGTGATGTCTGGTCTTTTCAGAATCAAATGCCAAGGAAAATTATACACGTTTACTGAGCAATGTTATTCATAAAATTGTGAGCTAATACGAATAATAACTCTATATCCATGTGTTCTTATGCAGTGCAAATTCCGTGAGAAGGTACAGAAGCAGTGAATTGGTAAATAACAAAAATAGCATCATTATTTCTCATTACTCATTGTTACAATCATGCTTCAGATTAAGTGCAAAGACGTTAGTGCAAATCATGGTAAAATTGCAGTGCAAAAAAGATGAAACATGGTACACTTGGAATCTCAGCATCACTTTTTTCTAAATTTCTTAACCAACCATAAGGTGCAATGGGAATAGTACAAAATGTAGCTGAAAGTGCATTGCAATAGACCATTGCATGCTAGTGCAAATCTCACTTAAAGTACAGGCTGATAAAGATATGACATAGTACATAAGTATCGCAACACCACTATTTCCTAATTTCCTGAAAGGCGAGAGGGATAGTGCAAAGTTTAGCTGAAAGTGTATTGTAATGAAATTACAAAACGAAAATCTAACCTAAAACTGTAATTTACAGTTCTTACTGTGCCTGCTGCAGCTCATTCATTAGCTTTTCCACTGTTAATAGCTTCTCAGCTTTTATAATACATTTTCTGAAGGCTGCAGTTACTTGAGGAAATTCACGCTTCAGGCATAAATGTAGTGTATGTCAACATGACCTGATGCCATGCTGGTAAAAATTCTCCACAGGAAACCCTTGTATTCAATTAACAACATAGGAGTCGGATAAGTCGATATATTATGCATCACATTTTCTTCATATAGATGACAGAGTCTGCACTTGGTCGAGAGAGGTTTTCTCAACCATTTGACAATACAGTCAATTGTTTGGCACAGGCCGACATGCAAGTGTAACAGCTTATTTGTAAAAAAAGATCTAAGGAAAATTGTTAAATAGGGCTGCCACTGAGGCTGTTTATAAAAGTCTATGTTGGGTCATGCATGTCTACTTTAATTGAAAACCTCTTTATCTTTATTCCATGATAGCTTCTTCAATTGTTTATTCAAAACACCTTGTGGTATAGTTGTGTGAGTGTATGTGGCTGTATAAGTGTATGTATTGAGTATAGCTAAGTGTAGTGACAATGCCAATCCAATCCAAAAAGCTTTATTTGACTTATTAGGTCATCAAAGCACACAATATACATATAAACCAATTACACATGATTTCCAGGTTGAATTCATAAAAAAATAATTATAAAATCAATGTACACTTTCTAGGATGGAATAATAAAATCTTTTAAGAAACAATGAGGCGAATGAATACTCAAACATGTGATGCTTGGCAAATCCAGGCCTTCACTCATAGCTAGTTGTTGGCCCCGGTCCTTGGGCGTTCCACCATCTCCTAAGAAGGAGATCAAGAGCTTAGGAGTATGGTTGGAAGAAGATCTGTCCTTCAGGACACACGCCAGGAAGACAGCGAGGATTTGTCTTGGCCTGCTGCGGTCAGCTCGCCAGGTGTTACCGTTGCTCCCTGATTCATCAAGGAAACTTCTGATACGTGGTCTTATTTTGTCTAGACTCGATTATGGGAACGGGTTGTTCCTCGGTGCCCCGGAATCGACTTTTAAGACCCTCCAACAGGTTCAGAATGCAGCCGCTAGACTGCTGATGATGGTCCCTAGGAGACAATCAGCTGCTCCGGCCCTGAAAACTCTTCACTGGCTCCCTGTTAAGGAGCGGGTGAAATTCAAATCCTTATGCACTGCACACAAAATCCTGCATGGGAGGGGCCCCTCCATTTTGATTAATATGGCACGTCCATATAAGTCCACACGGGCTCTTCGCTCTGACCAAAAACACCTGCTTCAGTCAGCCAGAGTTAAAAGAGCTCGTTCGGGTGGCCGGCGTTTCTCGGTGCAAGTGGCGGCACTGTGGAACTGAAGGACTGGGCTATTCAAAGGCCCAGCGGTGCCAGGGGACAACACCTGAAACCTTCGTGGGTTACCTGTTCCGGCGTACAAATTACAGAGACACGGGACACTTCCTTCGGCGTCAAAGATTGAGGTTTATTTACTGCAGGGAACACAGAAGTCACAAGAAGTACAACGCATGTAGGTTCTAGGAGACTGCTTCAAATTGCAACTGTGGATCGCTCCTTTTATACATGTTTCTGTCATAGCACAACATGGTGAACAAAAGGTTACAACTCAGTTCCCACAGTAAACTTCAAAAGGGTCGCTTTCATGTATTCAGGGTCCCGGAACATAATTACAGTAGCATCGCCGGTTCCCAACTGTAAAAGTACGTATCTCATCATTAAGTACATTCCATTCCGGCTGTAAACGAGTTTAAGGAAGAGACAGAAACAGGTGCAAGGAAGACAGACAACAGATTGAAAAGAGTGTAGGTGGCGATATCGGAAACACGATTGCAGGATCAAAGGAGATGTGCCTAATGAATGCACGGCTGAAACAATAGACCGGCACGGCAAGATGAGCCTCGAGCGGGGCCAGCTGCCTTTGCAGTGTCATCCCCCTCGTCATAAAGACACCCTCAAAGGAACACGTGTCTTCCGCAAGAGCTTGGGAATCCCAGGGTCGCGAAGCGGACAGTGTCCGTTCGCTGGCTACTTGAGGGCAAGAGACAAAATGGCTGCCGTATCTAAAATGGAACCCGTGGGTTCAGATGAAGAAACCCACGAATGAGACGAACGGTTCAGGCCAGTGTAGCGAAAACGCATACACCCACTAAACTTGTCATTTGCGGTTCATAGATACCAAACTCGTCCATATTCGAACGAGTAAAAACACCACTATAATTGTCACGGAACCTCAGACGCTCCTTTTGCCCTCATGTAGGCAAGCACTAGTCGATATCAGAATCGATCTCGATATTCATCAGATCATTCAGATGTTGCTGCAACATCATTCTATCCATCAATGCTTCCTTGGTAATAGATGGCCGTCTTATACACGTTGTAGCACAGAGGCCACATAAGGCAGGACCACACTGCACACAAAGACAACACGTCAACAGAAATGCTACAACGACCCCAATGATCATCAGAATCTTCCAACCCCATGTCGACATCAGGCCCCAAAACCATCCTAGTAGCGTCCAATCACCTACGTCCACGTGTAAGGACTCGGAGATCTTATGCAATTTCGAGATGGCTTGATAGACAGTTGGAGCGTTATCAGGGATGAAAATGCAGCAACTCGAATGGATCACCTTACATACACCACCTCTATCTGCAAGAACAACGTCTAAAACCATACGGTTTTGCAACGTCATAAGCCTATCTGCCTGAAGCTCTGCTGTCAAATTACCAAGAGCACTTGCAGTTATATTAGCAGTCGATTCCACCACTCGAGTCAACGGTCTCAGGTTCCTACTATTGATCATAGGTCCGCAAAACGGCAAGAAACCCTTAAAGAAGTCTCCTGCTTCTTGACCGGCAGTGTCTTCTTCGCTAATAACGCCTCTCACAACTCTGGTCTTGTGATAGTCCGAGGCAACTGTGAAGGTTGGTGGCAACAAATTCGCAATATAACAGGTGCCCGAGAAGTCACGGGGCAACCATGTATATGCGTGGTCATAACATACAAAGTATGTACCCTTGGCAGTCAGAAGAACAGGGGAAGAGGACGTTGGTAAAACATAAGTTTCGGTACAAGCACTCCTCCCAAGCTGAGCTCGCGGGCTTCGGCCAAGACCTTTCAGGCAGAAATTACCGAGATGGGGTACGATCCAGATCGGAGACGAGCTTTTAAGCTGTCGATCACCCACTGACATGCTATACTCAGCCTCACTCAGATCCTTGTATGCTCGCACCTCTTCCTCTGGGATGAGCGATGCGTCAAAAATATCTCTATCCAAGTCAGCAATCGCCCTTGCCAAAGGCTTGTGGTACGGGCCAGGACCATGATCTGCAGTGCGTGGCTCTCGATGGGGGTAGGAATCTAGTGCGCTACGAAACATAGTTTGGAATGCTCGAGCTGACCCCTCGGAACTATAAGGAAGAACCAAATACGGAATTCCCTTATCCATGGTATGTGGCATTAACCCACACACCCAACAATTGGTAGTATTCATCACCAACTGATGTTGATGAAGAAGCTGAACAAAGGAGTTATTCATGAATTCCGCACGTCTAACCTGTTCGTGTTGGGGTAGAGGATGAAAGGAATGTGGGGAAACAGTGGAAGTAGATTTTGGTTCAGAAGAAGAAGTAGGTAAAGCAGAAGGCAATAACGATTGTATTCCGAAATACACTCCACCCACCAATAACATAGAAACAGTCAAAAACAGCAGGAACACCTGAAACAGAAAGCATTTTGTTCGTACAACCCTGTGTAGTATCGATCTTTGAGCTAGAGTTTTCTCCACTTCCGACAACTTTGAGAATTCCATCCTCTAAAAACCGTCCGCAACGTTCTTGACGCACTTCGTTCTGAGTAGCGATTATCAATTCCCAGGAGTTCCCAGGAATCGACAAAAGTACCGACCTAGTGTCAGGAACCTGCTAAACAGAAGGAAGTACCCGCACGGCCCTACGGTCAACCCGGATGTAAGGTTTATTAATCAAGCAGTCAACTTTAATACGAAATCTCCGAGCTGTGGAAAAAAACATACACACGTGGAAAAGAACTCAAAAAATTAAGAGAGGATGCAATTGTTCATAATGTTCAAAATGACAGTAGGGGTAATATGAACTCGAAAAGGGGAAAAAAGGCAAAAAGTGTTTTATTAGTCTTTGTTGTGAGAACGAAGAAAATATCTGCTTCTTCCAGGACGAGTCTGCTCTTCGAATAATTGTTCAGGTTGCGGAACAGAGTCCCGTCGATCAGATGATAGTTCAAGTCTCGAGTTCTCTAATGCCAAAGGTTCAACAAATGTATCTGACTGCAATGACGTATCTCCTACAGGCTGAGCATCACTGAACGGCACAAATTTTACTGGGGTTTCTGTTTCCGTTGCGGCGATTCCTGTCCTCACCCACGAATCTGCTGGTAAAGGAATAGGCACCTTCTTGGTGTGGGTGGCGTGCACCCAGTTTTTCCGGCCTTCCAGACGAACTGCAGTTCTTGTGGCAAGGAGGACTTGAAACGGGCCCACGAACCTCGGCTCCAAATTGCGTTTCCTGCCAAAATTACGGGTGACCACCCAGTCACCCGGTTGGAGCCGATGTCCAGGACCCTCTGTCTGTGCCGGTAGTGCTTCAAAGACCTGTTGATGAATTAACCTCAGTTTAGCAGTCAGATCATGAAGATAATCAATTAACATTGGGTATTCGAGACTATCAAAGGCCCTAGGCCTAGGCACTCCCCAAACATTTGCAGGACGGCCGAACACAATCTCATATGGGCTAAGCCCTACTCGAGAGTGTACAGTCGCCTTGGTCGACAAGAGAACCAAAGGCAAGGCATCAGGCCATGACAAACCAGTTGTAGCTTGGATCTTAGCAAGTTTCAGTTTCAGAGTACCATTGTACCATTCAACTAAACCTGCTGACTGGGGATGATTGGCACTGTGGAATTTTTGTCGAATTCCAAGGCCCTTACACACACTCTGCATCACACTCCCCACAAACTCACTTCCGTTATCTGACCATACAATATTGGCATTCCATACCGAGGAAAGTATTCCTTCAGTAGGACTTTCGCTGTGGACAGGGCAGTATTGTCTTTGAGGGGATAGGCCCGATCCATCTGGAGAACGCGCAAACCACAACTAAAACGTACTTCAGAATATTGCATCTCTCCATATGGATGAAGTCCAGTTGGATAACCTCAAAGGGACAGGTAGGAGGAGCAAAATGGCCAGGTGGAGTGGGGGTGCCCTTGCCGGGATTGTACATCATACATACCATACAATTCTTAACCACTCTCTCAGCACACTTAGTGATACCATCATTCTTCCATACAGAGGACAGCAATTTGCATATACCTTTCGCGCTAATATGTGACAAGCCGTGAGCCATAGTCACAACGGCTAGCACGTATGCATCCGGCAACATCCACTTCTGACTTTCCGATAAATCAATCCAACATCCGTGCGCATCTAACTTTCTCGTGCTTTCTTTCCACTTAGTCTTTTCAGTTTCGGTGGCCTCATTCTGAATCGCTTTCACGCTCTCAACAGTGTCCTCACACATACCAGTCTCTGCAGGCCACCTTACTGAACTCGTAACGTACATTCGGGTTGCAAGGTTCTTGGCTGTCTCTCTAGCAATCTCATCCGCAAACGCGTTACCACGACCAACATCATCCGTAACTTTTCGGTGCGCGCTGCATTTAATAATTGCCACCTGCTTAGGCAATGTAAGTGCGTCTAAAAGATCGTTCACGAGCTGTCCGTGTTGGATCTTCATGCCATGCGATGTCATAAATCCTCTTTCTCTCCACAATCGACCAAGGCTATGTGCAACGCCAAATGCATATTGGCTATCGGTAAACACATTCACTCGCTTTCCCTTCGTCAAAACACACGCTCTCGTCAACGCAATCACCTCCGCCGCCTGCGCAGAATTCTGACTCAATCTCGCAGTTTCCACAACCGTACTCAACGTCACCACAGCATACGCAGTCGTCACATCACCATTCGGCAACTTAAAACACGAACCATCAACATACAAGGTACCATCGGGATCTACCAATGGTGTGTTTTTTAGGTCAACACGACCCTTCGTTTCTTCCTCAGTTCGCAAATAGCAATCATGTGGTGGTACATCATCTGATTCCATATTAGTTGGCAACAATGTCGCCGGGTTTAGTGCATTACAACGTTTTATTTGTATATGACTTGCCAAGAGCGTCAACTCGTAACCGGACAACCTTGCGCTCATCAAGTATTGCGTTTTTGTACGATTCAAGAGAGTGTCAACTGCATGCGGAACCATCACCGTAAGCATATTATCCATGACCAGACCTGCGGACTGTCGAATGGACACCGCAGCTGCCGCTGTCGCTCTTAGACAACTCGGCAAAGCTCTAGCTACTGGGTCCAAGGTCGAGGAAAAATATGCACATGGACGCTGCTTACCACCAAATAGTTGCGTCAAGACACTCAACGCACAACCCTCTCTCTCGTGAACGTATAGTGTAAACGGCTTACTGTAGTCAGGAGTACCTAACACAGGGGCCGAACACAACGCATCACGCAATTCAGAAAAACTTTTCTGACACTCTTCAGTCCATGGCAAAGGAGTCGGAACATCCTTGCACGTGAGGGCTACCAATGGCTTCGCTAGCAATGAAAAATTTGGAATCCATTGCCTGCAGTATGACGTGATACCTAGAAAGGCACGCACATCTCTCTGAGTTGTTGGCACAGTCATTCGAGTGATCGCTGCAATTCTCTCTGGGGTCAACCTTCTTCCCTCCTTTGACAATAAGTGACCGAGATAGGTTACTTCTTGACAACAATATTGCAGTTTAGAAGGTGACACCTTGTGATGTGAGTCACAGAGATGCTGTAACAGCGATACCGTAGCAGTTTTGCAGATCTCTTTAGTGTCAGCAGCCACAAGCAAGTCATCAACGTATTGGATCAAGGCCGCACCAGCCGGTAACACAAACGCATCAAGTTGACTCTTCAAGGCTTGGCTGTATATCGATGGACTCTCACAGTAGCCCTGAGGAGCGCGTTTAAACCTAAAGCTGCGACCACCTAATGAGAAGCCGAATAGATCTCTGCTTTCCTCAGCAATTGGAATGCTAAAGAAAGCATTCTTCAGATCGATCACTGAGAACCAAGAGGCAGAGGCTGGAATCAGAGTCAGTAAAGCCGTAATGTCAGGCACCACAGGAAATTGTGGAATCACAATTTTGTTCACCTCCCGTAAATCAATAACAAAACGGTAAACAGGAGGCTTGGATGGATCAGTTCGTTTCAGAATAGGTAACACAGGACTATTACACACGTTTCCCCGTGTTTCCTCGATAACATCCTTCTTGATCAAGTCATAGATGATTGCTAATAGTGCTCGTTCACCATCGGGAGAGATACGATACTGGGGAATACGTGGCAATCGCACATTCGATTTCAACTGAACAACATAAGGTGAGATGTCCAGCAGGCCCACATCATTGGGACCTGTTGCCCACATAGACTCAGGAAGAGAACTCAATTCCGGTGGGAGCTTATCAGTTGACAAGTACATAGGAGAGATCACTCTCTGACCCAATGTAAGCTCCACTCCCGCAGGAGAACAGTACAGGGTCGCATATAACCGTTTCAACAAATCCAAGCCCAAAAGATTCTCACCACAACCAGTAGTCAAAATCAAAGGAGCTTTCAGCTCACGAGGCCCAATTGTGAGAGGCAAAGGGCTAGAAACCGGATTGCTAACGGGGGCGCCAGAGAATCCAACAGAAACATTCGTTAAGCCAGACAAAGGTGCGCCAGGGAGTTTCGAATGCATGATGGAACTTTTTGCTGCACCAGTGTCCAACAGAAAAGGCTCAACTACGCCCGATGTGGCAACTGCGACGTAAGGCCCTCTCTGATCAACCGGAACTGATACTACTCCCTCTCTTTGTCTGCGGCTACCCTAGTAATTACCATCATCAATATCATGCTCGATGTAACAGTCATCCACATGATACTGTGCAGATCTACCTGACGATGCACCACGCAGATCAAAGCAATTGTTAGAATCAGATGAAGTATTAGAACGCTCATTCCGATTCTGAGTAACACCATGACCTCTACCACGTGAAGCCTGTTGAGGACCACTACGGCCTCCTCGAGCCGAACTCCCATTAGTTCGGTCGCACAAAACCGGACAATCAAACTTCAAATGGCCCTCGCCTCTACAGTATGCGCATTGATTATAACCAAGCATAGATCTCGGTGTAGAAGAGTCATTACGTGACTGCAAACTAGAAGACTGTGATTGCGATCTATTTTGCTGCTGAGAGTCATTTTGATTTGAGCGCGGAGGATACGCTTGCTGTAACAGAACTTTAGTTTTAAGATCCTTAGCTTTCTTATCCGCACGATCATTTTCCTCCTTCTCCCTATTTTCGTAATATTGAGCCGTAGCTAATATCTGAGCAGAGGTAGAAACAGCCCACGAGCTTTCAGAATTTTTCAATTTGTTGCTAATGTCAGGCAACAAATTTGATACAAATTTATCTACGAACAATCGCTTACCTCCTTCAGTACTCATATCCTGACCACTGTGATCGATGAATGCCTCCTCAAATCTCGTAAAGAAATCGGAGACACTCTCGTCCTTCTTTTGCTTGCACGCAGACAGTTTATCCCAATTAACTCTCATTGCTGGCATAAGCGTCTTCATAAGTGTAATTATCCTCTGGGGCAGATTCTCAATGAGCTGTTCAGGCTTAGCCCCACCAACTTGTCGACCGTCGGCCGCCGCAAGGGCTGCCCAATCACCGCCCAACTCGGCTATGTGATTCTCTTGACGGATTTTTGCCCAAATTGGTTGAGGTACTTCGTTGCCGAACAACATGTCGATATCGGCAAGGTTCATGATAGTAGCATCCACTAATTGGGACAACTCTTTGTAATAACCTGCAGGATTTTTACGGGGGTCAGGCAAAGTTTGTTTCTCTTGCAAGACTTCCGATCGCTTCCATGGGAGATGTATCCAAACTCTCTGGAAGTGTGGTAGAATAGCGGGATTGACAGTCGCATCACCTGGCATCCACACTGGGGGGACTTCTTGCATGGGATACTGACCAGGTGTTGCCATCCACTCCTCAGTTTCATCTTTAAACAATGCTCGAGGTATTACAGTAGGCCGAAAAGATAGAAGATGTTCTACAGCACGTCGAACATTACTACCCACAATCATACCACTCGAAAACTGATGCTGAAGTTCAGTCACTTCGGGCGGCACATTATCTACCTCATCATTATCCATCACTTCTCGTAAACATTTACACATTTCCTCAAACACAAATCTCTGTGTGGGTTCATTAAATTGGGAGAACGTCTAAAAAATTATGCGCGGGGTGTTTTTAACGGGATACCTAATCCAATTTTGCGCCATTTTAATTAACGTATCACTCTCCCTACCACCAGGAATCTGACTTCGTCGTTGAGGGATATCGGAAACATCGGACCCAAGGATAGGCCCAAAAGGAGAGTAAAGGTTAGCAACGACATTAGGTATGCGACTACGGACAGATGGAGAAGAGGAGAGAAGTGCAGGGGCAACAACATGGGGACTAAACACAGGAGCAGTAGGAGTAGCCAAAAGAGCAGAAGTAGCGGTAACAGCAGACTGAGAAGGTATAGGCAGTGGAGCAGTAGGAAGAAGGGCAGGTAAAGGAACAGGGACAACTTGAGGAACAAGGGGATTCGGGAGAACAGGACCAGCGACAGGCTGACCAGCAGCTGCCGGAACAACAGGTTGACGAACAGGAGGAACTACAGGAGCTGTAGTATCCTGTGCGTATGAAGGGGGTGACTTCAGCAGATAGGACAACAAAGGGTCCTCTACTGCTTCCTCTCCCTTCTTATCAGTACTCGACGGTAAAACGGGATAACACTTATCCACCGCCATATGTTGCAGTCTAGCAAAAACTTCCTTTTCCTTCTCTTCTTTGTCTCGCTGGAACTGCTCTGCATTTCTCATCACCGTAATAATACCTTCTCTCTTATTTTTCTTAAGCTGTTTAATTTCTTTCTGCCTGGCCTCTTTGCGCCATAGCCGAAAGGAACCAAACATGGCCGGCCTAGATTTCTTTTTGAACAATTTAGCTTCGAGATTATCCAAAATCGCAGTTTCGAAACTACCATGAGGTGGCCAACTAAGAACACCGTCATCTTTGGTGTAGCGGATCCAATAATCATTATACACGATAGGACCCACTCTGTGGCGACTATAGAGCTCATAAATCGGAGTTCCAACTGGAGGTATCGGACATGAGTCCTCCAATCGGGAATCCGCACCGTAACATTTAAAGCAACTAAACAAAGTACTACGGCCAGCCATCGTGCACACTAACCGAGTTTCACAAACTTCAAGGGTTCTCGAATTACGATATCGTCGCAAAAATGCAAAACCCTCGGTTTTTGGCAATTGCAATCGTCAAATAAAACCCAACAACTAAGAACCAACAACTAAGAACCACAAATGCAATGGAACCATGCAAACAACCAAGTTTCAACAACAACCAAGGACTCTGGGAGCGACCCACAAATACTTAACTGAAAGAGCAATGGCGTCAGCAGGAAGGCCCGTCAATCGTCTCGCTGTACAAAGGACTACGCCAGGCACCAAAACAGGTCGACAGTCAGGGCATCAGTCCGTCGCAGCCGTCAGGAGGCGGGGATCTTCGCGGGAAAAGTCTTCGGACCACTTATTTCGACAACAGGATCGATGAAGCGGGGTGCACCTTCCCTCGGAGATTTCACACAAAGTTCCTCACGATCGTCGGGCTTTGGACCGGTACCGCTGATGTCGCCCCACGTTGGGCGCCAACTGAAGGACTGGGCTATTCTAAGGCCCAGCGGTGCCAGGGGACAACACCTGAAACCTTCGTGGGTTACCTGTTCCGGCGTACAAATTAAAGAGACACGGGACACTTCCTTCGGCGTCAAAGATCGAGGTTTATTTACTGCAGGGAGCACAGAAGTCACAAGAAGTACAACGCATGTAGGTTCTAGGAGACTGCTTCAAATTGCAACTGTGGATCGCTCCTTTTATACATGTTTCTGTCATAGCACAACATGGCGAACAAAAGGTTACAACTCAGTTCCCACAGTAAACTTCAAAAGGGTCGCTTTCATGTATTCAGGGTCCCGGAACATAATTACAGTAGCATCGCCGGTTCCCAACTGTAAAAGTACGCATCTCATCATTAAGTACATTCCATTCCCGCTGTAAACGAGTTTAAGGAAGAGACAGAAGCAGGTGCAAGGAAGACAGACAACAGATTGAAAAGAGTGTAGGTGGCGATATCGGAAACACGATTGCAGGATCAAAGGAGATGTGCCTAATGAATGCACGGCTAAAACAATAGACCGGCACGGCAAGATGAGCCTCGAGCGGGGCCATCTGCCTTTGCAGTGTCATCCCCCTTGTCATAAAGACACCCTCAAAGGAACACGTGTCTTCCGCAAGAGCTTGGGAATCCCAGGGTCGCGAAGCGGACAGTGTCCGTTCGCTGGCTACTTGAGGGCAAGAGACAAAATGGCTGCCGTATCTAAAATGGAACCCGTGGGTTCAGATGAAGAAACCCACGAATGAGACGAACGGTTCAGGCCAGTGTAGCGAAAACGCATACACCCACTAAACTCGTCATTTGCGGTTCATAGATACCAAACTTGTCCATATTCGAACGAGTAAAAACACCACTATAATTGTCACGGAACCTCAGAACTCCCTGCCCCCTAAGATACGCTCAGAGCCTAACATCCTGAACTTTAGGAAACTCCTCAAGACCTATCTGTTTCCTGTGTAGTGGCTGAGTTGAGTCTTTTTCCTTCGCTGTGTCCAGCGCCGGGATGCCCCTGGGTAACTGAGCGCGTTATAAATTTCACAATAATAATAATAATAATACAGCGAGACAGATGTATTTAGTGGGCTGTTCTCTCCTTGAGGGACCGTGCTATGATTGCCCATACCCACCCCAAGAATTTTGCCATGGCAACAACTTTCACTTCAGATGTGTCGCTTCTTAGAAATCTTTCTGCCTCCTGTGCCCTTCTTGTTCCTAAAAGTTTGATTTATTGGGGACAACAAGATACGTTGCGGAGCTCTGTAGCAGTTGCATTCATATAGTACACGGGATAAAGATTCATTTCCAGACTGGCACACCAAGCACAAATCATCACAAGATGTGGACCAATTGCTAGTGAAGGCTCACCCCAAAGTTCAGCACCATATAAGGCAGAACTGATTACCTTCAAACTAGATAGCTCCATGGCGGGGCTGATTATCTTAGTAAAAGAGGTGTTATATTCTTTTAACAATACCGCAGCCAGTTGACTATGTTTCAATAATGCTAAATCAACTTGATGTGACCATCTTAGCCCCTCCTGGATATGAACCCCCAGGTATGTGAACTCCTTGACCTGGTCAAGCTTGATGTTGTTTAGTCTGATGCCTCCTTTAAACGCCCTATGTGGGTTAAAAGTCATCAGTATTGTTTTGGACATGTTGACCTCCAATCCCCGTTGAGCACAAAACTCTACAAAGATTGAGAGGGCCCTCTGAAGCCCACTCAGTGTTTTAGAGAGGATCAACGTGTCGTCCGTAAATATCAGTATGGAGACCTGTTGGTCTTGGTCCTTTTGGCAGGTTCACACCGAATCTTTTTGCGTTCTCCTAGCCTGTTTCTGTAACCTGGTTTTGGTGATTTTAGGCCTCTGCGCACTTTTTCACTTTGGTCCAGGGTAAAGTGCGTGCGCTTTCTGGGTAAGTGTGGTGAGACGGGCCTGCCCTCCCATAGGAATGCATGGGGGATATGTGTGTCCCTGGTAGTTCTTGGTGTGAGAGGAGGGCAGGGGCAAGTATGGTATGTGTGAACTTGTGAGATTAAATGCTGCGCAATGGTGTGCGCAGATTTATTGTGACTGGTGGAGAAGTGCCACTTTTAGAAGTTGCCATTTCTGTGTGCAGTGTGATGTGAATTGCCTGTCTGGCTTTTTGAGTGACAGGTGCTGGATGGTGTGGCTGCCTCCAGGAGCCAGGAGGGGTCTGCCCGGTGGTGAACAGGGAGATATGCTTGAAGATGGGGGGGAGGAGTTGCACCTGGGACCTGAATAGGGCTGTGCCTTCCCTCCACAATGCTGGCTCCACCCTCTGTGGTGCATCTGATGTCCCTAGTGAAAGGGAGAGAGGGGCTTAGCAGAACCAAGTGCTCAGGAGCTCCCCTGAACCAGTTATAGCTGGTTCTCCCATTGCCTGCACCTTTTAGACAAAAGAAAATGTTGTATAAAAGAAGGGGCTGTGACCCCATGAATTTGTTCTGTACCTGAGTGCTGAATCTACCAGGGGTGTGCTGCTGCTGGAGCCCAGGGGAGGGTTTGCCCCCCCTGAGCTCTACCCTGCCCCTGGATGCCTGAAGGATCTCTTGCTTGGGGTCCCCTTTGCTTTCCTTGATGCCATGGACCCAGAGACCTGTCTCTGTTATCTAGAGCCGTGGGAGCTCCATATTCTGATGCCTACAGGGTGCCTTATGGCCCTAGAGAGGAGCACTGTATTTTCCCTTAAATAGCCAGGCTAAGGAGCAGTGTAGGCTGTGCAGTGCGATGCTGCTCAACCTTCGGGAGGGAACCCCCTTTGGGGGATTCCCCCTTCACGCCATGATTGCGGGTGCCACCCCGCTTATCTGGATTTAGTTACGGGTGCCCACCCCGTTTTTGGAGCCAGTGGTTTAGCAGAAGCCCACCCTGCTTTGTGTTTCTAATCACAAGGGAGCCCACCCCATATCTTGCCGACTACAAGAAATCACCGCTGCGGCCCACCGGAATTCTGGCAAGCCTTGCCTGGGATGGGCCGGGAGAGGAAGTCCTGCCCGCCGGTGACGAGAGCCCAGAGCGGGGCTTCCGTGAGGAGAGGGGGGCTCCGCAAGTGCTGCCACTGGCCGAGAGAAGTCTCCCGGAGCCTTGCAGGCTCCACTGAGAAGTCCCGGGTCCCAGGAGGGGTCCCGGGTGAAGAGGGACGTGCCGGCTGGAGGCGGAGACCAAGCTGGACTTCCGTGGGAGGAGGGAAGGCCCGCATGCCGCACCATGCGCAAGGAGGAGCCCCCACCAGAAACGAGCAGCCGAGTGAGTGAAGACGGGCTGGGGGCTCCAGGTGTGTACTGTTGGTACCTGATCAAGGCACAGTGTCCTTTCTGCATTCTGAGCGGCCCCGCCTTGCAGTGGGCCGCTCCAACGTCGGGGTGCCCTTGTTGTCAGAGCCTACGTGGCTCCACTGAGGGGGCAACTTTATTTAAAAGCCTGTGGGGGCTAGAGAGCACTGTGTGCAGGTTCCGTATCATTTACAGCTGCCTCGCTTGCTAGAGGGCTGCTGCCACGTTTCAGGGGACAGTTGATTCAGAGCCTAGATGGCTCCAACGTGTTGCTGATGGTCTTTCAGAGCCTAGGTGGCTCCAATGATGGGCACAGT
The DNA here is from genome assembly GCF_964263255.1 of Lissotriton vulgaris. Lineage (NCBI taxonomy): Eukaryota > Metazoa > Chordata > Amphibia > Caudata > Salamandridae > Lissotriton > Lissotriton vulgaris. The sequence continues at coordinate 897,587,774 of NC_141696.1, forward strand.
TTTGATTAAGGAGTCCCTGAGAGGGACAGAAGTGGCACAGAGGTGCCAGGCCTTCTACAGCTGCGCAGCACTTAGTGCCAGCTGCTACGTTTAGGCCTTCCTTTGAGATTCCCAGCTGCCCAGCAAATAGTGAGCAGCTGCAACATTTAGGTTGTGCGCAGTGGCGCACCCTTGACCTCTGCTGCCTAGGCAGCAGCCCTGATTCTGGGGACATAGGGCATTTAAGCCCCTTTCTGAGATGGCCAGTTGGCCATAGGGATTGTTACCTTTATAGGGCGCCAGGCCCTAATGTGATTTGGTGCTGTGAAACGTATTGTGTATAGTATGTTTTACGCACCCTGTTTGATAACTCTAAATATGGTTTAGGATTATGAGGTTGCTCTGCATATCATGGGTTATGCGAGGGAGATTATGTTCTCAGTGATTTACGCCCCTAGAGTGATTTATACTAAGGTGGTTAGGGTCTAATGTAGTTAGACTTGTGTGATACTGTGCATAATGTATTTTATGTTACAGACTGATGCAAAGTACAGTGATTACCAGTGTTTACTGGTTGTACGTTTTATGATCAATTTTACTTTTACCAAGTTCGCTTTGTGATGGTTCTGACAGTGGTCCAGGTGGCCCTGTCAGGTGTACATAATCCCTTGTAAGTTTTGCCCAATGCCAGTTGGCACAGTGTACAGTATGTGTTTACTATTCTAATGTGTTGTGAGAATACAAAGACTACTTTTGATATAACCTTGTGTGGAGTTCCTTTTGTAGTGTGCCTGGGATGTTGTTGCTGTTGTGTGCATGAGCAAATGCTTTACACATGGCCTCCAGAATAAGCCTAACTGCTCGTACCAAGCTACCAAGCGGGTGAGCAGGGGTTATCTTTGGCGTGTAACTCCCTTGCCCTGACTAGAGTGGTGGTCTCTGCCTGGCTTTGGCGCAAGTCTTAGCCAACCAGAAATACCATTTCTAGCAGGACCTTTTTGCCTGCCAGTGTCGGTGCATCAGCGTTAGTTAATTTCATGCAGTTAACTATCCCGTTTATATACAATGAAAATAGGGTTGGACAAGTACACATCCCTGGCATACTCCTTTATCCAATTGAAAAAATTCTGTTACTTCTCCCTGTTTGCCCCAACGAATCCTGGCCTTATTGCTTTCGTGCAGTCTGATGATAAGAGACAACAAATCAAGTGGTAGTCCCATATCTTTTAGTGTCAACCAGAGTTTCCCACGTGGTACGAGATCCAATGGTGCCCGAAGATCAACAAAAACGGCATATAAACTCCCCTTACCCAGGGTCACTATTTTCCAATGCAAAAGAGTGAACCTGAATACTTAATCTATAGTGCTAGTAAAAGCACGAAATCCTTCTTAGAGGGGGGATAAAATAATGTCTTCATCGATCCAATCCTGCACTGTATTTAAAACCAACCTGCCCATTACCTTTTGGAGCGAGTCAATGAGGCTGATAGGCCTATAGTTCCCTGGGCATGCGTTGTCTCCTTTATTAAAGACGGGAAGGATCATCGCGCCTTTCCAGGAATCTGGAATCGGCGACCCCTGAGCTATAGCATTTGACAATAGGAAAATATATAAGTTCCACCTTGCCTTATTTTCAAGAAATACATCCCATGGTATTCCATCCAAAACCGGGGCTTTTTCTGCTATGCTTTCATAGGCTTGTGACATACTTAAGTTCTCTGTATGCCTAAAAGAGAATTCTTTACTGAGAAAGCCAGAGAAGTGGTTGTGGACAGGTTGTGTCTTCTGGGCTCAGTATACCATTTACAATGAACCTCTTCTGGTTAGCTTCATGAGAATTGATTTCAACTTCACCTCACACCTTTAAAACAGTTATGAGATAAAGCCACACTTGAAAAAGTGAAAGGGGTTCCTCATAGGTGTGTGCTTACCCCTCTTGTTTCCTTATGTATACAAGACTTGAAAGCTGAACTTATTTTGGTGCAAGCTATGACCCCCAAATTTATGGCAAAGACTGCCCCCTTCTCCTGCCCTAACAAAGTAGTGCATCACATTAAAAAAAATGTCCCTAAATCTAAGACCTTATGAATTGGCTCAAAAAATATGATACTCCTTCTCTTATTTAGAGGTGATTTTTGATATCAACCTCAATTGTGGACTCCCTGATGTCACCAAAGTTTACCAACATTTCAATAATTATTGGGACAGTCTGAGTTTTGCAAGAACTAAGGGTGTCACATCTTTAGTCTATGCTCCCATTATGTACGGCGATGTGTGCGCCACTAGCTTTCTATGATGTGAAACTGGAGGGATTTCTTAAACAGGGTCCTCTACAGATGAAAAAAATACTTTTCCTCAAGTCTCTTGGATGCTCCCGGTAAAGTTACGCTAAGTCAATTAAGAGCTTGCATAAAATATTTGGAGGGAAAGATAAGATGTAAGATGTTGAGCCCCTTACACTTACAGGTACCATTATGGTTCAGTCCTTACAACTAGCAGACTATGATGATCCTAAGAGACATCCTTGTGAAAAATACTCCTACTTCTACTCATGGTTCCAAAATGCAGACTAGATTAGAGGAAATTGGTTGCAGTTCTAGATAGTGTGAATCAAAAGCATGCTCCGTTCTGTTAAACACATGAAGCCATCTTGAAGCAAGAGTGGGAAACAACAAAATGAAAGTTCAAAGTTATTATGAAACCAAAGAGTAGGGGCAAAATTCACAGGTGGACTACAGCACTCTTATAAGGGGCACCCAGAGGTAGCTTCGCTCCTTTACTTATCCAAGCAGGAAATAATATGTACCCTCTCGTATGAGCTTGGTAGATACTACTACTTTTTCTTTAAATCAGGAGGCCCCCCTGGTTGTACATAATTGCATCGTGGCAGGATTGAGAAAACGCGATCGCGGCTCGCTTTTTCTCTTTTCTTTATAATCACGACGCCCTTCCAAGATATTTTAACCACTACAATGTCCACTACTGTTAGTCACCAATAGGTACTTGAGCAGGCGCACATATATTAGGGCACACGCAGCTTACTTCGCTGAGCCCCGGCCGGCACTCCTTGACTACGGGGCCCACTCCCACCTTTAGTCACCATAACATGTATGAGGCCACTCGCACCACAACTCTGTATCCATGTTAATTCACAAGCCTCCAAACGCTAGAGGACTGTTTGGGGACCTCTCTTCCCCCACGATGAGAGTGACCTCTGGTTTTCCTTTCTTTTCTAGGCTACACAGGATTCTTCCTTAAACATCTGCAAGCTGATACTGCTGCAGAGTTTTCAACCTTCCCACCAAGATTCTGGAGAAACGCTTGTCTGTTCCCCACTGGTTACAAGCTGAAACAGCTGTCGACCCCGACTAAGTCATCAGGAGTAAGTAAGATCCCCCCACCTCATAGTCACAAGGTTTTCAGCTGAAGTCACTCGGGATGAATCACCCATTTTACTGGCATTTATTCCTGTCTTCCCTCTCTCCCTGCTCCAGGAGCTTACGCTAGCCCACTTTCTTCATTATTACGGTGGATCCCCTCCCCCATCTTCCCATCAAGTAGGTATTGATAGCGAATACATTAGTAGAAAACACACCGCTTTCTGCCAGGCCCTTAACACCATTTAAATTGCCTGCAGGTGCTCTTCCCAGTCCTGATGAAGACCCCACCGAAAGGAAAACACTCTGTCCTTTGAACACAAACTAATGTGACACTGTATTTAATTAACGTATGGTCCATTTGAGTTATGTGTAACACTGGGAACATTTGATCATTCACAGGTGGAAACGTCTACTCCAAACCTTGTTGATGTATATATGTCACGAATACCTTTCCTTGTCCCCTACCCACACGTGAACACTCTATACCCATTCCCTCCCTTCTTCCCTACCACACCAAGAGCACTGTATGGTATTGCACAATTGCTGCAATGAGTAAATCCATTACTTCTATCTGTAAATGCTTTGAATACAATTGCATCTGATACTCTCTATTGCCATAAAACAACTTAATGTGGATACATGCCAAACTGACTTAGTGTTGTGTTTTTGCTACTATCATTTATTTTGCACAGAAAAAATTGTTTACTGCCGCGACCACGCTGTTTGACACTGTGGTAGATACTACAGACACCACTTTGGTGAAGCTACAGTGTGCCGATATCAACCCAAATGGAAGGGCCTTGTTCTGTAATATGTGGCCATCATCAGAAGGTGAAGTTCAGATAACACAATGTGGCCCATTACATGTGCTTCTCATATAATCCATAGCTTTAGAAAGAAAGTCAAATGTTATACCAGAGCTATCCTGTCTCTTTGTTTCTTTATCAGCAAATAGATCCCCCTTCAGGTCTTTAGAGCTTTACAATTTGAAATAAAAAGGAATTGTACTGGAAGTGTACTTACTGTGATCCACATTTTTGTGTGACACTGATATCTTCATTCTCCGTGAGCTATTAGCATGAGGCACAACTATTATTGTAATAGTAATTATGCAAAGGTCAGCATAATACACTATGGGGCATTTTACCAAGCAATAGCGATAATTATCGCTATTGCTTGGTTAGCGTAAAAAAATTAACGCTGAGCTGCGGCGATTTTTATCGCAGATAAACCTTGGTATTACCAAGGTTTATCGCAAATGCAATAAAAATCGGCCGCAATGCATGAATATCGCTGAAAAGTCAGCGATATTCATGCATTAGCGAGCTAATGCTCTTAGCCATGTTATCCACCTCCCATTGGATAACATGGCTAAGAACTGCTCAGGGCAGGTGTTAGCTTTTGGAGATATTCGCGCTTAGCGCGAGTATCTCCAAAAGTTGGTAATAGGAGATAGCGATGTTAGCAACTGTTTTCAGTCACTAACATCTTGGCACGCTCACTTTGCATGTCATTAGTGATAAATATCACTGACATGCAAAGTGGGGCCCAAGATGGTCGCTTTCTCCTACTAGCTGTCGCTAACTGGTGTTAGTGACAGCTAGGTAATAGGGAGATAATTTTATCTCCGCTTTCTTGGCTTTTAAAGCCAAAAAAGCGGAGAAAAACCCCCTTGATAATATGCCCCTATATTTTTAATGATGTATAATTGAGAGCCTCTACATCAGTTTTACCTCAAGAAATTCAATCTTCATAAATAATAGATCCCATCTCATGACTGCTTCGGGAGGCGCTAACACTAATACCATCCTCTAAATAACACTGTGGAGGAAATTTGCTAATCTAAGCTGTTTTTTAAAGAGTAAGTCGCAAGCCTGCTCTCAAGTCTGTCTGCATCTATGGATCTGCCTAAAAGCATGCTCGCCTCTTGTTATACTTAGATGCCTACTCTGATTTACAGGCCCTCTATGAGGGCATCCTAAACACATAGGAAAACTAAGTTCAATAAAATGTATTCAATATTACAATGCCAATGTTAGGTAAAGATGAGCTACTTTTGGCCTAAGATTGTTCATGCATAACATTCAAACAGTGTAATATAATGGGAAGGACAGGATATATTCATCAATATAAAAAAGTGGAGGATTATGTACAATCAATATGAATCATTTTGGCAATTGAGTAATCAATGCAGCATATACTGGAATAGCACAGTACTTTATTTGCCTAAAATTAGGGGACACATTTGATTTGAGGAGTATATGAATGTGAATGTAATACAATAGTCAGGAGTGGGTGTGGAGAAGCCTGGTGCACTGATTACACTAGAACTTGCAGGCTATGCGAAAGGTTTCCTAGAACTAATACCTCACACCATATCAAATGGTTATTGGGCGATTAGAAATCTTTTGGCGGATTTAGGCCTGCTCTCGTTGTGGGTAGATCCTGTAAACTCCCATTTTCCAACAAAAGAGGTGCAGAAGGGTAAGTATTGAGAATAGTTTCAGGCAAAAAACACCAGGCAACTGGTGTCATATTCCCTCACTAGCCGCTTCTTGGACCATAAAGCCGTCCCGAAGCTGGAATCTTACTGGGACGTTATCACTAAACCACTGGACTGTAAGTTGTACTTCCAGTTCAGGGTGGGAACGCTTCCGGTGAGATCTTTTACTAATGGTCAGCTCAAGTCATATCCAAGTGCCCAGGGTGCAGATCCCACAACGAATCCCTGGCCCATATCCTTTTTGCATGTGTTGCTTATGCTGCCCCGTGCTGGGCCTGGCTGCTCTTAATTTGTAGGCTTTTGGGCACGAGGTGGGTAGCTGAAGCGGAACGCATTCAGCGGACTGACACATCACCGCCCATTGTTATAGCCATGGCAACATTTTTAGGGTGGTCGAGGACTTTGAGGGCTCGCCTAATAACCCAGAGTGAGTGTAAAAACTGAGGCGCCCCAAAGTAAGGCTTGTGTCATCAAGCTCCTTATGGGGGGGCAGAGTGTGTGTGCCAATTATGTCCTATATGGAAGTATATTAGTTATAATGGTATTTGACCTAACGATGAGACTTGTACATATCTTAATTGTTTTTATTTCATACTCTAACGAGTTTTTGATTTGATTTTAACCCCTTCGATGCTGATGACGAGCTCAGCTCGTCATCAGCCACGGGGGGCGTGTGCGGATGACGAGCTGAGCTAGTCATCTTACGCGGCTTTTAGAAAAAAGCAGTGTAGGGGAAAAATAACCGCCGCAGCGATGCGGTTAATTCATGAATTTTATATATTGGGGGTGCGAAGTAGTTTTATTTACATGATCTATGTATGTCTTCCTAGTGTTTCATGTTTTTGTATAATTAATTCCATTTGTATTTTTGTGAATCGCTTTTATGACTGTAAATTGTCGAATAAAGCTGTTGAAATGGAAATGGAAAATATATAACAGAACAAAAAATGTACAAACAAGAAAGCACACTTTGTTGAATGAGTTTATGGGACAAGTATATCAATATATGTTTGTGTTTGGAGAGATAATATCATTTGTCGGCAGTTGGGAATTATAGAAATAATGGGTATATTTAAATTAAAAATAAAAGTCCACCAAAGAAAGAACATAAGCGATTTTGTTATTTGATGTTTTGAGCTTTGCAGAATGAAACCATGAGCTGATGAATAAAAACCTTGTTTACAGTTTGGGATTCTTTTTAGGTGAAGTTCATTGTGAAGCCAAGAATAGATGTAATTGAGCATGAGAACATTAATGTGAGCAATCATTGTATTGCAGAATTTACAAAAGAAAATGATTGCTTAAAAAAATCTAATTGCCAATATTTTTTTTATCACTCTCTGTTAGGCTGCCTGCGTTCTAACCAGTGTTTCTGTGAGAGGGCACTTCTTTAAAAAGTTGAGTCAGTAATGTAGTTTAGAGTTTTTCTTTTCTAACCCTAATTTAACCTATTTGTATTCTTTAGAAAACAGTGGTGCAGGAAACAAACAAGAGCATTTCCAAATATATAAACTTGGGGGCATATTACCAAGGGCCTTATCGCCGCTTTAGCGGGAATTTTTCCCGCTAATTTTATCGCCCTATTACCTAGCTGTCGCTAACACCAGTTAGCGACAGCTAGTAGGAGATAGCGATCATCTTGGGGCCCACTTTGCATGTCAGTGATACTTATCGCTAATGACATGCAAAGTGGGCGTGCCAAGATGTTAGCGACTGTAAACAGTCGCTAACATCACTATCTCCTATTACCTACTAAGCGCGAATATCTCCAAAAGCTAATGCCTGCCCAGAGCAGTTCTTAGCCATGTTATCCAATGGTAGGTGGAGAACATGGCTAAGAGCATTAGCTCGGTAATGCATGAATATCGCTGACCTTTCAGCAATATTCATGCATTTTGGCCGATTTTCATAGCTTTTGAGATAAACTTTGATAATAGCAAGGTTCATCTGCGATAAAAATCGGCGGAGCTCGGCGATAATAATATTGCCGCTAACCGTGTTAAGCGATGATTATCGATTGATATTGGTAATAGGCTCCTTATTTCGTTCTAAGTGCAACACCTGCGTGGCTCCCCAAATTTCGATCTTATTAAAAAATTTCAGCATTTTATTTTTTGATAAAGGCTTTCATGTGTGATTCAACCACTGCAATGCGTGTGAGAGACGCGAGGTCCTCGTTCTTATTAAATTCAGGGGCGTATGTACAAGCCCTTATTGCCATGGGAACGTCCCTTTTTCTGACGTTCATGTGGCGATAAGGGATTTGCCATATTTACAAGGCAGCGCTAAGCCACTTAAGGTGGCTTCACACTGCCTTGTAAATAAGGCCCACTTTCATGCTATGCTTAGCGAGAAAGGGGTGAGCACATTGGGTGTTGCAGTGGGCATTCCACCACAACACCCAATGATTTTGACACTTCCCCCTATTTACAAGGGTGGCGTAAATAGGAGGCAGCACCAAAATTGAGACCAGGGAAAACCTGGTCTTAACTTGGCAAAACTAGGAGAAACGCTTTATTTCTCCTTGTTTTTGCTTTTTCCATGTGTGATGCCCTGTGCAGCACACATGAAAAAAAATGCCTTGGATTGTTTATGTGTACGAAGGTGTCCCTTCCTGCACATAAACAATCTTTTTTAAAAAATTACACTCTGTAACTTCCATGTGTGCTGCATTAAGCAGCACACAAAGAAGGGACAAAAAGGCATTTAAAGGTTGTTTAAGTGCAGGATAGGACACTTTTCTACACATAAACAATCTTCCCCTGCACGCAGACACCCTTGCACTAATAGTGCAAGGGTGCCTGCATTGGTGCTATACTGTGAAATGTTTAACAACAAGGGGTGGTGATGGAAAGAGTTTCTGAATTAGGCAGAATACTCTTACCCAGTCAAGAGATCAGGGCTGGATCCAACACCGTTTTTTAGCTCACTGCACCATCCCAGTTCAGAACCTGGCTATATGCAAATTAGTCTGTTCCTGTCCCAGTGCCTGATGGGAACAGGGCAAACCAAACTACCAAGCCAATTCTTACACTGGGAAGGAAACAAGCTTCCGGGGACCGGTTTCTGGCATTTCAGCCGTCGTCGGCCCGGCTTGCTTGAATCCTGATGGTGCAATGAGCAAGGGACTCACATCTGAGTATACCCTTCCACGCTTAGGGTGGACAAAATATTTAACAACAAGGGGTGGTGATGGACAGAGTTTCTGAATTAAGCAGAATACTCTTACCCAGTCAAGAGATCAGGGCTAGATCCAACACCGTTTTTTAGCTCACTGCACCATCCCAGTTCAGAACCTGGCTATATGCAAATTAGTCTGTTCCTGTCCCAGTGCATGATGGGAACAGGGCAAACCAAACTACCTGTTGCACTGGGCCAGGGACAGACTGGTTTGCATATAGCCAGGTTCTGAGCTGGGATGGTGCAGTGAGATAAATAACGGTGATGGATCAAGCCCTGATCTTTGGACTGGGTAAGAGTGGTCTGCTTAATTCAGACACTCTGTTCATCACCACCCCCTTTTCTGTATCGTTTTTGGCCACTATAGGTGTGGCAGGGTATACTCAGACATGAGTCCCTTTCTTACTACACCATCAGGATTCAAGCAAGCCGGGCCGAAGACGGCTGAAATGCCAGAAACCGGTCCCCGGTAGCTTGTCTCCTTTCTGGTGAAGAATTGGCTTGGTAGTTTAGTCTGCCCTGTTCCCATGATGCACTGGGCCAGGGACAGACTGACTTGCATATAGCCAGGTTCTGAGCTGGGATGGTGCAGTGAGATAAATAACGGTGATGGATCAAGCCCTGATCTTTGGACTGGGTAAGAGTGGTCTGCTTAATTCAGACACTCTGTTCATCACCACCCCCTTTTCTGTATCATGCTGTGAAATGTAGCGCCAGCACAGGGGAAAATGCAAGGCTGAACCGTATTCTTGTAAATATGGTGCAGCCTTGAGTTTCTGAAGTGCCAGAATTAGGCGTTAAGCCATGACTGCTAACGCCTCACTCTGCCACTTCTTTGTACATATGCCCCCAATCTCTTACATGTCACTGTCTTAGACTGACAAATATTTACACTTTGGCTCTCATTACGAATTGGCCGGTCTTTGTGGTGGAAATGGCCAAAGCTGCTTGCCTCAGAACCTGCAGCCTCTCTGAGACATCCAGTGCCTCTGGCCCAGAATTAAGCAGTCAGGAAATTTTGGATCCATTAAATCTGGAGTTAATGCTCTGTATGAGATAAAATGGCCAGTAAGGAGGGCCTAAGATGCATGGTATTAAAGCTAAGGGGCATATTATCAAGAAACAGCGATAATATTATCGCTGCTTTAGCAGCAGAAAACTGCCCATGTTCTGGTGTGAACATGGGCTTCTATGGGAATTCTCTACGGCGTATTATCAAGCCAATTATCGCCGCTTTAGCAGCAGTTTTCTGCCACAAAAGAGGCGATAATGTTAACACCGTGCTTGATAATATGCCCCTAAATTATTTTTCAAAGTGCCGCTACCACCCAATGCTTGCACATCCAAACCAGAGAAATGAATCGTTTGTGTATTTCAAATATCCATTTCACATAAGACAAAAGCTACAAAGTACGTTTCATCTGCCCGTTGACAAAATCCCTTTCCACTAACATTTCCACTGTAATTCATTTACACATGAAGTGTTAAACAACAAGATGGGTTGTTAGCTTTCACTTTGACACTAATTGGCTCCTATGTTTTTGCTAAAGCGAAACTTGTCAGGGCATTTTAAATATTGTGGATAAACTTTCTTTAAAAGTGCTGCCGATAATTTTAAATCTCTGCCTCCTTTAATTACTCATTGTTGAAAATGAATATAGAGGCACATCGGGCTTGTTACTTTATAGTTCCCTCTCTGGTTTTGTTTAATAGAAACTTTAAATATTATGCATATCCCATTGCATTCATTATTTGAGCCTTTTGGGGGCTAAATCTGCCAACGGAAATTTGAAGCTGTTCATTTCTTAATTACAATATAGTATGATTCCCTTACATGCTGGGACTGTATTTTGCAAAAATAGAGGGGTACATTTACTATTATTTCTCGCAACGCAGCCAAACAAGGGGACTTGCTGCTCTGCGCTTCGTGAAAGGGAGAGAGCAGAAATGCTCCATATTTCAAAATAAATGGAGCATTTCAGCTCTTTCCTTGTGCTGGTGCACTGTATGCTGCCTGACCCAATCACAGGCACCCTTGCACCAAAATACAAGTGTTAGACCTGGCATCTTTTGGCGTGTTTCTGCAGTCTTTCTGCTTTCTGGCCTCCTGTGTTTAATGGCACATTGGACTTCATTTTGCTGGTTTAGTGCCTCTGTGAACTTTCTCACTGCTGATCAGTGTTAAAGTGCACGTGCTCCTACTGTAAATTGTATTTAATTTACTACTAAGTCCCTAGTAAAGTGCAATGTATGTGCCCAGGGCCTGGAAATCAAATGCTGCTAGTGGGCCTGCAGCACTGATTGTGCCACCCACACAAGTAGACTTTCAAAGGTGTCTCAGACCTGCCACTGCAGTGTCTGCGTACAGTTCTTACTGCCATGTCGCCCTGGCAAGTGCCCCCTCTTGCCAGGCCCTAACCTTCCCTTGTCTGACATGTAATGTACCCCTCAGGTGTGCCCAAGGTACCCCCTGGGCAGGGTGTAGTGTGTGTGAAAGGTAGGTCATGTCCCGTGTGTGTGGCATGCCCTGATAGTGAAATACTGCCACTTTTATTTTCCTCATTGCAAGGCTATCTGTCCCATACGCTAACACTGGAGTTGCTTTGCAACATCATAAAAGTGCAACTTTTCATTGGGACAAGATAGAGAAATTGAGTTTAGGCTCTCTGAACTCAGAATATAATAACACATCTTTTTAGGGAGATGGTTTTTAAATTGTGTGTTTGAAAATGGCACTTTTAGAAAGTGATAAATAATACTAAAAGTTGAGCGACCCAATATACTTTTAGAAAGGGGTCATTTTCTTGTTTAACCATCCTGTGTGCCTCTGCCTGTTTGTATATTCACTTTCTGGTTTTGGAATGACAGGAGCTGGGGATGCACATTTACTCTAGGCAATCACAAGGGGGGTTGAGGTGCGTCCTTCCTTACTGGGGGTGAATGTTTCATTTGCACTGCCTTCCATACATCATCTGTGTGTCTTTTGCTTTCTCGCCCTAAGGGCACCAGGTATGCCCAGATGTGGGTCCCAGTCTCACTGTGCCACTGAATTCAAGCTAGCCTGGCTGAGATGGGGTGATGCCCCGAAACCGGTCCCAGGATGCTTTTTTCCGGTCCAGCGTGGACCTGCTTGGCAGTTCGGTCTGGACTGTTGCAATGAAGCAGAGGGTCAAGCCGGATTGCATATGGCTGGGTCTAAATTGGGGTGGCATGGTCAGCAAAAAAATGATGGATTTAACCCAGATCTTATGACTGGGGGTGAATGTTTGATTTGCTCTGCATTCCATCTATTATCTGTGTGTCTTTTACATTTAGAAAATAGGCATTTTCTTGTTCAACCATGCTGTGAACCTCTGCTGGTTTGTGTATAGACTATCTGGTTTTGGAGTGACAGGGGTTGGGGATGTGCATCCACTGTAGACAGTCATAAGGGGGTTTGCGGTGTGTCCTGTCTTTTCTGGGTGACTCCTAGCCAGGCTGAAGAGACCTGGTCTGCATTTAGAGTGGTGGGAGGAGTTTTCATTGGCACCTACCTTCACCTCTTGTAGTGAAGCTGGGCCAGAGGGAGTATTACTGGTTTGGACTGGGCTCAGAGACCTTGCCACACAGAGAACAAAGACAAAATGTGGTTTAAATATTGGGGCCCTTACACCAGTACTTTAGAACTCTTTTGGATCAAGGAACCTTTCAAGAAGGACAGTTGGAGATACTGTGAAGAGGAATTACCACTTTGCTCTGTGCTTTTCTGTGTCGGCCTGCAGTGGCTGCTCCTGTCTTGGGTAGAGAAAGGACTGGACTTAACTTTCTGCAACTTCTTTGTATGAGTTTCTCCAAGGGCTTGAGGTAGAGCTTCCCCCTGTTCAAGAAGTCTCAGGAAAAGCAAAGACGTCAAGTTTATCTGCTACCAGCACTAGGAACTGTGCGTTTTGTGCTGCACCAAAGAAAAAATAACCTAAACCCATCAACGACAGTGCTGACGGCTCTGTGTCCTTAAGGCACCGCAGAGGGCACCTCCAAACTTTGCAGCGCAACCCTGGTCTCACTGATGACACTGCCAAAGTCCCCACCAAGATGCTGCTTGTACCGTGACCTGTGGGCACCGCACTTCGCACCGCCTCGCTTCACACCACTGCCCTGGTATCCCTGATGATTAACAACCACAGGGGCTGTTCACAAAACCCCGAACCCGGGACAAGCAATCAATACATCTAACAAAAAGGTTCTGCGGGAACAGCAATGAAGACTGAATATAATCTCAAAAGAAAGAAATAGAAGAAAAAGGAGAAAGTTAAATGGTGCTTAAAGAGGCCCTTTAAAACAGAATTACTGATATCAAAATTCCATATTTATTACATAGTACAACAATAATTCTAAAAACCACAAATATGCTCAAGCCAAAAGTGCTGGGATACATAAAGGAAAACATATATCACAAACCAGACAGTGGCAAACAAAAAAAATTACATGTTGGAATAAAGGAACAACATAAACACAAGTGTTGTGTCTTTAAATCAATTTGGGCCACAGAGAAGCGTCGACGGCGTTTCGACTGCTGTAATATTGTGCGGTGATCTTCAGGACTTGGAGTTTGCTTGAGCAATATATATCTGTACAATAAAAATGTTGTAATTACTATTTGTACATTCATTTCAAAGTAGGCTTCTTCAGAAAAAAAGGGGGCTCTTTTTTAAAAAAAGCACCACGTGAAGATAATCGAAAAGAAAAAGGGAGAAGCGTAGTAAGTCAATCCCAAACACCAAGGTGAATCAAAAACCATATACCAAGAGAAGTAAGAAAAAAGGGCATATCACCTTACGAATAAAATTAGGTCCAACCAATCATTAGTTATGGTCGTCCATAGATACTTTTTGCAACTGAAAATGAATAAACAAGGTTCAGGTAAATGCCCTTGTCAGGTGGAGACTCTGAATGAAACCCAGGGAAAATCCACTTACCAAAGATAGCGGATCTAAACACTTGGCGTCCACCTAGCTTTTTAATGTCAAGGCAGTGGCTCCAATATTTTAACCAACTGCTTGCCTCATAACTGAGCTGTAGGAAAAGTAGACACAAAATTCCTGTTGTCACTTAATGACCTAACCAATGGGGCAGTGTAAATGAAAGGGATGTCTACATGTTGCCCCAGTAATCCACAATTAAATCAAACTTAAAATCAACCTCAAAGAGTCGGTTCTAAGCACCTCTTAGGTATATATCACAAATGTACATACAATGAGGTCCATTGTGACAATAAAGTTTGCTCATTCAAAGTTACAAAACACAGTTGTAGGGTTGCGTACTGTGCCTCTGATAAGTGTTTTAATATCAGATATAATAAATCCAAGGCATCCATGTGCTGCTCAACATGTAACGATATTCAATACTAAGTTTGTCTCACATAAACATGTATGTCCTTAATGAAAGAAACAGTGATAATGGAAACCACTCGGAAAAAGCCAAGCATAAACGTATCTGTGAGCACATAGTCACTAAGCCAGCTTCATACTAGAATAGCGGTGATAAAAAGCAATAAAAAAGGAATGTGCATCAATTTAACTGTCAGCTAATATTAATTATCTCCAATATTTATGGTGCTCGGGCCCCTTCAGAGACATAACAGCCAGGCCATATAACAGACATATCGGCCAAAAGTCACGGAAATGAAAGGGGCAAAGTCTTACCAATTGTGAAAATTCTGGAAAGAGAAAATCGTGCCGCGTCCGTAACAGCTACAAAGCAGCAAACGTTACTAGCACAGTTAAATACTTGTTCCCGAATGCTAGAAGAAGGACTACAACAAGCTGAAGTTTCGTGAAGCCTGGATCTTCTAGTTTGGAGCTAAGGCCCAAAAACATTCCAGGAGCAGATGTTACAGCCTGGGAGTGAGTTGGTAACTACGTGGGTGTTGGTTCATGCCATATCTAGGGGTGATCCGACTGTGATTAGATCCCGAAATCCGGGAGGGCTTATTAGCTGCTGGATTAGCAAAGGTGATTGTGATTTTGTATTGGCCGCCGCTCGCTAGAATCTCCACAGAATCCACTCAGGTAACCGGCGTTCCTCACGATATTAAAACACTCGACAGTGTGACTGTTTTTTATATTCTCTGCTCATGTTTTAATCATCACTCCCTGCTACATCTTTATAAAATGTGACCCTCGCTTCAGGAATACCTCACTTTTACAACTGTTATTATGTGTAGCTCTCCTCAACATATTGCTTCACCCAAGCTGTATCTATCAAGAGTTTCAAAATTTTCTGAACAAATACAACACTGCCTTTTATGAAGTTTTCACATGATGACTACCAACATCTACTTGTTTTGTCTGCTGATATACACGTTTTTGAATAAAGGTTTATGAATACTACCTTCTTCGTGTCATACCCTCCAGCACCTAACAGTTTATGGGCATTTGATTCACTAAATGCTTACCAAGATTGTTTTTTTTTTCTTCTGCCACCCTTTTGATATGTGCTGGAATGCAAACAGAGAATGTCATATGTCTCTTTGTTGCTTTTCCTTAATTAAGATGTGTTTCCTTGGTGCTTATGGGCAGACTTAAATCTTTAATAAGAATCACATCTTACTCTTCAAAACATTCCAGAATGGCTAATGAAGCACCATTTTGGGCTAAAGCCATGTCTACAGGTACTAAGCCTAAGAGAGCTAAAAAGGACCTTCCTTCACCCATCTTATCTTCTAAAAATCCCGTTCTGGACACCATTCTAGATGAGGTGAGGGGGTTGAAATCTTTTATGTCTATGACAAATGAGAAACTTCAACAGATAGAGGACAGATGGATTAATATGGAAACTAAGGTTCTGGATATGGAACAACGCATCAGTGATCTTCATGATGTATCTTCTAAGATTCCAATCTTGGAACAGGAAATCCATTGTCTCAAACTCCACACTGAGGACCTTGAAAATTGAATTAGACTCAATAACCTACGCTTGTATGGCCTACCAGTAAATATTGAAGGTACGGATATGCTTCTTTTCCTTAAGAGGTTCCTGTCAGAGCTATTAGAACTTCCTTCAGTACCCTCATTAAATATTCAACGTGCTCATAGGCTAGGTCATCTTCAACCAAATTCTTCAGACCTAGAGGAATTATTATGCTATTTTGGGAATTTACAGACCTCATGTGTGTCCTCTCAGCAGCTAAAACAAAACATGGTCTGGTCATACCATCTATCTGTCACAGGATCTCTCCAATGCCACTAAATCACGAAGAAAGGAATTGTTGTCTCTCTCTCCCCAAATGAGACAGTTAAATATTCGTTATGGCATTCTACATCCCTGCCTTTGTAAAATTACTCATGAGGGATCTTCACATTCTTTTGATGATCCTACTAAACTGAGATCTTTCCAACATAATCTGTCTCCGAATTTGGCTACTGGCTCCAACCATCATCGCTAAATTTCTTGTATCTGTTCCTCATCTTTCCTATGATGGCTGTTTATAATTCTATTTTTTTTATCTCCTTCTCTGTCGTTTCATCTTTCGTCTGTGCAGTTGCGCCCCAGGTGTCAATCTTTGCTGTTTTCTCTTAGAGCTGGATCTTTTACCTTGATCTATCTTTTTTTCTCCTATTCTTATTTTTTTATCTTTTATCATTGTTTTTGTGGGTGTTTCTCCCTTTTAACAATATTTCATATGTTGCATGTGTTCCTTAGGGCTGTTTATTGTCTTATGATGTATTTTTTACTCTTAGCTTATATATGGTGTTTTTCTTCTTCAAGCTGTTTCCTTCCAATGTGTCATCTCCTTCCATGTATCACCCTCCCAACCCTCCAATATGTGTAATTTTGTCATGTGGAATGTTCGTGGTCTTGGACACTCCATCAAAAGGCAAAAGGTACTCTCTCATTTATCAAAATTAAATGCTCAGGTATCTTTTATTCAGGAAATGCATTGTAATGATACTGAATCGCTCAAGTTAAAGCGACTATGGGTGGGTCAAGTTGTGTTTTCTCCTTCAGTTGGTAATAAGGGGGGTGTTGCAATACTGTTTCATAAATCATTGCATGTTCAAGTTTTGTCTACACACAACAATACTGATGGATGATGGGTAATGGCTAAAGTTGTTATACAAAATAAAGAATTAGTTCTTTTGAACATGTATGGCCCAGTTAGACCTGACCCTGAATTTTGGAATTCTATCAAGATTTTACTAGCTTCCATTGATTGCCCGAATATAGTAGTTGCTGGTGATTTTAAACAATGATTATACCCTTATTCTGACAGACAATCCAAATGTAAATTTAGTCCGGATAAACACCACAAAGCTTTTCAATCTGCCATTGCCTCTCGTTCATTATATGATGCTTGGAAAACTTGTAACACTGATTCCTTTGAATTTACTTTTTTTTCAAATGTTCACCAAACTCGTTCTAGGATTGATTACATTTTAATTGGTAAATCCCTTTCCCATCACTTTTGTCATCGGAGATTGGATCTATTTTCATTTCTGACCATGCACCTGTTCTTTCTATTTTGAACCTTTCCGTAAGTACCCCCAAATTTAGCAGATGGAAGTTAAATCATTATTTACTGTCTGATACTCCTTTCATTACAGAAGCTACTAAATTTATCAATGAATTTTTCACAATTAATAACCCTACTGACACCTCTAATTCTAACAATTGGGATGCTTTTAAGGCATCTTTTCAAACTTTCACTATTTCATATGTTGCGAGGAAAAAGACAACTACTCGAAATAAATAAACAATGGTATTACAAAAACTGAAATTTTGGAACATACATATTTTACTTCTAAATCCCCTTCAACACTTCATGAATTGATTAAGGCCAAATCTGAACATAATAAATTGGCTACAGTTGATGCTTGTAATGCCCTTCTTAAAATTAAATCTAAATATCATGGGGGCCAAAATAAAGCAGGTAAGATTTTGGCCAACTAATTAAATCTGAACGCAAAAATATTGGACCCATTCTAAATGAATCTACTAATACTCTTGCCTCTTCGGACGAGGACATTGCTAATGTATTTCATGATTACTACCAATCACTATATTCCAATGATACGAATCCCTCTCCTCAAAATGTAGATACTTTCTTTTCTGGCCTCCCCTCTCCACTTCCCTACCTGAGGAATTTGACTTATTGGAGAAGGATGTTACTTTACAGGAGATAACTGATGCTATTAAATCTCTGAAGAAGTCAAAAGCACCAGGACCTGACAGCCTTTCTGTTGAATTTTATTCCGCCTTTTCCTCTATTTTCATTCCCAAACTCTTGGCTCTTTTGAATTCCTTTATTGCTGAATCCAAAGCATCTGGTTCCTTTATGGAAGCCTTGATTGTTCTTATCCCCAAACCTGATAAAGACCATTCCCTTTGTAAAAATCACCGTCCTATATCATTAATCAACTATGATTGTAAGATATTCGCAAAAACTTTTTCCACTTGTCTTGAGAATATTATCCCATTATTGGTTAAAACTGATCAAGCAGGATTTATTAAAGGCAGATTGGCTGCGGATAATGCTCGAATATTTGCCAATGTCATTTCCTTAGGTAAGAAAATTAAGTCCCCTCTAGCAGTGCTGTCCCTAGATGCCGAGAAGGCTTTGACCGAATTATTTGGCAATTCATGTTCAAAACACTTCAATGGTATAGTTTTGGCCCAACTTTTATTTCCTATATTGAACTGCTATACTCTCACCCCCGTGATAGTATTTTTGTAAATAGCCGTTTCTCGAAAAAATGTTATTTATCTAGAGGTACACGTCAAGGTTGTCCTCTATCTCCCTTGTTATTTGTTCTATGTCTTAAACCTTTCCTTGAGCGTATCCGTGTTAACACACATATTTCTGGCCTCATACATAACTCTCTAGAAACCAAAATGTCAGCTTACGCTGATGATATATTAGTTTTAATGTCTAATCCTCTCACTTCCCTCCCTCCCTTTTTAGATGAGGTTACATTACATTACATTATTTCGGGATATAAATTGAACTTCTCAAAAACAGAAGTACTACAGCTGAATTCCCTATGTTATCAATAAATGTTTAAAGACACTCATTTTACTTGGTGTCCTACAAAAATAAAATACCTTGGTATTTGGTTTTCCGCTACTTTACCTATCACAATTAAACACATGTTTAATGCATTATTCACTAAGATTCAATCTCTTTTACTTTCCTGGTCACCACTTCATTTGTCTTGGTGGGGTAGACTTGACACAATCAAAATGATGATTGCCCCTCATATCCTATATACATTATCCATGTTACCTTTTCAAATCCCTCTATCATATTTTTCACAAATCAACTCCATTTGTACAAAATTCCTTTGGAATAAAAAGCACCCACGCATTTCCCTTACAAAGCTCAAACGCCCCAAGTGTGAAGGAGGTGTGCGTTTTCCTGATTTCAAAGCTTATCACTCTGCATTTTTAATTAGACAATTTTTTGCCCTTTCCTATGAATTTGGTGACACTCCTATACCTAGATGGATTTTTTTTGATCTGTCTTTATTTAAAGGTTTTTCTTTTTGCAAAATAATATACATGTCTCACTGTACGTTCATAACTAATAATCCTATTTTAAAATACTCCCAAAACGTACTGTATAACATATTCGTTGATGGCCTTGACCCTCTTCAATGTTTTCTATCCTCTACTATCTGGTACAACAAATACATTAAATACAAAAGTAAATCATTCTACTACAAACATTGGAAGGAGAAGGGAATTATTTGTGTCCATCAACTCATTCATCAGAATTCTGTCATTCTCTTTTCTGTATTACAAATGCAATATCATTTACCAGATACATTCCTTGATGAATATATTTTAATATCAACAGCTCTGCAATCTCACTTAGCTACCTTTGATCTCTTCAATATCTCTACCTCACTTACTCCACTAACACCACTTTATAATATTTCTCAAGAACATAAAACTAAAGCAGCTCATATTTATAAATTATTATCATTACGTGTTGCTGAATGACCTAAATCCCTTACAGAATTAGCCTGGGAAACTGACTTATTTTTTCCAATACCTGTCTCTGATTAGGATAAATTATGGTCTAAGTTATTCAAAATTTCAGCTGCTGCATGTATTACTCATCGCTCTACTTTATTTATATAGAGCAGTGATAACTCCTGTTTGTATATTCAAGTTTTCTCCTGCCTCATCTCCATTATGCTGGTCTTGTTCTGACTTTACCGGGACATTAACCCCTTCCATGCTCATGACGAGCTCAGCTCGTCATGAGGCACAGTTCAGCTGTGCTGATGACGAGCTGAGCTCGTCATGAATAATAGGATTCAAGGAACTGCAGCACAGAGGGGGAATTACTGCAGCAGCTTAGGGTGGACAAAATATTTAACAACAAGGGGTGGTGATGGACAGAGTTTCTGAATTAAGCAGAATACTCTTACCCAGTCAAGAGATCAGGGCTAGATCCAACACCGTTTTTTAGCTCACTGCACCATCCCAGTTCAGAACCTGGCTATATGCAAATTAGTCTGTTCCTGTCCCAGTGCATGATGGGAACAGGGCAAACCAAACTACCTGTTGCACTGGGCCAGGGACAGACTGGTTTGCATATAGCCAGGTTCTGAGCTGGGATGGTGCAGTGAGATAAATAACGGTGATGGATCAAGCCCTGATCTTTGGACTGGGTAAGAGTGGTCTGCTTAATTCAGACACTCTGTTCATCACCACCCCCTTTTCTGTATCGTTTTTGGCCACTATAGGTGTGGCAGGGTATACTCAGACATGAGTCCCTTTCTTACTACACCATCAGGATTCAAGCAAGCCGGGCCGAAGACGGCTGAAATGCCAGAAACCGGTCCCCGGTAGCTTGTCTCCTTTCTGGTGAAGAATTGGCTTGGTAGTTTAGTCTGCCCTGTTCCCATGATGCACTGGGCCAGGGACAGACTGGTTTGCATATAGCCAGGTTCTGAGCTGGGATGGTGCAGTGAGATAAATAACGGTGATGGATCAAGCCCTGATCTTTGGACTGGGTAAGAGTGGTCTGCTTAATTCAGACACTCTGTTCATCACCACCTCCTTTTCTGTATCGTTTTTGGCCACTATAGGTGTGGCAGGGTATACACAGACATGAGTCCCTTTCTCACTGCACCATCAGGATTCAAGCAAGCCGGGCCGAAGACGGCTGAAATGCCAGAAACCGGTCCCCGGTAGCTTGTCTCCTTTCTGGTGAAGAATTGGCTTGGTAGTTTAGTCTGCCCTGTTCCCATGATGCACTGGGCCAGGGACAGACTGACTTGCATATAGCCAGGTTCTGAGCTGGGATGGTGCAGTGAGATAAATAACGGTGATGGATCAAGCACTGATCTTTGGACTGGGTAAGAGTGGTCTGCTTAATTCAGACACTCTGTTCATCACCACCCCCTTTTCTGTATCATACTGTGAAATGTAGCGCCAGCACAGGGGAAAATGCAAGGCTGAACCGTATTCTTGTAAATATGGTGCAGCCTTGAGTTTCTGAAGTGCCAGAATTAGGCGTTAAGCCATGACTGCTAACGCCTCACTCTGCCACTTCTTTGTACATATGCCCCCAATCTCTTACATGTCACTGTCTTAGACTGACAAATATTTACACTTTGGCTCTCATTACGAATTGGCCGGTCTTTGTGGTGGAAATGGCCAAAGCTGCTTGCCTCAGAACCTGCAGCCTCTCTGAGACATCCAGTGCCTCTGGCCCAGAATTAAGCAGTCAGGAAATTTTGGATCCATTAAATCTGGAGTTAATGCTCTGTATGAGATAAAATGGCCAGTAAGGAGGGCCTAAGATGCATGTTATTAAAGCTAAGGGGCATATTATCAAGAAACAGCGATAATATTATCGCTGCTTTAGCAGCAGAAAACTGCCCATGTTCTGGTGTGAACATGGGCTTCTATGGGAATTCTCTACGGCGTATTATCAAGCCAATTATCGCCGCTTTAGCAGCAGTTTTCTGCCACAAAAGAGGCGATAATGTTAACACCGTGCTTGATAATATGCCCCTAAATTATTTTTCAAAGTGCCGCTACCACCCAATGCCTGCACATCCAAACCAGAGAAATTAATCGTTTGTGTATTTCAAATATCCATTTCACATAAGACAAAAGCTACAAAGTACGTTTCATCTGCCCGTTGACAAAATCCCTTCCCACTAACATTTCCACTGTAATTCATTTACACATGAAGTGTTAAATAACAAGATGGGTTGTTAGCTTTCACTTTGACACTAATTGGCTCCTATGTTTTTGCTAAAGCGAAACTTGTCAGGGCATTTTAAATATTGTGGATAAACTTTCTTTAAAAGTGCTGCCGATAATTTTAAATCTCTGCCTCCTTTAATTACTCATTGTTGAAAATGAATATAGAGGCACATCGGTCTTGTTACTTTATAGTTCCCTCTCTGGTTTTGTTTTATAGAAACTTTAAATATTATGCATATCCCATTGCATTCATTATTTGAGCCTTTTGGGGGCTAAATCTGCCAACGGAAATTTGAAGCTGTTCATTTCTTAATTACAATATAGTATGATTCCCTTACATGCTGGGACTGTATTTTGCAAAAATAGAGGGGTACATTTACTATTATTTCTCGCAACGCAGCCAAACAAGGGGACTTGCTGCTCTGCGCTTCGTGAAAGGGAGAGAGCAGAAATGCTCCATATTTTAAAATAAATGGAGCATTTCAGCTCTTTCCTTGTGCTGGTGCACTGTATGCTGCCTGACCCAATCACAGGCACCCTTGCACCAAAATACAAGTGTTAGACCTGGCATCTTTTGGCGTGTTTCTGCAGTCTTTCTGCTTTCTGGCCTCCTGTGTTTAATGGCACATTGGACTTCATTTTGCTGGTTTAGTGCCTCTGTGAACTTTCTCACTGCTGATCAGTGTTAAAGTGCAAGTGCTCCTACTGTAAATTGTATTTAATTTACTACTAAGTCCCTAGTAAAGTGCAATGTATGTGCCCAGGGCCTGGAAATCAAATGCTGCTAGTGGGCCTGCAGCACTGATTGTGCCACCCACACAAGTAGACTTTCAAAGGTGTCTCAGACCTGCCACTGCAGTGTCTGCGTACAGTTCTTACTGCCATGTCGCCCTGGCAAGTGCCCCCTCTTGCCAGGCCCTAACCTTCCCTTGTCTGACATGTAATGTACCCCTCAGGTGTGCCCAAGGTACCCCCTGGGCAGGGTGTAGTGTGTGTGAAAGGTAGGTCATGTCCCGTGTGTGTGGCATGCCCTGATAGTGAAATACTGCCACTTTTATTTTCCTCATTGCAAGGCTATCTGTCCCATACGCTAACACTGGAGTTGCTTTGCAACATCATAAAAGTGCAACTTTTCATTGGGACAAGATAGAGAAATTGAGTTTAGGCTCTCTGAACTCAGAATATAATAACACATCTTTTTAGGGAGATGGTTTTTAAATTGTGTGTTTGAAAATGGCACTTTTAGAAAGTGATAAATAATACTAAAAGTTGAGCGACCCAATACACTTTTAGAAAGGGGCCATTTTCTTGTTTAACCATCCTGTGTGCCTCTGCCTGTTTGTATATTCACTGTCTGGTTTTGGAATGACAGGAGCTGGGGATGCACATTTACTCTAGGCAATCACAAGGGGGGTTGAGGTGTGTCCTTCCTTACTGGGGGTGAATGTTTCATTTGCACTGCCTTCCATACATCATCTGTGTGTCTTTTGCTTTCTCGCCCTAAGGGCACCAGGTATGCCCAGATGTGGGTCCCAGTCTCACTGTGCCACTGAATTCAAGCTAGCCTGGCTGAGATGGGGTGATGCCCCGAAACCGGTCCCAGGATGCTTTTTTCCGGTCCAGCGTGGACCTGCTTGGCAGTTCGGTCTGGACTGTTGCAATGAAGCAGAGGGTCAAGACGGATTGCATATGGCTGGGTCTAAATTGGGGTGGCATGGTCAGCAAAAAAATGATGGATTTAACCCAGATCTTATGACTGGGGGTGAATGTTTGATTTGCTCTGCATTCCATCTATTATCTGTGTGTCTTTTACATTTAGAAAATAGGCATTTTCTTGTTCAACCATGCTGTGAACCTCTGCTGGTTTGTGTATAGACTATCTGGTTTTGGAGTGACAGGGGTTGAGGATGTGCATCCACTGTAGACAGTCATAAGGGGGTTTGCCGTGTGTCCTGTCTTTTCTGGGTGACTCCTAGCCAGGCTGAAGAGACCTGGTCTGCATTTAGAGTGGTGGGAGGAGTTTTCATTGGCACCTACCTTCACCTCTTGTAGTGAAGCTGGGCCAGAGGGGGTATTACTGGTTTGGACTGGGCTCAGAGACCTTGCCACACAGAGAACAAAGACAAAATGTGGTTTAAATATTGGGGCCCTTACACCAGTACTTTAGAACTCTTTTGGATCAAGGAACCTTTCAAGAAGGACAGTTGGAGATACTGTGAAGAGGAATTACCACTTTGCTCTGTGCTTTTCTGTGTCGGCCTGCAGTGGCTGCTCCTGTCTTGGGTAGAGAAAGGACTGGACTTAACTTTCTGCAACTTCTTTGTATGAGTTTCTCCAAGGGCTTGAGGTAGAGCTTCCCCCTGTTCAAGAAGTCTCAGGAAAAGCAAAGACGTCAAGTTTATCTGCTACCAGCACTAGGAACTGTGCGTTTTGTGCTGCACCAAAGAAAAAATAACCTAAACCCATCAACGACAGTGCTGACGGCTCTGTGTCCTTAAGGCACCGCAGAGGGAACCTCCAAACTTTGCAGCGCAACCCTGGTCTCACTGATGACACTGCCAAAGTCCCCACCAAGATGCTGCTTGTACCGTGACCTGTGGGCACCGCACTTCGCACCACCTCGCTTCACACCACTGCCCTGGTATCCCTGATGATTAACAACCACAGGGGCTGTTCACAAAACCCCGAACCCGGGACAAGCAATCAATACATCTAACAAAAAGGTTCTGCGGGAACAGCAATGAAGACTGAATATAATCTCAAAAGAAAGAAATAGAAGAAAAAGGAGAAAGTTAAATGGTGCTTAAAGAGGCCCTTTAAAACAGAATTACTGATATCAAAATTCCCTATTTATTACATAGTACAACAATAATTCTAAAAACCACAAATATGCTCAAGACAAAAGTGCTGGTATACATAAAGGAAAACATATATCACAAACCAGACAGTGGCAAACAAAAAAAATTACATGTTGGAATAAAGGAACAACATAAACACAAGTGTTGTGTCCTTAAATCAATTTGGACCACAGAGAAGCGTCGACGGCGTTTCGACTGCTGTAATATTGTGCAGTGATCTTCAGGACTTGGAGTTTGCTTGAGCAATATATATCTGTACAATAAAAATGTTGTAATTACTATTTGTACATTCATTTCAAAGTAGGCTTCTTCAGAAAAAAAGGGGGCTCTTTTTTTAAAAAAGCACCACGTGAAGATAATCGAAAAGAAAAAGGGAGAAGCGTAGTAAGTCAATCCCAAACACCAAGGTGAATCAAAAACCATATACCAAGAGAAGTAAGAAAAAAGGGCATATCACCTTACGAATAAAATTAGGTCCAACCAATCATTAGTTATGGTCGTCCATAGATACTTTTTGCAACTGAAAATGAATAAACAAGGTTCAGGTAAATGCCCTTGTCAGGTGGAGACTCTGAATGAAACCCAGAGAAAATCCACTTACCAAAGATAGCGGATCTAAACACTTGGCGTCCACCTAGCTTATTAATGTCAAGGCAGTGGCTCCAATATTTTAACCAACTGCTTGCCTCATAACTGAGCTGTAGGAAAAGTAGACACAAAATTCCTGTTGTCACTTAATGACCTAACCAATGGGGCAGTGTAAATGAAAGGGATTTCTACATGTTGCCCCAATAATCCACAATTAAATCAAACTTAAAATCAACCTTAAAGAGTCGGTTCTAAGCACCTCTTAGGTATATATCACAAATGTACATACAATGAGGTCCATTGTGACAATAAAGTTTGCTCATTCAAAGTTACAAAACACAGTTGTAGGGTTGCGTACTGTGCCTCTGATAAGTGTTTTAATATCAGATATAATAAATCCAAGGCATCCATGTGCTGCTCAACATGTAACGATTTTCAATACTAAGTTTGTCTCACATAAACATGTATGTCCTTAATGAAAGAAACAGTGATAATGGAAACCACTCGGAAAAAGCCAAGCATAAACGTAACTGTCAGCACATAGTCAATAAGCCAGCTTCATACTAGAATAGCGGTGATAAAAAGCAATAAAAAAGGAATGTGCATCAATTTAACTGTCAGCTAATATTAATTATCTCCAATATTTATGGTGCTCGGGCCCCATCAGAGACATAACAGCCAGGCCATATAACAGACATATCGGCCAAAAGTCACGGAAATGAAAGGGGCAAAGTCTTACCAATTGTGAAAATTCTGGAAAGAGAAAATCGTGCCGCGTCCGTAACAGCTACAAAGCAGCAAACGTTACTAGCACAGTTAAATACTTGTTCCCGAATGCTAGAAGAAGGACTACAACAAGCTGAAGTTTCGTGAAGCCTGGATCTTCTAGTTTGGAGCTAAGGCCCAAAAACATTCCAGGAGCAGATGTTACAGCCTGGGAGTGAGTTGGTAACTACGTGGGTGTTGGTTCATGCCATATCTAGGGGTGATCCGACTGTGATTAGATCCCGAAATCCGGGAGGGCTTATTAGCTGCTGGATTAGCAAAGGTGATTGTGATTTTGTATTGGCCGCCGCTCGCTAGAATCTCCACAGAATCCACTCAGGTAACCGGCGTTCCTCACGATATTAAAACACTCGACAGTGTGACTGTTTTTTATATTCTCTGC
Organism: Lissotriton vulgaris; assembly: GCF_964263255.1. Taxonomy (NCBI): domain Eukaryota; kingdom Metazoa; phylum Chordata; class Amphibia; order Caudata; family Salamandridae; genus Lissotriton; species Lissotriton vulgaris. The sequence goes on from NC_141696.1 coordinate 897,614,636, forward strand.
TCATGTTTTAATCGTCACTCCCTGCTACATCTTTATAAAATGTGACCCTCGCTTCAGGAATACCTCACTTTTACAACTGTTATTATGTGTAGCTCTCCTCAACATATTGCTTCACCCAAGCTGTATCTATCAAGAGTTTCAAAATTTTCTGAACAAATACAACACTGCCTTTTATGAAGTTTTCACATGATGACTACCAACATCTACTTGTTTTGTCTGCTGATATACACGTTTTTGAATAAAGGTTTATGAATACTACCTTCTTCGTGTCATACCCTCCAGCACCTAACAGTTTATGGGCATTTGATTCACTAAATGCTTACCAAGATTGTTTTTTTTTTCTTCTGCCACCCTTTTGATATGTGCTGGAATGCAAACAGAGAATGTCATATGTCTCTTTGTTGCTTTTCCTTAATTAAGATGTGTTTCCTTGGTGCTTATGGGCAGACTTAAATCTTTAGTAAGAATCACATCTTACTCTTCAAAACATTCCAGAATGGCTAATGAAGCACCATTTTGGCTAAAGCCATGTCTACAGGTACTAAGCCTAAGAGAGCTAAAAAGGACCTTCCTTCACCCATCTTATCTTCTAAAAATCCCGTTCTGGACACCATTCTAGATGAGGTGAGGGGGTTGAAATCTTTTATGTCTATGACAAATGAGAAACTTCAACAGATAGAGGACAGATGGATTAATATGGAAACTAAGGTTCTGGATATGGAACAACGCATCAGTGATTTTCATGATGTATCTTCTAAGATTCCAATCTTGGAACAGGAAATCCATTGTCTCAAACTCCACACTGAGGACCTTGAAAATTGAATTAGACTCAATAACCTATGCTTGTATGGCCTACCAGTAAATATTGAAGGTACGGATATGCTTCTTTTCCTTAAGAGGTTCCTGTCAGAGCTATTAGAACTTCCTTCAGTACCCTCATTAAATATTCAACGTGCTCATAGGCTAGGTCATCTTCAACCAAATTCTTCAGACCTAGAGGAATTATTATGCTATTTTGGGAATTTACAGACCTCATGTGTGTCCTCTCAGCAGCTAAAACAAAACATGGTCTGGTCATACCATCTATCTGTCACAGGATCTCTCCAATGCCACTAAAGCACGAAGAAAGGAATTTTTGTCTCTCTCTCCCCAAATGAGACAGTTAAATATTCGTTATGGCATTCTACATCCCTGCCTTTGTAAAATTACTCATGAGGGATCTTCACATTCTTTTGATGATCCTACTAAACTGAGATCTTTCCAACATAATCTGTCTCCGAATTCGGCTACTGGCTCCAACCATCATCGCTAAATTTCTTGTATCTGTTCCTCATCTTTCCTATGATGGCTGTTTATACTTCTATTTTTTTTATCTCCTTCTCTGTCGTTTCATCTTTCGTCTGTGCAGTTGCGCCCCAGGTGTCAATCTTTGCTGTTTTCTCTTAGAGCTGGATCTTTTACCTTGATCTATCTTTTTTTCTCCTATTCTTATTTTTTTATCTTTTATCATTGTTTTTGTGGTTGTTTCTCCCTTTTAACAATATTTCATATGTTGCATGTGTTCATTAGGGCTGTTTATTGTCTTATGATGTATTTTTTACTCTTAGCTTATATATGGTGTTTTTCTTCTTCAAGCTGTTTCCTTCCAATGTGTCATCTCCTTCCATGTATCACCCTCCCAACCCTCCAATATGTGTAATTTTGTCATGTGGAATGTTCGTGGTCTTGGACACTCCATCAAAAGGCAAAAGGTACTCTCTCATTTATCAAAATTGAATGCTCAGGTATCTTTTATTCAGGAAATGCATTGTAATGATACTGAATCGCTCAAGTTAAAGCAACAATGGGTGGGTCAAGTTGTGTTTTCTCCTTCAGTTGGTAATAAGGGGGGTGTTGCAATACTGTTTCATAAATCATTGCATGTTCAAGTTTTGTCTACACACAACGATACTGATGGACGATGGGTAATGGCTAAAGTTGTTATACAAAATAAAGAATTAGTTCTTTTGAACATGTATGGCCCAGTTAGACCTGACCCTGAATTTTGGAATTCTATCAAGATTTTACTAGCTTCCATTGATTGCCCGAATATAGTAGTTGCTGGTGATTTTAAACAATGATTATACCCTTATTCTGACAGACAATCCAAATGTAAATTTAGTCCGGATAAATACCACAAAGCTTTTCAATCTGCCATTGCCTCTCGTTCATTATATGATGCTTGGAAAACTTGTAACACTGATTCCCTTGAATTTACTTTTTTTTCAAATGTTCACCAAACTCGTTCTAGGATTGATTACATTTTAATTGGTAAATCCCTTTCCCATCACTTTTGTCATCGGAGATTGGATCTATTTTCATTTCTGACCATGCACCTGTTCTTTCTATTTTGAACCTTTCCGTAAGTACCCCCAAATTTAGCAGATGGAAGTTAAATCATTATTTACTGTCTGATACTCCTTTCATTACAGAAGCTACTAAATTTATCAATGAATTTTTCACAATTAATAACCCTACTGACACCTCTAATTCTAACAATTGGGATGCTTGTAAGGCATCTTTTCAAACTTTCACTATTTCATATGTTGCGAGGAAAAAGACAACTACTCGAAATAAATAAACAATGTTATTACAAAAACTGAAATTTTGGAACATACATATTTTACTTCTAAATCCCCTTCAACACTTCATGAATTGATTAAGGCCAAATCTGAACATAATAAATTGGCTACAGTTGATGCTTGTAATGCCCTTCTTAAAATTAAATCTAAATATCATGGGGGCCAAAATAAAGCCGGTAAGATATTGGCCAACTACTTAAATCTGAACGCAAAAATATTGGACCCATTCTAAATGAATCTACTAATACTCTTGCCTCTTCGGACGAGGACATTGCTAATGTATTTCATGATTACTACCAATCACTATATTCCAATGATATGAATCCCTCTCCTCAAAATGTAGATACTTTCTTTTCTGGCCTCCCCTCTCCACTTCCCTACCTGAGGAATTTGACTTATTGGAGAAGGATGTTACTTTACAGGAGATAACTGATGCTATTAAATCTCTGAAGAAGTCAAAAGCACCAGGACCTGACAGCCTTTCTGTTGAATTTTATTCCGCCTTTTCCTCTATTTTCATTCCCAAACTCTTGGCTCTTTTGAATTCCTTTATTGCTGAATCCAAAGCATCTGGTTCCTTTATGGAAGCCTTGATTGTTCTTATCCCCAAACCTGATAAAGACCATTCCCTTTGTAAAAATCACCGTCCTATATCATTAATCAACTATGATTGTAAGATATTCGCAAAAACTTTTTCCACTTGTCTTGAGAATATTATCCCATTATTGGTTAAAACTGATCAAGCAGGATTTATTAAAGGCAGATTGGCTGCGGATAATGCTCGAATATTTGCCAATGTCATTTCCTTAGGTAAGAAAATTAAGTCCCCTCTAGCAGTGCTGTCCCTAGATGCCGAGAAGGCTTTGACCGAATTATTTGGCAATTCATGTTCAAAACACTTCAATGGTATAGTTTTGGCCCAACTTTTATTTCCTATATTGAACTGCTATACTCTCACCCCCGTGATAGTATTTTTGTAAATAGCCGTTTCTCGAAAAAATGTTATTTATCTAGAGGTACACGTCAAGGTTGTCCTCTATCTCCCTTGTTATTTGTTCTATGTCTTAAACCTTTCCTTGAGCGTATCCGTGTTAACACACATATTTCTGGCCTCATACATAACTCTCTAGAAACCAAAATGTCAGCTTACGCTGATGATATATTAGTTTTAATGTCTAATCCTCTCACTTCCCTCCCTCCCTTTTTAGATGAGGTTACATTACATTACATTATTTCGGGATATAAATTGAACTTCTCAAAAACAGAAGTACTACAGCTGAATTCCCTATGTTATCAATAAATGTTTAAAGACACTCATTTTACTTGGTGTCTTACAAAAATAAAATACCTTGGTATTTGGTTTTCCGCTACTTTACCTATCACAATTAAACACATGTTTAATGCATTATTCACTAAGATTCAATCTCTTTTACTTTACTGGTCACCTCTTCATTTGTCTTGGTGGGGTAGACTTGACACAATCAAAATGATGATTGCCCCTCATATCCTATATACATTATCCATGTTACCTTTTCAAATCCCTCTATCATATTTTTCACAAATCAACTCCATTTGTACAAAAGTCCTTTGGAATTACAAAGCTCAAACGCCCCAAGTGTGAAGGAGGTGTGCGTTTTCCTGATTTCAAAGCTTATCACTCTGCATTTTTAATTAGACAATTTTTTGCCCTTTCCTATGAATTTGGTGACACTCCTATACCTAGATGGATTTTTTTTGATCTTTCTTTATTTAAAGGTTTTTCTTTTTGCAAAATAATATACATGTCTCACTGTACGTTCATAACTAATAATCCTATTTTAAAATACTCCCAAAACGAACTGTATAACATATTCATTGATGGCCTTGACCCTCTTCAATGTTTTCTATCCTCTACTATCTGGTACAACAAATACATTAAATACAAAAGTAAATCATTCTACTACAAACATTGGAAGGAGAAGGGAATTATTTTTGTCCATCAACTCATTCATCAGAATTCTGTCATTCTCTTTTCTGTATTACAAATGCAATATCATTTACCAGATACATTCCTTGATGAATATATTTTAATATCAACAGCTCTGCAATCTCACTTAGCTACCTTTGATCTCTTCAATATCTCTACCTCACTTACTCCACTAACACCACTTTATAATATTTCTCAAGAACATAAAACTAAAGCAGCTCATATTTATAAATTATTATCATTACGTGTTGCTGAATGACCTAAATCCCTTACAGAATTAGCCTGGGAAACTGACTTATTTTTTCCAATACCTGTCTCTGATTAGGACAAATTATGGTCTAAGTTATTCAAAATTTCAGCTGCTGCATGTATTACTCATCGCTCTACTTTATTTATATAGAGCAGTGATAACTCCTGTTTGTATATCCAAGTTTTCTCCTGCCTCATCTCCATTATGCTGGTCTTGTTCTGACTTTACCAGGACTTTAACCCCTTCCATGCTCATGACGAGCTCAGCTCTGCATTACCATCTCAGAATCCATGGGTGTAAGTCTCAACAACTAGGGTTTTTTTTCACTAACACTTTGTGCCAGATTTACATCACAAACGTGATGCAAACTGGTGATAAGTGTACAATTGGGATTTCATTTCAGAATCCACCTCTGAAGTAATGGAAAAAAGCTTTGTGTTCTACTTTGAAATCCATTGCGCCAAGGCGGCTTATCATGCACTCTACATGTGCATTCCCATGAAACTGTCAAGGGGCTTTGACATATAGACAAATCAGCTAAAAGTGGTAGACAGGGCTTTGAACCAAAAATCAAAGCCTCTTCAAGGCAGACATTAACGCCTAACTTTTCTAAACATTGCAATTTGAATTATGTCCAAGCATAATATTTTATACTGGAAGGGTATATTTGGCACCAAATTAACCTAACATTTAACCTATGCTGGAGACTGAAATTAAGAGTTGGGGTCCAAGTATAAACTCAAAATAGGATATTTCAGAAACTGTAAGATCTTGAACAAAAATTGTGAAACGTCTAGACCCCTGGGGCCAAAGGTAGAAAACAACTACATACATGCCTGATGTCTATAGTGAAAAGGAGATAGGGTTAGGAAATACGGGATCTAATATGGGCTTCCACAAATACAATGATGGTAGGATTTTAACCGACGACTGTGAAGGATCACCACAATCAGAGTTGGGGTGTTCTTCACCCATCCTGGCTCCTCTTCATCCGGACAAAAAGGATGCATCTCCACCCCAACTTGTTGACAGACCAACATAACAAGATTTCAATTAATGGTGGAGGCCAAAAGCACATTAGTCTGATAAAATTGCAATAGGAATAGTTTATCTCACAAATAGCAATAATACCTCACAAATAAAAGAAAAATTGTGGGCAAAAGGGGGTGGAAATCATCCAAGCCCAGCTCCTTCTGGAATTATTCCTCAGATTATGCTGCCCCAGACTCGCCTCTTTCTGAACTAAATTTACTCTCAACCTTTTGATGAATTTGAGCTTTGTCCAGGTCCCAAGAACAGAGGGGCATATTACCAAGGGCCTTATCGCCGCTTTAGCTGGAATTTTTCCCGCTAAAGCGGCGATAATTTTATCGACCTATTACCTAGCTGTCGCTAACACCAGTTAGCGACAGCTAGTAGGAGATAGCGATCATCTTGGGGCCCACTTTGCATGTCAGCGATAATTATCGCTAATGACATGCAAAGTGGGCGTGCCAAGATGTTAGCGACTGTATACAGTCGCTAACATCGCTATCTCCTATTACCTACTTTTGGAAATATTCGCGCTATGCGCGAATATCTCCAAAAGCTAACGCGATAATTATCGCTAGTTGTTGGTAATATGCTTCAGACTCTTTTAAGTGAACATAATGAATCACTTTGCTCTGACTAAAGTGTACCCCAACAAATGTTTATTTTGATTGTCTGAGTTGTTTCATACATCTCTCACCACTGTCATAATTGATGTGCTTTGCGCCATTTTTCACTTGAAGCATCATGGGTAATTGTTTAGGGCCTTATACACTTTTCATTAAATATTTCCTACACAACTCATAACTGGGAGAGCTGTTGTTATTGATTCATTTTATTCAACCTACAACCCGTCTCATAAGAAAAGGAGGCTCTGATTATATACACTGTGGCATCAAAGTATAAAGAATTAAATCTCACAGCGTTATTGGTCCTATGAAACTAGCTGAAAATGTTAACGTGATAATATGCAAATGGCATTTCAGGCAAGAGTATAAGTACTGCACTGTAAAACCTATTGTCCAGGAGCGGCCCGCGCAGGTAAGAGCGGTGGGGCAGATTGCGGGGTGACTCAACAGACGACGAGGAGGGAAAATTAAATAAATAATTAATCTTCCCTCAGCATCGCCCATCGAGTCCTCTCTCAGCCCTTCCCACTGCCCCACCAATTTTACCTGCACTTGCCGCTCCTGTTTTGTCTACAATTCATGATAGTCTTTTTGGTTCTGTTTACTTTCTCTTCCAATTCGAGAATTTTGCTACCACACAACTGTTGCCATGTATTAGTGTTTGGAGGGTTGAGGCTGCAGACTAGCAAAGAAATGGTGCTGATTATGTACCTTCCTGAATTCACCTCAGTCATTATCGATTTGAACTGTTGGAATCAATTGTGCATTCTAACTTCTCTAATTTGAGGACTGGGTTTTACATTTTAGGATCAAACACAGCCTTGACGAGTTTGTCATCACTTACATTGGAGACTGTTTGTACAATGGCGTATTTCTGCTTTTTTCTTCCCATCTTGTTTGCCATGATACTATTTCATTCATCAAAAGGCTTCAATTTAAACATAATTATTCATCTTGTGCCTACAGTCACAGATTTATTTCACAGTAATCACAGTGGAATGTTGAGGTTAAACATCTTTCTAAACCTTTTGTTATAATACTTACAGGAAAAACATTAGTCTCAGAAATGTACTCCCAGTTTACAACCAGAGTCCTAGGGGGTGAGATTTTTAACTAACACATTAATACCTGTTAAATTGAACACAGTGTGATTCCCTTGGAGAAGGAGAATTTGATTGCAATTGCTGAAAATTGACTGTTTTGTTGTTCTTAATCCTTTCTTGCACAATCCCCAGTGTCTTGAATAGTATGACCTCTATTACAATAGTTGATTTACTGCAAATAAAAACTACATCATGGGGACTGTGTTCCAAGTAGGTGTGTGGAGAATGCGTATGGTTCAGCATGAAAAATCATGGCCCCAGAGCAGGTAAAGATTATGACAAAAAGAAAAGCTTTGTATTGCAGCAGTTATTTTCTGTTACAGTTTGTGCGACACATACAATAGAAAATATTTATTTGCCGTATGTGAAATCCACTGAGTAATACAGCACATGACAAACTGTGTTCACATTTTATTTTTCAGCAAACATACTGCTTTCTGCTATAGTTTCTACTTTTCCAGAGCATTCACACTTTGAATTGAACATTTACTGTGAAAGCGTATATGAACTGCATGTATCATTTATTTACCAGGCCAATGGCCATTCGTGTGATACTCTTTATCCATGAAAACCTTTTTAGGTCTTGCCAGCGACAGCTTTTGTATTGGTGAAAACGTGATGTATTCATAAAAATATGACCGTATGCAAGATCTTATGGAAATGGCTACAAATGAAGTTTTAGAGAGAATTTGGTCGATTTGAAAATGATAATGTATTCTCTGGTGCTCACGTGTGTACATTTTTGTAAATTTCCAGTGCTCAAGGCTACACTGTGTAAATCCTATTCATAGTCAATCAGCATATGCAGTGGAACCCAGTGGCATTAACTCACCAGACTGCACCCTAAACATCCCCACACAGCATTGGTACCCAAGGACACTACTCTATCACACCTAACAACATATTGACACCAAGCAACCATAAAACATTGCATCCTAGGAACACTGTTTCAAAGCATTCCAAATAGGAACATGATCCTTTAAGAGTATGTTGCCTTATAGGAATTTAAATTTCACTCTAGTATATGCAAGTTACATTAATCCACCACACTGCACTGTACCCAGGATCTTGCACCTATTGCACAGTACTACAAACTAGATACACTTGCTCGAATCATTACAATGCATCATTGGAGCTAAGTCACACCATTGTAAATGAATGCTAGAGACGCTGTCACAATGCATTGCACTGTGTACTATTGTCAGTAAGCCACCACATGCTCACTGGAAACACTAGCATATATAATACATCTTAGTGGCACTAATGCACCACATAAGATAGATATTTGTGACACTAAAACCCCGAATGGCATCTTATGGAATCACCCTAATAGGCTACGCAGCTTCTTAATGAATGAACTGTAACCTAACAAATTGGATTGCATTCTGTATAAAACAGACCAGCGATATTAATACATCACCTGATAGGTATACAAATCCACTACATTTCTTTGAATGTTATGGGCACTCAGGGCCAGATTCATCATAGTGTTGCGTTGCTCTTGTGGCACACAAGGTAACATAGGGGCAACACAAAACTAAAGTCAGATTAACCAAGCAATGCAAGGCCTGCTTGTGTGGCTTTGCAGTACTTGGTATATCTGGAGCAATACAGAGCAGTGCAAGTTGCTGCCTTGCGTTACTCTGACCCAGGGAGGCATTCCAAGGGTGGAGCAGGGGTGTTCCAACCCATTCACACATGGATTTGGGTGCATTGCCAGATTTATCAGTAGTGGTAGACTTGAAAATGCATCAAAATTCTAAGCCTTCCCAGGGGAAGCTTACTATATTTATTTCTATTCGTTTTGTCCTCTTTCTACCTCTGCTGCATTCTGCAGCACTCATAGAAAGAGGAAAAAGGCTCAGAGGGTTATTTCTGTGGAGGAGGGTGCCCCTTCCTGCACAAAAACAATCCTGCCTGCAATGCAGACACCCTTGCACCTTAGTGTAAGGGTGCCTACATTTGAGCAAGGCAGCACATTGTGCGCCAGCACAAAAAAAATAATGTTAAGAATGACCCATTTCTGCCCTGTCCCTTTCATGCACAGCCTGTTGTCTTGCTGCATTGTGTTGATAATAGTTTGATAAGTCTGCCCCTCAATATCCACACTGACTCCTTTGGACACTAACATACTCCACAGTACTCAGGGGCAGATTTATCATTCTTTCACGCAGTACAACAGAGCAAACAACCTTGCTGTGCTGCATGAAAGTAAAAGGGCAGGAATGCACCATATTTACCATTATGTGGCACATTCTTCTCTTTTCCTAGCGCTGGGGCTCTTTTTGCTGCCTAGGGCCAACGCAGGCATCCTTGTGTGATGTTGCAAGGGGTCATGAGTTGTAGAACGTTTTTTTTGTGCAGGAAGGGACACTGTCATACACAAAAACAATCCTGAGAGGCATTTTCCTCCTCTTTCTACTTGTGCCACAATATGCAGCACAAGTAGAAAGAGGAAAAAAAGAAGGGACATAAAGATATTTCTCCTCGTTATGCCTCATCTGGGGAAGCATAGTATTTTGATGAATTCTCAGGTCTACCACTAATGGTAAATTTGGGAATGTGCCAAAATCCATTGGTGGATGCATGAGAACATCCATGGAACACCTCCTCGCCACAGAGTAATGCGGATTTATCAAGCCAAGCAGGGTCACGCAAGGTTGCCTTCCAAGCTTTATAAATCTGACTTCGTTTATGCATCAGCCTTGAGCCACCTTGCGTGGCACAAGGGTGACGAAAACCTTGATAAATGTGGGACTTAGTATTTATGTTTCGGTCCACTGCCCTGAGGTTCTGGAACAATAAACCTGGAGTAAAAACTTGAGCAATTTATGTGAGGCACCAACATTTTGAGCCAACATGTGAGATGTTATCTGAGAATGGGGAAGCATTCAAGGTGTGTGGGCCTATTTTGGTATATTAAAGCACATATGTTTGTTGGTTGTTTCAAACTCATTGATTTCTGTCATTATCATATTATCTGCACAATTTATCATTATTTGGTCTCAGCTCCTAGCGCCTTCCATGTCATACTGTCTTTTATCCAGTAATCTTGTGGAGGTTCTAAATCGAGTTCTTTTGTTATATATTCTTCAGGAGACACGTAGTAGAGTTTTCTTATTGCACCACCATTTGGCTTTGGCTAAGGAAATCACGTTCAGCAGCAGCAACCATCTGTCATTAATTAGAGGATCTACTCCCCATCGTCCCGTCCCAAAGTCCCTCCCCTCTTGCAGGTTTGCCATTTGATACTGTATCAAGGTAAGTGCGATGACAGATACCATTCTGCTTCAAGGTAACTGACATCAGCTGCCAGCAAGGGACCCATTCTAGCTAGTTGTGGTCTATTTTCTTAAACTAATAATAATGAATAGAGTATTATTCGCTTGTATCAAAATATACAAATGGTTACAATGAGGACAAAGCCCCGACGCACATAAGGATGATCTGCCCCCTACTTGGCACTGATTCTACCACCTCTGAGGCCAGGGGTCCCATAAAGCTCCATGCCCTTAGCGAAAGAGCCCTCCCAATAGTGTTGAACTCTAGTGCCGCAAAGTCTCCACAGTTCAGTGGATCCTGTAAACCAGAAATCCAATATAGTAGCAATCTGGAGGCAAGGACGTTTCTACGAGGATGTCTGTTCTACCACACAAGGATGATATCTGTCTTAAACTCAATAACTTCAAAAATGGCGCTGTTGTTTACGGAGTACTTCAGTTGTGCATCTATCTCTGGCACTTTTCAATTTATTATATTTTATATAACTTTCCTTAGATTTTTTTAAGAGACTGCTTACCACAGTACTATTGCTTGAGTTCTTTTACAGTGTTCCTCTTTTCCAACAGCAACTCTGAAACACAGTAATCAAATCAAAGCAAATGAATGGATAAGTATTAAAGATACTTCAAAGAAAAACTGTTGTAAAGTAATAACTCTTGATGCAATAACAGGTAAGAACGTGTCTTTATTCGTCACCCACTCTCCTGGACTGCCTGAGAGATGCCAACATTCCAAGGCGAGCTCTCACGGAACATACCAACAGGGAAGGGACAAACAGGGGGAGGCGGAGTGCACCAAGTGAATATATAAACAAGAAGAAAGATTACAACACATCTCCCTTTGATACATAAGGGAGAAACCTGAAGTTGGTAAAACTGTCCAGGAAGTCGTTGATGAGCCAGAATGCAACCTGAAAAGACTTCAACCAATTAGGGGGGAAAAGGGGGGGGGCGTAGGGAGGCCTTCCCAGCTGGAAGGAGACAGTGGGGGGAGGACACCACATGAATAGCAAAGTTGTATGGAACATAGGTCACTTAAGTACAATTCCATCACAAATGTACATTTCCACAACCCAGAAACCCCTTAAGCATTTACCTACAAGATGCTAGGGAGCATGATGTAAATGTACAAGGCACTATGAGACATTATCTGGACCTTTATCATTTATATACTCCTATTGTGCGGGAAAAGATATAGTATAATTAACCTCAAGGGTACCTTAAACCTGACATACACTACCAACAGGTTCTACTGGTGGAACTTCTCCAAGATACACTAGAAGTGTATCCAATAGGTTGGCCAAACTGAAAGCTTCTCTTAATGAGAGGAAGGAGGGTACATCTTACCAAGGATCCCTGACATGAGGGTACTACTCTCCCAACTCCCCTGTGCGGGTAAGGCCTTCATCTCTACCATGCCCCTCAGGTGTGTGGACTCCCCAGCATAACTCATTGGCGATACCTTGTGTTTAGACACATAGTGCGTGGCAAAGCTATCCCGATCATTCACCTTACGTAGTTCCTCTCTAATGCAGGGATTGTGGGTACACCATGCATGCTGCTCCCCGAAGTATGTGGACAGGGCAGCCATGGAGGAGGGAAGGGTGGAAAGACTCCCTATAAATTTAAAGGAAGGAGCAGAAGTACAATTGGCTAGCGGACAAAAGCACCCAGTGGAAGGGGTCCCTACAATGCTAACCCCACTAGAGACAATGGGGGAAAGAGGAAGCCCACTTACCAAAGGGTGGAGCTAACTAAATGTGGACACACCAAAGTACTCTGGGTACTAGCAGTACAACTGACCGTATATATATTGCTGAAGATCCGCTGAAGATCCCAAAGACATTGAAAAATAGAATGCCCCAAAATGTTCTGTAGGCGCACTAACAGTACAAAACTGTATGTGAAGTACAGGGGTTACTGTGTGGGTAGATGTAACACACTGTACTGTATCACTGGAGTACCAGGGTTGCCATGAGATTACAAAATTAGCTTTTCACAGGCTGTACACCATCACTGCACAAAGAACTAAGATACACCCTTTTACCAAAACACCCAATACAAGGCGTAAAACAAACAAGGTAGGAAAGAGAAATAACTCAGGATGCAGGAGCATTTCAGCAAAGATAACACCTGTTAATTGACTTAAATTTAAATGCCTATTTGTCCAATGGATAATCTTGTATAAAAAGTTGATACCATCATAGTAATACGATACAACATGAAATGGTGTGTGAATCACCGTGAAAAATGCTGTGACTCACTGGCGAGGGCCAAAGTTCAATAGTGGATTACTATATGTTAAATAGGCTCTAGCAACCATACAGTTTGGGACTGTGGTATGGTGTGTGTTGAGCTAAACTTTCACCGCCAACACACGAATGGGACCTGAAATACTGGGGTACTTGTCAACCCTGTATATGAGATGTCACACACTGCACCGTAAAACTGAAGGTAGGTACTTTGGAGTGTGTACCCTGGAATACCCAAATATCACTGCTTTCCATCACCTGTAACTTGTAAAAAAAAATGCACAGTGTCACACTTCACTTATAAGGCAGCTACACTAAGAACTGAACCCCAAGGATCAAAAGAACGCCGAGGCCTATCGTCATGAAATCACTCAAACATAGGCCGCAGCTCAAGAATTATTGTCACACCTGTAATTAAGAAACAAACACAGTACGGAGTAAACCATGACAGGATATAGTATGCTGCCCCATGGTTCCTGAAATATAGATTATTCTTTTTCCTTTAGGGGGGAAGAAAGACAAAACATTAGGTTGCAGGGGCGTTGGGAGGCAGTATGGAACGAATTTATCGGGGGAAAGTCTTGCAGAGGGCTAAAGGTTAGGAGGGGAGGGCAACCAGATAACATCTAACGGGGACTGATAGGACTGGGGGACGTAGCAGTCTTAGGCAGTCTTATATGAAAACCAGCAGTCCCCACGTCACCCAAGCACCGTCTTACAAAGGACCCACAAAGTAATGGGAGAGAGACAGTCTATTGGCAGTCTTTCTTTGAAATTAGCAGTCTCCAAAGTGAACAAGGACTAAATAGGACTGTGAGAGTAGCAGTCTTGCAACCTTCTTACTTGAATACCAGTAGTTCTCACTTCTTGCTTCTTACTCAGGAGTAGCTTCGCAGGCCGAAAACTGCCCTCTCTCACACTCCCCGATCCTCACACCAAATTGCTGCAGCAATTGGTTCACAGCACGAACAGAAGGAAAACTGAAGATAAAAGTATGGCGGCCCTGAAATGGCTGGAGCTCCGGAACAACGCCGCCTCTTGACTTGCAAGGCTTCCTGACAGGATTTTCCTGCCACGCAGCTGCGCAGACCCAGCAATCACAACGATACCAATAGAGCAGTGTCTGAAGACTGCGCCTGAACAACGCTGACTGGAAATCTCTTCAGACACAGCGCAGGCAAAATGAAATTGACGAGGTTGCTCTGAGACGATTGACGAGCACCTCTTAGCTGACAGGAATGACTGCCCTCTGCCCTCTCCCAGTGTGGTTCTGCGCACTGCAGGTTATGACTGGCGGAGCACACTGAGGGGAACCACTCTCGGAGCTCGTCAGCCAGTGAAGCAGCATGGAGCAACGGTCGATAAAGGGCCAAAGGCAGGGCAAGCCGAGAGAAAACCTCGGCGGAAACGTCGAACAACAGCACTAAATAACGCGGCAAAGGCACCGGAGGACGTCATCTGGACAAGGCACCTCAAAACACCGTCCTCAATGACTGCCTCGTTCACCCCCACAGCGTGAGACAACACAGGCGGACCCGGTGTAGGATGAGGCTTGAAACACAGCGGTGAATCAGCCACCAGCCCCCCTACTGCAGAGGCCTCAAGGTTCACTCCACTCACCGAGCAAGTCCCACGTAGTGCCAGTGGAGTCAGGGATATGATTAGCTGGAAATCAGTCTCTGATACAGCAAGTACCACGCCAGACGCCTCTTTCACCTCTGCCAGGAATTATCTTCCTCTACTTTTTCACCCAATAGACTCGGCACTGTCATCATATTCACATCTTTCTTCGCATCTCGAAATTCCTGAAGTATCCTTCCTTTTTCTCATCTGAATCACTTGTCACTTGGCACTCGGGACAATAATCTGTCATCATATACAGATTAGCAGGTAGTTTTCTTCAAGTAACGCATCGCATTCACCAGTAACTATAGCACCTGTTCACTGGATGGAGAGAGTACTGAAAGGGGAGGTGACAGCAAGGCCCCCTGCGCCAGGTTCTTCACCTCGTCGCCAGTGTTGTAAAGTAATAACTCTTGATGCAATAACAGGTAAGAACGTGTCTTTATTCGTCACCCACTCTCCTGGACTGCCTGAGAGATGCCAACATTCCAAGGCGAGCTCTCACGGAACATACCAACAGGGAAGGGACAAACAGGGGGAGGCGGAGTGCACCAAGTGAATATATAAACAAGAAGAAAGATTACAACAAAAACCTCATAATATAAAAGGAAGGCATCTCTTTAGGCATAATTCTCACTCGGAAGATTTATTTTTCGACAGTTTTAATATTGATATTTACAAAGCTGTACACCATTTCATAAGTCAACAAATGCATCTATTTATTGTTGCTTGCTCAACTACATCAAAGCACAATAAAATGGGAAATACTACATCCGTCCACGACTTGAGTAACTATAGCATTATGTCAACTGGGCCTTGGTGAAATTTAAGTTTGGCTGGCATAAACCTCATGATTGTGAGAATTTTGGGGCATGTTATCAAGAAGCAGCAATAAAATTATCCCCACTTTAGTGACAGGAACAGACACTAAAGAGGCGATAATGGGCTTGATAATAGGCCCTTGTGAATTCCCATAGAAGCCATGTTCTGGTGTGAACATGGGCTTCTATGGGAATTCTTAAGGGCATATTTCGCCCATGTAGAAGCCCATGTTCTGGTGTGAACATGGGCTTCTATGGAAATTCTCAAGGGCATATTATCAAGCCCATTATCGCTTCTTTGGCGGCAGGAAACTGCTGCAAAAGCGGGGATAATTTTAACTCTGTTTCTTGATGCTATGCCCCTTCATGGTATGCTTCTAACAAATATTCCTGATATTGCGCATTTATGCCACTTTGCAAACTTGCACTCATTTGTGGTAAAACGTACCATGATTGGCAGCATTTAAAGTAAATATTTTCTGATAACGCACAGGAACAACAACACATGAGTGACTGTACATGGAGCTCCTTTTAAATTAGTCCTTGTTGGACAAATTGACATGAGGACACATTTTATAATGAAATATAGCTCCAAATTACATACTTGCATTCCAGTTACACGAAATTTCACGTAACCTTGCACAATTATGCAAAAGCAAATTACGTGAATTTTGCACACCCTGAATCTAAACCCCAACCAGAATAATACTATCTCTTACACTAGCCCAGACACCTATTGCATATATTACCCTATCTCTCACTCTGGTCCAAATCTTAACCCATCCCTAATCCATAAACTAACCACCACTCTAATCATAGCTCTAATGAAATTTCAACTTATGCTTAACTCCATCATATATGCTAAACTTAACCCTAAAAGTGAGAAATCTAAACTTCCACTTTAGACTACACCATTCCTAACCCTAAACCTTGTCCTGGAAAATACAATGCTCCTAATATAATCATAACCCCATACCTAAGTCAAGAATGTATCCTAACTCGAAACCTAACTCTCAGTAATACCTTAACCATAAGTAAAACCCTAGCCTTAACATAAATCCAGCCAATTACAATAAGCCAGTCCTACTCCAAAGCCCAGATGTATTTGACCTATAATGTTACCAATGTATTGTTAGGCTGATATAATGGATTCAAAATAACGAGGTGTACCCTGTATATCTATTCAGCATAGTGGTTCTGTTTCTTTCCCTAAGATTCTCCTTCAGAAAAACAAACTAGCAAAAGGATACACTACATATAATGCATTTTTATAACAGATTAGAATTTCATGGAAGAGGAAAAATGGAAGACTTAACTATGGTTAGTATAAAGGAAATAAGTGACAGCCCGATTTAGAAGTTGGCAGGCGGGTCACCCTCCAACAGGGCAACACAGTATTTTACTGCATTACACTAGTGGAGGTTCTCACTGCCAAATTTTGAAATGTCCGTCAGGCTACTGAGCATTCATAGTATCCGCCTTTATGGTGGTTTTATGGTGGTTCATGTGAATGCAATGGAGCTTTGACGTATGACTTTTGCAAACATGACGGAGCTGTACACCAAAGTCACAATGTTTTATTTCAAATGCCCTCCTAGCCATGGAAGTCATCTCCCATGACGAGGGGGCATTTTTATATTATTACTGCTCCCTACCCCAAGGGTTTTCCTAATAATGGGCAGTAAAAACAGCTATATGTCTCCCCTTTAAATTGGTGGGCATATAGCCAATTCACCAACATCCCATACTCCATCGATCCGGCTTAGAAGTTTGGCCACGTCGCAGATGGGGTAGTTGTCGCTGTTGCCAAACTATGATCCATCCACTTTCAATTTGACAGGCAGGCCATTATGTTGGTGGGGAGGGTACTCTGTCGCCGTTGCAACAGAGTACCCTTTCTGCCAAAATATAAATCGGACCCTTATTTCCTTGGTTCTCTGTTAATTTCTCATACTTGCTCTGATTGCCAAGCAATCTCCAAAGATCTGCTACTTTATTTACATATCCCAAAATCTCCAGGAGATTGAACAGATTTGTCAGACTGATACAGTAACGTTTAGGTCTATATAAAGATATATTTAGCTCTTACAACCAGAGTAAGGCATAATGAAGAAGGTACTCTACTTATGCATATTATAGTGATTCGTGTTTATTCTTGTCTTGCAAACATCATGACTCTAAGATGTTTTTAGTGTTCAACCATTTGAATACGCATCATTGGCTTTTCATTCTTTCTGAATGGATTAACCTTAAACATTTGGAAGAGCTCCACATGGATGTTTTTGCTGTTCTTGACATAAAGTACTATTTATGTTAGTCATTTGTTGTTCAGGTGCTTTATGTACTGTCCCTGTCTTTGGCCCTGGTGCCATTTGAGGGTAAAACATGCAGCCGGGACTAAGCTTGGGAGACCAGTTGTTTTTCATGTCTTCATTCCTAGTGAAAAACTGTTGATACTGTAGGGTGGCAGTATGTATTATTATTTGAGCTGCTGAATGATGCAATGCACTCTGTATGTCTTTTTACTGACCTGTAGATTCTACGCATGCATCTGTTGCTTGTCCTCGTGCTGATGTTGCTGTGTTTCGTCTTGTGGGTTGTGTGCCTTGCTAATGCTTTTAATTGTGCACTGCGTGATGTACCCATGTTTATCCCACAGAAAATACAACAATGCAACTGCTATTTTTCATGATTTGAAGAATCATTTTCATCCATTATTTAACATTTTTAATCACAAACACGGGGCAGCTGGGTATGACTGTTATTGGCTATAAAAAGTGGAGCAGTTACAGAGACACATGGTGTATCTTACAGGGATGGAAAATGCAACTAAGCATCCCTTTCTTCTGCCCCTGCGACATCGCTTGTATTAGTAATAATGAGGGCTCATTTGCACTATTTTTATATGGTACATTAATGTGGGGGTTCAGTGCGTTCTACTGCTAGCTACCTTGTGAAAAGTAGATGTTGGTGTGCATGGCTTAAAACATTGTCTAGCAAGAGATTGCTAACACCAGGCTTTGCTTCTGTTCTTGGGGTGGTGTAGGCATGGATGGCACGAGGTTTGGGTATACAATTTATTTCTCATATTTTTATGTTCAGCGTTCCAGCAGGTCCATTGTGCCTCAATATATGTAGAATCAATCTGGGGCTGCCGCTGGTGTGAACGATATGAGGGACATTGTGCATTTTTAATGTTCTGCTTGTGTTTTGAGTGGGATTCCCTTGTCTCTGCCCAACACCTTCCGGTCGCTGTAGAGAGAACATGTTAGTTCCATAGTCCTCCAGGATTGCAACAACCATGTGAACCTTTACCACTGGCATAATTGTGATCACATATCAGTTCTAGACCCCCATTCGGCGAAATAGACAAGTTCGTTATTTTATACATAAGAGTTAAACATCCATCATCTCCGAGAGGGATGTGGGCTATGTTCTTCTCTACCTCTGCCAACACTTATATTCTTTGTAGTAGTCTTTGAACCCAGGAGTAATCTCAGAGTAATACAAGAGTAAAGCAGACCTACCTATATAGGAGTTTTTGTGAATCTTTCCCATTGACAAAACTTAAACTCCACAAATGCTTTATCAAAAAAACCTGGTCTTGGTTCACAAACAACAATGTAAATCTAATCCCTTCAATGTCCTCCTATATTTTGAGTAGACATGTTATTTTGTGATTTCACAAAGGTTTCCATTACACTCTTGGGGAACATGTATTTTTGCTCCTCTGTATGCATATACATGAGCAGTCCACTGCAATGAAACACACTCATATGGAGCCTAAATCATAAACTATGATGCATGGATAAGAGTGACTTACAATTGTAATACTCCTGGTTTGCTCCTAAATTTCAGTAGTAAGCCAGAATTTTGCGACTGAATCTTGTAGTACTCCTGAAGACCCCACCTAAGCCAAAAGTACCTAATTATGTTTTTTCAGGACTACTACAAGATTCTGTCAAAGAAAAATGTTTGAGAAGTTGACCCCATAGTGTCATTGGGCTTGGTTGCAAAGATTTTACTGTGAGTAAGTTTGAATTTCTCTTGCAGTACCCCTGACTTACTTATTACATTTATGTATGAGTCAGAAGTACTACAAGAGGATGTTAGACTTACTCATACACCAATCTTTGTGAATCATATCCCCAGTTGTACTGATCCTATGTATGTTCAAATACACTTTCTAACTTATATCTTCCTCTTCCTTCATGGGGAAAATTGTTTTATCTGAATGTAGCAACTCATTTTCATAGACCCCTGCAAATTCCTTTCCCATTTCTAACTAGGAATCCAACTTACACCCGTGATTTGAAAGGTAAACATGACAATTCATAATCCATAGGAGACATTTTTAACTTAGTCAACACCCTAAGACAAAGTTCTGCAATAGGACCGAAAGCAGTAGCTACTACGTAGGGATTTCATTGTAATGCAACACTCCACTAACATCCATAAATAACTTCTAAATACCAATCACATGAAAACAAAATCACAGTATGATGCATTGTTTATTTGCAGATACACTTTGAATGTTGCTGGGTTAAGAAGGTTTCATTCCTCTATTGTGCATGTAAAAGAAGTATTACTCAGAATATTTTCCCATAAACCACAATCAGTGCAGCATCTCACCTTAACAAACTTAAGTTCTGTTTGTCCATCTTTCAACCCCTGCCCTATTCAGCATGGACAGGGTGGAAAAAGAAGGTTGCACCTCTAGTCTTAGCTCAACTTTTGATTGAGCAGATTAAGCGTGGAACATGTTATTTTATGTTGTCATGGTATGGTATGTTTTGTTTTGTTATGTTATGTTATGTGTATTTGCAAAGCACATTATCAGCTGCGAGGGTATCCTGGCACTGAACAGGTGTGTGTGCTTAGCCCTGCTTATGGTAGGTTGGTTAAATGAAAAGCCATGTCATCAGACTCTTGCGGAATTCAAAATGAGAGGAGAAGGCTCTGATGTGGAGTGGGAGGCTGTTTCATGCTTTAGAAGCGGTATAGGAGAACGTCCTTCCTCCTGATCTAAGGAGTTCCTGGCCGGTGGCTTGTATTCTATCTGTTAAGAAGGAGCAGAACCCATGGAGAGTTGGTCCTTGGATTCCAATCTTGTGCAGACACCTTATGAGGATGGATGTTAGACCATATCATATGCTGCATAGAGGTCCGGGAGAATGAGGGCATTATGACCGCTTCTCTCTGTTCTTGCTGCTATGTTGGAAGCGAGTGCTCAGTCAAGACCAGGAGTAGAGGTAGGAGTGTAAACAAAGATCCAGAGCCACCTTGCGCTATGTTGTAAAGTAGGATGAGAGTGCAGATGAGGGTAGAGAGGAAAGCCTGAGTGTCTGAACATGTTTGTGTGTCCAGCTGTATATGTTCATAAGTTAATGGACGTTTCCATGAATTTATAATAGTGGCGTGAAAAGTTTCCTAGAGTAAACTACACTCCTTGCTCATATGCATATCTCTCATAAGGGATGGTAGGAACACCCATATCCTCAACCAGCTGTGGCCCATGCAGGTGAGAGCGGTGGGGTGGTGGGGCCACTGAGGGGGATTTCGACAGACGATGACAAGAAAAAAGTAAATAAATAATTAACTTTACCTCTTCATCGTCCATCGGAATCCCCCCTCACCGGGCCCCACCACCCCGCCGCTCTTACCTGCACAGGCCACAGCTGTCCTCAATGCTCTCTCACTCCACTTTGTTCCATTCCTGGCAACAGTACAGCTATGTGGTCACAGCCACAGAAGAAGTGCATTCTACTACCTATGATGCACAACACCAAAACACATAGGCTACAAGCATAAACCACACCCTTTTTTTCAGACCCGATAAATTCATATAAAATACATTTTCCTCACTCTTCTTCTATATGCATAATTGCAGCTATTGATATCAGGATAAAAGTACCATTCTTATCCTCACACACAACATCAAAGCACTCACACAGGGGCCTCTACGATATTCAATATGCCTCTATCCAAACGCATCCTACGTTCGGCGTGGTACCCAGGATGATGATGCTGAGCAGAGGTAATGGAGATCATCCTTGATATATTCGGGTTTTATTAAATTATTTGTGGCTATCCCTGATATATTAGTTCCCCTGCTTAATGGCCATCATTGACATACTGTGGACATCTGTAGCATGTTTGTGAATATTCATGGCATGATGACCCTGGTGTACAAGTGTCCATTCTGCAGATATTGTAAGCAGTATCGACATAACCACGGCTATGCCCAGCATATTGGTGGAGGAAATCACTGGGTCATGGGTGTATAAGGCAGGGTTTGTTCATGTGAGGCAGTGGTGCAAGAGAGTATTTGATGAAATGGTCCACTGATGCTTAGTGACTAAATCGACATTAACAAAAAATGAAAAGCTGCCTCTGGAACAAAAACATATTAGTGTTGGAGTTCTCTCCAAAAAAGTATTCAGTTCCACAGACAAAATCGCTTTGAAAACCTGGCTGAGTTTAAGCATGTCTGGGAACTTACAGCTGAACCCTCATGGTAGCTATATTGTCTTCAGCGCCTTCCTTAATAGCATTTCTGTGATTTATTACACTTTTATCAGCATTTATATTCTTCGGCTTGTTTCAAAGTCAGTGATGAAGAAGCAAGTGTTAAAAATGTTGGTGGGTGGGTTTCAACCATGCATGTTCAGGTCTGTGTTGTGGCACTGAAGCTTGCCGTATGCGTGTTTCAGCAGCCAAAGGATTTAGACATATTGTCGGTGCACTTTGAAGGTACTATCTTTGCTATTGGATACAGTAACATCCACCAAATGTTCCTGCTTTTATTGGGTCTGTAGGTAAGCAGTAAGAAATATGTCGATGTAGACAGCACTTGAAGGAGGATCTACATGTTATAGAAGAGAGAAAGATGGGCAAAAAGGAAAGAAAAGGATGACAGTGAGATTATGATAGAGGCTGGGAGTTACTGTACGTTACATGATCAAGGTTTACTGCACAGCCGACAGTGTTTGTATTGTTTTCTGGTTAGATTTGTAGCCTCCATCCAAAGCTTATGGGTCTGTGAAATCTGTAAGATGGCTCTGCTCTGTGAGAACTTGTGAAGGCAGAGGCGGGATGACAATCTGGCATACGGGTTTGGTGAAGGGCCCTCCTCACAGTACCTTGCAGAGGGGCTCACATAGTTTTCTCTGCGCCACTTGTTAACTGCAGTATACTTCAGGGTAAAAGTAACAGAGTTCATAGCAAGAAGAATTTGCAACAGTCATTAGAGGGCAGTGCCTCACCAAAAAATAGAAATGTAAGAAAACAAAAGAGAAACAGTCGCTGAAGGAAGGGCTCTTGAAACAGCAGGTTCTTGATACCTGTTTTACAGAACATATAGGAAGGATTTCTCCAAATCTCAGGTGGGATGGAGTTCCAGGTTTGGTTGAATTTGCAACCAAATAACAGCAGTTGGTGCTTAAAGTTTTTGGAGCTTTTCTGAGCACCAGTTCCCTGATTTGAGTTTTGTCATTTGGTGTCTAGTCATTTATTAAAATGTACTCTGTTTTTCTAAATTGGTTTGGGATTGTTCTTGTGTTGTGTTTTACCTTTAATACTGATTTTGTGTGGCACAAATACTTTACACATTGCCTCTAAGTTATGCCTTTCTGCTAGGTGCCTCAGCTATCAGGGGGTGGAGCTCAGGTTAATTTAGTGACTTTACACCTTCATCTTGACATGGGTTGTAGTTATTACTTGATGTGTTTTCATCCCCCCCCCACTCCCCAACTAATCCTCTAATTTCTTAAAGAAGGATGTTTTAGGGTGCACTTTGTATTCCTGGCATGTTTTGGGGACTGGACCCATGCCAAAAATTTGGCCTTATCAGTCTAGAAAGAGTGTATGGAATATGGCCTTTAATAAGTTGTATAAGTTGTTCTCAGGTTGTTATATTTACTTTTTTAATTGCATCCTTAGACATTAGTGTATTACAGCTGCTACAATCCCTTTAGCTGAAATGTTGCGTAGCTCCTGCACAGGACTGGTTGTTACTCATATGTTGTCTTTTTGAGTAATTTCACATATTTCTAAGCTTGCCTTCGGAATTCACAGAAGGCATTAAGGAGTCCTAAAGTTAGGAGTCCTAACTTCACTACTCCTAAACTGAGAAAAATCCTAACTTTAAGACTTTCGGTATTCACAGCAGGCATTTAGGAATCCTAAAGTTAGGACTCCTAACTTCTGTGAATACCGAAATGAGTAAGTTGCTTCGGTGAATACCAAAATGAGTGAGCGCCTTCTGTGAATACCAAAATGGTAGTAAGTTTAAGAGTTTGTCTTCAGTTAGTTCTGTTAAATGTGGCCCTAATGAATTATCATGGAAGATTTATGAAAAATAGCAACTCCAACTCCGATTTTGCTTTCTCATTGATAGTCCAGGCAACAATCATATACAATGCAATGGATAAATAGTCCAAATTAAGAATGCCTTTGGTGTCGTATTAATAGAAGGTGTTCTACAAATGTAAATAACATAACAAAACATAACATACCATGTCATAACATAACACTCACTGTACAACTTTCAAACATTCACACTTCAATCCCCTTCAGTTCCAGATATTTTAGATTCATGGACAGCAATCATTGGTTTTATATATGTACAGCATGTATAAGTAAGTATGGGTATTTCTCAAGTGTGAACCTAGCCTGGGGGCCGTGAAATACTGTAAATGCCAAAGGCAAGAATACAACCCAATATTGTTACACACCGTCAAAGAGGCTGTAGCAGTAGAAAGAACAGATAAGGGGCTATTTTGTGTTGTGATGGAGTGTTCTTTAAAGAGGTGAGTCTTCAGCACTTTTCTGAATTGGAGGAGGGTTGGGCAGTTCCAATGGTTTTGGGAATGGTGTTCCAGATCCTGGATGTGTAAATGAAAAAGCTCTGTTTTGTAGCTTTTCTTTTAAACACTTCTTCGAGGCACATCGTGTTCAGTACTAGTTGCAGGTATCGTCTGAGCCACCAGAGATGGTTAGTTGTCAGTGGGAGTGGGTAGGGGAGCTATTTGTGGTGTCCTTATAAATAATGCAGCTAGTCTGGAAGCTGATGCAGGTTTTCCAGTGGAGCAATTGGAGCGCCATGAATCCCATGCTGAGGTATGGAGAATGCCCGTGAGTGGGGCAAGCTGTTTTGGACTGAGACATTCCCCAGCCATGAGTGAGTGTAGGAGCACTTGGATAGCATTTCTGAAGACATTTTCCTAAAGGAACAGTTTTACTGTTAAAGAAGGTAGTGATGATTCTCTGCAGTCTTGGTCTTCTTTGTGATGTGTTCCTTGGGGGATAGGACACTGTCAAGGGTGATTCCAATGGTTTAGCATTCGATTGACATTAAGGATTTGAAGCCCCTAAAGTTCATATTGGCGAGTCAGGTTTGGAGTGGCTGGTATTAGTTATTGTTGATGAGTAAGAGGAAATACATTTTAGTGTGGCAGAGTTTCAGGTAGAAGTGTGATATCCAGGCCTGAATGAGGTGGTGGAATTTCTTGAGGCACTGAGACGCATATTCACAAGCCCTTAACGCTACAGGAGCATCAGAAAAAGAGATGCTCCGGTTGCACCATTCCCCTTTTTACAAAGTGGCACTAAGCCACTTACGTGGCTTGATGCCTCCATGTAAATATTCCCCTTTCTGCAGCAGTCTGCTGCAGCAAAGGGGAGGGCAATGGGTGTTGCTGTGGGCCTTCCACTGCAACACCCATTATGCAGCACACATAGAAAGAGCAAACTGCCATTATTCATTTTTACGTGCAGGAAGGTGCCCTTTCCTGAGCATAAACAATTGCCCCTGCAGCACAGGCACCCTTGCAACATTCCAGCAGGGTGCCTGTGCTGGCACTAGGGGAAACACAGTGGACGCTGTATTTTTGTAAATACAGCACATCGCTGTGTTTTGAAAAACTTTGGTACACGCCGTTGCCAAATTTAGCGTAACACAGCGCTCCAGCATTTTCTTGTAAATATCCCCCTGAATGTCTACAGTTGAGGAGAGTTTCATTTACAGCTGTGTTCAGTTTACAGTGATGAATTTAAGGTTGCTGTTAGTGAGAAGGACTCCGAGGGGCTTCACGAAGAGAGGAAGATAATGGGTAGCAAGATGGAGCCCTGTGGCGCCTGCATGTGACTGGATTCCCTGTTGGACCGGTTGTTGCCGTGGTCTTTCTTCTGCACCTGGACCCTTCCCTGCTAACGAAGCTCCTCGCCGGACCCGCTCCGCGGGTCCCGCTTCGCCGTGTGGTGCGAGGCGCTTTGTGCTGAAAGGGGCGCTGTTTCCTGAGATTGGATTTTGGACTGGGGAGTAAGAACAGGCAGGCTCAGGGCTGCGAGCGGACCCGCAGGGACTCTAACTTCCAGGAGTCCCTGCGTGCGGTCAACCCTCAACACCTGGGTCGCTCTCCCTGACCGCCACGCCCCCTGCCCCAGCAGTGAAAGCAGCCTCCGTTTAGATTGTCGTGGGATTCCCTGTTGGACCGGTTGTTGCCGTGGTCTTTCTTCTGCACCTGGACCCTTCCCTGCTAACGCAGCTCCTCGCCGTGTGGTGTGAGGCGCTTTGTGCTGAAAGAGGCGCTGTTTCCTGAGATTGGATTTTGGACTGGGGAGTAAGAACAGGCAGGCTCAGGGCTGCGAGCGGACCCGCAGGGACTCTAACTTCCAGGAGTCCCTGCGTGCGGTCAACCCTCAACACCTGGGTCTCTCTCCCTGACCGCCACGCCCCCTGCCCCACCCTTTCCTCCTTATTAGTGCACTACGATCCCGCTGCGCGGGAGCGCGCGGGAGGGCGCCGGGAGAAGCCCGGGACAAGGGCGGGACCGTCTGTGGCCGTCATAGGCCGGAGTAGGCTGGGCTGGGCCTACTCTCGTGGTTAAGCCGGTTGCTATTTGGCCCCCAGCGTAACTACAAATTAGGTCACCATGCCGTCCCCGGCAAGGGAAAGTACCCCCATAAGGCAGGGAGGAGCAAAAAATATGACCCTAGAGAATTACTTTCACCGGGCGGGGGGAGATTCGGATAAGGAGTGTACACTAAATAGGCTCAGGGCCGAGCGGAGACGCTCTGTAGATAATTTGAAAGGTAGACCCCTAGGCGATAATCCCGCCACACCCAGCGAAAACTTGACAATAATTGAAGATGTCCCGATCCTACTTAGGGATGGCACAAAAACGCCCCCAGGGTTACCTATGAGCTCAACCCCATTGAGTATCACAAGCCCAAGCAGGGGGACGATTGATTTAATCTCTCAACCTCCCCTAGCATCTAAGTCTAGGAAAGCTAAACCAAAACCAGCGGCAGCGCAAGGGATATTTGGGCCTCCACCTAACAAACGTAGGAGGAAGTCAAGGTGTGTCCAGGGAAAAAATACACCAAAGAGCCTCCATTCTGACTTTGAGAAGTCAGCTAAACCCCCCATACCGATCGTGACAACAGTGGTTGATTCACACCCCAAACCCATTGTGCAGGATGGTGCGGTCCCTGCCCTGTTCAAAGAGACTGCCAGTAATATTCTTAGTGCCCCCCTCTCTGTTACCCCGCTTGGCAATTTGGAATTCCTGCTCAGGTCACTTTTGCTTCCAATTACTGAAAGCATCAAAAAACGTAGAAATTAGACTAACCCTCCTTGAGGCTACACTGGGTAGCATGAAAATTCCGGCCAATTATCATGAAAAGGCAGCTCAGCCTAGTGTCACCTCATTAGCCCCGAAACAGCCCCCTAACAGTACTACGCATCTAACTCCCTCACAGGTCGCAACTGCGGCCGCCCCAACTCAGACTCAGAGGAATAATCCTGCCCCAAATAAGCCACCTAACCCCATAGGATCTATCCCTCCGGCACACCTTGCTCCCCCAGTACAACCCATAGATAGCATTTCATCAACTCCACTAATGAAGCCTCCCTCTAGGCCACGCAGACCCAATCTACCACCAGAGGCGAATGACTTCACTGTAGTCATGGCGGGCGTCCCACCACTAGAGGCGGGTGAAGCTGAGGATTTCTGTGCTCTAAAAAGCAAGGTGATTAAGTGGTTAAACTTGAATAGACCCCTACCAGTACATTTAAGTAATGAAATCATAATGGTTAGAAGGGTGCCTTGGGTAGGGAGAACACGTAAATCCATCATAGGGGATTGCATATTGGTGAACTTCAGGGATGCGAGAACTGTCGCTCACATATGCCAGGGAAAGAACAGATCACAGGTATCAACAATTCATACACTTCATGTGTCCTTTTTCTTTCCCCCCATCCCTGTCCCTGTAAACACAACCCGATCATATGACAACTGGGAAAGGGTGGGTCGGAGGGGTGTCCATTACGAGCTCAACCCCAGGCCTTTATTTAGCCGCCCAGAGCCACCTTTCTACACACAAAATCGATTTCACTGCCTGGATGGTCTAGAGGGGGTAGATTGACAAATAGATAAATGTACATGGGGAGCAAGGGGTATAGGTGATCTGAATGGGGAATTGGAGAAGCACGGCCTGGAGGCAAAGCAAATGTCCTCAAGTTGTGTCAGGATGCAGGTGCAGGGTGAACCAAGGTCTGTAGATATTGTATGTATAGGAGGGGCACAGGGACCGGAAATGGAGAAACAAGGGTACGAATTACCAGGAGGGTCCCAGGAAGGAGGGATTCAGGGGGGTGAAGCACTAAGAATCATTTCATGGAACATAGCTGGCCTGGCCGGAAAATCTAATAATAAAGAGTGGCTCGCCTATATCAGGAAGTTCCATATTATTTGTCTACAGGAGACCTGGGCCCAGGAGAACAATCTTCATCTGCAAGGGTACAAGTGTTTCTTTGTACCCGCCCAAAAATCACGATCGGGGAGAGCCATGGGAGGTCTAGCTATCTATATAGATCTATGTCTCCCAGGAAGTTACACTTGTCTTGATTGTAATTCCAACAGGATCCAGGCAGTTAGGTTCTCCGGGAAAGGGCTCAGATTTGTTGCCGTAAATATTTACAACAGTGAGATAGGGGGTTCCAATATTTCCCTGGTTACTGAATTAGATAACAGGCTGGGTCAGGTCATAGCAGACCAAAAGGGGCAGCCCCATGGGTTGGTGGTCATGGGAGATTATAATTGTCACTTGTGCCCGGCGGTGGTCCAAACATACATAGATTGGTCCCGATGCCCCATTGAGAAGGGACCACACTTCTCTCACACACCGCTAGGTTCGGCTTTCAAAACGTTACGGCTTAAGCATGACCTTGAACACACCATTAATATGGTGGGGAGCAGGAGGATGGCACACTCCCCCCAACATTTAAGGGTAGGGGATGCTCATCCTTCATAGATTACATATTGGTCTCTAGATCCCTAATAAATAAGACAATAAGTGCAGGGATTGAATGGAGTGGCTTTAGTGACCACAACCCTCTAGTATTGGAGCTGTTGTACAGGGTGGGCCCAAGTATCAGAACACAAAGTACCGCTATAGAGAGGGCAATAGACCAGGGCAGGAGACTGAAATAGGCTAAAATAGATGGGGAAAAGTTCTATAAGGACCTGGTGGACGCAGGAAAGACTGCCATTAATGACTGTTTAGATACAGATGTCCACGGAGCTAGGATATTGGAAGCTTTCGATCAGATTGCTAATCTGGTCGATGGTTTATTAAAAACCAGGGTGCCACTTAAGAACCACGGGAACCCTCGTTGGTTCGATAAAGACTGCTCTAAAGCTTTGAGAGAGCTGAAAAGCTGTCTCAAAACTAAACCACGGGTTCCCAATGAAGTTAAGGTGTACAGACATAATTACAAGAAGGAGACTAAGAGGAGGAAACTCGCCTTGCAGGCGGAAGCGTGGGCAGATTTACGAGAAGCGGGGGAAAGAAAGGATCTAGCTGGTTTCTGGAAAATAATTAATAACCCAACTTTCCAGGAAAAAGATACCCCGGATATAGGGGCTAACATTCTCCCAGAGCAGTGGGTTACTCACTTTAGGAGCCTTTATAATCACGAGCCTGGTTCTATTGTAGAGCCATCGGCTATTCCAGGTGAGGCAACATTGGTAGAATTCTCTATTAAAGAGATTACTGCAGGGATTGAGGGCCTGACCAAAAATAAAGCTCCGGGGCCTGACGGAATCCCCCCAGACCTGTTTCTGAGTAACATTGAACTCTGGGTTCCCCTAATGACAAGGGTTATCAATACTGCTATTAACTGTGGCCTGCCCCCGTCCTGGTCCACGGCGGTAATTGTGCCGATTTTTAAAAAGGGCAATAGGGATGGCCCAAAGTGCTACCGCCCGATCTCCCTGATTGACGTGTCAGCAAAACTTTTGGGGAGGGCAATTCTTAATAGACTGTCCGAGTGGACAGAGGAAAACAACATCTTCTTGGACACTCAATACGGTTTTAGGTCAGGGAGATCCACTAGTGACCAATGCCTGAACCTTTATATGCTGACTGCCAAGTATACCATGGCTAGTGATGAATCCGTTTACATGGGTTTCATGGACTTGGCAGCGGCATTCGACCACGTCAATAGGGAGAAATTGTGGGGTATGATGTCTGGCATGGGGATAGAGAGTGGCCTAATTAACATCTTAAGGGAACTGCATAGTGACACTTCTGCCAAGGTTCGATTTAATAGGGAGGGGGGGCTGACTAGCTCTTTTCCCTGTATGAGTGGAGTCGGACAAGGCTGCATTCTTGCCCCCTTTTTGTTTTCCCTCTATATTAATAACCTGGAGCAGTTCTTGTTGGGTCTGAAGGCAGATTGCCCAAGGGTGGGGTCGCGTCATATTCCTGTCCTGCTCTATGCAGATGACGCGGTACTGATTGCACGCACACCAAGGAGCTTACAAATCCTGATTGATGGATTTGTTGGGTTCATGAGTGCCTTGGACCTTTCTGTTAATCTGAGCAAATCTTATGTGCTCCTGGCAGGGAAAAAACCTACCTCTAAATTTACATACACAATAGGGAGCCATACTGTAGAAGAGGTCAGAACGTTCCTGTACCTTGGTGTAACATTTGATGGTGCCTTGCGGTTTGATACACTGGTGGAAGAACGTTGTGGTAAAATGATTGCATCTAACGGGGCAATCGCCAGCTATGGCAGGAGGCTAGGAAGATGGTCCCCAGAACAGGTGATAAACTTGTACAGCTCTGTATCATGCTCCAAAGTAATCTATGGGGCAGAAGTATGGGGCTTTGTCAATACCACAAGTATCCAACGAGAGGAAAATAAACACTTGAAATCACTCTTGAGGGTGCCCCAAAGCACTGCTGGTTTGATTGCCCATAGGGAGTTAGGGAGACCGCACATAGAAGATCTGATAAAACTGAGGCCCATCAATGCTTGGATAAAAATTTGGGTCAACCCTGAGGCGATGCTCAGTAGGGAAATCCTACTAGACTGCCTAGGGAGGGACAAGTGTATGCGTATCCCCTGGCTCCTTTATGTGAAGAACACCCTAGACGAGCTAGGTCTTGGGAACCTCTTTACTCATCCTGAAACTATTGTAGCCAAGGACAAACTGCAAGTAGGGAGAATTTTTCTAGAGCGGAAAAACCTACGCAGAGATGAGGCTGAAGGTTGTAAAAAGACGGTGAGGGCCCACCACCTAGTGAAGAGTGTGGAGGGTTTGGAGCCATACCTGTACCTCATGTACAATGCACAGGATAGGTTTTTGATGTGTCGCTTCAGATTGAACCTACTCCCATTTATGTTGGCATCACCAGCAGGATTTGCTACATCACTGGAACAGAAGGGGCCCTGCGGCTGCGACAACAGGTCTCCGCAGGACTCCCTTCACTTTGTTTTACTCTGCCCATTTTATTCAATGCCCAGACGCAGATACCTTGTAAATCTTTTGAAAAAAGCCAATGTGGTCCAGGCTAGGGAGGCGCTAGTATTTTTACAGAAAGCTGCGGAACCCTTAACATTGTGTAGCATTATTAACTTTATTAAGGTAGCTCTTCGTTTAAGGCTTACTAGAGGAGAAGATTGAATTCTTTTTAATATCAACTTTTTAAGCGTCATACACAGCTATTTTGTTGTATGAATGATTTGTTAATTTTCTGTACAAAGAACCTTGCAATGTTTAATGACTTTTTACTGTGTATATATGTGTGTGCTTTATGGTGTTTTTTAATCACCGAATAAAGATTCTTTGAATTGAATTGAATTGACTGGCAGCTTTTCGGATGTGGTATGTGAAGGAGATTTGGCTTGCATAGTTTTTCTGAGACTAGTTATTACAGTGAATACGAAGTGATAAACTATGTGTAATAAGCTTTGCTCTCGGGGATGTATGTACCAGTAATATATATATATATTATACACATTACAGGAGCCAGATGTTTTTCGAAATTGTCTCAATTTTGCTTACTGCACTAAGGAACCAAACAAGTGACACAAGTGACAGCATGGCGCTAAACGAATGGCAAGTGCATAACTCGACAGAGGTTTTCTGGTACAACAAATCAACTGAAAGGATAAACATTTGAAATATATGCAATATATCACACTGACTATAAAAACAGCAAAAATCGTTTAGGGACTATTTCTGCTCAAAACTGTTATTGCGTTAAACTTTTGAACATATAATGAAGAACGTCTTAAAAATGCAAAATTATTTTTAAATAAAAGTTCCACGTTATGCAGCTGGTTATTTCTTGACAGACGTAGCTTAGACCATTAATTCGTTCGCGTGTGTGCTCAATTATCAAAAAGTTTCGATTGTTTTGGATGTTCCAGCTGCTCTTCTGGCTTGATATCATTAGGAGGTGTTAATTGCAGGAGGATGTCACCCACAGACAGGGCACAGTGTGAACTCAAGAAGACATTGTTTTTCATTACTTGACAGGAAGACGGCGTGCATAAAAATTACTGCCGCCCAGTGTGGCGCCTGAGCAGGGAGAGGGCAACAGGTAAAGGAGGATGAAACACACAAAG
This sequence comes from Lissotriton vulgaris, assembly GCF_964263255.1. Classification (NCBI taxonomy): domain Eukaryota; kingdom Metazoa; phylum Chordata; class Amphibia; order Caudata; family Salamandridae; genus Lissotriton; species Lissotriton vulgaris. The sequence continues at coordinate 897,647,138 of NC_141696.1, forward strand.
TGCCCATGTTTAGTTGTATTCAAGTCGTCGTTTCAAATCGTGTCCTTCTCATAAAGAGACGTAGCTTTGTGTTCACGTTTGATTGCGTCACAGGAGTTCCACTGAAGTTAAGCCCACAGTACACATTGCCTAGTCAAAACGTTTATTTGCTGGATAATTAGCCTATGTGTTTTTATATTTTAACTCAGATTTTTTTGCGTTGTGCCCAATAGTTGAGCTGCAGTGGCAAAGCTAATACGTCTTGCTTTAGCAGGCTGGTGCAATGCTTACACTTTTCTATTTACTATTTAAAGCATGTGTCAAAAAATAAAACCGAAAAGGACAAAAAAGGAAATATTGTGTGCCTAGATGTAGTGGTTATATGCTTGCAATAAAAATATATATGTTACAAATATTAACCATTGCGTATCATTTTAATTGGACAGTATGGGTGCACCCTAAAACGCTGGTATACTGAGAACGAGTATAGAAGCCTTTTTTTAAATTGTATTACAGCGGAGGAAAATGCAATAAGTATTTGCACAGAGAAAATGTACTATTGACCTTTCATTACTCTAACTAGAAGAGAAACTCTAAACTTACTACAATAATTGATAACATTAAATATTATGTGGCAAATTCAATAGATGTCACTTTTGAAATGCCTTAGCCGATATTTTGACTTTGCCAGTGGTGGCGCTGTTGCTGAACAGCATCAGCAAAGTGAAAACAAAATGCTGTTGCTAATGCAGAACACCACCCGCCAAAAGGGAGGGTCCCAGCGTAATTACATTTGTGAATGCATGTGTCACCACATACGCGTGTGCATAAATCATGATCTTACAATGAACACTTGAATGAATGATTTTGAGTTTGGCGATCCGATGGACCGCCAAACCCAAGGTGGCGGTACGGCAACCACCGCACTGGGGGTCCAACAACCATATTAAGACTTTGGCGGTCGGACCGCCTTAAGACCTCTGGTACGCCAGGGATCTGCGATCCCTAGCCGTCTGAGGCAGTCTGAGGCCATAATATGCTGGTGGCGCTGCAGCTACAACACCAAGCATAATATGAGTTTACTCACTGGCCGCCTTTTTCATCGAGATGATTTCGCAATAAAATGGGTGGCGGTGAGGATACTAGGGGTGCCTCGGTGTATGGGGTTGAATGCAGGGGGGGACTTGGTGTGCCCTCCTGTCCTTCTGCACCCAGGCCCGGACTGGCCGTTGCGGGCACCGGGCAATCCCCCAGTGCGCCGCACGGGTGGGGGCCGGTTTGTGCCCCTGGGGGCCGTTTTTGTTACAGGGCGGTTTTTGCAGCATAAACGGCCCTGTAACAAAATCGGCCGAAAACCGGCCCTGGCAAAGAGCACGGCCGGTCCCCCCTCCCCCCCCGGGGGAGGGGAGGGGGGGCTGGCCAAGCAGTTTGCCAGGGCCGCTCTCGGTTCCCAGTCCGGCCCTGTCTGCACCCACAGTTCCTGCAGGTTATGGACTATAGAGTTCATGCGTGCTGGAACGCACTGGTGCTGTCCCACAGAATTGCTTTTTAAAGGCTCCCCTTAGGAGCCTTTGAACGCAGCGCTATGGTCCAGCAGTCGCAGGATCGCCCACCTGGATTATAACTTGCAATCCGGTAGTGAAGATTGAAGGGGCGGGGCATTGGTGTGCCGAGCGCTCTCACACTGCTAAACTCATATTCAGGCCCTTTGTCTTTTTTTAAATTTACCATTTCAAGATTGTGTGGCCCATCTTGGAAGAGCGTATTTAAACCCAAGATAAGGTTTGTAAATGCGCATTATAAAGAATGGAGCGGCTCAGCAGGAAATTGAAACTGCCAAGCGTTCTGAAAACGATAAAAATGTGTGCATAGATTTTGTAAAAAAAATAAGATGGGGAGGGGCTTGGGAGCAATGGAGGAATAGGAGGGGGCAGGGAAAGCATGTGAACAGCAACCAGCAGCTGGGAGCAACACTGCTGACCAGGAAAGGCAGAGAGAAACATTGTTAGAGGCAGGGGAACATATAACAAAACATAAGAATTATTTTTAAAAAGGAGTCGACCATGGTGGGAGGGATAAGTAGATGATGAACTGCCTCAGGGGTTGACCAAGTGGATGAACAAGGTGAGTGTGGTGGGTGGTGATGTGAGGGGGAAAGCACATAGTGGCAGTAGCAAGAAAATACTTACACTTCCACTGAGTGCTGAAAGAGAAAGAAAAATGTAGTTTCCTAATGCCAGTCACAGAATGATGCACACAGACCAATCACAATGATACTAAAGAAGTGATACTCCAGGGGTGGGACAAAAGCAAGACATGGAAAGAAGAACTCTTGAATGCGAAGCGAGCAAATACATAAAAAAGCCAACCAATTATGAGCGGTAGGCAGCCCTATTACCATTCTAGGTGTTGGTATTGTACACAATAGGTCTTTTGACAAAAGACAGCTTAACACTTGTAGGTGAAGTTGACGAAGATAAAGAATGGAAACGAAAAAGCATTTGCACTGAAGGGAACCTCTTTTTAGATTGATGTTTACATGCACTCAATCTAAATGCTATCACTCAATTAAAACATAGCATGGCATGTCACAAGAAAACAGTCAAACAGAAAGCATCACAAACCAGCATGACACAATACAATCACATTGTAATAATGCATCACTAAAAGACTGCAGCACGAAAAACAGCAAAAAACATCAGCACCACAAAAAATGCCATATACCAAATGTGCATTAACTTTTTTGTCACAGGTTTCCACCGCCATTATACTTTTTGCATAATTCGGTGGTTTGGAGCAAACATTGCCTTAACTTACCATCATGTACATTAACTTAGCGCTCCCATTGCTCACTTTATGTGACATGGCCTTTAATTTTGTAAATGTAATGGTGTTTTGAATACCAGAGGGTGATGCGCTATCTATGTGAACAACTCATAGAGGAATCTTTTGTTTGTTGTAGAAATGATTTTTGACATTGTTTATTTTGGTATTAGTTGGAGATAGGTTTAATGAAGCTGCAAATTATCTGCACTTTGGGGCAGCATTAGGCACCTTTTGTACTGTGCTAAAAGCACTGGGACATCTCACTGATAATGTTTGCATTGTTGAAAGAAATTCATAAAGAACGGGAAAGAGACATAGGGAGGGATTGTTGTTGGTGACGGACAGTTAGCATACATTTCATTATTTACCTGAAATGCTTGCTTTTTGTAAGCTTACATATTTTCATTCGGCTTTGCTTTTTAATTTGTTGGTTTCCAATTTGACTATTTATTCAGTGTGAATGTGGTCTATTATAGCTTCTTACTTATTTAAAATTGCTTTCTTTCTGAATATTTTGAGAAGCTGAATTTGATCATTTTAATAATTTTTGTTCCAGTAAATCTTGCAGATATTTTTGAAGATTTCTTTTTTACCGCTCCTTGTCGGACCATCTCAGTGGTTGCAGTTGTTGGGAAGCCAATTTTGGGGACTGAGATTTACTTTTCCCTGTCAGATTTTGATTCAGATCGAGAAAAAGGAGACATTAAGCGGAAGAGTCAGATAGGAAAAGAGTGGCAAAAGTGGAAAAAAGGGATGGAAAAGCATGCGCAAGAGAGCGAAAGAAACAGGAAGTGAAGTGTGGTGGAAAAAACAGGCATGACTTGGATTGAAGACTAGACAGCCTCGGTATTCATCGACTCCAAATATTGTCACCACCAATGGCCACTTCTTGGGCCCCTGCCAGGGCCGGACTGGGTACCAAAACCGGCCCTGGCAAAGTGCTCGGCCGGCCCCCCTTCCCCCCGGGGAGTTGTGGGTGCCACCAAACTCTTTGCCGGGCCGGTTTTCGGCCGATTTTGTTACAGAGCCGATTTTGGAGCTATGCTGCAAAAACGGCCCTGTAACAAAAACGGCCGCCAGGGGCCCCAAAACGGCCCCCACCCATGCGGGGCATCAGGGGATTGCCTGGTGTCCGCTGCGGCCAGTCCGGCCCTGGCCCCTGGACTGACTTTTTATAATTTAGCCACTGCTCCGAACCATATGTTCAAAGGATAAGGTCTCTAGGGGCAGGTGAGAGCATCGAGAAACTGCTTGATGATAGCTCACATGACTGAGGGCAAGCCCTTAATTAAACATGCCATAATTAAATCTGATGAAGTTGAGGGTAACCTTAACAAGAGGAATACTGGCCTGGACTTCAAACATGTAAACTTGGGGAACCTAGTTGAAGGCTTATAAGCATATTATTCAGTTATGAAAGACTCACAAAATCAAATCAAGAAACATTTCAGCTATCAGCAATGAAATATCATAGGCATTTGATGTGGCCTGTGACCTGAAAGGAGCCTTGAAGGTCTGGCCCTGCTCCCTCCTGTGCCCAGGACAAATAAATTTACTTCAGTAGGCAGTTGGCAAGAGGAATTTTCATGGCAGTGCCCATCTGACCAGAAGCAACTGGACCTGGACTGGACCATACTGGTGCCTCTCCTGGACGGTGTTCTGGCCCCTAAGTGCAGACCCTAATTTTGGGGAGCCTTATAAGTGATGCAGAAGTGCTGCTCCAGAAACTCTGAAAAAAAGAGACTTAAAAGTCTGAAGTCAGAACGAAAAATCTTTGACTGGGACAAACCTAGTCAGTGTCTCGGACCTGCAAATTATCGCGGTCAGCCTGAACTTGCACTGATGTCCCAGTATCACGAACATAGGCAATCATTATAGCGTTTTTTTCACTATTTCAACTTAAAACTGAAAAAATTAATATCGATAGTTCACCTTATTGAATGTTCATTCTTTTGATGTAATTTTATTTATGTAATTGTTTTTTGTTTTTCTAATTTGGTTTAGGTTTTTTATTGTTTAGCATTTCAACTTCATTACTGTTTTGGTAAAGCATAAATAATTCACACATTGCACTGTTAAGCCTATCTATTCTGATCCAAAGCTAGCAGGGGATTGAGTTCAGGTTAATTTAGTGATGCTGAGCGTTTACCCTGATACACGTTGTGATTAATCCTTGACGTGGGCAATTGACCCCCCCAAATAATAATCCAATTTCATACATTCAAACACTACAAAATGCTTTTCAGATATCTACAGTCAGAGACCTATGCCTCCACTTCCAACTTGTCTGTGTGTACAGCCCTGCCAATGTGGTATTTTCCTTTGCAGTAAATATGGGGGGTCGATGGGGTGCAGCAGGAAAAGGTGGATTACTTACAATTGCATGGGAGGGGTTTAAGGAAATGTAAGCATGTGTGTCGGAATGGACATGCTTTTACAAACACACACACACTAAAAAGTAAGGCCATTGCTATTCACACACTATTCATCTAAACTTCCTACAGCCCTAATGAGTGTCAAAGCTGTCAGAACAAGCTAAAAAAAACTCCAGCTCAGTCTCGGAGTAGGTCAAGCAACAGACATAGTAACTCATTGGTACTGCAACTCACTCCCATATAAAATAGCAAAGGTGGGGAAATAAAGTACAACCACATTGGAACTAATGTTAACTTAATGAAATTATTTTGAAATGTAAAAATATATATGTACATATTTAATGTAATCTTTAAAAGTTATATGGTAATAATTGACTATTTCTCTCAGCATTTTAAATGCTAATAATCAACATAACAATCAAATAAAACTCTAAAACTTTTATTTAAAACTAATTTTTATTAATTGAACACAAAATGTAACAAAATTTACTACAAATAAATAAAAACAAAAATGTTAGTGATGTTGGCATTGTTTTAAATTATTGGTTTAACATTGCTATTTATAATGGACCATCATGTATTTTAATGCTTTCATGTAATTCACATATAATTTGATGAGCTAATATACTGTAACTTTTAATTGTATTTGCACTAGGTTCTTATTAAATATTTAAAATTAATTTACAATTATATTATGCATTAAATTATTTTTTAAAGCAATACAAAAACTTTAATATGTTCCCCTTGCATTCCCATTGGAAAATCTCCACTACATTGGTGGAGATTCCATCTACTTGTGCAAAGTTACCAGAAGAAAAATTTCACTCCTAAGTCATTTTTCAATAGGTTTCCCTTTTGATTTGAGGGGGTGGAGACATGTAATGCTACACCTCGGTGAAAACCCTATTCCCGAAATGATGATTATCATAAAAGCACAGAGTTACATTTTGGTGTAATAATAAGTATATACATGAGTAAATATGCAAATGTATATTTACCTTTGCGCATCAGGCTGTATATTACCAAAATCAATATCCACTCCACCCTCATACATTCCCATGCATTTTTAGCCATGTACAACATCGTTATCCTACCTTTGATGCTCAAATTACAGATCACACCTTTGTCTATGGTCCTATTGATATACCTCCACCATTTTTCACCCAATCCTAAATCACCTATCTCAAAAAGTAAATCAAATTGGAGTCCAAATCCACGAACCTCAACAACATTTATGTTGATTTTGACCATCCAACTAGCTGCTGCTCCTTCAAGACATGTGGTGACTCTTTTGCTCTCAACCTATATTATCAGTAATTCTTTAACTCTTCCACTCCAGCTGCTCCCTGTATCTTGCCCTTGATTAATGCCGGAGCCTGGCCGGTGATGCAGCTGAATCATAAAGCAATATTAGGGACTGTGTTTTTTCAGCCAGTAAAATCTGGTCCACTGTTCTCACACCCAGGAACACTGAGTGCGAAAACACCGTGCCATCCATGAAATTGCAGAGCAGAATTCCATGCTGGACCCTAAGGTGGTAATCTAAAGGCCATATTCACAGTAGTTGATCCAAGCCCCTCATGTTCATTCAACAGCCACTAGATTTGTTCAGGCATTGTCATCAGTACATGTCTTTTTCCCAAATTAGGGATTCAAAATACATTTCTTATCCTGCCTTGCTAGGCATGGGTAGGCAATTGATGATGCATACTATATCCATCTGCCCCTGACTAACGTACCCATTGCTGGTTACGCTTTTCTTACAGATCACCGCATACTCAGAAATGCTTGAATTTTCTCAAGACATATATTGGCTCTCTATGGGAAACTAAAATATCCATTTGAAAACGAAATGCAAATTACGCTAAAAGCACATTACATCCCAAACTCTTAACAAATTCCCAATATCTAACTTTTTGAATGACTAAACTATTTACTGACTATTGAAGATTCTGATATTTCAAACAGTTAATGGAATGACAGACTACTACAATTTGTAATTCAACAGACACCTGTCACATCAGAATACTTAGGTTAGTTCCCAACGTGGTGTTCCCCTTAACACAGCGTGAAAATTGTAATACTACAATCAAATATGTGCTTGCATCTGCAATTGATTCTTGCCTGTCTGGGCTAAATTTAATGTGATTTGTTTGTTCCACCATTGCCACTGTATTTGAGAGATAAGTGTTTGGATTTAAAAGACATACAAGTATCAAATGATAAATATGCTTTAGCATACACATTTAATATCATCACTGCCAAAGGCACCTTGTCACAAGGTTTGTAGATTTTTGGAGCACTATAAGAAAGGTGCAGAATTTTTAGTAAATGTTTGACCTACTCTAACTTTGAGGCAAGAGGACATGATTCTAAAAATCTCCAAAACTGATGACCCAACCTGGTCTACATTTTAGTGGTTTGTGCAACTCATAACCTACGACCAAAATAGTCAAGGCTCTACATGAAGGTAAGCATTTTGACCTCAAAGAATCATGAACCGTAACCCTATCTTCCTCTATCAAGGACTGGCCAGAAGGGGGGACATATGTCCTGTCTACAGTACCACATAGTCTATTGATTTTTAAGTGCCTTTTGTTTTGTATGGAACAGTTTTTATTTCTGCAATAATGCCCGAACTGAACGTTTCTGTATTTAAATGTTTCTCTTTTTAACCAACTAGTTGTGGATTTTTTAATTATTTTTTAATGGGCCTGTCATTTTAAAGTTGTTGCACATATACCATAAGCCTTGCTGCCTGTGCTCAGCTACAAATTCTAAGGCAGGTACTTTTCTAAGGTTTCCTGTTTTATATTAGAGGGAGCTCAGACACAGCTCAAGCTATCACTGTAGCCTCTTTCTTAACAGCATACCAATGCAGTTCCCAGCAGACAGGAGACAGGATTAGAAACATGGAGACACTGAGCACATGGCCACAGAAACATGAAGATAGTGGAAGAGGGAGAAAAGGATGGAGACAGAGACAGGGATGCTTGTTGAAAGAAAGAAGCACAAACATGGAGTGCAATATGGGGAGATAAGGAAATGGAAAAACAGACACATGTTAACACATAATAAGACGAACAGGGAGAAATTGACATAAATAGATAAGAGTGAGATTGGAAGGGATGGAGACCAGAATACAAAGACACTGACGTGAGAAGGCTAAACATAGCGAAAAACATAATAATGAAGGAGTATGAAGCAGTTTTGGTATATTTCAGATGAACAATTGCTTCCCTGAAAATGAGCTGATGATTAATGAGGGAACAACACCACCGAGACTCCTCTGGCTGTCTATTTTTCACAAATAACAGTATTTGGTAGGCTTCTCTGGGCGATTGCCAATAAAGCAGCTACCCACATCACCAAAATGGTTTATTTTCAAAGCCTAATCTTAATGTCTCCACAAAAGGTTTTGGGGCCTTTCAGATTGCAGGTGATGGCCTCACCCACCCAACTAGGTAATCACTATTATTTGGAGTAGTATGGGAATGCTGGTTGGTAGAAATGTTGTGGCTCCTCCGAGATTTCACAATATGAGGAAAATGCATGGTATTCACCAATGTTTGAAGCTTGTTGGCTATTTTGGTCAAATATACTAATGGGAATCACACAAGTCACACGGCCCTAGACTCCACTGGGTGTCTAGGTTTAATAAATGTCTGGCTTTGGTAAGTTTTTTCTGGATTACTACCAAACCCAGACCTGACAACTGAAGCACCCCAAATCATCAAAATTGTTGCACTATCAAGACAAAATCTTGTGTATTCGGGATCTGTCCTGTCAAAGGCATTGGTCCCAACCACACAAGTGGGGAGCCATTTTTATTGGAGAAGTGTTGAAATACGGAATAGTGGAACATTTGGTGTTACCAATTGAATTTATATCCATTTTTGGCTTCCAAATTTAACCCAGTGTTCTTTCAAAATGCCATCTGTATCACACGATAAAATGGGTAGCCCCAAATTCAGAGCTGTACAAATAAGCACTATTCTTAATTTGTTTATAAACACCTTTCAAAACTGCATAGATTTCCTTAATGCTTTTTTTATTCATTATATTTTAACATATGAGTTGATGCATTGTTAATACACAATGCAAAACCAATACGAGCTTCAGGTCAGTTGTTGGCCCTGGGTATTGTATGTTTTTGAACAACCAATGAACACTATATATTCCTGTGACCATAGGCGTTTGACGGACAGCAACGGTATATTGCTTTTTATAAATTGGCTGTGAGAGCAAAAAATTAAAGAAGAAAACATTGTCACTTTTTTCATTTTTTAACTATATATTTTCAGTATTCCATAGCAATGATTAGTTTCCTTTTTAAATAAAACATTTCTGATCTACAAAAATGACCCTTTAATGAACTCACATGAACATTCATTATGAACAGACTCCAAATCGTGCAAAATGCAGCAGCCAGACTGTTGACAGGTACGCCCAGGTTTGTCTTGCTCAAGAAGGAACTAAGATCTCTTCATTGGCTCAAAGTTAAACAACAGACACAATTTAAAGCACTTTGTACAGTTTACAAGGCTCTGGCCTTGACTATTTGAGATAAATGTTTAAACGGTACGTTCCCTGTAGAATATTGCGCTCTGGGATAGCAAAGCAAGTGACTGTTCCCCAGTTGGGGTGGTAGGAGTTTTACCACTTGTGCTGGAAAAGCTTGCAACAATCTACCATTCCACCTCAGAAATGCAACTGATCTCCTCTCCTTCAGGAAAGGGCTGAAAACCTCGTTATTTACATTATAGCATCTTACTCAAGTGTAACCATTTAGGCAAGTGCTCAGCGCCAGGACACCATAGGATAACAGTCGCACTTTAGAAGTTGTATTAACATAACATAACATAAGATTAATTTAATTTTTGGTTGACTTTTCAGAAGCATACAGCTTTGGGGAGTGTTACGCCTTCTTACACCACAAAATGCAAGTAGGTAGAAACCACAAGGAAAAATCAACCATTGCATGGAAAAAGTCTGCTGCTATTCCTAAAATCTGGGATGACAGTGATCTTAGCACAACAAACCTTTTGCTGATGATATTTAACAAAAGAAAATGCTGTCTTTCACAACACTTTTCCCACTTTTTCTAAACCAAATTTTGCTATATTTTGGTTATTTTCTTGGCTGGCTCGCGCCAGATGATTCTCCAAACCTTGGGTAGTTTTAGAATACCCAATATGTGGGAAAAGGGCACAAATCTGTCCAGGATACTTTTTGATGTATAAAGTTACAATCTCTTAAGCTCACACTACTCCAAATATGAAAAAAAATGTTCAACAGTGGGGTGGGGGTTCGGTGAAAGCCTTAGCAGTTAAGGGGTTAAACAGACCCACAGAGAGCCTGTTCCTTTAAACTAAAAAGTGGCTAGCTCCTTATTCTATGCCTATGTCATTTTACTGTGCTGTTTTTATTGTATTGATGGCTATTTGAGCTGCATGAATTGCTTTAGTGGGCTTAATTGGTACATTATTTTATTGTTGTTTAGTATGTGGGTTGTGGTAGCAGGCTGTGCCACAATTGTGATAGTCTGGAAGAGATTTGTGTGTTTGACGAGTGTATTAATGCACTGTTTTTTCTGTGTATGGGTGTGTCCGCTGCCGTAGCACACTAAAAGCAGGCTCATTTGAGCCCATCTCCACTCAGATCATGACGAGCTAATCCACATACTCAGTTTGCTGTTTTATTTGTTGGTTACCCCTATATTAGCCACAGCTATGAGTTCCTGTTAAATCTCCACCCCCTGTTTCATCCATTAGACTCAGAGTGGAAGCTCATCATCCTGTTAGAAGGGGTGGCAGCCTTGCAGTCTTGATTAAAAATGATATGAAGTGCATTACATTGGGTTTATACTCTCTCGAGGCATAGAAACTCTTTCTATCAAGGCTTGGGATGATTCTCACTCGATTCTTTTTTTCATCTATGGACAATCACAGGGATGACTGGAGGTGTATGATTTGTTGGAAGCTCCTCTGTCTCTGGTCAACTGAGATACTGCACACCTCCTTGTTATTTGGGACTTTAATCTAGATTTTCCTAGTTTAACTGAGGAAAGTCTAAACTTTCTTAAACAGAATAAGAGGCAATAATTATGCCTTAACTTGCTTCATTTTAAACAGCAGCAATCAAGACAAAATAAAAAAACTACGAGTCCAAAGAGGCTTAGGGACAGCAGCCAATATGATCTAATCAATAGAGGGCCCCTTGAGACTAATACTAGGAGAAGACAACAGCAGGGGAAACAAAAAATGCATCACAAAAAGACAGACTTCTCCATTTCTTTTCAAAAGGTAGAACTCAATAATTAATATCATGAGACAGACCTATTCAAAACATATTCTTTTCATTTGTTTTAAATATTAATTTTTTACAAAAGTGTAGTTGATATGTATCTCAGACTCCCTACCATCATGATCCATCTACAGTTAGTCAGTTTCAAGAGGAGACATTTCCTTTTCTCATGCATGAAGGAAGAATTGGCATTTCCTAAAAGACAAAATGCTCTTGGTATCCACATGGATAGCTCCTCAGCATCTTTTTTTTTTTTTTAAATCTTTTTATTGAAAGTTTTTACTGTTACATGCAGGGCACGGCAATATTACTAACAAAATACATCACATTTGAGAGAAAAAGCAAATAAAGCAACAACAATAATAAAAGGAGCAACACCCAATTGAAAAAAATGAACAGAAATATCAGCCCAAGATCTGAAAACATAAATCTAATCAAGCAAAGTTTCCATTCTATAATATTTCCATAAATTCACTTATATACAGTTAAATCCTAATCAGTTATCTACCTGCCTTTTTTTTTGTCTCTCACAATATTACAATAATAGCAATTGATACCTTGTATGTTGTCCTAAATCACCCGAATTTTACTCGCATCTAGCTTTTATTCTATTTCACCCTCCTTCCATCGTGTAATGGGGCCCCATATTAGCTTACCCAACTTCCTTCCCCTTTTCCCTTTCCGTGCATAGATCTCTTTCTCCACATTATATGTTGTTATTAATTTGGCCAACCAATTATGAAAAGTGGGCAGAATAGGGTCGATCCATGCAGAGGCTACACATAATCTCATAACTGATAATGCTACAAATAAAAATTCCCTCCCGCTTGATAATTGTTCATCCTCCACATTTACTCCTAATAATATAGTTCCGGGAGTTAACACAATTTCAGTTCCTAAAATATTGTTTATGAAGCCTTCAATATCTTTTTTAAGTGAATATAGATGAGGGCACGTTGCAAATACGTGTTTTAGATCAGCTTCCAGACTTCCACACCTATGACACTTAATACCCACAGTACCTCCCCATTGTGCTATTTTTGCAGGGGTATAATATAAATGATACAACGTTTTATAATGTTGCGCCTGCAATGGTGCCGAGCATAACAGAGAATATCCCTTTTCTAAAGAGATACCAAAGCTTTCCCCGCTGATGTTAAGATTGTCTTTCCATTTTTCATTCCATTTTTCATAATCATCCTGTTTTGATTTTATCAATTCAGCATAAAACCTCTTGATAGTGCAATCTTCCCCTAATTGAACCACTTCCATAATAGGATCGCGCCTAAAACCCAAAGCACCTCCCTTTTTGTTCAAAAGGAAACTCCTAATTTGTAGGTATTTAAAAAATTGCCTGGTGTCTAGCTTAAATCTAGCCTGTAATTCTGAGAATTGAAAAAACCCCTGTTCCCCCATTACATCCCCTATACTTCTAATTCCCTTATTTTCCCACTCAATAAATGTGGAACCCGAGAAAATCTCTTGTGGAAGATTTGGGTTATCTAAAAATCTGGTATATACATTATATTTCCCCAAGCCTATTCTTTTAGCAAAACTTTTCCAAATTGTACATGCTACTATGAGCGTCTTAAACTTTGTCCTCTTGTAATAGCTAGCCTCTGTAAACTTCAAAAACACGTTCTCCACTTCTATTCCCAAGGTTAGTCCATAAATTGCCATTGTTCCAAATTTGCTCCGACCTTCTGACTCTGCCCCTCCCAGCAAGCCAGTCATATTTTGAAGAGCTGCTGCCCAATAATAAAGCTTTAATTCTGGTACTCCCCAGCCTCCCCTCTCTCTCTCGGAAGTGTCATGAATCTGAGGGCTCTTCTAGTATTCCCCTTTGCCCAGATGAATCTATTAATTATGCATTCTAATTTTTTTAATAATTTGACATCGAATAACAAAGGTATAGCTATAAATAAATATAAAAATTTGGGGAGAACCAGCATTTTTATTATATTCGTCCGCCCCACAATTGACATGTGCAAATTGTCCCACCTGTCCAGGTCTTTCTCCACTTTCTTAATTAAGGGGGTAATATTCTTCTCTACTAACAAGTCCAAGTCTGCCAAGATGATTACCCCTAAGTATGTGCCTGCCTGCGTCACTCGGTTATCTGTACAGATAGTATAAGAGTTTTTAATTATCTGTGTTTTGGATGTATTTAATTGATAACCCGATATCTTTCCAAATTTCATCGCCTCAGTTTCCAAATATTCTATAGATTCAGTAGGATTAGGAGTGATTACAGCAATATCGTCTGCATAGGCTAAGATTTTACAATGCCCGATAAGTGTTGTTAGAGGTGTGATCATCTCAGACGCCTCTATTCTACGGATTAGTGGGTCCATATATATAGCAAACAAAAGTGGTGAGCAAGGGCACCCCTGTCTTGTACCCCTTTTTATTCGAAATTGCCCCGTGTTCCCAGCATTCACACGTAAAGTTGCTACCGGATTTAAATATAGAGTCTGTACTGCTTTAAGATATCCCTGTTTAATACCTGTTCTTTCTAAAGCATACCAAAGATAATCCCAGGAGACCCGATCAAATGCTTTTTCTGCATCGAGTAACATTACTGCCATCGGGTCTCCTGTGACTGTTGTAACATCAAATAAAGTTATTACTTTACGTATATGGTGAGTGGTCCCTCTTCCCGGTATAAAACCATGTTGAGCACTACTAACTATTTTGTGGATTACTCTGGCAAGTCTTGATGCCAATGCCTTGGAGAACACTTTCACGTCTGCATTCATTAAAGTGATGGGCCTGTAAGATCCTGCTTCCTCCGGATTTTTCCCTTTTTTTAGTATTACTACCACCTCGGCACTCCCCCATGATTTGGGTGCTGTTTTACCCAACTGTGCCAGTTGCATGATCTTTATTAGCTCTTCTTCCAAAATATCCCAAAACACTTTATAAAACTCTAAAGGTATTTGGTCAGGGCCCGCTGCTTTACCTGAGGGAAGTTTCCATACTGCCTCCTTAATTTCTTCTGTCTGCAAGACCCCCTCTAGACCATCTGCGTCATCCTCCTCCAATATATCTACCGGGATCTCTTGAAGATACTCCTTCATATCCTCTTTATCTCTTCGGATGTCTCGCCCCGCTAGTTCATCATCATATAACTTCTCATAAAAAGTCCTAAATACTTCCCTTATTTCATTCGACTCTGTATGCCCCCTACCTAATGTATCCCTAATTTCTCTCACTGTTCCCACCGCTTCTTGTTGCCTTGTCCGGGTAACCAAGATTCTCCCTACTGACTCACTCAATTCGTAACACTTCTCCCTTTTAGTAGTGTATATTTTCGCTGCTTTTCTAGCTATATCGCTCTCTGCCTCACCTTTTGCTTTCACTAGTTCTATCAAGGCATTATCCATTTGACTCCCAGTCAAAACACATTTTTCTAAATTCTCCTCTGCCTTGAGTACCTCAGCATCAATTGCAGTATGTTCTAGTCTAGCTATTTCTGCCAGATCAGAAATGTGGGATAGTTGACATAATGCATACAATAGATTGTCTAGGCACATTGACCAAGGCTTACCACACCTTTCCTGGGGTCCTGCCTTAACTTACAGAAAAAGGTTGCATATTAGAGTCTATAGTTGGGGTAGCAGTAACATTAAGGGGTAAAGATGGTCTTGGGCATTCAAATTTTAGTTTTGCTCTGGTTTGCTTATCCAAAGGTAGGTGTAACCTGCTAGCAATATATTCTACCACATGCTCTGCTGGGAACGGATCAGTGGAGTTTGGATGGTGGACAAGCTTAGGATCAAACAAGGGAATTCCTTCAGAATCTAGGATGGATTTAGAAATACAAGGGTCAGATTTAGGAGATTAAACCTTTCTTTTCTTGTTTGGGACCCAGCCAGAAACCAGAGTCATCACCTTTATCATCATCTGTATTAGTATAAATGGAATCATCATCAATATTGTGAATACTTGAAATAACAGTTGTTGTCAGGGTGTTAACCTCTTTGGAACTCTGTGACCCCTTCTAAGTAGGAGGCCTTCAAGGAATGTTGTCCTTACTGCACATGTGGAAACCTAACCAACCTAAGTAGCACTACTGGGATTAGTGCAGGATCTTGCTTTCCCTTTGGAAAAGGAATCATTGGGCACAGTTGAAATTTTTGTTGAAATCAATTTATGTTCCCTGCTTTCCTTCCCAGATAGGGCCAACACACTTTGATATTAATTACTGTGCTTTAAATATTCTTAGTAATTTTTGATATAGAGGAATAAATAGTTTGTTGTATCATGACTGAATTAAATCATCTACATTTTGATGAAAAGCCTCAGCTCTGCCTTCATCCTGAGCATAAAAAAACTGAAGAATCCTCTTCTTCCATCATAAAAGATGTGAGGGACTAAAGACACAATGAAACTGATAAAAGGATCCTGGGAGTGCATCAGGCTAAAGCCCTTCCCACTGGGAGGGGCCTACTTGTGAGGAAGAACTGCTTAGGGGAGTGTCAGATAAACAGCATGGGCCTGAGAGCTTAAACACAATCACCAGTTGTAGTAGACTGGAGGAAGCCAGACAAAAACACTAAGCTCAGCACCAGGAAGCCCACAAACAGCACTTGGCAAGGTCCTGGAAGCGCCTGCAATGGAGGAAGGAACCTGATCCACAGAGCAGCAGTTGGATGCTACCAATGTCTGCAAAAAGGTGAGTTTATCAGCACGGTTGCACATGAAGAGGAATCTGCGATTGAATAAATAAAACCAAACACTAATAAATCAACAGACAATAAAACTGTGACAACCAATATTCGTAAACATATAGTGTAATATAGTAAAAAACTATACGGAGGTATACTTATTTTGACTGTCAGCAGCAAAAAAAGAGGATTGGTCATAGTCAAGATAGGTGTTATAGGCAGCATGGTATCCTGATTCGTGGTCAAGTTAAACTACAAGTTGGTCCCTATTGGCTGTTGTCCCTAAGCCATTTGGGGCTGGTAGCTTTTTATTTTGTTTTGAATGCTTCCATTTTAAATAAAACAAGTTAAGAAGGCATAAAAGGATCCTCTTTGACTTGCCATAAAATCTACATTTTGATAACCTACTTCTTCTGCCAATAATACATATATTGCCTTTATCTCTGTATTTGATTTAACTCAGAATGTTCCTATTACTACTCATGCTAAGGGACAAACACTAGATTTGATTCATGCTTTGTCAACCTTACTATCCCTTTCTGGTGCTTTGGGTTTGTATTGCATATTCTTGCCACTACCAGAATGGTGGGGGCAGGGTGGGGGGGGGGGGGGGGGGGATCAACTCTTGTCCTGACCAAATGTTAGAGTATTGCAAATAAAAAATGTCTCGCTTCCTTTGCTTACAACTTTTATTGCTGACAGAGGACACTGCCAGAATCGGGATCCTTGTGTTTTTTTCTGGACACATATAATACCCAACTTGTTAGTGCCTTGACTCAGTTAAACTGTGCTAAAAAGAAGTATCTTAAACATGATCACCATCTGTGCAGCTGGTACTCAGCTGATTTGGTGGATGTAAATGTTCTTTGTATTTTTTAGAACAAAGCTGGTACAGAAGTTGGATTCTGTTTAAATATAATTCCTATGAGCATGACTACATTTCGAACCTTGTAATAAAACAAATTGTATGTTAGCTAAACAATGAAGCAAGCAAAATAGAAACATCAGCTGTAATGAGAACATATTTGGCATCACATCAACCATTATAAAATAAGGAAAACATGATAAAAAGGTCAACATTTCAAATCTAGCAGTACATTTCTTGTGTGTTTATTTTTATAATTCTTTTAAATGATAAAGCTCTTTAGTAAACATTTCAAAATGTTATTTATTATTCAGAAACATTTGCAGTTATTGTGACGCTTTCTTTAAAGGCATAATCATTTGAATCTTTATAAGACTCCCCTATCTCATTTAGTTTAGTCTTTTAAATGTGGGTTTTTCATGTATACAGTCAACACTTAAATAATTTGAAAATCTTAAAGGATGTCACTAGTTGCACCTCTCATTTGTACAACTGTTAGTCTGAGGTTGAGCCATTGATGTGTTTCAACCCTCTGAAGCTAAGCGGAGGCATGAGTTAGATTCTATACTCCGCAAGAAGCTCCCCTTCTGGGGAATTACCATTCTGACCTGACCTGACTCTCTTGGGCCGACAGCTTTGTCAGTCTTGTGTGCGAAGAATATTGGTGTTACATTTGACTCTTCAAACTCCATATCTGATCAAATTAACTTTGTGGTACATTCCTTCTTTTTCTAATTTTATACATTGAAGTGACTATTGCAGTTTTTTGCCCTCCTACATTAAGTACAAATTCTTAATGTCTTCATTTCAGCTCACCTGGAAGAGTCCTATGCAGTAAAGCTATATTAGCTGTTATGTACTGCTCGCAAGTCACAGCTGGTGCAAGTATTTTTTGAGAGGCTGACGTTAGGCCTGAAAGGCCGGAAGTGTGTCTCGTCCACCCCTGACTTCTCCGCATTGGCTCCCAGTTAATGGACATATCCTATTTAGGACTTTGGGGCTTACTGCCACCAGAACATCACTTTTTTATGGCATTCTGGTGACGATAAGCCCTTTGCCTTATTTACAAAGCAGCGCTAAGCCACTTTTTGTAACTTAATAAGTCCTTGTAAATAAGGCCCCCTTTAACGCAGCACTTAGCATGAAAGGGGCAGGCAATGGGTGTTGCATTGAGCGTTCCGCCTGAACACGCATTACAAGGGTGGCGTAATACCAGGTAAAACCTGGTCGTAACCTGGCGAAATGAGAAGAAATTATTAATTTCTCCTCAGTTTTGCTGTTTCTATGTGTGCTGCATTATCAGGCACACATAGAAACAGCAAAACTCTATTAGCGATTGTTCATGTGCAGACGGTTTCCCTTCCTCCACCTAAATAATCATTTAAAAATGGTGAGTTGCAACTTCTCTGTGTGCTGCACCAAGCAAATCGCCATCATGTTTTGTTTATGTGCAGGAAGGGACACCTTCTTACACATAAACAATCATTCTTTGCAATGCAGACACCCTTGCACTACGGTGCAAGGGTGCCTGCGTTGGCACTAGGCAGCCAGATTCAGTACCAGCGGTAGGGTAAATGCTGATGTGTGCTGCATTCTTGTGAATATGGTGCATCCCTGTATTTTAAAACTGACTGAGCACAGAATTAGCAATTTTGAAGCTACACCATGCTCCGCCAGTTTGTTGTAAATATACCCATCTGTGTCTTGTTTGAGAAGCTGTTTTTGTGTCTCATCCCTTTTACTTGTGCCAAATGTTTACTTGGTACTTTCCACTGCATACTTTGAGATCCCAGCATCAAGTTCCTTTCAAGTAGCTTCATTTGCACGGAAGTCTGTCAATGGGCGCGCCTTTTTAGTGACAGAAGTACTCAATGGAATCTTCCCCCTTTTACTGCTTCAGAGATCTGATCTCGTATGAGTAGGCCCTGAAGATGTGGCTCTTTTCCAGGCATCTGTTTTGAGTTTTTCTCTGCTGGCTGAGGTTATAGGTTTGGGAACTCCAGCTTCAAGAATTGGTGATTGGTGCGCTTTTTGAAACCTCTACTTACCTTGAATGACAGTTTGGACATCATGTTATTCTTAGTGAAACCCTTTTACCCTTAGACACCATTGCCTCCTGATAGTATGCTTTATGATCTCTCCATGTATGTATGGACTCATTAATGTAGTCTTATTCAGTGCACACCTAGCTCCACAGCAAGAGAGCACAAGGTTTTGGAATTGTTACTATCGCATTCCAGGGTCATTGAGTCACCATCTCTGTGGCGTTTTTGACAATCTTGCCAACATGAATAATTATCTCGTTGGTGGAACTAAGTTGCACATTGTTGCAAATCTCTACAGTACTATTGTTTCTGGAAACTAGACAGAAAAAATGTATATTGTTGTGTATAGTGCGCTTTCTTATCATCATATATTGTTTGAATGGGAATAACAGCCATTCAAGAAATAAAAAATGTGTCAAGTATGCGCCCCTTCTTATGAGCACGGGAGTGAATGGCTTGCAAGGAATGATGCTCAGTAAATATGTATCAACTGCAGCTGCACATTTGACAAGTTTGCCTCTGAACGACACACTTAAATCCATTGCATTTGCTAGAACAATAATAGTTACCATTAGGTTGACTGAAATAGAGCAGACATTTATTTTAAAGACCTTAAAATAGATTGTTTGCTGTTGTTATCTGTGGAAAGTATGTATATTATGGCTAGTCCATCTGACTTTTTAACGTGACTGCCCAGCGGTGGGTAAGGTGTCCCCTTCTAGATGCAGAATTTCTGCAGCTAATTTTCTGACTTATTACCTGTTTGTAATTTTGTATATGTTTATGTTTACACAGACAGAGATATCTGATTTTAGAAACCTATGTATACTTATTTCTGCCATCAGATGCTATGGTATTTGCAGCTTTTACTTAAATATATCTTAATGCATGTGTATGTTATCTTAGTGTTTACTGTGTGTCGAACCCTTAGGGCGAATGCTCTGTTAGAATGTGGCTATGTAGTCAGAGTATGTTATGCTTGAAAACCTGCCTGCTGTTCAGATGCTCTTGCTGGTGGAGGTAATGCTTTCTGTGTGCTCCACAACCATGTAGACTGAAGAATAAATCCTACTCGAAAAAGACACTTTGACCTCATTGTTATTTATTCATTCTGTGTGCCTGCTGTGTCAACAACAGCGGTTTCGTCTTTTCCTGGCCTTTTCTGCGGAGTTTCTTTGTCCTGGTACCCCATCAACGAAAAACAAGGATATGTTGAGATGTGGCATTATGCGGTCTAGTTGTTTTCTGATGTATGTAAGTCCTGTCAGCCTTGAGGGAGGTCTAGCTTGCTGCCTACCTGCTCCAACGCCATCTTGTGTGTGGATACGTCCTACGTCGAAGTCTTTTCATGTTTGCGGCCATTTTAACATTCAGACTTTGCAGTGTTTACTGACAACAGGTTATCACCTGTCTTGCGGCTTCCAACTGGAAGTGTGCAGCCCTTGTTTGGTTGACTGCAGACACACTGTCTGCTATTTTAATATGTCCAAGTTTTTTTCACATTGGTGGTCGTTTTCACATGGAGACTCTGCAGTTTTTACTGACAACAGGCCGTCAACTGTTGTGCGGCTTTCATCTAGAAGTGCGCAGCCCTCGTTGGGTTGACTGCTAACATGCTGTCAGCTGTGTTGGTGCTGGCGTGGCTGTTTATACAATCAAGTGTACACTGCGCATTAACTGTTCATGTTTCTTGTGAATAGATTACAGTGATGCTCAATATTTGCCCATCTTCTCTGTGGATTTTGGTGCAATGAAGTTCCTGCCAGGGTTATGTATTCCTGAAGTGTACCTCTTTCTTTCTCGGTGCGTTAACGGTGATGCACACGCCAATTGATCATCATTACTATCTATTTGCTCTACCTTGATCTGCATTAACCAGCGTTTTATTTTGCTTTCATTTTGTTTGGGCTACTCAGAACTTGCTCTGTGCTGTGTGACTCTTGGTGGCAGTGATGCGCACACCATTTGCTTATTGGCTCTTTTGATATTGACATCAACCCCAATACTCTTAACTACTTATTGAAATAGTAATACATTTTTTTCTTGTTCATTGCCTTGTCTTTATATGGGACTCAGACAAGATGTATTGCTTCTTTTTATACGTAGTGTGTACCCCACACATATTTCTGTCAGTGTTCTGCCTGTACTAGAAATTTGATGTTGTTTGTTGATCTATATTCTCTATTGGGGATATACTTGCAATTCTTAACATGTGTACTATGCAAGATGCTAATCCCCCTCCTGCTATTTTAGATACCCCTGGTGAATCATCGATTAAGTGGTTGATTTGGCATGATGATTTTGAAACTTATCTGGGAGCAATTGACGCTATGAGATTTGGCACAGAAAGGAATATATCTTTGCTTCTTCATTCTTTGGGGTTTGAGGGTAGGTCCATTTTCAAACGTTTGTCAGATTTACCTCAACAGGCGATAGAGGATGCTGGTGAGTATCGTGAGACAATACTCAAATTTAAAAAACAGGTTTGACAAACAGCCAAGTCTCTTGGCTCTAAGGTACAAGTTCTTCAAGAGGAAGCAGGTTGATGGGGAAGATGTTGATGCTTATATTTCAGTTTTATGTAGATTGGCATCTGATTGTCAATTCAAAGGTTTCACTGATAAGCTGATAAGAGACCAGTTTGTATGTTGTTGCAAAGATAAACAAACAAGATAAAAGTTGCTGATCATAAGGAATACCATGGTAGAAGAAACCATGAAGGTGGCTAAGAGTAATGAGATCTCGCAGGTCTCGTTGAAAGAGTTGAATGGTAAACCTCTTGAAAATGTTAATGTGGTTGGGGTGACCAAACTCCAACAGAAGTCAGGACACAACATTAGTTCTGGGGACTCTAAACATGTGTTTCCGGTGTGGCAATATGCCACACCCCAAAGGGGGCAAACGTCCTGCAGCCAAAATTAAATGCAACTACTGCAAAAGAATCAGACAGTTTGCCAAGGTCTGTTTAAAAAAGAAGTCTAACAAGAAACAAGAGATTAAGTCAGATGAAGAGTTGGACCTTGAGGTTATTTCTGCAGTAGGGGTGAACTGGTGTGTACTCAAGCTGGGGATGGTGCCATTAATGATTCTGTAGTGGGTGATCTATTATGTTGCGTTAACCCCATAGCAGAAGTTGGTGTGGGAGTTAAAGTTCTCAAACTTTTGGTTGGTTTGGGTGCAAAAATCACCATGATAACACAACAGTTATTTGCAGAAATACCGGGTTGGGAGATAGCTGTTGCTGTCTGACTGCTCTCCTGTATTGTATGAGGATTGACCTGTCGGGTTATATAGAAGAAGAGATGGTGTTCAAGGGGATTGGAAGATCAGGAGCAAGATTTATGTGGCAGTTCAGGGCCTCGAAATCCTGAGGTGAATCCAAATGCTCCTAGACCAGGGAGAAATAGTAGCCCTCATCCCCCTCAACCTCTCAGCAGCATTCAACACTGTATTCCACCTATTTCCCTAAGAGCTAGAATAAATAAATAAAGAAATAACTTATTAATGTCTTGAGGTACTTCCCCATAGTTAGAAGAAACTCCCAAAAAAACTTGTTGCGTACTAACCTGTATATCATACCCAAAGAGGGCTTTCATACCTTCTTGTACTTCAAACCAAAATTCTCTAAGCACAGGACAGGTCATAAACATGTGGAGGTCATCTGCTTTTTCCAGATTGCACTTTGGACAACATGGAGTAGGCCCCATTGAAAATTTAGCCAGCCTAGCCGGAGACCAGTATACTCTATGGAGAGAAAACAGGTGATTCCGCTTTAAATTGGCAGGTGATACCGTAAGATGTAGTAAGTCAAAAGATACTTGCCATAAATTCTGCAGGTCGACGTCCAAAACTTGGTCCCTCCAAAGTTGTTCCGGAAGACCAAACTCTCCATCTTCTCCCTCCAGAATTGTCCAATAAAGCACTGATGTTTTGAGGTTTCTTGTTTTCTTCAATAGGAGTTCCTCCAAAGCAGCCTTGACGCCTTTATTCTCTGTCACGGCCTGGGCCCAGCTTTTAATTTGTAAATACTTAAATTTAGATACGTTTTTATCCGTAAGAACAGAGATGTCCTCCCAGCACAAAAGGTTCCCTTCCGGCATTAACTGGCCCCATAATCTTATATTGGCGCTCTGAAGTGCTATGGATAATAAGTCTTTAGTCCACTCTGGAGAGCCTGGGGAGTACCAAATTGGAGCCATAGCAGAATAATATGCAATGTTCAGCGCCTTCCTAACTTTGGCCCACACATATGCCATGCCTCTAAGAACCTTTTATCACACTTTTTTTAAAGAACGCATGTCGTCAAACTTAAACATAAATGCATGAGACCCTCTCTGAATCTCAGATAGCATAGTTTGAAACATAAAGTCTGTTTCTGTCTCCCCTAGGGTATCAAATAACCTTATTCCTGACTTCAATAGTAGGGTCCAAGCATACACTCTCAAATCTGGTGCACACAGACCACCCTTGCCTTTCTTTCTGCGGAGCTTTTTCCATGAGATTCTTATGCCTTTTGAGGCCCAAATGAATGAGTTCCATTTAGCTTGGATCTTGATTAGTCTGGTTTCT
This sequence comes from Lissotriton vulgaris, assembly GCF_964263255.1. Taxonomy (NCBI): domain Eukaryota; kingdom Metazoa; phylum Chordata; class Amphibia; order Caudata; family Salamandridae; genus Lissotriton; species Lissotriton vulgaris. The sequence continues at coordinate 897,670,773 of NC_141696.1, forward strand.
TTAAAAGCAAGTGGAATATTCTGGAATATAAATATTATTTTAGGTAACAGCATAATTTTTACGATGTTGACTCTTCCAATTAAGGTCAAGGGAAGAAATGACCAGCTTTTTAAAAATTCCGCCATTTCCTTCTCGATCTTTGCAAGATTTTTATCTGCAAGTTGGTTTATAACCTGCGTAATTTGAATCACCAGATATCTAATTTGGTGTTTCAAAATTGGAATGGGAGTTACCTGGGTTATATTCCAACACATACATTCTGATTTAGATTGGTTAATCAGATATCCAGAGACTTGACCAAACTGCTCTGCTGCACTATTTATGAGAGGAATTGATTTCATAGGGTCTGAGGTATACAACATCAAACCATCCGCATACAGAGAGACTTTTTTCACCCAATTATTATATTTGAATGGTAGGATATTTTGATCTTGCCTGATCTTTTCTGCGAATGATTCTATGTACAAATCAAAGAACAAGGGTGAAAGCGGACACCCTTGTCTTGTGCCTCTTTGGATTTTTATAGGAGAACATAAGCTTCCGTTTATTATTAGTCTAGCTATTGGAGCTTGGTAAAAGGCTGCTATCGCCCTACAAAAGTTCCTACCCAAATTCACCTTTTCTAATACTTTAGCCAGGAATAGCCAGGAATTCCCAATTAACACGGTCAAAAGCCTTGGCGGCTTCTAATGTAATAACCTCCAATGGAATTTGATATAGAGAGGCAACATCAATTGCTCCCACTAAAGCTTGTGTTAGATCTTGTGTGGAGCGACCTCTGACAAAACCCTTTTGATCTAGGTGTAATAGATGACCTGCTACCCCATTTAATCTCTCTGCTAATATTTTTGCCATGAGCTTGTAATCTGAGTTAAGAAGAGAGATTGGCCTGTATGAGTCACACTGAGATGCCAGCTTCATTGGTTTTAAAATAAGGACCACTATAGCATCATTCCAGGAGACCGGAATTTTGCCTCCTTCCTCATATATAAATGTAAATAGCAACTGCAGGACTGGTATAATGGCCTGTGCTAAAACTTTGTAAATCTCAGAAGGTAGCCCATCCGGACCCGGGGCCTTACTTCTCTTAGCGGAATCTATCAGCAAGGCTATTTCAGTCAAGCTAATCTCTCTATTAAGATTGTCCGAGGCCTGGTCCTCCAAAGCACGAACCTGATATTGGTTGAGCCATGACTGAATTAATTCTTGATGTGGAACTAAACCCTCTTTGTAGACTTCATCAAAGTGGTGGAAAAAAGCCTGTTCGATATCTGCACTGTTTTCTGAGATCACATCCGTGTTATTCATATGTACGTTTTTAATATTACTCCTCTTAATTTCCTTTTTGTTTTCCAGGCTAAGAGCTGTCCACTAGCCTCTCCATATTCAAAGTGAGCCAGTGAGCTAGCCTGCCATCGTTTCCTCAGCCTTTCATCTAATACCTGCTCCAGCTGTGATTTACAAATTATCAGATCTTCTTTACTGTTATCTCCATCTGCAAGACTGGGATCAAATACAACTCGTTCAAGGACCTTAATTCTTGCTTCGATCTGGAAGATTTGCGCCTTATATGCTTTATGTTTTGCAACCTGAAATGCTAATAGCCGGCCTCTCAAAAAAGCTTTATATGTATCCCAGACAATCGGGAGTACAGCTGTACCTAAATTAAGTATAAAGAACTCATTCGTTTCTTCGAGCAATTTTTCTGTTACTTGTTCTTCCAACAGAATACTCCTATCTATAGTCCATCTCTTAGCAAACTGTGGACCTGACAATTTTAAAGTTAGAGTAACTGCAGAGTGATCAGAAATATGAGCACCAAGATGTTTTATCTCCTCCACTTGCTGACCTAAGTGTTCTTCTATTAAAAAAAAATCTAATCTAGATTTATGCCGTAGTTTCTTGTTGTGGAATGTAAATTCTCTTTCTGTGGCATTTCTTTTTCGCCATATATCCTTCCAACCAAACTGGTTGATCGCATTAAGTAATACTGATCTGGTTTTAGGGTTATGAGAGAACTTTACAGTGGATGACTTATCCATCTGTGGATCAAGTACTAAATTAAAATCCCCTGCAAAAATCACCAGGTCCTCAAAATCCAAAAGCTCAACAGAAAGTTCTTTAAGAGAAAGTGTATCATCCAAATTTGGACCGTATTACCCTACGATCGTGAATTTATACAAATAGTGCTTTATTTTTGCTATGACCCATCTCCCCTTTTGATCAGACTTTGACTGTAACAACGTGATCTCAGAATTGGATTTAATCAATATAGCCACCCCTTTAGTAGAGGTTTGTTGCGAGGTAGTTATCACCTGCTGAATCCATTTTTTCTTGGTACAAATGTCTCTTAACTCTTGTTCGGTGGAGTGGGTCTCTTGTAAAATAAAAATGTTCTCAGGTGTATCCTTTAAATACTGAAATATTCTCTCTCTTCTATGCTTAACCCGTAAACCATTTACATTCCACTACAAAATATTGATATATGATGTTGGAGCTATCCTACCTTGCGCAATTTCTCCTTCCACAGATATGAACAACTAAATATCGGATTTGGCGATTTGGGCATTTTATTTGGTTTTTTTTCCCGCTGCTCCCCACCCAGTGCCCTAACTCCCCCCCCCCCCCCTCCTGATCCTCCCGTGCTCCCCTGGAGAACCCCCCTCCTTTTTCTTGGCCTAACTTAGGCCATTGAGACTCCTCCCCGGGCGTCTGATCAGTGTATGTTAAGAGCGCTAGAGATATGTAGCAGAGAATGTTCATAGTGAATAATAAATAAGCTATAGTCTTTAATGTCCTTAATATTAAATGCCTTGCTCTCTTTTGTTTTCATCAGTGAGTAATTGAAGATATTCTTCTGCCTCATCCACCCTTTTAAGACTCTCATTTTATTTTTATACATCACTTTTAATGATGCCGGAAACTTGAGCTGGGCAGTAGCACCAAGTTGTTTGAAAGGCTCAAGTAGTTTACCAAGCTCCCACTGCCTATACACAGTAATTGAGGACACATCAGATCTAATCTGATAAGAAAAGCTGTCTACCGACAGATCACTGCTTCTTAAAGCTCTATTAAGTATCTCTTCTTTTAAGGTATAAGTCAGAAAATGCACTAAGATCTTCCTAGGTCTGCTTTTATTTGGATTCAGCCTAAATGCATCCCTGTGAACTCGTTGAATGTCTTTTGTTATTTCTTCCTTTGACACATCAAGCTCAATGGTTTGTTTAATTAGTTTGGTCTCATTCAATCATATATACATTACTCATGAACTCATCCAATCGTCCATGCACCACTCATGCTCTCTTTCAGTCACCCATATGTCAGTCATGCACTAATTCAATTATCCATATACCACTCATATACTAATTCAATCATCCATGCATCACTCATGCACTTGTTTAGTCATCCATGACCACTCATGCACATGTTATGTCATCCATGCACCACTCATGCAGTCATTAAATCATCCAAACACACACTGAGGCACTCATTCAGTCATCCATCCACCACTCATAAACTCATTCAATCATCCATACACCACTTATGCAGTCATTCAATCACCCATGCACCACTCATACACTCATTCAGTCATCCATGGACCACTGATGCAGTCTTTCAGTCATCTATACACCACTCATGGACTCATTCAGTCATCTATGGACCACTGATGCAGTCTTTCAGTCATCCACACACCACTCATGCACTCATTTGATCATCCATGCACCACTCATGCACTCAGTCAACTAGCCATACACCACTCACAAACTGTTTCACACACTCATACAAACACTCATGTATTCAGTCACCCACACATCACTCATGCACTCATTCAATCACCCATACACCACTCATGCACTCAGTGCTTCCAATGTACACACACATACAATTTATCTTTTTTCAACCATTAAAGGTGGTTCTGAAAAGAAGCGTATCATTTTTTTTTGGAACTCTGTTTTTTGTTTTTGTTTTATATTTTGAAACATTTCGCAATTTCATTTCCAAAAATAAAATGGCAACAAGAGAAAAATGATGTAAGTTCAACCAGAACAACAGTTCTAAAACTGTAGAGAATAATAACAAAAATGTAACATGTGTGCTTCTCAGTAATGTCCAAAATAATGTCAACAGCCTGCTCTCCGTCACTTAGAGTTGCATTGCAATCCAAGCAGTATGTGCTCACACAATGTAATTAAGAAGAGATATCAGGCCAGTGCCTCAGCGCCTAAGTTGCTGTTGCAGGTGCTGCTGCTCTCAATGCACTCAGATGGTCTTTCTGTTTCTCCTTTTGTGCCATTTTGAATGGTCCTTAGTGGTCTGGTTTTAAGTGGTATAACATGAATGTAGTACCACAAGACTAGTGTTTTGCATTGCCATGTTATAAAGTTTTGTTGCCTCAAGATCATTTCACTAATTGTGCAACAGCATTGCTCTCTCCAGAAGGAATTCTAAAACAATCCCAAGCCACACTCTGCTTCTTGGGTGGTGATCCTTCATCACCAGGATCTTCCTCCCCTGCTGGCACCTCCTGCTCCTCAGCTTGGCTGGGCAGATGTTCTTTCTCCTCAGTTGACCCTGATGCCATTTTATTTTTTTAAGAAACAACAAAAAACACTCTAAAATGCTCTCCTTACAAACATCCCCACCAGAGCTCCAAAAGTGTTCCAATACCAAAGAGGAACATTCAAGGAGGTAACAGATGGGAACTTCCTTTCAATGTTAAAGAAAGGTGACTACTCCAATCAGATGTCTTCATTTTGAGGTCACAAGATCCTCAACGCCATCATGGAGAACAACATCATAGTGAAGATGGACATGTAATTAAAAACTACTTTATCATAAAAGTTGTTATACAAATACATGTTTCTACACTATACGAATAAAGTACTGCCCTCAATATGTAATTACAATGTTTTAGAATTGGGGATCTCTAGTTGGCAGTGGTATACACTCTGTCCAAGTAGGGAGCCTTCTGTTCTAGTCAGGAAGAGTAAAGTACACACATAGGTTTGCCTGTGCTCACCCTATGGTAGCTTGGCACAAAGCAGTCAGGCTAACCTACAGAGGCAATGTGTAAAGCACTTGTATATAACCAACAGTAACCCAGTGAAAACACCACCAGTTTAGAAAAATAAAGTATATTTATTTAAACCAAACAAGACCAAAATGACAAAAATTCAACATACAAATATCAGAATATGACTTTTAAAAGTAAAAACTGTTCTGTCCATTGAAAACTATGGATGCGTCACTTTTAGAACACAGTACCTGGGATGCGTCAAAATTACATGACGAAGACAGGCGCAGGGAAAGTGATGCGTCAGTTCCTTATTTGAAGGGAGGTGATGCGTCTGTTCCTTACTGCCACGCGGAGGAGGTGATGCATGGGCTTCTTAATGAAGAGGAGGTGAGGCTTCAGTTTCTCACTGCAAGGGGAAGTGATGCATTAGTTTCTTACTGAAAAGCCCAGTGTCATTGTAGATTTGGTACACAGGAGCGAAGCATGAGTAAATCCAGGCGCTATGGTTCCATGCAGCAGTAATCCAGGCACTGTGTTGATTTCTATAGCCTCAGGCAGGTGATGCGTTAATTTTTCCAGGCACACAGCAGAGTCTTCGTCGTAGTCAGAGCTTTAGTTTCAGACTTTGGAGACTCGGCGCTCAGGCAGCGGCTGTTTCTCGGTCTGTGAACAGGTTCTGCATCAGAATTTTCAGCAGCACCATGATAATGCACGTGTTTTTCAACCGCACAGTGGTTTGTGGCTGGAAAAACAGCACTGGAAATGTGATGCATGGATTTTCAGAAGCAGCAAAACAACCTCAAAAGGCCCAGAAATGGAGTTTGGCACCACAAGGCAGGTCATATTTCCCAGCAGTGTTCCCAGAAGTGGAGTTCAGGGACATTGCAGGTAAAGTCTTTGTGTCCATGTGACAGGAGGGAAGAGCTACAGCAAGCCCTTGGAGATCTTCTCAAGCAGGATTCACAGCAGAGTACAGTTGTGAGTACAAGTGAAATGTGAGCCTAACTATAATTCTGATTTTTTTCTGGGAATTTGTAACGTCCCTGTAACCCTTGATTTTTTAGCAAATTTCTAAGGTTTTTAAAGTTAATTCCTAACTATAAGGTCCCTGTAACCTTTTTTTTTTCAGTGAATTTCTAAGGTTTTTTTAAACTCTATTTCCTAACTAGTGGAGAAAGGGGGAGGGATGTCTGCTGAGTTCTCAGCAATCCCTATTTGTAGGATATACTGGAGGTAACAGGAGGGGTTCTTGGCCACCAGATCCCTCAGCAGTCAAGAGGACATCATCCCCCAACAAGCGATGCATCAGGAAGGACATATGCAGAGTGGTGGAAAAAGGGTGTGGGGCCTTGAATGACCTCTCAGCAATACCGCTGTGTTGTACTCGCTGGAGGTAACATGAGGGATTGTTGGCCCCCAAGGACCATCAGCAGCCATGAGAACTTCATCCCAAACAAGTTGTGCTTCAGGTGGTCACTTTGCAGAGTAGTTGAAAAAGGTGCAGGTATGTATTGACTTCCCAGGTACCAGCCTTTTTTTAAAACATTTCTTTCTTAGTAGTGGGGGGGGGGGGCACATGCCCCCTCCCAAGGCCCATATTAGGATCCCCTTCCCAGGGGCCAGGCATTTTTGCAATGGAGGGGAATGCGGCCCCCATCCCCTGGCCAATCTCAACCCTGGGGACCCCATCTCCTGGGCCAGGCCTTTTAAAAAAATGTGTTTTTAATTGGGGGGAGGGGTTGCCACATTGCCTCCCTCCCCAGGCCAATTTGGGCACTGAGCACTCCATCCCTCGGGACCCAGCCTTTTTGAAATGGGGAGGGTGTCCATGCAGCCCTCCTTCCTGGGCTGGTTTTGTCCGAAGTGACCCCAATCCCCGGGGCCTATCTATTACAGTATCGGGAGGGGGGTGGCGGTGTCCTCCTCCCCAGCCTGATATCGGTCCTGGGGACCCCATCCCACTGGGCCCAGCCTCTTTATTCTGGATGCCCGTAAGGCACACAGTGACCTGTGTTGGAAACTGTGGGGGGAGCCTCAAGACCCCTGCAGTCCCTGCTGGCTCCCTGCTTCCTGTGGTAGCCGGCCTTGTTGTCACAGACAAGGGGATGCTAAAAGGCAGCACCCTGTCTGTCAGAGCAATGTTTTAATCTGTTTCTCTGCATGCATATTTGCAACAATTGAAAACTCTGCTTTCCACAAGCTGGAGATGTCTGACAGATATGGCCTGCAGAAGGCAGAGTTATGATTGCTTACAGCTACCACTGTGATAAACTTGAGAGGTTGGATTAGTACCCCTCTAACTTATATTCACTTTCATTAGGTTACCTGCCCCTATCCCCTGGTCCTGATGAAGACCCCGCAGCAAGGATCATAATTCCTGCACTGTTAAGAGGGTTGAAACGTCGACTGTTGTTCTTTTTGTGGCAACCTCACGCCAATATTATGTAGATATATTGTACCTTGTGATGTATGCCTTTTTCAAACTATGGTCGCCATTTTTTCTGGCAACGCTGCTATCTAAATTATAGCTATAAGGTGTTTTCTTAAATGTTTGATTTTACTGTCACTTAATCCTACCACTCCCTTATCGTCATCACTATCACTTCCCTCCTCCCTCCCGGGGCACTGTATGACCATCAATACAGTTGATTGTTCGCAATATGTATTCATTACATTTGATCCCTCAGTAAATAAAACTCTGTGGATACAATAATTGTTTTTTGATTCACTCATTAAAATGTATAAATTGTCTCTTCTTCACACTGGGACCCTCTCCTCCTAGTACTTATTGAACCCAGGTCCCAGTGACTATAGTTGGGTAACCCACTTATTTATAACCTGCTTACAGCTCCCACCAAGAAAAAACAAACAGCTACCTTCCGAGAGTCGGCTCCTCCGGAGGTGGCAGTAGCTGACCTTGGGGAATGGTGGTCCCTGGGGCCATAAATGGCTGCACGAGGAGGGCCCCACTCCCCCTCCATCATAGAAGCTATGATTGGTGAAGTGTTGGTCCCTGGGGCTGCGATGGGCTACGCAGCCCGCATTCATTTTATAATTAGCCCTGGGGAGGTGGCAGTCTGCAGTGCTGCTGGGGAAGGCCATATGGCTCCAGGGAGGTGGCATTCCCTGTGGCTGCGGTAAGGCCATATGGCTCCCTTTGCATTCATTTTAAGTTTATCCCCCAAGAACGTGGTGGTCTGTGGGCTGTGGGGGGGGGGGGGGGGGGGCTGCGTGGGCCCCTCTGCATTATTCTGCCCTGGGAGGTGCGGTCTCCCTGGCTTGGACAGTCCCAGCTGCCTACCCCCATACATATTGTTCGGTGCCCCAGGAAGGTGCCAGTCTCCAGGGCTGCAGGGTGTGCATGCAGCCCCCTGCATTAGTTTATAAATATTTGCCACCCCCACATACATAAAAAACATTGACCGGGTGAGGTGGTGGCCCCCGTGAGCTTTCATAACCCCCTCGGAGGGGGGCCCATGAGCACCCCTCCTTTTTTAATCTCATGCTGCGACCTGGACCACGCAGATGTTAATTTAAAACACGTACAGGAGCCCCTTACTGCAAATTTGCAAACATTGTGATTTTGTGGTATTTTGTTTATGCTTTTTGGGCCTGTTGGGGCCCTCTGGGACCCTAGTATCAACTTTATGGGGTAGGGTATTCTTATCCTTCCCCCTTTCCTTTTTTTTACATTTCATTTTGGGACTTGGCTGGAGCCGAGTCCCAAGATGGCTGCCAATACTTCCTTGTTGAAGTGTTGGCAGCCAATAAGAGCTCTGAATTTCCCTTTATGAGCTCATCATTTTTCATGCTTAACCGCAAAGGACCACGGCCACAGATATCATAACTAGATTATCCTAAATTTCTCAACAACTACTGAACAGATGCACAGCAAATAAAAAAAGCACAATCTGCAGATGAAAAGCTAGCTTTGTGTTGAATTTGTTGTAATTCCATCCAGCAGTTAGGGCTACAGGCGTTTCTAAGGGTATTATGGGAATTAAGATGGGAAAATATACCTTTTGTTGACATTCCTTTTTCTCAGCACCTGTTTGACAAACCACCCTGAAACGTTCCATGAATAACATGAACTAACTTGACACTTTTGTTAGATATTTTTGTGAAGATTTGTCAACTGTGCCAAAGTTATAGGCAAGTAAAATATGCTCTTCATACAGAACAGGGTCCTAACCAAAACTACCTAATGGCGACCACCAGTAGATAATATATGTATTCCATTCACTCTCTCCTCCATATATATATACACTGAAAAAAACTAAACGTTAAAGTAATGTTATAGTAGTTTTGATCTCAATAAATAGAAATTCACCAGTTATAGTTAGCAGAGCTAACGATTCCTTGCACTCCCATCGTGCAATGCAGATGACCTCACACATTACATCACTCATGACATGTTCTATGACATCACAGATGACATTTCCTATTACATCACTGTTGCACTCATCCAAGTTTTGCTTTTGCACATATTGCTCTATAAATTAGTGTAGGAGAGTGCCTTTTTTGGACATGGTTATCCCCCACCTTTTGCCTGGAATTGTATGTAACTTTGACCGGAAGTGCCAACCAGGACCCGTGTGCCAGAGCTCTTTCCCTAAACTGTACCTTTTTGTTTCCCAATTGGCACAACTTCAGTGCCCCCTGTAAATCCATAACAAATGGTACCTCTGGTACCAAGGGCATTGGAACTGAAGAGGAACCCCAAGGGTAGCAGCATGAATTTGGCTACCCTAGGATCCCCTCACCAAGTCCATACACACTGCCATTGCAGACGGCATGCCTTGGAGCAGATAAAACTGAAGAACTAACATGGCACTCATCCCTGTGTGCCATGTCCACAGACACTGCATGGGATATAGGTAATACATCCTTATAGCTGGCGGTATAGTCCTAAGGCAGTGTGCACTATATCTCATGTGAGGTTATATCTGCATGAGCAGATATGCCTCTGCAGTGTGGATGTTGATGCTTTGATATTGTAAGTGAACAGGGAAAGGATAGGAAGTACAGGGGCTTGACACTTGTCATCACTAGTTCCCCAGCTCCATGATGGATTCACTGCATTGGGATGTTTGATACCACATATCTCTTCTTAATGAACCTGCACTGATTCCAGAGTCAGATGTGTTCATAACTGCACACAGTGGACCCCCTTATAGGGTTCCCCTGAAACCTACCAACCCTTACTGTGGTCATTGACTGGCCTAAGTCAGCCTGTTCCCCCAAGACAAAGTGCTGACCTTATGGGGTGAGCGCCTCCATGCTCAGAGGTCAAAAACAATGCCTGTTTAGGGCAGGGGTATTCACACCTCCCCCGGTCAGGAAGTGCCATCTGTGGCAGGAAGATTCAAATGCCTTGCTGCCTTTGAAAGACGACCGCAGCCTCTACTATTAGAAGTAACAGTCCCCTCCCCCTGTTCTCACCCCTTTTGGTGGAAGACAGGTGGAGAAAACAAAGAAAGAGTAGTAGGTGTACCCTCCTCTGTGAACTCCACCCCCATGTGCTGGAGGCAACGTGAAGTGTATTCTTCAGTGCCCACCTTCTTGAAGCTAGTGGGACGTTTCCAATCAGGGCTAGGGCTATGTTCCCCTCCCACAGGTGGTGGAAATAATAGATGGTGCAGAAAGCCCAGGTAAGGGGCCCATTGACCAGTACCTGTCACTCCCTTGTAAATACCCTTAAATGTAGTATTTAGGTGTGATTACCAGATCTAGAAACTTTTATCAACGGACGCAAGAAGAAGATACACAAAGAAACTCTGTAGGACTGAGAACGGCAGACCTCTTGGTGAACTTTTGGCACAAACTCCTGCCTGTCACCACAGAACTTGACAATCGCCATCCTCCAGCATGTCTCATCACTGTGCAGCCTTCACAAACCCCGGAAGGTCATCAGCACTTCACAAATCATCAAGTACTCCCTTGCGATAGCAGCGCTATCTCCAAGCAGCCGCAGGTCTCAAAACTGCAAAGGCCCGTCCAGAGTTGTCCAGCTCCCCAGCCCAAACCAATGTCTCTAAGTACCAGTCAAAGGTACACTTGCTCTGGAGGGTCAGCTCGGCCCTCTGAACCAGGTTTTTAGGCCCCAGGATCCACCGGAGCTGGAAGGCATGAATACACGTGGTACCCTCCCCCTGCTGTAAAAACCCACAAAACCTAGTCTAGCAGGACTACAATATTGCAGGGAGTCAGCACCCGATGAGGGACTTCAGGACTTCAGATGTCCACCTCAGCAGCGGCCCAGCAGCTCCAGAATCATCACTTCAAGGTGCCAGCCCCTAACCGTAAGGTGTCTCTTTGGACGCCTTTGCCCAGCTGCAGCTGCACATCTTCACTGTAGCCAGCCCACCCAGCCACAGCATATCAGAATCAGCTATGCTCCCATGGCTCCAGATTCCTTGCAACCTCTATTTACCCTTCAGGGCCCTTGGACATGCCTACAATTCTTTGCTTTGCTTTTGCAGGTGGCCCCTCTCTTCGTAGCATGCCAGCTACAAAGCCCTCTTGCTCCTTGCTCACTGTGAAATCCAGGAAGCTCCAAAGAACATGGAACTTTGGAACTTGGCTCTGGAACCTTCTGATTTCCAAAATGTGATTACCCAAAAGAAACTGCATTGCATTGATTTTCCAATTGCCTTTTTCCTTCCACAGGGAATGCATTGTTGTGCACAACTGTGAATCTTGCATTTACTGTGATTTGCACAGTGTACCCGATTGTGGTGCACTATATAGAGAGGTGGGTGTCCTACATTTAAGTATGACATTAGAGGCCTGAAAGTAAGTATAAAATAGCTCAGAATATGAAGCATTATTCGTGCCATCACAGATACGACTACCTGAGGTGTAGAAAGCATTTGTTATGTAACTCGAGGCCTACAATGGCTCAGGGAGGAGGTCTGTGCATTCCCCTTCTCCAATTTTGGAAAATGTAGGAGCCGGGGTGGGCGCCCAAGGCCTAGAATGAGTCAGGGAGGGAGGCCACAAAGGCCCCTCACCTTTTTTATTTTGGCCTTGGTGGATGAGTTCTCCTAGGAAAATAATGGCTCAGGAAGGGGGCCTCATGGCCACTCTCCTTGTTAAATGCAGCTAGGGAGGTGGGCTCCCTGGGGCCTACAATGGCTTGGGAAGAGGGTCAGCTCATGCCACGTACCCTTGATTAATCAAACAGGCTTGGGTTGACATTTATTCCCCCATCCCTCAGGAGTCCCACAGGATCACAGCAGAGCCTGACAATCTTTTTATTTTGGCTCCGGGGGGGGGGGGGGGAGCTCTGTGTTCTCATGGGGCCAATGGGGGGCAAGGTATCCCTACTCTGCCCCTAATATTTTTTTGGTTTACCACTGCAGGGGAGGGGACTAAGTCCCTGAGACCTGTAGTGGCTGCCATCAACATTTTACAGATGTTGCTGGCAACCAATAAGAGAGCTCGCTTCCACAGGTGTCTGAATCCTGCGGGAGTGAATAGGCCCAAGGGAAAAAGCTCCCTGGGCCAATCAGAATGCTCCATTTTAAAATGTGGCACTCCTGCAAGAGTCTCTCATGCCTCTTGCGGACCCAACCATCCAGACATACAAATATTTATGACCCTTAATTTCTAAAAAACTATTCAAAGGATTTACACCAAATCACAAAAAAAGCTCAATTTGTAGACCAAGATCTAGTTTCCTGAAAAATTTGGTGAAATTCCAATCAGTGGTTTTTGCTGTAGCCCTGTCTAAAGAAGTCTATGTAAAATGCATAGGGATTTTGCGTTTTGGGACCCCCTTTTTTCCTGGCCCCGCTTAACAGATCGCTGCAAGCCACCTCATGCACACACTAGTGAAAAAGAATCACCTTTTTGGAAAGTTTCATGATAATACGTCAAATGATGCCCAAATTATTAGCATCACAAAAAGCGTGTTTCCTATGGAACAACTGACCTTACTATAACTACCCAGAAGCGACAGATAGATAGATAGATAAATAGATAGATAACTTTGAAATTAGCAAAATCAAATGGTTATATCAGTTTGAAAAGTTCTGGCGTTGAGCTTGTAAAGCAAGAGATGTGACTTGGGTTACTGATAACTGAAATTCAACAGTACCATAAGATACTTGAAGCAGATGACAAACTTTAGGATAAAAAATGTGGTATGCCTCATCATTTGTACCTGCAAAAAGGAGAGATGGTGAGAGAAAAGTTGTTGTGATTTTGTGAACATTACTCTTTAATATACACACTCAGAGTCTGATTAAGAGTTTGGTAGATGGGAAACTCTGTCAGAAATGTGGCAGATATACCTTCTGCTGAACTACTAGTGCATTCTATCCTATGGCACATGTAGTATAGTGGGAGGCATATCTGTCATGTTTGTGATGAGTATTTGGTCCACCGAACTCTAAATCACGACCTAAGAAATCACCTGCTCTTTTATTTTACCATTGCATTGAGTTTAGACTTACCGAAAAAGATTTGAGGTGGAATGTTATTGAGAAGATTTGAACTAGCTGAAGGGGTTGACATTTAACAAGATAAAGGCAACTCCGGAAAATATTTTGGATGTTCTCACTTTTTTTTCGGATGTTAATCAATGTTCTCATTAGGTGTCTTATTCAAAATGTTAAGATATGTGCAAATGTGAATATTACTGTAAGTCTTCATAATTATCCAACATGTAAATGTCCTGTTCAAATGATTTTGATGAAGGAGGTTTCTTTATGACATAAGATGTTAAACGTAGATCCAGTTGTCTTTCATCGTTTCTTTAACGGTCACTCTTGTATCATCAAACGAGGTTCTAGAAGGAACCTAGGTATGTGATCTGGTGTAGTGCAATTTGAAAGATGGCCGCTACATGTGCTGAGTAAACAAGTGTCTCTTTAATATTTCTATGGATAGGTACCTCTGTAAGCTGTGGAGATTTGTCATAGGTTACCAAATGTTGTACCTTTCAGGTCTTTTGATAAATGGTAGGATAAAACATTTTAAAACACATTTAAAATGTAGAATGCCATACGCTTCCTATTTTGTGGTGACAACCTAGTTTAGTACATGTGCCATAAGAGATTTAAATTGATTTGTTGATTGATAGCTTTATTTCGATATGAAAAATATCATAAAAGCATTACAGAAATATACATAAAAAGTAGCACATCGAAACAGAAAAGACTGTACAAGTTAAAAAGCAGGGCAGATAAAAGTTCTATAAGCTGTACGACAATAAATTATTTAAAAAAGAATTAAATTGATATAGACAGTCTTTTTGAGCGGATCAACCATGCCCATTTGAGAAATTTAGATACGCCACAGACTATGGGGGAAGATGTATCGGTTAGTAAAATCCGTAAGGCCACCGTAAACTGGCGGGTTCCCAATTGTCTACAAAAGGGGTTTAAGCCAGTATCTTCTTGGGCGGATGTAATCAGGGCATTCGAAAAAGAAATGAGCCACAGTTTCTGGCCTACTTATACATAGTGCGCAGTGCGGTGACAAATGCGCAGGCGTGTTCCATCATGAGAGCAGGTCTCCTAATGGCAAGGTGCCTACTCTGAATTTAATGTAAAGTGCCCGGTCAGCTGGGATTGTGATTAGATCCAAATATGGCTCATAAGCAACAACGTCTTTTATTTTCAAGTAGGCTGCGGTGGTATTGCAGTGACGTGGGTTGCTAATGAGCTGGGCAGAGACCCACTCCCAGTAAAAAAATTTCAGAGACGCTTTCGGCGGGGCAGATCGTGTAGTCCAACATGTCCCCAAAACTAGGTCTCCCAGGAGGTTTTTAATGTACCTTAGTAACTTTATCTTGTGCCAGCCGACTGTTCCCTTCACTTCTGACAACCCATCCGCATATGATTTCAGTTCTGGGACCCTCCACAAGCGAGCCCATAACAGAAGGGGCCAAAGCCGAGCCTGGTCCTTAATTGATTTGCAGCCCGCATCCAGGAGCACCGGCACTGTTGGAGTGCTCAGCGGAATGGCCAGAAGGTCCTTCAGAAATTTGTTCTTGGCCTTGGATAGGGCTTCCACGTTACCAAGGCCCCATAACTCAGCCCCGTAAAGAGATGCCGTGACAGCTCTAGCTTTGTAGATGTCGATTACTGGAGCCACACATTGCTTTGAAGAGTTACGGTACTCACTCAACAGAGCACCCCCCACCCTTTTGTGACTAAGGGTCATTTTAGCAATGTGGGGTGACCAGCTCATGACGTCACTCACGCGGATCCCTAGATAGTCAAATTCTGAAACTCTCTCCAGGGGAACAGAGTTCAGTACAGGAGGGCGACCAATCCTGGGTGATGGGTGCATGGTCAAGTATTTGGTTTTGTCCACATTGATGGCAAGCCCTCTTTTTGTGCAGAAGACCTGAAAACGGTTCAAAAGTTTCTGGAGGCCCTGAGGAGTCTTTGAAATGAGGAGGGTGTCGTCCGCAAACAATAGGGTTGGAATCCTCACGCCCCCCAGGGAGGGGGCGTCTGCTGGTTCTTCAAGCAGGTGCTCTACCACACCATTCACATACAGTGAAAATAGTGTGGGAGCTAGTACGCAACCCTGTCGGACGCCCCTTTTTACTGGCATCCTGTCGGTCTTTTCCCCGTTCTGTCCCCATCGCACCTGGGCATAGTTGTCTTTATGTAGTTCAATGAGAAGCAGTAGGATATAGGGGGGCAGCCCAAGACCCTGTAAAACCCTCCAGAGTTCCTTCCTAGGAACTAGGTCAAAGGCAGTCTTTAGATCTATAAAGGCCAGGTATAGACTGCCTTTGCCCAGTTCCACCACCTTCCAGTGTAGAAGCAGTAGCCTGAACACTTGCTCAATAGTTCCTGTGCCGGAACGAAAGCCTGCCTGCAAATCCGACAATATGTGATTTTCATCCACCTAGGGGAGAATCCTCCCCAGAATCGCTTTTCCCGCCACTTTCTGGGTTGAGTCGATGAGGCTTATTGGCCTGTAGTTCCCCGGTTGGTCCCGACAACCCTTTTTGAAAATTGGAACTACCTCTGCCCCTTTCCATGACTCAGGGGCAGGACCTTCCTCTAGAATGGCGTTCAAAAGGGCGGAAATCATAATGCCCCATTCGCCCGGGTAGGCTCGGAGAAGATCCCCTGGTAACCCATCAGGACCAGCTGCTTTCAGGGGTGTCAAGGATTTGATCAGGTTCGAAACCTCCCGTGCAGTAAAGGGATCAGTGGCTCTGTCTAGTAGAAGTGGTGGAAGGGAGAATAGGTCATCAAGGGGGCCTTCTACAGCTGTATATAGGGCCTTAAAGTGGTTAAACCACGATTGTGCCGGGATCGTGCAGGTCCTCAGGGTGTCATCGGGACGATTCCTGCTGCCCACCATGTTCCAAAAGCCCTTAGCATCTCTCCCTCGACTAGCAGTTAGAAGATCCTGCCAAAAGTTATCTTCCCATTCCTTTTTGGCAAGTTTCAGACATTGTGAATAGAGCCTTCTGGCCTCCCTGGTCCTAATTTGAGACTTTGATTTCACTGCTTCAACAAGCAGTGTCCTGGCTACCCTACACTTATGATTAAACCAACCTTGTCTTTTCCGGGGACCCCTCTGCCTCCCGTTGCGACTGGGTGGGACAATAAACAAGTTGCTTATGGCCTGAGTTAGGTTGCAAAACCGGTCGAACAATTCCGCCGTCACTCCCTCAAGGGAATCCAAGTTGTCTGAGGCTGTGGCTAGGAGCTGCGAGATAATGGACATCTTCTCGGCCGAGAGCGTGAGCTTAGCCCACTTCAGCCGCCTGCCACAGTTCGAGACAACTGATTCACCGGAAATGGTAGCACAAACGGGCAAGCCCCCTATGCCCTCAAACCACCCGGAAGACAAGGTGAGAGAGAGCAAGTTGGGATCGCTCTCAACGGAGGATATAATCTCCATATCTTCCACCGAGCTCCAAAGGTGGACGTCAAGCAGAATGTAGTCAATTCGTGACATATGATTGGGCCTGTTGTACGTATGGGCTCCCGCTTTGTCCGAACTAGTCCTTCCATTAAGGGCCCTCAGATCATACTCCATGGTAAGGGAGTTAATCTGGAGTGCCACTTCCGTCCATCTCTTAATAGGGCTAAGCTCTAGGGCCGGTATTCCCCTCCTATAATCGACCTCCTCCTGGTCTTGAGTGACTTCTGATCAAAGTGGCTCAAATGTGCAGTTGAAGTCACCCGCGACCAGGGTACAAGACCTATAGGCGGAGGATCTTAGCAAACCTTCTAGCAGGGCTATGGTGGGTGATTGTTTGCCTCCCTTTGTACCCCGTGCATAGATATTAAAGATGTTAAGGATTACTCGGCCCCTGGAGTTTTTTAAAGTGATATTTAAAAGATCCGGACTGTTTGTTTGGTGTTCCTCCACCCTGCAATTAAGGGAGGAAGATACCCAGACAAGCAGCCCTCCCGAGGGACGTCCCCTGCCTGATACCGGGTAAACAGCAGGTGTATAATAAGAGGAATAACCCGCCTTGTGTAGGGGCTCCTTACTCCATGTCTCCTGGAACACGCAAATGGAGTAGTCCTCCACCAGAGCGTTCCAGTCAGGCAAGGCCAACTTTCTGTCTAGTCCAGCTACGTTCCAGCTGAAAACCCTGAAAGATGAATCCGTCACAGCTGCAGCGCAACTGGATGCGACAGTACCACCCAAACCCACCTCTGTTGAAATAGTGTGGTCGGTGTGTGCTTCCCTTGGGTCCCTCCCCTCACCTGATTCTTGGCTAGCCATTGTGGCTGCCTGCTTCCCAGTTACAGTAGGTGAACCCGTCAGTTTTGGGGATGGGTAGAGTACTCCTAGAGTTTTTGACGCCCCCTGAGCCTCCCCCAGGGAGTCAGCAAGTCAGTATCCTCTAGGACCCCAACCCGGCCTCGGCCACACTGCGTGTGGCTGGAACAAAGGTATAGCCGGCTGCCATTGACTGCCAAGGTTGTTATGGCAGGTAGCCACGGGGAGTTGGCCAGGACAAATCGTGGGCGGTCGTAGGTAAAAGTTTGTTAGATCGACTGCATTGATACCGGGTCCTCCCGTGACCTGCTCGGGATTGCATATTGCGTGGGCAACTCTCGCATCTTGAAAGTTGACTATCACACAATCGCCCTCAAACGGTTTCTTCCCCTGTCCGATCCATTGAACCCTACGCACTCCAAGAATCAACCCATCCACGCCCCTAGGAAGGGGTTTATTGGCTTTTAGCCAGTGGATGGTTTTGTTCTTCAATGCCTGGTGATTCTCTGGCTGAGCATCCTTCAGGACGGGGACATTAGTAAGGACTGCAACATATGGATGGCACTCTGGAGGGAGATGTACTGGTGGACATTTTCTAACCCGCTTCTGAGGTACGGCTACAGGAGGATGGGCTTCAAGGTGGTTCGTTGATGCATTGGCCTTTAAAACCGGGGTAGTTGCCCTCGCGTCAGCGGTTTGGTGAGCCAACCTTTTAGGCTTAGCAGGGCCCCTCCCACTTGCGGCTTCTTTTGGACAGGTTTGGGTTCTACATTCCTTACTATCGGGGTGGTACTGGCATGAACCTGTGCAGTGTGAGTTATGGTTCTCGGTTTAGTAGTTGCAGGGGTCTTGAGAACGTTAACCGAGTCCTTCCCTGCTGCTATATCTGGTACTGGCGTGGGAGGAGGTGTTGCCTTAGATTTAAATACATTCTTTGGTTTAGGCCTTGTCAAATATTAATGAAAGCATGCTTTGTGCACAACCTTAATGCAATCATTAATGCAATCATGTAATAGATTACAGCTTCTCCTATGGTTTTTTAGATTGAACTAAACAAAGCCATAATTCCTACATGAGATGCCTAAATCAATTCGAAGAAGACTAAGGGGCCTAGTCATACTGCATCTTTCATCTTGTATTATGTGAAGTTGTATTACATTAGTAAGACTCAGGTACTACAAAACACTAATCATAAATCTATGAGTTGAGACCTCTTCCCTCACTTCTCCTATATGGAGATCACCTTCAATGTGGCCTTCTCTTTCCTTTCAATCAATCGTCAGGTTTTCTATTTTATTTTTTATTGCCAAGTGCACATTTTTATGTAGAGTCATTGACTACTATGCACTGTAACGTAGCCACAGATTGTCAATCTGTTTCAGAGTCATTGTCTACTATGCACTGTACTCTAGGCTCAGCTTGTCAATCTGTTTCAGAGTCAGTGTCTACTATGCACTGTACCCTAGCCACAGCTTGTCAATCTGTTTCAGAGTCATTGTCTACTATGCACTGTACCCTAGCCACAGCTTGTCAATCTGTTTCAGAGTCAGTGTCTACTATGCACTGTACCCTAGCCACAGCTTGTCAATCTGTTTCAGAGTCAGTGTCTACTATGCACTGTACCCTAGCCACAGCTTGTTAATCTGTTTCAGACATTGTCCGACACAATGTGTTTGATGTTTGATGTTTGCTTCCACTTCTAATTTAGCTAAATGATCTGTGCCCCGTGTGAGTGCAGTGTAAAATGTAAGCGGTAGTTATCGGCATGAAAGGCAACCTTGATTGTCTGTTTCTTAGTATAAATTGTTTAGTAAAAAATTATTTTCCTAGGATTGGTACTTTTAAAATGTGTAGTGTAAAATATTGAACTGAATGCCAACCGTGTTAAGACAGACGGGCAAGTTATCATAACTATACCAAGATCAAGGGGATGTTATGCTAATATGCCACTATCACGGTTAGGTGCATTATCACCCCTGATTGTCCTGACTGTGGCACAAATGGATTGGCAAAAAAAATTGTATTCCAAACATGGAGACTTTTAAAATTTGTAGCGTAAAAATACTGGGCCCGATTCACAAAAGGTAAAGTGAGACAAAAGTCTAACCATATGACTTTTGGTATTCCGAAAGGGTATCTCCCTACGAAAAGTTACTGAATACAAACACTTGAGCATACTTCTTGGAGAGTTTTTTTATCGAGCTGCATAAATATCAACAAGATACCTAGATGTGGTGTTTGAATAGTAACTCTATACTTCACTACATTTACACACCATAATGATATAGCGGTGGGCAATACTGAGAAGTCGATATTTGTGTAGGTTGATATTTCTGTTCTGGATGGATATTGTGCTGTACAATGGGCACAAGCAGCTCTGGTGTCGCAAACTGTGCTGCATTCACTGCAGCTACGTCACTGGTTTTTTTCCACAGTGGAATCAGCCAATTATTATGCAGGAAAGACACAGCAGGTTCTGCAGTACACGACAGGAAACAAATATCCACACACTGATATGTTCAAGATGGAATTCACACTAAAATAACTGAAAAATATGTGCAGAAAATATGAAAGTACCCTGTAATGAAGCAGGGAACTTAAACGTTCTTCACTCTCCATGGCACAATTTGCACTTTGTAATGGTACATTTTCCCCATTGCACATTTAGATCAATATACGCTATGGCAGTGAATTCACAAAACGCATTAGCTGTTTGTGTTAATCCAAGCGAAAATGTACCACACATTTTTAAATGGAATCAGAGAATACCCAGGTTGCATATTCACAATTTTAAACCTTCTATGTCCACCATCCTCAGCAGGTTCATTAACTAGTCTAATATATGCATCCACGCTGTGCTTTCTTTCAAGATAATTTACATCTGCAATAAAAGAGAAATCCCATATATTCAAGCAACTCTTGCAAAACATTCTCCACCATGCAGATAAAGTACCCAGCTGGGTTGTTTGTGGTTTACTGCGGGCTGCGATGATGCACCAGCGCTGAACTGTCTGCAGCAGTCTGCCTTTCCCTTTGGGTGATCACTATCACATCAGTGAACTTTTGACTGCACTCCAGGGTATAGGTAATGAAAACCAATATCTGATGCATATAATATTTGACAACCTTATGGCAGTCCTGCCATCGCACATCATTGCTATCAGGTTGACCTTGTCAGTACTGTGTGCTATATTTTCCTTGCCTTGGGTTTTATTAGAGCTGCTAGCCGAACAGCCTTTCAAGACCCACACAATCTAAGTAATCGCGAAACCCCTAAAAATCTGTAAAAAAGCCCGGCGTTTTCATAAATGTTTTCAACTATTTATGCAATTTGGCAGATGTGATGAAGGCTGGCTGTGTGCATTAATCTTTGTTGCTACGAATGTAGTGTCCCATATCCTCAAGTCATCGGGCTTCCTGTCTGTCATTATCTCACATCCGGAGGCAAATTGGAATTTATTTCAGGGCTCTCATATTTGCAAATATCCGACTGAACCTGCTATTTCCACTGTTGTTGAATCTACATTCCAGCTACTTTGAATGTAGATTAAAAAGAACAACGTTAAATGTTTGAAACTACTGAAAAAAGAGAGAGGGAGAAACCTTTCGGCTCTCGAACTTGCATGTAAATAAATTAAAAACCGTTTTTAGAAAATTAAATGGCAAGAAAATGTTCCACATCTTAAAGATCTGTATTTTGCTATATGCTCCTAAATATGTGTGTGCTTAGATTCCACAGATGAAAATTCTGCACATTTAATTAACACTAAAGAGTACCAAATTCAATGTTTCTGGTGTGTTTTATGAAACCAGAATGTTTAGTCTAATATGAATGAGGTTTTAGGTCAACTGGTGTTTCCAGATTTTTTAATGCGTTTGTTTTTTGCATTGGACAAACTTATTTCCCCTTCCTGTGTACAGTGGCGCTTCAATTCTGAGCTTAACTGCCTATTTAGTTCATACAGATTCAGTCAGTTCTAGAGTTTGCTCGCACTGTAATATTTATAAAATGTATTGTTTTGTGTTCCATATGTTCCTGCACAGGGCATATTTTACAACTGTATACACATTGAAGGTAGTGTCCTTACTTTCATGGTCAAATAGAGGTGTTGTTTATATTTTCATTGTTATTATTTTCTGTGTAAGTCTTAGTACAGTATATTCATTAGATATAGAGTAAAAGTCAATTTTACCATGTGATTTGCTTCCTGTTTATCTATTGGTTGTGCTATGTACTTTCTTTATCACACCACATTGACTTCAGGTTCCCTGTGTAGAAGTGTAAAAAGGCTCACTACTTTCTAAATGAGCCAGTGGTCTTTCCTGATTCCCATTGAGGCAGACTTCACATCACAGCATTTTCTACTTTTATTCTTAGAATATATTTTCATGTCCTTCCCTTTTACTTTACTGAGCAGTCCTAATGACAAATGCTCCTCGATTTTCATGTATCTTGTTAGGGACCGAATTTGGTGCTGACTAATAATTAAATTGTAGCTTAGTTTCCTCTGCCAATGATATTTAGCATTTAGTTGCATTTTGAGCATTTTCCATGTGAGTAACTAAAAGGCCTTTTGACCTCTTCAATGATGTCTTAAAATTTTAATAAACCTCCATGCTATGTACTTTGAATCCTGTCCCACGTGGAGTTTCCTGAGTGGAATTTCTTTGTCCTCTGTGTAAATGTTATGTTATATGTAGGGCTCCCATCTGAAATGGTTGTATGACATTACAACAAATGCCTTTATAACATATGCCTTTTCCACGCATCCTTTACCACTTAATGCCTTTATCACGCATTGCCTTTGCATGCAAGCCTTGACCATGCATATGTCTTTATCTCGCATGCCTTTACACCAAAATGGTACGTACATATCAGGTAAGTGAAACCATATATACACTTTTTTTAATGAGAAAATCAAAGGTTATAGGGACGCTATAGTTAAGCTCCGATTTCACTCGTACAAAACCTGTGAAATTCAGCAGTTATAGTTGCCTCAGCGAACTATAACTTACGTTCCAGCAAAGCACTGATTATGACCTGGTCAGTGACATCACTCATGACATCTCAAATGACATCACTGTTGACATCATCCAGAAAGTGTTGGTGTTTTGTAAAAGTTTTAGAATCTTAAAGCTATATAATAAGGTACAACAAAGTTAAATTACAATTCTTTGTTTACTACTAATGAGTGATATGACTTCTAACATATATTATGTGAGTAGTTGTGTGACTGTGAATCTTTGTGTGAGTGGGTATCTGAGAAGTTGTATGGGTATGTGATATGTGAGTAGGTGAACGAATGGTTGTGTGTGTGAGTGGATGTATGAGTGATTGTGTGGGGTGGTTTGTGTGGGTGTATGTTGCTCTATGGATCTGTAACTGTGTGTGAGTGGTTATATGGGTGAATGGCTGTGTGAGTGGCTGAATTGGTGGGTGAGTGGGTATGTGAGTGACTTTATTGGTGTCTCAGTGACTGTGTGAGTGGCTGTGTGGGGGAGTTACTAAGTGTGTAAGTGGCTGTTTATGTGGGGGTTTGGTTAAGTGAGTATTTGTGTGAGTAGCTGTATTGGAGAGTAAGTGTCTGTGTGAATGTTTGTATGGGTGAGTGAGAAGATGTGGGAGTGCTTGTATGGATGAGTGCATGGATATGTAAGTGGTTGGGTGGGTGTCTGAGTGAGTGTGTGAGTGCTTGTATTGGTGAGCGGGTGGCTGTATTGAAAGGCTGTATGGGTGAGAGAGTGGGTGTATGAGTGGTTGTATCGGTGAATATGTGGGTGTATGAGTAGCTGTATGGGTGAGTGTGTGGCTTTGTGAGTAGCTGTATAGGTGAGTGAATGGTTGCATGAATAGCTGTATGGGACCATGAATGGTTGTGTGAGGACTTCTATGGGTCTGTTAATGGGTATGTGAGTGGTTGTGTGAGTGGGTGTATGAGAGGTTGTATAGTGTGTGAGTGGTTCTGTGGATGATGTAATCAGTGATGCCATTTGAGATGCCATCAGTGATGTAATATGTGAGGTCTTAGGCAGTGAATTGTGGTCATGTAATTTATATTTAGCTCAGGTGTGTTATCTTATGTTATGTAATGATATGTTATGTTATTGGTACTTGTACAGCATGTGTACCCTTAGGTGTCTTGGCACTTTCAGGATCATGAGCATACTGTGCTGAGGTATAGCTAATTTCTACAAATCCAGGTCTCTTAAGTTCTTTTCTGAAGGGCAAAGAAGGGTGGGTATGGTCCTAAGATATAATGGAAGAGAGTTCCACAGCCTGGTTGTGCTATAGCTTAAACTCCTACCCTCCCAATTCGCTTATCTGATTTTAACAGTGTTAACCAGTCTGAAATCGGCAGATCGGAGAGATCTACTTGGAGAGTACCAACTAAATATATTCCAAAGAAATCGTGGACCTTCTCTGTGCAAAGCAGAGTGCCTTATATTTAATTTGCTGGCACTCCAAGAGCTAGTGAAGATCTTTAATGCCTGTCACTATCGGCTGATGGTTGGGAACATCCAGGATCAGTCTGGCGGCCGTATTCTCAGCCACAGTCTGCAGTAGGAGTTCCTGCAGGGTGGTGACGTGGGGAGGGGGAGGGGCAGGGTGTGGGGTAGTAATGTATGGATTATGGAGTTTAACAGGTAAGTAAACTTATAAATAAATAAAACGAATTTTGTTGCGTGCACTGCATCACCAAATGCGATGCAGTGCACGCAACGAAATTCGTTTTATTTATTTATAAGTTTACTTACCTGTTAAACTCATTACTACCTCCCACCCTGCGCCCCTCCCCCCCCACGTCATCGCCCTGCAGGAACTCCTACTGC
The DNA here is from genome assembly GCF_964263255.1 of Lissotriton vulgaris. Lineage (NCBI taxonomy): Eukaryota > Metazoa > Chordata > Amphibia > Caudata > Salamandridae > Lissotriton > Lissotriton vulgaris. The sequence goes on from NC_141696.1 coordinate 897,695,338, forward strand.
CGACCGCGGCTGCGTATTCTGTACCGTCTAAAGCTTCCTAAGTAATCTGACCTGAAGATTCATGTACAAGCCATTACAATAGTCTAGCTTGGACAGGATTAGCGAGGACACAACAATCTTCCTGGTGATTCAACCTTAGACACCTCGTAGTTACGTTTCTTGTCTATGATACATCCAAGATTCTTGGCTTTAATCACTAGAGGGGGGGGTGGGCCCAGGTTGTCTTGCCACCAGGCAGGAGACCAAGCTGGAGAAGTTACCAAACAGCTTGAATTCAGTTTCAAGCAGTGCTTGGTCATCCAGCTGCTCCCGGCAGTCATGCAGTCATGTAGTCTTAGAGAATGATTAACACGCTAATCCACCACAGAGATCACCAACTGGGTGTCATCAGCATAGGATGTTGGATTTAGGTTAAAACGTCTAAATAGCAGGGTGAATTCAGAGACATAGATATTAAAAAGCGTCTGGCTCAGCGAAAAACCCTGAGGGACCACACAAGACAACGTAAACAGTGAGGATTTAAACTGACCTAGGTGATCCGTTTGGGATCTCCCTGATACATGTTAGCAGAGTGAGAGCCTTTCCTCTAATCCCTAGAGCATTCAGATGGTGGATCAGTAAGCCATGGTTCACAGTGTTGAATGCTGCGGACTGGTTTAACAAGATAAGAGGCGCTGACCGTCCACTCTCCAATGTCATTCGTATGTCTTCTGTGGTTTTTATCAATGCAGTCTCAGTGCTGTGATTTGCTCTAAACCTGAACTGAGTGGGGTCTAAGAGCTGATTCTCAGAAATAAAATTAGATAGTTCGACATTAATTACCTTCTCTATGAATTTTGCCAGCAGTGTGAGTCTCAAAATGGGATGGTAGTTAGCGGGATCATTAATATCAAGGTTTGGATTTTAGTAAGGGAGAAGATACAGGCTGTTACCAAATGCTAGGAAATGATCCTTGCACAAACATCTGATTAAATACTGCTGAAATATTGGGGCAATGTACTGATTTGCCAGCTGTAGAATCTTAGGGGGGCAAGGGTCATACAGGGAGCCAGATTTGGCAGCTGAAAGAATCATAGCCACTTGATTTGTGGAGTTTACATTAAATTCTGTGACCAACATACCATTGGTTGTTTCCTGGTCTTTTTGATCAGTATCAACTTTAGTTTTATCAAATGGGTTAAAAATCAACTTTATTTTTAAATGACTGCGCAAGCATGTTACAAGATTCTTGGTTGTGACTAGAAGAATTGTTTTTTGTAGCTGAGGTATGTTTCTTTACAACCTGAAACAAAACTAGTTCTTTGCTGTAGTTGCCGGCTTTTTCAATTTGTTGAGTGTAGTACTGGCTTTTTTTTTGATGACCATCTTTTTATATTTTGTAAGAAAAGCTTTATAACTGTGTTTTTCTGATTCATCATAATATTTGCGCCAGTTCCTCTCTTGTGTATTGCATGCTTGTTTTTCCAATCTTAAGGCCTCAGACAACCAAGGAGCCGATGGCATCCCTCTGTATTTGTTCATAGAAATAGTGTGAACCAGCTTTGCAAAGTTAGATTCAAGCTATGTGGTGTAGTTTACGGCTGAGGAATTGGCTTCCACCACTAAGTCAGGTTGACTGTGTCAGCTGACTTGTTAATACAGCTGGATCAATTGTATGCCAGGGTCTACTAAGTGCCTTAGTATCTGGTGTAATGGTAGTCTTGAATGGGGATAGTTTATAATTAAAAAGTACTGCGTGATGATCAGACCAAACCAGTGGAAGTGTAGAAGGATTGGAGGGGGCAGGATTGTTAGAAAAAAGGCTGTCCAGCGAATGACCCAATAGATATGTAGGGCTTTGTATCAGTTGTTCGAAACCTATTCAGATGTCATTTCAAGAAGGTCTGATGTATTTTTATCTGACGTTAATTCTAGATGAAAGTTCACATCTCCTAATATGGTGAAATAGTTGGATTGGAGACCTAGTTCTAACAGTGAATGTAAGCTAGTCAAAAACGTGTTTTTAGGACCATAGATTAATATTCCTCTAAACGTCTCTTGCTTAAGAGGTGTACGTTGAAAAAGAAAGGCCTCATAATTGTAATTATAACTGCTAAATTTTTAATGGTCTTGCAAGAGTGAAATCTGAGCCTAACTATAACATCCCTGGAATCTTTGTTTTTTTCAGTGAATTTCTACATTTTATTAAAAATGGTTCCTAACTATAACATCACTCTAGCCTTTGTTTTTTTCAGTGAAGTTCTACATTTTTAAACATGTTTAATCCTAATGGCAACCTGTCACCTTTTTGTGTGAGTGGCTGTGTGGGGTTGTGAGTGTGCCTGTGAGTGCCTGTGCTGGTCTGTAAGTGGGTCTGTGAGTGCCTGCATGAGTGTCTGAGTAGGTGCATAAGTGCCTGTGTGAGTGTCTGAGTGGGTGTGTGAGTGCCTGTGTGGCTCTGTGAGTGGATCTGTGAGTGCATGCGTGTGTCTGTGAGTAGGTATGTAAGTGCCTGTGCGAGTGTCTGGGTGGGTTTGTGACCCCCAGTGGACAGTGGATACTAAACATTTCACTAGTGACTAAGCCTTTTCCGAGGCTGACACACAAAGATGTGCCAGATCTGCTTCCATGGGACAACAAGTGCATAAGAGCCTACAAGCTTTCCTAGAGCTGGGAGGAAGTCTCTGTCATACCTCAGCACTAGGAATGCCTGATTACAGTAAAATATTTACATTGTTTTTCAGTGAGAGGGAGGGCTGAGGTCTATCAGGGCTTACTCAGATCCATGGAGTTACATGATGACCTGTCACTTATTTTTCAACTACACTTAACCTTGTAGCCGCAGGACTGCCCGGCTGCCTTAACTATGTGGCTGTGGTCATAGTCACTATCGAGAGAGGTGAGATCATAGTGATGGGACAACTTTTAACTGTTATGGTTCCTCATTTAGTAGAAATATATCTCACCAAATTCAAAACTCAGTACATGATAAATAGCAGACTCACCGTGCACGAGCAGCAGATCCTTGCTAATGATAATACCACTTTGAAATGCTTTCAAATATTTAATCCATCAAATTTGTTGCCTATAAATGGGGATTCCTGTGGTGATGAAGTTGAACATGATTGTCTAGATGTCACTGACTTACGCGCTAAACCAAGGCCAGACATAGCAAATAAACCTTTGAGTGAGCCTGAATATGTAGTCTTTGTTAATAGCTCATGTCTGCAAAATAATGAAGGTTCTTTGAGAGAAGCATACGCTGTCTGTACAATTGAAGGGGTTGTGGAAGCTTCATAGCGTTGAGGTGTTACCTCGGCACATTTTGTAGAATGATCTGCCCTTACAAGACCTTGAAGACTAACAGCCCAATTTGAGTGACTATATTTACAGTTAGTCAATACGGCTTTGGTTTTGCCCATGAGTTTGGATAATTATGGCTACAAAGAGGTTTCATGACCTCTTCTGCACACCCATCCCTAATGGGCAACATGTAAAGAACTGGCTTGAGGCATTGCAGTTACCAGCAGAAGTTGCAGTGGTTAAATGTGCTGCTTACAGAAGTGGCAATGGATATGCACAGTTCGAAACTGATATGCAGATGAAGTTGCACGATATTGTGCACTTGTGGCCTACACATATAACCTGGATTAAATTAATTAATCTAAAGAGGACACTGTTTTTTCGATGTTCTTGTCAGAAGCTAATGCATGGTAAGAAGTCAAGAGATTGCAGGTAAATATTTCAGAAGTAGAAATGCAGGGTTAGATCCGAGCAGGTTGTGAGAAAAATGCAAATGACATTTGGATGTCAGCAGGAAGTCCAGTGCTGCCAGACAGTTTATTGTTTCCCATGACACAACACTTCCATGGACAAACACATCTAAGAAGAGATAAAATGGTGAGATTACTCAGACAGAAATGGTTTAATTACAGATTTAGAATGCTTGCAGAAGAGCTGTGCCATCAATGTGTAACCTGTCAAAAGATGAATGTGGGAAAAAGAACAAAAGTAACACTATGTCACATAGGGAGGCCAGGCTGTCCCTTCAACAGAATGCAAATGGACTATATTGAGGTGCCTGTTTGTAATGGGTTGAGATATATCCCAGCCATAGTTTGCAATTTCTCTCGATGGGTGGAAGTCTACCCAACACGTAGAAATGACAGTCTGACTGTAGCAAGGTTTCTGTTGGGGGAGTTGAGACTTAGGTACAGATCACTAGTTTCTAAGGGGTTAGGTCATAGGACTCATTTTAATAATAATGAGGTTCTAAGGCTGCGTTGTGCAGCATTACAGATTGAGCAGAGATTACACTGCAGTTATTGACAAGAAGCATCTGGAATTGTTAAACAGCAGAATAGACCATAAAGTTGAGAGTGCCTACTGTTACTGTGAAAGCACTTTTGAACATCACAGATGACCTGATATGTGATTGTTGGTGTGTTCTGTTTCTCACCAGGTTGAAGCTGCTACATTAAATACGGTTCAAGAACAGTGCCATGACCTTAGTCCTGTTGACTGGGTGTTCATCAAGATGCATGTGCAGAAGTCTTGTTTTGAACCGAGATGGAAGGGTCAGTACCAGTTTATTCTCATCATGAACACTGCTGTTATGTGTGCTGGAGTATCAAACTAGGTACATGCTTCGCACACTTGAAGAGTAAGAAGTCCATATGAACAAATGGTCTTCTTTGAGCTAGAACCGAGAGCACTGGTTACAGAACCACCTCAAACTTGCCAATTGCAAGGAGCAATACCGCAAGAGACACAACAGCAAAGAGGAGAAAGGGATGAAGAATGACAAACAGTCACTTTAATCGACGTTCCTGTGATTTCATAAAGTAGCACTGAAGTCTGTGTAGAAAAGAGATAATATCTCAACCTGATCTCAGACTGATTCACCGGCAGCCCCGCTGGCAGTCAGCTATGCCCCTGCTGAATCAACTCCACTGGCTCCCTTTTGCCCAATGAGTAAAATTCAAAACAGCATGCATGGCTTTCAAATCCCTCCATGCTCGCAGCCCTCAATTTATTTATTAACACCATTTTGCCCAGGTACATTCCTTCTCATAACCTTCCTTCTGCCAATCTCCAACTTCTGGTTACGCCAACTTTCAAACTGAAACGCCAGGGCAGACGCAGGTTTGCTACCCTTGCTTCCAGATTTTGGAACTCTCTTCCCCTGGGGCTGTGTTCCTGTACCGACCTCCTAACGTTCAGAAGGCAGCTTAAGACCTGGCTTTTTCCATCAGCCTAGGTGTTCCCCTCCGCTGTCAGGATGTTCTGTTAGTCAGCGTCATGAAGCCCCTGGGTGTCCGTGCGCTTTACAAAAATTTGTTAACATACATAACCTGAGAGAACAGTTGAGACAGCACAAGAACCAACAGATGATCAGGGTGAAGGAACAAGTACTGGAACAAAAAGAGTCACCCGTAATTCTGAATGGATTTTAAATTATGGTTAAAGGAAATTGAGATCGAATGTGTCAGTTGATCAGATAACACCAACAATTGCAGAAGAAACAGAGTCAAGCAGTGTGAGTGACAGAGAAGAATATCAACAAACAACAAGAAGATCAAAGAGCGAGAGAGTGCCTTGTCGACGGAATTCGGCACCAGAATGGACATATTACACAAAATAAGTGTTAAAAGTGCCAGTGGAAGACTTGTTTCCTTTGAGATCAGAACTGTATGAGCCCCCATGACATCACAGTAAAAACTAATTTTGGACAAAGCAGTTTTAAAAGAATTTTGAAAAGAAATAAATGTTGAGAGACATTATTTTTTTTAAAGAGTGCAAAAGGCTGATATACAATTTGTTATTTTAAGATTTCCTTAGGCCCAAGGTTACATCAGAAGAGTAAGGAAAACACATTTAGAAGACGATGGCATATGGTTTAGGTTGACTATACGAAGATTGCTGTAAATAAAAGATGAAATAACTATTGCTTAAAGAAAAATAAACTGCTTAACAAAATTAACTGCAAAAAGACCTGCTAAAGATGGACTAAACCAAACTGTTGAATGATTGCTGCTATATTTTTGCGTAATGATCCGACAACAGACAAACATGTTGTTGTAAATAGGTTAGGTAGGGAGCAGGACACGTCTTCAGTTATTAAGATAGATTTATTAAGTTACAAGATAAGATAAGACAGCAGAGCAGTAAAACCTCACAGCTGACCAGACCAACTGCCAAGGCTGGAATCTCACACACCAGATAGAACACTACTAGGTTAGAAGATAGAAACACTAAGAAAGGACTACAGACACCAAGAAGCCATATTGAACAAAGTAAGAATTTACAACACATCTTCTCCCCTTTCAAACAAAACACAAATGAAAGACTCAAACACATAGTAAGAGTTAAAGCATGGAAAACACGAAGAAGGAAACATATAACACTTAGAAGGTCAGCAGGGACCTCATGAACTGCCAGAACACGAAGGAAGAGAATCAGGATCAAGATGAGAATGATGATAAAAATCACAATGACCACTTCTTCCCTTCAATTGACAAAAAATGAAGAGCCAGTCCACTCTATACAATCCATCATTGTGGCCATCAAAAACGGAAATAGAGAGTTCACTTTCTCCAATCAGTAATTGTCCATCGCGGATATTCGCTACATTTTGAAGATAGACCAGTTCTGGAAGTATGTTCCCAAAGGTAAATTTGAAACCAGTTTCCTTACAGTCCAAAAACTAGTTCCGGACCAGGTGTCTAGATTCTGGATCTTTTCCTCGGATTGTGAGCCTCTGGTTGTTTTTTCGGGCTTCCGAATTTTCTTTAAATTTAATTTCTCTTGTGGACAACCTGCCTCAATACTGTGGGCTAAAAGTCTGGTTCTAAACTCAGAACATTTATTCCATTCAAAGAACCACCTTTTCACAACTTTGTCGTGGTACTGGAGCTCTTGTCTTTCACGAACCTCGGTTGTGAACTCTGCCGGTCCTGGGACTCCTTTTGTCCACTCCCAGGACTGATTGTGGGACTTGTGTCCTCCTCCGGTCCTGGGACTGCATTAGCCCACTCCCGGTACTGATTGTGGGACTTTTGTCCTCCTCCGGTCCTGGGACGTACTTTGTCCTCACCCGGTTCTAAATCTGGAACTTTTGTCCCCTTCAGGTCCTGGGACATTCTTGTGTCCACTCCCATTTCTTGGTTCTGCAGGTCCTGGAATTTGCTTTGTCGTCTCTCCTTTGTTCTCTTTCCTCTCTGAAACCATTGTCTCTTTTTAAGAACCTTTGTCTCCTTAGACCACAGGAGTCTCCATCTAGGTCTAGGGACAAACTGTTGTGGCACTGGGGCGTTTGCCCACTTCCACTTGAGACCACCTCCAGGATCTTTGTCCCCTCCTGGTTCTGGGACCTTTGTCCCCCTCCAGTCCTGGGACATCCTTGTCCTCTCCCGGTTAGATTCTGGGATCTTACTTTTGTCCCCCACTGGTCTGAATTGCATATGGCCATATCTGAACTGGGGTGGCTTGGTGAGCAAAATGTCGATGGAATAAACCAAGATCTGTGACTGGGGGTGAATGTTTTGCCATTGTGCAACATTCCGTCCATCATCTTGTGTGTTTTGCTGTTCACCCTATGTGGGAAGGGTATCCCCAGACGTAGGTCCCGTGCTCACTACGCCACTGGAGTCAAGCTATCCTGGCTGAAGACGGCTGATAGCCAGAAACCGGTCCTAGGATGCTTGATTCCGGTCCAGGGAAGACATGGCTTTGCAGTTCCGGCTGGACTGTTCCCATGAGGCACAGGGTCAAGTCTGATTTGCATATGGCCATGTCTGAACTGGGGTGGCTTGGTGAGCAAAATAACAATGGATTAAACCCAGATCTGTGACTGGGATGGAATGCTCTGCCATTGTGCAACATTCCGTCCATCATCTTGTGTGTTTTGCTGTTCACCCTATGTGGGAAGGGTATGCCCAGGCGTGGGTCCCGTGCTCACTACGCCACTGGAGTCAAGCTATCCTGGCTGAAGACGGCTGATAGCCAGAAACCGGTCCTAGGAAGCTTGATTCTGGCCCAGGGAAGACATGGCTTGACAGTTCGGGCTGGACTGTTCCCATGAGGCACAGGGTCAAGTCTGATTTGCATATGGCCATGTCTGAACTGGGGTGGCTTGGTGAGCAAAATAACGATGGATTAAACCCAGATCTGTGACTGGGGGTGAATGCTTTGTCATTGAACAACATTCCGTCCATCATCTTGTGTTTTTTTAAATCTGGGAATGCGCCAAAATCCATGGGTGGATGTGTGGAAACACCCACTCTCCCCCCATTGAACGCCTTCCTAGGTATATTACACCCTCTAACGCTTCATATCTCCTGCCTCCCATAAGGCTATGTGGATTGTGCAGGGGAATGAGAGAGTCAGAGGGTTTAGACAAGGGTACATACCAAGTCCCCCCCATCCTAACATTCCTCTCATTTTCACTGGAGTCAGGGAAGGGGGGTGAAGCAAATCTGCTCTGCTCTTGTCTCCCTTGCCTTGTCAAATGAAGAAAAGCAGTTTGACAGAGCTGAAGGAGAATCAATGATTGACTGCTGCCCACTTTTACAGCTCTTCCTGTGTATGTACCCTAGCAACTATTAGACACACATAGCAAGAGCTGTGAAATAAACTGAAACTTAGAAGGCACGAGGGATTTTAAATACCAAGCATCTCCTATATAGCCGTTTTTTTTTCAATGAGGACTTCCGCCCCTTATTAGAAGAAATTTTCAAATAGCCTCATCACTCATTGCGGTAGGCTATACCGGACATTGCAGGCTTTCATCTCAGGTCTATTACACCGGAGCTTACCTTTAAAGGCTGGTAAAGCCTGATGTGGTGGCCTCAAGGCTATATTTTAAAGGTGGAAAGTGCAGCTAGAAAAAACAGTTCACATGAGCACCTGTACAAATATTGGTAAGTATAACCCATAATATTTTCTGCTTACTTAGGTGGCCAAAGGTTACAGAGACATAGAATTACAGATATAAACATACACTCACATGCACACACACATGCAAACACACACACACTCACTTTTCATCAGCACAGAGACAAGCAAACCTTGGCATTTTGATCACCTTCTCTCTAACTTTACAGCTTAACTCCCATACACTAAGCGAAAATTAATTTTGACAACTTACCCTGCTAGTAGACAGCAACTACCTTATATATGAAAGTTGGTTAAAAATAGTTAATGACTTCATGATCCTAAACACCATATTTAAAGTTCAACTTCATTTACCACATTATTCATGGCATTTTTCCATTCTGCTCTGTATTTCATAAACTCTAATTTTTCAGCCATGAGACCATCCGCCAACCCCACCGACCCCGACTCCGCCGCAACCAACCTCACACAGTGGATCAATGACTGCGCCAACACCCTCGCCCCTCTCAAGACCTCCACAACCAACCACACCAATCAGAAAGCCGCCTGGTTCACCGAAGCCCTCCGGATCTTCAAGCGCACCTGTCGGAAGCTGGAGAAGAAATGGCTCCATGACCGAACACCAGACAGCCACACAGCCCACAGGAGCGCCACCCGCAGACACCACCAACTCATCAGGACCGCCAAGGGGACTCCCTTTAAGGACCGCCTAGATAACAATGCACACAACACCGAAGAGCTCTTCAGCATCGTGAAAGAACTCTCCAACCCCAGCTCCAACACCAACGACATCCCACCTTCACAGGACCTGTGCGACTCTCTGGCCACCTTCTTTCACTGCAAAATCACTGACATCCACAACAGCTTCAACTCCGAGACCCCCTCACCCACCACTGAGTCCACCACCCCCATGACCACTACTCGCACCAGCCGCCTGACCGCCTGGACCAGCGTCAGCAACGAAGACACCATCAAAACCATGAACTCCATCCACTCTGGATCCCCATCCGACCCCTGCCCTCACCACGTCTTCAACAAAGCCAGCACAACCATCGTGCCCCACCTACGGAAAACAATCAACAGTTCCTTCGAGACAGCAACCTTCCCAGAAATCTGGAAGCATGCCGAGATCAACGCCCTTCTGAAGAAGCCCAAGGCGGACCCCAAGGACCTCAAGAATTTCCAGCCCATCTCCCTCCTCGTGTTCCTGGCAAAAGTGATAGAGAAGATTGTCAACAAACAGCTAACCCGCTACCTCGAAGACAACAACATCCTGGACCCTTCCCAATCCGGTTTCCGCAGCAACCACAGCACCGAGATTGCCCCCATCTCCGCCACTGACAACATCAGGATCCTGATGGACAAAGGAGAAACAGCCGCCCTCATCCTCCTGGACCTATCAGCGCCTTTGACACAGTCTGCCACGGCACCCTATCAGCACGCCTCCATGACCACGGAATCCAAGAGAAGGCCCAAGCCTGGACCTCTTCCTTCCTCTCCGGCAGAACCCAGAGCATCCACCAACCACCCTTCCGCTCAAAAACCACCAAGATCATCTGCGGCGTACCACAAGGATCCTCCCTCAGCCCGACGCTGTTCAATATCTACATGGCACCGCTCGCCCACGTCGCACAACAACATGACCTCAACATCATCTCCTACGCCGACGACACCCAGCTGATCATATCCCTCAGCGAAGACCCCCACATCGCCAAAGCCAACCTCCACAGAGGAATGAAGGCCGTAGCCGACTGGATGAAGGACAGCAGACTGAAGCTGAATTCAGACAAGACGGAGGTCCTCATTCTCGGACCCACCCCATCAGCCTGGGACGACTCTTGGTGGCCCACATCGCTAGGCACAGCCCCGGAACTCACAGACCACGCACACAACCTGGGGGTCATCCTCGACTCCACCCTCTCCATGATCAGGCAAGTCAACGCCGTCTCCGCAGCCTGCTTCAACACCCTCCGAATGCTCCGCAGGCTCTTCAAGTGGATCCCTCCCGACACGAGAAAAATCGTCACCCAGGCCCTCATCACCAGCAGACTGGACTACAGGAATGCCCTCTACTCAGGAATAACATCCAAGCTCCTGAGACGACTACAACGAATCCAGAATGCCTCGGCACGTCTGATCCTCGACGTCCCCCGAAGCAGTCACATCACACCCCACCTGAGAGTACTGTACTGGCTCCCCATCAACAAGAGGATAACCTTCAAACTCCTCATCCGCGCACACAAAGCACTACACAAAACCGCTACATACCTCAACAACCGACTCAGCTTCCACATCCCCACCCGAATCCTCCGCTCAGCCAACCTTGCCCTCGCCACAGTCCCTCGTATCCGAAAAACCACCGCCAGGGACAGATCCTTCTCCCACCTCGCCGCCAAGACCTGGAACGCTCTCCCTAACAGCCCACGACAGACTCAGGACCTGCTAACCTTCAGAACACTTCTCAAGACCTGGCTCTTCGATCAGTAGGGCCCCCCAGCGCCTTGAGACCCTCACGGGTATGTAGTGCGCTTTAGAAATGCAGTGATTGATTGATTGATTGAGTACTCCCAGTGTTTGGACCAGTTATAAGGTTGAAACATCTTTGCCAATACCAATCTATTTAGCTTTGTATGTCAGAAAGGTGTGTAAGGCAGAATAATACTGACAAAGATAATCTTGAACTTTTGCAGCCTGTGTTGTGCGTATGGTGGATGATAGAAAAGCTTGGTGAATTCACTGTCACTATCTAGAAGCCAAAATGATTAGAACTATCTGGAGAGTTTGACCGGTGTGGGCGAGAGAGAGTGGATAGTGCAAGCAAAACTCTGGGTTCATGATGTGTACCACAGGATGGAAGAGAAGGTATAGGGTGCAAAGGTGCAGTGTAATGGGAAGACCAGGCACAAGGTGGAGTATAGGATTCCAGAGAAAGAGTGAATGGTGTTTTACCCAACACTTTCCAGACTAGACATTTTTTATTAAAAAATATGCTGATTGAGTGAATAATATGACAAGGGAAACACATGCCAGGGCCACTGAAAAGGTCACACATGACATGGAGATGTGTGGCAGCCATTGGCTCTAACATGTGTTTAGCGCTAGTTACTTTAATCTTATGCTTTAGCTGTGATCTCTCACAGACCACTGATGAATGTGTACAGATATTGCTTAAACTGTAAAAAAAAATAAGTGCCATGGGCTTTGTCAGGAGACCATTGTAGTTTGTACTACCCATTGCCCGTGGCATGTTGCTGCCCATTGCATTTTTCAGAATGATAAGTCCCAGAATCAAAAGCCTTGTGGTTAAAAAGTGTAACTGCCAGAAGGAACATACCTTAAATCTAAAGAAGCCACTTAGGCCCTAATTCTCGGAGGGGAAATGATGGCAGTCCGGCCACCAGTGCCTCAGAAGTCCAACCACTGGATTATCACTTGGGCGGTCGGACCCCAATTGCACTACTGCAACCACCAGGGATCAGAGATCTCTGGAGGTGGCGCAGCAGTTTGAGGGCTACAATATGCTTGGTGGTATCCTGCGGCACTGCCAAGCATATTACGACTTTCCTCACCTCCAGTGGTCTCAATGAGGTTCTTACTCCATTAAACTGTTGGCAGTGAGGAAAAAAAGGGACCTTACAGGGCCTCGTCTTGGCCCTCAGCACAGGGTTGCATGCAAGTGGGTCCATTTTCAATGACATCACCGTAGGACCGGCAAAGAAATGCCTGAAAAAACACGAGAAAACGTGTAATCTGGCAGGCAGTGCTAACACAGCGTTATTAGTTTGGGAGCGGTGCAGTGGCCTGGCGGCTCTGCTCCCACAGCATCAAAGTTGTAATCGACCCTTGGTAGGAAAGCATATGCTATACCATTAATTGTAAAATGGTTAAAGCATGCACCAGCAACACATAGAAAATGCAAACAGCCTGGCAAGCAATGAATTAAGGATAACTGAAATGTTATTACAACTGGTACTTTTCATTCTGCACAAATCAGAGCATATCTTTTGTAAATACCTGGTCCAGCCTTTTCTATTACTATTGTTTATTTGCAGACTCAACTCTAGTTTAATTCTAGATCTCATTTGCAAGAACAGAAAGCACAAACTCAAGCTAATCTATTATTAAAGTCCTTAAAATAAGCACAATGTGTGTAAGGTGTGTAAACTATGGAGCAGCATAAGAATATACAGTTTCAGATTCAAAAATATATTTCAAACTTTGATGCTATACAAAGCTCACCACGATTTGCAGATAAACATTTAGACTCCTACACCCCATTCTGTAAAAAATGTCAGGGTGTGGTTCGATACAGATCTCTGCTTCGTGCATTAAATTTTAACAGCTCAGGAAGATCCCATTTCTTCTTCAGTTCAGAAAATTCATCGAACTTAGTGAGTACTCTCAGAGCAGCTCACAGAGGGAGTGCTGAGGGGGGGTGAGGCGGGGTGGGGTCGGGGCAGGGTGGGAGGTAGTGGAGTCGGACGTACGACGGCCAGGAGTAAAGTAAATAAATAAATAAAACTATTTACCTTGCGCTCGCTGCAGCAAGCGCCCACGCTCCACCCATATTTGCAATTGGCTTGTGTCATTGTCCTTCCTAAATGCTGGCTTTTGATTAGTAAATAGGCTTGTTAGTCCCTCCTTAATGCTGCTTCGTCTTCATTTGTCACCTCCCATGGTGACTGGTCCTTTACCTTCGGTTGTTACATGGTACATGTTATTTAGTCGTTAAGCACTATTTTCTTTATTGTGTTTCTCTTTCTGCAGGCACGACGTGCCTTGCCTACATTCAGTCCATTGTCCTATCTTTACAACCCAATTCCATGCCTTCTTTACCCGACGCCCTCCCTACCGTTGCCCATGCCTTCTTTCACCCTCTGTGCTCCATCCTGTTGCTGTGCCGTCTTTAACACCCCCCACCCTCTATCCCATTGTCTGTGTCTTCTTTACCCCCCCCCCCAGCCAGTGCGTACACAAAAGAGCAGCCCCCCATCTCCAGTAGAAATTTGGCAGGATAGAGAATGTCAGGGGGGGAAGGGGGCTGCAGTCAGATGTGCTTTAGACAGGATCCTGTGATGCAGGACCTGCACAGAAAGTTGAAAAGCAGGGCATTGTTTCGCACAGTTGGGGGCACGTGGCACTAACAAAAAGACTGGTGTCTTGAGTAAAGTATACAAAAGTTGCTGGTTGTCAAGCTCGATATGTGGCCACCTAGGATGAATGAACAAAGCTGGGGATCAGGGGTTCTCCCGTAGGGTCCCCTGCTGTCCGTCCAAGGTCAGAAAGCACCTCTTGTTCTGAGAAAGCTGTTGCATAGCTGCAGACTGAGGTTTCAGTTGTGCATTCAATCAAGCAGTAGCCAACTCTCTCCGGGGAAAGGGGGCGTGAAATCTGAACTTTAGTGCTAGTTCATTAGCCAGCAGAAGAGGGGGTCCTGGCGTTAGGTTGACCAACCGTCTGTAAATTTCACGGACCGCCTGTAATTTAGACTTCACGTCCGTTGTCCTTGTGATCCCTTTTACGGACGTCTTTTGTCCGTAATTTTGGTCATCACTGGGAGCAGCACTGCTCCCCTGTGAGAGGCCTCACACCCCCTGATGGGGCCGCCTCACACTCTTCCTGGAGCACAAGAGAAGCTCCACACCCCCATTGTCATTCTGTATGCTGGGTAATTACCAGATAAAGAATGTCAATGGCGCAGTCTAGTGTGTTAAAGCATGTGGTGGCCTCCTCCTGCCTCAGTGTACAGCAGGGCATTCTGTTTCATAAAAGGTAAAACGCCCATGCTGCATGTTAGAAAACTGTTTATATAAAGAAGCCTGTAAAACAAGTTAAAAAGAACGTGTTATTGTTCTTTCACTGTCTCATCGTTTTAGAACTGAAGTATTTTCAATATTATATTCAACAAAGCCATGGTTGCTGCTTTTTTTCTTTTAAGCAACTAACAACCATTGACAAAGCCAATAGTCCTGGCTTGTTGTTGATGTAATGATACTTGCTCTATTACTGTATTATATATCTGGATGCAATGACCAAAACAACATAATACCAGTCATGCAGATTTTTAGACTAGGTGTTTTAAGCCACGCCCTTAGTTACATCGAACACCCCCTTTGAAGATATCCCCCAGTTTTTTTACACCACTTAAAGCTCTGGAAACAACACCATGTCACAGTCACCTCACATCCTGGCACTGCGCATCATGCATGACTTCTACATTTTCAGACTGCCTATGTGCAGGGGTATAGTGAACTCTCCCCCACCCCACCCCACCTCTTGCTTTAGGAACTACAGGAAGGTGAAGTTCTTGATGGGCCTCTTATGTCTGCAACTCTGCAGACAAAGGCTCAGCTCATAATATGAAAATGTGGGTGAGTAAATAAGTATTGGAATGTGTGAATGGCTGAATAGATTACTGAAAGGATGAATGGATGAATGAAAGGGTGAATGGATAGATAATGAAAGAAAGGATGGATGGATGAGTGAATGAGTGGAAGTATGGATGAGAGAAAAGGTAAATAGATGGATGTATAGGTGGAAGGGTGGATGGATGGGTAAAAGGGTGGATGGGTGCGTGAAAGGATGGATGGATGGATGGATGAGTGAAAGTGTAGATGGTGAGCGAATTAATGGGTGGATGGATGAGCGAAAGGATGGATGGATTGATGAATTGATAAGTGAAAGAGTGAGTGGATTGATGGATGAGTGAAAGGGTGGATGTAAGGATTGATGGCTGATTGAAATGAGGTAGATGGACAAAAGGATGGATAGATGAGTGAATAAGAGAAAGGGTGGATGGAAGAGAGAACGGATGGATGAGTGAAAGGATGGATGAGTAATAGGGTCAATGAATGGATTCATGAATGGATGAGAAGATGGATGGGTGGATGGACAAGTGAAAGGGGGTGGCGAGAGAAAGGGAAGATGAATGATTGAAAGGGTGAATTGGTGGAAGGATCGGTGACTGGGTGTATGGATGAGTAAGTGAAAGGATGGCTGGATGGGTGAAAGGGCAAATGGATGAGTGAATAGATTGATGGGTGGAAGAGTGGATGGAAACTGTATGGATGTATGGGGTGAAAGGGTAGGTAGATGAATAATGGGTGGATGAGTTAAAGGGTGGATGGAGGCATGTATGAGTGAAATGATGGATGGAAAGATACATGGTGGATAGGTTTGCAAATGGTTGAATATGTTTGGATATAGATGGGCACTTAGATGGAAGGACAGAATGAATGGTGAAAGACTGAATGATTACACCTTGTAGCACCCATTATCTTAAGTAACATTTACATACATTGACTTTAACGTTAATACGAGCCATTGTCTCTATACAATGTGCTTGTGTGGTAAAGCGCTCTGACACCTTGCCCTACATACTTGGGATAAGTGACACTATAAAAGATATTAAATACACATGATAGACGGCCTATGTGAAGATGAGGGGCACCATTGAAAGGTGGTTGCAAGGCCGGACTGGCCGGAACAGGCATCAGGTGTTTCCTTGGGAGGCTATAAAGGGGGGAGCAGTTTTGTTACTGTGGGCTGGCACTGGAAAGTTCCTTGTATATCCAGTATTTTCAATCAACAATAAAAGTGGCCTCACTTATATTAAGATGGGGTTAACCATTGTCTGGTGACTAATGTACCTGCTGGATCGAGATGCAAATTTTGAATCGTCTAAGGTAGCAAGCTGTGGACATACTGAAAAACTGTAAAGTGCACAATTGTCTCAACCTAAGATAAACTTATTTTGACTTGTACTTAGGTAGTTGTCTTTTTACTTACTTATATATTATTGCACGACCTCCTCTGACGTTTCTGTAAAATGTCTGTTTGTCCTGAATTTTGATCTTTTGTCCTTTAATTTTTGTCCTGTATTGTGTCACTTTGTCTTGAATTTTTACACTCACCATCCTGAATTCTCACCTATGCCAGTTGGTCACCCTAACTGGCGTAGGTGTGTGCAGCAGCTGAATTGTACAGGGTTTCTCCACTGCACAGGGAATGCCCTGCACTTTCAATGTGATGGTGGCGTCTTGTGCAGGGCGTGCTCGTGACATCATAGACAGTATTGTTTGAAGAAATATCCTTCACATGTACTTTGGTTAACCCCCCAATACAACCTGTGTGCGTTTGGACATGAAAAGGAAATGCCCCTGCATGTACTCAAACACACACACACAGATGTGCAAATGTGTGAACATGCATACATCCAGGCACGAAAGTATATGTACACATAGGTGAGCACAAGCACATACCTTTGTGGCGGCGCATACACAGGCGCGGTTCGTCCATTGGGGCGTGGGGGCGTAGCCCCCCCTGCCCGAAGCCGCCCGCAGCTCCCTCGGCGTTTGTGACAATCATGTCAATGGATCAACATGACGTCAGACCGCCCTGCCTGGCGGTCTGGCGTCATGTTGATTGATTGACATGATTGTACAGGCGGCAACACAAGTGCGCATGAGAGGGGACGGAGGGTGAATTTTTACCCGTGCCCACGCATGCGCACGTGTGTTTTTGCGACGTTGCGCATGCCCATTAGGAGCCCTAATGGGTGTGCTGCGGGCGAGAAGGTACCTGTGCCCCTGGCGCCAGGATTAGCCGGGGGGCGCTGTGAGTCTGTGACGTATGGGGAGCAGAGCCCAGAGGTGGAGCAGACCGGGCCCGGCAGCAACGTAAGAGTGTGTGTTTTTCTTTTATTTTAAAGTGTTTGGTGCGAGCGTGTATGCATGAATGTTTGGTGGAGAGTGTTGCGAATGGATGAGTTTGTGCGTATGCGTGTGTGAATACATTTCTTTGAGTGTTGTGTACGTGTGTGGGGGGGGTCGCCGCCGGCCTGAGTGGCCTGGGGCCCGCACTCGCAAATCAGTTTGCGCCTCACCACTTTAAAATGTCACCAGCCGCCCTTGCGCATACCCACTTGTTCACACAGGTAGATATGCATGGGTGTTGCGCTTCTGGTGTCATTGGTTCTTGAGAATGTCTGAGAGCTCTGCACACACATTGAAGTGATGCCACCTCTATACTATGGCCACTTTGCAAGCCTCAGAAACATGGAGGCAAATAAGAGGATGTGGCTCAAGGAATACTCACAAAATCTGTTGCAATCTTTATTCAGATGAAATACTGCAACAAACTGTTGTATTTGAGAACATACGTTGTCATGGGAAGGTTCTGTATACAACTGCACAGCACGGGACGTTTCACCCCTTCTTTTCCAGACATTGGTTTGAGCGAGTGCTTAGATACAACCTCTGAAAGAGATGAGTAGGGATTGTGAATCAGTGGGAGGGTCGTGGCCGAGCTCCAGGGCTGCCAAGGACCACCAATAATGGATTTTACTTAAAGGGGCCTCCCATTAAGTGTTGTCACGCTAGGTCTCGAAACCCAATCAGATGTCATAAAACGAAGGGGGCATTCTTGAATCAAAGACTCAACCTAAGGGACATTCTGGATCCAAAAACCTGGTTTAAACTTAGAAAGCAAAGGGGCATTCTCGATTCTACAACTTAACTTGACTTCATCATACATGAACGTCCTGGACACGGGACTCCACCAGCACTAATGGAACATTATAAAATCCATAACTCAACCGCACATCTTCGAACAAATGGTTTGTTCATTTGTATAGTACAAAGGTGGCCCTCACTATGACGTTGTATAGTTTTACCAAAGCCCAGAGTGACTTTTATAAACTTTAAGCTGGTTTGTGGATATGCATGTCAACAGAGTGCACAAGGCTGTCTCTTTGATGGATGAGTGTCGTCAATGATGCATTCTGAGGTGTATGGACAATGTCAAATGACCATATGGAAATCTCGTCTCTTGGTTGCTTTGCACGCCCTTTGCTCATCACATGTGTGGTACACAGCTCGGGGGAGCAAGTCGTCCCAGGTCCTTTAATAGTCAGATAATTTCATATTCGCTTCATGTTTGTTATACCTGCTCCTCAGCCAGTGTGACTGTGATGTGTGTCTACCGCCGATCGCGATGTAGACCCAGGCCGCATCTCTGGTTGCGGCTCTTATGGCTCCGACGACATTTGAGGCGCGCTCCCCACCCAGTCCTATTTGCCGATCCGGCAACAGTAGGCGGGCGGGTGTTTTGGCGGGACTGGACGATCCCGCAGTCCCGCTCAATGGCGAGTTTGCCCCCGGCGCAGGGAACGTTAGCGGAGGCGGGAGTCCCAGATGAGCAGGGGGTCGGTGCATAAACGCCGCCTGGATGCTGTCCTTTGCCCAGACTCTGGTTGGGCTGAGTCTGGGTCCTATCTTCGGCATAAAGGTGGTCATGTACGCCGACGACACACAACTAGTCGTCTCCATCAACCAGGCTGATCAATCTATGGAGAACCTAGTCACCTGCCTGCACAATGTATCTAAATGGATGGGCGACTCCAGATTCAAACTCAACGGCGAGAAATCTGAAATCATGCTCCTAGGCGACCCAAACAAACTTCCCAAAACCCTCGCCTGTCCACCTAGCATGGGCACCCCTCCCACACCAAAACAAGAAATAAAGAGCCTGGGTTTTTGGCTAGACCAGGACCTTAGCTTCAGAGCCCAAGCAAGAAAGACAGCCGGCACCTGCTTTGGGCTCATGCGAGCAGCCCGTAAGATCCTTCCTCTTATCCCCCCCCAGTCTAGGAAAATTCTGATCCAGGGCCTCATTACATCGAGACTGGACTATGGAAACGCCCTGTACCTGGGCGCACCAGTAGCTGTCATAAAAAAACTTTAGCACGTCCAGAATGCTGCAGCAAGACTACTTACCGGGACGAAATCAAGATGCTCAGCTAAACCCTCTGTTGTAATTTAACTTATCTGTATTTCACCTTTTGGATGTTAGCCCTTCTTTTGTGTCCTTTCCCACTTAGTGTTCCAGAGTGTTAGGTTGTTCTTTGCTCTTGCCTTTCCCTATGATTCTAACTTGTGACAGTTACGAGTTGGGTCAGCTGGGAAGAGGATTACACCTATCATCTGTCTCAATAAATGACTACGCTGAACACCTCAAATTGCTGGTATCCTACCTTCATTAATTTACAACATTTTGGCGACATTTTTGGTAGCTGACCTGATTCGAGGATACTGCGTCTCAGCTGAAAACAGTGGAGTTCTCTCTTCCCGAGAAACGGATCCTGCGTGCAGTAGCTTATCGTCTCTGCTGTCTTGGTGACGCCACATATCAGCCGGATTTTGGGTAACTTTGGAAAAATGTGTTTTTAACGTTGTTTAGCTGATCGGAGTCTACGCCATCCTTAACGACTCTGTCTCGAGCGCAGCCGCGAGAGCGTCATCAGCAGTGCTCTCGTGATACTCTGACTGCGTCTCGAAGTATCCTAGCAACGTTTCCTGACCCGTGTTACCTGCGCTGAAGCGTCACGTCACCCCGCAACGTGCGGCCATTTTGGATCTGATTGTTTACTTCATTCGTATTCCTGGAAGCTTCCCGGCGCACAACGAGCAAGATATATGGACTCTGCTCGACATTCACGGTGACTTAATTTTCCTTAAACTACTACTCTTTTCTTGTGTTATATTTTTTTTTTGCCCACAGTGCAAGTTTTCTGCTGCGAACTTACGTTTTACATTATAATCTCGTAAGTATTTCACTACCGTTCAAGGCAATATGGCACAGCAAAGTACTGTTGCTCTCCCTCCACCATTTTTGTCGGAACCTGGTACTCCTCTTATTCCTTGGGAAGATTGGATAGTTATGTTCGAGAACTATTTAGATGCTTTAGATGGCCAGCAATTTCCTGCTAAGCACAAAAAGGCATTATTACTAAGCGCCTTGGGAAAAGAAGCACAGCGCATTTTTAAATAATTACCTCAACAGTTGCACTCATCTGCACAATCAGCTCCTGATGAATATACTGATGCCATGTCTCGTCTAGAAATCCGATTTGCCAAGAAAGAAAATTTAGTTTTGAATCGATTTAAATTTTATACACATAAACAACGTGCAGAAGAGTGTATTGATGATTGTGTAGCACGACTTAGAGAATTATCTGTTAAGTGTAACTTTGGAGCCATGGCTGATGAGATGGTGAGAGACCAACTAATAGTACAGTGCAATAATAAGAAGATCCAAGAGCGACTATGGGCAGCCAAAAATCCTTCTCTCAAAACTGCTATTGACCTTGCCAAAGTGGTGGAGCAATCGGAAATATGCATGAAGGAGTTGCATAAATCAACTCCTGTTTCTATTGTTTCTGATTATACCTCACAAGAATGCGAGGGTTATGATGATGAGTCTGTTGCTGTTTTAAAATCTAAAGGGAAATTTGTCTACAAACAAAAGCAGAATGTGAAGCCTAATGTAAAATTTTGCTCAAGGTGTGGGAGTAATACTCATTCCTCTGATGCAAGGTTTTGTTTTGCAAACAACAAGGAGTGTTTGAAGTGTGGAAAAGTGGGTCATTTTTCTAAAATGTGTCGCTTCAAGGGTAAACAGAAAGTAGCTGTTGTACAAGATGACTGTATAGATTTTCACAGAGATAAAGACAAGATTTTAGTTGTTGAAGAATCTCTTTCAGATGTAAACCTTATTAATGAAAAGAGGGAAATTCGTCCCAAGGCTGGATTTAATATCAATGGTCATGTTGTCACTTTAATGGTAGACACAGGCTCTAAGTATACAATAATTCTAGAACCTTTATTTAAGAGAGAATGGCCTGATGTCTCATTGGTACAATGTGACATTGCTCCCACTGGATTTCAAGGTGAACACATAGAAATGTTAGGGTATTTTGACGCGAACATTTCTTTTTCAGGCAGAATTATTGATGGGAAGGTATATGTAGCATTAGATGGCCCTCCAATCCTAGGGTGGATTCATCAGTACGACCTTCATATTAGAGTAGATCCTCGTGCTGAATGTCAAGTCATGGTTGTAGATGATGAATCATTGAATGACATCATGCATAAGTTTGAAAGTGTTTTTAGAAGTGAATTGGGACGACTTGATGGTTATGTCCATAACATTTTGTTTAAAAAAAAAGCCATTCCCATTCAGCATAAGCTCCGCAGAGTCCCTATAACTGTTAGAGATGAAGTTAAAGATCTAATAAACGAAATGTTGCAAGGGGGGGTCATAGAACCTGTTGAGGCTTCTGATTGGGTATCCCCGGTCGTGATTTCTCGCAAATCGGATGGGAAAATTAGGTTCTGTGTGGACCTTAGGTCCCTTAACAAAAATGTTATTGCAGACACTTTCCCACTTCCCAATATAGGGGAGTTAGTTTCTACTTTGAATGGCGCTAAATTCTTCACTAAACTCGACCTTAAAAGTGCTTACCACCAGATTCGTCTTCATGAGGAATCGAAGAGCCTCACAGCTTTCATTACCACTGAGGGCACTTTCCAATTTACCCGTCTCCCATTTGGCCTTACATCAGCTGCCAGCGTGTTTCAACGCATGGTAACGCAACTATTTAAAGGCATAGACAGAGCAGTGTACTTTCAGGATGACATCTTGATTTTTGGAAAGACTGTGGAGGATCATAACTTCACCCTTAGGGAAGTTCTCTTTAGGATTCAGGAGGCGGGTTTAACTTTACGCAAAGAGAAATGTTCCTTCTTGGGGCCACATATCGAGTATTTGGGGTATAAAATTTCCCCACAAGGTGTTAAACCTAAGAAGAATCTCTTTGAGGCGATACGTTTAGCACCTTGCCCTATTGACAAAGACCAACTTAGGTCCTTTATGGGCCTCATTGAATTTTATTCTAAGTTTGTAAGGAATTTTTCAGACAAGACAGTTGTTTTGAGATCGCTATTGAAGAAAGGGGTAAAGTTTGTATGGAATGATTCTCATGCAAAATGCTTTAATGATATCAAACAAGAGTTGTGTGATGCAAAAATGTTGGCATCTTTTGATGTTAAGCGCATGTCCACTCTAATGGTTGATGCCAGTTCGACAGGATTAAGAGCTGTTCTTTTGCAGTAATATGATAAAGGTCTGAAAACTATTGCATTTGCCTCACGCACTTTGTCTCTTTCTGAAAAAAACTACTCGGTTATCACCCTCCCTCAAGGCGCTTCACTGGCTTCCCATCCAAGAGTGCATTGCCTTTAAAGCCTTATGCATCTCCCATAAAACCTTACAAGGCAAAGGCCCACCAATATTGAGACCTCTCATCAAGCCTCACAAATCCACCCGACAGCTCAGGTCGGACGCCCTATTTCTGGCCAGCATCCCCAGAATAAGGAAAGCACGCACGGGCGGCCGCCGGTTTGTTTACAACGCCCCTAAGCTCTGGAACAGCCTCCCCCTCAGCATCCGCAAAGAAAACAATCTACTCTCATTCCGCAGACTGCTGAAAACCTGGTTGTTCCCCCAATAATCCTTCCCTAGGAGAACTGTCAAGTTGTTATGATAGCGCTGGGACGCTCAAGGGTATCTACGCGCTCTATAAATCCTTAATCAAATCAAATCAATCTTGCAAAATAAGTTCCGAGCTTCTTCTCCGCTTTACCCGGCAGCGCTTCGCCTCGTGGTACTCCAGGTGGTCTTGCGGGGAATGAGATTTTGATATCAATTTATGGTCAATTTAATAACTTATCTCATTCATCTATTTTGGACCGTTGGTATCTGTCATTGAGTAAAAGACAACCCCCGCATGGTTTAGATAAACCCCATAAACTGACGCCACTCTGAAGAACCACTTACAACTGATAAAGTTTGAAAGTTTTATATAAAAGTCAAATTTGAATGCAAATACAATCCTTTCAGGATAAACCTCAAAGTATACAAAAGAATACAATATCAATTCCAGAATCAGCAATTAAAGTATCGAAGTGAAGTGGTTCCTTGGCGTCATCTACAGAAAGAGAAAATTAATCAAGTTAAATCTGTCCCTACTCTATACTAGGTGACATCCCTACTTCGCAAGTTCCTAACCTAAAAAGGTGTCAGCAGTTTGACTCCCAAAGAAGTTCAAACTCTCTTAGCCTCTAAAGGTAACTTTAAGTTTGAAGAAGCAGTACCCTTGCTGCCTACCCATCTGCTCTCTAAAGGGTCCTCGGCCTACTGCTCTCTTGCGCTCTGATCTTTCTCAGCACATCTGCTCAAGTCATCTACCCTTCGCCCTTCTCTCTCTGAGCTGTTCTCTCTCGCCTTCGCTAATTCCCCATTGCCAATTGCTATCCTCAACCCGGGGTACTGTCCCTAAAATACACAATCACAGTGTGGGTGGAACGCCCCTTGACGCCCACCACGGACTTTCCCCGATGATGTCAGCTTCTGGCTTCTTCCATTGCTTCATCTCTTTCGCCGTCCGTTAAGTTGACCTTTTTCCTTAGATGTCATCTTCGTCTTCTTATTGGCGACTTCTACTGACACTTTCAGATCAAAAGTCATATGAACTTAAACAAGACTTTAACTCACTACTGCGATTCTTTGACCCTTCTAGGTCCTGTGAATGGTCATTCAAAACAAGTCTCAAATTCTAAGCGCTTCTTATCACGTTCAGGCAATAAACCTCGTCCAGCGTTGTCACCTTAAATCTAACAAGTGCTAGACTCTTTGGCTCTCACGTCCACATCAAGCTATTCACGACTCCTGTGAGTCCACTAAATTACATACATTGGACTGCGCTCCTACGAAGCCTTGGTCAGTCAGGTTAAAATCACAAATGACCTAAACCCTTCTAACATTCTTACAAAAAGCTTTCTACACAGTATAACCTTTAACACGCATTTATATATACGTATTTAGCAAATCCTTACATATAATTGAATATATTGTACATAGAATACAAACTACATAGAGTATAACTTTATATTCTCATTTGTTATATCGCCGTATATTTTCTCTGCACATTTCTCCATGTTACATTTCACGCCGTTTCTCCATTTAAAGTTACACACGTACATGAATTCTACTTTGCACGTTCTATATTTCATAAGCAATTCTACACCATTTCTACATCAGCCCACTACGAATACGGGCCTTCTAAATCTAATACGTGTTCAAGAGTAAATATAGTTACATTTCCTATATTACCTTTGAATTACAACGGTTAGCTTTATGTTATAAGTGTCAACTTCACATTCCAATATACATTTCATTCCTACGTTATACGATGTGCTTGTAAATATGGCCTATACCTAATTTTTATTCAAATTTGCGCTCTCTCAGTCCCCCCTTTGATGACTTTTAGGAGTCATCACTAAATGCAATTTGAATAACATCTCTAAACAGGACTAGTTACAATATTCCCTCTTTTCATCGTTTCGAGAGCTCTTAAGCTTTTGTACTGTTGATCTTGTAGAGCAGCTAATCTCCTTTCTTGCTCTCTCATTGTTCGTTGTAACTGATTCGACCTATACCATTTATACAATTTTACTAAACCTAACAATGTGATTATACAAATTAATACTATCAATACAGGCTTTATTATGTACCACACTATGCTTTTACCAAGGTTGGCAAACCAACTCCCAACCTTTCCTACTCCATGACCAACTTTTTCCCAAACGTTTATTTTTGATAAATCTTCGATCTCTTGATGAATCTGTGTAATGTTCTGTATGACTTTCTCAAGTGGTTTTGAATTATCAGGAATATAAGTACAACATTCCTGAACCTTCAAAGCCTTACAAACTCCGCCTTCTTTTGCTAGCAGTACATCTAAAGCAAGTCGGTTCTGAAGAACCATTGCTCTAATCGACTGCATCTCCCCTTCTACTAACATTAATGACCTTGCAGTACTTGCAGACAATCTATCTACAACTGTAGCCAGTCTCCTGATCTTAACATCGTTAAGTATTAAACCTAACATAGGAAACATTGCTCCAAATACATCTCCTACTACTTCTACATCTCCTACTTCCCTTTTCGCTCTCCTCGAAGCCTTTCCTTCTATTATCACTACATCCTTTGCATGATATATTTTGGGGAAGACAATTGCCAAGTAACACGAACCATACCAATTGTCAGGTAGTTTTACATAAGCATTTCTTCCACATACAAAATATACATTCGGAATCGCTTGCATTCCTTTCATAAAATCGTTCGTATAATACTCTAAACGAAAAGCATGTTCACAATTCACTTCACCTACAAATACATTCTCGTAATACGTTTTGCTTCGAGTTAAACATAACTTTCCTTTCTGCGTTCTATCCAATGCTATTGGACCATTGCTACCTTTCTTTTTATGTGCCTTCTCTTCTTCGGTCCAATCCGTTTTCCATTGTCCTGACATTTTTAGAATCTTCTGCCTTCTATATCTATCATCTACTTGTCCTATAAACTTCTTCTCTACCTCGGACACCTTGCAAGTTAGGTTATTTCTACGTGCATATGATGTATCTAGTGTATCCCACGGAAGAAAGAACTTAGCTAGTCTATCCTCCTTTTTGTAATAGTCCCACTTATTCATTTGCTTATAATTCGGAACTTCAGGCAGTACCGAATCATAATTTGAAAAGTAGTACTCAAATCCTTCCCTACCATAAAATATACTAAGCAGTAAACTACATGTTATCCCATAAGTCAGTGGGAGATGATGATATCTAATGCCTTCGTCTACAGAAGCCGGCAATTGCATACAAACATAGCAATCTTTGGCCTCCATGGCATCGATATATTCATATAACAGTTTAGCATATGCGTTTGACCTAAAGTTTCCCTGTGACTCGTCTACATGTAATCTACGAGCTTCATCTGCTAGTAACGCCTTTTCACGTATAACCTTGCTCTCCTCGTTCTTCCCCACAAGAGCGGGTTTCAAAGTCGTTACAGGCTGTACATTTGCTGTTTCTTTATCGCTTTCATGTCCTATTATGTAGGATATTGTCACTACTGTAATTATGAGAAAAATTACTACTGCTATAAGTGTACCTACTATACATCTAGCTTTTCGGTTTGGGTTGCCGTTCTCCATGTTATCAAACAGCTTAACTCCTTCTTTTGTGAAAAGTTTTTCTTTTCCAGTCTTTGTTTGCTTTATTTGCTTTCTCAGTCTGTAAAGTGCTCTTTATCACAAAGTCTCTTTTCGCAACAATGTCTTTTCTCTCTTTTAGCAACAGACAACCCTAACCCTTCTCCGTCCTCTAAATGTAATCCCTAATTTTATTCTTCTTTCCACTCGGCGCTAGGTTATCTTCTTCTTTATAGCTTATATACAAAAAGTCTTTTATGCATCAACAATTATTCTTGCACCTGCAGCTTTCACAACAATTTCTAATAATTCAAAACAAATGATTTTTTCTTCTTCTTCCGGAATTTGCTGACCGAAAGTCGGAAATTGTAATCTATTTAGCACTAGATCTTGAATTTGACTCAAATATGGGGGTATGGGAAGTGTGAAAGTCAGTAACCCCTCAGTATCGAATCCAGGCGTCAACATCCATATCTCCACTGCCACAAATGGATCGTGATCGATTACTTTCACTTTCTTCACTCTCCCAGATTTCTGTCCCCAAGACATCTGCTAGATAAGTCCACTCTGGGGTGGCGTACCTTTTGCAGGGCACACGTACCCTTCTCGATCTCCTTGGACTTTCAGTTCCTGAGTCTGTAGTTTCCTCTTCCTGATCCGATTCTTCAGCAATCGGGACAAGAGTTCTTTCTTGCTTTTCTTCCGAGCTTGGCCTTTTCCTTCTCTCCGGCCAACTGGCTTCGTCTCTCTTTGTCCTTCTGCTCCTTGTTCTTGGACCTGTCTCTTGGTCACTCTCAATTTGTTCGATATCTGTGTCGGACTCCCAATTACTTTCTTCTCCTGAGGCGACTTCGGTCTCACTGATGTCCTGACCTTCGCCGACCTGTTCCGTCTCAATCTCAGCCTCTTCGATCACCTCCACAGCTTGGCTTTCCCCCTCTATAGCTTCTCCGCTTTCCGCCGGATTCTCATCCGAGAGAGGAGCTGTTTCTTCTAGAGGTGTTGGCACTCTTCGGGTGTGTGAGGCATGAATCCAGTTTGGCAAACCTCCACACTTTACTGCAGTATTCGTCACAAGTATGACTTGAAACGGTCCTCTCCAGCGCACGTCTAAGCAGTTCTTCCTGACATGCTTCTTCACCAGGACCCAGTCCCCCGGACTCAGGTCATGGCACAAATCTTGTGCTGATGGAACCTCTGCAGCCTGGACCTGGAGGGACACAGAATTAACGGCATCAGATAGTCCCTTACAGTAGTCCAAGATCAAATCGTCTGTGATGTTCACTAGGGCTGCAGTCGGAACCAATGGCAATCTCATAGCTCTCCCCATTAGCACTTCATGTGGAGAGAGACCTGTTTTTCTATCCGGTGTACTACGTATGCTCATAAGAACCACTGGAAGTGCGTCTGGCCAACTCAGGGATGTTGCTGAACAAACTTTGGCAAGTCTGGACTTTATCGTGCTGTTGATTTGCTCTACAATCCCTGAAGCTTCTGGTCGATAGCTGCAATGAAGTTTCTGATCGATATTTAAAGCTGAACATAGCATCTTCACTATTTCGCTGTTAAAATGAGTTCCTCTGTCCGATTCCAAAGAGGATGGCACCCCAAACCTCGGTATTAACTCTCTAAGTAACAATTTTGCTACTGTAAGTGTATCGCACCTACGTGTAGGGTAAGCCTCAACCCATCTAGAAAATATGCAGACAATCACTAAAACGTATCTGAGTCTATTGCATTTAGGCATTTCTATAAAATCAAGCTGCATTCTATTGAAAGGCCCCCCAGACCTCCCAATGTGACTCAACGTAACTGGTGTTCTCTTTCCCACGTTTAGTTGCTGACAGATCGTACATCGCTGACACACTGCTTCTGCCGCTACTCTAAACTTGGGATTAAACCACGTTTGTCTGAATACTCTCACCATAGCATCTCTACCTATGTGTGCTGATCCATGCAATTTCCTTGCCATTGGACTAACAAGTTCATTTGGTAAAACTGCTCTCCCATCGGCGGAGATCCAAAAATTCATCTCACTTCTGGAACAACCCGCTGTTTCCCAACTCTTTTTCTCATCATCTGGTGCATTTTCCTGAACACTTCTTAATTCATCCCACGTATCTACAGTATCCAACAACATTGTCAATTCAGTTCTTTCCTGGATTCCCCCCACTTTTACATCAGTGTGAGAATATCCCTGCTCTGCGCAATAACGCGCTACTTCATCCGCATAGCGGTTACCTAGTGATACAAAATCAACGTTCTTCGTATGCGCTGCACATTTGACCACTGCAATAGCTGTTGGGCCTTGCAATGCTTCTAACAAAAGTCTCACGAATTCTCCATTCCTAATGGGAGAACCCGAGGAGGTCATGTAACCTCTTTGAGACCATAACTGCCCGTACTCGTGAACTACCCCGAAACCATACTGGCTATCGGTGTATATGGTGACTCGAAGTTTGTCGCCCGCTAAGCAAGCACGAGTCAAAGCAACAATTTCAGCTACCTGAGCGGAGTGTACTCCTTCCAGGCAAGCGGCTTCTATTACTCTCGTAATTGTGCAAACTGCATAAGCTGCTCTCAGCTGACCGATATTGTCTCTTACACATGAACCATCAACAAAGAAAATTTCATCTGGGTCAGTCAATGGTTCATCCACAATATCGGGTCTCGGTTTGGTGCATAGTTCAGTCACATCAAGGCAGTCATGATCTGTACAAACTTCGTCCTCAATCTCGTTTGGAAGTGGCATCAAAGTTGCAGGATTCAAGACGGAGCATCTTTTTAGGGTCACATTCTCGGCAGCCAGTATGACTTGCTCGTAGCGTGTGAGCCTGCTATTTGTCAGATGCTGAGTCTTAGTCCTGGTCATTAACAATTCTACAGAATGAGGTACATACACAACTAACTGATGACCCATGACTACGCTTTCAGAACGTTCAATGCTGACACCCGTTGCAGCTACGGATTTGAGACATCCGGGCAACGCTGCGGCTACTGGATCTAATGTAGCCGAGAAATACGCCACTGGCCTGCGCGCATCTCCGTGGATCTGAGCTAAAACTGCTAACGCGCATCCCTCTCTTTCGCAGCAGTAAAGCAAAAATGGTTTTGTGTAATCCGGCATCCCTAAAGCCGGGGCACGACATAAGTCCTCCCTCAGCTGCAAAAACGCCATCAAACAATCTTTGTCCCATGGTACCGGATCACTTACTCCCTTGTGCGTCAGTTGTAACAACGGTTTTGCCTTCAGTGAGAAGTTGGCTATCCACTGCCGACAATAACCGACCATGCCTAGAAACATCCTGACTTCTCTTTGTGTTGTAGGCGCGTTCATTTTCATGATCGCCTCTATTCTGTCTGGAGACACCTTCCGTTTTCCCTTTTCAATCCTATGGCCCAAGTATTGCACCTCAGTCTTACAATACTGCAATTTACTTGGAGACACCTTGTGTCCGTTCTCGGCCAAGTGATTTAACAAGGTTATGGTGTCTTCTCTGCAAGCTTCCTCAGTTTCTGACGCAACTAGGAGGTTGTCTATGTACTGGACTAGAACCGAGTTCTTGGGCAGTACTAGACTTTCAAGATTTCTTTTCAGTAGCTGGTTAAAGATCGATGGGCTTTCTGTATACCCCTGAGGGATACGACACCATGTTAAGACGCGATCTTCCAGCTTAAAAGCGAAAAGATACTGACTCTCTTCATCTAAAGGAATCGAAAAGAAAGCCTGGCACAAATCTATCACAGTAAACCATTCAGCTTGGAACGGTATCTGAAATAATATCACTGATGGATTCGGTACCACTGGACAACATGAGACAACAATATTGTTAATCTTTCGAAGATCCTGCACTATTCTGTATTTTCCACTAGGCTTCTGCAAACCCATAATCGGGGAGTTACATGGACTACCCACGATCTCCTTCAGTATTCCCTGTTTAACCATGGATTCGATCACAGGCTTTATTCCTGTAATCGTTTCTGGTGTCAACTTGTATTGCGGAGTTCTTGGATACTCAGCATTGGGTCTTACCAAGATCTTTACTGGTTCTACTCCTTTGATCAGTCCTATTTCTTCTCCAGTAAAATCCCACACCTCAGCTGACACTTTCTCCCTCAAATCCTGTGGAAGTTCTTCCACTGTTAAGGTAGGATATAGTTCCACGCACTCTTGCGAGTTTACAGCTTTAAAATCGGCATCCTCATCATTGGTCTGCACTTCTACTCCTTCAGGTGTACAATGTATTGTGCAATTTAGTTTACACAATAGATCTCTTCCTAGCAAACACACAGGGCTAGAATCACAGATCACAAACTGATGTTCGTCACTGTAATTCCCTATCTTTACTGACACTGGTTCAGTCAAAGGATTCGTCATCCTCTTGTTTGCGACTCCTACCACCTGAATCGTCTCTCCCGATATTGGCAAACCTGGGACTACCGCTGATCTCAACGTGGATCGAGTGGCCCCTGTATCCACCAAAAAGGTTGTAGGACATCCAGCTACTTCAGCCTCTACGTATGGTCCTCTCTGATCTACTTCCAGGGCTGCACCTAGAGTACAGTCTTCCTCCCTATTCACTCGTTGCCCTGTAAGAGGATCAACGTAGTAGCATTCTTCTCCTCCTACAAACAATGGCATTTGTCTATAGGTTTTCCCTCCATTTGTAATGCGAGGTGGTTGAGGAAACGGGGCTCGAGGAGTCTGAGTCCCCCCTTTGATAAACTTTCCCTTCGGGACTGCGGCTCCCTTAACCACGTTATTCTGTACCTCTTCCTCCTCTTGTTCTAATTCCCCTGTCTCAACATTGTAAGGACACTCGCGTCTCCAATGTCCCACTTCGTTACACTGATGACACCTCGTTGTCTTTTTCAGTGTCGCAATATCCATTCTCGGTCTCGGTCTTTCTTCCTCATCTCTGCTCTGATTATTCTGTTTCTTTGCTTGCGTTCCTGTTCCCTGTTGCCGCTGTCCACCCTTTCCAGCTGCTTGCATTTGTACCAGCATTAATTTTTCCTTGAGTTTCTTTGCCTTTGAATCTATCTCATCGCTACAGTACCTTGCATACCTCAGAATTTCGTCTAAAGGTTTATTCTGCCAACAGATCAAATGCTGTTGTATCATTAGGCTTATGTCTGGTCTTAATCCTAGAACGAACTTCGATACAAACTGTCCTATGTCCTTAGGATCCATTACATCCAACCCACTGTATTGTTTAAATGCTTTCAGTAGCCTTTCATAGAACTCGTGAACTGTCTCTTTGGGCTCCTGAGTTGTTCGATCTATCTTAACCCAATCTATGTCTTGTACTGGCACTTTCTCCTTTAGCCAAGTTATTACTCTCTCGTATTTTTCCATGACTCTAACTGATGGACCATTCGTCTGGGTATCTCTCGGAGGCTCACAAGTGGGCCATTCAATACTAAGTTTGCATGCCGTCCACAAATCTCCTGGTACTACGATATCAAACAGTGTGTTCAAATCGATCCACAGCACCTTAGAGATCTTCACGAACCTCTCTACCTGCTTGTACCACTCAACGGGGTTTTCTCTAAGCTTTGGGAAGGAATTGGTAAATGCCGCCAAATCCCCCCTACTCCAGGGTACATGAACGTAGTTTCCGTTCGCGATTTCTCGCAAAGGGAAAGCTTCCATTCGCATTAGGTCTGTGTCCTGGGACTTCACAATTGCACTTCTTCTGACAGATCCCTTCTTAGACCATTTTTCCTCCCATCTATCCAGGTCTCTCCATATTCTGATACACATGACTAGTTCCCGTATGTGTACTCTTAGTCCAATCGTTCTACGTTCATCCAAATCTAGGTCTGTGCAATTCAGCCTATGATTGGGCTGTAAAGCTTTGGTTCGTGACATGTCTATCATATACTTTTCCGCTAATTCAGATAGTTTTTCATGAGCTGCCCTTGCTTTCCGAGTAACATCTTTGGATAAGAACAATATTTCATCTGGTGCGTACAGTTCCAACCTCTCTATTGCCACTGTGCCGTCTATTATTTCGTCCAAGTCTGATTTTAAGCTCATTACATCAATCCGTCTTGCTTTTATTTCAGCTCTCAGTATGTCAGTCCTAGGTGGTTCGCTCATACCCCTCTCACCTCCACTATGCGCCCTACGCCTAAGCACAGGTGAGTTATGAGGAGTTTTCTTTCCATCTCTTTGTTCCCACCTCTCTAGATCCCAAGCCTTTCCATCTTCCCGTGGGGTGTGGTGGAACATTACTCCATCCCTCATCCCTACACTTCGTCTTTTCGGCTCGGTTTCTCCAGATACGAGATAGGATCCACCGTTCTGTTCAAAACCACTGTAACTTGCTTGCTGTCTGGTGTCGCTCAATAACCGATAAGGTCCTTCATGGCCCTCCATGCTCCCGTGATCTCGTTCGTGATCACCAGAAGTATGGCGAGACGTTTCGCGACTCCCTATATTCTCGTGACTTTGCCCATGATCACCGGATGCATGGCGAGACCCTTCACGACTCTCCATGTTCCCGTGATTCCAATGTTGCACCGTTTCACCCGGGGTATGGTGAGTGCATCTGAAAGTATTACGGTACTCCTGCGTCCTTCGTTCCCCTTCATTAAAGGTGACGCGAGGCACTTCGCCACACCCTGTACTCCTGTCGTCGCACATTTGCCTATTGCCGCTGATAGTAGGACAATTAATTCCTCTGCTTTCCTGACTCCCTCTCTCCCACTCCGGGCTGCTTTCGCCAGCTCCACAATGAGAGAGGATCCTGTTATCCTGGTCTCTCCACTCTGCTCCTGTTTCTAAACTTTTATTCCGAGCCTCTTCGGCAGTATCCCATTCTTTCAGGTATTCCCTTAGTTCTTTATGGGTTTTCGGTCTTGGTCCCCTTAAGTCCATTGGCCCTCTTTGACGCCCTTGTTCTACCCAGGGACCTGTTGCGGCATCTAATGGAGTACTCCGACTCATTGGTGCTAATATCTGCCTCTGAGGATTCATCATGGTATCCCTATTCTCCATCTCTGCTCTTTCCCTATCCCATCGTGCCTGTTCCTCCTGCTGGACCCCTTCTGGGTTGTAGATCGACACAATAGGGCCTATGGTAACCGGTACTTGTAGAGCATCCGGCATTTGATAAGACCTTGCATGTTGCGTTTCTGGCATTTTCTGGACCACGAATCTTCCCACTACTCTCTGTTCGGAACTAGATTGAGGTACTTCCTCCTCTTTCTTGGCATCCCACTCTGTTACTGGGATCGATTTATTTTCCCCCCATCTAGCCCCGTCCTCTTGTGGTAATATGGGACTTGCGGCCCCTCCGCTGTACGGAGGTGGTCTATCTGTCAATAGCCTCTCTATCAGTTCCTCTTCTGTCTCGCTTTCCTCATCTTCCTCTAGAGGTTTCCTTTCTCCCGTAACTTCTAGCATCGGGTACAGTTTGTCTGCTTCTATCTTTTGTACTCTCCACTTTTTAGCTTCCTCGTCCCATTTAGCATCCTGCACTGCCTTTACTGATCGTCTCACTCTTTCTTGGCGCCTCTTTACGCTCTTTTCGTGTGCTGTTC
The DNA here is from genome assembly GCF_964263255.1 of Lissotriton vulgaris. Taxonomy (NCBI): domain Eukaryota; kingdom Metazoa; phylum Chordata; class Amphibia; order Caudata; family Salamandridae; genus Lissotriton; species Lissotriton vulgaris. The sequence goes on from NC_141696.1 coordinate 897,729,656, forward strand.
TAAACCATACACTAAGTGCTTCGAACTGTGTTGGCCTCGGTAGAGGTCTTGTTGCAAGCATTACCGCTTTTAGTTCATTCAACACATCTAGCTTAAACGTTCCGAATCTCGGAAACGTCAGTTCCTTATTCCCTTCAGTTAGCTTATTCCACTCGGAAATCCATAATATCGAGTGCAAGCCTACATTCACTGCCATATAATAAGCTGGTGTGCCTTCTGGTGGAGCTTCTTCTCCGGCATATAAGTTTCTCCTATTCCTCCTAAAGAGTGCTCTTAAACTCTTAAAACACTTCATTTTCGATAATCTACAATTTTCCCTTTACTCTTCCTTGTTTACGTCCCAATGGCAACTAACCAATCCCTAGGCGGCTCTCGCTAAATCGGCCTATCTCAGCGCGACTCTACGCTGACCGACCAATCTCAGCGCGGCTCTACGCTGACGTATGACAAACTAACCAGTCTCAGCGCGGTTCTATGCTGATGTCACTCGTTCCCTCTGCAGCAGTTCTCCTTCGTTTCTCAACTCGTCTCACGATCTCGCATGCGTTTTCATTCATACGCTGAAAAATGACTACTTCCGTCCAAGCGATCACTTTTCTCTGACTGTACGGCCACAGTCTAACTGTAATTGCTACCTCAACTGACGAAACGTCTTCCCTCTTACGGTCAGACGATCGCCTCAACTGATAGGTTACTTACACACAGTAAACGTACGACCAGCGTCCGTTACTCATCCACTCACTCTTACGCTCCCCCTATCATCGGTCTGTCGGGAAATCAATGGTACCTCATGACCCCCTTTCAATGGTAGACAAATTACTCTGGGTGTTCGATACACCCGAACCACTTAAGTCCTTCCCTGGAGCTTAAGATTTCATCCGGTTGCGCGCGCTCACAACCTTCCCTCAATCACACTACAGGCATTCAACTCCGCTTGACATTACAACACAGGAACAACATAAAACACCGCAATCTTACAACGCATGACCCTTATACTCACTCTCGACCGACTCTGCTGCTTTTTCTCTCGTCGCACCGTCAGCACCGTCTTCGGCTGCAATTCTTCTTCTGGTCATCGATGACTAGGGACCTTGGGGTAAACTAAACCTGGCCTAGGTCGTCTTCCTCAAGAAGATAACCATCTTTACTCTGCTACCAACTGCGGGGAATGAGATTTTGATATCAATTTATGGTCAATTTAATAACTTATCTCATTCATCTATTTTGGACCGTTGGTATCTGTCATTGAGTAAAAGACAACCCCCGCATGGTTTAGATAAACCCCATAAACTGACGCCACTCTGAAGAACCACTTACAACTGATAAAGTTTGAAAGTTTTATATAAAAGTCAAATTTGAATGCAAATACAATCCTTTCAGGATAAACCTCAAAGTATACAAAAGAATACAATATCAATTCCAGAATCAGCAATTAAAGTATCGAAGTGAAGTGGTTCCTTGGCGTCATCTACAGAAAGAGAAAATTAATCAAGTTAAATCTGTCCCTACTCTATACTAGGTGACATCCCTACTTCGCAAGTTCCTAACCTAAAAAGGTGTCAGCAGTTTGACTCCCAAAGAAGTTCAAACTCTCTTAGCCTCTAAAGGTAACTTTAAGTTTGAAGAAGCAGTACCCTTGCTGCCTACCCATCTGCTCTCTAAAGGGTCCTCGGCCTACTGCTCTCTTGCGCTCTGATCTTTCTCAGCACATCTGCTCAAGTCATCTACCCTTCGCCCTTCTCTCTCTGAGCTGTTCTCTCTCGCCTTCGCTAATTCCCCATTGCCAATTGCTATCCTCACCCCGGGGTACTGTCCCTAAAATACACAATCACAGTGTGGGTGGAACGCCCCTTGACGCCCACCACGGACTTTCCCCGATGATGTCAGCTTCTGGCTTCTTCCATTGCTTCATCTCTTTCGCCGTCCGTTAAGTTGACCTTTTTCCTTAGATGTCATCTTCGTCTTCTTATTGGCGACTTCTACTGACACTTTCAGATCAAAAGTCATATGAACTTAAACAAGACTTTAACTCACTACTGCGATTCTTTGACCCTTCTAGGTCCTGTGAATGGTCATTCAAAACAAGTCTCAAATTCTAAGCGCTTCTTATCACGTTCAGGCAATAAACCTCGTCCAGCGTTGTCACCTTAAATCTAACAAGTGCTAGACTCTTTGGCTCTCACGTCCACATCAAGCTATTCACGACTCCTGTGAGTCCACTAAATTACACACATTGGACTGCGCTCCTACGAAGCCTTGGTCAGTCAGGTTAAAATCACAAATGACCTAAACCCTTCTAACATTCTTACAAAAAGCTTTCTACACAGTATAACCTTTAACACGCATTTATATATACGTATTTAGCAAATCCTTACATATAATTGAATATATTGTACATAGAATACAAACTACATAGAGTATAACTTTATATTCTCATTTGTTATATCGCCGTATATTTTCTCTGCACATTTCTCCATGTTACATTTCACGCCGTTTCTCCATTTAAAGTTACACACGTACATGAATTCTACTTTGCACGTTCTATATTTCATAAGCAATTCTACACCATTTCTACATCAGCCCACTACGAATACGGGCCTTCTAAATCTAATACGTGTTCAAGAGTAAATATAGTTACATTTCCTATATTACCTTTGAATTACAACGGTTAGCTTTATGTTATAAGTGTCAACTTCACATTCCAATATACATTTCATTCCTACGTTATACGATGTGCTTGTAAATATGGCCTATACCTAATTTTTATTCAAATTTGCGCTCTCTCAGTCTCCTCCCCAAAACAGCTACAGTGCGCCGCTCTCCCCGCTCCACGAAGTTAGGAGCTACCTGAGAGAGCGGTGGCTTATATCCCCCCCTCGCTCCTTATACTGCTCAAGTGCTTAACCCCGACTGGGGGGTTCATACCTCTCAGGGTCCTCCCATTGGCTGTGGGGTTTTTTGGCACCACTGGGTGCTCCTGCGAGTGGTGTGCCGTGTTTGGTGCTTCTGGGCACTTCCGGGCGCCCAGAACCAGTTCTCCCCCATGAGGCTCAGCGTGGGTTATGGCGCTGGCACCTGAGCCCCCCCCCCATTCGCGGGGGAGTGGCGGCCTCTGCGAAAATGTAACTTTCTAAACAAGCTTTACCAAAGCTAAAGTATACTTTCAAGAAATCTTTGCGTGGCTCCATGGTCATAGGTAATAAACATTCGTTATCTTCTGAGTGCCCCAGGAGACCCCCTCACAGAAGCCACCAAGCGGACGAACACGCATATTATGGTGACATACTATTTAGCATAACATATAATTGTAACAGAAGTTTTCTTTGTCTGTTTTTACAAAAATACGTCGTTTTCGCTACAAACTCAAAACGCGTTACAATTCTCTCCTCTGCTACTTACTCAAGCCGTGGAAAGTACCACTGACAGCGAATAAAAACATAACAGCATGAATCATTCGCAACTCCTGGGAGTTTAAGCACATATTCATGAAGGCTACTTCCAATCTCGACTTCGGCTGTATTTCCGACTTGTTTTTCCCAAAATGCACCTTTCTTTTTCATTTGTAGAACAGTGGGTGCGCAGGTGAATTTTCTTCCTGTTTATTCACCCCTTGATCGCGTGCGGTGTCACTTTCCAGGAAACTGTCTTCGTTTGGTGTCTTGAAAACAATAATTTATCATCCTTCGTGTGTCCAGGGGAGAAGAAGCAGCCATGCCTTGATCAGAATGTTGGGCTCATTACTTTCATAGTGAGAATCCCCACCTCATCAGAAAAGCTCAGAGTGACACAGGCGATGCGTAGTTTGGAAAAGATCTTCTTGACCGAGAAGGGGATGGTGGATTACTAGATAATTTAATATAACATTGAATGGCAATAGCTTCATTTATGCTGTTATTGTTTGTTTTTGTGAAAAAAGAAAGCAGGCCTGAAATATGAGATAAATGAAATGAAATACGAAGATATTAAATTGCCAGTTTATGTTTCATAAGAACTAGACACAGGCAAAACACAGTGGACAACCTAGGCTTAATCTGAAATAATGCTGTGATGCAGGTTTCATTCTGCAAATCTGCGCAGATGAACAATGGCTTAAAGAAAAGGCATTTCATTACCTCAGGGCTGTATAGACTAACATGAATATTGTAGCAGGCAGAGAGATAAGGGAAGATTGAAAAAAAGCACCATGCGAAAGCCTTTCAAATGCCAGTTTGCTCTAAGCGTTGAACGGGGAATGTTCCTGTAATGTTGGCAAGGTTACAAGATGCATTCATTTTCTGCGGCTTATTTCAAGTGTTCTTTTTTAAAGAAAATAAAAAGGGTGTTTTTAATATCAGAAAAAATATGCCTTCTTCTAGGCTCTTGCCGTGCCTTGCAACAATCAAACACTCTATGAAGAAGTAGCCTCAGCTATCTATAAATCCATCACCAAATGCTTTTGATTGTATTAACAGGGGTGTTATTTCTGAAAAACACTTTAAAATTAAAATATTATAAATACAAAGTTTATTACCTAATTCAACAAAGGCTTTATGAACTTCATAGGATAACTCAATGACATGCATTGAAATATTTAGGGACAGATTTACAAGCCCTTTGCGCCACTTTTGCGTCACTTTTCCCATGTTAAAAGTGACACAAAAGTGGTGCAAGGGGCTTGTATATCTGCCCCTTAAAATATAGGTCACTTTCATGCCGTCTCTGGGCCAGATTTATCAAAGGTTTTGCGTAATTCTTGTGCCACGCAAGGGGAGGCACGGCAACGCAAACCGTAGAATGAGATTTAACAAACCCTGCAGAGCCACCTTGCAGGGTGGCCCTGCATGGTTTTGAAAATCTGAAGTAATGCAAGTCATGGCCTTGCTTACTCTGCCATGGAGTGCTGAAGTGAAAACCATAATCGAACCGTGTCACATTCATGCATATACTTCTTCCATATAAATCTATAGTTATGTATATGTGCTTGTAGTGAGACGTATATACAGGGCCGGACTGGCTACCAGGTGTTTTGGCATGCTGCCGATCTTGGGGCTGATTTCACTGCGGTGGGGGCTAATGTCGTTGTTGGAGACCTGTGTGTGCTTCAAAATAAATAAAGCAAAACGAATTTCGTTCATCACATGCAGGTCCCCATCAACGAAATCAGCCCCCAGCTCGGCAGCATGCCAAAACGCCCAGTAGCCAGTCCGGCCCTGCGTATACAGCAGTTATCGAAAGATGTACAAGGGGAAAGGATTATACATAGTAATTCATAGAGGGGTGAACAGTGATACATTTTTGTAGTTAGTGGGCACAGGCACCCTTTTAAAGATGTATTTTTCAGCCTTTTACCCCTCAAGAGAAAGAGACCAACAAAAACGGGAGGAAGAAGCAGGAAGGTAAAGAGGAAAATGAGGAGAAAGGGATGAGGAAAACCTGTTAGAGTGAAACAAAGAGACAAGATAAGACGGTTGAAGAAGAGAAAGGAATGATTTGGCCTCAAGGCTAGGCAGCCTTTTTATTCAGTAACCTGAGAATTCAAGTGTGATAGAACCAGGCTCATTAGAAGCCAATAGGGCCTACGAGGAAGCAGCGGGTCAGAGAGTGCAAACATGGCGTTCGCTTAGCCTACCTACCTTGTCCGCGCTCCCCCGCTCCCCCAATGGTCCGTGGATTTACGATTTGCCTCAGCTGGAGGTCGGGGCTCTCGCTGGGTGGCTGCATAGAACTGGTTCGCCGCCGGGGAAGCCGGTTGCTGCTCGGCGTTTGTGTCATCTTTTTGAGGGCCAGCATTGATATCGATAAACGGCTGAGCAGGAGCGGCGGAGCCGGTGCGAGAACAGCCATGACCAGGGCCGGACTGGCTACCAGGCGTTTTGGCATGCTGCCAAGCTTGGGGCTGATGTCACTGCGGTGGGGGTTAATATTGTTGATGGAGACCTGCATGTTCTTCGAAATAAACAAAGCAAAACGAATTTCGTTCATCACACGCAGGTCTCCATCAACGAAATCAGCCCCCAGCTCGGCAGCATGCCAAAACGCCCGATAGCCAGTCCGGCCCTGACCATGACGGGGCATGGGGGAAGATTGTGAAGCCGCAGATTGCTGGTTCAGGGCATGCCGGAGTCACAACAGGTGGAGTGAGCTCCGGAGCGGCTTCTGAGGCATCTGAGGATTCGAGGCAGCAAGAGTGCTCCAGCAGGTCTAAATGGGAGCTTGGAGGGAGCAAAAAGAAGCTATTGAAGACACTTCATAGCACCGGACTGCTGGAAGGTGGGTCCTCATAACCATCAATTGTTTCTTTGTTTGCGCCCCCTATGGCAGGAGAGGTTAAGAAAAATGGTGAGCTCCCCTTAGAGTCAGGCAAGGATAGCTATAAAAAGGGGGAGGATAATTCAAGCCATGAAAGCCCCAAAGGAGCATGTAACGGGAAAGGTGGTCAGAATACTGTTGAAGAAAATGGAATTTACCCCCTAAGAACTGCTTCAGGAAATGGCCAGGGAGTAACACCAAACCTGAATCAGAATGCTGCCATAATCCCAGTTAGAGCAGGCGTAGCTCAAGGGGATGAAGATAAGAACACTACAAAAACAGTGAAACCCAAAGAAGCTACGCTGGTGGGGCCAGGGAAATTAAGCTGCAGGCAGATGGAAGTCCTATCCCCTGAATGGCATCTTCAAACAGTGAGGTTATTTTGGACTCGAACATTAGTACCTCATTGGATGACCTGCAGAAGAAGCAAAGGTAGAAGACTAGAAAAAGAAGAAGACTAAAGGGACAAAAAGGAGAAAGCACTTATGAGAACAGTAAGCAACAATTGAACTGGGGCTATTCCAATGCCCATTCATCATTTCAAGAGCCGGGATTACGTGACAATGATAAAATTGACACAGGAATGGCCGCAGCAAGACAAGAACCGTCACTCACCATCATTTTTTTATCTCTTAAACAAATGCAAGAAGAAAATTGGAGTGAAAGCCGTCGGGCAAGGATTGCCTTCAAGAAATTGCAAGGGGGGAAGCGAAAATTAAATAAAGCCTGTGGAGAATCTGCAGATCACCTAACAACAGTAGAAGGGTGAACAGAGTCCCTGGAAGCAGAAGTGGAAACTTTGAAAGTGCAAAACATATCACAGGGCACAGCCTTGGTTGATGTCATACTCAAAATGGAGGACGAGAAAAACCACCAATGGCGGAATAGCTTACGTTTTCTGTGGATTCCAGAAGGGGTGGTGGGCGGTAACCCCAGGGATTATATGGTCAATTTATTGAAAGAAGCCATCTCAGACCAAGGCAAATGGGATTGGGAATGGGATTAGGAAATCCAATGCCCCCATCGGTTTCCATGATTGGCGAGAAAGCACCCACAGAGTGAGACTGAAATACCTAGAGCAATGCTAGTTTACTTTGTCAATTTTTTGTTGAGGCAATTTATTTATTATAAGGCACAGTCAAATGCCCAAAACTTATTTGAAGGGGTATCATTTTTTTCCAAACAGGACTTTGCACATGCCACTGTGGGGCGAAGGTGGCGCCTCCACAGTTAATGAATCTCTTTAAAAAACTGGGGTATAACCTATCTCCTAAACCCGGCCAGGTTAAAGATTAGTTTAGAGGACTCATTTGTAGCTTTACATCGTAGATACAAGCTCAAGAGTATTTGTTGGAGTTAGAACAGGGGAGTAACATCAGCAAAGTTAAATGACCTTTAGGGGTTGATTCTCAATGTATAATCTGAAAGTGACCCTGGTGAAGGATAAAAGGGAAATGGAAGCTTTTATTCTTACAGTTTTGGTGAGGGGGGTGGCGGGGGTAGTGGGCTAAGCACTCATTGCTCCGGCTATGCCTTATTAATAATTTTGCAGGGGGAGTGAGGGATCACAGAGTTGGATTGCATTTGGATTTGGGGTACAGGGTGTTCTTGGGAGCTCATGGAGTATGTCTGCTATATGTGGTACATCGCTCGAGGAGGGCAAAATGTATTATGGCTGCTCAGATGACAGGTGCTGGGAAACTTCAAATAGCCACCTAATATTTGTGGGTTAAACGATGCCTAAAAAAGGCAAAGGGTTTATCAAGGGCTGCAAGCGTTGCAGGCAGACATAGTCTGCTTGTAAGGAACCCATATAGAAGAGTCAAGGATTGGCCTGTTAAAGAACTTGGGCTATAGACTTGTAGGGGATACAACCCAAGGGTCACGCACATGCGGTGTCACTATTCTAGCCCAATATAATGAATTGCAGTTTCTTCAAATGCGTCATGTGGAGATGGGTAATCATTAAGTGTTGTTTCATGGGGACTGCTACTTTTACACTCTGCTCCGTATCCCGTGTCCATAGTTGACGACCCATGGGTCATTAATTGGCTGACCAATGAGCCAGCACACTGGCCATTACCCATTAGTCTTTGTGAAGATTTTAATGTTAACCTACCTGTTAGACCTGGCATCTTTGGTGTGGTTTCCCCTGTCTTTTTGGCCTCTACCTCCTGTATTTTTGATGTTGTGCTGGATTTTGATTTTGCTGGTTTAGATGCTTTGGACACTCTGCCACTGCTGATCAGTGCCAGAGTGTAAGTGCTCCCTTTGTAATTTGTTATTATGATTGGATATACATGATTGGCATATTTGTATCACCTTGAAGTCCCTAGTAAAGTGCACTGGGTGTGCCAGGGCTGGTGATGACAAATGCTACTAGTGGGCCTGCAGCACTGATTGTGCCACCCACATGAGTAGCCCTAAAATGGTGTCTCAGGCCTGCCACCGCAGTGCCTGTGTGCAGTCTGTGAACTGTCATGTCCTCCTGGTCAGTGTCCCCACTGACCAGGCCTAACCCTTTCCTTTTTGTGCACATTGGTCACCCCTATGGAAGGCCCAAGGTACCCCCCTGGGCAGGGTGCAGTGTATGTGAAAGGTAGAGCATGTATTGGTGCAGGTGACATGCTCTGGTAGTGAATTACAGCCATATTCGTTTTTCACTATTGTAAGGCTATCTTGCTCCATAGGTTAACATGGGGGATGCTGGCTACAGTGACTACCAGCATTTCCTCCCATAGGAACAAGATAGGACATAAGAGTCTAGTATCCCTGAACTCAGAATTTAATAACACATCTTTTAAGAAAGGTTGTTTTTGAATCCTGTGTTTGAGAACAGCACTTTTAGAAAGTTGCTGTTCTCTTGTCTGACCTTCCTGTGTGCCTTGGCCTGTTTTTGTATTGACTGTCTGGTTTGAGAGTGACAGGGGCTGGGGATTCCCGAGGAGGCTGGCTGAGTCAGCCCTAGGCTGAATGACTGCATTTGCAACTTGAGTGGTGGGAGGAGATAGCACATGGGCCTGAATAGGGCTGTGCCTGCCTTCCACAATGCTGGCTCCACCTCCTGCTGGGCGGGTGACGACCCTGCTCCTCACTCTGAAAGGAAAGGAGAAGCCAGGAAAACAAAGTGCTCAAGAAACACCCAGAACTGGTTCAGACCGGGCTCAGGGCCCACTTGCACAAAGAGAACAAAGGCTTTTAGGGGTATAAGTACAGGACCCCTGACAACAGAAAATTAGATCATCCAGGAATCAAGAAGGAACCTCTGCCAAGGAGAAAGCTGAAACTGAAGAAGGAAGATTGTCCAGCTGTTGCTCTGCTGAATTTCCCTGCTGTTGCTTTGCTGCCAAGGAGAGGGGAAGAACTTTGCTGTGCTGTGTCCACTTGCTTGCAGGAATCTCCAGGGGCCTGAGAAGAGCTGGCTCCCTGTTCTGAAGTCCCAGGAACAAAAGGACTCCACCCCCAGCTTCCCGTGAGCTCTACTGAGAGAGTTCTGTCCTTCCTGGAGTGCTTGGCCCATTTGTGGTGCCTCTGGAAGTGGTACCTGTGTTGGGAAGCTGGAAACTAAGCTTCAGAGACTTTGCTAAAGAAAAGTTATCGCATCGCTCGCTGCGGAGCGCATCCCCGACAGTGAGAGAAGTTTCCCGCCGCTACGAAGGTCGAGATCGTCGCAGCGCCTGTTGCCGCTGTCAGAGCCGTTGCATCCTTCGTTTGCGGGACGCACCCGATCGGTGCAGGAAGTCTAACATCGCTGCGAGTGTCGTCGCAGAGCCTGTCGTCGCTGGGTGAGATCGCCGCACCACCTGCTTGCGGACGCATCACGTTGCTGCGAGAGTCATCGCCGAAGCCAACGCATTGAGGAGCTGCGAGAGAGAAGATCACCGCTGGTCCGCGCATCGTCGCCTCAGAGATTGTCGCACCTCCAAAGATCGTCGCATTGTGCCTTTGCGAGAACAAACTTCCTACGGAACGTACGCACCGGAATCCATACAAGTGGCCTTCCTCCCCATACAGACCGGATTCGTTGCAACACGCCCGGTGCTGCAGCGGGGCTGTCGCAAACGCCTCCCCAGGATCTCAGGAGCAACGCATCGCTTGTTTTCCACCGCACCAGCTCCTGCTTTTGGAACTTTGTCACAACTAAAGGTACTGTGTCTGAAACGTGACGCAACTGTGAACTTTTCACGCAACTGTGAATTATTTTATCGCAACCTAAAGAACTTTTATTACAACCTTAAAAACTCTTTTGAAACCATATTCTTGAACTGTGTATGTTGGATTTTTGTCGTGGTCTTGTGTAGTTTAGATTAAATACCTTTATTTTTCTAAATTGTTGTGGAGTCAGTTTGTGGTGTTTTCACTGTGTTACTGTGAGTGTTGGTACAAATACTTTACACATTGCCTTCTGATTAGCCTTGTCTGCTCATGCCAAGCTACCTAGAGGGTGAGCAGGGGTTATCCCAGAGGGTTTCCTCCTAACCCTGACTAGAATCAAGGGTCCCTATTTGGACAGTGGTACCTACCTACCTCTGCCAACTAGAGACCCCCAGTTCTAACACTACCAAACAACTGGGAGTCTAACTTAAAGCATGTAGGGAGGAAACCTAAAGTATTTCAAGCAATATCAAACATATGCAGTACACACAAATTGATAGATGTCTGGGCCTAGGCAAGGCCATCATAACATGGCTTTACATGTGTTTCTTTTTCTCACCGCAAACATGCTAGATTAGATTACTTTTTTGTGTCATCATGGCTGCAGCAAAAGTGTAATATAGACAGATACCCCAGACTTTTATCTGACCACAACCCGCTGGTACTGGAATTGGCAGGGATGGGAATGACGCAAAAAGCCTTGACATTGACCTTTGAGAGAGCCCTTCTCCTTGACGATGAAAATAGGAAGCATGTGAGAGAGTGGATACTGGGGTTTTTGAAGGTGAATGTCAGAACAGCTTCCTTAGTCAATGTTTGGGACTCCTTGATAGCCTGTATTCGGGGGAACATCATTACATTTTCCTTAAATAAAGGGAAAGCTGAAAAACATATGATGCAAGACATCTATTTAAGGCTTGCATGAGCGGAAGAAAATCTTGAAGTGGCAGTATGGTTAGGGAAAGGGGTAGATGTCGCTGTAATTCCGGTAGGAATACCAAAAGCATGAAATACTTGTGAAGAAATCTGCAGATAGAATCGCTGCCCATCGAGAAAATATTAATGAGAACAGTGAGAAAATAGCTCACCAATTGGCAATACGAACACAACATTGATGTATATTAGAGATCCCGGATTGGATGTGGTCTAACACCCCTCATCAGCCAGGCTAGCTTAAATCCAGTGGAACTGTGTTGGCAAAGTGAGCTAAAGAGCGATGATGGATTCAACCCAGATCTAATAGTGCCTGGGGGTGAGAATCTTTTAGTGTCTGTCCATCATCTCCTTGTGCTTACTTAGTTCGCCCTAAGTTGTCAGGGTATGGCTAGACGTGGGTCCCTTGCTCACTTTGCCACTGGATTTAAGCTAGTCTGGCTGATATGGGGTGTTACCCTGAAATTGGTCCCAGGATGATTGTTTCTGGTCCAGGGAAGACCTGACTTGACAGCCTGGGTTAGACTGTTGGCAGTTTGTGCTAGACTGTTCCTATGAGGAATAAGGTCAAAACGGATCTGCATATGGCTAGGTCAGAACTGGGGTAGCAAAGTGAGCAAAAGAATGATGATGGATTCAACCCAGATTTAATAGTGTCTGGGGGTCGAACTCGAAACATTGACGTACAGAATAGGTGTTCCGTAATAGTGACTGACATATCTATGCCAAAGAATAAGGCCATATGTTTGAATATGTAAACTAAGGACATACGGATGCCCAATCAAGTTATTTTCCATGTATATTTGTGATATTTGTGATATTTGTGGGGTATTTCTAGAGCGCAGCGTTCGCTCCGGAGGGAGCATCTTGGCGCTGAAGATCCTGTGAAAACCAGTCCAAGAGGATTAGATGGCTGCTTTGGAGTAATCGTCAGGGAGAGTGAAAATCCAGGTCTTAAGACGCTTTCTAAAAGGTTTTTCCTGGGTTAGTTGTCTGAGGGTTTTAGGCAGTTTATTCCAAGCTTTCGTGGCAAGGAAACTGAGGGTTTTCCCACCCTTAGTTTTCAAATTGTATTTAGAGGGAAGGATGAGATTGTCATGGGTCGAGCGAAGGTGGTGACTAGGGGTGTAGTGGGGAAAACGCCTGGTGAGGTATTTAGGGCCTGTTTTGTTGTAGGCCCGGAAGGCTATGATCAGAATTTTAAAGAGAATTATTTTGTGAAGGGGTAGCCAGTGGAGGGATCGAAGCGCTGCAGTGATGGAAGATCTGCGGGGCAGTCCAAGGACTAAACGCGCGGCTGTATGTAGTACGCTCTGTAGTTTCAGAATCGTGCTCTTTTTAGCCCCTGCGAGCAGGCCGTTGCAATAATCCAGGCGTGAGATTATGAGTGCCACTGTCACCGTTTTTCTGGCGTCGATAGGGAGAAAGTCGAAGAACTTTCTAAGGGATTTGATCATTCCGAAGCATTTGCCTGCAACGGTTCTGGCATGCTGATCAAAAGAGATGTCGGAGTCAAAGATTACGCCAAGATTCCTGGCTGATGACACTGTCTGAGGGGGAGCAACTGAATTGCCTGGCCACCAGAGTGCTGGGCAGAAGGAGGTGTTTTTTCCGATCGGGAGGATCTCCGTTTTACTCGAGTTACATTTTAAGTGATTGTTGTCCATCCATCGGAAGACTTCGGTTACGTATATTGATAATGTCAATTGCCTTATCTATTGGTTTGTGTTCTATGTAATGTACCTTATATGGCACTTATGTATATATGTAATCTTATATGTTGTGGAACAGTCCTGTGTCTTTAAATATTAGTTTATGTATTATTTTATATGATATATGTTTTTATCATTCACACTTTGAGCTCAGAGCGTCGGTCTCATCTTTATTGTCTTTGTGGTAATCAGTGTTGATTGTATACCATTGACTGTTTCTCTTAGTTGATCAGGACAAGCACAAACATTTTGGAGCAATTGCACACTTCTCGACAAACCAACTATTAGTATATACTGTCATATTTCCCCAGGTTCTGTGAGATACTGGGATACCTCATTGATATTAATGGTACCTGTGGAGGAAGAACATGGAGAAGGGCTTGGGCAGTGTCAGGGCTCACAGGAGGTTTCCTCCTCGTGGCCCTATAGTGGCTTCTGTTGCTGCCCCTTTTCAACATTCTACTGTGCTTAGGGCTCGTCCTGCTTGGAGTTGGTGAGTGTGCTGGCGACGCTGGTCATCTAAGATGGCCGCCAGCACACCCGCAGTTTAGCGCTCTAGATATTCTGCCCTCTTGATTTGGAAACTCAGGTGAAGCACGCTCTAACGTTCTGTAGCGCACTTCACCGAGAGAATCACCCGGTTAGGACCTACTTTCAAGTCGTCACGTGTTAACCAGATAGGTGGCGTCTTGGGGCGGCGGTTATCCTCGTCGGGCAACATAGTCGAGGGAAAACCCAGGTTAGTGTTCCTGCGAACCTTTCTGACAAGTTTAGTGAGCGCATGCTCGAAATATAGTGTTTTCTAATTTCCTTTCTGTGTGCATGTGTCCCAGAGTTTGTAGAAATGCGCATGCACTTGGAGTAGCGTTCAAAGGTATTTCTCAGCATATGTAACCTTGTTTTGGGCAGAGTGTCTGGTAGACTTCACGTTTTCTGAATTAAGCAAGTGACAACTGTATTCGAGTCAGTGCTTTATTCTTTGAGTTAGAGACGTAGCTTATTTAGTTGTTTATGCGGAATACCCATGAGGGATATTTTCACGCTGTATCACTGAACTACTAATTAGTGTAGTGTGTAAGAAGCTTAACGTTAAGTTGTGTAAACAACCACTATCCTTCAGAGTTGTAAATAAGTAAAAAGGTTGAAGGCTTTTACGCTTGGAACTTAGCAAGAACAAAGGGGCATATTATCAAGGGGGTTTATCTCCGCTTTTTTGGCTTTAAAAGCCAAGAAAGCAGAGATACAATTATCTCCCTATTACCTAGCTGTCGCTAACACCAGTTAGCGACAGCTAGTAGGAGATAGCGACCATCTTGGGCCCCACTTTGTATGTCAGAGAAATTTATCACTAATGACATGCAAAGTGGGCGTGCCAAGATGTTAGCGACTGGAAACAGTCGCTAACATCGCTATCTCCTATTACCAACTTTTGGAGATATTCGCGCTAAGCGCGAATATCTCCAAAAGCTAACACCTGCCCTGAGCAGTTCTTAGCCATGTTATCCAATGGGAGGTGGATAACATGGCTAAGAGCATTAGCTCGGTAATGCCTGAATATCGCTGACTTTTCAGCGATATTCATGCATTGCGGCCGATTTGTATCGCATTTGCGATAAACCTTGGTAATACCAAGGTTTATTTGCGATAAAAATCGCCGCAGGTCGGCGATACATTTTTGTCCCTAACCAAGCAATAGCGATAATCGCTATTGCTTGGTAATATGCCCCAAAGTTCGTTGAGGCCTTCATGTTTGAGTTACTTTTTGAACCAGCTGACAACGAACACTTCACTACGGACATTAGAAATTAAAGAAAGATTAGAATAAAAGATTGCAAGTAAGTGGACTTACACCAGTGTTATTTCATTACGATTGGCCGTCAGTGCCTTGGTTTCGGCCCTTATCATGGTGCCCCATGTTTCAATATCCCAAACATAGGAACACTTATTCCTTCAACTATTGAATCCAACTACATAGTGAGATTATCATCCGACATAATTATTTGCCCTGACAAAGTTCTTTCAAGAACGAAACGCCGCTGGCTGTTGTTTTATATTCATGCACTTGGATTTATATGATTAAAGACTTTTTTTCCATGAAGGAACTGATTGAGCTTCATTATTAATACTTGAATACTCCGGTAGTGCACCAAATTACAATTTTGAAAATGGCACTTTTAAAAAGTTGGCATCCCTAAAGTAAGCCTGTCTGCACCAGGTCCTCCCCAAGGGTCGGAACCACTGGTCGTTTTGCCATCCAGCCATGCCAAATACTTAGCTACTTGAAGGAGGAGCTCCTTGCTTTTCATACACTAAGTAAGAAAAATCTATGCTCCACATTTGATCATAATACTACTATAAACAAAGGTCACTTAACCTGTAAGGGTTGTAACTTCTCTCTAGCCAATAATGGGGCAAATTGAAATTTCACCAAACGTCTCTTAGCTGAGGATACTGTTAGCTCTAGTGAGACAGAAACAAAAAGTAATATAATATATATGCTTATCAACTTGTGTTCCTTAATCAAAATTTAAATAACATTTGCCCATTTCATTGAAAACCACTCACCTGAGATAGGGTTTGTTTCTGAAACCATAGCGAACCTGACTTCAAGAGCTGATTTAGTCTACCATTCCAAGTGCCTACTCTATCTTCAGGCTTGATCGTATGCTTAAGCGAGGAGGGGTTGTAGCGGTGTAGCGGTTATTTATTGTAAATTATATGGAGGCCACATTCAATTCGGTGACCTCCACATACTGTGAAGTACTTACCTTTAGAATTGAGCTATCTAAAAATGTCAACGACATGTTAACATGACAACCTCTAGGACCGAGAACTAATTTTGTGCAAACAATGAGTACACTTATGGAATTATGCCTACATCTGTCTAATTTCACATTTTTGGGTGATTTTAGGTTTGATTTGGAAGCATCTGTTGACTAAGTTACTGAATACTTAGTTGATAATATGTTGAGTCGTGGCCTTTTCTAGCTGGTCCACATTTCCACCCTCTCAGCTGGCCAAACTTTGGATGGGATTTTTTCAATTGATCCACTACTAACATTCACATCTTTATTACTTGGTCAGCTCATAAGGCAGTCATGTTCACGTTGAAGCTGCCTACTAAAGTAACTCCAAAAAGCATTCTGGACCAAACTATTAAATTACGTGCTTGGCATAAAATTTAAACAGATAAGTTTAACCTGACCTCATCTGATACCAAACCGGTCCTTATCAGTAATTTGGACCTACCAACTTTAAAATATACAAACAGCTCCACTTTACTCTGACAAATTAAGATATCAAAAACAACTCTGACAAAGACAGGACCAAAGATGGAGAAAAAACTACAGCCCATGTGAGAGAGATAAATATAAGCAGTGTATCAGGGATTATAAAGCCATGATCTTGACTGAAAAGTCGACCTAATATATTGATAAAAGTGAATCTGCTAAAAACTCAGCCAAAGTTCTTTTTCAAATTGCAAAAAACACTTGCAAATTTTAATAAAAAGAATACATATGGCTTTAACCAAGCATTTTGCGACAGACTTGCCAATCATTTCCAATCAATGTGATCTATAATGAGTTTTTCTCACTCGCACAAGTTGACCTACCTGTTTCTAATCAGGGAAGCACTTTCACATTAACAAAGGCTCTTAATTAATTCACCAGTTTAACAGCTAAGCATGTTAGAAAAGTGCTTCATTCGGTTAAATAAGGTGCTCCATTAGATCCCTGCTCTCCCAGAATTCTGCATCTGGCCTTGTAAATAGTAGAGTTGCATCTTACCAAGCATCTTAATGGTATGTTCAAGTCAGGATATTCTCCCAAATCTTGGAGAAAGAACTGTGTTACCTCTAATAAGAAACTGTATGCTCAATTCACATGAAGTCAGCAATTACCATCAATCAGGGATTTATAGAGCACACTACTCACCCATAAGTGTCTCAAGGTGCTGGGGGAAATTTCTGGCAGCTCCGCGGTCTTCAGAAGAGGCAGGTCTTTGGGTCTTTTCTGAAGGCTTGCAGTGTAGGGCTTCGTCTAATGCTGAGGGGGAGTTTGTTCCAGGTCTTGGCAGCGATGTAGGAGAAGGATCTGCCCCCGATCGAGCTCTGTGGGGGATTTCAGCAAAGGCTAGTTCAGCGGAGCGGAGGTTAATCTTGGGGGCATGGAAGGAGATTTTTTAATTGAGGTATTAGGGTCCGATATTGTGGAGGGCTTTGTGGGTGTGTGTGAGCACCTTGAATGTAACTCTCTCTTTCATGGGGAGCCAGTGGAGGTCACTGATGTGCTCGTTGATGTGGTTGTGTTGTGGGATGCTGAGGACGAATCTGGCTGCGACGTTCTAGATGGTCCGAAGTTTGTAAAGGAGGGATTTTTTGATTTAAGTGTAGAGAACGTTTTTGTAGTCCAGCCTGCTGGTGATGAGTGCATGATTGACGGTCTTCCTGGAGTTTGGGTGGATCCATTTGAAGGTCTTGTGGAGTATGCAGAGATTGTTGATGCATGTGGAAGATATGGCGTTAATCTGACGGTTTATGGTGAATGAGGAGTCTAGTATGATGCTGAGGTTGTGGGCCTGGTCCGTTGGGGTTGGAGGGTTTACACCGGCGGGGGGCCACCAGGTGTCATACCATATGGCGGGGGTGTATCCGAGGATGAGGACTTCAGTTTTTTCCGAGTTGAGCTTCAGGCAGCTGCTGCTTATCCGTTCCTTGGTGAGAGAGATGATAAGCTGGGTGCGTATGCCGAGGCCATGTAGATGTTGAAGAACATGGGGCTGAGGGAGGATCCTTGGGGTACTCTACATCTGTTCTCTGTGGGTTCCGAGAGGAAGGACAGGAGTCTTATTCTTTGTGTTCTGCCAGAGGGGAAAGAGTGAATCCAGTCTGGGGCAGTTCCCTGTATGCCGGCGTAATGGAGTCTGACAGCTAGTGTGATGTGGGAGACGCCTGCTGTATGGCCTTGATCGAGCAGGGTGCGAATTTAATCAGTGGCAGCTAGGAGGGAGGTCTTGGTGCTGTGGTTGCAGTGGAATCTGGATTGAGATGAGTTGAGGATGTTGTTAGTTTCTATGAAGTGCTTTAGCTGGGCGTTGACGATTTTCTCAATGACTTTGGTGGCGAAGGGGAGAAGAGAGATGGGCCTGTATTTCTTGAGGTCTGTCGGATCTGCGGAGGGCTTCTTGAGGAGATGTTGACTTCAGGTAATTTCCGATTGTTAGGGAATGTGCCTGTTTCAAGGGTGCTGATGGTTGTCTGTTGTAGTTCTAGTGCGATGGCGGCCCATGTGGAAGATGTGCGGCAGGCAGGGGTCAGTGGGTTCTCCGGAGTGGATGCTCTTCATAGTCTTTGCAGTGTCTTCTGTGGTGACAGAGGTCCAGTTGAGGAGGGTCGCTGGGTGGTGTAACTGGTGGATGGTGTTGGGTCGGTGCCTTGGCCTTGCTCGTCGAAGTTGTCATAGAGTGTCCCGATCTTGTTGTGGAAGAAGGAGCTGAGTTTTTTGCAGAGGTCCTGGGAGGGAGGGACGTAGGTAGTTTCGCTGTGGGGTCAGGTGAATTCTGTTATGATGTTGAAGAGTTCCTTGGAGTTGTGGGATTTGGAGAGGTTTCTGTGCTGAATAAACTTTCTCTTCATAGATCTGATGAGTTGGTATTTTGCTGTGGTGACAGCCCTGTAGGCAGTGCATGCTTCAGGGGTTTTGCTGTTTCTTCAGGCTTTCTCCAGTCATCAGCACGAGCGCTTGGATTCTCTGAGGTCTGTGGTGAACCAGGTGGCTTTTGTGTTTAGTTGTCTATTGGAGTTCTGGAGGGGGCAAGCGTGTTGGTGCAGCCGGCAATACTTTGGTGGAGGTCATTGGCTTGCTTGTTGGCGTCTGTCGTGGTAGTGGGAGGAGTGTGGCTGAGGGCGGAGGTCAAGTGCTCTTCGGTGATCTTGCTCTAGTTTCTGCGTGGGAGGCGCAGTGTAAGCTTGTGTGTGGTAGGTTTTGAGAAGGAGAAGTGGGCGCAGTGGTGGTCCATCCAGAGAGGTTCAGTGGTGTGACTAAAGTGAATGTTGTTTCCTCTGGCAAAGATGAGATCAAGAGTGTGTCCCTACAAGTGGGTGGGGGTAGAAACTAGTTGCTTCAGTCCAATGTTGGAGAGGTTCTCTAAGAGTGCGGTGGAGTTGGGGTCACTGAGGTTAACTAGGTGGAAATTCATGTCTCCGAGCAGTATGTAGTCCGAGGAGGCCAGGGTGTGGGCACAATGTAGTCTGGGATGGTTTAGTGAACGGGGAGTGGGGTCTGGGGTTGCTTGTAGGTGAGTGTTCCATGGAGTGTCGTTCTGGGGTTGGGCTGGATCTCTGAATGGATGTTTTCCATGGGGGAGTGAGGTGTCATTTGAGATGGAGGTTGTCAGTCAGAGTAAGCTTTTGTGGACAATGACGAGGCCTCCTCCGGGGCAGCTGGGGCAGTCTTCCCTCAGGATCTTGTACCCATCAGGGATGGCAGTTTCGATATCAGGAGCTGAGCTGGTGTTGGTCAAGGTCTCTGAGAGGAAGGCGACATCGGGTGAGAGGGTGTTAAGGAGGTCCCAAACTTCTATTACATGTCTGTGTAGGGAGCGTACGTTGAGGAGGATGCAGCTCAAGGGTTTGGGTGCATTAGTGTCAGGTAGTTTTGCAGTAGCTGTCTGGGCACGGTGGCAGTATCGGCAGGAGTATGGGCCTTGGGTGTTGCTTGGCGTCGAGAGCTGGCAGTTGTTTTTGCATTCAGGGTTGAATCCCTGGAGAGTGCTAGAGTCGTAGTGGCGGGGGGTCAGAGGACCAGGGTTCATGGCGCTGGTCACGGACGGGTGCAGATTGGCTTGCATTTGGCGTGCCAGCTGCACGGCTGTGCAGTGGCCGCCATTAAGTAGGGGTTGGGGAGAGGGAGCAGCTGGGAGGCGGGAGAGGGCAACACGCAGGGGGAGGGACCGTGTGGCAGCAGCTGCCGGAAACAGCAAAAACAGAGACAAACAGGGAAAAAAGCGAACCAAATGTAGAAAAAAAGGCAAAACATAGAGAAAGACAGAAAAAGACAGAAAAGACAGACAACAGAAAAAAGGAACAGAAAAAGGTTGGCAAACAGAGTGGACCGGCAGTGAAGCAGGTTCTTTCACTGGACCACCAGGGATGAGGCCCAGGCAGGAGCCTCAGGTGGAGGAGGGCCTCAAACATCTACTTGGAACCAGAAAGACGCTGAGGCAGTGCCTCAACGATGGAGCTGAGCGAGGGGAGAGCAGTCTCCCTGACCAGAAGGTAAGAGGTCTTAATTCTCGTTCCATTTCTCATCTGCCAATCCCAGCCAAAATAGTAGAGAAGGCTATGAATATGGAACTTGTTCCCTTTCTAAATAGCAATTAATTGCTATACTCTTCTCAGTTTTGACTTCAGAGGCCGTCATAGTACTTAATCTGCCCTGATCGTATCATCAGGTGAAATCAGAGCGATAGCGGATATTGGTCATAAGCAGCACTCCTTCTCCTGGATTTGTCAGATGTATTTGACATGGTTAATCATACAGTGCTTCTGAACCATCTCAAGAGCACAGGGATTAAATATTTTGCCTTGGCCCTCTTAACTTCTTTTCTCTCTGTTTAAATGACTATGTGTCTAAGCCTTTTCTCTCTCCTCTCAGAGGACATCTATAAATCCCCACACTATTTAATGTATATTTCAGACTTCTGGCTAGATTGATTCATGTTGTTGGGTTCTCTTTAGTATCTTACGCAGATGAAACCTAGATTGTTGTCTCAAGCGACTATCATGATCTAGCAAACAGGTTTTATGACTGTATGATGGAAGATAGAAGATGGATGAAAAATAATTATTCACACTTAACTCTGGACAGACTGATGTTCTTCTAGTTGGCAATGACACTTGCTTTTGGTCCCACATCTGGTAGCCTCAGGACCTAGGAACTCTTCCATCTCCCTCCAGAAGGATTAAAAATCTAGGAGTTATGTTTGATGACAAGATGACCTTCTCACACCAAATCACCTCATCTTGCTATCATCCTCTGAGAATAGTGGAAAAAGCTCTTCCCTGTATCCATTTTGAGCTGCAGAAAACAGTATTAGTTGCCTAGTGTTATCTAGTATTGTCTATTGCAATGAGCTATATGTTAGCATCAGTAATGATTATTGAATATACTCCAGACCCTTTCAAATGCAGCAGCATGCCTTCTCTTAGGTATTCTCAAGTTTCAGTCTGTTTTCCAGGTTGCACCTAACTTCACTAGCTGCCTGTTAAAAAGGTTGCACCTAACTTCACTAGCTGCCTGTTAAAAAATGAATCGCTATTAAGGCTCTATGCATTGCCCATAAGGCTCTTCATTATTATCTGGAATATATGGAGCTCAGATTTCAGTGGTATGTCCCTAAAAGAATACTACACTGCACTTTCACAAAAAATATGGTGGAACCTAAATATAAATGGGTTTCTTGGGGTGGCAAAAGTTTCTACTTTTCCACCAGAATACTGTGGAATAATTTATCTCTCTACATAAAACCAATGCCATGAAAAGAACAGCAGCAGCCATAGTCGGCTTCTCAAAACGTCTGGGTGGTAAGCCCACGGAAGCAATGCTGGCACTCTACAGAGCGAAATCAATATCAGTAGTAAGGTACGGGGCTTCCATCTGGGGTTACTCGAACAACATAGAAGCAATACAGATGGAAGAGAACAGATTTTTTCGTATGCTTCTAGGATTACCTCAATCAACAGCCACTTTCTCTGTCCATATGGAACTAGGCCAGGGGTACATCAGTGACATCATCAAACAATCCCCTATCTCGATGTGGTTAAAAACATGGCTGAACTCCAACTTAACTCTGAACCACACAATCATGAGAGACTGCCTACTCCTGGACAATATGAAAAATATCCCGTGGCTAGCATATATTAATAAAACACTAACTTCCCTGGGCCGCCCAGATCTCTTCCACACACCAGATGGCATCGTTAAGAATGACCTGGAATGGTTCAAATCGACTTTTTTAAAAGTGAGAGAAATGGAGCGGGAGAGCTGTGAGCTTGCGAAACCCACAGTGAGGGAGCACTATATTTCTAAAACTACACCGGCCATTGAACCTTATTTAACAGTAGTGTCTATTCCATTACATCGCTGGTTATTAACCAAACTAAGACTTAACCAGATTCACTTTCTGTTAAATGACTCTAAGGTATGGGCCAAGCCAGAGGACTTAGCGGCCTGCAAATGTGACGGTTTTTCTCTGCAGGACACTGCTCATTTTATGTTCTTCTGTGGTATATATCATCTGCCCAGGAAAAAGTATATTGTCCCATTGCTTAAGAACAAGGGGTTCGTCCAAATCAAGCCTGCCCTATTTTACTTAAAAAAGTTAGACTCACCACTAAATATGTTTAATGTTGCTAACTTCTTGGTAGCTGCTTTCCGCATTAAAAAACGTTCTGGAAATAGATAATTTAATAATCTTGACAACACCCTATGGAATTACTGAAAAATTGCTGCTTTTTTTTTTTTTTTGTAAATATTTTAACTGCTCTATTTTAACTGTGACTGCAACCCGATGTAATTGCACCCCTTAATTATGTATTTTTGTCTATGTGCTTTTTATGATTCGTTATGAATCGAAATAAAGTTGTTTTGAACTTGAACTCTACATAAAATATCAGATCAAACTCATTCATTTCAGGAAACTATTTAATACCTAGCTTTTTTTAACCAATAATTTCTCAATATGGTTTTAGTTCATCCATGACAGTTTTATAGCTCCTCGATGCCTATGGGCAGTAGCGTGCTTTATAAAAATATAATTAATTCTTGCCTTAGCCATCTGGTGCCTGCAGGCTGTCTCTGGGTTTTGTGTATTCCTCCTAAACAGCAATAAACAATGGGGAGTCTACGTGTGACTAGATGGGCCATCACTGACAGGATCGGAGGGAGGAGCTGGATCCAGCCCAAATTACACTTGAATAGACTGTGTCCTGTCTCCACACAAAGAGCTGCAAACCCCATGTAGTTAGTCTGGAGCCAGGGTCAGGAAGGAAGGACACCAGTGCAATTCAAAGGCATGCCTCTAGAAGCTTCTCCCCACTTCAAAGGCACAACTTAGTATAAATATTAGACCTCAGACATTAACTCTTCAGCATACTTCAGGACCTGTGGATACTCTGCCAAGCAGAAGGACTGCTGTGCTGTTGAAAGGCGTGCACTCTGTTGGACTGCTGCTCTGAAGGTCTGCTGCCCTGCTTTGTTGTCCTGCTGCCCTCTTACCTGGGTGAGAAGGAATGGACCTGCATCGCTTGAACCCAGAGCGACTCCAAGGGGCTTGTTGGCTGGCCTCCTGATCTGAAGCCGCATGGACACAACAGGCTTTCCACAACCGTGCACCTGCACGCACATGAACCCTGCCATCCATGAGCCTATCCTGCCAAGTATTGCCACCCCAGTGCTGGATCTTTGGAAGTGGGCTTAAGTGCTCTGCCAGGCTTTGTGAATTCAATAGATCTGATGCATCTCCAATGCTGTATGATGCAACCCCAAGCAGAACCAATGCATCACCTTCTGCTGTGTGGATTGGACCCATTGCAAAGACCGGCGTTGTCTCCGTAGCCTTATCAGAACCACTGCTGCATGACGCAGCCTCAGCGCAGACCCTCACATCACTCATTGACAGCAGCCTTGAAAAAAACTCAAGACTCCACATTGCCTTGCCGTACCTCAGCACTGACTTATCACTTCGGCTGCACAATGCATCTTCAACGCAGATCCTCGCAATGCACTGCAAACTCGGATTTGAGGTACTTTGTTCAGAGGATCTAACTGGGCCCCTGGAGCCGGCCCATTCTCCATCACAATCAGCATGAACTTAACACTTTGTTACGGTTTGGTGCAACCAGATATCCAAGTTTGTGCTTTCTGCTTTTTGACACTATGGGGCACATGCATCAAGGGATTTTGCGATTGCAAAATGCCCTTTTGTGATGCATGAAAGTTTTTGGGATGTGAAATTTCAGTAATCGCAATTTTTTGCGATTTCCCAAATTGCGATTGCATTTGAGGAATCGCAAGTTGCAATTCCTTACCTGCAATGCTAGAAGCACTTTGAAATAGCTCTTTATCTATTTGAGGTGGCAAATTACCCAAAAATTCAACTGGTCGGTAATTTGCAAAAACTAAAGTGCATTCTTCAAAGTTTCATGTTACACATACACATGCCCGTGGGGCATGAGTGTGCGCAACATGGGTGCACCATACAATTTCAGGGGTGCAACAGGGTGTGCTTTTGGCACCCTTGAAATTGCATGCACAATTTGCGAGCACCTATTGGGTATTCGCAAATTGCGCATGCAATTCCCATTCATTCCTAGGGGCCTGTAGGCCCGTAGGAATTAATGGGAAGCCATTCCTTAATTGCGACTCGCAATTTGCGAGTCGCAATAAAGGAATGTTTAGGAATCACTGCTGAAAACTTTCTTGTTTCAAATGTAGCTCCTCCTTTAAAATCCTGAGAGCCTTACTCTCTATCCACTAGGCGAATTAAGCGCAGAGATACTCCTCCGGGAGTCGATTCCAGCGCTATATAAACCTATAAATAAATAAATAAATAAATCACAATTTATTTAGCAATTCCTACATGCGTAGGCTTTTGTGATTTCTTAATTACGATTACTTAATAATCGGAATTAAGGAATTTCAAAAGCTTACCTTGATGCATGTGCCCCATTATATTCACTAAAGTCTTTAACATTGAATATCTTCAGTGACACTGATTTCTGTTGTTCTGGACGTGTTTTATTGATTATTGAAAGTTCTATTTTTTAACGTGGTGTGGAATCATTTTTGGGCGTGGTTACCCCTGACTTTTTGCCTCTGCCTCCTGTGTTTTTGATGCTATGCTGGGTTTCACTTTTGCTGGTTTAGATGCTTTTGGCCCTTTGGTCACTACTAATCAGTGTCAAAGGGTAAATGCTCCCTGTATAAATTATTAAACGTGATTGGTCCCCTATGATTGGCATATTTGCTTCACCTGTAAGGTCCCTAGTAGAGTGCACTGAGTGTGCCAGGGCTGGTAATCCAAATGCTATTAGTGTGCCTGCAGCACTGATTGTACCAACCACATGAGTAGCCCTAAAAGTAGCCTCAGGCCTGCCATTGCAGTGCCTGCGCTTAGTTTGTTAAACTGCCATGTCATGCTGGCAAGTGCCCACACTTGCCAGGACCTACCCTTCCCTTTCTGTGCACATAGGACACCCCAATAGTAGGCCCAAGGCACCCCCCTGGGCAGGGTGCAGTGTATGTGAAAGGTAGGACATGTACTGATGTGTGTAACATGTTCTAATAGTGAAATACAGCCAATTTAATTTTTTCACTATTGGAAGACCATCTTGCCCATAGGAGAGAATGGGTAAGGCTGTATACCATGGTGTCAGCCTATCTTCCCATAGGAATGAGATGGAGACATGAAGTCTGGTACCCTGGAATTCAGAGTTTAATAACACATCTTTTAGTGAAGATGGTTTTTAAATCCTGAGTTTAGAAATAGCACTTTTAGAAAGTTGCTATGTTTCTGTTCAAACCTTCCTGTGCGCCTCTGCCTGGTTGTGGATTGATTGTCTGGCTTTGGGGAGTGACAGGGGCTGTTGAGGTGTCTTGGGTTCAGGAGTCTGGGGGTGTCAGCCCTAGGCTGAATAGGCTCATCTGCATTTAGAGAGGTGGGTGGGGAGATCCCTGAAGCTGAGTAGGGCTGTGCCTGCCTCCACAAAGGATTGGCTCCAACTCCTGCTGGGCGTCTGAAGACCCTGGCCCCTTTCTTAAAGGAAGAAGTTGGGCACTGGCAGAGTGCCCCCAGAACTGGTTTGAACTGGGTCCAGAACCCCCAACACATGAGGAACAAAGACTTTTGGTTATAAAAGTAGGACTGAGACCCCTTGAAAATTAGACTTCTACGGAAGGCAAGATGGCGATCTGACTCGGATCGCAGTGCTCACGTACCTGGCTCCTGACCGGTTATGCTGAGGAGCTCTGATGGCGTCAATATGAAGATCGGAAGCATAGAAGCAGCAACGTAGCTCCACTAACCATTACTAATCCCAGTGTCCCCAAAGGTTCAGAGATATGCGGGACCAGCATCTCGGCGATTAGAAATATCGGAGCATTATAATCAGCGCAATCAGCGTAACTACATAAAGTGAATGGATCCAGCCCCTCTCCTCGGCAAGCGATCTGGGCTTGCTACTCCTATATTGGCTGGGCAATCATTAAACATATCTTGCTACAGCAAGCAGTGCCCCTAAGCAAACAGGTCGCAGAAGTCACCCGCACTCACCTCATAGCTACCACGGCGGCCCAGCACGCAGACATGCACGCCTTAGCGCCGGCTCCAGCTTCAATTGAGAAAGCTCCCAAAGTCACCGCTCCACCCATCCTGTCGGCGGCCGCCCGGGCGAGGACGTCAAGGCAGGCACAACGCGAGGCTGCGGAGCGCCGTGGTTTGGAGAAACCCACAGCTGTGCAGGAGAGAGCCGATAGACCTGCACGTCCAAACAGGCACGAGACCTCGACAACACCCGACGCTGCCAAATAGGGAGGCATGACCCGGAAGAAAGATACACGGAAAGGCGCAGCTGCAGGACCGTCTGTTGTGGAACTAATGCATAGAGGCTCCAGTACGCTTCCCGGCCAAGAGAGGCAATGTCAGGTATCTCATGCTGGCAGTGCGAGTGAGAACATCAGCGAGCCAGCTCCGAGTAGCTCTGCTTCTGTCTCCCCAATGCAGGGGATCGAAAATACAACTACTGAAGCGGAAGCCCCCACGATGAACGACAAAGCCACAGACAGTTTGACTACATTACAGACATCAGCTGCTACTGAGGTGAGCTCTGTAACAATTCTCAGTGTTAACAGCAATATTGTTGAAATATATGAAAAAGAGATACCCCCCATAACAGCTGGGGATCTTGGCGCCGTGGCTAATTTTGATGCAACACAGGCACTGTGTTGCTTGATAATAATCGAGCAAGACACTTCAAACCCCCCTGGGGGGGAAATTACTAACCCCACCTCTGATCCGGAAAACAACGAGCATATGCCCAATACCAATGCCAAGGGGGGAATAACAACTAACGTTCCACTCGAACCAGCCAAAGTTAGCTCTATACATAGCGACCAGGAAAAGAAGTCAGTGATTTTTTCTCTTTTTCTGATGAGGCAGAATTAGAAGCAGAATGGGGGATTCCTCAGCCTCATATCTAACTGATGAATCGGCTAGCCTGACCAACGCTGGTGAAGAACCGGCTACTGTAAAACCAAAACAAAAAATTGCCAAAAAACAGGGGAGCAAGCCTCATGGGGTAGTTCTAGATTGGGACCATACACATACGGAACAGCTAACCCCAATAGCCCAAATTACCCCAACACCTGCATCCATCTACGCAGTTTTACAGGCAATAGCTGCACATCGCGTAGAGACATCGCAGGATGGGCGCAAGGCGCAAGCAGCTCTGCGCAAGGTACAAGGCGTAGTACGGAAGCTGGTAAAAACTTGTAGCTCTTTTGGAGACCGACTTACTGAGGTTGAGGCAAGAACCCTCTCCAACGAGGCCGAAGTTGTGGCCATTGAGGAGCGGGTTAAATCAAATGAGGCACAAATTGGTGACATAAGATGGAAATTGGAGGATTTTGAAAATCGGCAGCACAGAAACAACTTGCGCATTTTGGGGGTACCTGAAAAATCCGAGGGGGGTGACACCCGTGCTTTTGTGATAAACCTCCTCCGCGACTCACTGCCGGAGCTGTCGAACTGGAACTGCGATAGTGAAATACAGCGCGCCCACCGTATGCGGCTCACTCTAAAAACCCCCGCAAAACCCGGAGCATATCCGAGGGCCATCCTAATCTACTTTGGCAATTTTCTTCTTAGACAGGCTGTGTTTGAGAAGGCCAGGCCCGAAGCTAGACGAACCTCCAAAGATATTACATATTTTTCACGCCCCGATTTTTGCCATACCACTGTTGAGAGAAGGTGGAGGCTGCTCCAACTTATAAAACCCTTCCAAAATTCTAAAAATGCAAACAACTCCATATCAAATAACTCGAATAAAAGCAATAATTGACAAAAAAAAAAGAAAATTAGAGTTCTACAATCAAGAGGTACCTCTGCCGGAAGAAGGACAGCTGAAGAAACTAAGAAGGAAGACTGCCCTTGCTGTGTGTCTGACGCTTAACTGCAGTTTTGCTGATTCAACTAAAGGAGAAACAAAGAGGACTTTGCTGTGTGCTGTGTCTCCCCCCACCTGCTTGAAACCAAGACTTTGTGTGCAGTAGGCACACAAGGAAAGCACCTGTGATGAGAAATACACACTAAGGGCCGGTATCTCTTCACCACCGGCCCCTGATTTCCAAACGTGTTGTGCATCCTCCCTTTTTCTTCCCCGCCGCATCTCGAGCTAATAGCCCGAGGCCGGGTTCCCAGTGGAGAGAGGAGCTGCGGTAACGCTTCATGGACGTCTCCATTGTGCCATGCTGGGATTGGCCCCAGTCTCGAGGGATTTCCTCATCCATCACCAGAGGGCCGTGCTGGGATTGGTTCCAGCCGCCCCGGGGTTCCGCAGTGTCATCAGCGTGCCGCACTCCCATTGGTCCCACCCGCTCAAAATTCCCGCAGCGTCATCATTGTGCCACGCTGCCATTGGTCCTGTCTCAAGGGCTTCCCCATGCTTCTGCCAGGGAGCAGAGATCTGCGCCGGAGGCTGGGGACTGTAAAGAAGAGGAAGCCTGCCTCGCCAGGAAGTCTCGTTGAACTTCTTGGACTACCCAGCACTCGCCTATCAGGTAACGGGCTCCGATCTCTTGCGGGAGTTAGCGCCTACCGCAGTGCTCACTGAGTGCACTGCCGGTGGGCTGCGTGGGGCACTGGTTGCCTGGCTGAGATTGGCAGCAGTAGCAGAGAATTTGGAGCGCGAGGGGCAAGCATGGGCTTAAGTAGAGGTCTGAGTCCCATTTTTTGTCACAAGCAGCATTTTCAGATACTCGCCGCAGTCCCGGGAGACCCAGATTGCCTGCACTATTGCAATTGAGTCCCCTTTGTTGGGACTGCGCTTTTACCAATGATCCTGGATGATAACTGAACTATAAATCAAAAGAACACTACAAGGAAATCGTTTTGCTACAAGAGATCATTGTGTATGTTGGCCTTGCTTTTGATATTTGGTCTTGCCAAATTTTGATATAAAGAATCTATTTTTAATAACTACCTGTCTGTAGTCCATTTGTGGTGTTGTTGTATAGCATTTTAGGGCCCTAGTGTAATGTTCCCCCTTCATGCCCTTATATAGGTATAAATAACCATATCCTTATATAGGCATAGAAATCATAACCATATTTAGACATAGCTCATGCAGTCCAAATTCGGCAGGGCTACTTCCACTAGTTCCGAAAATCCACAACGATTTCTTGGAAAACTCGGCTTCAGCAGCTAGGTACTTCCCCTTGCTTGCATATTGATTTATCCAAGAAATCATGGAGTTTTCAAAGAACTGAGACTCTTTGATGACGTTATTATGTCCAACTTTACGTCAAACTCGGCACTTTCAAGGTATAAATATGCCCATACTTGCCATAGCAAACACACAGTGGTTTGTAGTAGTTCGACTATCTACTTGCCCGACGCATCCTGCTACAGCAAGAGCCGAAGGAAGCCGACCCTCCAGGAGACGCAGTGAGAGAGAGACGCTGTCATTTCTCTTGCCGAGAAATCCAGCCTCCAGTGTTTCCAAGCTACCCTTGCAGGTTGTTGGGAAATCGAGTCCTGAGATTGACCGTCTTCATTCTAAGCCAAGGTACGGAACTGATTAGACCCTAAGAGAAATCTTGGATTGATTCTTGGCAAAGAATACTACATTTATGCTACACCTCACTTACTTCTTCCCTCGTACTAGACTTAGGTTAGGTACATCGGGGTAGGCGTATTTTAGAAGCACCAGTTGAGTACTTTTTTAGCCTTTTTAGCCTTTGTTATTTATGTATGTATTTATCTATGGTCTAGGAACCTTAGAATGCTTTTACAGTATTTTTTATCCTACTCTTCTTACTGTACGCATTATACTTTGCAACAAGTCTTACGATTGTAGCAGTTCATTTCTTCTGCATGAGAAAGAAGACTGTTCAATAAATACTTTCATTGAAAACGCCTGTATCTCTATTTATCTGCACCTCTGGTGAAATGAAGCATGCACAAATGACTGAGTAAAATATCTATCTATTGTTTCCACGACTCTAAAGATCAGTTTTATCTTAGGGAAACAAAGTTGTCATGTTTATGAGGTTGTCAGAAACTAAATCCCTTCTTGTGAACTCGAGAAAGTTTCTAGTGATCTCTGAGCTAGCTGGCACTCACAATTAAGTCTAATATATTCAATAGCGACCTAGCAGACATAAGTCCTACGTCACATCTATAGGATATATTATTCCATTGCGCAGAGCCTATTGGGAATATACGAACTACAATACATGACGCCCAACATTTGGTAAGGCACTAATTTAACGCTAGATACTAGAGTAACTCAGTCCGTCTTTTCACAGAGACCCCTTTTTCCCGTAAAATACTCCAATAGACATCTGGAGTGTGTTAAAGGATAAAATATCCGCCATAACTGAGTAGGACGAAAATCCTATGTATTAGATTTTGGTTTTGTTCAACGTTGAAGGATAGAGTGTTACAAAATATTGTGCACCTTATCTTTATTTCCTTGAAACTTGCTCTACAAGACTTTCAACAAAATATCGGATACCGACGAGGATAATCCCAGGGAAGGTGGAACTGCAGTAAATGCAAACCAGCCAGGGCTTGACACTACAGGTTTTCGACAAGACGATGCGGATGCTACAATCATCCCGGAAAACGTAAGGAAAAAAATAGCAATAAAGCTCATAGAAAATGGCCTATCAGCAAGAGGTGGTAGGGTAATTTATTTCATAGAGACACATGAATATCGGCAGACAGAGGTATTCTATTCATGGATTATCTTTCCACAAGCAAATCCAACAACACATGTGTTCCACTTCTATAATATAGAGGAACATCCAGCGGAATATATTCCTTTTCGAGGACATTGAAATTCCACTAACTTACCAAGAGCATCAGCTCTGGTTTAAAGGCGCCCTACAACATCAAAATCACATTACCAGGCTCGGTTCTCTAGGCAGACCAGGAGCAACATGACCGGTACTAGCTAGCTATGCACCACATCCTGCCATTGAACAAATGACAGGTCCAGAACTATTAGCTCAGCTAAAACAATGAATTAAAATCCATAGACAATTGGTACAATATGTCATGCGGACTCTAACAGTCCAACCTGCCATAAGAATTCCACAGCATACCCCTCATCAGGGGAACACAAACAAAATAACACCACAGACTATACAATCAGTCATTGGTAAATTACCTACAAAAAGGGAAAAAATTCCATTCTAGCTAGCTCAAAAAATTACTCAGATCGAGGCAGTATTTCCGGATAGTACACCTCATGAGAAACCCAGGATTCTTACAATCTGTTTACCAATGGGGATAGCACCACATCTGGAGGACTGTGACACTTGGGGTACAGTCTTTGCTGCAATCTACACAAAAACACATGGTGTTCCGTCTATGGCGATAATACCAGATGTCCTGAAACAGATTAAAAATGAATATGGGGCAGAGCCTGCTTTAAATCTAAGTATTAAGTTGCTGAATGATTTCAAACAGGTCTCAGCTATAATATTAGCTAATATTAAAGGTGAAGCAGCATCAGTGGCAATCCGCCAGAAACTAAAAGATCTGGATGTAACTGAGCAACCATATGAACTGGGCAGAATAATAGAAAAATCCTATGAAGAACTAGGAAGAGATAGTTTGGGAGGAAACCCAGTAACTAACAGAAAATCCTGAAAAAGTTTTTATTAAAAACACACTCACTACTCCTAAAAAGAAGTGGGAAAATACTAGACAGACACTTCCTAAAGAGAAGCATTCTCAATCAAGAGGAAGTTCTCCTTAAAAAGGAGCCCTCTGAAAACAGGTATAACCTAAAAAATAGGGATAATTTGAGAAAACCTGATAGATTTCAAGATACTGATACACGTTCCTCTCGTACCTTTCAGACTTCCTCACAGAAATCCAAAGGAAGAGGGAAATCAGAACACAAGGAAGAATGCGTGAAGTCCAAAGACGATCAACACGTTCCGAAACATAAGAAAACTCAATTCAGCGAAAAGAAGGTAGCAAGTCTTAAAATCAGACATGCCGAGGATCTTGAGGACACAACTCAAGAACGGGGAGTGGGTCCAGACAATGCTGGACAGCGCAGCAGAGGTTACCATAGTTTGCAAGATCCTGAAGGATCATCTGGAGACAGTGGAGCTGAATGAATGCATTCAGGTTGAAACTGCAGATACCAGGGTTAGTGTACCACATATACGAAATAACACTCCGAATAGAGGGGGATATAACTAGGAAAATAAAAGCACTCTTTTGGGAAAACTATCTAAGGGTTATGACATTCTTTTGACTGAAAAATACTGGCCACCTGAATTTGTCAGGGAGTGCCCACATGGCGAAGAGATCATTATGCCAGCCTTCTTGAATCATGTTCCTATTCACAAAAAATACACCTATGCCAAAAAATGGGCTGTGGCCCAGGCTCCAGCATTATATAAAAATCATGTGGGATGGGATGAAGATTCTCCTCACCATAAGATCCAGTTAAAAAATCACCCAACTGCTCAGAAGCAGTATCCAGTTAAGCAAGAATCCACAAAACAGGTCAGGGAGATCCTAGATCAAATTGAATACCAAGGGGTAATTGAAACATGCACCTCGTCCATGAACAATCCTTTGTTTCCTGTCTCCAAACCAGACAATACATATCCTCTAGTTTTGGACTACAGATATTTAAATTCCTGCTGCAAAAATGCACACAGTGCAGCACTGATGAACAACATTGTGTGCAAAAAATATTAAACAACATTAGATATTTTTCAAACTTTTTTTCTGTAAAAACATTGCACCTGAAAGCAGGTACTTGATCGCTTTCTCAATTATGGGGACACAGCGTCACTTCTGTTGTCTCCCCCAGGGATTCAAGAATAGTCCAGGGTTATTTTCAGCCAGAGTAACAGAGTTACCACAAACGTATGATGATGAGGCATTATTGTATGTCGACGACATCTATCTTACAGATGATGATTTGGACAGGCACTTGAACAGGGTGAACACCATAATACTTGGCTTCACCTCTGAAGGGTATGAATTCAACTTTAAAAAATCAAGAATTGCCCACCTCAAAGTCCTATTCTTGGGATACGAAACTTTCAAGTGAAGGCAAAAGCCTGGCAGCAAACATTTTAGAAAAATGTGCGCTGCTCCAACCTCCAAAAACGCTGAAAAACTTACAGTGAGTTCTAGGATTCCTGAATTTCGGAAGAACTTACATTTTGAACTACGTAGAAAGGGTTAAACCTCTCTACGAATTAATCAAACCTGATTTCAAAACTACTAATTGGACTCTGAAACACACAGAAATGTTGCGTTCAGTGCAAACAGACATGTTAGCCACACCACATTTACAGACACGCGTAAACAAACCAATCTTGTAATCCGAATCATCCCAGGGATATGCGGATTCATATACCTAACCTTCAGTAAAGGTGAAAAGGTACCAATAGCTTATAAATCACACTTGTACTCACAAGCTGAGATGAAATTCACTTCAACAGAAAAAATTCTGACAGCGGTTTAAACTGCAGTAACAAAAGTGAGAGCCCGCGCGCAGGGAAAACGCATAAAAGTCATTACCCCTGTACCTGCCTTGGAGGCAGTGACAAAAGCGAGCATTCCGAATGCAAAAGCTCTACATCCAAGATGGACACAATGGGTTAATACTCTTGCTGCGAAAGATTTTGAATACGTTTTTGACCCTTACTTGAAGACACAAGAATATCTCCAATACAAACAAGAATGTCCTCTGCCCTTATTTATCTCACTGCACCATCCCAGCTCAGAACCTGGCTATATGCAAATAAGTCTGTCCCTGGCCCAGTGCATCATGGGAACAGGGCAGACTAAACTACCAAGCCAATTCTTCACCAGAAAGGAGACAAGCTACCAGGGACCGGTTTCTGGCATTTCAGCCTTCTTCGGCCCGGCTTGCTTGAATCCTGATGGTGCAGTGAGAAAGGGACTCATGTCTGAGTATACCCTGCCACACCTATAGTGGCCAAAAACGATTCAGAAAAGGGGGTGGTGATGAACAGAGTGTCTGAATTAAGCAGACCACTCTTACCCAGTCCAAAGATCAGGGCTTGATCCATCACCGTTATTTATCTCACTGCACCATCCCAGCTCAGAACCTGGCTATAGGCAAATCAGTCTGTCCCTGGCCCAGTGCATCATGGGAACAGGGCAGACTAAACTACCAAGCCAATTCTTCACCAGAAAGGAGACAAGCTACCAGGGACCGGTTTCTGGCATTTCAGCCTTCTTCGGCCCGGCTTGCTTGAATCCTGATGGTGCAGTGAGAAAGGGACTCATGTCTGAGTATACCCTGCCACACCTATAGTGGCCAAAAACGATTCAGAAAAGGGGGGGGTGATGAACAGAGTGTCTGAATTAAGCAGACCACTCTTACCCAGTCCAAAGATCAGGGCTAGATCCATCACCGTTATTTATCTCACTGCACCATCCCAGCTCAGAACCTGGCTATATGCAAATCAGTCTGTCCCTGGCCCAGTGCATCATGGGAACAGGGCAGACTAAACTACCAAGCCAATTCTTCACCAGAAAGGAGACAAGCTACCAGGGACCGGTTTCTGGCATTTCAGCCTTCTTCGGCCCGGCTTGCTTGAATCCTGATGGTGCAGTGAGAAAGGGACTCATGTCTGAGTATACCCTGCCACACCTATAGTAGCCAAAAACGATTCAGAAAAGGGGGTGGTGATGAACAGAGTGTCTGAATTAAGCAGACCACTCTTACCCAGTCCAAATATCAGGGCTTGATCCATCACCGTTATTTATCTCACTGCACCATCCCAGCTCAGAACCTGGCTATATGCAAATCAGTCTGTCCCTGGCCCAGTGCATCATGGGAACAGGGCAGACTAAACTACCAAGCCAATTCTTCACCAGAAAGGAGACAAGCTACCAGGGACCGGTTTCTGGCATTTCAGCCTTCTTCGGCCCGGCTTGCTTGAATCCTGATGGTGCAGTGAGAAAGGGACTCATGTCTGAGTATACCCTGCCACACCTATAGTGGCCAAAAACGATTCAGAAAAGGGGGTGGTGATGAACAGAGTGTCTGAATTAAGCAGACCACTCTTACCCAGTCCAAAGATCAGGGCTTGATCCATCACCATTATTTATCTCACTGCACCATCCCAGCTCAGAACCTGGCTATATGCAAATCAGTCTGTCCCTGGCCCAGTGCATCATGGGAACAGGGCAGACTAAACTACCAAGCCAATTCTTCACCAGAAAGGAGACAAGCTACCAGGGACCGGTTTCTGGCATTTCAGCCTTCTTCGGCCCGGCTTGCTTGAATCCTGATGGTGCAGTGAGAAAGGGACTTATGTCTGAGTATACCCTGCCACACCTATAGTGGCCAAAAACGATTCAGAAAAGGGGGTGGTGATGAACAGAGTGTCTGAATTAAGCAGACCACTCTTACCCAGTCCAAAGATCAGGGCTTGATCCATCACCGTTATTTATCTCACTGCACCATCCCAGCTCAGAACCTGGCTATATGCAAATCAGTCTGTCCCTGGCCCAGTGCATCATGGGAACAGGGCAGACTAAACTACCAAGCCAATTCTTCACCAGAAAGGAGACAAGCTACCAGGGACCGGTTTCTGGCATTTCAGCCTTCTTCTGCCCGGCTTGCTTGAATCCTGATGGTGCAGTGAGAAAGGGACTCATGTCTGAGTATACCCTGCCACACCTATAGTGGCCAAAAACGATTCAGAAAAGGGGGTGGTGATGAACAGAGTGTCTGAATTAAGCAGACCACTCTTACCCAGTCCAAAGATCAGGGCTTGATCCATCACCGTTATTTATCTCACTGCACCATCCCAGCTCAGAACCTGGCTATATGCAAATCAGTCTGTCCCTGGCCCAGTTCATCATGGGAACAGGGCAGACTAAACTACCAAGCCAATTCTTCACCAGAAAGGAGACAAGCTACCAGGGACCGGTTTCTGGCATTTCAGCCTTCTTCGGCCCGGCTTGCTTGAATCCTGATGGTGCAGTGAGAAAGGGACTCATGTCTGAGTATACCCTGCCACACCTATAGTGGCCAAAAACGATTCAGAAAAGGCGTGGTGATGAACAGAGTGTCTGAATTAAGCAGACCACTCTTACCCAGTCCAAAGATCAGGGCTTGATCCATCACCGTTATTTATCTCACTGCACCATCCCAGCTCAGAACCTGGCTATATGCAAATCAGTCTGTCCCTGGCCCAGTGCATCATGGGAACAGGGCAGACTAAACTACCAAGCCAATTTTTCACCAGAAAGGAGACAAGCTACCAGGGACCGATTTCTGGCATTTCAGCCTTCTTCGGCCCGGCTTGCTTGAATCCTGATGGTGCAGTGAGAAAGGGACTCATGTCTGAGTATACCCTGCCACACCTATAGTGGCCAAAAAACGATTCAGAAAAGGGGGTGGTGATGAACAGAGTGTCTGAATTAAGCAGACCACTCTTACCCAGTCCAAAGATCAGGGCTTGATCCATCACTGTTATTTATCTCACTGCACCATCCCAGCTCAGAACCTGGCTATATGCAAATCAGTCTGTCCCTGGCCCAGTGCATCATGGGAACAGGGCAGACTAAACTACCAAGCCAATTCTTCACCAGAAAGGAGACAAGCTACCAGGGACCGGTTTCTGGCATTTCAGCCTTCTTCGGCCCGGCTTGCTTGAATCCTGATGGTGCAGTGAGAAAGGGACTCATGTCTGAGTATACCCTGCCACACCTATAGTGGCCAAAAACGATTCAGAAAAGGGGGTGGTGATGAACAGAGTGTCTGAATTAAGCAGACCACTCTTACCCAGTCCAAAGATCAGGGCTTGATCCATCACCGTTATTTATCTCACTGCACCATCCCAGCTCAGAACCTGGCTATATGCAAATCAGTCTGTCCCTGGCCCAGTGCATCATGGGAACAGGGCATACTAAACTACCAAGCCAATTCTTCACCAGAAAGGAGACAAGCTACCAGGGACCGGTTTCTGGCATTTCAGCCTTCTTCGGCCCGGCTTGCTTGAATCCTGATGGTGCAGTGAGAAAGGGACTCATGTCTGAGTATACCCTGCCACACCTATACTGGCCAAAAACGATTCAGAAAAGGGGGTGGTGATGAACAGAGTGTCTGAATTAAGCAGACCACTCTTACCCAGTCCAAAGATCAGGGCTTGATCCATCACCGTTATTTATCTCACTGCACCATCCCAGCTCAGAACCTGGCTATATGCAAATCAGTCTGTCCCTGGCCCAGTGCATCATGGGAACAGGGCAGACTAAACTACCAAGCCAATTCTTCACCAGAAAGGAGACAAGCTACCAGGGACCGGTTTCTGGCATTTCAGCCTTCTTCGGCCCGGCTTGCTTGAATCCTGATGGTGCAGTGAGAAAGGGACTCATGTCTGAGTATACCCTGCCACACCTATAGTGGCCAAAAACGATTCAGAAAAGGGGGTGGTGATGAACAGAGTGTCTGAATTAAGCAGACCACTCTTACCCAGTCCAAAGATCAGGGCTTGATCCATCACCGTTATTTATCTCACTGCACCATCCCAGCTCAGAACCTGGCTATATGCAAATCAGTCTGTCCCTGGCCCAGTGCATCATGGGAACAGGGCAGACTAAACTACCAAGCCAATTCTTCACCAGAAAGGAGACAAGCTACCAGGGACCGGTTTCTGGCATTTCAGCCTTCTTCGGCCCGGCTTGCTTGAATCCTGATGGTGCAGTGAGAAAGGGACTCATGTCTGAGTATACCCTGCCACACCTATAGTGGCCAAAAACGATTCAGAAAAGAACATTACGGCAGTATAATATATACAGACGGATTACGGATTAACACACCCACAATTGGGGGAAAACAAGCTTACAGTGCTGCGTGCGCAATTGTTAAAGGTCGCTGGCGTAATGGTAAATTCAGACCGATGGTCACTAAAACTCAATCCCTTGGAGACTGTACAGCTCAACGAGCTGAACTACAGGCTTTTAAGATGGCGCTTGAAAATACCGATTGCGAATTCCCCACACTCATAGTGTGTGATTCGTATTACTGCGTCCAGTCTTACAATGAATATCTGCAGAACTGGGTTTAAAATGGGTTTAAAGACACAAAAGGTGGCAAAATCAAGCATAAAATGCTTTGGGAAGAAGTAGTTCTATTACAGAAAGAACTACAAAAGGCTCACATGATTCATACATGAGTCCTCAGCGTGATGGCATTCACGTTGAAGGAAATTCATTGGCTGATGAAGCCGCGAAGGCAGCTGTGCAACGGCTTTCGTAGCTGCAATCACTCATTCAAAAACGAAAATAGACAGCGAAATAATGCAAGCTGTCACTGCTTCAATAAAAGATAGTGGTAAAACATTACCAAAAGGCTTTCCACCCAAAAACTCCTGTATAACTGATGCAAATAATGTTCCTTTTGCTCGAATTCCTGGAGTGGGGGATAGAGTAATCCCAAACATGAAACACAGGTTAGGACTAATCTTAGCTGCACATAAAGGGCTTGCCTCTGCACTTGCAGGTGTTTCCACCACAGTTTCATTATTAAAACAGCGATACTGGTGGCCATGCATGAGGAAAGAAACCAGAAACTATGTTTTGGAATGTGAAATCGGGCAGAAAATGAAAGTTTCTACAGTGAAACGCCCGGCGCATGTGTTTATCTGGACCACTGTGGTCCCCTACAAAGGGATGGTAACTATAAATACATCATGGTTTCAGTGGATTCATGCTCAAGATCCATTTGGATGTGGCCTCAGCGCTCGGCTGACGCCCGAACTGTTAGAAAAGTTTGCCAGTCTTTATCAGCACATACGCAATCAGCATGCTACATTCTGACTAGGGTCCTGCTTTTATCTCTCGGGCTTACAAGGAGGCCACGGCCAGCTTGGGTGTTGCATTGCGGTTCTCAAATCAATTCCATCCTGAGGGAAATTCGTTGTGGAAAGAAAAAAACGTGACATAAAACAATCTATAACAGCCAGGGTACTAGGTTCGGGTAACGGGTGGGTCAAACATCTAATAAGTGTTCAACGTAGTCTTAATAACCTGCCAAGAAATTCTCTGGGTGGAACCACTCCATATGAAATCCTTTTTGGTACTAGAATGATGGTCGAAGACCTCGATCGTCATACTTCAGTAGTAGAACAAAAACCCTTTGATATCAAAGATCGTTTGGCTGTTTTACAGGACTTAAATGAAACAAGAAGAAGTCTAAGAAACACCATAAAAAAGCCAATGTCCACTGAAGAAAAACCACCTGTCCCAACAAGACCTGTCTCAATTCCAAAGTTTGGGGATCTGGTCAGAGAGAAAATAGCGGATAAAAAGGAATTTGGGCCTTCTTACAGCAAGCCAGTACCTGTACTAGCAATCCACGGATCAAGAACAGTGTTACTGCCACCACTTGCTGGAAGAAAGGAGAATCGGTCCGTATCAATTGATCTGGTAAAACCACATCATGTGGCCGATAATAAGTAGTAGGCCCAGTGGTCTCCAAAGATGTAGTAGACGACCAAATCTTGCTACCATCCAAGAGGTTCAAACTGAAAGACTCCTCACTTTTGAAGAATCTACAGGGAGAAAAGAAGGACTGTGCAACAAAGCCATGGAACTTGTGCCTCTTGAAACCCAAGTAACAGTTCATCAAGAAACTCCCGTCTACAATGATGTATCATCTGACTATACTAACATGTCAAGGGAAAAAGCAGCTCCAGCGATTTCAAATAATGCGGATGCAATACCAACAATTGACAGAACTGTCTCTGGCTATTTCATCAACTTCGATACCTTTTCTGAGGATCCCAGTGAGCCTGAAACAACGCCAACAAATAAAACTTTCAAGGAACAAGTAGCAGAACTTTTTCACCAGCTTACAAATACATATCTGGTACCACCATGGGCTGAATTTTGGATTGTGTTAGGTGTACTTTTTCTCCTAATATGGCTCATTCTTGTTTTAAGTTTGGGAAAGCTGATGTATGGAAAATATAGTAAAATGGTTACAGTAAGTAAGAGCATCAACTTGCGGGAGGAGGAAGATGGCGGCCGGCTAGATGGTCCGGTCGGGAGCTCCATAACATTTCCGTGACTGACGGCAAAAAAAAACTATTCCTATCGTACAGATTAGCTTCCTAATGGAGACCACAGTAGCACAGCAGCACAATTACCCTTAACAAAGTAATAAGCGGTATCGGTGGTTCTCTGCTGGCCATGCATGCAGTGGGGAGGCACTTACACGAGTGAGCGAGCGGCATTGGCATCAACAGCGACAGCGTCGGTGATCGGAGAAGTGAACGGTGGCAGTGGTTCGGGGAGCTGGGACTCCGCCTGCCGATGAGAGACCGTGATTGGCTGGGTCCCAGAAATCTAGATGCTGGGGTCATCGCGGTGGAAGTTCCTCACAGATGGGCAGCAGCCTCGGGTGCGCGACACGACTGCCGAAGAGTGCAAGGCAGAGTGTGTGTCCTTTTCCGGGGCAGGAGCGCCAGCGAGAGCAGCAACGGTAGCGGCAGGCTGAGTGCACAAAGATCTCAGCCCGGCAGACAGTGGTTCAGGCAGGACTGGTTCCAGGGTAATTTGGGCAGCGTCAGCGATCAGAGAGATGTGGTGCCTCAAAAGAAAAGAGTAACTCCGTTTCTGACCGGCTTACAGTATTTTACTCCCGAAGGAGAACAGATCGGGTTGTGGAGTCAGGGAATCACGAAGATTTCTGGAGACAAAGAAAAGAGGACGGAATTAAGTTCCTGCTTTAACTCCATGAACCAGGTACGAGGGGAGGAACAAAGCCAGGGGGGGATTGCTTTCGATTTAATTGAAGAGTGTAAGGGAAGTGAACAGGGGAGTGCACCGAGAACAGAGGTAAAAAATGCTGCTTGTGTAAGGGAAAGTGGTTCAGAGGCATCAGACTTCTTTTCAAAAAGAACAGGAAAAAAGGTAGTGGGGAAGGACCAAACAGGAAAACAAGAAGTAGAGGAAGTAGAGGAAGGAGGCAGGGTAAAATCAAGCTACTGCCTTAGAAATAGACAATTCCCCAAACAAAGCTTCTCACAGCCATCAAAACAAGTAACTGTACCGTTACAAACACAAAAAAAAAGTAAGAAGGGCCTCTCAAATCGAGAGCGTCAGCCCAAACCTAGATCAGAAAAGGCTGGAGCCCTCCCGGATCATAAACGTAAAATCACACCTTCGCTGAGATTTTTCTTTAAAGTGCAACAACCCCCGCGATTAGAAGAAAGAAGCCTCCCTACCGTACCGCCAAACACTGAAGAACAACGTGAAAGTCAGAGCAGCAAACCTCCGAAAATGAGCACAGAAACGACTAGTAGTGGTGTAGTATTGTATGCCCGCTCACTGAAAGTTCAGATGTTCCAGAGAATCCTCCTCAGTTAACCGCAAATGAACCGGGTACAAGCGCCTCTAACTGTCCCCCCCCACAAACCATCCTCAAACAGACAGGGAAACTCATGGAAAGCCTCATGGAGAAGGTCTTGGGAGAGATGAGAGAGACATTCATGGTATCTGAGTCCAACCAGGCCAAGATTCAAGAAGTCTGCAAGACCTTAGACCAAAAGTTGAATGCTTTAGGGGACAGAGTATCTGCGGTGGAATCTGAGGTGGTGTCCCTCAACAGAAAAGTAGACTCTAACCAATCCGAAATCAGGAAATTGAGAGATTCAGATAGAGCCATTAAGGAAAAACTAGAGTCACTTGAAAATCAGGCTCAAAAAAACAACCTTAGGATTCCAAATGTGCCAGAAAACTTGGAAGGGCAAGACATAAAGAAATTTATCATCTCCCTAATTGAAGAATATTTCCCCTGGTCTAAAGATACAAATCTGAGCGATGATATACAAAGGGTACACCGAGACCCATTCAGAAAGAGCAGAGACAGAAAGACTCCAAGAAAAATGTTAATACATTTCAAAACATACACACTAAAAGAAAGACTCTTAAGTGAAGGCCTAAAGAGCAGCTCATTAAAAAAAAGATAGTTGGACCTTCAGGATTCGCTCAGATATGTCTAAAGCTACCCAGGATAGGCAGTGGGAACTAGGACAATACATGGCAGAACTAAAATCCCTAGGAGTCACGGTCCAGAGGAGATTCCATGCCGCTCTGAGAATCATGTGGCAGAACAAAATGCACAACATAAGAGAACCAAGCGAAGTAGAAAACTTCATACAGCAGATAAAGGAACAGCTACGGTCTAAAATATAAATTTAAGATAGGAATGTAACAATTAGATGAATAATGGAGCTCGAAAGGGCGAACAATACCGCCCAAAAGAGAGAAAGGAGGCTTCCTCGGGAGGGAGGGGGGGGAAATAAACACAGAAAAAATATAAAACCAACCAAAAAAATCACTGTGGGTAGGGAGCAAAATAGGAAAAAATGGAAAAAATTATCCTCAATAGTGAAGTAAGAAGGAATACAAGAGGACGACAAGAGATAATGGAACCGGAACTAATTAACCATGTCTAAAATAACGAAAGAATTTAACCTTTTATCATGGAACGTAAATT
Source organism: Lissotriton vulgaris (assembly GCF_964263255.1). NCBI lineage: Eukaryota > Metazoa > Chordata > Amphibia > Caudata > Salamandridae > Lissotriton > Lissotriton vulgaris. The sequence goes on from NC_141696.1 coordinate 897,772,553, forward strand.
GTCTCAGAACTCCAAGCAGACGTAGGAGAATCTTTAAATATCTAAAATCAGTAGATAACGAAGTGATCATTCTTCAAGAGACACATCTACTAAAAGTTGAATGGGAACAAATAATAAAATCCTTGAACTGGGTGGATACTTATGTTTGTACCAACCAAAATTGCAATGTTAAAGGCATCGCAATACTCTTTAAAAAATCGCTCAATGTAAAAGTTATTCATAAAGCAGTAGACAACAAAGGCAGATGGGCTGTAGCAAGAGTACAAATTTATGACAACAACTTTACTATAGCTGGATACTATGGACCAAACACTGATGATCCAAATCCCCTACAAAATCTATATACAGAACTTTTAACAGCATCTGATCCAATAATCTTGGGAGGCGATTTCAATATTATAATGGAACCTAAATTAGATAGTTCTCCACCAGGAAAACATTTCAACTTACCAAAAATGAGAGAATGGCTAAGCATATATAAAAGAGACCTGGAACTGATCGACATGTGGAAAGAGAAAGGAAATAAGGAACACCCCTTTACACTACATAACAAAAAACAAGGCCATAAGTCCAGAATAGACTACTTCTTGATCAGTAAAAATCTGCAAAACAACATCAAAGAAATAGACCATTTGCCAGAACATCTGTCCGACCATTCGGCAGCGCAACTAACCGTACAATCAGAAATAAATAAACCTCAATATAGATGGACAGTGGATCGCACTCTTTTTCTGGACCCAAAAATAAGGGAAGAACTGGGCATAACCTCAGCCAATTTCTTTGAAGATAATAAAGTAGGCACCTCAGATCAAATAACCTGGGACACATACAAAGCAGTCATCAGAGGTAAACTCATAAGCCATGGGGCTCACAAATCAAAAGTCATCAAACAAGAGATCAGAGATAAGGAAGAAAGCATAAGTCAACTGGATGTGCAGATTAACGCAGAACAAAACTTGGAAATAAGAAATACCTTGGAGATGGAGAGAAAAGAACTAAAAGGAAATCAGGCAGATTATCTAGAAGATAGAGTGAAAGCGAAGTGGGAGGCCAGTAAACTAGCCAATCATGAGTATGGCGAGGGTTGCGGAAAACTATTGGCTTGGAAAACCAAAACGGACCAAACCAGAAACAAAATAGCCAGTATACAACTGAGCAATGAAACAGATGTAACCTCTGATGAATCTGAAATCAAGCAGGAATTTGAAAACTTCTTCTCTAAATTGTACAGGGAAGATTCCTCCTCTTCCTCGGATCAAATAGGAAAGTATCTTGATTCTCTAAACCTACCGAAGCTTTCAGAGTCAGAAAAGGAAGAACTAAATGCAGAAATAACAACTGAAGAAGTAAAAACATCCTTGAAAAACTTGAAAAAAGGGAAAGCAGCCGGTCCTGACGCTTTACCAAACAAATTTTATTCAGCTTTAAGGGAAATTGTAGCCCCTGTATTAACGAAATTACTAAACAAAATCTACAGGGAAAATGATAAAACCCCGGACTCCTGGAATGATGCTATTATCAGCATAATTTTAAAACCAGGGAAAAACCCCTCAGTTTGTGAGTCATATAGGCCTATATCCCTGTTAAACTGTGATTATAAAATCTTAACACAAATAATAGCAGGAAGTTTGGCCCGTGTAATGCCAAAGTTGATACATGGGGATCAAAATGGATTCATAAAAGGGAGACAAATATCCGAAATTACACACAAACTCTTTGCTGCAATTGATGTAGCAACTAGCGAAAAAAACCCTAACAATAGTAACCTATGATGCTGCCAAAGCATTTGATCGGGTCAACTGGTCTTTTTTAAACAGAGTTGTTGGCAAATACAACCTTGGTCAAAATTTTAGTCATTTGATAATCAAGACTTACAGAGAACCAAGAGCGAAGATTCTGATCAACGGAAGTCTTACCAATAACTTTGCGATACAAAGGTGAACGAGACAAGGGTGCCCGCTGTCTTCCCTGCTTTTTAATTTGTACATTGAACCTTTGGCAGACACAATTAGAAACAACGAGTTAATAACCCCCTCTAAACATCAGGATTGGGTTAAAAAGGTGGCGCTTTACGCGGATGACCTAATGATCTTCACAGAAAACTATCAAAGTTCCTACTCAGCAATAAACAAGGCAATCACAGAGTTCGGGAAAGTATCGGGGTACTTTACAAATGAAGCGAAAACAGAGTCAATGAGTTGGAATTTACAGCAGAATACTCCATACACAAAGAATAAAATAAAATATTTAGGTATAACCATTGTGAAAGATCTTGAAAAAATCCCCCAATTAAATCTCAACAGGATTTCAACTGAGACCAAAAAATTGCTCAAGGTATGAGACAAGTTACCTCTAAACATGATAGGAAGATCAAACTTGGTAAAAATGTCGATCCTTCCCAAATTTACCTACCTCTTTAATGTTATACCACTGGAGTTCAAAAGAGACTACTTGAAGAAAATCCAGGGAGAAATTGCGAACTTCATTTGGGCTTCAAAAGGAACAAGGATTGCCTGGAATAAAATAAGAAGGAAAAAAGAACAAGGGGGAATAGCCAGTCCAGATATCGTGGAATACTGTAGAGCCTTCTAATTCAAGAATGCAAGATCGCTTGTGAAAAAGTATGAACTCTATCCCCAATTTCTCCAAATACTAACAAACCAAACTGACCACTTCCTATTTAAATTCGGACACCCCAAATTCTTTAAAAAGATAAAACTAAAGGTACTAAAAAATGCTGCGAAACTCTGGTTTCAAATGAGAACCATCTTAAATATCCCTTACTACAGTTCTTTAGCGCCTATCTGGGATTCTCCAGGCACCCCTAGTGCTTAAAAGATGCCCTAGCAACCCCACTAAGAACGGCAGGAATCAACAAATGGGGACAACTGATGATAGAGAACTCAGTAGAACCCTGGGAGTACCTTACAGAAACTACCAACGGAACTCTGTCAAAATTTAAATATTACCAATTTACAAGCTGGGCAAGTTCTCTGACGGAGGAAAAAACAGGAAACACAGAAATAGAGAAAGAGATTATCAAAATCTCCCCAATGAAGAAAAAAATTTCAAAATGGTACTGGCCGTTAATTTCTGCAGGGGATGATAATGCTCCAATATCAGAATCAGTTTGGAGGAAAGACATTATAGAGCCAGAACTTCAAATATTATGGCAGAAATCGTGTGGTAAATGTTGGTCCATTATTAAACCAGCACGCCTAAAGAGGAATCATTTATTCACATTGCACAGGGCATACTGGAAACCCAAAAAACTGTCAAAATTCAAAGGAGCAAGTATAAAATCCTACCCAAAGTGTGGGCTTGGAAAAGCGGATGACATACACATGTTTCAAAGCTGCCCTCGTTTGGAACTCTTCTGGCAAGAAGTAGGTAACATGTTATGTCGGATATTGGGAACTCATCTAAAAGTAAGTACAACATTAATTTTTTTGGGATATGTACTGAGTTTAATGTAAGGGATGAGAGGCTAACCAAAAAACAAAAAAATCTGTTATTTGTACTGACACTTCTTGCAAGAAGAGAGATATGCCTGAATTGGGTTAAACCAATACCACCTTTACATGAGGATTGGCTAAATTCCATAATAACAACTCATAAACAAGATAGGAAGGGAAAACCCTCCAAAAAATTTAACTTTTGGGAAATATGGGAAAACCACTGCACTAGTAACGTGTAAGGCTAAATTTGACAATACAACAATATGTCCGATGATTAATGCGATGGCAATAATTCAGATGGGAATAATTACCGCCGAGGGGCCAGGCTGGCCAGCTCCCACCTTTTCGCTTAAGAATTATTGAATATGATAAAGGATAGAGGAGGACTAAACACGACAGATCCACCAAAGGGATACTCTATGTGGTCGGCAAAGTAAAGAAAAAGAGAGTGAAGGAATAAAAGTGGAGGTCTTAAAATTCCCCTCCGTACTCCTTATACATTCAAGCGCAAAATGAGGATAAAAAAAAAAAGAAAAGAAGAAAAAAAAAAGAACATCAACTTGCACCTGAAGCCACACAAACCATCTCATCCTGAACAACGAGACCTGTCATCAGTGAACATAACAGCCATTCCTCTACCTGGTGGAATACCATGGTATGGAACAGATTATGCCATTCATGGCCTTGTCGAGCTGCTGAGGATTCCACACCAATTTAAGGTTTCCTTGAGTGATTTTGTTTCACTGAGTACATTTTCTGATGATTGGGATTTTGAAATTGTTAATAACATGATGGCAGACTTAGAAATGTTGGCAACATTTGCAAAACATGAATACTTAGATGGTTCATCAAATTATGAAGAAATGTATTGTTTTAATCATTTTGGTCATCATTACTTGCACAAATCTGCAAATCCAAGAAATGTTTAACTTATAATCAATGGGAACATTGTCTAACGCCACCAAAAGGTAGCTCTAAAACATTCTATGGAAAATTTCCATACTTCTCAGGCTTCAATGTCACAAATCCAGAAACCTTTTACTTTAAAAATGTTAATAAGACAGGCATGAAAAGTATGTTAACTAATACTAAGCAAATTTATTCTGCGACTTTGTATGCTCAACTGTCCACATTAGGCTTTGACTTTTGGAAAGACAACATTGAGACAAAAACTGTCTCGGGCACAAAAGACTGGCAGATACAAGGTTTAGAAGCATTATTCAGAGCCTGCATAATCCCAGAACAAATAATGTTCTTAAATGAAACTATTCAACAGACATCTTCTCTTGGCCTGGCTAAGATAAAAGATTTAAACAAACCGTCCATACCTATGCCTACATCTGATAGTATTGGAACTACAGATGAGGAGGTAGACGTAAACTATATTTTACAACAGAACAGAACTAATCCTGAATGGAAAAAATGGTTAATCTTGCCCACAGACAAGAATAACTGTCAAGATAGATTCCTGAACAAGACACATGGGTTTACATAACAAGGCCAGATCCAAGATATGTCCAGAGACAACATCCAGGGATAATAACAACTTACAGTGTAGGAAAACTGTGCCTTGAGTGGCTACAAAAATCCGCACACCCAGATATAAAACAACACTTAACTTTACTTAAAGATGGCATTGATTTGAGAGAATTCTTACTAGGACCTCGCAAACAATTTCATAAACGTTTCATATACGACGGAATATACGCTGCTTATAATGAAGCATGGAAAGTCACGCAAATGGAAACTGCAGAACGAATACGAGAAAATGATCGTATTAATTTACAAAAAGCTCTCTCTGTAGTTTACAATGGTTTAACAACTCTGTCATCCAAAATCTATTCTTTGGACGGCATTGTATCTTCTGCCATAGACATAAGGGAACAGGACTTGCTCATGTTACAACATGGACAGTCTCAACTACGTTCTATAATGCTGCTAGGCTGGACGTTACAAAATCTGCGTTCTGGCTATGTGCCTTGGCATCTAATCAACACCACATCATTGTTTACTGTATTTAACATTACAGATAGACAAATCTCTTTGGCACAGATGAGAGCAGACTATACGGTGCTGAGCATAGAAAAACTGGAGAGATTACCATTGACCGTTTCTGAGAAACCAGCTGTTGAGTGGATAATACATGGCACCATCATGATACCAGTAAAGTTTTCCCAGTTTCAGTATTGCTTAAAACACATACCAGCAGGCATGTATGAAAGGTTGGGTAAAGAGTGCATAAAGTCGACCTGGGATTTACCATACACACACAAATGTTAGAGTGGGGAAAGGAGGTATTTCTTAGTGATAAACATTGCAAAACCACATCGAGCGGTAAACTTCTTTGCCTCGGCATTAATTTACATGGAGCCTGTGATGGTTCTTCAAACAACTTATCATGCTACCTGCAGGGTTCCCCGGCAGCAGTGATGGATCCAATTTTTAGGCAGCTTTCCAATGGAAGCTACTTAATGCTGAATGATCACAACTGTTGTGGAAGGATGCCAGGAATACTCTATCTCGTTAGTGTGTCAGACTGGGTTACTTGTTGTATGCCAGTATTGTTTCCAAAAAGTAAGACAAACGGGGAGTCGCCACTATGGCCTTTACTGAACATCTCTTCTATACAAATTGATACTTTAAGCAGAATGAAAGCCATTCTTTTACAAAAAACTGTGCCACTGACGTCGTCCAGAGAGACGTATGATCTGCAAGTTTCAAGGTCCTCTGCGGAGAGCATTATTATCACCAAACTGCCCCTACATTTTGCAGAAATGTTAGGTCGTATCTTAAACATGTCTGATACCAGTGGCATTTTACATGTATTTAAGACAATTTTTTCAGGACTTTTAGCACCCTTTGAAGCAGTCCTGGGCCTTTTTCCTAACTTCGTGCACTCTGTGATCGGCGGCCTGCCTCTCATCTTGGGACTCGTAGCAGGGATACTATTTTTATTACTCCTGCTCCGTTATTGCAAGTCCGGTCACTAGCGATACCCAGATTACCATGGAGCACGCTCTTCTGGCAATGCAGTATCGTGAGCGCATAACACAGATTATTGGCTTGGCTCGTTTGAGAGATCTGAATACCACATGGTTCCTGTTGTTCATACCAATCTGGCAAGATTGCATCTTACCTGTTCTACAATGCCTGCTTTGTGGAGAGGAATGCGTGTTGGATATCTGTCTAACATTTCCAAAAGCAATGCCAAGGGATGTTGACGCCTTGCTGGGTCCGATAACGGCTCATGTATTGTGTTGCCCCCAACGGCTACCAATCCTGATGAGGCATTCATAGAGATCTCACCGGCAATTCCAGCTGAAGGTGAGGTGCGCGGTCCAACAGGCACAAAGGTACCATCAACTATGAACATTGCTAATGCGACTGACAGCAATGCTTCTCATCTGTGTACAATTGATCTACTAATTGAAGTGGTTCAACTTTCATCTACTGTGGTAGACGATTTCTTTGCCAGCCTAGACGATTTAATGTTTTCTCCTGATACCGAGAATAACTTTTGAAGTTAGCACACAGCGTTCTTTCAACTCTGAAATTCGACCTTCGCTTTTTCAAAACAAAAACTTCTAAATTTGGAACTCTATTTCTCTACGATTTAATTAGACGTTTTCCAAATACAATGAAATTTGGCACAAAGCAATCTGCTTAAAGTAGAACTATTCTTAGAGAACAAGATTTCTTTGAATACTTCCTAGAAACAATATTGACCTAATCCACAAACCTAAACAGTTTGTATATAATGCTATGGGATGGTCTCGACTTTTTCTTCTGTTACAAAGAGCCATTTCATAAATGTAATTTTGTGATTCATTCGGTTAGCTTTTCCAATATTATAGTGTATGCTTAAGATAAAATCATTGCTTTTAAATGCGTTCAGTACAACGCTCAATTTTTTTTCTCGTGTACAACCATTTCAAATGCGTTTTTAATGTATTCTTGGGTGTGATTGTAAACACATGCTGTAGAATATGTTTTAGTGCTTGAACTTAGTAATGTTGAACATGAAAAAACGTGGAGTGGGTGTTGTATAGCATTTTAGGACCCTAGTGTAATTTTCCCGATTCATGCCCTTACATAGGTATAAATAACCATATCCTTATATAGGCATAGAAATCATAACCATATTTAGACATAGCTCATGCAGTCCAAATACGATAGGGCTACTTCCACTAGTTCCAAAAATCCAAAACGATTTCTTGGAAAACTCGGCTTCAGCAGCTAGGGACTTCCCCTTGCTTGCATATTGATTTATCCAAGAAATCATGGAGTTTTCAAAGAACTGAGACTCTTTGATTACGGTATTATGTCCACCTTTAAGTCAAACTCGGCACCTTTAAGGTATAAATATGCCCACACTTGCCATAGCAAACACACGGTGGTTTGGAGCAGTTCGACTATCTACTTGCCCGACGCATCCTGCTAAAGCAAGTGCCGAATGAAGCTGACCCTCCAGCAGACGCACTGAGGGAGAGACGCTGTCTTTTCTCTTGCCGAGAAATCCAGCCTCCAGTGTTTCCAAGCTACCCTTGCGGATTGTTGGAAAATCGAGTCCTGAGATTTACCGTCTTCATTCTAAACCAAGTTTTAATGAGCTGATTAGACCCTAAGAGAAATCTTGGATAGATTCTTGGCAAAGAATACTAAATTTATGCTACACCTCACTTACTTCTTCCCTCGTACTAGACTTAGGTTAGGTACATCAGGGTAGGCGTATTTTAGAAGCACCAGTTGAGTACTTTTTCAGTCTTTGTTATTTATGTATGTATTTATCTATGGTCTAGGAACCATACAATGCTTTTACAGTATTATTTTATCCTACTCTTCTTACTGAATGCATTATACTTTACAACAAGTCCTACGATTGTAGCAGTTCATTTCTTCTGCATGAGAAAGAAGACTGTTCAATAAATACTTTTATTGAAAACGCACAACTCTCTATTTCTCTGCACCTCTGGTGAAACGAAGCATGCACGAATGACTGAGTAAAATATCTATCTATTGTTTCCACGACTCTGAAGATCAATTTTATCTTAGGGAAAGAAAGTTGTCAAGTTTATGCGGTTGTCAGAAACTAAATCCCTTCTTGTGAACTCGAGAAAGTCTCTAGTGACCTCTGAGCTAGCTGGCACTCACAATTAGGTTGAATATATTCGATAGCGACCTAGTAGACATAAGTCCTATGTCACATCTATAGGATATATTATTCCAATGTGCAGTGCCTATTGGAAATATAGGAACTACACTAAAGTGTTTCCCAGCGCTATTGTGGGAGTTGGTGCAAATATGTTACACATTGCCTTGGGGATAAACCTGTCTGCTCGTGCCTAGCTACCAATGGGGTGGGCAGGGGTTATCAACAGTGTGTACCCCCTTACCCTGACTAGAAGTGAGGGTCCCTATTTTGTCAAAGGTACCTACCTCTGCCAACTAGAGACTACCAATTCTAACATTGGTGGCAGCGGTGAGGATCTGAACTTGTATTTGCGCTTGACCTACAGTAATTAGAGTACACCACTAGTTTTTGCGCAGAACACTATGCAGCTACATACTGTACCTACTTTTGGTTCTATTTTTGAGCAGCCCTTGGAAGCATCATGTCTCAGAAAGGAAAAGAAGTAAGTGAGGGTGCAGAATTGGAATTTGAGATTCAGGATTTGCTCACATACAAGGTGGAGCAGTTAAAACAATTATGCAAAAAATGTGGATCTCCCATGAGGAACAGCTCTAAGAAGGACGAGCTACAGAAGTCCTTAAGGGCCTGGTGGGAGGCCAAACAACTTGAGGAGACAGAGGATATCAATGGAGATGGGGATACAGGTGAGGATGGTTTTATATCCCATGATTTGCCTTTGGGCAAATCAGCTTCTAGGCCTGGCAGCAACCATCCCAGTAGGGGCTTTTCTCCAGAGGAGCTGGAGAAGAATCAAAGGATCAGAGACCATGAGTTAGAGCTTTTCAAACTCAAGGCTCAAGCAGAAGAAAGGAGGTTACGCCTTGAAAGTGAAAAGAAGGTAGGGTAGAGCAGGAACGCTCCCGCTTTGGAGGAAAAGAAACTCCATTGGGCTCATGAGTTGAGTCTGAGGGAGCTGGATCTCAGCCTGTCTGCTTATGCCAAGCTACCAAGGGGGTGAGCAGGGGTTATCAACAGTGTGTACCCCCTTACCCTGACTAGAAGTGAGAGTCCCTATTTGGTCAAAGGTACCTACCTCTGCCAACTAGAGACCCCCAATTATAACAGCTGTGTTTTTCACTCTATTACCGTTTGATGTATTGCACGAATACTGTATACATTTCCATTTTTTGAGCTACCAGAGCGTTGAGTACAGGTGAATTCAGGGTTATTTTCTGCCTCACTCTGACAACTATTGTGGTTAATGCATGACCAGGGCTCACATTCCAGTCAACCAACAATCCAATTTCTTACATTGCTCTATCATTTTCCTATTCTGCAACTGAGCTCCAGTGTACAATGGAAACATGCATCCATTCTCAGTAAATCATACAGTCTACAACACATATGTTAATATGGTTAATGCTTTGAGTCACTGCATCAAAAGCAACATATATTTTTGTTTATAGCATCAGCTACATAAGTGATCAAAACAGCAGATGTAATTAGTTTATTTTCTATGATTAGTAAGATTAACAATGTTTCTTCCATGGGTATCCAATCTAGGGCCGAGAGCGGGCGATCAGTGACATAGTTTTTGGTTATTCATATAAGACACACGCAAATGAGCTTCCTCTATCTTGAACCAATTTCTATAGTGTAGTGAGGTCATCCTGAAAATGTGGCATGGATCCAACCTGTCTGGGTTAATTTTGGAAACCACACATTTAACAGTCACATATATGCTATGTGTCTTGTCAGAACTACTATATTATGGTCCACAGCATTTTCCAATAATTGAAAAAATTTGCCTTCCTATACCTACAAATTGGTTTTAAGAGAGACCTTGGCAGACTGGGGAACCATGGTCTCACAACCTGAAATATTCATAGGTGCTTAGGACTTCATAAGGACATTTGATGTCCCATAACCTTTCATCGATAATTATACCACATTGTAAAGGGTCAGAGAAAGTGACTAGATTTGAAACTGTTCAAATCCCAGCATAAGATACTGCACCTAATGTGCGATCAATCTCATGGCTGCAACCCCATTTCCAATGTATCAATCACCAGTCCTAAAACAGTACACCTAATGAGCAGAAAACAGGTGAATCTTTGTACAATGAATCTTCCATCATATCATGGAACATCGCAGGTTATTACCAGCAATTGAACCACTCCGGGGCAAAGTTGTCTAAAGTCATTCAATACTGCTGGAACCTGATGGTAGAGAATGCCTAACACTTTACTCCTGCTAGAAGAATAGGACTCACTCAATGATTCAATGACTAAAGGACTCCTATATTCTTCTGGTACCCCAGACCTGGAACTTATCCCCCAATGGTCACCTAGTTAGCACCCTGTTTGCCTGATTCAGGAACAAATAAACAGAAGGATTTCTGACTGAAATAGGGTCCAGCTAAATACAGAAGACTAGACAATGCAGGAGACCTGGCTTGAGAGAATCCTGGTGCCTAGAAGCCTGTATGTCCTGAGGAGTTAGGGGGTTACAGGTCTGATGAGGAAGAACTTTTGCTGCATTTGGAAAAAGATAATCATATTTTGTCCTCCAGAGGACCGGGACAAGTGCTGACTCGTGCACAAGTAGATTGCACACTAGGCAGGCAAGGAAACCAAATTCATCGACTCAACGCTTTTAGTTATGCTGAAAACCAGCTCAGCTGATTCTTCCCATCCTCATGGAGCCACTCTGATTAAGGTTTGCAGTCATGCCTGGCTGGAGTATTTTGACTTCCAAAAATGTGACTGTTCCAAATGTAAAGCTTTTAGCCTGGAAAAGGCAGCAAGTCTATTCATTCTGTGAAGTGACCTCTGCCTCAATGATATCCAAGTGTGTCCTGCTAACAGCTTTTGGCACCAAAACCAGTGGTTTCAATGGGAGCTTGGCAATGAAGTATCTGAATTTGAGGGACCCTAACTGGCCACAACCTTGGACAGTGCCCCTCTGGAAGATTTTGAGTTCCATTTCAGAGACCCAAGGAAAATCCTTTGACTGGATTGACCTGTTTGGTGTATGTGGCCTCCAATTCATCACTGCCAGCCTCAAATCACAGCTACATTTCCGTCTATCATAAACTGGTATTGTTGGTGGGCATTTTTTTTTTATTGACAAATTTTAAACATTCATTTCACTTTTTACCCTAACCTATTTTAATGATCCTGGTGATTATTTGCTCATAATTTTTTCTATTTTTCTACATTTAAGTGTGAATTTTATTGTGTTGTGATATTTACTTAAAAATTGATGGTAGTGGTTGAACTTAACACACACTTATCGTGGGATTCCCTGACACTTGTGCCATAGCTAGAAAGGGATTAGCCGAGATTCTCTCAGAACTATAGGCCTCATTAGGATGGCGGTCGGACTTCCGGCCGACCGCCATACATTCAGAAAAGGGACTGCCCTACTACAAGTTGGTTGTCCTGCAGTCCGTCAGTACGAATAAGGATGCAACCATCACCACGGCTGTCCCAATGTCTATTTTATGTATTGTGGTTGGTGCTGCGGGCTGCAGAACCCACTTCACTACATATAATATACCTGAAACATATGCCTGAACTACGTGGCAGGCGCTATGCAGTGCAGCAGGGATATATAGGGGGCACCATAGGTGCCCCCAAAACCCAAAAATGAGACCCGGGGGGAATGGTGCCCCGCAATGGGCCCCCTTTCTGCCTGACTCTTCATGGTGGGTTCATCACCAGGAAAAGGCCGGAGAAAAGGAACATCGTAATGCCTACAGGGGTGCCTGGCAGGCATTGTCACCTTTGTAGGCATTACTCCACCTCCGACCGACTGACGGGCTCCTTGAGCCCATCAGATCTCTGGCAGTTGGTCTTTCCGACCGCCACACATCTGTCCACCATTATAATGCAGCCGGCGTGTCGTATGTTACGGATGGTGGGTGGAACGCCACTGACAGCCTGTCGGTGGCGGTCCCTCTGCCATCCTAATGCAGTCCTAATGCAGCCCTATGTTTTTACCTCTTCAGAATAAGTTTATTGAGTTAGTTGGAGCACCCTTTGAAATTAATAAGCCCATTCCTGACAATTTTTCTTTGTCATGAGAAAATTGATGCTATCCTGTGTACTCTACTTTAGAAACCCAAATCAATTCGAGACCTGCAAAAACATTCACAGTGCCTTTTAACAGCACAGTGCCACTTAATTGCAATTATGGGAACACTTCATTTAATTCCGAAAGAATTCACCTTGTCTGTTTTGCTGAAGTGGCATGTAAAAATCAACTGAAAAGCTGAAAGCCCGAAACCGGTCCTAGGATGCTTGTTTCCAGTCCAGGGAGGACCAGGCTTGGCAGTTCGGGCTGGACTGTTCCCATTGGGCGCAGGGTCAAGACTGATTTGCATATGGCTGGGTGCAAACTTGAATGGCATGGTGAGCAAAAAAACTATGGAATTAGACGCAGATCTCTGTACTGGAGTGAATGTATGATATTGTTCTGCATTCTGTCCATCAATTGTTCTTTTTGCCTGTAAAAATCAACAGCCAACTGGAAATGCCTTTCCTTTTTGGGTAGGAGAATGTCACTGTCTCATTGTGCTGTGCAAACAAAATCAACTTAAACTGTTAAGATCAACTTACCTTGCAAAATACAGAAGTGTCTTTCTTTGAAATTCGACTCTAGCTAAACAAAATTCTTACTCAGTAAGATTGCATATAACAAGTTCTTTTAGGATTCTTTATTATAACCACATGTTAAAAACTATTTTAATTCTCATGTTCAAACCAGCAACATTCACAAATGCATTACATTAACATTGCCTCAATTTCTTAACGTTGATTGTACTTTTTTGTCAAGGTTGATGCATTGATGGAAAAATGAATATTGATCTCTGAATCTAAATAAAGGCCTTTCATGCTTTATTCTGGACACAGGGTTACAACAATAAACTTAAGTTGAAGGGTCTTGTTTGTATTTTGAACTCTGCACTCGGATTGCAAGGCTATCATTTTAAATATAAATTGGCTATTAAATGTTAAACCTGTTGTTCATTTGTACTAAATATACTTTCAATAGTACTCAGTGTACTGTAGCAATTCATTAACAGCACATACAATCCTTTATCTTCTCTTCTTTTCTGGAGAGTGATTTCCAACATTGACAAGTCAATGTTATGCAGGGTGAGCCTCTGAAATGATTCAGGAGAGAAAAAAACATTTAGAGCTGTAACTCAATGTAAAAGCTTGTATGAAGATGCATGAGGGGAAGGGAATGAAATTAAATTTTCAAGTTAAATAAAATGGGCTTATTGTCTGGGAAGAAGCTAAGAGTACAAGTGGAGACCGCCAATCTATTTCAGAAAATGATGCACAGAGAAATGGAGAGGATGAGGGACCTTAAAAAGCATATGCCGTTTTGGATGTAGGCCCGCCCAAGTGGTAGTTATCCTAAAACCATAGTTCGACTCATAGACCTTAGGCTTTTCCAAGTCTTGTAGGGACATCACTCCATAAGATATGTATTTGCTCAATATAAACACGGAAGGAGCTTGTCAATTGAAAAAAAAGGAGGGCACCATTAATAAAAACCTGCCTATGGGTAAAGCTTTTTCTGAAAGCAAATAGCCAATGAGTAAACATTGAAATGACAAATTTGCAAACATGATGGGGCAGTGAATCTTTTCCGGCAGTGCACTCTGCAAGGTAAAGTTCAGTAGTGTTCATAGCTTAGCTGGTTTTAAATTCAAAATCACCAAAATATACTCACATTCAAATTTCAGTGTAGTAAACCAATCATTTGTCATTTGCTGCTATGGTTGTGTGACGTAGTGGGTCCTGGCCCGCTTTAACCCCCTCCGTCCCTAGATTTGTCCTTCTGAACTACCTATTTTTCTGAATCTCTACTGTGAGTTAGTGTCACTAATTGAGTCTTACTCACTACTGTAACCTTCTGTAAAATATACTTGATTGCTAACCATCAATGTTGTCTTTTCAAAATAATCTGTGTTGGGTTAAGAGGCTCGGTGCTCTATACATGTGATCACTTGTGAACACATATGTGTGTTGGATGAACGAGTTTGACTAAAGTCAATCTTAGCCTGGTATTTTTGCACTAGTAAGTGAAGGCAGATTGGACCTTGAGTAAAATTGGATTTAGCCTATGCCAGATTAGAATTTGATTGGACATCCAAAAACACCCATTTCTATTTGACCGCAGTGTAAGTCCATAGCTTTTTATTGTAAGGCTGTAGTGCATTATTGTATTCACACACTAGATAAAACCTGCACCAAAATATTAGCTATTAAAAAGTGTAAAGCCTTTATGTATATGTTTAAAAGGGTTATGTGTACAAATGTAATATTTCTTTGATGAAAGTGCCTTCTTGTAAATATATGTTTATGCCATCCCACAAGTAAGCTCTGCCTTTTGACCCTGAGAGTCAACACTAAAAAAGGAGAAGAAGGTACTCAGTTGGGAGTTCCACAGTAGGGGTGTCTCAGAGCACCAGTGGTGAAAAACCCCAGTCCTACCTTACAGGCATGAAAAGACAATTAGCCATCTCAGTACTTTCCTGCTTGCGTGAAGAATGATACAAGTTGATAGGATACACTGGAAGGCTGTTTTTGTTCAGCAGACTTGCTAACTAGTATATTGATGTCATTTTAGAAATGACCTCAGAAAAAAGAGCGAGGAACAAGCACACAAAGGAAAACATTTAATGGATGGTCAATGACATCAAAAAAACTAAATGTAAAATTTGATTTTGATTTTGTTGTAGTTTAAGCTCTAACCTTACCCTAAACTTAAAGAACATTTTAGTATGACAAAAGGACTAAAGTAGAAACGTTTGCATTGTTATTTAATGAAGTCGAAACCTGTGGCAGGTGGAATATTAAGTTAGACGAGTTAGACCAGTGTCTGAGCCTGCTCAGTAAAAACACAAACAAATACCCTTCCAATTTCTGTATGACCATGATGTCATCACATAGAGTATGGCAGGCATTTCAGATTCCAACAGCCCACAAGGATATTTCCATTTGGGGAAATGATCTGCATTCATCCTTTGCATTATAAAATATCAGTCACACCCCTCACCTTTCAGTGTTGCCTGCTAAACCTTACTCATGGTAACTCACAGAGCCTCAAAATATGAAGGGGCTACATGCTTATGCTACGTCCATATCATGAAGATGAAATTAGTCAGCAAGTGTATCTAACTTAAGTCTTCAAACAATTAATTTATATCAGAAAAGCTTAAAGCACAACATCTCAAATTATTAAGCAAGATACATAATTTAAAAGGGGAAGGTGAAAACCATGTTTTATGCCCAAACAAAGTAGGCAAAAAAGAGAAGCGATGAAGGCAATGAAGACTAGTATTGGTGCTCTCCCATCCCCTCCTACTGGGAATTTAAAATATGCATAGGCTGAATCTCCCTCTGATAAAACACAATGCAAGTTCCTATATCTGCAAGGCAATCATATATGTGATTATCATGCAATTACCCACTCCACCTACATGAAGAGCATTGTATGATTACTTCCTCAGCTTTTTCCCTCAATACAGTTTTATAATCTGGGATCACATATTTCTCTTTGTAATGAACGTGTCAAATCCTTTCTGATAAACCTCCTGATATTCATATAATTACATTAACATAATGTTTCCCCTCATCTGCCTGGATATATTTTGGCAATTACACATCACCTCCAGTAAAACACCAATATTAAAACTCATTTAACCTGAGTTGCAGATCAGCAGTTTAAGCCCATGCTTACTCTGTCACAAAAGGCGTTAAGCATTTTAGGATTAATTGTGCTAAAATATTTTTTAATTTGCTTGTCATTTTTAGAAAGTGCAATACTGGAAATGACACTTGTGTTCCGGTGCAGTAAAACAATCAATTTGCCTTTTTAGTTTGTGTTACTGAAGTGGGCATAGCTTTTGACTAAAATGGAACTAAGGGCATTATTATGATGCCGGACAGTTGGATCGCCGACCGCAATTGTGGGGGCCAGGTGAACGCTCACATGCACGTGGGGTGTCTGACTGCTGCATTATAATGCGAACACCAGGTTGCCATTCTGAAACGATGCAGGGGCATGCTGTGGCCATGTAAAAGGGCTGCAGCACATTTCACCACTGGGCAACACCTCCTGCACGTCCGTGTACTGTGTGCTATGTACATGGCAACCAGTGCATGGAGTTGTGTTGAGGCACTACATGCCGTTTCTGACAACCTTTTCACGGCGGTGTTCCCACCATGAAAAAGTTGTTGGAAAGACATATTGTAATCCCAAAGGCAGTGCCTGCCTCGGCACCACTGCCATTCTGGGATGCAGCTCCACGCCTCCCCATCTGGATCACTGATCCTTGCAGAGGCGGTAACCTTGCTTTGTACAGAAGTGGATTTGACTGCCAGCATTGTAATGCAGCAGTTGGACTAAGAGATGTCAGTGGTCGGACCGACGGCCTGTCAGTAACCTGACCGCCCAACATCCAAATCAGGTCCTAAGCATTTATTTCTCTTACGCTGACACTTCGTTCTCTTTTTATCTCTACCTATCGCTTTCTTGATTTTTCTCTTTTACAGTTTTTCTTTCCATTGTATTTTATCCTCCCTCTCTATCTTCATTCTTTTCCCTTTCAATTTCTGTCTACTATCCAATAACTCTCTTCCCACCTCCCTGGCCATGTATTTACCTAACCCTCCTGGACCTGTCAGCCGCCTTCGACACGGTCTGCCATCGCACTCTAAAGACACGCCTTCTAGAAGCCGATATCCAAGAGAAGGCTCTTGACTGGACCACCTCCTTCCTCTCTGGCAGAACCCAGAGCGTCCACCTCACACCCTTCCAATCCGAAGCCACTGACATCATCTGCGGCATCCCCCAGGGCTCATCCCTCAGCCCAATGCTGTTCAACGTCAACATGGCCCCTCTCACACAAGTGGCCCGCCATCACGACCTCAACATCATCTCCTACGCTGACGACACCCAGCTCATCCTCTCCCTCACCAAGTACCCACACATCGCCAAAACCAACCTCCACAAGGGAATGAAGGCAGTCGCCGATTGGATGAGGAGCAGCCGTCTGAAGCTGTACTCGGACAAGACGGAGGTCCTCATCCTCGGACCCACCCCCTCAGCCTGGGACAACTCCTGGTGGCCGACCACACTGGGAACAGCACCTACACCCACCGACCATGCACGCAATCTAAGATTTATCCCCGACTCCTCCCTCTCCATGTCTAAGCAGGTCAACGCCGTCTCCTTCTCCTGCTACAACACCCTCTGCATGCTCCGCAGTTTCTACAAGTGGATCACAACCGAAACAAGAAGAATAGTGACACAGGCCCTCGTCAGCAGAAGACTGGACTACAGCAATGCACTCTACGCAGGAATCCCAGCCAAACACCTACGACAACTTCAACGCATCCAAAACGCCTCTGCCCGACTGATCGTCAACGTCCCTCGCCGCAGCCACATCACCCCCCACCTGAGAGACCTACACTGGCTCCTCGTTGACAAGAGCATCACCTTCAAGCTCCTCACCCACGCACACAAAGCACTCCACAACGCTGGACCAGCCTACCTGAACAGCAGACTCAGCTTCCACACCCCCACCCGCCAGCTCCGCTTCGCCAGCCTCGCCCTCGCCGCTGTCCCCCGCATCCAACGAACGACCTCTGGCGGCAGATCCTTCTCCTACCTCGCCGCCAAGACCTGGAACACCCTCCCTACCCACATACGGCAGACCCAAGACCTACTCGCCTTCAGAAGACTCCTCAAGACCTGGCTCTTCGAGCAGTAGCAGCACCCCCCTCCCCTCAGCGCCTTGGGACCCTCACGGGTAAGTAGAATGCTTTGCAAGTACTCTGATTAATTGATTGATTGATTGATTGATTGATTGATTAGAGTAATGTGTTTACTAGGTGTGTTTAACCCCTTCCCTGTGCCGCAAGTTCTGCTGTGGCGCGGGGGGCTAGGGGGTGAGCATGGCACTTCGGTGCTCATGACAGCGCCACGCCATCATGAGTCACAGGGAGCATGTGCTCATGACGGCATGGTTCCGTCTTGACCACGCCCGCTCATTAATTCGCCCGTACAGGCGGGAATTAGTGCCACGTGGGCGGAGCGTCAGCGGCATGATGGAACCATGCCGTCATGAGCACATGCCGCCTGTGACTCATGACGGCATGGTTCTGTCATGAGCATGCAAGGGGTTAATACTACCCATTACAAGGGTGCTTCTAAGAAATGGGGCAAAAGATGCAGTGTCTGTATTTAACACATCAAATTCGGACTAGTTTGCCTTTTTTTGCCCTCTTTCATCTGATCCTCTGTGACAGATGAGGGTAGGGCCATTCTGAGGAGCAGGTTGGGATGCACATAAAGGCCCTCTGTGTTGCCCTGGCAGGTGGTGGTTCTTTCACCTAGCCCATATTCACTCTTGGCTGGTGGCCTCATCATCTTGTACGTAGTTGGTAGCCTTGGCCACCTGCTGTGGGCTATAAATTGGGAAGGTGATGCAGTTGTTACTGTAAACCTGGTACTGCTCCTGTAGATCTCTAATAACTCATAGCCCTTCCTGTCCTTATATATCTTGAGGCACTTGGTGCATTGCTGCTAGGTCCTCACAACCTCACACGTAAAGTTCCTCCAGGGCACAGTTCTTATAGCAGCAAAAGTTGTATAATTGACACTTTTTTAGTAAGTCATGCAAGACATTGGCAAACGGCTGGTACTGCAACACCCTCCCATGGGAAATAATTGAAGTTGCAGTACTAGGGGTTGCCCATCTATAGTGCTGGAATTACTACAACAAGTGTAAGTTATTACAAAAGTGCAGTTTGTTAATACTGAAAAGCAGTAAACTACTCAAATGTACTCAAAAATGCAGTTTGTGAATTAGGCCACTTCTCTTTCTAAAGATGCTATTGGCCTAATTCAAAGGTAACTTACACTTTCGAGAAAGTTTACACTTTTGTATTCGTTTACGACTTTTTGGTATTCACAAATTGCACTGTTGTACCAACTTACACATTTGTAACATGTCCAGCACTACTCATGGCCAATCACTGGTATTGCAACACTCTCTCATAGAATATAATGGAGGTAGGGAATTAGTACAAAAGTGTATGTTACTAAAAAATGTGTAACTTATTATAAAAGTGTAAATTACTACAAATATGCAGTTTGTGAATACCAAAAAGGGGTACACTTACTCTAATGTGTAAGTTACTACAAAAGTGTAGTTTGTGAATGGAACTTTGTAGTAAGTTTTGAGGTAATACTGTAGTAATGTGAAAATTACTACAAAGTGCCGTTTGTGACTCAGGCCCTTGGTTTTATTTATTTTTGACATTTTTAAATCGCGCTGTTACCCGAAGGTGTCCTGGCGCTGGCTGATCGCTAGTGGGCGTGGGCAGGGAAGTTAGCGAGTGAAAAGCCACGTTTTAAGGGCTTTCCTAAACTTGATCAAGTCGGGGGTCAGTCTGAGACTTGACGGCAGCGCGTTCCATGCCTTGGCGGCACCTAGGGATAGACTTTTGCCTTCCCAGTGAACTTTTCTTATTCTGGGGACGACAACCAGCCCCTGCTCGGCTGATCGTAGAGCTCGCGCGGGCTTGTACCACTGGAAGAAAGGGGTCAGGCATTGGGGGCCCAGGCCATGCAGCGCCTTGAAGATCACACAAAGTGACTTAAACAAGATTCTTTTCCGCACTGGCAGCCAGTGTAGCTTTACCAGGTCCTGGGAGACTGAGGCGAACTTAGGAGTGCCTGTGATCAAGCATGCTGCTGCATTCTGCAGGATTTGAAGTTTGTCTAGAAGTCCCTGCTGGGCATTCAGAAATAGAGCGTTGCAGTAGTCTAGTCGGGACATTACCAGTCCGGTCACTACTGTCTTCTTATGTTCCGCCGGAAGGAATGGCAGGACTTTCCGGATAGTTTTAAGCACGAAATGGGTGGCAGAGGACAGTGCATTGATTTGTGGCCTGAAGGACAGAGAATCGTCCATCAGGACACCCACATTTTTTACCTTTGCCACTGGAGAAGGGGGGGGGACCCCATTTCCTCTGGCCACCAGCGAGGTGACCAAAAATTGTCTTTTGCCCCAAACAATAGCACCTCTGTTTTAGCAGAGTTGAGCATAAGGCAGTTTCCTGCCATCCAGTTGCTCACCTCCCGCATGCAACATCTAAACCGATCTGCTGTGCTGTCCAGTTCTCCCTGGCTCAGCGACACCACAATCTGCGTGTCGTCAGCGTAGGATGTAAGATTAAATCCAAAGGATCTAATTACTGGCGCTAGGGTGGAGACGTAGACATTAAAAAGAGTCGGACTCAGGGAAGACCCCCGAGGGACTCCGCAGGGGAGCACAAATGGCTCAGATTCGAAGTCCCCCAAGGCCACCGACTGAGTCCTCCCAGATAGGAAGGCTTTCAAGATGTCGAGTGCCTTTCCCTGTATCCCACTGGCCCTCAACCGGTCCACCAATAATTTATGGTGGACCGTATCAAAGGCCGCTGATAAATCCAGCAGGATCGGGGCGGCTCTGCCCCCCGCGTCCAGCACCATTCGTATGTCTTCGGCTGATTTTATCAACACCGATTCTGTGCTGTGTCCAGCCCTAAATCCATGTTGGGATGAGTCCAGCCTCTCTCCTGACCCTAGGAAGGTGCTGAGCTGTGTGTTCAGTATACCCTCCATTATTTTGGCGGGGAGAGGGAGTCTGGTGATGGGACGAATGTTATTCAGATCGGTTTCATCTAGGTTGTTTTTTTTTCGAAGGGGCAGGATGGAAGCTTGTTTCCAATGCAGGGGAAATTTCCCCTTGTCCAGCATGATATTGAATAGGGGGGTGAGTCCAGAAGCAATGGTTGCAGGAGCCAGTTTAGCAATCATAGGTGGGCAAGGGTCGTGAGGGGAACCAGATTTTATTCTCATAAACCGACTTGATACCTCCTCCTCACTGATGGGGGGGAATTTGTCTAGTGATTCAAGTTTCCTGTTGGTCTCAAGGTGAGTATCAGGGGTAAGGTATGAGGCGTTGGACATGATTTGGCTGTCCAGGGGATGAAAGATTTTTTCTACCTTGCTCAGAAAGAATTTGACTAGGTCTTCGCACAATTGGCGACTTGGTGGTATATCTACTGGTTTAGGGGCAGCCAACGAGGACATTGTGCTGAATAGTTCTTTGGGAGAGTTAATTGCTTCTTTAATACGTTTAGAGAAGAACTCACATTTAGCCTGACGGATCCTTTCCTTGTAAACTCTCAGTTCTGCATTGAGCAGTTTTTTGTCCTCCTCCCTGTAGTTTTTCTGCCACACTCTATCTAGTTTTTTACAGAGAGTTTTGTGGTCCCTAATTTGTTCTGAGAACCAAGGGGCAGAGGGGCTAGTGCGGGTGGAACTATGGGTGATTGGGGGTGCTAGCTGCAAACATGCGGCATCCAGCCAGCTCGTGTAGTCTCTGGCTGCTTCCTCCACATTACTTGATGGGGGCATTGAAGAGGATGTCAGAAGGTCCGCCAGTGTTGTGCCTTCTATGTTTTTCCATTTCCTGATCTTTTTAAGTGAGATTTTGGCCTGAGTGGGTCTGGCGGGGGGGGGCTGAGGTAATGTTAAAATAGACTGCCGCATGGTCCGACCAGTAGACCGGCTGAACTGCCGTGACCTCTAGGTTGGGATGGTTGGAGAAAATTCCATCCAGGGTGTGCCCTGCCTTGTGAGTCGGGCCACGGACCATTTGTGTTAATTCAACCCCCTGTAACAGATCTAGGAGATCCTGAGTGTCTGGGTCTGAGTCCTTCTCAAGATGAAAATTAAAGTCCCCTAGTAGTGTGAAGGAGTTGGCACAGATAAGTTCCTCTAATAGGCTACTCAAAGCTGAGAGGAAAGGTGCTTTAGCGCCGGGCGGCCTATAAGCCTATAAGCCTGTGGAGAAGTGTGGCTCACTGGTTAGAGCAGGCAGACCCTGAAGCAGAGGTCAGACCCGGGACCAGGGTTCAATTCCCGACGCGGCAGGGTCTTGAGCTCAAATGTCCATGGACTCGATAATTCTCGCTTCGGTGCCTGACCTAATCATGGGTTCACACTCTGCAACTCTGGGCATTAAGCTTGCTTAATCTCCACAACGGCCCCCCTGCGGCGGGATGCCTGGCTTTCACCTTGGGGATGCCCTGTAGGGGCTATCTCACAGGGAAAAGCCAGGACGGGTTCCCAAGGCAAGCGCGGAGATACCCCTTCGGGGGTCGATTCTGGCGCTATATAAGAAACATAATAATAATAATAAAGTAGGCAGCCACTGAGGGTTTGGTGGTCAGAGAGGGTGAAGTTGAAGACCAGTGCTTCGTCTAAATCGGTTACACCAGGTTTCACTATCCCTCTGAGTGACTTATGATACATGAAGGCCAGCCCTCCTCCTTTTTTCCTTTCTCTGTTCCGTGTGAGACAGATATAGTCTGGAGGAGTAGCCATAACGATATTTGGACCCGATGCTGCATTTGTCCATGACTCGGTTATAAAGGCAATCTTAACCTTGGAGTCCTGAATGAGCTCCGCCAGTTAAGTGCTGTGTTTTACCAGAGATCTGGCGTTAAGAAGCATGCATTTGGTGATGATGGTTTTTTTTACTTCTAAGGCAGTGTGCGGGGCCGTGAGGGAGGGTAAGGATTCCCAAAGTACTTTGGGGAGAGTCTGCTTGCAATTGACACAGTGATGGGGGAGGGACTGCCGGTCATCCGCCATTGCAATGGTGATACAGCCATTTGTACCAGAGTAGCCGCCCATCGTCAATAGTGTATTGCGGTTGTAGACTAGCCGTGGAGTAGATTTTAAGGCCAACTGACCAGAGTTTCCGTCCCTGGGCTCGGGTCCGGCGCGGACGGGTGCAGGCGGACTTGCCTTTGGCGTGCCTTTGGCGCGCAGCCGGCGCCCGCTGCGCCCGGTTTCCATCTGTTTGCACTTTCTTATCCTTCAGTATCTGCTTATTTGGCCATGCCCTTATGCACAGTGTGCTCAGGTCTTTCTTGGGACTTCTGCCATTTCCTTTAGACTAGAGTCTTTTTTGCAAATTGAAAGGGGTGGTGATTGCATGTTGCAATTCCACAATGACCAAAAATCTCACAATACATATCTTGTATGATTTGTAGTTTTTAGTTTCTCTGGCATATTTTTGGGCCCATGTACAAAGTGTTTTGTCATAAACCCTCAGGTTTAGTAAAGATGAAGCTTTGCAACTGCAACTGCTTACACACTTTTTGGAATGTACTAAACTCGATTAATGATTCTTAAAAGGTTTACTGAGTGGCTAAATGGTTTAAGCAAACAATATGAATCAGTATTTGGAAAGGGCATGTTTAGAGTGTGCCTTCCCAATACTGTTTACTTATAGTATATATTAATGTTATGTGAACCTAGTCTTCTTGCAAAACATTAATATGTAACCACCCACTCAAAGCAGGTGGTAAGTCATACACAATGGGAATGGAAACGTTTTTTAGGATTGGGCTATGGTCCAGGGTACAACTGTCCACTCTTAAAAAAGGTTTGTGCACATTTTCATTTTTTTAATCTAAATGCATCTCACTTTCCTTTAAGGAAAACAGGCTCCATTAAAAAAAATGTATATATATCTTTGTAATTTAGGCCATTATGTCTCGTGTTTATCAAGCAAGATCATCACACAGTAGTTGTAGGGGGAACATATTATTCTGTATTTTGTCAAAGCCGATATGGTGGAATTATGGGAAAGAGGCTCCAATTCCCATTCACTGTGACTTCAAATTTTGTTTTGTTCACCATTTTCAGTTTTCAATGGCTTATTGATTAATACTGAGGAAAAGGGTTGTCAATATTATAACTTGATGAGGGAGTGGAAAATAGTTGGTGAATTTCCAGGCCACCGTGTCCAATACTTTTTCACAGTAGAAAAGGTTGATATAGGCCTGGAAACCTAAACCCTAAATCACCATAGATGATGCAAATCTATTAATGGGACTCAAAATTTGCCAGTGTATTCTGCTGCTATTTTCACAGGTCTAGGAGAATTTTCAGGTCAGCCTGATCTCCCGGTTCTATTAGTCAACACTATACGTCCTCATCTCCTTCCAGTCATAACTATCACAAAATCAGCTATATCGGCACTCATGACTGTGATATGCGCCCTTACATGGATAATCATACACAGATTATTTCATGGAAGGAGACCAGTCACAGGAGCAAGCTATCATCCCCTGACTCTGAAACCTCAGTAACATATTCTCAGATAATCTGTTCGCAAGAATCCTAGGCTCCGGAAGAGGTCTGCATTGAGGGATTGCCTTCAGTGGCTACCACAGTGACTCCTTAAGGTTCTGGGAGGGCCAGGGGAGGTCTAATTATTTTTCTCCCTATTCTACTTCCATTGGAAATCATCAAGGCCTTTACCATATCTCATCACTATCAATGTGTGCTCATTTCCATAAAAATGCTTATCCTCTGCTTATTGTTAATGTCCATAATATCACCTTTGACTCTACACATAGTGGTGTAATTGCAAAATTGTATCAAGACTTTAGTTTATTTATTCTTTCTAAGGTGACTCAATACAGAGTCCTTTGGGTTGGTGATTATAATATTCCAAAATATTCTATGACACCAAAGGATGTATGTGACATCACAGATGCTCTTGGGGCAGATCAGCTATATTTTCCACATAACACATATGACAGCACCTTGGCTATTATTTTGCAGCACTATAAATAATCTCTTTTAGATGACAAAAATAACACCAGGTCTGGTCCTCATCATACGTTTATTAGCAAGGGAGCAAATACCATTATTGATCATATTATACTATCAACAAATGATATTCACAAATTTGTTAATCTGGCAATTAAACCTAATTGCATTAGCGACCATAATCCACTGGACTTCACCATAGGGTTTGAAAACAGAGAGCATAACGACTATAACATGATAAGTAACATTACAGTAGCAAGAACAAATGGGCCATGCCTTACCAAAAATGAAACAATGGCCAGAGGCAGCTGGTAAATTCCCATGTTTTGGAAGATCCACCCAAACAAAAATCATTGTATCCTTTTTTCTAGCTTCTATACTGGAATATATATCTATGTTCCCTGGAGGATCAAATCATGTGTTTTAACGTTGCTCCTTTGTGTGGAAAGCCATATTAGGAAGCATCTTAATACATGCATTTTACATAGTGTATCTCATATTTCGTCATTCATTGACTATGAGTTTCAAAATATTCTAATGCATCATGTCAAATTTTACACCCAACATTAGTGTACTATGTGGGATGTAAAACGTACGCAACAAGGAATACTTTTATGGGGCGTGTGAACTGTTATTTGTATTTCCCAAAAGCGAATAAAAATCTTACTTCAAATTCGAGTAAAAAATAAATGAAATTTATTTTGCTGAACCACCTTCACTTGGCAGTAGAATTCCTCAGAGCAAAGGTACATACCATGTTGCTATTTTACATCTGGGCTGCAGATGGATTCATACCATTGGCTCAACAGGAAATGCATACAAGTGGTGGATCTCCTCCATAAATAGGAAAAGGTACATAAACCTTACAATGACATGGTGTGTGAAATATCACTAGCTCTATAATGTCAACAACTCTATGTATAAATAGCAATACCATTACTGAAATTGAGAAATGTCAAAAACAACCTTTATTGAATAACCCTGAGTGTGTGTCAGTCAGTCAACCTAAGCTGTGTTATAGACACACACATATCCACAGATAATGCTTGAGGATGAGGGATATGACTGTATAAAGTGGTCATGACAGTAACACATTCCTGAGGTCGGAGCAATGCCAAAATCATCCCAGGTCATCATCACAGGTGCTTTGGTGTGGTGAGAAATACTGCAGGAGACTGCAGCAGTACTGTGATGCATAAGTGAAATAAATTTAATAGCATACCCAAATTGAGGGAGTGCTTGGGTGACCATGAGTGTTGCCCAAATAAGATATTGATAGAACAAAGTCAACCTATATCTAATTAAAATAGAGCATCTCTGGAGATGAATTTTCTTTGATGCACAGAATACATTTCCCAGAACTGTCACAACCCACTGGGAAGTCCATTGTATGCAAAAATGTGCCTTCTCCAGGGTCTGGTCAGCTTCATCATAAAATAAACTCCTTAATTAAAGGAATTCTGCAACCCCCCTTTTTCTTTTAATGTGACTGTGGAAGAGGCCACATATAAACTGCATGAGTGGTGTATACACCATACTCAGCTCTGCTTCTCTCTGGCTGTGATGAAAAGTTTTGCAGCCTCCCTTGCTGTGGGTAAACCCTCAGGGTAAGCAAGAAATTATGGTTTAAGACCAGGGAAGAACTGGCAAAGTGGTATCTCATAAAATGAAGCTATCAAGACATTTTGTAAAGGTTATATAGTAGATTGATTAAAAAGTGTATGCACTAGTGTTCTCACATCAAGATGGGAAGGATCATTTAAATGCCTCATTTTGGATAGCTAAATACCATGGGCCGAATGCACAAAGGTACTGGTTGCAAAAAACTGTCACAATTTGTGGCCAGTCATTTTGTGACCAGTATCTATTTTTGCAAACCAACCTTTGTACTAATATTTTAGTTCACAGAATTCAGAATCAGAGCAGCTTACCTAATAATTATTTATTAGGTAAGCTGCAAATTTTGACTCTTTCTTATTGGTCAGATTTAAAGGGATGGTGGCTGCATGACCTGCAGACCACCATCCCTGAGACTGCTTTTTAAAAAAAGCTTGATTTCCATAACGGAAACTACTACCTCTTCCTTAGTCCCCTTGAAAAATGTAGCCTTGTTCCCAAAGGGGGAGGTGTTCAAAGGGGATCCCTTGACATTTTGAAAATCAGATATCTCTCTAATTGGGGATCAGTAACTTTTCAACTGTTTGTAATCAGTAGTCCTGGTACAAAAAATTGATACATCTGATACTGAGTTGCAATTTTGAAGGGATATCAACAATACTCAGCTTCTGAATTGCAATACGATATCCAGTCGCACAGCCATTTTAGGGGTAAGTAAAACTTAACAGACTTCTTATTGAGTTTGATATATTGCAAAAACATTTTCACAAACACTAAATCACAGTGTGTGCAGTGGTTGTAACAGCAAAAACGTTTTTACAACCTTAAGGAAATAAAGCTAGAGTTAAAGGATATAGAGCGTGCACCGATCATAAGCTGTAGTTAATATTACATCCTCAATATATCCTATATAGGATATCCGTGAGAGAACACTAATGTGATGTGTAACATATTCAGCCATATCAAGTGTATTGTTTTTTGAGAACACTCCCTGTGTCTCATAAAGAAAGGTCTAAAGTCATGGGAGCTCTGAAGAATTATTTTTGTATGGATTCATAAATGGAAAGGCTACACTAGGTGCACTAGAACTTCACGTAATTGTCTAGATTCGGCATAAGCAAGTGCACTCCTGACAAATACTAGGCAAGCTCACAATGATAACTTGAAAAATGTGCACCGTTTTTTGCTGAAGGACATGCCAGCATCTGTGGCCATCTTGTTCAATGGTCCATAGATGCATCTATAGTAACATTGTATGCTCTTACATGCAAATGTTGTTGAGATTTTTGCTTGTGCTGTGCACAGAATCTACACAGAGACCAGCCACACAGAGACCACACCGAGAACCCACACGTCAGTGTTTGGACAAAATACTGTATACAAAATATTGTGATACAAAAAATACAATGTCATGAATATCGGGATGTCAAAAATATCATCAACAAGAATATCATACATATGAATATTGTTTTAGGTGTTGTTTTTTCTATTATTGTAAAAAATGAAATAGAAAATAGTGTATGTAATAGCATTTGTAAGTGTTATTTTGTAAGCAATTTATTGTAGTATGTTTGATAACATATGTTTAATCATTTGTTTATTTTTGTTTTTAGGAAGATAGGGGCATATTATCAAGGGGGTTTATCTCCGCTTTTTTGGCTTCAAAAGCCAAGAAAGCGGAGATAAAATTATCTCCCTATTACCAAGCTGTCGCTAAAACCAGTTAGTGACAGCTAATAGGAGATAGCGACCATCTTGGGCCCCGCTTTGCATGTCAGTGATATTTATCACTAATGACATGCAAAGTGGGCGTGCCAAGATGTTAGCGACTGGAAACAGTCCCTAACATCGCTATCTCCTATTACCAACTTTTGGAGATATTCGCGCTAAGCGGGAATATCTCCAAAAGCTAACACCTGCCCTGAGCAGTTCTTAGCCATGTTATCCAATGGGAGGTGGATAACATGGCTAAGAGCATTTGATCGATAATGCATGAATATCGCTGACTTTTCAGCGATATTCATGCATTGCGGCCGTTTTTTATCGCATTTGCGATAAACCTTGCTAATAGCAAGGTTTATCTGCGATAAAAATCGGCGATGTGCGGCGATAATTTTTGTCTCTAAACAAGTTAGAGACAAAAATTATCGCTAGTTGTTGGTAATATGCCCCATAGTTCTTTAACTATGAAATTGCTGAACTTATACTTTTTTATTATTTTTATGTTTAAAAATAATGCATTTCTATTTTTTGTAGCAGCGGTATATTGGGTTTTTATGGGATAAGGGTTTAATGAAATGCAAACCAGTAAGCTAACATTTTAAAATGTATTTTATTAGATTAAGAATTTTAATAAATAATAGTTTGTAATACTTTTGGATATATATTAATTATATTAAATTAAACAAATATTCCATTGTAAATTTTATAGTTAAAATAAATATTAAAATAATAACACCTTTTTTAAAACAAAAAATATATCCATAATTAATTTGAAATAAATGTAGTTGTTGTTAATTAAATTTTGTTTTTAAGCTTTCTAAAAAATGTTTCTAAATTATCCAACTTTTAAAATATTTTTGTTATTATGAAACTTCAACGTAAAACCTTTTTGGGAGAGATTTGTATTGTTTAAATTTATTCCCAACATTTTTTAAATGCTGTTTGATTATGATATGAAAATAATGTATATATGTATTAATTATAGTGTATACATTTTGTTGTATGTTTATATATTAGTGGTTTAGTTACGAAACAATTTCTAACAAAAAATCAGATTTGGTGTTTAATATTTGAATATGTTCTTTTGTCCACAAATCCTATTACATTTAATTTAAAAAAATTTTTTTTAATGTTTTTTAATTTTGGATTACAATTGTTTTTATTAATATATTATGAATAGTAGTAAAACATGTTTTAATATATTAATAGTAATACAAATATTCTATTATTTGCAAATGTTTAAGTATGTATATATAGGTTTGCATTTTGGGTTTGTGTGTTTTTGAAGTAATTTTCATTTTATTTTATAGTTGCAAAATTATATGTGAGTATGGCGAATCGATTTAACATATTACATTTTTAGTGTGCAGTATCTTGCACAAAATCTTTTAGATGATAGTCCAAATAGTAAACACCACCACTTTAGTGCCCAACACTGAACTCAAATTGGTTTAGATTGGAGTGGAACTAATAAATAACACCCCTTTAATGTCCAACACTTTCTTCAAAATAGTTTACTTTGAAGTGGAAATAGCAAATGTCACCTCTTGTCTCCAATTGGTTTAGATTGGAGTGGTAATAGTAAATGTTACCCCCTTTAGTGTCCAAAACCTTCCATAATTAAGTTTAGCTTGGAGTGGGAATATTTAATGTCACCACTTGTGTGTCCAACACCTTCCACAAATTGGTTTAAAATGGAGTTGTAATTGCAAATTTCACCCTTTTAGTTTCCAACACCTTCCCCAAACTGGGTCAGAATGGGGTGGGACTGGTAAATGTCCCTCCTTTAGTGTCCGACACTTTCTTCAAAATGGTTTACTTTGGAGTGGAAATAGTAAATGTCATCTTTTTAGCATTTAACTCCTTCCGCAAATTGGTTTAGATTGGAGTGGGAAAAGTAAATGCCACCACTTTAGTGTCCAACACCTTCTCCAAATTGATATACATTGGAGCGGGAATAGTAAATGTCACCCCTGTAGTGTCCAACACCTTCCCCAAATTGGTTTAGAACTGAGTCAAAATAGCAATTGTCACCCCTTTAGTGTGCAGTATCTTCCCCAATTTGGATTTAGAGTGTGATTATTTAGGGCATCATTATGATGTCGGGTGGAGTTTACTTCGCTCAACATCATCACGGTCAAGGGACTGACCAACACATGGTTGGTGGTCCCAACCAAGGGGGTCATTAGGATAGCGGGCGGAAAACCACCCCGACCGCCATGGAGGCGGAAACCAACCACCCACCTGCACCTCGGATACACCGATGGCCACATTAGGATCAACCGACACTAAAGACCGACCGCAGCGGTAGCGGGCCAAGCAAAGCCATCCGACGCGGGCCGTGACGGCCAAAAATCGACCGCGGCGGTCGGAAAAGCTGCAGAAAAACTACAACTCACCGCAAGGACAGAGGACACACCGCACAGGATATTATGATAGCCCCGAGGGTGTCGCGGTTGGAACCGCTGTTACCGACCGCCGCGGTCGCACACAGGAGTGAATGGGAAAAATAGCGGAAGAGCTGCAGCATAGACACCGCAGCGGACGGGACATGAAAAACATGGCGGATGATGCCAAAACACCGCCGTGATGCCAAACAGTGCACAAATAAAATCAGTCATGACCCCCAAATACATAACATACATACAAATAAAACAAATAAAGCAAAAATGAAAATAAAAACCCTGGACAACTCCCACAACACACCTGACACCCAAAATCCACTTTGATACACCCACACAGCTGAGTATAAAGCCACCCCCTTCACAAACCACAATCCTTTGCAACACTCCAGAATAGAAGGCCATACCCCACATCTAACAAGAGAGGCAAAAGAGGACAGCACACACATACATCCACCACCACCATCACCACCACCTTTACACCAGCACAAATAATCCCACAGCACACAACACACCTCACACCTCAACACCATACCCCTGCACCCACACCCCTGCACCTATAAACACCTCAACCACCACACACCATGACAACACAAAAAATGCCCAAATTCACCGAGAGTGAGTTGACAGTCATGGTCAATGAGATTGTAAGAGTAGAGCCACAATTGTTTTGTAGCCTGGTCCAACAGACACCATTAGCCACAAGGACACAAATGTGGGAAAGGATAGTCCAAAGGGTGAATGCAGTAGGGACCACCTCAAGATCCAAGAAGGAGATCGTGAAGCAGTGACATGATCTCAAGAGGGTTGTCAAGGAGAGGCGGAGTAAGAACTGGACGCTGGCGAACATGACTGGCAGTGGCCCTCCCCTCCCACAGAAAACCTTCACACCATGGGAGGAAAAGGTGCTTGCCATACTGCTTCCTGAGAGTCTCACAGGAGTAGCCGGGGGAGCGGAGGCTGGTAAGTACAAACAAATTCCCAACATCACACTGAGAACTACTTCCTTGCAATACCAAAACCCCATTACAGTGTCCACCCTCACACAACAGGTAGCTAGCCATCGTGCTTAGGAGGCCTATATGGGGGAGGGAGGCCTGCACTACCACTCCCAGCATGTCCCTGTGCCACACCCCAGCAGCATGGAGGCCTCCCCACCCAGGAGCAAGTGTCAGCCATTGCACAGTTCAACAAATAGACATACAGGTCGGTATCCATCTTGTATTGGAGCACAGTTTGGGGGTGGGAGGCCCTGAATCACCACTCCCAGCATGCCCCCTGTCCCACACTCAAGCAGCATGGAGGCCTCTCCAACCAGGAGCAAGTATCAGCCATTGCACTGTCCACTCTCACCTAACAGGTAGGCAACCATCCTCACTGGGAGACAAGTTTGGGGGTGGGAGGCCTATACTACCACTACCAGCATGCCCCTGTCCCACACCCCAGCAGCATGGAGGCCTCAACCACCCAGGAGCAAGTGTCAGCCATTGCACTGTTCAACAAACAGACTTACAGGTCGGTATCCATCTTGCATTGGAGCACAGTTTGGGGGTGGGAGGCCCTGAATCACCACTCCCAGCATGCCCCCTGTCCCACACTCCAGCAGCATGGAGGCCTCCCCACCCAGGAGCAAGTGTAAGCCATTGCACTGTCCACCCTCACCTAACAGGTAGGCAGCCATCCTCACTGGGAGACATGTTTGGGACTGGGAGGCCTGCACTACCACTACCAGCATGCCCCTGTCCCATACCCCAGCAGCATGGAGGCCTCCCCCACCCAGGAGCAAGTGTCAGCCATTGCACAGTTCAACAAACAGACTTACAGGTCGGTATCCGTCTTCTATTGGAGCACGGTTTGGGGGTGGGAGGCCCTGAATCACCACTCCCAGCATGCCCTCTATCCCACACTCCAGCAGCATGGAGGCCACCCTCACCCAGGAGCAAGTGTCAGCCATTGCACTGTTCTCCCTCACTTAACCAGTGGGTAGCTATCTTAACTCTTCCTGATGTGTGTGTGGGAGACCTGCATCCCGAAACGCAGCAACAATTGCATGCAATGCATTGACATCCAACATGTATGAGTAAATGATGTTCCTCTGCACTATGAAATTACACACAGTGTTGCCATGAACTGTACTACTGGTTACTTCATATTTGTGTAGTGTACAGACAGTCGTTTATACGCAGCTGACACAATACTTGCACAGTGCCCAACACTGACCATTCCCCATCTACTCCACAGGTGATGAAGAACTCACTGCTGAGGACCACACCAACGACCAGCAGAGCCAGTCTCCACCCCCGACACATGGACTCTCAGATGTGGACTCCCAGGACAGATTAGACGATCAATCAATGAAATCAATCAAAGCATTTATATAGCGCACTACTCATCCGGAGGGTCTAAAGGCGCTAGGGGAGGAGGGGTCCGCTACTGCTCGAACAGCCAGATCTTGAGCTGCTTCCTGAAGGCAAGGTGGTCCTGGGTCAGACGGAGGGGGGTCGGGAGGGAGTTCCAGGTCTTGGCGGCCAGGTAGGAGAAGGACCTTCCTCCTGTGGTGGCTCGTCGGATGCGGGGGACGGCGGCGAGGGCGTGGACGGTCGATCGAAGCTGGCGTGTGGGAGCATAGAAGTTGAGGCGGCTGTTGAGGTATCCTGGGCCTTGGTTGTGTAGGGCTTTGTGTGAGTGGGTGAGGAGACGGAAGGTGATTCTCTTGTTGACCGGGAGCCAGTGCAGATCTCTCAGGTGTCCGGAGATGTGGCTGCGACGGGGGATGTCCAGGATGAGTCGTGCTGAGGAGTTCTGAATCCGCTGGAGTCTCTTCTGGAGTTTGGCGGTGGTTCCGGCGTAGAGGGAGTTGCCGTAGTCCAGATGGCTGGTGACGAGGGCCTGGGTGACCGTCTTCCTGGTCTCGGTGGGGTCCACCGGAAGATCTTACGTAGCATGCGCAGGATGTTGAAGCACGACGAGGAGACGGCGTTGACTTGTCTGGTCATGGAGAGGGAGGAGTCCAGGATGAAGCCCAGGTTGAATTCGTGGTCTGTTGGTTTGGGTGCGCTGTCCAGGGCGGGGGGCCACCAGGAGTCGTCCGAGGCAGAGGGTGAAGATCCCAGGATGAGGACTTCCGTCTTGTCCGAGTTCAGTTTCAGGCGGCCGTTCGTCATCCACTTGGCTACGTCTGTCATCCCTTTGTGTAGGTTGGCTCTGGCTGTGGCGGGGTCGTTGGTGAGGGAGAGGATCAGCTGGGTGTCGTCGGCGTAGGAGATGATGTTGAGGTTGTGTTGGCGTGCGATGGCTGCGAGGGGGCTCATGTAGACGTTGAAGAGAGTTGGGCTGAGCGAGGAGCCTTGAGGAACGCCGCAGATGAACTCGGTGGCTTCTGATCTGAACGGGGGGAGGCGGACTCTCTGTGTCCTTCCGGCGAGGAACGAGATGATCCATTCCAGTGCCTTCTCCTGGATTCCGAAGTTTCTGAGGCGCCGCAGTAGGGTACGGTGGCAGACAGTGTCGAAGGCCGCGGAGAGGTCTAGGAGGATGAGGGCCGCTGTTTCTCCATTGTCGAGCAGGGCTCGGATGTCATCGGTGGCTGCGATCAGGGCGGTCTCGGTGCTGTGGTTGGCCCGGAAGCCAGACTGCGAGAGGTCGAGGGATCCGTTCGTCTCGAAGAAGGCGGCCAGCTGCTTGTTGACGTTCTTCTCGATGACTTTTGCAGGAAACGGGAGCAGTGAGATCGGGCGGTAGTTCTTGAGGTCAGTGGGGTCGGCTGATGGCTTCTTTAGTAGAGCGCTGAGTTCGGCGTGCTTCCAGCTCTCCGGGAAGGTAGCGGTGTCGAAGGAGGTGTTGATGATGTCCCGCAGGTGGGGTGCGATGACAGCGTCGGCCTTGTTGAAGATGTGGTGAGGGCAGGGGTCGGTCGGAGATCCGGAGTGGATGGAGTTCATCGTGCAGATGGTGTCTTCGGTGCTGATCGAGGTCCAGGTGCGGAGGGTGGTGGTGGGGGCGGTGGTTCAGTCATGGCGTGTGTCGGTTGAGTGCTGAAGCTGTTGCGTATGTCCGCGATCTTGTTGTGGAAGTAGGAGGCGAGAGAGTTGCAGAGGTCTTGCGAAGGGGTGATGTCATTGTTTCCGGCGTTGGGGTTGGAGAGCTCTTTAACGATGTTGAAGAGTTCCTTGCTGTTGTGTGCGTTGTTGTCCAGTCATTCCTTGAATGCAGTTTTCTTGGTGGCGTGGATCAGTTGGTGGTATTTTCGGGAGGCGATCTTGAGGGCAGTCATGTTGTTCGGTGTTGGCTCTCTGCGCCAGGCTTTCTCGAGTGCTCGGCAGTTCTTCTTGGAGCTCTTGAGTTCGTCGGTGAACCATGGGGCTTTCTTGCTGCCGGGTCTGCTAGGCGGGGTCTTCCGAGGGGCGAGGTCGTCTGTGCAGTTGCTGATCCACTTCGCGAGGTTGGTGGCCGCCTGGCTTGGATTTGTTGCGCTGGTGGGAGGGTTCATTCTCAGAGAAGTCGCGAGCTGGTCGGTTGTGATCTTGTTCCAGCCTCTGCGTGCAACCTGTTGCTGGTGGTGGTGGATCGTGGTTCTTCTGAAGCTGAAGTGGACGCAGCTGTGGTCTGTCCAGTGGAGTCCGGTGGCGTGGCTGAAGGTGATGTCCTTGCTGGATGAGAACACGGGGTCGAGTGTGTGTCCGGCGTAGTGGGTGTGGGTGGACACCAGCTGCTTCAGACCGAGGTTGGCAAGGTTGTCCAGCAGGGTGGTGGTGTTGCGGTCGTTGTTGTTCTCCAGGTGGAAGTTGAGGTCCACGAGGAGGATGTAGTCCGCTCCAGCCCGGCCCATCTGGTGTGCCACTGACCCAGAGTTCCCAGGCCCCCATCCTCCCCACCACCACGTCTGCTGCAACAACAGCGCAGCAGACCCCTGCTGTCACGGCCTCTGCCTACACCGCAGCCACCACCATCACCACCGCCACCGCTACTACCACTAGTACCACCAGTTCCACCTGCAGCACCCTCCCTGTCCCAGGGAATGACCAGCCCACAGCAACTACTGTGGAGGGCAGGGAGAGAGTGCGTGGACCGACAGTGGTGAGGCAACAGGTTTGTTTCAGAAGAGCAGGTGGGAGGGCCAGGGTCACCACCAGACCTCGGGAGGAGTGGACACCATCCCTGGACCACTTCACCAGAGTAGTGGAGGCATACCAAGTGGTCAAGGGACAAAGTTGCCGGTCGGATGAACTTTTAAGGGAGCTCATCCTGCTGATGAGGTCCATCGACAACCGCCTTGGACAGATGGTGGACCTCATGGGCCAGCAAGTGGCGTTGCAGAGGGACAGGCCTGTGTCCCAACCACCACCTCCATCCCCTCCTGTTGTGCCGCAGGATGACAGTGCACCATCCTCCCCTGCGCCAACAGAGAGGGACGAGTCCCCTGACGCTGCTGGCCATTCAGCAGGCCCCCCACCACCAAAAAGACCTAGGGGGCATCCAAAGAAGAGCCTGGGAGTCTCCGGAGGCAAAGCACATGCCACACGCCAGTCACGGAGCCAGCCGTGATGACAACCCTCTTCCCTACTGCATTGACTGTTTAGACTGTCTTTACCCACATTTCCTTAGCAATGTCACCAGTCAGTTGGACTGGGTCACCACATCCATGTGGACTCTACTCTTGCATCTCAGAAAACAGGACTGTCAACTCACTGCTCATTCCCCACTGACATGTAAATATTCCCGCACAAATCACATGTCCACTGTCAAAATAAAATACCTGATGCACCAGATTTTGTGCTGTATCGTTTTTAGTGCAATATTTACAATGTAGACAATGTCCATGATGTGTCCAAACGATGTACAGTATGTAGTGCTGGATTCGTCTGTAGCCACTAGGGAGACACAACAGAACACTACACAAAACATACACAAGACACTACAGTCATACTAGACAATGGGCTGCAGGTGTGAACAAATAGGGTCCAGCATATGTTTACATATGGAACGTCAATGTCACTTTTACCACACACAGGTGACTGAACGCGTGCCTGTCTGTTACATCCACGCCTAGCCCTTCACAACAACAGCAATCACACCACACAATGTACACGTACCTCATCACCCACCTTCAAGTGAAGTGGTGTTCGATGAGCTGCTGGCGCAGGTCTACTCCTTCATTCTCTCCACTGTCCTTATCACTAGACTCAGGTCCTTGAGCAGGTGGTGGCATTGGTTCCTCACCATCGTCCAGGAGCAGGGGGATCCTCTTGTGGATGGCCAGGTTGTGCAGCATAGAGCATGCCAAAACTATCTTGCATACCTTTCCAGGTGAGTATGCCAGTGCACCTCCTGTCCTGTCAAGGCAGCGGAATCTAGACTTCAACAGGCCAAAAGTCCGTTCGATTACCCTTCGGGTCCTGCCATGGGCGTCATTGTAGAGGATGTCAGTCGGGTCCTGGAATTCCTGAGGGGGCTCAACAGCCATGGCCGACTGGGATATGCAGAGTCATCTGTGAATGACAAACACCCATTGCACTTTCATGGAATGATAATGTTTGCGGTTCCTATATATGTGCTCCGTCGCCTGTGGTACCACCAGACCTACATGGGTGCAATCGATGGCACCAACAACATGTGGGATGCGCCCAAGGGGATAGAAGTCACTCTTCACGGCAGCTAATTCTCCTCCCCTAGGTAAATGGATGTAGCAATTCCGATACAGCATCATGGCAGCAATAACATCCCTCTGCACCATGCTGAACATGGCCTGTGACATCCCTCCAGCGCTAGCCACGGTCTCCTGGAAGAAACCTGTCGCAAAAAAGTGGAGTGCTGCCATCACCTTGTATGTGGGTGTGAATGCCTGTGGATGACATGGAAGTATGGCATTGTGTGTACAATGATGTGCCCTTCACCATGTTGCTGCTGTGTACTGATACAACTTTCAGGATTGACATAGCCATTAATGGTCATGAAAATAGCAGTACCTTCCTCCTGTCCCCAGCGGTGTGACACCAGCCCCACCCCCTTCACAAGTGCGGAAGCCATTGGCATATGGACATGTGTACATGGCGGTGGGCATGCTCCGCCCCATGAATCGCGGTACCTACTGCCTGTCCCCGGCGGTGTGACACCAGCCCCCCCCTTCACAAGTGCAGAAGCCATTTGCATATGGACAGGTGTACATGGCGGTGGGCATGCTCCACCAGCGCGTAGGCGATCATTGGATGATTTTGAATGATGCACCATCAAGGTAGCGCACCCCGGGCACCCGCGGTACATCACCGCCATGGAGCATTGCCCACAGCCAATAGGAGCGATGATCGCGGTGGCATGATGCACATTTGAAGAACGCGGAAGGTGTGCTCCGCCAGCATGTAGGCGGTCATTGGATAATTTTGAATGATGCGCCATCGCGGTAGCGCACCCATGGCACCCGCTGTGCATCACCGCCATGGAGCATTGCCCACAGCCAATGGGAGCGATGATCGCGGTGGCATGATGCACTTTTGAAAAACGCGGAAGGTGTGCTCCGCCAGCGTGTAGGCGGTCATTGGATGATTTTCCTGGACAACCAATTGGTGCTGCTTTGCAGCTTACAGACAACCCCTGGGGCCTATAAGTGTGTGGGAGGTAGCCTCACAATTCCACTGTTCACAGAGCATGCTGCCAGGGACCCTCTCCTTCTGCTGCCTCCTGAGCTGTCGTAATTTGACAATGGCCGAGTTAGCGCTTAGCTGTGCTACACGTTTTTCCCCTTAACTTGACTATACTCAGAAACGCCATTTTTTTGTATTGCGGCGGCCATTTTAGAGAATGAGCGGCCTCGTGGTCAGCATGCCCTTTTGTCCGTTGTCCATACCACTGACCACTCGACTCTGCCCAGCAACAGGCTATTTTTAGCTACGGTCAAGCCCGCACATGCGCAGTTCCAACTGACCAGTCACCCCTCAGGAATGTGCCGCCAAACTGACCAGTGGGGTTGTAACTCCTCCCATGAGTTGGCTGTGTTCCAAAAATGACCATATATGTACATAAACTCTGTAATCATGTGCCGCCTATCTTTTTATTGCTTGTAAATTGTATAAAAGAGGGACTCATACCAATGTTCGGTGTGATACTTCTTGCATTACCGAAGGGTGCTGTAGGAATGTACCACCACCCCATGGGGTCTTAATAAACTTGTTCTTTGTACTTTTCAGTTTCCGTGCCAACAGTTCTTTCAGTATAAGTGGGTTATCTACAGAGCATGTAGGCCTTGGGAACCCGATACCACAAATTGGCGACCACGAAGGGACTCATCGGCGACTCGGATGCCCGAAGGAGAGGTCGTGACGAAGGTTTGGAAACTCGCCATGGACGCGTACGCTGCCACCGAGTGACCCGAGTCTTGGCACCCACGGTGTTTCTTCCCTTCCTTCCGATCTGACCTTCCAGGTGGCGCCGGTCTCCGACTGAGTTCTTGATCGTCTGCGTTGCTGGATAAGTGCCGTTTGGCTGATTCGATTAAAGACCTTGGCAGTTGGAACCTGGATATTTGATTTGGGTAAGATTTGTGATCGGTAAGGTAGTCTACGGACGCTTACTGAAGTTCTATGATTTGTGATCGGTAAGGTAGTCTACGGACGCTTACTGTAGTTCTATGATTGTGTCTATGATTTGAGTTAGCTAACATTTGTGACTTTGTGACCTTTGAATCATATGTGTAGTGGACTCCACATAGGCAGGCATGTAGAGATGTTTCTCTAATTTTGTTCTTTTTCCTCTGAGCGGCACATTTGTGTGAAGTACTGTAAGTGCCAGTTATTTCGTATCACGCTTTCGCGATACTCTTTGAACATGCCTGTTTTAAGCACACTCCGAGGGATGTGCTGTTTTGGAAATGGTACCTCAATTAGGTTAGCGGAATCACAGCCGGCTCCTCCAGAAGGAACTCCAAATCGTGAAATGTACATAAAATTCGGTCTTCCCCCTATAATGTACAGCAAATTATGGCATAAATACACCAAAACTGATCCTGAATTGCAATGGCCACAACATGGGTCGTTTGACTTACGAAAGGTTCAGTTTGTGGAGCAATGTTTGTTTCAGCGCAGGTCTAGACAGAATATGTTTGATTGTGTACGAATGTGGTGAGAAAGCGGTGCGTGAACGTATGAAACGTGAAATTGCCTTGGCGGACAAAGAGCAGCGCAAGGCTGCTCGAGATAAGGCTTTACAGCTCGAGGAAAAGGAGGCACAGGAAAAGAAAGAAAGGGAGGAACGGGAACGAAATTTGCAAACGACCGGTCAATTTCCTATTCGGCGACCGCTCTATCCTGTCCTTACTAATGAAACTGATGATTTTTCCTTATTAGATCGATCACCGCCTCCGTACGTTTCTCCTACGGCTCCGAATCCAGAGTCTGGTGATGAAGGACAGGATAAGCCGGGTAAAGGGGACAAGTCCTATGTCAGGTTAACTGCGGAGAGAACGGCGGACTTGCGTAGTTGGGCCCGTAAAGTGAATACAAATTTTGTTA
Organism: Lissotriton vulgaris; assembly: GCF_964263255.1. NCBI lineage: Eukaryota > Metazoa > Chordata > Amphibia > Caudata > Salamandridae > Lissotriton > Lissotriton vulgaris. The sequence continues at coordinate 897,813,093 of NC_141696.1, forward strand.
CTGTGTCTGAGGTTGTTGCCGAGAGGGGTAAATGGACAGAGCGAGAATTGATGTATTTCTTGGCTACTTTGGCTGATGAAGTTGTTACTACATTTCGTAAATTTTCGGATACGTTAGAACCTAAGGCTGTGTCGGTTTCTCGTGAGAACCTAGATAAAGGTATATTTGTTCTTGCAGATGTTGATACATTTTTCAAGCAACTGATCCAGCTGCGGGACGAGACGTCCAGATTGCGGGACGAGCGGAAAAAGAATAAGGAGTCCGGGTCGGAGTCCGCTGAGTCGTCTAAGGAGTGTTCTCTCCGGGGTTCAGATAAGAATTCTAACGTGCATGTTATGCCTATGCGTGAAGCCGCACCTCTGTATGTTCCCCCTAAGGGGGAGGGTACAGATGAGGATAAAATGTCAAAGGATGCGAAGGGGTATTTTATATATAATTGGGTGTATACGCCTTGGAATAGAGCAGATGTTATGGCGCTTAAAAATTCTTTGCCTGATCTTCGGAAAAATCCAGCAGCATTTTATGAAGGGGTGGAAGGGGCTATTTCGTCCTGTGTCATGACTCTAGTTGATATAGATCTATTTTTTGGGTTAATTCTCCCGCCTGATATGTGGAGATTGATTCGTAAAAATAATGATGAAACACTGCTCGGGGGAACGTGGAAAGAGATAAATCAGGCCGATTTGGATAGGGAGCCTGCATGTAAGCCATGTGACTTGATTCTAGATCTTCCAGCGGCTATCTTAACTAAACTGAAAACGCTCGTTCCTTCTAAAAAGATAGATTGGACCATGCTAGCTTCGTGCAAACAAAAGTCAGATGAAACGGTGTCAGATTTCTTTACACGCTTCGAAGAGGCATTTCATGATTACAGTGGTCAATCGTTAACAGACGATACGGGTAGGCATTTGTTTGTAGATAAGTACGTGGCTAATCTCCTACCGGAGATTGCGAAGAGATTAAAATCGAGTGAAAGTTCCTGGGCCACGGCGACCCCTGCATCCTTGTTAACTATGGCTCAGTATTATGAGCGGCAGGAATTGGAGGCTAAAGAAAGTATAGATAAGAAAGCGAAGGAGTTGAAAACGAAGGTGATGTTGGCACAGGTTCGCGGAACGCAATCTAGAGGGAATGATAGAGGCAGACGAGGAGGGGGTAATGCGTCGTACGGACGTACGGATATAGCGGAGGATCAATGTGCTTACTGTAAGGAGTTTGGGCATTGGGCTGATGATTGTCCGGTACTCCATGAGCATCGTAGTCAGCGTGGTCGAGGAGGTGGACGGTCGAGGGGAAGTTACTCGGGGGCGAGAGGCAGCGGAGGTGATCGTAGCAGGTTTGAGGAGAGGGGCCGTGGCCAGGATGAGCGTAATACATTTGATAGACGGAACCAGTATCAGATATCAGAAGGTGAGAATGTGGAGCATCAGGATTATGTTCATGCATAGGATTGCGTAGGATGGGGTACGGAATCAGTTGAAGTGCCAGTAGATCAGAGTGGTCCATATGTATCAGCGGGCATTTTGGGTTCTACTGATCAGTTTCTAGTCGATACAGGAGCTACTAGTAGCGCTTTGTCTAAAAACTTGGTTCCGAGGGCTCCCCTGTCTGGCGACATGATAACATGTATAGGGTTTGATGGCACACCCACTCCTAGCCCATTATCGAAGCCTCTTGCACTTTGTCTTGATAAATTTTTCAGTTTTGGTCAATTTTTACTGTCACCTTATACCCCGGATAATATTCTGGGCATTGATTTGCTCAAATATTTTCGAGCAACGATACGGTGCGCTCCGGAGGGAGTGCGAGTTATTTTGAATGATAATTATCCCGATTCTGACAGGTTTTGTACTATACAAGAATGTGAAGCATTAGCCTCTCTCCCTCACACGTTATGGGCAACCTCAGATACGGATGTGGGACAGATGCTTATTCCACCTATTCGCATTACTGTAAAGGAGGGAGTGCTTTTGCCACGTGTACCACAGTATAAGATCTCCAGGGAAGGTGAAATTGCTCTGACACACATTGTCCAAGATTTGATCATTGCAGGGGTAGTGGAGGAAGTCACCTATAATGTTTGCAATAGCCCTATTCTTCCAATCCTTAAGAAAGATACTGACGACAAGGTCTATCGATTTATTATTGATTTGAGAGAAATTAACAAAATCGTCATTCCCCAATATCCGGTGGTGTCTGATATCACGACATTGCTCACATTGGTCCCCCCAACGGCGACGACCTTTAGTGTCATCGACCTGAAAAATGCGTTCTTTTCCATTCCCATCCATCCCGATAGCAGATACTTATTTGGTTTTACGTTAAATAATAAATCGTATAGATTTTGTCGTGTTCCTCAAGGGTATACTGAGAGTCTGAGTATTTATAGCCAGGCTTTAAAAAGACAGCTTGATTCTTTTCAATTGCGATCTGGAGTTGCTCTTATCCAATATGTCGACGACCTTTTGTTAGCTGCAGACACTTGTGCACAATGTGAGGAGAGTACGCTTGCTTTGCTTTCTTTTCTGGCTCAGAATAATCACAAAGTTTCGAAGAAAAAGCTCCAATACTGTAGACCCAAGGTGACCTACCTCGGTCATCTTTTGTCTAAGGAGGGGCGTGCATTAACCTCAGATCGTATTCAGGCGATTCTAGACACACCAGTCCCCCGCACTCAGAGAGATGTACGTGCCTTCATAGGATTAACGTCCTTTTGTAGACAGTGGATCATGGGGTTTTCGCACATTATCAAACCTTTGTTAGCATTGCTGTTCAAAACTACACCAATGCCCCTTGAATGGACAGATGAATGTCAAAATGCTTTTGAACAATTGAGACAGGCGCTTTGCTCTGCACCCGTGTTAGGTACACCAGACTATTCAAAGATTTTCACACTGTACGTGCACGAGAAAGATGGGTGCGCGTTATCAGTGTTAGTGCAAGCACACGGGGATAAGCAGAGGCCATGCGCATATTTTTCAGCTATTCTTGACCCTGTAGCACGAGGATTACCTGGGTGTTTTCGAGCAGATGCAGCAACAGCAGTAGCTATACGACAGAGTGAGGGAATAGTATTATCGCACAAACTATTGGTGCTAGTTCCCCATGCAGTAGATGCCCTGTTAAATCAAACAAAGACTCAATATCTTACCAGTGCACGTTTAACAGGATATGAGCTTACACTTTTGGCGCCACATATCACACTGAAAAGATGTGCTACCCTGAACCCTGCCACTTTATTGCCCTATCCGGTTGAGGAGGGTCAGGAAGAAAAACATCATGATTGTGTTTTCCTGACCGAGGAACAGACAAAGGGTCGTGTTGACCTACAGGATATGCCACTTCCAGATGTGGATGGGGAACTGTGGGTTGATGGATCGTGTTTGAGGCTGCCAGATGGCACGACTTCCGCAGCATATGCGATCACGACACTTAAGACAGTGGTAGAAACAGCACGAATACCACAAAAATCGGCTCAGGCAGCAGAGCTGATAGCTTTGACAAGAGCCTGCGAACTGAGTGCTGGCCTATGTTTGAACATATACACAGACAGCCGGTACGCCTTCGGAGTAGCACATGACTTCGGGCTACTCTGGAGAGAACGTGGGTTTTTAACTTCTCATGGAGTACACATTATGCACGGAGAACTGGTGCGTGATCTCCTAAACGCGTTGCTTTGCCCAAAGAAAGTAGCGATAATTAAATGTAGTGCCCACAAAAAGATCACTGATAAAGTGGGTCAAGGAAATGCTTTTGCCGACAGCATAGCGAGACAAACAGCTATGTCCAGAACTGACTCCCCCATGTACGTAACAAAATCACAAGCTGAGCGATGGTATGATGCTAGAGCAGAGATACTAGATATCCAAAAATCAGCGACCGAAGCAGAACTTGCGGCATGGGCAGTAGATGGGGTGCTAGATGATGAGGGTTGTTGGAGAAGCAAAGACATGGAGAAATGGAAATTGCCTGCAGCTTACTTGCAAGCGATGGTTCAGATGACACACGGATTAGCACATGTGGGAGCTCTTGTGATCACTCGATTGTTATCACGAGTTTGGGAGCATCCCGAGATTGCCAATACAGCCAAGAGAGTAGTGCAGACCTGTCTGATATGTTTACAGCACAATCCTGCGAAAGGGACCCATACTCCGAAAGGAGGGTTCGTTCCACCATCCGCACCATTTGAGGTACTCCAAATGGATTACATCCAGCTTGAGCGTTGCAATAACCTTAAGTATGTTTTAGTGGTGGTGTGTGCCTTTAACAAATGGGTTGAGGCCTTCCCCACGAAAGATAATACAGCTTTGACAACGGCTAAGGTGTTGCTCAAGGAGTACTTCCCTCGATTTGGAGTTTGCAAATTTTTGTGGAGCGATAATGGGCCTCATTTTGTTGGGAAAATTGTGGAGTATGTGCTGAAGGGGTTGGGGATCCAGCAGAAGTTTCATGCTGTGTTCCACCCTCAGTCAGCAGGTCTTGTCGAGCGGTACAATGCCACGTTGAAACTAAAACTGGCTAAGATTGTAGCATCTACGTCATTGAAGTGGCCGGATGCTTTACCGTTAGCATTGCTCTCCCTCAGATCAGTGCCCCACTCTCGAACAGGCCTCACACCATATGAAGTGGTGTTTGGAAGGCCTATGAATATTTGGGGAGTGCCTAAGCCACGATTGATACATGATGTACCTTGTATAATGATGAACGATTATTTGGCACGATTAACAAATGATTTGCTTTCTATTCATCAACAGGTTCGAGAAGCGCTCCCTGACAACTCTACTGGAGAGGCTCACAATCTTCGACCTGGTGACTTTGTCATGGTGAGGTCGTTTGAGAGGGCAAACAGCTTGGAACCGAGGTGGCGTGGCCCCGAGCAGGTCCTCCTGGCCACTCGAGCAGCTGTACGAGTGACCAACAGAAAGCGGTGGGTGCACTCAACTCACTGCCGTCGTGTTTCTCCGGATCTGGTGAATCCTGCTGTGTTGACCGACTACAAGGAGATTCTGGATAAAGAAAAGAGCCCAGCTGTGACATCGGCCAAAGTCGAGGGAGCCTTCCCGGACCACACTGTTTCTGGACGACAGCGTTACGATCTGCGGCCACGATAAGGAGAAGATTTTTTTTTTTGGTTTTCGAGACTGGTTGGTTACCGCTCTGGGGTTTGTGAAACGGAAGCCGGGAATCTCAAGGGGGGGGGATCAGTTCTGCCAAGAGTAGCGACACCCGTCTTGACCCCGGAGAAGAAAACAACGGCTACCTCGGAGCTCAGCACCGTATTTTTCTTTTTTTTAGGTACATATTTGAGACATTGAGAACTCTTTGAACTATGGCGTCTTCTGCATCACGAGACAAAAGAATACTTGGTGCCATCCTGTTTGTCTTGACAATCGTGGTGATAGCAGTAATAGCCTGGGTAGTGGAACTTGTGGTGCCTGTACGTGAACATTTGCTGCCGACTACCCCGGCTCCATCTGAACATTTTCACTTCACTTTGCCTTACCATGAAGAACGGCATCGACAGACCTATTTGAACAATAGCTTTATTCAGATTTTGCATCATACTCATAACATGACGAACACTTCAAATTGCTGGGTGTGTGGGATGTTGCCTGGGCATCAGAAGAAGGGGGGCACTCCACTCATTCCACTCCCATTTTCGCATAATGGTTCCTGTAACGCCTGGTACACTCTTCTTTTTACCTTACGGTGGCCAACGAAAGGGGGGGTGCTCTTCCGTTTGAACAAAATTTGCTACCATGACCGAGATGGGTATCCACGAGCTGAGGGTACTCGATTTGAATGGGAAGAGTACCGCCCCGACAATGTGTCTGCACCTCGTGTTTACAGTAATCAAAGGAACATTAATATGTCCAGTACACACGTTATTAATGTTATTACTACTAAGGCAGACCTTTGCATTCGTAATAAAGGCACGATCCCGGTGGGGAAAAGTGAATGTAACACTACACTTACATTTGACAGTCCAAACGGTATATCATTTGTGGCATCGGGAAATACGTACTTTATTTGTGGCAATAAAGGTTACCATCAGCTCCCTTTAGGATGGTTAGGTACATGTTATGTATCGTTTGTGTTGCCCCCTGTATTCATTGCCCCACCAATGTACCATAATGACTATATCCTTTACCACAACTTTGTACTAAATCGTGTTAAGCGTGTCGTGATCTTAGATGACATCGATCAGACTGATACTGCCTTAGAGCAATATGTGGACTTTAATTTGGGATTGTTTTCCTTTGTGGGGGCTGCATTGAATAGCCGGAAAATTCGACGGCTGACCCGTGTTGTTGAGGCTGTAGCCAATGATACTGCTATTGCATTGGGGAATATAACAGAAGAACTCCAAATTTCTAGGATTGTTACGCTCCAGAACCGTATGGTTCTAGATGTGGTTCTAGCTGACCGTGGGGGGGCATGTAGAATCATCGGAAGTAGCTGCTGTGTGTACATACCAGATAATTCGCCCTCTGTTTATGATGCTATTTCAAAATTGCACAAAATAGCAGCTGAAATACACCCGGACAATGGAACGTGGACTCTTTCAGGGTGGTTCTGGTCAATGCTTACCATTTGGGGTTGGAAACTGCTAACAATTTTATGTATCATTGTTGGGATACTGTTCCTTGTATGTTTATGTATACAATGTGGCCCAGCTTTATGTTCCATGTGTTTATCGGCTTGCATACCATCAAGACGAGCTCTTGCTCAAAACAAAATGATGCTTCATAAAGAAGTAGCTCAAATAATGCTAATTGATATTGAAGATGAACATCCCGACTACGTCCACTATGAGGTAGCTCCAGCTAAACGCTAAAAGGGTCGTCTGTCGTAATTTGACAATGGCCAAGTTAGCGCTTAGCTGTGCTACACGTTTTTCCCCTTAACTTGACTATACTCAGAAACGCCATTTTTTTGTATTGCGGCGGCCATTTTAGAGAATGAGCGGCCTCGTGGTCAGCATGCCCTTTTGTCCGTTGTCCATACCACTGACCACTCGACTCTGCCTAGCAACAGGCTATTTTTAGCTACGGTCAAGCCCGCACATGCGCAGTTCCAACTGACCAGTCACCCCTCAGGAATGTGCCGCCAAACTGACCAGTGGGGTTGTAACTCCTCCCATGAGTTGGCTGTGTTCCAAAAATGACCATATATGTACATAAACTCTGTAATCATGTGCCGCCTATCTTTTTATTGCTTGTAAATTGTATAAAAGAGGGACTCACACCAATGTTCGGTGTGATACTTCTTGCATTACCGAAGGGTGCTGTATGAATGTACCACCACCCCATGGGGTCTTAATAAACTTGTTCTTTGTACTTTTCAGTTTCCGTGCCAACAGTTCTTTCAGTATAAGTGGGTTATCTACGGAGCATGTAGGCCTTGGGAACCCGATACCACAGAGCCTGCTGCATGGGACCCTCTCCTGCTGCTGCCTCCTGAGCCTGCTGCCTGGGACCCCTCAGCACTCACTTCTGCCACAGGTGTTCCATGTCCACAGGGATGGCAAGGACAGAGAAGATCCGTGCAAGTCCATTCACCAGCGAGGAGCTAGAGGTCCTTGTGGACGAGGTGCTGGCACAGTACCCAAGGCAGTTTGGTGGTCCCAATGTCGTGGTAAGTCACAATGAAGGTGGCTCTCTGGCAGGGGAGTGTGAGACGTGTAGTTGTGCGGCTGCACTATATGCCTGAGGGTGTGGGGTTGTGTCAAACATTGACAGACAAGCTGTCTCCAGGGCGAGGGAGTGTGTGTGTCACAATGTCACTCTTTGCCAGGCCTGCTCCTGTATGTGTGAGTGGGGAGTGTCACATTGTCAGCTATACAGAGCCACCGAATGTTTGCCATGTAGGTGCCAGGACAGTAATTGCTTGTGTGAGTATTTCTGTGTGCCCTTGTTGACTGACTCAGTGTGACCCAGAGAGTTGGACCAGTGGCTGCCCACACAAACTAAAAACACCACCAGATTTACATGTTCCTTGCACCAGTTCCTTCCCACTGAATATTACATATGCCCCATCTGTGCCCTGTGTAATTGCAGACTTACACACTTCTGTCAATGCATATTATGTTAATGCATCTTGCATTTGTGAGATTATCCTGGACCCTCTACGCCCCAATGTGTGCATGCAATCACATCTGTGTGGGCCATGCTAAGTGCCCTTGTTAAGGGTCCCCCAGTTTGGGAGGGAGGGAGGTTACAATAGGTCCTGAGTCTGGGTCTTGCACTGTACTGATTGATGTTGGTACCTGACATTGCAGAACTGTTCATTAACCCTTCTTTTCTCTCATACATGCAGCTCAAGATAAACCAGCATAAGGCCGTGTGGAGGGCCATTGCGGTAAAGTTTCGAGTCCTGGGGGTATCCAACCGCCGACGCGCACACTGCCACAAGAGGTGGGACGACATCAGTCATCTTGCAAAAACCGTGGCTGAGATGACATTGGGGATGCTACCACGCACAGGGCATTTGGCACAGCGCAGCATGACTCCAGTGATGGCACGCATATTGGCAGTAACTCATCCAGACCTGGATGCACGTCTGAAGGAGCATGGCAAGCAAGGCAGGGCTGGTGAGTATCTTGGGAGCATGACTTTGGCTTGGAGTGGATGGATATGTACAGGGCCTGTGGCAGCGGTGAGCCATGCGATGTGCGTGTGTTGCTGTGCTGTGCTGTGTCATGTGAGTGGCTGCTGTGATGTGTGCTTGTATCAGGTACTGTCCAACCCTGGCCTTACTGAGCAGATCCTCCATGCTGTACTTTCCCATTGCTAGATGTGTTGGGCTCCACATGGTCATTCAGCGTTGGGATGGTGTGGGTGATCTATTATGGGGTGAACAGCAGTGTCCACTTGCTGAGTGTGAATTTATATATGCCGACTTTGCCTGCACCATGATCGTTGGTGCCCCAACATCTGCAAATCATGTGCCCCGGATTGCCACATGGTACTTGCTGTGGCCTACGTGGCATTGGGGACTGTGATGTCCTAATAGATGTGTGTGTTGTCCCCTCCTGTTCCCTGAAGGTCTGTTAGTGGTAACAATTGTTGTACCCTCATCATGTCCCAAGGTGTGGGCACGCCAAGTTGTGTGTGTGGTACACTTCATCTAGGGGCAGGGTGTAGTGCTGTGTGGCATCAACATGGCTCACTCATGGCAAATATTCAGCGTTGCAGGCACTGTTGTGGTCTATGTTGTGAGTTGCTGCACAGTGATTGCAGGGGGTGGTGGTTACCATGTAGATTTGGGCCTCTACTGTAGTGCATTGTCTTGAATTCGTATGACCAGATGATAACACTTACACAACCCTATATCTCTCTCTCATGCAGATTCGCAAGAGACCACGGAGGAACATGAGCCAGAAACCAGTGGTGGCGAGAGTAGCACTACAACTGCTTTCACTTTTTGCCAGGTGTGGTGAATACAGTGCCCTGCTTTGTGCCAGGGGTGGTCTCTACAGTGCCCTCCTCCACCTGCTTCAATGGACTCAGAATTGGGGTAGATGTGGTGGGTGGATGTGTCCCTGTGCTCTTCCTAGTGAAAGCAGGGCACTGTAGATACCACCCCTGGCAAAAAGTCAAAGCAGGGCACTGTAGACACCAACCCTGGCAAAAAGGCAAAGCAGGGCACTGTCGACACCACCCCTGGCACAAAGGCAAAGCAGGGCACTGTAGACACCACCCCTGGCACTACGATAAAGCAGGGCACTGTCGACACCCCCCCTGGCACAAAGGCAAAGCAGGGCACTGTCGACACGACCCCTGGAACAAAGGCAAAGAGTGGTCCATATGTATCAGCGGGCATTTTGGGTTCTACTGATCAGTTTCTAGTCGATACAGGAGCTACTAGTAGCGCTTTGTCTAAAAACTTGGTTCCGAGGGCTCCCCTGTCTGGCGACATGATAACATGTATAGGGTTTGATGGCACACCCACTCCTAGCCCATTATCGAAGCCTCTTGCACTTTGTCTTGATAAATTTTTCAGTTTTGGTCAATTTTTACTGTCACCTTATACCCCGGATAATATTCTGGGCATTGATTTGCTCAAATATTTTCGAGCAACGATACGGTGCGCTCCGGAGGGAGTGCGAGTTATTTTGAATGATAATTATCCCGATTCTGACAGGTTTTGTACTATACAAGAATGTGAAGCATTAGCCTCTCTCCCTCACACGTTATGGGCAACCTCAGATACGGATGTGGGACAGATGCTTATTCCACCTATTCGCATTACTGTAAAGGAGGGAGTGCTTTTGCCACGTGTACCACAGTATAAGATCTCCAGGGAAGGTGAAATTGCTCTGACACACATTGTCCAAGATTTGATCATTGCAGGGGTAGTGGAGGAAGTCACCTATAATGTTTGCAATAGCCCTATTCTTCCAATCCTTAAGAAAGATACTGACGACAAGGTCTATCGATTTATTATTGATTTGAGAGAAATTAACAAAATCGTCATTCCCCAATATCCGGTGGTGTCTGATATCACGACATTGCTCACATTGGTCCCCCCAACGGCGACGACCTTTAGTGTCATCGACCTGAAAAATGCGTTCTTTTCCATTCCCATCCATCCCGATAGCAGATACTTATTTGGTTTTACGTTAAATAATAAATCGTATAGATTTTGTCGTGTTCCTCAAGGGTATACTGAGAGTCTGAGTATTTATAGCCAGGCTTTAAAAAGACAGCTTGATTCTTTTCAATTGCGATCTGGAGTTGCTCTTATCCAATATGTCGACGACCTTTTGTTAGCTGCAGACACTTGTGCACAATGTGAGGAGAGTACGCTTGCTTTGCTTTCTTTTCTGGCTCAGAATAATCACAAAGTTTCGAAGAAAAAGCTCCAATACTGTAGACCCAAGGTGACCTACCTCGGTCATCTTTTGTCTAAGGAGGGGCGTGCATTAACCTCAGATCGTATTCAGGCGATTCTAGACACACCAGTCCCCCGCACTCAGAGAGATGTACGTGCCTTCATAGGATTAACGTCCTTTTGTAGACAGTGGATCATGGGGTTTTCGCACATTATCAAACCTTTGTTAGCATTGCTGTTCAAAACTACACCAATGCCCCTTGAATGGACAGATGAATGTCAAAATGCTTTTGAACAATTGAGACAGGCCCTTTGCTCTGCACCCGTGTTAGGTACACCAGACTATTCAAAGATTTTCACACTGTACGTGCACGAGAAAGATGGGTGCGCGTTATCAGTGTTAGTGCAAGCACACGGGGATAAGCAGAGGCCATGCGCATATTTTTCAGCTATTCTTGACCCTGTAGCACGAGGATTACCTGGGTGTTTTCGAGCAGATGCAGCAACAGCAGTAGCTATACGACAGAGTGAGGGAATAGTATTATCGCACAAACTATTGGTGCTAGTTCCCCATGCAGTAGATGCCCTGTTAAATCAAACAAAGACTCAATATCTTACCAGTGCACGTTTAACAGGATATGAGCTTACACTTTTGGCGCCACATATCACACTGAAAAGATGTGCTACCCTGAACCCTGCCACTTTATTGCCCTATCCGGTTGAGGAGGGTCAGGAAGAAAAACATCATGATTGTGTTTTCCTGACCGAGGAACAGACAAAGGGTCGTGTTGACCTACAGGATATGCCACTTCCAGATGTGGATGGGGAACTGTGGGTTGATGGATCGTGTTTGAGGCTGCCAGATGGCACGACTTCCGCAGCATATGCGATCACGACACTTAAGACAGTGGTAGAAACAGCACGAATACCACAAAAATCGGCTCAGGCAGCAGAGCTGATAGCTTTGACAAGAGCCTGCGAACTGAGTGCTGGCCTATGTTTGAACATATACACAGACAGCCGGTACGCCTTCGGAGTAGCACATGACTTCGGGCTACTCTGGAGAGAACGTGGGTTTTTAACTTCTCATGGAGTACACATTATGCACGGAGAACTGGTGCGTGATCTCCTAAACGCGTTGCTTTGCCCAAAGAAAGTAGCGATAATTAAATGTAGTGCCCACAAAAAGATCACTGATAAAGTGGGTCAAGGAAATGCTTTTGCCGACAGCATAGCGAGACAAACAGCTATGTCCAGAACTGACTCCCCCATGTACGTAACAAAATCACAAGCTGAGCGATGGTATGATGCTAGAGCAGAGATACTAGATATCCAAAAATCAGCGACCGAAGCAGAACTTGCGGCATGGGCAGTAGATGGGGTGCTAGATGATGAGGGTTGTTGGAGAAGCAAAGACATGGAGAAATGGAAATTGCCTGCAGCTTACTTGCAAGCGATGGTTCAGATGACACACGGATTAGCACATGTGGGAGCTCTTGTGATCACTCGATTGTTATCACGAGTTTGGGAGCATCCCGAGATTGCCAATACAGCCAAGAGAGTAGTGCAGACCTGTCTGATATGTTTACAGCACAATCCTGCGAAAGGGACCCATACTCCGAAAGGAGGGTTCGTTCCACCATCCGCACCATTTGAGGTACTCCAAATGGATTACATCCAGCTTGAGCGTTGCAATAACCTTAAGTATGTTTTAGTGGTGGTGTGTGCCTTTAACAAATGGGTTGAGGCCTTCCCCACGAAAGATAATACAGCTTTGACAACGGCTAAGGTGTTGCTCAAGGAGTACTTCCCTCGATTTGGAGTTTGCAAATTTTTGTGGAGCGATAATGGGCCTCATTTTGTTGGGAAAATTGTGGAGTATGTGCTGAAGGGGTTGGGGATCCAGCAGAAGTTTCATGCTGTGTTCCACCCTCAGTCAGCAGGTCTTGTCGAGCGGTACAATGCCACGTTGAAACTAAAACTGGCTAAGATTGTAGCATCTACGTCATTGAAGTGGCCGGATGCTTTACCGTTAGCATTGCTCTCCCTCAGATCAGTGCCCCACTCTCGAACAGGCCTCACACCATATGAAGTGGTGTTTGGAAGGCCTATGAATATTTGGGGAGTGCCTAAGCCACGATTGATACATGATGTACCTTGTATAATGATGAACGATTATTTGGCACGATTAACAAATGATTTGCTTTCTATTCATCAACAGGTTCGAGAAGCGCTCCCTGACAACTCTACTGGAGAGGCTCACAATCTTCGACCTGGTGACTTTGTCATGGTGAGGTCGTTTGAGAGGGCAAACAGCTTGGAACCGAGGTGGCGTGGCCCCGAGCAGGTCCTCCTGGCCACTCGAGCAGCTGTACGAGTGACCAACAGAAAGCGGTGGGTGCACTCAACTCACTGCCGTCGTGTTTCTCCGGATCTGGTGAATCCTGCTGTGTTGACCGACTACAAGGAGATTCTGGATAAAGAAAAGAGCCCAGCTGTGACATCGGCCAAAGTCGAGGGAGCCTTCCCGGACCACACTGTTTCTGGACGACAGCGTTACGATCTGCGGCCACGATAAGGAGAAGATTTTTTTTTTTGGTTTTCGAGACTGGTTGGTTACCGCTCTGGGGTTTGTGAAACGGAAGCCGGGAATCTCAAGGGGGGGGGATCAGTTCTGCCAAGAGTAGCGACACCCGTCTTGACCCCGGAGAAGAAAACAACGGCTACCTCGGAGCTCAGCACCGTATTTTTCTTTTTTTTAGGTACATATTTGAGACATTGAGAACTCTTTGAACTATGGCGTCTTCTGCATCACGAGACAAAAGAATACTTGGTGCCATCCTGTTTGTCTTGACAATCGTGGTGATAGCAGTAATAGCCTGGGTAGTGGAACTTGTGGTGCCTGTACGTGAACATTTGCTGCCGACTACCCCGGCTCCATCTGAACATTTTCACTTCACTTTGCCTTACCATGAAGAACGGCATCGACAGACCTATTTGAACAATAGCTTTATTCAGATTTTGCATCATACTCATAACATGACGAACACTTCAAATTGCTGGGTGTGTGGGATGTTGCCTGGGCATCAGAAGAAGGGGGGCACTCCACTCATTCCACTCCCATTTTCGCATAATGGTTCCTGTAACGCCTGGTACACTCTTCTTTTTACCTTACGGTGGCCAACGAAAGGGGGGGTGCTCTTCCGTTTGAACAAAATTTGCTACCATGACCGAGATGGGTATCCACGAGCTGAGGGTACTCGATTTGAATGGGAAGAGTACCGCCCCGACAATGTGTCTGCACCTCGTGTTTACAGTAATCAAAGGAACATTAATATGTCCAGTACACACGTTATTAATGTTATTACTACTAAGGCAGACCTTTGCATTCGTAATAAAGGCACGATCCCGGTGGGGAAAAGTGAATGTAACACTACACTTACATTTGACAGTCCAAACGGTATATCATTTGTGGCATCGGGAAATACGTACTTTATTTGTGGCAATAAAGGTTACCATCAGCTCCCTTTAGGATGGTTAGGTACATGTTATGTATCGTTTGTGTTGCCCCCTGTATTCATTGCCCCACCAATGTACCATAATGACTATATCCTTTACCACAACTTTGTACTAAATCGTGTTAAGCGTGTCGTGATCTTAGATGACATCGATCAGACTGATACTGCCTTAGAGCAATATGTGGACTTTAATTTGGGATTGTTTTCCTTTGTGGGGGCTGCATTGAATAGCCGGAAAATTCGACGGCTGACCCGTGTTGTTGAGGCTGTAGCCAATGATACTGCTATTGCATTGGGGAATATAACAGAAGAACTCCAAATTTCTAGGATTGTTACGCTCCAGAACCGTATGGTTCTAGATGTGGTTCTAGCTGACCGTGGGGGGGCATGTAGAATCATCGGAAGTAGCTGCTGTGTGTACATACCAGATAATTCGCCCTCTGTTTATGATGCTATTTCAAAATTGCACAAAATAGCAGCTGAAATACACCCGGACAATGGAACGTGGACTCTTTCAGGGTGGTTCTGGTCAATGCTTACCATTTGGGGTTGGAAACTGCTAACAATTTTATGTATCATTGTTGGGATACTGTTCCTTGTATGTTTATGTATACAATGTGGCCCAGCTTTATGTTCCATGTGTTTATCGGCTTGCATACCATCAAGACGAGCTCTTGCTCAAAACAAAATGATGCTTCATAAAGAAGTAGCTCAAATAATGCTAATTGATATTGAAGATGAACATCCCGACTACGTCCACTATGAGGTAGCTCCAGCTAAACGCTAAAAGGGTCGTCTGTCGTAATTTGACAATGGCCAAGTTAGCGCTTAGCTGTGCTACACGTTTTTCCCCTTAACTTGACTATACTCAGAAACGCCATTTTTTTGTATTGCGGCGGCCATTTTAGAGAATGAGCGGCCTCGTGGTCAGCATGCCCTTTTGTCCGTTGTCCATACCACTGACCACTCGACTCTGCCCAGCAACAGGCTATTTTTAGCTACGGTCAAGCCCGCACATGCGCAGTTCCAACTGACCAGTCACCCCTCAGGAATGTGCCGCCAAACTGACCAGTGGGGTTGTAACTCCTCCCATGAGTTGGCTGTGTTCCAAAAATGACCATATATGTACATAAACTCTGTAATCATGTGCCGCCTATCTTTTTATTGCTTGTAAATTGTATAAAAGAGGGACTCACACCAATGTTCGGTGTGATACTTCTTGCATTACCGAAGGGTGCTGTATGAATGTACCACCACCCCATGGGGTCTTAATAAACTTGTTCTTTGTACTTTTCAGTTTCCGTGCCAACAGTTCTTTCAGTATAAGTGGGTTATCTACGGAGCATGTAGGCCTTGGGAACCCGATACCACAGAGCCTGCTGCATGGGACCCTCTCCTGCTGCTGCCTCCTGAGCCTGCTGCCTGGGACCCCTCAGCACTCACTTCTGCCACAGGTGTTCCATGTCCACAGGGATGGCAAGGACAGAGAAGATCCGTGCAAGTCCATTCACCAGCGAGGAGCTAGAGGTCCTTGTGGACGAGGTGCTGGCACAGTACCCAAGGCAGTTTGGTGGTCCCAATGTCGTGGTAAGTCACAATGAAGGTGGCTCTCTGGCAGGGGAGTGTGAGACGTGTAGTTGTGCGGCTGCACTATATGCCTGAGGGTGTGGGGTTGTGTCAAACATTGACAGACAAGCTGTCTCCAGGGCGAGGGAGTGTGTGTGTCACAATGTCACTCTTTGCCAGGCCTGCTCCTGTATGTGTGAGTGGGGAGTGTCACATTGTCAGCTATACAGAGCCACCGAATGTTTGCCATGTAGGTGCCAGGACAGTAATTGCTTGTGTGAGTATTTCTGTGTGCCCTTGTTGACTGACTCAGTGTGACCCAGAGAGTTGGACCAGTGGCTGCCCACACAAACTAAAAACACCACCAGATTTACATGTTCCTTGCACCAGTTCCTTCCCACTGAATATTACATATGCCCCATCTGTGCCCTGTGTAATTGCAGACTTACACACTTCTGTCAATGCATATTATGTTAATGCATCTTGCATTTGTGAGATTATCCTGGACCCTCTACGCCCCAATGTGTGCATGCAATCACATCTGTGTGGGCCATGCTAAGTGCCCTTGTTAAGGGTCCCCCAGTTTGGGAGGGAGGGAGGTTACAATAGGTCCTGAGTCTGGGTCTTGCACTGTACTGATTGATGTTGGTACCTGACATTGCAGAACTGTTCATTAACCCTTCTTTTCTCTCATACATGCAGCTCAAGATAAACCAGCATAAGGCCGTGTGGAGGGCCATTGCGGTAAAGTTTCGAGCCCTGGGGGTATCCAACCGCCGACGCGCACACTGCCACAAGAGGTGGGACGACATCAGTCATCTTGCAAAAACCGTGGCTGAGATGACATTGGGGATGCTACCACGCACAGGGCATTTGGCACAGCGCAGCATGACTCCAGTGATGGCACGCATATTGGCAGTAACTCATCCAGACCTGGATGCACGTCTGAAGGAGCATGGCAAGCAAGGCAGGGCTGGTGAGTATCTTGGGAGCATGACTTTGGCTTGGAGTGGATGGATATGTACAGGGCCTGTGGCAGCGGTGAGCCATGCGATGTGCGTGTGTTGCTGTGCTGTGCTGTGTCATGTGAGTGGCTGCTGTGATGTGTGCTTGTATCAGGTACTGTCCAACCCTGGCCTTACTGAGCAGATCCTCCATGCTGTACTTTCCCATTGCTAGATGTGTTGGGCTCCACATGGTCATTCAGCGTTGGGATGGTGTGGGTGATCTATTATGGGGTGAACAGCAGTGTCCACTTGCTGAGTGTGAATTTATATATGCCGACTTTGCCTGCACCATGATCGTTGGTGCCCCAACATCTGCAAATCATGTGCCCCGGATTGCCACATGGTACTTGCTGTGGCCTACGTGGCATTGGGGACTGTGATGTCCTAATAGATGTGTGTGTTGTCCCCTCCTGTTCCCTGAAGGTCTGTTAGTGGTAACAATTGTTGTACCCTCATCATGTCCCAAGGTGTGGGCACGCCAAGTTGTGTGTGTGGTACACTTCATCTAGGGGCAGGGTGTAGTGCTGTGTGGCATCAACATGGCTCACTCATGGCAAATATTCAGCGTTGCAGGCACTGTTGTGGTCTATGTTGTGAGTTGCTGCACAGTGATTGCAGGGGGTGGTGGTTACCATGTAGACTTGGGCCTCTACTGTAGTGCATTGTCTTGAATTCGTATGACCAGATGATAACACTTACACAACCCTATATCTCTCTCTCATGCAGATTCGCAAGAGACCACGGAGGAACATGAGCCAGAAACCAGTGGTGGCGAGAGTAGCACTACAACTGCAGCGGAGGCCAGTGATACAGAGCCCACCAGCGCATCTGAGGGAGACAGAAGTATGCAGGAGGAATACATTGGCTAAGACACAGAGTAGCACTTCATCTGATGCCAGTGGCGATGCATCCATGCTGACAGGCACAGGGGATGGGGAGTCTGCATCATCTTCTACCACACAGCGGCCAGTGCCCACCCTCCTATCCACTTCCTCTGGTGCTGCCCGTATCCGTGTCACTAAGAGGGGATGGGTAACATTCACACCTGGCACCGCTGCCCCTGCACCTGTCCCCCTGCCCTCATTGCAGAGTGTGTAGAGCTCCTGCGCCAGCTCTGTGTGGCCAGACCGCCCTGCTCAATGCCTTCAGTGACCATGACAAGAAATTAGGCCAGGTGGTTGCATAAATGGAGGGCATACACTCTGACGTGGGTGGGCTACACCATACAGTCCAGGCGTTGTCATCCACAGTGACATCAGCCCTTCAAAAGGCACATGCACCCATTGCAGCTCAGGTGCCTTTGTCCACCCCCCAGTCAGTGGCCACATCAGGTGACAGTGACCACGGTTCGCCTGCGTCACCAAAAAGATACAGCACAAGGAGCACACAACAGACACAACCCAGGCACTTCCGCCCACAGACACCATCCCCACTGAAGAGCAGGGCCACCCCACAATGCACAGACAAGAGCCAGTCAGGGAATATCAAGGCCAGGAGATCAATGAGGCAGACATCTGAGGTAAATCGAATTTTATATGACCAGGTATGTCCCCTATCGTGTACCCCAACGTCCCATGTATATGCATGACCTTTGTGCATTTTCCCTCAATGGCCGAAAATGAAGACGCAAATGCATTTGCGTCCAACATTAACATGTTATCTACCAAGTTCTCCAAGAAAGCAACATTAATTTGGTTTCTAAACCTATGTTGTCAACGTCTTTACATGATGCACTTTTAACGCGAAGCCATGTTTTCCTGGCTCTGCCGAGCTAGGCCCTGAATTGAGGCTCCGAAGTCTCTTCTGTCTCTGAAAGCTGTCGTTTAGGTATGCATCCCTGACCTCTGCCTTACTTCCTTTCCAGCGAAGCGGTGCCCGGCTCTGGCCTGCCTGCCTGCCAAGACCATATTTTGCCTACAGTTATCAGCTCAGCCTCCTCGAAAACACATTCCAGTCTAGTGAAATAGGTAAACATATTCCCGGCTGCAGAGTAAAGGGCCCTGCCTTCCTGTCTCCATGCAAGCGATTTACAGCACCCGTTACCGTGGTAGGCCCATGGCCCCCGCGCATTGTACCAAGACACGTATGCACTCCCTAGCATTCAGTGATGTATGGCCTCTGCCCGAGAGACCTTTTACTTCAGACACTAGATCCTCCAAACATGAGATATCAGATAGGTTATAGGTATAGGTCATTCTGACATCCCAGACATCGAGACTCTTCTACTAGAACTAAAGTCAAAGCCCCAGCTCTCCCCAGTTACACGTCATGCCAGCTGCGCGCGCATATAGAATAAAAGTTTCTGCTGACCCTGCAGAATTCTCCTATACATCCACCCACTTGTGACGTTTCTTGTGACGTTTCTCTGACATGTCAAGTACACGCCCACATGTACGCCCTTCTTACACGCCTCCTGCTACGCACATGTGTTTTTATCTCTTACTTTTCACCTGTTACGCCTACTGTATTCATTTCAATTATACTGTTTTACTATATATAATGTGTAATGTTAATAAAGGTTGAATGTCCCTTCCTGAACCTTAGTGGTGATGGAACCCGATGTCCCATGCCTCGAGGCATTTCATTAAAGCCCGTATGACTCAGATACCACGGACTCTGCCTCTCATTTGATTGAGCTATCCTAATTGATATGTAATGCATGGAAAAATAGTCCGGTAAATTTTATTTACCACACATCAGGCTCACATGCCGCATAGGCATCACCGGCAAAAGACTCCCCTGTCACTGAAACTTCACACAGACCTACACATGCAGTGTCTGTGTCCATTGAGGAGGTGTTGCATATCAGGGGTACACCTAGGAAGAGCACAGGGACACATCCACCCACCACATCTACCCCAATTCTGAGTCCATTGAAGCAGGTGGAGGAGGGCACTGTAGAGACCACCCCTGGCACAAAGCAGGGCACTGTATTCACCACCCCTGGCAAAAAGTGAAAGCAGGGCACTGTAGATACCACCCCTGGCAAAAAGTCAAAGCAGGGCACTGTAGACACCAACCCTGGCAAAAAGGCAAAGCAGGGCACTGTCGACACCACCCCTGGCACAAAGGCAAAGCAGGGCACTGTAGACACCACCCCTGGCACTACGATAAAGCAGGGCACTGTCGACACCCCCCCTGGCACAAAGGCAAAGCAGGGCACTGTCGACACGACCCCTGGAACAAAGGCAAAGCAGGGCACTGTAGGGGGTACACCAGGCACAGAGGGGAAGGAGGTCCTGAGGCGTAGCCAGACCAAGCGTTCCACAGGATCCAGCACATCACCAGAGGTAGTGCCAGTGTCTGCGCGTGATGTGGGACAATTGGTGTGTGTGTCTGTTGGGTCATCAACACTTCACATCAACCCCAAGACAGGGAAGCCAATTCATATTCCCAAAAAGTGGAAGGGCACCCCTCCAGCCTCTCCCACCCACACTGTGTCAGAAGTCTGCATGACTCCACCTCCACGTGCCACTATGCCACCTGGTCCACACAGCCCTCCAGCTTGCAATCCACTGTTAGCCCCACATCACCTGGAACTCTGTCACCCCAGTTAAGTGGGCCTGCTGTCATCGACACACAGCCAGGTCCAAGTCTGCATGACTTCCAGGAGTGAGTTGACATCCCCCTCATGCGCATGTGCCTCATACAGGTATGCTAGTCATGACCATTGTTTACTAGCATGGACACTGGCCCTGGCCTGTGTTGGCCTCTCCCCTGCCATGGACACTGGCCTTGTTGCTCTGCTGTGTTGGCCTCTCCCCTGCCATGGACACTGGGCCTGTTGCTCTGCTGTGCTGGCCTCTGCCCTGCCATGGACACTGGCCCTGTTGCTCTGCTGTGTTGGCCTCTCCCATGCCATGGACACTGGCCCTTTTGCTCTGCTGTGCTGGCCTCTCACCAGTGCCATGGACACTGGCCCTGTTGCTCTGCTGTGTTGTGCTCTCACCTGTGCCTTGGACACTGGCCCTGTTGCTCTGCTGTGCTGTACACTCCCATGTGCAGCCTCTCATGTACTTGCTGGCTCACCTGCCATGGAAACTGGGCCTTTTGCTCTGCTGTGTGGCCTCTCCCCTGCCATGGACACTGGCCCTGTTGCTCTGCTGTGTTGGCCTCTCCCCTGCCATGGACACTGGCCCTTTTGCTCTGCTGTGCTGGCCTCTCACCAGTGCCATGGACACTGGCCCTGTTGCTCTGCTGTGTCGTGCTCTCACCTGGGCCTTAGACACTGTCCCTGTTGCTCTTCTGTGCTGTACTCTCCCCTGTGCAGCCTCTCATGTACTTGCTGGCTCACCTCTCATGGACACTGACCCTGTTGCTCTGCTGTGCTGGCCTCTCCCCTGCCATGGACACTGGCCCTGTTGCTCTGCTGTGTTGGCCTCTCCCCTGCCATGGACACTGGCCCTTTTTCTCCGCTGTGCTGGCCTCTCACCAGTGCCATGGACACTGGCCCTGTTGCTCTGCTGTGTCGTGCTCTCACCTGTGCCTTGGACACTGGCCCTGTTGCTCTGCTGTGCTGTACTCTCCCCTGTGCAGCCTCTCATGTACTTGCTGGCTCACCTGCCATGGACACTGGCCCTGTTGCTCTGCTGTGCTGTACTCTCCCCTGCCATGGACACTGGCCCTGTTGCTCCGCTGTGCTGGTGTCTCCCCTGCCATGGACACTGGCCCTGTTGCTCTGCTGTGCTGTACTCTCCCCTGCCATGGACACTGGCCCTGTTGCTCCGCTGTGCTGGTGTCTCCCATGCCATGGACACTGGCCCTGCTGCTCTGCTGTGCTGTACTCTCCCCTGCCATGGACACTGGCCCTGTTGCTCTGCTGTGTTGGCCTCTCCCCTGCCATGGACACTGGCCCTTTTTCTCCGCTGTGCTGGCCTCTCACCAGTGCAATGGACACTGGCCCTGTTGCTCTGCTGTGTCGTGCTCTCACCTGTGCCTTATACACTGTCCCTGTTGCTCTGCTGTTCTGTACTCCCCCCTATGCAGCCTCTCATGTACTTGCTGGCTCACCTCTCATGGACACTGGCCCTGTTGCTCTGCTGTGCTGGCCTCTCCCCTGCCATGGACACTGGCCCTGTTGCTCTGCTGTGTTGGCCTCTCCCCTGCCATGGACACTGGCCCTTTTTCTCCGCTGTGCTGGCCTCTCACCAGTGCCATGGACACTGGCCCTGTTGCTCTGCTGTGTCGTGCTCTCACCTGTGCTTTGGACACTGGCCCTGTTGCTCTGCTGTGCTGTACTCTCCACTGTGAAGCCTCTCATGTACTTGCTGGCTCACCTGCCATGGACACTGGCCCTGTTGCTCCGCTGTGCTGGTGTCTCCCCTGCCATGGATACTGGCCCTGTTGCTCTGCTGTGCTGTACTCTCCCCTGTGCAGCCTCTCATGTACTTGCTGGCTCACCTGCCATGGACACTGGCCCTGTTGCTCTGCTGTGCTGGCCTCTCCCCTGCCATGGACACTGGCCCTGTTGCTCTGGTGTGCTGTACTCTCCCCTGTGCAGCCTCTCATGTACTTGCTGGCTCACCTGCCATGGACACTGCCCCTGTTGCTCTGCTGTGTTGGACTCTTCCCTGTGCTATGGACACTGGCCTTCCAGTTTGTGTTTCCCATTTGCATGGTATATAGCATTTTTGCTTTATTTTGAGCCTTGCTGTTGTCTACTATTGTTGTACCGCTGCCTCTGTGCAATATGTGAATAAATACAGTTACTTCTGGTGTGTGTTTTGTTGGTGTCCTTACTGGTTTCAGTTCTCTTTCTGTTCACATTTGATTGCCTGTGCACCATGCTCCATGTATCACTTCAACATTTCAAGGCTCTTTGCAGCCATCATAATTGTGGGCAGGGGTGACAGGGTCTTAAGTCCATTCTGAGCCTGCAAATGATGTGATCTGTGATGGCTATTTTACCTGGCATGAAGTCATCTTGTTAGTGATTTGCAGTTGTTGCCTACACTGTTCACATGTCTGGTTAGGGGACACTGCCAGCACAGGGTGTGATGCTGTGCAAATGTATCGAAGCTTGCTGGGATATGTAATGAAGTATGTGTGTGGATTGCTTTCTGTGTGCCCAGCCTTGTATGTATATGGTCATCTTCTCTTGGGCCTTGGTCTTGGTGCCATAGCCTACATGAGATGCGTTGTGTTGAGTGTAGCAGAGGTGTGCAGTGTGAAGGGTGTCAGTTTGTAGTGGATGTGTGTGTGCCCCTGTATTGTGTGAGACACACATGTGTCACCCAGGAGTTGTATGCCTGTTGTTTGTTTTGTCTTGCCCTTGGTAGAGGATTGTATGCACTTGTGTGAGCTGTTTGTAGTGCACTGTGCTGTGTGTTGGTGTGTCCATGGTGTTGTGTGTGACTCCTCCTTGTTGTGTTTGTCAGTTTGGAGTGTGCAAAGTGTGTGAGTTGCACATCAGTGCTGTGTTTGATTGATCATCAATGTGTCTTGGGTGTTTTTGTGTGAACTGTATGGCCCTGCTGCTCCACACTGGCATTGTGTTTGGGGTTTGTCATGCATTGCAGGCACATGGTGATTTTGAAACTCCTGTATGGCATGGTGTGTGTGGTTTTAGGCCATCCCCTATGTGTGCCACTTGTGCCTGCCCATTGTGGGTGTTCCGTCCCTCTATTTGTGTGTGGTACACCCCTTACATGTCTGCTACTGACATGCAGGCTGTTTGACTTAGATGTCAGCTTTCTTCTTGGTTTCCATGTGTGTGTGCCTCCCCATCACCTCATATGTGGGCTTGTGCTTTGTGGTACAGTTCTTGGGCCATAAGTGTTGCTCTATTCTGGACATTGCCCCAATGGTTTATGTGTGCTGTCCTTGTTCTATTGGTCATTCTGTAGTCGTCATGTGCACTTCAGCTGTGTGTGCTGGCCAGTGCTCTGGTGGAGGTGGCTGTGCTCTTGTATCCCAGAGTGGTGCATGTGTAGTTGTTGTGTTGGATGTAGGGTGTGGTATTGCTTCAGTTCCTGGGTATGGTGTTGTATTTGTGCAGTGCTGATTTGTGTTGTGTGATGCAGTTGTGTCATTCATGCCTGTTCTGCAGACAATGCTTGTCGTGCATGAGGTGCTGTGTGTATGTAACCTTGGCATTGCATGATGTGCATCCCCTGATGTCTTGTGGTGTTTGTTAATTGAGGTTTCATGTGCATCTGTGATGGGTTTGATGTGGCTGTGTGTGTTGGTCCACATGCACTTCTTGTGTGATTTGTGTTATGGTGTGTGTGTTTTGTTCCTGAGTGATGTTGTTGTGCACTCCTGTTGTGTGTGTTCTCTCATTGATTTCCCCCAGTTTGGCTGACAGGGTATGTGTGTTTCTGTTGGAGTTCAGTATGTGTTCCTGTATTGTTTGTGTGTTGTTCTTGTGCAGGCATCATTTGAGGCATCCCTGTGTGTGTATTGTGTTTGTGGCTACACCCAGGGTGTGTGTTTGTTTGTGTGTGTGTGCCTGCTGGCAAGGATTGTGAGCCTTGAGTGTGTGTGGCAGTGGTGTTGTGTGTTCCTTGTCCGCCACTCCTGCAGTGGCTGTCTCCCTAGTTGTGTGTTGTGTGGTGCAGGGAGTGTGTATTGTGCTTGTTGTTGCAGTGCTTGTTGGTGTGCATGGGAGTGCACAGGATGGGCACTTGGCCTGTGGGTTGATTGGGTGTGTTGCTGTGTGGTTGGGGGCTGTGTGTCCCTGTGGTGTTTGTGCCCTGCCCATGTGTGTGGCAGTGGTGTTGTGTGTTCCTTGTCCGCCACTCCTGCAGTGGCTGTCTCCCTGGTTGTGTGTTGTGTGGTGCAGGGAGTGTGTATTGTGCTTGCTGTTGCAGTGCTTGTTGGTGTGCATGGGAGTGCATGGGATGGGCACCTGGCCTGTGGGTTGATAGGGTGTGTTGCTGTGTGGTTGGGGGCTGTGTGTCCCTGTGGTGTTTGTGCCCTGCCCATGCCTTGGAGTGGCCCTGCCTTCTGCATAGTGCGCATGTGTTGACCACAGCTATGACGTGACCTGGAACGGGGCGTTGCTACTGGTTGGCGGTCGATGTGTGTCCCGGATGCTGAGGGGTGCATTGTTGTGAGGTGGGTGATGTGTGGTTGCCCGTGTGGATGTGTTGTGTCCCCCAGTAGGGTGTCTGTGTGGTGATTGGACCCTGTGTCAGCCAATGTGTTGTGTGTTGCATATGTGTATTATCAAAAACAATGTCCCAATAGGTAAAAATAAACAGTCAATTAAATATGCATGCAAATCGCATTGGTGAAAGGAAAGAAGGAGAACACTCTTCAAGTTTAAGACAAGATAATCAATCATCTTATTTTATGATATACGTGCATGGTCAGTAATATACAGTTATTAAGCAGCACTGCATAAACTCAATTAAGTGACAACTATATAAAACTTGGTGCTCTACAAAAGTGACTGTCGTGAAGGTGGCGACGCAAGTGAGGGAGTGGACAGCATGGACGGCGCACTGTGAACAAGGTGCAAGTTATCTACAGTGGGTGGCTCAGATCATGTGACAAAGTGATATCACAGATTACAGATTTTTTCATTATTGGAACCACAATAGTAAAGTACGCCAATTATTAAGCTGTTAGGTCGACGGCGTTTCGATCCACGTTAGTAAGGATCGGCATCAGGACTTGGTTGTCTGACTTGGGGCGTGCTAGGAAAGAACTTGATAAGGGGCGACCAGAAGCGATCGTCAGGAAGTGAATTTGAAGCCTGCGTGTCGGGACCGGACTGAATCCTAAGGTCTGGAGGATTCAGTCCGGTCCCGACACGCAGATCCTTAGGACTCGTGCAGTTTTTTACGGCGGATTGGAGACGACCGCCCAGCCCTCCCTTGCCTTGCCCCCGCGCAGGCTTCAAATTCAATTCCTGATGATCGCTTCTGGTCGCCTCTTATCAAGTTCTTTCCCAGCACGCCCCAAGTCAGACAACCAAGTCCTGATGACGATCCTTATTAACGTGGATCGAAACACCGTCGACTTTACAGCTTAATAATTGGCGTACTTTACTATTGTGGTTCCAATAATGAAAAAATCTGTAATCTGTGATATCACTTTGTCACATGATCTGAGCCACCCACTGTAGATAACTTGCACCTTGTTCACAGTGCGCCGTCCATGCTGTCCACTCCCTCACTTGCGTCGCCACCTTCACGACAGTCACCTTTGTAGAGCACCAAGTTTTATATGGTTGTCACTTAATTGAGTTTATGCAGTGCTGCTTAATAACTGTATATTACTGACCATGCACGTATATCATAAAATAAGATGATTGATTATCTTGTCTTAAACTTGAAGAGTGTTCTCCTTCTTTCCTTTCAGCAATGCGATGTGCATGCATATTTAATTGACTGTTTATTTTTACCTATTGGGACATTGTTTTTGATTGTACCTTCCTTACCCAGTCCTAATTAGGTATATGGGTCATACTCCTGTTAATTGTACTGCATATGTGTATTGGCGTACCTGCGGCCGCGTCCGCGGTGGCCCATCTGTCGATAGTGTTGTAGGAGGAACATCACAGGATGTATATGGAGGGCTGGGTTCATGGCGGTCAGGACCGGGTAACGGCTATCTTGCTCCTCTGTCGAGTTTCCACCTGCTCAGGCTGAGCAGTGTCTCCGCTGCGGTGGGTCTGCTTGTTTGGGCCATCCTAATCTGTCGAGCGGTGCAGACGCCATTCGGCATGGCGGAGAGTCTCGATTGGCTCCCGCCGCCGCGGTGGCAGGCGCACTTTGATGGCAGTGCGTGTCGCTCCGCGGCAGACGGGAAATGAGCTATGTTTACCTATCCTAATGTGGCGGACATGAGTTCCGCTGCTCGCGGGCGGAAAAAGCTGTTTTTCCGCCCCGCCACCACCGCGGCGGTGCCACCGCCTCACATCCTCATGGACCCCAAGTATTTAGGATGCGACCAAAAACTGTTTAGTTGCACTCCTATACTTTACAATAGGAGCATGCATTCCAGGCGGAATGCATGCCCCTATTGTGAAATGCAAGGCAGAGTTCATCCCTGCACCCTACAAGATTCAGGGATCAACCGGGGGCACCATAGGTGCTCCCTCAACCTACAAGCAGAGGTCGTGCACCAAAGGGCCCTGCTAGAGTCCCCCAAAGTTGAATTCTGACAGCCTTTCTGTGTTGGAAAGGCTAGCACAGAAAGGCTGTGTAAACCCGACATCGTAATCCCTGGGGCGAAAAGAGCAGCCCTTGGGATTACTGACCGCAATCCTACATTTGATCACTTTTAGAGATAAAAAGAGCCTGTCGGAATGACCCTTCGCATTCCTTTCCAACCAACTCCATTGTAATAGATCAATAGCAAAGGAATCCCACCGGCATATTACGATGCAGTCGGAACAGCTCCGACTGACAATCAGAACCGTTTCCGACCACATTGTAAATATTCCCTTAATTTTATAATTTTACTGTGAAATCCTTTGTTTTAATTGTATTTGTATGTAGTAGAAATAGTTCATTTAATTGGTATTGTTGGTGTTTAAAATTAACAAATATTTATTTGTTTACAATAAATAATATTACTAATAACATATTTTCATAAACTAAAGATGTATCATGTTTCTTCTAATTTTTTGTTTATAAACTTTATTTAATGTATATTTTCACATTTTTTAACATATATATTTTATTTTAAAAATAGACCTCTACAAGTAGATAAATAAAACATTTATGATTTTTTTTATTATTACATAACAAATGTAAATCATATTTGAATGGTATTGCATGTTGTTCATTTTCCTTTTTTCCATTGTTTGATAATTTGTTATCATTTCGTGAATAGCATTATATACATATTTTCAACATCATTGTAACTTATGTTTTCTCAGTATACGTTAACTAATTTTATATATTTTATACTATTGATAAATGTATACTTTTACATTTTCCACATTTTTTTACAACTTTTGTGATATGCTTTAAATATTTAATATTCTTTACATTTTTCTTATTACATTTATTCAACATTTTTTTATTATTTCCCTTTCATTTATAGTGGAGATAGTTTTTTTTATATTTATTTAGCAGGAACAGATGAGTCTTTTTTAAAGATTTTTAAAGGTTTTTCAGGGTAGTGGACATGTTTTGGGGAGGTCTAGAGGTTTTTTATGGGAATTTGTACATTTAGGTGTATTAATAGTAGAGTTTTTCACTAGTGTGTCTTTTTGGTTTTTCATATATTGGTTTATTAATGTATCATTATGTCATGTTATATGGTGTTAAGTTACATTTTTCATGAGGATTAAGTGTAATGTATTTTTATTTTTGGGTATGTAAAGTTTTTTGCGGGTGGGTTTTCTTATTTATTTTATAGGATCTTGCCTACGAACTTGTCCTACGGGCATTGGGAGTTACCTTTTCATTTTTAAGGAAATCACTTTTGTTTTAAATTAAAACAATATTTTTAATTTTGATTCCTTTATTTCGCAATTCCTAGAGAGTTTCTTTTTAAAACACCTTTCCAGGTTTTTTATGGTTCCTAGATACTTTGGATTGCTTCGAGATATGTCTATTGGATTCATTTTATTTTTTGCATTTTCTTTGTGATTTTTGGAAAATCTTTTCCCTGTTTTTGGTGGATTATTATTTTTGAAACTTAACTACAGAGGAAGATCTGCAGTTATAGAATAAGAAGCCATATTTATCATTATTTGTTTTGGGATGGAAATGGTATATCGTATTGTTTGTATAAATATTGTGTGATTGATATTTGAGCTGCTCCATGAATCAGCCTTGCCATTGCTTTTTAGTAAGCAATCCGGTAATCCTACCCTGTCATCAATTGAGAACCATACGTCACTTTTTCCGCTCTCACAACCTGCTCAAATCCAACCCGCTTGTTCTTTGTCTGTGGCTTTAATTAGCAAATGCCTGACCTCATCCCATGTGTCTGCAACAGATAGCATCATGCTGACTCCGGTCTTCTCTGCACTCTCGCCAGTATATCCCGCATTAAAAATGCATGCACCTGTAGCAAAAAAATTAGAAACTTCCTCAGCATATCGGTTCCGTGTGGTAACAGTCATCTCCCTTCCCATGAGCAGCACACTGAATGACAGCCACTTGCTTTGGTAACTGCGATGCTTCCAGCATTTGTCTCACATACTCCCTGTTCCTAATGGGAGAGCCTGATGATGCTATGAAGCCTCTCTGTGACCACAGCTATCCAAAGTCATGAACCACACCGAAACCAAGTTGCTAACAGTATAGATGGTGACTTGGATCTGTTCAGAGATGCGACATACACGGCTCAAGGCAATGGTTTCATCTACCTGTGCAGAGTGTACTCCCTGTAAACAAGCAGCTTCCCCCACTCAAGAGATGGTACAGACAGCAAATGAGCTCTCAAATTACCTACATTGTCTCTTAGGCATGAACCATCAACAAAAGGACTTGATTGGGATCTGGCAATTGTTCATCAACAATGTCAGGTCTCTGCTTGATTTAAAGCTCAGTAACATCCAGACAGTCATGGTCTTCACAATCTTCCCCCTTTAGCATTTGAATAGGGAACAAAGTAGCAGGATTTAACACAGGAAAGCGCTTCAGAGTCATGTTCTCTGCAGCGAGCAACACCTGCTCATATCTTGTCAGTCTGTTATTATTCAAATGCTGTGTTTTGGTACTCATCATCAGGATATATGCAGTAGGTGGATGACCCATCACAATGCTTTCACATCTTTTGATACTGACACCCTTTGCAGCAACAGATTTGAGACATCCGGGCAACGCTGAAGCTACAGGATCTAATGTAGCTCAGAAATAGGCCACTGGTCTACAGGCACCTCCTTCAGGCTGGGTGAGTACAGAAAGAACACAACCTTCATGGTCATGACAGAATACTGATAATGCTTTGTTGTAATCAGACATTCTTAAAGCTGGAGTGTGACACAGGCACTCTCTCAAGTCCAGGAAATCAAGGAAACAGTCATTATCCCAAGTTACTGGATCACACTCATCCTTGTGGGTCAGCATCTGCAATGACTTCATCATCAAGGAAAAATTCAGAATCCAGTGTCAACAGTAGCCAACCACCACCAAGAACATCCTGACCTCTTTCTGGGTAGTAGACAGATTCATTTTCATGATCGCCTCCACTCGTTCTGGTGACATCTTCTTCTTGCCCTTCTCGATTCAATGACCCAAGTACTGCACTTTGGTCAGACAGTGCTGAAGTTTACTCTGAGACACCTTAGGCAATGATATCATCTGTACAAGCCTCCATCTATTCAGATGCAATGAGGAGATCATCTATGTACTGAACCAGCACTGAGTTTCAGGTCAGAATCAAGCTCTCAAGGTTATTCTTCAGTGCCTGATTGAATATAGATGGAATTTCAGCATACCCTTGAGGGATACGACACTACATTAGGACACGATTTTTCAGATGGAAAGCAAATAAAAAAAGATTTTCCTCATGCACTCAAATGTAGAAAAATGCCTGACAGAGGTCCATCGCTGTGAACCATGCAATCTCACAAGGAATCTGAAATTGTCAAGGTTGGCACTCCGCAGGATCAGTGCGCTGTGATAAAGCTCCACCTCCGGACCTCCTGAACACCCTGATATGTAACCACAGGGTGTTCAAGTGATACGGTGAGGGGAAAAAACCCCAAAAGGGAAAAAACCCGGGAAAGGAAAGGAAGGGGACTGCTGGGAAAGGGAAGCTGCAAAACAAAATGCACACAGGTTAATACAATTCTTTAAACCTACTCTCATTGAATTCTCGCTAAATAGAAAGAGATGTCACCTGCCCTGTTTATGCTTTTTTTTGCTTCCAGCCAGCAATGCACTCCTTACTCCTTCCTTCCTTAAACAACAGAAAACCATCATTAGTTGTCTATGGTTATCCTAACATGATTTGTAGTATCACACACTAAGGAAATGCACGTACCACTGGGTAATTAACCACCCCAACATAAAGTAGCCAATGGAAAGGTGTATCCACTAACGTGACATCAGATCCTCTCCTTTTCGGATAGGTAATTTTAATCCCAACAGAACAACTCCCAATGTGATTCCCAAGCCAGCGATATAGATTCCTTCATCCACACCGTTGGAAAACAAAGTGCAAAGAAAAGAAACGTCAGAAGCCACACCAAACATGGCAGGGCGTAGTTCCAGCACTACCGCCGCCTGCTTTGGCATTTATAATCCAAAAAGAAACTTCTAGAAGTCATGAATTTATTACGGCAATGTGGGGGAGCCCCCCCTGCATTCCGCCACTGAACGGATTACTGATCCAATTCACAACAGCGAGTTCGCTGTCTACTCCTCTCACATGGAGAGGTAATAGTGATTGCCCAAACGAAAATGAAATCACACATAAACAGCTATGTCCAAGAGCAGGCCGCTCTTCAATACACACAGCAGCGCCCAACCAGAAAAACGCTGGACCGTTACCGGTTCGAAGGTTTCATCAGCTGCAGCAGTCACGGAAAACACAGCCTTCAAGAGTCCAAAAGGGAACGCGGACAGCGCTCCCGCAGATACACAGATGAAATCAAGTACACTCGCTCCCTCGCCCGGACTCACTATATCCCATTGCAGCAAGGATCATGGGAGATGTAGTCCGGGGATCGAGCGTCATGGGATATGTAGTTCGGTAGACGCGAGTTTAAATCCTGACAGAAATAGGATCACAGATTGATTTGGTAACACAGGGCAGCATGGAATCACAATGTTATTCACCGTTCTTAGGTCCTGAACAATGCAATATTTGCCAAACGGGCTCTGCAATCCCATGGTGGGCGAATTGCACGGACTTCCTATGATCTCCTTCAGAATGCCCTTTGCAATCATGAACTCAATTAAATGTATAATCCCTGCCGCGGTTTTTGGGGTAGAGTTATACTGAAATGTTCTCGGGAATTCTGCATTAGGCTTCATCTGTATGCGGACTGGCTCAACTCCTCGAATCAGTCTGATTTCCTCTCCTGAGAAATCCCATACCACTGGAGAGATTGTGTTTTTCAAATCCAGCGGTATGTGTTCTACTGTCATTAAAGGAAAAATGGCTGTGCAATGATTCTTATTAGCCAACTTGAAGGCAATATCCTCATCATGAGTCTGCAACTCAATTCCCTTCAGTGTGAAATAGATGGTACAATTCCATTTACACAGAAGGTCCAGACCTAGCAAACAGACTGGACTCGAGTCACGCATCACAAACTGATGGTGACCCTGAAAGGTTCCGATTTTCACCTGCACTTCTTCTGTCAGAGGAATTGTAATTATTTTGTTAGCAACTCCTAAAACTTGGATCGATTTTCCTGAGAGGGGTAGGTTTGGGACTACTGAAGATCTCACAGTAGAATGGGTAGCACAAATGTCAACCAAGAATGTAATAAGATGACCACCCACGTCTGCTTCTACATATGGTCCACTCTGGTCTATCTCTAAGACTGCGCCAAGTGTACAGTCTCCCCACCCCCTCAGGGACCATCATAAGGACAGCTTCTTATCAAATCCATCCAGAACTTTCATTAGGGAATCTGATGATAAGTTTGATTGCCCTGCAAGATCCTCAGAGGTTGGGGCAATTGCACTAACTTGTTCTGGTTTCCTCCTGCATTAAGAGATTTTAGCCTAGTCACTGCAGGTAACTGATTCCGCATCTGTCAATTGCACAAGTTCTCCTTCCTGCACCTGATTCGCAGGATTTAAATGACACTCGCACTTCCAATGCCTGATCTTGTGACTAAAATGACAAACAGTGGTCTTTTTCAGAGACGCAACATCTAGCCCTGTTTTAGGATCTATGGGGATACCTCTTCCTTTTCTCAGTCCCGTCGGTGCCACAACTGATGTAACTTGGACACCTCCGGGGGAATTCCCTTGATTGCAAACTACTGTTTCTTCTGTAGCTTGTACCTGCTTTCCGTTCTGTGCATTTTTCATTTTAACCAGCATTAACTTCTCCTTTATTCACCCAGGTTTTGAAGCTATCTCATCATTGCAATACCATGGCGTACCATAGAAGTTCATCCACTGACTTATATTGCCTGCAGATCAAATGTTGCTGGATCATAAGGGTAACCTCCAGCCTCAGTCCTGTCACAAACTTTGAGACTAATTGGCCCATGACTTTATGGTCGAGTGTGTCTAACCCACTGTCCTGCTTACAGGCTTTGAACCGCTGTTTTTTTAATAATAAGCATGCATGGACTCTTTAGGCTCCTGTGTCGTTCGATCTATCTTAACTCAATCAATGTCTTGAGGGGCTATTTTGGACTGCAAACATGTAATAACCTTATCATACTTTTTCATAATCACTGATGAAGGACCGTGGGTTACTGGTTCACTCTCTGGCTCAGCAGCAGGCCACTCAATAGCTATTTTACTAAGCATGGGCGGAAAATCCGATACGCTCGCGGATTTTGCGGATTTTCAGTAAATTCGCGATCCGCGGACGCTCGCGAATTTACCGAAAATCCACAAATTCGCATGCAGCGGATTTTTTTTCTTGGTGATACAATTTTGCGGCGTGCAGCGTAAGTTTGCAATTGCGAACATGTAGGTGCGGCGGGCAGCAACAATCTTGCACTCGCGAAATTACAAAATTTGCAATTCTGCACAAGAAATCCAATTGCAAGCAGCATAGACCTTCTGAAAATGATGATTTTTATCAGAATAACTCCTCAGGTTGACATTTGCCTGCCCTTTTTGGGAATTGAGGCCTTTTGACTTTCTTTGGATCACTTTTGGATTAGAAATCAACTTTCACAAGTAAGTTTGTTTGGGGCATTACATTTGCTGTTCTGCAGAAAAACGAGTTTTGCTAAACTGAAAGCACTCAGCAGGTGCCAAAGTTCAAATTCATCATTAGTAACCATTCCCTGTAGTGCATCCTGACTGGGGCCCCTCCAGAGTTCAGTTGCTAGTTGCAACAATTGTGTCAGATGAAGTCTTCCTCAGGATCTGTTGAGTCGATATAAGGGCCCACCTCTCGATACCTCCAATTCTGATTGTATTAAATACACAGAATATTGAAGTGATCAAGCGGGGGAAAAGGGTGTTGGGAAAGGAACTGCGGGGAGGGAGATCTGAAAAGGAAAAGTTAGTGCTGCAAGTTTTTTCCTAATGATACCTGAAAACTCTTCAGCAAATAAAAAACAATGATAAGCTCTCAAAACTAAAGACTATTTAGACAATTACTCAAAAGTCATCAAAACCAAGTTTAACCGTGAACTGGTATTCTCAGGCTCAATAGCCTTTAAACAATAAGAAAACTCTATGACACTTTGTGCATTGTAAATTCCCTTTTACATCAGTACTATCTCTTTGCGCAATTGTAAACATCAGTATTATCTCTTTGTGCAATTGTAAATATTCTTCTTTACACCAATACTAATTCTTTGCACAATGTAAATATTCTCTTTTCTTGTATTAATTCTTTGCACCTTGTACATATCCTTTTGGCGTTTCAATAACTACAGCCTCTTCACATTGAAATCACTGCAAAATTAGTTGTTCAAAAACATTCCCAAAGAACACATTATAAAAATATTCCAAAGAACACATTATAAAAATATTCCAAAGAACACATTATTCCTCAAAAGCAAAGGTTTAACTTTCTATTCCTTTTACATAAATAGCGCCAACCTTTTACATAAAATAATTAGGCTGATCCTACCTATAGAGTACGACCTACTCTATACATTGGGAAAAGGGCGTGGCTGCTGGAACTCCTAAATCCACAAAGAACTGCTACTCCAAACTTCTTTTCAGCAACCTTCAACTCTTAACACCAATCCAAAACGATCCTCTTGCTGGCGCCTACTCGAACTCTGCAAAAAGATCCAAAATACCCTCCAAAGCTCTTCTTCCAGGTAAGAGCCACTGGAGGAAGCTGCTGCACCACAGAAATCCCCAGAATAGTGAGCAAAGGGGTCTGGGCGTGGTCGTGTACATTGACGTGATCACGCCCGGTGATTTTGCCTTACACGCATCCATTGGAAATGCCTACGCATCTCGCGGATGCGACCGCTTGCCAAATACCACGCATCTCGCAGACGCGTTAAAGCCGCTTGCCGTTTCTCACGCATCTCGCGGACGCGTTGAGGTTGCCAAACCTCACGCATCTCGCGGACATGTGTAGAATGCCAAATCTCACTCATTAGGCGGACAAGGGGGACTTACAGAGAACATAAGGAGTACATTACATCATAATGGACAATTAAACCACCATTTCCTTTGGGTAAAATTGTCTCTTTTTCTTCCGCAGTTGCTATTTTACTCACAATTGGTTCCAAGGTTTTTAAGCAAGATGACTGACAAAAATCTGAGAGGAATACAAGTTCTCTTTTTTGCCAGTCGATTAGAGGATTATGCAAACAGAGCCAAGGCATTCCAAGAATAAACCCATATTGAGGAGCTTGAATCACATCAAATTGCACTTCTTCCAAATGTCTTTGTTTCCTTGAGTCCTCACAAACCATAACCACCTTTGAAGTTTGCATTGTTACTGGCCCTCCGGACAAAACCTTCCCATCAACTGCTTGAACTATTTCTGGAGTCTCTTTTTTCTCACAAATGATACTTAGTCTCTGTACAGTTTCTAGATCAACAAAATTTCCTATAGCTCCTGAATCGATTTAAACTTCCATTTGCCACATTTTAAGAGTTATTTGAATTTGCACTGCCAACCGGAAATGAGCTTCGTAGTTGGACACACAAGAGTTTATGGAAGGGTAAGCGATGGTACCCAAGAGATCCCCTTCTAAACATCTTGGGCAAACTAGTTTTCCGACGTTTGATCTGTTTTTTCAAGGATTGCCGCCTTGTTTGCACTCGAAGATTTAGTTTTTGGTTTCATCATGCAATCTTTTACAAAATGTCCTTTGCGACCACAGTAAAGACATTGTCCATTTTTGCGTCTGTTATCTTTTTCTTCCTTAGATAATGGTTGTCTAAGGGTTCCGATCTCCATTGGTTCAGAACTGGATTCAGAGTGTGTTAGTTGAGTTCGAGATCGAGATTCATTTTTCCAATTTGGTTTCTCACTCTTTCTTTTATCTGACATTCTTTCTGAGAGCCGATGATCTAGACGTATGGTCAGATTAATCAAATCCGAACAAGCTTTTGGTTGAGAATCAATTTGGGCAAGAACATCCTTTAGCTCATCTCTCAAGCCCTGATAAAAAAGAGCAGCTCTCTTTTCTTCGGGCCAAGAGGTTTCGGCCACCAGTCTATTAAAATGAGACAGATAAGAAATAAGATCTCTGTTCCCTTGTCTTAACTGCAATAATTCCCTGTCTGCAGATAAAGTCACAGTTCGTCTATCAAACACCTTTTCAAATTCCTCTACAAAGCGTCTCCAGTTATATAATAGAGCACTATCTTGTCTGACTAATGGAACCGCCCAGTTAGCGGCATCTCCAGACAGATAGGATATAAGGAACGCAATCCTGGATTGAGGAGTAGGAAAAGCTGTTGGTCTGCAGGAATAATGTAACTCAATTTGGGTTAAAAAGGTTTGCACTTTAGAAGGATCTCCAGAAAAGCGTTCTGGAGAAGCTAAGGGAATTTGCGGTGGTACAGTAACTGAAATATTAGTGGACGCCCTAGTACCGGTATCCTGAACCTCATCAGGAAGTGGTGTACTCTGAAGTTGAATATTTTCCACCTTTTCGGCCAATAACGCTGTTGCATTCCTGGTTTCATTTAAATCAGCTTGCATTTTTACAATTACCGCCATCAAATCATCTAAGGTGGCCATTATAGCAACTCAGACAGATCGGGAGGAAAAAAAAAATTGTGGGCTCACTATTCTGTCAGATGAAGTCTTCCTCAGGATCTGTCGAGTCGATATAAGGGCCCACCTCTCGATACCTCCAATTCTGATTGTATTAAATACACAGAATATTGAAGTGATCAAGCGGGGGGAAAAGGGTGTTGGGAAAGGAACTGCGGGGAGGGAGATCTGAAAAGGAAAAGTTAGTGCTGCAAGTTTTTTCCTAATGATACCTGAAAACTCTTCAGCAAATAAAAAACAATGATAAGCTCTCAAAACTAAAGACTATTTAGACAATTACTCAAAAGTCATCAAAACCAAGTTTAACCGTGAACTGGTATTCTCAGGCTCAATAGCCTTTAAACAATAAGAAAACTCTATGACACTTTGTGCATTGTAAATTCCCTTTTACATCAGTACTATCTCTTTGCGCAATTGTAAACATCAGTATTATCTCTTTGTGCAATTGTAAATATTCTTCTTTACACCAATACTAATTCTTTGCACAATGTAAATATTCTCTTTTCTTGTATTAATTCTTTGCACCTTGTACATATCCTTTTGGCGTTTCAAATAACTACAGCAAAATAAGTCCTTTTGCCTCTTCACATTGAAATCACTGCAAAATTAGTTGTTCAAAAACATTCCCAAAGAACACATTATAAAAATATTCCAAAGAACACATTATAAAAATATTCCAAAGAACACATTATTCCTCAAAAGCAAAGGTTTAACTTTCTATTCCTTTTACATAAATAGCGCCAACCTTTTACATAAAATAATTAGGCTGATCCTACCTATGGAGTACGACCTACTCTATACATTGGGAAAAGGGCGTGACTGCTGGAACTCCTAACTCCACAAAGAACTGCTACTCCAAACTTCTTTTCAGCAACCTTCAACTCTTAACACCAATCCAAAACGATCCTCTTGCTGGCGCCTACTCGAACTCTGCAAAAAGATCCAAACAACCCTCCAAAGCTCTTCTTCCCCAGAATAGTGAGCAAAGGGGTCTGGGTGTGGTCGCGTACATTGACGTGATCACGCCCGGTGATTTTGCCTTACACGCGTCCATTGGAAATGCCTACGCATCTCGCGGATGCAACCGCTTGCCAAATACCACGCATCTCGCGGCGCGTTAAAGCCGCTTGCCGTTTCTCACGCATCTCGCGGACGCGCTGAGGTTGCCAAACCTCACGCATCTCGCGGACATGTGTAGAATGCCAAATCTCACTCATTAGGCGGACAAGGGGGACTTGCAGAGAACATAAGGAGTACATTACATCATAATGGACAATTAAACCACCATTTCCTTGAGGGAAAGCCATGCACTTTACC
This sequence comes from Lissotriton vulgaris, assembly GCF_964263255.1. Taxonomy (NCBI): domain Eukaryota; kingdom Metazoa; phylum Chordata; class Amphibia; order Caudata; family Salamandridae; genus Lissotriton; species Lissotriton vulgaris. Next base: position 897,851,098 of record NC_141696.1, read on the forward strand.
ACACAAGTGCCGAGGACATGGCATGTGGCGTGGGGCGGGTCCTAGACCGCAAGCCACCCTAACAATCCTGACAAATTGTATGACCCTGCTCTGACCCTCACAGCCGGATCATAGAATAGCTACAAGTAGGCCACAAAGGTCCTGGAAAAAAAAATTGCACTGTAACAGAAAGCAAATTACAGATAAGGAAGCAGGTGCCAGACTGGAATTTTAAAACAGTGACACATTAATAAATCAACCCCAAATTAATTCATGTCAGTTGAAGCAGGGCAGGTGTGCTTGCTTTTTCCCCCCCATAATCTACAGTGATGATGATGAACCAGAGGGTGGCATTGATGTACCAGAGGGTGGCATGGGTGAAACAGAGGGTGGCAGTGTTGAAACAGAGGGTGCTGTGAACCTGTGATGATGAACCAGATGTAGAAACAACATAGTCGCGACCGTTGCGTGCCGACAAGTAAGTTCGCACTCGCGAACTGGTACAAAATCCTCGCGAACTGGCAGAAACCCTTGCGAACACTATAAAAAACAAAAAAATCCGCAAATTCGCGAGAATTCGCTGATTTTGCGGATTGCGAGTTCGCAAATACGCAAATTTGCGAATGCCAGATTCGCAAAATTCGCCCATGCTTATATTTTACCTGCAGACCACAGATCACCAGGAAGAACAATTTCGAACAAGGTATTTAAGTCAATCCACAACACCTTTGAGATCTTAACAAAGTGATCTGCTTGCTCATACCATTCGGCAGGCTTCTTCCTCAACCTAGGGGAAATCATTTGTGAATGCAACTAGGTCACCCCTACTCCAAGGAAGATGCACATACCCTCCACTCGGCACCTCCGTAGTTGGTATGCCACAACCCTAGGTGCTCCCTCTCCTGGAGGTGTAATTTCCCCTGTCACCTTTCTCATACTCGTCTTCTTAGACCTCCTTTCCTCCCACATTTCCAGCATTCTCCTAGTCCTTATTCCTATAGCCAACTCTCAGATATGAGTTTTCAATCCAGTCACTCTCTTTTCCTCCAGCTCCTGGTCACTGTAGTTATGCCTCTGATTTTCCTGTAACATTTTTGTTCAAGACAAGTCTACTCCATACGTCTGAGCTAACTCTGGCAGCTTCTCATGTGCTTGTCTCACCCTGCGGGTGACATCCTTCGCTGTAAACAGCGGACCATCTGGCTCGTAGGTCTCTATCCTTTCCAAAGGTAAATTTCCACTGATGATCTCATCTACCTCTACCTTCAGCCTCACCACAGCCAATAGTTTCACCTTCACCTCAACCTTAGTGGTACTCTGACTTGACGTATAATTCTGACGCTTCTTGCTATTGTTGTGATCTCTCAACCAGGATTCCACATCTGAAACGTCTAAGACATGCTCATTACCAGTGGCTACCTGACTCATACTTACTTCCAAGACCACATCAATTGGTCCTCTCGCTGGAGTTTCCTCCATCCGTAGGTCTGAACTAGTGCTTGCCATAGGTATAGGCAGTATAGTACTTGAAATATACATGCTCCCAAAGGATCAGTAGTAACTGCTAAAGGGGTACTAGATTCCCTAGGCACTAGAGATGGAGGATTCCTACTCGTGCTCCCTACACTTCCCAATCCAGTTCCTTCACCCTGTATACACTGTAACTGACTGAAGTTTTCCACTGAACTTGGGTCATACACAGGAACAACAGGACCAATAGTGACAGGTACTGTAGAGTTTGCAGCAACCATGAAGTAGCGCTAACTCGATTCCGTTCCATACATCCTAAGGTGGATACTCCAGTACCCCCTATTCCTGCTGATATCCTCACACTTTAGCTGGTGCGCTTTCCGCACATCCTACCAAGTTGAGTCTGACTCTCTATCGCCTGATTGTGAACTGTAAGGTGGCAGATGCTCGGATAACAACCCATTCAACAAGCTGTTGTCGTCAGTGGCACTACCATTATTTCTGTTCACCTTTCCACTCCTGTTCTGGGAATCTCCTTCTCCTACCAACATTGGGTATGACCTTTCTCCCCCAATAGTATCCACTCTTCATCTCTTAAGCTGTGTGCCCCATTGTGCATCCTGGAATGCCCTCAAAGATTTCCTCATCTTCCTTTGATATTTCTCCCTCTGCTTAGCATGTGCTGCATGCATCAATGTGTCTAACGCTTTAAACTTTGTTGGTCTATGCAAAGGTCGCAGTGCAAGCATTACTTCTCTCAACTGGTGCAAAACATCCAACGGAAATGAACAAAAATGTCGGAATGACAATTCACCCTATTTTTCAGTGGTTTTATGACAATTCTGAAGCCAAATCATAGTATGGAGCCCAACATTTATTGCCATATAATGTGCTGGAGTATCCTCCGGTGGCGCCTCTTTACCCCCTCGAGTGACAATCCCTGGGTCACCCCTGAAGAGATCATGCAACACCCTAAAACACAGCATGATTTTAATTGTGATTGGTTGTAGATCATTTTTATGAGCGAACAATTCTCTTCAACCACAACTTCCCGATGACAACCAAACAATACCAGCACTCTGTTACACCAACCGACCTATCGCAGCCCAAAACTCTCTGATGTCACCTTCACTCCTCACAGCGGCTCACCCTCTTTCTCAATTTCTCCGTATGCATTCACTCACGCAATCGTCTCAAACTCCATCAATGTCTGCCATCTAAAATTTCAATAGAATTCAGTCATCCAAGGACATTTACACACAGTGGCTCTCAACCTGTGCTAGTCACCTGAATCAGTATAACTCACACCTGTACACAAGGTTTACCAGATGATTCCCAAACGTGGTTGTCTCGAACCAATTCCTCAATTCCTCCGTCAAAAAATCACAATCCAAATCTCGGTGTCTTCTACAACTTTAATATATCCCAGGGTCTTAGGCCACTAGGGTACCTGAAACTCAAATCTCAATCCTTGGACCACGTCCGGCACAAAACCACATTCGCTCGACTCTCACACCAATTACGCAAGACATCAAACAATCAAATCATTCCTGCAATTTAACACACAACATACACCCTATTAATGCTCACTCCTCTGCTCGCCACTGATCTCACTGCACATCAGACTACATCAGTCTTTATTGGATTCCGTTGATTTCCCTTCCAGGTCATTGGGCTTTATTCTGAGGCTTTGGGGTCCTAAGTTCCACCATTCTAGACTAATTCTGGATTCTCCCTTCTCTTCATGTGCTAACCATCCTACACTGCTCTAAACTGAAAGGGCCGGGCCTAATAATTTTTGACCTGCTCTATAAACACAATCTGATGGTTCTTTTTAGCAGCATGATATTGTAGAGGGGAGGAAAATCATTATTATTGCCAATCAATTAAGTAAGAAATCCTTTGGACACAAAGTAACCACAAATGACTACATGAAGTTGGTTAATTTATTACAAACCTAAAATAATTGGACATTGAGATACCTCGAGACAAAATTGTAAAAGCACATCAGAAAAGGCATAAAGCAGAATAAGCTTATCCAATTGAGACAATGTACCATAAACATAACAATTAGTTCAAGAAACAGCATGCAGAGAATCAGAAAGCATGAGTCGAAGTTTCCCTGCATCGAGGGCTGGGGAATGAAAAGCATTAATCTAAAATTACATCCCTTCTTAAGCATTCCCAGGAAAAGAAAAAAAGGTGTCAGCATGTGGAGTCTTCCTAAGAAGTCTCTCCACCATCCATGGGTCATGTAGCATAAAGCTACCAATACAGAAGTTGCTCTAAAATGCTCTCTCTCTTGAAGGCAATATTATTAGAAGTTTGTATAGCACAACAGCTACCACCAACAGGGGTGTCCCGGCGCTGTAGCAGACAGCAGCAAAAGAACCAAGGAAGGGCTATGGGCTGGAGAAGAGTCAGGTCTTCAGAGCACATTGGAAGACGGCTTCTGACTCAATCATATGAAGGGAGAGAGGTAGGCCATTCCAGACTTTGACGGTAAGAGCTGCAAAGGCTCTGCCGCCCATCCTAGAGCATCGGAAGTGGGAGATTGTCAGCCGGCAGAAAGCATTAGATCTAAGATTCTGACTATGTAGTGAGTGTCTTAAGCAGGCTTGAAGGTAAGAAGGTAGGAAGGGCCATGTCCTTGGAAAGCTCGAAAAGTGAGCAGGAGCATCTTAAACAGGATGCACTTGATCACAGGAAGCCAATGAAGCTTTCTAAGGTCGGGGTGGGTGATCAAATGGCGATAAGGGATACTACATATCAATCTGGTAGCCGCATTCTGGATGATCTGTAGGCGCCTTGTCAAAAAAGCTGGAGCTCCAAGATAGAGGCTATTAGCATAGTCGAGATGGGAGGTGATTAAAGCATGGATGATAGTTTTACGGGACTCCAGGGGGAGGAAGTGCAAAAATTTGCGGAGGATGTGAAGTTTACCAAAACAGGAGGAGAGTACCTCATTGATTTGAGATTTGCAGGGCAGGGTATTGTCAAACTGAAAATCAAGGTTCGTTTCTACAATTGGGTAGTGAAGTTTTAACTGCGCAAAGTCTGAAGGATAGATATTTTTAAATTATAATAGGGTTTGCTACTAAGGGGACCCAAAACAGCCACCACCCCGTACTGTTGATTCACAATTGCTAACAATTGCTAAAGTCCAAAGTTTTAATCGGATTTCCTGAGCACTAACACAGTGTAAGTATGATTATATATTAATAAAGTTTTCAGTAATTATCCAAAAATAAGTGTTCAATAAAGTCCAAATTCAATCCGTTGTTTTTATTTCCGTATTCTTTCAATTTCACAATGAAGACTTGTTAAAGCACAGGTCCAATTTCATATAGTACATCCGTAACCACTGCCAAAACAGCCAACACGTGTGTTTTGTCAATGTAAAATGTTTCCAAAAGACTTCACCAGGGCTCAAACAGCTTTTTATAATATTCCTTTATACTTCTTAGTATTTTAAGGCCCCACTATATTCGCATCTGTTTCTAGCAATCATTTCACAAGTCAATATTAAGTTGGTCCAGTTTCCACGGAGCCTGTAGTTGCTTCCGGGCTGCAATTACCCGTATTTCCATAAAGCAAAGTCTCCCAGCTAGTATAATCGGAGCGTGTTCGTGGCGTGACACATCCATACCTGTTTCCTATGCATTGTCAAAGAAGCTGATGCAGCATCTTCCCGCAGCTCAGGGAAATCGCCTCATGCTGCGTTGAGTGCACAAATCTAGGAAGACCGATATCACTGCACCAATCCCGATGCAGGCCCTGCTGTGCGGCTGCAAAAACCAACGCACCGTGGGGCCGCAGCTGAATAAATCAACGCAAGCGATGGTGCCACCACATCGAGAACCAGCGCATTAACGATCCTCACACTTCACACCGGGGCACCAAGTCTACTTCAACGCTGGGGCCGCAGCAAGCAGCTGATGCATCACCTCTCCACACAGTAAAAAAACGACGCATCTCCTCCCCTTCAGTAAGGAACCGATGCATCACCTCACCTGTGTGGCAGTAAGGAACCGACGCTTCACCCCCCCTGGAGTAAGGAACCGATGCATCACATTCCTGCACATAAAGAACAGACACATCAACCTCCCCTGCAGCTGTTTTTGTTTATGATTTTGACGCATCCATGGCACTTTGTGTTCAAAGTGTTGCATCTAAAGTTGGCTGTGGACAGAACTGTTTCTACCATTTGAAAGTCATATTTTTATGACTGTATTGTGGATTTTTATCGGCTTGGTCTTGTTTGGTTTAGATAAAGATTACTTATTTTTCTAAACTGGTGTGGTGACCATTTGTATTGTTTTCACTGTATTACTGTATGTGTGGACAAATGCTTTACACACTGCCTCTGAGATAAGCCTGTCTGCTCCTGCCACGCTACCTAGTGGGTGAGCAGGGGTTATTTTAGAAGCGTATCATCTTACCCCGACTAGGAAAAGGATCCCTACTTGGGCAAAGGTACCTACCTCTGCCAACTAGAGACCTCTATTTCTAACAGGACCCAACCCAAGGAACCCTCCCATGTATAATAATGGTCTTAAACAAGTGTATATTGTCCACCAGCTGCTTATTTAACCAATGCACAACTTTGTTTTTCAATTGAACGTAATTTTCCACAGCATTAGGAGCCAGTGGCGGAAAGTTGGTCAGAATAAAGACATAAGGTGTCACAACTGGAGGAATACCTAAATTATGGGACACAGAATCGGGACCCAAAGAATGGGGCACATTGTTTCTCTAAGGTACAGGCAGTCTATAATTAGAGGCAGGGGCAGATGGTAGAACCAAACTAGGGCCTTCATAAAATGTGTTGCATAGAGTTAACCGGCAACACAGTAACCTGCGATCTGTGACATAATTTGGTTTCTGAGAATCTTTGTTCACAGATTGACCACCTGCCAATTTACAGGGGCTGAATTGGCAGGAGGCCCTAGAATGAAGCGGTGTGCCAAAAGGCAGAACCAACTCAGCAGGGGCAACAGGTCTAGAGTACTCCAAAGGCAGCAATGAAACAGGTGGCTCCACCCTCAAAGTTCCCCAAGTCAAAGGAGCCTTAATTTGAACCAAATGTTTATTAACAGCATCTTTGATCATAGCCAGTCTCCGTTCACAGGATTGAAAAGTAAAGGCAACCAAGGATTCGTACTTCACGGCCAATCGTTCCATAAGTCCACAAATCCGTAAAGATGGTTATCAGGCAATGGGCGAGCATGGGGTCACAAGAAGAGCACTCAATAACTGTCTTAGACAATAGCTAGGAGGTTGTTTTTCTTAATAATTATAAAAGGGGCAGCCAAAAGACCACTTGGTGTAGCCACCCTTCAGCAGCTCTGGTTTCATTATGGGAGCCCACTGTGTGAGAATCTGGAGGATGTAGAGTATGAGAGGGACCTGCTGTGACAAACTCGATGGCAGGGTCTTGCAGGGCCTGCTCTAGGGAGGTGCGACCAGTGCCACAGCACTGGGTGTTGAGTTCGGGTGGGAGCGACTTGTTTGCAAGAAAATTAAGGTTTTAAAAGCCCCTGTTGACGCTTTCTGGTCGCCAACAATTTTCACGCATCAATAAAAAATGTAAAAAATAACTCTGGTGATTAATGTTCTTCCTGGAGGGAGATCAAGGTTTTCCCAAGTAGTTTTGACTCATCAAAAGGTAGCAAAGAGATTTAATATGCCTGCTGCAAAGAATATGCACAAAGCAGTTCACAAGGTGCATATAAGGTGAATAGGTCAGTGGGTTACTGCTTTTGTCAGAGAGATCCTTTTGTTACTTGCAGTGTACAAGTTAAAGATCCTAATATAGAACATGGAGCTAATACCTGTCATCAAAAAACTGCATGCAAACAGCAAGATATAGATCAGTGCGTTATGATTTTTTCACAGTCTCTCATTATCCTAATTTTGCAAAAAGAGTTCACATGGGTAGGAATCAATTTTTAATATTAAAGAGAACCCTCAACAATAGTGTTACATTGTAAATTCTGAGTTTGTGCTTCTCCATACACCAAGCACTTTAAAACTATACTGCCTACCAGACGGATGACGTGACACCCACATCTTGTAGTCCTCTTTCTTATGTTACATTTCCTAAACACTGATTTACACACCTATGATCTATTGTGTAGGCATAGTGTGTGTGATGTAAAGTGCTCTGACAACCTACACTAGTATGAGTGGCACTATAAAATGAAATAAATGCATCTGAGAGAGAGTGATTATGGAGACTTGAGGGGTATTGTTAAAGGGTGGTAGTGAGGGAATCTGTGCCGGAGTAGGTCGTTGGGGGGCAGTAACAAACATCGTCAAACTAGGTGCCAGCAGTGCTAAAGCTTGACCCTGGGGTCTTGTATACCAGTATTGGTGCCACCTACTTCGGCCTGAGTAGGGACCAGACTACCTAAGCCCAGTTCAACCTCCACGGTGCTAATTTCCTCGGGTATAGCCCTCACTGCAGCGGTGAGGAGCGTCATTATGTTCTGCCTATTATGGGGGCTTTTAACTCTCCCCAGGCCTAGGTTTACTTTCCACTTACCCATGGTAGGAAAAACTGAGGTGAATCTGGAACACAAAATTCCAAGAGAGAGGCCCGGGTCCAGTCATGGCCGGTCGTGGGCAGGAGTAGGCGGCCGGCTCTTGGTTTGGTTTTCAACTGGGCATGTACCTGCGCACGTCCCGTGTCATGGGTTAGTGGCGCTGTTTAAACCTGTGCCTGCACAGCTCTCCACCTCATCCTGGACAGCTGGCTTGCGGGGGTTGCAGTTCTTCCCCTGTCACATCGGCGTGCGTCCCGATCTGCGGGCTAGTCGTGCTGTTTAAAAATGCGCCTGCACAGTGCTCTGCCTCCTCCTGGACAGCTGGCTTGTGGGGGGTGTTGTAAATTAGTTCTTCATGTAACATGGCTGACAGTGGTCATTAGCCCTTCCTTTGTGTTGGTGATACCTGTTAGTTGTTTTGGGTGATGTGTCTCACCTCACACTTCACTCTTAACACTCTTTGCCCCAAACACTCGTTTGCCTTCACAAACTAAAAATAGTTCTAGAAGTCTTATACTTCCTATCTGTCTTAATTATTATTGTTGTTGTCTCCCATACATTAAGCGTCTCTTTTTTGATTGATTTATTTCATTTTTTCTGTAAAGGAGGAAGATGCGTTGTAAATTAGTTCTTTATGTAACATGGCTGACAGTGGTCGTTAGCCCTTCCTTTGTGTTCTTACCTCCATAGCCCCACAGAACACCTATGTTTATTCATTTTATTTATTTATGCAATTTGTTAAGCGCAAAAAATACCCTAAGGTGTCTCGGCGCTGTTCAGATCAAGTGTGTGGAAATCAGGACTTACTGGTTAAAGAGCCAAGTTTTTAATTGTCTCGGGAACATCATGAGGGAAGGGCAAGATTTTATGTGGAGAGGGAGAGTGTTCCACAGCCTAGAGGCAGCGACCGTGTGTGTTCTAACTTGTACTGGAGTGTTCCACTAATGTCAGTTGTTGGTCTGGTCAGCTGGGAAGGCGTGTGCTCAGCTGTGTCCTACAATAAACCTAATTGTAACTAACTAGAAGTGTCTTGAGATCTATCTACAACAGGGGGCTACAGTCCTTCCCCCGTCACATCGGTGTGCGTCCCACGCTGTGGGTTAATGGCACTGTTTAAATAAGCGCCTCCCCAGTGCTCCCCCTCCTCTTGGGCAGTTGGCTTGTGGGGGTTGCAGTCCTTCCCCCTCTCACAATGACACGGATACTTCCACCTGTCACAATGGTTTACTGTGTCATGTTGTTGCTATTGTGCTGTTTCTGTATCTATAAAGCCGAGGGTCTAATAGAGTATGCATAATTATACTCGGCAAACATTATCAGCGTTTACACTAGCATTTTTGATATAGTGGTAAGAGGTGTGTACAAAGCAATGAACATTTTACCGGCCCACACATCTATTAACACCCTCTAAAGATGTTTTGTGATCTGGCCAATTATAATGTGTGATTTAGTGTTAGACTTTAAATATAAGTGCTTTGTCATCAGTCTGCACTCATTGTGTTGGTTTGATAAAGAATGTTCCTTCTCTATGTGCCTATCAACACATGCAAAGTTCTCCAACTTGAATAAATATTTTCTTTTGAACACTGCTATTGGATGATGGTTCGCAATAATAAGAAACTTGCTACTTTTTCAGTGTGCCACATTTCTATTTAAAAATATTTCCCACGATTTAAAATCTTTCTTTCTCACTAAACCTCACTTCATGCCAATGTTTTGTTATCTTATCATGCTGACGTTTTTATCTGATTAGCGAAGATCAGGCTGACAGCTGTAGCTGTAGCTAGTACGTCTATTAATGGGAGCAAGAAGTCGTTTTTGCTTCCCCTGATTTACCGCTCTTAACCTGGGCACTCTTTTTTACACTTGATTGCAGAGATCATGAAGTCAGGAAAGAAGATGAGGGAAAAAACATATTTGATTTCTGCATTTATGTAGGAGAATAGGATCTACTTCCTATGGTTACCCCCACTTTTTGCTGTGTTTCACTGGTTTTTCGACTTTAGTCTGGCTGTGGCCCTGCTAATCAGGACCACAGCCTAGCTGTTCTCTCTCTAAATTGATTCCAAGTACATTAGGTACATACCAGATTGGTTACGGATTTAACTTGTGAGCCCCTAGTATATGGTACCTTAGATACCAAGGGCATAGGTACCCCAGAGGCCTACCGGGGATGAAGCATGTATTATGCCACCCCTGGAAAGCCTTCCAAAATGGCACCACAGGTCTGCACTTACAGCCTGGGTATGGTGGTTTAAGCACCCCTTACTGGGATATAGTATACCTATATCCACCATTTAAAACAGACACATATTATATTTTTTCCTTCCTGTTGAAGATTCCAGCCATAGCTACAGGTTTCATCACGTAATCCTGCCTTAAAGCAGTCCCATACCATTGCATAGGAGGTAGAGCCCCTATTAAGATCAAAAAACTGCTGAGCCCAGTCTAAAACTTGCTGCAGATAGATTTCGTCTGAAAGAAGTTTCTTATTAAATGTAAAAGACCTTTGTATATGCTGGATTTTAAGCAAAGGCATATCTATAACAATCGGAGCATGGTCAGATGTAATACGTGGCATTACAGACATTCGGGATCCTTCTGCCATATGCCTCGGTACAAAAATATAATCTAGACACACAAATTTCTTGTGAGGTGAAGAAGAAAAAGTAAAGCCTGGATCCCTCGGATTTGCCAAAGGCCACCCATTAATCAACCCATGTTGACGTAGAAGTTGCCGTAGTTCTTTAAATACCTTGGGCTTCCTACCTTGGTATCCACTAAACCTCAAGTCCCAGGTATTCAACTCCCCGATTTAACAAATGCAGAACATGATCTAACACACGATATTAGTCTACACCGAGATAGTAGTGCCACACAAGATAAAGTTGCAAAATGTAAGGCTAAGATTAACAGGGTGTGGAGCCAGGACACAGCACGCCAATATAAAATTCATCGCGCTGAGAGATATGAATATGGGGAGAATGTGGGAAGATGTCTAGCTAAAGGAATGCGGGGGCGTCAGACAGCACAGCGCATAACTTCTATAGAAAACAATCAAGGTATTCTAATAGAGTCATTAGAGGGTATTCTTCAAGTATTTCATGATTATTATACAGATCTTTATACCCAAGATAATTTTTCTTCTGATTTAATTGATCAGTATATAGATAAACTTGACTTAACTAAAGTAGACTCTGTGCATAAAGAAGAGCTAGAGTTGCCAATTACAATGCAAGAACTCAAGATTGCCCTTAAAGAACTGGCTTTGGGGAAGGCTACCGGTCCCGATAAGCTCCCTTTAGAGATGTACCATGTGCTGTTCCCTATTATTAAAGATGATATGTTGGCGACGTTTATAGATGCCCAAAATGGAAATTCCCCCCCATCATGGGACGATGCAAGTATAAATGTATTTAAGAAAAAAGATAAGCCTTCGCATCTTCCTGGGTCATATCGACCTATTTCACTTATTAATGTTGATGCGAAACTATATTCTAAAATTCTTGCGAATCGGCTGATTCAAGTTGTACCGGCTCTTGTTTCTGAACAACAGCCCGGCTTCCTTCCAGGCCGTGGCACGATTAACCATATACATCGTGTTATTGCAACTCTAGATTATGCTACTGCAAATCGTTTCAACGTTGGTTTGGTGTTTTTAGACGCCGAAAAAGCATTTGATCGCGTCGCATGGGCATTTTTATGGGCGATCTTGGGAAAAATGGGGTTTGGACCACGATTTATATATGCTTTACAAGTCATGTATAGACATCCCAGGGCCAAGATATGCTTGTCAGGCCAAGAATCAACAGCCGTTAACATCACTCGGGGCACACGGCAGGGGTGCCAATGCTCTCCATTACTATTTGCCATATACATGGAACCACTTTTAAAGACACTGATGTCATCCCGACATATACAATCCATGGTTTTACCCGGGGGTAATATACGTGTATTAGCCTACGCTGACGACGTCGCGGTCATAACATCTGATCCAGAATCTGCATTATGCAAAATTGAAAACCTGACTCGCGAATTTGGTAATGTGTCAGGGTATAAACTTAATATCCAGAAAACACAGGTTATCTGCTCAGCAGGAATTTGCCCTAACGACAGTCGGGTTACCCCGGAGGCTAAATACCTGGGCATCAAAATTAGATTATCACTTCAAGAGTTAGTTATGGTGAACTGGTCAGATATATTGCAATCGGTCAGAAACCAACTTGAGGAAATTGAATGCTTACACTTGTCATTGGTTGGGAGACGCAACGTTTTAAAAATGTCCATTTTGCCAAAAGTTTTATATTATTTTCGGTCAATACCATTGGAGATACCTGTATTACAACTGAGGAAACTACAATCTATATCTGATAGATTCTTATGGGGTCGGAAATCTGCACGAAGGGCGTCCAAATTTATGACACTACCAATTTTACGTGGGGGATGGGGAGTTCCAAATTTTGCACTATATTATTTGGCGTGTCTTATGCAAAATATTAAATATTTTGCGATTGGTGGAACTCCGCCTATATTTGAGAGCCCTGATATTTTTTCTCTTTTACTTGGCCCACAATCTCGACAAATGTTGCTTCACTTTTGAGAACCTACCTACTATAAAAGAACTAGATTTAAATTAGTATTGTCTGCCTTTAAAGGATGGCGGTCTATACGGAAGCTTATTTCCCTTGGACGTATTAATTTTTATACTCCCTGTAATTCTATAGAACTGTTTCCGCCAATATTTTGGGATTGCACTATGTGTACATGGGGGGAAAAGAGCATGATAGCTATAGGTACTATGGTTAAGGATGGTACAATTGCTTCATTTCAGGAGTTAAAAGATATATATAGTCTCTCCCAACATGACTTTTTAAAGCATTTGCAAATACGCGATTTTATTCTTAAACATCCAAACGCACTACCGCTTTGTCATAATGACTTTATTGAAATACTTAAAAAACCATCACGTATAGGGACTCTATATAATCATTTGTTCAATATACAGCAGGACGATATGGGATTGCAGGAATCTAAATGGTGTATTAGATTGGGCACATTGTCAGTACCCTTTCAAGAGTCAATTTATACAGCTGCTAAAATTATCTAGTCTGCAAATTTATATTCACAGCATTACAAAACCTTACTTAATCTTTATCATATGCCATTTAAAATGTTGAAATGGGGTAATGCTAATAATGGGAAATGTTATAGGTGTCAATCTGATCAGGCAGATATTGTACACATATTTTCAGACTGCCCAGTAATAAAACCTTTCTTTATATCTATAGAAATATTTCTAGCGTATATTACAAAGTGTGATGTGATAATCTCAAGAGAGATGATTATTTTTGGTTTATCTAATGATAACAATCTGTTTCCGGGGTATCAAAAAAACAGATATGTTCTATTTATGGCTATGGCGGTAGCTCGCCTATGTATATCTTCAATGTGGTTGAAGCCAGAAGCACCTATATATGAAATGTGGCGAGCAAAGTTTTATAATGTTTTTTATTTAGAATGTAATCTCTATCGGATCAAATCAGTTAGGAAAATACAAAAGGGGTATAAAATTTGGCAGGCAATGATAGACCATTTAGATCCCTAAAAATGACCTTCCTTTTGGTTAAATATGATAGTACTGCTGCTTATATAGTATCTTTGATACTAATATTGCTCTTATTCTCTGTTTCTTATTTGTTCTTGTTTTTGATTATTTTTGATTATGTACTTGCACAATAAGTTTGTTTGTTTGTACGATGTTTGGATATGATATAATGGTTCTGTATGTTTTTTTTAAATATATGTAGCTTTGAACTGAACCAATAAAAAAAACAAAAAAACAGACACATATTAACCTATAAGTCACTCCTTCGGCAGGCCGTGACAATCCTGAAGGCAGAGTGCTTGGTTGTGTGTGAGAAGTTGCCCTGGCAAGAGCTGAGCAGCAGCTTTCGGAAACCCTTCCTTATAGCTGTTCTGTGATATGGCCATACCATATAATCGTAAGTGCATTATAATCCTCGCGGTTAATGTTAACTTTGGTTTGGCTTTCTCAAAACATGTTGTTTTTGGTGTCAAACACTTTAGAATACTACCCGCCCCACCAGGTCTGGCAGCGGGGGTAGCATTCCACCCGTCTAGTGGGATAAGACATGTACACACTGGTATACCTGGTAATAGTTTTAAAGAGCCTCAGCATCACAAAATGGATGCTGCTGCCACAAGCACGAGTCTGACCTCCTGCTGCAGGATGAAACTCCTGCAGGGGAGTCCTGAACAATAGGTTTCCTGTCCGGGGAGGTGCCAGCACCTCCCCAGACAGGCTTTAGTGTATTGGAGCAGGGTGGGTTGCATTCAGTGAATGCTTCTGAGACACTGCCTGGGGCACACAAGGTGCTCCAGGCATTTCCTAGTTCAAAGCGCTTGCTGGGGCACTCAGCCCCAGTTCTGGTGCGAAACTGGACAAAGGGGAATGGGTGTAACCACCCCCTCCCCAGGTCCTCCCATAGGTGGGACCCTAGAGTTAGTCCAACCCTTAAACTTAGTATAAGCATAGGAACCCAGTACCTAGGACTTTAGATTACCCTGGACGAAACTCTGAAGACGAAATCCTGGACCTTCGACATTTCATATCGACTGTAAGACGGAAGAAATCTCCCTTGGGGTCACGGAGTAACCTCCCTGTTCAAACAGGCACCAAAAAGCATCTTGCCGGTCTGCATTTATGAGGCCCCCGCCGGATCCCAAATAATCTGGGACACAGGACACGGACTTCTGGACATCTCTGAGGCCGACACAAAATCCCAGCAAAGCTGAGACCCGCAGCCGACACGAGAGACATGGGACCAGAACTCCTGGACATCCTGCAATTTTGCAACTACAGCTACTTCCCGAAGTTCCCCAAAGTTATGCATGGGGCTATTTGTTGCCTTTTGCACCGAAGCTGAGAGGCCAACACTCCATGATTGTTCCGTGGGCTCGTTTTCTTCACCGCAGCTCGAGGCTCCTTCGCGATCTCTAGTCCATTTGCTAGTGGGTCCCCACAAAGGACAATCCTTTGTTTCTTGAGCTTTCCTGGTTGCTCCAGACGTACTCAGACTCCCCTCCAAAGGGTGAGTCCCTCAGACCTTTCTGGTCTGCACCGAAGCCAATCTTGTCATCTTGCGTGGGTTGCTGTTGCCAAGGCTTGTTGGGTCCAATCCAGATACCAACGCTGCAGCACTCGACATCCTTTGTGGGACAGCTCAAACCTAACTCCTGGTCATCGTGGACACCTCCTGGTCCTCGTGGCTGAAGAGTCAAGCTTCACCTACTTCCCCTTAAAGCACCCAACATTGGCTGGCATCTTCTTGTCGTCATCCTGGTCACTGGCTAGTGACCCAGACACTGTCCCCTCTGCTTTCAGGTTCTTCTGATCTTCGATCCACCCTTAGATCCATCCAGACCCTTTGCTCCTGGTCACCTGCAGCACTTCTTTGCAGCACTCCATAGGAATCGACCACGAAACCCGACACGAAAAGACACCTATGCACCCGGCTTCCCTGGATGAGGTAACACGAGTACTTCAGTGCTCCCGTGGGTCTTGACTTTTGAAGTGTCCAGTACTGAAGGCGTTCCCTCGCATTCCACTCCTAAGTGTCCTGAATCTTTAACTTTGTAACTTAAACTTTCCTCATAGAAGTCAATGGAGATTTGCGGTTGTGTTTAGACACTGCACGCGTCCCCGTGGGTCTCCTGTGTCCCTACCTTGGGTGGTTCCTGGTTGCCCCAGTGGTTCTACAGGCCCTAGGCCTCATTTTTATCCCTCACGTGGTTCTTATTCCACTATTTTAGTATATGGTTTGTGAGGCCCCTAGGGCAAAACGTATACTGTGCTATTTACTGTGTGCAATTTAAAGTTCTTGTGTTGTACTTTGGCCTCTAGCCTCATAAAGAGACTAGAGAGGTTGTGTTTAGAATAAATACATGTAGTTTATATATATACCTTGTGTGGAGTACTGTCATTTGATTATTCAAGAGATTAGTGACTGGTAAAACAAGCGGCTTCACATTCCTTCAAGTCTTAGCCTGAAGGCTGCGCTCCACTGCTCCCACTATGATAGCTTTCTATAAAGGTTGTCTTAAACTTACCATCAATAAGGGTCATTTGGACTGGTGCAAGGTGCCCACTAGAATAGTGAACATCATATGCCAGGCCAACTTCTCACAATTTCCCACTATTTGCCCATCCATATCTCCGCAGCTACAAAAAGGAAACTGTTGGAGGATTTAAGGACGGAACACGGGGCAACCCTATCCTGATGAAGTGCTAGGTGCTCAAATGGTGCGTGATGTTACTTCCGCTACCACTGACATTTTGAGGATTCGACTTCATTTAGAGCCAAACAGAAACAGAGCGACAGGATGAAGGAATTATATATTGAATGCAAGCAGTGCTTAATTTGTGCCAGTGCTTTCTGGTGCTCGGCACCCGCACTTAATTGCCAGCACCAATTTAGGCATGTCTGCCAATTTAGGCACAAACACAACAACTTCTGTTTTATTATTTAAATTTTAATTTTTAATTATTATTATTTGCTACCAAAGCCATTCTTATAGCTTTGGGGCCTGTAATAGTATGAAATGTCACACTTTTAAGAGTGTGATGATTTAGTAGTGTGTTGATGCTGTCATTGGCAGTGATGCCAGGGGCAAGGGATGGTGCAAGTTTTAGTGTCCTCCTGTCGAGGGCCCCGGCACTACCTTTTTTCCAAATTAAGCATTGAATGCAAGCATACTGACTGAGAGCATTAGCAGGGCAGCCATAACGGCGACTGTTTGCCCTAGGACCCTCTATTTTCAGGGTGCTGCGTTGCTACTGCTACCTGCATTTATCTATACTACTATTATAAAGAGAGAACACAAACCTTTTGGCAAGGTAAACTCGTGAACCACAGCGCCAATCCACACACCCAATACATTGTTGTAATCCTCAGGGTGTACAGATGGACATAGGCTATAGAAAATAAAAAAACGTAAATTTAAAAATATAACTTTAAAAAAAAAGTAGTGCCCTGAAAGTAGCGCCGGCCCCAACGCTGATAGCCACGACGTAGCTCTGGCTGCAACGTACGTGATGACGAGGAGGAGCGGCGGTGAAGTGAGGAGCTCAAGGAGGAGCGGCAGCTCAGGTAAGGCTCTGGACACGGGATGGGAGGGAGCCGGTGCGGGAGGTTGGCCTGGAACAACTGCGGTAAGGCTCAGGGGCTGGGGGCAGCATTTCAGGCTTGCATGCCGTGGCGGGAGTGCACGCAAGCCTGAAATGCACGCAAGCCTGAAATGCTGCCCCCAGCCCCCTTCTGTCTCAGGCAACGCTGGGGCGGGCTGCTAGTATATAATAAAATCGGTTTACCATTTTTTTGTGGTATATTCATGATGAGGCATGTAACAGCAACCGCCTTTAAGTTGCGACATCAGCTTGATCTCCTTCAAAATGTGTTTCAAAACATTGTTTTTATTTTAAACAGGATACTCATGCACAAGGGAGGAAGTACCACATGATGCTAATTACCGGGACTCCACAAAAGCCTCTGACAGGCCTAGGCACAAGTTGTCATGGAATCTTGAGATGTTGCATTTTCTAGCAAGTTGGACTGCGTCACGACGAACCGTGGCAACATGATTGTAAGGAACTTGTATATTGAATGCCTATTCATTTCTTAAATGCCATTTTACTGTAGAAAGAAAAAAGAAGATTGCTGAAATTGATCCATACGATTTGTAATGAGGAATTAAATTAACGCAGAAGCATCGCCACGCTCTGTTTTTGTTTGATGCAATTTCCAAACAATGAAGATTATTAATCAAAGAATGACATTTTTTCATAATTATGATGTATCCTGTATTTTATTCTATGGCATAGGTTACCAGCTTATTTATTTCTCGCAAGGCTAATGCTAATTAATAAGAGGATTAATAGTTCCCAGGTTTGTCCTACTTACATAGTAAATGAATATAAATTAACCTGACAGGCTGTCACAATAATGTATCGCAAACTCATAATTCATAACAGCACAACATTGCTAGGCCAATCTAAAACTGCTGAATGTGAAATAAGTCACAATTCTCCCACCGTCTCTTTTTAAGTGTAGGTTCCTGATTCTTTCTCTCTGTATTTCGGCAGGCGTCTGTCGCAATTATCTCTCTTAAGCACGATTTCTCTTCCTCTATCTCTCCCTCTCTCGTGCATGTCTGTTCCCTTTTAGTTCCCCGTCTCTCCTTCTGTCTCTCTCTTACACAGACGTACATTCGCTCATCCTCTTTATAACTGTCCATTTCACGTTCTCCTTCACCTTTATTTAATGCGAATTAAGCACACGATTTTATCTGAAGGGAATGTAAAACACCCTTGTGGAAGCTTTTTCCTAAATTGATTGACAGATTTATACAGCGACAAACCTATTCCTTACAAGCCCGAGTACGCCGATGAAAAGACAAATAGAATGGATTACTAATGAATGAATTAAATAGTCGACTTATTTAGATGCGGTGTAATTAAATTCCATCGCACCAAATTGCACATTTCTAAATCTGAACTTCGCTCACAGTCGATCTCCCTTTTCACCTGGCTTGGAATTCGAACTGCGATGATTTTCAGACCCATCATCTCGAAACATTACTGTAAAACAGAATTTTAAACAATATAATTTTTCTCCTAAAACATCAATTTAGCTATTTAGATCTTGAAATATCGGCAGCTCTTCATTTCAATAATTTAATTAAGCCTCAGGATCTACCCATACTGTTATATTAAAACAAGACCATTCATAAAATTTTCAGAATGTTTTATTACAAAATGTTCCTTTGTCTGAATGTATGTGGAGATTTTGATTAACCAATCATTGCCTCTTTTTTGCATTTTCTCTGCTGAACTGATTTTGGAAAATCAATCTAATTTATTCTGGTGCAAGGTCCAGTTCATTAAAAGTGTTAAATCACAATATGTTTTACATTAATAAAACCACCTACACACAAATAGATTTTAACATTCGTCAGGAACTGTTGTGTAAAGCTGTGTTATTTCTGATAATTTAATTCACAGGTAAAATTGTAGGTTTTCATATGTTTGCAATTTTCCATATGCACTTATCGTTGGGCCTGTCCCTTTCTGCTGGGTCACCCCAGATTTTTGGCATCCTTTCCTAAACCTGTTTTTGTTGGCTTTCAGAACTCTCACTTTACTCATGGTAATCAGTGGTAAAGTGTGTGTGCTCTCCCTTAAACACTTGGTAAAATTGATCTGCACCTGATTGGTACATTTAATTTACTTATAAGTCGATAAGGCCCTTAAATGAAATGCTATAGTGGGCTACAGCACTCATTGTGCAATCAACTGAAGTAGTCTTGTAAATTATGTTTCAGGCTTGCCACTACAGCCTGAAGTGCACTTTTAAACTGCCATTTCAACCTCTCAAAATAAACCTTTTGCCAGGCCTCAACCTTCCTTTTTAATACTTATAAGTCACCCTTAAGTTACGCTTTAAAAGCTCCTGGGGCAGGGTGCACATTTGAGTTTTATATCTGCTAACAGTGAACAATTCCTATCTCAACCATACACTAACACTGGGTTACCTTATTACACCTAATAGGTGATAACTTCAGTTTGGGATCAAGATTGAGAAATGCTGTTTACGCTCAAATGAATAGTAATTTCATATCCTCCTTAATGGTAATGCTGATTTTAAGTTAATATTTTGAAGATGCCACTTTTAGAGAGTTTGCATTTATCTGCTTAAACCAAATGTTCCTTCTTCATGTGTCCATGATGGCCATGTAACTGTGAATGGCACTCCTGTGGTGTTTTGTGTGTTACTTCCAGACATAAAGACAAAAGAGGTGTCTGTGTAGAAGGAGAGGGTCTTTCTGATAGGAATGGGGCCCTACCCAGATTACACTTCAAAGGACCCTACCTGAACCACGGAAATCTGACACCAGGTCTGCCCTAGGTATTCTCATGCTAGATGGTTTGGAGCTAAGGTCAGGGGATCGGGAAGAACTGATAAGAACAATTTTTTGGAGTAGGCCATAGAATTCCCACACAAAGACTGCCACCAGGTCTAAAAGTTTCACCTTCGGAGCCTCTCATCAGAAAACTCCTGTATCTGTGAAAGATTCAGAAGAAAAACTGACCTGCTGTCCGAAGAAGGCAGACTTGACTTGCTTGCTTTGAACCAAGGCTCCCCTGAAGTGACTCAAAGGGTCATTTTCCTGACATCCTGTTTGGGCTACAGGGCCCCAATCAGCTTCCAGAGGCATCCCTGCAGCTGCCCAGCTGGCCAGCCGCAACATGACCTGCCTGAGCGCTACTTCTGGTCTCTATTGGAGTAAATCTTCATACCCAAGTGGTGCCCCCCAGTTCCTGGGCCCTTGTCTGGCATCAAAGTGTACTCCTCCTGAACTCAAGGTGACGATATAGAAGTTTTGGGCTCCTCATGAAAGCAAAGCAACCTTTTCGTACTGAAAGTGATCGGCCGCAAAAACTGCCAATGTGAAGCTCCAGCAAGACATGAATTTCGCTTCAACAGCGATATCCTGGGTTGACTGCAAATGCAAAACTCCAGAGATGTCTGGCTATTCGTGCTACTACAACTAGCTTCCACAACACCCAATCTCCGCCTTGCACCAACACCAACTTCCTTATTGCCCCTGCCAAAACAAACAGCATCCTCCCCACGTGGACTTGAGAGGGTAACTTTCCAATAGGACGGTCCGGCTCCCTGTATCGACAAATGCTCAATCACAGTTGGCCCAAACTTGCGACCTTACCCCGGTCGAGCACAACCAGATAATAACAAGAGGTGCTTTGTGCTTTTTGGCCCTATTTTCACCTAAATATTTCAAAACTCATATCTCCAGTTCTACTGATTAGATTTTTGTCTGTTAGGTGTCACTTTATTAAACATGTACTGTATTCTTTTAAATTGGTTTGGGATTTTTCTTATGTTGTGTTTTCACTCTGTTACTGGTTGAGGACTTCATACATACTTTACCCAATGCCTCTAAGTTAAGCCTGACTGTTTTGTGCCAAGCCACCAAAGGTTTACCACACGTTTATTTAGCGACTTTTGTAGTTCAGCCTGACAAGGATTGCTTTTATTATTTGAGTAGATCTTTCACCCTTCTCAACTAATAACTGAATTTCTTACATTTATTCTTTCTCAATCTCACTAATCCCCAAGCCAACTTGGGGATGTTACTCAGGGTCCCTCTCCCAATTTCTTTGACTTATTACTTTAGTCACATTCATGGTTCCCCTGCCACTATATTGCTCCCAACATATATTCAACCTAATATTTAGTTGTTACTTTTCCTAGATATAGATCAGGATCTTACTGAAAACTTAGCATGAGCATGGGCTTCATCAAACGCTTCCCTTCTTGTGGGGGATGGGACTCATCTGTACATGAGGCAATAAATGCCTTAAACCACAACTGAGCATGCCCTTATCTGTAGACTAATTCTTGTACATCAATAATTTCAGAAAATATAACACGTATTATACCTTAGGGCACAAGTTATAGTTTCTTGGCATAACTATAATGGCTGAATTTTGTATGGTTTTATGCGCGTAAAATCAGAACCTAAATATAAAGCCCCTGTAACCTTTGGTGTTTTAGTGAATTTCGTACTTATTTTTTAATTGCTGTTTCCTAACTATAATGTCCATGTAACCTTTGTTTTTCAGTGAATCTCCATGGTTTTTTAATACTATTTCCTAACTATGGTGGATGCTAGGGAACGGGGCGGAAAAGGCGAGCTAGAAAAAAACAAACTAGAAAAGTAAAGAAGACTTGCCTACCCAAACGCTGGCCGCCATCTTTACTCCGTTCTCCTTCAGCTCCTGGCTCTCAGAAGCACCCAGGCTCTCAGGTTCCCCTGACCAATCACAATGATGCCTTACAGCAGCCTTGTGAATGGTCTTAGTGCACCATGGTTTGATGCTCAGAAAGGGACTGGGGCCTGGCCATGTTCTCTACCCAGACTGCAATGCAGCCTGAGTGGAGAACATGCTAAGTGCGCATGATGGCTTAGTCAGCCCGAAAAGGCCAGCCAAACCATTCTGCTCACTTAAGGCCCCCACTCCTCCCATTGCTGGCTGCAATGACAGCCTAGCCTCGCTCCACGCTGTAAAACTGCCCCTTTACGGAAAAAAAATTATAATAACATTGAGTTATCATAATTCTATTTTTCCTTTGTGCTCCTTCACCTTACCAGAGAAGCCGCAGCTGTATAACATCCTTGTAACCTTTGTTGTCTTTTAGTAGGTTTCTGGTTATTTTTACGGACAGTAATATTTATTTACCATCCGTTAATCTAACCACTGCCAGACCCTGTGACCAACACCCTCATGCAGCCAACCTCGCACTGCGCATGGAATTTGGCCATGCGCATTAGGGGTGTTGGCCACAAGTCCTGTTTTGTGGCCAGGCCATGTGGCCAACACACCCAAAGGCAGCCAAGCGGTTGTCCCCCTCCATGTACTACTTTTGGCCACAGAGGCCACATACCGCAGGGCCTGGCAACATATTTCAGGGGGAGGGGGCAATCAACTTTTCCCCAGGTTTGTCTCAGCCCTGGTGACCAAATCCTCCATGCTCAGCACCATATATAATAGGGGGAAGGCATGCAGCCCCCTCCCTGGGCTGATTTCGGCACCGGGAACCCTATCCCCCAGTGCCCAGCAGATTTTGAATGGGAATGGGACACATGAGTGGCAGTGAGGTTCCGTGAGTGATTGTATGGGTGTGTGAGTGGTTATGTGGGTGTGTAAGTAAGCAAGTCAGTATGTGAGTTGGTGTCTGACAGCATGTGTGTGAGTTGCCATGTGGGTCTGTGAGTGGGTGTGTGGGTGGTTTAGTAAATCTATGAGTGGGTTTGTGAGTGGGTGTAAGAGTAGTTCTCTGGGTGTGTGAGTGTGATTGGCGGTGTGAGTGGCTGTGTGGGTCTGCGAGTCAGTGTGTGAGTGGTTTTATGGGTGTGTTAGGGGTTTTTGTGGATATGTAAGTGGATGTGTGAGTGGGTGTTTGAGTGGGTGGTTGAGCGCCTGTGTGGGACTGTGAGTAAATGTGTGAGTGGTTCTCTGGGTCTGTAAATGGGTGTATTATTGGGTGTATGAGTGGTTTCCTGGGTCTTTGAATGGATGTGTGACTGGCTGTATGGGTGTGTGAGTGAGTGGTAATGTGAGTCTGTAAGTATGTATGTGAGTATGTGCTGGGTATGTGGGTTTGTATGTAAGTGGCAGTGTGGGTTTGTACATGGTGTGTGAGTGTCTGAGTGGGTGTATGAGACACTGGGTGGGTCTGTCAGTGGTTGTATGAGTGGCACTCCGGGTCTGTAAGTGGGTGTGTGAGTGGCTGTATAAGTGTGTAAATGGGTGTATGAGTGGTTTCTGTATCTCTGACTGGGTGTGTGAGTGGCTATATATATGTCTGAGTGAGTGTGTGAGTGGTTTTCTTGGTCTCTGAGTTGATGTCAGTGGCTGTATGTGTGTGTGAGTGGGTGGGTGGGCATGTAAGTGGGTATGTGAGTGTGTGGTTGTGTGAGTGCCTGGGTGGGTCTGTGAGTGGGTGTGTGAGTGTTCCCTGGGTTTCTGAGTGGATGCATCAGTGACTGTAAGGGTGTGTAAGTGGGGGTGTGAGTGGTTGTATGGATGTGTGAGTGGTTTTTTGGGTGTGTGAGAGAATGTATGAGTGGCAATGTGAGTGAGTGTCTGTGTTCTTTTAATTGGGGGTCTGTATCCACATATCCATCGTGGATTCACACGGGGCTGCACTGAGCACTGCAGTGGAACCACAGATTCTTGCTTTTGAAAAATAAAATGTTTTGGGACAATTTCTTGCCCAGGAGGGGTCCCTCACACACCCATCCATCAGTTCCATGAGGTCACGATACCCCTATCATGCCCACTTATATCCTATTTATACTTTATTTACCCCCCTTGAACCGTATCAGGATTCATAAAATAGCAGCCACAACCTTTCTCTCAGGTTGCGGGCAAACAATCAAAGTATCGCTGTTGGTGCATGGATTCATGGAACCACTGCAATGGATCCACATCTCTACATATACATACATCTTTTTCTTTTAATAACTCCAAAACTCCTGAACAGAATTACACCAAACATACTAAAAGCACTCTTTTTGGGCCAAAATCTACCTTTCTGCCAAATTTGGTGAAATTCTGTTTAGCAGTTCGGATTGTATGGGAAAAATACATTTTGTGAGCCTCCCTTTTTCTCAGCCCCCTGCTTGATATATCACCCCAACATTTTCTAGACAGAATCTGGAGTGGCAAACAAGTTTTGAAAATTTGGTGAAGATTCCCCAAACGGCACCAAAGTTATTAGCAAAACAAAAAACACTTTTCCTATGGAAACTAGGTCCTAATTATAACTACCTACTGGCAACCGCCAGTGGGTAATATATATAAATATTACCTACTGATGGTCACCAGTAGGTAGTTTTAGTTAGGACCATGTTTCCTAAGGAAAAGTGTTTTTTGACCTGCCTACAACTTTGGTGCTGTTTAACGAATCTTCACGAAACTTTCAGAAAAAGTGTGCTAGTAATACTATTTGTGCGTGGAAAGTTTTGAAGTGATATGTCAGTTGGGGGTCGAGAAAAGGGGATCAAAAACTGCATTTCCCATGCTGATTCCCATAGACTCTTTAGACATGCCTGCAGCCTGAACTGCTGAATGGAATTGCCTCAAATTTAGCAGAAAGGTAGATTTTGTTCCACAGATCATGCTTTCAGTGATTTGGTGTAAAGTCCTTCGGTAACTTTCAAGAAATTAAAGGAAATTCAAACTTGCATATCTAGGGTCGAAAAGCCTTTTTGAATAATAACAAGCTTGGCTAGTGATCTGCAGAGCTATGATTGGCGGCCAACGCCTCTTGCAGGAAACACAATGATAAAAAAAGAAAAGAAGGAAGGGTACGAATTTGCTAACCCCCTAGTCTTGGTCCTGGGGTCCCATCGGGCAAACCATTTTTTTAAATGTTGTCACAAAATTGTACACATTTGTAAATTTGTGGCAAAAATGTAGAAAAAAAATGAGCACATTCTTCCATGCTTGTTTTTATTCATGCCCCCAGTTCGGCCAGGTCCCGGGGCATGCCAATGTTTATTGGAAAAAAAGAGGGGTGCACGTGGCCTCCTCATAGAGCATTTTTCTTCCCCGGGGACCACCACCCCGGGTTGTATTTAAGAAAAAGAGGGGGCACACAGAACCCCCTTCTAGGTCCCCGGGGACCTCGCTGGAGCTAAATAAATAAAAATGAATGGGGACCACGTAGTCCCTCAGTGCCTGGGACCACGATCTTCAAAGGTCCAAATGCTTTAAAATAATAGGGAGATGAGCCGCACAGCCCCCCTCCAGGGCCATTACAACCCCGTGTACCACTAACTCCCCAGTGATGGCCCATGTACAGCAAAGGAAGGGACTCACTTGGCCCACCTCTAGAAGACATATATGGCCCTGGGGAGTGCCACCCCCCGAAGCCGGCTCCTGCTATGTCCTGGGTGCCCACCACTGAGACATAGCTGTTTGCTTTTGCATTTTGTGAGCAAATTTGAGATGTCATCATTGATATTATGAGTGATGTCACTGACCATGTCATGAGTGATGTAATATGTGGGGTCATAAGCAATGCAGTGCTGTGGCATAGATTATAGTTAGCTCAGCTTACTATAAATGCTGAATTTTACTAGTTTTGTACAAGTGAAATCTGAGCCTAACTATAAATTTCCTGTAACCTTTGTATTTTCAGTGAATGTCTAAGTTTTTTAAAATTCCATTCCCTAATATTAACGTCCCTGTAACCTTTGGTTTTTCCAGTGAATTTCTAGGGTCTTTTTAATGTTTTATTGTGCTTCCTAACTATAACATCCTTTTAACTTTTGTTTTTTAAGGGTATATATATATATATATATATATATATATATATATATATATATATATATATATATATATATATATCCAACATGAGTTGCCCTGCAGCTCGAGGACGCCACTCCACACAGGATGATTCACAGAACCCTTTTATTCAAAAACCGGCATTCACTTTTCAAAGTTATTTCAGAATTCTGTCTCTTACGCGTTTCGGAGCAGCCTGCTCCTTCATCTGAGAGAAAAACCTGGCAGTCATGTGACTCCGCATTTTCACCAATTTACATAGTTTTTTCCTTGATTGGTCACGTGTCTTTAGCCTGCTGGGATTTGTAGTTCGCTGCTATCCCATGACTGCGTGCTGGTTAAATAATTTCATTTTAAGCCCTCCAGTGGGCATTTGGAAGGTGAACCCAGTTTGTAATTATGAAATCCTTTGCGCTGATGACAGGATTCACATACTTTGAACCCTGCAGACCCACATTTCTGGGCGGTGCATCCTCCACGGCCAAGGCTGCCGTGTAAAACATCCAACATGAGTTGCCCTGCAGCTCGAGGACGCCACTCCACACAGGATGATTCACAGAACCCTTTTATTCAAAAACCGGCATTCACTTTTCAAAGTTATTTCAGAATTCTGTCTCTTACGCGTTTCGGAGCAGCCTGCTCCTTCATCTGAGAGAAAAACCTGGCAGTCATGTGACTCCGCATTTTCACCAATTTACATAGTTTTTTCCTTGATTGGTCACGTGTCTTTAGCCTGCTGGGATTTGTAGTTCGCTGCTATCCCATGACTGCGTGCTGGTTAAATAATTTCATTTTAAGCCCTCCAGTGGGCATTTGGAAGGTGAACCCAGTTTGTAATTATGAAATCCTTTGCGCTGATGACAGGATTCACATACTTTGAACCCTGCAGACCCACATTTCTGGGCGGTGCATCCTCCACGGCCAAGGCTGCCGTGTAAAACATCCAACATGAGTTGCCCTGCAGCTCGAGGACGCCACTCCACACAGGATGATTCACAGAACCCTTTTATTCAAAAAACGGCATTCACTTTTCAAAGTTATTTCAGAATTCTGTCTCTTACGCGTTTCGGAGCAGCCTGCTCCTTCATCTGAGAGAAAAACCTGGCAGTCATGTGACTCCGCATTTTCACCAATTTACATAGTTTTTTCCTTGATTGGTCACGTGTCTTTAGCCTGCTGGGATTTGTAGTTCGCTGCTATCCCATGACTGCGTGCTGGTTAAATAATTTCATTTTAAGCCCTCATCAGTGATGTCATCAGTGATGTCACTAACCATGTCATGAATGATGTAATATGTGACATCATCAGCAGTGGATTGCGGGTGCGCGATATATAGTTAGCGCTTATAACTATATATGGAATTTCAATGGTTTTATGCGAGTAAAATAAGGTTTTGTAAATGCAAATCCCTAACTATATATGGCCTAAAACCAATGTTTTTTTCATTGAATTTTCAAGGTTTTGTAAATGCAAATTCCTAACTATATATCCACTATAACCTATGGTTTTTTCTGTGAATTTCATTGGTTTTTTAATAGCAAATATGAAAAGCTTTAAAATGTCAAGTACGTGATAGATAAAAACATTTTCGTATTTATGCACGCTGATGTGCTTTGAACGCTGCCCCCCCCCCCTCCCCTCTTTTCTCTTAGTAGTACTCTCTCTTTGCAGATAGTGAACGGTAGTTAACGCAGGCCTTTGCCCCCGTTGTAATCCGTCGTGCCTGCTTGTCTCTCCATTTGATTGATTGTTATCCAAGCATTTACTGTTTTAGAATTGGTTCTCTTTGGATCATTCTCTATTTACAAACAAGCACAAAGTCGCAATACTCTGTTTAGTCTTTGCAGATAGTGAAAAATCGTGTAAAAAAATAAAAGTAATCGAGCAAAATCAGTAGGCCACTAATTGGATCTCTTTTTGACCTCGCTAAAATAGAAATATTAGGAACAACCCTTCATGAGAAATACGAAAATAGTGAGATGAACTGAGCTCCACACCATGAGGGCTGCAAGACAGCTCGACTCCGTCACCCACCCCGCCCAAAATAACGACAAACCCTATGCAAATATTAAAAATATAGACAACACACCAGCAAAGAAACAGGGTAAAACATTTTATTAACTAACTATTTACATAACTATTTTATACTTTTTATTGCCCGATCCGGCTAGCTCAATCGATCGAGCATGAAACTCATGCACTCTGATAGCAAGCGTTGCTACTGATGCTATGCAGACCAAAACTGGTTTTCAGTTTGTACATTTTTCTAGATTTTTCAATCCAAGGTTGGTTGACTTTGTAGAACGATGGCTTCAGATTTTCAACATACGGTGTGGTGGCGCGGACCTGGAGGGGGCGCTTCGCTCCTGCCCCCTCCCCAAGTAAGTTTTTCATACGTGAAAGTACGTTAATGGTTTTGGTCCCTGAGTTGCTTCAATGTCACTGCCATTCTCAAATGGCATAAGTTCTGGATGTTGGGTGCCATAGTTAAGAGTTCTGAGCAGTGCTTGTTACACTGTCTGAAGCTTATTTCCACCTACTGCAGCTTCACTATTCTCAAAGTAAGTGAGTGTCGTTTGTGGACCTGACTGCATTAGAAAACAATGTGATATGTTACCATCCTAAACAGCTTGACGGAGGCCCCTGAGGGGCGGTGTGATGGCCATGGACTCGGAGAAGACACTTGGCTCCGACACCCTCCCCAAGTCTTATAGCAATGGTGTAGCCTGAGATCGCCCCCGACATAAGCGGCCGACTCCCGGGGTCCGGCGGAACTTTTTGCCTTTTGATGACTCTTCAATTCTGGACCTTGTCCCACAATCCGTTTGACCTGAAGACACGCTGTAGTGGGGCGCCCCTTTACCGTTTAAGTTGCCATTCCGCCTGCTTTTGCTACACTGTGCCTCTTCCGCCATTCTGCTGTTTACCGCCCGCTCTTGCGACTACAGCGTCTCGCTCATCATGTAGTTGAGTTGCTCCCGCTCTTGCGGTGCAGCGATAGGCGGCTGCCACAGGACTCTCAAAATGGCGGCCGGCTCTTCGGTTTTGGGCCTGGTCCACTAAAATGGCCCTGGGACACCTTTGAACTCGGACGCTTCCCTGATAGGGCTTGGGTCCCATTCTCGAAAGCGTCCCCTCAGCCGTGAAGATTCTACAAAAGTCTTGGGGGCCTCCGACTCCCGCAGGCTTCTGGTGGGGAGCGGCTGCCATGATTGCTCGT
This sequence comes from Lissotriton vulgaris, assembly GCF_964263255.1. NCBI lineage: Eukaryota > Metazoa > Chordata > Amphibia > Caudata > Salamandridae > Lissotriton > Lissotriton vulgaris. Next base: position 897,880,271 of record NC_141696.1, read on the forward strand.
GGAATGGCCACGACGGAGCTACGAGATGGTAGTGCTCTCATGCTGACGCCAGCTTTAGTCTGAAACATCCAGAAAACTGTAGACTACCAATTCGATCAGTTCCGGTAGCGCCCCAACATGACCCGGAAGAGAAATACTTGCCCTCCCCTCTTTGACTGATGGTTCTTGTTGCCTGTCCCCTCTGTTGTCATTTAACAGAACTTTTTGGACTGCTGAAAGGGGTTGTGTTCCGAACGCTGGTTGGTGGAGACATTTTGACTATATTCTTGACCTACGTTGTCGCGTAATGCGTTATATGACACGCCGCGTTAGCGCACCCGGAAGTGATCCGAGGCGCGGCGCGCAGCGCGTAACGTAAGCATAACAGGTCATGTGACTTGTTAATAAAACTTTTCATTGGTTCATTTTGCTTTTGTTATTTTAATGATGAAAAGCTTGGTCATATGACCTAAAAATTACGCTTTTTATTGTTTTCGAACATTATTTTTTTTAAAACATATATGTTATAATACTCCAGGCTAATGTACTTTCCCGGAAAATTTACAACTGTCCTGCAAGTAAAATATATTCCTTTTTCGAGAAAAAGGGCGTTTCTTCGTTCCATGACGGAGCCGTTGAGTAAAAGAGACTCGGCCCGCTGTCTTAGTCGCCGATACGCCTGATTATCAGATTCTTATCGATCACTTTATGTTGCAGAAATGAAAAACACAACTGCCCTTGACCATTTATCTTTACTGCGTTCCTACATATTATACCTTTTATCCGTCATGTAATTGGACTGCTTTATTTCACTTGCCTTTTACTGATTCGAAAACAGTGACTAAAAGTAAAAACTTTACCAATGTAAATACTACTACCGTGTTTTGTTTTAAAAACCTTTATTGTGAAAATGTCAGTATACAAATACGGGCCTATAACCACGTGGGCCGGCCACGGAGCAAACTGAAATCGTATATGATGAGGAGACATTTACACTGTAGAGGAACGTAACGGGCGGGCCATTAGGTTGCAAGAACTAAGGTGTCTAACAGTTGCGGAATCGGTGGACGTACATTTTGTAATTAAAATACGACAGGGCCACTTACAATAACATTTTCTAGATATACATTTGCGGGCAAGGAGTTACGAGTCCCATTTATACCGGCGCCATTTTGGGCGAGGCCGGGCAGGTCCAAGATATAGTCAAAATGTCTCCACCAAGCATCGGCCAGACCAGAACCCCTTTCGGCCCTTTATGCTACAAGATGGTGTCTTCCATTCAGAAAATATTGTTGGCAGCATTTTGAAAGGAAACAGAAACAGCCGTTCTCCTAGTGAGTTTCACATTGTTACATTTAGGAAGAATGTTGAAGAGTAGTATGTGGAAAATCTGAAGCCATTTTTCTACAAACTCTCAATCAGACTTGGATAGAAAAAAAAATCCTGAAGAATGTACAAACTGAAAACCAATTTTTGTCTGTATAGCATCAACAGCAACGCTTGAGTCAGCTTTGTGTCAAGCCGCCATTTTCATTCAATCAATAGCGTCCCCCTGCACACATTCAGGGACCTGGTCGTGTCTTCAGATGAAACGGATTGTAGGAAAAGAAGCAGAAAGGAAAAGGAAAAAAGTTCAGCCGGACCTCGGGAGCCGGCCGCCTATGTCATGTGCGACCTTTGCCCACACCAGGGCAATAGTGAAGCTGCAGCAGGTGCAAATAAGCTTCAGACAGTCTTACAAGCACTGCTCAGAAATCTCAACTGAGGCACTCAACATCCAGGACTTGCCATTCGGATCTTGGCGCCTTGTGCTGGTTCCGACCTATTCACACATCGGTCCACTACTGACATCACCTCATAAGCCAACGGGGCACCCCACGCCGACTTTAGGCGCAGCATTGTAGGATGGCCACACCAGTGCGGCAACTTGCTGGACACAACCTCGGTGCCATCCGGATCTCGGCGCGTTCGACTCACTGTACCGCAAGAGTGACCGCAACTCAGCTGGACACGCCGTCTTTCGGCGCAGCATTGTAGGATGGCCACACCAGTGCGGCAATTTGCTGGACACCACCTCGGTGCCATCCGGATCTCGGCACGTTCGAGTCACTGTACCGCAAGAGTGACCGCAACTCAGCTGGACACGCCGTCTTTCGGCGCAGCATTGTAGGATGGCCACACCAGTGCGGCAATTTGCTGGACACCACCTCGGTGCCATCCGGATCTCGGCGCGTTCGAGTCACTGTACCGCAAGAGTGACCGCAACTCAGCTGGACACGCCGTCTTTCGGCGCAGCATTGTAGGATAGCCACACCAGTGCAGCAACTTGCTGGACACTAACTCGGTGCCATCCGGATCTCGGCGTGTTGTGCTGCCTTCGGCCTATTCGCACATCGGTCCGCTACTGACGCCGCCTCACGTGCCAACGGATTTTCTACGCTTTTTGTAGCCCTATGCCGCATAACAGGTCATGTGACTTGTTTATAAAACTTTTCATTGGATCATTTTACTTTTGGTTTCCTAAAGATGGAAGGCTTGGTCATATGACCTAAAAATAACACTTTTCATTGGTTTAGAACATTTTTTTTTCCCAAACGATGAAAGCCCCACCTTGTTTCTGGATCATTCAGACTGAAGCTGGCGTCAGCATGAGAGCACCACCATCTCGTGGCTCCGTCGTGGTCATTCCGCGAGCAATCATGGCAGCCGCTCCCCACCGGAAGCCTGCGGGAGTCGGGGGCCCCCAAGACTTTTGTAGAATCTTCACGGCTGAGGGGACGCTTTTCGAGAATGGATCCCAAGCCCTAGCAGGCAAGCGTCCGAGTTCCAAGGTGTCCCAGGGCCATTTCAGTGGACCAGGCCCAAAACAGAAGAGCCGTCCGCCATTTTAAGAGTCATGTGGCAGGCGCCTATCGCTGCACTGCAAGAGTGGGAGCAACTCAACAACATGGTGAGCGAGACGCTGTAGCCGCAAGAGCGGGCGCAACTCAGCTGGATGGCCGCCACCTGGGAAGGCCCGTTCACGCCGCCTCCCCCACGCCCCCCCCCCCCGGGCCGCCGCACGCAAATTTTCGGAGCAGCATTGTAGGATACCAAAACCAGTGCGGCATTTTACTGGACATCACCTGGGTGCCATCAACATCTCAGCGCGTTCTGCTGCCTTGGGACTATTCGCACAACAGACCGCTACTGACGAGGCCTCCCCCCGCCCCACCCGGGACGCCCCACGCCAATTTTCGGAGCAGCATTGTAGGATCCCAAAACCAGTGCGGCACCCAGGCGACATCACCTGGGTGCCGTCCAGAACTCTGCACGTTGTGCTGCCTTGGGACTATTCGCACAAAAGACAGCTTCTGACCATTGTTGCTTTTTTGGGTGAAAAATTTTAAATGTTTTTACAGTTTTTGTTCCGTTCATTATAGTTAAATGTTAATAAAGTTTTAAAATCTAACTTTGTTGGAGTGCTATATATGTTTAAAAAATCGAGTGAATGGGGCCTTGAATCGGGTTATTGTCATGTGTGGGCTTTGCAAGTGTACTGCTACAAGATCGGACATTTCAAACTCAAATGCACGTTCTTTTTCTTACCTTTCCGAAGCATGGAGCGCAATAGCAGGCAGAGAAAGGGTGATGCACGTGTTGAACACTGCCTGGCCTGGCAAGTTGCTGGCAGTGCCCCCCCCGCCCGCTCCTGAAAGAGGGCACACACACACCGCCGCCCCGAGTACTTCACAAATCTTTAAAAGACCATGCGCTTGTTCATGAGGCTTAAATGGTTTATCACCCCTTCTAGAACCCCTGCATTGACCCTCTGACGTTTCCTGGAAGAATTAGCACGTAACACAATACCAAGCCCTGTCAGCTGAAACCCCCGAGAAATCATGGGGCATATTATCAAGGGGGTTTATTTCCGCTTTTTGGGCTTTAAAAGCCAAAAAAAAAAGAGATAAAATTATCTCCCTATTACCAAGCTGTCGCTAACACCAGTTAGTGACAGCTAAAAGGTGATAGCGACCATCTTGGGCCCCGCTTTGCATATCAGTGATATTTATCACTAATGACATGCAAAGTGGGCGTGCCAAGATTTTAGCGACTGGAAACAGTCCCTAACCATCGCTATCTCCTATTACAAACTTTTGGAGATATTCGCGCTAAGCGCGAATATCTCCAAAACCTAACACCTGCCCTGAGCAGTTTTAGCCATGTTATCCAATGGGAAGTGGATAACATGGCTAAGAGCATTTGCTGGATAATGCATGAATATCGCTGACTTTTCAACGATATTCATGCATTGCGGCCGTTTTTTATCGCATTTGCGATAAACCTTGCTAATAGCAAGGTTTATGTGCGATAAAATTCGCCGATGTGCGGCGATAATTTTTGTCTCTAAACAAGTTAGAGACAAAAATTATCGCTAGTTGTTGGTAATATGCCCCCGGGTTTTTGCTTGCAGGAATCGGGAGGCGGGAGACTAGCACTGAAATCAGTAGTCTCACGCCTGAATCGGGAGGGTTGGCATGTCTGGATACTCTACAGCTGGGGCCATAAACTACATCCGCAGGGCTAGGTGATAGCCTAGGTCCGGCCTGGACAATCGGACACAGAGGAAGAGGAGTGTCAGAGGGTGCGGTAGTGAATAGGGTGAAAGGGAGGTGTCGGGCGGGCACAGGGTGTGATTCTCAGAGAAGAGCAGCGCAGATGGGGGGAAGTATATGGCCCATGCATGAGAGAAACAGCGGGGGTGACCAGTGCGTGGGGGAGATGCTTGCGAGGGTGGGGAGCCATGCTGAGGATCGGCGGCGTGCAGAGAGTGGCCCTGGTCAAGGCATCTAAAATGGCTGCCGTGCACGACAAAATTGTGGCATTGGACAAAAACGCAAGATGGCGCAGACAATGTTTATCGATAAGGATTCATTTATAAGAAAATATTTACTCGCAGTGACAAAATGGTGGTCAACACTTCCTGATTTCCATCGAATCGAACGTTAACAAACGTCACGCAGCAAAAAAAAAAAAAAAAAGCTCACGCACAGAGCAGTTTTTAGCCATGCTATCCAATGGAAGGTGGATAACATGGCTAAGAGCATTTGCTGGATAATGCATGAATATCGCTGACTTTTCAGCGATATTCATGCATTGTGGCCGATGTGCGGCGATAATTTTTGTCTCTAAACAATTAAAACGAAGCACAAAATGGCGCATTCCCGTTTCGCTACCAGTTTGCGGCCCAGTTCGCGGCCCGTGAAGCGCTTCTACCGTGAAAAATCATTTTTTTTTTATTTTCCCCACGGGACCCTTTAATAACCCCAACAACAATCCTAGGGGGTCAAGAGGGGTATACCTTGCCCCCTTTCAATAAATTCCCCCTTCGTTTTTCACCTCTTCTTCTCTCTCGATCCTACCGAGAGATAAGATGGCGGCCGCTCCGGACTGTTTAGAATGTTGACAGACACCGGAGAGCCAATCAGCTTTCTGTTATCCAATGGAAGGTGGATAACATGGCTAAGAGCATTTGCTGGATAATGCATGAATATCGCTGACTTTTCAGCGATATTCATGCATTGTGGCCGATGTGCGGCGATAATTTTTGTCTCTAAACAATTAAAACGAAGCACAAAATGGCGAATTCCCGTTTCGCTACCAGTTTGCGGCCCAGTTCGCGGCCCGTGAAGCGCTTCTACCGTGAAAAATCATTTTTTTTTATTTTCCCCACGGGACCCTTTAATAACCCCAACAACAATCCTAGGGGGTCAAGAGGGGTATACCTTGCCCCCTTTCATTAAATTCCCCCTTCGTTTTTCACCTCTTCTTCTCTCTCGATCCTACCGAGAGATAAGATGGCGGCCGCTCCAGACTGTTTAGAATGTTGACAGACACCGGAGAGCCAATCAGCTTTCTGCGCGCAAAGTTCCGTTTCGCGAAAAGTAAGCGGACCGGATCGCTGCCCGGAGCGCTGTTACAGATATATATCTTGTTTTGAACGTTAATTTCTCAAAAACTACTGGAGCACATATATTGAGACCTAGCAAAGGCACATCGGGCTAACAGTCCCTACAATTTTGCCAAGTTTCGTGCAAATCCATTCAGCCGTTCGAGCTAAAAGTGAGGCCAACCGCCCTATGGAAATTAACATGGGGAAAACGCGTTTTGGGACCCCCCTTTTTTCTCGGCCCCCCCTTGACGAAACCCCCCCAAATTTTCAGGGGCTGCTCGGAAATAAAATGTGCCATTTTCCTGAAAATTTCAGCCGATTCCGTCCACAAACGCCAAAGTTATTAGACATAGAATTTTCAAAAATCCCATAGGGAAAAAATCCTAACTATATATACCCACTGGCGATAGCCAGTAGGTAATATATATATATATATATATATATATATATATATATTACCTACTGGCGATAGTCACTGTTTTCGAATCAGTAAAAGGCAAGTGAAATAAAGCAGTCCAATTACATGACGGATAAAAGGTATAATATGTAGGAACGCAGTGAAGATAAATGGTCAAGGGCAGTTGTGTTTTTCATTTCGATAAGAATCTGATAATCAGGCGTATCGGCGACTAAGACAGCAGGCCGAGTCTCTCTTACTCAACGGCTCCGTCATGGAACGAAGAAACGCCCTTTTTGTCGAAAAAGGAATATATTTTACTTGCAGGACAGTTGTAAATTTTCCGGGAAAGTACATTAGCCTGGAATATTATAACATATGTTTGAAAAAAAAATAATGTTCGAAAAAAATAAAAAGCGTAATTTTTAGGTCATATGACCAAGCTTTTCATCATTAAATTAACAAAAGTAAAATGAACCAATGAAAAGTTTTATTAACAAGTCACATGACCTGTTATGCTTACGTTACGCGCTGCGCGCTGCGCCTCGGATCACTTCCGGGTGCGCTAACGCGGCGTGTCATAAAACGCATTACGCGACAACGTAGGTCAAGAATATAGTCTAAATGTCTCCGCCAACCAGCGTTCAGAACACAACCCCTTTCAGCAGTCCAAAAAGTTCTGTTAAATGACAACAGAGGGGACAGGCAACAAGAACCATCAGTCAAAGAGGGGAGGGCAAGTTCTTCTCTTCCGGTTCATGTTGGGGCGCTACCGGAACTGATCGAATTGGTAGTCTATAGTGTTTCTGGATGTTTCAGACTAAAGCTGGCGTCAGCATGAGACCACTACCATCTCGTAGCTCCGTCGTGGCCATTCCACGAGCAATCATGGCAGCCGCTCCCCACCAGAAGCCTGCGGGAGTCGGAGGCCCCCAAGACTTTTGTAGAATCTTCACGGCTGAGGGGACGCTTTTCGAGAATGGGACCCAAGCCCTAGCAGACAAGCGTCCGAGTTCCAAGGTGTCCCAGGGCCATTTTAGTGGACCAGGCCCAAAACCGAAGAGCCGGCCGCCATTTTGAGAGTCCTGTGGCAGCCGTCTATCGCTGCACCGCAAGAGCGGGCGCATCTCAACTACATGGTGAGCGAGACGCTGTAGTCGCAAGAGCGGGCGGTAAACAGCTGAATGGCGGAAGAGGCACAGTGTAGCAAAAGCGGGCGGAATGGCAACTAAAACGATAAAGGGGCGCCCCACTACAGCTTGTCTTCAGGTCAAACGGATTGTGGGACAAGGTCCAGAATTGAAGAGTCATCAAAAGGCAAAAAGTTCCGCCGGACCCCGGGAGCCGGCCGCCTATGTCGGGGGCGATCTCAGGCTACACCAGTGCTATAAGACTTGGGGAGGGTGTCGGAGCCAAGCGTCTTCTCCGAGTCCATGGCCATCACACCGCCCCTCGGGGGCCTCCGTCAAGCGGTTTAGGGAGGTACCATATAACATTGTTTTCAAATGCAGTCAGGTCCACAAACGACCCTCACTTACTTTGGAATAGTGAAGCTGCAGTAGGTGGAAATAAGCTTCAGACAGTTTTACAAGCACTGCTTTTGTAAACATTTTTTTTTTTTTTTGTATTTTTGCACAGTTTTATATATTTTTTTTTGTTTTTGATGGAGGGGAAACAACAAAGCACAGGCATTGAAAAAGGCTCAAACTCAGAACTCTGAACTATGGCACCCAATATCCAGGACTTTCCATCCGGATCTTGGCGCCTTGTGCTGCTTCCGACCTATTCACACATCGGTCCACTACTGACATCATCTTATAAACCAACGTTATGTAAATAGTTATTTAATAAAATGTTTTACCCTGTTTCTTTGCTGGTGTGTTGTCTATATTTTTAATATTTGCATAGGGTTTGTCGTTATTTTGGGCGGGGTGGGTGACGGAGCCGAGCTGTCTTGCAGCCCTCATGGTGTGGAGCTCAGTTCATCTCACTATTTTCGTATTTCTCATGAAGGGTTGTTTATAATATTTCTATTTTAGCGAGGTCAAAAAGAGATCCAATTAGTGGCCTACTGATTTTGCTCGATTACTTTTATTTTTTTACACGATTTTTCACGATCTGCAAAGACTAAACAGAGTATTGCGACTTTGTGCTTGTTTGTAAATAGAGAATGAACCAAAGAGAATCAATTGAAAAACAGTAAATGCTTGGATAATAATCAATCAAATGGAGAGACAAGCAGGCAGGACGGATTACAACGGGGGTAAAGGCCTGCGTTAACTACTCTTCACTATCTGCAAAGAGAGAGTACTACTAAGAGAAAAGAGGGGAGGGGGGCAGCGTTCAAAGCACATCAGCGTGCATAAATACGAAAATGTTTTTATCTATCACGTACTTTACATTTTAAAGCTTTTCATATTTGCTATTAAAAAACCAATGAAATTCACAGAAAAAACCATAGGTTATAGTGGATATATAGTTAGGAATTTGCATTTACAAAACCTTGAAAATTCAATGAAAAAACCATTGGTTTTAGGCCATATATAGTTAGAAATTAGCATTTCCAAAACCTTATTTTACTCGCATAAAACCATTGAAATTCCATATATAGTTAGAAGCGCTAACTATATATCGCGCACCCGCAATCCACTGCTGATGATGTCACATATTACATCATTCATGACATGGTCAGTGACATCACTGATGACATCACTGATGACATCTCAAATGACATCACTGATGACATCACTGATGACAACTCAAATGACATCACTGATGACATCTCAAATGACATCACTGATGACATCACTGATGACAACTCAAATGACATCACTGATGACATCTCATTTGTCATCACTGATCACATCACTCATGTGATAATACAATGAACCTCTTCAGACTCTAATATAACCTTACATACACTCAGTATAAACAGACACTCACAGACTGTCACTCATCCATGGAGTTACTCACACACCTAGTCAGTCATGCAAAGAATCAATCACACCTCCATTTCCTCAACTATACAGTTATACACATCTTACTTATTCAAACATATAATAACACATATTTACTCTCTTATATAATCCCTGATACAAGCTCACAGTGATCGATACAGCCACTCACACATTCACTGGCTCTTATGTTCAGTTATTTATATATGTCAACTCTCACATGTATTGTGTTTTACATACGTACTTACTTGCACATGTAGCAATGAGAAATCCATTCACTCACCAACACACCCATGCACAGTCAACCGCCCATATAGCTGTTTCCACATGCACTCTTGAACTCATACTCCTAGTGAATCAACTGCTTACACATCTATGCACAGAGTCACGCACCTCCCAGCCACCCACACACACACTCAGCCTCCCATTCAAATACTTGGGCAACCAATCAATAACCCATATGGCCACTCTTATAGCTACTGATCAACACATGCAGCAGCTTACACAACAACAAACATACTGATGCACAAATTAAGACAGTTTAGTCACTAACCCATGCACTCAGTGAGACACATTTAATCACTCTTTCATACAGTCAGTCATGCACCTACTAAATTCTTCATCCAGACACTTATACATCCACTCATTCTTCAATATGTAAAACATATTTAAACTTTACAGACACATACAATCACTGGATGTTGTGATCAGTGATGTCATCAGTGATGTCATTTGAGATGTCATCAGTGATGTCATCAGTGATGTCACTGACCATGTCATGAATGATGTAATATGTGACATCATCAGCAGTGGATTGCGGGTGCGCGATATATAGTTAGCGCTTCTAACTATATATGGAATTTCAATGGTTTTATGCGAGTAAAATAAGGTTTTGTAAATGCTAATTTCTAACTATATATGGCCTAAAACCAATGGTTTTTTCATTGAATTTTCAAGGTTTTGTAAATGCAAATTCCTAACTATATATCCACTATAACCTATGGTTTTTTCTGTGAATATATATATATATATATATATATATATATATATATATATATATATATATATATATATATATATATATATATATATATATATATATATATATATATATATATATATATATATATATATATATATTAATAAAAAAGGTTTTGTGCATTCTCTTTGTGCATTTCTTGTGAACATTAAACAGAACTTCAGTCATCGCAATATTAGATTAATAACACTTCACCAAAGAATCCATACATTTTGATATGGTTTAAATATACAATCACAATAGATACAATAGATACAATAGATAAAATGTTCTCATTGTAATACAGTTATTACTTGCAAAATATTACATTGTGAATTGTGCTAATTTTGCCCAGTCTAACCCTAATAGTAATTTTGGTTAACACAGCCAATTGATTTGTATACCTAATTCACAGAGTCAGTTGTCATCTAAATTCAACTTTGGTACCCAAGTGGACTTATTTACAAGTGTAAATTTGAGTCTGAAATTTACAAAACTTGGATTTGGCACTTGTAAATTGAATGACTCAAATGCAAAACTATAGCTGTATAGTATAACTTTAAGAGATAGTAGATATGCTCTCATGGGAAGGGATTGGGTGATCATTGGCAGGGATGACAATGCAAGCTGGTGAATGTTTGCAGACTTGAGGATATGTGATTATTCACAAACTTTTCAATGGGTTGTTCTACTTGGCTATAGTCAGAGATTTACTCTTGCCAATGGCAATTTGAGACTTTGGGCCCGATTATGATGTTGGGCAGGCTAGGTATGCCTGACACCGTCGTGGTCTCAGGACCAACTGACCTCTGGTCTGCGGTCCCGACACCGCTATTACGATGCGCCCGCACATGGTGAGGTTGCTTACTCCCATTTGTCTATGGGAGCTTGTGCTGCGGCTGAAAACCGACCGTAACACAAGCTCCCATAAAGACAGGGGAGATTATGTTAATCCCTGCACCCCATTGCAGGCCCCCAACCGGAGGCTGCAAACAGAAGGGTGCCCTGCTAGGAGCCCTCAAACACACTTTTTGACAGGTTTTTGTTGTCGGAAAGCCTAGCTTGGGAAGGTTGTCGGAAACCGTGCACCGTGCTTTGGCAACCTCTCAGGAGCACTTCAAGATGTCTTTGAGAATTAAAAAAGCCAAATGTATTCCAGAAGTAGGTGTAAATCTATGTGAGTAAATGTATGACTTTATTTGAATTGGTTGTGTCTGTGTGTATTCAAAGATGTAGAGTCTTTGTTGTGTAGTTTGTGTCAGTATAATTTCGTTAGGGTTACTTAAATATTATGGCATTTACTTGAACGTTATGCAGAACAAGTGTGAGAGTTCTAAAATATTTCTAATCTAGGTGGTGAGCATTGATACTACAGCAAATCCATAATCCTTGAGTCATCCTTTGAATTCCCTGCTTTTTACATTACTTTAAGGTACACTGGGACATCATCCCTCAGAACAGTTTGAACTTTTTATCATAGTCATGAAAATAGCATATTCACAGTTTTTTTCCTAACAAATACATCCCAACTATTAAACTGATTTAAATCTAATGAGCTCCTGTTTGGAGTAACAATTACTTATTTTTTTTCAGAAAAGATTGCCAGAACAGAGGCTTTCCAAAGACACTCCTTGCTGGTACCCAGTTCAATTCTATTCAATTGTAGTTTATTAATGGTTATTTAAAACTATTTAATACATGGACAATAAATGCCAGGTAAAGATTGTCCCATATTTTAGGAAGATTAAAACTAGCTATCTTAAAAATCAGTATTTAAGTTGAAGAGTTAATATTAACAGCAATTTTCCAAGTGGTAGTAGCATTTGGTCTCAAAGAATGTAGTAAGCACAGGGAAAGCCAGTCGGTCTGGCATTGCCTGCCAGCCTTTTGGCTTTGTCAATGCTTATTTTGTTTTGAAATGGTTTTCAAAAGATGTGTTGCTAAAGGAGCTTCTGGGAACCCACCAATAAAGAAAATTGATTTAAACAAAGTGTAGCACAGAAGTCTCCAGCGCTAAAGCAAACTTTGCATGTGGATGTGGTCCTTGTGAAAGAGCAGAATGCTATTTGTCACAGAGAAGTTAGCCAATGTCTGAAGTGGGCTGAGCCATTGCACCATGCTGTACACTGCAGTGAGTGGAGGCACATGTGAATGCTGCTACAATGGGCCAATAAATAAATAGAGATGGCTAAAAGTCTGCAATATATATATTATAAAAAAAACGTAAATTTCTAAAAGCCTTTGCTAATGTCAGACCTAAAAACAATGATAATCCCTCGACCCAGTGATAGTAAATTGCAGCGTTAAGCACCTTATCCGCCAATTAACCTTAGTGACATAATGCAATTCAGTACAGATACTAGTTGCTGAATAAAAGGTCAGCCCTACACGAATGAATAAGAACAATTTAACGGCTGGTAAAATTTTACAAACTCACATTATGAAGAATTTTGTGGTTAAACGATCCCCAGCCACAGTGCTTATGCAATGTTCCACCCAATCGGGGAAACATTAAATACATGACTTTCTAACAATGGCCAGTTTGCAATACATATGGCAAATTGAAAGCCTTTTCAAATATTCACCCAAAATTTAGCTTTACAGGCCTCATTATCTTAAAGGAAAAAACGATGGAAAAAACGATAACACAGTTTTGTGGTAGCATTAGAAACTCCTACAAATTGCATGGCAGAGAAATCATAGCAAATTTGTTTTTCTCAACAATGTTTTCGCAACCATGTTTAAAGCATATAACACGTCTGATGTGTATTAAAATTTAACATGCAAATATAAAGAAGCATATGAGGGAACATGGGCATCGATTCACGAAAATGCCAGGGGTAGCAGAAGTGACATCACATACGCTTTTACCATAATGGCATCCTGAGAAGTAACATCATATGGGCCCTGAACTTGTTTTTTTCCAGGAAGGCATGTCACTGACCCTAACATCTCACTCTTGCTCTCTTACACCCCCTTACACACATTCTTATTCATTCTCACTCAATCATTTGCATTCACTTGTAATTTCACTCAGGCTCACTCATAATTACTGGCACTCAGGCCTAGGTTTATTAGGTTTACTAGCGCTTTGCACCGTATTTGTGTCACTTTTATGTTACGGGGGGATTTACTATCCAAAAGAGAAGAAGACAAAAACAAGGTATTCCCCACCTCCCAACCACTCTGAGTACTCACCAGGTGGCCAACTTGCCAACCAGGAACACCATACCTCTTTTGTCTTCTAGTTCTACCCAGGGCAAGTACGGTGTCCTCCTTGTTGTTTACTATTTACTATCCAAAGTAATTCATCTTTTGCATTGGATTGTATCCCAAAGTAACGCAAAATTGTGCTATACACTGATTTACGTTTTTTCACCTCAAGTGGGCATTCCGTGGGTGGTGCATTGGTGCTCTCATGACACCAACAATGGGTTTCAAAGCAAATACCTATCTACAAACATTGGTAGAGGGGGATTTTTGGCATATTCTTTAGACTTCTCAAAGCAGGCATAATGAGGAGAAATTTTAAATGTATTCTCATTTGCCAACTTTCCACGTGTTGCATTGCACTGCACACATAACAAAGTAGGAAAAGTCTTAAAGCATAGTTTTTGTACTGGAAGGGACCCATTTCAATACAAAACCTATGTTTCAGAGAATGCACACGCCCTTGCACTACGGTGCAAAGGTGTGTGCCTTGGCATGTCACTGCCAAATGTGCACCAGCGCACAGGGAGAGAAACGATGCACCATATCTTAGTACGTATGGTGCATTTTTATATTTCCCTTTGACGTAAGGCAGCACAGCATCTTTGGTGCAGCTTTGCCTTGCTTCAAAGAATAGTAAATCTGGGCCTCAGTCTTGCACAAACTCACTCACTACTTGTCAATGACTCTTACTCACACATACACGTTTACACATCCAGACACATGCTCAACATGCACACACTCTCCCTCACTTAAACAAGCTCTCACTTGCAAACACACACACACACACACACACAACATAGATTTAAAAGCATTTGCATTTACCACAGCTGCTACCAAAGGTCCAGTTCCAGCTAAATGTTCTTCTTTATTATTCACTATTAGTATAAAAAAAACAGGCTGAAAATAAGGAATGCAAAGAAGGCAGTGCCAGAGGTCACAATGGGCAAGCAAGGGGTCATAGCTGCGACCCCTAAGTGACATCCAAGTGAGGGAAATGGCTGTGCATTAAATGACATTTTTTTATATTCGAAATGGGCGATGTGAAGCAGAAACAAATCACATAATGGAGGCATTCGCTTGGGAATCTTTGACTGTCACATGACCTGAAAGCAGAAATCGCGAACCATCTAAATGATTGTTTAAGTGCAACAACCTGCTGCTTACTGGCAATATGAGTATTGCATAAAACCACTGGTGAATCTCAACCCAGTAATTCAAGATGACTTCCAGAGTAACTGCGGAGCTTATGATGACATGCATAAATGTACACATCACCATGACACAGAAAATCCTATCCTAATCGTGTTATGCTTTGGTGCATTTTTGAAGCGGCATGGTTACAAATGATGGGGCACAGTCGGCCTTACAGCCTACAGCCATCACACCACACTAGTGTGGAGTGAGGTAATTATAAACATTGGCAATCAATAATGTCAAGACCATTTGTAATTCTAGGGCTAAGCATAATGCAAGTGGTTGTCATTTTTTTATTTGTACTAATCAGTACTCCTCTTTCTAGTACACTTGTATACTGTAACTGTTTTTGCCCCAAGTGAGATTGTATTTTCAAAGCTGACAAATAATAAATTCTTCATAACAGAATTAACTACAGCCTGCATAACTTTCAATATTGAGGCTTGCCCTCGACCATCCCAATTATCAATGTTCCCCCCTTCACATCTTGACCCCTGAGCTGCCGATTTAAAGACTCTTGTTGCAATTAAAGTCAGAGTCAATGTAAAGTAAAGAAGTCGAAGTTTTATTCAATCAGCCCCACACCTTAAGGCGGTGCGTAGGTCAGTTAGTCAGAATCATAATGGCAGTTGGGGGCAAGGGAACGGAACCAGGACAGTGTGGAATGTTGGGGAACCAATGAGGAGGGTAGGGGACGATGGATGCTCTCGCGCAGGAGAGCTGGTAGGCACCACTTGCCTAGGGTTCCGGGGGGGAACCAGAACTAGGTTACAACACATCTTCCTCTCTTGAGAGTTTTAACAGGTAAGCCCAACGTGTGGCAAAGAGAACTTTGGTGATAAGTAAACTAGTAAACATTAGTCACAAACAAGGTCTTAATAACATTTGGGATTGTGGGTGGTTCTCCCTGATGTTCCCTTGGAAACAAGGGCATGAGGAACACTCTGCAAAGAGAAAACTTTGGTGATAAGTAAACTAGTCAACATTAGTCACAACAAGGCTTTAATAACATTTGGGATTGTGGACGGTTCTCCCTGATGTTCCCTTGGCAACAAGGGCATGAGGAACACTCTCTGTGTCAGAATTGGATTCCTTGTAGGTTCTGCCAAACCTACCGCTGAAGCAGTGACCGCCAGACTAGGCTTCAGATACAGAGTGGGAGTCACCGTACAGCTCCGTTTGGTAATCGGAGTGCGTGGAGTGACCCCCAGTGGCTGGTCTGAATGATTGACAGTCAGCTGAGTCAGTGGCAGGTGGGAGATAGTGTGAACTCGTGTTTCTGAATGTGGGACAGTGTCCTACTTGGTTCTATCATCATCAACCCACATATCTTTGCATAGAACCTTCAGGGTGGGAACATTGTAGGTGTTTGAGTGTGTCCATTTCCTCATCGTCTGACTCTACATCGTTTAACTTGCCAATGTTTCGTGTAGGCTCACACACAGTTCAGTTCAATCCCCAACGTGGATGATGAACTTCCGTGAGGGCTCGCTGAGTCTTTTGGTCCACAGATCTTATGCTGGCCCGCAAATCCAGTATGCATCTAGTCAATTCCTACGTTTACCACATGGTGTGGGCATAGTACTGGTTTGAGTGCCTTCCTGTTCCCTTTCTCTGATTCCTCATCGTTCACTCCGCCTTGGCAATCCATTTTGGTATTGTGCTCCTGTCTGCTATTACTTGTACTGACTTCTCCATCCAGGTGAGTGACCACGGCTTTAGGATCCTTTTTCTTGGGATATTTCCAGGACCATAATGCACTGCGTCTACGCCTACGCTTACTCATACAACGGGTATCCCTCACGTTGTCACCCTTGGTGATAGGTCTGACGTGAATTCTCTTGTTGAACTCTGTACCAGTGTCACTTGTACTTTCCTTTCCAACAACTCTCACTCCTTCAATACATGCTTCCACACAGACCTGTCCTCCTTCCAATTTCATCAAGTAAGTTCCACTAGAGAATGTGGTTGGGTCCCCTGTGTCTCTTAACTCACATTCTCTCCAGCCTTCCACAAGCCTCTTGTTTTTCCTTAACCGAACTTTGGGGTGAGGACATAGTACGTGTTTGTGTGCCTCTTTGCTTTCATTCCCTGGCTCTTCATTATATAACCAGTCATAATACTCTCCTTGCATGTTACACCTAGACTCCACCAGACACTGACCATCATCTTCTTCCTGGTCACTGTCATCAGCATCATTCTTTCTTGTGATGGGTTTTGATTCAATCAGTGCAGTAGAGTGCCACACTTCCCCATCTTTGTGGCAGGTAGAATTGCAAAAGTCCTCCACTAGCACTGTGGACTGAGATACCATACATGTTTCTTTATAGGCCGGTTCACTTTTATCTACCAGAACTTCTTCACTGATCTTTTTCTTGAATTCTTTGCTAATATTGTCCTCAACATCATAACTCATGAATGCATTTTGTTTTTCTTCGAATTTGTCAATGGCTGCTTCATTTTTTCCATTCTTTACTCCATGCAGCCTTTATCCATCCACTTTTGGTCGTAGACGATGGCTTACTCTCACTCAACATCTTGGAGCTTGTAATGAGTCTGTTGTTGTTTTGTGCCAGCCTATTCAAAGGTTCAGTACGGTTGGGATCTTTCATTATTTTACATTTCTTCTGTTCTTCCCACCCCAGTACCGAGGGTCCTTCTTCTGAAATATAAACCATACTCCATGTGCTTCTCTTCATATAGCTCAATTTTGCTTCTCTACAACCCATTAAGTTAATGTTTTCTCCTGTGTATGTCTTCGGGGACGTGTCAGCTTCTTCTAATTCATTCCCTAGTGTCACCGCCAATTTACTCTTCCATATACCTTTGCTTATCACTGTACAAGTTGAACCTGAATCAGCGATAACGTCAATTCCAACTCCACTTATGTCAATGGTACTCTCAGGTTTGGTTTCACTTATGTTCAATTCATTTTTGCAATCACCATTTTCCCAGTGAATTTTGTCTCTGTGTGCGTTGACAAACAGTTTTTGTTTGTAATGTTCACTTAAGTCATCCATCACCTCCTCAAATACATTTCTGTTCGCTCCCTTCTTGACTTCTTTTTCTGGTGGGGGTAAGATGCACATTATGTTTTTATCCATGTTACTGCTGCAAACAAATTCAACTTATATAATTTCCCTTTATGTGTTAACCGTACCGTTGTTTCTTCCTATATTGCTGTGGATGATGCGCTTAGTTCAGTTGATCTTCCTCACACCTTGAAGTTCAGTTCGGATTCTTCTCACATAGTTCATTTAGTTTATATCTTCAGAATTTTACTTAGAAGTGGGTGTTCAGACTTTTTCACTTAACTTGGTATACCTTTTCTTTAACGTTTCCATCTATCTGCTCATTTAGTGTATAAAGTAATTTTTTCCTAAACACTTTTTCTTGAAGTGTTGCTCGTAAATTCCACCAAGGGGGTACTATTCTTATTCACTCATTTGTTGTACCACTCAATTTCATTATTTCTCGGAATTATAGTGTGCAGATGCAGTTGCGGCCTTCGACGGCAAGGTGGCGCTGCTGCGTGAAGTGCGTCGTTCTCCCCTCCGCGCCAAAGTGCTGAGGAAAACTCTACGATCGCCGAGCGCCGCCGGGGCCTGCCAGCCGCATCCTCTTTCAAGTTCCCGAATATGCTGCTTCAAGGTAAGCTAATCATTCCATTAAATCATACAGAAAAGGGCCAGAAGGACAGCTGACACTCGCCGATGCTGATTCACCTCTAAGGTGTAGATGAGCCTCTTCGCCTCGCGCTGAGGAGAGTCACCCTTTTTTCATTCGGACTGTTACACAATCAAGGGTTTACGCCGCTCTAAATGCACCTCACTTTCACTTAAGACACGACTTATTTGTCATGCGCTGCACTAATCTTCGACACTGTGGAGAACTTTACACACTAAATCCTTTCAATGCTTTAATACTTTCAGCTGGTAATTCTTTGTTTTCCTCAGAGCGTTATCTCATTTGGCCTTGGGTTTGCGCTGCATATGAGGAGAGTCTCACTTCACACGCTAACGCGCAGCTTAAACATCATTAAACGCGGTTACAGAGATTATTTTAGTACAGTTCCCTGCTTCGCTCACTTCACCACCACCCGGCTACCAAGGCTCACCTCATGGACTTGCTCAGATTCCAGTGTTCACCTACTTAGGGTCTTGCGTTTTTTTTCCTTTAATATCTCATCTTCACAAAAACGCCCAAAGTTTCATTAGTATTCACCGGTCACAATTAATCTTTTGAAAGTCCAAGGCTCACTTAACACTTTCACTCTTCAATTAAACTTGCCGAGATTCACGGAGGGTGCTCAGTTTCCTCACTGTACTTCACGGCTCACCACATGAACTTGCGCAGAGTCCAGTTATCCTTTATCTCGAGTCTTACTTTGTCAGTTTCACAAGAACGCCCGAGTTTCAAATGGTATTCACTGGTCGAATTAATCTGCTATGCGTCCATGGCTCATTTCACATTCGACTCACTCAAAAGTCGAAGGCTCATTTCACATTCGACTCACTCAAAAGTCGACTTGCCTGAATCACGGAGCTGTTCTTTACCCTTGACTTATTAATATCAAGCCAGTTCTTCCCTGACCCAGCTGCAGCACCGTGCCTTTAGAAAAGGTTGCTTCCGCATTCAAACTGGAAGGCAGTGGGTTCGCGGTGAGGGGCTGAGGTCCTCGTCGCCACTGTTGCAATTAAAGTCAGAGTCAATGTAAAGTAAAGAAGTCGAAGTTTTATTCAATCAGCCCCACACCTTAAGGCGGTGCGTAGGTCAGTTAGTCAGAATCATAATGGCAGTTGGGGGCAAGGGAACGGAACCAGGACTGTGTGGAATGTTGGGGAACCAATGAGGAGGGTAGGGGACGATGGATGCTCTCGCGCAGGAGAGCTGGTAGGCACCACTTGCCTAGGGTTCCGGGGGGCAACCAGAACTAGGTTACAACAACTCTCCGTCCAATATACACTGTATTCTTCATGAGCCATGTCTCCTTGTTGCTCATGCCCTTTTTTCGCAGTTTTGTGGTTATTTTGACTTGGGGAAAAATCTCTCTGGCTTCATATTTGACCTAGTTCTGATGATGATCCTGGATTTGCAATAGCATTGGTACTTCATAGGCTTACATCCAGTCCCAATACTGAGCCCTGGATGATTTATTGACCCATAATCCTAATTGAAGAAATTGGCTAACGCATCTCCCCTTACTGGATGCTAGTGAGCAACTCCTTGTTGACCCTAGGTGAAGTGTCCAACTGTCTGAAAAAGCCCAACTCCCCCCCCAAAAAAAGAAGCTGACTATAAGGAAATGCCCCTTTTAGCACGATCTTACCGCATTTTTGGAATGATTCTGCCTCTTTTTCGACTCTAGAGGCCCACCGAGGCCTGCTAAACAGCCCTCAGTGGCACATATCTCACCCTTAAACATACATATCTGATTAGTTCACCACAATTAGCATACGTTAATTTAGGTGCAAACCCCTTGTACATGGTACCAGGGGTACTAAGGTTATGTAAATTAAAATGTCCCTCGTGGTCTGCAGCACTTGTTGTGCCAACACAAATGAGACAAAGTATAGCAAGACTCACAGCCTGCGATTTCTGGCTGTCAGGGCAGTTTTCAAATTGCTAACCCAACTTTGCAATTTAAAGTAATAAATATAAATCACCCCAAAGGCAAGTCTATCGAGCCCTGAAGGGGCCTGTGTTTTTACATGTCCTAACAGTAAACATAAGAAATTGTTGTTTTTGCTGTAGAAAGATCAGTAGCCCCATTGACAAGTACAGGGTTATATGATGACAACTCAGTGCAAACGTCTGAATGGGACTAGAGAAAATGGTACTTCAGGGTATCAAAAGAATTATTACATTGCTTCCCAAGTTGAATTTAATTACTTTTTAAGTAAATGGCACCTTTATAAAGTTGCCACTCTTTTGTGCAAGTTTTCTCGTGACTGTTTACGGTTGCTAGCCATAAGATAGCCTTCTGTCTAAAGCAGTCTTATCTCTTTCTGTCATGATGGCCAAAAAGGGTGTGAGCCCAAAAGGTGAACTTTAAAGAGGAAGACACCCTTAAAGGGCGAATTACACACATAACACACACAACAGATAGGGCTGTTCTGTTGTTCTGGTAGACACATTGACATCAGGGCCAGAGAGGAGAAACAGAGCCAAAACCAGTTTTTACAAACATGTAGCCCTCAGGTAGCTACACCTCTAGGGTGGTCTACCAATCTTCACATACCAATATTGGGGTTCTGCCATCTTGGGAGTGGGCAGAATTCTGCATTCTGGAAGAGCTAGATGCCACATTTTGCAGGGAGTCCTCATTCGGTGGGAGGGACCCTGGCAGCCCATTGGCTAGTTGTCACCGCATTCCCCAAAGGCAAATTGGTGGCACCCTAACCTCAGATCATGTTTACATTTAAGAGAGGACTGAAGAAGGACTGCCCTGCTATTCCTTAGACCGGGCAAAGAGAGGACGCACTAAAGACCGGACTGCACCTGCTGCTCCTTGGGCTAGCAATAGAGAACTGTGACTGTGGTGTCCTGCTTGAGGAAAAGTCATCCTCAATCCCCAGACAGAAATAGTGGCTGTAAGAGTGACTTGGTTGATTTCCTGTTACAGCTACTCAGTCACAAAAGCTAAAAATGTCTGCCTTGGTGATATTGGTAGTCCAGCTCGATTGACCACCGCTGACTGTCGAAGTGCAGCCTGGGAGACTGAGTCCTGGGGCTCAGAAGTTGCAAAAAGTCTGCTGGTCCCAGGAGAGTCATTGAAATGTTATTTGAACACCCAGGACTGACACTAGCCTCAGTTAAAGGGAACCTCTGGTTTCAATGTAACTGGGGACCATTTGAGCTGTGGCAACTGGTTTTGTGGCTAGACTTCACCCTGACTTTGAAGGACATCCCCCCTTGTGGCCAAAGGTGTCTCACCATGTTCCTGGACTGAGGGGTGGCCCCAGGAAGACCCCCATTACCGGATCAGCATCTTCAGCATTATGACAAATTGGGTTGTAGGTTGACTGTGGGTGAGCCCTGGTCAAGCAGCAAACAGATACCTTTTCTGGGCAGGCACCACCCAAACCTAAATTAACCTGGGGTCTGCCCTTTGATTGCTTGTCACAGAGCAGTCAAGCTTTACTTAGAAGCATTGTGTAAAGTATTTATGCCACACTTCAAACAGGAATAAAGTGAAAACACTACACAAAAAGGGTACCATTCCAAGACAGAAAAATTGAGTACACTTTAATAAATAGCACAAGACCAAAAATTCAATCACTAAAACCAGCGATAAGCAATTTAATTTAAAAAAAAGTAGCCCCTAAAAGGACAAAGTGCCAAATGTGGTTATTTGGTTGCACTGGACTGGGAAATAGTAACAAATTCAGGCTGACCTCAATGGAGCAGGACCAAGTTAGGCCAGCTGAACAAAGTTCCTTAAATCCTGGCGCATGGTTTGTGCTGCATTGTTTTGCAAGGCTATGTGTCGACCGGCATTAGTACTGCGGAAGCTGTGCGGTGAGGCTTTGCTGGGCTTGGTGCCACTTTGCATCAGTTCCAGTGAGCTGTGCTGTGAAACTTGACAGGCCTTGCGTTGTTTGGCATTGGTTCCGATGGAGCTGGCAGCAGTGCTGCAAGTCTTTGCAGGGCTTTGCATTGTTCTGTGTTGATTTCTATGAGTCTGGCAGCTGTGCAGCAGGATTTGTGGGGCTTCATGGTGCTTGACGATGATTCACCTCGGTTCCAATGGGTACCACAGGTGGGCTTTGCTGAAGCACATTCAGGCTCACTTCCAAAGGTCCAGAACTGGCGTGGTGTTGATTCTCACCTGATGTTTCTGCAGGAAAGATATGCACGTTCAGACGAAAGGTCCCAACTTCCTCTACCCAATGAGTATGCCCAACAGTGTCAAAGTAAACTGGTGTAATGGGGGAAGAGGGAAAACAAGGGAAGAAAAATGAAGAAGTCACCCCCTGCGCACTCAGTGAGGCAAGTAAGGTTCAACTCAGTCGTTTCTGTTCCCTGTATATAAAAGAGCAGAGAAGGACGTTTACTGTATGAACTCATTTTTTCCAAAACTTTACAATTCTATGTAATTGTATCTGTGATATAAAGGCATCTGTGATGTAAAGGCTTTTCGCTGCCACTTTAACTCCCCTCTTTCACTATAAACCAAACCCAGCCCATACAGGAACATTGGTGTGTTCTACATGAAAGAGAATCGAGACAGGTTGGGTACTCACACTTTGATAGAGCAACAATGAATTCTATAAATACATGTAACAGCAAAGCACTCACCTGCTTTTAAGAAGTAGCACTTTGTTAAGTACGGCCCAAATATCCATAAATTCATAAGTTAACTGATAAGGGAGTATATAACAGAATGAATTGTTCCCTTTAAATTTCAAAAGAAAAAGTATGCAAACATCTGCAGTCCATTAATATGTCTCCCTAACTTCAGGAAACAATAAATATGCTGTTTCTTATTTTACAGCTTTACTCAGAATATATTTAGAGAACACGGAATCTCCAAGGCCGTATAGACAACAATCCAATAAGTAATGTATGCATTTCATTAACATGCCAGCACAAAGTGTGTTACCGCTATTTAAATGCCTTTTTGATGGTTAAGAGGTTTGCTCTCTTTTTATCTTTGCAGGAGCATAACATGCGGGGATATCAAGGTACCGATGAAGAGGATGTCCATATGAGCCGGACGGAGCCGCAACATGGACCGATGAAGGAACGCCGACCTCAGCCTGATGCCAAATGAACCGGGAGTGACGAGGCAAGTAAATCGGACACGGAAGAGCAGCATGCTGTCACTAGAATGCAAAGCTCTGTTCCACAGTCCCAGGGCCGTTTCAAGCCCACACCACTCCACCCCTGCTGCAGTCTGCAGCAGAAGCAGAGCAATTGTGACAGGTAGCACCACATGGGAGAGTAGGACTTAAAGTGGCAGACTGCAGGTGCTGGATTCAGGGTTGTTGGAAGCCTGTTATATCTCTGAGGCTTCTCATCAGCACAGAAGGGCAGGCAACTAGCCCTTGGAGTCTTTGTTGAGTTCTGGGTTGAGAGATGCAGTTCCAGTCCTTCTCACCCAGGCAAGAGGGCAGCAGGTAGTAATGTTAGCTCCTCTATTATAGCGGAGGAGCATCTCCCCATTGTCCTCAGAGGCAAATGCAAAATAAAATGCAGTTCATTTTATTTTTGGGCCTGTGGCTAGGTCTTGGGGGGGCAGGGCCATGTCACTTCAGCAGGTGAAGGAGGAGTAGTAGGCACTGCTGTCAGTGGGCATGATGGTTTGACCGGCTGTCTTAGGATGGCCAAACCGTCTGAGAGCCGCATCTGGATTTGCCCTAGAGGAGGCTGGGAGCTTAAGCCTGTGCCCAGAGAAGCAGAAGACCGGGGAGTAGAAGATGGCAGGTATGTTTTTTATTGTTTGTTAGCTACAGTCCACCCTGCACTGACCCCCCCCCACCTACCCCACCCTGTGCTGCCCACCACATTTCCCTGACACCAAACAGTACTGGCAGGCACAAATCAGCACAGCAAGACACAATTCCTTCAGAGCAAAGTCTAGCAGAGTGGCAGTCCTTTCAGCAGTACAGCAAGGCAACTTCCTGTAGAGTTTCCACAGGTCCAGAAGTGTACTGAAAAAGTTGAGGTCTGAGGTTTGAAGTTGGAGAGGCTTCTACAGGATTCCACCCCTCTTAGGTGTCAGCATCCCCTTTCTCCCTCCTCCCTATCCTGGCCTCACTGTGTCTGGGATCACAATAGACTAGTGACAGGCCCTTTATGAGGGTGCTCAGGCATGGCCTTTGTGATGTGCAAGTTTGGTAGGCAACAGCTCCTCCACTTAGTTAACTCAGAGTGGCACAGCCTGTCAACACTTATCTTCCCTTTGTCTCCCAGTCTGGGAGCAATACACAAAGACCAAATGGCAGGTACACCTAGACATCAGGCCATGTGACCCAGGATAAAGCTGCAGGCACAAAATGGTTAGGACAAGATCATGCCAACTTTCTAAAAGTGAAATTTTCAGAATTGTGATTAGAAATCTGATGTCACATTTAAAGAATACTTTTAATTGCAATTCTTTAGACGCCAAACTCAATCTGTGTTCTTGTCTCAATTTGAAGTTACAGCATGTTAAATGTAATAATGTAACCCCAAAGGTATCCTATGGTAGAGGTAGGCCTTGAGTAGTGAAAACAGATTTAGGATTTTTTTACTTCCAGGACATGTAAAACTTGAAAGTACATGTCCAACTTTTTAAATACAGTGCACCCTGCCCTATGGACTGTTTAGGTCCTTAACTAGGGGTGACGCATATGCATTCAAATGGAAGGTTTGGACCTGGCAAAAGGTTTGTTTTGGCAGGTTGAAATAACAGTTTATCATTGCAATTGCAGGTCTGAGACATGTTTAAAAGACCACATAAGAGGGTAACACAACCAATGCTGCAGGCTGAACTGGGGTGGCGGAGTGAGCTAAAGAATGATGATGGATTAAACCAAGATCAGTTGACTGGGGGTGAGTGCTTGCATTGCTCAACACTCCGTCCATCATCCCCATTGGTTTTGCTTTGTTCGCCCTAAGTTGGCAGGGTATGCCCAGACGTGGGTACCTTGCTCACTTTGCCAGTGGATTCAAGCTAGCCAGGCTGATGACAGCTGATTAGCCAGAAACCGGTCCCAGGATGCTTGTTGAGTCCAGGGAAGACATGGCTTGGCAGTTCGGCTGGACTGTTCCCATGAGGCACAGGGCCAGACTGATTTGCATATGTCCATGTTTGAACTGGGGTGGCGGAGTGAGCCAAAAAATGATGATGGATTAAACCCAGATCAGTTTACTGGGGGTGAGTGCTTGCGTTGTACAACACTCTGTCCATCATCCCCTTTGGTTCTGCTTTGTTCGCCCTAAGTTGGCAGGGTATGCCCAGACCTGGCTGATGACGGCTGATTTGCCATAAACTGGTCCCAGGATGCTTCTTTCCGGTCCAGGGAAGACATGGCTTGGCAGTTTGGGCTGGACTGTTCCCATGAAGCACAGGGTCAGACTGATTTGCATATGGTCATGTCTGAACTGCGGTGACGG
This sequence comes from Lissotriton vulgaris, assembly GCF_964263255.1. Lineage (NCBI taxonomy): Eukaryota > Metazoa > Chordata > Amphibia > Caudata > Salamandridae > Lissotriton > Lissotriton vulgaris. Next base: position 897,906,061 of record NC_141696.1, read on the forward strand.
AGTGAGCTAAAGAATTATGATAGATTAAACCCAGATCAGTTGACTGGAGGTGAGTGCTTGCATTGACCAATACTCCACCCATCATCCCCTTTGGTTTTGCTTTATTCGTCCTAAGTTGGCAGGGTATGCCCAGACGTGGGTCCCTTGCTCACTTTGCCACTGGATTCAAGCTAGCCAGGCTGATGACGGCTAATTAGCCAGAAACCGGTCCCAGGATGCTTGTTTCCGGTCTAGGGAAGATATGGCTTGGCAGTTCAGGCTGGACTGTTCCCATGAGGCACAGGGTGAGACTGATTTGTATATGGCCGTGTCTGAACTGGTGTGGCGGAGTGAGCTAAAGAATGATGATGGATTAAACCCAGATCAGTTGACTGGGGGTGAGTGGTTGCATTGTTCAACACTCTGTCCATCATCCACTTTGGTTTTGCTTTGTTCACCCTAAGTTGGCAGGAGATTCCCAGAAGTGGGTCCCTTGCTCACTTTGCCACTGGATTCAAGCTAGCCTGGCTGATGACGGCTAATTAGCCAGAAACCGGTCCCAGGATGCTTGCTTCGGGTCCACAGCAAGACATTGCTTGGCAGTTCAGGCTGGACTGTTCCCATGAGGCACAGGGTCAGACTGATTTGCATATGGCCATGTCTGAACTGGGGTGGCGGAGTGAGCTAAAGAATGATTATGGATTAAACCCAGATCAGTTGACTGGGGATGAGTGCTTGCAATGTTCAACACTCCGTCAATCATCCCCTTTGGGGTTTTTTGTTCGCCCTAAGTTGTCAGGGTATTCCCAGACGTGGGTCCCTTGCTCATTTTGCCACTGGATTCAAACTATCCTAGCTGATGATGGCTGATTTGCCATAAACCGGTCCCAGGATGCTTGTTTCCGGTCCAGGGAAGACATTGCTTGGCACTTCGGGCTGGACTGTTCCCATGAGGCACAGGATCAGACTGATTTGCATATGGCCATGTATGTACTGGGGTGGCGGAGTGAGCTAAAGAATGATGATAGATTAAACCCAGTTCAGTTGACTGGGGTGAGTGCTTGCATTGTTCAACACTCCGTCCATCATCCCCTTTGGTTTTCTTTGTTCGCCCTTAGTTGGCAGGGTATGCCCAGACGTGGGTCCCTTGCTCACTTTGCCACTGGATTCAAGATAGCCTGGCTGATGACGGCTGATTAGCCAGAAACCTGTCCCAGGATGCTTATTTCCAGTCCAGGGAAGACATGGCTTGGCAGTTCGGGCTGGTCTGTTCCCATGAGGCCCAGGGTCAGACTGATTTGCATATGACCATGTCTGAACTGGGGTGGCGGAGTGACCTAAAGAATGATGATGGATTAAACCCAGATAAGTTGACCGGGGATGAGTGCTTGCATTTTTCAACACTCCGTACATCATCCCCTTTGGTTTTGCAGGCCCACTAGTAGCATTTAATTTACAGGCCCTGGGCACAGGTAGTGCCACCTTAATAGGGACTTATATGCAAATTAAGTATGTCAGTTGGGTGTAAGCCAATTTCTATGTGCTTTAAGGAGAGACCACAAACACTGTAGCATTGGTTAGCAGTGGTAAAGTGGAAAGAGTCCTAAAACTCAACACAAAAGGGTTCAGAACACAGGAGAGTAAAGGCAAAAACTTTGGAGATGACCTTACAAAAAAGGCCAAGTCTAACAAGCATCCTTCAGCATCTTCAGCATCATATACCCCTTGCTTCAGGACCACCCCATGGATGCCTATGGCAGTTTGCCCATAGATCCTGGACTCTGGACTGGAGAATATTTTGACAGCAAGGTAGCTGTCCTACCAAGCTTCCTTGGCCCCTGTGACCCTCCATGCAGTAGTTGGTAGGTGGATTATGTTAGTTTTGGTGCGTAAAAAGTCATAAAAAATAAGAGCTATTTTTATAAATTGTTGCCGGAATTTCTTTGTGTTGTGTTTCTTTCTTATTCAGCTGCTTTGGTACTTCTAAATGCTTTGCACTTGTTCCTTTGACAAAGCCAGACTGCTTAAAGCCACAGTTACCAATGGTTGAGCAAAGTAGCCTGACTGGACCCAAGTTGGATTTGTGAGTTTATTGCTTGATGAGGTCGCACAGCCACACAATATCATAAATTACTTTCCTCACACTGACCCAGAAGACTTGAACAATTTCCATCCTATGTCTAACCCACCATTTCTATTGAAAGTTCTGGAAAGGTGAATTTCAGCTCAACTCAAGAAATTTATTGATGACAACAACAAAATAGACAACTCCCAATCAGCTTTGAGATCTGGTTGTTGCACAGAGACTTCAATTCTCCTGATAATGAGAAATGCTCTTCATCTTCTGGGCAATGGTGGTTTTTGCCTAATCATGCTCTTCAATATATCTGCAGCTTTTGATATAGTCAATTATGCCATCCTACTAAATGCTCTCAAGGTGAGAATGGGGGTAAATGGTACAGTTCCAGTAAGATTTCCGCATACCTGAACAGTTGGGTCCTAAAAAATGCAACTGAATAGGACCCCATAAAATCTGACTCTATTTATCCAAAAGGTACCTCAAAGATTCATATTATGTTCAACTCTATTTAACCTGTACGTGAACCTCAGTCCACAATCCTACAACACTTAAAACAAATCTGCCATAGCTCAGCTGGCAATACACAGCTTTACCTAAATGTTTTGACATACTTTTCATAAACAAAGTTTTATGGACATCCAAACGTGGCTGTTGTTTACCCAGCTGAAGCCACTGAAGATAGAATCCCTTCTTTTCTCAACCCGCAAATTTCACTCCTGGTCCACACATCTCTGAACCTGCTAAATCCACTAAACTGAAAACCTAAATTCATTAATAGAGTTATGTTTATCTCACCTTATTTAGCAGCCCTCTTATCATTCCTTCATAGTCCACATAAATATTGTATTCCATAAACACAGTATATAGTGTCGCATGTCACATCATAGTTCGAACTATTATTATTTTTCCTGTATGCTGGGGAGTATATATTGACAGTTGATACAATTCAAATAATTATGGGTTACTTTATATTGTGTATATTACTATCTGTTTAATCACCATTTTAATTGTAAAGTTCTTATCAAGGAGCTGCCTATATTTTTACCATTGGAATAAGCAAATGTAAGTTCTCATGTAAACGATTTAGTTATTCCAATGTTCATATTTATGATTCTCCAAAATTCCTTGGTGGCTATTTGACTTGTGATGTCTATATAGATTATTTCATAATGTGAAATAATTTAGTTCTTTAGATTTCACTTTGTACTTAAGTAACTCTTATCATTGTATAGACATTGATTTTAGGTCTGCTTCCTCATCTGTTTCTGTTTTTTTACCTCTCCCTGGAAATGTATTCATGAATTGCTCTTTCTGTTTTCATATTCTGTATTTTACAATATGATGCGTTGTATCCTCAGAATTGACTACATTGGAAGGTGAAGGTGAAGGTGAGTCCCTAGAAGTAAATTATTTCGAACTGTTTTTGTGTGGTGCTATTCATCATCTACTTTTTCCCTATGTTTGCCAGTTTCATGTCTAGAAGAACACTCTCTTTAGCATGAATATCAGCTGTAAATCTTATTCTAGATATTATTTTTTTGAGTATATGTATATTTGTATATTGTTTTCGAACATTTCTCTCGTTTAAAAGCAGATCAAAAAATCATCAATATACTACCACAAAACTTCATCATGTTTTCCACTCTTGATTATTCAATAAATATTTCTTACCATTGGCTTTCATGAATAGTTATGCCAGTGAAGGGTTTAATCTGTACCACAGAAACTTTGTTGTTTGAAAAAAAATGAGTTTGCCACTTGAAAAAAATATGGGCCAGACGTGGGGGTCTTTTTTGTGCTCGCAAATGGGAGAACGGATCGTTAGCGGCTGCAAAAAAGGGTCCTGCGTGTACAAACACAATTTTGCGAGTCACTGACTCGCAAAATATCGTTTGCAACTCTTGCAATTAGGAAGGGGCGTCCCTTCCTAATAGAGAGTCTCAAGGTCATGTACTATTGTTTTGCAAATGCATTTGTGGGTGCAAAACATTTGCATTTGCAGTTTACCACCTACTTCAAGTAGGTGGTAAACCACTCACAAACGTGAAGGGGTCCCCAAGAGACCCCCTTCTCCTTTGTGAGTGTGTGCGAAAATATTTCTTAGGAGCAGGCAGTGGTCCCTGGGACCACTGCCTTCCCTTAAAAAAATGAAACTGAAAAGTTTCATATTTCTTTTTTAAATGCATTCCGTTTTGTTTAAGGAAAACAACCTGCATTAAAAAAAACTGCTTATTTACAAAGCAGTCACGGACGGGTCACTGACAGAATATCAAGGAGCAAAATATCGACCTGCCAAAATATTGTGGACAAAATATAGAATGCCAAAATATCGAATTTCTATCTACAAACAGGTAAGTACAAAAATATTCTGGTAAATAATATAGTTTGATAAAATATCCAATTTTTTAAATGTCTTAAAAGTAATGTAAAATTAATAATATAATAAATATAATTAACTAAAACATACTTAAGAACAATTAACTAACCTTAAAATTAATAAATAAATAATTAATGTAAGTAAAAAAAAAGAAACATGCATTTTTTAAATACATGACTATATATTAACTTAATATTACAAAAAAATATTCAATATTTTTAGCGTAGGATAGCAGGAGGGTAAAATTTACTATTCCCACTGCAGTGAGTGCATCAGTAGGGAAATCGTTGGATAGCAGAAGGGTAAAAACTACTATTCCCACTCCAGTGAGTGCAACAGTAGGGAAAGCGTTGGATAGTGTAGGGGTAAAAATTACTATTCCCACTCCAGAGAGTGCAACAGTAGGGAAAGTGTTGGATAGTGTAGGGGTAAAATGTACTATTCCCACTCCAGTGAGTGCAACAGTAGGGAAAGCGTTGGATAGCGTAGGGGTAAAATTTACTATTTCCACTCCAGAGAGTGCAACAGTAGGGAAAGCGTTGGAGAGCGGGAGGGTAACAATTACTATTCTCACTCCGGAGAGTGCAACAGTAGGGAAAGCTTTGGATAGCGTAGGGGTAAAAATTACTATTCCCAGTCCAGTGTGTGGAACAGTAGGGAAAGCTTTGGATAGCTTGGGGTAAAAATTACAATTCCCACTCCAGAGAGTGCAAAAGTAGGGAAAGCATTGGATAGCTTAGGGGTAAAAATTACTATTCCCAATCCAGTGAGTGCAACAGTAGGAAAAGTAATGATGTAATATTTAAATAAAAATACAATTATCAATACCAATAAAAAACGTCATTAAAATTAATTACCAATTACAAAAAATGTAATACATAATTAAATATAAAGACCAAAAATTTTTATTTATTAAAAAAAAAATGTAATACCAAAAATTGCATAGGTAATATGAAAATTACCAATGAATAAGTAATTAACAATACATTAATTATCAATACACAAAAATAATTTCAGTAATTACCTAATTATAATTAAATTACTTCCCACTCTATTCCCCTGTAAACCCACAACCCGCTCTGAATAGTAAATTAATACAATTAACATGATTATCAGTTAATCAATTAATAACAATTAATTACCAAGTAATAGAAATTAATAACCAATTACTAATTAATTAACAAGAAATACATGTTCAATGCAAATAAATAAAAATGAATATTTACTTAATTACAATTAAATTGCTTCCCACCCTATTCTCCTATAAACGTACAACCCGCTACAGAACTATAACGCAAAATGTAATCAAAAATGATTAATAATTCCTAAAAATTCATATTTAATTTACTATAATTAAATTACTTCCCATCCTAGACCCCTATAAACCCACAACCTGCTTTGGAATTAAATTACGCAAAAATTAAATAACATAAAATTCATTACTTTAAAAAAATTAAACATACATTACAAAAATATTATACACTTTTACCATCACTGGCCATCATCCCTGTGAGTGCTAGCCATTCCTAATGGGGGCGCAATTTGCGCTGGCCTCATGAATATTAATAAGGCATACAATTTGCGACCCCATTCTGAATCGCAATCAGTGTCAGAGACACTGTTGTACATTCAGTTTTGCCAGTCACGAATTGCGAGTCGCAATTCGACGCACTTTGCGACTCCCAAAAGTGAATGGTAGTACATCTTGCCCTATATGTTTGCACTTATTCTAATAAATGTAAAAGGGGATTTTTTTCTGCTCCTTCAATTAATGATTTCAGTAGTATTGATTCTATGCTTCCAAATTAATTATGCTGGTGAATAGGCCACTCGAATGCATTGTACATAATACTTAACTTTCATTCAGTGTTACAGACATTGTATTACTTTAAAAAATCTTGTAGTGCATTGTATTTGTGTGGAAAGTTCTTTAATTAATGGTTGAAGATAAAAATCAATGCATTAAGCCAGAGATTTGAACAAACAATATATTCCTGCTACACTAGGTTTAAACAGTGTTTCTTGCGCATGTTTATGTATTTTAGGAATTTAACTGGTATTTTAGGATGGTCTGCCACTCAAAACGCCTTTAGTTTTATTCTTGTTTTATTTACTACAAGTTCTCTGAATGTTCTGATTTCTCCTCCTTCATCCTTCTACATTGTTTGATCCATCACGTGGATCTTTATGTTGAATAATTTCCTCTGACTGTCTTTGTAGAGGTTTGGAAACTTCTAGGGTCATTAATATAAATCTACAACAACATTAACATTTATTTAATACAATGAACCACTTTTGGTAGTTAGAAGCATACATGGAAAACCCCAGAGTCGCTAGGGACCTGGGGTATATTAAGTTATTGCATGACCAATGATCTCCAATGGAAAACTGTAATTAAAGCCAAATGGTAACTTAATCTATAAATAAAATGCACAAAGCAAAAATGCAATAAACAACGGAGTGGGTGCTAGTGACATACGTGCTCGCTGCTCATTTAAGTATGATACACATATAAGATAAAGGTGATCAAAGTGCATTTCAAAGCTGTAAGAACAGCACGGTCCGTGAATTATAACATACAATGGAACATATCCTACAAGTAGCTGCCATGATTAACTAAATTATGTCCTATTCCTGTGAATTTGCCCTACTCTATTTACCTCATCCAGCCAAGAAACCTTAAAGCGCAAAATATATTTTTTGAGAAAAGTACAGACGACATTTGGTTATTTCCGACCTCTTAATAGGGGCAGTATATGAGTACTTTCATGCCATTCCATAAGCCTTCTGCCTCATAATGTATGCCATTCAGTCCTTGCACATTTTACATTGCTGACTTGTTAACAATTTACTCATGAACAATTGATTAAATAACATCATTGGCACTGAAATGTGTTAGATCAGTACTGCACTATCTACTTTTGCTTTTATTTTTTATTACTACAATGTGGTGGGCTTCCAAACATTTCTTATTACTCAATAAAGTAAACTGCAGAGTAAGATAACCCCACTCTGGTTTTGGATCCAGCTCATATCTTTATGAACATAGGAAGAACCTACAAAGACTAGCTATTGCATACCAAGTCCCAGTGGACAAATGTGTATGGGAAAAAGGCAAGTTAGTATTTGGTAACAGGGATACGGTCAGGTCACCATACACATAAAAACAGAAATACTTCTGAATATAGCAATCAAATGAAAGGAAGATTTATGATTGCTGTATGCTTTTTAGTATCAGGATAAAAGAGAACAGGCCCTGAAGTGTACGCATTAACAAATGTAGTTCCTGATATCCATTATGCAGAGGTTAGGATCTGACATACACAAAACAGAAACAATTATATAAACCTTGAACAAGATAGGGAAGGAGATTATGTAATTGGACCAGTGACCCTGAAAATTAACAATATTATTCAGACATGGTCCTTTTTCCTTTCCAGACTCAACCAGTTTACAAATGGTCCTTTTTACCTTTCCAGGCTCAACCAGTTTACAAATGCAAATCAGAAGACTGTGTTTACCTTCTTTTTATACCTCTAAAGAGATTCTTATCTGAATTTCTGTATTTTGCATAACTGGTATTAGGATTTGTTGGTTATTCTCATTTAGCCAAACTCACATCTGAGGCAACTGACCAGCAAATTGAGATAAGGAAGCACAAGTCAATTTAAAGGGAAGTAGATTATGCGCATTTCAGGTAACACAGTGGAGGCAATTTTTTGTTCTTACCATTTCAGTCTTCACAGAAATTGATTGACAGCATTCTAAACATGGCATAACCCCATTACCTTTCAAACTCTTGCTGCTTTTGGATCATTTTCTAATTGTATATATTGATGACATCGTAGTTTACTCAGAAAACAAAGCCACTCACACAAGTAAATGCTGTATTATTGTCCATGAGAAAACATAACTTGTTTTGCAGGTTGAGTAAGTGTGAGTTTCATTTTCGTGAGGTGGACTTTCTGGGGGAAATGATTACACCCAATGGCATACAATAGCTGAACGAAAACGTAAGGCAGTTCAAGAGTGACCCACTCCTAGAAGTGTTCAAGATGTGCATTTCATTTGTTAGGATTTGCAAACTATTATCATTGATTTACTGACTAATTTTCACATGTTGCGGCCCGATTACTCGTTTGTTAAGAAAAAGAGTCTCATTTACTTGGATTCAAGATCCTGAGGAGGCATTCATCTTTCTAAAAAAAAGCCTTCACGTCCGCCCCAATCCTGGTTCATTCTAATCTTGACATGCCTTTTATTCTAGAGGCGGATGTCTCAAACGTTGTAATAGGGGCTATTTTGTCTCAACAAGATCCAAAAACTGGTCTGCTTCATCCTGTAGACTTTATGTCCAGGAAGCTGACCTCTGCAGAACTCAATCACACGCAGGTCGAAAAGAAACTATTGGCCCAAAAGCAGGCCTTTTCAAAGACTGGAGACACTACCTATGGAGGGGGGCTAAACATCAGGCCCATCTTTAGGATTTTGGGCACTGGGCCAAACATGTTTTGGGGGCCGATGTTTGGAAAAGTTTTGAATTTATGATACAATTTCAGCTTTTTAATGCTCTCTTTGGCCAGGTCACAGACATTGCACATGCACACTGGCCCACATTCTAAATGTGTTTCCATATAATATTCAGGGATATTGATGTGTTTTTTCAATATTGTAATATAGGAGTTGTTCACTAATATTAATGCAAATGATCTCTGCGACCCACAACCATTTCTCTTATGTGAGGTTCTGTTTTGATCTAAATTGAACTTTATTATGGATGTTGCATGGTGTTGAAAAACAAGCAACTTTTGTCTGCAAAATAACTGTATTAAACTCCCACACATCACTTGTAGTAAAAAAAAATTAAAGGAATATGGTAAAAACATCTATGTTTAAGAATCATTCAAGGTCATGAGGGCAGGACTATGTGGAGAACAGAGACATATCTATCAGGGGGCCTCCTGATAGTCTGGGGCCCGGGGCCAGAGCCCACTTTGCCCATGCCTTAAAACATCTCTGCTAAACATACTGTGATGGTACATTCAGATCATCAAGAGGCATATTAACAAGCCCCTTATCACCGCGTTATCGTCACTTTTCTGCCGAGAATGCGGCGATATCTGCATCGCCCTATTATCAAGACAGCATTAAGTCAATGAACGTAGCTTAAAGCCACATTAATTGACGTAACGCTGCCTTGGTAATAGGGCCCCTTTCACGATAACCTCATCGTGAAAGGGGGCGTGCAGTGGGAGTTGCTGTGGGCTTTCAAAAGCAACACCCATTCGCTTCGATGCTGCCACCTATTATCAAGCTTGGCGATAATAGGTGGCAGCACCGAATTTTAAAACAGGTCAGACCTATTCTTAAGGTGGCGAAACGAGGAGAAATGAAGCATTTCTCCTCGATTTTGCTTTTTCCATGTGTGCTGCCTTGTGCAGCACACATGGAAAAAGCAAAATGCCAAGGTTTGTTTATGTACAGGAAGGTGTCCCTTCCGGTACATAAACAAACCTCTTTTTAAAAATGCCAATTTGTAACTTACATATGAGCTACAAAAAGAAAAGCACACATGTGTTACAAAATGGCATTTAAGTTTTGTTTATGTGCAGGAAGGAACTCCTTCCTGTACATAAAGAAACCTTCCTTGCCTGCGCTGGCGTTAAGTTGTAAAATTTATCGCCATCGCAGAGGGAAACGCTAGGCTGCACCTTATCCTTGAAAATATGGTGCAGCCTAGCATTTTCGAAGTGGCCAAGAGAGACGTTAAGCCAAGGCTTATATTCAAACCTTAGAATCCTCTATTCAACATCAATCAGCGTCACTAATTGAGCAACTGCCCAGAGCTATTAAAAAAACTGAACTTGTCCAGGCAATGATTCACAATTCCAGTTCCCCCACAAAAAAAACTTAAAACAATCAAGACTGGGCAAAATCTTGTCCTGCCCTCACCAATATCTCCAGGTCGGGATTCACTGGAAGCGCTTTTTAACGTCTTTAACAACAAGTCGAATACGGGGGACCACAACAATCCCCAAATTACTCCTGGACTCAGTAAACCAACGGCGCACTCAATTAAGAGGTTCACGAGACTGGAAGTCCAGCTTGTCTCCCCGTCTGGCTACCATCCTCCTAACTTGGATACTGTGTCATCGCTTCCAGTTCCAAATCAATCCTTGCAAGAACTGAATCTAGATTTAAACTATGACCAAATGGTACTGGAACAAAACCGGAGCCCAGTGGCATCCAGGCCTCAAAAAATTGTCGCTTCAAGCTCAAACCACAGAATTCTGATTGACGACAGCTCTGGAAATAACAGCAGCCAACAAAAAAAATCAACACTGTCACACATATCAATCTCTTCAACTAATACAACCCCACAACGGGAAGAGCAAAAAAAGAGCTATTGTAGTCAAGTGCCCACTGCTCCCTGGGGAAACACCTTGATTAGTACCTTAGACCAGGCCATAAAGGCCCTCAACTGAGTGCTCCGCTCGTATGTAAAAAACCGTCCCTCTGGACTTCCATTTTCCGCCCACCCCCCATTCCAACCATTCAAACCAGAAGACATTCAGCTCCTTTCACCCAGATTCTACGCCAGCCGTAACCTCAAAGTACCGAGCAGGACAAAAATGCGCTCAGGTACCAAATGTCAGGCCTCATCATATAAAACACCACGCAGCAAAAAGCCGAAGAAGTCAGACGCACCAAAGCAAGCGCAAGCAACCCCACTTTTAGTTGCTCTGCGGCAAAGGGGGTGTGACGGCGACGGTGAGGGGACTAGGAAGTCAGTAAGTCCCCCTCAGCCTCCACCCAGCCCAGGCCATTTACCAGGATCTCAACCAAAGATTAATAAATTTTTCTTTTTAAAAGACCCCGTCTCAGCTCTGTTGTCATCAACAAGGGAATCAAGGAACTTACCAAGTCCCATTCAACCAGACAAGACGACAATTCATAGTCACCCAGGAACCTCAAACTGTGGCAAATCACTGATGGATCATATTCAAACCTTAGAATCCTCTATTCAACATCAATCAGCGTCACTAATTGAGCAACTGCCCAGAGCTATTAAAAAAACTGAACTTGTCCAGGCAATGATTCACAATTCCAGTTCCCCACCAAAAAAACTCAAAACAATCAAGACTGGGCAAAATCTTGTCCTGCCCTCACCAATATCTCCAGGTTAGGATTCACTGGAAGCGCTTTTTAACGTCTTTAACAACAAGTCAAATACGGGGGACTACAACAATCCCCAAATTACTCCTGGACTCAGTAAACCAACGGCGCACTCAATTAAGAGGTTCACGAGACTGGAAGTCCAGCTTGTCTCCCCGTCTGGCTACCATCCTCCAAACTTGGATACTGCGTCATCGCTTCCAGTTCCAAATCAATCCTTGCAAGAACTGAATCTAGATTTAAATTATGACCAAATGGTACTGGAACAAAACCGGAGCCCAGTGGCATCCACGCCTCAAACAATTGTCGCTTCAAGCTCAAACCACAGAATTCTGATTGACGACAGCTCTGGAAATAACAGCAGCCAACAAAAAAAATCAACACTGTCACACATATCAATCTCTTCAACTAATACAACCCCACAACTGGAAGAGCAAAAAAAGAGCTATTGTAGTCAAGTGCCCACTGCTCCCTGGGGAAACACCTTGATTAGTACCTTAGACCAGGCCATAAAGGCCCTCAACTTTCAATCAGATAAGATGGAGGTTCAAATTGATCTGATAAACGTCATCGCAGAGCATATTGCCCAACTTAGCTCGAAAACAGACGCTATTATTACTCTTCTGACAAACAAAAAAATCACGGTTACTCCCCTTCCAAAACAGGTCCAAACTAACAAAAGTTCTATTAGTCCTCAGTCTAGTTGTGGCTGCGGGATCATAATTGAGAAACTGGCATCGCTCCCTGCAATTTTGAAAGATATTTTGAGGGCAGTCAAAAAAGGTAATAATAAGAAGTCTTTATTGGACTCACCAGGAGAAAACCACAACATGGGGAAATCAAGCATTTTAATCGCTCCCCCTACAGCACATAAGAGCCCAGAAGGGGACAGGGATCCCGCATCGTCACACCATTCAATTGTTCGTCACAAAGCATCTCCAATCATAGGCACAGAAAAATTCGACCTCCCGCCCCTTGAAAACCAGACGAAAAAGCAAAGAAAAAAGGCGAGGAAAGCTAGGTCTAAATTAAAAAGCAACCAAAGGATTACCATTGACAACTTCCTCACAAAACCTGTGTCCGTCTTGCCAAATGAATTAGGATCAGCAAACATCTCCTCAAACATCGCCACTAATTTATTGGCAGGCCATAACTTATCACAGGAAAAAGTTTCGTCCAAAAAACCAAAACAGGGGACGCAGTCCGGTGGCCCAGATCATGCATCAATTGAAGAGCTGAGCAAGTCCCATGATGCAATGATTGCTTGTACAAACTTAAAATCAGCCCCAACTCCCGCACTAGAAACAACATCAATGATGAAAAGTCATCACTCCTCCTCAAAAATCAGGCAGAAACCTGTACAAGGAAATCTAATAACTCTCGGGGATGATTCACCCAAAAAAAAAATCACTCACTAGAGCCACCACCAACGAGTACCAACGGACCCATAACACAGCGCATGACGCATCGAAGCAGTGATCAAACTCTCGCTCAGGCAAAACACGAACTGACCCCCATAAAAATAACAAGAACTGGGATCGACCAAGAGTGCATAAAACAAAATCCAATTGCCCCAGCGGGAACAATTCAATACAAAACTGAAACCAATAAATTACAAAGGATTAACTCTTCGATTATAATAACAAAAACCTTCTCCTGCAAGGGGTATCACTGATAAGGGCCTCACAGGAAACGCGATTCAAAAAACAAAAAAATGTGTTTCTGTAAATCAGTCTGACTACATAGTTCCATGCTCGCAAGACCCGTCAATTACCCCAATCGCAGAATTAGAACCCATCCTGACTTTCACTCCCGAATATGAGTCAAAGGGCCTGCACGATATCTTAAACAGAGGACATTTGTTAAGACTATTTGGTCTTGTTCCCGAGTTGAGAGGAATATCTTCGCAAGACCTAATCTCAGTTGAGTTCGGTCCAAAAATTGATAACCCAAATATCGAAGTCTCTGTGACCACCTGGGCTTCCAAGGAGATAGCAGTAAAGATCTTTGAAAATAAAGGCCCATTCGAACACTAGGGCATAACCATTGTGCAACATACGCGCCCGAGATACCCTTTTCCGCTTGCGAAAAGTATACAGAATATAAACAGAAAGGAGCCATCTAACTGCAGGCAGATCTCATGTCTCCAGGGTGCCCGTTCGGCCACAGTAGCCCAAGAAGTGGGTGGACTCGACTTACATCTAACGCATCCACATATCGGCGGGTCCCCCACACAGGACTGGTCCTTAACCAAAAGTATTCCTAAAAAACATGAACAACTACCTGAACGCATATGGTGCAAATTCACATCTAAGGATAGGGTTAATATGTCTAAAATAGGCATCTGCAGTTGGAATATTCACGGGTTCAGCAGTATAGACCAAGATAGTGAGACAGAACTTTTCTTCCATAAATACGACATCCTTTTATTACAAGAGACTTGGAACCTTATACCCCCCGCCATTCCCGGCTTCACCGAGCACCATATCCTTGCCGAGAGAAAGTCCAAGTTTGGCCATCCGAGTGGAGGACTATCCACATATATCTTGCAGAGATTAAATTGGGAGTCGGAATCACAGGACGTGGGATTAAACTGGGTTCAGGTAACCAAGATCTCCATAAAATCTCGACTCCAACTGCTATTAATAAATATTTACATTCATCCTGATAAAACTAAAAAAAAAGAGAAACTGGCCCTCCTCATCACTCTAATAAAAACACTTCAGAAATCAAACTCTCAAAGTTTGTTGATACTATCAGGCGACTTCAACACTAATCTAAATCATGAAGACCTAATCACACATACCCCAAGGCAAAAATTTCAGGGAAAGCCTAATCCATCAACCTTAAAGCAACTGTTGACACTGGGGTTAACAATTTTAAAACCCGCAACAACAGGTGCAATTTTAGCACCACCAACGTATTTGAGTGGCAAGTCAGCGTCAACCATTGACTTTACTTTAATCAGTAATAGCCTGCTTGACTCAGTAGCAGACTACGAAATCACAACACGATCTGAAAGCGATCACTTTCCACAAATTACTTGGATCAACATAGTTTAGTTTAGTTTAGTTTAAGGGAGTTTGTAGAGCGCTTGGTAACGCCTCCCGGCGTGTCCCCGCGCTGTGGAGAGAGAGTGTAACAGTAGAGAAAGATCCAATCACATAGTAAAGAGGCAGGTTTTCAACCTCTTCCTGAACATGATTTCATTACTCTCCATCCTGATATCCAGAGGCAGGAGGTTCCATTGCTTAGCAGCTAAGGTGCGGAATGATCTGCCTCCCATTCTAGCTTTTTTGGGGCAGGTAGTTCTGAGCAGACCCACTCCTTTAGATCTAAGAGATCTGTTAGGTTCATACACAGAAGCCAAATCTGACATATATGCCGGTGCTCTGTGATGAATTATCTTATAGCACCAGAGCATAGCTTTAAAGACAATCCTCTTACTGATCGGTAGCCAGTGGAGGGCTGCTAGAGAGGGGCGTGAAGGAGCTCGGCGGGGAAGCCTTAACACCAGGCGGGCTGCCGAATTCTGCAGAACCTGTAGTTTTTTTATGTTTTTCGCTGATGTCCCCATGAGCAGCACATTACCGTAATCAATACGGGACGTTATCAGTACTTGCGTCATGGTACTCCTGGAGTTGATGGGTAACAGGTCGAGGGTGCGGTTGAGAGTTTTCATCACCCCAAAACATTTGCCTACAGTTTTCTTGACGTGGCTATCAAAGGACAGTTTATTGTCCACCCATACACCTAGATTCTTCGCTTCTCGTGTGGGCGAGGGCAGAGGACCCAGGCAACTGGGCCACCACTCTGTCGTCCATTTGACCTCATTGCCTCCAATAATGAGGACCTCTGTTTTTGTCCCATTAAGTTTCAAACAGTGCTCATTCATCCACATGGCCAGTTTGGACATGCAGGCATTGAAGTTATCAGCTTCCTTAGAAGGGGCTTGGGTCAGAGATATAAGAAGTTGCGTGTCGTTGGCGTAGGAGACAAGCTCCACGACGAACGACTGCACATAGGGGTGTTGGAGTCTGCCCAGTTGACAGTCCTCTCTGATCAGCCAGAGAAGTTTAATTTATGAAAATTGCGTTGGAGGGGCAGTGGAACGAAAGCCATCTATGAAACCGCAAGCAATTTCTTTACTCAATATGAAAATGATCAAAACGAAGACTTGGTTTCAATCTGGATAAATTTGTTAGAAAAATTGTCTCTCAAACACTCGGTTCCAACTGCGCCGTATCAAGGCCCACTAGTCCCACGGGAACCCTGGTTTAATACCAAACTAAGGCAGGAAAAGAGAAAAATAGCCCAGGCACAACGAATGGCACTAAGGAACAACACTCTGGCCTCCGCATCAAACTACCTTCTTGTTAAGAGCATGAGAAACAACTACCGCAAAATGTTGTGGAAAGCCAAGAAAGATTATAAGGAAGAGATGTGGGTAAAACTGCTAACAGCCAGTAAAAAACGAAATTCAAGGGACTTCTGGGGCATCGTAAAGAAACTAAACACTGCAGACTTAATAACTCAGGACCCAGGCATTAGTAAACAAACCTGGGAATCACACGTAAAAAACCTCTATCGAAAAAGGGAACCTTCAGTCTAAGAAAATCAGTACCGCTCTATCACAACAACAATATTAAGCTACTTGAAAGGACCGACAGATAACCTATCAACTCATCGCGACATAGAAAGGTTCAACACTCTGGGGATTAAGCCGGAATTGTTTTCCTGCGACAGAGTTAAAAGGTGCATTAGCCATCTTAAATCCGAAGGCGCTCCAGGGCCCAATGGCATCCTCAACGCAGTATATAAACATAACGGTGAGTTTTGGGCACTCCATCTTTCTGCCTTGTTTAATCAAGTCTTCGCCAGTAAGAAGCAGCCACCATCGTGGAACGGTAACATCATCCACCCAATTTTCAAGAAGGGTGACAGGAGATCTCCACTGAATTATCGGTTGATATCTTTAATCGACGTGGAAGCTAAATTATATGCTTCTTGTATTTTGGAGGAGATCCAGGAATGGGTAAATACCAACAACCTAATTCCAAGCTACCAGACAGGCTTCAGAAAAGGGACAGGGACTATAACAAATCTCACAGCCCTAGCCCTCTTGATGGAAAGAGCCAAAACTAATAACAAACGGTTATATGGCTGCTTCATTGACATTAAAGCGGCTTTTGACCGAGTCAGTAGGGGGAGGCTTTGGGAAAAACTCAATGAGTGGGGGCTGCCAAAAAATGTCCTCCACGCTGTCATGCTCCTTTACACAGATACCTGGGCAAGGGTCAAACAAGGGCATGGTTCAAGCCTTACGTCCAAAATTCCAACGGAGGACGGACTGAAACAGGGCTGTGTCCTGGCCCCGTGTTTATTTAACCTATATCTTGCCGACCTAGGAAAAAAACTCAGCCAAATCGTAAGTCATGCTCCGAAGCTTGGTAACACCCCAATGCCAATCATCCAGTTTGCCGATGACATTGTGCTTTTAAGCGGAACCCCAATTGGACTGCAAAGGCTGATAAATGCCCTATATCTCTATTTGAATGAAGAACATCTAGAATTAAATAGAGAAAAGACAAAAGTCATACGTCTTACAGAGCGAAAGGCCATTAAATTTAGCTGGACATTTAACCATCTAGCCATTGGGGTACAGCCACACTACCGGTATTTGGGGGTCACCCTAGCCAACGACAACTCAAGAAAAAAGCATTCTGAGGTGTTAAAAGCCAAATCCCAGACGCTAATTTTCGGATACAGGCGACTCCTTCATTAACTGGGTGGTCCAAACTACACTCATCTTTTAAATGTAATGGCCGCTCAGATTTTACCTACATTATCGTATGGTCTCGTTACATGGCTTGGAGGGGAGGCCGGTTTATTAAACACCTTACAAACTAAAATCTATGAAGTTGTATTTAAAGTACCGAAATGCGCCTCACCAGCCCAGGTGTGATTAGAATTTGGCCTTCAAAATCTAATTTTTAGGTCCAAGTCAAGGTTTGTTAAATTCTGCCATAAACTCCGCGCTGCTGTACCAGGCTCATTAAACCACCTCTGCTGGCAGGAAATCAATTTTGACTCCACCCAGCCCTGGGCCACCCATCTGCAGACTTGCCTTTCAGACCTTGGATTGCTCGAAGCTTGGTGTAAAAAAATTGATCAGGCTACATTCTGCAAAACTGCAAATTCAAATGAAAAAATAAAGTCATTATTGGAAGACAAACAAACATTGATCCATCGACGTCATGCCTGGACAGTCATTTCTTCCTATTCACGTCAACAACCCCAGGCATACTTGGCAACACATTTTAGTCAACACCTAAAAATGATCCTCATTGATTTCTGTATGGGCCTTCACGAGTCCAAGGATCTAAGACCCTCTTGGAAACCCCATGATGCTTGCCCAAAATGAAGACTCTGTGGTTACCAAAACGAATCTTTAATCCATTTGTTTTGTGTGTGCCCGGCCCTCATGGTGGCTAGAAGAAAATTTTTGCAGGATATCCTAATCAAACTGAACATAAGAACATGTCGCCAAGCGGTTATAATCTGGCTGGGAGGTTTATCGCCAATTCTGACTTGCAGGGGTCTCAAATTTATGATAGAGACTGGGAAGCAGCTGCAGATCTGTGCATGATCCTTTAAAACATTGCCTGAGGCTTACTTTTATGTATTATCCCCCATGCTTATTCCATAAATCTCTACGTAGTCAGTGGGGGGGTCCGACGCAGAGTTTAAGTTTTATTGTTTTTAACTTTGATATCAATCGTTGCTTTGATTTTTAATGCAAATTGTATTGCGGATATTCGCAAATTGTACTTTTTCTAATTGTAAGGATTTTTATTAATTCAACAATAAATTCTGATTGATTGATTGATCATATAAGAGTTGATTTTATTACCGGACTTCCACAAGATCAGGGCAATCAGCAATGTTAGTAGTAATTGACAGTTGAACAAAACTAGAACATTTAAGTCCCTGTAAAATGTACCCATTGTCAGTTAACTAGCCTACCTTTTACTGCCCCACAGGGTAAGATTGCATGGGTTGCTTGAAGTCATCCTGTCAGAGAGGGCCCTCAGTTCATGCCTGTTTCTGGCAATCTTGGTGTTAAAATACTGCAGATCTCCTCCGATTTGTCCACAAGCTTCTATACACAGATGGATGGTCAAAAGAAGTATTTAATCAGACTTTAAAATAATATCTCCATTGTAATGCTTCTGAGGCCTCAGGGTTGTAGGTGGATTTACTCTGGTTAGCCGAACTTGCATACAATAATGCTTTTAACTTATCTACTGGAACTTCACTCTTTCATGCAACATATGGGTTTCAACATTGCATTCTGCCTCTTTCCATACCGTCTGCTTTCACACCTCACCAGAAAATTACAAAACATATTAAAACAATCCAAAGATTTGGGAAAAAGATTCATACTCATTTTGAGCAACCCAGAAGCGTCTACAAAAGATGGGTGGATGGTCCTCTGAGGGCTTACCCTACCTATCAACCTGGGAATAAGGTATGGCTAATCAGAAGGAATGTCAATTTCAAACACAAAAGATGTTTCACCCAAAGTTCATTGGTCCTTACGTAATCCATAAACAGGTAGCATTTCATTTGAAATTACCAACTTCCATTTGGATTCACCTGGTTTTCCATTTCAGTTTACTGAATCCAGCTGCAGCGTCACGGTACCGTGCACCACCACTGATCTTTAGACACTGTCAGTGAGAATATGTTGGAATCTGAGCGACGAGGCAAACGTCTCTGGGACCTCATTTATGAGAAATGACGCATTGCTGCGTGAAAGCAGCGATGCGTCACTTCTCAGTGCGCACTCCTTGCGACATTACTGATGCGTCATATTTAATGTATGATGCATCATGTCGCAAGGAGTTACAGATACATCAGTATTTCTGACGTATCTGTAAGCGCAAAAGTGACGCAGTGCTGGAGTGTGTCACAAAAGTGACGCAACTCCAGCAATGCGTCCTTTCACATGGGGCAAGCCCCATGTGAAAGGGCCTGCATCAGTCTTACGCCTGCTGTGAGTCAGGCGCAAGATTTTGACGCAAGGGCGTCCAAAAAGTGACGCAGTGAAATCTCATAGATTTCACTGCGTCACTTCTACGACCCTTCCTTGCGTCAAAACGCCCCCCTTGCATACATTATACCTGGCGCAGGTATAATGTGGCGCAGGGGTTTACAAAATGACGCATCTACCTAGATGCGTCACTTTGTAAATATGGTGCAACAAGGCACATTTTTACGCTGCTGGTGCGTCACAAAAAGTGACACACCGGCAGCGTAAAAGTGACGCACGGCCTCATAAATGAGGCTCCTGGTGTCTTGTATCTTGGAAAGATTAGCCAGCGGACAGTGATTCATGAGAGGCAAGCACCCACATTCATGCCCCGACAATGTCCAGACTTTGATTTGCTCATTCCACAGGCTATTTCCTCATAAATGTGGGCCTGAGAGGCACATGGGAAGAGGGTGCCTTTGGGTTTGCAATAAGTAGTCGGTTGTCTTGGTGACTGTGCGATAAGACACAGGCGCCATGCATTGCCCAAAGTGGAGAACATGGTCTATGTGGCAGACATATGCATTGGTACAATGAAGAACTAGAACTAATGTGTAAAATACTTGTGTTGTTGTTAAGTACTAGGATGATGAGTGTTGTTGCTCCATCCCTTCAGGAGATCACCTGCGCTACTGTTTAGAGGACTACATGTCCCATACTACTGAGAATGTCTTTGCACAGCAGCCATCTTGGGTGGGGCCCAGGTATAGATAGGCACCCTGTTGGATAGCTGATGAGTGTTATTGTGGATCCTTACGTGGAGAGGGTGCTCCGTCGGTCTTCCCATTTCACTCTGCTTCCATCGGAGAACACCTTGGGTCGTACAGATGACGCGGCTTGAGTCCAAGGTAAAGAACGCATCAAGCTTCCTTTATCTTGTTGATTTAAAAAAAGAAAAACAAGAACAATTTAAAATGAGCAATAACAATTGACATCAGACCTTTTGTTTGCAATAACTGTATGCAAATGTATTCTTTTGATATCGAGAGAATGGGGATAACTCTACTAATGTGCTGTGAAACTAATATTGCCATAACTGCAGGGAAACATATTTCATGGGTGATAAGAGAAGGTAGAAAGCTTTACCAATGGAAGTTAGTGCTGTTAAACTGATCTGTGGTTTTCTTTTAACTTTGATATCTGGTTACTTTTAGAAAGTGATGTGTTATTCGTCTTCCTCTGCTAAAAGTGGTGGTCGGGTCAAAGACTTAAAGACTATGAGAACAATTTAAAAATAACAGTATGTGACGATTTCAAGATTTGAGTTGTGGTATGTATGACAGTGCAGAGAACATTAAGTAGTGTTATCATTTATGTGTGAGAAATGTTCAGATGATAAGTAATACATTAAAAACTTCTCTTTCAGCTGGCAATATCCAAGATTGTAGAAAACATACCCACATGCAGTGCACGGAGAAGAACCTAAGTCCACAAGTAATGAGAGTGCAGAAGTGAAATTCCCTTTCAGTCATAGGTGAAGAACTCATGTATTTCACAGTGAATAGCATATTTTGGGGGGAGATCTAGAGAGTCTAATCTGTTACTGTTTCTTTTACAGGTCTCCTTCCCTGCTGTTCCCTTCCCAACACCCTTTCCCTCACTTGATCACTCTAAGCTTCTGTGCCTTAATAACAAGCAGAATTGGAGCTGTCGAGAGGTGGGCCATTTGAGCATTAGACTTTTCCAGAGGATCCTTTACACCAACATTGTGGTTATCGGTAACTCCTTCCATTGTATCAGAATACAGAACATTCAGAATAATCTTTCCTTAAATTGACTTCATTCAAGGTTTCTACTTTCCTTTGCCTTGTGGTTTCACATCTAGACTTTACCCTTAATTTTGCCAATCCCGAGAATACAGATACAGAAAATTGTGGAAAAGCTTCTCCTCCATCTTCAGACACTAAACCACACCACTTCTACCTTTGTTCCCTGTACTGGCTGCCTGTGTCTAACAGATCTGATACATTGTCCTGTACTGTAACATAAACCCTTTTTTAGGGGTCTAGTAGATATCCTACACCTCTAGAAGTCTGTATTGTGGCATCTGTGGAGACATTGACAACAGACACAGTATGTACCGTCCCCTACCTGTGACTAGACTGAAACAAATGTGGAGAATGTTGGGATTACGACAGACTTGTCACATAATCTCTTGCAGGATATAGATGAGGATTCATAGCCCTCTGCCCTTCTCACCCCTCAAATTGTTCTATACATCATTGGTTTTCTTAATAATTAGTGTTCATTATATGTTAACCGAATATATTGCTTGTATTAGAATTATTACCAAAATATTATAGAATTTAGCACTAATGTAGAAAATTATGAGAATGATAAAATATGCACAACCTAAATCTTATCACACATTCCTAGCAGATTAGACTGCCCTATTGCTAAGCCATGTATTAACTCCCACATACCCACTGCTGTATAATGGATTATTGAGCATTATTGGCTCAAGTAATGCATAAATGTGTTAAATGAACATGCTCATTCTTTAATGCTTAATGCAGGCTCATGCTAAGTGACCACACTTATGTTAAGGTCCATTGCCTATGTTAATGTATAACAACACCACAACAAATAGTAAGTATGCTAATACACATCACACTGTCACACCTTACAACATTTTACACCTTTCCCCACCCTACAACTTATCACACTGCTTCACCCGTTAAGTACCACTGAGAATTAAGGGGCAGACTTACAAGCCCCTTGCTCCTCTTTATGCCGCCATTGCGTCATTTTTTTGACGCAGCCGCAGCGCAAAAGATACGTCATTTTGCGGGGTAATTACAACGTGAAGCATCTGGGAGATGCGTCATGTTGTAAAGCCCTGTGCCATAAGGAGACGTTCCGGCACAGGGTGGGGCATTCCTGGGCAGGAATGCCTCCTGAAAGTGGCTGAGTGAAATCTACAAGATTTCACTCAGTCCCTTTTAGGCCAATGCTGCGTCAAAACCCTGCGCCTGCTTGAAGCAGGCGTAAGGCTTGACGCAGCATTGGACTGATAGGGCCCCCCAGAGCATTGCTGGAGCTGCGTCGCGCTTGCGACGCAACTCCAGCAATACGCCGCCTTTACGGCACAGATGCGTGACGCATATGTGCAGTTTTTGCCCCATGGTGTGCCGCATTGTAAATGCGGCACACCATGGGTGGCTGAGCTGCGGCCAACAATAACTGGCGCATCCCTGAGGATGTGCCAGTTATTGTAAATATGCCCCTAAGTATTTCTTCCTCAAGAGCCACATTTCAAACCTCAGTCCCAGAAGCAGCCTCTACTGAAAGACACGTCTGCGAATCAAACCTGTGATGTAAAGACATCACAACTTGGAGGCTCAAAGTTTTGCGTTAATAGCGTAATCTCTGTAATTCCCTCTTGGCCCACATCAGGAACATTTGTGACTACAAAAACGTTTGTCAATCTCTAAAGACATGGCATTTCAAATATATGTAAGTTTCCTGCTATGACTAGCCATTTGAGGAGTTAATATGGCCTCTGGTAAATCAAAGAATTCTCTATCCTTGCCATTAGGCGTGTTCATTACTCACTGTACAACATCTCTGGCCCTCACAAATGACACTTACACATACTCATAGTCCCTCCTTTGAAATGCTGATCTCATGCAAAAGCAGTCTAAGCAGAACTCCTCTAAACTTAATATGCTACATCTCCAGTAAGTACGGCCTTCTACTCACTGGGAAACACGCATGGCACATATTTGGCTACACATGATAAATGCACTTAAACATTTGTCACATTTTTAATCTTTTACTTACACATTATAGCCACAATAACGCTTCCCACTGCTGTACTAAGACTGCCTGTCTAAGGCTGAGTACATAAAGTGCTCTGGGGGTGCAACTTGCGTGTGCACTATGCCCCTTGGGCACTTTTGAATTACAGAAGGGACCCCAGATCCTTGTGCAGCCCTCTGGGTAATACAGCCTGTGCTGGCACAGATATAACACCAGCGCAATCCTAAGAAGGCTTTCATGATTTGCATGGGCCTTGACTCCATGCAAGTCTGACTAGGTCCGACTAGGTCTGACTGGCTGGAGGCACCCCCTGAGTGCTCCGCTCGTATGTAAAAAACCGTCCCTCTGGACTTCCATTTTCCGCCCACCCCCCATTCCAACCATTCAAACCAGAAGACATTCAGCTCCTTTCACCCAGATTCTACGCCAGCCGTAACCTCAAAGTACCGAGCAGGACAAAAATGCGCTCAGGTACCAAACGTCAGGCCTCATCATATAAAGCACCACGCAGCAAAAAGCCGAAGAAGTCAGACGCACCAAAGCAAGCGCAAGCAACCCCACTTTTAGTTGCTCTGCGGCAAAGGGGGTGTGATGGTGACGGTGAGGGGACTAGGAAGTCAGTAAGTCCCCCTCAGCCTCCGCCCAGGCCATTAACCAGGATCTCAACCAAAGAATAATAAATTTTTCTTTTTAAAAGACCCCGTCTCAGCTCTGTTGTCATCATTAAGGGAATCAAGGAACTTACCAAGTCCCATTCAACCAGACAAGACAACAATTCATAGTCACCCAGGAACCTCAAACTGTGGCAAAATACTGATGGATCATATTCAAACCTTAGAATCCTCTATTCAACATCAATCAGCGTCACTAATTGAGCAACTGCCCAGAGCTATTAAAAAAACTGAACTTGTTCAGGCAATGATTCACAATTCCAGTTCCCCCACAAAAAAAACTCAAAACAATCAAGACTGGGCAAAATCTTGTCCTGCCCTCACCAATATCTCCAGGTCGGGATTCACTGGAAGCGCTTTTTAACGTCTTTAACAACAAGTCGAATACGGGGGACCACAACAATCCCCAAATTACTCCTGGACTCAGTAAACCAACGGCGCACTCAATTAAGAGGTTCACGAGACTGGAAGTCCAGCTTGTCTCCCCGTCTGGCTACCATCCTCCTAACTTGGATACTGTGTCATCGCTTCCAGTTCCAAATCAATCCTTGCAAGAACTGAATCTAGATTTAAACTATGACCAAATGGTACTGGAACAAAACCGGAGCCCAGTGGCATCCACGGCTCAAAAAATTGTCGCTTCAAGCTCAAACCACAGAATTCTGATTGACGACAGCTCTGGAAATAACAGCAGCCAACAAAAAAAATCAACACTGGCACACATATCAATCTCTTCAACTAATACAACCCCACAACGGGAAGAGCAAAAAATGAGCTATTGTAGTCAAGTGCCCACTGCTCCCTGGAGAAACACCTTGATTAGTACCTTAGACCAGGCCATAAAGGCCCTCAACTGAGTGCTCCGCTCGTATGTAAAAAACCGTCCCTCTGGACTTCCATTTTCCGCCCACCCCCCATTCCAACCATTCAAACCAGAAGACATTCAGCTCCTTTCACCCAGATTCTACGACAGCCGTAACATCAAAGTACCGAGCAGGACAAAAATGCGCTCAGGTACCAAACGTCAGGCCTCATCATATAAAACACCACACAGCAAAAAGCCGAAGAAGTCAGAAGCACCAAAGCAAGCGCAAGCAACCCCACTTTTAGTTGCTCTGCGGCAAAGGGGGTGTGACGGCGACGGTGAGGGGACTAGGAAGTCAGTAAGTCCCCCTCAGCCTCCACCCAGCCCAGGCCATTTACCAGGATCTCAACCAAAGATTAATACATTTTTCTTTTTAAAAGACCCCGTCTCAGCTCTGTTGTCATCAACAAGGGAATCAAGGAACTTACCAAGTCCCATTCAACCAGACAAGATGACAATTCATAGTCACCCAGGAACCTCAAACTGTGGCAAATCACTGATGGATCATATTCAAACCTTAGAATCCTCTATTCAACATCAATCAGCGTCACTAATTGAGCAACTGCCCAGAGCTATTAAAAAAACTGAACTTGTCCAGGCAATGATTCACAATTCCAGTTCCCCACCAAAAAAACTCAAAACAATCAAGACTGGGCAAAATCTTGTCCTGCCCTCACCAATATCTCCAGGTCAGGATTCACTGGAAGCGCTTTTTAACGTCTTTAACAACAAGTCAAATACGGGGGACCACAACAATCCCCAAATTACTCCTGGACTCAGTAAACCAACGGCGCACTCAATTAAGAGGTTCACGAGACTGGAAGTCCAGCTTGTCGCCCCGTCTGGCTACCATCCTCCAAACTTGGATACTGCGTCATCGCTTCCAGTTCCAAATCAATCCTTGCAAGAACTGAATCTAGATTTAAATTATGACCAAATGGTACTGGAACAAAACCGGAGCCCAGTAGCATCCACGCCTCAAAAAATTGTCGCTTCAAGCTCAAACCACAGAATTCTGATTGACGACAGCTCTGGAAATAACAGCAGCCAACAAAAAAAATCAACACTGTCACACATATCAATCTCTTCAACTAATACAACCCCACAACGGAAAGAGCAAAAAAAGAGCTATTGTAGTCAAGTGCCCACTGCTCCCTGGGGAAACACCTTGATTAGTACCTTAGACCAGGCCATAAAGGCCCTCAACTTTCAATCAGATAAGATGGAGGTTCAAATTGATCTGATAAACGTTATCGCAGAGCATATTGCCCAACTTAGCTCGAAAACAGACGCTATTATTACTCTTCTGACAAACAAAAATATCACGGTTACTCCCCTTCCAAAACAGGTCCAAACTAACAAAAGTTCTATTAGTCCTCTGTCTAGTTGTGGCTGCGGGATCATCATTGAGAAACTGGCATCGCTCCCTGCAATTTTGAAAGATATTTTGGGGGCAGTCAAAAAAGGTAATAATAAGAAGTCTTTATTGAACTCACCAGGAGAAAACCACAACATGGGGAAATCAAGCATTTTAATCGCTCCCCCTACAGCACATAAGAGCCCAGAAGGGGACAGGGATCCCGCATCGTCACACCATTCAATGGTTCGTCACAAAGCATCTCCAATCATAGGCACAGAAAAATTCGACCTCCCGCCCCTTGAAAACCAGACGAAAAAGCAAAGAAAAAAGGCGAGGAAAGCTAGGTCTAAATTAAAAAGCAACCAAAGGATTACCATTGACAACTTCCTCACAAAACCTGTGTCCGTCTTGCCAAATGAATTAGGATCAGCAAACATCTCCTCAAACATCGCCACTAATTTATTGGCAGGCCATAACTTATCACAGGAAAAAGTTTCGTCCAAAAAACCAAAACAGGGGACGCAGTCCGGTGGCCCAGATCATGCATCAATTGAAGAGCTGAGCAAGTCCCATGATGCAATGATTGCTTGTACAAACTTAAAATCAGCCCCAACTCCCGCACTAGAAACAACATCAATGATGAAAAGTCATCACTCCTCCTCAAAAATCAGGCAGAAACCTGTACAAGGAAATCTAATAACTCTCGGGGATGATTCACCCAAAAATAAAATCACTCACTAGAGCCACCACCAATGAGTACCAACGGACCCATAACACAGCGCATGACGCATCGAAGCAGTGATCAAACTCTCGCTCAGGCAAAACACGACCTGACCCCCATAAAAATAATAAGAACTGGAATCGACCAAGAGTGCATAAAACAAAATCCAATGGCCCCAGCGGGAACAATTCAATACAAAACTGAAACAAATAAATTACAAAGGATTAACTCTCCGATTATAATAACAAAAACCGGGCAAAATCGTAACTGTATAATTCGGTCAAATCCCGTTATTCAATTTAACGACAACCATATGCTACGAACTGCCCCTTCGCCTGCAAGGGGTATCACTGATAAGGGCCTCACAGGAAACGCGATTCAAAAAACAAAAAAATGTGTTTCTGTAAATCAGTCTGACTACATAGTTCCATGCTCGCAAGACCCGTCAATTACCCCAATCGCAGAATTAGAACCCATCCTGACTTTCACTCCCGAATATGAGTCAAAGGGCCTGCACAATATCTTAAACAGAGGAAATTTGTTAAGACTATTTGGTCTTGTTCCCGAGTTGAGAGGAATATCTTCGCAAGACCTAGTCTCAGTTGAGTTCGGTCCAAAAATTGATAACCCAAATATCGAAGTCTCTGTGACCACCTGGGCTTCCAAGGAGATAGCAGTAAAGATCTTTGAAAATAAAGGCCCATTCGAACACTGGGGCATAACCATTGTGCAACATACGCGCCCGAGATACCCTTTCCCGCTTGCGAAAAGTATACAGAATATAAACAGAGAGGAGCCATCTAACTGCAGGCAGATCTCATGTCTCCAGGGTGCCCGTTCGGCCACAGTAGCCCAAGAAGTGGGTGGACTCGACGTACATCTAACGCATCCACATATCGGCGGGTCCCCCACATAGGACTGGTCCTTAACCAAAAGTATTCCTAAAAAACATGAACAACTACCTCAACGCATATGGTGCAAATTCACATCTAAGGATAGGGTTAATATGTCTAAAATAGGCATCTGCAGTTGGAATATTCACGGGTTCAGCAGTATGGACCAAGATAGTGAGACACAACTTTTCTTCCATAAATACGACATCCTTTTATTACAAGAGACTTGGAACCTAATACCCCCCACCATTCCCGGCTTCACCGAGCACCATATCCTTGCCGAGAGAAAGTCCAAGTTTGGCCATCCGAGTGGAGGACTATCCACATATATCTCGCAGAGATTAAATTGGGAGTCGGAATCACAGGACGTGGGATTAAACTGGGTTCAGGTAACCAAGATCTCCATAAAATCTCGACTCCAACTGCTATTAATAAATATTTACATTCATCCTGATAAAACTAAAAAAAAAGAGAAACTGGCCCTCCTCATCACTCTAATAAAAACACTTCAGAAATCAAACTCTCAAAGTTTGTTGATACTATCAGGCGACTTCAACACTAATCTAAATCATGAAGACCTAATCACACATACCCCAAGGCAAAAATTTCGGGGAAAGCCTAATCCATCAACCTTAAAGCAACTGTCAACACTGGGGTTAACAATTTTAAAACCCGCAACAACAGGTGCAATTTTAGCACCACCAACGTATTTGAGTGGCAAGTCAGCGTCAACCATTGACTTTACTTTAATCAGTAATAGCCTGCTTGACTCAGTAGCAGACTACGAAATCACAACACGATCTGAAAGCGATCACTTTCCACAAATTACTTGGATCAACATAGGGGTGTTGGAGTCTGCCCAGTTGACAGTCCTCTCTGATCAGCCAGAGAAGTTTAATTTACGAAAATTGTGTTGGAGGGGCAGTGGAACGAAAGCCATCTATGAAACCGCAAGCAATTTATTTTCTCAATATGAAAATGATCAAAACGAAGACTTGGTTTCAATCTGGATAAATTTGTAAGAAAAATTGTCTCTCAAACACTCGGTTCCAACTGCGCCGTATCAAGGCCCACTAGTCCCACGGGAACCCTGGTTTAATACCAAACTAAGGCAGGAAAAGAGAAAAATAGCCCAGGCACAACGAATGGCACTAAGGAACAACACTCTGGCCTCCGCATCAAACTACCTTCTTGTTAAGAGCATGAGAAACAACTACCGCAAAATGTTGTGGAAAGCCAAGAAAGATTATAAGGAAGAGATGTGGGTAAAACTGCTAACAGCCAGTAAAAAGCGAAATTCAAGGGACTTCTGGGGCATCGTAAATAAACTAAACACTGCAGACTTAATAACTCAGGACCCAGGAATTAGTAAACAAACCTGGGAATCACACGTAAAAAACCTCTATCGAAAAAGGGAACCTTCAGTCTCAGAAAATCAGTACTGCTCTATCACAACAACAATATTAAGCTACTTGAAAGGACCGACAGATAACCTATCAACTCATCCCGACATAGAAAGGTTCAACACTCTGGGGATTAAGCCGGAATTGTTTTCCTGCGACAGAGTTAAAAGGTGCATTAGCCATCTTAAATCCGAAGGCGCTCCAGGGCCCAATGGCATCCCCAACGCAGTATATAAACATAACGCTGAGTTTTGGGCACTCCATCTTTCTGCCTTGTTTAATCAAGTCTTCGCCAGTAAGAAGCAGCCACCATCGTGGAAAAGTAACATCATCCACCCAATTTTCAAGAAGGGTGACAGGAGATCTCCACTGAATTATCGGTTGATATCTTTAATCGACGTGGAAGCTA
The DNA here is from genome assembly GCF_964263255.1 of Lissotriton vulgaris. Classification (NCBI taxonomy): domain Eukaryota; kingdom Metazoa; phylum Chordata; class Amphibia; order Caudata; family Salamandridae; genus Lissotriton; species Lissotriton vulgaris. Next base: position 897,935,852 of record NC_141696.1, read on the forward strand.
AATTATATGCTTCTTGTATTTTGGAGGAGATCCAGGAATGGGTAAATACCAACAACCTAATTCCAAGCTACCAGACAGGCTTCAGAAAAGGGACAGGGACTATAACAAATCTCACAGCCCTAGCCCTCTTGATGGAAAGAGCCAAAACTAACAACAAACGGTTATATGGCTGCTTCATTGACATTAAAGCGGCTTTTGACCGAGTCAGTAGGGGGAGGCTTTGGGAAAAACTCAATGAGTGGGGGCTGCCAAAAAATGTCCTCCACGCTGTCATGCTCCTTTACACAGATACCTGGGCAAGGGTCAAACAAGGGCATGGTTCAAGCCTTACGTCCAAAATTCCAACGGAGGACGGACTGAAACAGGGCTGTGTCCTGGCCCCGTGTTTATTTCACCTATATCTTGCCGACCTAGGAAAAAAACTCAGCCAAATCGTAAGTCATGCTCCGAAGCTTGGTAACACCCCAATGCCAATCATCCAGTTTGTTGATGACATTGTGCTTTTAAGCGGAACCCCAATTGGACTGCAAAGGCTGATAAATGCCCTATATCTCTATTTGAATGAAGAACATCTAGAATTAAATAGAGAAAATACAAAAGTCATACGTCTTACAGAGCGAAAGCCCATTAAATTTAGCTGGACATTTAACCATCTAGCCATTGGGGTACAGCCACACTACCGGTATTTGGGGGTCACCCTAGCCAACGACAACTCAAGAAAAGAGCATTCTGAGGTGTTAAAAGCCAAATCCCAGACGCTAATTTTCGGGTACAGGCGACTCCTTCATTAACTGGGTGGTCCAAACTACACTCATCTTTTAAAAGTAATGGCCGCTCAGATTTTACCTACATTATCGTATGGTCTCGTTACATGGCTTGGAGGGGAGGCCGGTTTATTAAACACCTTACAAACTAAAATCTATAAAGTTGTATTTAAAGTACCGAAATGCGCCTCACCAGCCCAGGTGTGATTAGAATTTGGCCTTCAAAATCTAATTTTTAGGTCCAAGTCAAGGTTTGTTAAATTCTGCCATAAACTCCGTGCTGCTGTACCAGGCTCATTAAACCACCTCTGCTGGCAGGAAATCAATTTTGACTCCACCCAGCCCTGGGCCACTCATCTGCAGACTTGCCTTTCAGACCTTGGATTGCTCGAAGCTTGGTGTAAAAAAATTGATCAGGCTACATTCTGCAAAACTGCAAATTCAAATGCCAAAATAAAGTCATTATTGGAAGACAAACAAACATTGATCCATCGACGTCATGCCTGGACAGTCATTTCTTCCTATTCACGTCAACAACCCCAGGCATACTTGGCAACACATTTTAGTCAACACCTAAAAAAGATCCTCATTGATTTCTGTATGGGCCTTCACGAGTCCAAGGATCTAAGACCCTCTTGGAAACCCCATGATGCTTGCCCAAAATGCAGACTCTGTGGTTACCAAAACGAATCTTTAATCCATTTGTTATGTGTGTGCCCGGCCCTCATGGTGGCTAGAAGAAAATTTTTGCGGGATATCCTAATCAAACTGAACATAAGAACATGTCGCCAAGCGGTTATAATCTGGCTGGGAGGTTTATCGCCAATTCTGACTTGCAGGGGTCTCAAATTTATGATAGAGACTGGGAAGCAGCTGCAGATCTGTGCATGATCCTTTAAAACATTGCCTGAGGCTTACTTTTATGTATTATCCCCCATGCTTATTCCATAAATCTCTACGTAGTCAGTGGGGGGGTCCGACGCAGAGTTTAAGTTTTATTGTTTTTAACTTTGATATCAATCGTTGCTTTGATTTTTAATGCAAATTGTATTGCGGATATTCGCAAATTGTACTTTTTCTAATTGTAAGGATTTTTATTAATTCAACAATAAATTCTGATTGATTGATTGATCATATAAGAGTTGATTTTATTACCGGACTTCCACAAGATCAGGGCAATCAGCAATGTTAGTAGTAATTGACAGTTGAACAAAACTAGAACATTTAAGTCCCTGTAAAATGTACCCATTGTCAGTTAACTAGCCTACCTTTTACTGCCCCACAGGGTAAGATTGCATGGGTTGCTTGAAGTCATCCTGTCAGAGAGGGCCCTCAGTTCATGCCTGTTTCTGGCAGACTTGGTGTTAAAATACTGCAGATCTCCTCCGATTTGTCCACAAGCTTCTATACACAGATGGATGGTCAAAAGGAGTATTTAATCAGACTTTAAAATAATATCTCCATTTTCATGCTTCTGAGGCCTCAGGGTTGTAGGTGGATTTACTCTGGTTAGCCGAACTTGCATACAATAATGCTTTTAACTTATCTACTGGAACTTCACTCTTTCATGCAACATATGGGTTTCAACATTGCATTCTGCCTCTTTCCATACCATCTGATTTCACACCTCACCAGAAAATTACAAAACATATTAAAACAATCCAAAGATTTGGGAAAAAGATTCATACTTATTTTGAGCAACCCAGAAGCGTCTACAAAAGATGGGTGGATGGTCCTCTGAGGGCTGACCCTACCTATCAACCTGGGAATAATGTATGGCTAATCAGAAGGAATGTCAATTTCAAACACAAAAGATGTTTCACCCAAAGTTCATTGGTCCTTACGTAATCCATAAACAGGTAGCATTTCATTTGAAATTACCAACTTCCATTTGGATTCACCTGGTTTTCCATTTCAGTTTACTGAATCCAGCTGCAGCGTCACGGTACCGTGCACCACCACTGATCTTTAGACACAGTCAGTGAGAGTATGTTGGAATCTGAGCGACGAGGCAAACGTCTCTGTGGCCTCATTTATGAGAAATGACGCATTGCTGCGTGAAAGCAGCGATGCGTCACTTCTCAGTGCGCACTCCTTGCGACATTACTGATGCGTCATATTTAATGTATGACGCATCATGTCGCAAGGAGTTACAGATACATCAGTATTTCTGACGTATCTGTAAGCGCAAAAGTGACGCAGTGCTGGAGTGTGTCACAAAAGTGACGCAACTCCAGCAATGCGTCCTTTCACATGGGGCAAGCCCCATGTGAAAGGGCCTGCATCAGTCTTACGCCTGCTGTGAGTCAGGCGCAAGATTTTGACGCAAGGGCGTCCAAAAAGTGACGCAGTGAAATCTCATAGATTTCACTGCGTCACTTCTACGACCCTTCCTTGTGTCAAAACGCCCCCCTTGCATACATTATACCTGGCGCAGGTATAATGTGGCGCAGGGGTTTACAAAATGACGCATCTACCTAGATGCGTCACTTTGTAAATATGGTGCAACAAGGCACATTTTTACGCTGCTGGTGCGTCACAAAAAGTGACGCACCGGCAGCGTAAAAGTGACGTACAGCCTCATAAATGAGGCTCCTGGTGTCTTGTATCTTGGAAAGATTAGCCAGCGGACAGTGATTCATGAGAGGCAAGCACCCACATTCATGCCCCGACAATGTCCAGACTTTGATTTGCTCATTCCACAGGCTATTTCCTCATAAATGTGGGCCTGAGAGGCACATGGGAAGAGGGTGCCTTTGGGTTTGCAATAAAGTAGTCGGTTGTCTTGGTGACTGTGCGATAAGACACAGGCCCCATGCATTGCCCAAAGTGGAGAACATGGTCTATGTGGCAGACATATGCATTGGTACAATGAAGAACTAGAACTAATGTGTAAAATACTTGTGTTGTTGTTAAGTACTAGGATGATGAGTGTTGTTGCTCCATCCCTTCAGGAGATCACCAGCGCTACTGTTTAGAGGACTACATGTCCCATACTACTGAGAATGTCTTTGCACGACAGCCATCTTGGGTGGGGCCCAGGTATAGATAGGCACCCTGTTGGATAGCTGATGAGTGTTATTGTGGATCCTTACGTGGAGAGGGTGCTCCGTCGGTCTTCCCATTTCACTCTGCTTCCATCGGAGAACACCTTGGGTTGTACAGATGACGCGGCTTGAGTCCAAGGTAAAGAACGCATCAAGCTTCCTTTATCTTGTTGATTTAAAAAAAGAAAAACAAGAACAATTTAAAATGAGCAATAACAATTGACATCAGACCTTTTGTTTGCAATAACTGTATGCAAATGTATTCTTTTGATATCGAGAGAATGGGGATAACTCTACTAATGTGCTGTGAAACTAATATTGCCATAACTGTGGGCAAACATATTTCATGGATGATAAGAGAAGGTAGAAAGCTCTACCAATGGAAGTTAGTGCTGTTAAACTGATCTGTGGTTTTCTTTTAACTTTGATATCTGGTTACTTTTAGAAAGTGATGTGTTATTCGTCTTCCTCTGCTAAAAGTGGTGGTCGGGTCAAAGACTTAAAGACTATGAGAACAATTTAAAAATAACAGTATGTGACGATTTCAAGATTTGAGTTGTGGTATGTATGACAGTGTAGAGAACATTAAGTAGTGTTATCATTTATGTGTGAGAAATGTTCAGATGATAAGTAATACATTAAAAACTTCTCTTTCAGCTGGCAATATCCCAGATTGTAGAAAACATACCCACATGCAGTGCAAGGAGAAGAACCTAAGTCCACAAGAAATGAGAGTGCAGAAGTGAAATTCCCTTTCAGTCATAGGTGAAGAACTCATGTCTTTCACAGTGAATAGCATATTTTGGGGGGAGATCTAGAGAGTCTAATCTGTTACTGTTTCTTTTACAGGTCTCCTTCCCTGCTGTTCCCTTCCAAACACCCTTTCCCTCACTTGATCACTCTAAGCTTCTGTGCCTTAATAACAAGCAGAATTGGAGCTGTCGAGAGGTGGACCATTTGAGCATTAGACTTTTCCAGAGGATCCTTTACACCAACATTGTGGTTATCGGTAACTCCTTCCATCGTATCAGAATACAGAACATTCAGAATAATCTTTCCTTAAATTGACTTCATTCAAGGTTTCTACTTTCCTTTGCCTTGTGGTTTCACATCTAGACTTTACCCTTAATTTTGCCAATCCCGAGAATACAGATACAGAAAATTGTGGAAAAGCTTCTCCTCCATCTTCAGACACTAAACCACACCACTTCTACCTTTGTTCCCTGTACTGGCTGCCTGTGTCTAACAGATCTGATACATTGTCCTGTACTGTAACATAAACCCTTTTTTAGGGGTCTAGTAGATATCCTACACCTCTAGAAGTCTGTATTGTGGCATCTGTGGAGACATTGACAACAGACACAGTATGTACCGTCCCCTACCTGTGACTAGACTGAAACAAATGTGGAGAATGTTGGGATTACGACAGACTTGTCACATAATCTCTTGCAGGATATAGATGAGGATTCATAGCCCTCTGCCCTTCTCACCCCTCAAATTGTTCTATACATCATTGGTTTTCTTAATAATTAGTGTTCATTATATGTTAACCGAATATATTGCTTGTATTAGAATTATTACCAAAATATTATAGAATTTAGCACTAATGTAGAAAATTATGAGAATGATAAAATATTCACAACCTAAATCTTATCACACATTCCTAGCAGATTAGACTGCCCTATTGCTAAGCCATGTATTAACTCCCACATACCCACTGCTGTATAATGGATTATTGAGCATTATTGGCTCAAGTAATGCATAAATGTGTTAAATGAACATGCTCATTCTTTAATGCTTAATGCAGGCTCATGCTAAGTGACCACACTTATGTTAAGGTCCATTGCCTATGTTAATGTATAACAACACCACAACAAATAGTAAGTATGCTAATACACATCACACTGTCACACCTTACAACATTTTACACCTTTCCCCACCCTACAACTTATCACACTGCTTCACCCGTTAAGTACCACTGAGAATTAAGGGGCAGATTTACAAGCCCCTTGCTCCTCTTTACGCCGCCATTGCGTCATTTTTTTGACGCAGCGGCAGCGCAAAAGATACGTCATTTTGCGGGGTAATTACAACGTGAAGCATCTGGGAGATGCGTCATGTTGTAAAGCCCTGTGCCATAAGGAGACGTTCCGGCACAGGGTGGGGCATTCCTGGGCAGGAATGCCTCCTGAAAGTGGCTGAGGGAAATCTACAAGATTTCACTCAGTCCCTTTTAGGCCAATGCTGCGTCAAAACCCTGCGCCTGCTTGAAGCAGGCGTAAGGCTTGACGCAGCATTGGACTGATAGGGCCCCCCAGAGCATTGCTGGAGCTGCGTCGCGCTTGCGACGCAACTCCAGCAATGCGCCGCCTTTACGGCACAGATGCGTGACGCATATGTGCCGTTTTTGCCCCATGGTGCGCCGCATTGTAAATGCGGCGCACCATGGGTGGCTGAGCTGCGGCCCACAATAACTGGCGCATCCCTGGGGATGTGCCAGTTATTGTAAATATGCCCCTAAGTGTTTCTTCCTCAAGAGCCACATTTCAAACCTCAGTCCCAGAAGCAGCCTCTACTGAAAGACACGTCTGCGAATCAAACCTGTGATGTAAAGACATCACAACTTGGAGGCTCAAAGTTTTGCGTTAATAGCGTAATCTCTGTAATTCCCTCTTGGCCCACATCAGGAACATTTGTGACTACCCAAACGTTTGTCAATCTCTGAAGACATGGCATTTCAAATATATGTACGTTTCCAGCTATGACTAGCCATTTGAGGAGTTAATATGGCCTCTGGTAAATCAAAGAATTCTCTATCCTTGCCATTAGGCGTGTTCATTACTCACTGTACCACATCTCTGGCCCTCACAAATGACACTTACACATACTCATAGTCCCTCCTTTGAAATGCTGATCTCATGCAAAAGCAGTCTAAGCAGAACTCCTCTAAACTTAATATGCTACATCTCCAGTAAGTACGGCCTTCTACTCACTGGGAAACACGCATGGCACATATTTGGCTACACATGATACGTGCACTTAAACATTTGTCACATTTTTAATCTTTTACTTACACATTATAGCCACAATAACGCTTCCTACTGCTGTACTAAGACTGCCTGTCTAAGGCTGAGTACATAAAGTGCTCTGGGGGTGCAACTTGCGTGTGCACTATGCCCCTTGGGCACTTTTGAATTACAGAAGGGACCCCAGATCCTTGTGCAGCCCTCTGGGTAATACAGCCTGTGCTGGCACAGATATAACACCAGCGCAATCCTAAGAAGGCTTTCATGATTTGCATGGGCCATGATTCCATGCAAATGAGGGAAACACTTTCCATTGCAGGCAAAGAGGCAATCAGAGGAGATGCATAGCCAGGGGGCCCCTGAGGGCAGCCTAGGAAAGGAGGGAGGAGGACTCATTGACCGCAAAGGCCCTTTTCATTTACTGCATCGCCTGCAGGGAAATCTCTTCCTCCCTTTGTAAAGCAGGCCAAGTGCTGTCTGCACTCTGAAATAAGGAGAGGCTGCACCATACAGCTGCTCCACCCTGCACAAGTTCACAGCTGACCTGATGGCAGCGCAATTTTCTGTAATAGCATGCACTGTTTTTGTTTGCACCTTATGAACCTATTTAGAGGTGCACTACAGAGCAGTGTGGCCTTTACATAATCCTACCCCTGGTACCTCAACATCATTTCCTGTACGTCCACATGCAATGCCACATAATTGGAGCACCTTTCAGTAGCCATAAGAACAACATGGGCACAAACAAAAAAAAGTCCAATAGCATTGTTTTCCATAACCAAGCACGTCGTATCCTAGAAATCCATACATTGAACTCACTTTTGCTCATGGAAAGAGTATTATGGAATTAAAATTCTTTATTCAGGTGTAATTCACATCTAAGAACAAAGTAAGAGATAACTGCTTCTAGAAAAAGCTTATTGAATTTGCCCTTCAAGATATCTGTGTCCATCTACATTGCAAATGTGATATTGCCAGTGAGCTACATATAGGAAAGTGAGGCATTCAAAATGAACATTTGGAAGTTAAATAGTTTACCTCCCCCCAAATGAGAAAATAGAACATTGTGGTTATACATATTGAAACAATTCAATATGTCAGCTAATTGATTAGAATGCAAATGGATTAGGCTTCTACATTATTCTTAATATTAGTCTTTCTCGCGCTGAATTGTGCAATATCATAATTTCTGCTGTAACAGTCATGCATCTTTTCTGGGTTGACTTGGTATGGAGTTTGATAAATCTATGAACTGGAAAAGTTGGCAGGCTGGTATTATTATACCCTGCCATTTGACCTCAGTCATCCTCTCCATATGGTTCTCCAAACCTAAAAAGCTATCAGATCACTATGTTCACAGTTTGCAGGCAAACATATGTGTATAATTCGCAAACCCACAGCTAAAAAATCCTCATCTTTCCATCTGCCACGAAATGTATACACAGATATATTACTTGATGATGCCCTGGAACGGGAGGTAATTTCTGATAAAGCGGCAACTGAACCCATCTCTATCTCTCGTTCTTTGATCATGCACTTTCCCCTGTATGTTACTGCCCACATTGTTATCACACAAAATTGATGATGAAATGTGAAAGATAGAGTGAAATGAAAGGAAGAGAATTTTGTCAAGGAAACAATGAAACTGGTCAGAAAGATCAGTGTATGATGTCCATAAACGTATGAGTTAAATGACATAAACAAACTCCTCTATGTGACATAGACAAACTCCTTTCTGTGTGTTACCCAACCTGGTAATGATTGAAGACTTATTTGAAGGATATACTACTGCAGCTTTACTTCCAGGATGGGGAAGGGAATGGCACACACCCAAACTTTGTGGGGTTGACGAAATGGCTTTCTCCACTGGCAAATGTGTTTTCCTAGTGGTGAAAAATGAAGAAGATAAAAAGCATTTGCACAGTGGGCTATTTCCTACCAACACAGATTAGTACCGTGTGTACGACTCCGCGGCTCTAACATGGAAAGGCTTACAATGGTCCAGGAGAACCAGGAGTGGGACGTGGTTCCTGACAGACCCTTGTGGTAGTGGTAAGCGCCTGTGAAGTATGACGCTGAACTTTGTGTTGTGCGGCGGACCCACCCTACTCTGCTCGACTAACAGCTTCCTCCGCTCCAGCTGCTCTAGTCACTTGATTGCTCACAACAACCCTCGGACCTGTGATATTAAAAGCGCGAGTGAGCCGTTAGCAGTTGGGGTACACCTACGGCCTATTACCTGGAATAGGACTTTCGACCAAAAAACAAGCAACAACAAAAAAACAGCTGGCACTGCAATGCCCTCACTTTGCAAAGGCAGCAGCTGGTGGGGGCTGGCCCTTGGCAACACAGCAGGGCAGCAAGGAGGGGATCTTGTATCTTGCAAGGGTAGCAGATAGGGGGGCAACGGCCAACTGGCAATGATCACCAAATTGCAGGGTACCATCTACGGCTTAAAGGGTACCCTCCCAGGCTGCTCCTATATGACTAGTCAGCTTATGTACTGATAACACTGCGGCCAAATCCCCAAAGAACTGTGACAGATAAAAGCATATGGTAGCACATCCAGCTTCAAGCAGATGCCACATAAGTAACACCCTGGGGCTTCTTCAGCAGCAACGCAGCAAAGCACAGCCTCAGATCAAGCTCTCTAATCGCTTGCTGCGTGCTTGTGCCCCCCTATAGTAGTGTAACATCACAGAGGTGACACAGCGCAGACAAAGCACCCAGGACAACCGTACAAAAGTCATCCTAAGCAGTAAGGATGCAGACATGGAAATATAAGACTTGCAGAAACAGGCCGGCCGACAGTCTGGCACTGCATCCCCCTGCAGGGGTCCTTTTTAATATCACTCTGTACCTCTGTGGCCAACACCCGGTTGGAGGCAAGAGGAAGGTGCAGCCCCCCCACCACGCCATGAATTCACCACCACAAGGAAATCAATAATGTGAATTTTCTACAAAGCTACTTAACGGCCCTTAGAAAGTGCACAAGAGGGTCCGCAAGACGGGGGGCACTCATGCACAGACCTCTCTTGCATGGGGAACAAGGAGAATGATCTAGCCGATTGGACAGTAGTCCATTCAATGGCACACAACTTTAAGCCAAGGAAGAAGAATTTGCAGGGGAGTTTAGAACACAAATAAAGATTTCTCTCCTGGCCAAACTTCAGGGAAAGCAACTCCGAGATAGATTTAGCCAGAGAGACAGTTACTCACATGGTCACCCCCACTTCAGCTCTCCAAAAAGGGCAAGACAATAAAAACTTAAAGACCACTTGGATGCCATTTAATGTACACCAGAGCTCAAATCAAACTGAAGGTGTATGACAGTCACCGCCCAAGTCATTCGTGAATTAGAGTGGTCTCGGGTGCGGGGGTGTTCGCTATTAGGTACTGTTAGACCTGGCACCATTGGCGTGGGTCTCCCTTTCATTTTTTGCTGTTACCTCATGTGTTTTAGCTGGTATTAGATGCTTTGGGCACTGTGCCACTGCTGTTCAGTGCCACAGTGCAAGTGCTCCCCAGTGTAAATTGATGTATTAATCAGTGGTTCCATGTTTGGCTATTTGGTTTACTTGTCAGACCCTAGTCTAGTGCACTGAGTGTGCCCAAGGCATGTAAATCCAAATGCTGCTGGTGGGCCTGCAGTACTGGTTGTGCTACCCACAGAAGCAGCCTTGTAAAATGTGTCTAAGGTCTGCCATTGTAGAGCCTGCGTGCAGTCTGGTACTGTCATGCTGACTGGACAAGTGCACCCACTTGCCAGTCCCTAAACCTTCCCTTTTCTTCATATCAGTCACCCCTATGGTAGGCCCAAGGGCATGGTGCAGTGTAAGTATAAGGTAGGACAAACCCTGGTGTGTGCGGCATATCCCAATAGTGAATTACAGCCATTTTCGTTTTTTCACTATTGCAAGGCTACCTGTTCTCCATAGGACAGAATGGGCTGTTAGAATTATTACAGTTTATAATCCTAATTGACTCAGAGAACATGGTAGAAATTCGAGTTTAGTATGCCTGGACTCAGAGTGATAAAATGCATCTTTTAGTGAAGCTGGTTTTAACATTCTGTGTTTGCAAATATCACTTTTAGAAAGTAGGTATCTGCTTGTTTAACCTTTCAAGCCTGCCTCTGCTAGGTTGTGTATTCCTTGTCTGGTTTTGTGAGCGACAGGGCTGGGGGATTCCAAGAGACAGGATGAGTCAGCCCAGTGGTGAATAGAGAGATATGCATCTAGATGGAAGGGAGGATTTGCACCTGAACCTTGAATAGGGCTATGCCTGCCTTCCACAATGCTAGCTCCACCTCCTGGGGAGTGGCTGATGTCTCTGCCCTGCACACTGAAAGAAGTGAAGGAGTCCTGTCAACAAAGTGGTCCAGGACTGTACTTGCCTTCCACAATGCTGGCTCCACCTCCTGTGGGGCGTCTGTTGTGCCTGCCCTGCCCTGTGAAAGGAAAGGAGAAGTCTGGTAAACATAGTGCTTCAGAACTAGTTTGGACTGGGCAAAGGCCCCTCTCCCCTTAGAGAACAAAGGATTTTGGGGTATAAGTATTGGGACCCTGATCCCAGGAAATTAGTTCACTTTGGACTACAAGAAGAAACCTTTACTGAGGAGAGGAACCTGAAGAAACTGAGGAGAGACTATTCCCAAACTGAAGTGCTGCTTGGGGGATTGGCCTGCAGTGGTTGCCTTATTGCCAAAGGAAGGAGAAAAGAACTCTGTGTACTTTGCTTTCAACTTGTGAAGGATCTCCAAGGGCTTGGAAAAGAACGTGCCTCCTGCTGAAGTCTTAGGGACAACAGACTTCAACCCCCAGCTCCCCATAGTTCTTTTGGAAGTGCCTGCTGCTGTTTTGGGCCTACTGAGGAACTGCGTGTTGCAAGGAGCTGGAAGCGTGCCGCAACGAAGAGGAAGCGTGTCGCCATCGCTGCTGCTGCCGTCGCACTTCTGAACAAGGGTGTCGCCGCTGGAGTTGTCACACTGCACCGCATCGAGAGAAGAGTCTCCCAACGAGTTAGAAGCATGTCGCCGTCGCTGGGCCTGCTGTCGCACTTCTGAACAAGAGTGTCGCTGCTGGAACTGTCGCATTGCACCACATCGAGGAAAGCGCCTCGCATCCCCGAGAAGTGCGCCGTCGTCGGAGCTGCTGCCGTCGCATTTCTGAACAAGGATGTCGCTGCTGTAGTTGTCGCATTGCGCAGAAGCTTCACGCATCGTGGGAGAAGAGTGTCGCAGTTGGAGCTGTTGCTGTCGCACTTCTGAACAAGGGTGTCGCCGCTGCAGTCCACGCATCGAACCGAGAACTTCTCACATCCGAGGAGAAGCGTGCCGCATCTGGAAGATCTTCACGTCTTTATTTCTTTGTACTTGAACTTTGCTGCATTTCCCTCGCTGCAACATTGCTTGCTGTGGAAGCGCGACGCAACCTAAGGTACATTGACGCAAAGTGTTGCATCCTAAGAACTGAACTAAACTAAGCTAAATCTACCATCTTAAAGTAACAGTATTGTGTATTTTTGTCATTTATGGTCTGTGGTAACTCTTTATAAAGTATATTTATTTTTTATTTAAAACCTTGTGTGGTGCCCATCTGTAGTGTTGTCACTGGGTTACTGTATGTGGTCACAAATGCTTTACACACTGCCTCTGAGATAAACCTGTCTGCTCGTGCCAAGCTACCAAGGGGGTGAGCAGGGGTTATTTTAGGAGTGTAATCCCCTTATCCTGACAAGAGGCAAGGGTTCCTATTTGTCACAAGTACCCACCTGTGCCAACTAGAGACTCCCAAATCTAACAGGTACACAGCCAAATATTGGCTTACCATCAAACTCAAATAGCCTGTCATTGACAAGAAGCAGGGCAAGCTTCATAGACCAGAAGCTCGGGCTATTGTTGGATCTCTTCCTTAACAACAATGAAGCACAGATCGACGAAACCCCTTCATTAGAGAGGGCAATGGGTGGTAAAGGCCCTGATCCTGCCCCCAGGAGCCTGCCCACCAATAACTTCCAAGAGATGGGGCCAATAAGAGCATCACAGGACAGAATTGCGAGGGCTCTTCTATGGCAGTCAAATAAAATGGAATTACAACTGGACCTGGTAGAGTCACTGGCAAGCCACGTAGTAGGGCTTGGGTCCAAGATAAACCACTGGGGCTTCACTTCATCGGGAAGGAGAAACCATGTCCATGCTATCCAATAATGGATACATTAAGCACTCTTCCTGAGTTAATTGGAACCTTCGTCAGGTAATCAAGGTATCCTCAATGGGATCAGAACCCCAGGCAGTTACAGCAATCTCTCTGTCCTGGGAGGAGCACAGCTCAAGCTCACATGGGTCAGATCTACCAATAGTGCTCACCTCCTGACACTCGCAGCCTTGGAACAAAAGTACCAATTGCACACCTCTTAATAAAATTCTGAATGTTACCAAGGGTGACCACATGCAAGGAAGGCCTCAACCCCCCATATGGCCCAAGCAGAATTAGAAAGTGAGAGTACAAATATAGATCCTGGTAACATCCTACCAAATGCCCTCCTAGGGAATGTCACCAGCCTATCAAGAAGAGCGGAAAAAGGGCTGAAGAAACAATCCAAGAAGCAACACCTCCTAAGAAGATCTTCAACAATGAATATTGCAAACAAAACCCTAGAGGAATAGGAGGGCTAAATAAAATCGAATTATTCCCAATCCTCCTCCCCCACCTATACCTAAATCCCTCCTGCTTCAACGTCACCGGCTCACATGTTAACAGGAAAGCCTAAAGCCTTCTCCCCTGCCCGAGTGCTGCAACATCTCCTGCCTGCACGTTGATGGGGATGGCAGCATCACAAACAGCCTTACCCACCACAGCTACAGAGGACGCACCAACCACTGTGGGGTCACCCGGTGGGTTGGAGAGACCTCTCAGACCAAGGCATGCAATTTGACTGGAACCTAGAGAAAGCTCGCTGAAAAACAGTAGCACAATAGTATATCCAAATCCTGGCAATGAGAGAGTAGCCCAGCCCACTGAGCATATAGGGCGGCAACTAATTACTAGTAGCAAGGAGGCTTTTATTGGTCAGAATGACTCTGCAGCAGGTCCCCGGAAGGTCCGAAGCACAATGGAATATTTAAGTCCATGCAGTGGTGTGTCTGTCCTACCTACAGAGCCCACATGGTGGCATCAGACCACCAGCAGCCGGGTTGACACCAAAGGACCTTCTCTCTAGTCCAAGCATCATGCATGCACTCAGACAGAAGACTTGGTTCACTCTGGGCAGGCCTCTCCACCGCTCTATCAGAACTCAGCTACCCTCTCAGCACACTACTAGAGAGGAGGAAGGGAGGGTTAGCACCGAGCTGCTGCTCATTCCTCAATATATTTCAACAGGTCCAACAGACACCCTCAATACAGGCAACTTTTGTAGGCTATTCAGTCATGTTCCAACATTAACACACATAACCTCAGAAGATATGGATTGGGTAAACTTTGAGCCGCACCCTCTAAATTCAACCAGCAAAGTCACCAAGTCAATATGGAAGAGAAATGCCCAGAGAGATGCAGTATGGGCACAAAGAGTAACCTTCACGGTATGAGGCATTGAATTACACATACCTTCACCAGTTATATACCCACACCACATGTCCTCCTTACCGCAACATCTATGAAAACGCCCATAAGCGTGCATAACTGTGACGCCGGGGTAAACCGAGAACGGTGCCTGAATCTAGAGGGCCAAGAGCACTAACCTTCATCTGTAACCAGAGGGAGGTGCATTAAGACATGTGCAATTTCATCCACTGTAAGTGGGGGGATCTAGGGCCCTCTCATTCAGATAAACCATGGAGGAGTTTCTAGTCCTGTAGGTGCTCTTGACCCCCGACCTTTGGATCCAACCAATTCTTTATCAACACTCTCATGGAATGTGGCCCGTCTTAGGAGTGTGAGATTGACTAGGGATGCCCTGGCATTCCTGAACACAAACATTATCCTATGCTTCCAGGAAAACTAGGAACTTGCCCCCTTGCATTTGTCAGGCTGCTATGAGATCTTTATACCGGCAAAGAGAACAAGTATCTTTGGCCAACCATCTGGAGGTTAATCAACCTTTATGAAGCACTCAGTAGACCTAATAGTAATTAAACTTCCAATGGATTGTAAAGCAGCACAAGCAGTCGAGATGAGAGGTCTAAAATTCAAAAAGAAAAAGATTGAACTGATACTTGTCAACTGCTAGATAAATACTCCCAACAAATATAAGTTACTAATGATCCAGGGCCTGATGAACTGTCTAGAATCACTTGTTCTGGACTACCTACCCCATGAACTTATAATACTTGTTGATTTTAACATCAGTGCATTCTTCAGATTCCCTCCCCCGGGAGAGAGGGAGGCAAATCATAAAAGATTTTTCGGCAACTTATAAAATGGTATCAGCCCAATGGGAAACTGTGGCAAAAGACAAGGACCGCTCATTCCCCCCAACCTGTAAAGGGCACTCGACCATTGATTATGCTTTCCTATCCGAGGGACTAGTCAGGCAGCTGGTACACTTTGAAATCACAGAAAGGGGAGAAAGCACTCATAACCCCCTACAATGCACGGTTAGTCTCCAGCTAAAACCACTTGGGATAGGCACACCAGTGGGCTCTTCAACAGGAGTAGAGAAAGTAAACCTAGTTAAAAGAATAAAATGGAGGTCGGAGTACTCACCAGTGGTAGCAAGCTGGCTAATCATTAAGGCCCTCCAAAGGGCACAGAGGCTAAATTATCAAAAAACAACAATCCACACTGCTGCAGATGTTAAATATGACAGATAAATCCTTAAGAAAATAACATGGGAACTTAAGGAGGCAAGAGATCAAAAAGATCGTCCCACCCTATTCCAACTACTGAAGGACCTAAGCACATGTGCTTTTGGAAACATGTCCACAAACTAAAGACCCTAAAAGAAAAAAGGGAGAATGGAGTCTCAGAAGCAGCTTAGGTCAGTCATGGTGTACACTTGTACGCTGATAATTTGCCTCCCCAGACTGAGGTTTCCCTGTGGAAAGAAAAAGTAGGCAAAAAGATCACATCGACGGAGGAGGTCACAGAGGAACTACTACCCAGGCAGAAGACAGGTGAAATCACAAGATCCATGCACTCTGCCTCATCTGGTTAGCCAAGCAGGACCTGAACATATATCTCCTAGCAGGGTTGAAAGAATCTTAAAGTACATATGAAAGGATGAGGCACCCGGCCCCAATGGTCTGCCAGCATCTCTGTTCAGAGCGGCACCAGACATCTGGGCAAGGATTTCGACCCCACTCTTCAACAGTGTGTTCCAGATGGGGTTTGTCCCGGACATGTGGCGAGGTTCAATTCTAAGACCCATATACAAAAATGATGATCGGTCAATACCTGCCAATTACCGCTTAATCACACTGCTTGATGTGGAAGCCAAAATATATGTACATATCCTGCTGTAACTCTTGGAGGCCTGGGTTAGTGATCAGCAGATCCTTTAGTTTTTCAATCAGACTTCAGAGCCGGGGTATTAACAGTGGGTAATATCATAGCACTATTTTTCCTAAGGCACCAAGCTGCCAAACACAGCAGCTTACCTGTACTCTGCTCTGCTTTATCTGTTATAGTGTGGCATTTGATATGGAGGATAGGGGAACCCTATGGAGAGAGCTGGAAGCCTGGGGAATACTCCTAAAGCCCCCAAGTGCCATAATCTCCTTATACCCTGAAACATTGGTTTGTGTGTCCACCGGTCCAGGCTCGGCTACCCGAAAAATTAAGACAAATTGGGGCTTAAAGTAGGGGTGCTTCCTGGCTGCTCTATTTTTTTATTTTTTCACAGCTGACTTAAGGAAGTGTTTGTATCCCAGCAGCCTAACACTGCCTAACCTAAGTCTAACAAAGCTCCAAATAATACAATATGACGATAATATAGTAATCATGGATCATACAAAGCCCGGTTTACAGCGGGCGATGAGTTCCTTGAACACTCTTGACAAGGCTAACGAGCTCATAGTCAACCAGGAAAAAGCAAAGGTCCAGATATTCGGTCACTGCTGGAATAAAAAGAACCTGTCCTGATGTCTTGTCGCCAGAACATCGCTACAGCTAGGAAGTATAACTACCTTTGTATGGTTCACTGAAAGTAGCACAGCAGTGGCACAAAAAATGCAATGAAGAAAAAGGGCACACCAATTGCTTATGGGGTAGGTCAGTTAAATCAGCATCTAAGGAGTGCATTGGCAGCTCCAATACTAATTGTTATGAAAAAGACATTTCTTCCAGCCGTAGTGTATGACCATTTTCCGTACCCCGGAAACTTAGATGAAGCCCTAGAACGAGCCCACTGTAGAGCGTACTAAAAAATCTTCCAACAACCATGCTACATTTACCACGCCAGGCTAAGGTTGGAACTTGGTCTGGTATCCCAGACTGTAGACTGTCAAGTGGCAATATTGAAACACTATATCAGGGTATGGATGGTAGATATACAATCATTAAAAAAGCCACCTAAAACACATTTTTGAAACTCCAGGGAATCCTTGGCGTGATCATGTCAACAAGGCACTGTGCTCGCTCCACATGACAGGTTCAATCCATCAGGTGGGAATCATTCATTTTATTACTTGGAAAAAAGAAATGAGGTGACCTTGATGGCCCAAGACCTGCTGCTCCTCAGGAATTTAGATGCAGCCCGGCATTAAATGACTCCTATCTAGCCAGCATTCTGCAACCATATGTACGCGAAGCTATTAATGCATACACTTGCACACAGATCGTCTACATTAGGTCACTAGCTCTGCCAATTAAATATTTGTACCCCTCCTGGGTCAGCTTCAGAGCAAACAGAGCTTGCAGGCTTTGTTCCTTTCAAAACGAGTCATGGTTACACTTGCTATTTTGATGTCCCTCCCTGGAGCACCTAAAAAGGCAATTAATTAAACCGGTATGACAGACCTACGGGCTCGAACATGCCAGGAAGATTCTAGCATCTGCTTCTCAAATGTTGCCCCCTGGGATTTGGCAAGATGTGCTAAATTAGTGGTCATACTCAGGCGGTGTCTATCGCGGCTGACAAGGAAAGTAAATGCAAATGAGCTAGGCTTACCTCGCTTCATAGACTGAGCGCTGGCGGGAGATCTCGGGATAGCACTGACTGCCGTGGTCAATATTTTAAATGTACATGCATTAAGCCGCGAGGTGAAGGAATTATCTGCCCGACGTGGCCCTAATTATAATGATAATTATATTGTTTAAATTCAGATCCATCAGCTAATGCAGGATGTACCATATTTGATTGACGGTTTACTATTACCGTATTTTGCACATGTTTTAACCATTGAAGATTTTAAACATTTTGTCTGACAACTGTTTTATTCTCTTAAGACTTTCTCCATTTGTAATGGTTTTAATTGACTAAACAATGAAGCTTTCAGTTACAATTTACAATGTGTGTTCCACTCCACGTTAAGTTAATAGGAAATGTGACATGGCATTTTCATTATTACACCTGAAATGCTGTGATTGGTACAGCTTCCAGGAGTGCTACGTGGAATGTCCATTGATGAATTCCCAAAGCTTGTACATCAACACTGGGGCAGAGGTGTACATCAACACTGGGGCAGAGGTGTACACGTGGGTGCAGATTTAGTAGATTTTTTGTGATTGGGACCTGAATGTTGTGGGCTATGTGAGGCTTTCCCAGTATATCAGTGTAATCTGCAACTCCATTCAACACCCAATGAGATTCAGTGCAAGTTCTGAGTTTATTTTTATGGAGCCAGGCACTCCCAATACCTGCACTATTACATTAATGAACTCTGCAGAGCTATCATGAACTTACTTCGTTTTACTCCAAAATGTCACCTTCTAAAATCAACTGAAGGCTCTGGGTGACCATCAAAGGCCAAATGAGCAACTACATAGTCAATAAGATTTATTAATTCGTCTGGTAATTCATAATTCCCAGGGGCCTCATTTATGAGAAATGATGCATCGCTACGCGAAAGCAGCGATGCGTCACTTCTCAGTGCACACTCCTTGCGACATTCCTGATGCGTCATATTTAATGTATGACACATCATGTCGCAAGGAGTTACAGATACATCAGTATTTTTGACGTATCTGTAAGCGCAAAAGTGACGCATTGCTGGAGTGTGTCACACACGTGGTTAGAAGAATAGCCGCTCATGTTCTGATCACCGGTGTTATTCCTGTGCTCCCATGATACGATTTGTGTCTCAACACACAGTCTTGAAATTACACACTCTGGCATAATGGGAGAATTTGGGAAATTTTGCTTAACAAGCATAATGCATAATACCAAAAATTACACGAGATTAAACCAGCATATATAAAATGTCACCTCTATTTAGTAATACATTTCAATGAATAATTGATCGCTGACAAATCGCTGTTTGTGGCTCCACCATTCCCCTTTTATGTATGTAGTTTGCATAAAGCCAGGGCAAAACAAAGATACGTCCTTTCACTAAATGCATTGGCCTACTTACGACTTTAATTGAAGAAAAATAAAAGTGACTTGAATTGCCTCTCCCTGATAGGAAATGTAATTTCTTTAGAATGAAAGGAATGTATGTGGTGAAATCAGTACTTTCTCCAGTTTCTTTATAACTTAATAAATATTTCTCTTAAAACTAGTCTGGCGCACTTCAGTGTCTGACAAAGATGCATTATTTGTTAATTTGCTTTTCAACAGAAGCTTAAATGCCTTCTGAACCCACATAATCCATCTAACTATAAGACATACACTGGGCCATAAACCGCTGTGCATATACATAAATATAAATCTATCCAAATTCCATTTCCTATAAATAAGAGCTGAATGGACCAGTGAAGCAAAATGATATATTAACTCCAGGTTGGTAATGGATATTCTTTTTGTAAATTCAATTTCATTGTAAATGATTTCACGGACCGACCGCTTGCTTTATTTCTCCAAATTTGCATAGTGGAAATGGAGTCATGATGTTTACGAGTTTAAGACATTCCTACTATTGTATGCGCGGTTGTGGTCAGCAAACCGGAGCCTGTCACATATGTCTTTTGATGGTGACATTCACATTACCTTTGGCCAAAGTACAAAACAGGGTATTGCGGTACTCCTGGATGGGATAACGTCCAGTCTGATACCAAGCCCCTACAGCCCTTTTGGTGCAGGGAGTTGGGGGGCAAGTGGCAAGTGCCCCCATTTGCCAGGCTCAAACCTTCCCTTTTACTACATGTAAGACACCCCTAAAGTAGGTCCAAGGTAGCCCCATGGGCAATGTGCAGTGTATTTAAAAAATAGGACATGTATTGGTGTATTTTACATGTCCTGATAGTGAAATATTGATAATTTTGTTTTTTACTATTACAAGGACTATCTATCTCATAGATTATCATTGGAGCTGCCTTGTAACCTCTTACAAGTGTAACTTCCAATTGGAAGAGATAGCAATTTAGAGTGTGGGGTTCCTGAAGCCCCCATCTTGGCTGGTTCTCGCACATACAACTTATTTTGTACCCTGGTGCTGAGCCAGCGGTCCACCTTCATATCAAGCTTCCTAAGGTCAGTAAGCTTACTGTCAATCAAGTGGTGGTGTAGCTCTGGAAAACAAAAGATTAGACCAGTGCTTCCAAGCAATCAAATTGTAAAGCTCTTGAAAATCTGTCACCCCGCTGCCCTTCACCCAACCATCCAGAGCTCTGAAAAAAGTACATCTGGCTACAATCCTTTTGTAGGTCAACGTGGTCGCGGGAGGGGTCGGATGAAAATCAGACCCCCACCACAACAGTGGAACATCCAGGCGGGAGAACGGCAGGCCCGCTGGAAATTTTATCAGTTGGGCTCACCACAATAGTGGATACATCAAACTTAGAACCAGTTTTTGATACCATTCCTATATTTAATCTATCAGAACATATATTGTCCTCAGCCAAAATTATCTTATTGAGCAAAAAGCTCAGTTTTGGGCCAACAGAGAAAACTAGTATCTTTGACATTCAAATTGAGCTTTTGCAATTTTCCGCAAATTGCATTTAAAAGCTTTCGTTTGAACAGTGTCCATAGTGAAAGTTTTAATCCTTGTAGACTGGGACCACCATCTACGTTTAGTCCACCTACTAGCAAGATGCAGTTACTTTTGGCCTTTGAGGCAATGGTGATGAAGGATGTCACTGCTCTTGACAAAGGCTTTGAATCCATCCCATAAAATATTTCTCTTACTGAACGAAAAGTGCTTTGCGCTTTCAATTTCTGAGTATACACAGAAATTACCAATTTTTAGAAGATTATTTCCGGGAGGTAGACATCCTACCCAAAAAGTTACAACATGCCTACCCAAAGAGACTAATCAAAAGATCTCTTAATAGAGCATGGTACAATCATCGTGAATTCCGTCTCTCTCCTCGTCCTCAAAAAACCATGGAACGAATACCTTGTGTTACAACATTCAGTACACAGAGTAATAAATTAACCAAGATAATAAAAAAAACATTGGCCTTTGATACAATCTACAGGCATCACCAATGAACCACCTTTATTTTCTTTTAAAAGAGGCAGAAATATCGGTGACCATTTGCTCGGGGCTGCTTTACCCAGCACTGATGCAGCAGACTTGACCACGATGTGGGGCCTAAACAGAATTGTGGGCCACTGCCATTGTAACTCCGCTGTTAATGTAAAGCTGTTTATTCATGATGAAATAATGTATGATTTTTCTGACCATACAACCTGTAACTCACAGAATATATTTTTTGCCATCTGGTGCCCCTGCAATTTAATCTATGTGGGGCAAACCATTCAAAAAATCAAGGCGTGACTTTCCCAGCATAAAAGTTGCATTAAATATGAGAACGAACATGCTCAATTGGTGTCCCATTTCATTGAATTCAATCACTCTCCGTCGGAATACGCTGGCAGGTCATTGAAATGATTAAGAAACCACCAAGGGGATGCAATATTGTGAACATGTTGAACAAAACTGAATGTCATTGGATTTTAAGATGTGACAGCATTAATAAACGTTTAAACACTCTTGAGGAATGTAACGCTATAATATCTGGCTGAACATTCTCCTCACAATATCCCTGTTTGCTGTCACACCTGGTTTGCTTTGTCTGGAATATTAATACGCGCTTTCCATATACCAACCTCACTGTACACTATATGGCTCTTTTGTCACCTATTTCACACTCCCCCTTGGAATATGACAAGGCAATATTGTACGAATATACATATTTTCTGATGCTTATGTGTTAGAATTGTGTATGGCATGACATGTTTCTATGATTCTACCTCTAGTGTAATTACTTAACCATTTGGTACAAATGCATTTGCCTCAGGAAAATCCAATATACGAAATGTAATGGTAGTCTTTTGATATGTAAATCTTGATGTATTGTTTATTTGGTCGATATGGGCAAACAATGTATCGCTTATTGGGTTGATATTGGCAAACACCATATTGAAAGGCCCTTTAGGGATAAATATGTTGTATCAAATCAGTGCCAGTTTTCAACACTTAAGACTTGGTTTTACCAATTTTTTGCATAATTTGATGCATTAATGAATACTGTGAGAAAGTGCCACCTCTTTATTGAATCGCCATTAATTAAATTTGATAACATGATTTGACCACTGGAAGTCATACTTAGTAAACAATTGTTCCATTGCATTTTTTGTAAAACCTGTGAGAGAGTGTCACCTCTTTATGGAATTACTACTTAATTAATTATGATAACATGATTTGGCCACTGGGAGCTATACATAGCACAAGATTGGTTCAATGCATTTCTTGTGGGTCCCTTTATCTTGATTACTTTTATTATTCCGTATTATTATTTCTTTATTTCACCTCTAATTTCTGTGCACCATCTTTATACATCTCCATGGTGTATGGTCAAATAGGTTGCTACACTTCTCCTAATGTACCCTTTATTACTCCTTTCTCATTCTATTATGGCCGACACAGACAGCCGAGATGTGCTAGGGTAGCTTGGACACTTCTCTTTCTAGCCTCTGACTGCGTACAACGCTATATAACTGATGCGTCGTAGACACCGTGTACTATCTGGCTTACCGTCTGGACGGTTACCAAATTGCCACAGTGGATTTCTGACCGACTACTAGCTCTTAGTGGGGGCATGTATGCGCGTACGGTTGTTCTGTTTCTCTTATGCATTTTTTGCTGTCGGACCTTTCTATATTAGACATACTTTTTCATCTGTTCTTTTGCCGTTCGGCTCGCTGGGTGAGAACTTAAATTAATATTTTGGCCCGTCCCCATTGATTTGCTCAAAGACCGAGCAGGTAAAGTCCCTTTTTCCTGTTTTGGGTATTATTTTGCGACACTCGTGGGTGAAACATTTCAATTTTTTACTGTATTTGTTTTAATTCCAGCCTCGTTTGATTAGAGAACCAGCTCCTTACTTAATTGGTTATTTGGCGCTGCCATATTGTGATCCTAGTATAGAGAACAGTGGTCCCTATTCAGAAAAGAAAATACAAAAGAGGGGATAATCATACACTAAATAGTAAGTATGTCTTTTGTACAGTCGGACAAGAATTTATTTTCATATAGGTTTTCAATAGTAGCGTTTATGCCTTAGTATTAAAAAAAAGGCACAATATATTATATTGTCAAGACTACAATGCTTCATTCCATTGTCCTGAAGATGATACCTTGTATGTAATGTTGGCATCGAAACGTCGTCGACACCAATACACCATATGCAATAAGACTGAGCTATATTATAGTATGCAATGGTGTTAAGAAACTGATCTATGTCTGTCTAACTGAGTACAAGTATACAGACCCATTTTGTTTGCCTTTTGGCCAATCTGTTTCGTTGTTTTGTCTTGTGTTTTGTGGGTCACGGCTGTGCCCACTTATTATTAATTGTTCCATAAACGCTACTATTGAAAACCTATATGAAAATAAATTCTTGTCCGGCTGGACAAAAGACATACTTACTATTTAGTGTATGATGATCCCCTCTTGTGTATTTTCTTTTCTGAATAGAGACCACTGTTCTCTATAATATGATACTGCCCAAGGTCCCTATGGCTTTATCCTTTGGGTTCCCTTGTCCTTGTATAATAATATTGTGATCCTAGGACACATATACATATGAGCAAAGAAATACAAATTACAGGGATGCGAGTATATATTGAGCATAGTTTATGCAGACTATGGTCAGGTATTATAAGTGATTAATACTGGCATTTTATGTACTTAAAAAAGGCGCTTTTGTATCTCTGGTCTGGAGCATGTTGACTTGGAGCTTTTGAAACCCATTTTAATCCCATGCTGTGGATTTATCATTCATAGGTGATCAATTTTTCTGGGTATTTACCTCTTTCGGTATAGGAAATATTCTTTTTCCATATCTAATTCTTGCTTCTCATTTTGCACTTATTTTCACGGGTTGTCAGCACTTCTTTGTTTCACTTTTGAGCCCCTGTTTATTCTACAGATTGTTATGATAGCGTTTGGATCTAATACTTATCACAATCACTGGTTCCTCAGATACCAATTCCTTTTGGCCTTCTATCCTTTGCAATTGGATCTTTTCTAGTTAATTTTTTCACCTTTGTTCCTGATTTGGCCGGAATGACTGATCTTGTGCTATGATGTGCATCCGGCACATATATAATTTTTCTGATACCCCCTTGTTTGTATTCATTTTTTAGAATTTTATCGAATTTCCAATTCGATGTTCTAGTATTCATCATTGTTTGTTCTGATGATGACCATCTAATTCTAACATGGGCGAAACACTGTCAACGCCTAAGTGTGGCCCTGATTGAAGAGGGCACATTTTTGCTATCTGTTGTTTTTGTCTTGTTCAAACTACATATATGCAACTGTCCTCAGCCACCGTTTATGTTTACACAGTGTATTGTCTTTATGGTTGTTTGTGAAACCTGTTGAGCGCCATTATTGTTTTACTTTTATTATTATTGTCTTACCAATACATTTTCTATACATGTATAATAATCAAATCTGTGTAAGGGTATCACTTGTTTAAACGTTTCCAGGTACTTTTGTTATAATTTCCATTTAATTGTTAAAAGAAATTCTGTCATTTTGTCATAATTCTTTATTCCTTTCCTTTTTCATTTCTTTATGTCCCTTTTTTCTCTACTGTATCATTTCTCTATTTAATTCTTGGGTATTGTTTTTTGTATTTTATACTACAAATGAGATTTAAGTTGAACGTTTGTTAGGATTCTAGTCAGAAAAAAGTATTAGCACACTTCAACCAAGTCTGGGACTTCAGCTTCTTGTTCTCCCTAAGCTTGACACTGTACCACTCAGGAGTAAGGTCATATCTCTTGATCAGGGCTTCATTTATTTCTGTGAATGTAACTGCCTCTAGTGACCCTAATGACAACAAAGTACTCTGACCCTCCACTGCAAAATGCTTCCGCAGACCGGTGCATGTGTAAGGCTGCTTCATCTTAACCCTTAAACCAAATATCTATGTCTATCTTTTTGCTGTAATCCTGTGTCAAGCTCTTAGGGATGTGCACGTTTAGCTCCAACTGGAATGAATTAATACTGCCACCATCTTGGCTAGACTTGGACTTCAAATTCAGCTCCCTTAAAGTCTATTCTTGATCCAAAACAGTCTTTTCCTCTGCCAGTTTGAGCCTGGCCAGGCTGCCTGAAATCCTTATCCATTTTTAGCTTTTACATTTCCAACTCATGCCTTCTAGCCTCACACTTGTCCTCCAGCTCCTCTGGAGACAGACCCTTAGATGGGACACTCTTTCTACCCTGGAGGGCACATTCCCCCCAAGCAGATCATAAACTATCAGTACATCCTCATGCAAGTTTTGATCCACAATCTCTCCAGCAGCATCCTCAGAGTGCCCATTGGCATTCCTGACAGCTACTCAGGCCCTCAGTACCTTTTGTAGCTTCTCCTTTATGGTGAGGCCTTTGAACTGGATCTTGCGTTCCCTGCAGATTTGCTTATTATGTTGCTGCACAGTGTAGGACTCCAGCCTGTTTTCCTAAAAAATCTAATCTGCAGGGAAACCGATGACTCTCTAGACTAAGGCATGCTTGTATTGGAAAGCTCCAAAAGTACCCAAACTCAAGAATTCAAAAATAAAAACAGCATGTGATTGTGCAATGGTCTTCAATCAGGTAGTAGTGTACACCAATCACTGTATGTCAAATACAAACACAAGTCCTATCCCACTGCTGCCACCAATGGTAGAAATGGGGGTCTCTAATTAGCAGAGGGTTGCACCCTGTCCAAGTCGGGAGCATTATTCTAGTCATGATGCGAGAGTTCCGAGTTACACACCCAAGATAACCCCTGCTCACCCCCTTGGAACCTTGGAACGAGCAGTCAGGCTTATCAGAGTGGCAATGTGTAAAGCGTTTGTACATAAACACACAGTAACAAAGTGAAAACACTAGAAATGGACGCCACACCAGTTTAGAACAATAATCATTCTTTATCTAAATAAAACAAGACCCAAACAACAAAAATCCAACAGGCACACGCCAAGATATAACTTTTAGAAGGTTCAAACAGTTCAAATCATAGTAAACTATGGATGTGTCACTTTTTAGTGCAAAGTAGGATGCAGGGAGATGAGGCACCAAAAGCAAAGTGATGCGTTGATTCCTTACTCTCAGGAGAAGTGAAGCGTCGATTTCTTACTGCCAGAGGAGGTGATGTATCGATTCCTTGCAGTCAGGGGAGGTGATGTGTCAATTCTCTTTTGTGGGGGGAGGTGATGCGTTGAATTCCAGACACGCTGCCTTGGTTCTTTACTGCTGGGCAATGTTGATGAAGACTTGGCACACAGGTGGGATGGGTGGAAAATAATGTCACACTGGGTCAATGTGGCAGTGGCAAAACAGGTGCTGCATCGATTTCCCATCCGTGATGCAGGTGATGCATCAAAATTTCAGATGCACAGCAGGGCTCTGTGTTGGAATAGGAGTGGGTGTCTCAGACGTCAGAGACACAGTGCTCAGGACTTGGGGTGCTGCGATCTTCTGGCTATGGCAGTCGCTGCATCAATTCTTTGGCCACACTGCTGCAATGTCTTAGTTTTTCATTTGCGCTAAAGTTTGGAACAAATACGAGGGAGAAGGCAAAAAGTTTGGGGATACCCCGCAAAAAGGGCCAGGTCCAACACATACGAATTTGACCTATAGCAAAACATGCTTGCCTGCTGTTAAGAAGTCTCGGGACCATCAAAGACTTCATCTGCAGCCCCAGAACTCTGTTGCTGGGAGTCCTGCCCTTCCAAGTGGTGCCAATTCCAAATCTGGACCCTTGGAAGTGACTTCTGCTGCAAGAAGAGAAGAAAATCCACGCACGACCTTCAGCACCTCGTTTTCCCCGATGCCGTCTTGCCGTTTGGTTGAAAAACCAGGGCATTGCTGCAATGTAGCCGAAGAATTGATGCAACACCTGCCATGCAGCCAGAATATTGCTGCTGCCTAAGTCCTGAGCACCGGGTCTCCGACATCCAAGGCACCCACTCCGATTCCGATGCAGGCCCTTCTGTGCGGCTGACATTTTGGCGCATCGCCTGTATCGTGGCTGGGAAATCAATGGAGCCCCTGTTTCACTGCCACCGCATTGACCCAGCGAAACCGAATTTTCCACACGTTGCAACTGTGCGCCAAGTCTTTATTGACATTGCCCAGCAGTAAGGAACAGAGGCCATGTGCCTGAAATTCGATGCATCACCTTCCCTCACAGAAGGTAATTTACGCATCACCTTCCCTTTTTGATGCCTCATCTCCCCTGCACCTGTTTTTATCTTTCAATTTTGACACACCCCAGGTACTTTGCACTAAAATGTGACGTATGCATAGTTTTCTATGAAATGAACTGTTTGAACCTTCTAAAAGTGATATCTTTTCTTGTGTATGTTGGATTTAGTTTTGGTCTTATTTTTAATCAGATAATATAGGTTATTTTAACTGGTGTGGTGTCCGTTTGTAGGGATTTTGCGGGGTGTTTATGTACAAATGCTTTGTACATTTTCTCTGGGATAAGCCTGACTGATCATGCAAAGCTACCAAGGGGGTGAGCAGGGGTTACCTTGGGTGTGTAACTCCCTTACCCTGACTAGAATATGGGTCCCTACTTGGACAGGGTGCAAGCCTCTGCCAACTAGAGAACCCCATTTTCTAACAGTATGACATGTATGGCTTCTTAATTACTGTGCCATAGGACTCAAACTGCACCCTACTAACATGATTTCAATTATGCTGAACGCAATCTAGGATTTCTTGTGTTTACAACTGGACTGTTCCGATTGGAGCACCACCGACCAAGGTTGATTTGCATAGAACTGGTTCCTGTCTGAGGTGTATTGGTGGGCAAAACAATTATGGAACAGATTGTGGCCGAGAGTAAATACCTAGTGCTGGAAATAATTCAAGCAACTCACCTATCACTTTTTTGCTTTCTGGGGCGTTAAAGTGGGAAATCATTAGGTAAGAGCTGAAGGACTATCCACTTTCTCTTATTAGCCTGTGGGTCACATGATTAGGGGTAGTGAAGGGCTATAGATGTTGAGCAGCTTTGTCACCTGGTGGAAGATGCTTGGATGAGAAATTAATTATTGTGCCCCACACTCCCATGCAGCAACATGAAGCCATAATGGGCAGGGTATGAGTGAGAATCATAAGCCACACCCCTGATTTCATTTGAAACAATTTCACTATAGTTCACTCACTATGTTCCCGTCTTCCTGCTATGAGAGCTGCAACAAGCTAAATGCAGGGCTTAATTTGAGCCGATGATTTCCGGTGCTTAATTGTCAAAACAGGCAATTGTGACAGCTGCCAGTTGCTTGTGTAGTTTGGTGATGAGTAGGGCAACAGTTGTTCAACAAATGAAAGGAATTAATGCATGTCAACCATACCATTCTTTGAGTTTGTGGGGCCTCTATCAGTCTCAGCTGCTTCAGTTGTAGCAGTGTGATGGTTAATAGTTTTGTAGGTGCCATCAGTGGCAGGGTTGGCAGGTGCTATGGGTGGTGCAAGTTGCAGCGGCCTCCTGACAAGGGGCCTGGCACTTATTTTTTGACCAAATAAGCACTAGGTCAATGCTTAGGCTAGACCTGTTCTCACTCAGGCTATCATGATTTTTGGCTGCCTGCAGATAGCATGTACCCTGACCCTCCAGATCACTTACTACTCGGGTCCCTTCAACTGAATTGTAGCTACACAACAAGTACCATCGCCCTGGTGTGTCTTTCCTTTTATTTTAACCCAATCCCAAATGGTCTTAATTTCAGTGCTCATTAATGTCATATCTAACATTATTTTGTCTAACAGAATGGTAGGGGATTGTTGTTGTCGCTACCAGCTTTCGAAATGACTATTGTCTCATGTAAGGCAGGTTTTATTTGGCATTTGTTGCCCATAAATGACTTTTTGTTATTGGTAACTAAACACAGTAGTGTGCAAGGCAATTAGCCTAGCTTTGTATTTTGCGCAAAGGCAACCATGTCTGCAAGGCAAAATACACGATATCCAAGCTCAACATAACATTTTGCAATGCGCACATTCACCCGTAGGCATCTTTGCGCTGAATAACATATTTATTGTCACCCACCACAACAGTATTTATTTAATTGACTTCAGATGAATGAAAGCCCCGCTGGGATTTTAGCCTGTGACCACAAAGTCGAACATAGGCCCCTGCTGTGGACGCATTAGTCCCAAAGCCATCAGACACAACCATGCTGGCTTCTTGTTTCTAATCGTTGAAACTTGCAAAGAATAAGGTTTAGCTTCACCTCTTTATTTTTATTCGTCTTCATAATTATATATATATATATATATATATATATATATATATATATATATATATATATATATATATTACCTACTGGCGGTCGCCAGTAGGTAGTTATAGTTAGGATAATTTTCAATGTTAAATCTCAACATTCTATTTTGAATAACTTTGGCGCCGGTTGACGAATCTGCCTGAAATTTTCAGGAAAATGGTCTCATGGCGGTCCGGTCCTTCCCTGAAAGTTTGGGGGGGATTCGTCAAGCGGGGGCCGAGATAAAAGGGGGGTCCCAAAACGCGTTTTCCCCATGTTAATTTCCATAGGGCGGTCGATTTCACTTTTAGCCCGAACGGCTGAATGGATTTCCACCAAACTTGGCAAAATTGTAGGGACTGGTAGCCCGATGTGCCTTTGCTATGTCTCAAGATATGTGCTCCAGTGGATTTTAAGTAATTAAGGTTCAAAAAAATATATATATCTATAGCCGCGCTCCCGTGCGCGCACGGGAGTGCGCTCCAGGCGCGACACGCGACTTGCGCGCAGGAAGCTGATTGGATCTCAGTTGTCTGTAAACATTCTAAACAGTGCGGAGCGGCCGCCATCTTGTGTCTCGGTAAAATCGAGACAGAAGGGGTTTGAAAAAAAAAGGGGCAAATGACCATAAGGGGGAAGAGTAGACCCCCTCTGACCCCCTAGGTTTGATGTAGGGACTAAAATAGGGTCCTGCAGGGCATTAAAATTTTTTTTTCGTTTTGCGCGGGAATATGCGCTCTCCCGTGCGCGCACGGGAGAGCGCTCCAGGCGCGACGAGCGACTTGCGCGCAGGAAGCTGATTGGATCATAAGGGGGAAGAGTAGACCCCCTCTGACCCCCTAAATCCAGGACTATATTTATGAAGGCCTTGCGCTGTTAGTTTTGCGCTTCCTGTGCGTCAATTTTTGTGACGCACCAGCGGTGTAAAAAAATGCGCATTGTTATGCAATATTCAAAAAGTGACGCATCTATCTAGATGCGTCACTTTTTAAATATAGTGCAACGAGGTACATTTTATTACACTGCTGGTGTTATGCGTCACTTTTCTGTGCGCACTCCTTATGACGTTCCAGATGTGTCATATTTAATGTATGACGAATCATGTTGCAGATACAATATGGCGCAGAGTTTTAAAAAGTGACCCATGTACCTAGATGCGTCACTTTTTAAAAATAGCGTCAGGTATAATGTATGCAGAGGGGGTGTTCCCCCACAAAAAGCTTTGTAATAGCGACGCAGTGAAATGTTTGAGATTTCACTGCGTCACTTTTAGGATGCTGTTGCATCCTTTAAATATAGTGCAACGAGGCACATTTTATTACACTGTTGGTGTGATGCGTCACTTTTCTGTACACAGTCCTTATGACATTCCAGATGTGTCATATTTAATGTATGACGAATCATGTTGCAAGGAGTTACAGATACGTCAGTATTTCTGACATATGTGTAAACATAAAAGTGATGCGAGGCCGGCGCAAAATTTTGACGCAATAGCATCCAAAAAATGACGCAGGGAAATCTCATAGATTTCAGTACGTTGTTATTACCAAGCTTTTTGCGAGGGATTGCCCCCTCTGCATACATTATACCTGATGCAGATACAATATGGCGCAGAGTTTTAAAAAGTGACCCATGTACCTAGATGCGTCACTTTTTAAAAAATAGTGTCAGGTATAATGCATGCAGAGGGGGTGTTCCTTGCAAAAAGCTTGGTAATAATGACGCAGTGCGTCACTTTTAGGATGCAGTTGCGCCAAAATCTTGCGCCTGCTTCTCAGCAAACCTTTCACATGGTGCTTTTTCCATGTGAAAGGACACATTACTGGAGTTGCGTCACTTTTGTGACGCACTCCTGCAATGCGTTACTTTTGTGTTTAGAGATATGTCAGAAATACTGACATATCTGTAACTCCTTGCGAATTGATTAGTCATATATTAAATATGACATATGTGGAATGTCATAAGGAGTGCGTCCAGATAAGTGACGCATCGCTATTTTCACGTAGCGATGCGTCACTTTTCAGAAATGAGGCCTCCAGTTTATTCACTGTGTCATAAATTTCTT
This sequence comes from Lissotriton vulgaris, assembly GCF_964263255.1. Classification (NCBI taxonomy): domain Eukaryota; kingdom Metazoa; phylum Chordata; class Amphibia; order Caudata; family Salamandridae; genus Lissotriton; species Lissotriton vulgaris. Next base: position 897,967,581 of record NC_141696.1, read on the forward strand.
TTCTAACACTCACCTTCTTTCAGTCCTCCTACTTCACTTCCTTTCACCTCTCATACCTTTCTGTTCTTTCTTACTCATTCTCCTTTCAATTATCAATGCACTATATTTCACTTACTCTTCATTTTTTAAGATTATAGCTCTTTGATGAGAATTGGAGGTAGTTCTGAAAAGAACTTTTGGTTTTCTTCTTTTAACTGAAGAGGAACAAAAACAGGGAATAGAAACTGCTCAACAGGAGCAAAAAGAAAAGAAAAAAATTAGGGGTGGGAAGGGCAGTGATGGTTCTCTAATGCCCGAACCATGAGCAGGACACTTTGCTCCCCATAGGTGAGGAGTTGATTGCAGTATCTGCATCTGACGACCCCATGGTTGAATGCAGGTTGGATGTTTGCTACCTGCCCCTGAGATTGGTCTCTTCCAGAAGAAGTTGCTCCTCCTGTTGATGTAGAGGGAACCTCCTGTGCCAGAGCCCTGACACTTTCTCGGGCAAAATTCTGGGGGTGCCTGGTCTCCACATGGCGAATCATCGTGAAGTTGCCAAAAGAGTATTTTTTTAGGGGGTTACCCCGTGACAGGACCTTTTTGCAGATCCTGCACTCTACTTTTGGTGCATTCACCTTCTTCTGGCCTTCTGGAAACTTAAAAAATTTCCAAATGAAATGTCCCTTCACCTTTGGGGTAGGTGGCTCTTCATCAATGAAGTCATCTTCACTGCTGGATGATCTGGCAGCCATGATGAACCAAGAAAAAAGGAGCAGCAAAAAAGCAGGTCTTTCAGTCACAAAAGTGAAAGAAGAAGTGAAGGAAATGGGTGGGGATTTCATTCATTGTAAAAAAAAACTGTTAGCAACCAATGAAAAGTGTTATTTTAGGGTCACATGACCCGACGCGCTTACGCTGCGCGCTCGGGTGCACTTCCGGGTGCGTTTACGCTGCGCGATCGTAGGCGCTTCCGGGGCGCACACGTGGCGCGATCGTAGGCGCTTCCGGGGCGCACACGTGGCGCGATCGTAGGCGCTTTTGCGTGCGTACGTTGTGCGCTGAAGTGACGTCATCAATCTTTAATAGAAATGCATAATCATTTTCAATATTAAAAAAAACAAATTTTATTTGTATGGTACGAAATGTTTTGCATTATTATTAACTTTTCATTCATATTTTTTTTTCACGAACGACAGTTGCGCTCTGGGTGCGCTTTCAGATGAGCTCTCGGAGAAGCTTACAGGAGAGCTTAGCTGAAAGCTTCCAGGAGCGCGCACCCAGAGCGCAAAAGAAAAAAATTATAAAAAAAATGAATACTTAAAAAAAACAGCAAATTGTAAAAAAAAAAAGGTTAGAAACTCGATATACAAAGGAATTAGCATTAAAAAAACCTATGAAATTCACTGAAAAAACCATAGGTTTCACACCAGTTATAGTTAGGAATTAGCATTTAAAAAACCTATGAAATTCACTGAAAAAACCATAGGTTTCACACCAGTTATAGTTAGCTGGAAATTTTACTGATATAAAACCATTGAAATTCCCACGTTATAGTTAGTCGGACTCACTATAACTTGCGCGTACAATGCACTGCTGATGACATCACTCATGACATCACTGATGACACCATCCTTGTGACAGAGTGACAGACCTAATTTCAGTGTAATGTAACGCTTGAAACACATATTCAAAAATAGAAACAAACATTTTCTAAAAAATGGAGATACCCAAACCAGTAACAACAACCAATTCAGTAATTCCACCATCTATATACACATCCACTCATTCACCAACAGTTCTATATAGTCACTCATACATATACTCACTCATCATATGTAGTGATACACCTACACATCCTGTTACACATCAGCAATCATCCAAAAGTTACTCACACACATACTCACACATGCAAATAAACTATTAAACATCCATTTCTTTGCATATACATTTATACACACACTGCCACCTTACTTCTAAGGAAACTTACCCATACTTACTCTCCTAAACAATCACTTATAGAAACACATACTTATTTACACAGGAACTCCTACAATCTCTCACTATATATACTATACTCACTTATATACATCAATACTCACATATACTAGATTAAAACATATGTCGTTACTAATGAAGACACTAGTGAGACAGTCATTCACTCACTAACACACACATATATACACTCATCCACCCATACAGTCCTGCACATATGCTGTCTTCAAAACACATACAAACAGTGAGTCAGTCACCAACCCCATGCAGCCACTTATACACAAAGAGAAACACTGATACAAACATTTAAATATTTAAACAATACTCGCTAATATATGTATTCACTAAGATACACATAATATGCCAGTTACCCAACCAATTTTTTTTAAAAAAACATCCATTTACACACTTATTTAAACATTTATTCTTCCATCGACCTTTACAAATACATATATAAAACAAATTTATTTTTCAGAAAGACACACATTCACTGGATGGTCTCATCAGTGATGTCATGAGTGATGTCATCAGCAGTGCATTGTACGCGCAAGTTATAGTGAGTCCGACTAACTATAACGTGGGAATTTCAATGGTTTTATATCAGTAAAATTTCCAGCTAACTATAACTGGTGTGAAACCTATGGTTTTTTCAGTGAATATATATATATATATATATATATATATATATATCATCTACCGTATGGCTCCCTTCCTCTCCCGTTAGGCGCTGCTGCTTTGGGCCGCGTCACTCCTGCAGTTGAGCCCAACTGCTATTAATTTCAACACGTATTCCCCACTTCAGGGAAATTTTGGAGTAGCAAAAAAAACAGAGTCGTCAATCTGCTGCAATTAAGGTTCTTATTTTATTTTTCAATCCATGGAGTCAAAACAAAGTAACCAACGCGTTTCGACAGCGTCTGCTGTCGTGATCAAGACAGCGGACGCTGTAGAAACGCGTTGGTTGATAAAACAGGTGACGAACATTGAGAATCGACTGGAAGCAGCCCCTGAAGATGGGGGGAGTCCCCCAGAAACGCGTCGGGCATACTATTCCTTGCAACGTGGTGAAGCGTGCTGAGACACAGCAGCCCGGAGGGGAGAGCCCTGCAGTGTGCCTCTCATGTCACAGGCATCTTGTATAAACATTTCTACGCGGCAGCCTGGCCGCGGAGAGAGCACCATCGCCTGCTGTTCTATAATGGTGAGCGGCAGGATGAAGCTCGTAGCATCCAAACCTTTTGGCTGTACAAGGAGCGCAGGACTCGTTATTTAATTACAGCGCGCTAAAGCACAATAAGCAGCCTACTTAAGGTATGAAATGAAAGCATCATGCACCCAAGACTATCGATGTGTTTGCATCACCGTGGACTACAAATCCCATAATTCCAGCTAAAGAGGACATATGCTTGTCCACGGATTTGCCTGATAGAAAATGTCCATAAAACAGGTGACGAACATTGAGAATCGACTGGAAGCAGCCCCTGAAGACGGGGGGAGTCCCCCAGAAACGCGTCGGGCATACTATTCCTTGCAACGTGGTGAAGCGTGCTGAGACACAGCAGCCCGGAGGGGAGAGCCCTGCAGTGTGCCTCTCATGTCACAGGCATCTTGTATAAACATTTCTACGCGGCAGCCTGGCCGCGGAGAGAGCACCATCGCCTGCTGTTCTATAATGGTGAGCGGCAGGATGAAGCTCGTAGCATCCAAACCTTTTGGCTGTACAAGGAGCGCAGGACTCGTTATTTAATTACAGCGCGCTAAAGCACAATAAGCAGCCTACTTAAGGTATGAAATGAAAGCATCATGCACCCAAGACTATCGATGTGTTTGCATCACCATGGACTACAAATCCTATAATTCCAGCTAAAAAGGACATATGCTTGTCCACGGATTTGCCTGATAGAAAATGTCCATAAAACAGGTGACGAACATTGAGAATCGACTGGAAGCAGCCCCTGAAGACGGGGGGAGTCCCCCAGAAACGCGTCGGGCATACTATTCCTTGCAACGTGGTGAAGCGTGCTGAGACACAGCAGCCCGGAGGGGAGAGCCCTGCAGTGTGCCTCTCATGTCACAGGCATCTTGTATAAACATTTCTACGCGGCAGCCTGGCCGCGGAGAGAGCACCATCGCCTGCTGTTCTATAATGGTGAGCGGCAGGATGAAGCTCGTAGCATCCAAACCTTTTGGCTGTACAAGGAGCGCAGGACTCGTCATTTAATTACAGCGCGCTAAAGCACAATAAGCAGCCTACTTAAGGTATGAAATGAAAGCATCATGCACCCAAGACTATCGATGTGTTTGCATCACCATGGACTACAAATCCCATAATTCCAGCTAAAGAGGACATATGCTTGTCCACGGATTTGCCTGATAGAAAATGTCCATAAAACAGGTGACGAACATTGAGAATCGACTGGAAGCAGCCCCTGAAGACGGGGGGAGTCCCCCAGAAACGCGTCGGGCATACTATTCCTTGCAACGTGGTGAAGCGTGCTGAGACACAGCAGCCCGGAGGGGAGAGCCCTGCAGTGTGCCTCTCATGTCACAGGCATCTTGTATAAACATTTCTACGCGGCAGCCTGGCCACGGAGAGAGCCCCATCGCTTGCTGTTCTATAATGGTGAGCGGCAGGATGAAGCTCGTAGCATCCAAACCTTTTAGCTGTACAAGGAGCGCAGGACTCGTTATTTAATTACAGCGCACTAAAGCACAATAAGTAGCCTACTTAAGGTATGAAATGAAAGCATCATGCGCCCAAGACTATCGATGTGTTTGCATCACCATGGACTACAAATCCCATAATTCCAGCTAAAGAGGACATATGCTTGTCCACGGATTTGCCTGATAGAAAATGTCCATAAAACAGGTGACGAACATTGAGAATCGACTGGAAGCAGCCCTGAAGACGGGGGGAGTCCCCCAGAAACGCGTCGGCATACTATTCCTTGCAACGTGGTGAAGCGTGCTGAGACACAGCAGCCCGGAGGGGAGAGCCCTGCAGTGTGCCTCTCATGTCACAGGCATCTTGTATAAACATTTCTATGCGGCAGCCTGGCCGCGGAGAGAGCACCATCGCCTGCTGTTCTATAATGGTGAGCGGCAGGATGAAGCTCGTAGCATCCAAACCTTTTGGCTGTACAAGGAGCGCAGGACTCGTCATTTAATTACAGCGCCCTAAAGCACAATAAGCAGCCTACTTAAGGTATGAAATGAAAGCATCATGCACCCAAGACTATCGATGTGTTTGCATCACCATGGACTACAAATCCCATAATTCCAGCTAAAGAGGACATATGCTTGTCCACGGATTTGCCTGATAGAAAATGTCCATAAAACAGGTGACGAACATTGAGAATCGACTGGAAGCAGCCCCTGAAGACGGGGGGAGTCCCCCAGAAACGAGTCGGGCATACTATTCCTTGCAACATGGTGAAGCATGCTGAGACACAGCAGCCCGGAGGGAGAGCCCTGCAGTGTGCCTCTCATGTCACAGGCATCTTGTATAAACATTTCTACGCGGCAGCCTGGCCGCGGAGAGAGCACCATCGCCTGCTGTTCTATAATGGTGAGCGGCAGGATGAAGCTCGTAGCATCCAAACCTTTTGGCTGTACAAGGAGCGCAGGACTCGTCATTTATTTACAGCGCGCTAAAGCACAATAAGCAGCCTACTTAAGGTATGAAATGAAAGCATCATGCACCCAAGACTATCGATGTATTTGCATCACCATGGACTACAAATCCCATAATTCCAGCTAAAGAGGACATATGCTTGTCCACGGATTTGCCTGATAGAAAATGTCCATAAAACAGGTGACAAACATTGAGAATCGACTGGAAGCAGCCCCTGAAGACGGGGGGAGTCCCCCAGAAACGCGTCGGGCATACTATTCCTTGCAACGTGGTGAAGCGTTCTGAGACACAGCAGCCCGGAGGGGAGAGCCCTGCAGTGTGCCTCTCATGTCACAGGCATCTTGTATAAACATTTCTACGCGGCAGCCTGGCCGCGGAGAGAGCACCATCGCCTGCTGTTCTATAATGGTGAGCGGCAGGATGAAGCTCGTAGCATCCAAACCTTTTGGCTGTACAAGGAGCGCAGGACTCGTCATTTAATTACAGCGCGCTAAAGCACAAAAGCAGCCTACTTAAGGTATGAAATGAAAGCATCATGCACCCAAGACTATCGATGTGTTTGCATCACCATGGACTACAAATCCCATAATTCCAGCTAAAGAGGACATATGCTTGTCCACGGATTTGCCTGATAGAAAATGTCCATAAAACAGGTGACGAACATTGAGAATCGACTGGAAGCAGCCCCTGAAGACGGGGGGAGTCCCCCAGAAACGCGTCGGGCATACTATTCCTTGCAACGTGGTGAAGCGTGCTGAGACACAGCAGCCCAGAGGGGAGAGCCCTGCAGGGTGCCTCTCATGTCACAGGCATCTTGTATAAACATATATATATATATATATATATATATATATATATATATATATATATATATATATATATATATATATATATATATATATATATATATATATATATATATATTTATTTATATATATATATATATATATATATATTCACTGAAAAAACCATAGGTTTCACACCAGTTATAGTTAGGAATTAGCATTTAAAAAACCTATTAAATTCACTGAAAAAACCATAGGTTTCACACCAGTTATATTTAGGTGGAAATTTTACTCACATAAAACCATTGAAATTCCCACGTTATAGTTAGTTGGACTCACTATAACTTGCGCGTGCAATGCACTGCTGATGACGTCACATATTACATCACTCATGACATGGTCAGTGACATCACTCATGACATCACTGATGACATCATCCAGTGAATGTGTATCTTTCTGAAAAATAAATATTTGTTATATATGTATATCTAAAGATTGATGGAAGAATAAATGGGTAAATAAATGTCGAAATGGATGTTTTTTTTGTGTAAAATTGATTGGTTAACAGACTTATTAAATGTTTCTTAGTGAATACATATATTAGCGAGTAATGTTTAAATATTTAAATATCTGTATCTGTGTCTCACTGTGTATAAGTGGCTGCATGGGTTGGTGAGTAGCTACATGAGTGTGTATATGGGTTATTAGTTGGTTTTTTTTGAGTATCAGTATCAGTGTCTGTATGGTTCGGTGGGGATATTACTTAGAGCACAGATGCATGAATGAGTGACTCGCTATTTGTATGTATTTTGAAGACAGCATGTGTGCAAAACTGTATGGGTGGATGATAGTGTGTATGGGTGGGTTAGTGAGTATGTGTTTTTATAATTGATTGTTTAAGAGAGTAAATATGTTTCCGTTTCTGCAGAAGTATGTGTAGTGATGTGTATATAGCAGTATAATCAAGTAAATGGTTTTTTGATAGTTTATTTGCATGTGCGAATTTGTGTGTGAGTAGCTATATGGATGAGTATTAGTGTGTAACAGGATGTATAGGTGTATGAGTACATATGATGAGTAAGTACATGCATGAGTGACTATATAGAACTGTTGGTGAATGAGTGGATGTGTATGTAGATGTTGAAATTGCCAGTGATTACTTTTGATTAACACCACGTGACATGTAGTTCAATGGACATAAAAGACATACACACAGTTAAAATTGTGATGTTGGTAATGCATACTGATATAATACATTGTAATATTAGCTGATTTGATAAAATATTGGTAAAATACCGTTTATCAATTACTCACTACAGGTAAATTATAATAAACATCTAATAGGTTAACCCAAAGATTTGATGGCCAATGTTCTTGCTTAAAAATAATGTCTGTGCAAATAACGCAATAAGTGCAGACAGTGCAATGTAAACATTGTATATCACGTCTCGACCATTAGTATATCAAGGGTTTATGGATGTTGTTCATATTGTGCAAAAATCGCCAATAGCGCAAAGTAATGTGCAAATTACGCTGTTGATAAATAAATATACATAAATATACACATCAGTAATTGGATCCTTCATATGTTAATTCATTCTAAATAACAAATTCTTCATAGGAGGTCAAAGCGAGAATTTATGGTAATATATATATCTGATACAGTGCCGATCCATGATATGTTTCGGACAGCGGACCTCTTTCCGGACCCCATATTGTGAGGCTGCTCAAGCGTTACTTGTCTGCGACCTATGTCTTATGCATATTTAACTTATCCCGTTTCTGATTTATTGTCTGACCTTTTTGAAGGAACCCCACTTTCTTTTATTTTCCTTGAGATCGTTCTGGACCTGTTGATATTGCAGCATTCTCCGTCTCCTCGAGATTCACTTTCGATTGTTACTACATGATGGCTATTGAGCTACTTACCCGGGGCCCTCTTGATGTCCAGGCAGGACTCTTCATCCTACTGCTGAGCCTCTACTGTTGGAAACTTATCATGTTTTTCAATTATTGAGCCCTTTGTACCACTTATCCGGTGGTTTGTACATGACATACTGATGACTTGATATGTTTGAATGTAAACAAACTCTATGCCCTGAAGAAGGAACCTTTTATGTACTTCAGTGTTCCGAAAAGTGCGTCATCATTTTTGTTCTACTGATTCATGTTTTATCTTTAATCCAGAATCAACGTATTATTGTATGGTTATTTGACAATGTGTTGTCTCTGTTTTGTCCAGTGTCTGATTCTGTTGTGTCTTGCTGTCTGATGTGTACTTATTTTTGTTCAATGTCATGTTTTGATTATTATGTGGGCTTTGCTTTGAATGATTTGTTATTACTTCACAATTACTCCACATGTATATAATTGGTTTCATATACCTTTGAAGTTCATCTGTATTTATGAATATTTATATATTTTTTGATAAATAAAAAATTCTAAATCATAAGTCTGTGGGACAACTTTATACCTATCCTGGATGAATTGCCTACATGTTGAAGTATTAGGGGGAAGATTTGTTTTTGTCCTTGCAATAATGTCATAAATCAGACCTGTTGGCAACCTGCAAAGAAAGAGCATGCCCATGAGTGATATAGCTATTATATTTCATATGCAATAACTTATCTGAAACAGCTTTAGATGGTATATAAAGTAAGTAAGTAATCAAACATAGACATCATCAGATTTGGGTATTATCTGCATATTTGCAGCACGTAAGCTTGAAAAAATTTTCAACCGATGGGAGAAGGAAATTGTTAACCTTAAAAAGCAGGGGTTTGATTGATCTCAAAGAACCCCAATCTGGTTGGGGAAAGGTGGTATACAGAAAGGAGAAGGTGTGAAGATTTGTTTCTGTCTATGAACTGTGCCTTGCATGTTTCTGCTACTCAGTCTTTGCAGCAGTTGTTAATGGTGTTGAAAACTGACAAAAAGTTGACAAGGCGGAATGCAGCCAAACAGTTAGAGGGGCATATTCACAAGGAGTTATCGCCGTGTTAGCGACACTTTTCTGTCGAAACGTCCATTGCAAAGATCGCTACTTCTGTTAGCGATACTTATATTCAGAAGAGGCGTTCCCATGCAATAACAGCCGCAAACCCCACTACTTCATATTCACAAGGGGATCCTTGAAGTTCTGAAGACCGAAAAAACTGTCTCTAGCTGCAGTTAGAGCCATATACTTAAGACCAGAAAATAGCTAATCTTAAAAATGGGGATAACACTTGGGGCATCATCTTAGCAGGTTTTGGCGCTGCAAGCAATGTTGCAGTGCTGCCCGGCGACAAAACTGCAGGGCAGGAATGCGCACTATCATTAAGATAGTGCGCATTCCTGGGCCCCAGTCATGAAAAGTGTTGCAGCGTTGCAACAAGACAGTGTTGCAACACTAATCACTACGCCCTTCTTGCAACAGTATAGATGCACTGTATTCACTGGACAGCGCTCCATGACGCAAGTAATGACAGATACGTCTGGAATCCTAATGTATCTGTCTGAGCTAAAGTCATGCATTCCTGCAGCCGTGTCACAACCATGACGCGACTCCATCAATGCATGGGGCTAGTCTATCCCTGTGGCATTGCGGCCCCCTCATACCTGCCATCAGGCAGGCAAAGGTACTGACGCTTTACCGTTCATGAGGGATGCCAGAATGTCGGCGCTGTTGGAGATCCATCAGTGACGGTTGCGCGCTGTGGTGTCATCGTCTGTAAGCGTTGGCGGACTGTTTGTGCGGAGGGAGATGAAAAGACGTTCTTCGGTGGCCTTGATCCAGCTGCGAGGGGATGCGATGATGGAGGTGGCATCCTGTGGTCAATGAGAAGACGTGATGTTACCAATGATGGTTGGTCCAGGAGAGTCCTGTGTTGTTGCTGTAGTTGAAGTTCCCGCTAGAGGAGATGACGTGCTCGACCATGTGTCCTGCTATGTGGCTTGTCGAGGTGACTTGCTGCCTGCGTCTGATGTAGGGGACCTTACCCAGGACGGGGTAGAGTCCTGGTCACTGGGGTTGTTAAGGTGGCACTTGAGTTCACCGAGTAGGATGTTGTCAGTGGATGGGAGACCCTGGGGTGCAATGAGGTCTACAATGGTATTGGAGAATGGTGGGCCTGGCCCGGGGGGCCTGCACATGAGGGTGCTGCAGAGGATGTGCTTGGGCTGGATCTGGGAGTTGAGGTGGTCCATGGTCACCGTTGCGTCATTAGAGTGCGTGGTCAGTCAGAGTGTGCCTCTGTAGGTGATGGCAATGCCTTCTATTTGATGGTTGGGGTGCTCCTTGCGGGTGATACTGCAGCCACCAGTGATGGCGATGGCAATGTCCTGTCCGGAGCAGAGGTTGGTCCTGGCAGGCGAGGTGGTGTCCAGGGTTCATGGCGAGGAGGGTGCTGGCGCCGTAGTGATGGAGAGTCCAACAGGAAGGCTCCTTGGTGAAGAGCGTGGTCCAGGGGTAGACAGACGCAAATGGCAAAGCCTTTGCGTTGCCTTTGGCAGGGGAGATTACCATTACAATGCAGGCAGTATATCATTAACAAAGCAACTCCGACAATGCAGGTGCCTTTACATCACATTTGGTTACAACGCATTGTGAGGTCAGTAAACAGGTAATTTAAACTTTTTCAGGTGGGTATGGGTTTCAGATGTAAAATATGAAAATTGGGGTGTGTTTTGGGGTAAAATATGGAAACTGAGGTGTGTATTTGGGTCAAATTGGATTTTTGGGTATGTTATGGGGGCTCAAAAAGGAATTCCACAGTTCAAGGTTGGGTTTGGGGTGCAAAGGTTTGTTTTGGGTTCCACTCACTGAAGTGGGAATAGTGATATTAATATCTCCACTATGCAACACCTACTCTACTGTTGCAATGTGCCTAGTATTAGCATGCATTGGAATGGAATGTAATGTTATGGCATGCGTCGCAACCACTCATGTGCCTTTGGAACATGAGTGGGGCGCCCGCTGTGTATGGGTGCATAGCGCCTGCCAATTAGAAGTGCTGGGGAGGGGGGCTGGACAGCTGGGAGGTGGTAAACTCTGGAAAGAACACTGGATGGAGCGTGGACGCGGGGATGTGTGTGTGAGTGGGTGTTGTAAATATTTTAATAAGGGAAGTCTTATCTCGAAGCAGGGACCCTTGTCTTTGTTGCTCCTGCTCTCCTGCATCTGCTTCCAGGAACAGGAAGTAGGCAGTCTGGCTCCCTCCCCATAGCCAATAACAACTCTGCGACGAGGCTGTGGGATTGGTAATTGGCAATGGGACTAGGCATGCAGCCAGGGGCTGGAGGGGTGGGCATGTACTCCATGCAGGCTGTAATGCAGCCTGCATTACGAACAGGGAAGTGTGCCTGACTGCTTTGGCAGCCTGAGTTGGCCGACCAAACAGTCATCGCACACTTGAGTGGGCATGCCAATCCGGCCATGACTTTCCCCGTGCTTGGAACAGTCCGACCCACCCTCCCACCCGCAAAGGAAACATAGCACGGATACATCAGTAAGTTATTATCATATGATGAATGTTCCCCTTCTGCACTGCTTGAAAGCAGTGGGGCGATGCTCTGCTGCCATAGCGGATGAGCCGCCACTGGGGTGTGTCATCTATGTGAGCTAGGCCTGGGCGACTCGACCCCCAGGAGTCCTGCGCTACGTATCCCACATTCTCCTTACCTGGACATTGACACTGTGGCGCAATCCGCTGCATATCTCCAAATCTGTGACTCAGCTAGCAGGAGCCTCAGCCAGGTGGGATTTCAGAAGCCTGGGTACAGCAGTAACCACCAAGTCAACTGGTGAACCTCCCGATGTAGTTGATGCAGCAGGGCCCCCTTAGACGTGCAGTTGCAGAGCTCCCGCCACACAACTTTGACACACCTCAGGGGCCTCACCCTCAACAATGCCCGGCCAGCCCAACATCCACCGGCCTGTGATGCAGAGAGGCGGCACCCATCGTTGGTGATCCCATCCGTGCACCCCGTTGTAGTGCTGGATTGTAGTATGCGAAGCTGACCTCCCTATGTTGGGGCACAGGAGCGCATCTACTATTAACAGCTCCAAAGTGCACAAGTCGGTCTTCTCACACAGGTCAGCAAAGTGTCTCCATGCAACATGCCAGACTTCACTACCAGGTACAGGTGCTTGTTTTGCATCACTGTCTACCGCCATGGTTTATCGACTCCACAGCTCCTCCGCATCCCACTCCAGGCTCCAGACACAAGTCCAGTGAGGCATCCAGACTCCAGACGGAGGTCCAGCGAGGCATCCAGGCTTCAGACGCAGGACCAACAAGGCATCCAGGCTCCAGACGCAGGCCCATCGAGGCATCCAGGGTCCAGACGCAGGTCCGCGAGGCATCCTGGCTCTCATCCTGGTCATCCTGGATGTTGGGTGGCTTGCAGGGGTTGTTGATATGTGCTGTACATGGCCCAGGCAGCTCCATTCTGCATTTTCTTGATTTGTATGCCTATTTTCTATTGGAGGTTGACTGATTTTTTTTTCCAGTGAGATTTCTTGGACATACAGTATTTGCTATTGATCTGTAATTTGCTGGGCCCATTTGTTCAAAATCATCTTTCTTAAGTACTTGTTAAATGTAGGACTTTATAAACTTGTTTGGCAACTTTCCAGTTGAGAGTGATGGGTTAATAATCACTCTGGCCTGCATAGTGGTGAGGAGATGATAGCAGGACATTTGTTTTAATATATGTGAGGGCTTGGGGTGTTTGCTGATTCAAGAATAAAGATGGTCTTGATTAATTAATTAGATTCCTACTTGGAACATATATTAGTTTTACAGAGTAAAAGGGCCAGGCCCACAAGTTCTAGGCCTGTTACAGAGTCACAACCTGATGGTTCTTTTTCGCAGCATGAAGGCGAAGAGGGGCGATTTTTTAATATTTAAAGCCAATCAATTAACAATCATCCGCTGGGTCAATTAACAATGATCCACTGGGACATATAGTAACCACAGTCAACTACATAATGTTAGTTTCATTTAATAAAATGCCAAAAATAGTTCAACATAGAGACACCTCAATAGAAGAGTATAGAAATACATCAGAATTATCATGAAGCCAAATCTGCATAGTCAATTGCGTTGATGTAGCATGGAAATACAGTTAATTGAAGAAGCAAAATGCAGAGGATCAGAAAGCAGGAGCCCAAGTTTCCATGCGCCGAGGGGTTATGAATGCAAAGCATTGATCTACCCCTACATGAACACTAAAATGACATCCCTACTTAAGCATTTTCAAGAAAAAAGGATAAAAAGTGTCAGCATGTGGAGTCTTCCTAAAAAGTCTCTCCATTGTCAAGGGGTCATGTAGCATGAAGCTCCCCGGACAGAGCTTGCTCTGAGATGCTTTTGCTTCGAAAGGCAAAGAAAAAGTGGGCTCTCTTCCTAATTCCATCATCAAATTATATTATATCCCAAGATTCGTTGCGGATCACACCAAATGCTCTGGATACAACCCAAAAGGTAGTTTTCCATGGGACAGCAGTATACTTCCATTGCAACATTTTGTCCTTAGTTCCGAGGCCTTCTCCTGTGTGAAGCACAGTGACTATCCTTTATCGAGTCCAGGCACATAATTGTAACTTCTTCTCTCTTTGCCTGACTAGCAAAACAAAGACATTCTAGCTAACAAGAGTGCTTCTTTCACCTGCAACACAAACTTGAGGAAGAACAAATTCCACAGCACACATGAAATTTGACTTGTTAATTCTAAAGAGATAGTTTCCAGGGAACTGCATTTCAAACCTACAGAATTCAATTACCATAAGAGAGCATGATAGGAACTTTACGAAATTGCATTGAAAAATAAAACACTTTTGATTAATGTATTTGCTTACATGTATAATAACACAAGTAATGAACATTTTAGTACATGAATAATTGTCAGTTTCACAAAGCAATTTATTCCTGTTAATGTTGTCTGCTAATTACATTCACTTTCTACGTTACTTCTCCATGTTACTTTTCACTGGCCTAAGCACATCACGTTTCATAATAATACATTTCACAATTTTAACACTTCATGTTAATACAACAAAGGATTATAGGTGGGTGTGCTCTATAGGTTTGATTATAATTAGAACTCCTGGTTTAATGTTTTTTTTTATTTTTTTTTGCCCTTTCCCTCTGTATTTATCCATATTTTTTTGCCAATATTATTTGAATTTATCCATATTTATTTTGGGTTTTGTGGAAACATGAAGTTGTAATTAGTATATTTCCACATTTATTTAACAGATAAATATGCACTTCTGCCTAAATATCCGCCAGGTTTCAGTGCTGTGAACACCCGCAGAAGATAAATCAGTGCACTTATATGAAAATATGCACATTTCAGTATGAACCTTGTGCATATATACTGCTGTTAAAGCCTCTTTACTAAAAATTAATTTCTTTTTTAACCCCCTTATCTATCAATCCACACATCCATTGGCCTGGCAGACAGTATTTAGAATTACTCAAAAAGCAATCCAATTTCCGTTTTAATCCACACTTAAAAATAAATTCAGTCAAGAAAATGAATGTTTTCTGTCTGCATTTATCTGTAAAAATCAGTAAAAAACGAAAACATGGAGCCTTAATTATAATGCACCCCTACAATTGAAACGTGATGTCCGCTACATCAAGTGTTTTGGTAGTATTGGTTCGATGATAGGATTCTGTTAGAACAGGAAAATGGTTTCACCAATTACTATTGCTGTAAGTGCATCTCCAGACTATTTATGTTTTTTTTGCAATTTTACATTTGTGTTTAGCGTTCCAAACATTCTGAGGGTATTGTAAGTTACTTTCATTTTTTAAGAGATCTGTTTAAAACCTCTGAAAGACATTGAGAACGGATTGGCGGCCATCAGGAGGTTCAGTGTATGTGTAGCAGAGTAATATTACACTCACTGCCAATTATATTGCCTTTATGTACAACATCCAAAATGCAGGGGCCACATAATGCATGTGTATGCCTTTGTACACATAGCTTCCGTGATGTAACACATGGAAAGATAAATTTCTGGAGCTCTTTGTTTCTATTCCACTCTAACACTTTTGTAGCAATGAAGAATAATTTGTAGCACAACCAAATGGAAGTTAACAATAAAATGCAAACACAAATTATGGTACAACGATGCAGTGCGTTCCAATGAACAAAAATGTTTGGTGCTCTCTTAAATGTGATACACACACGTGATATAAAGTGATCATTGTGAGTATCAAATGTACAAGGACATCACAGTCCATTAATATCTGATGCAAAATGTCCTACCGTTCCACATCACAGTAATCAACATTCAGTCCCTTCAGAGATGTGGGATCATCATCAGATCTATTAAACAGTGCAGCTTGAGAGAGGAGATATTTTGAAGTTCAAAGGAGCAATCATTAAGATGCTGGTTGACCAGAATTGAAATAAAAGGGATGATGGCACAGATGGGGGTCGAGACTCATGATGGGAGTGAATACCTTTCATGAAGTTTAATGGTAATGCAACTATTTGTTAATGGTCTGTCGTGGTGCTGGCGTGATTTCAACCTGCACCTGAAATTCACAGGAAGCACGTGGTCCGAAGTAATCCTGGGCAGTAAACTCCGCTCCAATCGTGGAGTTTGCGGAGTTTCCTGCACTCCGCTTTACGCGGAGTTCTGAAAAACTCTGCGGAGCGGAGTTTTTTTCCTCACTCGCGTTTACCAATGTCAAGTTGGCGAGCGCGAGCGAGGAAAATCCACCTGCCGGCGAGCTTTTTCCTTTCTTTATTCGCAATCGTCAACATCAAGTTGGCGAGTGCGAGCGTGGAAAATAAACCTCCCGGCGAGATTTCTCAATGCGGGGGGGTGGGGTCAGGTTTCTCATTGCGAGTGGCCGCGTATGCTCACGACCGCTCGAGTTGAGAAACTGCCTGTTCGCGATGAGAAAGCTGCTGCTTGAGCAAAAACCTACTCGAGCAGCCGAAATTTTAAACTTGCACTGTACATGGTGCTGTTTGCAATGATTGCATAGTGGGGACCAGCATCCGGCACTGTGCAATCACCGCAAACAGCATTTATCTACTGTACTCCACCACTTGCGGAGCTCCGCGTAGCACAACAGAGTTTGTTTTACTCTTCGCGTAGCTTTGCATAGTGCAGCTCCACAAAGGGTTAGTCCGAAGTCAGATCCAGGTCAGCAAAAATGATACATTCTGTGTGGGGCGATGCCGAGCTGCCACCAAATACAGCTGTGCATCTTGTTTATAATCTCCATGGAAGGGTTAACATTAACATGCGGGCATTCTCTAAACACGATATTACCATGGTACTTCCATTTTGTTAATTATTCTTTGTTGATATCTTAGGGACTATTCTTCTTGACCTATCCAAAAGTGGTAAATCAAGAAACGGCAGAGCAAAGAAACAAGATGGTAATTCTGAGAAACTGCCTTTTTCTTGTTACTCAGTCAGGGGGTCTGCCACTGAAGAATTGAGTTTAGGTGGCTTATAACACTTGGTCGCAAGGGTAGGGGTCCCAGTGTATGTGCTTCTAGGTGCACACGGAAATGCTAGAACCTAATCCAATTAAATTTAGTAACAAAAAGTTAATGAGTGATGTTATTTATTCACATCCTCATTCATATACATTTGATGTACAAACATAGTCCATATAATTAAATGTTGTGCCCAAAGTGGGGTGAGATGAAAGGGAAAGGTTGTCAAAGGCAGTGATTTGTGAGGAACAGTGTTGTGTGAAATAGTTTCAGAAGTTAAATGTGATCAAACAAATAAATTGCTGGTTGAATTCACATGGGCATGATATAGCCATATACATCTGTAACAATTATAAAATCCTATCCCATAAGGTACAAACACAGTATTAATGATCTGTTGATTCATTGGTAGGTCTTGTAAAAGAAAGTCGAAGTTTCGACCCCTAGTGGGTGTAGGTTCAGTTGCACCTTACTGTGGGGTCTTCTTCAGGACTGATGCGTGAGGTGGGGTAGGGGATTGGGGCACGTAAACAATTAATGGGAGAATCAAGTAAGCCAAGGAAGAACCTAATTAGGGAGTTCAATAAATGGAGGGTATAGTTACCAGAAAGCCACCTTGATTATGGGGCAGCTTTAGTCGGAAAGAAATGGGCCCATGGGCTCCTAGTAAACGAGAGCGTACTGCAACCTAAAAATAAGGTAAGTGCATAAGTGGGCTGGCAGTGAAAATTGCCCACATACCCATCTAAAACTAATACAATCATGCAAGCTTATCAGCGTGCAGTCTAAAAAAAACAGCCGGGTTCCAAAACTAAGTCACTAGCCACATACACAGAGGATAGATATAATTAAACAACCATTCATAAAGCATTAATCATTCTAGTTGTGGGATGATGAAAGACACCCCTATTCATTTCTTCCAATGGCGGGTCGCCAATAGTATCAGTAATGCAGCAGTGAAGCAAGACAAAGGGTGTATATATTGACCTAGTCACAGTCAGAGTAAACTGAAAAATGTATTACATGCCAATACGCAAGATGTCAAACGTCTTGTAACCATCTTAGTTAAAAAACACGCAAACGTGGTATATACAGAAGTTCGAGCGTCTAAAGGCTGTAGTGTACCATGCATCATAAACAGTTTGTGTACCTGAGGGTTCATGCAGTTTGCAGAAAGTTTGAATACATCTCCTCAATGGGGAACGTATATTGGCAAAGCCGTTCTTTAATCTGTAGACAAACAGAATAACCTTATTGTAAGACCCGCCTGGATTCAAAGTATCACAACAGCAGACACCAAATATTATCCCCTGTTGAGGACAACTGTACCTGAGGGTTCTGTAAACTTTGAAGAAAGTCGAGTGAGTTTCTTTCATTCAAATGTTTGTCGGCAAACTATTCTTTAATATGAAACTGAAGCACAAAGCAACAACCTTTGTAAAACCTGCCGTCTAACTCAGAGTCTTAAAACACATGCTGTGGATCAAAGGGGCTCACCATGGTAACTTGCCATCCGACTCCCATGCGTACGTCACAGAGAGTACGGGCGTGCCGGTGTGCATCCCTTAAGGACGCCAGTAACGCGTGCATGCGCAGCAGCTGGATGCTTACGCGGCACGACAGAACCGCGAGGAAAACGTTTCAATACCGGAACCTGCACATCGATACCATTGTTGTAAACTATGGAATACAGTATGAATCTCCTAATTTGAGTTGAAACTTATACGGGTATCATATCATCGTCAAATAAGTCATTATTCCACATAATAAATATGCTAAACCATAGACGAAGGTTCTGATGCAGCAGTTCATATGTAGTTAAGGCACTTTTTTATCGAGTAAGTGTAATTGTGTTTGGCTTCAGCTTGGTAGGTAACCACTAGGTCTTAAGTCACATCGGTACATAAAATGATTACAGACACAAACTGAATTGAATCACAGTAGTGGCAGATTAAGTTCATATTGTATTCCCATATTGCCGGGTAGATAACCACCAGGTACTAGATCATATCATCTCTGTAGTAATCACCATCAAAGATTGTACAAAAGTGTCAAGCAATGTTGAATTACAGAGATTTAAGTAATTATATTATTCCCATAGACAATACACAATATGCAATCATTATTTATGGTGGGTGTAAGGCTTGTTCATCTGTAGTCGACCTGTAGAGGAGAAAAGACATCACACAAAAAAGAAAAAAAAATGTTCTTTAACAACAGTTGGTAATCCTCTCCAAATAGACATTAGTCGAGACATGCTAACTGGGCATAGCTAGCATCCTTTTCATTTAAACAATCTTGGATAGTGCTAAAACGAGTCATCCATTTACTTTCTCTTAAGGTAAGGATAGACCCAATGTTGCCTCCCCTTGGGCCTAGAGATACTTTCTCAAAGACAACCCACTTTAATTCAGATTAAAGAACAGCTTTGCCAATATACGTTCCCCATTGAGGACATGCATTCAAACTTTCTGCAAACTGCATGAACCCTCAGGTAAATTAACTGTTTTTGATGCATGGTACACTACAGACTTTAGACGCTCGAACTTCTGTATATACCACGTTTGCGTGTTTTTGAACTAAGATGGTTACGAGACATTTGACATCTTGCGTATTGGAATGTAATCCGTTTTTCAGTTTACTTCCGACTGTGACTAGGTCAATATATACACACTTTGTCTTGCTTCACTGCTGCATTACTGATACTATGTGGCTAGTGACTTAGTTTTGGAACCCAGCTGTTTTTTTTTAGATTGCACGCTGATAAGCTAGCATGATTGTATTTGTTTTAGAAGGGTATGTTGGCACATTTCACTGCCAGCCCACTTACCTTATTTTTAGGTCGCAGTACGCTCTCATTTACTAGGAGCCCACAGACCCAATTCTTTCCAACCAACGCTGCCCCCCATAATCAAGGTGGCTTTCTGGTAACAATACTCTCCATGCATTGACCTCCATAATTAGGTTCTTCCTTGGCTTATCTTGATTCTCCCATTAAGTTTTTTAGGTGCCCAACCCCTACCCCACCTCACGTATCAGTCCTGAAGAAGACCCCACAGTAAGGTGCAACTTAACCAACACCCACTAGGGGTCGAAACTGCAACTTTCTTTTTCAAGACCCACCCATGAATCAACAGATCATTTTTACTGTGTTTGTACCTTATGGGATAGCATTTTATAATTGTTACAGATGTATATGGCTATAACATGCCCATGTGATGCCAAACAGCAATTTATTTGTTTGATCACATTTAACTTCTGAAACTATTTCACAGAACCCTGATCCTCACAAATCTCTGCCTTCTCCCACCTTTCCATTTCCTCTCGCCCCACTTTGGGTACAACGCTTAATTATATGGACTATGTTTGTAGTAATGTATATGAATGAGAATGTGAATAAATAACATCACTCATTAACTTTTTGTTACTAAATTTAATTGGATTAGGTTCTAGCATTTCCGTGTGCACCTAGAAGCACATATGCTGGGACCCCTACTCTTGCAACATAGAATACCCAGGTCCCAGTACTGTTGGGTCAACCCTCCTTTTGTAACGTATAACACTTGGTCAGCAAAGACGTCCAGAAATACCTATATGAGCATGTTTGCAACTCACAACACTCACCTACTATGTTTTGACTTCTATGTGCCACACACTACAGAACAATTACATATGATCTAAGCAAAACAGAATAATGTAGTATGACCTCACGAACCTCCCCTTAACCGTGCCCTCAATAAATGAGACTGGAGGCTTTTTCTGCCAAGTAGGTGCATGACCTATGAAAAATACATATATTACTGAGTCCTAATTTCTTTAAGCAATAATACTTTGAATTTTCAAGACCATACTAACAATGGTAAAAACAAACCTTTGATTCAAGAATTTAAAATGCCAATGACAATGCTCCAACTTTTCACCTTAGTACATTAGGAACAACTTTTGGTTCATTTACAGAAGCATTAATTGTTGTTCTTCCAAAACCCAACAAAGAGCTCACTATTGTTTCACATTATCAGCAATTTCCTCAATAATCAAGATTGTAAACTTTATGCCAAAATACTTGCAAGTAGATTGGCCTCTGTGCTTGATTCTATTGTACATCCTGATCAGTCTGGCTTATGAAACTTAAATATTCTGTAAAAAATACCAGAGTGTTACTTCACGCTATTGAGCAGGGACCTAAATTATCAATACCTCCTGGAGTGTTGATATTAGATGCAGAAAATGCTTTTGATAAAGTTAATTGGAAATTTTTATTCCAATCACTAGCTATGTTTAATTTTGGTGATTAATTTGTTTGCATTATATTTGCTCTTTATACCAGTCCTTCTGCTAGACGTTTTATAAATGGTCATCATTAGATAATTTTTTTCTTTTTAGGGGTACAATAAAAGTTTGTCCTTCGTCTCCTTTACCTTTTCTTCTAGTTATAGAATCTTTGCCTAGAGCCATTAGAAAATGTGCAGAGATTAATGGTGTTAATATTAATGATGTTACTATAAAAACATTCGCTTATGTGGATGATGTTCTTTTGTTTATTAGTAATCCCTTCCTCCCTTATTTAACACAATATTGTTATAGTCTCAAATTTCTGTATATAAGTTAAATGCAAATGAAACAGGTTATTTTCCTTTAAATGTATATTATACACCTGATATGATACGTATTCAATATATAATTTGGCAAAGGGAGAAATTTTATTATTTAGGTGTCCGTTTTCCCATAGTATTAAAAAGATTATCACATTAAATTGTGATGATATTATAAATTATATCAAAGAAAAATTGGTCAAATGGTATTCTTTACGTCTTTCTTGGGTGGGGGTGAGACATGGATTCCATTAAAATGACAATTGCTCCCAAAATATTTTATTTACTTGCTATGTTACCAACTCAATTCCCTATGTAATTTTATAAAACTTTCGATAAGCTTTTTTTCTAAATTAATTTGAAATATTAAAACTCCTAGCATCAGTTGTAATACAATGAAAATGGTAAAATGTAATGGGGGTTTTGGGTTACCTGATTTTTTTTTTATTTATCACCAAGCTTTTATATTAAATTAAAGTTCTCTTTGGTTTACTCATTCTTAATGTACTAACCCTCCCACATGGCTTCCTATAGAGAAATGGTGAATAGCGTCATTTATTTTGCCTACTTTAATAACAATGTCTAACACATCAACATTACTTAATACATTTGTTATTTTAAAATCCCCTAAACTGATCTTCCATGATTTAAATTTGTTATTTCAATCTTCTGTCTCCCATACTTCGAAAATATCATGATTGTATAATCCCCAGTTAAAATTTTCCAGAACAGTACAATTTTGGAAAGCTCGGATAAATAATGGTATTTTCTTCCTTAAATACATATTCCATAATAATGAATTTAACTCATTTAAAGAATTGGAACAAAAGTTTGGTTAACTAATATGAGCTCTTATGAAAATCCATTGTAGATTACTTTTCTGGTAATATGCCCTTAATAAATACTTCTGACTTAGAAGTTCATTTTCAAACAGTGACTACCTCACCTCATGCTTTACCCTTAATCTATAAGAAGGTGTTTCAAGGGAGTGATATTGGTACGATTTCTACCTTCTGGAATAAAGAATTATCATTATCATTATCACAAGATATTTGGCAGAAAATCTGGTTAAATAGGTGCTCAGCATATCTTCCTGCGTCCTTTTATCAAACCAATTCTTATATTCTCTTTAACTGTTTATGAACTCCTTTAAAGTTATTTCAAGCTAAGCTTTTGCCTTCTTCTATTTACTGGCATTGTAAATTGCATATGTGTTTGTTAAAACATATGCTTTAGGAATATAATATTATATTTAAATTTGGATGGATGTGTGGGACATTATCAAACGTATATTCAATTTTCTTTCTGAAACAATTTCATATACCACTTTGATTTGTAAATCTGCTGTTCTTTCAATGAATATGTCAGTTTTAGAATGTAAACTTTTTGATTTTCAAAATTTAGCAGCCTTTAAATCTATCATGGCTAGTTGGAAAGATTCTTCCTCATTATCAGTACATATATGTTGGTCATGGATAGTGTTCACTAGAAGAGGTGCTAGTCTGTCTTTATCTGGTGTTATTCATAATAGTTCTGTATATCATAGATTTTGGAAACCAATTGATCACTATATAACTACCCATTTTTAAATCATTCCTTTTTACTGCTTTATTTATTTCTATTTTCATAAGGTTTTGTTTATAGTTATTATTAGTAGCTCTATTCTTAGTTCTTACATGGATTATAATCTATATTCCACCCTTTTCTTTGCATTTGTTATTACAATTTGTATTTACTATATATTGCAGACTGTGTTTAATCTTTGTATATAGGTACTGTTATTCCATTGTTAATATTATTAATGATCTTTCAAAGTATCAAGTTTGGTGCTAGTTTTTGTGTGGTCTGTCTCCTATTATAAAATTCACTAAAATATTTTGAGGACAAAAAAATTCCAATGACAAAATACAGGAGTTACTGAAAATGACCCTATATATAGCCCATGACTTCCACTTTGTGTTCTGCAAAACTTCAATTTGAATGGCAGGGAAAGGCATAACCCCTTAAGTGAGAGGAACTTAACATTCACATCCTCCACACTATCCCTTTGCAGACAATCTGAATGTTATGTGCCCACTCAAGGGCAGGACATTTCTCTTATGCTTGCACCAGATTAATTCCCTTTTTATATGTTCAATTTGAGGTGCAAGAGAAGCGCTTCTCTTGAAGCCTGAAATGTATGTTTTACTAACCTAAAGACATACAGCCAACTATGTTAGCTGCTAAAATTGAAATTGAAAGCTCATGTATAATTTGGATCCTGAATATCTTTTTTATTCAAATAGAGTGGTGGCTGATGTATCCGGCATCAGATCACACCCCATCCCTGAAGCACAAGAGTCTTTCTACCCCAGGGGACTTGATCACAAATGCTGCAGCCATCTTCATGGCAAATGTGTGGAGATTTGGATTTTTTGTGTGTGACTTTGACATATAATACAAGAGAGAGAGGAAATGTGCCCCATTGTGCCTCCCTTGCGTGGCTGAAATAAATCTGGTGCGCATACATAACCCTCAGTTCCAAAACAGACCAATGAGTCAAACCATTCTGTTTTCTATATCAATCCATGTTTTCTTTTGGACTTTTTACTCATTTGGACAAGAAGGTAATTACAAGATGAAGCCAGCGTGAGTGCTCCCGCTGCTTGGCTGCTCACGCCAGACGTGTGATTGATCGGCTAGCCGCCCTGCGCCCTGCGATGTGATGCTGAGTCAGAGGATCTTCTCCACACAGAGGCTGCCTGCGGGAGGCCCTGAATTTTGGCGTCGCGCTGCAACTTCTTTTTCTTTCATTTTTCAGGCGGACTCTCGAGCATTGCCCTCATTGTTCTGGATTATAGCACTTCTACCTAGTCTCCGATGGCACACAAACCTCTTCCGGCGAGGGGGGGTCAGACACAAGTGAGGGTGATAGCGAGGTCTCAAATAAAGACACTGGTACAGTCCAACGGTCCAAAAAGCCCAAAAGCAAGAGCAAGCGACGGAGTCAACTAAAATGGGACTACTCCGACTCTCAAATGTCCTATCCTCTGGATGAGGATGACTCGAGCACAGCACAGTGGGAGAAAACAAAAAGCCTGCCTGCAGATGCTACTGAGCCCTCCTTAGCTTCCATTTTAGCTTCCATCAAAGAATTTCAGGAGGAGGTTCTGGCGGACAATCGTGCAGACAAAGGTGCAGCCAAGAAACTTCAGGGAGGCTTGAGGCGGCTCAATAAAACTTGCACAGATATAAGCGACCGTGTTTCTATGGTGGAACTGCGAACCAAGCACTTGGAAACCGAATCCACAGCGACTAAACAACAGAGCGAGTCCAACACTGCCTGCCTGATAGATCTAATGTCCAAGATGGAGGAGCAGGAGAATCGCCAGTGACGAAACAACCTATGCCTGCTTGGTATTCCAGAGGGGAAGGAAGGGGATGCCCCTAGACGTTTCATCATAAAACTTTTACAGGAATCCTTCCCTGACCAACCAGGTTGGGACTGGGAGCGCGAGGTTCAAAGGGCACACCGCTTTCCCTTCCACCAGAGACGGCAACGTGATGGCGGCAACATCACTGGGGGACAACCAAGGGTATTCCTAGTCTACTTTGGCAACTTTCTCCTCAGGCAGCTTATCTATGACCAGGCTCGCCCTAATTCTAAAAAAGGGGCAAATGGCATAACATTTTTCGCAAAACCCGATTTTTGCCACCAGACACTAGAGCGGAGATGGCGTTTGAGACAATTGATTTCCCTGTTTCAACAGCTGGGGGCTAAAGTATATCTAATAAATCCTACCAAACTCAAAGTAATCTTTAAAGGGGGAAGCAAAGTCGTTTTGTCTGAAGCTAAAGCGAGTGAATACTTGAATAAGCTGAAATCCAATAAGAGCCTCGGATGAAAAGTTCACCCACTGGCCCTTGCTGTCTTCTTCTGGCCTCTACATCTGTTCTTGTAAATATTCTATAAATCCTCAAACCTCCTAGGGCCGTGGCATTGGCCACATTAGGGCAGCTATATGGGAACCTAAAAGGGCAGACCTCTGTATCTCTTTTTCTCTTTTTCGTTCAAAAAGGGGGTTACTACCCGAATAAAAGTTTAAACTGTTTTTCCAGGTGTGGTCGACAGTCGGGACTGACTACCATCCCTCAGGTTATTCCTGATTGCTGATTGCTCAGAAGAAGGAGGGGGTGGGAGGGGCAGATGAGGGGCTGGACGGGCACCGAAAAGGGCACAGAAGAACCAGAAGAACCAAAGGCACTTTTTGGCACATACACACACACACTCACGCACTCACTTGTCAAGACATTGGGCAAGGTTAGAAAACAAGAGGGAGAGGGGAACAGGAAGAGAGAAAGGAGGGGAAAGGGAGGGGAAAAAAAAGGAAACTCACCAAGGGAAGCAAACACTAAGCCTCAAGAAATGCTTCTATTATTCTTCCTACTAATATACAAACAGCTAAGATAGACTGGCTTAGGTTTTTCTCCGCCAATATCTGCGGGCTAAACGACGCCTCAAAAAGGCAAAATGTAGCACAAGGCCTACGATCTCTAGGGGGTAAAATCATTTGCCATTTGTTGGATACGCTGGGGTTTAAAGTAGTGGGGGCTACCACTCTAGGCACCAAAATAAAAGGGGTGGGGATCATGGCAGACAGAAGACTCTCTCTTAAAAGTCCCCGTGTCAAAACTGACTCACTGGGCAGATGGGTAATAACTGAATGCCACCCTCCTCCTCATCTTCCTTTTACCCTCTGCTCACTATACTGTAGCAATAAAGATGGCCCAGGGATCATCAATCTGGTCTCAGGGGAGTTAGCCCATTGGCCCCACCCAATCATCCTTTGTGGTGACCTTAATATACATCTGCCCAGTGACTGGAAAACAGATAGTAAATGGAGATACAAAGGCAGAAAGCCGCTAGTATTTCAAGCACTAGCTAGCCTAGCCCAGATCCATGGGCTAAGCAACATTTGGGCTAATTTAAACCCTATGCAACCTGGCTACACTTACATTTCGGCCCGTATCATACTCTTGTTTGATTAGATTACTTTTTTTATTTCATCTTCACTACTTAGCAGCTGCACTATAGACATTGCACCTCGTTTTATGTCAGATCATAATCCTCTAATACTGAATCTCACGGGATTAGGGAATTGGAAGGAAGCACCAAGGTAGAGCTTTGGGAAAGCATTTTTTGCAAGATGCAGGCTATCGGGCGCACATGCAAGGCTGGATCCAGGAGTTTCAGGAAATAAATATCAGAACTACCTCAATGATGATTGTCTAGGATACGCTAAAGGCAGGAATCCGGGGCAAAACATTGAGGTTTTCGACAGGGAAGAATAGGAAGGAGAAGGCACTAATTAGTGATCTTCAGGAGAAACTAAGGAGAGCAGAAATAAAATTGGCCCTAATGGTTAATACAGGGCAGGATATTGAGAATGTCCAAAAAGATGTAATCATTGCTAAAGGAGAGATAGGAACAGTTTTTGCAGGAAAAACTGCAGCCAAATGGGCAGCATGCCGGGAAAAGAACTATGATTGCAGTGATAGCATCGGGCACCATCTTGCCGTCAAGACCAGGCAACAATCCACAAGTAGTGAAATACACACAATCAAACTGAATACATGGACTGAGACCAATGACCCCAACATAATACAGAAGGGATTCCAGGAATTTTACACCGAGCTATACACAGAGGAGAACGGCGGTGCGGCTGGTGTAGTTGAAAGCGAGATTGCTAGCTACCTGAGTGAGATTGATCTTAGACAGCTTGCCTATGATAATAGCGAATTGCTAGATCTCCCCACAATTTGTGATGAAATCATGAAAGCCCTATCTAGTTTACCAGATGGGAAAGCCGCAAGAATGGATGGCATTTCTGTGGAATTTTATAAAATCTTTGCCCCTCAAATCAAACTACTTCTCACCGACATGGTAACTTCTATCTTTAATGGGGCTCCTCCTCCTGCCTCCTGGTCTAATGCTAGAATATCCATATTCCCCAAAAAGGGTAAGTCACCGTTAGAGATGAGCTCATACAGACCCATCACTCTCATTAACTGCAACTCAAAAGTCTACTCTAAAATATTGGCAACCAGAATATCCTCTGTGGTTGAGTCGCTAGTCTCAGAAGAGCAGTATGGCTTCATCCTGAAAAAAGGCACTACGGAGCATGTCAGGCGCGCCATTACCCTGTTTGATGCAGTGCAGGTAGCAGGAGACCCGATGTCACTAATACTACTGGATGCCGAAAAAGCATTTGGCCGTGTCTCCTGGCGGTTGTGGGCTGTTATGGACAGGATGGGTTTTGGGCCAAGACTCACACAGGCAGTACAGGCTCTGTATCCCAAAACGACGGCCTGTGTTTCCATCAATGGGCGACTTACTGACCAATTCAACATCTCCCGGGGCACTAGCAAGGGCTGTCCCTGCTCCCCCCTGTTATTTGCCCTTTACATAGACCCATTCATTAAACAAATTGAAAGGAATCCCATTATAGCAACAAGCATCCAGGGCATCGACACTAAAATCATGGCTTATGCGAACGACGTGGCCATAACTTCCCCCGATACCGAGAGTGCCATATTGGCACTGGAGCTAGGGGCACAAAAATTTGGGAAAATCTCGGGCTACGCCTTGAACAATAATAAAACCCAAATAATCATAAATAGGCAAATCACCTAGACCGATGTTAGGGTAGTGCCAAAGGCTAAATATCGGGGGTTGTCATATCTGCCAACATTGACGAAATTGTAACAGATAACTTAGTCCCTCTCGCTGCAGATACCAAGAAGGCCCTCAAACAAATCGATAATCTACACCTGACCCTTGTTGGTAGATGCAACGTAATCAAAATGACATACTTTCCTAAACTTTTTTATTTCTTTCGCACCATACCCCTGGAATTCAGCAAAACCAAACTGCAGAAATTCCAGCAAATATTAACACATTTCATTTGGGCCTACTCACAACCAAGGCGGGCTCTAAGGCAACTATATCTTCCAAAAGAGCGGGGCGGGAGGGCCTTCCCCAATATTAAACTACTGGGCTTCAGTTATGCAATACAGCTCTCCCCTCTCATCTACATCTGGGCTCGCCTTGCCTTTCCAACTCCTACTGGGTGAAGAGCACTGGGGTTGTCTTCTCCGTGAGATCTCGTTCAGATACTATAAACGTTTGAGATTCAAGACCTTAATGAACTCCTACAAGGTCTTCCGTAATATCTGCAGAATATTTGGGTTGGGAAGATTCAACTATCACTCTCCTATTGTGACAAATTGCAATCTTCCCGCTATTTTTGGCAGGCTCTACTTCTTAGAATGGCACAGGGCAGGCATCACGAAACTGGGGGATCTAATTACTAGTGAGGGAATCAAATCATTCGTAAACCTGCAATCTAAATACGGCCTGAAAAGCCAAGATGCCTTCAAGTATCTCTCCATATGTGAATTTCTTTCCATAAAGGCTGGGGGTACCGCAGGGTTCACAGAAGAAACTTCTCAACACTCTGCATGATACCACGGCCCCTCGGATAGGTCTCGTGTATAACATACTAAATAGACAAACCCCGGATGATTTACAGAAAATAGCTGACAAATGGCATACCAAACTTGAATCTTCACACAGTACATTTTTTAAACTCCTTAGCACTCTCTCAAAATATTTTGTTGTCAGCAAAATTGCAAGCACAACATTTTAAAACCATCTTTTTTCTGTTCAATACCCCTAGTAAAGTTGCCAATTGGGGAGTCGGCAAAGGGACACTATGCCCCCGATGCTCTGAGTTTAGTGCCGACTCAATTCACATATTTGCAACCTGTCCTAAACTTACTTCAATCCTTCTTAAAGTGCAGGAATTTCTATGGGAAGTCACCACCCAGACCATTGGCCTAACCCCCACAGTCTCAGGGACTCAGTCTGAAACCATCAGGATAAAAAATGAGGGACTAATCTTCATCGCAATGGCAGTATGGAAGATCTGTGTCGCTTCCGCATGGTTGGATGCCGAGGTCACAAAGGGCGGAAGAAGGGTCTGGAAGTGTGGGAAAAGTTAGAACTTTGGCTAGAGAGGCCGGGTTAACCTGGCCTGTGTTCTCTCCCTTGCCTGTTCCTTTTTCTTCTTTTGCCATATTCTCTTTTGATGTTTTAGACTCTTTCCTTTACCCTCTCTTTCATTATTATTTTTCTTCGAACCTACAGTGCCTTCTACTTATGTTTATTCTTCTTTCTGTGTCATTGACTCACTAGTTTCACGGAGTGGGGGTGGGGGGGGGGCAGTCTAAATAACATACCTCTGTACCATATTTTTTTTTGTCACTGCAAAATAAAAACAAAACAAAAAAAATGGACAAGAAGGTAAGATGTTAACTCTCTTATCCTCCTCTAAAGGAACAGAAAGCTTATCTCATGCCTGGGACTGGGGCCTGCAGGTCAGTGCCCGGATGGGCAAGACCCCCATCCCCTTCTATTTCTTACTTTCTTCCTTGATGACCTGGTGTTTTTTTTAACACTAATGGAAGGGGTGAAAGGCTTCAATCTGACCACCCACTGGGGCCTAAAGCTACCAAACTACCTTGATAAAAGTGAAAATGAATTGGCGTACGTCATTGGACTATCTTGTCATACGTAACCGGGCACCCAGCAGTATTTCTTCCCCCAGTATAAGGCATAATGGAGGTTTTACACCCTGTCTGCCAGTCAATATGTCAAATGCATGCCCAAAGAAGTTATAATTTGCTCTCACTTGTCATGGGAAAAGGTTGTATTATTCAAGTTCTGGGTCGACCGGCATCCCAGGAACCCTACCAATCCTTGGCTTTTGTGAAATCAAGAGACCCAGAGGAATTTGAGGTGGTGTCACTTACAATAATCCTCATGTTTTCTTACCCAGAATGTCCTGAAAACAGCAATGTATGGGACAGAAAATACGATTTTTCACATATTTATGCGAGTAAAACGTAGGCACTTGCAGTCAATGGCTGAAGTTTTACCACCCTGTGTTCCCACCCTACTCTTAATAGAAACAATGCCCCCATGTGTGACCAAAACTGTGGCAGTGTAATGACCTCTTTCACATCATAATGACTTTAGAAGGTACAAGTTTTTGCTGGTTCCTGTTGTGAATGACAAGCACCTGAACACAAGTGGGGTACTTTTTTATTGAGAGAAGTGTGGGAATGCTGGTGGTAGGACCTTTTTCAAACCCCTCACATTTGTCACAGAAATGTGTGGGAACTCTGTGATTTGAGCCAATGTGTGATGCTTGCAGGTCCTTCTAAATAGGATCCATGCAAGCCAGACCACCCTAAACCTTTGTGGGTGTATAATGTTAAGAAATATCTGCAGTTCGTAGGTTTCCCTGGGCAGCAGTCTATCCTGGGCTCATATAGGCACAATGAGTGCATTTTAAATGGTAAAACCTAATGCTTACAAGTTGCATTTTTGGGTCATTTCCTGTCAAAGAAGGTAGGCCCACCAATACAAGTGATGTACTTTGAAAATGGTCCTTTCTGCAGGATCACCCTCCAGCGTTTTGCCTTTTTACTCCACTTTTTTCTGAGTTTGTTTTTGTTGACTTTGGTACTTTATCACTCATAACCAGTGCTTAAGTGCATGTGCTCTCTGCTTAAAACATAGTAACATTGGCTTCTCAACAATTGGCATATTTAATTTACTTATAAGTCTCTAGTAAAGTGCACTACCTTTGCTCAGGGAATGTAAATTATATACTGCTAATGGGCCTGCAGCACTGATTGTGCTACCCATTAAGTAGCCCTTTAACCATGTCTTAGGCATTCCACCGCAGAGCTCGTATGTGCAGTTTTAAACTGCCATGTCAACCTGCCAAGCTAACGTACTTGCCAGTTCCAAACCTTCTTTTTTATTACATATAGGTCACCCCTAAGGTCGGCCCTTGAAAGCTGATGAACAGGGTGCAGTATATTTAAAAAGATGGACATGTTGGTTTAAGTTTTACATGTCCTGATAGCAAAATACTCTTAAATATGTTTTTCACTACTGTGGTCTATCTCTCCCATAGGATAACATTGGGATTGCCATACTACATTTTAGAAGTGTAATTATCAATTGGGAAAAGGTGGTACCCCAAAATTTGGTATCTCTGGAATCACAATTTAAAACACAATTTGCGGTAAAGTTGTTTTTTAAATTGCAATTCTAAAAATGCCACTTTTAGAAAGTTGATTCAGAAAAGGGGGTGGTGATGAACAGAGTGTCTGAATTAAGCAGACCACTCTTACCCAGTCCAAAGATCAGGGCTTGATCCATCACCGTTTTTTAGCTCACTGCACCATCCCAGCTCAGAACCTGGCTACATGCAAATTAGTCTGTTCCTGTCCCAGTGCATGATGGGAACAGGGCAAACCAAACTACCAAGCCAATTCTTATACTGGGAAGGAAACAAGCTTCCGGGGACCGGTTTCTGGCATTTCAGCCGTCGTCGGCCCGGCTTGCTTGAATCCTGATGGTGCAATGAGCAAGGGACTCACATCTGAGTATACCCTTCCACGCTTATGGTGGACAAAATGATTCGGAAAAGGGGGTGGTGATGAACAGAGTGTCTGAATTAAGCAGACCACTCTTACCGAGTCCAAAGATCAGGGCTTGATCCATCACCGTTTTTTAGCTCACTGCACCATCCCAGCTCAGAACCTGGCTACATGCAAATTAGTCTGTTCCTGTCCCAGTGCATGATGGGAACAGGGCAAACCAAACTACTAAGTTTGCATGGGCGCTCCCATTTTATTTGACATGATTTCAGTTGATTTCATGGTGTTTGATCTAATTTTTGTTGAATCCTTCATCAATCCTACTTATCCATCACTCCTTTACCTTTTTTGATAAGTGTGTCTCTTTGTATTTGTGTACTTCACACTTTGGGGACTTTTTGGTCCTTTTTTTGCTCTTCCTTTCAACTTCCTTTAGTTCTTCCTTTCTGCTTCTGTTCCTTACTTTCGAATTTTTTTCCACTCCGACCTCATGTTGCCGTTGCCTGTCAAAATGTTTTTGGAGAGATTAACTGTACCACTATTTTATTTTTTATCTTATTTATTTCTTACTTCAGCATCCAACGGTAAGAAGAAGAAGACATCATCAACGGGGGTCAGGTCATGGTTGCCACCACCAGTGCTGCAGCGGGTGGAAGTACCACCACCACCAGCACCTTGACAAATGCCTCTGTTGTCCTGTCCTGTTATTAATATTATTATTATTATTATTAATATTTTTATTATTCTTTACCAAACTTTTACCTCTTCCATCTATTAGGATAAGTTTACCTTGTTTATTCTTTTTATACTGTCTTTTTTGTAAACTCCTCTACCATCTAATGTTTGTTACATTGTTGTTATCCTTGCATTATCCTTTTTTTCTATATGCCATGTTTCTGTAGCTCACTTCCTCCTATCTGTACTAGTAGTCTGTAGCTTTCTTCTGCTTTGTTAGTAAGCTTTCCCTGCCGCCTTGTAAATCTTGTGAACTGGTACTGGAAGACTAAGGGAACAGATTTAAGATACTCTACAGTGAAGATTAGAGGCCCAAGTAAGCTATTTTTCTCCATGCATGTTTGTTGAGAAGGCTTTCTTTTTCTTGCTCATGCTCAAACAGTAAAACAAGGAAGTGACCATGGTCATGGTGGACCCTCCAAATGTTGTATTATCTATTATTGTATACAGAAGTTTCCCTGACAATGCAGCATGACAGGAAAGTAGTATGAGGTCTCCTTGTATTTGTCAATGAAGACCATATGCCCTTCATTAACCAATTTATAACACCTCTTTGTTTCCCTT
This sequence comes from Lissotriton vulgaris, assembly GCF_964263255.1. Lineage (NCBI taxonomy): Eukaryota > Metazoa > Chordata > Amphibia > Caudata > Salamandridae > Lissotriton > Lissotriton vulgaris. The sequence goes on from NC_141696.1 coordinate 898,000,820, forward strand.
CAATAAGTCAGATTCATCATAGCTCTCCCCCATTATGAAACAATTTAGGTTGGCTTGACTGCCTGGCTTTACTAACAATGTCAACGAACAAAATGTCCGGAGTGATGTTTTAGATAAAAGATACTGCTAATTGAACTGTAGTTATGTAGTGCGGTGGTATATTGCTAAAAATAATAACAAGGCATCTAAAATGTAATGTTTTTTTCAGCCGAACAGACCACCAGTGCCGAGGCAAGCAGCAGCACCAGTGCACCAGACGCAGAGGCTATTAGAAGGGGAGTACCAGCTATGGTAGGGGCGGGCGGTGATAAGCAATGCTTAATTTGTAAAAGAATACGTGCCAAGGCTCTCGTCAGGAGGCCACTGCAGCTTGCCCCACATATTGCCTCTGCTATGCTGCCAAATATATTTACCACACAACTACTAAGTGTGAGAATTCAGACTATTTAGACCTCCAAAGCTATATGAATGGCTTGGGCGGCAGGTAATAGTACATTTTAATGTATACCGAGTTAAAAATGCCCTTTTGTTGAGGACATCTCTAAATTAGCCAGACACCACCACCTTGTGGCAGACTGTCAGAAGCGCTGCTGTTGACAATGGAGTGCTGTTTCAAGCACAGGAAACCCCCAGCTCATATTAAGCACTGGTGGTAAGTCACATTCCTTGCTTATTGACAAATTACTAGTATACTAGTATACTCACTGTATTTGTTAACCAAGGCAGACATGTTTCCACCCATCATCATTCATCACCGCCCTACCCAGGCATTTCACCACACGTGACCTAACTACAGCATGATTCAATCCGGCACTGCAGTGTTGGGAGTGCAATGTGCGTCTGCTTCAGTTAATGCAGCATTTTCCAAGTTTTCAATGCATTGCAAACCAACAACAAGGTGTGATTCCCTTCCATCCCAATGCCCAGAGTCCCTCAACTTGTCTTTCACTAAGCAAAGGAGTGTGACAAAGGCTTTTTTTCCAGCTAAAGGAGTCCCAGTGGCTCAGGAGTCTACAGACATGTCCAACTGTCATAAGATATTTGGATTTATACAACACTGATAACATCACTAATTATCTATGGACTGCTAGCAGCAGATGGGAACGTTGACTCTTACTGCATTTTAGATCAGGCCATATTAAATACCTTTAGAGCACCTTGTTTAAATATCTTGCCTGTGTGACGATGTTCCTAAACAGACTATGCTCACTTTTGATCGTTTTTGGCAAATTGTTCTCACAATATTCTAAGTTATTTTTAACTCCTGTTTTAAAGAAGTACTGTTACAACCTCAGTCAATGCAGACCCACTCTCAGATTATTATTACTTTTACATAATGATGAAGTATCTTTTAATGTGGGCTCATATTTCAAGGCTGCCATGCGGGCACGAACTTCGATGCACTGATGAGATATGCTGTTGCAATTTGGTATTGTATGAGATATTTTATCCTTATGGCTAAGGCATTTTATATATTGGTTACATCTTAATGTCGAATATTATGTAAAATGTTTTCATAATTTTCTGTTCATGAACTTTTATGGCTGCTAAATAAAGATTTGAATTGAATGGAACTTCCCTTTCCTTATTGCCAAGGAAATGTATTTGTTGAAAATAATTTGTGGTAGAGAGAGAGGCCATTTTGAGATTTGTGGATAGGATACTCTGTAACAAACGTGTCAAATACAATCTGTATCCCATTCTTTTCACTGTGCTCTAGAGCATCATTTTTCCCACTGTCTACTTATGGCAGACAGGTTATCTGCATTTTATACGTAACATGTGTAACGTAGTATCATTATTATTTATCAGTCTCTTCGGAGTCAGGGTTGAGTTGAAAGCCATTTGGAGAAGAGCAGGCCCATTGGAATTTAAGTAAGATAATTGTCCATTACAGCTGCCCTAGTTGCACACTACAGAGAGTAGTAAAGTACCTGATATGCTAGCATGCCTCCATTCAGTTAGCACAAGAATACTTGTACTCCATAGTGCATGGAGCCTTTCTTAATAATGAGAGATCATTTATTTTTATTTTTCCATCAAAAGTGTCTGTTTAGTTTTTTACTAGTGCTTTTATGTGAGGCATTTCTGTGTAAAAAAAAGGCTCTGTTACTCTTCTAATCACTTCAAATTCCAAAGGCTTAAGGGGACCAGCAATATACTGCTACTGTGCCACCATATACTTTTAAACAAGTGTTTGCACAGAGCATTTTTTACAATGTGTCTTTTTTTTCTTTCTTGATATAGCTACTCCTGCTGGTCCACCATCACCACCTACCTGGCAGGAGATAGCAGCCTGGCTGCAGTTGCAGAGGTAGGAGGCCAACCAGGCTGAATACCATCGACTGGCAGCTTTGGAGGAGGAGGAGGCCAATGCACTGGCATCTGCCACTGCCCTAGGTCCCAGTACCTCAAGCCAGCCGAAATTGTCTCCATCCTCCCAGCAACAACATCACCAGTGCTGCTGCAGCTGCCTGAACCACCACTTCTGCCCCCCCTCCAGACCAGACCACCAGTTCTAAAGCCATGTGCTGAGTGAGCTAGCACAGTTTTGCAGTCAGGTGGCATACCTTGAGGAACAACAGGAACAACTACGGACCAGCATTGATAATGCCCTCTTTCTTAGCCCTTTCTTTCTTTTTTATTTTGGTGAGAGGGACTTTTGTTGTCGATGGAGACTGTGGGAATTGGGAATGGCAGTTGGAGCAATTTTGGCTTTGTTTTGGAAATTGATTGAGGCAATATTTATTTGTTCGGAGGAGAAGAATGGGCCTGTTGTGGGTAGAAAAGGTGTTTTTTGTCATTAAAAAAGTTAAGGGAAAATTATTTTTATGCTTTATGCCTGAAGTACTTTGTTTGTGTTTTACTTTTACTTTGCACTGCTGCCTTTTCACACATCTGTTTTTTAAAATCCACTTATCAAAGTGTATACCAGTTAGTTATGGTAAGGTATACCCTTGTCCTACTACCGTTTGCAACTATATTTATTGACCAATGGAGGGGTATGCTGCCTTTGCCTATATTCCCTGCAACAGCCTAGATAAACAGAAAATTACTTATCTGCAGTAGAAGCTACTTACTTAATAACTAAATTAGTTCACTTCACTTCATAGTTCTCTTACCTAAATAGATGAAGCAATGGCTGCTACCTCTCTCTATCTTTCAAAACCTTACTGCAGGGTTTCCCAAGGTGCCTTGTTAATGGTAGTCGTAGTTCTGTGTTTAGAAGTTTTAGGCTTCCTCTGCTCACGCTGCATAGCCACATAAAACACATTTGTTTTTGCCCCATTCTTCTGAGAATATTCTGTAAATGTTGTTTTTCAGGGACTCTTCTTGGGATTTGGTCTATACATTTTGTACAGGGTTGCTTGGAATACATAACAACATACGCCCTGATTTTGATGTCAGGCGGACACCATTGCAGATTGGGAACTGACCGACCTCAAGACAGCGGTTCCGACCACATCATTTGGATGCGACCACACAAAGTGCAATCGGGATCACCCATTTTCCCATGGGAGTTTGTGCGGCAGGTTGAAAACACCTGCAGGATAATCTCCCATAGAAAAATGGAAGTTTCCAAAGACACCTGCACCGTGTGGCAGGCACCTCATGGTGCCTGCCACACTCTACAAGGATTTTTTGGGTGCACCATAGGTGGCTCCCTGGCCCCATAGCGGAGGCCGCGGAAGGACAGGGGCCATGCTATGGGCCACTATCGTAATTAGGCCCATAGTGTACTGTTTTCTTTGCTAGTTCGGCAAATGTTCCTAATGTTTAGACATGACACGACAAAAAGCTGCATCTCCAGCATAATACTTTATCAAATAAACAGAGTCCCATCCCCTTGGGAGCAGAGAGGAGAATTCTAGCAGAGATGACTGTTCTGGAACGGCAGCAATGTCTGACATGCAGCCCTACATAAACTAAGTTTACACTCATGATGCAACCACCTAGCTGTATACAACAGGCATGAGGTTGTAAGCCAATCACAGAGATCACAAATATATTGCTATGTTCACATAATAAGGGTTGACTGAGACAGATCCATAATTTACCATGGCTGGTATGTATATCTTATATAGCCTTTTAGTAATGCTCATTACATTGTGTAGTTGCATCTGCCTAATGATCGCAGCACATTCGCTTCATTATAGATTACGATAGTTGCAATAAATGTATTGTAAACATTCTTCTTGTCTTTTTTCTGTATACTAAGGGCATGCATGATTGAGTAAGTGAGTAACAAAGGGGAGGATCGGTTTCCATTGTTCCATTGGAGACTAGAGAGTTATGTTCAAGGTTGCCAAAATCACCTGTTACTCTGGGAGGGTTAGGAGTTCATATGCAGTACTGTGAGCTAGCCAAGATTGGACCAACAGGTACTAACGTTGTAGAGAGACTCAGGGGTATATTTACAAGGGAATGGCGGAGCATGGCATTATGCACAAAATGCTAACGCCACGCTCCACGATTCCGAAAACGCATGGATGAGCAGTATTTACAATGATATGGCGCAGTCCTGCATTTTCCCCAGGACTGGTGCTAAATTACGCTGCCCAGTGTCGAAACAGGACCCCTTGCACAATAGGTGCCTGCATTGAGGGAATGATTGTTTATGTGCAGGAAGGTGTTTCTGCAATTTCTGTTTCAGCTCTAGATCTGGGTTAAAACAGATACTAACCCATCGCAAGGCAAAAGTGCCACCAGATCAGATATGCACCCCATCCTCAACTCTTCATGGGCAATAAATGTACTGAGAAATACAGAGCAAATCTCTCAAACATTTGTTCTTCACCATTTGTAAATTAGCGGAATCCTTATAATCCCAGATATCACTCCCACAGCAAGCAACAGAGAACATTTCACCTTGTAAACTTTCAGCACTGGTTTGGCTCTAATCTTTTCACAAAGTCATGAACTGCAGCTACAGCTCTTGAAAATGCATTGTCACCTTTCCTAGTGGGACTCAAAAGCACCTCTCATTAAAACAAAAACAAATGGCGAATTTGAAAAAATCTATGTATGCTGCATTGTACAGCACACATAGAAGTTGCAATTTGTCCTATTTGTAATGATTGTTTATGTGCAGGAAGAGACACATTACTGCACATTGACAATCATTCATGGCGTTTTGCTGTTTCTATAAAAAAAAATGCCAGATAGGAAAAGGTGGATACACCGTCCCCAAACTGACTTCTCTTGTGCCTATTTCTCAGGCCCATTACCATTATATAGGAAACAGAATTAGCATATTTTGTGTAGATTTGTGTTTGTTGACTAAAGTGATTGGTCTAATCTCTGAAGAAGCAGAAAAAAGGAGTGAACCCTGCAAGTACATTTCGTTAGTTTGAGAGGGCCAATTACCTTCAGGAAAGAATTATCACCCTTCAGGCCCCAAACATTGCATATCATCAAAATCAAGTTTACAAATTAGTTGAACACCCCAGACTGTCTGCCAGTCATTAATATAGTACTCATTGGTACAATGGTAACCTGTTCCAATCCGAGCACAATGGAAGGTACACACTTGTATCTCTTCTTTGATGCAAGCAAAACATTCAAACTTGGCAGTCTTGTAAAAAAGAAAAATAGGCAATGTTGTAAAGAGAATGGGAATGCTTCTTCACTACACACTGGTCAAACTCTAATCCAGCCATACACATGTCTAAAAATGGTGGGGCTGCATAATTCAGACACAAACATAATGTTCCACTAGCTACATTCTCTTTTCTGGGGGAAAAGCAGGTTGAAGATAAATAATTAAAAAGTTCTATGGTGGCCACTTCAGTCAGGTAAGTAGAGTTTGTCCTCAAACCCAGGTGGTTTGTCCAAAAGATGGTCGGCTAACATACTTGAGTCTGACCCTTATCGTCCTCCTCCTTTGGTACTCCAGGAACAGTGTAATTGTGTAGGATGAGTGTGTGGGTTCATTGTGATCATGGTCAATTTCTTCACATTTTGAGATGAGAAACTGGTCCGTCTCTCTGTCATAATTGCGCCAGGTGCACTGAACATATGCTGAGCAGACACACTGTCTACCGGACAAGCCAGATACTTTACTGCCAGCCTGCTGAGCTCTAGCCGTTGGCACTTTTTTCCATATAACACAAATGGTTTTGATCCACATAGATGGTGTTGCCACTTGCTCCACCTCTTTTGCCGTCACCTCTTCACTAGAAATAATCCCCGGCACTTGAAATCAATCCAATGCAGAGGTTGGGTTCAATTCTACTGTTGCTTTTGTTGCTGATGTTCTTGTTGCTGGTGTTGAATGCTGTGAGACAATATCACTGCACGATTTGGAAGTTGAAAGCGGCACCCTGGAACTTCAGGTCAAAGTGGGACTCTAATTGCCAGCTATTCTTCTTCCAGGCCTCTGACTTCCTCAACTATCCACGTCTTTTATTGTGAAATGCCCCCTTTTGAAAACGGAATCAAAGTGGGCAATTTTGTTTTGTACCATGGATCAAGTATTGTGGCACAGATGTACTCTTTGGATGACACACTGTCTCTTGCAACCTTGTATTAACAGCCAAGCAAAGGATTAAGCTCTCAACTAAGGCATGCACTTCTGCATTTTTGGTCACACTACTTTCAGACACCTTTAAGAACTGGCCTTGTAGCAGATGCAACAATGAGATAGCTTGGCCTATCGTACTGTACTCCATGATGACTTCCCTTGTGAAAACCTCAAAAGAAAATTGCATTTGTGTCAGGCATTTGACTTGGCCCTAATTGTCAATACCCATGGTCATGCTTTTCCCAGTTGCATCCCCTCCTCTTTCAATGACATAGTCATTGATCGATTTATACTGCTCAAACAGATGTTGCAACATGTAATAGGTCAAGTTCCAACATGTTGGCACTTCGTCAATGAGAACTTTAACTGGTGCTCTATTAGCACTCTAAATATTCCTCAACTTCCTCTGGGCTTTCAAAACAATAGCTGACATTAGTGCAGATTCTTCTGTAGGTGTTCAGTAAGTTGCTGATACTGTCTTCATTTTTGAGAAAATCCTGCACAATCAGTTTGATGCAATGAGCCTAACATAGGACCCTGCAACATCCAGCATCTGCCATTGCATTAATAATACTAATGCCATTGTCCGTGTCAATAAATCCAATTCTTAGACATCTGTGTAACAGCAATTCAAAGATCTTGTTGTTAAAGTCTTCCAAGATGATTACAGCGGTTTGAGATTTCTCCATGTCGAACATTACTACTGTTGCATGCCATTGAATGCCTGTAAAGGTCTCTTCAGCGCTGAGACATGTAGATAGCTGGTGCCTGACCCCCACAAAAGAGATCCAGTGTACAGTGATACATATGTAATCAGTAGCTTGACAACTGGTGAACATGCCTGTCGTCAGGTGGATAGTGTGAACAGCACTCTGCTGCAAAGCTTGTACAATCAATTGCAGCACATGGTGAATGAGCGCTGGAACAGCAACTCTAGCAAAATAGGTCCAGCTGGGAACCTTCCATTTTGGGCAGATGGCTGCCACAAATTCAAAAAATCCCACTCTTTCCACAAAAGAAAATGGAAGGGCGTCTAGTGCTAACATTTTAGTTCGCTTCCCATTGTGCTGTTGTGTGGTTGCATTCATAGGGCCCCTCCTACCTGTAAAAATGAAAGTGACCTTGTGTAATCAAACCGGTGCTCAAGTAAAGTGCAGCAATGCCTTCGGTACGTAACAAAAAGTGTGCATTGTCTATTTAAATAAATGAGAAATAATACTAGCCACAGCTAATAACTATGGATAAATATAGATACAAAGACCAAAAAATAAATATATATTAATACAGACAGAAATGTTAAAAAAATAAATACCATAAAACTGGAGCCTTAATCATAACATTTCACTTTCAATCAGGATGACAACATAAGATATAACTGATTGCTTTATGTGCATCTAAGGGAGACATCTGTAGCAGTCAGGGAGGTGCAGTGGAAAATGAAATTATCCTTAAAATACAAATGTTTGTGTTTGTACATATGTTAGGCAGTGAGGTCCAAGGGAAAATGGAATAATCATAAAAAATTAATGCTGGTGTCTGAACTGTGTGCCTATGGCTGGAAAGGGATCCAGGAGGAAAGTGAATATCCTCAAAAAAGGAATGTTAGTGTGCACTGTGCACTTTTGGTAGGCAGGGAGTCCAGGGGAAAATGGAATCATTCTTAAACGATTTACACTAGTGTGCGGTAGTGCACATATGGCAGGTAGGAGGTCCACCAGTCCTAGGGAAATCTAATGACAATCCTTAAAAAATGAATGCTGAACTACTGATGTATGGCAGGTGCCTATGGTAGGGGGTGGATGGAGGGAAAATGTAAAAAGATATTAAATGTAAAAGAAATTGTAAAAAAATATACAAAAATGAAAGACGAATTACAAAAAATGTATTTTTTATAAAAATAAAAACAATAATAAAAAGTAAATGAATGAACTCTTATGAATTGCCGATGTAATACTAGTGGACTATGAGAAACCCATTAGGAAGAAAGGAGGTGCAGGGGAAAAATGTAAAAGAATGCATAGAATATAAAACACTGTTCATAACATATACTACAATGATCCTCAAAGATAATATTAAAATGATGTCAGGGATAGATAAAAAAATAAACAAAACAAAAAGGCATAGACCTCTCCTATCTATCACCCTAGTAAAATGGCTCTGAAAGCTAGAATTAAAGGGGTTACATAGTGGTCTACTGCACACAACGGCTACCAGCCTCATGGACAACCAACAACAGCAAGCAAGGAGGCATGGCCTGAACGAAGAACACATGCAGGTGAAATGCAAAAGCATACTAGCTGGTTACATGAAATGGTTGCCTGCCACATGGCCAAACAACAGCAAGCATTGTTCATGGTCCCAACAAAGAACACATGCAGGCATATGGCAAAAGCACGCTGGCTGGCTACAAAAAATGGTCACTGGCCACATGTTCAAACAATAAGCAAGGAGGCATGGCCAACAAAATAAAACACATGCAGGCCTATAGACACTGACTACATAAAATGTCCCCCGGCCACATGACATGGAGAAGAAAGACAAATGGTGGCCTATGGTAAACACACACACACTAGGCAGACAAAGCAGGCATGGTAACATTGTAGAAAACACTACCATTAATTCAGTAATGCTAAAATGAAAATTATCTGAGCTATAAAAATGTTACAACACCACACGTCCTCCGAAGGCATCAAATATTACCCCGTCTGTACACTTTTTGCAGGAAAATAAGTGAAATACAAAAAATAACCCCACATTTTAAATGTTATCCTCTGCCATCCCTGTCCTAAATTATGTTTTTAAAACAATAAGTATCACAGTATCACAGAAACAGTTGTCTCATGCACCCATGACTACTATTGGGCCTACTGTCTGGATGGCCCATTGGCAGACTAGGTCATATATTAAAAAAAGAAATATGGGTGGGGAAAACCTCACTGAGCTCTACTCTGCTGAATCCCGCAGAGTAACATAAAAACTCTGTGATATTCTGTGGCATTCTGCCTACCTTAAAATATTTGACAGCCTCTGTGCAATCACAAAATGTTGTGTGAAACTGTGTTTAAAAGAGACTTCTGGCTCTTTGCTTTGCAGCATGTGTTAAAAAATGCAGTGGAAGTGTTGTATTGTTAAAGGGGTATCGAGCATGCAAAATAGTACATTAGTCATAGGTTTAGAAAATACCATGATTACTCTTTGGACATGAGCAGTGAATTAGATGTTTTTTTGTGTGTCAGGTGGTGTCACCGGTGAAAGTTTACACTTACGCTTGAATATATCACTAATAGTTAGATGGTGCATACTTTACCTCATGTATATGCTTGTTTAAAACAATACAGTATTCTGATTCTTGTAAGGGTATTTTGTGGAAGTAGTGAAACAGTTGGGGTCATCAAATCAACGTATGTCACTGTCTCTAATAAGATGCTTAAAATAGTGCACGCATGTGTTATCCCCACAGCGCTCACTAATGTTGCTGTTTACACTTCACTGGTGCATATAGGAGAGCATGTATTTCAGAATAACATATATATATAATGCAGAATAAATACCCGTGGCTAAAGGCTTGTTAATGCATTCCATTCAAAGGCTGTGCTGGTAGGAGGGATCCTTGGGTTCAGGGGTTCTCTCTCTCACTATTTGCTGTCCCAGCTGAACAGCGGTGCTATGCGAGCTCTGGATGGAAATGGCCGCAGCAGATCCATTTTTAACAGATCGATTGAGACGTTTGGACAGGGAAGGATCGAGTGAGATGTTTGGACAGGGAAGGTGGCAAGCAATCTCACACACATGCTCTGCCACTGAGTGAGCCACTCCACCCCCTGCCCAGTATCCACGGAGGCTCTTCTCTTCCTGGTATGTTGAACCTGGCAATAACGTTGTTGCTCCTGCCGCTGCCACGGTTTGAGCTCTGAAGAAACTTTGGCTCATGGTGATACTGGCGGTGGAAAGTGCGAATTGTTGAGGAAAAGAAATGCTTGACGGCCACTGCCTCAGACTCTAATCTTCCCACACTTGTGTTCCTTTTGACGGTGGTTCGCAGCGTGTTTTGCTGGTCAAGGTCCTCATTTATGCCCTGCCGTTTTTTCCGCAAGGTGATCACATCACAGAGGTGTCACCTGAGACCTGTCATCTCCTGTGCTGGATGTTTTGGCAGAACAACTAGGTTAAGAATGTCACCTTGTCCAGTTGTTATCCTGCGTCTACACAAGCATTGCTGTAAGCCCCTCAAGGGTGTTCTTTCCTATTTTGGGCGCATGACCACGCATCTCCAGGGCAGTACTGAAAGGCTACCAGGTTTCACACAAGGCGCAGCCATCCAAGGGTGCCATTACTAGAAGGCCGCCCTGGTAGTGGGTTGCTGTTAGACCCCTGCCCCCTAAATCCATTCTAAGCTTACCCCAAGAATTAAAAGATATCCTTGGTTTATTTAAACTTTCAAATATTATAATGAATGCGGACACTGCTATCGGTCTCAAAACTAAGTCAAGTACTGCTCAAATGAAGACAGCATCAGCAGCAGTCAAAAATCACAGTGTGAGTCAGCAGCAGTATCAATTCCCCTAAGCTCGGAGGAAGATTTAGTGGACCACAGAATGGAGGCTGGGAGCATTAAGTCGGCTATGCAGAATATCCTGCTGGTCCCTATGCATGAAGAACTATTACATCTGTCCAATAACAGCAGGAGGGTGACGACATGGAGATTACGCTAAGTGAATCACCCACTGAGGAAGAAGAAAAAAATATATCTCTTCTTCTTTAGTATTAATCGAAGACTCCATGAGCTCAACCCAAGGGAAGGTGAAAGAATACTTACTTTTTTCTTATCCAAAGCTACAAGAGCCATGTTTTAGGGGCCTTCCACTAATGTGCAATCAGGGTCGTCATTAAGTCTGCAGGTCACTGGTCCCACCTCAGAACATTCTGTCCTCTTAAGAAAGCAGTACTCTGCCAGCTCTTTAGCATCAGAATATCCTAATAGATGCGAGAAAGGATGTGGCCCCGTAAGAACACTCTCAGGCCATTTAAAAAAGAAATACCAAGCTTCATCTTCCAGACAAGGTGCAAGGCGATGAGCCGTCTGCGTAATGGGACTTACAAACTATGCTAAACCTTATATTGGATGAAATAAGGGATCTAAAAACAACACAAGCAACTGAGATTGCCTCCCTGCATCATCAGCTGATGAAAATAGAGGAAGCAGTTGCTAGCTTTCTGACTAGGATGCAGGAGGCAGAGTCCTGGATATCGTAGCTTGAGGATCAGATGACAATATTGCAGTGGGAAAAGGATTTAGCGAACAAAGACAAATTGTTGCTGCAAAATAAGATTGATGACTTGGAAAATCATTTGCGAAGGTCTAACCTATGACTGGAAGGAGTGCCAGATAGTTGTAAAGGGGCCCAAACCTTGCAATGGGTTGATACATTAATCAAGACAAATGTTGTCCCTGAAATTTCACGGGATTTAACAATTATGAGCCCTCACAGGGTACCGTCTCTCCCAATCCAAAATCAAATTTCCCATGGACCATTCTGATCAACTTTGCAGACTATTGTATCAAAGAACAGATACTTTGCAGAGCCTTTCAAAGAAAACAATTCCACCAATGAAGTGCCCTGTTGTAGAATATCCTCCTATATGTCCGCAGCAGGAGCACGTTGTTGTAAAGAGTTTGTGAAGCTCCTTTATCTATTTAAGGCCCAGGGCGCGCAAGTTGCAATAGCTCAACAGTCTAAACTCCAGGTGCTAGTGAAGGGAAAATTGCACATGATCACATACCTAGAGGAAGCTCAAGAAGAGAGTCAAAAGTAAAGAGAGATCGATTATCACAAGTAATAATGGAAGGGGGAAACAGATTGTTCACTAAGGGTGATCCAAAATGGCAGCCAGTCTGGGCGTCCATTTAGGTGCCCTCCCAGCGCTGTTTGAGAGGGGTATTGTGGGCTATTCCCCTCCTTCTAGGGGTGGGGGTTGAGGTGAGGAAGGGTGTTGGTGGTGGGGAGCACGTTTATTAAAAAAAGAGCAGAACCATCGACGAGAAAGCAATGTTGGGCAAGTTTTTTTTATGTGGCTTTAATTTATATAAAGGTTTTTGAAAAATGGGGTATGAAATACAAATAATGTCAGTCAATGTTAATAGACTATCCAATAAGCAAAAGTATGGGGATTTACTTAGATGCCTAACCTCTTTCTCACCTCAAATGTTTTTTTTCAAGAAACTCATATAAAGTCAAATACTCCAAAGTTGTTCCTTCCTAATTATTACACAAAGGTATATTTCGCTTCTGCTGGGCTGGCCATGAGGGGTGTCACAATTTATTTTGTATGAAGGGTAGACTGGTGTAATATACAAGTCCAGAGGGGCCCCCATGGTAGGTGGATCTGGATTAAAGCAAGGGTGAATGGCTATGTGTGTAATCTTATGAATTATTACACCCCGAAACAAGATGATCCAAAATCTATTATTAAAATCAACAAATTGGTTCCAAGAATGGTGGGCCTAATCATTTTAGGGGGAGATTTTAACTATCTTCAGGATCTAGCAAGCTACACCTAAAAAAAACCAAAGAAAACAGCTGAAGCCAATTCCTAAAAAGGTATTAGATGTTATGATGCAAGATTATCAATTGACTAATCCATGACACAGAGCCACTCGGGAATGTCACAATATGCTTTTGTGTGCGTTGTTATCCAGGCGGTCCTTGAATGCGGTCCTCTTGGCGGTTCTGATGAGTTGATGGTGTTTGCGGGTGGTGTTTTTGAGGGCCGTGTAGTTGTCTGCTGATCGTTCGCGGAGACAGTTCTTCTCCAGTTTCTGGCAATTGTGCTTAGAGGCCTGGAGTTCTTCAGTGAACCAGGTGGCTTTCTTGCTGGTGTGGTTGTTGAATGGTGTTTTGCGCAGGGTGAGGGTGTTGGCGCAGTCGTTGATCCACTGTCGGAGGTTGAGGGTGGCAGAGTCGGGTTCGGTGGGGTCGGCTGGTGGGCTCTGGGCGAGGGCGGTAGCTAGCTGCTCTTTGGTGACTTTTCCCCAGCAGCGACGAGGCATCTGTTGCGTGCGGCGATGTGCGGTGGGCTTCCTGAAGGTAAAGTGGACGCAGTGGTGGTCGGTCCAGTGGGGTTCGTTGGTGTGGTTGAAAAATGTGGGGGATTACGGAGAAGATGGGGTCTAGCGTGTGACCGGCTGCGTGGGTGGGTGTTGTCACAAGTTGTCTGAGTCCGAGGTTGGCGAGGTTGGCGATCAGGGTGGTGGAGTTGGCGTTGTTACTGTTCTTGAGGTGGAAGTTCAGGTCCTCGAGGAGGATGTAGTCTGTGGAGGTGAGAGTGAGGGTGCTGAGGACGTCGGTGATGGAGTCGCTGAACTGTTGTCAAGGTCCGGGGGGTCTGTAAATGAGGGTTCCACTGAGGGTGGTGTTGGGATTGGTATGGATCTGGAATTGCATGTGTTCAGGGGTGCTGAGGGTGTCGTTGGTGTTGGTCAATACTCTGAGGGTGTTCTTGTGGACGATGGCGATTCCTCCTCCTGTTCCGTTGGCGCGGTCCCTGCACGTGATCTTGTATCCTTCCGGAATGGCAATGGCGATGTCGGGTGTGGAGGCAGGGTTCAGCCAGGTCTCTGTCAGGAAGGCGACGTCAGGGGAGGTAGAGTCGAGGTGGTCCCAGAGCTCGATGGCGTGTTTGGGGACGGAGTTGGTGTTGGTGTTGAGGAGGATGCATCTGAGGTAATTTGGGTTCCTTGGTGAGCGGTGTGGCTGGCAGGATGCTGGTAAAGTTGCAGTTTTGGCAGGTGCAGGGTCCATGGGTGCGCTTCGGCGTTGCTCGGTAGCAGGTATGTTCTCGGCCGAGGTTGAGTGCGTGGAGGGTGCTGATGTCGTAGTGCAGTCGGGCGTCGTGGCATCTCCTGGGTCCAGGGGTTACTTGCGCTGGGCGCGGTCCAGACGCGGACGGGCGCAGACGGGCTTGCCTTTGGGCAAATGGGAGCAGGGCGGGGCCGCAGGGGACACAGCGGCGGGAGAGCGGGAGGAGGGGGCGGCAAATGGACACAGAAGGCAGGGGCACAGGAAAAGCGAGGGAAAAGGGAAAAATGCTAAATGCATAGTGAGACAGAATGCTAAATACAAGAAACTAAATACAGTGGACGAGCTAAGAGATACAGTAAACAGAAATACAGTGCAAACCTATGGCCTACAGGCGGGTCTCAAACGCAGGTGGCAGTGGCAGCTGGGCAGTGGAGGCGGGCGCAGTCAGGTGGAGCTGCACGGCGTGGGGAGCGACCTGCCTGGGGACAGGGTCAAGGGTCGCTCCCCTCCATTAAAATAGCGGTGTGAATGAGCACTGCACTGACACTTTCTGGCGACAGGGGAGTGAATGTTACAGCATGCCCCCTTGCCCTAATCATGATTAACAAGTAATGTTTTAGTAGTATGCAATACTTGATCATAAGTATATGATTATTATCTCCCTATCACAGTTTTGCCCTTCATGTCCTCTCACTCTCTCTCTAGGTTGGATTGTTGCAGAGATTCTGCTTATGCACAGAACTATTCACAGGAAACCAGGATCTCAGTGAATTGTGGTGTACCAAAAACTCACCTCAGTACCCAGAACCCTTATCCAACTAGCATCAGTGTCTCATTAGCTCTCCATCCTACAGCAAAGCTACCAATGATTAGACAACCCAGAACATGCGACTTAGGGTACTCTCAGGAATGGTGGGAATCAAGAACACTATTTCGTTTTAATTATCCAACCAGTCCACAGCCTGAGTAATTAGAGACACGGAAAAGTTTGAAATGTTTATTTTAATAACGTGCTCTAAGATGCAGTATTTTTGCTAACATTAGCAGGCATATGATTAGAAATAAAACAATCAGCATTGTTACAATTTCATAAAACACAAAGGGAGAAATCATGTTATAATGATAGTGGAAACAGATCATATAGCGCCTTTTGAACCAGCCTCCCCTGCTAGAACTAGATTTTATAATAATAGAAGGTCTATTAGGCTTGAATGGGGATCCCAATACCTCCAAATATGGAATTTCAGTTGGCTGTAGCTGTGTTCGTGTTGTGTCTAGAGCGTGGGTAGATCAACCTGAATGACAGCATACATTGTTATGGTGAGCTTGACGACTTCTACACGCAGTGTACAGACTAAGGTCACGATGTAAGTCTAGGGATGTGCAAAACAGACCGTTCTCATGTGAGGAAAATCAAGCAGTTTAACTTACAACAACAGTTACATGTAGCGTCGTGTGCAAAAGCTGCAAAGTGGCAAAATGGCGTTTAACTTCTACTAAGCTTACGCTAACAGAGCAATGTGTGCCAGTAGGGCCCTGTCTTCACTACAGGATCGAGGAACACCTAATGGACGTTCCGTTGGGCGCACTGATGCTAATTAACCTGAATATAAGTACTCTAGGAATACTGAGTGTCGCCTTCTCAGATTCCTATTTTTAATCCTTTTTTCACTTTAAGCACGGTCCTGATGAAGCACCACAGGATCCACTAGGGACCCATGTAAGGCGCGAAACATGTCAACCTAACATTTTCACTATCACTATCACTTTCACTGACAAGAGAACAGACGGAAAATATTCACCCCATCGGATATAATTTCCCTAGAGGCCTTCTATATCATCCACCTTAACCTTACCCCTCGGACCCTTGAATAAAGGTTTTCAGGGTACCGGTGTGGTAATTTTAATTCACTCACCCAAACCCCCCCACACCCGCACTCACAACGGCGGCGTTACTCCAAAAAGAACTCCAACAAAAAGCCAACTCGTGGGGCATGTGCGGAATGCAGCACCTCCCCCACGAGGAGCAACACCCGCTGATGAAGCATGACACCCGCATCGGTGTGTGAGGGCACTTTTACCAAAAGAAGAAATTCACCTACCACCACAGTGTTTTGTTTCCAACCTTTTTTGTGAGTTACATTTCACTCGCTACTTCTTCTAGCAACTGCATTGGCCAGCTTCTCCTTTTCCTTAGGAGCAGTTACCCTTGAGTGATTATCACCCCGCAACTAGTCCCAGGATGCTTGCTAATGGTATCCAGGGAGGATCTGGCTTGACATCACGGGCTGAACTGTTTCCATGGGGAGCAGGGCCAAGGCTGATTTGCATATAATGTAATGTAATGATGATACTTGTAAAGCGCACTGTTACCCCATCTCGGGGTGTCCTGGCGCTGAAGACCGCTGGGGAACCCATCCTGGCTTTCCCTGTGAGATGGTCCCTTCTGGGTATCTCCAAGGTGAAACCAGGCATCCCCGGCGTCTGTGGGGGGCCGTTGTAGAGATGAGGCAAGCTTAATGCCCAGAGTTGCCGAGTGTGATCCCTGGTTAGAGTAGGCACCGAGGCGAGAATTATCGAGTCCGTTGACCCTGGTCCACAACCCTGCCGCGTCGGGAATTGAACGCTGGTCCCGGGCCATTCTCTGCTTCCGGGTCCGCCGCCTCTAACCAGTGAGCCACACCACTCCACGAGTGGCTGTACCCAAACTGCGATGGCATGGTGAGCAAAAAAACAAATGGATTTAACCCAGATCTGTGACTGTGGGCAAGTGTTTGCCAATGTTCAGCATTCTGTCATTCATCTTTTTGTGTTCCTCTAACAGGATGGCCATTTTTGACAGAGCACAAGAACTTAATGATCTTCAAAGTGATCTCCTCATAGCAGGCAAATGCCAGATGACTCCTGGACATGCCCTTCACTTTGTTCCCTCAGTCAGACAGGTTCCAATCCCAGTGAGGAGATAGCTGCCCCCAGAGCTGGTTTGAAGTTACCAAAGAGGAGAGGTCGCTCATTTCCTTGGCCACATCTCTGGGTTGGACACACAGTCTCTGCGCAAGGGGAGAAGGTTTTCACCATTTTGGATGTATGCAGAGAGGAGCACTGTGGAATTGTTTGTGGTGGTGCACACAGAAAATGCTGTAAATGTAGGTAAGGTAACCCCTCGGGAAGTTAGGAAGGAGCCAGGAGTCACCCCCACCCACAAACTGGTGCCAGGCATGCATTTGGCATCCCCTGTACCCTACTAGGAATACTACTGGACCTGAGAAAGATCAGAAGTAGCAAATATGCTTCAGCAAGACCTTGTGTAGAAAGTATCTGGCCTTGTGGGCTACATAATGCAGTTATGCTTCGCTGGAGGAATACAAGCTCCAAAAAGTAGACTAAGAGTGACCGAAGAAATTTTGATCAGGCAAAATCACCAAAAGTGAAGTTCCTTAGGTCCTGCAATCCTTGGCTGTGTCCGGCTGGAGTTCACCTACCCTCGCTGAAAACCTAGGGGTCCATTATGATGTCGGGCGGATTTCCTCCGCCAGGCTGGCGGTGGCTACCGCCAGCCTGGCGGAGGAAATCCGCCCGACATCATCAGCCCAATTCCCCATATTAATATGGCGGGAGGGACTGCAGCGGTGACAAACACCGCCTGCATGTTTTCCGCCCCGGTCGCCTTGCGGCTGGGGCGGAAAACCAGTAACATGGTGCCGGTGTCTGTTAGACACCGCCCGTCATATTACAATGGGCTGTGGACAATGCCTTTCCGTGGCGGCAATGCCGGCACGGAAAGGCATGCGGAGACACCCTGCGGGGGCCCATTGCGGGCCCCCTGGGAGTCCGTGGCTTGGGGGGGTGCACATGGGGGGGTACCTATGGTAACCCCCGCATTTCAAAGTGCAACATGGCAGGCACTGCGCAGTGCCTGTCATGTTGCCCTTTGAAAAGCACAACGTGCACTTTTACCATTGCGGCGGGCGGAGATTTCTGCTCCGCCCGCCGCAATGGTAAACATACAGGATGCGCCCGCCTGTGTGGTGGGCGCATCCTAATGCCTATGTCGGGACCCCCGCACTGTTAGCGGGCAGTCCACTTCTCTGTTAGGGTGTCAGGCGGCCAAAGCCCGCCCGCCATCCTAATGGACCCCCTAGACATTTTGGCTTCAAAGACCTCCGAGGCTCCAGTCAAAATCTGCCATGCCAATCGAATTGGAGTATATTGGTCCAGGGCTAGAGATTACGTTTCTTCTGCTCGAAACTTCTCTAGATTAGCAAATATGCTTCAGGAAAACCTTGCAGAGAAGGTATCCGGCCTTCTGGAGCCATCTTTGGCTACATTCTACAGTCCTGCTGTGCTGGAGGAATCCAAGCTCCAAAAAGTAGACCAAGTGCGAAAGAAGTCATCTTGACCAGGAAACGTCACCAAAAGTGTCTAGCCAGTGAAGGGCCTTCAAACATTTCTCCCACTCAGTGCTTTCCCACCAAAAACCAACAGTTTCACCAGAACCTTGTCCGAAGCCTATTCAGCCTTGTGGAGCCCTCTTTGGAGAGACCTTGCCCTGCTTAAGATTTTGGACTTTCATTTTTTGAAACTGGTTTCTGCATCTGGGGCATATACTTTTGGTCAGTGTCTGTAACACCTCTGCTTCATGCTACTCTGCAGTGAAGTGAAGACCTACCTCACTGCTCCGATTTCTGGAAAAGATCTTTGCCTACACTCCACTACTAATAGATACTAATACTGCAGAGTATCCCTGTCCTAAGTCTCCTGAGAAATGCAGAACACAAGGTTGTTAAATTTCTTGCTATCCTTATCCTTCTAGTTGCAAATAAGTCAAGTAATCTTCTGAAACTAAGTTTAGGAAGGCGCTTAAAACCCACTTGTTCTCTGGGTGAGGTCTGCTGTGCGCCCTGGAGCAGGGCACCACCATGGAGCAGGGCACTGCCACACTTTTCTCACCCTAGCGCGGGGACACGCCGAGATGGCGTAACCATGCGCTTTATACAATTCTTTATTATTATTATTATTATTAGAGGGGAAGATATTCACGTATGTTTAAAAACAAATAGGTTTGTTTATACCTTAACTGTGGCCTGCTGAGCAACTTAGTCTGCAGAGGCTATGTCCCCTGCTTCCCTGGCAAAGGTCCATCCTCCTTATTTAGAGAGTTCTGCCTGCTTGGCAGGGATATACAAAGCCTTTATTGCAGCTGCTATGATTGTTAAAATGAAGGCAGACAAAGTTACCAACCAAGAGTGATGTTTTTCTCCGGAACCTTAAAAGAGGTTTCAATAAGAAGCTCCATGAAAGTTTGTTTACAGAAAAAGAAAATCAGTGGACCCAACATCCAGGAAAATTTCTCCCTCCCTGATGTGGCCATTAACTGATGTCCTCAGACAGGGAAATCTAGTGGTGGTCACCTGACTTAAACAGGGCTAAGTGGCTCTCACTGTGAGCTTACAACTGTTGCAGATGAACCATGAAGTCAGAGGTGTCAGTCATCAGAACCAGCTTAGGCTCTGCAATCATAAACCCTGTGACTTCCCTACATCTTAGTGTGCTGGGGGGCTGCGATTTTGACAGGCAGGGTATCCATCAATCTCTAAATGCCCCCTCCCCCCAAATCTTGTGACACCTAAAGGATATCACACTTCACTCTGCTCTGGAGCCATTTACTAAAAATAAATAAGACAATTGCTTATGAATGGAGACCGTACATATTATTGAATGATTTGAACCGGTACATAAAGCAGACTTTGCTCGAAACAAAATGCAATTACCATAGTATGCCATACTATGTTCCTGTGTGCAGTCACAGAATGCCATAATTTTGGAAGTGTTTGCAACAACGCTTACATTTCGATAAATATATGTGTGTGCACCAGCAACAAACATACAGAAAAAGAAACTGTGAATAAGTGGTCTTGCATACTGAAATAACAGATGTGCTCTCTATCTCGGATCATTTATCAATGCTCATTGCTCAACCTGGAGAATTTTCAATTCTCTATCAGTTTCAGGTAGATAGGAAGTGTAATTCGAGTCAGTTTGCGGATTTCAATTAAATAGTAAGCATAAGATACCCATGAATAATCAGCTCACACTGCTCCTCAATCAGCTCACACAGCAGTTAGCAATCATTGAACTTTGTCAGTGTCAGAGGAAGCCCAACCCAATGAATGGGGGATTTAATCTTTTGAAAGACACAGCGGATTGAAATTACAATCAAAGAAAAATGTCCAAGGGATTAACGCCTTGTCAACCAAGGACTGGTTAAATGGATAAAGCATTCCACACTGGCATTCCAGAGCCGAGTCGATAGTGCTCCCCTCAATTATTGGGTTGGAAAAAAATTAAAACATAAAAAAGCAAATTACCAATAAAACAATCTCCAAAGACATTATGGTGCTTCACTGCCAAATGCAAAGGTTCATATTTGTAAATTAAGGTCCAGATTTACTAACATTTGCCGTCATCTTTGCACCATTGGCGCATCCATGACGAAAAATGCGAGTAAATATTTAGAAAACCACGCAAGGGACTTTTTTCGCTGCCTTGCATTGTGCTACAATTCATTCTGTTAGGCGTTCCCTGAGTGTAACATGGGCCTTCCCATGCATCCACTCATGGATTTAACGCAATCCCAGATATACAAAGGCTTGTAAACCTGTGATTGCGTTAAATTGCTACTCCACTCTGTGAATGGCGTAATGCGGAGAAAATGTTTCTTTTCCTCATTATTTCATCTTTCGGTGTGTGCTGCAATGTGCAGTACACATAGAAAAGGAAAATGTCCGAGAGACTGCTTTTATGCAGGAAGGTATCCCATGCTACACAAAAACAATTCTCCTTGTAATGCAGGCAAAATTGCCCCGTTGTGCAAGGTTGCCGGCATTGCCGATAGGCAGCCGGAAGTGCGTACGCACCACGGGGCAGATTTACAATAAGTGGCGCATCCCTGCATATCAGCAGGGATGCGCCACTTATTGTGCACCTTGCCTCCGCCACCATAGATGCGCCACTTTTACAATGCACTTTTGGGAGGCGTTCCTGCGCCGGAGCGCCTCCCCCTGCGATGGTACGCCTCTTCTGGCGCAGGGCTTTACAACGTGACGCATCTGGGAGATGCGTCAAGTTGTGAATACCCCGCAACATGGTGCATCTTTTGCGCGCCACTGCGTCACAAAAATGACGCAACAGCGTCGTAAAAGCGTCGCAAGGGGTTTGTAAATCTGCCCCTACGAGAGAGCAGAAGTGCGCCACATCTTATCATATTTGTGAATAGCAAAACCATAGTAAACTTATACAAAAGTGTGCATTTATTTTTGTGAATCGGGCCCAGTATTTTTTCCAGTTGTGGACTTTTGTGCCAGTGGAGCTAAAGCAGTTACCCCATTCGCTGCTTGTAAATGTAAATGTACAGGAATTTATATAGGGCAAATCACCGAGCGGTTTCTAAGCGCTTGCTTAGGGAACCCGTCCTGGTATTCCCCTGTGAGATAACCCCGGCAGGGTATCCGCAAGGTGAAAGCAAGGCATCCCACCGCGAGGGGCCGTTGTGGAGATTAAGCAAGCTATTGCCCAGAGTCGCAGAGTGTGAACCCGTGAATCGAGTAGGCACCGGAGCGAGAATTGTCGAGTCCATGGACATTTTAGGACTCAAGACCCCGCCGAGCCGGGAGTTGAACCCTGGTCCCGGGTCTGACCTCTGCTTCCAGGTCTGCCTCCTCTAACCAGTGAGCCACACTTCTCCACTTCCTAGAAGAAAAAAAATGAAGTCTTATCAACATAGAGTTAAAGTCATCTATATATGATTCCCCAATCTTACTATGTTTTGCTACTACATTTTCAATAAATAAATACTTAATATAATTTTACCTTTGTTCAAATGTATTACTGCCGATATTTATATCTTCATTCTTACTACCTGTCCTTGAGCTGATTACTTGTGTTAATTACGTAAAAGACTTGTCAATTGCGTGGCTTTGTTAAAAGTATTAATATACAATACAATAGTAGAACAATCCCTTGAAATGTGCTGCATTGAGCTGTCATGAGTCACCATCGTTTTCCTGAAACAATAAACACTAAAACTGTAAACATGGTTTACGAGTGTCATTACTACCCTCACCCAGGTTGTCAAATGTGGAGCTAAAACAACAGTCTATGCACCCTAGAGTCTCGGGGCAAACCCCCCAGCTTCAGTAGTGCTTTCAGAATGATAAGAGCTCTCCTGGGGTCACTCTTGAGCTGCCCCAGGAGACTGATGGCGCCAAAATGCCAAATCAAGGTTTGGCGCATCTGTGGGGGGCTTCTACCTTCCTGGCAGCCCCCAGCGCACACAAAACACTTCTTGTGGGGTATTTGCCCTTGTGCAGCATGACAACATGAATTATGCATTTTTTCCTGCTGCAGAAGGGCCTTTGGGGTGACTTTTTCAGGAAAGATTTATCATTCTTCTTTTCACTTCTTTCGCTTTGGTTGCCTTTGTTTAATCCTGCACTTGCTGGTGCATCTATCCTTTTTGGCAGATCTTCGGCTCCTGACTTCGTTTCCTGTTACACCAGAGGCTAGTCACAGTATACCACTTTCAGACACTCTGTAAGTGGTGATCTATGTTACTGAAATGACTTAATTATCTACTGTTTTTGTAACTCCTTAGAAATTCTTGTTCTCTCTCCGCTAACTGGTCCAGTAAGCAGTCTCACTCACAGAAGAGATCCAAAAACAAGGAGATGCAACAAAACAGGGGATGTTTTTTGCAATTCACAGCCCTCTTCTTCACAGTGGGGCCAGAGAATCAACAATTCATATAAGCAAACTTGATAATAGTATATTGGAGGTAAAGTCATATGTAAATAGCACTAAATGATGCAGAAAAGAATATTCTTGCCTCTACATTTTTAGCATCCAACTGCTGAAATTTAAATATTTTGGCACCTTGAAGAAGGTAGACCACCTGCTGCACGACATTTGGCCTGATAAAGTACAATTTTGCACTGACATTTGCACAAAATCACTAGTGCAAAAGCTCTTGCACCAAACAGAAAGTGTGCAAATATTGTACGTTTGCCCTAGGCAATTATTGCACTGCATATTGGGGTCAAATTGGGTGCAAAATGGCACTTGATCTGGTCAAAATTGTGTAATCCTGCCCATTGGCAACATAAATCATGCTAATACAATTGAAAAGCTGGCATCGAGGCCTCATGAGGTGCTGTCCCTCATGTGGGAAGCCCTGCCATGTGGGTGATACAACATGCCCTATTGAGGGACTGGACTGTTGCTGCTCACTCCCAGGAGGCACCCGGCCTCCTACTTCAGGGACAACACAGGAGACCACAACTGTGGGGCCGGTTCCCCCATCAAGGGACCTGAGCTTGCATGGACACTGGTAAGGCTTCTGTCATCTGTGGGTGGCTGACTGGGGCAGTGCTGCCCCCGCATAGGTGTCTACCTCTGATGCCTGCCATTGCTCGTTGGGGATGGTTCTTCTTTTGAGGCTGCTTTTTTGACTGGTCTAATTTGGGGGCCGCAGACTGGGACGACATAGCCCCCTGCACGGGCATCTCGCTCTGCCACCTGCCACTTTTTAATAGGTACAGCTCCCCTTCTGAGGCGTGGCCACACAGATTAGAGACCGTGGTACATGCCCGGTTGTCAGGGGGGACCCGAAGCCCCCCATTTTTTCCTGCCTAGAATCCTCTCTAAAAACCTATAGAGTATACTGCAAGCTACAGCATATTCTTGTGTATATTAACATTTAATTTAATTATATGTATCTAGATATATGTATTTCTGGATATTAATATGTACTTATGTATCTATGTATTTATTACTTTAATCCTACTCTCTGATGCACTACCCTATATTTCACCCTATACCTCTTTCAATATATCCTCTACTTCCACTCTCTGACTCATCCCAAACCTCATTCTTCCAATATGATCTCCAAAACAACCTTTCTAAATTCTTCCCTCACCTATTCCTCCTTTGACTCGTCCCAGAACTAATTTTGCTACTATGACCCCTCTAATCCACGTCTAATGATTATTCCCTCCATCTCTCGTTATACTCATCCCAAACCTCATCTTACTACTGTGATCTCCAAATAAACACTTTCTAGACTCCTCCCACTTCTATTCTGCCATTTCTCCCATTATCCTTTTCAATCCAACTAACAGAGTCACATGCCCACCACTCAAATTTACACACATTTTACTATACTGATACACCACTAATCCTTTTTGGGTTCAGTAGTAGCATGCTACTCGCAGAAAAGATCTTCGACGCCTTGTATGGGGTAGTAAGCGCTATATAAATACAATTCCAATACAATATTATAAACTTTACTTGCTAACTTGTGGTAAGGATGCCCTATGGTAAAAATAAATAAAACATTTTAAGTCATGGAAGGACCTGAAAGCTGGCATCGTGTTTGCACAACAAAAGAACAGAACACATTTGCACTTCTCCACAATGCAATTTCAGGGGGGCGACAATGTTTTAAATCATTCACAATATGTCTTCCAAGAACATTCAGTATTTTCAACACTATGGGGAATGGTGCTTCTCATAAAGGCCATTATGTGTATGTTAATCACATTACATTAGTGCCTACAAAACTCAGACCAAGATAAATCTGAACCACATGTAAGTTACATTCAATGTATTCATCATCGTTATCAGCATTGCACTTTGCTAAAATGTCATCTTGTAAAATAATTGTGCACAATTTCCTTTAATGCAACTACTAAATCATGGCAACACACTCTTGGACCTTTTTGATAATATAAAAGGACTATTATAACTATAGTTAGTCGAGTGATTTTTTTTTGCCCTTAATACACCTGCACATGTTGCTAAAAAAGAAGAAATGCACAGTTCATCAAACAGAGGCAAATGAGGCTCTATGATAGTTATTGCGACCATAGAGTTGGTTGAATGCAGGGATAAGTGGCTCTCTTAACAAAGGGGGAGGGGCACTAAAAAGGGTACATAACCTCTTGGGCAGGAGGGGCCACATCCATGAAAAGAACTTTTTCTTGCAGGGGCAAGTTATTAAATAAATTACCCCATGCGAGTTGCAGTTCGTGTGGGATCTCTGTTCCCAGGCTTGCCCAGACTGACGGGCCACACAAGATGTGGCTCATGTAGCTTATGTCCCCTCACTAGCAACACCCACTTTATAGATCTGGGACTCCAAACACCCTGGGAACAGAGATCCCACACGAACTGCAACTCGCATGGGGTAATTTATTTATTAACTTGCCCCTGCAAGAAAAAGTACGTAGGGATGACCAGCAGGAAGGTGCACGTTAGAATAACTGAACACCGCAGCACGATAAGGTGCCGAAAATCCAACACTAAATTAACGGCACACTACCTTGAGCTTGGACACAGCAGTGAAGATCTGAAGTGGACAATTATAGAAGAGTCCCCCAGGAAGGAACCAGACGGACGATCAGACAGTGCTGCTACAATATGAACAAAGATGGGTCTACCGTCTGAAGAGCCACCAGCAAGGGCTCAACGACGATATACCATGGCAGACGTTAGGGAGACAGTAGGGGTTTTTCTGATACACCGAATGGTATATTGGAAGATGTGTGTTTTTATCAATATGATTGAGTATTGACTTTGAGACACGTGCACGATGTAGAACCTCATTGTGCCAATAATAATCATATGAGGACACAACCAACATTGGGTGGAGCCTTTTGCAGTTCCTATGTTTTAGGACCCGCACTTTTCACTTAATGCGTGGCATTTATGTCGCGCATAGAGCGTTTTAAAAGCGACCTGTTCTGACACGAAATGGCTGGGAAAAATGACAGCTCCCAGCATCCCCACGTGGAGCACGCGCCGGGCCCAACGTCATGACGTCCCCACGTGACTGATCACGTGGGACGACATTGAACAGAAGGATGGAAGCGCTCTGACTCAACCTTTAAAAATCCATCCGGCACCGCGAACATCCATCTACGTGGTGTGACGGAAAGAAGGCGGATACGGGAGGGCGAACCCTCCGAACAGTAAGGAGATGGGGTTTAGGGGAAGTCTGGATGGGCTGTTGGTGACGGCGGGGGTAGTATCTAATACCCAGCTGTCCCACGGCTTATGACAGGCTTCGATACTTTTAACGCCATTGGCGTCATGAGGCCTGTGACTACTTTTCCCAACTATACCATGTGGTTGCAGGTTGTGTTCTTGGGAGACTGTAGTAAACCGCAACAGACTTGGAGGGTTTAACTGTAGGTTTATTGCATAAGCTGACAACCCAAGCGGAGAACAAGACCATCTGTAGTCCAGGTAGAGACAGAGATCACCAACTGTCCCCAGTGGAATACTCAGCGCAGCTGAACCACATAGAACACTGGCAACCTAGGACTCTAAGACAGAGAGGAGAACAAGCATAGCTAAATACAACCTAAGATACTACATATGCCTTTTCTTAAGAAAGAAACCTGAGCACAAAAGGGAAAATGAGCAAGAGGAAAAGCAAGAGAAAGGGCGCTAAGGAAGGGAGAGAAAGGAAGAGTGGAAACAAAGGCAGGGAGAAAGATGGAAAGGGTGAGAAGAGAGAAGAAGAGAGGACAGCAGGAAAGAAGAGAAAGCGAGCTAAAACTAAACCATTGTGAATAAGTAAAAACTTAAACTCTATATCTATGAGGAACAGACTTAGTACGTGAACTGCGCCTCAGGACCGTTTGTCCCGTACAATCTTGGTTTTGACTGACAGCAGAGGAATTCGTGAGAGAAGTGGAACTACCGTGTACAGCCGGTAAGGAACTTGTGACAGCAGAGGAACAACCAGGCTGACACGGTAAAGAGCATTTCGCCAAACGACTCTTATTCCACCAACTCCCATTAGCCAGTTTAACTGAGTTCCCTCTGACCTCACACACTTGAACAGGAGAAGAGAATTTAGAATGCCCCTTTTTCACATGAACAGGTTTTTTAACGGAGACGAAATCTCCCGGGACCAGATCAATCACCTTAACATTCTTCCTCTTATCGAAATACACCTTCTGTTTAGACTGAACAGACTCAACATTGGAACGCACAACTTCATCATTCCAACACCCACCTTTCACCCACCTGGACATCCAACCGGGACAGGACAAGGTAGAAGCCTTCCGACCGCGTAACAACTCAAACGGAGAGACCCCAGTGGTTGAATGAGGCGTGGTCCTGTAAAACCACAACATGCTTCTTACAGAGCTACTGACAACACAGCTATTCTTCAGAGCCCACTGAATGCATTCCCCTAGGACTTTGTTCATCCGTTCCACGAGACCATTCGTTTCTGGATGATATAGGGAACTCTTCAGGTGTTTGATACTACACCTGGCCAAGTAATTTTCAACCTCCGATGAGACGAATTGGGTGCCGTTATCTGTGACCAAAAACTCTGGAAACCCTTCCTTCAAAAAGACATCACAAAGGAAGTCAACAACAGTCTTGGCAGTGACCTCTCTGACAAACTTGACCTCCGGCCATTTAGAATAATAGTCTATAAGGACCAGGGCAAACCTAGAGGAAAAATCAAGTGCAAAGAAGGGACCAACAATGTCCAATCCAAGTTTCACCCAAGGTGCAGGAGGAAACTCAATGGGGGACAAAGGCTGAGTACGTAATTTTACAACCTTATCACAGCTAGAGCAGATGACACATCGCTTAACAAACTCATCGATCTCCCTATCCATGTATGGCCACCAGAAGGAAAGACGGACTCTTCTCTTGGTCAAGGTTGCACCTAAGTGCCCTTCATGTGCACACTTAATTAACCTTTCCCTCAGGACCAGTGGAGGAACCAATTTGTCATCTCTTAAAATCAAACCACTTTCAAGCGTAAGCTCGCCTGCAACTTGCAAAAACGTTTTGAGATCAAAGGCGAGATTCCTTTCCTTAGGCCAACCATTCTTGATAAAGGTGACAACCTTCTGTAACATCACATCTGAAAGTAAGGCTTGTCTCCACTCATCCTCGGTCACCGCACACAACTGGGGAAGGTCAATAGAAGCAACCAGGTATTGGTCTTTATCATCCTGATCTGCATCTAAATCCTTATCAATCATATCAGAGGAATGGGAAAGAAAATCAGCACACCCATTCTTGTTCCCAGGGATACATTCCACCAAAAAATCAAACTGAAGTAACTTGGAGGACAGACGTGCGATTCTCGGTGTGAATCCTCTTACATTCTTCCCACTCAGGATAAACACAAGGGGTTTATGGTCAGTCCTGATGCAAAATTTCTTACCCCAAAGGAAATTCCTGAACTTCATTACAGCCCACCAGCAAGCTAGTAATTCCTTTTCGATGACAGAATACTTGGTTTCAGCACTGGACAGAACCCTAGATGCAAAACCCAACGTATTGAGGTCACCATCCTTTTTCTGTGACAGGACAGCACCTAACCCCACATTACTGGCATCAACAGTCACAGTACACATTAAAGAGGGGTCAAAATGCTTTAAAACATTTGGAGAAGTCAGTTGTTGTTTCACCCACGCAAAAATCTCTTCACACTCCTTGTTCCACTCAAAAGGAACACCTCTCATTAACATTCGTGTCAAAGGTCTTAGTTTGGTTGCAAAATCCTTTATAAACTTAGAGTAAAACTCACACAATCCAAGGAAGGACTTCAAATCACTCTTATCAGACGGAGCCTTGGCCTTAGTGATAGACTCTACTAGACTAGACTTTGGGAAGATTCCCTTTTCGTTTATCATGTGCCCCAAATAATCCACTTCACTGGTAGAGAAGACACATTTGTCGCGCCGTAACACAACCCCAACCTCTTGAAACTTAGACAAAACTTTTTTTAAGATGGTGTCATTAGTGTTCTTGTCAGGAGCATGTATAAGTACATCATCTTAAAAAATTGACAACCCGTCAATCCCCCTCAGCATCTCAGTCATGACTCTTTGGAATACGGACGCCGCTGAGGCCAGCCCGAACGGCATCCGTACGTACTGAAAAGTTCCAAAGGGTGACACAAAGGCAGTGAGGGGCCTGGACTCAGGTGTGAGTTCGATTTGATGATATGCGGATGCCAAGTCCAACTTAGAGAAGAGCTTGGCATCCTTCAAACTAGCCAACAATTTGTTAATGTTTGGAAGGGGAAAGGAATCAACCCAAATTTCCCTGTTTAGGCAGCGCAAATCTACGCAAACTCTTAGTTCGCCATTTTGTTTTCTGGCAACAACCAAAGGAGACAACCACAGTAAGGACTCTACTGGTTCAATGATCCCCTTATCACGCAATGTCTCTAACTCCTTTTCTAGGTCATGTCTAATGCTGAAAGGTACGTTTCTAAGTTTATGTTTGACAGGACAGGCACCATCCTTCAGAATTATTTTGTGCTGAAATGATTTTATTTTTCCTAGCTCTCCTGAAAAGACATGAGGAAATTCATTTATTAGTGCCTCCAATTCAGGACTGTCTCTCACGGCAACTACTTGATTCTTTGTACCAGGCCTTAATTGCATGCCAAACAGGCCTTGGTGGAACCAGCCTAGTATATTTAGCCCCTTTTCAGCCACGTATATTTTCCCAAAAATCCTCCTTCCCTTAAATTCTAAAATGTCTTCAAAATATCCTGCTACTGTAATCTCACGTTCTTCATACGAGACTGCTCTTCGATCGGGGGGAAGGAGAACCTTGTTAGGCCAAGTGGTACGAAAAAGATCCAGAGTGATCATTGAAATGCGTGCACCAGAATCAACTAACAGGTTAAGAACACGGTCACCTACTAGTATGTTAACATAAGGGTCTACACATAGTTCGGGATCACCTGTAATGACCCCATCATCTCTTACAACCACAACCATGTTGCACAAATCCTTAGTTACATACTCATCTTCCGTTTGTGAGGTATCAGAATCAACCACACATTTCACAGGATTAGACTTAAAAGAAATTTTGTTCTTTCCCATCTGACACACTTTAGCAAAGTGTCCTACTCTGTTGCAATTTTTACAAGTAACACATTTTGCAGGACACCTCCCATTCAGACCATGCGGTCGGTTACCACAACGAAAACAAATGCTTGTTCTATTAAAGAAAGAATTCTGCTTATCAGTAGACTGTTGTCCATCTGGAAACTTATTGAACGGGGGTTTTGTGTCTTTCAACTTTACTGCCGTGACAGTCTCATTCTTCTTTCCTTCTAGCTCTTTTACAGAGATTTGAGACGTTTCTATGCTTTTCGCTACCCTAATTGTTTCTTCCAAGGTAGGATTTCCTAAGGATAACAGTTTTTGTTTAATTGTCCTGTCAGTGCATTTTGCTATGAACTGATCTCTTACCAACTGGTCTGTAAAATTCTCAAACTGACAGTCTGAAGCAAGTCCCCTCAGTGCAGTTATGAAATTGTCAACATCCTCACCAGTATTTTGTGTGCGCTTAAAAAAATTGTGTCGAAGAACTACAATGCTGGGTTGGACATCAAATCTTGTTTCAAGTTTCTTTAATGTCTGTTGGTAATCATCTAGAATTTCTCCCTCAGTTAGTACTAACTCTGGAAGATGTTTGTAAATCTCTCTGCCCTCAAATCCAAGTGAGTGTAACAGGATGTACTTCTTCCTTTCTGCACGATATCTGGACGCACCAATTGCGCCAATATAAGTTTCGAATCCATCAAACCATTTGCGCCACTTAATAGGCGGATCACCAGGTGTTTCTAGAAAGGGAGCAGGTGGTAGAACTCCTTGCAAGGACATGGTGAATGAATCCAGAAATATGGAAAACGAATTAAAATTGTAAATTGTAAGAGAAGTGGAAGCTAAACGTAAGGTAAAGCTGGTGCAGAATAAAAAGACAAAAAAAATAAATTCTGTAGTGCCAAAGTCCTTTATGACGACTTTAAGTAACTTTGCCTGACTGAGAGAGGTGTGTTTTATGATGTCACAGCATTGTTCGAGTGTACTCTGAAGATAGAATTGTTC
The DNA here is from genome assembly GCF_964263255.1 of Lissotriton vulgaris. Taxonomy (NCBI): domain Eukaryota; kingdom Metazoa; phylum Chordata; class Amphibia; order Caudata; family Salamandridae; genus Lissotriton; species Lissotriton vulgaris. Next base: position 898,032,088 of record NC_141696.1, read on the forward strand.
CGTGAAATTTCCTCTCTGAACAAGAGAGTATTGTCTGTTTGTGACGTAGACAGTGGAACGCCAGCGTGTAGTAGGATTGCTGATGCGCTTCGTTCTGGCCAAAATGACGTGAAGCGAACGATGCGTTTCAGGCTGAAACGCAAACGTCACAGTCACGGAAATGACGGTGCGTGCGTCACGTTAGATTTTCAGTTGCTGGAACGCATTTGCTAGTCTTGCGTTCCAGCGCAGTGCAAAGCGCATTAAAAAGCAATATACAAAAAAAACCAGTTCTCCGCTCTCAAATAGTCCACAAGCACTAGCGTACAGCATGCGCGGCTTACCGCAGTACAGCTACCATCTAGAGGAGTACCGGGTGATGAAGACACTGATGAGACGACGTTTCGGCGATGTCGAAAGACGTAGAAAATAGTTAACGAGTGTGTCAAGTAGGCGGTAATAAGATCGTTGATGCCGCAGTGCTGGAAAATACGAGGTGATGGTTTAAATTGTAGAACAGCCAGTTGTTTGCCGAAAACGTTCAGAAGTGGTGGGTTCGTGTGGGTTGTTCAGCACCCGTCGCCAAAAATAAATGTAGTAAACCGCAACAGACTTGGAGGGTTTAACTGTAGGTTTATTGCATAAGCTGACAACCCAAGCGGAGAACAAGACCATCTGTAGTCCAGGTAGAGACAGAGATCACCAACTGTCCCCAGTGGAATACTCAGCGCAGCTGAACCACATAGAACACTGGCAACCTAGGACTCTAAGACAGAGAGGAGAACAAGCATAGCTAAATACAACCTAAGATACTACAGAGACCCTCCTGTCGGACACCAGTTCGAGTTTATAAATTGCATAAACTCGGTGAGGAACATGACAGGCTTTTTCACTATGGCCCGTTTGAAGAGTTGATACGGTTGAGATGAGTGGATTGATGGTAAACACGGAGTGATGGATAGCAGGTGTGGATGCACACAGTGGATTTTATATATGACATACACCGATAATAATAACACTTAACGAGTGATATGGGCTTCGAAACCCTAGGGGGCATTTTTTAGAACCCGTGTTAGAAGCAGAGTGAGTGTACTGTCACTACTTGGATCATGTAACTAACCACAATAGTGAGGTCTTGAGGTGATGGGGGTAAGAGATTTATTTGAGTGTATTTACAGAGTGCTTTTATTATCTCTGTTTGTTCCCCTCCAGTTAATGTTTTCCCGGATTGCTGGAACCAACCTCGACACTAAACAAAAGGGGCACAGATCTAGGTAGACCGGCTCTGTTCTTGGGGCCCAACAACCGAAATACGGTAGGGCCGTAAGTGACACTGATTACGACAGTCCTGATGAAGACCGGAGTGACCTTTTGAGGCATAACTAATCGGTCAAAACATGTTGACTATCGTAGTATGAGGAGGGAAGTCTAGAGAAACCTTGTTTTCCTCATTAGACATTACCCATCCTGAGTTCTTAAGTTTTAATCCTAATAGGGATACCAAGGAACGTTGAATAAATTATTTCTCTTGAGTTGGCACCCTTAATCAGTTTTAACCACTTCTAATTGACTGCACCCCATTTTGTTGCACTATCAGTTTCAGTCACTTGGTGATGTGCACAGTCTTTCATCACATTATATGTTACATGTAGTTTGTGTTGAATTATATGGTCATACGTTTTGTTGTGTGGAATTTATTATTTTTTCCCCTCCCTTATGCTCCGTCCTGTGTGTGGCTACACCAGGGCGTATTGCAAGCAGGCCCTATGATGAAGCATGTCACATACTTCGGTATGTGAGTGAGGGCAGTTTTTCACAACGGATGAATTTGTCTGTCTGTGTAATAGTGTGTACTCTACAACCCCTTTTGTGTTTTCATGTGATTTTCATTGGGGGTCCAGGGTGGTAGAGTTGAGTTATTTTTGGCCCTCTCCCCTCCTACGTGTAAAGCGACAATGTTTTAAATCATTCACAATATGTCTTCCAAGAACATTTTGTATTTTCAACACTATGGGGAATGGTGCTTCTCATAAAGGCCATTATGTGTATGTTAATCACATTACATTAGTGCCTACAAAACTCAGACCAAGATAAATCTGAACCACATGTAAGTTACATTCAATGTATTCATCATCGTTATCAGCATTGCACTTTGCTAAAATGTCATCATGTAAAATAATTATGCACCATTTCCTTTAATGCAAATATTAAATCATGGCAACACACTCTTGGACCATTTCGATAATATAAAAGGACTAACCTAACTATAGTTAGTCGAGTGATTTTTATTTATGTTTTTGCCCTTAATACACCTGCACTTGATGCTAAAAAAGAAGAAATGCACAGTTCATCAAGCAGAGGCAAATGAGGCTCTATGATAGTTATTGCGACCATAGAGTTGGTTGAATGCAGGGATGAGTGGCTCCTTTAACAAAGGGGGAGGGGCACTAAAAAGGGTACACAACATCTTGAGCAGGAGGGGCCACATCCATGAAAAGCACTAAAGACATCAAGAAGAGAACAGCCAGTTGCTGCAGATGGGGGGATGTAAAGGCACTAGGAGCTCACTGGGGAAACTACGAAAGGCATGAGGAAGGGTAGACTGGGGGCCACAGTCAGTGGGTGACAACAATTATAGGCCTGTCCAGAATTTCATAAAAGAATATGGCAGCAAGGTGCTGCCTACCCCATGGAGAGAGATTGTTGTAATGGGTTATCGTACACAGTAGGGCATGTAATAATAGGTATGACGGGGAGGATTCCAGGGAATGGACAGTTCATAAGGAGATGCAGACGTGTGAGGACATGTGCTGCCTTGAATGATATACCGCTTTATTTCCCGGAGTTTTATATAGTACTAAAAACTACAGATGGCTGTGGTCTCAGATACTACAGAAAGCACCACTCTTAGTCACCATGCATAGTGGTGCTCACTAGAGATGGTTGTGTTTACAGCTACTAAAGATGGTTGCTTCTGAGTTATTGAGATGTTAACTTTATTTTCATTAGTGCACCTCCTTGAACATTACTCAGAGGTTAGAGCATATATCGATAGAGGGATCTGTGAAATTATAAGCAGATCCAAATAAAAGCATACACTCAATAGTGTAATCCCATGGGAAATGTGGAGAAGCCAGGTCAACTTAAATTCCAGCACCTCCAGTGTAACAGTACAACCAGTACCACACAAAGTAAGCTGCACTATTAGTGAGATTACGGACAGACTGTTTGTGTTTCTAAATTCTAATTGTATTTATATAGCGCTTATTAACCCTGAAAAAGCATTAAACACTTTACAGTGAGTAGCACACTACTCCGGGACCCAATGTTAGTGGTTAATCGTGTGATAATTGTTAGTTATTTTGATTGTCCTGTGCTTTCAAGAAAACAAGTGCATGCATTTATTCCAGTTACTTTGTGATGTATTATATTAATAACAGATAGTTGTGATTATTGGTGGGGCTAAGTGGTGTCAGGTAAATTGTTGGGGTGAAAGATAGGCTATTGGAGATTAGATAATGTTAGATTGCAGGGATATGGTTTCAAAGAGGAGAGGTTGTGAACCATGAAATGAGGGATCAGCTAATTGCAGAAGTGCAAAAAGAATATTGAGACTGACAGGCATGAGGCTGAGAGGGGGATGTACTCAAAAGTAGAAGACATGGAGAGGATGGAAAGTAAAGAAAGGGTTACTCTGAAGAAAGAAGTGGTAGTAAGTCAAAGTACATTTTACATGCAGCATTGTAGAAGTGTAGTGGGATGTCGTGGATGCTTGTGTATGTGTCCAGAATATTATATTCATTTTACATGCATGTGATAAAATGCTAATATTGGATGCCCAATGAAGATTTTTGAAAGTATCTTGGACTAATAAAATGACCACTTGTAGAGATGGGATAACAGTGCTCTGCAGGAGAAGAAGTTCTCTGTTTTAGGCTCTTGTTAGAATGGGGAGAGGTTTGCCTCAGTTGCAAAAGAGATCGCTTTGCCATAAAATCTATTTTCTCATCTAATAATGAATGAGAGCTCACACCCCTAGACCTAAATCCATAGCTGACATATTATTTGCTGATTGTAAATGCTCCTACCACATCTTAATAAATATTACTCATTGTAGCTTCTAAAAGCACAGTTATGCAGGACTGATATATTTATATTCAACCACACAACAAAGATTAATGTGACCTATCCACTCTCTCTCAGGTAGGGGGGATTCTCATAGAAATCGAAATATATTTTGGTTCTTGTCAATGGCAAGTGTTGAATATATAATTATATTGCTTATCTTTTAATCCTGAATATGAATGTTTTAAATCCGTTTAAAAAAATGCATACACTTGTTTTCTAATAAAACTGAGAAATATAGCATTGTTTGTAGTAATGTATTAGGACAACTCAATTAGCCAGTTTCAAATATGCAGCTAGTATGCATCAGAAACTTTGTTTCTCATATTTTGACTGGTGCAAATGCATTTGTGAAAACTCTCAACTAAACATTTTTTTAAAGATTCAGATTTGTGTGCCTATCATCTTTTCAACCCCTGTAAAAGAAGTCAGAATAGAAGCATCCAAGGGGACTTCATTTCCCAATGAGCAGTGCAACAAGAGGAGTGTTAGAAGAGTTGTTGAGAAAGGGGGCGGGCCTCCAACTAGCTCTCAGCAATCCTGCTGTGCTGGGCTAACTGGTAGTAATAGGAGTTGTTTTTGTCCCCCAGCTACCCTCAGCATCTAAGGGAACTTCATCCCCCAATACGCAGGTCACCAAGAGGTGCCTTTGCATCGTGGTGGAAAACGGATGGCAGGTCTCTGATGAGTATCCAAGGGGATTTTATCCCCAAATGAGTAGGGCACCAGGAGGCACCTTTGCAGTGTGGTGTACAAAGGGGGCTGGGACTATGATGGGCTCTCAGCAATCCCGCTGTGTGGGACTTACTGGTGTGGACAGGAGGGGTCCTTGGCCAGCAAGGGCCCTTAGCTTCCAAGGGGACATCATACCCAATGAGTAATGTGGCAGGGGACGCGTTTGCAGTGAGGTGAACAAAGGGGGCAGAGCCGCTGTAGAGCGCTCAGCAATCCCGCTGTGTGGGACTTATTGGTGGTAACAGGTGGGGTTTTTTGCCCCCAAGGACAGTCAGCATCCAAAGGGACTTCATCCCCCAAGGAGCAGCATGCCAGGAGGCATGTCTGCAGAATGGTTGAGTAAAGGGGCGGGGTCTATGATGAACTACAGCAGAATTTGTAGTTCCACAGGGGACAGGTTATACTGAGCACCTCAGGGGATGTGTTAAGAAACAACATGAACAGGCAGTTTATTGACCTTTATTGGTCCCTCTGGGATGCCTCTAACACACCCATGGGGTCAGGGTATCCCTAACCTGATCTCTTTATTCACTGTGCATGATATTATCAGCCCCGGAAACCTTTTCCCAAGATGTAAAATGGCAGCCACAACTTCTCTGTCAAGTTTTGGCCAGCTAATCAGGACCCTGCCTTGGCACGTGAAACCACAGATTCACCACATGTGGATCCGAGGAGGATCCATGTCTCAAGATATACAAATTTGATTTTCAGTTAATATCTCTAAAACTACTTAAAGGATTTACACCAAATAACAATAAGAACGCTTTCTGGACCAAGAGCTAGCTTTCTGCCAAATTTGATATATTTCTGTTCAGTGGTTCAGGCTGCAGTAGTGTTGTAAATCTCTGCGGGAATTAACATGGAGAAAACACGTTTTTTGAAACCTCCTTTTTAACCAGTCCTTGCTTGATGGATCACCCCGAAACTTTCCAGACAGCAGCTCAAGTAGGTGATGAATTTTTGGGGAAACTTTTATGAAGGTTTGTCAAACGGCGGTACAGATAGAGGCAAGTAAAAATAAACGTTTTTTAATGGAACCTGGCAACCGCAGTAGATTATTAAAAAAGGAAATATATTTTTAAGTAAAAAAAGTGACTAAATACTTTTTGTATAATAAAATGTATTTTAAACATCTGTTTAGTTCCATTAAAACTAGGTTCAGGGCCCTAACAGCCAGTAAAGAGGGGAAAGCACTGGGTCGTAATGGCATCCCCAGGGCAATTTTTAAAGCAAATGTCTCACTATGGGGCTCTTTACTGATTCTGGTCCTAGGAGCATGCTGCAGCACAGGCTTTTTGCAACCTGGTCAGAGTCACTTATCTCCACTATTTATAACAAGGGCTTCTGCCCCAATCCTGCCTGCTATCGTCTGATCTCATTACTAGATGCCCTAGTGAAGGTAGTGGGCTGCTTCTTTCTGAATAGACTACAGGAATGGGCAGAAGTCAATTAAATTCTTTCTGATTTACAATATGGATTTTGTAATGGACTCAGGATGACTAAACAGGGACTAAATCATAAACTTTTAATTGGTAAGTATACACGGGCGAAGCAAAGTAATATGTTTTTAGCTTTTGTACACCTATACTCTGATTTGATTGTGTTATCCATGATAAGCTGTGGAACATTATGATAAATCTTGGAATCGATCCACACATAGTACAGTTCCTTAGGGAACTGTAATCTCAGAGTAGGGTCAGGGTACAGCATGATGTCAAAGGAAAGTGCACCCAACCATTTAGCATAGAGAGAAGGGTCAGACAGGTTTGTGTACTTGCACCCTTTCTGCCTACATGGTGTATAAAAAGTGTATATAATAGGCAAAAGTGTTAGTTAAAAAAATGTAGAGATCTCCCACAAATTGGCCATAGCCCGAGCCCAGCCCTTCTCTACGCAGAAGATGCCACGCTCATGGCCCATACCCCTCTGGGACTGCAATATCTACTCACTAATTTTGCTAAATATATGCAGGATTTAGGTCAACTATTTAAGTAAACTTTTATTATGATGTGTGGGTGAAGGTCCCCAAATTGCTGTGATATAATGATTGGTGGCACAAAGATTTGTTTTGTCGCAACATTTTCCTATCTGGGCATTTTTTTCGACAAGGAGAGTTCATGGAAACACACTGTTAACACTAGGAAGCATTATTTGATAATAACTATTGTGGCTTTGAGCAAATTTAATAGGAAACTTGGCAAGAAACCACTTAAAGAGATCCTAATCATTTTGAAATCTAAGGGGCCCATTAGGATGTCGGGCAGATCGCCACTGCCATGCAGGCGGTAGCGATCCGCCCAACATCCTTGCCCGCCCGCCTCCTATTTCCCCCCGCCATATTACTATGGCGGGGGGGGGACCGCGGCGGACGGAAACACCGTCCGGCACTTTTCCGCCCCGGTTGCCTTGCGACCGGGGCGGAAAAGGGTTTATATGGTTTATATGGTTTAAAAAGGGTTTATATGGTGGCGGTGTGTGCTAGACACGACCATCCATATTAGGATGCAGGCGGGAGGGTGCCTTTCCGTGGCAGCGTTGCCGCCATGGAAAGGAATGTGGTCTTTCAGTTTGGGGACCCGTTGCGGGCCCCCAGGATGATGGGGGGTTGGGGAGGTACATTGGGGTACCTATGGTACCCCGCTACATGTGCATTCACAACATGGCAGGCACAGCCCAGTGCCTGCCACGTTTTGCATGCAGATGCACGACATGCATTTTTAGCATTGTGGCGGGCGTTGCTGGGAGCATCGCCCTCCACAATGTTAAAAATGCAGGATGCGCCCGCCACTGTGGCGGGCTCATCCGAATACCCCCCACGAGACCCCCGCCCTTATGGCGGGCGGTCCCGTTATCCGATAGGATGGCGGGCGGACAAAGTCCGCCCATCATCCTAATGGCGCCCTAAGGTTCTGTCCACTGCCTTTTACGGGGTGGGAGTATGGGGGCATAGCAATTGTCAAACCATACAAACGGTGGGAAGCACTTTTTTAAGGTACCTTCATACTGTACCCAATAGCAGCTCCTCAATCATATGTCACTCTGAATTAGGGGTTTCCTTTTTACTGGACACAGCTAAGATCCAGCCTTTTCTACTCTGGTTTAAGATCTGGTCATCTAAGTACACCAGACTAAACTGTGAAATCATAAATCCCCTTTTGCCCTCCAAATCCCGTGGTTGAAATACATTAAAAGCTCTTTCGTGATCTGGATCATCCAGAATATTTTGTTCACCCTGAATCTCTGGAATGAATTAGAAGAAAGGAACTAAAAAAGTTTGTCACTGCTTGAGGGTTTAAGATTGTCCACAGAATAATTGAAGCCTACTGTATTTACAAAACAAATTATGCTGGCTGCGAATGACATGCAACCTAACCTCATACTCATTTTAGAATGGATATATTTCACCATCTGAGCTTTCCGAATACAAATGACTGGTCTTTGACCTTAGTCAATTGTTCTTGTAACATCCGGTCGACCCATAGCACTTTGCACATTGTTTTCATCTGCAAATTTGATAACGCCTAGAGGAAGCCTTTAATATTACTGATGCTGAAGTGCCAACGTTTCATACAATGCCAGCCTACTTATCTGTTTCAACAACCTTTACCTTCTTTTTACATTTGTAGCACTATGCCAAGTTTTCCATGGGCTTCAAATCATTGCAGCGAGACTTCAAACTTTTGTAACTCTTTTCTTGAAGAGTACCTTACGATGTATCTGCTTTTACTATCTGCATCTGATGATTGTAATTTGACCTCTGTACTAATGTTTTTAACAATTTTACATTTTATATGATGATTTGACGTACTGTATTTTATGCATTTATGAGATTTGATGACAAATGTAATAGAGCTTAATTGAAGTGAATTGGTATGGTATTTTTCATGTAATTGTTGAGTAAATAAATAATTATTTTTTGACATATATAATTAATTTTAAATATAGTTTATGTATTATTCTTAAACACAATTCTCTTTGCAGTAACATGTTTACATTTATTCACTATGTATAAAAATAGTTAAAATTATTTATATAACCAATAACAAATAGTTTAATGATTTAACATATATTTAAAACGTTTATATATTGTTTAATTAAAAAAGTGACTAAATGTGTTTTGTAAAATTAAAATAATATTTTTAACATCTCTAATAATTTTTAAATTGAATTAGGTTTATATACAATTGTTTTTAAAGGTTGAAATTAACATAATTTAAGCAATTTACTTTTGACTCTTTGTTTTCTAGGGGAGGGTATTACAGTACTTGTGACTGGTCATACATGGTACAGGATTTTCTCTATATCAGAGCTGGAGTACATTTACTACTGTTTTGGGACTTTTTCCTAGCTATAGTAGACTTAGAAGTACACTTTGTGAATAGCAATGGGCTTACTCTTTTGTAGGTGGGTATCTATCCCTCCCTTAACCTATCATTAACCCCTTCTTACCCCTTCTTATGCCCCCACCTATTTAGTAGTAAGTATGTCTGATTTTTTAACCACTCCTCCTGGTCACGCCCACATTTACTAATAAGAAATAAACTTCCCTGAGGGGATATCTCCCCTTATAAAAGACAGGAGAGCAGGAGGTGAAGATATCCAGTTGCAGGTTTGTGAATAGCATTTTGTAGTACAGTAGTAGCAGCACCATGGTACTAATAACCATGCTACAAAATGCAGTTTGTGAATATGGATCAGGGTGCTTCAGCAAATTAGTCCTTCTGTTACATTTGCTACAATGAAGGCTACAGTACACTCCCATCTCCACTGGTCAATACTTTGCATGTTTAAGTATGACCATCTTACACAGGGAGCAGTCTGTCTGCTATTCTGAACACCATGGTGGGCTCCATCATTATGAGAGATTACATGTGTTTGGCAGAGCATGACTATGGGCACAGATGCAAACCGGGTTGCGCTGTTTGGCTGACATAGTTCTATACTGTCAAATTATGTGGAAAGCTGATTTAGCTGATCGACAACCACCAGGCCCAATCCAACTTTGGGATCTGATAGGCTAGAAAGGGTTAGAACATTTCAGTATTTAGGGGTAACTTTACACGAAAATCTATCTTGGGGTCCACAGATAGCAAGATCCCATCTAAAGTTATCCCAAATGGTGGGGGCAATTCTGAAGGTTTCAAACTCATCAGCCTTCAAACCAGTTAGTCCAGCCCTGCAAGATGTATAAAACCCAAGCCAGAGCAGCTTCATCCTATGGTGGTGAGTTGTGGAGTCACAATGCTGGGACAGAACTTTTCAAGGTGGAACAACAACTTCCTTATACGTTTGCTGGCTCCACCACAAGGCACACCCCTGCTACCACTGAGACTACATTTGGGGCTCTCTTCAATAGGAGATGAATTGGCTCTAAAGCCACTGAGGTTTTGGCACAGGCTGTGGTCCACTAGCGATCTCTCCCACTACAGGCAAGATCTGAAGCACGTCCTGAGTCTTAACACCTGCGACAGAATTCCATGGGTGGCATACGTGAAATGAGGATTCTATCGACTGGGACTGGCTGACCTATGGGATGATCCTGAAAGAGGCTGTTTAGGGGTGTCCCGCAAATGGCTCTCCAAGACTTTTAAAGACAAGAGCCTAACTTCGCTCGTGTGTGCCCCGAAAATTGGCTCCCTCACCGAACAATTCCTGGACATTAAAAGTTCTTTCTGTTTTGAAGGATATATGGATATTATATTCTCTATCACAGCAAGGAAACTTTTTATCCAGTGGAGGTTTGGCACATTGCCCCTTAAATCTTTTACAAGCAAATGGACAATGCTGGACGACAAAATCTGCCCTGGGTGCAGCATGAACGTGGAGGATGAACTACACGTGCTGTTTTTTTGCCCTGCCTACAGCAGACCGAGAAAGTACTGGCTAGTGCCACTATGTAGGAATCTGGGCTTCAGAAATTATTTACAATCGTACAGAATTCTGAAGACAAGCACCTTGCACTTTATCGTCTTTGCCGTAGCCAAGTACCTAATGGCCATGTGGCAGATAAGGGGAAACATATTGAAAGGGTAACTTCTAACTCCCAAATGTGAAATGAACTGCACTGAACTGTAGCTAATTGGGTTTTTAATTCCAGAGTCTTTTATGAACTGAATCAATTAGTCCCTTGCTTTCTTGCACTGTTTTTATATTGTATGCTTCCACGTGTTTTAAATGTTTTTACTGTATCTTTTATGGTCTCAAATGGAAGAAATAAAGACATTTTGGATTGGATTGGATTGGATTTAGCATTCAAGACTGGATTGTTCATTTGACTCACTGTTTTGTTGTCCAAGACAGTGCTGGGAAGACAGAGCACAAGATATGAAAGTTGTTCCTTTCCGTTATTGTTATCACTGTTAGGGCTGTAATTATGTAAAAATGTGCATGTACGGTTGAACCGTCATCAAAAATGGGAACATTTCAGGTATGTGTAATAGCCAGAGTTTTTCAATTTTTTTCTACCAACTCATGCCCAGCAGTCCTTTGTTATTTCATGCTCTAGGATGTCTGTTATTGAAACATCCTGAAGCCATGACTAGATCCTCCCACATAACACTGGAAGGCCAGCTAGAGTGGTGCCAGTGGGGTTCCATGTTTAAATATCTAAAACAAAAATATAGTCAACAAAAATATTGATGTAAAAATATCGATTACTAAAATATCATCTCCCTATACTTAAACAGGTAAGTGCAATAAAATCGACTCAAAAATATTGTTGTAAAAAATATAGATGTAAAAAGTATCGACTTTAAAAAATAACATAACTTAAATTAAATAAATGATATACTATTATTATTATTAATAATAGAAAAATCGGACCTGAGGAGCCCGGTGTGGCAGCAGCACCTACCTCCCCGAGTGGGACCCTGCCAGCTGTCTCCCCCCGCCGCCGCAGCTCCCGACATCGCGCTGCGGCAGCCGAGCGGGGGAGACTACAATCCCCAGCCTGCCTTGCGGCAGGAAGCCGCGGGATCCAAATTCCGCGCCAGGAGGCGCTACAAAGTCCCCAACAGCCCCGTGTCGCGGGAGCGCGCGGGAGCGCGCGGGAGCGCCGGGCGAAGCCCGGGCAAAGGGCGGGCCCTCTACGGGTAATCCTCGAAAAAGCTACTTTAGGACCCCGGGGTGGTAATATCTCGAATATTTTGAATACTCGTGAGTTGAAGTGGATGTTAAGGTTTGATTCTATTGAGAATGGGCTCAATGAGTAAGATAGCTCTTTCTCTCAATTGGCAACTCTATCGTCCATCTGAATTAAACCTTACATGGCTGTTACCTTTCTGTATGACTAACTTGAAACATGTGTGGCCTTTAACTCTGGTGTGAGAGGTATGCCACGACCCTCTATATAACTGCAAACTTCCAGTGAGATTCTGTGTGGCCTTTACCCTCATGTGAGAGGTACGCCACTTTTTCACTCAAGTGATATTTTGTACAAACCCACCAGTTCTACATGTCAAACATTTAAAACGTATAGATAGATTTGTGGCCTTTACCCTCATGCGAGAGGTACGCCATCCCCTGGTGTGTCGTTGTTACTGCTCAACCCAGCCAGACCCTATCTTGTTACGAGTGAATTACGATGATTTGATTTGTTAATTCCTCTGTACATAACACCATGTGAATGTGTTCTTTTCCGGATGGATTAGGATTTATGCTATTCTCATACGTTACATTATCGCTCGAAGAACGAAATTTCAGATTGGCCCCATACAAAAACATATCAGAAAATCATTGACATACATGTTGCGTGTTAAACAATATCACCGCTATTGTGGGTGATTTGACTCTGTCTTTCGTTCATTACCATGTAAGCACGTGTGCCAGCAGTCTGAGGCTCCGGCATGTTTAATATGGACATGTATGATGATCCCTCCAAATATTAACTTTATGTCTCCACGTGGTATTTACATTTAATAATGCTCTTGAATAAGCGGTCTCTTTGAATATAATCAATGTTATGTGTTTTTAACTCATTTAATTTAACATGACGACCGCACTCTAGCGTCAGTGCTAGTCTTTTCACTATGCCTACACGGGTGCTTCGCACCACGTGATCCCATCACCATGGTGATATCTTGCTACACGGAACTGAATCTCGCTATTGCGATTTCCAGCTCGTTGCGGGACGTGATTCACTCCGGTATCGGTAAGCGCCAGTTGAAGTATGCGAACACTTTAAACGATCTTCCGTGTATGGACCTCTCCAACAACGTTTTTTCCCTTTACCCTCAGAACAGTACACAGCCTCCTTCTGACTTGACCAGACCTCTACACGATCCAATTCTGATCGCGTTGTTTAAACTCTGAGGTGAGCGCTAATCCGACTCTTGACTATCACTGTTGGGCTGCGGTTGTTTTCCGTTCTGCTAAACTTAGGTCCCCGATATCTTTTTATACTCCCCAGTTTTCGCCATTACTGACGGCTCTCCGAACCATCAACACAGATTGGGGTCGTCCAATTACCACTTCGTGGTAAGTTCCCCGCTATACTTTCTCAGACTGCCCATTTTTCACCGATCATTTAATATCCAAACTACTCCTAAATGTTCCCTGTAATTTAACATTACTAGTGTTGCCAGCATTGACTGCACTGTTGGACCGCATCGATAGACGGAACCAGCGTCATTTTGAATACCACCTCGTGGTAAGTTTGCACTAACTACCAATTCCGAGAGAGTACCCGGTCCACCATGATTGCTAGTTGACCCGTTGCTTATACTTCGAGCCCATCCCAATATTAGTGGGCTTTTAGATGTTCAGATGCTGCCACCGACCCCGGCTTGGCCGCTCTTCTTTCCTTCCACATTGTCATACAAATGAATTTGTTCATGAATACCTGTCAATTGGTGTACAATCTCTCATTGATTTAGTCAATTATTCAACGCATATTAATTACTATGCGCAGATGTTCAGATGCTGCCACCGACCCCGGGTTGGCCGCTCTCCTTTCCTTCCACACTGTCATGCGAATGAATTTGTTCATTAATCGCTGCCTCACCTGTCATTTGTTGTACAAGCTCTCATTGATTTATTCATTTATTCAACGCATATTACTATGCGCAGTAACAACCTGATCCCCTACCATTCCATGATGGTACTGATGTGCTTTTTCCGTTTTGGAATAAATAGGGATAATATTCCCCGTTGTTAATCTATGAATTTATTTTAAATAGGTGTGTCCCCTACCCCCGTCCTAATGAAGACCCTACAGCAAGGATAGTTACTGTACCTGCAATCCAGAGGGTCGAAACGTCGACAACCACTTGTCTTATCAACTCCACGCCCTATTGCTTTCATTGTTTGAACTATGTGGAGTATGCTATTTCGTGGAAGTATATGTTGAACCTTATGGTCCCCATCTCTGCACACATTTTGTGTAGTGTGGACAAATGTTGCATATTTATTGATTAAAGTGTCACTTGTGAATCTCTTCCTCCTTCCCTTCACTCTATCCTCACAGGATCACTCCCCCCTCCTCTGTTTCTTGGGGCACTGCGAAACTACTAATGTACTTGCATACTGATACAAAGTATATATTTGGTATATATATTCACATTGTGATTAAAACAATGTGGACAAATTTGTTTCTTGGTTAATTTATTTTTTATTTGTTTTGCAAATTTGTTTGTTAATTACTGGGACCCCTTCCTCTTATCACCTCTACGGCCCTCATCGGACATAGGAGGACGGGGACGGGCCACTCCTTTTGGCTGTTTGCTGAGGTAATTTACTGACTTGTATTTCATAAACACATGCCCAAGCCCAAAGCACGGGAAATGCCCAATACAATCCCAGATGATATACTCGCTCATTCTCCATCTAAATTCCCATGGCTGGATGACCTAAATAGTCTGTGCAAGGTTAAATATGTTCCAGCAGCACTTTCTCCCACGCGAAAACGCTGCAGCCCACTATCACCTACAAGGGAGCTGAAACCGCCTCCGGATACAAAATCCATACCTTTCAGGGTCATGCCTGCCAAAAGGAAGATCGAGGGGGACAAAGATAATGAGAGTCTTACTAAATCTCAAACATCTGATAAACTTTCTGAAAGTCCAATTCCACCTTTAATAAATTCTCCTTCTACTGTGCCACCTGTTGTTCATCTGGACGATTTGTCACCATCTCCCCATCAGGCCCTTCTGACCATGATCGAGCAATTGCTGAAATCTTTAATACACCCCTTGATGGATAAAATTAATATGCTGGAGAATAAGCTCACGGGGCTGGAGAACTCCATAGAATCTTTCCTGAAACCAACAGCCCACGTCGTAACAACTGATTGCTCGCCGACAACCGCCCTTACAAATCCACCTAACCCGATTACTCCTTATGATGCGGCGCCTATTCAATTCTCAACCACCACTTCCTTGTTGCCCACCAATCCCACAGGCCCCCAGAAAGTGACAACACCACGCCACATCCCACCTAAACATGTGCGAACCACCCATATACATTTACCGCCAGAAGCAGCGCCTTTTGTATTAGTTCTATCGGGAGTCCCTGAACTAACAAAAGGCAAAACTGAGAGACACAATGAACTTATGAATAAGGTCAAGTACTGGTTATCAAAAAACAGACCTCTGCCTTACCATCTTGATGGCCGTATAATAAGTGTCCGGAGGGTGGGATGGCTTGGACCCCTTAAAAAAGACATCTTAGGGGATTTGATCCTGATACGATTTAGGAGCAGACACATTGTGCCATACTTGCAAACATGGCTACCTCAAAATGGAGATGGTGTTATCTCTATTTGGGATCTATATGATTTTTACCCTTATACGCCCTATAAGCTTTCACCTAGCACCCGGGGCTTTGATAACATCCCAGTGGGCAGAGGAACCCATTTAAGTAATGGCAGTAGTTTTTCACTGGCTCCTAACTGTCCCAAACCGTCGTTTTACAGTTCTTTGTGTCGTAATTACTAAATCTTTTAGAATACTGTGACCTATAACGTTGCCTAAAGGTTGTGTAAAGTATGTTTAATGCGTTAACTGCGCAAATCTAAAGCTATTATGAGATTGATTTCAAAATATTTTTAGAATGTATTGTGGTATTTGTCTGTATGCTTTTATGATTTTAATTTTTAAAATCGAATAAAGCTTTGTGATACTGAATATATATTTTAACTAATTATAACACATAAACTTAATTTAATAAATATAAACACAAAAAAAGTTCACATATACATATATTTACTTTAATACTTTTTATTAACTACTAGCAGCCCGCCCCAGCGTTGCCTGGGGCAGAAAAGGGCTGGGGGCAGCATTTGAGGCTTGCGTGCACTTCTGCTCCCGGCCCCCTCCCGCCCCCTCCCGCCACGGCCCCCACCCGCCCATGTCCCGGAGACCCTTACCTCAGCCGCCGGTCCCGCTCCAGGCACCCCGCCCGCACAGGCCGCCACTCTCCAGGCGCCCCGCCCGCACAGGCCGCACGTCGCACAGCAGCAAGCAGGGCCACAGCAGTCCTCCCAGCAGGTCACGATCTTCTGCGCCATTTCCGAAAGTTTTGCCAGGGAGCGCAAACGCAAATGATGTCATCACGCAGACGTCGCGGCCGGCGCTACTTGCAAGAGACTACTTTATTTTTGTTTCTAAATTTTGTAAACAACGTATATTTTTTTATTTTTAACTGCCTATGTCCTTCTGCTTCCCTGAGGTTTTCAACGATGTCTTGGGTGTTTTGATTGATGGTGTACTTTTCGAGTTTACCAGGCTCAAAGGTTTGTGTTCTTTCTTTATAATAGTAGTATAGATTATTTTATTTAATTTATAAACTTTATGAATGATATAAAAATAAAATAAACACATATATAAATAATTTAAAATAAAATAAAATATTCTATATTTAATTAACACATTAAACAATACAAAAAATCTAATAACAAAAAAAAAACATTAGTAGTTAAAACATTGGATAGCGGGAGGGTAAAAAATTACTATTCCCACTCCAGTGAGTGCAACAGTCGGGAAAGCGCTGGATAGCGTATGGATAAATATTACTATTCCCACTCCAGTGAGTGCAACAGCAGGGAAAGCGCTGGGTAGCCTCGGGGTAAAAAATACTATTCCCATTCCAGTGAGTGCAAGATTAGGGAAAGCGCTGGATAGCGGAGGGGTAAAATTTACTATTCCCACTCCAGTGAGTGCAACAGTAGGGAAAGCACTGCATAGCGTAGGGTTAACAATTACTATTCTCACTTCAGTGAGTGCTACAGTAAGAAAAGCGCTGGATGGCGGAGGGGTAAAATTTGCTATTCCCACTCCAGTGAGTGCAACAGTGGGGAAAGCGCTGCAGAGCGTAGGGGTAAAATTTACTATTCCCACTCCAGTGAGTGCAACAGTAGGGAAAGTGCTGGATAGCGGAGGGGTAAAAATTACTATTCCCACTCCAGTAAGTGCAACAGTAGGGCAAGCGCGGGATCTCAAAACAATAAAAAACAAAACTATCAACATTTTTATTAAATGTAATTTCCAATATTAACATAATTAATATATAAATGTTAATATATTATTATTGACAAAGATAATAAAAAAATTATTTCACATTATTTAGCACTATAATATCCACAACACACACCTAAAATAATTACACAATTACATTTAATATTTACTAATTAATTAATAAAAATTAATGTAGTATTATTTATTAATTAATCAATAAAAAATTCATTACTTACCAGCTTTTCACACAATTTACACATCTAAACACCACAACACACACCTACAATTATTTGCACAATTACATTTAATATTTACTAATTAATGAATGAAAATTAATTTAATATTATTTAATCAATAAAAAATTAATTACTTACCAGCTTTCACACCATTTACACATAGAAACACCACAACACACACCTAAAATTAATTACACAATTACAATTATTAGTTACTAAATAATGAATAGTAATTAATTGTAAAATATGTAATAATTAATCAATAAAAAATGTACTACTTACTACCCTTCACATCATTTACACATTTAAACACCACAATACACACCTAAAATTAATTAAACAAGTAACATAATTAATTTTTAATTGACTAATTGAAATTAATTAACAACTAATTATTAAAATATTAATAATTAATAAATTAACACATTAATTAATCAATTAGTTTTATTTAATTAAATTACTTCCCACCCTATTCCCCCATAAACCCACAACCTGCTACGGAACTAATAACGCAAAATTAAACTTAAAATAAATTAATAACTAGAAAAATTCTAAAACATATAATAAAATGACAAACAAGTCTTATTAAAAACACTAAAATACATAACATTATTAATAAATCGATATTTTTGTAAACTATATTTTTGTAAACGATATTTATTACAACTATATTACTTACCTGTCAGTCGATATTCTTGTCAACTATATTTTTGTTGTTGATATTTCTTCCAAACGATATTTCTGCGGCGATATTAATGTCCCACAATATTTCTACGCAGATATTCCTGCTCTGCACCGCTAGGGGCCATTTATTTATTTATTTATTTATGGGTTTCAATAGCGCTGGAATCGACTCCAACTGGAGTATCTCTGTGCTGTGATACCAGATAAGATTTCAATATATATGCAGATAAAGAGGCATGGGGCTAGATTTTATCAGTAAACAGCAGAGTTTTCAGTTGTTTCCTGAATTTTAAATGGTCTGTGCAGAGCTTAAGGGCCAGAGGAAGTTTATTCCACAGTGTGGGCCCTGCAACAGATAGAGCTTTCCCTCCGTGTCTAGTTTTTTTAACACGAGGTACTGCCAACAGAAAATTTTCACTAGATCTCAAAGATCTGGAGGGAGTGTAGGGGGTGAATTTCTGCTCCAGGTATGTCGGGCCATGTCCGTTCAGGCATTTATGAATAATGCAACATATCTTAAACTTGGCCCTTTGTCGAATACTCAGCCAATGTAGTTTGTCAAGGAGAGGTTTTGATGCTGTTCTGGGAGGGGCGTTTAGGACAAGGCGAGCTGCCGTATTCTGGATCACCTGGAGCCTATCCAGAACTCCTTCATTAGCAGAGAGGAGCAATCCGTTGCAATAGTCGATGCGACTCAGTATAAGGGCTTGCACTAGGGTTTTTCTGAAGGAATCTGGTAACAGGGGAAAGATTCTGCGCATCATGCTGATGGTGTGAAAGCATGAGCCAGCTACCATGTTACTGTGCTGTTTAAGGGAAAGGTCATGGTCAAGGCGAATCCCCAGATTTTTGACGATCTGTTTGGGCTCTGGAACAGTACCAAGATCAGATGGCCACCAGTCTGGGGTCCACAGTAATTTGGCATCTCCAAACAGCATTACTTCCGTCTTGTTGACATTTGTTAGAACCGGCTGTCTCTAGTTGGCAGAGGTATACACTTCTGACAAATAGGGACACTCCTTTTCTAGTCAGGGCAAGGGGATCACACCCTTCGATAACCCCTGCTCACCCCCTTGGTAGCTTGGCAGAGCAGAACAGGCTTATCTCAGAGGCTGTGCGTTAAGCAATTATGACCACATACAGTAATACAGTGAATACACTACAAATGGACACGACACCGTAGTATTATAAAAATAAGTATTTTTATATAAGACTTAGCACAAGACCAAATAACGGCAAAACTGTACACAATCGGAATAAATACGTTTAGGAAGGAAAAAGGATAGTTCAAAGGTAGTTTCTTCTGTAGCACAAAAGTCTTTTAGTATCAAGCAAATCTTCTTCTTGGAACCACAGTTCTTAGCAACAGGGTAACTCACACGGGAGCTACACAACGCTGGGCAGAGATAATCCACAGGTTCGGCGTCGACCGCGAGGAGCGCTGCGTCGGGCCTGGAGTCACACGGACCCCCAACAACACAGTACCTTAGGAAAATGAAGCACACGAGGATCAGCGGCGTCGAGCAATCCGGCGTCGCGTCTTCGGTGTCGATCAGGCCACAGCAGGCGTTGTCGATGATGCAGTTGCACAGAGTGAGCAGCGCTCACGGCGTCGAAGGGCACACGGTTGATGCGATCAGCAGCGGGGCAGACACGAGGTCCTCTGGAGTTAGAGCCGTACTCCTACTCACTGGCGTTGCTGCTGGCGTCGGTTGGGCCCAGCGTCCGGTCGTCGTGATGCTGTTCTTTTCAGAGGTGCTGGATTCAAGCTTCCAGTGGATAGCACTTTTTAGCACGTGAAGTCTTTTGGCCCTGTGACTTCGGCAGGAGACTGGCACTCTTCCAGTCCTTGGAGATTTTCTTAGCAAGCGTGAGAGTACACACAAAGTTCCTCTCTCCTGGTTCCTTGGCAAAAATAAAGAAGCACTGCAGGATTCCCCCAACAACAGCACACCGGCAGAAGGGGTAAGCAGTCCTTTAGATCAGCAGGCTTCTTGTCCTTGGTTACAGGGTTCCTTGTCAGAAGTGATCTGATTTCCTAGTTCAGGGGTCCTTCTCTTATACCCCATTCCGTCTTTGATCCCTTTGTCTATGCCGGGGATTTCCCAACACCCTGGGTCTGTGGTGGGTGGAGCTAGGCAGTAGCACCTGGCCTATTCATTGGGCCGGGCCGGGTCCTCAGACGCCCCGCAGGAGGTGGAGCCAGCATTGTCCATGGCAGGTACAGAGCCATCCGTCGCTCGGCAGGAGGTGGAGCCAGCATTGTATCAGGCAAGGCAGGCTATCAACAACTACTCTCCCCCTACTCTCAACGTAATGTCCCACTCATCCCACACTGACTCATCCAGACCTCTTGGAGCCACCCAGCTCCTGTCACACACACGCAAGACCAGCAGAGACCAGATATGGTTAGACAAGAAAATAGACACTTTCTAAAAGTGCTATTTTCGAACCCAGAGTCCAAGAACCATCCACACCAACGGATGCGTAATTAAACCCCGAGTTCAGGGATCCCAAACTCGACATTGCACCATGCTCCCCGAGCCAGCTAGGATTATAGCGTTAATAATCCCGGCGGCCCATTCTATCCAACGGAGAGCAGGCTACCTCGCAATAGTGAAGCCCTAAGATGGCGGCACTTCACTATCAGGACATGCCAACTTGGTCAGGCTTGTCCTACCTTACACTTACAATGCACCCTGCCCATGGGCCTACCATAGGGGTGACTAACATGAAGTTAAGGGAAGGTTGGAGGGGCTGGCAAGTAGGTATACCTGCGCAGCCAACGTGACAGTGCAGGACTGCACATGGGTCTCGCAATGACCGACCCGTAGACATTCGTTTACAAGGCCGCTCCTGTGGGTGGCACAACACGTGCTGCAAGCCCACGAGCGGCA
Source organism: Lissotriton vulgaris (assembly GCF_964263255.1). NCBI lineage: Eukaryota > Metazoa > Chordata > Amphibia > Caudata > Salamandridae > Lissotriton > Lissotriton vulgaris. The sequence continues at coordinate 898,053,193 of NC_141696.1, forward strand.
TTTGTATTTACAAGCCCCGGCACTCCTGGTGCACTAGACTAGGGACTGACAGTAAACCAAATAAGCCAAACATGGATACAATAGATACATCATTTTAACAGAGGGAGCACTTGCGCTATGGCACTGATCAGCAGTGACACGGCGCCCAAAGCATATACCAGCAAAACATCGTAAAACAGTAGAGGCAAACAGAAAAAATGGAGGAGAGACTCAAGCCAATGATGTCAGGTCTAACACGTGTCCCCTCCAGCTGAAATGTGGGGAGAACTACCCTTAACCTAGGGAGTCCTCATCACTAAGGCGGAAAAATCTGGACAGACCATCAGCATTGGCGTGATCTGTACCAGGGCGGTGTTCCACCGTAAAGTCCATCCCCTGTAGAGCAATGGACCACCTCAACAGTTTCGGATTCTCACCCCTCATTTGCATCAACCATCTGAGGGGCCTGTGGTCTGTCTGAACCCGGAAGTGAGTCCCAAACAGGTAGGGTCTTAACTTCTTCAGCGCCCAGACCACAGCAAATGCTTCTCTCTCTATCGCACTCCACCTCGTTTCCCTGGGAAGTAACCTCCTACTGATGAAGGCTACAGGCAAGTCTCGGCCCTCTTCATTCACCTGAGCTAGAACAGCCCCCACGCCATGCTCTGAAGCGTCCGTCTGAACAATGAATTCTTTCGAAAAGTCGGGTGCTTGGAGTATAGGTGCTGTGCACATTGCAGTTTTCAGGGTGTCAAAGGCCGTTTGACAGGCATCAGTCCAGATCACGTTTCGTGGCTGCTTCCTGGAAGTCAGCGAAGTCAAGGGGTGCACAATGTTACCGTAATCCTTGAAAAACCTCCTGTAATAACCCGTGAGTCCTAAGAAGGCTCTCACCTGTGTTTGGGTTTTGGGCGGTGCCCAAGCCAGGATGGCATCAATCTTGGGTTGCAGGGGGGCAACCTTGCCGCTCCCTACTTGGTGCCCCAAGTACACCACAGAACCCTGCCCAATCTGGCACTTACTGGCTTTGATTGTGAGGCCTGCTCCGCGCAGGGCCAACAACACTTCCTGGAGGTGGCGCAAGTGTTCCTCCCAGCTGGCGCTGAACACTGCGATGTCGTCCAGGTAGGCGGCGCTGAATTCCTCCAGTCCAGCCAAGACCTGGTTGACCAACCTCTGGAAGGTGGCGGGGGCATTCTTCATCCCAAAGGGCATCACCCGGAACTGGTATAGCCCATCTGGTGTGGAGAATGCTGACCTCTCTTTTGCCCCATCAGTCAAGGCGATCTGCCAGTACCCAGACGTTAAGTCAAACGTGCTAAGGTACCGGGCAGCCCCCAACCGATCGATGAGCTCATCAGCTCTGGGGATGGGGTGCGCGTCAGTCTTCGTGACCGAATTGAGTCCTCGGTAATCCACGCAGAACCGGAGTTCTGGTGAAGCACCAGGCGCTGCAGCCTTCGGGACCAAGACCACTGGGCTGGCCCAAGGACTGCTAGAGGACTCAATCACCCCTAACGCGAACATTTTGGAGACCTCCTCCTTAATGTACGCTCTGACCTTGTCAGTCACCCTGTAAGCCTTGTGCTTCACAGGAGGGCTGTCTCCGGTGTCAACGTCATGGACACACCAATGCGTGACACCCGGAACCAAGGAAAACAGATCCGGGAATTGTCCCAACAGTTGGTGACAATCCTGTATCTGCTCAAGGGTCAGTGTGTCAGAGAGGACCACACCATCCACTGACCCATCTTGCTCTTTAGCACACAGGAGGTCAGGAAGAGGCTCACTCTCCTCCTCCGTTCCATCATCTGTGGCTAAGAGCATGCCCACTTCGGACCTTTCTAAGTGGGGCTTCAAACGGTTGACATGCAGGACCCGCAAGGGGTTCCTGGGAGATTTCAAGTCCACCAGGTAGGTGACATCGCTCTTCTTCTCCACAACCTTAAACGGTCCAGTCCACCTGTCCTTGAGCGCACAAGGTTCCACAGGGGACATGACCCACACTTCCTGACCAGGCTGAAGCTCTACCAGAGTGGCATTCCGGTCGTACCATCGCTTCATCTCCTCCTGGCTGGCCTCCAGATTTGCCTGAGCAAGTTCTCTGAAGCGCCGAGTCTGGTTCCGAAAGGCCAGCATGTAGCTGTATACATCCTGGGGAGGTTTCCTGGGAGATTGCTCCCAGCCTTCCTTGACCAGACTCAAAGGTCCTCTTACCGGGTGACCGTATAAGAGCTCAAAGGGGCTGAACCCTAGAGCCTTCTGCGGCACCTCACGGTAAGCAAACAACAGGCATGGCAAGAGGACGTCCCATTTCCGCCTCATTGGTTCTTCAAGACCCATGATCATGCCTTTCAGGGTCCGGTTGAATCTCTCAACCAGCCCATTTCCTTGAGGGTGGTAAGGAGTGGTGAACTTGTAGGTTACCCCACACTCCTTCCACAGAGACTTCATATAGTTAGAAATGAAGTTGGTGCCTCGGTCGGACACCACCTCTCTGGGGAACCCCATCCGGGAGAAAACACCCATCAGTGCCCGTCCCACCACGGGGGCCGTCACTGTCCTGAGAGGGATGGCTTCCGGGTACTTTGTGGCATGGTCCACCAAGACCAGGATGAACCTGTTGCCTAGGGCTGTCTTGGGGTCCAGGGGCCCAACAATGTCAATACCCACCCGGTCAAAGGGGGTGCTGACCACCGGAAAAGGTTGGAGGGGAGCCTTCTGCTTCCTTCCGCTTTTCCCACTTGCCTGGCAAGTGCGACAAGTCTTACAATGGATGTCTACATCCCTACGCATCTGAGGCCAATAAAAATGGGTGACAAGCCTGTCATAGGTCTTGTCCTGCCCCAGATGTCCAGCTAACGGTACGTCATGAGCCAAACCCAGTAGGAAGGCTCTGAAGCGCTGGGGTACCACCAGCACACGGGCTGACCCAGGCTCAGCAGCCTTAGGCTCGCCATACAGGAGGTTGTTCTCCCAGTACACAAAATGTGACCCTGACTGATCACCTGAGGATTGGGCTGAGGCCTGCTGCCTCATGCCCACAAGAGAAGGGCACACTTTCTGTTCCGCACAGAATTCCTCCCTGGAGGGACCGCCATCCTGCTGCCAATGGGTCAGCTCGGGCAGATCTCCCAGTTCGGCAATTTGTTCCCCTGTGGGCTCCAGGGCATCCCCCTCAGGGTCTACCTCCTTCTGGACCACGGGAACAACGGGGGCCGGTTTCCCGCGCCTCCTGCCTCTTCTCTTCACAGCTGGGTCCTGGGCCGTACTTTCAGGCTCCGGGACCCCATCAACACCCTTACTTGCTGTCATGGAACGAGTGGTTGCACACACCCACTCTGGCACACCCAACATTTTCAAGTGCGCCGCTCTCTCCACCTTAGCCCAAGGGGAGTCTTCCAAATCATTGCCCAGGAGACAGTCGACAGGCATGGCGGGCCTCACAGCAACCTGAAGAGTACCTGAAACTCCCCCCCATTCAAAGGAAACCTGAGCCACCTCACACTCTTTCTGGGAGTTATCGGCAGCTATCACGGGGTAGAATGCGTGGGGAACCACCTGCTCTCTGGACACCAAGTGACACTTGACAGCTGTCACACTCGCTCCGGTGTCTCTGAGGGCTTCCACTCTATGGCCATTAATGGTCACCCACTGCCTATATTTACTAGTGTTACTAGGCAGAGGGGGTGGAGGGACCATTTGCATGTCTCCTAGCGAGACCAGGGACATTTCTGCGGGACCCCTCCCACCGTGGACAACCATCTCCTCCCCTCCCAAGGCTACACTTGCCAACTGACGAGGGGGTGCACGCGGCGGTGCATTCGAATCCTTCTTGGGACACTGGGGGTCATAAAACCGGTGTCCCACCTGCCCACAACCGTAGCAGGTTAGGGGGCCCCTATGAACAGGTTTACCCGTCGGGGCCCCTGACTTCTTCTCAGGGGGAGGCTGGGAACCTTTCCCTTGGTTCCCTTGGGGATTACTTTGGGGCCCTTTCTGAGACTCCTTCTGTTTTCCCTTGTCCCCCCCACTCTTCTGCTGGGGACCCTGCCCACCTTTGGCTGAGTCTCCCACTGGACCCTTGTGGACCCTGGTACTGACCCAGCGGTCCGCCTCCTCAGCAAGTTTTCTAGGGTTAGATATCTTGCTATCAATCAGGTGCTGGCGCAGCTCTGGAAAACAGTTATTCGACAAGTGCTCCCACGCAAACAAATCATAGAGAGCTTCATAACTTTCCACTTTGCTGCCCTTTACCCAACCATCCATGGCTCTGCAAAAATAAGACACATATTCAACCCACGTCGTACCAGGCAACTTCTTACATTCTCTAAAAGCTTGTCTGTACTGCTCGGGGGTTAAGCCATATCGCAACATTAAAGCATCTTTCATATGAGCATACGACATCCTATCCGCAACAGGCATGTCTAACAGGGTATCTCTTCCCTCATTCACAAAGCGACCCCACAACCCCGCTCCCCAATTCTTCTCAGGGACCTGGTGGGCCAACAATGCTAACTCATATGCTTTAAACCATTGACCAATATCTTCATTCTTATTGTAATCTTTGATCACATCTTTTGGGAAGTAAAACTTACTTTCTGCAGGCTCGGATGGAATGCTGCCACCAGAGGGATTCAACTCTAACTTTTTAGCTTGGATATCCAGTTCCCTCAACCTGGCTTCACGCTCCAAAGCTAACTTCTCTCGTTCAAACTCCAATTTTTTGATCTCTAAATCAGCTTCCCTTCTACCTCTTGCATTTTCTAACTCCAACTGCCCATTTATCTTTAGCCTTGCCATCTCCATGTTGTAAGCTCGCTCTTTCGCCCTTTCTTCTCTTTCTTCAGGGGAAAGACCTTTGGAGGAAACACTGCTTCCGGGAGAGGCCACAGGTCCGTTCACCGGCACCTCCTCATCCCCTTCCTCTCTGGGTACCACCACCACATCAGAGGGATTTCTGGACTCCCACCAGGCCTGCAATGCTTTATAAAAATCATCTTTTCTCGAGAGGCCGGTGGTAGGAACTTCAAACTGGTTGCAAAAGTGTTTCAGCTCATCTTTCTTATATCTTTTCAGCTTACTCCTCTCGAACTCTTCAACAACAACGATAGCAGGGGCAGTGACTCCGTTGTCACTCATGGTTAAACTGGCAGTGTTCAGAAAATCAAGTTTCAGGAAAGCGGAGAACAAAAATAGGATCCTTCCGAATCAGATTGTGACTGCGTTATGGTCTGCTTTCACTACGTAGCGCACACTAATCACTGTACATGGGTCATAAATGCAAGGTCCAAATCCCACCGCTGCCACCAATGTTAGAACCGGCTGTCTCTAGTTGGCAGAGGTATACACTTCTGACAAATAGGGACACTCCTTTTCTAGTCAGGGCAAGGGGATCACACCCTTCGATAACCCCTGCTCACCCCCTTGGTAGCTTGGCAGAGCAGAACAGGCTTATCTCAGAGGCTGTGCGTTAAGCAATTATGACCACATACAGTAATACAGTGAATACACTACAAATGGACACGACACCGTAGTATTATAAAAATAAGTATTTTTATATAAGACTTAGCACAAGACCAAATAACGGCAAAACTGTACACAATCGGAATAAATACGTTTAGGAAGGAAAAAGGATAGTTCAAAGGTAGTTTCTTCTGTAGCACAAAAGTCTTTTAGTATCAAGCAAATCTTCTTCTTGGAACCACAGTTCTTAGCAACAGGGTAACTCACACGGGAGCTACACAACGCTGGGCAGAGATAATCCACAGGTTCGGCGTCGACCGCGAGGAGCGCTGCGTCGGGCCTGGAGTCACACGGACCCCCAACAACACAGTACCTTAGGAAAATGAAGCACACGAGGATCAGCGGCGTCGAGCAATCCGGCGTCGCGTCTTCGGTGTCGATCAGGCCACAGCAGGCGTTGTCGATGATGCAGTTGCACAGAGTGAGCAGCGCTCACGGCGTCGAAGGGCACACGGTTGATGCGATCAGCAGCGGGGCAGACACGAGGTCCTCTGGAGTTAGAGCCGTACTCCTACTCACTGGCGTTGCTGCTGGCGTCGGTTGGGCCCAGCGTCCGGTCGTCGTGATGCTGTTCTTTTCAGAGGTGCTGGATTCAAGCTTCCAGCGGATAGCACTTTTTAGCAGGTGAAGTCTTTTGGCCCTGTGACTTCGGCAGGAGACTGGCACTCTTCCAGTCCTTGGAGATTTTCTTAGCAAGCGTGAGAGTACACACAAAGTTCCTCTCTCCTGGTTCCTTGGCAAAAATAAAGAAGCACTGCAGGATTCCCCCAACAACAGCACACCGGCAGAAGGGGTAAGCAGTCCTTTAGATCAGCAGGCTTCTTGTCCTTGGTTACAGGGTTCCTTGTCAGAAGTGATCTGATTTCCTAGTTCAGGGGTCCTTCTCTTATACCCCATTCCGTCTTTGATCCCTTTGTCTATGCCGGGGATTTCCCAACACCCTGGGTCTGTGGTGGGTGGAGCTAGGCAGTAGCACCTGGCCTATTCATTGAGCCGGGCCGGGTCCTCAGACGCCCCGCAGGAGGTGGAGCCAGCATTGTCCATGGCAGGTACAGAGCCATCCGTCGCTCGGCAGGAGGTGGAGCCAGCATTGTATCAGGCAAGGCAGGCTATCAACAACTACTCTCCCCCTACTCTCAACGTAATGTCCCACTCATCCCACACTGACTCATCCAGACCTCTTGGAGCCACCCAGCTCCTGTCACACACACGCAAGACCAGCAGAGACCAGATATGGTTAGACAAGAAAATAGACACTTTCTAAAAGTGCTATTTTCGAACCCAGAGTCCAAGAACCATCCACACCAACGGATGCGTAATTAAACCCCGAGTTCAGGGATACCAAACTCGACATTGCACCATGCTCCCCGAGCCAGCTAGGATTATAGCGTTAATAATCCCGGCGGCCCATTCTATCCAACGGAGAGCAGGCTACCTCGCAATAGTGAAGCCCTAAGATGGCGGCACTTCACTATCAGGACATGCCAACTTGGTCAGGCTTGTCCTACCTTACACTTACAATGCACCCTGCCCATGGGCCTACCATAGGGGTGACTAACATGAAGTTAAGGGAAGGTTGGAGGGGCTGGCAAGTAGGTATACCTGCGCAGCCGACGTGACAGTGCAGGACTGCACGTGGGTCTCGCAATGACCGACCCGTAGACATTCGTTTACAAGGCCGCTCCTGTGGGTGGCACAACACGTGCTGCAAGCCCACGAGCGGCATTTGTATTTACAAGCCCCGGCACTCCTGGTGCACTAGACTAGGGACTGACAGTAAACCAAATAAGCCAAACATGGATACAATAGATACATCATTTTAACAGAGGGAGCACTTGCGCTATGGCACTGATCAGCAGTGACACGGCGCCCAAAGCATATACCAGCAAAACATCGTAAAACAGTAGAGGCAAACAGAAAAAATGGAGGAGAGACTCAAGCCAATGATGTCAGGTCTAACAACATTGCACTGTAGGTAGTTGGTGGACAACCACTGTGCGACGGTTTTCATGCCAGCGGAGAAGGAGTTTCTTATTTCAGTGGTGAGATTTTGAAAGGGAAAGAGGAGCTGCGTGTCATCCGCATATGACACGGGAATGAAACCAAATTTGCGCATCACTCTTGCCAGGGGTGCCACGTGGATGTTAAAAAGTGTTGGGCTCAAACAGGAGCCCTGTGGCACCCCTTTCGTAATCTCTACCTCTGTTGATCGGTATTCACCCATGGTGACAGTCTGGGTGCGATCAGTAAGAAAACTCCTTAGCCAAGCAAGGGCCTTGTTCTTAATCCCTACGTTCGACAACCGGTCAATAAGGATGTTGTGTGACACGGTGTTGAACGCTGCTGACAGGTCTAATAACACCAATATTACTGAGTAGCCTTTGTCCTGAAACATATGCAGGTCGTCGTTAACAGACAGAAGGGTGGACTCTGTACTGTGTTTCGGCCTAAACCCAGATTGGGAGTAGTCTAGGCCGCCAGCTATCTCAATGTAGCTGGATAAATGACGATTAACATATTTCTCAGTGAGCTTTCCCAAGAATGGTAACAATGAGATTGGTCTGAGATTTGATAGATCAGTCCAGGGAGTTGCGGTGTTCTTCCTGATAGGCCTAACTAAGGCCTGTTTCCACTGTTTGGGAACAGAGCCTGTACAGAGGGATAAGTTAATAAGTTTTTCAATAGTGGGTGATAGAGTTTCCAGCAAGATGGGCATAAGTCTTGCTGGAATGATGTCATCAGGACTTCCGCTTTTAATCTGCATCGTGAGTAGAGACACATCTTTGGAAGTAATAGGGGGGAAGAGGTCTAAGGTATGGGGGCCGCTATTAAGCTCAGAATCCTGAAAGATGGATACTGCATTGGTAGTCAACATGTTGTTAGAGTTGACTATTTTCGCATAGATGAGATCTATTTTGTTAGAAAAAAATAGAGATATATTATCACAAAGTAGTTGTGAAGAAGTGTCTGGATTCTCACATGCTGTAGGATTAGTAAAGGAATGCAGGACCTGGTATAAAACTCTGGGGGAATTGTCTGCAGCCGTGATAAGGGTGGTGATATGGGTTTTTCGCTCCATTCTAATAGCTTTATGATATATGCTTAAAGCATCCCAGTAATGTTTCCTGTCTGTTATAAGATGGGTGGATCTCCATTTCTTTTCTGATTTTCTGGCTGTTTTCTTTAGATTCCTGAGCTCTTCAGAGAACCAGATCTCTTGTTTTTTGGCTGGTCGGGGTCTAAATTGTTTTAAGGGGGCTATCTCATCTATGACCGTTTTGGTAGCTTTGGTGAACATATCAACTGCATTGTCAATATCTTCAGGAACCATATGGAAGGGTTGAACAAATTTCCCTGCAAAGGAAGTCTCATTAACTTTGTGCCATTGCCGCCGTACTTTAGGGATGTTGGTAGATTTGAGGATAGTGGTTACGGGATAGGGAGTATTAAACTCAAGGATAAAATGGTCAGTCCAGCTGACTTGTGTGGGGAGAAGGCATGTGACACTGGAGAAATTGGTAATTATAAGGTCTAGGGTGTGTCCGGCCACGTGAGTTGGGCCCACATTGTGTTGTTCGAGACCTAGTAGTGAGAGATCATTTAGAAATGCTTGTGCTTCTTTACAATTTGTGAGTTCACTGTGTAGGTTGAAGTCACCTATTCGCAAGAATTCTTTGTCTTTGTCTTTGCCATAACTTGAAGCATGCAGATGTGCGGATGTGGGTCTACAGTTGTAGCGAGGTGGCAACTGAGTCATGGTGAATGGAAGCTCTGGGCATCTGGATCAGAGCCACATTTAGAAGGATTAGGTGTGCTACTGTAAAACTGTATTATATACACTGTCCCATACTTACAAACACAGCACCAAAATTAAGACCAGGGAAAACTTGGTCTTAACAGGCGAAACGAGGGGAACTGCTTTATTTCTCCTCGTTTTTGCTGTGTCCATGTGTGCTCCGTTGTGTGGCACACATAGATGCAGAAAAACGCCAATGATTGTTTATGTGCAGGAAGGTCCCCCCTTCCTGCACATGAACAATCATTTATTTTTTTAATTCAGTTTTGCAATTTCTAAGCAGCACACTTAGAAGTTACAAAATTACATTTAAAGATTGTTTATGTGCTGGAAGGGGGACCTTCGTGCACAAAAACAACTATTCACTCAACAAAGGCACCCTGGCACTATGGTGCAAGGATGCCTGCATTGGCGCTAGGCAGCTGCATTTAGCACCAGCACAGGGGGAAATCGAGGGCTGCACCATATTCTAATAAATATGGTGCAACCCTGCGTTTCTAAAGTGACGAAGCGTGTTGTTAGCCTTGTTGGCGTCATGACAAGCATTGCCACTTTATAGTAGATATGCTCCACAGTTTGTGAATATTAAAAAAATGGCAAAATCCCACAAAAGCATAAGTTTACCTTAGTTAATCTCGCCTCAAGTGTACGCAGGTAGAGGACTTGTGGCCGCCCTAGTCAGGATGGACAGTTACCAAAAAGCATCTTTCCACCATTGCCATAACAAGTCCCCGTTATTATTTTAACAAGTTAATAGCTATGCATATTTAATAGCCAGGCTTAGTTTTAAAAATAATTGTTCAACCATGAGGCTTTGAGACTTTTCACACCATTAACCCGCAGTATTTTTATAATTTGCTTGACTTTTGCATATTAACTAAAAACCCAATCTTATTATTACATCATTAAAAAGCATTATTAGAAATGTTGCATCGCTCTGATGTATATGACACAGGAACTCTAACTGCTTCGCACTTTGGCTTTTTTTAAACAAAACTCAAGTTTTAGGGACAAACTGCTTTAATTCTGGAAAATGGAACCGAAAAGACATGTTGACAGAACACGCAACATGTTTTATTCTGAGATGAACTAATTAGATCTGTGATGAGTATACGAAAATCTAGTTGACAACCTGTAAAAGATGTGTCAGAAGTTATCATGAATATTAACCTTAGTAACTAACATTATGAGTCTTGCATAATGATGTTTAATGTACTGTATTAAATGTGAATGCAAATGTGAAACAACATAAAATTCAGACATCAAGATGTATGAAAAGTATATAATTCACTTATTGGTACTGTCATTTAAGGAGCAAGTGGCGGTTCTATCTGTCAGTCGAGGGAAATGGAAAAATGAGAGTGAAGACATTACGTATAGGAAAGCATGTTAACTAATGATGATTTGAATTAAAAAAAATGCATTTCGTTTACAATTGACTAAGAGTAGTCAAATGATGCAGATTTAGAAAGCGGAAAAAAACCGGGAGGAGGAGGGGGAGAGAGTTTGTGAGAGAGGGAAAGAGAGAGGGAGGTAAAAGGTACAAGCAAAATTATTTCAGTTAATAAAAACCCTAATTTTTACACAGCTAGACCACCGTAGATTACAAATGTCTTAATATAGACAAGTGCTTCTATCATGCATTAAAATATAGGGGCATATTAGCAACGCATTGCGATAAATAACGCAAAGCGCGCATAGCGCACATTTTTCTATCTCCAGCTATCGCTGGGTTCAATCACTGAGATAGTGCGTTATTAGCAACGGGTATCTCAAATGCAATAATTAATCCAGCGATAGCGGCAAAATGCCTGTTCATCGCATGGAACCCAACACAAATAGGCCGGCGATAGGGGAATACTTACTGATATGCCCTGGTGCATTCAGCCCCACAATCCACCTCCCATTGTGTAGATAGGTAAGTAGTGTTCTGAGCAGGTGTAAAAATCGCAGCTTTGAATGCGGTTAGCACGACTATTGTCATCGCTAACCGGGTCCGGGGCCTCACTGCTAATTGGAGGTAGGTCTGTTAGCGGCCTTTTTTGTAGACTTTTGGTTGGCAACGACTACTTTGGAGGTCATTAGGGATAAATATCGCTGAAATGCAAAGCAGCACCCAAAACGGTTGCTTTCGCCATGAAGCTGTCGCTAACAGCTGTTAGCTACAGCTTACTGATAGGGCGATAAAAATATTGTCGCTTTAGCGGCAAAAAGTGCCGCTAAAGCTGCAATACTGCCCTTGCTAATATGCCCCATAGTTACCAAACAATTAAAATCATGGCTAAAACGGTGTATTAAGAATGCTGATACTGGCATTTTAGGCTGTTCGTTACAATCAGCTCCAGTGTATTTGCTTTTCTCAGTGTGCTTATAGTCTAATCCTTACCTTCCTTTGATTGTGATAAAGTACGAACGTGTTCGTGCAAAATCACCTTGAGCCCAAAAAGTTTTTTAACACCTTGCGTGCTGCCCCGATTTCCCCCTGGTGCTGGTCATTCCATAACTGGGTGTGGTCGTGACAGAACCATTCCGTCATCAGCACAGCTCAACCGTGACTGATGATGGAATGGTTCCGTCACAAGCATCGAAGGGGTTAATTTATAAAAGTCAGGGGAGAGGATGAGGTTTAATGGCTAGGGTGGTTGACTTCAAATCTGGGGAACCGGGTTCGAGTCTCGGCATTGACGCTGAACATCCTGTGGTTCTGGGCCAACCACAATCTTCCTGTGTTTAACAAGAAAATTAATGTGCCCTTGTGTAAATCAAATAGTGCTCATGTAAAGGAGTCTGATACGTGATACCCTTGGGTCAAGTTTGTGCTATACAAAACTATGGGGAAAAAAATAGCACTTTACCCCTCCTGTTCTTCTTTTTTCTAAAAAATATGTTTGTGTGAGGTCTCTTAAAGTGAATTGTTTTTTTGAATTATGTTTCTGCAAACTCGCTGAGTTGACTTTCCCTGCCACCTGTTGTAGGCTCTTTTGTTAAAATGTCACTGAACTTGGAAACTTCTGATAATGTAGTTACTGTTAGATAGTTTACACTACGTTGTATTCATCAAACACTTTGCTGCAATAACTGATCTACTTTAATGAATAATTTTATAAAGGCTACTATAATGTAAAGGGTCTCTCTTTTCATACAGAAGAGTAAGGTGTGCTGAGCTGTTGTAATGCCATATAAATTAAACATTCTTTTAAAAAAAATATCTTGCATTCAGTTAATAAAATAGAACAGATCGATAAAATGTGTGTCACACTTTCTTCATATAATTGGCATAGTCTGTATCCTGTGATTTCGGTTGCCATTTAGGTGTATATTCTAGTGTTCAACACAAGCATAGCAGGTGAAGTAACTTATTTTTGTAAAAAGATCTGAGTAGTGTTGTAAAATCAAATGTTGTCCAGGCGGGACCTCATTTACTGAAGTCCTCTTTGGCCCTCATTTATGAAAAGTGACTCATCTCTGCAAGAAAACAGCGATGTGTCACTTTTCATTGCGCCCTCCTTGCGACATTAATGATGGCTCATATTTACAGTATGATGCATCATGTCACAAGGAGTTACCGATAAGTCAGTGTTTCTGACATATTTGTAGGCCCAAAAATGACGTATTGCTGGAGTGTGTCACAAAAGTGACACCACTCCAGCAATGGGTCATTACACATAGGCAAGTCTCATGTTAAATTTGCCTGCATCAATCTTACATCTGCCATGAGGAAGGCATAAGATATTGACGTATTTGTGTCCTAGAAGCGAGGAAGTGAAATCTTTAAGATTTCACTGGGTCATTTCTATGACCCTTTCTGGTGTAGAAACGCCCCCCCACCCCCCGGCATACAATATATCTGGTGTTGCTATAATGTGGCTCTGGGGTTTACAAAGTGACGTATCTTCCTAGATGCATCCCTTTGTAAATATGGCGCAACATTGAGCCTTTATTTTGCACCGCTGGTGCGTCTCAAAAAGTGACACAGGGGCGGTGCAAAAGTGATGCAAGGGCCTATAAATAAGCCCCCTAGGGCCTCAGTTATGAGAAGGATCACATTGCTGCGTGATAGCAGCGATGCCTCACTTCTCAGTGTGCCCTCCTCGCGACATAATAGATGGAGAGCCGGCTTTAGGGTAGTGCGGTCTGATGCAGCTGCATGGGGGCTGACCTCTGGAGGGGGCGCCGACCTCAGGGGGGCGCTGTGTTTAGCAATATCTTCTGATTGGAGAGAGGAGGGGCACTTTTGCCTGGTGTTAGTGAGACAATCTGAGGAGGCGGTTATGGGGTGTGGGGGCACCAAAAGTGATTGTCGCACCAGCCGCTACCAGCCCTGGATGGATGTGTCATAATTACTGTATGATGAATCATGTATCCAAGGAGTTACAGATACGTCCGTATTTCTGAAGTATCTGTAGACACAAAAGGAACGCATTGCTGGAGTATGTCAAAAAAGTGACGCAACTTCAGCAATGTGTCCTTTCACATGGGGCTCTGAGCCAGTCAAACACCTGCTGTGAGGCAGGCGTAAGATATTGACGCCATTGAGTCCTAGAGTGGCGCAGTGAAATCTCATAGATTTTACTGCTTCAATGCTACGAGGCTTACTTGTGTGGGAATTCCCACCCTGCATACATTATACCTGACCCAGGTATAATGTAGCCAAGGGGTTTACAAAGTGATGCATCTGCCTAGATGCATCACTTCGAAAATAAGGAGCAACAGGGGGCATGTTTTACGCAGCAGATGCGTCACAAAAAGTGACCCAACGGAAGTGAAAAACTGTTGCTAGGCCTCATAAATAAAGCCCATTATCTTTAAGCCATGACAGCTTCCTTATTTGTTTATTACTTACTTTCATAAAGGAGTTGTGCGGTAGTGCCAAGTCCCATAACTCTTTTGCCGTCAGGTCTTTTAACGCTGCATCAAAAGCCTGTGTCCAATTATTTAAGTTTGATTGTCCATTCATTTGGATTTTTTTCCACAGCAGGGCATGTAACTGGTTTCACTAAAAGACCTTATTCATGACATACATTTGATAAGAGAGTCCATTTGAGTTAATTTATGATTATTCAAACCCAATTCAAGTCGAATCTGAGAAGGTGATGCCCTCTAGGGGAGCAAGAACAAAAGTCTGAAAACCTTATTTTGTGCGGAATTGAGAATGGTCCCACACGTTCCTGGGAAGGGTACAGGACCATAGCAAAGTGTTGGAATAAACTTGGCTTTTATTGCGGTGAGTAATGGCTGAAAGGTTGGGATTTGTAATTTTTCACGTATATGCTGGAAAGCTGAGATTAGGGAAGCAATTGTTGGTTTCAAAGAATTTTGATGGACTTGATGCGGTAGCTGATCTTATAACCGAACGTCAAGATATTTATATGATGACCTTGAAGAATTGTGTTTCCGCCCAGTGTTCAACTCCCCTTCTTGTTTATTTTCCTTCTGAAGATCACTATCTGTGTTTTTGTAAAATTAATAGCCATTTCATTTTCATTGCAGTTGAGGTTTAGATCGATAAGTAACCTTTGAAGTCTAATCCTAGTTAGATTCATCAGGACTAAATCATCAGCATATTGTAGTGATGTCAAATTCTTAGCAGCTAGGCTTGGTAGGTGAGAATTGGCTATGTCTAAATACGTGCCGAAATCTGCCAAAAAAAGTTTAAAAAGCGTTAGTGCCAGGACACAGCCTTGTACCGGCCTGTCTTTATTAAAAAAGTTTCTGTCAGGCGAGTTTTGGCCAAGTTTGACCTGGGCTCAGTTGTCAGTGTATGAAAGCAGGATTGCATGCAATACATTGGTGGGAATATCCCAGTTAATCAGCTTTTTCCATAATAGGTTTCAGTTGATTGATTGAAAGCTTTGGGGAAATCAACTAAATGGTAAACAGACATAATACGAATAAAAAATAAAGAATAGCAGTAATATCGAAGTCTTTATATAGAATGGACAAAATATCGAATGGACAGAATATAGTGGTGAAAAATATCGAATTGAAGGTAAGTAATGTAATATCGACTTTTAAAATATAGAGAGTCAAAATGTCGAAGTATATAATATAGGTATTAAAATATATAGAATTTTTAATAATATCGAATTCTTTAAAGTTTTTTTAATGTTATTAAATGTTTGCGTAATTTAATTCTGTAGCGGGTTGTGAGTTTATAGGGGAATAGGGGGAAGTAATTTAATTGTAATTAATTAATTATGTTAATTTATTTATTGGTATTCATTTTGAATTCATTGTTAATTAATTTTTGATTGGTAAATAATGAATTTTTATTTGGTAATTAATTTTTAATTAGTAATTAATTTTTATTAATTGATTAATTGATAATTATGTTAGTTTTATTATTTTATTTTCCGTAGCGGGTTGTGGGTTTATAGGGGAATAGGGTGGGTAGTAATTTAATTGTAATTAATTAAATATAATAATTAATTTATTTGTATTCATTTTGAATGATTTGGTAATTAATTTTTAATTGGTAATTAATTGGTATTGATTGATTAATTGATAATTATGTTAATTTAATTAATTTATTTTTTGTAGCGGGTTGTGGGTTTGTAGGGGAATAGGGTGGGAAGTCATTTAATTGTAACTAATTAAATATGTTTATTTATTGGTATTCATTTTGAATTGATTGTTAATTAATTATTAATTGGTAATTAATTACTTTTTAATTGTTAATTAATTTTTAATAATTGATTAATTGATGATTATATTAATTTTATTAATTTATTTTCTGTAGCGGGTTGTGGGTTTATATGGGAATAGGGTAGGGAGTAATTTAATTTTAATTAAGTGAATCATTTCTATTTATTTATTGGTATTGATTTTTTATTTATTGTTAATTAATTGTTCATTGTTAATTAATTTGTATTAATAGGAAATTAATCTTAATAACTAATAGTTATTTGTATTTTTAATTGATTAATTATTACATAATATTAAATTGGTAATTTATTTTAATTAATTTTTTATTGGTATTGATATCTATTTTTTTTTTAAATATATTAAATCTTTACTTTCCCTACTGTTAAACTCACTGGAGTGGGAATAGTAATTTTTATCCCTATACTATCCAACGCTTTCCCTACTGTTGCACTCTCTGGAGTTGGAATAGTAATTTTTACCCCTAGGCTATCCAACGCTTTCTCTACTATTGCACTCTCTGGAGTGGCAATAGTAATTTTTACCCCCACGCTATCCAACGCTTTCCCTACTGTTGCACTCTATGGAGTGGGAATAGTAATTTTTACCTCTACGCTATCCAAAGCTTTCTCTACTGTTGCACTCTCTGGGGTGGGAATAGTAATTTTTACCTCTACGCTATCCAACGCATTCTCTACCGTTGCACTCTCTGGAGTGGGAATAGTAATTTTCACCCCTAGGCTATCCAACGCTTTCTCTACTATTACACTCTCTGGAGTGGCAATAGTAATTTTTACCCCTACGCTATCCAACGCTTTCCCTACTGTTGCACTCACTGGAGCAGGAATAGTAATTTTTACCCTTACGCTATCCAACGCTTTCCCTACTGTTGCACTCTCTGGAGTGGGAATAGTAATTTTTACCTCTACGCTATCCAATGCTTTCTCTACTGTTGCACTCTCTGGAGTGGGAATAGTAATTTTAACCTGTACGCTATCCAACGCTTTCTCTACTATTGCACTCTCTGGAGTGGGAATAGTAATTTTTACCCTTACGCTATCAAACGTTTACCCTACTGTTGCACTCACTGGAGTGGTAATAGTAAATGTTACTCTCCCGCTATTCTACGGTACAAATATTACGTATTTTTTATTAGTATTATGTTAATATATATATATATATTGCTCCTCGGTTCGCCATGGGCGGGGCACTTCGCGGTCGGGTGCAGTAACGCGGTGGCGTGCCGCGATATAAATCCAAGCTCCGTAATTTCCCTTTTTCGTTCAGGAAAAGAATAGCACTCACGAGGATTCTGTGGCTCAGCAGCAGTTTATTTAGGACAAACGCGTTTCGGATTTACATCCTTCGTCAGTGATCACGACACTGACGAAGGATGTAAATCCGAAACGCGTTTGTCCTAAATAAACTGCTGCTGAGCCACAGAATCCTCGTGAGTGCTATTCTTTTCCTGAACGAAAAAGGGAAATTACGGAGCTTGGATATATATATATATATATATATATATCTCACCACAGCTTCTTCTTCTACGGGTTCGTAGACAAAGACACGGCACAGCAACAGTTGATTTCTTCACGATTTTATTTACACACCATGTGCAAAAGAAAGTGCATCAAATGGACAGTCTACGCGTTTCGGCTCCTGCCTTCAACTGGACCATAGGGTCCTTTGGTCTAGACCTTACTTAAATATAGTGATATGTGTAAGTACCCTCTACTATTTCCATGGTCATCTAGACCTCCAACCCTGCATAGTAGATGTATGGCCAGTACATACTCGTGGTCATTTTACGTGAATATTTACAATTTATGTGAAGTACACGAATTACCCTATACCAAGAAAATGAAGTATTTACAATCAGATCAAGTTTCTTCTGTATACAGTGATTAAATATAAATCTTATATTATTTCAGTAAAGTACTCTCAATAACCTGTATAAGGAAAACAAGGTAGAAGAGGGAGGGAGAGGATGGTTTCCAAAAACAATTATTGTAGATATTCAATTTCTACAGTATTTAACTAAGAAACAACAGAGGGGAGTGATGTCGGCTGCAAATTGAAATATAAAGTATAAAATAACGTGTGGATGTTTTCTAGATTGATGCATAATATGTCAATTTATGAACTGTATTTAACCTGTTATTTACAATTATATACATCTCTAGATCATTCATCGCCATTTACAGCCGTATTTTTCTTTAAAATACTGGAAAACATAATTTCTGTAAAGTACTTTATATCAACATGTCCTCTTTTAGTTGTATTCCTTTGATGTTCATTAGTTTTTGAATCTCATTTTCCCTAATCATTTCTTGTAATCCATTCAAATATATATATATATATATCAAACACGCAGTCTCCCGATTCCGGAGCCTCCGACCCTTCAAGGCGGCCTCACAAAAAATGGGCTCGGAAAAACCCATCAGCACACCATTCCAGTGTCACACAGCAGGTGAGGCCCAATACTGGTTGCAAGAGGCTTTTATTCAGGCATAAAAAAGCAGCGCAACAAACTTCCTTCAGCAACGTTTCGGCGAGCAGCCTTTCTCAAGCAGGAAGTAGTAGCATTTAATCAGCAAAGTGCATGTGTGCCTGCTTTTAAAAGATTATTCCTCACGTGACTTCACGCTTGCAATACCAGTCCCATAATGCATTGTCCATTTATAAACATTTTTACTTTGACAGTTCTCTTTTTATATTTTTGTGAGCCTATGTAGGCGTTTTCAAATGTTCTCATATGACAATGTCATTATTCAAAGTGAGGGATTGAAGTCAAGCAGTCAGGCAAGGTACTTACACGGGAGTCAGTTCTCAATTTTCCCGTGCTGCCTGAACACGCCACTTGGGTCCAGCACGATCGTGAAGGGTGTCTTCCCTCACGAATCCTTTCCGCCTCGCACCAAAATCCGCTAAAGTAGCTGTCCCGATGTAGGTTCATGGCGCGTGGGTGGGTCATGCTCCTCGTTAATGGTATCAAACACGCAGTCTCCCGATTCCGGAGCCTCCGACCCTTCAAGGCGGCCTCACAAAAAATGGGTTCGGAAAAACCCATCAGCACACCATTCCAGTGTCACACAGCAGGTGAGGCCCAATACTGGTTGCAAGAGGCTTTTATTCAGGCATAAAAAAGCAGCGCAACAAACTTCCTTCAGCAACGTTTCGGCGAGCAGCCTTTCTCAAGCAGGAAGTAGTAGCATTTAATCAGCAAAGTGCATGTGTGCCTGCTTTTAAAAGATTATTCCTCACGTGACTTCACGCTTGCAATACCAGTCCCATAATGCATTGTCCATTTATAAACATTTTTACTTTGACAGTTCTCTTTTTATCTTTTTGTGAGCCTATGCAGGCGTTTTCAAATGTTCTCATATGACAATGTCATTATTCAAAGTGAGGGATTGAAGTCAAGCAGTCAGGCAAGGTACTTACACGGGAGTCAGTTCTCAATTTTCCCGTGCTGCCTGAACACGCCACTTGGGTCCAGCACGATCGTGAAGGGTGTCTTCCCTCACGAATCCTTTCCGCCTCGCACCAAAATCCGCTAAAGTAGCTGTCCCGATGTAGGTTCATGGCGCGTGGGTGGGTCATGCTCCTCGTTAATGGTATCAAACACGCAGTCTCCCGATTCCGGAGCCTCCGACCCTTCAAGGCGGCCTCACAAAAAATGGGCTCGGAAAAACCCATCAGCACACCATTCCAGTGTCACACAGCAGGTGAGGCCCAATACTGGTTGCAAGAGGCTTTTATTCAGGCATAAAAAAGCAGCGCAACAAACTTCCTATATATATATGTGTATATATATATATATATATATATATATATATATATATATACACATATATATATATATATATGTCTGTTAAAAAATAAAATTGTATGTTTTTTTAACTTAAATTAATTATTAAATAATTTTAAGGTTATTTACGTATTTGTAAGTATGTTTTAGTTAATGATATTTATTACTTCATTAATTTTAAATTACTTTTAAAACATTTTTTAAAAGTTGATATTTTTACTACCTATATTTTTTTAACGATATTTTTGATTCGATATTTTTGTACTTACCTGTTTGTAGATAGGACTTCGATATTTTAGCATTTTATTTTTTGTCACCGATATTTTGGGTATTCTATATTTTTGTATTCGATATTTTGTCAGTGATCCGACTAAAGATGTGTATAAACATTGTTCTTGACACAGATGTGTCCATAATCATGGTGAGTGCTTGTTATAAATGGGGGTCTCTAGTTGGCAGAGGTAGGTACCTTTGCCTATATAGGGAACCTTGCTTCTTTTCATGGTAAGGGAGATACACAGTTTAAATAACCCCGGCTCAACCCCTGGGTAGCTTGCCACGAGCAGCAAGACTTACACCAAAGGCAATGTGTAAAGTATTTGTACTCAAAACACACAGTAATACAGTGATAACACCACACATGAGCAAAACACCAGTTTAGAAAATAAAGTATCTTTATCAACTCAATAAGACCAAAACAACAAAAATACAACATACCTGTCATAAGAATATGACTTTTCAAATGTTTCAAGTAACTGGGTCCATAGAAAACTATGGATGCGTGATTCTACACCCAGTACCTGTAGATGCGTCAAACTTCACAAGGCCAAACAGCCACAGAAATGAGAAGCATAAAAAAAAACGATACGCATCAGTTCTTGAGTCTTTGTGGAGGCGATGTGACAGTTCTGCTGCACGCAGGAAAAGTGATACCTCGAATCAGGACAGTATGGGGAAGTGATGCGTCAACTCCAAGTTGATTCTGGTCCGCAGGTGATGCGTTGGGTAAATTTGCCGCAGAGGTGCATGGAAATACAGGATGTGTCGACAATTGATGCAGCCGCACCAAGCAGTGCTGTGTCAGTGTCTTCTGCTGCAGTCGCACGATGCGTCGGTTCTTGCATCCGTGACAGGCGGTGCATTGTATCACAGCGGCGCAGCAATGTGTGGAGATTCTTCTCATAAGGCGGTGCTGCATTGGGAAAACAGCTGCAAGAAGGGTGATGCATCAATGTCTTCGGTGCTTCAGGTTTCTTTCAGCTCCCAACATCAGGAACAACCTCCAGAGGCCCATAACTGGAACAGGCACCTCCTGGCAGGTCAGAACTCTCAGCAGAAGTGTTTAGGGCAGCGGAAGGTGAAGTCTTTGTGTCCCTGAGACTTCAGAACAGGAGGCCAGCACACACAGGCCCTTGGAGATACTTCTTCAAGCAGGTTCACAGCAAAGTTCCAGTCTTTGTCCTTTCCTTGGCAGAAACAGCAACTGCAGGCCAACCCTACACAGCCCACAGCAAAGGGGCAGTACTCCTCCTCAAAGCTCTTCAGCTCTCTCCTTGGCAAAGGTTCAGCTTGAGTTCAGAAGTGATCTAAAAGACTGGGGTTTAAGGTCGACTACTTATACCCCATTTTTGTCTTTGTTCTCTTTGTGCAAGGGTCTCCGAGCCCAGCCCAAATCAATTCTGTCCTCGCTGGTGCAGTATTACCACAGGGGGTAGAGAAAGCATTGTGCAAGGGAGACAGGCCCTATCCAGGTGCAAGAAAATATCCCCCAACTACTCTAAATGCAGCCAATCCCCATTCAGCTCAGCTCTGAGTCATCCAGGAGGGGAACATCACTTACAACGCATTTATTACAACGCACTACCATTACAACGCAACCATTACAACGCAAACCATTACAACGCATTGCGCTGGGGGGCGCTCTAGGATAGGGAATATATTTCATTTACTATCCAACACCTTCCCTACTATCCACGGGGACTGGAGTTGGAATAGTAAATTAAATAAATCACTATCCAGCGCTTAAAAGCACTATGCGTTTTAGTGGTATGCAATGTAAAAACCGCGTTGTAACAGCAGGCGTTGTAATAGCCTGCGTGTAACGTCACCAATCCATCCAGGAAGGTCCAGGTACATCTCAACCCCACAGTGGCTGTCTACAGTGAATGCACATCCCCATCCCCTGTCACTTCAAAACCAGTCAATCCACAAACAGGCAGAGGTCACAGAATGGTTCAACAAGAAAACGGCTACTTTCTAAATGTGAAACAAAGGGGGATGATGGACGGAGTGTTTGATTTGCTCAAACGCTCCGTCCATCATCCCTTTTGCTTCACTTTGTTCGCCCTAAGTTGGCATGGTATGCTCAGACGTGAGTCCCTTGCTCACTTGGCCACTGGATTCAAGATAGCCTGGCTGATGAGGATTATGAATCCGAAACCGGTCCCAGGATGCTTGTTTCCGGTCCAGGAAAGACATGGCTTGGCAGATCGGGCTGGACTGTTCTCATGAGACACAGGGTCAGACTGATTTGCATATGGCCATGTCTGAACTGGGGTGGCCGAGTGAGCTAAAGAATGGTGATGGATTAAACCCAGATCAGTTGACTGGGGGAGAGTGTTTGATTTGCTCAGACGCTCCATCCATCATCCCCTTTTGTTTCGCTTTGTTCGCCCTAAGTTGGCAGGGTATGCTCAGACGTGAGTCCCTTGCTCACTTGGCCACTGGATTCAAGATAGCCTGGCTCATGAGGATTATGGCAATCCTGCAAAAAACCTAGGTATCTGGTTTGAGGAGGATCTCCGTTTTTCCACTCAAATAAACGATTGGCAGGGGTATGCTTTGGTATCCTAAAATCTCTTAAGAAGTTCTTCCCTTTGCTACCTCGTTCTGTTAAGGAAATGGCCACTCGGACATTGATCTCATCCCGTATTGACTATGCCAATGGCTTATACGTCGGACTCCCGGGATACCAGTCAAAGAAATTGCAAGTGATTCAGAATGCGGCGGCCAGGGTTCTGCTGCAAATCCCTGGGTGCGCAAGCATGAAGCAGCATTTACGCGACCTGCATTGGCTACCTGTTGTCCACCGCATTCAGTTCAAGGCCCTTACGCTGGCTCATAAAGCCTTGCATGGTCTTGGCCCAGTCTATCTCCAGAGGCGCTTTTCCTTCTACACGCCTTCTAGAAACCTTCGCTCTACCACTCTGCGCCTGACCACTGTCCCTGCTTTCGCAGGGTTCGGTTAGGGGGTAGCTCCCTCTCTGTTAAGGCTGCAGTGGCCTGGAATTACCATCCACTGGAACTGCGCAACATCCTGGACACTATGCTATTTAAGAAACAGCTGAAGACCTTCCTTTTGAATCAATCCATCTAAATATGCTGCTTGTTGTTATGGTTCACCTCCGCGCCGGGACACTCTTGAGTATCCGTGCGCGATATAAATGTTTAATAACATAACATAATATAACAATAACATGAATCCGAAACCAGTCCCAGGATGCTTGTTTCCAGTCCAGGGAAGACATGGCTAGGCAGTACGGGCTGGACTGTTCCTATGAGGCACAGGGTCAGACTTATTTGCATATGGCCATGTCTGAACTGGGGTGGCAGAGTGGGCTAAAGAACGGTGATGGATTAAACCCAGATCAGTTGACTGGGGGTGAGTGATTGTATTGTCAACGCTCCGTCCATCAGTTCATTTGGTT
This sequence comes from Lissotriton vulgaris, assembly GCF_964263255.1. Taxonomy (NCBI): domain Eukaryota; kingdom Metazoa; phylum Chordata; class Amphibia; order Caudata; family Salamandridae; genus Lissotriton; species Lissotriton vulgaris. Next base: position 898,076,654 of record NC_141696.1, read on the forward strand.
TTTCTTTGTTTGCCATAAGTTGGCAGGGTATGCTCAGACGTGAGTCCCTTGCTCACTTTGCCACTGGATTCAAGCAAGCTGAGCTGAAGACAGCTGAAATGCCAGAAACTGGTCCACGGTAGCTTGTTTCCGATCCAGGGAAGGCATGGCTTGGCAGTTCGGGCTGGACTGTTCCCATGAGGCACAGGGTCAGACTGATTTGCATAAAGCCATGTCTGAACTGGGGTGGCAGAGTGGGCTAAAGAACGATGATGGATTAAACCCAGGTCAGTTGACTGGGGGTGAGTGATTTTATTGTCAACGCTCCGTCCATCATTTCATTTGGCTTTTCCTTGTTCGCCATAAGTTGGCAGGGTATGCTCAGACGTGAGTCCCTTGCTCACTTTGCCACTGGATTCAAGCAAGCCGGGCAGAAGACGGCTGAAATGCCAGAAACCGGTCCTCGGAAGCTTGTTTCCGGTCCAGGGAAGACATGGCTTGGCAGTTCGGGCTGGACTGTTCCCTTGAGGCACAGGGTCAGACTGATTTGCATATAGCCATGTCTGAACTGGGGTGGCAGAGAGGGCAAAATACGGTGATGGATTAAACCCAGATCTTTTGACAGGGTGTGAGTGTTTGATTGATTCAGATGCTCCGTCCATCACCATCCCCTTGTGTACCGCTTTTGGCCGCCATAAGTGTGGCAGGGTATGCTCAGACGTGAGTCCCTTGCTGACTTTGCTACTGGATTCAAGCTAGCCTGGCTGATGACGGCTGATTAGCCAGAAACCGGTCCCAGGATGCTTGTTTCCAGTCCAGGGAAGACATGGCTTGGCAGTTCGGGCTGGACTGTTCCCATGAGGCAAAGGGTCAGACTGATTTGCATATGGCCATGTCTGAACTGGGGATGCAGAGTGGGCTAAAGAACGGTGATGGATTAAACCCAGATCAGTTGACTGGGGGTGATTGATTGTATTGTTAACGCTCCGTCCATCATTTCATTTGGTTTTTCAACTTTCTAAATGTGGCATTTTCAAACACATAATTTAAAAACATCTTTACTTAAATATGTGTTATTATATACTGAGTTCAGAGGGCCTAACTTTATTTCTCTATCTTGTCCCAATGAAAAGTTTTACTTGTAAGATGTTACAAAGTATTTCCCTTTCTATCCTATGGGACAGATAGCCTTTCAATAGTAAAAAACGAAATTTGCAGTATTTCACTATCAGGACATGTAAATGTAAATGTGTTTGTATTTATATAGCGCACTTCTACCCAGAGGTCTCGTAGCGCTGTATTCATACCGCTGTGGAACCCTTCCTGGCTTTCCTGTGAAATGTCCACTCCTGGGCAACCCCAAGGTGAAGCCAGGCATCCAAGCGCTGCTGGGGCCGTTGTGGAGATTAAGCAAGCTATTGCTCAGAGTCAGACCCATGATAAGACTAGGCACCGAGGCGAGAATTTTCAGGTCCGGGACGATTGAGTCCAAGAACCGCCGAGGCGGGGATTGAACCCTGGTCCGGGGCCAGACCTCTGCATCAGACTCTGCCGCTCTAACCATTGAGCCACGCTTCTCCACATGTCACAAACACACACCAGTATATGTCCTACCTTTCACAGACACTGTACCCTGCCCATCTGGGTACCTTGGGCCTACCAAAGGGGTGCCTTACATATAAAAAGAGGGAAGGTTAGGGCCTGACAATTGGGTGCACTTGCCAGGTTGAAATGCCAGTGTAAAACTGTGCGCAGACACTGCAGTGACAGGTCTAAGATACTTTTACAGGCTTACTCATGAGGGTGGCACAATTAGTGCTGCATGCCCACTAGTAGCATTTGATTTACAGGCCTTGCCGCACTCACTGCACTTAATTAGGGACTTACCAGTAAATCAAATATACCAATCAGGGAGAACCAACTGTAATCACAATTTACACAGGGAGCACTTGCACTTTGACACTGACAAAGTGCTCAAAGCATCTAAGCCAGCAACAACCAGATCCAGCACAGCATCAAAAATAAAGGAGGGAGAGGCAAAAATTCAGGGGAAACCACGCCAAAGATGTCAAGTCTAACACTGCTACCAAATTATCTACAGTACTGGATCTTCGTCTGAACCCAGTTTGGTTGAAAGGGATTATGTTTTTCTTTCCCACCCATTCTTTTAGGTCAGACAATATGAGGCCTGCATATATTTTGGAATCTATGTCAATAAGAGCAATCATATAATAGCTATAATAGCTATCTGGTAAAGAATATGGGCCTTTCTTATATATCGGCTGAAAGATGGAGCTGCGCCACACGGTTATGGCGCAGCTCCATCTTTCAGCCGATATATAAGAAAGGCCATAACCGGTATTGCTTCTATAGCTAGGCAGTAGATGAACAAGGTATGGAAGCGACTGCTCCAGAACTCCTGATCTTCTTTGTGTATGGCCCCGGGGAGGCCACTTGGGCCAGAAGCACAATTTTCTCTGTTTATTCCAGTCCTTTTTGTGAAGGCTAAGGCGAATATTAAAAAAAGGACTCCGCACGAACGCCGTAGCAACACGCCATGGCGATGGAACGTATCAAGGCTCCATGTAATGTGCAATAACCGGTTCATTAACTAAAGAAAGGATCTTCGACGAATGTCCAATATGCTTAACCTATGGTGCATAAAATAAAAGGCCTAAAGGATCAATGCTTAACAGGCCATATAATAATCTGACCTCTGCAAATATATTTTGCTCACCAAACTATATTCTTGCCTTGAAAAAGCACGCGGAGGGCGAAACGCGCGTCGCACATGTTTTTTTTTTGTACCTGATGAATCGTATGCATTTACTTTCTCATTATAATTGAATACATATTCAAATTCCTGGTTGCTCTTAACTGATCATAAAGGACATTGATGGTCCATGTTTCGATTGTAATATGTACAAAGATCACATTAAGCAGAAACTTGCTAAATGTGATACGATGACACACTTAGTCATATTTAATACCAAATGCTTATATTTTTCTTTTGGGGTGAAAATATTTATACTCAGCCACAGGAACTAATTCTGTTGGCGTTTTTAATAACAATGGATGACTCTGAAGAATAAATAGTTATATAACTCTTAAATAGAGTTTTGAATTACTGATAAATAGCTTTTAAGCATATTTAATATTATGAAAAAAAGTGCTGTTTGTATCTGACCAGAAAGTCTAAACAAAACGTATGATAAATACTTGATTACAGATGGAACGTATCAAGGCTCCATGTAATGTGCAATAACCGGTTCATTAACTAAAGAAAGTATCTTCGACAAATGTCCAATACGCTTAACCTATGGTGCATAAAATAAAAGGCCTAAAGGTAAGCCAAGCATTCACACCAGCAATGGCAAACTAGCATGACTACAGCTTATTGAGGCTACGCACAGGGCATTAAAGCTAATTGGATGTGTCCATACTTTTTCAGGATCAATGCTTAACAGGCCATATAAAATCTGACCTCTGCAAATATATTTTGCTCACCAAACTATATTCTTGGTAAGTGAGACCACAGGATGTTTGAGCGGTAACTATGTTAGTTAAAAATCTGTGTACGGTCGGATACATCGTTTTTAGTATTTTCACCACCAGCTGACCTTCTATATGTAGTAACCAGATTGGAAACTATTCTGTACAAACATGTATTATGTTATGGTTCAAGACATAAGACTGGTCTATTTTACATATCTGTTCTGTATATTTTGGGTCTAACAACTTGCAGTTGAATGCAAGATAGGTTTGCTGGTAAAGCTAATATGGACATGATGAGGGCACATTGGGAGTCTGCATATTGGTTCATGATGAAACAAACAAAATATATTGCTAATGTGACTTTTATACATTGAATTAATTCTGTGATATTCACGTTGGTGAGGGAATATGAACATGATTAGGTTACACTTGGAACATGTTTTACTAGTTTGTGGTTGAATAGATTACCACTTATGTGTAAGGTGGCTTTTATATTTTGTATCATGTTTGTGACATCCTCTTTTGTATGTAAATTACAGCCTTGAAAAAGCCCGCGGAGGGCGAAACGCGCGTCGGCTGTGACGGTGTGGCAAAAGATAGAAATCACTAATAAATGGACATTGACTAATAACGAACATTGTGCATGTCTTTTTGAGGACTGCAAAGAAAGAGAAAAAAAGTGTTTTTGGATTGTCGTGGCTAGATGCCATTTGGATTATAGCAACTAGAAGGGATGTGCAGTGGTACTTTTGTTATAATTTGTGTATGATGTTCCGTCTCACCTTGAGTGAGTAGGATATCGTGGACTGTTGCTTTCAGGTGGATATATTTGAAGAAACAAGGACCCCCTGATAAGAATCAAATTCCTGGGTCAGGGTAAACAATATATGTAAATAAAACACCCAGGCTTTCAGGTGGATAAGCACGATACCAGTATAGCACTCCCACAGAGTGTGTTAAATTTACATCATTTTGAACTATCAACAAGGGGAATATTTGTTTATAGATGTGCTGATCAAACAAAGCAAATCCACAGTTTGTTCGCTGCTTTTTGTGATGTAACTTTGTGTAAAGGTAAGCGGTGTTTCACATTGAATATTAGAGATGTTTGGTAAGGGCACATTTTGTATGTCATATAAGGGACTTATATGTGTCTTACACACGTCTTCTGTTACATTATTTCCGGCTGATCTTGTAGGATGTCTGTCTAGATGGTTTATTAATGTCCATAAAGATGTTAAATTATATTTGCATGTTTGTACTATATCTATCCAATCTTGGCCAGTTCTAGCCCTTTTTGCTTCCCAAACTGCCTTTTATAAGTGTTTTGCAATTCTCTAAGCTTTCCTAATGCCTGGGGACCTGATTGGGAATTGATGGTTTTCATTTCCTTATCCAGGACCCTTAGGTGTAGTCTCAGAGTATTTGAATCCCAGATTTGGTGCTTAGGTCATTGCGTGAATGTCAAATTACTTTTTATTGTTGTTAATGTGTTGATCCACGGTCTCAGGAAGCACTCTTCCATTATTGTCGATGGAATCCTGATCTGTGTGTACTTCAGCTAATATACAGTGTTTTGTTTGAAGCTACATCACAGAGGAATCCAAGTAAGGGAGTCTTTTCTGTGCCAATTCCTTGGCCTCTGTAGCTGTCATAGATGTGGAGCGCATGTTTTCTGTATTTGGTCAAATGTGCTCCATAATGGTTTCTATTCATTCCACCTGTGTAGATACAATAGTTGGAAAACCTTGTAGTTTTTCAATAATTGGACTGGAAGTACAACACTGGTTCTGTATATCATTTAGTTTATTGCCTTCGGATGCTTTTGTAGCCTCTCTCAATAGCTCCTTTATTGTGATGTGCATATTCTCAAGCCGTGAGTCAATGGTGGCAGTGAATTGAGCTGGGGATTCTAATAAGGCTATCTGAATGTCAAATGTATTCGATTGATATTCTAGAGCTTTTGACATTGTATCGAAAGTCTGAAACAAGCACATCCAGGTGTTTGCGTCCATAACTCTGCCATACTCGCCTGGGAGTTGTGCAGCTTCCTCGTCATTGTAAAGCGTAAATTGATTTCAGAACTCACAGGAAGATTAAAAGAGAAAGGAGGCATGGAAGAGTAAGAGAGAGGGAAAATGAAATAAAACAGGAATGCATTTTTGTAATTGTTTATAAAACAATACCTTTGGAGCTGAGTATGAGCCTTCTCAAGGCAACACCCTGTAGAATATTGGACATTAAACATGTGCATGCTGTTCTGTTATCAAATGATAATGTAAACTCAAACAACCCCAGCCACAACTGTCAGGAGGTACTGGGTCAGCACGACTGCTTGATATAGGAAAACAAACCAAAAACATTCAGATGTATTTCACAAAATTCAACATGATTCGTTATTTCAAAGCCCTGTAACCCAAGAAGTGGATGAAAGGTCCGTTGGTGACTGACGATGTTCTGCCGAGCCACATGCTTCACAGTAAAAAAAGTTAAAAGCACAAACACCTCGACAAATTGCTAGTCAAAAACTTTAAACATAGATATATAGCCTGGGCCACTGGAAGTATGCGATTTGCCGTTTTTCACATAATTATAGATTTGCAGAATCTGCCATATAATTCCTCAACAGCTGCAAAATCCGTAGACTTTACAAAAACAAATTGCTTCTAACTCAAACAGTTCATAAGTTTACTAAAAACAAGGAGACACATGTTGCCACACAGTGCAAGGCCCTTTGCAAAGATTGACTAGTCACCTTTCTGTTGCTTATTGCTATATTTGGGTCTTAAACAGGTAGTTTTGAGGTGCAACAAATGCCCAGATAGTGTTAACAAGTGGAAAAATGACACACAAATGAAATAATACTATCATAATATGTGCTGCAATATGCTGCATAATTTGCCTTTTCTTGCCACATATTTTACTTAACCGTGTACTTACGTATAGCAAAAGGAAATAAGACACGCTGATAAACACGAACAACTCACTAGAAGAATATCTGTTCACACAAAAGAAACTTAATCACACAATATTTAAGCCCTGGGTCAGCAAATACAGGCAGGATTCTGAAACAGGTTGGATCAGACAAACGCAGAAGGCCGAATTAGGTAAAATATGGCAACAAGGCTGCCTGTCATGTAAAACAAGTATTGGTAACGCCAGTAGGTCTGGCTTGTTTTAGGTATGTGTGCTTTTTGTGATAATGGCCATTATTGTGCTTCCAAGAAATAACAAAGCACACAAAAGCTCAAAGAGCTGCATTGAAACAATACCCAGATTAATATTTCCGCGCTCACACACAAAAACACACACAGTCACATAGAAAGACAGAAATATTTACACATAAATACTGAAGGGAGAGACACATGAATACACATGCACAATGTCAGACAAGGAAACCACTGTTCTATTAAAAGCTCTCTTTAAGATCGTAGCTCACAATGCACCGATATTAAAGTATGTTGTTAATTGAAAGAAGTGTAAAGAAGGGGTGGAAAGTGCAATCTTCAGAATAGCGGACAAAACTTGTATAAAATGTCCCATTGCAGAGTTGAGTAAACAGTATTTTCAGAGAATGGTTTTATTACAGGAATGTTTAATTGTTGCTTCACAAGGAGTCATTGTTAATCTGATGGTGATGGCCTTAGCTTATGTTGTTTGTGGCACACCAATGCTTTGTACAGATGCCATCATGCTTGTTGCACAAGTATAATTTCAAAAAGTACTTCATTATGTTCCGATAGAAGGGATTGAAGATTATGACGGATGCTTGCGCATGTTGGCTCCTGTTTCAGCGCCTACATAAGAGTTTTCTAGTAAACAAGCCTAAACTGTGATTCCAGTGAAGAAGCGCCTTAACTGTTTAAAATAAGCAGACACTTGCACTCGTCTTTATATAAATGAAGAGTGATAGGCAGCATTTGTTTTGTTGGTCTCGTGAAACAATTTATTTCAGGCTGCTTAAATATAACATCCTGTTGTTCTTTTAATTTTGACATCTGAAAGTGAGCAAGTGACTACAGAATGAAACTTTTGAAAAGCAGTTTTTTTAAGTAAAATATCACAACTTGATAAATATGCCCCTATATTTGAAATAGTGTAAACAGTGTTGTAAGTATTGATAATGGACTTTCAGCAACATCAGTGCTAAGGGTACCTTTGAGGAGACATAGGTGCATATTAGCAAGACCCTCGTTAAAATTATCGCCATTTTAGCGGCAGGACACTGACGCTAAAATGGCGATAATCGGCTTGCTAATATGCGTTATGGAATTCCAAAAGAAGCCCAGGTTAGATGTCCTGCACATCTAACCTTGGCGTCTATTGGAATTCTATAACGTATATTAGCAAGCCCATTATCGCCGTTTTAGCTGCAGTTTCCTGCCGCTAAAGCAGCGATAATTTTTATGAGGTTCTTGCTAAAATGCCCCAAATCACATAAGCGGACTCAAAAATATGCCATAGTTTGGTTTAAAGGAATGAAGAAAGGACTTGTGTAAAACTGTGGGGCATAGTATCAAGGAGGGAGATAGGAAATTATCGCCGCTTTAGCTGCCGTTTTCGTCCGCTAAGCGGCGATAATTCTATCGTCCTATTAGCAAGATGTCGCTAAAACCAGTTAGTGACAGCTTGTAGGCGATAGCGAGCGGTTTGGGGCCCGCTTTGCATGTCAGCGATATTTATCGCTAATGACATGCAAAGTGGGCGTACCCAACCTGTTAGCGACTAAAAGCAGTCGCTAACATCGCTATCGCCTATTACCAATACAGGCGTAGCGATGGAAATATTTGCGCTAAGCGCAAATATCTCCAAAAACTAACGCCTGCTCAGACCTGTTCTTAGCCAATATATCAAATGGGAGGTGGATATAATGGCTAAGACCCTGTTAGCGATAATGTGTGAATATCGCTGTATTCTCAGCGATATTCACGGATTTTGCTGCTATCGCTGGGAATTTTATCGCTTTTGAGATAAATCGCTGAGATAACGCGCTAATAGCACGTAATCTCAGCGATATAATCCGGTGATGCGCGGCGATTAAAAAATTGCTGCTAAACCTACTTAGAGATAAATATCGCTATTTGTTGATAATATGCCCCTGTGTGCCTTGAGATCCTTTTTTATATTAATTATAAATGTATTAAATTCAATTTACAAACTGGCCCAGGGTCTGGTCAAAGTTATAATTATGTATTCATTTTGGAAAAACTCCTGTCAAAGAAGAGAGTTGTGAGAAACTGAGTTACTGTTCGTGGTGCAGGAGTGAACCATCTCAAGCAGCAACCAGGGTGAGGCACAAGCAAACCCCAAATTTACCTGAGGTCAACCCTCTTGTAGCTTGGCACGGACCAATCAGGCTTAACTTAAAAGCAATGTGTAAAGTATTCATGCAGCACTTCAAACAGCAATCAAGTGAAAACACAACACAAGAAAATTTCACATAAATTTAGGGACATAGAGTAGATTTCTAATCAATAAAACAAGACCACAATGCCACAAATCCAATTAGTAGAACAGGTGTTATGCAATTTGAAAAATTTCAGAGAAAATAGTGCCAAAAAGCTCAAAGCACCAACTGTGGATATCTGTTCGAGCCGGACAAGGAAAAAGTCAAAATTTCAGGCCGACTGTGCTGGAAACCCTGGCTGGCTATGAGGACCCAATTAGGCCTGCTGAACAAAATTGCCTTAAATCCTGGTTGCAGAGTGTTGCAAGGTCTGGTTGGTCTGGTTTTGTGAATGCATCATGCAGCCCAGGTGATGCATCAGAGCCGAGGAGTAGCTGAACTGTGATGAAAGGTCTTGCGTTATCATCAAGGATCCCATCTATGAGGGCTGATGATGTGTAGTCCAGTGTCAAGGATGTGTTGCACAGTTGAGGCGATGTGTCAGTTCTGACGAGCTGTGAGGGTGCAATGTGAGAACCTGCTTTGGAATCAAGGCTACCATTGATGAGATATTTGCAATGTGAGGCCCTGTGTTGGAGAAGCTTTGCTTAGTGGAGGTTCTGATGCGGTCTGCAAGGTCGATGCAGAGTCCTTGCACTGTGTGAACACTTACAGCAGGGGCGATGCTTTGGTTCTGCTTGGGATTGCACCACACAGCAGAGGGGATGGGCTGGCAAAGCAACTTCAGGCCCACTTCCAAGAGTGCTGTACTGGGGTGGCACCACTTGGCAGAGTTGGGCCCACAGATGGCAGAGTCAATGCACTGAGTTGAAGGTTGTTGGAGCCTTCTGTCCCTGAGCTCTAGTCTGGAGGCTAGCCAACTAGCCCTTGGATCCCCTCTTATGTCTTTGGTTCAATAGATGCAGGTTTAGTCATTCTCACCCAGGCAAGAGGGGATCAGGCGGCAGGTCAGCACAGCAGGGCATCAGGGCAGCAGTCCTTCAGAGTTGCAGTCCAGCAGACTGCAGCCCTTTTTGGCAGTATAGCAACCTTTCTTCCGGGGAGAGCCTCCACAGGTCTAAAAGTGTACTGAAGAGTTTGTGTCTGGGATCCAAAATGTTATCCTGGGCCTTCGTTTGAAGTGAGAGAAGCATATAATGGTTTCTCTTTGAGGTCCACAGGATTCCAGCCTTCCCTGTCCCGTCTCAGTCTAACTACAGGGGCTATACAGATCTTTGTGTGGAGGCAGGACACAGCCTATTCACGTGTAAGTAGGGCTGTACCCAGCTCCACCCTGCCATGTGTGGCTTTCTAGGAGGAAAACACACAATCCAACTGTCAGCTACGTCTTAGGCAGGAAAATGGCAACTTTCTAGAAATGGCATTTCCATAATTGTAATTCAAATTTTGACTTCATCGTGAGAGAGGATTTGTTACTGTATATTCCATTAGGCAATTATCACTTATTAAATGTAATAAGGTAGCTTCAATGTTATACTATTGGAAATGTTTTCACTACCAAGGCAAGAAAAACAAAAGAGTACATGTCTTACTTTTTAACTACAAGGTACTCTGCTCTCTGAGCGGCACTAGGGGTGACGTATGTGTATTAAAAAAGAAAGGTTTGGGCATGGCCTGGCTAAAGGTTTGTGTTGCCAGGTTAAGTTGACAGACCTGAGCCATGTATACAGTGCTACGTGAGTGGGTGGAACAATCAGTGCTACAGGCCCACTAGTAACATTTATTTTACAGGCCCTGGGCAAAGGTAGTGGCACTTTACTAGGGGCTTGCAAGTAAATTAATTAGCTGAATGGGTTTGAAGCCAATCACTTCTATCATGTTTTAAGGAGAGAGCAGAAGCACTTTAGAAGTGGTAAGCAGTAAGAAAGTGTGCAGAGACCTTTATCCATAAAAAAGAACAAGTCAGCAAAACAGGGGGGGTTGAAGGAAAGATGTTAGGGGAAAACCATGCCAATGATCCTAGGTCTAACAAGAGTAAACAATGAAGTGCTATTAAGGCCTGTTCATCTTTGGTTGTAAAAGTATACTAGGAAATTCTCATCACATAGTTTAGCTACAGCAGTGAGTCGGGTTGGCCTCAAGAACAAATGATGCAATGTGCCCTTAATAAGATTAGATAGGCAACAAATTAAAAAGCATAGTCAGTTAAATAATCCTTCTTGAGAAAAGTAAAACTGAGAAATCGTGAAGGTTTATTAAAGTTCATAACAGAAAATAAAAACAATTATTAGTCACAGAATCAATTGGAATGTATTTTAATTCAACCATGAGGAATTAGCATGAGACTCAGTCAAAGCAGTAAAAATCTGACATGAAGTCAGGCCTTAGAATAAAGCTATTCTGACTCCTAAGCAAGGGACAGGCTGGTAAGGGTACGCTCCCAAAGAGTCAGTGGAAACTAAACTGGCTGATCTCTTAAAATAAGCTCTTATATAATAAAATGCACAAGAAAAGTCACATAGTCACCATAAATAAATAATATGTTTCATAGGCTCACAGTACAGTAGTACGCAACAATATTAAACTAACTAAAATAATAACAAATCCCTACTGACCTAATGTCAACAGATGTGGCAGTACAAATCTAGTAACAGATAAAATAATGACAAACTTACTTGATGGATAGCCTTTTGCTAGCACAGGCAAGAAGATCATTTAATTGTTACCTTAGAGAGAAAGCTTCTACAGAGTTCTTAGAGAACAGCATACCTTTCGTAAGGGCAAGGAGATGAGAAATGAAAATGAAGACATCACGGCTGCCTTGACATACAAGATTGAGTAAGGCCTAGAATGTGTCTAGTGTGTCCAATCTATATAACACATCGTTTTGATTATCAAAGCAAACTCTATTTCAGCGCAATGTATTTGTGTTACTAAAAATACATTATTTGTTCATATATAAAATATATAATGTGCTAACTCAACAGTCCAGGAGAACCTGTGTAGGAATTCTGGTTATTAGATACGTGGGGTGGAATACTCACTCAGGCAACAAACCTTGTCAGGGTGAACCAGAAAAGTCACTAAATAACCTGTGCTTAACCCTCTGGTAGCTTGGTACAAAGCAGTCAGGGTCAACACAGAGAGAAAGTGTAAAGTATTTATGCAGCATAAAAACAGTAATAAAGTGAAAACACAACACAGGAAAAGTTCTAAATGGAAATGATTCCAAAATGATGCAAATCTAATCAGTAGAACCAGAGACTATACATTTTGCTCTATTTAGTAAACTTAGCACATAAAAGCACAAAACAATATCTGTGGTCATGCTAGACCGGAGGAAAGCTACATGCTCAGGCTGACCGTGATGGAGAGTGTTGAATAAAGGAACCAGGTTAGTCCCACTGAAAGAGTTACACTCTCAAAGTCCAGGAGAAAGAGTTGCATTCACAGCGGCGTAGGCTGTGGGAAGCAGGGAGAGCATCATGTATGGTCATCGCTACAGCAAGAACAGCTGTTCGGGCGACATGGATGGTCATTGTTAGAGATTCATGTTTGCAGTCTCTGTGGACTATAATTGCCGTAGTGCAAAATGTAGATCTCTCATTGCAAGACGTCACTGTACCATGGAAGAGAAGGTCTTCCCCATAGCTTCATATTGGTCATCATTGCAGGCAGCAGAGTCTTAGCATGAAGAGGTCCATTTACGATTGTGAAGAGCTCAAACTTTAGTATTTCATCTTTTCCTCTTGAGAGGAGCTCAGAGTGATGCCCCCAAGGGTCAGTGACCTGGAGGTACCTCTTTGGGTTCAGGAACTCAATGCAGCAGAGCTCCCAAGGCTCAGGCAGGTCCAGTTGTAGATCCAGGCAGGTACAGTTGCAGCAGGTCAGCCAGGCAGTAGCTGTGAGGCCTCCCGAGTTTGTTCTGTCCTTGTAGTTGAAACTGAGTTAAGTCAACTGGCCCATGGAGTCACTCTGGTTAGCCTTATTTGTTTTTGCAGGCTTAGACTTCCGCCTGTTTCTTTTGGTGCATATACGAACCACGCATCATTTCTTCAAACATACAATGGCCGGTAGCTTTTTCCATCAGCAGCATCCATCTTTAATCGCGTCCCGCGGTCTAGTCGTTTCAGCAATGACACAGACCCAGCCCGGATGCGGAAACTACTTAACAAGCCTTCCTCCACCTACACGGCAATATGCGGTCCGGTGGGGAGACGTGCCTAGGTATTTTCCGCGAGGCACTCACATTACGATTAAGTGATCTTTTTGTCAACAGCCTTTGCTGTTCCTCCGGCACAAGAGACCCAGGGCCTGAATAGATTCAATCTTTTACGATAGCAAGGTTTCCCGCAAATGTACCCTGTTATTTCTCCTTTCTCTAGACATAGGTTCAGGAGTACCTTGCCCCCCACGGTCCATGGGGCGCAATCTTGCTCAACCTTAAGTATGTACTTAAACAATCTACCATCCCTTTATGTGTTATGTGTGTACTGTATGTCATTTAATCACGATGTATGTGTATTTTCTGTGTCTTACAACAATGCTATTTGTTACGAGCAACACCCACTTTCTGCATGCCGTTTTTTCCTAAACAGGTTTTAAACCTCATGCAGAGCTGAATTATTGCACACATTATTTCGGAGCATTATATGCAAATATGGAAGTTCCTATATCGAATGTATGTTTTTACCCACCGACTCTATCAGAGAGGGGTGGCCTTTCAACCTCTTTATTTCTTTATCCACAACAGATAGTACGTTACAAGTCTTGAGCGTATGTATATAATTAACGCATGCTTTATTAGTTGCAGCATTTTTCACTTTTATATTCATTAATTTTATAGTACCACATTAAGGTTCATTTAGGAGTGTCAAACACAGGGCTGGTTCCTGTGTGGTCCTGAGGAAGAGCTTTGGGGACGCTCGAAACTTGTTGACACATTTCCAGAATCACTAGCCCATTATAGTTAGGATCCCTTGTATCACCCCGTTTTTAGATATACCATTCTAGGAGCAACAATAAATTATTCTCACCCACTAGGAAGGTATATTTAATTCACCTAAACCCACTCCGCCACACTTCTGCATAACTCATAGTCTTCCATTAAGTGCTCCTACGTAATTTCGCAAGTCGCAGCACGACTCAGCCGGTAGTGGGCTGAGATGGCCCCAATGATGAAGCATGTTACCATGGGGAAACCCTGGTGAGTGAGGGGACTCAAGAAATACATTTTTCTTTCCTGCAGGCATTTCCTACCAAGTTTGGTCTGATAATCCAATCCTACCCTTTTGCTAGATCCGTTACCCATTAATTTGGGTTGTTTTTCAGTTTACGTATGGAGGGCGGATCTAGCTCTTAAACCCTCTATCCTCCCCCTGTTTTGCCTTGGTATATAGAGATGACAAGTCATTAGCTGTTTGGCTAATGATGACTGCTTTTACAAAGTTAAAGGCAGCCTTGTTTTTACCTCGAGTTTCCCTTTGCTATGCGTTATGGTATTCAATTTAGGAAAGTATTACGTTTGGTATTTTTCCCATACCAATTTCCAATTTAGTAAAGGGGTAATAGGTAGGGAAAAATATTGATGTTTTTATATATTAAAAAAAATCAGGAGTATTGTGAGAGTACTGTGGTACCCACAATTTAAAAAAAAATGGAAATACACTATAAGACACTGCATTTTAATAATATATTGTGCAAAAGTGTTTCTTCAATGTTGTACATATTTAAATATTCATACAATGTGTATGGAGTAGTGTGTTAATGAATAATATTTACCACAGTGCTTGAAAAATGTGACTCATCGTACACAAGTATAAAAACATAGAAAAATATATAAACAATAATTTTAACATTAGAAAAATGTTTGGGGGTTCCTTAGTACTCATGCATTACTCTGTAGTTTTATAACAAATATCTACAAATTTATAAACATTTTACTATACCGATTTGCACTTTACTAAAGTGGTAATAGTTAGGGCAAAAAAACCAAGCAAAATACTTAACTACATCGGAAGGTATAACACGCTAAATAGGGAAAGTGTACCTAAAAACAGCATGTCTGCCTTTAACTTTTGTGAAGTCAATGATCATCTAATCTTCTAATGATTTAAGATACCAATGTACTGTGACATACCACCACATTTCACAAAAATACCACAATAACAAATATTGTTGAACTTAAATACATTAAATCATATACAATTATTACATTACTTACCTGGAACACACACAATAAACATGTGCTCACCATAATATGTGATCCTGACAAATTTAAACAAAATGTAACCCCTGATTTCTGCACAATACAAAATGTAAGAGTGTATGTTAAATATATTTGATTTAATCATGTCTTGGGACCCCCATTTTTTCTTTACACCCCCTTCATCCAACCATGCAAAACGGTTACTCCTACCTGAATTTAACCATTGCAAGAAGTCTGCTAAAATGTGAGGACGTACCTCAAATGGGTGCAAAGTTATTATGGCATAACAGTTTTTTTAAAATCCATAGGTCAACAATATATACAATTTTCAAAACAAAAATGTTACCTACTTCATGAAAGTGGTAATACAACTTAATATTTAACTATGTGTAACACCCTAACCGACAATTCAGCCAAACACTAACCATACAATAATGGAAATTTGTCATAAAAAATACTTGGCTGATTCTACTTTTAAACATAGCCATAAGCCAATAACATCACCAGGTCTAAGCCCAATGCACAGTGGTATACTATGAACTTTCCACGATATACCATAGCACAATATATAACTACCTTTCATATAATGTATACATTTACAATTACTTACATTAGTTATATATACAGCCAGAAAATAACATTTTGAAAATAAAATGTATCTTTTTCAGACATAACATTTACATGTTTACAATGTAAGAAACTCCACTCTCCAGTAATCAATTCTACTAAGATGCAGTATACACCACTGCAGTGTACCACAATGTACTGTATGCTGTTTCACTTTACAAAGCTACATTTTCCGCCACTCCACTAAAAAACACTTCAGTGTGCGTCACTAGACTCTAAGCTTCTGTAATTAACCCTATTGAGTTCTAAAACACTCTATTATACGCTACTCCACTATGTTCCATTCTAATGTACATCTCAAGACTTAACATCAGTAAACCCTACGTTATTACTGTAAACACTACTTACATATATGCTACTCCACTATATGGCACTACTCTTTAGGCTAGTTCAGAATATGCCATTGCACTGTACCATATTTAACTATACATCGCTGTATTTTACACTATTCTGCTCTGTACGACTGCAATGACACTTCAATAAATGCCACTCCTCTTTATGCAATTGCACTTTACAATACTACACTGCACGCCACTTGACTTTACATAAGCCCACTGTACACCACTCAACTGTATGCACCTCCCCTGTATTGCAGTTCATTGTACCCCACTCCAGTGCATGCAATTCTAGTTTACACCACACCACTGTACCACACTCCACTGTGAGCCACTCAACTGTACTCTATTTTAGTATACGATATTCCAATATATGCCCCTACACTATACAACTATACAACTATGCAAGCTATGTGGCACTCCCCTGTATGCCACCACAGTCTATGCGAATACACCACAATAATTACAGGTTGTAACTCCACTTTACCACAATCCACTCTATGCTATCTCACTGTATATCACTGCACTGTATGACACTACACTCTATGCCACTGCAATATAGCACACTCTACTGTAACCGACTTCAGTGTACGCCACTCAACTGTATGCTACTCCACTCTGCCCCACTCTGCTGTACGCAATTCCATTGTACACTGCTCCAGTATACCTAATTCAGCTTTTTTCAATTCAGGATACCAAAATATACTGCTTCACAGTACACTTTTGATCAATTGGTCAATCAATCAGGACTTATAAAGTGTGTCCAATCACCCAATAGGGTATCCAGGCCCGGAGGCTTATTTAAATAGCCTGGTCTTGAGGGCCAATCTGAATTCCGGAAATGAGTTGACGGTCCGGAGTTTCATGGGGATACTGTTCCGGGTCTTTGCTGCAATGTGAGAGAAGGAGCATTCTCCATTTCTGCTTCGGTAAATCTGGGGAATATGGGAAAGTTTGAGGGAGGGGGAGCATAGTCTTCTTAACAGTTGGTGGAAGTTCAGGTGGTGGTTGATGTAGGTGGGTCCTTGGTTCTATAGAGCCTTGTGTGCGTGGGTCAGAAGCTTGAATTGGCATTTCTTCATTTTGAGGAGCCAGTGGAGTTGCCTGAGGTGGGGTGTGATGTGGGTTTATCGGGGAAGGCCAAGGATGGGTGACTGCTGCGTCCTATATGATCTTAAGTCTCTGTAAGGGGGTTTGGTAATTCCTATATAGAGGGCATTGCCATAATCCAGTCAGCTGGTGATGGGGCTAGTGTCAAGGTGAATCTTGTGTGTAGGGGTAGCCCCTTGAAGATCTTATGTAGCATGTTTTGAGGGAGGAGGCAGTCAGATGAGGTGGCATTGATCTGTTATTTCATTGTGAACATGTGGGCAATGATCATTCGGAGGTTTCTGGCATGGCCAGAGGGAGTGGGTGTGGGTCCTAGGTCTGATGGCCACCAGGAGTCATTCCATGTGTTGCTGCTGTTTCCGAAGATCAGTACTCCCATCTTGTCTGTGTTCAGCTGCAGGCATGTGTTCTTCATTCAGTTGGTGACGCTTGCTATTCTTCTCGGGACGTTGGCTCGGGTGGTGGTGGGGTCATCAGTGGGTGAGAGGTTAAGTTGGGTCTTCCCCGCATAGGAAATTATGTTGAGACCATGGGATCTGATGATGTTGGCCAGAGGGGTCCCTTAATGCATTAAAGGGCATGGGGCGTAGAGATGAGGGAGACACCACAGGTGATATCCTTGGGTTAAGAGGTAAAAGGTGGGATTGGATCCACTGGGTACTTCTGTTGAGGAAGGAGGTGATCCATCTGAATGCCCCCCCTGGATGCTGATTTCGTGGACTCTTTTGATCAGCATGTGGTGGGATACTGTGTTAAAGGCTGCCAAGAGGTCAAGGTGGATTACCGCTGCTGTTTCTCCTTGGTAAAGGAAGGTTCAGATCTAATCAATTGCTAAAATCAGGACATTTCAGTGCTGTGATTGCTACAGAAGACAGATTGGAAGGCGTTGAGTTTCTGGTTCTGCTCCAGGTCAGTCATGAGTTGCTTGTTGATCTTTTTCCAGTACCTTTATTGGGAATGTTAACAGGGAGATTGTCCTAGTAGTTTTTGAGTAGTGGTCTGATTTTGGCGAGCTTCTGGGAATCAGGAAAGTTTGCTGTGGTGATAGAGGTGCTGAGCCGGGCAATATGTCCCTGGCTGATCCTTTGATTTCAGAGGTTGACAATATGGTGTGGGCTTGGGTAAGGGGGAGCTTCTGAGCAGATGGATTTCATGGTGGAGAGGAGGTACTCCTGGGTGGAGTCCTGGGTGGAGAGGAGGTACTAGTGTTGGGATATAAAAATTATATGTACTTATGATTGGCCCACTATGTACAATATAACTGTATACGCATATGAATAACCATATAATACTACATAATATATGTATGCTTTGCGATTATTTCATGCAGGCCTATTTAGACCTATTGATACAACTGCGGCCATCCTGTTTTGTTTCTCCGTGTTCATGTACTGCTTCCCAGAAGTCACGTGAGTTAGCTCTTGGTACGAAACCATGTTGCCAGGCTTAGCCTCCTTCTCTGATCTTTAGTGTGTAGCTCAGGGAAACCCAAGGTCACACCTGCCCCTCTTGTAGGATGCGTGCATTCTAGCAGAGCCTGTTCCTGTACTCCCTAGCCTCCAGATAGACAAGAGAGCACCTCACCGACCTGCCCCCGGAATAGCTCCGGCCTAGCTACTAGCAATCAATAGTGCCTTATATGGGTCTTCCTGCTGGCTCACTGACAACTTTTATTTTTCCTTGTAGGGTGTTAACCTGAATGTGTGAAAACGTATATATGCTTTGTATCACTTGTACGTAGTCAGTCTCCTCTGCACACCCCCATGGGTCGTGTAGACCGAGGCTCCCCTTCCAGGGCTTGCATTTCATTAAATAAATGATTCAACCTTCTCCATTGCCGACTGCCTTATTATTCTTTTATGTTATATATGGGCTATTGGTAAGTACAGTCCGGTCTTGCAAAAATTTGATTCCTTCACTAGGTGGTCATTCTGTGATTTGTGTCAGTTGCAGTGGTGCTGTATCTGTCGAGGAAGTCTACAGGTGTGGGTTGAGGTTAGAAGTTTCTGTATATAGTTGTGATATTGTTATGAAAGAAGTCAGCGAGGTTATCACACAGCTATTGGCAGGGTGTTATGTTGTCGTCGCAGGCAGCAGGGTTGGAGAACAAACTTGGAAGAGCCTTGGTAATGTTGGTGCTGGTTCCGATTCATGTGGCAAGGGCTGTTTTCTTTTTTTTTTTGCCCGCAGTAGGTGGTGGGAGAGGTTGCCAGAGGTCTTGGAGGCTGCCCTCTCCAGCGGTTTTCTGTCTTATTTCGCTATTTTGAGTTCTTGGGTGTACCAGGTGGCATTTTTGGAGGATGTCCGATGGATGTTGTTTTTGAATGGGACAATGCTGCCTGTACAATTGGTGATCAAGTCATTGAAGTTCTTTACTCCCTGTTAGAGGTTGTTGGCGGTAGAAGCTGAAGCGAAGGCCTGGGGGTTGGTGAGTGAGGGTTCCGCTGATGGATTGTTTAGTCATCCATGTGGATCTTGACGATGAGATGGGTGGCAGTGTTGTTAGTGGTGGTAAACGGTATGGTCTCTTTGTGGAAGATGGCTGTTCCTCCTCACAGCTTGTTGGTGTGTTGAGTGATTATATATCTGTTGGGGATCACTGTTGTAATATCTGAGGTAGATGTGGGGTCAAGGCAGGTCTTGGTCAGGAGTGGCGATAAGGTCCTATAATTTGGTGGAATGCTTGCATAGTGAGCGTGTGTTGAGAAGTGTGTATGCAAGTTGGTGTTTTTTTCAGGTGGTGTCTGTGGTGTGCTTAGGGTGGGGCTGGTTGGTAGGCTTTAGTGTGTGCTGTGGCAGCTAAAGTGACAGTGAGTGCAGGTGAACATTCCCACTGTGGAGTATGGGTCAGTGCCGTGGCAGTGTTTCTTGCTGTGCCCGGCATCAAGAGTATATAGGTTGGTAATGGTATATCTTCGGGGGGAGCGGGAGGTCCAGGCACTGATGGGTGCAGGCGGGCTTGCCTTCGGCGTGCCTTTGGCAAACTAATGGGGCTTTCCTTCATGCAGTCTCACTCAGACCTGCATTAAGTAGGTCCTTGGGTGGGTGAGGCATCTGCTCGCGGGAAGAACGTGATTGGGAAAAACCAGGGTGGGACTACCCAAGTGGGAAAACCCGGGCAGCAGTGCTGCCACTGGATCAGTTTGGAACAAGTAGGAACTGGACGCACCAGACAAGTGGAGGGCTAAGGGGCCATTATGATGTCAGGCAGATCGCGGTGGTAGCGATCTGCCTGCCATTTTTCCCCACTCGCCCGCCATTTACCCCCCGCCCTAGTACAATGACGGGGACACTGTACAGGACGTAAAGACCGTCCGCCAATTTTCCGCATTCAGGCAATCGTTACAATTGCCTGTCATGCAGTCCCTGGCCATAATATGGTGGGCGGTGCCTAGCAGGCACCACAATACATATTATGATGAATGCGGAATCGCGCCTTTCCATGGAAGCAATGCCGCCATGGAAAGACATGCGGTCTTTGGTTTGGGGGGCCTGTCGCGGGCCCCTGGCATTTTGGGGGTGGGGCGGTGCACTTGGAGAGTACCTATGGTACCCCCCTCCATTGTCATGCACAAGGTGTCAGGCACCGGTGGCCTGCACATGCCAATGCACAGCATGCACATTTTGCATTGCGGCGGGTCCTGTTTACAGCACCGCCTGCCGCAATGTAAAATATGCGGAATGCGACAGCCATGGTGGTGTGTGGTTGCATCCTAATGGGCATAGCGGGACCGTCGCCCCTCTGGCGGTTGGTCTCGTTTACTGTTACGGTGGCGGGTCCGCCCTCCATCGTTATAGGCCCCTAAGTGTCTAAGTGCACTTTACAACACTATCCTCCACTAAATGTTACCACACTCAACTTAATGACATTCCACTCCACTCCACTCCACTCCACACCACTAAACTATACTAATATTACACATTTGTTACTAACATTAGAAAAACCACTGATATTCAAAAACAATAAACAAAGATTAAAGATAATTCATAGTTAGGAAATCTTCCTTATTGTTTAGTACACAAACCCAACGTAAACTGCACAAACATTAGAAAGTCTACTGTTATAGTTATATGTTTACTTTATCATTTAAGTCTTACAAAGTTATATGTCATTCCTATAGCTCACATTCATAGTTATGCCCCACCTTCCAAATCATATAACTCAGGCACCTTCGTACACAGTCTGCTTACCCTTCTCACCACACTAGATTAACTAAAACTCACCACTGTACAGTGCAGCATGTTCAGGAAAATCATGTAATTGGAGATGTCATAAGTGATTATATTAATGCAGTGATTTCACATGCTCTAACGTTTGTAATATGGAAGGGAATATGTAGTGCATGGACAGAGGGCGAGTTATAATTAATGTACAGTGGGGAGGAGAGGCCGGTCAAACCACACACCCTACTATGTACACCAGTTATGCAAGAAAGGGGCATCAGCAGAGAGGCCAGTCCCTGCACATATCCTAATATGCATATTTATCCTTTGAGAGGGAGGTTTGACAGCAGAGGATGGTCCATCCTCATACTCTCTAAGGCACACCCATTATCCAACAGAGGATTGTCAGTGGAAAGGTTAGTGCTTCCCAAATAACAGTATTTCCTTACAATTTGCGGGCCTGTCTCAAAATGTATTATGATCCTGTGAAAGCCTTGCATGATTTATAGGAAGAAGTAGAAAAAAGGGGCAAAGGTTGAACCAGAAGTTACCATTCTTATTACACGGTTGAAGAAATGCTGTGATGTGATTGGCTGCAGAACCAGAGACAGCTCAGTTTTTCCTTGGTGCTCAGGATGTGAACGAAGTCTCTTTGAGTTGTGCTCAGCAGATGTGACTTAATTTGGAGTTGAAAGAGGCTGGTGTTCTCATTTGCATTTAAGAAACAGCTCCAAGTTCAGGTATTTTTTATAAACGTTGTTGTGTAGTGTCAGTAAGTCTAGTAATGTTGTAAACCTATTCTACACCATGTTTACAGAGTGAAAAGTTGTTTTGGGAGGTGTTTGATTTTTTAATATAGCTTTTGAGAGGTACACATTACAAGGTAGACAAATGTGAGGAAGATTTGAGGATTGTGTTAAAAATGAAATACTTCAACTGTATATATTTATAAGTAAAGGAAGCAGTGTTTCCTAAATTACAAATAAAATAATGTAATTATACAAGCTCCACTGGTCTTTTGATCCCAATTGTACATATGTTTTAGCCCTATGAGATGTTTGAGTGGTGATATTATTATTTCTAGAGTAAAATACTGTGGTGATTGTTAGCAAAGGTGTGTCGAGATAACTGTGTTAGTTTAGAAACTGTTATGGAAGCAGAGTTCATGCATTTTATAATCTAATTGCAAAAAGATGAAAATATACTGGTTGAGGGTGTGCTATTTTTTTAGGAGCAAGGAAAACGGGTTATTGGTGCATTAGATATAGATATGAAGTTGTTGATAACACAATGTGGTAAAGATTAGACAATATAGTGATGTATCACTGTAATGAATTGTTGATCAGTATGTAACTTATATCTTTTTTTGTCGTTTTGTCTTTTTTTAGGAGGAAAAGGGAAATGTGTCTCTGAGGAAATAATTATCTGCTTACATAAGCAGCAAAAGAAACCCTTGTTAATACAAGCATGATAATTGTGATATTCAGCCACAACTACCTCTTGAAAACAGTGCTTTCAGGTTACAAGGATGTGGAAGTGACTGAACGGTTGTGCAAATCTGATGCACAAGCTAACTCTGCATGAGCTAGGCTTTGTGAAATGTAATTTATACACATGGGGCCAGATGTGTGACCATTCAGTTTAGCGAGTCGCAAATTGTGCAGAACTGCGACTCGCAATGTGCGACTCGCTAAACTGAATGTACAACAGTGTCTCAGACACTATTTACGATTCCAAATGGGGTTGCAAATTTCATGCCTCATCAATATTCATGAGGCAAGCACAATTTGCAACCCTATTGGGAATGGCTAGCACTCATAGGGATGGTGACCTGCTGGAGTCGGCGGAACACCATGCCTGTGACTACTTTTTCAATAAATCAATGAAGCATTTTTCTTTTATTTAAATGCAGCCCGTTTTCTTTAAAGAAAAACTGAATGCATTTAAAAAAGAAAAATGTAACTTTTCAATTTAAGTTTTTTAGGGCAGGCAGTGGTCCCTATTCCCACTCCACTGAGGGCAACAGTAGGATAAGTGTAGCATAGCGGAGAGATAAAAATTTGTGTTCCCACGCCAAACAGTGCAACAGTAGGGAACAGTGTTGGATAGCGGAGGTAAAAATTACTATTCCCACTCCAGTGAGTGCAACAGTAGGGAAAGTGTTGGATAGCGGAGGGGAAAAAATTACTATTCCCATTCCAGTGAGTGCAACAGTCGGGAAAGTGTTGGATAGCGAATGGGTTAAAATTACTATTCCCACACCAGTGAGAGCAACACTAGGGAACGTGTTGGATAGCGGAGAGGTAAAAATTACTATTCCCGCTCCACTGAGTGCAACAGTAGGATGAGTGTAGAATAGCGGAGAGGTAAAAATTACTATTCTAACTCCAGTGAGTGCAACAGAAGGGAAAGGGTGTGAATACCAGAGGGGTAAAATTTGCTACTCCCACTCCAGTGAGAGCAACAGTAGGGAAAATGTTGGATAGCAGCGGGGCAAAAATTACTATTCCCACTCCAAAGAGTGCAACAGTAGGGAAAATGTTGGATAGAGGAGGGGTAAAAAAATGTATTACCACTTCAGTAGAAACAGTGCAAGATAGCAGAGAGATAACAATTACTATTGCCTCTCCAGTGAGTGCAACATAAGAGAACGTGCTGAATAGCAGAGGGGTAATAATTACTATTCCAACTCCAGGGAGTGCAACAGTAGGGAAGGTGCAGGATGGCAGAGAGATCAAAATTAGTATTCCCACTCCGGAGAGTGCAACAGTAGGGAACGTGCTGGATAGCGGAGAGGTAAAAATTACTATTCTGACTCCAGTGAGTGCAACAGCAGAGAAAGTGCTGGATACCAGAGGGGGAAAAACTACTATTTGCACGCTAGGGAAAGTGTTGGGTACCGGAGAAAACAAAAATACTATTCACACTCAAACCGTTATATATATCACACTCTACTCCTTTGTGATACTCCAGGTACCAGAAAGAAAATACCGCACTCCGGGGCAAGTTCAATTCATTTATTGACAGACCTCACAGCAACAGACGCATTTAGGCAGAAGTGCCTTTGTCAATGTTACCGGCACATAGTAAACCCCCATGTTTTTAAATCACACTAAAAACAACCATAATAAAAGAAGGACTAGCGCACAAACTCTAATGCGGGCGCCATTTTGTAATGGATATGCATATTGCACATTACCATCATTTCCACGCTAAAAACACGATTCAACATTTTCGAAATTGCACTCAAGTGCATTGTTGTGCTATTGAAATGTCAATTCATTAAAATCTTAATTTATTATGGACAGATCCAATCCAAATACACAACAGAGTAACCCCTGTAACAGTAATTCAGCAGAGATATGAGTATAAATAAAGCTGTGGATCGGCTAAAATCCTTTCATTAGATACCCCAATCAGAAATTCTGATTGAACCGGTCATCAACATTCTTTAGATTGTTTAGTGTGTGAATATATTTTCTCTGTGAGCATGTCAAGGAGTTCAATTAAATGCCAGGGTATCTACAAATACTTACATAAAGTTATCACATTTCAGAATTCATTATCATGTTATAAATCTCAATAGTCAGGATACCATTACATTGTCCTATCTGGAAAATAGACTCATACTGGCAAGTGGATAAACATACCAATAAACTAAATTATGAATATAATTAAATAATTGGTATAGAATTAAATGTTCATCCACTCTGACCCTATCACCTAATTAGTTTTGACCTATGTAAACTGCCAGTTACTCTCGACTATTAGTACCTCGCGGATGTCTAGTATGCAGATCAATTATGTAGCGCCATTCAAGTCTGCACAACTTTTTTAATCTGTCACCTCCTCTCAGACTCAAAGCTACATGATCCAGACCATAAGATTGTAGCTGGTTGCGATCACTTCCATGTTTTGTGGCGAAATGACGCGGAACTGGGTATGCCTGGTCAACTTTGTCAATGGCCTGCATATGCTCTAACACCCGGATCTTCACTGGGTGGACGGTGCTCCCTACATACCAGAGCCCGCAAGGGCACACCAGGCAATACACTATAAAAGGTGTACTACAAGTGATAAACTTGTTGATCTTTTTAGTTATCTCAATGTCTGGTATCTTGTATGTTAAGATCCTCCTGCTATTCACGCCGGCCTTGCATTTACTGCAAAGAAAAAAGCCCATCATCTGTTTGAGCGTGCTTGCCCTTTCTGGCAGTTTCTCTAAGTGACTCCTCACTAAAATATCCCTAAGGGATCTAGCTTTTCTGAAAGTCACCAAAGGTTGTGGAGGGATGTCTTCACTGATGATAGTATCCTTTAGGAGAATTAGCCAATTCTTTTTGAGCATTTTCTTGAGGTGATTAGCCTCAGCTGAATAGGGAGTTACCATCCGGAACCTCCCCTTATCAGTTCTAATCTTCTCTTTGCCAGCTAGCAACTGATTTCTCTGTATGCCTCTCACTTTTTGTAACATGGTGTCAAGGGTCATGGGATCAGAGCCCCTAACTCTGAATCTATATATACTCACCGCTGCAGCTTTTTCAAACTCGCTGTCTTTGGAACAATTTTTCTTTAGCCTAAGCAGTTCCCCGTAGGGAATGCTTTGGACAAGTTTGGGTGGATGACTACTACTCGCGAAGAGTATTGAGTTGCCCGCTGTGGACTTGCGGTAGAGAGCAGTTTGTATGGTATCTGCCTCAACATAGACCCTCAGGTCCAGGTAGTCCACTGCCACTGGACTAACTGTACCCAAGAATCTAAGATTTACCTCATTCCTGTTGAGGAGATCAATATACTGATGTGCCGACTCAACACTCCCCTGCCAGACAATGAATAAGTCATCGATATATCGATACCACTCTATGACCTGACCTATATATATATATATTCACTGAAAAAACCATAGGTTTCACACCAGTTATAGTTAGGAATTAGCATTTAAAAAACCTATTAAATTCACTGAAAAAACCATAGGTTTCACACCAGTTATAGTTAGCTGGAAATTTTACTGATATAAAACCATTGAAATTCCCACGTTATAGTTAGATGGACTCACTATAACTTGCGCGTGCAATGCACTGCTGATGACGTCACATATTACATCACTCATGACATGGTCAGTGACATCACTCATGACATCACTGATGACACCATCCAGTGAATGTGTGTCTTTCTGAAAAATAAATATATTTTATATATGTATATGTAAAAGTTGATGGAAGAATAAATGTTTAAATAAGTGTCTAAATGGATGGTTTTTAAAAATTGATTGGTTAACTGGCTTAATAAGACATCATCAGCAGTGCATTGCACGCGCAAGTTATAGTGAGTCCATCTAACTATAACGTGGGAATTTCAATGGTTTTATATCAGTAAAATTTCCAGCTAACTATAACTGGTGTGAAACCTATGGTTTTTTCAGTGAATTTAATAGGTTTTTTAAATGCTAATTCCTAACTATAACTGGTGTGAAACCTATGGTTTTTTCAGTGAATTTCATAGGTTTTTTAAATGCTAATTCCTTTGTATATCGAGTTTCTAACCTTTTTTTTTTTTTACAATTTGCTGTTTTTTTTTAAGTATTCATTTTTTTTATATAATTTTTTTCTTTTGCGCTCTGGGTGCGCGCTCCGGGAAGCTTTCAGCTAAGCTCTCCGGTAAGCTTTTCCGAGAGCTCATCTGAAAGCGCACCCAGAGCGCAACTGTCGTTCGTGAAAAAAAATATGAATGAAAAGTTAATAATAATGCAAAACATTTCGTACCATACAAATAAAATTAGTTTTTTTTAATAAGGAAAATGATTATGCATTTCTATAAAAGATTGATGACGTCACTTCGGCGCGCAACGTAAGTGCCCTCGGAAGCGCCTACGTTCGCGGCGCATAAACGCACGCAAAAGCGCCTACGATCGCGCCACGTTTGCGCCCCGGAAGCGCCTACGATCGCGCTGCGTAAACGCACCGGAAGTGCTCCGGAGCGCGCAGCGTAAACGCGTCGGGTCATGTGACCCTAAAATAACACTTTTCATTGGTTGCTAACAGTTTTTTTTTACAATGAATGAAATCCCCACCCATTTCCTTCACTTCTTCTTTCACTTTTGTGACTGAAAGACCTGCCTTTTTTGCTGCTCCATATTCCTGGATTAATCATGGCTGCCAGACCATCCAGCAGTGAAGATGACTCCAATGATTTCATTGATGAAGAGCCTCCTCAGCCGAAGGTCAAAGAACATTTCATCTGGAAATTTTTTAAGTTTCCAGCAGACCAGAAGAAGGTGAATGCACCAAAAGTAGAGTGCAGGATCTGCAAACAGGTCCTGTCACGGGGTAACCCCCCAAAAAAATACTCTTTTGGCAACTTCACCATGATTCGCCATGTGGAGAGGAGGCACCCCCAGAATTTTGCCCGGGAAAGTGTCAGGGCTCTGGCACAAGAGGTTCCCAGAGATGGGGCCTCTACATCAACAGGAGGAGCAACTTCTTCTGGAAGAGAACAATCACAGGAGCAGGTAGCAAACATTCAACCTGCATTTAACCATGGGGTCGTCAGATGCAGATACTGCAATCAACTCCTCACCTATGGGGAGCAAAGTGTCCTGCTCATGGTTCGGGCATTGGAGAACCATCGCTGCCCTTCCCACCCCTAATTTTTTTCTTTTCTTTTTGCTCCTGTTGAGCAGTTTCTATTCCCTGTTTTTGTTCCTGTTCAGTTAAAAGAAGAAAACCAAAAGTTCTTTTCAGAACTACCTCCAATTCTCATCAAAGAGCTATATTCTTAAAAAATGAAGAGTAAGTGAAATATAGTGCATTGATAATTGAAAGGAGAATGAGTAAGAAAGAACAGAAAGGTATGAGAGGTGAAAGGAAGTGAAGTAGGAGGAATGAAAGAAGGTGAGTGTTAGAAAAGAAAGTTATGACACAGTGAATAAACTGGAGGCCTCATTTCTGAAAAGTGACGCATCGCTACGTGAAAACAGCGATGCGTCACTTTTCTGGACGCACTCCTTATGACATTCCAGATATGTCATATTTAATATATGACTAATCAATTCGCAAGGAGTTACAGATATGTCAGTATTTCTGACATATCTGTAAACACAAAAGTAACGCATTGCAGGAGTGCGTCACAAAAGTGACGCAACTCCAGTAATGTGTCCTTTCACATGGAAAAAGCACCATGTGAAAGGTTTGCTGTGAAGCAGGCGCAAGATTTTGGCGCAACAGCATCCTAAAAGTGACGCACTGCGTCATTATTACCAAGCTTTTTGCAAGGAACACCCCCTCTGCATGCATTATACCTGACACTATTTTTTAAAAAGTGACGCATCTAGGTACATGGGTCACTTTTTAAAACTCTGCGCCACATTGTATCTGCATCAGGTATAATGTATGCAGAGGGGGCAATCCCTCGCAAAAAGCTTGGTAATAACGACGTACTGAAATCTATGAGATTTCTCTGCGTCACTTTTAGGATGCTGTTGCGTCAAAATCTTGCGCCTGCCTCGCGTCACTTTCATGTTTACAGATATGTGAGAAATACTGACGTATCTGTAACTCCTTGCAACATGATTCGTCATACATTAAATATGACACATCTGGAATGTCATAAGGACTGTGGACAGAAAAGTGACGCATCACACCAGCAGTGTAATAAAATGTGCCTCTTGCACTATATATAAAGGATGCAACAGCATCCTAAAAGTGACGCAGTGAAATCTCAAACATTTCACTGCGTCGCTATTACAAAGCTTTTTGTCGGGGAACACCCCCTCTGCATGCATTATACCTCACGCAGATATAATGTGGCGCTTGATTTTAAAAAGTGACCCATCTACCTAGATACGTCACTTTTTAAATATAACGCAACGAGGCACATTTTTTTACACCACTGGTGCGATGCGTCACTTTTCTGTGCGCACTCCTTATGACATTCCAAGTAACGCATTGCTGGAGTGCGTCACAAAAGTGACGCAACTCCAGTAATGTGTCCTTTCAAATGGGGAAAGCAGCATGTGAAAGGTCTTGCCTCAGTCTAACACCTGCTGTAAAGCAGGCACAAGATTTTGACGCAACAGCATCCTAAAACTGACGCAGTGAAATCTCAAAGATTTCACTGCGTCGCTATTACAAAGCTTTTTGCGGGAGAACACCCCCTCTGCATGCATTATACCTGACGCCATTTTTAAAAAGTGACGCATCTAGGTACATGGGTCACTTTTTAAAACTCTGCGCCACATTATATCTGCGTCAGGTATAATGTATGCAAAGGGGGCATTCCCCCGCAAAAAGCTTGGTAATAACGACGTACTGAAATCTATAAGATTTCTCTGCGTCACTTTTAGGATGCTGTTGCGTCAAAATCTTGCACCTGCCTCGCATCACTTTTATGTTTACAGATATGTCAGAAATACTGACGTATCTGTAACTCCTTGCAACATGATTCGTCATACATTAAATATGACACATCTGGAATGTCATAAGGAGTGCGCACAGAAAAGTGACGCATAACACCAGCAGTGTAATAAAATGTGCCTCGTTGCACTATATTTAAAAAGTGACGCATCTAGATAGATGCGTCACTTTTTAAATATTGCATAACAATGCGCATTTTTTTACACCGCTGGTGCGTCACAAGAATTGACGCACAGGAGGCGCAAAACTAACAGCGCAAGGCCTTCATAAATATGGTCCTGGATTTTCCCCGTGCTTCGCCGGTGCGCGTACCATGCGCTTCCCCCGCGCAAAACGAAAACAAATTTTTAATGCCCTGCAGGACCCTATTTTAGTCCCTACATCAAACCTAGGGGGTCAGAGGGGGTCTACTCTTCCCCCTTATGGTCATTTGCCCCTTTTTTTTTCAAACCCCTTGTGTCTCGATTTTACCGAGACACAAGATGGCGGCCGCTCCAGACTGTTTAGAATGTTTACAGACACCCAAGAGCCAATCAGCTTTCTGCGCGCAAGTCGCGTGTCGCGCCAGGAGCGCACTCAAGTGCGCGCACCGGAGAGCGCCTATAGATATATATATTTTTTTGAACCTAAATTACTCAAAATCCACTGCAGCACATATCTTGAGACATAGCAAAGGCACATCGGGCTACAAATCCCTACAATTTTGCCAAGTTTGGTGTAAATCCATTCAGCCGTTCGGGCTAAAAGTGAAATTGACCGCCCTATGGAAATTAACATGGGGAAAATGCGTTTTGGGACCCCCCTTTTATCTCGGCCCCCGCTTGACGTATCCCCCCCAAACTTTCAGGGAAGGACCGGAGCTCGACGAGGCCATTTTCAGGAAATTTTCAGGCAGATTCGTCAACCGGTGCCAAAGTTATTCCAAATAGAATTTTGAGATTTAACATTGAAAAAAATCCTAACTATAACTACCTACTGGCGACCGCCAGTAGGTAATATATATATATATCCCCACTGGGGCATGATGCGCTGCTAACAAGCAATCTATTTTTTCATTTTAAGCCCACTGGGGCTTGATGCATGTGAGATAACGCATTGATATCAATCAGCTAATGGACGGACATTGAACCCACTGAGATGAAATATCAGTGAGGTTTTCCTCTCCCGCCTTAAATCAGAGTCTAAATGGCGCGTGATTTGAATGGCAGCAAGGGTTTGCCCTAAATGTATATACCAAATGCAACTGTGAATTCGTGATGTTTTAAGACGCAGAGTGCATAAAAATGGACTGAATGAAGTTAATTCAGTGTAAGCCTAACTATAGACGGGCAAAACCCTTACAATGGATTATGGGAAGAGTAGTCAGTAGTGCGGATCAGCACACGACGCCTTCCAAAATGTCAATGCAAACAGTGCGAGTTAAAAGATTGTTTATTTTAACATCCCGCTAGGAACCGCCATGAATATGTAAATATACCTGTGAAGTCACGATGTTGATTGTGTAGATATAAACACTGAATGAAGTTAATTCAGTATCTGTTGAGAAGTGAAATCCTACTATGAATTATGGGAATAGTAGTTCGTGGTGCGGATGAGCCCACGAGGTCCTCTGAAAATGTAACGTAAACACACAGTAATGTTTTTTTCGTTTACATTGGAATTTAAATTTAGTTTATATGGACATTCAGTGACCAGATATACAAATGTAAAATGAATTGTAATTATGAGAGAGTGTGTTTTCACTTACAACTGTTTCACGTAATGGGTCACATGACCGAGTCCATGTCTTTGTATATAACTTTATTGATTGTGCACTATTATTCACTCGTGAAAAAGCGGCGAAGGCTGCGAAACGCGTTGAGTTTTGTAGTTGCCAAATAAACAGCACTTGAACAAAGCAAAACTGGGCCACGACTCTCTGTCAAGGATGTATGACGGTAATGTGTCTGGAATATATATATATATATATATATATATATATATATATATATATATATATATATATATATATATATATATATATATATATATATATATATATATATATAAAAAAAGAGAAAACGTTTTAACCAATATTTAAAAAATACAAATAAAAATAATAAACAAATAAAAAAAAACATATTACAATAATAATTACATAGAACAAAACACTACAAATATTATATAAAATAAAATAATGAATGCATTTACAATAAAAATAATTCTTTTAAACTAGAAAATATTTAGAACACAAATGTATTGACACATTTAACACTATACCATATCAATAAACAAATAATAATAAATAAAAAATAATCAATACATTTAGGGGTCGATTCCAATTCGGGAAACTAATCCGTACGACGACTCGAATTCGTAGCCCTTTCCGTCCAAACCGTCCAAATCCGTCCAAATCGCGTAGTACGATCCGTAGGAAACAAATACGTCAGAATCTTTGCAAACCGTACGAACAGCAAGGGAAAATCCGTACGATACGGACCCTCACAGTGAACCGTACGAATCGTGTACATGCTGTACGACCCGACAAGTACGATCCGGACCGGGGAATGGGAACGCGATTCACAAGGAAAACGTTGTATGAACAATTCATACAGAAAGCCACACAATCACATATGCACCGTACCCCTGCATCATGGGGATACGCACCATACCCCTATGCACCGTACCCCTAGGCACTGTACACCTATGCACTGTACCCCTACACACTTTACACCTATGCACCGTACACCTATGCACCGTACCCCTACGCACCATACCTCTGCAATCATGGAGTGTACTTGCGTACCTGGGGGGTCCGTTTCGTACGCGGTTCGAGTCAAAATCTGCTTTTACTGACGTTTTGAGCTCCTGTAGAAAAAGAGTCGTACGGAGTGTTGACGTGACGAATCATACTTGCGGGGTAGGAAAAAGCTGCTTCGATCCGTACGGACGTCACGTACTGCGTGTTCCGAATGCGATTTGTCCGGATTTTTAAGTCGTATGGTCTTTCGTACGATTCGTACGCAGATATGCTTTGTGTTCGGATCATACTTCATCGTACGTACGGGGACATTTAAGGTGTACGATTCGTACGGGAAATATGCTCCATACGGCTATTCGCAGGGGATTTTACTGAATCGGAATCGGCACCTTAATGTAATCAAATTATTTCCCACCCTATTCCCCTAAAAAACCGACAACCCGCTACGGAACTAAAACACAAAATTCTAATAAAAAAATTAATACATTTAATGAAAATAAATTACTTCAAACCCTAGTCCCCTATAAACCTTCAACCCGCTCCGGAACAAAAAAATTAAAATTAAAAAAAAAAGAAAATTACAAAAATAACATAATTAAATTACTTCCCGCCCTAATCCCCTGTAAACCCACAACCCACGGAACTTAAAGCACAATATACAAATAAAAAAAAATAACTACTCAAAATGTAACACATATAATAAAAATACAAACAATTCTTATACAAAAAAAACTCATGTATACTTAAATACATAACAATAATAAAAAACAATATTTGTAACTATATTTTGTGAACGATATTAAACACTTCAATATTTTTAAAATCAATATTACTTACTTTAAGTCAATATTCTTGACCACAATATATTTATGTATTTGTTAATTCTTTTTATTTGCATTTTAAGTAAAATATACAACAATAACCAAAATTGCACTGCATTATTTATAAGGGCCAAAGCAGATCTAATTGAGATAATTCCTCCATCAACCTGTTCAACTCGACAGAAAAAGAAAAAATAGAGAAACTACTGTCAAGAAAGGGGCAGAAGGAACCACAAATTTGACTCACAATATTAAAAGGGGGAGCAACAAGGCAATGGAATGGGTCAGTCTCTAAGAACGGGAGTTGTTTGTATGGAGAACCTAACTGATATACATGCTTATATCTCAGGTTTCTGCTCAAACATTTTTGATAATGTGGACAATGTGATTAAAGCCTTTTGTTCTGAAAGTTTTGAAAACTTAAAAGAAATAGATAATGTTACGTGCCCTCAAAGCCCATGCTCAAAACAAACTTCCTTCAGAGGTCACTGCATTTTGCCCTTTAGACGTCATAGTCTATTGGTGTGAAGATCCATCAGGAGGTATATTTATCCAGACATGCAAACAAGTACACAAACCCTTCAGTGAAGACTTGCTTAAAACAATTGTTGCAAGATATGCCCAAAACCAAGAGAAGAGGACTTGTACCAATAGCATATACAACTATCCCCCAGTTCCTCCAGACTGTGCGCCATATATAATGATTTTGAAACATGTGCCCGCATTACAGTCCCATGCCAAGGAAGAGTTTCGATGACTGAAAAATAAGATGGTACACTGGCAGGGTGGGGAACCCTTGCATTATAAGACACTAAAGTCTACTAATGGGCTATCCACCACTGTAGTATATCTGTCCAAGCAATTCACTAGAATTCTTTCATGGAACATCGCTGGTGTCAGGACAAAGGAGCTTACGATGGTGGAAGGATCGCCACCGCCGGGTTGCCGGTGGCGATCGTTCCACCATCACAATGAAATGTATCCACCGCCATATTAATATGGTAGTGGGTATTGTGGTGGACGCAAAGTCAATCCGCCGCTTTTCCACTGGTGGCAATCGTAACGATTGACACCTGTATATACACAGAATAAAGGTGAAAGTATAAAATGGTACAAGGTAAGCAAGAAGCAATTTCTGCATAGTCTAATTAGAGAGAATAGATATGTAATCGAGATTCTTGCCACTCCGGATGAAGCACAAGAGACATTTATGGGTGCTTACAAATCCTTTTGCATTTCTGTTTCCAATAAATTATCTATAAATAAATCTCCTAATCCTATTTCCCTGCAAGGTTGGTTTAATTGTGCTTTTAGTGCTGCTCATAAACAGCTTCAGACGGCTCTCTCTAAACTTCGCAGAACTAAGGATGAAGTCACTTTTGCTAGAAGAGAGGCTAAAGATATCCTATAAAATAGGAATGAAGAAAAAAGATGTAAAGCTATGAAAGAGCTACAATTTACAGAGATTGTATGTTTTTTTGGAAGGTAGTAAACCATCCCTTTATAAGTCTACCCAAAGCATCTATGGTCTCTCATAGTCCAGTCCAGACCTGGGCAGATTTTTTTCACCTCCACCTCTGAGCAAGATTATTTTTTACTATGAGCAGGCTGCTATACAGCTGAACTTGTCCTTGGATGTGAGGGAAGTGATTAACGTCATCAATGCAACTCATGCGGGAAATGCCCGAGGCCCTGATGATTTGTTTACAGAGAGTAGCACCTTCTGGGTTCCGATCTTAACCAATTTGATTAGGGCTGCCATAATTAGGCAACTCTCAGCCTTGTGGAAAGAGACAATAGTAGTGCCAATTTTATAAAAAGGAAATAGGCTCTCTCTCACCTGCTATCATTCAGTTTCCATCCCAGATACATTGCTTACAAATTTGGGAAGAGTATTAGCCTCAAGGTTAGAGGGTTGCCTAGACTTAAACCAGACTTAATGTAGGGTACAGTATGCTTTTAGGCTGGGTTTAGGCACAATAGAGCATTACCTTAGCCTTCAGTTATTCATTGGTAAATATGTCATGGCCAAGAGAGGTTCCGTTCCTTTAGCTTTTATTGACATCTCTTTTCCCTTTGACTTGGTCAATCACTCTAAATTGTGAGACATTAGGAAAGGGTTTGGAATTGAACAATCTATAATAGATCTCCTGCGTAGGATACATTGGGATACTTTGACAAGGATCCGCTATCGGGGTCAATGGCAAACTCTATCCAATAATTAAATCTACTTTAGAAGTTAAGCAAGGTTGTGCTATGGGTCCATTACTATTTATAATATTGTGAGGATTTGAGTGTATTATAGGGTATGGCTGCACAGCCTTGCTGTGGAATACACTCGCAAAAACACACTTGGGTTCAGGCACAACCTTAAGCTCAACCCTGGGTAGCTATGGCTTCGAGCAATAAGACGTGATCAAATGAACTACTGTGAAGCATTTAACAGTACCAAACAAAAAAAAAAGAAAGGCACAGCACAGTAAGGAACCACAACACCAATTTATAAAAACAGATTACATTTTCATGAACTTTTGGAGCACTTGAGGAGCAAAATCCACTAGAGGGTCCTGAAGATACACATTTTTAAAGGTTATTTCAATTTTCAATTCAAATGCAAACAAGCATTGGTCATTTTAGAGATTGCAAACTTTTGAAAAGTTTGTGAAAGTTAGTTTGGCTACTCCTGCCCAGCTTGGGTGGCCTAACAGAAATCAGGTCTAAAGAGGGGCATTTAGACAGTTACCAGGCCCCCAGAGCATTTTCCAGTCCAGATCCATCCTTTACAACACAACCACCATAGACGTTAATAGAGTGGTCCTGATGCTGATGATACAGGATGAAAAGATACTCATGTATGCTCCGGTTGCTGTTCCGCAGATGGAGGTGTCTTTGTGGTAATTCCTTGGTCCACGGGACATGTGGGGTGACTTTGGCACAAAGGATGGAGTACCATGAAGTCCTCTTCAAGACTATAGACGGCCAGCTGCTGTTGGGCTACTGGTCTCTGTATACAGTGGTCACTGCAAAATCATTTAGTGGAGGATTTTGTCCCTCTTGGGTGACCAATCTGGACTCTGACGATACTCCTGTGTCCATCTGACTTAGATGCAACTTGTGCCCATTGAGGATCAATTTCTAGGAGCCGCCAGCTGCAACCAGCAGCAATTCCTCTAAAGTGGCTACCACCTTGCCTGTTTGAGCTTCTTCAGCTTTAATGTTCCTGTTGTTGTTCCATGGGGCCAGCTAACTGACACTTGGAGTCACTGCGTCGGTCTGGGGCATGGCTTTTGCCGAGCCACAAGCACAGTCCTAACTTCACTAGCCCAAAGTGCAGCAGGTGCAGTCCGGCAGACAGTGGAGGATCTCTATGTGCTGTCCAGGAGGCATCAAGGCAGTCCTTTTTCAGTCTGTATTCCTGTTCTGATGTGATCTGAGTTTCAGGGTGTCAATTTTTACCCCGGGAAAGTGTCCTGAGAGGACAATGTAGTCACTAGCCAAAGGGCTGCCAGATCTCCTTCTTATTGGTGATGACTTTCAGGCAATGTGTGGCATCCTAACAATCATAGAGTGCAATATTCTGCCCAACCCTAAGATTTTGACACCATTCCGTGGCTGTTCAGAGCTTGGCAATCCACCCTAGAGGTATGACTACCAGGCGGCTACATGCCAATGGGAAAACTGGTTTGGGCACTGTTATTCTCTCTGTCCCTGTCTCCAGCATGTCTACCTGAACAAAGAGCAGCCCCTCAGGAGTGTTATTGTTATTTGCCCACCAAAAGTGGCTTCACCTATGAAGCTCACCTTTGGGCTAGCACCCTGAGTGGCTTTCTGCAATGAGTTGGTGATACCTCTCCCTGTAGTGGACTTCTACTGTTTTCAGGCCAGGTAGTTTTTCACACTACTCCCCAGGTGGGCAGAAAGCTGTCTGTGAGGGGAAACATCCTTTACAATGCGCAACATTTACAACGCACTACCATTACGATGCAACTTTTACAACGCAAGTCATTACAACGAATTGCGCTGGAGGGTGCTCTAGGATAGGGAATAGTTTAATTACTATCCAACACATTCCCTACTATCCATTGGGACTGGAGTTGGAATAGTAAATTAAACTCTTCACTATCCAGCGCCCCCCAACGCAAGTCGTTGTAACAACTTGCATTGTAAAAGTTGCGTCGTAATGACATGTGTTGTAAAAGCATGCGTTGTAATGACATACATCCGTCTGTGAGCCAGTGCCCATGTGAGGTTACTAGACCAGTTACTTTACTTTACTAGTGACATTATATTTGACCTAGGCATCAGGTCAGGTTTAAGGCCACAAATATTTTGATACCTTACAGTACCCAGTTAGGTAGTCCCATCCAGAAGTTAGCCAGGCTGAGGATTCAGTCGGTGACCGTGTTAGCCAATGGGGCTACTAAATTTTCAAAAGTAAAATGACAATTTGAGGGGTTTTGCTGCTAGGAAACATATACACCTACTTAAAGATATTTAGCTTCCTGCCTTAGGAGAGACTTACATATATTATTAATGGAGAGGGTGTCTTCACCGTTAGTTTAAATGGTAAAGTCGAATTAGCAGTCTGACATCTGCCCTTCAGTGCTTCAGCTCTGGCTGGACACTCTGCCTTACATGCAATTGGCTCCCTGGGTACCATATTCTAGGGACGTTAAAGTCAGTCAGTACTTGCCAATTGGGGATATCCAATGTGGCATACACTTTAAAAGGGGTTAGAACACTGATGTCTGCTTAGCAGGCCTTATGACTCTCACACAGTCAACAAACCAGCAGCTAATATTCCAAATGGGGGCAAAATCTGTGTGGGGCGGAACCTGTAAAATCCATGATTCCTTACAAATATATATAAATGGCCTGACAAACTACTTATGCCAGTCTGGGAGAGAACTGTCACATGCACGATATCAAGCAAGAACCTATCCTATATACGTAGACAATGCAGTTTTATTAACTAGAACTGCAAATGGCTTCCTAGCGCTCCTTGATGCCTTTTCCACTTTTATGGAAGATCTAGGCCTTAACCAGGGTGCCAAAATTCACATATTTGGGTCTGTCGTTTGATGATCATCAAAATTGGGAAACGCTACTTAACTTCACTTTAACCGAATTCAGAGAGCCATCGAGTATGTGTTTCATTTTGCATGCAGATTGAAGGATACACCTGCGAAGAAGATTGTTAGCATTTATAACAGCAAATGCATAGCTATAGCTAGCTATGGGGCAAGGGCATAGGGACACAAGGAAGCAAAATTACTACAGCAGGTGGAAAAAAAATTCTTGAGGAGACTTTTGGCTTTACCACAAGCCTTATCAAGCTTTTCTGTCACTCTGAATTTAGGTTGGATTATTTGGTAGATGACATTAACATAGGTCACCTGCTGTTATGCATAAGGATCTGGAATAACCCAAAAGCGGGCTTCTCAAAGAAAATATTTTTTGATTGCCCACACTTGATAATGCAATAGCTATCCCTTGGTTATACTATGTGAGAAGTACTTTAAACTCACTAGGCTACCCAAAGCTGTATTCAAACCCGTGGATTATAAATCTACTATCTAAAAGTCTGTTTAGTGATGTTTTCTAACAGAGCTGGATGAGAATTCGTGAGTTGGATTTTAGAAATTCGAAGTCAAAAACTTATAACAGCCTTATTAGGCAACCATCTTGCCATTAATTTTAGCTTCAAAATGTTTTAAATACTGAGGGGAATATTTAATAAAGAGATGTGTCACCCTTGTGATCCACCCAAGGATTTTGGCTTATTACCAGATACCCATTACTCGTAAACCTGGGAATGCATCAAAATGGTACTTCTCTCCAGGGGTGGTGTAACCAGGAGAAATATCTTTATACCTTCATTATTTTAGAAAGTACTTTTAATGGGCCATGAGGTTATCAGATTAGGAATGGATGGCAAGAGATAAGAGGATTGGGGCAGATGTAATAATCATATTTTATCTATTTCCTTTTATCTCCAGAAAAATCTAAATAAAAATCATAGTGCCAATATTTTGACATTACGACGGCTTTTTCATCGCCTTATTTTCAAAGTGCCATTAACTGCGGTTAGCGGCCCAATTCCAGTGTAAACGTGAATTTTCAAGATCGCCTGTTCGGTTAGCAGAACTTAACGAAAATGAGATTCAAGGTAGGCTTTCCTGTGAAAAAACTGCTGCTAATCACACTTTGCAATATTTACAATCAAATTCCAGTCTGGATCGGATGCTTCACTCGTCCCGCCAGCACCGCAGAGGCTGACCCCTCTGCCTTGATTCTGTCCCCTGGACACCTTGCTAATTCCAATGACTCCACTGTAGAGGCGACCAACCTCCCTGACGTCGCACTGCCAAATTGATCCCCAAAAACCACACTCATAGCCCACCAACTTGGCTGTACCTGATATTGATCCCTCTTTACCCTGCTCATTCCTGGAATTTGAACCTGGTACCTACTTCCTGCCCTGCTGACCCACAGACCTTGATTACCTCTGGATCGCTATTACGCTCGCTTGACCAGAGTACTACCCTCTAATGACCATTGTCCTGATGATGACCTGGAATCATTCAGGTTGAAAGGCCATCGACTACCCGGCTTAGAAATCAGGCGCTACTGTGGTCAATCTAATTATCTGACTAACTTGTATATAAACACTGTATATCAACTGGATATTTGACCTTCTTAATCTCATCCACTCTCGCCGTTCATGCTGTTTTTCGCACCCTTATGTCACTGCCCCGTTCACCTGCACCAGCACGCCCAATGCCTACCCTGTTTGTTATGGTCATTGTATAATCATGTACTGTAGTGCTTCTTAACTACTTACAGATATTATAATTTGATTTACTTCACCCTGCCCGCTCGCTGTGGTCTCTCCTCTATTCCCCTCCCCCTTTGTAACTCAAATTAGAGGCAGTTTTTTTAAGACCAGAAAATATCTGGTTTTAAAATTGGTGCAAACACTTGGGCCCACATATAAGATGCCTGGGTGCTGGACAGCGCTGCAAGGAATATAGCTACACTGCCCGCTCCAAATCCAAAGGTCAGGAATGCGCCCAATCAATAAGATAGGGCACATTCCTTACCTCTATTCATGAAAAGTGTTACATCACTGCGATAAAACAGTGATTGGACACTTTTCACTGCGCCCTCCTTGCGACACCATGGCTGCGCCGTATTTGTTATATGCTCCATGTCACAATCAATGACAGATATGTCTGGAATCCTGACGTATCTGTCAGTGATAAAGGCATGCATTGCTGCAGTTATGTAGCAAGCATGATGCAACTCCATCAATGAATGGGGCCAGCCTATTCCAATGGCACTAAGTCACCCTTATGCCTGCCATGAGGCAGGCGTATGTTTTTGACACAGTGCCGTACCAGAATTGTTGCAGTGAAACCTCATAGATTTCACTGCGCCACTCCTACGAGGCTTTGTTGCGTGGGAACGTACACCCTGCATACATCATACCTCCTTACTCATTATACCTGATGTCGGTATAATGTGGCACAGGGCTTTACAAGGTCACTCACATGCCTAGATGTGTCACTTTGTAAATACGGCACAATGTTGTGCCAAATTCACTCTGCAAGTATGTCAAGGAAATGATGCACTGGCTGTGTTAAACTGTCAGAGGGGCCCCCCTGTATTTTTCCCCTATGTTGATGTACAGTGGCTGCCATGCACCAATGCAGGCAACCTTGTGCCAGGTGCCAACACAGGCACCCTTGCGCCATAGTATAGGTGTGACTGTTTTTCAGAGTTGATTGATGTTGTGCAGGAAGGGACACCTAGGGTATTTCCTTTTTCACTGTGTGCTGCAGAGTGCTGCACACATAGAAAAATTGAAAAAAGATGAGGAATGAAAACATTTATCCTCATAGCACCTCCCAAACATCACCCTTGGGGTGGTATTAGATTCTGCCGCATTCTGAAGGTTTACGGTTTCTAGTAAAACTGGGAAGGCTTCAGATTCTATAGGTTTGGTGTGGGAATGCCCACAGCAAAAAGAAGTTCAGATTACGCACTCCGCTGTTGGTTGAGTTAAACAGGTTGTGGCGTGCACCAGAGTTATCACTCCCCGACAAAGGTGTGGTAATCAAGATATGGTCCGCGGCGCTTAGGGTAAGCGTCGACTCTCTGAGCACAACCAATAAAAATGCACAAACGTTTGCTAGGCTTTGAGTTAATAAAGTTCAATGAGTGATTTTGTTGGTAATCAATACGATGTATTCCATGTTGTTTTCACATGAATATCCGCTTGTTCATAGGATCATGGTAATTATAAATCCATATATCATTCCCAAACGTAATACATTTAGTTCATCACAAAACCCAAGGCATTTCGGACCGGAGAAGTCCTTCATCAGGGGTAATCTGAAAACAATACAAATGCGAAGTTGATAAGATCTGCCAAAGTGTCTGCACATGAACATAATAATGAGAAATGCCAGAAATAGTTCAGGTGAAACCAGAAAGGAAAAATAAACCAACGAGTGCAATGCTGTAACCAATGAAGTTCTGAATAAGCGCATAGGCCCGCGTGAATAAGATACACCATTTACATGTGCGGTGCCTGAAAAGTAAAAACAAAATAGACAGAATATGAGATCGCTAATGGGTTAGCGTGGTTCGACCTCATGTTGAAAGATGGCAAAAGCTGTAGTCCCCAGTGAAGAGAATACTAGTAACTGAAATATTAAGTCATACGTTAACATTCGCGAGCATTTACTGGTGATTTAGCGTTGAGCAGCAAGTCTACGAGGTGCGTCCATCGCTACACGAGAATGTTCGCCGGTATCGTGTATGCGGAAATAGAGTCACACATGCATGCGTATAGAAAGAGGACTGCGTGAGCGGCGGCCATGATATAAGAGTATTGTAACTAAAAGTAACAAACGTGGTGAAAAACAGAGGTAATATCAGTGCAAGTGGTGTGAACTACAAGAAGAAAGTTGCATTCAGCAAGTAAAAGAGGAAAGTTGCATTCAACGAGTAAAATAACAAATTAAAGTAAACACGCTAATTAACGAATTAAGTTGTATCACAAATAACAAGAAAAATCCATCCTATCATTTAAACCAAAGGGTTTGGAAGATTGAAGAAATTTGATCCAATGATTTTCACACTGCAAAAGGCAATTATTATTGTCTCTGTCAGCACGCCTGGCCACTACTTCAACAGCAGCAAATCTCAGTTGACTAACATTATGTCTGTTGTCTTTGAAATGTACAGCCAAGTTAGATTTAACATTCTCAGTTCTTATATTACTTTTGTGCTTGTTGATCCGGGTTTTCAATTTGCGTGAGGTCTTGCCAGTATAGATCAATCCACACGGATATTTGATAATGTAAATTACATTTTCGGTGTCGCAGGTAGCATTCAGTTTCAAATTGATGTTAGTGCCTTTCATAGGATGTTTCATGGTTGACCCTTTGATAAGGTTATTACAACTTTTGCAGTTAAGGCATGGTTGATTACCTTTGTATACAGTGGGGGTAGTTATTCTGGGTTTGGTGAGAATTTCTTTCAAATTGTTACCCCTCTTGTAGGCAAATAGTGGTTGACCTTGATAGATCTGTCTGAAATCAGGTTCGGTGCTGATGATGGACCAATGTCTGAGTATAGAGCCTTGTAAG
The DNA here is from genome assembly GCF_964263255.1 of Lissotriton vulgaris. NCBI lineage: Eukaryota > Metazoa > Chordata > Amphibia > Caudata > Salamandridae > Lissotriton > Lissotriton vulgaris. Next base: position 898,119,550 of record NC_141696.1, read on the forward strand.
CTTTCGAAAGGACTGAATATTTAGATATGACCACAGGTCTTTTGATGGTTTCCTTATGTTTCAAGGTCAATATGTCTTGGCGACTAAGTTTATCGCAACGTTCCTTGGCATTTCTAAGGATCGTTTCCGGATAACCTCTCTGTTCAAAGCGTTTGATCATATCAGTAGCCTGTTTCTCAAATTGGGTGGTGTCGGATACAATTCTTTTTACTCTGAGGAGTTGAGAAAATGGCAAATGATTCTTCAAGGCCGTCTGATGAAAGGATTTGTAGTGCAGAGTATTATTCTTGTCTGTACTCTTTCTGTATAGGTTGGTTTCCAAATGGTTCCTGGCACGAGTGATCTTCACATCCAAGAAAGTGATGGTTTCTTGGTTTAATTCATATGTGAATTGAATCCGGTCGTTGATGAGGTTCAATTGTAAGAGAGCTGTTTGTAGAGAGTTCATGTCTCCCTGCCATAGAACAAAAATTTCGTTGATGTATCTCAGGAAAATCTTGGCATGTGTTTTCCAAGGTATATTGTTCAAGATGTTGTTTTCCTCAAAGTATTTCATGAATGCGTTGGCATAGACCGGTGCGGCACAGTTGCCCATAGCAGTACCGGACAACTGTACGTAAAATTGATCTTCCCTTGAAAAATAACTTTGGTACAAAGTGAAATGTATCAATTGCAAAGTGAAAATCTGGAATTCAGTGTCAAGGTCAGAATGCAGTAGGATGTTCTCAATGGCTTCCATGCCAAGATCACGAGGTATGCTTGTATATAGTGATTTAAGGTCAATGGAACACAACCAAATGGAGTCCTCTTCTTCAAAAGAGATATCACGTATTTGATGCAGAAAGTCTGTGGTGTCTTTAACGTAGGTACTTGACAGTTGAACCAGAGGTTGTAGGTATCTGTCTATGAGTTTTCCAGTAGCTTCATGTATGCTACCTCGGGTAGATACAATCGGTCTAAAAGGAGGTCATGTCAAACTCTTATGAATTTTCGGCAGCATGTATATGCTGGGTGTTCTAGGATTACTTTGAGTCAAGAATTTCACAGTCTTCTCATTTATGATTCCATTGTCATGAGCAGTAGATAGAATGTTGCACAACACTTCTGTGAATTGGCTGGTGGGATTGTATTGTATGATGCTGTATGTATTTGCATCGGACAGATGTTCTCTTACTTGTTCTCGGTAAAACTCAGTATCCATGAGGACTAAGGCTCCTCCTTTGTCTGCAGACTGATAGGTGATTCCAACGCGTCTAGCTAAGTTGGTAAGTGTGGCATACTCTTTGTTGGTCATGTTGATATGTTTTCTGTTCCGTTTGTAGTTGAAACCAGCAATGTCATTTTTAACCAGGTTCTCAAAGATGTCGAAGGACTTATGACTGATGGGTGCCATAAAAGTGCTCTTTGTGCGTAAACCTTTGAGTTGGTCAACTTGACTGCCGTCAGTATCAGGCAGGATGTTCTCAAAAAAATGTCTGAGGTGTAGATTGTGGATAAATTTGAACAAACTTATTTCCAACTCTAGCTCGTAGTGTGGCAGGTGGGAACAAATGATGTGCCCTTTTGTAGCACCAACTTTTCTTGATTTGTGAGTGTGTAAGACGAAATGTTTACCACTAGATTCATTTCTTCTTCGGTTTCTCCACTCTCTTGTTGAGCGTTGTGCTCCTGGTGTCCAGTTCCGTTTCTCTTTCCTTCTCTTTTTCCTTGGTTTTGGCTCCTTCGGGGTCGTCTCTTTCTCCTGAACCTTCCTCTAAAAAAGGAACCGCAGTGAGAGTGGATGATTCAGTGCTTGTGGAGGGTTTTCGTAAACCAATGTTCCTGACATTAGTGCGTGTATCCCCTTCAGAGTAGGATGTCTTTGTATCAGTGTTGGTTTTGTAAGGTTTGTTCTGGCGTCTTCTGGCATAGACTTCAGCCCAGGAATACACCTCCCCCAGCTTGTAGTCAATAGTGTCTCTACGATACTTGCGTATCTTACGCTCGTTGATCTCACGTGTGTGCTTGTCAAGATGCACTGTAATGTCCTCCAACATCTTGGACATTTCATCCTTGGATAACATGTCAGATAACTCATTTTTACATTGATCTATGTCTTTGTTTAAGTCCTCAAGGGCTTTCGAAAGCTCATCAACAATTAGCAATATTAAGTCGAGCGAGCATTTATTTAAGATGGCGTACCATCTGTCAACAAATTTGGAGCTGTTCCTGCAGAGTAGCGGTTTCAACGGGATTCGGAGACCCCTCGGGATGCGTTGAGCGCGATGGTAACGTATTAAAGTGCTGGCGTGAAGCCTTTGGCTTATTTCCTTTTTGGTGAGATATAATAATTGTTTTAGGCAGCTTTCCTTGTTCCTTGTGAAAGTTGGGTGAGTAGACACTTCAGGGATCAAAGCATAGATCTTGTCTATATCTTCAGAACTGAAAGCAAATGTATCCGCTTTTAAGTCTGTAAGTGCTGTAATGTCTTCATAAGCCATGATGTAAGCTGGGGGTGCAGTAACCCAGGTCAGGGTAATTCAAAACAAAAAGAAGTTCAGATTATGCACTCCGCTGTTGGTTGAGTTAAACAGGTTGTGGCGTGCACCAGAGTTGTCACTTCCCGACAAAGGTGTGGTAATCAATATATGGTCCGCGGCGCTTAGGGTAAGCGTTTGTGCATTTTATTGGCTGTGCTCAGCGAGTCGACGCTTACCATAAGCGCCGCGGACCATATATGGAATGCCCACAGCAACACCAATTCAACCAATGGCGGCTCCTCTGCCATGGCAGAGGAGCATCGCCCCACTGCTTTCAAGCTGTGTGAGAAGTAGAAACATACAATTATAATATCTTCCAGTCATAACATTTTATATTTGTGCTGCCTTGCAGGTGGGCAGGGTTGATCTGCTCTCTGAGCAGGGTAGCAGATGAGTGGTTTGCCCACTCCTAAGTGCGCAATGACTGAATGTTTGATCGGGCCTCTTGCCCAAAACCAGTCATGCATACTTTCCCATTCCCCATGCAGGCAGCATTACAGCGGTGTGGAGAACATGCCCAGGCCCCTATTTCCTGGGTAAGCGTTGAACCAGGACACTCAAAACCAAGCACAACGCTGCATTGAACTGTTGTGATTGGCCAGTGGGGCCTGGCTGTGCTTCCTGTTCCTTGGGGAGATTAGGAGCAGAGATGCGGGACCCGGCGGCAAGCTGTTTTTCATTTGTCATTTATAGTATGCACCCTTACGCAATTGTCACCCCCTGCGTCCCCAGGCGACCTGCCCGGAACACCCTGCACCTACCCTCACCCTGCCACATGTGAGCCATGCTGGTTGCCACTACATGTAACGCCCCTTACACACTGTTTAATGTGTAAATGGGGCACATATTTACAAGTTCATGACAAGCCAAATCAAGTTGCTTTGTGTGGCCTTGTAAACGTGCAGTGGCACATTGCGCAACCGGAATGTCAAACACGTGATTTCACAGCTTTGCAAGGGTGCAGCTAGGATTATTGAGGAACTCCCACAATTCATGCTTTGCAAGGTCAATGACACTATGGACCTCATGCCATTGCAGCTCAGAGCATCAAGGAGACCACCACCACCACCACCACCCCTAACATGCATCTCTCTCCTGGATAGCTTCAGCATTTGCTTTGGGTTACAACTGGACCTGATCACCCTTAAGTGCTGACCTTGGTAAACCGGAACTGCAGCAACAGGAAGCTGGAGACTAGGAACAGCCGAAAGCCAGAGACTCTCTGGTGCTGGGTGCGGTCCGGAACCGTGGAAGAAGGGGAGACGAACAACCAGTCAACATTAAAATAGGTTATCTGCCGTCTGAGGAGTCACATTCTGGGACGCAAGGACTCTGCACCAGATAACCACGTCGCAGTGGAGTCCACGTCGCTGGGGGAGCATTCAGGGAAAGTGTTAGGATCCTGTCTCTGAGTGTGATTGTGCATCGTCGGTGTCGCATGCAGCTCCTTCCGCCTCTCTTGTACAACCTGCTGCAGATTGGGGGTGGCATGTAGTTGTAGCGGGGATGCCTGCTCCTCCTATGCCTCCCAGTGTAACTGGCTCCAGGAATGATAGCTTTTTGTGAAGACCCTTCACTCACTGTCCACAGCACACAGGGACCAGTAGATAGCAGCCACTTCCAGCACAGTTCACCAGCGCCAATGATTTGCGTGTCATCATCTGAGATCACTTGCACCTTTACAGGTAGAGGAGGAAGTATTTGAGGCCCAACTCTCGGCGGTATCGCTTAGCGACTAGAGACAAGCCCCGCTGTCTCTGTACCCTTGTTGCGTAGTCATAGAAGAAAATACCTATGGCGCTATACACTTTCACCTCCGACAGCTTTCATACCTCCCTCAGGAAAGGGTCACGATCCCTGTAGGAGGTGGAGGAGAAAGGGTCTAGGACCTGTCCCCGGGAGCGTGCGGCTCACCGGCACTGGATGGGCCTGCTCCACAATAATGAATAGTGAGAGTGCACCTGGTGGCAGTAGCTCATGCAACCATGTCTGAGTATATACCACTGCATAAGCCCCTTCTGCTCCCTCAGACAGACCCAACACCCTTGTGTTGTTATGCCGTCCATAACAACACATGGCCATCCAAATTCTCTGCTGTTCTTTCTTGTGACTTCACATGTGCTATTAGCTGCTACACCTCCAAAGCTGCGCTCAGGGTACTCGGAGGGACTTTGACCAGTTCTTGCTCAATGTCGTGTTCCTTGTAATCTTGTGATGATCTGCACGGTCCAGGGTGAAGTCAGCTGTGATTTTGTCTATGTGGCTCTCAAAGGAAGTGCTTGTTTGTTCAAGGGAGGTACCCGCTGCCAGTACAGACTCTAGTTTAGACCACCGGCTGCTGTCCACTGAAACCTGCCACAGCAGCCAGCAATCCCCAACTGCTCGGTTCACCAACACGGAGTAGCAGCCAAATGATGCTGACGACCCCGCCTGCAGGCGGGCCATAATTGCACCAGACTCCCAAGCAGTATGTATGACATGCGGTGAAGTGCAGTGTGGCCTGCCGGGCCTTCTCCTCCTTTCAGGTGTATGCTAGCCAGGAATCTTCCTTCGGGTGGTACCGATGGAAATCCCCATACTCCCAAGAGCTCACTACCAGGGGCGAGGAAAGCTAGCACTACCCTGTCACCACCTCCAATCTAACAGTGGCAACTATATTCTGTGTTCCCCAGTACCCCAGTGAGTGGCGGCAGATGAAGAGGCGCACCACAGGCCTGGTCCTGAACCGACCCCCGTGGCCTGAACTTGACCCTTGCTGCTCCATTCTGCATTCCAATGTTTTTATTTTTTGTTTTTTTCATTAGAGGTGTATTTAAAGGCTATGTTTGCCTCTTGAGGCTGAAAAGTGATGCTGGGCTGACTAACGTGAATTGTTTTGCCACTAATTGGCCTTTTGTCACTTTTCTCTCGCTAACGTCAAATTTTTTATTGTCTTGATTCTAGTGTTAGGAGCAGTTTTCCCTGCAGCTAGCTGATACTATCACCATGTAGCGACGTATTGTAAATACGTTGCTAAAAGGGCTATAGTTTTTGGTGATAGATTGCATTAAAAAAATTGCCGCTAACTAACGCAAAAACTGGTTAGCACCTATTGTTGTAAATATACCCCACTGTTCGGTCGTATTCCCATGGTTCCCTATGGGAGCTTGTGTTACGGCCATAAAATGGCCATAACACAAGCTACTATGGGGAAATGTGTGTGTGTGTGTAAAACCCAGCACCCTGTTGTTGGCGCTTGGTGCCTGCCACACAGTGCAGGGTTTTACATAGGGGTACCTTAGGTACACCTCGGCCACCAACTGAAAGGTCGGGAAGGTTCCGCCTGTTGGTCGGAGATTCTCCAACCGACATTGTAATCGCCCCCTAGTGTGAGTGGGTGAGCTCAATGCACTTTGTAAGCAGAGCACTTTCTAAACAGGGATGAGGTTAGCTAAACATGCTGGCAGGGTGTTCCAAATTGTGCTTTTAATCTGAGTACCCTTGGCAAGATTAACAATGAAATACAATTGAAGTGACTGAGTATTATGGCTCAAACATCAGGATTGGGTTGATATGTATCAGCCCCACTAAATGCACCTGAGGGTTGATGGGTTTTTTTTAACAACTAAAATCAGTCTAATTCCTATCCTTCTATTCTATGCTTTAGCCCTTATCTTATTCTAATGGTGCAACACTATTAAATTCTCTGACAAGCATGCACCTTACTACAAACCAGACTTCAGGAAATTTTCCTCTATACTTCTACAATGAAAGTAAAACACAAAGGTAAATTATCATTTATCAGATTGACACATAATTATGCCTTTATACATCAAATTCTAAGTACCACAACATGCTGGGTTGTGTGTGTCAAGGCATGCACACACGTGAAATCTCTGCACACTAACACTCATATTAAGGCAGACATCACACTTAAAAATCCAACACACCATGTGTAATGTAAATACATGCACACACGCATGCTTCAACAGCAGTCGTAGTGACCTAACCCTGTTAATCAATGGCTTATAGCTCTAAAAGTCCTCGAGGGAGGACAAACCCTGTAGTCTTGCACTGGAGGATTGAGAAGGAAGAGCGCTATAGTTAGTTGTGGTTGTAAAATTCTGCAGCACACCCCGTCCCAAATATGCCCCGAGACGTGCTTCATCAAGGGTACTCATCCTGTCTCATACCAATTTGGGGTCCTCCGAGGCTTGAATTTGAACGGCTTTTGTTCAGGGCTCCAATATATACTCTTAAGCACATCCTTGTTTCAATCACGGGTCTGACGCATTTCTGCGTGCTGAACCGAACCATGTGCTGTGCATATACCGGAACATACCCAACGTGTTGCCACTGTCATGGGACACAGTCATGCATTACCAAGCATGTACAGGTGAGTGTGAAAACACGAAGCCTGGGAGGAAAGTAGGTCTCATCCAGGTCTTGTGTCTGCACAACAGCGATTGCATCAAAGAATTGAACAGTAATAGAAAGGAGACTCTCCCTTCAGTCTAAAAATTTCCTAACCAGTATTGGACTGGTTCTGTTGGCATGTCATTACAAGTGTTGTTGCAATATAAAAGAGACCAGTCTCGAGGGACTCTCTTCAAAACACTGGGCAGGACACCGAGAGGTGGTTATCTGTCACACAGTATATTCTGCGAAGGAATGTCATAGTTCTGTCCTTGCTTATGGATGGCCAACTTATTGTTATTGTATTTATATAGTGCTTACTACATAACGAGGCTGTGAAGCGCTTTTCAGTGAGTAACACAGAACCCAAAGCAGATTATTGGTGAATAGCCGTGGACATGTGAGTCTTTTAGTGGCATTGAAAATGATAATGGGAATAGAGGAGGGAAGAGTTTAGAAAGTATTTATTGGGAGATCATAGTAGTAAGATGAGGTTTGGAATAAGCAAAAGGAGAGATAGAGGAGGTAAGAGTCTATAGAAATGTATGAGTTAGCTCCTAGTAGTAAAATGAGTTTTGGGATGAGTCAAAGGAGGCATACATGAGAGAAGAATTTTGAAAGGGTTTTTTGGAGGATCATAGAAGTAAAATGTGGATTGGGGTGATCCAAGAAGGGCTAGAGGAGGGTAGAGTCTAGAAAGGATTTTTTTTTTGGTTCATTGTAATTGAATCTAGTTTGGGATGAGTCAGAGAGTGGAGGTAGAGGATATATTGAGAGAGGTATAGGGTGAAACATAGAGTAGTGCATTGGAGAGTATCAACGTTTTTTTTTTTTACAGTAGGAGTAAAGCCATGCATATATAAATACATAAGTACATAAAGGATATACATTTATAAGGAAGAAAATATATCAAGATTTTAGTTGTATTTAAAAAAACTCAGACTTTCACGTGTAGCATTACTTTAAGCTAATTTATTTTATGTATTTTTAACTATTTTTTAAAATAATTTTCCATATTTCAATAGTGAATCAATTGTAGACAAAATAGTTATGATAATATTTACATATTGTGATAGATAAAATAGAACCATAAGCAGCTAATCAAATAACTTATATGAAAACTATGCAGTGACCTAGCATAGAACAATATATATATATATATATATATATATATATATATATATATATATATATATATATATATATATATATATATATATATATATATTTAACCATAAATAGTACGTACATTTGTTAATCACACCTAAAGAGCCTATACCTTAAAAAACATAGGGGCCCAATTCACAGGGTGAACTTAAGACTAAATCCTAAACTTACTACTATTTGGTATTCACAGAATGCACTTACTTCTTTTGGGATTCACAAAGTGAACTTACTACTTTCGGGGTTCACAGAAGGAACTTACTACTTTCGGTATTCCCAGAATAGATTTAAGACTACTAACTTTACGTCCGAACTCGGGCCGGAAATTCCGGCCCGGAGGCGGACTTTCCGGCTTGGGGAAGGAGCTTACGGCCCAGAGGCGGAGCTTCTGGGTCAGAGGCAGGGCTTGCGGCTTGGAGGCGGAGCTTCCGGCCCGGAGGTGGAGATTTCAGCCATGGCTAAATACCCACCTCTGAGCCGGAAGCTCCGCCTCTAAGCCGCAAGCGCCGCCTCCGGCATGGAAACTCCGCCTCGGGGCCGTAAGCTCCGCCCCCAAGCCAGAAACCCAGCCTCCGGGCCGGAATTACCGGCCCGAGTTCGGACGTAAAGTTAGTAGTCTTAAATCTATTCTGCGAATACCAAAAGTAGTAAGTTCATTCTGTGAATCCCGAAAGTAGTAAGTTCACTTTGTGAATCCCGAAAGTAGTAAGTGCATTCTATGAATACCAAATAGTAGTAAGTTTAGGATTTAGTCTTAAGTTTATTCTGTGAATCGGGCCCATAATTATTATACATATTGATACAAAGAAATTCACAAATCTAGATACATACATATAATCAAATTAAATTATATATACACAGGGAGATACTGTACATTTGTGTTTGAGTATGGTCTTTATGTAGGAAAGAGCCAACTCTTGAGTAGTCTTCTGAGGATAAGATAGTTATGTGTGGATCTTATGTTTGGGGGTAATGAATTTCAAAGTTTGGCTGCTTGAACAAAGAAAGATGTCACATGTTTTTTTTCTTGTACTGCGGGATTTTGAGGCGAGGTGCCAATCTGGAGTAGAGGTTCCTTTGTTGAATATATTTGGTGATGTTATTCCTGATGAAAATCAGTTCTGTTCCATATACTGCTTTTTGGGTAATACAAAGAAGCTTGAATGTGGATCTTTTGGCAACCAGTAACCAATGTGGGGCCTTCAAGGAAAGGGAGAAGTGGGCTACTGACTTTACATGTAGGAGTAGTCTGGCAGCAAAGTTCTGAATCCGCTGTAGTCTTTCCATGCTTGATAAAGATTATCCGTGGTAGAGGCCATTTGGGTTATCCAGTTTAGACAGTAAAGAGAGATAGTTACCTGGACCTAATGTGGAAATCCCAGGTGGGGGGATGAGATTTCACAGTAATAAAACTTGATATTGCTAATTTTTCCATTCGGGCATTCACTGATAACTTGGAGCACATGGTAAGTCCAAGAATTCTCACTTCTTCAGGTACTTTAGGAAGTGGCACCCGATTTTTAGGCCAGGCGCAGAGTGGGTAATAATAATTCCAATTGCCAGATGGGAGTATTTCTACTTTGGAAGCATTCCATTTGAGGTGGGTCCATGTTGTCCACAGATCAATAGCTTTGAGGCAACAGAAGATTTTTAAGTTTCCAAAGTCTTTGGCGCATTCCAGTTTACAGAGTATTTTTGTGTCACCGCATAGTTATAGCATGTGAGCTGAAATTCATTGATCATTGCTGGTAATGGCTTCATGTAGATGTTGAAAAGCATGGGTGAGATGATAGAGCCTTGAGGGACCCTTCCTTTTGTGAAATATGGTTTGGATGAGAGAGGTGGTGTATAGATGACATTTGTCATGTTTAGAAGGTAGGATGTGGTCTAATTGAGAGCTGTCCCTTCTATGCCGGCTTCATAGAGTCTTTGTATTAGAGTGTCATCATCAATTGTGTTGAAGGCAGCTGAGAGTTCCCAGAGAAGTAGTGCAGTGACACTGGTGAAGCCTACTGTGTTTTTAAGGTCATTCCAGACGGGGATGAGTGAAGATTCTGTGCCTCTTCCTGGGAGAAATAAATTTTGGTAGTCTGCAAGTATGAAGTTATCTTCAATGAATTGTGACATCTAGTCTAATGCTGCTCTTTCTATCAGTGTTCCCAGGAAAGGCCCATTTGTAATAGGTCTGAAGTTGTCAGGGTCATGTGGGTTCAGGTTTGTTTTCTTTAATAATGGGCATATGTATTCCTTTTTTTGGTTTTCAGGAAAGATTCCTTTAGTGAAAGAATTTTGATGATTCTTCGTACTGGCCTGGTAGCTGAGGTAGTAAAATAATGTTTTGTTTTTTAATATTTGTGGTGAATAAGAGTCAGAAGGACAGGGGGTTGGCCTGCTTGCTTTGGTCAGATCCATAAATTCACTTTCAATATTTGTTTGAAGGAATGCAGAAGCTGGGATAGTTTACTCATGGAGGGGATTTTAGGAAATGGGTTAATGATGGTGGTTTTCCTTTGTTTTAAATATGAGTCTAACATGTATGTTTTGGTTGTATAATGGTTTGCCAGTTTGTCAGTGAATTCTTGAGTAATGGGATATGTTCCTTCTAGGCTTAATACATTCAGTGAAAATGTTATATAATTCCTTCTTTGCACATTTAGCATTTTGAATTTGGTCAGAATATAACATTTTTTTTTTAGCTTTTTTGAATATTGACTTGTATAATCTGTTACATTTCTATTAGGTGAAGTTTGTCTTGATTGTTGTTTGTTTTGAGCCAGGTGCGTTGCAGCTTTCTAATTTGCTGTTTTATCTCTTTTAGTTCTGTATTTCTCCATCTTGCCTGTTTTCTTTTGTCCTTCTTTGTTGTTCAGATTGGCATTAGGATAACAAAAGCTTCCTGTAGCCACTATATAGTTTTTTAACGGATATCTCTGTGATGGATGTTACTTGTGTTTCTAAGTATTCAAAATTGAGTTTGTTCCACTGTTGATAGGTACATGCATGTAAGGTGCTTTTGGTTGTGTTGCTTTGTGGTGTTTTATGTAGGAAAGCTAGCAAATGTTGGTCTGATAATGTGACCATAGTGTGTCCAGCGATGTGTGTGGGTTTGTGGATGATCTGATTTAGATCCATTGGGCCTGATTCACAAAGGTAAACTGAGACAAAATCAAACTTTATGACTTTCAGTATTCACAAAGGTCTTTTACGAGTAGTAAAGATAGATGTTTGTCTTAGCTAAACTTAAGTTTTGGTCTTTAGTTTAACTGAGACCAAACCTGAGACAAAAGCCTAACTTTACATAAATGCACTTTCTGAATAACGAAAGTGGTAAAGTTAGACTTGCATCTCAGTTTATCTTTGTGAATTGGGCCCAATGTGTCTAGGCCACACATGATAGTTTTTGGATGGGGCATATTGAGTGTGTCAAACTAAATTTCTAGGTCACCAAGAATGCAAAGGTTGGAGTTTGGTGTTTTCAGGTTGGAAACTGTATCTAGAAATGTGTCTTTGAATGTTGCATTGATAGTTGGAGGTCTGTAAAGCGAAGTATGTTACAGGAGGAAACTGGTGTAGCTTTGTAACTGGTAATGAGGGCCTCACAACCTTGTATGGAAACGTTATCAGCTTTAGTGCAATGTATAGTTTGCTTGAATATGACAGCTAGTCCATCTCCTAATTTGCCTATGCAATATTGTGTGATAGTTTGATAGCCTATGCTTAAGGAACGGCATTATGCAACAAAGAAGCCATGTAATCTCCCAAACATGTAAAGTAAGTCAGGTTCTGTGTCCATTAAAAGGTTGAGGTGTGGTGTTTGTTTTTAGAGAGAGATGATCAAGCTTTTATTAGTAGAATGTTTAACAATTGTGTATTGGTTGTGGTGTGGCTTTGTCTTATAGAAGAGGGAGCAGTATGTTTTGAACTTTTAGCAGGGGTGTCATTGGTGCTGATATTAACTGTTTGAGGATAGCAATACTGAGTTTCTTTCTATATTGCATTCCTTGTCCAGCAGGCTAAGAAGTAATTTTGATAAGTCTATGTGTGTAGTGTGTGGAGATAGTGGTTGAGAGTAAGTTGATGTGCTGTGTTGTTTTTAAAGAGTAGCCTTGTTGTGAAGCAGACCTGGAGGTGCGAAGTTCTGAAGCGTATTATGTTGTTTATTTTTTGTGTCTGTTTAGGGTGGATGGTGTATCAGTTAGGGGTGGGTGGATATAGCATGTGGGTCATGTTGTAAGACTGAATTGTGCAATGGATGAGAGGCGGTTGAATGAAAGTTCTTGTGTTGCTGTATTTGTGTTAAATGTGGGTGAAGAGGAGAGTGGGAGTGGGTGCATCTTTCTAATTTGTGATAGAATGTTTTATGAAATAGTATGTGTGTGAGTTTTTGTTGTGTTGATGTGTGTGTCATTGTTTTGTTTTCGTGGTGTAGTGAAAGGAGAAGTTGATGTATTTTTTATGAGAAGGATTTGTATATAAAGCACTGTTATTGAGTAGAAGTTGAATTGTGAAGGGGTGGTGACTTGTTTAAAAAAATAGTGTATGTGGTGTGTGGGAGGGGATGAACCAGAGTTATGAGTGTGTTAATTGATAGCTGGAAGAGGTAATATGTTTCGTGTATTGAAGTGCAAGGATTGTTTGTTTGTTTGCTTTTTGGTAAACAGAGGAGCAGAGTGTTTGTGGATGAAATGATGGAGTTCTTAGTATAGGTTTAATCAGGGTCTGTTGGGAGCAAGTAGAGGGTAGAGCTGGTGTTTTGTATCAACAGGGAGTGTTTGTCTGGATGGACTAATGTTATGTATAATTTGGCTTAGTATTGTGTGGGCCTGGGCCGTGAACTTTGCTCCATTCGCTGAGTTTGCGGAGTTTTCTGCACTCCGCACTCCGCGGAGCTCGCAGAGTGCAGAAAACTCTGCTTCACGATGTGCAGTGGAGTTTTCCCCCCTTGCGATCGCGAATAGTAGGTTTGGGAGCGTGAGGTGCCGCTCGGGTAGAATTTGTACCCGAGCTGCAGGAATACAAGCACAAACTGCAGTTCACACTGCACTCCGCCACTCGCTGAACTTCGCAGAGTTTGTTTGTAACTGTGCGGAGTTCTGCGTAGCAAAACTACGCATACTACACCCAGGCCTAATATTTTGTTGGTTATGTGTGGATTTGCTAGTGGCATAGGACAGAGTGGTATTTGGTTTAAGAGTGAAGGGGCCATTATGTGGCAGGTGGGATAGAAGGGTATATGAGTGTGGTTTGAGGTGTTTGTAGTGGTTGTTGAGACATTGAAATGTGGATGGGATTTGTTTGTAGTAAATGAGTAGAGTGTATTTGCTAAGAGTGTGTTTTAATGTTTGTGGATGTGTTGAGGTGGTTGCTGGCAAATGGCAAAAAGGGAAGCATTCCTGGCCCTAGGCCCGACTTGTACCAAATAGGAAACTGCCCTTGTCCTCTCCATCCTTGGCTTCTCTGCATGGGCTCAGACTCCCTGGGCCCTAAGGTCAAGTAACCCTCGGTCAGGTGACCTGTGGACAATCAGAACCCTAACCCTGGCCCTCACCTATCAAAACCCTAGCCCTAACTAGGCTGTCATCAATATAGCACTTATTGTGATGGAAGCACAATATTGATGACATCCTAGAGGTGTGGAAGGGTGATTTACCAACCTCCATTGAGTTCATAACATGGCTGAATAGAGAGGACAATGATCTTAGGTTGACACACACACTATTACCAATGAGTCCTTGACATTTCTAGAGGTGAGGCTATTTCCAGAAAGGGGTACTTTACAAACAGACACTTTCCACAAACTCAAAGACAAGGCTAGCTAGCTGAGATATGGTAGCTTTCGCCAAAGTCCACTGAGAGAGAATCTCCCTTATGGACAGTTGCTCTGACTGCGACAGAACTGCAGTAGACTTTCTGATTTTATGAAACAGGCAGAGTCCCTGGCAGAAAAATGGAGAGCTGGGGTTATTCAGAAAGTATTATCCAAAAGGCAATGAAAAGGACTAGAAACCAGAATCAAGAAGCAATAATTGAGACCACATAAATGCAAACCAAGAACCCACCCTGGTGTGTGTAACAAAATAACATATACTTTCTGATCAAGAAAATCATCAAGAAGAACTGGCATATTCTAAACACGGGACACAGGATGTGGGATTATACACTTTTTTCACACAAAACCATTTACTTGCCCTTTCTGATGTTGTGGGACATCACTCATGTAGAAAGTGCAGTATCTGTCATTTTGACATTGTCAAGAAAAGAACTAGACCTAGGCTTACCATTCTTGTGGCAGCTAAGAAGGAACACAAACTGTAACACCAAGCAGGTTATATATATGATCACTTGACCATGTGACCTTAGATATATCGTATGACAACCCTGAAGATAAGGACCAGGATTTACTAGCACAGGAGCAACATCCACTGTAAGTGTAGTACTATGAAAATGGCTGAACAACTCATCACCAGGTCACACACTGCACACGATCTCAGAAGGGTTTTACTTGAACAAGCCAATGTAGAGAGTAGACACATTGACAAAATTCTCTATTAAACAGAGCAGCGCTGGCTATATAAGTTGTCTACTGATAAGCAAGAAATAAACAATGAAATTCGATGCTGGGACCAACACCGGCAATGCAATGGGTATGCTCCAGTATACCTTCAGCACATATTTTGGCCCGGCGCTGGGATGCACCAGGACCGTGGTTGAAATGATGATGCGCTTGAGAGTATATATTGAAGGCCAGAACAAGAGTCATTCAAATTCAAGTCTCAGAAGACCTCAGATAGTTGTAAGGCAGGATGAGTACCCTTGATGTAGTAAGTCTGGGGGACATATTTGAAAGGGGTTTTGCTGCAGCCTTTTACAACTGCAACTAACTATAGCTGTTGGAAATTGGGTTATTGGTAGGGGTAAGTATACACCTACCACCAGTAAAAAGTCCACTAACATGGTATAGGATCCGGTAAAAGTCTCAATAAATTAGTCCCTTGCTCAAACCTTGGTAGCTGTAACCGAGCAGTCAGGCCTAACTTAGGAGACAGGTATGCAAAGCATTTGAAAACAGCAAAACAATAAATAGGTAAGACACAACAAACAATAAAAATATCACACCAATTTATAAAAATAGTAAATATTTTTATGAACAAATAGGCATCAAACAACAAAAATCCAATGATGGGAACTAGAAATATGACTTTTAAAAGAATTACTACTTTATAGCACCACTCTGGAACATCTGGTCATGCTTGACTGGGATAAAGTCAAAGCTGAGGCCAACCGCAATGGAGCCCTGCTTGGATACCCCACGCAGTAGGCCTCAGTCAAAATTTTACCTTTGGGCTTAGAAACCTTTCTAGAGCTTTTTCCACCAAGGGCCCTCACTTTCTCCACCAGTCCAGATTTGGTGAGGGTTCCCTGGATTGACTTTCAAGGAGCTCCCAGTGAAGTCAGACTTCCAGAACTCTTCAGCGAGATGAATCTTGAATCCGGGCCGGGTGGCAGTTGAAAGTTTGGCTCACGCAGTCGGGCTGGTCACCTCTTGGAACTTTTCCCAAAAGTTTCCCAAACTTTCTCAAACTTCTGGAGGTCTTTCCAGAAGATCTCCTGATGGGTTACAAGTGTCCAAGACACAAATCCAAGGGTCTAGAATCTCCTAGATGGTCCTTGGCAGGCCTGGCTTTCACTTCCCACAATGCACTTGGTAAATCAATTAAAACTCTACTGGATGCACTCCAGGAGGGGGACTATGGCTGGAGAAGGGTCAATTAAGCTCTGTTAACCTGTAGCTGCAGGAAGGCCACTCCTTACTCCTCTTGAAGCAAGGCAAAGTCCTCAGAGCTGTAGTAACAGATAGTGCAGAAGGCGTAGTCTTCACTAGGCAGGTCCTTGGGTGCAGAACAGGATTCAAGCACAACAATCCTCTTTCTTCTTATAGTTTCAGCAGCAGAATTGAAAGGCTCTGCCCTGCACACATATTTATTCAGTGTTTACTGGAGTCAAACAGGAGAGCACTCCTGTTCAATGAGGTTCAAGTCAACATCCCAGTGCATGCCAACATTCTCCAAAGTGTGGCATATTCTGGTCCTAGAAAGCACCATTCCTTCAAAAGTCATGCTGGCTGAAACTCAGCAGAGGCGTAAGAGCTAGCTAAACCAACCTCCAGGGTGGTTCATTTCCATTAATGTGGATCCTTACCACACAGTGCTCATAGCACCAAATTCGATTTTGGTAGGGACTTTGCTACCACGGGGTAAGTGATATGTGCAATTTCTCTAGGCCAGGGCATATAAAACAGATTAATGAATCATGATTTCAACCTGCACCAACACCTGACTCTTGCCTTGAAAAAGCCCACGGTCCATAGGCCACTAGGACAAAACACGTGTCCGCTGTACTGTATCCACAGAAGTAACATGAAATGAAAACCACGCACGTAAAACTTTCAAAGAACGTTTGCATTTCATTTTCGGACTACTACTGACAGATCGTGAGGGACCGATCCTCCATTTTTTCCTCTATACTTACCGTTACAATGGCTCTTGAGTGAAGCCTTTCGCGAGGAATGTGTCACAACACAATTGGGCCCTGACAATTGTAGTACCGAGGCCCAGAAATATCCCCCCAAACAGTTACCCATAACCAGTCTATATTTACATGACCCCCTCCAACCTTTGGGACACCTAGGGGAGACCTTGGGGGTCCCAAATATATAAAAAACTAATGTGGATCCTCACCACACAGTACTCATAGCACCAAATTCGATTTTGGGAGGGACTTTGCTACAACGGGGGAAGTGATATGTGCAATTTCTCTAGCCCCAGGCCATATAAAACATATTTTATAAGGACCTTGCTTATAATTACATGACCCCCCTACCCCTGGGACTCCTACGGGAGACCCTGGGGATAACTAATATGTAAATATAATGCAGATTATCACTTTTTAAGTGCTAATACCATCAAAGTTGAGTTTGGGCATAGTTTACATTTAAAAGTAATGCTGCAAAGCAGGACTGCTTTTAAAAGGACCTCAGGCATGCAGCATTGCACACAAGCAAGTGCTACAAGGCTGCTGGCCTCTAAACTGCTGTGCCCTATTATATACTAAGGACTTAAAGGTAGATTTAATGCCCCTTGCTCTATTATCTACTAGGGACTTATAGAGTAGGTCATGCCAATTATAGGTATACCTTGACAGATAATGTACCCTAATGCATATGTGTGTTTGTGTTTTCACATAGCATTGGTCCTGGGCCTGACTAGCAGAGCCCAGGGCAGAGTCAGAGTCAGTTACTAGTCAGCAAAAAATGGGGGTGCACAGGGCACACAGGATGACTTTACAACAATTGCGCTCTTCATTCTCAATCTACAATTGTGTGACTACAGGGACCATCCTCCTACAGGCCTTATTGAGCTATAAGCCATTCATTATCAGCGTAGGGCACTATGACTGCTGTTGAAGCATGTGTGTGTGCATGAATTCACACATGGTGTGTTGGATTCTTAAGTGTGATGCATGCTTTATTATTAATGCTAGGGTGCGGGGATTCCACGCACGTGCATTCTTGTCAGTATGTGTGATAGTGTTGCACAATTACAATATTAGATATGGGGTACAGCATGCCACAGTAGAATAGTGATCAGACTCATTTTGGTCCTGAAAACAGCCCATGGACCCTCAGGGGCGCTTAGTGGGGCTGAAACATGTCTACCCAATCCTGATGTTTCGGCCATTATACATGGTGACCTCAATTTTACTTTAATCTTGCCAATTGTACTCAGGTTAAAGACACAAAACGGAGGAAGCTGCAGGCAATTTTAACTACCATAATCCCTGTTTAGAAAGTGCTCTGCTTACAAAGTGTGTTGAGCCCACCCACTCACACTAGGTGTAGTGGGTGAGGATCCAATGATGAAGCATGCCACGAGTGGTACCTGTGGGCTAGGATTATAATAAAATAACTTATAGATTTTTTTAGGTCTCCTGATCTACCACCTTTGGGATTCAGGATAGAGAAAGGACAGGATAACCTTCCAATGTTTGTAGTAGTTTAATCTTTTTGCAACAGTTAAGTAACATCAGTGATTGTACAACTGTTATAAATGTTATTGAATGCGCCATGGCTACCCAAAGAGGTATGGGTAATTAGCTTGATTACATTATTTTAATCATATGGATGTTATCGATGTTGTTCAGAGATCTCGTAATTCATTTTATTAATTTATCAATTGTAGACTGTATTTTTGATTTGGAAAATAATACAGTGCCAAATGCCAGTTACGCATTTCACGAAAATCAAGCGTAAGTTCCCATAATTCTGCCAATATTGTGCATAATTGTATGAAAGCATATTACGTGAGTTTTGCACACCTCTACTTTTATACAGCCCAGCGCAGGCAAGTGCCTTTTTCTGTAGAGCACAACCAACTTTTGCGATGCTACTGCACAGTCTTTAGACTTTAGCTCCTACTGTAGAAATTAGTCTTCTGCACCTTGCCTTTTCTTGTTGGTCTTAACTCTTTGTAGGCCACGGTCTTTACAGTAGAGCAATTAAGGCTCTGTGGCCCAGCCTAAGAAAGAGGGAGAAATGAGAGTACTGGGAGAGAAAGAGGAGACGGAGAGGAGTTGACCTAACAGCTAGGACGGTCGTCCCCGAATCTGGGGAACTGGGTACGAGTCTCGGCAACGACACTGGACATCCTGTGATTCTGGGCAAATCACTTAATCTCCCTGTGCCTAACAAAAAAAATAAAAAATGAATGTGTCCTCATGTAACTCAACTGGCCATATAAAACTCCGTAAATAAAATAATAATAATAATTAAATAAATAAAAATAAAAAAGAGAGTGGGACAGAGAGAAAAAGAGGCAATCAAACAGAGAGGCAATGAATGTATGTAGTGCAGGAGTATCAGAGTTAAAAAACGAAGTTGGTACTGAGTTTAGACAGAAATAAAGAGAGATAAAGTGAGGAAAAATATTGGTGTACCAATAGTACAAGAGAGAATATTGCAAGAAAAGGTCCTGTAAACCCCTGGTTTGTTAGCAAAAAACATACATAATGGGGTGCAGTGGGCCCCTTACAACACGTAGCCCCTGTGACATTACACTTTCTGAACTATTGATAGCTATACTTTTGTAGGGAATACAAATATGATAAGGAGAGGGCATCACACACATTGAAGAGCATTGGAGACAGAGTGTTAAATTGTATGAAGAAATATGTTGCGATAGAGAGATTGAACATGTATGTAAGGGAAAGTGAGATGGCAAAGAGAGGGTTATGGAGGTTGTGAAAACCCAAAAGCAGTTCATTTTGACTTAAAAGGGATAGCAGCTGGTGCATCTTTAGTTAGTGGTAATGAAAGAGAATGGAGTCAAGAGTGATGGAGTCTTGGGGAAACATGGTGTATGACCGAGATGTGGCATCCCACGACTTTGTTGCTCATTGACAATAAACATTAGTGGACAGTGCGGATAGTGGCAAATGGGAGACATTGCAGCATCCTCCCAAGAAAACTTTGGCTCCTGTACATTCATTTTTAACTTTAAGCATTGGTTCCAAGTGAAGTCCAACAGTTGGGCACTTACTATTTCCACCATGCTCAAATCGGAATTGTGCCAGAGCATGCAGTAATACCTGGCTTTGCGTAACTTGAAGTAAAATAGGTTAGTCCACATTTAGAATGCTAGTCTCTCTAACAGCAATATCACATAGTGCGCTCACAATTTGCAACTCGCTGTCCCCCACTGAAACAACTCACAAAGAGATAGACAACTGCAATTAGTATGGTTTGACCAAGGGCGTAGACTTTTTGTTACACAGACACAAAGACTCATTGGGAAATCATAAATGATAAACAGAGTTAAGCAGATATTGTTATGAAAATACAGGATGTAATATCAAACAAATCATACATAATTGTTATGAGAATGCAGGACATAAGGCAGAAAAACAGCTCAGAGATTGTGCAAGCAATACAAAAGTTATGTCCTCCTACCCTTACAGCAGAACATTTCAGAATGCAAAGTGCCAGCAGGCCCCTTTTACCTTAGCTATTGCCCATGCCCTCAGCCAAGGGCATACCTTATTAGGAACTTTTCTCCATCACTCTGAGGGATAGCCAATGCCCACATCCGCCAGGGCACAGCATAGCTCTTCATCCCTGCTGGGGTACTTGTCACCAGGCAAATTCCCCTAAAATGTTCATATCCAGTCATCCTGGGGTAAGGCAGAAAGGTCTAGACCACTAGCAGGTCAGCCCCTCATCCTGCCTACCCAGTGCCCAAACAAATCAACAATCCTCCAAGGGAAAAGGTCAGTAAATTGGTCCACATTTGGGGTAGCCCCCATTTCTGCTGCAAGAAATTCCTACAAATTCCTCCTTCTTCCCGTGCTGGGTAGGTGTGTGGTTGTGTGAATGCGGTGTGATGGATCCCAGTGCGCAGAGAAGGGAAAAGAGGCTGATCCTTCACCTTTCAAGGCCTTATATGTTGCAACCCTCGGTGGGCACAACTTGATGATGTCGAGTGACCCTCCTTGGTGGCAACACAGATAAAGGACTCTCCACCGGGGCACCTGCCCGTGGAGCGACTAATGGCGCCCCTCTGCTATATGCTGGAGGCACCTTCCAAAAGCAGAGTTCTCAAATTTGCAAAATTCTTACACATTAGAAGAAATTTGCTTATTGATGACCTCACTTGACGTAACGTCACACAACCTTCAACCTTCCACCACAGAACCTATCCGAAGGTCCCAGTGTCTGATGTTGCGGCTTAGGTCTAGTGTCATAGACTTCATACGGTCAGGAGGTGCAGCTCACGACAATCTAGGGCCCATTCACACGCCCAGGTAGGCAGACTGTATATGTTGCCATGTTGTCACCTGATGACAGACTGCTGTGCTCAATGGGTAAAAGAGACAAATGGACTGGCTGTCATGAGTCTGGGAACAAAGTGGTGGTGCTAACACAAAGGGATACAAATAATATACCTCCCTCACAACCTAAATAACATTATTTTCTATTTCAAAATACATTTCATTATTTACAAATAATATGAATATAGTATTTTTTATACAAATATTACAAATGAACTATGATAAATGAACTAAGACATAGTCAAAATAAATAAAAAAGTTGAAATGATCATGTTGTAATTTGTTATTGTCTTCCTGGTTCAATAGCCTTTTGAAATGTATTTTAAAATAGAAAGTAACCTTATTTAGGTCGTGAGGGAGGAATATTCTTTGTATTGCTTGTTATTTCCCCTCTTCTCCTTGGCCTTGGTAAAGTAATATGTGTAGAGGGGGTCCCAGTATTTGCTGAATTGCTAACACAAAGGTAGGAATGGAGGCTTCAATCACTGCGTTGCCTTCAAAATTGCATAACCACGTAGAAATACTGTTTTTTCCATCAGTGAGTGGGGCCCTTTACAACTTTCTCTCTAGACAGTTGTTATTATCCTCGGTGATCACTCCATCTTCTCATTTTAAGATATTGGATGAGGTGGTCTCACCCACATGATGTAGGATAGTGTCACTCCTCTAAAGAAAGAAGAGCAAAGGACTCCACTTACTAACGGAAAAAGACTAACCATGTATCTATGTGGTTGTGCAATCACAGTGATTGCCCTGTGCAGTCATGCATAGTCTACACCTTGGTAACCAAGCAGAACACTGACTGACAGAGCATGTGTGGAAGGGGCCTGGTATATGCTTTCCACTAATTACAGTTGGCACCCTGTACCAGTCCACACGACCTTTATGGCATATGAGGTCAAAGATAACCTTTAAAAAGCTATCCTAGTGGTAGCTATGGAGAGCAGCCTTCATGCGTAATCTTGAAGGAATATCACCTCCTGAATGACTAAATGAAAGGAGAACCACACAGTAGTTATATAAAATATGTATTTATTATTATAACACTCTCTACTAATCTCTACGTGAGATTAGAACATAAAGCACACAATACTGAATCAATAGAACATTCGTAAGTAGCACAATGCACAGTGGGCTCCAGGGGGAGACCAAAATATATACTAAATGAATGGTATAACAATCACAACTTGACTAGACACAGTGTCTAGAGCACGTAGAATCGCTGGGACCCCAAGGAACGACCCAAGGTAGTGACACAGGGAGCCCACAGAAGAAGGGTGCAGTGAGGAAACACGACTGCGTGCCCCAAACAACTCTATGGGAAAGTTGCGGTTCCAAAGTTACAGTTTAAGGACACTTATACGAGGACTTCAAGCAAACCCTTTGGAACATAGGAGGTTCTGGAGCTATCCAACTAGTGAGCACCAAAGTACCTGTGTTACCTATCACAGAGGAGCCGGGTACATAGGGGTCAAGTGGTGTCGGAAACCTTTGTTGTTTACAATGGAGAGCTGCAAAGAAGTACTGCTGCCAAGAAGGCGAAGAGTGTACATTGGAATCCAAGCCTGGATTCTAGTGAGAGGAACCTGAAAACAAAGGGGACAGAGGTGGGTCACGTCAGGTGACCAGGGGCTCGCAATGTCGGGTGCTTCAGGTGTAAAGAAGAGATGATTTACTCTGCAGCCACGGGGACCAGGAGATGTCAAGGATGACCAGGATCCGGAGGTGAGCTGTCCCACAAAATATGTCGAGTGCTGATGGGTCGATGTCTGACTGGAGTAGCAACAACCCTTGGCAAATGCAACCCACATAGGAAGGACAAACAGGTTACTGTGTGGACCAGCAAGATCCACGGGACTCTCCAAGCAATGGAGAGTCAGGGCACGTTGAGAGCAACTAGGAAAGCCCAAGACCAAATAAGGTGACCCTCGCCAGGACCAACAGGCCAACGGACAAGGAGTCGCAAGGAGACCTTGAGCAAATTTGCAAAGCACCAGCCCACGAAGCACTCAATGTGAGGAGACCGGATTTCTACAGTGCAAATACTGCTCGGAGTCAGGACTACACGGAGTTAAGTGCACAAGCTCAGGGATCGCCAACAAGTATATTCAATTGCAAATGTACCCGGTGCACAGGGGTTCGAGTCACACGGTCCTCACAAGCGATACTGGTCTCAGAATCGCTGAGAGGTCAGATCAACCTCAAGGACCTTCAGAAACCCATCTCCTGTGTTGCTGAAATCGTTGAAGTCCTCAGGAACTCTAAAGAAGCAACCCGGTCAGATGCGCTTAGTGCCTGCTACTGCAGGGGAGTAACTTCTTTACTCCAAGGGAGATTCTTCAGTCATGCAACGTTGTGCAGGCAGTTGAAGTACTTAGTTTATTCTTAGTGGAATTGTGTCCATGTAAAAACTAAAGTCCTGTAGTCAGGTAACCCACTTTATACCCATGGGAAGATTCTAGGGACCCTCCTAGGGGAGGGGCAGGACAGAGGGGTGGCTACACGCATGTCCTTTATTTAGTTTCACCCAGTGCAGGAGCCACTGGCTCCCAGAACTGGTTTGAGTAGGAATATACACAGCTAAACCAAATGTGCCCCCAGTGCAGACATTCTGGCACTCTCAGAATGCACCCGCCCAACCACAATACACTAGACCCTGTCTGGGAGATGGTTACACCTCCGTGTGACAAGACGTTTATCATCATGCCTTGCTCTGCTCGAGCTCAGCTGAGCAACAGGAGAGCACAATCGTGTCTGTGGCTGGCAGCATCCATTGTGTGCTGCCAAGGTCGAGAAAGCTGGTACCGGGTAAACCAGTGACCCACAGTAGTAGTTTCAGAAGAGTGGAATCAATCCTCCCACACCAGTTACTGGGGTGGAGGTATGATTCCAAAGGGTTTGACACCAAACACAACATATTTCTAAACAGCCGTTTTAAAGTTAGCATTTACCGCGAGGTTATAATGCAACTTAAACTATATGTCTGATGCATCACAGACAACCCCGGAGAATGGTCTCCGAAGGCTGCAGAGGGGCCCTACTCATGCAGAGGCACCATCTCACATAAAACCCAGCACCCAGCCTTCAGGATTGATAAGGCCTGCCATAGGGGTGACTGATAGGTAGTGATTTAGATAGATATAGTGAACCTATATTTAAGTAAGGGGTGCAAGCACCAGCTTACACAGGCTGCTGCAGCAGACCTGTTGCGTCATTTTGAATGACCTCTCATGGGTGGCATAATACATGCTTTAGCCTATAGGAGGCCTTTGTGGTACCTATGCCCTGGGTACATGGTGTACCATATACTAGGGACTTATAAGGGTATCCCAGTATCCAATCTGGAGTGTACCTAAAGTACATGCATTGAAATTTAAGGGATAAAGCAGATAGACTGGGGTTCTGGATAGCTGGATCCCAGTCAGACTAGTCCAAAACAGTGAGACATCAGCAACAAGTGTGGGTAACCATAAGAAGCAGATCCTACTTTCCTACAGCATGTTCATATTAAGCATGACGAATCAGGACCTGTTAGCAGCACACTCATCCCTCCCCAACTGGCCACCAATTGAGGGACGAACCAGAGTAGAATATGAATGTGTTTTCTTAGTCCCTGCTCTTGGGTTGCCTTGATGCAGGATTAGGCTCCTGCACTAGGAATTTTTTGACCAACATTTGTTAATTATTGCTGGCTGCTTACAGGCACTGCCTGATTATTGACCAGAAAAGAAGGTGCGTTCTAACACACTCTTAGATCTCCAGGGTGCTTACAACCTTTCATGAGCTCAGAATGCTGATTTTGCTTTGAGAGTTGATTCCCTGATTAATCTGCATTATTCTCGCATGTCATGCTTGAGACTTGAGGTCTACGAAATTGTTATTAGTTAAGGGGCTGAAGTACCGCTTGAATAATACTTACATTTTAATAAAAATATCTCTCTGATGTTATAATAATAAAGAACAATGTTTATGTTTATGCCAGCAACACCTCTTGGTGCAACCATTGTCATTTTGAGGGCTTTTTGGACTGACACAGTAGTTAAGGTCACTGAAAAATAAAACAGCTGGCCTTCCGCAATTAAATAGCCCGTGTAACAAATGGTCGATGGTGGAATCTTTATCACAGTGGTTTATGTGATCTTGAATTACGACTTCAAATTTAGGTCGGATGGTATTTTCTGACAGGCACTCAGCTAAAGGAGAAATTAATACGAAATGTACTGTATCCAAGTGTGGGTTGGAGTAGTCAGTAAAATATAAGCATAGCATGGGGTCACAAAACTTTTTGAATTGTGTTATGTGTTCAATTATACGTAACCTTGCTTTAGAATTTAATGAATTCTGCTTTGCAGGAGCAGTTCAAGTTACCTTAAATCTTCTCAGAATTTTGAACACAAATATATATTTTTTAACTCTAGCGATGCTAAATATCAAGGGGCAGATTGACAAGTCCCTTGTGCCACCAGTGCATCACGCTGAGTGACGCACAGGTGGTGCAACCTGCTGGGAGATATTTACAAGCACACTTAAACCCACCCTGCATGGCTTTACCTGTGCTTGTAAATATTGTCCCTTTTCATCCAACATTTTGCGTGTTAGGGGCATGACATGGGTGTTGCTGTGGGTGTTCCTACCCATGTCCACTGATGCATTTCCAGATATATGAAAATCGTAAATCTGGAAATGCATCAGAATGCTATGCCATGCTAGGGTGGCGTAGCGAGGTGCACCATTGTAGAATGCTGCATGCATTGAAAGAGGAAAAAACCGAAGAGAAATGACAACATTTCTCCTGGGTTTTTTCCTCTTTCAATGCGTGCGGCATTCTACTGCTCACATTGGAAGAGGAAATCACCTCCATTGATTGTGTTGCCCCTTCCTGCACAATAACAATCTCCACACGATACAGGCATCCTTGCACCATGGTGCATGGGTTCCTGCACCGGCACATGGCACCAGTTTGTGCGCCAGATATGTGACATATTGTTGTAAATATGTTACATCCCTGTGCTTCAAAACGAACACAGTGTGACGCAGCAAAATGACTTGCGGCACCGTCTATGGGACTTATTTACAAGACCATTGTGCCGCCAATGCGTCACTTTTAACATTTGGAAAAAGTGAAGTATGGACAGCGAAAGGGGCTTATTATTAAGTCCCTAAGTTCCCTGTATTTTACATTGGTTTTCATTTATATTCTGTGTTTTTCCCTTCCTGGAGCATAGCTCTTTTACCTTTGTCAATGTTGTTGACATCCACTGATGACGTCATAGATCTATTTAGTACTCCGTGTGCATGCCCTACTCTTCTTTGCTACTTCCTCCCATTGTCTCTGCAAGTAGAGTGGGCTTGGAATTGGAGCACTATTCAAAAACAGTAAAAAAGAAAAAAGACATATTTTTTCTTAAAACCCCCCCCCGCGCCACTGTAAAATACATCAAAGGCAGTGCTGTAGGCTGCTCAGCCTGGAAGAAGGTGTGCCCCATAAGCCCCTGAGAAAGCCATACCATCTGTATAGAATATTTTGTTTGGTGCTAGGAAGATGGCAGGGGCACCACCAACAGATATGAACTTTGGGAACTGCCAGGGGTGCAGCAATTCATATAAGAAATTAAAGTATCTTTTGGAAATCTGTAGCTCCCAGGGGAACAGATTTATGACCGTGGGAGACGTTTGCCGTCTTTTTAAGACATTTTTAACCTAGCTTTTAGTTTTGTGGTTCAAGAATACAAGGTCCTTTGCTATTGGTACCTAAGACTGCTCGACTGCATATGTAAAAAAAGGAAAAGAAAATCATGTATTTTGTAGGTTGATGGTGCAAGGCTTTGCACGTAAGCAACTTGATGGATAAATCCTCTCATATAATTTCGTAATAACTTACTAATATCGTTTGTAAATACTAATATTACACAACAATTGTTTACATTATTTAGAAAAGGGGGAAGTTTTCCTATGTGTTTTTACTAACAAGTAACCCAAGTGTGACTCAAAATGGCTGCTAATGTGGGAAAACATAATGCGCATGTGTCAACTGTATGAAGTCTTAACGTTTGGAGGGAAAATGTTGCTTCTGCGCAGTGACACTCAACATGGCCGCTTAAGAACTCACATGCTCAGCATCTGCTTTGTTTGGAACTAAACCACTTTATATACTAAATGCTAATGCATAAATAGTTTTTTTTATTAAATGGGATTTGAGCAGAGATAAGTGGTCTACAGTGAAATCAGTTTATTTGAATCTAACAGCTTGTCTTTTTGACTTCTCTGTTAGTTCATATTTGGGCCTTAAAGAAAGCTAAGGGTTGACAATCAAGTGATCCTCATACACATGCGCGATAGAGACAACTCCGGAGTCATGATCGCAAGTCTTGGAACCCGATCAAGGACACCCCTTTCTCATGTCCTGGGAACCAGCTGAACATCCTGAAGACTCTATGGACAAATGAATATACTCTATACAATGTTAATAAATATATTATGAACATGGGTGGGAAATAAAGCTTGGGAGAAACAATCTAATGGGTGGGAAAATAAGACAAAGGTCTTAAGAAAAGTATTAAACTTAGCATGGTGTGATGATCATCCCCTTTGTTTGTCCAATCAGAATTAAGAATTTTTACATTTTTGAAACATTTAGGGGTGGAACATGCCATCAAAAGGTATAATTGGGGAAGTTAGTTTGATTAGTAAGCATTATTGCTGTCAGAAGGCTGAGAGATAGAGATGCTGTCCGAATGCTGATCGAAAAACCTGAAAGCAGACATAGAATTGCCAACAAATAGAACTAGGAAGAAGACTGGTGGAAGAATCGAGGAGGCAATAGAACTAGGAAGGAGATTTTACGGAAGAATCAAGGAGGAAATTAGAATCAGAGAGGGTTTTGACATAGGGGTCAAATCCAGAAGAGGTTATCTGTCCTGTTCTAATCTTATCCTGAACCTGTCACCTGAAACTTTTCTCGAGGGGCCCAAACTCTTGGCCAGAGAGGTATGATCTGGCACCATCCTAGTTACCTATAAAACTGTGTTTTGTGTCAATGTGCCTTTTCCTCTCTATCCTCTTTTCCTGAGGTACTTGTCACCGAATTTATAGTCTTATCTAGATAAATTGAATCTTACCTCT
This sequence comes from Lissotriton vulgaris, assembly GCF_964263255.1. NCBI lineage: Eukaryota > Metazoa > Chordata > Amphibia > Caudata > Salamandridae > Lissotriton > Lissotriton vulgaris. The sequence continues at coordinate 898,147,632 of NC_141696.1, forward strand.
TCAGAATGATGAAGTTTACACTGTAATTTGGCTTTTGTTTCTCTTACAAAAATCAGATAAAACTTTAAATCTAAACTGAGTCTTTGGTAATTTTAATGAGTAAATCAAGAGAATACTTCATTGTCAAAGTCATCAAACATAATCAACTAATATAGATCCATGTGTAAAGAAAGGGCTTAATAATTAAATTGGCTTCAATTTTAGAGGCAAATCGGACATATAGAATTAGCCCTAGAATTAATGCCAGCAAGGTTTCATCAACTGGACTATTGAGTGTGGTTTATGGGCCCGAATGTGTGTTTTAGTGATAAATGTCGGCAGGTTGGTGTCTCGCTGGATCAAGGTCTCAACGTTTAGTGTGTGTTGGCCAACCAACAGATGTTCTTGCATTCTATTAGTAAATTTTTTTCGTATTCTGTGTTTGTGCTTTCTCTGCAACAAACATCTTTTACTTTTGTCAATACCCATGATTCAAAGCATTGCTGCCGCTTGTGCCCTATCAGCTGGGGCAGGGACTACCCCATAAGTCCTTGCAAATGGCAACAAAATGTGCATATTATGTTTTATCATGCCGCAGAGAGCTCAGGGGCACCACTAATGAATTTAAACATTCTCTGGGGGCTGCTGAGGTGCAAAAGCCCTGTGGGAACCCTTTCTTAATACATGATTTAGCACCCTATGTATCCCAGTAGATTATATTTTTGACCCTGGAAGAAGTTTCTCATGTTCCCCAGCATTGCTGAAGATGGGGATTCTGGTCTTACAGCTTTAGGACCTAGAGAGCATAAATAGTGGGTTCTAGGGGGACATGTAGAGTGTTATAGTATAGTCCAAACACTGCAGTTGTGTTAACCAAACAACATATGTTTTTACACAATATTATACAGGGGAGATAATAGTGAAACCCATAGGTTGTACCTTTCTTAAGCAGAGAACGGATGTTCTCCCAGGAGACATTCGAGGGGAGATTACTGTGCAACTCATACATCGCCATTGCTCTAACTGGACGATAGCTGCCCCTGCAAGAGATTTTGCGGTTGTGATTACAGGGGAGCCCATAAGGTGCTGTAGCAATAACCAGACAACAAATGTCCTCACAGGAGCCTTTGAGGGTCGAAGTTACAGTGGAGCCCATAGGTTTGCTGTTGCAATAACCATACAAAAGATATCCTAACAGGAGGCTTCCAAGTTGACTAGGCTGAAGTAGACCCCGTTGGCTGCAGTTACGCTAGCTGCACATCAGATGTCTTTGAAGGAAATCTCACAGAAAGGCCACGGTTGGGATTTGGATGGTCACTACCTCCAGAAATGGAAAAGCCAATAGGTTGGCAAATGTCTTTCAAAGGCAAAACCGATTGTTTTTGTTTTTTGTTGTTATGCCCCATGCTTGGTGCACATTGCATCCTTCCTTACTATGTGTGTGATTTTTTATTATTTTTAATATTTTGCTGATTTTTAGCTATAACCTGTACTTTTTTTAATTACTAGATTTCATTTTGTTGCTGTTTCCGTGTTGATGGATTTAAACTCTTTATTTAACAAAATACAATGTATATTCAAAAATATACAATTTGCACTATCACCAATATTTCTTTTTTTTTAAGTCTCTACTATATTCCTGTGTGAGACTTTCCTTTATAGCCAGGCAAGGCCGATTTGTATAGACGATGCTTGTTTTAACTCATAATACAGACAAGATAGTGAGCTTCATAATGTGCGGGATCTTTTGCTCCCATTTGAAATGATGCCTCGTAATTCTCTTTGGGCCTGCAAGGTGAACTACTTCTTTCAGAAACGTAAGCTCAATAGCATTACATCTGGTGAGTGAAATTGATTGCAGTAATAATACCAGTAATTAAAATGAGGTCAATCTAAAGCTGTTTGTTTCTCTTGGGTCGTTGATGACTGTTAATACAAAAGCGACGGGTTGAATGCGTTCATTCATCTCAGCTGATGGTAATCATTCTGGTCGACAGTCCCTTTTTTAGCTCGTCTGTACCGTGACAGACTGGGCGCAACCATATGCAAATAAGCCTTGGCCGACTTCCAAGGGATGGTTTAACCCGACCTGTCGGCCACGTTCGCTCTGCACGGAAACCAAGGCAACCGAAGACCTGTTTAAGTCTTGTTGGCCCCATTAGAGAGATACAGTTTGAGGATTAGGGCAAATCATTGGTGGTTGGTGCCTTTTATTTTCAAGGATGCTTTTTTAGCTGTGGGAGTACCTTCAAACACGTTTGTCCTAAAACATGGCACTTACATGCAATGTCACAGAATTCTGCTGAATCTGCAGTATTCGGCTAAATATGAAAAACAAGTGATGGTGATGATTATTATTGTTATCCTTATTATTATTATTATTATTATTATTATGATGTTACTGTTACGAGACTTAGGGGCATATTAGCAAGGGCTGGCGATATAATTATCGCCGCTTTAGCGTCCGTTATTGGGCAATAAGCGGCGCTAATCATATCGTAATACCATCAAGGACACGCTAGCGTGTGTTTCTTTGATGTAGAGCACGTTTTTTCACAGCCTCGCCTCGCATTGCAAATGAGATGCAAAGAAAGCGCGGCTGTGAAAACAACACGAAAAGATCGCAAAGTCAGCTTCGTGATATTAACAAGGAGGTGCAGCGATAAAAAAAATCGCGCTACCTCGGCCTTAAAGCTGGAATTTAACATCTGTTAAATTCCAGACTAAGGCATACTAATAATGGTAGGTGGATTATGCTGATACAACTACAGGGTCATATGAGCAATGTCATTGCTGTTTTCCATGGAACATCGCTGGAAAGTCAGCGATGTTCCGTTGCAAACACCGCTATCGCTGAGATATTATCGCCATAGCGCTATGCATTGTAGAAATAGCGTTAGCATGGCGGTAATTTTCAGCGATAGCCGGCGATAATATTTCTATCGCTATGTGGGGCCAGCGATTATTATCGCTGGGCCGTGTTAATATGCCCCTTAGTGATTGTTGATGGCTCCAGCGGTGAGCCAAGGTTACAAACAGAAACACTTTCATGTAGGCTCAACCTCAGATAGAGTTATTTAGTGGTCTCAGAGCACTAGGGGCCAGATCTACTTTTCCTTCACATAACGCAGCACATTGCAAACGCAGAAACCTTTGCAACATGGTGCAAGGCTGCCTGAGTTAGGGGCAGGTTTGTTTTTATGGCGGAATAGATCTCATCCTGCACAAAAACAATCTTTAGAGGCATATTCATTTTTTGAGGTGTGCTCCGTAATGTAGTACACATGGAAAGAGGAAGTAACAAGAAGAAGTATTACGCTTCTGTCAAGTAGGCGCACCTAGGTTGTCATAAACCCAGGTTTACAAGTCTTCGTAAATTAGGGTTTGAGTCAAAATACATCGGTGGATACATGGGAACTCCTATGTTCCAACCATGTAACATTCTCCCAATGTAAAGTAATACAAGGCAGCTCTATGAGCTACGCTGCATTACTTTGTATTTGCAAAACCATGCAAAGCCATGTAAATAGGCTGTGCATGCCTTAGTAAATGGCAAAAAGGATTTCGTACTATGCTGAGCCATAAAAGGGGTCGTTGAGGGGGAGATTGGTAGGATATTATGTTATTAAGGAAAGCAGATGATCAAGGCTCCTCACCGGCTACTCGTTGTAGGCGACGGTCTGCATTATGAAATACCAATAAAAAGTTGTGATACTAAAATTCTACTAAATTGAAATATGTTCCTATTATCCTGATTTGATTTTCTTTCGGTATAATCCCTAAGTGTTGCCACTTTTAGGGCTCAAGATAAGATTTTCCTTAGCTTTTATCTTGGCAGTGATCACATCAACATGCAGTAATTCTCCATTTTCCTTCCATTATGCAAATATAGTTTCTAACCATATGCTACCTATGAAAACATGCACATTTACATGCAAATGACAATATGACATTTTTTCAATATTATAATTTATATTATTAATAAAAATGTCATTCTTCCCCTACTCAGTGAATTATGAGTCTGTAAATCAGTAAAGTGGATTTCTGTTATAACTGAAAAATGTCCGTTTGACTCTGCATTGATAAGAAAATAGCATAGGTTATTGCTGATAATGCTCTGGTACACATAGTAAAAAAGCATGCTGTGGCTAGGAGGAGAGAGGGATGGCAGTTGGATGAACTAAAAAAAAATCAATCAGGCGATAAAGCAATATTGTAAGTCTCCCTACCAATGAGACAGGAGTCAGAGATGGCTTTGTAGAACCACAACACAATTCAGAGCAGCAGAGGGTCAGCGAGTAAGGTCCAGCGTTGGTTCGGCCATTATGCTAACCTTTTCCCATTTGTTTTCCCCCATTTCTTTAATAACAAAATCAACAAGCATTGGCAAGGTGAATAGGTCTTTTCTTCATGCTGTACAGCATCAAACCAAGATGTTGAGCAGCAAGAAAGAAAACATTTTTTTCAGGAATAACATTTTTTGCATGATTAGGCAAACGCTGGGCGGTGCCATTTTGTAGGCATATACTTGCAGTAAATAAGCATGCGTGTCTGCCTGCAAGTAACACTGAGGCCTTCTCATTGTGCTTGTTTTTTTTTTTAAGATAATGCGCTCAAGGTATCATTTTGGGTGAAGGCAGCAATGTGGGTAAGCTGAGTAGGGGGAGAGCAATATGGAAGAGCGTCAGAGAGCACAGACTCACATGTGTGAGAGATGGCATCATGGAGATTTGACAATAGGGAAATCTACAGACCACTATCTGGAGAACCGAGTGCACTGCCTTTCAATCACTCAAGGGAGTGTGCGAACTATTAAACCATTTTTGACTTATTTATAATATAATAACAGTTTCCAACAAGACATCCAATGTTCACACAAAATAATGATCAGTATAAAAAGAGAAATGTGTTCTGAAGTCTTCAAACGTAGTATTGATGCTTGTTTATTGATTGTTCATGGAGATTGTTGTCATCAGTCACAAAATCCGAAACAATGGCATCATATGTTCAACTTAGAAATCCCAATGCATTTCGGGCTTCATAACACGCCCTTCATCAGGGGAATCTGTTAAATAATTATTACAAACCATTACTATGTAGATTGTGGAAAGCTACGAACATTATTACGCTTACAATAAAGACCAGAAAAACTGTACAAAGTTACTACCGGTGAAACCACCTTATGGATTATGTTGAAATCACGCAATGCATAGATGCCAAACCACCATGAGAATAAGAATCTGCAGAAAGAGAGGTTATGAGTCGTCAAAAAGAGTAATATTCACGCGTTCCTATAGACCCAGACGAACCAAAAGGACAAACCGCTAAGGGACTGTGAAAGGTAAAATCCTCAGTGAATAAGTTATAGGAAACAATAGGAAGAAAGAAAGAAGGACCTTACTCTATCGGAGTGACTCCACTCAGTCAGGAGTGTAAAGAATGGATTGGTGTCAGTACAACGCGTTGTATTACAACGCGTTCCGTTACAACGCAGATTTTACAACGCGGGATCCATTACAACGGATGTCATTACAATGCATGGCATTACATCGCAAATGCTATTACAACGCATGGCATTACATCGTAAGTATAGGTAAGTATAGCTTTTTAAAAAAATGTTATTTAGTTTATTGTAATTACATTATTTAAAATAATTTAATTAAGACATTTTAAAATTGTCATTAAATTAATTTAATTAAATAATATCTATTTAATAAATAATATCTATTTAATAAATGTAATTTTATTAAAAATAGTAATTAATTTAATTTAATAAAAAAGGGTAATTAGTTTAAAGTACATATTTTTGATAATGAAAAGAAATTAAATTAATAATTATTTATTTAATTTAATTAATTTAATTAAAAAATGTAATTAGTGTAAAATAATTAATTTAATTTATTAAATATATTTTAATCAATTTTAAAATGGTAAATATAATTTAATTATCCCTAAACACAAACCCTACCCTAAAACCTAAAAACACCCCTGTACCCCAAAACCCAAACCCTGCCCTAAAACCTAAAAACACCCCTGTACCCCAAAACCCAAAACCCTGCCCTAAAACCTAAAAACACCCCTGTACCCCAAAACCCAAACCCTACCCTAAAACCTAAAAACACCCCTGTACCCCAAAACCCAAACACTGCCCTAAAACCTAAAAACACCCCTGTACCCCAAAACCCAAACCCTACCCTAAAACCTAAAAACACCCCTGTACCCCAAAACCCAAACCCTGCCCTAAAACCTAAAAACACCCCTGTACCCCAAAACCCAAACCCTGCCCTAAAACCTAAAAACACCCCTGTACCCCAAAACCCAAACCCTGCCCTAAAACCTAAAAACACCCCTGTACCCCAAAACCCAAACCCTGCCCTAAAACCTAAAAACACCCCTGTACCCCAAAACCCAAACCCTGCCCTAAAACCTAAAAACACCCCTGTACCCCAAAACCCAAACCCTACCCTAAAACCTAAAAACACCCCTGTACCCCAAAACCCAAACACTGCCCTAAAACCTAAAAACACCCCTGTACCCCAAAACCCAAACCCTACCCTAAAACCTAAAAACACCCCTGTACCCCAAAACCCAAACACTGCCCTAAAACCTAAAAACACCCCTGTACCCCAAAACCCAAACACTGCCCTAAAACCTAAAAACACCCCTGTACCCCAAAACCCAAACCCTACCCTAAAACCTAAAAACACCCCTGTACCCCAAAACCCAAACCCTGCCCTAAAACCTAAAAACACCCCTGTACCCCAAAACCCAAACCCTGCCCTAAAACCTAAAAACACCCCTGTACCCCAAAACCCAAACACTGCCCTAAAACCTAAAAATACCCAAAAACCCCAAAACATATACATCAGTACCCCAAAACATATACTCCTATGCTCATACTTATTTAAAAAAATACTTAAATTAATATATTTAATTTATAATATTTAAAAACGAAATAAATATTTTTTTATAATTAATAATAAATAAATCAATTATAAAATATTAAATAAAATAAAAAAAAAAATACTTACCAATACTTACGATGTAATGGTATGCGTTGTAATAGCATCTGCTATGTAATGCCATGCGTTGTAATGGCATGCATTGTAATGGTATTTGCGATGTAATAGCTGCGTTGTAACAGCATTACGTTGTAAAAGATGCGTTGTAAGAGTAACACACCGTAAAGAATATATAACTATGGCCAAACTTGAAAAAAAGTGTTTAACAGTTTGCAAACTCGAAAAAAATTGTTTAATAGTTCGCACACTCCCTTGAGTGATTGAAAGGCAGTGCACTGGGTTCTCCAGATAGTGATCTGTAGATTTCCCTATTGTATATACAAAGGCTTCGCAGGGCCTTTCACCTGGTGCACGCAACTAGTCTACTTGGTTAATTAATTTTTTAGTATAATTGTATATTTGAATAAGTTAGTGTACTGAGTGCATCCCAGCTGATTCATTTCCCGTGTTATCATGGAGATTTGGGCATAGAAGCACATGGGTGAGAGAGGGCAATGTGGGAGCTGGGCACAGATGCACACAGGTGAGAGAGAGCAACATAAGTGCAGATAGAGGCCCATGCACACAGGTGAAATTTGAGTTGAGGAGAGAGCACACAGGTAAGAAGGCACAGCAACATGGAGCGGGGTGAGATAAGCACACAAGACAGCTTGCAATCACATGCCCTCTATGGAGTGCTCCAATAAAATCAAAGAAGGGAATCCAAAACACGAGCAGTGGAAGGACACAAGTAATTTGGCCATGTTCAAGAAGATGGGCAAACACAAGAGGAAGAGAAGCCAGCACATGTTGACAAATGAGAAGCAAGCAAATGAGATTGACAATAAAGCCAAAGAATATTAGGCAAATGACGTGCTCCGAGCCCACTGTGAGCTATCAAAATGTATTGTGACTGACATTTTAAAACAAGCTAATATAAAAAGTGCTCCAAAAGCTTTGATTTTTCTACAACAAGCGACTGATCCCCTTACATTGTGCTGCATTATTAATTTTATTAAAGTAGCGGTACGTCTGAGAGCTACTAGAGGGGGGGGAATTGTGAGGTTTTATTGATTCCTGTTAAAGGCTAGTTATGTCTCTTTTAATATTGTGATTTGTCTGTATTAACATTGGGATTCATGTAAATGTAATTGTTTTTTTTTTTTTAAATGGGGAAAAGTTGGGGGGGTTGTACTTTGTATGTTTGTACTTTTATGGTGATTTTTAATCATCGAATAAAGAATCCTGACTGACTGACTGACAGTGAGTGTGCTGTCTGAGGCAACACATAAAAATGAAAGATGTTTTTGGGAGTGCAATTATTTACATTTGCAAAATAATAAGACATGTTGAATGCAAACCCGTTAAGGATTCATTTGGGTACAAAAGTACATTAGTGGCAAGGCCTCTTTTAGATAAAATATCACTGGATCAAAGTATATTAAATAAACGTATCCCATTTGCCCGACTTGTATGATCCTTTAACACCTTCAACGCTCATGACGAGCTGAGCTCGTCATGAGCCACGGCGCTCATGACGAGCTCAGCTCGTCATGGCCCGTGGAACGCTCAGATGCAGGGAGAATTCCCCTGCTGTGCTGAGCGTTCCACAGGAGTCAATACACCTGTGACGAGCTCAGTTCGTCATGAGCACCGGAGCGCCGAAGCTCATGACGAGCTGAGCTCGTCTATGAGCATGGGGGCGCTGTGCACGCCCGCCTCCCCCCAGCACAGCAGGGAATAACCCCCGCAGCGAAGGGGCTATAACCCTAGAGGAAATCAAGCCATTTCAGGACACCCATTCAGATAAATTTATTGATGGACAGTCATCAAACATGGCATGGACACCACTTGGTTGAGTGTCTGAGATAACACTTTTGTTCAGGCTGACAACAGGGAACTAACAATTAGTGTTGTTGTATATGTTAATAAGCCTGTATATCTCATAATTGGCCATTCATTTATACAGCACTGTAGAGCCTGTCTGTAGCCCCGATTATTAAGGCACAATGAGGGCAAGAACTTTATTCTCAGTTTTTCCTCTTTCTATGTGTGCTGAATTCTGCAAGCATTGTACTAGAGTGCCTACATTGACACTTGGCTGCACTATATGCACCAGCACAGGGAGAGAGCAGGAAGGAGGCATAACTTAGTAGATATGGTGAATTCCTGGCCTCTCCGTGTGATGCAGCACAGCAAATTGTCTTGCTGCATTGCACTGCATTACATCTTCCTAAATCTGACCCCAATGCCTAATATTTTGCATTCTGACACATATTTGGCAAAAACAAAATAGACATAGGCTTGAACTTTAGACAGGACGCAATGTGTCTGTTTGCAGTATGGTGAACCTTTAAACAGTTGTGGCATGCGCAAACAGGGATGGTGCCTACTATTACAAATAATACACTGCTTCAAGCCAGCTGTCATCCCACGCCTGCCCTGGTGGCAATGCATTCAATGCAAAACAGAGCAGCTGCTTCCAAGGCACTCTGTGTTTCACAGTGCAGGCTGCCAAAGCCTGTGCAATAAAGACGGCTAAAGATACTCCTGCTGCCTGGTGCAAATATTGACTGCACAAGCCTGTTACAGGATGTCTGGGGGGAATCAATATTCCCCTTTCCCAACGTCAAAAGACTATGTGAAGGAGGCTCACTGACAATGCACCACTTTTTTGCGGCACACTGTGAGAGTGTTTATTCAGGGCATGTTTGCCTCTGTCCCCCAGTCTATAATATGGCATGGGTTCAGAGGCAAATTGGGTCCCTCAATTGCATGGGCCACACCCCTATGCAAATGAGGGAACAGTGTCTGAAAATAGCACTGGAACTACATAGGGGCCTTTGCTATCAATATTACAGGAGGAACTGCACAAGCATCTGCAGCCCCTTTCTGCAAACAATAATGCCCCAAGGGCACACAAAGTAGGACCTATGTATAACACAACCACTGGTTACAAACCTCATGCAAGGGTTACACTTGGTGCCCACTTGACTGTTAACTGTTGTTTGTATTATAATACCACGTTTTTAAACCTCTTCATGACCTCGGTATCTACAGGAGAGAATCCTACTACATACGCCCATGTGTGCTCTTGGGCCAGTTGATATAATACAAGGGTCCCTAACCTTTTCTGTAGTGAGAGCTACTTCTGAGCAGTGAAAATCATCGTGAGCTACTGAAGACTAAGCATTTTTTCAAGAGACCCCCCCCCCGACACCCAGTTTCATTCACTTTAAGCCTCATTTCTTCAGAGCCTATACTGTGGTTCGAACAAAAGAGGCCACACTCCCTCTATTGAAGCTACAGACAGCTGCAGGTTGTGCTACCTGAAGCAAAAGCTTGTCTTGCTGGTTGCATTCCTGAAAAGTGTAACAAAAGATTGCAGGATACAAACCTATGACCTGTGATCCTCGATTCAAATTGTTCACACACTGCAAAAGTTAAACCTCAACATATATTCCTTACCAAATGTGAATTATTGAAGTCTAGCTTAGACGTGCAATCACTAGTTTAAAAAAAAGAGACTCATCTTATTATGAACAACCTCAATTATTTGCGCTTCACCACATACTCTTTCTTTTTTAATTACAAATTTAAAATGTCCCATTCTGTTTCAGATTTAAATAATTTTTAACTAGTTTGATTCATTATGATTAAGGGTTTTATTCTAATCTATACTATGTTTTCTTTGTGAGGGTGACATTGGATCTTTCCAGTTCTTCATGTGGCTATTCTGTTCAGGCAGGCAGGTACCCTCCCATAGCTTTCTTCATAACCAAGATAAGTTCTGAGATAAATGCTATTTATTCGGAGTAAAATTACAGTCTGAAACACTGCTTTATTCCAATGATTAAATGTAATCATTAATAAAGCAGAGTTTCACACTTTTCTTTTGAGAATGCATTTGATTTGCAAGTAAAATCCACCTTGCCAATGCAGCTAGGCAGGGCAGAGGCTCACAATGCATCTGTAAAACAATTTTGGGTCCTGATTCTTCATGTAAGTATGTGAAACACCTGTTGGTATTGAACTGTTTTTATTAAATGAAGAATAAGACTTGCTATTTTCAGTGTTATATTGGTGCTGGAGCACTCTTAACAGATAAGCTATGTTACCAAGAGGCTGTCAAACTCAACCTCCAAACTGAGGATTTATCTGCAATACTCCAAATGTCCATGAGCCGGAACTCTGATACCCAAAGAAACTGCTGTAGTTTTGGTGTTGATTACCACATACACTAGGAACAGAGACGTGTTAAGGCTTGGGCAAAAGAGCCCCACCCTTTCAGGCACCCCAATAGAGCCAGCTCTGTTCTGCAGAGAACCTTGCCCGGATGTCCTTTAATAATTTTTAAACTGGTGGATTTAAATACCATTTTCCTCAAATGTATTCTGAATGTGGCTGATGTGCGAGTCTATTACAGACATTTGGCATAGAAATGTTGTGTTATGTTTAATGAAACATCCATAGAAAAGTTTATTTTAGAATAGATCGAAAAAGGGCATCACATATTAAAAATGGGATGGTGGCACAGAGAATATTTGCAGTAATGTTATTGAGCTGCTACTGTGTTAAATATTGAATCACTATCCCTGGTTATTAAATTTAAACACATTTATAATTTGGACGAGCTAGCCTGTGCTCTGTCAATGACTTTTCCAAAGAGGGTATGAAAGAGTTGAAACTGGATCAGAAATTCAAAGCTGTTCTGAAGAGTGGAACAATTTACACTTGTTTTAGGAGTGCAGACGGGCTGAAGTTTCTTTATGTTGTGCCTTCGGTAAAGGAAACTGACACTTTGCAATACCCTGCTTCTCCTGATGTACAACCCAGAGCTGGAAAATGGGAAAAAAAACAAATGTACAATTGTGTCTGTTAGCCGTCGTTCTGGAGGCTTCTAAACTGTCAGGCAGTGATGCTAAAGGCATCCTTTGGGCCTCTTTCACTCTTAAATCCCCCTAAAAGGTAGTTAGCATTAGCGATAATATATTTAGCATTGGTAGTTTGGGAGCAGCTGGGACAAAACAGGCTCAGACTTTGCTATGAACAAGACCCAGTCCTTCAAGTTCCGTGGCATTTGAGTGGTTGCAGCCACGTACCGTACAGAAGGCACACAGCGCCTGTCCGGAGAACAGAGCATTAAGACATTAAGAGGTTAACTGGCCAGGCCAGTGCTTACTGATTGATCTGCTGCTCAAATATAATGTGCCAGGCAGAAAAAAGCAGATGGGCCGGGTTCGTAGCAGTTCAATACTGCTAGCTGCTAGATAGCACCACCTGCATGCTAACAGGCTTTCCCATTACATGCTGCTCCACTCTGGCCCACCTGCTGCTTCGCACCGGCACATGTCGTACAGGATCAAGAGCGCAGTGCAAGGCTGTGAAAGGCAGGTGGCATGGAGGCTGAGTTCAGCAACAGCGTCATCATCTTTGGCCTGCCCCGCCCCAGCTAGGCTCAGTTAGGTCAATCTGACCAGTTGGGTTTGGTGAGGGCAGGCAACGGCTGTGAAAAAAGGCCTAAAAATAATAAATGAGAATAACAGGATACAAAATGTAGGTGCAAGGCGCGAGCTAGTCACAGGGGTTCAGCGAACTAAAGGAAGCTCGCCATTGACTGTTTGGAGACCCGTGATATAATGCATTAGGTCATACCAACTGTCAGGTTCCAATACAAAGGTGTTTTTTGGGTAGACTAACATTTGTAATCAACGAGGCTTTTGCTTAGGAGCTGGAGTGCTTTGCGTGGCAGAACATGTGCTGGTACCCAGGGCAGAGATAATCTTTGTAGAGCATTCATTTCAACATTTCAAATTTGAACAGTCTGGCATATACCATGGAGCCTTCAGCCCTTCAGGTAATACTGAATGCTTGTATGAGACATTAATTAAGCCCAAATCTTTGTGTATGTAAATTTGATTGCAGCAGGTAAAGCAATGTAGCTCTAAAATTACAAGACCATACATATGAACACTTGTGGGCAATCCCAAAGTAAAATCTGACCCATGCAAAGTGCTGGAATAACTTTTCAAGAAAAGTTCCTCAATACACAGGAGTAAATCTTCTTTCACAAGTGGAAGAGGAATGGATCACTCCCAGATTTGCTTGGTATGTAAGTGAATAGCTTTTTTCAGAAAAAAGGAAAATGCAGAGTGAGCTCCATGCTCTCTATGTGTAAACCTACACTATGCAGATTTCAGCACTAATGTTTGGTTTCTTTTGGCTCAAAGTGTCATTATATCCTCAGTCATAAGGTGTGAGCATCCATATTAAAATATAGGCTGTATCTAAAATAGACTTTTATCTTTGTTATTATCTGTTATGGTAATATATTAGCTAAGTACTTATTATGGAGTTTTTAACATCATAGTCAAAGATCACATGACATCACTTTCTATGATGTCAATTGATGTGTGCTGCAACTTCTGCTACCCTTGGCATTTTGGTAAAAAGTACCAAAGCAACCAACCATTGACAGTGTGGCTTTGTTTTGATGTCTCTCCACTTCCAGTGCAGATTTTTGACTGACTAACCAATCACAGCACAACTTTTCCTTGAATAAGGAAAATGATCACACAGCTTTTCTCAATGAACGGACTCTAAATAAACCAAATAAACCTTGTATGCTTAACCTAAATAGGAAGGACATCAGCATGTCAGAATAAGTCAAGTATCACAAACAAAAAGAACAACAGCAGCACCTTTTTGCACTAATTTACCCAATTCATACTAGGCAGACAGCAGTCCAATGGCAGTCTACCCCTGGATAATGTATTTACTGCTGTGTACTTTAGGAGCAAAGGACCCACATTTAGATTAAGCACACATCTTGAAAGGAAAAACTGCTATTCAGGAAACCCTATCTGTGTGTATGCAGTGTCTCACAAAACATACAATATCTTGAGATCTTGGATTTCAACTAAACCAATGATCAAACCATCTGCTCATTGACAAAAGCCTTTTTTAAACGAAAATCACAAATAGGAATAATAAGCACATCAGAACAACAGTGATCACACCACCAATCAAACCCCAAATCAACAGCACATGCACAAGCAATTCAAACACAGCATAGCATTCATCTCTCAACCTTGAAACCTCAATAACATACCATAGTCACTAGAAACATATTCTATCATCAAATCATTCTGCCCTGTACATACTTTAAATCCAAATCGTTCAGGAGCAGCACTGCAAGTCAGGTTTCTCAGCAAACTCCGCCAGAAAATCCACACAGGAAAATCCACTATCTCTATGGACTTGGTAATGTGACCCAATGTTAAGACGCCTCCCAAGAAATTAAAATCAGAAATACAATTTGTAGGTTAAATGAGATTGATTAAGAGAGCCACACAATCACTGAGTTCTAGATCAATTAAAAGTTAAAGGGCTGTATTATACATAGAATTCAAATAAGCAGTATAAAGCCAATGCTGGGAAGGCTTCTCAAATCCCGAGTTGCACAGAGTATGGAAAAATCAGAAATTAGTCTAAGTCTCTGATGGGTAGTAAAATTGAGAAAGAATCAGATAGCATCCCTAATTGAAAAAGAAAGTATTATGGCTTCTCCCAAAATCAAAGGGTTTTTATACATTAGTTTTTCGTATAAAATTACGGAAACCACAGTCTTACTGTGGTGTGAGCAAATGTATCATTCCATCAACAAATCAGAACACATGAAAAACGTCACATTGCCTTAACGTTCAAGCACTAACCCACTACATGAACAAATATTCAGTACCTTATATGCTAATGTAGTCTGGGCTGCTAGAACATAACTAGATGCATTAACAATATCACATTGGGTGAATGAATAGAGCTCAGTGAATCAATTGAAAGAACTTGTGACTGTTACAAATCATAGCAGAGCAGGGAAAAGTTCATTTAGAGCAGGATAACATGATAGTGTAAATAAACCATTACTTCTCAGCTTGAATTTGTGCTGTAGGGATTGTGAGGAGAGAAGGTAGGCAGGGGGAAGTAGCATGAGTGACAGAGAAGACTTCCATCTTGGTCAAGATGGTGTTTGCTCTAAAATGTGACCTACATAGAACATAAAAGCACACTTCTACACTTGATGGAAAATTTGTTTCAAAAGCACATCAGTGTATACATGTAATATCGAGTGTAAAACTCAAATGAAAAATAAAAAAATTAGGTACTAGAAAATCGTGGACGACTCAGGTGAAGACCCTCACGAAAGAAGCGGTATATTTAATCCCGTGGGGTGATATCGTGGTTAGCATCATCATAGGGTCCTGTGTCACCAGAGTGTCCCGTTCTAAATGTAATATCCTGGTTCCTTGAGGTAAACAGTCTTTGTTTACATTTAAATCTCAGATAACGTTTCAATTGTCAGCTTGCCAGCAGTCAGCTGCACTGTCAGCATGAGCTATCTCTTGCTCAGAATTTCCTTAGAAATCCCTTACGCCAACACATACAAGTGTTAAAAAGTCTAAGCTTTTAATGGTTATTAATATAGTGTCAATCTAAAAAGATTTGTTCTTCCTACTGACAAGGTATGCTTCGAAACCCTAAAGCACCCCTTCCTCAGGGGGTTATGGAAGGTACATGTTTTAAACAGAGCTCTTACTTTTCCTTTTTTCTCAGCAGTTAACAACTGAATATTAAATTATCGAATTAATCTCATGTTGATTTCAAATTTCAGTTCAGCACTTACAGTTTGAGCTAATTTTCGACACATCACAAAAACATTTTAATTATTCAGTAATTAGCAGCAACTTCAACAATGACATACTTATTTTGACATCATTTTCAGTCTACTGCACTCAAACCTTTGTGATGGTGTAGCTTCAAAACAGATACATGATGAAATATGTTACTCTCAAGAAAGCTAATAAAAATGGAAATGTGTTTAAAATGAAACAAGAGTCTATGAGAGTAATGTACACAGGCATTTGGAAGACAGAATACGTTATATAAATCTGAAAAGTGACCCAACTGAGATACATGTAGATGAATTAACCTTTAAGAGTACGGTTACAGGATGAGTGAATATCATAGAAGTGATTTGATATCTGATATAGTGTAAAACACTGGGTCACTAATTTGCATATAACACCATAAATACCTAAAGTGGCTAAAACTTCCAAGAGAAAGCTGATTGTTTCTAGAATTGGAAACATGATTGAACGATCAATCAGGTTACACAGATTACTTTATATATCCATTAGTAACTCGATTACCCTCACACTTGAAATATACTGCAGATTTTCTGAGATAAATTCATGAACTAACCAGATTAATTGTAGTCTCGCTGCACACCCCATTAGACACTGTGGTGGTCAAACCCTTTTTAGTACATGTTCAGTAAGTTATTGTGAAGGTAGAAACAAAGAGAAGATCAGAACTTCCATGGAACACTGAGGGGTATTTTACAAGCCCCTATTGCCACCAAAATGTCACTTTTCAGGACGTTGTAGTGGCGATAAGGGCTTTGCCTTATTTACAAGGCATCATTAAGCCACTTTACATGGCTTAAAGCCGCCTTGTAAATAAGGTAGCCTTTCACGCTATACTTAGCGTGAAAGTGGAGGGCAATGGGTGCTGTAGTGGGCGTTCCACTGCAACACCTATTGATTTTGACGCTGCCCTATATATACTAGGGGAGCAGAATGGGGCAGCGGCAAAATTAAGACCAGGGAAAACCTGGTCTTAAGCAGGCGCAACAAGGAGAAATGTTTCATTTCTCCTTGTTTTTGCTGTTTCTATGTGTGCTGCGTGTGCAGCACATATGGAAACAGCAAAAGGCCATTGATTGTTTATGTGCAGGAAGGTGTCCCTCCCTAACTCATAAACAATCAATAAAAAAAATTATGCTTTGAAACTTCTATGAGTGCTGCATTAATCAGCACACACAAAAGTTAAAACACGCAAAGGTGCCTCTTCCTGCCCATAAACAATCATTCCCACAACAAAGGCACCCTTGCACTATGGTGCAAGGTTGCCTGCGTTGGCGCTAGGCAGCTAAATCTAGCACCAGTGCAGGGGGAAACGCAGGGCTTCACCATATTGTTGTAAACATGGTGCAGCCCCACGTTTCTGAAGGCAGAGTGCAGCGTTAAAGCAACAAGGCTAAAGCTGTGCTCCTTCGCTTCTACTGTAAATATGCCCCATAGTGCTAAACTTAAGATTTATAGATAATATATTTGTTAACTGGAAAGATTTTTTGCTACAGCATATCAGGCATTCAAATAAAATTTGTTTAACAGCAGACAGATTTAGAATCAGAGTCAAAGCACATTTTTATTTCATGATGTGTGTTTGGAAGTTCAAAATCAGAATCAAACACCGTGGCCCAACTACAAGTACAAATGTAGATGCTAAACAGTACGTCCAGTTTAAAATCACCTACTGCTTCTGAGCGATCGTGCACCTCCGATTTAGATTTACACACCTCACGCAATCTTCTTGGAAACTAACTTAAGTCCAATATTTAGAATCACTGCATTGCCTGGAAACAATTCTGCCATCTATTTCAAGCTTACTTACAAAAAGCAGCAAACAATGCATATCGTATCTTAGATACTTTATCTGCTATTAGAACATTGGAATGTTGGGAGCTCCATTGAAAACAATGGAGTGCTCCGGGCTTATAATGGCTGGTATAAGCCTGGAGCTCCAACATTCCAATGTTTCTTTGTTCACAGCTCTGGCTGTGAACAAAGGCTTCGGGGAGCCTGAGGGGATTCCATGCCCCTCACGCTCCCAAAAGGCTTTGTTTTTTTTGTTAGAACATTCTGTCCTCTAGTGACAGAATGTTCTAATAGCCTTATAGCCCTTCGTAGATGGGCTATACCACTATTAAAGTCCCTCTCCCTTGTTAAAGGCCCTCGCCTTCGGCTCGGGGCCTTTAACGCTGGAGAGGGTCTTTAATAGCCGGTATAGCCCTCTACGGCAGGCTATAAGGCTATATTCTCTGTAACCTGGCTAGAAAGGAGGAGCGTTCTGAGACAGATCTTTCCGCGCAAAGGCAAAGTTGTTGAGTGAACTGTAAGGGTTCAGTTAAAGAAGCCCCTCAAGAGCTAGCTCACGCATTCCAGGCGAAATTGAGAGATTTTGAGACAAAACTCGGTATGTCATATAGCATGAAAAGCAGAGAGAAACGTAAAGATAGGAGGAAGCTCTGTGATAGCTCGGAGTTACCAGCTCAGTTTATCATACTCACCTGGGCCCATAAACATTCACACTTTGAACCGGTAATCCAACTTAACTTCCCGCCTATCAGAGTTTTAGTCACCTTAGGACATATACCCGTACACCATAACTTACCAAATCCTTGTCACTTGTGCTCTAAGTCCTAAGTCTAAGGATCAAGGGAGTTAGAATAATAGGTAGATAATAACATTTACCTTCATAAATAACTACAGACTTGGGAAAGTTTTAAACACTTCATCTAAGTAACATTTTATGAGTCAAGAAACAAAGCAACGCAGTCATGGATTTTTCAAGTAAAAAAACGAATATTAAAGCAAAAATCTTATGAGATTTCAAGCAAATAGTTTTAAACATTGGTACCTGGGGAGGGTGGAAAAGGGAAAACGGTACAAGGACATACCACACAGATTATATTTACCTAGAATGGTGCAAGGACCAACCCTGGCAAAGGCCTGGGACAATAAAAAGTCTCCCAACTAATCAGATGCTAATAAGACAGGACAGGTGCAAGACAGAACAGGTAACCTCCGCTAAGTGCAACGCCAGTGTCACACCCCTCTCTGCGGCTACTCTCAAAATCCCTTCTGGGTGACAGAGTCTCCTCCCTCAACAATTTCCCGATTCTTCTTTCAGAGTGCTCGACCAGCCCTCTGAGGTCTGCGACATCCACAATTCTTCTCCTGCATACGCTGGGTCAGTGACAGGTCTCTGAAAAATTGTACAATCTAACTGACTAAGCAACCCTTAGTTATACCATTTGAGAGTGTGTACCACCCCCCTAATGTTGCAAATTGTATGTGTTCCCTTCATTTGATTGGTCAGAAAGACAAGGAGAGGTCATCACACTATACCAGTATGAAGTCACTTGCATTGATTCCAATTGATTCAGGTTTCCGCCCATAATTTACTTTCCCATGCATTTTTATTCTTCCAGGCAATATTATGTCATTTAATATACAATGTATAAAGTTCTGCGCTTTCTCTTCCTCTTGCTCCGGGTCACTAGGTAAGATTCCCACGATTGTCGCGGAAAGATAGGAACTGGCATCAGTTCAATGTTAACGCTTTGAGGATTTCTATGTCATCTGCCCATGACCAAGTGTTTCTAAACGGAGTTTGCAATTCCCTTCAGGCTCAAATAGGAGCTATCAGCAAAGTTAAAGAAAGACACATTTGAATACAAAAATGAATGAATGCACTTTATACCCCTTATTTCTATTCTAGCCCCATTATTTTAATTTAACTATAGCATTAATGGTTAAGCAGAACACACAAGTTTTAGTTCAAGCTGAAGCATGTGCATTAGTATGTGAAGTTTGAAGCGTCCATCTTTGGTACTACTGCGCACCTGCAAGAAATTGCCACCAAAAGCAGAGTGCGTCATACTACGTAGATGCAGTAGACGCATGCGCAAAGGGTTTCTGCGTTTTTTGGCGACCATTTTAGGACACTGGGATTTCTGGTTAGTAAAACACATATGCAAGCTTCCCCAATATACTAGAAATGTTGTGTAGTGCGGTTTTAACAATCAGAAAACATACTGGATAATAAGTTACATGTTATTTTGAGAGGCCTGAGTCCAAGCAAGTTTCTTTACGAATGAAACCTTGTTCCATCATCTGCGATTTCTCTTTAGACAATCTATTTAGTGAAACTACTTTTGATATTCCAAGTAAATATGTCCTTAGGTATATATCAAAGCTAAAACCAACCTCGCATTCAATTTTCCTTGGAAGGCTAAAAAGAATATAGAAAAACCCGTGGTGATTGATACCAACAAAAATACTGTGGGAGAGCTGTAAAAGAAAAGAAGGTGAATGTTTAAAAAAATTGGGTGAGGAAATGAGGTTTCCCCCCAATTGCGTCTCAGAGATTTCTCAAGCAGATGCAGAAAAAAAGTGACTCTGTTTTGCCATTGACCTCTATCGGTTTCTAAACTCCTAAAGTTCCACCTGCCCAGGAGAGCCAAAAGGCTATATGCCCTCCCCTTAACTCGGATTGTTTGAGTTCCATTAGTATCATTATTTGCTTGGTTTCTTCCAGTATGCTTATTCCTCAGGTGAAGGTGTTTCTGAATGTAAAAAAACTGACACCCCTAATTATCCGCCTGTGCTAAAAACTGTTAATGTGTCTGATGTACCATTTATTTGAGATTTTGTTATTTTGTTTAAAACCAGGCAATGCCAGTGAATAGATAATTTCTTCTGAATTACCTGTCGGATATTGGAGCTAAACAATGGTTTATAGTAGTGACATGTGATCCAGCGGGCTACCAACCTCTAGACATCTATCACTAAATACTCATCTGGGCCCATAAACACATTCCCTTATATAGGCCAGAAAGCACCGCTGGGGATCAATTTGTAGGGCTAAAATTATATATCCGTTTGCTTATCAATTCTTCAATCTATTACTAATCTGAAGCCCTTTCTATATCTAATGGATCTATTTCAGTTGATTAGGATTTGATGATATTAACATAGTTCTCATTTGCCTGATTTTCTCATTGAATAACAACAGACTCTGATAAGTTTTTAATGTTTATCTAAATTAATCATAAGAGCAAAACAGATTACAGTGTTAACTCCATCATTCGGAGGAAGTAAGATTGGTCTATCCAATTAAAATAAGATTTCACAATAACAAGTAACTCTTGAAAGAGAGAATAGAGAGAGAAAGGCACATTGATACACTACAAAGATTTATATTTACCTAGGATGGTGCCAAAAACAGACCTCTCTGGCCAAGAGTTACGGGCCCTTAGAAAATTCAGATGACAGGTTCTTCAGGACAGGATAGGACAGGATAGATGACCTCTTCTGAGTTCGACGCCTGCGCCACACCCCTCTCTGATGCTAACTTCCTCCTTGATTCTTCCCCGATCTTCTTCTAATTCTATTACCTCCTCGATTCATCCGCGATCTTCTTCTAATTCTATTTGCTTTGAAAATTCTAAGTCTGCTTCTTCAGGTAATCGATCAGCATTCGGACAGCATCTCTGTCTCTCAGCGTTCTGTCACAACTGCTCTAACTAATCTAAGTAACTACCCCAATTATACTTTCTTAATGGCATGTACCACCCCTAAATGTTTCAACCATGTGAAACTCCAATTTTTGATTGGACAAGCTGAGGGGATGATCATCACGTGTAACCACAAAAGCCAGATAAGTCTGGACTGAGGGAACCAGAGGCATGGGATACTGGTAGACGGCAGCCTCCAACATAAACTGTGTACCACTATGAGCAGCTCCCAGTCTTGATATCGCTAGTGTAAGTGCAGTGTTCCAATTGTGAGTGCTGGCATCTCACAAAATGTGAAGGACTGGTCTCACACACCACCGGGTGTCATGCATCATCATTGACCAGTCCTCGCCCTCTAAAAACTTGGTTTGATAGAGGGCGGGTTTATACCTGACGTTAGGTGTATGCCCTCCCTCTATCAAACCACATTTTTAGAGGGCGAGGACTGGTCAATGATGAAGCATGACACCCGGTGGTATGTGAGGCCAGTCCTTCACTTTTTGTGGGATGCCGGGATGATCATCACACCATGCATGTTTTAATACTTTTCTTAAGATCATTGTTTTAAGTTCCGGACCATTAATTTGTTCTCCCAATCTTTATTTCCACCCATATTTGTAAACTTTATTGACAACAATATATACAATTTCACAGTTGTCCATTGAATCTTCAGGATGTTCAACTGGTTCCCAGGACATGTGTGGAGAATGTCCTTGGACGAGTCTCAAGACTTGAGCTGACTGCTTCAGAGTTGTTCCTCTTGCGCATGCGGGCAAACCCACGTCACTGTCAGACTTTAGCATCGTTCAGAGATCCAAATACGAACTAATAGAGAGTATTACATTCAGAATAAAATTATTTCACTGTATACCACATATCTCTACTCTAATTCCATTTACTTATAAAGACTATTTATGCATTAGCACTTAGTATATAACTCAGTTTAGTTTCAGCAAAGCAGATGCTTCGCACGTGAGTTCCAAAGCGGACCTTTTAAATGCTATTGCGCAGAAGCAGAATGTTCCCAAGGGTTAAGACCTCATGCAGCTGACGCATGCGCAGTACATTTTTCAGCGTTAGCAGCCATCTTTAATTACACTCGGGTTAATTGTTAGTAAAACACATAGTCTAGCTTCCCCTTTTCTAGAAGTATATGGAATGTTGTGCAAATTAGTATTACAGACATTATTAATCCTTCCTTACTGGATTATATGAGAGGATTGCATCTTAGCAAGTCTCTTTTACAAGAGTCTTTGCTCCATCACATGCAACCAGTTCAAATACTTCACTGAGCCTCAGGTATAAGATCGAGAGTCACATATACCTCACAAATAGTAGTAAATATGATCCTACAAAATTGTGAATATTTACTCTGTCAGGGTAGAGATGTTGCATTTTATTTACCTGTAAAAAGAATGTCAAATGATATTAAGCCGAATTTCAGCGGATATGGGTTTTATGAAGAGATTGAGGACAGTGAATTATCCAAAAATGCTTCATAGGAGCAGGGATAAAATATGGTAGTCCTAGTTGGGGATGGGGGAAGACAAGTCTCAATTTTTGACCAAGGTAAAGCCCGGAAGGTATCAAGTGATAAAGATTCTAGACACAGGAAGTGGCTGGTGGAAACCCTCAACTGTAATCGCTATCTAGCAACCTCTCCATCTCAATGAACTTAACATTGGCTTACAAGTCATTTTTTAGAATATGGCTGGCCTTTCCAGTGATGGTTTTAAACTACATCTGTTGTGTCAAATGAATACTGATATCAAATCCACCAAAGAATCACGCCACACACCACATCAGTGAATTCCAAGTTAATAACTATTATGCGCTAAGTTGCCCCGCAGCTCCTTCAAAGTGGGGTCATGCAAGTGGGGGATAGCAGGTTAATTGACTAACAGCTTCATTTAGTCCGATAGCCCTCACTCTCTCATTTCAATGACAGGTCAATGTTAAAAGATCTGGAGAAATGTTGGCCAGGAGTGAGATGACTACTCCTTGCTTTTGGTCAGCACTCATATCCCCTGTGGTTCAGCTTTTATTCCTTTGATTAAATACATATTTTCATTCATAATGGATATTGTTGAATTGGAAAATTGGAAAAATGTCATTCTGGTAGGAGATTTGAATGCAAAACTGTCTAACCAGACACTATGGGACCGATTACAATGTCGGTTAGAAAGCATTTTGACCGAATCGTTCTCGGAATGGTTTCTGACCGAATCGGATTCAGGGAGTCCAACAAACCAATTATGATGCTTCTGGATACCGTTCCGTCGGACTCCCATTGACTTCAATGGAAGCCTGTGTTCTGACCAAATACACAGGCTCCCTTTGAAGAATGCCATTCTGAACCGAGTCAGAATGATGTTGGAAAGTCCGAGCGCTTTTCAACTATTATAATCGGTCGGCCTGAAAGCTGTCTGAATCGTTGGAAAGACAAGTTCCCGTTTGGATTCTGCAGACCCGAATCTGATTCGGTGCCTTTCCGACCGACATCGTAATCAACCCCTAACAGGTATTGCGGATACTGACTTAATACAACGGATGCAATATTTCCAGGTAAAATAAAAACAGACGCTCATGGCAGCAGACTTTTGGAGTTTTTAAGGGAGTATGATTGTTTTATTGTGAATGGGAGAAGAGAAAATGATGTCCTAGCAAATACATAGGAAAGTCGAGCAGAAGTTCTTCTATTATAGGTTATTCTATTGCTTCTTACTCCTCTTTTTCTCTATTCTCTTATTTTAATATAATTTATAACATTTTTAATGACCATAAGATTCTCTCAGTCAGTTTTGATTTTTCATTAGTTGAAATGTGTTTTTAGAATATCAAGGAGGTTCAATAGGAGAAATACGAGGCCTTACTAGAATTCTTAAAACATAGCAAACTCAAAGGATTGGTTCACAGGAACCAAACCTAACATGCAAGTTTTGTATCACAATCCTCTTACACAACTCAAGTTGCATATGAAGTCTTTGTGGGTAAGCAAAATCCTCTAGGCATTAAAAGACAATGGAGGAAACTGCCTTCCTTTATACTCTCCCTAAATAGGGAGAGTAATAGACAATTTTGAGGGCAGTTTCTTTCCTTGTCTGATGAGAGGAATCAAATAATTAGACTTTAACCCCTTCGCTGCTCATGACGAGCTCAGCTCGTCATGAGGCACACTGAAGCTGTGCTTATGACGAGCTGAGCTCGTCATGAACAATGGGATTCAAAGCCTCCCAGCACAGGAGGGGAAAAGCCATAGCAGCCAAGGTGTTAAAAAAAGAGTGAGATTGATAACTTCCTTGGAATGGATTCTGTCAGCTAATTTTGTGGTTTTCAGGGGATTCTGGATAGGAAAATATTGGGGGTTACATGCAAGCCTTACCTCCCTGGACTCCCCTGGGTGTCTAGTATTCTTTTTTTGAATTTTCTTTTTCTTTTTGTAAATGCAATACACAACAAAGAATAAAACAGAGCAATGCAACACCACCCCCCTACCCTCCACCCTCTTATCTAAAAAATCCATATTTGCCACAAGAAGGAAAATACATTTGGCATTTTACAGAAATCACAGTTTTGGGCCCTCACTTGCCTCCAAAGTATCAAACTTTCAGACATGATTCTGGCCTTGGAAAAAAAATACTTAAAGTGCGTATGCATAAAGTGAAGGGCCATAAATCATTTTGATACAACCTCTCTAAGGTAAAAGTTCATGGATAATAAAGTATTCAGTGACAATGTCCAAAATATGCACTCTACATAATCCAACAAGATTAGTGTAAACAGAGAAGACATTTGCCAGATAAGGTCGAACTACCAGCATTTAAGGTGCAAGAATACTATACATCATTCATCATTTTCCCTAAAACTTTCATGTTTAGGATACAATTTTCTTTAAAAAAAGGAAAGATAAAATGCAGCTCAATCAAACTCGAGGCTCAATGAAGATTCGCTTCCATCCCCAAGAGATACTAGTGGTTCTTCTGATTGAACCAACTTGATGGGGGTTCCTAGATGACTAAACCCCTTCTTTTTGCCCGGATACCTTTTTCTGCATAGATAGACTTTTCGAGGTTGAAGGTAGCAACTAGTTGGGCCAACCACTGAGAAAATAAGGAGGCTTTGAGTCTAACCATGCCGATATTATGCATAGCCTGTAAATTGTCATGGCAACAAAAATTAGGGCCCCACCACTCTTCCTATCAAAAGTATCTTGTATACCCAGCAGGATGATCGAGGGGGTTAGCAGAATATCCCATACTAAGACTGCCCTCAGAAAATCTTGGATCTTGTTTAGCAATGGCCCAAGTTCTACACAAGTGGCAAACATGTGGAGAGAGTCTGCTCTCAATTCAGCACATCTAGGGCAATACGTGCCTTTGCCTGTCCACCATTTCGCAATTCTGTTAGGTGTAAAATATAGAAAAAAGCCAGTTTTGTAAAACTGTGTGTAGTGATGAGTGACACAGGAGTCAAGTGTCAATTACTTTATTGCTAGAATAACACAACAGACTGCCGTCAGCTTGTCAACCTGGAAGCCCGGGTCACTGTGTCAACATTCCACAGCGAGCGCCTGGCTGTCCAGGTGAATGTACCAACATGGGATAAGGAGGAGGGGGGAAAACAGGGAACAGGGGAAAGGGTGAGGCATTAACTTCAGTTACAACACATCATCCCCCTTAAGGGAAGGAACAGGCGAAGGAACTGGATATCTAGCCCATGGTGATTTAAAATGCTATGACTTTAGTGTATGTGTCTATCTCATTATGTACTGTTTGTGCCACTGAGGAGAGGTTCTAAATCTGTCACTCCTTCTGTCTCGTCTGATGGTTTCACTGATGTCATTACCTCCTGCTCTTCTCACTTCTGTCCTATGTTCTCGCCCTTCTGCTGGAACCACTCGATCATGACTCCATAGTCTCCCATCTTCCACGACCACGGAGTTTCTATTTTGCCGCTGGACTTTCTTGGAGGCATAGAACTTGTTGCCGCCTCTCCATAGTCTCTCAGGTTTCTTTACATAGACTCCTTGTCCTTCCTGAAATTCTCTCTCCTTCACTCCCCACTTCTTGTCGTACCATTCCTTGTATTTCTGTTGACTGTCTTCAATTCTCCTCTTGACCTCTTTGTGCTCGATCTCCGTTGTTTGTTTTCTCCCCATCCAACCTGGTGTGAGTTTGGTGCCCGCTTTTCTTCCCCTCAGTAACTCAAAGGGCGTGCATCCAGTGGTAGACTTAGGCGTGGTGTGGTATGCCCACAACATGTCCCTTATGGCTTCCTCTATGTTCTCCCCTGCCCGGTTGGCCAACTGTATGCACTCCTTCAGCATTCGGTTGACTTTCTCCACCTTCCCATTTGCTTTAGGACAATACAGTGGTGTGCGAATGTGGGTCACTGAACAGTCTTTAAGGAAATCCTTCATCTCTTCCGAGACCAGTTGCACGCCATTGTCGGTCACCAGTGTTGAGGGTATACCTTCTAGTGTGAACACCTCTTTCAGGAAATCTACTATCACCTCGGTGCTCACGCCGTGGACGGTCTTGCAGGTTATCCAGCTTGAGAAGTAGTCTACTAGGACCAATAAGTACCAGTCTTGGGGTCCTTTGCCATGGATGGGACCTGCTATATCAAAGCCTAACTTGCTCCACGGTTCCTCCGGTACTTCAACTGGTGACAGCGGTGCTCTTCTTGTGATCTTAGTTTTGTCACTCAGAGCGCACGCGTAGCAATCACGTACCTTGCCCTCCATTTCTCTGTCCATTGTAGGAAACCAGTAGTCTGCACGAAGTCTGGCTTTGCACAAGCTTCTTCCTAGATGTCCCTCGTGCGCCAGTTCCACTACTTTGTTTCTTAAGGCTTCTGGTGGGACTAATTTCCCTGACTTCAGTATGAAATCACCTTCCACCGATAGCTCCTCCCTCACATTCCAATATGGCTGGATCTCTGTCTCCGTGTCTTTGCATTTCTTGGGCCATCCGGATAGTATATGCCTCCTCACCTTCTTCAATACTTCGTCGAGTTCCATCTGTGTTTCCCATGACACCTTTTCCACTGCTGCTAGACGCACCTCCAGGATTGAGCTACCCTTCACTTCTTCTTCCTCTTCTTCTTCTGCGGGTGCTCTCGATAGGAAGTCTGCAACTCTATTTTGTTGTCCAGGTATGTAGGATACTCGGAAGTTGTAGGCTTGTAGACCCACTGCCCATTTCGCTATCCTTGGCGTCATACTTTCCATGTCCTTCTTGGTGAACAGGGAAACCAAAGGTTTGTGGTCCGTCTGTACTTCAAACGGAATTCCCCAAATGAAAAATTTGTAGTGACAAATGGCCCAATAGACAGCAAGTGCCTCCTTTTCTATGGTCGAGTAATTTTTTTCAGACACTGTGAGTGTTCTTGATGCGAAGGCTATCACATTTATCTTGCTGCCTTCTCTCTGCGCCAGAGTTGCCCCGATGCCTCTGTTGCTCGCATCTGTGGAGATGATGGTTTCACCGTTAGGATCAAACTTCCCTATAAATGGAGCCTCAATGATTGCCTTCTTTATACACTTCATGGACATTTCTTGTTCCTTTCCCCAATCAAAAACACTGTCCTTCTTTATCAGGTCTCTTAGCGGCTGCGACACCATTGCAAAATCCTTAATAAATTTGGCCATATATTCTGCAAGACCTAGGAAAGAAAGTATGTCCTCTTTACTCTTGGGAGCAGGAGCATCCTCCACTGCCTTCACTAAGTCATGTTTTGGCTTGATGCCGTCTTCTGATAGGGTGTGTCCCAGGTAGTCCACCGAACTTACTCCCAGTTTGCATTTGGAGGGTTTCGTGGTGAAGCCTACCTCTTTCAACTTTTCCAAGACCTTTCTAGCCATTTCATTGTGTTATTCTTCGCATCCTCCAAAGATAAGTATATCATCTTGAAAACAGATGGTGTTCCTACAGTCTTTTAACACATGTTGCATGACCCTTTGGAAAGCAGCAGCTGCCGATGCCAAACCGAATGGCATTCTCTGAAACTTGAAATTTCCAAATGGGGTTGTGAACGCTGTCAGTAGTTGGGAATCCGGATGCAGCTTGATTTGATAATAGGCTGAAGATAGGTCCAGTACACTGAAATACCTGGCCCCCCTTATGGTGCTTAGCATCTCCCCTATTCTGGGAAGAGGAAACCTGTCCACGAGGATATTCGCATTCAGGTCCCTTAGGTCCACACAGAGTCTTATGCTGTTCCCTTTATCGTTGGCCATGATGACAATCGGGGCTAGCCAAGCTGAACTCTCAATTTCTGTTATGACCCCCTCACTGACTAGTCTCTGAAGTTCCTGCTGAAGGGGCTCCCTCATGCGCAATGGTATGGACCTAGTCTTGTGCACCACTGGTACAGCTCCCTCCTTTAACACTATCTTGTGCATGTAGTTCTTAAATACACCCAATCTGTCACTGAACACTTCTTTAAACTCTTTGGTGAGATCCTCTGATATTCCTACAGGTTCAATTAACAACACCTGCTCTCTGTTGTTTGGATCAAGGGTGATCCCCAACTGCTTCTGATGTTTCCTACTGTGTGTCTATCCTTAAATGAGATTCTCATAGTCACCATGCCCTCGAGGGGGATTTTCCCTTCATTGTAACCCTTGGGACTGATGTCTGGTGGCAACAATTTTACAGGATGGTTGGCGAATTTATCATCAAACACTTTCTTGTCTACTAAAGTATATGGGGAGCATGAATCTGCATACATGCTAAACCTGACACCATCTAGTAAGGCATCACATTTGGGGTAAACATCATCACTGTTATCTTCCTCATTCCCCACTTGAAAAACATAAGACTTTTCCCTTTCCTCTTCCTGGTGTGATTCCTCAATAACATGCACTGCCTTTCCCGGGGCCTTACACACCTTAGAATAATGCCCCCACCTGTTGCACTTTCTGCACTGTACATTCCTTGCCGGACATTTCCAGTTATTGGCCAAGTGATTGGGACTACCACATTTATAACACACAGCGGAACTTGGCTTGCTGCGATTGACCTCTTTACTCTTGTCCCCTACTTTACACACAGTTTCACTCTCTGTACTAGATTTGCCTTCAGCCCTCTCTCTG
Source organism: Lissotriton vulgaris (assembly GCF_964263255.1). Lineage (NCBI taxonomy): Eukaryota > Metazoa > Chordata > Amphibia > Caudata > Salamandridae > Lissotriton > Lissotriton vulgaris. Next base: position 898,176,910 of record NC_141696.1, read on the forward strand.
TTTGTCCCCTCTGGTGCTTTCATTTCCCTCATGCAGCGTGCCGTGTGTTCTAGTCCCTTGGCTATGTTTATTGCTTCCTCAAGATTTGGGTTCTTGGTAAGTAATTCCTCTTGTGTCTTAGTTTCATTGGTGCACCTCACCAGTTGGTCTCTTATTAAAGAGTCTGTGAGTTGACCAAACTCGCATGTGGCTGACAACCCTCTCAACACTGCTATATAATTGCTCACTTTCTCCTCCCTCTTCTGCACTCTCTTGAAGAACTTATGCCTTTCCATCACTACATTTATTTTCTCCTTAAAGTGAGCCGCTAATTCCCTCAGCGTGCTTTCATAAACGTTGACACCCTCCTCCACCACCTCATCCTCATCCTCAATCAATCTCCCTGTAACATCTTCGTATATTTTCCTCCCATGTGTGCCTAAATTGTGTAGCAAAATATGTTGTTTGCGTATGTTGGTGTAGTTGCTACCCCCAATGGCTATTAAGTACGATTTGAAGATACCTTCCCACCTTCTCCAGGGAATGACTGGTTCCCCTAACTCATTGAGAAAGGGTGGAGGTTGGCTCATTCCTGCTCCTGCCATTGCCATAAAACTCCTAAGCTCCTATGTGGGTCTATATGTTATTTAATGGATGCCAAAGGTGTCACCAGAATCAAAATAACCCTCCGCCCCTATCTGCAGAGGTCCTAATATGAGGGATTATGCTTGTAAATACAATGAAACTTCACCTTTTCCAACCTTGTCACTTAATACTTGTAAATCTTGGAAAATAACATTATCCCAGTGTTCATGCAGTCCCCTTTCTGCTTCTACAGGTTGAGGTTATTTGTTCCAATGGGACTGCTTACTTTCCCCCAACCTGGCGGGAACTTCCTGTGGGAAGGATTCCTCTCATAGCAGTTCCTGTCAGCACAATGTCAACTTCAGGCAGAGCAGAGGCCCCCGGACGTGCACTTCAAGGAGAAAAAACTCTTCCAACCCTTCTGCACCGCTGAACTAGAGCCCACACAGAAGCAAGAAGCAGACACCCACCACAGAGTCATCGAATGCTTCTTCTGGATGACTGACGGTGAGAGCTGCCTTCGGTTGAAATTCAGTCAGGGCGCCGTCGATTAAGCGCGCAGGGAGCTTAGGAGCGCCGGTGAGTCGATTTTCAGTTAGGGCAGTGGCCTCCCTGCAATCACTTCGAAGGATAGCGAACTCTTAGGACGCCTCCACGCTGCTCTTCTTATCACCCCCACTGAGACCATGTACTGACACTAACCCTCAGATTCACCGAACGTTCCTTCAGGACGTTAGCCGGTGAGCGCGCTGCTTTGCGTAGGATTTCTGTCAGAGCACCGTTGGTTTGTGCACGCATGGAGCTAGGAATCGGGTGATACAGTTAAATGTTCGTTCGACGCGTTGTTGAATAAACGCGCAGGGGCTGCATGTTGGGTGAGGAATCAAGGCACCTCACAAAGGGAAACAGGATGGTTATTTCCGCTGACTGCCTTTCCTTCTCGAAGAGTGTTTATTTACTTAGACAACACCGCTCTCACTGACTGGATAGCGTAACACTTCTGCCCTCAGATAGCGGAATGTGCCCAGCACGGCACCCGGGTGTGAGAGACAGCACCCGACCTCTTTCAGTCTAAAGTCCACTCCTCCTCTTATATTATTGACAAGCCCTGTCAAAGAGACTACGCTGTGCCCGACCTGGCACTCGATCAAGTCGACAACCCACACCAAGTTTTAAAATATATTTTTTTTTCCGATAGTCTCAGAACTTAGTTTGCCTTGATAAGCTTTGTCACCTTACTTGTTTGGTTTTCACAGCATTCGTGACAGCCGGCATGGGTTGCTCGCGCTCATATTCGTTTCTCACAGGCTCCGTGAATATTTTTCTTTACTTGACAAGCGCTCAATAAACACCAGGGAAACGGCAGTCACTGTCCCTGGCCCAGTTTCCTTCTCCTCGTCGCCAAGAAATGTAGTGATGAGTGACACAGGAGTCAAGTGTCAATTACTTTATTGCTAGAATAACACAACAGACTGCCGTCAGCTTGTCAACCTGGAAGCCCGGGTCACTGTGTCAACATTCCACAGCGAGCGCCTGGCTGTCCAGGGGAATGTACCAACATGGGATAAGGAGGAGGGGGGAAAACAGGGAACAGGGGAAAGGGTGAGGCATTAACTTCAGTTACAACACTGTGCCTGTAGCTTGTCAGACAACAAATCGCTCTGAGCGAATCGCAAGGCTAGGTAGAAGGCGTTATTAGTAGTGTCCAATTTGGGTGCCATTTGCTTAAAATTCTGGCCATGTCAGCAGGCATTAGGTTATTCAGTATGGAATAGATTCTCCCAATGTGCAGTGTAGTTGGCTCGCATAATCTGTCAATAAAATAGTTTTGTACGAATCCCGTGGGCCTAGCAGCCTTGCGTGCCAAAAAACCCTGATGGCAAAATATTTAAAGCACCCATTATGGCTGAAGTTGAATTGGTTCTTAAGATCGCCAAAAGTGCCTATCCGCTCAGTTGAATACAAAGCCCCTAGTTTAAATATGCCAGAATTGAAGCAGTTTAGAAGATACGATCTCCCAAAAATAGCAAGCAATATCGTTGTTGTTAAAAGGATTATAATGGTTCAATCTGCCTAATCCTAAGAGCTTACAAACGGCTGAAAAGACCTAAAGGTTCCCATCAGGGTTTTAAATCTGACCCTCTTGTAGTACCCAAATTCAACTTTGCGTCACTAGTGGTTTCCCCTGTGGCACCTGTATAGAATGTATCTCATTGGAGGTAACCTGCTGCCTAGTTCCAATGGCCAACTGATGGCCAATTAGCTCCCTACATTTGTAAACTTGTTCCTGTGCGGCTGCCCCTTTTGCAGCTGCTTTCTCAGCTAGTATCAAACCAGTTTTAGGTTCAGTAGCTGTGGCTTCTAGTTGTGCTGATTCGATTTTGCCCCCCAACTAAACAGCACTGATTAGTTTCTCCCCCGCTTTTGCCAACTTGTTCTGGAGCACCAAGATCTGTGCTTTTTCTCGTTTATTTTTCCTTCTGGAGAACTGTAAGGTCTCACCTCAAATGCATGCTTTAAGCGCATCCCAGACGACCATAACTGGGGCAGACCCAATGTTCTTTTTAAGAAATTCCGGAATCCAGATTTTCATATAAGTCTGGTATCCCGTATTGTACAAAAGTGTTCTCTAGAAGCTCCAGGACGAGACTTCTTTGCAGGACACCAAGCCCTTTATTTTTAAAATAAGCAGATTATGATCTGACAAATATCGTGGGGCTATGTCGATATGACAATCACAGATCAGAGAAGGTGATACCAAAAAGTAATTTAGCCTTGCTAAAGGAAGGTGAGGGGCTGAATAATAAGTATAACCTGGCTGATTTGGTCTGAGATTAGCCCAAGCGTAGATCAGTCCATGATTATACATTAAGTTTCTTAACGCTTGGTATAATTTTGGCTTCCTGCCTGTATTCCTCCACTGGTAGTTTCCCTCCTCGGTTGCTGGGTAAATTGGTGTTAAAGTCCCCATATATAACAACTGGGAGAAGCCAGTGGGCTAGTTCCCCGGAGATCAAATTAATGACTCCATGATCATCAGTGGTATTCCCATCTCCCAAGAGAATCATACTTAATGCAAGTTGATTGTTAAAAATGATTGCGTTGGGTCAGAATCCCTACACCTCTCACATTCGCTCCCTGTGTTGTTCCCCCAATTATTCAATATCCCAATAAATTTAAAAGGTGTATCTGCGATCCCTCACTATGTGTTTTCCAGAGGCAGACGACGTCGGCCCCCAGCAATCGAAACCCTTGGGACACATTCTGTCTCTTCCGAGCATCGTCTAAGCCACAAATATTTACGGTAACAACTCTAAAGCTGGTTGCATTAGTCATATTAAGGCGTTGCAAAGTTCCAAGAACAAAAGGCATAAGAAATACATCCCAAATATGTATGATGTCTGACCAATGCTGCTGCATCCTTCCTCGCCATGAAAATACTATTTATTCTGGAAACAGTGAAGCACAAACATTTTTACATTTACATTTCCTGTTTTTTCCTCCAAATTCATGCTTAAAGTGGCAAAAAATAAGTAACTAAGTAGAACCCAGTACCCCCTGTCTCTCCCGCCCCACGTCCCCACCTCACTCTCCTCCCCAAAATTAGAGCAATCAGGCAAAACCTGAGTGATGATCACCTGTAGTAAGACCCCGCCACCCGGCCGGCAGTGTTTATCAAACAGAGATTTTTGAATTCTAAAGGCCTAGAAAACCACACTGAAAACCAAGAAAAATAAAAAGGATGAAGGAGGAGGGGATATAAAGCCAGTGCCTTGCCAAACCTTGCATGGCTCCAGAGTGCGAATGCGTCCTTCCTTCCTAGACCCAAAACCCTTAAAATAGCTGACCAAAATAGAGCAAGTGAGAGAAAACAGAAGGGAGTGATAGGCTCTATGTGCCAAGCATTTTATGCATAATATCACTAACAGTGCCCCTTTTTAGACTTGATTTCCCTGAAATATTCTTGGGCTTTAATTTCAGACATGAAGGTTCAAGTAGCCCCGTTCACAATAACGTTTAGTCTGGCAGGATTAATTAAGAATACTTGTGCACCCAGCTGCTAGAAGGGGACAAATAGCCAGTGAAGACTCCACCTATGCTCGACCACCAGGTGGCAAAGTCAGGCTTTGCAAAAAAAGACACCCCATCAAAGCCTTTGAGAGAGTTAGGTCGGGCCTGGTCATAAACCAGCTGTCTGAGCAAAAAGTTTCTAAAAAATGCCAGAAAGGTCCTGGGTTTTCCTCCACTATTGTTGCTGCTATCATGCAGTTTCTTCAAGATAAAGGGAAAGCAGTGAGCTCGCTGAACTTCATGTTCCCTGTTCCATTCCGAGTGTTCTGGAAAGGCTCCTTGCAGGAGTTTGACAATATAGTGCTGCAGATCTTCTGCCTCCACCCCTGCGGGAATCTCTAGTAGGCGAAGATTGTTTTGGTGCTGTCTGTTCTCCTGGTCTTCCATCTTCCACATCACGTCTGTCATACAAGCGCTTTTGAAAGAACATAGATCTTTCAAGGCGGACACTTCAGTTTCAATGCTTTCTGTGTGGCCTTGGACCATGGTGACCCGATCCACTATATCGAAACAGATTTTCTCTTCAGCTTCCTGATGCCCCCTTCAAATTTCTTGGCAGCACCCTTAGCTAGCCGGCTGTCTGATCATACCTCTTCCTGGAACTGTTTGATTGAGACCAGTATAGACGTTAAAGAGGGTTCTTCTATATGTTCTGATGTGACTCTTGCGTTCTCAAGGTTTAAAGTTTTGGCAAGTTCTTCGCCAAAGGGGAAGGTATGCTGAGAATCAGAATAATCCCATGTTATCTGACTGCACCTCTTTTGCTTCCTACGAATGCTCGTCAGTAATGAACAGTTCAATTTTTTTTAAGGGGGTTACTATTGTTGTTATCAGATAAATCTCCATCACTTGAGCTGGATGAGCATTCCTCAACCACTCAGAGCCATCCAATACTGAAAAAAGTGTTCACCAGTATATTTGGGGTACTGCGTACCCTGAGACACTGAGATATTGTTAGTGCCTCGGTCGAGGGTTGCAAATCCACTAGTATTCGACTCCAGCTTGCCGGGAGTGGAGTCACCTGGAGCTAAAGAGACTGTTTCCCTGGTATTCCCATCAATGGAGACCTGGGAGGGAACTGACAGCTCAATATTAAAGGTAGGGCAAACAGATCCCTCAGTTCTTGACAATTGACCACTGGGCACCACTGCCTGTGCAAGCTCCTGATTTTCCATTAATGGCACAGCCTGCTGTCGCGAGTTTGGTTGTCCCAGTTTATCAGATGCTGATGCACAGTACTCGCCCTCTCCCTCGGGGATTGGTGCAGTTTCCCCCTAGGAGGCCAGGGGTCTTGCTATAGGAAATAGTTTGGAAATCAAGGTTTGAAAGCTTTTGCCTTCTTTAAAACCTCAGCCCTCTCTGGTCTCCCCGGAATCTATTAATTGACCACGGTCTCCTGTTTACTTTCTCTGCTGTGTCCGGGCCGGCCCCTCCGCATCATCACGACCGGCACTGACAGGAGCAACTTTTGTATTTGTCCCTCTCGCTCTTTGGGACGACATGCTCTACCCAAAATGAAGCTGGACTTCTTCAAGGTCCTGCGCAGCTTGCTCAGAAGATGTGGAGCAGAGCAGCAGAGCTGCGGCTGACCAAAACGATAAAATATCCCAATCTTTTTTCGGCGCTGAGACAGTCTGTAAAATGTGGCAGCTGGGTGCCTAGTTTTCAGAAATTTCTGGCTTTAGTAGGTTTCCCTAGATGGCCACCGAGTCCGGGGCCAAACACCCAGATGAACTCCCATGGAAAGGCAGGTTCTTTGTAAAAGGTAATTTTGATGTCTCCACAACACATTTTGGGCTTTTGCCTGCCATGGGTACTTGGCCCACCCACACGAGTAAGGAACCATTTCAATCTGGAGATGTGGGGGAACTCTGAGTGGTAGGAAAATTGTGTTTTTTTCATACCAGAAGATTATGACACAGTAATGAATGAACTATGTGTGACTATAGTCAAGTTTTGAGGTTTGCATGGCATTGTGAATAAAACAAGTTGTTGGGATCCATGAGAGGCAAACCACCCAATTCTCCCTATCTTTTTTGTTTACAAAAATATCTAAAGTAGGTAGATTTTTCCTAGACACAAATGACACTTTAGCACAGAAAGACACACAATACAAATATGACTGCCTATCCATCTGTACCTCAAGTACACACACATACTGGTTGGATTTGACACGGGGGTGAGTGAAATTGTTCATAATCTATATTTTATTAACTGGAGATTACATAAAAAAGAAAATGCACTGTTAATAATTAAAAAGTAAAAAATCTGAACCAAAGGCTCACAGCTTGTGAGCTGTAAAGACACGTCAAGGCACCAACCTCTTCAAAGACCATTCACACACCTTTCATACGTGACATACACATGGCCATTCACACCACCAGCCGCGGGCCCAGCACATTACAACATTCACATCAACAGACAGTGCCATTCAAGGGCCCATCAATTTCATACGCCCACATGGCTGGCACAGCAATCACACTGGCTGGTGGTTGACATATTGTTTGCAGTGGCGTTTGGCTAGCAGTGTGTGTAATGACCAGCAGCAAGTCACTACTCACACACCGCCAGCCAAACACTGGTGCACGAACACTGCCAGCCAAGTGCCAGTCCATGCACACCACCAGCCAAACACCAGTCCAACCACACTACCAGCCAAGCACCAGCCCATGCACACCACCAGTCAAGTACCAGTTTACGCACACCACCAGCCAAGTGCCAGTTCACACACACCACTAGCCAAACTTCACCACCAGCACACACACACCACCAGCTGAGGGCAGGCCCACACACACTGCCAGCCAAGCACCAGTCCATGCACACCACCAGCCAAGTGCCAGTCCATGCACACCGCAATGCCAAATGCCAGTCCACGCACACTGGCATCAAACTTTTTAACAGAAAAGAAAACACAAACCAATTGTAACTAGATACAAAACAATAACTACAAACAGAACCCTGATAACTAAATGCATTATTCTAATGCCAACCATGAAACAGAGCTAATGTAAAACAATGCAGACCAGGGAGTTAACTATTAGACTCACGGTTGCTCCCAAAAAACTCTTTTGAGTGTGATACAATCTGAAACATGAGGGCACACACAGCCCCGGAGTAGAAAAACAATCAGCACAGTGCATACAACTGTCCTTCAATATACCTCTTCTCAATCAGACTCTACAGCTCTTACTGGGATTGTTTGTTTGGGTATGGGAGGAATTAAATCAGGAAAAAGGCAATCTTTCTATCTAGCTACATCCTGCACCACTCCAACTCTAGGAACACTTGCCTGATCCACTACAACAAATCTGCTTATCACAGACTACTGAAACTGAACAAAAGTCAATCTTGACACAGGAGAACACTCCTTGAACACAACAAAAGTATTAAAGTTGCTAAATTGAATAGATTGATGGCCAACTTCTTTTACCAAATGTAAACCTTTGGAACAGTAGAGTAAGGTTCCAACCTCTGGTCTACTCTATCAACACCAGCCATGTGTCTATTATAGTCTACAATGCACACAGGTTTGCCCACTTCTGCAACCTGACCCTAAACAGCCATAGGTGAAGTACTTTCATCATAGATGGAATTCAGCATGTGGACATCCCTTCTGTCACAGCTAGCTTTTCATCACTACACAAGACACTGCACTGTCCCCTCTCCAGCTTCTTGCAAAAAAGCTCTTTTGAGTAACCTTTATGTTTATAGCAGATTGTGCCACAAGCAAGAGTGTCCACTTTGAACAAATTCTTAAACAATTGCACAGCAGTGTAGAAGTTATCCCAGTACAAATGGTGACCTTTATTAAAAAGGCGTTTACCATTATCCCACACAATTTTCTCAAGTGGACAGGCAACCAGGGGGCCAATAGTGACATCCCTTCCAGTGTACACCCCAAAATTATAGAAATATCATGTCCTACTCTAAGATAACATATACATCTTAATTCCATATCATGTCCTCTTGCTTAGAATGTATTGCCTAAAAACCAAAACGACCTTTGAACAGGACCAAAGACTCCTGAACAGATATTTCTTTCCCAGGAGTATAGATCTCTGAAGATAGATCTACAAAGTGATCACAGACAGGCTGAATCTCGAAAAGACGGTCACAGTCAGGATGATCTTGTGGCAACACCAAAGCATTATGAACAAAATGCAGCATCCGAAGCAGAAGTAAATACCAATCACGACTCATAATTTCAGGAAATATGGCTGTTGCCATCAAGGGACTGGTATTCAAAATTGTTCAATGTTTTATGTCTCTTGATAGTACTGTGATTCCCTCACCTACCCTCTGTGCTGGCCTGTTGGACTTATTTCAGGATAGCATCCAATGAATCTACTCTACTTTCCAGTCCAACATGTCTTTGCTTGAGCAAAACCCAAATCCTGATTGTCATGAGACCTGGACTTAATTCCATCCACTACCACTTGATATGTCTCTCAATGAACTGTATGAATGTAAACCTGGATCCCTGGGTGACCCTTGCCCGGCTCAGTTCTTTAAATCACTGGCCCCTTGTCTTAATGCCTCCCTGAAACAGATTTGCAACTGTTCTTTGAGTATAGATATGTACCCAGCGGTATGGAAGCAAGCATTCCTACTCCCAATCCCCAAGAAGCTGGATGCCGACCCGGCAGAACATAAGACCTTTAGACCCATCTCTCTTCTGCCTGCACCTGCTAAAATTCCTGAGCAGGTACTTCAAAGACAACTTTCTGAATTCTGGGAATCAAACAATCGGTTCCATAATTCCTAATCTGGCTTTAGAGCGGAATATAGCATGGAGACTGCACTCCTAGAAGTTCCAGAGAGCGTACGTGAGACAATAGACCAGGGCAGCGCAGCAATGCTGGTGACGCTTGACCTGTCCACAGCATTTGACACTGTGGCCCATCCGATTCTCCTGGGGAGACTTAAACAACTAGGAGTACGGGGAACTACTCTGTCCTGGCTCTAGTCTTTCCTGGAGAACCGTTCACAAAACATTTTTCTGCGCCCCTTTGTTACCTCCCAGTAGCCTCTTGTATGTGGGGTTCCACAGGGATCGGCATTGAGTCCCGTACTCTTTAATGTATACCTCACTTCACTTTTGACCTTGGTTGAGACACTCAGTGTGAACATGATCTCCTAGACTAATGACACCCACTGATGTTCTCTTTCAAAGAACATTCGGAGGTGTCTTTTGTCAACTTTAGGCAATGCCTGAATAGCATCTCAGCCTGGATGTCTCAAAATTGCTTAAAGTTGAATACAGAGAAAATGGAGGTGCTTTTCTTCAACCAACCGGTCCCGCCACCCTCTGTGCTCTGGTGGCCATTAGAGCTGAATCTTCCATTGGTTTCACTGGATTTGGGTAGAAATCTAGGGGTTAAATGCGATAATGATCTCTGTTATAAAACACAGATTCGCCAGGTCTCCTCCCTATGCTTCTGGAAACTGCGAGCCTTGAGGAAATTCTTCCACTTCCTCCTGATGGATTTCAGGAGTACTGCAGTCCATGCCTTGGTTGCATCTCGTCTGGACTACTCTAATAGATTCTACTTAGGACTAACAGCCTATTTGACCCGTATATTGCAAATAGTTAACGCTACGGCCAGATTGATTTGCAATGTACTGTTCCGCCATTGCATCCCTCCCCATCTGCTGAGTCTTATGCCTTTCTTCCTTTGCTTTATTGCCAAACACAGCATCAAGAAAAACTACAAACAACTACATTTCCCATGAACATTAGGGAAAGAAAAGAGTCACAATGCTAGTCCTTCGTCGCTCTCCGCACTCCAGCAGCTCCCATCATGCCTTGCAGCTGCTTCCTCTTTCTCTTTCTTCGCGCGAAGCCCATGCTTCAGTCACCTTAAGCATCCTGTTTATTTCCGTCATTCCCTGCAAAATACTCAGTGTCAGAAATCGACCGTTCACCAAAGAGTTTAAGACGCATGGCAACAGAACAATACAATCTTAATTTGTCACCAGTAGCACACTCCTTATTGTAGCCAATGTTAGCAAGTTTCTAATGTTTGTGCAACTCCTTCGTTTAAAGTGTTTTGTCTAGGAACACTGTTTGAAAATTCAGCATGGATGAGAGCAGAGGTACTGCTCACGGCTTCGAGGAATGCACTCTTTTCTGTGGACCTCAATAGGTCCTAATGATTTTAATCAACTATATTCCAATAAATAACGATTCATATGCATTTGTATTTTATGCCATTCTTTTTCTTTACTTCTTAATGATTGTTTCTCATTGAATTATTTTCAAATATTGGCAATTTTCATTCTTAACGCATTTCACATTTAACCCAATGCATTTCGGGTACAAATGAACCCTTCGTCGGGGGGTTCTAAAGGAAAGAATAAAGAGCAATTTTGAGCCCAGAGCTATGTTTACATTCACATACCACATTAACATTGTATCATAGAACGCAAAAAACAAACGTCTTCATGTGTATTTCGAACATTGTCACATTCAGTAAAAAACATAATTAGCCGAGAGTGCTAGCTAGATTATGCGCACAATGTTCTTAATGCCCCCATAACCTTTGCGCAACCAGTAAAATAACATTCATGTTCCACATTGTTGTTCGTTAAACGGAGCGACAAGCGTTCCGTGTCAGTTACTCACTGAAATGCAGTCTAACAACGTCATGCGTCCTCTCCTCCAATGGCTATCAGGTTACAATCGCTTACTGCGCTATGGTCTGTTTAACTGTTCTCATTGGTTTGTGAGATGGTCACGTGATCGCTACTAGTTCAAAAAACGGGCTACTTCACTAAAGAGAAGTTAATCGGCATAACATCAACAACAGTGATAAACAAGTAGTTTAAGAAAAAAATATATTGTGTACGCTTCTCCTGATGTACGGACAATATTGTACTATACCGAATTTCCAACTCAATAATTAAATGATACATTCACTGAATTCCATATAAATTATATCTGAATAATCTAAATGAAATCGGTCAACCAGAAATCATACTATATGAAAAAAACTAGGTGAAGGAACATCTAAATATTCCAAATTACTTGAGACCCATCAGTAATGCGTCGGCCATATTTAAGGTGGAATGCGTTCGAGGAGCTTAATACATACTCATGTGATCATGACAACGTGGATACATTGTTCTAACTAGCCTACATTAACAATTACATTGTGAGCAAGGTTATGTGTTCAACATAAACATAGATGAATATTGTAAACTGAAGTTATGACAGAGCATCACAAATTCATATCTCATTAATTATAAAAAGCATGTCAGTTCCAATCTGTCATTGGAACACTTTAAAGTCCTTGAAAGAAAAAACTGAAATAACTATCCAGAAAGCTGACAAGGGGGGAGCCCTGGTAGTAATGTACTCGTCCTTTTATAAGGAAAGTGTTAACCAACACTTACAAGACACAAATATTTACCTGAAACTTGAAAAAGATCCAAATGAAGTGTTCGCTGCTACACTAAAAGAGATATTAGATAAAGCACTTGAGATGAAATGGATTACCAATAAGACCTACCAATTTTTGAACATAAAACATCCCAGAAGGCCACAGTTTTATATGTTGCCTAAGGTGCACAAACATCTTACACGACCACCATTTAGGGATATTGTTTCAGCCTGTGGGTCTTTATCTGAACCGATTGGACAATATTTGGACTGGTTTTTACAACCATTAGTCTAAAACTGGTGCACCCACATAAAAGACACCACAGCGTTTTTGAACATACTACAGGATGTTAAAATTTCAGAGAATGAAGAAATCTGGTTAAGTTCAATTGACGTCACCGCACTATATACTTCGATCCCTCATGACGAGGGACTTGAAGCAATGGAATGGTGCTTACTAAGGAATGAGATTGAAGGATCAGAAAAAAAAATTTTGATGGAAATTCTGCATTTTGCACTGTTTCACAGTTACCTGGAATGGGAAAAAGAGTATTATGCACAATGCAGTGGGACCAGCATGGGCTTTGCTGGGGCACCGTCGTATGCGAACATTTTTATATCCAAATTTGAGAATGATCACATCTTAGACAACCCAGATTGGAAGAAAGGATTGTTAGTCTATAAACGTTTTATAGATGACATATTTATCATGTGGAAAGGCAACAGAGAAGAATTGGAAGGAAATATCAGAAGGTTGAATTTGATACACAAGAGAATCAAGTTCACACATGAAATTGACCAACATCAATTATCTTTTTTGAGTGTGATAGTATGGATCGAACAGGGTCAAATTTGCATCAACGTGCATGTGAAAGAAACGGATCGCAACAGTGGGTTACATTACTTAAGTTTCCACCATCAGGCTTTAAAACAACATTTACCAACATCTCAATTCATTCGGTATAAACGGATTACATCAGATCCCATGGATGTTTCTGACATTATCGACAAACAGATCAAAAAATATGAGTCAAGAGGATACCCAAAATAACTATTACAGGAATCTAAAACTAAAGTCATGGCCATGACACGAGAGTCTTTATTAACCAAAAAAGATAAAACTGATCAGAAACTCACAGTGTGTGTTCTAAAATATTCAATGCAGGCTTCACAAATAACCAACATCATGAGGAAACATTGGGCCATTATAACTCAAGAACCTGATTTAAAACCTCTCTTTGCGGATCGGATAACATTTGCCTACAACGGACCCAAGAATCTAAAAGAACTGTTAAAGCATGAAGAAAAAGAATCCAACAAGACAATATATAAAGGAATGCGCAAATGTGAGAACTGTACACATTGTAATAATGTAATAACAGGACCATCCTTCACACATCCTAGAACTGGACAAACAATTCAACTAAAGCATTCAAGCACTTGTGACACTAAAGGAGTGATTTACGGCATCAAATGCCCTTGTGGTAAGTTATGCGTAGGACAAACGGAACGCAAAGTTAAGGTAAGAATAACAGAACACAAAAGCAGTATAAGGCAAAAAAACATGAAATCCACAGTGGCAGCACATTGGACAGAAACAGGACATAACATCTCCCAATTAAGGTTCACTATACTGGAAGTGGTGGAAACACGTCCAGGCCTGGACACACACAAAATGAGATTAAGATCTGAATATTTTTGGATAAGAAAGATGGGGAGGCTCCAGCCGGATGGGCTCAATGACAGATTGGAACTGACATGCTTTTTATAATTAATGAGATATGAATTTGTGATGCTCTGTCATAACTTCAGTTTACAATATTCATCTATGTTTATGTTGAACACATAACCTTGCTCACAATGTAATTGTTAATGTAGGCTAGTTAGAACAATGTATCCACGTTGTCATGATCACATGAGTATGTATTAAGCTCCTCGAACGCATTCCACCTTAAATATGGCCGACGCATTACTGATGGGTCTCAAGTAATTTGGAATATTTAGATGTTCCTTCACCTAGTTTTTTTCATATAGTATGATTTCTGGTTGACCGATTTCATTTAGATTATTCAGATATAATTTATATGGAATTCAGTGAATGTATCATTTAATTATTGAGTTGGAAATTCGGTATAGTACAATATTGTCCGTACATCAGGAGAAGCGTACACACTATATTTTTTTCTTAAACTACTTGTTTATCACTGTTGTTGATGTTATGCCGATTAACTTCTCTTTAGTGAAGTAGCCCGTTTTTTGAACTAGTAGCGATCACGTGACCATCTCACAAACCAATGAGAACAGTTAAACAGACCATAGCGCAGTAAGCGATTGTAACCTGATAGCCATTGGAGGAGAGGACGCATGACGTTGTTAGACAGCATTTCAGTGAGTAACTGACACGGAACGCTTGTCGCTCCGTTTAACGAACAACAATGTGGAACATGAATGTTATTTTACTGGTTGCGCAAAGGTTATGGGGGCATTAAGAACATCGTGCGCTTAATCTAGCTAGCACTCTCGGCTAATTATGTTTTTTACTGAATGTGACAATGTTCGAAATACACATGAAGACGTTTGTTTTTTGCGTTCTATGATACAATGTTAATGTGGTATGTGAATGTAAACATAGCTCTGGGCTCAAAATTGCTCTTTATTCTTTCCTTTAGAAACCCCCGACGAAGGGTTCATTTGTACCCGAAATGCATTGGGTTAAATGTGAAATGCGTTAAGAATGAAAATTGCCAATATTTGAAAATAATTCAATGAGAAACAATCATTAAGAAGTAAAGAAAAAGAATGGCATAAAATACAAATGCATATGAATCGTTATTTATTGGAATATAGTTGATTAAAATCATTAGGACCTATTGAGGTCCACAGAAAAGAGTGCATTCCTCGAAGCCGTGAGCAGTACCTCTGCTCTCATCCATGCTGAACAGAACAATACAAGCACTATCAAGCATAGCCACTAGGAAAACTCCATAAATGCCTTACTTACATTCCATACGGGGAGGGTCCACTTCCTTGAAGTCATTGGGGGGGATAATCCTCGCCTCCGAGTCCTTAATAGAATTGGAACTTACCAGCACCAAGGCTAGGCAAATTCTCATTCTATGGCAGGACCAGAGGCTTAGGGTTATGCCAGTTCAAAGCTTGTCGACAACTAGCTGAGCATCTTCCAACACTGGCTCGAAATAGAACCTCTTGAAAGTGGAGTCTGAGGAGCAATTGGCCGCCCTCATCAAATCTTCCAACCAAGCCCCAAGGGCAAAATCTTTAGAGGCCATCGCGCCTCACGCTGAATGAGCACCAAACTGCTTGGTATCAATCCCTGCCTCCTGCATCACCCAACGCACCCACCTGGCTATAGTTGGGGAAGAGACTGCCTTGTACTGTTTACGTAGGGCAATAAGCAATTGTCTCTCGCCCGGAGGACGAGTGTCTTCTGTCAAATTTTCAGAAGCACGGAGGCACTGTACTACACACAGTTTAGGGGAATCCTGAAAGGCCGGGTACGAGATCACTCTCGACAGGGACTTAGTCCGCATACTCACTGTGAAAGACACCCCATCCGGGGAGAAAACTCTAGCAGTGATGTCAAATGCTCGCAGGTCTGAAACCCACCTGCAAGATATCAGGCACAACAGCATAGCCAACTTAGCCGTGAGCTCTTTGTGAGACAAAAAACGATTCGGCTGCCAGGACAAAAACAAGTTCAAACCCCTGTTCACGTCTCAAAGGACGGAGTAACGTGGCTCAGGCAGCAATGAGAGGTGAATCCCTCTCAAGAGCCGACACATCAAAGGGTGCTCCCCAACCAGGGAACCATGCACCAGGTCATGCCCGGCCGAGATAGCGGAACGGAAAGTGTTGACTGACCGGTAAGCAAGGCCCTCTTCCTCTAACCCGGCCACAAAATAAGGGACCTGCACTACGTCTGCCCCCACAGGATCAAAACCCCGTCATATTCACCAGCAACGCCATCTATTCCAAGCTGACCGGTATCTCCTGGTCGTGCTATCGGCCCATGCCTTGGAGAGTAAGTCCTCTGCCATTTTCCGAAAGGCCTGGGAGCGTCCAGCGACGCCGGAGATCCACCAAGCCATCAGTCGCAGGGACCCGTCCTGGAGTAGCCGTTGGGGAGCCCCCTCCGGATTGAGCAGAATGTGAGGAGAGTGGGGGAGTAGGATTGGAGAATCCCAGGAAAGTTCCAGTAGAACTGGAAACCAAACTTGAGACCTCCACCATGGGGTGATCAGGACCACCTCCGCCAACTGATGGCGTAGCAACGCCGATACTCGCGTTATCATTGAAAACAGGGAAACGCATACCCCTGCTTGACCGACCAGTCCTGGAGGAAAGCATCTGTCCCTTCCGCCAACGGGTCCGGTCGCCAACTGAAGAACCTCGGAAGCTGATGATCCAGGTGCGACGCGAACAGGTCCACCGAGAAGGGACCCCACCTGTCCGCCAACCAGGAGAACACCAGAGGATCCAACTTCCATACACTGGCGACCAGCAGGTGCCGAGAGTGCCAATCGGCCACTTTGTTCTGATGACCCGGCAGGTACTCCGCCGTTACTGACACCTGCCGGTCCAAGCAAAAGTGCCAAAAGTCCTTGGCAAGGTCCGCTAGCATTTTAGACCTGGTCCCGTCCAGGTGATTGATATAACGGACTGCCAATACGTTGTCCATCTGGAGGAGGACGCAAGACTGTACTCTGTCCTTCGTCCAACACTGGACTGCAAAGGAGCCTGCTAGCAATTCCAAACAGTTGATATGCAAGGACTGCTCGTGGGCCGACCAGGTGCCCCCTGTGGAAAAATCTCCGCACCTGGCGCCCCAGCCCGAACGACTGGCGTCTGACTCAATAATGACATCCGGCTCGGAGCCGAAAATCGCACGGCCATTCCAGGCCTCCATGTGCATTAGCCACCATCGCATCTCGTCCCTCACATCCTCGGACAATGGGATCAGCTGAGAGTAAGTCAGACCCTTCCTGAGGTGGTACGCCTTCAGGCTCTGCATGGCCAGATAGTGAAGGGGGCCTGGGAAGATGGCTTGAATCGAAGAGGACAGGAGACCCACCAAACGCACCAAATGGCGCAATGACATGTAAGACTTCGCCAGAGTACGACGCAACTCGTGCCGGATCTTCGCCATCTTTCGAGCAGGAAGGTTCAACGTGGAGGACACTGAGTCCATGGTGAACCCCAAAAAGGTTGCGCACTGAGTGAGGACTAGAAGAGACTTCTTCTCGTTGATAACGAAGCCCAGATCCTGAAGCAGGTTGACCGCCACCTGAAGCTGGGACGAAAGACGCTTCGGACACTGGTCCATGAAAAGCATGTCGTCCAGGTACACGATCATATGGATACCTCGAGCCTGCAAAGCCTCCACCACCGAGTGCAACACCTTTGTGAAACACCACCGCGCAGAGGATAGCCCGAAAGGTAGCGTGGTGAACTCGTAGACCTGACCGTCCCATTTGAACTGAAGGAAACGATGGTGGGGGGGAAAATGGGCCCCGCCAAGTAGGCATCTTTCAAGACAAGCCTGACCATCCAATCTGACGGGCGCAAAACATCCCTCAGAAGGGGGATCCCCTCCATCTTGAAATGGCGGTATACCAGCCATTCGTTGAACTCCTTCAAGTTGATGACTGGACGCCGGCCCCCGTCGACCATGTCGACCAAAAAGAGATTGCTGAGGAAACCCCCGGGGTGCTCTTGAGCACAACAAATCGCCCCTTTGTGGAGGAGGGCAGACACCTCTTCGCGCACTAAGTCTGCGTCGCGCTGGGAAAAGGTAATGGGACGGGGACGTAGAAGCTGACTCGGATGGCCATGGAACTACAGCTGGAAGCCCTGGACCGTCTGCAGCACCCAAGCATTGCTTGTTAGGAAAGCCCATGCTGGGAGAAACTGCGCCAAGCGCCCCTCAACCCGCATACTCGCTGAAGGCAGCACACTAACCTCTTCAAGCACCTTGTTGCTGTCCTCTTTGGCCACCATGGCCCCTGAATCGCTGACCCCGGGTAGGGTAAAAAGGAGGGGTTGCCACGGCCGAACGAGCAGCCCCTGCCACGTCCGGCCCTCTCAAAAACCCGAGGGGCAAAAACTTTTTTGATATTGGACTGCGCCCTGTCCAAGGATGTAAATGTGGCAACGAACTTCCCAAGTTCCTTGATGAAGGGGTCCCCGAATAGGCCCCCCCGGGCCACAGCGCCGGCTTCTGAAGAAGCGAAGTCACCCAACCTGGGGTCAATTTTAATCAATAGGGACCTCCTCCTCTGGGTAGAGAGGGCACAATTCACATTACCAAGGAAGACAATGGCACGCTGGGCCCAGTTGGACAGGACCTCCGGGGAAATGAGATCCCCCGTGACCTTAGCTTCCTCGGCCATGTCCAGGATTTTGGTCAGAGGACCAACCGCGTCTAACAATTTATCCCGGCTTGTGTGCCAGGACCTGTCAATGCCCTTACGAGGATCTCTGACAAACTTCACCAGGAACTTGCTCACTTGCTTTTCCTTTCTTGCCCCTTCTACTTGGTACTCTTTTCCCCTTTCCATTCGCCTTGCTCCGGACTACATCACTTTCCATAAACTTCTGAAGACCCACCTGTTCCGTCTTGCTTACGACTAGCCTCTTTCACCCCAGTGTCCCCTCCACTTGTCATTGAGCGCCATGAAACCAATTGGTGAACGTGCGCTGTAACAAGCATTTTTAACATAACATAACATAACAACGTCGCCATCTTGGGGTCGCTGTCAGGAGTTAGTGCCACCTTGCCCTCAAGGTGGTCCAAGGGCACTCCGCCCTAAGGCGGTTGCGTGCGTCCTTCTCTACGGGCTTGCGCAAGCGGACGGCCACGTACTGGGCCACCTTGTCGCCGGGAACGCAGTACGAAGACCGGGGGTGGACGATATCATCTGGGTCCAACGTGTCCGAAGGACCAGCAGAGGAAGTGGCCTGGGACGGGAGCCACGACCTCGATGACCAGGCCTTCTCATCCGTGTCCGGGGAATCCCCATCGTCCTGGGGTTCTGGGGTCGGACGGGGAACCTCCGCAGGCACGGGGGAGGGTTGGGACCCTTCATGCACAATGAAGGCGCTTTTGACCTGAGCGAAAGCCTCCGAGTCAACCCCCTCTGCACAGGGCTTTTTAGGAGGAGGGGGAGAGGGGGAGGCCGCAGGGACCGGGGCTGGGGCCGGCGCAGGAATCAGAGCTGCCAACTTGGAGTAAGCCTCATCTAACCGTGCCGTGAGGCGCTGCTCCAGGGGCACCATGGCTTAGTCAACTGCCCTATAAATCGAATCATCTACGGCTTGGTAGAAGTCGTCATCCCAAGCTGCATAGCTGAGAGGGTCCCCCTCTGCATACTTCTCATGATCCCCCTGCATAATGAGTGAAAGTAGGCTCTGGCAAAGAGGGAATTGCGGTACAGCTAGTAAATACGGGCCCTAACAGGCGCCAAATGTAAGCTGGGAGGGAGCTCAGACGATGAGGGGGGCACCAAGGCACACAATTCAAGGGCAAGAGCCTTGGGAACGCTGCAGCCCTTTTAGATCACTGGACGCCAACCCGGCAAAGTGTCCCCAGCGCCAGCAAGCCGGCGCTAATTACAACCCCGCAGGGTGTCCAAACAGAGACCAAAATACAACCCTTTCCGGGCGTTCAACACATGGTAGAAACCCTATAAAATTACGACCCCGCAGGGTGTCAGGCCGGGAGGCAGGGGGGCACTGCAAACAGCCTGTAGGCAAAACGCGCCGAAAAACACTTCAAAAAGCATCCCTCAGGCGCGCTAGTCACAGATGAAGCTTGCCCCCTAGCGGTGGAAAG
Organism: Lissotriton vulgaris; assembly: GCF_964263255.1. Taxonomy (NCBI): domain Eukaryota; kingdom Metazoa; phylum Chordata; class Amphibia; order Caudata; family Salamandridae; genus Lissotriton; species Lissotriton vulgaris. Next base: position 898,196,778 of record NC_141696.1, read on the forward strand.
CGCACACCGCACCTATCACTGGGACCAGGTCGCGCGAGGAGCGCTGAAAAGCGTCCTGCGATCACCAGGGGACTCTGCAGGAAAGAAAAGGGTCAGCGCTTGCCACAAACACAAAACGCTACCCACACAGTCCCAAACTAAGTACAGAGAAAGCCAAAAAACCACTTAACTTGCTGCTGAGCAGCGAAGAAAGAGGAAGAGTAAGCAGCTGCAAGGCATGATGGGAGCTGCTGGAGTGCGGAGAGCGACGAAGGACTAGCATTGTGACTCTTTTCATTCCCTAATGTTCATGGGAAATGTAGTTGTTTGTAGTTTTTCTTGCTGCTGTGTTTGGCAATAAAGCGAAGGAAGAAAGGCATTATCCGAAGCCTCCAGTCCTGCCATAGAATCTGCTACCTTAGCACCGGGACACCTCAGTTGGAGGTAGCTGTGCGCTCCATACAATTTAAAATAAAGAAATTGACCAATATGAAGACAGGGAAGGCTTAATTATCAAGCCCATCAAAAAAGTTAAACCCAAACACTTCTTTTTCTCACCCACATTTGTGGGAGTCTATGGGTAGCTCTAGAGAGGAGCCTACGTCAAGCACCTTCAAAAACTTTTCAGGTTACAAATTAGTCTGCTAAACAATCTCAGCCAAAAATACATCATCCATAAACAACTAAAAAAACTGTAATAGGCTAAATATTTTCACAATTCCCTCTACACCACACATCACCACTAAAGTGAGGCAACGCCAGCAGCACCATGTTTGAATCAACCCAGAGTCAAGAACTTCCAATGGGAAGTCTTGCAGCCCCAGGCTGCAATCCAGTTGTCTCTTGCTACACCCTCGACACATCAGTGTCCTCCTCTAAAACAGGCATTTTATCAGCACTGTGAGTAGCTTTATCCACACTAAGAAAATCTTCATCATAGGATGATTAATTTTGGACAGAAAACTCACTGCCAGAATCTTGCACTGCCTCCTCTTCCTCAGATGCATTGTCAGTGTCATAATCATGGTCAGAAGAAGATTCAGAAAGCATACCAACCACCTGCTGAGCAGTAATCCTGGAGCTAGCCATAATCCTTACTAATAAAGGTAACTTGACAGACAAGTCAACAACAACAAACAGTTGTAAAATAAGTAATAAACAAAATGTGGCTTTATCACAAAGACCTATTTACTCCAAAACCATACCACTCACTTGCCAGGAACACCTAGACTCACCTAGTGTGAGAAAAAATCCCAGGACGTCTAATGTATACAGTGAACACTCGGGATAGGTCAGTAATCAAGCAGGAAAATCAAGAATGTAACAGTATCTAAGTAAAATATATATTTTTAATGAATATTTGTTTAAAAACAACACATAAAATAGGATCACGAGACCAAACCAATTAATCAGAATAAAAAATGAGTCAATAACATACAATTCTAATGGTCAAACATAAAATCATGATTATTACAGAAAATAAACACATAAATGCATGTAATACAACAAATGTTTAAAAAGGAGTATAAGAACTCGACGCGCGTTTCGGCAGTAACCCGCCTTCTTCAGGAGACCTAGAATAAATCCTGAAAATACATATGTAGAAAGAGAAAAATGTCTATTAAAATACAATCCATATATTACAATATCAAAACGTGACATTCCTTACTATCACACTGACCCTCCATAACAATTTGTTCACCTAGTGGCAATAAATGGCCGAAAGATATCTATAGATTGTACAGTACCACTTCACTAGACCTGTTCAGAAATACATTCTTTAAATCAGATCTCGGCCTGGTCCCTAGATAGCACACAGCTAGTAGCATTGTCATACATCGCTATATATTAGCTATCTCATAGCCATCACATTCTTGTACCCCATTGTTGGGGATTGTCAATATGAAATAAATTGATACATCATGTTTTAATTCCTGATTTTGAGCACAAAAGAATGTTTACATTGCATACAAGATTACTTACAAAACACGGACGCTCTATCCATGCAGTAGCACCATTAGAGGGTGACACATTCGTGGATGGAATAACATAAAATTGGTTGCAAGGTGGGGAGATTCCTGATAATATAAGATAAAACAGAAATAAATAAGACACCGCTAGGGATATGATTATTTTAATCTGCCACTGAATGGGTCAAACAGCCTGCACAAGACATGTGGATAGTCCTATATTAATAAGACCTATAGATGTTAGTATACGTAGTGACTGGCTATTATTTTAAGTTTTCCAGACTATATAGTCACTGGGGTTCTACATTAGTGCCTGGCGTTTTGTACACGGATGAACAGATACTGTACCAGTCGTAGTTCTGTCTAGTTTACAAGTGCACCCATCTAACTAGTAAGGCCGTCAATGTGGACAGTGTGGAGAAAAAATACGTATCTATATAAAAGCGGCAGGGTGTATCCAATGATAGCTCCTCAAAAATTACATCTATGTCTATCATAGATAGCATGTGTTTTACTCGAATCCTAGAATAATACAGTATTTATAAACAAGTGCATCAAAAGAGTACCTTCGTATTTTCAATGAAGTGGGCGATGTACGTAGCGCAGAGGAAAGTTGATTAAAAATGCGATGGTCACAATGATACTGGTGGGATAAAGAATTTTTTTTTATATATAGGCGTGTCTAAAAAGGCTAATGTTACTTGTAGCGCTACACAGATCTGATAAATACTGTAATTACAATACATCTCTAGAACTTTATCTATCGATGTACCTTATTTGATACTGAAAATTGTTGGACGTATAGATTACCTTAAAATTTATGTAGTGTATCAGAGTGGTAATCCATACGACTTTACTAGGTGATGGTACATTCAAGGATAGTGCAAAGTAATTTCTGCAGATAAAATCATGAATGCGGGTTAGATGATAATTAATTAAGCGCCGCAGTCTACATACACATATAATGTAGAGGAGTATAATTAGATTGCATGGTTAGTCTAAATTCTTACCTTAAACGAACTAACAGAGGACGGACAGAAATGCAGTCCTGTTCCGTTGCTCAGAGTGTTAGGGTCCTATTTCCCCATGTACAGTTGTTTAGTCGTCTCCATAGAAAAATACATATAGTGGCGGATCATTAAACTATAACCCTCTGTCTGTGGTGACAGCTAGGGGAATAACATATTAATAGTCTCAGAGTGCCTATCACTTATTACCTTAAAATCGTAGATAATGTGTGGGCAGCAGAATGGTGCTGTTCCAGCGTTTGTTCCGTAGGGATCCAACCTCCGCAAAAAGATATAAATCAGCCGTCCCTGCGAGGCAAAAGCCGGTAGGGAAACAGTCACGTTGTTTTGTTTAAAGAAAACCGTATCTATGGCAGAATGTGGATGAAATATGAACGATTTCACCGTGCCTAAAAAACACCATTGCAGTGTATTCCTTACCTTAAGGAAGTAATTATCGAGTGGACAGCAGAATGGTGCTGCTCCGTCGTTCGTGTTGTGGGGACCCGACCTCCACAAAATGCGAAGATAGCCGCTTGGTCATAGGGATCCTATTTAACTCTTATTATTTGGCGCGAAATTTGCACAGATGATGCCTAGACGAAGGACTACTCTGGAGAGAGCCTAACTCTACTCATCCCGTTCCAAAATGGCGCCTAAATAATACCGGGAATATTTACTTGTTCGAGATTTTATACTCGCTTTAAAAATAATCATTTATCCTTTATGGTTAGATATTGTAATAACATAAGGCTCGATAATTTGGGATCTTATTTAACCTAAATGTTTTAGCGCAAAATTTATAGTGTTCTTACCGGTCTCCGTAAACCTAAACAAAGGACTACTGGAGAGATAAACCAACTTGACTCGCCCCGATTCAAAATGGCGCCTGTATAGTGTCGGGATAGTCTAGATTTTTGAAAATTTTGCACTTATTTAAAGGTAATAGCATTTCCATAATGCTGGGTTATTTGGATAACACAAAGCCCGATATTATAAGGCATCAATATTCTAAGGCATCATAATTTGTTATTTAGATAATTCTTTATGGATTATCAGTTTACATATTATTATTACAGAAAGCAGTCGTGTTAATAGTCAGTAGGGTTATACTGAAACTACATAAAAATTTAGGGACTACTATAAGTGCGGAATCATAGGTAGTATACATATTATCAGAAACTGGCATACGAGAGTTATACATAAAATTCATTAAAGGGAGTCTATATATTTGTCGGTAGAGTATATGTACTCCTAGGACCTAGGCTATTTACAGAAATTACAGAATCGCATTCTCCCAGGGAATCTCGGCATTAAGGCCCTTCTTAAAAGTTCCCAGGGAGAAAATCCAGAACACTTCCCTTTTCTTTCTCACCAGGTCACCACCTTTAGTGTTAGGAAGTCTGATTTTCTCCAAAATGCGCCATTTAAAATCGTCAGGGGCATGATGGTTTTCATTGAAATGTTTCACTAACGGAGCTAATTGTTTGTTTGTGCGGATAGCTGACCTGTGTTCAGTAAGCCTAGTTTGGACCGACCTCGAGGTTTCTCCTACGTATCCGAGTTGGCATGGACACAAGATAAAATAGATACAGTTCATGGTCTTACAATTCCACATGTCTTGGGCAGAAGTCTGACAGCCATTATGTACAAAAGACTCACCTTCGATGATGCTACTGCAGGACTTGCAGGATGAGCATTTTACAGTGCCTCTAACAGGGAAATTGTTACTGATTGATCTCTGTGAAAATTCAGATTGGGTATTCGTAGATGTAAAACGAGAATGTACTATGAGATCCTTGAGGTTTTTGTTTCTCCTGTGGGCAAAGATAGGCTTCTCTAGTTTATTACTGGTCGGATTAGAGTTTAGGATGTGCCAGTTAGAATTGACGATGTGTCTGACTGTCTTGTCGAGAGTGGAATGCTTTGTAATACATACCAACTGGTCTTTGGCTGCTGATGTCTTAGTTTTTAGGAGGTGGTCTCGATCGTAAAATCTCGCACGTTTATATGAGTCTCGTATTAATCTGTGTGGGTATCCCCTATTGAGGAATTTCTGTCTCATTATTTGTGCTTGGGTATCAAAGTCTGATAGATTAGAACAGTTCCTCCTGACTCGGAGAAATTGGGAGAAGGGAATGCTCTCCCTCTGGCACCGCGGGTGAAAACTTTTAAAATGTAATAAAGTATTTCGTGCTGTATGTTTGGTAAACAGATCAACAATAAGTCGATTGTTTTGGTCCTTAATGATAATGTCTAAAAACTCAACTTGGGTTTCACTGTATTGAGCAGTGAATTTGAGATTCACATCTGTCATATTGACCCACTCAAGAAATTCAAGGAGTGAGTCTTTCCCATTGGTCCAGATAAAGAAGATGTCATCTATATATCTGGACCAATGGGAAATAGACTCATAAAAAGGGGCAACCTCATTGTGTATGAATCTGGTTTCAAAAGCTGCCATATAGATATTGGCAATCGAGGGGGCCACAGATGCCCCCATACTGACGCCTTTGACTTGGCGGAATAATGAGTTTCCAAACTCAACAATGTTCTCTGAGAGAACAATTTGTAGTAAATCAATAAGAAAGTCTTTGGGACATAAGATGTTATAGGTGTCAATAAACCAACTGGTTGCTGATATTGCTTCCCGCTGTGGGATGTTACTATACAGCGCTTCTATGTCCATTGTCACCAAAAGATGTTTGTTGGGATCAAACGGTAGATTCTCTATCTTTGTTATCATGGAGCCCGTATCTCGAATGTAAGAGGTGATTTTGGGCACATGAGGGCGTAAGTAGGAGTCAATGAACTTAGACAGTGGTTCCGTATTGGTTCCAATGGTGGACACAATGGGTCTGTAAGGCGGATCAATTTGGTCTTTGTGAATCTTAGGCATGCCGTAAATGCATGCAGTTTTATGTTGGTGATTGTTAAGGTAGTCGAATTCTTTTTGGTTGATCTCTCCCGACGAGAGTGCTGTAGTTGTTAGATTATGTATCTTTTTGGAGATGGTATTGATCGGGTTTATTCTTATCTTCGAATAGGTGGCACTATCTGACAGCATGTTTAGCATTTTTTGTTCATATTGTGTACTGTCTAACAAAACGATACCGCCGCCTTTATCGCAGCTCTTTATTATTAGTTTGTTGTCCTTTTTCAGGTTTCGTAGAGCTTCTGATTCGTCTCTACTAAGATTATATATGGGTTTTGGAATGAATCTAAGGGATCTTTCTAATTGTTGGAGAACAACCAGTTCAAAGCTCGCGACTTCTGGTCCTAATTGGTCCAAAGAAGGGTTGAAAGTGGAGGGTAGTGATAGCTGACTCGTGGTCTGGGTTATCTCATTAGTGTCTATAGTAGAGGCTGCAAAATACTTTTTGAGTCTGATTTTTCGAAAAAAAGAAATAATGTCTTTTTGTAGTTCAAATATATTTACTTGTGCATGAGGGACATATGAAAGACCTTTCGAGAGTAATGACTCAGTATGGATGCGATTGCGCGTTTCGCGGATGAACTGGGGTTCCTGTGGTTGGTGTTGATACTGTTGATGTTGCTGTGGGTGATGATGGGCCTGCTGGAAATTGCCTCTCGATTGATTCTGAAAATGGACTCTCGGTCTGCCCCGTCGTGGGCCCCGGTTGGCTAAAAAAGGCTGTTTAGCACGAGGTCCATTTTGTTGGTTATAGTTGTCTGCCTCATAATAGTTACTACTTCCTTCATTCTCTGAGTCAGAGGAGTCTGTAAAATTATTCACTCTCTGGGGGGTGGGTCTAATTTCATCGTTGTAATGATTTTGTTTATAGAAGTCCTGCCTCAAATATGGGTAGGTGCCCTCCAATGTATTAAAACGTTTATCCTTTGTTAATTTATCGTTTTTGCGTTTATTTAGATATGCACTGAATGACTCTATTTCTTTGTTGGCCTCTTCGATTTTCTTCATTGCTTCGTCTACACTCCCCGAATTTTTAAGTTTAGTCTCTAAGTCATCAATTTCTTTTTTGATTTCTGCAGCTAACTCCTTAGCAGTTTCAATAATGAGGATCATAAGATCGCGGGAGCACCTATTAGCAATGAGGCTCCACTTTTCAAGAAAAGGCCTGTGATGGACAAAAAGGCCTGGGATATTACGTACTCTGAGCCCCATGGGGATAATGCCGTTCTTAAGATATGCTAATATAAATTCCCCATGAGCTTCCATGCGTGTTAATTTCTTTTTGAGTTCAAGAAGTTTGCGACCGTCTTCATTATTGGTTATATTCGGAGTGCCACTGTTATTAGCTGCCGAACTGGTTCCTACCAAAGAAGCAAACACATCATCAGAAAACCCGAAAGTGGGTAGTTGGGCCATGTTTAGGATATATAAACAGCCAGAAGTTAAGCTAAAGGTCTAGTTGGTACTGACAGTCTTTGATAACAATTGTAATGATACACCAAAAGCACAGCCCTACACAGACAAGCTGTGGGTAAACAAGTGAGGACAACAAGGACCCCCTGGGTAGTGTATAGACTCCTAGGGCAGGGTAACAACTAGTGTGAGAAAAAATCCCAGGACGTCTAATGTATACAGTGAACACTCGGGATAGGTCAGTAATCAAGCAGGAAAATCAAGAATGTAACAGTATCTAAGTAAAATATATATTTTTAATGAATATTTGTTTAAAAACAACACATAAAATAGGATCACGAGACCAAACCAATTAATCAGAATAAAAAATGAGTCAATAACATACAATTCTAATGGTCAAACATAAAATCATGATTATTACAGAAAATAAACACATAAATGCATGTAATACAACAAATGTTTAAAAAGGAGTATAAGAACTCGACGCGCGTTTCGGCAGTAACCCGCCTTCTTCAGGAGACCTAGAATAAATCCTGAAAATACATATGTAGAAAGAGAAAAATGTCTATTAAAATACAATCCATATATTACAATATCAAAACGTGACATTCCTTACTATCACACTGACCCTCCATAACAATTTGTTCACCTAGTGGCAATAAATGGCCGAAAGATATCTATAGATTGTACAGTACCACTTCACTAGACCTGTTCAGAAATACATTCTTTAAATCAGATCTCGGCCTGGTCCCTAGATAGCACACAGCTAGTAGCATTGTCATACATCGCTATATATTAGCTATCTCATAGCCATCACATTCTTGTACCCCATTGTTGGGGATTGTCAATATGAAATAAATTGATACATCATGTTTTAATTCCTGATTTTGAGCACAAAAGAATGTTTACATTGCATACAAGATTACTTACAAAACACGGACGCTCTATCCATGCAGTAGCACCATTAGAGGGTGACACATTCGTGGATGGAATAACATAAAATTGGTTGCAAGGTGGGGAGATTCCTGATAATATAAGATAAAACAGAAATAAATAAGACACCGCTAGGGATATGATTATTTTAATCTGCCACTGAATGGGTCAAACAGCCTGCACAAGACATGTGGATAGTCCTATATTAATAAGACCTATAGATGTTAGTATACGTAGTGACTGGCTATTATTTTAAGTTTTCCAGACTATATAGTCACTGGGGTTCTACATTAGTGCCTGGCGTTTTGTACACGGATGAACAGATACTGTACCAGTCGTAGTTCTGTCTAGTTTACAAGTGCACCCATCTAACTAGTAAGGCCGTCAATGTGGACAGTGTGGAGAAAAAATACGTATCTATATAAAAGCGGCAGGGTGTATCCAATGATAGCTCCTCAAAAATTACATCTATGTCTATCATAGATAGCATGTGTTTTACTCGAATCCTAGAATAATACAGTATTTATAAACAAGTGCATCAAAAGAGTACCTTCGTATTTTCAATGAAGTGGGCGATGTACGTAGCGCAGAGGAAAGTTGATTAAAAATGCGATGGTCACAATGATACTGGTGGGATAAAGAATTTTTTTTTATATATAGGCGTGTCTAAAAAGGCTAATGTTACTTGTAGCGCTACACAGATCTGATAAATACTGTAATTACAATACATCTCTAGAACTTTATCTATCGATGTACCTTATTTGATACTGAAAATTGTTGGACGTATAGATTACCTTAAAATTTATGTAGTGTATCAGAGTGGTAATCCATACGACTTTACTAGGTGATGGTACATTCGAGGATAGTGCAAAGTAATTTCTGCAGATAAAATCATGAATGCGGGTTAGATGATAATTAATTAAGCGCCGCAGTCTACATACACATATAATGTAGAGGAGTATAATTAGATTGCATGGTTAGTCTAAATTCTTACCTTAAACGAACTAACAGAGGACGGACAGAAATGCAGTCCTGTTCCGTTGCTCAGAGTGTTAGGGTCCTATTTCCCCATGTACAGTTGTTTAGTCGTCTCTATAGAAAAATACATATAGTGGCGGATCATTAAACTATAACCCTCTGTCTGTGGTGACAGCTAGGGGAATAACATATTAATAGTCTCAGAGTGCCTATCACTTATTACCTTAAAATCGTAGATAATGTGTGGGCAGCAGAATGGTGCTGTTCCAGCGTTTGTTCCGTAGGGATCCAACCTCCGCAAAAAGATATAAATCAGCCGTCCCTGCGAGGCAAAAGCCGGTAGGGAAACAGTCACGTTGTTTTGTTTAAAGAAAACCGTATCTATGGCAGAATGTGGATGAAATATGAACGATTTCACCGTGCCTAAAAAACACCATTGCAGTGTATTCCTTACCTTAAGGAAGTAATTATCGAGTGGACAGCAGAATGGTGCTGCTCCGTCGTTCGTGTTGTGGGGACCCGACCTCCACAAAATGCGAAGATAGCCGCTTGGTCATAGGGATCCTATTTAACTCTTATTATTTGGCGCGAAATTTGCACAGATGATGCCTAGACGAAGGACTACTCTGGAGAGAGCCTAACTCTACTCATCCCGTTCCAAAATGGCGCCTAAATAATACCGGGAATATTTACTTGTTCGAGATTTTATACTCGCTTTAAAAATAATCATTTATCCTTTATGGTTAGATATTGTAATAACATAAGGCTCGATAATTTGGGATCTTATTTAACCTAAATGTTTTAGCGCAAAATTTATAGTGTTCTTACCGGTCTCCGTAAACCTAAACAAAGGACTACTGGAGAGATAAACCAACTTGACTCGCCCCGATTCAAAATGGCGCCTGTATAGTGTCGGGATAGTCTAGATTTTTGAAAATGTTGCACTTATTTAAAGGTAATAGCATTTCCATAATGCTGGGTTATTTGGATAACACAAAGCCCGATATTATAAGGCATCAATATTCTAAGGCATCATAATTTGTTATTTAGATAATTCTTTATGGATTATCAGTTTACATATTATTATTACAGAAAGCAGTCGTGTTAATAGTCAGTAGGGTTATACTGAAACTACATAAAAATTTAGGGACTACTATAAGTGCGGAATCATAGGTAGTATACATATTATCAGAAACTGGCATACGAGAGTTAAACATAAAATTCATTAAAGGGAGTCTATATATTTGTCGGTAGAGTATATGTACTCCTAGGACCTAGGCTATTTACAGAAATTACAGAATCGCATTCTCCCAGGGAATCTCGGCATTAAGGCCCTTCTTAAAAGTTCCCAGGGAGAAAATCCAGAACACTTCCCTTTTCTTTCTCACCAGGTCACCACCTTTAGTGTTAGGAAGTCTGATTTTCTCCAAAATGCGCCATTTAAAATCGTCAGGGGCATGATGGTTTTCATTGAAATGTTTCACTAACGGAGCTAATTGTTTGTTTGTGCGGATAGCTGACCTGTGTTCAGTAAGCCTAGTTTGGACCGACCTCGAGGTTTCTCCTACGTATCCGAGTTGGCATGGACACAAGATAAAATAGATACAGTTCATGGTCTTACAATTCCACATGTCTTGGGCAGAAGTCTGACAGCCATTATGTACAAAAGACTCACCTTCGATGATGCTACTGCAGGACTTGCAGGATGAGCATTTTACAGTGCCTCTAACAGGGAAATTGTTACTGATTGATCTCTGTGAAAATTCAGATTGGGTATTCGTAGATGTAAAACGAGAATGTACTATGAGATCCTTGAGGTTTTTGTTTCTCCTGTGGGCAAAGATAGGCTTCTCTAGTTTATTACTGGTCGGATTAGAGTTTAGGATGTGCCAGTTAGAATTGACGATGTGTCTGACTGTCTTGTCGAGAGTGGAATGCTTTGTAATACATACCAACTGGTCTTTGGCTGCTGATGTCTTAGTTTTTAGGAGGTGGTCTCGATCGTAAAATCTTGCACGTTTATATGAGTCTCGTATTAATCTGTGTGGGTATCCCCTATTGAGGAATTTCTGTCTCATTATTTGTGCTTGGGTATCAAAGTCTGATAGATTAGAACAGTTCCTCCTGACTCGGAGAAATTGGGAGAAGGGAATGCTCTCCCTCTGGCACCGCGGGTGAAAACTTTTAAAATGTAATAAAGTATTTCGTGCTGTATGTTTGGTAAACAGATCAACAATAAGTCGATTGTTTTGGTCCTTAATGATAATGTCTAAAAACTCGACTTGGGTTTCACTGTATTGAGCAGTGAATTTGAGATTCACATCTGTCAGATTGACCCACTCAAGAAATTCAAGGAGTGAGTCTTTCCCATTGGTACAGATAAAGAAGATGTCATCTATATATCTGGACCAATGGGAAATAGACTCATAAAAAGGGGCAACCTCATTGTGTATGAATCTGGTTTCAAAAGCTGCCATATAGATATTGGCAATCGAGGGGGCCACAGATGCCCCCATACTGACGCCTTTGACTTGGCGGAATAATGAGTTTCCAAACTCAACAATGTTCTCTGAGAGAACAATTTGTAGTAAATCAATAAGAAAGTCTTTGGGACATAAGATGTTATAGGTGTCAATAAACCAACTGGTTGCTGATATTGCTTCCCGCTGTGGGATGTTACTATACAGCGCTTCTATGTCCATTGTCACCAAAAGATGTTTGTTGGGATCAAACGGTAGATTCTCTATCTTTGTTATCATGGAGCCCGTATCTCGAATGTAAGAGGTGATTTTGGGCACATGAGGGCGTAAGTAGGAGTCAATGAACTTAGACAGTGGTTCCGTATTGGTTCCAATGGTGGACACAATGGGTCTGTAAGGCGGATCAATTTGGTCTTTGTGAATCTTAGGCATGCCGTAAATGCATGCAGTTTTATGTTGGTGATTGTTAAGGTAGTCGAATTCTTTTTGGTTGATCTCTCCAGACGAGAGTGCTGTAGTTGTTAGATTATGTATCTTTTTGGAGATGGTATTGATCGGGTTTATTCTTATCTTCGAATAGGTGGCACTATCTGACAGCATGTTTAGCATTTTTTGTTCATATTGTGTACTGTCTAACAAAACGATACCGCCGCCTTTATCGCAGCTCTTTATTATTAGTTTGTTGTCCTTTTTCAGGTTTCGTAGAGCTTCTGATTCGTCTCTACTAAGATTATATATGGGTTTTGGAATGAATCTAAGGGATCTTTCTAATTGTTGGAGAACAACCAGTTCAAAGCTCGCGACTTCTGGTCCTAATTGGTCCAAAGAAGGGTTGAAAGTGGAGGGTAGTGATAGCTGACTCGTGGTCTGGGTTATCTCATTAGTGTCTATAGTAGAGGCTGCAAAATACTTTTTGAGTCTGATTTTTCGAAAAAAAGAAATAATGTCTTTTTGTAGTTCAAATATATTTACTTGTGCATGAGGGACATATGAAAGACCTTTCGAGAGTAATGACTCAGTATGGATGTCTAGATGTTTAGAGGACAGATTAAAGATAGGGATCACATCCCCTGGCCCCAATACTGTCGATTGCGCGTTTCGCGGATGAACTGGGGTTCCTGTGGTTGGTGTTGATACTGTTGATGTTGCTGTGGGTGATGATGGGCCTGCTGGAAATTGCCTCTCGATTGATTCTGAAAATGGACTCTCGGTCTGCCCCGTCGTGGGCCCCGGTTGGCTAAAAAAGGCTGTTTAGCACGAGGTCCATTTTGTTGGTTATAGTTGTCTGCCTCATAATAGTTACTACTTCCTTCATTCTCTGAGTCAGAGGAGTCTGTAAAATTATTCACTCTCTGGGGGGTGGGTCTAATTTCATCGTTGTAATGATTTTGTTTATAGAAGTCCTGCCTCAAATATGGGTAGGTGCCCTCCAATGTATTAAAACGTTTATCCTTTGTTAATTTATCGTTTTTGCGTTTATTTAGATATGCACTGAATGACTCTATTTCTTTGTTGGCCTCTTCGATTTTCTTCATTGCTTCGTCTACACTCCCAGAATTTTTAAGTTTAGTCTCTAAGTCATCAATTTCTTTTTTGATTTCTGCAGCTAACTCCTTAGCAGTTTCAATAATGAGGATCATAAGATCGCGGGAGCACCTATTAGCAATGAGGCTCCACTTTTCAAGAAAAGGCCTGTGATGGACAAAAAGGCCTGGGATATTACGTACTCTGAGCCCCATGGGGATAATAAACAAAATGTGGCTTTATCACAAAGACCTATTTACTCCAAAACCATACCACTCACTTGCCAGGAACACCTAGACTCACCACCACCGACTCTGCACAGACGCAGCAAGGACTAAAAATATCCGGCTAAAAAACAAAATTAGACATGAGACAAGCTTAATATGCTGCTATTATGAAACCACGTACAAAAAATTCATTTATGCATGACAATAATACTCATTTGGAGTAAACACAACAACCATTATTTTTTCACCAAACGCCTGCAACTACCCAAACTGCAGATCAACCACTGCCAAAACTGCAAACAGGAATCAAAAACTTTTCACTGGAAAAACAGTACAAGAAAAAAATGACTATACCCCAGTTTGGATAGACATAGAAAGATCTATTATAAATAATATGCCTCTGTCTCCTCTCCTCATCAAGGACATATCCGATCTTCCCCACTCAAAATACATCCTGCTCAACACTAAGAGAGCTTTAATAGGAATGGAACACCTCTCCATAATAACAATTAATAAATCTAACCTGTCCTCTCTCTGGTACAACCCGAGCCTGAGGATTGATGGCGAGACGCTCCATTGGGAATATTAGTCAAAAAAGGCATAAACCTAGTAAAAAAAACGTTTCACTAAGCACATGCCATTGCCTTTTTCGGCCCTCCAGGCCCGTAATGGGTTAAAACCGATAGATTTCTATAATTTCCTAAAACTAGAATCTCTCCACTCAATCAGCACAATCAAACCATCTGATCCCTCTCTAGTCTCAAGGCTAGCACAACTACTATAGTCAGGGCACACTGTATCTAAAATATATAAGCTTCTTTCTTCCAAGCCACGCAAATCCCACCTGAAATGCGAAACAAAATGGGAATCTGAACTCAATTCCAGTAATATCCCATTGACTGGGGGGAAAATATATACCTCCCTGTTCACTAACAAAATATCGCCAATACTGTCACAAACCACACTAATGTTAATTAATAGAAAATACTGGACACCCGAAAAAATTTACAAATTCAAACTTAGCAAACATCTGACTTGTTGGAATTGCAATTCTCACACTGGCAACCTTGCACACATGCTCTTCCATTGCCCTACATTGAGAGGATATTGGGACAAGATTGAATGTATAAGCCAAACCTTCAATGTAACCCCTCAAAGGGAACTCCCTTATGTTATACTTGGTGCCCTAGATCCCAGGATTGTATATATGTATGATCGATTCTTGCTCGATCTCATGCTCACTTTAGCTTGTAAAGTCATACTTTGTAAATGGAAAAACTCTAAGGAGGTCTCAATTAAAATCTGGCAGGAATGGTTATCGTTCCTCAGAGGAGCGGATAATGTTGAGTTGCATTCCTCTCCCTGGCGGAACTCACATAGAAAATTGTGGAAGTCCTTGATGCTTCACCCTTCTCATATGACCCTCCTTGAACCTTGACTTGTACCATCCATCCTATCTTCAAGGATAATCCTATATTGTATTGTATCATTTACTGCCGTAAAATCCGTAAACACAATGATATTTCTGCTCACTGCATTTGTCCTTTACACTGTATTGTGCAGGTAGGACCTCTCCCAGGCATCCTGCTCATGTCCACTTAACCATATGTCACATTGATCTCATAGCCCCACAACTAGACACCTGAACAACTCATATTTTTCCGAATCTTAGTACCTTGTTTATTCATTTATTCAGTCAAGTATTTACTCATTTATTTATTTACTCATTTATCTACTTATTTAATTTGTACTTCTTTGATCTCTCACCTTGGTTGCCATCATTCTTACCATTTTTAACATTCTGTATGATTATCGGCGCCTACCATTGTCACTGATGTGATTGTTCTATTTGTTTGTATTTTGTTTGCTCGTGAACAAACTAATACAAACGATTTGAAATAAAAAAAAGCTTTTCACTAGAATAAAAAGAAGAAATAAAACATTGTAATCACATATGCAAATAATGCACCAGTCTACACACAATCTACCAGCCAAGCTGGGGGGCAGATGGGCCTAACAATAAAGCTGAAACATGCCCTCCCAAAAGGGGCCTCTCTCCAAAGGCAACTTAGTGAAACCAAAGTCCCCCGGTATCTAAGGGGCAAGTGGGCCTAAAAGCATTAGTCCAACCTGCCTCAAATAGGGGCAGAAATGGACAAAATAATCCCCCAGTAATGAGGAGCGATCCTTGCCCAAGGGGCCACCCCCCAATATTGCCGTTGAAGTTGATCCATAAAGAAATCCCTGGTGTCTTTGGAGGGGCAGATGGGCCTAAAAGCATAAGGTTGATCTGCCCCAAAGAGGGGCAGAAATGGCCCATAAAATCACCACAAAGAAGGGGAGCAAACCTTCCTCAAGGGGCCACTCCCTGACATCGCAACATTGATTTAAAAGAGAAATCCCTGGTATCTAGTGGCTTCTGACTCTCTTGGAGGCAAGTGGGCCTTAATACATAAGGCCTATTTACCCCCAAGGGGGGCAGAAACAGCCAAAATATTCACCCCAGTAATTGAGAGCAATCCTTGCCCAAGGGGCCACTCTGTAAACATTGCTAAATTTGTAATATTAAATCCCTGGTGTCTAGTGGATTCTTACCCCTTTGGGGGCAGATGGGCCAGAAAACATATGGCTGACTTGCCCCCAGGGGGGGCAGAAACTGCCAAAATATGTATCACCATAAAGGGGAGGAACCCTTGCCCAAGGGGATGCTTCCCAATATATAAAAAAAGAGAATTCCCTGGTGGCCTAGTGGGGCAGGCAAAATTGAAAAACATGTGCCGATATCCTCTCCATGGGGGCAGAAATGGCTAAAATAATTGCTCCGCAAAGGGATGTGACTTTTTCCCAAGGGGCTACTCCCCGGGTTTAACGAAATTGATTTAAAGAACAACTATCCATGGTGTCTAGTGGGCATTCCTGCTGCACGACAGTTTCCTATGCGCAATCGTGGAAGAGGAATGCTTCAAAGAAACATCGAAGGAAAGGAAAACCCTTTCCGTTCCCCTATGCATCTTTCTTTTAAACCGCCCCCATCCCCAAGGAGAAACGCACCTCCTTCTCCTGGATGTGTTGGAAGCAAATGACTTTTAGTGTGTCCAACTTCATCAAATAACGTCAGAGCATGGTGTGCAGTGCCATCATTAGATGACATTGAGATGGGGCGGCGGTAGCGGAAGGACTTCCACTGCCTTCCCTCGTGGGGCAACTGAAAGGGTGGCCTATGGGGGAATCAACAGCACTCCCCCCGTGGGTGGGTGCTAGTACATGCGGGAGCCATCCAATGCACAGGCCCACTGTTGCGTTTGACCGAGCCTGGCCGTCACACACATAGAAGTTGTTAAGGAGCCGCTGTTTGCATTTGAATAGTACACTAGTACAGCACATTTCTAACCTACACTACAGTATACAACGCAGATGAGTATTAATGACGGTAGTGAACATAGTAGCTCATTTCTGGAGGAAGCAGGGGAGCTCAACGAAGAGCAATCCCTCACTGTTCGCAAAAAATTAGCATTAACTCTCTGCAATGGGGGTAGGACCACAGAGCGTCCTGTATCTGAACAATCGCACTCTCTTGGTGAAGATGAGATATCTCTCTCACTCATTTATCAGTCAATTATGTCTCATCGTGCAGAAACAAGGGAGGAGAGTCAGAGAGTCCAGAATATTTGCAGGAAATTACAAAATTCAGTCCGACGGATGTCAAAATTGCATGCAGAATTTGTGTTGAGGTTTAATGAAGCTGAAGCGCGGCTCTCCAATCTGGAGGATGAATTGGCTCAACAAAAGATTAAGACTGCCTCTATTCAATCGGTTAAGGACGACACGCAGTGGAAGATGGCAGATATTGAAAATCGTGCTCATAGGAATAACTTAAGAGTGAATCAGATTCCTGAGGGGAAGGAAGGACAGGATCCTCGGTGCTATATCGTTGAATTATTCACAAAAGCTTTCCTGGAGCTGTCTAAATGGGACTGGGACCATGAAATCGAGAGAGCTCATTGCTTTCCATTTAATAGGCGTGTTCATGTGGGTATTGATTCTGTGCAGCTAGTTGAGAGGCCGAGAGCTTTTTTGATTTCACTTAATAGCTTTTTGGCACGTGAAGATGTATTTCATCTAGCACGGCCCAACAAAAAAAGATCGGGGGATTTTGAGTTTTTGCCATCTTGTTGTCTGAACCGCTCCACAATATAATATGGTGGGACGTGACATCCATATTGTGGGATGCGCTGTGTAGTCAGCACTTGGATTGTGGTCTGGATACAGATGTCCTTGACTTTGGATTAAATATAATCATTGGACGGGGACCAGCCTTTAGCAAGGAAACCAAGGATTCATCAGCTTTTGGATGTGTTTGACCCACCCAAAATTAAGTGCACTGAAGAAGTCCTGTACTGGGACGAAATGCGTCGGCTGTACTGTGTGTAGAGTCACATAAGTTTGACTCCACTTTTATTTACTGCAAATAGAATAAAAAGAGAAAAAAACTGAAAAACATTGTGACTGAATTTGTACTTTAGATCTTGTTCTTGTTGACAACTTTTGTTGTGTGGTGCACCTGTGCTTGTGTTTTCAAATTGTTATGTTCCTGAGGGAACAAGCATTGTGACAGTGGGTGCAATTCAGTGTGCACACAGACCCCGACTAGTATAGAGGGGATTAGATTAATGGAGGGATAACTGGTTAGGTGTTGTTAAATAGAAGGCTCCATTGTCAGGTTTATATGTTCTTTCACAACAAAAGGACTTTGCCTGTCTTAAAGGATAAGGAGTGGACTCCCTGATCAGCAACAGGTAGAAAAAAGCTGGAAAGGCTACCTGCGACATCCACAATGAGGACAACTCCAGCTGGCAAGCTTCACCTACATTTTACTTGGATTGACCAGTTGGATTGTGGGAGAGCTTCTGAACCCTTGGTTGGTGCTGTGGAGCACTTTCCTGCATCAAGAATGACGTCTAGAAGCAAGTGTAAAAGTGTTACATTGTGGGCGGCTTGGACTCTTGACTTTGTACAAGCCCACCACAACTTGTTTTTATCCCTAGAGCACTATTTGCTTTTAAGAGCTAGTTTTACTTTTAATCCTTACAAAGTCATATATTTGGTTCCCTACATTGAATTTTGTTTATTTAGGTGTCATTTTAATCATATAAATATTTCCAATTGCTATAAAGTGGGGTTAGATTTTTATTGTGTGTTTTTGTCTGACTTATTTAGTATATTAGTGTTTTTAAATTTTCCTAAGTTAAGCCTGCATGCAGGCTACCAAGGGCTAAGCAAGAGAATAATTTATTGGGACCTTGACTGGACTTTATATTGTGATTGTGGCCTTGTTACTAGTGGGAGGTACCTACATACACCTACTAATAAACTACCATCCAACACTATATATTTATGATTGGCCCCTAGCTTTAATTGAAGCCAAAAATACGGTACTGTGTGATTCCCTTTTCATTGTATGCAGACAATTTTGTTATTCTGACTCTTACTCCTCATGGCATATTAAAACCTCTGTCATATCTTCAACAATATTCACAGTGTCACTTTTTTTAAATTAATATGACAATAGTAAAGTTTTGATTTTTAAAGGGAAAGGGTATAGGAAGAAAAGTAGTTGGAATTAGAAAGTAGGCCATGAAATTTTGGAAGTTGTGAAATCTTATCTTTTTCTGGGAATATTTTCCTCTAATCAATCAATCAAGCAATCAGTGACACTTATAAAGCGCGCTACATACCCGTAGGGTCTCAAGGCGCTGGGGGGGGGGGGGGTGGGGGGGGTGCCGCTACTGCTCGAACAGCCAGGTCTTCAGCTTCTTCCTGAAGGAGAGGTGGTCTTGGGTCAGGCGCAGGTCGGTCGGTCGGGAGTTCCAGGTCTTGGCGGCCAGGTAGGAGAAGGACCTTCCTCCTGTAGTCGCTCTTCGGATGCGGGGGACGGCGGCGAGGGCGTGGTTGGCTGATCGGAGGTGGCGTTTGGGAGCGTAGAAGTTGACTCGGCTGTTGAGGTAGCTCGGGCCTTGGTCGTGTAGGGCTTTGTGTGCGTGGGTGAGGAGGCGGAAGGTGATTCTTTTGTTGACGGGGAGCCAGTGAAGGTCTCTCAGATGTCCGGAGATGTGGCTGGTTCGTGGGATGTCGAGGATGAGTCTGGCTGAGGCGTTCTGGATCCGCTGGAGTCTCTTCTGGAGCTTGGCGGTGGTACCGGCGTAGAGGGCGTTGCCGTAGTCCAGTCGGCTGGTGACGAGAGCCTGGGTGACGGTCTTCCTGGTCTCGGTGGGGATCCACCAGAAGATCTTCCGTAGCATGCGTAGGATGTTGAAGCACGCCGAGGAGACGTTGTTGACTTGCCTGGTCATGGAGAGGGAGGGGTCCAGGATGAAGCCCAGTTTGCGTGCATGGTCTGTCGGTTTGGGTGCGGTGCCCAGGGCGGGAGGCCACCAGGAGTCGTCCCAGGCGGAGGGTGAGGAGCCCAGGATGAGGACCTCCGTCTTGTCCGAGTTTAGTTTCAGGCGGCTGGTCGTCATCCACTCGGCTACCTCTTTCATCCCTTCGTGCAGGTTGGCTCTGGCGGCGGCGGGGTCGTTGGTCAGGGAGAGGATCAGCTGGGTGTCGTCGGCGTAGGAGATTATGCTGAGGTTGTGTTTGCGTACGATGGCCGCGAGGGGGCTCATGTAGACGTTGAAGAGGGTGGGGCTCAGAGATGATCCTTGGGGGACGCCGCAGATGACTTCGGAGGCCTCTGACTTGTACGGTGGTAGGCGGACTCTCTGTGTTCTTCCGTCGAGGAAGGAGATGATCCATTCCAGCGCCTTGTCCTGGATTCTCTACTAATTTGAATGAGAAAGACCACATTTATCATATGGCTAGTACCACAATTTCTCATGGGAATTGTATAAGATACATTTATGATGACTTTGGCTGACGCCTTTTTGCTAATTTAATTTTGGCTTTTCGCCTAAAAGTTTCCTCAATCCTTTTATATGCCTCAGAAATATTTTACCTGAATATAGTAGAACTGCCTTCATGAATATAGTAGAAGGACAAATGTGTTGAAAACTCTGTAATTTGAATGCTCTTGCAACTCTCCAGGCGTTTAGACTGCATTTGGGCTTGATGGGCACGATTGTACAGGCACTAGCAGCACTGTTACGCTGGGGTCATCGATTGAGTAGGAGTGAAAACCTCACATTTAGAAAGTCAGACTTGATATTTCAGCCTGTTAAAAAAACAGGAAAAATATAAATGAATTGTCTCGTTTATATCCAGAAAAAAACGCACCCCCTCTTATCATGGAATATTGAGCACAGACTATAACTTTTATTTCTTTTGATAAACAAATTACATTTTACCATTGACATGTGTACCAGGGGAATAGGAGAATCTCCCTGTTGTAAAAAGAATGTGTAATGTGTTCAGTAATGATATTCAAGATCTAAACAATGACATTTTAAATGTCCTTTTTTGCACTTCTCTCGTCATCGTTTTTTTAAGCCTATCTCTATAAGATCCAATGCTCGTACTGTTGATGAAGCTCGACAATTTTTATTCTTTCCAACAAAAAACGTACTGTTTTCATTTTTTTAACGTTTTGTTGTGAGCTTTATGAATTTATATTGAATTGTATTTATAATTTTTATTATGTCTTGTTTATCTCTTGTGAGTTCCAAAACTTAAAATAAAAGAACTTGAAAATAAAAACTTAAATTCAATTTTACGTGAGGCGTCATGCCAACTTTTATCTTTAGGAAATGACATGCCTTATGGTCAATATTGAAGAGCCAAAAGGAATTGCACACCTAGCAAAACAGATGACAAAAAGATTCCTCAAAACAGAGTTTTCGGCGTAACCACTTAACATTGAAGTTTAAGAAAGTTGGAAATATTCACATAGAAAAGTTATTCTTCGGACAGGAAAAGAGAAGTACAAAGGAGAAGCGATGGTACACCGGGTTTAATTATGAAATATTTATCTAACAATAGACAGATGCGAACACTAACTAATACACATTGTCATTTAGTAATATCAGATCAGAACCTGATAATTTAAAGCTCTCCTACATGAGAAATATTCTAGCTAAGGTAAGTTTCTACTATTAAAACATCCAGTATTAAATTAACACTATTACCTAACAGTTTCCTATCATGTCGGCATTGTAAAGGTTGCACATATGCTCATGGACGTCGATTCACCAAAATGCCAGGGGTAGCGGAAGTGATATCACACACCCTTTGACCTTAATCACATCACAGGAACTAACATCATATGGCCGTTGACCCTGAATCTTTCCAGAATGTGATGTCATGGACATCACAATAATAGGCATCAGTGAATTTCCATAATAACTGTATCATTGATATGAAAATATAACACAAATAAATGTCTGTTTTAGATGCCACCTTTATTATGGTGCTGACATGATCTTCGAAAGTGGTGGTAAACAATACTTGCGCTGAATTGTAGCTAGAGAAGCGAATGAGCCAAACCTCCTCCAAGGAGTGTGCAGAGAGGTTTTCAAAGACTGAGAATTTTTTTTACATATTGGGGCAAATAGTGCATTGTAAAGAACATTTTTTTCACATAAATAAGCCAAAATGTCATGGGCTCTGAGTGGGCTCTCATTATGTAGTCATGTCTTTTCATGGAGTACTACGCCAATCGACCCCATTGTTTCAAAATGCGCTCTGGGCCCCAATACGCTAAAAATAATCTATAGCATGTCAGGACCAGCATTTTATCCCCACTCCCATATGTCAATGTTTTCCTCCCGTATTCCAGGTGTTACCTCCAATATGCTAGCGCCTGCATTTTAACATGGCTTCCCCTTCTGCTGATTCTCTCCTCAAATATGCCAGCACCAGGATTTACCAATGGAGCCTGATATGTCAAGAATTACTTGTAGTATGCCACCAACAGTATTTCACCATGGGCTCATTATGCAAGGGTTCGCCTCTAATATGCCAGGACGAGCATTTTATAAATGGAGCCTGTTAGACCTGGCACCCTTGGCATGGGTCTCCCTTCCATTTTTGTTACTGTTGCCTCATGTGTTTTGCTGGTGTAAGCTGCTCAGAGCACTGTGCCACTGCCAATCAGTGCCACAGTGCAAGTGCTCCCTATATAAAAATGTATATGTTGATTAGTTTACATGATTGGCTTATTTGGTTTACTGTCAGACCCCAGTAAAGTGCACCAGGAGTGCCCAGGGCTTGTAAATCCAAATGCTGCTAGTGGGCCTGCAGCACTGGTTGTGCCACCCACAGAAGCAGCCCTATAAAATGTATCTAAGGTCTGCCATTGCAGAACCTGCGTGCAGTCTGGTACTGTCATGCTGACTGGGCAAGTGCACCCACTTGCCAGTCCCTAAACCTTCCCTTAACTTCATATTAGTCACCCCTGTGGTAGGCCCAAGAGTAGGATGGATTGCAAGCATAAGGTAGGACAGGCCCTGATGTGTGTGACATGTCCTAATAGTGAATTACAGCCATTTTCGTTTTTCACTATTGTAAGGCTACCTGTTCTCATAGGCCAGAATGGGCTGTGAAATTGTTACATTCTACATGCCTAACAGACTCAGGGAACATGGTAGAAATTCGAGTTTAGTATGCCTGAACTCAGAATAATAAAATACATCCTTTAGTAAAGTTTATTTTAATATTCTGTGTTTGCAAATAGAACTTTTAGAAAGTTGGTATTTGCTTGCCTAACCTTTTGAGCCCGCCTTTGTTAGGATGTGTATCTGCTGTCTGGTTTCTGTGTGTGACAGGGCTGGGGAATCACAGGAGACAGGCTGGGCAGCCAGGTGGTGAATAGAAAGATTACACCAGGATGAGTGGGAGGAGTGCCCCTTGACTCTGAATAGGGCTGTGCTCTGCCATCACAATGCTGGCTCCACCTCCTGTGGAGCGTCTGATGTCTCTGCCCTACACACTGAAAGCAGAAGCCTGCATCATGTCAACAAAGTGCTCAAGAACTGGACTGAACAAGGCTAAGGCCCCCTGGCCTGAAAGAACAAAAGAAATGCAGTATAAATATAGGAGCCCTGCTCCTAAGAAATCAGATCCTGCTTGAACCACGAAGAACCTCTGCCCGACAAGAAGGACCTGGAAAAGCTGAAGGAGGAGTACTGTCCCTATTCTGTGGGATTGGCCTGCAGTGGGTGCCTTGCTGTGAAAGGAGAGGAAAAGACTAAAGAGACTTTGCAAACTTGTGCCTCAACAATCTCCAAGGGCTTGTGGGTGAGCTTGCCCCCTGAACAGAGTCCCAGGACTATTGGACTCTCCCCTACCTTCCCTAACGTGCTGCTGGACTTCTGCCCAATCTTCTGTGCCGCTGGAGCCACGATGATATCAAGTGTGCCTCGCCTCCCCCATCTGTTGTGCAGCCTGTGGCTGGCTGCCCCGCACCATGTGACTCCGCTCGGACCTGAGCCGTGTCCGCACCATCCCGCCTGTGCCACCTGCACTCTGCCTCCTTCTCCCCTTTGAGCCGCACTGTACGCCTCGCCTCTCCCACCGCTGGAAGTAGGATCGGAGCCACCGCAAGGCAGAGTACCGCCCGTACGGTCGAAGCATACCGGCCGCCTCGCACCGTGCCCCCGATCCCAGAGACCGCCCCGCACTCCAAGAAGCCCGGCCGGTATGCCTCGTACCGGCTGCCTCGTGCCGCGCTGTCAGCCTCAAGAAACTAGCCCCCACAACGGAAGGTACGGCTTGAACGCCGCATGGTACGTGAACGCCCCGACCAAGACAGTCCGCCTCGCTTTCCTTGCCCACGCTCTACGCCTCGCAGGAGATACCAGTACCAGCCAGGGCCCGCATCACAGAGGGGCCGACAATGCTCCTGGCCCGCTTCACTTTTTCCTTCACGAATAACAAGGTACTGTGAAAGTCGCACTCCGACTTGTGCGCACCGGACCAGAGAGTCCGCAATGTTGATTTAACTCTTTTTGTGATACGAACTGTCCTGAAAAGAACCGCACAGTCAGCGCGACAAACAGGGACCCAACAGACACGCATTTCTTTGAAGTAATCATACCCTTTCCTAAAACAGTATTGTGGCATCATTTTTAAACATTATTTGGATCTTGTGCTAAGCCTTTTATATAAAGACAACTTATTTTTGATACAAAACCTCGTGTGGTATCCCTTTTGTGGTTTTATCATTGAATTACTGTATGCACTTACAAATGCTTAACCTATAACGCTCTAAAGTTTAGCTTTGTCTGCTCACGCCAAGCAACCTGGAGGGTGAGCAGGGGTTATTTTAAAGAGGAAGTCCCTTGCCCTGACTAGAGGAGAGGTTCCCTGCTTGTCACAAGTACTTACCTGTGCCAAACAGAGACCCCCAAATTTAACATTGGTGCAGCGGTGAGGACTTCGAATTTGCATTTGTAATTAATATACAGTGATTGGTGAACACCATGTAGTGAGTTCGGGCCAATAACGCAGCCACATACTTGTTGATTTTTGCTTTGCGGAGAGATCTCGATTTTTAAAGAAGTCATGCCTGATTCACTCCGTGGGGGAAATTCAGCATCTGTAATCCCTGAGATTGAAGGAATAGAATGGGAAGAAGAAAGGCTGGAGAACTACACCTTAGCCCAACTGAGGGGCTTATGTCTCAAGTTTAGAGTTTCACTGTCACTCTGGATGTAAAAGCAAGTTCCACTTCCAAAATGCGCTGAGGGTCTGGATGGAGTCAAGGGCACCTGAGAATGTGGTGGAAATTAAAACAGCAGAAAGCATCCATGATTTTGGCAGAGTCCTGTCGCCAGAGGAGCTGGCGGACAGGAAAGAAACCTGAGCACATGAGATGGAGATGGCAAAACCTAAAATCAATGGACAATTGGAGCTGGAAAGCAAAGAGATGGCTCTGGAAGAAAGAAGAATTCAGATGGAGCATGAGATGAAATTGAGGGAGATGGAGCTGAAAGCTAAAAGTATGGAACATACTCCCTCTGGTGGCAGCGCATCTCCAGTGCAGGTAGAATCAAGGGTGTACATACCTAAAGAAGTGGTAAATTAGTTTTTTAAGAATGATGACATAGGGCAGTGGTTCAAGACCTATGAGGTAGCCATGTCTTCCCACTGGGTCCCTGAGAGAGATTGGGGAGCGGGGTGGTGGGGGTGGTTCCTTAGCGAGGTGTGGGGCACACTGCTAGATTTGCCCTCTGAGGTTCATAATTCTTACCCACACATGAAGGAAGCTTTAATGACCAGGTATGGGTTAACTCCTGAATTGTACAGACAGAGGTTCAGGGGTTGTGCAAAGATTCCAAATAGTACGTATGTGGAGTATGTAACTTTTTTCTGCAGAGCACTGGATGGTCGGGTGAAGGGTAGCAAAGTGAATGATTTTCAAGGTCTCTTTGATTTAATTGCATGGGAGCACATTCTCTAGTAATTGTTTTCCTGAGCTACCTGATTGATAGCAAGCTGACTAACCCTAGGAGGCTTGCTGAGGAGGCGGACCGCTGGGTCAGCACCAGGGTCCACAAGGGTCAAGTGGGAGACTCCGCCAAGGGTGGGCAGGGTTCCCAGCAGAAGAGGGGGGTGACAAGGGTAAACAGAGGGAGTTTTAAAAGAGGCCCCAAAGTAATCCCCAAGGGAACCAAGGGAAAGGTTCTCAGCCTCCCCCAACCCAGAAACCAGCCGGGGCCCCTACAGGTACACCTGTTCAAAGAGGGCCCCCAAAGTGTTACAAGTGTGGTGAACTGGGTCATTTTGCCAATGATCTCAAGTGTCGCCTGTTGGTAAACCAGCACCTACTGGTGCTCCGCCCCGGCAGATGGCTAGTGTAGCCTTTGGGGAGGAGGTAGAAGTCCAAGGTGGATAGGATCCCGTTCATATGACCCTGGTCTCTTTACGAGTCAGTGAGATGGTCCCTGAGAACCAACTGCCCTCTAACACTGAGAAATATGGGCAGTGAGTGACCAACAATGGCCAAAGGGTGGAGGCTTTTAGAGATACAGGAGCCAGTGTGACTGCTGTCAAGCAGCACCTGGTGTCTCAAGAGAAGGTTGTCCCCCAAGCATACTGTAGTGTTGTCAATGCTGACAACACAGAGAGTCACTGTCCAATGGCTCAGGTTCCCTTTGAGTGGGAGGAAGCAGAAGGCTCCTCTCCAGCCATTCCCTGTAGTCAGTACCCCATTCCAGCGAGTGGGAATTGGCATTGTGGAGCCACTGGGCCCCAGGACAGCCATGGGCAACAGGTTTATCCTGGTCCTGGTGGACCGTGCCACCCGGTATATCGCTCCTTGTCTGTAGAATTTTAAAGCTTCACTTGCCTTGTTTTATGTAAATTGCGCCGAGCGCTTCGCGCTTTTAATTAGCATTCTTCTACCGCTTAGGGGGAAATAAGGGAGTCTTACCCGCACCATAATCGCCACATACCCACATTTGTGGGCTAGAAGGGATTCGGGGGCTCTGCAGCATCATCGCGCCGGTTTTGAGCGCCATCTTGGAGTGGGGAGAAGTCCTTCCACTCTCAGCGCCATCTTGGTGAGGGAGAGACACTCGCCCTGCCAGGACCCACGCATTGGAGGAGGAGGTATTATTAGTAGGACCTCCTACCTCGTTCAGGCAGACTTTGACTTAGTGCTAACGCTGCTCTAGCGCTGCGCGCATATCGCTCCTTGTCTGTAGAATTTTAAAGCTTCACTTGCCTTGTTTTATGTAAATTGCGCCGAGCGCTTCGCGCTTTTAATTAGCATTCTTCTACCGCTTAGGGGTAAATAAGGGAGTCTTACCCGCACCATAATCGCCACATACCCACATTTGTGGGCTAGAAGGGATTCGGGGGCTCTGCAGCATCATCGCGCCGGTCTTGAGCGCCATCTTGGAGTGGGGAGAAGTCCTTCCACTCTCAGCGCCATCTTGGTGAGGGAGAGACACTCGCCCTGCCAGGACCCACGCATTGGAGGAGGAGGTATTATTAGTAGGACCTCCTAACTCGTTCAGGCAGACCTTGACTTAGTGCTAACGCTGCTCTAGCGCTGCGCGCATATCGCTCCTTGTCTGTAGAATTTTAAAGCTTCACTTGCCTTGTTTTATGTAAATTGCGCCGAGCGCTTCGCGCTTTTAATTAGCATTCTTCTACCGCTTAGGGGGAAATAAGGGAGTCTTACCCGCACCATAATCGCCACATACCCACATTTGTGGGCTAGAAGGGATTCGGGGGCTCTGCAGCATCATCGCGCCGGTTTTGAGCGCCATCTTGGAGTGGGGAGAAGTCCTTCCACTCTCAGCGCCATCTTGGTGAGGGAGAGACACTCGCCCTGCCAGCACCCACATGACACCCAGTCGGCCATTTAAGATGGCCGCTAGGCAAGTGCGCAGCGACGGTGCGCAGCGGGGGCGCCGTAGGGGCGCCGGAGGTGCGCCAGAGGTAAGCCCGTTTGCGCCCGTTCGCGCAACGGACGCGCATAGGGCCGCTACCTCTGGCCCCTCCGGTCCAAATCGCATAGCTTACACTCGGACTGAGCTATTCGAACTCAGACCTGGTCAGGACCCGGTCAGACCTTCAACCTCCAAGCCAATCACCTGTGGTTTGCTTAATGTCAGATCCCTCTGTAAGCACCACACGGAAATAGCCTTCCTCATTGAGTCTGAACAGCTCGATGTCCTCTTTCTCACAGAAACGTGGACTCGGGAGGACTGTGAGGTCGAGCTGGGCTTAGCCTGCCCTTCAGGATACAAAATTAGCCACTCACCGCGCCCACTTAACCGAGGAGGGGGAATCGGATATATTCATAGAGACTCGCTTACCCTCTCCCAGTTAAAGATTCGAGAGGTACCGGGATTTGAACTGATGGGTTTCTCAGTCAAACAGCAGGAGTCGATCTGCTGCTCGGGTATTCTTTGTTACCGTCCCCCGGGACCAGCACCATCCATTCCTCTTCTCATTGACCTGATCTATGAACTTGCCAGCTCCCACTCCAGGTTATTAGTTCTTGGAGATTTCAATCTGTGGGCAGGCAGCTCGCTGGACAATGCATTCTTCTCTCTCAGCCAAGCTTGTACAGATATCAACTTAGTACAGCTGGTGAACGCCTCCACGCATCGGAAAGGCCACACTTTGGACCTGGTGTTTGCGGATCCTCAGTGGGCATCATTCGTGGACATCAAGTGCCAATATTGGACGGACCACTTTCTGATTAGGTTTTCCCTTTGGTCGGAGGACCCTACTTCGCGTAAGGCTGGACTACCTCTAGCTAAGCTAGAGAGACCTTGGTCCCGTATCCTAAACACTGCTCCATTGCCGAACATCTTAGATGAGGACTTCAAACTTGGCAATACAGTCGAAGAAAGTTATACCCTCTTCTGTCAGTCCATAGCTAGCTCGCTGGATAAGTTAGCGCCCCTTCGGAAGTCGCAAGGGAGAGTGAACCGAGCTAGTCCTTGGTACACGAGCGAACTTCGCCAGCTCAAACTCGACTGTAAACGCGCGGAAAGGGTCTGGAGGAAACAGTACCTAGACTCTGAGAAAATTGCATTTAGGTCTGCTATGCATAAATATAAAGCTCAAATTAAGATGGCGAAAGCGACCTTTCTTGAACTCACTCTGAATCAGGCCCCAAACAAGGCTCAGGCCCTTTTTAAAATCGTTAAGGACCTGGCTCACCCTACGTGTGTGGCTAGTGCAGTTCCCTCGTCGCAAGCTCTTTGTGACTCTCTTGCGGATGCCTTTGAGGAAAAAATCCGTAAAATCCTAGCAGGTCTGCAGGACCCACGGAATTCCACCACTGAGGAGGGAGCTCCGGAGGAGATGGCCAGTCGACCCCTGCAGAGGGCTACTAATCTCTGTCAGGAAGCTCCGGTCACGCCCTCCAGTCGACCCCGACCAGATGAGCAGCCCCCCAGCTTGGGAGCTCCGGCGGCGGAAGCCAGTCGACCCCAGCTGAGTAGCCCTCCTTTCCTTCTTTTGGATCAGGCCCTCAGCTTGGGAGCTCCGGCGACTGCGGTCAGTCGACCCCAGCTGAACAGTTCCTCCCTCGCAGCCCCAGATTCGGCTCCCTGCTTGGGAGCTCCGGCAATTGTAGCCAGTCGACCTCAGCAGGGTAGCCCTCTTCCTCCTCCTGTGGAGCCAGCTCTCAGTTTGGGAGCTCCGACGAGCGAGGCCAGTCAACCCCAGCTGAGTGGCCCCTCCGTCCCCATTTTGGATCAGGCTCTCTGCTTGGGAGCTCCGGAGACTGCAGCCAGTCGACCCCAGCAGAGGAGTCCCTTTTCTCCTTCCTTGGAGCCGGCTCTCAGTTTGGGAGCTCCGGCGAGCGAGGCCAGTCGACCCCAGCTGAGTAGTTTCCCCCTTCCATCCCTGAAGGAGTTCGGCGACTTAGCCCTGACGATTTCTTCTGGTTCGCCTTTGGATCCTCTCCCTCCAAGACTATGGAAGGTGTTTCAAGAGGACCTCTTCCAGCCCTTGCACGCCATCTGCTGTCAGTCATTCGAGACAGCTACTGTTCCAAGCTGCTGGAAGAAGGCAGTGGTATCCCCGCTTTTAAAAAAACCTACGCTCGACCCTGCTTGCCTTTCTAACTACCGGCCAATTTCCCTGCTCCCTTTTCCGGTTAAAATTATGGAAAAACTGGTCACCCGCGCTCTGTCCAGCTTCCTAGAAGGGAACAGCTGGTTGGATGAGACGCAATTCGGCTTTCGCCCAGCGCATGGGACGGAATCCGCGTTGGTGACCGTGCTAGACAATCTGCGGGCGCGAGTCGACAGCGGTCGGGCAGCATTCCTGGTGCTGCTCGACATGTCGGCCGCGTTCGACACGGTCAGCCATCCCACCCTGATCTCTAGGCTGGAGGAATGCGGGGTCAGAGACAAGGCCAGGGATTGGTTAATCTCCTATTTGGACTGCCGTCAGCAACGGGTTTCGTTACCCCCCTTCAGTTCAGAGGAGCGGAGAGTGGGACAAGGAGTACCTCAGGGCTCAGCCATCAGCCCTATACTCTTTAATGTCTACCTCCGCCCCCTAGTCCAGCTCATTAAATCCTTTGGTATCTCCGCATTTAATTATGCGGATGATACCCAGCTGGTCTTTTCTCTGGAGGGACAGGATGCAGTCACACTGGAGACCTTTCACCGGTGCATGCAGGCGACAGCGGAATGGCTCCGGTTGAACTCGCTACAGTTCAACGGAACAAAGACGGAGGTCTTACACTGTTCCACTGATCGAGTTCCTCGCGATCTCCCAGTAGACTTCTGGCCTCCGTCCTTCTCAGAGACGGTGTCTGCGGCACAATCAGCGCGCAATTTAGGCGTCACTTTTGGGCCTAACCTGCAGTTGGATCTACATGTGAATAAGACCTCTTCTACATGTATGATGCTGATTCGTATGCTGCGCAAGGTCCTTCCTCTCCTCCCTGTGCAAGCCAGACCAGAAGTAGTGCGTTGTACCATCCTAAGTCGACTTGACTATTGTAACGCACTACTTCTGGAGGCCCCGGTAACACTCCTGGGCAAGTTGCAAAGGGTGCAAAATATTGCTGCTAAACTCGCCCTTTCTCGCCCCTACCACAGTTCTTCTACGGCAGCACTGCGAGAACTTCATTGGCTGCCAGTCCATCTACGGGTGCGCTACAAAGCAGCGTGTATTGTGTTCAGGGCTATCCACGGCCTGGGCCCCATTCCTTTGCGGCGAATGTTTGCCTGGTATTGTCCATCTAGAGCTCTACGCTCCTCGTCATCCAGGCTACTGGTAGTTCCACGATTCCAGAGAGTGAGGATGGGGGGCCGCTCGTTCAGAGTAGCAGCAGCCAAACTCTGGAACTCTCTGCCTATATCCTTGAGAAGCCTTGAAGATCTCTTATCTTTTAGAAAGGCTCTAAAAACTCATCTTTTTCCCAGGATAGGCTGAGCTACTGTTTTCATTGAGTACGGGTCAAAGCGCCAGGATGCCCTTGGTGGTGACAGGTTGCGCTATACAAGTATGCCACAATACAATACAATACAATACCCGGAAGCCATCCCTCTGAGGACAGTGACAGAAATTTTCTCCAGAGTGGGATTCCCTCTAGAGGTGGTGTCTGACCGGGGTACCAATTTCATATAGAAGTATAGGAAATCCCTTTGGTAAATAAGTAGCGCACACACATCCTGATTATTACATCTGGATTTCTCTCTCTCTGTTTACCTTTTATTAAAGGACACAACATTATTTCCAAAGATTTACCTACAGAGATAGAACTTAGACCCAGATTGATCTGCTAACACAGTCATTTGGGGGTAAGAACTTGATGAGAAGTGTTATGAAAGATAAGTTCCTTAGCTATACCCAACTATAAGATCCTAGATTTCGAATTACATATGTTAGGACCCTATAGAGACTCATAACATACCCCTTCCCTTATAGACATATAGACATATTGATCTAGGAGTAAAGTTATAGTCGTCATCTAAAAATGTCCAAAAACAGAATTAAATCTATACCTCAATATGTCGCAGCCAGCATTCTGAGTAATGTACTCCAAAGCCTCATGTAGTTAATGAATGTAGCCTATAGTCTGTAAATGTAGTGCACATAAATTGTAATCATATGCTCTATACACAGTTGTAAATATATTTTATTCCTTTTTAGAAATATCAAGTGGTTCTCCAGAAGAAGGCGTGAATACGCCGAAACGCGCGTAGAGACATACCAATAACTCCAGTTGCTTGGTCTTTTTATTTGTTTTTTAACATATGTGTATAAACTGAAACTACTGTCATTTATAATATTGTAATTTGTAACATCCATAAGAAATGAATTGTATGATTTTTTAACTATGTCAGCGATCTAAATAAATATTTTGTGTATTTTTAATAAATGAATCATGAACAACACTTTTTTCTACTGTTAATATTTTGATGTGCACTACATTAGATGTTCTATGTTGTTTGGCTACAACAATTGATGTTTCACAGTACCTGCTATCCCCTCAGGACATATTAGTTGCCTAGGATAAGTTATTTATATAGTAACCTACAAGTTCACCACCCCTTACCACCCCCAAGGAAATGGGTTGGTTGAGAGATTCAACCGAACTCTAAAGGGCATGATTATGGGTCTTGAGGGACCCATGAGGCATAAGTAGGACATCCTCTTACCATGCGTTCTCTTTGATTACTGTGAGGTGCCACAGAAGTCTCTAGGGTTCAGCCCCTTTGAGCTCCTGTATGGCCACCCAGTAATAGGACCTCTAAGTCTGGTCAAGGAAGGCTGGGAGCAATCTCCCATGAAACCTCCCCATAATGTATATAGCTACATGCTGACCTTCAGGAATAGACTAGGTCTTTCAGAGAACTTGCTGAGGCAAATCTGGAAGCCAGCCAGGAGGAGATGAAGCGGTGGTATGACCAGAATGCCACTCTGGTAGAGCTTCAGCCTGGACAGAAGATGTGGGTATTGGCCCCCGTGGAGCCTTGTGCGCTCCAGGATAAGTGGACAGGCCACTTTGAGGTTGTGGAGCGCAAGAGTCCAGTTACCTATTTGGTGGACTTGCAGTCTCCCAGGAACCCCTTGAGGGTCCTGCATGTCAACTGCCTTAAGCCCCACTTGGAGAGGTCTGAAGTGGTCATGCTCTTGGCAACAGATGATGGAATGGAGGAGGAGACTGAGCCTCTTCCTGACCTCCTGGTAGGGAGAGAGCAAGATGGGTCAGTGGATGGAGTTAACCTCTCTCCCACCCTGACCCCTGAGCAACAGAATGACTGCCACCAGTTGCTGGGTTAGTTCTCTGACCTGTTCTCCCTGGTTCCTGGTATCACTGACTGGTGCGTCCATGATATGAATACAGGAGACAGTTTACCTATGAAGCACAAGGCTTACAGGGTGACTGACAGGCTCAGGGCTTGCATCAAAGAGGAGGTCTCAAAGATGCTTGCTCTTGGGGTGATTGAGTCCTCCAGCAGTCCTTGGGCCAGCCTAGTGGTCTTGGTCCCGAAGGCTGCAGTGCCGGGTGCCACACCCAAACTCCAGTTCTGTGTGGACTACAGAGGACTCAATTTAGTCACCAAGACTGACGCGCACCCCATCCCCAGAGCTGATGAGCTCATTAATCGGGTGGAGGCTGCTTGGTACTGGCAGATCGCCTTGATCGCCTTGACTCCATCTTGGAGTGGGGAGAAGTCCTTCCACTCTCAGCGCCATCTTGGTGAGGGAGAGACACTCGCCCTGCCAGGACCCACGCATTGGAGGAGGAGGTATTATTAGTAGGACCTCCTAACTCGTTCAGGCAGACCTTGACTTAGTGCTAACGCTGCTCTAGCGCTGCGCGCATATCGCTCCTTGTCTGTAGAATTTTAAAGCTTCACTTGCCTTGTTTTATGTAAATTGCGCCGAGCGCTTCGCGCTTTTAATTAGCATTCTTCTACCGCTTAGGGGGAAATAAGGGAGTCTTACCCGCACCATAATCGCCACATACCCACATTTGTGGGCTAGAAGGGATTCGGGGGCTCTGCAGCATCATCGCGCCGGTTTTGAGCGCCATCTTGGAGTGGGGAGAAGTCCTTCCACTCTCAGCGCCATCTTGGTGAGGGAGAGACACTCGCCCTGTCAGCACCCACATGACACCCAGTCGGCCATTTAAGATGGCCGCTAGGCAAGTGCGCAGCGACGGTGCGCAGCGGGGGCACCGTAGGGGCGCCGGAGGTGCGCCAGAGGTAAGCCCGTTTGCGCCCGTTCGCGCAACGGACGCGCATAGGGCCGCTACCTCTGGCCCCTCCGGTCCAAATCGCATAGCTTACACTCGGACTGAGCTATTCGAACTCAGACCTGGTCAGGACCCGGTCAGACCTTCAACCTCCAAGCCAATCACCTGTGGTTTGCTTAATGTCAGATCCCTCTGTAAGCACCACACGGAAATAGCCTTCCTCATTGAGTCTGAACAGCTCGATGTCCTCTTTCTCACAGAAACGTGGACTCGGGAGGACTGTGAGGTCGAGCTGGGCTTAGCCTGCCCTTCAGGATACAAAATTAGCCACTCACCGCGCCCACTTAACCGAGGAGGGGGAATCGGATATATTCATAGAGACTCGCTTACCCTCTCCCAGTTAAAGATTCGAGAGGTACCGGGATTTGAACTGATGGGTTTCTCAGTCAAACAGCAGGAGTCGATCTGCTGCTCGGGTATTCTTTGTTACCGTCCCCCGGGACCAGCACCATCCATTCCTCTTCTCATTGACCTGATCTATGAACTTGCCAGCTCCCACTCCAGGTTATTAGTTCTTGGAGATTTCAATCTGTGGGCAGGCAGCTCGCTGGACAATGCATTCTTCTCTCTCAGCCAAGCTTGTACAGATATCAACTTAGTACAGCTGGTGAACGCCTCCACGCATCGGAAAGGCCACACTTTGGACCTGGTGTTTGCGGATCCTCAGTGGGCATCATTCGTGGACATCAAGTGCCAATATTGGACGGACCACTTTCTGATTAGGTTTTCCCTTTGGTCGGAGGACCCTACTTCGCGTAAGGCTGGACTACCTCTAGCTAAGCTAGAGAGACCTTGGTCCCGTATCCTAAACACTGCTCCATTGCCGAACATCTTAGATGAGGACTTCAAACTTGGCAATACAGTCAAAGAAAGTTATACCCTCTTCTGTCAGTCCATAGCTAGCTCGCTGGATAAGTTAGCGCCCCTTCGGAAGTCGCAAGGGAGAGTGAACCGAGCTAGTCCTTGGTACACGAGCGAACTTCGCCAGCTCAAACTCGACTGTAAACGCGCGGAAAGGGTCTGGAGGAAACAGTACCTAGACTCTGAGAAAATTGCATTTAGGTCTGCTATGCATAAATATAAAGCTCAAATTAAGTTGGCGAAAGCGACCTTTCTTGAACTCACTCTGAATCAGGCCCCAAACAAGGCTCAGGCCCTTTTTAAAATCGTTAAGGACCTGGCTCACCCTACGTGTGTGGCTAGTGCAGTTCCCTCGTCGCAAGCTCTTTGTGACTCTCTTGCGGATGCCTTTGAGGAAAAAATCCGTAAAATCCTAGCAGGTCTGCAGGACCCACGGAATTCCACCACTGAGGAGGGAGCTCCGGAGGAGATGGCCAGTCGACCCCTGCAGAGGGCTACTAATCTCTGTCAGGAAGCTCCGGTCACGCCCTCCAGTCGACCCCGACCAGATGAGCAGCCCCCCAGCTTGGGAGCTCCGGCGGCGGAAGCCAGTCGACCCCAGCTGAGTAGCCCTCCTTTCCTTCTTTTGGATCAGGCCCTCAGCTTGGGAGCTCCGGCGACTGCGGCCAGTCGACCCCAGCTGAACAGTTCCTCCCTCGCAGCCCCAGATTCGGCTCCCTGCTTGGGAGCTCCGGCAATTGTAGCCAGTCGACCTCAGCAGGGTAGCCCTCTTCCTCCTCCTGTGGAGCCAGCTCTCAGTTTGGGAGCTCCGACGAGCGAGGCCAGTCAACCCCAGCTGAGTGGCCCCTCCGTCCCCATTTTGGATCAGGCTCTCTGCTTGGGAGCTCCGGAGACTGCAGCCAGTCGACCCCAGCAGAGGAGTCCCTTTTCTCCTTCCTTGGAGCCGGCTCTCAGTTTGGGAGCTCCGGCGAGCGAGGCCAGTCGACCCCAGCTGAGTAGTTTCCCCCTTCCATCCCTGAAGGAGTTCGGCGACTTAGCCCTGACGATTTCTTCTGGTTCGCCTTTGGATCCTCTCCCTCCAAGACTATGGAAGGTGTTTCAAGAGGACCTCTTCCAGCCCTTGCACGCCATCTGCTGTCAGTCATTCGAGACAGCTACTGTTCCAAGCTGCTGGAAGAAGGCAGTGGTATCCCCGCTTTTAAAAAAACCTACGCTCGACCCTGCTTGCCTTTCTAACTACCGGCCAATTTCCCTGCTCCCTTTTCCGGTTAAAATTATGGAAAAACTGGTCACCCGCGCTCTGTCCAGCTTCCTAGAAGGGAACAGCTGGTTGGATGAGACGCAATTCGGCTTTCGCCCAGCGCATGGGACGGAATCCGCGTTGGTGACCGTGCTAGACAATCTGCGGGCGCGAGTCGACAGCGGTCGGGCAGCATTCCTGGTGCTGCTCGACATGTCGGCCGCGTTCGACACGGTCAGCCATCCCACCCTGATCTCTAGGCTGGAGGAATGCGGGGTCAGAGACAAGGCCAGGGATTGGTTAATCTCCTATTTGGACTGCCGTCAGCAACGGGTTTCGTTACCCCCCTTCAGTTCAGAGGAGCGGAGAGTGGGACAAGGAGTACCTCAGGGCTCAGCCATCAGCCCTATACTCTTTAATGTCTACCTCCGCCCCCTAGTCCAGCTCATTAAATCCTTTGGTATCTCCGCATTTAATTATGCGGATGATACCCAGCTGGTCTTTTCTCTGGAGGGACAGGATGCAGTCACACTGGAGACCTTTCACCGGTGCATGCAGGCGACAGCGGAATGGCTCCGGTTGAACTCGCTACAGTTCAACGGAACAAAGACGGAGGTCTTACACTGTTCCACTGATCGAGTTCCTCGCGATCTCCCAGTAGACTTCTGGCCTCCGTCCTTCTCAGAGACGGTGTCTGCGGCACAATCAGCGCGCAATTTAGGCGTCACTTTTGGGCCTAACCTGCAGTTGGATCTACATGTGAATAAGACCTCTTCTACATGTATGATGCTGATTCGTATGCTGCGCAAGGTCCTTCCTCTCCTCCCTGTGCAAGCCAGACCAGAAGTAGTGCGTTGTACCATCCTAAGTCGACTTGACTATTGTAACGCACTACTTCTGGAGGCCCCGGTAACACTCCTGGGCAAGTTGCAAAGGGTGCAAAATATTGCTGCTAAACTCGCCCTTTCTCGCCCCTACCACAGTTCTTCTACGGCAGCACTGCGAGAACTTCATTGGCTGCCAGTCCATCTACGGGTGCGCTACAAAGCAGCGTGTATTGTGTTCAGGGCTATCCACGGCCTGGGCCCCATTCCTTTGCGGCGAATGTTTGCCTGGTATTGTCCATCTAGAGCTCTACGCTCCTCGTCATCCAGGCTACTGGTAGTTCCACGATTCCAGAGAGTGAGGATGGGGGGCCGCTCGTTCAGAGTAGCAGCAGCCAAACTCTGGAACTCTCTGCCTATATCCTTGAGAAGCCTTGAAGATCTCTTATCTTTTAGAAAGGCTCTAAAAACTCATCTTTTTCCCAGGATAGGCTGAGCTACTGTTTTCATTGAGTACGGGTCAAAGCGCCAGGATGCCCTTGGTGGTGACAGGTTGCGCTATACAAGTATGCCACAATACAATACAATACAATACCCGGAAGCCATCCCTCTGAGGACAGTGACAGAAATTTTCTCCAGAGTGGGATTCCCTCTAGAGGTGGTGTCTGACCGGGGTACCAATTTCATATAGAAGTATAGGAAATCCCTTTGGTAAATAAGTAGCGCACACACATCCTGATTATTACATCTGGATTTCTCTCTCTCTGTTTACCTTTTATTAAAGGACACGACATTATTTCCAAAGATTTACCTACAGAGATAGAACTTAGACCCAGATTGATCTGCTAACACAGTCATTTGGGGGTAAGAACTTGATGAGAAGTGTTATGAAAGATAAGTTCCTTAGCTATACCCAACTATAAGATCCTAGATTTCGAATTACATATGTTAGGACCCTATAGAGACTCATAACATACCCCTTCCCTTATAGACATATAGACATATTGATCTAGGAGTAAAGTTATAGTCGTCATCTAAAAATGTCCAAAAACAGAATTAAATCTATACCTCAATATGTCGCAGCCAGCATTCTGAGTAATGTACTCCAAAGCCTCATGTAGTTAATGAATGTAGCCTATAGTCTGTAAATGTAGTGCACATAAATTGTAATCATATGCTCTATACACAGTTGTAAATATATTTTATTCCTTTTTAGAAATATCAAGTGGTTCTCCAGAAGAAGGCGTGAATACGCCGAAACGCGCGTAGAGACATACCAATAACTCCAGTTGCTTGGTCTTTTTATTTGTTTTTTAACATATGTGTATAAACTGAAACTACTGTCATTTATAATATTGTAATTTGTAACATCCATAAGAAATGAATTGTGTGATTTTTTAACTATGTCAGCGATCTAAATAAATATTTTGTGTATTTTTAATAAATGAATCATGAACAACACTTTTTTCTACTGTTAATATTTTGATGTGCACTACATTAGATGTTCTATGTTGTTTGGCTACAACAATTGATGTTTCACAGTACCTGCTATCCCCTCAGGACATATTAGTTGCCTAGGATAAGTTATTTATATAGTAACCTACAAGTTCACCACCCCTTACCACCCCCAAGGAAATGGGTTGGTTGAGAGATTCAACCGAACTCTAAAGGGCATGATTATGGGTCTTGAGGGACCCATGAGGCATAAGTAGGACATCCTCTTACCATGCGTTCTCTTTGATTACTGTGAGGTGCCACAGAAGTCTCTAGGGTTCAGCCCCTTTGAGCTCCTGTATGGCCACCCAGTAATAGGACCTCTAAGTCTGGTCAAGGAAGGCTGGGAGCAATCTCCCATGAAACCTCCCCATAATGTATATAGCTACATGCTGACCTTCAGGAATAGACTAGGTCTTTCAGAGAACTTGCTGAGGCAAATCTGGAAGCCAGCCAGGAGGAGATGAAGCGGTGGTATGACCAGAATGCCACTCTGGTAGAGCTTCAGCCTGGACAGAAGATGTGGGTATTGGCCCCCGTGGAGCCTTGTGCGCTCCAGGATAAGTGGACAGGCCACTTTGAGGTTGTGGAGCGCAAGAGTCCAGTTACCTATTTGGTGGACTTGCAGTCTCCCAGGAACCCCTTGAGGGTCCTGCATGTCAACTGCCTTAAGCCCCACTTGGAGAGGTCTGAAGTGGTCATGCTCTTGGCAACAGATGATGGAATGGAGGAGGAGACTGAGCCTCTTCCTGACCTCCTGGTAGGGAGAGAGCAAGATGGGTCAGTGGATGGAGTTAACCTCTCTCCCACCCTGACCCCTGAGCAACAGAATGACTGCCACCAGTTGCTGGGTTAGTTCTCTGACCTGTTCTCCCTGGTTCCTGGTATCACTGACTGGTGCGTCCATGATATGAATACAGGAGACAGTTTACCTATGAAGCACAAGGCTTACAGGGTGACTGACAGGCTCAGGGCTTGCATCAAAGAGGAGGTCTCAAAGATGCTTGCTCTTGGGGTGATTGAGTCCTCCAGCAGTCCTTGGGCCAGCCTAGTGGTCTTGGTCCCGAAGGCTGCAGTGCCGGGTGCCACACCCAAACTCCAGTTCTGTGTGGACTACAGAGGACTCAATTTAGTCACCAAGACTGACGCGCACCCCATCCCCAGAGCTGATGAGCTCATTAATCGGGTGGAGGCTGCTTGGTACTGGCAGATCGCCTTGACTGATGGGGCCAAAGAGAGGTCAGCATTCTCCACACCAGATGAGCATTTCCAGTTCCGGGTTATGCCATTTGGGATGAAGAATGCCCCTGCCACCTTTCAGAGGTTGGTCAACCAGGTGTTGGTTGGGCTGGATGAGTTCAGTGCCGCCTACCTGGATGACATCGCAGTGTTCAGTGTCACATGGGAAGAACATCTGCACCACCTCTGGGAAGTGTTGATGGCACTGCGCAAGGCAGGCCTCATGATCAAGGCAAGCAAGTGCCAGATCGGGCAGGGTTCTGTGGTGTACTTGGGACACCAATTTGGGAACGGGCAGGTGGCTCCCCTTCAGCCCAAGATTGAAACCATCCTGGCTTGGATTCCCTTAAAACATAGACGGAGGTGTGAGCCTTCCTAGGTCTCACAGGGCATTACAGGAGGTTTGTCAAGGGGTATGGCAACATTGTTGCACCCTTGACAGAGCTGACTTCCAAGAAGCAGCAAAGAAAGTGATCTGGCCTGACACCTGTCAGAAAGCTTTTGAGACCCTGAAAACTGCCATGTGCACTGCGCCCGTGCTCCTGGCCCCCGACTTCTCCAAAGAGTTCCTTGTGCAGCTTCAGAGCATGGTGTAGGGGCTGTTCTCTCACAGATGACTGAGGAGGGCTGGGACCAACTTGTAGCCTTCATCAGTAGGAGGTTACTTCCACGGGAACGGAGGTGGAGTGCAATTGAGCGTGAGGCATTTGCTGTGGTCTGGGGATTGAAGAAGCTAAGACCCTACTTGTTTGGGTCTCACTTCGGGTTCAGACAGACCGCAGGCCCCTCAGATGATTGATGCAAATGAGGGGTGAGAATCCAAAGCTGTTGAGGTGGTCCATTTCCCTACAGGGTATGGACTTCACGATGGAACATCGCCCTGGCACAGATCACTCCAATGCTGATGGTCTGTCCAGATTTTTCCGCCTTAGTGAAGATAACTCCCTGGGGTAGGGTAGTTCTCCCCACATTTCAGCTGGAGGGGACTTGTGTTAGACCTGGCACCATTGGCCTGGGTTTCCCTTCCATTTTTGTTACGGTTGCCTCATGTGTTTTGCTGGTGTAAGCTGCTCAGAGCACTGTGCTACTGCCAATCAGTGCCACAGTGCAAGTGCTCCCTATATAAAAATGTATATGTTGATTGGTTTACATGATTGCCTATTTGGTTTACTGTCAGACCCCAGTAAAGAGCACAGGAGTGCCCAGGGCTTGTAAATCCAAATGCTGCTAGTGGGCCTGAAGAACTGGTTGTGCCACCCACAGAAGCAGCCGCATAAAATGTGTCTAAGGTCTGCCATTGCAGATCCTGCGTGCAGTCTGGTACTGTCATGCTGACTGGGTAAGTGCACCCACTTGCCAGTCCCTAAACCTTCCCTTAACTTTATATTAGTCACCCCTATGGTCGGCCCAAAGGCTTGGTGCATTGTAAGCATACGGTAGGACAAGCCCTGATGTGTGTGGCATGTCCTAATAGTGAATTATAGCCATTTTCGTTTTTTTCACTATTGTAAGGCTACCTGTTCTCATCGGCCAGAATGGGCTGTTGGAATTGTTACATTCTACATTCCTAACAGACTCAGGGAACATGGTAGAAATTCGAGTTTAGTATGCCTGAACTCAGAATAATAAAATACATATTTTAGTAAAGTTTATTTTAATATTCTGTGTTTGCAAATACCACTTTTAGAAAGTTGGCATTTGCTTGCCTAACCTTTTCAGCCCACCTCTGCTAGGGTGTGTATCTGCTGTCTGGTTTCTGTGTGTTACAGGGCTGGGGAATTCCAGGAAACAGGCTGGGCAGCCAGGTGGTGAATAGAAAGGTTACACCAGGATGGGTGGGAGGAGTGCCCCTTGAATCTGAATAGGGCTGTGCTCTGCCACCACAATGCTGGCTCCACCTCCTGTGGAGCGTCTGATGTCTCTGCCCTATACACTGAAATCAGAAGCCTGCATCATGTCAACAAAGTGCTCAAGAATTGGAATGAACAAGGCAAAGGCCTCCTGGCCTGAAAGAACAAAATAAATGCAGTATAAATATAGGAGCTCTGCTCCTAAGAAATCAGATCCTGCTTGAACCACAAAGAAACTCTGCCCGACAAGAAGGACCTGGAAAAGCTCAAGGAGGAGTACTGTCCCTAACCTGGGGTATTGGGCTGCAGTGGGTACCTTGCTGTGAAAGGAGAGGAAAAGGCTAAAGAGACTTTGCAAACTTGTGATTCAACAATCTCCAAGGGCTTGTGGGTGAGCTTGCCCCCTGAACAGAGTTCCAGGACTATAGGACTCTCCCCTACATCCCCTAATAAGGTGCTGGACTTCTGCCCGATCTTCTGTGCTGCTGGAGCCGCGATATCAAGTGCGCCTCGTCTCCCCGTCTGTTGTGCAGCCTGTTCCTGGCCACCCGCACCGTGTGACTCCGCTCGAACCTGAGCCGTGTCCGCACCGTCCCGCCTGGACCCCCCGCACTCTGCCTCCTTCTCCCCTTTGAGCCGCACTGTACGCCTCACCGCCCCCTCCGCTGGAAGTAGGATCGGAGCGCACCACAAGGCAGAGTACGGCCTATATGCTCGAAGCGTACCGGCCACCACTGCGCTCCCAATCCCAGAGACCGCTCCGCACGCCAAAAGAAGCCCAGCCCACACGCCTCGTACCGGCCGCCTCGTTCGGTGCTGTCAGCCTCAAGAAAGCAGCCCCCGCTACGGAAGGTACGGCTCAAACGCCGCGTGGTACGTGAACGCCCCAACCAAGACAGTCCGCCTCGCTTCCCATGCCCCCGCTCTACACCTCACAGGAGACACCAGTACTACCCGGGGCCCGCCTCGCAGAAGGGCCGACAACGCTCCTGGCCCGCTTCACTTTTTCCCACATCGTCCGGACCGGACTCCAGGAATAACAAGGTACTGTGAAAGTCCCACTCCAACTTGTGCGCACAGGACCAGAGAGTCGGCAACGTTGATTTAACCCTTTTTGTGATACAAACTGTCCTGAAAAGAACCACGCAGTCAGCGCGACTCGCAGGGACCCGAAAGACACGCATGTCTTTGAAGTAATCATACCTTTTCCTAAAACAGTATGTGGCATCATTTTTAAACGTTATTTGGATCTTGTGCTAAGCCTTTTATATAAAGACAACTTATTTTTGATCCAAAACCTCGTGTTGTATCCCTTTTGTAGTGTTATCATTGAATTACTGTATGCACTTACAAATGCTTAACCCATACGCTCTAAAGTTTAGCCTTCTCTGCTCGCGCCACGCAACCTAGAAGGTTAGCAGGGGTTATTTTAAAGAGTAACTGGCACATGCATCAATATTATATTTTGCGATTCCTTAATTGCGAAAAATAAGGAATCGCAATTAAGGAACTGCAATGCATCAAGAAATCGCTATAAAAATAGCGATTTCTTAAAATTCCTTAATTGCAATTCTCTAATTGAGAATCGCAATTAAGGAATACCTCCCTATCCATTCCTATGGGCCTAGAGGCCCATAGGAATGAATGGAAAGACATTCTTAATTTGCAATTCACCATTAGAAATTCGCAAATTAAGAATGCAATTTCAAGGGTGCAGGGGTGTCAAAAGGACACCCTGTTGTACCCCTGAAATCTGCTTAGAAGTACATTTTGCACACTCACATGCTCCAAGGACATGTGTGTGTGTAAAATGGAACTTTGAAACATTTTTCAAAGTTTTCACAAATTACCATGAAGGTCAACTTCATGGTAATTTGCTCCCCTTATTTTCGAATGTGCAAATTTTTAGAGTTTGATGCATTGCATTTAAGGAATCTCAATTTGAGATTCCTTAAATGCAATCGCAATTTAAGAAATCGCAATTTTGCGATTTCTTAAATTGCGAAAATTACAAAAAAGTTAATGCATCCCCAAAATGGGAATGGCATTCGCAAACGGCTGAATTTTGCGATTCGTACCATTTACGAATGCAATTTCCTTTGATGCATGTGCCCTTAAGTCCCTTGCCCTAACTAGAGGAGAGGGTCCCTGCTTGTCACAAGTACTTACCTGTGCCAACCAGAGAACCCCAAATCTAACAGAGTCTCTAATGATCAGAAACACTTTCAGTACACCGGCACAAGAATTTTGCCATGGATGCCTCTCTAAGCAAAGAATTTCTTGGGTGTGTCTGGGCAAATCCAAGACTCACATGCACATCACTACGTTCCCAGTCTTTCTTATTTGCATTCACTCACTCACACTCATTCTTACTCGTTGATACTTGCTCTCACTCATTTGCACTCATTCATTCTCACTTTCTTGGAGTCCTTACTTTCACTCATTTCCATTCACTCTCTCACCTATTCTTATTCTGATTCAGTCATATTCACACTTACACTCACCCTCCCTTTTACTCTCAATCCCTTATCCTAAGTCACTCTCACTTATTCTCTCTCACTGATTCCCTCATTCTCATATGTGGTTACACTCACTTACTGTCACTCAGTAATTCTCACTCACAATCTCTAACACTCCCTCATATTTATCCTTGCTAATACATTCTTACTTGCATGCTCTTACCTTCAGTCACTTTTACTCTCAATCATGCCCACTCACTATCTCCCAGTGATCTCACTCACACACACATGCTGACACACACAGACACAAATGCCCACACATACACACGTTTTCGCTCTCAGGGTTACTCTCTTACCCACAAGCACATACACAGCATACATTTATTAGCATTTGTATTACCACTGCTGCCAGTGAAAACATTTTTCAATTTTTTTAAACTACTCAAAAATGGAGGGTGGGGGGGCGTTGCTAGCAGCCTAAGAACATGGCCGTAGCCTAGAGAGGCTCCGAGCGCCCAACACAGAGCCCAATTAATCCGGCCACTTATCCGTACCACCCCTGACCTAAAAGTGTGTGAGATTACGACATAGACTGTCCGGCATCGTCCGGTGCTGGTTGCAGAGTCCTGCGACCTCGCCTGCAGCAGTGGACGCTGTGGAAAGGCTGAGGCCTACTTGCCTTTTGAGACCGGGACCCACAGTGCCGGTGGCACCCGAGAAGGAGGGCCCTCACGCCGGACTCTCCTAAGCCAGACGGGCGATGGCAACGAAGACTC
Organism: Lissotriton vulgaris; assembly: GCF_964263255.1. Classification (NCBI taxonomy): domain Eukaryota; kingdom Metazoa; phylum Chordata; class Amphibia; order Caudata; family Salamandridae; genus Lissotriton; species Lissotriton vulgaris. The sequence goes on from NC_141696.1 coordinate 898,241,653, forward strand.
TGCCCTCCCCCCGTGGTCCTTGGGTGGAGAGGAGAAGCGGCGAAAGAGTGGTTGACGGCCGGGAAGAGGACCGGCACGGCTCCCTAGCAGACGGCCGGCGACTCCGAAGCTGAAGAGGTGAGACCTCCCCGCAGCCATTGCTGGTCAAGGTGTGCTGCTGGCCATACGCCTACCCCCTGTGAAGGGCGCTGGGAAGAAATACAGAACTTGACCACCGCGCATGAGATGTGTGAAGCACTGACACTGGGGGCCTGGCGGAACTGCCACAAGGGAGGATTTGATAAACTCCCGGCCCCCATTTTATCTCATCGGCTGCCGCCCTATTGATTGTCTGGGGCGCGGAGTGCCCTCCTTGATCCTTGACGCGGGTGTAACATTGGACTGGCACGAGACCAGGAAGGTGTCAGGGCTCCTTTTGACGGGCGTGTGTCCCCCCCTCAGATTGATATTGCCAACAGTATGTGTGGGACCCAAGGCCTATTTTGAAAGCGCATCGCCCTGAGACCCTACCCATAGAACGTTTCTCTATCCTACTACCCCCATGAGTAGCAGGAACTCGAGGGGCGCTGCCCAGGGACGGCTCGATAAATTTGCCTTCGCCAAGTCGCAGGGTGCGACGCAAGATAAAGAGGGCTCTTCACCTGTGGTGGAACCAGGCGGAGCGGGGCAAGACGTCACCCTGAAGGACATGATGGCGACACTAAATAAAGTGGACACCAGGATTGGGACACTTGCAGTCGACCTAGCTCTCATCCGCGCAGATTTCAATAAACTGTCCTCCAAGATTTCGGATGTTGGGACCACTACTGAGACCCTGGTCTCGGACACTTCCACTCTCAAACGACAAGTACACCAACTAGAAGAGGACAATACACTTTTAAAGGCCCGTCTCGAGACCAGGAGGGACGTTCAAAAAAGGAACAACATACGCTTAGTTGGTGTGCCAGAGAAGATGGGGGAACCGGCCCTTCATAACGAATCATCTTCAGCCTCGTGGGTTGTCCAATTTCTGTGGAGCCGGCTCACCGGGTCCCATGTGGTAGACCCAAGCCCGGGGCCCCCCCACGTCCGATCCTGGCAAGAATTTTTAATTTTCGTGACCGCGATGCCATCCTACAGGCAGCCAGAAAGACACCACTGATTGGCATTGAGAATGCCCACATCACAATTTTCCCCGAGTACACCGCAGCAGTTTCAAAACAACGCAGGGAATTCCTGGAAGTTAAGAAGGCCCTCCGTGAGAGGGAGATAAAGTACTCTATGCTGTTCCCTGCTAAATTGAGAGTGGAAGATGAAGGAAAGGTATGGTTCTTCCTTACACCTGGTGAGGCCCAGGATTTATTTATTTATTTATTTATTTTTGACATTTTTAAAGCGCACTGTTACCCGGAGGTGTCCTGGCACTGACTGATTGCTAGTGGGTGTGAGCAAGGGGAGTTAGTGTGTAAAGAGCCATGTCTTAAGGGCCTTCCTAAATAAAAACAGGTCGGGGATCTGTCTGAGGCTCGAAGGCAGTGCATTCCATGCCTTGCCAGCTCCCAGGGGTAAGCTTCTACCTCCCCAGCGAACTATTCTCATCCTAGGGACTACAACCAGCCCCTGATCCGCTGACCTTAGAGGTCTCACCGGCCTATACCACTGGAAAAGAGGAGTCAAGCATTGAGGGCCCAGGCCGTACAAGGCCTTGAAATTCACGCAGAGTGACTTCATAACAATTCTTTTACGAACTGGAAGCCAGTGTAACTTTACAAGGTCTTGTGCAACTGAAGCAAACTTGGGAGTACCCGTAATCCAACGTGCTGCTGCATTCTGCAGGATTTGAAGTTTATCTAAAAGCCCCTGTTGGGCGTTTAGCAGCAAGTCGTTGCAGTCATCTAACCGGGACATCACCAGTCCTGTCACTACTGTCTTCCTGTGTTCATCCGGAAGAAATGGCAAGACTTTCCGAATAATTTTAAGCGCATAGTGGGTCGCTGAGGACAATGTGTTGATTTGTGGATTGAAGGACAGAGCATCATCCATCAGTACACCTAGGTTTTTTACCTTCGAGACCGGGGAGGGGTAGACCCCATATCCTCTGGCCACCAAAGAGGGGACCAGAAATTATCCCTTGACCCAAACAGCAACACTTCTGTTTTTGCTGAATTGAGCTTAAGTCATCCAGTTGCTCACTTCCCGCATGCAGCATCTAAATCTATCTGCTGTGCTATCCATATCTCCTGGACGCAGCAACACCACAATCTGGGTGTTGTCGGCGTAAGATGTCAGATTGAATCCGAAGGATCTAATCACTGGCGCCAAGGTAGAGACATAAACATTAAAAAGAGTTGGGCTCAGGGATGACCCCTGAGGAACTCTGCAGGGAAGCACAAATGGCTCTGATTCAAAGTCCCCCAAGGCCACCGATTGAGTCCTGCTGGATAGGAAGGCTTGCAGGATTTCCAGAGCCTTTCCTTGAATCTCACAGGCCCTTAAACAGCCCACCAATAATTTGTGGTGGACCGTGTCGAAGGCCGCGGAAAGGTCCAGCAGGATCAGGGCGGCTCTGCCCCCTGCATCCATCACCTTTCTTATGTCTTCTGCTGATTTAATCAGTGCCGATTCCGTGCTATGTCCCGCCCTAAATCCATGTTGAGAGATGTTGAGAGATTGGTTAGACGGATGGCAAAAGGTGGGGCGACAGGTCCGCAATGAACACCGAGTCCAGCACTGAGGCGATTGATGAGGCGTGATGGGTCGAGTAGGTATGTGAGTCACATGCAGCATAGACTTTGAAGATGGCAGACCAACATGGAGGCCGCGGAACCGGCCTGCGGTGTGCCCTTGCCAGGCTGCACTGGATTATGTGACTGGGTAGGCCCAGGAGTGTTTAGAAGCACTGGGTTTTGGATGTTTATTCTGAGTCACTGTTTGATACTGGATAGGGGTGGCTATACCGTGAGGGATGATCGGCACTGGCTATGATTTAATGGCGCTCGCATGATTGACTGCTGCAGACATGGATGTAGCACAAGGGCTCTGTGGAGGACTGGAGCTTTCTTCTCTCGCCTTCACCGTTCAGGAATGGGAATGGGTAATGAGCACTCTGCTTTGTTGGGGTGGCGGGCAGTTTTAGTACCGTCGAGCAGGGAGGCAGGGAGGGGGGAAGGGGGGAAGGGAGTTCTTTGCATAATGTTCAAGTTTTTTCAGTTCTAAAGAGAGGGCAAAATCTGAGGATAAATGTACATGATGCTGCTGGGTGGCAGAGCCTCATCAGCAGCAATCCTCAACAATGTGGCAGTAGAGATGATGTCAGCATGCTCCGAAATTGGTACTGAGGTTCCCGCTGTGGCCCTAGTGCCCCCTTTAACACTACTTACCTGGAACATGTGAGGTTTAGGGGATAAAATTAAGAGAGGTCTAGTACTGCAATATTTAAAGCGCTGCGCGCCAGCGGTGGTAATGTTACAAGAAACACATCTGGTGGGCTCGGCCTGTAAAGCTATGGATCGCTGGGGGTTTTAAATGCTGATACACTCTGAGTTCACATTGGGCTCAAGAGGAGTAGGAATTTAAGTCCGGAAGCAATTTCCATTGATCGTACATCGCACCTGGTCAGATACTCAAAGGCGGTTTGCAGCTGTCTCCTGTCAGTGGGAAGGGAAATGATTTAATATAATGTCAGTCTATAAACCCCCTGCTCTTCAGTCTGTGGGCTTCCCGGCGGTTAGTGCCTTTTTACTGGACCTGCCTAAAGGAGAACTTCTTATAGGGGGCGATTTTAATGCAGTGGCTGATGGTTCCAGGGATCGCTACCCTAGTAGGCCCACAGGAGCAGGTGGCTCCTCCATGATTGGTTTTCTTGACGCCCTGGGTCTCGCTGACACTTGGAGACACAGACACCCCACAGACCTACAAAACACTTATCAATCAGGGGTGCATAATAGTTTCTCACGTATTGAATATTTTCTCCTTTCTGCAGAAGGCCTCCCCCATGTAACCGATGTAGAGATACGCCCTCGAGGCATATCGGACCACTCACCAGTGCACCTGACCTATACATTGCACGTCAAGATGAGGAAGCGTATTTTCCCTATTCCACCGGGTTATTTACAAGTCCCCAAGATTCGTAAAGATATAGTGAGGGCTACGAAGCACTACTTTCAGGACAATGAACACTCTGTAAAGTCCCCGGGTATTTTATGGGAGGCGTTCAAGACAGTGGTTCGGGGTCAAACTATTGCTTCTATAACGGGCCATAGGCTTGATGCGAAGAAACAATTAGATACCCTAGAGGCTGACCTAGCAGTGCTTCAGGAACAACACGAGCGATGCCCATCCCCAGACACGGCGCAAAGCCTGCATCTCAAACAAAGAGCCCTTAAGGAATATCAGATTGAGCAAGTTAAATTGCGACTCCTAGTCACTCGGCATACCATATATCAGGTAGGTGACAAGACAGGCAAGCTCCTGGTGTTGTTAGACAGGAGGGATAGAAAGCAGAGGACAATAGCGCAACTCCACACTCCGACTGGCACTATAGTCACCGCCCCTGAAGACTTAGTGTGCACCTTGGCTGACTACTCTGAGCAAGTATACACCTCTAATTCCCCTATGATGTGGAAGTAGCTTGTACGTACATACAAGACATTCAAATGCCGACTCTTACTGAGGAGGCAGCACTAACGTCAAGGTTGACGAGGTTACAGCCGCCATCCACTCTTTGCAATCCGGAAAGGCCGGAGGGCCCAATGGCATCTCCATTTAGCTATATAAGCGCATGTCCGATTCAGTTGCCCCGTATCTTCTCTCCATGTTTCGGCATGGCTTGGAGGCTGGTATCCTGCCGCATGACCAACGTACGGCTACTAAAATTACGGTGCCTATACCGGGAAAGCCCCCAGATGACTGCTCCTCTTACCGACCAATATCTCTGCTAAATGATGAGGCGAAAATATTGGCTAAAATGATAGCTGTGTGGTTGACCCCACACCTCGAGACGTTGATCCATCCGGATCAATCTGGGTTCATGCCCAACAGGAACACTGCACTTAACCTGGGGAGAGTCCATGCGGTTGTGGCACGCATGCCCTGTCTTCGAGAACCAGCAGTCATCCTTTCTTTAGATGCCCGAATGGCATTTGATATGCTGGAATGGACTTATTTATTTGAAGTTCTCGAACATCTGGGCTTTGGCCCCAAGTTTTGTGCCTGGGTGAGGCTATTGTATTCAAGCCCCCTGGCCCACGTGGTGGCAAATGGTCATATCTCCAGGGATTTTCAACTGGGACGAGGCATGCGCCACGGCTGCCCATTGTCACCCTTGCTATTTGCTTTGGCATTGGAGCCGCTGGCGGCTTGGATCCGATGGGATCACATGATCACGGGGCTGCATTGGACCGCATCGTGGGAGGACCGCAGTACCCTATAAGCGGGTTATATTCATTTTTTCCCTGACGTCCACATAGCGGTCTATCATGGCGCTCTTAAATATCTGTGATATTTTCGGACAGGTGTCGGGCTATACTATTAACTGGGCCAAGTCTATCTTATTTGTCCTCAAAGGCCCGCCCCCACAACTCCCGGCGGACTGCCCCCTAAGGGTTACAGAGGAATCCTTTAAATACTTGGGGATGTGGATAACGCCTAACTCTAGTCTCTTTCTCCTTAAAAATCTAGAATCTCCCCTTGAGCGATTCCGATCCGATGTTAAGCACAGGCATACATTGCCTTTGACGGTGCTGGGTAAAGCGGCCCTCTACAAGATGATGACACTTCCGCGGTTGCTATATGTATTAGAAAACACCCTGTTCCGTGTTACGGTGAAGTATTTTAAACAAATTGATACCCTGGTTTCGGGTCTACTCTGGGGTACCAAGACGGCGCGAATTTCGCGTGGCAAGTTAATTAGGAGCTGGTACGATGGAGGCGTCACCCTCCCAGACATATAGCTGTACTATTGGGCTGCCCATTTGAAAATAATAAACCAATGGCTGCACACATCACACACGGAACCGGTATTTCAAGCAGACCGATACGAGATTGGGGAGGAGGGAACTCTTTCTGTATTGTATGACAAAAAGGGCACAGCATCCCTCATAGGCCCAACGGCACATACAGTGGGCATATGGTACACTGCACAGACCCGTCTCAAATGCAAAGACACGATTACCCAAATGACTCCGCTATGGACAACACGCAGACTGGGCAAACTTCGCAACAGTAAAGTGTTTAAAGGATGGGACCTGATAGGAATCTCCAAGGTAGGCGATCTATGGAAGAGGGGTACTATTATACCTTTTGACCAGCTACAAAGCCAGTATGACTTAGCGCCAACTAAAAGATTTAGATATTTGCAGGTCCGCCATGCCCTACGGTCAGTTATCCCACCCAATACTGACCTGCCAGAATCAACCACGCTTGAAGACTGGCTGCTTAGGGAACATATGCAAAAAAAAGCAACATCTTTTACATACCGCAAGCTAGTTAACAATTTACCAGATCCCACCTTGAAATTAAGGAACACTTGGTCTGACGACTTGGGAGACTTTGACGAAGCAGACTGGCAGACAGCACTATCCTCCCTGAGAGAAGTGGCCATACCCTCCAGGCTTCGCTTGATACAGTTAAAAATACTTCATCGGGTGTACTTCACTAGAACTACTCTACATGCTATAGGACATGACCCACACCGCTTTTGCCTGAGGGGGTGCGGGGAGGAGTGTACATTCTTCCATACCATATGGCAGTGCCCTCGACTCACTCCATACTGGGCAAAGGTTATGAGAACGATGTCACAGGTAGTGAATACATCTGTGTTGCCCGATCCCCGGTGCTATTTATTCAATATTTGGGACCCTAACGACCTTACCCACCCAGCTCAGGACTAGGTGACGCTAGGCATCATGTTTGCAAATGCAATATCGCCAAATACTGGGGCACTCAAGAGGTTCCCATATTGAAAGATTGGTGCATGGATTTAGATGCGGCCATGATGGCAGAGAGATTGGTATATCTGCACCGAGGTTGCCCCGATAATGAGATAGGATCTGGGGTGCCTCAAACGAATACAAGGGACACTTGTGTGATCCACTGAGGCCAGATGAAGGTAGCGATTCTGATTATTAGAGGGGGGAGGGGTTAGGAGAATGTACTGCTGAATTTGTAACACTGTGATTGGAGTATTCTACGCACTGTACTGATGTTGTCATATACATCGCATTGCCTTATTTTTTTATATGTGAATCAGTTGTCTGTCAGATGCCCTATTTATGTTCTTAATAAAAACAATTGGAAAAAAAATGGAGGGTGGCACCATGATGCTCAAAGATGGCCTGGTATACCTGTGTTCTTGACATAAAATGGTCCACATCTGAGGCCAGTCAAGGCTGGGCAGGGAAGCAAAAGAGGCTCTGACAAACGATGACATACCAGCCACCATACTGTGCTGAGTGAACACAATGAATTATACCAACAACTTCAAGGGGAGCTTAGGGAGAGTTCTCACCAAGGACATTTTCAAAACAAAAATGTGGAAAATGTTGCATTATATCCCACCCGTTCCGTCATACACTAATGTCCCTATCTTATTTCCTGATCATTCCTCTTTTTCTCCCTTGTCCATTTTGGGAATTTTTAGAATTCTCACCTCTCTTCCCCAACCATAACCATATACCTTCTCCTCCCCCTTGCCTTTCTTTCTTCTTCTCTCTCCTCCGTACTATCGCTTTTTTTTTTAACCTCCAACTACTCCATTCTCTCTCTCAGTATCCATGTCAGTGATCTCATCACTTTATCCCCTCATTCCCTATCATTTTGAATACTTTTCACTATCATTCCTTTGCTCTCTTGCGTATAATTTCTCTTCCTCTATCGTTTTGTTATTTTTCCCTGAATACCTTTCCTCTCTCTTCCTCCCTTCATGTCTCACCTCATCTCCCTTTCTAATCTTACTTCTGCTCTGCCTTTTTTCTGTTTCTTTCTCCCATTACTTCTTTCTCCTTTCTAAACCAGTAAAAGCACTGCCAATTGGCAACAGAGGTAGTGCTTGTAAAACCTGCTCTCCAGTAAGAAAGAGTGGATTTGATGACCATGTAGAGTTGACAATATAAACAGGCTAGACAGACACTGGATGGCCATGATTGGCATGGGAACATTTGTATTGGAAAAATGCAAGTGTAAATCTGGAGACAACTTAAAATTGGTGAGTAAATAATGGCAATGGATAGAGAGGTGAGCCATTATACCTGTTGCAAATTATTAATAGCAGGCAGGGATAATATAAGACAGGTTCTGCTTTCTAAATGAAAACGGCAACTTGAAACTAAAAAAGTCCAGCAGACATCAACAAAAACAGGTTGCACTGGGAATATGTTTTGGAGTGTGACTGGAATCAAGTGGATATTCAGTAGATATCAATAGCTATCAAAATCCATGTACCAGCAACTCTACATTGAATATCATGTGTTGGTTAAAATGCTGAAAATGTTGATGCAAGGAATATAAACGTAGATTGCAGCAACTGCTGTTTATGTAGATCAATCAGACACTATTCTTTTTGCCTCTATGCATTTTACTTTCTTGAGGGCTTAAAAATGTGTATGCTTCCTAAATCTTGTCCTTTCAATAAACAGGCGGTGTCTGAGTTTCTCTGGAGTGGCCTTTCCTGCACCTGTCAGCAATGTTGATATCTAATGGAGCACTATTTATATTTGCCAACAGTGATGCTAAATTTTCCACAGACATATCTCAGACTTGTCTTCCAATGCTCCAGCAACTTTAATAAGTTGTTCACTATCTAGAGTTGTCATCTATGTTATTATTTAAAGGGGCAGTGTTAGATTTGGAGGTCTCTAGTTGGCAGAGGTAGGTACCTTTGACCAAGTAGGGACCCTTGCGTCTAGTCAGGGTTAGGGGGTAAACACCTAAAATAACCCCAGTTCACCCTCTTGGTAGCTTTGCAAGAGCAGAAAGGCTTATCTCAGAGGCAGTGTGTAAATCATTTGTGAACACATACAGTAACCCAGTGCAACACTACAGATGGACACCACACAAGTTGTAGTATAAAAATAAGTATTTTATATAGACTTAACACAAGACCACAAACAACAAAAATCCACAATACTCTACTTTAAAATGGTAGAAATAGCTTTGTTCTCTTTAAATGTAAAATGCAACACTTTGAATTCAATGTACCTTTAGCTGCGTAACGCTATACAAAGAAAGTGTTGAAGGGAAGGTGATGCGTTGGTTCCTTACATGCAAGAACGGTGATGCGTTGGGTCCCTGCTGAAGTGTACAGGATGTGTCGGTTCTTCTCCGCGTGGGGAGGTGATGCATCGGTTTCTTACTGCGCTTCTGTGGAGATGCAACCAGCAGCGTCATGATGTGATGAAGATCCGGTGCAATGAAACAAAATGGCGTCTTCTTTTTGATGCGACAACGATACATGCATGCCTGACGGCTGTATGGTGACTCAACTATTCTTCTGAGCCGCGACAGGTCTTGCGACACGCTTCTCCGGTGATGCGACAGCATCTGCTGCGACGGCGACACTCTTCTCCGGTGATGCGAGGCGCTTCGGGTGATGCAATGGCGACAGCGGCGGCACGCTTCTCCGGTGATGCGACGGCATCTGCTGTGATGGCGGCACTCTTCTCCGGTGATGCAACAAAAACGGCTGCAACGGCGACACACTTCTTCGTCTTGAGTCACGCTTCCAGCTCCCAGCGACACAGAGTCTCTGAGAAGGCCCAGCTCAACAGCAGGTACTTCAATTCCCAGCAAGGGAAGGCAGGGGAGCTGGTTGGTGAAGTCTGTTGTCCCTGAGACTTCAACAGGAGGCTAGCTCTATCTCAAGCCCTTGGAGATCCTTTACAAGTTGATTAGAAAGTAACACAGGGTCCTTTCTCCTTTCTTTGCAGTCAGGCAACCACTTTAGGCCAACCCCCAAACAGCACTCAGCTTAGGGATAGTCTCCTCCTCAGTTTCTCTGGTTCCTCTCCTCAGAAAAGGTTATTTTTGTTTCCCAAAAGTGATCTAAAGTTCTGGGGTCTGGGTCCCCATATTTATACTAGCAAATCCTTTGTCCTCTGAAGACAGACGGTCCTGTACCCAGTCCAAACCAGTTCTGTGCAGTCCTGGAGCATTTTGTTGGCAAGACTCCTTTCCTTTGACAGTGAGGGCCAAAGACATCAGATGCACCACAGGAGGTGGAGCTAGCATTGTGGAAGGCAGGCATAGCCCTATTCAGGTACCAGGTGCAACTCCTCCCACCCATCTACATGAAGAGAGCTCTATTCATTCCTGTGCTGACTCACCCTGTCTCCTGGAATCCCCCAGCCCCTGCCACTCAAACTCCAGACAAGGAATACACAACCTAGCAGGGGCAGTCTTGGACAGTTAAGAAAAAAATACTTACTTTCTAAAAGTTGTATTTTGAAACACAGAATGTTAAAACCAACTTCACTAAAAGATGTATTTTATCATTCTGAGTTCAGGCACACCAAACTCGAATTTCTACCTAGTTCCCTGAGTCAGTTAGGATTATAAGATGTTATTATCAAACTGACCATTCTGGCCAATGGGGAACCGAGTAGCCTTGCAGTAGTGAAAAACGAAAATGGCTGTCATTCACTATCAGGACATTCCACACACATCAGGGCATGTCCTACCTCTAACCTACAATGCACCCTGCCCTTGGGCCTACCATAGGGGTGACTAAAATGCAGGAAAGGAAAGGTTCAGGGACTGGCAAGTGGGTGCACTTGCCCAGTCAACATGGCAGTATCAGACTGTACACAGGCTCTGCAATGGCAGACTTGAGACACACTTTACAGGCTGCTTCTGTGGGTGGCACAATCAGTGCTGCAAGCCCACCAGCAGCATTTGATTTACAAGCCCTGGGCGCATGCAGTGCACTGTACTCAGGTCTGATAAGTAAACTAAACCAGCCAATCATGGAGTCTCTAATCCATACATCAATTTACAATAGGGAGCACTTGCACTGTGGCACTGAATAGCAGTGGTAGAGTGCCCAAAACATCTATAACCAGCAAAAACACATGAGGCAACAGCAAAAAATGGAAGGGAGACCCACACCAACAGTGCCAGGTATAGCAGGCAGCAACTGTGCCTATTTCCAGTGTTAATACATTCAGTGGGATTTGTGTCTGAACTTTTCAGCAATTATGCTGTATTATAATGGCACTGTGCATTCAATTTTGGGCTTCATTTCTGCTGCAAAGTGTATGAATATCTTAGTAGAATTGTTATATTTTTAATTGGCTAGTGTAGGCATTGTCAGAAATGCTTTGATATCAGTATGTATCCAATAATAGCTAATTAACTACACTGTAAGGATTGTTTTTAGGCCGCATACAGAATTGCACATTCCAAAATTCAGAGCACACCAAAGAATGGAGCAGCAAGCCAGCAGTCACATGTAATACCAACATCCAGCAACAGGGGGCATACTTTCATCATTCTGTGTTGACAAAAAATAGGCACCATATTCTATGTTTACAACTGCCAGTGTCAGAATTAATACACCAGGCGTGGACACCATCTTTCCCTGGCATTGAGTTTCTCAATAATGGCAAGAATCATAATCCTTATTTGCCAGTGCCAGAAGTGTTTTCTTGGTGTACAATAACACTGTGTCAATGTCTGCTAATGATGAGTAAATAAAATAGATACATCACTAATGTTTATATTTTAACGATTAGCAAAAAGGTATTACTTACCATCAGTTATTTTCAGCCGGAACATTGCCCATCTGAGCTGCCCTTAAGACAGTGAGCTAAACTCTTCCAGCAGCTTTTTATGTAGTTGTACATATATAATATCTATATTCTTTCCTGTCTGCTCAGGTCACCCGGAGCTCTCCCCGTTACCTGAGCTGTTGTTGTGTTCAGGTCTGCCAGGGTAATTTGTGCGCCACTTGTCTTTAGTAGCTGAATTGGCTGCACTCTATTCGGGCTCTGATAGGAATTTACAGGCATGGTTAATGTCAATAGGCATCCCCTATACAAGAGCTATTGGTTTTTGCCATGTTGTACACCAGTGTGGCTGCTGTTCAGCATGTCTAAGAGTTAGTGGCGAGGAGTGTCCTAGAGTGGAGTGGGGGAGTAGAGTGCCATAGACTGGATTTGTTGGAGTAGGGTGTTGTAGAGTGGAGTAGGGGGAGTAGACGTAGGTGGTTCAGTGGCAGAGAGTGTCTTAGAGTGCAGTGTCATAGAGTGGAGTGACATGGAGTGGCGTAGAGTGAAGTGCAGTGTTGTGGAAAAGGGTGGAATGGGTTGGAGTTGATTGAGTTAGTGGGGTGTATTGAATTGGAGTGGATTGAGGTGAATTGGATTGGGGTACAGTGGGTTGGATTGAGTGGTTTGGGGTGGATTGGGGTGGGTGGGCTCGATGGGGTTTATTGGATTGGAGAGGGGCGGACTGAAATGGGGTTAGGTGGATTGGGATGGTGGATTGGATAAGAGTAGGGTGGTTTGGAGTGGGGTGAATTGGAGTAAATGGGTGGATTGGACTGGACTGTAGGGGGTGGATTGAATTGGAGTGGGGCGGGTGGGGTGGTTTGTATTGGAATGGTGTTGGGTAGGGTGATTGTAATGGGGTATATTGGACTGGAGTGGGTTGGATTGGACTGTGTGGATTGGAGAGGGGTGAATTGGAGTGTGGTAGGCTGGAAGGATTGGGCTGAGAGGGGTGGACTGAACCCAGGTTGGGTGGATTGGATTGGGATAGAGTGGGGTGGATTGGAAGACAGTGGGGTGGGGTGGAATGGAATGCAGTGGAGTGGAGTGGGGTGGATTGGATTGGATTGGAGTGAGGCAGAGTGGATTTAAGTGGATTGGATTGAGATTGTTGGGATTGGGGTGGGGTGGAGTGAATTGGGGTGGGGTATTTTTCGAGTGGAGTGGATTGGAGTGCGGTAGATTGTTTTGGATTGGAGTGAGGCGGATTATGGTGGATTAGAGTAGGGTGTGGCCGATTTGGGAGGCAGCCGGTTGATTGGGGAGTGATGGATTGGATTGGATTGGCTTGGGGTAGATTGGATTTAGCTGGATTGTGGGAGGCTGGACTGGTGTGGGGTGGATTGGGTAGGAGTGAGGAATATAGAATTGGGGAGAGATTAATTGGATTGGGGTGGGTTTGAATGGAGTGAATTGCAGTGTTTTGGATTGGAGTGGGGCAGACTGGAGTGAGGCATATTGTTTTGTATTGGAGTGGGTCCAATTGGAGTGAGGCAGATTGCTTTGCATTGGAGTAGGGCAGATTGTTTTGTATTGGAGTGGGGCAGATTGTTTTGGAGTGAGTGGGGCAGATAGTTTTGGATTCATGTGTGGCAGATTGGAGTGGAGCAGTTTTTTATGGATTGGAGTGGGTTGAACTGTGATGGGTTGGATTGGAGTGGATTGGGGAAGGAGTGGAGTCGATTGGATTGGTGTTGGGTAGATTGGATTGGAGTGGGGTGAATTGAGATGGAGTGGGTGGATTGGGATGAGGTGGATTGGACTGGAGTGGGGCGAACTGGAATGGGGCAGATTAGAGTGGGTCAGATTTCTTTGGATTGGAGTGGGGCAGATTGGAGTGGGATTGATTATTTTGGACTGGAGTGGGCAGATTGCTTTGGACTGGAGAGGGGCTGATTGGAGTGGGGCGGATTGCAGTGGGGCAGGCTGTTTTTGATTGGAGTGGGACAGATTGGAGTGGGGCAAACTACAGTGGGCAGATTGGCATGGGGCAGATTGGTTTGAATTGGAGTGGGGCAGATTGGAGTGGGCGGATTAAAGTGGGCCACATTGGAGTGGGTCAGATTGATCTGGATTGGAGTGAGGCGGATTGGAGGGGGGAGATAGAGGTGGGGCAGATTGGTGCAAATGGGTAAGCAACAAGAGGGTTCCATCCATTTTGGATACAAGAGTGTCTCGCGAGTGAAACGCATGTCACTGATAGGTGGTATGAAAAATCGGCTGGGAAGCACCACCATCTGGTGATAGACATTTAAACTAAATATAGCAAGCTAAAACTTTACCTGAATATTTAGACGCAAGAGGCACAGCCAGGCATCCTGCAATCCCAGCAGCTAGATTACTGACTGAAGTGAGGATCCAACTGTACTATAATTATTGAGGTGCACGAACTCTCCACGACCCTTGTTCTTTGCTTCGCTCGCACAGAATGACTTCAGATGCATTTGAAATGATTTAACCCCTTCAAGTGTAGGACCTTTCTTTTCTGTACACTTTTTAAGAAGCAACCTGGATGAATGCTCAATGCAGCCATGGCCAGTCTGTCTGTAGCCCAGGGGTCACATGGGACAGGTTAGGGGTTGCAACTGCGACCCCTGGCTACCCCTAAATGACTCCATGCATATGCTCAGAATAAGGTGGAAACATTTGGAAAAACTGGATAAGTAGATGGGAACCTTTAGATTTATATGATTTAATGCTGACGTTTAAAGCTGCATATTGGGAGCAGTACTCTTAGGATAAGAATAGCAGAACATTTACATGTAATTAAATGCAAAAGAAAAGATTTCAGAAATACAAGTCAACATAGATTTTTAAATTATACTTTTTAAACACAAGGAGTAAAGAGATAGGTAAAAATTAATGTATTTCATGATTACCATTAAGTACAAGGAAAGTCACACTATTAATATGCTTTGATAACATACCGTAAAATGAAATAGGGAAATGCATTGTGATTTATGTAAACTGGTGGTGTACAGTGAATTGTAGTTATAAATGTTATAAAATCACCAAGCGCCCTAGTGTCTGCAATGCAACTGTGTCAAAATGAAGATGTAATTGTTAAATTTACAGCTAATTAGTAAATATTGAAAAATATTTCTGAGAAGGCGCGTTTATCCTGTGCTCAAGCTCTCAGTGGATAATTCACATTTAAAATCAACATCAGATTAGCTAGAGCATGTGTGACTCAAATCAAATCAATCAAAAGTATCTTTATTCGGTTTCCATACTTTTTCGAAACACCATAAAAGTTCATAAAAAAATGTTTAGCAAAGAATTAATATTAATACAATCCGAGTTACAACAAATATTTTCCAGCATTTCATTTCCAAATTTACAAATTAATTCATCATTTCTATAGCAAATACAGTTTTTTACAGGAAAAAATATTTACAAATACACGCCGTTAGATATTAAAGGTTCGGTCTGTGGTTTAAACAATATTTCAGAAAACATGCCACAGATTTGGCTTGTACCTCATTGTCCAAATATTGCAATGCTAAAAACGCAGGGCGGCAGGTACGCAGGCCCATGGATTTTAATATTGGAATAATCCATCGTCTGCGTGGAATTTCATAACATTTGCAAAATAGGATGGTATGAATTGAGGATTGTGGCGAGTTATTATCGCAAGGGCATAGTGAAAGTTCCCTTGACCAATCGTTCTTGCATGGGAAGGTAATTAACCGGAAGAACATGTAAAATCTGAACCTAGTTAATAAAAAAAATTCGTATTGATTTAAATTATACATCAAGTATTGTTGAATGGAAAAAGTGGTTTGGATAGCTACTGAATTCTGTACTGCGCTTTTCCCTGATTCACTAGCTAATCTCAGTTGTCCTAGGTGGAAAAGACATATTTTTTTTAGCTCTTTTTTAGAGATCTCACAAATGGTCGCTGGATCATGAAAATATTTGTGAAGACCTAAGTCAAACAGAAAGGATTTAATATAAGTTAGCCATTTGATCTTATGCATATTATCAAGGTGCATGCAATCTTTCAGTAAACATTGTGTTAGCTCGCACTAGGCCGTAGTCCAAATCCTACTCCATAGCATAATCGGTTGAGTTTTTAGTAAATCCGAAAGATAATCCATGCCCTGTTCTAAATGACAGGCAAAGGTTGAAGAGCTCTGCGGTAGTGCTAGGAGATATCGTAGGAAAGAGTTCTCAACCCTCTGCAGTGCATCGGTATCCGCATAGCCCATAATCCGGAACCGTAACTAGTGGTACTGATACACTTAGCCTCAAAAATCTTAAGCATCTTTCGATGTGATCTCTTCCCTAGTTTCTGGGCAAACCTTACTAGTGAAGCAGTAGCTCTCAGGAACGTAAGCTTCCTTGCATTAATGGCTGGCATCCATTTCACTTTGTTGTCTATCAGGATGCCTAAGTAAGGATAGGAAGTTGTACATTCCAATATTGTATCATTGACAAACATGGATTTAATTTTCTTTAGTCTAGGGCCCATGTGCATTGCATAAGTTTTTTTTAATGTTTACTTTAAGGTTTAGAGAATTCATAAAAGCATAGTAATTATTCAATGATTTCTGAAGTTGGAGGGGAGTCCTTGCTAAAATTACCGCGTCGTCGGCATATAAAAGAGCTGGAATAGGCCGACGACAAATTGTAGGGAGATCCTGACACCCCCCCAACATTGCTGCCTCCAATCCGTTAGTATATAGTGTAAATAGGAAGGGAGCCAGAACACAACCTTGTCTGACCCCCTTCTCTATTTTGAAGGTCTCAGTAAGTTCCCCCCCTGTTCCATATCTCACCCTTGCCGATGCCCCAAAGTAAAGTTCTCTGAGAAAGTTGACCAACATCGGGTCTATCCCCATGGCTAAAATGGTTGCCCATAGCTTGGTATGGCTGACGCAGTCGAACGCCGCAGTCAGATTGACATAAACCATGTGCAGGTGGCTTCCCTTTGCTTGGACACATTTCCCTGTTAACAGTGAGAGGTTTAGGGCCCGGTCCATGGTGCCCAGTCCCTCACAAAACCTATATTGTATATCAGAGATTAATTTGTGATCTGTTACCCAGTCCTGGAGTCATTCTAATAGTATGCGCCCGGCGACCTTACCTAGAGAATCCAGGAGGGATATTGGCCGGTAGCATGTTGGACTGCTGCGGCCACCCTTCTTGAATATTGGGATCAGAATTGAGGTAGACCAGGGGTCCACCAGGCCGACCTCGCATGCTGCAGTTAATACCCTCATAACAACTGGGGACCATAAATCTAGATTGTGTATAAAAAAATCCACAGGGACCCCGTTGGGTCCCGGTGCTTTGCCAGATTTTGATTTTTTTAAGGCTTCTATTATCTCTACATGGGTTAAATTTAGATCTATGGGGAAACTTGTACCAGTCAAATGGGATATGATTGATGCACCCTCTGTTTGCTCTGGGGACTCTTCTTTGTCTGAACTAAAGATTTTAGAAAAGCATGTGTGACTCAATAATTAACTGCCAAACATCAGCGTACAAATGCAATTCACACCGAATTCTCATATTTAGAGCGGACTGTCAATTTGTGTCCATAATTGTGGCAGATTCAGCACTTTTGTCAAGGAGGTAAAGGAAAGTCTGCCTTATTTTGACATCTTCATGAGGGAAGTGGTGTTTTTCTGCTAAAAGGGACTTCTGATTATCAGAGGAGCAATTTGTCAGACAAATTGTCTGTGGAAAATCCACTATGGGCCATCTATGCTTCGAGAATAGACACTAGTATGCTTTAGTTTCCTTAGGTTGAAACATATTGCCAGCTTCTACGTGTGTTCTCTAGCACATTGTTTGAAGCCTACATACACGTTCTTCAAATTATGCTACCCCTTTCTTTGTGTTTTTCCCCCAGCTACCTTCAGTAAATATGATGGGCATTTAGCAAACCCTCGATAAAGCTGTTTGTTCAACCAAAATTTCCGGCAGAGTTAGATCTGCACATTTTCAGTTCAGATGGCAGAGAAAGGAGTGTTTTCACCAGGAAATATCATGGTCAAAACTCTGAGTTATAAGCTATACCATTGCCACAAGGAATAGATATTCTGTTTTAAGCAGATTTATAATAATTAGAGGTAAACCCCTACTTTAGTGCCTTTAATATCAGGAGTTACATAATTACAGGTAAGTATATTTAAGTATTATTTATTTATTTTTGAATATGTTGTTAATCTTTTCCTTACAAAAAAAATCCTCTCTCTCTCTCTCTCTCTTCCCCTCTCTCTGAGAAAAAAGGGGGGTCCGAAAATGTGTTTTCCCATGTAATTTTCCATGGAAAACTTTAGACACAGCTACAGCCCGAACTGTTGAACAGAATTACACCAAATTTGGCAAAAGGGTAGGTCTTGTTTCAGAAAGAGACCTTTTTGTTAGATGGTGTAAATCCGTTCAGTAGTTCCTGAAAAATAAAAAAAAGAGAACGTTTTGATATCTAGGGACGCATTGGAGTCGCGACCCCTCCTGAGCACGAGCTTCACTGTGATTGGCTGCCAAAACTCCAAACCAGGAAGTGTTGGCAGCCATCTTGTGACTCAGTAGAACCCAGTCACAAGACATTAGTTAAACAGTAAAACAAAGGTGAAAAAAGAGTAAAGGGAGCAGGGTAGAGACCCCCTGACCCCCTAGGCCTGCTCAGGGGGTCCCACAAGGAACCCCAGGGCCAAAAAAAGCATAATTTTTTTTTTTGGGGGGGGAATTCGCGCTTGGGGCGCGAACCCGCTGAATTTTTTTTTTAAATGAAGCACGGGCACCTGTGCTTTATTTAATTGAGGCCCCACAGGTGGCTAGGTCCCGAAGGTATTGCTCAAAATAGCGGGAGACCACGGGGGCCCTGCAACCCCGGGGACCTCCACCTCCCCTGGGCTATCTTTGTAATATGCAGCCCACCCGCAGCCCCAGGGACCACCACCCCCGGGGCTTGATTAATTTGGGGGAGGGCCTCTAAGGCTCCCCCAAGGCCCCCCAAGCCCCAGGGACTGCCACCCCCTGGTGCGTTTGTCAAATATTCGCGGGGCACACAGCACCCCGAGCCCCGGGGACCACCACCTCCCCGGGCTATTTTCATGAAGGGAGGGGGCCACACGGTCCCACTCCAGGAGCCCTTGATGGCCCTGGGGACCGCCACCCCCCAGGGGAGGCTCCTGCAGTGTCCTGGGGTGCCCAGCCCCGGTACACTGCTGATTGCTATAGCAGAGTGGGAGCCGTGCGGCTCCCGCCCTGTCATAGCAAACTTGCTTTGGATTTTGGAAGTGAGAGCAGGGAAACCTGCTCTCTCCTTCAAAATCCAAAACAGATTGTTTTTACACACGGGGAGCTGCATGTCAGCAGCTCCCCATGTGGAAAAGTAATGCCGCCTCCTGCAAGACACAGGGAGCGGGTGCAACAGTGGGGGCATTGGGGCTCTCCCTACGGTCCCCAACAGATAGGGCCGGCTCTGGGGGATGGGGTCCCTGGGGATAGAAGCTCTGTGGCGTTTAGTGAAGGTACCTGGTGGGCTACTTGGACCCCAGGGACCCTCAGGACTCAAGGGGATTTAATCCTCAAATTTACAACGCACCAGGGGGTGCATTTGCACAGTGGTGCAGGGAGGGGGTGTGGCCTGATTTCACAAGTGAGCAAATGCACCCTGTGGCACATTTTAAGATGGAGGTTAAAACCCTCTTCAATCCTAGGGGTCCTTGTGGGAAAACTAGCCCACCAGGTACCTCCAATAAGCGCCAGGGAGCTACGTTGCAGAGTAGTGGTCCAAGGCCATGCCCCCTTTTTATACCACTCTGCAATGCAGCTCTGTTGTGCTGACTGGATGTAGCTGGAGGGCTAGTTGGCCCTCAGGGACCCTCAGGATTCAAAGAGACTTAATCACCCAACTTAAAACGCGCCAAAGGGGGTGTTTTTATAAACTTGTCACATCAGGCCCCACCCCCTCCCTGCACCACATTGCAAACACGCCCTGTGGTGCGTCTTAAGTTGGGGGATTAATTCACCTTCAATCCTAAGGATCCCTGGGGGCCAACTAGTTCACCAGGTACCTCTTGTAAATGCTACAGGGCTGTGTTGCAGAGAGGTGCTCTGAGGCCACACCCCTTTTTACACTACTCTACAAACGCAGCTTCTAGTGCACTGTTGGTGGGGTGATGAGGTCCTCTTGTGTCCTGAGGACCTCAAGACACAACTGGACTTCATCCTCTAAGCAGCAGTGCACCAGAAGCTGCGTTTGCAGCGTGGAGTAAAAAGGGGCATCTCCTCAGAACACCTCTCTGAAACGCAGGTCTGTGGTGCTTACTGGATGTACCTGGTGTGCTACTTGGCCACCAGGGACTTTCATGATTCAAGGCGACTTAATAGGGATGTCATAGTTACAAAATTAGCATTTAAAAAAACTATTGAAATTCACTGACAAAACCATTGGTTTCAGGTACGTTATAGTTAGAAATTAGCATTTAAAAAACCTTAGAAATTCATTGAAAAAACCATAGGTTTCAGAGACGTTATAGTTAGCTGGACATTTCACCCTTACAAACCATAGGAATTCGGCTGTTATAGTTGTCAGTCAGTCAAAAAACTTTATTCGGTTAATTAAAACCATAAAAGCAGTGCATGATACATAGAAACAAATTTAAAAAATATAATTAAACAAATGAAGAGAATTGATTGCTACTCCTTCTAAGTACAAAACACATTCATTAAAAGGGGTTGATAGATGAGGGGAACACCTATGTCAGCATGTTGAAAACATTCTCGCCAAAGTTTATACAGGAAGTCAGATTTGATGATTAAGTGGTGCGGCAGCTCTTAATTATACTGTTATAGTTAGTTCAGCTAACTATAACTCTCGCACCTGTAATGCACTGCTCATGACGTCACATATTACATCATTCATGACATGGTCAGTGACATCACTGTTAACATCACTGATGACATTTCAAATGACATCACTGATGACATCACTGATTACATCATCCACATGAAAATCTGATGCACCTCCTCACACTCTATTGTAACCTTTGATACACCCACTGTCAAATACAGACTACCATTTTCTAAATCATTGACACACCAATACCAGTTATTACATATGCATTCACTGATTCGTAGGTCTACACACAATCCACTAATTCAGCCATACAATCACTCATACATGCAGTCACTGATCAATACAACACTATCATATGTACTCATACACCTATACAGACACTCACACACCGCCACTCATCCATGAGTTACTCACACACCTAGTCAGTCTTGCTAAGAAGCAATCACACACCCATTTACTCACCTATGCAATTATACGTACACCACCTCACTTATTTATACAGATACTAACACATGATTACTCTCTCATAAAGAGAAGGACGGTGCACCAGGATGAAGTCAGAGAATTCCAAATGTATTCCAAAATATATCCTTTATTAAATGTTCAATGTAACATTTGGACATCAGCCAATGCGTTTCATTCTGAATGGAACTTCGTCAGGGCTGAAAAAGTACACAAATAAAAACACACTAAGTACACCTGATACATAAGACAACACATAAACATATATGGACAACATATATAAAAATATATAATCCTATAAAACACAAATTCAGTACATTGAATGAATGGCACAACAATCAAAAAAATATCAAGAAAAATGTGACATCGTTATGTGTATATGCATCTAAAACACATAAAAATCATTGCATCAAAAAAATGGCACAACAATCAACCCATATCAAGAAAAATCTGAAATCTTTAAATGTGTCCACCCAAAGAATGTCTTTTTTTTTATTGATTTTCACAAAGTCGGAGTCTTAACAAAGTTACAAAAGAAAGATAATTCATGACACCCCCCCCCCCCACCCGCCTCCCACCTTCCATCTTCATTACAAACCAGTGGCACAGATACTTATAAACAAAGATGAGTAAAAAAAGGATAAAGCTGGAAAAAATGTGACAAGAGAATATGTCTGAAAAAGAAAGAAAAACAGAAAGAAGAAGGAAAGAAGAGAGAAAGAAGTAAAAGGAGACAAGGTTTTGTGGATTTCTGGTGGCCCTTCTATGTCTCTATATCCACCTGCCCTTGTTGATCAATCCATTTGGAGAATGCCCCCCAAACTTCAATACCCATCTTCCTTTTTCTTCGTCCTTTCTTAGCATATACAGATTTTTCAAGATGGTATGTGGCAACTAATCTAGCCAACCATTGTGCATAGGAGGGGGACTCTGAGTCTAACCATCCAGAAGAAATGCATATCTCCATACTGCCATTGCAACAAATATCAGCCCTTCTTCTTTTACTCTCAAGGAGTCAGATTGTGTTCCCAAAAGAATAGTAGTAGGGTTCAGAAGAATTGATTGATTTGTTATTTTACTCATTAAGTTCTGTATTCTGAGTAGGGTGTAACTAATAATTGGGCATGTTGCAAATATATGTATAGAGTCGGCCCCTATCTCAGAGCAGCGTGAGCATAATGTTCCTCTCCCAGATCCCCATTTAATGATTTTGCTAGGTGTCATATACAAAATAAATATAGTTTTAAAATGTTGTGCTTGTAGTTTGGCCGAATAAGGATTTGCTGTGATAAACACAGGGAGTGGAAAAATATGCTTTGAGGGGAATCAAGTTTAGTGTGCCATTTGGAAGCAATAATTTCTAGATCATCAGGAGTTTCCTTGTTTATTAATTGGTATATACTTCCAATGCGTGTAGAGGTGTTATTCCGGAGAGTGTTCATAAGCTCAACCTCGGCAAATCCGTTGGCTCCTCCCACTTTCCTGGCAAGGTAATCGTAAATAGCCGTATATTTAAATAGGTCTTGACTTTTTAATTTGAATCTAGTCTGCAAAGTTGAGAAGGCCTCTATTCCCCTAGTTGTTATAAGGTCCCCTAATTTTGTAACCCCTGCTCTATGCCATTCGGATAGATAAGATGAACTAAATATAACAGGTAGGTTGTTGTTATTAATTATAGGGGAATAATAGTTATGTCTACCCATTCCAAACGTTCTCCGGACATGGCGAAAAACTTTATAAGAATTCATTAGCGTCTTAAATTTAACGCAATTGTAATATCCATAGGCTGTTTCTCGGACTAAACAGCCCCATTGTTGTTCCCCTAACAAGGACCGGAAGGGTGAGGGCAAAGACGGATCAACTCCACAGGAGGATTCTCTTAACAAAACTGAGCTGTATTGAAGGACTGCCGCCCAGTAATATAGGATGATGTTGGGAAAAGCCCATCCCCCTCTGTCTTTCGGTAACGTAAGATGTTTTAATGCACGTCTAGTTGAGCGTATGACCAAATGAACTGGGTAAAAATTTGTTGAAATTTAAGTAGATCTTTTTTGCTAAACTCAAGAGGGATACAGCGAAAAAAATAAAGTAATTTAGGAAAATAGGTCATTTTAATGACATTGCACTTGCCAACCAGCGTTAGATGTAAATTATCTATTTGTTTTAGTGCCTTCTTAGTCTGAACAGCAAGGGGAGCCAGATTAGCTGCAACTATTTCCTCCAGTCTAGGTGTTACTAGCACGCCCAGGTATTTGGCCTTTGGTACCACTCTAGCATCGGCCCAGATGATTTTGTTATTTACTAATATCTGTGTTTTGCTTTTATTTAAGGCATACCCAGATAATATCCCAAATTTGTGGGCCTCCCTTTCTAGTGCCTGTATAGAATTGGCAGGGTCTGGAGTAGTGATGGCGAGATCGTCAGCATAGGCCAGGATTTTACAGCTGTTTTGAAAATATGTTACTGGAGAAATGTTGTGATTCTTCTCTATTTGTTTAATGAGAGGGTCTAGGTAGAGCGCAAACAGTAACGGGGGCAGGGGCAGCCCTGCCTAGTACCTCGTGAGATTTTAAAGGGCTGCGTCAGATGTCCATTTATAACGACGCTAGCAGTTGGGTTGTGATAGAGTGCCTGCGCCGCCTGCATGAACCTACCCCCGAATCCCATGCTGTCCATTACTCTCCAAAGAAATTGCCAAGAGACCCGGTCGAAGGCCTTTTCGGCGTCGAGTAGTATTAATGACATCGGATCTCCAGCGACTTGAGCAGCGTCAAACAGAGTAATAACTCTCCGGACATGTTCAGTGGTCCCTTTCTTAGGTATAAAGCCATGTTGCCATTTTGAAACAAGGGATTCCACTACTCTAGATATTATAGATTATAGAGGCTAATACCTTGGAGAAAATTTTAGAGTCGCAGTTGATGAGGGTTATTGGTCTGTAGGAGCTCATATCTAGTGGAGATTTGTCCTTTTTTGGAAAGATAGATATTCTGGCACTAGACCAAGAGCTTGGAGGTAAAGTGCCGCTGAAGATGGAGGCAATTACTTCTGAGAATATAACCTTGATTTGGCTGGCAAAGATTTTTAAAAAATTCGACAGGAATGCCGTCAGGGCCAGAAGCTTTTCCGTCAGGGAGACTTTTGAGGGCATCCAGGATTTCTTCCCATGTAGGGGTGAGGTCTAATAGTTCACTTTCTTCTAAGCTAAGCTTGTTTAATTCGATCTCGCTAAGATATTCAAGGATCTTTCTATCTAGAACATCGGTCATGCAGCAGTTTTCTTCCTTGTATAGCTTAGCATAAAACTCCTGGTACTCATGCCGGATGCAGCTAGGATCGGAGACCTCGGTGCCTGAAGACAATCTAATTTTGTGTATTTCATTAGAGGTAATTTGTTGTCTCGTCTTAACAGCTAAGTGATGTCCAATACTGTCACTACACTCATATGTCTTCTCTCTTGCTGCTGCCCACTTAGCTGCTATTTTACCCATAAACACCGCCCCTATTTCCACCCTAGCCAGGATCGCTTCTTGCTGGACTGGCTGGCAATCTAGTCCTGCATGGATTGTTTGAGTTAGCTTCATTTCTATTTTTCTTAATTTTTCTTGGAGATCTTTGACCTGGGCTTTTTCTGCTCTATTTTTTTGAACTGAGAACCTAAGGGTCTCACCTCTAATCCCTGCCTTTAAAGTATCCAATATTAATCTCCAGGAACTCTGGGATCCATCCTCGCATATGATTGATGTAGCTTGGATCATATAGTAACGCTTTCTCAAAGCTCCATCTAGAAGCCTCTCTATGTTGCCCAAACTCTCTTATAGTAAGAATGATGGGATTATGATCGGACATAAATTGGGGTGCTATATCTATAGTAAAACTAGCAGCTAATGATGCGGAAACAAAAAAATAGTCCAGCCTAACCAATACTTGGTGCGGAGCCGAATAAAAGGTATATCCAGGTAGTGAAGGATTTTTGCTCGCCCAACTATCTATCAGTCCATGAGTTTGTAAAAGGTTGGTTAGGGCTTGGAAGACTTGGGGTTTCCTTCCTTTGTATTTCCAGGTTGTGTTGACATCCCAATTACCTGGTAGGTGTATGTTAAAATCCCCGCATAACACTATCGGGGTGGGCCAGTGTGCTAATTCATTTGAGACCTGATTAATAACCCCGGGATCATCAGCATTGCTCCCGTATAGTGAGCAAAGAGTAAAAGAGATGTTATTAGGGAGTTGAATCTCGGTGATAGCCCACCTTCCTGATGGATCTGATTTAGTTCGTGGGTTGCTAATAGCAAATTTTCGATCGGTTAAGATTCCGACCCCCTTTGTTTTAGCTCCTGTTATTCGAAGCTTGGAAGTTCCTCCTGGCTCTGCTGCCCCATGGACTCCAGAAATTGGTCAGGAGGCCTTTTATTCAGTATCAGACAGCACTCCGAGCTCGTCAGGGGAAAGCGAGACAGAAGAAGAAAGCGAAGGCAATACTAACAGTACCAGTGAAGAGGAAAGCGAGGCCTCCCATGACAACACTGGTACAATCGTCCGTCCCAAAAAACCAAGGAATAAGATTAAACGAAGGAGTCAACTCAAATGGGATTACTCGGACTCACAGATGTCTTATCACCTAGAAGAAGATGAGCCGACCACATCACACTCACTATCACAGGGGCGTAGCCCGAGAAGACTACAAGCTAAAACAAATGAGGTATTGGAACCCTCACTCGCCGCCATACTTACCTCGATCAAAGATTTCCAGGAAGAGGTGAGAGGTGAAAATCGGGCAGCCAAAAAAGCAGCGAAGAAATTACAGGGTGGTCTCAGACGGCTGAACAAGACCTGCATAGACATCAGCGAGAGAGTGGGCATGGCCGAGGCTAGGACTGAACACTTGGAGACAGAAGCAGTGGCAACCAAACAAGTCACTGATTCCAACTCTGCTTGTCTTACAGATCTAATGGTGAAAATGGCAGAAAATGAAAATAGGCAACGCCGGAACAACCTGCGCCTGCTGGGGATTCCTGAAGGAAAGGAGGGGGAAGACCCCAGACAGTTCATTGTCAAATTGCTGCAAGATTCGTTCCCAGAACACTCAGAATGGGACTGGGACCGTGAAGTGCAGCGAGCACATAGGTTTCCCTTTTTTTTGAAGAAGCAATATAAGAATGGTAATGTGACTGAAGGTCAGCCCCGGGTATTCCTTGTATACTTTGGCAACTTTCTCCTGAGACAATTGGTATACGACAAGGCTCGACCCAATTCAAAAAAAGGAGCTCATGGGATTACCTTTTTTTCTAAGCCGGATTTTTGCCATCAGACTGTTGAGCGTAGATGGCACCTGCGACAGCTGATCTCTCCCTTACAACAATACCTCTCCTTTCGTACCTGCTGAGTTCGTGACTGTGTTTGGCGCTGGTGGACAGAGGAAGCGCAACACGGCCCTTTGGAAGCGCTTTGCAAGGCGCTACTCTTCGCCGGACCCGCTCCGCGGGTCCCGCTTCACAGCTGCTCATTGCCGTCATCTTTTCTGGGCTGAAGGCTAACAGGGCTGCGAGCGTGTGCACTGCCGGACTCAATCTCCCAAGAGTCCCAGCAGTGTGAATCACCAATTCCACCCGGTGACGCTCTCCCTGTAGGCCACGCCCCCAGCTGTTTGGAGAAAAGGCACCGGATTTGTCCAATCTGTGGATACCTCTCCTTTCGTACCTGCTGAGTTCGTGACTGTGTTTGGCGCTGGTGGACAGAGGAAGCGCAACACGGCCCTTTGGAAGCGCTTTGCAAGGCGCTACTCTTCGCCGGACCCGCTCCGCGGGTCCCGCTTCACAGCTGCTCATTGCCGTCATCTTTTCTGGGCTGAAGGCTAACAGGGCTGCGAGCGTGTGCACTGCCGGACTCAATCTCCCAAGAGTCCCAGCAGTGTGAATCACCAATTCCACCCGGTGACGCTCTCCCTGTAGGCCACGCCCCCAGCTGTTTGGAGAAAAGGCACCGGATTTGTCCAATCTGTGGATACCTCTCCTTTCGTACCTGCTGAGTTCGTGACTGTGTTTGGCGCTGGTGGACAGAGGAAGCGCAACATGGCCCTTTGGAAGCGCTTTGCAAGGCGCTACTCTTCGCCGGACCCGCTCCGCGGGTCCCGCTTCACAGCTGCTCATTGCCGTCATCTTTTCTGGGCTGAAGGCTAACAGGGCTGCGAGCGTGTGCACTGCCGGACTCAATCTCCCAAGAGTCCCAGCAGTGTGAATCACCAATTCCACCCGGTGACGCTCTCCCTGTAGGCCACGCCCCCAGCTGTTTGGAGAAAAGGCACCGGATTTGTCCAATCTGTGGATACCTCTCCTTTCGTACCTGCTGAGTTCGTGACTGTGTTTGGCGCTGGTGGACAGAGGAAGCGCAACACGGCCCTTTGGAAGCGCTTTGCAAGGCGCTACTCTTCGCCGGACCCGCTCCGCGGGTCCCGCTTCACAGCTGCTCATTGCCGTCATCTTTTCTGGGCTGAAGGCTAACAGGGCTGCGAGCGTGTGCACTGCCGGACTCAATCTCCCAAGAGTCCCAGCAGTGTGAATCACCAATTCCACCCGGTGACGCTCTCCCTGTAGGCCACGCCCCCAGCTGTTTGGAGAAAAGGCACCGGATTTGTCCAATCTGTGGATACCTCTCCTTTCGTACCTGCTGAGTTCGTGACTGTGTTTGGCGCTGGTGGACAGAGGAAGCGCAACACGGCCCTTTGGAAGCGCTTTGCAAGGCGCTACTCTTCGCCGGACCCGCTCCGCGGGTCCCGCTTCACAGCTGCTCATTGCCGTCATCTTTTCTGGGCTGAAGGCTAACAGTGCTGCGAGCGTGTGCACTGCCGGACTCAATCTCCCAAGAGTCCCAGCAGTGTGAATCACCAATTCCACCCGGTGACGCTCTCCCTGTAGGCCACGCCCCCCTTACTTTGTGACGTTTTTATAGAGTGTGAGCATACCGCAGCGCGGTAGCGCGCGGGTAGCGCCCGGGAGAAGCCCGGGACAAGGGCGGGCCCTCTGAGGCCCTCAGAGGCACGAGAAGGCCAGGCTAGGCCAGGTCTCTTTCTCCCGGTAAATCAAATCATACTCTTGTCATATATTACTTGTGATTCTGTAGACATAGTCAGTTCGTTGCAGGCTCTGTATTTAAGTAACAGACCCTAGAAATATCTCCTGGTAGCTTATTCCCAGAGTTCTCATAACAATCTCGGCCACGTTGTTTCTCTGCTCAACCGCGACATCGCTTGCCTGCGATGATGACAAAGAAACTAAGGTCTGGGAAAATAATAGTAGGAAGATCAGGTACTAAAACAAAATCGAATCCCCTCCGAAACAAACTTAGCCAAGCTACTAGTATGAAAAGCACTTGTCAGCTCTTCAATTTCTGGGAAAAGGGTAAGAACAAAGCTACAGGGGTGGACAATAAAGTAAAGGTCCCAAAGGACTCTGAAGCTATCCATTTAGATTCTGTCCTCAACAACTCGTGAGAGAGCCCTGAAATTAAAAGGATAACTGTAGATATGAGTCCAGGGACAACAAGGGCGACACAATCGCCCCTCAAGGGTGAGCTTTCACCCCCCCTATTTTCAACTCTGAAAAACAACATTGACCTCGTACCAGAGGTAGTTATAAAAACAAAAAAAGACATAGAGCAATATAACTTAAACATCATGATAACACCTCACGATGATGCCACCCAGCCAGCTAACAGTTCACCAACTAAAATGTCATTTCACAATGGGTTGTCCCCAATGATTTTAGATGAAGACCTATGTCAACGGTATTTAGAATCTGACCCTACAAAAGTCGAGATACCCCAGAACACCCCGGTAATGCCAAATGATGCCGGCTTACATCTCTACAGTAGTACTCCATCTAAGTCCTCACATTCACATTTTTCCTCTAGCCCAAACCTAAACTTGACCGGAATAAATACCTTCCAATGTAAGGGGTCCGATAAACCATTTTCTGATTCCCTCCACATTTTAAAACACTTACTGGCATCCATCTTACAATTATTGGAAAAATTCGTAGGGGGATCTGATTGTGTGCTCGATACAGTGACTCAAATTCTAAAAGTCCTGCTGAGGTCCCAAAGGGAGAAGGACGTGGACGGGAAGGTGCCCACTTCTCCTTTTTTGGTCTCTGATAAGATAGGTACAAAAGATCAATCTCCAGTAGCCAAAATCATCTAAAAGAAAGAACAGGAAGAGGAAAAAACATGTGTTTCCCAGCCTCCCCCCCTCCTAAATGGTTCGTCATGTAATGATTCTGAAACAAAACCTTATGGGGAAATCCCGCTAAAAACTGGAAATGAGCTGTTCCCAATCTTTAAGAAGCAGAAGGGAGATGGGGATATAGAGGAGGAAGCTATTCTGGGAGAAAATGATAATAAAGGGAAAATTAAGACAATAAAAAAGAACGGAAAGAATAAGAGGAAACTGTTAAGACGGATAGAAAAAAATAGGTGGAGGAAAATCCTTTTCAGAAAACATCTAAACTCTCCCTTACCGAAAGCGACACACCAAGTACAGATGGTAGTAGGAAAAAATAAAAACTTCGACAATATGTCAGCCAAAGAAAACATTGCCTATCCATCTAAGGCAATGTCAGCCCCCTTATTCATCCATACTTCCCCCTCATCTGCATTAGCTGACATATTCACCTTCGGTCAGCAAGGTAACAATTACAGGGATACAAAAGTGGTACACAAATCGACCTCTCCAGGTCAGGTGCAAAATCCCCCTACCCAAGTTGCTCTATCACTTAATCCTTTTGCAACTGTTTTCCAGGGAGCAACCTCCATGGGTGTTCCCCCACAAGGTTCTATTGAGGCAGATAAACTAATCTCCTTAGGGCATGAGCAAAATCTCTCTGCCCAAAAAGTTTCATCATTCAATCCCTTTATAACTGCCTCTTCGGGAGCACCTACAAAGGGTACCCCGTGTAAAGAATCTAAGGAAGATAATATAGATACAGTATGGGTAGAATTCTTTCCCCTTTTTGAAGCTGATTACATCCTGAACAGATCTCTCTTGTTGAAATACTTTCAAGAATCTGCCAATTTGAAACTTATCCAATCAGCCGACCTAGACATAGTTCTACAACTAAAATCTGAAGTGGGGACGGTTACGAGGGTGAAATTTCATTCCAAATTAGTAGCTAACCTTATCCTACAACGGGCAGAAGACCTACAGAGTCGAGGAATAGACGTAATTCCTGTATTAATGCACACTAGACGGAATAATGTCCTTAAATCTTTAAACCAACAGAATCCCCCCTCTTCTCTGTTGCTAGCTGCAACAGGTAACATAAAAAACTAGGGGAAATCAAAGAATTAAAATAAGCAAGTCTAATGATTCTCGAGTAGTATCCTATGTTAAACCCTCTTTCTTATCTTATCAAACTACTACGGGAGAGGAAAGTGATCAATGGAACTGGCTCCCCAGAGTACTGGCTGAAAAACCTTCAAGTAAACCATCATCCAACCCGTACCTTTAGCACAGATCTATCCATAATATCTTGGAACACAGCAGGATTAAAAAATAATCCGGAGAAAATACAATTCCTTTTGTCGCTAGAAGCTAATATAATATGCCTCCAGGAGACATGGTGCAGTGGAAATATCCAAATAGGGAAAGACTATTATGTACTGGAAGGTAGCGCCACTGCAAACAAAAAAGGCCACGCCAGTGGGGGCATAGCTTGTCTCCTTTCAAACCGTATAAACTGGGACTACGATCATTTCATGGACCCGAGTAAACTTTTTCAGGTAGTAACTCTATTTGGGTCAGGCAACCCCTTAGCGGGTATTCGCCTGGCTCCAATAAATGCTTATATACCGCCTGAAGCAGGTTTTAATGCAATTTTAAACAAAATCTTCCTCCATATACAGAGTATTAAGGAGAAAGACCCAAGAACGGTTATTATCCTAACCGGGGACTTGAACTGTAAGATCTCCAATTTTAGTTTAAATTTATTCTGCGATAAAATAAGAGAAGAAACACTCCATATTCCTCGAGCAACGTTCCCCGAAAGTATATTAACAAATAAACAGGGTAAACTATTACTAAATGAGTTGGCAGAAACAGATGGGATAATCGCAAATGGGCGACTCCCCTCGGACTCCCCAGCAAATTTTACTCACAAATCGTATCAAGAGGAATCGATTCTTGATTATGTCATAATAGGGTCTCAATCATTTGAGTTATTAAAGGATATCGCCGTAATCGATACTATATTTAGCGATCATAGAATCCTATTTATCTCGATGAATGTAAACCCTCCCAAATGTGATCAATGGACTCTGAACAGTAACCAAATAAACTTTGGTAGCAGTTCACGAAGATGCTACTGGAACGCAAGGGCACATCGAAACCTGGAGGTTATGCTCGATATAGCAATATCAGAGCTCCCCTCCTGGTATGGTCGCGAAATCGAGCTTTTTTCCTTGTTCCTGAAGTCGGTAATAACAGGGGCACAAAAACAGAATAAGAAAAAGTCCATCAACATAATCCCCTGTCCCCTGAAACTGCTCAACATAGAACTGAATAAATTAATAAGGGCCCAATATTTAAATAGAACTAACGCCTTATCACGACAAATAACAACGCTAAGAAGGAAAAGGAGAAGACTCCTACTCTCACTACGCAAAGAAAAAGAGGACGCCATCTGGGTAAAAATAAGGGAAGCTGCAACCAACGGGGAAATGAGACAATTTTGGTCCCTTATAGGTGAGGGGTGCGGAACGAGAACTAGTCCACTACCCATCCCTATCGAGGAACATATATGGAGGGATTTTGTCTCAAACCTTTATGCTAGTAACCACACTGTATCCCTCCAAGCATGGCCAATAGAAACGAGTCCGCCGTTAGATCCTTTTTTAGAAAAAGATATAGACCTTGCTATTGGGGAAATGAGACGTTCAGGGGCTATGGGCCCCGATGAAGTGCCTATTAATGTACTAAAGCAGAACAGGGCCAAATGGAGCAAGCTCTTGTGTCCAATTTTCAATATCTGCCTCTTAAGCGGAAAGGTCATACCCTCCTGGAAGGGAAGCATCCTGGTCCCATTGTTCAAAAAGGGCGATCGTCTTCTCCCCCAGAACTATCGCCAGATTGCATTGCTGGACGCAATCGGCAAAGTTTTTACTAGATGCCTGCTCAAACGGATAAATGCATGGATGGAGTTCTCAAATGTCCTTCCACTCGAACAGACAGGCTTTAGAAAAAACCATGGGACCATGGACAATTTAACCGCTCTCCAGGTAATAATTGACAAATATATTAGAGCAAGAAAGGGGAGAGTCTATGCGGCATTCATAGATTTCTCCACAGCCTTTGATAAGGTCGACCGTCAAGTATGGTGGAGAAAGCTACACACCTTAGGAATGCCACACAGACTCTTACGTTTGGTCCAGGATCTGCATGACAACACATGGTGTAAAGTACTGTTGGGGGGAGAAAGGGGTCTCTCCCAGCTCATTCCATCGGCAAACGGCCTCAAACAGGGCTGCCTACTAGCTCCCCTCTTATTTTCCCTTTATGTTAGCGACCTTCCCTTCACTTTATCGACATGTGTAGGAATTGCGCCACGCTTGGGTGAAAGACACATCTCTTGTCTAATGTATGCGGACGACATTTTAATTTTAGATCTCACTCCTAAGGGTCTTAATAATCGTCTACATGCACTATACACCTTCTCCGAAGAGCACTTCCTGAAAATAAACATTTCCAAAAGTAAGATAATGTGCTTGGAAGGACGAAATAAATTAAAGTTGGACCACATTAGTTGGGAATTGGGAGGTCAAAAATTAGAAAGAGTAAAAACGTATGTTTTCCTAGGTATGGTTGTCAACAGCAGCTTGGGTAACAAATCACACATAGAAAACAGCTCCCGAAAAGCAAAGTCTCAGGGAAACGGCCTAAGAGCATTGTATAAATCAACAGGCAAAAGACACTTTGTTCACTTGCTGGAGGCTTTTCGGGCAAAAGTCCCCCCGACTTTGCTTTATGGTGTAAAATTAATTGACTTAGCGGAATGGGGCTTCTTGGACACAGTTGAGGGCTCCCTTTCGAGAAACTTAACCTCGGTTAACAACAGTTGTAGTGGTGCAACCCTGCGTTTAGAACTCGGTCTAAGGAGCAGCTGGGCACAAGGTCTTGCAGGAGTTATCCGTTGGGTTACTTGTTTGATTAAAGGAAAGCCAACTACTCTTAGATTTCTTATCACAAAAGAGTTGATGGGCCCATTAAACGAATATTCGTCCCTCATAAAGAACTATAGGAGAGCCATCACGCTCTTGGTTTTGGAGGAAGCATCTCTCCTAGAGCTTTCCATGAATCAATTAAAATTACAATTAAAACAAGCCACATGGAAGCTAAGTTATGAGAGGGATCGTAATTTGATAATACAAAAAAAGGGGGCCATACAAGCTGTCGATTCCTGTATAATTAGACAAGTACAACCTTACCTGTCATGGAACATCCCCCACGGTTTACGCCGCTTTTGGCTACTCCTCAGGCAGGACTCGCTCCCCCTGAATAAGTTGTTGGCCAAATGGTACGGCATATCCAATGTGTGTAATTACTGTAACCTTGCAATTCAAGATTCTAAACACGTCCTGCTAGTTTGTCCAGCATTACTGACTTACCGTCGCCTCTGGATAAAACCGGCATGTGCCCAGTTTGGTATTTCTTCCGCAACAGCCTTGTTGGACGCTATCTTCAGTCCCCCAAATGGAATTTTTTGTAACAAAATTTTTAATTTTTTTAAATGTTTCTTAGAACTTTACTAGCTGAACGGTATACTGTTTTTGTATAATTTCTGCCTGCATGAGTTGTTTATATACGGTTTTATTTTTCATATTTCGTTTGTTATTGTATAATATGTGGATCTCCACGGAGTTCCAAAAACATATTTAATAAAATTGAATTGAATTGAATTGAATTGAATACAACAATTAGGTGCAGAGGTATACCTTATGAACCCGGCAAGACTGAAAGTTATCCTGTATGGTACTACCAAGGTCTTTACATCAGAGATCAAAGCCAAAGAGTATCTGGAAGAGATTAAACGAAAGAAAGGACAAAAAGGGGCAAACTAACAAACGACCTAATTGGCTACTTGATGTTAATCTGACGCTATCTCCCACTCTATAGAGAGATAGAATAGAAAAGGAAAACATTGACATACATTCTGGATTGCGTACGCATATACTCTATGTGGATGGCACCTGCGACAGCTGATCTCTCCCTTACAACAATTAGGTGCAGAGGTATACCTTATGAACCCGGCAAGACTGAAAGTTATCCTGTATGGTACTACCAAGGTCTTTACATCAGAGATCAAAGCCAAAGAGTATCTGGAAGAGATTAAACGAAAGAAAGGACAAAAAGGGGCAAACTAACAAACGACCTAATTGGCTACTTGATGTTAATCTGACGCTATCTCCCACTCTATAGAGGGATAGAATAGAAAAGGAAAACATTGACATACATTCTGGATTGCGTACGCATATACTCTATGTGTACAACAATACTACTTTTTCCTTTTTCCCCCTAGATTAGTCTATTTTTTCTCCTTTGTTTTTTTTTCCTTTTCTTCTCTCTCGTACCCAATATCTTTTTCTAGAACCTGACTCCTCCTTTGATAGGGAAAGGGCGGGAAGAGGGGGACGAAAGGAACTGGGGATGACTGAAACTCTAAATGATGGATCACTTGAGTATTTTGACTAGCATTGGCCACTTTTTCACAGATGATTGGCGTGGCTGGCGGCCATGGCTCATGACTGACCTCCATCATTCAGGCTCAGCCTGATTGCTCTCGTAAGGGGGAGGGTGGGTGGGTGGAGGGGGGTCCTTGGGGGTGGGGTGGGAGGGGAGGGATGGGTTGCTGCAGGCACACAGAGATACTCACTGTACACACACATACACACACCAAATTTTTTATGGAATCCAGATGACCATTCCAACACCCTTTAGATGGCTAGGTTAGATCCATTACGAATTGTCTCAGTCAATGTCTGTGGCCTGAATGATACATCAAAGAGACAAAAGGTGGCTATGGGTTTGCGAACACTTGGGGGAAATATAATATGTTTACAGGAAACCCATGTAGAACAATCCCAAAAACATCTGCTAAACACATTAGGGTTCAAAGTAGTGGGCGCCACCAAAGAATGTCTTAAACAACGAAGAAAGGACACTAGATATGTGGGCATACAGTAAATCTAATACACAAACATTGATAATAAAATTGTTTCCTGATTAAATCCATACCATATATTAGGTAGAAAGTTCAATATAATTTTTCATCACAAAAAGTATGTATTGAGCCGTTGGAAGAAGGAAAAACCTATAAAGAAAGGGGTTATATGAGAGAAGTACACCGAGCGTACATAACAAAGGGACCATGTTAAGTAATAGAATCAGAATAAAAAAGGGGAAAGAAAACAAAAGATGGGGGCAGCAAAAAAACAAGCATTTACAATGCAATGGTCTCAGCAATATTATAGGTAGAGCTATTGGCATTGCTCATTATTTTTTTTTGTATCCCTAAATAAATGGCATTGTCATTTATATTGGCAATAGCTTAATTGCTTGCATATGCAAGACATATTGCATTAGCAGAGAGAGAGTGAGGTAGTGAGATAGAGAGAGAGTGAGGTAGTGCGATAGAGAGAGAGAGTGAGGTAGTGAAATAGAGAGAGAGTGAGGTAGTGAGAGAGAGAGTGAGGTAGATAGAGAGTGAGGTAGTGAGAGACCGAGAGAGTGAGGTAGTGAAAGAGTGAGGTAGTGAGGGAGAGGGATGTTCTGAGGTAGTGAGATAGAAACAGAGAGTGAGGCTGTGATGTAGTGAGATAGAGAGAGAGTGAGGTAGTGAAAGAGAGTGAAAGTGAGTTAGTGAGATAGAAAGAGAGTGAGGTAGTGAGATAGAGTGAGAGCGAGGTAGTGAGTTAGAGAGAAAGAGTGAAGTTGTGAGGTAGTGAAATAGAGAGTGATTGTGTGCTTTGCAAAAAATTTCTTAAAAGAAATCCACCATCATTCGCACGCAAAAGGAGCAGAAAAATACTTTTTTGTTAATAAAAAAATGGTAGTCACAAATAGAAATCCACAGACTGCTCAGCGAGTAGAATAGCTTTTTTGTGCAAAGCTTCTTTTTTTATAGCTTTTTTCCTTGCTGTGCTGCTGGTTTGCTTGGGCGTCGTCTGGCTGCTCCGCTTGACGGAATTGTCAGGTTATCTTTTATTCACAGGAGACATCAAAAACATGCAACTGCTCGCATTTTTGTTTGGAGTCTTTCCTTCAAAGACGGCTCGGCTGGATGAACCAGCGTCGTGTTAAACGGTGCTTCCTATGCGGCATCGTTAAGAGCACAAGGAATCCGCGATATGTTCATATTTGCAGACAAATAACCTTCACATAACAATGGGGTGTTATTTACATAGAGCTAAACACCGAGCGGTGCCTTTTCTAAGCGCTAGATAACAATTGGTACTATTTGCTCTAATTTAAAGGTACTGGATTTAACAACCTCCTAAGGGTTGAAGGCCGAGTTTATCAGGGGGGGGTCCGAACTCTTATAGCCGACCCCAGCGGCTCAGCCCAGCTCTAGTGATTCATTCTACACTCAGAAAAAGATTCGTTTTTACGAGGTTCTACGTCTTGCCACACGAAATCTTAACAGAAAAAATACTTATTTTAAGCAGTTTCCTACCCTTTTTAATGCTGGGCAGTCGCGGTCGGTTTATTGAGACATTTACACCAGCGTGCACTATTCTTCAAACAGCAATGTTCTAGAATGGATCAAACGCTCAGAAATGCAAACTTGGGAATTGAATCGAAGACCATACAAACTGCCTCCGAAAAGTAGGTGGCGAAGATACAACAATCCCGAATAGTTGGTTTGGGGGTAGGAAGTAGGGGGGGGGGGTAATTTACAGTGTTTCACTCTTCTGTTCCACGAAAGTGACAAGAGGCCAAATAAAGCACAGCATTTAACTGCGCAAGCAACTTAATCAGGTTCAAATAAAAAAAACAAGCCCTAGTGTGTCCAGGGGAAATGAAAAAACACATTTATTTTATAACTAACATCAGCCATTTCAATGTTAAGCTACAAGTGGCACATTCTGCTAGTTATAGATTTTTTATTCACTACAGTTTGCAATTTGGGACTGTTGATCAGTACTTATAATGTTGGACGGAACTTCAAGTCCCAAAATGCAGCAAACCAGATATTCGTATTAGGGGATTTGCTTCCATCATTGTAGACGCGTATTAAAGAAATGCCACTCTCTTAAAAGCGAAATAACAACCCAGAAAAGGATGCATTCTGGGGCTTGTAGTTTCGCGTTTAACTGTTAGTTTAGGCAAATAAAAAAACCAACATAAAATGCGTGATGATGCGCTACATTTTCAGAGTATGCTCATGGTCTGACCTGATGCAGGAGCATTTGCCAACTGAGAGAAAGGACAGGGGCACTTAATTTGTTTGTATACTCGTACCCAGTTTGGACAACCAAAGCTGAAACGTAAGTGATCATCCTAGTTTCCAAAAATACGATGTTTCAAGAAGTGGCCACTTCCAAACAAAACCATGCTGATGTACATGGCAGAGGAGAGGCAAGTTGCCTCTAACATGTATGTTGCCTCAGGCAACAATGCATGTTAGACGGGCAGGAGGATGGATACCTCTGCACCAGAAAAGCGGACAGAAATGCAAACTTGCATATTTCAGATTTTCGCCCGTGTCATTGTGCGCCCGCCCCAGCACAGCCACCCAACAAGTTATTTAAATAAAACAGCTAGCAAGACAACCGAAACTTCTCCCAATTTAACTCCAAAAAACAGATGCTTTGCCCCCTCGTTGGAAAGCCAGCTCTTCCAGTGGACGGACATGCTGCTCTCGCCGGGACACCCCTCTTCAGCAAGGCACAGCCAGCACCAGAGGGTGCCCTTTTCATGGAAGTTCAAAAGTTTCCTCACAGGGAGGCTGGGGACGCCGCGCTGCCTCCGCGGACCCTTTTGATGGTCGTGTTTGCATTTTGTCCGTAGTTTTGCAGTGTCCCCTTGAAGCCCGTGCGTGCTGGTGTCCCGCGAGCTCCTTTGTTTAGGAGTGAAGTTGTCCCTTCAGGCAGCGCGAGGCACAGCTGAGTCACAGGAAACGCGGGCATCAACATTATCTCGTTTTCGTTTTTTTAGGTTCTGTATAATACAGCACCTGGAAAAAAACGAGAACTAGATACATGAAAAGTTTCCACGGGTAACATTATGAGATATGAACATAGTAAAATGATTATGATGAGTGAATGAAAGTAAAGCACAAGAAGATGTGGGGAACGAGGACAGTGGGAGCCACTAACAGCAGGAGGGGGCGGGAATGCGAACAGCAGAAGTGGGCGGGAACGAGGACAGCGGGAGCAGCGAACAGCGGGAGCAGGCGGGAACGAGGACAGCGGGAGCAGGCGACCTACCTCATCTTTAACGAACAGCAAAATGGTGGCCACAAGCTTCCGACCATTTTCGGATTCGGGGGCGTGTTTTGCTGTTTTGAGTGACAGACAACGTCACTGTCTAAAGAACAGCAAAACTTACGCCCCCAAATCCGAAAAAGACGGAGCTACTTTGGAGGGACGACTCTCTCCTCCAATGGCTGGCCTCCGTTTAGGAAGCCAGCCAATGGAGGAGAGACGAGGACAGAGGCGGGTTTAAGCTGCCACACTAAACAACAATAATTCTCCGGACTTCCGGTCTTGGCCTATGGCCAAGCCCTACAGTCCCTCAACCTAAAAAGGACGAAGCAAATGAAAGAGGTTAATTTTTTTTTTGTTATAAGAGAATGTACAGGAAAGCATACATTCAAAGACCATCAGATAGTCTAACCAGAAACATCTTTATCTTGGTTCACTCAATCAGTATCGGACAGTCAATTGTTTCCGAAATGTGATCATATTCGATAGAGGCCTGGATTCTGATTAAAGGAAATGCCAAAGCTCCAATTAAAGAGCAAAGAAAACAATGCCACCAATTGTCCAGACCGAAAATCCCACCTAGTTTGAGTACAATAACAGATGAATATCCAAATACTATACTAATCCCCTACTAAGGCCTAGTGGGAGTCACAGAATTATACACAACTTACTGAAAATCATAAGCAAGTTTCAGCATCCCACAGACTTCCAAGTAGACCAATTCGTCTAGATGGTATTAACCCGGGTCCAAATAGCAAAGAGAACATCGGATATCAGATAATGCCACTGATTCCTTGCACATCCTAATTGGCGCTGTTATCTCAAATACAACTCATCCAAAACGACCTCTACCACCAATAACCCAGGTCCTAACCAGAAAACAGTATTTAACTATGAAACAGGCAAGAACATGGTGAGGCAAGGCAAAAACAACATCTCACCTCCGTATTCACCTTCACCAATCACATAAAATTTTAAAACGGGTCTGAGGGCCAGGGTAACGGCGAAATAGTCCTGATGAGAGAAAATAAATACATTCAAAAAGTCTCCCGGCGCTTCCATAATTGAAGCCATTCAACACATGGCATATCTAACAAGTGGGATCTCACAATATGAAAAATAGAAAGCCCATAACCCTTAGCCAGGACGCAAACCTCATTCAAATGCTGGGGCATAATATACGGATATGAAGTCAAGGCATTAAGTGAAAACTATTCTTCCTGGGCAAATGGCCCATCTTTGCATAACAGAGAAGGTGGGGGTGAACCCTCGTAGTCCGTAGAACCATATGTACTGGGAACCACCCAACTATACCAAAGAATACTGTTATAGGGGTCCCGTCCCAGATCACATGCAAGGGAATCATCAATCGATGCGTTGTCTAGGCAAAGCAAAGCGAAACACAGGGAACTGATATCTAACCCTGTGTTGAAAACCAAAGTGAGTATAAATAGCGGGAAAGGCAAAGCCTCAGAAATGATGTATTACCTGGTCAATGTCGACGCTCACGGTAGCAGTCCCTCATCTGGACTTTCAAAAAGGCGCGCCATATTAAGCCGACTCTAAGTAAAGTGTTCCCGACCAGGCGACCGCCCCACGTGACAGCATCATTGATCACGTGTGTTTGCAAGAGCACACAGTCACCATATTAAAATGGCAACTCACAAACAATACTTAAGGATTAAATGAGTTGATTGCCATTTTAACGCGCATATTTTAAATGATCAAATAAACAGATATCTGTTGTTTTGCCAGTTAGTAAAGAACAAAGTGAGAGACCCCTTATGATTCAAATCTCGTGAGCTACTACGTCAATAACATAGGCGAAGCTGGGTGGGGTCATCTGGGAAGTATTTTCGCAACGTGATGCAAAAAGTGTCATGGCAGCGTATTTAAAAACATGAAACGGCTCCGCCGACATGAAATGCACTAAATAAAGAGAATTTATTTATTTTTAAAAAGTGTGGATTTTTCTATAGAGAGCCTGTTGCAAAGTTAAACACTAAAAGACAAACAATGAGGGCAACCATGAAAGTTGAATTAAGTGTCCCTATGGGACGTCGCCCATATAGCATCACACAGTCACCACGTAGTTGCACGTGTAGAATGAATGGACCTGTGTATAGACATCGGTCCCCGTGGTTGGAAGTATATTCAATATCACATAAAAACCAAGGTACCAAGCACTACATCCACAACAGAAAAGGAATGAAGCAATCCCATATTGTTAATACCTGCTAAAAATGGGCAGTGCATAAATAACCTGCTTCCACTGACTGTCCCAAGAGTTCAAATGTTTATTTGAATTGTGAAGTGCTACAGCATGAATGTGCAAGAACAAGGAGGATGAATATGCAAAGTATAGTAGTGCTTCAAATAATCTGTTTACAGTAGCAATGAACAAGAGATAGACAGAGGAGAAACTATAGACTTAGCCCAATAGTTGGAAAGACGGACAGGTTCATTAGCATCTAACAGTCTAGGTGGTAGCACATGTATTGTATAGCACATATTTCATAAATGCAGTCTAGATGGTGGTACATGTATTATATAGCACATATTTCATAAATGCAGAGGATCACCCATCATTTCAATTTCACCTAATCCAAATCATTCCCAAATTCATGTTTCAATCATGTCTACAGAAAATAGTGCATTTCTCCATCAGTATTGTACCCCAGACGAGTTGCCCTCAATCGCCAAATCCATCTTGACTGCATTTGTCTAAGTAACAGATCCCTGTTAGCTCCTCTTTTTTGTACTGGTACATGGTCTATTGCATGGAATCAAAATGTCAAATCATCCGGATGTTCACTAGAATAGTGATTTGTAATTGGATACCTGTCGTCCTTAGATTTAATGGCCCGTCAGTGTTCCTGTATTCTCAGCTTGAGGCAGCGAATGGTCCTGCCAACATAAATGGTACCACATCTGCAGCCCAGAATATAGACCACATGCATGGTGTTACAGTTCAAAACATGTCCTATGTTAAATCTTCTTGGTGTATTGTAACATAAATCAAGGGTCTTATTTCTACCAAAAGGGCATACATTGCACATCCCACATACATAAAAACCCTTCGGTTTTGCCGAGCACATGTGTGTTGTTTTTGGTGTCGTCACATAGCTAGAACAGAGAGAATTTCTTAAAGACACTCCCCTCCTGTATGTAATGGATGGTTTATTATCAAGAAAGTCCTTGAGTCCCGGAATTTCAGTCAGAAAGTGCCAATGCTTACGAAAGATGTTAAATATGGCACCACTATGTACTGTATACTGAGTTATAAATCACGCTTTTAAATTGGTTCAGTCAGAAATGGGTTTGTCCTTAAGTGTGTTGTTCCTATTCAAATCACAGACCCTAGATTCAGCTCTATCAAGGACTTTCTATGTGTATCCCCTCTTGGCGAACCTATTTTTCGAGTCCCTGATGTGAGTTTTTAATGTTTCCTCCTCACTACAGGTTCACCGAATCCTTGTCATCTCGCCAAAGGGTATGTTATTTTTTACAGAGCTGGGATGTGCACTAGTGGCATGCAAAACAGAATTGCAAGAAGTTTCCTTCCTAAAAACTGTGCTATGTATCTGACCCT
Source organism: Lissotriton vulgaris (assembly GCF_964263255.1). Lineage (NCBI taxonomy): Eukaryota > Metazoa > Chordata > Amphibia > Caudata > Salamandridae > Lissotriton > Lissotriton vulgaris. Next base: position 898,283,738 of record NC_141696.1, read on the forward strand.
GTTATATGTAAAACTGTATGTCGAGGAAGTTATTACGTTCCTTGTTATACATCTTTGTAAATGTAACATTATAGATGTTCTCATTTAGGAAAGTCAGGTATTGATGTAAGTGTCCACTGATCCGGACCACAAACAGATAACATCATCGATGTACCTCCCCCAGTACACAATGTAATTGGTCCAGGGGGAGTCACCTCTGCCCCAAGTGTGCTCCCTCTCAAACCACCCCATAAAGAGGCAAAAGTAAGAGGGAGAAAACTTGGAGCCCATCACAGTACCATGTACCTGCTGGAACCAGAGGTTGTCAAAAAGGAAGAAGATGTTGGATAGGATAATGTCAATCATGGAGACAATCATTTCATTGTAATCAAACAGTCCTGCATCCTCCCTATCTAGAAAGGATTGGACCGCTTTGATCCCAAATTCCTTGTCTATGCAAGTTTAGAGATTCTCTACATCGCGGGTAACAAACATGAGATCCTCCGACCAATCAAAGTCTTTTAACTTCATGAGAATATCTTTCCTGTCTCTAATGTAAGATGGTAAATTTAGGGACGTGCTTCTGAAGTCTCAAATCCACATATTGGGACAGTTTTTCTGTTGGTGATCCCACGCCAGAAATAATGGGTCTACCTGGGGGAAACTGCCCGCCCTTGTGTATCTTAGGTAAGACGTAAATACAAGGAAAGGTAGGACAGTCCACCCACAGGTACCTACATTCATCCTCTGTCAGAAGGCCAATTTCTTTCCACTACGTTAGTTTAGCATTGATCAAAGTGCTATGTTTTTTTCAGTAAATTTCTAAAGTTTTTTAAATGCTAATTACTAACTATAACGTACCTGAAACATATGTTTTTTCAGTGAATATATTACCTACTGGCGATAGCCAGTAGGTATATATAGTTAGGACCTAGCTACCATAGGAAATCCGCAACATTCTATTGGGAATAACTTTGGCGCCGGTTGAGGAATTTGCGTGTAATTTCCCAAAATTTAGGCCAGCTCCACTCCGCTACTTCCCTGGAAGTTTCGGGGGGATTCGTCATACGGGGGCCGAGAAAAAAGGGGGGTCCCAAAACGTGTTTTCCCCATAATAATTTCCATAGGACGAATAGACAAAGCTACAGCCCAAACCGCTGAACGGAATTACACCAAACTTTGCAAAATTGTAGAGACTGGTACGCAGAAGTGCCTTTTCTATATTTGGTGAAAATTGCTCCAGTGGTTTTTACGAAAATTGGGTTCAAAAACACATATATATCTATATGCGTGCTTCCAGCGCTTACGGGTACGCGTACCCGAGAGCGTACCTGGCGCGCCACAGAAGTGCGCGAGCAGAAAGCTGATTGGCTCGCAGGTGTCTGTCAACATTCTAAACAGTCCGGAGAGTCCGCCATCTTGTGTCTCGGTAGAATCGAGACACAAGAGGTGAAAATAAAAAGGGGGAAATGATTATAAGGGGGCAGGGAAGACACCCGCTGACCGCCTAGTTTTTCTGAGGGGGGCCTTGAAGGACCCTGTGGTGCAAACAAACTATATTTTTGGGGGGGAAATTTTCGCAGGGTTAGTGCTGGGTGCGTTCCCATGTACGCTTACAGGTACGCGTATCCTCAGCGTACCACGGGGAAAACCCAAAAAATATATATTTTTGGGCCTGGGCGGTCCTTGTGGGACCCCCTGAGCAGGCCTAGGGGGTCAGGGGGCTTCTACCCTGCCCCCTTTGTGTGTTTTGCACCTTTGTTTCACTGCTTTTTTGTGCCTTGGTTCTACAGAGGCACAAGATGGCTGCCAACACTTTCTGGTTTGGGGTGTTGACAGACAGTGGCCGCCAATCAGTATGCCTTTCACAGGAAAGCAGCATGCTCATTGGCTGTCAATACTTCTAACCAGGAAGTGTTGGCATTCATCTTGTGCTAGGTAGACCGAGGCACAAAAGAAGCAGAAAAACAAACGTGTAGAATGCAAAAAGGGGGCAGGGTAGAAAGAACCTGACCCCCTAGGGCTGCTCATTTGGTCCCACAAGGATATTAACATATTTAAACGTTATACGCTAATAGAATTAGCATTTAAAAAACCTTGCTAATTCACTGAAAAAACCATAGGTTTCAGGCCTTATATAGTTAGGAATTAGCATTAAAAACAACTTTGAAATTCACTGAAAAAACCATAGGTTTCAGGCCTTAAATAGTTAGGAATTAGCATTTAAAAAAACATTGAAATTGCTCCTATATAGTTAGTTGTACTAACTATATTTCGCGCACCCGCAATCCACTGCTGATGATGTCACATATTACATCACTCATGACATGGTCAGTGACATCACTCATGACATCACTGATGACATCTCAAATGACATCACTGATGACATCATCCTTGTGAAAGAGTGGCAGACCTCCTCTCACTCTAATATAACCTTTGATATACACATTCAAAAATAGAAACAAAAATTTTCAAGAAAGTGGAGATACCAATACCAGTTACAACAACTTATTCCAACATCTTCTTCACTCATACATGTACTCAATCATCATATGTACTCATACACCTATACATCCTGTTACACACCAATACTCATCCATAGAGTTACTTACACATATAATCACACATGCAAATAAACTATCAAACATCCATTTACTTTCACATACAGCTATACACACAAACATACACATACTGACTTTCTTAAACGATCACTTATAGAAACACATACTTAGTTATACAGAAACTCTTCAAATCTCTAACTCACAAATATACTCACTTATATACACCAATACTCACATATAGTAGTTTAACACAAATGTACTCTCTGTTGCTCTGACCGTTGCCGTGGTCTCTTTCTATCTACCTGGACCCTTCCCTGCAGAAGCAGCACCTTTGCCACAGGAACTGATATCGGATTGGGCAAGTGAGAACAGGCAGGCACAGGGCTGCGAGCGGACCGGCAGGGACTCCAACTACCAGGAGCCCCTGCGTGCTGGTCAACCCTCAACACCTGGGTCGCTCTCCCTGTTCGCCACGCCCCCTGCCCCAGCAGTGGTAAAAACAGCCTTTGCCAAGAACGTCGTGGGACTCTCTGTTGCTCTGACCGTTGCCGTGGTCTCTTTCTATCTACCTGGACCCTTCCCTGCAGAAGCAGCACCTCGCCGGACCCGCTCCGCGGGTCCCGCTTCGCCGCGTGGTGCGAGGCGCTGTGTGCTAAAGGAGCGCTTTGCCACAGGAACTGATATCGGATTGGGCAAGTGAGAACAGGCAGGCACAGGGCTGCGAGCGGACCGGCAGGGACTCCAACTACCAGGAGCCCCTGCGTGCTGGTCAACCCTCAACCCCTGGGTCGCTCTCCCTGTTCGCCACGCCCCCTGCCCCAGCAGTGGTAAAAACAGCCTTTGCCAAGAACGTCGTGGGACTCTCTGTTGCTCTGACCGTTGCCGTGGTCTCTTTCTATCTACCTGGACCCTTCCCTGCAGAAGCAGCACCTCGCCGGACCCGCTCCGCGGGTCCCGCTTCGCCGCGTGGTGCGAGGCGCTGTGTGCTAAAGGAGCGCTTTGCCACAGGAACTGATATCGGATTGGGCAAGTGAGAACAGACAGGCACAGGGCTGCGAGCGGACCGGCAGGGACTCCAACTACCAGGAGCCCCTGCATGCTGGTCAACCCTCAACACCTGGGTCGCTCTCCCTGTTCGCCACGCCCCCTGCCCCACCCTTTCCTCCTTATTAGTCTACTACAACCCCGCTGCGCGGGAGCGCGCGGGAGGGCGCGGGAGGGCGCCGGGAGAAGCCCGGGACAAGGGCGGGACCGTCTGTGGTCGTCCGGGGCCGAGGGAGGCCGGGCCGGGCCACCCCTCTTGCCAGCGCCATACACCATCTATCCCAGTAAGTGATATAGACTTTCCTGCATATTTTGTAATCAATATGGCAATGACTGCTAACACAAGCCCTGCAATCAGCCATTTGATGCCTCTTCCAACGGAGCCTGGTCCTCTGGCCATTGGTCCCCTTGACAAATTCTTTTTTAATCGCTCACTGACAATAGACAAAGAACTATCTTTGGCTGAGAAGCGTGCTGAGCGTAGGCTATCCATCGAAATACTTAAGAACTCTACGGACAAGTTTCCAAATGTAGCCTACCCCACTTTGGTAACCCCCTTATCATCAGTTAACCTCCCAGTTACATACGAACACCGTGAGTCTCAGGGTGATAAAGCAAACAAGAGTGTTGTGGCAGATTCAAATAATCCTTGTGGTAGTATATCCCACATATCACCGCACTCTGATTTGGGTCCTCAGGCTACATTGACCAATTCCAAAACCGGGTCCAAAAGGAAACGTCCAGCTTCCGTAAAAAAATGTAAAAAGATGGTCAGACCTCCACAAAAACTCAGGAAGCTACATAAACTTGTGAACATTGGGAAGGCAGTTAACGAACAAGTCCAAAGTACAGGAAGTGTAATACCAACTATTCCTGTATCCCAGGATAATCAAGACAAAGCGGACAATTCTTGTTCTGTTTCCAATGTACCAAGTAAAGAAAATGTTGTATCATTTGCAAATGTGCTTCCAGAATTGGAAAAAATGTTTAGACTGCTACTTACCCCCCTTGAGGATAGAATTGTTAAGCTCGCAGATAGGTTAAACCACTTTGAGCAGACAACTTTAGACAATTTCTATTCTACAAAATCCCTGATTAAAGCAAATAGGGTGGAAACAAACTCAAACCCCCAGGTCTTAAATAACCCTCATGTACAGGACAAGGGTAGAAATCCCCGAAATGGCTCTCCTTTACCTCCCAAACAAAACAAACCTCCAGCCAAAGCCACTGCAAAAACCTTAGATAGGGCCGAGAGAGTGACTGCGGGTTCTGAACCATCGCAGTCGACTTCAACACATCCTACACAGCCCATATTAGCCCAGACACAAAACCAACCGGCCGTCGCAGATGTTGTGGTTACTTTGTGCCAACAAGTGGGTAAAGTACCAACATCTGTAAACGTAACCAACAATACACGCATACCTCCAAACATCCCGGGGGGAGGAACCGGGGCTAATGTACATCAGCCGGCTGGTAAATCCTTAACATCGTCCCAAGCAAATAACAAACTACAGGTGCAGAAACCTGCCCCCCAACTTGTTCCCCAAGTTCCCAAATCTATCCCACCGCCCTTGCCAAAGCCACCTCATAGAAAACCCCCAATAAATCTTACTCCAGACTCCTTCCCCTATGTGGCAGTTCTTATCAATGTACCACCTTTACCCCCAGGACAGAGAGAACATTTCCAGATGCTTAAAAACAAGACCATGCACTGGTTAAAGGAAAATCGTCCTCTGCCGGGTGATATTGATGGGCTAATAATAGGGGCAAGGAGAATTGACTGGATGGGTTATACACCAAAAACCCTGGGGGGGGACTGTATAGTGGTTAACTTCCAAGACCCTAGGGTGGTGGGATGGATAACAAGGCAGGGATGGGGAACAAATAAGGGTGGTATTGGTATTGTGGACCTTACCTTCTTTTACCCCCGACCCTCAAGTGTAACTACAAGTCTACTCAACGAGCCCTTAATTCCCCCCATTGTACCATGGCCAGTTATTCCCTTACCACCTCCCCCTGCTAGTCATAATCATATCCCACATACATATTACAATCCCTATGTAGGATGGCAGGATTCGGGCTGGGGGTATTGACATACTGGTATTGATAGCATGGGTGGAATTATAAATGAAGTGGAAGGGATACGTGATGTTTGTGGTAATACTATTTCTATAAATCTATTGGAGAACAACATCGAGGCTGGGTGTGTGGCTGGAGAAGGTGGCTTAAAACTGGGAACACTAAATACAAATGTCTTATACCCTGCAATAGATGACTTAACTGTGGACCCAACAGATGATTTAGAAAGGCTGACTAGTCCAATGGAAAGCCCAATGTCAGCCCATGTATTTCCACTTGTCAAAGCTCGGGACGGGACAAACGCAGATACTGGTACTCTTTTATCTTGGAATGTCGCCGGGTTGGCTAGCAAGTTGGATTCCCAACTTTGGGTGGATTTCATAAGTGGTTTTGACATCTGTTGCTTTCAAGAAACTTGGGCTTGTGATCCACTCTTTTGCCTAGGTTACTTGAATTACTGTATACCAGCCTCAAAAGGGGGAAGAGGGCGGCCCAAGGGTGGCCTAACAGTTTGGGTTAGACAGGGTTTGCACATTGACATAAAAATCCTAGACGTGGGAAATATTGATCTACAAGCTCTCAGACTCTCTTTTGCAAAAGGCCAACCAATAGACTTATACAATGTTTATGTGAGAGGAGATAAAGTAACAAATTTATCCACTATTGAGTTGTTGTCTGATGTCATGGAGGTCAATTCCCAGGAAAATGTAAAGATAATTGTTGGGGATTTAAACAGGACTTTCGAACCCTTGGACTGTACAAATGACCTTATGGAGAGTGAAGAGGATAATCTCTGGGGAGTACCATCTCTAAACCTAAAACCCGTGAAGCGATGGACAAAAGAGATTCTATTGCTAAATGGAATTTGTTTGGAACATGGCCTAAGAGCTCTTAACGGTAGGACACCCGGTGACAAGGAGGGCAGCAACACTTTTGACAATGGTATTAATAGGAGCCGAATTGATTATATATTGTGCAGTCTCCAGCTGTGGAATGGGGTTGTCGACATGGTTGTTAGGCCCCGATTTGAAAGTGACCACAACCCCCTATGTGTGTCACACAAGTGGTGGAATACAGGTCTAGGAAACCCTACTGAGACACTGATGAAACCCCTCTTTTAAGTAACGATGAGCGAAGGTTAAAATGGCCCAAGGTACTAGCAAATGAGGCCATCCTGACATACATTACCAATGAGGTTGATCGTGCAATTTCCGCGATTGAAACTGTAGTCCCAGTGGTGCCAGGGGACAACGGTATCACTGAAATCCACAATAAGTTATTCTCCCTTTTAAGACCATGCTTTTTCATTAAGAAAAGTAAAGGGAAGAAAACCAAGGAAGTGGGCAGGTGGTTCGATAACCACTGTAGAGCAGCACGTCTAGATTTGGGGCATGCAATAAGGAACAGGGACCGTGCCGCAGTGACAAAGAATAGGAAACTGTACAAATCAGCCATTTATCGTGCTAAAAAGAAATGGGACGAAGATCATTGGGCCCAATTAAAAGAAGCCTCTGATAATAAAGACTCGATGTTATTCTGGAAAATTATCAAATGGGGTAGTGGTGCGGGCCCAGCAAAACCCGACAACAATGTACCAGTGGAATCCTGGGTCGATTACTTCGGGCCACAGTACGCGGAAAGCAATAAATCCGTGGTAGCTGACAATATAATACTGGTTTATGCAACCGAAGATCTATTCTCCCTTAGTGAAGCGGAAATTGCCATCTGTTCCACGAAATGTGGGAGGGCGCCAGGTCCAGATGGCATCCCCCCTGATATCTTCAAACATGATGTGACTAGATGGGCGAGATATACCCTCCTTGTGGCAAATGCCCTAGCAAAGGGGGCAGTGGTTCCAGATATTTGGAAGGGTGCAACCATTATCCCCATCCACAAGAAGGGCGATCGCTCATTGCCTGCCAATTACAGGCCTATAAGTCTAATAGCCACCATGCAGAAAATAGTCGGGAGAATGGTAACAAACCAGCTAATGGACTGGGTAGAAGATAATAGCGCCCTCTCCCCATACCAAGCGGGATTCAGGAGAGCAACTAGTACCATCGACCAGGTCTTCCGCTTCACCATATTGCGGTGGAAGACCGTCGAACTGGGAAGGGGCAGCCTGTACGTCGCGTTTGTCGACCTGCGGGCGGCGTTCGATCTAGTCCCCCGGTACAAGCTATGGTCGGTTCTCCAAAAGCTGGGGATTCCTGCAGAACTGCTAACATTAATCATGCGACTGCATGAATCCAACTTTGCCAGAGTCCAGTGGGGAGGTAGTAGGGAGATAACATCGGACTTCCCTGTGGAAAGGGGTGTTAGGCAAGGCTGTTCCATGGCCCCTTTACTTTTCTCGTTATTCATTAACGGGATAGTCGAGAGAATGTTGAGGGCTAGTGTAGATGCCCCATCGTTAGCGGACACCAGGGTTCCGATCCTGATGTTCGCTGACGACACTCTTATTTTGTCTAAGACCCCCATGGGGCTGCAACGTGCATTAAGCATTTTTGATGCTTTTTGCTTGGAACACGGGCTAGAGGTAAATGTTGGAAAAACCAAACTAATGGTCTTTTCTGCAGGACGCAGAAGCTATCCTAAAATAACCCTAAATAACAGCAGGCTCGATATAGTTAAAGAATTCACGTATTTGGGAGTGCAGATCGCGGGGGGGACTGGCTGGACGCATCATGTGAACAAAGTAGTCCTAAAGCACCAGCAGCTTTCAGGTGCCCTAAGGGGGGAACACCGTAAATCAAAAACAAAACCTATAAAACCCGCAATGACAGTGTACGATGCGAAGGTTTTGGGTGCCACCCTATATGGCGCGGAACTATGGGCTTGGAATAGTCTGGTGGCTCTCCAGACTTCCGAGAACAAGTTCATGCGAGGGATTACTGGACTCCCACAGAGCACCCCCCTAATCCCATTGTTCCTGGAGTTAGGCAGACGCACGATTGTCGACAGAGCTCGATTGCGACCAGTTCTTTACTGGAGACGTCTTTGGACGACTCTAGAAATAAGACAGTACGCGGAGGGCTTTCTGTGGATAATCAAGGAAGATATCTTCCATAAGATAAAATGGTTAAAACACCTGAAGACCATGTTGGTAAATCTAGGGTTTTCGAATCTTTGGAACAACCCCGAGGGAGAAATCTTCCCAAGCAAAGAAGCCCTCAAAGAGCAATATTGGGATTGGGTGGGAGGCAAGATGCTGAATGACACCAGGACAGATTCTATGTCTGGTCGTTTTCTGGAGACCAAAATTTTTCCTGTCCTAGAAAACTACTGGGCCAATATTACGGTACCGATGGACAGGAAACTTGTCTTCCAGTTAAGGTCAGGATCTATCCCCCTTAAGAAATTGACATCTGGCTGGCACAGACCCACTAACAATCTATGTCCTGCTTGTGAAAATGCCGAGGAGAGTCTAGGACATTTTCTCTTCGCATGTCAAGCCTATGTAAACCCGAGGAGAAAATGGCTCTCGCCGGTATGCAAAAATTTGGGGACACGCGATAGTGCAGTGGCCTTAAGAATCCTATGCACAACAAACCAGGATTCGCTAGTGATGGGGGTAGCCAAATACATGGGTTGGGCTTGGGCGATAAGACGACGGTCTCTGGGGGGTAGCAGGTAACCAGGGATTCCCTTTAATAAATTTTTATGTAATTGGTATAAATTGTTTTATCTGTAATGTTGTATGAGCTGCACTGTGTTTAATGAATTTTTTATTCTGTGACTATGTATTTTTGAGTAATTGTTTTGATTTTATGTGCTTTTATGAGAATTGTCTCGAATAAAGCTTATACAACAAATGTACTTAGTCATAAAGACAGTATTGAGACAGTCATTCACTCACTAACACACCTATACACACACTCATCCACCCATACAGTCCTGCACACATGCGGTCTTCAAAACACATATAAACAGTGAGTCACTCATTAATGCATCTATGTGCTAAGTAATATCCCCCACCAAACCATATAAACACTCAGACACTCATAATGATACTCAAAAAACCAACTAATAACCAATATGGACACTCATGTAGCTACTCACCAACACAGGCAGCCACTTATTCAAAAAATGTGTGAGACTGATACAGATATTTACATATTTAAACATTACTCACTAACCCATGTATTCACTAAGATACAATTAATCAGTCAGTTATACAATCAATTTTTTAAAAAAGTAATCCATTTAGACACTTACTTGCCCATTTATTCTTCCATCGACCTTTAATATACACATATAAAAAATATTTATTTTTCAGAAAGACACACATCCACTGGATGATGTCATCAGTGATGTCATTTGAGATGTCATCAGTGATGTCATGAGTGATGTCACTGACCATGTCATGAGTGATGTAATATGTGACGTCATCAGCGGTGATTTGTGGGTGCGCGAGTTATAGTTAGCTGAACTAACTATAACGGGGGAATTTCAAAGGTTTTGTATGCGTAAAATGACCAGCTAACTATAACTGGTGTGAAACCTATGGTTTTTTCAGTGAATTTCAAAGGTTTTTAAAATGCTAATTCCTAACTATAATGTGTGTGAAACCTATGGTTTTTTCAGTGAATTTGCAAGGTTTTTTAACGTAAAAATATTACAATTACATTTCCGATAGTGACAAATACCTGAAATGTACCTTACATTTGCACGTTATGGTATGCAATCCACAATCCACATCACAATTCACTCAGCCCACCATGGTGTGCTCTTGTTAGACAGCCACTTTTCCTGTGTCAATAGCAAAGTTATCGATTGAGCAAGACTGTCAGTGTGAGTTATGATGTTCCTTGTATACCATAACTGTCGAATTTTAGGGTGTTTGGGTTTGGGTTCAATGAACCATAACTAAGAATTATTTATGTTTCTTCCAGTATTCGCTATGGTTTTTTACCTATGTATTGCCTTCAACTCACATGTAACTATTCCACACTTTGCAAAGCCTTTGGCCTATGTGAAAAGGGGCTTGACTGCAAGACCTGGCCAGCTGCCAGACCAGCTTCCAACCCACCAAAGGTAGCCAACACCTTCTGCACCTGGTCTTTGCATGAGTACAGAGGGGGTTGGTCCCAGGGATTAGTCTTCAGCCATGCCTAGCGCCCAAGTTACTGCAGGTAGCGAAACCACGCTTTGCAGGTCTTACGACTGGAGCAGTGGGCTTTGACAAAATGGCTTAGGCTTTTTCAAAATCTTGCATCTATTGTGAGCAGTCAATCCGACACTGCATAAATCCTTTGCCCAGGTCCTGCAGTCATTATAGTTTTTTTTCCTGTCCCTCACTGCCAAGATTTTCCGTGCTGTATGAGATGGAAAAAAGGGTACTGTATGGCCTATCCTAAGTAGAATGGTTGGTGTAATGTCCTTTTTTGTGACAACCCCTACTCTGTTGCGCTGATATAGTAAGTATTCCATACATTGGACCTCCCACAGAATTCTTAGGGCCTGCCCATCTCTAAATGAGGCAGGTAGACCAAGGGTTTTGTCGGACAGAGTACTCCATTTAATTTATGACAAATTACTGTCCGCCAAACTCTTAATTAGGCCTTCATTTTCTTTTTTTCTATGAGATGTGTGAAAAATTTCCAAACAATAGAGTCAATGTTCTTTTGCCCTCCATGGTTATTCCAGTGGACAGAACTCCCACTACCACTTATGAAACACAAGAAGTTCCAGGAACCTCCATGGCAGATGTGTATTCCATGTTTTCACCCAGACAACTCTGCTTGTGACCTGCTCAGATAATCTGCTCCTCACAAAATGATGGATGAACCTTTTATTTGTAAGGGAAAGGCACTTTTTCGATGTGGTGGGAGGTTACCTGACATTTCAGCCAATAAAGAACCTCAGAATGCGTTTTAGAATGTAAAATAGTCTGAGGACGCAAAAGGAAGTACGCAAACTGGAGAATTCCTGCCTTCGTTGCTTGATGTGCCGAGTCTGGACTGAAGTCTCGCATCTGAATCTACTGATTCGATGCATTGAAAACAAATTCAATTCACAATCTTCACCTCCTTACCTAAAAAATTACTTTGATGGCATTTTACACCTAAGTGGACACTTTTATCAATAGAAAAATGAGTTTTTAATGTAGCAATATTTGAATTATTGAATTGTAATTTGCAAAAAATAATGAATCGCAAAAATTGAATTCCAAATTTAGATTTACTAAAATACCCTGAATTGAGATACTGAATTTTTAAGGTTCCCATTTGCAAAAAATGTAATTATAAGTTGATATTATTACAAATTGCTTATTGTCAGAGTTAAACTGGCAGCACCTGGTGACATAGACAACCAAGGAGTCATCTAGGTGCAGTGTTGTGAGTAGAGACAAGAGAGGGCAGACATCTTGAGCTCATCAATGTATTTCTGGCATTCTGACTTTTCCTTTTGACATTAGTGAAATACTAGTCTAGGAGTGTGCATAGAAGCCTTGGACTGCACCTCATTATGTCAGGTTCAAACTTAACCTATGACTAAGGGGAGGGTGCACCAAGCCTGTCCTCTCCAGTGTACAGTGCATAAAGCAGTGGTGTCAGGATACCAAGAATTTAAAGATTGACAGTATAACTGGACCTTTTTACCTGTGTCACTGACAGTCACTGAGATCATAACCTACAGACCTCAATTGGGTAATATTCCACCGTTATGTGCATGCCCATAATCTTGTGCTGGCATCCTGTGTGAATGTTGAGTGCTTGTGCAGTGTATGTATAAACAGTGCAGTAGTAGGACTCTTTGTATGAGGAAGCTTAAATACTGAGGACAGTGGGATCCATTTGAATGCCTCTGGCTTGGCATGGCATAAGATGGAGGATGAGGACACCTCCCCCAGAATGAGGAAGTGTATTGCTTGCATTTGTGTGGCTGGAGGGTTGAGATCTGACACTTGCGTGAGGATGGAGTTGCGTGAGGATGGAGTCTGAGCTGTCTTTAAAATTTCCATGGGGCTTTTCTTGAAAGGTGTCGCTAGTTAGCTTCTATTGAGCACTGCCACATGGTTGATGGTGGGGTAAGAGAGGAAATTGCTGTATCTGTTACAATAGGTGAAAATGTTTCTGCGTCATGTCTGCTTTTTTGCTTACCCCTGATTATTGGTTCAGAGAGGCTGATAACGGCCAGGTGCAGACACTTCAAACTTCATTCTGGCTATATTTTGGGTGTTCCAGTCTAGAGACAGCCTCAGTGCTACCTGCTATGAGAAGCATACATCTACAGCAATCCCATGTCAGGAGGGCAGGCTGAGACGGACACTTTCTTTAGAACCAGCGCAAACTGGTTATTATGTTTGAGACAGTGGATCCACATCCCATCTGGAAGTGGTGTATTACACCAGGATCCAAACCACCCCACTTTGTTTCAGTTCTTAGAATTTATTCGGGTGCCGCAGTACCCATAAAAGCACAAATACATAACAAATACAAGAAAATGCTCTATCGGATAAAAACATAACAATATAAAATTAGATACCATATATTTCATGATTATTAGTATTTCTTAAAAACTGCCAGTTGATAATGATTTTGCTCAAAGTAAAATATTACATAAAACCACTAAATCATTAAAAAAAATCAAATATGTCAGGAGGCTCAAGAATCCAGCATAGACTTGCGTGTTCTGATAGCTATTCTAAGAAAAGTGCATGTGAAAAAGATCAAATCTACATCATGCAGGGTTACTATACACAGATAGGCCTCGTCCAGACTGATAGGCCGTCTCTTTTTAAAATAAGAATTTAAAAGCCACATAAAATATTTAATATAATACTTACAGAAAAAAAGAAAATGTATAATTGATTGACCACTCCTCCCGTCACACGGACACGGTGTTTGGTTGGGGTTGGGGTGGTAACCAAGGGGAAAACAAAGTGCTAATCTGATGGTGCCAGCTCTTAATCGACATATTAAACTCCTCTCCCAATGACTCATAGGTAAAGTGAGATAAATATGGAGGGGATAACAAAGCTGTTCAATACACATATAATTGCGCACAAATATTTTCCCAGATTCTACATCAATCCTCTCTTGTTATATAGAGAGTAAAAAGCGTTTCGCAAATCCTTTTTGGGCACTACTTCTGCTGTGCTGGAATCTAGGAAGATATGTTCTTTGTTAATACTGCGCAAGCTTTGTTGCACACCTCTTAGCCATGGGATTTCCATCCCTTTTTCACACCTTAAACAGTCGCTAATGATCTGATGGGTGAGGGAAGCTGCTTGATTCTTTCACACTGAAAGCCAGAAAAGAGCTGGGCGGTCACGAATAAAATCAGATATGAAATTAATGTTAAGTTCCTTATGGCATATGTATTGAGAGGTCGAGATTGAGACACACAACAGCTTCCTATAAAACCTGTTTTCTTCTTGTTGAATACCTAAACTTTTTGCTATGCCCCAAATCTCAGCACCATATGTAGCCACCGGGATTCACTGTAGTTTATAAACTTTCTGAATTGCTAAAATGGCCCCGGTGGTCTTAGGACGAGGAAGGCTCAGTATCTAGTTAGTGGCCTTTGAGAACTTGCTCCTGGAGTGAGCTAAATGCTCACTCCAGGAGCCGTTTGCAGCAAAAACCAACCCCAAATAAACAAACAAATGTGTGCCTGCCAATTTGTGGCTATCTACTGTGATGGTACCTATCTCTCTCTTCCCTGGTCCACTACACATTAAATAGGATTTCTTAAAATTGACACGCAGGTCTAAGCCATTCATATATTTATAAAAATTTTGGACCAAAATACGCAGGGAATTAGGGGTGCAGCCTATGAGGACTGTATCATCTGCGTATAAAAGTACAGGGATAAGTTTCCCATTAATTTTGGGGACATCTTGGGGGGCTGTTTTCAGGGAGATGTTCAACCCATTAATATAAATGATGAAGAGAAGGTGGGCCAGAACACAACCTTGTCTGACCCCCCCTTCCTACATCAATTACCCCCGAGACCTCCCCTACCATACCGATCCTCACCTGTGCCTGGAGATCTTTATGGAGATACGCTAAAAAGTGTACCAACAGCTCCTCCAGCCCACCCGCCAAAAGGATTGGCCACAGTTTTGCCCTGTTAACAAGGTTGAAAGATGTGGACAGATCCATAAATGCCATATAGATCGGTGACCTCCGTGCAGTGGTGTATTTCCCAATAACCAAATTAAGGTTAAGGCATTGTTCGTCTGTTCCCACCTTGCTCCGGAATCCTAACTGGCATGGTCCCAAAATATCATTGTCCTCTGTCCAGGTTAAAATGTTATTATACAGAACTCTCCGCAATATTTTTAGGGTGACGTCTATTAGGGATATAGGTCTGTAATTACACGGCTGGGGCCTGTCTCCTTTCTTAAAGATCGGTACTGTAATATTATTGGCACATGTGACAGGTAAGTTAGCAAAAGTCAGGCTATTAAAAACATTCAGGAGCAATGGGGCCCAAAAATCGGGAATCCATTTGATTAAGTCGATTTGACACCCGTCTAGCCCCGGGGCTTTGTTCCTTAGGCTCTGTTGAATGGCCTCTTGTACTTCTAAAATGGTTATCTCTATGGGGCTAAAATGCCAGGCACATAGGTTTCTGCACCCGATAATGGGGCAGCATATATTTCTGAAAAATTATTTACCCAGGCATCGCTAGAAATATTACCACTGATCGAGGTTGATAACTGGCCCATTGATTGAAGATCCTTTACTGCTGCCCAAAAAATGTTGCCTTTTTTTGTACTGGCCGCCTCAGAAAGAGTTTCCCAAAGTTCAATCAGGAGAGCCTTCTTTCTGTTTACAATCACCACATTGTATTCCTTTGTGGCTAGTTGGACGTCCATTACGCACCTCGGGTCGGGCCCTACGTAGGTTCCTATTTGCCAATGTACATTCATGATCAAACCACCTTGGGCTACTTTCTACTTGGGGTGCAGGTTTCGATAAAAGTGTTTTTATGGCTTGGCATAAGAGGTTGAAATACTGGATTATCTCTGTGTGTGGGGATTGCAGTGACAGGCAGGAATCAATAAGATACATATTGCCCTTAGTTAATTCCCTAAATATTTTACCACTATCAACCCCTTTCCAGTGTAATCTTAACTTATCATTTGTTGGCGTCAGATTCAAAGCCCCGCATTCAATCTGGAATGCAGGTCTTGGGGCCGAGTTCAACAATATTCTGATGGGGTTATGATCCCCGTGATCCGATGCAATAACTTCTGCCACTTTTAAATGGTCTTCGAGTAAAGGTGAGATAAAAACAAAGTCTATCGTGAAGCAACAGCCCCTACCCCTGAATGTTGGTTGCATATGGTCAGTTGTATTTGACCCACCCACCAGATCCATAACATTAACCAGGTTATATGATCTTAAGAGCAGAGCAAGTTCGGCACTTCTGCAAGCTGATTGCCCAGAATAGCCGGACCCTCCGTCAAGCCCCCTGCTAATAATTTTGGCGTTAAAATCACCCCCCAGGAGAACCCCTATTGGGTCCCCCTTATTGGACTGTGTATCCAGATGTGAAATAAAGTCAAAGAGCCCAATACATTTTTCATTTGGAACAGAGCGAAAATCATTATTATAAACATTCACCAGGTAAAAACAACTTGCCTTTTAAAAAGCACAGCTTGAAAATTTGGGCTGCGGGTTGAAATAACCTTAAAATTCCCACCAGTTGCCATGTTAATCACTATAAATAGGCCTCACGACGGTCTGCCTATATTAGGTGATAAGGCTCCAGAAAAGGGGGGTGGTGATGGACAGAGTATCTGAATTAAGCAGAACACTCGTACCCAGTCAACAGATCAGGGCTTGAGCCATCACCGTTTTTTAGCTCACTGCACCATCCCAGCTCAGAACCTGGCTATATGCAAATTAGTCTGTCCCTGGCCCAGTGCATCATGGGAACAGGGCAGACCAAACTACCAAGCCAATTCTTATACTGGATAGGAAACAAGCTTCCGGGGACCGGTTTCTGGCATTACAGCTGTCTTCGGCCCGGCTTGCTTGAATCCTGATGGTGCAGTGAGCAAGGGACTCATGTCTGAGCATACCCTTCCACGCTTATGGTGGACAAAACGATTCAGAAAAGGGGGGTGGTGATGGACAGAGTATCTGAATTAAGCAGAACACTCGTACCCAGTCAACAGATCAGGGCTTGATCCATCACCGTTTTTTAGCTCACTGCACCATCCCAGCTCAGAACCTGGCTATTTGCAAATTATTCTGTCCCTGGCCCAGTGCATCATGGGAACAGGGCAGACCAAACTACCAAGCCAATTCTTATACTGGAAAGGAAACAAGCTTTCGGGGACCGGTTTCTGGCATTACAGCCGTCTTCGGCCCGGCTTGCTTGAATCCTGATGGTGCAGTGAGCAAGGTGATAACACTGTCACACTAAAACAGTAGAATCCTTCAATGTACCAGTCTTCTGTGGCCCAGGTTTCCTGGAACATAACAATGTCATGTTCCCTTATCGAGCTTAGCCAGTCTTGGTTATCAAGCCTTGATCGTAGTCCCGCCACATACCAACTTAGAACATTCAAATCAGCCCCACTGCTATCTCTAGGTATAGCTGTCCTGTCTGTGATTTTGTTGGGTGTATGGGTTGTGCCTGACATTAGCCCTTCAGGGCTTGTGTGTTAAGTGCCAAAGGTGATAGTCAGTCCTGACTGTCAAGGTTGGAAAGTGCGAGTAACCTGTTAGTTGTTGGCACATGTGCTTCAGAACTCTTTATTGGTATTACTAAAGGTCTGTGAAAGTAGCCCAAGGGAAGTGCACTAATGTCTGTTGCTGGCGGTGAATGCCTGTTCTATAATGAATAATAGACGGCGGACCATTTGTGGTCTGCGAAAATTGAGAACAATACAATCGCCGTCCATACTCTTATTTGATTGGCCAACCCCCCCCCCCCCCCAACTCTCCTAACCATGATTATTTAATTCATTAGACAGGGATTGAAGTTTTTATGTTTCCGGAGCCAGTCTACAGATTTATTACGAAGATCTGACCATGACTCTCTCTGGCCATCATGAAGGTTTGGAACGCCAGTTAAGACTAGCACATAAGGGCTAGTGGCTGGTGGCAAATTCAAAACATTGGAATTGGGGTTTGTATTTGAGTTACGAGGGCACACTCTGATGTTTTTGGCAGGGTCAGCTACAGCGGTGACCAACTGTGGCTGACTGTAAAGAGCTCTTCCTATTGCCATATTCTGTTTGCCTAGATTATCCAATCCTGATGTCACCTGACTGGCTCTCTCGGTGAGATCAGTATTGGACGCGAGACCAACCCCTTGCTTCCCACAAGATACACATGAATTAGTTGAAGGAATAACCATGGGGGCGACGGTACTTAGTGTTTGCAACTTACTATTGTGATTGACCGCTACAGTTGGTATGGATTTAGTTTAAGTATGGGCGAAATTTGCGAATTCACGTTTCGCGAATTCGCGCGGAATTGAATTCCCAATCCGCAAAATCTGCGAATTCGTGCAAATTTGCGGATTTTTGGTTTTTTGCGTGTTTGCGGAGTTTTTTGCGTGTTCGCAGAGTTTTTTGCGTGTTCGCGGGGCTTTTTGCGTGTTCGCGGGCCGCTTGCATGACGAAGTTACCCATGCGGTCGTGTATGGGCACAGCACCCTCTGGTTCACCACTGCCACCCTCTGGTTCATCACTGCCACCCTCTGGTTCACCACTGCCACCCTCTGGTTCACCCCTGCCACCCTCTGGTTCAGCACTGCCACCCTCTGGTTCAGCAGTGCCACTGTCTGGTTCACCCCTGCCACCCTCTGGTTCAGCACTGTCACCCTATGGTTCACGACTGCCACCCTTTGGTTCACGACTGCCACCCTCTGGTTCATCATAGCACCTCTGGTTCACCACTGCCACCCTCTGGTTAACCACTGTCACCCTCTGGTTCAGCACTGCCACCCTCTGGTTCACCACTGCCACCCTCTGGTTCACCCCCGCCACCCTATGGTTCACCACTGCCACCCTCTGGTTCATCACAGCACCCTCTGGTTCACCCCTGCCACCCTCTGGTTCAGCACTGTCACCCTCTGGTTCACCACTGCCGCCCTCTGGTTTGACGACTGCCACCCTCTGGTTCATAACAGCACCTCTGGTTCACCACTGCCACCCTCTGGTTAACCACTGTCACCCTCTGGTTCAGCACTGCCACCCGCTGGTTTAGCACTGCCACCCTCTGGTTCACCCCTGCCACCCTCTGGTTCAGCAATGCCACCCTCTGGTTCAGCACTGTCACCCTCTGGTTCAACCCTGCCACCCTCTGGTTCATCACTGTCACCCTCTAGTTCATCACTGCCACCCTCTGGTTCACCACTGCCACCCTCTACCGAGACCTTTTGTGACGATTCTGAGAGATGCATCACGTTGAAAAGCAAGCGCAACGCAGCTCCAGCAATGCGCTGCTTTTAAGGCACAGATGCGTGACGCATCTGTGCCCGTTTTTGCCACATGGTGCGCCGCATTGTTAATGCGGTGCACCATGGTTGGCGGAGCTGCAGCGCACAATAACTGGTGCATCCCTGGGGATGCACCAGTTGTTGTAAATCTGCCCCTAAACATTTAGCCAACGAGGGAGCACTTACTGATTAGACAGTAGAAAGTACTCCAGTTGAGTAGAGGTATTGCACAAAAAGGTGGCATCTTCGTGGACAAACACGTAGGGCGGGATTCATTCTGCCCCCTGTTGGACTCGTTTTTTGTGCCCTTCTGCCCTCTGTTAGACTCGTTTTTCCCTTGTTTTTCTGCCCTTCTGCCCCCTGTTAGACTCGTTTTTTGTGCCCTTCTGCCCTCTGTTAGACTCGTTTTTGTGTCATTCTGCCCTCTGCATCACCACATCATCACTCAGCGCTACCCCAGCATCACTCAACACCACCACATTATCACTCAGCACCACCACATTATCATTCAGCACCACCACAGCACCACTCTGCACCACCACAGCATCACTCAGCACCACCACAGCATCACTCAGCACCACCTCAGCACCACTCTGCACCACCACAGCACCACTCAGTGCCACCACAGCATCACTCAGCACCACCACAGCATCACTCAGCACTGCCACATTATCACTCAGCACCACTCAGCACCACCACAGCATCACTCAGCACCACCACAGCATCACTCAGCACCACCACAGCACCACCACAGCAACACTCAGCACCACCACAGCACCACTCAGCACCACCACAGCACCACTCAGCACCATGACAGCATCACTCAGCACCACCACAGCCTCATTCAGCACCACCACAGCACCACTCAACACCACCCCAGCATCACTCAGCACCATCCCAGTATCACTCAGCACCACCACAGCACCACTCAGCATCACCACAGCACCACTCAGCACCACCACAGCACCATTCAGGGCCACCCCAGCATCAATCTGCACAACCATTCAACAACAACTGGTTCAAATATGTTCTCTCAATGTTTCAAACTTTATTACAAATGTCACAAAAAGATGTTAATATTTCACTTCTGTTCTTGGATTTTCGTCACAATAAAATACACTGAACATAATCTTCACAAAAGTTATTTATAAAAGTTTAAGCTATTGCCATTATAAATTAAAATCACTTTTATTAAAGTATTAATTATTTAAAAAAATTAAAAGCCAATGCAATTTGTAATATCAATACAGCTAAGTCACGTAAATACAAAACATGTTGCATTACAAATGCTATAGGTCTCACATTTGCGAAAGTTATAACTATTGGCATTGTAAATGACAAAGCTATTAATTTAGCTATTTTCAAAACCAACACATAAATAAAAAAAATTGTCATTTACAAGACCAATAGCTCAAACTTTAATGCGAGACCTATTGCATTGCAAATGCTTGTTTTTATATCTGTCAGTGCTTCCTGTTGAGGTTTAATTTTCGTGACAGGCGCCTCATTGCCTACTTGTAACTATTCTCTGAACCTGCTTCAAGGGTCAGAGCAGGGTCAGAGAATAGTTGCAAGTAGGCAACGAGACGCCAGGCAGCACTTACAGGCTTACAGCAGCAGGTGCCGAAGTTGAAGTTAATTTCTTTGTAACCCTTTTGTAAAAGATTACAAAAAATTAGCTTCAACTTTTGCACCTGCTGCTGTAACCCTGTAAGTGCTTGGCTGAAAATTCGTCCCCGCTGATTCGCGGATTTTACCGCAATTTCGCAAGATTCGCGGAAAATCCGCAAATTCCGCGAGCGGAACGAATTTTCAGTCCATGCTTAATTTAGTTACCCTAATGGCATCATAATTCAACTTTCCCCATTTAACTCATCCAAAGATAAATTAATGTGCAACAATTTCCTCCAAAGCAAGTCATATTTTTTAGCAAGCTCCTCCCTTATGCAATCCAATCTTGATTCAAGCCCTTCCATTATAGTGTCCAGGGTTGCAGTACCCATGTTTGCTGTGTAGCGGCCATTCTCTGGGCTGTCTTCTGTCCGTGTAGCAACAGAATTTGTGTTCACAGTCTTGATCACTTCTAAACTGCTACTAAGTGATCCTTTGTTGGCATTTTTAGCTTTCTGTTTCGGCTTAATATAACTTGTTTTAGCAACGTTTTTCTTCCCTTTAGCTGATGGGGCGGCTGATATATGGCCTATGGCAGTTTTCCCAGCGTTCCCCCGGGTGTTGGTAGAGGGTGCGCTTGGGTTAGGAGGGGCCTGGGATAGTGTGGATGGCGAAGGTGGGCTATGAGTTCTGGGCCCTGCTATCGCTGGTAATATTTTTGCAGTGTCCGGTGTATTGGGATCAGCAAGGCCCCCCATCGAAAATCGTGATTGCAGTGCAGCAGGGTCCAGAGACAGTCTTCTCTCTGTCATCTGGATCTCGTGCATGAGTACTGACTCTGCCCTTACGATGAAATTGTCCAGAGTTCCAGTTACCCCTCTCCGCTTACTCATTGTGAGACAAGGAAGGCTAGTATACCCTGATATAGTGACTTAAACTTTTGTGCTGCACCGTAATGATTGATGGTGGCAGGGTACTCACGATACCTTAATCCTTGGTGTGTCTTGTTTAGCAGCAAAACCAAATGTGGTGTCCCAGCCCGGCCACTGACCGCCTTAGACGGGCGCGTACCCACGTGCGTGCTGCACAGCGGTGATGGTGGTACACTTAAATATACCGCAGGCAATGCAGCACAGGTGTGGCGTCTCCTCTGGCCCACTGGGACATGGAGTGCCTTGGCAGTTCGTTCTCCGGTCCTTCTCTCCAGCAAAACCAACACACAGCGGTTTCTGCGAAGCGGGAGCTGCAAGCTGTTTTAGCGCTGTTGGTGGCGGGGAATGCGGCGCAAGTGTGGCATCTCCTGTGGCCCCCTGGGACCTGGGGTCCCTTGGCAGTTCGTTCTCCGGTCCTTCTCTCCAGCAAAACCAACGCTGTTTCAGTACCTAGTCCTTCAAGATCAAGGAAATGGAGTGCTCTGAAGAGTATTTGATGGGCAGCTGTATGATCATGTTAGCCAGGATGAGGAGAGGTGATACCTGAAACCGGTCTGTGGAAGCTTGTTTCTGGTCCAGGGAGGACCTGGATTGGCAGTTCGGCCTGGACTGATCTCCTGAGGAGCGCGGGCAGGACTCATTTGCATATAGCTGGTACTAAGCTGAAATGGTGTGGATTGAAAAAAACCCAATTAATTTAATCCAGATCTGTGACGGAGGGTGAATTTTTAATTTGTTCAGCATTCCGTCCATTATCTGCTCTTTTTTGCATTTGACATCCTAAGTGGGAAGGGTGTGCCCAGAAGTGGGTCCCGTGCTTGCTATGCCACCAGATTCCAGCTAGCCTAGCTGATGAGGGGTGATACCCCAAAACCAGTCCCTGGATGCTTGTTTCTGGTCCAGGGAGGACCCGGTCTGGCAGTTTGGGCAGGACAGTTTCCATGGGGAGCAGGGTCAAGACTGATTTGAATATGACTGGGTCTAAACTAGAATGGTGTGGCATGCAAAACAACGATGGATTTAACCCAGATCTGTGACTGGGGGTGAATGTTTGATTTGTTAAGAATTCCACCCATCATCTGTTCCTTTTGTATTTGTCACCCTAAGTGAGAAAGGTATGCCCAGACTTGGGTCCTGTGCTCGCTACGCTACCAGATTCAAGCAAGCCCGGCTGATGAGGGGTGATACCCCAAAACCGGTCCCAGAATGCTTGTTTCTGTCACAAGGAGGACCTAGCCTGGCAGTGTGGGCTGCACCATTCCCTTGGGGAGCAGTGTCAATACAAATTTGCATATGACTAGGTATAAACTGGAATAATGCGTTGTGCAAAAAAAATGGATTTAACCCAGATCTGTGATTGGGGGTTAATGTTTGATTTGTTCAGCATTTCGCCCATCATCTGTTCTTTTTGCAGTTGTGTGACCATGTCACAACAGTCTTCCAGGTATAAGGGGACATCACCTGCAGTCTGCACTTTCTGCTGAGGTCTGCCCAAAGGTCTGCCTGCTGAGAGATGGAAAGAGTATTCCTGGTTATGCTGGAGAATAGACTGCAGGAGAAGAAGACCAGTGAATGTCCAGGACTGTGGGACATTCAGAGGAAGCAGACTAGATGAGAAAACACTATTAACTAATTTTGCAGAGGGACCCCTGGTTTCTTAAAGCTCGCCCCTGGCAGGATTCACTTTTAGCAACTGCTTTTTTTGGCCCGGTCTGTGTTGCATCTGCTGTGCTGGTGGCATTGGCCTGAATTGGACTACAGCTGCCTATCCTTACCTTGCCAGGATTTCATCTACATGCTGATATTCTGAGCCTGATCTGCACCACACCTGTTGTATCAATGGTATTTGTCCAGTTGAAGTGCTGCCTGCCTTGTGGTCAACATTGTTTGAACTGTTGCTGCAGTTGCCATAGCGGCTGAAATGGCCTCGTTGAGTACCCACACCTGCTTTTCAGTTGAACTGAGTTCCACCAGCCCAGACAGCACCTCTATTCCATGTGCCAAGGCTGCTGCACCGTGGAGCTAGAACCAGGCAACTACATGCACAAATGCAGCTGTGCATGCTGTATACAGCAGCACTTGTTCCTTCCTAGCAAACTAAGAGTCTGCTCACGCGAAAGAGTATGAGGCCGAAGGCTATGCTCCAGGATATACTGAACTACTGCTTCACCTGCTAGACCACTGTGGGGGTAACAGACTTGAAACAAAGTGAACTAAGTATGCATTCAATCAATCAACGAAAGATTTTTAAAGCCTTGCAAATCACCCCTGAGGGTCTCAAGGTGTTAGAGTTGCTCACTGCTGGGTGGTGATCTATTCATTTGAACATCCAGTTCTTGAGCTCTTTCCAGAATTGCTGGAACAAAGAGGCAGACCTGAGGTGCAGGTGAAGGTTGTTCCAACTTTTGGCTGCCAGGTGTGAGAAGGAACGCCCTTCGCTGTTGCATCTGCAGATCCGGTGGGTGTCTGCGAGGAAGAGGGAGGTGGATCATAGGTGTCTGGTCGGTTGGTGGAAGGTCATGCATTTGTTGATGTATGCTGGGCCTTCGTTGTGCAGGACTTTGTTTATGTGGGTCAACATGTTGAACTAGCATTACTTCACAATCGGGAGCCAGTGGGGTGTGATGTAGGTTTTTCTGGGGAGGTCAAGGAGGAGTCTGGAAGCTGAGTTTTGTATTGTCTGCAGTGTCTTCAGGACGCCTGCGGTGATCCAAGTAGAGTGTGTTCCCATGATGCAGCCTCCTGGTGATGATGCACTGCTTGACTGTCCTTCTGGTGTTGACTGGGAGTCACCTGAAGATCTTCCTTTCACATGTTTAGTTTGTGAAAGCCTCAGAAGAGACCTGTTTCTTCATAGATAGCTTGCTGTCCAAAATTATGCGCAGGTTGTGGACATGGTCTATTAGGGTGGGGGATGGGATGAGTTCAGCAGGCCACCATGCTTCATTCCATGGAGAGGTGTTGTTTCCAAAGATGAGGATTTCTGTTTTGTCAATGTTGAGTTTGAGAGAGTTGTCCTTCATCCAGTCTGCGACATTCACTGCACATCTGTGGTAGTTAGCTCTAGTGGTGGAGAGGCCTTCTGATAGCAAACGGATGAGCTTGGTGTCATCAACATAGGAAATTAGGTTGAGTGTGTGCGATCTAACAGTGTTGCATAGGGAGGTAATGTGAATAATGAAGTGGGTGTGGCTAAGGAATGATCCTTGGTGGACACCGCAGATGTTCATCTTGGGTTCTGAGGTGAACAGTGGGAAACTGAGTCTCTGGGATTTTCTGGTGAGGAATAAGGCAATCCGTTTGAGGGTGTTTCCCTGGATTCTAATGTGGTGAATTCTGTTGATCAAAATGTGATGGGAGATGGTGATGAAGGCAGCTGTCAAGTCCAGGAGGATGAGGGCTGCCATTTTGCCGCAGTCCAACAGGGCCTGGATGTCATTGTTGGCAGCAATCAGAGGTGTCTCAGTGCTGTGGTTTTCTCAGATTCCAGATTGTGAAGGGCACAGGGGGTTATTGTGGAACAAGTGCTCAGTGAGTTGCTAGTTGATTACCTTCTAGAGAACCTTTGCTGGAAGTGGGGGCAGGGAGATGGTTTGTTCATGAGGTGCCTCACTTCAGTGTGTTTCCACTCCTAAGGGAAGGTGGCCGAGGGAACAGAGATGTTCAGGAATTTCTTGAGTCGCCTTGCTTCTGAAATTGAAGACATGGTGAGGACAGAGGTCTGTGTGCTCTAGAGTGCACAGAGTTCATGACGGATAACCTAGCTTCAGTTATAGATGGCAATTCCACCTACATGTTTGTTGGTTCTATCTCAGCGTGTTATCTTGCAGCTTTCAGGGATTGCGAATGCGATGTCTGGGACAGGGGCGGGGTTCAGCCAGGTCTCTGTGAGCAAGATGAAGTCTGGGGTGAGGGATGAGATTGTGTCCCAGAACTCCATGGTGGGTTTGTCAAATGATCGTGTTTTCAGTAAAACTGACCAGAGTTGAGGTGAATGCAGTGATGGTTGCGGTATCCCCTGCATTGTTGGAAGCTTCAGTGTTGTAGGTGAAGTGGTAATACTGGTAGATGAACAGTTCTTTGCTGGTGTATGGAGATGTGCAGCAGTTGTCGCTGTCGATGCACCTAGGATCCCGGGTTCAGAGGTCTGCAGCATTGTAGCTGCCTGAGGTTTAGGTGCCGGAGTTTCTGGTGCTGGGCAGGTTCCACGCCTGGATGGGCCCAGATAGGTCTGCCTTTGGCGCACCTGCATCGCAGCCGCTGTGTGACCATGCTCTGGCCTCCTTTAAGTTGGGCCCTGCAGAGGCACTCGGTAGTGTGAGTCACAAAGAGGCGGGAAAGAAGAGAGAGCTGTGAGGTTCTGAATGGCAAGTGCAACATGGAAAATACAATAAGGCTAAACTAATACATTCAGTAACAACTGACTTCCTGACAGCAAAGTAAATGGAAGCAAATGCGTGCTAAAGTACACAGCAGAATACAATTCTGGTCTATGGCAAAGTTGGGAGAGCTTCTGACAGTGAGAGCAGAGCATATCAAGAATCTGCTTAATAGGGATGCACTGTGGCTTCCATTAAGTAGGTCCTAGGAGGGGGACTGGTGGGCACGAACAAGAGCGTAAAAGAGGCGTGAACGAGGAGTGAGCGCTAACGAAAATACAATACAGCTAATTTAAAACATGCAGCAACAACCGACTTCATGGCAGCAAAGAAAACTGAAGCAAATGTGGGCTAAAGTGCAAATCAGAATACAAGTATGCTGTACGGCAGAGTCGGTACAAAAGGGGGTGGTGATGGACGGAGCATCTGAATCAATCAAACACTCACACCCAGTCAAAAGATCTGGGTTTAATCCATCACCGTTCTTTAGCCCACTCTGCCACCCCAGTTCAGACATGGCTATATGCAAATCAGTCTGACCCTGTGCCTCATGGGAATAGTCCAGCCCGAACCGCCAAGCCACGTCTTCCCTGGACCGGAAACGGCAGAATCAGCAGACCTTCTAGCAGCGAGAGGGGAGCGGATTAAAGGATCCAAAGCATTTGACTTGCGCTGAACATCCCAGACTGCACCGATGCCTGATTCATGATTAGTAGAGGAGGCTGGGGTAAGCAGTGAAACACTACTTACATTTCTGCATGCTGATGTGAAGGATGGATCGGTGGATGGGATACAACTTGCTTTTGAGAATCCCTGAGCAACAGAAAGAGTGTAACGAGGTATTGGGATGATTTTCCTTCATTTTCCCTGACTCTATGCTTGAATACTCATCTGTGTCCATGACATAGATAAAGGAGATAAGTTACCACTTAAGAGCAAGACTTACTAGATGTCCGTACAAGTCCAGGAGTGCATCAAGGCCAAGGTTGCCTAGCTGTTGGACTTTCAGGTAATTAATCTAGTGGCCTTTAAATCGCAACTATACTTCAGAGAGCAGAAATGGGTAACGACCGAGAAAGAATGTTTTGCCATAATGTGGGCTTATCAGTGGGGTACCAAGATTGTCTTCCAGACAGATTGCAAACTACTTAAGTGATTAATAGCAATGAATGGTTAGAATCCCAAATTGCTTCTATGAGTTATCGCTTTACAAGGCCAGATTCCACATTGAAGCCAATAGGTTCATTAAATCATGGGAATGCAGATGGACTTGCCTAATGATTTTGCTTATCTGACGACTAGACTTCTTAAGCAGTGAAGTAAGGTTCTGGCAGTGGCACTAATGGTGTAAGGATCTGGGAGTGCCATTTGTTGGGACTTTATTGTCCCTTGCATAGTATGCGGGCAGGTTTCCTTTCCCCGAGTGCCTGGCTGTGTGCGCACCTGTTATCCTGAGTGTTTATTTTGACTCTAGCATAATGTTAATCTAAACTTAGAACTGTAATAAAGCTGTATGAGGTTCTTGGCTTTTCCTGTGACCTGAGGGGCTCACTAAGCACGCCCTTATAATGAATAGAGAACTACATTTAAGGGTATAGTGCATGAAATGGTGGTGAAAGCCCACCATGCTTTTAGAAATGGATAGCATGACCAGACCTTTTTACCATTGTCACTGAAAGTGCGGCCCTTAAGATTCACGTGAGTAACGTTTAACTGCTGAGTCCATGACAAGAACCTCACTATGTCATCCTGTGTGTACATCGAGTGTGTGTGCATGTGTACTGTGTGTGTAACATGTGGGGGAGTACGACTCTTTGTATCAGGGAGCCTGAATACTGAACACCGTAGATCCATTTTGGATGCTTCTTGCTTGGCACAAAATGAAGGATGAAGACAGCTTCGCCAAAGAGTGGAGTATATGTACAGCCTTCCAGTGGCTGAAGGGTGAGATTTAGGCCCTGAATGGCTGCCTTTAGTAATTGCTTGAGAACTTTTGTTAACAGGCGACCGCTTATTGCTTCCTGCCAGCGACATTGCCTTGCAATGGGATACAGTTCTCTGTCCTCCTTATTTCCTGTCCTTTTTAAATTGTATTAATCATTGTAAGAAATGGGTCTCTATTTGGCAGAGGCGCAGTCTTGAACGTCCCCACTAGTCAAGTTTATAGTTAGTGTAGTTTGTTTTCAAGTTTCTTAACATCGAGGTTTATCGAGTAAAGTAGTAGTTTGTGGGAGTTTGTGATGCTCCCCCGAGACTGTATCTGGGAACTGGCAGCCACAGTCAGACTGACATCTTGTTTAGCTTTATCGGCTGAAACAGGCATTTTTTTGCCACAATCTTGCTGGTTGTTGTTACAAAAAAACAAGGGAACCCAAAAGGTATAGTATAGGGACCTTGGGCAGTATCATATTATAGAGAACATTGGTCCCTATTTTCAAAGGAAGAATCACATTTAGACAATAATCATACTTTAAATCGGTAGTATGTCTTTTGTCCAGCCGGACAAGAATTTATTTTCCATATATATATAAGATTAAATTGTTTGAAACACTTGATGACAAGTGGGCACAGCCGTGACCCACGGAACAACGAAAAATAGAATGGCCAAAGGGCAAGGTGAGATACGTCTGTACACTCGTAGTTGTACATTTTTACAGACTTAATACATTCTTTAGTACATCATTGCACATTACAATATTGTTTAATCATATTGCATATGGCGTATTAGGTGTCGACGACGTTTCGATGCCAGCACTAGATACTGGGCATCATCCTCAGGACAATTAAATAACTCATTGTTGTCTTTAGGATTATAATTACACTATGCCTTTATCGCATTGCTGTACATATAATTGACATAGGGAAGAAAATGGGGAAGAAAACAAAAGAACATATGTTGATACACATAAGGGCTGCTAGGCATATTAAAATAGTGCCTTTTGTGGGTTTAAAAAGGCGGCGAGATGTGAGGAGCAACAAGTGGGTGAGTAAGAAAAAAACGGCGAGTGGCGTGACTGAGTGCATCTTGTTCAGAGGACCGCATGCTTAGAATAGCTCATAATTGTTGGGGTACGTAGGCAGGGAGATGGGAGCCTACTCAATACGTGTGATTTCCATTATGGAAAAAGAAGACGTGGTGCGAGATATCTGTTGAAAATGGGTGATAAGAGTGTGGACAGCCATAAGGGCTCTTTTTAAAAGTGGTCGTTTAAATGAAGGCACACTGGTTGGTATTGCACTACAATGGAGGAAGAATTATGTTTGATGCCGATTTAATAAACATACCTTGAAGGAGCAATATTCATAAACACGGCGCAGTGATCGGTATAATAATGCAAAGGAGGAAGCACATTCGAAGGATTCATGCATTATTTCAATGCCGATGTAGTATCATGCCATAACCTAGGCTCCCTTCTCCCTGCCTACGAGTCATTTTAAATTCACTCTCAGTCAGCCTCCTTTGGATGTCCTGCAGCTCTGGGAAGATGCTCGGATACTCCTTCTGGACAGTTTCTCTTCCTGAATGGGTAGGCAGACTACTTCCCTCTGTGAGCAGGCAAGCAGGCTTCAAGGCATTCAGACAGAACTTCAGCTTCTCAATCAGAAAGCACCGACTTCAGAAGATGTCCCCTCACCTTTGGGTGACTGGCTGACAGGTTGAGGCCAGGCTTGGTTACATGGCTGTCCTTCAAATACACTGCAGAGAACTCTATTCCCTTGGTATTGAAGGACGTGGAACTAGTGGAAAGTGGGGTGGTTATAGACCACAGTAAGTGTGGATACACTGTCTCAACTTCACAATGGGTTTGGGGTAGTTCTCTTCCAAGGTTCTTTCTCATGCAGCTCACCAGACTCTTTGTGTATAGTAATGCTTCTCAAAACAAGGAGTCCTCAGGCTGTATCCAAACTAGTGAACCTATATCAGCGGCAGATTGAATTTTTAAGTGTCTGCACCCAGCTTTTTTTTTTCATCTGTGAAGCAATAATCAGAGACAGAAACAGAGCAGACCTGACTTAGACACATCCTCACATATCGAAAGAGAAACTAAAGACACATTCACAACTCTATTGTCAACCAAATGGCAGTGCTGGTGAAATGTGAAATTGGTGAAGCATAAGCTCTTGTCTGGAATTTCAAGGAGCAGCTAGCTAATCGAACACTAATAGGAAAATGTCTTGATCACTCCAGTTTTCTTCATTTCAAATCTGTACATGCTTTTTTCCATAACAGTATACATTATCTATGAGCCCTCCAATGCTTCTACTCTGTGGGCTGTCATTGCTATTATATATTGCTTCATATTCAGTTAGTAATGAAAAGGTAGTTAAAAATGGAATGCCTATATTGTTTTAGAAATAATCTCAATTAAAATGCCACAATATGAAAAGGCATAACGTATGAAGAGGCCCATCAAATCTACACCAGCAGGGCTAGGGGTGGTTCAATCCCCTTGCAAACCGGCTTTTCTCTGTAGAAAAGGCTGCATGGAGTGCCCAACCCGGCCTGACCCTAAGATGGTACCTGGTGCAGAATTAATTCAAGCCCAACAAATCGATGAGGCCATACCCCGAAGGGGAAGTCTTCAGTTTCAGGTCAGCAGGAGAGTTGAATAGCGGTGGACGACAGACATGCCGCACTGAGGGAATTAAAAGACAGCACCTCGAGGGGACATTAACCAGACCTTGCACATATCCCCCACCTTACTGCCTTACTCGGCTCACCCATCTGGACATAGAATCGTTGAACTTGCCACCTTTCTGTGGAGACCAAGCAATCTGGCCATTGCCCAGTGGAGCTACCTTGATAGCTATAGTGGAGATGGGCTGTGGAATCCCCCTCGACCGTCACCTACCCAGCCAGACATTGGGCAGACTTTCCATTGTCTCTCCGCCTTATCTCCCTCCTTGTTACCCCTTTCACCTTACCCCCTACCCTTCTATGCTCCATTAGTCTAGTCATCTGATGTAACTTGTAACTGATTTATATTTTTCAACAATGTGAAACTTGTAACAGATGTAACTTTGTAACAATGTATAACTTCATGTAAAGTGCTCTGATACCTCCGGGTCTAGCCAGCATTATATAAACCTCATCAAATAAATAAAGAAATAAATACATTTTTATTGGACACTGCCATATCTTTTTTTCACAGAGGTCAAGACTGGTACATTCCAGCAACTGGTAAAATACAGTATCTTTAAATACAAGCCTCTGACAGCGAATTAATTTAACAATTTTTACAATTGCTGGAATGTGCCCGTCTTGAGCTCTGCGATGGAAAGCTTAAGCGGGTTGCAAAAGGTTTCCAAGAATGCCAGATCGTTCACAAGAATAATTTGAAAATGGCCTCACCTGAAAGCAATACCATGACCCAGTTTACTTATGGTCTGCTCTGACTGACAAGATGCAGCTGCAGAGAGCCAGGTGGCAAACGTGTTTAACATTTTCAGACATTGTACGTCAGAAAAGTGGCAAGAAGAAAGGACATCCTTGAGACTTCTTGTAAGTAGATGTCTAGTTCCTGGAAAGAATCACGTGCTGCTGAAACACACGTACTGTGATGATGCAGTAAAACTAACTGCAGTTGGACCCTCTTCTGAAGCAAGCCTCTTTCCCATATCATCACAGAGAGAGGTGGAATCAGTGAGTCTGGCTGATCCCACCCTCCCCTGTGATGAGATAGGAATGGGATGTGCATCCTGTGTTCAATTAGCAAGGCTACGTTAACTTACAGGAGGTGTGGTCCTAAAGTCTTTAAGGCTACTGAGGGCCAGGGCTGATGAAAGGAAAGCCCAGCAAATAATGTAACAGCAGGCACATGCACACAAGTGCATGTGTCTGCAAGGAAGTACCTGAATGACTCTTTGGAGGAATATGATTGTTCTAAAATGGCCCTCTCCGAAGGGTCACCCAAAACTGTATGCCTTCCTCCTTCTTTTTTTCTGACCTTCTTTTTGTTAGCTTTAGTACTTTGAGCACTTTTACCACTGCTAACCAGTGATAAAGTACATGTGCTCTCTTCTCTAAACATGGTTTAATTGGTATACACCTTCTTGGCATTTTTATTTTACATCTAAGTCTCCTGTAAAATGGTATACCATATACTCAGGGCCTGTAATCTAAATGATACAGGTAGGCCTACAGCCCTGATTGTGCCTCCCACACAAGTAGCCTTTCAAACCTGCCTCAGACCTGCCATTACAGGGTCTGTGTGTGCAATTTACTGCCACTTTGACTTGGAATTTAAAACAACTTGCTAAGCCTTAAACTCTCCTTTAATTACATATAGTTCAACCCTAAGGTAGGCCCTAGGTAGCTCCTAGGGCAGGGTGCTGTGTGTGAAAAGTAGGACATGTACTGTTATGCATGTTCTGTTAGAGCAAACATCCAAATTCATTTTCCACTACTGAGAGGGCTACTCCTCTCACAAATTAACATTG
Source organism: Lissotriton vulgaris (assembly GCF_964263255.1). Lineage (NCBI taxonomy): Eukaryota > Metazoa > Chordata > Amphibia > Caudata > Salamandridae > Lissotriton > Lissotriton vulgaris. The sequence continues at coordinate 898,316,180 of NC_141696.1, forward strand.
GGAATTCCTTAACACCCTTTTCAGCTGTAACTCCTGACTAGAAACGAGGAGCTGCATTATGTTTAATATCTCTGGAGTGGTATTGAACAATCCTCTTTGCAGGTGAAGTTTGATTTAACATTACTTTTTTAGAAATTCCACTTTTAGAATTAGACATTTCTCTGCTTCTACTGCTCTGTTAGCCTTCAGCCTGTCTTTAATGCACTTCTTGGGCGGACAGCCATATTTTGTGCATTCCCCTCTAGACAGCCACAAACACAGGAAGGTTAGGTGTGTCTACATACTCATTTTCATTCTGATGACTCTTCCTGAACAAGAAGGGGGCGGGAGCTGACACTTACACCCGAATAGGCAGTGTCCTGATTCTGTTATCCTCTCCGTCCTCAGGATCAGCTTGTGGTATAGGTAGGCCACCTCCAGATCTATCCAAGCCCCGAATGCTGTTATAGCCGGGGGCTAGAGAAGGATCAGGTGAGGGCAAAATAATAAATAGGAAGGAAAGGAAGGGGACTGCAGGGAGGGAGAGCTGTGAAGACAAAAAACAGACAAATAATTGATTGGTATAAATTCTCAGGAAAATATTCTCCCTACTAAGACTACCAATCAGGCTATACGGTGCTATACCTGTAATGGGAATGTGAACATCACTAACTCAGGAGATGCTTCTCTTCCACTGAGGGCACGAAAATTCAGCCTGTGATTACCTTCCCCTGTGAACACAAAACTTACTATTGAAACAGCCCCTAAGACCCACGCAATGGCAAATCCTATAATGGTAAGGAGGGATACTACATACCCTAATCTTTTTCCAACAGCGTCCTGAAGAAACATAGACAGGGTTCTAAGGAATGCAGCGTAAGTACACAGTAACTCCCAGAAACTAAATAAGGGTTACGTCACCCAAAAGAAAGGAGAACAAGGTTACCTGAATGAAGTACTTTCAGGTTTGGGAAAAGCTCTTCAAATCCTCTGCAATAGCCGGTGAAAGAAGGCTTTCCAACAGAGGATTTATGTCAGGAAATAACGCAAACGCAAACAACTGTTTCCTCCGCAATAGCCGTGGAAATAAGGCTCGCCAACGGAGTAAACGGAATAGCACTGTTTCCTCCGCAATAGCCGTGGAAATAAGGCTCGCCAACGGAGGAAACAGAATAGCATAAACCTCCTTAGACCTCGGAATTATGCAAACGTGTCTTCCGCATGAGCCGAAGCAAGGAGGCTCGCCAACGGAAACACGAGAACCAAAAACTCAGCAAAACAAAGACCGTCCTCCGCAATAGCCGATACCAAGGCTCTCCAACGGAGGACAGAACCGAAGAAACAAAGCCGGAAATTCACGCAACAGACAGCGTCTGAAATACAGGGTAAACAGGAGCGCAGGAAACACCTCTCCGTACGGTCGTCAGGAACGCCAGGAACCACGAACCAAAATATCCGACACTGGCTGCCAGAAATGGAGTCTATTTATACCCCGCCTCCTAGCCGCTGAGCATCATGGGATATGTAGTCTTTTCACCATTCCGTACCCGTAATTACCACGAGGCGCGACGGAATCTGACAGTATATGCCCCCCTCACCTAGAGCGCCGAAGGGGGCCGGGGCGCTCCGGAAATTGGCGATGATAAGCAGCCACCAGGCGAGGAGCATGAACACCAGATGCCGGCTCCCACGAGTTCTCCTCGGGACCATAACCTTTCCAAGCCACCAGATACCTAAGGCCACGTCCCCGCCACCTTGAATCCAGAATACCCTCCACCTCGTACTCCAGGCCTTCAGGGACCACCAGAGGGGGAGGGAGGCGTCGCACCACCGCAGCTGCAGGCTTGAGCAGGGACACATGGAAAACGGGATGTATACGCAGATGCCTTGGTAACAGCAACTTCACTGCCACCTGATTGATGCGTTGCACAACCCGGAACGGGCCAATGAAGTGAGGGTTAAACACGCTGTAGCGCCTGAACCTGAAGTTCCGGGTGGACAGCCATACCCAGTCCCCCACCTGATACATAGGACCTTGACGACGTCGTTTGTCAGTCGTTTTCTTATATGCCACCTTAGATGCCTTCAGGGAGTCCTGTACACGCTCCAATACCATCTTTAGTTGGGAAACCCTCCTTGCTGCTTCTGGTACCGTCTCCCCAGTGTAAGGCTGTACAAATGGAAGAAACTGGGGATGATGACCATAAGTACAAAAAAATGGTGATACTCTCGTGGCAGAATGTGTCGCATTGTTGTATGCCATTTCCGCAAGCCAAAGGTGCTCCACCCAGTTATTCTTACCCTGAGACACATAGCATCGCAAGAATTGTTTTAATGTCTGATTGAGACGCTCTGTCTGACCATCAGTTTGCGGATGGAAGCTTGTGGACAGCGCTGTTTCAATATGAAGAGAGGAGCACCATGCCTTCCAAAACCTTGCGGTAAATTGAGAGCCCCTATCAGATACTATGACATTGGGTAAGCCATGCAGACGTACAATATGGACCAGGAGAAGCTGTGCCAATTGACCTGCTGTAGGCACCTGAGGACAAGCAATAAAATGCCCCATCTTAGTCAGATAATCAATGACTACCAACACTGTGGTACAACCCTGATCTCTGGGTAGACCTACCACAAAGTCTAATGATATACTTTCCCATGGAGTAGAAGGGGTAGGCATGGGCTGTAGAAACCCTGCAGGACGACGATGATCGGACTTGGCGCGGGCACAAACATCACACTCTGTCACCCATCTCCTTACATCGTCTCTTATTGTGGGCCACCAACATCTACGCTGAATCAGCTCCATAGTCTTATCAACCCCAACGCGTCCAGCACTGGGTGAAGTATGACACCAAGAGAACATCTGTTTCCGCAAGGATTCAGTGGGCAACAGCATTCGCCCTTGTTTGATCGGAAAGCCATGTTGTAGGTGCCATTCAGGATGTGTCTGTAACCATCTCTTCCAGGGGTCCGTTCTTATCCCATATCGTATGCCCTGCAAAAAGGCATCAGGTTGGATGCCACAGACCACCTTGACAGGGTCCACTATAGGGGTTTCAGTCCTGGCCTCCGAGGACTTTGTGGATGATTGACGGGACAAGGCATCCGCCTTTCTATTGTCCGCTCCAGGCCTGAAAGTAATAACGAAAGGAAACTCTGAAAAGAAAAGCATCCACCTCAGTTGTCTAGGGGTTAGATGTCTGGCCGCTGACATCAACTGCAGATTGCGGTGATCGGTGTAAACCGTCACCACATGCTTCGCCCCCATGAGGAAATGCCTCCATTCCGTGAAAGCATGTTTGATAGCCAAGAGTTCTTTCTCGGCAATGCAGTAGTTGAGTTCTGCCCCCGTAAGTTTACGTGACATAAAAGCCACGGGATGTAATTGTCCTGTGGTTTCATTTCGCTGCGAAAGAATGGCTCCGATAGCAACCTCTGAAGCATCTGCCTCGACTATAAATGGGACATCAGAATTGGGGTGCGTTAATATTGGAGCAGTGACAAACGCTTCTTTTAGAGTTACAAACGCCTCCTGAGCTTTCTCATCCCATCCAAACCCTTGGTCTCTTCTCAGCAGTCTGGTTATGGGAGCCACCACTTTCGAGAATTGGTTAATAAATCGCCTGTAGAAGTTGGCGAATCCTAGGAAACATTGAACATCCTTGATGTTTCGAGGAATCGGCCAATCTCGCACTGCTTGAATCTTCCTCTCCGCCATTTCCTGCCCCTGGGGGGTAAGCATAACCCCCAAAAATTCTACGGTAGAGACGTGAAAGTCACATTTAGACAGTTTGCAGTAAAGATGGTTTTTCTGTAGGATCCTCAGGACAGATTTGACATGCTGTACGTGCATGTCCTCCGACTCAGAATAGATGAGTATATCATCTATATACACTATGACGTGTCTGTCCAGTATTTCCCTCAACACGTCGTTAAGGAAAAACTGGAATGCAGCAGGGGCATTGCATAGCCCGAAGGGCATGACCAGGTATTCGAACAACCCATACCTGGTCTGGAAGGCCGTCTTCCATTCATCCCCCGCTCTCATTCTCACAAGATGATAAGCTCCTTTCAAGTCTAACTTGGTGAATACCTTGGCCTTTTTCACCTGTTCCAATAACACGTTTATTAAAGGTAAAGGGTATCTGTTATTTATCGTTACCGCGTTGAGGGCTCGAAAGTCTACACAGGCTCTTAAATCCCCATTGGCCTTGGGGATGAAAAACAAAGGGGATGCTGCTGGTGATCGTGAAGGGCGTATGAACCCTAATTCTAACAGTTTGTCTAAATATGTTCTCAAGTACGCGTTTTCTGGCTCCGTCAACGCATACAGACTGCCCTTGGGAATCACTGCCCCAGGAACTAACTCAATTTGGCAATCGTATGGCCTATGTGGGGGTAACTCTTCAGCCCGTACTTCATCAAATACCCCTTCAAAGTCCTGATATACCACTGGAAGAGTTACTGCCTTTTCAGCGGCCGTGGCTATCCGATCCCCACTTGCCAAAGCAAATGAAGGACACTGTGCGTATCTGAGACAATGCTCCTCGCAATGTGGGGAATTCATCAATATTGTGTCTGTTTCCCAATCGATGTCAGGGTTGTGTCTTTTCAGCCAAGGAATGCCTAGGATCACCACATACTGCGGTGCCTCAATTATGCTGAAAGATACTCTTTCTCTGTGATACCCAAACCTCATCTCTGTCAGAGCTGTTTGATAACTTATGGGCCCGGTGTTCAGTTTCCTGCCATCTACTGCAAACACATCGGTACCATCTTCTTTAGGGATCAGAGGAATGCCTAATCTTTTGGCTTCCTTCATGTCATAAAGAAACCCGTAGCCCCAGAATCCACCATAGCTTGTGTATGAACCTCCATCATGCCAATCATCAAGATTATCTTGATGAATAAATGTTGCGCTCCCACTACCGTACTCAACATAGAAGGGATACTAACAAGACTCCAGGGAACCCCTTCATCAACCCCAGAGCCCTTCAGTTTTCCGCCGGTTTCTCTGTGGCCGTTGACACCCCCCTATTCATGCGGAATTTGGAAAACTTGGGTTTGACAGGGCACTCTCTAACATAATGGCCTTTTTTGCCACAGTAGAGACAAAGACCCAGCTTGCGCCTCTGTTCCTTTTCGGTGGCGGTTAAGGCCGCACGGACAGCTCCTATTTCCATAGGCTCAGAGGTGTGAGATACCGTACTGTCAGGGGTCTTCACCGCCACAGAAGAGGGAATGGTCCGGTGCTTAGCTCCGCTACCGCCTTTACGATTCTTCATCCTATGGTCTAATCGTAATACCAAATTGATTAAATCCTCACATGACACTGGTTGGGGTCTATTTGAGCAATGACGTCTTGCATTTCCTCTTTTAAACCCTGATGAAAGATTGATGCATGTTTGGCTTCTGGCCACTTAGTTTCAGCAACTAAACGTCTGAAATGATTCAAATAAGTTACCAGATCTTGATTCCCCTGACGTAGGCCTAATAGTTCTTTATCTGCCGTATACATATCTGCTCTTCTATCGAACACTTTCGTGAACTCGGCTTGGAACGCGTCCCAGTCATGTAACATTGGGTCATTTCTCTGGACCATTGGAACTGCCCATTGAGCTGCGTCCCCGACTAAATACGAGATAACGAACGCAACCTTTGACTGATTGGTGGGAAATGACCTGGGTTTGCATGAAAAATGCATCATGGCTTGCGTCAAAAACACTTGCACGGATCCAGCATCTCCGTTAAATCTTTCTGGATGTGCTAACGGAATGCTAGGGGGGATCTCCACCACTACTGAACCGGCTGTACCAGACCCTGAAGCCCCAGCACTAAAAGGGTTTTTCTGGATGTTATCTAACCGGTTCCGTAATTCAGTGCTTTCTTGTCTGGATGCTATCAACTCAGATTGCACCACGACTAATGCAGCCATCACCTCGTCCAGAGTAGCCATCACCCTAAACTGATCGGGAGGAATATAATACTTGGGTCGGATATTCTGTTATCCTCTCCGTCCTCAGGATCAGCTTGTGGTATAGGTAGGCCACCTCCAGATCTATCCAAGCCCCGAATGCTGTTATAGCCGGGGGCTAGAGAAGGATCAGGTGAGGGCAAAATAATAAACAGGAAGGAAAGGAAGGGGACTGCAGGGAGGGAGAGCTGTGAAGACAGAAAACAGACAAATAATTGATTGGTATCAATTCTCAGGAAAATATTCTCCCTACTAAGACTACCAATCAGGCTATACGGTGCTATACCTGTAATGGGAATGTGAACATCACTAACTCAGGAGATGCTTCTCTTCCACTGAGCGCACGAAAATTCAGCCTGTGATTACCTTCCCCTGTGAACACAAAACTTACTATTGAAACAGCCCCTAAGACCCACGCAATGGCAAAACCTATAATGGTAAGGAGGGATACTACATATCCTAATCTTTTTCCAACAGCGTCCTGAAGAAACATAGACAGGGTTCTAAGGAATGCAGCGTAAGTACACAGTAACTCCCAGAAACTAAATAAGGGTTACGTCACCCAAAAGAAAGGAGAACAAGGTTACCTGAATGAAGTACTTTCAGGTTTGGGAAAAGCTCTTCAAATCCTCTGCAATAGCCGGTGAAAGAAGGCTTTCCAACAGAGGATTTATGTCAGGAAATAACGCAAACTCAAACAACTGTTTCCTCCGCAATAGCCGTGGAAATAAGGCTCGCCAACGGAGTAAACAGAATAGCACTGTTTCCTCCGCAATAGCCGTGGAAATAAGGCTCGCCAACGGAGGAAACGGAATAGCATAAACCTCCTTAGACCTCGGAATTATGCAAACGTGTCTTCCGCATGAGCCGAAGCAAGGAGGCTCGCCAACAGAAACACGAGAACCAAAAACTCAGCAAAACAAATACCGTCCTCCGCAATAGCCGATACCAAGGCTCTCCAACGGAGGACAGAACCGAAGAAACAAAGCCGGAAATTCACGCAACAGACAGCGTCTGAAATACAGGGTAAACAGGAGCGCAGGAAACACCTCTCCGTACGGTCGTCAGGAACGCCAGGAACCACGAACCAAAATATCCGACACTGGCTGCCGGAAATGGAGTCTATTTATACCCCGCCTCCTAGCCGCTGAGCATCATGGGATATGTAGTCTTTTCACCATTCCGTACCCGTAATTACTGCGAGGCGCGACGGAATCTGACAGATTCCCACACAAATGGCTGATCATGCGCTACTGATAGTCTGGAGCCAATACTGGGAAGAAAGGACATGTGTGCACTTCAAAGACCCTTCTTTTAAGTCACTCTCACTTCAAAGGAACATTTGGGTATGCGTACTGGGTCTCTGACCCCACCAAATCAGACACTTCTGGGCCTACAACTGCTTTCTGTTAGAAGAACTTCTGTGCTGCATCAAGAGCTGACACTCTGCTGGACTGCTGACTTGAAAGGCTTACTTTTATGCTGTGCTGACCTGCTGCCTGCTGCCCTCTGACCCTGATGAGAAGAGCTAGACTCCGCTTTGTAACTGAAGTGATCTCCAAGGGTTTGTTGGCTTGCCCTCTGTTGCTTGAGACTCAGGGCTATCAAAGTCTCTACCCCTGCTCCTTGGCCAAGTTCATGTGAAGTTGACTCAGATATTTGCACCAGAGAAATCAACGCATCTCTCGTCTGTGATAAGCAGATCCGCACCTCAAACCTGTTGCAGGAGAAGAATCAGCACATCACACTCGCAATGGCCGCATCACGTCCAGAACCATCGCTTTGGAAGCAACACATTCCCTCCACTGCATGGAGAAGATCAACGCATCACCCTCCAGTGTGAATTAATCCAGCATATCATCTTCAGAAACGTTGCACTCAGAACCAGCGTTTTACTCAATGGACCGGACGGATCACTGGGTGAAAAAACTCAATGCATCACCTTAACTGCGAGGCTCGACATTGACACATCACTAGTCTGCACTCGGCATCTCGCTTCTGCAAACAGGATCAAGGTACTCTTGGCCCTTCGGGGTTACTGTCCCAGCTTGCTCTCTTTTGCAGATGGCTTGAACTGTTGACTTTCCCCTGGTCCAGCGCGAACAGCTATCCCCCATAGGCGCTTATTGCTTCTAAGCGCTAGAATTCTTTTTATATTTAAACATTCATAACTCCAACTTTTACCTATTAATGTTTATCATTTTGGTCTTGATTCTTTTAACAAAATTATTGTCTGTTGTTCTAAACCAGTGTGGAGTCTTTTTGTGGTGTTTTCTTTGTGTTGCTGTGTGTGTGTGTCACAAATACTTTACACATTTCTTCTTTAGATAAGCCCAACTGCTCTATCTTTTAGCGTGTACCATGACAGTGGCGGTCCCTACTTAGACTAGAGTGGTGATCATTCAATACAGAAAGAAGAGAGTTCTGTGCAGTTGCAGTTATTATGTCTGTTCATTTATGTATGAGTTCCGAGCTTTTGTGCCCATATAACATCCCTGAAAAGCCTGTGTTAGAAATGGGAGTTTCCAGTTGGCAGTGATTTGCACCCTATCCTAGTAGGGATCCTCCCTTCTGGTCAGGGTAAGTGGATTACACAGCTAAGATAACCCCTGCTCACCCCTTGGAAGTTTGGCACGAGCAGTCAAACTTATCTTAGAGGCGATGTGTAAAACAGTTGTACATAAATAGGCTGAATCTCAGTGAAAACTTTACAAATTGGCCCCACACAAGTTAATAAAAATAATAAATCTTTATCTTAATAAAATAAGACCAAAACCACACAAAAAACACAGATAAACAAAAATATCCCTGTTAAAAGTTTAAAATAGTTCAGTCATAGAAAACTATGGATTCATCACTTTTATCACAAAGTACCTGGGATGCATCAAAATCAAAGACGAAAACACATGCAGGGGTGGTAAGGTGCTGGAAAAGTAAAGCAATGAACTTGTTCCTTACTCTCAGGGAAGGGAAGCATTGGTCCTTTGCTCCAGGGGAGGTGATGCGTCGGTTCCTTAATGCTAGGAAGGGGAGGTGATCTGTTCGTTCCTTACTGTAATGGTAGGTGATGCAATGGTTTCTTACTACTACGAGAGGAGGTGATGTGTCAGTTTCTTACTGTGAGGGGAGGTGATACATCATTTCTTCAGACACAAGACCTCAGTTCTTTCCAGAAGCCCAGCGTAGATGCAGACTTGGCGCACAGGTGCGTTGTGTGGAAAATCCAGGCACCCTGGGGTCGATACAGAAGTGTCGAAACAAGAGCTGCATTGATTATCGCAGCCCTGAGGAGGTAATGCATTGAATCTTCAGCCGCACAGCAGGGCCCGCTTTGGAGTCAAAGCGGGTGTCTCAGACACAGAGGCACAGTGCTCGGGACTCGGGCTGCAGTGACCTTGGAGTCGCATGACAGGCGTTGCGTCAATTCTTCAACTGCGGCAATGTGTTGGTTTTTTGATCACATATCAAGCTTGCGGCGGCAAAAACAGGTGCTGAAGTCCAGTGCATGGATTTTCCTTCTTTTGTGCAGCAGAAGCCACAACCAAGGGCCAAGATCTGTCATTTCTGACACTTGGAAGGCCAGAACTCCCAGCAAAGGAGTTCAGGGGCTGCAAGTGAAGTCTTTGAGGGCCCTAAGACTTTTTAACAGGAGGCAAGCACACACAAGACCTTGGAGAACACTGGGGAAGCAGGACGATGAAAACAAAGTCCATTACTTTTATTCCTCCAAGGCAGCAGCAAACAGTAGACCAGCACAACACAGCAACAAGCAGGGTAGCAGTTCCCCTTCTACAGCTTTTCAGCTCTTCTTCTTGGCAGAATCTCCTTTTAGTTCAAAAGTGTTCTAAAAATGTGGGTTCACAGGTCTACTACTTATAAACCTTTCTGCCTTTCAAGTAGGCATACTTCAAAGGATAGTCTTTGTAGTGCACAGATCCTGCCTTGCAGTGACCTGACTCCATCCACACTACAGGGGGTGGAGACAGCTTTGTGTGAGTAAAAACCCAGCCCTAATTTGGTGTCAGTGACAACTCCTCCCATCACTCGAGTTCGGGAAGGCCCATCAGTTGGTGATGGGCAATCAGGATATGCAGGGAAGACCTCAGCTTCCTTTGTGAGGCTGTCTGGGGTGAATGCACAAACAGTCCAACTGTCAGTCTGAACTAGACTTGGATTTCACTGTCGGACAGAGGCAAAGAATGGTAAAGCAGGAAAATGACCACTTTCTAAAAATATCACAAATCCACTTCCAAAGAAGATGTGTTTTTAATTCTAAGTTCAGGGAACCCACACTCCAAATCACTATCTCTTCCCAATTGAAAGTTACAATTGTAAGGGGTTACAAGGAAGCTCCAATGATAACCAATATTGGAGATAGTCCTTGCAATAGTGAACAAATTAGCAGTATTTCACTATCAGGACATGTAAAACACACCAGTACATGGCCTGCCTTTCACACACACTGCACCCTGCCCATGATGAGACCCTGGGACAACCTTAGGGCTGTCATACACATAGAAAACGGAATTTTGTGGGCCTGGCAAGTGGGCACACTTGACAGGCTGACATGGAAGTTTCAAAAATGCACTTACAGCCACTGCAGTGATAGGCCTGAGACATGTTTGCAGAACTGCTAATGTGGGTGGCACAGTCAGTGCTGCAGGCCCACTAGTAGCATTTGATTTACTGGGCCTAGGCACATTACTTTACTGGGGACTTTCCAGTAAATCAAATGTGCCAATCAAGGATAACCAATCATAATCACAATTTACACAGGGAGCACTGATCAGCAGTGGTAAAGTGCTCATAGTTCAAAAACAAACAAAAAAGAAGTCCCGCATACTGTCAAAATACAGGAAGTAGAAGTAAAAAGACAGGCAAAAACCAAGCCAATGATGACAGGTCTAACAGCCTGCGACTGCTCTCCTTACCATAAAAGTAAAGTGCAGAAGGGGAGGTACTTGGACCAGTCTGCCTAGCCATAATATGACACACCCCAGGGCACAGTGGCAAACAACCTCGGCCACCACGGTTGGGACCCATCAGTCCCTGTCTATCTTGTGGCCGCCACAAACAGGTTCCAACAGTTCGTATAAAAGAAAATGCAAGCTCAGCAATGATGTACTCAAAATCCTATTGGAGAATTGTATCGCAGAGAGTGGCAAGCTGCTCACGAATAATCAGAATAATTAGGTTTGCAATTTCTGTTTTGGAAAAGGGGGCCTGAACCAGATAAATGGAGCCCAAAGCTACCTTGTACAAAGGGAGGCATTTATTTTTGTAATTTATATTTGTGAACTGTCCACTAATGTTCTTCATATACTCTTCATGGACCTAATCGGCCAAGATGTACAAAAGTGTTAACACTTTCAACCCTACCCGGCACCAATTTTATTGCAAATATCTCAAAACTACTGAACGGATTTACACCTAAAGCAAGAAAGAATGCATTTTGAGTAAAATTTTACTTTACTTGCATGCTTGGAATAATTTAGTTCAACATTTTTTGCTGCAGCTGTAAAATTTCGTAGGGGAGCTAAAATGGGAAACTGGCTCTTTTTTCTCTTCCCGTTAACATTTTTCACCTACACAGAACTATACAACAATTGGCATGCCTGTATTTACTTCCATACAATACGTTGGTGTGGAAACTGGCACAGATTGATCCTTGGGCTCCACAGTTCTAGATAAAATAATAAATCACTTTTCAATTAGAAGTGTGGCCGAACTATAACTATAACAAAATGTAAAAAAACTTGAAATTCACCCCTTATGGTTTGCAACCGACAATGTACACCTTAAACCATGCAACATGCCATTTCTTGCTCTTTGACATTAGCCTTTTTACGTGCCATCAGCTAAGGTGTTTACTGAACATGGCAATTTATAGCTAGCCTGGGGAAAGGTAAAGTAGACAGGCGCAATTCCATACACTTAGACGCCTGGCTTAGACATGTTGCCACAATCTACATTGACAAGGAGGGTATGATAGTCTCTGGAAGTACTGACATTTGTTCCTCAGAGAGCGCAATAACAGAGGAGGATGCCTTAGTGGAAATCTGGGGTAAAGAACAAGACCGTACAGCAGTTGAAAAGGTAATAAAAAAGATAAGAAAAGACGGTGTACCCGGACCGAACGGTCTTCCAGGAGCCATTTTTAGAGAAGATCCGGTATATTGGGGCACAATTTTATCTAATTTGTTTATTGAATGCCGATTGAAAGCTAAGGTGCCGGATTCATCGCGAGGATCTTTTTTACATCCCATCTTCAAAAAAGGAGATAACACAGATCCAAAAAATTATAGACTAATTGCACTTTTAGATGTTGAAGGAAAAGCCTACGCCAGCACCTTATTGAACGAATTAAATAGCTGGATCAAAGAGAATGAAATCCTCCCCTCCTACCAGACCTGATTCCGCAAAGGCTGCTCCACAATTGACAACATCGTGGCCATGTCGTATCTGAACCAGCACGCTAACTGCAAAAATAATAAACCAATCTTTGCATGCTTCGTTGACTACTCAGCGGCCTTTGACGGCGTGCCCCCACACAAGCTTTGGAATACGTTGCGTCAATGGCATATCCCAGTAGGTCTTCTTAGCGCCATTATTTCATTGTACAGTAACACCTGGATCAAAGTGAAGCTAGCAGATAATACCACAACGAAGAAGTGTTGGACAAACCGTGGCCTAAAACAAGGATGCGTTCTTGCCCCCACATTGTTTACCTTATATACATCTGACCTGGGGAAGAAGCTTCAAAATGCTAGTCTTGTAATTCCGAAAATTGGAACCAACAAACTGCAAATATTACAGTATGCAGATGACTTGGTGGTAATGGACCACACAAAAATCGGGCTACAAAGGGGCCTAGATGCACTCAATAACTACAATTAAAGAAATGAACTTATAATAAATGCTCAAAAAACTAAAGTAGTTATTTTTGGACACTATCCAAAAAAAGCTCTTTTGAAATGGTATGTGGGCAAAGAAGTCATCGTCACAGCAAAATCCTATAATTACCTAGGTTGCTGGATAAGTAAAACCGGTAAAGCAACGATACATCTACATAAAATGAAGGCTAAAGCAAATTCAACAACGTACGCCTTATGCAAACTAAATGAGATGATGCAAAGCCCAACAACTGTTCTGATTAGGAAAGTAATACAAGCAAATATTAGGGCACCTGCGGGTTACACACAGCAGGCATTCCCGGGTAAAATGGAATTAATGTTGGACAAAGCACAATGCCAGGCCTACAAACTCATTTTCAAACTGCCCAAACACACACGCAACAGCCTAATTCGTCTAGAATTCGGTCTGAAGCAAAAAAGTAAAGAATGCTTGGGAACGCACTTGAAATACTACTACCAAGTCCTAACAGCTCCAGCTGGAACCCTAAAGAGCATGCTGAAGCCAATCTTTGGGGAGTTAATTAACCCGTGGTATCGATACACAGAGGAAGCAGTGGAAACACTGGGATTAACAACAGAAAATTGGGATCAGGGAACGGTACACTACCCGGCCATCAAAAATTCAATCAATAAACAATGTTATCAACTGTCGCACCAAAGTGATCTAGCAGAACACGCAACAGGAGGAAGAGGCTCACCTTGGCTGATAAAATCATATGCCGGGAGTAAAATCCAGCCAGACCTGAAGCAAGCTCTGGGAAGGAAAGCACTAAAAAACATTGTATGGGCCAGATTGGTGCCCCTCCCCATTAAGGAATTAAATCCCGGGTGGATATCTCTAGAAAATAGAATCAGATGCAGAATCTGTGATTATCAATTTGAATCTTTGCTACACTTGATTTATTGTTGCCCCGGTATGTCGCAGTCCCGTAGGATTCTTTTAAAACAAATATGGCTCCGTAACGGGGTACGGACAGTGAAAGAAGCAACTTCGGTTCTCTTTTCCTGTACTACACCATAGGACTTGGCAAGATTTGGGAGATACATGGCCGAGCTGTGTCTTAGGCTTATGGAATAAGAGGGGACAGGCATTATTAAAGGCAACTTGGTCTGTTAAACCAGTATTTTCCAACAAGGCCGAACCGACAATGAACTGACAATCATTTGCACACTTTTTAAATGTATATAATATATCCTCTTACTTAGTATTCAACGGTTGCAAGTAAACCCAATGTTCTTTTATTGTATAAGTATGTATTTTTAAAACAATTGTTTCAATTTGTTTTTAAAACCGCATGTAAGTTATATTGCAGATGGTTTTAAGTAACTGTGCAATAAAATAAATAAATACAAATACAGAACATGGCAGTAGCATAAGCTATGGTGTGCATTGCTTTTTGATTACCACAATTAGCAATTTTCCAGTTTTTGTTTTAAATTAGGTTTTACTGAACCAGAAGCTTTAATTATATTTTTTTGTGTGTGAATTTTAATGGGTTTTATTATGAAGCACTGCACTTACCGTCCATGTATTCATTCAGGTGTTGGGCACGGCCTTTATCCTGGCTTTGCTTCCAACCTGTTTTAGTCATGCTTAGAGAGGGTGATCCCAGAGACAGCCTTTATTTGCTCTGGGAATAAGTAACAAGCTGGCAAATTTCAAGCAATATCATCAAAGAGTGTCTAAGTGATTACTGAAGTAAACGTTTACAGCTTCCCATCTATCTTTCTTTCCCAATGGATCTGCTCAAAATTTGACATAACAAACAGAAAGCTAAACTTGCAAAATGTCTGTCAAGAATTGTGGGTATTCATCAAATTGTGACACATTTATTTGAAAATTAAAAATTCTCGAACTCCCCCATGTTAGACCTGGCATCCTTGGCGTGGTTTCTCCTGTTTTTTTTGCCTCTGCCTCCTGCATTTTTGATGCTGTGCTGGATTTCATTTTTGCTGGTATAGATGCTTTGGGCACTTTGCCACTGCTGTTCAGTGTCAAAGTGCAATTGCTCCCTGTGTAAATTGTTATTGTAAATTGGTTGTTATTCATGATTGGCACATTTGTATCACCAAGAAGTCCCTAGTAGAGTGCACTGAGTGTGCCAGGGCTGGTGATACAAATGCTACTAGTGGGCCTGAAGCACTGATTGTGCCACCCACAGGAGTAGCCCTAAAATCGTGTCTCAGGCGAATATATGATGATATCCCGCATTCTTTCATCCTGCATACCATCACTCTGCATTTTTTACTACGAAAGTACCATTACTCCGCAAGCCATTTGACTTTATTACGCATGCCATTACAACGCAAATGCATGTGTGGTGAAGTCATATACTTTGATAAAGTACTTTATTAAAATATATATATATGTATATTCACTGAAAAAACCATAGGTTATACACTATATATAGTTAGGAATTAGCCTTTAAAAAAACAATGAAATTCACAAAAAAAAACATAGGTTTTAGGCCTTATATAGTTAGGAATTAACATATAAAAAACCATTGAAATTCCTCCTATATAGTTAGCTGGACATTTTATTGATATAAAACCAATGAAATTCGACATATAGTTAGGTGCACTAACTATATATTTCGCGCATCCGCAATCCAATGCTGATGATGTCACATATTACATCATTCATGACATGGTCAGTGACATCACTGATGACATCATCCAATGTCTGTGTGTTTTTGTAAAGTTTAAATATGTTTTACATATTGAAGAATGAGAGGATGTATAGGAGTATGGATGAAGGATTTGATTGTATAAGTGAGTAAGTATGTGTTCGTATATCTGTGAAATTGTAAGCTGTTCTGTGTTTAACTGTATAGATGAAGAAATCAAAGTGTGATTGATTCTTTACAGGACTGAGTAGGTGTGTGAGTAACTCCATGGATGAGTGGCAGTGTGTGAGTGTCTGCATAGGTGTATGAGTGCATATGATAGTGTTGCAATGATGAGTGACAGTATGTACAAATGACCTTATGGGTGAATGAATGAATGTGCATGTAGACGTAGGAATCAGTGAGTGGGTATCTAGTAAATGGTATTGGTGTGTCAATAGTTTCAAAAATGATACTTTGTATTTTACACTAGGTGTATTAGAGTGTAAGGAGGTGCATTGTATTATCACATGAAGTATATCATCAGTGGTGTGATTATTGATGTTAAATGAGCTGTCATCAGTGATATCATCAGTGATGTCACTGACCATGTCATGAATGATGTAATATGTGACATCATCAGCATTGGATTGCGGATGCACGAAATATATAGTTAGTGCACCTAACTATATGTCGAATTTCATTGGTTTTATATCAATAAAATGTCCAGCTAACTATATAGGAGGAATTTCAATGGTTTTTTATATGTTAATTCCTAACTATATAAGGCCTAAAACCTATGGTTTTTTTAGTGAATTTCATTGGTTTTTTAAAGGCTAATTCCTAACTATATACAGTGTATAACCTATGGTTTTTTCAGTGAATTTCATTGGTTTTTTAAAAGCTAATATATAGATATATAAGGCCAGAAACCTGTGGTTTTTTCAGGGAATTTGCAAGGTTTTGAAAATGCTAATTCTATTAGCGGATAACGTTTAAATATGTTAATATCCTTGTGGGACCACCTGAGCAGCATCCTGGCTCAGTAGGTCAGGTATGTTAAAGAACATGCTGGTTACAGAGGATGGTGCTCGTGAAAAGATGGTGATATCCACCACTTAAATTAATTTCATATTTTACTATACTAATCCTTTATTGGTCCCAGAGTAGCCTGCTACTCGCCGAAAAAGCACTTTGACGCCTCGTTAGGGGTAGTAAGCGCTATATAAATGCAAGACATATGTTCCTCGGAAATAAATGCACAGTCATCAGAATCACTACGTCATGAAGATTACGCACATTCCGGAAGATGCAAGCGCTTCAGGTAGTTGATTAATCGCTAAATAAATAATTCAATCCAGTCACAAATATACATGAGCATCTTCTGACAGTAGTGCACTGTCTAAAGCTTAGAAACACTTAAACTTCTCTCCCCAAAAGTACGTTTTCCAGCAGCCGGCGGCCAGCCCCCCTCTCTGCCACTGTTGACAGTGCAAGGGAAGGAATGCCGGCTCTCGGGTTACAACAAAAGCCAGTGATATCACCCAGCGCCGCCTGGAATGGCTCTGACTGCAGGGGGTGTGCTCTGGGATGGGGCGTTTCCTCAAAGGCTAGTGAAAGCTGCCGGGAGAAAGTCTGGCCGAATTTCTGCAAGACAGGTCGTACATACCAGGAGCACCTCAGAGCATGCCGGCCCGGGAGCTCAGGACAAGGAAGGAAAGTGGACATTTCCAGCCGGCAAAAGAGAGCTGGTGAAAGAGGAGGTAGCTGCAGAGGGACTGCGAGCTGCTCAACGTAAGTGCCCCTGGACCATTCAAAGCTTCTGACTGCTTGTGGAATGGGGGCGCCTTTGTCGTCCTTCATTCAATATCGTATTTTTGGGGGAGAGTTGCGATTGCTGACGGGCTCGCGCGTTTTATAAACTCAGCTTCTAGATCTCTCACACTAACTATCTTAAAAAGAGTGTAAAACATTTTACAAACAATCATTTATTTTTAGGGCTCTTTCTGTCGTGGACTGGAAACTCGTAGCACTATAAATAGCACATTCTACTTTTACCCAATGCACCAACTAGGATTCGAACCTTTGACCTTCGGTTTGCACACACAGACATGGGGAATGTTTGCATCAATCCATGGATCCGTTTTAGCTGCTAGTGTTCAAGATTCAGATGAGAGCCACAGTAGCTCATTTTCTGTTCAGAGACAGATGTGTGCAGTATTGAAGAGTCTCAATATATCAAGAAACCAAAAGTGTCGCCCCTTCCCCTTACCTTAAGAAAGATACTTTATCCTCTGTTCTGAATGAGATTATAAGTAAGTTAACAACTCTAAGGCTGCCGCGGTCTTTATCGATCCCTAGTTGTTTTTTTATACTTATGTAGTTTGTGGAAGGAAGTGGAAATTCAAATTAAAGTGATATCGAAAGTTTTATGTGTGGCCGTAACTATGGTATAAAATGAGACAGATGTATCCCACAGGTTCGTTTAACTTGGAGTATCATTTAAAGTGTGTCTGTGCCGTGCGCCTGCAACAAAATATGCGCTCCATTGCCCTGTGTGCTAAAAGCACCTGCCATTAGTGCGTAGAATAAAGTCCGTTTGTAAAGTGTACTATATAGGTGAACTTGACAGACAGGGGAGCCTGGCAATCCGCATTCATTTATTTTAGCTCTTCGACACCTCAAGGCCCAGTGGATAGGATGACAGACAGCTGCGTAACGCAAAATGAAGCCCCCTCCACCCCTGCCAAATGTGAAGAGGGGTCCATGAGCCTCCCATATCTCACAGGTGTTCGTTGGTCTTGCTGCATGGGCCCTTGAAGGGTCGCCCCCACCTGCGCTGCTTGGGGTCTGCCTCAGCCTTGGTGACAAGGCGCTCTGTAGCATAGCACTGTGAGAGTGCCATAACGCCAAATAACTCCCGCCCCCATGCAGAATGTAATGGATATTGATTACATATATTGGTGAATGGGGCCCCGTGAAGGATTGGAGCCCCCTGTAGGTTTGGAGAACTCTCTGCACCGCAGGGGCTACAGGGACCTGCGCGACGCATCTCTACTGTGACACAAAGCACCCGTAGAAATAAGACAGTTTACATTGTCAGCAGGAATTACAACTTGAAAATACACGCAGGCGTCTGGAGAGGTGTTCCGCGTGCTCGTGCTTTTTTTTTTCCTCGTCAGACGTTACAACGTAGTCCTATTTTATTTATTTTATAGTTGTAATGGATTGGCCATTTTATATAGCGCCGTCAGAAATGGAATGTCTTTTAGGCACTTGAATGATATCGTTTTTAAACAACTTAAAGTCACACCTTTGGTTAGTCTTAGACTGAGAAAAGACTAGGGAAAGAACTTCAGCAGGAACAATAACCCACTGAGGTACATATCCAGCTGACTTGGCTAGCTAGAAAAGGCTAGACAAGTTGTACTTTATGCAATCTGGAAAACGTATCTAAAAAACAGACGAGTAAACTTTGGTTGCTTGCTCCCCGAGTATTGTGTATTGTTTTCAAGATAAAAACGTTCCAAACTTGGAGTTGTTGCCGGACTAAAAAGATGAGTCTATGTGGCGCTAAATTTACCTTTATGTTTTTTTAAAGAGGAGTTCAATTCTCGCTTATCATTGTACGTACTATGTCAGTACCACAAATATGAACTAAGGGGGCTGACAAGGAAGAAGCGCCTTTCATCCCTTGTATTAACGCGAGGCAGATCTTTGAAACGCGCGCACAAGATGTTAAGTTCATGTCCTGCCAGGAGCACGCGGGCTCTGGCAGTGGACGTGCACGCCATACTCTGCCTGCAGGGGAGGGAGGGAGGGTGGGGCTGGGTGGATTGGGAGTCCCGGCGCAATCAATTAGGGCTCTTTCAAGTGGGGCCACTTGACCTGACCTGCAGACGCAGCATTTCTTCACTCGCCAGCCATTACCTCCAGAAGCACCCCCCACTCTCCGGCTTAGACGCAGCTCTGGTTCATACATTATCCCGCGTTTTAGAGCAGAATTTGT
Source organism: Lissotriton vulgaris (assembly GCF_964263255.1). NCBI lineage: Eukaryota > Metazoa > Chordata > Amphibia > Caudata > Salamandridae > Lissotriton > Lissotriton vulgaris. The sequence goes on from NC_141696.1 coordinate 898,335,665, forward strand.
ACGTCACCTTTCTAAAAAGACAGGTTCTGAAGGGGCGCTCGTGTGGTCTCGAGTAAGGTGACTAACTCGTGGTTTTATTTTCTGCACTTTTATTTCCTGCTCATGTGACCTTCTATAGCCTCATTGGTGCTGCGTCACTACTCCTCCCACCTTAGTGCAGCTGAACAGTTTTATCTATATGCAGCACAGCAAAGGCTTCCCCCAGGCAGGGGGAAGCGGAAACCACGTCCTCCCGGCCCGCCCACAACCAGGCGGTGGCCATCTTAAGGCAGCTCGGGCGGCGGCGGTGATCTCGGGGGCAAAACGAGGGGTGGGCACCCTCAAAATTAAATAAAAAACAATAAAATGAAAGAGAGAAGCCCCCCAAGCCCCCCCCAAGCACCCCCAAAAAAAAATCGCGAAAAATTGCGGGGTGCGCGCACGCGTTCGCGCTTATTGATATATAATTGATTTCTCTTCTAATTTTCTCAGGAACCACTGGAGGGATTTACACTATTTTACCAAAAGTGTGATCTGCGTAACAGACACTACCATTTTGACAAGTTTGGTGTAATTCCCTTCAGCGGTTCAAGCTGTAGCTGAGTCTAAAGGTCCTATGGAAATTAACATGGGGAAAACATGTTTTGGGACCCCCCTTTTTTCTCAGCCCCCACTTGACGAATCCCCCCCAAACTTTCAGGGAAGGAGCGGAGCGGAGTGAGCCATCTTCTTTGAGAAATTTGCGAAGATTCATCAACCAGCGCCAAAGTTATTCCCAATAGAATGTTGGGGATTTCATATGGAAAACAATCCTAACTATATATACCTACTGGCTATCGCCAGTAGGTAATATATATACATATATATATATATATATATATATATATATATATATATATATATATATATATATACACATATATCTTTTTTATTAAAATGAAACATTATTTCTTTTAGATTGTATTATATGTATATCTATATTAATATTACATATATATATTTTTCATATATATTTACTTTTTTTAATTAATTACCCTTTACACCCTAAAAACGAATCCCACCCTAGTCCCTTTAAATACCCCAGCACCCTTAAACACTAACCCTTCCTGACCCTAAAAATACCCCTTTACCCCAAAACCCAAACTTAGCCCTGTTCTCTATAAATACCCCTGAACCCCAATACCCAAACCTAGCCCTGTTCCCTAAAAATACCCCTGTACCCCAAAACCCAAACCTAGCCTTGAACCCTAAAAATACCCCAGTACCCCAAAACCCAAACCTATCCCTGAACCCTAAAAATACCCCTGTACCCCAAAGCCCAAACCTAGCCCTGAACCCTAAAAATACCCCTGTACCCAAAAACCCAAACCTACCCTTAAACCCTAAATTACCCCTGTACCCCAAAACCCAAACCTAGCCCTGAACCCTTAAAATACCCCTGTACCCCAAAACCCAAACCTAGCCCTGAACCCTAAAATACTGTTGTACCCCAAAACCCAAACCTACCCTTGAACCCTAAAAATACCCCTGTACCCCAAAACCCAAACCTACCCCTGAACCCTAAAATACCCCTGTACCCCACACCCCAAGCCTATCCCTAAACCCTAAAAATACCCCAGTACCCCAAAACCCAAACCTAGCCCTGAACCCTAAAAAATACCCCTGTACCCCAAAACCCAAACCTAGCCCTGAACCCTAATATACCCTTGTACCCCTAAACCCAAACCTAGCCCGAACCCTAAAAATACCCCTGTACCCCAAAACCCAAACCTAGCCCTGAACCCTAAAAATACTCCTGTACCCCAAAACCCAAACCTACCCATAAACCCTAAATTACCCCTGTACCCCAAAACCCAAAACATAGCCCTGAACCCTAAAATACCCCTGTACCCCAAAACCCAAACCTATCCCTAAACCATAAAAATACCCCTGAATCCCATAACCCAAAACCTACCCTGAACCCTAATAAAACCCCCTACACCCCAAAACTTAAACGTACACCCTTAACCCTAAAAATACCCAAGCACCCCCAAAACCAACCCTATAATCTAAAAATACCATACACTAAAAATACACTGTGCACCCCATAAACCAAACCCACCCTTAAAATGCCTCTGAACCCCTAAAACATATACCCCAACACCCCCAAACTAAAACCATATACTTACCTTAAACTTAAATATTAAAAACATATACTTTTACCATTCAAGCTTTTACAACGAATTTCGTTGTAAAAGCATGCGTGGTAAGAGCATATAAAATGTAAAGGTATGTGTTTTAAAAGTATTGCAGAGTAATGGTACTTGCATTGTAATGGTATGAGGGGTGAAGGTATGCGGAGTGAAAGTTGCGGAGTGAAGGTGTTTTACCATCTCAGGCCTGCCACCGCAGTGCCTGTGTGCAGTCTATGAACTGCCATGTCCTCCTGGTAAGTGCCCCCTCTGACCAGGCCTAACCCTTCCCTTTCTGTGCACAGTCACCCCTATGGAAGGCCCAAGTTACCCCCTTGGGCAGGGTGCAGTGTATGTTAAAGGTAGAGCATGTAGTACTGCAGGTGACATGCTCTGGTCGTGAATGACAGCCATTTTCGTTTTTCACTATTGTAAGGCTACCTTGCCCATAGGCTACCATGGGGAATGCTGGCTACAGTGGCTACCAGCATATCTTCCCATAGGAGCAAGGTAGGACACAAAAGTCTGGTATCCCTGAACTCAGAATTTAAATATCACATCTTTGAGGAAAGGCGTTTTTTAAATCCTGTGCTTGAGAACGGCACTTTTAGAAAGTTGCTATTCTCTTGTCTGACCTTTCTGTGTGCCTTGGCCTGTTTGTGAATTGACTGTCTGCTTTGAGAGTGACAGGGGCTGGGGAGCCCCCAGGAGGTTGGCTGAGTCAGCCCTAGGCTGAATGACTGCATCTGCATCGTGAGTGGTGGGAGGGGATAGCACCTGGGCCTGAATAGGGCTGTGCTTGCCTTCCACAATGCTGGCTTCACCTCCTGCTGGGCGGCTGACGACCCTGCCCCTCTCTCTGAAAGGATAGGAGAGGCCAGGAAAACAAAGTGCCCAGGGAACACCCAGAACTGGTTCAGACCGGGCTCAGAGCCCTCCTGCACAAAGGGAACAAAGACTTTTAGGGGTATAAGTATGGGACCCCTGACTACAGAAAATTAGATCCTCCTGGAATCAAGAAGGAACCTCTGCCAAGGAGGAAGCTGAAACTGAAGAAGGAAGACTGTCCTGCTGTTGCTCTGCTGGACTGACCTGCTGTTGTTTTGCTGCCAAGGAGAGGGGAAGGACTTTGCTGTGTGCTGTATCCCCTTGCTTGAAGGAATCTCCAAAGGCCTGAGAAGAGCTGGCTCCCTGTTAAGAAGTTCCAAGAACAAAAGGACTTCACCCCCCAGCTTCCCTGAACTCTGCTGAGAGAATTCTGTCCTTCCAAGAGTGTTTGGGCCAGTTGTGGTCCCTCTGGAAGTTGTACCTGTGTTGGGGAGCTGGAAAACAAGATTTAAAAGAACTTTCTGCTACATCATATACGCTGATTGGCTTAGAAGCTCATGCAGCACCACAACCGGGAAGCCAGGATTATCGATTCGGCATCTCCTCGCGTTTCACTCAATGAAGTCTTACTTCAAAGACTCGGGCACGTTTCGTTTTAACCTTTTTACTTCTAGTTTTATTTTTATTCTGCTGATTCATTTAATCTGCAGCACGTTTCTGCATTTTTGAGTTGGGCACTATCACAACGCTTGAGACTTTTTGAGCACACATTATCACATCGGCACTATCTCTAGAACGTCCATTATCGCACGGCATTCTGAACTCATTAGCGCTTCACCTCGGCTGTTTCACTCCGTTGTAGAGCCTATTTGCACACTTTAGTAATTTCTATCACTTGTCAAACACCAGTGCATTTCCTCTTGAATACTGTCAACTATTTCTGTATGTATTATAGCTATTTTAGATGTAATGAGAATCTGACTGCTAAGGTCCTGTATTTGTTTTCCGTTTAACAGACCCCTGATGAAGGGTCTTTGTTATAGACCCGAAATGCATTGGGTATGGTGAACCATCAGACTATCATGATTAAGTTGGATATGATATGAAGTTATCATATTTGAAGGATAAAGCCTTTTTGAACATTAAAAGAAGGAATTGAAGAAAAAACAAGATTACGCGTTGTTTTCACAAAGCTTCAAATTAAGTGAAGAAACTCCCCAGTTTCAAGTTAATTGTGCGCTTTCTTTAGTGATAAGGATATCACACAATTTTAGTCTTATGAAGGCATTGCCAGACACGGTGCGACAAGAATAGCGCCTATTGAAAGTTACAAGAATTATTTCAAGAAACGTGTTTACAAGGAGTGCACGGAGATAACATATTGTTTCTTATTCCCTTGCTTAATTTTGCCACTGGATTCAAGCAAGCCTGGCTGAAGACGGCTGTAATGCCAGAAACCGGTCTTAGGAAGCTTGTTTCAGGTCCAGGGAAGGCATGGATTGGCAGTTCGGGCTGGACTGTTCCCATGAGGCACAGGGTCAGACTGATTTGCATATGGCCATGTCTGAACTGGGGTGGCAGAGTGGGCTAAAGTACTGTGATGGATTAAACCCAGATCTGTTGACTGGGTGTGAGTGTTTGATGGGTTCAGATGCTCCGTCCATCAACACCCCCTTTTGTACCGCTGTGAGAGAACATGACTCACAATAAGGAAAGTATCATGTAGGTTTTCCTTTCCCTTCCCTTCTAAAAAAATCGTAAAAGCAAGTACTCAATGTGGATCTGCATATATGTTTAATGATAAGCAGCTCTTTCCTGTGCATTACTTGTAAACATAGGTATTAAACAGAACCAGATTGAAATCTCAGTGCATAAATCCATAGTGTGGGCTGTGAAGACCTATAGGATGAGCGATGATCTTCATCAGGATTCATCAGTCCCTCACTATGGTAAGACATGATTTGCCTTTTGCACTGTAGTACTAAATGTCTGAATCTGCATTTATTGCACCACGTTTATTTTCATTGCTATTGCACTTACATACCTGTTTAGGTTTCGCATACATAAGAAATTAATGTGTGTGTTAATTGGGGCATGTATTGTTGTTGTAGGAGTTATGGGATTACAGTTCAAATGATAACTTGTGAAATTTAGTGTTTTTTTCAGTTTTAATTCAAAACCATACCCAGGGACATTGAAATTATAAGGAAGGGAAGGATCAAATTATGTGACAGGGTAGACTAAATTATGCATCAACAAAGGGGAAAATTACGTGTGATGATGCAGCACATTTTGTGATAGTATTTACCTCATTATTTTTGTCATTTTTACACGTTAACACTATCTGGGTAAAGTTTTTTTTAACATATATCATCTACAAGAGTTCACTGCACTCGCCCAACCATGTGCAGCCTACCCAGGCCATGAAGAGTGAGGATTAGCTACAGGGACTGGCCTGCGTTCAATGCTCCATTAATGGTGGTCAAACCCCACTGCAACATCATTAGGCTGTTCATAATGGGAGTGGGTGGTAATCCTTGGCTTTTAGCCAGACCAGGTTCACGACCCTCCGTAGGAGACGAACCCTCTGTGCACATGGACTTCAGCCAAGCCCAGCATAGTTGGTTTCAGGTGGCAAAGGATTTTGCCAACCTGCAATGTGTTTCCAACTGCCATTGCATATAGCCTTTTGCTGTGTATAGCAAGCTTTGGCCGCCAGGCTCCCATACCATGGTGGGCTGCAAACCTCCACATGGCCTCCGTCAGACAAAAATTGTTACCAAGCCCTACTTCCTACCCACTATGTGTTGCTATTGGCAAAGCACAAATCATGTGCTGGATTTCCAAGTTCTGAGGGGCTGATTCACAGAACTAACTTAAGACAAAATCCTAAACTTACTACTTTTGGTATTCACAGAAGGCATTTAGTAGTAGTAACGTTAGGATTTTGTCTTAAGTTTGACTTAAGACAAACTTAAGAGAGACTCAAGTCAGACTTAAGACAGACTTAAGACAAGATTAAGACAAATTTAAGACAGACTTAAGACAGACTTAAGACAAAATATTAACTTAAGTCTGTCTTAAGTCTGTCTTAAGCTTGTTTTAAGTCAAACTTAAGACAAAATCTTAACTTTACTACTACTAAATGCCTTCTGTGAATACCAAAAGTAGTAAATTTAGGATTTTGTCTTCTGTTAGTTCTGTGAATCGGGCCCCTAGTTCCCTGTTTGTTCACAGTGATGGAGCAAGGTTTCGCAAGTAAAGACACTTGCTTGGACTCAATCCTCTAGAATTATTAAGTAATGTATTAACCAACATGTTTTGTCTTATTAACAATGCAAAACACGAAATTTCTAGTAAGCTGGGGAAGCTTGCATATGTGCTTATACTAACTATAACTCGATTAACCCAAAACATTTCTGCGCATGCATCTGTCATACTCATGTGACGTGACGTATCCTTAAGCATGGTGGGAAAACTTTACTTCTACACACTAGAACTAAAGGGCACTGCTCTATGTTTTCATGCGCTAATGCTTGCATTGATGATTTTACTAAGTTGTTCGTTCTGCATAATCCCTAATGCTGTAGTTAAAATAAAGTAATGGGAATAGAGTAGGGATAAATGGTATACAGTGCATTCATTTATTCTTTGTTCTAAAACTGTTTTCTCTATGACTTTGCTATTAGCTCGTATTCGGACCAATTGAGTATAATGATGCTCCATCTTGGGTCATGAAACTGGGCATGCGCCAAATTCACCCGAGTCCACAAGCCATGGCTTTGAATCCATGCCAACTCCTGACTTGTTAGAAGATGTTCATGAGAACTCGACCTCCTAAACCTCCAAGAGGATCTTAAATTATACATTGCATTTCTATTGGAACATTTATTGCTGGGTGGAATAAAAGTGCATGGGAAAATAAAATATTGGGCGGGAACATTGAAGTTAATATTGAAGAGCATGACCTCATAACTGGTATGGTGTGATGACCTCTCCTCGTCTTTTGACCAATCAAATTGAGGAAATATACACATTTGCAACATTGGGCGGTGGTACACTGCCCTGGAAAATGGTATAACTAAGGTAGGCTTAGCTAGTTAGATTTTCCGACTTGTCCGAATAGCTGACCTGTCACTGACCCAACGCACTCAATCGGTGATCAAGAGCGGAGGTACTGGCGTAGCACTCTGTCAGAAGATTTGATAACCCAATCGGGTTTCTGGGAAGAAGTTTGATAACCCAATCGGGGTTCCTGAGGGAGAAGATTCGATAACCCAATCGGGGTCCGACTGTTAGCTGCAGAGAGGGGTGTGACGCTGTCGTTGCACTTCAGCTGTGGGTGCCGGTTCTGACCTGCGGTGGTCCTGTCCTGATCCAATTTGGTCCGTACTTATCCTGATTCTGGTCTGCACCTGTTCTAATCCTGTTGGCACCTGCACTATCGGGGGTCCTGTCCTTTATCCCAGCTGGTGGCCAGGGTTGGTCTTCACACCATTCTAGGTAAATATAAAGTTGTAGGGGTATGTCATTGTGCTGATTCCCTTTTCTTACCCTTCCTATGTTTCACTGCTTAAAGAATGTTTCATGATATTTTCACATCATCTTGCTTTGATGTTATTCTTGTTTGATCAAGCACTGAATAATCTAGTATGGACATTGACCTTTAAAGAATTATTTAGATAAAGCATTTACATTTTCCCCAAATCTGTGGTTATTTTATGAGTGCAAATGATTATTTACTGCCTATTTTCTTGCTTACTCCCTTGATCCCTTAGGACTCTAGGTACCAATGACTAGGATTGGAAAGTCAAGGTATAGGTCCTAAAAGTAAATATTACTGGTTTAAGCGTAGGTTTACCTATTTCAAAGTGTGTATGTTTTATGGGCCCAGGTGAGTATGGTAAAATCCTGAGCAGGTGAACCCGCGCTCTATCAGTATTTTTGGTAGCAGTTATATGGTTAGGGTTTAGTTAAGATAGGTAGTTAGTTGTGTATTGATTATTTTGAAATTGCATTGATTTTATGTATTAACCAAAACCCATTTGTATTGTTCTATGTTTGTTTTAGAATCCCCGGGGCAGAATAGCGGGTGGTAAATGGAAGCCACTTTGGATTGAGGTCACTTGCCTAAGGAAGTAAGTGCATGGTTAGGTAAAACTGGAAGCACTGATTAGGGAATTTTCTGTATAAATGTGTGATTAAATGATAGCAAAGGAGTTTGCTGGTGAAACTTTGACCTTATATCACCTAGCAAGGGTAAGCCCGAGGGAGTAACAGGTTCTCTAATGCTGGTATGAAGAGTAGGCGGAAGGGATCTTCTCGCAGTGTATGAAGAGTAAGCAGAAGGGATTTACTCGCAGTAAAAGAAATAATCTTTCCTTTGAATTTAGTAACTTAGGCACAGTGGCAAATGTTTTTACGTTGTTAATTAATGAATATTGCATTTAAAAGTGAAAAGAAATAAGTTCTCGTATTACCTTGCAAAAGGAGGGAGTTAGTTGCGGAGCTGCGCTGAGGTCACCCAGAGCTGCGCTGGTATTTGTTGAGACAACGGGTGTGTAAATGTAAAGGAGGGGTGAGTACAGGAGCGTGGGAACTTGTCACACAAGAAAAGCTACACAATCATTGGTCAAGAGTTATTTGAATTTTAAACATTGATTGGTTCTGGAAAATAAGAAACACACTGGTATTGGTGAAGCATTTAGTAAACAATTGAGTGTAGCTGCATATAAAATGTATTGGTGCAAAGTATATGTGGCATTTAGATCCAACGGTTATAGGATATAGACCCGATAGGAGGTTCTTAGATTTTGCGCACGAGCAAAACATAAGGGAAAGACCTTATATCATGTATGGAGGAGAGAGAAAAATGTCGCTATTAAAAGAATTTGGAATTTCTTTAAAAAGGACAAAATGATTAACACTAGAGAAGGGATTATTATTCCTCCACCAAATACACCCGCATCATACATGATGGTAGAAAGGGGCTACCACCCCTGTGTGTGTTTAGAAAATTGGACAGAGTACACAAAAGATGGTGCTGTTTTGGCATTTCCAAAACATGATACCTTTAATGGTAGAATTTTATACAATTTGAAAACCCTCATGAATGAATTAGATCCCAGACCTAGATTAACTCAATACGAAGTGTTAGAAGAATGGGAAACTGAAGCTTTTGAGTGAGATAGACCCAGAAGCGAAAGAAATCGGAGTACATTTTATACCAGATTTCCAAAAGAGACAAGAGATAAACAAATGAAGAAATGGAGACAGTCTATGTTGGTAGAAGGATTATATCCTGTAAAGACTTTAAAGGAAGCGTCAGGAAGCAAATGCACAGAGAAATAAAAAAAAAAAAATAACTTGTGGTGAGTCAGATGATGACTATTTGGAAAATTTGTTAATGAAAAGTCTTCCACCTTACCATGAAGAAGGAAATAGAGTTAACCCTAGCGCCCCGTTCTTAAAACCACCATTGGTTCCGCAAGTAGTGCATGAAACCTTGTTAGAAAAACTGTTATAGGAAAGGGAATGTGAAGCCATAAATAAACAGAGAAGTGAATTAATTCAGATAATTTCAATATCCAAAGCTAGACACTTTGTAAGAAAAGGGTCCGTTTTCACTGTAAAAATGTGGTTTGTCCACGTTGCGTTTTGACCCGTTTCCTGTTGTGGGCACTAGGCCTATCCACAAAAGTGTGGTGCCATTTTTATCGAGAGACTTTAAGGAATGAGGGGTAGGTGGAAGTTTGTGGATCCACACAGATTCCAGAAGTTTCCATCACAGAAATGTGATGAAAATGTGTTGTTTTTTACAAAGTTTGAGGTTTGAAAGGGATTCTGGGCAACAGAACCTGGGGAGAGTCACACAAGTCACTCATCCTGGATTCCACTGAGTGTCTATTTTTCAAAAACCTATAGGTTTGCTATGTTTCCTTAGGTGCTGCCTGAGTTAGGGCTCAAAATCAACAGCTAGACAATTTGCAAAAAAAGGTCAAAAGGTTGTTTTCACTTGGGGAAATGTGATGTGTCCACGTTCCACACGGACAAGGCCTACTCACACAAGTGAGGTACCATTTTTATCAGGAAATTTCGTGGAAAGTGGGGTGGATGGAAGTATGTGGATCCATACAGATTCCAGAACTTTCCATCACAGAAATGTGAGGAAAATGTTTTTTTTAAGAAAGGTTGTTAGCAAGGGATTCTGGGTAACAGAACCTGGTGAAAGCTACACAAGTCACCCCAGCTTGGATTTCCCAGGGTGTCTAGTTTTAAAAAATGTATAGGTTTGCTAGGTTTCCTGAGGTTCGGCTGAGCTAGGGTTCAAAATGCATAGCTAGGCATTTTGAAAACAAGCATTGGAATAGCCACTAGGTCTCGCCTTTGGGACCTTATAAGTGTTTAGTCAGAGCTTTTGGCTTTGCCAATGTCTTAAAAGCTATGCTGTAGAGAAGTGTGGCACTGTGCAGCATGCTGAAAAGTTATAATAAAAAAGTGTCAGAAGCATTTTGTTACCTTATGTATGACCAAAAAGGCTTTATGTACAACTGAACAGCCATATTAAAAAACGTCTTTACAATAAAAAAGTTCCTGTTTTCTCTTGTCCTTATATTCTACTTTCTCCCGTTTTACCTCTCTGCCCTTTCACTGGCACGTCAGCAGCTTTTGGGAGGCTGAGGATGGAACAAGGTGCAAGGCTTGTCATGTGAATGGCAGTAAAACTGTGCATGATGTCACTTCCGCTGCCCCTGGCAGGTTGTGGAAATGACGTCCACGAGCTGCCTGGGGAGGGCGGCACTGAAGAACTGTGCTTCCAGCCCGGCCTACAAGTGCAAGCAGCACCCTACAGATGTTTTCTTACTTTAAAACAGGGTGTAACCCAGACATGAACTAAATACTTCATGACTCGGGTTGTTGCCTGCTGTTTGGGGAGCTGGACAAGAAGAAAAGAAGAAGATCTTCAATTTGCATGCATTGCTCGCTTGCGGAGCGCATCGTCAACAGTGTGAGAAAATTCCTGTTGCCGCGAGGATCGTCGCAGTGCCTGTTGTGGCTGCAAGAACCGACACATTGTTTTCTTGCAGAGCGCGTCGCCCGGTGCGGGAAAATTCCTGGCGCTGCAAGTATCATTGCAGAGGCTTTCGTTGCAGTGAGAAACCGTTGCACTGCTTGCTTGCAGACCGTATTCGGTTGCTGCAAACATAATTGCAGAGTCAACACATCGAGGGGCCACGACAGAAGAAGATCAACACTGCGCCGTGCATCGCTGCTGCACCAAAGATCGTTGCCATACCGAAGATCGTCGCATCATGCCTGTGCAAGATGCTTCTACCGGAGAAACCTGCGCCCTGGAATCCATACAACGTATCGAATCTCTCCCCATGCATACCGGATTTGTCGCAACACGCCCGCCTGCATGCAGCGGGGTTGTCGCATCGCCTCCCCAGGGTCTCAGGAGTAATGCATTGCTTGTTTTTCGACGCTGCAGTTGCCGCTTGGAACTTTTGTCGTATCTACAGGTACTTTGGGATAAAACTGACGCAACTGTGGATTATTTTGACGCAAACCCTAGAACTCTTTTAAAATCATATTTTTTATTTGTGTATCTTGTATTTTTGTCATTTTGGTCTTTTGTAGTTTATATAAAGATACTTTTCTTTTCTAAAGTGATGTAGAGTCCATTTGTGGTGTTTGGTACAAATACTTTACACGTTGCCTTTGATAAGCTACCAAGGGGGTGAACAGGGGTTACCTAAAGAGTGTATCCCCCTTATCCTGACTAGAAGCAAGTGTCCCTATTTGGACATTGGTACCTACCTCTGCCAACTAGAGACCTCCAGATCTAACAATATCGTTTACAGTGAAAAAATCAGACGCTTTTTTCTGCAGTACTTCGTCTCCATTTTTACCCAAAAAACTAAAATGTAGCAGTATTTTGGCTAATTTCTGGGTCCCCTCTCGGGGATTCCACAAATCCTGGGTACCTCTCAAAGCCCCATGGTGTTGGAAGAAAAGGATGTAAATTTGGCGTGGATACCTTACGCGGGCAAAAGGTTACAGGTGCCTAAGCATGAACTATCCCCAATAGCCGTAAAAAAGCTTAGCGGGTAGGGAGGGAGGCCTAGCAGCTTTAGCGTTAAGGGGCTTCTCAAGAAAGAGGGGAACTTATGTTTATTTTTCTCTGAGCCCCTTGATAATATGAATTCAGAACCGTGCCTGCTTCGCTGAATTAGCTTCTCTTCTCACTTCCAACCTCGCACCTTGGCAATATACTCGCTTCTCCCAAAAAATAATTGTGAGGCTCTTTATCGTGGGGTGTAATTACGCTGAATACGGCTGGAAGGCGTCGGGCAACCAGACAGCAATCTCGTTATACCAACGTTGAGAAATGTATAGAAGACCGTATGGGCTGTTTGTCTGGCTCATCAACGTACATCGATAATTGTTTTAACGGTCGGGTTTACTGCTGCTGTTATAAATCAGTCCGGTGCTCCTCTGAAAGCCAATCACCGCACGTGGAATTCCAAATCTGTCAGAAAGCGCGCCAAAGAGGAACGTGTCCAAACCCAAAATCACTCGGCTAGATAGATGTTGAGTTTCAGTCAGTCCCCCGAGCCACGTTGCTCACCGCCATTAAAATGACAGTGAATAGAAAAAAACGCACTTCCTATTTAAATGCAAAATCTGGTCGGTTCAACGCAGATAATCATATTCATTGAAGCTGGAAAATCAATACAAGCGTTGCAGTGGGTTTTTCAACAAGACTTCCAAAGCATCCAAATGTACTGGGAAAGCGCTTGCGATATTGGAGCTTATGTTCAGGTTTTGGGGAAAACAGCATGGATTTCTCGATGAGAAATGCACCTGTGAACATTTCAAATATGAGTTTTCGATCACGGTATGGTGCTTAAACTGAGAATCGTAAGGCCATCGTGACGATGCTGGGATCTATTTAAAATTATGCGCATTGTGATTCACTTATATTGTATCTTCTTTCCTAGAAAATATTTTAAATGCGTGGCTGAACATACTGGTATTGATGTTATTGGCATTTTTACTGGGCCAGACAGATCTACACATTTATATGACACTGCATTGAGGTGTTTATTGGCGACTTACTACATAGAGTGACCAACCGTCCATACATTTCACAGACTGCTCGTAATTTGGGCCTCTTGTCCATTGTCCATAAGGGTTTCTTCAACGGACGCCTTTTGTCCGTGATTTCAGACATTGGCGTGAGCTGCCCCCTGCAAGCAGCCTGTAACTCTCACTGCAGGGGACAGATCAGCTCCTGCTGTGATCTGTGCAGAGATGTTTTAAGGCATGGGCAAACTGGGCTCTGGCCCAGTGCCCCAGACTTTCAGGTAGAGCCAGATCTGTTCTGCAGAAAGTCTTGGCCTTTTGACCTTCAGTAATTCTTAAACAGATGGTTTTAGATCCATTTTCCTTTAGTTTGTTTTTAATGTGGGTGATGGGCGAGGAGAATCCATTACAGATATTTTGGAGAAAATGGTGTTTGATACAATATCCACACCCCAAAAAGTTTTTTAGATCAAAACAGGACCTCACTTATGAGAAATGAGATTTTTTTTCCCATCTGAGCCTTGATTTCTGCCCAACATGGATTGTTTAGTGAGCCCGATTCTGATGCTCACAGCTTCCAACAAATTTTTGTGAAGGTACTCAGGGGCTTATTTATGAGCCCTTGCGTCACTTTTGCGCCACCGGTGTGTCACTTTTTGTGACGCACCAGCAGGGTAAAAAAGACCCCATGTTGCGTCATATTTACAAAGTGACGCATCTAGGTAGATGCATCACTTTGTAAACCCGTGTGCCATATTATACCTGCGCCTGGTATAATGTATGCAGGGTGGGTGTTTTGACACAAGTAAGCCTCGTAGAAGTGACGCAGTGAAATCTATGAGATTTCACTGTGTCACTTCTAGAACACATAGGCGCCAAAATCTTACGCCTGCCTCACAGCAGACATAAGACTGATGCAGGCACATTTAAAATGGGACTTGCCCATGTGAAATGACCCATTGATGGAGTTGTGTCATTTTTGTGACACACTTCAGCAATGCGTCATTTTTGCACCTACAGATAAGTCAGAAATACTAACGTATATTTAACTCCTTGTGATGTGATGCTTCATACTGTAAATATGACACATCTAGAAAGTCGCAAGAAGGGCGCAATGAAAAGTGACGCATCGCTGTTTTCACGCAGCAATGCGTCACTTTTCATAAATGAGGTCTTCAGTCTTTGATATTTCTGGTTCTGTAGTCCAAATTCGAGACGGACCTGGGCAGGGGAAGCTGATTTCTGGAGGCCGAAAACAGCCTTGTACACCTTGGTCTGAAGCACGTTTAATGTTTCGATTTCCTTTCCATGCCATATTTCCAGGCCGAATGTCAAAGAATGTATTATTTGTGCTGCCATCACTTTTATCAGGTGGTATAGGACGGGCAACTCAATTTCATTTTTAGCAAAGTATAGCCAAAAATTAATGATTGCGCTTTTGTTCTCATTGTCTTTGTTTGGTCCTTGAGTGACATACATAGCCTAACCATTATACCCAAATATATATCAGAGGTTATCTATTCTATTTGTTTGCCTTTTACATGCCATTTGTGTTTATTGAACTGAGTGTCCACTAAGCATACCAGAATTGTACCTGTTCAATTCTAACCGTTGCCGCTCTAGGTAATTTGTCAGGGCATTTATGACTCTTTGCAGACCGGCTCAATGTCACAATGTCGTCTGCATATTGGAGGTATATGATTGACTCGTTTGCCAAGTTGGGTAGGTGGCTATTTACTTTTAACAGATAACTGTTTATATATACAATAAAGTGCATGTATATATAATAATGAAAGATTGAAGCATCATTTGGATACACTTAGAAGAATACTCTTTGTATTTCAGTTATAATATGAGTGATTCCCGCCATCAAACAAGTTAGAAGGCTCGGCATTCTGGAAATAGAATCTTGACATTAAAAAAAAACGTCACATGGGTTTGCTTATCTAATTGAAATAAGACAACAATTATAGAGTTGTCACCTAAACAATAAATTGTTTTATCAATTATGATTGAGGATGGCAATACAAGAAGTTGGATAAATATAGAAAAAAAGGTTGTGAATGATGGATCTATAATATCAAGCCAGTGATAAAAAAATGAGGGTAATAAAATATCGATTATTAGAAAACTGAGATATAATGGATGATTTATCCCGCGATTACAGAAAATCAAATCATCAAGGACGAAGGAGATGTTCGCATAGAATAAACGTGATGTAGAAGTAGTGATAATGGGAAGTCCCCAAGGTTATTTGTAATAAGATATGGTCATATTATATTAGAAACTTGCTACAGTATTACATTTAGATAATTTTCAGGAAAATTGTGTTTTGGTTCATGCACATTACCATGGTGTTGTCAACCATTAGAATGTTTTGCATAATAATTGTAGATAAAAATGCAGTTATAAACCTTTCTGAAGCATTGATTCCATCCTGTTATAATATAAAACATGCTTTAGAATGGAGATAGGCAGGCCAGACTAATATGAATTCAGATTTGAGATGTCATCAGTGATGTCATCAGTGATGTCATCAGTGATGTCACTGATCATGTCATGAATGATGTAATATGTGACATGATCAGCAGTGGATTGCGGGTGCGCGATATATAGTTAGTGCAACTAACTATATATGAAATTCCAATGGTTTTGTGTGAGTAAAATAAGGTTTTGTAAATGCTTATTCATAACTATATATGGTCTATAACCCATGGTTTTTTCAGTGAATTTTCAAGGTTTTGAAAATGCTAATTCCTAAATATATATGGTCTATAACCTATGGTTTTCTCAGTGAATTTCAATGGTTTTTTAATAGCAAATATCAAAAGCTTTAAAATGTCAAGTACGTGGTAGGTAAAAACATTTTCGTGTTTATGCACGCTGATGTGCTTTGAACGCTGCCCCCCCCCTCTTTTCTTTTAGGAGTATTCTCTCTTTGCAGATAGTGAAGGGTGGGGAACGCAGGCCTTTTCCCCCGTTGTAATCCGTCGTGCCTGCTTCCCTCTCCATTTGATTGATTGTTATCCTAGCATTTATTGTTTTGGAATTGGTTCTCTTTTGTTCATTCTCTATTTACAAACAAGCACAGAGTCGCAATACTCTGTTTAGTCTTTGCAGATAGTGAAAAATCGTTAAAAAAACAAAAGGAATCAACCAAAATCAGTAGGCCACTAATGGGATCTCTTTTTGACCTCGCTAAAATAGAAACATTATGAACAACCCCTCATGAGAAATACAAAACTAGTGAGAGGAACTGAGCTCGACACCATGATGGCTGCAAGACAGCTCGGCTCCGCCGCCCACCCCACCCAAAATAACGACAAACCCTATGCAAATATTATAAATATATACAGCACACCAGCAAAGTAATAGGGTAAAACGTTTTATTAAATAACTATTTACATGGCAGCCTGCTGCAACATCAATCCAAACAAGCCTTTGTATTTGGGGCTCAAAATCAACAAGTAACAGGGTAAAACGTTTTATTAAATATCTATTTACATGGCAGCCTGCTGCAACATCGATCCAAACAAGCCTTTGTGTTTGTGGCTCAAAATCAACCATCAATAGTAAGATTTTCATAGGTGAGTGTAGGTTCATGGTTTTCCATCCACAGACTAAAAGCCTGGAGTGGTAGTGAAAGAACAATAACTAGGTAAGAAGGAAGGCAGAGGTTGTGGGAAGGACTCTGGATATGGTATGTTGCTTGGTCCCTGAGATGCTTCGATGTCACTGCCTTGCACAAATGGCATAAGTCCTGGATGTTGGGTGCCATAGTTGAGGGTTCCGAGCAGCGCTTGTAACACTGTCTGAAGCTTATTTGCACCTGCTGCAGCTTCACTATTCTCAAAGTAAGTGTGGGCTGTTTGTGGACCTGACTGCATTGGAAACAATGTGATGCGGTGCCTCCCTGAACCGCTTGACGGAGGCCCCCGAGATAATTGCGCCTGCTCCACACCTTGTCCCACAATCCGTTTGACCTGAAGACACGTCCTGCGGTGCCCTGGTCCGACCATCACATATTCCTGCGCCAGGAGACGGCGTGGGGTGCACTAGAAGGGAGAGGCGGCGCCAACGAGCCTCCCCCACCTCCCCAGGTGGAGGTTTCTCAGCTACACCCCAGCGCTTCACTCGACCAGCTGACTTGCGCCCGCTCTTGCGACACAGTGCCTCGCTCGGCCAGCTGAATTGCGCCTGCTCTTGCTAATACAACGTCTTACCCGCCATCCAACGGAATTGCACCCAATCTTGCGGTACAGCAACACGCGGCTGCTGCGGAGCTCACGAAATGGTGGTCGGCTCCACAGACTTGGGCCTGGCCTGCAAGGATGGCTCTGGGCAACCGTGGAACTCGGACGCTTGACTGCTAGGGCATGGGCCCCATTCCCAAAAGAGTCCCCTCAGCCTTGAAGATTCTACAACAGTCACCGGGACCCCCGACTCCCGTAGACTTCCGGTGGGGAGCGACTGCCATGATTGCTCGCGGAATGGCCACGACGTAGCCACAAGATGGTGGTGCTCTCATGCTGACGCCAGCTTCAGTCTGAAACATCCAGAAACACTGTAGACTACCAATTCGATCAGTTCCGGTGGAGCCCCAACGTGACCCGGTAGAGAAGAACTTGCCCTCCCCTCTTTGACTGATGGTTCTTGTTGCCTGTCCCTTCTGTTGTCATTTAACAGAACTTTATGGACTGCTGAAAGGGGTTGTGTTCTGACCGCTGGTTGGTGGAGACATTTTGACTATATTCTGGACCTGCCTTGTCGCGTAATGCGTCATATGACGAGCCGCGTTAGCGCACCCGGAAGTGCTCCGGTGCGCGAGGCGCAGCTTCCCGGAAGCGATCCAGGGCGCGGCGCGCTGCGTGTAACGTAAGCATAACAGGTCATGTGACTTGTTAATAAAACTTTTCATTGGTTCATTTTACTTTTGTTTTTCTAATGAGGGAAGGCTTGGTCATATGACCTAAAAATAACACTTTTCATTGGTTTCGAACATTTTTTTTTCCCAAATGATGAAAGCCCCACCTTTTTTTTTCTCACTCTGACTTGTAAAGCAAAGGACCCAGATGCATTTACAGTTTATCACTAACAATGTTCCAGGCTAATGTATTTTCCCGGGAAATTTACAACTGTCCTGCAAGTAAAATATTCCTATTTCGAGAAAAAGGGCGTTTCTTCGTCCCATGTGGGAGCCGTTGAACAAAAGAGGCTCGACCTGCTGTCTTAGTCGCTGATAGGCATGAATATCGGATTCTTATCGATCACTTTATGTTGCAGGGGTGGAAAATACAACAGCCCTTGACCATTTATCTTTACTGCTTTCCTGCGTATTATACCTTTTAACCGTCATGTAATCGGCTGCTTTATTTCACTTGCCTTTTACTGATTCGAAAACAGTGGCTATTATTCAAAACTTTACCAATCTAGGTACTACTACCATGTTGTGTTTTAAAAACCTTTATTGTGAAAATGTCAGTATACAAATACGGGCCTATAACCACGTGGACCGGCCACGGAGCAAACTGTAATCGTATATGATGAGGGGACATTTACACTGTAGAAGAACGTAACGGGCGGGCCATTAGTTTGCAAGAACTAAGGTGTCTAACAGTTGCGGAATCGGTGGACGTACATTTTATATTTAAAGTACGACAGGGCCAGTTACAATAAAATTATCTAGATATACATTTGCGGGCAAGTACCATGAGTGACGTTAATTCGAACTTTCAATAGTACAGTAATCAATAACACATCAGAACTTAATATCAATAGGGATGTCCAAATGTTCAATCAGTACTTGTCCCCGCCCGCCGTGTGCTTCAAAACTGCATAAGTATCTCGTGATATCAAGATTTGGCAACCAGTACACAACAAGGAGTTACGAGTCCCATTTATACCGGCACCATTTTGGGCGAGGCCGGGCAGGTCCAGGATATAGTCAAAATGTCTCCACCAACCAGCGGTCGGACCAGAACCCCTTTCGCCAGTCCAAAAAGGTTCCGTTAAATGACAACAGAAGAGATAGGCAACAAGAACAATCAGTCAAAATAGGGGACGCTTTCGGGAATGGGGCCCATGCCCTAGCAGGCAAGCGTCCGAGTTCTAAGGTGTCCCAGGGCCATTTTATTGGACCAGGCCCAAATCCAAAGAGCCGGCCGCCATTTTGAGAGTCCTGTTGCAGCCGCCAATTGCTGCACCGCAAGAGTGGGTGCAATTCAGCTGGATGGTGGGCGAGACGCTGTAGCCGCAAGAGCGGGCGCAACTCAGCTGGATGGCGGGTGAGGCACTGTGCCGCAAGAGCGGGCGGAACTCAGCTGGATAGTGAGTGAAATGCCAAGGGGCGCCCCACTGCAGCTGAGGAGCCTCCACCTGGGGAGGCGGGAGAGGCCCGTTTGTGCCGCCTCCCCCCCCCCCCGGGGCACCCCACGCCCTCTTTCGGCGCAGCATTGTAGGATGGCCACACCAGTGCGGCAAATTGCTGGACACCACCTCAGTGCCATCCGGATCTCGGCGTGTTGTGCTGCCTTCGGCCTACTGTAGCAGCAAGTGCAGGCGCAACTCAGCTGGACAGCGAGTGAAACGCTAAGGGGCGCCCCACTGCAGATGAGGTGCCTCCACCTGGGGAGGCGGGAGAGGCCCGTTCACGCCGCCTCCCCCCCCCGGGGCGCCCCACGCCATCTTTCGGCGCAGCATTGTAGGATGGCCACACCAGTGCAACTTGCTGGACACCACCTCGGTGCCATCCGGATCTCGGCGCGTTGTGCTGCCTTCGGCCTATTCGCACATCGGTCCGCTAATGACGCCGCCTCACAGGCCAAAGGATTTTGTAGGCTTTTTATAGCCCAAAGCCGCATAACAGGTCATGTGACTTGTTTATAAAACTTTTCATTGGTTTATTTTACTTTTGGTTTCCTAATGATGGAAGGCTTGATCATATGACCTAAAAATAACACTTTTCATTGGATTGAAACATTTTTTTTCTCCCAAATGATGAAAGCCCCACCTTTTTTTTTCTCACTCGGCAGTCCAAAAAGGTTCCGTTAGATGACAACAGAGGGGACAGGCAACAAGAACCATCAGTCAAAAGAGGGGAGGGCAAGTTCTTTCCTACCGGGTCACGTTGGGGCTCCACCGGAAGTCATCGAATTGGTAGTCTACAGTGCTTCTGGATGTTTCAGACTGAAGCTGGCATCAGCATGAGAGCACCACCATCTCGTGGCTCCGTCGTGGCCATTCCGCAAGCAATCATGGCAGCCGCTCCCCACCGGAAGCCTGCGGGAGTCGGGGGCCCTGATGACTTTTGTAGAATGTTCAAGGCTGAGGGGACGCTTTCGGGAATGGGGCCAAAGCCCTAGCAGGCAAATGTCTGAGTTCAAATGTGTCCCAGGGCCATTTTAGTGGACCAGGCCCAAATCCGAAGAGCCGGCCGCCATTTTAAGAGTCCTGTGGCAGCCGCCTATCGCTGCACCGCAAGAGTGGGCGCAATTCAACTGGATGGTGGGCAAGACGCTGTAGCCGCAAGAGCGGGCGCAACTCAGCTGAATGGCGGATGAGGCACAGTGCCGCAAGAGCGGGCGCAATTCAGCTGAATGGCGACTGAAACGCTAAGGGGCGCCCCACTGCAGCAGAGGAGCCTCCACCTGGGGAGGCGGAGGAGGCCCGTTCGCGCCCCCTTCCCCCCCGGGGCGCCCCACGCCGTCTTTCGGCGCAGCATTGTAGGATGGCCAGACCAGTGCGGCAACTTACTGGATACCACCTGGGTGCCATCCGGATCTCGGCACATTGTGCTGCCTTCGGCCTATTCGCACAAGGGACTGCTACTGACGCCACCTCACAGGCAAACGGAATTTGACGACTAAAAGACAGACCAAAGCAGCCCATTGTTGCTTTGAGATGGATGTTGCAGCAGGCTGCCATGTAAATAGTTGTTTAAAATGTTTTTTTTTAACGTGTTTACTTTGTTGGAGCGTTGTATATATTTATAAGTTATTAAAGTGTTATAATCCTACTACTTTGTTGGAGTGCTATATATTTTTAATGTGACACATAATTGTGAAGACTTTGATGTACAAAAAGGCATCCCTGGAATATTCCGCTTCAGGCTCGGTCCCACACACCCTTACAGTGAGAATCCCCTCCCCAATCACAATACAGGATCGTTATCAGATAGTAGGAACGTGTGTGGTGTAACGGATCTCATGGGGTGGGGGCCTTGATCTACTGTAACTCCTTTGAAGAGGGGTGATTCTTTACAGTTGGGGCCATAAACTACATCCGCAGGGCTAGGTGATAGCCTGGGACCGGCCTGGACAATCGGACACAGAGGAAGAGGAGTGTCAGAGGGTGCGGTAGTGAATAGGGTAAAAGGGAGGTGTCAGGCAGGCACAGGGTGTGATTCTCAGGGAAGAGCAGCGCAGATGGGGGGAGGTTTATGGCCCATGCATGAGAGAGAGAGCGGGGGTGACCAGTGCGTGGGGGAGATGCTTGCGAGGGTGGCGAGCCATGCTGAGGATCGGCGGCGTGCAGAGAGTGGGTCTGGTCAAGGCATCTAAAATGGCTGCCGTGCACGACAAAAGTGTGGCATTGGAAAAAAGGCAAGATGGCGCAGACAATGTTTATCAATACGGATTAATTTATAACAATTATTTTTAAAAATATATTTACTCGCAGGGACAAAATGGTGGTCAACACTTCCTGATTTCCTTCGAATCGAACGTTAACAGACGTCACGCAGCAAAAAAAAAAAAATCCGCTCACGCGCAGCCGCTGGAAGACATGTATCAACATATATGAGCATCCTCAGCCACCTTCAGAAAACATAGGGGGTCAGGATACGTCTGCCGTACCCCCTTATACCCATTTCTCACATTGTTTTTCCTCCATCTTGTAATTTAATTAAAACGAAACACAAAATGGCAAATTCCCGTTTCGCTACCGGTTCGCGAACCGAGAAGCGCTTCTACCGCGAAAAATCAATTTTTTTTTATTTGCCCCACGGGACCCTTTAATAACCCCAACATCATTTCTAGGGGGTCAAGAGGGGTCTACCTTGCCCCATTTCATTAAATTCCCCCTTCGTTTTTCTCCTCCTCTTGTCTCTTGATCCTACCGAGAGACAAGATGGCGGCCATTCAGGACTGTTTAGAATGTTGACAGACACCGGAGAGCCAATCAGCTTTGCTTCGCAAAGTTCCGTAACGCGAAAAGTACGCGAACCGGAGCGCTACCCGGGACGCTGTCACAGATATATCTGTTTTTTAAAACGTTAATTTCTCAAAATCCACTGGAGCACATATATTGAGACCTAGCAAAGGCACATCGGGCTAACAGTCCCTACAATTTTGCCAAGTTTCGTGTAAATCCATTCAGCCGTTCGAGCTAAAAGTGAGGCCAACCGCCCTATGGAAAAATTAATGGGAAAAACGCGTTTTGGGACCCCCTTTTTTCTCGGCCCTCCCCTTGACGAAACCCCCCCAAATTTTAAGGGGCTGCTCAGAAACAAAATGTGCCATTTTCCTGAAAATTTCAGCCGATTCCGTCCACAAACGCCAAAGTTATTAGACATAGAATTTTCAAAAGTTCCATAGAGAAAAAAATCCTAACTATATATACCTACTGGTGACCGCCAGTAGGTAATATATGATCAATTAATGGAACTGATGATTCAATGTACTTTCATGAATAAAGTTTCCAACTTTGGAAGAAATTTAGAAATTATTGGCCTGTGGGCTGAATTTGTTGGAATAATATTCAGTAATTGATTGATGAATATGATTTATTAAATATACGCTCCTTTTATTGTATATATATATACGGCGGCGGCAGGCTTGCTGGTAATAAATCACCTCGATTAAGCACCAAGAATTGGGTCTGTTCTTTCGTCATTGTTGGAGTGTTGGGCTGAAGCGGCTGCTTTGGTTATTGACGAATTTTCGTGCATATATATATATATATATATATATATATATATATATATATATATATATATATATATATATATATATATATATATATATATATATTTAATTAAGTGTGGTCTTATAGCAGTGTACTACTAGGAGTTGAGCATAGTAATTGGTTTAACGGGGTCAGAAATATTGAACATGTGCACACAGAGCTTCGAATCCTTTACCGCTGTGGGTAGAAGATAACTGTTTACGTCTGCTAGATACAGGTTAAATAAATGTGGTGCCAACACGCAGCCTTGTTTCAGAGATTCACCTGGGCCTAGTTGTCGTTATGTAATGCTATGATGTCATCCTGTAAATTTGGAGGTTATCCTGATGCTTTCAGTTTTCCCCAGAGACGATCACGTGGAACTCTGTCAAACGCAGATTTTAGATCTATAAAGCACGCGAACAGCCGGGATTTTCTTCTCTTGCCTTTTTCTGAATGCAGGGCCAGGGCTGTCAGGTTTGTTGTTGTTCCCATGTCAAGCCTTAATCCAGTTAGAAATTTCAGGATCACGCTTTTCTCCTCCAGCCAAGCTGGAGGTGTGCTAAGATGCAGGAGGCATATAGTTTTGCCTCGACATTGATCAAAGCTATCTGCCTGTAATTTTCTGGCTGGGTACGGCTTCAGTTTTTATATAGTGGGTGAAATATGGTCCCTTTCCAAGAATTTGGTGTCCTGTTCTGACTGTAGAAATGGTTGAAGAGGAGTGTGAAATGCTCAGCCCAATAGTCTGGTGCTTGCTTGAATAATGCGATTGGGAGACCATTTGGCCCTGCTCTTCCCTCCGTTTTCAGTTTTTTCATTATTCCTTTTATTTGTTTTCTATTGGTTAACGACTTGAATCCATGTGTTCTTGTATCCAATGAATCTCCATCCAATTTTCCACATTTCAGCTGTAAAAAGCTGCTTGTTGATGCTTCTTTCCTTACCTCTAGCTATTGTAGCTATTGAATCTCCTGCACCTGTGACTCTTCAAGGGTTTTGTTGTTTTGTAGTTTAGTATACATTTTAAGAACATACTGTTGCCAAGTTTCTTCGCTTATTCCTGCATGTAGATACTGTCTTGATCCTTTTCTAAGGTATTTATTATGCTCCAAAATTTCCTGGTGTTTGACAGTTTGCTTACCCAGAGAAGTTTGCATCTGTTTAGCCTCCCTGCATTCCTTCCTGTATTTCTTCCTCATTGATGTGATTTAACTTTTATCTGTTCCTATACTTTTTCTTGCAGCCACTGCCTGAGTTCCAACCTCTCTGGCAATTTTTCTTTTCTCGTCTCACAGGTGTTTGTTATACCTTGGTTCATTCCCTGGTTCTAATCAGTATGAGTTTTTCCCGGTTACTCATTTTGCTGGGAAGTTTTTTTAGTAGAATTTTTCCCAAATGCACCCAGTTGTTTACAATGTGTTCCTCACTCGGGGTCAGTATATTATTTACGTATTCATATACAGCCCATCTTTTGTTTTATGTTGTTTCCATGCCACTTTAGTTTTTTAAGATTATGACTTTCTGTTATTTCTGTTAAGTCCTTTGCTTTACTTGTTTAATGCAGTTTAATTTGAGGTCCTGCAGGAGATGGTCACTCTCTGGAAGAGAGCGGATTTGAAAGGTGTTAACCGCATCAAGAAACTCCTTACTGACAAAGGTGTAGTGTATTTTTGATTTCCTCTTGCCACTCAGGAACATTATGGATGCTGGTCTGGCGCCTTGTGTGTTTCCATTTAGGATTGTCTGGCCTAAAACTTCCAGCTCTAGTTGTAATTTTGATGCTTCTAACTCACACTGATCCTTCCTCTTGTTTTTGTTACTCCTTACGAAGTTAGTGTTAAAGTCCCCCTGAGATTATCACTTGGGTCAATATTAATTTGTACTTTATCTGACTGTCTAGGGACCATTGTCTTTAGAAATAATAACGCACCCAAGGTCCCTGACCAATTGCATATTGGGTTCCCTTGTGTTTTGTAACTGCTACACCCATTGTGTCACTTCCTGAGAATATTCCGCCCTTTTTGTTTACAAATGCATCAATTTCTTTTTACGCATCTGTACTGAAATAGTCAATGTGTGATTATCGCACAACACATTAGCCACAAGGCATCATTTTCAGTGCATTGGCATCAATGTGCAGGTTACTATCCATGCAACGGGTGCAATGTAATGTACTAATGGGCAATGCATGGGTTTTGACCGACACAACTGGCCTTTTGCCTGGAAAACACTGGAGTGAATTGTGCAACTCAGCAAAACACACACTGGTCTCACTTTCCTTGCCACTCTCTTTCTACTTGACAGGTTTAATATTTAATGAAGTGTGATTTTTCAGTGGTCATATTGTGCCTATGTGTGCGTTTTTGCCTGGTCAGTGGTGACATATTCAGTGACAATATATGTTTATATGGAAAACACATTAATATTTTTGTAGTATTGTTGGGTGAACATAGGTAGCTGCAGGGTAGTCATATTTGGGGCCTAATATACAGCGTTACTATGCCTATGAGTAACACTATTGTATTAACTGGTATTCACTATGTCTACATTCCAGCCATCTGTCCAGATTCCTGGCATAAGATATGATACAAATCCACACTAAAGGAAGCACTGAAAATGTCTGGTTCTTCCAGTGCCCAGTGCATGTGGCATCCAGCTTACAGATTTACTGGATAGATATGATGGGTTTTGCGTAAGCCCTATATGACACCTGCGATTGACCAGCACTCCTTAATTTGCCAAATAAAGTCGTCAACTTCAACCTTATAATGTTGGTGTCCAGACACATCTGCTGTGTGGTCTTTATGTGTGAATCAATAAGTGTGGTGCATGCAAAATGCACCTTGGTTACTTTATTTAGCATACTGGTTTGCCTATGGTCAGAACATTACAAAGTACAGCTTGAGTAGCCCAGACATGTGTCATTATTCATGAGTGGCACTATATAGCAATATTACTCTGCACCAGAGAGAGATTCCTGAACCTTTGCATGTGGGCAACCGTTCACATTTTATGGTAATGTGTGATTTTATAAACAGATGACACCTGACAAACCCGTCAATTTGTCAGTAAGTTGGACCTTTACAGGAGGGTCATCACATGTAGTTAGAGCTTAACATCTTATCATCACTTTATTTTTCTTAGCGTCTTGTATAGAGTAGCACACATAGATCGTGCACTATGGCTCACACACTCAATCAATCAATCAATAAAATATTTATGAAGTGCATCAAATTACCAGTGAATATCTAAAGGAGCTGGAAATGCTAGCTGATTCGTGGTGATCTGTTCACAGAAAATATTGGTGATCAGTAAGACACACCATCAGGTTACAGTTTCATCCTTGCCTCATAGTGCAAGTGTGCCTGCATGTGTCTTAGATAGCCAATCAAGAATAAGCACAGGGAAAGAGGCAACATTATTAAGTGTTTTGTTAGATACTGCACATTTCTTGCAATGTGCTTGCACAGAGACTTGTGGCATAGGGAGATCAACTGTGCTACACTATGTGCTCATACCCATTATTTGCCCCTCTGTTTACACTCCCAGGAGAATATGTAGAGTATACCATGATCCACATATGTTAGATGGTAACAAACATCTTGAATTACAGGACACACACTCAGTCATCACACACTGTTTGGTACTACGTTCTCTTTAGAATGTGGCAGAGGCTCTGTAGCTGAATACACTGTAGCAACACACACAACTTCAGGATGTGCACATTGTTACACATTGCAAACTTTATGTTGTGTATGTCTTGCACAGACACATGTGTTCTACAAATGGTGTTATCATGGACATATATTTCTGAGAAAAATGATGTAAAAGTCAGATGAGTGTGTCACACAGCAACAGACCCTTGGAATAGGTGGGAGAGCAATTATGCATCACTGCAGTGAAAAGTGATCAAATACTCTATTTAACTGGTGATGTGTATGTAACATAATGCTGCCATGCATAAATGATACCTGTCTTACTCCTGTCAACATTAGCAGTGCATCAACTTTTAGGACAGGCCTTTGTGTTTGCCTCCTGGTCCAAGGATACAGCATTCCCTTGCAGAGGCATATGCAATGGCTCACACTCAATTTATATTTTCCCTTTTTTGATTATACAAAATTTGTGATCTGCTCAACTATGCAGTTGTACATTTAGGTCAGAAGTAAACAACTCTTGCCAGGCAAAGGTACGCTCATATCAAAAACCCTATATCTAACCATGTGCAATGAGTTAATGTGTATGCATATACAGTATTTACACATACCTGGTACAATTGAAATCACACTTTTGGCATCTCAGTATTCTTCAGGTGCTCAGATGTTTGCATATTACATATCGAATGTCCTACTCCTCTGGCTTTTTACTCACTGTACAATGCCAAGTGTGGATATTGTATTTTTACAAACCTTTGTTCCTCATAGTATTGCTGTGCAATGCATAGGATATTTCTCCTATGTGTACTATAGCATGATGTGGTATGTGTGACAATGTAGCCAGGACATTGATCACATGCTGTGTTTTATGGAATGTCACACATGCATGTATGCATTCTTTGCAAATGACAGCTTTTACATGTCTGTATGACACTATGGGCAATATTATGAATTACAATAGTATCGGCAACGACAATTATTTCAGCAAAACTCCATCATTCTGCATGGTAACTCCTTGATGAGACACACTACAATGTGATCTTTTTCTCAGATATGGTAGGTGGTGGTTTGTGTTCCATACTTCTTTCTCTAAGTGCTATGTGTTATAAATGTGGCTTTGCACAACACAGCAAAACTGCTAGCTGTGCAGCTCTGCACAGCTCAAGTGCAAGGGATAAGTTATGATCTATTCGGAAATGGGATTATGGGATACCTGGCATGTTGCTTTTATGTAGTACACTGCTTCACATTGCATTTCTGTATATGTGGATATGATAGATGAGAGGCATGGCCCCATGTTGCTTAACAGTTCTGATGACATGATTATTACAATTTGAGGCATACTTCTAGTTGATGTGGTGTGGGCAAACTGATGTTTACTGGGACTGTGACATAGAAGCCAACACAATTATGAGATCCGAATCTTTCTTTCCATGTTGCACCTTTCTCTTATGTTCTGACATTCTGTCCATCAAAGTGCATGTATTATAAGCAAAGACATTTTGTGCAATGTGGTTGCGTCATGGACTACCAACCACTGTGTGTTAGATCTCTTCTCCATCCTCTTCCTCCTCCTCCTCCTCCATTGAGTCTTGCTCATCATGGTCCACATCCCACAGAATATTTGTCTGTAGGCAGATGTTGTGGCATATGATACATACTAGGATGACCTTGTAAACCACAGTTTTATCCCATGGTGGTAAGACCCACCCTTTTATGATTTTTACAAATCAAATAAAGTATTACTTACACAGGGGGAGAGTATAACAATCTCACCCTTGACATGCCCAGGCATTTGCACCAGGATTTCAACACACCAAAGGTTTTCTCCACTGTGTTTTGGGGCTTAACCAGTTCCAGGTTATACTGTTGTTCCAGCTCAGTGTGGGGATTTGCAATTGGGGTCATGACCCAGGGCTGGAGACTATATCCTTGGTCAGCTGAAAGTTACTAAGAAGTTACAACTGTCTATGATTTTGCTCTCTGTTACAGCTGCATACCTGTCTATGAGGTCATGTCGACTGATTTACTCATTCACATTTCTTATGGTATTTCACTAAATGTGCTCATTATACAGATGGCTATAGGTTTACACATGTCTGTTCCAGCTCTCCGTGTAATGGGAAATGTTTAGCAGGCATGATATATTGGACACTTTTACTTTCATGTTTATTCAGTAGCTTACTGTCATGGTTATTTAGAAATGTAACAGATCCCTCTATGTAATGTGCACCAACTACACGTGTGAAGTGACGGAACATCGATCAGATCTTTGGCTAGTTGATCCTCCCTAGGTTGGTAGTGACAGTACCAATATGTTATAAACTCACACATTCATAAGTTCATGGTAAGCAACTGATTTTGTTGGTGGCCTACATGACATTGGCACTGCCTTTTCATGGTTTCCGTACTTTACCATGTGTTTTTGGGTGCATACATGTGGTGCAGTGTAGATTTTTCTACATAGATTGCTTTTTTTGTTTTTAAACAATTTTTATTGATAACAAAAAGCATCAGTTCAAGGCAGAGTACATTCATCTTTGGCAATGCAAATTAAAGTCAAGACACTGTTTCACACCTCATTCAGGGTAAAGGATACATCATGTTCTAGCCCCAGAGATTATTTTGTCTGTTACAGCAACAACATCATTACCTGGTCGAGAATAAACTGAAGCAGGTATTTGGTACAGTTACAGAGACATTCTATTGGTGGCTACCCAGTGAGGGGGTTTCCGCATTCCCTCCCAGCCTGTTCATCGAAGTCAGTCTCTCCCTCCTCAGTTCCACTGTTGGAGAGATACAAATATCACCCCTATATTTATTCCACTTTCCCCATTTATGGTTCATTTTTGGGGCAACCAGTTACAAAGGAAAGAGGAGAACTCAAATATATATTACAGCCATATGTTATAGGGTAAACCAAGGGTGCAAGCTGCAAAACTATGTTGGCTACATAGTATGTAAAAACAGCAAGAAAATGCAGGCAGAGCCTACATGCAGGATGCACTGTTCCTAGGAGAATAAATATTCTCGCACTGTAAACTAATTAACCAACTATGTTAAATCAATAGTCTTTGAATTTATATTGCCAACATTGATTTTATTGTGCAATGTAGCTATTCCAGAACAATACTATGTTCTTAGATTATCTTTTAAATCATACACCAAGAACATATCATATGTCTATACTATTCATGGCATGAAAGAAAATCAAATGTATACATATATACATGTAAATCGCTGTAGTTCGTAGTTATTCATTTAGAACAGTAACAATGTGTATGGTCAATTGATGTCGCCCGATGCATTTCGGGAAGCCCTGTTCCCTTCTTCAGGGGCGAGAACCTGGACATATGTAATACAAAAAAAATTTATATATCAGAATAATTCAACTGTAATTGTTAGTTAAACACAAGGAGGAAAATACATATAAGATACATAGTTGCCAGTTAATAAACTGTGCAAAAAATGAACAGATCAAATGTGTTTCACTGTTAAATCACTCTACATAGCACCTGAAAGAGGTAACAAAAGACAACCCTCCAAATGATATAGTACATTCATACATAGAAACACGGGTTATAACTGAGATGTTCACAAATAATACATAGTCATAATACCTGAAGCATAATTTGGAATAAATGCAATGAGAAACATATGAGTATATATTCATGGTCAGTCAACAATAGGAGAGACTTGAGTACAGCAGAACACATGCTAAATACTGGTAACAGTGTCAGACACATCATGTAATGAAACTAATAAAATATTCTAAGATGTGCATGAGGTAAAACATCAACTTGTGTACATATCACAACACTAAGGCGGGTTTAAGTCAATGCGTCAAGGCTTAAACTAGAGTTAGAGGGAACATAGGAGATTACATACCAGTTTCTGAAAGGAGAGAAATAACGATGTGGATAACTTCTCTGTAATGTAGGGCATGTAAAAAGAAACTGCAAAAAAGATAATCGGGGATTAATGGAGGAAATATCCTACAAAGTCCATCTACCAGAGAGTCAATAGTAACGCACTACATAATTATCATGGGAGTATGACACTTAGAAAAACTCGAGATGGTTACCAGAATGAACCATTGAAAGAAACACGATAATGGAACATAAGAAATGGCCCGACCGGTGGAGTGAAGGTATACTCCCATTAAAACGACCCCAAGAAAAGTAATTACAGGGATTAAGCCCAACACGATATACAAACATCTGTGTATGTACCTGATTCAAAACAGGAATCTAAATGTAGTAGGAAGACGAAACTAGAGTAGGAACCGGTAACACTCTGTTATGGACGTCATGTATTCCAAACAAATTACCGTCGTCTGGTTCTAAAAAAATAAAAATATAAAACAATGCTTAAGATGCTCAAACGGATACATTGTGTCCTCCGCTATCATAAACGCGCAACTGTGGCTTACCGGGAGTATCTGCACGACGCGGCGTGTCAGAATGTGGGTCTATTCTTCGACGGGAAAATCGCGGAAGGTTACCATACGCGCCTAAAAATAGTCCCACGGAGGGAACACGTGTACCAAGAATCCAGGGAATATGGGAAATGTAGTGACCTGAGTAGTGTGAAATGCAAAGTAATGCACTGTAGGTGCATAGCGAAATGCTCCAGGAGAGAAACCCTGACAAGGAGGAATGAAAGTGAAATATAACAAAAAATGTTAATGATGAGTGGCCAGCGTATGCGGTAAAGAGAGGGAGGGAAGTACATACGACAAATAATACATTTGTGCATACGTTACACGACCTTATATTCATGCACACTTTGTTGTATATATAGGGTTGCCATGACGACACTTCGGAATACATTGTTAACTGGTCATGATGAGTAGCTATCTCCCTTCCCCTCTATAGCTGATGTCACGATAGATATACTATTATTTTCGTTGAGTATACCCATGTTTTTACTTTCGGCTCACCTTTATTATTTGTCGTATGTACTTCCCTCCCTCTCTTTACCGCATACGCTGGCCACTCATCATTAACATTTTTTGTTATATTTCACTTTCATTCCTCCTTGTCAGGGTTTCTCTCCTGGAGCATTTCGCTATGCACCTACAGTGCATTACTTTGCATTTCACACTACTCAGGTCACTACATTTCCCATATTCCCTGGATTCTTTGTACACGTGTTCCCTCCGTGGGACTATTTTTAGGCGCGTATGGTAACCTTCCGCGATTTTCCCGTCGAAGAATAGACCCACATTCTGACACGCCGCGTCGTGCAGATACTACCGGTAAGCCACAGTTGCGCGTTTATGATAGCGGAGGACACAATGTATCCGTTTGAGCATCTTAAGCATTGTTTTATATTTTTATTTTTTTAGAACCAGACGACGGTAATTTGTTTGGAATACATGACGTCCATAACAGAGTGTTACCGGTTCCTACTCTAGTTTCGTCTTCCTACTACATTTAGATTCCTGTTTTGAATCAGGTACATACACAGATGTTTGTATATCGTGTTGTGCTTAATCCCTGTAATTACTTTTCTTGGGGTCGTTTTAATGGGAGTATACCTTCACTCCACCGGTCGGGCCATTTCTTATGTTCCATTATTGTGTTTCTTTCAATGGTTCATTCTGGTAACCATCTCGAGTTTTTCTAAGTGTCATACTCCCATGATAATTATGTAGTGCGTTACTATTGACTCTCTGGTAGATGGACTTTGTAGGATATTTCCTCCATTAATCCCCGATTATCTTTTCTGCAATTTCTTTTTACATGCCCTACATTACAGAGAAGTCATCCACATCGTTATTTCTCTCCTTTCAGAAACCGGTATGTAATCTCCTATGTTCCCTCTAACTCTGGTTTAAGCCTTGACGCATTGACTTAAACCCGCCTTAGTGTTGTGATATGTACACAAGTTGATGTTTTACCTCATGCACATCTTAGAATATTTTATTAGTTTCATTACATGATGTGTCTGACACTGTTACCAGTATTTAGCATGTGTTATGCTGTACTCAAGTCTCTCCTATTGTTGACTGACCATGAATATATACTCATATGTTTCTCATTGCATTTATTCCAAATTATGCTTCAGGTATTATGACTATGTATTATTTGTGAACATCTCAGTTATAACCCGTGTTTCTATGTATGAATGTACTATATCATTTGGAGGGTTGTCTTTTGTTACCTCTTTCAGGTGCTATGTAGAGTGATTTAACAGTGAAACACATTTGATCTGTTCATTTTTTGCACAGTTTATTGACTGGCAACTATGTATTTTATATGTATTTTCCTCCTTGTGTTTAACTAACAATTACAGTTGAATTATTCTGATATATACATTTTTTTTGTATTACATATGTCCAGGTTCTTTCCCCTGAAGAAGGGAACAGGGCTTCCCGAAATGCATCGGGCGACATCAATTAACCATACACATTGTTACTGTTCTAAATGAATAACTACGAACTACAGCGATTTACATGTATATATGTATACATTTGATTTTCTTTCATGCCATGAATAGTATAGACATATGATATGTTCTTGGTGTATGATTTAAAAGATAATCTAAGAACACAGTATTGTTCTGGAATAGCTACATTGCACAATAAAATCAATGTTGGCAATATAAATTCAAAGACTATTGATTTAACATAGTTGGTTAATTAGTTTACCGTGCGAGAATATTTATTCTCCTAGGAACAGTGCATCCTGCATGTAGGCTCTGCCATCATTTTTGGGGCAACCTCTTCCCTTGAACACTGTTTTTTCAGCAATCATGGCAAAGTCCATATGGGGAACAGCCATGACAACGCGGGGATTACCCCGCACTGCCATTACAACAAAAGTCATTACTGGAGGGCGCTGTTGGATAGGGAATAGTTTAATTTTCTATCCAACACCTTCCCTACTGTCAACGTGGGCTGGAGTTGGAATAGAAAATTAAACTATTCCACTATCCAGCGCCCTCCAGCGGAAGTCATTGTAGCGACTTTCATTGTAATCTCCGCGTTGTAATGGCACGCGTGGTAATACCACGCGTTGTCATGACATACAACTGTCCATATCATTCCCCAGTCACTTACCCATGGCAACATGTTCGCCCCAGACTTTTGGGCAATATTGCGTTTGGCTATGGCCCATCCCGTGGTGGCCCACTATTGCTTCTCCTGCGATAGGTCAGTCGCCTCCCAGATATTTAGGAGGCATAGCTTGGGAGATGATTGAATAGATTTACGACAGGCTCTGGTTAGCTTCCAGGTGACCTCCGTTCAATACTGTTGGATGTGGGGGAAGTCCCAAAGAATATGTGCGATTGTGCCAGTCTGATTACACCGCCGGAGGCAGAGCGGGTCCGGTTTCCTTCCCAGCCCAAACAATAATGTGGCATCAAAATAGACCCTATGGAGCACCTTGACTTTACATGGATTGTTATACTATTTATTGTCTGGCTTCAACTATTGTATTAGCTGTAAAAGTTGTCATGGTGAGCTTTAATTGACAACATATGTATTGTAATGTCGACCAACTTCAAGTGGGACACACCAATGTATTTACAAGTAGCTTTCTACTACAAAAGTAGACAAAGTACATTGCTTTTTCACATGTATGTGTACGACTGTAACATTTAAGGGATTGTGTACATCTGTTGTGTTCTTTTCACTCATTCCAATGGCATAACAATGTTGAGGTAGGTATTCTGATGACATTATGGTGCCTTGTACTGGTTGGATTTTATTCTTTGTTGGTGGCTGATGTATTACATGTTTGCAAGCATTCTGACGTTGGGAGTTTAAAATTGCTGGATTAATATGCTTTTCCTTTGGGCTAGTTACTCCACAGGACAGGTGAGCCATCTTATTGGTTACATCAGTCAAGGCCGCTGTCAACCTACCTGTAAGTGTGTATGTAGACTATCTGTATTGCTGAGACATATGTGTGTTTAGTTCTGTTGGTGTCACAATATTCTCCACTAATGTCATTTGCACATGTCTGAGGCCTACACTGACCTAAACTTTGGTCAGCATACAAGTATACTGCCATGTGTGGCACACTTGTTCAAAATCATTTCCAGAATACTTGTTTTCACAACACTGACCTTGTTGACCTTTGACCGATACAAAGAATAGGTCCATCATTGCGGAGCCACTCATCTCTCACTTATGTCTTGTGTTGCCATTGTACTTATCTTGGCTTTTATGTCATGCAAAATGGTTTAATTGGTGATTCGTTACTCAGTGCAGTTGATGTGATTCCATCCATCCACACAGAGTGAAATGACACATTGCTACTCACTGACGTTCTGTTGCTACTACCATTGTCAGGTTAGTGTGTGCATGTCAATGTGGTAATATTGTTTTCTACGTGTTACAGTGCATTGTTCCCACTAGGCGTACATAACCAGTGTTTGGACTGCACTGCATCACTAAGAAAGAGCAATTGTGCACCATGGTGTTTGTGTGCCTAAATTGTTAGAATGCAAAAGAAATAATTGATGGACGGATTGCTGGAAAATGCAAACATTCACCCCCAGTCACAAGGATCTGGGTTAAATCCATCATTCGTTTGCTCACCACACCACCCCAGTTTGGACCCACTATATGCAAATCAGTATTGATCCTGTTCCTTGCCAAGTCCTTCCTGGACTGAAACAAGCATCCTGGGACCGGTTTCAAGGCATCACCCTTCATCAGCCAGGCTAGCATGAATCCAGTGGTGAGGTGAGCATGAGACCCACGTCTGGGCATACCCTTCCCACTTAGGGTGACACAAGCAAAAGAAACAATTGATGGACAGAATGCTAGACAATGCAAACATTTACCCCCAGTCACAAGGATCTGGGTTAAATCCATTATTCTTTTGCTCACCACATCACCCCAGTTTGGACCCAGCTATATGCAAATCAGTCTTGACCCTGTTCCTTGTGGGAACAGTACAGCCCGAACTGCCAAGCCAGGTCCTCCCTGGACCGGAAACAAGCATCCTGGGACCGGTTTCAGGGCATCACCCGTCATCAGCCAGGCTAGATTGAATCCAGTGTTGAGGTGCGCACGGGACACATGTCTGGGCATACCCTTCACTCTTAGGGCAACCTCTGCAAAAGAAACAATTGATGGATGGGATGCTGGAAAATGCAACATTCACCCCCACTCACAGGGATCTGGGTTAAATCCATAATTCTTTTGCTCACCACACCACCCCAGTTTGGACCCAGCTAAATGCAAATAAGCCTTTCCCCTGTTCCTTGTGAGAACTGTCCAGCCAGAAATGCCAAGCCAATTCCTCCCTGGTTCGGAAACAAGCATCCTGGAACTGGTTTCAGGGTGTCAGCCTTCATCAGCCAGGCTAGCTTTAATCCAGTGATGTGGTGAGCATGGGACCCATGTCTTGGCATACCCTTCCCACTTAGGGCAACATATGCAAAAGAAACAATTGATGGGCGGAATGCCGGACAATGCAAACATTCACCCCCAGTCACAACGATCTGGAGTAAATCCATCATTTTTTTGCTGGCAACACCACCCCAGTTTGGACGCAGCTCTATGCAAATCAGTCTTGACCCTGCTCCTTGTGGGAACAGTCCAGCCCCAACTGCTAAGCCAGGTGCTCCCTGGACCGGACACAAGCATCCTGGGACCGGTTTCAGCGGATCACTCTTCATCAGCCAGGCTAGCTTGAATCCAGTGGTGTGGTGAGCACAGGACCCACGTCTGGGCATACCCTTCCCACTTAGGGCAACATTTGCAAAAGAAACAATTAATGGACAGAATGCTGGACAATGCAAACATTCACCCCTTCACAACGATCTGGGTTAACTCCATTATTCCTTAGCTCACCACACAACCCCAGTTTGGACCCAGTTATATGCAAATCAGTCTTAACTCTGTTCCTTGTGGGAACAGTCCAGCCCAAACTGCCAAACCCGATCCTCCCTGGACCGGAAACAAGCACCCTGGGACAGGTTTTAGGGCATTACCCTTCATCAGCCAGACTAGCTTGAATCCAGTGGTGTGGTGAGCACAGGACCTCACCCTTCATCAGCCAGGCTAGCGTGAATCCATCGGTGTGGTGAGCACGGGACACACGTCTGGGCATACCCTTCCCACGTAGGGCAACATATGGAAATGAAACAATTGATGGACGGAATGCTGGACAATGCAAACCTTCACACCCAGTCACAAGGATCTGGGTTAAATCCATCATTCTTTTGCTCACCACCCCAGTATGGACCCAGCTATATGCAAATCAGTCTTGACTCTGTTGCTTGTGGAAACAGCCAGCCCGAACTGCCATGCCAGGTCCTCCCTGGACCAGAAACAAGCATCCTGGGACCGGTTTCAGGGCATCACCATTCATCAACCATGCTAGCTTGAATCCAGTGGTGTGTTGAGCATGGGACCCACAACAGGGCATAACCTTCCCACTTGGGGAGACATATGCAAAAGAAACAATTGATGGACGGAATGCTGCACAATGCAAACATTCACCCCCAGTCACAAGGATCTGGGTTAAATCCTTTATTCTTTTGCTCACCACCCCAGGTTGGACCCAGCTATATGCAAATCAGTCTTGACCCTGTTCCTTGTGGAAACAGTCCAGCCCGAACTGCCAAGCCAGGTTCTCCATGGACCAGAAACAAGCATCCTGGGACGCGTTTCAGGGCATAACCATTCATCAGCCATGCTAGCTTGAATCCAGTGGTGTGGTGAGCACAGGACCCCACCCTTCATCAGCCAGGCTAGCTTAAATCCAGTGGTGTGGTCAGCACGGGACCCACATCTGGGCATACCCTTCCCACTTGGAGAGACATATGCAAAAGAAACAATTGATGGATGGAATGCTGGGCAATGCAAACATTCACCCCCAGTCACAAGGATCTGGGTTAAATCCTTTATTCTTTTGCTCACCACCCCAGTTTGGACCCAGCTATATGTAAATCAGTCTTGACCCTGTTCCTTGTGGGAACAGTCCAGCCCGAACTGCCAAGCCAGGTCCACCCTGGACCAGAAACAAGCATCCTGGGACGAGTTTAAGGGCATCACCATTCATCAACCATGCTAGCTTGAATCCAGTGGTGTGTTGAGCATGGGACCCACAACAGGGCATAACCTTCCCACTTGGGGAGACATATGCAAAAGAAACAATTGATGGACGGAATGCTGCACAATGCAAACATTCACCCCCAGTCACAAGGATCTGGGTTAAATCCTTTATTCTTTTGCTCACCACCCCAGGTTGGACCCAGCTATATGCAAATCAGTCTTGACCCTGTTCCTTGTGGAAACAGTCCAGCCCGAACTGCCAAGCCAGGTTCTCCATGGACCAGAAACAAGCATCCTGGGACGCGTTTCAGGGCATAACCATTCATCAGCCATGCTAGCTTGAATCCAGTGGTGTGGTGAGCATGGGACCCACATCAGGGCATACCCTTCCCACTTAGGATGACATACGCAAAATAAACAATTGATGGACGGAATGCTGCACAATGCAAACATTCACCCCCTGTCACAAGGATCTGGGTTAGATTCATCATTCTTTTGCTCACCAATCCGCACCAGTTTGGATCCAGCCATAGGGCTGGGTCCAAACTGGGGTGGAGTAGTGGGCAAAAGAACAATGGATTTAACATAGATCTTTTGACTGGGGGAGAATGTTTGCATTGTCAGCATTCCGTCCATCATTTGTTTGCTGTAACACTTTTCGCCCTAAGCGGGATGGGTATACCCGTAAGTGGGTCCATTGCTCACTGTGTGTCAAGGCGACGTCTTCCTCAGGGTCTGTCGTGAAGTTATAAGGACCCACCTCTCGATACCTCCAATTCCGAATGTAATTACTACACAGAATCTTGGAGTGATCAAGCGGGGGGGAAAAGGGAATTAGGAAGGGGACAGCAGGGAAGGAGATCTGGAAAGGAAAAGTTAGTAACCAAATATTCCGTAATCCTAAGTTGACTATAAACCTAGAACCAAGACTGAGAATTCAGTAGAACTCAAGTCCTTAATCACAGTCACTACTGATACAATCAACTTCTTGTAAATAAATACTAAATCATTTAAAACATTCTTTTCACAATATTGTTATTCTCTTTTCTCTTGTGAATAGCGACAGATTCTCTTTTAAAAAGAAAAAACACCACTCTTTAGTAAATAGACTTCTTTACCAAAGTTTTAAGAACAATCCAATGCAAAATCACACTGCTGTCTTTCTCATGAGTTATAACTAAAACACCTTTTGGCCTTTTCTCCCAAAAAACAATCACAAGAACGAATTGCGCTTAGACAATCTGTAATAGAAATGAATACACGCACTTTCATTAGCTTTGCACTTCTACATTAAACATCCTTTGCCAGCAACGAGATGTTATCACAGTTTCAAAGGAGAATATACACCAAAGATTCGGACTTTCAGTGGTCTTGATTATTCCTTATAAAATTAACAACCAGATTTGACACCTATAAACCAGAAAAGTATACTTCAAAGTTTTGCGCCAAGAGCTAAGGTTTGATATTTCCTACCTGTAGAGTACGACCTACTCTACTACTTTGAAGGACAAGACGTCCCCTCTGGATACTCAAAACGGCTCTTCCATCCGATAACTTCGAACACTGAGCAAGCTGGAAACTGCCACGCCCCCTGGAATCGATCTCCAAAGGCCTCCGTTGAAATCCTTCTCCAAACGACTGGATCTGCATACAAAGGAGAGGGAGCAAGAAGAGACCACAGCCACTCCCCAGAAACGACCAGAATAGTGAGCACAGGAGACAGGGCGCGGTCGCGCAAGCTAACGTGCCTACGGCGCTTACGTATGCGACCGGGCTACCAAAGCTCACGCATTAGGCGGACGCTTACAACATGCCAAACCTCACGCATTAGGCGGAACGGCATTAGGCAGCAAGCAATGAACAGGAAACTTGCACAGACACTCTA
Organism: Lissotriton vulgaris; assembly: GCF_964263255.1. NCBI lineage: Eukaryota > Metazoa > Chordata > Amphibia > Caudata > Salamandridae > Lissotriton > Lissotriton vulgaris. The sequence goes on from NC_141696.1 coordinate 898,375,241, forward strand.
GGAAGGATGCAGAACAGATGGACAAGCGGGTTTAGAACACCACAACCACCAACGCCCTCCCAAAGATGACTGATGCATTTTGCCACACAGGTGACCCCGAATGTTGAGTGGGGCGGGCCCTAGACCACAGGCCACCCTAGCCCTGACAGTATTCCCCCCTCCCAAGAGTGGTCTAGGGCCCGGCTTTAGAGGGTGGAGGAGGTGGAAACGGCGTACCAAGCGAGGGGCATGAACATTGTCAGCCGGCTCCCAGGAATCATTTTCAGCACCATATCCCTTCCAGGAGACAAGATACCACAACTTGGAGCCCCGACGTTTAGAATCCAAAATGTTCTGCACTTCATATTCCCAATTACCATGAACTAAAATTGGTGCTGGACGGGGAGCCAGATTCTGATTAGCAGGTTTAAGAAGTGAAGTATGAAATACTGGATGAAATCGTAGAGACCTAGGCAACAACAACTTGAATGTCACAGGGTTCACTTGTCGAAGAACTGGATAAGGACCAATGTACTTAGGTTGAAACATACTCTTGTGCTTGAAGTTTAAGTTCTTTGTGGACAGCCAAACTTTGTCTCCAGGGGCATACGTAGGACCTGAACGATGTTTTTTGTCATACTGCTCTTTGTATTTCTTCTTGCTTTGTAACAAGCGATCCTGAACCTGACGATGGATAGTCTGCATAAGTTGTACAGAGTCTCTAACTGCCGGCACACCACTACCATCATTGGGCATAGTTAACGGAATGGTGTTAGGTTCATAGCCATAGAGTGCCTCAAATGGAGAGGAACCGATTGATGAATGAGGCGAAGTGTTGTACGCAAATTCAGCAATCCAAAGTAAATCTAACCAAGATTTCTTAGAGTCCGTAACATAACACCTCAAGTATTGTTTCAAAGTTTGGTTCAGTCTTTCAGTTTGCCCATCAGTTTGAGGGTGATAACTAGTGGACATATTGGAAGTGATGTGTAGACCTTTACACCATTGTTGCCAGAACTTGGAAGAGAACTGAGAACCTCGATCTGAAAGCAAAACTGAAGGCAGGCCATGTAAGCGCACCACATGTCGCAGAAATAGTTGTGCTAACTGTCCAGCAGAGGGTAGCTGCTTACAAGGGATGAAATGTGCATATTTGGTTAAACTGTCCACAACTACTAGAATCACAGTATGCTGTTGGATTGGTGGTAAATCAGTAATGAAATCCAACGAAATATGTTTCCATGGTTCAGTTGGTGTAGGTAGAACCTGTAGAAAACCTTTTGGTTTAGTGTGATCGGATTTAAATCTTGCGCAGACCTCACAATCATTAGCCATTTTCAGTACATCTTTTTGCAGCGTTGGCCACCAAAACATCTTTTGTATTTTCTCCACAGTCTTTCGAGGGCCTGGGTGCCCTGCCATAGGATGTGAATGTAACCAGTTGAACACAGTTTCCTGTAATTGCAAAGAGGGCAGATAAACTTGCTTTCCATGGAAAGGTATCCCTTCTTTGATGGTTTGATTAACATTGGAGTTCAACCATGATTTCCACTGAGAAGAAGGAACATTTTCATGAATATTCTCCAAAAATTGATCTGCCGAGAGTACACTAATTACTTTGCCAGGATCGATTATCGGTTGAGGAGTTCCTTCAAAGCGATGCAAAGAAGAGTCTTTTCTGGACAGGGCATCAGCTTTCTTGTTGTCTTGGCCTGGACGGAAAGTAATTATGAAGTCATATTCGGCAAAGAACATCATCCACCTGAGTTGTCTCGGGGTCAACATTCTAGCTGAGCTCATAAACTGTAAATTTCTATGGTCAGTGTACACAGTTACAGTAAATTTTGCTCCCATTATGTAATGTCTCCATTCTTTGAAGGCTTCTAGTATCGCTAGTAGTTCCTTTTCAGCTATAACATAGTTTTGCTCTGCAGGATTTAGTTTTCGAGACATGTAGGCAACCGGATGCATTTGACCAGTAGTGTGATGTCTTTGAGAAAGAATGGCTGCTATAGCTACATCAGAGGCGTCAGCTTCAATGATAAAAGGTTCCTCTACATTGGGATGCATGAGAACGGGAGCTTCAGTAAAGGCTCTTTTTAGCTTCTGGAATGCATGTTCAGCTTCTGTGGACCATTCAAATTTCACCTTCTTCCTCAACAATCGTGTGATGGGAGCTACCACAGCAGAAAAGTGATCAATGAAGCGGCGGTAAAAATTCGCAAATCCCAAAAAGCACTGTATGTCTCGAACAGATGTCGGAGTGGGCCAATCAGCAACAGCTTTGATCTTTCTGTCAGTCATTTTCATCCCAGTTGGAGTGAGGAGAACTCCCAAAAATTCAACTTCACAAACATGGAAATCACATTTAGATAATTTACAGTACAAATTATGAGATTGCAGAGTGTTCAAAACCTTTCTGACGTGACCTTCATGTTCAGCTTCAGAATCAGAATAGATCAAAATATCGTCTATATAGACAATAACAAAAAGATCCAAAAATTCTTTCAAGGCATCATTCAAAAAAAAACTGAAAAGCTGCTGGTGCATTGCACAGCCCGAATGGCATCACCAAGTACTCAAACAATCCATATCGAGTTTTGAAAGCAGTCTTCCATTCATCACCTTGCCTGATACGAACCAAATGGTAGGCCCCTCTGAGGTCCAATTTAGTGTAGATTTCTGCCCTTTTAACTTGGTCCAACAGAACAGGGATGAGAGGCAATGGGTATTTATTTTTGACAGTGATTTTGTTCAACGCCCTATAATCGATGCAAGTCCTCAATTCCCCATTAGCTTTCGGAATGAAGAATAAAGGAGACGCTGCCGGAGACTTGGAGGGGCGGATGAATCCATTCTCTAGATATTGGTCAAGATACTGTCTTAAATGTTGGTTTTCTTTTTCAGACAAAGCATAAATGCGACAATTTGGGACACTAGATCCAGGTACAAGATCAATTTGACAGTCATAGCTTCGATGAGGAGGAAGGAGGGCTGCCTTAGCTTCACTGAAGACTTCTGCGAATTCCTTGTAAATTTTAGGTAACAATGTTTCTTTTTCCTCTGCTGTGGCCAATTGACTTAGAGTTGGTTTTGAGACATTTAGACAAGAAGAATGACAAAAGTCAGACAGAAAAACCAGTTCTCTCTTTCGCCAATCTATGGTTGGATTGTGTAAGCAAAGCCAAGGCATTCCAAGAATAAAACCATACTGAGGTGCTTGGATAACATCAAATTGAAGCTCCTCCTTATGTATTTGTTGCTTAGCGTCTTCACAGAACATAACAACCTTAGAGGTTTGCATGGTTACTGGCCCTCCAGCTAGAATTTTTCCATCCACAGCTTGAACTATTTCTGGAGTCTCTTTTTGTTCACAGATGATTCCTAAGCGTTGGGCAGTTTCTAAATCTACAAAATTTCCTGTAGCTCCAGAATCAACTAAAACTTCCATTTGGCATGTTTCATGAATTAACCTGATTTGTACGGCCAATCTAAAATGTGCTTTGTAGTTAGAGACACATGAGTTCACAGAAGGGAAGGCAATGGTACCCAAGAGATCTCCCTTCAAACATCTTGGGCCAGTTAGTTTTCCGATTTTAGATCTGTTTTTTTTCCAGAGCTGCTGACTTACTAGAGTTAGGAAATCTTCCTTTTGGCTTAGTTAAACAGTCCTTCACGAAGTGACCTTTTCGACCACAATAAAGGCATTGTCCATTCTTTCGACGATTGTCTTTCTCATCTTTTGACAATGGTTGTCTTAAAGTTCCTATTTCCATAGGCTCCGAACCAGTTTCAGAGTTTGTAAATTGAGGCCTAGATTTAGTTTCAGATCTCCAGTTAGGTTTGTCTGTTCTTTTTTTATCTGATCTCCGTTCAGAGAGTCTGTGGTCTAAACGCAGCGTTAGGTTAATCAATTCAGAGCAAATTACTGGTTGAGGATCAATTTGTGCCAAAACATCTTTTAGATCATCTTTTAAACCTTGATAAAAGAGGGCGGCTCTTTTTTCCTCTGGCCAAGAAGTTTCAGCGCTCAATCTGTTGAAGTGAGACAAATAAGAAACAAGGTCCCTATTACCTTGTTTCAACTGAAGTAGTTCTCGATCTGCGGATAAAGTAACAGTTCTGCGATCAAAAACTTTTTCAAATTCTTCCACAAATCGTTTCCAGTTGTAAAGCAAAGTGTCATCTTGTCTGACCAAAGGAACTGCCCAGTTTGCGGCATCTCCGGTCAAATAGGAAATTAAAAACGCAATTTTAGACTGTGGGGTTGGAAACGCAGTTGGTCTACAAGCAAAATGTAACTCTATCTGGGTCAAAAAGATTTGCACCTTAGAGGGGTCCCCAGAAAAACGTTCAGGGGCTGCCAAAGGAATCTGGGGGGGCACTGTAACAGCTATATTTGTATTTCCCCTGCTAGCACCAGTTTCTTGAACCTCTTCAGGAAGAGGAGTACTCTGTAATTGAATATTGTCCACCTTAGCTGCTAACAAAGCAGTTACATCCATGGTTTCCTTTAAGTCTGCTTGCATACGCATGATTGCAGACATTAAATCATTGATGGTGGTCATTATGACTTCACGTACAGACCAGGAGGAAAATAATTAGTGGGCTCACTATTCTGTCAAGGCGACGTCTTCCTCAGGGTCTGTCGTGAAGTTATAAGGACCCACCTCTCGATACCTCCAATTCCGAATGTAATTACTACACAGAATCTTGGAGTGATCAAGCGGGGGGGAAAAGGGAATTAGGAAGGGGACAGCAGGGAAGGAGATCTGGAAAGGAAAAGTTAGTAACCAAATATTCCGTAATCTTAAGTTGACTATAAACCTAGAACCAAGACTGAGAATTCAGTAGAACTCAAGTCCTTAATCACAGTCACTACTGATACAATCAACTTCTTGTAAATAAATACTAAATCATTTAAAACATTCTTTTCACAATATTGTTATTCTCTTTTCTCTTGTGAATAGCGACAGATTCTCTTTTAAAAAGAAAAAACACCACTCTTTAGTAAATAGACTTCTTTACCAAAGTTTTAAGAACAATCCAATGCAAAATCACACTGCTGTCTTTCTCATGAGTTATAACTAAAACACCTTTTGGCCTTTTCTCCCAAAAAACAATCACAAGAACGAATTGCGCTTAGACAATCTGTAATAGAAATGAATACACGCACTTTCATTAGCTTTGCACTTCTACATTAAACATCCCTTGCCAGCAACGAGATGTTATCACAGTTTCAAAGGAGAATATACACCAAAGATTCGGACTTTCAGTGGTCTTGATTATTCCTTATAAAATTAACAACCAGATTTGACACCTATAAACCAGAAAAGTATACTTCGAAGTTTTGCGCCAAGAGCTAAGGTTTGATATTTCCTACCTGTAGAGTACGACCTACTCTACTACTTTGAAGGACAAGACGTCCCCTCTGGATACTCAAAACGGCTCTTCCATCCGATAACTTCGAACACTGAGCAAGCTGGAAACTGCCACGCCCCCTGGAATCGATCTCCAAAGGCCTCCGTTGAAATCCTTCTCCAAACGACTGGATCTGCATACAAAGGAGAGGGAGCAAGAAGAGACCACAGCCACTCCCCAGAAACGACCAGAATAGTGAGCACAGGAGACAGGGCGCGGTCGCGCAAGCTAACGTGCCTACGGCGCTTACGTATGCGACCGGGCTACCAAAGCTCACGCATTAGGCGGACGCTTACAACATGCCAAACCTCACGCATTAGGCGGAACGGCATTAGGCAGCAAGCAATGAACAGGAAACTTGCACAGACACTCTAGGAAGGATGCAGAACAGATGGACAAGCGGGTTTAGAACACCACAACCACCAACGCCCTCCCAAAGATGACTGATGCATTTTGCCACACAGGTGACCCCGAATGTTGAGTGGGGCGGGCCCTAGACCACAGGCCACCCTAGCCCTGACACTGTGCCACTGGATTCAAGCTAACCTGGCTGATGAAGGGTGACACACCCTCAAATCGGTCCCAGGATGCTTGTTTCAGGTCCAGGGAGGACCTGGCCTGGCAGTTCAGTCTTGACGGTTCCTATGGGGAAAAGGGTGAAGACTGATTTGTATATGGCTGGGTCCAAACTGGAGTGACGTAGTGGGCAAAAGAACAATGGATTTAACCCATATCTTTTGAATGGGGGAGAATGTTTGCATTGGCAGCATTCCGTCCATCATTTGTTTGCATTAACACTTATCGCCCTAAGTGGGATGGGAATGGCCAGACATGGGTCCATTGCTCACTGTGCCACTGGATTCAAGCTAGCCTGGCGGATGAAGGGTGACATACCCTGAAACTGGTCCCAGGATGCTTGCTTTCGGTCCAGGGAGGCTCTGGTCTGACAGTTCGGTCTGGACTGTTCCCATGGGGCACAGGGTCATGAATGATTTCCATATGGCTTGGTCCAAACTGGGGTGGCATAGTGGGCAAAAAAATGATGCATTTAACCCAGATCTTCTGACTGGGGTAGAATGTTTGCATTGTCAGCATTCTGTCCATCATTTGTTTGCTGTAACACTTTTCACCCTAAGTGGGTTGGGTATGCCCAGACGTGGGTCCCTTGCTCACTATGCCACTGGATTTAAGCTAGCCTGGATGATGAAGGGTGACATACCCTGAAATCAGTCCCAGGATGCTTGTTTCTGGTCCAGGGAGGACCTGGCCTGGCAGTTCGGTCTGGATTGTTCCCATGAGGCACAGGGTCAGTACTGATTTGCATATGGCTGGCACCAAACTGGGGTCGCGTAGTGGGCAAAAGAGTAATGGAATAAACCCCAAACTTTTGACTGGGGGAGAATGTTTGCATTGTCAGCATTCCGTCGAAAATGTGTTTGCTGTAACACTTTTCGCTCTAAGTGGGATGGGTATGCCCAGACATGGGTCCCTTGCTCACCCTGGCACTGGATTCAAGCTAGCCTGGCAGATGAAGGGTGACATTCCCTGAAAATAGTCCCAGGATGCTCGTTTCCAGTCCAGGGAGGACCTGGCCTGGCAGTTAGATCTGGACTGTTCCCATGAGGCACAGGGCCAAGACTTATTTGCATATGGCTAGGTCCAAACAGGGATGAAGTAATGCACAAAAGAACAATGGATTTAACCCATATATTTTGACTGGGGGAGAATGGCTGCCTTGTCAGCAGTCCGTCCATCATTTGTTTACTGTAGCACCTTTCGCCCTAAGTGGGATGGGTATGCCCAGATGTGGGTCACTTGCTCACTGTGCCACTGGATTCAAGCTAGCCTGACTGATGAAGGGTGACATACCCTGAAACGAGTCCCAGGATGCTTGTTTCTGCTCCAATGAGAACCTGGCCTGGCAGTTATTATTATTATTATTATTATGTTTCTTATATAGCGCCTGAATCGACCCCCGAAGGGGTATCTCCGCACTTGCCTTGGGAACCCGTCCTGGCTTTTCCCTGTGAGATAGCCCCTACAGGGCATCCCCAAGGTGAAAGCCAGGCATCCCGCCGCGGGGGGCCGTTGTGGAGATTAAGCAAGCTTAATGCCCAGAGTTGCAGAGTGTGAACCCATGATTAGGTCAGGCACCGAAACGAGAATTATCGAGTCCATGGACATTTGAGCTCAAGACCGTCTAGACTGTTCCCATGGGGCAAAGGGTCAAGACTGATTTGCATAAAACTGGGGTGTCGTATTAGGCATAAGAACAATAGATATAATCCAGATCTTTTGACTGGGGAAGAATGTTTGCATTGTCAGCATTCCGTCTATCATTTGTTTGCTGTAACACTTTTTGCCCTAAGTGGGGTGGGTAAGCCCAAACGTGGGTCTCTTGCTCACTGTGCCACTGGGATCAAGCTAGCCTGGCTGATGAAGGGTGACATACACTGAAACCGGTCCCAGGATTCTTGTTTCCGGTCCCGGGAGGACCTAGCCTGGCAGTTCGGTCTGGACTGTACCCATGGGGCACAGGGCCAAGACTGATTTGCATATGGCTGGGTCTAAACTCGGGTGGCATAGTGGGCAAAAGAATAATGAATTTAACCAAGATCTTTTGACTAGGGGAAAATGTTTGCATTGTCAGCATTCCGTCCATCATTTCTTTGCTGGTACACTGAATTGTTCGAATAGTAATTTTTCCATCCTTGTGCAAGAGGGAACACCTCAAAGGTCTGATCACCTATGTACGTGTGCTAAAGAATGCAGCAATTATAGGAAGAGGGACTGACTGGGATGACTTAAGTTAATATTTCCATGTTAGACATCATCTGGAGATAACATTTAACTGGTCACTATTCTAACTTTACCTGTGTGGGATACATGACATGCCTCATGAACCATGAAAGGTGCATGGAGATGCCCCCACAATGCCCATGGAATCCCATCCTTGCAAACATTAATACTACACTGCATTTTATACAGTATTTCATTGCTCTGTACAATTTGCCGATTCAAAGGGACACAAAGTGGCTTTGCGTTTCTTATCATGTGTGACTTGGGGGCTTGCTTTTACACTTGTACCATGAAGCATGGTGCATGTATGTAGCACACCCCTCATACATATAGCCCTACCTCCATCAACACACACATAGATGTGTGCTATATCATACATTTATAACTGTTACTGCCGATTTGCTTACCAACAAGTAGGCCATTCCAATATCGGCCATTCTAGAAGCTCTGATTTATGATGGAGTGCCTAAAGATGTAGGCCGTATGCGCACTCCCAGGGTATTTTTCCGACACATTGGTGAACATCCACAGATGGTCCACAATGACCTGGAAGTTGGCTAAGTAAGTTTGCTTCCAGTTCCAATACAGCTGTGATGTTGCAGCAGAGGAATCAATTGCACATGTTCGCAATCTATGGCACTTAGCACATGTGCAAATCCCAAAATGACATAGAAACATTGCTTGGTCTCCAGTTGCTGATGTTGTGTTTTGAGAAAGAGGAGGTACTGGAGAGTGAGGCAGATATTGGCATTCAGAACCCAAGGTACGAAGGAAGTAAACGATGACTGCGACATTCCTACCATTCTGGCTGTTGTGATCTGCATTGAACCAGATGGCAGCGTGTGGAGGACTGCCATCAGCTTGACCTGCAAACAGATGTTGGTGGGCCTTGCAGTTGGTGGCTGGACCCTTGGCACAATATGGCTCAGCCGTTCTATTATGTACTGAGTCCTAAGTCTATAGTATCTGATAACCTCATCCTCCCTGAGGTAAATGAGGGTAATCCACTGGTGAAATACACACTCCCTTCTCCTGCGCTGCCTAAGTTGTGTGGAGTGGGGGTCTCTTTGCAACTCCCAGCTGCAGAATGAGCACCTCCAAGGTGAAGTACAGCTTGCCAAACTGTTTTGTGTGTCTTGTCTTTATGATTCATAGACACTGCGTTATTTCCTATGGCTGGGCTGCTGAAGCGCAGGAATTTTGATGAATTTCAGGCGCTGTGTAATGCTTGCTGACAAGGCGTCACAAATTGACAAGACTATAAATATCACTGCATTCATTTTTTGAAGGATTTTATGGGGGAACGCATACCCTGCATGTTTTAGTCTCTTTGCGGTGCAGCAGTATCTGGAGCACGAACTATGGATGCAGTCCTACAAGAATTGATGCATTTGGCCTCATGTGTCAACTTGTAGATATGAAGTACTGACTGCACCGCCATCAGTTCAAAATGTGTGACACAACGGCAGTGCAAGCCTCTTAAGAATATGTTCCTTAGTTTTTTTTAATCTCATATTGCAGTTTACTATTTGACACGTAATCCTTAGCTGAGGATTTTTTCAAATATTTTTGCCGATAGGTCCGTGAATATTGATTAAAATATCCTTGAATTTGGGTATCGGACTACAGTTTAGCAACTGTATTTATCAGTAATTCAAATATAATGATTGTTTTTCTAGGACTTTTGTTGACAGTTTTTTTTTGTTGCCAAATCTGTTTTTAAGGTTACATTTCACAGCACAAACACTACATGTAATAGCTCACAGTCATGCACAGGTTGTTCGTCAAGGAATTAGCGGATGGCCATGGTGCTTTACAAGCATGCGCACTTTACTGTAAATGGAACAAAAGATTCTCGCCCAGGAGCTAACTATGGTACTGTTCGCCAGTCCTGATGCAGTCTCTGAGGCTACCAGTGAGGACCAATAGTCTGTGTGGTCCGGTATTGACCCGACATCTTGGGCATGCAAACAGATGGTATGCGTATATTAAACAAGAAACAACAACAACAATGGTAGCAGGAACCATATGCACATTTTAACGCCCCCTCCCTTTCCCCGGTATCCCCACACTCCACCCTTTCCGCTGGGTCACGCAGGCACCCCCTGTCCATGGCTGCGCTGCTGCAATTGCCTCCATTCCCTGGTAGAGCAGGGGCAGAGTGTCACCAGATTATCCCATCAGCAGAACAACCTGTGGCATGCATCCACCCATGTGGTCGCCTTCCGCACCCTCCACGTGGCTCGCGTGCCCCTCACTGCCCGACCGCTGTAGCACACTGACCATCCGCTCCCAATGGGCCGCTATAGGTTCCTTCTGCAACCCCAGCGTTTCCTCCCCGCGAATGGCAGTCCACTCTGCCCCAGCCCATGCCTGGAGTGACAAACTCCATGCTTGCATACATGGTGGGTCATGTGCCTTCCATCTCCTTGTAAGGAGGCGTTTTGCTACCACTAACCCCAGATCCAAGAACCGGGACAACACCTTATCTTTGGGGAACCTCTTGAATGTAAATGTTTTTGTACTTGTATAGCGCACAGCTACCCGCAGTGGGTTTCCCGGCGCTTGTACGAATACCACAAGAGAACCCTTCCTGGCTTTCCCTGTGAAGTGTCCACTCCTGGGCACCCCCATGGTGCAGACCAGGCATCCCTCGCGTTGTGGGGGCCGTTATGGAGACTAAGCAAGCTATTGCCCAGAGTTGCAGCGTGAAACCCATGATCAGAATAGGCACAGACGCGCGAATATCCGGTCTGGGGAATTAATGAGCTCGAGACCTGCTGGGGCAGGAATCGAACCCTGTTCCCTGGCCAGAGATCTGCATCGAGGTCTGCCTGCTCTAACCATTGAGCCACACTTCTCCAATGATGTAAGATGTTCTCGGGCCAGTCAAAAGGTATGGTTCGACTTGTTCAGCTCTGCAGCAGCCCACTAATTGCACGCCAGTACGTGCCCAGCCCCGGATTGCTCCACAGAATGTACAGGAACCCCGCCCCCAGTTCACCACAGCTAGGTCAGAGCGCATCATTACGATGAAAGTACTTGTTAATCAGCTCAGGTGTGAGGTAAGCTCTGTGAACAATGAAGAGCTGGATTTGGTGGAATTGCATGTTTCTGGGGATGCGCACGGGGCTTTTAAGTACCCTTTCCCACTCTTTGTCCCCTAGTGGCCGCCTCAGATCTAGTTCCCATTTACACCTAAGTGGGCCCAAACTAACAGCCGCGTGCACTTTTGTTGACAGTTTTAGATTTTCCAACTGATGAAAACTCAGTGTGAGTTGAGGATTGCTTGACAGGGAGTAAGCTGTACACTAATGGTAGTATTGATAATATCGAAGTGAATAGTGGTAAGGTTAGTAAATGGATGGGGTGTTGACTTAAAATTACCATCCATCATCCAAATTTCAGCATTCCTTAGGGTTACCAAGTATTGTGAAGAAGATTAGTATACTTTTGAGAGGGTTTTCATTGTCATGCAGAAAGAAAAGGTTAATTCGTAAAAGTAATAATGAGTACTGTGGGGGTTAATATTTGAGAAGGTTTGTGGTGTTGTTCTTTGTGGATTACTCACATGCTTTATTCTCTGCATTATTCTTTGCAAATTGGGGACGTGGCATATTACTGGCAACGTGCATGGCTCAGATTTGTGCAATGTCCCGAAAAACAGAGCCACAGGGCTCATTGGTGGGGTGTGCTAATAGTTTAATCTTTGCAGATTTTCTCTTACTTCAGGCTCCATTGCAGAAGCAGTGTGTTTATGTTCTGTGGTACTTTCCACAGTGTCACTCAGAGTAACTGATCTGCCTTTGAAAGGGGTTGAGAACTATTCTACACACCACCAATGTCTCCTGGGCTTAGTCAGTCTTTCCTTTAAGTAAAAGTAGCCACCGTATTTTAGATGCCTATTACCCCACCTAGAGTGGATGTAACTTGCTCACAAAATTAATTCATTATTGTTGGTTCAGATGAAAAAAAGTAAACAGAAAAGAGTGTAGAATGTATTTTTACTGTAATGTTTTATTTTAGAACTTTCAAATTTTGGCTGTTAGGAGAAAAAAAAAGTATTGTTATTTACGTCACTCTGTGGAGAAAGAAGTACGTTTAGATTCCCTGTTGTATTGAGAAGTTTATTGGTTTGTAAGCTTTTTATCCTAATAACAAAATGTTGTTAGTTAGGTTAGGACAAATTTATTAAAAATATTAGTACAGGGTACTTAGTTAGTTGTCGCTTTTGGATGTAAAGAGTTGTCTCTTGGGCTTTCTGCTGTGACAGTGGATTTTCAGTTCCTGGAGGCATCCTTTGGGTTGTTATCTGGTTTAAGGTAGACATTCGGAATTTGAGAATTGTTTTCTATAAACCTTTTTCATTATTACTATATTTTATTTGTTCTTATTAAATTAATTCATTTATTTTACCACAAAACATGCTGATTTGTTTGTGGAAATTGGTGTGTAGTAGCTTGTATCCAAAATATCTTTGAATGATGCACTGATGTGATTTTGTTGGTATTTTTTGCTGTTGAAATGACCAAAAAATGAATCAATTTTTTGTCTTTTTATGCCTAATTTTTCTCCACAACCACCCTCCCAGAGGTTAGTACCCGGTGGACGTAGAATAGTAATTTTGACCCCCAGTCAGTGTCCAACACCGTCCCTGAAGTAAGCACCCAGTAGAGTAACAATAGTAATGTTGCACTCAGTCTGTGTCCATCACCTTCCCTGAGGTAATTGTCCGGTAGAGTTAGAATAGTATTTTTGCCCGCGTCAGTGTCCAGCACCTTCGCTAAGGTAAGTACCTGGTGGAGTTTAAATAGTAATTTTGCCACCCAGTCAGTTCACAACCTCTTCCCTGAGGTAAATACCCAGTTAGTTAACATTAGTAATTTTGTCCCCGGTCAGTAACCAGCACCTTCCTTGAGGTATGTACTTGGCAGAGTAACAATAGTTATTTTCCCCCAAGTCAGTGTCCAACACGTTCCCTGAGTTATGTACTCGGTGGAGTTAGAATAGTATTTTTGCTACCCAGTCAGTGTCTAACATCTTCCCTGAGGTAAGTACCCAGCAGAGTAACAATAGTAGTTTTGCCCATTTAGTGTCTAGCACCTTCCCTGAGATAAGTACCCAGCAGTGTTTGAATAATATTTTTCCCCTAGTCAGTGTTCAGCACCATCCCCACTGGAAGTACCCAGAGGAGTAAAGGTGAAATAATTAGTCAGTCAGTTTTCACCACTCAAACTGCTTATGTGACACATGCTACCTGAGATTTGAAATGTTTTCTAATTTTTCCATTTATAAAAAATGTAAAAATAAATTGAATATATGGAGTCCCCTTAATTTTGAAAAGGTCCGAAAATATTTACAAAATTATACTAAAGATTTATTCCAGGGGACAGTTGACAGAGCTTGTTAAAGGATACAGTGATACTTAGTTGAGTAGCTAGATGACACTGTTTAGATTTGTCTGTAGCTTTCTTTTTCCAGGTCTCAATGACGTGTGTGGTCACCTGAGACAGCAATGTACCACTGGTGACAAAATGTGGTCGCTTATATATGTTTTTTGATGATAAACAATAATATGTTAAGGAAACAGCATTTCTTTGTGAAATATACTGTGATTGAATGTTTTTTTATTTTATTTGGTGAAAAAATGCAATTTGACATTCTTTGAAGCACACGTAAACCGTTTTGGTTAGGGACAAGATAGATTGAGTTCATTGAAATAGATGAAAGACAAATATTTAATTGTTAAACATGTTCATCTCTTACTTATGCTGATTCCACTTTGTGCTCTCATGTTTTCCAAATGTATTATTTGAATGTATTATCTACAAATATGCACTACATGGAGAATTAATTCATGTTTTTCTCTTGTTTACCGTTGCATTGCATTGTCTTTTACTATGTTTTTCTGTGTTACTCAGCCACTTTTTGTGGGCAATAAAATAATATGTGTAATAAATATATGTGACGTGTTTTAAAAAAAATATATTTGTACTGCATTTTACCCCACAAGTGTGATTAGAACATTCTTACATCATTTTTATCAGATTATATAAACAACTTCACATCACCAGTAACTCATTAGTTAAGAAAAACAAAACAGAAAAAAGAAAAGGGGATAGCAATAATGATATGTAAAGGATAAAAAAGGCTCAATACAGAACGCTACTTAGAATTTAGTTGCGCCCAGATCTTTCACACCTTTTTGATTGTGCTGGTGACACGGGCCTTGGCAACTGCCATTTCACATGCATAGGTCTGTCGGAGTATGGCTCAGAATTCAGGTACTCTATGCTGTATTGAATCAACCCATGCCCTGGCAATACATAAGCCAGCACTTACTGTAATATTTGAGATTAAAGACAAAAGACTAGGGTTCCCTCCAGTCTTAAAGCCAATTAATAATCCTTTCTTTACTTAAATGAAATTCCATCCCGAGCTGTGTAAATATTAATTGAAATAAACTATCCAAAAGTTCTTTCAAACTCGGGCATTCGAAGAACATATGGACTATATCTGCTGCAAATAGATGACACTTGGGACAATATACCTGTGGCGAGTTCCTAGAAGATGTCTTCTTAGAAATGCGTTCAGTTGTATAATACAGCATATACACTGTCTAAAATTATTGCAGTTTAAGACCAACAGATGTTACTGCCCAATCAAATGTTTCCAGAGACTCCCTTTACTCCACCTTAATGCTATTTGTAAGTTATCATCTTCAACCAGGGGCGGTGAGTCTATTGGGCCGTTGCCCCACTAATGCAACCGTTAACTTCAACGTCGATCACCGTCCTGACTCAAAATCCGGCCGGCTGGAGTCAGTCAGGACGCTGAAGGGGGTGGGCAGCACTGAGGGTTGGGTTTGTTTGTTGTTTCAGTTTGACGAACAGTAGCAGTCTGAGCAGCCGGGGCAGGCCCAGTGCGCATGTTGGTGTTTGGGTTGATAATTTTTCTGATCATCTCAAACATGTGCACTGGTACTAGCCTGCAGTGCCCTGCATTAGGAGAGCTAGCGAGGGCTGCTACTGACCCACAGCCACCAGTCTCCTATGGGCGGGGACAGTCCCTGCTCAAGCCAATCCTGGCGCTGCTGGAGCAGCGTCTGGATTGGCTGAGAGGGTTTTCCCCCAGCCACTCGTGATGAAGGCGCCAACGCGGACCCTAGCCGACGAGCACACAGCAGAGGCGGCGCAGACGGCAGACCCGGTCAGGTACGTTTTCTTTACTTTATTTTTAAATTTAAACCCAGCATGCGACCCCTTACCCCGACTCTGAGTATTGCGAGCCACGACTGCTGGAAGTTGCAGGTGTGCAGCGGATAGCATGGTGGCCTCCAGTGAGGCTTAGGATTGAGGTAGAGTTGCAAATGGATGAAGTACTCAGGACTGCGCTGAGCGGCACAGCAGGAGCATGCTGTGAGGTACAGCAGGAGAGGCAGGGCCAGGCAGTTGTCCTGTGAGGTACGTAAGTGGAGCAACTTGTGGCGCACACAGAGAGTGTAAAGTGAATAACACTGTGGCCTGAGGTAGAGAAGATAACAAGGCAACCTTTAGTGAGGTCGGTATATGATAGAGGCAGAGTGTGTGTATGGACTAATTATGAAGGTATATCCAAGAAGTGCAGCAGTAGCACGCTGTGAGGTGCAGCTGGAACACGAGTGCAAGGCATATGCAATAGTCCTGTGGAGTGGGTAGAGGGAGCCTGTGATACACATGGGGCAGCGCTGAGAAGTACGGGGTAACACTCAAAAGATAGCGCTTAGAGGCAGGCAGGAGCAGCGCGGTGAACAGTGTAATGACCTAGAGTCAGCGCTCTAGTGTTCAGGAGGTTACCCCACACTGAACACCCACCTACCACAGGTGTCATCGGTCAGATGACCCTGCCAAATAAAGAGGGCAAGTTCACCCAGTACCCCACTGTGTCTGTGTCACCATTATTTACCAGCATGCGGGCCTAGGGCCCACAAAATGACACTGGCGGCGAGGAGGAAGCTGTGCCACGCGTGCCACAGCTGGATAAACATCATGGGGAAAAGGGGAAGGAGCTGCCTGCCTCGAGGGCACCCCCCTGTGACCGGCGTCAGCTGCCGAGTGGCCTGCAGGGCATATGCCGAGCCCTAGGCCTGCCTCGAGACAAGAAGGTGACTGGAAGCCTACCCCGCAGCTTCTGAGCCCAGCATGAGCCGCCCCCCCCCGCGTGGGGTGAAAAGCGAGCCGACCGGAGACCCACCCGCGTATCGGCCGTAACCGGGCCGCAACTGACTGCCCCACCGGGACGCGACGGGAGCACACCCCACCTCTTAAAAGTCTGCTGCCGACCTTTCCAGAGCGACGTGAGGCCCGTGATGGTGGAGTTGCACCGCGAGCAGGGCCGGACTGCCAGGATGCCAGCCACTGCCGAAGACTACACAAAGTGAGTGGCGATTGGGAGGAAGGTGCGCCCGGAGGATAAGGGGCAGTGAAGCAAGCCTAAGGCGGGAGGACAGAGTGGAGTAGCTAACCACTTCCCCGCAAGGTAGATGGACCCTGCATAATGCCCTGAACAAACCGGGCAGATACTGGGAATAGCGCCAACCCCTCCCCACCCCGCGCAGCGTGTGAAATGTGAGGCTGCGGCAGTGGGGTGGAGGAGAGAGGAGAAAGACTGAGCGCGTGGCTGGTAGGCTTTTGTGAGTAGGCCACGCCAGCCTGCCGTGTGGTCCCAGCGCGGCCGGAGCAACGAGGCGGCAGAAGGGACCACGAAAGTGAAGAAGTTAGCACAGAAAGGCCCGCAGAGTGTGAAAAGCTGCCGAGGCCTGGCAGACCAATGCCGAGGGAGTTTCAGCCCAGGCAGCCCTCAATGACGTGGGCCGTTCCGGCGTGAATGATTGAAGCAGAGTCCACCTGCAGCTGCGACAACACGAGCCCCCACACAGCCCGGAAAGCAATAGGGCCTGTTTTGAGGGGCAGAGCAAAAGTAAGAAAAGAACTGCGTGAGGCCGAGCTGCGTAGGTGGGAGGGGGAAGAGTTCTCCCTCCCTAAGCAATACGCGTGCATTGTGCCCCCCCTTGAATGGCCTGGGTAACTAACATAATAAAAGACTTACTGCGAAGGTTGAGTGGGTCCTGCTGCAGTGCGGCCACCTGAGGATGTACCCAGCCCATGGGGTAATAAATGTGACAACGTCAAGCCTCCTGAGAACCAAATCGAAGAAAGCCCTTCAAAGAAGGAAAGACTGCCTGTGTGTAGAAGCGCTCCCCTGCCATCTGCATAAGCATTTCAGCCATGCCGAAAGAGAATGCTGCGATGTTGGTGGCAACAGGCCATTGCTGCAGCAGTATGGCGAAGACAGGAGCACCACCACACGATCCAACTGTGGTTCCGAAACTCGGCAACAGGAAAGTGCGAAGGCACATGATGCAAATGCGCAGCAGTGCAGACAGCAGTAGCCCAAAGCAGCAAGTCACGGAAGCGACCGAAGAGCGCACCCAGAAGCGCGCCAAAGCAATCGAACTGTGACGGAAAGGAGGAAAAATGGTTGCACAGACACCCAGAAGCAGGAAGACTTACCGGAAGAAGCCGACCACCCAGTCTGGTCGAAAAGGGGAAGAAGCGGTCTACCCCGTTAGTCACAAAGAGGAATCTGACCACCCAGTCTGGTCACAAAGGATAAAGCTGACCAGTCGGATGGTCGCCCAGGAAGGAAGAAGCCGACCAACCAGATAGTCAAACCAAGAATCTGACCAGCCAGATGGTCGCACCAAGAAGCCGATCAGCCAGATGGCCGCACGAAGAAGCCTACCTGCCAGAGATCGGCAGAGGGGACCGGCAAGAGGTCCAAGAAGTTCGACCAAGGCGTGGTCCACGAACATGGACCAATGAACTTCGACACCACAAGTTAGCAAAGTATAACTGAAGAGGAAGTGAAGGTCGCGACGCCAACTCTGTCAGTTGAGTGAAAAGAAGACAGTGTCCTAGGACTAGGACAAGACCAGGAAGACACGTGCAGAAGGCGAGCGATGCACGGGGTAGCCTGGCCAGAGAAGATGACAGGAGATTGGTCCAGGTTACATCGCGAGAAGAAGGAATAAGAAATCAGAGTGGCACGCCACCACTGGGAAAAGAAAGAAGAAGAAATCAGAGTGGCATGCCGCCACTGCGAAAAGAAGGAAGAAGAAGTCGGAGTGGCACACCACTACTGCGAAAAGAAGGAAGGTGACAGGCACTGGAACACCTAACTGCATTGGAGGATAAGGCCTGGCAAGAGCACCGGCAGCACAGATCAAAGAGGTCTACCCACGAGCCATCCATCCACATGGCGATCGCAGAAGAGAGCAAGCTGGACTGTTGGCGACACCAACCTTTGGGCTTGAGCGGAAGATTAGATGGCGAGAGCGCTCAGGCATCCGGAAGCTGAGGAACTGGCCACTCCACACCAGCCCGTGGCAACCCAAGAAGCAGAGGCCTGGGCTCAAGGGACTCCGGTGGGAGCAAGTCCCGCATGGGAGACAGATCCATAGCTGCGCGTCTGCAAGACCCACAAGGATGAAAGCCTTGTGTGCAAGGAAAGGAGTCAACAACTTAACCTTCAGGTGGAACTAAGGACACAACGGTGAGGCTCATCGAGCGTCCCACTCACGGCCCGAAGGCTATGGTGGAGCAACACGACAGAAAGAACCAGTCCAGTGGAAGCCTGGCAAAGAGGGCCTCCCAGACATCTTGTGAGAGAAGAACACCGGCGAGAGGGGCATCCTAGTGAGAAGGATGTTTGCACCTACTCTTTTCTCCTGTCAAGAGACACTTTGAAGCCTGCCCGGAGACATCACCAAAAACCAGGATGGAGTAAGGGAAGCCAGAAGACAGACAACACCCATATCATCCACCTCTCTCTCCAACTACTCATCGTCACCAGTTGAGCGAAGCAAAGGCAAGACTGAGAACAACGTCCAGGCTGCGCAGACAGAAGACTAGACCCGCTGAATAACTTTGAGCCGTGCCACAGCGAACTGTTGGTCCTGGATGCAGTAACTACACTGCCTGTGGCCTGCAAGCAGCCAAAGAGACTCGTTTGAAATCATGAGTCCAATGTTATATTTTGGTATCTTTTCTTTCACACAGGTTTTGGACTTTGTCCTTGGTTTTGATTTTTCACCAAGTTTGGGAGGGATGTACTGACCTAGCGTCAGCGCTCTAGTGTTCTGTAGGTTACCACACACTGAACACCCACCCACCACAGGCGTCATCGGTCAGATGACCCTGCTCAATAAAGAGGGCTGAGCACAGGTGCTCAGGGCCAGTTCACCCAGTACCCCACTGTGTCTGTGTCACCATTATTTACCAGCATGCGGGCCTAGGGCCCACAACATTACAAACAGTAGGGCCATGCACAGACCAGGGCAGCACTCCGAGGTACCTAGGAAATAGCTGGTGAGGTACACGTACACTGTGCAGCGATGTACACATGGGTTTGTGACACGCAGCCGGCAGCATCTCTCTGGGGTCTGTGAGATCTGAGTTTTTTCCCATCTCTGTGTTCTCGTGTTAACCTTCCCATAGAAACAAGCATGAAGTCAAATAAAACATGTCATGGTAATACAAATGTTACAGTCACTGGCTTTGCAGCAGCAGAGCTTCAACTCCTTTCCTTCGAATCGATTATGTGCAGCATCGATTTAATGCGACATATGTTTGGGGCTCCATTCCTCAATGCCACAGAGGAGTGTATTTACAAGGTGGCGTGTGAACAATGGACCCCAGTCGAAAACTGCCCTTCAATTTGTAGAGGTGTTTCCCAGTGCAGGTTAATTTTTGATTAGCTCAGGTATTCAGTCACCATGCCCACCGAATTTTAGTGCCTTTCCATTAGAGCAACAAGTGTAGCAGAAAATAAAAGAAACGCTCTTAACAGCCACGTGCGGCACCATGCCCGTTATAAGTGCCCAGAAACAGAGTGCGTGAAACCCTGTTCTAGAGGCTTGTCTTCGAGGCTCAAGTCAAATGCCACAGCTTAGAATTGGGAAACAGCAAGACAGGTAAAAAAAGTTACGCACTGTGGCACAATAGTAGTGTGGGTGCGTGGACCACGTTGAAACCCCGGTGTGAAAGCTGTTGGATAAGAGTGATATCAATCCTGTGTGGGGATACGCAAGATGTTTAGGCATGCATGGCTGTGAGATAAGAGGCACATGCTGTGGCAGAGCTTTGTGGCCATCAGGCAGCCAAGGCGCACAGTAGCAGTAATCTGTGCAATCATGGAGGTAACCAATGTGCAATGTAGCAGTGCTCTTTGTGTTCATGCTGATAGCCAATACGCACTGCAGAAGTGCTCTGGGTATCTATGTGTCTAACGAACGTGCACCGTAGCAGTGTTCTGTGTGGACACGCAGGTATCCCATGTGCAGTGTAGCAGTGTTCTGTGTGGCCACGCAGGTATCCCATTTGCAGTGTAGCAGTATTCTGTGTGGCCATGCAGGTATCCCGTGTGCAGTGTTTTGTGTGGACAGGCAGGTATCCCATGTGCATTGTAGCAGTGTTCTGTGCAGCCATGCAGATACCCCGTGAGCAGTGTTCTGTGTGGACACACATGTATCCTCTGTTATGATTAGCTATTTTAAACTGTATTGGTTCATATGTAGTGGTATTTCATGCTGCACTGTTGAGTGCCTTGCTGCATTATGCCACCCTGCTTTGACATCTTTTATGGTATGTTAAGTTGTATTATGCAATGTTTTATAAGCGGTGTGCAGTGCACGCTTTTCTCCTCGCCCTGTTTTTTTTTGTTTGGAACCATTATCTTGAACAGGAAAGGGGCAGCATCCAGTGTATTTATAAATAGTATTCAGGGAATTAATGCCTTGCATAAAAAGAACAGTACTTTCCAGTTTAACAAAAATGAAATTGTGGGTCACTTACAACCACTTCAGCATTGTGCACATTTTGGTGTAAAAATGCACACATCTTAAGTATAAAGAAAATTCTTAAAGTAGTTGCTGTATTCATGAGTGATGCCTGCTTCTGGTTCTAATAGATTCACTAACCAGTGTGACGGCACGCGGGTGGCTTTAAAATAAATTAATGTGCTGGCGTACGTAACCCTGTTAATAGAAATGCATCCAGGGCACTGGTGTACGGACGGACACACCACATAAAGTGACACATTTCCTTCTGCTTTAGAAAATGCTTTTCAATATAACTCGACTAAGAAAACCACTGGGACTTGCCAACTGGAGGGGCTGCCCATGAACCACCTGGGTGAGTCCGGGTTACTTGAGCAACTGTTCGAGACCCTAAGCATCAGTACAGGTTCTTAATACAACCATTCAATCTACATAAAACAAAACCCACGATGTTGAGTTAAGCATGGGGGCTAGGATTCAAATCTAGGTCCCCAGGTTGCCAAGTCCCCAATCTAGCCATTAGAGCACACCTCCTCCTTTTCTTGTTTGTACATAGCAACCCCCACATTGGAACTATCCGGCTGCCTATCATATGTGGCATGAAAGCTCAGCAGGAAAGCCACAACCTGCAAACAGTTTAGGTATATTCAGAAATGGGGTGGGGTGGGGGAGAGGCAGGACCCCCAAACATGACTTTGGCCCTTCCAGTCATGGCAGAAGAGGCCACGGACAACGCGCCTTGAGTGCTTTCTCCATTTCGATGGCCTAACGAGATGTCGGCCCTTATTTACGAGAAAATAGGAAGTCTAACGGCAGGTAAGAACTGACCCAGAGCACTCTGAATGCACGAAAAGTGCGTAGCTGTATATGAACTCAAGTAGATAGCGTAATGTTCAATACTTCATAAATGTTTTATTCGTTGGAATATTTCAGGTAAATCCAGACGATATCAGTTAAGGCATATTTCTTCATATGTTCATTAAACTTCTAGTGAGAATAAATCCATTGCAATTCATGGCACATATTCAATGCAAAGTGAATGGAAACCCCAATGCATTTCGTGCTAAAGCAGCACTTCTTCCGGGGGATATATATCTAAAAAAGAAGAGATGGAACACAATGTAGGTCGCTGATATACAGGAGCGCGAAGTGCACAAAAATGAAAAAGTGAAAAACTTTGAGGAAAGTGGAAAAACGCCGAAAGGAAACCCAATGGAAAGATTATCAAGATAAATGTGTGAACAGGTATTAAGTGGATCAAAATTAAAGTTCAAAATAAAAAGGAACTGTAGAATCTCAAATGTCTTATTACTTACCGGTAATCTTCAGTACCCGATTAGGGTCCTCCCCGTCCCAGTCCTTACTACGTGAGGCAGTCCTGCCTCCACCCAGCCAATCAAAACGCCAGAAATCCAAAGGTTGAAGGTTACATAAGCCCCTCCCACCCACCGCCATGCCTGTTATCAACAAGACTCAGACACAAACACAGCGGGAGGGAGGGAGGGAAGAGGACTAGGACGGGGACGACCCTAATCGGGGTAATGAAGATTACCGGTAAGTAATAAGACATTACCCCCTCATGGGTCCTCCCCGTCCCAGTCCTTACTACGTGAGGAACTCACAAGCAGAGAACCAAGAAGAAAAACTGCAGGACACCAGGGATCCATGCAAAAGCACAAAACTAAAAACAACAAAGTATCAACGAACAGCAGCGTACAAGACGCCAACAGAAATCGTCAAAAGAGGCAAGAAAACATCAAGCCGAGAAAGTCGCACAAACGTGCGACGGGACCGCCAAATGGCCGCCCCACAAAGCACCCAGATAGAGACCCCGCCGCCCAGCACAGGAAGCAGACACAGTACCCACAGGAGACAAACAGGTTAGGAGAAACCCGAGACTGTAGTGAACATAGGAGGCAAAACAGAAGAGCCCTGCGAACACCCAAAGAAGGGAAACAGGAGAAACCCCCTCAGCAGGCAAAACAGGAAGGAACACCTCCAGCCGCAAAAGGAAACACGAAGAAACGGGCAGAAAAGCCCGATCTAAGCCGCAAAACAACTCAAACCAGCAGAAACTGCAAAGAAGGAAACAAAACGAGCAAGGCACCCAACTCACCCAACCGACAAGCGGAAGCGACGGCCAGCAAAAAAGCCACCGCAGTGGACAACCACAACAAGACCGCCACTAACAAGGACACGAAAGGGGCAACCGCAGACCACGCAAAACAGCAGGCAAGGCCCAAAGAAGAAACGAGCCTAGGAGAACCCGGACAACAAAGCAAAAGCCCCGAAGAAGCCGACTCACCAAAGGGCAACAACCACCGAGGAAGCCCCAAGGCCCCGACAAGCACAAACCGCCGTCAACGAGCAGACAAAGGGGAAGGGGAGAAATCCCAACAACAAACCCAAGCCGGAGAAACCAGCACAGAAACAGGAACCCCAGCACGGATTCCGACCAAGAGAAGAGCCCCAGGACACAAAAGAGCCCCAAAGTGCATCACAGCTCCAAAGAGTGGAAGGCCAACGCGACCAACACATGCCACCGGCCACCACAGAAGAAAAGCCCAAAGACGCCAAAGACAGCCGCTCAAGAGCCAGGCAGTCAGAAGCAAGCACCAAAGATAGGGCAAAGACAGCAGCGGACCCAGAAGCAGAGCCGGAGGCAAGGGAGGCTGGCCAAAACCGACACCCACCAGCAACAGCAGGAGCAGAAACCAAAACCAGCGAGGCCAACCCAACAACACCGACACCCCCCAAACCTCCGCAGAACCCCCGGGAGGAGAAAACGGGAGCGATGGCATACAGAAAACCCGCAGGCCAAGGAAACGAGAAAGCAACCCCCGAGGAGAGACCACCCCGGAACAAAAACCGGGGGAGAAGAGCAACAGGAGAGGAAGCAAACACGACCGAACCAGAGTCTCAAACCACAGACAAAAGGACCTGGAACAGAGGAACAGAGAGGGAATGCTACACGTAGCATCCCAGCGCAGGGCCATTCCAAGCACCAGCGCACAGTCCCAAGCACCCGTGCATAGTCCCAATAAAAAGATATGTCCCGCCGAAACGAGCACCAGACAGCACCAAACAGAGGACGGGGGGGAAGCGGCCCAAGCCACCAAAGGAAGGCACAATCAGAGTACCATACCATCAGAGAAACCAACCGCCGTAACAGGGATGTTTCTCAAGACCCCCTGAAAGCCAACAGAGAAAACGCCGCCCAGACACAAAACAGGGAAGCCAGCAGGAACAGAGACACGTACCGGGACCCACCAGGAAGGCCCAAACAACAACGAGCCACCGGAGCGCCAGTCCAAACAACCGACAAGCCGGCCACCAAGGACCCCAACGGGGCCCCCAACCGAAGGACAGGCATCCGAGGACAACAAGAGGAGAGAGGGAAGCAGAAAGCACCCCCCCCACACCAGGCCTGGAGAGCAAAGCCACCAGACACGGGGAAAGAGGAACCAAAGCCCCGAAACCAGCATGAAAAAGGACCCAGCGAGCCAACAGAAAAAACACCAAGGACACGAGGTGTATGAGAGCCCAAGGAACCACAGCCGAGGAGGCAACCACCATCCGCCGGACACACGACCAACCCCGAGCCGGGGCAGGAGGGAGACCCCAGTAGGACCCGCAGAAGATCCAACAGGGCAGAAAATAGATCCGGACATATGGAGCGCGTCACGAAATGCGTGTCATCCTAGAGCAGGGGCCATGCCAACCCCCACCATTAACGCTCAACACAAAAGCATACGAGCCGCCAAAGCGAGCACTGAGAAACAGCTCCCAGCAAAGCGCCAAACCGGTCCCGAGGAACCGAAGCCCCCGAACAGGAACCAGGCGAGGAACGGCCCGACCCAATATGCCTCCAGAAACTGGAACCAGGCCAGCAAACCCCCACAGCAGGGGCCAGCGCTGTGGAAAAACCAGGGGAGCAGGAGAGAGGCCGAAAGGAAACACCTGAGAACAGGAAACGGAACACAACCATCGCAAACCTCCGAGCAGCCGGATGGTAGGGAACGAGAAAAACAGGGGACTCCCAGACCTAGGGAAGCCAAAATCATCCACCAAGAAGAGGGGAAAAACCGGGCAGCAAGGGGCACAACCGAAAGGGACACAGCCGCACCAGCCCGATCAAAGCTCCGGGAAGCAGAACCGAACAGAAAGACCAACGGGAGCCAGGACCAGGAACAGAGAGAAAGAGGACCCCCGGCCCCACTCCGTCACAGAAACCAGCACCACAGAGTGCAGCGACAAAAAATAGGCTGACGTCAAAGAAGATGGCAGAACGCATCACAGTGCCAATGGACAATGAAGCAACCGTGAAAACAGCCTAAAAGAGGGACGACCCCGGAATGGAAACCGGCAACCAAGAACGATGACCAACAGGACACACCATTCGGAAAGCAGACCGGACCAACGCCCAACAGGGGAAAATGTCCACACCCCCATCAACAGTAGATGATGGCATAGCCGCATGCACCAGCAGCGCAGACAGCGCAAAACAGGCCAAGAAAAAACTGCAAAAGATGCTACGTGGACAAAGAGAATGCAAATTTCCAAAGCACAGCATGAAAATGAACATCCCAAGTCACATTGACAGCATAGGCAGGACTTGAACCCTTGGCATATGAGAGCCAGTGACGCCAGAGGCATATGACATACCATCCAGCAACAGCTCCGTGGATGCGCCGGAGAGGAAGCCCCCTCAAACATGGCGAGCAAAGGAGTAAACCCCACAGGAAACTCCCAACACACCAACAAAGGAAGTGCCCAGCAACCTCCAGGAAACACTGCCCCCAAACAACAATCTCGCATGCGAGACCGAAGAAGATACAAAAAAGGCAGCCCTGCAGTCTCCACCCACAGCCACATAAGAAGAACATGGCAGCAGGGGCCGGATGCTGCACTAAAGCACCAGCGCCGGAACGACCTGGGGCCAGAACACCAGGAGGGCTCCCAGCCCAGCACATGAACGGGGAGCATCCTGACCCCAGAACAGGAGCGAGGCCAACCGGAGGACCGGAGTGGCCACGCAAGGAAATGTGAAAAGGCCACATCAGAAGCACTTTAAATGGAAAAGAAACACTCACGGCACCGCCAAACCTCCAGAAGAAACCAGGAACAGAGACAGGAACCGGGAGCACCAGCGTTCCGGCAGCCGTCGGAGCAGAAAAAAAACAGGCATGGCGGTGGGTGGGAGGGGCTTATGTAACCTTCAACCTTTGGATTTCTGGCGTTTTGATTGGCTGGGTGGAGGCAGGACTGCCTCACGTAGTAAGGACTGGGACGGGGAGGACCCATGAGGGGGTAATGAAACAGATGTAACCATGAGAGTTCGTAGGTACGTGATACTGATGCCACGATGTGGAGTTTAAGGAAGATTTAAACGCACCCAGTGTGAAAGGGAAATACAGTGCGTGATCGGAAAACGAAGGAACCACCACCTAAAAGAGAAGTGTAGTTAGTAACTTACCCATCACCAAGAAAGAACGCGTAACGAGTAGAAGCACTACAGTGAGTCCGAGCCGCAACCCGGAAGACGCTGAGTGTGCGCAAGGCCACCCGTAAGAAAGAAAATAGACGTAATGGAAACAGGACTGGAAAAACGCTGAGTGTGCGCAAGGCCACCCGTGAGAGAGAGAATGGACGTGATAGAAACAGGACTACGAGGATGTCAGAAGGCAAGGAAAAACGGGTGGAAAAATGAATAAACTGAAGACCGAAATTTCGGAAAAAGAAAGTGAACACAACAGAAACAGTGGGGGATGAGATGAATAAAGGGAGTAAAGAGCCTGATGCCAGAGTGAATGTTGAACAAATCGTAGGGAACACAAGGGGACCATGTGAAAAATGAGAATTACAAAATATAAACAATGCAAAAGGTGAAGACAGTGAATCAGGGGTCCTGTCGTAGACTGACTGATTTGCATATGGCCTTGTCTGAACTGGGGTGGTGTGGAGTGCAAAAAAACGATGGATTTAGGCCCAGATCTCTGTACTGGGGTGATGGTATGACATTTTTCTGTATTCTGTCCATCAACTGTGGTTTTTGCATAAAGATGCTAGAGACCAACAGTACATACCCAGGAAAGTAGACAAAGACAGAAAAACTCCAGCAAGCAGCTAGACTGTGAAAAGTCAGGCTTTGAGGGCCCATTAACAACATATTACTATACAAACAAAAAATGCATGGTGACACATGCTAGTGGTATTTATGGTAAGTGTGTGCATAGTAAAGGCACAAATAATGTACCCTTACTTCTGTTTGTGGTAATGACTGCTGCACCCCCCCTTACATTTGGCCACCATGGCCAGCAACCTCAGGGACCGCCACAGGGGTGGCACATGGCCTAGCTAAGTCACTGGATATTAGCCCTTGATCATACCTGTCGCATTAATAGTGATTAGTATTACTCAGCTTTCTATTGCTAGATCTTGGGTCAGTTTGATTTGATTTGATATTTATAAAACGCAGCAGTCACCCGGAGGCATAAAGACGCTAGAGACCAACCGTACATACCCATGAAAGTAGACAAAGACAGAAAATCTCCAGCAAGCAACTAGACTGTGAAAAGCCAGGTTTTGAGGGCCCAGTAACAACATATTACTTTACAAATAAAAAATGCATAGTGACACGTGCTAGTGGTATTCATGGTAAGTGTGTGCGTAGTAAAGGCACCAATAATGTACCCTAAAGGGGAGCAGAAGGGGATAGATATGAGAGCAAGGAGTAGAGAATTCCAGAGTTTTCTTGCAACCTCTGTGAATGCCCTATCCCTCCACTTCTTCTTCTTGGTTCTTGGTACAGCAGTTGCATTTGGAGGGAAGAGTGTAGTGGTCTGCTGGGAGAATTCCTATTGAACATAGTCTTTAACCTTGAAGGGTAGAGAGCATACTGTGATTTATGAACCATACAGAGAGATTTAAAGCTAATGCGTTGTTCAATGGGGAACCAGTGCAGGCACTCTAGACCCTTCCTGGCAAGTTGTTTTCTGGGAATGTCCAGAAGGAGTTTGTGCTGCAAGCTCTTGTTAGGAGCAGCTACAGGACATTACAGTTATCAAGTCCGGACATTACAAACGTCAGTGCTACCTGTATCTGAGTTGGTCATTGAATAAAAGGGAAGATTTTTTTTAACATCCTTGTGTGCCAGGAGCATGTAGAGATGGTGCAATTCAATTGGATGTTGAAGCTGAGTTCAATATCCATCAGGACTCCAAGGTTCTTAGCCTTTTTGCTCGGGACAGGACAGCATCCCAAGGATTAAGGCCAGCAGCTACTGTTGCACTTAGATTCCCCTGGGCCAAATATCATCTCTTTGGTTTTATCCTGAGTACGTTTCTAAAAGTTAGCAGACATCCAGTTTGCCACTCTGGTCACGCATTCCAGAACATTTTTTGACAGTGGGCGGAGCCCTTTAGGGATAGTAACCATAATCTGTGTATCATCTGCATATGACACCACCTCCAATCCAAAAGAATGGACCACAGTTGCAAGGGATGCCACATACAGATTGAAAAGCATAGGGCTCAAAGATGATCCCTGCTGAACTCCACATCGTAGAAGATAGGAGTCCGAGTGAAAGGATTTTAAATTCATCCTTTGGGATCTCCCTGTCAGAAATGAGGACAGTAGGGCTGGTGCTTGATGTGAAATGCCAAGACTCCGGAGTCTGTCCATCAGCAGAGTAGGAGAAATGGTTCAAATGCTGCTAACAGATCCTAGAGGATTAGCACAACCTCCTGTCCTTTATCCACCGTGCGCCTGATGTAGTCAGTGGCTGATATTAACGGTGTTTCTGTTCCATGATGCCTCCTTAATCCAAACTGCGAGTTCTTTAACCATGATTGGTTTTCTGCAGTTTCCATGCGCTGCTTATTAAGATGCAGCTCCAGGATTTTTGCTCGGGCAGGAAGTAGAGAAATGGGACGGTAGTTTTTGCAGTCTTAGGATCAAGATTAGGTTTTTTTCAAAAGAGGTCTAATTATGGCCTGTTTCCAGGTTTTGGGATAGATTCCGGATCGAATGATATTGTTCATTAAATTGCAGAGGAATTCTACAATGGTGTCAGCCACCATAAGGAGAATTGCAGGTGGACATGCCTCCATTAGAGAGCCCAAGTGCGTTCTCATGAGGTATTGTATAAGAAAAGGTGGCGTGAGGTCACAGAATTTTGAAAGGCCTCTATTCTCGCTACCAGGCAACAGAGGTGCATCTTCAATAGAACTGCTGACTGGCGAAGTTAAAATGGGCATTTGAAGTTGTGAGTCAAAGCCGGTATATATTTCTGTGATTTTTGTTTGAAAGAAGGTTGCCATTTGATTGCAAAATGTTTGATATGTTTCAGGTTCTGCCATAGATTGGGAGGATGAAAGCTGTTGTACCAGCTTAAATAGCTCTATAGTGGATGTTGAGTTATCAAATATGTACGTACAGTATATGGATTTTTCTTCCACTCGTGCACATTTATATTCCTTAACACTAGTTTTATACAGTGTTCTATCCTGTTACTCTAAAGTAAGTCTCCAAGCTCACACAGCATAATGACAAACTTGTTTTAATCGTTTGAGTCTGTCGTACCATGGAGCCGAGGGGCGATGTTTTTTCTGAGTATCTGATTTAAGGGGTGCTACTATGTTAGCTGCGGATTCTAACCATGTAGAAAAAGCCTCAGCCCCAAGGTTAGAGTCCTCTTGAATAGTGCAGGGAATGTTTTTCAAGGTGTTGATCAAAGTGGCTGCAGAAATACCTTTCCAGTTTCTAAATTTACTACGACAGTGTATTGGTCTCTGTTCCCCACTCAATGCTGGAGGGAGAAAGTAGAACCTTACAGCACTATGATCCGACCAACAAATGCGTATTGAATGTTGGAAGGCAATTTGTGAATCACTGGAAAAAATACCATCCAATGTATGTCCTGCTTTGTGAGTCTGGGCTGTTACTACTTGGGCAAAACTCGTGCTATCAAGCATCTCTATGAGAGTATTAGAATCTGAGTTGTCCCTCTCTTCTAAATAAAAATTAAAGTCCCCTAGGACTGTTCGAAAATTCTCAACTAAAACTGACTCTAGAATCTGCTTAATTTCTTGTAAAAAAAGGCGACCTGGGTCCTGGAGGTCTATAACTCAATAACCCTCAAATGTACAGGTGGCTGAGAGAATGAGTTCAAAATTAGTAAACTCACATGTGTGTGTATTCCGGTCTGACTCAATAATACATTAATATTGGGATTTAAAAACAATAACTAGTCCCCCTCCTATGCGGCCCAACCTGTCTACCCTTTGAATAGAGAAATTATCCGGGATAGCATCAATTAGGTCGGGTCTTGAGGCTGCATTTGCCCAAGTTTCAGTTAAGTTCCAAGTCCTCAATTAGTGTTGCAGACTCAAATCTGTGTTTGAGGAGAGAGCATGCATTAAGCAGCAGCCCCTTATAACCCTCTATATTATCTGGGGTGGTGACCAGTGGAGGTATACAATTTCCCTTTCCATGCGCAGCCAGAGTGTTTGCTCAGGGGGAATAGAATAGCCGCATGCCAAGCATGCTTGACTTGGATATTCCTGCCCCCATGATAATGGAAATATAGAGAATATGCATTGATTCTGGCTCACACCATTTCTGATTTCTAACAGTGTTTTTGCAGAATATGCGATGGGTTTGGGACTAACTATGTCACAACGGTCAGCATGCCTGGCGCTGGGCACAGACCAGATGCGGACGGGCGCAGGCGGGCTTGCCTTTGGCGCGCCCGCTGCACGACTGCGTCAGCATGTACATTTAATATTGGTACTAGCCAAAACACCAGTGTTTTCCAGTTGGACCCCCTGCAAAGGCGGTTGCACACCCGTAAACTCTGCTCATGTCAATGGCACAAGTACATACTTAGCTGGGTCGTGAATAGGGAGGTAAAATCACCAAAATGCATACAGATAAAGAGGAAGTTTTATTTACGTATATATATAAATATATATATATATATATATATATATATATATATATATATATATATATATATATATATATATATATATATATATATATATATATGTATTTTTATGGAAAACATATTTCCCTGTGAAGAATTAAGAAAAGTTTCATTGTGCAAATGCGCTTCTGCATTGAATATATTTTAACAAAAAAATGCAATTATAAATGCATAAATGGGTACACATATGGACATTCCTGGGAAACAGTGACTAACACAGATTTCGGTGACACTCTACGAAATCTTTCTGGATTTTAAAACAGTTGGTCATTTACAGCAAACGCAGGTAGGTAGGCACACTTTCACCTTTTGTCGGCAGCGTTCAGGAAAGGGGACTTTCTTAGATTAGGTCACCTGTCTTGGCTACTCTCTAACGAATACTAGAGTCTCTTCAAGCTAATAAAACTATGATTTTGTTTAGCTTGCCAATTTCACTTCACCCCCAAAAAACATTGTGTAGCAGTCTCCATTAGCGGAGGAAACCAGTATGCTTTGTTGTTTTCAGATTGTCTGCTACAATTCGG
The DNA here is from genome assembly GCF_964263255.1 of Lissotriton vulgaris. Classification (NCBI taxonomy): domain Eukaryota; kingdom Metazoa; phylum Chordata; class Amphibia; order Caudata; family Salamandridae; genus Lissotriton; species Lissotriton vulgaris. The sequence goes on from NC_141696.1 coordinate 898,406,829, forward strand.
ACTCTGTAGCCTGGGAAATTATATTTTGATTTCTTTGAATTTCCCCAGACGGTGTCTCTGTATTGGAATTATTTTCTATTTTTCACATGAGTACCCCTTGCCATGTAAGTAAACCTTTCATTCTTTCAAAGCAACCTCATGCCGCGCATTTTCGCAGTCTTCATATTGATCCCCATGCAATGCTATCGGGAAATCCCAAAAGACCAACGATTTGAAAAATCTATACATTGAAATTACAATGTATTTTTATTCTACAAACAATACATTTTTTCTAATTAATATTTTTTCTAGAAAATCTTTATAATAGCGAAAAAATACCATTATACTCCCTGGTGCATTTACAGGTAGTTAGTCTTGAATCAACCAAACCACTCAGTGTCCCTCAGCAGTGTCTATATTAGCTCGCAGTGTAATTTTCCTGGAAAAGAAAAGCCACAAGCGTGTCTGCATTCTTTTGCAAAAACATATATATATATAATTTAAAGTAAAAATTAAAGCTCCCTACAGTAACTTAAATAAAATATTCAAGCCCAGCGGCGAGACTGCTGCAGCCAAAGCTATTGTTTGTGTGAATGATTCAGTGGTTAAAATGACTTAAATTATTATGAAATGTATATTTGGAAAGATCTTCCTGTAAAATAGAATTAGGAATAGAATAGTTCAATACAAGTGTAAAGAGTGCAGGGACATTGATTTAACATTATATCACTTGCCAGTAGCTCTTAGATATTAATGACACGATTTCAAAACAATTTTTAAAGCTGCACCAGTAAATTGAAATCAAAATTTGGAGTCAATTTACATATTCAAGGGGAGGGGCGGTGGCACTGGTGTGTTTTGAATTTAAGATTCAGGTAAATTGATAGAATTTATACATCAGTTTGTTTTATCTTTAGGCTCTAAGGAGGAGTTATTCGAGTTCATTCCCTCTATTTGAGTGATGTTCGTTTTTGGTTCAAGATAGGTCCTGAACCCTACTGGGGGATGGTGGATCTTCACAAGCTGAGTGGTTGAGGTTTGTTAACTGGGGGTTTAGATTGGGTTTCCGAGAATTGGCCGTTAGATTTTGAAAGTATTCAACATTTTAAGTTTGCTGAGGGGTTGAGACCAAGCCTGTCCATCTCTTTTATCAATTAATTGAGAAGCTGATTGTTAGCAGAGAGCAGGCCCACTTTGTTTCTAGATTTTTGTTTTCTCTTGTCCGATGTAGTGGGTTTAGCGCCTTAGCTGCGGGCGTTATTTCTGCGCAGTGCTGGGCGTTCCAAGAGTGGGCGGGCCGCGTCGGCCGTTGAACGTTCGTAGCACCAGCCAGGTAGTGCTCCGAACGTTTGGCGGCCGACGGCAGCAGCTATGAGGTTAATAGTATTCTTATTCAGCCAAGAGCATTTTTACTTCCTATTTGAAACTGATTAAATTCCTTAAGGTGCGATTGGGCTGTTAGATTGGAAATTATTTTCTCAATAGTTTGTTATATAAGAATGAAATGTTTCTATATAGGAGTTGAACAGTTTGAGACCATCCCAGTCACACCAAAACAAGACACTCTATCCGGTCACCTTAGCATGTGCCTAGGTCCAGTCTGGTTATATTAAAGGTCATTCCTTACACCCCATTTTTAGTACTCATCATGTCAGATTAGTGTACTACAGGCACTCCTATTCCAGCCAGACTTAGCAGAAGTGGAGAATGCTAGTGGCCAACCAAGGCACATTGGATCTGTTGTCATTTAAGGGAATCCTCACACTTCCTTCTGCTGAACTCCCTCCTGAGCAATGAGCCAGCTGCCAGACAATCACTGCCCCAAGGCCGATGTGAAGGAGAACCACAGGGAGAGTTAATTGGATTGTACTACCTGTAGGCATGAGTGTACCCTGCCACTTGCGTTGAACATGCTGTGCACCCACATCGATTTTTAGCTGAGACTGCCAGAGGACCAGATACCTCAGAGGTGGTATGACAGAGTGGCAAGCTGACTCTGTGTGCAAGCCGTGGGCCGTAGAGGGTGAAGACGAGTGTGGGGGGAAAAGGCAAGCTCCTAAGCTGTCTTCTTCTGCAACCAAGCACTATGCCCAACCCTGCACCGGCATTGTCTACTGCACCACTTCCTCCTGCCGACCAGAATTCCTTGAGTTCTAGACAGTACCCAGTTGGCAGAGCACCACCCAGCCGCCTTTCAGCCTACATATTAAGAGCTTACCTCAAACCCTTGCTGTGGCTCCGCCTAGTAGCATAAGTGAATTCCTTGTGCGTAAGTGAATTCCAATCCATATCTCAGAAGGTTAATAATATAATAAAATTTGTCTTAAATTGAGACTGAAATCAAGAGCTTCACTGCACACCAATGTTTAATTGAACTCAAATATTCTAATACACAATCATATGCAGAACACTCACACCAGCTTTTTTGTCTATATTGTCTAACGTGTAACACTGTGAAGTCTACAATGATGAACAAAAGTCTCAAAGTAGATCCAGCTAGCACCTCGGCAAATTTCAAACAAAGTGATTCCCTTTAATGCTGCTAAACATTGGCAAAAACAGCGGTTTTAGTCTGCATAACAAGAGATTTAAAGGTTTACCCAAGCTCACATCATCAGCACCCAAAAAACAGCGAGAGGCTATACTACAAAAGAGGTATACCCTGTTGCCTGCTCCCACACTACATCTACTCTCCCTCATTTTCCTTCTGTACTGTACTCCTATAACTACTCCTACTCCTATCACCACACCTACCCTGATTCACGCTTGTAGCCCAATACACACTTCTACCCTAAACTAGAATTCCTTCTCCTACCATTACTTCAGCTCTTACTGCTACCCCTATTCATACCCTCACTCATCATGGACTTCATTAAGGGGCCACAGCTCCGAACCTTGGCTTGCCATGGTTCCATAACTCTGCGTTGTGACCACCGGTCTCAAAGGTGGCAAAGTAGGTGGTAAGAACATGGATGGCTCCACATTCCTTATCTTATGCCTGTTTTGTATTATACTAATAGTTGATGATAAACTGGCTTTTCCCATTAGTGTTAGTTTAATATTTTATGTCATTTTTTATGTAAGGGGGTACTCCTAAAATTTGGTTCACCCATGACAAAATTGTCACCTTGGCACACTGGAGATCATTTTTTACAAATGGGGTACCCATACCACATTTTGAAAAAAATGGGGTCAACTCCTAGGAAATGTCAGGCTTCATTGGCATGGCACACCATGAAAGGATATAAATAATTATTGAGTGCCCTTTCCCTTCCTATGGCATTTCATCAAATGTATGTGAAAATTGTGCATCAAAATCGACTATTTTACCACACTAGATTATTTTTTTTCTTGGGGGAGTTCTGACTTACGCATTTTGCTAGCTCATTATAATTCAGGGAAGGTATTATGCCGCAGAAGTTTCAGAGATAATATCAGCAACATAAAATAGGCAGTATCTATAATAGATATCTCTCTGTTTTATGCTGATTCAATTAATATGGAAATTAAACAATGTCAATTGTTGTGATGGTATGGTCATGTGACATGCCATCTTGGAAAAAAATCAGGGTCATATGATGTCACTTCCTGAATTGTCATTAAGGTCACAGGGTACCCAAAGTAACTTCTGCTACCCCAGGCGTTTTGGTGAATTGACACCCATGCCACTCATACTCCATCCTTTACAACTAATAAAGTATTTGGACAAAATCTTGGGAACACAAATATTGTGGGAGAGAATACTGTGTCAAGAATATCAAGGACAACAAGATTGTGTAGGTCATTTTTTATGGGTAAGTGTAGGTTTACTATATATAACTCCATATATATGTACTTTGATGATTATATATATATATATATATATATATATATATATATATATATACATATATATATATATATATATATATATATATATATATATATATATATATATATATATATATATATATATATATATATATATATATTGGCAGAGAGACGTCTTCACAGGCAATCCAACCACAGACGAAGCAAGACCCAAATTCAGTGCAAAGGTATTTATTTAGTGCTCATCACCAAGCCACCATTACACGTTTCGACCTCAACAGGCCTTGATCACATATCTCCAAGATACATAGATCTGGATTTAAGAATAGTAAATTTATACTTATTATATTGTACTTACCTTTTTGATATTCTTGTCCTTGATTTTTTGACCCGATTTGAACGATATTTGTGTTTCAGATATTCTGATAGTGATCCAACTATTAATATAGTAAGTAGTTTTTCTCCAAAAGTTTCTCTCTCACTTTCCATAATTTTCTCCATATTCTTTAACTCTTGCCATCTTGACAAGTGGAAATTGCATTTTCCTTCAGTTTTTGGACTTGTCCAACCCAATGTTTAATCCCAGGGCATCACATATCAGGCTTCGCCAATAACCTGAAACTCAGTTAAACTATCAACTATTTTGGTTTATTTAGACTACAACAACTGTTGGATCAGTCCTGCTGCACCCAACACTCTTCTTCTATGCCCCCCCCTTTCATGAAAACCTTTTTAGTGGAACAGAGGGCAATCAGCAAATAGTGAAGTGTTATTTCTAAAACTTCCTCAAAAACAATGCTAAGTAGTAAAAAGTCTTCACTGTAGCATTACAAAAGATTGTTTTGCTTTTGCTCGCTTTTGGAAATTGATTCATTAGTTCTGTGGCCAGCACAAGTAACAGTTTCTCAATTGTCTTTAGTGGGCACCAAATCCCCATTGTAGCAATCAACTCTCATAGGGTGGCGAGGCGGAGCAAACTAAGGCCTACTCAAGAGAGGTGGCGTGTGCTAGGAATCACCCATCAGTGTCACGTAATAATAACACTCAATAAATGATTGAACAGCCAGTACTTTTCTTTAGAAAAGGAGAAGCACATTTGTTATGCACACATTACTAAATACTATGCAGTAATTTACAAAAATATATTGGAAGACGGAACACATCATAGATGACATTGCGTAATCATTCTAGTCACTCCCAAAGAGAGACTTAGACCAACAAATCACATGTTGAAAACATTAACTTGTATGCAGCTGCAGTACTTGACTTTGGGTGAGAGCACTTACTACTGGCAATCAGGCATGCAAACTTTGATCAACAGTGTCTGTCAGCCTCATTAGTTATGTAAACAGGTGCAAGTAAAATGTATAGGCATGTTTGGCATGAAATACGCAATTTAACCAAAGCCCACTATGCAATTGTAGCAGCATACAGTTTCAGAACATTCATCATAAAATACTATACTTCAAATATAGCCCCTAAAGTACCTCTCTGTTTAAAACATACACAACTGCAGTTATCACCTTCAACCTCTAGAGTGTGTTGCAATACAACAACATAATGAAAAGCATTGCAGTGCATCCATACCATCAGCCCCTAGAGATCATTCCCACCTGAACAGGGTATTACATATTTTCCTATCCTTTGAAACCTTACCATAGACAAAACCCTTAGAAAACAAACAGCTCCCAACTGAAGAGCAAAAGCTCCAGCTATGGGGGAGCTTGAAAATATCTGAAACAACAGAGAAGGTGAAGATTTTGAAGTCCCCCAAACCTAGGGTGAGGACCTAGAAGATGATCCAAGGAGAAAGAGCACATATTGCTGAATGTTTTGGTGATGGTCCCATTGTCCTAGGACCACTAAGAGCTGAGCTATGGGCAAAAATAAAAGGCCCCTCAAAGCATTATGGGGAGAGTCTCCATGGAGCAGTGGATATTATAGCAGCGGTTCTCCTGCTGCCCTTGGGAGAGCCGCAGCAATGTTTTTTGTTCTTTTTGCGGCCTCAGGACACGTTTTTTTAAACATTTTTGTAAATGGAGGTGCCCGGTCCAACCCTTGCACCTCAAAGACTGTCCTTGGTGGAGGGCTGCTCAGTGTGCCTACTCCTGGCTGCCCTAGCTGACTCCCCATGCTGGCAGTACACGTGCGGGCTGCTGTGGGAGCTGGCAGCAGGCAGCCTGCACTTGGGTCTGTAGATGGGCACTGTGGACGCCTCCTGATACCTAAACACAAAATACCTCCAGACATGGGCAGGGAGAGCAGACCGTGCCAAAGGGGGGACAATGGCCATCCCTGTCTTCATCCTCCAGAACGGGGCCCTGGGATGATGTCCTGGGTCCCTCCAACCTTCAGCGGTGGAAGCGCAATGGAACCCCATTACAATCTTCAGAATCTCTGGGAAGCTTGATGGTGCTTTCCTACACCAGGGAGCACACAGGGCTCCAGGAATGGGGTCCCAGCCCCATACAATATAAATCCACCCAGGGGATGTAGTTCCCGGGCAAGATGGAGACACAATAAGGGGAACCCATGCACGCCCTTTCCCCCAACATTGCAAAATTAGCTTTCTTGTATAACCTACAGTCCCAGGCCCACCCGAGGGGAAATCGATCAAACAGTGGTGGATCTTCACAAGCGCAGCTAAGGGAAGTTTCAAAGGTTGCCAAATGTAAACATTTTTTAACTTGGGCCCCATTGGGCCAATTAGGATGATCATGGGTTCAACCTTCCCAGACGTCGCCTTCCTGACTGAGACCTGGCTGAACCCCGCTTCGGCACCCGACATAACCATAGCCATCCCGGAAGGCTACAAGATCACCGCAAGGACCGCACCAACAGAGCGGGAGGAAGAATCGCCATCGTCCACAGGAACACTCTCAGAGTCTCGACCAACACCGACGACACCCTCAGCACCGCCGAACACCTGCACTTCCTGATCCACACCGACCCCAACACCACCCTCAGAGGAACCCTCATCTACAGACCGCTTGGACCCCGACCACAGTTCAGCGAATTCTTCGCCGACTTCGTCAGCACACACGCCCTCGCCTCCACTGACTACATCCTCCTCAGGGACCTCAACGTCCACCTCGAGAACAATGATGACACCAACTTCACCACCCTGATCGACAACCTAGCCAACCTCGGACTCAGACAACTCGTCACAACACCCACCCACTCCGCCGGTCACTCGCTTGACCCCATATTCTCCGCAAGCCCCCACGTCTCCTTCAACCATACCACCGAACTCCACTTGACTGACCACCGCTGCATCCACTTCACCTTCAAGAAACCCACCATGCACCACTGCACCCAACAGATGCCTCACCGCTGCTGGAGCAAAGTTACCGAAGACCAGCTAACCACCACCCTCGCCCAGAGCCCACCCGCTGACCATACCTTCCCCGACACCGCCGCCCGGGACCTCAGAAAGTGGATCAACGACTGCGCCAACACCCTCGCCCCGATCAAGAAACCCTCCAACAATCATACCAACATGAAAGCCAGCTGGTTTACTGAAGACCTCCCGGGCCTCCAAGCAAACCTGCCGAAATCTGGAGAAGATCTGGCTCCGTGAACGAACACCGGACAGCCACGCTGCCCACAAGAATGCCACCCGCAGACACCATCACCTCATCAGATGCACCAAAAGGGCCTCCTTTAAAGACCGCCTAGACAACAACGTGCACAACAGCAAAGTGCTCTTCAACATCGTGAAGGAACTCTCCAACCCCAGCTCCAACACCAACGACGTCCCACCCTGGCAAGACCTGTGCGACTCACTGGCCACCTTCTTCCACCGCAAGATCACAGACATCCACAACAGTTTCAACGCCACGACTGCCCCAACTACCACTGAGACCTCTGCCCCCACGACCACCATCTGCACCAACCGCCTGCTCTACTGGACCAACATCAACGACGATGACACCATCAAAATCTTGAACACCATCCACTCTGGATCTCTGTCAGATCCATGCCTACACCACATCTTCAACAAAGCCAGCACATCCATTGCACCCCATCTCCGGAAAGTCATCAACACCTCCTTCGAGACAGCAACCTTCCCGGAGAGCAGGAAGCACGCCGAGATCAACGCCTCACTCAAGAAACCCAAGGCGGACCCCAAGGACCTCAAGAATTTCCGGCCCATCTCCCTGCTCCCGTTCCCAACAAAGGTCATCGAGAAGACCGTCAATGAACAACTGACCCGCTACCTCGAGGAGAACAACATTCTGGACCCTTCCCAGTCTGGGTTCCGCAGCAACCACAGCAATAACACTGCTCCCATCGCCACCAACGATGACATCAAGTCACTGCTGGACAACGGAGAAACGGCGGCCCTCATCCTCCCGGACCTGTCAGCTGCCTTCGACAGGGTCTGTCACCACACACTACGAACACGCCTCCACAACGCTGGGATACAAGAGAAGGCCCTGGACTGGACCACCTCCTTCCTCTCCGGCAGAACACAGAGCGTCTGCCTTCCCCCTTCCGCTCCGAAGCCACCGAGATCATCTGCGGCGAACCCCAGGGCTCATCCCTCAGCCCAACTCTGTTTAACATCTACATGGCACCGCTCGCTCATGTCGCCCATCGGCACGACCTCAACATCCTCTCCTACACCGATGACACCCAGCTGATACTCTCCCTCACCAAGGACTCCCACACCACCAAAACCAACCTTCATGAAGGAATGAAGACCGTTCCTGAATGGATGAGGAACAGCCTACTGAAGCTGAACTCGGACAAGACGGAGGTCCTCATCCTCGGACCCAACCCTTCGGCCTGGGACGACTCTTGGTGGCTGACCGCACTGGGAACCGCTCCAAGACCCACCGACCACGCACGCAACCTAGGGGTCATCCTCGACTCCACCCTCTCCATGACTAAACAGGTCAGCGCTGTCTCCTCCTCCTGCTTCAACACCCTCCGTAGGATCTACAAGTGGATCCCCACTGAAACGAGAAGAACAGTCACCCAGGCCCTTGTCAGCAGTAGGTTGGACTAAAGAAACGCCCTCTACGCAGGAGCCTTAGCCAAACTCATGAGACGGCTCCAACGCATCCAGAATGCCTCTGCATGCCTGATCCTCGACATCACTCGCCGCAGCCACATCACACCCCACCTGAGAGACCTGCACTGGCTCCTAGTCAACAAGAGGATAACCTTCAAGCTCCTCACCCTTGCACACAAGGCACTCCACAACACCGGACCAACATACCTCAACAGACGACTCAGCTTCTACACCCCCACCCGCCAGCTCCGCTCTGCTGACCTCGCCCTCGCTACAGTCCCCCGCTTCCGAAGAGCGACCTCAGGCGGCAGATCGTTCTTCCACCTCACCGCAAAGACCTGGAACACCCTCCCCCTCCACCTATGGCAGACCCAAGACCTGCTGACCTTCAGAAAACTCCTCAAGACCTGGCTTTTCGAGCAGTAGCAGCATCCCCCACCCCAGCGCCTTGAGACCCTCACGGGTGAGTAGTGGGCTTTACAAATGATATGATTGATTGATTGATTGATTAATTTTACTCTTGGTGATTATCTCTGTCCACCAGGTGCTGTAGTAGAAACCCTACTCACTTCCAAAAGCTGGTCCTCCAGGGTCCCTGCACCAGTCTCCTTTGTGGCTTTGTTGGTGGGCACTGAAAATTACAAGGCTTTCCCCAACTAGTACTCAGGGGGAGTAAGGGAGCCAGCCTCACTGGCCCTTGAGGAGACCCGCTGGTCGTGGGGTCAACTGTACACACAGACTCCTGGGTCTGAGTGTGGGGTCAGGGGAACCCTTTCTTCTAGTTCTCCATGGCAGTCCCAGAATACTGCAGCAAAGCACGTGGGAAATGTGTAGGCATGTGATAGTCTTCCTCTTGTGTAAGAGTTTATAAAGGGGTGAGGAATGTTCCAGAAGGCAGGCACCCCTCACCAATCCTGGGGTGCCTCAACACCTCTCCACCCCTGTCCCAACCCTCCTACACAGTATGCTGGGACAATCCAAAATGGCATCATCAAGGCGCTCCTGGGTGCACCAGTCTCCGCTCCACCCCTTGTTGACATCCCTACCAGGGCCTTGAACACTTGTATTGCAAAGGTGGGCCCCCTCTTGGTTTGCTCCAGTTGTCTGGGCACTCTCATTTGTTCAGTAGGCTTGGCAGGCCCTTCCCTGGTGCAGTGCGACAGCTGAGTGATTGATGCAGATGATTCCACTCCATCCCTTTCTTTCTCAGGAGCTCAATTGCCAATTGCTCCTTTTGTGTGGGGGCAGTCTTGATTCTTGCTGCTGAAGAAAATATGATTACTGGGCACAGCACAGTGACACAAGGTATGGGCTCTGATCCTGAGCTGAGCCAGAAAAAACGAAAACTCTGAATGACCTACAAATTAGTTTTTCTTCCACAGTTTTACACTCTAAATCAAGATGTCAAAGGTCTCTGTAGAACCAGTGGAAGTAAAACTACATCTTAAGGCTTCCCTTCACCTTATGTGTATAATGGAGTGTCAATATAAGTGAACAGTAAAGCACACTCTCCATAAAAGTGTACACTCTTCTCATGAGGCCTATCCCAGGTGATTACCTAACCCTGCAGAGTCCACGTTGCACCAGGCGACCTATGCATTGTTACCGGGGTGTGTACAACAGTAACCTCGCATGTGCAGTCTGAACACGTGTGCAGGTGTGTACACACCAGTTTAATTGCAACAAGCAAAGTGCCCCTTTTTGCATCACTGCGGCATTACCTTAAAAGGTGGACACTGGCGGTAAACACGCACATTCCGTTTACCATGTGTTCACTGTGCCTGAGACACTGGTAGTGAGGCTCTCCTAGAGTAAAAAAGTCAAAGAACCAGGTGATCAGAAAAGCAAATAATCTTGGTGTACTGCTAAGGCAGAACCTATTGCAATATTCGCTTTGCACAAAGAGTGATTTCCCAACTAACTGAGTTGGTGTTCCTTAATGAGATTAATGCTTCAGAATGTGATTTGTACCTAAACCAATGGTCTCTGTTTCCAGATTCCTAAGAGCCTTGCTAGTTTTTATAAATAACAACCAACACACAATGGGGTCGATTGTGAAAACATGATGTTGTGTACAAAAAAGGAGAAATTGCTCCTTTTTTAGGTGTCCCCTCACTCACCAGGGTTGCCCCACGGTGACATGCTTCATCATTGGGGCCATCCCAGTCCTCTACGGGCTGGGGCGTGCTGCGACTTGCGACAGTTACGTAGGAGCACTTTTATTAGACTATGTGTGGTGCATGTGTATTTGAGGAGTGGACTATGTGATGTGTGTTAAAAATCCCAGTAGGTTTACAATAAACTTTATTCTTGCCTCTAGGTGGTAATATTAAAAACGGGGTGGATAGATAGGGCGCCCTAAACGTAATGTGTCAAGGTGTACCTATCAACTCCTATCGTCGACATGTTTCGTGCATACCCCAAGCACTTCTTCAGGACTACACAGGGACCAGCCCTGTGTTCGCCACTCCTTAGCTCTTCAATGAGTTATTGGTAAATAGGATTAGAATTTAAAATTAACTTGCAGCAAACTGTATTAAGTGCATGCAATAATACCTACGTATTTGTTCCAAAACACATGGTTCATTTTATGAGACCTAACTGGGCCCCATGGATTCGGAGGGGTTCGGTATCCTAGCAGCTTTGTGCACTGGATACCTCCCGCTTATAGGCACCTACTTGTGTCCCTCCGGTCCGAACCACGTGTTTTGGAACAAATACGTAGGTATTATTGCATGCACTTAATACAGTTTGCTGCAAGTTAATTTGAAGAGCTAAGGAGTGGCGAACACAGGGCTGGTCCCTGTGTAGTCCCGAAGAAGTGCTTGGGGTATGCACGAAACATGTCGACGATAGGAGTTGATAGGTACACCTTGACACATTACGTTTAGGGCGCCCTATCTATCCACCCCGTTTTTAATATTACCACCTAGAGGCAAGAATAAAGTTTATTGTAAACCTACTGGGATTTTTAACACACATCACATAGTCCACTCCTCAAATACACATGCACCACACATAGTCTAATAAAAGTGCTCCTACGTAACTGTCGCAAGTCGCAGCACGCCCCAGCCCGTAGAGGACTGGGATGGCCCCAATGATGAAGCATGTCACCGTGAGGGAAACCCTGGTGAGTGAGGGGACACCTAAAAAAGGAGCAATTTCTCCTTTTTTGTACACAATATCATGTTTTCACAATCGACCCCATTGTGTGTTGGTTGTTATTTATAAAAACTAGCAAGGCTCTTAGGAATCTGGAAACAGAGACCATTTGTTTAACTTTAGTATTTGGAGGGTGAGCCTAGCTATTGTTCCTCTAACTCCCTTTCTTTTTTGTTGTACCTAAACCATCCATACTGCTGTGATGTAGCTCTAGGCCTAATGTGCACCTAAATATGATTTTGCACCAAGACATATTTTTGCATCTAAAGATATTTCATCTTTTTCTTTGGTGGGGGGTTTATATAGCATGAACTAGACCCGAAGGTCTTAGAGTGCTTTAAATGAGCACATGTGCATTACAGACACATTCATTTTTTGTTAGGCACGGGAGATTAGGTGATTTGCCCAGAATCACAGGATTTTTAGTGTCCCTGTCGAGACTCGATCCCGGTTCTTTAGCTTCGAGGTTGACCACTCTAACCGTTAGGCCACATCCCTTACCCCATCTAATTGTGAATTTGCACCTAACCGTGGTTTTTGCTCCTAAAATATATTTCTTAACTTTCAATGTTGCACAGAGGCTGATTTTGCACTTAAATATGAATTTGCTCGCAAATCGATTTTTGTTCCTAAATGTGAGTTGTGCTTCTAAATGTTTATGTTTGAAAATGTTTTGGCCCCTAAAATGGTTCCACATTCCTGCAGTTGCATCAAAGGTGATTTGAACATAAAGATATTTTTCTCTAAATTGTGCTTTGTGTGCCTAAAGATTTTTGCATACTCCTGCTGATGTTGCACCAGTTCGATTTTGCACTTAATAGTGTTTTCGCACCACTAAAAGGGTCTTTAGGGTAAATTTTCACCTAAATGTGATTTTGCACCTAAATCTAATGCTCTACCAGAGGGCTGCATTTCGGGCAGGTGGTGGCCGGTCCGACAATGTTTATTAGTGCCCCCAATTGCCACCTCTAACATTGATTCCCTCACTACTACCCTTTAACAGTGCCCCTCAAGTCTCCATAAACACACTCTCTTAGATGCATTTCATTCGTTTTATAGTGCTACTCATACGAGTGTAGAGGGTCAGAGCACTTTACGTATGATATATGTGTAAAGGAAATGTTACATAATACAGAGGACTACAAAGTGTAGGAGTCACCCGTCATTCATACTGGTAGGCAGTATAGTTTAAAGAATGCTTGGTTTGAAGAAGTACAAACTTAGAATTTAAAATGTAACATAATTGTTGGGGGTTTCTTTAGTATTAAGAATTGATTTCTACTCAAATTAAACCACTTTGCAACATTAAGATAATGAAAGACTGGGGAAAAATCATAATGCTCTAACCTATACCTTTCATTCTTCATGCAGCTTTTTGATGACATTTAATTGCTCACTGTTCTACATTCGGATTGTAACTTATAAAGAGCGAGTAACAATAGGATCTCTCTGACAAAAGAAGTAACCTTACGACCTATTTACATTATATGCATATTGTGATATCAGGGTACACGTTCTTTGCAGCAGGCTTATGAAACCTCTGCACTACATTACTGTAAGAAAGTGCCTCTTTTTGCATGGCTATCCTCCACCCTTTACTTGATGTGATATCTAGGCCCCCTGTACCAGACCTCTTTCCCAAACACCTACTCCAGGACAGGATGGTGCAGTACTGAAGATTTTGGACCTGTGTTATAAACATCGTTGTATCATGACGATTTTGGTATTAGCAGACCGGTAATAATTGAGATACTATGCACAAGCATTTCCGTCATATTCGAGTGACGAAGTCACCCCAAAATCGAAGTTTCTGTCTTGAACCCTCGGGTTCCATTTTGTGAACGGCAGCCATTTTGTGATTGCCCTCACCTAGGCACAATGACTAAAGCCGAGATGGAGTCAGAAGGACACGTATACCTTCGCTGACTCCTCTGTGACCTGGGCGAACTGAGTCCACTGCCTGAAGCCAAACCTGTTTGGCCAGTTCCTTTCCCAGTGGCCGAATGAGATTAGCATTGAAGCACAACATGTCATAAACCTTTCATCGCACACAAACTATGTCTAATCTCACACACACCTGTCTCTGTTTCTTTCTTTATGACTTGCTTTACGATGAGGAGGTGCCCGTTTTTATTAGGGGTCCGTCGATATCTGATGGAAATACTGGGTCTTGCCGGATAGTTGATTATGGGTTGGACAAACTGAAATATGGGCTTGTCATCATGACTCTGCTTTTTCTTTGTAGTGGAAATATGTGAATGGTCAACTGTAAAATAAGGAATGTTTGCCTAAAGCATAATATTTTGTATAAAAAGAGAAGGCTGGCTTTGTAAGATTGAGCAGTCTCCTGAGAACATACACCGTGTTGTACTTCTAGGATATCTGTTACTGGCTGCAGCCAATAAATACGATCCTTGACTTCACCTACAAGACTCTGTGTTTCTGTAGTCTGAAACAGGAAGGACTCGAAGTCTTCGGGTGTGTACCCTGCACCGTTGGGTTCTTAAAACCCAGTACTTCAGTTGGCGCCCAATGTGGGGCGATTTCAGCGGTACCGGTCCAAGCCAGAGGTTCGTGAGGAGCTTCGTGTGAAAATTCTGGAGGAAGGCCAGCCACTTCATCGACCCCTGTATGTCGACGTGGTCCGAAAGTCTTTACTGCGAGGTTCCCTGCTTCCCGGCGGCTACGAAGGACTGCTGCCCTGACTATCGCCGGTTTTGGACCCTTGATGATTGGTAGAGCGAAACGGTAGACGAGTCTTCTGGTGACGTCATCGATACCTTCAGTTAAGTATGAGTGGAGCATCTCCCAGTCCTTAGTTTGGTTCTTAGTTCTGGTATCCTTCTAGGATCGCTTTGATTTGGAATTTGCAAATCCCAAAGCCGAAGGACTCGTGTATTTGCGAGACTATCGTATTCAATAATCCTTTGAAGTTTGAAGCTAGACTGAGGAGCGTAGATGCCTGGTCTTAGCAGACTTGGAAATATGTTTTGTTTTGGTTGTAATAAGGATTCCCGATTGAAGGACTCGTGTCCGGTTCCTCCGATTGGAACTCCAACCTATGAACTCTCTGTGAAACATGGGGTAGGCCCTATCGCATATAATGAAGTGTGGCTCCGATACACCAGGAAAGATGGTGTTTTAAAATGGCCTCAATATGGTAGTTTTGACACGGAGATTTTGGATAATTTAGAGGTCAAACTTTTTAAGAAGAAAGCCCGTCCAGCAATGTTTGACTCTTTTCGCACATGGCGCAAAGAAGCCAAACAGAGAGAAATGAAATTAGCGAAGAAAAATAAACGGGAATGAGGTATGTCCATGGTACAAGCAGCGGTTGCGTTTAGGAAAAAGGAGGAAGGGCAGGAAAGCGAACAAATTCTTAGGGTGAAGAAGTTAGCGGTGGATAGATGCTACCCAGTTTTGCTACGTAAAGAGCAGGAAGGAAGGGAAGATCTTGAGAAAGATCCTTTAATGTCGCATCTCTTGAGTTCACCACCTCCCTATTTGCTGCGTAAAGAGCAGGAAGGAAGGGAAGATCTTGAGAAAGATCCTTTAATGTCGCATCTCGTGAGTTCACCACCTCCCTATGCACAGAGTGCTACGGCACCACCGCCACCGGTTGTGATTGCACAAGCCCAGTTGTTGTGCCACCTGTGATTCCACCACAGCCAGCTCTTTTTCCGTTGGCTACTCTTCCTTTGGCACCTCCTCCTCAGGGGCCGCCACCTTTGTCTCCATCTTCGTCTGCTACTTCTACGCCTGTTCTTAATGTTTCCTCCATTCCGACTTTAAATTCTTCTGCTACTGATCCGTCTCCTCTTATTCTTTCACATTCTCCTTCTGCTAGACAACGAATGACAACTACAGTTACTGGTTTCTTTTCTCCTTTGTTGGGACAGTTGGGTATGTCCCCTGTCATTGAGCGTAGACAGTCACGTAGTCAGTTACCGAATATGGATGAGTGTACGATTTTGGACCATATGGCACGTAAATGGATTACGTATGATACGCGATATGATCTTGAGGGTGTTATGAAGGTTTTCCTTCAATGGGAAGCACTGAAGCAACGGCACGTTTTTGATACGATGTGTGCTTTTCTTGTGGAGAAATGGGATAAGGAATTAGGACAAGCTCCTGACACGCTGTACAGTTTACGTTCCGAATTTGCGAAGGGAACGATTGTGAGTCTATCTGATGTTGAGAAAGCGGTTGCAACGTTGTTGTCATTTAGGAGTGAGTCTCTATCTCGACGGTTGTTTGAGTCTGATTCTTCAGTTGGGAGAAAGGCACGACAATATCCGATGAGGGAAGTTCCTCCTGTGTGGAAGGAAGAAGTGCCTGCTGGTGTAGGTAATAATCTGCCAGCTGTACCGGCTCATTTTCAGTGTTTTTGGGTACATGTTCTGTGGAAACGTGCTGAAGTCTTAGCTATTAAGCAGTCTTTGCCCGATCCACGCAAAAATCCAGCAGGGTACTATAAAGAGTTGACTCAAACTGTGAGTTTGTGTATTATAAATTTGGCGGACATCGACTTGTTGTTTGGCAATGTTGTTCCACAACCTATTTGGAGTAAGATTCGTCATGCGGATCACGCGGTTGAATTAGATGATACATGGGTTAATCTTAGGGAAGCCGACAATAGACAAGTAGGCGGTGCTAAGCCTGAGGATTTGATTACTGAACTTCCTGAGAAAATTATTACGTATATGAAGACTTTAATGCCCGAATTGCGTGTCAATTGGGACAAGTTGTCTGCATGTAAGCAGAAGAAAGATGAAACGGTGTCTGACTTTTTCACGAGGTTCGAAGAGACCTTTGTAGATCATAGTGGTCAGGATATGGCTATCGAGGGTGGTCAGAGATTGTTTGTTGACAAGTTTGTACATAATTTGCTTCCTGAATTGTGCAATAAGTTGAAGGATTCTGAAAGTGCTTGGGCTGTTTCCACGTCAGCCCAAATTTTGGCTACTGCCCAGTACTATGAAAATAGGCGCAAAGATGAGTTAGAGAAAGTGGATAAGAAGACTAAGGAATTGAAGACTAAAGTTCTTCTACAGCAAGCTTATCCACCCCGTATTCCTAGTCAGCGCGATTATCAGCAACCTCAGCAGTATTCGAGAAACTCGCAAAGAAACGAGCCTTCTCAACAGCGTTTTCTGTATGGGCCTAATCAGTGTGCGTATTGCAAAGAAGAGGGTCATTACAAGAATAGTTGTCCGGTTTTGTTACAACGCACGAATGGTGTTTCTGGTGTGAGAGGTACAGGTGCTCAACAAGTGCTTAGAGGTAGAGGTAGTGGACAGAATGTAAGTCCTTTGCCTCCCCAGAACTCGATGAATTGTTTTGATCAGCAGCAGAGTTCGTCTGGTAGGACAGCACAGTAGTATTAAGAAAGTTAGAAGGTACCCTGCCAGTTATTTATAGAGGTCCCAACTGGGGGATCCTACTGTGATAAAGTGAGGGGGTGATTAGCTCAGAGGCTGAGGCTGCACAGGACAAAACTAAGTCATCAGTGATATTTCATAAAATACACAAGTCTCTTGTTGTATCCATTTATCAAAAATTTGTAGCACTAAGACATGATTCTTTTACTTCTAGATTTTTTACTCCTTACCCCTGCCCAGCATACTACCTTGGCCCTGACGAAGGTGTGGCCACATTGGCCTTTCACCGAAACGCGCGTCGGCACGTTGTCCCAGGAATACGGCAACCGTTCCAAGAAAACATCAGGACCCGTATTAATACCACCCTCCTGGTTTAACCCCCCGTTTTAGGCAACTTATTTAATACCTATTGTTGCCTGCGCCAGGACTATAAGAATGAATGAATGAGAGTCGAATGTCCCTATTGTAGCTAGGAAACTCCCTGTGTGAATGAGTGTGGTAGATTGATTGAAGTGTGGGCAGACCCTAATCCTGAAAAGAATTTTGCTTGTGTATTTTATGAAATATCACTGATTATTTAAATTTATATATGTATGTCTTTTGAACATATTTAAGAAGAAAGAAAATAATAATAAAAAAATATGTATTTTTTCACAAACATGTTGTCTATTTTGGTTGGAATGACTTAGTTTTGTCCTGTGCAGCCTCAGCCTCTGAGCTAATCACCCCCTCACTTTATCACAGTAGGATCCCCCAGTTGGGACCTCTATAAATAACTGGCAGGGTACCTTCTAACTTTCTTAATACAGTTGTCTTTCCCCCTTGGCCTGCCTATATCTTTAAGATACCCTACGGGGAGCCCCCTTCTATTGTTGTTAGGACAGCACAGTACTATGTGGATGATTACTATGTTGAAGGTGATGAAGCAAATGGTAATGATTGTTAGGACAGCCATGGACAAAGAGAGGGAGTTGTTTCAGTTTCAGTAGATCAGAGTGGACCTTATGTTGAAGTGATTACATCAGGTGTGTCAGAACCTTTTCTGTTGGATACTGGTGCTACAAAGAGTTCTATTATGCATTCTAAACTCCCTGGCGCACCTTTGTCTGGCTTTGATAATGTTTCTGTAGGTTTTTCTGGCGCCCCCGTTACGAATCCGATTTCTGCTCCATTGTCTCTTTCTTTTGGTCCGTGTAAGATCGAAGCACCCCTTCTTTTGACTACGGGTTGTAATGAGAATTTGTTGGGATTGGATTTATTGAAGAGATTGTATGCAACATTGTATTGTTCTCCATCAGGAGTACATCTTACTTTAGGCAAGAGAGTGATCTCTCCGAAGTACGTGTCGAAAGATTGTCTTCCATCTGAATTGTCTCTCTTACCAGATTCATTGTGGGCTACTGGTCCGAATGATGTGGGTCTATTGGACATTCCTCCATATGTCGTGACACTGAATGCGAATGCTAAGTTACCGCGCATTCCACAATATCGTATCTCGAGTGATGGTGAGCGTGCACTTTTAGCGATTATTTATGATCTGATCGAAAAGGGTGTCATCGAGGAAACGAGGGGTAATGTGTGCAATAGTCCTGTTTTGCCTGTTTTGAAGAGAACTGATCCTTCACAGCCTCCTGTATATAGGTTTGTCATTGATCTTCGCGAAGTGAACAAGATTGTTGTTCCACAATTTCCAGTTGTGCCTGACATTACAGCCTTGTTGACTCTGGTTCCAGCTACTGCTACATGGTTTTCGGTGATTGACTTGAAGAATGCTTTCTTCAGCATCCCGATTGCCATGGAGAGTAGGGACATTTTTGGATTCTCTTTAGGAGGTCGCAGTTTTCGCTTTAAACGCGCTCCTCAAGGCTATTGCGAGAGTCCATCGATCTATACTCAAGCTTTGAAGACACAACTTAATCTGTTGACTTTACCTGATGGTGCAGCCCTTATCCAATACGTAGATGATTTGCTAGTCGCCGCTGACACTGAGAAGATTTGCAGGGAAGCCACTTTGTCGTTACTACATCACTTGTCTGATTGTCATCACAAAGTTTCTCTCTCGAAGTTGCAATTTTGTCGACAAGAAGTAACCCACTTAGGTCACCTCTTATCGAAGGAGGGAAGGAAACTGACCCCAGAAAGAATTCAGGCTTTGCGAAAATGAGTGTGCCTACGACACAGAGAGAAGTGCGTGCGTTTTTGGGTATTACGTCGTACTGTAGACAGTGGATCCCTAATTTTTCTTTGTTAGCAAAGCCTTTGATAGCTCTTACTGTTAAGGATACTCCAAGTCCTATCCCTTGGACTGACGAATGTCAAACGAGCTTTTCTGAATTACGCAATGCGTTGTGTTCGGCTCCTGTGTTGGGTACTCCCGTCTACAGTAAGCCTTTCACATTGTATGTCCACGAGAGAGAGGGATGTGCATTGTCAGTTTTGACTCAACAGTTTGGCGATAAGCAACGTTCATGTGCTTACTTTTCGTCGACTTTAGATCCGGTAGCTAGAGCGTTGTCGAGTTGCCTGAGAGCTACGGCGGCAGCGGCTGTTTCAATTTGACAGTCTGCTGGATTGGTTATGGACAATACGTTAGTGGTTATGGTTCCACATGCAGTGGATACCTTGTTGAATCGTACGAAGACACAGCATTTAACTAGTGCTCGGTTGTCAGGTTATGAGTTGACGTTGTTAGCGAGTCATGTGCACATTAAACGATGCAACACGTTGAATCCAGCCACGTTGTTGCCGATTTCAGTTGAGACAAATGATGATAGTGAAGAACAGCATGACTGTTTTCTGAGAACTGAAGAAGAAACGAAAGGGAGAGTAGGTTTACGGGATACTCCTCTTCCTGAATGTGATGGTACTTTGTGGGTTGATGGTTCGTGTTTTAAGTTGCCGAATGGTGATACGACTGCGGCATATGCTGTTACGACTTTGCATACAATTGTTGAAACTGCACCTATCCCACATAATTCAGCACAAGCAGCAGAATTGATTGCACTTACGAGAGCGTGCGTGTTGTCGAAAGTTATGAGAGTGACCATATATGCTGACAGCCAATACGCTTTTGGCATGGCTCATAGCTTTGGACGTTTGTGGCGTGAACGTGGATTTTTAACTTCGCATGGGACGAAGATCCAGCATGCACAATTGGGGAATGAGCTTTTTGAGTCACTGACCTTACCGTTACAAGTTGGGATTGTAAAATGCAGTGCACACAAAAAGGTTATTGATGATGTTGGTCGTGGTAATGCATTTGCTGATGAGATCGCAAAAGAAACAGCAAAAGATGTAACGAATCGAATGTATGTAGCAGGCCCTGCAAGATGGGTTGGTGATGTTGGAATGTGTGAAGATACGATTGAGAGTGTGAAATCCATTCAAGCTGAAGCTACAGAGAAAGAGTTGAATAAATGGAGAGAAAATAAGGGTAGATTGGATTCGAATGGTTGTTGGGTTGAATTGTCAGAGCATCAGAGATGGTTGTTACCCAATGCGTATGTGCTTGCAGTGGTGACGATGGCTCATGGAATGGCACATATTAGTGTGAAAGGGATTTGTAAGTTATTAGCTCCAGTATGGCAGAATGCGGGAGTTCCAAAATGTGCAGAGAACTTGGTGAAGAACTGTATGGTGTGTCTGAAATACAATCCTGGTAGGGGAACTCCAACTCCAGCTGGTGACTTTGCTCCTCCAATGTATCTGTTTGAGGTTTTGCAGCTAGATTTTATTCATATGGAAAGGTGCAACAATTTGAAATACGTACTGGTTGTTGTTTGTGCCTTTTTCGAGATGGGTGGAAGCATATCCTTTAAAAGACAATACTGCCATATCCACAGCTAAAGCCCTTGTCAATGAATTCTTCCCTAGATTTGGAATGCCAAGAATGGTCTGGAGTGACAATTGAAGTGAGTTTGTGGGTCGAGTGATGAAGAAAGTATGTGAGGGGCTAGGCATTCAACAGAAATTCCACACTGCAAATCACCCCCAATCAGCTGGATTAGTAGAATGCTATAATGGCACATTGAAATTGAAGTTGGCAAAGATTCAAGCGAGTTGTGGTCTTAAATGGCCTGACGCCTTGCCTTTAGCACTCCTGTCAACGAGAATGACTATTCATTCGCGAGTGGGACTTAGTCCCTGTGAGATTGTGTTGGCCGTCCGGCCAATATATGGGGAGTGCCTAGGCCTAAAAAATATAGTGAACTCGAACATCCTGTACTGCTTGATTATTTGTACGAATTGATGGCTAAATTGCGTGTTTTACACCAACAGGTCCATGATACTCTGCCTCCGGTCTCTGAAGCTCCAGGACATCCTATCGATCCTGGATCATGGGTGCTGATCCGGAACTTCCAGCGGACAAAGAATGATCAGCCCCGTTGGACCGGACCCCACCTTGTTCTTCTCTCAACGAGATCAGCTGTTCGAGTAGAAGGGAAAAAGCACTGGGTCCACGGCGTACACTGTAAGAGGGTCCCACTGCCTCTCCCGTATGGCCGTAGGATCCAGGAGAGTATCGCTGATTCTGAGACTGAGACTGTGCTTCGTTTTCTGCCCTTTAGCAATGCGCGTGTAAAAGGAACATTTTCTGAACAAGAAAGCGACAATATCCTGCAAGAAGCTGTGCCACCGTCAAGTCGATTGAACACTACAGAGCCTGAACTTTTGTTTCAGAACCAGACAGTACCTGGAAAGAACCGCTATAATTTGAGGCCGAGAACTATGGACAAATAAAATTATTTTTATTTTTTGATTGTGCAGCTCTCTCATCTGAGGAACTTGCTTATTTTTGTTTATCGAACCGCCATCCGGGTTCAGCTGCTAGGGTTGCGGTTGCTTAAATCTTTGGAGTGCAGCTGAAGACGTTAGGTCGACAGTTCTGGTTGGTCTAAGGGAGTTGCCCTGGACTGACAGAAGCATTCTTTAGCATAGAACACCCTACCGCCGCGGGCAGCTATTTAGAGAGGATGGATTTTTTCGAGATGAAGAGACCTGCCAAACAGATGAACTTTAAAGCCAGAATGTGTACAATAATGACAAAGAAAAGATTTTTGATAATATGCATTTTCATGTTGCTTAGTGTAATGATGTTTTTAATAGGATATGTTTTATTCTCTTTCCAAGTGACCTTTGCATCCACTACACAGCCCATACCTCCTCCTGCTGTTTCTTCACATTCTTTTCACCCTCTGCCTGAGCATGAGTCCACTAGAAGATTGGAGTTTATCAATAACTCTTTCATCCAGCTTTTGCACCAACACCAATTAGTAGTGAACGCAACAAATTGTTGGGTGTGTGGTCTTATGTCACATACGACGGATAAAGGTATCCTATACTTGGTCTTACCATTTAGCTACAATGGTTCTTTGTGGGTGTTTCAGACGATGTTCATATATGCCATTGAACCATATCCTCTGCGTTCCACGAGAAGTAACTCAAGCAAAAAAACATTTGCAGTAGGAATTGCAAATATGAGCAGAAAAATCGACTCGTACAGAACGATTCCTAGAGATGAGTTGCAAGCTTACGTTAGATGGAATATGACAAAATATGGAGTTGCTTTGAGTGAGAACCAGCGAGCAAAGCGATCCTCCTCGATTTGGATCGTACCCCATCAGGGTCACCTATGTCTGCAAGGTAATGGCAAGAATCCCAGAGCTCAGTTAGGGAAAAGTACCTGCACTGAGACATACGTTTTTGCGTCTCAGACTTCCCCTCCATTTCTAGCAGCTAAGGGTACCTATTTCATCTGCCATGATAGAGCCTATACATGGTTGCCCCCTGATTTTTCGGGCACATGTTTTGTCTCATTCCTGTTGCCTCCCACCTACACGGCTACAGCAGATTACCACAGGACAAGGATAGTTAGAGGTGTCATGAGTGAAGAAGACACTGCAGGACAAGAATTTGGAGATTTCGTGAAGGGTTTTCTGCCATTTTGGGGACCTATGGTTAACAGCAGGAACATAAGGCAATTAACAAGGGTGGTTGAATCCACCGTAGTTGAGACTGCCGGTGCCCTTAGTAATTTGACGGCTGAGCTCCAGTCGGATCGCCTTATGACTCTTCAGAATAGGGTCGCATTAGATGTCATACTTGCAGACCGAGGTGGGGTATGTAAAGTGATCCTATCAAGTTGCTGTATTTTCATCCCCGACAACGCTCCGACAGTTTACCAGGCCATTTCCAAATTGCATAAGATTTCTGAATCTATCCACATGGATAAAGTAGATTAGTCATTGATGGGGTGGTTCTGGGAACTGATATCTGCCTGGGGATGGAAGATTCTGATAGTCATTGGGATGATCTTAGCCATTCTTTTTCTGTTCTGTCTGTGTGTACAGTGTGCTCCTGCAATATGTGGCCTCTGTGCTACATCGTGTGTAAGGAAACCTGTATCAAGAAACGAGCTAAGTAATAGGATGATGCTACAGCAGCATCTCAATGACTTTATGAATACAGACCTGGACTCAGATTAGCATGAGTATAGGTTGTTGCCTATGTAAGGGCAAAAGGAGGCGCTGTAGTACGGAAGATTTTGGACCTGTGTTATAAACATCGTCGTATCATGACGATTTTGGTATTAGCAGACCGGTAATGATTGAGATACTATGCACAAGCATTTCCGTCATATTCGAGTGACGAAGTCACCCCGAAATCGAAGTTTCTGTCTTGAACCCTCGGGTTCCATTTTGTGAACAGCAGCCATTTTGTGATTGCCCTCACCTAGGCACAATGAATAAAGCAGAGATCAAGTCAGAAGGACACGTATACCTTCGCTGACTCCTCTGTGACCTTGGCGAGCTGAGTCCACTGCCTGAAGCCAAACCTGTTCGGCCAGTTCCTTTTCCAGTGGCCGAATGAGATTAGCATTGAAGCACAACATGTCATAAACCTTTCATCGCACACAAACTATGTCTAATCTCACACACACCTGTCTCTGTTTCTTTCTTTATGACTTGCTTTACGATGAGGAGGTGCCCGTTTTTATTAGGGGACCGTCGATATCTGATGGAAATACTGGGTCTTGCCGGATAGTTGATTATGGGTTGGACAAACTGAAATATGGGCTTGTCATCATGACTCTGCTTTTTCTTTGTAGTGGAAATATGTGAATGGTCAACTGTAAAATAAGGAATGTTTGCCTAAAGCATAATATTTTGTATAAAAAGAGAAGGCTGGCTTTGTAAGATTGAGCAGTCTCCTGAGAACATACACTGTGTTGTACTTCTAGGATACCTGTACTGGCTGCAGCCAATAAATACGATCCTTGACTTCACCTAGAAGACTCTGTGTTTCTGTAGTCTGAAACAGGAAGGACTCGAAGTCTTCGGGTGTGTACCCTGGCACTGCTGGGTTCTTAAAACCCAGTACTTCAGTGACCTTCCCAGGAGGAAAGCTTCAAAGGCAGCATAGCCTTTGAAGCTTCCCAACCCAGGAACCCCCAGATAGTTGGGAGGGCAAGCCCCCTTTCCGCTCCACTTTCAGCAGGAGAAAATGGTGGCAAAAAATAGTTAGATGAGGAGGGTCCCTCCTCAGCCTGTACCATCAGTAGAGTGGAGTTGGCAAGAAGAACCCCTCTTCTGTATTTACACCATCTTGAGATGGTGAGAAAACCTCCAATCATGGCTAGCAAGGGTCAGATCTGCCTCTCCACTAAGTTTGGAGGCACCAGGACATACTGGAGCCACGGCATACCAATACCCAGGTTACCCGACCCTCAGCGGTAAGACCCACCAAAAAGAAGAGTCCACACCATACTCCTAAACCTCCAGAAGCAAGCACCTGTTGAGGGAGAAACCCAAGACCCACTTCCTGAGTGGCCCAGCTGTATTGAGACTACCTCTCTAACTTGCCTGTTCCTGAATGTGAGGGCCTCCAAGATGCCCGACGCCCGGCTGAAGTGTTCGCTCTACATCCGGCCCCACCAGCCCCAGCACCAACCAAGTAGTCCTGCTCCCATGGTCCCCAGGCCCTTCGGCTTCCTCCCTCCGAGGAGACCCATTAGACTTACAATGGCAATGTGATGCTGGCAGAGGCCTGTGAGTGTTCTGTGATGTCACCTAGAGTGTTGGCAGACATCCTGCCCTGAATTTTCTGTCAGTGTCAGCTGCTGCTTGTGCCTTGGCTGTGCCAGCTGGGACGGCTCTCTG
Source organism: Lissotriton vulgaris (assembly GCF_964263255.1). Classification (NCBI taxonomy): domain Eukaryota; kingdom Metazoa; phylum Chordata; class Amphibia; order Caudata; family Salamandridae; genus Lissotriton; species Lissotriton vulgaris. The sequence continues at coordinate 898,432,343 of NC_141696.1, forward strand.
AACCCCTCCAATAAAATCCACAACTGAAAATCTACTACTGCGTCATTCCTATATTGTTTCACTTACCTGTAAATCCAGCTGCCCAGTGCATCTTCATGTGACCCCCATTCATCTTTGCGCACCAGTTTCCAAAACCCTCAGCCGCCTGATTCCAGCCCAATCCAGGATGCTCCCGAATTCTCTTGCTGGAACTTTGGGCCTGGTCCAGACATAGACCTAAAACCCAAAGGTGACTTTAGTGACAACTGTTGCCTGATCTTATATGTATTTTTTTTCCTTTCTCCCATTGTTTCCTATGGTGTGTAATTGAGCACAAAAGTGATATATTTTCAGAACTATGAAAGTACTTACCCTAGAACTGTGTCCTTGGTCTTGAAAAATAAATAAAAATCCATTTTATTATTATAAATTGGCTCAGTTATATTTTTGAGTGTGTGTCTCATTTATTGCCTCTGTGAGGACAACAAATGCTTAGCACTACCCTCTGATAAGCCTAATTCCTCGCCCATACTACCGCAAAATAAGCATTAGAATTATGTCCTTATATCTCTGTTTACCACTTGGGAATTCACTGGACTCTCTGCACAGTCCACTTAATTTTAGTACACCATATCAAGAGACAGATTCCTCCATTTGGTGGTTCAGCAGTGGGATAGAAGACTTTGCATTAGCTGGAACCACATTTTCAATATTTGACCACATAAGTAAATCCCAAAATTGTATTTAGCTAGTCAAATTTTAGATTGGTCTATTTTTTCCAATGTTTTAAACAACTGCTAGTGCCTTGGTTAAGCCCATGAAAAAAACTGTTCAGAAATTTAAAAATATGTACTTTAGTTAGGACAAAAGGTTTAGTATGGAGTTCATTCTTTTTAGCTTCCTAAAAAGGTCCCAACTGTAATAAAATAATGCCTGAATCTAATAGCCAGGTTCAGTAGCTCAACCAAATCCCTTAAATGGACCTGAGCCATGCTCATCTGTGAGGCCTTTGTAAGAGCTATGAAATCAAACCAGGCAAAATTCCTGAAAAAGGATATTTCAGAGAACTGGTAGCTCAGTTTGAGAGAGAGCACCCAGAACTCGTAGGCCAGTTTGAGGATGAAGACAATATCAATGAAGATGATGTTGAGGATGGACATGGGTCAGTCCCCTCAAATACAACTGAGAGTCCCTCAGACGAGGACCTCATGCTAAATAAATTGGCTAGGAGACTGAAGTTAGATGTAGTTACTCTGGCTGTCTGGCCCAGTAACCTGGAAAGATACAGACAAGAGCCAAATATTAATGGGAGTAGAGTGTATACCTTGAGGGACACTGGTGCCTGCATCACCATGGTGGCGGAGCTTCTGGTGTCCCCAGATCAATATCTCCAAGGATGGATCTATACATTCCTCAAAGCTGACAATCAAGCTAAAGAACATCCAATGGTTAGTGGCCTCAAAGGGTAGTGGTGTCTTCTGCTTTCCATGTACAGTGTCTGCTTGAAAATAATTTGGAGTACTCAGTGTAGGAATGTGGAATCTGACTGCATGGTTACCCCCACTTTTGTTCTGGTGTTTTGCTGGTTTTAGACTTAGTTTGACTGGGATCCTGCTAATCAGGACCCCAGTCTATCTGCTTTCTCCCTAAACTGATTGTATGTACTTTAGGTACACTCCAGATATGATTCTGGGGTATCCTTATAGGTCCCTGGTATATGGTTTACTATATAATCAGGACACGGGTACCCCAAAGGCCTCCCAGGGGCTGCAGCATATATTATGCCACCCCTGAGCGGCCACTCAAATTGACACCACAGGTCTGCTACTGCAACCTGTGTACGATGGTGCATGCACCCCTTACTTAGATATAGGTTCACTATATCTACCTTATCCTTGCACATATAAACCTCTCAGTCACCCCTATGGTACATCTTATCAATCCTGAAAGCAGTGTGCTGGGTTTTATGTGAGAGGGTGCCCATGCATAAGCAGGGCCCCTCTGCAGCCTTCAGAATCTATTCTCTGGGGTTGTTCTATGATGCAGCCATACCATATACTCTTAAGTGCGTTATAACCTTGCGGTAAATGCAAACTTTAAAATGGGTGCACACAAAACTGTTGTGTTTGGTGTCAACAACTTGGAATCATACCTGCACACCAGTAACTGGTGTGGGAGGTATGATTCCATCCTCCTAGAGGGAGAAATATGACAGCACCGATACACCCAGTAGCAGCTTTCTAGCGCCTGGCACCACAAGATGGATGCTGCCAGCCACAGACAAGAGTCTGCCCTTCCGCTGCTAGACAAAACTCTGGCAGGGGAAGGCTGGACAATATGTTTCCTGTCACACCTCCCAGGTAGGCTTTAGTGTATTGGGGCTGGGTGGGTACACTCCAAGACTGCTTTGATGTCTGCACTGGGGGCACATTTGGTGTCCCTGTGCATAGTCCAGCTCAAACCGGTTGCAGGGGCTCTCAGCCCCTGCTCTGGCATGAAACTGGACAAAGGATATGGGTGTAGCCACCCCTCTGTCCTGACCCTCCCATAGGTGGTTTCCCAGAGTTTGTCCCACCCTTTCCTTGGGTATAAAGTAGGAACCCCTGGCTACAGGATTTTAGATTTACCTGGACGAAACTCTGCCACAGAAACCAAGTACTTTAACTATCTACACTGCGCTAGATGACTGAAGAATCTCCCTTGGAGTAACAAAGTTACTCCCCTGCTAAGCAGGCACCAAAGACACATCTGATTGGTTTGGAACTCTGAAGCTCCTGAGGACTCCAAAGACTTTTGCAACACAGGAGGTGGGTTTCCAAGTGTCCCCGAGGTTGACTAGTGTGAGACCTGTATCCCCCGCAGGGACCGTGCAACACGAACCCCTGGGCACTGTGTTCATTTGCAGATGCATCTACTTTCCGGCAATCCCTGAAGCTGTGCTTTGGGTTACTTGTAGTCCAGACCCCGAGCAGTCATTCCTCCGAAGATTACCAGCTACACTCCACTAGTGTTTCGTGCGCTGGTATTTTGTGATTCCTCTCGAGGTCCCTTTGCGATCCCTGGTCTGTTGTCCTGTGGGTCCCTGTGAAGGCAACTTTAACTTTCAAAGGGCTTACCTGGCTGCTCCGGAAGTGCCCTGACTCTCCATTGCTTGGGGAGTCCCCAGGACCTTGCTGGTCCTCATCGAAGCATCTTTTCTCTGACTGCATGGTTTGCAGTTGCCAAGGTTTGTTGGTGTTCAATCCAGACACTGATCCCTCAGCACTCAACATCATTTGTGGGACAGCTCACCTGTGGATTTTGGTCATCCTCAACGTCTCCTGGTCCCCGTGGCTGCAGAGTCAAGCTTCACCTCTTCTCACCTGAAGCACCCGACATCAGTGGGCATTCGTCTACCGAGCCCCTGGTCAATGGCAAGTGACCCAGACTCTTTCCCCTCTGCTTTCCAGTTCTTCTCAGCTTTGATCCAGGCTTGGATAACACTGGACACTTTTCCTCTTCACGGCAGCAGCACATTGCAGCATCTCACCATTGAAAACGACGAAGATTCATGACACCATTTGACACCTATGCACCCGCTTCCCTGGGTTAGGTAACACGAGGACTCCGGTGCTCACATGGGTGCTGGCCTTAGAAACTTGCAAGACTGAAAGGGTTTGCTCAAAGTCCTCGCCTAAGTGTCCTTAAACTTTCAAATGCCAACCGCGACTTTCCCATAGGATTGTACGGAGCTCGCGGCTGTGTTCTCACACTGCACGCGTCCCCAGTGGGTCCCCTGGTTCACTACCTTGGGTGGTTCCTTGGGATCCCAGCGATTCTAGGTGCTCCAGGCACTGTGTCTAGTCAAGTCTTGGTTGTTATACCACTTTCTTAGAATATGGTTCGGTCTCCCCCTGGAGCCCGCTGTGTACTGTGCTGTTTACTGTTGTTCTAGTACTGTAATATTGTGTGCCTTGTTCTCTAATTTCATAAAGAGGTTAGTAGAGAGGGTTTAGTAATATTTACATATATTTGATATATACCTGGTGTGGTTCTTCTTTAATTTGGTCATTCAGGAGGTTATAGACGAGTAAAACAAGCTGCTTTACTTTCCTTCAAGACTTAGTCTAAAGGCTGCTTTCCTCTGCTACTACTAGGATAGCTTTCAATAAAGGTTGTCTTTAACCTTATCATAATAAGGGTTGTTTGGAGTAGTACAAGGTTGCCACTTAAATTAGTGCACAGCATATACCAGGCCAACTTCTCACACTCAGCATTGGCTGAGGTGGAGGTAAAAACCAATGCGTCAATGCTGGGAATACCTGAATGGGTGTGTCGAAAAAAAAGGGCACCAACCAAAACACAAGGTGAAAAAGAAGTGTTGAAGCCTGAAATGCTGGACCAACCTTTCAAAAGAAAAGGCAGGAAGACTGGAGAGTCAGCTTTAAAAATGACACCAGACCAAACCCACTCTCCAGAGGGAGAATGCTTGCCAGACCCAGAGGGAATGAGCCTCAGGAGCTTAGGCCTTATACAGCAGAGCTCTTAGGACTAGGGAGACCTTATAGGTAAGATCTGTGCCAGGGGCAGATAATTTGCCCCAATGTTGAAAGCCTGAGGTAGCAAGCTGCAGATTAGGAAAAAGGAGGTGTAAGTGGTTCCTGCAGTGCTTATTGGGAGGAGGGACTCCTATACAATGAGTCCAGAGACCCCAACCTGGTGCCACTAACAGTGCGGTAGTGCCTCAGCAGTTTAGAGAGTTCCTTCTAACTTTGGACCTTGACATTGCCCTAGCTGGGCATCAGAGAAAAACTTGTAGTTGGTTAGTCAACCACTCCTACTGACCACAAATGTCCCAGAAGGGGAAGGGGTTTTTCAACTCATGTACTCCCTGTTGGGTCAGTGCAAGACAGGTACCCCCCTGTAGGCCATCTTATATCAATTTCCAGTGGTTGGGGTACCCGTAGAAAGGGTGGGGATTGACATTATTGGTCCCCTTGACCCTCCAACAGCATCAGAGAATAAATGTATTCTGATGGTAGTGGATCATGCCACCAGGTACCCTGAAGGACCACTACTGCACCTGCAGTGGCCAAGGGCCTTCTTGGTATTTTTTTCTAGGGTTCGCTTTCCTAAGGAGGTAGTATCTGAGAGAGTAACAAACTTCATGTCTGCATACTTGAAACACATGAGGGGTGACTTATAGGGACCTATTGGTTTAATACACCATACCATACACAGACAAATGGTCTTGCTAAAAGATTTAACAAGACCCCAAAAAGCATGATTAGTGGTCTTCCCAAAAAACTCTGAAGGAGATGGGTGTCTTGCTACCTTGCCTGCGTTTTGCTTGCAGAGAGGTGACAAAAAAGGGAGTAGAGTTTTCCGCCTTTGAACTTTTGTTTGGACACCCTGTAAGAGGACCCCTCTGTCTTGTCAAGGAGGGATGGGAAAGACCCCTCAAAAAAGCAAAGTAAGACATTGTGGATTATGTACTTGGCCTTCATTCAAGGATGGCTGAAACAAACCAAATAATTAATTGAAACAACAGGAGAGAAAGGGTTTTAAGGACCACTCTTTTACCCCTTGCAAATAAATTTATATCAATCAACATAAGAGTGTCAGACAAAGAGAACAAAACATTAGAGCAGAGAACGTAAAGTCAGATGTGCAAGTAGTCAGTGTAGAGATTAACACCGACTGAAAGTTCTCACGTTAGTAAAGAAATAGAGTGCAGGTGCTTGGTGTGGAAAAAAGGACCCTGAGGCCCCAACTCAAAGTTGGAAGCCAGTTGTCTTCATTGGGTCCCTGATAGTTAGAAAGGAAACTGAAATAGTGATGGAAAAAGTGCTTTAAAAAGAGTATGGGCTGCTCATCAAGCAATTAATTTTATTGAGAAGGTAGCTCTAACTCTATTAAAAACAGTGAAAAAGGAAGGACTGGTAATTGGTTGAGTTAGTTTGAACCAATAAGTCCTCCCAGTGGTGACAAGTAAACAAAGATGGTCAACATGTTTCTGCTTTGGAGCCTAAAGTCAGCTCAGCATTCGTCAGGACCAGAACAATCATTCATACTCCTTGGTGGACACTCGCTAAGGTGTCCTAACCTAAGGTGTAGAGAAAGAAAAAAGGTAAACTAATACAACCTGATTTTGTAAGAGTCCCTATAATGGATGAATATCCAAAGGTCTCGCCTCATTAAGGGAGACAAAAAATCTGAAAAAGAAACAAACAGGTATGTTTTGTATGTAGCTGTTATGCAATTACCGATACTAAATTTGTTTAAACAAACATGCACGTGTATTCCAAATTGTAGAATTAATACAGAGAATTATTCTGTTATAGTTAAAATAAAGGATGCAATGACCAGAAGTAAAGAAGGCTTTCTCAGTATTTGAGTTCACAAACCAGTGTTCACTGTTTGTCAGCCTATCGAAAAGCAAGCAAGACACATTGTTTATGCTCATTTGGAGGGAAGATACTTAATCACAGAAAGTGCTCGTCAAGATGTGAAACCAACCAAAAGTTGGAGTTCAAAAAAACTCCAACTTTTGGTTGGTTTCACATCTTGACGAGCACTTTCTGTGATTAAGTATCTTCCCTCCAAATGAGCATAAACAATGTGTCTTGCTTGCTTTTCGATAGGCTGACAAACAGTGAACACTGGTTTGTGAACTCAAATACTGAGAAAGCCTTCTTTACTTCTGGTCATTGCATCCTTTATTTTAACTATAACAGAATAATTCTCTGTATTAATTCTACAATTTGGAATACACGTGCATGTTTGTTTAAACAAATTTAGTATCGGTAATTGCATAACAGCTACATACAAAACATACCTGTTTGTTTCTTTTTCAGATTTTTTGTCTCCCTTAATGAGGCGAGACCTTTGGATATTCATCCATTATAGGGACTCTTACAAAATCAGGTTGTATTAGTTTACCTTTTTTCTTTCTCTACACCTTAGGTTAGGACACCTTAGCGAGTGCCCACCAAGGAGTATGAATGATTGTTCTGGTCCTGACGAATGCTGAGCTGACTTTAGGCTCCAAAGCAGAAACATGTTGACCATCTTTGTTTACTTGTCACCACTGTGAGGACTTATTGGTTCAAACTAACTCAAACAATTACCAGTCCTTCCTTTTTCACCGTTTTTAATAGAGTTAGAGCTACCTTCTCAATAAAATTAATTGCTTGATGAGTAGCCCATACTCTTTTTAAAGCACTTTTTCCATCACTATTTCAGTTTCCTTTCTAAGTATCAGGGACCCAATGAAGACAAATGGCTACCAACTTTGAGTTGGGGCCTGAGGGTCCTTTTTTCCACACCAAGCACGTGCACTCTATTTCTTTACGAACGTGAGAACTTTCAGTCGGTGTTAATCTCTACACTGACTACTTGCACATCTGACTTTACGTTCTCTGCTCTGATGTTTTGTTCTCTTTGTCTGACACTCTTATGTTGATTGATATGAAACAAACCAAAAACTTAAGGCTAGCCAAGAGCTCCAGAAGCACTGATATGATCAAAAGACTACCATGGTGGAGTTCCAACCAGGACAGATGGTGCGGGTATTGGAGCCTGTGGCTCCCAGGTCCCTTCAGGACAAATGGACCGGGCCCTACCTTATTCTTGAGAGAAAAGAGAAGGTCACTTACTTAGTGGACCTTGGCACATGTTGAGGCTTATAAATATAACCCACCTTAAACCCTACAATGACAGGGCTGATGTGACCATGCTTTTGGATAAAGATGAGGAACAAGAGGTAGAGAGTGAGACACTCCCTGACCTCCACTCCCACAAACCTAAAGATGGGTCAGTTGATGGAGTTGTCTTTTCGGACATCCTCACTGCCCAACTGCAGTCTGATTGCAAGCAAGTCCCAAATCAGTTTGCTGATCTCTTTTCCGTGTCCCCTGGACAGATTAAGTGTTGTACACAAAATGGTGACACTGGTGACAGCCTACCTAGTCAAAAGCAAAGTATACAGGCAGTCTGACCATGTCAAGCAAAGCATCAAAGCTGAGGTAAGCAAGATGTTAGAGTTGGGTGTCATTGAACCATCAGAGAGCACCTGGGCCAGCCCAGTTGTGTTAGTCCCCAAGTTTCCACCCTATGGTGGAAAGAAAGACATGAGGTTCTGTGTGGACTGCAGGGGGTTCAATGCAGTTACCAATACAGACGCTCATCCAATTCCAAGAGCTGATGAGCTAATTGACAGGTTGCGGGCAGTCACATATCTTAGTACCTTTGATCTCACATTGGAGTACTGACACTTGGTCTGACCCCTGGAGCAAACAAAAAATCAGCATTTTCCATTCCAGATGGGCACGTTCAGTTCACTGGGATGCCCTTTGGTTTGAAGAATGCCCCTGCCACCTTAAAAAAGGTTGTTGAATAAAGTCTTTGCTGGATTGGAAGGCTGTAGTACAGCCTATTTTTATGATACTGCTGTCTTTAGCTCTACATGGCAAGATCACCTAATCCACCTCTGAAAGGTCTTAGAGGCTCTGCAGAGAGCAGGCCTCACTATTAAGGCAGACAAGTGCCAGATAGAGCAGGGTAAAGCTATATACTTAGACTATCTTGTTGGTAGAGGCCAAGATCAGCCCCAACAACCCAAAATGCAGACCATTCTGGATTGGGAAGCTCCCACCACCCAGACCCAGGTTAGAGCATTCTTGGCTTGACTGGTTACTAGAGGAGTTTTGGGCTAGGATATGTGTCCAATGTGCCCCCTCATGGAATTAACTCTAAGAAAATGCCGAAAAAGGTAAACCGGACATTGAGCTGTCAAAAAGCTTTTGTCAGCTTGACAGCTTGAAAAAAACAATGTGCTCAGCACCTTTTCTAAAAGCTTTAGATTATTTGAAGCAGTTCATAGTGCAGACAGATGCCTTTGAACATGGGATAGGAGTGGCCCTATCCCAGACCAGTGATGATGGCCATGACCAACCTGTTGTTTTCATATCCAGGGGGGTTCTCCCCAGAGAGCAGCATTGGAGTGCTATAGGTAGGGAAGCCTTTGCTGTGGTTTGGTCCCTGAAGAAGCTGAAACCATACCTATTTGGTTCTCACTTTCTTGTTGAAATTGACCACATACCTCGCATATAGCTCATGCAGATGAAAATAGAAAACCCCAAATTGTTAAGGTGGTCCTCATCCCTAGAGGGAATGGACTTTACTGTGGAACAGAGACTTACCTTGTCAATGCAGATGTTTTTTTAGGTTCTTCCACTTAGAAGAGTAAGACTCTATAGGTAAAGGTCAGTCTGATCCTCTTTCATTTTGGGGTTGTCATGAAAGAAAGTGCCTCTTTTTGCATGGTTAGCCCTCACTTTCTGCCTGATGTGATTTTGAAATGTAAGTATACTGGGACCCTGCTAACCAGGCCCCCAGTACCAGATCTCTTTCTGAAAACACTGTACTATGATTGGGACAACTTCAGTTTCCCCTGTAAGTCCCTTGTAAATGGTATCCGTGGAACCTAGGGCAGGGGTACGGAAGAGGGTCCTGTGGGGCTGCAGCACTGGATGTGCCACCCCAGGGCCCTCTCTCGAAGGCTATGCACGCTGCCATTGCAGGCTGCATGTCTTTGTGCAGGAAAATCCAAAGAGTTGACATGGCACACTGCCCTGCCGTGCCGCCCATTCACTGCATATATGAGATATAAATAAATCACCCCTACTGCAGGCCTTTAGCCCTAAGGCAGGATGTACTATATCCTATGTTTGGGCATATCAGCATGAGCAGATATACACCTACAATGTCCTGTCTAATATGGGATGTTGTGAGTGAACAAGAAGCCATAAAGAGTACATGGGCTGAATACTTGCCAACACGAGTTTCCTAGCTCTATGATGGCTTTCTAGATTTCTAAGATGTTTGTTACCAAACATCTTGCCATTGTAAATCCTCACTGATGCTAATGTTGGATTTATTAATAAATTCACACAGGACACCCTTTTAGAGGGTCCCTTCAAACCTAACCAAACACTAGTGGGGTCTCTGGCCGGTTTTTACCAGCCTGCCACCACTAGAGATGTTTCTGACCTCCTGGAGTCAGAGCCAGCCCTCTCAGAGGACAGAATTAATACCTTTTCCAGGCGAGGGGATTTCACACCTACTCCAGGACAGGATGGCCTTCCTGGTTAGGAAGCTTCAAAGGCAATGCCCCCTTTGAAATTCAACCCAAGAACCCCCAGATAGAAGGGAGGCCAAGATCCCTTTCCTGCTCCAATTTTGGCGGTAGGAAAGGTGGGAAAATGTGTTAGATGAGGGGGGTTACCCCCCAGCCTGCATAACCACTAGGGCTTGACAAGGGAGGTGAACCCTTCTCCAGAATTCCACCATCTTGAAAACCTCCAAACAGTACTAGGGTAGTGATTCTTCCCACAGAAAGTAGTCACTAGAGGGTGTAGACAGGTAAGTCGCCCATTGTCTTGTACTTGTCTCCACTTGTAACACCCCTAAATTCAGTTTTGAGATGGCTCCCTGAGACCTGAACATCAGATTCACTGGACCAAAGAAGACCGGGACAAAGGAAGACCTGCTACGCGAGAACAGAGTCCCTGCTGCAGAAGAAAGTAAAGGCTCCAAACCCTGCCAGCTGCAAGAAGTACTCAATAGTTGCTGCTGCTGTATCGTCCTGAAACCTGCAAGGACTCCAAGAACCTTTGGAGTGAAGGTTTCACTCCCCTGTAGAAAGGAGGCACCGATCCCATGAAATCCAGTTTGTCGCCATGCTGCTCCCTGACGACCTCGAAGCAGCCCAAAGGCAGAAGAGGTACAACAGCTCCGGTGGGTCAGATCTGCCGCTCCACCAAGTTTGAAGGCACCATGACCTAGGGGAGCCACGGCATAGCAATACCAGGAGTACCAGACCCCCAATAGTAAAAACCAAGAAGAAGAGTCCACACCGGACTCCTGAGCGCCAGAAAAAAACACCCATCGATGGACGTTGAGACACCTGAGACCCACTTCCTGAGTGGCCCAGCTGTCCCGAGATGGCCTCTCCTAGTTGCCTGCTCCTGATCGTGAGGACTTTCAAGAAGCACAAAGCCTGGCTGACCTCTTCGCTCTGCACCCGGCCCAACCGGCCCCAGCACTGACCAACCAGACTGCTCCCATGATCCCCAGGCCCTTGCAACCTCCTCCCTCCAAGGAGACCCACCGGACTTACCTGTAAGTCCAGATGTGCAGTGCATCTTCATGTGGCCCCCCTTCATCTTTGTGCATCAGTTTCCAAGATCCTTAGCACTCTTCCCTCGCCTGATCCAGGATGCTCCCTAACTTCTCCTGCTGGAACTTTCGACCTGATTCTGACATCGACCTTAAACCCAAAAGTGACCTTCGTGAAGGTATTGCCTGATTTTCTATGTATTTTTCTTCCTTTCTCCCATTATTCCTACGGTGCGTAATTGTGCACAAAAGAGATATGTTTTAGGAGCTTCGAAAAATCGTAACTCCAAAAGTGCTTACCTTAGAACTGTGTCATTGGTCTTACAAAATACATAAAATCACCTTTATTTTTATAAATTGGTCTTGGATTTATTTTTGAGTGTGTGTGTCATGTATTGCCTTTGTGAGTACAACAAATGCTGATAGCCCACACAGCCACAAAAAGAGCATTAGGATTATCTACTTTTACCTCTCTCTACCAATTGAGGATTCACTGCACTCTCTGCACAGTGTACTTATGTTAGTATGCTATATAGAGAGCCAGCTTCCTACACGTACGATGAATAAACATTTCCACTGGACAAACCCCCGATCTCTCTCTCTCTCTCTCTCTCTCTTTTCAGAAGGAACATTGTTGGACTTGGCCCTTTTTGCAGGGTCATCCCAGAACGTTTTGCCTACCTCCTGTATTTTTTCTGACTTGTTGTTGCTGGTTTTATGACTCTGGGCACTTTATCACTGCTGATCAGTGCTAAATTGCATGTGCTCTCTCTTGTAAACTTGGTAGGATTGGTCTACACCTGTTTGGCATATAAGTCTCTTGTACAGTGGCATTCCATATACCAAAGGCCTGTACATTAAATGCTACTGGTGATAACCGGAAATACGGGGCTTAACTTTCCTGGAACCAACCTCTGACTGAAATGGATCTGAAGCAACTAAACTGTTCCTTCCAAGTTTTTGGAACCGTCAGACCTCTAGAAGATTTCACACACAATTAAATAGAGCGTCCCTGAAAACAACATTGTGTACGCTGCATTTTTACTGAGAGTGCCCCAGGTGCCTTGAAGCTCCACTATCACAACAGTGCGATCATTGCTACAGTTTCCATTCTACTCTTGACCCATCCAATGCCAGTAGCCAGCTCTCATGACCTATTCCGGAGGAGAACCCCTCAACCACGTGGGGTTCGAAATGAGTTGGTTCCAGAGTATGAGTTAACCAACAGAAGGCATGCCATGAGGAAACCAGTTTGAATTGTTGTTTTTCCCCCCTTAGACAACAGCCTTTGGAATTGTGTAACCCTCCTACTCATGTCACAGGCAGGACAGTTGGTGTAATCCTTAGTGTTAAACAAGACAGTGTCCGCCTAGTGCTATCTTGTAAATAAGGATTGGTCATTTGCACTGTTTATGAATGTATTTGCGGTTAAGTTTTTTTGCACTTTTTTACACTGTGTTCACTCATAAATTTGTTGTTTCATGTGTTTATGTGCAATTGGTATGTAAATATTTCTCACTCGAAATATGCATTTAAATGATGTGTTTGTCATCTCATGACATGAAAGGATTAGGATAACTTTTCTCTTGTAAAAAAAAAGTCACACGTTGAAGTGAAATAAAGCACGCAGACTTTAGAATTGCTTGTCTTAGGTTCTATTTAACTCGGTTGTAACAGCCTACCTGGTAACCCCTTTTGTTTGATAATATTGTAGTGGTCAAGGCCAGTTAGTGACTGGACCCAAGCCTTGTTTGTTCATACAACTGGTGGGCTTATAGCGCTGCTTGCGCCACTCGCTGAAGTAGCCTTTGAATCCTCTCTCAGGCCTCTACCACTGCAGGGCCTGCATGTGCAGTTTACTGCTGCCGGGACGTGGCATATACAGTGGTTTCCATGTCTGCAACTCCCCTTTTACTACATATAAGTCAGTCCTAAGGAAGGCCCTAACTAGCCCTATTGGTAGGGTGCTGTGTAGGTAAAAGGTAGTGATAAATCATGAAAGCAGATGTATTAATACTATTTTAGAAATGCCACTTTTAGAAGTGGGCATTACTGTGTGCTTATGTGTTGTTGTGCCCTGCCTAGATGTATATTGGCCATCTGGTTTTGACTGACAGGAGAGAGCGGATGTGCTTTCACTCAAGCTAGTCCCAAGGGGGGTTGAGGTGTGTCCTGCCTTTCCTGGCTGATTCAGCACTAGGATTAATAGACCTTGGCTGAATTTAGAGTAGCGGGAGGAGTTTTCCCCTCACACCTGAATAGACCAGGTCTGCATGTGGATTAGTTGGAGGATTGCACCGGCACCTGAATAGGACTGTGCCTGCCTTCCACAATACCGGCTCTGCCCGCCTGATGTGTGTCTGCGGCCTGGGCTGAAAATGAGAATGGGGGTGTTTTGCACTTCCATAGAGTTTGAAATGCCCCACAGAACACAGACATTACCCTATAAGTAGAGGGGCTGTGACCCCATGAGGCATGAGGATGGAGAAAACACTGTGTTGGACTTGGGACCAGAGGATTGGTGTGTTGGCAGGCAACCACCAAAGGACTTCTTGCCTTGTTGTGCTGGCCTGCTGAAAATACTGCCTCTGTGTCTGCCAGGATCCTGTGCACTGGCCTGAGCCTGCTCCCTGCTGTGTGTGGGCCCCAGTGATCTCCCAGGGTCGGTGGTGCCCTATCGCATTAAGTTAGCCTGTAGTGAAGCACTTTTGGTGGCCTCATGTAAGCAGAGAGCATGTGGGAAGCTCTTTGCTGATAGGGAGCTCTGTGTTCCCCACCATCCTTTTGCAAAGCAAGTGTGGAGCGCTACTTGTGAGGAGGGAAATGCCATATCTGCAAGCAAAGTCCTACTCCAGGAAGAGTTAAGGATCCCCGCTTGCGTCTTATAGTGGGCAGAGTCCAGGTAGAGAAACCATGCCCACCCCTCTCAGTCGTCTTGGGAGTTGTCACCATACTTTTAAGTCTAAACATGCCCCCCCCCCCCAGCCGGTTGCCTTAGCAACTTTGGAGCCGTAGGAGAAACCAGCCCCCCTCCCCAGCAAGGGGTTCTCTGCACTGGAGGTGGTTGTTGAAAGTCTCCGGCCAGCGATGGGCAGGGCCAGAGTCTGCCTTCAGTGCAGTGACGGCAGGAGCTCCGGGCCAGCAAAATGTCTTGACAGCTGGAGGAGCTAAGTAGCGAGGATTGCAGCGGCTGTGCTTTTCGACCCCGTGGTGGTAAAGGACACCCAGGATATGGATAGGGATATTTACAGTGATGGTGCTTGTCTGATGTGCGAAATCTACAAGTGTTTACTACAGTGCACTGCTGATGATGTTATGCATAGTGCTTTATACTAGGTACAATCAAACCAGTAGTTACTGGTTATCCTAACTGTGATGTTTATGACCGTGGCCCGATTGGCCAAGTGATTTATGTAATCCCTGTGAAATCATGACAAGTGCCTTGTGGCACAGTAATATATGTGATTGTGATCTAATGTGCTTTTATGGATAATGCAAGGGATATTTTTATTTGACCTTGTTTGGAGTCCTTTTGTGGTTTGCCTAGTGTGTCACTAATGTGTGAGTGTGTTGTGCAAACGATTTACACATTTCCTCTGGGATAAGCCTGACTGCTCGGCAAAGGTACCAAGGGGGTGAGCAGGGGTTATCTTCAGTGTTTAATTCCCTTGCCCTGACTAGAGTGGTGGGTTCTGCCTGGCTTAGGCGCATACCTAAGCCAACCAGAAACCCAATATCTAGCAAACATTAATCAGCGGTGTTATCTTGTCATTTTATAGTTGCCTGAAAATTGCTGGAGGGAGGGTCAAGAATGATTTGCAAATGGCTGGGTCTAAACTGGAAAGTCATGGTGTACAAAAAAATGATAGATTTAGGCCCAGGGCTCTGTACTGGGGGTGAATGTTTGACATTGTTTCAGCATTCTGTGCATTAATTGTTCTTTTTGCATTTGTTGCCCTAAGTGGGAAGAATTTGCCCAGACATGGGTCCGGTGCTCCCCATGCAACTGGAGTACAGCTAGCCTGGCTGATACCCTGAAACCAGTCTCAAGATGCTTGTTTCCTGTCCATGGAGGTCATAGCCTGGCAGTTCGGGCTGGACTGTTCCCACGGGGAACAGGGTCAAGACTGATTTGCATAATTCTGGTTCTAAACTGAAATGGTGTGGCATGAAAAAAATGATTTATGTAGGCCCACATCTATTTATTAGAACCCCCCCAGGCCCTGGTTCTTTTGGATTTATCAGCAGCCTTCGACACGGTAGATCATAACATCCTGATTGACCGTGTCAAAAGTGCGGGGATTCAGGGGCTGGTGTTAAGTTGGCTTTCCTCTTTTCTCAGCAACCGCTTTCAAGCAGTGCCGCTGGCTAATTTTTCTTCCAACAAGAGGGAACTAACCTTTGCAGTCCCTCGGGGCTCTTCACTATCTCCCCTTTTGTTTAACTCGTACCTGCTCCCGTTAATTCAATCCCTGGGAGAACAAAGGGTTGGGACTTTCAACTTGGCTGACGACCTTCAATTGGTGTTTGAAATCGATTCGTCATTATCATCAATTACCCACTTCCAATCGACCATAATCTTCATCAGGGATTGGATGAATTATGACCAACTTAAGCTCAACCCTGATAAAACCTGGCTGATTCTCACAGGTGGATCCTCCAATCCATGGAACACTAATTTTTGGCCTGCTTCACTAGGCAACCCTCCGGAGCTAAACGCCTGAGCATTGTGATTTCTAACGATCTGTCAATGAATGCCCAGATAAGCTCAGTAGTCTCTGCGAGATTTTTCCAACTACGGAGAATAAGGAAGAGCAGCAGATTCCTGTCTAGGGAGACTTTGACCCTGGTTGATCTAGCATTAGTGATTTCCTGATTGGATTATGACAATTCTCTCTATTGTGGCATCCCGGCCTACCAACTCAGACTTCTTCAGTTGGTTCAAAACCAAGCTGCCAGAATTATTTTCCTTCAACCTAAATGGCAGTATGTGACCCCCATAATGAAGAATCTACACTGGCTTCCTATTGCCAAAAGTTGTGGCTTCAAGTTGGGATGTACCATTTTTAAAGCCTTGTCCAGCAGCAGCCCCGCTTTCGTTTCGGCCAAAATTCAAAGATATATTCCCTCCCGGGCCTTACGCTCTTGTCACCAAAACCAGTTGATTATTCCCTCTTTTAAGCACAAAAAGCTAGGCGGCCTTCGTTTTGCTCTCTTAGGATCTCAGCTTTGGAACTCTCTCCCTGTGGAGATCAGATTGACTCCAACATACGGACAGTTTCAAAAGATGCTTAACACCTTCTTGTTTGGTCAAGCCTCTAACATTTAATCTCATCTTTCCGGTAACCCTTCTTTCTGCCTCTAGCGCCATGAAACTGCTTGGTGAACGTGCGCTTTATAAGAGCTTTTAACATAACATAAGATAACATTAGGGGTGAATGTTCAACATTGTTTCAGTATAGCGTCCATCAATTGTTCTTTCTTTTGGCAAAGAATGCAGCAGGTGATTTAAAAACCAGAATATACGGTGCCCTCACCCGAAGTCAGAGCCTGGTGCAGTGGCAGCTATTGCACTGCCCTAGAGCCGGCCCTGCTCTACTTCAACATTAGGCTTTGACATTCTGAGATGTGTATGACAGTGAAAGACAGCCAGGTGAGCAATGCCTCCCAGAATATGAGCACCAGCCCTGCTTCTCGACTCTAATGTATAGGCACTGTCCTTTGACTGTTGCAATCTTTTCTATCCTTCATGCTGTATCAGAAATGCCTCTACCATAAGCAAAGACACAATGCGACATGGAAGCCTGCCATAAAGTACATGTTTGTAGTTTCTTGAAGCGTGGATCAAAGGAAAAAGGAACCACATGTGAGGCTCCTGCCTGGGTACCACCACCGACAGCTCTTTCACATCTGGCGTACAAGCACATCACTCCCATAACACAATCTTTCCTTTCCTTTACCTACAACAGCAATTCCTCTAAGTAGAATACAAACACTATATTATAGTCATTATTGACTTGCTGTGCATGGTGTCTAGTCATGGCCTGTCAATCATAGCCCTTGGCATCCTCTTTTTGCTTGATTGAAATGATCACTTCATTTAGCACTCACTTCAGGGAAGATTTCTCTTTTAACGATTAACTAATTTTTTCAAGTGGATTTATGAGCTTGTTATTCTTCAGCCTTATCCTAACTACCAACTATCCCACTCTTGCAAGTCTGACACATGTGAGGCTCCTCCCTGGGCACCACCTCCAACAGCTCTTCACATCTGCTTAATTTGTAAAAAAAAAAAAAAGCTAAGTGCCTGGGCTCTCGTCAGGAGGCCACTGCAGTTTTCACCACACATTGCCACTCTTATTCTGCCAATGATAGTAACAACAAAACTACCAACCAACCCACTCTTGCAAGTGTGACAGTTCGGTCTGTTTCCGGCCCCCAAAACTATAAAAGTGGCTTGGGCAGCATGTAATAGTCATGTTTAATGTCTACTGAATTAATATGTAACAGTTGTTGTTGTAATCTCTAAATTACGCAGACAGTGCCACCCTGTGGTAGACTGTCAAGCTCGGGTGTTGACAATTCAGTGCCGGTGCCGAGCACCAGAAACCACCGGCTCGAATTAAGAACTGATTATGCCTCCTTCTTGGCCGCATTTTCTGTGAGAGATTTACTTTTGTAAACTGGCAGGGCAAAGGGGTTTACTGTTTACTCTTAATCCTCAAGGACCTGGTATCTCCTGATACGTGGCCCATTGAGGTTCAGGAACAATTAGTGATGGGTCGCTAAGCATAAGTCTGAAATTCAGAATCCCACAGTTATTTGGTTCATGTGCATCTATTTTCTGTTAATGCTTGGCAGCCATTGCAAATGCCATTCCGAAGAATAAATGAAATTGTAAGCAAGGACACTGCATTTAAAATGCACTTAACTTTGGACTTTTAGATATAAGTTCAAGCAAAATATGTTTCACAACAAAGAGTTAGTGCATTCCCTTATAATACTTAATTTTGAAAAGTGTTTGTGCTTTATGCTGTCCAGTACGTGTACTGGGTCTTTTGCAACAAAACATTGTGTACTTGCTCATACAGCATGTCAAAAAGTAGAGAATCTTTTAACACCATTAACCCAACTTCTCCATTCTGCATAGCACTTCAGCTGTCAATGTTCACTCTGCTACATGGCTACCAAGAGTTGAATTCAGATCACTTCTAAGAATCGAAGTTCTGAAGGACTGTACTTTTTTCGATGGATTTCCATGAAAAACCGAAACATCACGATGTTCTTCTTAGAAGCAAGATGCTTTCTCCTAGAATTTCAAAAATAAATACAAATACTATTTTATTCTATTCTTAATTAAATGTTGATGAGGGGCTAGTGTATTATTCAGATAACCTCCAGGCTCACAACTTAATTAAAACTAATCCACAGCCTGCATGCTGTATACCAGTAAAATACAATTCTTCTCAAAGCCTGCAAACAAAAGTAAAGCCAGCCTCAGTGACTAATGGAATGCTTTGTGAATATGTGATGTGTTAAAGACGAAAAGCATTCACAATATTTCCTACAGAAAGAAACACGCGCTCTACAATCTTCTTCCTGTGTGTTCCTCTTCAAAATGAAAGCATAGGAAGAATTTGTCCACATGTAAAAGTCCTAAAATAAATATGTGAAATTATTTGCTTTGTCGATTCCAAGAAACCACACAGAATAATTTGAAAAACTAAAAATATTGGGTCTCTAAGCAAATTTAGACATATCTCAAAGGTGGTCAACAATCACGATGTGTCCCACTGTTTAAAGATCACCATGCTGATACAGTTTACACGTTTGTAGAGCAGTAAAGAGGAGCACTTACCGAATAAATATAATAATAAAATATATATATATATACGATGCACCGCCATTTTCTATAAAAATAGAATTTCCATGTTTATGCAATTAACGCCACTATGGTATGTCACCTAATTTTGCATTTTACTTTAAAAAAATAATAATCTATTAGTACTGAGGTGTGAGCGACAGATATTCTGGGGCTGATTGTGAGTTCGGAGGTCCATCGGACCATGGAACCTGTGCTGGAGGTGCGGTGGCAGTCGGGACCACCACACCAGTGGTTCGACCGCCATATTACAACTACAGCGGTCGGACCTCCATTGCACCGCCACAACTGTGGCGCAGCAGTGTGAGGCCACAATATGCTTGGCAAGGCCACTGCAGCCCCGCCAAGCATATTTTGAGTTCCGTCACTGCCAGCGGGCTCATGGCGGTGTTCATGCCATGAAACTGCTGGGGGGGGGAGGAAACTAAGGGGGCCCTACAGGGCTATCTGGTACCTCAAGCCATGGGGATGCATGCAGGAGGGCACATCATGTGGCTCCCTCTCTGCATGCATTCCCAGTTCCTGCATGGCACAGACTTAACAGTCCATGCCGTGCAGGAACTTGCTTTGGTGTTCCCTCGTGAGAACACCAAAGAACCACCCACCAGACAACGAGGAAACTCGTAATCTGGCTTGTGGCAGCAGTCGAGTTTGGTGGTGCGGGTTGGTGGCAGACCACCCCGCTCTCTCACCGCCAGACTCTTAATCAGGCTTTCTGTTTTTTTAAAAAAAATTGGTTTTCTTGAAATAGTCACCGCTTGCTTAACATATATGAATCTTTGCATTAAACAGGTAAAATTGATCATTTTTTAGTTTTGCTCTGTGGGATAATGCTAGATTGTGTCACTTCTCTTCAATATGACTGGATTAATTATGTGTGAATAGTGACTATTGAGGAAGGTTGAAACTGGCTCAATAGACTGCCTTAGTGGTGCTGATCAGCCTTGGTATATTTTAATATTTGTTCTGTACATCCGTGTGAAAACTATATGGGCATAATATTTATCCTTGCATTTCTGTAGGAAAACTCTTGTGTACAACCTGCTGAGTCATGACAGTCAAAAGCTACTTGCTGGGCCATTGACCTTCCAGTTACATTTGCACCATGAAAATATATCAGCAGTCGAGGTGGCAGTGTCAAAACTGGCAGTGTGCGAATGCGGCAGATCATCACCTGCTGTTACCTAACCATTACACTCTTCTGACAAAAAGCTGAATGACTGTGAAAAGCCATTTGCATCCGACATCACTGCTACAGGAGCAACTGTCTCAACCAGCAGCGGCCCTTGCAGGTAAGAGGGGTGGGCCGGATTGGGGGGTGTTCGACAGACGACCACGAGGGAAAAATAAACAAATTATTAATTTTCCCTCGTCATCGTCTGACAAAATCCCCCCACAACTAGCCCGCTCTTACCTGCACAGGCCGCTGCTGGCCTCAAGTGGTCGCATCAGAAGTGAGCAAACCAAATGATTATCTTATTTCAAGGAGCGGTAACATAGTTCTTTTGTTATGTGTTTAGTCTGAAAGGATAAACAATTATGTGTCACATGACTGACTAGTTACTCGCATTGAGACCTGACATGAGAGAACTAATTTGTGATCTTTTTTGGTGACTTCATCCAGAGGTTCAAATGTTTGGGATTTCTGTTTTTTTAGAAGGTTCCCGCCTTGTCCACTCCAACTTCGAAGGTGAAGTGAAATCATACAACTATATTAGTGATAAAAATATTTCATCATGACCTGGGAGTGCTTTTCACTTGTGTATTCACTTTACCATTGTGCTCACTTCCTGAGTAACACACACCTATCGGTGTTCTATGTACTATCCGTTATTGTGAGTTTATTACCTCTTTGTTGCAAGCATACAGTTTGGATCACTGAAGCGAATGCCTGACATCTTATAACTTTACAAATGTGAGTAGTGTTTCATCTTTGCTCTCTAAACTTCTTTGACAAAGCAGACAGAATAACTTGAGTCCTGACAAATGCTACTGAGGGTTGACACAGGCAGAATCATGTCACCTCTAATTGTGTGTAGAATTATCCCCCACTTTTTATTATCCTACCACTGGGGGATTCAATAAAATACATTACTCCGCCTAGTAAGTAGTTTTACTCCCCCGCAGCCTATTATACTCCTCTGCACAAACTCACACCCTTACAGACCATACTAGTGGCATAGTTAACGTTTTATCTTCTATTCTCCAAGCTCCCCTATACATAGATGGGTAGTAATATGAGTAGTAGGGGTCCGACGATGAAGCATGCCATCCATTGAGTGGCCCTTAAACAGGAAGGTGTTTCTATTTGATTAACACTACTTCAGTGTTGGGGGGCTTGGCTTGAGAGCCGACGATGGGGAACGCGTGAGCCCGGAGCTCCGCGCTAGCCTCGCCAGTTATCCGTTCAAAAGCGGGAATCCAGCCTGAGCCCTGGAGCCTATAAGAAGGGGCTGGTTCCTGTGAGTGCTGGGGAATTCTTATTTCCCCCCTGGTCGCCAGTGAACGATTGCCGATCGGTGGCTACAGAAGACGAGGCTGCTGGCCATGATGGGTTCAAGATGGCGGCGTGTGCTGGAGCGTAGCTCCGAGGGCTGACGGAAGGCAGTGTCACAGCCTGGCGGCTGCTCCCTGAGAGGTGTCTGCGGTGTCGCGTGTGCTTGGACGCCTCCTGAGGACCCCGTGCGGCTGAGTTGCGGGCCGGACAGAGACAGCGCTGACCCTGGTAAGTGAGAGTGAAGGGTGAATGGAGTCGGCCCCGGACCGGTGGAGCCAGCCACGCTGTGAGAACAGCGGTGTCTGTGACAGGCTTTGCAGAGGGCGTAAATGGCCTGGCTGCAGGGCAGTGACAACGCCTGGCAAACAGCGGCAAATACGACGGCATCGGAAGCGATGGAGGTTGTAGCCTGACTCTGGGGATTTCGCACCCCGTTGCCTGGTAATACTAAGGACATGCTGTGAGTTGGACATAGTTTCCCACGCGACAGCCGCGTGAGTTGGGAGGACACATCAGAGGGCGGTTTGGAAAGGGAGCCCAAGATCCGTTGGTTACCGCCTTGAGGCAGGGAGAGGCTGTGGGACGCCCCGGGAGCAGGTCCGGAGTACTTCAATAGCTGCCCGCAGCAGAGTTGGCGCTGGTCCCAGCGGTTTTGTGATAGCGTGGCACCTCCCAAAGATTGTGGAGTCTGTTGCGCACAGGGGGAGAACCCCAGGGGAGATGGACACTGCTGTGCTGTAACGACCAGTGCTGAACTAAGTGGGGACCTGGATGCCCTGAGATACAGAAGCTCCAACTTGACGCCTGCTGCCGGAGGGGGGACGGCGGGCGGGCAACTGCGCTCGAGCGCAGTCCGGTGAAGAAGACTACTGAGGTGTGCTTGGAAGAGGCCTGCATGTCCCCTCCCGGCAGGGACTGTGCTGGTGCTTATTGGCGGGAGGTCGTTTTCCTCGGGGTACTTGCTGGCCCCTGAGTTGCTGGGTTGAAACGTGTGGTGCTCCCGCCCGGCCTGGGGTGGCCGGGATGGCCTGGACCCTTGCAGAAGCCAGAGAGTCAGCAGGAGATACTTGCAAGAGGGGGCATGTTGGGTCGACCAGACTCTGGAGTGGTGGGTACCGGTGAAACTGGTGGAGGCACTGTGCCTGACTAGGGAGAGAAGGACCCGCTCAAGGGTGGCCGAACCTGGGATTCCCGACATCGGAAAGCCAAGGGGGAGGCAGGCCATTCCCCCACCGTACCTGGAGACAAATGCACCGGAGATAGCTGTGAAGGATGTGAGAGACAAACTTGTGGAGGTCCCAGTCCAACAACAACTAGTCAAAATCCTGGAGGCCATCGTAGACACTAAGGCGATGCTGTACCAAAACATTAGCACTGTGGCAGCGGGCCTGGGCCTGCTGCAAGTGAAACATGCCAAGCTTGCAGACAGAGTGAAACAGTTGGAGGTGAACCTAGCGGTACTGGCCCCTGCCCATCACAAATTATCAGCTCAAGTTGGCGGGCAAGGGAGTAAGGTCTCTACTCTAGAAAAGAGTGCTGAAGATGCGGAAGGTCGTAATAGATGAAACAATGTGCAGGTAATAGGCCATCTGTAAGGAGTGGAGGGGCAGGATATGGTCACCTACCTAGAGTCCTGGCTGACAGAGGTCCTAATCAAAGGTAAGAAGTGCCAACAAGGGATTTCGTTTATAAAAAAATTGTAATTGTTAAGATTTATTTGAGGAGTAAGTCATATATGAACAAACTCCAAAGTGTCTTAAGACAACCACACTAAATGAGAATTGAGAACACAAAGCACATGGGAAATCCTATTTATATAGAAATATATGTATAATTATGTAGCAGAATTTAAAAGGAGTACATACTTAGGAAACACATCAGGAAAATGTCATGAAAAGATGTAAAATCAAATTAATCGAACAATTCAAGACAGACATCAACTTCAAACACAATCAGAGAGCCATATATCTCCTCAAGAGAATAGACGTCACTAAAGAGCTATACATTTCTCTGGAGTTGATGAAAAAGTCGACGTTTCGGGCTTTGTGGCGTCAGTCCGTTAGACCATCATCAGGACAGTTGCTTTATGCAAAAAAAGACTCCTATATAAACATAATACAATGTGTTACAAGGCTTGTAAACATAATTGTACTGTCAATAAATTACATTGATTAAAAAGGAAACCTGTGTGCAAAAGAAAATCGCGTGAGATTTACAAAATTAACATAATTTAGTGCCAAATATCACATTTGTGCACTTCCCAGGTGAAAACATGCTCCTACTGTGTCACCACCATCACCCTAATAACTGAGGGAAACCAAAGAAAAGGCTTACTTCTGAACTTGGTTAAACCAGCATAAAACCTATGCATGGAATATGGAAGCTTGCCTGAACCTGAACTTATAATCAGGACCGTGATAAAGTCACTGTTAGAAGATCAAGGAGAACAAGCATAGAGATATCAATCAGTCCACTGTTTGACCCTGACCCAAATAAAAAATGAGAGTATCATTGGCTGGGTATACACGTACCTGAAACACAGTACAGATAAAATTGCAGTTTAGAAAACCAGCAATAATTGCAGAACGCTCTTCAATACATTATTTTTCTGAAATCTTCAAAAATCAACATATCGAGCTATGTAAAAATCGTCTGTTTCACCAACTGAAGAACAATTATATGTAAATATATAAGGTCATAAAACCAGGAAAATCGGGCTAACAAGTGCCCCTTGTTGTAAAGGTATAATGAAGTATATGTTTTAGTCCTCAGTATTTCAAAGGCAATGCCAGAGTAACTTTATAGCTATATATGCTGGCTGTAATATCTGCATCAATGAGTAATGCATAATTGGCCCCAGCAGCAAAATGTATTAACTTCATATTGTTAAACCAAAGGTGGTAATCAAACTTAATGCACCCGTCCGTTAATAAATCGAGGAAATAGTCAGCGTGGTGAAAAGACAACCAGTGGTCTCATTGCGAAAGAGACTTTAGGTAGGTTTTTAAACCAAACATAAACAAAGATAACATGAGCGTACATCAACAGTTCTTTATTCGAGAACGCTCTCGATCTGATCTGCATAGATACTAATGCGTGAAATATTGAAGGACTTTGGCATTATATATATGGGTCAGGACAAGTGATCAGGATACGGTAACTTGTTATACAAACACAATCAAGAGTTTTGATGGCGCGGTGGTAACCAAATGGAGCCGCTAAACTTAAAAATACGGCAAATAAAATGTCAAAAAATAGACATACAGAAGTTTTGAAAGGTGGTGCAGTCTTACAATGTTAACATACAACCACTGATACACATGATAGCATGATAGCACCTAGAGGAACCGCAAGGGGTTAAAGGCTTAGCAAAGCAAACCCTGACGTTCGCTGATATTCCAATAATTGGTACTCACTTTTCACGAGCAGCTTCGTGTTTGGAAACGGCATCAGTCGCGGGAAAATCGGCGCATTCAGTGCACGCATAGCCAAAACCTCCATTTAAATTTAGTGACCCGCATGTATTACGGTGGGTCAACCAATTAATGTAGTCAAAGGAGGAGCCCTGCTTGACGTTCAAACGGCGGCCATCTTAGTCCGTCTAAAGAGACCCTGAATAGGATGGAAAATCGTCCCTCCAAAGTCAAGTCAAAAACAGCTTTATTCGATTTTGATAGAAGAAAAATCATAAAAGCACAATAAAAGCAATAAATAAACATTTGCGTCTTAATTCATACAAGTATATTAAAAAGAGTACGGTAAAAAACATTTACAAGGGAGAGTTTACCGTGATTACAACATTTATATTAAATCAGTTCATTGAGATCCTAGTTCAAATTAAAGTTTTTAAGAATGATGACACAAGGTACATGATCAATTCATCTTCCAACATTTTCATTCTCAAGACCGCTGTCCTACATTGTCTTAGACCCCACTTTCTCAGGACTGGGATTAAAAATCTTTTCCTTGAGAAACTGTAAAATTTGCAAGAAAGTATACAGTGTAAAGTGGACTGTGCTGAAACATCATCACAGGGGCATAATATCAGATTATTGGACCAGCAATTTAAATCAGGAAACGTAACCAATCTAAAAATGGTCCCTCCCCTAAATCGTGTGAGTAGCATGCGAGAATAACAGCTTTGCACCTGAGTCAAATACGGCTGGATGCCTTGCCCTTGGAGAATGATATGGTACTCCATGACTGAGATCTTACATTTCTCAGTCATCCATTGCTTGTTCTCTAAAAAGTGCAAGCAAGTTTGTTTCAACTGCTTCCTTGAAACAGTCGCAAGGCAACTCAGGGAGTACAAATATTCCTCATGTCCAATATCGGCTAAAAATCTTTTGGCATATATGATCCAGGGAATCCTTGTGACCCCCTCTAACTTAAGGCAATCCAAAATTACATTTCTGTTCAGTCATGTCTCATCACTCGACCACACCTTATGCCACAGTAAGATGGGATCGACTTTAATAAGGTCTGAGATATAATGAATACCTAGTTCTTGATGGCACACATAGGTAGAAGTGGACTGCAGGACGGCTAACAGGTAGAGGAGGAATGCATTCTCACACAGCTGTAATGTGTGAGTTTCTTCAATCCCCCATACCCCTGCACCGTATGTTGCCGTGGACACAAATTCAGATTTGTAAATGTCCAATAATACTGGGACAGGACGGCCCCCCAACTTGTTAGCGAAGTTTCAGACAGCGCCGATTGCTCGTGAGAATGCCAGTTTTCTAACCCGGGCTGCCAAGGACCAGGTCCCCTTTTATCAAAGTTAATGCCCAGGTAAGAAAATGTGTCAGTCATATCTATTTTTGTGCCTGAAAGAAAGATTTTACATGTTGAGGACTTCTTTATAGTACAGCACATAGTGAAGGTCTTACTTATGTTTATCTTTAGGTCTCTATCACTCATGTACTGTGAGAATTTGATAAGGAATCTTTGAAGGCCGACTGGGGTCCGTGCCATAATCACTGCATCGTCTGCATATAATAAAATGGGGACAGGGGTATTCCTAATTTCGGGGTAATCTTGCGGCTCTTCCGTAAGATGAGAGGCTACACTGTTTATATATAAATTAAACAGGAATGGTGCAAGTATGCACCCCTGTCTCACTCCCTTTTTTATATCAAATTTGGAAGTACATTCACCCTTATTTTCGTACCTTACCCTTGCCCCAGCCCCCTGATATAGTTCCTTTATAAAATGTAGCAGATTCGGATCAACGCCCAGTTGAGGTAATATGGTCCAAAGTTTGTCATGGTTCAAACAGTCAAAGGCCGAGCTTAGGTCTACAAAAGTTAAAAATAATTTTTATTTTTTAGCCGCTACATACTTGGCTATTATCAATGCTAAGTTCAGCCCTTGCTTCGTTGTGCCAAGACCTGCCCTAAACCTATATTGATACTGTGAAAGTATACCATGGTCATCCACACAAAGTTGCTATCTGTTAAGTATGACCCTCGCAGCAACCTTCATGAGTGAATCCAATAACGAGATGGGTCGATAACATTTTGGATCACTATGGCCTCTTGCCATGTGTTTAAAAAAAACATGTTTATTACAGCTGTTTAAGACATTCATTAAAAGTGGGGCCCATAATTCTATATTGGATTTGTATACATTTACCGGCCCTCCATCCGGTCCTGGTGCTTTCCCTGTAGCACTATTATTAATGGCCATTTCAACTTCCTTATGTGTAAATTCAATTTTTATGGGAAAAGTTACTTGTGCCACATCAGATACTCCATCAGTGTGCTCTGGACTCAGAGCCTCGTGTAAAACATCTGCCTGATAGAGCTCACTAAAGTAGGTTACCCATGTTCCTCTGTATTTTCCACTTCTATTGAATCAGTTTCTTTAGCAGAGAAAAAAGGGGCATTTACGGCCTTCAAAACCCAGTATTGTCTTTGGTCAGACAGGCTTGATGTAGCGCCTACCAGGCTTCCTGTTTCAGTTCTCTTTTACGAGTTTTTACAGCATGTTGATAAGCAGTTCTGGCTGATCTTATTTCAACCGGGTTTCTTGGTTCAATCTTTAGAGTTACCATTAAATGTGCATGCGTCTTACTGCACTCCGAGTTGAACCTGGATCTTTGCTTTGCCATGTGCGAGCTTGTAAAAAGCTGTCGGATTTCCTCGCTAATTATGAGGAAGGCCTTACTAACTATGGCATCATCATTATCCGCATTGAGACATGTTTCAAATTCCCTGTATTTGTTTTTAATGAGACTTTCAAAGAAGGCAACTGGCTCTACTTTGTTCCACTTAATGGCGTATCCATTCTTCTTAGCAAGGCTTAACTTATAACTGTATAAACTTTCAGTTAAATTATTTACTTTACCTTGGCACCTTGCAAAAGAGAGGGATAGGCCAATTGGGCGATGATCACTCATTGCTATCTCACATGTGTTATAAGTGATAACGCAACTAGAATGCTGCTTGGATATTAGTGGAAAATCTATGACAGATTTACATCCTCTCCCAATATATGTTAGCCTAAAGGGAACCGAAAGAGAAGATAATTTGTTTGTAAAGCCCAAGTGTAGTTTAAAAACTAAATCGTTAAAGAGATTGCCCAAGGTAGTACGGGAGACATGTGTGCAAGTATCTTCTTTACCTGAGCCCAAGCCACAGATGTTCAAGTCACTATGTGGGCATAGGAGACAGTTAAAATCGCCCACCCATATAATGCATCTGTCCCCTGTCTTCTTTTCTTAAATGCTCTTTATGGTTTGGGACTTGTCCTCTAAAATCTTGCTTCTCTCTGTTTTTAGAATATTATTGTAAAAATGTATCAGGACTATTTTTTGATTTCCCCCAACCGTCATCTGCAATATATGGTAGTATTCAGAGACGGATTCGAATTTGACTTTTACAGCATTTAGAAGATTAGAAAAGTATGTACAAAGGCCCCCCTTGTTTCTTCCCCTTGCCACATGAGTAGCAGGGGTATGAAAAGTACGATAGCCATTTATATGGATAGGCTCCATTACCCAGCATTCCTGTAAACAAATGATGGAGTATTCTCGGATAAATGATAGGCAGCCAGGATCCCTTGACCTGGCAGATAGCCCTGCGATGTTCCAAGACATCAGTCTGATGTTGTCTACTATATCTAAGTTGGAAGCTGTTAACCTATCATCTGTCTGTAAAGGTATATCAGCTGGCAGGACACCAGTATTTCTATAGCATATCAATTGATGGTCACTATGGGCCCTGGCCTGTTCATTGAGTACCGGAGGTACTTGTCCGCCTGTTGAATTCGTAAGTAGATTTAACTTACACAAGTTATCAGCTTTGTTATATATATGATGAATATTTTCTATGATAGTGTCGGGATTAAGCCCTTTATCTGTTCTATTTCTTATATTCTGGGCAAGAGGGATTTCAAGCTCATCCAGGATCCTATTAGGAGATTGTTTTTTAAGATTATTCCCGCTAGTTTTTATTTACTTTATCATTTGCCTAAAATTATTAGCAGTGGAGGGATTTGATGTCAGTTAGTCAACCATGTTGAGGGTACTATGGGCTAGATGTAGGTAAATCTAATTTACCGATTCATAAATACCGAATTTTACCGATTCGGTATTTATGAATCGGTAAATTAGATGTAGATAAATAATCAGTAATTTTTACCGATTCGGTAAGATTCGGTATTTACCGATTCGGTAAATACCGAATCGGTATTTGCCATTGATTCCTATGGGCCTTGAAGCCCATAGGAATCAATAGCAAATACCGATTCGGTAATTACCGAATCGGTAAAATTACCGAATTGACAGGGGGAACAGGGTGTCATTTTTACACCCTGTTGCACCCCTGTTTCAGGCTTGTGTGCCATGTGACACACATACATGCCCTTAAGGCATGTCTGTGTGCCACATGGCACAGGTGTACATGCACAGATGTGCATGTACACAGGGATTCGTTATTTACCATGTAATAGTATTACATGGTAAATACCGAATCCTGAAAGCCCTGTAGCACTGTAAACAGAGCTACCTACATTTGAAAATACATATTCGGTAATTTTTACCGATCTGTAAATGTACCGATTTGGTAAAATTTACAGAATCGGTAAATTTACAGATTCTGCAATTGTACTGATTCGGTAGAAAAATGACCAAATATGTATGTTTTCAACACCCCTACATAACAATGCCCAAATACCGTCGGAAACTGACGAAAATCTGTATTTTTGGCCGTTTCCGACTGGTATTTGGGCACCTACATCTGGCCCTATATATGTTACTTGTTGGGAAACCCATTTCCAGCCCATGGCCCTCAAAACGTATTCTATTTCTAGGATGTTCTAGTCCTGTATTCTCCTCTATGTTTTTCCCCTGCAGAACATAATTTGACCTATTTGATTTAGGGCTATAAAAGTAAGTAAGATCAAATGGCTGTATTCTTGTTTTTGTCATAGGGGGCCACCCTTCACAGATGTACTGAGCAGCTTGCATGTCACCAAAATTTATGATAATACAATCTCCTGGGATGTTTTTCCTGCTCCTCCCCACCCAACTGACCCTACGTACAAGCAGAATGTGTGGGGGAAGGGGTCTATTAGCGTTAAGCCAGTCTCATTTTTTAGTTCTACAAAAGATTCCAGGGAACCTTTCCCTAGTTCAGGGACCCCTGTCAGAACAATGACATAGGGGGTAGATTCTGGGGGCAAGTCTATGGTTGGTAACAAACATCCTTGTTTGTGATTAGTATCAAAACTTCCCCCCCCCTCCTTCAAGGTTTTAGTTATTCCTCCATCGACCGGATGATTTATGTCCCTTTTTCCAGAAATATTGTCAGGGTTCTTGGTATGGAGTGCGGCTTCAGCACTTCTTCGTGGTGATCCTGGCATTAGAACAAAACCGGATGACTGAGATGTGGAAGATGGCACCAGGGCATTTCTTGTCTCTTTTGATTGGTGAGGTATCTCTTGGATCACTGTTGACATTATCAGATTTGTTTTTTTGTTAAGCTTGAGATTGTATAGAGTCAGTTGCTCGAGTTTTTTGAGTCTTTCTTCCATACATATCAGTCTATCCGTAATAGGCTTGATGGAAGATGTTACTATTTCACCCACTTTTACCCAGAAGCCCTCACCCAGAAACGTCGAGGGGCAAACCGGCATATTAACAGAAGTGGT
The DNA here is from genome assembly GCF_964263255.1 of Lissotriton vulgaris. Classification (NCBI taxonomy): domain Eukaryota; kingdom Metazoa; phylum Chordata; class Amphibia; order Caudata; family Salamandridae; genus Lissotriton; species Lissotriton vulgaris. The sequence continues at coordinate 898,463,017 of NC_141696.1, forward strand.
GCTTATTCCCAGTGCATGTATATCAGGGGTAGTTTGTATGACCGATTTCACGATATCTTCTTTCAGATTTTATGGTTTTTTGTTGCCTTCCTTTTTTAGAGTCCACCACCTTCTTCTGTTTGGGTATTGCTCCCGGTGTATGACCCGGCAAGGTATGAATTCCCCCTTTCTCGGCCAAGTTTTGTGCACAAGTAGATACTCCATCTGACAGGATTATCGTTTTGTCTGTTGTGTTTGAGGACTGTGTATTGGTGATTCCACTAGCTATAGTAGTTGTGATGTCTGCGATTGTATCAGTATTTAAACTTATAGTTGCTGAGTCAATAGTGGCATTAGTATTTTCACTTTCCTCTGGGCTAGCAGACAATGTGAGTTTTCCCAAGGAAGACCGTTTATTAAATGCTGGGTATAATGAGAGGCGACGTTCAGTTAGATCGATTTCACAAGCTAATACAGAAGCAGCTCTTATAATGAAATTACCTAATGTTCCTGCCACAGAACCTCCAGATATTCCAATCTTCTCTCTTCCTAAGCGACCCGCCATTACGAATTATATTGCCACTGATACAATCTATGAATGCAAGTAAGTACGCTTACTGGACTCTGGTAGATCACCGAAGTTAGGGGGGGTGGCCCAGCCCAGACTCTCTTGCCTCGAACTGGCTCAAACGGGCCCGCCCTTGGCCCGAGCTTAGCCCGGCGCCGCCCGCGCGCGTCCTGCGACCCCGGGGCTCTCCTTGCTTTTTATGCACCTCCGGGCGGGGAACAGGCGTGTGCGGCTTCCTGCCGCTAAGGACACTGGTTAATGTAGTCTCCCCCTCCCTGCGGCAGCACCGAGATTTTCCAGAGGCTGCGGCGGCGGGGGAGACCAGAGTCAGTGGCAGGAGCGTGGGCAAGGAGCCAGTGACAGCCAGGAGTTGCTGCAGAGTTTTCTCTGGGAATCCAAAGGTAACGATAGAGCCTCTCCAGATAAGAACTCTTTGAAAAATGAAATAGCAGTATGTTAATGTTACTAGCTGGGAAGTGACAAAATAAAATCGTGTGGTTACAATATGCATGTTTACTAACTTAAAAGACACAAAACATATTGTGCTGATGCAAAAACACACATGTTATTATTTGACATTATCACAGACAAGGCGAAATGTCAGTGTTGTGAATTACACCTCTATAGATTCGATGCAATCATGACATGAGAAAATCAACAAAATAATGTTATAGATTTGGCACATAGACAACTGCATTGGTGGATAGCATGTCTAAATTTCAATATAGAATGTTTGGACAATAATTGATATAAGTAATTGATGTGCTTATATCAATTATTGCCCAAACAGTAATGTTTTTGAAGATACAGTAATACTGTGAACACTGTCTAGTTGTTAATTCTTATGATCCATAATTTTACTGTGATTCTATATTGAACAGTAGTGAGTACTCTTATTACTCTCATCTTTACGATCTACTCATACGCATTGACATGTTCTTCTGCGCACCCACACTGTCTCCTCTGTTATCCGGAGCTGAATACCTCGGTAGAGCCCTTTCAGACCCCAGTCCCCTGCTCTTGGGTTTTACCCGGTCCCTGAGAAGGCCCCGATACCACGGTGGCGACTGGACCCTTCCCTGTTAGAAGATGATGGGTTTGGTCAAGTGCTCTCTGCAGCTTTAAGTGACTATTTCTTAAATAATCAGGGCACCGCCAGTTTGCCTCTGGTGGAATGGAAGGCATTTCAGGTAGTGGCTTTGGGACACTGCCTGGGTCAGACTGTGGGCACTCGGCGTTTGCGGACCCGGGAGCTGGAGGATTTGGAATCACTAATTTTGGCCTTAGACAGGGAGATTGCTGAGGGGGTCGGAGACCACGGCCAGTTAGCTGAAGTGAAAAGCCTATACATCACCAAGTACAGACTGAGAGTACTAGATCTTAAAACATACCAGGCCACACAACCCAAAGAGGGAGGCGGGCTGGGAGACTTTTGGCTTGGCTAATTAAATCCAATAGCATAGGCATGTCAATTATGAGCGTTAAGGATTTTCATAGTCACACGCTCTCCTCCACGAGGGCTATCATTGACGCATTTAAGGAATATTACAAAATGCTCTATGATTCACCGGGGCTGCCCCAAGAGGAGGCAATGAGGGTATATTTGGCTGACCAACACTTGACACAACTGGATCGGGACTCCAGTGACCCACTAGGCCTTTCGATTCGCGCAGGTGAAATTAGAGCAGCGGTCCAGGAACTGGCCCGTGGGAAGACGCCTGGGCCCGACGGTCTACCGGCCGAGTTTTACAGCACCTATATAGACATATCAGCTCCACAGCCCGAACTCATCTATGGCTCTGTGTTTCAGGCTAAGCAGTTACCGCCCACGCTGCGTGAGGCGTTGATAATTTCTTTGCCCAAGACTAAGAGTCTCCACACCCCCTTAACCGAATTCCGACCTCTCTTCATGTTAAATATGGATTCCAAAATATTGAGTAAGGCACTCGCCCTAAGACTCCTACCTCACGTGCATTGGCTGGTCCACGTTGATCAGAGCGGTTTTATTCCCTCATGCTCAACGTCAAATAACCTCATAAGGCTGTACCATGTCATGTTTCACCTGGCTTTGCAGCGTTATACTGAGGCAGTGGTGGTGTCGATTGATTTCAAAAAAGTGTTTGACACCCTGCGCTGGGACTTTTTTTGGGCTGTCATGAGTGCGAACCAACTGGGGGAGGACTGGTTGCAGTGGGTCTGTCTCCTTTATGCGAAGCCCACCACCAGAGTGCGCACAGGAACAGCGGTTTTGGCTTCCTACTCTAATTTATAGAGGGAGCAGACAGGGGTGTCCCCTGTTACCATTGCTTTTTGCTCTGGCAATGGAGCCTCTAGCGGCGTGGATTCAGAGAGAGGGGACAGATTTGAGGGTATCCCTAGACGGGGCCCACCACATTATCTCGCTATACGCGGATGATGTATTGATCTATCTCCGAGATGGAACGCATGGGGTTTGCGCTATCTTAGCTATATTGGGCAAGTTTGCTACCTACTTGGGCCTGCGAGTAAATGGGAAAAAAACCTTTGTGTTCCCACTGAACCCGCTATGGACAGACCCTTGTCGTTGCCGACCAACATAGTATGGGCACCGGTGTCGGTTAAATATCTGGGAATACAGGTCTACCATACACAGGCCGATTTGTTCGAAGGGAATCTTGAAGGCGCCCTGCGGGCGCTTCGGGTGCAAGTGGCCTTTTGGCGCACTCTTAAGTTGCCAATTATGGCAAGAGTGACTTTATCCAAAATGGTGGTCCTGCCCCACCTATTATATTACTTTGTCAACCTCACTGTGCTGATGCCGCGATCGTGGCTTAAAACTTTGGATGGTCTCTTGAGAGACTTGGTGTGGGATGTTGGCCACAATAGGGTGTCATTGCAGACTTTGCTGCTTCCGCTTGTGGGTGGAGGACTGGGGGCCCTTGAATTTGAAGCCTACTACCTAGTGGCGCAGCTACAGTGGCTATCCAGATGGCTAGATGGCAGGGACCTGGTTACGTTGCCGCTTCCTGTGGGTGCTATACAGACTAAGCTCTTTCCCAGGCTTCTAAACAGGCCCCAGATACTTCAACACATGGGCACGCTGCTCTTGGTGACAGTGAAATGCTGGGATAGATGAACGGTGTGCTCCAGAAATAGATTGCTTTATGCCCCTAGCCTCCCGCTCATATGTATCCCCCAGGCAGGGATGGGCCCATTGGTATGGCAGCTTTAATTGGTAGGTTGGGGGGAGGCGGGTGTACTGACAATTGGTGATTGCTACTTGGATAAGGAACTGCTCCCCTTAGACGACTTTTTAGAATATAACGTGCTCCCAGCAGGGCAATTCTTAAATTCCCACAAACAAAGTGGGGCATTTTGGGAACTGTGGGGGGGATGGCACGGAGAACCCTGAGGCCCACCCAGCTTTGGAGGCGGTAGTGACATTGAGTTCGACAGGGCACATAGTGCGCTGGCTTTATCTTGCAATACTGGAGTTAAGCCCAGGTTCATTATCGAGCCTGCAGGAAAAATGGGAGGAGACATTACATAGGAGCCTGGCAGACAAGGAGTGGCAGAAAGTCCTGAAAGGCGCCAAAAAGAACTCAAGGAATACGGCCTTTAAAGTCCTTCAATTTAATGTACTCCATTGAACATATCTACCCCGCACCATCTGAATGTAGTCTATAATAGAGTGGATTTGTCTTTCGCTTGGTGCCTCCTAGAGGATGCAGACTTCTACCATATGGTTTGGTCCTGCCCGTGGCTCTCTCTGATTATTGGGTTAGGGTAGTGGATAAAGTCAATAAGGCGTTGTCCCGTAATCTGTTGTTTACTCTCTGAGTCTGTCTGTTGGGCCTCTTTGCGACACCTAAAGCCTGTAAGCTGGGATATAGGTTTACTGCATGGTCTTCCTCTTTGCCAAAAGAAGAATAGCGCTTGGCTGGAAGTCCAAACACCCATCACTGGTGACTTCATGAGAGGTGGATATCTCAAGTTGGGCTAGAGCGGAGGAAAGGGCCCTGATTACTGAAGACAGGATACCAAATGGCAACGGCCATATGCGGAAACGTGGGGAGACATTCTTCAGGCTTGGGAGACTCGACATGTGCCGGATCATGCCGTGGGGGATGATTCGGTGGAGTTTGAGGTTTAGAGCGTCATGAATGTTTGAGACTGAGAGCCCTCCGAACACCGCCTGATGAGTGGTGTTCCCCTTCCCTCGTCACTCCCCCGCCCCCTCCCCCTCATCCCTACCTAGAGAATTGATATTTTCTCATTACCGTACAAGCGCGAGGACCCCTGGCAGTTACATATTAGTTGTTTAAGTAAGTTTCCTTTACATGGTATTATGGGCATGACTCGTTTCAGAGCTCTGTCTGCTTTTCCTTTCTTTCGTCCTTTTCTCTTTTTATTTATGTGTATATTATGGCTTTTTCCATGTAGATCGTAGTAAATACATGATCGTGCCATATGTAGACATGTAGACTCAGTGGAGAATAATCCTGAACGTATAGCATAGATCACATGCATATTTTGTTTCCCTATTCACAGGAACAATGGACCATACTGTTTCTAATCATGTAAATTTCCTGCGGAAATGGTGGTGTTCCTATATTACAGAGAATGTAATTATATCAATAATATGGAAAGCTATATGTTTATAACAAAAAAAGTCAATAAAAAGAATTAAAAAACACTACTTCAGTGGTATTCCCCTGTGTTATTCCCCATATATGTAGGCATTTAGTTCCATCTGTGGTAGTTTGCAGTTTTTGGGACGTTCAACTGTCTATCTTGAATCCACCCTACCCTGATGTGTGGTATGATATGACTGTTTTGGGCAAAACTAAAAAAGCAAAGATAACGTCATATGTGCTAATGTATGCACAGTTCATGACCACTGTTAAAAAAACTGTTGTATTTTCAGATTAGAAAGTATTTATTTTACCTAATGTCTTGAACATGTTTTGGAGGGGGCTGAGAGAAGGGATGGCCTAAAGCGATAATCATGGACATGGAGCTCATTTCTTTGTTTACAAGTACAATTCTTAAATAAAGATTCTAAAAAAGTGACTAAAAGAATATATGTGCTTAGGGCACAATTCATAAGAAACAGTTAATATGAATATTCATTTAATATTTAATATTTCATATTCAGTGACAAACGGTGATTGAATGGCTGTGGGGCATTTTATTCCTAGATGTTATTCTTTATTTGCTTGCTTTTTTGATTGTTGATGTATCCTTTGTTGTGTGACGCCTTTTATTTGATCCTTAATTTATATTTTGGATGTGTGCATTATTTTCAACATCGATATATACCTTTTACTTAAACATTTTCATATAAATTTACCATTTTATTGTATATTGTAAGGAAGCAGTGCAAACAGATGATTCATTTTATTTGTGATTTTTTTGCAAGTATTACATATTCAAGTCAAATAAATGTATATAGCGCCGAGACCCGAGGGTATAGGTGTGCTGCGAGAATGGATGAGTGGCAGGCAATTTTAGAGTTTTACTGAAAAGGAGAAGTTGTTGCATTTGTCTGAAGCCGTCTGGCACTGGTTACCATACGAAGCAAGCGATGGATGAAAAAGACGTAGGGGCATATTATCAAGGGGGTTTATCTCTGCTTTTTTGGCTTTAAAAGCCAAGAAAGCGGAGATAAAATTATCTCCCTATTACCTAGCTGTCGCTAACACCAGTTAGCGACAGCTAGTAGGAGATAGCGACCATCTTGGGCCCCACTTTGCATGTCAGTGATATTTATCACTAATGACATGCAAAGTGGGCGTGCCAAGATGTTAGCGACTGGAAACAGTCGCTAACATCGCTATCTCCTATTACCAACTTTTGGAGATATTCACGCTAAGTGCGAATATCTCCAAAAGCTAACACCTGGCCTGAGCAGTTCTTAGCCATGTTATCCAATAGGAGGTGGATAACATGGCTAAGAGCATTAGCTCGGTAATGCATGAATATCGCTGACTTTTCAGCGATATTCATGCATTGCGGCCGTTTTTTATTGCATTTGCGATAAACCTTGGTAATACCAAGGTTTATCTGCGATAAAAATCGCCGCAGCTCAGCGGTAAATTTTTGTCTCAAACCAACCAATAGCGATAATTATCGCTATTGCTTGGTGATATGCCCCGTACTTCCCTCCTGCATCCTTTCTGAAACACCAAAACCAGAAGCTGTTTCCAAGCAGACTTGAGTGTTCTTTTAGGAGAGTATGGAGTAAATCTCTATTTTATGAAGGTTGATGCTTTATCTAATTTTTGTAGTGTAAAAATGCCTTATTGAACAAGATAAAATGTGAGAGCATACCGCATCTGCAAAACAATAAACATAAAAGGATTACATGAGTACATAAATATTTTATCAATATATGACTCCAATAAATACGTACTAGAAAGAAATTGTGATTTGAAAGGAAAATAGATACAAACATTTTATAATGTTCTTAAATTAAAGAAAGAAGAAAAGAGAGGGATCATAACGGGGATTAAGAAGGAGACGTAGAAATCCTCGCATGAGGAAAACAGGAAGATTCACATACCAAATTAAAAACCAGATGCATGAATTAATGTAGCATTTTAGCAGATAAACGATGCTGAGAAATAATAACGTAACAATATTTGAAAAGCAGTATAAATATTTCTACCAGTCATAGAGGATCACAACTTTAGCTTCCGTTGAAATGTTATCAATATGTCAAGACAAAAGGAAGAAAATGCCATCTGCAGCTAGTCCCTCTTAATTATGGTTTGTGTAGATGATATATTTGCTCTATCGAGTCTATGATTTGGACACAACATGAAACACCATCTGGCACAATTAATGTTTGCATTTTCTTTCAAATGTAAAGTAATTATTTTCAGAGCAATATCAATAATATCAACAAACTTTCCAATCATGAGCTTAGAATGCCAAACATTAGATGATCCACTCAGGAAAATCTGCACTATATCAAAAGTGAGTTTGTATAAACATATATCAATATTCATTTCCCAAACTTCTAACCAGAACAGTCTTTAGATTTGGCCAATCAAAAATATTTATAACACACTGCTGTTATCATTGTTGCCGGACCATCACCTATTATAATTAGGGCTCCCGGTTTTATGGTATTTATTTTTTTCACCTTTCCGTTTGTATTTATCCATATTTATTTTTTGGTCCTTTTTCTGTATTTATCCACATTTATTTTTGACGCAAGAAAAAAAAAACGCTAAAGCTAGTATTTTTCCACATTTATTTAAGTTGGCATGCACACTTGCACTAGGTTGTTATAGCTGTTTTTTAAATTGGAGCCTATGCTAAGTGCAGTTTACATATTGGGAGCAAATTTCTTCCCTGTCCTCTAAGAAAAGCTGTGTAGAATTAGTGATTTTGAGTAGGTCTCATTTGCGCATTTAGCTATCTTTCCAGGAACAGATCCGCTTCACAACTTTTTCTAGGGGCATCGCTCTTTTCTGCAGTCGTTTCTCTTAAGGCACATCCCACTACTTTTGGGTATCTATCTAGGGTATGTCACAGCCTACAGATATGTTTCTCCCCCTAAGGATGCAGCTCCAAGCTCAAAGCTTTCTTAGAGCGCACCAACCCCTGCAGATCTCTCTCCCAGGTCACGCCTTGCCTCCTGCGTCATTCGTTTCTAGCACACTTGCAGCTCACACCATTCAGATCTCGCTCCCAGGTTGTTCCTCCCCTGGAGCTCTCATGCAAAGCACATCAGCCTTGCAGAATTGTATCTCCGGGATGCGTCCACATCTCTTCTGGGCCTCTCTCTGTCTCCATGGCACCGCACTTCCTCCACAGCTGTTTCACTTTTGGAACAACACTTCATGAAGCTTTCTCTCCCATTGCACTTCACCCACTGCATCTCTCTCTCCCAAAACTCATCATTGCTTGCAACAAACCCAGCCTCTGGGAACATTCTAGCCAGCAGATGTCTCTACCAAGTCACCTCATACTTGCAGTTCTCTATCTATACCCACATACCAGCAAGCATTTCTCTCACTCCTCCACTAAGCACAACAACACCTGCAGCTTTCTCCCATACCAGCCCCTCCATCCTCTCTCAAGGAGCAAATTGCTGTCTCTGAACGACCCCCCCAATCCTATCACTGCTGTTAGTGCTCGCTCTCGTGTCATTTTCACCTTGCACAACTCTCCCCAACTATTTAGCAAAACAGTGCATATTTCCCAAGACATATTTTGCCAATTGCTCCCAGTGCACATCGCAGTTCCTAAAAATCTCTTTCTTACAGAATATGTAAACCCCTGTGGCTTTTTCTCCCCCCTAGGCACATCACCCCTTGCAGCACTAGCTCCCAATCTGTGCGTCAAACGTCGATTACCTAACTTTGCTCTTCCCTGCCTGTAGTTTCTATGTGCCACAACACTTTGCTTATGTCCCCAGGCGTTTAGATCACATTGACTACACCCACGTCCAGCTTTTCACTACGCAACCCACACTTCTCAAAGGCCCACTCCGATTTGTGGCAAAATACTTCCAATTCCAGTTGTGCTCTATATCCCCCACACGTGAGACCTAACAAACAAAAGGTTGCTGAAGCTACAGCCGTTGTCCTGAGGTGTTTTCACACCTCTTAATGGACATCGCTGCTTGCACTGCTCCATCAATTATGTTGCGTGAACTGCCGCTGTGAGGGGGTGCTGGAATGTCTCTGCAGACACGGCAGCCACCCCTCCCCTCCCTGTCTCTGGAGCAGTTTCAGGGCAGCAGCTACCCATTTCTTTTCGACGCCCCTGTGCACCTCTGAGGCTCTGACTCATATTTTACAGAGGAGCACAGAGGCAAGAGGAGCATTGGCTTTTTTAGTATTTTCGAGTTTTTATATATAAATACAGACAAAAACCAAAAAGCTTTCTGTCTGTATTTATATGTAAAAATCTGTTTAAACGGAAAACCGGGAGCCTCAATTATAATTTTTCATTTTATAAAGAGAAGCAGGAGTAGGAATAATATGTTAGACAAAAAAATACCTTTTGTGTGGTGCTTGTAGAGGGAGAGGTGGAATATATGTTGGACAATATTTTATTTCAGTGGTGAAATGGGAAGATAAGATTTAAGCATTTTTCCCATTTTAGTTCTCCATTAGTTTTAGGTCTTCCTATATTATCTATGTCCAGGGTGTTGTATGCATGAGATGTTTTTAGTTTAATGGAAAGATTTAAAAAGAAGGTATTTCACTGAACTGTCAATCCGCTACCCGAGACTTAAGGAAAAGTTTTACAAAGTCTAATATTTAAGATATATTTAGAGTTATGAGTAGGGGGTAAATTGAATTGATGTTGAGTTAATGAAAATAAAGAAAATCATTATTGGTGAGTAGTTGTCCTACATACTTGATACTTATAGACAACCAATGCTCCCAACATAATTGTCTATTGTTCATTTTAATATTTTTATATGTTAGACAGTTCATAATCTGAAATGATGCATACTAGGGTAGGGCCTTGGAAGACTATGCTTAGCTAAAAATAAGGAATGATTACTTACTGTAGATGAGATAAATCTAGGTGTGTGTGTGTAATGTACACCAGATTTGCAGAAGTAAAAGGGAGCATAAAAGTATATTCTAATTCCCACCAAATATTAGAATATTTATTAGGGTCAGATGACAGAGAAGTCAAACTCTGTTAAGGATAGAAGCAGAATTATATTATATAAAATTAGCACAATTTTTGCCCTTTTTATCTTTACGTCTTTAAGTTTGTGTAAAGAAATGTGTGCCTTCTTCCTAGTCCATAAAACGTTTGTCTTAAAGCAATCAATATTTTTTTTTACATCTGAGGATGTTTCATAGGGAGCATTAAGGAATAAAATATTGATGGGTAGCATCATCATTTTTAAGGATCTAATCTGCCCAACCAGGATAGAACTCAAGCAAACCATTTTTCGGGGAGTGAACTAATTTTATATTCAATTGAAATTGTATCTTTGTAGCAGTCAAATATAGAACACATAGACATTTAATACTGGTAGAGTACCATGTAAAACCCAAGTCTTTAAATTTAACTTTAAACCAATATGGATTTATAGGCATGACATCAGATTTGTCGATATTTAACTTATATCCTAATACTGCAGAGTAGTTACCCAATAGGTGAGAAAATGTTGGAACAGTGATATCAGTTTTGGTATATAATATTAGAACATTTGAATGCTGTGAGCTCCATTGAGGACAAAAGAGTGGTTCCGTGGTTTTAATGGCTGGTACGACTCTTCTACTGCAACATTCCAATGTTTGTCGTTTTGTTTATCTGTTTTTAATTTAGAACATTCCACACTTACTGGCTGGGATGCTCAAATAGTCTAATAGACCTTGTGCCTTGGGCTATACCGGTTGTAAATGGTCCTCACCCTCACTATAGGCCCTCAGCTGCAGCTTTCTCCTATAAATTGGCCTCAAAGTCTTCAACAACCGTTTATTCCTCTGCAGCAGTCTAGAAGGCTATAATATACAATCTGCATAAACTGTAAACTTATTTTAAAAGATGTTTTGCTTATAGCCAGAAAGGTTTACAGGATGTGCAAATCATTTCCAGAAAGGCTCAATGGACAAAATGAAAAGTAAAGAAGACAAAGGACAACCTTGTCTTTTGTCTCTTTTGAAACTTAAATAAGAGGATTTCAGTCTTTTAACATAAACAGAGGTCTTAGGAGATGTATAAAGTAAACCAATATAATTTATAATAAAGGGACCAAAATCATGCCAATACAAAGCCTTCAGCTTAAAACTTAGTCAAAGGCTTTTTCAGCATCAAGTGTTATAGCCAAGAGTGATGTGGCAATCCTTGTAGCGTACAAAAAGGGATGGATGGAATGCTTCAATCAATCTTAGCCACTAGCCCTGAGTGACTACCAGTAGCTGAGATAAATTGAAACATTCAGCCCATCACTTTTGGTATACTTTAGTGTGTTGCTCCAAGTGTATTGGTAGGTCCAGACATGGGTCCGATGCAAACTGTGTTGATGGAATCAAGCTACACTCAGCTGATGAGCCTCGAACCAAGGCAAAACTGGTCCAGGGTTGCTTGTGTTCCGGTACAGGGAAGACCTGGCTGGCGGTTCGGTCTGCACTGATCCCATTGGAGGAGGATGAAGACTGATTTGCATATTGCTGGGTCCAAATAGAGGTGACACAGTGTGCAAAATAACGATGGAATGGCATGTGGCCAGACTGATTACGTGCCTTAGATTAATTCAAGCATTCCATACATCACTTTTTGTATATTTTAATGGTCTTTCTTGGGTCAGCATGAATAATATCCAGTGCTGTCCTGGAATTGTCACTAATAAATCGAACCTTATTGAAACCAGATTGCTCAAGACCAATCAGATCAGGAATAGAAAGATTGATACATGAAGTAAAAACATCCCGAAAAATTTGCAGTCAGTATTAATAAGAGAAATGTAGTCCATCATTTTCACACAAAGCTAATTCTTGGCCCTTTTTAGGAATCAAACATATCATAGTCTCAAGAAAGGAACTTTTTGCACCATCTACTGAAATAAAATGTTGCAAAAGTGACATTAATTAGCCAATAGAATCATGGAAAAACAGAATAAAATCCTACAGGGGTAGATTTTAGGCATGTGATCAGCATGAACTTAGATAAGATAGCTTGACCAATGGATGGTTTATCGAAAAGCAGGACAATTCCTGCAGGCTTAAGTTTGTGGAACACAACCCCAGATGTTAGGGATCTATTGATGAACCTTTTCTTAATTTGAGTGATCACATACTGACGGAGTTGAATAATCCATGCGTTGCAAGGATCTGCAGGTAATACAAGTGATGATTATTTTGGCAGTACTTATTTAACCCTTTCGATGCTGATGACGAGCTGGGCTCGTCATGGTGCACAGTGGTCGTGTGCTGATGACGAGCCCAGCTCGTCATAAAACAATGAAATATAGCAATTTCCAGCACAGGAGGGGAATTGCCTTAGCAGCGAAGGTGTTAAACTGGAATTAAGTTAAAGGTAGGTGGCTGGAAGTAGACAAAAATGAGGTTCGCATTTGAATTTTGTGTCTAAAGAAACTGGAAATCGGTGAAAGGTAGGTGGCTAGAAGTAGACAAATTGAGGTTCAAAGGTGAATTGTGTGAACTTAACTTTTATTAATTCCTGATATCCCTCTACTCAAGTACATGCATGAAGGTGGGAGTCTCCAGTAAGTGAGCTACCTCGTCAAAGATTTACACCAACAGAGGTATGAAGCAAGGTTGTATTTTGACCCCTTTGCATTTAAATGTGTACAATGCAGATCTGAATAGCCACTTTAGCACAGCCAAAGCTTTTGTGCCAAACATCAGTTGTACTAGCTTACAGATTTGCAGTATGCTGACAACAGCATCTGAATGGACCAAACTGCAATCTGTCTCCAGCGATCTTTGACCTTGTTGGCTAAATAGAGTTAAGCTAATAAGCTCAGTATTAACACGTTCAAAACCAAGATTCTAATCTTTGGCAAAAATAATATCAAGTATGGTACAAGGTTGATAAATGACAAGAAAATCGAAAGACGCAACACAATTAAATATTTAGGTTATGGCTAAATAGCAGTGGTCATTCGGTGGCACATATTTAGGCTCTTGAAATCACAGGAAACATGCTTACCTTTGCTTTCTAGTCTAAAGTGATAAGATGGGTATTAACTGAAACCATTTATGGAAAAATCCCCCTCTGATAGTTACCACTGGAAAGATGTGTAAGATGGCACTGGTGAGGGCTAAAAAAGAGTGGGACTATAAGAAATGGCAAGACCTAGTGGAGACATGTGTGTCCAAGGATGATTCTAGGTTTTGTAAGCTAGTTGCCAAAGGAGAGCATACATTAGGTTCAGAGACCCAGAATCATGTCACTTCTGCTGATTGGGTCAACCACTTTTAAGCTTTGTTCTGTGATGATGTTACAAACTTGGGTGCATTATCTTTGAATACCTTGTTGATCAATTTAAATGTGCCACCCTTTACTAGGGAGGATGTTTTCTATTCATTGCCAGTCTTTTTTAGAGAGATAGCTATTTCAGACAGTAACCAGTAGGCGTCTACCTTCAATATATAGATGTGTGGAAAAATTACATATTCATCATTGCCAATGAGATAGCTACGGAAGCCCCCAATCCATCATCCTGGCAGGGAGCGGATGTGGTGCCAGCGTATAAAAAGGGAGACACGAATCTGCCAGTTAACTATATGCCCATTAGTCTAATTGACTGCCTTCAGAAGGTCTTTTGCCGAATGGCACTAGTAAAGATCCAAAATCGGTAAAAAGTAATGACATTAAAAGCCTGGTGCAAGCAGGCTTTAGACCCAAGACATCAACAATAGATCCGGTCTTCAGATTTGCTATAATATATTGGGAGATGGTCTTCATCTGCAAGGGCAACTTATATGCTGCCTCTGTCAAACTCAAATCTGCATTTGATTTAGTACCACATTCAAGGCTAACTGCAGTCTTGGTAGAAATGGGGATGCCTCCTAACATTTGATCTCTGTTATTTAGTCTGCTTGAAAATAACTTTCTCAGATTTGGTGGGCTTGCAGGGACAATTGACTGAAAAAAATTGATGTGTCATAGGGTGTCCGGCAGGGCTGTGTACTGGCCCTAACTTATTTTCTTAAAAATTGCCTGGTAGACTACATTTTAACAACTGAGGCTGCTGCCCCTTTTCTGGCAAAGGGTAAGATACCACTACAGTTATTTGCAGATGATACGGTATTAATATCCAAAACACCTAGTTGTTTGCAAAGACTTTTTGCCTTTTGTTCATTTTTGCACGTAGCATGGCTTTAAGATAAATGTTGAGAAAATTAAATTCATGGCATTTAACCACTATAAGAAGTTTAAAGCAAGTTATCTTTGGGTAGTGACTTAGTAGAAGAAGTGGACTCATTTACACACTTGAGTATCAAACTTTCACCAAATCTATCCTGGGGCCAGCATATCAATATTGTAACTGTAGAGCGCAGGCAGAAATCTGAAGTAATCCTAAAAAAACATTGGGGCATATTACCAAGCAATAGCGATAATTATCGCTATTGCTTGGTTAGAGACAAAAATTTAGCGCAGAGCTGAGGCGATTTTTACCGCAAATAAACCTTGGTATTACCGAGGTTTATCTCAAATGCGATAAAAATCACCGCAATGCATGAATATCGCTGAAAAGTCAGCGATATTCATGCATTACCGAGCTAATGCTCTTAGCCATGTTATCCACCTCCCATTGGATAGCATGGGTAAGAACTGCTCAGGGCAGGTGTTAGCTTTTGGAGATATTCGCGCTTAGCGCGTATATCTCCAAAAGTTGGTAATAGGAAATAGCGATGTTAGCGACTGTTTTCAGTCGCTAACATCTTGGCACGCCCACTTTGCATGTCATCAGTGATAAATATCACTGACATGCAAAGTGGGGCCCAAGATGGTCGTTATCTCCTACTAGCTGTCGCTAACTGGTGTTAGCGACAGCTAGGTAATAGGGAGATAATTTTATCTCCGCTTTCTTGGCTTTTAAAGCCAAAAAAGCGGAGATAAACCCCCTTGATAATATGCCCCATTGTGTTTTTCACACTAAGGTTATTGCACCTGCTCAAAAACATCTACAAAGCAAAAGCTTTTGGAGGTGCTGTGCATAGCACCCGAGTTCTGGGAGTTTGGAGACATTACTGGCCTGGTAAAATCAGAGAACAAATTTATTAGAAAACTGGTTGTCTTCCGAATAGCACCCCCTTGCATTGTCTATTGATGGATTTGGGCATGAAAAAGGTCATTCTCAAAGCCCATTTACGACCCCTCCTATATCAGTGCAGGATCTGGGCCACCCCAGAATTAAGGCACTATGCAGTGGCCCTGGAGCAAATAAGTTGGACAAAGCTAACAAAGTTCCCTGGCTGTCCTCTGTGAGGCAGCTCCTGAAGGCAATTGGACTAGGTGACCTAGGACTCCTTCCTGAGGTTGAGAAGATTCCACTGAAAGATATATTGAAAACATATTATTGGACCTACTCCCTCCAGCAGGAAGAGCGTGTGGTTGGGGATGCAATGCTGACAGGCACATTTATAAATCTAAATAAGTATACATATGCATTAGAGAAGTATTAGGATTTGGTTACTGTTCCTCCTGGTAATAAGCTCTACCATCATTTTAGAGTGAGTACACTCCCTGTCAAAGCGTTTACTGCAAAATGGAAATGTTTATCTAGTGATGAGGATCCAGTTTGTGTAAGGCAAAAAGAAACTATCCTGCATATGTTATTTGTGAGCTAAGCATACACCAGGTAATGCTCTTTCTGGATTCTGAAAGTGTGTAGGTTGCTGGGTACCTCAAGCCATATGGTTACCTTAAGAATACTACACACTGATTCATCTCAATTGTATTGATTCACAGTGGCAAAATTCTTGGGGTTGATGTGGGAAAAAAGAGGGGTATTGTTGCAGCTAAGTGATTTTAAGGTTTTGACAAATGAATTACTTTTATAATGGTTTTATTCTATCACATAATATACATTTTGTATTAGTAATTTTATTGTAGAGACTTATCGGTTTTGCAATCAACAACATGGATAGCTGTGTATTGATTATCTTGATAATTGTATTGTGCTTATGTATGAACTCTATATATTTATTTGCTCATAAGCCGAATAAAAGGTAGTTGAATTGCATTCTAGTGTCTTCTCTCAAGCCCAGACCTTTCTGCAATCTGTAAAGTACTTGAGAGCAAATTGATGCCTTCCCATATGATTGGATCCTTTATTTACAAGATGCGTCTAACAACTTGTCTATATCTGACACAGTGTTGATGAGACTGACACGTTTTCTAACTGTAGTCATGTAAGGATCAAATTCAAATTGTAGCTAAAGACTTGACGCAATCCTAATTTCCACCCAACATATTAGCAAAAATTATTTTGAAACAGGCAAAGTTGTTATCTGCTGACGATGACGACTTGAGGTCATCCAGGTTAGACCTTATGCTATACTGGTCATTGACCTCTATCATCAACAAAGTGGGTGGAGATGGGTATTTCAGGTTTTTACTGCATTTGCACTTTAATTGTCAATGAATTACCTGTATATAGTGAGTCACAAAAAGACTGTGTTCATTAAAGATGTGTTTTGATATTTATGTTTTTACATTTTTGTTCTATTTCCATTGTTTGCTGTTTACAATGATTTTAATTAAGCGTGTAAATATAGAATCTATTTTTTCTTTAGTAAATTCCTTATATTAAAGGCAATGATTTTGTATCGATATCAGATTAAAATATTTTGATCCATCACTAATAATAAAAATAATAATAATAATAATTAATATTAATATTATTATATGATCCATCACGTTAAAGATTTAGAAAATTCAAGCCAACCTATTTTATGACTTTGATCATTATTTTCCCACTTCTTGTATAAATAGGACAGATGGAGTATTGATGACAAACAACCCAAACAACCGTAATTGGTAATCAACACAAAACCATTGCATTTAATATAAGTATGCTAAGAGAGAGACGCTTTCTAAATTAAATCAATAGAAACTTTAGACCACATAATTGTCTTTAAAATTCAAAATTCGACTGATCTTGGGGGAGGCCCAGCATTTGGACTTCTAATCTTCAGGACTTGTGTGCCTAACTTTTAGCACACGTTTCAAAGGTTTTTCCTTCTCCCACAAATGTTGCTGATGAAAGGGAAACTTTACCTCAGTTTTTGCAGGAAGCTTTATCAAGGAGAAGTTTCACCCTCCTGAGGCCAGACACTGGGATGAATTCCAGGTGTAAGGCATCTTACCCTTACAGCATGGGGCATATTGTTGCTGTGGAAAGTATGAAAAGAAAGAACCGGAAAAGACAAGGCTAGGAGAGGAGGCCAGAAGGTTGGGGTTATTAGAGATTTGGAGTGATGTAGAGGTGGGATTTGGCTAAAGGTAATTCCACACACCAAACGGATGGTAGTATTCTTTTCCATGTAGTCTATGAGCAGTGCAATTATATAAGTGAACAAATATATCAGGTTTTCACATACTATTTGAGACAGTGATACTTGTTTGTTTTGGGGAGCTGTGATAATTTCACCATAGATTCATAAGAGGTCTTCTGACAAGTTATTGATTACAGCCATGCCAAATCTCGAATGTGCTATTTTGATCTCCAGAAGTCGGCCTCCGGTGAATTCTAGGTGTTTGAGAAATCTTTGCTGGAACTCTAAGGCAAACAGTGAGCAGTGTGGGTCCTGGAAAGAAATGCAACGGGCCAAGGTGAGTGGATGTCCAAGTAAGAGCGTAGTTTCAAAAACTGAGGCAGTAACCAAAATGTTTAGAGGATCACACACAGGTGAAGGCAAAAACACCTACAGGGTCATATAAAGAGTTATGGAAAGATAGTGCACAGGGTGGCAATTGCACTTATGACCGGCTGCCAGTTAACAGCTGGAGATGACACATTAAGGTCCAGACGTGCAAGAGGCCTTGTCCTAGTTACCACTGCCATGGAGCTCCTTCAGACTGTGCAAGCAGTAGGAATAAAAGCTACCTAAATAAAGCAAGGGGGCATCAGCATCCCCAGATTTTCTGTTCATGATTTATCAAATGGGCACACAGAAGTTATAGTGGAGAATGAGACAATTTTTGGGTCGGTGCTCCTGTTGAGAGGACCATTGTGGGCAAAGGCAGGAGAAAGCAGTGCATATAGACCTACAGATACATCTTAAATTTTCATACATATTTACATTTTCATAATTGTTCTTTCAGTGAGTACTTGCCAGACTATACAGAAGATACTATGTCACACATATGTTCCATCTTGAATAAATAAAAGTTATTGCTAACTCTGTGAACTTAGTACATGTGTATAATTCTTCTTTTAACAGGTATTGCACATACCTCAGAAATTGATCTTTGTAATCAAATTCCTGCATGCCCTTCCACCAGACACCTTAGTTGCATCCTGCCCTAGGATGGTAGCCGTTGTGGGGGGGGGGGGGCGCTTCTTCTGAGTCTCCAATGCCAGCTTTTAGACAAGAGCTTCCTTTGATGTGACGTTGGGCAAAATAGCCCAATAGGATTTTTTTTTATGGGAAGTCTCGGGAGAAAATGCAGTGCACCGCAACCTTTGACTAAACATTAAAATACAGCTTTAAGAAAGTCTCACACGGCCTTCACAACTAAATAATATTTTTCTGCGTTCAATGTGGTATTGTATCTCATTAGGGGTGTATGGATTGAGGTGGGGTGTGATACCCCACATGCTACAACTTCAATATCCATAAGTGAGAAGGTGCAGTAAGCATAGGACCTACACATGTGTTGGGATGGCTGGTGGTTGTCTGTTGGAATATTGTATGCAGGATTATCATCTGGCATAAATAATTTGTCCTAAATATAGTGTACAAACATATCATCCCGATAGGTGCACATGTGTTAATATAAACTCTAATAGGGGAATGTTTTTGTATACGATATTTAGAACATAATATATATATATATATATGTCAGACTATATTCTGATAAAATTCTTCTTCTACCACATCAGCTCCAATCACAGGGTACAGTTATTGCAAGAAGGCTAGGATTGCCTGACTATTAAATGTATATTTCTCATAAATCCCTTCCTCTGTTCCTCTGTCTGATAAACTAGTTTCATTTGGAGTGGGAATATCCTCTCCAGTCTCATTCTACGCCTCTGCACCCAAAATGTTCATTCTTAACATAGCATGTACAGCAGCCATTTTGTAAAAAGCTGTTGCATTTTGGGTCTCTTATTATATTGTCATGATGACAGTCTGCTTCCAATTTCAAAAAAAAGTGCAAAATGTTACTTTTGGAATCATTTGAAAATTGTAAATATTGTACACAGCATTTAGGTACTCGCAATTTCATGTCACTAAATTACAAGATCAGATTTGTTTTGTTTTGTTATTCAGTTTTTGGGAACTCATCTTTTTAAGGTTCGATAAATCGTTCCTGCTTTGCATTTTCAAAATAGTTGTGACATGTTGGTGATTTGCTCAACGTTCTTACATCTGGCTTCTGTTGGGGAAATATGGATAACTCCAGCTACTAACCACTTCTCAATGTTCTCGCCTTTGTTCAAACATATGAACATCCCAGAACATGCATCAATTAATATTTTGCAGCAAAGAAACCTTATTTTGTAAAACAGTATTACCACAAACATTAAAATGAGTCCTCGATTTATGCAGGTGATACAGGGCAGATCATGCACAAACATGGTGCAAAGAAAACTCCTGATGTGTACTGGGCACTAATTTAAACATGTTTCTCAGGTTTTGCACATACACCTCTGGCTAATGCACACAGCATAAATACTATCAATTACTTAAAAATCCAGCATTAGCGAATATGGCCCTAAAAACACACTGCTGCAGTGCCACACAGTGAAGGTTTTTCTCCCAGCATTGATGTTGCATATCTGCCAATCTAAGCTGCTGTCCTGAGCTGTAATAAACCTCTGCATCAATGACAAGTTTGTTGGCCACAGAAGGAACATACAAATTGCACAGCAACATTAATTCTTGGATCATTACTTATAATCACGTTATCACCAATGTTTTTTCTTCCTAAATACCGAATGTAAATACAGTGTATCTAGGACTGATTGACTAAATGATCACAATGTGTAATACACTCAGATACCCAGAAAGGGTTCCCTGATGCTGAATCCGCATGGTAGTCATCTTGGAAGAAACTTGTTAGGAACAGAGAAACGTCAATTTCAAAAAGCCATTGTTACAATGAAGTCCAAAACAATGAGTAACTATGTTCCATCTAAAAAGAATAAAAATCGACCACAGATTGGCTCTTTTGGAATAAATCAGGTTGGAGCAATTGTACCTGTTATCAGTAGATGGAGCCATGTCTGGAAACAGCTCCTTGACAACTATTATCAAACATAGATTGTTTGGCTGCTGGACTGCATTTTGGCAAAAGAACAAACAGGTGTAGTCAATATTATTTGGTTATTTATCAATGATCGTAGAATTGAGCAAGTTAATAAAAAAATGGTTTTTGTATGGAAAGATTATAGGAATTAAGCACTTTAATTAGACTAAATATCAGCATATTTTTATATTCATGAATGCCATAACAAATTAGTCAGCCTGAATACCTAATGGAATTTCTTAATGGTATGCCCCCGGAATATCGAACTCGCAATGTCGGCGAGACAGATAATCGAGGGAAAAATCTCGAAACAAATCTTGATGGATAAGTAAGTCTAGATTTCCCGTACCTAACCTAGGTATATGCACTGACGCAATACATATATCTTCAAGGTATATAGGTGTGGAGTTAGGAAAAGTTAATCAATGCTTCCCTAGCTGCACTTTCCTTTTGATATTTTGTCCCTCATAATTCTATCCTTGATATTCTTCTACCACGATATTGTTGAGTGTTGACGTTCAGTAGTACAATCTCTTTATTACTTTCATATGTGAGCACATTGTGGACTTTGAAGTGAATGGAAATGGAAGTCAGAAAAAAGAGTAAGGGGAAAAACAAGGTGAAACCCTAAAGGGATATTTACAAGTACTAACTATTGATTACAGGAGCATGAAGAGCAAACTATATCTTAGTTGAATTTAATTTAATTAAATTTAATAGCGATTTCTAAAGCGCCTGGTGACCCAAGGGCATCCCCGCGCTATATGATTTGTGATCCTGTTGAGGGGAACGAGAGAGAGGGGGGCGCGACAAGGGGACTTTATTTAGGGAACAGATGAGTCTTTAGTTTCTTGCGGAATGCCAGGTAGTTGGGTTCAAGTCTGAGGGAGCGGGGAAGAGCGTTCCATCCCTTAGCTGCTTGAACGGAAAATTGCCGACCTCCTGTATGGGTTCTTTTAAATCTAGGGGTGCTAGCTAGGTTCTCATTCTGGGATCGTAGGGATCTGGTTGCTGTGTAGGGGGTAATCATTTTGCTGAGAATCGCCGGACCAGATCCGTTGAACAGCCTGTGTGTCGTGCACATCGCTTTGAATTGCACCCTTTGACGCACAGGGAGCCAGTGCAGAGCTTTGAGGGCCGGCTTGGCGGACGTTCTAGAAGGGGTGTTAGTAAGCATGCGTGCTGCCGCATTCTGTGTCCGCTGGAGTCTCGTTAGGGTGGCCTCAGGGGCTCCCAGATAAACCAGGTTGCTGTAGTCCAGACGGGACAGTACTAGTCCCTGGATGAGTAGCTTCCTGGAGGTAGGTGGCAGTAAGGGCAGGATTTTACGGGTCGTGTGCATGAGCCCGAAACAGGTGCCCGAGGTTTTGGTAGCTTGTGTTTTCATAGAGAGTTCTGGTTCGAGCCACACCCCGAGTGTCTTGATTTCGCGTTTCGGGGGGGGAATTTCCCCGAACACATCGGGCCAGAGTGCTGGGGGGATGGTCGTCCATTGTTTTCCTAGTAGCATCACCTCCGTCTTTGTCCCATTTAGTTTTAATGAAGAGTTATTCATCCAGTTGTGGATTCCTGTGAGGCAGTTGGTCAGGTTTTCTGGATGGTCGATCAGCTGGGACAGGGAGACGACTAATTGAGTATCGTCAGCATAGCTCACCATTTTTATGTTGAATGGTGATACCACGTCCTCAAGACGTATAGACATTAAAAAGCGTCGGACTCAGGGAGGAGCCCTGAGGGACGCCGCTTGTGAGTGGGAGGGTGAATGAGTGATGATTATCATCCCACACTTGGAAATCCCACACTTGAAAATCTAACTAAGTGACAGTAACTGAATCAAGTAGTCTACGTGATGCAAAAGAAGTTGCAAAAGAAGCAATGGCTCTAATTTATAAAATATGTTTTAACAGAAACCAAAATTATTAACCTATATCGAACCAGCTCAAGAAAGAGATATTCTTGAGGAAAAGGACTTTAACCCAATGATTTACACTATGTCAGGAAAAACAAGGTAAGATATCTTGAAGATTACGGAGCCCTTCCATGCACTAAATACCTCAAAATCAGCAAGAAAGCAGCCAACAATGCAGATAAGGATCTAGCATTTGACATATCAGAACGAATAGTTCCTATGGAGCGCCTTCCCTTAAAAAGTTTTTATTGATGTCTTCCTTGTAAATGGGATGACTGCAATATATTGTCTGACAGTAAAACTATTTTTAACAAAAAAGGAGCTCCAGTCACTGCTCTTACTTCATTTTTTTAACAGGTTTGTGGCCAATAATATGAACAGAAGAATGGAGTTCTTTCCTTTTCTGCCTTCGAATTTTACAGTTGCAGACATCACATGAGCCACAAAATATGGCCGGACTGACTAACCTTCATTAGGGGTTCGACGTTTTGTGAACTCCTACTAATTAGAATTTTTAATGTGACTGATAAGTACACAAGGAGGGTAGTCAGAAAGCTATTAGTGGTAGCGACAGCATCACATTGACTCAAGTTTACAAGTTCAAGTTTCAAGTTTCAAAAGGTTTTTGATTTTTTTTTTTTTTTTTAAGTTTCAAAAGCTTTATTCGGTTTGCAAAGCAAAACCATATAAGCAATCACAAAATACATAGGCATCAATATTATTACCCATCCTTATTAAAAACAACAATAATCGTTGACTTCAAAAGAATAAACTCGTACATATTATTTGGCAAATAATATTGTGCAAACTTTTTAAAAAGTGCCTCTTACGATCTGAACCACATAATGTCGCTATACAGTATCTTTTAGTTACTCATATTGGGACAGGTGAAGATGGGTATTGTAGGCTAGTCTCTAACGAGAGAAGTTATGTTGCTTTATGAGGACGCATTTGTAGCACGCACAGCTACTCAGAGAGTGTCCCTGCGCGAAACTCATGAGGAAAAAGAGAAGAAGAAAGACTATTTAATTAAAGAGAAGAGTCTTGAGTCCCTTCCTAAAATTTTTGGGCTCCTGCAGACGGTGTAAGTCATGAGGGAGTTGGTTCCAGGCTATCGCTGCCCTATAGACAAGGGAGCTGCCATCTACTCTTTTAAGGCTGAACCTGGGGATGCAGGCCTTTCGCTTTGAGGAAGAGCGAAGCTGCCTGATTGGCTCAAAGAACTGAAAGCATTTTCTAAGATCTATCGGGCTTAGCCCGTGGAGGGCAACATGTACCGTAACCAAGGACTAGAATTGTATCTGTGCTTTCACTGGTAACCAGTGCAGGTTGCGGAGGTGTTGCCTGACGCTGATTCTGTTAGGGAGGTTGAGGCAGGGTTCCAACTGCGGCAGGAGTCTGGGGGTTAAGAAGTAAGTTAAAGAATAAGGAATGGTGTGCTGTCATCCTATTCCCTGTTGTGTGTTTTCGAGAAACATGGATGATGTCAACCTTGTATGAGGATGGTATTATTACTATTTCTACCCACCTCTATAGAACCAAATAAAGGCGGGGCAAAAGGGGGTCTGAAAATTATTATTGCTATCAACATGAAGGGCGGTATTATAAAAATTTGAAATCCTCTCATTTTCAGATGGTTTGTTAAAAATATAAGGGAGCAACGGAAAAAGTTGATCATTTTTATAATATTTTTTGTAATGTGATCTCACAATCTTAGACAATGAATTGGAAGCATTTCTGAATTCCTGTTGGGATGAATTGTACATAATTTGAGCAGGTGATTTCAACACACAACGATGTACCTTAAATGCGGGGGGTGGCATTACGGATGAGGTAGAGGAGAATAACTCACCTTTTATGCATTTAAGGTATGCGAAGGGACTAAATAATCTTTTTATTGAATATAATTGTGTTTGCCTCAGGTTTTTCTAGTTAATTTGTAAAGACTTCATCCTTTCTCGTAGGACACGACAAGCATAGTGCCATCAGTTTTATACTGATGTCTGATAACATAGGCTCCCTCACGCAAGATTTTCTCGTCCTTTTCAATACTTTAGTGACAATAACCCCCAGGTTGTATATTTTGACATCAAACTTGAGAAGCATGGAAGTTCATTGCTGGGAGAGGTGTTACCAGTCAGTAGAAGGAGTGA
The DNA here is from genome assembly GCF_964263255.1 of Lissotriton vulgaris. NCBI lineage: Eukaryota > Metazoa > Chordata > Amphibia > Caudata > Salamandridae > Lissotriton > Lissotriton vulgaris. The sequence goes on from NC_141696.1 coordinate 898,487,543, forward strand.
GGCAACACTGGAATTGAGTAAAATGTATAAAGATTATTTAGTAAGAGGCTTGGTTGTTTTCCACAGAGAACAGTTTGACCTGTGTTTAGATGTAAGCACTCATGAGATTTTTATTGTTCAGGATTTAGCCTCCCTGTCCCTTAACATAAATGCTGGGATTTTGTGTTCCAATAGGAAGATCCAAAATTCAGAATGGTTAGTAAAAGCATGTAGGGGTGCACACAGGGCTCTCAGGGACACCCTTAAGTCTGACCCGAGGTATAAAGGGGCAATCAAAGAGTGTAGTCATAATACAAGCAAATCCTAAAATGTAGGAAGCAAAAGCTCAGGGATGAAGCGTGAGATGGTTCGATGGATGCTAGCAGATGCAGGGATAATGCTGCATTTTGGAGAATTGGTAGTAACCCCTTATTCTTAGAGAACCATGGCCCCAATATTGAATCCTTTATCTCTCCTGCTGAATGGATAGCCCATTCTCTCTTATATTTTCTGGCAGAGAGGTCCTATGTGAGGAAACTACAGTAGATGTAGATTGGGGGAGTATCGTTTAGGAATATGGTGAAGTTGTAGCCACCCTTTCCAGGTCCGGCAAGGGAAATGCACAGGGTTTCCTTAGATGTGTTTTTGGATTGTATCGAGCTCTGGGCTCCATTGCTCACTAATGTTTTAAATGCAGTTGCAAAACTGGACCCTCCCATCATGGAAGAAGTCAGTAATTGTCCTGATTTTCAAGAATGGTAAGAAAGCAGATCTGCCCTGTTACAGGCCAATCTCCATCTTGGATTCCTCCCTCAATGTGTCAGGCAGGATATTCCTGATCAGAATGGATTATTGGGCCCTGGAAAACAAAGTAGTTTTTAAAATGCCTAGTACGGATTCAGGAAGGGAGTTAGAACGACAGAACTGTGTCTACATTTGGCACTGACGATTAAGAAATATAGGGTGGCTAAAAGGAGACTCTTTATGTGTCCTTTTTTCTGAAATTGTTATGGTCAATTGCTTGTTGTTGTGGGAATTTTTATTAGATCCTGGGGTTGATTTACACATAATTTATTTTATCCTTCAGTTTTACACTGACACTGTGGTTGTGGTTCCTTACGGCTACAATTTTGAATGTACAGAGATTTGTAAACGCAATAGATAATTGTTGTTAGAAAAATCATTGGCTGTACTGTTTACAGGCTCCTGCCCCGTTCCAACTCTATTGTATGCAGATGACGCAGTACTAATGGCCCATACCTGTAATTCACTTCAATTCTTTTACAGTTTAGTAATCTTTATGGAGGGTTTGCTTTCGAAAATTAAAAGGAGGAAAACATTTGTCATGAGGATTGGGCCAGGTGGGAAAAAGACGAAGGCATTTTTTATCTGGGGGATAAATTATGGAGGCAGACACTTTTATATATTTGGAGGCTATATTTAGTTCCACAAACTCATGGTCCAAGCCGGTGGCCAATATAAAATTGTATTTTGAGAGAGCAATTAGTGCAGCGGACAGGTTTGGGCCGGAAGTCTCTCAGAGGATTCCTGAACCTGTACAAGAGTAAAGCGGTCGTAGGTGTTATGGATCAGGTGTGTGGGGTCATTTCCCTATTGTGTTTACATTTCTAAAGAGATCATCCTTCTGTAGCATTCTGTTTTGTCTAAACCAGCAGCAGGATTAAATCGTGTTCTAATTAGAGCCTGTTTTGGTGATTGAGACTGTTATTTTCTTTGTTTCAGCTTTTTTCAGATTCGAAAATCGTAAACGTTTACTAAGTAATGACATGATGGTAATGACCTTCTACCTTACATGAACACTATTCGTTACCTATTAAAAAGAGTGCATGCCTACGTCGCTATTGTGTTGCTTTCCTACTTTCAGGATTGTTCTAGCACTGGTGATTTGTGATCACGATCAAAATATAGTGATTGTATCCAAATGGTAATTTCTGTTACTTTATTATTTGAAATATCCTAGAACCAGTTCAATGGCCCCAGGGAACAGAAGGATTACGGTGCCTCAATCCCGGTGATTTATTCTGTTGACCACTGATGTTGCAGGGACATCCTACTATTTTTTTTATTTATTTGAGGCGGTGTTATATAGCGCTGGCTAGACCCGGTGGTATCAGAGCACTTTACATGAAGAATATCGTTACAAAAGTACAGTATTACATAGTTACATGAGTTACTAGAGAAGCATAGAATAGAGAACAACAGTGTTACATAAATACATCCGTTAATAGAGCAAATAAGATTAGATAAATAAAACGAATTTCGTTGAGTACACTGCATCCCAAAATGCGATGCAGTGCGCGCAACGAAATTCGTTTTATTTATTTAAATGCTTACTTACCTGTAAAACTCCGTAATCCATACATTACTAGCCACCATCCTGCCCCTCCCCATCCCCACGTCACCGCCCTGCATTTACTCCCACTGCCGGCCACGGCTGTACCTTACGCAGGTATAATGTAGCGCAGGGGTTTACACAGTGACGCATCTGCCTAGATTCTTCACTTTGTAAATAGGGCACAACATGGCACATTGTTTACGCTGCTGGTGCAGCACAAAAAGTGATTCAAGGGCTCATAAATAAGCCCCTAAACACTCAACAAGTCACATGATATCACTAAAAAACATTGTCCAGTTAGTAGAATTTTTTTACTTTAAGGAGGAAAAACATAATTGTGCAGTTCTACACTGAAAGATTCCAATAAACCCAAGAGTTCAATAGCAATAGTAGTCCTTAAAAACAAAAGAGTACAGAAAGTGTAGACAGGTACTATGTCACTGAGGTGTAGTGAGCGGCTCCCTTTCAAGTCAGTGTCTCAAAGCTTAGTCCCTGAATGCTTCCTCGGTTGTATAGGTCTCTCAAGTAGTCTATTTAAAATAGTCTATTTCAAGTTCATTTGTTCCCCAATCTGTTGCTCCTGCTTGGATAAAGCAGGTTTGCTTGATTGTGATACAGCAAAGCTTCAGTTTGGAAGTCAGCACCATTGAGTGCAGTAGTGATGCATGTCGTCTAAGCCCCGCCTTCTTCTATCAGTTTCCAACAGGAGCAGGCAGATCACAGAGGGGATGGCGAGCAGTCAACATGTCAGCGTAGGTGATTTTTTCAGACAAATTACCTTGTAATTTGTCTGAAAAAATTTGTAATTTGTAATTACCTGCACGAGCAGGTAATTTGTAATTACCTGCTCGTGCATAGATATATGTAATTGCAGCCTGTTTACATTGCAGCGCTTCTCTGCCCGTACATAGAAATATTTAAGTGCAGCTTGAGTTGTCCGTAGCGCTTCTCTGCTCCCAACTACCCGCTCTGCTTAACGTGTGTTAATAACTGAACTGGATCGTAGCGCTGACTGTATAGACTTAATTCTGCATAGCCCTGATTGTGTTGTTGCAGTTGTTGTTGACCTGGTCGAGTTTTTGCTGCCACCATTTTGTTGTTCAGCCTCTCAGCCCCTCTTCCCACCCCGCCCCCGCCTCCCAGCTGACCCCACCTCCCACGGATAGTATTAGCTGGACCCGCCTGACCCCGCGCTGTGACCGCCCTGACTGGCTCAGAAGCGGCCGCTCCCTGCTCTGGTATTGTAGCGCTCCACTACGTGTGCTCCTCGGACCCCGTAGTGCTTTCCTGATCCAGAATTGCATTGTTAACCCTTCTATTATTGCTGATTGATCTGATCGTAGCGCAGAATTGTTTTTATAACCCTTCACTCATTTTAGCTTGATCTGATCGTAGCGCTTCTCCGCTCGTGCATTGATACATTTAAGTGCAGCTTGTTTACATTGTAGCGCTTCTCTGCTCGCACATAGAAATACTTAAGCACAGCTTGATCTGATCGTAGCGCTTCCCTGCTCGTGCATAGATATATGTAATTGCAGCCTGTTTACATTGCAGCGCTTCTCTGCCCGTACATAGAAATATTTAAGTGCAGCTTGAGTTGTCCGTAGCGCTTCTCTGCTCCCAACTACCCGCTCTGCTTAACGTGTGTTAATAACTGAACTGGATCGTAGCGCTGACTGTATAGACTTAATTCTGCATAGCCCTGATTGTGTTGTTGCAGTTGTTGTTGACCAGGTCGAGTTTTTGCTGCCACCATTTTGTTGTTCAGCCTCTCAGCCCCTCTTCCCACCCGCCCCCACCTCCCAGCTGACCCCACCTCGCCCCTCCCCTTCTCGATCCGCCCATATAAGTCAGACACCCCTACGCGCAGCGTATACGCGCAGCGGTCGCGCCCCATGCGCGCCGAAGGTGCGCCAAAGGTAAGCCCGTCTACGCCCGTCCGCGCCTGGACCGTGCCCAGCGCCATACCCCCTGGCCCCCGTCCAACCCATCCCACCCGCATTACATACAAAGCCTCCACCCTCTTAGCCCTAAACCCCGGCCGACACCCCAACTGCGCCCAAGCCGCTCCTGGACAAACCCATGGACCCTTCACATGCATCTCCTGCAAGTATAACGGCACCAAGACCAACTCCTCATCCACTAACACCAAACAGAGATCTGACACCAACCACCTAAAATGCATCCTGCTCAACACCCAATCAGTCCACAGACACGCCATCGACCTTTGGAATCTACTAGACACCATCTATCCGGACGTCGCCTTCCTAACAGAAACATGGATGAATGCCTCATCAGCCCCAGACATCGCCATAGCCATCCCGGACGGCTACAAGATCATCCGTAAGGACCGCACCAAACAAACAGGAGGAGGCATCGACATCGTCCATAAGAACACCATCCGCATCTCAACCAGCTCAGAGGACAACCTCGCTACCGCCGAACACCTTCACTTCCAGATCCATACCGACCCCAAGACCACACTCAGAGGCAGCCTCCTCTACAGACCACCAGGACCCCGTGCACAATTCAGTGAAGACATCACCGACTTTATCACCCCACACGCCCTCCCCTCTAAGGACTACATTCTATTGGGAGACCTCAATTTTCACCTGGAAAAGAGCAACGACAGCAACGCCACCACCCTTCTGGACAATCTTGCCAACCTTGGACTTAAACAACTGGTTAATACCCCCACTCACCACGCAGGTCACACACTCGACCCTATCTTCACCTCCAGCAAACATATCTCCTTCAGTCACACCACAGCTCTCCATTGGACGGACCACAGCTGCGTTCACTTTATCTACAAAAAGACCACAACCCACAACCATCCTCAACCTACTCTACGAAGAAACTGGAACAAAATCAGCATCGACCAAATCTCCTCATCGCTTCTTTAAAACCCCCCTGCCCACTCTTCGAACCCCAACCAAGCAGCCATTAACCTCACTCAATGGCTAACCAACAGCGCCGACAACCTAGCACCTTTGAAAAAACATCAAATCAAACCAGGCAGCAAAAACGCCCCCTGGTTCAACGAGGATCTTAAGAAATCCAAGAAACTATGTCGCTCCATTGAGAAGACCTGGAAAAAAGACCCAAACACCAGCACCAGGGACGCCTTCAAAAACGCCACCCGCATACACCACCAACTGATCCGGACTGCCAAGAAAGCTGCATTCAAAGACCGACTAGACAACAACGCCCACAACAGCAAGGAACTATTCAGCATCGTCAAAGAGTTCACCAACCCCACTGCCAACTCCAACGACATCACGACCCATTGCGACTCCCTAGCTTCGTTCTTCCACGACAAAATCGCAGACATCCACAACAGCTTCAACAACAAACCCGGATACCAACCCACCCAACCTTCTGCCGTACCTTCACCCCCCCTTGAACATCCTTAATGACTGGAACCCAATCTCCACTGAGGACACCATCCGCCTGATGAACTCCATCCACTCAGGATCCCCCACAGACCCATGCCCTCACCACATCTTCAACAAAGCTGATTCCATCATAGCACCACACCTCCGAGACGTCATCAACTGCTCCCTCAACTCCGCCACCTTCCCGGAAAGTTGGAAACACGCCGAACTCAGCGCCCTTCTGAAAAACCCCACAGCTGACCCCACCGAACTCAAAAACTACCGCCCCATCTCGCTCCTTCCATTCCCGGCCAAAGTCATTGAGAAAGCTGTCAACAACCAGCACGCCGCCTTCCTCGAAACCAACAAATCCCTCGACCCCTCACAGTCCGGCTTCCGAGCCAAACACAGCACTGAGACCGCACTCATCGCAGCAACAGACGACATTCGTACCCTACTGGACAACGGAGACACAGTCGCCCTCATCCTCCTCGACCTCTCCGCAGCCTTCGACACAGTCTGTCATAGCACCTTGTTACAACGCCTCAGAAACATCGGAATCCAAGGAAAAGCACTGGAATGGATCACCTTGTTCCTTGACGGAAGAACTCAGAGAGTCCGCCTCCCACCATTCAAGTCAGAGGCCACTGAAGTCTTTTGCAGCGTGCCACAAGGATCTTCACTCAGCCCCACCATCTTCAACGTATACATGAGCCCCCTCGCGGCCATCGCGCGCCAACACGACCTCAACATCATCTCCTACGCTGACGACACTCAACTGATCCTCTCACTCACCAAAGACCCTAACACCGCCAAAACCAACCTACATGAAGGAATGAAAGAAGTAGCCGAGTGGATGAAGCACAGCCGTCTGAAGCTGAACTCAGACAAAACAGAAGTCCTTATCTTTGGTTCCTCCCCCTCCGCCTGGGACGACTCCTGGTGGCCAGAGGCCCTTGGAAAAGCACCCATCCCGACGGACCACGCACGGAACCTGGGCGTCATCCTGGACTCCTCACTCTCGATGACCAGACAAGTCAACGCCGTTTCATCATCTTGCTTCAACATCCTCCGCATGCTCAAAAAAACATTTCGCTGGATCCCCACTGAAACTAGAAAAACGGTCACCCACGCACTGGTTACAAGCCACCTGGACTACGGAAACACCCTATACCCCGGTACCACCGCAAAACTTCAGAAAAAACTCCAACGCATCCAGAACGCATCAGCCAGACTCATACTAGACATCCCGCGTAAAGACCACATTTCTGTTCACCTGAAAAACCTCCACTGGCTCCCCGTCAATAAGAGGATAACATTCCGCCTCCTAACCCACGCACACAAAGCACTTTACGAACTTGGACCAGAATGCCTCAACACACGACTTTCCTTCTACGCCCCCTCCCCCCAGCTGCGCTCTTCCAATCAAGCCCTTGCTGCTGTACCTCGCATCAACAAAACCACCATGGGAGGAAGATCCTTCTCCTACCTAGCAGCCAAAACCTGGAACTCACTTCCCACTCACCTTCGCCTCACTCAGAACCACCTAGCATTCAGAAAGCATCTTAAAACATGGATATTCGACAAGTAATTCCCCACCCTTCCTCAAGCGCCTTGAGACCCTCTGGGTATGTAGCGCGCTATATGAATTATTTGAATTGAATTGAATTGAATTGGATCCTAGTGAGCCCTTTCAACTTCAATAGTGGTTGGTTGCAGCTGTCAATCCAAAAGCTGGGAAAAAGTAACACATATATTACTTATAAACTATTTTAGATAAGAAATACATATTAAAATAGAAATCTAGCTCATGAATAACTTCATAATAAAAAAAAAGAATTTAAATTTTTTTTTCAACTTAATTGATACTTCAGGGTCAAAATGATTGTTTGAAAAATAGCCTCATCTTTCACATTTTAAGAAATTTAAATATTTTCTCTTCTTCCAATCATTTTTACACAGCATCAAAGTGTGGCATAGGTATGCCCCATATTCGCTTTGGTACAAATATGTTGTGGTCTATTTCCTATTACAAAGGCTGCGAAAATGGTGCACGGGAATTTGTAGTTTGCCTGTTTTTCTTAAGGGGAGCAATGTTTCAGAAGTGTGACTGTGACACACCAGATATAAAAGGTTGAGTGATACATATACGGTACAAAATAAAAAAATAATGGGGCATATTACCAAGGCGGCGATATGTGATTATCGCCGCATTAGTGGCTAAGCGGCGATAATCTTATCGTCCTATTAGCAAGCTGTCGCTAACAGCAGTTAGCGACAGCTTGTAGGCGATACCGAGCAGTTTGGGGCCCGCTTTGCATGTCAACGATATTTATCATTAATGACATGCAAAGTGGGCGTACCCAACCTGTTAGCGACTGAAAGCAGTTGCTACCGTCGCTATCGCCTATTAACAAGGCAGGCGTAGCGATGGAAATATTCGTACTAAGCGCGAATATCTCCAAAAACTAGTGCCTGCTCAGACCAGTTCTTAGCCATTATATCCAATGGGAGTTGGATATTATGGCTAAGTCCCCATTGGCGATAATGCGTGAATATCACTGGATTACCAGCGATATTCACGCATTTCACCGCTAACGCCTGAAATTTTATCGCATTTGAGATGAACGTTGCTAATAGCAAGTTATCTCTGCGATAAAATCAGGCGAATCACGGCGATAGAAAAATGTCGCTAAGCCCTTTTAGCGATAAATATCGCTAGTTGTTGGTAATATGCCCCAATGTATTAAGTAATTGTTAAGTAAAAAAGCAAGAATGGAGGTTTACGCTCTGTGGGATGAAGATGAATTAAAATTACGAATTACGTATAATGAAATGAAATGCATTGGTATTATAGTAGTCCCCACTCAATCTAGCTCAAACTATCCGCTGTAACATGCTCCTTGATTCTTTCCAAACTATTTTTTGTACTAACTTATTTTGTAAATATGAATTTCCTGATTGTCTTTGAATTTTAAATCCACTGTAAACTTGATCCCCTTGGCTAATTTTCTTTTTATACATTTAAATAGCCCAAGTAATTATGTATGTCTCAATTAGCTTTTGTTCGGATTATTAGCACTTGATGTATATGTTGATGTTTTTAAATGTATTGTATTCTTTTATGGTTATTTTAACCGAAATAAAGATTTAATGATGATGATGATGATAAAAATTACGGATATTTATGCGCCCACTTTTGCGTACTGAGGACAAATGTACGTAAATCGCACAAAATGTGTACCTCAAAGAAAATGGGATAATAAACTAATATGCAGCAAGGGACAAAAGTAAGCAATTAATACGGAAAAAGGCGCATAAACACATAGAATAATGAAAGCAAACTTTTTTTTCTGCATATGAAAGCCAGGTCACGGGAAGTCTTGGGAAATATGAAAGGTTCTGAGCTATTGTACCTCAATTAATCATGCAGGATATATTACTCTGCCTAGGAAATAATTAACGATTTCTGACAGACAGATTGTTAGACAAGGGATAATTTCAAATACATTATTTTGCAAGAGGAGTGTTGCTAAAGGTTGCTGCAGAAGTAACTGCTAGTGTCAGTGTCTAAACCAATATTTTTAGCAACTATAAATGAATGCAGATCATGACTAAATGGAATTAAATGTCAGATTGCTATAAATAAATGTGCTTTTGAGCTGCTTTCTTTCCAGAACATTGTGTCATAGGCATTAATGTCAATAAATGTAAATTGGTTTCGAAAGAAAGGGTTTTTTGAGGTTCACCATCACACACATTTTTAAAGGTTAAGCATAATAATTTAAAGCTAAACTGTTGCTGGCCGATGTTTGAGCAGACAGACAGTGGTTCTGGGACAAAGGCTTATCTTTAATGCATATTTGTAATAGGAGTTATACGGCGAATGGTGGAGAGCGGAAAACGAAGCACAAGGCTTTTGCTCTTGCTGAGTGAACCGATTAAAGTAAAACAAGGGTGGTCCCGCGGGTAGCCAGTTTATAGAACTTTCACAGTTTGCGTAGAGCAGGTGCATAACCCTAGCCCCTAGGACTTACCTTTGACCTTTACCTAGATCAGGCCCTTGTCGACATTGTTCCTTCTTTCATATTCGCCATACGTTTTGGTGCCCTTCTCTCTGTACTGCCTTGTTTCTGCAATTCTTGGTCATCTCCATCTGCCTGTGTGCCTTTCTTTCAGCACCTTCCTTAGTTCAAACCTCTTACCTCTGTTTTCACTCTTCATTGACTTTTGCTCTCTGCCTTTCCCTTTCTCTCTCATCTGCCACTTCAGTAGTTTTGCCTTTTTGCTTTTTTCACCTCTTTTCTGCTACTTCTTTCCACTTTTTCTTGTTTCTCACCGTTGCACTGCTTCTTGTGTGCTGTTTCCTGCCCTTTCTGCCCCCCATTCCAGCTGCTCCTTATCTCCTCCTTACAATCCTTTTGCTCGTTCTGCTCACCTATTTCCAGCTCTCCTACCTCCCAACTCTGGCAACCCACAGCCTCACCCATTAATCCCCTGCACCACTGCCAGGACCAACATAATGGCAGCTATAGTGTGGATCAGATATTCACCATGTGCATAGTTCGTGCCTCTACGACTTACCTGTGTCTGGTCCTCTGAGCAGACAAGGCCCTTGCAAACTACGCTCCTGTTAGTTGAGGAGTCTACCTCACTCCTCTCCTTCATGTCACTCTCTCTCTCACTTTCTGTGTCTCTTACTCAGGTTTCTCTATTTTGCTATTTCATTGATTGTCTTTGCCACTGTTTCTTTTTGCCATTGTCTCTTTTGCCTTTTTCTTTGCCATCTCCATCTGTGCAATATTTGTTTCGTCAATTCATTCCCATTCCTCTCCATCTAGTTTAGTGTCTTTCTCTCTGTCCTACCTTAGTTCCAACCCGTTGCCTCTGTTATGACTTTGTTTTTACTTTTGCTCTCCGCATTTGTCCTTTCTCTCACAGCTAAGTAGTTTTGACTGCTAAAATTCGCCTCTTTTCTGATATTTCTTTTTGCCACTTTTCACCCTTGCTTTGGTCCTTAAATGCCATTTCCCAATCTTTCAGCTCCCTTCTCCTCTCTGTCGCTCCTTACCTCCTCTTCATGCCCTCTTGCTCCTCCTGCTCCCCATGCCCACCCAGCCTTGCCCAATGTCCCCTCCTTCCAAGAGCCTAATTAATGTCGCCCACAGCGCCGTCACATTCAGCGGACACGCTGCTGATATGTTGAAGATGTGCCAAAGGCAAGCCCATCACGCCCATCCACACCTGGACTGTGCCCAGCCCCTTGACCACAGGTCCTCTACCTACCCACTGCTAACCTTCCACATTTCTCTATGTCTTCAACCCCAACTGCTGCTCACTGCACTGCTTCCACACTGCCACACGGAACGTGGAAGGAGCCATCACCTGCATCTCCAGCAGGTTCTTTTGCATGCTTTTCCCACAGCACTCATCACTTAATGTCGCCCACAGCGCCGTCACATTCAGCGGACACGCTGCTGATATGTTGAAGATGTGCCAAAGGCAAGCCCAAAGAAAATGTGACGAGACCCTGTATGTTGAATGGCCAGTAGAATTTGACCAATGAGTTTAATGTCTTACGACAGTGTTGTATTAAGATTTCGGGGTGAACTCTTAGGGAGACTGGGGTGTCTATGCAGTGAATTTAACCTTCATGGTCGTGGGTAGCACAGGAAGAAACAAATAAAACTGAAATGTATTATAAAAATATAGAGCAATTTATTGGGTATAAAAATATAGAGCAATTTATTGGGTATAAAAATATAGAGCAATTTATTGGGTATAAAAATATAGAGCAATTTATTGGGTATAAAAATATAGAGCAATTTATTGGCAAGCCCATCACGCCCATCCACACCTGGACTGTGCCCAGCCCCTTGACCACAGGTCCTCTACCTACCCACTGCTAACCTTCCACATTTCTCTATGTCTTCAACCCCAACTGCTGCTCACTGCACTGCTTCCACACTGCCACACGGAACGTGGAAGGAGCCATCACCTGCATCTCCAGCAGGTTCTTATGCATGCTTTTCCCACAGCACTCATCACTTCTGCATCAACAGCTCCCTGCGCCCCACCTGCTGACACATACTTCAACCAACCACCACCCACACACCACTTTGCACTAACATGCATGTTCCTCAAACCCCACTTCATAAACAAACAGAATAGAGATATGGTACCGGCTGCATGATGATTCCCCGGACCCTCTTTTCCTTACAGAAACAGGCCTGAAACCAGCCTGTGTCCTGAATATTTCCACTACCATTCCTGCCAGCTACAAGATCACCAGAAAAGACTGTCAGCACTAGCCCAGGGTTGGAGTCTTCACTATATTCAAGGACACAATCATCTATACCAACACTGCATGCAGCACCTCACCACCAGCTGTAGCAACCAGCTGCATGGAGCACTTCACCTCCAAGCTACATATCATAGCCAGCTTTTCCTTGTATGCACAAACTTCAAGAGCAATACCATGGACTTCATTGCACTACTTATCACCGACTCCAGCACCTTCATCCTCCTAGGACACCAGAGCTTTCACCTGGAATACAGCACCGACGATCGCCCTCCTTGAAAATCGTTGAAACTTCGTTCTTACCCAGCTTGTCATCAGTCCAACCGCTGTCCGCTGGACAACTCCTGGACCCATTTTTCTTCTCCTTTAACAACAATATCACAGCCAACAAACCATTGCCTATCACCTGGGCAATTCACTCACTCCTCAATTGCAACATCCATGTACTGAACGACAGAAGACACACCTCCACTGGACCTGTCCACTGTTGCTGGAACAACATCCCAGAGATTAACTAGCCTTCTCTGCACACTGACACAAACCCATCAGAATCCTGATCGAAGACATCAAGAACTTCAACGACTCTCTGCTTGTGCCGACACCCTTCCCCCCATCAAGTGTGAGAAACTAGCAAGAACATAAACACAAGTAAGATGGCCCAAAGAAGAACTCAGGCTGATGAAGCAGCACTGAAAGCACCTGAAGAACAAGTGGAAAATGGGCCAAGACTCCTTGAGCAAAGACAAATTGAAATATGCCCTGAGAAAATACCACCAACAATTCTGGAAAACCAAGTGCACAGCTCTTGCAGACCTTATAGATACCAGCAGCAGCAAGGAAATCTTCACTTTTGTCAAAGCTTTCCCTGTGCCCGCAGTCACCATCAACAATATCACCCCCTGCAAGACTGCTGCAACATTCTCTCTCAATTCTTCTGCGACAAGATCACATTCATATACAGAAACTATGACTTGCAACCGGACCCATTTGATCTTTCAAAGTCACCCTGTCTCAGACCTCACAGTCTGGATTCAGACCCAACCACAGCATGGAAAGAGCACTCATTGCAGCAACATATAACATCTGTATGATCCTTGACAGAGGAGAGACAGCAGCCTTCATCCTACTGGACCTCTCTGCAGGCTTCATTACTGTATCACAGCCCATCTCACCAGGTTCATATACAAGATTGGCATTTAAGGATCTACTCTCATCTGGATTAGCTTTTTTCTGACTGAAAGAAGACAAATGAACAGCTTGGTACCATACACATCGGAGGCCCATAAACACATCTGTGGATTGCCTCAAGATTCATGCCTCATCCTTACACTCTTTAATACATATATGACTCCATTTGTCAACATATTATGCACTAACAATATCAACATCCTCTCCTATGCCTACGACACACAATTCATTCTGTCCCTCTTGGAAAAAAAAACCCAACACAAGTAACAAGTTAACCGTCTGCATGATCAAGGTTGCCATCTGGATGAAGTCCAACTGTCTAAAGCTCAACAATGAGAAAACAGAAGTAGTGAGCTTTGGAAAAAACTCAGCACTCTGGGACTCCACCTGGAGTCCTACTGACCTCAAACCCACACCAGTCTTCTGTTCCCATCCAAGGAACCTTTGAATCATCATTGACACCAAGTTGGACATGTCTGCACAAATCAATTCTGTCACAGCATCCTGCTTCCACAGCTTGAAATTGCTGAGGAAGATCTTCGAATGGCTTCCAAGCAACACCAGCGAAACCATTGCCAACACACTCATTATAGCAGGCTGGGCTACAGGAACTCTCTCTAGGCTGGAATATTCAAGCAACTCACCAGAACATGCCAAACCATCCAGTACACTATAGCTAGTCTCATCCTCAACCTACCATGCAGGACTCGCATTACATTACACCTCAGGTTGCTCCACTGGCTCTCAATACACAAGCGCGCTCAGTTCAAACTCCTCACCCAGAAATTCAGAGCACTACACAACACTAGAAAAGCTTAATTGAACAATTAAATCTCCTTCTATCAACTGTCCAGACACTTCCGCTTAGCCGGCTCCTGCTCTCAAACACTTCCACGAATACACTGAAGAGTAGGAGGTCATGCCTTCTCATATGTTGATTCTAAAGTGTGAAATGACCTCAAACTGCACATCAGAGCCTCCTCCCCTCTTCTTGAATTCCACAGAAGCTGAGGACTTAGCTCTTTGAGTGACTCCCTCCCATCCTTCATGGTGAGCCTCCTACAGCTGTTCAGCACCATCAGTTTGCAAAGCAAACTCAACATAGTAGAGTGGAAAATGAGTCCATATGTTTATTTATGCATACACAGTTATGGAGATATAGTCGATAATTACAGAATACTTAATGTGGGCTTTACCATTTGCAGACATTTTTAATCAGTCCTAGAGCCCATTCCAACACACCATTGTCTTAATCCAAATAGATCATAGTGAATGCTTTGATTCTCAACATTGTAACCCAAACCCAGTCTTCTTGCATTTTCCCCCTGTTTGTTTTCCCATTGGGTGAAGCCTTGTTTAACACTCTCGAAATTACTTTGACTTTAATCATGCTCTGCAAATGTGTCACATTTGTGTCTACTGTATTATTATAATGTACAAAATATTGCAGCCATTTCTTTATTGTGTGCGATGGGCCCTTGCCCACGTATATTGTAACTCCCCTCTTAGGCAACCATAAACCCAAGGCTGAAAATTGTCTAGACAAGCCTATAGCCCTTTAATATACCTCAGCAATGTCATAAGAGGGGACAAGTAGTTGGGCATCTCTAATATTATGGATACTGTAGTGAATATTTGGTTACTGGAGTCTATAACTGGTGTACAGGTCAATGCCAAATGTATTTAGTTCACCTCTGGCTGGTGATAGCAAGAGCATTCCACTTCCACTTCTAGCCTTAAGGACTTAAATCTCGTTGGAGTATAAAACAACCAATGCAGGTATTTCTAATGCAACAATCTGTGTCTACTTTTTAACAGTATGTGATTTCTTTCAGTATAACAGTAATATCATTGTTTGGTCATCAGCTGTTTCTATAGGTCCCCATCCCAATGTCATCTCACTGAAGTTACAAGTAGCAGCCTAAGAGCAGCAGCCATTCCATATAACCAAGAAGTCAATGGAGTGCATTGGTCATGATCAAGTGTTTGAGTTAAGTGTCAGTAACTGTTGGGTCTCTTAGTACTGAAAAAATACCTGCATTGTAACAGATGTGCACCATTTACAAAGTACCCCAGCTAAATTGTTATTGGGGTGGTTGGTACATTTTGTGGGCATGGGCAAACACAGATAATGCATGTGCTCCATGAGCTAGGTCTATGTCATGGACTGTGGTCTTGTTACACCAGGAGGGGCACACAGCTCTACCCTTGCAGTGGTGAAGGGCTACTGACCTTACCAAGATTTAAGTAGCATGAGCGTGTTGGTGGTAGTATACCGTGTTTTTGTAATAATGATCAGTAAACTGAACAGGGCTTTTTACCTAGAATGGGGCCTACCAGCCCACTTATGTAAAGTTGTACTATTGTGTGCTCACCTCACAATTGGCCAACGTCATTTTAGTATGTAGCACTGCATAGCGCATGCGTATCTGTGTGAGTGTGTGTGCTGTGATGTATGTGTGCTTGTGCATGGTTCAGTAGATGGAGGACTGTGGGTTCCATATTGGAAACCCAGGGCCTTGGATATGTATGTGGAGGAGCACTCCCAGACAGACTTATGGATTGCCGGCTCCCCGAGAGTTGGGTGGGACAAAGGCTAGAGGAACGATGAGGAAGGCTCTCCAGTACATTTCAAAAGAGTTCTTTTATTCTGAAAAGGTCACCGGTCAATGAGGCCTAGGCAGATCATCAGGAGAATGGGGCTGATAAGAGAAACACTGAAGAGATAGGAGATAAGATAAATACTGGGGCCAATGCCTTTGTAACTTAGCTCAGACAGTCTGACAATATTTAAAAGGTATGTGAAGGCCTTGCATTGGGTTTGCGGATATATTTACAAAATAAAGGGACATTTCCTTGTCAGAGGTCACCAGTCTTTGTCAGGCATGTTTAATCGATGCTCATATTGAGGTGTGGTCCTCGAGTCAGTTCCTAATCCTGTGTGTGGGACTATTATTGTTGATGTTGCTACAACTGTGACAGACTACTTCCTGGACAACAGACAAGACCAGAGGAGTGGACGTTTCAAATGAGGCAATGCCCAACGCAAGCTTTAAAGATTAAGACCCTAAATACCATCTTTATCTGGAAATAGATTATAACAAGGGAAGCTTGAATCTCCCAAATAGTCAAATGTGGGACAGTTAACTGTGGCTGGACATTTGTGTTGTGAAGCTCAGCATGACTTCTGCCAGTTGTAACCAGGACTGAGTATCAAGGTCTAATAGTCTTCTTGCTGGGTGGGGGGACATCACCCACGAGGACAAATTATACTTGCCCTGCAGCCTGGAGCACTAGCATGTGCCTGCTGTCAAGACCAGGGGGCATATGTAGGTAGCCGTTTGCGATTTACAAACACCGAAATTCGGCGAATTTCAGCGTAAACGGCGTTTTGATATGTACGTGCAACTTAGCAAAATAAGGAATCTCAAAAATTGCCATTCCTTATTTTGCTTATAGCATTTCAGGAATCGCAATTTTGCGATTCCTTAAATGCCATGTAGGGGTGCTTTAAAAATTGTGATTTTTGCATAAGGTATCGCAAAATACCACCTACTTCAAGTAGATGGTATTTTGCGAATTCCTTCACAGACATGCCCTTAGGGCATGTATGTGCGCCACATGTACTTACAGGCACATTCCAGGGGTGCAACATGTGTCCTTTGGACACCCTGGCACCCTTGGAATTGCGATTCTCAAATTGCGATTTTCTCATAGAAAATCGCAATTTGAGATTGTATCCCCATTCATTCCTATGGGCCTCTTGGCCTATAGGAATGAATGGGACACTCATTCCTTAATTGCGATTCGCAATTTGCTAATCGCATTTAAGGAATTTTAGGGATTCGCAAAAAAATTGCGAAATATTATCTACATTCCATTTTGCAATTCTCAAATAGCGATTCCTTAAAAATCGCTATTTGGGAATCGCAAAAAATAAATTACCTACATCTGTCCCCAGAAGATGAGGAGTGCATGAGGAGAGTAAATGAAGGGAGCAAGTTCAAGTGAGGAACATGTTAAGTGGATCCCTGAAGCGTAGTGGAAGATTCTAATCATGTTGGGACCACAACACAGATTGGCCATCAGCCTATGTGTCCCTGTTTGTGACTCCCATATCCCATGTGGTGGATGCAGTAAAGATAAAGTGTCACCTCCCTGGTGCATTGCTGTGACCAAAGAGGGATTTCACCCTGTGCAGTGCAGTAACCTGGATGGGCCATCGCCCTGGTTATGGTTGTTCATAACCCTTGTATGCCAGGTGGGGGCCTCAGTGGAGAGAGTGCAAAAGTGAAATGTAGTGGGTTGTGCCCTGTGTAAGCAGAGCATCAGCTTAACCAGTAGAACCTAGAAGTCACCCAAGACCTGAGGCCAGAATCAAAAAGACTTAGTGCATGACCAAAGGAGCGCTATGGAGTTCTACTGACTCGCTTGCAGCATCAAGACTACTGCTCATCGCTGGGCTTATTTCCAGCACCCGAGCTTTCCACATCACAACACCAACAAGAGTGGGTAAGGCTGTAGAGCTTTTGGGGATAGCATGCACTGACTGCAGAGCTTGGGCACTGAGAAATCTGGACTTTTGAAAAAGCCATTGCGAAACTTTTAGGACTCATACTAGATTGTCCTATCAAGGATGCTGCTTCAAATGAATAGAGTATAATCACAATCTTTAGACAGGGAAGTGGAGCTCTTACAGAGACAATGCTTCATTTGTCTGACTTAAGAATACTGAGTATATAATATGTAGTGTGCTATATTTCACTTTGTGCTTGTATGTAAATACTACTTTTTTCATAAAAGCTAGTATCTGGCTGGATATTCCTTTACTTGGGTTGATGAATGTACTTTCCGTTTTGGCCTATACAAGCTTTGCACCTACCTCACCCCTAGAAGCCTTGGACTGGTCAACCCACGCTACTACTGAGAGTCAAGTGCTGGAGTGCTAGCACTTGGTCCAGCTACTAAGAGCCCATAGTAGGTTTGGCCCCAGGGCTTAAGGAGTAAAAGGCCAAAATCCTCACAGTTGTGCCAAGTGGCTCCTGCTCTACCTGTAGTCCTCTGAAAGGGGATCTGACAGTAGCATTATTAAGTGTAATATCATTCAGTTCCTTAATCTATACAAGGTCATAAACACACCTTCCGAAGTTAAAATCACCATTTATTTTTAAACCTAGGGGCCCATTAGGATGTTGGGCGGTGGCACCACCGCGGTGGTGGCGGGGCGGAAAAACAGCATTTTCCGCCCACGAGCAGTGGAACTCACGTCCGCCACATTAGGATAGCAAAACATAGGTCATTTCCCGTCCTCCGCGAAGCGCCGCGCACCGCCATTAAAGTGTGCCCGCCACCGCAGCGGTGTGAGCCAATCCAGACTCTCCACCTTGCGAAATGACGTCCGCCCGCTCAACAAATTAGGATGGCCCAAACAAGTCGACGCACCGCAGCGGAGACACCGCCCAGTTTAAGCAGGCGGAAACTCGACAGCGGAGCGAGATAGCCGAGACCCGGACCTGAACGCCATGAACCCAGCCCTCCATATGCACCCGGTGATGTTCCTCCTACAACACTATCGTCAGATGGGCCGCCGCGGACGCCACCGCAGTTACGCAACTACACAAATGCAACACACAACACACAGGCTGACACAGGGTCCAATCACCACACAGACACCCTGCTGGGGGTCAAAACACATCCACAAGGGCACCCACACATCACCCACCTGACAACATGGCACCCCTCAGCATCGGGACACACATCGTCCGCCAATCAGCATCAACATCCCGCTCCCGGTCACGTCACCGCCGCGATCAACACATGCACACTATGCAGAAGGCAGGGCCACTCCAAGGCTGGACAGGGCACAAACACCACAGGGCCACACCACCACAAACCACACTGTAACACACCCCATCAAGTCACAGGCCAGATGCCCATCCCGTGCCCTCCCATGCACACCAACAAGCACTGCAACAAGCAAGCACAATACACACCCTGCACCACACAACACACAACCAGCGAGACAGCCACTGCAGCAGCGGCTGACAAGAAACATACAACACCAGTGCCACACACACTGAAGGCTCACAATCCTTGCCAGCACATACACACACAAACAAACACACACCCTGGGTGTAGCCACAAACACAACACTAACACAGGGATGCCTCAACAAATGCCTGCACAAGAACAACACACAAACACTACAGGAACACATACTGAACTCCAACAGAAACAGACATACCCTGTACTACCAACTAGCGAAAAGCAATGGGAGCACAGGCACAACAGGAGTACACAACATCATCACACAGGAACAAAACACACACACCATAACACAAATCATACAAGAAGTGCATCTGTACAAACACACACTGCCACATTAAACCTACCACAAATGCACATCAAACACCAATCAACAAACACCACAAGGCATTAGGGGGTACACATCAGTCAATGCCCAGGCCACATATACACAGCACTGCATGCTCAACAAGCTGTGTGTGCATTACAAGCACAACAGCCACACACACACATGATCAACACAACCACATTACACACACCACAATTCAGCATTGCACACATACTACAGCATACCCAGGAACTGAACCAATACCAATACCATATCCAACACCAACACATCCAACACAGCAACTACACATGCACCATTCTGTGACACAAGAGCCAATCCATCTCCACCAGAGCCCTGGGCAGCACACTCAGCTGAAGTGCACATGACCACCACAGGATGACTAATAGCACAAGGACAGCACACATACACCACTGTGGCAATGTCCAGAGTGGAACAACACTTATGGCCCAAGAACTGCACCACAAAGCACAAGCTCACAAATGAAGTGATGGGGAGGCACACACACACATGGAAACCAAAGGGACAGCTGACATCAAAGTGAAATACCCTGCATGTCAGTAGCAGACATGTAATGGGTGTCCCACACACAAATAGAGGGAGGGAAGACACACAATGGCAATACACAAGTGGCACACATAGAGGATGGCGTAACACCACACACACCATGCCATACAGGAGGAGAAAAACCACCATGTGCCTGCAATGCATCACAAACATAATGCCAGTGTGGAGCAGCAGGGCCACACAGTCTACACAAACACACCCAAGACACATTGAGAATCAATCAAACACAACACTGATGTGCAACTCACACACTTTGCACACTTCAAACTTACAAAAACAACTAGGAGGACTCACACACAACTGCATGGACAAATTAACACACAGCACAGACAGTGCACTACAAACAGCTCACACAAGTGCATGCAATCTTCTACACAGGGCAAGACAAAACAAACAACAGGCATATAACTCCTGGTTGACACATGTGTGTCTCTCACAATACAGGGGCACACATACATCCACTACAAACTTATACCCTTCACACTGCACACCTCGGCGAAACCCAAGACCACGCATCTCATGTAGGCCATGGTACCAGGACTAAGGGCCAGATGCATCAAGCGAAATGCGCTCGCAAAAGGGCCAGATTCTCAGAATCTGGCCCTTTGCGAGTGCAATTTTTGCATTTGGGATGCATCATCCCAAATGCAAAAATCGCAAATAGAGAATTCGCTAAATTGCGATTGTTTGCATTTAAGGAATCTCAAATTGAGATTCCTTAAATGCAATGCATGAAAGTATCAAAAATAGCGAATTCGCTAATAGGGCACGCAAATTACCACGAAGTACAACTTCATGGTAATTTGCAAAAACTTTGAAAAATGCACTTTTGTGCATTTTTCAAAGTTTCATGTTGCGCACACACATGCCCTAAGGGCATGTGTGTGCGCAACATATGTGTACAGATCACATTCAGGGGTGTAACAGGGTGTCCTTTGGACACCCCTGCACCCTTGAACTCGCAATCTCAAATTGCGAATCGCTAATTGCGATTCGCAAATTGCGATTGTCTTCCCATTCATTCCTATGGGCCTCTAGGCCCATAGGAATTAATGGGGAGGTATTCATTAATTGTGACTCGCAATTTGCGAGTCGCAATTAAGGAATTCTAAGGAATCGCTATTTTTATAGTGATTGCTTGATGCATTCCATTTTGCTATTCCTTATTAGCGATTCCTTATTTTTCGCTAATAAGGAATCGCAAAATGGATGCTTGATGCATCTGGCCCTGAGGGCCAACACAAGATGGCCATACACATACACGGCTGGGCACACATAAAGGAATCCACACACATACATCATGACATATCCCAAACTGCTCCAAAACATTAGCACAACATCACACCCTGTGCTGGCAGTGTCCCACAACCTGACATGTGAACAGTGTATCCAACAATAGCAAATCACTAAGAAGATAACTGCATGGCAGATAAAATAGCCATCACAGATTACACTAAAATCAGGGTCAGAATGTACTGAAGATCCTTTCACCCCTCTCTAAAAAGCTGATGCCTGCAAAGAGACTTGCAATGTTGAAGTGATACATAGAGCATGGGGCACAGCCAATCAAATGCAAACACAAAAAGAACTTTAATCAGCAAGGACACTGACAAAACACACAACAGAAGTAACTGTATTTATTCACATATTGCACAGATGTAGCAGTATAACAATAGTAGACAACAGAAAGGCACACAATGGTGTACACAGTCAAGATACTATGCACATGTGAACCACAAACAGGAAGGCCAGTGTCCATAGCACAGGGTAGAGCCCAACACAGCAGAGCAACAGGGCCAGTGTCCATGGCAGGTGAGAGGCCAACACAGCAGAGCAACAGGGCCAGTGTCTATGGCAGGTGAGCCAGAAAGTACATAAAAGGCTGCACAGGGGAGAGTACAGCACAACAGAGCAACAGGACCAGTGTCCATGGCAGGTGAGAGGCCAACACAGCAGAGCAACAGGGCCAGTGTCCATGGCAGGTGAGAGGTCAACACAGCAGAGCAACAGGGCCAGTGTCCATGGCAGGTGAGAGGCCAACACAGCAGAGCAACAGGGCCAGCAACACACCCATATACAAAACAATGTTCAGGACTAGCACACCTGTATGAGGCACAGGCATATAAGGGGGATGTCAACTCACTCCTGGCTGTCATGCAGACTTATACCTGGCTGTGTGTTGGGGACAGCAGGCCCACTTGACTGGGGTGACAGAGCCCCAGGTGATGTGGTGCTAACAGTGTCTTTGCAAGCTGGAGGGCTGTGTGAACCAGGTGGCATTGTGGCACGTGGAGGTGTAGTCATGCAGACCTCTGACACAGTGTGGGTGGGAGAGGTGGGAGGGGTGCCCTTCCACTTTTTGGGAATATGAAATGGCTTCCCTGTCTTGGGGTTGATGGGAAGTGGTGATGACACAACTGGCACACACCCCAAATGTCCCACACCCGATGCAGATACTGGCACCACCTCTGGAGATGTGCTGGATCCTGCGGAACGCTTGGTCTGGCTACGCCTCTGGACCACCTTCACCTCTTTGCCAGGTTTACCCCCTACAGTGCCCTCCTTTGACTTCTTGCCAGGGCTGGTCACTACTGTGCCCTTCTTTGCCTTCTTGCTAGGTGTATCCCCTACAGTGTCCTCCTTTGCCTTCTTGCTAGGTGTATCCCCTACAGTGCCCTCCTTTGCCTTCTTGCTAGGTGTATCCTCTACAGTGCCCTCCTTTGCCTTCTTGCTAGGTGTACACCCTACAGTGCCCTCCTTTGCCTTCTTGCTAGGTGTATCCCCTACAGTGCCCTCCTTTGATTTCTTGCCAGGGGTGGTCTCCACAGTGCCCTCCTCCACCTGCAGCAATGGTCATGGAATTGGGGTAGATGTGGTGGGTGGATGTGTCCCTGTGCTCTTCCTAGGTGTACCCCTAATATGCAACACCTCCTCAGTGGGCACAGACACTGCATTGGTAGGTTTGTGTGCAGTATTAGTGACAGGAGAGTCTATTGCTAGTGATGGCTCTGCGGCTTGTGAGCCTGATGTCTGCCTGATTGCTCTTCTGGCCTTGCTCTTCTGTGACTGGCTCTTGTCTGTGCATTCTGGGGTGGACATGCTCTTCAGTGGGGATGGTGTCTGTGGGCGGGAGTGTTTAGCTTGTGTCTGTTGTGTGCTCCTTGTGCTGTATCATTTCGTTGACGCAGGCGAACCGTGGTCACTGTCATCTGATGTGGCCACTGACTGGGAGGTGGACACAGGCACCTGAGCTGCAATGGGAGCACGTGCCTGTTGAAGGGCAGACGTCACTGTGGATGACAACGCCTGGACTGTATGGTGTAGCCCACCAACGTCAGAGTGTATACCCTCCATGTATGCAATCACCTGGCCTAATTTCTCGTCATGGTCACTGAAAGCATTGAGCAGGGCGGTCTGGCCCACACAAAGCTGGCGCTGGAGCTCAACACACTCTGCACTGAGTGCAGCAGGCGGGACAGGTGCAGGGCCAGCAGTGCCAGGTGTGAATGTGACTCGACCCCTCTTAGTGACACGGATGCGGGCAGACCCAGAGGAAGTGGATGGGAGGCTGGGCACTGGCCGCTGGGTGGTAGATGATGATGCAGACTCCACATCCCCTGTGCCAGCCAACATGGATGCATCCCCGCTGCATCAGATGATGTGCTACTCTGTGTCTCAGCCATGGATTCCTCCTGCATACTTCTGTCCCCCTCAGATGCGCTGGTGGGCTCAGTGTCACTTGCCTCCGCTGTAGTGCTACCCTCGCCACCACTTGTTTCTGGCTCATGTTCCTCCGTGGTCTCTTGCGAATCTGCATTAGAGAGAGATACAGGGTTGTGTAAGTGTCATCATCTGGTCATACGAATTCTAATCAATGCAGTACAGGAGAGGCCCAAATCTACATGGTAACCACCACACCTTGCAATCACTGTGCAGCAACACACAACATAGACCACAAAAGTGCCTGTAACGCAGAATAACTGCCAGGAGTGAGGCATGTTGATGTCACACAGTACTACACCCTTCCCGTAGATGGAGTGGCCACCCCCAACTTGACCTGCCCTAGAGATATGATGTGGGTACAACACTTATTACCACTGACAGACCTTCAGGGAACAGGAGGAGACAACACACACACCTATTATGACATTACTTGCCACAATGACAAGTAGGCCATAGCAAGCACCATGTGGTAATCTCAGTCATATTGTTGTCAGATGTGTGGGACTCAACCATCATGGTGCATGCAAAGTAGGCATACATGAAGTCACACTCATAAAGTTGACACAGCAGTTCACCACAATATAGATTCCCCACACTATCCCAATGATGAATGACCATGTGGAGCCTAACACATCTGGCAATGCGAAAGAACAGCAGGGAGGATCAGCTCAGTAAGGCTGGGGTGGGCCAATGCCTCATACAAGCACACATCACAGTAGCCACTCACATCACATAGCACAGCATAGTAACACACGCACATCACATGGGTGACTGCTGCCACAGGCCCTGTACACATGCATCCACTCCCAGCTAAAGTCTCCCCAGATACTCACGACCCCTGCCTTGCTGCCGATGCTCCTTCAGATGTGCATCCAGGTCTGGATGAGTCACTGTCAGTATGCGGCCCATCAGTGGAGTCATGCTGCGCCATGCCAATCGCCCTGTGTGTGGTAGCATCCCCAAGGTCATCTCTTCCACTTGTTTTGCCAGCCGGCTGATGTCGTCCCACCTCTTGTGACAGTAGGTGCGTCGTCTGTCGGAAACCCCCTGGGCTCGCACCTTTACTGCAATGGCCCTCCAATGGGCCTTACGTTGGTGTACTTTTAGCTGCAGGTATGAGAGAAAAGAAGGGTAAACGAACAGTTACACAATGTCAGAAAACAACATCTATCAGTACAGTGGCAAGACACAGACTCAGGACTCATTGTAACCTCCCTCCCTCCAAAACTGGGTGACCCTTACAAGGGCACTCTGCATGGCCCAAACATTTGTGATTGCAGGCACACATTGGGGCGTATAGGCTCCATGATAATCTCACAAATGCAGGATGCCTCAACACAATAAGCATCGACAGAAGTGTTTAAGTCTGAAATTATACAGGGCACTCATGGGGCATATCTACTATTCAGTGTGAAGGAACATGAGCATGTGAGTCTGGTGATGTTTTATTGTTTGGGTGGGCAGCCACTAAACCTACTCTGTGGGTCACACTGACTCAGACAACAGGGGCACACTGAAACATTCACAGAAGCAATTACTGTCCTGGCACCTACATGGCTAACATCCGTTGGCTTTGTATGGCTGAAAATGTAACACATACAAGTACAGGCATCGAAAAGCGTGACATTGGGACACACACAGACTCCCTCACCCTGGAGACAGCTTGTCTGTTGGTGTCATACACAACCCCACACCCTCAGGCATATACTGCAGCTGCACAACTACACGTCTGACACCCCCTGCCCTAGAGCTACCTTCATGGAGACTTACCACTACATTGGGACCAGCAAACAGTCTTGGGTACTGTGCCAGCACCTCGTCCACAAGGACCTCAAGTGCTCACTTGTGAATGGACTGGCACGGATCTTCTCTATCCTTGCTATCCCTGTGGACATGGAACACCTGTGGTGCAAGTGAGTGGTGAGGGGTCCCAGGCAACAGGCTCGTCAGGTAGCAGCAGGAGAGGGTCCCAGGCAGCAGGCTCTTGAGGCAGCAGCAGGAAAGGGTCCCAGGCAGCAGGCTCTTCAGGCAGCAGAAGGAGAGGGTCCCAGGCAGCAGGCTCTTCAGCAGGGCCGGACTGGGAACTGAAGGCAGCCCTGGCAAATTTTGACAGACGAGCCCCCGCCCGGCGAGTAGCGAGCAAGCGCAGCGAGCGAGCCCGACCTCCACTAGGGGGCTTTGGGGGGGTTCCCCCCCCACGAAAATTTTGGAAAAAGACAGTCCAAAATGGTGAATTTTACAGCCCGTTTTTCATTACATATTCAATTGTATTAACTTTCAAAGCTCTGTAAATAGTACATAATGAACTTAAAGAGCACCAGGTTACCTACCCAGTCATATGTACCCACAGTCATTTTTTCAGAGAGCACCAAAAATAGACACAAGTAGTGAATCAGAGAGAATAAAGTAAAAGTGAGACCAGTCCCCTCATGGTGTGTAGCGAGCAAGCGCAGTGAGCAACCACTACTAGGGGGAGTTTGGGGGTTGTCCCCCAAGAAAACTTTAGAGCTAGAAAGGCCAAAACAAAGCATTTTTCAACAAATGTTTCATTGCATATTAGATTGTATTAGCTTTTAAAGCATAGTAAATGATTACCTTATGGAGCACCAGGATACCCATTTATAAGTCACAGACATTCCTACAGAACCTCCAGGTCACTGAGGCCACAAACTATGGAAATAGCACGCATAAGCACCCAGGCCAGAAAGCATGAACAATTCACACAAAGGCACCCAGGCCAGTGGCACTGGAACACTTTTCAGAGTGTGGGTGCTGCCATCAATGTTGCCTGTACATCACTGAAGTCATGGGATTTTGAAAATTTCAAGAATTACACAAATAGCAAGGGTAGAAATTCAGCCGTGCCTGTTCCGGGACATATACAACTTAAAAGTATATGCCAAACCATTTAAATACACTGCACGCAGCACTCTGCCTTATGGAAAGGGCTTGCACTGGTGGCGACATCCTGGTGACATATGTAGTAAAAGGGAATATTTTTAGGCCTGGCAAAAGGTTCCTTTAGCCAGTTCAAAATGGCAGTTTTACAACTGCACAGGCAGACTGCAATGACAGGCCCTGGCCTTGACACATGTTTAAATAGGCTACTTACGTGGGTGTTGCACGTCCACTAGCAGCATTTAATTTGCAATCCCTGGATACATGTAGAGCCACATTTCTAGGGACTTACAAGTAAATTAAATTTGTCCATTCGGTGTAAGCCAATTTTACCATGTTTAAAGGAAAGAGCACAAGCACTTTAGCACTGGTTAGCGGTGGTAAAGTTCACGGAGCCCTAAGAGCCAACAAAAAAGGCCTCTTTTGATGTAATAAAGCAGATCAAACATGAATTTAATTTCACACACACCAGGCTGCATGGGACTTTACACATCGATTCATCCATGGTAATTGGTAAATCAGTTCTGACGTGACTTCACAACTGATTTACCAATTACCATGGATTGATGTGTTTTGTCTTGTGTACACCCTGTATGAGTTGTGCCAATTTGATGCCCTATTTAGCAGGGGCTCTGACACTGACATTGCGTACCACTTACCCTCTATAAAAATTAGCTGCAATGTCACGGTGTAAATTTGAGGTGGGTCCCCCCTCACAGAGGAGCTGCAGCGACAGCCCAGTATTTCCCACAGTCCATGCGTTCCACCAGTGATGCCCCTCAAAGCCTCCAGCACCATGAGCAATGGGCCAGCTCCCTGCGGGCCGGCCGCCACCCACAGACCAGGCAGGTCACACTGTAGCTGACAGACACCTACCAGCCAGCGGATAAATCCAAGTCAGGGATCACACCCACGGCGAGTGAGGGGGCTCACAAGACCACATGGGGAGGCCATTGTCTGCCCACCAATGTGGCCTAGAGAGAAGGAGATAGACAGAGAGGTAGATAAAAGGGTGGGCGCAAAGGTGCAAGGGATGGATGGGTGTTTGTATTGAGGTATGAATAGATGGGTGGCTTGATTGATAGATGGATTAGGTAGGTAGTCATATAGGAAGACAGACAGACAGACAGATGAAGAGATTCTGGCACCACCAATGAAATGTAACTTTTAATGTGGATAGACACTAACGTTTACATTTAAATGTAGATAGACAGACAGAAAGACATGCTGACTGACTCCGTATAATACATAGCATGGAAATGACCTTATATGCATATATGCATGCAACAGAGTATATCGAAGAAATAATGTGTGAAATCAATATTAAGTTAGAATCAAAAAAAGAGGGAGTAAACAAAGTTAAACGGAGTAAAATCAGGTCTCGACAAATCAATGCATAGTAGTGTTACTAGAGAGACAACACAGATCACACGAACAGAGAGGGAGGCACGCAGGATGTCTTTATGGAGGTAACTGGGAAAAGATGCGCTCCTAAACAGTCAGACCCCAGCGTTTAAAAACAGCCTAACTGGTGTTTACCCTGAGCACATCTTCAAAGCTGTGAGTGTGACTCAAGCAAGACACATCATCACATTTAATTAAGGTCAGCAAACATATGCCCTTAAAACTACAACTAGAGTAGTCCTCCTTGTGGCCTGCTTGGCGTGAACGCGCGTGCCTTGAGCACCCGCACCACCCCCAGGGTTTTAAAGCGCCTTGTTTTGGTAACGCGATAAGAAATTGTGTTTTTGTTCTCACTTCTCAGGCCCCATTCAAAGTCCGGATAATGGACTCTGCTTCCTTTGCCCTCACGAAACAACTTCAGCTGTATCTGCTGTGTGTGCCACTTGCCTGGTGATCATCAGACCCAGATTCTCAGTAGTGTACAGACATGGATGGGCGCAGACAGCCTTGCCTTCGGCGCCCCTTCAGTACTTCAAAACAGGAAGAAATTGGTGCAAGATAAGAGGCTATCTTCCAACTGACTTCCAATTGCCACTCACTCCAAATTCTCTCCCCATTCTAAATTCCAAAAATCAACCCATATTCATTCTCACTTTCCCCTTTCCAGTTAGGCAACATTCCAGGGCAACTCAACTCAAACCTACAATACTTGTCATAAAAATGAAGTGCGTTGGCTCTTGGTTATGCACAGATCTAGATTTAGAGCTCAGGCAGGGCTGGACTGGAAGATGTTTAAACCAACTCCAAACTACAGGGGGTCACAACTGTAATTGGGATATGCGGCTATGTGCATGGCATAGGAACCCATCCTGCTCTGAAAGCAGCCGTCTAGCCTATAGTCTATTTGGAAAATGACAGTGGTTCTGTGTTCAGCTCAGCCCGGTCTCAGAATGTTATCCTACAGGCCGAGTGTACTTATGAGCCCAGTCAGTTCCCTCTAATCTGAGGGTGTGAGTGGTCACCTATACTGTGCTTTTAATCTGCGCAGTGAGCCTGGGGAAGCGCAAACCATACTGGATGCTCTGACTGACAGCCATAAATTACTTCATTAGTCCCTATGTAGTGCAGAGCGGCGATAAAAAATCTGATAGTATATTTTTTTATCAGCTAAATAGTGCACAAGGCCTACAAAGCTGATTGGGGAAATAGAGAAAAGGCTGCTAGGGACCGTTTGTTTGTAGGGATGTGACCAGAGGGGGAAGCGACAGCATATATGTACTGCAAGAGCAGCTTTAGTTGGTAATTCTACATTTAGACATGCTAAAAGGATGAATGTGAACACCTGGAGTGAAAAACAGTCCTGATTCAGCAGGAAAGCATCCCCAAATGCCTGTAATGGAGTCCAAGCTAGTTGCCAGTTTTCAATTAGTAGTGAGTACAGTATGGCAACAATCCAAGCCCAAGCCTCATTAGAATGCGCGAATATGACACTGCGTCCTGCTCCAAGTCCGACCTCATACCCTAGAGCCAGGTGGCCAGGCCAGCCAGTGCAACCACCACTTCCCCGAACAGTCGCCGGTAGCTTCCCATTGGCAGTCTCTAACTCAAGAGGGTAGCTTGCATCTGTGGATGTGCCTGGAGTCCACAAGAGATAAAAAATAGGCACTCTTTGGTGAAAAGGATGAGGATTTTGGACTGAAATGCCTTACTAAAACCCCACAGTAAGGCCGTGTAAGGTGCAGGGCGCTCTGAAACATGTACAACACCTTTTACCATAGATTCCCAATGGGAGTTTAATTCAAAGGAAGCCATAATCTTGTTTATTTGGGACCAAAAAATGCTAATTTGCCAGTGCTTGTGGTTCAATTCGCAGAGTGCCCGTTTTTGTCCAGAGAATGGAGGGTGGGGGGGGGATTTAGGAGTCAATTGGCCCGTCTAGTGCTGTCTAAAAGACACAGTCCGACACCCTAAGACCATCTTCACAACCCTGATATGCAGACAGTCCGGTCTCAGCCAGTGGGCACCACACACTTCTGCTGTGAACTGTCATCATATTACAGACATAAACATGCTGTAAAACGCGTCCCATCGTTTTACTAGTAAAGTGAGATAGCTCAGTGTGTTGAGCGTCTGCGGCAGGAAACTGTGCCTAACCTGCGGATTTCCGACGAGCCCGGCCTTTATTCCCCCAAAATGAGCCCCTGCACTGAGTTCTCCAAGTTCACCCTGTTGCAAACCGTTATAAAGATCATGTCACTGGCCTCACAGACAGATTAAAAAACAAATGAGAGCATGTTGTTTGAGCATGTGGGGACAGGTTCCCTCTGATTCCGGTTTAGATTACTTTAATTTAAGGTGTTTCAGTAGAGATTAATTTGTCCAACTCTAAAGAGATCAAATGGGCATGGCTCTGTTCAGAGAATGGGTAATAGAAAGCAATGACTGCATGTGAAACAAGACCCTGACCGCGTGAATCTTCAATTTTACCAACTAAGAATAGTTTATATTCTCAAAGCTCTTTGGAGAGCATACCACTGTTTTCCATGAGGACACTATGCTATCACCAAACTGTACAATTGGTAATTACAAAACCTGAGGGTTTCTGCCAGAGACGCTAAAGTTACTGGAACAGGTTTTCATTGAGCACAAAGTGTGGGAAAACTATGGCATAGAAACCAGACCAAAATAGACTCTGTACCCTGATACTTATAAAATCTGTTCGCAAACTGGTCCGTAGCAATGCAAGACCATGAATTAATCTGGATCACTGAACTGTGGCAGCAGATATTCCCTACTCTTAGCAGGGCTCAGTCCCAGTATCGGGAATTTATTACAAACATTTATACACCGGCAAGAGCTGAGCCATTTTTCAAGCTAATGTTTAGCCCAACAAAATCGCTGAATAGAACACGTGGTTAGAAATCACACTTTTAAAGGGATTCAATATCTTATTAGCGGAGACAGTGCCCTCCAAGCAAACATGTCAAAAACATAAATGGCACAAACTAGATAACTCTTTAGTATGATCTGGTGTGTGCGTATAAATGTTGGTATCTATTGTTTTGTTCAATTGAATACGCACAAGAAAAAATAGAAAAACAAGCATCGAACCGGCCTGCTATGTGGGCAAAGTCAAGAAATATACATACGGGAAGTAAATCATCAAAGAGCATCTCAACAGTACCGATAATGCTCACTGTGTTCCTAAGCACTGGAAAGTGCATGATTTCTCTGTGACTCGACAGAGATTGGCTTGAGCTTGAACCAAAAGAATTTAAAATATTGCATGTCGGGGTCATGGAGGTATCACTGAGCCTCCGCCATCCGCCCTAAGCCTGGTTACCATAGCTGCCAAGGTTTTAGATTGCTATGTGTGACATTTTCATAAATTAAGTGTAACTATGAGTGACATTTCAACGACTATGAGTGACACTTTCTCGCAAGCTTAAGTCAAGTAATAAAGATGATGGAAGCATATAAATGTCAGAAATTACACCCATTTCACCAAAGAGAAACTTTAAGAAGATCTTAATATTTCTGCAAAGCGCCGGGTATGGATGGGTACTATCCTAGTCAGTGGTGGCTGTTGACATTTGGAAGTAGTGGGACGATTCAGCAGCAGCAGGACTCGGGGTCATGGCTAACTCATACATGCCAATAAACCTGATTCGGGAGGGGCACCCCATTTTTTCAAGCCAAAAATGACTATTTTAGGAACAGAAACAATATCAGATGCTGAGTTTAGAGTAGGGCGGCCAATTGTCTTTTGATGGGCCCAGGTAGTTACACCTACAAGCATATATGCATTCTATGAATATTGTCAGTATTATGAAATGTCAGGTTGTTCCGAAAAGCATCAAACATGGCCCAAATGGTGGTGCATGCGAGACACCACTTTGCATCAGCTGGCAAAAATCGTTCCACAATTGCGCCTTCCAACACCATTAAGGAGCAGAATAATTCTGCAAATAGATATACACTGGATATATTTCATTCAAAAGCAAACAATTAGCCCCAGTTTAATATATAGCAGTAAGAAATTGGTTGAAACAAATAAAGATGTTGGAGTGTGAGGTACAGATCTTACACAGGAGATGATTTATGTTTGTCCAGTCACAGGAAGTAAGAAACCTAATTTTCTCTGTTTGTCTGTTGGTGAATATATTTGTGAATCAGTTCAAAACAGAAATGTGAGCACTGGGAGGTTTAGTTATTGTAGAAACAGAATTGCTACTCACAGTGTTAACCGGGTTCCCAACCTTTTATTTGAGCAGCCCAACAATCATTTTAACTAAATGCTCAGCACATTGGCCCAGCAGCAAATGACAGGCCACATGCAAGAGCACAGGGTCTACAAAGAATATTTTTTTTGCTCGGGGAGACTGGGGCTGCATTTAAGCTCTTTTCTTGGCAACGGTTGTCACAAATGTGTACCCAAACACTTAACTCTAATTTCAATGTACCCTCCCCTCCTACATGCAGGCTACCTCACGTTTTTTCCCTGTAGAATTCTGCATACACAAGCACCCAAGAGTAGCAAGCACCAAAGATAGCCACCTTCCACGCAGTAATCCTGCCATGTTTTACATCTTAAGTCGTTTCCATCACCTAGCCAATTCTTCTGTTAATGTAGTAACAGAAACAAAGAAATATAAACAACTGTCTATTGAATGATCTTTAAAGCCTGCTTGACTGGCAAGTCAGCAACTCATTCTGCAAAGCAGCAATCCACCTTAGGCTTCGGTCCAGGCTGCCGGCTTTCTCAATGAGTCCTGGCAGGCTGACTCTCAGATGGATTCCGTTACTACTTTTAGGCCCCGGCCCGGTTTCGTGACCGCAGCGCAGTGGATTTAATCAGGATTTATTTTGTGACCACTGCACTGCTCTCACTCAGGAAATCCACTGTGCTGCGGCCGCGCAATCAGGCCGGCGGGGCCTAAGTAACCACCACCAACCAGGCGTTAACTTTTTTTCTAACTCCGGTCCGGGTCACTATGCCCCCAGCCCAGTCCCAGGACCCA
Organism: Lissotriton vulgaris; assembly: GCF_964263255.1. Taxonomy (NCBI): domain Eukaryota; kingdom Metazoa; phylum Chordata; class Amphibia; order Caudata; family Salamandridae; genus Lissotriton; species Lissotriton vulgaris. The sequence continues at coordinate 898,520,724 of NC_141696.1, forward strand.
GACAGTTAGCCTCACCTGCGGGCGCCAGGTGGCAGACAGCACACAGGGAAATAATTAAAGGCGTGCCTCCATGCTCTGCTCCAGCCTCTCTTTCTCTGGAGTAGTGGCCATGGCCCCGTCTCTCTGCCTCGCAGTCACGTGCACAAGACCCCACCCTATGAGTGAATCTTTACTGCGGTGCCTAAATGACATCACTGCATGCTGCTCATCAATTATGGTGCGTGCAGGCAGCCACTCAGCCAGTGTCAGTGCGTGCCGGTGGATTTTCAAAATAATAAATGTAGTTCTCCTCTTGGCAGTGCCTAGAAATAAAATTTGGGTGACAGAACATGCAGCATCACGGACGGCACCAGCAGCTGCTGCATTTATGTAGATAAATGTACTTGTTTGCTCGTCAGCATACCTCCCTCAAGGTCAAAATCGGCCTCGCCAACAAAACTGGCCCCCTGTCATAAAACCGGCCCCCACACCATCCAGCCTACCGGGGATTGCCCGGGGGGAACAACCTTTACAACGAAGGTTTTACAACGCGGTACTGTTACCACGCAACTTTTACAACGCAAGTCGTTACAACGACTTGCGCTGGGGGGCGCTCCATGATAGTAAATAGTTTAATTTACTATCCAACTCCTTCCCTACTATCCACGGGGACTGGAGTTGGAATAGTAAATTAAAATATTTACTATCGAGCCCCCCCCAACGCAAGTCGTTGTAACGACTTGCGTTGTAAAAGTTGCGTAGTAACGGCACGCGTTGTAAAAGTACGCGTTGTAACGTCGTACATCCATTGCCCGGTGCCCGGCAATATCAGTCCGGCCCTGCTCTTCAGGCAGCAGCAGGAGAGGGTCCCAGGCAGCCGGCTCTTCAGGCAGCAGCCGGAGAGGGTCCCAGGCAGCAGGCTCTGTGAGCAGTGGAAATGTGAGGCTCACTCCCACAGATTTATAGGCCCCTGGGGTCGTTTGGAAGCTGAAAAGCTGCTACAATTGGTTGTCCAGGTCTGCCTCTTTCAAAAGGACCCAATGACTGCCTCCGCGGTGGCGGTGCACACCTTCCGCGATTTTCAAATCTGCATCATGCGATCATCGCTGCCATTGGCTGTAGGCAATGCTTCATGGCGGTGACACACCGCGGGTGCCCAGGGTGCGCTGCCGCGATGGTGCATCATTCAAAAGTATCCAATGACCGCCTCCACGGTGGCGGTGCACACCTTCCGCGATTTTCAAATCTGCATCATGCCACCGTGATCATCGCTGCCATTGGCTGTAGGCAATTGTCAATGACGGTGACGGACCGCGAGTACCTGGGGTGTGCTACCGCGATGCTGCATCATTCAAAAGTATCCAATGACCACCTCCGTGGTGGCGGAGCATGCCCTCCACCATCTACACATGTCTCCATGCCAATGGTTACCGCACTTGTGAAGGGGGTGGTGCTGGTGTCACACCGCCGGGACAGGCGGTAGTTACTGCGATTCATGCGGCAGAGCATGCCCACCACCATCTACACATGTCTCCATGCCAATTGCTACCACGCTTGTGAAGGGGGTGGTGCTGGTGTTACACCGACGGGGCCAGGCGGTAGCTACCACCATTTTCGTAACATTAAATATGTATGTCCATCGTGAACACTTTATCAGTACCCAGCAGCAACATGGTGAAGGGCACATCCTTGTACCCACAATGCCATTCTTCCATGTCATCCACAGGTGGATGCACATTCTCTGTGACACACTTTGGTCTGTGTTCCATGCCATGTTAGTTATGCATTCGATGGTTGATGATACTTGACACTCTTGAGCTGGTGTCAATGATGTTGAAGAAATCAATGTGTTGTGGGTCAGTGCTGACCTTGACAAGGCTTGTGTCACACTGTATGGTTTTGTACTAGACTGATGCTTTCACATCAGCTCATGCACACAACTGAAAGTTTTCCTGCTACTGTGATGAATGTGTGGATGGATGTGTTCAGACTTTACATGATGCATTGAGGTGTGACAGGTACAGCAGATGGGTATGATACAGTCATGGTAGTTTCAGACACATTAGCGGATGTCACAGCACCTGGCGTGCACATGTGACATGTGTGGTTAAGTATGTGTGCATTCACATCCACCAATGTGTTTGTGGCACTCGTGTATTGCTAGTAGAGAGAGGTGTGCCCACTGTGTGTATCAAAAGGCCACCCATGTAACCTGGTGTGCTATGCATCTCTCTGTCAAAGCCCAGCTCACCTGAGTTTCTGTTCAGTTCTGATGGAGGTTGAAGACAGTCCGACCCCACCCTGAAACTGCTTGTTCCAGCACACTAGTTTTAAAACAGTGCACTAAGAACCAGAAGCTCAAGGGAAGGGGGGAAGTGGATAAAATAAAAAAGAGAGACAACACCGTTCTTGCGTTTCCACTGTAGAAGAGCGGCTAAGTAGAGGTGCGAGCGCTCGTTCCAGGCACATCCGCGTTGCTAAGCAATGAAGTAAAGACGAGAGCATTAACGGAATGGCCAAATTGAAGGTAAACAAGTAAATAAAAGTTCGCTTATCCGGGATAAAATTATTAAAAAGTTTAAACATGAAGCAGGAAGTCTACTCACGTATTTCCCTCAAGAATTATGACAAAACCAGCAATTGTAGTTAACTTCCGATCCAAATAGAAACAAAAGAAGAAAAAGAACAACAATGAAAACCAGAACGCGGTTGAATCCTCGATGAAACTTGTAGAAATAGGTTTAAAGAAGAAATTGAAGAATTCATCAGATGAATTATTCCTTTGAACGATAAAAAAAAAATACTCAAGAAGAGAAAACGAAAAAATATATATATATATTTGTTGCAGGTTCTTTTGAAGTATCCCATCCTCGTCGCCAATTTAATGTAGTATTCTCTTTCAAGTATGACAATCAGAAGAAGAATTAAGTTGTAGTTTAATCCATGAAGAAAAGCACATCCATGTACCTCAGTGACAGATGGTAGAATAATCAGTGGTATATCACAGCATTCTAACAGTGCTCAGTAGAACACAGAACACCAACATTCAAAAGGATACACAAGAAATGCAAGCATGCAATTAAAGAGAAACACACGATACTACAATTGATTCCAATTATGGAGGATGGGATCATATCTATCCACGAAAGGAATTGACCAATTGGCTGCTGTACAGCCCAAATAAGACAAGTCGAATGCCACTTTTGTAGCATCAGTAGGGAACTGTTGTGGTTTACAAACGAAGTGTAATTGACATTGATTGATAAAAACATGGAATTTGTTACTATCTCCATGAAAACGTTCAGGTGCTGCTAAAGGCACAGCATTAGGAACATTAACAGTAACCTCAACTGGGGGTGGGGGGAGTTGCATGTTTTGCTCGCGCCCCTGTCTCTGAGGAGGTTTTAAACAAAGGCGTAAAAGCTGTGTTCCACTGAGATTCCCTAGGCTCATACCTGCTTAAATCCTGTTTTAAAAAGGTGTTTTCCAACTTTAATTTCCATATTTCCTCTTGCATATGTTGCAAGATGCCAGACACTAATTCATTATGGGCCAAGTCCTCGTTAAGGGCCTGCGCCATATCCGTGGCATCAATGCCCTCTGTATTTTCCCCGGCATTCATCGTCCAACAGAACTGAATATTTTAAAGGCTTGTGCTTCTGTCAAAGCCCAGCTCACCTGAGTTTCTGTTCAGTTCTGATGGAGGTTGAAGACAGTCCGACCCCACCCTGAAACTGCTTGTTCCAGCACACTCGTTTTAAAACAGTGCACTAAGAACCAGAAGCTCAAGGGAAGGGGGGAAGTGGATAACATAAAAAAAGAGAGACAACACCGTTCTTGCGTTTCCACTGTAGAAGAGCTGCTAAAATCTGCGGCCCTCTCTGACTTCTCTAGAAACTGGTGCCTAATGAAACATAAACAAAGAACAGATAAGTGCAACCTATCCCTAAATGTGTTCCTGACTAAACCTTAATCTTATTAGAAATTCTATTCTAAAAGTACCTCTTGGATGCTTGTCTCAAGCTTCCAGGTTTGGAATGTGTTACTGTTCTGGGATGTGCTTTCTATTACTGTAAATCTTCTGTAAAATCAAACAAATATCATTATCAGAATTACCAACGTCTAACATTCACCTTAATATAACTAAAGCCTAAATTCTTAATAGCAAACTCACTTTTCACACATTTCCAGACTTTTTATAAAACAAATACTGTACTTTTACATCAAAATACAGCAGGTAATTTGTCCAAGTCCTTATTTTACTGTTTGCCTTGCTGTCAATGCTTTCCTCTGTTCGATTCTTAAAAAAGTTCCATGTAAAACAATGTTCATATCACAAAGTTCCACAAAGTATTCTTGTAACAAAGGTTTTGAACCACAAAGTTCGTGGGAGATATCGTGTTCCAAATTGTCTTTACATGAATCCATAAATCGCAGATAAAGTTCTTTCAGGTAATAAAAGGTTTTGCACTTACTTGTTGCCGAAAAGGGATACTGATCAGTCTAACCTTGACCTCTTTCTCTTTTGCAGGTCGATTGCAGTGGACAGAAGAGGGGCTGAGGCAAGAAGTAGCCAGAAACCAGAAGAAGGAAGAGCCAGAAGCCGCGCCCGTTGCAGTCAATGAAGGTCTGGAGAGAGCAGGAGTGCCAGTGCCGAAGCATCTGTTCTCAGGTAAGTGGGAGGTAGACGAGCACAAGCACTGGGTGAGGCTCAGGGGCTGCCTTTTATAGACAGGGCTGGGTGTGGTTCGAAGAGCTGGGTGTGGTTCAAAGAACTGGGTGTGGTTCTCACAAGCAGGTGTGCAGAGCTTCAGTTATTATGCTAATGAGTTGAAGTAATACATGGCCTAGGGAGGAGTGTTCTAAATAAGCCTTTGTAAAAGCAAGGTCCAATGTTTTCTAAATAAGCCTTGGTAAAAGCAAGGTCCAATGTGCAAACAATACAGCAATGTCCAAACTTGTGAATACATTGAGCAACATACACAGAAGTCTTAGGGAGGGGCTGAGGTAACAAGAAAGGCTTTCAGTCGTATGTTTAAAGAGAGCTATTACAGAGACCCCTAGTGCAATGAGAGGGGACATGCTCTTTGCTGTGCACAAACCCTAACAGTTTCAGGCAGTCTTTGTGTGGCTCACTGGTTAGAGGCGGCAGACCCGAGAGCAGAGGACGGCCCGGGACCAGGGTTCGATTCCCAGCGCGGCAGGTTTCTGGACCAGGGTCAGCGGACTCGATAATTCTCTCGCCTCGGTGCCCACTCTGATCAGCGATCACACTCGGCAACTCTGGGCATTTGCTTGCCTCATCTTCACTAACGGCCCCACCAGACCGCCGGGGATGCCTGGTCTCACCCTGGAGATACCCATTAAGGGACCATCTCTCAGGGAAGCCAGGAAGGGTTTCGCAGCGGTCGAAGCGCCTTGGGACCCTACGGGTGAAGTAGTGCGCTATATAAATGCCTATACATTTACATACATACATACATTTACATACATGACATCGTTGATGGTATGTGCTGTGGCCATCTCCTGATGGTTGTCACTGACATTTTCTAATTTACGTCTCAAGTAGGAGGAGGCGAAATCTCCTACGTCACCTGACAGTGCTGGAGGACATGGAGAATGTTGCAATAATTCAGAAATTCCGCCTGGACAGACCAACACTGAAGATCCTGTGTGATCTTTTGGGACCCCGCCTGCAGCCTCGCCGTCACTATCCAACTGCATTCACACCCACATAAAAGGTGATGGCAGCCCTCCACTTTTTTGCAACTGGTTCCTTCCAGGAGACAGTGGCTAGCGCTGGAGGGATGTCACAGCCCATGTTCAGCCAGGTGCTGAGGGATGTTCTTGCAGCCATGATGCTCCATAGGAATCGCTACATTTATTTTCCTAGGGGAGCAGAATTGGCCGGTGTGAAGGGTGACTTCTATCCCCTTGGGCGCAACCCACATGTTGTTGGTGCCATTGATTGCACCCATGTAGGTCTGGTGCCACTGCAGGCAACAGAGCACATTTATAGAAACCGTAAACATTATCATTCTATCAATGTGCAGGTGGTGTGCCTTGCAGACATGACCATTTCCCATGTGTGTGCAAGATTTTCTGGCTCTGCACATGATTCGTACGTCATGAGGAACAGCATGGTGCCCCGGATGATGGAAAATCTGCATCTCGAGCGTGCTTGGACTGTGTGTGAGTGTGTCTACTGATGCTGCGTGCTGTGTGTTACCTGCTGCACTCTGGCTGTGCGACATTGCAATGGGTGTTTGTCATTCACAGGTGACTCTGCATATCCCAGTAGGCCATGGCTGTTGAGCCCGCTAAGGAATCCCAGGACCCCGGCTGACATCCGGTACAATGAGGCCCGACGTGTAATTGAGCGGACATTTGGCATGCTGAAGTCAAGATTCCTTTGCCTTGACAGGACAGGAGGTGCACTGGCATACTCGCCTGGGAAGGTATGCAAGATCGTTGTGGCATGCTGTATGCTGCACAACCTGGCCATCCACAAGGGCATCCCCCTGCTCCTGGACGATTGTGAGGAACCAAGGCCACCACCTGCTCAAGGACCTGAGTCCAGTGATGAGGACAGTGGAGAGGAGGAAGGAGTTGACCTGCGCCAACAGCTCATCGACCGCTACTTCACTTGAAGGTGGGTGACGACGTAAGACGTCTACATTGTCTGGTGTGGTTGCTGTTCTTGTGAATGGCTATGCGCAGATGTAACAGACAGGCACACGTACAGTCACCTGTGTGTGGTAATGTGACATTGATGTTCCATATGGCGACGTATGCTGGCCTATATTTGTTCACACCTGCAGCCCATTGTCTTGAATGCCAGTAGTGTCTTGTGTATGTTTTGTGTAGTGTTCTGTCTGTGATGCCAAAATTACACCAGTGACTGTGGTACTGTTGTGTCTCCCTAGGTGCTTCAGAATAATCCTGCTCTACATAGAGTACATCATTTAGACACATCATGGACATTGTCAGCACTGAAAATGTTGTACTAAAAGGATAATGCACAAAATCTGGTGCGTCAGGTATTTTATTAGTAAAGTGGACATGTGATTTGTGAGTGAATATGTACATGAAGGTGGGGAATGAGCAGTGAGTTGACAGTCATGGTCGATGAGATGCAAGAGTAGACACCACATGGATGTGGTGACCCAGTCTAACAGACAAGTGCCATTGCCAAGGAAATGTGGGGAAAGACAGTCCAAACAGACAATGCAGTGGGGAAGAGGGTTGCCATCAGGGCTGGCTCCTTGACTGGCGTGTGGCAGGTGCTTTGCCTCCGGAGACTCCCAGGCTCTTCTTTGGACGACCGACAAACCTTTTCGCTGGAGTTAGAAGGAGTCCCGCATCCTCTTCTATCCAGGACACCATTTATACTTGGACCGCCGGGCTGCTTCAGGCCCCTTATTACCCGGGTCTGAAGTTCCTCAAATATCGTGATGTCTCCCGTTTTTGTCTCACCGCATTTAAAGGATTATTTATTTCCTTTGCATTGAGGTCGTTTTTCATTGTTGGTTCCGGTGCTACTTCCTGTATTACATAAGCGTCTGTTATTCCTTTTGAGATATTCGGAATGTTTCTGCCGAATTGCTTTTAAATCTGGCTCCCTTTTACGCCTGGATCCCCTGTGGGCCTATCTATAAGTGCAAAATCCTGACTGGTGGAACCCTGGGAGTTCTATCCACGTTTTCATGGTTTCAAAAACTGCTGACCTTTTTACATACTTGAAAGGGGCCCCGCTATTGTAGGGTACTTAGAATACCCACCTACAGCCTTGCTGTTACTAGGACCGCTTCTCAGGACCGTGTCACAGACATTATTAATTTTGTCTGCCTGTGCAATAATTCAAGTGCGCCCTGATGAAGGAAGCCTCTATTGGCACTTGTCCGAAACGCGCGTCGGCGCTTTTTTTGTCTTTGTGTGTAGTGATATGGATGTGAATGTCTGTGTATGAATTTGACGGTACAAAAGGGATGTTTGGATGTATGAGTGGATCTATTTGGTGCCTTTTCTGAAGTGTCTCTGCGTGTCCTAGGTTTTAGACTGTTTTTGCATGCGTTTTGATTATGTATATTCTTCCTAAATGCTTTTTACTGCTCAAATGGAATTATTCTATTTAAAAAATCATGTTGATATTTATACATATATATATATATAAAAAATGAAAATTAAAACATTTTTTGAATAAATTTATTCTTGTTGTGGTGTGTGGGTATAATGTTGATGTTAGTTGAACTTTGATCCTTGTAAATTAAGGGAACACCCCCTTTTTCATGTTTTTTCCTCTTCTTTGGACGCCCCCTTGATCTTTCTGGCAGTGGGGGGTCTGCTGACTGGCCAGCGGCGTCAGGGGACTCGTCCCTCTCTGTTGGCACATGGGAGGATGGTGCACTGTCATCCAGCGGCACAACAGGAGGGGGCTGTGGTGTTGTTTGGGACACAGGCCTGTCCCTCTGCAACGCCACTTGCTGGCCCATGAGGTCCACCATCTGTCCAAGGTGGTTGTCGATGGACCTCATGAGCTGGATGAGCTCCCTTAATAGTTAATCAGACCGGCCACTTTGTCCCTGGACCTCTTGGTATGCCTCCACAACTCTGGTGAAGTGATCCAGGGATGGTGCCCACTCCTCCCGAGGTCTGGTGGTGACTCTGGCCCTCCCACCTGCCCTGCTGCCGCGGACCTGTTGCCTCGCTACTCTGGGTCCCCGCACAGTCTCCCTGCCCTCCACAGTTGCTGGTGTGGCCTGGTCATACCCTGGGACAGGGGGGGTGCTGCAGGTGCTACTTGTGATACTGGTGGTGGTGTTGGTGGTAGTGGTGGCGGTGGTGGAGGCAGAGGCCGTGACTGCAGGGGTCTGCTGTGGTGTTGTTGGTGCAGCAGACGTGGTGGTGGGGAGGATGGGGTCCTGGAACCTCTGGGTCTGTGGCACATCAGATGGGCCGGGCTGGAGCTCATCGTCCAAACTGTCCTGGGAGTCAACATCTGAGAGTCCATGGACCAGGGTGGAGACTGGCTCTGCTGGTCGATGTTCTGGTCCTCAGCAGTGAGTTCTTCATCACCTGTGGATTAGATGGGAAATAGTCAGTGTTGAGCACTGTGCAAGTATTGTATTATCTGCGTTTCATTGACTGTCTGTACACTACACAAATATGAAGTCTCCACTAGTATTATTGATGACAACACCGTGTGTAATTTCATAGTGCAGAGGAACATCATTTACTCATACATGTCAGGTGTCGATGCATTGCATGAAATTGTTGCTTTGTGTAGGGATGCAGGTCTCACACACACATATCAGGAAGCGTTAAGAGGGATACCTACCTGTTAGCTGAGGGGGAACAGTGCGATGGCTGACACATGCTCCTGGGTGGGGGAGGCCTCCATGCTGCTGGAGTGTGGGACAGGGGGCATGCTGGGAGTGGTGATACAGGCCTCCCATCACCAACCAGTGCACCAATACAAGATGGCTACCTACCTGTAAGTCTGTTTGTTGAATTGTGCAATGGCTGACACATGCTTCTGGGTGGTGTTGGAGGGTTATACATCTTGGTAGGCTGTGGTAGAGGGGGTATGGGGTGAGGTGTTGTACAGACCTCTCTCCCCCATACAGGCCTCCTATGCAAGATGGCTAGCTACCTCTTGGGTGAGGGTGAACAGTGTAATGGGGTTTGGGTTATGCAAGGGAGTACTTCTCAGTGTGTTGGTTGCCATTTGTTTGTACTTACCAGCCTCTGTTCCCCTGGCTACTCCTGTGAGACTCTCAGGTTGCAGTATGGCAAGCACCTTCTCCTGAATGTTTTCGGTGGGATGGGAGGGCCACTGCCAGTCATGTTCGCCAGATGCCAGTTCTTGCTCCTCTACTCTTTGACCACCCTCTTGAGATCCTGCCACCGCTTCATGATCTCCTTCTTGGATCTTGGGGTGGTCCCTACAGCATTGACCGTTTGGACTATCCTTTCCCACATTTGTGCCCTCATGGCTAATGGTGTCTGTTGGACCAGGCTACCAAACAGTTGTGGCTCTACTCTCACTATCTCATTGACCATGACTGTCAACTCGCTCTCTGTGAATTTGGGCATTTTCTGTGATGTCATGGTGTGTGGTGGTTGAAGTGTGTGTGGGTGCAGGTGTGTGGGTGGGGGTTGTGGTGTTGGTGTGTGAGGTGTGTTGTGTGCTGGGGGATTGTTGGTGCTGGTGTGATGGTGGTAGTGATAGTGGTGGTGGATGTGGGTGTGTGCTGTGCTCTTTTACCTCTCCTGTCAGATGTGGTGTATGTCCTTCTCTTCTGAAGTGTTGCAAAGGATTGTGGTCAGTGAAGGTGGTGGTTTTATACTCAGCTGTGTGGGTGTGTCCATGTGGAATTTGGCTGTCAGGTGTGTTGTGGTACTAGTCCTGTGCTTTTATATTTTTATTTGAAATATTTATTTTTATTTGTATGTGTTTTTTGGGGGGGGCATGGCTACTTTGATTTGTGCAATGTTTGGCATCACTGTGGTGTTTTGGAATCGTCCGCCATGTTTTTCATGTTCAGTCCGCTGCGGTGGCTATGCTGCCGCTCTTCGGCTATCTCTCCCATTCACTTCTGTATGCGACCGCGGCGTTCGGGACAAGCGGTTCCGACTGCGGGACCCTCGGGGATATCCCAATTTCCTGTGCGGTGTCTCCACTTTCCTAGCGGTGGGTTATTGCTTTTCCGCTGCTTTTCTGACTGCTGCGGTCGGTATTTCAGACCTCACCACCCACGTCGGGCGGCTTTGGTAGGGCCGCTACCGCCGCTGTCGGTCTTTTGTGGCGGTTCATCCTAATTTTGCCGCCGATTTATCCGCAGGCCTGGCGGGCGGTTGTTTTTCGCCTCCTTGGCTGTCGGGGTGATTTTCCGCCCGCTATCCTAATGAGGCCCCTAGTGTCATGATTGCATCAAAGCTTTCTGATCATGGTGACCAGCGAACAACAACTGTCTTTCAATGGGAGCTCAGGAGATTAGGCCATCTCCTACCCCGTACCAGTTGCCAAACAATGCCATGGCCACACTGGGCAAATCCCTTTGTTTATCCACGTCCGAAGTTAAAATCACCATTTATATTTAAACCTAGTGTCATGATTTTATTTCTTGTGCTCATAAATGTCAGGCGCACTAATAAATGCACCAGGAGAGTATTTGTTGTTCTTGGAGGGCTGCCAGGAGAGCAGCAGGTCTCCCTTCCATCTTGCAACATAAATTGTCCTGGACCCCCCAAAAAGTAACCCGAGGTACGTTTCTATAGGTTTTAACACTCCTAGAGCTAAAGTTTTGTGTCCCAAGGGTTCTAAATGTATGGACTTTGTTTGTAGATCTAAGTGGTTTCTTAACAAATGGTAATGATGACATTTGACGCATATATATTTGGTACTTTTTCAAAATGTTTTGTAATACATAGGGATTCGGTATATAGAAAGGGGCTGGTTTTGTAAGGGGTTAGGATTTTCTACTTTGTAAAACGGTATTGATAACCTTGCCATGGACACCGGCGATTGGGAGTTTTTTGTTAACCATGACTTTAGCAAAAAGTGTGCCCAATAAAGTTTGTTAAGACTTTTTCGTGGTGTCCCCACAGGTATTTAAACCTGTCAGTCAACTCATATTTGTAATTTTGTGTTTAGGATTTTGCTTTTGGTGTATTAAAGCATTTTTGCATTTTAATATAAAAATCACCGACTTGTGTTGTTGCATCTGTAGCCCGCAGCAACTTCCTGAATAAATCTTGGACTGCTCTGCTCTGCAGTGTCACCTTAAGGGTCAAGTGCTAATACAGATACTTGGCTTCCAGTTTGGGGATCCACAGTACAGATTACCCCTGGACACCAGAAGTGAAAGACCCCAGTTGTTACAGTTGGATGTCAGTAACTGCTGAATGCCTTGGGATTCAGATTTGGATTTTTCACACCAATTTGTTGTTAATAAGGGCTAATTAAAATAAAATGATTAATGTGTGAGCACGATCAAAGTGTGGGACTATTAGAAACTTTTTCAATATATCTAAAAGTTACACTAGTATATTCCAACTGTCGCACATGAATGACCTAGCGGAATATGTAACAAGAAGAGGTCCACCAGGGCTGTTAAAATCATATGCAGGGCACAAAATCCAGCCCTATCTTAATCAAGCTCTGGGAAGGAAAGAACTCAAAAACATTATATGGGCCAAATTAGATCCCCTCCGAATTAAATATTTAAACCCTGGTTGGAAGTAACTTGAACACAAAATCAGATGTAGAATCTGCAACTTCAAACATGAATCTCTGCTACACTTGATTTGTTGCTCTCCCAGTATGCTTCAGCCCTGTCAGAACCTTTTAAAATAAATATGGCTGCATAACGGGGTCCGGACAGTAAAAGAAGCGGTCTCAGTACTCTTTTCCTGCACTCTACCGTCAGACTGCGTCAGGTTTGAGAGATACATGGCCGAGCTCCAACTTAGGCTTATGGAAGAAGATGGGCCAGGCAATACGAAAGTCAATCTGGTTTATTATATAATTTGTCTCCAGTAACCAGCCGGTGAAGACGTCATTTTAACTATTAAATCTTAGAACTAGTATGAAATTTTGCAAAAATGTTGAACTGGCAATCTCTCGTCGTTTTACTAATGTATATATTCATCCTTTTACTATGTTTGAATAGCGCTGTATGTAAATGCTTTTTTTATGAATACTTTTTAAAACTGGTTGTTCCAACTTTCTTTTTAATTGTATGTAAGTTGTATTGCAAATGGTTTTAAGTAGCTGTGCAATATAAATAAAATAAATTAATTCATTCATTCAATCTCTAGTATATTCTTACAAGACAAAAAGTGTGTTTTTTTACTGTAAAGGGAGGATTTTCTCCCCCATTTCAACAACCAATTCTCATATAAGGAGATGTGTGATACACTTAAAAAAAGAGATTGAGATAGAGGGACAATGGGGCAGACCTACAAGGAAGTGCCACAGCGTGGCACCGCAAGCCCTTTGGCTGCGCCACGCTGCAGCACTTCCGAAGCACAGGAATGCGACATATTTACAAGAATATGTTGCAACTCTGTGCCTCCCCCTGCGCTGGCGCACAAACTGCAGCCATGCGACGAGGCCGGCATCCTTGCACCTTTGTGCAAGGATGCATGCATCTTGGGGAGATTGTTTTTGTGCAGAAAGGGGCACCTTCCTGCACAAAAACAATCACTGCAGGCATTTTCCTCTTTCAATGCATGCTGAAGAATGCATCACACATTGAAAGAGGAAAAAACGAGGAGAAATGAAAACATTTCTCCTTGTTGCGCCTCGCCAAGCCACCTCTAGGGTGGCATAGCATTCAGACGAATCTACAGATTTACGATTTCTGGTAAATCTGGAGATGTGTCTTGCTCCATGGGTGTTGCGTGGGAACACCCACAGCAACACCCATGGAACGCCTTTTCAACCCAAAGTGTTGCGTGTGAAATGGACGTCTTTACAAGGAGAGGAAAAGTCACACAGGGTGGCTTTTCCTTGCCTTGTAAATATGGAGGAGCCCCCTGTGCCACCACTATGTCACAAAAAGTTACGTACTGGAGGCACAGGGGGCTTGTACATCTGCCGCAACATGTTTAAGAAAGCATAAGAACAATTCATGGAGACATTTTATTTTTCCCTGTCTGGATGTCAGGAGAGACATCATGATAGAGCATCTCTGTATTTGCAACTAGAGACAGCTTTATTACTTGAAGCAAGCATGAAAGGCTATAAAACCGCCATTAAACATTTATAAATATCAACAAGTTTGGTTATTTAACTTTCTCTTTGTGGTACAAGTACGCCTGTACTACTTTATTGAAGAGACAACTATATTGTGTTCATGTGCAAGTATACAGTTTTTAGTATGTTTGTTGTAGACTTTCTTGAGCTAGAGTTCTCCCTCAAAGATGTATTGAGCACTATTAATAAATGATATATTTTAAAGATCCCTAGATGATCTAAATACCACTGTGCCAGGGGGCTTGGGAATTATTCAGTATAGTAGTCTTAGATTATATGTGACAAATGGTGTTCATGAAGTTTTACTGGGTTGGATCATTAGTGAAGAAAGGTCATGATTTACAGACAGTTTTACTGAAAGATGATGGTTATTTTTTCTGCCTCATACATGTTTCAAGGACACAAAAACACAGGTTGTCCCATCTATGGCGGTGATACCTGACGTTCTGAGACAGATTAAAAATGAATACGGTCCAGAACCAACCTTGAATCTTGGTATGAAATTACTGAAAGATTTCAAACAAGTCCCAGCTATTTTATTAGCTAACATTAAAGGTGAAGCAGCATCCGTGGTAATCCGCCAAAAATTAAAAGAACTCTATATTACTGAGCAACCGTATGAACTTGCCAGAATTATTGAAAAATCCTATGAAGAACTAGGAAGAGATAGTTTGGGAGGGAGACCTGTAACGCCCGAATTAAAAAAAAATCCTGAAAAAGTTTTTATCAAAAACAATCTAACTACTCCTAAAAAGAAATGGGAAAATAGTAGACAGTTACTTCATAAAGAGAGGCGCTCTGAGTCCTTCTGATGAAGCTACGAAGGCAGCTGTGCAAATTGCTTCCTTAGCTTCAATCACTCGTTTGAAAACGAAAATAGACAGCGAAATAATGCAAGCAGTCACTGCTTCAATAAAAGACAGTGTTAAAACACTACGAAAACGCTATCTACTCAAGTTTTCATATATGACTGATGTAAATAATGTTCAGTTTGCTCAAATCCCTGGAGTGGGGGACAGAGCAATCCCAAACATGGAACACTGGTTAGGACTAATCTTAGCAGCACATGAAGGGCTTGCCTCTGCACATGCAGGTGTTTCCGCCACAGTTTCATTATTAAAACAGCGATACTGGTGGCCACGCATGAGGAAACAAACCAGAAACTATGTTTTGGAATGTGAAATCTGCCAGAAAATGAAAGTTTCAACAGTGAAACGCCCGGCGCTAACACCCCTTCTGATTTCAGATAAACCACTAGCGTGTGTTTACCTGGTCCCTTACAAAGGGATGGCAACTATAAATATATCATGGTCACAGAGGATTCATGCTCAAGATTCATTTGGATGTGGCCTCAGCGCTCGGCTGACGCCCAAACTGTTATAAAAGATTTGCGAGTCTTTATCGGCACATACGCAATCGGCACGCTACATTCTGACCAGGGTCCTGCTTTTAACTCTAGCGCTTACAAGGAGGCCATGGCCAGCTTGGGCATTGCATTGCAATTTTCGAGTCCATTCCATCCTGAGGGAAATTCGGTTGTTGAGAGAAAAAAACGTGACATAAAGCAATATATACCAGCTACGGTATTAGGTTCGGGTGATGGGTGGGTCAAACATCTAATAAATGTCCAACATAGTCTTAATAACCTGCCAAGAAATTCTCTGGGTGGAATCACTCCATATGAAATACTTTTTGGTACTACAATGTTGGTTGAAGATCTCGATCGTCACACTTCAGTGGTGGAACAAAAACCATTTGACATCAAAGATCATTTGGCTGTTTTACAAAACTTTAATGAAACAAGAAGAAGTCTAAGCAACACCAGTGAAAAGCCAACGACCACTGAAGAAAAACCACCTGTCCCAGCAGACCTGTCTTGATTCCAAAGATTGGGAATCTGGTCAGGGATAAAACACGGACAAGAAGGAATTTGGGCCTTCTTACAGAAAACCACTGCCTGTACTAGCAATCCATGGATCAAGAACAGTGCTACTGCCGCCGCTTGCTGGAAAAAAGGAGAACCGGTCTGTATCAATTGACCTGGTAAAACCACACCATGTGGCCGATAATAAGTAGTAGGCCCAGTGGGCTCCCAAGATGTAGCAGACGACCAAATCTTGCTACTATCCAAGAGGTTCAAACTGAAAGACTCATCAACTTTGAAGATTCTAAAGTAAGAAAAGAAGGACTATGCAACAAAGGCATGGAACTTGTGCCTCTTGAAACCCAAATAACAGTTTGACAAGAAACTGACTATACAAAAATGTCAAGGGAACACGCAACTCCAGCGAATTCAAATAATCCGGATGCAATACCTACTATTGACAGAACTGCCTCTGGCTATTTTATCAACTTTGATAACTTTTCTGAAGATCCCAGTGAACTTGAAAAAACGCCAGCAAATAAAACTTTCAAGGAAAAGTTAATGGAACTTGGTCAATAGCTTGCAAAAACATAATGGATTGAATTTTGGATTGGATTAGGTGTATTTTATCTCCTGCTATGGCTCATTCTTGTTTTAAGTTTGGGAAAGCTGATAGATGGAAAACACATTAAAATGGACACAGCAAGTAAGAACATCAACTTGCTTCTGAAGCCACACAAATCATCTCATTGTGAACAACGTGACCTGTCATCAGTGAACATCACAGCGGTTCCTCAACCTGGTGGAATAGCTTGGGATACAACTGATTATGACATTTATGGCCCTGTCGAGCTGCTAAAAATTCCACACCAATTTAAGGTTTCCTTGAGTGATTTTGTTTCACCCAGCCCATTCTCTGATGATTGGGACTTTGAAACTGTTAATACCATGATGGCAGATTTAGAAATGTCAGCAAAATTTACAAAACATGAATACTTAGAAGGTTCATCAAATTATCAAGAAATGTATTGTTGTAATATTTTGGCCATCATTCCTTGCATAAGTCTGCAAACCCTAGAAATGTTTTAACTTATAATGAATGGGAACATTGCCCAGCACCTCCAAAAGGTAGTTCTAAAACATTTATTAGAACATTTCTATATTTTACATGTTTTAGTGTTACAAACCCAGAAAGTTTTTACTTTCAAAATATGAATAAAACAGGCATGAAAAGTATGTTGACAAATACTAAACAAATTTATTCTGCTGCCTTTTATGCTCAATTGTCCACCGTAGACTTTGACTTTTGGAAAAACAACATTGAGACAAAAATTGTTTGGGGCACAAAAGACTGTCAGGTACAAGGTTTAGAAGCATTGTTCAGAGCCTGCATCATCCCAGAACAAATACTGTTCTTAAATGAAACTGTTCAACAGACATCTTGTCTTTGCCAGTCTTAGATAAAAGATTTAAACAAACCGTCCATACCTAAGCCCACAGCTGATAGTACTTTAACTTCAGGTGAGGAGGTAGATGTAAATTATATTTTTCTACAAAACAGAACACATCCTGAATGGAAAAAAATGGTTAATCTGGTCCACAGACACAAATAACTGTCAAGATAGAGTGCTGAACAAGACACGAGGATTCAGAGTAACTCGGCCAGATCCAAGATATATCCAAAGACAACATCCAGGGATAATAACAACTTATAGTCTAGGAAAACTATGCCTTGAGTGGCTGCAGAGATCCACACTTCCAGAAATAAACTAACACTTATCTCTGCTTAAAGATGGCATTGATTTGCGTGAATTCTTACAGGGACCTCGTAATCCACGTCATAAACGTTTCATATACGCCGGTATCTACGCGGCATACAATGAAGCATGGAAAGTCACGCAAATGGAAACAGCTGAAAGAATACGAGAAATTGATCGTATTAATTTAGAGAAATCCCTCTCTGTAGTTGACAATGGGTTAACAACTCTGTCGTCCAGAATATATTCTTTGGACAGCATTATATCCTCTGCCATAGGCATAATGGAACAGGACTTGCTAATGTTACAACATGGCCCGTCTCAATTACGTTCTATAATGCTGTTAGGATGGACGTTGCAAAACCTTTGTTCTGGCTATGTGCCTTGGCGTTTAATCAACAACACGTCATTGTTTACTGTATTTAACCTTACAGATAAACAAATCTCGTTGGCACAGAGGGGAGCAGTCTATACGGTGCTGAACATAAAAAAACTGGAGAGATTACCATTGAGCGTTTCTGAGAAACCATCGGTTGAATGGATAATACATGGTACCATCACGATACCAGTGACGACCTTCCAGTTTCAGTATTGCTTAAAACACATACCAGCAGGCCTGTATGAAAGGTAGGGTACAGAATACATTAAGTCGACCTAGAATTTACCATACACACACAAATGTTGGAGTGGGGGAAAGGAGGTATTTCTTAGTGGTAAAAATGGTAAAAACTCACTAAGCGATACACTGTTATGTCAAGGTATTAATTTACACGGAGCCTGCGAGGGTTCTTCCAATAGCCTTTCTTGCCACCTGCAAGGTTCGCCCACAGCGGTGATAGATCCAGTTTTCAGGCAGCTTTCCAATGGTAGCTACATTATGTTAAATGATCACAGCTGTTGTGGAATGATGCCAGGAATAGGCTATCTCGTTAGTGTGTCAGCCAGGGTCACTTGTTGTATGCAAGTATTGTTTCCTAAAACCAAGACAGACGGGGAGTCGCCACTATGGCCTTCACTGAACATCTCTTCTATACGAATTGATACTTCAAGCAGAATGAAAGCCATTCTTTTGCAAAAAACTGTGCCACTGACCTCGCCCAGAGAGACGTATGATCTGCAAGTTGCAAGGTCCTCTGCAGAGATACATGCATTATTATCAACAAACTGCCCAATACTTTCGCAGAAATGTTAGGTCATATCTTTAACATGTCTGATACCAGCGGTATTGCACATGTATATAAGATGATTTTTTCTGGACTGTTAGCACCCTTTGGAGCAGTCCTGGGCATTTTTCCTAACTTTGTACACCCTGTGTTCGGTGGCCTGCCTCTCATCTTGGGACTCGTGGCAGGGATCCTATTTTTATTCCTCCTGCTCTGTTATGGCACATCCGGACACCAGCGATACCCAAGTCAGCATGGAGAATGCGCTCCAGGCCATGAGGTATCATGACAGAACAACACAGATCTTTGGCTTGGCTCGTTTGAGAGATCTGAATACCACATGGTTCCTGTCATTCAGACCAATCTGGCAAGATTGCATCTTACCTGTTCTACGATGCCAGCTTTGTGGAGAGGATTGCGTGTTCGATATCTGTCTAACACTACCATCGGCTATGCCAGTGGATGTTGACGCGTTACTGGGTCCTGTAATGACTCATGTGTTGTGTTGCCCCCAACGGCTACCAATCCTGATGACAGCATTCATTGAGATCTCACTGGCAAATCCAACTGGAGGTGAGATACGCGTACCGACAGACCCCATCTGCTCTGAACATTGCTAATGTGGCTGACGCTGACGGCGATGCTTCACATCTGTGAACAATTGACCTTCTTAATGAAGTAGTTGAACTTTCATCTACTGTGGTAGACGATTTATTTGCCAGCCTGGATGATTTAATGTTGTCTCCTGACACTGAGAATAACTTTTGAAATTAGCACACAGCATTCTTTCGAACGCTGAAATTCGACCTTCACTTTTTTCAAAACAAAAGCTTCCAAGTTTGGAACTCTATTTCACTACAATTTAATTTGACTTTTTTCCAAAACAGACTGAACTTTGGCACAAAGCAATCTGCTTTGAGTAGACCTATTCTTAGAGAACAAGAATTCTTTGACTACCTCCTAGAAGCAATATTGACCTAATGCACAAACCGAACTAGCTTGTATATTCTACTATGAGATGGTCTTGACCTTCTTTCTGTGTCTAGAGCCATTTCATAAATGTAAATGTTCTGATTCATTTGGTTAGCATTGCTAATATCATATAATATGCTTACAATGAAATCATTGCCCTGAGATGCATATTGTACAAATGCTTATTTTGTGTACGACTATTTTTTTATACATTTCATGTATTTTTAGGGTAGGATTGTAAAAACACATGCTCTAGCTTTTATGTTTAGTACTTAATCTTAGGTGAACATGATAATGTGGAGTGGGTGTTGCGAACCATTTTAGGAAACTATTGTAAATTTCCCGATTCATGCCCTTATATAGGTATAAATCACTATGTCCTCATATAGGCATAAGAATCATAACCATATTTAGTCATAGCTCATGCAGTCCAAATACAGCAGGGCTACTTCCACTAGTTCCGAATATCTACGATTTCTTGGAAAACTCGGCTTCAGCAGCTGGGGATTTTCCCTTGCTCGAGAACTGACTTGTCCAAGAACTCATGGAGTTTTCAAAGAACTGAGAGTCTTTAATGACGTATTTATGTCCACCTTTACGTCAAACTCTGCAACTTCAAGGTATAAATATGACCACACATACCTTAGTAAACACACAGTGGTTTGGAGCAATTCGACTACCTATTTGCCCGATGCATCCTGCTACAGCAAGTGCCAAAGGAAACCGAGCCTCCAGAAGATGCACTGAGAGAGACGCTGTCTTTTCTCCTGCCGAGAAATCCAGCTCCAGTGTTTCCAAGCTACCCTTGCGGGTTGCTGGGAAATCGATTCCTGAGCCTGACATTCTTCATTCCAAACTAAGGTACAGAGCTGATTAGACCCTAAGAGAAATCTTGGGAAGATTCCTGGCAAAAGAATACTACATTTATGCTACACCTCACTCACTTCTTCCCTCGTACTAAGCTTAGGTTAGGTATATCGGGGTAGGCGTATTTTGGAAGCACCAGGGGAGGAACATGGCGGCCGCAGCGTGATCGGTCTGGGTCTTGCTCCCTCGGACTTACCCCTATTCCTGATGGCGGGTTAGCAAACTAAGCCCCATGTGGTAATCATAGTGTGTGTGAAGGCTGGCTCATTGATAGTGGGTCCCAGTCCTCTTGTTTTTCGATTGCGGGCGATGAAAGAAAACCTCCAGAGGATTTGGCAGGTCCGCTCCCCGCAGCCAAAACTGGTGCGTCAGATTCCCAGAACGGAGGCAGAGCAGCTCCCTCGAGGCCGCGCTGGAAGTCGGAGGCAGCGGCCGCCGCGAGGGGAAACAGCGGCTTGTACTCACTGCTTCTGTGGTTCCTGGAGAGAGGTCCAGCCCAGCGCCCAGAAGCCAATTACTCGGTCTCAGTGCAGGTGGGGTGGCCCGATCAGCACGAGAGCCTCAGATCGAGGCCCCCAAAAACGGGGGGTGTTTCTATTAGTGGGACATCAGGAGTTTGGTGGTTTTTCTTTCCCCGGTGGGTCCGGGTTTGGTAAGAAGCACGTCCGATACCTGGGTGAAAAAAGGAGGTGCTCCTATACGGAGAAGTGGATTGCCCGCTCTCAAAATTGTATGGAGAGGAACATTAATACGCAAGAGGGACTATCCACCAAAATTAAATAGATATTCATTACGAGCAAGAGCAGCACACCTAGCCAGCAATAGAGACATTATACACTTTCCCCAGCGAGTGTATCCGCCTGTAGCAATATCACCAGAAGCCAGGAACGAACTTCAAACAACATTAAGGCAGCGCAAGCTGGCACTGGGGGTGCTAGATTCTCACGGGGAGACAACATCTGCAAAGCAGCTACAGGGTAAGGTTAGACCACTGGAAAGGAGAAAAAAAATCAACAATTAAAACAAAAGTCACCCCATCGCTAAAAACCTTTTACCTGGTCATCTTGCGCACATCTTCAACCAAATCGCTGCAATCACCAAACAACACTATGCCTGGCCCTATTCAGGGGGGACTCCACATGATCTATCGACATCTAAATCAAGCATACCAACCTCTCCCACAACCTCTCTTCCCACCCCGATATCCAATTCTATCCCTAAAGAGAATACGGGGGAGTCTGCGAAAATAAAGATGGCTAAGATCTGTGGACCAAAGCATCTAACCCAAGAGCAAATTACCCAACCTATAAATTCTGCCTCAACAAGGCCGTCGGAGCAGAATATTCATCCAGAGAGAGATCTCACTAACAGATATTTAGTGCTAGAGGAACACGAGGAAGCAGTCCAAGAAACTGATCAAGAACAAGGGAATGTGGAAGAAGGGAAAGAACCCAATCAGAAGGATGTAAGTCCCCCTACTTCATTAGCCGATTTGTTGTTGGCTATGAAGGAAGAGATGACATCAAGATTCACAGTTTCCGAAGCAAATCAGACGGAAATGGCCACTCGATTTTCCGTTTCTGAGGCGAACCAGGTAGCAATTCGGTCATCTTGTGAGGCCCTAGCCAATAAACTGGAGGACATCATGGCAAGGACTGAAACATTAGAGGAAGAGATCCCGAAATTGAAAGAATCACTAGCATCTACCACATTTAGGTTACAATCTCTCTCCTCCCAGAACAAAGAACTGAAGAACGACCTGGGAGGCCTAGAAAACCACTCAAGGCGAAACAATCTGAAACTCCTGCATGTTCCTGAGGCAGTGGAAGAAGAGGACATAAAGAGGATCTTAATAGCCCTGTTAAAGGCCACGGTCCTTAAAATCCACCCGAGTATAGACCTCAACTATGAGATTCAAAGGGTTCCATAGGGATCCTTTTAAAAGGAAGACTCGGAAGCAAAAGCCACGTAAAATCTTAGTGAACTTTTTATTTTATTCTGTTAAGGAACTTATCCTTTCCGCAGCATTAAAGGAAGGGATGATTTCTTCACCGCCTTCTGACCACCCCACTTTCTCTTTTTCCATTAGATCAGATATTTCTCACATAACGGCCATGAGACAGTGGGAGTTGGGGAAGAGATTGGATGAGCTCAATAGCCTTGGGGCAAAAGCACAATTAAGGTTTCCTGCTACCCTCCGGGCAATGTGGAATAACCACATGTATATGTTACGATACTCGGAAGAAGTCGATACACTCATTGACAAAATTCAGCATGAAAAACAGGGTGGGAATTAATAGAGTGATATTGCGGCTTAGTCTGGGGGTTTGGTTTCCCTGGCTCATGAGATATTCCTAGTTCTCAGTTAGTAGGAAAAGTCTGAGGGAGCAACACCCGAATAGGCTTAGCCTATTGGAAGGGAGGATTCTTCAGGGTAAAGGGGGGTATAGGGGATTAAAGGGGCACCTAAGAGAGGGCAAGGGAGGAGGAGGGCGGGCATCACTGGGTGGGGAGCAGAGTATGGAAAAAAAGAAAAACAAATGCCTCATCACACCACAATCTTCACTTTTTCAAAAAGGGAGCATTATTGAAGGGCATAAACAACGGCGATCCCCATGACGAGGATGGGTAGCGTGGAAGATGGCCGTAAGATTCTCTGTATCTCTTGGAATCTAAACGATCTAAGGTGTCCGACAGGCGAAGATTGATTTTAAAATATTTAGAACTTGCACCTGTACACATAGGTTTACTGTAGGAGGCACATTTAAACACAACAGAGTTTCATGCGGTCTTCTCAAAGACTCCATGGGTACAGTGTTTCTGTGTCTCACAGCAAGCATTGAGCAGTCGTGGGGTAGCAATTGCGGTTAAGAAGGGTCTCACTTATAAAATTAAGTCGGTTCAAACTGACCAATCTGGTAGATGGGTAATTGCCCTGCTAGATCTTGAGGGAACTGAGATGACTTGTTCATCTTATTACGGCCCAAATACAGATGATCCTTCATATTTAGCTAAACTACAAGGGAGTTTAATGCTGGTAGACCCCCCCTGATAATAGGAGGGTATTTTAATGTAAGACTCGATCCAGTAAAAGATAGTTCCAACCTAAGCCACACAATAGCAACCCCTAAATCATGAAGGGTAATGAAAAATCTAATCTTAAATTTAAATCTAGTCGCCCTATGGAGATCTAAGAAAGGTGATGCCCAAGGGTTTACCTATTACAGCAAAAAGTATAGACACTCCTCACGGATAGACTATATGCTGGCTAATAAAGAAGCTCTTAATAATTGTATTAGAATTTCAGTCCACCCAACCCATCTATCTGATCATGCCCCCTTATTAGCAGTTCATGCAATAGGTGGCAATCACCCAGACTCAAGATGGACACTGAATAGAGTAATGTTAATGGACACAGAGATTATGCAATCCATTAGTAGATCTTCTCTAGAATTTTTTTCTTTTAATCTGGGATCAACTTCGATCGATCAAGTTTGGAAAGCCTATAAGGCCAATCTTAGAGGCCAATTGCATGCCAGAATAAGCTCCAAAAACCGAATAAAGACCCAAGAACTACGTGTTCTTGAGGCAAAGATAGCTACCCAGGAGGTGGACAGGAGGAAGGTTAGCATAGGAGATTTAGGGCATTTAGGGCCAATAGACCAATACTAAACAAATGTATTCTGATGCCTTTTATGCTAAATTGTCCACCGTAGGCTTTGACTTTTGGAAAGACAACATTGAGACAAAAACTGTTTGGGGCACAAAAGACTGGCAGGTACAAGGTTTAGAAGCATTGTTCAGAGCCTGCATCATCCCAGAACAAATACTGTTCTTAAATGAAACTGTTGAACAGACATCTTGTCTTTGCCAGTCTTAGATAAAAGATTTAAACAAACCGTCCATACCTAAGCCCACAGCTGATAGTAATTTAACTTCAGGTGAGGAGGTAGATGTAAATTATATTTTTCTACGAAACAGAACACATCCTGAATGGAAAAAATGGTTAATCTGGTCCACAGACACGAATACCTGTCAAGATAGAGTGCTAAGACACAAGGGTTCAGAGTAACTCGGCCAGATCCAAGATATATCCAAAGACAACATCCAGGGATAATAACAACTTATAGTCTAGGAAAACTATGCCTTGAGTGGCTGCAGAGATCCACACTTCCAGAAATAAAACAGCACTTATCTCTGCTTAAAGATGGCGTTGATTTGCGTGAATTCTTACAGGGACCTCGTAATCCACGTCATAAACGTTTCATATACGCCGGTATCTACGCTGCATACAATGAAGCATGGAAAGTCACGCAAATGGAAACAGCTGAAAGAATACGAGAAATTGATCGTATTAATTTAGAGAAATCCCTCTCTGTAGTTGACAATGGGTTAACAACTCTGTCGTCCAGAATATATTCTTTGGACAGCATTGTATCCTCTGCGATAGGCTTAATGGAACAGGACTTGCTAATGTTACAACATGGCCCGTCTCAATTACGTTCTATAATGCTGTTAGGATGGACGTTGCAAAACCTTTGTTCTGGCTATGTCCCTTGGTGTTTAATCAACAACACGTCATTGTTTACTGTATTTAACCTTACAGATAAACAAATCTCGTTGGCACAGAGGGGAGCAGACTATACGGTGCTGAACATAGAAAAACTGGAGAGATTACCATTGAGCGTTTCTGAGAAACCATTGGTTGAATGGATAATACATGGTACCATCACGATACCAGTGACGACCTTCCAGTTTCAGTATTGCTTAAAACACATACCAGCAGGCCTGTATGAAAGGTTGGGTACAGAATACATTAAGTCGACCTAGAATTTACCATACACACACAAATGTTGGAGTGGGGGAAAGGAGGTATTTCTTAGTGGTAAAAATTGTAAAAACTCACTAAGCGATACACTGTTATGTCAAGTTATTAATTTACACGGAGCCTGCGAGGGTTCTTCCAACAGCCTTTCTTGCCACCTGCAAGGTTCACCCACAGCGGTGATAGATCCAGTTTTCAGGCAGCTTTCCAATGGTAGCTACATTATGTTAAATGATCACAGCTGTTGTGGAATGATGCCAGGAATAGGCTATCTCGTTAGTGTGTCAGCCAGGGTCACTTGTTGTATGCAAGTATTGTTTCCTAAAACCAAGACAGACGGGGAGTCGCCACTATGGCCTTCACTGAACATCTCTTCTATACGAATTGATACTTTAAGCAGGATGAAAGCCATTCTTTTGCAAAAAACTGTGCCACTGACCTCGCCCAGAGAGACGTATGATCTGCAAGTTGCAAGGTCCTCTGCAGAGATACATGCATTATTATCAACAAACTACCCAATACTTTCGCAGAAATGTTAGGTCGTATCTTTAACATGTCTGATATCAGCGGTATTGCACATGTATTTAAGACGATTTTTTCTGGACTGTTAGCACCCTTTGAAGCAGTCCTGGGCATTTTTCCTAACTTTGTACACCCTGTGTTCGGTGGCCTGCCTCTCATCCTGGGACTCGTGGCAGGGATCCTATTTTTATTCCTCCTGCTCTGTTATGGCACATCCGGCCACCAGCGATACCCAAGTCAGCATGGAGAATGCGCTCCTGGCCATGAGGTATCATGACAGAATAACACAGATCTTTGGCTTGGCTCGTTTGAGAGATCTGAATACCACATGGTTCCTGTCATTCAGACCAATCTGGCAAGATTGCATCTTACCTGTTCTACGATGCCTGCTTTGTGGAGAGGAATGCGTGTTCGATATCTGTCTAACACTACCATCGGCTATGCCAGTGGATGTTGACACGTTACTGGGTCCTGTAGTGGCTCATGTGTTGTGTTGCCCCCAACGGCTACCAATCCTGATGACAGCATTCATTGAGATCTCACCGGCAAATCCAACTGGAGGTGAGATACGCGTACCGACAGACCCCATCTGCTATGAACATTGCTAATGTGGCTGACGCTGACGGCGATGCTTCACATCTGTGAACAATTGACCTTCTTAATGAAGTAGTTGAACTTTCATCTACTGTGGTAGATGATTTATTTGCCAGCCTGGATGATTTAATGTTGTCTCCTGACACTGAGAATAACTTTTGAAATTAGCACACAGCGTTCTTTCGAACGCTGAAATTCGACCTTCACTTTTTTTCAAAACAAAAGCTTCCAAGTTTGGAACTCTATTTCACTACAATTTAATTTGACTTTTTTCCAAAACAGACTGAACTTTGGCACAAAGCAATCTGCTTTGAGTAGACCTATTCTTAGAGAACAAGAATTCTTTGACTACCTCCTAGAAACAATATTGACCGAATGCAAGAATCGAACTAGCTTGTATATTCTACTATGAGATGGTCTTGACCTTTTTTCTGTATCTAGAGCCATTTCATAAATGTAAATGTTGTGATTCATTTGGTTAGCATTGCTAATATCATATCATATGCTTACAATGAAATCATTGCCCTGAGATGCATATTGTACAAATGCTTATTTTGGGTACGACCATTTCTTTTATACATTTCATGTATTTTTAGGGTAGGATTGTAAAAACACATGCTCTAGCTTTTATGTTTTGTACTTAATCTTAGATGAACATGATAATGTGGAGTGGGTGTTGTGAACCATTTTAGGAAACTATTGTAAATTTCCCGATTCATGCCCTTATATAGGTATAAATCACTATGTCCTCATATAGGCATAAGAATCATAACCATATTTAGTCATAGCTCATGCAGTCCAAATACGGCAGGGCTACTTCCACTAGTTCCGAAAATCTACGATTTCTTGGAAAACTCGGCTTCAGCAGCTGGGGACTTTCCCTTGCTCGAGAACTGACTTGTCCAAGAACTTATGGAGTTTTCAAAGAACTGAGAGTCTTTAATGACGTATTTATGTCCACCTTTACGTCAAACTCGGCAACTTCAAGGTATAAATATGACCATACATGCCTTAGTAAACACACAGTGGTTTGGAGCAATTCGACTACCTATTTGCCCGACGCATCCTGCTACAGCAAGTGCCAAAGGAAACCGAGCCTCCAGAAGATGCACTGAGAGAGACGCTGTCTTTTCTCCTGCCAAGAAATCCAGCTCCAGTGTTTCCAAGCTACCCTTGCGGATTGCTGGGAAATCGATTCCTGAGCCTGACCTTCTTCATTCCAAACTAAGGTACGGAGCTGATTAGACCCTAAGAGAAATCTTGGGCAGATTCCTGGCAAAAGAATACTACATTTATGCTACACCTCACTCACTTCTTCCCTCGTACTAAGCTTAGGTTAGGTATATCGGGGTAGGCGTATTTTAGAAGCACCAGGGGAGGAACATGGCGGCTGCAGCGTGATCGGTCTGGGTCTTGCTCCCTCGGACTTACCCCTATTCCTGATGGCGGGTTAGCAAACTAAGCCCCATGTGGTAATCATAGTGTGTGTGAAGGCTAGCTCATTGATAGTGGGTCCCAGTCCTCTTGTTTTTCGACTGCGGGCGATGAAAGAAGACCTCTAGAGGATTTGGCAGGTCCACTCCCCGCAGCCAAAACTGGTGCGTCGGATTCCCAGAACCGAGGCGGAGCAGCTCCCTCGAGGCCGCGCTGGAAGTGGGAGGCGGCGGCTGCCGCGAGGGGAAACAGCGGCTTGTACTGACTGCTTCTGTGGTTCCTGGGGAGAGGTCCAGCCCAGCGCCCAGAAGCCAATTACTCTGTCTCAGTGCAGGTGGGGGGGGCCCGATCAGCACGAGAGGCTCAGATCGAGGCCACCAAAAACGGGGGGTGTTTCTATTGGTGGGACATCAGGAGTTTGGTGGTTTTTCTTTCCCCGGTGGGTCCGGGTTTGGTAAGAAGCACGTCCGATACCTGGGTGAAAAAAAGGAAGTGCTCCTATACGGAGAAGTGGATTGCCCGCTCTCAAAATTGTATGGAGAGGAACATTAATACGCAAGAGGGACTATCCAGCCAAAATTAAATAGATATTCATTACGAGCAAGAGCAGCACACCTAGCCAGCAATAGAGACATTATACACTTTCCCCAGCGAGTGTATCCACTTGTAGCAATGGCACCAGAAGCCAGGAACGAACTTCAAACAAAATTAAGGCAGCGCAAGCTGGCACCGGGGGTGCTAGATGCTCATGGGGAGACAACATCTGCAAAGCAGCTACAGGGTAAGGTTAGACCACAGGAAAGGAGAAAAAAAATCAACAATTAAAACAAAAGTCACCCCATCGCTAAAAACCTTTTACCTGGTCATCTTGCGCACATCTTCAACTAAATCGCTGCAATCACCAAACAACACTATGCCTGGCCCTATTCAGGGGGGACTCCACATGATCTATCGACAGCTAAATCAAGCATACCAACCTCTCCCACAACCTCTCTTCCCACCCCCGATATCCAATTCTATCCCTAAAGAGAAGACGGGGGAGTCTGCGAAAATAAAGATGGGTAAGATCTGTGGACCAAAGCATCTAACCCAAGAGCAAATTACCCAACCTATAAATTCTGCCTCAACAAGGCGGCCGGAGCAGAATATTCATCCAGAGATAGATCTCACTAACAGATATTTAGTGCTAGAGGAACACGAGGAAGCAGTCCAAGAAACTGATCAAGAACAAGGGAATGTGGAAGAAGGGCAAGAACCCAATCAGAAGGATGTAAGTCCCCCTACTTCATTAGCCGATTTGTTGTTGGCTATGAAGGAAGAGATGACATCAAGATTCACAGTTTCCGAAGCAAATCAGACGGAAATGGCCACTCGATTTTCCGTTTCTGAGGCGAACCAGGTAGCAATTCGGTCATCTTGTGAGGCCCTAGCCAATAAACTGGAGGAGATCATGGCAAGGACTGAAACATTAGAGGAAGAGATCCCAAAATTAAAAGAATCACTAGCATCTACCACATTTAGGTTACAATCTCTCTCCTCCCAGAACAAAGAACTGAAGAACGACCTGGGAGGCCTAGAAAACCACTCAAGGCGAAACAATCTGAAACTCCTGAATGTTCCAGAGGCAGTGGAAGAAGAGGACATAAGGAGGTTCTTAATAGCCCTGTTAAAGGCCACGGTCCTTAAAATCCACCCGACTATAGACCTCAACTATGAGATTCAAAGGGTCCATAGGGATCCTTTTAAAAGGAAGACTGGGAAGCAAAAGCCACGTAAAATCTTATTGAACTTTTTATCTTATTCTGTTAAGGAACTTATCCTTTCCGCAGCATTAAAGGAAGGGATGATTTCTTCACCGCCTTCTGACCACCCCACTTTCTCTTTTTCCATTAGATCAGATATTTCTCACATAACGGCCATGAGACAGTGGGAGTTGGGGAAGAGATTGGATGAGCTCAATAGCCTTGGGGCAAAAGCACAATTAAGGTTTCCTGCTACCCTCCAGGCAATGTGGAATAACCACGTGTATATGTTACGATACTCGGAAGAAGTCGATACACTCATTGACAAAATTCAGCATGAAAAACAGGGTGGGAAGTAATAGAGTGATATTGCGGCTTAGTCTGGAGGTTTGGTTTCCCTGGCTCATGAGATATTCCTAGTTCTCAGTTAGTAGGAAAAGTCTGAGGGAGCAACACCCGAATAGGCTTAGCCTAATGGAAGGGAGGGTTCTTCAGGGTAAAGGGGGGTATAGGGGATTAAAGGGGCACCTAAGAGAGGGCAAGGGAGGAGGAGGGTGGGCATCACTGGGTGGGGAACAGAGTAGGGAAAAAAGAAAAACAAATGCCTCATCACACCTCAATCTTCACTTTTTCAAAAAGGGAGCATTATTGAAGGGCATAAACAACGGCGATCCCCATGGCGAGGATGGGTAGCGTGGAAGATGGCCGTAAGATTCTCTGTATCTCTTGGAATCTAAACGGTCTAAGGTGTGCGACAGGCGAAGATTGATTTTAAAATATTTAGAACTTGCACCTGTACAGATAGGTTTACTGTAGGAGACACATTTAAATCCAACAGAGTTTCATGCGGTCTTCTCAAAGACTCCATGGGTACAGTGTTTCTGTGTCTCACAGCAAGCATTGAGCAGTCGCGGGGTAGCAATTGCGGTTAAGAAGGGTCTCACTTGTAGAATTAAGTTGGTTCAAACTGACCAATCTGGTAGATGGGTAATTGCCCTGCTAGATCTTGGGGGAACTGAGATGACTTGTTCATCTTATTACGGCCCAAATACAGATGATCCTTCATATTTAGCTAAACTACAAGGGAGTTTAATGCTGGTAGACCCCCCCCTGATAATAGGAGGGGATTTTAATGTAAGACTCGATCCAGTAAAAGATAGTTCCAACCTAAGCCACACAATAGCAACCCTTAAATCATGGAAGGTAATGAAAAATCTAATCTTAAATTTAAATCTAGTCGACCTATGGAGATCTAAGAAAGGTGATGCCCAAGGGTTTACCTATTACAGCAAAAAGTATAGACACTCCTCACGGATAGACTATATGCTGGCTAATAAAGAAGCTCTTAATAATTGTATTAGAATTTCAGTCCACCCAACCCATCTATCTGATCATGCCCCCTTATTAGCAGTTCATGCAATAGGTGGCAATCACCCAGACTCAAGATGGACACTGAATAGAGTAATGTTAACGGACACAGAGATTATGCAATCCATTAGTAGATCTTCTCTAGAATTTTTTTCTTTTAATCTGGGATCAACTTCGATCGATCAAGTTTGGAAAGCCTATAAGGCCAATTTTAGAGGCCAATTGCATGCCAGAAAAAGCTCCAAAAACCGAATAAAGACCCAAGAACTACGTGTTCTTGAGGGAAAGATAGCAACCCAGGAGGTGGACAGGAGGAAGGTTAACATAGGCGATTTGGGGCATTTAGGGCCGATAGACAGTAAATTGGAGGAGGCCAGACAAAATTTGAGGTCCTTTTTAGACCAGAAATGCAAGGCGCAATGGCAAGCCAGAAACATGGAGATCTTCGATTATGGGGAGAGGGCAGGGGCACTTCTGGCTTGGAAGGCTAGGTTGGACCGGGCAAAGAACGACATTAATGAGTTAATCATTTATAACAACGGGAACAAATTAAGTAACTCGGAAGAAATACAAAAGGCCCTGTTATCACTTTTTTCAGATCTATATAAGGAGGATCTTGAACCTACCCAGGCCCATATATCCTCCTGGCTTGAAGATAAGTCCCTGCCTACTCTGACGGCGGCCTCCAGGAAGGCCCTTAATGCTCCTATAACAACAGAGGAGATCAGGAATCAAATTAAGTGAGCAAAAAATAAAAAAGCTGCTGGTCTTGATGCTCTCCCCAACAAAATATATAAATTACTACAGGATGATCTCCTATCGGTACTCCATATGTTATTTAATTCAATCTATTGTTCTAATGGGGGGATGCCAAGATCTTGGAGTGAGGCCACATTAGTGTTAATTTTAAAACCAGGGAAGGACCCCCTGGTGGCAGACTCCTACCGTCCAATCTCCCTGCAGAACGCCAATTATAAGATCTTTATAGGCGTTTTAGCAGGGAGATTGGCGAAACTGGCACCTAACTTGATGAATTCTGATCAGAAGGGCTTCATGCTGGTGAGGAGAATTCAAGAACAAACCCAACTACTGATTGGCAACATCGACCTAGCAGAGGGATTGGCAGACACACTGGCAGCAATGGCTATTGACGCTGCTAAAGCATTCGACCGTGTCTGTTGAAGGTACCTTTGGGGGGTATTAGAGGCCATGGGTATGGGTCCAGTGTTCGTGCAGACTGTAAAGCTCTGTTATATGGGTGCATCAGCTAAAATCCTATTGAATGGCTCCCTGACTCCAAGCTTCTCAATTCAAAGAGGGACTAGGCAGGGTTGCCCCCTGTCTCCCCTTTTATTTAACCTTTATATAGAGCCTCTAGCTCAAACCATTAGACTGGACAATTCCATCGTCCCATTTAAATCATCAAGCTACGAGTCCAAATTGGCACTCTGTGCTGATTATGTGATAGTTTATACCAGCGACCCAGACTATGCCATCCCACAATTGCAGCACATGCTCAGGGAATTCGGTAAGATCTCAGGGTATCTCGTAAACTCAGATATGACAGAAGTAATGTGTTAGAACACTACATACAGAGGTGGGCTTGAAAGTAAAGAATTTAGATATCTTGGAATCAAAATAGTCAAAGATTTAAGTAAAATCCTGTTGATAAATCTGGGGAAAATAGAAAAGGACATAGATTGCCTGTTCGCTAAATTGAAGAACCTCTCTTTGACCAAACAACGGGAGGGTCAATCTGGTGAAAATGTCTGTGCTCTCTAAACTGACATACATTCTTAACGCACTTCCGCTAACTTTTCCCATTAAAAGCATCAGCAGAATACAGGGGAAAATAGGCAATTTTATTTGGGGCCAGAAAAACGCTAGGATGTCGTGGAAAAAGCTGAGGAGAAAGCTCCTCAAAGGAGGATTAGCTCTTCCGGACATTAACTGGTACCTGATGGCCTTTCAATTTAAAGGAGTCAGGATGTTATTAACCTATCCTGAACAAACTGCCTGGGGTAGAGTACCTAGTGAAATGGCTTTAGTGGAGGGTAGTAGTGGACGAGGGGTTTTTGTATAAATTTTGTGCACCAAGGTTTTTTAAAAGGGTTTGGCTAAAGGTGTTGAAATCAGCCCTATCTAATTGGTATAAAATTAGGAGCATATGGGGCATGTTTTTTTTTCTGATTTCGCCCCAATCTGAGATTCTACCGGCACACCACTCTGTATGTGTGATAGTTTGGCGACACCGATTAAAAGTTCGGGGATGATGAAATGGTCGGATATAGTAGACTCAGAAGGCATTCTCCCCTGGGAAATCCTTCAAGCCAAGATAGGCCCTCTTTTTTAAGGTTTAAATATATCCAATTAAAATCTTGGTATGACTCTGAAGCAGGTGACATCTGTGGGAGCTGGGAATTAGAGCAGTTATTGCAAGATCCACGACCAAGGAAGAAAGAGATAGCTCTATGGAATGCACGAATTCAAGAAACAGAAGAAGCTAAGATCCCCTCCCCAACATCAGTCTGGAATCAAACACCACTCGCCCCATACATAGAGGAACCATTTCATTCATCACTTAAGATATTGTATAAATATATAAAGCCTTCCTCCCTGAAGAAAAAACAGATTATATTGCATCCCAGCCAAAATTGCAAAATTTGAACCTGTCCAACCACCAAGTTGCCCACGATGCAGTCTTGTTAATGCCAATGATATACATATCTTTTTCAAAATGCCCAGAGTTAACTACCTATTGGAAAGGAGTGGGAGACATATAAACATCTATTTTTGAAATAGACATAGTAGTAGATCTATTCCTGGTGTTTTTTGGCAAGAACGATTCCACTAGTGGCGTGCTCCGACAGAGACAAATGGCTCTCTTACTATACGTAATACTCTTGGCAAGGAGAGAGATTTGTGTTAAGTGGATAACTGCCTCCCCTCCGGGCAAGCAGGACTGGCTGAAAACCGCTCTTAATATGGCATGGTTGGAACAAGATACTGGGGAGGATGGTCCACCCAACAATTGGCGGCCCCTGATGGGATGGGCGCGGCAAAGACACCTGATTAATCAATGAGTTAAGAACTAAAATCCTCTCCCCCCCAAAGTCCTATGATTACACCAATCCTCAAACACGTGAGGAAGGCCGTGGGGTCTAGACGGAAACAGTGAGCCAAAGGGGCCCCCAGAAGCGAAGGAATTGGCTTGTTAAAACTGTGAAAGTCTATGGTGAGATGAGGACAAAAGATTTAAAAAAAAAAGAAGCACTAGTTGAGTACTTTTAGCCTCTGTTATTTATGTATGTATTTATCTATGGTTTAGGAACCATACAATGCTCTTACAGTATTATTTTATTCTACTCTTTATACTGTATGCATTATATTTTACAACCAGTTTTATGATTGTAGCAGGTCATTTCTTATGCTCGAGAAATAAGACTGTTCAATATAACCTTTTTATTGAAAGCGCCCTTCTATCTATTTCTCTGCACCTCTGGTGAAAGGAAGCATGCACGATTGACCGAGTGAAATATCTATCTATTGTTTCCACGACTCTGGAGATCAGTTTATTCTTGGGGAAATAAAGTTGTCATGTTTATGCGGTTGTCAGAAACTAATCCCTTCTTGTGAATTCGAGAAAGTTTCTAGTGACCTCTGAGATAGCTGGCACTCACAATTTGCAGCCAGATTCATCAACCAAAATTGCGATCGCAATAGCTGTGAAATAGCTATTGCGATCGCAATTAAAAGAAAAGAAATTCATGATTAGAAAAAGTCCAAAATTGCGAATTCGCAAAAAATAATTGCGAATTCGTAAAATAATTTGCAGAATATAGGAGGAAACCCTATAGCGAATCGGATTTACCGAGAATCCATGGATTCTGCAAAATGTTTTGCGAACTCGCTAAATAATCGGTAACGCAATTCATGAAAACTTGCAAATTGCGAAAAATCTGAAAATCGCTATTTGCGACGCGCAATTTAAGGAGAACCCAAACCAGGTGGTAACCATGAAGAAAAAAAAATAACTAGCCACAGGTGCAGGCCTGATCAAACACACTTAAGGAGACACAGTAGGAGCATGAGGACTCTCACAATGCCAGGACTCTACATGGTGGTCAGGCGGCGAAGGCTCCAGGCTGCAGCAAGGAACAGACGCATGATCCAGGAGCGAATATTCCGCCAGCGGATCACCCTTCTGGGCAAAACTGCGGAGCAAATCAACTTCAAGTACCGCCTGAATGGGGCAATGATCGCTAAGCTGATCCGGGACCTAAACCCCCTGATGCAGCACCCAACAAGGAGGACCAATGCTGTGCCCACCCATGTCCAGGTCTTGTGCAGCCTGCACCTCCTGGCCTCCGGAAGCTTCCAGGGAGTAGTTGCCGTTGCAGGGGGGATCTCCCAGAGCATCATGTCACGCTGCCTAAGGAGTTTCCTGGAGGCAATGCTGACCCGGCTACACCATTACATCACATTCCCGACCACCCAACAGGACTTGAATCAAACCAAGCTTCATTTCTACAACATTGCGCAATTCCCACATGTAATAGGATGCATTGACTGTACCCACATCCACATCTGCCCACCTGCACAAACAGAATACATGTACCGGAACCTCAAGTCCTACCACTCCCTGAATATCCAAATGGTGTGCAACGCTAAGACAATCATCACGGACATAGTGGCACAATACCCGGGGAGCACACATGACTCCATCATATTCTGGCACAGCGGCATGCACACCCGACTGGCCAGGGGAAACTTTGGTGAAGGACACCTACTAGGTAAGTACACATGCCACCAAATCGTACATTGTGACCATGTAGCTGCGCATTACAGGCACTCACCCTCTGCTCCTTTCATTCAGGTGACAGCACCTACGGTCTCCGTCAGTACCTCCTCACCCCATACCTCAACCCTGCAACACCACAGCACCGGCGTTTCAATGCTGCACACATACGCACAAGAAATTGCATTGAGAGGACATTCGGGCTTTTGAAGAGCCGATTCCGCATACTTCACAAGACTGGTGGGGCCCTCAAATACGAGCCTGAGGTCTGCTGCCACATCATGGCCGTGTGTGCAATACTCCACAACATTGCTACCAAGCACAGGATACCTGTAGGGATCTCTGGCAGTGAGTCGGCAGGGGACAACCGCCAACCTGCACATGTGCGTCATGCATGCGGGGAGAATCCTGCTGAACGACACCGGAGCCGCAACCAAATCACTATTAATTGTTTCTAGTGCACCCACTCCCCTCACCCAACACTTCACTCATGCATTGCAATTGAAAAATGACACGAGTCAGATTAACTGGTACTGAATATATATTATTGTTTTTTTCACAATAAAGTGGCATTTTTTCTTACAGTGACATGAGAGCTGTATTGAGTCATACGTCCCCATGTATGTGAGGAGGGCATGCTTGTCTCATCAGCATGGCCCTTCATGGTACAAAATAAATTGTCAATGGCGCCTCCGGGCGGACGCTCCCAGTCGCCTTTCCACCTCTTCCTCAGCATTTGCCCGTGAGGCAGCAGTGGGCCTGGTGCTGCGGCGGGGTACTGTCACCAGTGGCAACAATTGGCTGCTGTGGCTTGAAATACCCTCACTTGCGTCATCCCCCCCACCTGCCTGGCCATAGACAGTCGCCTGCAGACCCTGCACTGCAGTGGTAACTTGCTCCAGTGCCCTAGCGACATTCTGGCAGCATTGAGCCATTTGTATCTGCATGGCCAATGAGCGTCGTGAGAGTTGGGAGGTAGCATTCCCTATGATGTGGTTCGAGCGTGTGTACGCAGACAGGTGGGTAAGCAGCTGGCGGTGGCGGCGCCGGTTGAGGTCCCGCTGGGTCAACATGGCCTGGGTGTTTTCCTTCACTGCAGCGGTCATCCTCTTCATTCTGTCTGAGAGCTGTCCCACATTCCTTGCAGTCTTGTGCAGCTGTAGGTGAATGGCTGCAAGATGACGTGCCTGCTTCTGGTGTATGCGGAGCATAAGGCGCTCAATTGACAGGCCAGGTACCTGCACATTCAGCCCCCTGCCGGCGCGAGGTGTTGTGTCGCACGGCTCCCTCACCAGTCCGCTGGACTGTGTTCTCACAGTGGCTGTGCGCCGGGTTTGTTTACGTGCAGCAGTTGTTGTTGCCAGTGCCACTGGCATGGGTGTCACACGCTGCGTTTCTGGCGCACCTGTTGTTGCTGAGGTGGTCCTGTCAACAGGGGCAGGTGGTGGTACTACTGCTGGTGCTGCTGCTTGCCCTGATGGTACTGGTTGAGGGGAAGGATGGACATCTCCCTCTGTGTCCTCAGGATTGTCATCTATTTTCAGGGCCTCACTATCAGTGCTGGGTTCTTCAGCGCCACCTGTGATGTAAAGTGGACGTTGATTAATGACATATATCTTGCACATGGAAGGTTGCTACATGCATGCAGGCTAGCATTCCCTGACTGGCTGTAGGATTGACTCTCACTGGACAGGTGTGGCTGTATGGGGCTAGAAGGAAATAGTGGTGAGACTACATGGAATAGGGCTTTTCTGGTGTGCATGGGCTGCATGACTGGGGTTTCTAATGGGTTGCTCTGGGGTCATGGCCATTGTTAGGGGACAGGATCGCACTCGCATGACACTTACCTTGTGATTCTTAGGTGGGTCGGGAGGAGTCCAGCCGGGTTACCCCCACGCATGCCTGGGGATTCAGGGTGTCTTCAACAAGGTCCTCCAGTGGGGTGTTGGGTAGTACAGTGGGCTCTCCTCCTCCTGTTGCGACACGCTCCCCCAGCCTCTCCGCAATCCTCTCCTTGGCACGCCCTCTGAGGTCATACCACCTCTTCTTTAATTCATCTATGGAGCGCTGGGAATTTGATTTTTCGTTTCCTTCCTGAGGATCTGCCCCTGCTGCTTCCTGGGACATTTTCTGCAGTGGGGTGTCTCCTGATTTTGAGCTGGAGGTGGTCTGGAGTGGAGCTCTGGACAGTGCTGCTTCCACTTCAGGCTCAGTATGCAGAATGAGGGAGGGAACAGCCTGCTTCCTGGTTGTGATGTCATCACTGTGCTCGAAATGCGACTTCCCATTTTTGCAATCTCGCAATTAGCGAGATTGCAATTTGCGATTTCGGTAATTGCGAGATCGCAATTTCAACATGGAAAACGGCCGATTCTGCGAATTTTATGCAATTTTGGGAAAATCGCAATCAGCAATTGCGGCTGATTGCGATTCGCTTTTTTTAATCGCATTTGTTTATAAATCCCATTCTGCGATTTCTAAATTGCGATTCTGTATTTCTCGCAATTTAGAAATCGCAGAATTTGGGTTTGATGAATCTGGGGGTAAATCTAATATATTCGATAGAGACCTAGTAGACCTCAGTCCTACGTCTAACCTATAGGATATATTATTCCAATGCGCAGAGCCTATTGGGAATATAGGAACTACACTACAGTGGTACAGTTCCAGCCAATCAGGGGCCAATACTTCTGGCCTGCTTTAGAAACAGATGGGATATAAAGCCATGCAGCTCTAAAAACTGAGTAAAGATACCTGCAGGGTTGCCTGGGTGTACAGAGCAATGTGGGCCCCCAGATCAAGAGCCCTGATCAACCTCAGGGGCATATTAGCAAGGACAGTATCGCCGCTTTAGCTGCACTTTTTGCCGCTAAAGCGGCAATATTTCTATTGCCCTAACAGCAAGCTGTCCCCAACAGCAGTTAGCAACAGCTTTCAGGCGATAGTGACCGGTTTGGGTCGCGCTTTGAATGTCAGTGATATTTATCGCTAAGGACATGCAAAGTCAGCGTACCCAAACTGATTGTGACTGAAAGCAGTGGCTAACACAGCTATCGCCTATTGCAACGCAGGCGAAGCGATAAAAAAAGTTGAGCTAAGCGCGATTATCGCTAGTAATGGCGTTAATGCGTGATTATCGCTGGATTTCCAGCGATATTCAGGCATTTCGCCACTTTTGCTGGATATTTTAGCACAGTGGAGATAAACGTTGCTAACAGCATGTTTTCTCCGCTAAAATATCCAGCGATAGGCAGCTATGAAAATAAATGCGCTAAGCGCGTTTTGTGATAAATATTGCAACTTCTTGCTAATATGCCCCACAGTGTGAGCACCCTTTCTATGTGTATTGCAATTAACGCCCATTACTTCTCCCATCAGAGAAGCAAGTGTCACAGGGTTCATTCATTCAGGTATTCTGGAGATAGTTACCAGCATGTTGCTTTCTTTCTAAGCCCATCGACCACCAATAAATCTGAGAGTTATTTTATTATTACTTAAATAAATTAGTTGTCTTTAGATAATTCCGAGGTCTATCAAAGTATGCATTACAGAGGTCTGTTGCATGACAGACGAATGTGAGAAATAGATAGTGGTAGCAGCTAATACCGCACTCTTTGTGACTTTAGGCATATAATAGGGTCGGAAGGCTCCAAAGACCCTTATGGATCATAAAACGCTGTGTACGCTGTTAAATTGAAAGATGTCAGTACTTCTATTACCACAAAACTGGGCTTAATTTGATCATTTATGAACTTGTACTTAGTTTAGTGAAATGTAAGTTATTGTACGCGTCCTGCAAATTGTGAAATTCCAAAGGATCAGCATTAAATATTTCAGTATATCCAATCTTTAAATACACCATAGACTGTGACTCGAACTGTAACAATGCACCTATATAGTAAGTAAATATAGAAACTGCCACTCAGTGCAACTGCACATTCCTATTATGTTATGTCATCCCACTCTTGCATAATATCCATTGCAGCATGTTGGTTGTTATCAAATGAAGACTTAGGAGTTTTAAGAACTTTTCACAGATTTTCAAAGAGTCAAATATTACTTTTCTTTGATTTTCACAACATGGTGCCTATAGAAAATGGACTTCCATTCATTACTCCTGTATTAATAAAAGTGTTTGATTAAAAAAATGTGTCTTCGCGAATAGTGGAAGGTTGCCCACAAGTCTCGCCCCTAAAAGAAACTCCCAAAGGTGCTGACTCACATGCTCAAGATTCTTTCCCTT